>NC_080187.1:108262387-113062387 GCF_030028045.1 Hippopotamus amphibius kiboko
ATGAAGTAGATACTTGAATAAATGATCTGCCCATTGCCAACTCCAAATCCAGTAATGCAGCCTGGATTTGAAAAGACGCAGCCTGACCCCCGGCCCTTCTGTGCTTAAGTGCGGCGTGGGGTTCCGCCTCCATTTGGAAAGCCAGGCACTCGTCCACATACTAGTGAAACAATGGTGAATATGGCACCTTTTAATGAGAAAACAATGGAGAAACTTGATGAAGAAGGAAAATAAATGAAGTACAATTAAAAAAAATACTTTTTAAAGTTTTTTGCCTGCGCCATACAGCATGTGGTATCTTAGTTCTCTGAGTGGGGATCAAACCCATGCCCCCTGTATTGGAAGCACAGAGGTTAACCACTGAACCACCGGGGAAGTCCCTGAAATGAAATTATTTCTTAACATTAAATCATTAATAGAATTTTCAAACTATTTAGAATTTTAATCCCGTGATCTTATTATTTTGCTGTCTTGGTGTAATTGGTAATGACTTTATTGAAATTTTGGGAGTTCAAAAATGCTCACCAATTTTAGACATAAAGCTGGTTTCTGTCTAATTTTCACTACTTATAGTGAATTTAGAATGTGAAGATAATTCTGTATGTCATCAAAATGATTTTTGTGCCAGTTAATATTTTTCACTTTTTTGAGTTTAGAGTCATACCCCTTGTGGCATTGAAGACATCTAGATGGTCGTCAGAAAAACTGATAAGATAATTTATTTTACTTTTGTTAGAATTCCAGTCATTAAACTGTTTCCAACTGTAGTTGCCTGCTGTGAGAAGGAACAGCCTTGGGGTTTTTGCTTTTTTTTTTTTAACTTTTTTATAGTGAGAGGAGGTCCTGTAATCAGTTCATCTCATTTTATTCTGTTAGAGCAATTTCTGAATCTGAGTTTGAAGAGGTCCCTACAGACTTCCTTACCAATCTTTCCTTAAGAAAAACATTTTTTAATAGAGGATTTTGTTTATGGTAAAATAATTTATTTCCTCGTTTATTGAACACTCACCTTAAAGAGGTTATTTTGATTTTATTGATCAATTGATCAATTTGAGGACCATGTGAAATGCACACAGAAATGCCATGTATGTTGTGGAATGATCATTACATGGTGGGGGTGGGGTATGATGTTCTCTCTGTGTATGTCTGAATTTTTTTCTAATAAAATATAGTGCATGAAATGGGTAGATTGTTTCTTTTTGAGATATTGGAAGTGTTCTAAAATAAGATTATGCCAGTGGTTGCACAAGTCTGTAGATTTAACCAAAACTATCGAATTATACCCTTAAAGTGAGTGGATTTTCTTTCGTGTTAATTATACCTTCATAAAGTTATTAAAAAATAAAATGGATCCAGATGAAAATTAATTTGGCAAAGACAGAATAGTGCTGTTTGGTAGACTTTAAAAGCATTGTTGATGATCTATACTTACATTAGGATATATGATTTTTTACTTAGAAATATATTGTAACCATATTATCTTCAATATATGATTTTTTGTAGTTGGAAAGTAATGTGATGTTTTATTTATGAGGATTTATGTGACTTGCCTTCCTTTCGCAGAATGAAAAGGACATTGAGAATGCTTATAAAGCCCTGATTAAGCAACTGGAGGAATGTAGAGTTTTAGCATTAGGACGTCTTTTTGGAAATTTAAAATGGAAAAATATGATGGAAGAGGTACTGAAACTTTTAAAAAACTTTTTATTTGAACGAATTGTTTAATTATAAAAAAAAATGCAGTAGTAGTTCAGAGTTCCCATATACCTGTCATTCAGCTTCCCTCCCCCAGCCCCGCCCCATGCACCCCATGTTAACATCTGATGTAACCAGTGTATGTTTGTCAAACCAGGATATTAATATCAGTATAATAATATTAACAGACAAACATATTAATAACAGACTTTAATAGACCACTTTTTCTGATTAGCAAAAAATTCTTCACAAATTTTATTTTTACTGGATGCATAATATTTCTCTAATGCTGAACATTTAAGTCATTTGAAAATTGGCTTTAACAAATAACTCTGTGATGACCATCTTGGAGCATAAATCCTGGTACACATTTTGTATAACTTACCTAATCTACATGCCTGGAACTTGAATAGTCAATCAAAAAGTATCAACATCCTTGATAATCATATGTATTGCCAAATAGCTTTGCAGTAACTCTGTGCCTATTTATACTCTTATTAGCAAAGTATAAGAGAAATGACACATCACGTGATTTCCAGTGCTATTGTCCTTAAAATACACTTTGCTAATTTGAAAGTAAAAATATGCTAATTGTCCTTTTTGTTGCTAAAGAGGTTGAACACTTTTATTAATATTTGTATTTCTTTTGTGAATTATCTGCTCATCTCTTATTAAACGCTTAGATGCTTCCTTATTGATTTATAGAAGCTCTTTACATAATTAAACTTTTAATAATTGCATTGAAATACTTGTTAATTTCCCATTTTAAATTTTGTTTCTTCCTTGACCCAGAAATATTTACAGCTTTGTGTAGTCCTATCTACTCTTCTGAGTTCTTCTAGTAAGATCACTTACGTGTGAAAATATTTTTCTAAATATCATGACATTTTGCAATTTCCTTCTGTGACAGGCATGTGAAACTAGTTCTCTGCTAAAGCAGCTGTGGCCTGAAGGATCTGACATTCGGCGAGTTCTTTGCGTTACTTCGTGCTCGCTCTCTTTGCGTGTGTACCATTACTCTTTAGAAAACAGACCGAAGACCAGTGATCCTCAGAAAGATAACAGCCAACAGGTGTGATAACTTTACCATGAAACACCAGTGACATTTTATTTATTTTATTTACACATCTTTCGTGCTGTTAGATGAGTTGGTGTTTTACTCTACAGATCTCTCCCTGAGTACATATTTAGCCAGATGTGTCTGATCCTCCAGAGGAAGATAAGAAAGTGGCCCTTGGTGAGAGTTTACCGCCTTATGATGTTCTGGGCTCTTACATGCCTTGTACCATTAAATCTTCACTACAGCGACTTAAGGGAGGTGCCGTGATTCTTACTGAGGCTCAGAGAGTCCAAGGAACATTCTTTAAACCCAAGTATGAAATACGGTGTGGGTTGAAACCAGGTCTGTCTGTCTGTCCAAGCTCCACTCTGTCAACTGCCTCGTGCAAGGACCTTCCTGCTATCTTGCCTTGGTGCCCTCCTGGCTGGAGAGATGCTAAACCCTCCACTTCTTTAGGGCTGACAGAGGCCACTGAGACTCCGTTGACTAGTGTGGGTTTGTTCTCCAACTAAGCAGCCATCCCTGTGTGTCTGCACACACACACACTCACACTCAGACACACACATGTGCACGTACTGTGTTGTGCACAACCTGAGTGCTGGGAAACTCCTGGTTGAAGATTCTTACAAAAGAGAAACACGGTTTTGTCTCTTCCTTCCATAGTTTCAGAAATGAGCAGGGCTTGTCATCTTTCTCCTGTGTCCTTCAGGTATGCTTGAATAGTGTCTTTGTAAAATGTCGTACATAGTTAGGCATGCCATTTTAAACAGTCACGAAAGTGATACTAAACCACTTGTCTCTCTGGGGCTTCTCATCGTTGGACCCCTTTTGGCCCTCTGGAGGTGCGCCAAACAAGCCTCACTCTGGTTCCAGTGACAGCCCTGCAAACATTGCAGGTGGCTGTGAGGCCCTTGTCCCATCCGGTTAAATATGCCCACTTCTTTCCCCTTTTCCCACTTGGGGTGCATTTTAGATATGTGCTGGTTTCCTCACCCTGGTAGTTTTCCATATAACCTTTAACATAGGACCCCTGGGAGAGAAGAGAGAGTTTCACGTGTGGCCCCGTCGTGCAGAGTCCTGTGGAGCCCTGACTTCATGAGCTGCCCGGTCAGCTCATGTGAAGTTGGGCTTTACTTAGAACATGGGAAGATGCTTTATGTAAACCGCTCCTAAGCCGGCGATTCTCAGTCCTCCGTACCCCACATCTGTGTTATGTAAAGAAAAGAACTTTCTCAAAAATGCGGAGTGAACAGTGTAAGAGTGTATGGTTCCTGCCCACGCTGTGCGACTATACCTTCTGTGAGGTGCCCGGGTGTCAGGCGGTGTCCTGGCCGCGGTCCTCTGACCCACCTTCTTTGTTTGATTCAGGTGAAGAGGAGCGGCCCCACCCTGGAGGAGGTGACAGATTGGTGTAAACTGCACTGTCTCAGTGTGGCCTTTCTCCTCCACCTACCTCTTTCTCAAAGAGCGTGTGCGAGATTCATCACTTCCCACTGGACTGAGGACATTCAGACGTTCTTAAAAGTGGTAAATATACTCTTTATTAGTTTATTTTTTGTTTCAGTTGTTAGATGTACAAAAACCACAATGACCTTCAAAAACAGATGTGTACGGGAACAATGGCGGCCCTTTGGCAGCTTTAAAGGTGTAATGGCTGAAATAAGTCACTTCCGCGCTTCAGCAGGTCTGGGTAGTAAATTCCAACAGCTCGGTGTGTCCCCAACCTGAGAAGGTGTGTCATAGTCCTTCTTCCCGTCTGCGTCCAGATCAGGACGTTGTGTCACCAACCACAAGAGTTTGCTTCTGTCACGTTCTGTTCTTGAGAGCAGTTGAAGAAATAAATGTAATAGTGTATTATCTTCTTCTGTTCCAGAGGACATTTAGAGAAAATGTGTAGACTTTAAAAAAATAGCAAAAGCAAAAGAAAATCTTACCCGGAGGCCCACCGCTCTGATCAGTGCCAGTAATTATAAATATTTTGGTTTATTCTGTTTGTTTTAAATGCACAGATGTTTTTTCCTTTTTTTTTAAAATTATTGTTTCTAACACTCAGCATTTTCACAGAGCTGCATTTTGCAGGGGAGACAGATAATGAATTTTTAAAACTACTCTTGCAGGATAGAAACTGCAGGATGCTTTAGAATCTGATAATAAAAAGACTCAACTCAGTCTGAAAAGGATAACTTCCCTTAAGAAATGAAGAGAAGTTAAGTAACCCAGCCTGTAAGGATGAGTAGGCGTTAGCATGCTGGAGGGAGGCTGAACACCAGATGCTAGGAGGTAAAGCAGCCTGTGTGATCGCGCTGAGGATGGCGTGACTGTGTGTTGCTGGACTAGAAAGAACATGCGAAAGTGACAAGGTGGAAGGGACGGGTCCGAGGCAGGCCCTGGCAGGTGCTGTTAAGAGAGTGGAGATGTAACCTGATCACAAGCACAGTGAAAGACAGCTGGATGGTCTCTAGCAGGCGAGTGGCACTTTCATTGTAAAACAGGTGTCAGGGGTGCAGCGCAGACGGTGCCTCGGAGAGGCAAAATGATGACTTGGGGAGCCGGTTAGGTGACTGTCCCCTCAGTGCCTGTAAGTGGTGGTGACGTGGCGGACAAGGGTGTGGGCAGAGGGGTGGACAGCAGTGGGCAGTTGATCGTTATGTGAGGTGTAGAGTTGATGGGCTTAGTACGTGGGGGGGAGGAGTCAGGTGACCGTCTTCACTTGAGCCTCCGAGGGGAGGGGAGGATGCCGCGGTCTTCAGGACACTGGGGGAGGCAGATCCTGCATTCAGTGTTGGAAAGACTGCATTTGAGGGGCCAAGGACGTACCCAGTTGGAGGTACTGAGGGAGCTGTATTCATGCTGGTTTGGAGCTCGGCAGAGTGGGATGAGTTGGGGATGAAGATGCAGGGTCATCAGCCTACGGAGGTTCATGGTCGTGGACGAAAGCATCGGGCGAGAGAGACGGTAGGAGGGCTTGGGGCAGAGACCCGAGGCAGTCCCACATGCAGTGGTTTCGCCTGGAGTAAGATGCTGGAAAGGAGCTGCTGAGGTGAATGGAGAGGAGAGCGAGGAGCATGAATGGTGCTGAGGGTCAGGGGAGCCTCGTCTCCAAATGTGGCTGCGGCTCACAGTGTCGGGTGTGTCGAGAGTTGCAGGGGTTAAGGACTGAGCACAGTGCACTGGGGTTCGAGGGCTCAGGGCTCACTGCTCACTGCTGATGGAGATCGGAGGCAGGTGAGTGGAGGGATGGGGAGCAAAGGCGGTGTCAGTGATTCCGAGGTGAGCATGAGGGAGAAGGTGACGGTGGGGAGAACTTCCTGGGTGAGAGTCTGAGAACAAGGGAACGACAGGGGACGGAGCTGGCACCTGGGGCGATTAAGAGTGCACTGCAGCGCCGTTCACAGCAGCCAAGACGTACAATCAACCTCAGTGTCCATCAACAGAGGATGGACAAAGCAGATGTGATATATACGAGGGTGGGTCAAAAATTACCCGCACTCCAGTTATATTAAAACTTCTATAAATTCTCCAGCCAGGGTACGGATGATTTTTGACTCACCTTCGTATATACAAAGGAATATTACTCAGCCGTTAAAAAGAATGAAATGAGGCCATTTTGCAGCAACATGGATGGACTTGGAGCTTGTCACACTATGTGAAGCGAGTCAGAAAGGGAAAGACAAATATCATGTGATGTCACTTTTATGTGGGCTCTAAAAAGGTAATACAGATGAACTTATTTACGGAAGATAAGCAGACTCACAGACATAGGAGACAATCCTATGGTTACGAAAGGGGAAAGTGGGAGGGATAAACTGGGAGAGGGGGACTGACATATACACACTACTACATATAAAATAAATGACTAATAAGATGTCGAGACCAGCTCGGGGACTCGAGGTGAGTGACGGGTGCCGCAAGCTTAAAGAAAACACAGACACAGATTGAAGAGAAAGATGGGACAGGGGGACTCAAGACCTCTAGGATCAAGAGCCTCGCTGATTGATCCCAGTTGCTTTTATTGAGTTCTTGGCATAGCCTAAGGGTCTAACACTCCCAGGTTAGTCCCACAAACAAGGTTATCTTTGAAGTAAACACACAAAGGCCTCACATGACTGGGGGCAATGATCTTTGTTTGCCTCCTGGGTCCGATTTGAGCAGGTGTGGATCTGAGCTGGGCGTGGATTTGAGCTGGGCGTGGAGAGCAAAGCAGCCCTGGGGGCAGGAGACCTCTCTCAGAAGGATTAAGGGTCTGTGCCCCACCCCTGTTGGCCCCTCTGCGACTGTGCCTGTCTTAGGTTGTTCCTCCCCTGAGGAATCTTACCCGTCTCTGGCTAACCAGCCATCCTCCGGGCCAAACAGGGTGATATGAGGTGTGCAAGGGAGAAAGGGGCTGCCCCCCCAGAGAGGGTCAATTTTCTGTTTCCACAGTAGCCTATGCCCCCATGGTCTCCACGCCCAGCACCCTTAGTTCCTCCGCTGCTCAAGCAGGACATCCTGCACCCAGTCGCTCAGCCCACATACTTTAATTACTTTTAGTAACATTTTCAAGGTTTCAGAAAGACTTTGAATGTTTTCCCACAATAAGAACCTACTGTACAGCACAGGGAACTCTACCCAATAACCTATATGGGAAAAGAATCTAAAAAAGAGTGGATACATGTATATGTATAACTGATATACTTTGCTGTACATCAGAAACTAACACAACATTGTAAATCAACTATACTGCAATAGAAAATAAAAATTTTTATAAAAGAGTGCTTTTAAAATGGCAGAGATGGAGCACGTCTAAATGCTGGTCATGAAAACTAGGAGAGGAGAGGATGAAAATACAGGGACAGTCAAGTGCGGGGGGAGGGGTTGTGGAGGATTCCCTTTTTTGGAGGGGGGTGGTATGGCCTTTCTTACAGGAGAGAATGAAGAAAGAATGGTACAGGTTGGTCGTGACGGAGGCTGTGGGGTCCGTTTACAGTTCCTGCGTGCTGGTGTGAATTTTCTCTAAGTAGGGACAAAGTCATGTGCTCAAAGTCATGGTGAGGAAGCAAGCCCGGAAGTTTTAAGAAAAATGAAATATGTGGGAAATACTTACTGGAGATGGTGGAAGAGTAAACTCTACTGAGAAACAAAGACATACTACCCTGTCCTGCCTGGCACTTTGGAGGCTTCCCTTGACGTTTCTGACAAAAGAATTACAGTGGCATCATATGTGCTATTATATACTTCTCTGTTACCAGTGGTCTCAACCACACGGCCGTAGGCACAAGGAAACCAGCCGATGGGGTGCTGTGGGCAGAAAGGGACAAGAGAGTTTAGCTGTGGAGGGTGCTGTTGGTGGACTTGTACAGTTTTATGGAAAAGAAAACAGGAAAAGAGGTTTTCGCATCTTTGCAAGATGGCGGTCGGGGTGTGTGTGTGTGTGCAAATGCTGGGCTAGGAGAAACAAAGCGCTAGAGACAAATGACCAGGACTCCGCTGTGCTGGGAGAGAGCAGAGGCGCTCGTGACCTGGGGGGGCCTGGTGTGATCCGTAAAGGAATGTGATGATCATTGCACTGGGTCGGAAGGATGGGCCCGTGGTGTGTGTGAAGAGCCCCTCCTTAGGGTGTGGCAGACAGACAGACTGACATTCCCTGGCGTGTTTCTCCTACTTGTTTACTTTCCATCTTGCTGTAAATGCCTACAACTCTCTGCCTGAAGGTTTGATCTTTTGGGTCTGAAATACTGGGGTGTAACGTCCCTTTGCGGCTTGTCCTCCACCGATGGCAGGTGAGGACTGGATGCGTGAGACCCCAGCTTCCTTACACGTCGGGGCAGGTAACTCTGAAATGTGCTCTACGCCCTCAGAATTCCCCGGTGGGGTGAAGCTCTGGTTGTCCGCAGGGATCAGGGGCTGGAAAACAAGTTCCTTATTGGTTTTCTTTTCTTTCCTGTCTGATTTCTGCATCCGCCGACGGGCGCCTCTTGTAAGCAGTCACAGGTAAACTCTTTTCCTTGAAGTCGAGGCTCAGGGTCTGCTTCGTGGGGGAGCCCACATCAGGGCAGAGACGGAGAGTGTGTCTTGGCAATGCCAGTCATGGGTGTGTCGGTGGGAATGTGACCTGGGTCAGAGGGGTGATAGGTCACTGGATGTGAGACATTCAAGAACTGTCAAGGGTGTCGTCTTCTCAGAGGCTGCAGTTATCCGTGGTGTTGGTGAAACGGAGCCAGAGAGGAAGCTGCGTGCCGGGCAGGAAAGTCATCATTATTTGGGGACGTGGAGGAGCCAGGAGCATGGGGAGGAGGGGCCTTCCGGATGGAGCAGACAGATGCAAGGCAGGCTTTCCTGCGGCGGGGTAGAAGGAGAGACTGGAGGTGACGAGGACACCCCAGACCTCTCCATCCCGCGGCGAAGCTGTGTGTGGAGCCAGAGTTGCCAGGGAGGCTCTGGGTCATCGGGAAGAGCCCAGATCTGCACCATGGTCCCCTCTTCTCACTTTCCCGTCCTCCGCAGGCAGCTGCATCAGAACCACACAGAGAAGAGTTACTCGGGGCTTCTTAGCCTTTTTGTTCCCACGCCCCTATGGCTATCTGATGAACTCTATGGCCCCTTCCTCAGAATACTATAAATGCCTAAGATAAGGTTCTTAGGGTTACAAGGAAATCAGTTATGTTGAAATACTGTTATCAGAATATTAAAACTACATCATTTGTGATATAGTAACATGTGCTTCTTTGCTACTACAGTAGATGATCAGATAAATGCCATACTTTCAGTGGATGGTGAGTGTCAACACTATCTCGAGATGTTTGCAGTACTTACAACGCGATGTGAAAAATCTGTGGTTTCTGCAGGTGCCAAATCCCAGCTACTGCATGGGAGTGACGGTATTTTTGTCTGGGTTTGTAATGGAAGAAAATACAAATTTTTACCACAGGTTAGCAAAAGTAAAAATGTAATTTTCTTACCCAAGTTCATGGACTCCCTGAATTCTATCAGGTGAAAAACTTCTGTGAAAAGCTCTTTTCTGCACTACCTCCCTCTCATAAGCCTGACCTTCAGCTAGACTGGCAGGTGCCTTTACTTTGAGGATTGGAAAAACAAAAGCCAAATTCCTGGCTTTTAAAGTAATAGTACAGTAAGTCCCCTACAAATGAACCTTCAAGTTGCGAACTTTCAAAGATGCAGACCTGTATTCACATGTCCAATCACATAAGTTAGTTCACGAGTCTGGTGTACATTGTCATGTGCTTTAAGTGGTTGTGCTTTTGTGTACTTTACTGTACTGTATTATTTGTGTGAAAAGTTTTATAAACCTATGACAGTACCTACTATATAGCCGATTGTGTTAGTTGGGTACCTAGGCTAACTTTGTTGGACTTACGAACAAATTGGACTTACACACGAACCCTCAGAACAGAACTCGTTCGTATGTAGGGGACTTACTATAATAATGATGGATCCACGTATAATAAATATTATTGAAAAGACATCTGTCTTCTTCTGCCCCCACTGCACCTCCCTTCCCCCTCCCAGAGAGTGCCTGTGAGTGAGGAGGGGGTACAGTTGGAGAATAAGTGAAGGGTCCCAGGAATGGGGTGGGCGGCGTGGTGGAGTCTGCCATGAAGTTTTGGGATCTGTGACAGAGAGTGCCTGTTCTCAGCACGGACACTGGGAGACAGCAGCCTCACCGAGAGACCCGGGGCCTCGTGTGCCAGGGGACTGGTCTAGAAAATGTGGTTGGGGCCTGGACATGAAGGATGGGGATGTGGTCCCTGTGCTTTCAGAGGCGGGGACCCCCGGAGGGAGTTGACCTGAGGGTGGCTGAGAAGTGACGTGTGGGACTAGTTTTGCTTGGTGGTGCACAGACCGTATTTACTGTAACAGCTCGTGGGGGTGTCGGGTCAGCAACGAAAGTTGATGCAGACAGTCCGGCGACTGCTTATCTGGCTCATGTTTGTGAACATTCGCAGCTGCTCTAACAGAAGTGTCGCTGATGCTTGAGCAAAAATGTTTTCCTGTATCCCAGATCCCACTGGGGAGATTTTCTCTAGGCGTTTCGGTTGCCAGGCAGAGGCAACAGACTGTGGTTCATTAAAAGTGTTATGAAGACTCTATTCCTAGTTCCCATTTAATTCACTTTCGACATTTTAATGTGTCATGCCAGGTTCACACACCGAGCCTACTGATACAGCATGTCGGATATTGAAATAACACATTATAGCATCGATAATATTGTGCTCTGAGTTCTGTTGTACATTTATTTTTGGGAAATGCTTAATTTTTGGTCACCTTTGTTTGGGTTGAATTCCATGTACTCAACTACTCAGTGATACCAATGTGTTAGCTGTGGTGTTGATTTAGAGATTTAAAGGAATGCTCTGAATGTATACTTTTCATTTAATGAGAGTTTTATAAGCAGTTTTTTTATGTACGATGGGCATGAGGTGAAAAGAACATTACAAAGTCTTTCTAAATTATGGGATGTTCTAAGATGGCCCTGCAGGACATTCTTTGTGGTTTTGGCTGGTAGAAAACATCATCTTTAGCTCGGATGGCATGGACAGCCAGGCATGATGGGAAGCACTACCATTTGTCCTGTGCCTGCTTTATGCATGGACTTGACCCTGTATCTCTTCATGCAGACACATCACTCCTCCTCTGACCTCGTTTTACTAATGAAAACTTGAGCTCAGAAAGGCTGTGGGGCCCATTGGCACAGCTAATAAGTGACCAAGTTGAGGTCCACTTTCATCTCTGCCCAGCTTCCAAGTCTGTGCCTCCCCTGTCCTCTGCTTTCCTGATGTGGGGAGTCGCTGACTGTTCCCTGGGCGAACCCCACCTCCATCTGTCTTCCCCAGTCTCCATGCTTCACTTTGGTAGCACCCGGGAGCTAGAAGCCTAACTTCGTACCATAATTTCAGCCTCTGAAATTGTCACAGTAAAGGGCATATTCTCAGGCCTCTGGGAAGGGAGCTCAGCAAGCGCAAGGGAGAGTTTCATGTTTGCTGAAATCTTGACACGTGGGGACCACATGGAGGTACGTCTTGAATGAAGTGAGTAGAATGAAGAAATTTTGATGTCCTGTTTGCACATGTAACTGTTCACTCAGTGGTGCTATGAGAAAGGCTCTGTGGCCTCGGGGCGGGGACAGCCCTCACATGGCTTTGGTTCCCAAAGTGTGGTCCCCTGACCAACAGCATCAGCATCGCCTGGAAACAGGTTAGAAATGCAGCTTCTTGGGCTCCACCCAGACCTACTGGATCAGCCTCTGGGGATGCTGCCTAGGAAGCTGTCTTGTATTTACCACCCTTTCCAGGGGAGGCTTTGCTGCTTTATGGCCATGAAGAGATCTCGTTAGTGTTTCATGTGTAGGTGAAACTCCACTCTAGGTACGAGGCTCCTGTTTCTTTGATATCTATAACCTCGTCAGGAACCTTGCACAGCCGTCTTAAGTCATCTGGTTAGGGCTGGGCCATCCAGGGCAGGAGCCAATTACCACACGTGGATATTGGGCACTTGAAATGTGGCTAAGTCTAAAAGAGACATCAGATTTCAAACAAAGTGTGAAAAACATGTAAACTATTCTGTGAATATTTTTATATTGATTACCCATTGAAATGACAATATTTTGGATATGTTGTATTGAATAAAGTAAAATGAATTTCAACTGTTTTAAAAATATTTCTTTATTTATTGGCTGTATTGGGTCTTCGTTGCCGTGCACGGGTTTTCTCTAGTTGCAGTGAGTGGGGGCTACTCTTCATTGTGATGCGTGGGCTTCTCATTGCAGTGGCTTCTCTTGTTGTAGAGCAGGGGCCCTAGAGCTTGTGGGCTTCAGTAGTTGTGGCACTCAGGCTCAGTAGTTGTGGCTCATGGGCTCTAAAGCACAGGCTCAGTAGTTGTGGCGCATGGGCTTAGTTGCTCTGGCATGTGGAATCTTCCCGGCCCAGGGATAGAACCCGTGTTCCCTGCATTGGCAGGTGGATTCCTACCCACTGCACCACCAGGGAAGCCCCTCAACTTGTTAAAGCCCCTCAACTTGTTATTTTTAATGTGAGAAAAGTTTAAGAATCATGTGAAAGCTTAAGGTAATGTATGCAGCTTGCCTTGCGATTTCTTAAAAAAGTTTAAGAAATGTGTGAAAGTTTAAGATAACATGTCTATTGGACAACTCTGAGTTAAAGTTCCACATCCATATAGATATAGAAGTTGTTCACATTTGGAGAGCCTGGGCATTTTATCATGTGTGGTGCAGAGAAGCCTCTGATTTTTCCCTCTGAACCCAACTCCCCAAACTCGAACGCTGACTAAAGGGATGACTAGGTTCGTGCGCTGAGGTTACCCGAGTCATGTCTGCCCTGCTCTGAGCTCAGTGTGGTCGGTGAGACATTCCGCCTGTGATGGGTGGGAACGCAGCTGCATGGCAGTGCTAGTGGATGGGGATCTTTGTGAAGGATCCAGAATCTTCCAGAATCTTCCCGAAACAATCAAATGCTCTCTTCTAAAATGATCTCTTGACCTGAAAGTAGCATTGGAAACATTAAACCCTGAGTAAAGAACAGAGGCACGTTTGACCACAGAAGTATTTCTGTAGTCTTGTATCCATGGGAGAAAAGTTGTAAGAGTCAAATACAGATTTCTATGATGCAGCGTAAGCACTACACTGAGTTCATTCTTGGTCAGCTTGATTCCATTTTAACTTTAATCTTTCAAGGTATGAAGCATCCATTATTACCCAGCCTGGAAGGGCTCACGTCGGTCAGAGTGGGAAGAGCCCAGCCTACTTGCCTTTTAGTTGAATTATTGACATGTGTGAACTGTTATAGGTTATTGCTAATGTAAAAATTGTCAATAACTTGGTTTTTATTTCCAATTTTCAGAAAAAGTGGTGTGAATATTTCATCCTAAGTAACATAAATGTTTTTGAATTTTGGAATCTGAATTTAACTCACCTTTCCGACTTAAGTGATGAGCTTTTGTTGAAGAATATAGCATTTTACTACGAAAATGAAAATGTTCAAGGTACCACACTAGTGTATTATAATAGTTATGCCTTTACCCAGAGATAAACATTATAAAGGATTTAAAACTTCAAAATTATTTGTCTATATTCCAACATATAGCAATCATTTTCAGATATTTATTTATGCACGTATATAAGTTTTGCTTAGTTGCAGTCAGAGTGAATGTTGTATTTTAAAATATTTTTAACTTAATATTACTCCACAAGTATTTTTGGAAAAAATATATCTTTGGGAACTCGGCATTTCTAGATAATTTTAACAGATGCATTTTTCTTTTAAATATATGCAGAATATTTTTTCATAGTATTTACTGTAATTAATGTGAATCATCTACTACTATTAGATATTTAGGGAATTTTAATTTTTTCCAAAGATAATGCTGATTTATATATTTGTTGTATATAATTAATTTTTCCTTCTTTGAATCATTTTATTAGAGTAAATGTTCTGTTTTTCTTTTGTAGTTAAAGAAAAATAAGACATTTGAAGAGAACTATAAGTGACTGAGCATTATTGAAACTTCTTTGACCTCTGAGACTTGGTTCCTACATATTGCAGGCATTAGAATGAGTTAGCTACAAATAAATTTAGCAATCCTCTACAAATTTTCTCATTTTTGAAAAATCATAGTTTTATTTTTTTTTGTTGATTGTAAAATGTTATGTGTGACATGACATTTTTTATTACCTTGAAGAATAGTTAGATATTCACCATCTGTTATTGTTAGTTAAGATAGTTATAATTTTAATAGTTATCAAATAGGGAAATAGGATAAACTTTAAAGTCTCCAGTCCCACAGTCAACACTAGGGACCATCTTTCTTTAGGTTCAGTGTGGAACTCGCAGAAAATTTCGCTGTTTGACAAGTGAAATTTCAGAGCTCGGTGAATTTAGTCAAAATGTGTGCTTCCGTGTATGTGTGAATGACTTTTAGTGTTTACTGCCTGTAACTCTTGTATAGGGCTGCATCTGAATTTGGGGACTGTCATTATGAAAGATTATGAACATCTCTGGGATACCGTATCAAAGCTGGTCAGAAAGTTTGATGTTGGAAAGCCATTTCCTCTGAGAACAACACAACTTCCCTTTCTTGAAAACGATCCATCACCAATCAAAGGTAATAAATCTCTAAATTAATTTGCAGTAAAACATCTTTCCTCTGAAAATGTCTTGAAAGCACCACTAACTAAATGTTGCAAGTATACATAATTTTCTGGTACCATGCATTTAAAATAACCTATATTGTCATATCCTTGGGGGGATAATACTTTGACTATAATTTTGAGCAGTGATATGTTTTGCTTGTAACTAATGTTGTTGCCAGTTTTTAAAAAAGCCAGATATATGTGACTTCCATTTCTATCAATCTGGAAATGTATGAAGTGAAAAATCTCTTGTGGATACTGAGGGGAAGTGTTAGATAAGAGACACCAAACCTCTTTGCACAAAATCATAACTAAGCTCAAAACAGTAGGAGGGAAATCCCAGGAGCCAGACATGAAGGGAGAGACTGATCTCTGGGTTACTCTGAGACTCAATTTCTAATTATAGGTGCTCTCTGCTAAGACTCCGGGTTTCAATTTAGTCTGTTAGTAGAGTCAAGACAACTCTAAGCCAGAAAATAACCTTAAAGTGATCAAACGAATCTGGCACATTCTCTGTAGAGGAATAATAGCATCAACCCTGGTTTTACGGGATTCTCTGCCTCATGTGAGTGCAAATGCAAATTTATAAACAGCAGAGAAATAAGCCCCAAGACGAACAGAACAAGAACTCTTAAGTATTTCAGGTTTTGTAATTATCAAAAGTAGAATATACTATGTGTGTGTTTAAAAATGCTTAAAGAAATTAAATTTAAAACATGAAAAAAATAACAAAATGATAGAAAACTTCTTCATATTTTAAAATAATCAAAGTTGTAGAAATGAACAGACCATGGATAAGTTCAAAAGCTGTTGGATTTGGCTAAAGGGAGAATTTGTGAGTTAGAAATAGATCAAAAGAACTACAGGTAGAAATAGAGATGAACACATTACATACCTTAAATTTACACAGTGTTATATGTCAATTATATCTCAATGAAGCTGGAGAAATTTTAAAAGAACCAAAAAACAAACAAAAGAAATAGAGATTGAAAAATGGTAAAATACATGTTACAAGACATGAAAGGTAGAATGAAGCTGTCTAACCTGTCACTCAAGTGGAGATTCGGAAGTAGAGACTGAACCAGTGTGGACTGGGCAGTATTTGAAGAGACTGGCATTTGCCTGGATGATAAGAGACGGGGATTTGCACGTTCAGGGCGTATGATGAGTGGGGAGAAAGTAAATATATGCACGCACACGCACAAATACACGCACTAGACACGATGCAGTGGGATTACAGAGTGTAAAAAATATCTTGAAAGGACCAGTTACTTACAAAGGAACAAACATTAATCTCTAATGATAGACTTTTGCAAATATCGTGTTAGAAGTCAGAACATAATGAAATTATATATTATTCTCAAAATCCAGTTGAAGAAAGAAGGAGTAATGTGGACATTTTCAAAAATACAAACATCGTTTTATCCACCATCCTATGATCACTGGAGATATTTCTGTATCATGAATTTCAAGAAGAATAAAATGACCCCAGACAGAATGTGAGAACAAAAGCTAAGGGTGTCGGGGATGTACTGCTACAAGTGTATTTTTCAGAGTACAGGGAAGAGTATATATCCTCTTTCCTTATGTCAGGATGAGTGCCACCAAAATGTCTTGATAGCAAGGAGTTTCTTGGTCCCAGGAAGATCCAATAAGGGGGTGCTTAGGTAACACCAAGAAGAAAACACAGTCAGTGCAGGGCGTGTTCATGAGTGGGTTTCCACGTGGGAAACTACAGGTAAATTTTACTGGGAATCTTAGAATGGTGTGCAAACCACTTTGGAGGTGTCTTACCCAAAGAGCAAGATAACTGGGATATTTACCTTGTGACTTTTGTCAAGTCTTGGGGGCATGAAATCCTTAGGACTCTGACTGCATCCAGGCTATAAGAAGAAAGTGCTTAGGGAGAGTTATAGCGATTCTTAGGAAGGTTTCAAGAAAACACAGGAACAGCGAATGCCGAAGAAATAGCGAGCAGGGCAGTTGCAGCTCACCTAGAATTATGAACCAGACACTGGATAAAGGGACATTTGTTAGCCAGCTATTGTATATATGATCTGTATGTGACATGTATGATATCCATCTATTATATATTTGTGTACATGCACGTAATATCAAGGAGGATGTAAGAGAAGACTGTAGTGACATCACATAATTTCACTGACATCTGTATTTCCCCCCTACTTCTTTTTTATTTTCATAAAAGTGTATATATAAGAAATTTCTGAGTGAGACTTCCATATTTAAATTCCTTATCTCATAATAGGAAATAAGAAAAGGAACAAACATTTGAAATAGGAAACATAGGTGTTTTTCTGTCTGTGTATCCATCCATCCATCCATCCATCCATCCATCCATCCATCCATCCATCCATCCATCCATCCATCCTTCTATGCTTCTATCTACCTACCTACATGCCTAAATGCTTCCTATTTCTTTACATTCTGCTGTGTTCCAGTGTTTTAATGTGGAAAATAGCTTTATGGGAAGGGCTGAAATTGATTAATGTAAATAAGATCAATAAAACATTTTTTTAATGTGAAGTTTTAGAAAATGATGTGTAACATTTCTGTATGAAAGTTTCATATTTGACCTTGTTTTATTACTTTTTTGCAGACACCTCCAATGAAAAGATGCTTAATTTGGGTTTTATTCCAATGTCATGTCAGTTGGTTGATAAGTTTGCTGGAGACATTTTGAAAGATTTGCCTTTCCTAATGAGGTATGGGGCCTACAGTGCCTCAGTAAATACCTGGGTGGAATAGATGACTTGCTCATTAAAGATTCTATGAAATTTGACAGATTATTTATAAAGAGGTTATATTACATGTAACGTGTTTGTAACACATAATAAATTTAGTATGAAATTTACCAATGTCTTTTGATCATAACTAGCTTAAAAACCAACATAGTTTTAGCCTTAGAGTAAAATCATTCCAGCTGTGTGTTTTTAATTAATGAATGAATTGATGAATATTTGTTGATGTTGATGGCATGAGATATGGGGTGGATTCTGGGTTCTGAAGCCCCAATAAACTGTTTTGTTTTTTGTTTGTTTGTTTTAAAATATTTATTTATTTATTTATTTATTGGCTGTGTTGGGTCTTCCTTGCTTCATGCAGGCTTTCTCTAGTTGTGGAGAGCAGGGCTACTCTTCATTGTGGTGTGTGGGCTTCTCATTGAGGTGGCTTCTCTTGTTGCAGAGCACGGGCTCTAGGCATGCAGGCTTCAGTAATTGGGGCTCATGGGCTCAATAACTGTGGTTCTCGGGCTCTAGAGTGCAAGCTCAGTAGTTGTGGCACATGGGCTTAGTTGCTCCACAGCATGTGGGATCTTCCTGGATCAGGGGTCAAACCAGTGTGCGCTGCATTGACCGGCGGATTCTTAACCACTGCGCCACTAGGGAAACCCTAAATTGCTCTTTGGAGTCTACCCACATTATATCACAGAGAGAGGAAAGGTGACTGTGGTTTTTAAAAAAATTATTAAAAAATGAAATCTGTGCTGTGCTGTGTTTGGAGGCAGGCAGTTTAAAATATGCACATATTTCTTTTCATCTCATAGCGATGATCCTATTGTAACTTCACTGGTCAAGCAGAAGGAATTTGATGAGCTCGTACACTGGCATTCCCACAGACCTCTTAGTGATGATTATGACAGGACAAAGAGTAGCTTTGGTGGTGAGTTCCATGATTCTGGTAAAATACCTTAAAATCTCTTTCACTCTCTGCCTTTTATTTTATGATAAAAATTACTATATTATGGGCCAAGAATTCTCTTTCTTGACTAATAATAATGTACAAGATATGTAGATATATGTCAGTAAAAAGGGTGGTGAAAGAGACCCAGTTTGCTGACAGTCACGTGTACATGGGCATGCAGCTGTCTTAGGAGAAAGTGCACAGAGATGGCATTTGTCCCATGAAAGTTAGAAGCTGTTTTAAGCTAAGATGGTTTGTAGTTTAAGACATCTGTGTGTTCCTTGATGTCAGAAATATTGAGGCCATAGGCATTCAAGCGATTGCAGCTACATTCCCGTTACCCATAACAAGGGCAGCAATTTACCCACCTTCATGCTCAGGAAGGAGGCCGTGGCACCCCTGAGAGTAGGTCAGCTGAGACTGAATTAGGGACCCTTCTTCCAGGCTCAGCCCTTGTCTTCCTATCACCTTTGTCTACCCCATGCTTACCCCCACCCTCCTACCAGTGGACAGAACTTACCTTCAGAAGAATCTAAGAGTGTACCTAGTAAGCATGCTCCCACGAAACACTTCCCAGCCTGCTGGTATAAACAGCTACTAAGATCCTGAAAAATACAAGGGATTTTTTAAAGATTAATCATTAACATCCTTTGGAGTGGTTTGATTCATATATGTAGATACAGATATAGAAAAATCATCCTGCTTAACTAGTCGCTTTAAGTGAGTGTTGTAGTTTTCTTTGGGGATGGGAGTAAGTCATACCTAGATTGTGGGATTTCCTGTGTCATTGGGTTTTTCCACAGTGAAAATTTTTCTAAGCTGCCAAGTTCTTGGTTCTGTGGCCATGGTCTGGAGTAAGGACTTTTCTGTTAAATGATGCAAAAAGCCACAATACCCTAGATGGATATCTTCCTGATTTGGCCTTGACCTTCCCCTTCTTAACCTCATTCACAGGGCACAGGATAGAAGCAATGCCCAGAATCTGTCATAGCATCCTGATATTTGCTTTGAGGAGGTGTACAATGAAAAGGTGTTTTGTCACTTCCATCCTTTAAATAAAGTAAGGAATCATTCTGTGGACAAGAGATAGCGTGACTTAAGATTCCTTCTTTAACAAAAGTCATCAGCCTAAATTACGGTTCCAAACTAAAAAGAAAAGTGCATGTGTGGGTGGGATGATGTGAAGTATTAATGGGAACGCTGTTGAAAACATGTAGTAGTATTGCATTTTAAGTCTTTTCTTTTTCAGAAAAATCTAGAGATCCTCGTTATCTTAGATCTGTGCAAAAGTATCATCTTTTTCAACGATTTTATGGAAAGTCATTAGAATCAGTCTCTTCAAAATTTGTTACAACTCAAGCTATCCAGCCAAAGAAGAATTTCTGTGGATCCAAGAGCAAAAAGGTACAGGTAGGTTCTCTTAGTTGCATCGATTTTTTAAAAAACTTTTCTTTGTCCTTCTTTATTGTTATTTGTTCAATCCCTTTGGTAGTTGCTTTCCATGCTGTTTTTAGAGAAGTAAAGGGATGGGGGAAGATACTCCATGCAAATGGAAACCAAAAGAAAGCAGGGGTAGCTATACTTATACCATAGAAAACAGACCTTAATTCAAAGACTATAACAAGGGAGATAATAGAAGGTCATTATATAATGATAAAGCTGAAAACCTGCAAGCTTTTTCTCTAAAATCAGGAACAAGACAAGGATGCCCAGTCTCACCACCTGTATTCAACATGGTGCTGCAAGTTTTAGCTAGAGCAGTTAGGCAAGAAAAAGAAATAAAAGGCATCCACATTAGAAAGGAAGAAGTAACACTGTCTCTATTTGCAGATGACATTATACTATATAAAAACCCTTAAAGACACCACCAAAAAACTGTTAGAGCTAATAAATGAATTTAGTAAAGTGGCAGGATACAAAATCAATATACAAAAATCTGTTGTGTTTCTGTACACTAATGATGTACTATCAGAAGCAGAAATTAAGAAAACAATCCCATTTACAGTTGCATCAAAGAGAATAAAATACTTAGGAATAAATTTAACCAAGGAGTTTATTGAAAACTATGTCATTGATGAAAGAAATTGAAGAGGATACAAATAAATGGAAAGGTAGTCTGTGCTCATGGATTGGAAGAAAGAATATTGTTAAAATGTCCATAGTACCCAATGCAATGTATAGATTTAATGCAATCCCTCTCAAAATTCCAATGGCATTTTCCCACAGAAATAGAACAAACAATCCTAAAATTTGTATGGAGCCATAAATCACCCTGAATAGCCAAAACAATCTTGAGGAAAAAGAACACATCTGGAGGCATCACACTCTCTGCTTTCAAGCTATATTACAAAGCTATAGTAATCAAAACAGTATGGTATTGGCATAAAAGCAGATACATGGGTCAGTGGAACAGAATAGAGAGCCCAGAAATAAACTCAAGCATATATCTGGTCAATTAATTTATGACAAAGGAGGCAAGAATATACAAAGGAGGCAAGAATATACAATGGAGAAAAGACAGCTTCTTCAGTAAATGGTATTGAGAAACCTGGACAGCTACATGCGGAAGAATGAGACTTGGAACCCTATCTTAAACTATGCACAAGAATTAACTCAAAAAAGATTAAAGACTTGAATAACAGACCTGAAACCATAAAAGTCCTAGAAGAAAGCACAAGCTATAAGCTCCTTAACATTGGTCTTGGTGGTGATCTTTTGGATTTGACACCAAAAGCAAAGGAACAAAAGCAAAAATAAACAAGTGAGACTATATCAAACTAAAAAGATTCTTCACAGCAGAGGAAACCATCAAAGAAAATGAAAAGGCAACTTTTTTTTATTACAAAATGGGAGAAAATATTTGCAAATCATATATATGATAAGGGGTTAATATCTAAAGTATACAAAGAACTCATACAACTCAATAGCAAAAAATCAAACAATCTGATTAAAAAGTGAGCAGAGTTTTTCCAAAGAAGACATGCAGATGGTGAGGTGATGGGTGGGTTAATTAACTCAGTGGAGAGAAGCCTTCCACAATGTACACGTATATCAAGTCACCATGATGTACACTTTCAATATCTTACAATTTTATTTTTCAATTATACCTAAAATTAAAAAAATATTTGAGCAGACATGAGGACTTTTGCTTGAACAGTCAATAAGCAGCATCTCCAGGCCCATCTCGGTGGTCTTTGTTTTTCTCCTTGTGGTGACAACCTCCTTTTTACTTTCACAGCCAATTTTATCATTAGTGAGACCCTCCGATTACAACTTCTCTTTTTTTATTTAGGGCTACTGAAAAGAGGAGAGATTATAAAATAGGAAGGTGGCAAAAATTCTCATTACCTAGTGTAAGGTATAAAGACTGAAAAAAACTAATAGTTTTTTAATCTTCTACATTATTGGAAATTAAATACATTATCTCGTGAAGATTAAACAACCTCAGCACCATGTAAATATGCTCTTCCAGCAAAACGTCAAGCTGAAAGAAGCACATCGTACCTGGCAAAGAGCCAGGGCTTGTTCTCATCCTGTTGAGACAGAACCATGCCAAAATAACCCCGGGAAAGGACAGTTGGGAAGTTCAAACATTGGAGAAGCTCCATTGATTGGAATTAAATACTGAGAAAGCAATGACAATGAAAACTGACTTCATTAAAAGGCAAAGTTTAGGTATGAGTTTCATGACTAAGCAGAAGAGTGGAAGGCTTGCCAGCGTTCTCTTACGGATACAACTATTCTCTAATTTTCTTTGCAGATTAATAAGTCAAATAGGTAGAAATGCAGTGGAAGTGGGTCTGTATTGTGTATAAGTCAGCTGGAAATGCTTGTCTAGACAGAGCAAACCGGTTTATTTATGATGTTTCTTTGCACCTGCCCCTGCCTCATTCACCAGTAGTAGAGGATGAAGTTGTGCTGTGCTTGGGATACACTGACCACCACGGCACACTTCTGTCTCATGACGAGGGAAACCACCCCGGCAGTGCGTGTGATAAGTCTCTGATAGAGAGACACCCGGGCAGGGGAGGAATATGTACTCAGGCTTGGAGAGCCAAGCAGGGCTTTATGGAAGAAATACCTTGAAGGACAAGTTGGGGTAGGGAGGTGACCACGAGGGAGGGAAGAGGAAATCCGATTCCCGAGAGATCAGGAGACATAAAAACCAGGGTCCTGGTGTTTCTGATTGTGTTACATTTACTCTTCAATGTGTAACCTACACCATTTGGAAATCTAGAAAAAGTATCTGCACAGAGGCTTTAGAGTCATTAAGTCGGATTGTCCAAAGATTTCAATTCACAGAGGCTTCAGTGTTAAGAAACAGACACTGAAATGAAAATTGTGCCTCGTCGAGGATGGGATGATGTTCAAAATAAACAGTATGCGCTTAAGACTATTGTCACATTCACTCAATGCCATCTTGGACTATTTCCAACTTGTTTTATGACACGTTTCCTTCTTTTTTGGGCAGGAGACCAAGGCTGAAAAAATTACTAGAGAGAATAAGGAGAGGTTATTGGCCAAGGAAGAACAAAAAGAAGAGAAAAAATGGAATGTTCTGTCCTTTTCTATTGAGGAGGAAATGAAAGAGAATTTAAATTCTGGAATAAAGAAACTAGAAGATTTTTTGAAATCCTCTAAAAGTAGCTCAGTGAAATTTCGAGTTGAAGTGGTGGGGATTACTGCCTGCTTGAGAGCGTGGAAAGAACATTGCCGTGCTGAAGGTATGTGGCTGTGAGTTTTTTTCTTGTTTATTTGCTTATTTGAATGCATTGGGGAAGAATAGAAATCGAATGATGATGGCTGTCATGTATTAACTGGAAGTTTGTATTAGAGGGCTTAGAGAAGACTTAGATACATTATCTGATACTGCCCTTGGGAAATCCTCTAAGTATTATTACCTCTATTTTATCAGTGAGCAATGAAGTCTCAAAGAGGGGGGCCCCCATAGCAAAGATGAAGCACATTTATAAGCAAATTCAAGTCAATTCCTTATCACTTATATGCAGGATCTAAAATATGACACTAAAGAACTTACCTATGAAACAGAAACAGATTCACAGACATAGAGAATAGACTTGTGGTTGCCAAGGGGAAGAGGGGGTTGGGGGAGGGATGGACTGGCCGTTTTGAATTCGCAGGTGCAAACTAGTACATATAGGATGGATAAACAACAAGGTCCTCCTGTAGAGCACAGGGAACTTTATTCAGTATTCTGGGATAAATCATAATGGAAAAGAATATGAAAAAGAATTATATGTATAACTGAGTCACTTTGCTGTACAGCAGAAACTAACACAACATTGTAAATCAACTAACTTCAATACAAAATTCAAATCAATTCCCAATCAAAGTTTACAGAGTTGTGGGCATGGTTAAGGGGACACACAGAGATGATGAGGCCCCCAGGGAGAATCTGTCATTCATCTCTGAGATCTGAAGTGCAAACATTCCCTTTCTGGGCAAAACTCAGATCGTGTTTGCCTGGCATGCTGAGTTCTTCCAGAAGTTGCTGTGGTTTCCATGTGCTCTACTTTACAACTGCTACAATAGAGAGTAGAAAAGAAAAGAGGAAGAGACAGATAAGGGAGAAACACGACTGGGTAGAGATGTGTAAGTGGATGGCAGGTGAAATGATGAGGGGCCAGTATGCCTCCAAACTGTCAGTTCTGAGTACACCTCATTGATCTGTCTGTCTCGATCCCCTCCACACTTGAATCCATTGAACACGGGGTCACCAGGTTCTTCTCCCCAGGCCTCATTCTACTAACTTCAATCTGACCCCGCAAAGCCGGACTTCCCTGAGGATTTCATCCCAGCGAGAAGTATGAGACTTGACCTCTGCTGGTCTCTCTAATTAAGATGTTCTATCGGGATTTGCGGTTGGCTGCTGCTGAGAGAGCAGGATTAACAGTGGCTTATCCCTCCTGGGGGGTAAAAATTCTGTGTTAAATTTCTTTCCTAGTCTTTGTAACATCAGTATGTGTTTGGTAACATTTGTTAAATAGATAAAGTGTAGGTTGATTGGAAGAAACCGGGAATCACGACAGCCCTAACGTGTGAAGTATGAATAGAGCGACCGTGAGGAGGCACAGAAAGGATGTCTGTGGCTGTAAAGAAATGCACAGGGATTAGCAAAGTCTGGATCTGGTGGGTGTAACAGACTGATTGAATTAAAAGGCTCCAGTGATTACACCAGCTGCTTATCTCTGGCCACCGTTAGGATTCAATACATGTCGCCAAGTTTTTAACCAGATATTTAAAGTCATTTGAATATTTTTCTTCGAACACAGTAGAGAAGGCGTGAAAATAATAATTGGAGTTCCTTAGAACTTAGACCACCTTGGGCTTTAACGATTGTTTCTATCATGAACTACAAGATTTTTCTTTTTCTCCAACACTTACACAGCTACATCTCACTTATCCATGGAGGTTATGAAATGTGTATAGTTGTGCTTTAATTTTATTGAGTTTTCTGTATTCCAGAACCTCCGTTAATGCTAAATCAGGTTGTGAATTTAATTGGGTCAGGTTGATAGCCTGAGTGACTTATCTTGGACAATCGAACATTTATTACTTTTGACAGCCTGTATAACAGTTTTGCTGTTTATTCTTTACCAAGGTGAAACCACGAAAGATTTAAGTATAGCTGTTCAACTGATGAAAAGGATCTACTCCGTGATGGAAAAATACCCAGCACTTTTGCAGGAGGTAGAGCGGCAGCTCATAGCCAGGTGCCTTAGGTATCTGGGATTTGAGGAGTTGGCAAGTTCTTTGCATCCAACGCAGGTAATGTTTTCAGAATGTTTTCAGAATTATCAGGTATATGTCAAGTATAACAGAGTCACCTGTGTTTTTTTTTTTTTTTTTACTGAAAATATTTACTCCAAGTTCATAATCATTATTAGTAACCCAGCTGCCCCAACTTGAAGTAACCTAGAATTAGTACATTTTACAAAAGCTTCTCTGGACAAACAAATTAAGCCAGATAGTCTCTGCAGACCCTTAAAACTAATCCTGTGTTTAATCCCAGCAAAACATTTAAAAACTGTATTGTGATTGTTCAGTTGTCTTGGTATCAGATTGTAGCTCAAGTACCCTGAGGGATGTTTGAAAATCTTGATGTCTGCAATTTACTCTTAGTTAAGATAATGATCTAGGTGGTAGGAGATTTCTCCTACAAATATTGCAAAATTTAAAAGATGGTGAAATGCTTTTCTTGTAAAAATTAGTCTTTGGTTATTTTATTTTAAAAAATATTTTTAATCATTTAAAGGACATTGTAATTTAAAATCACTTTCAAAATGGACTTCGAAACTCCTATAGGTCACAGGAAATGACATAAAGGAGAAGAAAAAGAACAAATACTCAGTTGGCTTGGGGCCAGCTCGGTTTCAGCTGCAGTACATGGGCCACTATTTGGTGCGAGATGAGAGGAGAGACCCAGACCCCAGAGTCCAGGACTTTATTCCTGACACCTGGCAGGTAGGAAGGACAGAAGGAAACAGACATTTCTGTGTTTTATTATTAAATCTGATCTCAGGAGCTTCTCGTGACTGGGGATCCACATAGCATGTTTGACATGAAATTCTTAATGTTGTGTTATGTCATTGAAAATTGTCACAGGAAACATCAAATGTAGACTTCTTCCCATTTAAAGAAAGTGGATTTTTCCTATCATCCATTTTTCATAACTAGACCATTTTCTTGGAGGTATTTTGATGGATTCATGTATATATCTGTAGTTCTGTGTGTCATCCAACTGTATCATTATGGAATAGGATTGCCTATGTAAATACAGACATGTGCATAGAGAAATTCAGGGAGTGAAACAGTGTAGACAATACTTTAGATATTCACAGCCCGTACCTGTGACCATAGTAGCTATTTTTCTATAAATAAATGTAAAATTAATATTGATGGCTGTAAAATTTGGAATAAAAGGGTGCGTTTCTACATGGATTCAACCTTATCAAATTGCCTTTAACCTTATCAATTAAACGTGTTTACCTATAAAAGTGCCATTTCAGAGGTTCAATCTAACAGATGGTCTTATCAGAATCTGACTTTATTTTATCCTCCTTGTGTTGATGATGCTGGGGTGCCTCGGAAAACCGCTGCCTGCTGTTCAGGAGCAGGGGGACCAGGTCCTTCCTTCCTGAAGTGCAGGACACAAAGTAGCCAAGGGCCCTCCAGGTATCTCCCGCCCCCCCCCACCACCCGCCACTGTACTTCTTCTGATGTTGCCTTCACTCTGAGGTGTGGCCCAGAGTGGACCTGCCTTCAGAGAGTGTGCAGGATGGGGCTTTGGGGGCCTTTTCCATCTTCTGCCCATCACACAGACTAAATCATTTGACGAGTCCTCATTTTGATGAATAAAAGCATAGGCTGAAGGGATGAGGGTCTATTTTAATGAAGGTCCCACATGCTCTCCAAAGTAGGGGCCGGCATTCGTCTATTTAGAAAGTAGAAGATAAGCAGGAAAATGATGCATCATTGAGTTTTTTTCCTGCTCAGCTACTTTTTCACCCTCACAAAAATACATATTCTTAGGTCTTCATTTCTCAAAGCCATTGTGCACTTAGTCAGTGACAAGTAATCAGAAAGAAAATCTGCCCAAGAACAAGATATCTTGTTCAGACCCATTCTCTGTTTTCCACAAACCCACCTCCAGATGCTCAAAAGCACTGCAGTTCTCTCTTCTGAGAGAGGCCCTGAGTTCTTCACAGTTTCCTGTGTATCTCTTGGTGTGTTTTCAACTCCCAGCCACTCCTTTGCAGCTCAGAGAATTATGCTGAAAGTGTCTTAATATATTTGTTTTGCTAACATTCCTCTCATGGTGCTGACACAATGGTGCTCTGAATCCTGCAGCGAGAGCTCCTGGATGTTGTGGACAAGAACGAGTCTGCGGTCATAGTGGCCCCCACGTCCTCAGGGAAGACCTACGCCTCCTACTACTGCATGGAGAGGGTGCTGAGGGAGGGCGATGAGGGGGTGGTCGTGTACGTGGCCCCCACCAAGGTACATCCCAGGGCTGGGGGTCATCCCAGGGCAACGAGGGGGTGGTCACGGGTGTGGTCCCCATCAAGGTACGTCCCAGGGCTGGGAGTCGTCCCAGGGGGTGGTCGTGGGTGTGACTTGAATGTTTTCTTTCACTCCTGAACCTCCTCTTCTAAAATAATGCATGTGGTCAATGTGGTAGATCTAGCTCACTCTATTTTTTTTTCCAATTTATTTTTTTCCTCTTTTACTGAGATAAAATTGACATGTAACATGTTAGTTTCACGTGTACAACATAATGGTCAATGTTTATATGTATTGTGAAATGATCACAATAATTCTAGTTAACATGAATCACTTCATGTAGTTACACATTTTTTTTTCCTTGTGATGAAAACTTTTAAGAACTACTCCCCTGGCAACTTTCAGGTACCAATACGGTGTTGTTAATTACAGATGCTGTTACACCCAGGACTTACTTATCTTACAGCTGGAAGTTTGTAGCTTTTGAATCCCTTCCCCCCCGTTTCCCCTGCCCCCACTCTGGCCAACCACCAGTCTCATCTGTTTCCATGAGTTTCACTTTATTTTCTAACCTGCCTTTTCTCCTTCCAGTGTGAGAGACTAAAGTAACAAAAACTTTCTTTAGTGTTGTGAGGAAGAGGTCTGGTCTTGTGATCTTGTCATTCAGCTTTTTGCTTGAACTGAGAGAGGTACCCGCACTTTGCCGGGCAGTGTCCAGTCACTCAAGAACTCTGCATCGCCCCTGTCTATCATGAGATGCATCCTGTCTGCTCTTGGGCATCAGTGCCTGGCCTGTTTCTCCTGCCAAGTTTTCTTGCCATATTTCTTTTATGGCTAGAACCACCTACTGCCGAACTTAAGTACAGAAAGTATATTATTTAGGAGAAAGTTGGAGTTACAGGAAATATAAGTTTGCATATCCTTATTTACAACCCCTTCTTTTTAATGCAATTACTCTTAAGAAAGGCAGATTTACTTGGCGTAACTTTGATTCTACAGATTAAATTGAGATCTCACTCCACTTTAGTTTCTAGGAACATGTGGCATTGAGTGACTTGGGACTAGGCTCAGAATCAGATTGGTCAACATGATTAGTTGAAGCTAGCACTTTATTTTTGATTGTAGCTTTTTCATTTTTCACAGTTATGAAAGCAGTAAGTGTTGGTAGGAGGAAATTAATAAAACATATCAAGAAAAATTAAGCTTACTAAAAGTGGAATGGGTAATTCAACACAATATATATTCTTCTTCTAAAAGTTTTGGAAGCCAAATTACTCTTCTAAAAGTCTAAATCTGTTTTTATTCCCTCGGACAGTGTATGGAAGTATATATGCTCTTCTTTTTCCCAACAGTCCTCTGATCTTTAAAAATTTTTTTGCCATACTTATAGGTGAAAATTTCCATCTCGTAATAAATCTGCACTTCTGTAATCACTGATCACTGACTGGGGAGTCTTTCCATATGATTTCTGGGCAGTAATGTTTTTTTACTCATGAACTCCTTGTTCGTGAAATCTGCCCATTTTCTTTTTCTTTAGTGGAAGGGGACTGCCTTTTTATTGACTGGCCAGAACTTTGTATAATAAGTATATTCCTTTTTCTCTGTAAATTATAACCGATATACTTTTGTCATTTTATCTTTTTGCTATATTGTAGTTATATTAATGATATTTTCTTACTATCTTTGTGTAGTCCGAACTATCAATATTTCCATTTAGTGTTTCTGTCTGTGCTCAATATATGAAAATATGTGAAAATGTTCACTTTATAGTATCTTTATGCTTATGCTTATGTTTTCAAGTTTGCATTTTGGGGGCATAACGTATGAAATAGAGAGGTGTGTGTGGGTTTGCACACACTCAGTTTCCACTGGCTGCTACCTGTCTGGTCCAGGGCATGGGTCACCTGTACACTCACATGGTAGAGGCCCGGGGGACACCCCCACATTCGAGAAGCACACATCCACCCCAGCCGCCCCCCTCGGCCGTTCTCCTGTGCAGACTCACAGCTTCTCTCTAAGCGTTGGTCGCCCAGGTATCAGCTGTTTGTTTCTTGTGTGTAGGTGGCATTTCCTGTTGTTTTTCCTTCTGATGAAGCCATATTCTCCCATTTTACTTCAGGTTGAGGTTTCCAGTGAGGTTCAGATGTAGTAACAGAGCTCGAAGACAGCCTGTGGGTTAGTGTACATACGGCAGATGGGAAGAGAAGGCATGATGAAGTTTCCTGCCCTCCCAGCAGTACATATTTTTAGACGGTGCTGTCGTTCTCTGAGGTTTCACCCGTACCGTTATCATGAGATGAATGGATTTCTTTCCTTGTCAATCAGGCCCTTGTCAATCAAGTGGCAGCAACCGTTGAGAATCGTTTTAACAAAAATCTGCCCGACGGTGAAACTCTGTGTGGTGTTTTTACACGGGATTATCGTCACAATGCCCTAAACTCTCAGGTAGGACATACGTTAATTAATGCATTTGTTATCGAATTATATGATAGCACTTAGAAGTCTTTTTCAGTAGAAATGTAATATCCTGACAAGGCCTTCTAGAAATAACTTTCCTGAATTTACAAAAGATGAAGTGGCTTTAGAGAAAATTTAACATTGCCATGTTACAGAGAGTGAGAAATGGAGCTCACCTTTCTCAAGGACACTTACCTTTTGATTTTAGATTTCAATTCCAGTTCATGGGGTCATCTTGGTTTATAAGTGGATTGAAAATGATCCGAAGAACCCCATGTTATAAAAAGTAACAAACACCAATTTCCATTTAGAATAACTGTTTCTTGACCTTTCTTGATGAGAAGGATACTCATCATAATTTCAAGATGTTGTATTTATGGATGGACTCTATGCTGTTACGTAAATCAGAGAGGTTTACTCCTTACTGAGCTCACATAAAACAGTTAAAACCAAACAAAAAGTGGAAACGTGACTATAGCACATTGCACGGTAGATGCGAGATGTGGCACACAATTGCCTTTTGTAAAAGCATCGCTGCCCAGATGTGGGGCGTGTGGTCAGGACAAAGGCTGGCTGTTGGTGCCTCCACCGTTGGCGTCCTGGGACTGAGCAGGGTGGGGGCATAAACAGCGGCCATTCCGGCTGCATGTGCGTAGCCCCGACAGCCCCCACTTGCTCCAGAATCCAAGCCGCGTGGGCCAAAGTGTCACCAGGTGTGTTCTGAAGTCCAGCTTCTTCCTCTGCTCCATCCCCTCCCAACTTCCATAGTTGTTCGTTTTTTTTTAATAAACATTTTTCAACCTAAACTGAACTCAGGGTCAGATTTTGAAGAAAGAAACCTGTGACAACGAACTCTTCCTATTGTTATTACCTTGAAAGCTCATAAAGAAGAATTTAAACTGGAAATCTGATCTCTGACCCTTCTGACCTATAAAAATTGCAGTTTCACAAGACTCAAAGGACTGTATCACACAGCTTTAGTGAAACAGTCCACGGAACAATGTCATAGTCTAGTGATCCATTCAGGAGTTTTAACTCTCTCTTTTACATCCTTAGAGTGGCGTCTGCGTGTAGGAAGTGCTGTGTGTGTCTGCACAATGTTCTTGTCTTTAGGTGCTCATCACAGTGCCCGCCTGCTTCGAACTTCTGCTGCTAGCTCCGCATCGCCAGGCCTGGGTGAAAAGGATCAGATACGTGATATTTGATGAGGTAGGTTTGGTATTACTTCTCTGGGTTGAGCTCCTGGTTGCATAAATGCCACACTGAGGATGTTCGCTGCTCCTGGGCGTCATTGTCTGCGGGGAGTTTTGGGTGGGAGGGGGGTCCCTGGCTGCCCCCGTGAAGTCACACCAGGCTTTGGGCTCCTTTCTCCTGTTCTGGCTCAGGCTGGGGTATCCATGTCTGCAGACCCCTGCATGGCAGAGGAGCTGTCTTTGGTGACCACAGTTTCAGGGGAGCAGAACTAACCACCAGGGCATGCATTTTCCTGCACAGAAATTCCAAAATCTGATCTTTGCTCTCCAGAGCAAAGAATTGGGGGCTGTAACATTGATGTCAATTATGTACGTTACCTTATCAGTCATGGTCCCAGCAGGAAACAGATGACACACTCAAAATGGAACAGTTCAAGAAGAGCATTTTCCAGAGGTGTGTGGGTGGGGAGGACTGTGGAGTAGGTGCAGTAATCCAGGACAGGGAGCTTACCCCTCAGCCTAAAAGGACAAGGCAAGGACGTGGTCATTGAGACCCACAGGGAGATTCTGAGTGCGCTGGCCACTTTGCGAGGGCTGCCTTAACCAAGGAGCACACCCGGCTCAGGGTTACCTGCTGGGAAGGCAGCCAATGGTGCAAAGACCTCATCCTCATTCCCTTCGGGTCTCTCGCCCAGGCTCTCCTTCAGCCAAATCCAATGGAACCAGAGAGCACTGCAGCCCTTTTGAAATAGCCTCTGTGGGTCAGTTTCCTTGGGCAGAGAGAGCAGGATGGAAAATAATGGACATTTATAGTGCAAGTGAAGGATATTGAGAAAGTGTCTACAGCAGAATTAAGAATGTTTGTTCATAGAGACTTAAAGCATTATAAAGGAATTCTTTTGCTTCAAGGGGTTTTCAGTTTAAAGGGGAACTGATGATAAGCCTGTATTTCACTTAACTTTTCCTATTGTAAACTTGAAGCTGCCACGCAGGCTGTGCTTTGGATGTGTTTGAATCTGACTTACTGTGTTCATTTTGGCTCAATCTGTAGATACAGCATCTTGAAGGCCTTGAATATTCATATTAAAAAAAAAAATCCAACAGCTTTGTCTTTGCAAATCTAGAACCTTGAATTATACTCTGGTCTCAAAGCTCTGAAATGATGTGATGTGGGATACCTCAGTTTCCCCAGTTTTATGTCAGGGTGAAGCTGAAGGGCTTTGGAGACTGACGTCTATTCTGGCAGAGTCAGGGAAAAGTGCTATCTGTACAAAGCTTAAAGTTACCATTCAGTTGACTAGTGTATTATCTGACTAGGGCAAAGCCAAATAGGCAGTGGAATTTTTTTTTTTTTAATTATCTGGCTCTGATAGTAAGTCCTTTCCAGTTGATTGTCTGGTGTTATAGTTTACTCTGTTTAAAGGAGACCACATTTGAGCATCTTCCCTAAATCTAGTTCCATTTGCTCTATATGGTCAAAGGACATTCATTAATTCAGCAAGTATATGAGTGTCTCCACAGTACCAGGCACTGTCAGTGCTGGCAGTACCCAGGGTGAGTCACAGAATCACTGGAAAGAAGGGAATTAGATAATTAAACCTACCCATGACTGTGGCAGCCCGCATTGGTGTGTACGGTGATGAGAAGGGACAGCCTGTCCTCACCGTGGTGATGGTGGGGACACAGCAGGAGGACAGCTTTGCTGTGGGTGGTCAGAGAAGTCTTCCAGTGGGGTGACATTGAGCCCAACTCTGCAAGTTCAAGGTGGGTAGGAGCAGAGGGAACAATTCACGTGGAAGCTCTCGGGTAGGAAAGTTGTGTTGAAGGAACAAAGCAGAGTCCAGTGTGTCTGGAGGGGGGGTGGGCAGGATGGGGGGGTGAATGAAGCTGGAGAGACAGGTGAGGGATGGTTACTCGGCACAACATATGCCCTGTTCAGGAGTTTATGTTTTGTTCCGCATGCAGTGGGAAGGTATTGAAGAAATTTAATTGGGGACATGGCCTGCTCAAATTCATCCTTGAGACGTATCTGTTGGCTGTGATGTGAAGAAGATGGCCACAGGTGGCCAGGGGAGCTAGGAGGGTGGGCAGGAGGGTATTGTGGTCGACTTGGGGGGCCATGGACATGGAGAAAATGCTTAGCTCTGAGAGACATTTTGGAAAGTAAGATAAAGAGAAATTACTGATGGATTGATTATGGGAATTAAAAGAAAATTTGTGTCAAGATTTTCTATTGGCTGAATTTGCCAATATTTATGTAAAGTTGGCACGGCTGATTGAAGGTCAGAGGAGACCATGGGTGAGGAGTCAAGCTTCCGTGTCTTATTTTCATTCGCTAATTTTGAATCAACTGAAAATGTATTTAATTTATTTAAACTAAACTCAAACAACAGACAAAAACAGTTCACCCATTTCTCCCAGGCCCACCTCTTGCAATTACCTATCCTCGATATCTTTGAGCTTGTTTTTGTATCTGTGTGTGTGTTTAAGATTTCACGTGTGAGCCCATTGTTTGTCTTTTTATGTCTGATTTATTGATTTATTTCACTTAGCATCATGCCCTTGAGCTCCTTCCATGTTGTCACAAATGGGAAAATTTCATTCTTTTCTATGGCTGAGTTATTCCATTCTGTCTATACATACCACAATTTCTTTATGCATTCGTCCTTCAGTGGACACTTAGGTTGCTTCATATCTTGACTGTTATACGTAGTGCTGCGGTAAACATGGGGGATGCATACATCTTTTGTGTTCTTTGCATAAATACCCAGAAGTGGGATTGCTGGGTCACATGGTAGTTCTATTTTTAGTTTTTTTAAGGAACTTCCATACTGTTCTCCACCGTGGCTGCACCAATTTACATTCCCGCCAACAACATAGGAGGGTTCCCTTTTCTCCACATCCTCACCAACACTTGTTATTGGTGTTCTTTTTGAGACTAGCCATTCTGACAGGTGTGAGTGATAGCTCATGTGGTTTTGGTTTTCATTTCTCTATGATTGGTGATGTTGAGCATCTTTTCACGTGCCTGTTGGCCATCTGTTTGTTTTCTTTGGAAAAATATCTTTTCAGACCTTCTGTTCATTTTTTTTTTAACATGCAATAAACTGCATATATTTAGAGTGTATAATTTGGTATCCCTGTCTCCCAATTCATCCCCTCCCAACCCTCCCCGCTTTCCCCACTTGGTGTCCATATGTTTGTTTTCTACATCTGTGTCTCTATTTCTGCCTTGCAAACCAGTTGATTTGTACCATTTTTCTATATTCCACATATATGTGTTAATATACGATATTTGTTTTTCTCTTTCTGACTCGCTTCACTCTGTATAACAGTCTCTAGGTCCATTCATGTCTCTACAAATGTCCCAATTTTGTTCCTTTTTATGGCTGAGTAATATTCCATTGTATAAATGTACCACATCTTTTTTATCCATTCATCTGCTGATGGACATTTAGGTTGCTTCCATGACCTGGCTATTGTAAATAGTGCTGCAATGAACATTGGAGTGCATGTGTCTTTTTGAATTATGGTTTTCTCTGGGTATATGCACAATAGCAGGATTGCTGGCTGTTCATTTTTAATGGAGAAGGTTTGTCTTTAATAGGTCCACTGTCTTGGTGGGGAAATTGGAGCAGAAGTCTGGGAGCACCTCCTTGTCATGATCCGCTGTCCCTTCCTGGCCCTTTCTGCTACCATCAGCAACCCGGAGCATCTCACCGAGTAGGCATTAGCTTCTAGTCTGGATAGAATGCTCGTCTATTTTGAACGTTTGAATGCCATGCTTTCTATCTGGGTTCTGGAGAGTTTCATAACTTTCTGGTGAATTTATTACCTTATCTCTGGATATTCAAGGAACAGAGTCACCCCTCCTGGCAGGTGCTGAGCAAGGCCACACTCTATAAAGGAAAATCCAGGATTCCCCCAGCTGGATCTGTAGTTGAGTAGGAAATTTCCCCCATATCTCAAAAAAGCTTCACCAGGAGGGATTGCTTTGTGTTTCTTTTCCTTTGTCCTTTACCAAGAAATAAAATTAAAATGATATAATGACATGTTTTGCCGTGGACCTTGAGGTTTTTTATGTCATCCCACTTCATAGATGTTTAGAAAGAGAGTGAAGCCTTATTAGTTGAAAGCCTCATATCAATTTTTCCCTGGGCTAGATTTTTGCCCTCTAACAACAATTACAGCAAAGACTCCTATTTGCCAGGTACTGTTCTAAGTGCCTTGCATATGTTAATTTATTTAAATGGCCAACAGCCCTTATGATTTATTCATTTATTTTCCTTACTCCTGTTTGATTGTCTTTTCCATACTACTATTATTATTATTTCCATTTTAAATGTGGAAAATGAGTCACAGAGAGATTCTGTGATTCAACCAAGAGCCTAGCTTTTAGTAAGGAGACTGGGATTCAATCTTAGGTCATCTGGCTCCAGAGCCTATTTCCTTAAGTACAGTTTTTAAGGCACCTAAAATTTTCTTTATTTAAAATACTTGCACAGGAAGTGGTTCCATGTTCTGCCTACATAATATGTAATTTTAATTTTTAAGGTGGCTACGATCTGTAAAACAGTACTGGAAACAAGCAGACAGTATGATGGAAAAAAATACTGCCTCTGCGAGAAACACTGGCTGCCGCGCCAGTTCTCACAAACACCACTTACTGACGAAGCAGTCGTATAAAGTGAGACTTGGTATGTTTGGCATATGCATAGGAATTTTATCTTTTCCTTTCAAGTTACTCCAGTCATTGTAGGTTCATTCATTTGGAAATCCTTGCTCTTCATTTCCAGTGCTCTATGGAGAGAGATACAATGACTTAGAGAAGCACATATGTTCCGTAAACAACCATGACATTTCCTTTGACCATTTTCACCCGTGTGCCGCCCTGACAACAGATCATGTGAGTCATGCTTCTGCCATATTTGTTCTGAGTCACATCAATTGTTTGTGTCACATGGTAAAGCTGCCTGGGTGATACTCATCAGAATTGCAGAATCCATACTCTGTAACAGATATTTAACCTGAGTTCTAAAAGAAACAAGAACAACTGCATAGTTTTCATCTGCTCCTCAATGGTGTCTGTATCTGCAGAGCTTAAAAATGGCTGAATATTTTAACCTGAAGTTTTTTGGGGTTGATTTTATTTATTCTTTGCCCATTTTCCTTCTTCTCAGCACCCGTGTCCATCTGTCCACCTTCTCGGACACCAGCTCTTCTCTTAGTGCAGCTACAACTGTGTGTGGACAGTACCTCATATGTGTGAGAATCTGATTGCTGTGAATTAGGTCAAATAAGAAAAGATGCTTTGCACTAACATAACAATCATAGCGTGACTTTTTGGTAATCAATAAGGTGGTGGTCTTAAGGGGGCCTCATTTGGGGCACTGGGCTGTGAATGGGGGAAGATTTCTTAATTTCTCTTGCATATTTTTTTTTTCCTTTTTCATTCTGTTCTCAGGAATGGCTCATTAAAGCTCCGGTTGCCTCTCAAAGTGATAATTAGACAATAGTTTGCCTTCCTTCCAAGACCGGACAAGTTAAATATACTCTAACTTCTGTTGTCAGGTGAAGCCTTCTAATCGGACAGCTTTTAAGGCACATGCAATTTTCTTTATTTAAAATATTTGATGTCACAGGGAGTAGTTCCATGTTCTGCCGAAATAGTCATCTGGATCAGAAAGCTAATTTAGATAAAGTGAGGATGATTCTGACCCTGCCAAGCCTCTGAGGGCTTTGCTTTGGAACTGGCCAAAGGTGCAGCTCCTTAGCTAGGCTTCCCAGGTCTTCTAGGACCTGGCCCCAAGTTCTTTCTGATCATCCACTCAATGGATTTTACCTGGAAGCCCTCACGATTTATACATAAATTGGAGTATTTCAGCAGAGATGCAACATGCCCGTTGTCCAGACCCTGTTCATCTTTGATGATTCTTCTCATGGGAAACCTCTTCAGAATCCTCTGCAACTTCCTTAGCTGGATGGAATCTTCTCTCCATAGCACCTTGTCTGTATTACTTGTATGACAGCAGTCATGGTCAGCTTGCTGCTCAAGTTCTTTACATGCTTGTCTTCTAGACTAAATCCTTGAAGACAAATTTTGTGTCCTTGTAGTTTGAAACTAACTGCTATGTATATAAAATTAAAATGTACGTGAGATAAATATAGACAACCCAAATGGAGCACTTACTTTGGGCTCTAAGAATTTTACCTATTTTGTCTCTTTTAACCATCACAACAGTTTTAGGATGAATGCCGTATTGATTTTCGCATTTGGCAAGTGAGGAAGGTGGAGCAGAGGGAACTTGTACCACCGAAGAAGGGGTGGGGCTTGGATGCAGTCTCAGATCGATTCCAGAGCCTGCAGTCTCATCACTCTATTCTGAGCGATCTGGTGGACAAATGCTTGGCTTTGGGCTGTAGCCTTTGGGCTGTGATATAGTAGCTTCTAAAAGCAGCGGAATGAATACTAGTGATGGTAATTTTCCCATAGGATTTTATTGTGGAACTTTCTCTTTTGTGTGGCATTGGCTCCATCTACACTCTAAAGAAAACTAAAATGTGGACAGAATTCCTGTGACTTAACTCATACCCCCAAGCTAGAATAGTGATGATAGCCCTCAAATTCATACCAAGACTCCTTTCTCTGTCTTCCCCTCCTTTTCTCTTTTCTTTCCGTGTTATTACCTGGCATTTTTAAACAGCATAGTATTTTCACAATCATTTGTTGTGTGTCGATGGTTCAGGGCAGGTTGTCTTTCAGCGGCAGTGAGCACGTGGTGGGGAGGAGTTGACGAGGCTGACATTTTGGTCCAAGTGCCTTTCCTCTATCTCAGTGGCTATTAATGGAGTCACTGGGAAGCTGCTCCAGCTGCTCTCACCCCGTGTGACTCCTGCAAAGGTCATGCTGCTGCGTGAGTCTCCTTCAGGCTGCTGGACTTTTGCAACAGGAATACGGCTTGGTCGGTATTAAATATGTATTTTGCAGCCGCGTGTGTTGCACGTGTTTATATTGGGAAACATCTTAATATAAACACGTGCATAAAAAGCAAGTGGGCCTTTCTGAACAAGGAGATGCTTCCTGATCTTGTGTAGTAGACCTCAGATTGAGGTGAGAGGGCCAGGTGGCGTGGGAAAGCATAGTGAATTGCGGCAACATAAAGCGAAGAGCCGTCCCCCTGGGGCATCTGCCCTGTGGCTCTGTCAGCGGGGTGGTTCCAGAAGGGAGGGGGGCAGGATGAGTGAGGCAGGGGAGTGCCGGCCTCCACGGGAGCCCTGTGTGTGGCTGGCACAGAGCAGGGAGTTACCCGGGTAGCCGGGGACAGCAGTGGGCTGCAGGGGTGGGGAGGGGCAGAGTGGGGTGTGTCAGCCCCAGCAAGTGTGGGAGGAGCCGCTGCTCTCTTTCGGCTGCACGTGGAGCAGCGTTTCCGTCACCTGCAGAGATGGGGACAACGTGATTTGCCAAAACACCATCGTGGTGTGGTGCTGTGTGTTCATAAACGAGAGTGTGAACCTGTGACCTTTTATGTCTCTTCCTTTTCCACCTGGGCTGGCTCAGTTTTTTACCCGCTCGTTAGTTATCAAATAGTGAAGACCCACCGAAGGGAATGCCCAGCTTTTAGCCACGGAGTTGTGAAATTGATTTCAAAAAATTAAGACCCGTAAGTTGGTCATTCATTAATCACAGTGGCAGTTGAGGCACTGGTCGCATGCCAGGTATTTTACTGTGCCACATATCACCTAGCTGAATTCTGACAACAAATCCACGGCAAAGGCAGAATTGCCCTCCGTGGCAGACATTAGGACACGCAGGCTTTTGCAAGAGGCTAAGAGCCCTAAGAAATTGTAAGCATTTTAGTGACCAAAACAAAAGATTTATGATAGTTCTTAGATTTATTTTATTTTATTTAGTCAGAGATAAGTTGCCACTTTTAAGTAGTAATAATAAGAGAACAAAATGCTAACATTCCAAAATAACATATTCACATACTCTTTGGCAAAATGCAGTTTTTTTTTTTCTGTTCAGCTAGTTCAGTGCTCAGGCTGAGAGTGCTCAGAACCACTAAACAGTGGTTCCAGGCAATCACCTGCATCCTTTAGATTTTCACAAGCCTCATTCAAAGCCCGATTGGTGATTTTAATTGAAATATGTTTGACATAAAACCTTGGGTAAGTTTAATGGGTGCAGCGTGTTGATTTGATACATGTATTTTGCAGTGTGACTGCCACCTGTGTCGTCTCAGTCCTCATCTCTTTTTCATGGTGGGACAATTGCGATCTAGTCTCTTAGCATGTTTGGTGTTCATAATACAGCTTTGTTGTCTGCAATCACCATACTGGGCATTTAGCTCTTCAGGACTTATTATCTATTAGTTTAAAAACTTTAGGACTTCCCTGGTGGCACAGTGGTTAAGAATCCACCTGCCAATGCAGGGGACATGGGTTCGAACCCTGGTCTGGGAAGATCCCACATACCACAGAGCAACTAAGCCTGTGCACCACAACTACTGAGCCTGCGCTCTAGAGCCCACGAGCCACAACTACTGAGCCTGCGTGCTGCAACTACTGAAGCCTCACTCCTAGAGCCTGTGCTCCGTGACTAGAGAAGCCACCACACTGAGAAGCCTGTGCACCGCAACAAAGAGTAGCCCCCGCTTGCCGCAACTGGAGAAAGCCCGTGGCAAGCAACAAAGACCCAATGCAGCACCCACCCCCCCGAAAAAAAAAGTTTAAAAAGCCGGTACTGATGTATTTATCTTGTTTGCTTTTACCACAGTCTCTAAGGTGGCAGGACAGATGTTTTGATCCTATATTGTAGATGAGGAGCTAGCATTTAGAGGTAGAATTAGAACCTGATCTTCTGATTGAAACTTGATCATACTTTCCACCCTACCAAACATTTTTTTTTTTTCAACTGTGTTGTTTGGAGTGGCTTTTTTTAGTCAGAATTTCCAAACCTGGGTTTCATAAGTTAGTAGCTGTTTACCAAAGTAAGTTCCCTATTGTCAGATAATTATAGAGAAATCTATATTCTATTGCCCCTTCTTGGAGATTTAAGATTTCCAATGACAAACCTTGAGGAAGCCTATTCCTAAAATTTACCTCCCCCTTTTCTTTTGAAGAAAACCTGCTGGAATCTTAGGGATCATAGTTTCACAGGCGGTGAATTTGTAGCAATAGTGATTGAATCCAGTAGAATTTACTGCAATATAAGGTTTTGGAGAACAGGAATTTTTAATTTATATTTTAAAATCTTTGTGGAAAAATAAATGACGTGGCTTAAAGCAGAACCAAGTCGGTGACCAGGGGAGAAGTTTCCTTGAGTGTCATGAAGGTGACCTTCAAGTTACCTTAGGACTTGGGAAAATCACATTTGCCCCTTTATCCTGGCTTGGTGATCAAAAGCCAGGAATTATATTCATAATTAAATCAGTTTCACTTCCGGCTACAGGGTGGAGGTTGTGGGTTCTTTTTCTTTCTCTTTCTTGCTTTTCTTTTTTCTTTGTCTCATATGATTCCATTTACATGAAATATCTAGAATAGGCAAACCTGACGTTCGGCCATGTCCCATGATCGATGCCCCAACACCACCAGGGACAGAAGGCTCCACGTGAGAACGCCTGCCCAAGCCTCCCAAAGGGAAGCACTCCTTCAGCTCCTCCACCCCCTCCTGAGGTTCCAGGAATGTGAGATTGCGCGGGGGCCCTTCTTAGGCTGTGTGTTCTTGTCTAAACTGAGTCCACAGATCTTTCAGCCTCCCAGCCCTCGTAGAGAACTGGCTCATCTGAGAGGTCTTAGGAAGTACAAAAATTTTTCGGTGGGCTTTTGGTTTTTTTCTCTCTTAGTAAATCAGGGACACTCTTGGTTAGTATTTTGTTTGCACTGAGCAGTTACTGAGCATTTTAGATCAGTGCTGTTCTCAGTGGCTTTGGGTTCATGACAGTGAGTGACGCTGAGGCAGAGCATGGGACGTCAGACGGAATAGAAGGAATATTACATTGTTCACTTTTATTTTAAACATAGATTGAAAAGTTTGGATTCCCTTCTGATCTTACCCTTTCACCTCGAGAAATGATCCAGCTTTATGATACCATGTTTGAATTCTGGGAAAGTTGGCCCAGGGCTCAGGTAAATAGTAATTCTACAATTATTTTTAATTGATCATGGTGGATGGTCACTGCTGTTCACAAAGACAAGCTCTCACTCTTTCTAATCACTTGCATCTGATCTTTGAAAATTACCAGTGGACTCTTTCCAAAATAAGGCTACCCCTTCTCTCAACAGCCTTCCTCCTGACGGTCTGTGTTTCCCTGTAACTGGGCACAAAGCCCCTGAACTGCACACATGCTTCCTCTTTCACTTTCTGGGACAGGACGGTACTCTTGTCTTCCTTCCTACGTGCTGACTCCTGGGTTTCTGTTCCTGCATTTCTCTCCTCTCACGCCCCTTCCTTCTCTCTGTCCATCTGTGTTCATCGCCTGTTTGGTTTTGCTGCACATTCTGCCCTAAGAGTTCATTGTCCTATCAGGTTTACGTAGCAGAAATGATGGGGAGATAGAAGTTCGACCTCTACTCTCAAGACGCTTGTGATTCTGCTAATGAGACATATGGTTGAGAAACACTTGGCTTTTCTTGCATGATTTTATTGAATTTTGTGGTATTCCTTTTCAAGGAGTTGTGTCCAGAGGAATTCGTTCATTTTAAGAATAAAATAGTCATTAAAAAGATGGATGCTAGAAAGTATGAAGAGAGCTTAAAGGCAGAATTGACAAGCTGGGTGAAGAACGGCCACGTCAAGGAGGTAATTTTCACACGAGTTTTGGGTGAAGCACCTGTGTGTTCTTGCTTCCTTGAGTTGTGCTGTGCAGTCATGACTATTTTCTGGATGTTTTTTTTTTTAATCTTCAGCTTCCATTTTAGGATTTTCAGTTAAGCATTGAGTCCAGTGACTCTGAGATAGACTAGAGAGAGAGAAGGGACCTCAGCCCTTTCCTAGTGCCCTGTCCTCCCCCCAAAGCATGCTCCTCTGACAGATGAGGACAGAGGGGCCCTTTCCACGGTCCAGGTCTCGATGCCCGGGCAGTGTTGGATTGGAATCACATTGACAGTAGCTGAGGAGAGCTTTCACTCCTTTATCTCTTTTTCATCTGGAAGATTTTTTTTTTCTTTTATGACTTTTATTTTAATTTTGTAGAAACTACTTTTGTATTAAACCCTTGACCTGGGGTCGTGTGAGTGATGCATATTTATTTTAAGTAAGTTGATGGTCTTTTTATTTTGGAGTTTGCTCTGTTGTCACATATTCAGGTTTCTGATTTTGGGGGTGTGACATACATTAGACTTTGCTCGGGTGAGTTTTTCCCATTGTGTATTAACTTAGACTATCTCCTCCTGCTCAGAAATATAACAGTTATATTTTATTCCACTTATTTTGTCAAGAAAAACCTTTAAAATGCATTCATAAGTGATACATGATAGAGAGAGACCGATTCGCCCCACCTCCTACCATAGCAGAGCCAGCATCATTTCCTGAAGAATTCTCTTCCTGACTGATTTGTGTTGCCTTTAAAAATTGCATGTTAAATTGCATGTGTGCAGGTATTACTGTGTCTTTTTGTTCTCTAGTGTATAGATTTTTACATTTCTCTGATGGTTCTTTTGCAATGGTTTATCTTATACTTTCATTATGATTGTTTTTGTTTCATATTCTATGAAAGAACCACAGAAACGTAGATTGGATAACTATGAGAAGGTTTTAGCCAGAAGCAGGAATTCATGTCTTCATTTTGCAGAATGTAAAATGATTTTCTTTTCACTGCTGCAGGCCAAAATGGTCCTGAGGAAACTTCGTCCTCATTCGGTTGTTAGTTCAGAAAACATGGCATGTATGTTTCCGCTTCTTGTTGAAAAGCTAAGGCAAATGGAGAAGTTACCTGCACTCTTTTTTTTGTAAGTCATTCAGTTTGTTTCTGGTTGTAATTTGTATTAGATGCATTCCTTTAAGTAGAGGAAAGTTATACAAACTTGACAGTTGCAAAGTAGGGTTCAAGGTGATTTTTGGTGCACTTTTGCTCTCAGAGTGGGTATTTAAAACTACACCTTTCTAGCTCAGTTCTTAAAAAAATAATTTTACTTGTGCTATTACATATTACCTTCTTTATTTGGTTTTCTTCAGAAATACTGAATTACTATGTTGTACAACTGAAACTAACATGGTGTTGTAAATCAACCATACTTCAGTAAAAACAAAAACCAAAAAACTGGGCTTACATATATTTACCTGATACGAAGGGTCTTTGATTCTGTTATCAGACAGACCTGAAGACCAGTGGAACTAAATACAAGAACAACTACAAGAACAATAAAAATAAATAAAAAAGAGTAAAAATTTTTTTGTTAAAAAATTTCTTTTTCTCATCTCTTAAGAGGGGAAGGGGGAGCATCTCTTGTATAAATAGAGAAGATCCACTGTCATCTGTCCCTTGCCTGTGGGGTTCCTGACCCCACATATAGGAGAAATCTGGGGGCTCAGCTTGCCATTGTCCCAGGAGGGGGCTTCTTGTTTCCTGTAAGGTGGTTAATGATGGGTCTGCTGACCAAGGACACCTCGGGCGCATTCAGGACAGAGCTCATAAAAGTGGAAATTAAAAACTCCACGGCTGTAGCTCAGGATGACAGCAGTGGATGGATATAGGATCAAATTATATTTATCACATGGCTTTCAAGGCAAGCATTCTTTTCCTTTGTTTCCAGATTTAAATTGGAGGCTGTAGAGAAGAGCGCTGAAAGTGTGAAAAGGCACCTGGAGGTAAAGCAACAGAGCAGAAGGCCCTCCAAGGCTGATAAGGAGGCCCACGACATGGCGAACAAACTTCAAAAAGTTAGAAAATCCCTCGAGAAACAGAAGACACTGTGAGTATGGGACGCGACACGTGGGTGGTTGGAAAGCTGAAATCGTCACAAGTCCCCGCAGGAACGTAGCCCGGGCTGCACAGACATCCGGGTTGTTGCTTATTCGCAGGCCAGTTCTGTGCCGTGGAGCATGTGTGTGCCCCTGACGCCTCTGCCTTGGTCTCGGTGTCTGGTTCTGATGACTCTGGGTCTGAGGTGCGGCTCCCCTCCCTCCCATCCTCCGACGCACCCGGCGTCGCAGCGGTCTTCTCCTCGGCCGCGGGAGCTTGGAGGCTCACCACCCTGCAGTCTAGCTGACACCGCTCTTGCTGACGTTCAGACCGGTGAACTTGCCGCCGCCTGCTGTTATTTCTCCTGGGCCACCACGTTTGGAGTTTTGCCCTCCCTTTTTCAGACCGCTTCCTACTACTCTCCTCCGACAGTGCTCCACGGCGCCGCTGCTCCCTGCGGGACGCGCCCTCCTGCACTTTCCCGAGACGTGGCCCATCTGCCTTGAGGGCCGTCTTCCTGCTCGCCCCCAAAGCTTCTGCTCATGAGTTCGCTGTCCCTCTCGGAAGCGTGCCCTCAGCCCCCACTTAGGTGTAGTGCCCTTTCTCCTGGGCTCGCTACGCGGCAGTATTTGGTAGGTCAGGGATGATGCGTTGCTCTCTTTTCTTCCTAAATTGTTGGCTCCCTCACAGCAGGGACCATGCATGTTCCTCTTTTTATTAATATCTCCAGTTGTTACTGAATGACTCGGGTTCCGCGGCTCGCTGCTTACGAAATCAATTCCATGCTCACAGAGGTCGGTAGAAAGGAAAGGTGCCATGCTGGCAATCTGGGGAGATGGTGGACTCAGTGTCTCCCCAAAACCACTTCCAAAGATTCTTCTAGGCCATGAAAGTTTTAAAGGGAAGGAGGGGAGTCATCTCAGTGAATCCCTGAGACGGGCGTCAGAGTCGTCGCCGTTCCCCACTGGGTGCAGAGCCATCGACTCCTCGTGAGCTTCCTCTAGATGTTACTTTGTTCACGCAGCTTGTTCGGGAGATGGCTAAAGGGGAAGCTGGGGAAGAGGTCTGGGCACCTGCTAATTACGGATTCTTTCATTTCTCCTGCTTTGATCCACGGAAAGAACTGACACGTTAGGCAAAGTATTGTGTGATCAAAAGACTTGAAAGGTGGGCCCGGGCCAGAGATGAGTAGAGCATGGGGTGCCTGGTGACAAGTTAGTTACAATACAGCTCTGCTAAAGTGACAAGGAAAGGGGTTTCCTGCTGAGGTGGTTTCCTGCAAAGAGCTGCTTACGTCGTCTTAAGACATTGCTTGGCAGGTCACAGCTGCTTCCTAAATATTTTGCAGTGAATGGTGATCACTTCCCTGAAAGCTGAAACAGCTTTCAGAGTTGCTTGGACTCAGATTTCTCACATTCTGGAGCAAGTCAGAGCTTCCTGCTGGCACTTCCATGTCTCTTCCATATGCCTGTTGTGCTGTTTCCCTGGAAGTGATGGTAGCTGTCAGCCTTTTTAGCCACTAGTCTGTAGACAGCTTTTCTTCAGGGTAGTCACAATGTCAAGTTGGATGAGTGACCAACAGGCCAAGCTATAAAAATAAGAAGGATGTTTTTGTGAACTAAGAATGGCACTGCCATATTGGTAAACAAAGGATGTTGCAGCCATCAAGCCATCACTTACCCTGACGGTGCCCCTTGAGGGGACTCAGATGGGAAAACACAGGACACAGGCCCCCAGATGGCTGAGGTGCACGTCAGAGGAATGATTTCAATGAGCCCAGGCTCTTGTATTTTCCCATATGTAGAAAAGCGCTAATTTCTTTAACTTGAGATGTCTGGAAAACAGTATGGAGTTTCCTTAAAAAACTAAAAATAGAACTACCATATGACCCAGCAATCCCACTCCGGGGCATATACCCTGAGAAAAGCATAATTCAAAAAGATACATGTACCACAGTGTTCATTGCAGCACTATTACAATAGCCAGGACGTGGAAGCAACCTGAATGTCCATCGACAGATGAATGGATAAGGAAGATGTGGCACATATATACAATGGAATATTACTCAGCCATAGAAAGGAATGAAATTGAGTTATTTGTAGTGAGGTGGATGGACCTAGAGTCTGTCATACAGAGTGAAGAAAATCAGAAAGAGAAAAACAAATACCGTATGCTAACACATGTAAATGGAATCTAGAAAAATGGTACTGATGAACCTAGTGGAAGGACAGGAGTAGAGATGCAGATGTAGAGAATGGACTTGAGGACATGGTGGGGGGCAGGGAAGCTGGGACCTAGTGAGAGAGTAGCATTGACATATATACGCTACCAAATGTAAAACAGATAGCTAGTGGGAAGCTGCTACAGAGCACAGGGAGACCAGCTCCATGCTTTGTGAAGACCTAAAGGGGTGGGATAGGGGTGGGAGGGAGGCTTAAGAAGGATATGGGGATATATGTATACATATAGTGGATTCACTTTGTTGTACAGCAGAAACAACACAATACTGTAAAGCAATTATACTTCAAAAAATATAAAAAAAATACAAAAGAAAAAAAAGAAACAGTAATCCTTTGATGGTCTGACTACCTAGTCTTTGTTGCAAAAACTTCTGTATATCCTGGTTCCTCCCTCACCTCTTTGGAGCTGTTTTCTCAGCTATTTAAGAAGCAGTGTCCTGGGCTTGAAGTCCTCAGGATGTCCGCCGAATAGAACATAATCCTCAGTTTTTAGGTTGTGCTTTTTTTTTTCAGTCAATGTTTTCCTACCTTGTTCAGCACGATGATTACACTGAGGGTGTTGGGACCCTTGCCCTGGGCCCTGTTTCAGCAAACCTCACGCCGGCCACCCCCTCTGCATCCATTCCCTTAAAATTAGGAGTCGGTACAGCTCAGGAAAGATTCCACTGGAGCTCACTCTCACCTTTCAGATTCCAGGTGGTTACAGGGCTCTCTTTGCGAGGGTAGGAGGAGGATGTATTTTATTTGAAAGTTTGTTACCTCCATGTAAGACTTAGAAATCCTTCAACAACAGTATGGGGGCCTCTGTACACCCTCTGCCTGTGCTCTGTCTACAGTCAGGCCAGGCCTGCCCAGTCCTGCCGTTGCTGCTGGAGGTGAGGGGAATGCCAGAGGAAGTGAGTTGTTAGTTTCTCTACTGCTTGGTCAGTACCTCTCACCCCTGAAATGGAGTTAGATGGGACACAAGTGAGCACAGATTCTCATGTTAGGAGCTTTCTATGTGCACAGGCGAGAGTGCCGACTGAAAAAGAAAAAACCCCACAACCTAAAAGTTGAGAATTATGTTCGATTCAGCGGACATTTTGAGGACTTAATCCCGGGACACAGCATCTCAAATAGCAACGAGGGACTGCTCCAAAGAGGTTGAGGGAGGAGCTGGCATATATAGGAGTTTTTGCAACAAAGACCAGGTAGTTGGAACTTCAAAAGATTACTGTTCATTAAAGAAAACCAGGTATCTCAAGTTAAGGAATTTAGTGCTTTTCTCTGTATGGGAAGATGCTAGAGTCTGGGCTCACTGAAATCATTCCTTTGATGTGCACTTCAGCCATCTGGCGCCAGAGTCCTGTGCTTTCTCATCCTGTCTCCTCAGGGTGCACCATGCTGGGGAGGGAGGCTGCAGTGGCTGAGGGCTTGGCAGTGGGCAGCCTGTTTGTCTCCATCCTGAGTTCTCTCAGGGCTCACCATTGGGTGACTGCGGTGGCTTGGTGGCTGCAGCATCCAGTGTTTACTGATACAGCAGCAGCTTTTGTCTTTCACAAGAAGCAAACCAAGAGAGGACCAGCGATGTGGGTGTCTGCAAGAGGTGGTTCCCATAAGGAGGGACGGGTAATGATTATGGTAATACAGTATGGTCCAAGCCAGCATTTGTGGGGTGGTGTCTGAGGTCAGATTCCCTGCAGGGATCTGAGATAGAACCTTATGTAAGTGATCTGTTGAAGGGGTGTGCTTGTGAGGCACCTGCAAGAAAGTGAGGAAGCAACAGAGAGAAAGTGAGGAAGATGTGTAAGGGTGTGGGTGTTGCTGGAATATAGCTGACCCTGACCATCAGGGAGGTCTGGGGGCACTGCAGGATGGTGTCAACTTGCATCAAGGTGGCTGGTTCCTGTACTTCTTATCAGTCTGGTACTGGCTGGGGGCCACCTCCCCACTCCCAGGAGACATTGTAACCTTCCAGGCATTTCCCAGGGGCTCTTATCAGTGGAGGGCTATTCTCCAAGGGATGGTGTTACCAGGAGCCCTTGGCAACCGAACTCAGAGCCACTGTAGCGTCTACAGGAGGAGATAAGGAGGTGCCTGCACTCAACCGTGCGGAGCCGGGGGACACCTACCTTCCTCAAGCCTGTGACAGAGAAGATGCTCATCACTGTAGCAAGGGGCAGGGGGTCCTAGTGGGAGGAAGGATGCTTAGAGCAGGAGGAAGGATGCTTAGAGCAGGAGGAAGGATGCTTAGAGCAGGAGGAAGGGAGGGGAACGTTCATACACAGTAGGGGACTTTTCTGATGAGGCACCGCAAGTTCCAGAGGCTAATGAGGGAGAAGGTTGGTTCAGGGTGGCCCGGGTGTATGTAAGGAGTGGATGTCTGGGTGATGAGGGGATCCGGGACATCTTAGGCTTCCTATGGTGGCCAGACCTGACTGTTCCTCACTTAAAATTTGTTTTTATAAGCAGAGATGAAAGAAGCCAGAGAAATCCCAGAAAAATGGATCAAAGCTTAATCCATGAGGCTGAACGTGATAACCTGCTCAAGGTTCTTGAGAAGAACTTGGAGATCCCTCAGGACTGCACGTATGCTGATCAGAAGGCCATAGATGATGAAGTGAGCCCTTCGGTGGGAGCAGAGGTCCCCCAAATCATGTCACGCTCCTGCTACCACTGCTGGGCTCCAGACAATGCTGGGTGTGATACCTCAGTGCCGTCCCCTCCAGAATAGAAATCCCCGTGCGTGGCCTTCTGGCTGTACCTAACCCCGAGGGCTCTGTCTGAAAAGGACAGGATTAAGTTCATAGATGATTTCTTGCTCATTAACAGTTAACCCCTGGGGGTGGCTGCCCTTCCATTATTTCTTTCTACCATACCGTTTCTCACAGCCTGAATTCTACCCTCTGGTTTCACACGCCTCCACCAAATATTTCAGTATGTGTGGTCCCATGCACTTGAAATAATACGCTGAAGCTTTCTATATTACAGTCCAAACATGCCACCAAAAAGACACTGAAATATCTAAACGTGGTATGCCATTTCTTCTTCAAAATGTTTTTTAATGCAAATAATGCGTGCGTCTGGTAGACAAATTTGAAAATACAAATTAGTAATGATAAAAGCCATGGCAGCAGTCAGACGTAATCACTGCCCTTCTGGATCAGCCTTTCATATCTTCATGACCACACACACACACACACACACATACACACATCCAACATACGAGTGTGTATATGTGCGTTCTATTGTATACGTTCTTTTGTAAATTTTACGGTTTCCTCTTTTTTGAGACCCATCCTCATTTTCATGGTCCCTGATATCCCATTGTATGGTTGACTGTACAGTGGAGTGTATTTTGCTTTTGGATTTTTAGGGCTTTTGTTTTTTCCTTTTTTTCTCTCTCTCATAAACGTTGTTTATTTTAGTAATATAACTCTGCACACAAGTGGATTTCCTCCTTAGGGCAGGGATATTTTTAAGGCTATCTGTGACCAATTTACAGTGAGAAGTAAGCCTTCCTAGACCATATAAGGTAAGGAACCTGCTCTGCTTCTTGGAGAAATCGGTCACCCCGGGGAAAACTCTTAGGGCACATCTGACCTCCCTCAGGCAGGAGGGACCACGCTCACACCTCCCCTTGCTCAGTATGTCTCACCCCTGAAGTGGAGGGAACCAGCATGAGACATTCTGGTCCAAGACTTTGGAACATTTCCTGTAGTTCCTGTTGCTCCCAAAAGTGTTCTTTATATGTAGAATTAATTTCAAATAATTGACCTCACTTGGCCAAATTATTATATGGTGTGCTTGTTATTTTCATTTCACCATTTAAAATTCTGATTTAAATTAAAATTAGGTAAGAGATGATCAAAATCGCTAAAACTCTTGCTTCTTTCAGACTTTGCAGAAAGTATTTGACCGGGTGAAATACTCGAGGAAAGGCGTGAAACTGAAGGCTTTGGCAGAAAGGGGAATTGGTTATCACCACAGCTCTTTGAGTGCCAAAGAAAAACAGTTAGTTGAGATTCTTTTTAGGAAAGGATTTATTCGGGTAAGTGAAGTTCTTCATTCCAAAACTTGAAACTCTCTCTATAATGAAGCTGAGTGCCCATAAAGAGTAGAAAATAACTAGTTTTTCTCATCTAATTATGTCTTTGTTTTTAAACAACCCTGCATTTTCCATCTCATTTAACTGAGGGAGGGGGTTCAAAATATCTCATTCCGTTTATCTCTTTTTCATGAGATTCAAGCATCGCCTAAACAGGTACTTTTCCAACGATTCCCAACTATATTTGAAATATATCTGTGGCCATCTAGGGATAAATGCCCACTTTTCATTTATACTGTTGACAGCATTTTGTCAGACTGTTCATGTGATTTTGGCTGCAGGCATCTTTTCATAGGTGTGGGGGGCATTCGGGGTAGCGTTTCGGTCAGATCTTTACCCGGTGTAATAGCTGAAATGAGAACAAGGATGTAGTGCTTCCCCGGGGCCCCTGCCCGTCTTGGCAGACTTTAGCAGTGCCGTCCTCATGCTCTGTCCCGTCTCTGCAGGCGGACAGGAGGCAAGTTCCCTGAATCACTCGACAGCTAACCCTGGTTATGTTGTGTTTGGTGGGTCCGGTAAGGATGCGTGGGGGTAGTCTGGATACAGTCACAAAGAGGGTTTATGTGATTTCCTCATTAGTTGAGACCTTGAGTCATATTTTAAAATAGACCTTGACTTTTTCTAATTATCCACATTAATTTTCTGAATTATGTACATTATATTTGTGTGTGGTGGTGAGGGGAGACATTGGTTCTGTTACTCTAGGGAGTATCTTTTAATCTTCATAAATAAATCTTGAGGAATATCTGACACCCTAATTTAAGGGTAATTCTGTAATCTGGGGAAAAAAACCCAAAATGTATCATTAACAAATTTGTTTAGCTTTTTTCTTAACTAGTAACAAATTATTTATTTATTTTAAAACTAAATAAGCAGAAACAAAATTTTTTGCATGATTATGAATTGAGGTGAACAGGCACAACTATTTTGATCATCATTTCCTGGGTCTCAAGTAGTATCTGTTAAATAGTAGTTGCTAAATTACCATTAGTTTAACAAATGGATGACTAGATCCCTCTAGAAAATGTGCTATGGAAATAGTGATAGCTTTGTTATCGAAAACACATTTTTCAAAAGGTATTTATTCTAGTTATAGTCTAGATTTAATGTTCTTTCTTTTCCCATTCGTGTTCTTATTGAAGAACTTTATAAAAAACGGTTAATAAATGGTGTGTTTCATTTGGACAGATTGTAGATTTCAGGTTCAGAATAACCAGAGAAAATTATTCCATATACTTCACCATTAACCTTTTAACCATGACTTTATGATAATCAATATACGAGGGTGAGTTAAAAATTATCCACATTCCGGTTACATTAAAACTTCTGTTGGCTGCGCTGTCTTATCAGCGCTTTCCTTTCAAGGCTACTGTCTCCCCAGTCACTGCTGGGCAGGTGTGAATGTGTTACATCAGTTCATTTGTAACTGTGGTGTGAGCAAAAATGGATGCCCCACTTGTGAAGTGCAAGAAAGAAGAGCACTGTGCCAACCAAGAAAAAGTTCAAAAGTCAACTATCAGCTTGAAAATTGATGCTTACAGTTTCCTGGAATTCTCAAGAACCAGTATTAGAACATTATCAGGAAAAGGTTCAACAATCAACAGTGCTCATTACAGTGAGATGCTTGTTGAAGAGCTGAAGCCTCAACTTCGGATGAAACTCAGAGGACTGCTATCCAAGGGCGTTGTGATCTTGCATGACAATGCGCGTCTGCATTCTTCTGCCCACACTGTCGACACTCTGCAAAAACTTCATGTTGAGGTGTTAAAGCATCCTCCCTATGGTCCTGATCTTGCTCCATCAGACTTTCACCTGTTTGGTGTCCTGAAAGCAACCCTACAGGGACAAAGATTCACTTCTGATGAAGAAGTGAAGACAGCAGTGCATTCATGGCTCGCAGCTCAGCCTAAAACTTTTTAATGAGGAACACGAAAGCTTGTTGAGAGATGGACAAAGTGTATTGAAAAGCAAGGAGATTATGTCAAAAAATGTTATATTTGTCTTTTCTAAAAATGAACTAAAATAAATTCTACAGCCAGAGTGCAGATAATTTTTGACTCACCCTCATAAATAGAAAGAGAACAATTAGAAATACCCAGCATTATATGAAAAAAATGAGTAAAAATGGATTATTTAAGAAACTTTAAAGTTTGCCTTACTCCTTTTCTGGTCAGTTATTATGGCAATTCAGGGAAAAAAATGAAACTTAATTTGCTCTTATTACTTATTTACTTATAATTTATTTCCATAGAAATAATCTTCACACATAAGTTACAGTGGGTGAGGCCGGCCACTGCCCATAAGTGGATCTGTAACAGTATTATTCCCAGTTGTGGGAGGTTCCCTTTCTAGTCATTTATTACAAAGTATTTCCTGAGCACCGGTCATGTGCCAGGTGCTCTTTTTGGGGGCTGGGGTACACGATGGTGAAAGGGGCTTGGAGTCTGGGGCAGAATGGTAAACACACAGACGATACACTTGAGGTGGTCATTAATGCCATGAGGGGGGATGCTGAGGATGGGGCGGTCACTTTGGATGTGGTGGTCCAGAAATTTCTGTTGGACATTCGAGCAGAGGACGTAGCAAACCAGATGAATGGATACATGGGAGAAGAATATTCTGGGCAGAGCAGAGTGAGGGAGGAGGGGCATGGCCCTGAGCAGGGAATGTGACATAGCAAGAATGCCAACGTGCTAGAGTCTGTCGCTTCCTTCTGTGGTTTAACTGAAGTTCAAGGCTTTCAGTCACTCCATGGCATTCCCCTGAAATGCTGTTTTACGAAGTTTAACTACTTCATTCTCCTTCTAGGTGGTGACGGCTACAGGGACACTTGCTTTAGGAATCAACATGCCTTGTAAATCTGTGGTTTTTGCTCAGAACTCAGTCTACCTGGATGCTTTAAACTACAGACAGGTATTGCAATATGCAGAAACTCACTGTTGCATTGCTAAAATAGGGCCATAAAAGAGTAAGAAAGGTGAGCCTTTGGTTTGCAAATGTGCTGCAACTCACAGGGACATTGCTTCAAGCCTGAAGGTCATGTTTAGCTGTGATATAGAGGGCAGCTCATGGGCTTGGCGTTATGTGACCTTGGGTGAGATATCCAGCCTGCTTGGTCCCTCTTTGCTATCTCCAGAATAGGGATAATAAGGATGGTCCCGCAGCATTTGCACGAATTCAGTGAAGTGATTTGTAGGGAAGACACACATGGAAGGTGCTTGAGGACTGTTTCCTGTCCATTCTCTGTGCCCCTGAGTTTGTGCCCTGGGGTTCTCTTTCATGCTTCTCTTGTCTTTGCCCCTGCTGTGCACTCTACAACCAAGCTGACATCATTATTCTCCTCCAGTGGTTTTGATTTTGGCCTTGCAATTTCTGTTTCCACTGTCTTTCTTTTCTTTTCTTTTTTTAAAGACATTTTATTATGATTTTTTACTTTATTAATTTTTTATTTTTGGCTGCATTGTGTCTTCATTGCTGCACACTGGCTTTATCTGGTTGTGGTGAGTGGGGGCTACTCTTCATTGTGTTGGCTTCTCTTGTTGTAGAGCACGGGCTCTAAACGCTCGAGCTTCAGTAGTTGTGGCACATGGGCTCAGTAGTTGTGGATCCTGGGCTCTAGAGCACAGGCTCAGTAATTGTGGCGCATTGGCTTAGTTGTTCTATGGCATGTGGGATCTTCCTGGCCCAGGGATCGAACCCGTGTCCCCTGCATTGGCAGGTGAATTCTTAACCACTGTGCCACCAGGGAAGCCCCTCTGCTATCTTTCATCATACATTCTCAGCTTGTAGTGTTTAAACAGTTTTCCTAATTTTCATTTCTCCTGACTCTACTGTGTCCTGCATGCAGACGGTTTTCCTGTTCAGGATCATTCTCAGTGAATATTTCTGCTAGATCTATCAGCCAGTGTTACAGTTTTTATCCAAGTGCCCCCTCCCTTCCTCATGAAACACTTTTTTTTTTAATGATAATTTATTAAAATAATGCACAAAAATTTTCTCTGAAACCCATTTTTCCTAACTCACACAGCATCACACAGTTCATTTGCATTTTTTTCAAGTGTATAGTTTGATATTTTTTCTCATTAATTATCTATTTTATACATATTAGTGTATACATGTCAATCCCAATCTCCCGAAACACTGCCTTTCTGTTCCCTGATAGGCCTTGTTCCTACCCAATACGACATCCTTAGTTTTTCCTCCACTTTACCAAACCCTGTCCTTTTGATTTCTCCTCCTGCCACTGTTCTGGGTATGAACCCTCCCCGCCGTGTCATCTTTGGGAATCTCACATTTAGGGATCTGGGGTCAGCATTATGGATGGTGAACTTGGTAGTGGAAATGCCAGGGTTGGAGTCCTGGGTCTTCCACTTCCTGGCGTTTGCCTGCTGTGAGTTTATTTCCCTAAGCCCTAGTTACTCTACTGTAAAATGGGAACAATGATTACACTCATGGTTGTTGTAGGGTCTTTGTAAGAAAAGGTGTAAAGGACTTAGCACATTCTAAGCACTTCCTAAACGAGAACTAATATAACTTCTGTAAAGTGTTTGTTTTTAACTTTCTTTGTACAGGTAGCATTTCTGAATTTTACCTTACTCCTGCATCTCCTCAGTCTGTGCACGATTTTTATGGTAATTTGTCACTCAGCACACGTGGGTGTGAGGGAGAGAGAGAGAAGGGACAAGAAGGGGGGTGGGAAGGGAGAGAGGAGGACTAGTAAGTTCAGCTATAAGTGAACTTGAAACCAGGGGTCTCATCTTTTTTTCTTCTCGATGTTCTTTCTTCTGTATATCATTATGCAAATACCTGGGACAATTTTGGGAATGAAATAAATACATCACGATGACGAACATCTCCTTTTCAGCTATGTCTCAGCCATGGTGAATGTCCTGTGTGGTACCCAGGTGGATTGTAGTCTCAGTTCTGTAGTGGTTGGACATCCGTATGGTTTGCTTGCTCTAACCCAGCATAGAAGGCTCACATCTTATACTGTGATGGAGAAGCTGTTCAGGAAAGTTTTACTTTGTGATTCTGTTCTGCTTCCAGATGTCTGGACGGGCTGGACGGCGCGGTCAAGACCTGGGGGGAGATGTGTATTTCTTTGATATTCCGCTCCCCAAAATAGAAAAGCTCATCAAATCCAATGTCCCTGAACTGAAAGGGCAGTTTCCACTAAGCATAACCCTGATCCTGAGACTCATGCTTCTGGCTTCCAAGGGAGATGACCCCGAGGACGCCAAGGCCAAGGTGCTGTGGGGATGGTTTCTGAGGCTGAGTCTCCATTACTGGCCGGGCTCTTCTTTTACATCTGTAGCGATAGCTTCTTGGAGTCACCGGTCTTTCATGCTTTGTAGTGTCTTGGTTGGTACCGGATTGGGGGTGGGTGGGGAGAATAATAATTAGTTTTGTTGTCTCTATCAATCCTAGAATTTATGACCAGATGGGCATTGGGAATTGCCCAGATTACTGTTTTCATGTGTGATAAGCATTGTCCCATAGGAGTGAAGGGTGCTGGCTATGGGTTTAAAAAGATCTGGGTTACAGAAAAGATTTGTGTCTGTGATTTCATAATAAAAGAGTTTATTTTTCATAGAAAAGTAACCCAAGTTCATCAAAGAGTGTTTGGGTAATGTAGAAAGTTGAAGGAAGGGAAAAGGCCCCCATTCCTAGTTTCACTCTCCAAAAACAATCACATTCTCATTTTGGTAATTTTTCCAGTCATATATCTAGGCATAGGTGTGTATTGGTTTTTAAGCAAAGATATATTTGGATTTAGTTGGACTTCAGACGATGGTTATAAACTTACCCTGAAATTTTCTGCTCAGATAAATATTCTGAGTCCAGTCCCACAATGAGAGATTTAACATTTGTAACTAAATAGTTGGTTTTCATCCTTATGAAGATGTGTTGTGAGAGGGACCCACTCCTCCCTGTGTTTGTATATTGATAGCATGGCCTCTAAATTGGATCCTGTTTGCCGAGGTGACGATTCTTCCAGGGCTCTGTGATGAGTAGGCTCTCGTGTTGTCCGTGCTCCTACAGAGCAGGTGCATGTCATTTTAGACAAAATTTCCCCGTGTTTGAGTTCTGATTTTTTACCTCTATACAGGAGCGAAGCATACATCTTCCTGCAAGCTTTTTAATTTTTTTCAAAAAGGTTATCTGAATCGTTGATCTTCTTTGCCTTGGCCTCTGTGAGAAGATCTCTCTGTAACTTTCACACAGAAAAACTCAAGTGTAGGCATCAAATTCTTGGAATATTCTCTTTACTTATCACATCAGATTAGAATCACTTCACTGCCCTCTGGCATTTACTGTCATAGAAGAACAGACTCTTTTGACATTTCGTGTAGAGGAACTGTGCTAATTCCTGTTTTATTATAGTTTATTTTATTTTTTTCTGCCTATGTAATTATATGAATTTTTAAAAATCTGTATACTTAAATTCTTTTCCCCAGGATTTTCTATTTTGTGTGTTCTTCGTTTTATGTTTCATGTTTAGTTATTATATGATAAGTTTCAGGCTGCATGCTTAGAAGTTTTTATCATGGTAAAATACACATAATGTTAAATTTGCCATCTTAACCGGTTTTAAGTGTACAATCCAGTAATGTTAAGTACATTTGCATCATGCAAGGCTCAGTTCATTTTGGAACTAAGAAAATAGTTCTTACATTAGATCTTTGATATTTGCTTCAGCTTTAATTTGTTCACTTTCCAGAAAAAGTTATAACTTTCTAAATTGAAAATCATTTTCCTGGTCTCCTCTGTTGTTTTTCTTCATTATTAGAGAACACCTGAGTTCATCTCCTGCATCTCTGACTCTCTCCAGAGTTTCAGATCTACTCCTTAGTGATACCATGTGGACATTAATTCTGCTGCTGGACTTTTTTTCCCTGAAATTCTTCACTACTTCACGTGTCACCCTTTCATATCATAATAATGTGTCATTTTTAAAATGTCAATTTCTATTGTCCATTTACCTTACATGGTTGTGCCTTGTTTCATAAGAGGTCATATCTTTTGGCATCCATTGAAGAAGCCAAATAATTTTTCAAAAATACATTTTTCTACATAAAAAAAAACATTTTCGTAGGTCAGATTATTTTTGAGTGGAAGCCAGTGTTCTTGTGATGGTCTGTAAGGTTCTACAGAGCCTGATCCCAGATTCCCTTGTGAACTCACCACATCCTGCTCGCCCACACGATCCCACTACCTGCTTCACCAACACTAGGCACGTAACAGCCTGAGGACCATGGCTTTGCTGTTTTTTCTGCTTCCAGAATTTTCCCCCAGATGCGTGCGTAGCCTCACTTTCCCACCTCATTCAGTTTCTTGTTCTAACGTTAGCCTGCCCCCCACCCCTCCTGTGCTGTGGATAGACCCCGGTCTGCTGCACCGACTGTGATCCCCACTCATTTATGCATAGCACACATCACGCCTTACGCAGCTTCAAATCTCTGTCTCTATCTATATCACCTCTATCATGTTTTGGTTTATTTTCTCTGTATTTCCCACTGGAATGTAAGCACCTTAAGGCCAAAGATGTTTGTTTGTCTTAATTTCTGATGCAGACATGTAATAAATATTTGTAGCATCACTTGAATAATTTTAGGAAGACGGTCTGTTTTCTTAAAAGAACTGATCTTTTGTGGGTTTTTCTGTTTTCTCACTTTTGAATGAACGTACATCCATTCAAATCTGGTGGTTTGCCAAGAAAGAGGATGCGTGCTTTTTCTTCTGGTTTCACTCTCTCTCCATCTCAGTGCTGTTTAAATACCTTTTTAAACGTGAAGCTAGATGAATAGCTTTTGGCCCAAATCTCAGTGTTTAGCATATTTTCAAATCATGTAGCTTTTCTGGACTGAAAGTCCATCTTCTACCAATCTCACTGACAGATTGACCCCTTGGAGTCATTCATCACCATGAGCTCCAGTAGGTATTGCTGTCAGGACTCTTCCTGTCCTAATAAGACTTCAGTTACATGGTCTACATCTCCAGAGTCACAGTGAGCCACCAGAAGTCACTCACTCTCTTACTACCCTGCTGTTTTCTGGCTGCTGCTTGAAATGCAGAGCAAGAGAGAGGAGAGGTGGTAGGAAAGGGCAGTTTTGGCTCCCTGAAAACGTATCGCCCCAAAGTAGAGGTGATGGACAGTACACCCCCTCCTTCCCTCCCCCTCCCCCCTTTCCTTCGTCCATCCCTCCCTCCCCCTTCCTTCATCCTTCCCTCCCCGCCCCCACCCCGCGCTCCAACTCCCCCCTCCCCCTCTCTCCCTCCCTCTCTCTCTCCTTCCTAGTCCACTGGCCTTACATTGAGTAGGGATTCTTCCAGGTACTTTGAACTCTCAGGCCTCCAGGTTTCAATTTTGGTGGTGTGGGGAAATTCTCCTTTTACTTGAACCTCTTAAGCGTTTGAGTGGGCAGCTGAAAGGTATCTGAACTGCTACTTCAATGCAGTTTTACTACCTCAACATTTTTATTACTCTGACTTTAATCAACCTCATTCCATTGTTTCTGCAACAATACTTCAGGACATGGAATAATATATCAATAATACCATATTTTCTTCCAGAACAACCCAAGGTTGTAAGCTCTTAAACTGTTGAGAAATACACTCCCGGGTGACAAGAGAGGGACCCTGGAATTTAATGTCTATTTCACATTTATGACCAGATTATTTGGCAATATGTTTCATTCTGATGATTCTGTTTCATATGTTCTATTTTGTTGGAGGAAGGTTGTGCCACATAGGAACATGGTAAAACAAGACGTGTGAGATCTGATTGAATCTTAGGTAGGTGTGGTATCTGTGAGGTAAAATGGATATGGGTAATATATATTTTATTGTTTTATCTTCTTTTATGGGATGGTCTGTCAGATGTGCCCACAAGAGGAGACAGAGGAGGGGCTCAGGGAAGCAAATGAGAAACTCAGAGGTCCTGGGAATGCAGGCAGGGTGTACCACGCGGGGCTTCATGGAGACCCCAGGATGGTCCAGTGGCAGGAGGCACGAGTGGAGGGGAAGGTCCGTGGGGAAGGCAGGGCACCTCGGAGTAAGCAGTTAGGGACTGGCTAGTTGCAATAATTCAGGTGGGCTATGGGAGCTGCTGTGGTCTCTTGTTGCCTGGCACCTGGGGTGTTCAGGACAGGGAAGTATTGCCTTGGTGTGTGAGAGTGAGCTAAGGAAGCAGGGGGTGTGTAGAGTTGGGATTGGCTGGTTTGTAGATGAAAGGCAAGCTTTTAGTCAAAGTGTTATCTTCAGGAATTAGCCCTGAGATTGGCAGTCTCTCCCCAGCCAACAAGGTTTTTAAGATGTGAAAACATCATAATATACAGAAAAGAATGTTGAATTCCAGTGTACCTCTCTTGTCACCCAGGAGTGTATTTCTCAGCAGGAGCACGGTGTAAATGAAGTGCTCCTCTTTGCAGGTGCTGTCTGTGCTGAAGCACTCGCTGCTTTCCTTCCAGCAGCCTCAGGCCCTGGAGATGCTGAAACTGTACTTTCTGTTCTCCCTGCAATTCCTGGTCAAGGAGGTAGGACCGTGCCTTGCCTTTTTGTGAAATAGGATCGATACCATCTTTGTTTCTCATCATCCCTAACTGATTCCAGTCTCTCCATGGTTATAGTCAAGGATTCCTATTACTTAACAGTTGATTCAATTATCAGAGTGGGCCAGGTAGTGAGTATTAATCTCTCTTATGTGGGTCTTGTCAACTGAAAATAAAATGCACAACCTGAAAGTTGAGAGTTATGTTTTATTCAGTGGACATTCTTGGGACTTCAAGCCCGGGAGACAGCATCTCAAATAAGGCTGAGAGACTGCTCCAGAGAGGCAAGGGAGGAGCCAGGATGTGTAGGAGTTTTTGCAACAAAGACCAAGTTATCGGAACATCAAATGATTACTGTTAATAAAAGAAAACCAGACATCGCAAGTTAAGGAATTTAGTGCTTTTCTGTATATGGGAAGATGCAAGAGTCTGGGATCACTGAACTCATTCCTTGGATATGCACCTTAGCTCTCTGGGGCCAGTGTCCTGTGCTTTCCCATCCTGAGTCTCCTCAGGTGCATCCTTGAAGGGGCGGGGGCTGCAGTGGCTGAAGGCTTGATGATGGGCATCCTGGGTTCCCTCAAGGCTCACCATCCGGGAGGCTGTAATGTGATGGCTTGGTGGCTGCAACATCCTTTGCTTACTGATATGGCAACAATATTTTAGTCCTCAGTATTAAGTACTATTTTAAACTGGCATTTAATACATTATCTATTAATAAATGCATGTGGTTGAGTTGAGTCAAACTGATAAATTATGTCTGTTCTATAGGGCTATTTAGATCGAGAAGGTAATCCTACGGGCTTTGCTGGACTTGTGTCCCATTTGTATTATCACGAGCCTTCTAATCTTGTTTTCGTCAATTTTCTCGTAAGAGGCCTTTTCCATAATCTCTGTCAGCCAACCACGAAAGGTAAGCTTGACATTTCATACGTATGGTTTAAAACCAGCAGAGGCTCTGTAAGGAAGCTAACACTTCAGGAATATTTTTTTTTTCTACAAAGAAAATACAAGTTAATGTTCAGATAATTTGGAGATACCAAATTAGATCAAATAAAGTTTTATATGCCTACTAATTAGATGACATGGGAGACAGCTGTATTTTGTGGCAACTACTTACAAATATCAACTTCTTGCGAATGTGAGAGATTCCTTGACTCCAGGATTCAGAAATATTAACATATGATTTTTTGGTAAATATTTTTCTAATTAAATATATGCTCATCATAGAAAGAAGATATGTGAAACCGTTGTGTTAAAATAATATTCACTGTTGATATTTGTGAGTATTTTCTTCCAATTGTATTTTCTTTGAATATACTTGTATAGCGTTTTTAAATAGCTGATATCATCTTACTGCATAAGCTAGAAACTTGTTTTCCACCAGATATATTTTTGTCAATATCGTGTACATTTTTTATGAATTCTGTTTGTGATGGCCACCGAATATTTCATGTAATGCAGTTTTATAAAAGCCTTTGATTTTTATAACTAAACCATAGATCTTTAAACCATGTCTCTAAAAGAAATGTTACCCTCTTTGTGCTTAAATTTGTTATAGTTCCTGATGCCTAGTGATTTCTGTGCCTTTCACAGCAAAACTTCACTTTATTTTCTGTCATTAACTGGCAGGAGCGCTCAATTTTACACAGTGTCACTAGGCTCTGAATGTGCATTGTTCTGTGAAATGCAGATACTCAGGAAGTTCTGTCTCTCAGAAACTCTGTAAGAGGAGAAATAATTTTAAACAACAAGAAGTGTGGTTGTATTTATTGCTCTGTGTGTGTGTGTGTGTGTGTGTGTGTGTGTGTGTGTGTGTGTAGGGGAGGTGTATGCTGTTGTAAACGTGGAGGTAGAAGCTTGATGAGGCAGATAATATGCACGTTGCTCTTTTGTATATGAGGAAACTGAAACACAAAGAAGTTAAACAAATTGCCATGGTCACAAAATCTGAATATTGTGAGTCTTGAGCCAAGATTGAAATATGCAAGTTGTTAAAGGTGTCACTTTTTAACATGACCATGTAAGACTCACGTGCTGTGGAGGATGGAAGTGATATATATATATATATTTAAACATATATAAGTATATATGTGTTTAATTGGAGTATAGTTGCTTTACAATGTTGTGTTAGGGGTTGACGGTATATTAATATGAGTGGCCGGAAGAGGGGGGGAGGGGCTGTGGGTTATTCTAGGCTGCGTTCTGGAAAGCTTGAAGTGCTAGGCTGAAGAGATTGGACTTTGTTTCTGAGGCATTGAGATGCAATCAGAGGCTTTTGAGGAGGTGGACATGATCATTAAATGCTTTAAGAAAACCAATCATAGACTAAAGAGGAAGATCCCAGGTAGGGGACAAGCAGTTTGTGGTTGGAGTGGCAAGGGTCTGAAGTAGCCGGGGGAGCAGCAAGAAGGACGAAGAAGGCACAGATGTAAAACTGCCAGCAGAGATAGTCATTCCCTAGTCGCTATACTTGTTACAAATTAATAGTCTCTGTGAAATAAAATGCAACATAACATTCAACTTAAACACTAAAAATGGGATTGATGTACTTTTTGTAACCAGACATTTTATTTTGTATAGGCTCAAAACATTTTTCTCAAGATGTTATGGAAAAGCTAGTGTTGGTATTGGCAAATCTGTTTGGAAGAAAGTATCTGCCCGCAAAGTTCGAAGGTGCTGCTCTAAAGTTTTATCAATCCAAGGTAAAATTTTTGATTCTGATAACATTAAATAATTAAGACAATTAAATAGATCCTACCATAAATGATTCCACAGCAGTAGGATTTTATTAATATAGAGTTCATTTGTTTTATTGAATAATAATTTGTTCTTCGGTAATCATTGTTATATTTAATCTGTAATTCATGTCTCCTCTATAAATCTGTCAAAAGGTTAAATGCCTTGAGGAGAAATGAGATAAAAATTTTTGCTCATGTTTTCCATTTGATTGTATGAAAGTGTAGCATTCAGTGGCTAAAGAAAAAAATTTAGGTAATTATACATTAAATGAACTAATAGTCCCTGTCATTGAATCTCTGGTTCTCTTAGCATCTTTTTACCTTGAAGTAGATCTATGGATAGGAAGTGTATGTTGTAAACTGTAACGTTCTCACTGAAAAAAATATTAGAATAGTCATCTAAGAAATTGTCCCTTGACACGCATAGACTGTTACCCGATTTTATTTGCAACAACTTCTTTGATCATGATTCTCTATCATTAAATCAACATCAAATAACTGTTACTAATGTATTTCACTAGAATCTGAGAAAGTGGGAAGGGCTGGTTATACCAGGTAACCTTGGTAAAAGGTAACAAGGAAGAACAAAAAGAGAAGAGTTAAACTCTGTTGTCTAACACCACAACATGAAGTTACCAATCTTAGCCCTCATAGCATGTTCTCTAGACCAGCGAACTCAATTTTAGTCATCGACTTTTTTTTTAGCTCTTTATTGGAATACAATTGCTTTAAGTCATTGACTTTTTATCTTCATTTTTTTTTTCATCACAAGTACATTCTCAGACTACTATTTGTTTTGGTTAAATATATTCATTTTTCTTGTAAAAGACAAGTCAGTGTCTCTATTTTTGCAAAGAAGGTTGTAACAGAAAAAAAAATACAATGAAAGAAGGCTTTGAGTGGAGGCTTCCTATGTCCCTCCCTTTTTTTCCCCTTTAAAGATTATTGGAAATGTGAGCACTTGCAGGTGGGACATGGGAGGTGGCCATCACTCCTGTTGCAACAGAGAGCTGTGGAAGGGATGAGGATTATATTGGCTAAAATTATAAAATGGCGGGAACTTATCCAAGGTGTGATTGGAATCTCCAACCATAGTTTTTCTCCCAAAGAATTTGTTGATTCTGGACAAGGTTGAAAATTGTGCTTAGCATATCCAGAGAGCCTCTCCTATGAGATGAAAAACAAAACAGAACAATAAAGCTTTTAGTGATTACATGGGGCTGGAGTGACAGACTAGATAAGAGAGTGTTAACTCAGGACATTCACTGGATCACATCTGCATAAATTATTGGGGCTTTACACTGAATTTTTTGCAGTCTTGTAGCATTTATTAAATAAAAACCCACTAGAGCAAAGAGTCTGAATTTATTCATAGGCTTGTATTACCCTGAAGGCATTTTTAAAACCATTTAGGGCTGGAAGATGTAAAAGTAGGTAAGGAGGCTCTACAGGAACGAGGTGGATCTTTGGGAATCTTTTAGGGCTGAGAAGATGGAGACTCACCAGCCTCATACTCAGAACCCAAGAGGGCCATGACCTAGGAGCAGAGATGCACCAGATATAGACTGAATTATTAAAACTGGAAAACAGTATCAGTCCACTTTGAATCTCTACTTAGATTGAGGTAATCATATCTTCACTCACTTGGCCAAACACGAAAATAGGGAACTCACTCTAGTGGAAGATAACATCATTTGAAGTCTATCAGGTCCTTTTACAAACACTTCTGGTGAAAGAAAAAAAACTAAAAAAATGAGTAAGCAAGAATATATGACCAATTAGCAGGAGTGAAAGCAGGCAATAATAATAAACACACAGATGATCCAGATGTTGAAGTTAGGTTGTAAAGACTTTAAGTATTAATATGTTCAAGAAAATGGAGGAAGAGATAGAATTGATGAAAGAATGGAGAATTTCACTAGATAATCAAATGGACAGCCCAGAATTGGAAAATGTAATATCTAATCAGAATATATATATTAGAATATACAAGATCAGTGAGTTGACTGATTGCTCAATAGAAGGTATCCAAACTGTAACACAGAGAGAAAAAAATGAAAATAAAAGTGATAACATATGAGAATGTGGATCACATGCAAAAGGTTTAATGTTATATAATGGCAGTCCCAAAGGAAGAGGAGGGAGAAGAATGGCAGGAGGGTATTCAAAAATAATAGCTGGGAATTTTCCAAAGCTGATGAAAGACAGCACTCCATAGTTTCAAAAGCTTAGTCAACTTCAAGAAGGATCAAGAAACCTTAAACTTAAACTGCGGAAAATCAAAGAGAAAAACATCAATCAGCTAGAGCCAAAATAGACATTTCCTTGAATAAAAGCAATAAGATTGATAGCTGACTTTTTAACCGAAATAATGGAAGGTAGAACAACATGGGAATATAATTTTCACTCTACTCTGTTTATTTCTATGCGTGAATGTGTACATATACTTAGTGTATGTTTTAAACATAAGTTAAAACAGTGTAAATATATTCTGGTTGGTTTCATGACATGTCAAGAAGATATGCATGCTTACTGTATGTCAATTATATCTCAATAAAAGTCCTTTAAAAAGGAAAAAAAAGATATGCATGCCTTCTCTTTTTAAGTTTTTTTGAGGTATAATTGATATATAAAAATTGCATGCATTTAATATATACACATTAATGAGTTTGGACATATGCATACACCTGTGATATCATTGCCATAACAAAGGCACAAAACATATCCACCACCTCCAAAATTTTTCTTGTATTTTTATTTACTTATTTAGTTAGGAATTAAGATCTATCCTATTAATGTCATTTAAAGTGCGCAATACCGTATTGTTAACTGTAGGTACTATGTTGTCGAGAAGATCTACAGAAATTATTTATCTTGCATGACAAAAACTTTATATTCAATGAAAAACAATTCCCCATTTCCACATGCACCCACCCAGCCTCTGGCAATATTTTCTGCTTCTATGAGTATGACTATTTTAGATCCCTCATGTATGTGGAATCATGCAGTATTTGTCCTTCTGTGAGGCTTATTTTACTTAACATGATGTCCTCTAGGTTCATCCATGTTGATCTCCTTTTTTAAGAACCAGTAATATTCCATTGTATGTATACAGCACATTTTCTTATCAATTCATTTCTTATTGATTCATCTGTTATGCACATTGGGTTGTTTCCCTATCTTACCTACTGTGAATACTGTTGCAGTGAACATGGAAGTGCAGGTATCTCTTCAACATCCCGATTTCAACCCTTTTGGGTATTTACCCAGATGTGGAATTGCTGGAACATATGATAATTCTATTTTTAATTTTTTTAAAGAAAACTTTGTATGTTTTTCATAGTGGCTGCACCAATTTACATTCCCACCAACAGTATATAAGGGTTCTAATTTTTCTACATTTAAAGTTTTTCTTCAACCCTTATATGTTGCTTTTTTGATGATAGCTGTTTTTAACAGGTATGAGGTGGTATCTCATTGTGGTTTCGATATGCATTTCTCTGATAATTAGTGCTGCTGAGCAACTTTTAATATGCATGAGGGCCATTTGTATGCCTTCTTTGAACAAAGGTCTACTCGAGTCCTTTGCACATTATTTGGTTTGTTTTTGGTGTTTTTCTTGCTGCTGAGTCGTACCAGAGTCCTACAGATTTTGGATAGTATCCCCTTATCACATGGATGGTTTAGAAATATTTTCTTCCATTCCAGAAGTGCCTTTTCACTCTGTTGATTATTTCCTTTGCTATGCAGAAGGTTTATAATTTGATGTAGTCCCACTTGTTTTATTTTCACTTGTGTTGCCTATACTTTTGGTGTCACTTCAAAAAAATTATGACCAAAACCAATGTTGCTATATTTTCTTTTATGATTTACAGTTTTAGGTCTTACATTTAAGTCTTTAATCCATTTGAGTTTATTTTTATGTACAGCTTATGGTAGGGGTCCAATTTCAGTCTTTTACGTGTGTCTATCAGGTGTTGCCAGCGCCATTTTTTGAGAAGACTATCCTTGCTCTATTGTGTGTTCTTGGTACCTTTGTCAAATATCTGCTGATAAAGTATTTGTGAAATTTATTTCTGGACCAGAAACACCTTTATTGCCTGAAAATTAAACAAACTCATTTCATTTCTAAATACACATAAGATTAAAAAATAAGTAAAATGGAAATTATAGAATATTTTAGTTAAATGATAATGAGAAATGCATACAAATGCGGGATGTGATTTATGCAGTGATTAGAGGGACATTTATAGCCTTATAACCACATCTTAGAAAAGAAGACAGGCTGAAAAAAATTGGTGATTCGACTTTTCAGCTTAAGGAGTTAGGAGAAAACAAAACAAAATAAAACAGAATATCTAACTTAAGGTAAATACAAGAAAATAAATAATAAAATGAGAACAGAAATAAAGTAAATTGAGAACAATTGTAAAAAAAGGAGAAATCAACAACGCCTAAGTTGCTTCTTTGTTAAGATCAATAAAAGTGATGAACACACAGCAACACTCGTTGACAAAGAAGGGAGAGAATGCACAAGTTACAGTTATCAGGAAAGAAAATGAGACATTATTACAGATCTTATGTAGTACAGCAAAAGGAACAAAGAGATCTCATGAATCACTTAAAACCAATAAATCTGATTATTTGGACAAAATGGGCAAATTCTTAGAAAATGCAACTTTCCAAAACAGACCTAGGACTATATGAAAAAATTTCATGTCTGATATCTATTAAATAAATGTAACCAATTATTTAAAAAAACTTTTCCATAAAAAAAAAACCCAGGTTCAAATGGCTTCATTGGTGAACTTTTTCAGACATTTAAAGAATAACAGCAAATTTTCACAAACTCTTCTACAGGATATAAAAAGAGGGAGCAAAACCTAAACTTAATAGCAAAACTTAACAAGGACATTATAAAAAATTAGAGATATATCTCTTTCATGAATATAGATGGGAGAATAATTAACAAAATATTAGGAGAATGAATTCAGGGAGGTTTTAAAGACCCTCACAATTAAATGAGGTTTATTCCAGACACAAAGCATACTTTACATTGTTGCTTGCTTTCCAAACATGTCACTAGATTCTTTGAAATATTCATAGGGCTAATATGAGGGCATACTTCTGTTGAAAAGAGGGTTTTGATTAAGTAGCATGAAAGCACATTCTTAAGAATAAGGGTATTGGTTTTATAACACAAATAGGAACAAAAAATGAATTTCACCTGAATTTCATAGATAAAAGAATGGAACGGTTACATTACTCAATAGATAGATAACTATAGAATTATATTGCAGTGTTCTTTGCCCTTCCTCCAAACTAAGTTTTCAAGGACAGTATGTAGATGTCTCTGAAAAGTATTTGGCCTCCAGTTTCTTTTTGCTTTTCTTTTTCTTTTTTTTTTTTTTGGATGACCTCCTTGGTGATATAGGTGTTTCTGGAGGAACTCCCTGAGGACTTCAAGGCTGCTCTAGATGAGTATAACACGAACGTGACAAAGGACTTTGCCTCCTTCCTACTGATTGTTTCCAGACTGGCTGATATGAAACAAGAACATCAGCTCCCATTGTCAAAAATAGGTCAGTGTATCTTAGCTGCTTTGTGGAACAGTTGAAAGAATAAGTAATCTTGCCTAAGAATATTTTATCCCAGAAGAAGAGTAGAGCCCTGCCTTGGAATAAGGGGATCCTTTCTGCTGTCTCACGAAGGAAAGTATGACTATTAGAATTAAGTCAAGGACAATGGAGAATGACATTCGATAGAGTCATGTATAAACCATCTTGATTAGAGGTTGGGTTTGGGACAAGCCTGGAAAATGGAGTAAGGACACCTACGAGATGAGAAGAAATGAGAGGCCATTCTGGCACTTTTTCCTTGAGAGGAGCTGTGCGTGGCGGTCACGAACATGAACTCTCTGCATATTCCCTGAGTCCAAGCTCTGGCTCTGCTGCTGATTAGCGGTGGGACTTTGAGCAGGTGACTCCACATTCCTGCCTCAAGTTTCTCAACAGATAAATGGGAAGTAGGATAACACAACCCACCTGGTTTGGGTGAGCTTCATGTTTGTGACTATCTCAGAACAGCACTTCGCATGTAGTCAACACGATTGATCTTTGCTCTTATTTCTCATGAGCTATTGGATGGAAATCTTCCCCAAGAACGGAAAACTGGAAACAGTGACGGGGGGAAAGGGAAAGGGTTGAGCTCTGGGTAGTCATTTCCTGGTTTCGTTTTACGCCAACATCCTTGGAAAAAGTCGGGAAGGCGGAGCGCGTAGCTTCCTGGGGAACAGAAGCAGACAGTGGCAGCGGGTGTGCTGAGAATCCCAGAGGAGGCCAGAATAGGAGCGCAGGAAGGTTCTGCCTCCATCACGAATGAGAGCTGACTCTGAATGCACCATCAGTGCTTTAGAAAAGGAGGAATGGAAAAAGTATTGTTTCCTCTTACGCCATTTCCAAACCTGCTGCTTGAATCACCCTGTCTTTAAAGATTCTGAGGCCAAGTCTGAGTTCGTTGGCAAAAGGACCAAGGTAGTAACGATAATTCTGGGTTAAAAGTGGATACAATTTAAACTTAGACTTTTAGGACCTGTTGATGAAAGCAGCTAAAATATAATACAAAATGTTATAATATTGATAATAGTATTAATAGCTAGCGTGTGTTGTGTGTATTCTATGCTAGGAGGTGCTCTTACTGCATGTGATCTTTCGTACTCTGCCTTCGTTACGATGTCGGGTCCTGAAAGCCGAATGGCTCCCCTTTGCTGCATGGCCTAGAGCAGGCGTGTGAAGCTTGGCAGTCTGGCTGAATCTTAAAAGCTGATTTATGCCAACCTCTTACCGCCAGATTTCTCAGGAAAAGAGTGTGAAGACTCCCAACTTGTGTCTCACTTGATGAGCTGCAAGGAAGGAAGAGTAGCCATTTCTCCATTTGCCTGTCTCTCTGGGATCTCTGATGGCAATTTGCTTCATCTAGAAGCTTCAGATCATGTAAGTGGAAAACGGGGCTTATAAATAAAACGTCTTTAAGAAGGAACTGTGTTTATACTCCTAGGCAGCTTAGCAATGACTTCAGATTCCCCAAATTGAAAAAAGGTTCTGAGTGTATCAACAGAAACACCCAGGAAAAGGTGCTCTTGAGGCCACTATGATTCCAGTTTCTCCCCGTGGCCTGAGGAACCCTGTCCCATTATACAGAAATCCTGGACCAACACTTTTCTGGAAATTGACAGAGGTTTGCTGTGAAAGGAGCACATAAAACTATCTTCAAGCTTTTGCAGTATTGCTGTAGACCCTGTAAATCCCATATATTCTGGGTCACTGATGTCAAAAATGAGGTGCAAAGAACTACACGTATAAGTCAAAAATTATCTGCACTCCGGCTATATTAAAATTTCTGTGAATTCTACAGCCAGAGTGCCGACAAATTTTGACTCACCCTCGTAGATACGTTTCAGATATGCTGGATAACCCATTTGAATGTTGGGATAAACTTGCCACCAGTTTCGCTTGTGTGCAAATCCTCCAGATTTTGGGGGTCAAAACGATTTTCTGGATCATAATGGAATAAGAATATTCCAAGAACTTTTAATAACAGTAACTTTCCGAGCTACTCCCCAGTCATTTTAGAAAGTAGCTGCAGCAGGGTGCACTCTCACTGGCTGTGCACTAGAGTTCCTCTTGACACAGTAGGGTTTTCAAAAAATGAGCAGACATGGAAAACTACTGATGTGCTTTCTTCTTTTTCTTATTTTCCTTCTTCTTTCTCCTTCGTCTTCCTCCCCTCCCCCTTTGTTCCAGTAATTGGGATCCCAAGATTGTCAGAGTTGTTCAGTTTAGCCCTTATCTCCAGACATACAAGGCACCAGCTCCCTGACACTCTGTTTACCAAGATATTTCCTGCATCGATTAGGATCATGATAAAATTTAAAATTAGCTTTTCTTTCCTAGCAAGTCTTGCCATATGCTAGTGCCCGGGTGATTAACATTTTCATTGACTGTTGTGAGGCAGTGATGTTCATTGGTGAAGCCAAGTCATCCTCCTGTCCTACTTGGGATGGAACCACCTCAGTGTGTATGAGAGACACCCTCTTCCTTCACTGCAAAGTGTGCTTTAAACATGTTAATTCTAGGAAGGAACTACGAAGCACAATGTAAGAAACTGTAAACTTTCTTTACACATAAATAGTAAATTAAGGAGAGCTTTATTTCTTCAGGTCACTCTACGCACCATCGGCATCGATGGCACTCGGGCTCCTGTGCTGTGGCCGCAGAAATTTGATAACAAAGGAAGAAGAATGCCACTCAACGCTTATGCACTTGATTTCTATAAACATGGTTCCTTGACAGGATTGGCCCAGGACAACAGGTGTGTTTTATCTGTCTCCATCTCCATCCCCATCACCCCCAGCATCCCCATCACCCCCAGCATCCCCATCACCCCCAGCATCCCCATCATCCCCATCACCCCCATCACCCCCAGCATCCCCATCACCCCCAGCATCCCCATCACCCCCAGCATCCCCATCACCCCCAGCATCCCCATCACCCCCAGCATTCCCATCACCCCCAGCTTCCCCATCACCCCAGCATCCCCATCATCCCCAGCATCCCCCATCACCCCCGGCATCCCCATCTGCACCTTACTACCTCTATTTGTCCTTTCCACCTCTGCCTTTACCTTGATTTCTATATCCATCTCCATCTGAATCTTTATATCTCATAAATGAACATAATGAATTTTAGGCGAACACCTTTAACCATATTGGAATTTTTTCATACAGACAAGAGAAAATACATTTGGTGGTTTTGTTATTTATGGTTAATCAGCAAAATCTTGAGACTTAGGCTGACTCACCTGACATAAAGATTTACACTACAGATATCAATATTTGCACATATTCACAGATATATTTTTATTTAGTACTTTACTATTTATTGATTATTAGATATTTTAAAAATGAATAACAATAACAAATAATGCCATGCTCTGCATAATCTGAGAGAAGTATATGATAAGAATATAATTCAGAGGTCTGAGAACTGATACTATGACAATTGTTTAAACTCTGTGGCAGGGAAACCATTTTCAAAAACAGTATGCGGGGGTAAACCCTCTTGGATTTACTGGGAATGGAGAAATTGGCCCAGCCACTAAGCACACAGATGTGTGGGTGGGTGTATTGTGGGAGAGGAGTTCTGTCACGCCATCAGGAATTCAATGTGTACTTTACATAAATTTTGAAGGGTTTTTATTGAATTCAAGTATTTAAAACGTCTGACCCTCTTGAGAAATGTTGATTGTTTTTGAAAACAGGACTCATTATTGTGAATAAAGTAGTTGTGACACCAGTGAGTAGTTCACTTGGTTCTTCTCTCTGACTCTCTGGCCCTGTCCACTCTCCTGATCTTGACTTTGCTACTTGGGTTTCCCCCAAGAAGGTTAGCCTCCCATGTTCATTGAGTATCTCTGGTTGTAAACTTGCGACTCTGGAGTTCATAAGTGTCATTCCCACTGGTTAAATCATCAGGGAGTCTGTGGCAGAAATGATTTTGGTAAGTACATCTTGGCAGACAAATGTAACCTATTATTGACAAATCCAGCATTTCAATATTAAATAAGTTCTTTAATGCTCTTGTACCATTAATTTTCAAAATGTTGTTTTTTTCAGGATCCATGAAGGAGCTGCTTACCAGTTGTTGAAAGATTTTGGACTCACCATTAAATCTATCAGGTGTGTTATGTATTTTAAATATTGATTTCAGATTTTCCAATAATTTAATGGTAATTTAAGAAATATTGACCTCATACTTGAAGGTGCCCCTGAGCCTCTTAGGTGACAAGCATTTCAGCTCCCCAGAGACTTTGCAGACCTTTTCCTCAGCTCTCTGTTGCACTGTTTCTATAATAGAACTAATTCCAAAATCCATGAAGTTTCACCCAGACCAGAGCCTCAGCCCAGGCACTTCAGACCAACGGGCAGCAGTCTCACAAAGCCTCAAGGATCCCTAGACTCTGGTGTTCGCCATTTCCACAGCCAAGGTTTCCATTTTAGTTAATGATACATAGAAACACAGGAGTGAGGGTGAGATTTGGGGACAGAGAACCAAAACCAGTGAGTTAGAATTTATGTGTCACAGTGTAGCTCTTGAGTATTGTTCAGGAGGACATGTCCAGGAGTGACAACTGTGAGTCTGTAACTAGGAGGAACTTCAGTGCTGTGAGTACAGATCTGGTCATTCTTTGGGTTAGGTCAGTGAAGACACCTCTAAAACTGGACCTCTAGTGGAGTCAAGGCCAATACAGGTTAAAAAAGGCTGATGAAATATCAAGTCCGGACTGTTCCCAGTCCTTGATCAGCCTGGCTGGACCATCCACTCTTGGATTTCTTCTCTCTTCTTGTCGCCTGTATATCAGTTTCTTATTGCTGCTGTAACAAATGACCACAAACACAGTGTGTAAACTGACACAAGTTTATTATCTTACAGCTCTGGAGGTCAGAAGTGCAAAATGGGTCTCACAAGGTGTTGTCGAGGCTGCATTCCTTTCTAGAGCCTCTGGGACAGTCTGTCTGATTGTATTCTCTGGCATCTAGATGCTTTGATCTTGGCCCCTTGTGTCTTCAAAGCCGGCGTTGGGGGGCAGAGTTTCACATTGGGTCACTCTGGCATTTACTGTCTCCTGCCTTCCACTTAGAATGACCTTTGCGACAATAGTGGGCCACCCAGATAATCCAGGGTAATTTCCCCATCTCAAGGCCAGCTGATTAGCCACTTTTATTCCATTTGCAGCCTTAATTCTCCTTTGCCATGTAACCTAATGATTTATAAATTTCTAGGGATTAGGATGTGGATATCTTTGGAGGGCTGTTATTTTGTTTATCACACCCCGTTTTCTTAATTTTCTCATACATCTAGGTAAAAGGAGGCTTGTTTTGCTTTTCATAGTGGTAGTTACCTGTGGGTTTCAGTATATACTGGACACGGTAGTAGAAAACAAACAAATCTTGAAGGGAGGAGGATCAGGTTACATGGAATTTGGTGGCCATTAGGACCCTCTTGGTAAAATACATGAACAGGAGATGCATGGCAATTGTCTTGACTGATTGATTGATTTATAAGGTTTTCTTTGAGATAAATATGTTTCTTATCATTCTTCTCCTCATTTTGCTAACATTTCATCATCGAGTGGGATTTACTTAACTCTGCCTCCCTGGGGAAAGCCCTCCTTATGATACTGACTCTCAGTGGAATGGGTGAATTTTATGTGTATCTGTATTTCCATTTACAGTGTTTCTTTGCGTGAACTGTGTGAAAACGAAGAGGACAATGTGGTCTTAGCATTTGAACAACTGAGTGAAACCTTTTTTGAAAAATTTCAGAAAATCTGAAAACAAAGTCTATCCACATTACTTAAAGGATTGCCATGGGCATTTTCGAGTCATGTTTTATGATTCTCATGCTTTTTGTTGGGAATACCTGTATGATGAAGTAGAAAGGGAAGCAGTTTGGAGTCAGGGTTGTGATCAAACCTGCCCTGCTCTCCTGTGAGCATCCTTGGATGGATCACTTAGTATCTCTGAAGCTTGGCTTCTTTGTATCATTTAGTAACAATGGTTATGTCTCAGCTAGTTTGTGGATTGATTGAGAGATAAAAAAGGATTTTATATGAGGCTGAAGAGCAATGTCTACTCTGTGAGGCCTAAATGAATACTACATTCTCAACGTTTTTCTCTTCTAGGTCATAATTTGTAAAAAGTCTATCAAGGCTAGCATAAATGATTACAGTATCCTGATGCTGAAATATATTCTCTCTAATTAATTTGAGTGTGGTTCCATGACTTAGATATACAACTGTTAGAAGAGTGCCTGTAGTGAACGTAAAGTACTTTTTATAAAACATGATGGGAGTTTTGGTATAAATTCTAGGATGCTTTGTAATAAAACATAGCTGATGATTTGGCTTGATTTGAATTGTATATAAGTAACTGAAAAACCACAAATAAATAAAATGGGTTTAATCTATTTACCATCGGTCTCTTTGTGTTAAATCTATGTGTCTTTCCATCCACCTGCATACACATTTGCATTTTATAGAACGTAGTTCATGTATGGTCACTTTCCTGTCCCAGCCTCACCTCAGATTATATCGTTTGAGAACCTATTTTAGACGCTAAACTTGAATAAAGTATTTCATCCTCAGAGCAAAAGGTCCTCTCTCTCCTACTATCTGGATGTCTTACTGAAAGATGATCCCTTGTATGGCACTATTTATATATAGATTACATCGGCTTAGAAAACCCCTGTGGTTCATTTTATCTGGAGATAGAAGAATACTCTTTTTCCCTGGAAGTGACCCCTCCTTGCATGTGCCACGTTAGGGCTCCCAAGTTTCTTTGGCAAAACTGATTTTCATTATTTTAAAACATGCACTGCAACAATTTCTGAATACTAAATCATTTAGAAACCAGAGTGGTGTTTCTACTGCCCTTTAATCTCTATTCAAAACAATGACATACAATATTAATATATTGTTACATGGGTTTCAACCCCTTACTTGTAGTTTCATAAATCTGGTGGAGACATGAAGATTTTTTTCTGTATGACTGAGCCAATCTGACTCCTTAATTTTTAGGAGGAGAGTAAGATTATTTCTTGTAACCTGGTGTACTCTTGAAAGTGGGAGTTACACCTAGCGTCTTCGAGGTGGGTCTAACAGGCAGCTTCCTTTTTGATTTTTAGCAACAACTTTAAAGAGTAACTTGGAACAAGTTATGAAGAGTGAGTTTACATAGGAACTCTGAAAACATAAAATGCTTTATGTTCCATTTGTTGTATTAATGTGAATTTTTTCTGAGAAACATGTATAAAGACCCTGGTGAGATTTACTGGAAAATCATCATTACCATCATAATTTATTCCCGTCTTTTTCCCAGGAGAGGGAAAATCATATAAAGGGTTTTCTAGAAGAGCCATTTATCAAAAATTTTTATTTTGAGAAAATTGTAGATGCTTATGGTATTACAAGAAATAATAAACCTATGCATGTATGGTCAATTAATTTACAACAGAGGAGGCAAAAATATATAATATGAAAGGACAGTCTCTTCAATAAATAGTGTTGGGAAAACTGGACAGCTACATACAAAAGAATGAAACCGGACCACTATCCCACACCATACATAAAAATTACCTCAAAATGGGTTAAAGACTTGAACATAAGACTCAAAACCATAAAACTCCTTGAAGAAAACATAGGTGTAAGCTCCTTGACGAAGGTTTTGGTAATGATTTGTTGAATCTGACACTGAAAGCAAAAGCAACAAAGGTAGAATCAACAAGTGGGATTATATCAAACTAAAAAGCTTCTGCACAGTAAAGGAAACCATCAACAAAATGAAAAGGAAACCTACTGAATGGGAGAAAATATTTGCAGATCATCTATCTGATAAGGGGTTAATATCCAAAATATGTAAAGAACTTGTACAAAAACCAGCAAGTACTTGATTGAAAAAATGGGAAGAGGATCTGAACAGACAATTTCCCAAGGAAGACATACAAATGGCCAAAAAACACATGAAAAGATGCTTAACATCCTTAATCATTAGGGAAATCTGAATCAAAACCACAAGATATTATCTCACACCTGTCAGAATGGCCATCATTAAAAAGACAAGAGATAACACATTGGCAAGAATGTGGAGAAAAGGGACCCCTATGCACTGTTGTTAATGGGATTGGAAATTGGTGCATCCTCTATGGAAAACATTATGGAGAGTCCTCAAAAAATTAAAATTAGAACTACCATATGATCCAGCAATCCCACTAGTGGGTGTTTATCTGAAATGAAAACACTAACTCAAAAAGATGTATGCACCCTTGTGTTCACTGAAGCATTATTGACGATATCCAAGACATAAAAACAACGAGTGTACTTTGATGGACGAATAGATTAAAAATATATATGTATGTATAATTCAGCCATAAAAAAAGAGTGAAACCTTGGCATTTGTGACAACATGGATGGACCTTGAGGGCGTTACGCCTCAGACAGAGAAAGACTAAGACCATATGATCTCTTATGTAGAATCTAAAACAACAGAAAAACTGAACTCATAGACGCAGAGTAGAGCTTGGTAGTTGCCGGAGGTGGGAAGTGAGGGGTGGGCAAAACAGGGTCCAAGGGTACAAACTTTCAGTTATAAAATAAGTCATGTGATATAATGTACGGCATGGTGACTATGGTCAATAACACCGCACTGTATACGATTGTCCCTTGGTATCTGTGGGGGATGGGTCCCAGGACCCCTTGCAGATGCCAGAATCCTTGATGCTCAAGTCCCATAGTGGGTCCTTTGTATCCACAGATCCTGGATCTGCAGATTCAGCCACGTGTGCGTAATAATCACAGCACACAATCCACGCTTGGTTGAATCTGTGGACACAGCTCTTGAGAATTCACAGGACTGTATTTATTGAAAAAAGTCCAAGTATAAGTGGACCTGTGCAGTTCAAACCCATGCTGTTCAAGGATCAACTGTATTTGAAAGTTGCTGAGAGTAAATGTTAAAAGTTTCTATCACCAAAAAAATGTCTTAACAATGTGTGGTGACGGATGTTACCTAGACAATGGGGTGACAATGGAGTGAGCATTTCACAATATACACAAGTATTGAATCATTATGCTCTGTACCTGAAACGAATGTAATGTTATATGTAAATTATGTGTCAAATACAAACAATAATGAAATAAGAAGGAATATAGAGAGATCCTATCTAGCCTTGATCCAGGTTCCTCAATGGTAAATGCTTGTGTTGGTATAGTATCAGGACCAGGTACAGCTCTGATTGGCACAATATCAGAACCAGGAAACTGACAAAAATATAATCCATTATTCACATCTCATCAGTTTTACACGCATGCATTTCGTTCTGTGCAGTTTTGTTGCTTGTGTAGTTGTGCATACACCCCCACAGGTGGGATACAAAACACTTCCATCACCACAAAGAACCCTCTTCTTGCCCCTTTATCGCCACAACTGCCAAGCCCCCACCCCTTCCCACCTGATTTCACATCCCTCCCACTGCTCCCCACCTTCCCGTCCCTAACCTCTGCCAACCACTGACTTCTCTATTTCTGTCCTGTTGTCATTTCAAGACCACATAAATAGAATTATACAGTATGGAACCTTTGAGATTGGCTTTTTTCACTCCGCGTAATTCCCTTGAGACCGATCCAAGTTGCTGCGTGTTATCCGTATTGTGCTCTTTTAAGTCTGGATCTACCACAGTGTGTTAACCCATTCAGCCCATTAAAGGACACTGGCTTGTTTCCAGTTCTGGGCTCTTGGAAATAAAGCTGCTATTAACATACATGCTTCCTCTGTTTCTTGTTCTTCTGTTTCTCTTTTCTTGTCTTCCTGTGAATTACCTGAAAATGTTTGGATTCCCTGTTGATTGACTTACATTGTTTTTGAGTATGTCACTTTGTACGGTTTTTTTAGTGGTGGCAATGTGCATCTATAACTGATCACAGTCTGTTGATACCACCGTCCTTCTACATAGGTCCCTTTACCTTTCCCGCTTTTTAAATATAATTGTCTTACGTATTCTCTCGACATACATTGAGAATCACATCAGATGATGTTAACATTTTTACTTCAGCCATCAAATATGATTTAAGAAGCTCATGAAAAGAATACTCTGATATTTTTCTCTCTTCTTACACATTTTGATTTTTTCTTTTCTTTTCTGAAGGCTCAAGCTTCCTTTTGTAGTCCTTTCCTTTCTGTTAGAGAACTTCCTTTACCCATTCTTGGAGGGTGGGTTTGCTAGTGATGAATTCTGGTCACTTTCCTTCAATGGACAGTTTTTCTTTCCTCTTCAATCCTAAAGAATATTTCCACTGGATGTAGAATTTATGTGACTGGTTCTTAAGAATTGCAGTTCTTGAGAAATGTTGTGCCGCTTCTGGCTGCCATGGCTTCAGGTAAGAAATCCATGGGCACTTCAGTTGGTGTGTGTTGTGGTTTATGTGATGTTTCTCTCTGTCTGCTTTCAAGATTTTTTCTTTGTCTTTAGTTTTCACAAGTTCAATTGTGATCGTTTCTTTGTATGGTCTTTCTTTTTCTTATTTGCCATTTATTTAGCTTTTTTACTATGTAGGTTCATGTCTTTTGCTAAAATTGGGAAGATTTCAGCTATTATTTCTTAAAAAATTTTTTTATTGGACTATATGTTGTGTTAGTTTCTGCTGCACAGCAAAGTGATTCAGTTATACATGTATATACGAGGGTGAGTCAAAAATTATCCACACCCCAGTTATATTAAAACTTCTATAAATTCTACAGCCAGAGTGCAGATAATTTTTGACTCACTTTCATATATACTTTTTCATATTCTTTTCCGTTGTGGTTTATTACAGGATATTGAATATAGTTTCCTGTGCTATACAATAGGACCTTGTTGTTTATCCATCCTATATATTATAGTTTGCATCTGCTAATCCCAAACTCCCACTCCCTCCTTCTCCCACTTTCCCTCCCCCTCCCACTTTCCCTCCCCCTTGGCAACCACAAATCTGTTTTCTCTGTCTGTGAGTTTGTTTTTGTTTCTTAGATAAGTTCATTTTTGTCATATTTTAGATTCCACATGTAAGTGATGTCATATGTTATTTGTGTTTCTCTTTCTGACATATCATGTAGTGTGATAATCTCCACGTCCATCCATGTTGCTGCAAATGGTGTTATTTCATTCTTTTTTGTGGCTGAGTAATATTTCATTGTATATATGTTATCTTCTTTATCCATTCATCGGTTGATGGACATTTAGGTTATCTTCATATCCTGGCTATTGTAAATAGTGCTGCTATGAACACTGGGGTGCATGTATCTTTTCGAATTAGAGTTTTCTCCTGATACATGCCCAGGAGTGAGATTGCTGGATCATATGTCAGCCATTATTTCTTTAAACATGTTTTCAGCCCCGCTCTTTTTCCCTCTCTGAGACTCCAGTGGTGTGAGTGTTGGCTTTTCTGTATAGCCTCACATGTCCCTGACCCTCTGTCCATTTTCTTTTCAGTCCACTTTCTCTCTGTTATTCAGGTTGGTGAAGGCTATTGACCTGTCCTCAGGTACACACACACAGACACACACAGACACACATACACACACACACTCCCTTTGCAGTGTACCCTGGAAATGCTCCCACGAGTCTTATGTTTTCTTTAGGCTTTATGTTCTCCATTTCATTCCATAACAAGCCCTAAAAGTAGTGTGACAGTTACTTTGATGGAAAAATATTGGAAGTTGTGAAGGCAAAGGAGAGAAGCCAGACTTGATGATTGTGACACCTTGTGACTCAGAGGCTGCGAGGGAAAAACATAAAGTATTTGAAGTATTATAGGAATCTAGCAAAGTACACAACAATGCCAGCTAAGCATAGCATTTGTTCAACTGAGTTTTATTTCAGCCTCACTGCCTGCACACCCAACTTGCACAAAACCATGCATTCCTTCCTAGGGGACTAAGTATCTATGTAAAGCTGTGTCAAGAGGGCAGGTCACTGCAAACAGAGTCTGCATCCTTTGGTCTCTAGGTTTCCAAGCTACAATAAAGTCTTGTCATCAACTCCAGCCTCAAAGGGATGTGTGGTACAAGTATGATCGATCTGTCTATTAAGTACGAAGTTAGAGTTGGTTTCATCTTGGCACACCCACGTAAGTAACAAGAGCTACCTTGGTTTTACATCAAATATGTTGATAAGACATCACTTCCCCTAATAAGCACTCAACCCAGTAAGGACTTTGACTGTGTGTGTTATCTATAAAACGATAGAGTGAGCCTTCATTCAACAGAAAGACATAAATAGGATCAAGAAAGGATATTGAGAGAAGCAAAAGCTGGCTTTCAGAAAATTATCCGGCTATGGAAGCCTTGCCCACCTGCCAGGAGACTTCCTGATCTGGGTACAAATTATGAATCATAACAGCGAGATGAAGAGGTGAAGTTTTCTCTTGTCCGTTATGGATTCACGTGAAAAATACAGAATCTAACTTTTCCCAACACGTCCAAACATTTCATTCTTTCAATAAAAATTGGAGACAGAGCAGCCCCGTGTCTCCTAGGTCTTTCTTTCTGCAACAACAAGCCCCGGACATGTCTCAAAAACAAGAATAGGGACCTTGAGATGCAAGGATGACATGGCCTTGAGTTCTCTGGGTTTCCTCATTGCCTCCCATACATCCAAGCAGCGTGAGGTGGGGGGGCCTCATTACTGCTGTGTTCACCGCTGTGTCATCAGGGCATCCAGCCTCCCCCTGACCTGGCGTCAGTGGGTGTGAACAAGGCAGCGTGAGGTGGAGCTCATCGCAGCTCTGCTTTTACCTCCTTCCTCTGCAATCTGGCTTCAACCTATCTTTGGAGCCTTGTCGTCTCTGCTTTGTCAACTTGTTATATCTTTCATGATCTGGCGAAACTAAATGAGTTCTCAGAAGGTCCTCCAATAGGCAGTTTGCATTTTCCTCTTTTAAGACCAATTGTTTAGCTATGAATTCTGCTCCTCTTTAGGTAGAATCTCAGCCATGCTTTAAAACCCACATCAAATAGCACCTTCTCTGTGTAGATTCCCACCAGATGATCTTTTCCTTTTTTGGACCTATTAGAAAGGGGAGAACACAAAGTACATCATGCAATACTGTTTTCCATAGTGTCTGCACTGATTCACATTCCCAGAGAGAGTGCATCAGGCCTGCCTCCCTTTTCTCCACATCTTTGCCAAGTTATTCCTTGCCTCTTTGATAATAGCTGTTCTGAGAGGTGTGAGGTAATATCTCACTGTAGTTTTGAATTATTTTCCCTGATGATTAGTGATGTTGAGCATCTTTCCACAATGTCTATTTACCATCTGTATGTCTTTAGAAAAATGTCTATTCACATCCTCTGTCCCCTTTTAAATCAGATTGTCTGTTCTTTTCATTTTGAGTTGTGTGAACTTTTTCTTTTTTATGTATTTTGGATATTAACCCCTTACGGGATATATCATTTGCAAATACAGGCATACCTGTGAACTAGTGAAGCTTCAGTTCCAGACCAGTGCAATAAAGTGAATATCAAAATAAAGCAAGTCACAGATTTTTTTGATTTCCTAATGCATGAAAAGTTATCTTTACACTATGCTGTAGTCTATTAAGTATGAAATAACATTATGTCTAAAAAAGCAATGTAAATACCTCAATTAAAAATACTTTGTTGCTAAAAAATGCTAACCATTCTCTGAGCCTTCAGTAGGTCATAATCATTTTGCTGGTAAAAGACTTGAAATATTTTGAGAATTAGGAAAATGTGACACAGTGTCATAAAATGAGCAAACGTAGGGAAAATGGTACCTATAGACTTGCTGGTTGCAGGGTTGCCACAAAATTTAAATGTGTAAAAAATGCACAAAGTGCAGCAAATCAAAGTGCAATAAAACAGGGTCCACCTGTATCTTCTCCCGTTCAATAGGCTCCTTTTCTGTCTTGTTGATGGTTTCCTTCACTGTGCAAAGCTTTTATTTTGATGAAGTCCCATTTGCTTATTTTATTTTTAAAAATTTTTTTAGCTCTTTATTGGAATATAATTGCTTTACACTGTTGTGTCAGTTTTCGCTGTACAACAAAGTGAATCAGCTGTATTTATACACATATCCCCATATCCCCTCCCTCCCATGACTCCTTCCCACATTCCTATCCCAGCCCTCTAAGTCATCACCCATCATCGAGCTGATCTCCCTGTGTTATGCAGCAGCTTCCCACTAGCCATCTATTTTATAGTTGGTAGCATATATATGTCAATGCTACTCTCTTACTTCATCCCAGCTTCTTCTTCACCCCCCACCCCACGTCCTCAAGTCTGTTCTCTACACCTGCATCTTTATTCTTGCCTTGTCTTTGGGTTCATCAATACCATTTTTTTTAGATTCCATATGTATGAATTAGCATATGGTATCTGTTTTTCTCTTTCTGGCTTACTTTGCTCTGTATGACAGACTCCAGGTCAATCCACCTCACTACAAATAACTCAATTTAATTCCTTTTTACGGCTGAGTGATATTCCATTGTATATGTGCTACATCTTCTTTATCCATTCATCTGATGATGGGCATTTTGGTTGCTTCCACATCCTGGCTATTGTAAATAGGGCTGCAACAAACATTGTGGTACATGCATCTTTTTGGATTATGGTTTTCTTTGGGTATATGCCCAGTAGTGGGATTGCTGGCATATGGTAGTTCTATATTTAGTTTCTTAAGGAACCTCCTTACTGTTTTCCATAGTGGCTATACCAACTTACATTCCCACCAACAATGCAGGAGGTTTCCCTTTTCTCCACACCCTCTCCAGCATTTATTGTTTCTAGATTTTTTGATGATGGCCACTCTGACTGGTGTGAGGTGATACCTCATTGTGGCTTTGACTTGTATTTCTCTAATGATTAGTGATGTTGAGCATCTTTTCATGTATTTGTTAGCCATCTGCATGTCTTCTTTGGAGAAATATCTATTTAGGTCTTCCGCCCATTTGTGGATTGCGTTATTTGCTTTTTTGGTATTAAGTTGCATTAAGCTGCTTATATATTTTGGAGATTAATCCTTTGTCATTTGCTTTGTTTGGCAAATATCTTCTCCCATTCTGAGGGTTGCCTTCTTGTCTTGTTTATGGTTCCTTTCGCTGTGCAAAAGCTTTTAATTTTCATTAGGTCCCATTTGTTTATTTTTTATTTTATTTCCATTTTTCTAGAAGATGGGTCAAAAAGGATCTTGCTTTGATGTATGTCATAGAATGTTCTGCCTATATTTTCCTCAAGAGTTTTATAGTGTCTTGCCTTACATTTAGGTCTTTAATCCATTTTGAGTTTATGTTTGTATATGGTGTTAGGAAGTGTTCTAATTTCATTCTTTTACATGTAGCTGTCCAATTTTCCCAGCTCCACTTATTGAAGAGGCTTTCTTTTCTCCATTGTATATTCTTGCCTCCTTTGTCAAAGATAAGGTGCCCATATGTGCATGGGTTTATCTCTGTGCTCTGTATTCTGTTCCATTGATATATATTTCTGTTTTTGTGCCAGTACCATACTGCCTTGATCACTATAGCCTTGTAGTATGGTTTGAAGTCAGAAAGCCTGATTCCTCCAGCTCCGTCTTTCCTTCTCAAGATTGCTTTGACTATTTGGGGTCTTTTGCGTTTCCATACAAATCGTAAGATTTCTCGTTCTAGTTCTGTGAAAAATGCCATTGGTAATTTGATCGGGATTGCATTGAATCTGTAAATTTCTTTGCGTAGTACAGTCATTTTAACCATGTCGATTCTTCCAATCCAAGAACATGGTATGTCCCTCCATCTGTTTGTATCATCTTTGATTTCTTTCATCAGTGTCTTATAATTTCCTGCATACAGGTCTTTTGCCTCCTTAGGCAAGTTTATTCCTAGGTATTTTATTCTTTTTGCTGCAATAGTAAATGGGAGTGTTTCCTTAATTTCTCTTTCTGCTCTTTCATTTTTGGTGTCTAGGAATGCAAGAGATTTCTGTGCATTAATTTTGTATCCTGCTCCTTTACTAAATTCATTGATTAGTGCTAGTAGTTTTCTGGTAGTATCTTTAGGATTTTCTGTGTATAACATCATGTCATCTGCAAAGGGTTATAATTTTACTTCTTCTTTTCCAATTTGGATTCCTTTTATTTCATTTTCTTCTCTGATTGCTGTGGCTAACACTTCCAAAACTATGTTGAATAATAATGGTGAGACTGGGCACCCTTGTCTTGTTCCTGTTCTAAGAGGGAATGCTTTCAGTTTTTCACCACTTAGAACGATGTTGGCTGTTGGTTTGTCATATATGGCTTTTATTATGTTGAGGTAATTTCCTTCTATGCCCATTTTCTGGAGAGTTTTTATCATAAATGGATGTTGAACTTTGTCAAAAGCTTTTTCTGCATCTATTGAGATGATCATATGGTTTTTATCCTTCAACTTGTGAATATGATGTATCACATTGATTGATTTGCATATATTGAAGAATCCATGAATTCCAGGGATAAACCTCACTTGATCACGGTGTATGATCTTTTTAATGTGTTGTTGGATTCTGTTAGCTAGTATTTTGTTGAGGATTTTTGCATTTATATTCATCAATGATATTGGCCTGTAATTTTCCATCTTCTCTGACCACAATGCCATGAGACTAGATATCAATTATAGGAAAAAAACTGTAAAAGATACAAACACATGGAGGCCTAAACAATACACTATTAAACAACCAAGAAATCACTGAAGAAATGAAAGAGGAAATCAAAAAATACCTAGAAACAAATGACAGTGAAATCCCAAAACCTATGGGATGCAACAAAAGCAGTGCTAAGAGGGAAGTTTATAGCAATACAATCCTACCTCAAGAAACAAGAAAAAACTAGAATAAACAACATAACCTTACACCTAATGAAGAAAACAATAGCAAAGATCAATAAAACTAAAAGTTGGTTCTTTGAGAAGATAAACAAAATTGATAAACCATTAGCCAGACTCATCAGGAAAAAAAGGGAGAAGACACAAATCAACAGAATTAGAAATGAAAAAGGAGAAATAACAACTGACACTGCAGAAATGCAAAAGATTGTGAGAGACTACTACAAGCAACTATATGCCAATAAATTAGATCACCTGGAAGAAATGGATAAATTCTTAGAAAAGTACAATCTTCTAAGACTGAACCAGGAAGAAATAGAAAATATGAACAGACCAATCACAAGCACTGAAATTGAGATGGTGATTAAAAATCTCCCAACAAACAAAAGCCCAGGGCCAGATGGCTTCACAGGCGAATTCTATCAAACATTTAGAGAAGAGCTAACACCTAACCTCTCAAACCATTTTTTTATTTTTACTTTTGTTTCTCTTGCCCGAGGGGAGCAACCCAAAGAAAATATTGCTAAGACTGATGTCAAAGAGTGTGCTGCCTATATTTTCTTCTAGGATTTTTATAGTTTCAAGTATTATATTTAAGTCTTTAATCCATTTTGAATGTATTTCTGTATTTGGTGTGAGAAAGTGTTCCAGTTTCATTCTTTTGCATGTAGCTATGCAGTTTTCCCAACACCATTTATTGAAGAGATTGACTTTCCCCCATTGTATATTCTTGGTTCCATTGTTAAAGATTAATTGACCTTATGAGTCTGGGTTTATTTCTGGGCTATCTATTCTGTGCCATTGATCTATGTGTCTGCTTTTTTCACCAATAGCATACAGTTTTGATGACTATGACTTTGAAGTATAGTTTGAAATCAGGGAGTATAATCAAGCCAAGCTTAGTTTTTCTTATTTTGGCTATTTGGGGTCTTTTGTGGTTCCATACAAATTTTAGAATAGTCTTTTGTAGTTCTGTGAAACACGCCTTTGACATTTTTCTGTTTTGTTTTGTAGATTAATCTCCAGGTTGCTTTCAATAGCATGGGCATTTTAAAAATATTAATTATTCCTATCTTTGAACATGGTATATCTTTCTATTTATTTGTGTCATCTTCAGTTTCTTTCATCAGTGTCATAGTTTTCAATGTACAAGTCATTCACCCCCTTGGTTCAGTTTATTCCTAGTATTTTATTCTTTTTGTGATTGCAAATGGGATTATTTTCTTCATTTCTTTTTCTGAAAATTCATTATTTTTGTATAAAAAATCAAGAGATTTCTGTATATTTATTTTTTAATATATTTACTTATTTATTTGGCTGTATTGGGTCTTTGTTGCTGCATCCAGGCTTTCTTTAGTTGCAAAAAGCAGGGGGCTAGTCTTCATTGTGGGTTTCTCATTGCTGTGGCCTCTATTGTCTCAAAGCACGGGCTCTAGGTGTGCAGGCTTCAGTAGTTGCGGCACATGGGCTTAGTTGCTCTGTGGCATGTGGGATCTTTCAGGACCAGGAATCAAACCCATGTCTCCTGCATTGGCAGGTGGATTCTTAACCATTGTGCCACTAGGAAAGTCCCTGTATATTAATTTTTTACCTTGCAACTTTACTGAATTCATTTACTAGTTTTAAAGATTTTTGGTGGGATCTTTAGGGTTTTCTATTATAGTATTATATCATCTGCAGTTAGTGAGTTGTACTTGTTTCTTTCCAATCTGGGTGATTTTTACTCCTATACTGTGTTAAATAAAAAAGTAGCAAGAATGTGCCTGTTTGTCTTGTTCCTGATCTTAGAGGGAAAGTGTTTAGCTTGTTACTCTTTAGAATGATGTTAGCTATAGGAACGTCATATATGGCCTTTATTATGTTGTGGTGTATTCCCTCTATACCCACTTTGTGAGAGTTTATGTCACAATGGATTTTGAATTTTGTCAGATGCTTTTCCTACATCTATTGAGCTGATCATATGATTTTTTCCCCTAGTGGCTCCAAGTTGATGTGTTCCTTTATTTAATCATTGTAGCTTCAAACATTTTAAACATTTGTATGATTTCTCCACCTCCCGCAATCCAATCTTGAGTGATGTTTAATCCTTTGCATCATTCAAGTTCTCACAACTGCTGTTAAAATTCACTAATACAAGGCTCTTGATCCTAGAGGTCTTGAGTCCCCCGGTCCCATCTTTCTCTTCAGTCTGTGTCTGTGTGTTCTTCAAGCTTGCGGCACCCGTCACTCACCTCGAGTCGCCGAGTTGATCCCGGCAGGAAATGACCAGAAAAGATAAAATAAGAAACACATATTTCATTTAAGTTTGAAACAATGTGATTTGGAAACTAATACGATCTATGGCAACCCTCCAACACCAGCAGACTGAATATTCGTCTAATCCAATACTTGGACATTAATCTGAGGCTTGGACAGTCTTCTATAAACACCTCTATCACCAGGACAAGCAACCCCAAAAGCTTGGACAACCATGAGGAAACAAAGAAACACCATGCAGGCAAAGGAGCAGGAAAAAAACCCACAAGACCAAATAAATGAGGAGGAAATAGGAAAAATGCCTGAAAAAGAATTTAGAGTAATGATAGTAAAAATGATACAAAATCTCGATAACAAAATAGAGAAAGTACAAGAAACAGTTCATAAGAACTCAGAAAAACAAACAGCAATGGATAACAAAATAACTGAAATTAAAAATACTCTAGATGCTATAACCAGCAGAATGACTGAGGCAGAAGAACGAATAAGTGAGTTGGAAGATAGAATGGGAGAAATAAACGCCACAGATCAGGAAAAAGAAAAAAAAATAAAAAGACTAGAAGACAGCCTCAGAGACCTCAGTGATAACCTTAAACGTACCAACATTCGAATTATAGGCATCCCAGAAGAAGAAGAAAACAAGAAAGGGTCTGAGAAAATATTTGAAGAGGTTATAGTGGAAAACTTCCCCAACATGGGAAAGGAAATAATTCACCAAGTCCAAGAAGCACAGAGAATCCCATACAGAATAAACCCAAGGAGAAATACACCAAGACACATATTAATCAAACTAACGACAATTAAACACAAAGAAAAAATATTAAAAGCAGCAAGAGAAAAGCAACAAACAACATATACGGGAAAACCCATCAGGATAACAGCTGACCTTTCTACAGAAACTCTGCAGGCCAGAAGGGAATGGCAGGATATACTGAAAGTCCTGAAAGAGAGAAACCTACAGCCAAGAATACTCTACCCAGCAAGAATCTCATTCAGATTTGAGGGAGAAATCAAAAGCTTTCCAGACAAGCAAAAGTTAAGAGAATTCAGCACCCCCAAACCAGCCTTACAACAAGTGCTAAAGGAACTTCTCTAAGTAGGAAACACAAGAAAAGGAAAACACCTACAAATACAAACCCAAAACAATTCAGAAAATGGGAATTGGAACACACATGTCAATAATCGCTTTAAATGTAAATGGATTAAATGCTCCAACCAAAAGACACAGACTGGCTGAATGGATCCAAAAACAAGACCTTTCTATATGCTGCCTACAAGAAACCCACTTCAGACCAAGGGATACATATAGACTGAAAGTTAAGGGATGGAAAAAGATATTCCATGCAAATGGAAGTCAAAAGAAAGCTGGAGTAGCAATACTCATATCAGACAAATTAGACTTGAAAGTAAAGACTATTAAAAGAGACAAGGAAGGGCACTACATAATGATCAAGGGATCCATCCAAGAAGAACATATCACAATGGTAAATATCTATGCCCCCAATATAGGAGCACCTCAATACATAAGGCAAATGCTAACAGCTATAAAAGGGGACATCGACAGTAACACAATAATAGTGGGAGACTTGAACACCCCACTTACATCAATGGACAGATCATCCAAACAGAAAATAAATAAAGACACACAAGCTTTAAATGACACATTAGACCATCTCGACTTAATTGATATTTATATGACATTCCATCCAAAATTGACAGACTACACTTACTTCTCAAGTGCACACGGAACATTGTCCAGGATAGATCACATCTTGGGTCACAAATCAAACCTCAGCAAATTCAAGAAAATTGAAATCATATCAAGCATCTTCTCAGACCACAACGCCATGAGACTAGATATCAATTACAGGAAAAAAACTGCAAAAAATACAAACACATGGAGGCTAAACAATTCACTCTTAAACAACCAAGGAATCACTACAGAAATCAAAGAGGAAATCAAAAAATATCTAGAAACAAATGACAACGAAAACACAACAACCCAAAACCTATGGGACTCAGCAAAAGCAGTTCTAAGAGGGAAGTTTATAGCAATACAGTCCTACCTGAAGAAACAAGAAAATGATCGAATAAACAACCTAACCTTACACCTCAAACAACTAGAGAAAGAAGAACAAAGAAACCCCAAAGTGAGCAGAAGGAAAGAAATCATAAAGATCAGAGCAGAAATAAATGAAAAAGAAAGGAAAGAAACCATAAGAAAAATAAATGAAACTAAAAGCTGGTTCTTTGAGAAGATTAACAAAATTGATAAACCATTAGCCAGACTCATCAAGAAAAAAAGGGAGAAGATGCAAATCAACAGAATTAGAAATGAAAAAGGAGAAGTCACAACGGACACCTCAGAAATACAAAAGATCATGAGAGACTACTACAAGCAACTATATGCCAATCAATTGGATAACCTGGAAGAAATGGATACATTCTTAGAAAAATACAATCTTCCAAGACTGAACCAGGAAGAAATAGAAACCATGAACAGACCAATCACAAGTACAGAAATTGAGGCAGTGATTAAAAATCTCCCAACACACAAAAGCCCAGGACCAGATGGATTCACAGGCGAATTCTATCAAACATTTCGAGAAGAGTTAACACCTATCCTTCTCAAACTCTTCCAAAATATTGCAGAAGGCGGAACACTCCCAAACTCATTCTATGAGGCTACCATCACCCTGATACCAAAACCAGGCAAAGATGTCACAAAAAAAGAAAACTACAGACCAATATCACTGATGAATATAGATGCAAAAATCCTCAACAAAATACTAGCTAACAGACTGCAACAGCACATTAAAAAAATCATACACCACGATCAAGTGGGGTTTATCCCTGGGATGCAAGGATTCTTCAATATACACAAATCAATCAACGTGATACATCATATCAACAAATTGAAGGATAAAAACCATATGATCATTTCAATAGATGCAGAAAAAGCTTTTGACAAAGTTCAACATCCATTTATGATCAAAGCTCTCCAGAAAATGGGCATAGAAGGAAATTACCTCAACATAATAAAAGCCATATATGAAAAACCAAAAGCCAACATTGTTCTCAATGGAGAAAAACTGGAAGAATTCCCTCTAAGAACAGGAACAAGACAAGGGTGTCCACTCTCACCACTGTTATTCAACATAGTTTTGGAAGTGTTAGCCACAGCAATCAGAGAAGAAAAAGAAATTAAAGGAATCCAAATTGGAAAAGAAGAAGTAAAATTGTCACTCTTTGCAGATGACATGATATTATATATAGAAAACCCTAAAGACTCTACCAGAAAACTGCTAGCACTCATTGATGAGTTTAGTAAAGTAGCAGGATACAAAATTAATGCCCAGAAATCTCTTGCATTCCTATACACGAACAACGGAAGAGCAGAAAGAGAAATGAAGGAAACTCTCCCATTCACCATTGCAACAAAAAGAATAAAATATCTAGGAATAAACCTGCCTAAGGAGGCAAAAGATCTGTATGCAGAAAACTTTAAGACATGGATGAAAGAAATCAAAGATGACACAAACAGATGGAAAGACATACCATGTTCCTGGATTGGAAGAATCAACATCGTGAAAATGACTGTACTACCCAAAGCAATTTACAGATTTAATGCAATCCCGATCAAATTACCAATGGCATTTTTCACAGAACTAGAGCAAGAAATCTTACGATTTGTATGGAAACAAAAAAGACCCCGAATAGCCAAAGCAATCTTGAGAAGGAAAAATGGAGTTGGTGGAATCAGGCTTCCTGACTTCAAACCATACTACAAGGCCATAGTGATCAAGACAGTATGGTACTGGCACAAAAATAGAAAGAAAGATCAATGGAATACAATAGAGAACTCAGAAGTAAGCCCAAACACATATGGGCACCTTATCTTTGACAAAGGAGGCACGAGTATACAATGGAAAAAAGACAGCCTCTTCAATAAGTGGTGCTGGGAAAATTGGACAGCAACATGTAAAAGAATGAAATTAGAACACTTCCTAACACCATACACAAAAATCAACTCCAAATGGATTAAAGACCTACATGTAAGGCCAGACACTATCAAACTCCTAGAGGAAAACATAGGCAGAACACTCTTTGACATACATCAAAGCAACATCCTTTTTGACCCACCTCCTAGAATCATGGAAATAAAATCAAGAATAAACGAATGGGACCTCATGAAACTTAAAAGCTTTTGCACAGTGAAAGAAACCATAAACAAGACTAAAAGGCAACCCTCAGAATGGGAAAAAATAATTGCCTATGAAAAAACGGACAAAGGATTAACCTCCAAAATATACAAGCAGCTCATGCAGCTTCATACCAAAAAAGCAAATAACCCAATCCACAAATGGGCAGAAGACCTAAATAGACATTTCTCCAAAGAAGACATACAGATGGCCAACAAACACATGAAAAGATGCTCAACATCACTCATCATCAGAGAAATGCAAGTCAAAGCCACAATGAGGTATCACCTCACACCAATCAGAATGGCCATCATCACAAAGTCTGGAAACCACAAATGTTGGAGAGGGTGTGGAGAAAAGGGAACTCTCCTGCACTGTTGGTGGGACTGTAAGTTGGTACAGCCACTATGGAAAACAATTTGGAGGTTCCTTAAAAAACTACAAATAGAACTACCATATGATCCAGTAATCCCACTCCTGGGCATATACCCAAAGAAAACCATAATCCCAAAAGAAACTTGTACCATAATGTTTATTGCAGCACTCTTTACAATAGCCAGGACATGGAAGCAACCTAAATGCCCATCAACAAATGAATGGATACAGAAGATGTGGCATATATATACAATGGAATATTACTCAGCTATAAAAAGGGATGAGATGGAGCTATATGTAATGAGGTGGATAGAACTACAATCTGTCATACATAGTGAAGTAAGTCAGAAAGAGAAGGACAAATATTGTATGCTAACTCACATATACGGAATCTAAAAATGGTACTGATGAACTCCGTGACAAGAACAAGGAAGCAGATACAGAGAATGGACTGGAGAACTCGAGGTATGGGAGGGGGCGGGGGGTGAAGGGGAAACTGAGAAGAAGCGAGAGAGTAGCACAGACATATATATACTACCAACTGTTAAATAGTCAGTGGGAAGTTGTTGTACAACAAAGGGAGTCCAACTCGAGGATGGAAGATGCCTTAGAGGACTGGGGCAGGGAGGGTGGGGGGGACTCGAGGGGGGTGGCATCAAGGAAGGGAGGGAATATGGGGATATGTGTATAAAAACAGTTGATTGAACCTGGTGTACCCCCAAAAAAATAAAAAAAATAAAAAAAAAATTCACTAATACAAAGCATTGACCACAGCTGACAGCTTGGCTAAAAATTGGCATCTTTCATCACATTGGTGCTATTCCACAGACTCAGTTGGCCAGTAACTCTTTACCTTTAATTTGAAAGTAAAATGCACTTTGAAAATAGGCAGTTTGATTTGTTCAGTCAGAGCATTATGTAGGTCCTTTCACTTGAGATGATCATATGATTTCTATCCTTGTTTTATTAATTATTAATGTAGTTTATCACATTGACTGATGTGTGGATATTGGACCATCCTTACATCCCTGGGATAAATTCCCCTTGATTGTGGTGTGCAGGCTTTTTAATGAACTATATTTGGTTTGCTAATATTTTGTTGGGAATATTTTACCTCTGTTCACCAAGGATATTGGTCTGAAATTTTCCTTTTCTGTGGTTTCTTTGTTTGGTTTTGGTAACTGGATAGTGGTGGCAATGAGGAGCCTGCGCACCACAAGGAAGAGCAGCCCCCACTCACCACAACTAGACAAAGCTTGTGTGCAGCAACAAAGACCCAACACAGCAAATAAATAAATAAATGAATAAATAAATAAATAAATAAATACATTTAAAAAAATGAAATAAAGACAAGGAGAGAATATTAAAAGCAGCAAGAGAAAGACAACTTGTTACAAGGGAACCCCCATAAGACTAGTGAAAGATTTTTCAGCTGATAAAAATCAGAAACAAAAGAGAAAAAGTTAGCAAGACCACAGAAATACAAAGGGTTATAAGCAATTACTATGAACAATTATATGCAAATTAAGTGGACAAACTAGAAGAAATGAATAAATTCCTAGAAACATACAATCTCCCAAGACTGAATCAGGAAGAAATAGAAAACATGTATAGACTGATTATCAGTTATGAAATTGAACTGGTAATAAAAATACTCCCAACAAACAAAAGTTCAGGACCAGATGGCTTCACAGGTGAATGCTACCAAATTTTTTAAAGGTGTTAACACCCATCATCCTCAAACTTTTCCAAAAAAACCAAAGAGGAAGGAACGCCTGAATACATTCCACAAAGCCACCACTATGCAGTTACCAAAACCAAACAAAGAAACCACAGAAAAGGAAAATTTCAGACCAATATCCTTGGTGAACAGAGGTAACAAATCCTCAACAAAATGTTAGCAAACCAAATACAGTTCATTAAAAAGACTGCACACCACAATCAAGGGGGATTTATCCCAGGGATGTAAGGGTGGTTCAATATCCACACATCAGTCAATGTGATAAACTACATTAATAAAACAAGGATAGAAATCATATGATCATCTCAAGTGAAAGGACCTACATAATGCTCTGACTGAACAAATCAAACTGCCTATTTTCAAAGTGCATTTTACTTTCAAATTAAAGGTAAAGAGTTACTGGCCAACTCAGTCTGTGGAATAGCACCAACATGATGAAAGATGCTTGATGTTGTCCCAGAAGTCCCTTAAATTCTCTTCATTTTTTAAGATTCTTTTTCCTTTTTTCTGTTCTGAACCAGTGATTTCCACTACCCCATCTTCCAGATTGCTGATCTGTTCTTCTGCATCCTTTAATATACGGTTGATTTCCTCTAGTGTATTTTCCATTTCAGTAACTGTATTCCTCAGTTCCTTGTTTTCTCTTGTATATTTTCTATCTCTTTATTTAATTTCTTACTGTTTTTATTTATTTTTGTCCCAAGTTCAGTGAGCATTTTTGTGACTATTACCTTGAACTCTTCATCTGATAAATTGCTTATGTCCATTTCATTCAGTAATTTTCCTGGAGTTTTGTCTGATTCTCTCATTTGAAAGGTATTCCTTGTCTCATTTTGTGTAACTCTGTGTTAGTTTCAGAGATTAGGCGTATCAGCTATGTCTCCCACTCCTGAGAGAGTTGCCTTGTATAGAAGGTATCCTATAGGGTCCTTTGGCTCAATGTTCCCTGGTCCTCAGAGCCTGGTGCTCCTGGTGTACCTTTTGTGTCCGCTGTGCATACCCTCCTATTGTGGTTGTGCCACAATTGTTGTGGGTGCACCAGTGGGCAGGGCTGGCCCCTGGCCCATCAGGCTGATCAGCCTGGCCACGACTGCTGGTGGGTGTGCTGGTATGTGGGGCTGGCCCTCTAGAGTGGGGTCTGCTTTGGGGGGCACTGGTGCCAGCCAGGGCTGCCTGTCAGTTGAGGGGGGTGGCAGCTGCTTTGGAGGGGCTGGTTGGGACAGGTGGGTTGGGTAGGGTGGGTCCTCAGGGGAACACCAGGGCAGAGTGCATAGTGTTAGCTAGGTTGATTGAGAGTGATAGAAATGACCCCACCAGCATCGGGCCTGCTAGTTGGAAGGGAAGTTACAAAAAAAAAAAAAAAAAAAAGGTCTCCAGCCAGTACTTCTGTCCCTGGAGAAAGTTTCACCAGATCTCTGCCAGTCAGGCACCCACCCTAATATCAGTCAATAAATCTACTTCAAGAGCAGAGTCTTAGTTTGCCACAACCCCCCTGCCCTCCCAGACAGAAGCCTCACTGGCTTTCCAAGCCAGACGCTGTGGGGACTTGTCCTCCTGGTGCTGGTCAGACCCCTCGCTCCTCAGGGGAACATCGCAGATGTGAAACCCTCCTGCTTGTGGGTTGCCTACCTGGGACTGCGGGTTCTAACTGGACCACATTTCTGCCCCTCTTCCCCATGTCCACATGGCCTTTCTTCCATAGTCTTAGAAAACCTGTTCTGCTGGTCTTCTGGTTGTCCTCAGAGAGGGTTGTTCTACAGGTACTTGTGCTTTTGGCAGATTATTTTTGAGCATATACGACGTATCAGGTTCTAGTTCACACTGATCAGGACTTTTGAGCTGGTGAAAAAGAATTTTCAGTGAATCTCGAGACACCAATGAATTGTCCCAATATTACGTGTGTCCTTGCTGTAATTCTTGTAGAAAGTGAGCAGCAGAAGGAGGAGGGGAAGGTACGTGTGAGTGTGCGGGGTAGCTGGGCAGAGTCCTGCGAAAGGCTGGCGGGGCGTGTGCAGACTGCAACCAGCCCAAGGCAGTTGTGTGCACACACTCGACCTTTGCCTTCAGTGTCCTGTAGATGTACTTTCACAGAGGGTGTGACCGAGGAAGTGGGATGAAGCGGAGAACTTCTGATACCCGCCTTGCTCTTGCTCTTCCCTTATCCTCTCCAGGAATCGAAACCTAACACAGGAGACGTGGCTGGTGCAGAGAGGGCGCTGTCAGGGCCTTGTTGGAGCAGCAGTGGGCTCTGTCCCAGGTCTGCCCAGGGTCTCCCAGAACACCCGATCCCGTCCTGCGCCAGCTGCTGGCTGTTGGGTGTGAGGCGGAAACTACAGACCACAGGTAGGAGGGGGGTTTGGTGCCTTGTACACAGAGAAGGCTGTGAGGAAAATGAGTGCATGTGTTTGGGGATCCTTTAAGGAAAGTAGTGACTGCTAAAAGCTGAGATAAACTTGAAGGTTAGACTCTGGGTGGCAGAACGGTGCTGCTTTCAGTCCAAAGACAAAGTCACTTATCTGCAAATAAATTAACTCCAAGATCTGTTTGAGAGTGATGTTAAAATGTCCCCTTTGGATTGAACTCATATTTTTTAAACATGGTAAGACTTGGTACCGGCTTGATTATTTCAAAAAATGTGATACACAATTTTGTATTCAGCTTATAGCTGAATGTAACTGACAAACATGCAAAGGACACAAGTGTGTGTGAGTGTGTGTATGTGTGTGTATGTATGCGTATCTGTGTGTGTGTGTTTGTATCAATGAGGAACTAGGCTAGATTATTAGAGAAATAATTGTATTAACAAGAGAAATCTACCTTAAATGGTGGTTTATAATCTTGGATTTAAAAAATACTGTTAACATAGTTATCTTGAGTGTATTTCTAAGTTTCATAGTTAAGAATTGTCTTCTACTTTAGGGTAGGGATCATGTGTGACTCAACTAGATTGGGGTTCTCTGAACAGCCAAGTCTACGTGCAACATTTCAGTGATACTGGAAATCAAGGGCAAAGTCAGTTCTTGTTCTTGTCTGTAGCTGCTCCTCAAGTCCAACGATGAGCCTCCCTGGAGCAGGCGCTTACCTGCCCATGACCACAGCAGCACTGTTAGTCTCCTGGGAAAGATGGGGGCCTGGGGTCAGACTCGGTGCTTCAACTTACTAGCAAGCTTTTATAAAACTGCTCCAATCCTCTGATGATTTATCTCTAAAATTAGGGATGATAACTGAAAAATATGAAATTATTCAGAGGGCTATGGGAGAATGTCTGGAAAAGATTTTTCAAAGAAACACCTACTTTTATATTAAAAATACGGATGTATTATGTGGTAGAATGCAACATTTATATGCATTTTTCCTACAAAAGGTAAAGAATGAGACATCAATGAGATTATGTGCTTGCCAGGGCTGCTGTTAGATCTTTCCCCAGACCCTGTGTTGTTGAGTATTTCAGGGAAGCATTTGAGAAAAAATGACATTTGTCATCATCCAGATAAGCATGATTGTCTAGGATGTGCTTGCAGCTATTTCTTGATACCATTGGCTGGTGGGCTTTATCAAATGATGTTTGTACATATTCTGTCTGGGAGCCAGGGAAGACCCTGATGCTCTGTGAGCCATACAGCCAGGGCGAGTCTGGGGTGGGCCACATTCCTCAGACCTGCTGCTGCCTTGTTTCTCCAGAATGCTCCTACCCTGTCCTTATCTGATAAACCCCTTCAAGCTCCAGCTGAAGCATCCTCTCCCTTGAGAAGCCTTATTGCCTTCTCCTGGGCACTACCCCTGGTGCGTCTGCCCTAAATAGTTTGCCAGCTGCAATGCAGCCCTCATCACATCATCTCTTAGTCTGTGAACTTGTCTCTCACTTTCTCTAGTTTGGGTTCTTCTAGACACTAGTGGCCTTGAGAATATAGCCTAGAATAATGTCTGATATTATAGTAAATGCCCAATAAAAGATGATTGCGTGGATTAATGAATGAATGAAATGAACATTCATCAAAATGCAATTATATTTATGGACAATTGCATTTGCCAAAAAAACCCAGAAACAGAAAGTATTGGAAATGCAAGTCTTTGTGGCTGAGCGGTCAACACTTTTACTTCTCACATTATATTTATGCTTTTATGTTTCGTGAGGGAAATATTTTTTTACTCCTATTTTAAAGAAAAGGAAACTGTAGCCCAGTGAGAGCAAATGATTCCCCACTTATTGCACTGGCAATATTACACTGATTGTATTTTGCTGATGTTGAAAAGCAAAATTCAGCTAAGTAGATTTGAAGGTCTAATTGGCTTTGTTCAAGGACTCATGCATCCCATCCAGCTAGTAGAAAAGAGCTCCAGGGAGCCATGCAAAATGGAAGGTTTTTATAGACAGAAAGGGGCGAGATGAGGGAAGAGCAGAGGACCTCATTCTTCTTTGGGGGAAGGAATGGGTCTGTCAGATGGATTGCCTCACCACCTCTGACCAGGATACTCAAGGTTTTAGACCACAACTGAAGTACAGTAAGTCCTCTACTTACTGACGAGTTCTATTCTGAGAGCACAGTTGTAAGTCCAATTTGTTTGTAAGTCCAACAAAGTTAGCCTAGGTACCCAACTAACAGAATCGGCTGTATAGTACTGTATTGTAATAGGTTTATAATACTTTTCACACAAATAATACATAAAAAACAAACAAGCACAAAAATAAAGAAAACATTTTTAATCTTACAATTCAGTCCCTTGAAAAGTACAGTACAATAGCTGGCCTACAGGGGGCGGGCATCGAGTGAACCGGCAAGAAGAGTTACTGACTGGAGGAGGGAGAGGAGGTGGGAGGTGGTAGAGCTGAAGGATCATCAGCACAGGAGACGGAGCGCGAGCTGCAATTTCACTCCCGCCTGACGTTGGTGGCACAAGTTCTGGCTCCTTGCTGGATTCAATTCTATCCACCCTCTTGAAAAAACGATCCAGTGATGTCTGGGCAGTGGCTCCTTTTTTCTCATCATAGATAACATGGTAGCACTGGATTGCATTCTGAACGGCTGCTGCAACCTTCTACGTTTGGTTCCTGTGCCTCAAAAATTAACACTTCCTCCTCAAATAAAGAAAGTCCCCTTGCCATTTCCCGCGTTGTGAATCTCTTTGGTTCTTCGGTTACTTCCTAGTCCTCTTGCCGCTGCATTCTCTCAATTATTTTCCGTTTTGTTTCCATTGTTATCGCTTGGCACCTCTTAGCAGTACCAGCTACATCACTGCTGCTTTTAGGCTTGCTTCTGGACATCCTGGGCTTGGAATAGATACTATACTACTGTACTCTATGTAGTACTGTACAGTACACAAAAGCACAACCACTTGTAGAGGATGCATGCTCGTGACAGTATACACCAGACACGTGAACTAACTTACATGATTGGACATGTGAACCCACATTCGCATCTTTGAAAGCTGGCAGCTTGAGGGTTCTTATGTAGTGGACTTACCGTAATATGTAAAATACTGGCAATTTATCTGTGAAGACTCTTTCAAAGTTGTACATAGAAATTTTTACTATTTTCTAGTTTTCTTGGATCAAACCCTTCTTTAAACATGTACAAAATATTTTGTCTTTGTAAATGTGACCTTCAGATATATATTTTCAGGAATATGTTTTGCCCACCATGCAACATCACCTGCCCTTTTGAGCGACTTCATTGCAAACATGTTTGGGGAGAGGATTATGAAAAATTATCATCACTAGGAAACTAGGGACCTAGGGGATTTTCAGAGAGAGGAAGGGATGGAACAGATTTTCTTTGAAAGGCATGAGCTAGATTGTGATATATTATTTTAAATAAAGTGATAATTCACTCATAGGTTTGTTTCTGTGGATCATGGCTTCTGCACCTACTGTGTCAAGTGAAAAATTAAGCCCTAGTAACAGTGACAGTGAAAGCGAGAGTGATACTGAGAGTGACAGCTCTGAGGGCAGTGAGACCTCAGACAGCTTGTCGTCCTTTGATCGATCCGAAGAGGAAGATCATCTAAGCTCTGAGGACATCACGGAGGAGTCAGCTTTTGGGAAAATACCCTGTGAGTTTGAAATCAATGAAGAGACGCTGGCAAACGTTGAAGCCACTGATGTTAGCAGCTGTGATTTAGAAAGATCAGGTGAGACATTACACTACCCATGGGTGAATTTCCCTCCCTCTCCAACTTCCGCCTTCCCCTCCCTCTCTTCCTCTTCTCCTCCTCCCCCTCCTCCCCTTTCCTGCCTCCTCCTCCTCCCCTTCTTCCTCTTCCTCTTCCTCTTCTTCTTTTCTTCTCCTTCTTTATCCTTCTCCTTCTCCTTCTCCTCCTCCCCTTTCCTGCCTCCTCCTCCTCCCCTTCTTCCTCTTCCTCTTCCTCTTCTTCTTTTCTTCTCCTTCTTTATCCTTCTCCTTCTCCTTCTCCTTCTCCTCCTCCCCTTTCCTGCCTCCTCCTCCTCCTCCCCTCTCCTTCTTCTTCTTCTTCCTCTCTTTCTCTCTCTCTCCGCAATACTGATGGCATCAGCCCTTTTTTCCTCCAACATTAGAAAAGACTTTTTGTTGTTCATTTTTAGTTGACCACCTGATTGAGTAGTGTGCTTTGCTTGGAATCTGTATGGTAAAAACAGACAACAAAAAAAGTGGGTTTGGAATTTTTTTATGAGTGTGTATAGTTGACTTTATTTTATTTACGTCAAATATGGATCTGTTACCCTACACTCTAGCATAGATTCTTAGATTTTTTTCCTCAGTCCAATTGAATCAATAAGTCCTTGGGGATAGAGAATGGAAATAAAAAATTTTAACAAGGTGCTCGTGTGGTTCTGATTATAGGACTGTGATTTAAAAAGCAGGTCCAAATGCTTCTGCTTGACTCCAAAGGTTGAAGAGTAGTCTGTTAAGCGAGGATTCCTAAATTAAATATTAACACATAAAAATACAATTATACTGAAAGTAAGAAAAAATACCATTTGTTAAAATATATATCTCATATAAAATAATAAAATATTTTATATGAGATATATTTTATTATAAAAATCTGTATATTAACAAAATGAAGGTAAACATTATGAATTCAATAGATGCAGAAAAACATTTAATAAGTTCATTACTCAGTCATGATTAGAGTTTGTCACTAACCAGGAAGATAGTTTCCTAAACTTAATAAAGGCAGCCTGCTAGAAATCTACATCAAACACCCAAATAATGATGAAACTTTATCTGTTTTGCCATCAACATGAGGAACAAGGGAGAGTGTTTGCTGTCATCACTTCTATTTCGTATTGGAGGTTCTAGTAAGTCCAATAACACCAGAAAAGTAAGTAAAAGAAAATCTACCTAAAACGTTCAAGAGAATCTACACACACCTGAGAAATGAGGGCAGTCTCCTTTGGGATATAAGATTGACATTTATGAAAATACTGATTTTAATCACCATTATTGTGGAAATGTCCAGCAGTGTGGAATCTATACTGATTCTAAGCACCAGAAGTGACTAATTGGAAAATGTATTAAAAGAAAAAAACCATCAAAATAGCCACACAAGCTAAACTATACTTGGCAATAAATCTAACAAAACGAGAAGAAAATAATAAAGAAACATCACAAAAGAACTTGTAAAGAATAAATATAGAAATATATTAGGTCCTTGCTGGTTATCACTCAGTACCATAAATATATCAATTATTCCCAAATGAATCTTTAGATTCAATACATATTCAATCTGAATCTACTCTTTCATCTTGCCTCTACAAAAAAAAGCACTAGAATGTTTTAAGGATCTTGGGGTAGGGCTGGGTTTCTTAAGATAAATGTTTAAATAAAAAAAAGTTTGGTAAATTTGACCAAAAAAAAAAAAAAAAAAGAACCTTCTGTGTAAGAGAAGATTTGTAACAAAGTTAATGTGTAGGGCAGAGTGGAATGAGAGAGTCTATATAAACAGAAAAATTGATATAAACAGAAGAATCATTTATGTAGGAAAACTAAAGATTGTATACGAATTAAGTGGAGAAAGCCCAACATAAAAATGGGCAAAGTTTACACACAAGCAGGTAACAAAAGGGATATCTAAATGTTAAAAAATAAATAAATACATATTTTACAAGTTACTCATTCCCGGTAGTGATACAAATCAGAACTACGAGAAACGATTTCACGTTTTTCATATGAGAAATATTTTCAACAATATTGATGATATCGATACTTGGAAGATGAATTGAATACTATCTAATAAAGTTTCTTACCGCTCCAAGGCTAACCCCTGAGGGAGTCTCTTGCATATGGTCAGTGAGATGTGTTAAAAGTAATGTACAACGTGCCATCATTTGTACAAAGACAAAAAACCAAAACAACCTAAATGCCTATCAGTGTGGAATCTGGTTATGAAAGTAATATGCTCACATGATAGAGTATTATCAGCTGCTAACATGACCTATACCTGTGTGTGTACACATGGGTCAGTCTCAAAATCACAAAGTTGAATGAAGAAAGCAGAATTTAATTTAAGGAGATGTAAAAGGGTACTGTATAGGTCATATAAAACCATGGCAAAAAAAATATCACAATGTTGGTTGCCTTTGGGGCAGGCAGAATGGGAATTCAAATATATATGTAATGGTTATTTCCCTTTAATCAATTTGAAGCAAAGGAGCAACGTTTTAACATTTATCAATTCTGATTCCAGTTCTATGTTGGGTACAACTTTATACTTTTTAAAACATTTTAAAATAATCATAATCATCCTTATCCCCCAAATGCCAAACTGAAAGTTAACCTCGATTAAATTATCTATTTTTTCAAATTCCTCATCCAATTGATATATGAATAACATTTACCTAAAGCAAGTATTAATAATTTACCTAAGCTCAAAATCAAATATTTCTTATCCACTTACAAGCTAAAATATAAATAAGTAAAAGAAAAACAGTACACCAGCGTAAATAGCATGTTTCTTAAATTATTGATGCAGTTAAAATAAATACCTAAAATAAGATGAATATTTTCACATGACTTCAACCAATTGGGCAGGCTTTTAATAAGCAAAACTTAAGTCCTGGTAGCAGGAAACTTCTTTGCTCCTTACACAAAATTTTTAAAATCTTGAATCTGTAGTTATTCACAATGCTAGCTTGTTGGGTTGCTTCTCTCAGCATAGGTATAAAATAATGATGATAAAATGGGATTATGAAGTTCTAGGGACATAAAATGAGGACTATGTTTGGAGATTTCTCTGTCAACTGCAAGAAATACTAAATAAATACAATTTTGATGAAAATAAATATATAGAACCAGGTTTAGCTGTACTGTTTGGTGTACATTCCAAAGTAGCATTTTGGAGTGAGGAGCCACCTATTATAAATAAACCTGGCCCAGTACATATATGGGCAAGCCTAGGGACCCCATAACATTTAAATATTCTTTTATAACACTTAGCACTCCTCAATTATGCATAAATTCACTCTCTTTGAAGAAGGAGCAGTTACTGGAGGACTCAGTTAATGTCAGTTATAACAAATAAGAGACCACTTTTACTGTAACAAAAATTTCAAAAAAATCTGTGGTTAATTTTTTACATTAGTTAATTAATTTAAATATTCCTGCTTTACGTTTTTTCATGAGACCTCATGTCGAATGTATGACCTTTCCTTTTTTCTTTCAAAATCCTAATTTCTTGATAGGATGCATTCAACAAGGATGTGGAATATTACAAACAAATTTTCAGGAGAAGTTTATTTCAAAGAATTAGATGAAGTTTTTTTTTTTAGTATGCGGGAAGTGAGAGAGTAGTACTGACATATACACACTGCCAAGTGTAAAATAGATATCTAATGGGAAGCTGCTGCATGACACAGGGAGATCAACCCGATGATGGGTGATGACTTAGAGGGCTGGGATAGGGAAGGTGGGAAGGAGTCGTGAGAGGGAGGGGATATGGGGATATATGTATAAATACAGTTGATTCACTTTGCTGTACAGTAAAAACAGGCACATCGGTGTAAAGCAATTATATTCCAATAAAGAGCTCCAAAAATATGTGGGAGAGTGGAAAAAAATAGAATTTACTATTTTACAGTTTATCATTAGTGAGAGGAGTTTTGAAGGTAGACACAATGTGTCTCTATAGGGATATCTATCAATTTTTCATATATATATATCGCCATATTAATTTTGGAAGTGGCAAAATTTTAGTTTTCTGTACATTTTTATCTTTGTGGACTTGTTATAATTTATGTATATCATTAAAATTCATTTGCAACTGAGAATTTCTTATTTTAGAGTTGGTGAAAAAAATCCAATTTCAAAACTGGAAGATTTGACTAACCTTGCTGCTAAATTGTTCTTTTCAGTAAGCAGTGTAGGTATGTTTTTATTTTGAACGTACATCTTTATCTTTTAACATGCTTACTCAGTATTTCAGACATGCATATGCAGAATTGATTAAAATATAAATAGACTCAAAGGTCACAACAGAATTTGTCATTTAAAATTAATTTAAAACTGAGTATTCAACTTTGTTCTTTGTTTTTAAAGAATTAACTGAATGTAAGGAAGTTCTGAGGAAACTGTCAATGCTGATCTGGAAAACTCTGTCAAAATCTAAGTAAGTACAACACAAAGTATTCAAAGTGATAGATCATCAGAAGTAACTCATTCACTCTGTGTGGCATACTTTTTTCTTTCTTCCTCCTAAGAATCATTTTGTAGAAACTGCTAGTGGGGCAGGAGATTAATATTTTTGAAAATAGATAAATATTTTCTTTCCTTGGAAAATGTTATGGCATTTTATTCAGTAGCAAGGAATAAGATACTGAAATCGTTGAAGAAAGGCTTAAGTGGAGGAAACATTCAACTTGCTCTTAATTTTGCACAAGACCAAAGTGGCAACTTAACTGACATTATATTCCATGTAAAAATATTATGGAAGTCGCATAAAACTGTCTTTGGTATGTTTAAACTAATGGTAAAATATTATGTAACATTCTCAAAGACAAACATACCAAACCAGTGCATCATTTCATTGCCTCAACAATTTTTTTTTGTTAATATGCTTCTAGGCTCTAGGGAAAGAGTAAATATGCTAATCTGTTAATATGCTTCTAGATTCTAGAGTAAAGAAAGTAAAAATATCCTTCCATGCATGATTTATTGACTCCAATATTATGACATTTATCTTCACATTCAAATTTTCTAAACTAATTTAGGATAGATATACTATAATACCAATTGTATAAAATTACAAAGTAAAACCCCCAAAACATCATTTGTAGTAAACATTTTTTACGCACACATGATAACCTAAGCATAGTTTGCGTCTAATCACTTTATAGATATTTATCTCATTACTCCTCACAGCAACCTCATGAAGGATTAGCTGTTTTTAATTCCCACTTTATGAGTCAAGAAACTGTAGCACAGGATAGACTAGCAGCTAATCTAAACTCCAGAGCTGGTAAGTGACAGATCCAGGACTCCCACTTAGTCTGCTCCCCTGTTATGTGTTAGAACACACGAAGAGTACATTTTGAAAGAATATACAGCAGAATTAACATTTCTGTACTGTTGTTTTTCCCAAGTAGTGTGTAATAGTTCCCCATACTCTAGCCAAAAAGCCAAAAAATAAAAACAAAAACAAAAATAAATTAAAAATGAGAAGAAAGTATGAAGTCATGTTTTATACAGGACTAATGTCAGAAGTGATGTAGGGAAAATGAATTTCTGACACTTGCTAATGCGGGTGGAAGTCTATATGATGCTTTGGAACACAATTTGGTATTACCTTAGAATGTACCAATCAGTAGTTCCATTCGTGTGACTATACCCTAGAGCCCTAGAGTTTCACCTGTGTTAGGAAACACCCAGAGGAATGACCATTAATGCACAGTCTGTAATAGCAAAAAATGAAAGGAATAATTCAAATGCCCATTGAAAAGAGGATGTAGAATAAATTGCGATATAGACATATAACTGAATATTTTATAGCATTAAAATTAAATGCAACTTTCTGTAACCACATGCTAGATTTTTAATAGTAATTAAGTTTTAAAAGTAAATCAGAAAACACATAGATGTTGTCCTGTAAATAAAGATTAAAACTTAGATGTGCATATGTCATCATAAAAACTTTAAAAAATGAGCAAGAGGTTGACGAAAACAAAATTCAAAGCAGTGGTTGCCTCTGAAGGGAGAGGTAGGAAGATGAGTTTTGGAAACAGTTCACAAGGTTGATATGTTATAGAAAATGTTTTATTTCTTGGATTTGGTGAAGAAGTTGCAAATGTTCATTATATATTAATTTAAAAAGCAAAATGAAATAGTTTTATATGTACAATTGGCCCAGGAAAATGATTGATTTAATTTTCACACCTGAAGTGCAAAAACAGTATCTAAATTTAAAATATAAAGATGTACTTTTTTGCATAAATTTATGCTCATGCAAATGAATTTTAATGTAGAATCTGGTCTTTAACTAAGGGCTTATTCTATTACAGAATATTGGGAATGTCCTGGAAAATGATTACTTAAATATAATAAAAATTTTTGGTTAGTCTTTCCTTAAATTTCTTTCTTAAATTAGAAGAACATTTTTGTAACCAGTTGAACGGTGGGATTTTCTCTTAAGCTTCTGTGATTCTTATAATCACTGTGTTGTGTGTTTTATATTTTTATTCAGAATGGTAAGCTTACTTAAAGACTTTGTCGAGTCTGAGTTTTTTCTGATTGATGGAGATTCGTTATTCATCACTTGTGTTTCCAACGTGAACTTCAAGAAGGGACAAACTCTTCACTTCTTCTATATTGTGGAACAGTTTCTGCATGATTTTATTCAAAAGGAAGCCAAATTTGTAATAGTTTTTTTTAAGGTAACAGATTTATTTTGTAGGGTCTATGAAATTCTCATTTTGTAGAGTCTAAGAAAAAGTATCCGATCAATTTAAAATTTGATCAATCATTATTTTTTTAGATATTTTGCTTCTTCAAATTGTAATTAAAGTCTCTACTAAAAGGAATGGTACCAAGTATTATCAATAGGAAAATAGCTAAAGAGTATTTATCTAACATTTCTATAAGATGAAGAAAAATACATTTTAATCATCTTGAAATCCTTCACTCTTTGTATCATATTGATACAACGATATGTACACAATACTAATCCTTAGAAAATAACTACTCTATTTTGTCTCTAATATTAACGTTGGTTTTCTTTTTCTACAGGATGCAGAAAATATGTATTTTAAGTACTCTGAACATTTGGTTCTTCGTACTATGTTGATTCAACATTTACAACACAATACGGATGTCACTATTCACACAGAATTTTCCAATTGTCTGTCACCAGAATGGGAGATATTTCTTAAAGAATATTATCCACACTTCTTAATTGTTTCAGAAATGGGAATAACATTTCATCAAGCACACTTTTTAAACATTTTTATCATTCATACCCTTCAGAAGAAAATCGATATTGTACAGACTCTGGGAATAGAGTCGGATGTCCTTAGAATTCATGGATACTATGCCTCAAGTTGCTATTTACACAAACAGTTTTTTGAAATGGTAAGTTAGCTTAAATTGCCAAGAAGAAATCACCAATATAAATGTGGGAAATAGGACCAGAGAACCAATAGCATAAGTCTTTATGAGAAAATTCTGGGCATAGGGACTCTGAAGGAGTGTTCTAACCTGGGGAAAGAGGGAAAGCCTTTTTATGTGGCTTTTTTTTTTTAAGATTTTATTTATTTATCTTATTTTATTTATTTTTTGGCTGTGTTAGGTCTTCATTGCTGTACGTGGGCTCTCTAGTTGTGGCAAGTGGGGGCCACTGCTTATGGTGTGCGAGCTTCTGATTGTGGTGGCTTCTCTTGTTGCAGAGCATGGGCTCTAGGCACGTGGGCTTCAGTAGTTGTGGCACGTGGCCTCAGTAGCTGTGGCTTGCAGGCTCTAGAGCTCAGGATCAGTAGTTGTGGCGCACGGGCTTAGTTGCTCCACAGCATGTGGGATCTTCCCGGATCAGGGCTCGAACCTGTGTCCCCTGCATTGGCAGGCAGATTCTTAACCACTGCGCCACCAGGTAAGCCCTTATGTGGCTTTAAAAGAGAGGTTAGTTGAAGTTCTTGTGGATGAAGCCTTTGTATGTGCAGTTTTGAGAGGTGGGAGGGAAAGTGTAGACTGAGTTCCTGTACAAGAGGCAACAGGAGGGACAGCTCAAAGGCCAAAGACACATGAGGACCACAGTGGGAAATTGTCAGTCGTTGTCTTGTATGTAAATTACACGTATGTGTGTATCCACACATCCACATACATACTCATTTATATACTCCTGTGTATTCGATAAATGTATATATACTTTTTTCTGAGTATATATTTTATATATACATATGCATATATGTGTGTGTATGTGTATATATATGATCTGGGATGCTTTTTGTCTGTATTCCCACTTTTTAGCTTAAGATAGACAATTGAGAAAATATTTTATCTTCATCTTATTGGTCACTACTGGTTTGCAACTATTTTGAATACTTGTATCCATTAAAAATAGCTATCAATACTGAGGATTGATAATATTATTTAAAATTTCCTCCCTTCCTCCCCCTTTCTTCCTTCCTTTCTTTCTTTTTCTTTCTTTCCTTCCTTCCTTCCTCCCTTCCTTCCTTCCTTCCTTCCTTCCTTCCTTCCTTCCTTCCTTCTTTCTTTCTTTCTTTCTTTCTTTCTTTCTTTCTTTCTTTCTTTCTTTCTTTCTTTCTTTCTTTCTTTCTTTGTCTTTCTTCCTTCTTTCTCCCTCCCTCCCTTCTTTCCTTCCTTCTTTCTGTTTCCTTTTCTTCCTTTTTTTAAATAAATAAGATCGGACACCAATGTGGGGCAATATAAAACAATTATACTACCTCTAAGATCAGCACTTCTTAATGGTTGGTTTTATTGGGAATAAGTGCACATTCATTTTTCTTATATTCTAAAAATCTCAGCAGTGAATAGTCCAAGTAAATAAAGTGAAAATCTATTTTAACTTGAATTAACTGATCTTTTTTTCCTATAGACAAATGATCATGAACATTATTTTCTACCTTATATTTAGTTTAAATATAGGTTTGTAATATGCATTTTTATTTGAACCAGAGATTTATTTATGTTTTGTTTTCAAGCATGAGAAACAACTACATCATGCCTTACTTGCCTACATAATAGAGCATGCCCAGGAGTCACAGGAAACAGAAATATTCCTATATGGTTATTTGAAACTAAACCTGGGAGACATGCAGAAAGAGGTAATGACACGTTTTTATGGAAACTAGAGTTCAGCATCTAAGAAAGATTCTCTTAATGATTCAGTGCTTCTAAAAGACAGACATTTCCTTTACCAGCATTTGTGTCCTTGCTGGTTATATAGACTTGCATCTTCTTCCAAATGAACAGCCCTTAGAATGAGCCTTGTTAAATTTATTGAATACAAAACCCTAGTCATTTCCTATAAAAAAAACTTTGTATAAATTATGTGGTAAAATTGGAGGAAGGCAACTACTGTGATAATTTAAGATCTCCACCTTTTATTCTTACAACATATGACATGAGCACTGAAGAACCATATTCCTGGAAGACAGGGATTTCTCAGTCTTCTGGAGGGGAAACCACCTATATAGCTGAGGATTGAAGGCTGAGCAGCTGATCCTTTGGTAATCTCTCATAAACAAGATGACCCGAGACAGTGGTTATCTTACCTTTCCGATTTCTCAAAACACACCATCTGACATTGCTCATTTCTTCTGGAAGACTGGGTATGATGTGATGAGGTGATGACAGTCATATGACTCTCGAGTAACCATGCTCACTAGCAAGACCCTTAGTTCCCCTTCCATCCAGCAGCCCAGCAGGCATCTCCATGTGGGTTTTCAGTAGGCATCGCCAGACTTCTACCCCAAACCCACTCCACTGGAGTCTTCCTCAAATCAGTTACAGGCATCTGCATCCTTAGAAACATGGAAGGTGCCCTTGATTTCACTCTTTTCCCCACACCCCACATCCCATCCACCAGTTAGTCCTGGACATGCCTACCCCTCACCATCTCCATCATGGTGAGACTGTCATCGTTTGCACAGACAAATGCAGTAGACTAGCATCCAAGAACCAACTTGTGTTTCTGCTTCTGCTCTTGGTTGCCTGTGGTTGACAGTCTACACAGCAATCAGAGTGATCTTTTAGAAATGCAAATCTGATGTTATGGTACGACTCTGCTCAAAACTCTACAGGAATGCGCTATCAATCTTACAATGAAATCCCTGCAAACCCTGCCTAGTGTGTAGACACCAAACATTTTTAAATGAATGAGTGAGATTAAGTAACTTGTCTAAAGTTGTGGTGATGGTGCTTTTAGTAACGGTAGTTCATAATTATCAACCTATGGGGTGATGGCTGTCGAACGTCAGGCAAATACATCGGATTTGTCTCTGAAAAACATCTGAAACTGACAACACTGAAGAATTTGCAGGTTAATTATTCAGAGACTTGTCAGGTGAGCATGGCTTATCCAGATTTGCTGGGGAGTATACCCAATCAGAAGGAGAAATTGTGATTACTGTTAGAATGGCACCTAGAACCTCATTAGATACAGCCTCATTTTCTCATTTTCTGTTAAACATTTTCTACCTGTTCTGTTCATTTATTCTTTAGGCATTTATTTTATATATATTTAAAAAATTTTTTAAACATGTAATTTTGGTATTAATATCATTAATGGGAAAAAAAGCAACTTCTTTTCCTAAGGGTAAATAGCACCTCAGCTTCGAATGTTGTCTCTTCTATTCACCAGGGCTTCAAAAAATAATTTTATTGCAGATACATCAAACCTTGTCCTTGCTTCAGAGTCTGTGGCCAGAAGGAGCGGACATCAGAAGTGTTGTTTGCTCCGTTTCATGCTCTGTGACACTGAAACTCTTTAAAAAAATGTTACAAGAGGCACAAGACTGTGAAAACCTAAACACATGCACCGAAAATCCTAACACCCAGGTGGGATTCTTTGAAAAATTAATTATTTAATGTTACTTTTATTTTAAAATTTTATTTATTTATTTTTATTTTGGGCTGCACCGGGTCTTAATCGTGGCACGAGGGATCTTCATTGCGGCATGTGGGATCTTCCTTTGCGGCGCACAGGCTTCTCTCTAGTTGTGGTGTGTGGGTTTTCTCTCTCTAGTTGTGGCTCACGGACTCAGTAGTTGTGGCTTGCAGGCTTACTTGCCCCTCGGCATGTGGGATCTTAGTTCCCTAATCAGGGATCGAACCCATGTCCCCTGCATTGGAAAGCGGATTTTTACCACTGGACCACCAGGGAAGTCCCTAATGGTGCTTTTAAAGATGTGCTTATGAGTCATAGCTGTAGGTGTAGCCTCATCATCATACGGAAAACATGTGCTTGTCACATGTTTGCTGAATAAACTCAGAGAGAGAGACAGATTGATCCTGTTCTCATGAAAGCATGCAGAATGCTACAAAACAGGCTAAGGTGTTTTTGTTCTTTTCCTGCAGTGAACTTGTCACCTCTTTCTTCCCTGATCAAATATCTATCTCATTCTTGACTCAGCTAATCGTCCACCGCTGCTGAGAATTTCACAGGCCAGTTTCAAGGTGCAGGTGGTAACATCGCCCCTGAGATGTAGCTTTTATAAAAGCAGACAGGGAGGGCTGTTGCTGGTGGCAGTGACTCTGGCTGTGACCATCGTGAACTTGGTACCCAGAGCCATCTACTCTGTTAATCAGAACCCAAGTTTTCTGTTAAGAATGCCAATAATGATGATGATGTTACTATTAATAGTAGCTAACTTCTACTGTGTGTTTAGTAAGTGCCAGTGCAGGATGCCTTAAACAAATTATCATTGATCCTTATAACCTTTTGGCATGAGGTGTTTTTCTTATTCTGTTTTATAGAGGAATAGTGTCAAACATCTGACTGATGGTGGAGCTGGGATGAAAACCCAATTGCTTTTGTTAGTTTGTTTTCTGCTGGACGACACTGTCTTAGTGTATAGACCATTCTACTCAGCCTGGTCCTCCATATGGGAACAGGTGTGACAATAGGGTGTGTTATCACCTTCTTTGTGTTGCTGCTTTGAGGTTGTAAATAGGTACTAAACATACCTCCAAACAGGGGACAATCTTCCACCATCTTAAAAGATGAAAGTATTAGGACTTCCCTGGTGGCACAGCGGTTAAGAATCTATCTACCAATGTAGGGGACACGGGTTCGATCCCTGGTCCAGGAAGATCCCACATGCCACAGAGCAACCAAGCCCATGGGCCACAACTACTGAGCCTGTGCTCTAGACCCCATGAGCCGCAACTGTTGAGCACACGTCAACTATTGAAGCCCATGCACCTAGAGCCCATGCTCCACAAGAGAAGGCACTGCACTGAGAAACCTGTGCACCACAACTGAAGACTAGCCCCAGTCACCGCAACTAGAGAAAGCCTGCGCCCAGCATCGAAGACCCATCGCAGCCAATAAATAAATGAATAAATAAATTAATTTAAAAAAATGAAAGTATTAGATGCAGGGAATGCGGGGCCTTTATTTATTTTGAAAAGCCTGCACTCCTAGACAAAATAGTTGTACTGTTGAGAAAAAATAAATGATATGCTTATTAAAATTTTTCTTGGGACTTCTCTGGCAGTCCAGTGGTTAAGACTCTGCTTTGACTGCAGGGTGCATTGATTCAATCCCTGGTCAGGGAACTAAGACCCCGCAAGCCGGACAGACAGAAAAAATTCTTTTTTCTTAAAGTAAAATCACCCTGAAAAGAAAGAAATCTATCATATGGGAAAATCGTGTGTAAGATGCTCTAAGATTTGTTCTTGCATATCTGAATTTGGACATTGCCTATGTGTAGGCTGATGCTCTTTAAATTCATGTTTTTCCAGGACTTGACGAAAACCCCCACATTAAGTGAGGCAGTGGACCTCTGCAGGATGCACTGTCTCAGCGTGACTCTCCTTCGACAGTTACCTCTGTTTCAAAGAGCGAAGAGTAGACTCATTACCTGTGTCTGGGACAGAGCACTTTCACCATTTCGAGGAATGGTATGAAAACCACACGGAAATGCAGCAACGTTTTAAATTCAATAAGGCAAAATCAGAAGGCATAATACTTTGCTTTTTCTGAGATGGCTTATTTATTTTTCTATGCATCTTTAAAATTGTAAATAATGCAATGGGAAAAGTAGTCCCATTGTGTCTAAAAGTGCTCCAGAGAAAGTACTTCAACTATATATAAAGTGATACACATTCCTGAGAATTCCAAATAATCATACAATTTCTTTGAAGAAACAACAATACTATTGATACAAACCATTTATATAAGTTGTATGTTTACACTTATTATTAAAACAGAGAAAAGGGAATATAAAAGTCATTTGTCAGCTATGATGAAACTTTAAAAATCTTCATTTATATGTTTAACAGGGTGCTTCCTACTTTGATATTTTTGTATGGTCTATGGCAATCTCATTGTGAATTAACACCGTAGTTCAAGAAAAAATTATTGATTTTGGAGCAACCTTTAACCAGAAAGAACATTCTATAATCCCTTTTATTGTAACTTAAGACTGACAAGAGTGGAATTATTTCCATTAGCCCTAGTGCAGTGTGAGGTAAAGGGACACTCAGTTACACAAAGTTAAAGCAATGCCTTTGTGAAACATTGAGAAACCCACACAGCACAGTTGTGAGGTTGTAAAACAGACACAGTTGATTTAATCACCTAGTCTTTGTAGCAATCATACTTTGCATGCAGGTGGTCACCCATTGTGCATTGAAGAAACCCCATCTGCTACGTAATTGCATTTTATTTAGGTCCTAGTGAAATGATGCCACAAGTAACTTTCAACTGAAACTATGTAGCAATAACAGTGAAATGCCTACTGCTTTTCTATATTGATTGTATTATTTTGAGTCAGTGAAGGAATATTTGTTAAGCTTATGATGGTAATAAGTTTAAAGGAATCATTTTGTTTCAGAGCTGCCAGGTACCTTGCAGGGTGTAGATTAACTGTGTAACTTTCTGGTTGGAAGAGCTGAAGCACAGAGGGTAAGTCATTTGTGCCACCTTTTGTCAAGGCAGGAACAGTGCCCTGTGCTCTCATAGGTACCTTAGCTCCTTTTTATTAGTATAAGACATAGATCCTGTTGAAGACATGAACATTCTGGGAAGACTTTATATTGTTAGAACATGCCCTTCTTCTTTTATTTTTTTCCAGCTAAAGAAATGTGCGTTTTTCATCCTCAAACAATTAGAGTCTAGAAATAACTGGCATGTGAATTTCGCTGGCCTGCCTGACTTAACCGATGATCTTTTGTGGAAAAATATTGCTTATTATTATGAAATTGAACACAGTAGAGGTATGTTTTAAATAACTGAGTAGTGAAGTCTTGAAGTCATTTTTTGGTCAGTGGGTATGAATTGTATCTGACAAGTAATGGCAATAGGTTTTTCATCAATTAAGCCCAGTTGGGTAGGAAGCATTCTTTGCAGATATTTTCTGTTTGCATTTTCACGAGAGGTGAACAGTTCCACTGAGGGCATTGTAAGAGTTTTCTGTTTGTTTAATTTTTAATTTAAATTTTATTTTATATTGGAGTATAGTTGATTTACCATGTTGTGTTAGTATCAGCTGTACAGCGAAGTGATTCAGTTATACATATACATATATTTAATGGAAGGCGTTTGGGATTAACATTACACACTACTATGTATAAAATAGATCTTCAACAAGGAGCTACCATATAGTACGGGAAACTATACTCACTATTCTGTAATAACCTATATAGGAAAAGAATCTCAAAAAGAAAGAAAATTCTTTTTTCTGCAACTCACGATGAGGTACCATCAGCTGTCTGGGGAAAAGGGGAGGTTGCATTGAAGGAAACTCTGTGAGCTCCCCCCGGAACAGAATGGGAAATATTACCTTTTATTGGGAATCTTTCATATAGCAGATAATTTGCATATGTTATAAAATGACACCATAGCTTTGCTGCTGATTGTTCCTGAGAAAACTGCAGAGGATGTGAGGTTGGAGTGTCATCTGAAGAAGGAAAAAGCAGGTGCAGAAGTCTGCCCATGGTCTCCTCAACCTCCTAACCCTGCCAGAGTGACCTTCAGATCCCTGAGACTGACCCCTGACCCCTTCACCTACCTAAGGAGCCAGGGGCCGAGTTCTCATAGGCCCATCTGGTTTTGTTTTCTTAGCAATAGAAAAATATAGCAACACCAAATAATTAAGTTCAAAGATACTGTTACTTTCCTATAACATTATTTACGTGAAAATATGCCAGAACCTATTCTGTTTTGCTTTAAAATCCATGATGCATTATGGTGGACATGAACTTATGAACACTCAGATACTTGTACAACATGAAATACAGTGACTCAGATGTTAATGATTAATTTGACTCTGTTTTCTTCTATGTAGGGCTGACCTTGGGACTGGGGGACACTCTGATGCGGGAGTATCTGAAGTTGTGGGACATGGTCTTAACTTTATCGGGCAGTGGTGACTTTGGGGGACCCATGCCTGTCAGGACAACCTCCAGACCATTTCTCACACAGAAAAAAACGACACCTAGAGGTGCTGACAATTTTTAAAAGGTTGATCTCATTCAGGACAGAAAGAGATTAGCAATACAATCCTTATTTAGAAAATAAATCTGGGCTTGATCAGTTTCGCCTTTTTGCAGGATGTTCCTACTTAGCAACTCTGTGCCTCCCCACAGCTTCATTTTATTTATTTCTTTGTGTGTTTGCTCATTTACGTATTGATTTGCTTTTGTTTAAAGTGAGGATGTGGGAAAGGGAGCTGACGTCTATTAAGCACCCCTTCTGCTTTGCCCTTTGCGTGAATTTCCTATTGGTTTTCAGAATTGCCGCTTTGGGTGCCATCAATCTCATTGTCAGATAAGGTCCTGGGAAGGTAGCCTTAAATCACGTGATGGATTCCTATAGAAAGATTTGAATCCAGTTCTGTCTGTCTCTACAGTCAGGCATAGAGGACCTCTTATAATAATATCTTTATATATTTTCTACACAAAATATGAGTTTTGCTAAAATTCATGTGGAAGAACAAGCCTGTATATATGTAGACCTCAGGGGACTGTGATTGACAGATTAGACCGGCCTGTTTATGTGCAAAAAATTTTGTTTGGAACTTGAATGAAATATATAAAGGTTCTTTTCCATTTCAACTAATCAAAGATAACAGAAGTTATTTTATTACTGTTTCATTGTATTTATACTGATGATTAAATTTAGAAAATTTTATAAACTTTTGACTTACCTCCTTTGATCTATGGAAAAATTGGCATGCTTATTACTGTGATTCAGAATGAACATTTGTCTTTTCTGGATGTCATAGTGATTTCTTAACTATTTCTCACATGCATTCACTGTCAGTTGACATGAAATTCTACTTCACTCAATATGTATTTACATTAAAATGTGGAATGTAAATTTGATTAAAACAGTCTAATTTGCAGCAATTAATGCTATTAAAGTATTCATTTTGCAATAATTGATGAAAGGGTTTAGCTTTCCTGTTCTAGAGACAGTTGTATCACAATGGTAAATTATTATTAGTTTGGAGTTCAAACATTAATTCTATTCCTAAATACTACCAGGATCCAATCAAGAAATTCAGAAATCAGGACTCATTCCTCTGAGAGCTGAGATTGTAGAAGATTATGCTGGAGATATTATGTCAGAACTACTTTTTCTAAGCAGGTATTTAGAGAAAAACTTTGCTTGTTTGTGATATTTATATTTATATATTTATATATCATTGACTATGGTGAGCTGGATTTACTGTTGTGTATATCATACATATATGATTAAAACTTCACAGTGGGAAACTTTTTAAATTAATTAATTAATTAATTTTATTTATTTATTGGCTGCATTGGGTCTTCATTGCTGCACACGGGCTTTCTCTAGTTGCTGCGAGCGCGGGCTACTCTTCATTGTGGTGTACAGGCTCCTCATTGTAGTGGCTTCTCTTGTGGAGCACGGGCTCTAGGCATGTAGGCTTCAATAGTTGTGGCACATGGGCTCAGTAGTTGTGGCGCACGGGCTTAGTTGCTCCGTGGCATGTGGAATCTTCCCAGGGCAGGGCTCGAACCCGTGTCCCCTGCATTGGCAGGCGGATTCTTTACCACTGCGCCACCTAGGAAGTCCAGGAATTAAATTTTAATGAGACAGTAGATTTTACTTTATAAGTGATTGATTATTGTGATTTGTAATGCATTTATATAGCTTCTTAAATATCTCCTTTACAATTTTCTCAATTATAGGTATGATAAGGTAAGGGTATAATTAGAGGGGTGGGTGGCTGACCTGTGGTGGTAGCCAACATACAGAAATTACAGATGTAGATGAATCATCGATATGGGTCTTGAAATCATCAAGGATAATGAGAGAAGCAGTGAGGAGAGAGTCAGCTAGGTTTTTATCATCAAGGATAATGAGAGAAGCAGTGAGAAGAGAGAGAGTCAGCTAGGAAGAGGAACAAGGAGATAACATTTATTCATCATTTATCTGAATTCAGACTTACCTGTGTGCCCTACATTTTTTTTTTTTTTTTAGTTAACAAACTTCTTTTTTTTTTTTCCCCTCTTTTTTTTTTTTTTTTTTAGGGCTACACCAGGTTCAATCATCTGTTTTTATACACATATCCCCATATTCCCTCCCTTCCTTGACTCCCCCCACCTCGAGTCCCCCCCACCCTCCCCGCCCCAGTCCTCTAAGGCATCTTCCATCCTTGAGTTGGACTCCCTTTGTTATACAATAACTTCCCACTGACTATTTTACAGTTGGTAGTATATATATGTCTGTGCTACTCTCTCGCTTCGTCTCATTTTTATCTGCTACAGTCGGTCCATCGCATATCAAAGGCTTACATATCAATGCAGTGGAAAGGGAAACAGAGGTCCTGTCTGAACAGAGGAGCAAGGAAGGTGTTAAATTGCCTCCAGGCCCAGGAGTGAAGGAGAAAATGAAAGAAAAACCAGCCAAACTTGAAAAGGAAGCAAAGGACATAGAAAAGGTCCTGGGGAAGACTCAGGTTTAGTCGAAGAAAGTTAGGTAAAGGCAGTATTCAAAGGAGAGGCAGCGGGTGTAGGGGATTGCTGATGGCGGGGTCTAAGTTCCAGAGGACCCAGTGACAGGGTTTAGTGGCGTTACAGCAGTGGGTCTGTGTGAAGATTAGAGTCTGGCAATGACCGGTGTCAACTGCGGGAGTGTAGACTTTGGGTGAAGGATTAGAACAAGCTAAAATAATCCACAAGGATCGCTCCATTTCAGAAATATCTTTTGCAGGTGAAGCTGTATACTTAGTTATTATTTGGTACCTATTCAAGCCCATACACAAATTCTCAATACATACTTTTTATCACCATAGAGATGTCAGTTCTAGAGAGATTCTTTTCTATTTCTTGGCTGTTGCTTCATGAGATACATTCAATGCTTATTTATTTAATTAAATAATTTATTGGTTGTGTTGGGTCTTTGTTGCTGCACGCAGGCTTACTCTAGTTGTGGAGAGTGGGGGCTACTCTTCCTTGTGGTGCATGGGTTTCTCATTGCAGTGGCTCCTCTTGTGGCGGAACATGGGCCCTAGGGCGCACAGACTTCACTAGTTGTGGCACTTGGGCTCAATAGTTGTGGCTCACGGGCTCTAGAGTGCAGGCTGAGTAGTTTGTGGCGCACGGGCTTAGTCGCTCCGTAGCATGAGGGATCTTCCCGGGCCAGGGATTGAACCCGTGTCCACAGCCTTGGCGGGTGGATTCTTAACCACTGCGTCACCAGGAAAGTCCCACAGTCAATGCTTAAAAACATGTTTTGCTCATTTATAATTATAGTTCAGGGTATAAATATGTTCATGGCCTGCAGTAGAAACTAGGAAAAGCTTCCACGTGTGTTATTATGTGTTCTTCTTGTTTTTTCCCAGTGATGACCCAGCTGTGACATCTCTTTCTAAGAAGAGAGAGTTTGATGAGCTCACACACTGGCATTCCTCCAAGCCTCTCTGCGATGATTTTGAAAGGGCTAGATGCAACAGTGATGGTAAATGTAACTGATATCTGGTAAACATTTTCCACATTATTCGTTATTGAAGAATCATATCGTAGGTGTAAAAAAACAGACTTGTCTGAGATTAATGAAGTCCAAGCTCTCCTGTCCTCCGTCTCTCTCTCTCTGCCATCAGGCGAATTTCCAGCAGCTCCCACAGCAGGACTGGGGAGAAGCTAGTCTCTACAGTATGCAAAATGAGATTCCTTGGGAATTCTCTGGTGGTCCAGTGGTTAGGACTCTGTGCTCTCACTGCCGAGGGCCTGAGTTCGATCCCTGAAACTGAAATTCCACAAGCTGCTTGGTGTGGCCAAAAAAAAAGAAAAAAAAAAAGAGATTCTAATCCACATATTGGGTGGAAAAAACTGTTTTGTTGTCCAGAGAGGATTTTTAGCTTTTTATTTTTCTTAGCTTGCAACAACAATTTATATATTATTATTAAAGTTCCGTTAGTTTTTTTGTCCTTCTTGGTTAAAAATTGCTGTTCTGAGTCAGTGCTTTCATTAATAACATTATATTGTCATTGTTTGCCCAAATTAGTAATTCCATTAATTACGTGCCCTAAAATATTGTTTAGTAATTGTATTTGTTAAGCAAAATAAGTCTGAAATATGCAAGTAGTCTAAAAATTACTTGGCAGTGAGATATTATGGGCCAATATAGCTTGTAATTTTGTTATCTGCTTGGATATCAGACTGGTACAGCAAAATCAGTAGGGGAAAGATGCAAGGTCAGCTGCACACAAATAGGATTCCTCTGGCTTGGGGAGGGGCAGCTGGGTTGCTGCTGCTGGTCTGAGATGCTCACTCAGCCTCTGTCCTGTGAATTGAGACTCCGGGGGTGCAGCAGGGAACGTGCAGGAGAGGTGCCTGCTCTCGTCCTGCTGTCTAGCGGGAAAAGCAGATGATAATTCATCATCGAGATGCACATTCACAGTTAAGAGGATACTGCAGCCACATGCAAAGGGCCTCAAGGGCATAGGTTGGAGGGATTGAGGGATTTTCAAGCCAAATCTGGAAGGTAAAGGTAGTTAGCTGGGTGTGGTTGTGGGGGCACTGTGACAAGGGGTGGCCAGAGAGCCCGGAGTAGAGGGTGTGTGCAGGGACCCTGGACCACACAGGCGCTGAGACCCTTGCGGGGTCTTTGAGTAAATGAAGAGCAGCAGGAAGTCATCAAAACGTGTAAAGACATCATGAGGTTTACACTGTAAGAGAATTGCTTTGGCAGCAGCATGGAGAAAGGACACCTTCCCTTGAGCTGTGTCTAGTACTACTGCAGACTACCAACGACGAAGAGTAGTGGTAACACCTTGTTTCCAGAGTCCATTCTATGCAATCGCCTGGAATTTGATTGCGTTGTTTTAACCAAATGTTTCTGACCTAATTAGGCAGGGGAGAGCCCTTAGAGACTCTGTTTCCGAATTTGATGCCCTGGAAGAAAAAGAAGGGCAGAATCTCACCAATGGCTGCTTCTCTGGGATAGACCCATAGTGCCTGGTAGATTGTAATACAGTGAGAATGCAAGAAACGGAGGAGATTTAAATCCTTCCATGATGTTTAAATATGGCTCAAATAAATCACGTTTCTATGTGTCAATCTCTAACATGTCTATAATTAGATTAATGTGAGTTTTTAAGGGTAATTATCAAAACCTTCTCCATGAATGCTCTCTGAATGGAACTCTTCTCTTGTTTATAAATAGCATTGTCAACATTTTTTTAATAATTTATTTTTCTACAGCTAAATCCAGAGATGCCAAAGGAAGAAGGGAAGTGCAGAAATTACATCACTTTTACCACTTCTTTGGAAAATCTTTGGTAGGAAGTAACCGATCAGTAAGGATTACAAGAGAAAGAGCTCCACCAGCTCCAGAAAACTCTTCTGTGAAAAAGAAAAGACCCCACCAGGTGCATCTTTGGCCAGCAGGGCTCAGCCAGGGGGGCCCAGCTCCGCTCTTCCTGTGTGAGGACCTCGTTCACAACACCCAGAGTCCTGCACACTTATAATCTCACGAGTTATTACAGAAGAAAAACTCCTTTTTGAAAATAATAACTGTTGAATCACATACACTCTAAATGCTAAGCACAAATTACAAAGGATAAAATATTTTGTCCTCCTTTTAGAATATTTAGAAAATTAAGAAAAGTGGAATGAGGGAAACAAAGTCCTAATAGGACCTTCACACAGAGTTAAGCACTGTTGACATTTTGGAGAATCTCCTTGTAGTCAGTTTCCCTTTCAAATTATTAGACATCTCTGTTTTGAAACACAATTTTGTGGCTTTATAATCTTCTATAATATGGCCAGCCTATTATTTGTTAAATTATTTCCTTTTGAAATATAGAAAAATAAGAAGAAAAAGAGGAAAAAAGAATGTATCCTCACATCTGCAGATAACCGCTGTTAACATTTTGATATACAAACTTTGTCATTTTTATTCATATAGTATTTTTTGTTGTTTTTTTGTTTTTTAAAAACCTCTCTATGTTTTTAACCTCTTTCCCCACCTATCAATATATAATAGACACTTTTGTGTGTCATTAAATACACTTTCATAACAGTACATTTTTTCCCAAATTTTAAATAGCTTTTAAAAATGTGGTTATAAAGGTCAAATACATCCAATAAATTTAGGTTATCTAGAAAAGTATCAAAAAAGGAAAAAAGTCATTAAACTTTTGCACCACTCCCAAAAGTTACTTCTATAAACTCTCTGGTTACTATCCTTCCAAATGTTTTAATCTATACACAATTACAAACATGTACACAATTTTAAAGTTTACATGTGGCTTTATTATTTTTCCTCCATTAAACAATGTGCTTTGAAGAACTTTCAATTTCAATGAGCTAGGAATAAACTGTCCCTTTTAATATTTGCATAATATTCTACAACATATTTATTTTTCTATTTTTGTTGCTTATTATGTTTGTTATTTTACCATTTAACCGTGCTGTGAAAACATAATTTTATATGAATTTTCCTAGCCTTTCCAGTTACTCAGAGGAGGAACTCCTGGGTCAAAGAATATGAGAAATTTTAGGGCTTTGAAGATTCACTGAAACATTCTCATTTGAGAGGGCTATGCCAATTTTTATTCTTATTTTAACATTAATACAACTACTATTACTACTACTATGTTCCTGATTGTTATTGTTTTATCAAACTTTTATGGAAAAACAATGTGCTAAGTTACATAGTGAGTCACTGACCCAGCCAGGACTCCGGCACTTTTAATTTTTGATGATTCAGCTGTAATGGTAATGATAACATTCCTTGTGTAAAACACAGATATTTACATGTAATTATTTGGAACCCCTGAGGTACTATTGGGTGTGCTGCTTCATTGTCCTGAATGATAAACTAATGGCCTGAGATATTAAATGATTTTTTTCAAAAGTATCAAATGTATTATCCTGAAAACACCTGTTTGAATGATTTTTCTTTTTTGCATTTCTATGTTTTTTGTAAGACAAATGCAGAAAAATTTATTGAAGAAAACCAAAAAAGACAGCTGGCTAAACTAGAGAAGAGAGAGGAAGAAAGATGGAGTAACCTGTCCCTATTTATTGAAAAGGAAATTCAAGAAAATCCTGATTCTGGAATAAAAAGACTAGAAGATTTTCTCCAAAAGTGCCCTGTTAAAAGTATCAAATTTACTGCAGAAATGGTAGGGCTGGATGCCTGTTTCAAATTATGGATGGAACACTGTGTAAAACCAGGTATTTAAATATAGTAATTTTAGAAATTTCTTGTAATAGAAGGTCAGTAAAAACAGAGCAAGAGAGTCGCTTTCGGCCACCTGTTCTGATTCTTCTGTCCTGTGTGACTTCGGGGGCTATTTTTGATGTCTGCAGGACAGGAAGACTTCCTTCTGTCTGATCCATCTGTGAATCTGCTAGGTCTTGGTGGGTAGATTCAATGTGAAATACGATTCAGCAGACAGTCCTTCAAGGCCAGTCATGAACCAGGTTCCTCAGGTGCCCACGGGCTTCCTGCTCTGAGGGACTTAGTGATCAGGGTCTCAAGGGACTGAGACACATGCCAACTGACAGTGACACAGCCCGATACCCACAACCAGAGCTGTGCAGGTGCTCACATCCTCATGTAAATTCTCATTTCATTCCCACCATTTGATGGAGGTCCCATCACCCTAACACTGCCGGTAAGAAACTGAGGTTCCAAGAAAACAAATTGCGTTAATTATGTGCCCAAATGTCAGTGACAGAGGAAGGATTTTCATATAACACTCTTTCTCCACAGAATATGCACAAATTCAAAAATTACTAAACTGGGGCACAAAAGTATTGTGGGTATGGGCCAGAGAATGAACATTTTTGATTAAAGGGAAGATGAAAAATATTTATCTCTTAAATTTGGTCACAGGAAAGTAAATATGTGAAAGAGTAAAATATGGAACGGCTATCTATTTAAAAATGTCCATTCAGGGACTTCCTGGGTGGCACAGTGGTAAAGAATCAGCCTGCCAAGGCAGGAGACATGGGTTCGAGCCCTGCTCTGGGAAGATTCCACATGCCACGGAGCAACTAAGCCCGTGTGCCATAAAAAAAGAAAAAAAAAAAAAAAAGTCCACTCAGCCCATACTCCATATTAACCTTTAAGAGTAATAATAACTGCTGTCATTATTGTATCATTTTATATGGATTATTTTCTTTAATTCTTATGACAGCCATACGGAGTGAGATCTATTATTAGCATCTCCATTGTGCATATAAAGAAAATGGGGCTTAGACATGTAACTTTCCAAGTTCCTAAGTGAAGTGCAAGCAAGTTAAATTTTTAAATTTGAATTTGAGATAGACCATGAATTTTTTTAGTACAAGTGTGTGCCATGTAATATATATCCCCACTGGGTTTCCTGTATTTTTATTTGCAAAAGATAGCAACTCTTCTCCAACTCAGAGCCCACACCTTCACCCCTTTGCAACGTCAGTTGTGGTGAGTTCCTCAGTTATTGTGAGGGATTCATTCAAGAATGCCTTATTTATTTATTTATTATTTATTTATTTATGTATTTATTTATTTTATTGGCTGTGTTGGTCTTGGTTGCTGCACATGGGCTTTCTCTAGTTGCGGCAAGCAGGGGCTACTCTGCTTGTGTTGCATGGGCTTCCCACTGCGGTGGCTTCTCTTGTTGCAGAGCACAGGTTCTAGGCGTGTGGGCTTCAGTAGTTGCAGCACACGGCCTCAACAGTTGTGGCTCACGGGCTCTAGAGCGCAGGCTCAATAGTTGTGGCGCACGGGCTTAATTGCTCCGTGGCATGTGGGATCTTCCTGGGGCAGGGCTTGAACCCATGTCCCTGGCATTGGCAGGCGGATTCTTACCCACTGCGCCACCTAGGAAGTCCCAAGAATGTCTTTTTTGTAAACTCCTGCAATGAAGTTAAGTTAGCTTCAGGATTTTGTATCAATATCTTGCCTGACAAGTTATGCATGCCAATGTTTTATTTCAACAGAAGCAGAATCCAAAGATATAAGCATAGTAACTAACATGATGAAAAGGATTCACAGCATCTGTGAAAAATATTCAGAACTATTACAAAAGACACATCAACAAAAATTAGCCAAGTATCTAAAGTATATTGGGTTTGACAACTTGGCACACTCATTACGTCCTCAGGTAAATGCCACAGAAAATATTACATGCTGTTCCTGTATGTTAGAGTGTGTGTGTGTGTGTGTGTGTGTGTGTATGAAGTATTTTATGGAATGTATTCAGAATTTATGTCTGTTAGATTAATGGCAAGTCATGTATCATTCTGTATAGACACAGGTCTAATACATTTTATGGGTATGTCTTTACCTAGAATAAATGTTTTATACATACCAGGGCTCTGTGGTCTGAATGCTGTGTCCTCTCCCAAATCCATAAGTTGAAATTCTAACTCCCAGAGTGGTGGTATTTGGCAGCAGGGCCTCTGGAAGATGGTGAGGTCATGAGGGTGGAGCCCTCTTGAATGGGATTAGTGCCCCTATAAAGAGGCCTCAGAGCACTAGCTCACCCCTCCCATGTGAGGTTACAGTGAAGATGTGGCTGTCCCACAACAAGTCCTCACCAGACACCAGATCTGCCAACGCCATGGCCTTGGCCCTCCCGGTCCCCAAAACTGTGAGAAATAAGTGTTTGTTGTTTATAAGCCACCCAGTCTGTGACATTTTTGTTGTAGCAACCCAAGTGTACTGAAACCCCGAAGCTCTCATCTTACTTAAACTCTTCACCCAAGTTCTCAGGGCCCTGCCTGTCTGGTCCCTGGTTACCTTTCTGTTCCTGATTCTAACCATCTGTTTGTTGAGTGGACAGGATTCCTTTTCGCCTCAGAGCACTGCCTCAGCTGTTTCTTCAATAGGAGCGTTTATCCCTAGATCTCAGCATGGCTTACTCCTTTGGTTGTTAATGTTTTAAATGAAACATCATCTTATCAAAGAAACGTTGAGGCAGGCTGGCTTGGGACCACTCAGTCTTTAGGTGTGTCTCCCTCGCTCTTTCCCCATCCACGAAATCACACAAAAAATCCTTATTTCTCTTTCTTAACATCATCTGTCAACTACCTGAATTTTCTGTGTATGTTTGCTCATTAGTTTATTGTTTGTTTCTTAAAATTAGAATGTAAGTTTCATAGAAGCAGGGCCCTTTTCAGTCTTATTTTTTACTGCCTTTTCCACAGTAAGTTGTTTTTTTTTTTTAATAAATTTACTTATTTTTTGTCTGCATTGGGTCTTCATTGCTGCGCATGGGCTTTCTCTTGTTGAGGCGAGCGGGGGCTACTCTTCCTTGTGGTGCACGGACTCCTCACTGCTGTGGTTTCTCTTGTTGTGGAGCATGGGCTCTAGGTATGCGGGCTTCAGTAGTTGGGGCTTGTGGGCTCAATAGTTGTGGCTCGAGGGCTCTAGAGCGCAGGCTCAGTAGTTGTGGTGCACGGGCTTATTTGCTCCTCAGTATGTGGGATCTTCCTGGACCAGGGATTGAACCCATGTCCCCTGCATTAGCAGGCAGATTTTTAACCACTGCACCACCAGAGAAGTCCCACAGTAAGTTTCAAATGTTTGTTTAAAAAGGGAAAGAAAGAAGAAATAAAGAAAGGAGGGAAGGTAACAAAAGAAAATAATTCTCCCAGAGAGACTTGTTGGAAAATTGTGTTATTTATTTGGGAGATTTCTGAAGACTTCGGGAAAGAATTACATTTACCCTCAGAGAGATGGATCAAGTTAATTTTGTTTTTCCTTAGGAAAATTTCACTTACAATTACTTCTATTACATATTCTTACATGTACTGACTCTATGAAATGTATTTGTTGTCAGTGGTTACTTTGAAAGTGTCTATTTGAAGAGAAAATATTTTTCAAGTCAGAATAGCTCTCCAAGTAATAACTTGAGAACCACAGAGACAGGGCAGCTGTCTAATGTGCTAATTATAGAGATTTTTAGAAGAATATTTTTTCTATCAAAGATGACCTTTCAAAATTGAGGAATCCCTTAATGGAAACAAATTTTATTGTGTGTGTTGGGGGGAGTTCATATTTAACAATTATCAGAGTATGTTGACTTGTAATTAAAAGATTAATTTCTTGTAAGTCAATCAAAAAAAAGAAATAAAAAAGAGAAAGATTAATTTCATATTGCATTTTGCTTATATTCTTATGGAACATAGTCCTGCCACATAAAATAGCATTTAAAAATACTGTAGTGAAGATACAGTATCTATGTTCCGTGTATCAGAATTGATAAATAGAATAGAAGTATTACCCTTTGTTTACCATGACGTTGTGTTATACAGTCTTAAGACTTGTAAGATATTGAGAGAAAAATGGAACAATAATCTTATGGATGCAAAGCAAACTACAACACGATTATTTTTTTGCCCAGATTAGAAATTGTAAAATAATACAAATACCTAATATGTGATGCTTGTTTTAGGGGAAGGAGTCCGGTACTGAGAAGGATATTTCCAAATACTCAGTTCACATGGGAGCAGCCCGCTTTCAGTTAACATACATGGGTCCTTACTTGTTTCGGGAAGAAAGAAGTGACCCAGACCCCAGGGTGCATCATTTTATACCAGACACGTGGCAGGTATTTATTGAAAGATCTGTAGCTTGGAAAAGGGAAGAAACCTGGTAGAAACAGGCGGTTCAGGTCTCACTGGGAGCAGCAAAGTTGGGGAATGTAAATCATTATAGAATGTGATGTAATGCCAGTGAAAATAAACCATGTTTTGACCTAAGAGATAAAGGAGTATAGCAAAGAATGGGTGGAAATTAAAAAAAACAAAATATTGGTTCTATTGCATGGTAGAGCCTGGACTAAAAACAAAGTACTGTCACTCTGGTCGGAACATTCTTAACCATTGCACTAGGTAATTATAACATGTATCCACTTAATATCACATGCAAAATATGCTGCCTGATGTTAAAGAATGTATATTTGGCAAGAGTTTACTGCTTTTTAACAGTAGTTGTGCTTTTAGATTGTTCACATGTTAAACCACAGTCATTCATAACATATGATAGGTCACCAGTATATGGCCTATTGTACACATGCATTTGAGGGGAAAACTGCCCTTTCGTACACCTTATTCATTTGCTGACCCTGCATTTATAAACAGAAAAATGGGAATATAAATAACAGCATTTGGGTAATTCTGACTTCAGCCCGAGGTGCCCCAGTTCACGTTAAAAAGAATGCAGAGGCCTGGACTGCACGGTTTCCTGAGCAGTCCCCTTGCCATGGAGTCTGTTTGTTAGGACATTTTTATCCAAGTTTAAGTGCTGAGTTTTGAAGGAAAAGGTGAGGCGTGAGCCGAGTTCTTTCCAAACAATAGAAAACAGTGATTCCCTTGACCCCTGTGTGTCACAGGGAAGGGTGAACACTAATTGGCCTTAGAGACAGTCGAAGCTAAATGAACATTTGACGTTCATATGCATTTTTAAAGAGAAGTGTGGTATTTTTCTTACCTAGAGGGAGCTCCTGGACATCGTGGACAAGAACGAGTCTGCAGTCATAGTGGCTCCCACGTCCTCAGGGAAGACCTATGCCTCCTACTACTGCATGGAGAGGGTGCTGCGGGAGGGTGACGAGGGGGTGGTCGTGTATGTGGCCCCCACCAAGGTACATCCCAGGACTGGGGGTCATCCGAGGGTGACAAGGGGGTGGTCGTGGACGTGGGGGGCGTGGGGGGCCCTCCAGGCACCGCCTCCCCTGCAGTTTGTGCCCTTGATCCCAGGGAGATGCAGGTTACAGGTGTGAGCACCTGTGCTGTGTGACCTGGAGCCGGTTTCTTACCTTGTTTCTCCACCTGCTCAGAGGGGACAGTGATGCTTCTTTCATCCTGTTGTTCTTTGCCTTAAATGAGAGGATGCACGTAAAACAGCTAATATATTGCTTGGTTTCAAACCATGACCCATAAGTGATACCATTCACATTTAATTTTTATTAATTTTATTGCTTGAACCTCTGTTGGTCCAGCAGTTATTAAAAGGCAGGATTTTTTTGCTAGTAAATTTTTGCAGATATTGGCTTACTTTAAACCATTTATATAGTGTTGTCAGTCATTACTGAATAGCAGATTCTATCTTTTATGACTTCAGGCTCTTGTGAATCAAGTGGTTGGAACAATCTGCAGCTTATTTACCAAAGCCCTGCCCAAAGGATTAGTGGTGTGCGGAGTTTTTACAAGAGATTACCGTCACGACACCTTGAATTGTCAGGTATGTCACAGACATGCACACAGGTACGACTGCACCCAGGAGGCACATCAAGGTTTGGATGTGACGATAGATGAACTAAATTCACAATTACCTGGAAAAATAGATTTATATTTGGACAGATTATTATATGATTTTTCTTATTTAATAATTGTAACAACTTCCAAATAATTGTATTTTCTATACATGCTAGAGTGTTTTCCTTTTCTGAAATTTACATGTGAACACGCAGCCTCCTTCAATAGGGGTGGTTTCAAATTGTGATGATGTTATATTCCCAATGTACCATGTGAGAGAATATTTCTTAATGAAATGAGCTTACTCCTTTTGAATGTGTCACCCACAACATGTATCTGTTATACAAATTTGCTTTTTTTTTCTACAAATGAGATTGCTCTTTTAATGGAAATGCCAACATGAACATACTGTGTGATCTAAAATATTTTATTAGCATTAAAACTTAAAGCTTGAGCTTTAAAAAAAAATCAAGTAAATGATTCCTTAATTTTTCTTTAACAGATATTGGTGACAGTGCCTCAGTGTTTGGAAATACTTTTGCTATCCCCTCATAGTCAAAAGTGGGTGAAAAGGATGAGATATGTCATATTTGATGAGGTATGTCACCTTTCACTTTCATTATCACAACTAAATATTTTTGTGCATATTAAAATACGTAATTTATGTATTTTAGAAAATAAGACAAACATTTGAATAGTTATTAAGATAATAATGCAATTTTTGGAAGGGATAGACTCTGTGTGTTAGTGATAAAATATAAATCTGGAAGGAGCTGGGAATGGAAAAATGGAAAAAATTAAGATTCAGAATGATCATAGCAGAGAAAAAATACTGGACACACCAATGGTTGATTAGTGATAGACTTTCATTTTCTTTTAGCCAACAAACTTTTATCCTACTGAATCAACTATCTTCTAAGAGTTACTTTCCTATTTGTCTATGACCATGTGCATTCATGGCAAAAATTAGTCACGTTTTCTCTATTGCTGGTTAAAAAATGCCTCATACTTCCAGCTACCATTAGTTTGATGAATAATACTACGAAGGAAATAAAAAAACACAAATAAGCAAACAAAATAAGCAGAGACTAAAATAAAGAAATTAGGCAGGCTGCAAATTTAGGAAGATGGAGTTGTAATTTGAATATTAATTTTGTGTCCTTTTCTAGTATGATTGCATTAGTCTTTTCTAATTCATTAATGTATTGAAGGTTATATTTTAATCTTAAAGTGCTACTTTAGCATGCTTGGAAGATTTTTTTTTTATCATTCAGTTTAAAATATGTTTTAATTTCCATCATGATTTAGTGTTTGGTCCATGGGTTATTTAGAAGTATATTTCTTAATTTCCAAATATCCTTTTTTTTTTTTTTTTACTATATTTTTATTTTGTATTTCTAGCATAGTTACATTTAGGTCAAGACTATATCCTTACATTTTTTCATCCTTTAAAATTAAAATTAATAAATAATTTTTATGTCAGCAACATTTGTTGAGAAAATGAGACAAACAAGCATTTTTAATAGCAATTATAATAGGATAAAATATATGAAGTACTTTTTGAAATAAATACTTAAAAAGGTGTGCAAAAAAGTTTTAAAAGAAATCTTTAAACTTTACTCAGTAATATTTAAAAATAATTTTTAAAAAGTTTTTATTGAAATATAGTTGATTTACAGTGTTGTGTTAGTTTCAGGTATACAGCAAAGTGATTCAGTTTATGTGTGTGTGTATATATATATAAATATATATATATTTTAGATTACTTACATTTTAGGTTATTACAAGGTAGTGAGTATAGTTCCTGGTGCTATACAGTAGGTCCTTGTTGGTTATCTATTTTAGATATAGTACAAAATAATTTTTTTAGAAATAAAATGAATAGAGGGACATAGGCAAATAGTCTATGTTTTTGTATTGGAAAATTCAATACTATGTTTACTCCAATTATGATTATGATTAAGGCTGATCAGTTTGGACTCACATATTACTAGGTCCCCAAACTGTTGCATAGATTCAGCACAACTACAGTAAAAACTCATAGATTATTTTCTGTCCTTCTGTGTTTGTGTGTGTGTGTATGTGTGTATATGTTGCATTGTGGGGAGGGAGTTGATTACCTGATTCTGAAATTTACATGAAAATGCAAAAGGAAAAAAGTAGCCAAGATATATTTGGAAAAGACCAAAGTGGGCAAACTTGCCCTGTCAGGTCTCAGGATTTATTATACACCTGTCCCAGAGAGCCCAGAAACAGGACTCCATGTAGACATTTTAAGGAAAAAGTGGCCCTATGAACAGTTTTGAAAAAATTGGAAATCCATATCGAAAATAAATTTGTCCCATTAATGCACAAAATCAATTCTAAAAATTTAAAAGCATAAATATGAACAGCAAATGAATGAAACTTTAGAACATGTATTTGTAATTTAGGACTGGCAATGAACTCTCATTCAGAATATATAAAGATTTCCTTTAAAATAATGAGAAAAGCCACTCACAAGAGATTTCCATATACCCTCTACACCTCTGGGAAGAAACTCAACTAAACAACATAATTTAACATCACACTGAGACACACCCAGTAGACAGTAAACATCAGGATCTGACCTTGGAGAGACACAGAAGAAGAGAAGAAGAAGGGCTCATTTCTTTTATTTTCTTTATTGAAGTATAATTGCTTTACCATGTTGTGTTAGTTTCTGCTGTACAGCAAAGTGAATCAGCTATATGTATACATATATCCCCTCCCTCTTGGATGTCCCTCCCACCCCACCCCCATCCCACCCATCTAGGTCATCAGAGAGCATGGAGCTGAGCTCCCTGTGCTATACAGCAGGTTCCCACTAGTTATCCGTTATACACATGGCAGTACACATACATCAGTCCCAATCTCCCAGTTTGTCCCACCCTCCCCTCCCCGCCTCCGTATCCACACGTCCATTCTCTATGTCTGTGTCTCTATTCCTGCCCTGCATATGTGAATCTAGAAAAATAGTACAGATGAACCTATGTCCAGGGAAGGGCTCATTTCTGCTGGTAGGAGCCACGCTGGGAATCATTTTGGAAAGTCTAATGAAAATGACAGTACCTTATGAGCAAGGAATTCCAATTCTGAGTCTGTACTCTGGGATCGGAGAATCAAGATTTAAGATCTTCAAAAATAAGACAGATTATAGAAGTCTCACACGTGGACCAGGAGAAATGTACAAAATGGTCGTGGTGCCAACTCAAATATGCATCAGAGTAGAAATAGGAAACACAAAATGTGGTGCATTCGTGGGATAGAACACAGAGAGCAGTGAAAATGAATACGATGTAGAACAATCTTAACATCTTATCACTGAAAAATGGAAGCTGGACCCAAAAGGACACATGCTATATACCTCCAACTACAAAACCTTGGAAAACTGTTGAAAACAACTTATTTTGTTTATGAATATACAATAGGCATATATAAAGAAGCAAAATGAAAAAAGAAGTCAAAATTGAAAAAAATACAGCTTTGAAACAATCCAGGAAAGAGGCTGTTTTAGTATGGAATTCTGAGGTGCTAGAAATATTTACCTTGTTTTATGGGGATGTTTGCTTTACCTTGTTAAGCTGAATGATACTTTGTTAATATCAAAGTGTTTTCTATAACTTGTTGAACGTTATGTTTCACAATAAAACAAAGGTTTAAAAAAGAATGCAGAGGTTGACTTAGATATAGATAATATACACATCTTGCTATACATACAATTATAATAGCTACCAGCATGTTAATGTTTACTGTGGATACTTGGTTTAAACAATGCCCAGCTATAAAGCCATTTACTCTTCGGAAAAAAGAAACTGCGAAGAAGTTACTACTATTATGGTTACTGAGTTGAGACAAAGAGAGATTAATTTTCCCAAGCCTTCCCGGTGTTGATGGTAGAACCAGAATGAGGATTCAGGCAACCTGCTTCTATTTTCTGTGCTTTTCGTGAAGCACAGACATACTAAGCCATCTCTAAAAAGATGAGATTAAATATGCTCAAGCATATCACTGAATTAAAAAGCTGCAAAATGTTTTATGTAAAATTATTTTCACTCTTATCTTTTGCATCGTTGGTGAAAATACTAACGAGTGCTTCTCCTACTTTGTTATAAACTCCACCTTCCTCTCTGACGTATCATTCTTTGGCACAACAAACACACATCATACTGGTTGTATTTTACTAAAATGACATAGTTATCAATGTATTTCTGATGTCCTTTACACGTGCTTTTCCTGGTTTTTTTTTCTCCCTATTTTGACCAAAAACTCCTTGAAAACTTCTCTTTACCTCTCCACAGTACCTGCTTCACAGTGACCTATCAAGGATAAAGGCTTCAGTAAAGATCAGAAGTAAAGCATAAGTGGAGGACTTTTGAAATTGAGTTATTTAGCTTCCCCCCCTCTTTTTTGTATGCTATTAAATATATAGGGTATACGAGGGTAGGTCAAAAATTATCCGTGCTCTGGTGTAGAATTTATAGAAGTTTCAATATAATCAGAGTGCGGATAATTTTTGACTCACTCTTGTATATATAAGCATCTAGTTTTGGTGAATAAAATTTTATTATTAGTTAAGAATTTTATAGAAATTATTTGATATGAAATCTTGTAAAGTGGTTCTTGCTTGCATAGATTATCATGAATTGCACGTTTCATTGTGGCAATTGAGTAAGCCAACCCTGCGTTCACCTTGCCCTCGTTTATATTCAGGAAACTCCAGGTTTCTAACCAGTGTAGAATAAGTGCTCTTTGTGTATTTACAGACTGAAGCCTGGAGTAGTTAATTTATTTCAAGTTACTTTATTTTATAAACATTGCTATCTGTTTCAGTGGTGGGATTAGTGACACGTGAGTAAATGTTTTATTTTTAGAGAGGTTTTTCTTCATCTTGTTATCTTTTTATGACAATCTATAGTTTGCCAATATTTCCTTTGTACATAAAAGTTACAAAGTGTGTTCTCATTGATGAGTGTTATTACCATGGCATATAACGATCTTTATTAGAGTTCAACCATCATAATGCAAATTAGAGCAAGTCACCTCTCAATCTGTTTTTGGTAAAGTCTCAAATCTACTTTAATTCTTCTCAAAAACATGTTGGTTTTTTTGGACCAGCTTCGTCAGTGGATGAATGGACATTGCTAGACGTGAGAGAGAGGTAAATTCTGGTCGCATACTCTGTCACCATTTTGGAAAAAGTTGTAACTGCTTTTATATTGAGTCTGTTTAACCACCTCGCCAGGTTCACTGTCTCGGGGGAGAAATCGGAGCAGAAGTTTGGGAACATCTTCTTGCCATGATTCGGTGCCCCTTTCTGGCACTTTCTGCTACCATCAGTAACCCCGAACACCTCACTGAGTAAGCCTGGGTGTCAGTTACACTCATCCTTGCCACTGCTAATGGATAGGTAACTCTAGCTTGTCAAAATGACAGAATGACGAAACAAAATCCCTAAGATGTAGTTACTTTGAATTTGGTTATTTTTTAACTAGAAAGCATTTCCTCATATCTTCTGAATAGATGTAATTTACATACTTACCTGGTCTCTCAAGAATTTTGTGTGTGATTTGATTTTCCTGTTTATAGAGTGATATTTAGCTCCTCAGACAATTGCATAAGGCAGTTTGGAACTACCCTTCAGAATATTTGCACAGTGCTCCTCTATGTGAAACACCAAAAGAAGCTTTCAGAATGGGTAACACATAGAGCAGAAAAGGAGATAACAGATGTGTTGTTTCAGTGCCTCTCATAAGGAACCTCCAAGTATCATTTCTTGGCAATTGTATAAAAGTAACAACAGATTCAACCCTGTGAATACAAATATAGTTTTTTCTTTTTAATTAATGATTTAAACTGGAAAAAAAAAACTTCACCCATTTCTCCCATTTCTCAGCCCCTACCTCTGGCAACCACCAAACTGTTCTCTATGAGCTTGTTTGCTGCTATTGTTTTAAGATTCCACATAAAAGAGAGATCATGTGGTATTTGTCTTTTTCTATCTGACATATTTCACTTAACATGATGTCCCCCAGGTCCATCCACATTGCTGCAAATGGCAAGATTTCCTTATTTTTATGGCTGAATAACATTTTCTTGTGTATACGTGTATATATCACATGCATGTACCATAAATAGCGTTTTCTTTATTCATGGATGACAATTGTAAATAAAGTTCAGTGAACATGGGGGTACAGATATCTTTTCAAGTTAGTGTTTTCCTTTTCTTTGGATAAATACCAAGAAGTGAAATTGCTGGATCATACGGTAGTTCTATTTTTAATTTTTTGAGGAAACTCCATACTGTTTTCCATTTACATTCCAACTGACAATGCAGGAGGATTTCCTTTTCTGTACATCCTCACCAACACATGTTATTTGTAGATTTTTTGATGATAGCTAGTGTCACAGTTGTGAGGTGGTACCTCACTGTGGTTTTGATTTATATTTCCCTGATGATTAGTGATGTTGAGCAGCTTTTCATGTGCCTTTGGGCCATCTATATGTCTTCTTTGGAAAAATGTCTTTTCAAATCTTCTGCCTATTTTTTTGATGGATTTTTTTTTGCTGTTGAGTTCTATGCATTATATATATACTTTGGATACTAGCCCCTTAGCAGATACATGATTTCCCTGCTGTTTTTGTACTTGCTCTCTGTTTCTGTCTTTATCTCTTGCTCTCTTCCTTTGTGTTTTGATGAATTTCTTTGGTGGTATGCTTAAATTTCGTTCTCTTTATATTTTGTGTATTTACCATAGTTTTTTTTTGCTTTTTGCTTACCAGGAAGCTTACATATAACAGCTTTTACCTGTAACAATCTGAGTTATTAACAAACATGTTTGATCTCATTCTAAAGCTCAGCATTTTTACTGTCACCACCACCATGTTTAATGTCTTTGATGTCACATTTTACATCGTTTTCTCTTGTTTGTCCCTTAATTAATTATTGTGATTATAGTTATTTTTACTATCTTGTCTTTTAACCTTTATACTGGCTTTATAAGTGATTAATCTACTACCTTTACTATATATTTACCTTTCCAGTGAGATTTATTGATTTATGTATATTCTTGTTACTAATTAGCACCCTTTTTCAGTTTAAAGGAGTCCTTTTAACATTCTGGAATATTTTCTATTTCTCATTCAATTCTGAATGATAATTTTTCTGGGTAGAGTTTTCTTGGTTGGAAGTTGTTTTGTTTTGTTTTGTTTTGTTTTTTGTTTTTGTTTTTTGTTTTTTTCTCTCTCTCTTTTTTTCTTTGTCTGAGCACTTTGAATAGTCATGCCACTCTCTTCTGGCCTGCAAAGTTTCTGCTGAAAAACTTGCTGATAGTTTTATGGGGGTTCCCTTATAAAAAGTTGTCTTTCTCTTGCTTCTTTTAATATTCTCTCCTTGTCTTTAACTTTTGATATTTTACCTGTAATGTATCTTGACATGGGTCTCTTTGGGTTCATCTTATTTGGAGCTCTCTGGAGTCTTGGACCAGGATGTGTGTTTCCTTCCCCAGGTTAAGTGGAGGTTTCAGCCATTATTTCCTCAAACAAGCTTTTTGCCTCTTTCTCTCTCTCTTCTTTCTGGAATCCTGTGATGCCACTGTGAATCCACTTGCTGTTGTCCCATAAATCACTGAAGCTATCTTTGCTTGTTTCCTTCTTTCTTCTTTTTGATGCTCTGAGTTTCACTGTCTTGTCTTCAAGTTGACTCCTCCTTTCTTCTGCTTCATCTACTCTGATGTTGAACCCCTCTAGTGCATTTTTCAGTACAGTTATTGTATCTTTAGCTCTGTGACTTCTCTTTGGTACTTTCTTATATTTTCTGTCTCTTTGCTTTAGTTCTCACTGTTTATCCTTTCTTCTCCCCAGTTCTGTGAGCATCTTTTTGACCATTGCTTTGAACTCTTTATCAGGTAAATTGCTTATCTCCATCTCTTTAAGTTTTTTTTTCCCCCCCGAGGTTTTATCTTGTCCTTTCATTTGGGACATATTCCTCTATTTCTTCATTTTTCTTGATTCTCTGTGTTGGTTTCTATACAGTAGGTGAAACAACCACTTCTCCCAGCTGTGAAGGAGGAGGGTCACGTAGAGGATGAAACTTGTCATTCAGCTGTGCCCCAATAGGGTTGTCTCTCAAACTTTTGTGCTTGTCCAAGCAGCCTATTGTACTATTAATACCTCCCAGTAGTTGAGGATGTGTCCAGACCTGTCAATGTCCCTAAGGGGAGGGTCTGAGCACCTAAATTCCTGGGGCTGAAAGCCAGACCCCAGGCTTTTACAATTATGCAAATGTACACAGTCCTGTGAAACCACAGGCATAAGCCCCACTGGCCACCAGAGTCAGACAATCGGGAGGTATCTCCTGGGTGGTAGTCACAAAAATTGGGGCTACAGACAAGTATATGGGTTAAAATAAACATACAGTTTTATAATACAAAAAAAGTAAACATAGTTTTAATATGTTCAATTTTTAGAAATTTTTATTCTCTTAAAATCACTTTTTAATGATTTTTCTTAGAAAACCATTGATTAGAGATTTGTTTTTCTGTGAAAATAATATCTTTCTTTTTTTTTTATAACTAGGTGGTTGGTGTTAATTAAAAGATACTGGCAACATGTTGAGAGCACTGTGGACAATTCTGGTTCATCACAAAATGCCTTGAAAGATTCAAAGAAACAACAGAGAAAAACAGCAGAAAAGCCATCATACAAAGTTAGGCTGGGTATGAATATCTTAACCCAGGAGAAGTGGAGCTCAGAATTACTGACCACACTCTACATGTTTGCCACATAATCAGGCATCATGTTGCAAACCTTTTGGTCTTTATGAAAACTCTGAAAGGAAATCCACGTAATTTCATTTACATAGGAACTAAAATGAGTAAGAAATTTAGCTCTAGGAGAGTGACATGCTGAAGTCCACACAGCTATTAATGGTGGATTTATTCAACTTGAAGATCAAGCTCTTTCCAAAGATTCTCTGCTTTGAAATAATATAAATTCCTGCTTGATGCACTGTGGTTAGGGATGGGATTGTAGCAAGGATAACTGTTTCTCTCCCTATCCTATAAGGAAACATTAAAGGCAAAAACACATGAGAAGGGCGTTTTGGCTTCTTGGAAAATGATTGCTTCAGAGTAGCCAGTGTCACTTGTGGGCTAGTTCGATGCTGTCATAATCATCACTTTCAGGAATGACATGAAGTCTTCCTTTTCATGAATTTTCTTGACACTTGGATTATTCACTGTCTCTCATAACTTGACTTTGCTTTTCAGTTCCTTTCTCTGGAGTCACCTTTCTGCTACACCTGGCCAAATCCTGTCTCTTCATTATTTAAAAGATATTGTCTAGAGGCATTTGGTTCTTTTAGTTCAAGTTCCATAGTATGTCCTACACTGTGACATATCCTATTGTCTCTTTAAGTAGTTTTATATGCCTTATTTTCCTTAGAAAACACTAGGTATTTTATATACACAGTTAAGTAAATAGACAATATTATATATAATGTATGTAAATATATAAATGTATATTTGTTTCTATGTATATCATAATGTCTTATATTTATATGTACTAAAATGTATTACTGAATCAATGAATGTTGCTATACCTTATTCATATGTGACTGTTTTCATTAGAATTCTCTGAAGTAGTATAAAATTATATTTTCTGGCTACTTTCCAACCCAAAGGTGCAGATCCCCATACGTGACAGTCATGCTTTCACTTAACAAATATTAAAGGTCCTAATAAGGGCCAGGCCCCATTCTGGTCCCTTAGAGACACAGTAGGAAAAAACTCTCTGTTTTCATGGAGCTTCAATTTATTTTGGACATAGTGGTTAAACAAGATACATAAGATATAAATTGAAAAATGAAATAAAATAAAAGGCATGTTAGGTAGTGTTAAATACTAAGAAAAAAGTTAAGCTAAGTGCAACATTAATAGAGATGTTCTTGGATTTAAAGAGAATGGACAAAGGACACAAGAAGACAAGTATTTTTTCTGTGACTGGTAATATTATTCTCAAAGATAGGGAGAAAATATAGTAATAATAGCAATAGTAAACCCTAATGCTCCTAATTAAATAATCATGTGACTGTGTACCTGTTCGTCCCATGGCCCCATCACACCGAGACATGCTTTACCTGAGCACACAGACAACATGCTTGAAGCTGTAAAATCAGAGTCGTATCATTGTTTCAAAAGCAAACAGATCTTAGTGATCACCGCCATCCTGTATTTACAGTTTGGTACAAAGAGCGGTACAATGACCTGGAAAAGTATGTGTGTTCCCTCAAGGACAATGACTTTCTCATCGAACACTATCACCCCTGTGCTGCCCTGACCGTCAAACACGTGCGTGTCAACCGCTTTGGAACGTAAGCCCATATCCAGATGGCTATAAATCTGCCTTCAGGATATAAAATTAATCCTTTTGTATTTTACGATTTTTAGATAAAGAAATATGGGATCCCTGTAGACCTCGGATTTTCTCCTCGGGAAAGCGTCCTGCTTTATGATGCTATGGCTCACATTTGGCCGGAATGGCCACGCGTGCAGGTGTGTGTGCAGCTACAGGCATCTCTTCTACGGCTGATAGCTCCAGTTCTTTGGTTTTTGCATTCCATCAATAATGAGAAAATTCATGACTAGTATAGATAAAGGCAGCACAGTTCATTGTTAAAAGTGTCAACTCCAGAGCAGAGTGCTTCAGAACAGGGCAAATTAGTTACATTTTCAATATATTCGGGTTTTTTCCCTGCCAGAAAAAGGTAACGATATCTACTCCGTAAGGTTATTACAAAGATTAACTGAATTGTTATTTGTAAAGTGCTTAGAATAGTGCCTTGACATGGTAAGAATCATAGGTACTTTATTTTTTTTCCTGTGGTTTTGTAAAAAATTTATTTTATTGAAGTGTAGTTGATTTACAAAGTTGTTAGTTTCTGCTGTACAGCAGAGTGATTCAGTTATACATACATACACTCACACACTCATATATATTCTTTTCATACACACAGATACATATATATTCTTTTTCATACTCTTTTCCATTATGGGTTATTATAGAATCATATGTACTTTTAAAGTAATCATTTTTGAAAATCTTATTTCTTTCATCTCTAAAGCTAACTACAATAGTAGAAAGCATTTACGTGTTAGTAGATTCTAATAAAAACAACAATGTGTGACCCTAGCATAGAGAACAGAACTGTTAGCCCGCAAGCAGTTAAGTATGTGACTGAGTGTGGGTGGGAGCTGGCAGCTTGGGAGAGTTACTTCCCAGCGTGTCTGTGGAAAACTTCAGAAAGGATGATCCCTTCATTGTCCTTGGTATTTGTGGTTCTTCATTTTCAAGGAGTTAGAACCTGAAGAATTCAGCTGCTTCAAAAATAAAGTAGTCATCATGAGGGCAGATGCCAAGAAATATGAAGAGGAACTGAAAAAGGAAATAATTCGCTGGATTCAGCTGGACCCAAGCAAGGTAGTTACAGCCATTTAAAATTTATTTAAATTCAAGATCAATATAAAATGAATCTGATTCTTCATTTAGGTTTGCATATAAGCACAGAAGCTCTTGAGGATCTGAAGATGGAGACCACGTTACGGTGTCATTATAATAACGATTATTATTATTTATTATAATATATGCTAAGTTTAGTTAGCTAGATATGGAAAAATGCAAAGGACCATTACTTGAGGTCTGGCCTGGAAAACCCACGTGGTAGAACCATGTCCTTTTTGAAACCACATGTCAGGCAATAAAACTCGAGTTGGGCTATTTCTCTCCCTAGAAGGTAGAATTTCTCTAATTTCTGAAACCACTGGGTCACTGCCCTGATTTTCTCCACTCTGTTCCCAAGGAAGAGCATTTGCCTATTTACTTGTCGAGTAGGTGAATACCCAGTTTTTCTCAGTCACCAACAAGCTGCGTAGAGAGGAGAAATGTTAAGTATTCTCTTACTTTAACTTCTAGTCTTTGACTTTACTATTTTCTGACCATAAAAACTTCCAATGATACTTCAGTTCCTGAAAATGAATATCTCAAGGACAGGGGGGTGGCCATGCCCAGAGTTACCTGGGCTGACCCCCTGGGCCATTAGAAGGAAAGGAATGTGAACTCATTCACAGGGACTGACATGTAATACCCAATAGTTCTGACCACGGGGCCCCTGCATCAGGGCTAAGATGCCATCGTTTTTTAACCAGCCTGGTCTCAGGTGATGGAAGCGGGATTTCACCCCATCCTAATTCCTGCCTTCTGATTCCTTGTGGGAAGAAACCCCTTTCTTCTTTTTAAATTTTTGAATTGCATGCTGACTTGGGCAGACTACCTGATCTCCACGTCTGAAAATACCTCATGCCAAGAATCACTACTGTTTAAATAGAGGTTTTCAACGCTGGCTGCTTTTTAAAATCACCTGGGAAGCTTGGTCTTATGTCTAAAATTTCTGATTGGATTGGACTTGTGTGGGGTGCCCTGCAATTTTCAAATAACCTTCCATGCAGTTTTAATGTGCAGCCAGGGTTAAGACTCTTTGGTCTACTATTGCCATTACCAGGCTTTCAACACACTTGGATATAGAGATGCCAGCCTAGAGCGAACTTAATTTCACTTAGTCCTGTAGCTTGCCATCTCCTAAGAGGTGGCAAACCTCTAGGCTCCAATCAGTTCCATCCAGGACCCTCTCCAGCAGGGGCTGCTGAGTTCTCCCTCCTTGGAGTGGATACCCTGGCTTGGGGCAAGGGCTGTGCCAACCCTAATGTGAAAAGCACCTCGCCATCTATTGTATCTTGTTTAATGTTTGTTTGGTCATTTTATACTCCTTCCACCTAAATTTTTAGTTTAAAACATTTCTTTTAAATTTTTGTAATCTTGTATATTCCATGAAAACTATTATTTGTAGACCAGTTGGCAGATATAGAATATCAATTGAATGAATGAATAAATAAAATTCTCTTGACTTTATTTTTCTGCCAGGCATGTTCTGTATCACAAGGCATGGTACAAACTAAATTCTGCTTTGTTTTCTTTTTTTTTCCTTTTTCTTTTTTTTTTTTGGCCACACCACACGGCTTGGGGGTTCATAGTTCCCTGACCAGGGATTGACCCCATGCCCCCTGCAGTGCAGACTCAGAGTCCTAACCACTAGACTACCAAGGAAGTCCCTAAATGCTGCTTTCAACTAGTATTTATGGGGCAGCTTTTTCTCTTGCCATATCATTTTTATTCCAAATTCATTGTTTTTCATTGGAAGGCTTGTTATACATATTACCTTATCCCAATTGTTTTACTACATGCAGCCATTTGCTTTTTGAGTTATATCTTTCCTTCGTGGTTTCATATGGCTTTGGGGATGTCAACATACTTTCCAGTTATGAATTTAGCTACTTCTCAGCAGATATTTAACGAATGCTAGTTGACATATTTTAGTCTTAGAATCAGTAACAACCTTCTTTTCCTGCATTGATAGTGTTTCTTCGGAAAGTCGTTTGATTATGTTCCAGAAGAAATTTTATTGTAGGGCTCATGGTTCAAAATTTATTATTTTTTTCCTTTGTATTTTTCTTCCTCCGTTAGTTCATCTTCTTATCCACAACCCTCCCTCTCTTGGCATTGAATCTATTTGCTTATATTTTTTAAGGCTTCTTTTCTGGGGTTGTTGTTCTGCTTCCAAATCCTTATCAGCTAACTCTAGCATTTCTGTAACGTCTGAGTTGATCTGTGCTTACTTTCATTCCTCTTGAGAAGGGCTCCATTTTCCCTTGTTCTTATATGTTGGTTATTTCTGAATTGTCTTATGGGCACCGTGAATGTTCTGATGGGATTCTGTCGTCTATTATAGTCCTCTGAAGAGTGTTTTCTGTTTTAAAATTTTATATTAGAAGGTGATTAACTTAAACTCAAATGACAAACCCTCTCTTCTGAGTGCCACTAAAATCTTCCCTCTTTGCCCCTTAGTTGGGCTGTGTGGTTTGTTTTACATGTGTGGTCAGTAGCTAGACTGACCAGGGCAGAGTTGAATCACAGATTTTAGGCATTTCCTTTGTGAAATCTCCCCCTCACTTCTTGTTGGCTGTTGTTGTTCAGAGCTGTTTTCTGCTTCTTCACACGGAGAGCTTGTGGGATGAGAGGGCAGAGACTTCATCAAGGTTTGTCTTGTGTGCGTGCCCCCGGGCTGAAAGCTGGGACTGGTTTTCCCCTCCTCCTCCTCCCTCTCCTACAGGACAAGCTCTCCTCCAGAGCCTGCCTGCCTTGTTCTCTCTTCACGGGCTCTGGTCCCCGATCTCTTGTCACCATGTTCTTCCCAGAGGTTTCCATTGTCACCTGCAGGAAGCCGGGCCCAGAGGAACTCATTTGGCCACCCAGACTCAGAACTCCTGCTTTTCTCTTTTTGTTCTCAGAGAATTCCTCTCACACCCAGAAGGCACAGGTACACTTTCTGAAGGATTGCCGTAACTTGCAGGAAATTATGTTGGCATTTTCCACATATACGGACATCTCTTTCTGCTCCGTTTTACCTACAGAATAGACTGTCCACCCACGAAAGCACATCTATCTCTCCCCTCAAAGTATTGGGCCGCGGTCTCATTTAAAAAGCAGCCTTCCTCATTGAAAGGCAGATCAAGCTTCACCACGGCAATTTTCTCTAGTATTTTGCTGCTTCTTCTGAGGCTGGAGATGTTGAGGCTTGGTGGGGGTCTCTCTGACCCACCCTCCCCAGGCCCAGGCCAGGGAGGGAGGGTCAGATCACCAGGTTTTGTGGACGGGATGAACCTCCACGTTACAACACTGCCCGGGTCCGAGAGCTGGGGAGAGCAGCTGCTGGAGCAGAGGGAGCTAGAGGACAGTCGAGAAGAGCTAGCTGGAGTTTTTATGATGGCGTGAATTATTGTGTATAAATGGAATTGTTAGATGTCGATGCAAAGGTAAGGAAACAGGACGCACACGGCGCGGGATGCTGGATCCCGTTCCTCCTGGGACCCGTGCTGACTGCACGCCGCTCTCAGCCCAGCAGGTGCAGGTTCCCTGGGGTGACAGCTGATCTGCTGTGTCTCTCAGGCTGGGTTCCTGACACTCTTGGTTCTGCCTTTAAACAGCCGTATTTCTTCATGCCCCTCACCTTCCCAGGCCAGTCCTTCATTCTCAACACTGGCTGGGATGGTACATGTGGATGACCAGTTGGAAGAATCCAGAGACCCTGATTTGCATTTGTAGAGCTTTGATCACTTTATGTGTGTTGATGTCGTACTTACTGTGCGCTGTACACACTCAGATATAACCAGCATCTCTCTCCACTGCTGGGACACCATGCCAGGGTAATACATGGACTTGATTACAACACTGTAGAAACACATCATTCAAGTTTTCTGAGGTTTTACCGTTATGTTAAAATATGTAGTACGATTTGGTATAAATCCCAGCTTCTTCTGTAAAAATGCACCGAGCTCTGCCAGTTTGATTTTCAGTCTCAAACGTCAGCTGATTTTATTAATTATTCTTCGTAATCACAAATATTTTATGGTCTACCGTTTACTTATAATTCTGTTCAGGTGAATCAGTTACTGAAGTACCTTAAGCCTCAAACTTTTGACAGTTCGGAAACTGCAAAGCAAAGAATGTTCCCCTGTTTTGTGGAAAAACTTAAAGAAATGGATAGGCTGCCCGCAATATTTTTTTCGTAAGTAATGCTTTTTTTTTTTTTTCTGTAGAGAGCATTATACTTAATATTGTATGAATTTGGAGACTTTTGAAAAGAATAATTGAGGAAGAATATTTCATCTCTATTTTGTATTAGTAGAATGTTGAGGGATTTTAGCTTCATTTTTATGTTGAAGTCATACTTACTTTACCAACTGGGTATAGTATGAAAGAGAGAAGAATCTCTCTCGTTAAATTATTCTTCAAAATCTAATTGTATGTAGTACATTGGGATCCTCTGGTCCATCACTTATTAGAAAACTGCTGTATATCATCAAAGTAAGATAAGGAAAAGATAAAACTGTACTGTGTATTTGCCAAAAGACAGCATGTATCACTAACAGACATGCACACACACATACACGTATGGCCTCACACTAAATATTTGTTCTGTACCTTGCTTGCAAAAGTGATTACATCTAAATCCTTCACTGAAAAGAAATGAGCTTAGGGAAGATTTAAGACAGTCTGCTAGTTCCCTATTTCTATTATACTTCAAATAATGATGTTCATTTGTAAAATAGTTAATCTGTGTGGATCAAATGAGCTCACATTCAGATTGTTTCACTTTTCTCCTTGGTGTTGGTTTTTCCCATACATGCACGGAAAAAGTGTGATGGAATTGACAGTTGTTAGGAAAGTGGTGATATATATGCCCTGAGACAGTTATATTCAATAATATAGCCAGTGGTATATAACATTTACTAAGCATTTCAGTGTTCGGGGCATTCTGTAGGTGTTTTAGTGGATAAGAGGAGATATTTATCACCTCTGGGAACATAGAAGTGAAAGCAGTGAGTTGTTAACTGTGAAGTGTAGTCTGTCCCTCAGGGGTCTGTAACATAGTCTATGTTCTAAACAGATGTGTAGAATTTAGTGGAAAGAGACAATGCAGTGGGATGGGCCGGTCTAAGACCTGGTCACAAGGGAGCTGGGTCTCAGAGAGTAGATGTGCTGGATCAGGTGGAGGCGGGAAGGACTTTGAGCCTAGATCTAACTTATTCCACCCCATCTGGAATGAAACGAGACCTTCCAAACACAGAAACAAGTGAATAATAGGTAATGAGCGGAACTTATGTAATGTGTATATGAACATATCGTCTCTTTCTCTCTCATGTATGTCTCATGTATAAATCATATATATCTATCTAATGTATGTATCTCATATAAAAATATTGTGTATCTAATATATATGTCATATGTATCTTATATATCTTGTATATTGATATATATCTTATATATGTATCTCATATAAGTATACACATATGCATATATATCTTATATACATATCATATAAAATATATATCTAATCTATGTATGCCATATATATCACAGATACCTTATGTATAAATCATATACATTATATGTATTTTTTATATATCTTATATATATCTCATGTATATTATATGTATATGAGAGAGAGAGAGAAATAGCTATGGCTTGAAATTTATTTGTGCATATTTATGTATACATCCTAATATCCTCTTATAAGCCTTAATAAATATACAAATTTCATAGTTAAAAGGGTAATTCCAGGTGAAAGTGTGAACTCCTTCAAATACCTATAAGAGGAATTTGCATTTTATCTTGGAGTAAACAGGAAATTTTTGAGCAAAGCTTAAAAAAATTAAGCCAAGTATAATAAACAAAAATATTCATAAAAATCCCCCCAAAACAAAATTCCTAACTCAAACTACATTTCATGGGTGAACATGAACTAACTAGTAACGACGACATAAAAAAAAACCCATTAGTCAGTTCTTCACAAAGATTTAGAACTCTTAATAAAGGGAGTGTTTTCAGATGCGGAGAGGAGCAGTTTTAACCCAGTAAAGAGCCCTTATCTAACGCTTTTATTTATTATATTTATAATTTTAAAATTAGCCCATGTAGGACATTGTAACCCTTTATCCCACTCACACAAACTCTGATTTGAGAGTCAAAGGGCCAGGATGAATGAGAGCAGAGAGTAACATTACCCCGACAAGTGCTCTTGCCACCGGAAACTCTGTTGACTGATGCACACATGTCTGCAGTGCTGTGAACATGCAATTATGAAAAATTCTCACATATTTTCAATTTAGACACAACATTCACTCAGTGGAAATATCAGCTTGTCGTGTTTTTACTAATTTGCGCAATAAGCAAACTGTAAATAATGCCCCGGATTCTGAAAAAAAGAAGAAAAATTTGAACAAGAAACTGTGGAAAGCAATGAAGTCTCACAGGAGAAACTGTGAAGTGTGAGTATTTCTAGTTGAATTGGTGTTAAATGCTTAATAAAATGGATGCCTATTCTGATTTTATAATTCCAACTTTCACTTGTAATGTGACGAGGTGACTTCTTGCTCTTGTTATGACACATTCAGTTAATTATACTGCACTTCTGGGGGACATGCAGGAGAGGATTATTGAATATTTTAATAATTATACAGTGTTTTACAATAATGTTTTTTATTGTATTAGCTTCCTTTCTTCCTTTTCCTTAGAAGGGCAAATTACAAATTTATTTTTTAGAAATTGCAAGCTTGCTTAAAATGGAGTATATTAATGTTGATACTTACAAAGGATAGCCACTAAAATATCAAAACCTAATTAGTCAGACTAAATTATCTAATGTATTTGCCTTTTAGTATAACACTCAGGAAATATGATTTTAGGTTTTTTTAATGCCTGTATGGTCTTAATGTAAAGTATGCAAATATGTAAAGTAATGCCTGTTATTTTTGTTTCATTCTGATGTATAAATAACCCGAGAAACAAAGTTCATTATAATAGTTACACAATTCCCACCCCCATTCAGGATTCTTCCCTAGCATTTGTTCTTATCCACTCTTGAGAGAAATAATAACTAGAATGCAATAAGCTAGGCTTTCCGGATGGTTTCAGGTATATTTCTGAGATGAGGTGGTTATGGAGGATAGGTTTGGGTCTGGAAAGGTTGCACACAATTCCTAATCCCGTTATGTTGCCCGGGCCTGACACAGGCCCATCTGATGGCCCTGCAGGCTCTCACCTGCCGTCTAGGTGCTGTTCCACCCACCTAGTGACTTACTGGTGGAAGAATACCCCAGCACATCTCAAGGCTGATTTTGGCACCTACAGAAAATCAGCTATAGTGTATGTTAGAATGAGAGTCTGGCAGAAATAATTTTTCTATACTTCTTCAACTGTGAAGCATTTGAATTTGTAGGCAATTTTTAAGAAAATTGAATTTTCCCATCAAATTTAATGTCAAAAATGTAATCCCACTGGAAATAGAAAATAAAGCTTTCGTTGGCCCGAGGGATGGGATAGTACAGAAGGTCTTGTTAATTCCTGTTAAATCCTTATGAATACATACATTTAAAGTACACTTAAGTGGTAAGCTGATGAACAGGCAATCTGGGTATTAAGTTCTAATAAATGTCCTCTAATAGGAGCAATTATGTTTTGGGTTTGAATTATCTGGCATTCTTTTCACCTACCATTTATAGATATAACCTCAAACTTAAAAAAAGAAATACAAACAATATATTTACTGATTTTCCTGATATTTTATATTCAGTTTTTTAAATTCAGATTCAGGGGCTAGAATTCAAAGAGTGATTTTGTGGGCAGCTGAAATAAAGGAAATAAAGAAAAACCTTCGGAAGCGTTCTGAAGTTCCTCCAGAATGTACTTATGCTGAGCGCTCGGCTGTGGACGCTCAGGTAGGAGGAAAGAATGGGGGTACGTTTGGAGGGGGTGTTAGTTGTGTGGCTGGGGCTGCTGTAATAGAACCACAGCCTGAGTGGCTTATACAATAGAAATTTGCTTTCTAACAGGTCTGGAGGGTGGAAGTTAAGCATGGGGGTGTTGGTGGGGTCAGCTGCTTCTGAGTTCACAAGGGCCTCTCTCCTTGGCTTGTAGATGGCTATCTTCTTTCTATATCATCACATTCTCTTTGTACATGCCAAATTTCCTCTTCTTATAAGGACATCAGTCATACTGAATCAGGGTCCACCCTGATGACCTCGTTTTAACTTAATTACCTTTGTAAGGACTCTTTCTCCAAATGTGGCCACATCTTGAGGTACTGGGTTAGGTCTTCCACATATGGACACAAATTAGCCCTTAAAAGTGTGTGTAGTGTCTATACTATGACAGAGAATAGGTAAGACGCACAACATACTTAATTTAAATCCATCTTGGAACAATTTTTAAGAGACCGAAGTTGGAGGCTGGAGAAATTGAGATCATCTGTGTACGCTTATAGAGCTTATATGCTTATACAGCTGTTAAAAGCAGCTCCAAGGTTTGTGTGAAGCTTGCAACTCCAACATCTACAGCCTTTTTACCTTGTGAAGTTGCCTTTGGCAATTGAAGTTAATTGCTGTTAATTGTTACATAAACTATTCCTTTATGTAGACAGAAATATACAAGTTAAATATCCTTTTCCTGAGCCACAAGCGTAAGCAACACCTTGCTATAAGAAACTGAAAATCAGATTTGTCTCTTTCTGGAAACTCTTCCTCTTCTGTTCTGTATCCATCGTGTCCTAGTTCTTCACACTGGAAACTGGATTTTTATTTCTTATGCTTCTCCCTTACCCCATATTGCATTCAAACAATTAACTCTAGGATGTGGACAGATACCCCAAACAGTGGTGCTCATAAAATCTTTGTTGGTTGACCTACTTGTTCATGGAATACTCAGATCACTGTGGTTGCTACTTCTTAATGATTTTTTATTTTCTTAAGTTATGGGAGAGGGGGAAAAGAGAGGCAGAATGAGAGGGAGAGAAAAGGAGAAAAAGAAAGAGAAGAGACAGAGAAACAGTAATGTTTGACTTATAGAGACAGAAAGAAACACACAGGGAGCTTGACATTGGGGTAGAGAGAGAGAGAAAGATGGAGGGGGAGAGAGAGAGAGAGGAAATGGAGAGAACACAGAAAGACAACACAGTAAAAGACAGGAAGATGTAGACAAAGAACAGGAGGGGGAGAAAGATGGATTTGTCTATATTGGTCAGATACGACTGGTAATGAAACAAAACAAAACAAAACAAAACAAAACAAAACAAAACAAAACAAAACAAAACAGTCAGTTAGTTTTAGTTTTGAATTAACAGCCAAAACAGAGCAGGTTGGTGGTGGTAGCCAAAGTGCGAACTTGCAGCGCTGGATTTGGTCCCGGCCTCAGGGCGCTCCCTGCCCCCCACCTCGTAGGATCTCCACCCTTTCCTATCAGTGAACCCTCACTGGATCACGGGATGCTCCATTAGAGCTACACCACATGATGGACCACTCAGGGAGCCAGGCCAGGCTCCACTGCTTGGGGGTATGGGGGAGAGTGGATGCGTGTGCTGTGAGGACAGGATGGAGAAGGACCAGCACGCGGGAGGCTGGACTGCACTCACCCGCGTTGGATGCTCGCCGGCAGGCACAGGGCGCAGGGCGGGCATTTAGAGTCCCCACCGCCTGCGGGTTCTGCCGGAAACACAGCTGCTCTTTGTAGAAGACTGCCTAACTTTGCACTGATTTCTAAACGCTCCTTTAATCATTGGTAAGTTAAAGGGTAAGTGCTTTGATTTGATATTGCCAACTCTTTGATGTTTCAGACTTTAATGAAGATCTTACGCAGACTGAAGGGAACGAGACGAGGCTACAAGTTGTACAGTCTGTTACGGCGGGGCATCGGGTACCATCACGGGTCGATGGGGATTCGGCAGAGACAGGTTGTGGAGATGCTGTTCAGGCTGAAGCACCTCAAGGTTGGCCAACTTTGAGGATAACTTTCCTAAAAGCACTGCCTTCATTCCTTTGGACTGAGTTGGAGGGAAATGTTCCCTGACAGCTTATAGGAAAATGTGCCCTGACACCTAATCTACCTCCCCCAGGACCCTCCACTTACGGGAATGTTCTGCTAACATTCAGTGTATTTTATTTTGTTCTTTAAATACATTTTTACACAGTTCATATATAAAGTATATGTAGTTTGGGATCCTGTCTACTTTGCCTAATCATATGTAATCAACTATATTATTAATGAGCATTACATAATCAACATTTTATAAGTGTATCATAATATACACATATATGCATACAATTTACTTAGACATTCTGCTAATGTTGACTTTTTTGGTTTATAAATATACATCAGCATTTCTGACTTGATTTGGGATCAATGGGCCCACAAGGTGAAAGGACTATTTCAGAACACAAAAGTAATCTTAAGGCTCTGAAATTATATTGCCAATTTTTTTCCCAGAATGACTCTATTTGTCTTGACAAATGTTGAATACCATGGCTAAAAAGTGGAGCTGTGAATATAGCATAGAGAGTATTCTGTGTACCACACACCCTACACCCAGTTTCCTACATCATTCACATCTTACACTACTGTGGCACATTTATCATTTTTAGGGACCTAATATTCATCGATTATTATTAACTAAAGCCCATTCTTTAGATTTCCTGACTTTTCCCCCATGTCCTTTTTCTGCTCCAGGACCCACAGATATTTAGCTGTCAGATCTCCCTGGACCCTCTTTGTTGTGACACTTTCTCAGATTTGCCCTGTTTTTGAAGATCATGGTGGTTTTGAGGGTTATTGGTCAGGCATTCTGTAAAATATGCCTCTCTGGGGAGTTCTCTGATGTTTTTCTCATTATTAGACTAGAAGTGTGTGTTTCTGGAAGGCACATACTATCACATCACGTGGTATCAAGGGTGTAGACTGTCGACACAACATCTTTCTTTATGTTCATTTTGAGCACCTGGCTGTCTCCTTGGGGAGGAAGTCCTTAAAGTGTAGGTAGTTCAGTTATGCTCACCTCCTTATAGTTGAAATATCTATGTAAATTATTTGGAATCCTTCCATACAAGGGATGTGTGTCTCTGCTTCCTCATTTATTCATGTGTCCAGCATTTCTTATATGTGTGTGGACACATGTATATTTTATACTCTGGGTTATAACTTGGTGCTCCTTTATTTTACTGCTCACATCTCTCCAGTTTAGCTGTTGGGAAATCCTCTGCTTGCTTCCATCACTGTGAGTGTTATCTTGGAGCACTGCCTGACATTTTGGCAGAATAAGATGCTCCATGCTCATCTGTATATTTCTTGCCCCAATTTTAGAATCAATCATTTCTCCAAAGAGCCCTGATTTCTTTTAGGCAAATCTGAAAAACTGTTGCACCCAAGAAGAGCCTAATGGGACATGTCTATAAAGCATAGTGTAAGACCCTGGCTGAATCCAGAGAAAGACATCACGTAAAAAATAAGGAAATATGGAAAAAATGTGGAAAAAATTAAGTGACTTTAATTAATGATAATGTATCAATATTTGTTCACTAATTGTAACAAGTGTACAGTACAAATTTCAGATGCTAATAATAGGGGAAATTGGGTGCAGTATTTAGGAACTCTGTACTATCTTTGCAAATCTTCTAAAACCTAAAAAGTTTCTAAAATATATTTTATTTAGAAATATGTTCCCTAAATGCATTAAAGAATGTTTTCTATGGATACTGGCTATAGTGTTCTGTTGGGCTTCTTAATTTAAATATCTCATATTGGATATTTTTTGTCTTCTATCAATTACTGAGAATAGAATTATTGAGAGTAGACAGTGTTAAAAATCTCTCACTCTTAATATAAATTTTTCTATTTCTCTTTATAACTCTGCCAGTCTTACTTTATATGTTTTAATATACATGATTTGGTGTGAGGATACAGCATTAAGGATAAAGCACATTAAAAGCACCATGAGGAAAATGGAGCAATTACTATAAGAGTGACATCTGACTTCCTGAAAACAAAAATGGGAGCCAGAAAGAAGTGGAACATTACCTTCAAAAGCTTAAAATAAATGTCACCTTAAATTTTTATACTCAGCAGAATGATCTTTCCAGAATGAGGGTAAAGTGGAAAATTTTAGACAAGTAAGAATTAGATTTCATCATCTCACCTCACCAAAAGAAAATTCTAAACAGTTTAGGCAGAAGAAAAGTAATTTCAGGAAAACTAAAAGTGGTCAAAAATATATAAAAGAATGATCCTAGAAAATGCTAAATGCAGGTAAATTAAAGTTATTAATATCTGAATAAAAATTTTAAAAGAACAAATAAAAAAAGAGAGAAAATATGTCACAGTAGTGTGTTTCAGAAGTGTGGATTGTTTGAGGTAATGTCCAAAGGGAGGGTAAAATTATTGATCAATTTTGGACTTTTATAAAACAACTCGCACTAGAAACATTTGAATCAATCAAAAAGTAATCAGGAAAGCAGGCAAAATGATTTAAAACACTGTGACAAATAAAAGGCACAATATAAACTGGTAACTAGATCATCAAATATAACAGTTATATTAAATATATTGGACACATGTGAACTTAATAACTTAATTAGAGGACAATTTTTTGAACTTGGTTAACAAAATATCCAAGTAGATATTGATTACATGGGACACATTTAAAACATAAGAAGAGGAAAAGGATTGAAGGGGAAAAAATTCAATTAATAACCAAAAGAAAGCTGATGCGTCTATGTTTACATCAAACAAAATATGTTTTAAGTCAAAAATCATCACTAGAGGCACTGATGGCCCCACCATTAGGAAGTTATACTAATTTAGCATTTTTACATGATATCACAAGATCAAAATATATAAAGAAGAAGTCATAATGGAAACAGGAAAATATAGAGTTGATAGGTAAATTAAATACTGTACAACCAAATGTACATGGTGCAGCTAAACTAGTACTTAGAGGAAAATGTATAACCATAACTAAAGAGAAGAGAGAGAAAAAAGAAAGGGTATGAACAACCTTAGTTAAGCTTGGAGTAAGGTAGAGATAAGACAGATTCCAGCTGGTGGCTTCAGTTTTTTTCCTGAGAAATGTGAGTCAAAACTGTATTTTCAAATAAAGGTAGAAAAGCAAAAATCTCAGGAAATATCCTTTATTCCTGTATCTTATCTCTTCTGATGCCATCACATCTTACCTAGAAGAAATTGAAAGTCCCCTATTAGATCATTCAGCTTCCACTCACCACCTCTTAAAAGTAGTTCACAGAACAGCCAAAGCAATCATAGAAATATTAATTATATCATGTTATTCTGCTTTCCCTTAAAGCCTAATCTCCTTGGAGTAGTTATTTTAATGCTTGATATGACCTGGCCCCTGTTTTGCCTCTGATTTTATCTCCTACTCTTTTTTTTAAAATAAATTTATTTATTTATTTATTTTATTGGCTGTGTTGGGTCTTTTTTGCTGTGTGCGGGCTTTCTTTTTAGTTGTGGTGAGTGGGGGCTACTCTTCGTTGTGGTGCTCAGGCTCCTCATTGCCGTGGCTTCTCTTGTTGCGGAGCACGGGCTCTAGGTGCGTGGGCTTCAGTAGTTGCAGCACATGGGCTCAATAGTTGTGGCTCATGAGCTCTAAAGCACAGCCTCAATAGTTGTGGCACACGGGCTTAGTTGCTCCGCGGCATGTGGGATCTTCCTGGAGCAGGGATTGAACTCATGTCCCCTGCATTGGCAGGCAGATTCTCAACCACTGCACCACCTAGGAAGCCCCTCCTACTCTTTTCTCACCATAGAAATACATTAATATAAAAGTAATACTCCTCTTTTAACCTATTGCTTTTATTTATGCAAAAAATGAATGCTTACTGAATGGCTTTGATTTCATATTTTTTTTGTAATCTGAAAATGCTAGATAATTGTAGTATTAAGGAAAATCATTAAAGGGAATGGAAATCTCTATAAGACATAACTATTTCAAATGAAAATGTAAAGTTTGTATTTTCTGTGACATTGAGTTCTCATTGGACTTTTACATAAGAAAAATGATTTCAGGGGGTCTAATTGAGTCAATATTTAGTGCCTTCATATACAGCTATGTATTCTATGCTAAATTTATTTTTCTGCTTGTGTTTTGTTTTGTTTTGTTTTACCCTTTATCCATAGGTGGTAACAGCTACCTCAACTCTTGCTTTGGGAATTAATATGCCTTGTAAATCTGTTGTTTTTACAGAAGATTCTGTGTTTTTGGATGCTTTAAACTTTCGACAGGTATTGATGCTAATTGCCTTTTGTTACATTTGTATATGTGGGCATCTGGAACTTCCAGTCAGTGAGCCAAGATAAACCATGTTTATTCTGAAAGCTTTGGGGACCATAAAATATTTGAAAACGTATCCTAGATATATGACATCTGATGAATATAATTATTTTTAAAGATGTTTTTCAGTCATTGATTGATTAAATAGATTAGTTTTCTGAAGAATAATCCTACTTTGGTAAATATTATTGAACCAAACAAAAATGATATGAAGGAGAGGTAACCACATCTTTTGAGCACTCAACTGGCGTCAGGCACCAAGGATCATAAATTGAGTGTTTACAGTGTTCTCAGTTCAGATTTGTTTCTAGAAATATGGTGGTAAATAAGACAGAAATTTCCACTGCTTAAAAGTCATGACCTTTAAAATAGGCATTACTGAAAAACCAAACACATTTTAATAATGGATTTGAAAAATAAACTGATACTTTCAACTTTGCTAAAAATTAATATACCAAGACATAAAGAACTCTTTAAAAGTTTTGAAAGCTTAATGTTCCGTGTGGTCTAGGTTGGTTTGACATTGACCATTTATGCAGACAAGCTTTGAAGTTACTTAAAAACTGTGTGATCATCTCTCTAGATGTCTGGTCGTGCAGGAAGACGTGGGGAAGACCTCACGGGAAGTGTGTTCTTCTACAATATTCCAGTACCCAAGATAGAACGGCTTTTGAAATCAAACGTGCCCAAACTGAAGGGCCAGTTTCCTCTAACCCTTTCATTGGTTCTCCGGCTCATGCTGTTAGTTGCCAAAGCAGATGACAAGGAAGATGCAAAAGCAAAGGTACCTGGCCTCAGAGTATTTAACTTATGTCCATAAATACAATTATTTCCTCTAAATCATACAATGGTACCTAACTTCTATAAGCAGAGCAAATAAAATAATCATGTTCCTTAAGTAAACTTACTGTAACATTTGATTCTATTCTACAGAACTCTATTCAGCACAAAAACAAGCTTTTAACTTTCATGCTTTCAAACATATGGAAAATTAAGCCCTTGACTTTCTTGCTATAATTACTTGTGGGCTTTGCATATATTAGACAAGAAACTATTTTTTTCTGTAAATATATCTGATCTGAAATATTTTAAAAGTCAAATTTCAAAGAACTAATTAATGGTTGAAACATGTACAAGGTACTGAAATGGTTATAATTCTTGGTTCTATAATTTTATACCTTATGTTTACTTCTCATCTGTCATGCATAAAGTTATTTATTCCTCTCTCCCTCTAAATTTTCTTACCTTTTTTATTATGCACACCATGTAATATAAAACATTATGTAATATATAATTGTAATACATATTATAATGATTATAATAAATGATATAGGAAAACAATATGCAATGCGCAATTTAAAATATAAAATGTATCATTTATTATATATAGTACGTAAGTATATAGAGCACCGTGTTTTATAATAGAAATGTTTAATGGTCCCTTTGGATAGTACATTTGGAAGACAGTACAAAATTTGCCCACATCTCACTTGATGTTTTGATACACATCTGTGCAGGCGTTATCAGTTCTCCAACACTCATTGATGTCCTTCAAGCAACCAAACATCAGGCGCATGTTAAAATTTTATTTCATCTATTCTTTGCAATTCTTGGTCACAGAGGTAAGATTTATATCTATTTTTACCAAATTTAAGTGTTAGTACATGTTTTTACCTCTACTGTACTGAAACCTCCTTTGTCAATGACTTTGTTGGATATTTCTGAGATCTGGAGACCAAGGTTAACATGTTAAAACTGATTTCCAGGGATTCCTGGATCAAGACTGCACTCCCATTGGATATTCTGGGCTTGTGACACATTTACACTACCATGAACCCTCCAACTTCGTTTTAGTGAGCTTGCTAGTGAAAGGTTTATTTCACAAGTTGTGTGTTCCAACCAACATCAAAGGTAAGCAGATACTCCTTTTCCACACTTCTACTCATTAAACTGTGCTCATGCACCCCCCCCACACCATACACACCACACCACACACACACATCACACACACATACCATACACCATATACACATCACACCCTACACCATCCACACACCACACCACACACACATACACACACCACACCATACACACATACACATCACACACATATGCACATACTATACATACCACACATCACACACATACACCATACACACCACACTACACACCATACATACACCACACCACACACCATACACATCACACACACACACCATACACACACACTACACACTGTACATACCACACACCACATACACACACACACCATACACACACGTACACACCACACATGTTCACACACACACCACACACACACATCGTATATACCACACCTCACACACACACACACATACACATATACACACATCAAACGCACATACACATCACACATTCACATACACACCACACAGGCACACACACCAGACACACACACACACACAATGTGTACACACACCCACACTTTCCTCAGTTCTGTATTCACTTTGGATGGTGTACTATTTTCTAACTGCTCTTTCTCTTAATGTATTTTGAACACTTTCCGTATTTTATATCATTATATACATTTATAAAAATATTATCAATATATGCCTGGTGTACTTGTAATGTAAATATTCTTAATGACCATTTAATATACTTAAAAACATTTTAAATTAACCCTTAGAATAATAAATATTATTGTTCTGAAATCAGAGGGCATTTTTAACATATATCCACTTGAAATAAACTGCAATAATATATGTAAAACCACTAATTTTGTCTGCTTCGTATCTGGTCATTGACATGAAAAATAGGCCTCTTTGGGCTGTACTCACATTTAGGTCCTGTTGGTGAGCTGTATTATAGGAAAATACAAGGGAAACAGTTCGGGATTAGATATAAACTATAGGACTGTATTGGCATCTGCACTGATTTCCTTTTTTAAAATTGTATGTTTTTTCTCTTTTTGATAAATGTAACATAATGCCACCAGCCTGAAGGAGAAACAAAGTGATGTAATCCAAACTCAAATGCAGACACTGGGGAACTGAATATATATTAAATATTCCATTGTTCATTGTGTTTTGGGTAAATTATTGGGTTGGCCAAAAAGTTCATTTGGGTTTTTCTGTAACATCTTACAGAACATTTTGGCCAACCCAATACCACCTTTTGTTAAAATACTATAAACAATGATTAAAATAATATTATTTAATATCCCTCAGAACTACTAATAGATCAAGCCATGAAGTCTTTAATCTGTAGTCATCTACATTTTTTCATGAAAGGATCATAGAAAATAGTCATCCCTGAATTTATTTTATAAATATTGTGTTCAATATATCACAACGTTAAAAGAATAAAGAAGCTGAAAACAGTTTACCATAACACTGTCAGTGTGAGCACATCAAATCGACCTTTTTTCGCTTACGATCTGGAATCTTCCCCTCTGGGACCTCTCCTCTCCGATAGCGAGGCCGTGGCGTCCTGGTTCCAAGAGCCCACCTGAGTGTGTGTCGTCTATTCAACCACTTACGGTTGGGATTAAGGGCTGTTGGGCTGGGCACGGGGCCCTGCTGGTGAACGCTGGAGCGGATTGAAACTCAGGAATCAGACTTACATTCTCCCTCAAGGAGGTTTAGTCCCTAGATTATCACGAGGATGTGGGCGTGTGAAAATGTGGGGGTAAATATTCCAGGCAGCAAAGAGGTGAGCAGGAGTGAGCTCTTTTGGAGGTTGGACTGGGTGCCGGCTTGCCCGTGACCTTGAGGCGGGTAAGGATCTGGAAGGCACCCAAGGTCTCCCTCCTCCGTAGGCTGTGAACAGAGGTGGGGAAACTGAGGGGAAGGTTGAAGCCAGGGTTGAAGCCCAGGGCCATTCCAGAATGAAAGGGCCAGTGGACTTCATTTAGTTTCCCCCAGCAGAGAGTGAGTATAAGGGTCCAGCCATCTGGGTCAGCAGGGTGGCTTGTCTGCGTTATTATAAAGTAAGATTGTAATTCATTGAAAATTCACCAAGGATCTGGAAAGTAACTTTTTCAAATATGTCTTACCTTGACAATGTAAGTTTAGGTATTAAGAACCAGCTCAGCCTATTTCTAAAATGATGATTTTCATTTTCTGACGTTTTGAAAAATTACACTCTTTACTTTAAACAGGCCAAAAGACATTTTCTGAAGAGGTGATGGAGACTTTAGTGGTGGTGCTAGCACATCTTTTTGGGCGAAACTATCTTCCTCCGTGTGCGGGAGACTTTAAAAAGAGATTTTCTCATTCAGTGGTAAGAAAAAAAAATATACTACCACCTTGTGATTTTATGTAAAATCTTCTCATTGTAACATGAAGAGCAGTCGTATCTTCCCAATAACAGAAACTTTGCTTTCGTTCACTAAGATTACTTCTTCATCCTGCCCTGTCAGTTCTGGGTATTTGCCAGGACTTCTCAGAGGAGGAAAAGATTGAAGTCCTGTTTAAAAATGGAAAACTTTGATCCTGATAGAGGTTCTTAGCAAGCTAGTAATGTAAGATTTTTTTGTTACATTGAAGACAATCTCAAACAACACACTCAAAATGATGAAATTGTAGCCACAGAAACATTTACATTTGAAACGAGAAGACATAAATGCTCAGTTTAACAGTCATTTGAAAATGTTGTTCTGGGAATTTTACTGATTGCCAAGCAGCAAGAAATAAAAGTATGATAGATGCATTGGACAAGTGAGCAGAGAAAGCGGGGTCGGGTGTTATAGAGCCAAATTCCTTCCCAGCTCTACCACTTAGCACGTAGGTGGCCGTAAGCAAATTTCACCTGTCAACAGGGCATCATACCAGTACCTGCTTCGAAGGATTGCTGTGTGGATTGAATTAATGAGTATAAGCAATGGACTTAGAACAGAGTTTGGCACGTAGGAAACAATGTGTTAGATCTTATTTTCATTATTTATGGACAAAATGGCCCCTGAAAAGGGAAAAGAATCAGCAGAAAAATAAGTCTTCAGATGCAAAATAGATTTAATGAAATGTATAGCTTTCCCATACACTAAAGTGATGTGAATATAAAGTGTAAAATAATCTCTCCAATAGTAGAAAATGGAAATTAACAAAATACTGCAGTTCACTTGTTAATCTGGCAGAGATTACAATGAAGTTATGTTGATAGGATTGTACATAGATCCTTTACCATAGTATTTATACTTCTTGAAATTTATAATAATGATATAATCAAAAATGCAAATAAAATGATGTAAAGTGTGTTGTTTTATTAGTTTCCTTAGGCTGCTGGGACAAAGCACCACAAACGGGGTGGCTCAGACAGCAAAAGTTTGCTTTCTCTCAGCCTGGAGACCAGCCGTCCAAGGCAGGGCTGGTCCCTCTGAAGACTGTGAGGGAGAACCTGGTCCCCACATCTCTCCCGGGCTCTGGTGGTTGCTTTGCTTCCTTGACTTGTAGACACAGCACCATCATCTCTGCATCTGTGTTCATGTGACATCTCCCCAAGTGCCTGTCTCTTTTTCCAAGTTTCCCCCTTTTTTAGGGACACCAATCATACTGGGTTAGGGGCCCATCCTACTGCACTGTGACCTCATCTTAACTGACTACATCTGCAGTGACCCTATTTCTTAATAAGGTTACATGCGTCGGTACTGGAGCTTAGGATTTCAAGACATGATTTTTTGAGGGACACAATTCAGCCCATAACATGTAATAATTATTCATGATTGAAAATGCCACACATATGTCAACAAGAAGGGAACGGTTAGGTGAATTTTAACATACCTCATATGTGGCAATATTATACAGCCAGTAAAATTCATCTCTTCAAATAATATCTTATGATGTGGAAAAGTGCTCCAGATATAATGTTGAGTATCAAAATTAGACAAAAAAGTCCTACAACATATCAATTTGTATATAAAAGACAGGGAGGAAATACTATGAGGGTGAGTCAAAAGTTATCTGCACTCTGGCTGTAGAATTTATTTATTTATTTATTTATTTATTTAAAGAACTTTTATTGAGATACAGTTAACATACAATAAACTGCATATATTTAGAGTGTACAATTTGGTATCCCAGTCTCCCAATTCATTCCCCCCCAACCCTCCCCACTTTCCCCACTTGGTGTCCATGTGTTTGTTCTTTACATCTGTGTCTGTTTCTGTCTGGCTGTAGAATTTATTTTAATTAACTTTTAAAAAAGACAGACACATCATTTTTCAACATAATCTCCTTGCTTTTTAGTACACTTTGTCCTCTGTCAACAAGCTTTCATTTTCCCTCATTAAAAAATGTCTTGGGCTGAGCTACAAGCCACGAATGCACCGCTGTCTCCACTTCTTCATCAGAAGTGAATCTTCGTCCTCGTAGGGCTGCTTTCAGGGCACCAAACAGGTGAAAGTCCGATGGAGCAACATCAGGACTGTAGGGAGGATGATTTAACACCTCAAAACGAAGTTTTTGCAGAGCGTAGACAGTGTGGGCAGAAGTGTGCAGATGTGCATTGTCATGCAAGATCACAACGCCCTTGGATAGCAGTCCTCTGTGTTTAATCCAAAGTTTAGGCTTCAGCTCTTCATTTAGCATCTCACTGTAACAAGCACTGTTGATTTTTGAACATTTTCCTGGTAGCATTGCAATACTGGCCCTTGAGAATCCCAGAAAACAGAATCCTTTCACGTGTACGCTCAATGTTGTCATCAGCCGTGGATGTGGATGGGTGTCCGGCTCCTTCTTGATGGCTAACACTTGTACAACCTTCCTTGAACTTCTCTATCCATTCATACAGATTTCTTCATGACAAAATACTTTCTCCATACTGTGCACAAAGTCTTCGATAAATAATGGTACTGGGTATACCCTCAGACAACAAAAAATGAATCACTGTATGCTGCTCTTCTTTTGTGCACATCACAAGTGGGACATCCATTTTTGCTCACACCAAAGTTACAAATGAACTGATGTAACACGTTCACACCTGCACAGCAGTGACTGGGGAGACAGTAGCCTTGAACAGAAAGTGCTGATAAGACAGTGTGGCCAACAGAAATTTTAATATAACCAGAGTGCGGATATTTTTTGACTCACCCTTGTATATGCCAAAATCTTTATAACCTGTATCCCTGGGTCACAGGATCACAAGTAACTTTGGTTATTTAAATTTATACTTTTCTGTAAATAATTAAATTTATGCTTAGAAGTATATTTCCATACTGTTCTCCATAGTGGCTGTATCAATTCACATTCCCACCAACAGTGCAAGAGCGTTCCCTTTTCTCCACACCCTCTCCAGCATTTACAGTTTGTAGATTTTCTGATGATGCCCATTCAGTATGGAGGTTCCTTGAAAAACTAAAAATAGAATTACCATATGACCCAGCAATCCCACTGCTGGGCACATACCCAGAGAACACCATAATTCAAAAAGACACATGTACTCCAATGTTCGTTGCAGCACTATTTACAATAGCCAGGACATGGAAGCAACTTAAATATCCATCAGCAGATGAATGGATAAAAAAGATGTGTACATGTATACAATGGACTATTACTCAGCCATAAAAAGGAATGAAATTGGGACATTTGTAGAGACATGGATGGACCTAGAGACTGTCATACAGAGTGAAGTGAGTGAGAAAGAGAAAAGCAAATATCGTATATTAACACATATATGTGGACTATAGAAAAATGGTACAAATCAACCTGTTTGCAAGGCAGAAATAGAGACACAGATGTAAAGAACAAACATATGGACACCAAGTGGGGAAAGCGGGGAGGGTTGCGGGGGAATGAATTGGGAGATTGGGATTGCCATATATACGTTACTAATAAGAAAAAAATATCAAATTATACACTTTAAATATATGCAGTTTATTGTATGTCAACTGTATCTCAATAAAAGTTCTTAAAAAAAAAGAAATATATTTCCATTGAGACTTTTAAAAATATAATGACCCTGTGTCTCTCAGACTCTGGTATCCTCTGCTTGGGCTTTGACTAGTTACATCCAACTGTTTCATGTTCCCCAGGTAACTCTGAAGGACCTTCCCAAGGACTTTGCTGCTGTGGTAGAGGAACACAATGACAGAATTCAAAAGAATTTTGCTTCCTTTCTCCTAACAATTTCTAAGCTGGCTGACATGAGAAAAGAATACCAACTGCCTCTCTCAGAAATTGGTAAGACTGAGAACATCCATGAACAGACTGTGTGGTCAATAGCGGAAAATAAATGTCAGTATTTTGAGATAGTCAAATTAAACTTTCGAGTATAAGGAGAAAATTCTTGCAGAAAGAACACTTAGGAAACTAACATAGTCCTTCAGATCTATGCTGTGCAAATGTTATACTGAAATATATTATTTGGAATTAGGTAAGCCACTGTGGATTTGATGTGACCCTAAATGCTTAAAGTATTTTTGCATTTTCTAGTGTCATTATAAGCTAACAGACCATGCAATGATTTAAATTTAATCCAGAATCTCCCCTTTCCTCTTGATGCTATTTGTCTTTTGGTTGATACTGAAGTTCTTCGCTAGGTAAGCTTTCAAATCTGAATAACTTTGGAAACACAAGAAAAGGACTATTGGCATATTTATGGGGTTCATCAGTATGTTTGTACTTTCTTGAGTACTATGGGGGGGGGGAGGGCAACAAGGAAGTTGAGGCATTGCCTATGCCCTTGAGGGAAGGAGAGAGTAAAGGAAAATAAGGAAAATGCACTAATCGGTGCCAGATGAAGTAAAGGCATTGAAAGTGGTGAATACACTCACTGCCCCAAGGTGAGAAGAAGAAGAGGAGAGATGCCTAGGAGGAAAATGAGAAGGGGGCAGAATTCTCTCCCTCACTTCCAGAAGAAGCAAGGAGGAAAAAGGGAGCAGTGAGGGCTGCTTGGGTTTATTTGTATTTCTGGATAGATTATCATATTGGAATGTGGAAGGCTTGTGAGAGACAAAGAGAAAAGGGTCGGTTCATTCAATCATGGAATACGAAATACGAAATTAGCTAGCAGTGAGTCAGCTTTACAGGAAAGAATTTAAATGTTTCCAGAAAATTGCCTTCCTTTGGGACTTAGACGGGTGAATACATTCATCTTTCGTCTGTGTTTCTCTTGGGCGATGTCTGTAGGCAGAATAATGGCCCCTCCCACGAAGAAGTCTGATCTGATCCCGGGACCCTGTGAGCATGTGATGTAGCCAGAGGATGTTCTCTGCGATGCTGTTGTCAGAGAACGAGTTGGGAGGAAGGAGGAGATGGAGGGGGGAGGGCAGGGGTGGGTACAGACAGAGAGAGACCAACTGAGACGTGGCAGTAGCTCCTCCTCTCAAACTCACCTCTCAGACCTGGGGGGCTCAACCAGAGCTCATGGAGAGCAAAGTAGGAATTTCCTCCATTCTGCTGGAATATGAAGAGGAGAGTTAGCCTAAGTGGGCAGTGATGCCAATTTCAACTCTATTATGAGAAATTTTGCAATTTTTGTAGCTCCATAGCATCTTTAAAAAAAAATTATTGAAATACCGTGATTTACAGTGCTGTGTTAGCATCTTAAAAGCAATTAACTGATAATGAAATGAGTTTTAAAGGACAGGCAGATGGCGCTGGGTTTTCGCCTGAGGTCCTCAGATCACTAGGGTCCAATGAAGCATGTTTTCTGCTTTGTAAATGGTGTCCACCCAGTTTCTGGGTGACAGACAGAGTTACCCCACCAGACCAGTTGATGGGAACAAATAATAGCGCCTCTAAAAGATGCCAGAATGAGTTTAGTATAGGAAGAAATCCTCCCCAGTGATGTTCCGACAGTATAATTCTTAAATTTTCATCTTAAATATTTTCCTTTTTAAAAAATTTCAGTCAATCATTTACCTAGTAATAATGGTATAAACAAGTCTGATTTGTTTTAAATAGTTTGTGTTTAACAGGAGAACAGTTTTCAATTCATTTCTTCTTTGGTTTTCCACTTCGTTTCTTATTAGACTTTTCAGGTAAAGAATGTGCGGACTCCGAGCTGGTCTGTCATCTGATGCCCGGGGTAGAGAGCAGGACGGCGGTCTCCCCGTTTGCCTGTCTGTCCAACATAACAGATCAAGATTTGTTTGACGTCAATGTGGTAAAAGATGTACGTGAATGTATGGGTGCAGCTTTCTTTTATCTTGTTTATTCATTTAAGTGAAATAATTTTTACATGATGATAGTAGTAGCTACGTGTCCACTGTACCAAAGCCATCTTAAGACTTATTCCCGGATAAGAATTCCAGCCTTTCACCGAAGTAGGTAAACAAATCTTTTTAAAAATACTTGAGTAGTTTTAAAATAGAAAATGAAATTAGGTAAGGAAGAGAATGTTAGGTTCTCAGTTAATCATCACGTGTGGATTATGCCTCACTGTGGAGACCCTTGCACCAGAGGCCCTGGCTGCTCACGTGTGGACCAGAGACCAGCACCACGGGCATTACTGGTGTCACCTGCTGGAGATGCCATCCTATAACCAGTGACTTCCAACGCACATCAACATTGGGCAGCCTTGCAGGAGGCAGTTTGTGTTTGTTTGTCCTCATTTTTGTGATCCTTGCACCTAAAGATAGTGTGTGATACAGAGTAGAAGTTACAAATATATAGCACACACTTTAATTTTTAAGTTGAACATATGAGCCGTTGTTTCCTGCCACACAGGATTGGGGGTAATGAGCCTACTGGCTGATCCTGCCTGGAACCCTGGCATCTTATCCACAGCATGTGGATGGGCAGTATGTTTTTTTTATTGTTATTTTAAAAAAATTTTTGAATGGAAGCTTCTGGGAAATATTTCTTCATTCTCTTTTTTTTATTGAAGCATTGTTGATTTACAATGTTGTATTAATTACTGCTGTACAGCAAAGTGATTCAGTTATACATATGTATATATTCTTTTTATATATATTCTTTTCCATTATGGTTTATCACAGGATATTGGATATAGTTCCCTGTGCTCTACAGTAGGACCTTGTTGTTTATCCATCCTATATATACCCGTTTGCACCTGCTAACCCCAACCTCCCCCTCCATCCCTCCGCAACCCCCTTACCCTTGGCAACTACCAGTCTGTTCTCTGTGAATCTTTCTGTTTTGTAGATAGGTTCATTTGTGTCATATTTTAGATTCCACATAGAAGTGATATCATATGGTATTTGTCTTTCTCTGTCTCACTTACTTCACCTAGTATGATAATCTCTAGGTCCATCCATGTTGCTTCAAATGGCATTATTTCATTATTTTTTTATGGCTGAGTAAAATTCCATTGTCTGTACGTACCACTTCTTTGTCCATTCATCTGTTGTTGGACAGTTAGGCTGCTTCCATATCCTGGCTATTGTGAATAGTTCCGCTATGAACATAGGGGTGCATGTATCTTTTCAAATTAGAGTTTTGTCCAGAGTGGGATTACTATATCACATGATATCTCTATTTTTAGCTTTCTGAGGAACCTCCATCCCATTCTCCATAGTGGCTGCACCAACTTCCCACCAACAGCGTAGGAGGGTTCGATGGGCAGTACATTCTAATGACTGTGAGGACATCATTGGCCAAAACCAGACAATTACATTCTGAAAGGCAGTTTAAGAAAAAATAGATGTGTGTGGAAAGGAGACTGCTACTCCTGTTAATGTGTAGCTGATAGCAATGTTTGTAAAGCCATGAATATTTTTTCAGGAAAAATAGATTTCAAAAAAATTTTTGTAGTGTAACTCCAAAGTGGTAAAAGTGACTGAACTTCACATTTCGAGTCAGAGACATTATTTCTATGATTTCATAGAGTCAATATTTTGAGTACTTTTTTTTTTTTTACTGATTTTATTTGGTCATTTACATTAAAGTGGAGAAAACTTAATACACTGTTTCAAAGTTTGACAATACTTGGTGTAATCAAAGACGCTGACAATCTGAAATCTCTGCATATCCTCAGGCTATGTTACGAACGATTGATGTGGATGCAAAAAATCTTCCTCTCCTTTTCTTGAATAAATATGATAAAAGTGGAAGGAAGTACCCTTTGAATGGTTATGTACTGAACTTCCACAAACACGGCTCCCTGTCAGCACTGACCGAGGATAACTGGTATGACCTTTCCTGCTTTAACATTCTTTATAGACAGGCGTGTGTGTTTGTGTAATAAATGCTGTTGCATTATGACTTATGGGAGTAATTTTAAGTTGTAGTCATTTAAGAAGAGTCATTACAATGCAATTTATTTCAAACAGTTTAAAAATTGCCTCTTCAAATTATGATTGAGGTGAAGCTCACCTAACATAAAATTGACCATTTTAAAGTGAACAATTCAGGGACATTTGATGCATTCATAATAAATAAGCATGTCGCTTCTATCCAGGTGTTAAACAGCGTCATTAACCCAAGGGGAACGTCTGGACCCCTGAAGCAGTAACTCCCCACTCCTCCCCTCCCTCAGCCTCTGGCAACCATTGTTCTCTCTCTATCTGTTCTCCGTCTCGTGGATTTAACTAGTCTGGATATATTTAACATGAATGGAATCACACAATTATGTGACTTTTTGTGTTCGACTTCTTTCACTAGGATATTTCAAGGTTCACCCATGTGACTCTTTTCATAGCTGGATATTATTGCATTGTTTGTACATGTACAATTTGCTTCTTCAGTGGATGAGTCGCTTCAACTTCTGGCTACAGTGAACATGCATGTTCATGTATTTGTTTCAGGGCCTGTTTTCAATTCTTTTGTGTATATACCTAGGCGTAGAATTGCTGGGTCACGTAGTAAGTCTGTGTTCAGCTTTTGTAGAACCGCTACAGTATTGTCCACAACAACCATTTTACTCAACCCCTTCCCTGTACAAGGGCTCTACTTTCTCCACAACCCCACCACATTTGCTATTTTCCTTTTTCAAAACAATTATAGCCATTCTAGTGTGTGTGAAGTGATCTATATCTCATGGTGGTTTTAATTTACATTTCACTCAACACTAAAAATCTTGAGCTTAATTTTATGTTATGAAAGATTATATCATCTTTAGAGAAATGTCTAAAGTCCTTTGCCCACTTTAAAATTATGTTGTTTATATTTTGTTGTTGAGTTGTAGAAGTTCTTTATATATCCTCATACTAGACTTATCATATGTACGATTTGCAAATAGTTTCCCTACTCTCTAAGTTATCTTTTCATTTTCTTGATAATGTCCTTTGATGCACAAAAAACTTTTAATTTTGATGAAATCCAACCTATCTAATTTTTCTTTTGTAACTCATGTTTTCAGTGTCATGTCTAAGAATCCATTCCCAAGACCAAGGTCATGAAGATTTATCACTGTGTTTTCTTCTGAGAGCTCTTATGTTTAGTGTGTTGATCCATTTTGAATAGATTTTGGAGTATGGTGTAAGATTCTCCAACTTCATTCATTTGCACGTGGATATACAGTTGCCCCAGAACCATTTGTTGAATTCTTTTTCCACTGAATGGTGTTAGCATCTTGTCAAAACTCAGCTGACAGATATGTGGGTTTATTTCTGAATTCTCTGTTCTATTCCATTAGTCTATCTGTCTCTCCTCATGCCAGTACCACCCTGTTTTGGTAACTATAGCTTGTGAAATGGGTGGGTCCTCCGAGTTTCTTTGTGTTCAATACTGTTTTGCCTCTTCAAGGTCCCTTGTAATTCCCTGTGAATTTGAGGATTGTCTTTTCCACTTCTGCAAAAAAAGGCTGTAGGAATTTCAGTAGGGATTGCAGTGATCTATAGATCACTTTGAGTAGTATTGTCATCTTAATAATATTAAGTCTTTCAATCTATAAACACAGGCTATCTTTCCATTTTTAGGTCTTCCTTAATTTCTTTCTACAATGTTGTAGTTTTCAGCATACAAGTCTTTGACCTCCTTTGTTAAAATTTATCCCTAGGTGTTTTATTCTTATGCATGCTATTTCAGTTGGAACTTTTTCCTTAATATTCTTTTTCACATCTTTATTGGAGTACAATTGCTTTACAATGTTGTGTTAGTTTCTGCTGTACAACAAAGTGAATCAGCTATATGTATACATATATCCCCATGTCCCCTCCCTCTTGAGGCTTCCTCCCACCCTCCCTATCCCTCCTTTTTAGGCTGTCACAAAGAACCGAGCTGATTTCCCTGTGCTATGCAGAGGCTTCCCACTAGCTCTCTATTTTACATTTGGTAGTGTGTATATGTCAGTGCTACTCTCTCACTGCGTCCCAGCCTCCCCTCCCCCTCCCATGTCCTGAAGTCTGTTTTCTATGTCTGTGTCTTTATTCTTGCCCTGCCACTAGGTTCATCAGTACCTTTTTTTTTTTTTTTTAGATTCCATATATATGCCTTAGCATACGGTATTTGTTTTTCTCTTTCTGACTTACTTCACTCTGTATGACAAACTCCAGGTCCATCCACCTCACTACAAATAACTCAGTTTCATTCCTTTTTATGGCTGATTAATATCCCATTGTATATATGTGCCACATCTTCTTTATCCATTCATCTGTTGATGGGCATTTAGGTTGCTTCCACGTCCTGGCTATTGTAAATAGTGCTGCAGTGAACATTGTGGTACATGCATCTTTTTGAATTATTGTGTTCTGCCCAGTATATGCCCAGTAGTGGGATTGCTGGGTCATATGGTAATTCTGTTTTTAGTTTTTTAAGGAACCTCCATACTGTTCTCCTTAGTGGCTGTATCCTTAATATTCTTTTCAGCAAGTACCTTGCTTTTGTATAGAAACAAAACTGATTTTTGAGTGTTGATCTTGTACTTTATAATTTTGCCAAGTTTGTTTATTAGCTCTGATAGTTATTTTGTGGATTCTTCAGCATTTTCTACATATGGAATCATGCCATCTGTGAACAGAGGAGTTTTACTTTTTCCTTTCTGATTTGAATGCCTTGTTTTTCTTCTTCTTGCCTAAGGGCTCTGGCTAGTGCTTCCAGTAAAATGTTGAATAGCAATGGTGGAAGCACAGGTTTTCCTCAGAGGGTTTAGTTACTCAGTTGTTTGGTCTCGACTGTCATCTTTTGCCCCCAGCAGCTGCCTCACCACCTCCCTCCCTGACTGAGCCCTGAGCTCAGCCAAACACAGACAAGCACCGCACTTCTGTACTTCCTGCAGCTCCCAGACAGGTTAGGACAGACAGACTCGGGAACCAGAGACCAGCGTCCCTCACTGGGACACAGGCTGATGCTAAGCTGGACGGAGGGCGGGGAAGGAGCCAATGAAAAGGTCTCAGCACTTTCCTGCGTTCCTAACCTTGTTCTTGACTCTGAGGTAAACCTTGGCTTATCTCCCACCTTCTGACTAAGTTGATTCTGGGAGTTTTTGCTTGAATTTTTGATGTTTCTGTGCAGGGATGGGTGTTTTAACAGATGTAAATTAACAACTTTGGTCATCATAATGTGCTACTGTATAAGAGCACACAAAGTCATGCTTTTGCAGCCAATTAGCCTTTTTACTAGTTTAGTCAGTTTAGGGCTAGACGGAGCAGAGTAAGGAGCTGGAGGCCAAGCACAGGGGTACGTCCTGAGGTCTCTCCACGTCTGGTTTTATTTTTTCTCTAGAAAGACCAGCAATTCAGTAGTGATTTACCAGTTCCTTGGCTGTAGATTGAGAACACATCAAAACAAAATGTATTCCTGTAATGTTGTTCTTTTTTCTTCTATAGGTTAAACATGGGTGATGCGTTCAATTTAATCAGAGATTTTGCACTTGTCACTCAGGCCATCAGGTAGAGTAAACGTTCCTGCATTTGAGGTTCCTATAAGCAGCTGAACATCGTTAAGTACAAATGGCCATGATAATAATTGAAACACTCCATCTCGTACAGGATCTCACTGAGTGAATTATGCGATGACAAAAATGACAACGTTGTGTTGGCATTTACACAACTAAGTGAAGCATTCAACAGAAAGCTTGGGCCTAAAGAAAGACCCTGACTGCGTCCAATTTTCCTGAGTACTGTGCGCCTAGGAAACAGAGATGGCCAGAATGCCACCTTTTGTGTTTCAGGACGAGTCACCGCCCCTGCCTGCACAGTTAAGATGAGGTTTGCAGATGACCCCTTGTACCTACAACCATCCTCAACACACCCTTCAAATTCTCATGCTTTGCCCCATAAAGGATTAGCTGAACTGATTTCTCCTCCTGAGCAAATGGACAAACACCTGCTAACTTGACCAAACATTAGTCAGATTTCTCCCGTTCACCCCACAGGTCCCTGAACTTTAATCTACCCTTAGGCTCCTCCTAAAAGCTGCCCTGAGGGGTCCCCAGATCACCTGTGCCTGCCCCAACCCCAGGTCACTGTGAGGTCAACTGTGCAGTCACACCACGTACACACCCACTCCCCTGCACCTGATCATTTCCAGCCTTGTTTACTAATCCCTGTAAATCAAAGACTTTTCCCTGCTGACCTTTGAGAACTCTGCAAATCCCATGGTCAGAGTGTTTTCCCTTTGTAATAGGCTTCTCCACTTACTGCAATGGTCTTTTCCAATAAAGTCGCTTCTTACCTAAATCCAGATTTGTTTTTGATTCGATTTTCACAAATTATTGAACAACTTATATAAAGATGTCCTAGAGTGGAAAGTTTTTAGTTTGATATCTGAGTTCTCCTCAGGAATTCTAACAACATTTTTCTTCTAAGAATTTTAGCTTGTATAATACCTATGCTAAATGTCTCAAACAATTACTACTTTGGCTTGAAATGTTAATGATTTTTTTAAAGACAGAAATAAAACCCAAGTTAAAATTATACAACATCATACAGCATAGCAGTGAGTTGAACTCTTGAAAGTAGTTTCAGAGTAATTTTTAATGATTAAATGTTTCTAAATGTCCTGCATCCTTCCCCCAGGCAGACACCAGGTTCTGAGCACATTTTCCATGTCCCTGGGATCAGTGGGGACAGATCTACAGGGACTGAGCTACGAGCCACTGAGAGTGTTCCACGTGGAATAAAGCAAATCCGCCAATGTCACTGGGGCGGCGATTTATGGCCTGCGTGTCCTCATTTGCATTGCTTCCATTCCTTAACCGCTGTTTCCTGTGATCTCATTTGTGTTCCTCTCCCTCCCGCCCTACCCCCGCCCGCGTATCCTGGGAGCTTATCCCTGTCGTGGGCTCACCCATCTCTGTCCCTATTTTTGCTCTTGGCTGGACCGTGGCATCAAACTAGATTCTCCCCAAATCTGACTCCCCTAGTGAGTGCTTTTTCTTTGCTGCTCCTAATTTACCAAATCTTCAGGCACGGAAGGGAACAGCCTCACTGAGGGCACAAATCGCGTAATTACTTCCCAGAGAGACTTCGATGCTGATGTTAAGGAGTGAAGACAAAAACAAGGAGCAAGGACTCTTCTGCTTGGGCAAGTGGTTGGTTAGGCGCTAACGCAGAGAAAAACAACAGCTGGAGATAAGTTGCCTTTACCAGAGTGGATGTCAGATACACACCCAGCACACACGCGTGTGCACACTTGCCTATTTTTACATCTAGGTCTCTTACACATCGAAACTTGACAATTATATATCTGGCTGTATTCTGGTGTTTTATATCTTTCATTTAAAGGGCTTGAGGTGTTCACTTTAGCTTTACTGCATTTGTCCGGAGTCTTGAATTGGGGAGGGGATGGCCATACACCCCGTCCCCCGGTCTCCCGGAGCACGCTGGGACAGCTGTAAGCAGACCCACTGCTTATGGGGAGTTGACGGCTCACATTAAATAACATATATTTCAATGCAATAATTTCTTTTATTATTCCGTTATACACTAACAAATTGCTGATTTAGATGATATGTGCAAATCCAGCCTCATACACTTTTGTCAATAAGTTTTTCTTGAATAACCTATTGATAATAATTATTCTTAGAAAAATTTTCAAGAGAGAAAAGAAAATATGATTCTATCATTTTGCAATAATGCTACTAACAATGCAGATGAATCACAGAATCTGTACTTTGACGGGTCTGTGAAGCCGAGTGCGTCCCCCACATCCTCCTTTTTGTTTAGTAGTCGTCCACATCACCAGCACAGATGGCGAGCAGAGCCTTCTCATAATGCCCTGAAGCAAAATGCTGCAAAGAGGAAAATACGATGTATTTGAAGTACAACATCACAGGATTTCTAAAAAGAAGCATAATCCCTCTGAACTACAGAATGAAAGACCATGGGCCATTAGCGTCTCAAAAATTATTTATTTTTTTCCGTCTAAATATTTAATATGCCCTGAGAACTATTCCCAGTGGAAGTTACTGAAAAATAATACCATGGTTATAGTCAATAAAACGGGGTTTATATAAAGTTGATGGAACCCTAATGTGTTCTTATAAGAGGAATAACTTGCAGTAGAATTAAATATTCTCCTCAACTTTAGAAAGAGGTGTCCTAATATTGTAAATCAGTGTAGAGTCTGGGGCGCAGATTGGATAATATGCCTCAAATGGCTTAAAAATGTTTATACTCACGGATGCAGAAATTCGACTTCAAGCAATCTATCCTAAGGAGGGGACTTCCCTGTGGCACAGTGGTTAAGAATCCGCCTGCCAATGCAGGGGACACGGGTTCAAGCCCTGGTCCAGGAAGATCCCACATGGCACGGAGCAACTAAGCCCGTGCACCACAACTACTGAGCCCCTCTGCTACAACTACTGAAGCCCATACGCTTAGAGCTCATGCTCCGCAACAAGAGAACCCACCACAGTGAGAAGCCTGTGCACTGCAAGGAAGAGTAGACCCCACTCTGTGCAACTAGAGAAAGCCCGTGTGCAACAACGAAGACCCCAACACAGCCAAATAGATAAATAAATTTATTTATTTATTTTTATAAATTTATTTTTTAAAAAAAGAAATCAATCCTAAGGAAATAGTGACTAATTTTTGATGAGCCCAAGATTTATGCTCAAAAACATATACCACCATATTATATATAATAGTGAAAAAGTAAAAAGCAATAAGTAATAATGTGGGGGCAGTTGATGTACTTTACAACTTACACAGTAGAATTCGTGATTTAAAAATATTTAAGTAGTAAAAACATACCAATGTAAAAAGAAAACATGTACAACAAAGTTCTATTATTGGTTATCCGTGGTGGAGAATTAGGGCCATTTTAATCCTTTTATCATGCTTCTGTAGTAAGTTTTTCAAAAAAAATGATAGTAATAAATAAAAGGAATTCTAAAACTTATCTTTGTTAAAAGTCAACTCTCACATCCGTGTTCTCTTACACAAAGTCGTGTAATTATAATCGACTGCTTTAAATGCACATAGGAAAGTTGCATTAATTACATGTGAAGATAGTAGATTTTGAGGTGGCTGTGGTTAATTGCTGTCTAGGTATTAGAACTGTGTAGGTATATAGAAAATGAGTTATGCATTTCTCAATGAGAAATGTTTATTATCACTAAAATTTTAGGGTTTGAAGGTGTAGGTAAGGAGAGTTTTATCAAAGACAAAGGGGGAAGATGTCTCTTAAATGCTCCATTAATCCTTCCCCTTGGAAACAACTTCAACTTCCCGAGTGCCTACAAGGTCTTCTGGGTTGTGGGATCTCTTGGTCCTTGGGTTGTCAAGTTTCTTCTGTATCTTTCAATAAATGAAAAAGCTATTTTATGCAACTGAAAATTTCAATGGAAACAGTGTGGACCAGGTAACAGGACGTAGCTGTGTGCAAAATATACGTTAAGATACATTCTACGGCCCTGTGCTTGGGTTAATGCTCTGCTTGAAGTTCTTTATACTTTTTTAAACAAGGGGTCAAACATTTTCATTTTTTATTGGGTGCCCCAAATTACATCGCTGGTCCTACACATTCTGATAATTCTTTGCTAGGTTTTATCAACATCCAGGCTAAAGCTTAGGTGTCTCAGAATGAAGAAACCACTGGCCTGTTGACTTCTGAGTCATTGCTTCTTTGCATGAGCTTCAGGGGCTCATGGGATGGGAATGTGAAGAATTTTACTTAACCACCCATGTGATGGGATCTGACTGGCTGCCCGCCTCCTATGACAACTTGCAGGAGAGCTGATCTCAGAAAGTTCTTCACAATTAATGTGCTCTTGTTGCAGAATGTTTTCTTTCTGGTGCTGATCATACTTGGGCGTTTAACTTGTAAAGCCCCATCACACCATCAGGGGATGAATAGTTTACATGACAAACTAATAACTTTTGCTTTAAACACATCAAAGAGGAATAAGTTTTGTCACGGAGGCAAAGGGGTTTTCTTATCTGTTAATGTACTAAGGCTGCCTGACCTACCAACATAGACAATCCCTGCCAGAATATTTAACTTATTGGATTCCACAACGAAGTTAATTAAAGTAAGGCTCTTGTTTCAGTTTCAAAAAGGGTCAAATATGGGTGCAAATAAATCACGAGTAGGAGACTTACTTTGATATCATGGAAGAGGGACTTCCCGTATCTCTCTTTGTATCGTTTCCTTATGGTCATCAGGTCTATTTCACTTCTGGCGATTAGAATCCTGATCACCGTTTTATTATGGAAACCGAAGTCCTAAAAGACACAGCCAAGGGGAGAAAAACAATGAGGAAACAGCACCTTAAAGTCAATCTGTCTAAAATGGACCCACCCCTTTTCCTGTGGCCCTGTGCTCCTGGTCCTGTATCCCTCAAGCCCTGGCATCCCCACCCGTGAGCACCGACTCAGACTCCGCCTCCCCTCTGTGACACCCCCCAACACACACACATAGGGAAGTGGACCATCTACTATGCCCTGTAATTTCCGTCTCCAGGGTCACAGGCTTGATGCTGGTCCTTATCATTTCACCGGATTCTGCAATAATCCTCCCTTTTATTTTTAATTTATTTTTTTAAATTAATTTTTATTGGAGTATAGTTGATTAACAATGATGTGTTAGCTCCTTTTTTTTTAAAGATTTTTAAAATAAGTTTATTTATGGCTGCATTGGGTCTTCATTGCTGTGCACGGGCTTTCTCTAGTTGTGGCAAGTGGGGGCTACTCTTCGTTATGGTGTGCAGGCTTCTCATCATGGTGGCTTCTCCTATTGCAGAGCATGGGCTGTAGGCACGTGGGTTTCAGTAGTTGTGGCACGTGGGCTCAACAGTTGTGGCTCACGGGCTCCTGAGTGCAGTCTCAGCAGTTGTGGTGCATGGGCTTAGTTGCTCCGCAGCATGTGGGATCTTCCTGAACCAGGGCTTGAACCCGTGTCCCCTGCATTGGCAGGTGAATTCCTAACCACTGTGCCACCAGGGAAGTCCAATGTGTTAGTTTCTGCTGTACAGTAAAATGAATCAGTTATACATACACATGTATCCACTCTTCTTTAGATTCTTTCCCATATAGATCATTACAGAGTATTGAGTAGAGTCCCCTGTGCTATACAGTAGGTCCTTATTAGTTATCTCTTTTATATATAGTAGTGTGTATATGTCAATCCCAATCTCCCAAATTATCCTTCCCCCTCTTATCCCCTGGTAACCATAAGTTTGTTTTCTACATCTGTGACTCTGTAATTCTCCCTTGTAAATCTGGTCAACCTCCTCACTGTCTCCTGGGCACTGCATTTTAGGATGCAAACCTGATTGTGTGCTCTTTCTAGGTAAAGATTCTTGCTGGGTTGGGAGGTGGGTCCCAATGCTATTAGATGAACGTTGGTGTGTCTATGATGACAATTACATTTTTATTTTATTGTCTGCATATTATGGAAAACTGTAAAAATAAGAATTCCAGGTACTCGAAATATTTGATGATTTAACCTCCAATACTAAAAGATACACAAAAATCAATTTCTGTGTACTAGCTCCGAAAAGAATACCTTTTCACAAAGCAATTTCAAATTGTCTGTTCAAATGGAGTGCTGGTGACATCTAGTGGCCAAGAAGCACCAGCTAATTTTTGATGTCGGAATGTTTTGTGTATAACCTACTAACGAAATTTTCCATAATTTGAAGTGATGAAAATGAATGATCTAACCAAGTTTCCGTATTTAAGTTGTATGTCATTTGCTTAGAGTGAACTGGAGAAAAACAGAAGAGATTTTCTTTGGTGAGCGCTGATGCAAACAGCTTTTGACCAATACTTGACACTGGGGGGAGGTCCTCGTATATGAACACTCTGATTACTGGAATATACACTCCTCCTCTGTGCCTGCAAACTGTTTGTGAGTACACATACCTTCCTTTTCACAGACACACACAGCAAAGATACAGTTTTTATCTATTATTAGGATAGGTGGCCCTCACTTTGGGCATAACTGGAATCAAATAATGTGATTATTTTCCCAAGGTCATTCACAAGTGAAGCTTTACTCTTGTTGCTGGAGAAGGAAATGGTTGAAGTCATCCGAGAGCCTTGCCCAGTACACTTTTAAATAGATATTTGAGCGAGTCAACCTTTCTTCTTAGAAACAGAACAAAAAAGAAGCAGAGGACTGTGAGCATGGATCTCCTCCTATGTCCTGAGGATACGTGGGTTCTTGTACATAATAAAAGTACTTGTACATAAATAAAAATAAATCAATAAAATATTCCTGATGATTAGCGTGTTATCCAAGCTTGCTGGCTACCTCTGAGAATTTGGTCTATAACAATTACATTGAGGATAAAACACTCTGTCAAAATTATTGTACTACGGAACTGTTTTTAGTGATTTCCTTTGAGTTTTCAGGGCTATGGCCTGTATAGTGATGTGTATGAGACCTTTTCATTTTCTAAATATGTCTCATGCACATCGTGGATGAGATATGCATCCTCTCAGGCATGTAAGTGTTTGTTTTTTTTTTTTGAAAATGATGCACCGACGGATGTGCAGTTGACTAACGCCCGAAACTAAAAAGTGTTCTCACTTAATTACAAAAATCGCTTTAGACTTTATTGTTGTCTAGCTGTGTCTTTTTACATGGTTTTTAAAATAATACTTTATGTTTAAAAATAATCACTCACATTTTGTGTTTCTGAACTTCAGGAATGTAGCCATTTCTTACTGAGAGTTTCTAACGCTTTGACATTTTCTGCTTGATGCCATATGTTGTGTAATTGCCCGAGTATGAGGGGCGTGGTCTTCAGAAGCTGTAAAAGCCTTTGGACCTATCAGTTTCTCCAGATGCTAAGAAACGCTAAAGTACATCTCTTTGGGGAGATAGGCCCTAAGGAATACTTCTTAGGTACATCGGTTTGATACAGAAAGCAGAGCTTTATTTTTATTTGATGAGTCCATTTTGGTGTATATTTATTTCACTTAAGCATATTTTCTTGGAAATGAATATATTTGCATACAAATTCAAATATGGGAATCAGTTCTTAAATAATTGAAGTAAAACTAGTCCTTTGAGAAAGTAGACATGATTTATGGAGAAATTTTTAAAATATGTGGGTCATACTTACATGGATTGCACTATATAATCTGTAAGCAAAATAGGCTGGTTTGTCTCGAACGCAGAGAACTAGGAAAAATCAGAGAGAAAAGAAGAAAGTTTGGGAGTGACAGTACATATATTCTTCAAAATTTGGGAAACAATGAGACCACTTTCTTTTTTGGTTACAATCCTGGAAGGGTGATATTTTGTGAGTTCTCTGTGGGACCCCTCATTATACATTGTATTAAAATGTCAACATTTAGAACAGTGGTAAAACCATAACCTTCTTTACAAGAGAAAGGAAGTTACCATATATAAGATGAACGTAAAAATGTGAGATCCCAATCACCTGAGAATTCAAGGTTTCCTAGTATGAAAGTTGACAGCTATTAGGAAGGGTATTGGTTCATGAAAATTATCAGCTTGCCAGTTTAGTGTATTATATCAGTAGCTGATATAATTTTCCTCTACAGAGATAACATCCTGTCTAAATAATTAAATCCAGGCAAAAGTGACTCAGTCAGGAGCTTATTCATGCATCTTTAATTCGCAGAGCTAATCAACACTTATTGTACCAAATAAATGATTACTCACCAATTGCCACCAGCAGCTCTTGAAAGTATCCATCATAACATTCATTAATGGCATCTACTATGTCTTGCCCAGAAATATTTTGAAACTCCTGGAAAACTTCAACAGATTGATATAACCCAAAACGATTTTATGAATATTGTAAATTTAAAATGCAAATATTGATTGCTTATACAGAGTGAAGGCAAATAAAGTTTAGGGGTGCGTGTCGGGTTGGAGTAGGCCACCTTTTAAATTTTTTATAGACTTCTGTGTATTATATATACTAGAAAAAAACCAAAAAAGTAGCTTACAACATAAGGGAAACAGAAAGGTATAGCAGTTTGGGGAATGTCAGACAAAGCACCTCTAAGACCAATAAGGCAGCCTCACACAAACCACGACTTCAATAATAATGACCTTGGTTCATTATGGACTGGCTAACCTGTGTTCAGCGTATTCTTTTCAAGACAACATGTGATGAACCTAACAGGAAACAGGTAATATATGTAAGTTCTCCATCAAAAACAGGGATGGTTTCAAAAGGTTTAGTATTGAAAGGTCATGGAATTCAATTATTGGCAAAATAAAACCATAGGGGAACTTCATTCCTTAGCAATGTCATTAGACGAGGCGTGTCTGTATAAAGATAATCCAAAATAGATACCTTAGAGATAACTGGCTTTCCTCTCTTTATATGTAACCCCTCCCCCATTTTCCCAATTACTTGCTTTTTATTCTATAATCAGGGAGTAGCTGGAAAGAACAGAGGGCAGTTACCCAGCCACAGCTGCTGGTAGCTCTTGTTACACAGGATCATTTGCAAAAGCGTTTTGTGCTCTCCTGTCCTCTGCTGGCAAGCCTCCCACAGCACCTGGAACATCACAGGGCCACCAGGTAGCACCGCAGCCCCAGGAGGCCTGACCAAGGTCCCGCCGTCGCTCTGAGGGCAGATCCTAGTTACCATGGCGTCCTGTGCAGCCATGGCGGGGTCCGTGTATCCTTCCTCCCTGGTTCCCTGGGAAACAAGCACAGGTTTCCCTCTGGTAAGTGCTCTTTTTTTTAAAAAAACAACCCATTTAAAAATTGGGGGTGGGTTAAAGGTATTTTAAAGTCCCCCAAATGATGGACTACAACACATATTAAAAGTGATCATTTCAAAGATTATGTAATAACAAGGAACAACCTTCACAACAACTTTAACCAGAAATAACCAAATACACTACTGCGTTACAACAATATGCATTTTGGAAATATCACATATAGGTGTATAAAAACTGGATCAAAAACAAAGTTAGGCATTGTCTAGGCAGTAGAAATATGTATGGCTTATATATTTTTTTCTTTTTTTTTTAAGATACAGTTAACAGACAATAAACAGCATATATTTAGGGTGTACAATTTGGTATCCCAATCTCCCAATTCATTCCCCCCAACCCTCCCCACTTTCCCCACTTGGTGTCCATGTGTTTGTTCTCCACACCTGTGTCTCTATTTCTGCCTTGCATTTCCTCTTTCATAGTTGTTAGCATTTGCCTTATGTATTGAGGTGCTCCTATATTGGGTGCATATATATTTATAATGGTTATCTCCTCTTCTTGGATGGATCCCTTGATCTTTATGTAATGTCCTTTCTTGTCTCTTGTAACATTTTTTATTTTAAAGTCTATTTTATCTGATATGATTATTGCTACTCCAGCTTTCTTTTGATTTTCATTTGCATGGAATATCTTTTTCCATCCCCTCACTTTCAGTCTGTATGTGTCCCTAGGTCTGAAGTGGGTCTCTTGGAGACAGCATATATGTGGGTCTTCTTTTTTGTATCCATTCAGCCAGTCTGTGTGTTCTGGTTGGTGCATTTAGTCCATTTACATTCAAGGTCATTATCGATATGTATGTTCCTATTACCATTTTCTTAATTGTTTTGTTTTTGTTTTTGTAGATCCTTCTCTTCTCTTATGTTTCCCGCTTAGAGAAGTTCCTTTAGCATTTGTTGTAGGGCTGGTTTGGTGGTGCTGAATTCTGTTAGCTGTTGCTTGTCTGTAAAGCTTTTGATTTCTGCATCGAATCTGAATGAGATCCTTGCTGGGTAGAGTATTCTTGGTTGTAGGTTATTCCCTTTCATGACTTGAAATATATCATGCCACTCCCTTCTGGCTTGCAGAATTTCTGCTGAGAAATCAGCAGTTACCCTTATGGGTAAGTTCCCTTGTATGTTATTTGTTGTTTTTCCCTTGTTGCTTTTAATAACATTTCTCTGTCTTTAATTTTTGTCAGCTTGACTACTATATGTCTTGGCGTGTTCTCCTTGGATTTATCCTGCCTGGGACTCTCTGAGCTTCCTGGACTTGGGTAGCTATTTCCTTTCCCATGTTAGGGACGTTTTCAACTATAATCTTCCAATATTTTCTCACGTCCTTTCTCTCTCTCGTCTCCTTCTGGGACCCCTATAATGCGAATGTTGGTGCATGGTGCATTTAACATTGTCCCAGAGGTCTCTTAGGCTGTCTTCAGTTCTTTTCATTCTTTTTTCTTTATTCTTTTCCGCATCAGTGATGATCACCATTCTGTCTTCCAGGTCACTTATTCGCCCTTCTGCTTCCGTTAATCTGCTATTGGTTCCTTCTAGTGTATTTTTCATTTCAGTTATTGTGTTACATATTTCTGTTTGTTTGCTCTTTAATTCTTCTAGGTCTTTGGTAAACTTTTCGATCTTTGCATCCAGTCTTTTTTCAAAGTCCTGGATCATCTTCACTATCATTATTCTGAGTTCTTTTTCTGGAAGGGTGCCTATGTCCTCTTCATTTAGTTGTTTTTCTGGGGCTTTATCCTGTCCCTTCATCTTGTACAAAGTCCTCTGCTTTTTCATTTTCTCTATTTCTCTGTGGCTGTGGTTTTCAGTTCTGCAAGACGAAATACTGCTGATACTGCTTGATGCTGCTGTCTGCCCTCTTGTGGAGGAAGCTATCCGGGTAAGTGCTCTTGATTGACAACTCATGTGAGTTTATTGGGACACACATCTTTGAAACACCAAACATACTGGAGATTCCTAAGAAAGTTCTATCATTAGTTGGAGTTAGCCTACATTTCTTGGGTGCTTTATGAAATGAAGATCTTTTTTTAAAAATGTGGGTACTTTTCATTTTTTCTTTGCAGCCAAGGCAATCTTTCAAAGGAGCTGACAAAGTTTTCACTTTTCCAGTTCCCTGTGCAGTATCTTCTTCATGCTTCAAACAGGGTCCACTGCCTGGCCGGATGGTAGAGAAGGGATTTAACATTGTCAGAAGGAAAATGCAGAGAGAAAGCGTGAGTTGATACTCAACCTCTGACCTGTAACATCACAAAATAATCATGAAATCCAGATTTTGTGCAGTGAGAGTGTTTTGTAAATTTGTTTCACTCCTGCATCTTTATCATGTAAAGAATGACAGATGTGGCCATGTTGACCTATGAGATGTCAGTTCCAACAGGAGGGAAGGAGGGTTCACCAGTGCAGGACCCTTTGGTCCCTGAGGGTTGTGAGGACAAGGGGGCAGAAAGAGGTAGGAGAGACATGATGAGACAGTTTATTTAAACTTTCCTTTGGGTCAAGATCTGGAGGAAATGCTTTTTTTTAAAAACTTTGCTGGGAGACCACTGAGTACACTGTCTTCTGCTCCTGTTGTCTTTTTGGACTCTGGAAACGAACCCAGTGACACAACAAGATTGGACAGGGGAGGTCCTGAAGACACCTTCCTGAATTCACCGCAATCCCAAAGTAGCAGGAACGGGTCCCAAATTTCTCGTCTGCTCCTGATGGAGGAACTCACCTGCTGGCTAAGAAGCTGGCGGGGGAGACTGACAGATGGACTGGTTTATGGCCACAGCAGGGCAGACCCTTCAAGCAGCCGATGGCTGTGAGACAGACCACAGTGGCTGGAACCATGTAGGAGACACAGCTGAACGTGAGTGGGAGTCTTAGGTTCCAGTGAGAACAAAGGTGAGGCCAAACTATCATGAAAGATTACTTGGTTCTGACCAAACTGAGACAGAAAAAGGGATATAAGTGAACCAGCTCTTCATCTTCCCAGTGGGATTTGCCCTGATCAAGCTGTGCAGGCAGCATCCTAACCTAGCCACACCCCCCCACCCCCCGCCATGTCCTTCATCACCTAGCATGCTGTGAAATGCACCAATTGTTAGACTTCTCCTTAACTGTCTGCATCCCCCCACCACAATGCAAGCTTCTTAACATTGGACTCCTTGTCTCTTTTGATAAGTCCCAATCATCCTTGGTACCTTTGTAGGTGTTTGATACATACTCCCTGAATCTATGCTAAATGAAGGAAGGAAAGTTAAAGACATAGCTTTTATTTTTTATGTCCTTTTTTTAAAAGACATTTCTTTTTCTTCTTTCTTTTTAAATTTTATTTTATTCACTTATTTGATTGTGCCGGGTCTTCGTTGCGACAGGCAGCCTCCCTAGTTGCAGCTTGCCTACTTCTTAGCTGTGGCATGTGAATTCTAGTTGCAGCATGCATGTGGGATCTAGTTCCCTGACCAGGGATCGAACCTGGGCCCCCTGCATTGGAAGCTCTGAGCCTTAACAATGGAGCCACCGGGGAAGTCCCAAGAAATATCTTTTAGATAGCAGAATTTAAACACCAGTTAGTAGAAACGGGAAGATGTGCTGGATCATTGAGGTGTTTTTTGTGATTTCCAATCAAACGACATGGCTAAGCAAGTACCTACCCTTGCAAAGTTTGTGAGAAATATTTAAGAATTTTCTGCAGTTCTGGGTATCTGAAATCTTTTTGAGAGAAGATTTTTGGACATTTACTTGAAACGGTGCCCATCTGTTTACTTCTTTGTGCAGTTAATTGCCAAAAGCACTTTAAGCGGACTAGTAGATTTAAAAAATGTGAATCAGTTAATGTGTGACTTAGCTTGTCCCACCAAGTGGATTTTGTCATATAAAAAGCCTAAGACAGTGGCCTGTTAGGTGATGTAAATCCCAGGGAAATGGCATAAATGAGAATTGGGGTTAGGGGCAAAATCAAAATGTGAAAGGAAGAAATTAAGGGAATTAAAATCCGGCTGGAAGTGTTTGGAGCAAAGTGGCTACAGGTGGTCCTCAGAGGCCTCAGGGCACAGCTTGAAGAAGCATCACAGGGAGACTCGTGACAGCCGAGATGAGCACACTTTCCATTCTTTCTCTCCGTGGAAAGTTTTGTCACCTGCAGTGTGATGCGCGCATACGGACTCATTAATCTCTCAGTGACTAATACTTCATTATTTGACAGATAATTAGGTCTCCTGTAAATCTGGTCTAATAAAAGCACAGCGAGTTCTGTGAGTCAGTTTAGTAACTGGCATCAGTTTCCAGGAAGGTGTCCTGGTTGAGTGCTTTTCTTATGAGAAGTAGCCCTGTCGGAACATTCTTTATAGATTAAGTTAAAGCTCTTCTTTCCCGGGAAATAGGACCATAATTTAAATACTTCACGTTTCATGAATACCTTAAAGCTTCCAATTCCCTCAGTCTCTATTAATTCACAAAACAGAGGTGTGTCTGAATGTTCACGATGTCAAAAAGATGAAAGCCACGGACCGTCTCTGCTTTGATTCTGAAAGTGAAGATGCAGCGGGAGGAGGAGGAGGAGGATGTGATTCTAACTGTTGAAGAATTTTAGAACGTGGGCACTGGAAGGGAACCGAGAGCAGAATGGGTTCACTTCCCTTAATTTACACGGTAAATCCCTGGAATCTCAAGAAAGCAAAATCATAAACCCAAGGACACACAACTGATTTAGAACCAAGAGATAAAGATACATAGATATACACCTGGTTGTTTTAAACAGAGTATCTATTTACCTGTCTATCTATCTATCATGTATCTATCTATTATCTAGCCATCATCTATCTACCTGTCTACTTGTCTATCTGTATCTCTATTATATCTATGTATGTATGTATCTATCAACCTATTATTTATCTATTATCTATCTATCTATCTATCATCATCTATCTGTCTATCTATTATCTATCCGTCATCCATCTACCTGTCTACCTATCTATATCTCTATATGTATGTATTATGTATACATCTATCTATCATCTATCTATCATCTGTCTATCTATCTATCTATCTATCTATCTATCTATCTATCTATCTAATCTATCAATCATCTAGCTATAGAGAGAGATTAGGGCAGAGAGAATAAGGATTTCAACTAGAGGGTAGAAAGGACTTGGCCACATGACAATGCCCCTCAGTTATCTGGCTGGAACTCATCAACTCTTTTTGTAAGATGTCTAGATAGAATCTCTGAAATGGTGTACTCCACAGATAGTGATCAGAAGTGATGGCTTCTTCAATTCTCTAATTAACTCTACATCTTTCTCCACTCTTCTAGATTTACTGATCCAAAGCCTAAACTAGGAATTCCAAAGTGAAGAGTCAGTGGTCAGATTTCAAAGTATTCAAACATCCATGAAAATTATACATTTTACTAAGCATTCCATAGGACTCCTGATCTTGAAATGTAAGTTTTTTACTTCCATTTTCAATTATGAGTTCAGTGCTTTCTTTGAAATTTGTATTATACTCGTAAAGTGTGTTTCACATTTTAAGGGGAATATACTCTGAAACCTTATAAATACATAATATTTCAGTAAACCTCATTAATTTTCCTTGACTTCTTATAAAATCTAGGTCTCTCTTCACCATCATTTTTGATATTCTATGTTGAAAGGACAATTTTACTGCTCTGAAAAGCTATTTCAAAGTTAAACACACACACACACACACACACACACACGTAAGTTCCAACTCTAAAAATTGAACTTAAGAAGTAATACTTCATCCTGTAAAGTCATAATCCAAATTAGGTGAAACCCAGTGATAAAATAAATTGTGTATTATTTTAAAATATGTGTGTCTATACAGATATTATATATACAAATACACATCCTCATATTTGTACTGTATCAAAAATAAAGCATTATTGTCTAATTTCAGGAAAAAGGAACTGCAATTGTGCACCAGATCAATAGCCGTATTACATCAAGGGACAATATTGTTCACTGATTTCTTTTTCCCCTTGTGATTTATTTTCTCTCAAGTTTAATTTTCAGAACTGTGTGTTTTTCCTGAAATATAAGAGCTTTGCTTTATAAAAACACACTGAAATCCTGATTCTTGAATGTCAGTTACTTTTAGAGGGTTTGTAGCTCAACCTTTGAAGAGGTGCAGATTCTGAGAGGTCATGTGAGTACCTGATCACTGGAATTTTACCAAATAGAAGTAGAACTGGAGCGGATCAGAAGAGATTGAAGGTGGGAGCAGTCATATTTAGCAGCGGATGGGGAGGTGTGGTGTCTTGTGGCTGTTTTCAGGTTAGTCCCTCACCCAGCAGATGTGAAACATCAGGCCAGCCACGGAGCCCATCTGAGCTCCCAGGGACAGGGATGCAGCCAGCCGGCTCCCCTGGGGAGCTGACTCTGAGATGGAGACCAGCGGGTGTCTTGTTATTATTTTTTTTGCCTTAAAAAATTCAATGATGTATAGTTGATTTACAATGTTTTGTTAGTTTCAGGTGTACAGAAAAGTGATTCTGTTATACATACACATATTGCAAAGGTACATGCATTCCATTGTTCACAACAGCACTGTTCACAATCGCCAGGACACGGAAGCAACCTAAATGTCCATCAACAGAGGAATGGACAAAGAAGATGTGGCACATGTATACAGTGGAATATGACTCAGCCTTAAAAAGAATGAAATAATGCCATTTGCAGCAACGTGGGTGAACCTAGAGATTGTTATTGAGAGTGAAGTTAAGTCAGACAAAGACAAATATCATATGATACCACTTATGTGTGGAATCTAAAAAAATGGTAGAAATGAACTTATTTACAAAATGGATGTCTTGTTATTATGGGATGTGCTGGGCATCAACTGTGGATGCGAGAGAAAAAAAGCCACATTTGGAAGAAGGGGAGGCGGGACCATGACATAGGCCTAGTGGAATGCAAAATAGTCCTAATGAAATACATTTTTGTCCTACTAGAATACTTATATTTTTCTTTAATAAATTGAAATAATTTCTGTTTGGGTACTAGGAAAATAAAAAAATGTTTGCTCTTAAGGTGCAGCTCGTGGATTTATAATGGGACTGTTGGATTTACCCTATTGGGGGCAGTACTAATGTCAACATGAATTTCTTTTTTTTTTTTTTTTCCTTAGGATCTTTTTTATTTATTTACTTATTTATTTATTTATTTTTTTGTGGTATCAGTAATTCTTGTTTTTTCCTTTAAGAACTTTTATTAATATACAATTGACATACAATAAACTGCATATATTTAAAGTGTAGAATTTGATATTTTTTTCCTTATTAGTAATGTATATATGGCAATCCCAATTTCCCAATTCATCCCTTCTCGACACCCTCCCGCCCCCCCCCCCCCCCACTTTCCCCCCTTGGTGTCCATATGTTTGTTCTCTACATCTGTGTCTCTATTTCTGCCTTGCAAACTGGTTGATTTGTACCATTTTTCTATATTCTGCATATATGTTCAACACGAATTTCTGACTGGAAACTTGTTTTAATTTACTTTATGGAGTGCCAGTCCTAGAAAACCAAAAGATGATGACCCTTCTGCATGGAGAGGATGTTTTAATTAATCTTACAACATTTAAAAGTTAGAAAATATTCAACTGACATGTTGCCAAGATTATTTTTATATTAATGATTATTAAAAACTTTTTATTCCTATAATGACTCAACTTCTGTTACAAATTTAAATAAGCTTATTTCTACAACACCTTACACAGAAGTCTCAAGTTAAACGAACCTATCGATTCTCTGTTGCTGTTCTCATCCTGGAGATTCAAATCCTCAGAATAGGACTTGAGGAACTGATATGGGCAGTTTTATGAACTATGCACGCCACTCAAATGCAAATTAAACCACAGCAAACCAAAGTAAACAAGAAAGCAAATTCTTGATTTTGTTTTTACAAATAGAAAATTTTACTTTAATTGAAAAGTCAATGGATTTGCTCAGTCCTATGCCATTTTTTTCAAATGAACAATTTGAAGAAATCCAACCAGCCCGGGTCAACAATGTCTCCTCCGTCTGAGGCAGCTAATACTTTCTCCCTTAGGAATCTTTCCTTTTGGATTTCTTTATTCCTAATTCAAAACTGACAGACTTCCCTGGTGGGGCAGTGGTTAAGAATCTGTCTGCCAATGCAGGGGACATGGGTTTGAACCCTGGTCTGGGAAGATCCCACATACTGTGGAGCAACTAAGCCTGTGAGCCACAACTATTGTGCCTGCGTGCCACAAATGCTGAAGCCCAGGTGCCTAGAGCCCGTGCTTCGCAACAAGAGAAGCCACCACAATGAGAAGCCCAGGCATTGCAACAAAGAGTAGCCCCAACACACAGCAATAGAGAAAGCTCATGTGCAGCAAGGAAGACCCAAAACAGCCAATAAATAAATAAATAAATATATTAAAAAATACCCAAAACTGACGATAACTTGGGCACAAAAAAAAGAGTAAAAGAAATTAAAATCCTGTTTCCTGGCAATGAATGGAATTGTTAGTTTGTGTTCCAATCTGGCTGATAAATGTATTCATTCTTTAAATTATAGAGAATATCGTGAAGTGCAGTATAAAGTTTTTAATCACAATAAACACACATTAAAGGACCACACCTGCTGTGTTTGGTTGGATGTGTTAATCCACCCTGAATGAGGAAGAGAGCAAAACTGCACAATCGGAAAAGAAGGAAAACGAAGTAGTCATTTAAATTTGCACACTGCTGTTGATATTTTAAAGGACAAAAACCATTATCATTAGTCATTTTCTCATTTTAACTCTTTTGTGTATACAGACTAGTTCTAGTCAGAGTAGAAACAATTCTTAATTTGACCTTTGTTGTGTAAAGTAATAAGTAATAAGATGTTATGGAAAAACCCAAATGAAGTTTTTGGCCAAACCAATGCAATACTTTAACTTCTGAAATAAAGCTGTTCATTTTTTTTTTTTTAAACAAAGCTTTGTAGAACTAAAAAAAAAAAAATCTCTCTAGGTAAAGATTTGAACCTGCAGTTTCAGCAAGGAAAATTAGCATATGGTTGTGGGTCTGTTTTCTGGAGTGGTTGGGAGATTTTCTGTATTTTTTTTCCTGACCTGATATTCCCTCTCCTTCCTTCCTTCCTCCTTCCTTCCTTCTTCCTTCCTTCCTTCCTTCCTTCCTTCCTTCCTTCCTTCCTTCCTTCCTTCCTTTCCTTCCTTCCTTTCCTTCCTTCCTTCTTTCCTTCCTTTCTTTTTCTTTCCTTCTTTTATAAATTTATTTAATTTATTTTATATATTTTATTTTTAGCTGTGTTGGGTCTTCGTTGCTGTGTGCAGGCTTTCTCTAGTTGTGGAGAGCAGGGGCTACTCTTTGTCATGGTGCATGGGCTTCTCATTGCAGTGGCTTCTCTTCTAGAGCACGGGCTCTAGGCACGTGGGCTTCAGTAGTTGTGGCACATGGGCTCAGTAGTTGTGGCTCGTGGGCTCAGTAGTTGTGGCTCAGGCTCAGTAGTTGTGACTTGTAGGCTCAGTAGTTGTGGCTTGTGGGCTCTAGAGTGCAGGCTCAGTAGTTGTGGCACATGGGCTTAGTTGCTCTACGGCATGTGGGATCCTCCTGGACCAGGGCTCAAACCCGTGTCCCCTGCATTGGCAGGCAGATTCTTAACCACTGTGCCACCAGGGAAGTCCCTCCCTGGTTTTCTGTTGTCTTATAACCTGGGCTGAAACATCAAGAGATCCATCCACTGCTCTCCTTGCTAAAAGATGGCTAGTTGGCAATCTGAGAGATAACACAGAGGAAACGTAATAGCTTTCTAGCCTAAATTCAAGCCCCTTGCTTCCTGCTGAGTCCTCTCTCTCTCTCATTTCCTCCATTACTTTGTCAGGTACTGAGGGTGTGTCTGATTGATTTGGTCAATACAAACTCGAGACGATGGAATTACAGTTGTAAAGAGAGGGCAAGAAGGGAAAATGAGTTTTTATTTTCAATAATCCAGATTCTCTTAATTTGAAGTCATAAATGAGGCTCCTGGATCCCTGTATATTGTACCTTCATCTGGTGATTCTGATTGTTCACCTACGGATGGGGCCCTGGGTTCCTGGGGCCTTACTCATTCTCCTAATTATAAAGGTAATATTTTTAATCTGTTAACTCTCTCATAATATATAATTATTTATGCATTTATCTATAATTATAATCATTTTACTTATAGTAGGTTGTTTTGAGAACAGAGATGCTGTATTATTTATATTTGTTTGTCTCTATATCCAACCCAAGTTTCTATCATAGTGCCTTGAATTTAGCTGGTATTTAGTAATTGTTATTGTACACTGGGGTAAACTGGAGTTTTCTGTCCTATTTTTCGAAAACAAAACATATCTATTTTTTAATAGGGCAGAATGGTGTGAATTTTGGAATTTCATACCTGGACCAAGTTCACGAGCGTATCTCTGAAGTGTCCTGAGGTCTCTGAGTAGATGTCCTCCTGCAGGTCGCGGCTGTATTCTGGGTAAGAGAACACCCACATTGGAGGGTTGGTTTATGATAGAAGCACGACTGAATGTGCTTGTATAAGTCAGTGCTACTTCCCTGGTGTGAGTGGAAAGTGAGGAGACATACCTAATCTGCTGACATTTCTTGGTCTTTTACCACCTTCGGCTCACACGAAGCCAATAAACAGTCCACCCAGGAAAACTGATACCAATGGTAACATAGACCTAGGTCTGTCTTCTTAAAAAAAAAAATACTATCTCTATTCCAAAATTGACAAACAGCACTGAGAATCATTTCACATTCTGTGATCTTTAAAATTCAGAGTTCTGCCTTCTCTTTCCTTAGACCACTACCCAGCCCACACTTCCCCAAATCTTTGTCCTGTTTTAATATTTTCAGTGAAGGGTCTTACTTCACTCCCCTTGGGAAAGTCTTGTTTTTATGTGAATGCAATAGAACTGATTGGAACATTTCCTTGCGGTTCAGTGTCACATGATACATGATGCAATGGGACTTAAGGCATTAAGCCTTTTTAAAAACGAAAATAGTTAACCTTTTCACTTTTAACATGAGTAAAAATCTGATTCTGAGGTGGATCACAGGGATTATGAGGTTTATGCAAAGTGAAGTAGTTGCCCATATTTGTAGAATTTGCTGAGCAATCATCGCTCTTTGCTTTGTTCTGTCTTTATACCTGGTCCCACCTGGGTAAGAGATAAGATGCTCCCTGAGCCACTGTGCCCAGCATTTGCTATCCTAATGTAAACCACCCACCTCATAGAAACTTGTGATTATTTTCCTGGAAACTTTGCTTAATGTGATTGTCTAGGGATTTATTTTTAGTACCCTAATCATCAATTCTACTTAGTGTAGTGAATCCATTAGTCTTGAGTGAGAGAGATTTCACATATGAGTGCCTTGGAAAATTCTTTAAAATACATAAAGTGGAATAGTTTGTGTGTTATTTGAAAGATATAAAGTTTATATGTGTGTAAAACACACGTACGAATGTGTATTTCCTTACGCAAATAGTAGGCTTCTCGCATCTGGAAAATTTCTCCGTTTGTTCTTGAAGCTAATATATCAATGAGGCAATTCTCATCAGTGCCTTCTCCCTAGAAAGACAGAGCAAAAGAAATACGAAGGTATCTGTACTGGAAATAACAGTGCACTCTGTGCAGTAAAGGGATACAGCCTCCCTGGTGTTTTGAGAGGTGGCAGAGGGCGAGGAAGTGTGTTTGGTAAAGATAGACCCAGTTCAGTCTGGCTCTGCCACTTTCTAGCGGTTTGGTCCCACGAAGATACTATTAACTGAAACTCTGTTCCTTCATAGAGTAAAACAGCATGAGCATTTTTATAATATGGGAAAAGGTGTTTAAACCATGCTCATGACACTGACTTTTTTTCCTGCTAGAACATCAATTTTTGGGCAAGCTCGAATTTGATCCTGGACCTCTAATTTCCCAAGGATGGTTCAGAAACCTCTCCCCGCCTCTCCCTGAATGTGACATTTTGTACCATTTGCCTAAATATTTGGCCTACATATTTGGACTATTTCTATAGTCTCTTACAGTCATAGGCATATACTCCTCTCTGTCAGTGATTTTAAAGACACATCTTTTTTAGAAAGCTTCAGAAACTCTTACCATTCTATAAGACACTAATACAATAAAAGTTTCATTTAAACAGTAACATAGGACTTTCTCCTTACAGTTTTTAGTTACATCATTTTGCAATAGGTAGGAATTGACATATGCAACTTAAAAAAAATTAGTTGAAATTCATATGACTTTTATACAATGCCTATTCTGATCTACAAATACAATGGCCAAGATCCAGATTCCATAAATTTTTTCCCTTTCCCTTTTCCATGTTGTTCCCAGACTGGGGTAATCAGGTCATTGGCAGGCATCATATTGGAATGATTTCAGCAGCTGTGCAGGTGTTTCATACCAGCATTTGGAAAGATGTGAAAAGCTCTGTGTCTCCCCTCCCTAACCAACAAATCTCTAACAAATCTGTAGCCAATTTCTTTTGTGGAAATGACTTTCCCATAAGAAAGAATTGTTCTAATCCTTTGGAAGTAAAATTTTGCTACATTTGAGCAATAGTTTTTATAAAGGACTAATTTAGGATGACAAAAATAAAGATGTCACCTATATATTTTATCTCTGACTCAGTATTACTGACTCATTACTTTATGAGCCCAATTTATACAATAGTTTAAAGAGAGTCGCATGAATTATAAGCTTTCCCCTTAATGTATGAAGATATTCTGGGAAGAGACAAATCCAGACAGCCCAGGAAGCTTAAATACTCTTTCCTTTTGCCAGCTCGGCACGAAGGGGGTCTCAGTGGGTCTCAGTTTGCACAACAGAAGAATCGGCTGATCTCACCGCTGGGCTCTGGAGGCCCCCCTCCTCCCCTTCCCTGACACCCCGCCCCTGCTAGCATTTCTTTTGTTTCTTCTTTGCTCAGAAGTTCCACCGCTCTCTGATCATATGTAGCAGCATCACAGGGCAGGTCCCGCTCTACCAGAATATTTTCGCATCAGTACCTTCATGGCGTGCCAGAGCTCGTGGGCATCGTAGGAAGGCAGTGGGTACATGAGACCAACCATGACATCCTTGAAGTGATCCGAAAGCTTCTCCTTCAGTTCACCAACCAGGTCCTGTGGAGGCAAAATCAAATACCTTCATTACATCGCTTACCAGTTTTACGAGAGAAATTGAATAATTGCAAGAAAGTCTTCTAGGACAATTTCCTTTTCCAAGTCACTTCACATAATAACTAGTCTGGTTTTGGTTCACATGTGTATATGTGGATTACACGAGATCATGGACTTGAGGGTTTGAAAATGACTACTGCCTTCATATCTCTGCATGAGACGTGATGAGACGTCATCTGTATAGATGTTCTAGTCATATAAACACAAAAGGATGATCCTTCCCTAACCCCACCCCTCTTCTGATCTCATCACGAAAATAAATGAAAGTTGAAACCTGAAAGCATTTTAGTTGGGAGTACTAAGTTTTCTTGTGTGGAATTAATGAACCATTAGTCCTTAAAGAAAATATGCATTTTATTTTTATCATTATAGCAATGTTTTTTAGCAAAGAGTTCTTGGTGATACTATTGCCAAAAAGCTTGCAGAAATAAAGCAAGTAGTCTTGGAAGTTTTGTCAAATAGTCACATTAATACATTTACTGAAAATATTGAAAGTTAAATGCTTAAAAAGAAAAATAAGCGTGCTGGATTTTTGTCCTTGAAATACAGGTGTAAAAGCATGGAATTAATCATTTAAATTTGACTTTCATTTTACTCGTGTAGAGTGGATGTTTAAAAACATATATGCTCAATTTATTTTTTGTAGGGTTACAGAGATATTTGAAAGATGTTTAAAATTTACCATTTCTTGATAAAATGTATAACGTATATTGAGTTTTACATTAAAATACGCAACATTTTAGTTCTGAGGCGGTTCAGTAATATAACTCAATGAGGCATAATAAGCTTTGTCACAGTAAAAACAAAATAGTCGTCATTTTCATTTCATTTAGTATAATCTGGCAGCTCGTTTCCTATACTGCAGATTTTCTATTTTTAACAAAAGCATCAGCCACAAGGTGGTAATTGGTAACACAGAGAATCTATTGAAATTTCACTCAGGTCAATGCAATTTGTTTAATGAGCAGTTAATAGGTGTCTGGAGTTGGGGCACGTGCTTGGAGTAGATATAAGACGCATAAGGTCGCCTTTTCATGGAGCTGGTATTCTAGTTAATTCCCTCTCTGTTCGCCATCGACTGCTCTTAATTCCTTTACCAAATAGTCCTGAAGGTGCTATTAGGAGGCAGGTGATATCAGCGGATGAAGCTGAGATGAACATGTGAGCGCGTGAAGGCTTCGTTCTCCTGCTCACACAAGCTCCATGTGTCTTTTTGAAGGAAAGATGTCAGTGGATTCAATGGGTGTTTATTTAATGTTTCCCAGACATTGTGGTAGGAGCTGGAGAAAAACAACACAAGGTCTCTGTTTCAAGAGGATCCACATACCGTAAACCCAGATGTAATGTAAGCAAAAATGTGAGCTAATGCTTTCGAAGGTTCTGATCATCATTTTTCACATTATAAGATCCTAAAGTAGTAGTTCCAGAGGGTTCTAAGAATTCAGATGAGAGATCAGAATGGCCTTACAGGATCAGGGGACTCTAAACAGACAAGGAAAGACAAGTAGCACTGAGATAGGAGTTCAGAAGCCGTTTGTGATAGTTAATTTTATGTCAACTTGGCTGGGCCACAGTACCTGTGTATGTCATCAAACATTCTTCTAGATGTTTCTGTGAAGGTATTTAAAATGTTTTTTTAAATTGAAGTACAGTTGATTTACAGCGTTGTACTAATTACTGCTGTACAGCAGTGATTCAGCTATACATATATAAAAATTATTTTTTATATTCTTTTCCATTATGGTTTATCATAGGATACTGAATATAGGTCCCTGTGCTATACAGTAGGAGCTTGTTGTTTATCCATCTGATTTTCTGTTCTCTATGTCTGTGAGTCTATTTCTGTTTCGTAGATACTTTCATTTGTATTTTATTTTTTTTTTTTTTATTTTTTTATTTTTTTAAACTTTATTTTTTTATTTTTTTATTTTTTTTGGGCACACGGGGCTTAGTTGCTCCGAGGCATGTGGGATCTTCCTGGAGCAGGGATCAAACCCGTGTCCCCCGCTTTGGCAGGCGGATTCTCAACCACTGCGCCACCTAGGAAGCCCTCATTTGTATTTTAGATTCCACATATAAGTGATATCATATAGTATTTGTCTTTCTGAGATACTTCACTTAGTATGATAATCTCTAGCATATGTTGCTACAAATGGCAGGATTTCATTCTTTTTTATGGCTAAGCAGTATTCCATTGTATATATGTACCACATTCTGTGAAGGCATATTTTTAGATGATTAACATTTAAATCAGTGGACTTCGAGTAAAGCAGATTACTCTCCACAATGTAGGTGGGCCTCATTCAATCAGTTGAAGACTTTATTAGAAAAAGATTGATTTCCCCTCAGGAATTCTGCCAGCGGATAGCCTTTGGAACCAAGTAGCTACCCTCCCTGAGGCTCTAGCCTGCCACAATCTCTGCAGGCCTGCCATGTGGGTTTGGGCTTGCAGGTGTCTGTAATCACATGAGCTAATTCCTCAAAATCTCTCTCTCTAGACATCTGTTGACATCCTTCAACAGCGAGGTCTTTGCATAGTTGAAACAACAGGTGGTTGAGACATTTCCTTCACTGTGGCTTGTAATGTGCCTCTCACAGGAGTTTATTCTCCCACTACCACAAAATTAACTTCAAACTGATAATAAAAATATATCTGGAGAATCCCAAATGTTTGGAAGTTTTAAAATGTACTTCTGTATATTTTAAATCTCAAAGAACAAATCACAAGGGGGTTAGAAAATACTTTTAATTTAATGAAGGTGAAAATGCAAAATGTCAAAATTTGTGAGATGCAGTGAAAACAGTGATTGAAGATATACTTTTAGCTTTAAATGTTTATGTGAGAAGAGAAACATACAATCAATGACCTAATCATCCACCTCAAAAAATCTGGAAAAAGGAGAGTAAATTAAACCGGTATAAGAAGGAAGGAAATGAGAACAAGAAATCAATGAAATAGAAAATTAATAAATACTAGAAACTGTCAATGAAATCAAAATGTAATTTTCTGAAAAGATGAGTAATGTTAATAAAATTCTAATTAGACTGACAAGAAAAAAAGAACATACAAAAATATGGGCAATGTAAGAGTGACATACAACTACAGAGATTAAAGGAAAAAAGAGAATGTTATGAACACATTTATAACTCTATGTATATATATATAAGTGAAATATAGTTGATTTACAGTGTTGTGTTAGTTTCAAGTGTATAGCAAAGTGATTCAGTTATACATATATATATTTTTAAATTTTTTCCAGATTATTTTCCCTTATAGGTTATTGCAAAATATTGAGTAGATTCCCTGTGCTATATGGTAGGTCCTTGTTGTTTATCTATTTTATACATAGTAGCATGTGTCTGTTAATCCCATACTCCTAATTTGTCCCTCCCTCCCCAACCTTGGCAACCACAAGTATATTCTCTATGCTGTCAGTCTGTTTCTGTTTTGTAAATAAGTTCATTTGTGTCATATTTTAGATTCCACATATAAGTGATATCATATGGCATTTAACTTTCTCTTTCTGACTTACTTCACTTAGTATGATAATCTCTAGGTCCATCCATGTTACTACAAATGGCATTATTCTTTTTTTATGGCTGAGTAGTATTCCATTGTATATATGTACCACATCTTCTTTATCCATTCCTCTGTTAATGGACATTTAGGTTACTTCCATGTCTTAGCTATTGTGAATAGTGCTGCAGTGAACATTGGGGTGCATGTATCTTTTTGAATTATGCCATCATCAAAAAGTCTACAAATAATAACTGCTGGAGAGGCTGCACTCACCACCTATAGGTTATGCCTGTCTCCTTGCTGTGCATCCCTAGAGGCTGCCTGTGGCTGCATCACAGAAATAGGCAAGCAGAAGCCAAGGCTGTTTGCTGAAAAGGGTGTGGAGAAAAGGGAACTTTCTTACACTGTTGGTGGGAAGGTAAACTGGTGCAGCCACTGTACAGGACAGTATGGAGGTGCGTTAAGAAACAAAAATAGAGTTACCATATGACCCAGCAACCCCATTCCTCAGCATAAATCTGGAGAAAACCATAATTCAAAGTCACACCACTATATTTTAAAATTTAGTTGAAATGGATCAATTCCTTGACAGACACAAATAACCAAAGTAAACTTAAAGAGAATTTCATATTCAATCTAAATATCCTTATATTAACTTTGAAAAACTGGACTCACAATTAACCCACCCTCTTTAATCTCTAGACCCAGGTGAAGTCACTTGATAAAATCTATGAAACATTTAAGGTGGAAGTAAAATCAATTCTACACAAAATCTTGTAGAAAGCAGCAGACAAAAGAAGGCTTCTTTATTTTATGTGCCTAGTATGGTCCTAATACCCAAAACAAAACAAACAACAACAACAAAAAACCCCTTAAATCCAGAGCGGTGCCTTAAAAGTTTAAATGCAAACATACCAGTGGAACATACTTCTATGTAGGGAGGAAAGGGTACCAGCAGCTGATGAACAGAAACGTTAGAATTTTCATCTCTTTTGGGAGCCTTCCTCTGACCCTTGGGGAAGCTGATTGTTTGCTGCCCCTGCTCCACCCTCGCATTTATTACACTAGATTTAATGGGCATATTATATGCATTTATGTCCCCCCTCAATGTCTATCAGGACACGGACTGTCTCACAAATGTTCCCAATCCATCATCTCATGCTAGCACAGTGCTGAGTACCCAAATGCGCAGAGTACAAGGTATGTATAATGTATAAATGAACCTGTAAACAAGTGAGACAATAAAGGAATAAATGTGGGAGGAGATAGCCCTGAATTTGCTGATTAAAGTAAAAGATAAAGGCAATGGCTTAGGCATTGCAAAACCTCCTATTCAATCTTCAGTAGCTTTTTAGGGGTCCCTATCCCTCCCAAACTTTCGTAACAGCATCTCCCCGTTACTTCATCTGTGATAGCTTTCGGCTCTGACCTTGAACACCTGCCGATGGGGATGAATGCGGCCGCTAGATGGCGCTGGGGAGCTTTGTCGGAGCTCAGGTGTGAGTGTGAATGTACGTGTGTGTGCGTGTGCACTTGCGTGCGTACGTGGCCATAGGTGTCTCAAGGTGTCTCAAGGATATTAGAGAATTTTGATGAAAGAGGCGGTACCAGGTGTCATCCCAGCAGGACGGGCCCAGGCCTGGGGGGTCGTGTGGGTTGGGTCCCGTGAAGCATCAGCTGCGAGGTGACAGGTAGGTGCCCTCACCTCTGTGTCTGCCTCCCTTGTCTGTACAGTGTGAACCGTAACAGCATCCACCTCATAGGGTTGACCATAGAAAATATTTAACTCAGGTGAATTTCTTAACATATTTTCTGGCAGGTAGCTTCGAGGCACTCAAAATGTCCCCTCCCCCCCATAGTGGGTAATTGGCTACAGATTAAAAATGGCTGATAGTAGCTGTCTTCTCTCTGCTTTCTCTTTCTCTCTCCCCACCCCAGAAGTCTGCCCGTTACAGAGTATTTCTCACAACTTTGACAATATCCAATTGTCAGTACATTCTATGGCCTCTAACTTAAAAATACATCCAGAAACTGACGATTCCCTCCCACTGTTACCACTGCAACCCTGGCCTCCGCACCGTCGTCGCTCCTCAGGTCAGTGCAACAGCCTCCATGCGAGTCCCCTTCTGCCCTCACACCTGCCCCCACACCTGCCCTTCCCCCAGCACACCCAACAGGTGATTCTGGAAAAATGCAGATCGGTTAGTGGGAAACGCCACTTCTGACTCCAAACTCCAGGCTGAGTTACTACTGCTTTTGTGCAGCTGAGCTCAGGATAACGCAAACATGCAGGTGTTTTATGTGACGGTCCCCACGGCACACGCTGTCCCCTTGGCCAATCTCTGCCCTCACCTCCTGCAGTTTCTCTCCCTGCTCCACCCCACTTCCTGCGGCTCCAGGCACAGCAGACCTGCCCTCTCAGGGCACTGGCTTTCCCTTCCCTGTACCGTGAGTGTTCGTTCTCTAGCCGCACATGTGGCTTGCCCCTCCGCCTTCTTCCTAGAGCCTGTCGTTGTCACACTATTTACAATTACACCAAGTCCCCTACATATGAACCTTCAAGTTGTGAACCTTCAAAGATGCAAACATGCTCAGAGAAAGGATAAAGAGAGACAAGAGGAAGAAATAACTGAAGACCCGAAGAGATTCTTGATGCAGGAAATGGCAAGGAGATTTTCTTTATATGAGGAGGAACTGTTAGTTTTTGAGGCACAGGACCAGAATGTAGAATGGTACACGAAGGTTACAGCAGCCGTTCAGAATGCAATCCAGTGCTGTTGTGTCATCTATGATGAGAAAAAAAGAGCTACTGCACAGACATCAACGAATCGTTTTTTCAAGAGTGTAGATAGAATTGCATCCAGCAAGGAACCAGAACCTGTGCCACCAATATCAGGCGAGAGTGAAATTGCGGCTCGCCCTCCATATTCTGTGCTAACGATCCTTCAGCTCTACCATCTCCCACCTCCTCTCCCTCCTCCAGTCAGTAACTCTTCTTGCCTGTTCACTCGATGCCCGCCCCTGTAGGCCAGCTGTTGTTCTGCACTTCTGTACTTTTCAAGGTACTGAACTGTAAGATTAAAAATGTTAATTTTGTTTGTTTTATGTATCATTTGTGTGAAAATATTATAAACCTGTTATGGCACAGTACGATAGAGCTGCTTGTGTTGGTTGGGTACCTAGGTTAATTTGTTGGTCTTATGAACAAACTGGACTTATGGAACTTGTTCGTATGTAGGGGATTTACTGTACACCTGGTCCCCCAACACGTCCTGTATTTCTCACCAGGCTTCATCTTTTCTCCAGAGCACTAGTCCTTCTAACATGACACATTTCACTCATATTTATCTGTCAAAGTAGGGGAAGACCCTGGCAGGGCTTTTGGTCTGTTTTGTTCATGGCTCTGTCCCCAGCCCATAGCACTGTGCCTGCTACACAGTAGTGCTCACAACATTGGTATAAAATAATGAATGAATGAGGTCCACTTGTAATTCATCAGTTATTTGTCTGGAGTCATTATCGGCCATTCGAGGAAAAACAAGCAACGGTGCCCATCCGCAAGCAGTTTTATCTCATGGAGGGGGCAGGAACTCAGGAATGACAATGACCTTGCACTACAAAGGGGTAGAGTGCTATAGTGGTGGGCACAGTGTTTTTTAGGACATCAGAAGATACTACTTTCCTTTTGGGAAGATAAATGTTGAATAATATGTTTAAACTAAACTAACTTCCCAAGTTCAGAGAGGAGCCTGCAAATACCTTCTCTAATTAGAGTCTTGAATTCTCTCTTGGAGGGACAGAAATAGCTTTGCAGATGCAACCTTTGGTGTGTTCCTTTCCCAGCCTGACTGCCTCTGCTCTCTTGTTTGCCAAAGACTTGCCCTAAAGGGACTCTGTGGGCCTCACAGCTTGGCCCTGCATTAGGCTGATGAGTATGTGCCATTCAAACGGAGCCGCTCTGAGCTGTGGGGCTGCAGGTGGGCCACGTTGCAACCACTCTGACAGCTCCATTTAAGCTAAAAGTAACACAACGGTTCCCTTTTCGTTCTTCTTTTTACCTTTATCTAATTATGTGCACTCAAGGGCAAGGCATTAGAAGGATGACTAGCACTCTGCTTGTCTGAATATGCTCAGGGGAATAGTAGTTTTGTATGCATTTAACTTCTATGCCTTTTTCTATTGTTTTAAAAAAAACGTTATATGCTGTTGAAACACTCAGTGATGTAGGCCCATACAAAGTGCAACTTAGACGTTGTTTAAATTCTACCCATCCTGATATTCACTGGGTAAATACTTGGGCAATTTTATATTATAAAAACACGTGCAAGCTGCTTTGTCACTGTGCAGTGGTAAGTTTTTTTAGAAATTACTTATATTGAAGTATAGTTGATTTACAATATTGTGTTCAAGTATACAGCAAAGTAATTCAGTTACAGATTAGTACAAGATATTGAATATAGTTCCCTGTGGTATAGGTAAACCCTTGTTGTTTATCTGTTTTATATATAGTAGTGTGTATATGTTAATCCCAAACTCCTAATTTATTCCTTCCCCCACTCCCTTTCCACTTTTCTAACCATGTTTGTTTTCTATGTGTGTGGGTCTGTTTCTGTTTTCTATATAGATTCAAATACAAATATAATATTTGTATTATATTTTAGATTCCACATAGAAGTGATATCATGTGATATTTGTATATCTCTGTCTGACTTACTTCACTTAGTATGATAATCTCTAGGTTCACCCATGTTGCTGCCAATGGCATTATTTCATTCTTTTTTATGACTAATATTCCATTGTATATGTGTACCACATCTTCTTTATCCATTCATCTGTCATGGGACATTTGGGTTGTTTCCATGTCTTGGCTGTCGTGAATAGTGCTGCTATGAACATTGGGGTACATATATCTTTTCAAATTAGAGTTTCTGTCTTTTCCAGGTATATGCCCAGGAGTGGGATTGCAGGATTATATGGTAACTCTATTTTTAGGTTTTTAAGGAACCTCCATACTATTCTCCACAGTGGCTGGACCAATTTACATTCCCACCAACAGTGTAGGAAGGTTTCCTTTTCTCCACACCCTCTCCAGCATTTATTGTTTGTAAACTTTTTGATGATGGCCATTCTGACTGGTGTGAGGTGGTACCTCATTGTGGTTTTGATTTGCATTTCTCTAATAATTAGTGATGTTGAGCATCTTTTCATATGCATATTGGCCATCTGTATGTCTTCTTTTGAGAAACATTTATTTAGGTCTTCTGCCTATTTTTTGATTGGATTTTTTTTTTTTTTTTTTTATTGAGCTGTGTGAGCTGTTTGTATATTCTGGAAATTAAGCCCTTGTCTATTGCATCATTTGCAAATATTTTCTCCCAGTCCATAGCTTATCTTTTTGTTTCATTTGTGATTTTCTTTGCTGTGCAAAAACCTGTAAGTTTCATGAGGTCCCATTTGTTTATTTTTGCTTTTATTCCTTTGCCTTGGGAGACTGACCAAAGAAAATATTGCTGGGATTTCTGTCAGAGAATGTTTTGCCTGTTCTTTTCTAGGAGTGTTATGGTGTCATGTCTTATATTTTAGCCTTTAAGCCATTTGAGTTTATTTTTGCCTATGGTGTGAGGGTGTGTTCTAACTGCATTGATTTACATGCGGCTGTCCAGCTTTCCCAGCAGCACATGCTGAAGAGACTGTCTTTTCTCCACTGCATATCTTTGCCTCCTTTGTCAAAGATTAATTGGTTGTAGGTGTATGATTTTTTTCTGGGCTCTCTGTTCTGTTCCATCGATCCATATGTCTGTTTTTGTGCCAGTACCATGGTGTTTTGATTACTACAGCTTTGCAGTATTGTCTGAAGTCTGGGAGGGTTATGCCTCCAGCTTTGTTCTTTTTCCTCAGGAGTGCTTTGACAATTCTGGGTCTTTTATGATTCCATATAAATTTTAAGATTATTTATTCTAGTTCTGTGAAAAATGTTATGGGTAATTTGATAGAGAGTGCATTAAATCTGTAGCTTGCTTTGGGCAATATGGCCATTTTAACAGTATTAATTCTTCCAACCCAAGAGCAAGGGATATCTTTCCATTTCTTTGAATCATCTTCAGTTTTCTTTATCAACATTCTATAGTTCTCAGTGTATATGTCTTTCACCTCCTTGGTTAGGTTTATGCCTAGGTTTCTTTCTTTCTTTTTTTTTTTAGGTCTTTTTTTTTTTTTTTGGAATATAGTTGCTTTACAGTTTGCTGTACAGTTTATACTGTACAGCAAAATGAATCAGCTATACATATACTTATATCCCCTCTTTTTTGGATTTCCTTCCCATTTAGGTCACTAGAGAGCACTGACTAGAGTTCCCTGTGCTATACAGCAGGTTCTCATTGGTAATCTACTTTATACATAGTATCGATAGTGTGTATGTCAGTCCCAATCTCCCAATTCATCCCCCACCTCCTTCCCCCATGGTATCCATATGTTTGTTCTCTACATCTGTGTCTCTGCTTCTGCTTTGTAAGTAACATCCTCTATCTGAAAATCTAAAGTGATTTAAAACGGGATTGATATTTTAATTTTCTCTTTCTGATATCTCATTGTTAGTGTAGAAATGCAACAGATTTCTGTATGTTAATTATGTATCCTGCTACCTTGCTGAATAGTTTTTGTGTGGAGTCTTTACAGTTTTCTATACATAGTATTGTGTCATCTGCATATAGTGATAATTTTAGCTCTTCCCTTCCAATTTGTGTACTTTTTTTTTTTTTTGGCCTGATTGCTGTGACTAAAACTTTGAATATTATGTTGAATGGAAGTGGTGAGAGTTGGCATCCTTATCTTGTTTCAGAATTTAGCTGGCAAGGTTTTCAGCTTTTCACCATTGAGTATTATGTTGGTTGTGGGTTTGTCATAAATGGCTTTTATTATGTTGAGATATGTTCCCTCTGTACTCAGTTTGGTGAGAGTTTTTATCACAAATGGATGTTGAATTTTATCAGATGCTTTTTCTCTGTCTATTGAGACTTTGTCTTTTCTTTTGTTGACATGGTGTATCACATTGATAGATTTCCCTATGTTGAACCATTGTTGAGACCTTGGAATAAATCCTGCTTGATCTTGGTGTATGATGCTTCTTATGTATTGCCGGATTTGGTTTGCTAATATTTTTTGAGGAATTTTTCATCTATATTCGTCAAAGATATTGGCCTGTAATTTTATTATTATTATTATTTTTGTAGTCTCTTTGTCTGGTTTTGGTATCAGGGTAATAGAATGACTTTGGGAGTGTTCCCTCCTCTTTGATCTTTTGGATGAGTTTGAGAAGGAAGTATAAGTTCTTCTTTATATATTTGGTAGAATTTGCCTGTGAGGCCATCCACTCTTGGACTTTGTTTGCAGACAGATGTTTTTGTTGTTGTTGTTGTTTTTAATTGCAGATTCTATTTCACTCTAGTGATCAGTCTATTCAAATTATAAATTTTGTCAGGTTGTATGTTTCTAGAAACTTGTCCATTTCTTCTACGTTGTCCAATTTTTGGGTATATAACTGAAGTATTTTCATATTATATTTGTATTTCTGTGGTATCAGTTGATATTTCTCCTCTTTCATTTTTTATTTTGTTTATTTGGGTTCTTTCTCTTTTCTTCTTGGTGAGCCTGGCCAGAGGTTTGTTGATTTTGTTTATCCTTTCAAAAAACCAGCTTCTTGGTTTTATTGATTTTTTTTTTATTGTTTGTCTCTGTTTATTTCCTCTCTGATCTTTAATATTTCATTTCTTCTAACTTTGGGTTTGTTGTTCTTCTTTTTCTAGTTCTTTTAGGTGGTAGGTTAGGTTGTTTATTTAAGATTTTTCTTGAGGAAGGCCTGCATCACTATGAACTTCCCTTTTATAACTGCTTTTGCTGTATCCTATAGATTTTGTAAGGCTGTGTTTTCATTGTTGTTTGTCTCAAGGTATTTTCTGATTTCCTCTTTGATTTCATCATTGACTCATTGGTATTTTTAGTAGCATGTTATTTAGTCTCCATGTGACTGTTTTTCCCTTTTCTTCTTCTGTGGTTGATTTCTAGTTTTATGCTGCTGTGGTCAGAAAAGATGCTTGCAATAATTTCTATCCCTTAAATTTGTTGAGGCTTGTTTTGTATCCTAGTATGTGATGCATACTAGAGAATGTTCCATGTGCACTTGAATGTGTATTCTGGTCTTTTTTTTTTTTTTTTTTGATGTCCTGTAGACATCAATTAAGTCCAACTGCCCTGTTGTCTCTTTTAGGGTCTCTGTTGCCTTATTGATTTTCTATCTGGAAGATCCATGCATTGGTGTCAGTGGGGTGTTAAAGTCTCCTGCTATATTGTATTCCTATCGATTTCTCCCTTTATGTCTGTTAGTATTTGTTTTATTTATTTAGGTGTTCCTATATTGGGTGCATATATGTTAACAAGTGTAATGTCCTCTTCTTGTATTGATCCCTTTATCATTATATAACGTCCTTCTTTGTCTTTATGGCCTTTATTTTAAAACCTATTTTGTCTGATATGAGTTTTGCTATCCCTGATTTCTTGTCACTTCCATTTGCATGAAATATCTTTTCCATCCTCTCATTTTTAATGTGTGTCTTTTGCCCTAAAGTTGGTCTTTTGTAAGCAGCATATTCTAGGTTCTTGTTTTTTAATCCAATCTGCCACTCTGTGTTTTTTTAACAGAGCATTTAGTCTATAGACATTTAAAGTAAGTTTGGATAAGTATGTATTTATTGTCATTTCAAACCTTGTTTTCCAGTTGATTTTTTATTCCTTTTTTCTCTTTGTTTTTCCTTTTGTGATTTGATGATTTTCTTTTGTACTATGCTCAAGTTTGTTTCTTTTTGGTTTTTGTGAATCTATAATATGTTTCTGATTTGTGGTTACCCTGGTTTTCAAGTGTGTTAGCCCATAACTATATCTACTTGCTTTAGACTGACAGTCATATAAACTCAAACACATTCTTTTTTTTTTTCAAACACATTCTTAAAGACCTATATTTTCTTACTCCCCTCCCCCACATTTTGTAACTTTGACATTCTGTTTTTAATCTTCATGTTTACTCTTTTGCTGTTAATTGTAGTTATAATCACTTTTACAAAAAAATTGATTGCTTTTTGATCTGTGTATTGGCTTAAGTGATCATCAATCCTTTTATATATTTGCCTTTCCTGTTGTGTTTTTCCCCTTCCTATAGATTCTTGCTTCTTTTCTGTTTAGAGAAGACCTTTCAGTATTTCTTTTAGCATAGATTTAACATTGCTGTATTCTTTTAGATTTTTCTTGTCTGAGAAATTCTTTCTCTCTCCTTCTATTCTAAATGATAATCATGCTGGGTAGAGTATCCAAGTTTGCAGCTCTTTCCTTTTCAGGACTTTTGGATATATCCTGCCACTCCTTCTGGCCTGCAGAGCTTCTGTAGAGAAGTCAGCTGATAGCCTTATGAGGGTTCCCTTGTATATGTCTCTTTATTTTTTTCTTGTTGCCTTTAGAATCCTCTCGTTATCTTTCACTTTTGCCATTTTAATTATGTCTTGGTGTGAGTCTTTTTGCATTCATCTTGTTTGGGACCCTCTGTACTTCCTGTTCCTGGACATCTAGTTTCTTCTTTAGGCTTGGAAAGTTTTCAGCCATAATTTCTTCAAATACATTTTCAATCCCCTTTTCTTTTTTTTTCTTGTTCTGGGATCCCTATTATGCATGGGTTAGTACACTTCATATTATCCCCCAGATCTCATATGTTGCTTTTTTTTTTTTTTTCATTTGTCTTTTTGTCTGCTGTTCTGATTGGGTGATTTCCATTATTCTATCTTCCAGATCACTTATTTGTTCTTCTGCATTATTTAGTCTGCTATTCATTATTTGTAGCTTGGTTTTTTATCTCAGCAATTGAGCTGTCTAATTTTGATTGGCTCCTCTTTATAGTTTCTAATTGCTGGTTACAGTGATCTGCATTTCTATCAATAATCTTTCTTAATTCCTTCAGCATTTTTATTACCTCCTTTTTGAACTTGGGATCTAGTAGACAGGAGTCAAGTATATAATAATAGGTATTTATGGAACATGCCTAGAATTGTACCTTACTCAGTAGCTAAGAAAATAATTTCCTCTAATCTTGATTATCACATTGATAAGAAATAAGAATATCAATGATTAACATAAAGGAAATCTATAAACTCTCCCTCAGAAAGGGAAAGCTAGCAGAAGACACACCTTGTTCAGGTGGAAGAAATCATTCTGAACTTGTGCAGAGGGGGAGGTCAGGAAGCCCTCCCAAGTTCAGGCAGAGTGACCTGGGGCAGCCAGAGCAGGGAATGAGGGAAAAGGGAAATTTAGGCAATTTGTGAATGTTCTTTTTAACTATAAAGTGGATCCTAAAGGGATGTTTTTCTTTTTCTACTATTTTTTTAAGAGGCAGAGTGGAATTCTATAAATGCAGTGCTTGTTCTGTGTCAGACCCGGGCTGGACTCTGGAGGAAAGGGTGGCAGCCAGTAACCCGGTCCCGGATTTCCAGGAGGTGATGGCTGAGGAGGCAGGAGGTAAGGTAAACCCGCACACCTGGTGGGGGAGGGAGGGCAGTGTGGCCCCTGGGACTGGGCGCCTGCAGGAGAGGACGTGGTACAGTGGTGTTGTGGGGGTGTGTCTGAGGCAACCTGGGTGTGCAGGTCTGGGCTCTGGAGTGAACAGAGCACCATGTGTGCCAGGCAGCCTGCTGTCAGTTTGCAGACCAGCAGGGCCTCCCTTTGATGCTGTGGGTGGAGTGGGAGGGGGTGAGCCAGCTTGAGGTGTGGAGCAGCAAGGGACTGGGGGACTTGTTGAGCCTGGGGGGGTGCGTGGGTTGAATTTGGTGCCCAGGTGGGTATTTATAGGGGAATTGAGATTAACACTCAGAGATTAAAGCGGAAAAGTGGAGTTTTAGATTTGGACTCCTTTTGGCTTCAGTTTGGGAGGTACCCAGGGTAAGGGCCAGGGGGTGGGGAGTGGCTCCGAGGGCGTTTTCGCATCTATCTGGGTACCATGTGGCGAAGGATGGACTCAGGACAGTGTGAGCCAGGGACACGTGACAGGAAAAGTGACTAGAAGACCCGGTAACCGACATCTGATGGGGCCTTTCAGAGCAGAGGGGCCCCTGCTGAGCTCGTCTGAGGGTGCCCAAGCTCCCAGGAGCCGGGTCCCCCACCATAGGGAGTCTGACCAGTCTGAGACCCCCTGTGTGGTGAGGGCTCTTCTCTGGAGGATCAGGTGTCTGATAAGGTGTAAACAGCTCACTTCTTAATTGTTTTAGTCTGTTTTAGGGTAATTTTGTAGAGAAAGATAAAGCAATGCTTTTACCTAAGTTAATCTGATGTATGAAAAGCACAGATAAACATTTGGGTTAAGAATTTACTGAAAAATAACCTCTCTTATGGCAGTATGCGTATTAAACAACATTGAATTACTAATGCTGCAACTTGTATGGCTTTTACATTCTTTTTGAAAACTAGCAGTGGTGTCATAGGAACAGAAGAAAAGTAACAGTTTTACCTGGAAAAAAGCAAAACTGGTCTCCTTCTATGGCTTAATTCAGCTAATTTCATGAGTAGTGGTGGCTTTTTGGATTCCTCATTCATTCTAAACCCCGGGGGATACCTTTGTTCGTGTACTGTAGTTGTTCAAAGACTGAGGTTTGGAGATGGAGTAAGTTTTTAACGACTAACTTACAGAGAAAGATTTATGAAGGTGTTTCATTGAAAATGCTCAGTTGACAAAGAAATTGCTATTCTAGGTCCTTTGGGCCTGAGGAGTTTTTGTTCTGAATCTGTGGTTTAAATGCCTAACAAAAGACAGCAATCTTTAATGGCACTTTACTTCGAAATTGGGGTGTGATTACTTTAAAGCACTCTGGGTAGTTTTATTGCCTGAAACTATTTTTAAGCGCCATTCTTTCCTAATGGTCTCTAACTGCAGCTGTGGGAAGACAAGCTAGTGGGGAATTTGCCTGGGTGGAGAGGTGGGTGAGGACCTCTAGAGAGTTGCAGGGAAAGATCTTATTTTGGGGCCTCAGCTCCTTTGTGTGCCTTTCCTAGAGCTTGATGCAGGGGTATTTCCAGGCAGTGCTTTTAGCCTAATGGGACCAGCTCGCGGTGTCGGGCTATCAGAATGCCGATTTTATGAAGCTGAATGATTTCTGAGAAAGGGATGGTGGGGTCACACCTCACACAAGGCACTTTTGATGTGTCTCTTTCCCACATTCTGTGCAACACGTCTGCGGCAGAGGAACTGTTTCTGATGTGCAGTGACGTTGGAAGCCTTTATAATTGGAGACTGAAAAGGGTCATAGTACCTGTTCTGAGGGTTCTCAGGAGTTTCCCTGGAAAGAAATGGGTGGGGGTGGAGGGACTCACCCGGCCGAAGGCACCCAGGTAGGCCTCGGCGATCACCAGCCTCTGGGCGTTGCAGCGCTGGGTCAGGACGTCTATCAGCAAGTCCTTGTCGCAGCCTGGAAAAGAGGCATATTTGAAGAGTCGTGAGCTGCCGCCTGTAGGTGGGAAGAACCCATTGTCTAGGGATCAAACCATCCTGTCCCCGAAGGTGCTTCCTGCAGGGAGGGAGTGATTCCCATTCAAATGGAAGTCACAGGGCAGCCCCTGACGTGGCCAAGATACCTCCTGTCTCTCCTCTTTGTGCTACAACTACAGATTTTTCTTTAAAAAGATTCAATAAAAATACAAGGGAGTGAAGAATGTGGTCTTTCTTCCGTGACCCCTCCTACCCCACCAATAAAAGGCTTCCCTGATTCCTGTTTGAATATGCCTTGTGTGTCTTTCTCACTGTATAGTTTGATATGACTTATAACCAGTGTACATTAGGACAAAAGTAACTGCTGTGGTCCAGAACCTCCAAAGAAGGAAGAGTCCTGGGGAAGGAGCTGTGAGAGGAGGAGGCTGTGTGCCTGCCAAGGGGTGGGTGAGCTCTTCCTCGTAACAGAGGCTCTGCTCCTGGGCTCTGAGGCCCCCCTGCTTCCTCCTGCATCAACCTGTCAACCTGATAAAATGCCTGAATGCACAACTGCTTCAAGGAAATTTAGCTGTAACTATAGTGGTGGTAGAGTGACCAGGAGGGCCTTAGCATCCTCTTACCTTGACCAAAATTTATACAGCCTTCTCCTGATTATAAGTCCTTGATTTTTTTTTTTTCCAAGCACCTACTCTGGAAAAGTTGTGGCTGTAAATTCTTTCTTTAGCCCTTTGAGATGTAAATCTTCTCCTGATCACTTGCCAGTTTTAATGCCCAGAAATGACTTTCTCAAGGATTTGGATTGCATCCCTTTGAAATATAATCACCAAGAAAGCTGTGGTCTCCTGGGCTCTGTGGCAGGCGGGACCCTAAGTACCAATGAGCAGATTCAGATGTCCTCATTGCGTTGACCAAGGCCCCCACCCCTATGTCCTCTAGAACTTCCCACTCACTCAGCCCTCACCTGCTTTTTCTTTCAGAGGAGCTGAGTTGAGTCTCCCTCCTCTTTCGTAAAGCCTTCCCTGCCTGTTGAGTTCTGTGCCTTACGATTTTACTTTGACAAATTATGGAGATGAAGAGAAAAATGAATTGAAGTGCTAGGATGTTAAGCAGATCATCTTTTTGGAGTTTAAAGTCATGTGTTCAGATCACAGGAAAGTGATGAGTCAGGTGCAGAAACATCCAGTGAATGAGGGCAAGGGACTGGATGTACCTGGGTGACTGTGCCTGTAAGAGCCCAAAAGGGGAGCAGGGTGTCTATTCAGGTGAGAGAAATGGTCTGGAAGTGCAGAACTGGGGGAGGGAGGCAGAGAATCAGCTCTAAAGGCTAGAATTTCGGGTTTGTGAGAAAACAGGCCGCCTGGTGCATGGAGCAGCAGGGAGCATGGGCCCCCAGGTTAAGCTCTGGACCCAAGAGATGTTAGATGGTTCTAAAGGAGTCTGTTGACTGTGTGATAGGTGGTCCAGATGAATGCATTTTTAATCATAAATAGAAGATTTTTCAGTTATATCCATTGTTGATTTTTCTATCACCACCCTTATGCAATTATTATATAGTCTTCTGGTTTTGTTGTTGTTCTACTGGGATTATCCAACAACCTACCTCTCTGAATACCTCTCCATTTTTCAAAGTTCATAGCAATTCTGGCTCATTTATCCTTCCACAGATATTTCAGAATAATTTCATAAGGATCTCAAAAATATTATTAAAATTTCAATTAAAGTAACTGTAAACTTAGGGATCAATTTAGAAAAATTTTCTTTCTGTTACTAACATGATGTATCTGCTGAATTAAAGTGTTTTTCTTTTATAAAAGACTTAGTAAAGATTTGTGGAGTTTTTGCAAATGACAAGAAACTAGGTTTTGCTAAAATTATTCATATTTGCATATCTATTGGTATTTCAAGTTATATTATTTTAATTTTGTTTCTTAAGACATAATTGCTTAATGAAATAAATGACATTGAATTTTATGTTGACTTTGTATCCAGAAAAGTTTTTGAACTCTCATAATTTCTAATAACGTTTTGCTTGATTACCTTGGATTTTGAGATACATTAATAATGTCCTCTGCAAATACAAAGAATTTTGATTTCTTCTTTAGAATCATTGTATCTATTTCTCTTTCTTGTCCTATTGCATTAGGGGCAGGAATTTCTAGATTTTTATTTTACGGTTTAATAGGAAAACCTGGCATGATGAACCACAGCAATTTTACAGGCTTCTATGATGTGTGGTTGGTTCTTGTTATTCGTGGTGGGTTTCTACAAAGTTACCATGAACATGAATTAGTAAATGCTGAATGACGGCTTCTCGGGGAAATACAGGAAAACGCAGTCACTAGGAATAAATAGAAACTTCCTCCACTTATATAAAGAAGGTCTACATACACCCTACAGTTCATATCATATTGATGGTGAGCAAAGTCAGCAGCAGGTGAGGAGGTCTAGTCTGAAGAGCACCCAGTGTTTCTCACAGATTCATTTTGATTTGGATGCAGCTTTGCCGTGATTTAGGCATGTATGTTAAAAATAGTTCCCCTTGCCCAGGGTCTCACAGGCATGATCTGGGAATTATATATGTTAGCTGAGACAAAATAAACACAGTTGTTCTAAGAGTGAGTGGGCAGGGGAAGTTGCTGCTCACAGTTAGGGCTTGGCAAGTGGGCTGCTCTGTTAGAGGTTGTTACCTGAGAGGTACTGCTTTTCCTTGGTGAATTGTTATACAACTCAAGACAATTTTTGTTAAAACTACTCATTTTCATTTGCGTTTGAGTATATTTTTGCCTCCCGAGTTTTCTCAGTAAAACACAGTAGCCAAGTCAAAAATCAACAAGTGGGACTACATCAAACTCAAAAGCTTTTGCAGAGCAAGAGAAACAATCAACAAAGTGAAAAGGCAACCTGCAGAATGGGAGAAAATATTTGCCAACCATATGTCTGATAAGGAGTTGATATCTGAAAGATATCAGGAACTCATACAACTCAATGGCAAAAAAAAAAAAATCTGATTGAAAAATGGTCAAAGGACCTGAATAGACATTTTCCCAAGTAATACATTAAAAGATGTTCAATACCATGAATCATGAGGGGAATATAAATCAAAACTGCAATGAGACATCACCTCACACCTGTCAGAATGGCCATCACCCAAAAGACAAGAGATAACAAGTGTTGGCGAAGAGGTAGAGAAAAGGGAACCTCCATGCACTGTTGGTGGAAATGTAAATTGGTGCAGCCTCTATGGAACACATTCTGGAGGTTCCTCAACAAATTAAAAGTAGAACTGCAATAAGATCCAGGATTTCCACTGCTGGGTCTTTATCCACAGGAAATGAAATTGCTCTCTTGAAGAGTTTTCTCCACCCATGCTCATTTCAGCATTATTCACAATCACTGAGACACGGAAACCACTTAGGTGTCCATCAGCAATAGAATGAATAAAGAAAATGTGATACACACACAATGGAATATCATTCAGCCATAAAAAGAAGGAAATCCAGCCATTTGTGACAACATGGATGAAACTTGAAGGCATTATGCTGAGTGAAATAAGACAGAGAAATACAAATACTGTATGATCTCACTTAGACATGGAATCCAAAAAAAAAGTTGAATTCATAGAAACAGCGACGGGCTGGGGGTGGAGGAGAGGAAGAGATGTCACTCAAAGTGTACAGACTTCCAGTTGTAAGAGGAATAAGTTCTGGGGATCTAATGTCCTTCATGGTGGCTACAGTTAACAATACTGTATTGCATACTTGGAATTTGCTAGGAGAATAAATAGTAGATATTCTTATCATAACAATAATAACAAAATTGGCAATTATGTGAGAAGAAGGATGTGTAAACTAACCTTATCGTGTTAACCATTTACCAGAATATACGTGTATGAAATCATCACATGGTACACCTTAAACTTACACAATGTTATAGGTCAATTTTGTCTCAGCAAAGCTGGAAAAAACCAACAGTAGCCAAGGAAAACATTCACAATTGTCATTTTCAGTTGCGCTTTGCCAGGAGTATCAGGATGGATAGACTTTCAAAGTATCTTGAGCTGCGTTCTTGCTCTGTCCTGCTAGAGCAGGCAGTATGCCATCAATCCCCAAATTCCAGAAATTCTTCATTTCGAACACTGACAAGCAAAAAACTACGAGGGTCAAAATGAATCCGAATTCTGACCCTAAAATTGCAAAGACAAGGAAATTGAAACAGGCGCAAAGAGAATTTTTCAGCTAAGAGATTGCTCTGATCTATAGTTTTAAAGCAAAAATTATTCTCCTGAAGAAAAAGTTAATCCATAACTTTTTGTTACCCTGTCTCTAGATTTTTCTGGTGATGATTGCTATTTTAAAAGGCATGGAAGCATTGCGGACTCTTAAAGTTGACTTTATAGCATATTCAAAGTCCTTTATTATTTTCCTCTGGGGTCCTGCTAGTGGAGACACACACACACACACACACGCACACACACACACACACACTATAGCTTGTGTAAAGTGGACCTTGTCTTCAAAGCTAAGAGCTTGCTTTCTCATGAAAGGCTTTGTATATTTTATGCAAATGTTTCTTTTCTGTTGTCAGTGTTTATCTTTGTGCTTGCCAGAAGTCTCCTTAGGGCAGGTTGGATGTTTAACAGCTCCATTTCATATCTTAAAGATTAAATCTTTTTTTAAAAGAACTCAACAATTTTCCCCTTTTCTCTACATTCCTTTCCTAAACTCTAGTTCGTGGACATCCACTTATAAGCACCTGAGCCAGCATCCGGCCCTGGGAGCTCAGAGGCCTGTCAGCAGGCAGACAGGGGTGGACGGGGCAGGTGGAGCTGGGGTTGGGGGCAGGACACTGCGGAAGCAGGTGCCGGGCTTGGCATGACTGATGAGTTTGGAGGACAGAGAAGGGTTCAAAGAGGAAGGCTCAATTGAAGGGATTCCTGAAGGAAGAGAATTTGAAATCCAAGTAGAGGAGAAGAGGATAGCCTTCCAGGCAGGGGGGTTACTGGGCCAGTTTTCAGGGAAGTAGAAAAGCACATGCCCTGTGGGAGCAGCAGGAAGTCTGATGTGGCTGATGTGGAAGTAGCAAAGGACACAGGCTAGAAAACAAAGACGGGTGAAAAAGGATGTTTAGCCCAGATTACGTTTTTGGGTTTGGAATTTCATTTAGTAGTTAGTGGTAAGACATTTAAGAATTTAAGGCAAAAACACGTCAAGACCAGATCTGCAATTGTGAGAGGCAATTCTACCCATCTTTACTATTATTTTTCTTGTTGTACTTCTTTGCCCAGCTTTTTGTTTGAATCTGTTTGCTTTCTGTTAGGTATCAGCTATTTGCACCCCTATGACAGTTGTAATACAAGGTGAAGTGCAGAAAAAGATGACCAAAAAAGGTGCTGGCAATCACCAGGCTTACCAAATCCCTGGAGTGCTCCCCCAAGCATTTGGGCGTCCATCATGGGGTTGAAATTGGGAGCCGGGAGGATGGTTCCCTGCACCTGGTGGGAAGAGTCAGAGAGAAAAGGGTTGCAGTAATTCACACCAGAGATGGCAACATTTTTTCAGATAAATAAAAACAAAAGTACATTCTCTACGTTTGATTACTCTAAGACACACATGGGTCTACTATACAAATGTGTTCATTGTATGTCAGTTGCAGAGAATTAATTGTGTTCTTTTTAATCCATTGGCTTCTCCTGTATTGGCATCTATTGTTTACCTAGGAAACTGGGAAACTAGAACTAATAGTAGGAAAGTATAAGAATCAAATAAATACGTCTTCTTAGTAAACAATAAGCATTTTCTTTGGAATTGGATACTATTTTATAGAAACTGAAAAGAGAACCCTATTGTGGGGATTCATCCCGTGTAAATGAGTTACCACCACAGCTTTTTTTTTCTTTTTTAACACTTTAGGGGCCCTAAAATTGTATTAGAGAAAATGGAAACATTTGCATGTGGATTAGGGATTCATAAAAATCTAGGTGATGAAGATGGGGTGGAGAGTTTTTGACAAAGCCTGCAGCTGCAGAGGAAGACGTAAACTCCTGATGACTTTCCATTAAATTCTCCCTCATGCTAATAATAAAATGGCATAAGACATAAGTGAGACTTTGAGTGTCTTATTTGAGACACAGCCAGCAGGACTGAGCTCTGTAGGATCACACCCGGACCAGAGAACCACCGGTCAAAGTGTATTACGGAGGGGAGCTCTCCCCTGCTTGTTATGAGTTTGCCCAGAAGCATTGGGAAAAATGCCTTCCCATAGCAAACGGGTCTCCAGGCCTTGAGCAGGCAGGTTCACCGAGCTCTTTGGCTGAAGATGGAGTTTTCTGGGGCCTGTCGACGAGCAGCAGAAAATTAATTGATGAGCAAAAGGCTGGACCTCATTTCTAGCCCAAGAACTATGCATATACCAATGCCAAAATATTTATGAAAAGACTTTTGGGGGATTGAGAACACGGTTCACTTGAGTTAAAACTAAGAATTCAATTCCGTTTGGATTCCACTTGACTGATAGGAGTAAACACGAAGCTGTCTGTTTGAAGTAGACTGGAAACCATAGAACAGTTGTGATCTGGCTGTATTTTCATTCTTAGAGAACCAACTATGTTAGTGAGACATTCTTCTTAAATCCTAGATGGACAGACATACGTACTTAACATATGAACATAGTTTGCATCTGAGGATGCCCGTGACTGTGTTTACAGACCAAAGTCCCATTTGCTTCCACCGTCTCAAGCTTATTGGCAATGATCCAGAAGCTAAGTTCTCTTAAGCCAACTCTGGATTCTAGAAGCAATTTATTAGGAGAAAACATGAGTTTTATCTCCCTTATTCACTAGCCAGGCCCCTTGAGTGAGACTCTGTTAGGAAAACAGACTTTGAGTCTTCTTTGATTTGCTAAATTAAGTTCAGAGATCAGACTCTAAAATAAATTCCAGATTGAGTTCTCCTCACCTCAGTCATTTTCTTTTGAATCTTATAATCCTGGAGGAGTTTCAGATGTAAACTTTCGAAAGAAGAGCCATGCCTTTAAATGTAAAATTTATTTTCTGCTATTTGTGGTTGCCTTTTACTCAATCTTTTTCATCTGTGTAGCTTTTTCTCAGTTTTTTCATTGGGAAAATTAAAGGTTTTTTGAGGCATGGGAAAGAGATCCTTTCATCCCCTGTTTCAGGAGTGAGAAGGCTTGTTTGGACAGGTCTTGGGGGCAGTACGCTTTATCACCTGATGACCTTAGCCTTGTGGTGTGCTCTCAACCAAAGAGCTGTTTTAAAGTAAAAAAGAGAAAATGTATTTGAAGACAATGGGACATATTGTTAAATATGTGTAAGTTATCTAGGCAATTTCAGCACCAAGTGTGCAAGTGTCCACCACAAAACAGAACATTTCATTACTAGGCCAGACTAGGATCCCCAGAGTTTCTACTGGAGTAAGTGCTACAAAATGAAACTATTTATCTTTTGAAAAAAGAAAAAAAAAAAAAAAGGGACAAAAAAGAAAATAAAAGCTCTAAAAGTAATACATAAGGAAAGTTAGAACTGTCTATAGTGATTTATCAGACACAATTTGTATGTGAAATGAGTCCACAGTTTTTCCTTCACAATTTTTTAAGTCCTCATATATACTACTAGTACAATGTATTTTTACAGTATAATGCAAGAATTCTCCCTCCCTCCCATCCTTCCTTTTTCTTTCTTTTTCTTTTTCTTTCTTTCTTTCTTTCTTTCTTTCTTTCTTTCTTTCTTTCTTTCTTTCTTTCTTTCTTTCTTTCTTTCTTTCTTTCTTTCTTTCTTTCTTTCTTTCTTTCTTTCTTTCTTTCTTTCTTTCTTTCTTTCTTTCTTTCTCTTCTTTCTTTCTTCCTTCCTTCCTTCCTTCCTTCCTTTCTTTCTTTCTTTCTTTCTTTCTTTCTTTCTTTCTTTCTTTCTTTCTTTCTTTCTTTCTTTCTTTTTTTCTTCCTTCCTTCCTTCCTTCCTTCCTTCCTTCCTTCCTTCCTTCCTTCCTTCCTTCCAAGTCCTCATACCCTTTGCCACTTAAAATTATCTCCTTATCAAATGGCCTTAAAATAATACACTAAAAATGTTTTGGAAATAAATTCAACACTAAAAGTTAGGGGAAAAAAACATTGTTAATGTTTAGTAATTCAAGAAACAGTTTTATAGTAAGTATTTGTCACTGATGCCCATTTATATAGCATATTAAATCATTATATTAATTTTATGTCAATTATGCTTCAATTAAGCTCAAGCCAGCAACATTATCCCATATAAGACACATATTTAGTGTTCCTTTTACTTATTTATTCATTGGAAAGTTGACTTTGTCTTTTAATGGTCATATTTTTCCAGTTTCATTGAGATGTAATTGACACATTACATTGTGCAAGTTTAAGGTGTGCAACGTGATTTGATCCATGTATACACTGAAGTGATTCCCACATGAAGGTCAGTTAACACACCCCCATACTAAGGTGAGTTAACACTAACTCACATGGTCCCTTTTTTTCTGGTGAGGAGATTTGAGACCTACTCTCCTAGCAGCTTTCGTGTATACAACATGTTGTTGAAAACTGGAGTCACCATGCTGTATGTGACATCCCAGGACGTGTTCACCTCAAAACCGGGAGTTTGTACCTTTGACCAACATTGCCCCTGACAACCACCATCTCTCAGGGACCATTTTGAATGAACTGACCAGTTAAGCTATGGAAACAGTTCAGTTACCAGTTTTATGTATTTTTCAAACAATTATTTGAAAAAATTAATTGATTAATTGCTTTGGGCCATAAAACTTTTTTCAAGTGATTATGATATACCTGTAGATATATATTCCTCTGTTGCCTTTGGACTTTTTTCCAGTATTTGTGCTCAGCCACATTCTACACGTCCTCACACCCAACACCAGACTCTGATGATGTCGGTTGGTCTATACTGAGAGCTGCCTTTCCCAACTCCCTACCACTTGCTGTATTTTTTTAAAATAAATTTATTTATTTATTTTATTTATTGGCTGTGTTGGGTCTTCATTGCTGCACGTGGACTTTCTCTAGTTGCTGAGAGTGGGGGCTACTCTTCATTGTGGTGCGCGGGCTCCTCATTGTAGTGGCTTCTCTTGTTGTGGAGCACAGGCTCTAGGCGCGTGGGCTTCAATAGTTGTGGCACATGGGCCCAATAGTTGTGGCTCAGGGGCTCTAGAGCACAGGATCAATAGTTGTGGCGTGTGAGCTTAGTTGGTTGGCGGCATGTGGAATCTTCCCAGAGCAGAGCTTGAACCCGTGTGCCCTGAATTGGCAGGTGGATTCTTAACCACTGTACCACCTAGGAAGTCCTACTTGCTATATTTTTATTTATCATTAGTGCGTTATGTTTTCCTATTTGATACAGTTCTTTTTTTGTTCTTGAAGAACAATTGATTTACAATGTTGTGTTAATATCTGCTGTACAGTAAAGTGACTCAGTGATACATATACATACATTCTTTTCATATTCTTTTCCATTGTGGTTTATCACAGGATATTGAATATCATTCCCTGTGCTGTACAGTAGGACCTTGTTGTTTATCCATCCTATATATACCAGTTTGCATCTACTAACCCCAAACTCCCATTCCATCCCTCCCCCAACCCCTCCCCCTTGGCAACCACAAGTCTGTTCTCTATGTCTGTAAGTCTGTTTCCATTCCGTAGACAAGTTCATTTGTTGATAGAGTTCTTAAAGTTGGGGGTTTGACTATGTCAAGTACAGTATTGTTTTATAATGTTCTGCGTACCAAGTAATTGTTCTGTGACTTCATTTCTTATCCTTCTAATGATATTTTATGTCCCTTGTCTGTAGAGGGTACATCAAAACTATACATGATTTTCTATGCGGCGAGACTTCTTTTTAAAATGTTCTCATTTACTGGTGATGTCATTTAAGTTAAATGATTGCTTTAAAAATTCATTAATGAGATTCTTGACTGAATGTATAATAGTTACATTATTACATACAATTAATATGATAAAACATTTTTTAAATAAATACAGAACATACACGAATTAGGCAGATTCTTGAAAACATTATATTGATCATATTTATTGCTTGTATGAGGAAAACTGAAGAGAGACAAATAAACCAGACCAATGAGAATTGGCCTGGAGGAGAGAGTGCAGGGGCAGGAGATGGTTCTGGTTGACGGGGCACAATACCCACCGCGTGGGAGCAAGTGAGGGTGCTGGCTTGACAGTGACTCAGGTGAGAAGCAGAGGTAGAGGTGAGGAGTCGCGTGATCACCAAGGGACAGCTAGTGTTTTTTTAAGCAAGAGAGTGAAGTAATCTGATTTGAGTTCCACTCTACTGCCACATAAAGGAAGAAACAAAAAGGGGTGATGGGGTTGTAGGAGTGTTTAATTCAGAACCCCTAGCGGGTAGAATACACACCTGAACAGAAGCAAATAGCATGTTCTTGGTGAATACAGGTTGCTTTTAACTGAATGTAATTTAACTTACTAATTTTTGAGATATATTTTAAGCTAACCCAGTCACATTGGTTTAACCTTTTGAAAGAATAAGAGACTGTTGTGTCAGATATTTCTCAGCGTGTGTACCTTTTAAAGCAAAGTCCTTTTTTATGTACGTGTTCCTAATTTGTTCACGTCTTAGAGCAAAATGGGAACTTTGAAAAAGTGGACACTTTCCAATGTGACAGAAAATAATGAGCGTATGGTAAAATTATTTTTTTTTTGCCTTGAAAATTGACATATTTAGACATAGCATGACTCGTCACAGGCAAAATAAGTTCCAATGTCTGTCATTTCCATTTGAATTCTTACTACAAGGCAATCAAAATATAATCTTTGCTTCTAGTCATTTGTGAATTTAGGTTTTGACAGAGGAGTAAAAAACACTCCCTTTTTAAAAGACAGAATGAACTCACTATGCAGGGGACCATGAGTGATTTGTAGATTTAAAATCGATTCGAGAATCTACCCCCTGAGTAAATAGTGAACAGATTTCTTTAACTGACAGAAGAATTTCAAAATTATGATCTGAACTGAATACAGACTGAAAGACTCACATACATATTGCTCATGAAGTTGATAAAAACGTGTTCCTCATCTGACGTCAATAGGTGCATGGGTAATGCACATTTCATTTATTCATAGCTGAGCCAGGGGCTGGGGTCCATAAAGCCATGGCGCTCCTTATTCAACACCCACATTGTAGTCCTTTCTCTCACCTGGCTTTTGAGTCACCCTCACATGGACAACCTGAGAGCCTCAGAAGTTTAGACTTTGAAATATCAGCTGGACCGACTGGGCACCTGCCAGCATGTGGGTTTCAGTGAATAATTCAGCTAGTTTCAGTGTGATTGAGATTCTTAGATCTCTAGTGAACTGAGGATTTTTGGAGCCCTGTGAGGAAATCCTACAGAAATCCCAGGCCTCCCTTTCCACAGGGTACGTACTCACCTTGGGGGCACTGGTCCCTGGCTCTCCAAACACCCTGAACCCCAGTGTCCTCTGACCCCATCTGACAAGAGCTTCCTGAACGGGTTTCAGTGGCTTCAGCACAACCAGTACTAAGGGGTTGGTTAAACAGCGTGTTAACCCATCCTCTCTCACCTTGCACAGGTGTGTCCTTCAGTCCAGTCCCGTCCATCCTCTCCCCACAATGCCTGCCTTCCACAGGGCCGCCTGGTGTTAATCTCCACTACCGCCTCCTTTACCCCTTCCCCGGGTCGCACCAAACGATCTGTTCCCTCGGCCAGAATGGTCCTTCCCAAGATCAGACACATCACATGTCCTTCGCTGCCTAAGACCTTCCGGCCCAGAGCAGGGCTTCTCAGTATTGGTCTTCTGCTCTGCCCACGGGGTGGTTGATTTTCACATGAAAGAAACATCCCAGGAACACCTAGGTTTACAAACACATCCCAGGGTGCTGGTCCTGAGGACACTGCAGCGTTGTCAGGGTGAGAATGTCATATATTGGGCAAAACATGAGTGTATAAAATAGAAAAAGACATTCAAACTTTGGCTCAGTGGTCTTGATGGGAATATTTTCAGTGTTCTCAGCAACTCATTCCCGTGACCGAGAAGTGATGACTGTTTTAAAGCCTGTACAGTGCTCTTCAGGACTGGTCACTGACTGAGCGGGTTCCTGTCTCACTTTCTCTTTCCTAAACCTCTTGGCTCCCACACACGACGCTCACAGCCCCACACTCCAGCCCAAAGCGACTCTGGGGCCTTGTCCATTCTGTTCCTTCTGTTTGGGGTATCCTCCACCCACACCCACCTCCATGCAAGCTCCCACCTCCTGACTCCACCGTGACTCTGGTGACCATCCACTCAGGATTTAACTGGTGGCTCCAGGGCCATCTGGGCAGGGAGTCCTTCCTGACCCCTCTCCTGCCCCCCGAACTGTCTACCCTCTTCCTGGTGCCAGAGCTGCGGTACATCCTGCTGGAGCGCCAGGGGCACAGCAGAAAACCTTCATTCCTAATTCTACCAGGTTTCCAGGAGAAAGATGTCTCACTAACTGGGCTTCCTTTGTTTTGTTGGGAAGGGACCTGAATGTGAGCGGCCGTGCAAATTTAGAGATTGAACTGTTCTCGTGGATAAAGGAAGAATATTTGCATTTTCAGAAAACAGTTTGGGAAGAGGTATGAAAAGTAACGCAAATGGAGAATGACCCAGACTTACTCTCATTCCACCCAAACTCTGGGCTCAGCGCAAATCCCACCTGTTATGTGGAGTCTTTCCGGATTTTATCGAGTATGACCTATGGCTTACTTTGCATCTCTGTTGAACATGGCCTTCCTTTTTTTTTTTTTTTTTTTGCATTTGCCCTTTCCTCTAAATTTTCAATTTCTGGAGGGTAGGGACAATTCTTCTCTTGCTTTTCAAAGCATTTAGGGCAGCGCCTTAGGTAGAAAGTGGGCTCTATGAATGTTTAAAAATAGAAAAATACTAAAAATACATGGACCCAGAGACACCTGCGTTCATCCAGCAGTTTACAAGTTCATACAAGCAGGCTGTGCTCTGGGCATTGGCACCTGCACTTCCTGGGTAACCACCTCAGCGTCTTGTGAGGCTGTTGATACAAGGCTTATTTCCCAGATGAGGAGAAGCAAGTTGTTGGAAGCCACGTGGGTCGTGTGTCGTGAAGCCCACGCTCAAACCCAGATTTAGCTTCCTGGCCAGCGCCCTTTCTGTTGTAGCTGAAACTGATGTGAAATAAACTAACATGTACTATTGACGCCCTTTATTCATCTCTGCAAGTAAAAATATCTCTATTTGCAAAGGATCTTGTGGGTAAAACCAAAACTCTAAAAGCAGAAGTTCTTACTCTTAAGCTGGTTCTAAGAGAAAAAGAAAGCTCTGTGTGTGTGTGTGATGGAGGGACTGAGAAAACTAGACAAAGAACCAAACGAGATTCCCATTCGCCAGGTCACCACAGTGCATTTAAGAACAGTGTCTAATAGTTAACCTCAGCAGAACCCAGTGTAAACCCCCCTGTTATGAGCCCCCATTTTTTGCTCTTCTGTGTCTTTCTGGGTGACAGCCATGGACGAGAACAGCGCCAGGCACCGCAGACACCCTGGCCCAGCCCCTGGCAGGGCTGTGGGCGCATCCAGCTCCAGTCCCCCCAGACCACGTCCTCCAGTGGACAGGAGGCCGGCTGTCCAGCTTGTGCATGTGGATCAATCCGTCCGAGTGTCTGAGCTGCTGCCTGCAGGGCCCCCGCCCTCACGCATGGTGGGGGCTGCCGGCACACAGAGTGGCAGCCCCTGGGGTTCCACCAGCCCTGTGCTGACCCTGGGGAGTGGGGCTGGGACCAGACGTGGCAGGGGCAGGCACGTTGTTGGTGGGAATGGCTTTCCGCTGGTGTTCTGAAGGCGGGGAGGAATTAGGGTTGTCCTGCGATGCGTTACTAACCACTGGGAAGGGACAGCATACGTGGGCTGCCGGCTGTTTCCCACACGAAGTAAAAGGAATGGAAGCATCACTTGAAGTGAGCGAGAGAACCATTGATCTTTATTCCCTGCGTTCCTCTGGCCTCAGATAGGAATCTTTAGGGAGTAAGAGTCACCAGGATAAGAATTTTTGTGAACTTGAGTCGTAAAGGACAGGATGAGTGCAGCTTACATCTGGGTTATGCTTGCAAAAGAAATATATATATCATATAATCAGAATAAAGCTTAATGATCTGATGACTAACAGCTACTGATATTAAGATGGGCTGAGTTATATTTTCAAACTGATGCAGACGTGTCTATGACTGTGAACCAACTACTAAATTAGTCACTGTAACATCTTTCCAACTTAGTAGATGGATGTCAAGGAGTTTAAGAAAAGGATGGAGGAACCCGGATTCATCCACACAGTCTATTATGATTACCATCCAAGAGCATCTTCACTCACGTGACTTTATGTTTTGAGGAAACAATTGTGTAGGAAGATCTAATTAAAGATAACTTTATCTTAATAACAGGTACTGGAAACTTTGTCTTAATAATATGCAGTAGAGACTACAAGACTTAACCTCATTGAGTAAAGTGGATGGCACCAAATGACTGTCTACTCTTGAAGCCTCAAGATATTCTATTGCTAATCCCTGGAACCTGCAAATGTTACCCCACCTGGCAAAGGGGACTTTGCAAGTGTGATTAGTGAAGGATTTTGAGATGGAGAGATTATCCTGGGTTATCTGGGTGGCCCTAAATATAATCCCACATGCCTTTATAAGAGGGAGGGAGAGGGAGAGGGAGATTTGGCTACAGAAGAAGATGCTACAGTGCTGGCTGTGAAGATGAAGGAAGGACACATAGTCCAGAGATATGGGTGACTTCTAGAAGCTGGCAAAGGCAATGAGGCCATCCTTCCCAGAGCCTCAAGGAGGAACCAGCCCTGCCAACAGCTTCACTCTTGCTAGTGAAACTGGTTTCAGATTCCTGACCTCCAGAACTGTAAGAGAATACATTTGTTTCAAGCCACTACCTTTGTGATAATTTGTTGTAGTGGCAGCAGAAAATTAACAGTCACCTTGGAATCCTTCTCTCCATATGTCCTCCCATCCTAAACTCTTACGTCACAAACTCATTCAATCCCAGTCAGGCCCCCCACCCCTTCATCAAAAGATACACTGAAACCAACCCCCCCCCCAACCTCATAAATACCCTTCCTCTCCCATTCCACTCTGAGATGCTATTAAGACCATCAAAGTAGAGCTTCCCCTTAGATGTGTTTCATCACTGGAGTGTTTTGGGGCCGTTTTCAGGAAGTTAGCATTTGATAAGATACAATGAGAAAATTTGAAGTAACATTCTCTCTGGTTAATATTATAAAAGGCAATGCTTTAGGGTTATTATTGCTCTATAAGTAAATCAAGAATGACACTGAAGTTACCAGAAAGAATAGGTTTCATAGTGTAAAAGACCATAGAAGAATTTCATGTGACTAATGCCAATTAATGAGGATGGTAAGGAGATTATTGCTACTTGGTGATTCTGTCCAGGGTCTTTCAGAATAAATAGAAAAAAGACATAGTGATGAGATTATGACTAATGAAAGAAACATTCAAATATAGAGACATAATTTAGGACATTATATTTAATGTATATCTGGGAGAGAGCAGAACAATGGAAGAAAGCCAATAATAAAGAAAAAAAAGAAAGAATTCAGGCAATGAAAGAAATCACACCCTTGTGATGTGATGAAAAGGGACCATCTCATATTGAGGAATATTAATGAAAAAGTCAAGATCAACACTTGAGACAACATTTATATATATTGAGGTTACTTACAAGGAAGATAATCAAACTGGGATCAATATTCTCTTACATAAAATTAAATGTTAGAAGGCAGTTGATCAGTCTTCTCAGAATTCAGAGGAAACAATTTAGGATTCAAACGTTTTGAACCCAGCAAAGTATAATTTAAAAGGAAGGGCAAAAGAAAAAATACCACGTACCTACCATTTTCAAATCATGACAAGAATGATTCAACCCAGTGAAGCTGAATCAGTACAAGGAAGTCAAGTGAAGGACAGAAGTATTTCAGTACTATTAGTACCTCAGTCCAGTAGTCAGCACCTACTGAGTTTCCAGTATGTCCCAAGAATCATGTTAATTTACACTACTTTATTTAACTCTCAGGAATTAAACAATCAAAAATACACACCAGCCAGGCTGGTACTATTGCTGCAGATGAAATGAGGTTTAGAGAGGTCAATTTCTATTCGTTGGTCACATACTTAGTGATGGTGCCCAGATTCACACCCAGCTTGGTCTGATTCCAACCCCCTTGTTCTTTTTTTTAATTTAATTTTTTATTTTATATTGGAGCATAGTTGATTTACAATGTTGTGTTAGTTTCAGGTGTACAGCAAAGTGAATCAGATATACATCTGCATATATCTGTTCTTTTTCAGATTCTTCCCCCCATATAGGTAATTATAGAATATTGAACATAGTTCCCTCTGCTGTACAGTAGGTCCTTGTTGTACACATATACAATGGAACATTACTGAGCCATAAAAAAGAATGAAATAATGCCATTTGTAGCAACGTGGATGGACCTAGAGATTATCATTCTAAGTGAAGTAAGCCAGATGGAGAAAAACAAGTATCATATGATATCACTTATATCTGGAATCTAAAAAAAATGATACAAATGAACTTATTTACAAAACAGAAATAGACTCACAGGCTTCAAAAACCAACCCCCATGTTCTTAACTGCTAGACTAGACTCCCTTCCATACATGGAAGGAATTCAAGTGGGAATTTTGTGTCATTAAATAATTAACCTACACTCAATATAATTGAGTTAGCAAATAAGCATCTCTGACAAAAAGTTAAAACATTTATGATTTCATTGTCTACAAATTATTGTTAAATATTTAATGGCTTTAATACAATAAAAGGAAATTTCTGCCAAGTCCTCTTCTTGTGCTTTTCATATATTTATATATAATTGTTTTCCCAAATGGAATCATGTATTACATATTTGGTAACCTGTCTTTTCCTAGTGTACCACTTTATAGGAGATATCGTAAAGTCTCTTCTGCTCTTTTCTTATCTTTGAAGATGAAAATATTGTGCAGCAGAACTAAAAATACTACTCAACCTTACTTATGAATAATCTAATTAATACTGTGTCCTAACACTCTTTTAATTTTCATCTGCAATATATTATTTAGAGACCTGAAATCACATTTAAATCTAATAAGCATATCCATATCCCTAATAAAATAATGTGTAAGTATATTATGCAAACCATGGTTTTCTGAGGTGATGGAAGCACTATGCTTCTTGCTTGCTGTGTAGCTACTTTTCAGTTTAAACAGTGCCTTTACGTTCTTTGTTTAATTTGAAGTTATCAGCAAGGCTGTATCAGGCAAGGCAAGTGTTCTTATTTCTACATTACATATAAAAATGATGACTCAATATTTATATAACACCATTGGCTTAATAAATGGCAGCCCAGAATATCAGTGTTCTGACTCTAAACTCAGTGCTTTCCCCATATATCTTACTTCTCATTCCTCTTCTTTTTTACTCTTTGTTGATTATTATTCTTATATTTCAAAAAAATAATGCTACTTTCATATTAGTTTATGTCTCTTATAAAAAGATTAAAGTCTCCTAATGCCCATAACATAATCTAGAGGGAATAAAACATATCATAACTTCAAATTTTTAAAGGTTAACTAGAAAGCACATTCAGTATTGGCTTTATAGCTCAAGCTCAAGGAACACATGCAGTCCTGAATTTCACTCTTAAGATAGAGATTCTGCTGACATATAATGTGTGAAGAATTGCATTTCATGGATTTATTAGCACAATTTCTACAAAATGAGGTTGCAGCTCATAGACAAATGGTGATTTTGGCCACTCTCCTCTGATTCCATATTTTTAGAGGTTAGTAACCAGCACTCTCAGAGCCCAGTAATCTATTTCACAAATAGAAACAGCCTCCTGCTGATAAAAATTCTTTAGCTTTCAGTAAGAGAAATCAGTGATAATGTTATCTAGTGGACTGCTTGTTCTTGAGATGTTAATGAGAAAAAGAATAGCTTCTTTGGCCGACCCTTTTACTCCCTTTGAAAACACTGAAAGGCTACTGTGAAAAAAAATCATGGTGTCCTATTCCCAACAAATTTTACCTTAATAATAATGCTAAGTTCTAGCTGGTTTGACATTTTTTTTTCTTTTCTCTAAGTTAATATTAACTAAAGCAAGATAATATGATTTAAAAAAACAATTTCTCAGCTAAATAAAATTTTGACTGGATAATCTGTAAATAAGTCATTTAGCTATAAGACAAAGAGATTTTATATTTCTCTAGTAAAGGAAATTTAACCCCCCCAAAAAGTTTTTGAATTTTGCAATTAATTTTAATAGACATATGACTAATATATTTTGGAATTAGAGTAATAGGCGGTTTGTTAAGGGCAATTTTTGCTTTGAACCATTATAATAAATATCCTGCAAAGCATTTCTGTCCCATTCAGTGAGTGAAGATGTATAAATCTAAAATAAAGCAAAACAAAAAACAAAACAAAACAACAAATGTAAAGAATTATACTGAAGAAAAAATATGGAATCATAATAAAGGTGGAAATATGGAATCACATTCATTACTAGAAGATTTCTTTATAGACATTAGTTGTGCCTCAGGCTATCATTTGCCCTGGGGATGAAGGAGACAGAGAACCACATTGTATCTTGACTGGTTTTACATCAATTGGTTCACAGCTTTGTACTTCCTTAATGAAATACATTGGTAGCATCACAGTAAGGGATCCAAGATCAGGAAGACATTAGTTAATTTTACTAATAGATAAAATGCTTTTAAACTGTTTAAAGTATTTAAAGGTAATTTTTAATTTCTCAAGAGTACCTGGTTTTATTGGATTTACATTTTGTTGTGCTTTTACTTGTAAAAGTTGATCAAGGTTCTGATAAATAGCACTTAAGAAGTGATCTCAGGACTTCCCTGGTGGTGCAGTGGTTAAAAATCTGCCTGCCAATGCAGGGGACATGGGTTTGATCCCTGGGCTAGGAAGAGCCCACCTGCCTTGGTGCAACTAAGCTCGTGCGCTACAACTACTGAGCCTGTGCTCTAGAGCCTGTGAGCCACAACCATTGAGCCTGTGTGCTGCAACTACTGAAGCTTGTGGGCCTAGAGCCCGTGCTCCATAACAAGAGAAGCCACTGCAATGAGGAGCCTGCACACCACGGTGAAGAGTAGCCCCCCGAGTCGCCACAACTAGAGAAAACCCGTGTGCGGCAACAAAGGCCCAATGCAGCCAGTTTAAAAAAAAAAAAAAAAAAAAGTGATGTCATTGTGAAGAATAGATCTCAGAAGTCATCAAATGTTTAGGAAGGAAAAGATGATTCAGAAAATATTGATGGTCATCTAATTATATGGTAAAGGTGTCCCCCCATTTTTAATCTTCATAGTAATTTGTCAGCCATGTGTCAAACCCCACAGTAATACCAGGATACTTTTGGGAAATGATCATCACCTACTCAGGGGGGGAATACAGTCCTTTTATTTTTTAAAGTAATACTCAATTGGTTTCTTTTACACTCTGAAGCTTTAGTAATGCACCTATAATTTTCCTAGTATGCCCTTAAGTACGATGCCATTTTCTGCTCGAAATTGCATTTGGCATGCTCTTATATTACTTTTCTTCATTTAAAAAATGTAATAGCTACAGAAATGTAAGAGTAAGCGTTAAAGCAGTACTCGTATTCAGATAATTTACAAACCTTGAGAACACGTACTGAGGAGACCAAAATCCATCAACCTTCATTGGGTGTCTCATATTAAAGGGAAAATTTCTGCCAGATAAACACGGGTGTGTTGGATGGGAATCAGTTATGGGTTGCACCACAGCAGACATATATTAATATTCTTTCTGGAAAGTGAAGACTGGTAGAGATATTCATACGGTAGACAAACAGTAGGGAAAAGTGGCAAACAGTCGTGACGTTTATATAACCCTATAACGGGATTTAACTTTGGTGCCTTCATAATTCAGTTTTCACTGAGGCTCTAATTTTCTGGCAAAACAGGGGCTGCCAACGGCATCCACACTCCAAAGTGCAGGATGGACCACCTGGGTGGAGATTGCAAAGAAAGTTCTAGAAACCAGTTTTGTAACTTAGCTGCTCAGCAACCTAGAGGAGGTGAAGAGGCTCTGACGTTATAGACGGGAGTATTTGGGTCGAAGGGATAGTGTTCTGAGACCTTCTTGCACAGCCACGGGAGCCGAAGTGAAGGGTACAGGGTTGGGGGTGCCTTCAGCAAGGGGGCCGCCTAGAGAACTTGAGTATGTCCACGGAGTTCTGAGGACACAGTGACTCACACTAACTAGATGTGGGTGAGGTCATGAGGGCGGGGGCCCCTTGGTGGGACTCACATCCTGGTAAGAAGAGGAGACCAGGGCCGAGTGTCTGTGTCGAGTGCGGATACAGTGGGAAGGAGGCCTGCGAGCTGGGAAGGCCATCCTCGCCAGACGCGGAATCCGCTGGCACCTGGGTCTTGGACGTCCAGGCCTTTGAACTCTGAGAAATAAATGGTGGTTTAGCTACCCAGCCTATGAAATTTTCTTACAGCAGCCAGAGCTAAGACAGGACCCAGGGGAAACTAGCCCTGTGGAGTTTAAATGGGCAAAATAAAAAATAAAGGTGTAATTTTTTTTCTTTCTGATAAATAGTCCAAATTTAACTACCCCAAAAATATTTTGGTGTTTTTCAAAAGTACCTGTTAAATAAAGTATAAATAATAGTGCATTAATTTATCTAATCAGAAAAAGTTAAATTAACAATGTGTCAGGGATTCACTTAAAAAACCTCTACAAACGTGCTCCCCACCTTTCACTGAAAGTCTTTCTTCTGTTTTGCTCTGTTACCGCTTTTATCAACTTTCTTAATCTGTATTTATTTCATTCCCAAAGAGCTATCTAATCATGAAAACTGCAACCAATTAGTAGCCATTTTGACTACAAATTATAAAGCTTTATCTTCGTTTTTATTTTACATTAAACTGAATTATTCAACTTATTATTTTTCTGTCTTTCTTTTTGTTTTTTGTTTTTTTTTGCTGCACCGGACGGCATGTAGCATCTTAGTTCCCCAGTCAGGGATTGAACTCACACTCCCTGCAGTGGACGTGCAGAGTCTTAACCACTGGACTGCCAGAGAAGTCCCTAAACTGAATTATTCAATCTTTGATTTGTAATCAAGTAAATTCATACTTTCTCCCTTTGATTGGTCTGTTTATACCATCGCCAGTGGGATCCATGTGAAAGGGATACTCATATGGTGATGATTTCACGGTAAACTCTGTTTTTCTGAGGACACCCAGGGAACGTTAAGAGGTCCCCCACCTAACGTGGACTAACTCTTCCTAGAAACTCCATGAAATTTTCCGTGCTCTGTGCCCCTGACTTAAACCCCTCCGTCTCTCTCTATGAAACATCTTTATTCTCCATGCTTTCCCATGTTCCTGATTAAAAGAGGAGGGGCATGAAAAGAGATGTCTATCAAGTTGCTGAAAAGCTGGGACAAGTATCATGTAGCCTGTACCCAGGAAACATGGGATAGTGACCTTCCCTGGACATTGTGAAGAATAAAGGGTAGCCAGTAAATGAGGACCTTCTCTCACCTCCCTTGTTGCGGAACATTTCTATCTCGCTGTGGTAAGGCTGGCTGGGTCTCAAATCATCTTTGTTCCTTGCTGGACAGTGTAGCAAGTTACGTAAACACTGCTGATTCACACACGGTGGAGTTACACAGATGCTTTGTTCACTCGAGTTATTGTGAAGAATGGTGAGGCATCATGTCAATCAGTAGGAGTTATTATTAATGCTCTTCCTCTTCTTCCTCATTATCCACGTGAACTTCAGCCTGTAACCCACTTAGGTCTTGATTCTTCTTTTAAGAGTTCCATGGGACATTATCATTTTCAAAAATCAATTTTATATAAAATTAGAAATGACTCGATGACTCAATAACTTCATTGAGTTGTAAAATGAAAATTTTTAGTCGTTTAAATATCCACAGATATATTTATAATATTTTATATTTCTCATATATCTTGGAAGTTCATAATAAATGCTTTAAAAATTGTTGATCTATAATTGTTTCTACTGTGCAACATTAACGAGTTGATCAGTGAGCATAACAGTTTTCAAGACTTTATGGACTTTTTCTGATCAAAACCAGGAGGAGAAACAGTCAACCATCTACCTTCATCATGAAAGTTTGGCATTTATGATACTCAGTTTCTTTCAGTGCTTAAAGGAACAATTATAGCATTAAGTGCATATGTTAGGAAAAAAGAAAATTCTCAAATTAAAAATTTAGTCTTTCACCATAAGAAATTAGAAGAATAATGGAAGCTTACACTCAAAGCAAGCAGAAGGTAGGTGGTGATAAAGACAAGAGTAGAAATCAAAAAAATTAAAAAGAGAAAAATAAAGAAAATAAATGAAATCATAAGCTTGCTTTTTAAACAACAATAAAATTGATAAGACTCCAGCCAGAATGATAAAGAAAAACAGAGAAGGTACAAACTGTATGTATGAAAATAGCTGAGACACCACTACCAAAAGAAATGCTAAGAACAATTCTATGCCCATAAATATGACAATTTAAATTCCCTGGCAGACAGAAACTATCAAGATTCACTCAAGAAAAACAAATAACCCGAATAGTCTGTTATCTCTTGAGGAAATTGAATGCATAGCTAGCATTACATCAACAAGAAGAACATCAGGTATGTAGTTTCACTGGAGATTTTTACCAACCATTCAAGGACTAACTAATGACCAATTTTACAAAACCTCCTATAAGAAAGAGAACACTTTCTAACTCATTTTATGGAGCCAGAATTGTACTAATACCAAAGCAAAACCATTACAAGAAATGAAAATTACAGAGCAGTAACTCTTATTAATATAGATGCAAAAATGCCCAATCTAATATAAAAAAATCCATTGCAGCAATATATAAAAAGAATAAGTAGCATGACCAAGTGGGGTTTATTCCAAGAATGCAAGACTGATTTGATATTCAAAAATCAATCAATTTATTTCATCATACTGGAAAGCAAAGGATCTAGAACAGCTGACACTGATTTGAAAAAGAAAAACAAAATTAGAGGAATAATGCTAACTGATCTTAAGAATTAGTGTGAAGTCACAGTAATAATGCGATTGTGGTATTGGCTAATGTTCTAGAAAATAAGATGAATGGAACAGAATAGAGAATCTAGCAATCGATCCACATAAATATGGACAAGTAATTTTTGATAAAGCTGTAAAAACAATTCAATGGAGAAAGAATAGTTTTTCCAAGAAATGGTGCTATAAAAACTGAACATCCATTTGAAAAAGATTTTGACCTATACCTCACACCTTATGCAGAAATTAACCCAAAATTGATCACAGACCTAAATAGAAATGTTAATTGTGTGAAATATCTGGAAGAAAATATAGGAGAAAATCTGCATGACTCTGGGTTAGTCAAAAATTTTTAGACATGACAACACAAATATAATTGATAAAGAAAAAAAGACAAATTGAACTGTGTCAGAATTGAAAACATTTGTGAAAAATGAAAAGACAAGGATTTCCCTGGTCCAGTGGTTAGGACTCTGAGCTTCCACTGTGGGGGAGACAGGTTCAATCCCTGGTCAACCTGGTTGGGAACTAAGATCCCACATGCCTCATGGTGTGGCCAAAAAAAAAAAAAAAAAAAAGTCAAGTCACAGAATGGGAGAAAATATTTGTAAAGCACATTTTTTGTGAAGTCCTTTTATCCGATATATGTAAAGGACAATACAAATAAACAAAAACACATGTAGGTATAGTAACTAAGCATATGAAAAACTATGGATATCATTTACATTAACAAATGCAAAGTAAAACTAAAGAGAGATACTGCTGCGTACATTGCTGGTTGGAATGCAAAATTGTAGGCCACTTTGGAATAATAATTCGGCAGTTTTTTATAAAGTTTAAACACAGTCTTACCGTATAACCTGGCAATCCCACCCCTAGATATTTATCTAAAGCAATGGGAACCTATCTTTACTCAAAAACCTTAACTTGAGTGTTCTTAGAAGTTTTATTTCTGCTTGCTAAAAGTGGGAAACAAGCCAGATGTCCTTCAAACTGAATGGATAAACAGACTGCAGTACATCCACTCAAAACTGCTTTTCAGCCATGAAAGGACAGAACTGTTTATTGTTGCAACAGCTTGGATAAATGTTATATGCATTCCACTAAGTGAAAGAAGCCATTTCCAAAAGGTTTTATAGTCTGTGATTTCATTTATATGACAATCTGGAAAAGGTAGAACTAGAGAAATGGTACATAGATCAGTGTTTGCCAGGGTTTGGGGGCTGGGGTTTTTAGGTAACTACTGACAGGAATTGTGGAGAATGTTTGGGGTGATGCAAGTCTCTATAAGGAAATGGATTGGATATATGACTCAAAACTCTTACAACTGTGAACCACAAAGAACATATTTTACCACACATAAATTTAACAAAATCAACTGTGAAGTAAGAGAACCCGACAGGGAATGCAGATTGTAGTAAACAAATCTGTCTAAATTACACACGAACCGGCAGAAATAGAGACACAGATGTAGAGAACAAACATATGGACACCCGGGGGGAAAGCAGGTGGCGGGTTGGGGTGGGATGAACTGGGAGATCGGAAGTCCCATATATACATTAATATGTATAAAACAGGTGACTAATAAGAAAAAAGTTCAAGTTGCACTCTTTAAATATATGCAGTTTATTGTATGTCAATTATATCTCAATAAAGCTCTTTTTAAAAAAATAAATTACACGCAAACATTATAACCTCAGTCAAGTGGGTTGGGAGAAGGGAAGAGCCATAAGTAACTGGAAAATAGTGTTTGATGGGAGACGGTAAAGCTGAGGATGAAAGGAACCCCAGCAATGTCCTCTTGTTGGCAGAGTCGTTTCTCACAGAGCTGTGGCTAAGCGCACTTTAAACTGCATGGTCAGGTACCATGGAGTTAAACAAGCGAGCACATGTGTTTTAGGTATTGATAGTTGTGGTTTTTACTGTGTGAGAAAGAATTTATAAATAATGGAGAAGGTTAAAATGTGGGGGCTGAATAAGATTGAAGGTAACCGTATGAAGATAGATGATAGATAGCTAGAGAGAGAACCATCACGAAAGGTAGCTTTAATATGAACCAGGTGTGTAGACAGGGGGGCACCTGCAAAGTCTGTTAAAATTCTTCTCTTGTGTCCCTTGTCTCTGCTGGCCCAGCAAACATGTGTTTACCAAACATTTGCTTTTCCTTTTCCCTCTCCACGTGTATTGCCTTCCTCTCCTTTGAGCTCCCAACACCTACCCCCAACATCCTGTCTTATCTTTGAAGATGTTATTTAAGCTGAGGGTTTCAGCCGTTTTGGCAAGTGACTCCGTTTTCCTGGGTCTCTCCCATGTATACATGCTTTTCAAATTTGGGTGCTTTTTCTCCCGTTCATCTGTCTCATGTCCCTTTAATTCTTAGACCAGGCAGAAGAACCTAGATAGACAGAGGAAATTTTCTTCCTCCCTGATATGGCTATTATTTGTACTTATTTCCCTCTGCTAAATAACTAAAGTAACATTTTCCCAAACCATTTCTATCTCTGAAGCATTCATATTACTCCAAATCAGTATTACACATAAGAAAAAACCAAGTCCACTAAATCAGGAAATCAGAAGTCACTGAATTTCCTGAAGGAAGACTTGGCATGTTGGTACACAGTCATCCTATGATGTGGTGTCTGGAATAACACAGAGTAGGGGCTGCAGGGGACAGAGATCTCCAGAAGCTTCTATTGGCCATTAAGTTGCCATAGGTTGACTTGTGACCTTGGTTGCACCAAAAATTCCCTTTTCAAAACCAGTAATTCACATGTCATTGAGGGTTCACAAATCTGACCCTTTTTTGCTTTGAAAGGACTACTGGACTATGAATATTTGCTTTTTTTTTTTTTTTTTAATGTGAGCTACATGCTTGATTAAACACACAGCAGTCGGTGAATAGGTGATAAAAGGTACACAGAAGGTGTGTGGCCCCAGGTACCAGTGCCTCTATATTTCAGCACCTTTGTCTCTTTTTTTATTTACCCTTTAAAACAACATTTTAAGACTGGCAGCTAAACGAAAGCTTAGCAGAATGTGTACATATATTCAGTATCTCTAAAGAATTGAACCATAATTCAAGCAGATTGCTATTGCAGTGATGACAAGAACACGTCATCCCACTATAAAATATAATAGGATTAATATATTTTTTAAACCATTACTAATACACATTTCTTAGAACAATGTGTCTGCTGGGGTTAAAGTGCTTTTTTTTTTTTTTTTTTAACTTGAAAAAATGTCTGCCATGCTTTCAATTCTCACTCAGTTAAAAATAAAATAATACAAACATTGCAGTTGAGTGAGGATGATAAAATACATTGATATTCAGTTGCTTTGTTACAAATTGCCACAAAGTAAGGATGAAAAGACAGTCCAAAATAGCCCGTGAGTGAAATGGGTTCCTACTTTCTCCATAACAGGACAATATAAAACACAGTATCTTATGCACAAATAGCCTAGAATTACTTGTGTGTTTTGTACATGTCATGGTCTATTAACATTTTATTTTCCTGGTTCCTTTGAGTATAATTACCAGAATGTCTGAAGGATATATATCAAAGTATAATTGAGAAAGAATATATTCACAGCTCTGTGTCGTGATAAGGTGGGATGCTGGCAAAGAAGATGGGTCTTAAGAAGCAGTCTTTTCTACTCCCTGGATGAGAAAGGCATGTCCACAGACTATAAGCAGAGGTTTATGAATTCTCGGAGACGATTCAAAGGAGGCAGAGGCAGGGAGATCGACAGAGTGAACTCTGAAATACTGAAAGAAAATTCCTGTAATCCTTTCTTTTTTTGGTGAATGATTACAAGGAATTTGTGCTGATAGCAGAAATCTCTGGTAGATAGAGGGCTGGGTGTTGGTCTGGAGGTGGTGCTACAGCAGTGGAAAATCAGCAAGTAACGCCCTCTAAACGGTGTCTCACTATCTGCCTTCTCCACTTCCCCTCATCACGGGCGCACATGACTCATTAAAACCACTGTGAGTCTCAGTCCTCGAACATCATTTCTTCAGTCTTTAATCTCTTGACTTAACAAAAGAAATATAGTTTTTGAAAGTGATTTGTGATAATCTGATGACGTTCTTCTTCTACTGTTTGTTAAGTGGGTTGATTAATTAGAAAAAAATAAAATAAAAATATTGTCAACCATATTTTTTCTGTTGCTTGGGTTTTACAACTCCCAGTACTGCTTAAATTTGCCACAGGTTCTGGCTTTGCCCTAATGCTTATTGAAATGAGCACAGTGTATTAATGTGAGTGGACATAATGTCAGAATATCTTTCCTGATAGTGTGTAATCATCTGGAAACCTCTAGCATTTAAAAGAAGTCCACATATGAGAGAGGTATATTAGGTGTTTTATCTTCCACAGACCCTGTGATCTGTATACTGTAAGCACTTTGGAAAATGGAAATGACCCGACAAGTTGAAGCCTTATTATTGTTCTTGCTATCATGGCAAATACTCTAAGAACTAGTAAACTAGGACCAAAAGCTTGCTCAGAAGCTCCTCTGTAATGTTTTCACCTCCTACACTGCAACTCACTCCAGGATGATGACGGTTCCTACACCATCATCAATGTGTCAATGGAATGCATGTTTTTGTTGATCATTCTTACTGGTGTGTCCCCAAGATCTAGAACTTAGAGCAAAGACAGAAGCAGGGGACCAGGTAGGAGGCTATTGCATGAAGTTGGCAAATGATGATGTTGGTGGCGGGAACCAGGGCAATTGTAGAGGGAGTGGTGAGAGGTGGCCATATAGTGAATGTTGTGAATGTAGAGCCACAAAGCTTTTGCTGATGGATTGTTTGTAAGGTATGAGAGAGAGGAGTCAGGGATAACTCTGATTTTTGTTTTTACTCTTTTTTCCCAACTCACCTAAAAAGAGGTTAGAGTTTTCACTCCCTGCATAGACACTTGGCTATATGAATCTGGGGTTTGGGCATAGATGCTGGGTTGAGATATAAATTCAAAGAAGGCTGTGTGTGTACATTGTAATTAAAACCATCAGACTGGATGCAATGACCAAAGGAGTGGGTACAAATTGGAAACAGAAGCTTTTCCAGAATTTAGCCCTGGGGCTTTCCTGGTGAAGGAAGACTGTCAGACCACATCCATACACCTCGCAAGAGAAGGCATGAGAATCAGGCATGGGGTCAGGAACATGGAGGTCCATGCTTACCTCTGCAGGACCCTTCATATGGAGGGGGTTTGGGTGAAAGCAACAGTTAGGAATGGAGCCAGAGAGATTTGGAGGAAAGGAATTGGATTACAATAAGTTCAATACATTTTGGAGGACTTTTGCCATAGAAAATAGAATTTGGCGATAACTGGCGAGGAAAGTGGGATTGTGAAGTTTTTTAGCATGGTAGAAGCTATTTATAAATAAACGTTATGCTGAGTTTAAGAGAATATATTTCCACCCATGAAACTTTTGATGTTATTGAAGTTTATCCATAAAAGTTATGAATAATTATACACACATATATGATGTGTATGTGTATCTACGTATATGTGTAATGGGTGCAAACTCAACCTCCTCTCCAGAAGCAGTGCACTGGGCTGTTGAAAGCCAGGGCTTTTGTGTTAGTTGGGTTCAAGCTTTGGCACAGCTACTTAATAAAACTGTTAATAATAGTTCACCTTTCCAGGTGCTCTTTATGCTCCTGGTCTTCTTGGTGTTTTACCTGCCACTTAATTCTCAAGAGACTCATAATACGGATGCTATGATAACACCCATTTTACAGGTGGGAAAGTTTGAGATGCAGAAAGATTAAGTAAATTGTCCTCAGTCACGGATCCTTGGGGTAAAGCTGGCCCTGTGTGCTTGTTAAATTATTATTCTACAGTCATGTCTGCTCTGCCCTTACCATGAAATCTATAGCTGTTAAAAAGGAGTTTAAAAATTTTAACAACATACTTACATATCACGACTAGGAAAAAGTGACTGCATTTGATTTTCCAATCCAATTTGTATTAGTTCAACAGAAGCTTCAGTTAAAGTGGAAGCCCTAACCAGTATGATTCATAACTTTTGTTGAATCTGAGTGTGTAAAGTTCAGACATTGCAGTCTTGTGATAGTAAAAAGTAATCTACAGTATGAATAACCTTTTATTAATATTTGTTCAGTAAGTTGTATTGCAGATACGCAGTCAAAATCAGATTTCTTTGGTTGGAATGTTTCTCCCAGGAATCCCTTTCAATAGGAAAACCCTGCTTTAAAAATGATCTTGCTTTTAAATCAACTATACTCCAATAAAAATTAAAAACATAAAGATCTTGCCTTTTCAACAGTTTCTGCCCCCACGGGACGCCTGCAGTCCCCTCCAGATTGAAAGCGCGGAATTTGCCTCTGATTTACTGAGTTTCTGCATCTACCACCTGCCATTCACACCTGAGCAGCAGCGCACTTACCTCATATTTGTTGGGCTAAAATGCAGGATATAGAGACTGTCATACAGAGTGAAGTGAGTCAGAAGGAGAAAAACAAATATCGTATATTAACACATATATGCAGAATATAGAAAAATGGTACAAAATCAACTGGTTTGCAAGGCAGAAAAAGAGACACAGACGTAGAGAACAAACAAATGGACACCAAGTGGGGAAAGTGTTTGGGGGGGGGTGTGCAGCGGTTGGGATGGGATGAATTGGGAGATTGGGATTGCCATACATACATTACTAATAGAAAAAACAATCAAATCATACACTTTAAATATATGCAGTTTATTGTATGTCAATTGTATCTCAATAAAAGTTCTTAAAGAAAAAAAATAAATAAAATGCAGGATGTCTTGCTGCCCACGCTAGACGTTGCCTCAGCTGCTGTTGGTGGACTGTTCTCGAGCCATTCTGTGGGCGCATTTATGAGCAAGAACATCTCTCTGAAGATACTGGTCCTAATTTTCTCTCCTAAGTGGACTCACACAGAATCTGCCCTTTCCTTCATAACCTAAAGTCTATAATTATGTAGGATAATCACACTTAGGCGTGTTTGATCTCTTTTTTTGGTGGTAGAAATAGTTTTGGGGTTAGACAGAATCCTGTATCGCCACTTCCCGGCTTTTCACTCCTGGAAAAATTATTTAACTTCTTTAAGCCTCAGTATATTCATATGGAAAATGGATATGGTAATATTTTCCTTAAAGATTGTGAAGCCTAAAAATAATACATGTAAAACCACTGAGCAGAGTATCTGGAGCCTCCAAGAATAGCAAAACACTTGCATGTTCAATGGTAATTTTGTAAAAAGATTTGCTGTGACTATTAAATTAGACAAGGCATGCAAAGCTCCTGATATTTAGTAGAGACTCAGGAAATTTTAATAGTAGCTTCTCTCTATGTAATATAGAATGTTAATTCACATATTCAATATGCATTCAATATATTATATTGCTTGTGATACACCTATGATTAACTTTTTTCTGTTAGTCAGTAAATATGGTAGAAGTAGGAAAGTTGTCAAAAGGAAAGGAATAGGACTAAAGTTTCCTTAGAGGCAAAAAGGAAGGGTGTAACCCAATAAAGGGATCTGTAGTAAATAAAATGCTTCTGTACAAAAAAGGGGGATTAGTTGATGACAAAACAGGACAAAAACAGCCAACAATTTCACTAGGAGAATCAGGCAATATATTTGGAAGAAGTGGTATATTTTAGTGGATAAGAGCTTGAGTTATGAGACAGGTACCTGGTTTAGATCCCGACTTGGGCAAGTTTTTTTTTTTCAACACTCTGCAGTGAAATTTCCTCTGCTCCAAGAGGCATATTATAATAACATCTTCCTGAAGGGGGATTTATATCTAGCTAATTAATAAATCAAAACAATTCCAAGCTTGCCAAAATCATTTAATTAAATCTTGCTTTCAATAGACAGTTTTGCAGTCAAGCACATAGTAAAATATGTATGTCAAAGGTAAATTTACCTTCCTAATGTAACTAACCCACTTAAATTACCTTAATCACCGGGGGTCATCTAACTCCATAATTCTAGAAAGTAATTTTAAAGGAGTGCATATGCTTATTTCTTATAGAAATATAACTACCTTTCTATAATTCTTGCCTCATGCTTGAATTATGTTTAAATTTTCTATATTTTTATAACTGACATAATGCATTACTTTGGTGGTCTCAATAATAATCATGTATTTATACCAAGGGGAGTGAATTCAGATGTCATGTATATTGGACCAGAACTGCTGAGCTGAGGGCCTGGGAGCCTATTTTTAAGGAGCCACCCAGTCAATAATTATCCATACTGTAGACTTTTGCTTTCCTGCCCATGGACGAGCTTATCTTTTGCTTAAGGACACTAGACCCAGAATGGAGGTTAAACAGATGAACTTAGCCTCAGATATTGGTCTCTTTCATACAAAATTCTTACCAATTGGGCCATATATCTTAAGAATATAAATAATTACTCTAAAATATAATAACATTGATTATGTAAAAACCATTCTGTCATCAAAACTGGCTGAGATAATACAAGAAACCTAACATCTGTCCCTGAAATAGCTGATCAAAATACTTAAAGTACATTTTCAGGTTTGCTCCAATCCAACTTTTTAATCTTTGATATTCTTTTTTTTTCTTTTTCATCTCTGATATTCTTTATCTGCTCCAGAAGCATGGCAAATCATTGCATTTCTCTAAAAGCTTGTTATCATTGGTAACTTTTAATACTCCCTGAAATATAATTTAAATATTCTATAATGCTTCTTTTGATACATTGGCATATAAATGTTACTATAAAACCATACATACCACACAGAATATAGTATTAATTACTTCCAAATAATTGTTCTTGAAGGAATGGAAATTTTCTCCCTTTCTATTCCTTCAAGTACAATTATTTGGAAGTAATAATTGGGAGAAAGCAACTGCGTTTTACAAATTCAATCATTTAGTGTACTGGCCTAAATCACCTAACAACTTTTATTTCTGTAGTGAAATGTAACTGCCTCACAATTAATAAGATGATAAAGTAAGTTTCAACTGCAAATGAGATCCTGAAATATCAAGATAAAACTGAGATTCTTGAGCCAACAAGAATGGAAAGCAGCCACATTTTGGGTCCTCATTCAGTAATTAATTTGAAAAATAACATCAGTAAGTAAAATTTTCTAGGAATTAATACTTCAGAAATGAGTAACATTATTTTTGTGTCAAAGTTTATCCAAATAATTGTTATATTTTTTTGCATAATTTTTAATTTTAATTTTGTATTTTTTATAATACAGATTTTTAAGAAATCATCATCAACACGCAACCACACCTATGTGTAATTTCTAAGACCATGTGAAATGGATATCTTTTTAAACAATGTATATTTAAGTAACTTGGTGTCTATATGGGCTCTTCCAAAGTTCATGGACTGTTAGAGCAATTGGATCGAAATGATTCAGACAAGGAAGAAAAATAAAATGGCTAAAACTGAGTTTTACATTTACTTAAATTCGACGGATAAATTATTCAAAAATAAACTGTACTTTCTGAAGCTATCATAGATTTTAAATAAAAATGAACAATCAAGTTTATTTTTAGTTCCTTATAGAGAGAAATAAATATGAAGACAAAAACATCTTATTATAACTTCAGTTAGAATTCTGAGTCAGGTTATTTAAGAAAGTAGGGTCACTAAATTGCCTCTATAGAATAATACATTATTTCAAAATTAGCATGAATTTGACATTTAATAATATTTTTGTTTAAAGGTTATATTGAACACCTACTCATTAAAACTTTAGTGAAGATAAATTTAAACACCAATATTTCCTGTTGAAAATGTCAGGTACCACATATGAAATTTTATAAACAAGGTTCAAACCTCAAAAGACTGGAACGTTTTACAGAAACAGCCATTATACTTACATAGTCTCCGCAGAACATTTTGCTGGTAGTGGTTAACTTCACAGCAGATCAAAAGGTCTTTGGTATGTGGTCAGTTGAGAAGACTTGTTTCACTGTTTCACTAGAAAGAATTGAAGTTCACTGTTCAACCCAATTTAAATATGTCCACTGTACACCTCGATTTCTCAGGAAGAGAATGCGGGGTCAGTTCTGTACACAGCAGGTCTCGAGACACAGCATGTACACTGAGCTACCAGGCACAGGTGAGTAGGCAGAATTTGTGCACAAAACAAATAGCACCAGTAGCCTAACCCCTGGCCCCATGTTGATTTAAGAAACATTAATTAGCAAACCAATGAAAGAAGTGTAATCTTTTGAGAAAGCTGGTGACTTACGGAAAGTGGGTTGATTAACCACGAAGTTAATGATTTATTTTCTGTTTTGTCGTTTTTAACACCCAGACTCTTTCAGGTACTCAAGCCCCTAGCGTCATACTTGAAGTTGCTAGGTTTTATGGACATCTATACAATTCTGTAAATATTTTGAATATTATGTATCCAGTCTATGTCCAAAAAAATATATTTAGGACAGAATTGATTACCCAGCAGGAAAAGTGTTTGGAGAAATCATATACACACCATCATTTTCACACTTTCATATATATATATATTAATATTTAACTATTACATTTTAAGGAAACAAATCTTAAAAATACCTTTGAGGTCCAATATATTGTTAGGAAATGTCTATAAGTTTCATACATTATTCCAAAAATCCCACAATAAATGTGTATTATATCATTTTTTTAAGTTTAAAAAATTTTTTATTGAATATAGTTGATATACATATCTATATATTCTTTCTCAGATTCTTTTCCATTATAGGTTATTATAAGATATTAAATATAGTTCCCTGTGTTATACAGTAGGTCCTTATTGTTTATCTATTTTATATATAGTAGTGTGTATCTGTTAATCCCAAACTCCTAATTTATCTCTCCCTCCCTTTCACCTTTGGCAACCATAAATTTGTTTTCTATGTCTGTGAGTCTATTTCTGTTTTGTAAATAAGTTCATTTGTATCATTTTCATATCATTTTACTGCTACTTGCCATTTAGGAAACAATACAGTGTTCATTTTGTCCATAAAATTTTTGAAAGATTTTGAAGACAAATTAGGCATAAATCGTTCTTGGTTGAAAGAACAGGAAATTATAATAGTAAGTATTAACTGATCATCCATCACTCTAGAACCACTTTTCCCCCAAATAAATCTGATGTTAAAATATGAAGAAAATCATTACCAGGATATTTTAATGTAATATATATATATGAGCAAAAAAAGTCTGATTTCTGCAGATTTCAGTTTATAATAGAATATGATTAACTTGGTAATATAATTAGTACTATGAAAGATGTAAAGAAGCATGCCTGCTTTCAAGGAAGTTATAGTCTAGTAAGTCATACTGTGTACTTGTACATGTGTGCATGTGTGTGTGTCTGAATTTGATTCTTGTGTTTCCTCTGTGTAGATTTAGACAGCATATAGTAATTGCTGAATAATAGTTATATGTGTAGGTTTCAGAATTTAAAAACAAAGGAAAATGAGTTTTTCAACTAAAATTATTTTCTTTTTTGTGATATTTTCAAGGTTGTGTGATTTATGGCTTTAATTATAGATGAAATGTGACAATATGAAATAAAACTTCTCAAAAATTTGAAGCAGACATATTTTCCTTAAGTATCAGATAATTGAGAGAAAAGAGATTTAAAAACATCCCCTAATTTCCTTCCAGATAATTATTAAATACTGTTTATTTTTATTCAGCATTACTTTATGATTTAGCTTTTTGAAAAAAAAATGTACCCAGTTGAAACTATGATGTCTGGAATTTGCTTTATAATAGTTCCTGAGAAAAAGGTGTGGGAAATATTAATCCAGTATGGGAAAATCTTGAACACTATTGGGTAGATGGCAGTCCATTAGATAACTCTATTTTTATGCATTTGAAAATTTTCATAGTAAAATTGTAAACATTTTGCATTTAACTTATTTACTCATATTTAACTATGTTTTGAGCACCCGCTGTATGAAAAGTAATAAAATGCTAATAGTACTTGAACTTTCACTCTCTATTAGGCACTGTTTCAAGTGAATTTACTGTATAAATAAATTTAATCCTTACAACAACTCTATGGGCTAGGTACTATTATTACCCATATTTTAGTGGGGAGATCACTGAGGTACTACATAGCGAGAAAATGTGCCAACAATCACAGTCTGAAAAATGGTTGAGCAGAAATTTCAATCTGGACAGTCCAATGTCAGAACCTATGACCTCAAAGTCCATGCTCTGCAGGTACTCTGTGAAGGAATAAAACAAGACAACTATTAAAAATAAAAAAATTTCAAAAGTGTATTTCTTGATTCAAGGATTTATATTTTGGTAAGTGGATAAAATTAATAGAATACAAGATGAGAAAAAGTAAGTGCCTTATGTAAGCAAGTTACATAAACATTATGGACAACTCCATGAGAAGCAAGTTCCTTTAGGCTGCAAGTAAATCAAGAAGCCTTCCCAGATGAAGTAGCATTTGAAATGTGGCTTAGAGATGGAAAGTGTGCCTTCCAGGTGGGAAAACCCAGAAACTAGCACTTACATGGATAGGGTAGGGAGGGGGAAGTCATGAAATGTGTACTGAAATTGTAGCAATTCTAAATTTGACTTTGAATAGTTAGTTATATTGATATATGGCCAACAATAAAATGCATTTTTTTCTGCTTCATTTGAGTTAAAGTTCAACCTGATAGTCACCTTATCATTTATTTATGTTATGCATGTACATTTTTATACATTTTTTTCTCTAATCTGGCCTATAATGATTTCTGTTTTTATTTACATCTGGAAGCCACTGGCTCTTTTCCATGAATCTTTGCTATTTTCATAAGTAACTTTAATATAAATTATCTACAAGTAACTGCATCTGTTTAAAGTGTATTATTTGGTGAGTTTTGAAGGTGCCTGTATCTGTGAAACTAAATCCACAATCAGGGTTCAGGTCATTTCCATCATCTGCAATGTTTCCCTACCTCCATCCACCCAGGCAACCACTGGTCTATCTTTTGCAGTTATAGATTAGTTTGCTTTATCTAGAATTTCATATAAATAGAATCATATGATATGTACTCATTTTTTCAGCATAATATTTTTGAGATTCATTTATATTGTTGTGTATATATCAAGAGTTCCTTTCTATTTATTTATTGCTGAATGATATGCCATCGTAGAGATATACTACATATTATCCACCCCTTTACCTGATAATTATCTGCTGTTATAAATAAAAAAAAATGCCTTTATGCCAACATTTGATATTATCATCTTTTAAATTTTTAGTCATCTAATTATGTAGTTGTATCACATTGTGCTTCTAATTTGCACTTTCATTTTGACTAAGAATACAAAGAGTATCTTTTCAAACGTTAAATGGCCATTTTTACATCTTCTTATTTAAATTATTCAGAGCTTGTATCCATTTTCCAATTGAGTTGGTGGTTTTAGTGTTGAGTTTCAAGAGATCTTCGTACATTTTATGTACGCATTCCTTATCAGTTGTGATTTATAAATACGTGCTCTCAATGTATGCCTTGTCTTTTCATTTTTGAGATGGTGTCTTACAGATAGGAAAGATTTCTTTTTTTATTTTTAATTAATATCGGAAAAGTCCAATTAATAATTTTTAACTTCATACTTTTTTTGTGCTCTAAAAGACTTTTGCCTATTCCAGTGTCATCCTGTTTCTCTTAGAAGTTTCAAGTTCTATCTCTTATAATATACATGATCAGTACTCAAATTTGTATGATATAAAGTAGAAGTCATGTCTCATCATTTTCCCAATAGGGAAACTCAGTTGTTACAGCACTATTTGTTTAAAAGATTTTCTTTTCTCCATTGATTTCTCCTGGCTCTTTGGTCAAAAATTATTTTACCATATATGTATGGGTTTGATACTGACTCTATATTATGTTCCATTGCCCTAAATCAGTGATTTTTCACCAATACCACACAGTCTTAATGAATAACTGTACTCTATAATAAGTGTGGAACTCAAGTAATGTGAATTCTTCAACTTTACTGGTGTCCTCCTCCCCCTCCCCCTTCCTTCTATCCTCCTCCTCCTCTTTTAATTGTTTTGGGCCCTGTAAGTTTATTTCCATTATTTTATGTTTTAAAACAGCTTGTCAATTTCTTCAAAAAAGCCTGCTGGAAGCTTGACTGAGATTGCATTGAACTTGTAAATAGACTCATTTGGAGGAAAAATAATTTCTCTAAAAATATATAATCTTCTGGTTCATGAATATAGTGTATTTCTCAAATAAGTCTACTTTCTTTCATGAATATTTTTTCTGTGCATTTATTTTAAATGTATCTGAAATAACACATTTTTTAATTCCATGAAAACCGTATTTATTTCAACTTACAATTATTTAGTAATAATAAGTGGGTATACTATTGATTTGTGTATATTTACATTTAATTCTGTGACAGCTAAGCTGACTTGTTAGTTTTTGCAGCTCTTTTGTAAATCTTTTGGGGTATTCTACAATCAGGCAAATTTGGAAGAAAAAATACTTTCACCCCTTCCTCTCCAATCTGTGTGTTTTTAAAAATTTGTTTTTCTTATTTTATTGGCAAGGAATTTAGTATCATGTGGAATAAATGAGAGAGCTGGCATACTAGCTGTTCATGAGTTGTAGAGGGAAGCACTCAGTTTTTCGTCATTAAGTATATTATTAGCTATTTGTCTTTAATAATTTCTTTTTGGCTTGAGGAAGTCTCTTTCTAGTCATGGTTGACTAACAGATTATTTTTTTCATCATAAATGATTAGTGAATTTTTAAAATTTCTTTTTCCGAAACTATTAAGATAATCAAATGGATTGTTTCTTTTTTTTTAATTATAGTTGATTTACAATGTTGTACCAATCTCTGCTGTATAGCAAAGTGACTCAGTTTTAGACATATATACATTCTTTTTATAATATTCTTTGCCATTATGGTTTATCCCAGGAGATTGGATACAGTTTCCTGTGCTATACATTAGGACCTTGTTGTTTATCTGTTCTAAATGTAAAAGTTTGCATCTGCTAACCCCAAACTCCCAGTCCATCCCTCCCTCTCTCCCCTCCCCCTTGGCAACCACTAGTCTGATCTCTATGTCTGTGAGTCTGTTTCCGTTTCATAGATAGGTGCATTTGTGTTGTATTTTAGATTCCATGTATAAGTGATATTATATGGTATTTGTCTTTCTCTGTCTGACTTACTTCACTTAGTATGATAATCTCTAAATCCATCCATATTGCTGGAAATGGCATTATTTCATTCTTTTTTATGGCTGAGTAATATTCCATTGTATATATGTACCACATCTTTTTTATTCATTCATCTGTTGATGACATTTAGTTTGCTTCCACGTCTTGGCTACTGTAAATAGTGCTGCTATGAACATAGGGGTGCATGTATCTTTTTGAATTGTAGTTTTGTCCAGATATGTGCCCAGGAATGGGATTGCTGGATCATATGGTAATTCTATTTTTAGTTTTCTTAGGAACCTCCATACTGTTTTTCATATTGGCTGTATCAACTTACGTTCCCACGGACAGTGTAGGAGGGTTCCCTTTTCTTCAAACCCTCTCCAGCATTGTTATTTGTAGACTTCTTAATGATGGCCATTCTGACTGATGGGTGGCACTTCATTTTAGTTTATTTGCATTTCTCTAATAATTAGCAATGTTGAGCATCTTTGCATGTGCCTACCAGCCATCTGTATGTCTTTGGAGAAATGTCTATTAAGGTTTTCTTCCAGTTTTTCGATTGGGTTGCTTGTTTCTTTGTTGTTGAATTGTATGAGCTGTTTGTATATTTTGGAGATTAAGCCCTTGTCGGTCACGTAGTTTGCAAATATTTTCTCCCATTCCATAAGTTGTCTTTTCGTTTTGTTTATGATTTCATTTGCTGTGCAAAAGCTTGTAAGTTTGATTAGGTCCTATTTGTTTATTTTTGTTATCATTTCTATTGTCTTGGGAGACTGACCTAAGAAAACATCGGTATGATTTATGTCAGAGAATGTGTTGCCTGTGCTCTCTTCTAGTTTTATGGACTGTTTCTTTTATCTTATTAATTTGATGAGTTATATTAATTTATTTTAAATGTTAAATTAACATATATTCCTTGAAAAACTTCTGCTTGGCCATTATACATTATATTTTTAGTATATTGTTGAATTTAATTTACTAATATTTTCTTTAAAAATTATATCTAATATTCATGAAGGGTATGATATTGGTATTTTCTTTTTTATAATGCTTTGTTTAGCTTTGTTATCAGAGTAATAGTGGCCTCATAAAATGTGTTGGGAAGAATTTCTTTTTCATCTATTTTGAACAGAATTTGTGTAATATTAATACCATTTGTGTAGTATCAACATTATTTCTTTAGTATTTAATTGATTTTATCTGCGAAGCCAAACTTGTCTGGAATTCTTTGTAAAGCTTATTTTTTTGTGAATTTAATGTTAATAGCTATTCACATTTCTATTTCTCTTTATGTTCAAATGTTTATAATAGGGGATTTGGAGTCTTTTCCTCTAAATTCATGTGTGGGCCCACTTAGAATCAGTTTCTATCGACTCTCTTCCAGGATTTGTGTCACACGTCACTGTTTCTTGGAATGGGTATTAATTTTTTTTTAAATTTCCAGCTGTTGTTCCAATCCTAAATTCTCATTTCTGGTACTTTGCCCATGTAACACCATGTTTTGTTTGTTTTTATTGAAGTGTAGTTGATTTACAGTGATGTATTAGGTTCAGGTGTACAGTACAGTGATTCAGTTATGTATGTGTATGTGTGTGTCTTTTTCGTATTCTTTTCCATTATGGTTAATTACAGGATGCTGAATATAATTCCTTTTGCTATACAGTAGGACCTCGTTGTTAATCTATTTTATATATAGTTGTGTGTATCTGTCAATCTCAAACTCTTAATTTACCCCTCCTCCACCTCCTTTCCCATTTGGTAATCATAAATTTGTTTTCTATATCTGTGAGTCTGTTTCTGTTTTGTAAATCAGTTCCTTTGTATCATATTTCAGGTTCCACGTATAAGTGATATCATATAGTTTTCTGATGCTGATTTGCATCGTTGAAGGGGATTTGAGAAGATCTGTAATCCAAAAGCCACAAATTCAGGACTGAAAGACTCAAAGTCACACATTTCTTACTCTTTAAGAGCTGTTTTTTCTCAGAGCAAAATTTTCTGCAGCCTCTGTCTGATTTTGGATAATTTCTACTGCCTTTACATAGTTGAATTTCTTTTTCATCCAGTTCTATAACTGTTATCTATTCCAATTTTTATCTAAAGTGGTTGAGTCTACATAACCCTTGCACCACATTCCTGGAAGTTCTCTCTTTATGCACTGAAATTTAATTATTAAAAATCCTTTGAACAAATCCTTTAAGTATTAAAATTTTCTTCTTTAAAGAGATTTCCTTAGAATAGTAGTGGACAATTTGTCAAAAATGTAAGTGTCTTTCAAGTATATTGTAATATAATGAAATAGATCAATTATTTTGTCAAGTCCCCTTGGGTGAATGTTGCTGATGGCTGGGACAAGAGAGTAACAGCATACATTCTGGTTTTGTAAAGAGAGGTGTAAGCTTTGCAAAGCATATTCAGACAGTATTTTGGTAGGAATGGGAGAAGTTTTTTTTACAAGAATATAATTCAATTCTGTGAAGCTCTGAGTAATATGCACATTGTGATGTGTCAAAATATTTATCAGTTTATTTGTTGACAAATAAGTTTGGTTTAGAAGGATTTGTCCCTCAATCATTATAATCCTTCATCTCAATTTCCAGTAAGTACGCCAAAAAGCAAGACCTCTCTAATGGCTATTAATTTTGCTCTTATTACATTCTTAGATATATCTTGTTGTCAGAGTGAAAATTAAACATAACTGGGGAAAGGAAACTCTATAAATAAGAAAATATTTAGCCAAAATGTTCCTGTCACCTGGTATCAAAGACCTATGCATTTATACCAATGTTCAACTTTCTTGGTTATCTTTAAGTCTCTTGAAAAGACTTGGCAGGTGGACAGAAACCAGAAACTGTAGCAATATTAGATGTATTAGTCACTAAATATCATGTTTGAAAATAATTAAGTTTAGAGTGTAGACTTTCACAGAATTAAAACAGCAATGAATATCTGCGAGAAAGTAATTAATTTTAATGTGATACAGGTTTTCCAAAGTCCTAGGCATCAGTCCCAGACTACAGTGAGGGATATTTTGCCTTGTATCTGTGTGTAAGTTGATATTCTTAAAATGAAGGTCTATGTGCTTTGCAGACATTGATAATAAGGGCGTGAGTAACTATTGGGTCATTACAAGATTCAGGGCTTACAAGTCATGGTAATAATTCTTGCTAAGTGAATTGTTTCCTGTAAAATTCACATGTTTCTGTTAGTTGATCTAAACCTAATAAGTATGTGGTTGAAACTTGTATGTGAGGGGTCAGAATATATGAGGAAACATACACAGAATAGAAGCACTGGATTGATGGGGGACAATGGAAACACGTGACAGGGAGCATCAGGAATGTAAGGACCAGCTCTGAAAACCAACTCTTTTTAAGGCCTATTTCACATCTTCATTCCATCAAGCCCCAACCCCACACTCTCCACCCTTCTTCCAGTTTTAGCTGAAACTTCTCTCACTGTTTCATTGAGGAAACACCCATTAATACAAATAGATAAGAACTTTTTCATCCGTCTGCTAATTGCAGCCCTACCCTGTGTCTTCCTCACTCCCTTAGCGATGCTCACAGCTCCTAACCTAGGACCTTTCCACGCCTGTATCCAAGCGCTTGACTTGTACCTTCTCTCTTGCTCACACGAGGTCTTTAATCTGGAAATTATCCCATTTCTACCCAACATTGTTATTTTATTCTCTTAATATTTCCATCAGTCCCAAAACATGTTATAGCAACTCTCACTTTAGAAAGCAAGTGACCAACCAAACAGAAAACAGACTCCCTTGACTCCCTTCCCCACCAGCCACATCTCCGTTTTCCTTCCCCCAAAGCTGGGAAGCTGCTTCACAGGGTCCTCCGTCCGCCTCTCTCCTCTTTACTCTTGTTTCCTCTCATTTCAGTCAGCTCCACTCCCCAGCTCTGAAGCTGCTCTTGTCATGACCAATGGTCCTCTTTGCGAATCTAGTAGCCTGGTCTCTGTCTTCATCTATTGGAAACGGTTGTCTTATCTCCTTTCCGTTGCCTGTTCTTCACCTGGCTCTTGGAGGGCCACCCTCTCCTGGTTTTACTCTGATTGCATTGGTTGCACTTTCTCAGTCTCCTGTTCTGTAAATGCCTCCTCTTCCCAACTTCTGCATTTGGAAATGTTCCCGGGAGTAGTCTTTGGTCCTTTTCTGTTTCTGTGTAAACACTTGCTCTAAATTATCACATTTAATCCCTGAGCTTTAAAACCATCCATCTACTTAGGAATCTCAATTTTATATCTTTGTTCCTGAGTTCCAAAATGTTTATTCAACACCCTCATTTGGCTGTCTGAAATGTATCAAAAAGAACCATACGTTTTTGTTCATGTTGCCGCACATGTGAGTCAAAGCCACCACATTCTACCCACAACCCACCGAGCTGCTCAAGCCGAGAATCTTGGTCTCACCTTCAGAGCCTTTGTCTACCCCAAGTCACCTGCAGGTCCTGTTGACTCTGCCTTTATGACATCCTGAATAGGATCTCTGTCTCCTCATCTACCACGGTCACCTAGACTTCTGAATACTCATCCTCGCTGAGCTGCTTTGACAACGTGCTTTACTGTACAGGGTCCATTCTCCACACAGGACCCAGAGTGAGTAGCTCCAGCACTCATCCCTTTAAAATCCTTCACTGACTTCTGACATTTAAAATAAAAGAGACCCCGGACTTCCGCCCCAGTCACGTGAAGCTGTACATGACCTGGCCCTAACTGCCTTTCTGCTCTCTTGTCCATCTCTCCTCCCATGGTTCATTCTTCCCAGACTAAAGGCCATCTGTTTGAGGTCTTGCGGACACCAAGCTTGCCTCTTACTCAAAACCTTAACACGTGACATTTAATCTTGCTCTTCATTTATGTAGACCCCCTGTCCCCATGTTTTGACAAGGGTGGCTCTTTCTTATTATCTAGACCTCTGCTTAAATATTGCTTCCTTAGAAATATCTTACCTGGCCAACCTTTTATTTTTTTAATTTGTTTTTTAAATTTTTATTGAAGTATGGTTGATTTACAGTGTTGTGTTAATTACTGCTGTACAGCAACGTTATTCAGTTATATATATATATATATTCTTTTTAAAAATATTCTTTTCCATTATGGTTTATCATAGGATATTGAATATAGTTCTCTGTGCTGTACAGTAGGACCGTATTGTTTATGTCATCTACATATAAAAGTTTGCATCTGCTAAGCCCAGCCTCCCAGTCCATCCCTCCTCTAAACCCCTCCCTCTTAGGCCAACCTGTTTCTAATAGACCCTCTTACATCGCCATCTCTACCTTTATTCTGTTTTCTTCATCTCCTCTGTAGTGGGAATGATAGTTTTTCCTTTATTTTTTAAAAAATGTGTCTCCACCGCTAAAATAAGCTCTGTGAGGCTAGAACATTTCTGGGTCTTGTTCACACTGTACTCACAGAACATAACATAGTGTACAAATATATATAAAGCATCCAAAATATTTTTTGAATGAATGACTTTGGTTTTCTAAGAATTTGAAGCTGAGAGCAAGGCTGTCAGTCATGTTGGTGGGGCCATTAGACAACTTCTTTCTACGGCAGTGCTCTTACCCTGTAAAGTACAGACAGGTTATCTGTTAAAAGACCAAAGTTATTTGTCATCTGAATTCATCTACTTTTCAAAAATATTGTTTTCCAGGACTCTAAAAATGTTATTTTTGGTTACCCTAGCTGGCAATCTCGGTAAACTCCCTCTTTGTAAACCTCAAGATTCTTCCTGAAGGAAAATGGGAAAGATTACTTTTCCTGAACTGCATTGCTGATCAATTATAACAATAGATGTTCGCTGCATATACCACACTTGTCCTACTCAAAATGCCATTGTCAATTTCATATATTGACAAAGAGAATTGGTGTTGAAATCTAAAGCAACTTTTCAAGTAAATTCACATAGAATACACAGTAGATACCCATGTCATGTATAAATGAGCAAAATGTGATTGTAAAAATTGTCCTTAGCTCTGCCCTTTGGACATAGACTGATGTTCTAAAGTCCATTTAAGGCTCAGCGTAATTGGAAATTTTACACTGACCCTTTCCATTTTGTAGCAATAGAATTCATGAATAAAAATAACCCCTTTTTAATTATTTTTCAAATCAGATTTCCAAATCCTTATAAGAAGAAATTTAAGTAAAAGTCAAAGAAAAAAGTAACATACTATAAAGTTACTCATTAGTTTGAAAATTAGATTCTAGCATATTAGTTACGTATATTAGTTTGAAACAAAGTTCACATTTCTGAAATAATAATTTTCATATATTTCACAGAGATTAGAAGTCACAGAATCATTATTATTAAAGAAAAAGAAATATTTGTGATGCTAAATGGGTCTCATCAGAAAGTAATATTAAAAGCAAGGCATATTGAAAAGTGGTATCAGATGTTTCCAGGTCATATTTACCTTTTGGTTTATCAATACCTTTTCTTTTTTTCTGAAATGAAAACACATGATGCGTCTCAGTCCTGTGTGACATTGTAACCTGGTTGAGGGAGGAGCACGACTCATGAAGCAGCTGTGGCGAAGGTAGAGAGCCGTAAACTTGATATTTTTCTTAAATATCAGTATATAAAGCTCATATTGTCATATGAAAATATTCTGTCTTTAATACACATATGTTAATCTTATCCATTGAAAGAAGAGATATATTTTTGGGAAAATAAGTGATTTCATTTTGATATGTGACTATGAAGTATTTAAAAAATAGACATGGTACAATTTATATGTCCAAGCGTGTGTGGTCCTTTACCTTGGGAGACAATACATTCACGATGGCAGTGATGCCACTGTTTCAGTGATAAAAGTGAGTATTTTTGAGCACCAAATGTGCCAGCTTTGTCTTAAACACTTTAGATAGTTTAATTCATTCCTAAAAACAACCCTATGAAGTAGGCATTATTATTACTTCATGATATAGTTGGGATTGAATAGACCAAAAACTGGATTCAGATCATTGACTCACAAGAGTGCATAGAGCATCCTCGTGTAAGGGTTTTAGTGGCCATACGGGCAAGAGTGGCAGGAGGGAGAGTTCAGGGCCTGCTCATCAAGGGCCTCCTCCTTTGCAAGGATGCGACATCTCCAGATGGAACCATCGTTTGTGCAATGCATCTTGCTTTGGGAGATTTTGCTAAAAGTTTCTGGTGAGATCTGTGTGTCTGTTTGGTTATGTAGCCAAGCCCGGCTGACTAACCAATACCAGCAGCTCCTGGGTTACTGTGGGAATTATTTGGGGGTTATTTTGGAAATGTTGCATTTTGAAACCCACCCACGATTCTGTAAGGAATTTCATAATACATCTCCTCGCATTGGGGATCTTTATGGTATCTCAGGCCTGTTTTCTGGACCATGTCACAGCCGCTTGGCTATTACCCCAGAATTGGCAAAAGTCACTTTTGATGTTGTCTGTTTCCTTTGATGGTGCCAGGAACACCACTTAATTCTCCCCACCGAGCAGGTTTTTCTTTTACCTCTTTAGTTAATGTCATACCATCAATGCATCACAGGGCACCTGCTTTGCAGGTGGTCTTCCACCACTGATGACCATCTACAATCCATGCTGCGCGGCACCCTCTGATAATGTGTTACAGGGAGGGGACCACTCTGTCATAATTCCACAGGAAGATGTAGGACCTAAAGGGATGCCAGCCTCCTGTTCATACATGCGATGCCTAACCCTAACGATTCCCCGTTGTATGTTCTTGAGTGTACTGTTTCTTTTAAAGATAATGCATTTCATTAAATTCTTCCCTCCATTTCCCTCAGGTAGGATGATAATATGACATAATCCACAATGATGGGTATTTCAGATCTTAAAATACATGTATGTCCTTCATTACGGGAACAATTTCAGTCAAAGCCCCAGTAACAATAACAAGCCCAGTTGTTTTCACATGGTGTACCCAGAAATTCCATCAGGTTACTTTCTAATCTGAATAGCAACGGGTACCACTGGGTGGCAGTAACAGGCTTCTGCAGCGGGAGAGCAGGGTTACAAAGGGCTTGATTTTGCTATGGTTCTTTGTGGGCCTAAAAAAGACTAAAACTGCTGCTTCTCAAAGCCCCACTCAAATTTAGTTGTTTCCTCCCCCACACCTTTGTAATTTTATGAATTCAGGCTAATAAATTTCTCAGATGTTATATGTGGTTTCTCTGGAAACCAAAAAACCTAATCAGTTTTAGTGCTACTTGCTTGGATTTTGGAGATGTCAAGACCAATAACTCATTTTTGGTTGTCTGAGGGGTGTCCTGAACCCCCTGTCTAGGAGATGCCTGGGTATTTCATGGTTTTTGCTGAGCCCAGTCCTTTATTTGGTTTAATCAGTGTCTTCTGGTGTCATAGGGCTAAGAAGTACTTCTAATTCAGTTTTAGCCTAGGGATCAGACTGAGACATACACATATGAATCATGTAAGAAATAACTGTACTTTCCAATTGGATCAAGTTTATCTCTAATGGCAAAACTACATAAAGAACTCATACGACTCCATCGGAAAAAAACCCAAATAATCCAATTAAAAAAATGGAAAGAGGAACTGAATAGACATTTTCCCAAGGACTTAATGATACAAATGGCCAAGAGGTACATGGAAAGACGCTCAACATCACTAATCATCAGGGAAATGCAAATCCAAATCACAATGAGCCATCACCTCACACCTGTCAAATGGCTGTCATCAAAAAGAACACAAATAGCATATGTTGGTGAGGATGTGGAGGAAAGGGAACAGTTGCACACTGTTTGTGGGAATGTAAATTTGTGCAGCCAATATGGAAAGTAGCATGGAGGTACCTCAAAAAACTAAAAATAGAACTACCATACAATCCAACAGCTCCCCTCCTGGGTGTATATAGAGAGGAAATGAAAACAGGATATTAAAGAGACATCTGAGCTCCCATGTTCATTGTAGCATCATTCACAATAGTCAAAATATGGAAACACCTTGAGTGTCTCTCAGTGGATGAATGGATACAGAAGATGTGTTATGGAATATTGCAATGGAATATTATTCAGACATGAGAAAGAAGGAAACCCTGCCATTTGTGGCAACCTGAATGGACCTTGAGAGTGTTACACTAAGTGAAATATGTCAGACAATGACAACTACTGCATGATCTCATATGTGGAATCTAAAAAAGCCAAACTCACTGAAACAGAGAGTAGGATGAGGATTCCAGGGCTAGGGGTGGGGAAACGGGGAGATATTGGTAAAAGGTACAAACTTCCAGCTGTAAGGTGAATACTTTCTGGCAATAGCAGAATTTACATATCTTCGTGAAAACACGGTAAAAATATATTTTTCCATCCGTCTCACATGGATGCAAATTGGCTTCGAATTTCTTCCTGAGTAGAAATGGAGAGAAAGCATTAGCCAAATTGATCCCAGACCTGCAGTCTCCCTTAGTTTCTCCTCCAGTCTGAATATTTAATGTCACACTATACATTACCTGTGGCCTGGGGGCCGTTATTTATTAAGATTTTTATCATCTACAGCTAGTCTCCAGGATTCTTCAGCTTTTTTCACAGACCATTAAACAAGGAATTTGTAGGTATTGGTATACCTGACTCTAAAAGAACTTTAATTAAAATCAGAATTTCTTTTTGCACCTCAGATGTCCAACCCTGGTCTCTCCTAATTGTTTTAAATTAGCCACTCGAGTGGGCGTAGGTAATTGTCAAAGTTCCCATTACCATGCTCCATTAAAAGAGAAGGAAGAACAGATTTGCAGGACAAGCTTTTCCCCAATCATTCAGGTGAGATAAGACCTAAGACCGTCCATTGGAACATCACATCCATCCCAACAATACACTCTGGCAGGGTGAGACAGCACACAGACACACATACATCTTTTTTTTCTTTTCCTTTTTCAAATTTTTTGGTGGTTCAACATGTGGGATCTTAGTTCCCTGCCCAGGGATCAGACCTGCGCCCCCTGTGGAGGTTTGATCCCTGGTCAGTGCGGAGTGTGGAGTCTTGACCACTGGACCACCAGGGAACCCTCCCCCCCCCCGCCACCCCCCCCACACTTTTGTTCTTAAATCCCTAAATTTTAAGCCACACTTTTACCTGTATCTGAAACCAAGGAGGACCCTGTGGGGCTCCTGGGCACAAAAGCCTTTCTGTGTTCCCCTCCCCAGTTCCAAAGGGCAGATTCAAACAGATGCTAATCTGGGAAGAGAGGGGATGCTGAGACCAGGAGGAGCAGCCAGGAGACAATAGCGCAGCCTTGGGGCAGGGTCCTGGTTCCCCCTCAAGGGATGCACAGAACAGTATCTTTAAGCTCTTCTGCAGAACCAAAATCCCCACCACTTGGAAGATGTCAGAGTTCTTCATTCCAGAGAAGACCACCTGAGGCCAGATGAAAGGAGTGCAGCCCTGCACGTGCCCTGATCCTTATCTGCAACTGGACCTTTTAACCACTGCTGTAAAACTCCTCACCAAATCCACCCAGGTTTGGACACACAGTTTTTCAGGGCAGGAGCCTGCCGTGTCCCCCTTTGGCTGGCAAAGCAATAAAGCTATTCTTTTCTACTTCACCCCAAAACTCTGTCTCTGAGGTTTGATTCAGCACCAGTGCACAGAGGCTGCGTTTTCGGCATCAAATTCCTGACACTGGCTCACCTGATTTAGTTACAGCTGCCTACGAACTGTTCATAGATGCTAGTGTGGCATCATGTCCGCGCCAGTGTCCGGCCATCCAGCTAAAGCCTCCTCGCATCCTCAGGCTGCTCTACCCTCATCACTGTCCACAGCCTCCGGCCCCTTGCTGGCGGCTGAGCCTAGTGACCGCTGCCCTCTTGTCCTTCAGATCATGCTTCACCACCGTTCCACACAATTCTAGCTGGCCTTCACGCCAGGAATTGTAAATTCCTTTTGGTATAGTAATCAAATTTTAGAAAATTCATTAAGGCTAGGGTAACATGAGCAAATCTGGGTCAGTCTTTTCAGAGCTTGAAGTGTTGGTGAGACAGTAAGCTCATCTCATCATTGTATAGTGAGTTATTAAAAATTTAGTACTTACACCATCTACTGTGTCCTTTTAATGCTATTTTAAAATTTTTTAAAATGAATTAAAATCAATTGAAATTTAAAATTAAAATATAGTTGATTTACAATGTTGTCTTAGTGTCTGGTGTACAGCAAAGTGATTCAGTTTTATATATATATATGTATATATATATTTATTTATGTATTTATATTTTTTCTTTTTTAGATTCTCTTCCATTATAAGTTATTACAAGATACTGAGTAGAGTTCCCTGTGCTATATAATAGGTCCTTGTCGGTTATCTATTTTACATATAGTAGTTTGTATAGTTTGTATCTGCTAACCCCAAACTCCTAATTTATCACTCCCCCTGCCCCTTTGGTAACCATAAATTTGTTTTCTCTGTCTGTGACCTGAGAATTAAACTGAATACTTAAGATTCAGTTTAGTTCTTCTGAGGTACTTTTCAACCCTTTTATCCTTGTTTCCTTTCTTTTGAATAGCCGTAATCTTTTCCCATCATTAGCCCCCCCACCCTTGCAGTAACTGGGGAAAGAACCCCCCCCCCAACCAATTTCCCACACCCCAGCTTGTCCCTGCATCAATGAAGTCCTACAAAGAGCCTGAACAGTGGGGGCCTCTTACAGCACAGCATCGACCACATCTCGACCAAAAGTAGGGAGTTAGGAGAAAGTTTAGGACTATTACAGCTGATCAAAGCGACGTGTATCCTGCACACCTCAGTGGCCCCTTTGGGGGTGGGCGTCCACAGTCCTCCTCTCGGGCTTGTGTTCTTTACCTTTCTTTTTGCAGAGGTTAAAGATTGGGGGTTCACCCCTCTGTCTACGTTAAGGCAAAAGCTGTAGGCAGTGAGGGTCCTGAGTGTGAATGAACACACTTGCCCATTTGACAGTACCCCGTGCAGGGGAAGCGGCTCTCTGATTTCCACGCACAGCATTTGATCGCAGTAGAGGTTCAGAAGTGAGTTTAAGGCCAGCTCCAAAGTGGCTTAACTGTGCAGCTGAATGTCCTAGTGTTTCTGTAGTCTCTTGATCCCCTCTCCTGTTGTAAACAGTTAGTGACTTTTGTTCATACAGGGGACACATTTTGACAAAACAGTTATCGCCCCGGTCCCCTTGGGCATTAGAGGCTGAGCCATGTGCCACCATCTGTGGCCTCGGAACCAACCGGCTGCTTCTTTTCATTGTAGTTTTCCCCCCAAGAGATAAAGCAGCCAAGGTGCAGAGCTGGATCGACTCTCAAGTTCAGTTAACTGTTTGCCTCATGATGGGATCTTCCTCTCCCACATCACTGATAGGCATTTCCTCCCACAATGGGTGCAGCGTTTGTGCCAGTTCCTGCCAGGGATGCGGTGGGGGAGGAATCTGGTTCCTGACATCCCCCTACCCCTGCTTCTTCATCGCTTATTCTCCCAAACAGAGACATCATCATTACGTAAATTATAAAGTTTGCCACCTGCACAGATTGCAACTGGTCATGTAATTGAAAGGACTCACAAGAGTCCATAGAACACACACCCAAAAGGTTTTTCATTTTATTTTATTTTTAATTGAAGTATAGTCGATTCACAATGTTGTGTTAATTACTGTTGTACAGCAGTGATTCAGTTATACTACAATATATTCAAAATATACAATATATTCTTTTTTCATATTCTTTTCCATTATGGTTTATTACAGGATATTGAATATAGTTCCCTGTGCTCTACAGTAGGACCTTGTTGTTTATCCATCCTATATATAATAGTTTGGGTCTGCTAATCCCAGACTCCCAGTCCATCCGTCCTCCTTGGTAATCACAAGTCTGTCCTCTATGTCTGGGGTCCGTTTCTGTTTCTGAACCCATCTATGACACAGAAACAAAAGGTTTTAATAAAGTCACGAGCAGCACAGCAGAAAGTGGGCAGGGGGGTGCGAGGTCCAGTTCCAGGTGCAGCCTTGCAAGGTCTTCTCGTTTGCCCAGGACACACTTCGTCTGTAGATTGAACCCTTACGATTGTGTGATGAACCTTAGTTTGGGAAGACTAAGTCTCCAGGGGGATGATCTTGCCTCTTATCCCTTAATCAACAAGGCTGTGTAACAGGAAATACCAGGTGTAAGCCAGAAACAACTTGACCAGTTTGTTGCCACCAGGGAAGTTTTCAACTTTAAATGGAACATTAGAAAATATTAGTTATAACACCCCCTCCTCTTACCTTGATCAAGAGTCAGTTCCAGACTTCCAGGTGACGCCAAGATAAGCATAGGGAAGATAAGCCTAAAATAACTCTATTTTATACAGGCAGCCTAAGCACTGACGTTCTGGCCACTGTACAGGCAGACCTCATAGGTATTAAATTGCTACGGAAAGTCTTCATGAACAAATATTTTGTTTATTTTTGTTTACTTGTGGATTTTAAAGGAATAAAATAATGTTTTTTATTATCTTTCTTCCTAATCAAATCATAATATATTTTGTCCCCTGTTTTGTTCTTGTTCTTTTTAAAAAATATTTATTAATTTATTATTTATTTTGGCTGCTTGGGGTCTTAGTTGTGGCACACAGGATCTTTAGTTGCAGCATGTGAATTTCTTAGTTTCAGCATGTGGACTCTTAGTTGTGACATGCATGTGGGATCTAGTTCCCCAAACAGGGATCGAGCCCCAGGCCCCCTGTATTGGGAGCATGGAGTCTTACCCACTGGACCACCAAGGAAGTCCCTGTTCTTGTTCTTAAATATATATTATTCTGTATAGTAGTGAAAAGTTTATATTTTATATTTTTACTTATATATGACACACATGCTTTTCATGCTCCAAAATGAGTTCTTTTTTTTTTTTAAGATTATTATTTTTTTTTGATGTGGACCAATTTTTAAAAATCTTTATTGAATTTGTTACAATATTGCTTCTGTTTTACGTTTTGGTTTTTTTTTTGGTCACGAGGCATGTGGGATCTTAGCTCACTGACCAGGGATCGAACCTGCACCCCCTGCATTGGGAGGTGAAGTCCTAACCACTGGACTGCCAGGGAAGTCCCATGAGTTTTATGTTTACTATTTTAATGGCTGAATAATATTCCATCACATGAGTGTAAGTTAATTTAATGTCTAGACTATCATCTTTTTCCCAGTTTTTCTATTATAAATATTGTTTTACTAAACTTTATTTCCTTTTATGTTACTTCCTTAGGTTAAGTTCTTAGAAGTATGATGCTAAGTCAAAGAGTACATTTTTTTAATCTGTTTGTATAAGATGAAACATTTTTATATTATTTTTGAAGTTTTTGCCATCCTGCAATTAATGAACTGAGTCTATCTTCTTTCAAGACACTCTTGTTAGTATGGATTAGTTTTTTTTAAATTAAATATGTGTCAAACTGTATCTCATTACACTTTTAATTTGCATTTTGAAATTATATTGTGTGTGGCAATTTTCCGCTTTCATATTAATTGATTTTTACTCTTGCATGAATAGTTCATACGCTTATCCCATTTTTCTTTCCATATTTCTTGCAAATCTGAACGGATTCTTTACGTAATACACAGCAATAGTGTAATGTATGCCACTGCACCAAAGTTGCTAGTGAGAGAGTTGCTAGTGAAAGATGCTCATTTTTGCCATTAGGCCATTCTGCCCTCATTTGAGGTCTTTCTTGTCCTTCCATTCTGCAGAGGTAGGTTTGGGATTGTGGGCAGGAGACAGCCCTGTTTAAAATATTTGTAATCCACACATTTAACCCTATTAGATGGCAAGGAAAGCCTCTCTTTTCTATTTATGACAACAAGTTCAACCCCTTGATGGTTAAGGATTTTCTGTTGATTTAGACATGGATTTGAGATGGTGAAAAGGTGTATTAAACCATGATTAAAATATGATGTCACCAACTGGAGCAGGTTAAAGACCAGTTATCCTGACCAGGCTGTGGGGGTAGGGAGGGGGGAATGGGGGGAGGAAGGGGAAGGGGAAGGACAAGGCATGTTCTTGGCTTCCACCGCGTGAGTCACGGTGAACACAGTGTGTACAGTTGACTAATATCTGTATGTGAGAATCATGACCAGCTGGTGTGTTTTCAGTTCCATACAGAGAGACAGAGATTTAAATATTCTGCTGACCTTCATGCAACCCAATGGGATGGGTGTGATTATTTCTTCTATTTCACAGAGGAGGAAACTGAGGCACCAAGAAATTGATCAAAGTCAAGAGGTTTATTAAGGATGGTACTGGAGTATCTCTGTAAAATTAATTTCAGTCTGTTCACTAAACCACTACACTGAAGCTCTCTAATGGAATTATTATTATTATTTATGCATGGAGAAAAGTTATTAAAAATACAATTGATAAAATACTGAATTGGTCTATATGACTACTGAATTATTACTTGTACTAATGAGGTTTAATATCTTATACAGACTCTTGGATATTTCCCAAACTTTTGTTTGTGGTTGTAACTCTTATTCTTTAGTGACAATAAAATATTTGCCATGACAAGTTAATGATATGCAATTGCTATACTTTGCAAACTGAAAGTGACATTCTTGCTGTTCTGTTGATCACTGATTATTCTAAAATAAATAGAAAAGAGACAATTAAGGGAGAAATTTTCTTCATACCTAATTTGTATTTAATTTTTTCTTGTAGATATATAGACTGCTAGTTTTTTTTCCCACTCTTTATAAACTGCTGTGGGTTCAAAATATTTAAATATATATAGTAAATGTTACACATTATGTTATGTTTTTATATAATACACGTATCACTGACATAACAATTTGATTATGATGCCTTAATGTTTTCTTTGTATTTATTTTGCTTGGAGTTTGTTGAGCTTTTTGAATCTGTGGGTCTATAGTTTTTGCTTATTTGGAAAAATTTGGCCACTTTTCTTCAAATATGTTTTCTGATTCTTGGCTTCTCTGTTCTCTTTTCTGGAACTCCAACTTTATGTCTGTTAAACAGGGAGATATAATCCCATAAATTACTCAGACTCTGTTAGCTGCCATTTATTCTTCCTGTGTTTCAATTTGTATAGCTGATATTACTTTGTCCTCAAGTTCACTGATCTTTCTTTCTACAGTTTAATTTGATTTTAATCTCAATCAGCAAATTTTTTATTTCATATTATGTTTTTCAAGTTCATTTGTCTGCCTACTAGTGTATATATGTCTATATATTTTTTCTTTTTCTTTTCTATCTTTTTCTTCTTTATTTTCATTATTGCTTTCAATTTCCTGAGTATTTTTGCAATACCTGTTTTAAGGAACTTGTCTGCTACTTTCACGATTTCTACCATTTTTGGTCTGTTTTATTAACTAAGTTTTTCCGGTTTATAGATCAGATTTTGTTTGTATTTGGTGGGGGGGTGGCCATAGGACTATTTTTCATCAGATGCTGGTATTGCATTTATTATATTGTTGAATATCTGTAATTTCTTATCTTTCTCTATAGAATTTTGGGTGTTGATTTGGCAGGTAGTTAAATTGCCTGTTTCTGGCTTGTTCTTAAGCTTTCATTGGATGGGTCTGAAGAGATGGCATAATAAAATTTGGAAAGTCCAATTGTATTTGTAATTCAGATAAACAACAAATTATTTATTTTAGGAAAAGTGTGTCCTATGCAACACTAAAAGTAAAAAATGGGACATTAAACTGAAACTTCAATTGCAATATTTGAGACATATAAAAAATGTTATTTATCTAAAATTTATCTAAAATTCAAGTGGACTATCCTATATTTTTATTTGCCCAATTTGGCAATCCCAGGAGTAGTCATTTTGGAGTCTCTAGTGAATGGCCCAGGTGTTCACCCAGATCTCTCTTCCTTTGGCAGGCTGAACATTGATCCCTCTCCATCACTCTCTGACCTCCAGGAATTTCTCAGCTTACAGCTTGCTGGCAGTTCTCCTTTGCCCACCCTCGTGCGTTTTCATCCTGTGCCTGTGCAGATCAGTCCTCAGACAAGGACTTTAGGGGGAGCCTAAGTACATTTCTTGGACTCTGTTTAGTGTCCTATGGCTGTAACAAATTACTACACACTTAATGGCTGTAAACAATAGGAATGTATTCTCTCACTGTTCTGGAGGCCAGAAGTCTAAAAGCAGCACAGGGAACTATACTCAGTGTTTTGTAACAATATATATGGGAACAGAATCTGGAAAAGAATACGTATATATGTGTATGTGTATATATATATATACAATATATGTGTGTGTATATGTATGTATAACTGAATCACTTTGCTGTACACCTGAAACCAACACAGCACTGTAAATCAACTATACAGAAAGAGAGAGAGAGAGAAAAAGAAAGAAAAATAAAATCAATACCACTGGACAGAAGTCACACGGGCAGGTTCTCACAATGTGTGACACACTACTATCTGTTCTCGAAACACACACAGGCTGTCCCCTACTTGCCAGTGCCTGCATGCATCCCGTCCCCTATGCTGGAAGGGACCTTCCTTCCCTTGTTCCCTAAACAGATTCCTCGTTAGCCCTGCTTTCTTCTGGGAAACCCTGATTCTCTTAGGTAAATAGGTAGCACGTCCTCACCCTGTGCTACCTGCTGTATTCTGCCTCTTTTGTAAATGTCTCTCATATTCCTTTAACTCCTTATAACCATTGTGAAGTCTCCGACTTCATCGTCCAGGAGACCACTCTGATTGGATAATTTGCAGGGACAACAGTCGCAGGAAAGCTGTTACACTCACAGTTAAGGTTGATTAGAGCTAAAGGCACAAATTGAAACCGGCCAAGGGAAAAGCTACACAGGGTAGAGTGCAGGGAGGACCATGCCTGGAACGCCCACCTGTCTGCTCCCTTTGGGGTCAGGACGGCCTCGCTCTGCTCCTGTTGGCTGTGACAACATGCATGGAGCATCACCAGCAGAGACGCTCACCTGCGTCTTGGTGTCTAGAGACTTTGCTGGAGTCTATTGACTGCATCACTGATCTGTGGTCTCAGCCCGTCTGGAGATGGAGCAGGTACCACATGATATGAAGCCCCAGACACAAATCACCTTGACAGACCGTGCAGTGGCCACTACAGGTGAACAGGAACACCTCCACCAGGCAGGACCCTCTGAGGGCAGAGAGTCCCTCCCAGCAGCTGCGCAAAGTGCAGACCCATCTTTGGGTGAATTTGCTTCTTTGTTATAATTTTTGCTTACTACATGTTCACCTGTTTTATCCTTCCTAGCACAGGGCAGAACAAAGTTGACATTCCATAGATATTTTCATATTAATGAATAAATATTTTCAAATAAGTGAATATTTTAACATGATGTATGTTAATTTAATTTTCAGTGTGTGATCTCTTCTCTCAGCACATGTCTTACTATTTTAGGGTAAAAGAGCAAAAGCAACAAGTCAAAATCTAAGTAGTGAACTCAAATTATGTATGTTTATGTTTGAGAATTGACATAATACCCATTTGGAGCAAAGCTTGTTTCTCATTTATGGATGTGAGAGAAAGTCCAGAATGGAGTAGAGAGAGCGGGGCTGAGAGATTAGTGCAGGCCAAGGGCATGGAGTCTGCCCTCGGTCCTTTAAAAATCATTATTTCCCGTGACGGAGTTCTGGCTTAATGCCGTGTCCATTCTGAGGAAGGTGGTGGAATGTCTAAGGGGTCCTAACTGGCATCTTTTTTAATGACCTGCAAACAAGAGGGGATCCAGGCTGCTCCTCATATAATTCATGCACTTTCTTCATGAAGGTTGTGGGTCTCTCTCTCTGGCTGCTGTGAAGGCATGTCTATCGTTTTAAGGAAAAAAGTGTGAAAATGGCAGCAGGTCTTCCTTGGGATTGTGGTGGGCTGAATCGTGTCCCCCCAGATTCCCACATGGAAGTCCTGATCCCCGGTACCTCCAAATGTGGCTGTATTTGAAGGCAGGGTCTTTACAGAGCTGGCGGAATTAAAACGAGGCTGGTAGGTGGGCCCTACCCCGACAGGACGGGTGTCCTGAGAGGAAGAGCAGAGTAGGGCCCCCAGAGACACTGAGGGTGTGTGCACAGGGAGAGACCCCGTGAGGACACAGCGAGGAGGCGGCTGCCTGAGGCTTGGGAAGGAATGAAGCCTGCCTGTGCCTTGATCTTGAGCTCCTAGTTTCCAGACTGTGGGAAAATTAATTCCTGCAGTTTAAGTTACCCAGTCTGAGGTCTTCAGTTACGGCAGCCGGAGTAAACTAATACCAGGATTCTTCTGCACACTCCACAGGGATCTCTTCATTATGCTTCTAAGACCAGTCTATGAAGAATCAATTGAAAAATGAGTACTTCTTAAAGCTCTAAGTCCTGGCATCTGCAGGAAATGTTCATCCTGAATACCTGACACTCCTCACAAATCAGAACAATGGTGGTCCAGGAGGGTGAGACTTCAAGGATTCTCACTCACAGATACCTGACTGCCTGATGCCCTTTCACACTTCAGGGAGGATTACACATGGGGGCATATGTCTGTCTCAGAGATCAGCCTCTTTACATTAAAATACAACAGGAGGCCCGATAGCAAGGATCCCCACAAACTAGATATGATTAAGGGCAGTTAGGGATGAGTGATGCCCTGGTGCATATGGGAAGGATCACTGAACAGATGCATTACTCTGTGTGTCTAGACTTCCTGCAGTGTTACAGGAGCCCCTGAGGAAGGGAGGAAGGAGGGAGGGAGGGAGGGAGGGAGGAAGAAAGAAAGAAGGTGAGAGAAAGAGAGAGAAAAGGAGGGAGAGAGAAAGAGAGAGAGACAGAGGCAGGAAAAGTGGTGAGTGCATATTGTATGTAGCATATTCAAAGCAAGCAATGGACACATTGTTATTGACCAACCATAATCGTAAACAAACTAAAATGATGTTCACGTATGAGAAGTTAACACATTGAAAGGATGTTGAACGAATTTTGCATGGGATGAGGAGTTTTGATAGTGTCACTGAAAATATTCCTACTGCTGGCACAGTAGGGAGTACAGAGGACTCTAAGACTTTGAGTCCAGCTGCACAAAGTCGTCCCCTTCTTCGTCCTTTCTGAGGCAAATCGCCTGAAGAATATTCTTTTACAAAAACATCTTGAGGATTTATTCAACAGGTAATTCAAAAACGTTTACCAACTATCAGTACTTCACACGTGCCGCACTGTTTTGGGTGCCACACGTACAGCTGTGAGTGAACAAAGCAGACAGAATTCACCACCGTCACAAGGTTAGATTCCAGAAGAGGAAGACTGATAACAGATAAAATTTAAAGTATAAAGAATGTTAGATGGGGCACTCGCCATAGAGAAACATAGCAGGAAAGAGGAATAGGGAGTGCCGTGGTTGCAGAAGTTTCCATTCCAAACAGGGTGGCCTGTTAAGAAAGTGGCGGAAATGACTTCTGGGCAAACACTGCAGGAGGCGAGGGAGCTTGATGTGGAGATGTTCGGGAGACATATGTTCCGGGCCAGGAGAGAGTAAGGCCAAAGGCTCTAAATGTAAAGTGTCGCAGGTATGTTTAAAAGAACGAAGGCTGGCGTGTGTGGTGGAGGGAGACAGGGAAGGTAGCCGGCAGTAGGATGGGGGGTGGGGGGCAGGCAGTAGACCCACCTGGGAACTCTCAGGTAAGGGGAAGCCCTCAGCTCTTGTTCTGGGAGGAGTCGGAAGACAGGGGTGGGTTTCGACCCGAGGCGTGGCACGATCTGACTTGAGATATGACTGATGACTCTGACTCCAGGGTGGATAAAAGACCAGGGGTAGGGGAGCGAGCAAGTGGAGTACTTGGGAGGCTAAAATTTAAAAAATAGTCGTGACATAAACCAGAGACGTAGTAATGAATGCAGTGGGAGATATTCAAATTTTGAAAGTAGAACCAACTTGATTTCCTGCTAAATTAAACATAAGATGGGGAAAAAAAAAAAAAAAGATTAGTCAAAGAGAGCTGCCTGTGTTTGGCTTGAGTAGCCTGAAATGATCTGCCTTGTAATAATTGACATGGGAAGAATCAAGGGAGTTGATTTTGGGGAGGAATGAGAGCTGCATTTTTTGCTCTGTTGATGTAGATCCTCTGAGATCCTGATGTGGAGGTGGAGGATAGGTAGGGGTAGTCTTATTTACTAGACTGGATTTCCTGTGTGAGGTCAGGACCTGAGATGCACATTTGTGGATCCTCAGCCCATAGATCTCATGTAAAGTCATAAAAAAATCTCATGTAAACTCATAAGACTTGATGAGTTTGCCAAGGGCACACGCATAACCTCGATGTCCAGGATTGAGACTTGAGACAAATAACTTGCAGAGCCTGGGGAGGAGGCAAGAATGGTCGGTGAGTAGAAGTAGAGTTAGGAGAGTGTGGTGTCCTGGAAGGCAGGTGAAGGAGGGTTTGAAATGAAGGACCAGGTGTTCTTTTTTCTTAAATGCTGTGGATTGATCTACGAAGAGGCTAAGTCTCATTGTTAGGTTTAAATGGAGGTAATAGGTGACCTCAGTGAAAGTACCATCTGTGAGTTGAAAAGGCCCAGACATTTCCATGGATTCACACCCCATAGGCTGGGTGCCGATAGCAAACCCTGTAAAATCACAGGAAGATGTTGCAGAAGGTGTGCCCCGGACCACACTGGAGCAGACTGTGTGCCTCCAGTGAGTTCCCCTCCCTTTCCACATTCAGCATCGGTCTGCTCTTGGGCTGCTCCTGCTTATGTCAGATGAGAAGAAGGTGAATGATTGAGAACAGGTTTACTATTCTATTTACTATTGATAGCTTAAGATCTAGGAAAAATTGAATTTTTAATGGGAGTATCTGGGAAACACAGTGGTTAACACTTAGGACTAATCTGCTGTTTGTAAAATTTCTTGAGTCAATGGAAGAGGGATATTTGTGAAGGAGATGTTTCTAGAATCCTTCCATTCAGACCACTCTTGCAAAGGAGCAGGTTAGTTATGTCAGGAAAGGGTGTATCTCAGGGTTTGATTTCACTCGGGTCTTACGCTGATGGAGATATTGAATGGAAACAAGCAAAGTAAAAACTGCATCTGCAATAAGGCACGTAGGTTATGAAATTCATCCAACTAAGTTTTGATTTTCTGTGACGTATATTTGAGCTCCCCTCAAAAAAAACAGTCGAGCCTTTGGGTATACTTTGGTTTTAGGTAAATCTATCATATTAATATGGTAAATATTGAGTGAATCAGAGCTTATTTTTATTTTTACATAGCACTGTACTAGGCAGTGTCTCGTTCTGCATGAAGAACTTATGCCCATGTTGTATAATCTCTTCTCATCAGTGATCTATTTTATAAGCAGGAAGGTTTTCTAATATCTTACTCCTGTGAGTTGGTTTCAACTTAGGCCTTAAGCTACTTACAGAAGCCTCTATGAACAGATGTCACTCCCTGTTCCTCACTTTATTTACTTCTGTTACTTCTGCTCACCCTTAGACAACTTATTTTTTTATAAATTTATTTATTTATTTATTTTATTGGCTGTGTTGGGTCTTATTTGCTGTGTGCAGGCTTTCTTTTTAGTTGCGGTGAGTGGGGGCTACTCTTCATTGTGGTGCGCAGGCTCCTCATTGCCGTGGCTTCTCTTGCTGTGGAGCACGGGCTCTAGGCACATGGGCTTCAGTAGTTGCAGCACATGGGCTCAATAATTGTGGCTCACGGGCTCTAAAGTGCAGGCTCAATAGTTGTGGCGCACGGGCTTAGTTGCTCCGTGGCATGTGGGATCTTCCTGGAGCAGGGATCGAACCCGTGTCCCCTGCATTGGCAGGCGGATTCTCAACCATTGCGCCACCTAGGAAGCCCAACAACTTTTACTACATCAAAATAAATCAGTCCTCAGTGATAAAAATGCTGCTTACGCACAAAAACTTGTTTGAATAAAGCTACAAAACAAGGTAGTAACCTACTGTTTTGAACCAGCCGGTTACTTGTATTCTTTGGCTCTCTCCATTCCATCTCCTCATCTTGTGACTCAAAATTGGGTTTTAAAAGTGGGCAAAGGACCTGAATAGATATTTTTCTAAAGAAAATATATGAAAGTGCAACAGGCACCTGAAAAGATGCTCACCATCACTAGTCATCAGGGAAATGCAAATCAAAACCACAATGAGGTACCACCTCACACCAGTCAGAATGGCCATCAACAAAAAGTCTTCTAATAACAAATGCTGGAAAGGGTGTGGAGAAAAGGGAACCCTCCTACAATGTTGGTGGGATTGTAAGTTGGTACAGGTACTGTGGAAAACAGTATGGAGCTTCCCTCAAAATAGTAAAAATAGAACTACCGTATGATCCAACAATCCCATTTCTGGTAGTTTTTCATTTACTTGGAATATATTAACTTGAAAAGGTACCTGCATTCCAATGTTCATTGCAGCATTATTTACAATAGCCAAGATATAGATACAACGTAAGTGTCCATCAATGGATGAATAGATAAAGAAGATGTGGTGTGTATGTGTGGCTGTATATATATAAACATAAACGGGGGATTCCCTGGCAGTCCAGTGCTTAGGAACCCACCTTTTAATGCAGGAAATGTGGGTTCGATCCCTGGTTGGGGAACTAAGATCCCACATGCCGCAGGACAACTAAGCCCGCGCCACGACTACTGAACCTGTGCTGTAACTAAGACCCAATGCAGTCTAATTAATTAATTAATTAAAAAAATGTAAACATAGGGGCTTCCTAGGTGATGAAGTGGTTAAGAATCTGTCTGCCAATGCAGGGGACACAGGTTCAAGCCCTGCTCCAGGAAGATTCCACATGCCGCAGAGCAGCTGGGCCCGTGTGACACAGCTATTGAGCCTGCACTTTAGAGCCCGTGAGCCACAATTATTGAGCCCATGTGCTGTAGCTACTGAAGCCCATGCACCTAGAGCCTGTGCTCTGCAACAAGAGAAGCCACGGCAATGAGGAGCCTGCGCACCACAATGAAGAGTAGCCCCCACTCACCGCAACTAAACAGAAAGCCTGCGCACAGCGAAAAAGACCCAACACAGCCAAAAATAAATAAATAAATAAATAAATTTATATAAAAAAAAGTAAACATAAACATACACACACATAAACATACATACAATGGAATATTATTTAGCCAAAAAAATGAGAAAATTTCTATCATTTGTGAGAACATGGATGAACCTTGAAGGCATTGTGCTAAGTGAAATAAGGCAGACAGAGAAAGACAAATACTGTGATCTCACTTATATGTGAAATATTTTTAAAACACCAGCCGTAATAAAGAGATCAGACTTGAGGTTACCAGAATTGGGGGGTGGGGGGGAAGGGGACATTGGAGGAAGGTGTTCAAAAGGTACAAACTTCCTTTTGTAGTGTAAGTAAATGCTAGGGCTGTCACATACAACATGGTGACTGTAAATAACCCTGCTGTGTGATCCACAGGAAAGTTGTTAAGAGAGTTAATCCTACGAGCTCATCACAGGGTTATTTTTTTTCTTTGTTCTTTTCTTCTATTCTTTTTATTGTGTCTGTATGTCATGATGGATGTTAGCTGAACCTGTGGTGGTAATCACTTCACAGTGTCTATAAATCAAATCATCAAGCTGTACGCCTTAAACTGAGAGAGTGATGTGTGTCAAGTTTTTCTCAATGAAATGGAAAAAAACTCAGATTTTAAATGTATCAATACCTCCAATTTGGTTACTTTTCAAGTGTACCTACACCTCACATGGAATTCTGTGTGCTTGCTGCTAAGGGTGAAAAAAAGGCACTTTCTGTGATTCTGTGGTCTTTATACCACAATGTGAGGAAGAGGGGGTTTGGGTGTGAAGGAAGGCGCATTGCGGAGTGAAGTGGAGATGTGGGGGTGGGGGTGCTGGGTGTCCACTCAGTAGTATCTCTGTCCCCAGCCCTAGTCTCATTCTCTGGCACAGCCCTGCCTGGTCTATGAGGACATGCTAACCCGTTACCCTTTCTTCTGTTTCTCACTGTATACATTATTCATCACTTCTTCTTTGTGTTTCTAGAACCTGTCAAATGATATGCCTTTAAATTTGGTCCTGCCATCTGTGGTCCTAGAGACAGCATGAGGAAATAGTGGCGCTGGGTTCTGGGGTGCAGAGGTGGGGGGTTCTGTCCAGCTCTACATAGACTTAGATATTTGACGCAGAGCAGCCCCTTCATTGCACTGGGTCAGTTCTGCATCTATGAATAAAAGCACTTGACAGTGACTGTAGTTTACTCCCCACCAACCCCATAGCTGCCCCTCCTCCAACACAAATGAAGTGTTAAGAATGAATAGAGTTCCCGATTTTTCATTTTGCTCCCCCAAGGACCTTAAAAAGAGTTGCTGTCACCATTGTTTTAATAAAGAGAATGCATTCTAATAACCAGAAAACTCCAATCAGATATCATCTTAAAGTTTAATATTTTCTAAGGGCTTGCTGCTGGCTGTAATTCTTTTCTGTGATGCTAGCTGGTATGATTTGTCCATCAATCAGTGTTACTCGGTGGACAGGTGTCTAGAAGCACTAGCCTAGTTCCCTAGTTCTCACCCTTACACATGCCTTGGCTTGGCCAGAGGGCTAATTCAAAGGGATTGCTGGGCCCCACCCACAGAAGGTCGGATGCCAGAGTTCTGGATGGGGGCTTGATGATTGCATTTCTAACAAGTTACCTGGTGATGCTACGTGTCCAGGGACCACTTTTAGAGAACCAGTCTCCATAATTTCTAATATCTGTACTATACAAACTTGTATAATTGTACTGATTCTTCAATAACTAATCATAAGCACATCATAGAGACATAGCCAACATTGTTATGAATAAATGTGATGTATTTTCTACCTACTAAAGATTTTCAAACATCAAGATTTTAAAAGCCAATGTATATAATGTATTCAACTTGTGTAGTTAATTGAAAATTTGAGCCTAAATGTGACTCTTTGGCATACAAGTGCTACAAAGTGTCCTATATTTACACAATTAAAATTTAAGATTCTACAGATGAAATAACACCAGACAAAGATAAGTAGATTACACAAAAATTCTTTTGTAAATGTATTTTTAGAGTTTAGAAAATCATAAATCAGAAAAAGCACCATAAAGTGATTCTTTTAAGGTCTTATATATAACATTATTGTCGATTTTTAAAATTTTATACGTGGTTTATAGGGAAGTGAAATGGATGTAGAAAACCTTTTCAAACTTTTATTATTTTTTTATTTTTTTAAGCTCTTTATTGGAATATAATTGCTTTACATTCTTGTACCAGTTTTTGAGGTACACCAAAGTCAATCAGCTGTATTTATACACACATCCCCATATTCCCTCCCTCCTGCGACTCCCCCCCACCCTCGCCGTCCCAGCCCTCCGAAGTATTACCCATCATCGAGTTGATCTCCCTTTGTTGTACAGCAACCTCCCACTAGCTATCTATTTTACAGTTGGGAGTGTAAATATGTCTATGCTACTCTCTCACTTGGTCCCAGCTTCCACTTCGCCCCCCGCCCCCCCAACCTCGTGTCCTCCAGTCCATTCTCTGCATCAAACTTTTAAACAAAGTGACTTCTTTTGAAAGGAGAAGACTCGCAGTATTGGAAAGCATATTTTTCTAACTAGCAGTACAGGAATGTTTCAGGATATAAATACTGTGTAATTATTTGCTTTAAAAACTAGACAAGGAGGTAGTCAAGCATAATTAATAGTGTTGCAATATCACTTTAGTGTGTAGTGTGTAAATGCCAAAGGAAGCATATCTGACCTCAGTCTTGTAATCTCATTGACTTTGTACCCTGTGCCCTCATCCAGGAAGCCAATTGTAGAAGCCACAGGAACAAAATACCTGCCTTTTGGTATTCAGTTGTTACCTTGACAACTGATAATTGGTATTAATTATTGTTTCATTTGTAAAGTGAGCTGATTTTTTTAAACAGTCACTTTTATTAACAGCAGTTAGTTTAAATATATAGTTGTGGGCAGCTCCGTGCAATTGACATTGTACATGCAGATGGCTGAAAATGTCACTATAATTGCCTTTTGTGATTTTAACTAGAATATCCATTTATCAAGCAAATGTATTGCCCTTAGCTTTCTGAGGGTTATGGGTATGAAAATAATTTCCTTATTTGCCGTGTTTCTCTTTCCCCCAGATATATACACATACACACATACATATACATACACACACATATATATAAAACATATATTTGTACTTGGCTCTTCAATTTTTCTTTTAAAATTATTTATTTCTGCAGATTATATTAGATGTTAGGAAAATGGTATGAGCACACATTCAAATGAACAAATTAAAGAAAATTATCTTGCAGTAAGATTATTTACAGTTATGAATCTGACATTAATATATACCTGATAACTTTCCTGTGGATCTAAGGCTTTGGATGAAAAGCTTTAAATTTCATGCCACAGTTGCAGGAAGTAACTAAGGAGAAGATAGATTCTTAATGGAAAAAAAGCTCAGTATTAACCTTAAAGGGCAGAGCGTCTATATTATTAAGGGATGAAGGGGAAAAAGGGTAAGTAGCAGTAGGGTACCTACTGTTACTCTTTATGACTGTGACACTGGGGGCTGTAAAAGCCAGCTTGCTTTGGAGGACGTTGCCTTTCTGTTGATTCAAAATTTCACCTAGAGATTAAGGGAAATTCTAGATACATCCTCTAATATTCCAAATGACACCTCCTGGCTAAAACATATATTGAAAGTGGCCCCAATACAGGAGCAAAGAAAGCAGTTGAGGGAATAGTTTAACCCAAATGAGAAATAATGACTGTGTCTGAGGAGAGAAATAGAAGATAATTTGAATTGATATATTGGAAGTAGTGTGTCTAAGTTTCGGTGCTCATTGAATATGTGGTGGTGGGTGAGTCTGTGGCTCTGTGTGCAAATAGGTGACTTTTATTCCACTAACAAAGGACAATTGGGTATTTGAATTGCCAGTGAACATTTAGATACAAATAACATGTAGGCAGTTGTGAGAGAAATAGAGAACTCTTTGAGAGCAAAATTTGAATTGGAGGAACAGATTTGGACGTCCTCATCCTACAGATGCTGATAGTATTGAGGCAGGAGTAAGATGGGCCCCCAGGGCAAACGATGAGTTTGTTCCCTGTGGACCTGATACTCTGGGACAGGAGTAACAGGACAATTGGGAGAGGAGGCTGGGCCCTGCCCAGACACAAGATAAGAGATCACATATGCCTCATTCTCGAAGTCAGGAGACCTCCCCTGACTACACATGCATGGAAAGCCTCCTTGGAGGTCAAAAAGGGAGTGAGGCCAAGTGGCCAAACCTACCCATAGGCCTCTTCGGCAGGATCCATCTTGGCTAAGAGATGCGCACGCACACATGGGAAAATCCTGAGATACACCCAATATGGACTCTGAACCAGGCAAATCAAAATGATTGGTCAAAGGAAACATGGAAGAAATGCTCCATAAAAGTGATTCAAACTGCCATGAGGGCGCGACTCTCACTCTGAGCCTACCCACACGTACTTTTTTTTCCTAGTAAATATTTTACTTGTCTCACTACTTTCTGTCTTTGTGGGAATTCTTTTCTGCAAAGCCGTAGGGCCAGGGCCTTGTCACTGACCACTGGTCTAGTGGCTAGGATTCAGTGCTCTCACTGCCATGACCCGACCTCAGTCACTGACTGGGAACCGAAACCCTGCTTCAAGCCACTGTGGGCCAAAGCTACCAGAGATCAGTATGGGTATGGGTTACATTATTGAAGGAGGGCATGTAAAACAGTAGGAGCACAGAACTAGAGCAGATCCCTGGGGAACAGCAATATTTGAGAATAACTGAAAAAGAAGCACAAAACAGAGGGAGAAACCACTCTCAACTTATTTTACGAGGCCAGTAATTCCAAAGCCAGACAAAGATATTGTAAGACATCTATGGACCAACATCATTCATGAATATAGATGCAAAATTTCTTAACAAAATATTAGCAAACCAAATACAGCAACATATAAAAAAGATTATATACCACGACCAAGTAGGACTTATTTCAGAAATTTGATTGGTTTATCATCAGAACATCACTGAATGTACTATATTAGTAAAATAAAGACAAAACTAAAGGATCATGTCAGTAGAAATGGAAAAATAATTTGACAGTATCCAACATCTATTTGTGAATAAAAACTGTCAACAAACTGGGGATACAAAGGAGCCTTCTCAAACTATTAGCCATCTATGAAAAAACTATAATTAAATCATACTTAATAGTGAAAGAGTGAACGTTTTCCCCTTAAGATTGGAAACAAGGGAAAGATATTCACTCTAATCACTCCTATTCAGCATTAAAATGGGGGTTCTTTCTGCACAACAATGGAAGAAAAAGAGACCAAAGGCATCTAGATTGGGAAGGAAATAATAAAATTGTCTTTACTTGCAGATGACATGACTGTGTATGTAGAAAGTCCTAAGGAATCCACAAAACCACTTGAAGAGCTAATAAACAAGTTCAGCAAGGTCCCAGGCTATCAAAACAATGTACAAAAATCAATTATATTTCCATGCTAGCAATGAACAATATTGAAACAACACCAAGAATTCCATTCACATTAGCATCAAAAAGAGTAAAACGCATAAGAATATGTTTAAGAAAAAAGTGCAAGACTCGTACACTGAAAACTATAAAACATTGTTGAGAGAAATTGGAGATCTAAGTAAATTGAGATGTATTCCATGTTCATGAATAGAAAGATTCAATATTGTTAAGAATGTCTATGTCCATAAAAATCTCAACAGGTATTTTGCAGAAATTGACATGCTAATCCTAAAATTTATGCGTAAATGAAAAATATTCAGATAGCCAAAACAAAATTGTGGTTTCAAAATTTATTATAAAGCTCCAGTAACCAAGACAGTGTGGTACTACCATAAACATAAACATTTAGACCTATGGAATAGAATTGTATATAAAAATTTTTATCTTTATCGGCAATTGATTTCCAACAAAGGAAACAAGGGAATTCAATACAAAAGACAGTCCTGTCAACAAATAGTGCTGGAACAGTTAGATATCCACATACACAAAGTTGAATTTAGACCTAATTCCATAAAATACACACTCACCTAAAAGTAACTCACAGCAGATTCTTGGCCTAAAGGTAAGAGGTAAAATTATTAAATTTTAGGAAAAATGTAAGAAAAAATCTTTAAAACCTGAGTTCTAAGACAGGACACTAAAACCATAATCAAAAAGTAGGAAAGTGATGATTCACTTCAACAAATTTACAGACTCTTGACCTTAAAAATATGATCATCTCAACTGATACAGAGAAAGCATTTGACAAAATTCAGCATGCATTTATGATAAAAACTCTCAACAAAGCTGAAATAGAGGGACCATACCTCAACATAATAAAAGCCAATAATGACAAGCCCACAGCTAACATCTTAGTGGTAAAAAGCTAAAAGCTTTTTCTTTAAGATCAGGAAGGAGACAAGGATGCCCACTCTCCCCACTTTTATTGAATATAGTATTTGAAGTTCTAGCCAGAGCAATTAGGTGAGAAAAATAAATAAAAGTCATCCAGATTGGAAAAGAAGAAGTAAAGCTGTCACTACTTGCAGATAACATGGTAGTATATATAGAAAACTTTAAATGCTCCATTAGTCCTAGAAACCTTTAGAACTAATAAATGAATTTTTTGAAGTTTCAGGATGCAAAATCAGTAAACAAAAATCTGTTGCATTTCTGTATACTACTAAAGAACTCTCAGGAAGAGAATTCAAGAAAGGAATCCCATTTACAGTAGCATAGCCATGTTAGAATGGCTATTATCAAAAAGACAAGAGACAGAAAGCGTTGGCCAGGATGTGGAGAAAAGGGAACCCTCCTACACTGTTGGTGGGAATGTAGTTTGGTGCAGCCACCATGGGGAACAGTATGGAGGTTCCTCAAGAAATTAAAAATAGGACTACCATATGATCCAGCAGTCTCACTTTGGGTGTTTATCCAAAGCAAATGAAAACACTAACTAGAAAAGATGCATACTCCCCAAAGTTCACAGCAGCATTATTTACAGTAGCCAAGATATGGAAGCAACCTAAACATCCGTCCATAGATGAATGGATAAAGAAGATGTGGTATATATACAATGAAATATTATTCAGTCATAAAAAAATGAAATATTGCCATTTGCGACACCATGGAAGGACCTAGAGGGTATTACGCTAAATAAGTCAGACTGAGGAAAACAAATACCATAGGGTATCTCTTACATGTTCATCAAAGAAACCCAGGAACAAACAAAAATCCAAGCTCATAGACACAGAGAACAGTTTGGTGATTGCCAAAAGCAGGAAATGAGGGTGGGAGAAATGTTTAAATAAATTTAATAATTTATAATAAAAATACATTCACATTGTTTTAATAATAATTATCCAATGTAAGCTGATGCTAAGTTTCTGATGTAAAAATAAATTGGAAATAAAAAATTCACAGAACTGTAGAGCTGAAATCATGTGGTAGTTTAATCTCTGAATTTGTGGACACAAAAAGTTGTCTCCTGTTATAATGATTAAAAACATCATGAAGTACAAAAACGTGTACGTGGAAGGATAGTTAAGCCACATGTAACACATTTTAAGCATGGCTTTATGCTTATTGGCAATCACGATGAAGTGTCAAAAGCACATTTAGGGAGCAGTCACATCTTCCAAAGATAGAATAACAAACTCCATCTAAAATGTATGAAGGAAAATTTCATTCTCAGCAGGACCATTACGAAGAATGAATTGCATGTTAATGAATGTTAATGACATTAGTTCTACTGTCCTAAGGCTATACATAAAGAGATACAATGTAATAAAAGACGTGTGCTCATTCATTGATGTGCACATGTATCCAAAAGAAGAAAAACGATTAATTATGAACCTTTATAGAATGGAGATTTTAAAGTAGTTCATTTAATTCAGTTTTACCAATGAGTATCTCCAAAAGAACACTTTACATCCAAAATAACATGACTAATGCAAGTGTAGTGAATACTAGATTAATTAATAATATCTGACAACTTATCTCAAATTGATATTAGTCACACATTTTAATGATGCATTAATTATCATTAAGTAATCACAAATCATTGAAGAACATATGACAGTCTTGTACCAATTTATTTCATTAGAATCAGCACTTGTTGGGTAAAGCAGAAAATTAACAATAAATGTTGAGGTTTTTAAATGTTTAATACAACTTTTTTTATCACTGTATATCTAATTTTTATTATATTTTCAGATTTCAGAGGAGGAATTATTTCCCAGACAATTGAAATATTAATTTAATGAGCATTTGATTAAATATTATGTGAGATGATCAGCTCAAGGGTGAGCATCGTTTTCAAAGTTCAGTCCCACATTTCTCACTTTTCCCTAAATGTAAATTGAGTTACATCTTAGGGAACCATGGATACTCACTTGGTCAAAGCATTTTAAAAACATAATCTGATGCATGTGTGCCAAGTGATAAAGTGTCACTTTGGGGGGAGTATGTGCCACTATGGGGGGAGTATGTGCCACTTTGGGGGGGGTATGTGTCACTTTTTTGGGGAGTGTGTCATTTTTGGGGAAGTATGTGTCATTTTTGGGGGAGTATGTGAAAACTCCCTTTCATATCAATTTCCCCCGTTAACTGGATTGGTTTTTTTTTTTTTTTTAGCTCTTTATTGGAAAATAATTGCTTTACACTCTTGTACCAGTTTTTGAGGTACACCAAAGTGAATCAGCTGTATTTATACATATATCCCTATATCCCCTCCCTCCCACGACTCCCTCCCACTCTCCCTGTCCTGGCCCTCTAAGGCATCACCCATTATCGAGTTGATCTCCCTTTGTTTTACAACAACTTCCCACTAGCTATCTATTTTACAGTTTGTAGTGTATCTATGTCTACGCTACTCTCATACTTTGTCCCAGCTTCCCCTTCGCCCCCGCCCCCCCAACCCTGTGTCCTCCAGTCCATTCTCTGCATGTGCATCCTTGTTCTTGCTCTGTCACTGAGTTCATCAGTGCCTTTTTTTTTTTTTTTTTTTAGATTCTGTGTATGTGAGTTAGCATGCAGTATTGTTTTTCTCTTTCTGGCTTAGTACACTCTGTATGACAGTCTCTAGGTCTATCCACCTCATTACATATAGCTCAATTTCATTCCTTTTTATGGCTGAGTAATAGTCCATTGTATAACTGGTTGTTTTTACCTTTTACAAAGCGACCTGGATGGTAGCCACCGGCTTTGCCTTGACATCTGGATTCTGTCCCTTTTTTTTTTTTTAATTATTATTTTTTTTGGGGTACACCAAGTTCAATCATCTGTTTTTATACACATATCCCCGTATTCCCTCCCTTCCTTGACTCCCCCCCTCCTCGAGTCCCCCCCCACCCTCCCCGCCCCAGTCGTCTAAGGCATCTTCCATCCTCGAGTTGGACTCCCTTTGTTATACAACAACTTCCCACTGACTATCTATTTTATAGTTGGTAGTATATATATGTCTGTACTACTCTCTCGCTTCGTCTCAGTTTCCCCTTCACCTCCCACCCCCTCCCATACCTCGAGTTCTCCAGTCCATTCTCTGTATCTGCATCCTTGTTCTTGTCACTGAGTTCATCAGTACCATTTTTAGATTCCGTATATGTGAGTTAGCATACAATATTTGTCTTTCTCTTTCTGACTTACTTCACTCTGTATGACAGATTGTAGTTCTATCCACCTCATTACATATAGCTCCATCTCATCCCTTTTTATAGCTGAGTAATATTCCATTGTGTATATATGCCACATGTTCTGTATCCATTCATTTGTTGATGGGCATTTAGGTTGCTTCCATGTCCTGGCTATTGTAAATAGTGCTGCAATAAACATTACGGTACAAGTTTCTTTTGGGATTATGGTTTTCTTTGGGTATATGCCCAGGAGTGGGATTACTGGATCATATGGTAGTTCTATTTGTAGATTTTTAAGGAACCTCCAAATTGTTTTCCATAGTGGCTGTACCAACTTACAGTCCCACCAACAGTGCAGGAGAGTTCCCTTTTCTCCACACCCTCTCCAACATTTGTTGTTTCCAGATTTTGTGATGATGACCATTCTGATCGGTGTGAGGTGATACCTCATTGTGGCTTTGACTTGCATTTCTCTGATGATGAGTGATGTTGAGCATCTTTTCATGGGTTTGTTGGCCATCTGTATGTCTTCTTTGGAGAAATGTCTATTTAGGTCTTCCGCCCATTTGTGGATTGGGTTATTTGCTTTTTTGGTATTAAGCTTCATGAGCTGCTTGTATATTTTGGTGGTTAATCCTTTGTCCATTGTTTCATAGGCAATTATTTTTTCCCATTCTGAGGGTTGCCTTTTAGTCTTGTTTATGGTTTCTTTCACTGTGCAAAAGCTTTTAAGTTTCATGAGGTCCCATTTGTTTATTCTTGATTTTATTTCCATGATTCTAGGAGGTGGGTCCAAAAGGATCTTGCTTTGATGGATGTCATAGAGTGTTCTGCCTATGTTTTCCTCTAGGAGTTTGATAGTGTCTGGCCTTACATGTAGGTCTTTAATCCATTTTGAGTTTATTTTTGTGTATGGTGTTAGGAAGTGTTCTACTTTCATTCTTTTACATGTTGCTGTCCAATGTTCCCAGCACCACTTATTGAAGAGGCTGTCTTTTTTTCCATTGTATACTCGTGCCTCCTTTGTCAAACATAAGGTGCCCATGTGTGTTTGGGCTTACTTCTGAGTTCTCTATTCTATTCCATTGATCTTCCTTTCTATTTTTGTGCCAGTACCGTACTGTCTTGATCACTATGGCCTTGTAGTATAGTTTGAAGTCAGGAAGCCTGATTCCACCAACTCCATCTTCCCTTCTCAAGATTGCTTTGGCTATTCAGGGTCTTTTGCGTTTCCATACAAATCGTAAGATTTCTTGCTCTAGTTCTGTGAAAAATGCCATTGGTAATTTAATCGGGATTGCATTGAATTTGTAAATTGCTTTGGGTAGGACAGTCATTTTCACGATGTTGATTCTTCCAATCCAGGAACATGGTATGTCCCTCCATCTGTCTGTGTCGTCTTTGATTTCTTTCATCCATGTCTTAAAGTTTTCTGCATACAGATCTTTTGCCTCCTTAGGCAGGTTTATTCCTAGGTATTTTATTCTTTTGGTTGCAATGGTGAATGGGAGAGTTTCCTTAATTTCTCTTTCTGCTCTTCCGTTGTTAGTGTATAGGAATGCAAGAGATTTCTGTGCATTAATTTTGTATCCTGCTACTTTACTAAACTCATCAATGAGTGCTAGCAGTTTTCTGGTAGAGTCTTTAGGGTTTTCTATATATAATATCATGTCATCTGCAAAGAGTGACAATTTTACTTCTTCTTTTCCAATTTGGATTCCTTCTATTTCTTTTTCTTCTCTGATTGCTGTGGCTAAAACTTCCAAAACTATGTTGAATAATAGTGGTGAGAGTGGACACCCTTGTCTTGTTCCTGTTCTTAGAGGGAATTCTTCCAGTTTTTCCCCATTGAGAACGATGTTGGCTTTTGGTTTTTCATATATGGCTTTGATTATGTTGAGGTAATTTCCTTCTATGCCCATTTTCTGGAGAGCTTTGATCATAAATGGATGTTGAACTTTGTTAAACGCTTTTTCTGCATCTATGGAGATGATCATATGGTTTTTATCCTTCAAGTTGTTGATATGATGTATCACGTTGATTGATTTGCATATATTGAAGAATCCTTGCATCCCAGGGATAAACCCCACTTGATCATGGTGTATGATTTTTTTAATGTGCTGTTGGAGTCTGTTAGCTAGTATTTTGTTGAGGATTTTTGCATCTATATTCATCAGTGATATTGGTCTGTAGTTTTCTTTTTTGTGACATCTTTGCCTGGTTTTGGTATCAGGGTGATGGTAGCCTCGTAGAATGAGTTTGGGAGTGTTCCGCCTTCTGCAATATTTTGGAAGAGTTTGAGAAGGATAGGTGTTAGCTCTTCTTGAAATGTTTGATAGAATTCGCCCGTGAACCCATCTGGTCCTGGGCTTTTGTGTGTTGGGAGATTTTTAGTCTCTTCCTCAATTTCCGTACTTGTGATTGGTCTGTTCATGGTTTCTATTTCTTCCTGGTTCAGTCTTGGAAGATTGTATTTTTCTAAGAATGTATCCATTTCTTCCAGGTTATCCAATTTATTGGCATATAGTTGCTTGTAGTGGTCTCTCATGATCTTTTGTATTTCTGAGGTGTCCATTGTTACTTCTCCTTTTTCATTTCTAATTCTGTTGATTTGCATCTTCTCCCTTTTTTTCTTGATGAGTCTGGCTAATGGTTTATCAATTTTGTTAATCTTCTCAAAGAACCAGCTTTTAGTTTTATTTATTTTTCTTATGGTTTCCTTCCTTTCTTTTTCATTTATTTCTGCTCTGATCTTTATGATTTCTTTCCTTCTGCTCACTTTGGGGTTTCTTTGTTCTTCTTTCTCTAGTTGTTTTAGGTGTAAGGTTAGGTTGTTTATTTGATATTGTTCTTGTTTCTTAAGGTAGGACTGTATTGCTATAAACTTCCCTCTTAGAACTGCTTTTGCTGCGTCCCATAGGTTTTGGGTTGCTGTGTTTTCGTTGTCATTTGTTTCTAGATATTTTTTGATTTCCTCTTTGATTTCTTTAGTGATTCCTTGGTTGTTTAAGAGTGAATTGTTTAGCCTCCATGTGTTTGTATTTTTTGCAGTTTTTTTCCTGTAATTGATATCTAGTCTCATGGCATTGTGGTCTGAGAAGATGCTTGATATGATTTCAATTTTCTTGAATTTGCCGAGGTTTGATTTGTGACCCAAGATGTGATCTATCCTGGAAAATGTTCCGTGTGCACTTGAGAAGAAAGGATATTCTGTAAGAAGGTCACGCCATAAGGAAAATGTGACATTTGCTAATATAACATTGATACCTGCTAATACTTATGAGAACTTGCTATTTATATCCTAAATGTCCAGGATTGCACAGCCAGATGTGGCAGAACTGGGACATGAAAGCAGCTGGACTGGTTCTAGTCTTTGTTTTTAATCTAGGAGCAAAAAGTGACTTTATGTTATATGCTAAGGGACATAAGAACTCTGGCCTCGTCTCTCTCCAAGAATACTTAGTTTGTTGCCTCATTAATAATGAGGAGAGAATGCCTTTGGCTTAAGTATTGTTAACATAACATCCATTTTCTTTATCAGGAAACAGAAATCCCGGAGAGAGTAAACTGTTCTCAGATCTGCAAATCCTCCGAGTGGTTGCTCTGTGGTGGCAGGCACGTGGCTGCGGAAGCCCACTGGTGGGAAGGGGGCCACTCGGCCGGGAGGGCTTGTTCCCGAGGTGGAAACCCAGGCTCTGGAGCAGAAACACTTATTTTCTGTTTTGTGGAGCTCCTCTGCTCACTGCCTTCCTGAACTGGGGAGAAATAATTAGTCTCTGGATTCACTCTCAGTTTCCTCACCTGAAAAATGGGGATGGCTAGACTACTTCACAGGGTCATGAGTTGGTTAAATGAAAACATCTAATAAGCACTTGTATATTTATGCCAGATATGTTTCTCCATGCAATCACTTCCATCCCCTTTTTTTTTGTTGTAAGTAAAGTCATCTTTCTGAGGTTGCAGTGAAGTCTATATAGTGGCCTCTCTGCTACCAGTGGACCCTTCTAACTCTTCTCCTCTGTAGGGTGGGATTTCTGTTTGACAAGCCGTGTTCTAAGTTCTTTACTTGTGACTATTTAATCTTTGCAACCACCTTCCATGTTCGATACTATTGTTACCACCCCTGTAATAATACTATAGGCTTCAATCATTATCGACTATTATAAATATCTTATGCTACGAGGATATTTGCAAAAAAGAAAGAAGGCTTCTTTTACCTTCCAGCACTTAAATACCTGTGATTTTCCTACACAAAGTCTTTGTTTTTTCTAAAGCTCGTGTAGTTGGCCTGCTCTTTCCAGCTTTATTGAGAGGGCAGTTACTAGTTTAGTTTCTGCTCTTCGCTTACACTTCGGTGGGCCCTTGTGAAACCAGTCTTATTTCTCAAGTTCATCTGTACACACATATGTACTGAATTTAGAGAGTAGAATTTTGTTAAGTAATTCCATGAATATTCACTGAAAACATACTGGGAGCTGGGCAACTCTGCTTTAAGCAAGATAAACAAAGAAAATGCTATATGTACCCTTTTCGGGTGGGTTCTAACGTAATGGTGAAAAGAAGCATTAATCAGATAATCATAAACGAGTCATTGGCAAGTCTGAGAAGACATACAGGATGCAGTAGTAGGAGAGGAACTCTCTTGATGAGCCCTGGAAGGCTTTCCTATAGGACAGAAATGTGAGCACATACCTGAGGTTTGTACAAGACCTGGGTGAAGGGTTCAGAGGTAAGAAAAAGTGTTTCAGTTTAGAGGAAACAAAATTTTCAAGTGCCCTGGGGAGGAGGACACATGGAGCTTTGTAGAAATGATGGGCAGAGTTCCAGAAATCATGGAGCCAGCAGAAATAAGGTACGGAAGGGACCAGAGAAGCAGACAAAGGGCAGATGCTATCTCTTAAGTTTACTGAAAATTTTGGTCTTTTTGTTAAGAGTGAAGGCATTCCACTCATGTTGTGAAGAGAGAGTTTATTTGTTCAAGTGTATGGTTTTAAAAGGTTACTTGGTGACGTGTGAAGGTTGGGGTTAGAATTCCTAAAGACTTGGTAAGAGGCTACTGTGTAAAAGCCAGAGAAAAATGATGTTCCCTGGGATTGGGGAGAAGGGGAGGGGCTTCCTAAAAGCAGCGGGTGGGAGGGTAAGTAAGAAGCACAGAGCCTTGGACCTGGCCAAGTGGGGGGGCGTGGACTATGCCACCGCCCAGTGTTCTGGGTTTTACTTATGCAACTCAAGCATTTGCTGAAGGAGGAGGAGGTCCTGGAGAAGAACCACGTTTGGAGGTGAAGTTCATTAGAATTTCTTTGCACGTATTGGGTTTGAGGTGCCTGGAGGGGTATATTTGGATGCCGTGGGCAGAGCTGTTGTAAGGAGAGCTATGAACGTATGCAAGATTACTTACGTGAAGGGATACAGTGAGATGGTGTGGACAAGGGACACAGAGCTTTCAGTACTTTCCACAGTCAAATGCTAAATACTGTAGGAGGGTTGGTAAGGGATGCCAAGAAAGAGTTGCCCCAGAGGTTGGAGGAAAATCAGAGCAAACAAAGGAATAGAGCACTCAAGGGGAAATTGGTGGATGAAGCTAGAAGGTGACTTTCTCATTCAGCATATGAGGGCCAACACTGATTTCAGTCCTTCTTTCAAAGGAGTGGTGGTGAGGAAGACAGCTGTAGGGTTCTGCGTCGTGAGTGCAGAGTGAGAAGAGGAGAGTCCCAGGGTGATAACTTTCCTTTACTCGAGTGTGTTTAAATTCAGACAGAGGAGACACTCTTTGGAAGGCAGTTTAAAGCGGACCTTAAAATGTCCAGTCCAACCTCTCCTAAAATGTGCCGTGCAGCTTGTTAATAGATACTATCGGGGTTCAATAATAAAAAAAAGTCAGGAAACATAGGACTTAAACATATTGGTTTCCTTCAGGTCTTCCCAGTGTTTAATATACTGATGCGACTTTGATCTCTAAGAGGGAACTCTAGCACCTGGGGACTCCCAGATTCTTTCACCTAGATTTAAAAGACCATCTGTATTGTTGATTTTGTTCCTGTGAATTAAAAAAGGTAATAAGCTATTTTAGAGCCATTTTAGGTTTACAAAATAATTGAGCAGAAAGTACATAGAGTTCGCCTGTAATCCCCTCCGGGCCTTAACCACCTGAGTTAGTTTCACGCATTATTAACATCTTGCATTAAGGTGGTACATTTATTACAACTGATGGATCAATACTGATATGTTGTTATTAACTGAAGTCTCGTTTCCACTAGTATTCTCTTTCAGTGTCATACTGCTTTGTGTGCTTTAGTAAATGAGTGATATGTACGCAATCACACAATATCATTCACTGACTTAAATACCCCTTTAGCCACCTATTCATCCCTTCCCCACCCCTCTGATTTCTGGTGCTGGAAACCACTGATCTTTTTTACTGTCTCTATAATTTTGCCTTTTCCAGAAAGTCATATAGTTGTACTCATACAGTATGTAGTAATGAATTACTTCACTTAGCTGTAAGTATTTAGGTTTCCTCCATGTCTTTTTTTGGGGAGGTGGGGGGAGAGTCAATAGCTCATTCCTTTTTATCTCTGAGTAATATTCCATTGTCCAAATTGACCACAATTTGTATATTCTTTCACCAACCTAAGGACACCTTGGTTGCTTCCAATTTCCCCTGAATCATGAATAAATTATCAATAAAGCTTCTATAAATATTGGTGTGTAGGTTTTGCATGAAAATAAGTTTTCAGTTCACTTGGGTAAATACTTAGGATAATGATGGCTAGATTGTATGTAAGACTATTGTTAACTTTGTGAGAAATTGCCAAACTGTCTTCCAAAGTGACTGGACCATTTCACATTCCCACCAGCCCTGAATGAGAGTTCCTGTTGCTCCACATCCTCTCTATCATTTGGTGTTGTCAGTGTTTTGGATTTTAGCCACTCTAATAGGTGTGCAGTGATATCTCGTTTTAATTTGCAATTGCTTAATAATATACAATGTGGAGCATCTTTTTTTTTTTAAGCTCTTTATTGGAATATATTTGCTTTACACTCTTGTACCAGTTTTTGAGGTACACCAAAATGAATCAGCTGTATTTATACATATATCCCCATATCCCCTCCCTCCCATGACTACCTCCCACCATCCCTGTCCTGGCCCTCTAAAGCATCACCCATGATCGAGTTGATCTCCCTTTGTTTTACAGCAACTTCCCACTAGCTATCTATTTTACAGTTGGTAGTGTATCTATGTCTATGCTACTCTCTCACTTCGTCCCAGCTTCCCCTTCGCACCCCCCCCAACCCTGTGTCCTCAAGTCCATTCTCTACATCTGCATCTTTATTCTTGCCCTGTCACTGGGTTCATCAGTACCATTTTTTTAGATTCCATATATATGAGTTAGCATACAGTATTTGTTTTTCTCTTTCTGGCTTACTTCACTCTGTATGACAGTCTCTAGGTCTATCCACCTCATTACATATAGCTCAATTTCATTCCTTTTTATGGCTGAGTAATATTCCATTGTATATATGTGCCACATTTTCTTTATCCATTCATCTGTTGATGGGCATTTAGGTTGCTTCCACGTCCTGGCTATTGTAAATAGTACTGCAATGAACATTATGGTACACATTTCTTTTTGGATTATGGTTTTCTCTGGGTATATGCCCAGTAGTGGGATTACTGGGTCATATGGTAGTTCCACTTTTGTTTTTTAAGGTACCTCCAAACTGTTTCCATATTGACTGTACCAGCTTACATTCCCACCAACAGTGCAGGAGAGTTCCCTTTTCTCCATACCGTCTCCAACATTTATTATTTCTAGTTTTTTTGATGATGGCCATTCTGACTGGAGTGAGGTGATACCTCATTGTGGCTTTTGTTTCTATCTGTATATCTATCTCCTTTAGTGAGGTGTGTGTTCATATAATTGGCCTTTTTTTTTTAAAAAAAATTGAAGTATAGTTGATTTACAATGTTGTATTAATTTCAGGTGTACAACCAAGTGACTCTGAGATATATATATATCTGAGATTATATCAGATTCTTTTCTATTATAAGTTATTACAAGATAGTGAATATAGTTTCCTGTGCTATACAGTAGGACCTTGTTGTTTATTTTATATATAGTGGTGTGTATATGTTAATCCCAAACTCCTAATTTATCCCTCCCCCTCTTTTACCTTTGGTAACCATAAGTTTGTTTTCTATGTCTGTAAGTCTGTTCTTGTTTTGTAAATAAGTTCATTTGTGCCATATTTTAGATTCCACATGTGATACCATGATACTTGTCTTTCTCTGTCTGACTGGCTTCACTCAGTATGACAGTCTCTAAGTCCATCCATATTGCTGCAAATGGCATTATTTTGTTCTTTTTTATGGCTGAGTAATATTCCATTGTATGTATGTACCACATCTTCTTTATCCATTCATCTGTTGATGACACTTAGGTTACTTCTATGTCTTGGCTATTGTGAATAGTGCTGCTATGAAGATTGGGGTGCATGTATCTTTTTGAATTATGCTTTTCTCTGGATATATGCCCAGGAATGGAATTGCTGGATCATATGGTAATTCTGTTTTTAGTTTTTTTGTTTTTTAAATGACCCTTCATACTCTTCTTCATAGTCAGTGCTCACTTTTTAATTGTGTTGTTTGTTTTCTTATTGTTGAGTTTTGCTTTTTAAAAAATATCTTTAAAAGATATTTGAAAGTCTTTTATCAGCTATGTGTTTTGCAAATATTTTCTGCAAGTATGTTACTTGTTTTTTCATCATCTTAATCTGTGAGTTTTTGAATAATTAAAAGCTTTTAATACCCCACATTTACTTATTTATTTTTACTGGGCATCACCTATACCCTCATATACTTTTAGCTTCAATGAACAATTCTAAGTCTCCTTTAAATTGAAGTGTAATATATTTAGTGTCCTATACTCACTCTTTCCCTTCCCCTCCAAATGGGAACCCAGAGGGGTGAATGCCTTTGCTCTTACAGGCAGCTTGGTGACACTAAAGGCTACCATTTACTGTCTGTACATCACACATACTATATTAGAATATATTACAAATTTAGTTATTTAATCTAAATAAATAACTGAGAATTTAAGAGATAGTATCTGTGTTTCACAAAGGTATGAAATGTTTTCTGAAAATGGAACTTATTTGCCCAGAATTTAAAAATTGGTAATTGGTATATCTGGGATTTTAGCTCACTCTGCCTGGCTTCAATGACCATGTTTTTCTAACTATATGGGATGATGTGGACCAATTTCTCCCAATATTCATTTGAGAACCATTTTTGAGGGGAAGAACAGTCCGATTGGCCCACATATGGAAGTATTTGCCATCCGTTATCAACTTCAGGGAACACAGTAAATCCTTCCTTATATATCTAATGCCTCACTTATTTATTTAAACCACCGTTTCCTCCTGTCATTTTAGGACTAAATAGTGCGTGTGAAGACGTGGCACATCCTGGTCTCAGAGAAAACTAAATCGGGGACATTCCTGTGACTACTAACAGCATTGCCATTGTTATTGCTTTTATTTTTAATAACAATTATTAGTCTTTATGACTTGTAGAATGTAAGAACTTCAACAAATCTTGTCAGCTCCTCTGATTCCTCATATGTAAAAGGGGAAATTTTTTTTAATTGAAGTGTAGTTGATTTGCAATGTTGTGCCAATCTCTGCTGTACAGCAAGGTGACTCAGTTATACACATATGTACATTCTTTCTAAATATTCTTTTCCATTATGGTTTATCACAGGATATTGAATATAGTTCCCTGTGCTATACAGTAGGGCCTTGTTATTTATCCATTCTAAATGTAATAGTTTGTATCTACCAATCCCAAACTCCCAGTCCATCCCTCTCCCTCTGCCACCATCCACTTGGCAACCACAAGTCTGTCATCTATGTCTATGAGTCTGTTTCCTTTTTTGTAGATAGGTTGATTTGTGCCATATTTTAGATTCCACATATGAGTGATATCGTATGGTATTTGTCTTTCTCCTTCTGACTTACTTCACTTAGTATGATAATCTCTAGTTGCATCCATGTTGCTACAAATGGCATTATTTCATTCCTTTTTATGGCTGAGTAGTATTCCACTGTATATATGTACCACATCTTCTTTATCCATTCATCTGTTGATGGACATTTAGGTAGCTTCCATGTCTTGGCTATTGTAAATAGTGCTGCTGTGAACATAGGGGTGCATGTATATTTTTGAATATAGTTTTGTCTGGATATATGCCCAGGAGTGGGATTCCTGGATCATATGGTGACTCTATTTTTAGTTTTCTGAGGAACCTCCATACTGTTCTCCATAGTGGCTGCACTAATTTACATTCCACACAGTAGAACAGTGTAGGAGGGTTCCCTTTTCTCCACACCCTCTCCAGCATTTATTATTTGTAGATTTTTTGATGATGGCCATTCTGACTGGTGTGATGTGATACCTCATTGTACTTCTTATTTGCCTTTCTCTGATAATCAGTGATGTTGAGCATCTTTTCATGTGCCTACTGGCCATCTCCATCTTCTTTGGAGAAATGTCTATTAAGGTCTTCTTCCCATTTTACTATTGGGTTTTTGTTGTTGTTGAGTTGTATGAACTGTTTGTATATTTTGGAGATTAATCCCTTGTCTGTCACATCATTTGCAAATATTTTTTGTCTAAAATGGGAAATTTGATACAAATTCCCTCACAGGGCTGTTGTTGTGTTTAAAATGGATAACCCCTGAAATTACTTGGTGGAATGACAGACACAAGGTCTCTGCTCATTGAATGTAGTTCATCAACACTGCCCCTCTCCCTGGAAGAGTGTTTACCTGGCTGCCAGGTGTGTGTATGGTCTGATTCCTGGTGCTGAAGAGTTCTCTTCTCTTTTCCCTCTTTCTGGAACATTATAGATTTTTTTAGACATTTCATGCTGATAAATGATCCTTATCCTCATGAGATAAAACATATTTGTTGATTACACCCAGGACCCAGGGTAAATTCTTGGGTAAAAAATGAACATTAATAGTAAATTGTTTGCATGCCGTCAGTGTAAACTCAGAATACAGTGCTCTAGCAGGTTCTGTACCTATTTTGGTGAACATCAAATAGAACTAACTAAAAAATAGTCAACAAAATAATGGCATTAATGGAAAGAGAAAGACTGGATAGCACAAAATAGGACACCATCCTGTATTTCTGAAATGTAGTTTACAGACAGAAGTAAAAATCTCCTCTGCAAATACCTCTTATAAGTAACAGTTTATTCGCTCAAATTTTCCCAGTCTCACTCTGACCCCACAGCCTGCAGACTTTCATCACTTCTAGGATTGGATGATGGGTCCACGTAAAAGTGTCCTCCCTAGATTCTGGGATGACTTCATCTCTTTAAGGTTGAACTCATTTTTTTTCTTCTATTCCCCATACCACTCTGTAACATACGCTTAAATACAAGGTCATTGGTCTCACTTTCATTATCTTTCCTCATCTCTCAAGGATCAAAAGTGTAAAAGAAAGATAGGTGAGGAGAAAATAAGAGGAAATTGAACTCCTTGGTCTTGCATAAGATGTTGGAAAAAAAGACCTACTGGTTAAAGGAGGCAGACTCAGGATGTCTCAGGTAAAACAATGAGTCAAGTTGTTTGTCAAAATTATATATGTTTACTGATGTCTCCCTACTAGCCAGTGACGGTTGCATATGCTTCCTCCCTTTCCAACATTCAGTTCATTCATTCATTCAAGGAACATTCATTGGATTTGAACCCAGGAAGCATGATTCTATTAATCATACTTTCCAGTGCCTTTCTTGATGTATGCATGTCTCTCCAGCACATAAGTGAGTCCTTGTTGATCAGCTTACAGCATTTTACTTATTTCTATACACTTCACATGGTGCATAATGATATTTTGGTCATAGAAAGCAACCTGAATCGTCTAATTGAACTGGAGAGAGATTTTTCTCTTTTGTTCTCCATTCGGTTTATTACATTAAATAATTCAAGTACTAAAGTGGATATCTGATCTCAAATTTCTAGTTGATTATTTTACATATTTCATGTAAGCAGAAAATTATAATTAATTTCTTCCTTTCAGTTACATGAACTCAGCCTCGAGAAATATCATATGTGATAATCAAGTTGCCTTGGATAAAGAAATATTTGTACTTTTGAGATACTTGAGAATATTTTGGATTGTACAATAGTAAACATAATTTGCTTGCCACTAACTTAAAATGCACTGGAACCCCCTCCCCAATATACATTGTAAAGATATGTTACTGTTACATTAAAAAGTAACAGCTAATTACTCAGGTGGCAATAAAAATTTCAAAAATACTTTCATACTAGGCTGTCATCACTCAGTGGCAGTTAGTTGAAGCTCAAGGCATGGATTTCTTTTAGGGAAGACAGTTCTGTTGAGAAACCTATTATAAATGTGCTTTCCAGCATCTTAAGTGATACAGAATCTCCTTTATCTTACTCTTTTTACTATCCGGGAAAGATAAGTTTCTATTTTCTGGTACCAAGGGTGCTCAAGGGTAAAATTTGTCATTTTCACATGTACTTTGCTGGTGCTCAAATGCAGAATTAATTTATAAGAGCCTTAACTGCATTGGAAAAAAATGACCTAGTAGATGTTCCCACGAGGAGGAAATCAGAACCAAAGTATAAAGTCCCTCTGGGTCTCTGCTGTGTTCTCTCCTCTCACTGTGCTTATTTCCCATGGGTTCAGCCCCTCAAGCCAGTGGTCCGCTTGTTTCCTGTCACTCAGCTTTCCTCTGTGATGTAAAACCAGGGACAGTGAGCTAGTGTTTGTGCTAAAGGAATTGTGTGTGCTTGGTGTCTCTGCTTCTGGGTCAGGGGTGGATATTGCCTGTCTGCCAAATATTTTCCATAACCTTCACTGCCTTTTCTTCTCAGGCTTTGAGAAATATCTAAGATCATTAACCTAGAAACTAATTTTCAATGTCCAAACAATAATGATTGATTCCCAAGACAATTTCTTGTTTTTAATGATTTACTGAGTAAGTTTATAGCCCTTAGTAATCACCAAGAAAATTAACCTCAAAACATCATCAGTTCTTACAAATTTAGTAAAATCTCAATGTGGTGATTTCAGTGTAGTGTTTTAAAGGTTATTTCAGGGTGGAGGTGGCCATGGCAGGATGGACACAGTTGTTTCTCAACCATTCTCTTGCTGCTAAAGAGAATATTTTACAAATAAAAACATGCAATGTTAGAGAAATTGTATTTTCTTCAGCCCTGATTTTCCCACAAGGTTCATATATGAACGTTGAGTAGAAATTCTGATATAATTTATTCTTATGTTTTAAAAGAAATGTTTAATGGATAGCATTAATTATCTGGAGTCACAGCTTGTTTGTATGATTTAAATTCTCAATGATAGTGCTAAAAGCAGTCTCAAACTTTATTCCTTGCTCTATAGAAATTACTTTCTCAGCTATTCACGTGTTTCAAGATGGAGAGTCAGACAGTGTACAGTAACCAATCTCAGCTGGTCCATTGTTTGTCCCCCAGGGAAAAGTTAATTTGGGGGTTTCTGCTGGATCTTCCTCCATCAATTACTTTTAATTTTAATTTTTTATTTCTGTCTGTAAAAATATGTAAAACTTCTTCCAGAAATGAAGTTTTCCTATAATCTTACTGAGTTTTGTAGTTGCTTTTCTAATTATCTCCTTCTCTTTATCATGAAATTTCTCAAAAAGATAGTCTATACTCTGTATCACTTGTCTTTTATTCACTCCTGACATCTGGACTTTTCTTTTTCAATCTTAGCCATTCTCCCCAAACTGCATTTTTAAAAGCTGTAAATATTTTCCTAGCTTTTAGATCCTTTTGTCAGTCTTATTTTTACCTTCTTCATTCAGCTTCACCAGTCCTTTTTGGGACAATTCTTTTCCCTTGTCAGGATCAAAATGGCCCCATATTTTCTCCCTACTTCTAAGGATTCTTCCTGGACCCTTTCCTGTGTTGGGTCCCTTCTCTCACCCTATTCCTAGGGCATCTGTAAGCACTGCCATCCCCTCTCCCCTCTCCTGTCTTCTCCCCTCCCCCATCCTCTCCCCTCCTCTCCCCCCTCTCCCCTCCCCTCTTTCCTTCCTTTCCCTCCCCCTCCCTCCTATCCCCTCCCCTCTCTTCTCCCTTCCCCTCCTCCTCCTGCCCAGTCTCTTCGGGAAAATCTCAACATCTCTGGACATTAACCCTCCCCTCTCTGGCTATCACGCTTCTAGCAGTGAATCATAAATACGGGTCCCACATTTCTCAAAGCCTGCTGACTATTTCAACCTGAGGAATTTACTTGTCACTTTTAATTTAAAATCATTTGTATTCTCTTTACCATAAACAAATTTTCCCATTGCATCTTCTTTTAAGAAATCAATACTTCTATATTCCACTGTTCCCTAAATTATCAGAAACCTTAGCTTCTTCTTCTGGATACACTCCTGGGTCCAGTGGATACTCAGTCCTGTTATCTGTGCCTGTCATGTTCCCTCCATCAAGTCTTCTTACTTCTAATACCCTGAGTCTGTTTCCTAGAATACTTTAATCCTCTTCCCATAGTATTCCTTTTCCAGTAAGTTCCAATTTATGTGGTCAAGTTGGTTTTCTTTTTTTTTTATAAACATAGTTTTTTTTTTAATTAATTAATTTGTTTATTTATTTAATTGGCTGTGTTGGGTCTTCATTGCTGCACACCAGCTTTCTCTAGTTGTGGCAAGTGGGGGCTACTCTTCGTTGTGGTGTGCAGGCTCCTCATTGTGGTGGCCTCTCTTGTTGTGGAGCACAGACTCTAGGTCCGTGGGCCTCCGTAGTTGTGGCACATGGGCTCAATAGTTGTGGCTCACGGGCTCTAGAGCACAGGCTCAATTGTCGTGGCACACAGGCTTAGTTGCTCCACGGCATGTGGTATCTTCCTGGGGTAGGGATCGAACCCATGTCCCCTGCATTGGCAGGCTGATTCTTAACCACTGTGCCACCTAGGAAGTCCCAAGTTGGTTTTCTTAAAAGTAGAATGGGAATCTCATATTTTAGCTTTAAAGAGTAGAAATATAATTTATAAATATATTGATTTTTTTCCGATTTGTCTAGCAAAATTGACATCTACTCAAAATTATGTGTTTCCCAAATATTTGCATGAATCAGAAAGTCCCATTTCATATTTTTTAGGAGCATAATGGCCACTCAAGAATATTTCAATCCTTTGGGGAAATATTTCCTCTAAAATGTCAGACAAACTCTAAATACTTTGGTTTACTATTATTTTTTATTTATTCCAAGAAGCATTTTAAAAGTCTCAGGGAAGTAGTTGGCATCTTAATACTTTTACAGGAACAGGAAGAGGGATATAGATCTTTAGTTAATATTAATTATGGAGAAATAAATTATAATCCTCTACTTTTATCCATAGGTTTAATATCATATTCATCTAGGAAACTATTTTTTTAAAAATAATATTATTAGATAATTACTGGAAAAAAATGACAACTAATTATAGTCTCCTGTAGTGTATCTCTGTGACTATTTAAGAAACTGTCCAGTTTGCGATATTACCAGAATTTACTGTAGATGTCTATGTCTGTCTATACACAGCTTCTAAAAATTAATGTTTTGGGGTTCAAAATCAAGGGAGAAATGATTCAGTGTGTCCTTTGTACCAATGATGATTGATCAAAATGGAAAATTTCACACACAGTGTTACCTTTGCAGTGGTGCTTTTTCCTCCCAACAATATAACTGTATCCCACTTTTGTGTAGGGGTCTTTCACAGTTATTACTTTTTGTACAATTGGGAATAGGAGTGAGTTGTGGGCCTCATGTCAGAACTAGAAAATAATCCTCTAATATAACACAATTACTTCTTTTTGAGTCTTGCTGTTTCCATTTCCATGTGTAGACAGAATTATTGGATAATATTCTTATTAAATTAGTCTAGAAAGGGAAGTTGTTAAGAAGTGTTGCTTCTGCAGTTACTGTTTCACCGGGATTATGAGAGATGTTTATTTCTGCCTGGTAGCTTATATATTTTGCATGTGATAAATGTTCTCATTGCTGGAGGCTATCCTCTCTCTTGTTTTTTCTGTCTCTCTCTGTATTCCAGACAGTGCATTAAGAGTCACTTGATAAATGTTTGCTGAATAAACAAATTTGGAATTTAAATACAATATTCTATTATTTTTTGCTTTATTGATAGTGTTTCTGGCAGCAAAGAAACTTTGCTTCAGTCCAAGAATAAAAAAAATAAAGCTCAAACACTTAAGCTTCTTCTGTGTAAGAAATAAACAGCCCCTATTTGCTAGATCACAGCCCCCCATACATATATATACATACTCCACATGCCTACTAAAGATATATGCAGAGAAATAAAGAATTACTAAACTGACAGTGTATTTGTTAATCTTAATAACCCTTTTTTTTGGTTGAAACAATAGACATTTACTTCTCACTCACGCCTATGTGGCAGGCAGGGTTGACTCCAGGCAGGCATTCAGGGCTCCAGGATGGTGAAGCTTTCACCATCTCAAAGTGTAGACTTCTGGGCCAACATAACAGGGGAGGTGCTTTTACATCCCTGCCCCAAATCTTCACATGTCTGCTTTTCTGCCAGTCCTTTGGACAGACTCATCCCCAGACCCTACTCACATAAAAGGCTTACGGAATATGATGGAGAATGAAGCTATTTGGGGTGTAGTGTGTTTTCATTCAATTGTCGCCTGTGTCTAGTGTGTGAGATGGTTTAGCATAAGAGTAGATTCATGTACACAACTTGAATGGCTAGTAGAAATACGTAGACTCCACCTAGGGCATTTTCAAGTTCACCTGGTGAAAATAATAAATGTTCAGGGGTAGGTGATACCTCAATAAAGCTGTTTGGTTCAAATTTGTCACGTAAGGCAGATGGCACCCGAGCTATGCTTTGTCAATGACAAGTTTCAAATGAAAAACTTTACATGAAGCCACAAGAATGCCAAGTGGAATTGTGATAGACACGATACTGGAGAAAGAAGGAATGGTAGGAAGATGCTTAACATGAAAAAAGGAGACTCATAAACACCACAGAAAGTGAATTCATTGAGGTGGGTTTTATTATCAATATTGTCTTAAAGCCTTTTCTGCTTCGAACTACGTGAACAGAGCCAGGCAATAAAAAGTCTAGGGTAAAACAAAAGAAGACTATTTGGAAAAACTTACAAGTGACATTGTTATTTTCAATTAACAAAATATATGCATGAAAACGTGAAGTCAAAGAGCAAATATGTCAAACTTTGCTTTATTATGGTGTTTTCCAATTATTTCAACTGGTCCTGTCATAAAGCATCATTTCCATTTAATATTATCATGTCTTTTGTGCCTAAAGCTACACAGGAAAATTCTTCTTCTGTACTTTATTGTATAAAGTTAGCATATAAATTGAGAACACAGAAGCTGTAATTGATGAAAGAAATGCCAGTGTGTCAGAAATAATTGATTGCCAGGTACACTGTCTCCAGGACAAGACTGTCTGTTCTGAAGTGCTTCCCTGAAACAGGCATGAGAACAGCTGCAAGCCCAGTTTTCACTAAGGGAGATGTTTACAGTGGATCCGTGTTCAAGGTCAGTCCAGTTGAACAAGAGACTGAGGAGGTGTTTGCCTTTAGCTGTGCAATTTGCTCCTCTCTACGGCTCGCTGGGGACTTTCAGTCGCTGTAGAAGCAGATCTGCGTAAAGTAAAGCTGGGTTGGACTGTGGTCTCACATCACCCGGGAACTACGGTTTCTCCTCTGGAACAATGAGATATCAGTCAATTAGGACATGAGAAAGGCACTGTCATTGACCTCCACGTGACAGTCATCTTCAGAAATGGTTTACCGAGTTTTCCAGAAAGTCAGCCTTGATAACTGAATGTGATGCCGTCTGTACACAGTTGGATCTCTCCCCCCAGCGCCTCTAAAAAAACCTTTAGTGGTGAAGAGAGACGATACTAAAGGACCAAATAAGCTTGGAAATATACTCATATACATAAAATTACAGTAATTCCCATGATAAAAGAACTGTGTCTGTTTTTGTCCTCAGTTTAATTTGTGCTGCTTAAATAATAATAGTAATAAAAATCTACATAGGAAATGAACTCCCTTTCAAGCAAAAACATTTGTCTTTTAATCTCTCCTTAAACTGTCATTGGAAACTGGCTCTCAGGAGGCAAAGTTTGCACAGATAGACACACACAGACACAGACAGACGGACAGACACACACACGCAGTGGGCAGTTGCAGGGAGGGATTTTACTCCCAGCTTGCTTAACTCTCTTGAATATGTGCTTAGTGGATTGGCAGTTGCTGCAGCGGCTACGAGGCTGGAGACCCAAAGTGGCCCGACATCGAGAGCCAGTGCCCAGGGCTCTGCCACATCTGCCGTCCGGACAATAGAATCCAGGCCACTGCAGCTGATCATACAGGACTTGGGTGGCTTTTTCTCTCCTCCATCCCTTGGAGTCTGTTTCCATCTGCAAGCCCTGCCTCATTTTCATACAACGTTCTTTTACTGCTTGGATCTTTAATCTGACACTCATTCTCTGGGGATCTGAGGGGGTCACTCCCCTTGTCCATCACCTTGAGCAGCCCTGAGAAAGATGGAGGGGCTTCATCTGTCTGGAACGGTGGAGCTTTCACCCGGCAACACACCAGACATTGAGAGACACTCACTTTCCACTGACAAGTGTATTGACTGGAACCCTGTTCCAACCATTTGTGAGCACAGCTGGGGCATATTCGCTTTCTTGAAATGATCCAGGGTTTGTTTTTACTGCTAGACATCCACATGGGAGACACTAGTAAAATAAAATCGGGAAATGATGGTAGAAGGGAATCTTTTTGTGTTGCTCTAACACATAACAACTTAAATCTCCTGTTTTCACTTTGGTTCTCTTCCTCCTGATTCTGTAATTGGAATGTTGTGACATTTAGAATATTTGCACTCCCAAATTCATGATTCACAATGATATTAGCTACTATTTATTGAGTACTTCCTTTACACCAGGCACTATTCTCACCTCTTTCTATGTAATGACTTCTTTAATCCTTGCAGCTACCCCACAAAGAAGCCTGCCTATTATTCCCAGGTTACATACTCAAAACCAGCACCAACCAGAAAAAACTTACCCATCTGCCTTCCTAATATCAGCTGACAGCGTTCTTTTCTGGGATTTGAGCAGGGTGAAGAAAAATGCTTCAGCTGAGGAAATGAGAAAGAGGAACAAGCTCACAGTGGTGACACAAGGCGAGCTGCTTCGACAGAGTGACTCTTCTCCCTGAAGAGTCTGCTTTAGCAAACGGTTTATCTGTAAAACCACTGGAATCAATATGTGAGCCACCACTCACATTTACATATATCATTTCCAAAGCGCTGCTTTGCCAGCAGGGGTCAGTTGTGGCCTTGACATTGACACAGCGTGCCTTTCCCATGAGGCAAATACACTCCCTCAGAGACTTGGTATAGAAAAAACAAGCACTTTCAGCATCTTCTGCTGGTCTTTGTTTCGACAATAGAATCACATTCGGATCAAGACCGTTATGGGGACCTGGACCTCATAAGAAGGATGAGGAAGATGTAAAGATGCCCTGGACCAGATGCACTGGGCAGATTCACCTCTGGGTGAACCCTAGGGGTCACCTTTTGGAAATGAGATCTTAGCAGACATACAATGGAATCTCCAGGGCTGTTGAAAGAGCCAGAAGAGGACCAAAGTGTCTGGAGTATTGCTAACTGTTCATTAGATTTTATTTACTGGAAATGCTCTGTTTCAATATTTTGTAAAAGTGAGACACTTAAAATTTGATTTATACCTTCAATGATATGAGTTTGTGAAGACTGTTTTTAATAAGATGCATTTGCTATAATTAACCTTTTTGGGGGGGCAAAAAAAATTAACAAAAATCATCGTCACGTTCTTCCAGAAAAGATGAAGAGAGAAATCAGCAATTTAAGGAAGCACGATAACCTCACATATTGTGATTTCAATAGAATAGCACTTTTCTGATTTGCACTTAGACAACTTAGAATAGGTCATCATTTAAAAATATATATATTTTTAAACACATAGTATACCCCCTAGGTGTTAGGCAGTATTTTACTAAATATCTGTAGGGTGGCAGACAGATCCTTGGGCGAGTCTACCCAGAAGATCTGCTCCTCCCCACCCCCCGCCCTCTCTGGGTGTGTAATCCATCCCTTGAATTCAGTGGAACATGAGACTTGCTCTCCCAGTGGAGTTCAGCACGGGGATGGGAAGTCACTTGGTGATTAGTTCTATTACAGGACCAAGATCTGGGGAGGTCACTCCTGTGATGACATGAAGTTCCTTCTCAGCCAAGAGACTCTGCTGCTGTCCTTGAGGACACAAGGCCGTGTTGGGAAGGGCTCACAGAGAGGCCAGGGGGCAGGTACCTGAAGGTGACCACTAGGACCTGATGGCTAGGACCTGATGACTCGCCCGTCAGTTGTGAGGATGTGATTCCCAGCAACTGTGTAATGAGCTTGGAAGTGGGTCCCCCAGTTGGGCCTCCAGATGAAAATGCAGCCTGGGGAGGCCCTGGCCTGGATTCCAGCAGAAACTGTGAGACAATAAATGCACATTTGTTTGAAGCCACTAAAATCGTGGCGATTTGTTACATAAAAATAGAAAACTAATACGTGTGTGTTTTAGGAAACTTTTGTGTTACTATGAACTGTGAAGTTGTACTTGGCACTGAGTCTACCTGCATGTGTGTGCCTGCGCTTCCCCCAAACCGGTTTTCATTTCTCTTCCTTTTGAGAGAGCATCTTAATCAAGTGCCTGGCAGACCGGAGTGTGGGAGGGAACTCTGGTTAGTGCTAGGGTGACTTTGATCTCTGGTGAGCACGCGTGAGTGTCCTGACTGCAGGTTCTGCATATGTGACACCCACCTCCACGCTGATGACTCTGCCGGAGTGGGGGAGAGGGGATAAGGAAGCCCAGGACACAGGGGGTCAGGTCAGCTGCTCTGATATAGGCCACCCGGCACTTCCGAGAAAGCCACAAACGGGAAGAAAACAACACTTGGCCTCATTCTAGAAAGCAAACACAAGTCTAACAACAAACGGAGCTTAATCCTGTGAGCATGCAAGATCCCGTGTTGCTCTGACACTGCTCTGCAGTGCACGGAAGCATCTCACATCATCGTCTGTTTCCATGGCCCATTTATGCTTTATGGCCCATTTAAAATTCTTTAAAATTTTTTTTTTAATTCTTTCTAAAATTTTAAAATTATTTAAAAAAATTTTTAAAATTCTTTTTAAAATTCTTTTTAAAAAACTTTTTAAAAACTTTTAAAATTCTTAAAAAACTTTTTAAATTGCTTTTGTTTTTTTAAAAATAAATTTATTTATTTAATTAACTTTATTTATTGGCTGTGTTGGGTCTTTGTTGCTGTGCATGGGCTTTCTCTAGTTGTGGAGAGCAGGGGCTACTCTTCGTTGTGGTGCATGGGCTTCTTATTGCAGTGACTTCTCTTGTTGTGGAGCATGGGCTCTAGTCTCATGGGCTTCAGTAGTTGTGGCATGTGGGCTCAATAGTTGTGGCTTAATTGCTCCAAGACATGTGGGATCCTCCCAGACCAGGGCTCAAACCCATGTCCCCTGCATTGGCAGGAGGATTCTTAACCACTGTGCCACCAGGGAAGCCCCTAAATTGCTTTTAAAATTTTGCTTTTGAAAGTGCTTTTAAAATTTTAAACAGCACACATGGGTTTCTGTTGGGTAATAACATTTATTCTTAGAATTTTGCTCATTTTAACTTTATTATTTAATACGGATATATTTAACATGAATGTTTCAGTTGTGAAAGAAATATCATAATAAAGTGTTCTTGAGCTTACCACCAAACGTAAAACTCCCAACATCACTGACCTTGCTTCCTCCACCGAGGAAACTACTCTTCTGTACCTTTTGGTTACTTTTCCTCTGGTTTTACAGCTTTACACTTTTTACGCAATATGTTATCTCATGTTCCTGGTTCTGAGTTTTATAAAAATGATACCCGACAGTCTGTAGTTTTCTGACATTTGCAGAAATTTCTGAGAATACTTGAGGTTGATACTCATTTTCATTTCTACTCTCATATATTCAACTTTTGATTTATTTAAAGGTATGTTTTCAAATTTGCAGATTAATGATATTTTAAATGATTATTTTATATCTTAATTGCATAAAATACATTTTACTTTGTTTTTTTGATGTTTGCTTCACTTTGTTTTATGACTCTGTATGTGTGCAGTTTTTATAAATGTGCTCTCGAGGACAATGTTTAGTTTCAAAATTATTTGGTTCAGGGATCTGCTTCTCACTTCAAGGCTAATTTTTATCACTTTTTATGTGTTTTAACTATCACTAATTAAGAAAGTTGTCTTGAAGGCTTTTATTGTGAGACCTGTCAATTTCTCCCTTGATTTAACACTTTTTTGCCTTTGTAAAATATGAGGTTATGTTGTTAGTATGTATACATTTACAATTGCTGCATTGTCCTGGTGAATGAAGCTTTTATCATTATCCTGAACAAGGATTTTAGTTTAGCCTGAAATTTCTCTTTCTGTCTTTTATGTTCAAATTTTCTGTATCCTTAGGTCTTAGGTTTATCTCTTGAAAATAATATATATCTTTATATATATTATATAATATGTACATAATTATATATAATATATAAATGTATATTTATGCATTATAAATATATTTATATAAATTTGTAATATATTTATATATTAAATATATAATATATTTTTATTTTAAATAATTTATATATAATATAATACATTTATATATTTATAATATATTTATATATTAAATATATAATATATTTATATATTATATAATATTTATATATCATAAATAATATACATTGAATAATGTATATTGTTCTTTTCATACACTTAACAGTTTCTTTTAATTGGTGAGTCTGTGATTGTGACATCTCTAAAATCTTATTCTGTGCTTTATAAATGCTCTTATTTTTTTTGCTCTCTTTTTACTTTTTGAAAGATAGACTTGATTTTTTTGATTTTATCCCTCTTTTTTCTGCTTTTATTGTTTACCTTTGAAATCTTATTCCATATGCTTAATACTGCAGTTAATCAAGTTTAAGGTTAACTGATAACTGACCACCCCTGCAACTGCATAGCACCTAGAGTTTTGTCTTGTAAACTTTCCAGCGATGTCCAATCGTACAGCTCTCTATGTCTAAAACCCTGTGATAGGCAGCCATCAGTCCCCATACCTTTGGACCCTGGTGTTGTCCCCATGAATTGATGATGTCAGGGGGGTAAAGAGGGCTTTGCAGATTTATTTAGCATTCTAATCATCTGATTTTTTAAAACATTTATTTATTTTATTGGTTGCATTGGGTCTTCGTTGCTGCACATGAGCTTACTCTAGTTGTGGCGATTGGGGGCCACTCTTCATTGCAGTGTGTGAGCTTCTTGTGGTGGCTTCTCTTGTGGAACACGGGCTCTGGGTGGACGGGCTTCAGTAGTCTTATCATCTGATCTTGAAATAGGAAGGTCAGGCCTAATCCGGTCATATAAACCCAGGGCTGGGTGACAGGAGGTACACCTTATACTCAGCTTTATTAGAAGTTGTTAAGGAGATTTTCAACATAGTTGTATTAACCTGTACTGCATGAAGAATTTAGCTGCTCCCCATCCTTTCCAGATGTTTCTTTTTTGGTGAGAGGGCAGTAGAAAGCACTTGTGGTTTTCATCTGCGTCTCCCGATGACTAGTGGTGACTTTCTTTTCTTTATTTTCTTACTGCACATTTTGATAAACTCTTCTGTGAAGCACCTGGTCCAATCTTTTGCTCACCTTCTTAAACTGGGTTGCTTGTCTTTAAAAAATTGATTCATAGGGTTTCCTTAGATGTTTTGGAAACAGTCTTTTATGAGATTCTGTTTGAAAGAGAAACTTGGTGAAGAAAGGAAGCTATGGGTCAGATGGAAAATGTTTCACTTCGTGGTCTATATCAGTGAAAGCTCAGATCAGGTGTGAAGCAGCACACCTGCAGTGACTGGTCACCCATTTCTTCTGTCAGACTAGACAGCAGCTCCTGAGAGCCAGAACCTGTGGCAGTGTAAGTGATGGGATAGAGTGAAATCCTGGAATAGAAGCGTGAGTTGGCACAGTGTTGGTGCTAAAATCACTGCAGTTAGACGTTGTCTATTTACACTGCCGTTATTTTCCATTTCTGAACGATATTTCCAGAAGATTTTCTACGTGCCTGTTAAATTTAGGAGAGTCCTGAAAATTCATGCCACTAAAGAACAGGATTCAATCGGTGCATATTTTCAACCTGATAATTAAAAGGGTTCTAAAAGTAGAGGCTAATTGAATTTCAATTTTCTTCTCTTTCTGCATCAACAGTAAGATTTTAGAAACTTAAAAAAAATAGCTATAACATGCTCAAATATTTCACCGTAGCATGACATTAATGATCTTGTAAGTAGGTTAATTGTAGATTCCATTGCAGGCCTCCTGTGGAGATATTACTTCTGTTTGATACTTGGAGCTGGTAGAATAGATTTAGCTCAAAGATCCACCCTGGTATTTCAGAGATTTTTGACTCTCTTAAATTCACAGCAGTTTGAACTCAAACTTTGTCTATAAGGATAGAGTCCCTGAAAGCACAAGAGATTTTTATATCTTTAAATTATGTTACTTGGGAAATTATTTGGAGGTTCTTGACTATTTTGTATTAGGCAAAGCATGTACCATTTCCCTGTCCACATTCTCTATCTAAAAATGTAATTTATTCCAAGTGTGATGCCACATACAACATTAGGGGGTGACAGACTGAGACCCCCTCTGTGAGGTCTCCATGGGCCCTGGAGCCATGAACTCAAAGACTTTGGTCCAGAGGAGCCTGCTGAGAGCATCAGCATTGAGCATCCTCTTAATGTTTCAGCAGAAGGTGGCCCTGGGGATGGCCAGGGGTGGAGGGCACTGTGGAGGGGTTGGGGGGCCTTGTGTGAGGATTGTGGACAGGATGCCCTAGTGACTTTTCTAAGGCCCTGTGTCCATCATTAAGTTGGAAACCACACACACACTTAGTGACTGGTTATGTCATAATCACAGGTATGAGTCCCTTAGGAGCGTGTGACTAACACACAAAAGGATTTATTACAATTATACATTTTATGATGTTGTTTATGATGGACTGTTTGGCTGGCAAGAACCCTAAATGTTGGCAAGTCACCTTCAGTACCAGAGACAAATACCACTGGAAAGGCCTTAGTTCTGAGGTCACGATTCCATCTCATCCTCGTTCTAGCTTTGGAAAGAGTGGCAGCCTCCTGAGTCTGTTTCCTCATTAGAAAAATCAAGATAATTAACTCACAGCATTATAGAGGATGCTCCGTGATGTACTGTATTGTACCTTAGTATAAAACATATCCAACATTTTTCTTAGTAATGTTGGTAACTTCATCTTTTTTAACTGCGACAGAAAAGTAGGAAATTAAGGACCGTGGGTGCTGTTTAGCCAAAGCCACGAGAAACTGCTTCATAGGAAACCAACCCCAAGACTCCTTGGCTGAATACACCACCACTTTTCAGTCCCTGAGCTGAGGGTCGTCTGGAGTCCGGCTGATCTAGTTTGTGCTCTGGGGGAGATGCAGGAGTGCCCCATCTGTCTCTCATCTCCTCCTGTAGCCAGTGAACACGTTCTCGTGGGGATGGCAGTGGTGCCCGACGGGAGTTTTTCAAATCTTCGCTCACGTTACATCTGCTCACATCCTTTTCGGCTCAAACAGGTCCCAGGACTGAACCACGATGTGGGGAAACATGCCCCTGCCAAGGATAGGGCTGAACAGTGAAGGGTTTCCAAATTTGAGTCATTAATGCAGTTTACCAGAGTCACCGATTTCAAACTGTTTATCATCTAATTGAACAAGGGCAAAAGAGACATTTTTAATAACAAAAGATATCAGATAAAGGAGAGAGTTCACCAGGTGAGGTTTGGTGCGAGGCACAGAAGCCAGTGCGAGGTTGTGGGGAGAGTCGGGGGCCACGTCGGGTCACAGCCCCGCTCGGCCAGCACCACCTCCAGCCTCAGCCGCGGGGTCCTGCCCTGTACCACAGTGGATGCTGGGAAGGACGGTGCATCCTAGCTCAGCCTGTGGACTTCCAGCCTTGGGAAGGTGCATCAAGCAGCCCCACCAGCTATGAGCATCACCCGTGTTTGCTGGCAGGACTGCCCTGATCCTCTAAAAAAGGTGTGCAGAACTCCAAAAACAGGAGTCTGCTTCTACCGCTATAATATAACTCTAGGACCCATAGGCAAATAATCAACCAAGTATCGCAGACATCTCAAAAAAATGTGTTCCTAGGGCAGAAAGGAGCTTAATTACATAATATTTCTCCGAGTGCTATCCCCTTGAAGTTAACAAGAAATTAAAGATCCTCCCATCCTTACAATGTACCACCTGAGGCCACTGCCCTTGTTAAATGGGAGGCAGAGCTCTGGATTCAGTCTGGGTGGCCTGGTGGTGTCAGGTATAGAAATAAGTACTCAATGATGCTGTGAAAGGATGCCTCTGAAATGTAAGTCAGAATTCATGGATCAGAAAATAAAAATAAAAAATAAACTACCTGATAGATTTGCTGTAATAATTAAAGCCAGTTAAAGTATATATAAAAAAGAAGCCACGGCCACTTCTGATGGGTATGATGACAAGAACAAAGTATCTTAGAAGAACCAGATGAGGAAAGGGCAGGACTGTCTCTCACAGGAGGCAGCATCGTCCCCTGCAGTGGGGACAGTAGTGGAGAGGGGACAGGCGTGTGGTTGGAATCAGGTGGCCCGAGCTTCTGTCATGATGACACCAGCTTATCACGTGACTATTATAATCTTGTGTTTTTTTAACCTTTCTGATCCCATTTCCACAGCTGTGAAGTAGTATTGTTGTCTCTCACAAGGTTGTTAAGAAAGCCAATTGAAGTAATTTTCTAAAAGGGTCACACCAAGTGTGAACAAGTAACCATGATGTTGGTTGATGTTTCAGGCTGACAGGCTGAGATCACGGCTCCTAAATCCTGTGTGTTGCTTCACAGAAAGAGCAATACACGGCCAGCCAATGCACGGTGGGCTCGATCACAGACTGCTCCAGAGGCCACTATACAATGTTGACCACCATCTAGAAGCAAAAAGAGCTTCATTCTTAGTTCTGTCTTTATTCCTCGACCACAGAGTGCATTGCTGAGGCCAAAGGGTGGCCCAGCACATGTGGCTCTCGTTCCAGGAACATGAGGAGGGGGTTGGAGGGGAAGCTCTGTGTCTCTTCATCTCCCATCGGCATTTCATATGCTTGACAATTTTCTTTTGCATTTTCTGAAATAAGAATAGCCTCTACTGCAGGAAAGACCTGAAGAGATAGGCAATGATGATTGATTTTAGATGTCAACTTGTCTGGGTGAAGGGGCACCCAGGTAGCTGGCAAAAAACTGCCTCTGAGGATGTTTGTGTGGGTGTTTCTGGAAGGGATGAGCTTTTGAGTAGGTAGATGAATAAAGAAGAGCCCCCTTACCATGTAGGTGAGCATCATTTAATCCAGAGCCCAAAGAAACAAAAAGGCAAAGGAGAGGTGAATCTGCTCTGTTTGGGCTGGGACGTGCGTCTTCTCTTGTCCTTGGAGGTTGGGGCTCCTGGTTCTCAGATCCTCAGACTCGGACTGAATTGCAACCCCTGTTTTCCTGAGTGAGCATCTTGCAGACAGCGGACTTTGAGACCTCTCAGCCTTCATAATCACCTGAGCCAAACCCTATACTAAATCTTCTGCTAAAGAAGGAGCTTAGTTCTGCTTCTCTGGTGAAGGCTGGCTTATACAGAGACATAGTGCTGGTGAGTTGCTGTTGTAAATGTGCCTTCAGTTCATCTGTTCCCGTCTTCTTATCTCTCATGTCCGCTTGTGATCAGTGGCAAACAATGGAGGCAAAAGTCACTTTCAAATTAAAGCAGTGACCTCCATACACTTTCTTTGAAAATAGGAGAGTGATTTTTATCTATGAGCATTTTTGTTTGCTTGTTTATTTATTTATTGGCTGTATCGGGTCTTCGTTGCTGCACACGGGCTTTCTCTAGTTGTGGAGAGTGCGGGCTACTCTTCGTTGGGGTGCGAGGGCTTCTCGTTGTGGTGGCTTCTCTTGTGGAGCGCAGGCTCTAGGTGTGTAGGCTTCAGTAGTTGTGGCACATGGGCTCAATAGTTGTGGCTTACGGGTTCTAGAGCTCAGGCTCAGTAGTTGTGGTGCATGGGGTTAGTTGCTCTGTGGCATGTGGGATCTTCCTGGACCAGGGATCAAACCCTGGTCCCCTGCATTGGCAGGTGGATTCTTAACCACTGCGCCACCAGGGAAGCCCCTATGAGCATTTTTATGAGTATAATAAGTACACAAATATGATGTCAAGTCAGGGAAGGGGGTAAGTTTGAAGGCTAAGACGTCTTAATTTTTAAGAAAATCCAGAATCAGGTACTCGGTAAAAATAAACTGTAAAGTGAGTTATTGGGTTTCACATCTGTCATGAACTAAAGCTTATCCTTGGCATGAAAATAACTACACAGGAACATCTCATATTCCCTACAATCAAAGTGCGAAGCAAGGCTGCTATTAATTTCTCAGGTAAGTGTTTGTTTTACCCATGGTGAGGATAAAACCTGCTGATACATCACCAAAAAATGGCATATTTTTTTTAAGTAAGTGAAGCAAGAAAGCATCAGGAAGGAAACTCAGAGCCACAGGATCAGATCAAGTAAGAATCTTACTGAAAAGTAATTGAGTTTGTGAACAGGGGGCACAGAGCTCAATGGGAAGCACAGGGTACGCTGAAGTGCTGAAACGTGAGCTTGTCTTATGAAAAAGGTGGAAAAACAGTCTTGAAATCCGAACTCGTGGAAATCACTGTTGTCCTTTGTGATGTCTTGCACAGGGATATGCATTTCACATTCACTTGTTGAAAAGGGTCTGAGACAAGTTCTAACATACTACGCACCCTCTTAAAAAGCAATATTTGAGTATGTTAAGCGGAAGACAGAATGCCAAGGGGGAAACAAATTCTTTTCTTAGAATTGTTAATAATTTAGAATGCTTTATGTGATGGCCAAATTCAAACTAAAAAATATAAGGATCTCGGTTAAAAAGATACATTTGGTAGTGTCACCATGACTGCGGACTAAGTCAAATAAGACATCCTTAAACAGCTTTTGTGTGGAAGGGGATGGAGTGCACCAGCAGCACAGCCAGGGCTCGTCTGTGCCACTTCAGCGATGCTTGCCTCTGCTTCACACCTGTGTCTCCACGGGCCGGTCCTTCCAAGGTGTGTCATTCCGCAAATGCATGCAATTCCCTGAGCACGCATTGAGAGGTGGCAATTCTGGGTAGGTTTTTATTCCAATGTAGTTTTTTTTTTTTCTTTTTCTTTATTTTCTTTTTAAAAAATTTTGTTGGAGTAGAGTTGATTTACAATGTTGTGTTAGTTTCAGGGGTGCTGCAAAGTGACTCAGACACACATACATATATGTATATATATGGGATGTATGTACTCTTTTTCAGATTCTTTTCCCTATAGGTTATTAAAAAATATTGAGTAGAGTTTCCTGTACTATACAGTAGGTCCTTGTTGGGGATCTATGTTGTATATAATAGTGTGTATATGTCAATCCCAATCTCCCAATTTATCCCTCCTCCCCACATTTCCCTTTTGGTAACCACAAGTTTGCTTTCGAAATTTGTGGGTCTGTGAATGTAAATTGGTACAACCACTATGGAGAGCAGTATGGAGGTTCCTTAAACACTAAAAATAGAGCTACCATATGATCCAGCAATCCCACTCCTGGGCACACATCTGGAGAAAACCCTAATTCCAAAAGATACATGCACCCCTATGCTCATAGCAGCACCATTCATAATAGCCAAGACATGGAAGCAACCTAAATGTCCATCGATAGAGGAATGGATGAAGAAGATGTGGTACATATATACAATGGACTATAACTCAGCCATTTTAAAAAGAGTGAAAAAATGCCATTTGCAGCAACATGGATGGACCTAGAGATTATCATATTAAGTGAACTAAGTAAAAAAGTATCATATGATATTTCAGTGCAGTTTTGATTACGTAGCAATTGCCCTAAAATGATGCTCTTCATTGTGTTTACCACTGGAGGTGTAAACATCGCAGTGGGAAGGGGATCTGGATGCTAGCACACCTGGGGGCTGCAGGTGTCAGGTGCATCAGAAGGAGACACTCCTGCCATGCTCTGGATATGCAATTAACCTGGCGCTTTTTATGCAGACTGTGCTCTGGGTTCATCTCTTAAATTAGGGCAACTCAGTGTGCTGGAGCCCAAAGCACTTAAACGCTGATCTCCTTCCCTACTAATCATTCTACACAGATGAAATATGTTTTAAAGATCCTACACGGATGAGATCAGTGTAAAGTGAACATCAAGGAGCCTTAAAAAGGAGAAAGAAGTCAACGTAGTAATGCCCGAACACTGAGAAAACGTGAAAGGAAGGGTGCGATTTTGGATACTTTAGATCTGGTGGTACAGTTTATAGTTTGGGTAGATATGTGAGTGGCTCAACATCACCTCTGTTATTTTATTACTTATTTATGAATTTATAAGACAGTGACAGTAATGGAAACAGGTGGTTTGGTCCTGCGGGAGCATGCATTTTGAGGTAGGATTGGTGACATGAGGAGGTGGGCAGGGCACAATGACACAGGCTGTGTGGTCTGTGTGTAGCAGCTGAAGTATCCTGGGGACATGGGAAATGGATGTGAGTGTGGCTGGGGAAGGCTCTCGGGCACAGAGTGGTGTGTTCAGGTGTCTGTCTTAGGAAGATGGCTCTGTCTACAAAATGGAGGTCAGATTCTGTGGGTGCAAAAGGCGGGGAGTCAGAGCAGATGGAGCAGGAACAGTTGGCTGGTTGATGCAGGGGTCCTGGAAAGAGACTGGAGGGGGGGAGCTACAAGCTCCTGTTCCTGTTTTTTCCCTTGTGTTGTTGGCTTCACTGCCCCTCCCTTGCTTGTGATGACTGGGGAGACTTCTCAGACTTCTCTAGACTTTTGAAAACGGTCCCCTGATACCTTTACTCAAATTAGAAAAGAAATATACTTAAGCCCTTTTTAGCTCCTTACTGTAGTTCTAATCCATTTAGGCAGATTGCTGACTGAACTCCCACTATGTGCTGGGTACAAACCTGTGTCCTAAGATGTATTCTGAGCAAGATTCACTTGGTCCTGGGTCCAGTGGGTCCCTGCTGCCACCAGGTATCTAATCCAGGGGATGGTGTACAGAAGGGGCCTTGTGGAGGTGGAATTATCAGAGGTGTTACCATAGGGGAAGGACGCAGGTGAGCATCTGTGTGGCTGTGGGGGTGGGGGAGTGGGGATGCACATCTTATCCCAACTAAAGGAGTCAGGAAAGGATTCTGGAGGAATTAAGATCTAAAAACGGAGGATGAGCAGGGCTTAGCTGGGAACAGTGGGGAGAAGGGGAAGTTCAGGCAGAGGAAGGAGCAGGGACAGAGCCTGGCTCAGCTGGGAACCTGGAGGTTCAGCCCGGTGACACCAAGAGCAGCTCAAGAGGGAGGATCCAGGGCTGAGGCTCAGTGTGTGTGTGTGTGTTTGTGTGTGTTCTCATCCCAAGAATAAAAATTCCTTCAGGGCAGGAGGCTGTATAATTGTTATAATTTGTCCTGTCCCGGCCTCTTTAATATTCAACGTACGCATCAGTTCGGGAAGGCAGCATGGTTGTTCTAGGTGCCAAGATACAGCTACTTCTGGTGCATTTCCTGCTCTGGGCAGGGAGGCTGGTGGTGGTGGTGTGTTTTACTGGCAGGAAACTGGAGCGGTCTGAGCATCTGTGCATCTCTAACCCTGCAGACTGTGATCTCAGCAGGCACTTGACTGCTCCCTCTGCAAGCCTTGCTTGGGACTTCCCAGACTGCAGCCATGAGAATGCTGAAGGCATAATCTTTAGATAGACAGATGGCATATGGACAGCCAGAGCATATAGGGTATATACATGTATGGATAGTATTCATAAGGAAAGGACCAACATATAGGGCATATATATGTGTGCATGGCATTCATATGGACAGGTACAGCATATAGGAATCAGGTAGGATGCCAACTCTCTTCTCAAAATTTGTGTGCAAAGGGGTAGATGTCCTGGAAGGATGACCATTCTTTTTTTTTTAAAGCTCTTTCTTGGAATATAATTGCTTTACACGCTTGTACCAGTTTTTGAGGTACACCAAAGTGAATCAGCTGTATTTATACATATATCCCCATATCCCCTCCCTCCCTTGACTCCCTCCCACCCTCCCTGTCCTGGTCCCCTAAAGCATCACTCATCATTGGGTTGATCTCCCTTTGTTATGCAACAACTTCCCACTAGCTATCTATTTTACATTTGGTAGTGTATCTATGTCTATGCTACTCTCTCACTTCGTCCCAGCTTCCCCTTCGCACCCCACCAACCCTCTGTCCTCAAGTCCATTCTCTACATCTGCAACTTTATTCTTGCCCTGTCACTGGGTTCATCAGTACCATCTTTTTAGATTCCATATATATGAGTTAGCATAAAGTATTTGTTTTTCTTTTTCTGGCTTACTTCACTCTGTATGACAGTCTCTAGGTCTATCCACCTCATTACATACAGTTCAATTTCATTCCTTTTTATGGCTGAGTAGTATTCCACTGTATATAAGTGCCACATCCTCTTTATCCATTCATCTGTTGATGGGCATTTAGGTTGCTTCCATGTCCTGGCTATTGTAAATAGTGCTGCACTGAACATTATGGTACACACTTCTTTTTGGATTATGGTTTTCTGTGGGCATATGCCCAGTAGTGGGATTACTGGGTCATATGGTAGTTCTATTCTTAGTTTTGTAAGGAAACTTTAAACTGCTTTCCATAGTGGCTGTACCAGCTTACATTCCCACCAAAAGCGCAGGAGGATTCCCTTTTCAACACACCTTCTCCAACATTTATTGTTTCTAGATTTTTTGATGTTAGCCATTCGGACTGGTGTGCAGTGATACCTCATTGTGGCTTTGACTTGCATTTCTCTAATGATTAGTGATGTTGAGCATCTTTTCATGTGTTTGTTAGCCATCTGCATGTGTTCTTTGAAGAAATGTCTATTTAGGTCTTCCGTCCATTTGTGGATTGGGTTATTTGCTTTTTTGGCATTAAGCTGCATGCGCTGCATATATATTCTGATGACTAATGCTTTGTTAGTTGCTTCGTTGGCAAGTATTTTCTCCCATTCCGAGGGTTGACTTCTTGTCTTGTTTATGGTTTCTTTCGCTGTGCAAAAGCTTTTAAGTTTAATTAGGTCTCATTTGTTTATTCTTGATTTTATTTCCATGATTCTAGGAGGTGGGTCAAGAAGGATCTTGCTTTGATGTATGTCATAAAGTGTTCTGCCTATGTTTTCCTCTGAATTTTATAGTGTCTGGCCTTACATTTAGGTCTTTAATCCATTTTGAGTTTATTTTTGTGTATGGTGTTAGGAAGTGTTCTAATTTCATTCTTTTACATGTAGCTGTCCAATTTTCCTAGCACCACTTGTTGAAGAGGCTGTCTTTGTCCATTGTATATTCTTGCCTCCTTTGTCAAAGATAAGGTGCCCATATGTGCTTTGGCTTACCTCTGGGTTCTCTAGTCCTTTCCATTGATCTACCTTTCTATTTTTGTGCCAGTACCATACTGTCTTGACCACTGTGGCCTTGTAGTATAGTTTGAAGTCAGGAAACCTATTCCACCAACTGCGTCTTTCCTTCTCAAAATTGCTTTGGCTATACAGGGTCTTTTGTGTTTCCATACAAATCATAAGATTTCTTGTTCTAGTTCTGTGAAAAATGCCATTGGGAATTTGATAGGGATTGCATTGAATCTGTAAATTGCTTTGGGTAGGATACTCATTTTCACAACGTTGACTCTTCCAATCCAAGAATATGGTATGTCCCTCCGTCTTTTTGTATTGTCTTTGATTTCTTTCATCAGTGTCTTAACAGTTTTCTGTGTACAGGCCTTTGGCCTCCTTAGGCCGGTTTATTCCTAGATATTTTATTCTTTTTGTTGCAATGGTAAATGGGAGCGTTTCCTTAATTTCTCTTTCTGCCCTTTCATTGTTAGTGTATAGGAATGCAAGAGATTTCTGCACATTAATTTTGTATCCTGCTACTTTACTAAATTCATTGATTAGTGCTAGCAGTTTTCTGGTAGAATCTTTAGGGTTTTCTATGTAGAATATCATGTCATCTGTGAAGAGTGACAATTTTACTTCTTCTTTTCCAAATTTGATTCCATTTATTTCATTTTCTTCTCTAATTTCTGTGGCTAACACTTCCAAAACTATGTTGAATAATAATGGTGAGAGTGGGCACCAGTCTTGTTCCTGTCCTTAGAGGGAATGCTTTCAGTTTTTCACCATTTAGGATGATGTTGGCTTTTGGTTTCTCACATATGGCTTTTATTATGTTGAGGTAATTTCCTTCTATGCCTATTTCCTGGAGAGAGTTTATCATAAATGGAGGTTGAATTTTGTCAAAAGCTTTTTCTGCATCTATTGAGATGATCAGATGGTTTTTATCCTTTAATTTGTTAATATGATGTGTCACATTGATTGATTTGCATATATTGAAGAATCCTTGCATTCCAGGGTTAAACCCCACTTGATCATGGTATATGATCTTTTAAATATGCTGTTGCATTCTGTTAGCTAGTATTTTGTTGAGGATTTTTGCATCTATATTCATCAGTGATATTGACCTGTAATTTTCTTTTTTTGTGACATCTTTGCCTACTTTTGGTATCAGGGTGATGGTGGCATCATAGAATGAATTTGGGAGTGTTCCTCCTTCTGCTATGTTTTGGAAGAGTTTGAGAAGGATAGGTGTTAACTCTTCTCTAAATGTTTGATAGAATTCACCTGTGAATCCATCTGGCCCTGGGCCTTTGTTTGTTGGGAGATTTTTAATCACAGTCTCAATTTTTGTACTTGTGATTGGTCTGTTCATATTTTCTATTTCTTCCTGGTTCAGTCTTGGAGGATTGTACTTTTCTAAAAATTTATCCATTTCTTCCAGGTTATCCAAATTATTAGCATATAGTTGCTTGTAGTAGTCTCTCATGATGTTTTGTATTTCTGAGGTGTCCGTTGTTACTTCTCCTTTTTCATTTCTAATTCTGTTGATTTGTGTCTTCTCCCTTTCTTTTTCTGATGAGTGTGGCTAATGGTTTATCAATTTTGTTTATCTTCTCAAATAACCAGCTTTTAGTTTTATTGATTTTTGCTATTGTTTCCTTCATTTCTTTTTCATTTATTTCTGCTCTGATCTTTATGATTTCTTTCCTTCTGCTTACTTTGTGGTTTTTTTTTTTTCTTTCTCTAATTGTTTTAGGTGTAAGTTTAGATGGTTTACTCAATATTTTTCTTGTTTTTTGAGGTAGGACTGTATTGCTATAAACTTCCCTCTTAGAACTGCTTTTGCTGCATCCCATAGGTTTTGGGTTGTTGTGTTTTTATTGTCATTTGTTTCTAGGTATTTTTTGATTTCCTGTTTGATTTCTTTAGTGATTTCTTGGTTGCTTAATAGTGTATTGTTTAGCTTCCATGTGTTTGTATTTTTTACAGTTTTTTTTTCCTGTAATTGATATCTAGTCTCATGGCATTGTGGTCAGAGAAAATGCTTGATATGATTTCAGTTTTCTTGAATTTACTGACACTTGATTTGTGACCCAAGATATGTGACCCATATCCTGGAGAATGTTCCATGTGCACTCGAGAAGAAAGTGTATTCTGTCGTTTTTGGATGGAATGTCCTATAAATATCAATTAAGTTGAGATGGCCTAAGGTGTCATTTAAAGCTTGTGTGTCTTTATTTATTTTCTGTTTGGATGATCTGTCCATTGATGTAAGTGGGGTGTTAAAGTCTCCTAGTATTATTGTGTTACTATTGATTTCCCCTGTTATGGCTGTTAGCATTTGCCTTATGTATTGAGGTGCTCCTATGTTGGGTGCATAGATATTTACAATTGTGATATGTTCTTCTTGGGTGGATCCCTTGATCATTATGTAGTGTCCTTCCTTGTCTCTTGTAATAGTCTTTACTTTAAAGTCTAATTTGTCTGATATGAGTATTGCTACTTCTGCTTTCTTTTGACTTCCGTTTGCATGGAGTATCTTTTTCCATCCCCTTACTTTCAGTCTATATGTGTCCCTTGGTCTGAAGTGGGTTTCTTGTAGACAGCGTATGTAAGGGTCTTGTTTTTGTATCCATTCAGCCAGTCTATGTCTTTTGGTTGGAGCATTTAATCCATTTACATTTAAGGTGATTATTGACTTTTAAGGTGATTGTTGACATGTATGTTCCTATTACCATTTTCTTAATTGTTTTGGGTTTATTTTTGTAGGTCTTTCCCATCTCTTGTGTTTCCTGCTTAGAAAGTTCCTTTAGAATTTGTTGTAAGGCTGATTTGGGGGTGCTGAATTCTCTTAACTTTTGCTTGTCAGTAAAGCTTTTGATTTCTCTGTCAAATCTGAATGAGATTCTTGCTGGGTAGAATATTCTTGGCTGTAGATTTTTCTCTCTCAGGACTTTCAGTATATCCTACCACTCCCTTCTGGCCTGCAGAGTTTCTGCAGAAAGATCAGCTGTTATCCTTATGGGTTTTCTCTTATATGTTATTTGTTGCTTTTCTCTTGCTGCTTTTAATATTTTTTCTTTGTGTTTAATTTTTGTTAGTTTGATATATATGTGCCTTGGTGTATTTCTCCTTGGGTTTATTCTGTATGGGACTCTCTGTGCTTCTTGGACTTGATTAATTATTTCCTTTCCCATGTTGGGAAAGTTTTCCGCTATAACCTCTTCAACTATTTTCTCAGACCCTTTCTTGTTTTCTTCTTCTTCTGGTATGCCTATGATTCAAATGTTGGTGTGCTTAATGTTGTCACCAAGGTTTCTAAGACTGTCTTCCATTCTTTTTATTCTTTTTTCTTTTTCCTGCTCTGTGGCAGTTATTTCCCCCATTCTATCTTCCAACTCACTTATTCATTCTTCTGCTTCAGTTATTCTGCTGTTTATACCATCTGGAGTATTTTTAATTTCAGTTAATTTGTTGTCCATTACTGTTTGTTTGCTCTTTAGTTCCTCTGAGTCCTTATTAACTGTTTCTTGTATTTTCTGTATTTTGTTATAGAGATTTTGTATCATCTTTACTATCATTACTCTGAATTATCTTTCAGGCAATTTTCCTATTTCCTCTTCATTTATTTGGTCTTATGTATTTTTACCTTGTTCCTTTATCTGTGACATATTTTTTTGTTGTCTCATTCCCCCCCCCCCCTTTGGATGTGCAGGATTGTGTTTTGGGTGTTTGGCCTGAGGTTTCAAGCACTGCAGTTTGTAGGCTGTTGAGTATAGCTGGGTCTTGGTATTGAGGTGAGAACCTCTGGGAGACCTCACTCTGATGAATATTCCCTGGGAACTGGGTGTCCCTGTTAGTCCAATGTTTTGGACTCAGAGCCCCCACCTCAGGAGATCAGGCCAGATCCTAGGCTTATGAATCAAGATCCCACAAGCTGTGTGGAACAGGAAAATGAAAAAAAAAATGTAGGAGAACAAGAGAACAATAGCAAGATAAAAAATATGATAAGAATAGGAAACTAATAGATGTGTTAGAAAAAATTAAAAAAAAATATTTGGAGCAACAACTGGAAGGTAAAACAATTGCATTAGCTGAAGTGAGGAGGTGGGAAAAAGAAAAAAGGAAAAAGGAAGAAAAAAAAAGCCAGAAAAGGCCTTGGCTGTGGGGGTGGTGCTTAGACAAGGGTGGGGGTGGGGTGGGGGGGGGTTAGGCAGTGGGCAGGACCTATGCTTAGAAAAGGCCCTGGGGGTGGTGGGGAATTGGGCTTAGGCCCAATGAGGCAGAGGGACCCAGGAATGCCTCTGGTCCTGGGGGCAAAGGACCAAGTCCAGGTACCAAGTGGGCTCCCTGGGCCTGAATTGGTGGGAGAAATTCTAGGCACCTCCCCTAGTCCTCCAGTCTTGGAACGTCCCTCCCCATTGTCTTCTCTTCTTCCCCACCCCCTCCCTCCTATTCCCCCAGGACCCTCACAACTTCAGGGGGCACTGGAAGGCAGGAGACCAGACTCTGATGCCCAACAGGCTTCCTAGGGCCAACTGGACTAGGGTAATGCCTGTGGCACTTCCCCAGATCTCCCACTCTCGTAGGGACCCTGTCTGCCTCTCTTCCTCTCCCCTATCCCCCACTCTCCTCGGTTCCAAGCAGCTAGAGGGGGCCCTGGAGTGTGAAAGACCAGGTCCGTGAGCCTAGCAGGCTTCCCAAAGCTAGTGGGCAGGGGAAATACCTTCCCCGCCTCCCTTGATCCTCCAGTCCCAGAAGGCCCCCTCCCCTGCTCGCCTCTCCTCTTCTCCCCTGCTTTCTTCCTACACCCCCAGGACCAGTGAGACCTAGAGGGGTACCTGGCTGACTGAAGACCAGGCCTGGGGGGCACAACAGGCCTCCTGGAGCCAAGTGGGTAGAGAGATTTCCTGCAGCTTCTCCCCTAATCCTCTAATCCTGCGAGGTCCCCCCCACCACTGTCTGCCTCTCTTCCTCTTCCCCTCTCCTCCCTCCCTCCCACGCCTGTATGACCCACTCAGCCAGAGAGGGCCCCAGAGACTGAGGGACCAGACTCGGGAGCCCAGCAGGCCTGCTGGGCCCAAATGGGCAGGAGAAAGGTCCTCTGCACCTCCCCTGGTCCTCTGATCCTGGAATGTCCCACCACCAGTCTGCCTCTCTTCCTCTTCCCCTGCCACACTCCTAAGCCCCTGGGACCAGTGCATCTGGGAGGGGACCCTCGAGAGTTGGAGACAGGCCCGGGAGCCCCGCAGGTTTCCTGGGCCAGTGGGCAGTGGAAATGCCTTCTGCTCCTCCCCCAATCCTCTGATCCCAGAAGGTCCCTCTCCGCTTCCACCTCTCTTCTTCTCCCCTCACTGCTTCCCTCCTGTACTCCTAGGACCAACAGCCAGGAGGGGCCTTGGAAGATGGAGGACCCACCCAGAAGAAATACCCGGAGGTTCCTCCCCTATTCTTCTAACCTTGAGAAATCCCTTCCCACTCCCACTGTGTGCCTCTCTCAACCCCCCCCACCCTCTCCCTCTCCCCCCCACACCCCCAGGACGCACATGTTGGAGGGGGGCCTGGAGAGTGAAGGACCAGGCCCGGGAGCCCAGTCGGCCTCCCTGGCCAAGAGGGTAGGCGAAATGCCCTCTCACCTTCCTGTCCCCCGATCTCAAAGCCCCCACCCCCACCAGTCTGCCTCTCTTCCTCCTTGCCCCTCCTCCCTCCCTCCCACACCCCCAGGACCCAGGCAGCCTAGAGGGGGCCTTGGAAGGTGGAGGACCCCACTGGGGAGCCTAGCAGGCTCCCAGGCTTGGGAGCTCAGCCTCCTGGGTGGGAGAAACCCAGATGCAGTTTCGTGAACTCCCCAGACCCCAAGGGTCTCTCCAGGCAGGAACCTCCCCCCACACCCGGCCACCCCCCAGGGGTGCTGGTCCTGTCTGGCTTCCCCTTCCCCACCCCCCTGACTTCCCCCAGGTCCTACCTGGTTGCTCCTGGGTTCCTCCAGTCTCCTTGGGCCTCAGGTCCCCCACCGGCCTCCGGCAACCGATCTCTTTGTGGGGAGCCATGATCTCTGTGTCTTCCCATGCCACCATCTTGGCAAAGCCCCAGGATGACCGTACTTAAACTTGGGAGGAGATGACTCCTTGCAGGTCCCTCATCTTAGATTTCTATAAAGAATAACACACTACGTGTCCATACAAAATCTGCTACTGGGGCTGTTTTCTCCCACAGTGATTAAACTGTGAGTTATGGCAATGGCTGCCAGACTTTGTTAGGAACCTGAGGAAGAACTTGGGGGGCTGTTTGATATCTACATGACAGTACTTTGACTCTTCAGATTTTCCTTTGGTGGTAAATTTTGCTCCTGCCAACAGCAAGTATCATTGCTGCATGCAAAGTTTAACTCTTATTTTCTTACTCAAGTTTTACCATGTAAGCAATCTTGGACAACCAAGTTTTCAGACCATACCCTGCTCTGGGTAGAGAAAAGCAAAATGTGTCCTGATGTCCAACCTTTACTGCACCCTATGGTGTGAGTACTGAAAAGGTGCTCCCTTTGAGTTCATCTTGGCATTTCAGATAATAGCAATCTATAGATTACTGTTTTTAAATTGTACTTGCTATTTCACTAAATAAGCATATGGTCCATTTCATACTTTAAGTGTTCTCAGCTATCAGGTATGTGTGACTTTGGTCTTGCATGTTCTATGGACTTTGTGTGTGCTTTACTGTGTTCTTACTGTTTTAAGCGTTTCTGTGTAGGAATAACAGCTTGCAGACAAGGAAACGACCTTAGCATTGACGGACCCATTATCTGATTTCACTGATGTGGCCTGTTTCACATCTTTGAGGTCTAAACCAAAGATCATCACTGTTTCAGTCTTCATATATAATGAGAACGATTCTGGTCCCCAGCACATCTGTTCCCCTTCTGTGTCTCCCCACCCTCAACCCCCGGTTCCCAGGGACTCAAGAAATGCAGGCACACTGAGGATTCCCTCCACCTCTCTTGCTGTCGCTGTGGGGAGACTTGCTTCCCTAGGCTTCCAGTACTGGCTCTGACTGAGGCTGCTGGTCTCCAGTCCTTCCAGGACGTCTCTGTCCTCCTGACTTTCAGCTCTGCCTTGTTGTGCAGTTGGGGAGGAGGCATCCTTGTTTTATTTATTTCAGAGGCGCCTGTACTGATGTGGAAGCTTCTGAGGACAGAGGAGGGGCCAGTGATCTGATGCAAAGCCGTTTGTCTGAGCCAGCGACCTGCATTGTTCTCCCTCTACTTTCTGAGGCCACCCTCTACTTGGGTGGACATTGTCGTGTCACAATTGTCCAGATCCCTCCCCGTGCACCTTCTACCACAGGACCAACCAAGTCCTAGAGTAATTGGCAGAGTCCACACCCACTACTTTTCCTCCCTAGTCCAACAATAAAATCCCAAATCATCAGAGGGTACATGTACTAGATCGGTGCTGTTTGTTGCTAACCACAAACAATTTGCTCCAACAATGATCACAATAATTTCTTTGTGTTGAAGACAAATATGGATTATCATTAATTTCACTGCTCTGTACGTTTTGAACAAATAGTGAAATTGACTTTTACTGACATGTTCAACATCACTAAAATTAGAAGATAAAAAATATTTTTCAGATTATCACTCTTAATAATGATGCCAAATCTGGCCTCTGTACCCTGATACCGAATTAAATCTCAGAGATAGAGTTTTGGGTGAAGTAGAAGGAAATAGCTTTATTGCTTTGCCAGGCAAAGTGGGCCACAGCAGGCTAATGCCCTCAAAACTGTGTGCCCTGACCTGGACACACTACCCCTGGAGGGAGTAGTGAGGAGTTTTATAGCAGTGGTTCAAAGAGGACATGATCAGCTCATGGACATTCTTCTGGTTGGTTGGTGGTGAGATCATCGGGAGTCAGCATCATCAACCTTCTGATTCCAACTGGTCTGGGGTCTACATGCTTGTGGGCAGCAGCAGACAGTTAACTTTTTTCACCTGGTGGGGGTTTCAGTATCTGCAAAACAGCTGAAAGATATTGTTCTGTGCATCCCTTGACAGGGAACCAGGACCCTGCCCCAAGGCTGCGCTATTGTTTCCTGGCTGCTCCTTCCTTGTCTCCACGTTCCCTCCCTTCCCTGATTAGCAACTGTTTGAACCTGCTCCTTGGAGCTCAGGGAAGTTCTTGGAGGCTGAATGAAGCATATTTCCTGTAATCAAGAAATGGGGGGACACAGAAAGTTTTCTGTGCCCAGGAGCCCCACAGGGTCCTGCTTGGTCTCAATAATTGTATTTTGAGCTTACACTTTGATACTGCTCTTGAGTTCCCACTATTAATTTTAACTTGTGTAGAATCTCCCATACATTCGATTTTATTCTCAAAGCCTAAATGACAGGCTGGGCATGAACTACAAAATATTTTACATAAAAGTTCAGTGAAATGGGAAACTCAATTTAGCAATAGCTGAAAAAAGAGGTTTATGTCAACCTGGGTTCTGAATGGTGGTGATCTCAGCCACAGACAGCTTAAAAAATGGCCCTTATTCTTCATGCCTCTCTGCATGTCCACCCTTTGCAGTGACTTTGCAATTCTTCCCACCAAAAGGTGAAGTATAATTGTCCACCCCTGACTCTGCAGCTTCCTTTTGTGGCTGGGGTGTGGCAGCCAGCCCTCTGCTACCACTGTATGAATAAGCTCTGAATGGCATTGCTTGTGAGGGTGTATTCTGACATCATTGATTTACATGCAGCTGTCCAACTTTCCCAGCATTACTTGCTGAAGAGACTTTTTCCCATTTCATGTTCTTACCTCCTTTGTCAAAGATTAATTGACCATAGGTGTGTGGGTTTATTTCTGTGCTCTTTATTCTGTTCCATTGATTTATGTGTCTGTTTTTGTGCCATTACCACACTGTTTTGATTACTGTAGGTTTGTAGTATTGTCTGAAGTCTGGGAGGATTATGCCTCCTACTTTGTTCTTTTTCCTCAGGACTGCTTTGGCAAATTTGGGTCTTTTATGGTTCCATATAAATTTTAGGATTATTTGTTCTAGTTCTTTGAAAAATGGCATGGGTAATTTGATAGGGATCATGTTAAATCTGTAGATTGCTTTGGGTAGTATGGCCATTTTAACAATATTAATTCTTCTAATCCGAGAGCATAGAATATCTTTCCATTTCTTTGAATCATCCTTAATTTTCTTTATTAATGTTTTATTGGTATCAGCACATAAGTCTTTCCCCTCCTTTGTCAGGTTTACTCTTTTTTTAAATAAATTTATTTATTGATCAATTTATGGATTGATTGGCTGTGTTGGGTCTTCATTGCTGCACACAGGCTTTCTCTAGTTGCGGTGAGCAGAGGGCTACTCTTCATTGTGGTGCACAGGCTCCTCATTGCCATGGCACTTCTCTTGTTGTGGGGCATGGGCTCTAGGGGCATGAGCTTCAGTAGTTGTGGCACATGGGCTCAATAGTTGTGGCTCATGGGCTTAGTTGCTCCTCAGCATGTGGGATCTTCCTGGAGCAGGGATCAAACCCATGTGCCCTGTGTTGGCAGGTGGATTCTTAACCACTGCACCACCTGGGGAGCCCCAGGTTTATTCTTAAGGGGCTTTTGTTGTTGTTTTGTTTGTTTTGGGGGGTGCAGTTTTAAGAGGTATTGGTTTTTTTATGTTCCCTTTCTGCTACTTCATTGTTAATGTAAAGGAAGGCAGTCAATTTCTGTATGTTCTTGTATCTTGCTACCTTGCTGAATTCATTTATCAGTTCTAGTAGTTTTTGTGTAGAGTCTTTAGGGTTTTCTATGTCATCTGCATATAGTGACAGTTTTACCTTTTCCCTTCCAATTTGTATACCTTTTATTCCTTTTTTCTCATCTGATTGATGTGGCTAGGACTTCTAACACTGTGTTGAATAGAAGTAGTGAGAGTGGGCATCCCAGATTTTAGCAGGAAGGCTTTCAGCTTTTCACCATTGAGTATTATGTTGGCTGTGGGTTTGTCATAAATAGTTTTTATTATGTTGAGATATCTTCCCTCTGTACCCACTTTGGTAAGAATTTTTATCATGAATGGATGTTGAATTTTGGCAAATGCATTTTTTGCATCTATTGAGGTAATCATGTGTTTTTTGTGTTTTCTTTTGTTGATGTGGTGTACCACATTGATTTGTGTATGTTGAACCATCCTTGTGAACTTGGGATGAATCCTTCTTGGTTGTGGTTTCTGATCTTTTTTATGTGTTGTTGGATTCAGTTTGCTAGTGTTTTGTTGAGAATTTTTGTATCTTTATCAAAGATATTGGCCTCTTATTTTCTTTTTTAGTGGTATCTTTGTCTGATTTTTGTATCAGGGTGATGGTGGCTTCAAAGAATGTCTTTGGGAGTGTTCCCTCCTCTTTAGTCTTTTGGAAGAGTTTGAGAAGGATCAGTATAAGTTCTGCTTTGTATGTTTGCTATAAGTAGAATTCACCTGTGAAGCCTATCTATTCTTGGACTTTTGTAGGGAGCTTTCTGTTTGTTTGTTTTTGTTTTTATTACAGATTATGTTTCACTTCTAGTGATCAGTCTGTTCAAATTATCTATTTCTTATTGATTCAGTTTTGGTGGGCTGTATATTTCTAGAAAATTGTCCATTTCTTCTAGTTGTTGAATTTATTGGCATGTAATTGTTCATAGTATTCACTAATGGTTTCTGTATTTCTGTGGTATTGGTTGATATGTCTCCTTTTTCTTTTTTTCTTTTTTTTTGTTGTTTATTTGAGTTCTCTTTTTTCTTCTTGATGAGCCTGGTCAGAAGTTTGTCAATTTTGTTTACTCTTGCAAAGAACCAGGTCTTCATTTTATTGATTTTTTTCTATTGTTTTTAAATCTCCATTTTATTTATTTCCTCTCTGATCTTTATTATTTCCTTCCTTCTGCTGACTTTAGGTTTTCTTTGTTCTTCTTTTTCTAATTCTTTTAATTGGTAGATTATGTTGTTAACTTGAGATTTTTCTTTTTTGAGGAAGGCCTTTTTTGCTATGAACTTTCCTCTAAGAACTGCTTTTGCTGTATCCGATGGATTTTTTATGGTTGTGTTTTCATTGTCATTTGTCTCAAGGTACTTTTGAATTTCCTTTTTTATTTTCTCAGTGACCCATTGGCTTTTTTTAGTAGCATGTTGTTTAGTCTCCAGGTAATTGTTTTTTTCCTGTTTATTTCCCTGTGGTTGATTTCTAGTTTCATGCCATTGTCAGAGAAGATGCCTGAAGTAATTTCTCTACTCTTAATTTGTTGAGGGTTTGTTTTGTTCCCTAGAATGTGGTCAGTCCTAGAGAATGTTCTGCCATGGATATTTTGATAGAGATTGCATTGAATCTGTAGATTGCTTTGAGTAGTGTGATCTTAGGAATACTTTTTTGGAACTGTCACCTCAGGTAAGGAACCAAAAAAAAAATGGGGCCAAATCAAACTGAAAAGATTTTGCACATCAAAGGAATCCATAAACAAAATGAAAAGACAGCCTACCAAATGAAAAAGGATTAATATCCAAAATATACAAAGAACTCACTCAACTCAATATCAAAAAAACCAAACAATCCAATTAAAAACTTGGCAGGGAACTTAGGCATTTTTCCAAGGAAGACATATGAATGACCAACAGGCACATAAAAAGATGTTCAGCATCACTAGTCATCAGGGCAATAGAAATCAAAACAACAATGAGATATCACCTCATGCCTGTTAGAAGGCTATTATGAAAAAGACAAGAAATAACAAATTTAGCAAGGAGGTGGAGAAAGGGGAATCCTTGTGCATTGTTGGTGGGAATGTAAATTGGTGCAGCCACTATGGAAAATAGTATGGAGGTCTCTCAAAAAATTAAAAATAGAACTACCATATGATCTAGAAATTCCAGTTCTGGGTATTTATCCGAAGTAAACAAAAATAATAATTTGGAAAGATATTCACCCCCAATGCTCATTGCAGCATTATTTACAATAGTCAAGATATGTAAGCAACCTAAATATCTATTGATAGATGAATGGATAAGAAGATGTGGTACATATATAAAATGGAATATTACTCAGCCATAAAAAAATCAGATCTTGCTATTTGTGACAACATGGATGGACTTAGAGGATATTATGCTGAGTGAAATAAGTCAGAGAAAGACAAATACCATATGATCTCTCTTATGTATGGAATATAAAAAACAAAACAAATCAACATAACAAAACAGAAACAGATTCATAGATACAGAGAACAAACTAGTAGTTGCCAGGGGAGACAGACTGGGGGGATGGGTGAAATGGGTGGAGAGGATTAAGAGTTACAAACTTCCAATTATAAAATAACTAAATCACAGGGGCATAATGTACATTATAGGGAATATAGTCAATAATATTGTAATAACTTTGTACAGAGATGGATGATAATTAAACTAATTGTGATCACTGTCTAATGTATAAAAATATTGAATCACTATGCTGTGAATCTGAAACTAATGTATTATTGTAAGTCGACTATAGTTCAATAAAAAAAGACTTTGAATGGATGTTTTGAATTTACATTAAGAGAGACTCTTACATCTTCTTTGGCATGCAGAGCATTTTGAGATGGAAACAACACTCAAAAGACTCTAGAAGCAACTTTGACCTTCCCCTAACTGCCTGTAGATAGAAGCCCTGTCCCAGAAAGGGAGCCATCACCATAGGTGACTAGTGTGAACTAGGTGTGTAGGCAGGGAGGCACCTGCAAAGTCTGTTTGTGAAAATCCCTTCTGTGTCCTATGGTCTCTGTAGGCAGTAAAGAAGAAAGATGGATAAATCCTATTTATATATATATGCTTGAAAATATAACCCTGTATAAAGAAATCTACAACCTCTCAAAAGTAAAGAAGGCACAGGAAAAACAACATTTCTGTTTCTAAATTCTGCTTGTAGGATCTCACTGGATGTCACTATGTGCACAAGTGCTCAGTGTCGAAAGAAACAATCATACTGGTTCAATGGATCCACACCTCTGAAAGGTGTACGCCGCTCACACGTTCAGTGCAATTGAACTGTGAGGATGAGGTATAAATATACATTACCTCCACAACCATCGTCCTATTGTCACCACGGGAGTCAGTGTTGGATGGAGGTTGGCACCATCCCCTGACCATCTCACCTGCCCCCACTGGCTTCATGGCTGTTGAGCAGCTCAGGTCTGACACCAGGTGTGTTGAGTCCCCATTTTCATCCTAAGAAGAAACTTTTCTTCCAGTTTACTTCCATTTGCCCTTTGAATCTTAAGCCTCATCATCCTCCTTTCTATCAAATTTCAGCAGACTCTCAAGAAAGTCTGCAGTGGGAGTGAATTGGTAAAATAATAATGATCCAAAATAAGATTAGCCGGGCTCACTCATGATGTGAGTGGGTGAGACCCGCTGTCGACTCTGACTTCAAAGACAGCTTGTTTTTCTCAAGCTGCATGCTCCCTCCAACCTACAGCAGCCTCAGACACACTTGTGAGAGTTTCCAGGATGGTACCCCCGTCTATAGAACATTTTCCTGTGGGACGTGGGGAAGGAAACCCAGCCTGGGAGGAACGGGGTGTTGAATTTAGACAGGACACCTGGCTGCCAGCTTTCTTTGTCACTCATCACAGCCTTATTTCTGGGTGTGCTCAGCAGTGTGGCTCCTTCCTGCTTTGCAAGTGAAAGATGCTCTGTGTTCATCTGGTAAAACAAATTATCATCATCTGTTCAACTGTTCTGTCATCATATGCAAAATAGGGTATGTCCTGATGTTTTGATAGAAATGAAATACTTAATAAAGTAGTTTTAAAACAATCTGTTGTTGCTGAGAAAAGAATATATTAAATTTAATTGATTCGCTTCAAAACATGTTTATTGCATGCTATGCAGGAATCGGGCCCAGTTTTAGGGACATTGGTGACAACTTTGTACATTGTCACCGGCACAAGTATTTATAGCTGGAGCCTTAGGGCTGGGAGTGCTTTAGTCAGTGCTGAATCTGCAGCATTGATCATTGTTCTTTCTAGGCTTTGATGAATGATTTCTGGGTTCGGTTTAAATGAAACACATACACACACTCACACACACACCTTTTACCATTTGCTCAGGTTTATGATTTCTAGTGTCTCCTTTACTTCAAAGCAAAAGTTTATTTCTTGGAAAGAAGTGGTCAGATGGACACATGGTCTGGCCCTCAGGTTCCTCCCAAAGCCCTTTGTCCTGCTGATGAGACACTTAATAAGGCTGTGCTCCCCATAGCCTTTAGTCTCTGTGGTGTCAACACCAACAAATATTTCAGGAGATTTTTTTTTTTTCTAAAGAGAACAATTGAAAAGCACAGAATGCTGTGTGGGATGGTCTGGATAGTTCCCCTGACTTGAACGAGCTAACGAAACCCGTCTTCAATATGTTCTGACACGTGAGTCCGTCCGTAACTTATTACAGGAAAACCGCAAGGCTTAATAAATGCTCAGCAGAAAAGCACATCATAAGAGAGGTTCCCAATAAAATGCTTATGGAATTTGAGAGGCATGCACAGAAGAACATGGGAAAGAGTGAAGTCCCTTCTCCTGGATACAGAACAAACACAACAAAAAAAATGGGAGGTTTTTAGATGCTTGATAATGTGCATATAGGGGCTGTAGTGCTCAAAAAATAAAAAGGTTTTATTATAATTATAAATAGAAATGGCTGTTTTTCCTGAAGAGGGAAGGTGAATGTGTTAATTTACACTGTCCCATTTCTGACATGCAAGTCCATGACAAATTTCTGCAAGTATATATGGGTATTTTCCTTACGGTATCTTGTCTGAGATTTGTCTACTGTGATTTATTACTTTATATTCCCCTCAGCTAAGCTTTTGAACACTGAAGTGAGACATTAATCAACAGTGAGATCTGGTAAAGCACAGTGTGCTGAGGGCTCCATGCCTCCAAGACCAGGGGGTCTTGTTCTAAAGATAAATTAGCCGTTCCTAAAACTACCAAGGGATGGGTTGTATCCATGGAATGGTTCACTCTAGAATTTAAATTCTAAATTCTAACTGTGAAAGAAAGTTGGACCGAAACGTAGAAAACATGCTTAATTTAGTTTAGAAATTACAACTTATATGACTTCCCCTTCTTTGCCCCTCCATGGTAACAGACGGTTTTATGACAGCACTTATTTGCTCAGTTTTGAGTTGTATTCATTTATGCATATAATTTTTTTGAGCATAGAAACAAAATGAATTGAAACCAGGGCAAGTTCAGCACCTAGAACAGTGGTTTGTACGTAAAAGACGCTCATCGTGAGATCATTGCTGTTTTCTGTGATTAGCTCAACAGTCGTGTCCAGAACCCCGATGGATGGAAGTTCCTCCAACTTGCACAGATCAGGCACCATCTGAAGCCCTCACAGTAAACCACTGACCTTGTGACTTAACATCTCTAGATTTGGAAGGATAACATTGTTCTGAAATCAAGTTGTGTAGAGTCAAAAGGCTACTGTGTTAAAGAAACCTGGATTCAGGTGAGTCCATGGGGCTTTTCCCTTCACTTAATATTTATAAGCATGGATTTGAAGGATGAGGTAAATACCATTTACCTATTGTTTTTATTATTTGTATTTAAATATGAATTAGCTATACAGATGGGCGCTTCTACTCAAGATGTCTAGTTAAGTTCGTTGGTTAAATGTTCTCTTTTCATGTCCTCTGGCTTGAACTAACCCAGTCTGCACCACCCATGTAATTGCTTAGTTCCCTCTAAAAATGAGAAGCAGAGAGTCTGGAAATTCTCTCAGTTAAAATCCATGTCTTTCCTTTGTGTGGAAGGAAGCTTTTTACCTCAAGTGGCAAGAGAGAATTACTCTCACATGTGATAAGGACATTTCAGAACAAACTCAAATCCTAAACTTTATTGTCAAATTATCTCTGATTCTTTTAAACTCCAGATTATTTAATTTTCTTTCATTCGAGCAAAGAATACAGCCTTTAAGTGATAGTTAAGCTGATGGCAAATTTTTTCCTGGTAGCCTAAGTGAGATACGATGACAACTCATTCTGCAGTGCTGTATGTCTGTTTTGAAGCAACATGATTGAAATCCTTCTCTCACTGCTGCTTGCCTTAGAATTCTCCTTAACTTAATCTCTCTTGCTGTGATCCTCAAGCACATTGGGCTATCACTTATTGAAGCATATTTCTCCATAGAGAAACTAAAGACAGATGGGATGTGACACAAAGTAGAGTGACTATGGTAATAATATTGCATTGTACACTTGAAAGTTGCTAAGGGAGTAAATATTAAAAGTTCTCATCACAAGAAAAAATTTGTAACTATTTGCAGTGATGAATGTTGATGACTTCCTGTGATGATTATTTCACAAGATACACATGTACTGAATTATTATTTTATACATCTGAAACTTATAAATTGTTATATGTAAAAAAAGGGAAAGACAAATGGAATGAGAGAAGGATTGGGAAAGGGGGCTTTATCACAAGAGTTAAACTTGGAAGTACTGGAGTAGGTTATGAGAGGAAAAAAACTGTGGTTTTTCTTATCCTTAATTGATCCAACCAGCAACAGTTTGCTGAAAATAACATCAGCAATGTATTTGATTAAGTATGCTTGTGTGTATGTTATACATATGTGCCTGTTTATGCTTGTGTATAGTGAAAAGAAGACAGCAGTGCTACAGGGATGAAAGGGAAGAATTAGGACTATTTTATTATTGTAAATTACTCACACTACCTGTAAGCTGGTCAGTTATTTGAAAGTGGGCTTGCATTAGCTGTAAATGTATAGTACAGACTCTAGACAACACTAAAAAAAGTTGAAAAAAACGGTTATCCTATGCTTTAAATTTTTCAATGGATTGCATTGCTGGGATCACCTACTCTCTGAGTTATGCTTAAATGTGGTAAAAAAAAAAAAAGGCACTGATGAGAGGAAGGACGTTGAGTCCAGAGCATGTGTGCCCTCGGTCCCTTCCATTCTGGGACACCACTCAACTATGCCTGCACATTTTTTTAATGGCCTACCTTTTGTTGAGGAGCTTTCTTTCTTTTTTTAAAAATTTAATTAAATTATTTATTTATTTATTTATTTTGGCTGCGTTGCACTGTGTGGCATGTGGGATCTTAGTTCCCTGAGCAGGGATTGAACCTCCAACGCCCGCATTGGAAGCACAGAGTCTTAACTGCTGGACCACAGGGAAGTCCCAGGGATCTTTATTTCAATGGCAACATCTTCTATCAAGTTCTAGCAACACCATGGGAATTCTAGCTCCAAGACGGTGGACCGAACATGCACCCCAACATTTCTGGCTCCTTGTCCAAACTGACAGCGTTGTTTATCAGTTTAATACAGATATTGTAGAAAGCTTAGAGAAATAAATATTCATTAATACATAGCTATATTAAGGTGGGGAGATGGAATAAAATGTTCTTATATCAGTAAAGCAGTCAACAAAGGCTGCCACGGCTGCTAGACCTAAACTAATGATATCACTAAGGTGACTGCACTGAAAGGCCATGGCGTCAGCAGGGGCTCATGACTGAGGACACCTGATCAACACTAAGACTCATCAATCATCTGAGAAAGGAAATCAAAAGGCCACTTTCATAAATTAAAGTTGATACCCAATAACATGGACAGAATATAAAAATGTAAAAAGGAGTTGGAATAAGTGTAGTTACTATTTACAAAGAGATAAAATATATGCATGACACAAAAGTAAATCATTATAAAATGAAAATTTACAGTTGTGGGAAAAGAATTTAGAGATTATAGAAATGCCAACTCGCTTGAAATTAATAAAAAAGAAACTCATTCTAGGCAGGTTAAATAACAAACTGAACCTAGCTAAAGAACAAAATTGTTCATTCATACAAAACGTATGTGTTTCCCCTGGGAACAGTTGCTCAGTATTTGCTAATTCAATGCTCTCAGAGACTTCATAGCCTCTTTATATACAACTATCAAAAATAACAAAAGTCAACTCCAGAAAGTAGAGACTTTTAGAAGCATGGAGAATAAATTCAGAAGTTCAAAATTTTACATCAATGGAATTCTAGAATAAAGTAATAGGGAAAATAAAAGGAAGCCAACATTTGAAGAAATAATGGGAAATAATTTCTCAGAATTATAGATCTGTGATTCAACATATTGCAAAAGTTCACTCAGTGCAAAGAAAAATCAAGTCAAGCGAGAAACAAAACTCCACATGTGAACACATTGTAGAGTAGCTTTCACATGTTAAAGATAAAGGGAAACTTTGAAAGCCATCAGAGGGAAAAACAACACAATAATGTGTAAAAGTCAGTTCTCAGGAATTCCCTGGAAGTCCAGTGGTTCTTCCACTGCCAGGGGCTGGGGTTCAATCCCTGATGAAGAAACTAAGATCCCGCAAGCCATAAGGCTTGGCCAAAAAAAAAAAAAAAAATCATTTTTTTTTAAAAAGTGTTATCCACTTGCTAAGAAAGGAGAGAAAATAAATGTACACAAAGTGCTCAATCAAAACCACAAAAGGCAGAAAAAGAATAGAAGAAAAAAATAGGAAAAAAGAATAAGAGAAACAAACAGGAAACAGTAATGAATTCGGTAGATATTAATCTGACTGTATCAATAATCACTTGGAATGTCAATGGTCTAAATGCACCAACTAAAAGACAGAGATTGTCAGAGTGGATAAAAAACCAAGACCCAAATATATGTTGTTGATAGGAAACCCATTTATAAAGGCACATTGGATTACAGGTATATAAATGGAGAAAAATACACCATGCCCTTGTATTAGTGAGAAATGGCAAACTGAAAGCTAAAGAGTAGAACTCTGATTCAGGTTTGCAGTCAAAGGATCACTTTTCTGTGTAGATCTCCTGAAACCTCTCAGAGTTCCCCTGGACTTCAGTTTTAGCTCTCATTAAAATTTCAGTAAAATTGTCTCACAGGAATGACATAAGAAGGTAATTCTTTATTGCTTTAAAATTTGATGTATTTCCAAGGGAGACAGAGCAGGGAGTTTTGCAGGTCATTCAATGGCAGTTGCACTAGAGTGAATTGTCTTCAATTGACTTGTCATGGAAGGACCGTACCTACGAGATCTCAGGTTCACCTCTCACATTAAAGTTGCTGTGTGTATGCTTGACTGGGAAGCTTTAGTTACACAGATTTATAGGCATTATTTTTAGGAAAGGATGATTGAACTGCCCACGTTAATTCTTCAGCAAGTGTAATCCACATGAGGGTGTCTGATATAATTACTAATGTTTGTAGAACAACATGAAATGCTCAAGGCAAATTAAAGGAACCAAATCTGTTTGCAGGAAGAAATTCAAGATATATAAAATGACCAAGAGCCTGGAAGCAGGATTTATCTCTAAAATTGGAACCCACAACTGAAAACTTAAAAGTGAGCAGATAACAAGCTCATTTTTTTTTTGAAATCTGAAACCTTTCTGATAATAGTTTTATAAATTTCTCATTAAAGTTTGTTCAAGCATCAGTAGTCAGTCATATTTTTTTCTCAACAAAATACCTACTCTCTGAATAATACTAGTTTTCTGAAGAGAAGTCATGTGCCTGGGATGAGGAAGCAGGAGATTTTGGCTTGTGATACACATGTAGATTCCAATGTGCTTGGATGTGACAAGGGGCACTGATGCAGCTGACTTATAGCTCCCACTGAACTGAAACCTGCCAATTCAGATTTGTGTCTAAGATAATGAGCAAAAGACTCTGGAGGCTTCTTAGGTTAAAAAACTAAAATTATTAAACCTTCCTACCCACTCCTTCTTCCCTGTGGTTTTGAGTGGTCCCATCATCAGTGTGTAGACATATTGTTGTTACCTTGGCATTGACCCAGGCATGAAGGTTTTGTGAGAGTCCTGTTAACCTCCTCCTAGCTTTCTCATTGGTCCTTCTCTGAATCAGTTTCCATGCAATGGATGTGCTCATTGATTGAAGTAGAAATACTTTCACAGTGATGAGTTCAGCTCCCTTGGGGTTTCAAGGCAGGCGACATCTCATGATCACTCATCCACAGAATTCTCCCTTAGTTTCTGAATCTGCAAGTCCCTAGTTCTGCTTCATCCGATTTGCAGGTGGGACATGGTGGTTCTTTATTCATCTTCTTGGATAATTTGCTGATGTGGAAGCACAAGTGCCTTCACGGCTTATGCCGGGACCCTCTCCACTCTCCCAGCTCCACCACGTATTACCAGACCACGCACTGAGAGCTCTCATCCAGAACAGTGTGGTGGGCAAATGGAGAAGACTGTCACAGACCAGTCACAGTGATTCCCTATCCTTGTTTCATATGGTAATGAAACTAAGTAGGACCCTGTGGGGCCTTCCCAGGGACAGACACCCCTGTGTCCCCCACCTCTTGTTTGTAGAAAAGCTTTAGCCTCCTAAGTCTTCCTTGATTTCCAAAGGGCAGATTTAATCAGAGAAGAGAGAAAAGTGTAGAAACAAAAGAAAATAGTCAACCAAGACAAAATAGTAATAGTTTAGGCATTAAACAAAGTAAAGGACCTTTAGTTCCTCCACAAGGACTGTAGATAATATTCTGAGCCATGTCCTTGAGCTGTTTTGCAGATACTAAAACTCCCACCAAGTGAAAGTTAACTTCATGCTGACCACCAGCACTAGACCCCAGACTGGTTGGAACCAGAATGTTGATGATTGTGATTCCAAAAACATCATCCTGTTACCTCAGTATCAACCGACTAGAGAATTGTGCACGAGCTGATCACACACCCTGTGACCCTCTCCCTCACGCTGTCTTTAAAAACCATCCCTGAAAGCCATCAGCGAGTTCAGGTCTTTTGAGCATGAACTGCCCATTCTCCTTGCTTGGTGCCTGCAATAAATGCCTTACTTTCCTTCACCATCCAGCGTCAGTAGGTTGGCTTTGCTATGTGTCAGGTGAGCAGACCCAAATTTGGTTCAGTAACAGTAATAATGTGAGCAAGAAACAGAAGAATTTTGAAGAAGATTGACTGTTACTGCTCCACAAATTTCTCCCATACCTCATTAAATTGCATACTCTGTTTTCAATGGCAGATAAGTGTACAATATGTTTTAGAAGCATGTCTATCAAAATATGCTTTTAGTGTTGCCATTTTCTGCTTACAGAATTACACTCCACTTGTTGAGAGAATTACCACAAAGGAAATGGCTTATTCCCCACAGTGAGGAATACATGAAACATTGCTATAAACATATAACTATAAATTTACACAAATACTCTAAGTACATATAAGGAAAATCAGGAGGACAAGTCAGGAAGATCTCCATTTTTGCTCAGCCTACTAGCATCAGAGAGATTACTTTTTTTTGTGCTGAGGGCTTGGTGAACTTGGGTCAGGAGGGCCTTCTAAGGCCCACTCTGTTCACATCTTATCTTGGAGGTGGTAGTAAGAAAGCTCCTTTTTTGTTAACTACTTTTCACAAGTCAAGTGTCAACTTCTGTCTCTGAAAGAAAGAGCTGTCCCTGAAAATCCACAACACATTTCCTGGGTTTCATAACCAGCTACTACTTGCCTTGCCAGTGTGCTCAGATTATGCTGGGAAAATATATTTAATAATGTAAATACAATAGTAATATAAGTAGTAAATGTTTAGACAGCAAAGAGGAAGATTTGGTCCAAGCAACTATGGATTTATTGTACGAGCAACCTGACACCTACCTCATCATTCTGATGTTTCTAAAACATATTGCATTTTTTAAAAGCATTAACAGATACTAAAAGAGATCTGGATTTTAAAACAGAATATAATTTAAGAGAGATTTTGTGATGGTTGTTATTTGGACCCATTTTTATATACTAGAAATACTATGCATGTCTGCATATTTTTGAGACAACTCCATGTGAAATCACTGAAAATATAACGGGGGTGATGCTGTCCACCAAGGTCTTTGTTAGCACATTTTAACTGTTCAATTAATGATGATTTTCCTCAAATGCAGAAGATTAATTAATCAATGTAGTTTACTTCCAATGTTAGATATATCTGTACTTTTAATCTGAAAGTATCATTCCTGTCACTGACTATGTCCCCAAAATAAGGATTTAGAAACTAACCATTAAGACCAACAATGTGTCTGTTGTGGTTACTGCCTCAGATGGTGAGAGTAAAGTCAGTTAAAACGATCCAAGGAAAAGTGGCATATACTTAAGGTAGGCTCTTATGGAGTGGCTGAGGTTTAACTAATGTGACAGGAAAAATGTAAGCATGGGATTCACTGTGTCAATTCAGAGAATAATGTATTTTCCCCCAGGGGGTAACTGAACTCCTCTGGAGGGAAGGGGACTGACTTACTCCCATTGCCTGGAGTAACCTTCATCAAATATGAGGTTTTCTACATGACACATCATTCCCCCAATACAGGAAGAAATGGATTCATCATACAAATGCCACTTTTTTTCTGGGTGATTTCTCCAACCTTATTATGGTTGTTTTCATTTTAATGATTTCATTAAAATGTTAATATGTTGAAGTGTGGTCTTTCTCATCTCTGAGTGACTATAATACTATGATGTTTTAAACTCATAATATCTCTCTGTGGTTTTCTAATTGTGTAGGTTTATGAGACAATGAATACACCTTTATAGCCTAGGGTAGTTTATTGTGCTTTAGCATTAATAATTTTTTTAGCCCAGATGAAACATTTAGTTTGCCTCACTTAAAGAAGACATACACATGGGATGTTAGATGCACTTGGCAGTGCCATTCAAATTTATTTCAAGTATCATTAGAAACCATCCTTCCAAGGTGATAAGTCTAAGGGAAAAAACCCAATAAATTTGTTAATCTCTTCAGACCATTTTATTTTCCTTTATTTTTGATAAAGAAGTTTTACCCTGAATTTCTATTTTAAGGATTGGCCAAGATGGTAGAGAAGTAAGACACTGAGCTCACCTCCCCTCATGAGCAAACCAGAATCACAACTATCTGCAGAACAACCATCAGTGAAAGAGACCAGAACTTACCAGAAAATACCTTCTACAGCTGAAGACATAAAGAAGAAACCACAACAAGACAGGTAGGAGGGGTGGGCTTGTGATATAATCAAGTCCCATACCGCTGGATGGGCGACCCACAAACTAGAGAATAATTATATCACAAAGAATCTTGCATAGAAGTGAGAGTTCTGAGCCCCACATGGGGCTCCCCAGCCTGGGGGTCCTGCATCAGGAAGATGAGCCCCTAGAGCATGCGGCTTTGAAAGCCAGCAGGGCTTAATTTTGGGAGAGCTGAAGGATTGTGAAAAATAGAGACTTTATTTTTAAAGGGCACACACAAAATCTCACACACACCAGGACCCAGCAAAAGCACTAATTTGTTAGGAGTCTGAGCCAGACCTACCTGCTGGTCTTGGATAGTCTCTCAGAGAGGCAGAGGGTAGCTGCAGCTCACTCTGTGGACACAGACACTGGTGACAGCCATATTTGTGAGATTTCTACCACATGGACACTGGTGTGGGCAAGGCTCTTAATGGGATCCTCCCTCTAGCTTATTAGCACCAGAACCTGGCACCACCCAACAGCCTGTAGGTACCACTGCTGGGATGCCTTAGGTCAGCTAACTGGGTGGGGCTGCCTAAAGACTTCCTGAGCCCACAGCCACCTCTAGACATGCCTCTACACATGGCCCTGCCCACCAGAGGGCCAAGACCCATCTCCACCTATCAGAGGGCAGTCACTGGCCCTGTCCTCCAGGAAGCCTGCACTATCCTCTATACCAGCCTCACCCACCAGCGGGCAGACACCAGACAAGAAAACCACAATCCTTCAGCCTGTGGACCCAGGCCGCCTACAGCAGACCAGACCCTACCCTGGGACCAGCTGGGCTCTTGCCCTGCCCACTAGCAGTGAAACACAAGCTTCAGGACATACTATACATAGAAAATCCTAAGGTTACTACTGGAAAACTACTAGAGCTCATCAATGAATTTGGTTAAGTTGCAGGATACAGAATTAATATACAGAAATCTGTTGCATTTCTACACACGAAAAACAAAAGATAGGAAAGAGAAAGTAAGGAAACAATCCCATTTACCATCACATCAAAAGAGTAAAATACCTAGGAATACACCTACCTAAGGAGGTAAAGAATCTGACTTGAAAAACTGTAAGATGCTAATGAAAGAAACTAAAGACAACACAATCAGATGGAAAGATATCCCATGCTCATGGATTGGAGAATCAATATGGTTAAAATGCCCATACTATCCAAGGCAATCTACAGATTCAATGCAACCTCTATCGAACACAGAAGATCCCGAATGGCCACAGCAATCTTGAGAAGAAGAATGGAGCCAGAGGAATCACACTCCCTGACTTCAGAGTATACTACAAATTTAAAGTAATCAAATCAATATGGTACTGGCACAAAACCAGAAATATAGATCAATAGAGCAGAAAAGAGCCCAGAAATAAACCCACACACCTATGGTCAATTAATCTATGACAAAGGAGGCAAAAATATACAATGGAGAAAAGTCAGTCTCTTCAATAAGTGGTGCTGGGAAAACTGGACAGCTACCTGTAGAAGAATGAAATAGAACACTCTCTAACAACACACATACAAAAAAACTCAAAATGGATGAAAGACCCAATGACCAGATACCATAAAACACATACAGGAAAGCATAGGCAGAACACTAACATAAATCGGAGCAGCATTTTTTTTTTTGGCTCCATCTCCTAAAGCAAAGGAAATAAAAAGCAAAACCAAACATATAAGACCTAATTAAACCTAAAATCTTTTGCACAGCAAAGAAAATCATCAATAAAACAAAAAGACACGCTACAGAATAGTAGAAAATATTTGTAAATGATATAACTGATAAGGGGTTAATATCCAAAATATATAAACAGCTCATACAACTCAACATCAAGAACCAAAACAACCTGTTTTTAAAATGGGCAGAATTGAATAGATATTTTTTGCAAAGAAGACATACAGGTGGCCAACAGGCATATGAAAAGATGCTCAACATCACTCATCATCAGGGAAATGCAAATCAAAACCACAATGAAATACCACCTCATACATGTCAGAATGGCTATCATCAAAAAACAATAAAAAGTGTTTGTGAGGATATGGAGAAAAGGGAATCCTTGTGCACTGTTGGTGGGAGTGTACATTGTGCAGCCACTGGGAAAACAGTATGGGGGTTTCTTAAAAAACTAAAATAGAACTACTATATGACCCAGTAATTCCACTCCTGTGAATTTATCCAAAAAAACTAAAAACAGTAATTTGAAAAGATACACAGACCCCAGTGTTCTTAGCAGCATTATTTACAATAGCCAAGAAATGGTAGCAACCTGAGTATCCATCAACAGATGAATGGATAAAGAAGATGTGGTACATATATACAATGGACTATTACTCAGCCATAAAAAAGAATGAGATTTTGCCCTTTACAGCAACATGAATGGACTTGGAGGGTATTATGCTAAGTGAAATAAATTAGAAAGAGGCAGACAAATACCATATGATATCACCTATATGTGGAATCTAAAAAATACAAGAAACTAACAGAAAAGAAGCAGACTCATAGATGTAGAGAACAAGCTAGTGGTTATCAGCTGGGAGAGGAAAGGGGAAGAGGCGATTTGGGGTAGAGAATTAAAAGGTACAAACCTAATTATAAAATAATTTATAAGGATATATTGTACAACACAGGGAATATAGCTAATATTTTATAATAATATGAATTGCATAAAACCTGTAAAAATTATGAATCACTGTAACATTTATATACCTGTAATGTATAATATTACACATTAAATATTCTTCAATATAATTTTTTTAAACTTCTATTTCAAAAAACTTACTGTTATTTTTAACATCAACGTTTAAGTGTCTGAGAACAAAGTTAATTTTTATATATTAGGTTTATTCTTATCTATTTTAGCTACAAACTTTGTGTACATTTAAAGATTGAGATGAAATATATTATTAAACATCAGATACTAATTTGCCCTCAATATCTGAGAATTACTGGTGCACTATAAAAATCAGTGAAATAGGGGGCTTCCTAGGTGGCGCAGTGGTTGGGAGTCTGCCTGCCGGTGCAGAGGACACGGGTTCGATCCCTGCTCCAGGAGGATCCCACATGCCGCAGAGCAACTAAGCTCGTGCGCCCCCCCCCCAAAAAAAAAAAATCAGTGAAATAAATCTAATGCCAATGGAGAATATGTCTAACTACAAAGTAAATCCAAACTACACAAAAAATTTGGAATTAAACTAACTGGAAAATGAAACTAAATATTATGAACAGCCTTTTTACTTATATACAATAGCTATAGCCATTCACATATATAGTTAGCTGTAATAGTAACTAAGTGATCGTTGTTAGAAAAAGTAAAGAATGCATCATATGTTCATTCATTTATACCATAATTTTATGGGTTGAATTGTGTCCCCCAAAGATGCGCTAAAGTCCTCACCTCCCGTATCTCAGAATGTGACTTTGTGTGAAAGATATAATAGTTAAGATGAGGTCATACTGCAGTAGGGTGGACCCTAATCTTATATGATGAGTCCTTGTAAGAAGGGGAGATGCCGACACACAGAGAAAATGCCACACAGGCAGAGGCAGAGATTAGAGCATTACCATGTCTGAGAAAGTCTCTATAATTTAGCCCCTGGGTACCTTTTTCTTCTTTTTTTCCTACCCTTCTCATTTGGTCATTCCATTTAGCAACATGTGAAGCATCTGTGCTTTGCAGGTATCCTTGTACCTTGCTTCTTCAATCCTATCTCTGCAGTAATATCAAGTCTTCAGGGAAGCCTGACTATGTCTCATTATTCCCTTGTCTATTTATCTGTTGTCTGGCTTCTCCACTGCTTACATGAGAACAGAAGTTTTCTTTTTAGTATGATGTTGTCCCTGGAACTTAAAGCAGTATCTGGTACTTAAGGCGACTCGTTAGTTATTCCAAGAAGAAAGAACATCTGTGAATAGATCAGTTGAGTAGGGATTTGTCATCTGAAATACACCAAATTGACCTGATAAGAAATCAGTATGGGATCCAAAGCTTGCAATTCAGACCATAATAGAGGATGGAAAGAAAAATATTCTCCTTCCCAGAATTCAGCTGGGGTGTGTCAAGGAGACATAATTCAGGGAAAGTGTCTGGGAATGTCTTTTAACTGATGAGAACATGAAACCACTCAAAGAATACATTATTTATTGCCTATTCCTTCCATCTTCTTCCTAATTTTAACATTGCTGCAGCAGCTCTCAGCTCGGGAGCTTGAGGGAAAGATCGGGAGAATTGCAGTCCGACATTGTTTCAGGAATGTTTCAACTCCTAAAACTTTCTGCCAATAGATTTCTTGTTATACAAGAAAAAGAATCCCATACTGGTTTTAGCCACTATGACAGAGTTTTTGGTTACTGTCTATCAAATTCAATTCTGCCTGACGAAGCAAGATGTGTGTCTTTGCTCTCTCCCTTCCTCCATCTGAGCTACTAAACATGTCTGCAGAAAAATTAATTCCCACACTCAGTTTTCTTAATCTTCATATTTCTCACTCTCTTGCTAAATTCATAAATTATCTCCATTTTTCCATATCCAGTGGTCAGTTTTCCTGTAAAACTAAGTATATAGCTTAGTGGACATCTCAGCAGCATTTAACAAAGTTGATTATTTCCTTCCTGCTGAAATACATATTCATTTGGCTTTTTCATATTTTAACTTCTCATTCACTGGCTATTCTTTCTCAGTGCCCTTTGCTGAATTCACTTACCAACTTCTCAATGCTTGAGTCCCCAAGACTTGCCCTTCTGGTCTCTCTCTTGGTGACCTCATCTGCTTTTCAATAGTACAGGCTGATGATTGCAAATTTATATACTCAGACCTTGCCTTGGACTCCAGTTCCCTACTTCAGGTGTTGACTGCCTGCTAAATATCTTGACTTGGATGTCTCCATGGCTTCTCCAAATTAGAGGTAATATTCTAGTTTCACCCTCCACCTATGTCTCCATTGGTCTTCCATATGTCATGAAATAGTTACTACAGTTGTGGTAACTTAAAACTTGTTCATCTTAAGGGGGAGGCTCTTCTTTTTCTCATTATCATTTCTGTATCATTACCTTTGGATGTATTTTAAAATTGTATTTCATATCCTACGCATCTCATCATTTCTGCCACTAACACTTCAGTTCAAGCCACCACAGTCTCTCACCTCAGCAACTGAAAATGTCCTTTCATGCCTTCTACAGTCTATTCTCTGAACACAAGCCAGAGGTAAACCAGATTATTTCCCTTTTTTGCTCAAAACGCTCTGATGAGAGTTTACTAGGATAAGTTTACCAAGATAGTCAAATACTTTTAAGTGGCACCCCATGCCCTACAAGGTTTGAAACTTGCCCACTTCCCCAATCAGACCCGTTACCACTTATACCTCACCAGACTAGCTTGGTATTCCTAGAATATTTGTTTGTTTGTTTGTTTTTAATAAAATATAGTTTTAGGGCCATCCATTTACTTCTCTCTTGACCAAGAACAATCACGCCATAAATTCTTTACATCTGATATTTTCAGTTAGTTTTCTATTCAAAAGTCGGGTGTTCAGGAAGTGTTTATGACCACCCTGATTGAAATAACTCCTTCACTCTATACCCTGCTTTGCTTTCGGTGTAGCTCTTACCAAATAAACTGTAAATATTGTGTTACTTGTTTATTGCCTAAATTCTCTACTAGAGAGTAATCTCAATGTACGTAGGAATTTTCTCCCTTTTTCTTGGAAGAGTATCTGACACTTAATAGGCAATTAATGCTTTAAAAATGAAACATTGAATCAAACTGCTCAAAATTCTTTGAAGAATTGAACAAAATATTATTTTGATTTCAAAATCTGTGGGCAAATTCCCTTTCTAATAATTGTTTCTTCTTTGTTTTTTCTTTTTATTTCTTTTTTTTTCCATGTCTTTTCCCCTTAATAGACTAGATAGTGACCTATTTCATTGCGCTTTTTAGGAGAACTATTTCTCATATTTACTTAGTTTGTATTTTTTGTTTTTCTAATTATTAGTGTCTGTTTTTTCCTTTTATCTTATTTATACATTTTTTATTTTTTGTTTTTCTATTGAAGTATAGTTAATTTATAATGTGTTAGTTTCAAGAGTATAGTAAAGTGATTCGATTTTATATATGTGTGTGTGTGTATATATATATATATATATATATACACACACACATATATGTATATTCTTTTTCAGGTTCTTTTCCATTATAGGTTACTACAAGATATTGAGTAAGGTTCCCTGTGCTATGCAGTAGGTCCTTATTGTTTATCTATTTTATATATAGTAATGTGAATCTGTTAATCGCAAACTCCTGATTTATCTCTCCCACACTACCCCCGCTATCCCCCTTTGGTAACCGTAAGTTTGTTTTCTATGTTTGTAAGTCTATTTATTTTTTGTAAATAAATTCATTTGTATTTTGTTATATTCCATATGTGTGATATCATATGATATTTGTCTTTCTCAGACTTGCTTCACTTCATATCATAACCTCTAGGTTTATTTATACATTCTTTAGGTACAAGTTCATTGCAAAAATAAATGGGCAAAAATAAAATACCTTGCAGGAAGCATGAAAGAAATTATGGTATGTAAATACTGGGAAATTGTTTTTAGACATTATAAACTGGTTTTTGAAATCATTTCATTATAATTTTAGAGATTAATGGCAAATTATATAGTAATTGAGCAATCAGACTCTGGTGAATTTTTAAAACACAAACATCTTAAAAAGCAAGTGATTTGCATTTTATTTTTTATAATTTTCATATTATCCAACTTTTCAATAATCAATATTTCATCTGAGAAATAGGAGCACACCATAGGACAAAGAATGTGTTTGTCTGGGGGTCTCAGAATTGCAATTTAGGGAGTGCAGATTCTGGCAGTAGCCAGAACAGCATCCTGTCTGGAGAACGAAAGGTGGGGTTTTTTATAAGAAAAAAGAGAAGTCCATGTAGTTTACCTGAGTTGTTTGCCAAGAGCTATGATTGGAAGGTGGTGTTTTTGGTTACAATGTATTGGCTGGTCAAGGATGTCCTACATATTCTCAGTAAAGGCACATGTCTGCACGGTTATCAGGGATTCCTTTCTGAGAAAATGGCTTGCTTTCTTTTTTCTTTTTTTCTCTTTTTTTTTGGTGGCAGCAGGGTCAACACAGTTCTCAGTACAGGAGACAGAGCCCTAAAGTATAAAACAGAGTTACTACTGACAAGTACTTCCTTATTATGAATTAATTTATAATCAGGGAAAATATACATACAATGGTCACTATTTTTTACTTAAAATATAAAAAGGAAAATGTAAAACAGCATTGCCTTCACTGAGCTTAATTTCCTCAAAAATATTAATTTTCTGGAGCCCTTGTGTGAGATTATGGAAAATATATCAATATATTGATCCTTCCCCCTGGTTGCAGGCACAAGGCTTCTGAAACCCTCATGGGTTCCTTAGTGATAAGAGCATTGGAGCACCTTCTGTCCTGATGAGAGGACTCTGGGGGCTCCTGGGTGGGGATCGTCACCAGAAAGACAAAGCCACGATTCAAAGCTTAGGAATTTTCAGCCCCCACCCCCCACACACAGAGAGGGGAGAGGCTGGAAGTGGAGTTAAAAATTGATCACGCCTACGAGAGGAAGACTCCAAAAATCCCCAAAGCACGGGGTTTGGAGAGTCTCCAGGTGGATGGACACATCCACATGGGGAGGGGATCGTGTACCCCAACTCCACAGGGACAGAGGCTCTCACACTCAGATTTGCCCTATGTGTGTCTTCACCTGTACCCTTTATCACATCCTTTTATAAACTGGTGAATATAAGAATGTGTTTCCCTAAGTTCTGTGAGCTATTCCAGCAAATGACCAAATCCAAGGAGAAGGTGTAGGACCCCCCGCTTTGTAGCCCAGTTGGATAGAGTTGTGGGTCACCTGGGGCCCTGTTGTTCTCCCTGGCATCTGAAGTGGGGTGGGAGCAGTCTTGCGGGACTGAGCCCATAACCCGTGGGGCCTGACACTGTCTCCAGGTAGATGGTGTTAGAATTGAGGTAAATTGCAGGGCATCTGGCTGGTGTTGTGGGGAAATTGTTTCCTCACCATACGTTTGGTGACCAGAAGACTTCTGTGTGAGTGTGTGGTATGTAAAGGAGACACACAGCAGAGAAAAACTACAGGAGGCGGAAAACTGGGTTTTCCCTGTTCAGGAAGACTAGGCTTTTATTCCAACACACATGTGAATTGAAAAATACAATAAAATAGGAAAACAACAAATATATGTGTGTGTGTATATATATACACATATACATGTATATGTATGTATAACTGAATCACTTTGCTATACACCTGAAACTAACACAACATTGTAAATCGACTACACTTCAATTAAGAAAAAAGAAAAAAGAGGAAAATAGAAACAACTAAACTTCATTTGGAGGCAAGACAAGAGTTCCTGATAAAGGAAAAATGATGTTATTTACCACAATAACAAAATTAACGACTTAGTAGTGTTGAAAGGTCATTTGGTAGTTTTCTGGATGAAAACTCAAAGTTCTATTCCTTTTTCTTTGGTATACGTTATTATAGGCAAAAATTCTGGTAATTTACGTGTAGCTTTCTGTGTCTTGTTTTATGTTTTGAACTTGCAAGTTACTTTCACATACATTGTCTCTTAAGAACCTGTTAGAAAGGTGTTTTTACTGCCCACCGCGTCTTATTTGTCTGAAGAGGGTCAGGAAGACGACCCTGATGAGTGGTCCTTAGTCCCCAGTTGCCTGGGAGTGTGGTCCATACGTTTTGACATTGGCGACACACATCCCATGACTTTCAGTCCGCTTACTTCTCTACATATTTTCAATGCTTGGAACACGTTACTCAGTCAAGAAACATTGATTAAATAAATGAAGTAAATAAGGTGCTTTAACGTGCTTTTTTTGTACTTAAGGAAATTAGCAGACAAACGTTATGAGCACAGCCCAAATAGCAAAAAGGGCTCAAGTTGGCATTTGCTTCCCTCCAAATTCAGTGCTTTTCACCCCAGTTCTCTGTTGCTGTCTCTCAGAGTGTGTGTGTTTGGAGGGGGGGAGCAAAAGAGAAAACGGCTAAAGAAACTCCAGGAAAACAAAGACTGGGTGATCTATTCAGCCCTTTTGAAATAATCCAGAGGGTAATGTCCTCATTTGCTCTTTCACACCCCAATTTCCTGCACCGCGCTGGCAGTCAAATACTCAGCTGCAGCGTGTTGTGACTCCAAACAGGCACATCCACACTAAAACAGTGAGCATTTTAACATTTTCTACCCCTTCCCGTCTCTCTTCAGAATCAGCAAAAACGAGAGTTTCATTGAACAGGGAGCCTGCAGGAAAGTGATATGTTGTCATCTCTTTATTTCTTTTTTAAAGTAGGTTTTGTGTTGCTGAAATTGCCTTGTGTTGTGTGAGGGGAGTAATATTGTCACATCCATTCAATATAGATCATATTGAGGTTTATTATTCTTTTGAGAGAGTCTGCTGTTTCATGCCAGCAATCACATCTGCAAACAATCACCAGGAGCATCTATTTCTCGGTACATCTCCACTGCAGGTGTGCAGATTACTGGGTTTTGCTGACTCTCAGGACCATCTTGTTGGAATTAGAGTTTATCTACAAAGCCCTACCACTGACAAGTAGATCAGCCCCCTACAAACCAAAGAGCACAATTAGATATCAATGATGATGATTTCTGACCCATTTGAGCACTCTTAGGGTAACTACTGCTATTAGGCCATGCACACCAGTAATTTGTTTGCACTAATAATGACAAAAGGATGTGTTGTCAGACTTTAAGGAAAACATCAACCCACTTTCAGCTCAGCCCAGTGCTCCACACGCATACACGTGCTCACTTTAGCGAGGCATTTGGGGGGGATTCCAAAAACACCAGTGGGCTTTGAAATAGGACTGAGAAAGCAAGTTAGAGTTCGTGTAAGAAGAGAAGATAACACTGAAATATAACTAGTTATGCCTACAACAGTTTTCGAGAATTTGCTAACATAAGATTAGAGAATGGAACAAAATCACCACCACCCCAACATCAATGGAACCATCATGTATCTGACAATGACATAATGTTAATGTAGCCGAGTGGTCATCTGCCTGCATGTCCCCCAAATTTCTTTCTAATCATTTCCCTGCACTGCCCATGAGATCTCCCTCAAGGGTTATTGCTAGTAATCATCCCTTGCTCTGATTTCCTCCTTTCTTGGTTTTTCTCTCCCTGGTTTTCCGCTCTCCCTGCACCAATGCAAATCCAGGCACCGAATGTCTGTGTTTGATTTTACAAAGAGATAACCAGCATGGGTCAGATGTGTGCCCTAGAGCAGTGGTCCCCAACCTTTTTGTCACCAGGGACTGATTTTGTGGAAGATAATTTTTCCACGGACTGGGGTGGCAGGGGGCAGGGGGGATGGTTTTGGGATGATTCAAGCACATTACTTTTATTGTGCCTTTATTTCTATTATTATTACATCAGTTCCACCTCAGATCAGCAGGCATTAGATCCTGGGGGTTGGGGGCTCTAGAGGTTTGGAGGCAGCAGTGGAGGCTGTGCCAGAGGAAGGCAGGGGAGGAGGATGGGGAGAACCCGGCAGATGGGTTGGACTTGTATGTGGGGCTTAATTCTTCCTAATGCCCCTGAATGATTTCAACATCCAAGATTTCTCTCTCTGTCCTACATTATGTATTTTAAAAACACAACATGAAATGACCTATATTTTATTTTGTAAGCCATATTCACTTTTGATGAAAAAATACACTGCTGGTTTGACTCTTATGGATCAATTTATTTTGTTCTTCATTGTTTCTAACTATGAAATTGGTGCCTTAAGTACAAGGGTGAGTCAAAAATTATCCACACTCTGGTTATATTAAAACTTCCGTTGGCCGCACTGTTGTATCAGCGCTTTCCGTTTGAGGCTGCTGTCTCCCCAGTCACTGCTGTGCAGATATGAACGTGTTACATCAGTTCACTTGTAACTGTGGTGCAAGCAAAAATGGATGCCCCACTTGTGATTTGCATGAAAGAAGAGCAGTGTGCAGTGATTCATTTTTTGTGGTCTGAGCGTGTACCTGGTGCCATTATTTATCGAAGACTTTGTGTGCAGTACGGAGAAAGTGTTTTGTCATGATGAAGTGTGTATGAATGGATAGAGAAGTTCAAGGAAGGTCGCACAAGTGCTAGCCATCAAGAAAGAGCCGGATGCCTGTCCACATCCACGGCTGATGACAACATTGAGTGTACACGTGAAATTATTCTGTTTTCTGGGATTCTCAAGGGCCAGTATTGGAACATTATCAGGAAAAATGTTCAACAATCAATAGTGCTCACTACAGTGAGATGCTTATTGAAGAGCTGAAGCCTAAACTTTGGATTAAACACAGAGGACTGCTATCCAAGGGCGTTGTGATCTTGCATGACAATGCACGTCCACACACTTCTGCCCTCACTGTCAACACTCTGCAAAAACTTTGTTTTGAGGTGTTAAAGCATCCTCCCTATAGTCCTGATCTTGCTCCATCGGACTTTCACTTGTTTGGCCCCCTGAAAGCAGCCCTACAAGGACAAAGATTCACTTCTGATGAAGAAGTGAAGACAGTGGCGCATTCATGGCTTGCAGCTCAGCCTAAAACATTTTTTAATGAGGAAATACGAAAGCTTGTTGACAGACGGGCAAAGTGTATTGAAAAGCAAGGAGATTATGTCAAAAAATGATGTATTTGTCTTTTCTAAAAGTTAATTAAAATCAATTCTACAGCCAGAGTGCGGATAATTTTTGACTCACCCTTGTATATGTCCGTTTTCATATTTCTATGAAACCTCACTTTAAGATATATATACTCATGTCTTAAGAATCCCCTCAAATTTTTCACCAAAGTGACATTTTAAGCATTATACTGCCTAAGAGTTTTGTAATCTTATTTGTAGCATATGAAAAAATTTAGCTTAATAAAAGAATTGGGTACGTATTAGGTATTTTATTTTGTAATTAAATATATGGCCATGTTTATCTTCTCTTACAAAGTGATTAAGTACTCTGTATTACTTTCTTTATTACGAAGGTTATTTCTCCACCGGAATATGAGACTAGATGGAGTGTAGAGATAATGGGGCATTTTATCCTATCTGTAGAGATGTGATACAAATTTGAGAGACACTAACCTGGACCATATATTTTATGCGTGCAACTACCATTTGGCCAAGACCCCTAAATCCTTTGTCCTATTTTTCTGCTTCATTTGCTGGGGAAAATGACAACCTGGGATCAAGGCTGAGCAGCTAACTACCTGGACACTTATGATGCCTTGCCCAAGAGGCAGTGTAATAAATTCAGCTACCTGTGGGAAGGTATGGACTAGATTTTCTTTTCAAATTCTGTGTGTTCAAAGCAGAACTCATCATCTCCCCACATTTAAAAACAATTTTGTATTTCCTATTCTAGTCTCCACGTACAGGAATCTGAGGGTCATGCCACATTATTCCCTGCTCTTTTTTCCTATTTTCCAATTATTTACTAAAAGAAAAGTTATATATTCCTAAATCTAGAATGTCACCTTTCTTGGTCAACATGCAACTGTTTCACCTTAGTTCGTGGCCTTATGATTTTATGATATATTCATAGGAGAGGGCATTAAAATTGGTTTTCTTTCCTCCAGGTGTTTTGCTCTCAATTCATTTCTAGGAGGTACATCTGGTCACGCTACTGCCTTGCTTAAAATGCTTAGATCTGAAATTTGAATCTGTGCCAATGGAACTAATGCCCTGTAATGTGTACAGACTTTTTCTGCACGTGATGCTCTCCTCACTGTGCTTCATCGACACTGAAATATTTCCCACGTACCAGTTACTTTGTATACCCTGCTCACTCTTCTTAGCAAACCTTCCTCTCCTCTCCCATCCTGTTTTGTAGAGTAAGTGCTATTCAAAACTTTGCTCAGATACCACTTTCTCTTGGAATCTCTCCCTAATATGACTTTTAAAAATTTAATTAATTAATTTTATTGGCTGTGTTGGGTCTTTTTTGCTGTGCGCAGACTTTTTTTTAGTTGCGGTGAGTGGGGGCTACTCTTCATTGTGGTGCGCGGGCCCCTCATTGCCTTGGCTTCACTTGTTGCGGAGCACAGACTCTAGGCGTGTGGACTTCAGTAGTTGCAGCACATGGGCTCAATAGTTGTGGCTCACGGGCTTAGTTGCTCCGCAGCATGTGGGATCTTCCTGGAGAAGGGATCGAACCCGTGTCCCCTGCATTGGCAGGCGGATTCTCAACCACTGCACCACCTAGGAAGCCCCCTAATATGACTTTTATCATGCAGCTTCTTCTCTCCCCTTAAGCACCACTGGTATACCACTAACCCTGCATAGTAACGGTGCTTATTTGTTTATGTTTCCAATAAGAGCACAAATTCTTTCAAACATGGTTATCTTTTATGTCATCGCATCTGCTGCCTAACCCAGTATACAGTGCATCATGAAATGGGCACTTAAGGTTTATTACGCTGTTATTTAGAGTAAAATATGTTAAAAAATAAGCATTATGTTATGCTAGATTCAAGTCTTAGAGAGGTGTGATTACAGTGGTACTCCTTGTCCTCAAGAAGTACCTGATCTAATGAGGGTTGGGGAATGAATACATGTATTTTTAACACCATGGAGAATAACTGTGCTATCAAAGAATTTCAAGCAAAGTGTTAGGTAAGTTCAGTGTAAGGAGAAATCATCTCTATGTGAGGAGACTAGAACAGTTTTGTGGAGATATGGCAGATGAGACAGGACTCCAAGGTTAAGGGGGAACTTACTAAACAATGTTGAGGGGTGAGAGACACATCCCTGCAAGGTGATCGGACAGGGAAGAATAGGATGTGTTTGGGAAATAGCAGACTGTCCAGTGTAGAGTAAGATTTAAGATTTAGGAAGAGGTGATGTTGAAAAGACAGGTTTAAAATGTAGAGCATTTTGATTGGTAGACTTGTATGTGCAGATGGACTGTTGTTCTTTATTGTACTGATGAACCTGTAATCCTTTAATCAGTGGCTATAAGGGTGTTTCTTCTTGGATAGAAGAAGACCTTCATCACTGGGCAGAAGTGGAGGCTATGATGGGCCAGGTTGGTACAGAAGCAAGGAAACCTGAGAGAGAGAGGAATTGGAGGCATGTGAAGTAAATTCAAGGCAGGCAGGCAAGTGGTCTTCTTGGCTGGCAGAAGTATACAAGGAGTCAAGCAAATGTCAGATCCGGGGAGACATCAAAGGGATCTGGTAGTGAGCTTCCGGATCTTGGTCATAGGGAGCCAAGATTGAAGAAAACCCCAGCACCTGGGAGGAACAGGCAGCATATTGAGGCAAAGCCTCTGACACATAGGTTCCCAGGTATTTGAACTTGAGTTAGAAGGAAAAAGATTACAGTGACAGACCTAGTAATGGGCTCAAATGAAAAATAGGAAGAGGTGTGGGCTAATACTCAGATACTTGTCTGGGTATCTTGAAACTTTTCCTGTTGAATGAGGAATTCAAACAGAAACTGTAGTCAACTTTATAGACTGTAGACAGTTCCTACTGTAAAGGAGCCCAGAATGTTACTACAGGTATTGGGACGCTTTATTCTGTGAACAGAGGTGAGTTCTCTTTAATTCTGTATTAACTAAGAAAAGTCATATTAATAAACATAACCAAAGTACCATACAATTGTCATAAATACTAACAATAAAGCACATACCCAGTGAGTGTGTTCCTTAAAAGATGTGATTTTTGAGATTACAGAGGACAAGTCATTGAATTCGTTTTATAATAACCAATTTTTTAGCAGTAGTCTCCCATCATCCACTGCTCAGGATAAACCTAACAGTTTGGAAACAGAGCCCTTCACTTTTGTTTTTACTCATAGTATGAAAACATTTATTGCAATTAAATTTACTAATGCATCAAGACACAATGAGCAAGAATGACTTCAGGTGCGTGCCAGTTATATTTCACTATAGAGATGTTACCTGCTGTTTGAATTCTATTTATTTAAAAATATCCTTTACAAGATGCATTCATGTTCACCCGACTTCCCAGGTCTCCTTAAAGTAGTTGCTCCATACTATGAACTTATATTGGAAACATCACATATTCCCACTGGTTTATATTATGATAGTTTTTAAATTATATACTGCTTTTCTAAACAGATATATTTTTATCTAGCACAGAGTCAAAAATTTGTCTTTTATCTTTGTTAACAGCTATGTTAATTTACATGAAATAAAATTCACACATTAAAAGTGTACAATTCAATGGGTTTTAATCAGTCTGCATAGTTATGTACCTCCCACCCCTGCCCCATAATCATAAAGTAGAACATTCTTAGTCAATGCCTGCCCACTATCCTGGCCTATGGCAACACTGGGAAGATTTCCACTATTATAGTCTGGCCTCTTTTTCTTTTTAATTTTTTTTAATTATGATCTTTTAAAATTAATTTTATTTTTTATATTTTGGCTGCATTGGGTCTTCATTGCTGCACACGGGCTTTCTGTAGTTGCAGAGAGCAGGGGGCTACGCTTCACTGCAGTATGCCAGCTTCTTATTGCGGTGGCTTCTGTTGTTGTGGAGCACAGGTTCTAGGTGTGCGGCTTCAGTAGTTGCAGCTCTTGAGCTCTAGAGAGCAGGCTCAGTAGTTGTGGCACACAGGCTTAGTTGCTTCACAGCATGTGGGATCTTCCTGGGCCAGAGCTCGAACCCGTGTCCCCTGCATTGGCAGGTGGATTCTTAAGCAATGCGCCACCAGGGAAGCCCAAGTTTGGCCTCTTTTTTAGAATTTCTTATACATGGAATGAGAGCTTATACAGTGTATAGTCTTTCAGTTTGAGTAATGTGTTTGAGATTCTTTAGATTCTTTGACACCTCAGTGTTTGTTATTGTCCATACACAAAAAACGAACCTTGATGTAAACCTCATATAAAAATTAACTTCAAGTGAGTCACCGATTATAAAACTATACACTTTTTAGAAGTAAACATAGAAAAAAATTGTTATCCAAGGATAAGTGAAGAGTTCTTAGTCATGATACTGGAAGAAATATTCATAAAAGAAAAAAAAAGATAAATTGAAATCATCAAAATTGTTCTGATGATGGTATCAGGATGAAAGGGATGGGGGATATTTGCAAAACACATGTTGTACTGGCTCATGTCCAGAATATATTAAGAACTTTCCATAAGAGAATAAAAGGAAATAACTTGAGCAAAGAATGTGAATAGATGCTTCACCAAAAGGATGGAAAAGAAGCACATGAACATCTGCTCAACTTCATTATCCACTGGGGAAATTAACATGAAAGCCATGACGAGCTACCATTACACACTTATTAAAACTGTTGAAATAAAAAATATCGATAATACCAAGTGCTGATGAGGATGCGGAGCACCTGGAATGCTCACAAATGGGTGGAGAGATTGCAAAGTGGAGGAGCCCATCTGGAAAATGGTTTGGCACTTTCTCATTAAGTTAAAAATGCACATGTCATAGAACTCAGCAGTCCCACTCCTGGATATTTACTTTAGAGGAATGCAAACTTATCGCTGCTAAAACTCTATAGGCAAATATTTATAGCAGCTTTAGTCATAGTTGCCCCAGACTGAAAAGAATTCAAATATTCTTCAACAAATAAATGGGTAAACAAACTCTGGTGTTGCTACACAATAAAATACTATTCAGAAATGTAAGGGAAAAAAAAGAAATATCGATATACTCATGACATGGATGAGTTTCCAAGACATTTTTTGAGGAAAGAAGCTCGCCTCAAAAGGTTACATACAGGATGATTCCATTTATACAACATTCTTGAAAAGGCAAAATGGAGACAAATTAATGGAGAAAGATGCAGCGGTTGCAGGGTGGGAGGATAGAGGAAGGGGTGACTATAAAAGTCAAGCCAATGCAGATACAGAGATACAGAGAATGGACTGGAGAACTCGAGGTATGGGAGGGGGCGGGAGGTGAAGGGGAAACTGAGACGAAGCGAGAGAGTAGCACAGACATATATATACTACCAACTGTAAAATAGATAGTCAGTGGGAAGTTGTTGTATAACAAAGGGAGTCCAACTCGAGGATGGAAGATGCCTTAGAGGACTGGGGTGGGGAGGGTGGGGGGGCCTCGAGTGGGGGGGAGTCAAGGAAGGGAGGGAATATGGGGATATGTGTACAAAAACAGATGATTGAACTTGGTGTACCCCCCCCCCCAAAAAAAAAAAAAAGTCAAGCCAGAGGGAGTTTTCTGGTAACTAAACTTGTCTGTATCCTAATTGATATGGAGGTAAGGTAAATCAATACATGTATTAAACTTCATAGAACTATACAACATTGGAAGAAAAAGACAATTTTACTGTATGACAAGATAAGAAATACAAATTTTAAAAGTGCATCTGAGATTTAAGGTGATTTTTTTTAAACATTCATGTTAGAAAATGTTGAGGTTATTAGTGACGCTACAATTTCTGTGTTTAACAATGGTTAGCAAATTCACTGCCTAAGCCACCTCTGCATGCCAGATACATGTAAATATGTCTGTATCATGTGTCAATTTAAGGTAGGAATTTAGTATAAAAATGGGAAATTAGCAGAATTTTTAGTTTTTAGCTTCAGATCTGTAATAAATATATTTAATACTATGTAGCATATCCTTTTTATAATTAAGTGAAACATCTCACTTTTTACAAGTGTTTTTGTTAGTATTTAATCTAGGAGTCTCTTGGTAAAATGATCCTTGATCTCTGTATGTATGTTTATGTTCCAGGCTTCTCACACTCTGTTGACTTGGAAGAATTTCCCTGGAAATATAAATATTAGAACACCAACTCTCTGGCTTCTAATTTGTGATTCTAGCAATAGATGCCTGAGTTGGAGTGAATTTGGATAAAAGTTAAAATTTGCTTCACAACCTGGTATATAGGGAATGATTTTGTAGTGGTCAAATAATTGTTTCCTAATGAGTACTATTAGGTTAAATGTAAATAAACGTCACATTCATATATTATAATTTCTAGAATCCAGAATCACCTCACTCATATATAGTTAATACATGAATCACCATAAAACACATCTCATTAATATTCACCACTATTTCATCTTATGGTTAATATAAAATTTTCAGAAGCTTCTATTCTGAAAATTCATGAGATAGAAAGAAAAGGAAGACTATATATGGTCAGTCAACAGAATAGTACAAGACAGTTTTCAGATTTTTTGTATCATTAGATTTTTATTGATGGTAAGAATGTAAAAATATGAATGAGAACAGGAATAAATTTGCAACAGGGTTCATGAGGCGAAGAAGAAACAAGACAAAGGTAAGAAGCTGTACAAACAGCATTGTGTAAGTTCAGCATCAATTCATCCCATGGTTCCAAACAGCAAATCCAAGTGAGAAATTCTTTCAATAGTGATGCCAGTAGAGTCGTACAGTTAATTATGGATAACTGCAGAATTCAGTACAATCTCTTAGACTAAAGGAAGAGTTTTTTAAAAGCTTCCAATGCATTTGGATTATATTTGTCATTTGCTTTACAAGTATTTGTTTGCTGGTGTGGTATGGTGCTTAATAAAATGGGTTCTGTAATCACAGTTTGTGGCTCAAATATGATCTCCACCAGCTATGAACATAATAACCTTGTTTGTATGACTTGACTTACCTGTGGCTCTATTTCCTCATCCACAAAATGGGACGATGACCTTTGCTCATGGGGTTATTGTGATGAGAAGAAGAGACAATACATATATAACATCAATGTTTGGGATGTAAGCAATCAGTAAATATACTGGCAGACTGTGAGAGCCTGTAAAATACACATAGGTACATAAGTGATTAAGGAAGGCATGAATTTAGTGAAGGTAGGAACTATGGTGGAAAGACTTTTTGCAACATTCGCTTATTTCAAGTACTGAGTGATCAAAAGTCTAGTTCATTCCGCTTCTGGTTAGGTTGTCAGCGTAATAGGAGACAATTGGTTCTACCTTAACGATGAGAACAAGCTGGATAAACAAAAAAATTGTGGTTTCCTTTTAAAAATCTATCAGAGAGCCAGTGTCAGGAGAAAATCAAAATGAACTAAATTCCAGAAAGTAACAAGCCTTTCCTACAGAGATCCAAAGAGAGAGGGTCCAAAGATCGAAAGAGAGAAGAGGTCCACAGTTGCTATTATGTGGAACAGAGCAGTAGGAGAAGGATCACTTTATTACAGACAGAAATAAGGAGAAATCACCTGAACTTCTAACAGACATTTAGCTGCACGTGTAGGCTGGCAGGACTGATTAGAATCCAAAGAAGTCCCAGCAAAAAAAGTGTGTCTGCACCTACCAGCAGCCATCTGAGTGTCAGGGGTAGTATTTTAAAATCTGGGGACAGGGCAAGAAAATTAAGAAAAGTTCTTCTGAGATTATTAGTGGAGTGCATAGCAGGCTATTAAAAAATTGAGGCATGCAGAAGGGCTGAGTACCCTTTTCTGGGTACCCCAAAGTTTCATAAGGGGCAAAGGCTAGAAGTTGAGTAACAGTGCAGAGATGCTCAGAAATCTGGGCACAAGATGAAGAGAATTCTGCGAAACCTGAAAAACTGACGGATGTGCTGTAAAGAGTGAGGAGGGGGATGAGGAAGGGGATGGAGAGGAAAGGGAGAGAGAGACAGAGATCCCAAGATTTAAAAAGCTGTTGACTTGGCTTTAAACGTGATGAGCACACCTGCTTCTGACTAGAGCTCAGAGCCTAGGACTCAATGAAAAGTTGATTCTGATTCTACCCTGGACATATTAGAAACAAATGATGAATTGAGTCTAATATTTCAGCAAATTCCTGCTCAGCTGAATTACAGGTTAGAGTGATTCAACCCCCCACAATAGTAATGTAAAATAGAATTAATATGCTTTTAAAGCAACAGAGATTCTGATTGCTGAAACAAAGGTCCACTTTTATGTAAAAAAACATTCATTTTTGTCATTTAGAAATTATTTTGTGTATTTTTAAGCATGAAAACTGCTAAAATAGTCATATTTCTGTGATGAAAAGAAAGTAAATTCACTGCATTTTTCGTGAAACCATTGACAGTTTGGGGCATGTGTATGTGATCATTTCACCCTTCTATTTATATTACCCGAGAAAGAAAAGACCATTTCAACTAGTATACATACTCACAAGATAAAGCTCAAAAATTCTATCCACATAATTTCTTTCTACAAGTTGAAAAACATGAGTTAAATAGCTTAACACACACAAAAAAGAGATTTCTGATTGTTGTAATAGACTTGAAATATTTTACCATCTTTTTACATATATATGTAATATGTATTGAATATATGTAATATGTGTGTGTGTATATATATATACGCATGTAATATATATTTCCCTCTATTAGTAACCATCTCTGATAGAAACCATATAAAGATAATTTTCTGGATAATCTAGCATAACGTTCTTCTGTTTTCTCCTTAGGTATCTATTAAAAAGCTGCATTCACTGAAAAGAAAAAAGAATTAATATCCTTTTTCCTGGATATTAAATATTACTTTATTCAGTCCCTATTTTTCTTTATACTTAGGGTCCAACATAAAACCAAAATAATAAGACACATGAGGAAACAAAGAAATAAGACCTATATTCAAAAAGGGAAGCAAGTCCAGATATTTCCCAGATACTAGAATAATCAGACAAGGACTTTAAAATAACTATAATATCTTATTAATTAAAATATGAAAATATGCATGAATGCATGGGGAATTTCAGTACATATATGAATATGATAAAAATGACCAAGTGGAAATATTAGAAATGAAAAATGAAAACTGAAAAATCATAAATTAAAATACATTGGGTGTGATTATTTGACAACAGCAAGTAATAATACACATTATATATAATGATATTGCACAATACCTATTATTGTGGTCACAAAACGGAAGAAAGAAGAGGGAGCTGATGCATGACAATTTTCCAAAACCAAAGAAAGATATCAAACTAATGACTCTAGAAGCTTCTCAAACCCCATTGAGAATAAAGTAAAAATGATAAAATACCGGGAACCATCAGAGCCAAACAGCAGAAACTAACAGCACATTGCTACCAGATTCCTTTGGTTATTGATTGACTTCTTTTATACTTTACTATCCACCTTTCATTATTCTTAGGCTTTAATTCTGTCTTTTAAACATCAAACACCTGTACTTTGTTTTCTAAATCACAAATGATACGTTGGCAAGTTACAATTATACCCTGTGGACCACATGTGGTCCATCACCTATTTCTTGTGACCTGTGAGCCTTGGATGACTTTACATATTTTAATGGTTGAAAATATCAGAAGAATAATTTTATGACACCTGAAAATTATATGAAATTCAAATTTTAGTGTCTACAAATATGCGTTGTTGGAAGGCAGCCACACTTGGTCATCCCTGAGCCATCTGGTCACTTTGCAGCAGAAGCGCAGGGATGTTTGGTAGGTGTGGAGAGTGTGTGCATGTGACACTCTCTGTTCTCCATTCTGCTCCTTGGCATTTGCACATTGTGGGGACACAGCTATAAGTGGGCACCATTCCAAATGCTGTATGTCACCGTAACACTTTTTATTTCTTTTTTATACCAGGGTACACTCATAATGTTAAAATGAAAGAAAGCAGAGTGACATCAAATGCCATGGTTGGTTTGTTCATATTTTCTATTTCTTCCTGGTTCAGTCTTGGATGGTTGTACCTTTCTAAGAATTTGTCCATTTCTTCCATGTTGTCCATTTTATTGGCATATAATTGCATGCAGTAGTCTCTTATGATCCTTTGTATTTCTGTTGTAACTTCTTTTCCATTTCTGATTTTACTGATTTGAGTCCTCTCCTTTTTTTCTTGATAAGTCTGGCTAAAGGTCTATTAATTTTGTTTATCTTTTCAAAGAACCAGCTTTTAGTTTCATTGATCTTTGCTATTGTTTCTATTTCATTTATTTCTGCTATGATTTTATGGTTTCTTTCCTTCTACTAACTTTGGGTTTTGTTTGTTCTTCTTTCTCTAGTTGCTCTAGGGGTGAGGTTAGGTTGTTTATTTGAAATTTTTCTTGTTTCCTGAGGTAAGATTGTATTGCTATAAACTTCCCTCTTAGAACTGCTTTTGCTGAGTCCCATAGGTTTTGGATTGTCATGTTTTTGTTTTCACTTGTCTGTGGGTGTGTTTTGATTTCCTCTTTGGTTTTTTTCAGTGACCCATTGGTTGTTTAGTAGCATATTGTTTAGCCTCTGCGTGTTTGTGTTTTTTTACAGCATTTTTTTTGTAGTTGATTTCTAGCCTCATAGCATTGTGGTCGGAAAAGATGCTTGATATGATTTCAATTTTCTTAAATTTACCGAGGCTCAAATGTGGCATTTCTTAGGCATAGTGGAGCATGCCTTGGTTTGTACCAAATTTGATGGCAAATTGTGATCTCATGCAGCGACTTGTGCTGAAGGATGCGTGTTGTCATGAGTAAGCACTCTTCGCATGTCTCTGCTCACAGACCAGCCATGTCCAGAAACACTAGGAAATGTAAAACAGTGTACCTCATCACAGAATTTCTTCACAAAAATAAAAATTGAAATGAGGCCACCACGGAAATAAATTTCCAATTGTCTCATTTATTAGCCCAGCAAGAAAAGCCATTCACCAGTGCTGGGTTCGTTCAATCATACTTGATTGCAGCAACTGAAGAGGGGCATTTACAGAAAAGGAGCTTGTTTACATGATTACCTTCAGCAGGAGCAGCTGCATGAAGAGTGAGGCCCTTGGAAGCCAGCCTCTGGAAACAAATTGGTTCTTATTTGCAAGGCAAATACCTCCTGGCTGTTTCTCTTTGCTCTTGGTGAGCGGATGGGTACTGCTGACACCCCTCACTTGCCGGTTTGAGGCGTCAACAAGCGGAGTTCTAAGTGACCAAGAGTGATCCTCTAAGAAGATGTGCCTGGGACAGAGAGGTAAGGATGTCTTTAAAGACATGGAGAAAGCTCTAATTCAGCACAATTCCGTGTGGAATCTGTGTGTACCTCTGATAGTGGTAAACAGGTATATGGAGCAGGAAAATGCTTGTTTGAACAAATTTGCAAGACTTATGAAAGTGTGATTGTTAAAGCCTATGATTTTCCATAAATTTACCAGTAGGCACTTTGAGGAAAATACTGGCGTCATGTTTTATTAAATCAGTCGTCTCAACTGTGCACCCCATTCTCTTTCATGGATACAGCATCCTCAGTTCCGTGAATTTGTGTCTGAAATAGAGGCTGAATATCCTGATTTGCCCTGCCACGCAGCACCTCGGTAACTGAGCATCGGTGAACTGTCATTAGGATGTTTCGAGCTCAGAGTTGATACTGAAATTTTTCCGGAAGGGAAGGATTGCCCTCAACAACTATTACCAGACACTACATAGCATTAAATTAGCTTTTGCTGCATTTGATAATGTTTCATAACGAATTCAGCCTGAAATTAGAAGGCAAAATAGCACAAACGTTAAATGTACCCTTTGGTTAAGCCATGGTGATACTGACGACCACCGTTTGAATCCCAAGTACAGTCAAGCTACTTTATATGGTTCACGTTGTATCAAAAGTTAAAACATGGGGCAGGATCCTTATTCACTCACAAAGCTGCACCTCATAGATTTTCCAAACCCAAAGGACACCTCCAGCAGCGTATTTCAAAGCCCAATGACATGCAGAGGAAATTTTCATATTTCAAACTCCATTTAATTGTACACTGGAGGAGCCCTACCTGGCTTTCAGCTGGAAGTGGTGACCTGCAACATGGCAATGGGCTGAAGGCACATATCAAGAACAGAACCTAATAGAATCCTGTAAACACCTTCCAAGGCCTGAGGTCGCTGCACTGAGAGCATTTGCCTGTGGACTGGCAGGATTTGGTAGGATCTATGTGAAAAGACATTTTCAAAGACATTGTATGTAAATATCATTACATATTAGCATTAACCAACCATCATTTGCAATGTATTTTGATGAAAGGGAAGGAACCCCCACTAAGTGAAATATTACCCTCCCCTCCAAAATTCCGTTCTTCTCCTAAGGAGACCTGTATTAAAAAAATATGCCCCATTATTATGTTTTTAATTTCATCAATAAAAATTTGTGGAGTTAGTTTTTTCTTTAGCAATGTAATTACTTACATAATACCTCAGTTTTGTCTCTTGGCCTCCAAAGCCCAAAATATTTACTGTCTGGTTCTTTACAGAGTAAGTTTGCTGAGACCCCGTACTTGAAGGCAGGATGCTAACAGTTTCCAAAGCAATGCATAAAGATGTGACCTAGCTCAACAGGTAGGTTTTGTTATTGTTGTTTAATTCCAAGCAACCTTAAAGAAATTACAAAGTTCTCATAAATACGTAATCAAAATAGAAATTTACATGGATTGACTGACTCTTAATGGTCCTACCTCCAAAGCAGGGGACTCATTTTTCTATAGTGTCACGTGCTTCTAACTTTCTTAGTAAAGGAGAATATATTGAGTTACCTCCAGATCCTAGCACTCTGCAAGTTTGCTTTTCTTCAATTGGAAGAACTTGCAGTAAATAAGAATGATTTACTTTTGACCCCCTCCTCTCATTTCCCCTAAGGAGGAGGCAAATGTCCTAAGAGTAGGGACCTTACTTTCTTGTCCAACTCTGTGTTCTCAGTGCCTGGAAAAAAAAGTCCTTGCACAGAGCAGTTCTGCACTGCAAGTTTATTGATAAGTTAACAAGGAAAAGGGTGATATTATTAAAAAACATTGTAATAGGAAGTTTATATACCACTATACTATAAGAACATTCTCTGACTTTCCAACTCGTGCTGTTCTCTGACTGTATAAACTGGGGATCTAGACTGACAGACTACTTCTTTTGCATTTTTGTTGGGGTTCTGGGCTGGTTGGCTAAATGCATGTAATCGAGCGCTTTGAACTATTTCTCCGCAGTGATGGTTTCCCAAACCTCCAGGTGATTCTCTTCCTCCTCCTGGAGCAAATACTGAATTTACCTTCTGTGAGGTAACAGACCATGAAATAAAGCCCAGTGAATGAGATGAACAGCTATGACCAAAATCTGTGCTAACTCATGGTTGTTATTTGATATGGAAAGGACGAATGCTTAATAGAAAAAAAGAAGGCTGGAAAATGGTCTCTTCCTTGAAGCCATGTGAAGGTAGTATGTCTCAGCAGGAGAGTGGTGGTCTAAATGAGGAGAAAATGGAAAAAGAAAACATATTTAGAATTGATCAATATTTAGCAATAGCACTATCTGAAGGATAGTGAGAAAGAGAAGCCCGCTCTCTAAATGAGTATATTCTCTTATGAGACCAAGAACCTGTAAGGAATAGACATTGTTTTCTTTGTGCATCTCACATGTTAAGTAAATATCATGTTATTCTTTTGGTTTTTTTTGGGTACTCTGACACTAAGAAGAGGGGTTAAAAAAGAGATGAGTTTGTTCACCAGCAAACAATAGAGCTTCATTTTACAATTATTTAATTAGCATTCTTTTTTTTACCCTGTATCTTATTATGGTGAGATAATTGCTCACCATATCTGTGGGCCTAAACTGACAAAATAAGCTTCTTAACCTATAGAGTCAAGTTATATCCTGGCTTTAGAGACTCTCTCCAAGAAAAAGCCTCTCTTGGAGCCTAACCTTTCATGAACTGTTTGCTCCTTTAGAAAAGCAATAGACTGACACCGTACTAATAGGGGTTATAATAAATGCACATGTGAATAAGTTGATTCCCAGAATGTCTTGTGAGACTGAGGAGAATTCTGAGACACCAGTGTTATCATGGTTACTTATATATCAGTAGTGAAATAGATTTGTGATGAATGAAACCTGTGTGTATTGACGAGTAACAACTGCATGGATTAAGTACTTTAATGGACAGATCATTTAAAACACATGTGTTTTGCATCTAACTACAAACTCACAGAAAGGTTATTCACACCAAATGCAATGCCTGCTACACTGCAGGTGACTTAACTTTTTTGTTCTAAGTATCATGCTTTTGTTATCCTCTGGTGATATTTCAAATACACATCGGCTTAGGCACCTTCTCTTTCCTGATGCGGTGAGTCATGTTTTAGGGCAAACAGGTTCAATGTGTAAATCAGGGTACGGATAACATAATGCAGCATGAAAGCTAGCTGTGTCTGTAATCAGATTCCACAGCTAGAGACATTTCACTGTTAAATTAAGTACATCTGTTTTCCCCTAGGTGGCCACAGTAAGGAAATTTGATTTTAAATTTGATTATATTCAAATTAATGGATAAAGAAAGGATTGAGCCTAAATATTTATATGCATTAAGTATGTATTTAAATAATTCTCCAAGACAAATTTAGGAACAGAAAGAAGGATGCCAAATAATTAGCATCTTTTAATTTTCAGTATTTGAGAAAGATCTATGTGTCTTTTTCACGTCATTTTTTTCCCTTGTCTATATAGGAGAGCATCTGGCATGTCAGATTTATTTCTCCCATATTGTTCTTGAAACGAAGTAAGACCAAATTTGATCCTAGCCCCTGCATTCATTTCCATTTATTTTTGGAACCATCTTATTGCTTAGCTGGATGTTGTAGGCTTTGAAGGGGAAGCTATTTGCCAGATCTCACTAAATAAGTGACATTTATACTATGTTCCAATTCTTATGTAAACCTTCCTTAGTACTGTCTTTTATATATTGTGGTCGTTTAAAAGGAGAGGAAACTACTCTGAAGTCTTAAAAGTGCCTGGTTAATCCATTTTTCCAGTCTCACCTTCAATTTCTACTCCACTTTTCCAATATGCTTCCAAAAATCCTGTGCTTTTTGCTTTGATAATAGCTTTCTTTTATCTGCAGTGGTTCTCAAGTCCATTTTTCTTTGCTTCCACTACAGAATTTTTTAAAATATATTGGCCTTTTAAAAGCACTTTTAAATGGTAACATATAATCTAGTGCTCACATTTCTGACAGTAACACTATTTCATACCACAGCAGAGGAACTGGATGTAAGATTTAAAGGCTTCTGAGTGGTAAGGAAAATAGTGGCCATCAGCCTCTTGCCTTTGCATAGAAACACATAGAGCTGTTCTTGGTTCTTAGAGCAGAAACTGATGGCTCACTTCAAAGGGCTCGCGTCTCCTTGTGTGTACGTGACTTAAATGGCCAGCAGCTTCCTAAAACTTTCAAAGTCACTCAATAGTACAGAGCCACCATCAGCTGACAATCTGTAAAGGACCAAGTAGCAAATATTTGAGGTTTTGTGAGCCATAGGATCTCTGTTGCAACTACTTGGCGACTCCAGTATAGCATGAAGTTATAGCATAGTATAGGCAATTCTTAGGTCAAAACCTATTGTATTTTAATAAAACTTTATTTACAAAAGCACATGGCAAACTGGATTTGTCCTGCTTGCAGTAGTTTGCCAATCCTGGGAGAGAGTCTTTATTGGGAAATGGCTGTCCAGACAGAGACTAGACTTCCCAGGGCTGAGGAGCATTTTCATTAAGCTAATTCTCATGGCCGTGTGTGTGTGTGTGTGTGTGTGTGTGTGTGTGTGTGTGTGTGTGTGAACTCCCTCTCTCTTGCCCTCTCCCTCCCCACCATAAAGACAGAGAGAGAGAGAAAATTAAATGTGCTGATTAAGTGTCTCTTTCAACTATGTATGGGTTGACTTTACTGTCTCATAACATTGGCTGGTATTTCAATGGCCACGGATATTTTTGTGTCCAAGCTAAGGAGAAATGAGTTTGGATTTAATGGGATATACATTTATATGGTTTCCAGTAACTCCTCTGTCTCAGTCTGAGTGCAATCAGGAGACAGATTCCACCCCATGGTTTAAAGGGAGAAGTTTATTATAACAACATAAAATAAGAGAGTAAATATGAAAATGTTAATGGAAGCCCAGCAGTGTTCCAGGGCTAAGGGAGAGTGCTCGAATTGGGTTTGGATATTTTCAGAGGAAATGTGGTTGCAGCTCATGGGATGTTTGCAGAATTTCTCTGGATCTCTCATGCAGAGTTGCTTTGCAGCACCAGGCAGGCAGAAAGGAATCCCTTGGGGTGCAGGCGAGTGTCAGCTGGTGGGTGTGTATTCAGGGCTCAGGAATGTTTCAAAGACCTGGAGCATGTGGTGCTCTTGCTGGGAGGGCCGTGGACCATTAGTCACCAGGCCTGAGAATGCAGGAAAGAAAGAGGGGAGAAAAGCAAAAGCATGGCAGCTGAAACCAGGAAATTAAACCCCTTCCCCTTTTTCATGTCTTGACTGGACCCTCTACTTAAACAGTTTAACATTATGCTGGCAAAAATCATATTTGAAAGGTTTAGATACAAAGCATTAGGTATAAAATAAGCTACAAGGATGCATTGTACAACATATAGTCAATGTTTTACAATAATTATAAATGGAGCATAAACTTTAAAAATTGTGAATCATATTGTACAACTGTTACATATAATACTATAAAGCAACTATACTTCAATTAAAACAAAGGTTTAGAGCAATTTTGACAGAATAGCAATGAAAGGTGATTTAGGAGCTGAGAGGAAAATGACACAGCCCTGTGTATACACAGTTCCTGTCTAATGTCCCCCTCCTAAGTCCCCCTTGCTGACCACCTAGGGTCATGACTTGAAGGTCTCAAGCCAGAGGTCACCTTGTGGTTACATCTGTCCTATGGTCTTGGGACCAGAAATATGTGGGTGATGGAGGGAAACATTACAGGAAACCTACAGACCCGGAAGCTGCTCAAACCTATTCTGTTCATTAGTGTATAATTGTAAGGTTACCATTCATTTCTCATAAATGCACATTTATTTTGAAAGAATTGAAATTAAAAATTTTCAGAATTTTCATGTTGTATGCAACTGGAAAAAAAAGGATTGTTGAGGTGTGAGTTAATTATTAAATATAATTATTTCAGAATTTTGTTATATTTAGATGTTTTTTAGCTTTTTAAAATAAGTGCAATTTCTCATTCTAAAAATAGTTAAACAAATATATACCTGATATTTCCAACGTTTGCATTCTTTTTCTTAAAATGGTCTCCAAAAATTATGTAAATAGCCCAATTCCGGACTCCATCCCTGCAAAAAATCTGACACTAAAATAACCAAACTGATGACATTTTGACAAAGGCATTGAACTCTTGCAGAGATCATTTTTAAAAGAAAATTTCCTTACAAGCTTGGAATAATTAAATATAGACTCTGTACATAAGCTCCCAAGACTGTAGCAAGTAAAGAAAAAAATGGGTGATCATCATGAAGTGTCTTCTAGAATCCACATGCTGCATGAACGTATTCTTTATCATTTTTTGGTACTTACTGTGGTCTTTAATTAAAAAAAAAAAAGATTCTAAACAGTTGAACCAAAAAAGTGGTTTCCCAAAAATATACTTTGGGGGTGAATACTTTTGCTTTAGTTTATATAGGTCACTCTGAGTTTCTTCAGGGAGACTTCCAAATAATTGTTTTTACCAGAAAAGGGAGATTCAGCTGGAGAGTCATCCACATTTTAAAATCTACAAAACAAAGGGAACACAGCTTACTCCCCTAGAGGGGAAGTAATGCAGTAGAATAGATGACAAGATGAATGTGGGCGGCTATAGTAGAGGTGAAAAATAAGAGAAAAACAATGATAAGAGTGTGTTTGGGAGAAGCTCAGAAAGGAAAAGCAGAGAGGTTCACAATTAGGAGGAGAGGATAAAAGCGCCAAGGTCAAACTACCCACGGAATGTCTTTGCTGTAGGACTAAGGATCCTGCTTCCTGGGAGAGAAATAAAATCACCCAACTTCGTTATGTTTCTACTTTACTGTGGCCAGGAGACGGGCCACAGAATCAAAGAAAGTTAAATGTCATTAACAGTGCCTTTTCAACTCAACTTAAAAGGACTTGCTAAGAAAACTAACACAAAATGTGCTGCACGATTTAGAAGATGGCTTCCCCTGTTGTAGATTTCACAGAGGTGATAGGCAGCCTCCTGCCTCTGATGTATCCACACCCTTATCTCCCACACCTGTGCCTGTGCTCCATCACCTGGCAACAAGGGAGTCAGGCTGCTGATGGGATGAAGGCTGTTAATCAGCTGGCCTTGGAGTGGGGCGATGACGCTGCGTTGTCAGGCCCAATAAGCACAAGGGTCTTTATAAGCTGAGGAGGGTGGATGGGGAGAACCAGGGAGAACCGCAGGAGGAGGACTTGGCCTGACGGGCTAGAGGGAGATGGGGAAGGTCACGTTTCTAGAAACGCAAGCAGCGTTTCTGAGCCGGGAAAGACCGAGATTCTACAGATTCTACAGATTCTACCCTAGAGCCTCCAAAGGAGCGCGGCCCTGACAACACCCTACATTTCGTCCAGAGAGACCCACTTCTGACCTCCAGGTAACAAGGTGTGTTGTGTTGTAAGCCATCAAGTTTGTGATAATTTGGCTGCTTTTTTACTTGCTCGTATAAATATTCCATGACTTTCATGTAGTGAACGTTGTAAAGACAGATTTTATTTCCTTTTCCTTTCATATTTCCCCCAGCACTTCCTCAGAGCAGGATGATAAGTACTTGCTTAAATAACGGGTGAATTAAAGTACCATTTTCCTCTCTTATCAGTAAGCTGAACTCACCATTCTTACTTTCTAGTCTTTCTCTTCACCAAAACAAAGGTATGTGATCAGCTCTCCCTAAGGTCCTATTCAATTCAGACTGAGAACATTGCTTTCTTTTTATGATTCAGAATGAGAAAAAGCAGATTAGAATATTGAAATAGTTTTTGTATTTATTGCATTGTTCCCAAAGCTCTTCTTTAAGATGATACTTCCATAACTTAGTTTCTCCTTTACATTTTTGTAATATAAAAGAACGTGCTGGGATAAAAACACAAAATAAATTCAAAATCTTATCACTGATTATAAGTGTATTTGGAATACAACCCTAAAACACAGAGGTTTAAAAATACACTTATTCAATAAACTAGATTGCACAGAGGTCCTGTATTTTATGTTTATTATTATACTTCTTGTTAAAGAATTGCTGTCTTCTTGAGACTATGTGTGAAGGAATCTTTGCAGAGGCCTTTCATACCTGGCCCCATCCTCCCTTCCTCCCTCCCTCCCACCCACTTCTGTATTATTTCCACACAGGAATAGTTTCAAACTAATTCATGCCCAGGATTGCAAATAGAAATGATTATTATGTCTAGGGAAATAGTGCTCCTTTATAAACATGGCAGTGTAAATTTTTCAACTCTGTCTCCGAAGCTTTCACAAGACCTGCTCCACAGTTTACCCTGATATGTGGCTTCCTGGAGACAAGTTGAAAACCAGCTTAATCTGCTTTCAATATGAGCATCTCTCATGCTTTAGGGAAACGTTCATACCCCCTCTCTGCACATATTTTGTTTTACGTGACACAGACCAAGTCGATGAAAGAGCACAGCACAGTTCCACTGACATTCATGGGTGGTGATAATTTTAGATGATTTTATGTGCCAAACGCAGAGCAGAACATGAAGCAAAACAGGATGACTTAAAGAGCATTGCCTTCGCGAAGGTCAGCAAGCAGGAGAGCTGGGGGACTGAGAGCTGCCAGTTTCAGCTGGTCCACCTTGATGCTTGGGTGCTGTAAAATTTAATTTCTGAGTAGTTCAATGTTACTCTTTCTACTTACTTGTGTTAAATCACTTATGCCTCAAAATACAAGTATTTCAGGATTGAATGGCTTAAAGGAAAGCTAATACTTGTCTGCAGAGTTACTTTTTTTAGAGATCAGTGCGATGACATTACCATTAATGACAACAAATAGAGCTAACACTGTTCTAAATGCTAGCTCAGCTTAACTAGTTCAGGATAACCATTTATCCTCCACTAGCAATGGTGGTGCATGTGGAAATAGATCTGAGATATCCTTTCTACCATCCTAACCTAATCTTGGGTGTTTAGCATTGAAGGTGAAATAAATCAAAAGTCCACATGTTTAGTTTATTTAAAATTAGTGGCCTGAATGAAATACCTTCACTGTACGTGTTCACAAAAAGGGACAATGAAAAATATAGAGCTCACAGGGAGATCAACTTGATGATGGGTGATGACCTAGAGGGCTGGGATAAGGAGGGTGGAAGGGAGTCACGGGAGGGAGGGGATATGGGGATATATGTACAAATACAGCTGATTCACCTTGGTGTACAGCAGAAACTGGCATGACAGTGTAAAGCAATTATATTCCAATAAAGAGCTAAAAAAAAAAGAAAAGTATAAAGCTGAACTTGATGCCTTTGATGTCTGTGTAACTGAACTGGCCAGCTCTTCCAGAATAATTTGAGATTCTGCTTTGCCTGTGCAGTAGAAAGTAAATGAGTAAAAAAAAAAAAAAAAAGTATATTACCTTTCTGGCTGAGCCTTTAATGTCTTTTGTTTAATCCTAGGTAGAAATAGCCATTTGGTAATTTATGCAGATTTTCAGATTCGATTTTGTTTTTATATAAAGAGTATCTTTATTTTTATCACAATTTTAACCATTCCTTATTTGGCCATATGTTGATTTTTATTTCTTTTTTTCTTGAACTATAGTTGACATACGATATTAGTTGCAGATACACAACATAGTGATTCAATATTTATATATTGATAAATTATGAATTGATTATCAGGATAAGTCTCATAACTACATCACCAAATTATTGCAGTGTTATTGATGATATCCCCTGTGCTGTGAATTACACCCCTGTGATGTACTTATAACTGAAAGTTTGCATCTCTTAATTCCCTCATCTTTTTAACCCAATTCCCCAACCCCCACGCCTCTGACAACCACCTGCTTTTTCACTGTGTCTATGAGTCTGTTTCCATTTTGGGTTTTTTTTGTTTTTTATATTCCACATATAAGTTAAATCAAACAGTATTTGTCTTCTGTCTGACTCAATTTGCTTAGTCTCAATCCATCCAAGTTATCAGAAATGGCAAGATCTCATAGTTTTTATGACTGAGTAGTAGTCCATTGTATATATGTACCACATCTTTTTTTTTCTTTTGATCTTTATTGGAGTGTAATAGCTTTGCACTGTTGTGCTAGTTTCCGCTTTACAACAAAGTGAATCAGCTGTATTTATACATATATCCCCATATCCCCTCCCTCTTGAACCTCCCTCACACCCTCCCTATCCCACTCCTCTAGGTTATCACTAATTATTGAGTTGATCTCCCTGTGTTATGCAGTTGATCTCCCTGTGCTGTGCTTCCCACTAGCCATCTATTTTACATTTGGTAGTGTATACATGTTAATGCTACTCTCTCACTTTGTCCCAGCTTCTCCTTCCTCCCCTCTCCATGTCCTCAAGTCTGTTCTCTACACCTGCATCTTTATTATTCCCTTGCCACTGAGTTCATTAGTACCTTTTTTTAGGTTCCATACATATGTGTTAGCTCATGGTATTCGTTTTCCTCTTTCTGACTTGCTTCACTCTGTATGACAGACTCTAGGTCCATCCACCTCACTACAAATAACTCAATTTCATTCCTCTTTATGGCTGAGCAACATTCCATTGTATATATACGCCACATCTTTATCAATTCATCTGTTGATGGACACTTAGGTTGCTTCCATGTCTTGGCTATTGTAAATAATGCTGCAATAAACATAGGGTGCATATATCTTTTTGAATTTGTTGCTTTCTTCAGATAAATACCGAGAAGTGGATTATGGGATCATCTGATATTTATACTTTTAATTTTTAGAGTAACTGTCATACTGCTTTCCATAGTGGCTGTACCAATTTACATTCCTACCAACAAATAGGGCATGAAGTTCCTTCTTCTCTGTATCCTTGCCAACATTAGCTTTTTGCTTTCATTCTGATAGTAGATATTCTGACTAGTGTGAGGTGACATCTCGTTATTTTGATTTGCATTACCATGATGATGAGGGATATTGAGTATCTTTTCATGTGTTTGTTGGCCATCTGTATTTCTTCCTTGGAAAAATGTCTCCAGGTCATCTGTTCATGTTTTTTTGTCTTTTTTTTTTTTTTTTTTGGATATTGACTTGTATGAGTTCTTTGTGTATTTTGGATATTAACCATTTATCTGATAAATGGTTTGCAAATAGCTTCTCCCATTCAGTAGGTGGCATTTTCATTTTGCTGATAGTTTCCTTAACTGTGCAAAAGGTTTATTTTGGTGTAGTCCCATTTGTTTATTTGTATTTTTGTTTTCCTTGCCTGAGGAGATTGATTCAAAAATATATTGCGAAAACTGATGTCAAAGAGTGTACTGCCTATGTTTTCTTTGGGGACTTTTATGGTTTTAGGTTTTACATTTAAGCCTTTATTCCATTTTGAGTTTGTTTTTGTATATGATGTAAGAAAATGTCCCCAGTTTCACTCTTTTACATGTAGCTATCCAGTTTTCCCTACACAATTTATTGAAGAGACTGTCTTTTCCTCACTGTGTATTCTTGGTTTATTTGTCCTAAATTAATTGACCATATAAGTATAAGTTTATTTCTGTGCTTTCTATTCTGTTCCATTGATCTGTGTTTCTGTTTTTGTGCCAGTACCATGCTGTTTTGATTACTGTAGCTTTGTAGTATAGTTTAAAAATAGGGCGCATGATATCTCCATCTTTGTTCTTCTTTCTTAAGATTGCTTTGCCTATTTGGGGTCTTTATGTGGTTCCATACAAATTTTATAATAATGTGTTTCAGTTGTGTGAAAAATACCATTGGTATTTTAATAGCATTTAGATTGAATCTGTAGACTGCTTTGGTAGTAGACACATATTAACAATATTAATTCTTTCAACACATGAATTCGAGAGATCTTTCCATTTCTTTGTGTCATCATCAGTTTATTTTGTGTCATCTTCAGTTTATTTTATCAATGTCTTATAGTTTTTAGAATATAGGTCTTTGACTTCCTTATTAAAATTATTCCTGATGCAACTGTAAACTGTAAATTTTAATTTCTCTTTCTGATAGATTGTTATTAATGTATAGAAAGCCTATAGATTTCTGTATATTGATTTTTTTAAATCCTGCAACTTTACTGAATTCATTTATTAGTTCTGATAGTTTTTTGGTGGAGTCTTAGGGTTTTCTGTATGTATAGTATCATGTTATCTGCAAATAGTGACAGTTTTACTTCTTCCCTTCCCATTTGTATACCTATTATTTCTTTTTTTGTCTGATTTCTGTGCCTAGGACTTCCAAAACTGTGTTTAATAAAAGTAACGAGAGTGCTCATTCTTGTCTTGTTCCTAAACTAGTTCCTAATCATACTTAATGGTGAAAGTGTATGGTGTTAGCTGTAGGTTTATCATAATAACATATTGTGTTGAGGCATGTTCCCTCTATATCCACTTTGTTGAGATTTTTTCATAAATGGATATCAAATTTGTCAAATGTATTTTCTGCATCTATTGCCATGATTTTTATCCTCTGTTTTGTTAATGTGGTGTATCACATTGATTGTGTGGATATCAACCTTCCTTGCTTCCCTGAGATAAATCCCAAGTGATCACTGTGTATGATTCTTTTAATGTATTATTGAATTCAATTTGGTATCAGGGTGATTGGTGGCCTTGTAGAATGAGTTTGGAAGCATCCCTTCCTCCTCAATTTTTTCGAATCACTTGAAGAATAGGTGTTAATTCTTCTTTATGTGTTTGTTGTAATTCACCAACGAAGCTATCTGATCCTGGACTTTTTTGTTGGGAGTATTTTGATTACTGATTGAATTTCATTACTAGTAATGAATCTGTTTAGCTTCTCTCTTTCTGGCTCAGTGTTGGAGGAATGCATGTTTCTAGGAACTTACCCATTTCTTCTAGGTGGCTCAATTAGTTGGTATATAATTGTTCATAGTAATTGCTTATAAAGCTTTGTATTTCTATGGTATTGATTGTAACTTATCTTTCATTTTTGATTTTGTTTATTTGTTCCCCCCCTCCTTTTGCTGTTGTTTGTGGTGAATCTGGCTGAAAGTTTATCAGTTTGTTTATATTTTCAAAGAATGAGCTCTTCACTTCAATGAGCTATTCTATTGTCTTTTAGGTGTCTATTTTATTTATTGTCCTGTGATCTTCATTATTTCCTTTCTTTGGGCTTTGTTTGTTCTTCTTTATCTAGTTCCTTTGGGTATAAGGTTATATTCTTTGAGATTCTTGTTTCTGGAAGTAGGCCTGTATTGCTATGGACGTCCTTCTTAGAACTGTTTTTCCTGTGTCCTATAGATTTTGGATCACTGTGTTTTCATTTTCATTTATATACAGGTATTATTTTTTGCCTCCTTTTTGATTTCTTTAGGGATTCACTGGTTGTTTAGTAGCATGTTGTTTAGCCTCCACATTTTTATTGCCAGTTTTCTTCTTGTTGTTGTAATTGTCTCATAACTTGTGGTTTGAAAAGATGCTTTATGTGATTTCAACAACCTTAAATTTATTGAGAATTGTTTTGTGGCCTATGTGACCTACATGGAGAATGTTCCATGAGCACTTGAAAAGAATATGTATTCTGCTGTTATTGGAAGAAAATATCCTATAGATAGCTATTAAGTTTGTCTGTTCTAATGCACTGCTTAAGGCCAATGTTTCCTTATTGATTTTCTGTCTGGATAATCTCTCATCCATTGATGTAAGTGGGTTGTTAAAGTCCCCTGCTATTATTGTGTTACTGTCAAGTTCTCCCTTTGTGTCTGTTAATATTTGCTTTATATATTGACGTGCTCATGTTGGGTGCATATATATTTACAATTGTATCTTCTTGTTGGAATGATCCCTTTATCATTATGTAATGTCCTTCTTTATTGCTTGTTATAGTTTTTGTTTTAAAGTCTATTTTGTCTGATATGAGTATTACTACCCCAGGTTTCTTTGTTTCCATTTGCATGGAATATCTTTTTCAATCCCCTCAACTTCAGTCTGTGTGTCTTTAGCTCTGATGTGAGTCGCTTGTAGGAAGTATTTAAATGAGCCTTGTTTTTTTTTCTTTAATCTATTTAGCCACCCTGCGTCTTTTGATTGGAGCATTTAGTCCATTAGCATTTAAAGTAATTATTATAGGCATATACTTATTACCATTCTGTTATTTTGTGGTTGTTTTTGCCCTTTTTGGTTCTTTCTCTTGTTTTCTTTCCTTGTGATTTGATGACTTTCTTTAGTCTTATTTTTGTATTTATATTTTTTTGTGTACCTATTTTAGGTTTCTGGCTTGTGGTTACCATGAGGTTCACATATAACAACCTATGTGTACTATACAGGTATCTAGTTTCCTTGGTGGTCACTTAACTTTGTGTGCGTTCCAAAAGCACTGCATTCTCCCCCACCCCCTGCCATTTTACATTTTTGTTGTCATATTTTTTTGTTTGTAGTTTCATGTATCACTTAACTATTTTATGTATATAGGTGATTTCACTGCTTTGGTCTTTTTAACTTTCTTATTGGCTTTATCAGTGGTGGTTGAACTACCTTTAATGTTTTTGCCTTTACCAGTGAGATTTTGTCTTTCATAATTTTGTTATTTCTAGTTATCATTCTTTTCCACTTAAGAAGTTCCATTAACATACCTAGTAAGGTCTGTATAGTGGTTATCAACTCCTTTAGCTTTTGCTTGTCTGGGAAACTCTTCTTATCTTGTTTAACTCTGAATGATAACCTTGCTAGGTAGACTATTCTTGGTTGTAAGTTATTTATTTCTTTTTAGTATTTTGAGTATATTGTGCCAATCCCTTTTGATATGTAAAATTTATGCTAAAAAAGTCAGCTGGTCAACTAGCCTTATGGGGGGCCCCTTGTATAACTAGATGTGTTTCTCTTGCTACTTTTAAAATTCTCTTTATCTTTAACTTCTGACATTTTAATATTAGTGGGTCTCAGTGTAGCCCTATTTAGGTTCAGTTGATTTGGGGTCCTTTGGGCCTCCTGGGTCTGGATGTCCATTTCCTCCTCCAGGTTAGGGAAGTTTTTAGTCACTGTTTCTTCCAATAGGTTTTCTGTCCCTTTCTCTCTTCTTCTTCCTCTGGGAGCCCTATAATGTACATGTTAGTATGCTTGACATTGTCACAGAGGTCCTTTATGCTATTCTCATTAAATTTTTTTTTTCCTTTTGCTCTTCTAATTGGGTGATTTCCACTACCCTGCCTTCCAAATAACTGAACCGTTCTTCTCCTTCCTCTAATCTGCTATTGATTTCTACTAATGTATTTTTTTTAAATGTAAGTTATTGTATCCTTCAGTTCTGATTGGTTCTTTTTATGTTTTCTATCTTTGTTGAAGTTCTCACTGAGTTTATCCATTCTTCTCCAGAGTCCATTGAGCATCTTTATGACTATTACCTTGACATTTTTATCTGGTAAATTGCTTATCTCAGTTTTGCTCTTTTCCTGAGGTTTTTTCTTGTTTTTTCATTTGGAAGTTTTTTTCTTTCTTTTCTTTTCTTTCTTTTTTTTTTTTTTTGTCTTCTCATTTTGCCTAACTTGCCATGTTTAGTTCTCTATTAGGTATATCAACTACATCTCCCAGTCTCAAAAGAGTGGCCTTATGTAGAAGGTGTCCTTTGAGGTCCAATGGTGTAATCCTTCCTGGTCACCAGAGCCAGGTGCTCCAGGGGTGTCCCCTGTATGGGCTGCGTGCACCCTCCTATTGTGATTGGGCCATAACTGCTGCAGATGTACTGGTGTGTGGGACTGGCCCCTTGGAGTGGGAGCTACTTTGGAGGGGCCAGCAAGGGGTGGGTGGATGGGTTGTATGGGGCTTGTACTCAAGGAAAACCAGGGTAAGGCACATGGTGTTAGGTAAGTTGTTGGAGAGTGAAAGAAGTGGTACTCACCAGCACTGAGCCAGGAAGGTAGAAGGAGAGTTAACCAAAAAATGGTGACCACCATCACTTCCATCCCTGGAGAAAGTTCTACCAAATATTTGCCCCTCCAGTGCACTCCCTAAACTTTTCAATGAATCTCCTTCCCGTATGACCCAGGTGCTTTTTAAGCTGCTGCCTCTGTAATGGGACTTGGGGTAAGTGAGTTTGTGTATATTCCCTTTAAGAATAAAGCCCCCCAGCTTTCCCAAATGCAAGCCCCTCTGATTTCCAAAGCCAGATGTTATGGGGGCTCATCTTCCCAGTGAAGCCCCCTGAGCTGGGGAGTCTGGTGTGAGAACATTCACAGTTGTGTTCTCTCTCCTGCTTGTGGGTCGCCTACCTGGGGCGTGGGTTCTGACTAGACCGCATCTCTGCCCATTCTCCCCGTCTTGTTGTGACCTTTTCTTTATATTCTTAGTTGTAGAAAATCTGTTCTGCTGGTCTTCAGGTTGTCTTCAGAGATAGTTGTTCTATGTGTAGTTGTACTTTTGGAGTGTCCATGGGAGGAGGTGAGCTCAGCGTCTTCCTACTTTGCCATCTTGATCCAGTCTCATTTAAATTTTTATTTTGAAATAATTTCAGACAGAAAAAAGTTGCAAAAATGTTGCAGTAGCTCTAATATACCCTTCACCCATCTTCTCTTAATGTTAACATTTTAAATAACCATACTATAGTTATCAAAAACAGGAAAATAACTTGAAGAATACTGTTAACTAATCTACATATGTTATTCAAATTTTACCAATTGTCCCATCAATATCCTTTTACTGGTCGACTAACCCACATTGTATTTATTTGTCATATCTCCTTGTTGTCCTCCAATCTAGGAAGGTTCCTCAATGTTTTTATGTTTCATGCCTTGATATGTTGCAAAAGTTGCTTTATAGAATGTTTCTTGTTTTTGGTTCATCTGATGTTTCTTCTGTATTAAATTCACGTTATAGATTTTTGGCAAGAATTCCACAAATGCACCAAGAAGGACACATCACATCACATCAAGAAGTATGTGATGTTGATGTGTCTCAGTACGAGTGATACTAACTTTGACCACAAGGTGATGCTGGACATATATTTCAATTGTAAAGTTACTAATTTTTGCCTTTAAAAGGAAACTTCAAGTCTGCCAAGTTATCTAATTCAGCATCTAGTTTTAGTATCTGTTGATGATGCTTTTGTGTGATAATTATTACTGTAGTGTCTGTGAAATGGTGACTTTCTACATTCCTCATGTTTGTATGTTTTGTTATTATTGTTTATAGAAAATGTTATAATTTTTGTTATAATTTTTCTATGGGTTAAAGTTCAATAATATTATTTCTACAGTTGTCCCCAATATGCAACTCCTTCAAGCTGGCTCCAGTATATTTGATAAGATCCCCCTCTTTTCTTTAGTGCCTTATTTCTGGTACCACAAGATCATGGTCCTTCTATGCTTCTGTCCCGAACGTAGCCATTTTTCTAAGTCTTGGACCTTTTATTGGAGAATGGTATTTAGAAACCAGGATATGGTGTGATGTGTGTTAATTGCTAATTTGTTATTGCTTCTAGAGCCTCTCAATGGAAGAGGTGGGGAAGTAGGTGTATAAGTACACACGTCTGTATCTGTCAGTATCCAGCTACTTGTATATTTACATATCAAAAACTGTGCGTTGTCCTGATACCTTAAAGTCCATTCCAACACCATGGGTTAACTCTATCACCCTCCTTCCTTTTTTGTAGCTTCTTTCTATGAATGTGAAAAACCTGCTGTTAGTGTCCACAAGGTATTTGTTTGCTCAATCCTACAATACACATACAGTCTTACAACTTAGTCTCAGAATTCCTGACCCACCCCTTTATGAAAAACACTTTTCCTAGTGAGAACATGCAACTTGTGCATATTTGTGTGTGTGTGTGTGTGTGTGTGTGTCTTTAGCCTTGCAGTGTTCAGCCAAAATGCTGTTTTTCTAAACAGCGACTGCTCTCTCCTACCCCAGGCAGCCCCACTGGGGAAGCTTTCTCAAGGTTCTCCCTGACTTCCCTGTGGGGTTGTCGGGGGATTTCTTGGTGGGTTCCTGGGGGAAAGGACTACAAGAGTGTGGAAAATCCCCCTCTTAATGTGGCCTCCAGGATTCACACTCTTACTCCATCTTAAACTTTGCCTGGGCAATTTATTATAAATATTATAGAACTCTTCTTACGAGCTTATATGGTATTTGGTAACATCTGCCTCAGGTGAGCAAGTGCTCAGGTCTTTTCTCTCTGCACGTGTCTGTCCCTCTCCAAATTTTGGATTACTTGCTTGCTGAATAAACTTATTTAACTGATGAGCTGAAGACAGCATTTATTCTTATCATAAGGGTGGGAGTGGTGCTCTTTTTAGTTATCTATATCTTTAAGCAGAAACTGGCATCCCAGAGCAAAAGAGTTTTAAGAGAAAATTCATGTCTATACCAGTCAATGTGTGCTATAAACCATAATAAATGGATTCAGAGGTTTGCTGCGGGATCTAAAATAGAGTTGATTGTATCTTAATGAATCCAGGATGGTCGTCTGATTCTAACTTCCTCCCCCACCCTCTCCCCGTGAAGCTCCCTTTATTAGTGGACACTTTCTCTCTGCACATGCCATCCCTGTGAAATGCTACCCTGTTTCTGGGAACACAAAACCAGTGAAGGGTCAGTCCCATCAGTATCAGACCCTCCTATCTTGACTCTAACGCTGGCAATCCCTTTCTCTCAAACTAACTCTAATTGGAGTGTCAGGAGTATCCATTCTCCATAGTTTTTCCTCTCTTCCCTTTATCTTGAAGATACATAACCTTGGTGTTTCCCAAATCCACCCTTTCTAGACGGTTGTCATGCCAACTGAAGATAATTAGTAACCATTTTAACCATGATTTTATGTTAGCTGCAACGCATTTTTTAATGACAAGATTAAACAGCAGCGCTGATCTCATTCATAGCTGCTTCTGACTTCATGATCCCTTTTATTCTCTAGGTTTATTTCTTGGTTCAAGTTAAAGTGTTGCTACCTGATGACTTTGTTAAGCTGAGCAGCTCTCTCCAACCTTTCCACCTCTACAAACCTGATTCCTTGCCTAGTGACCTCAAAAACACCACTGTGGTTCTAAACTTCAGTAGTATCTATACATTCTGTAAAACTCCTGTATTATAAATGAAGTATTTCAGTGCAATTCAGTGATTACAGCAGATGACAATCTGTTTTAAAATATCAGAAACATTAAATAAGCAGTTATCTATCCAGTACTACCTAGAAATAACCCTGTGCAAATAGATATCTTATTTCATATTAGTTTCTGATCACCTCAGTGTGAGAGCACGTTGACAACACTTCCTGCAGTGTGAGACTCTCAGATGATAAATTGTGATAATAAGCAGACAGGGACATGTTGAAACAGGGTCCCTGTCAAGAGAGAAACTGGTACCATAGGAAAACCTGGGCCCAGAAGGAGATGAGAAAGGTAAAATCCCATCTGAGGAGGGCAGATCTTGAAAGAGAAGAAGAAAAAAATTATCTTTTCTCAACTTTGCCTGAAGTTAGTTCAGCTTAATAGGCTGTCACACGTACATTTCTGTGTTGTTGAAGCGTGAACCCAGGTGCCCTAAACTGGAGTGTGAATGTGCAGATTCCTGGGAACCTGCACCTCTGCTTTCTTTCCTGCTTACATGTAACACTTCTTTCTTTTCTTCAGTTACGACTTTGTTCATTCCAGGACAAATTCTCTGGTTTCAATCTTGACCAGTTTTCTCTGCTTCGGGCCCTAATCATGGGCATATGTGACTTCAGGCCGGGCTGAGTGTAGCAACAATGCACAGCTCTCTCCTCTTATCCTAGGGAAACGTAGTATATTGGGGAGTCTGGAGCATGTGTAGGTTTGGATATTAGGAAGCCTTACCTTCTACTCTACAGGGGAATGGTGGTTATAGCCCATTTAGGAAAGATTCGCATTGCTCTGCAACCCATATACTGGCTGTGGCTTTGTGGATGAATTCCCAGAAAAACACTGTGACTTGTGCTTAGTGGTTAAATAAAGGGAGAGGGGGCTTTGCTTTTTAGAAAAGCATCTTGAAAGTACAAAGAAATCATAATTTCAACTGCAGACTTCCCTTGAATACAGGAACAACAGACCCCACAGAGTTTTCCAGGGGAATATACTTACTTTAAACAGCTATGTGATACACACTACTATATATAAAATAGATAACTAATAAGGACCTGCTGTATAGCACAGGGAACTCTACTCAATACTCTGTAATGGCCTATATGGGAAAAGAATCTAAAAAAGAGTGGCTATATGTATATGTATAACTGATCCATTTTGCTGTACACCTGAAACTGACACAACATTGTAAATCAACTATACCCCAATAACAAAAAAAAAAAAAAGGGAAAAGCATAAACAGCTGTGTAAAGCCTGAGGGGGTTGAGAATGTGGCAGTTTTCATGCTTACCTGTTGCGGTCATAAAGAGATGCCACTAGTGGAAATCGTAGCCTGGAAAATGGAATAAATTGTGTCGCTGCTTTTTACTTGCAGTGACTTGATGAATTCTGTCGTAGAGAGTCAAATTTTAAAGTCATGTTTTTGAGCAGGCAGAATAAATGTATTTTACTATAATCCCAAAAGCAAGTAATTTAGAGCTTGTGAAGCTAAGCTGAAATTTCTAAGACATAATTATCTTCTGATGCACCTTATTTCAAGTCTTGCTTCTGTTCACCACAAAGCAAAATGTGAGATGGGGAAATCTTTTAAAAAGCGGTGTGAATATTGGATGTCAGTTATATCTCAATAAAATTCTTTTGCAAAGGAGAAAAATAAGCTGTGTGAAAAGATCATCATATGCAGAAGTTACCACTATCAATAACACTTAGAAAAACGAGCCTGAAATTGTCTGAGAACAATTGCAAATGCAGAGAACTGAAGGAACACAGCACAATTTGTGGGGCTCAGTATCTATTTTCTATAGCAGTTACTCTTGACTTCCAGAAGATATACATGGCTATACAAGATATTCATGCCTTTTTCACGTAGTAAGCATCTGACTGCTGTTTGCCAAACAGTGTTATTCTGGACATAAAATGCTGTATGAGACATACTGCCTGTCTCTGAAGCATTTGTAGTCATGTGCAGATGTATCTTCCAGCAATTTTATTATTTTGTGACAAATAGTAAATATGCTTTTTAAAGATGGCAATGGAAGCACTTAACCTGGCCTTCAGTGAAGAAGAGAATAATAAAAGAAGGCTTCTTAGAATAAGAGACTTCTATAATACTACCGGAATGATTGTTTGGAGGAACACAAAATTCAAGGTATGGTAGGTAAGCGCAAACAAGCAAAAAATCAAGATGGATAAAATGAATAAAGTCCCCAAAATAGAAGAATAGAATTTAATATTAGTAATTTCCAATTTATTTAAGGGTGAAAACAAAACTTTTTTTTTTTTAATTGAAGTATAGTTGATTTACAATGTTGTGTTAATTTTGCTGTACGGGCAAACTGATTCAGTTATACATATACATACATTGTTTTTTATATTCTTTTCCATTATGGTTTATCACAGGATTTTGAATATAGTTCCCTGTGCTATACAGTAGGACCTTGTTGTTTATCCATTCTATATATAATAGTTTGCATATGCTAACCCCAATCTCCTAATTTATTCCTCCCCACCCTCCTTCCCCCTTGGAAACCACAAGTCTGTTCTCTATGTCTGTGTTTCTGTTTCTGTTTCATACATAAGTTCATTTGTATCATATTCCCGATTCCACATATAAGTGATATCATCTGGTATTTGTCTTTCTCTTTCTGACTTACTTCACTTAGTATGATAATCTCTAGGTCCAGTTGCTGCAAATGGCATTATTTCATTCTTTTTTTATAGCTGAGTGGTACTCCATTGTATATATGTGCCACGTCTTCTTTATCCATGTTCTGAATGTTGATGGACGTTTAGGTTGTTTCCATGTCTTGTCTGTTGTGAGTAGTGCTGCTATGAACACAGGGGTGCATGTATCTTTTTGAATTACAGTTTTGTCTGGATATATGCCCAGGAGTGGGATTGCTGGATCATAAGGTAGCTCTATTTTTAGTTTTCTGAGGAACCTCCGTACTCCACAGTGGCTGCAACAATTTACATTCCCACCAACAGTGTAGGAGGATTCCCTTTTCTCCACACCCTCTGCAGTATTTATTGCTTGTAGATTTTTTGATGATGGCCATTCTGACCAGTGTGAGGTTATACCTCATTGTAATTTTGATTTGCATTTCTCTAATAATTAACAATGTTAAACATCTTTTCATGTGTCTTTTGGACATTTGTATGTCTTCTTTGAAGAAATGTCTATTTAGTTCTTCTGCCCAATTTTCTATTGGGTTGTTTGTTTTTTTGCTGTTGAGTTGTATGAGCTGGAAAACAAAACTTGAACATAGAAATCTCAACCAGTTCAAGTTATGGTGGTTAATTTTGTCAACTTGACTAGGACATGGTGTCCACAAATATTTTGTCTAATATTTTCCTGGCTGTTTCTGTCAGGACATTTTTGGATGCGTGTATAACATTTAAACTGATAGCCTGAGTTAAGCAGATTGTACTCTAATATGGGTGCTCCTCATCTAATCAGTTGAAGTTCTATGTAGAACAAAACGACTGGCCCTCCCATGTAAGAGGAGATTCCTCCTGCCTGGTTGCCTTTGAGCTGGACCTAGGCTTTTTCCTGCCTTCAGACTCAAGTGGTGTGAGTTGATACCTCCTTGTGATATCATACGGTATTTGCCTCTTAAGCCTTCCAGCTTTGGGGCTAGGTCTACATTTTTGGCTCTCCCCAGTCTGCAGCTTATCCACTGCAGATCTTGGGGTTTGTCAGTCACCATAGTTTTGTGAGCCAGTTCCTCAAAGTGGGTGGTTGGATGGATGGATCAATCATATTGATACTGAGAACCCTGACTAAGAGACAGAGCTAATAAAAATACATCTAGAAGTTATCATAACTTGAACATACAAATAATACATAACATATAAGTTCAAACATGTCTATAGTCCTGAAAAGGTGTACAGGTAAATTTCGAATATTTAAAAGTGCAACCTTATATTAATCCAAATATAGAGAGCCATAGAATAAAGGGAAGTGAAGGGAAGGTGCTCTAGATGAGATACTACTTTATAATCCCTTCATATAATATACATTTAGTTATCTAGCTGACCATATACCAACATATACAAAAGTTTTAAAATTGCTGACAGTTTTATGGGAGATTTTAATTTTCTTCTTTTTACTCATCTGTGTTTAAAAAATTCATTATAATTATATAAATTCTCAAAATTTATTATAACTAGAGGTAGAATTAATATCTCATGTCTTTGAATAATCCATCTGTTAAGCCAAGTGACTTTTTTACATAAAATCTAGAAGGGGCTACATGACACACAAAGAATCTCATTGCTCAGCTAATAGTGATTCCCCCAAGCAGAATTTTTTTTTTTTCTCAAAGCAAATTTTGGAAAACATTCAGCTGTAACTCTAGGACACAGAATATTCACCATGTAGTGTAACATAGCCTGTATGAGCTCAGTGTGTGTATATGTCCTGTATGTGTCCTCCTGAAAGGTTGTCCAAGCTATGAAGTTGGCTGTACTGTCAGGCAGGGCTCACTTGTAGTCATTGTCACACCTTGGGGCTGGGGACCCAGTGACAGCTCACACTGCCCGGGAAGAAGCTTGGAACAGAGTTTTCATGTTGAAGGGATGCTTGGGCTTTAGTTTATTGTTGATTTGTTGTTCAGTGTTGTAATTTATAGATCAGTGTATTTTACCATATTGCAGTAAGTAGATTTATTTGCCCATTTCATAAAATGATGTACACCAGATGTTTGCTTTTAATGTGAGCGTAATCTGGGGATATGTGAATCATAAAAAAAGTACCATAAAACCAGACTGCTGAGATTAGGTAACCATGTTCATAGCTGAGTACCTATCTAATCAGCATATTGACAAAAGCTTGTTGGAAGCTTTGATTGTTGGCTTCTGTCTTTCCATACAATTTTTAGATGGTTTGGATGGTGTTCATAGCAGGAGACAAACGATTCTCAACTGAAGTATACTGGCCGATTTGCCTTTGGACAACAGTGGGTAATTGCCTTCATTAAGGAAAACAACAAACAAATAGAGAATTCCATAGGTTAGAATCACAAAGCTAATGCACAGTTATCATATCCTTAGTAGGTTATATTTTCCTTCTCTGGAACCATAAGATCCACAAAATAAACTGAGCTGCGTAATCAATCTTCTACCCTTACGTTAAAGTCTGCAGGTCCTAGAGAATCTGAATGTAAGTGGTTTATTTTAGTCCACCAATTAATTTGTTAATATTCGATGACTTCCTTTATTACGTACTTCAGTTGCTATTTATGAGGCTTTGCTCATGATTAATGTAGAATAGAAATAATTTTATGCGACTTTTAGAAATTATAGAAAGAATCTCTATGGGACCTTATAGTTTAGACTAATTATTTTGCCATCAGGACCATCCAATTCTTCATCAACATATTTATCATTATTTAATAGTTTATCTTGCTCTATAACAGTGATTTATTAAAAAGGTGGCTATTAAAAAAGCAACATTTATTTATACTTCTAAATACTCTTCTACTATCATGAGTTTGACACTAAATATTATTTCATTAAATGAGCATATATGTTAAAAATAGAGATCCACACTTTCTGGTATTGTGCTAATTTTGCATTTATTTTCCCATGCATGTAACATCACATCTATTTCATATACAGTATGAGTTGCTTATCAATTTTATGAACTAAAAATATGCTTTGTTAATCTAAAGCTACCATTTTGCAACAATAGGAAATGTCCTTATAGCTTTAAGAATCATATAGAGACCAAGAAACATTTCCCAAATATTATATAGATAATGAATATTTCTAATTTACGCTCTTAGCTCAGAATATATTAGTTTGGTATGACACTGAGATTCACTCTTTTTTTTTAATAAATGTATTTATTTATTTATTGGTTGTGTTGGGTCTTTGTTGCTGCACACGGGCTTTCTCTAGTTGCCGCGAGAGGGGACTACTCTTTTGTTGTGATGTGAGGGATCCTTATTGCCGTGACTTCTCTTGTTATAGAGCACGGGCTCTAGGCATGTGGGCTTCAGTAGTTGTGGCATGTGGGCTCAGCAGTTGTGGCACATGGGCTTAGTTGCTCCAAGGCATGTGGGATCTTCCTGGAGCAGGGATCGAACCCATGTCCCCTGCATTGGCGGGTGGATTCTTAACCACTGCGCCACCTAGGAAGCGCGAGATTCACTCTTTATTAGTGATTTTTACCAGTGATCTAACCAACCATGATTTATTAGAAATGTTTATATTAATAATAACAAAGCATATTACATTGTTTTCTAATAAAATATTATTCTTCATAAAAACAAGAAATTCCCCCATAACATCAGTGCAAGCCATGGTGAATCTTAGGAGCGAATGAGTGGGACTTGGTTGGAGTCTGTTAGTCTTCTGCTGCCATGACAAAGACAGACTCCCTGGATTTTGCCGGATACTTAAACTTCTCAGCTTTCTATTTTCTCACTTCTTGGATGCGGAACCATCATTAGGAAACCTCTCCTTTAGGCTAGGCTTACTCTGCAACTGGAACCACTCCATGGTGGCTACCACTAATGACACAAAAAGCACAATTCAGAGTTGAAGATGTAAGAGGCAAGAATAATAAAGCTTATACAGAGCATGACTACAGATATTACATTGGGTGTAAATGCAGATGAATCCAGCAACTAGGAGTGTGCCATTAAATTGTCAGTCTACACTGCATTGCATTATTGAAGTATATGTTTCAGGAAAGAGTGAGTTACATCCAGCAGAGAAGGCGTTAGCTAGGTCATGGTAAGGTCTACATTTCCTTGAATAAGTATATGAACTAAAGAATAAATATAGAAGATACATTTTTATTTCAAAAATAAATTAAAAAAAATATATTGAAACTGTTTTTAAGCTGGGCATGCAATATCCAAGTTGATTTCTTGAGAAATCTAACATTTAGGCAGCAAAAACAACAAAAAATAAAATCCTAACTCCTTTGGCTGAAATCAAGACAACTTCCATTATGCATGAACATTTTACATTATACTAAAAAAGTGGGATTTTAGTGGGTTTGCTAATGGAATGTGCTTACATCTTGTGTTAACTTTGTCTAGATACCTTCTACGTGTAAGTTTTGGTGTTGAGTAATAAGACAGCAAAGAAACTTAGACTTCCGTAAACTACATTAGTAACAACACAAAATAACTTAAATGCCAACATACTAGAGAAGCCAAATATTCTGAGACATTACTGGAAGAAATTCTTATTGACTAGAAAATTAGAGGTCAGAAAAAATGCATCTCAGGTGGAGAACTTGATAAGCAAAGGATGAAATGATGGTTTTTCATGAGGAAGCTTTCTCCTGCCAACACAGGTACGTGGCAGAGCCAGGATTCCAAAATTTGTGTGTTACTTGGATGAAAAAACATGTATTAAAATGCTCACAGATTTGTGTGTGTGTGTGTGTGTGTGTGCAAAGCGGTGGGTGATGTATGTGGAAAAGAGAGTCTCTGTATCAATTTCTCACAAAATTGTATTTGCAGATAATACAGTAGTAATCAGATGTCTCTAAGTAAAGCCTGCATCACTATGAAAAACACCTATGACACGAAAGGTGACCTTTATGCCTTAATGACCCTCATACCTTAATGAAGGGGAGAATCAAGTAAAGGTAATAGAAAATTTGAGATGGTAAAACAAAGATGAAGAGATTGTAGGAAGGAGGTGGGGGCATTTATCAGTAATAATCTAAAATCATTCCTTATTTTGTTGCAAAATCTAGGGACGCAAAGGAAAAGTTTGGTGCATGTGAAGAAAATGTGAACATTGTTTTGGAAGGCAGCTAGAAAGTCAAGAAATGGTCTACAGGAAAAAATGACAAGTGTGAAATATAGCGTGCCAACAAACCCATTACGTTAACAGAGAAAACATGCCTCACCAGCATGTGTGTTGAAATAGTACAAAGAATATTTGCAGAGTAATGGCAGTTAGTCACAGAGATGGTTAATAAGAATGCAAAAAAAAAAGGGTGCCTTAATAAGCTGCAGCTGAATTTCACAAAAACTCCATGGTTCCCGTGGGGAAATGTTTTCTAACTTGAAGGCATTGGCAAAAATAGCCACTAAATATCTCTTGGCAAGGAAGCTAGATGGGGGCGGGGGAGGGGAGAAGCATGGGAGCAGGTGCTTCTTTTTTCTGAGTGATTTACATGTTTGTAGAAGTAGGGGGAACATCTGACTTTAAAGCTTTATCAGAGACTAAACTTTAGACTTATTGTTTTTAAACCATATTTTATCTGGGTTGTATAGAGAAGGAGTGTATCATTCACATTCTCTTTTACATTTTTATAATAAATCAGAGGTGCAAAATTTTATTTTGTTTTATTGAAAATAATGTAGCTACTGAATAAATTACTTTTTATAAAGCAGCATGCCATCACGAAAAATACATTAAACTACTAGATTCTGCCTGGATATCAGAAGTCCACTCATCTTCCTGAGTCTTGCTGAATTCAGTTATAGAAATGACTTAGTAGTATTTTCTCTTTTTAACTCTCAGGATGAAGCACATGGTAAAGTACAAAGTGATATACAAACACAATTTTAAAGTTACTAAGGGAAAACTGCCAAAAATAATATACTTTTTCATTAAGAACACAGTGAGCCTTCATCATCAGGGCTACACAAATATTTATGAGTCATTATTTGCAAATGAAGAAATACCAGTTATGAGTTGGTACCGTTTGACCAAGTGAAATTGTGCCTAGAGAAAAAAACACTACAACTAATACCCCTCATCGGCAATATTTCTGCAGGTTGGGAATGTCTTTTGGTGACTGCAAGGATCCAATATCTTAAAATTATGCTGATTCTAAGAGGGTCTAGAAGCAATGACATCCAGTAGCAACAAGCAAATTTAGTACCTACGAGTCTTGGCTTCTCACACTGTTATTTATTAATAAACTAGGCTGCTTGGAGCAGGAGCTGATTCTAGGACTCGACAGAGAATATAAAACATTCCTTGGAGCATCTGTAGTGCCAGAGAGAAATTACTCCAAAAAACAAAAAAAGCAAAACGATAAACAAAAACTCCAGCATATTTAAGTGGCTGAGTTCAAGGGACACAGAAGCCAACAGTGGACACAGTTGGAACAATGATTTGAGTAACATAATTTTTAAAAGGAGTATTGAATTATAGCCAAAGTGTAAAGTAAATATCCATGAATCTATACTGATACAAATATATTGTAAAAATAATAGTAATAAGCAGAAACCAATAAACAGGGTCAGGATACAAGCAGAGGAAGCACTCACACCCTGTGGCACAGCTGAGCCCAACAGGAAGAAGAAAGACTCGTCTTCTGTCTCGGTGAGGATTCAGCCCTGGAAAGCCAAGGACTCTGTGTGCTGTCGTCCTCCCAACTTGCTTTTCCCCAGAAAAGCCTTCCCCTTCCCTTGCTGTGGGGGGATTTGCACGTGGCTCCCCAAAGCTGCAGATGACAAATGCAGTTCTCTGCTGATCCGAATAAATCCACCTTTGCTGGAGAGATGTCTGCCAGTCTGTTTTAGGTCAACAAGAGACAGACTATTATATATAGGATGGATAAATAACAAGGTCCTATTGTATAGCACAGAGATATCCTGTGACAAACCATAATGGAAAAGAATATGAAAAAATATATGTATAATTGAATCACTTCGCTGTATAGCAGAAATTAGCACAACATTGTAAATCAACTATACTTCAATAAAATTAAAAAAAAACTGTCTAAATAAGTGATTAAATAGACAAGGAAATGGGGAACCTAAGTTTCATGCAGGAGAGTTTCAAATAAGTTTCTTTTTTTTCTTTTTTTTTTAAACCATAAATAAATAAATTAATTAATTTATTGGCTGCATTGGGTCTGTTGCTGCGCATGGGCTTTCTCTAGTTGTGGCGAGCGGGGGCTACTCTTCATTGTGGTGCATGGGATTCTTATTGTGGTGGCTTCTCTTGTTGCAGAGCATGGGTTCTAGATGCATGAGCTTCAGTAGTTGAGGCATGTGGGCTCAGTAGTGGTGGCTCACAGGCTCTAGAGCATAGGCTCAGTAGTTGTGGTGCATGGGCTTGGTTGCTCCGAGGCATGTGGGACCTTTCCCGCCCAGAAATCAAACCCATATCCCCTGCATTGGCAGGTGGATTCTTAACCAACGTGCCACCAGGGAAGTCCTCAAATAAGTTTCTTAGATACTCCTTCCTCAAGCTGGAGAGTATAACTCCCTGCCCCTTCAGTGTGGGCTGCACACAGCAACTTCTCTCCACAGAGTATAATCTGGAAAGGCGGAGAAAGAGTGAATTTACAGTGGAGAAATCTCATAAACTCACTTCAGCCAGAGGATCAGTCAAATCAACAGTGACATCTTGTTGATATTATGTAGCCTTGATATCAGTATAATGTGGTGAGAATGACACTTCATCTCTGTGGTCTTTCCCCCAAACCCATAATCCCAGTATAATTATGAAAAAAATCAGAAAAATCTTAATGTAAGGACATGCTAAAAATACGCGATTGGTACTTCTTAAATATTTTGAGATCATCAGACACTAGAAATGTCTGAGAAACTGTCACGACCAAGAGGAACCTACAGAGACATGCCAGTTGAGTGTAATGTGATGCCCTGAATGGCATCCTGGGACAGAAAAGGACAGTAGGCAAAACTAATGAAACCTGAACAAAAGATTAACTTTAGTTAATATTTTTTAAAAGTTTGCTGGGATAAGTTGCAGCTAAATTTCAATTCCATGACACAACTGAAAAAAGTCACTAACAAATAACTGGTCATAACAGTATGAGAAGATGGAGAAAACCAGTGGGGGATGAAAGGTAGAAGCTTCATGAGTCAAAAGGACAATTGAAATTACTACTAAAGACGCTCAGTATAACTGAGTCATTTGCTGTACACCTGAAACTAACACAACATTGTAAATAACTATTTGCTAATATAAAATTTAATTTAAAAAAGTAGGATTTTTCGATTATTCAACAATAGAGAAGTGTTAGACTAAAACTCCAAGATGATTTGTAGTAAGTGGGAATCAACTTGATTGAAATTTTAAATGGTAAGAAAAAAAATTTTTAAGCTGATAGTTTTTTAAAAAGGATGGAAGGTATTCAGGACACATCTGGCAAGTCCCTGGTTAGGGCCATGGCTTTCAGTAGCTTGAAATGCTTACTTTTTACTTAATCTTACTTGAAAGATCCAGAAACATTGCTGCCCTCTCTCCAGCTTCTCCTGTTTTGTCAGTGCATCAAGGGAAAGAAACCACACAGCATGCTTGTAAAGATGTTAGAGAGAGGCAGAGGCTGGTTAAACACATTATCCTGAGCGTGGGGAGAACCACAGCAATTCTAGCTTATGAGAAAGCACCAGGAAACCTACAAACACACCACACATGCATACAGGCACACAAATGTGCATGCACACACACCCCATTTACAGAGCCAACTCTGCGTTTACATTAGAGGAAACCGTATTTCTTATACACAGAGAACAGAAAATAAAGGTGCTTAAAACATGCTGCCTTTATTATATCTATGCAGCAAATTTTCTCTCAAATGTTTTTCTTTTTAAAATCTTTTCCAGCCCACTTTCCTAATGGGATTTTTGCTTATAAGAATGAAAACTATCTGGCTAAAGTATTATAGCACGATCTGGTTAAATAGGTGGTTGCTTATGTTTTTGTTGACTAGTCTAAAGCCTCAGGAAAAATTGGCTGAACTGTTGACCAGTATAAAAGAGACTTTCTAAAGTACTGAAGTATGTGAATCTCAAATACTCTTGAAAATTAAGGAAACATAGGTACTAGGATTTCAGTGGTAGCAGCAAATATATTTTTTCTCATAACTCTCAAAGTCTCTAAATAGAAATTCTTACATCTGATGATATTCAATGTATCCTATAAACATCACCTTGATCATGTTTTCAGATCCTCAGCAGCTCATAAATTAAATGAACAAACAAAAAATATACGAAATATAAGAAATCAGGTATTGCATATGGACTCACAAAAGAGATGTGAGCAAAAGTTAGCATTCTATGTAAATAGGTGTTTCCCAAATGTTTGTGTAGATGTGTTGGAGGCACTGATTTATATCACAGGGAAGACCTGAAAGGAGAAGGAATTGCCTTTCCCCAAATTACCTTGTCTTGGGCATCCTCCTTGGGGCCAAAGTCACCATTTCTGTGAGAATCAAGCTAAACAGTTTGCTTATACAGTTTATATATAAAATGTATAGTGCTAGGTCAGGAATCATTAATGTTTAGTAAATTTCCCAGTAACTGTTCTTTAATTTGATTCCCTAGGTTTTCATCTTTAACCTGTGCTTTATAACTAGTGATAATCTTAGACTGTTACAGCCTTTTAATAGTCTTTTCAATGATTTCCATATATTTTTATGTATCTATTATACACATATGATGTTTCTCTGTCTCCCTCCCTCCCTCTTCCCCCCTCTCTCCCGCTCCTTCCCTTTCTCCCCCTCCCTCCTTACCCCCCCCACTCTCAGACAATTTCAAGATCTCGCTTTCACTCTGTTGTTACACCACTGCCTGCCCTGAACACCAGCATCACACAGTAGTAAAGGAAACACAGGCCTGACTGCTCGAATTCAAGCCTTGACTACATCATCTACCATCTGTGTGACCCTGGCCAAGCCATTTAAGCCCTGTCTGTCTGTTGTCTCATTTGTAAAATGAAGGTAAGGACTGTGTAGGTGTCATAAGTGTGACAATGGTTGACAGAGAGCGAGAATCACTGGCAGATCATGCATGTTCTTTTATGGTAATTAAATAATTCAAGAAATTGTCTGTTCACAGACAGCTGAATAAAGCAGAGGACATCAAAGAGCATGTTCCGTTGAGAGGGCCAGGTTCCCTGGTTCTCATGGCACAAAAGAGAGCAGCTTCTGTGATAAAGCCTGACATGGTCCGGATACTGTTAGATGTTTCAAAAAGCTCACTCTTGTTCTCCAGGAAGATTTACAAAGTCCTGGCTGTTCGTAATTGCTTTATTTACTGGATTTGTGCCTGTCTGCTCACAATTTGCATATAACTGGTATAAAATCTCAGCACTGCCCTTATACTTTTTAAAAAAATTTTTTTAATTTTATATTGGACTATAGCTGATTAACAATGTCATGTTAGTTTCAGGTGTAGAGCTAAGTAATTCAGTTATAAATATACATGTAGCTATTATTTTTCAAATTCTTTTCCCACTTAGCTTATTAGAGAATATTGAGCAGAGTTCCCTGTGCTATACAGTAGGTCCTTGTTGGTTATCTGTTTTAGTTATGGCAGTATGTACACATCAGTCCCAAACTCCCAATCTATCCCTCCCTCCACCCTTATCTGCTGGTAACCGTAAGTTTGTTTTCTAAGTATGTGAGTCTATTTCTGTTTTGTAAATAAGTTCATTTATATCTTTTTTTTTTTTTAGATTCTGTATGTAAGTAATATCACATATGTCTTTGTCAGACTTAGTTCACTTAGTATGATAATCTCCAGGTCCATTCATGTTGGTGCAAATGGCATTATTTCACTCCTTTTTAATGGCTGAGTAACATTCCATTGTATATGTGTACCACATCTTCTTTATCCATTGTTCTGTTGATGGACATTCAGGTTGCTTCCACTGTAAATAATGCAGCAGTGAACACTGGGGTGCATGTATCTTTACAGATTACTGTTTTCTCCAGATATATGCCCAGCAGTGGGATTGCTGGATTGTATGGTAGCTCTATTTTTAGTTTTCTGAGGAACCTCCATACTGTTCTCCATAGTGGCTACACCAATTTACATTCCCACCAACAGTGTAGGAGGGTTCCTTTTTCTCCACATCTTCTCCAGCATTTACTGTATGTAGACTTTTTGATGGTGGCCATTCTGACTGGTATGAGGTGATATCTTGTTGTGGTTTGATTTACGTTTCTCTAATTAGCAATGTTGAGCATATTTTCATGTGCTTTTTGGCCATCTGTATGTCTTCTTTGGAGAAATTTCTATTTAGGTCTTCTGTGCATGTTTTGATTGTTTTTTTTTTTTTTTTTTTTTTTTTTGTTTTTTTTTTTTTGATATTGAACTGCATGAGCTGTTTGTAAATTTTGGGGAGTAATCCCTTGTCAGTCACATCATTTGCAAATATTTTCTCCCATCCTGTGGGTTGTCCTTTTGTTTTGTCTGTGGTTTCCTTTGCTGTGCAAAATCTTTTAAGTTTACTTAGGTCCCTTTTATTTATTTTTGTTTTTATTTCTGTTACTCTAGGAGACAGCTTGAAAAACATGTTGCTGTGATTTATGTCAAAGAGTGTTATGCCCATGTTTTCCTCTAAGAGTTTTTTAGTATCCAGTCTTACATTTAGGTCTTCAACCCATTTGGAGTTTATTTTTGTGTATGGTGTTAGGGAGTGTTCTAATTTCATTCTTTTACATGTAGCTGTCCAGTTTTCCCAGAACCATTTATTGAAGAGACTGTCTTTTCTCCATTGTATAGTCTTGCCTCCTTTGTCACAGATTGACTGTGGTAAGAAGGTTTATTTCTGAGCTATCTATACTGTTCCATTGATCTATATTTCTGTTTTTGTACCATACTGTTTTGATGAGTGTAGTGTAGTCTGAAGTCAGGGAGCCTGATTCCTCCAACTCTGTTTTTCTTTCTTAGTATTGTTTTGGCAATTCAGGGTCTTTTGTGTCTCCAGACAAATTTTACAATTTTTTATTCCTGTTCTGTGAAAAATGCCATTCGTAATTTGATAGTGATTGCATTGAATCTGTAGATTGCCTTGGGTAATATTGTCATTTTGACAGTATTGATTCTCTCAATCCAAGAACATGGTATATCTCTCCATCTGTTTGTCATCTTTGATTTCTTTCATCAGCATCTTATAGTTTTCAAAGTACAGGTCTTTTATCTTAGGTAGGTTTATTGCTAAGTATTTTATTCTTTTTGATGTGATGGTAAATGGGATTGTGTCTTTAATTTCTCTTTCTGATCTTTCATTGTTAGTGCATAGAAGTGCAGCAGATTTCTGTGTAAAGTGGCAGGATACAGGAACAGATTTCTTGTACCCTGCCACTTTACTGAATTCATTAATGAGCTCTAGTAGTTTTCTGCTGGCATCTCTAGGGTTTTCTATGTATAGTATTATGTCATCTGCAAACAGTGACAGTTTTCTGTCTTTTCCAATTTGGATTCCTTTTATTTCTTTTTCTTCTCTGATTGCCATGGCTAGGACTTCCAAAACTATGTTGAATAAAAGTATTGACAGTGGACATCCTTGTCTTGTTCCTGATCTTAGAGGAAGTGCTTTCAGCTTTTCACCATTGAGAATGATGTTAGCTGTGGATTTGTCATATGTGGCCTTCATTGTGTTGAGATAGATAGTTTCCCTCTATGCCCACTTTCTGGGAATTTTTTTTTCTTATATCATAAATGGGGTTGAATTTGGTAAAAAGCTTTTTCTGCATCTATTTTGATGATCATATGTTTTTTTATTCTTAAATTTGTTGATGTAGTGTATCACATTGATTGATTTGTGGATATTGAGAAATCCTTGCATCCCTGGGATAAATCGCACTTGATCATGATGTGTCATCCTTTTAATGTATTGTTGGGTTCAAATTGGTAGTATTTTGTTGAGGATTTTTGCCTCCATGTTCATCAGTGATATTGGCCTGTAATTTCTTTTATTGTGGTATCTTTGCCTGGTTTTGGTATCAGGTAGTGGTGGCCTCATAGAATGAGTTTGGGAGTACATCTTCCTCTGAAATTTTTTGAAATAGTTTCAGGAGGATAGGTGTTAAATCTTCTCTAAATGTTTGATAGAATTCACCCATGAAGCCATCTGGTCCTATCTTTTGTTTGTTGGGAATTTTTATATCACAGTTTCAATCTCAGTAGTTGTGATTGGTCTGTTTATATTTTCAATTTTTTTCTGATTCAGTCTTGGAAGTTTGTACCTTTCTAAGAATTTGTCCATTTCTTCCAGGTTGTCCAATTCATTGGCATATAGTTGGTAGTGGTCGTCTCTTATGATCCTTTGTATTTTTAGAAACTGAATGTAACAAAGCTCTTTGACTCTGGGATTCCGGGCCATGGATGGACTTGGTCTGAACTCTAACTAGTAATGAAGCACTTATAGAGTCAACGTGAATGAGGCCCCAGCATTCATAAGCAGTCAGTAAATTTTAGCCATCAATATTATAATTAAAACAATGATCATTATTATGTTTCAGATCAAATGTCATCAGGGATCTTGGTCTTTTGTTCTGAGATTTTATTCACTTTTTAAAATGGTTTCCATAGAAATTTTTACAGTAAATTACTAAACTTCAATTAAACATTCATGTCTGAATCAAAGTAGAAAGACTTGTCACTTGTTGAGGGATTTCTGTATGGGAAGCAGTTTACTTGGCAGGTTAAATGTTCAACTTTATCATCAGAACCGTATTTGGAGTTGGGTACAGTGTTAGTTTGCTAGGGCTGCCATAATAAAGCACCACAGATTGGGTGGCTTAAGCAACAGAAGTTTATTTTCTCAGGGTTCTGAAGGCTGGAAGTCCAACTTCAGGGTGTTGGCAAGATAGATTTCTTCTGTAGACTCTCTCCCTGGCTTTCAATGACCATCTTCTCCCCGTGTCTTCACATGGCTTTCTTCTGTCTGTGTCTGTGTCCCAATCTCCTCTTCTTATAAGAACACCAATCATTTGGATTAAGGCCCATCCACACAACCACATTTTATTTAATCACCTTTTTAAAGGCCTTCCCTGAAAATACAGTCACATTCTGAGGTCCTGGGGGTTAGGACTTCAACATAGGGATTTGGGGAAAACACAGTTTAGCCTCTAATAGGTACTATAATTTTTATTTTATGAGTGAGAACATTGATTCACAGACATGGTATCATTTTTCAAAATCACTTGGCAAGTGAATTGAAGAACTGGCATTCTGATATGGTGACTGCTTTCAAAGCTTTAAGTGCTTTCTTACCATCTCTGCACCAAAGCATCTAGACAATGCTTCATCCTTTGAGGGTGTTTAAGTCCTGGGCCTGGGGTATCATGACTCCACATCTCTTCTAAATGTAGTAGCCAGTACTGCTAGCTGTTGATCAAACTGCTCCCATCTCCTCCTGAGTGCAGGCTAGTCTACATCAGGCATGTTCCCATGATTGAGTTTTGGTTAATGAAATATGAATGCAAGAGATACTACCCGTTATCTTTTATGGAAATGAGAAACCACTGTATCACACCACTGAAATATCAGGATTTATCTGTGGCAATACACAGATTTAGCTTCACTAGGATAAATGAGTGTCATAGATTATCCGAATAAAAGATTAGGAACCCCAGAAATCACAAGAAATTTCAGCTAGAAACTAGTAGAAAACTTAAGGACAAGTTAGAAACTTGGTATTCTGTTGCATTCAGCAGAGGGTGTTAGGGACTTGGGAATTCTTGGGCTTTGAAGTGTCTTACTTTGCTCTTTGGGTTTGAAAATAGACATATAAGCATTGTCACTGAGGGATAAGTGAAACTCTTGCTACTGTTTGAGTAATTCAATACCAGCCTGGCTGGGAGTGAGTTAGGAGCCTTTAAACACATTGCTGACCATGGCCATAAAAGCAAGATTCTTCACTAGGTGGGTTGCCCAGGTTTATAACAACTATTTCCCCAAATCTGTAACAAAATCAAAATCTCATTGTCCCTGAAATCATTAAATATGTAGTTATTCTTTATCATTACAAGTTCTGTTGCCTTGTTTTTAATCTCAAATCTATTTTTCATTTTGTTTTGTTCTGTGGTATATATTATCCCTTGCAAGATATAATGTATACATGGGAAGTCACAATAAGCAGGAAATAAATATATAAAATTATTTTTACTCTTACATTGAGATACAAACTATTGTAACAAAAAGATAGGTGACTAGAGAGATGAAAGCGTGTGTAGAGATGGCAATGAAGGAATCTGGATCTCTTTTTTCACTCCAAGAAGGAAAAGAAAATGAGGAACTCAGGCCAAAAGGTATAGGAAAGGTCTTATTTATAATTTTCAAGTATAATAGGATTTTCTTTATTGATGGAACAAAGCCTAATATATACAGCACATACATTCATTTTCTTAGCAATAAATATCAGCTTAGCATACTTTCTCACAAAAATTTTGTATTAAAATCCAACTAATTGTTCCTTTTCTAAAATTAATAATATACAAATCTATTAAATGCAATTATATTTATTAATTTGTAATTATTAGTGTCTCTCTTTAGTGTCTCTTTTTTCATGCAGGAGTTAGAGTAACCAAGTATTTTCTGGTTTAAAATATAGCTTTATGAAGAAAAATGATTAGAAATACCTAAATATTAACTTGATGTAGTGTTCTATTTTAGCCATTTAAAAACTGATTAAACATGTTTCTGGTTTTGTCTAACATATCCTTAAAATGACACAAAAAGATCAAACAATTTTCAAGTAACTAAACTGGGTCCCAAAACACAATAGAAGTTTTACAAGAGAATAAAAATATTTAGTATTCAACAAGGGAAAGTACATGATATGTGGCATAAAGTCAAAGTTTATCAGGCATGCATATGACCCCAAATTATGAGAAGAGTCAGTCAGGCAAAACCAACACAGAACTGACATACATCAATGTCAGAATTATCAGACAATTATATTAAAACAGTTTTATCACTGTGCTTCTTAGGTTCAAAAAGTTAAGTAGAGACATGAATATGTCAAAAAGTCCAAGTTGAATTTCTATAATGTATTTGTTACATGAAAATACACTGGGTGGAATTAGATATTGGTAAGTTAGATATTGCAACAGAACACATTAATGAACTTGAAGAAGCAAGGAAATCTATCCAAAATGATTATGAAAATTTGAAAGGGCATTGGTGAACTGTGGTGTAATTGAAATCCCTCTTGGGGAGAAGCAAAGCACAAGAAACATTTGAAGAAATAATGGTCACTTTTTTATTTTTCAAATTTGATAAAAACTATGAACCTAGAGACCCAAGAAGCTCAAAAAATGTCAAACACATACAAAAATAAAGACAACTGCCTCAAAGAATATCATCAAGTTGCTCAGACATATTAGTAAAAAGAAAAACTTAAAAGCAGCAAGAGGAAAAAGAAAAAAGACAATTGGTACACGGAAAGAAAGACAAGGATGTCAGCAGAGTTTGCTCCAAAAATAATTTAAGGAAGAAGACAGGGGAGTAACATCTTTAAAACACAGCATACAAATAAACCAAAAAGATAACCTAGAATTTACATACTCGGAATAAATACCTTCCATAAACAAAGGTAATTTTCAATACTTTTGGACATAGAAATTGAAATAATTTATCATGAGCAGGCCTACAGTCTATGGGATATTGAAATGTTGAAAGGAAAATGATACCAAATAGAAATGTGAATCTAAAAAAAAAGAGTAAAGAAGCCTGAATGTGGGTTTTTTCTTATTATATAAATTTCTGCAAAAGATATCTGATCATTGGTAATACATTAATAATAAACTGTGGAATTTGTAACATGTATAAGTCAAAGGTATGACAATCAGAGCATAAAACTGAAAGTGAAAATATTAGGTATATTACTGTAAAGCACTTATCTGCATGAAGTAGTATCAGGTCACTTTAAGGTAGTTAAGGACATAGACTACATACCACTAAGTTAAAGACATAGACTACAAACCCTACAACAATAGATAAAATATATAAGCAAGCAAGCAAACAAAGGCCAATAGACCAATACTGAGAATAAAATGGAGCAATAAGAAATTCTTAATCCAAAGAGTCAGAAAAAAAGACAAAAGGAACAAAGAAATGATGGAAGACATAGAAAACCTGATCTCAACACCTCTATTTGAAGGTAGAGATAGTTCTTGCTTTTTGTCCAGTCTAAGTTTTATGATCTAAACCTTAAGATGACGAGGACATGAAAAGATGATCAAAATCATTAGTCATTATGGAAATACAATTTAAAAACACAATAAGATTCTACTACACACTTATTTGAATGTCTAAAATTTTAAAAGTTGGCTGTATCATGTGTTGGTAACACTGGAGGAACTGGAAAACTCACTGGTGGGTGTTTAATAGGGTACAAACACTTTGGAAAACTGCTTGGATTTTTCTTTTAAAGTTAATATATCCCCAGCATGCATCTGAGCTACTCCACCCCTCAACATTTACCCAAGAGAAATGAAAACACTGCCAGTAGAAAGACATGTATGTGAATAAACACATTTGCTTTATTTATAATAGTTAAAATCTAGAAACAACCCAAACATCCACTAACAGAGGAAGAAAGAACTCAGCTGCAGTGCATTCATACTAAGAAATATTACTCAGCGATAAAAAAGATGTAAACTAATATTTTGTTGAGAATTTTTGCATCTTGCTTAACGAAAGACATTGAACTGTAGTTTCCTTTTTTTCTGTACTCTTTTTTTCTGGTTTTGGTACTAGGGTAATAGTGGCTTCATAAAAATGATTTGGGTAGTATTCCATCCTCTTCTATTTTCTAAAAAACATTATGTGAAGTTGATGTTGATTATTCTTTAAACATTTCATAGAATTCTCCAGTAAAATGATGAGGGCTTGGAGATTTCTTTTGTGTGAACTTTTCAATTACAAATCTAATTTCTTTGATGGTTTTAGAAATATTCAGATTACATATTTTTTCTTGGCTGAGTTTGGTGACTGATAATTTGTGGGTTTTGAAGAATTGATCCATTTCTTATAAGTTTTCAAATGTATGAGGTTCATAACAAGTGCACAAAGACAAAAAGTTCAACATCTTTAGCCCTTAAGGAAATGCAAATTAAAACCAGAACGAAATACTACAATCAGAATGGCCAAAATGGAAAATACCTGTAGTACGAAATGATGGTGAAGATACAGCAAAACTGGACCACCTGGCACAGCCACAAAATAAAAGAAGTTAGTTTTACAAAAAGGGAAAAGACATATTCCAGGTAGAGACAATTTCATGTACAAGGACCAAAAATGAGAAAGAGACCAAAATGTTTAAGACAGAAAAATTAGGAAAGACTGATGGAGAAAAAAAACAAGTCTGAGATGATGCTACAATAATAATAAGAAAGCTCAAATCATGCATAGCCAAGCACTTTTGGGGACTTTAAGAACAGGGAGTGATAGAAAGGTTTCAATCAGGAAAATTATAACCATAGATTTGCATATTACTGTACATTATTTACGTGGCATATATTATTATATATGATGTATATTGCATATATCATGTACATTGTATAAATTGATTATCGAATATATAGATTATATATTGCTCACCATGTATATTTTGACAATTAAGTTAAAAAATAAAAGATTCATGGGTCTTTCCTGGTGGTCCAGTGGTTAAGACTTCATGTTCCCAATGCAGGGGGCACAGGTTTGATCCCTGGTTGGGGAACTAAGATCCCACACGCTGCACAGTGCGTTCCACAGAAAAAAAAAAAAAAAAAGAAAAAAAAATCATGTGGCCAAAAGAGGATATAAAGCTAACAGGTATGAGCGTTTGAAGTTGTTCAAGTGAAAAATAGTGGTAGCTAAGCCTAGGAAGATGGTAGTTTGGAAAGAAAATCAGTTTAGAGATGATAAGTGTATTGGATAAATACAATTTCATAATTGCATTAGTAGATATGGAGGGAAAGATAAGAGTTAAAGAAGATTTCTGTGGATTGAAAGGCTGGGGCAGAGGAGAAAGAATAGGTTTATGAACGGGGTGTGTGGTTAGGGAGACAGTTCAGTCTGTGACATAGCATGAGCCGCCACGATTAATTCAAGTGAAGATGCCAAGTTGGTAATTGGACATGCAGGTCTGGGCTTGAGAAACTGTTTAGGGAAAAGGAAAGTCAAGATCCGTGACTGGCTAGAAGTAAGAGGATGTGCTATAGTTATTTAACCATTTTTTATTGAAGAACGCTCCAGTTGTTTTCATTGTGGGCTATTTTAAAAAGTGGTACATAAGTTAGCATTTACATACATTATTTTCCAGGTGTGCAGCTATGTCTGCTGGCTAGATTCCCAGAAGTGGGATTGCTGAGCAAATGTGTAAATGCTTTTGTAATTTTGTTAGATCTTGCAAGATTGCTCTCCATATGGAATTGTACCATTTTGAACCCCCACCAGCAATATGTGAGAAAGACTCCTTCCCATAGACTCATGAAATGAGTACTTTATCAAGTTATTGGATCTCTACCAATATCCTGGGTGAAACATGGCATTTTAGTGTAGTTGCATTTCTTATTTACTTTATCCTGAGTTAGGTTACACACCTTTCCATATGTTGTAAATCTTGTGTGAGATGTTTGTTCATGACTTTTGCCCGTTTTTCAGCTGGATTGTCTCCAGACCTGAAATGTGAAAGCCGTGATAGGCAGAGGCTGCAAGAGTTATGAAGTGCATGTTGGAAAGCGCCTAGATCACGTTAAAGAGATGGTTGGTAGGAGTCTAAAATTTAAAGGTGACTCTCATGAGGCTTCAGACGAAACTGAGCAGCATTTATTGGAAACGAGAGGGAAGCCGATCCTTGTTATCAAGAGCAAAGAACTTGCCCGAAGTGTGTTGTAGTTGTGAGTGATGAACCTAGATATTTCGCAGCAGTGATTACACAATGCATTATACAGTGGACAAAGGAGCTATTTAGTTTCTGATAAATTAAAGCAAGAAAACATTTAGCAAGCTGATCTACTTCTCCCAAGCACGTTCAAGATATCTGGCACATAGCACAGTTGGAATCTTAGATGCTGCTACTTTATGGTCAGTGCTTGGCAACCAACAGGGCAACCTACCTTTAATCTACAAGCTGGGAATAGTTTGGGACACACAGTGATCGATGACACAAAAGGTGACCCTTCCTTGGCCTGTGTGCATCTGTGTTCTGGTTTATGAATCTGTTGCACGTTCTAACTCTTAATTGTGCTGCTCTTACTCTTTGAACACACGGTGTATTGCTGTGGTTTTTATGCAAGAAATAATAGAGCCCGGGAAGTGTAGGAGTACAGGGCTTCCACCAGATATAGACCCATGGCCAGCTCTGCATTGGGGACAGTAAACTAAATGTCAGCCCTCGTCATTCTACGCCTAGAAAAGCGAATAAAAAATAACATCAACTCCACTTCTTGGTGTAGTTTTAATTTGACATCAAAGTAAATCCAATGATAACTTAAGCAGTTTTTAATACCACATCCTGGACATTTGTATGGAATTTCAGACGTCACACTTACCTACCATTCTTCCTGTGTTATCTTGTCAGCTCACTGTCAGGGCCTTGGGCAGACAACGATTAGAGCATTTCCCATGTGCCTACCTCCCCCTCTTTCAATTAGATTTGTAAATAGTGCTGTTTCTAAGCTCTGAGAGCAACATGCAAGATATAGAATATGTTTAACTCTTCCATTTCAGTGACCACATGCAGAAGATTAACAGAAATATATAAATCTGTGTGTAGGCATGTGTGAGTGTGTGATAGGGTGGAGGAGAGACCAGAGGAAGAAAGAAAATCCAGGCTTCTTTCCTTCCCCTCTGCTTGGCTGTCTCCGCTCTCTCCCCGCCCGCCCCCCCACCCCCCACCCCCAGAACTGTATGCCTATTTTTAAAGCACCACTAAGCAGAGCATAAATGAGATGGTGACAGTCTCATTCTTCCTTGAATAAATGTACAGATTTTATTTTATTGGTTAACATGAGACTCCTCAAGTCTGATGACCCGCGTGGAGGATTGGGGAACAGTTTTCCTCAGGTTGATCCCCTCCTTCTCTGATTGCTGCTGCTTGGAATGCTTTGCTGGGTCATTCTTCTCAAACCAATCGTTCTGTGTTGGATTTCGAAAGGGGTTTGCTTTTGGCATTTCCCCTTCGCATATTTTTTTATCCAAATGGTACTTTATTTATGGCTTGAAATATAGTCTCTATGCAAATGGCTCCCCAATCCATATACTCCTAGGTTTCTCTTCCAAATTCTATTTTAGACACACAGATCAGCATGCCTACTTGACACTAGCTTCGGTGTCTTTGAGGAAAAGCAGATCAAACACGTCTGGTTCACAAACCTTGATGACTCCCTGCAGACTTTCACCTTTATTCACATTGTCCATCTAAGTAGGTGTCATGGCCACTCAATCCATAGCCCATGATGGAGGCTTAGGTGAGCACTCATGCCTCTTGATCATTTCCTGTGCACTCTGGCTACATTATGGTACCCTGCTGGATTTCTGAAGAGATCACTAATCTGCTGGCCTTTATCATTTCCACTCTTCCCGAGATCACTTCTCCAGGTTGTTATTCCTGTGCCTTCCTCGCTGGTCTCTCTGGTTCTGTTTCTGCTTCCCTCAGATCTATCTGCACTACAACAACCAGATTCATCGTCTAAGATGGAACTCTGTTGCACTGTGTCCCTAAAGTGGTGCCTGAAGAGAACAGTGCAGCCTGTTCCCCAGCTGACACTCCAGCCTCGCCGCAAGCGTCTCCTTTCCCTCCAGTAGCCTGTAGTCTTTCAATCAGCCGGTGCACCTTAAGATCCTCACATCCTCGAGATCCCTTAGGTCATACATCCTTGTCCCCATCAAGGTAGACATGGTCACATGACCTTCTCTGGACTATGACATGCGACCATAAGTGATGCTTGTGACTTTCAGGCAACAGTTTTTGAAAAGCAACATGGGCTTTATCAATCTCGCATCACTAATCATCTCAGGGATGGAGGATATGAGGAGATACTGAGTGTGAGAAATAAGTATTCACTGTTACACTGAGATTCAAGGCTTGTTTGCTCATGTTTCTAGTGTGGCCAATCCTCCATTCAGAGGACACACCAAACTCCCTTCTGCTTCTGGACAATCACGTGTTTTCTCTCTGACAGTAATGCTCTCATCATCTCCTTCCTAACCATTCATCTTCACCACATTAACTCCAATTTTCTTCCCAGTATCCACCTAAATGAGATTTGCTTCATGCACTAGTTTGTGTGCTCTCATAATTCCTGATTTTTAAGTACTTATAATAATTCCAAGTATATGGTTTTTTGTGAAACTATTTTTAAATTATGTATTTATTTGAAAAATATCTAGACGATGAGCTCCATGAGAAAAGGCCCAAGCCTGCCTTACTCACAAGGATGAATAAAGGAATGCAATTCTTTTGATTTTATCTACAGTGAAAAACAAGATTTAATCAGACCTGAATTTAATTTGGGCTCTGCTATTTGATAGAATATAGCATTTGAAAATATACTAAATTTATTTGTCTTTCAGTTTCCTTAACTGTGGGGGAAGCATTTATCTCTAAAAATCTGTTGAGATAATTACATAAGTTAAAGTCCATCATGAGGTTTGGGATGAGATAGATGCACAAGAGTAATCATCCCTTTTCTTCCCAGATAGCACGCCAGTGTCCATGGTATCAGAGCCGTTCAGACAGTCAGTGGCCCACAGCAGAAGGGGAGTGCTGTTTTTCCTGTTCCAGGTAATATTTCAGAAACCTTACTAATTCTTTTCTTAGTTTCATTGATTACCTATTTTATTTATATCAAATGATTTTCATCAAATGATAGTATTTTAGATCGTACATGATTTGCTGACAGCATTTCATATCTCAGCATGTGCTTCCAGGTGTGACTTGTCGGAGTAAATAGTTTCAGATTGTTAAGCTGTGTCTGTGTGGCACTGCTACGTGTCTTACTAGACAGGCTGGCTGTAGGTCACCCTGGGGGAAGTTTTGCTGCAAGCAATTTGATGCTTCCTTTTAAGGAAGCTGATCCAATTCTGGACTGATAGTCGTGTTCTGTGCATCCTGTCTGGCTTAGTGTTGGTTTGGGACAATTTAATTTTGTGATCGTGCTTTGACTACCCACCACGGACACAGCATCATCCAAGGGACTGTTGCCTTCTGCTGTGGGGGTTGCAGGGAGGGGTTTGGAGTATCTGATAGGTGAATAAGTTACTTTAAGTAACAGAATGATATTGAGAGTGACCTTGCCTGAATTTTAGACAAGCTGCTCTGAGCCGTCTTCCTTGGGCCTTGTCTTCAAGCCTGCGTGGCCCAGTTCTAGCAAGAATCCTGCTGTCTTAGTCCATTCAAGATGCTATAGCAAAGTGTTCTCGACTGGGTAGCTGTTACACAATAGAAACGTGTTTCTCACCATCCTAGGGGCAGGGAGGTACAAGATAAAGCTGCCAGTAAATTTGGTGTCTGGTGAGAACCTCTCCTGGTTCCTAGGTGGCCATTCTCACCATGTCCTCATACAGCAGAATAATGGAGGGAGCTTCTGGGGTCTCTTGTAAAAGGTCATTAATTCCATTCATGAGGGCTCCACCCTCATGACCTAATCACCTCCCAAAAGCATCACATTGCACATGAATTTTTGGAAATACAAACATTAGTGCACAACACCTGCTAAGTCAGTATAGCAAGAACCTCCTGACCCTTGATATTTCCTCTGGGTAATTGTCCATCTACTGATCCCTTACCCTCTCCGTGGCTATAAATTCCCCCTTATCCTTGCTGTGTTTGGAATTGATCTCAGTTCTACACCAAAGTCTCTTTTCTCTCATTGCAATAATTTCTGAGATCTATCTTTACTGTTCTAACTAGCTCTGGTTCTCTTTGACAATAGCATTAAAAAGTAAGCGAAGAACTGTTCATTTTCAAAAGAGAAGGAAAGAGAATCAAAGCTGTTGAAGAGGTATTAGGAAACAATTAATGAAACCTTCCTTGAAGGATGGTTAAAATAACAAAGAATTTGAAAAGATCATAGTCTTTGGAGTCAGAGAAGAATTTGGCAGGTGCAAAACTTTAGACAAATCACTTTTTTGAAACCTTATTTTTTTCATTTGCAAATAGAGGCTGCTATGATTGTGTGCATTTGTGTGAGATTTAAATTATATAATGTCTATTCTGGTGCCTAATGATACTATTATTTACTGGTGCTTTAGGGGTGCAGTGTTTTTCTTTTTCTTAGGTCAAAGCCGAGGCATACTAGGCAGAAAGAGGTAAAAATATCAGCTTTTTACCGACAAAGGCTTGATTGAGTGTGGTAGTAGGTTAATGACACAGCATCAGTGAGTTTCCCTGTAGGGAACCCCAGGACTGGACAGATGTGCACAGACAGTCATCACTGTGATTGTCCTGGGAGTGGGGATGGTGCTGTGACTAGTGTGTCACACAGTCCTGGAAACAGTGTCATCCCAGGGTGTCAGGGAGGAAGGAGCTGAACCCCGTGTGCTCCGACTTTTCTCCAAACGCTCCAGTGAGAGAGTCAATACCTGTGGGCAGGGAGGGGTTGGCGGAGGACCCAACAGAGACACACAGAGGAGGGAATAAATGTCCTAGGGATGACAAAGCCTTGCCTCCTAGGAGTTTCCATCCTGTTACACTTTTCTTTTTGGATACTTTTCTCCTTAAATAGTGTGAGGGTATTGCCAGGGATATCAAGAAAAATTAATTTGCCTCTATTTATTATATTTCTTAGATTGTTAAATGAGACATTAATTATAGAATATTTTGAAATTGCAGAAAATTCCAAATAAAAGTTCTAGCTTAATAGTACTGCACAGAGAGAACTATGGTGAATTTTAAATTTTATTTATGTATCTGCATATTTTTATTATCTATTTTGTTTACATGAAATTGAAAACAAATTATTCAAAAATGTTTCTATTTAGTTCTCTTTAACTAAAACATGATGTATTGATATATTCTTTATTGTAGATTTCTAACTTGTCTTTCATTTAAACCTAAAAAATAGATTTAAGTCAAGGCCCTTCTAACTAAATCAATCCATTGTGAGAATGTAGGTTTTTGCTTGGCACAGTGTTTCTTTCACTAAAACTAGTTATGTTTATAATTAAAAAAATATTAATATATGTACAAGCATTTTTCTGATTATGTTGCAAAGGACTAACTATAATATTTATTTCATAGAAATGTAGCAATAAGAATTATTATAACTATTTGTAGAAGTGTGGGAGTCTCTCAGAGGATTCGTGTGAGTGTGACTTTTCTTAATTTTAGAATGCACATTGAAGTTATTGTTGTGGTTTTTACTTCTTGATAGATTGGAAAATGTTGATTTTCTTACCACAGAGAGCTGAATGAATAGTAAGGGTTAATTTTTCTCTTTTGAGGGAATTCTGATTTTAGTTTTTATCCACTCCTTGTAATCTAAAATTTGAAACCAAAGTTGTGCTCTGAATACCGACTGTTGTAATGGCTAGCTAGTTAGAACATACTGTACCTAAGGCTATCATATCTACAAATGCCATCCTATAATTGCATTATTATTATTATATTAAGATTATGGCATTGGAAGTTTGAATGCTAGCTTTCTCCTTTTGAGAGCAGACATGGGGGTTATAAAAGGAAGGCTGGATTTGTTTATAAAAGAGGAACTTCCTTTTTTAAAAATTTCCAGTATCTTTCAATTTTGTTATATGAAAGCTTCTGCAAGTGAACATAGGTGGTCCTCCTTATACATTGAAATTTTTATTTTTTTCCTGAATTTTATTTATTTATTTTTGATTTTTATTTTGTATTGGAGTATAGTTGATTAAAAATATTGTGTTAGTTTCAGGTGTACAGCAGAGTGATACAGTTATACATATACATGTATCTATTCTCTTTCAAACTCTTTTCCCATTTAGGTTGTTACATAATATTGAGCAGAGTTCCCTGTACTATACAGTAGGTCCTTGTTGGTTATTTTATATGTAGCAGTATGTACATGTCGATCCCAATCTCCCAATCTCTCCCTCCCCAAGGGGTAGAATTCTTTTATTTATTTATTTATTTTATTTATTTATTTTTTATTTATTATTTTTTTGGGGGTACACCAAGTTCAATCATCTGTTTTTATACACATATCCCTGTATTCCCTCTGTCCCTCGACTCCCCCCCACCTCGAGTCCCCCCCACCCTCCCCGTCCCACTCCTCTAAGGCATCTTCCATCCTCGAGTTGAACTCCCTTTGTTATACAACAGCTTCTCACTGGCAGGGGTAGAATTCTTACCTCAAATTATCAGCAGCCTCATTGTAAAACATGGCCTATTAGAGGTTTTGAAATACAGTTAAATGGCATTAAGCTACTTTGATAATAAGTAGGCATGATAAGATGTCCCACATTTGATTACTTATCTTCTCCCACTATCAATTTCCTGGGTGGGGAGCGGACATCTAAAATCTAGATCATGTTGCAATTCCGAATCCACAGGCATTAAGTTCAAATTTTAATCTTTTGCTCTTTTGAGGTAATATTCAAAGAAATTAAAATCCAGATTTCCTCCACTGGGTTTTGTATATCACTGCATCTCAGTTTGAAGAGTTCCAGATGCTAGGAAGGGTTGAGGTTCTTTTGGGGTGGAAATACATTCCCTGAGTTGAGTTCAGCTTCTGAAGCGCCCCATTTCAAACCACCGAGGAATTTACACACACGCACTGGCTGCAGGCACCAGAGTTAGATCAGTGTTACGGGGCAAGCCCCTCATCAGTCTGTTTCCTTGCCTGGCCAAGAAGGGCCCAGAGCCTGTGGCCTCTGAAAATGGGCAGGTCCCAGAGGGGAGATGGGGGAGGGAGGTAGGGAGCAGATGAAAGGGGATGGTGGGTCCCACCTGCTCTGAACATCCTCAGTCTGGGATACTGGCCTCATCTTCAGAGTGAAGCAGTGAGGAGAAAGGAGGGGGATAAGGATGGTACCAAAGGATGCCTGGTCACATGAAAAGGGACTTAGGGCATGACTTTTCCCCCATAACATCTGTAATAAAAGAATCCAAGTGGCTGTGAATATAGAAATATGAGACTAGAAGGGGAGATATTTTGTACTTTTCTTTCCCAAATTCTCAGATTAAGTAATTTATCTCTTTACCAAAGCTATTTTATTTTTGCTATTTGTCAAATCTTCAAATTTCCGACTATAAGATAACCACTTGCTTTAAAGCATGAGCTATTAGCCCAGTAACTTTCTTTCGTATAAATTATTATTTTTAACTCTTAAGTATTTTTTCCTTATAAAACTGCTATTATGTAGAAATAGCCGTGATTTCAAATCCTTTTATAGCTTTTTGTTCCACAGATTTTTACTTTTGGGAATAAATTTTGATTCTTGTAAGACTTACGGTTTATGTCCTCTCTCTGAGTGAGTTGGGTTATAACATCTAATATGCAGGACCTGGATATTTTATGTCTATTACAGGATTGTTAAAATGTAGTGCTAATGTGCCTAGACTAAAAAGAAGCTATTTTAATAGTTACGGCTTTTTAAGCCAGTTGTTAGTAGCACTGATGGAATCAAGTGAGTTTTGGAACTAGGGGGCAAAGATTGACTCCTGTGTGTTACTTCTCAGTTACATAAATAAAAATCTCAAGTAAAAGTGACATCTATGAATTGAGTTTCTAAGACTAAGACGTTTCATTAGATGAGAAGTTGTAGTGCTTAGCTCTGAGCTGAAATATTTGCATTGGCAGGACAGTATTCTGGGAATTCAAAGTTGAATGCATTTGAGTGATAATTTGACTTTTTGAGGCTTTCCATAACTCTGAATATTATCCCAGCAAATACAGTTCTATTAGAGTGAAATACGAAGCAGCATAAAGATGTTGAATTCAACAACAGATGTTGACGTTTAAGCAATTTGGCATTTTTATCAATTTAGCATTTCATTTATTCATTTATCATGTAAAGCTCCATTTAATTCATTTTATCAGTTTTAATAAATTAGCATTTACACCTGTGGAAAAAAAGACACCTCAGAGTGCTGTATCAGCATTTGTGGTTTTAAAAATGCGCCATTCAAGTACATCTTTTCTTTCATGATGGTTTGTTGCACAAGATTAACTTAACAAAAATGCACAATCTAATATTTATGTTTGAGTAGCTAAAAATCAAAAGGTAATGCCTTTTCTTTTAAAGCCTATTAGGTCTTTTTGAAGTTTTTTCCCCAATACAACTCAGTTGCAATGATTTCTGATCACCAAGTACAAATTAAAATGAAACATAATAATACTAATACTATTTCCACTCGGTTAATGTCATAGAATCAGCTATTGGAGTTGAAGCAAACACTACCTATTGTAAAACAACTGTGCTTTTCTAGAATTGACAGAGATCTCTGTAAGGAAGAACTAAGTCTCCAAATGCAGTAAATAAAACAATCTACATTTAAAATATCAATATCAGAAAAGAATATTTGGAAACAAGAGGGAATCTGAGGTAGAATATTAATGAGACTTTAGCTTGTGCAACAGCAAAGCTAAAAAGGAGCCTAGTTATTTCTAGAAAATTATAAAGAAATCTTTAAATATGTCCTAACCCTAAATATGTAATTAATTTGGGAAACAAAAGACACTAATTTCAGCACACCAAGATTCAATGCACTTTCATGTGGTTAAAAGAAAAATGAAAATCCACTTGGCTTATGCTTCACTCAAATATCTAGCATATTTTATAGTCTTTCAACAATTATTCATTACTTTCCATACAAAACATTTTACAAGCGAATAAACAGTAAAACAGAAGCTGTTGAGGAGTTAAGAAGTAATTGAACATTTGTATTTAACTTTTTTCTCATTTATTTTATTTTTGTGATTTTTTTTGGCCTTTTTTATTGTGGTTGGTTAACAATATTAAATTGGTTTCAGGTATACAGATAGCAATTCAGCATTTTTACAGATTACACTCTATTAAAAGTTATTACAAGATGGCTGTAATTCCCTGCTATCCTTGTTGCTTATATATTTTTTATGTGGTAGTTTTTACCTCTTAATCCTATACCCTTAATTTGCACCCCCCCCCCCCGCCTCTTTGGTAACCACTAGTTTGTTTCTTATTTTTGTGTTTATGTTTTACATATACATTCATTTGTATTAATTTTTAGATTCCACATATAAGTGTAATCATACAGTATTTTTCTTTCTCTCTCTGACTTATTTCACTGAGGGCCTGTTCTCTAGGTCCATCCATGTTGCTGCAGATGGCAGTATTTCATTTTATTAATAGCTGAGTAATATTCCATTGTAATATTTACCATATCTTCTTTATCCATTCATCTGTTGATGGACACTTAGGTTGCTTCCATATCTTGGCTTTTGTAAATAATGCTGCTATGAATGTTGGGGTGCATATATTTCTTCCAATTAGTGTTTTTGTTTTTTCCATATATATACTCTGGAGTGAAATTGCTGGGTCATGTGGTGGTTCTATTTTTAGTTTTGAGGAACCTCCATGCTGTTTCCATAGTGCTTCACCAATTTACATTCCCACCAACAGTGTAGGAGGGTTCCCTTTTTTCCACATCCTCACCAACATTTATTATTTGTGGTCTTTTTGATGATAGCCATTCAGACAGATGTGAGGTGATATCTCGTGGGTTTGATTTGCATTTCTCTGATGATTAATGATGTTAAGCATCTTTTTGTGTGTCTATTGGCTATCTGGTGGTGTGTCTTCTTTGGAAAAATGTTTATTTGGTTCCTTGGCCCATTTTTTGATTGGGTGGTTTGCTTTTTGATACTGAGTTATATGGGCTGTATATATATATCTTAGATATTAACCCCTATCAGTCATAGCATTTGCAAATATTTTTTCCCATTCCATAGGTTGTCTTTTTGTTTTGTCAGTGCTTTACTTTGCTGTGAAAAAACTTTTAAGTTTAGTTAGTTCCCATTTGTTTATGTTTGCTTTTATTTCTTTTGCCTTAGGAGACAGTTCCTAAAAAATATTGCTGATTTATGTCAGAGTGTTCTGCCTAAGTTTTCTACTACATTTAGGTCTTTCATCCATTTTGAGTTTATTTTTGTGTATGGTGTGAGGTAGTGTTTTAATTTCATTCTTTTACATGTAGCTGCCTAGTTTTTCTATCACTACTTATTGACAAAACTGTATTTTCTACATGGTATGTTCTTCTTTCCTTTGTCATAGATAAATTGGCCATAGGTGTGTGGATTTATTTCTGGGCTCTCTAGTCTGTCCTGTTGATATATGTATCTGTTTTTGTGCCAGTACCATATTATTTTGATTACTGTAGCTTTGTAGTAAAGTCAAATCTGGGAACATAACTCCAGCCCTGTTCTTTTTTCTCAAGATTGCTTTGGCAATTTGGGGTCTTTTGTGATTCCAGATGAATTTTAGGATTATTTGTTCTAGTTCTGTGAAAATTGTCATGGGTATTTTGATAGGGATTGCATTGAATCTGTATATTGCTTTGGGTAGCACAGTCATTGGGATACCTTTCCATTTCTTTGTATCATCTCCAATTTTCTTCAACATTTTTTTTCAGATCTTTATTGGAATATAATTGCTTTGCACTGTTGTGCCAGTTTCTGCTGTACATCAAAGTGACTCAGCTGTATTTATACATATATCCCCATATCCCCTCCCTCTTGAGCCTCCCTCCAACTCTCCCTATCCCACCCCTCTAGGTCATCACCAATCATCGAGCATCAACACTTTATAGTTTTTTTGAGTGTAGGACTTTCACTTCCTTAGTTAAGTTTACTCCTAGGTGTTTTATTCTTTTTGAGGCAATTTTAAGTGGGATTTTTTAAACTTTCTCATTCTGATAGTTCATTATTAGTGTATAGAAATGCATCATATTAATCTGTATCCTGTAATAATACTGAATTCATTTTTTAGTCCTAATAGTTTTTGGGTATAGATTTTAGAGTTCTCTACAAAGTATCATGTTATCTGCAAATAGTGACTGTTTTACCTCTTCCCTTCCAACTTGAATGCCTTTTATTTATTTTTCCTTGTATGATTGCTGTGGCTAGGACTTGCAATACTATGTTAAATACAAATGGTAAGAGTGGGCATCTTTGTCTTATTCCTGAACTTAGGGGAAAAGCTTTCAGCTTTTCAGCCATTGAGCATGATGTTGGCTGTGAGCTTGTCATAAATGGCCTTTGTCACATTGAAGTATATTCCCTTTATGCCCACTTGCTGGAGACTTTTTTTTATCATAAATCGGTGTTGAATTTTGTCAGATGCTTTTTGGTTATCTATTGAGATAATCATGTGATTTTTATCCTTTTGTTAATGTGGTGTATCATATTGATAGGTTTGTGAATGTTAAACCATCCTTGTGACCCTGGAATAAATCCAACTTGGTCATGGTGTATAATCCTTTTTATATATTGTTGGATTCTGTTTGTTAAAATTTTGTTGAGGATTTCTGTGTCTATATTTATCAAAAATATTGTAATTTTCTCTTTGGTGTCTTTGTTTTTGGTATCAGGGTAATGGTGGCCTCATAGAATGAATTTGTGAGTGTTCCATCCTATTCAGTTTGGGGGAATAGTTTGAGAAAAATAGGTATTAACTTGTTTTTAATATGATAATTTCTAGGTCCATCCATGTCACTGCAAATGGCATTATTTCATTCTTTTTTATGGCCAATATTCCATTTATGGTATATATGTACCACATCTTCTTTATCCAGTCTCTGTTGATGGACATTTAGGTTGTTTCCATGTCTTGGCTATTGTTAATAGTCTTGCAATGAACATTGGGGTGCAGGTATCTTAAGTCAGAGTTTACTCCAGTTATAAGCCCAGGAATGGGATTGAAAGATTGTATGGTAACTCTATTTTTAGTTTTTTAAGAAACTGCCATACTGTTCTCCATAGTGGCTGCCCCAAGTTATAGTCCCTCCAACAGGGTAGGAGGGTTCCTTTTTCTCCACATTCTCTCCAGCATTTATTATTTGTAGACTTTTTAATGAAGGCTGTTCTGACTATTGTGAGGTGATATTTCATTTGTAGTTTTGATTTGCATTTTGCTAATAATTAGCAATATTAAACATCTTTTCATGTGCCTCTTGGCCATCTGTATATCTTTTTTGCCATTGGTAATCTGATAGGGATGAAAAATATAAGACACTGATGAAAGAAATTGAAGATGACACAGACGGAAAGATATACTGTGTTCTTGGATTGGAAGAATCAGTATTGTTTCTCTCTTTCTTTTCTTTCTTTCTTTTTTTTTTTTTTTGGCCACACCACATGGCTTGTGGCATCTTAGTTCCCCAACCAGGGATTGAACCTGGGCCCTCAACAGTGAAAGCACAGAATCCTAACCACTGGACAACCAGGAAACTCCCCAAGAATCAGTATTGTTAAAATGACTATATTACTAAAGGCAAAAATACAGATTCAGTGTAATCTATTTCTTATTTTTTTAAATTTGAGTCCTGTCTCTCTCTTCTTCTTGGATAGACATGCTAGAGGTTTATCAATTTTATCTTTAAAAAAAAAAACAGCTTTGATTTCATTGATTTTTTTTTGGTTTCTTTTATTTCCTCTCTCATCTTTTTCCTTTCTTCTGCCTATTTTGGGCTTTGTCTGTTCTCCTTTTTCTAGTTCTTTTAGGTGGTAGGTTAGGTTATTTTTCTTGTTCTGGAGGAAGATCTCTATCATAATAGTTTCACCTTAGAACTGCCTTTGCTGCATCCCATAGATTTTAGAGTGTTGTGTTTCCATTTTTATTTGTCTTGAAGTGTTTTCTGATTTTCCCTTTGATTTCTTCATTGACCCATTGATTTTTCAGTAGCATGTTTTTTAGCCTCCATGTGTGTGTGCTTTTCCCATTTTTTTGTCCTATGGTTAAAAAAAGAAATGCTTCATATAATTTCCATCCTCTTAAATTTGTTGAGATTTGCTTTGTGGCCTATCATGTGATCTACCCTGGAGAACATTTCATGTGCACTTAAAAATAGTGTGTATTTTGCTACTTTTGGGTGGAATAGTCCTAGAGATGTCTATTAAGTCCAGTTGGCCTACTGTGTCTGTCATTTAAGACCATTGTCACTTTACTGATTTTCTGTCTGGATGTTCTGTCCATTGATGTAAGTGAGGTGTTAAAGTCCCTATTATTATTGTATTATTGTCAATTTCTCCCTTTATGTCTCTTATTATTTGCTTTATATATCTTGGTGCTCCTATGTTGAATGCTTATAAGTTGACAAGTATAATATCCTCTTCTTATATTGATTCCTTTATTATTATATATAATGTTCTTCTTTGTCTTTTGTTATAATGTTTGTTTTAAAATCTATTTGTCTGATATGAGTATTGCTACTTCCGCTTTCTTGTCATTTCCATTTGCATGAGATCTCTTTTTCCATCCCCTTGGTTTCAGTCTGTGTGTCTTTAGATTGAAGGAAATATCTTGTAAGCAACATATAGATGAATCTTGTTTCTTTTTTATCCAATCATCCACCCAATGACTTTTGATTAAAGCATTTAACCCATTGACATTTAAACTAATTATTGATAGATATGTACTTATTGATGTATTATTACTTGTTTTCTGGGTTTTTTTTGTAATTCTTTTCTGATCATTTATTTATTTTGTTTCTTCCCTTGTGGTTTAATGGTTTTCTTTAGTAAATGCTTGTGTTCCTTTTTTGTTTGTTTGTTTGTATAGCTATTGTAGATTTTTTATTTGTGGTTACCATGGGGTTCATATATATTGATCCAGAATTATATCTACTTATTTTAAACTAATAGTTATTTAAGTTCAAAGACATTCTAAAAGATATATATTTCTGGCTCCCTTCATCTGCATTTTGTGTTTTTGATGTCATATTTTACATCTTCAGGCTTATCTCTTAACTATTGTACTTACAGTTGCTTTTACACTTCTTTTTGTTTTTTAATCTACATAGTGGCTTATTTAAGTGATCTTCAATCCTTACTATATACATTGCATTTTCTAGTGGGATTTTTCCCTTTCCTATAGATTCCTATTTCTTTTCCATTTAGAGGAGACTCTTAACATTTCTTTTAGGGTCAGTTTAGTATTGATGAATTCTTTGAATGTTTGTTTGCTAGGGAAGTCTTTATCTCTCCTTTTATTCTAAATGATAATCTTGCTGGATAGAGTATCCTAGGCTGTAGGGTTTTCCCTTTTAGCACTTTGAACGTATCATACCACTCTCTTCTGGCTTGATAAGTTTCTGCAGAGAAATCAGCTGATAGATGAAGATTCCCTTGTGTATGACTGTTTTTAATCTTGCTGCCTTTAGAATTAACTCTTTAACTTTTGCTGTTGTAATTATGATAGATATGTCTTGATGTGAGTCTTTTTGGGTTCACTTTGTTTGGGACCTCCTGTTTCCTATACCTCATGTTTCTTTCATCAGGGTTGGAAAGTTTTAAGCTGTAATTTCTTCAAATACATTTTTGATTCCTTTCTCTCTCTTTCTCTTCTCCTTCTGGAACCCCTAGAATGCAAATGTTGGAATGCTTAATGTTGTCCTAGAGATTTCTTAGATCACTTTCATTTTTTAAAATTTGTTTTACTTTCTGCTGTGCAGATTGCATGATATCCATTTTTCTTTTCTTCCAAATTACTAGTGCATTCTTCTGTTCACTTAGTCTGCTATTACTCCTTCTAATGTGTGTTTCATTTCAGCTATTGAATTTTTTTTGACTGGGTCTTTTTTCATATTTTCTAGTGTGTTGTTAAAATGTTCAGTGTTTAGATAAATTCCTAATTCAGTTGACATTCTCATTACTGATGTTTTGAATTCTTAATCTGGTGGATTATATATTTCTGCTTCCTTATTTTTTCAGGGATTTGCTCTTGCTCTTTCAATTGAGAGAAGTTTCTCCACCTTTTCATTTTACTTAACTCTCTCTGCTTCTATGAATTTAGTTAAATAGTTACCTGTTGTGGTGTTGAAGTGGTGATCTTACGTGGGAGCATCCCTATGCAGACTCCGTGTGCCTAATGCCTTGGGGGGTGGGGTGGTCTGGAGTTGATGTGGACACAAGTTACATCTTTCCTCAGAGTGTGCTGGCAGCTATCACTTTGGTAGGAGGTGGGGCTACAGCCAGTTCTGGGTATGAGGCAGGAATTCCCCTCTGCTTAGTGGCTGTCACTGCTCTACTGGGGGAGGGGTCTGATGCCAGGTTGCTGGAGCAGAAGTGTGAGCTGGCTCTGTTCTCTTAAGTGTATTTTTCCCTCTCCCCACACCAGGACCTTTGCCCCAGAGGAGGGGAGTGCTGAAGCACATGGCGGGCATGGATAATTTGTAAAATAATTTCCTGAGTGCAAAGACAACTGGAAAGCTGATCAAAATACATGAAACAACTGTTGGCAGATTTTTGACAACCTTTGGGCATAACTTTGCTCCCTGAGAGAAGAGAAACAAATGGGGCGGGCTCCATCATTGGCCCCTTTCTGCCCAAGGGGCACATCTGTTATTCTCCAATGGGAGAGAAAACCCAAGCAGAGTATGAGAGTTTTCTGGGTTAAAAGGCGGAGATCAGGGTTTATGGAAGCAGAGCAGAGGAGTTAAGCGGACAGTGTACCTGAGAATAAAGGAGGAACTTAGTGAACGAGAGCAAGGAATCTCTACAGGAAAGGATACTCTACTTTGCAAACACAGGGTGGAAATCCAAGGGGATGAGAAAAGAACAAAAACCAGGGGACCGCAGCCTGGATAATCCTACATCCAGTTCACTATGGGGACATTCTGAGAGCTGACCAACAAGAATGTATGTGGTAGAGACTCCATATGGCTTCACCTTCTTAGCACAGCTAAGATACCCTTAGAATAGAATCCACTCTTGACAGATTATAACAGATCTTGGGAAAAAAGCCTCAAAATTTGAAGCTAATTTCCTAGTAACCTAACCATCTGCAAGAACAAATGTCAACACTCTTTAATGTAAGCAAAAGATCAAGTTACTCAAGACCACGATACCCCAAATGTTCAGTATCTAATCAAATATTGCTAGATAATCAAAGCAAGACAACATAAACATAAACCAGGAGAAAATAACAATCAGTCAATAGAAATTCAGCAATGACCAATATGATGGAATTACTAGAGAAGGCATTTAAAACAGCTATGTGTATGTACTCACAGATATAAAGAAAAATGTAAACATGGAGAAAAATTAAAGATATATTAAAAAGCAAGTGGAATTTTAAGAGCTGAAAAATATGGTATCTGACATGAAAGTTGCTGAGTTGGGTTAACAGTCGATTAGTCATTGATAAATGAACTTGAAGATTTAGCAGTAGGAGTTACCCAAACTGAATCACATGAAGAAATAATTTTTTAAATAACAAAAATAAGTAAACAAAGCTATAGTGACGTGTGAAACAGTATTAATCTTATATATGTGTTTTCACTGTTTCAAAAACAGAAAAAGAGAGAGCTGCTGAAAAATATTTGAAGAAAGAATGTTTTTTTTTTAATTGATGAAAACTATAAAGCCACAGCGTGAAGAAACTTAATGGAATCCAAGCTGAGAACTACCTCAAGGCACATTGTAATCCTATTCATGACAGTCAGTTATAAAGAAAAGAATCTCAAAGGTAACCATGGAAAATACACATTAGTGTAAGGGGACAGCAGCAGCAAGGAATAACCAAATGCTTCTCGTTGGAAACAATGCAGGCCAGAAGGAAAGGAGTGATATTTGATAAAGCTGGCGGGGGGAAGAAACTGAAGTTAGAGTTCCTTATCCATTAAAAATATCTTTGAAAACTGGACATAAAGACTTTTCTAGCCAAACTAAAGCAACAGAATTTTGACTCTGCAGTATAACAAGTGTTAGAGGAAATTTTTCTGGCAGACAATTTGAATAGACTTATATCAACTTAAATAATAGATTCATAATTAAAAATCACCCAACAATGAAATCTCTAGGCTCAGGTGGCCTCCCTGGCGAATTCCATCAAATACTTAAGGAAACATTAATGCTAATCGAACCCAAACTCATTTAGATAAATGGAGAAGAGAGAACAACTCACAATTCAATTATAAGAACAAGATTTTACAGATCCTAAAGTTATATGAATATATTACAAGAGAAGAAAACAGCAGAATAATGTTCCTTAAGAACATAGATGAAAAAATTGCTTACTAAAATGTTGGCAAATTGAATCCAACAATATATTTAAAAGATAACACATGCAAAAATAAGTTTTATTTCAGAAATGCTGGGCTGACAATATTCAAAAATCAAACAGTACACTTCAGCACATTAACAAAGGACCATCTCAGTAGTTGCAGAAATCACATTTGATTAAAATCAATACTCATTCATGATTAAGGAAAGAGATACCACTTCCTCAAGCTGATAAAAGGTGTTGATAAAACCCTAGCGTTCTCATATTTAAGGGTGAAAGACTAAAAAGTCTTCCCTAAAATTGGAGAAAAGCAATGATTTCCACTCTCTTCACTGCCTTTTTGATTTTCATAGAGGTGTTAGGTAGAACAATGAGCAAGGAAGAAAAATAAAATGGATGAAATTCAATGAGGAAAATACACAACTTTTTATTCACACATAATAGAGTATATATGATGGTTCAGTGAGCCCCCAAAAAGATGTTCAACATCTATGGACTTCAAGGAAGTATAAAGCAAAACAAAAGGAGACACCACTGTGTAGTATCAGAAAGATTCTAATTAAGAAGACAGATAATACTAAATATTTGCAAAGATGCAGAGCATTTGACATGAATTGAAAATAGCAATGTTTTTGGAAATCTGGAAGTTTCTTACAAAGACAAGTGTACACTTACAATAAAACCAAGCAATTGCACTCCTAGATATTTATCTAACAAAAACCAGAGTAAATATCCATAAAGGTTTATACCATAATAACTTTATTCACAATGTCCAGAAAAATAGTAAATAATGCAAATGTCCATCAAAAGATGAATGAATGAACTGGATTGTATTGTATTCACACAGTGGATGCTACTCTGGAATGAAAAGTAATAAACAAATAATAAACATAATAACATGGAAGTGTTTCAAACTATTCTGAAAGAAGCCAGAGACGAGGGAACAATGTAGGATTCCATTTATGTGAAATTCTAAAATGGTCAATATGAGCCTGTAGTAGTGGAAATAAAATTAGTGGTTGCTCTGAATCAGGCAAGGTGGCTGGATGGTTCACAAAGGATTTGGGGAAACTGGTGGGTTTCTGGGCACGTTCTATATTTTGATGGCTAAGTGGCTGCATACATTTCTCAAAAGCCATCAAAGTATAAAATTAAAACGAGAACCATTTACTACTGGAGTTATGGGCATGCACTCCACAGTAGTGGGAAGACTTGAGGCAGTACTGAAGAGGAGATATGGTAGAGAACTGCCAGGGGAACTTCAGATAAATAAAACCCAAAGTCTGTTTTTTTTTTTTTTTTTTTTTTTTTTTTTAGAACAGCAAGAACATGAAAAGAGGGCTGGTTTCAGGAACTTTTGTGGATCTGGTTTAACACAAAGTCAAAAAAGAAGCTGGAAGGCAGGGTTTAATGTGAAATTGACAGAAACTCCTGTATTCAAAATGAAGAGTTGGTACAAGAGGGTGGAGGGTGGTCTCCATGTGAGCAGCATCCCTCAGGGCTGGTCTGGAATTTCTGTGAAGAGAGAAAAGCCAAAAATATTTATTGTGCACACACGCATGTGTGCACATACACATGGTGACATGAATAGAATACTAACTAATATGGACTAGGGTTCCCATCCTGAACTGATGGGAACCTCCTGAAGATAGCTGGTCAAGCAAGGAAATACATGATTTAATAATAAACAATATTCAAATATTTCCAAGAAAGATGCTGACAAATGTGTAACTGCATACAATAAACAGATGACAATAGAAGAAAAACTGGCAGCAAAAATTTCTATGGAACAGATTAAAGTGTGACCAAATATAATTATTTAAATTTATTATTAAAAATGCAATATAGGAATTTTCTTTATCAAACAAGAAAACAAACTGGGAGATGGTTTATCAGAAAATTAGGGAGAGAAGAAACTGAGTCAAAGATCTTGTAAGATAAGAAATGCTTTAAAAAAGTATGACAAAAATGAATGTTAAATTTATGAACTCATTAAGACATAGTAAGAATAAGAATGAGTTAATTGCGCAGAACACAATAGAAATGAACAAAAGGTGAGAAGGGGTTTTGAGATTATAACTGACAAAGATTATCAAAATAAAGTCAATATATGCATAGTTGGTGTCCCCAGTTAAGAAACTCAAATATTGGATATCATGAAGAAAAATATAGTCCAATAATAAAAGAAGATGTGAATCTACAGATTAAAAGGTTAAATTCTATCCAAGGGAAACACTGGTAAAGCACTACTAACTCTCCTATATGTCTTAGTAAAAATTTACTAGATTTAAAATTTAAAGAAGGAATCTATTTATAAATTAGGCAAAGAGATGAAGTAATCTAAAAGGCGAAATAGACTTTTTCCATAGCAACATTGAACACTAGAAGGCAATAACTATTTTCTATGACATCCACAGGAAACTGAAGCAATAATTATATATGTAACCAGAGTGTCATTTGAGTGTAAGGTCACAGGAAAAGTAACATAGGAAAAATAGTGCAAATTATACTTTCCTAAAGCAATGATGGGGTGATGACATGGAGCCAAATAAGCTATGGGTGGAACATCTATAGTAAAATGACTGGTGATAAAAATTAATGAACTCTGGGACTTCTCTAGTGGTCCAGTGGGTAAGACTCTGCACTTCCAATGCAGGGGACATGGGTTTGGTGCATCATTGGGGAACTAAGATCCCACATTCTGCACGATGAGGCCAAAAAAAAAAAGTTATGAGAGAAGGTTGAAAAAATCATAGAACATATAAGCACAATGTTTTGTGGTTTTGTTCTCATTTTTAAAGGCCACATGTAAAAATTTATCATTTAAGCTCAATTAAGTAAATGTATATATATGATAACTATGAAATAATGAGAATTTGTAATTTAATGAAATCAAATATTGGAAAGTGATGGGAGAGGTGAGGAAGTAAACATATCCTAAATATCATTGCGTAAAGTAGGAAATTAGTATTGTCTAAAGAAATAGTGGATTGATATATAAATCTATAATCACAAACTTGGTTCCTAAAACAAAAATTCAGAACATCCACTCATCATACACACATACATGCACACACAAGTACACACACAGACATGCACATACAGATACACACAAAGTAAATCCTCTCTGAAAAATATCAGCTCCTCTTTGTATTATTTTAACTTGTTTCTACACAATTTCTGATTTTCAATAATAAAATAAGTAAACACACAAGGAAATAAAAAAAAACTGATCAAAAAAGCAAGAGAAGTAACAGAGTATAGAAACAGACTCCTTGGGTATACAAATAAGTTGTAACATGCATACCAAAATATAACTGTGTCTAATACATTCAAAGATATGATAAAGAAGATTGAGAATTTTGGCATAAAACTGGCACATAAGTAAAAAGAATCAAAGGAAAATAATAAAAAACTAAATGTACAGAATTAAAATTGACAGCATACTGGATGGATTTAATAGCTGATTATAGACAGAGAAGAGAGAATTAGGGAACCAGAAGACAGACCTAAAGAACCGTTAAAAAGTGAAAGAGGTTAGCTTGGGCTTTTACACATGGCAGTCTGAGAATTCCACAACTGTGAGAGCAGAAACTGACAGGCCTCTCAAGGCCCCAGCTCGAAGAAACTCACAGGGATAACTGAAATTATGGGGTTGGAGAAGTAGTCTCTACCTCCTGATGGGAGGTGGCAAAATCATAATTGAAGGGATGTGACTACAGTAAAGGAGTGGAAGGAATATATGGTCTTTTTATAATAATAGAAAACATTAAATAAATTTTGGTAAATTCATGCAGCTAAATTCCATACAGAGAAAAAAATACATTAAGCTACTTTTTCAAGTATTGATGAGGGTGGATTTCTAAAATATATGTTTTAAATAAAGTGAAGAAATATGGGTATTATAAGTTACCATTTCTTTAATGAGGAAGGATAAGTCATATAAGCTTGTTTTTTTATCGAGTATTTTTAATTGAAGTGACAGTGGCTTCTATTACGTTTCATGTGTACATTATATTTCTAGTTCTATATACCCTACAGCATGCTCGCCACTAAAAATTTTGTTTCCACCACTCACCATACACTTGATCGGCTTTACCCATTTTGCCTTCCCTCTCTTCCCCCAGTAACCACTACTCTGTTCTTTGTATCTAGACATTTATTTTTGTTTGTTTAATTCATTTACTTATTTTGTTTGCTAAATGCCACATATGAATGAAATCATGTGGTATTTGTCTTATTTCACTTAGCATAATACCCTCCAGTTTCATCTGTGTTGTTGCAGATGGTAAGATTGCATTGTTTTTTGTAGTATTCCATTGTGTGTGTCTGTGTGTGTGCGTGCGTGTGTGTCTGTGTGAGTGCGTGTGTATGTGTAATACCTTCTGTAGCCATTCATCTGTTGATGGGCACTTGGTATGTTTCCATATCTTAGCAATTTTAAGTAATACCACGATGAACATAGGGGTGCATATACCTTTTTGAATTATTGTTTTCATGTTCTTTGGATAAATACCCAGAAGTGGGAGAGCTGGATCATATGGTAGCCATAGAATATATACTGAGAAGTACACAAGGAAGGAGGAAATGTGATTGATATATACAAGGCTAACTGGGTTCTGGATATGGGAATTATCAGTATGTACTCTTCTGTAGAGTTTGAAATAATGAAATCATTTAATATAAATTAACATAGTTAAAAGGGATCAGTGGAAAATATTTTATTTAGATATTTTATTTTTTATTTATTTTATTTATTTTTGGCTGCATTGGGTCTTTGTTGCTGCGCAGGCTTTCTCTAGCTGTGGTGAGCAGGGGCTACTCTTAGCTGCAGTGCACAGGCTTCTCATTGTGGTGGCTTCTCTTGTTGTGGAGCATGGGCTCTAGGCATGTGGGCTTCAGTAGTTGTGGCACATGGGCTTAGTAGTTGTGGCTCGTGGGCTCTAGAGTGCATGCTCAGTGGTTGTGGTGCACAGACTTAGTTGTTCCACGACATGTGGGATCTTCCCGAACTAGGGATCAAACCCGTGTCCCCTGCATTGGCAGGCAGATTCTTAACCATTGTGCCACCAGGGAAGTCCCAAGAATACTTTAACAGAAAATAAACTGACAGTAAAAGATCTGAAACAGATATTGAAGCAATGAACCAGACATTTTTATAGAAAGAGAAGTTTTATATTGAAGAGAATTGAACAAGGCAGAAAGTGAGATTAGAATCAGAAAGTGACCTTTTCAAACGAGGTAAAGGGCTTGAACTTCATTCTATAAGTAATAATAAGTCATAAAATATTTATGGACAGAAAAGGCATAACGAAAGGAGCATTCTCAGGGGCATTTTCTGACATTTTGGCCAAGATGGAGTGAGAAGCATAGCTTAGATGCAGGTAGAAGTCTACTGCAAGGCTAGAGGGCATTGTTGTTCAAGAAGTAAATGCATTACAAGCTGGTACCAATATGCGCTAAGTGAATTCAGGTCTCCTGGGACAGATGGAGTACATCACAGGAGCCAAGGGAAGCTGAGGATGAAATTACTGTTGCTGTGAGTAATCTTTGAGAAGTTTGGTGACCAGGTAGAATGCTCAAATGATGTGAAAATTGAGACAGTATGCAGTATTTGTTCTGTATTTTTTTCCTTTTTAGTAAAAAAAAACAAAACAAAAACAAAAACCATACACAATAAGATGAAGTGCACACACGTGGGAAAACTCTTTATCAGATGATTAATCAGGGTGTTTCTGAGAACCAGTTGCCGGCATAGCTTTATTTTTTGCCTTAATTTAACATTAGTTAGAATTCTGTGAATTGAAACTTCCAACAGAAGTGTTGCTGAAAAGGTCCTGTGCTCTTGTGAGTGAGAAATGACTACATGTCTCATAATAGATTTTTTTTAAGTGAATAGAAGGAATTCTGCTTCTGGGAATATAGAGTACATGTACTTTCCACATTACTCACTGGAAGTACCTCTGAAAATCTTGGGCATTATAACAAAACAAACGTGAAGACTCAGAAAAGCAGAGAGAGTACAGACAGACCAGGGTCCTTGGAATCCAAGGAAGAGCATGGCAGTGAGTTCTTGTGTTTTCATTTTGCCTCATATATGCCAATACATGCCAGGCTTGATGTTAAAGAAGCTGGCAACCTAGAAATGCCAATAGTTATGCACACACGTGTGCACACGCGCACATACACACACACACACACACACACACACCCCTCTCCAAAAAGCCCAGACATCAAGAAAAGGGGCATCCTAGCAAAACACAAATCTTTTAGACAATGGTCACCCTATTCCAGCCAAACAGCACAGGAAACTGTGGCCCCACTTCCATCTACTCCAAAGCAGGGAGCCCAGACTTTCATCCTCATCAGGTTGAACAAGGGTGCCTCAGCCCCTCTGCCAGGATAGTGTCAGAGCCAAGTCAAAAGTTGAGGCCTTTGTCCTCACCAGGTAGAAAGGACACTCCCACTAACAACCCAGTGGTATCAGTGGAGACCACCCAGAAGCCCAGACCTCCATCCCCACCTGGCAGGAGTGAGGTACCTCTGTCCTGCCCCACTGAGGAGATGTCAGAACAGATGTAGTGGAGCAGATCTCCAGAACGTATTCATCTAGCGTAACTGAAACTTTATAACTATTGAATAATAACTCCCCATTCCCCACCTTGTGGCCCCTGGTAACCACTGTTGTATTGTCTGCTTCTATGAGTCTGGGCATTTTAGATACCGCGTATAAATGGAATCAAGAAGCATTGGTCCTTCAGTGACTGGCTTATTTCACTTAGCATAATGTCTTACAGGTTTATCCATGTTGTTGCAACTGGCAAGATAGCCTTCATTTTTAAGGCTGAACAATATTCCATTGTATGTATATACCACATTTTCTTTATCCATTTGTCCATCATCTATCAGTGGACACTGGGGTTGTTTCCATATCTGGGCTATTTTGAATAGTGCTGCAGTGAACATTGGGGTAAAGATATCCTTTAAGATCCTGATTTCAGTGTTTTAGATATATAACCAAAAGTGGAATTGCTGGGTCATATGGTAGTTCTATTTTTAATTTTTTGAGGACTCTCCATACTGTTTTTCATAGTAGCTCCACCTTTCTACATTCCCACAATGTGTAAGGCTTCCACTTTCCCCACATCCTCGCCAACACTTGTATTTTTAATAAAAGCCATCTTGGATGTGAGGTAATATCTCACGTCTATTGTTAACAATACTGTATTATACACTTCAAATTATTTTAAGGGAGAATATCTCAAGTTGTGTTCTCACCACAAAACATCAAACAAGTAAAAGCAGGGACACAGGAACCTCTGGGAAGTGTTGGATATAATTATTATCTTGATTGTGGCGATGGTATCATGTGTGTTTGCATATGTCCAAACTCATAAAAGTGAATACATTAAATATGTGCAGTTTTTTGTATATTCATTATACTGTTTTTAAATTTTATATTGTTGATTAACATTATTGTGTTAGTTTCACGAGTACAGCAAAGTAATTCAGATATACTTATACAAGTATATATATTCTTTTTCAAATTCTTTTCCCGTTTAGCTTATTATAGAGTATTGAGCAGAATTCCCTGTGCTATACAGAAGGTCCTTGTTGGTTACCTATTTTACCTATAGCAGTGTGTATGTGTCAATCCCAAACTCCCTGACTATCCCTCCCCCTCCCCCTTCCCCCATGGTAACTGTAAGTTATTTCTCTAAGTCTGTGAGTGTGTTTCTGTTTTGTAAATAAGTTCATTTGTATCATTTTTTTTTACATTTAGCACATATCTGATATCATCTTTCCCTGTCTGACTTACTTCACTTAGTATCATAATCTCCAGGTCCACCCATATTGTGGCAAATAACATTATTTCATTCATTTTAATGGCTGAATAACATTCCACTGTATGTATGTACCACATCTTCTCTATCCGTTCATCTGTCGATGGACATTTAGATTGCTTGCATGTCCTGGCTATTGTAAACAGTGCTGCGATTAACGTTGGGGTGCCTGTATCCTTTCAAACCATGTTTTCCTTGGGAGATATGCCCAGACGTGGGATTGCTGGATTATGGTAGCTTTATTTTTAGTTTCTTTTCTTTTCTTTTTTTTCGAGAAAAGGAAAAGTTTTTATTAACACGTTCTGCAGGAAGAGGTGACATAACCCATCACAGCCATTTCAGGGTATTTTTAGTTTCTTGAGGAACCTCCATGCTGTTCTCCATAGTGGCTGCACCAATTTACATTTCCGCCAACAATGTAGGAGGGTTCCCTTTTCTCCACACCCTCTCCAGCATTTATTGCTTATAGATATTTTGATGATGCCCATTCTGACCAGTGTGAGGTGGTACCTCATTGCAGTTTTGATCTGCATTTCTCTAGTAATTAGTGATATTGAGCATCTTTTCATGTGCCACTTGGCCATCTGTATGCCTTCTTTGGAGAAATGTTTATTTAAATCTTCTGCCCATTTTTTGATTGGGTTGTTTGTATTTTTGATATTGAGCTGGATGAGCTGCTTTGTAAATTTTGGAGATTAATCTCCTGTTAGTTGCATCATTTGCAAATATTTTCTCCCATTCTGTGGGCTGTCTTTTCATTTTGTTTATGGTCTCCTTTGCTGTACAAAAGATTCTGAGTTTAATTAGGTCCCATTTGTTTATTTTTGTTTTTATTTCCATTACTCTAGGAGATGGATCAACAAATATTGCTGTGATTTTTGTCAGAGTGTTCTGCCTATGTTTTCCACTTAGAGTTTTATAGTATCCAGTCTTACATTTAGGTCTTTAATCCATTTTGAGCTTATTTTTACATATGGTGTTAAAGAATGTTCTAAGTTTATTTTTTTTTCTGTATAGATGTCCAGTTTTCCCAACATCATTTATTAAAGAGACTCTCTTTCTCCATTGTATAGTCTTGCCTCCTTTGTCATAGGTTAGGTGACCATTGGTGTGTGAGTTTATCTCTGGACTTTCTATTCTGTTCCATTGATCTACATTTCTGTTTTTGTGCCAGTATCATACTGTTATGATGACTGTAGCTTTGTGGTATAGTCTGAAGTCAGGGACCATGATTCCTCCAGCTCTGTTTTTCTTTCTCATGTTTGCTTTGGCTATTTTGGTTCTTTTGTGTTTCCATATAAATTTTAAAAGTTTTTGTTCTAGTTCTGTGAAATATGCCATTGGTAATTTGATAGGGATTGCATTGAATCTGTAGATTGTCTTAGGTAGTATAGTCATTTTGACAATATTGATTCTTCCAATCCAAGAACATGGTATATTTTTCCACCTGTTTGTATCATTTTTGATTTCTTTCATCAGCATCTTATAGTCCTCGGAGTACAGGTATTTTGCCTCCTTAGGTAAGTTATTCCTAGATATTTTATTCTTTTTGATGTTATGCTAAATGGGATTGTTTCTTTAATTTCCCTTTCTGATCTTTTATTTTTAGTGTATAGAAATGCAACAGATTTCTGTGTCTGTGTATTAATTTAATATCCTGCAATCATGTCATCTGTAAATCAATTATACTATTAAAATCAATGCCAGAACCATTAAAAAAAGGCCTAGTGGAAAGGCAGAACTTTCACCATTTTCCAGTGATAACAACCCCCCCCCCCGCCCTGATCTGTCAGTGGAGGCCACCTGGGGGACAGTACTGAGGCATTGCTACCTTTCTCCTCCAGGTAGTTATTGACGGAAAGCCAAACTCCCACTGGTACTGAGCAGCGATTAGGTCTCCCTCCCCCAGCCTAGGTGTCACCAGCCTCTGAGTGAGGACAGTGAGGGATCTGGATTTCTGTCCCCAGCTGGCAATATCAAAGTGGCACACCCCACCCCTTTGCTAAAATGATGATAGAGGAATCCAGCGAAAGTGCATTTAAGTATGATCTGGAGTCTCATAACATAATACCCCAAATGTCCAGGTCGCAGTTGAAAATCACTTATATCAAAAAGGGAAAATCTCAAACTCAAGAAAAAGAGACACTTAATAGTGGTCAACAGTCCCTGGGAAGTCAGGGAGGACAAGGAATAAGATCTCACGCTTTCCCAGGTACTCACTGGCTTTGTGGGGTGGCAGCCACTGCTTCTGACCTGTTCCTGCTCATATTCACACACAGCAATTTGTTCAAAGAGCTGGCAATTTCACCTGTTTTTAGAGATTTATAAGAGAAATGATTGAGCAGGTATATTAAGTTAATCGATAAGTTTACATTTTGATAAGAAGTCAAACAAGATTCCGATAAAACTAAAAGAAAAAAATTATAGGTAACTTAATATTTGACATAATTTTAATTTATGATAATACCTGAATATCGGTCACATAAAATAAGTTATTCACGACAGTGGAAGTTACCAAAAAAGGGACTACATTGTGTTTACCATCCAAAAGTAAATTTAGAAGTAGGTTAGGCTACAGTGGAATTAAAAGTCTGAGGCAAAATCCGAAAATAAATGCCTGTCTTAGTTTTAAAATTTCCCTCTGAATTTAGTTAAGAACAACAAAGTCATTCCATACAGTTCTATCTAATGCAGAAATGCTGACCTAAAGAAGGGAATAGTGTAGTCACTCACTAAAGCAATAGAACAGAAATACAGACATGAAGCGAGAGAATCAGAACCAGATCTGAGGACTGTTTCTGCACAGAAGTGCCGGTCTACTTAGAGAAGACTCCCCAGATGATGTGGCTCTAATTCAGCTCTCACTAATGAGAGGTATTGATGAGTTGATATTCATCTTAGGTGTCTCTGGAAATGCAGGGTATCTTGAATAAAGTTTTTTAAAATCAGGAAACATAATCATGTAGAAACCCTGGTAATCATCTACTTCTTCCATACTACTGAAGAGGGCAATTATACGAACTGACCAGTAATATGCATTACAACTATGTGAGTTTGTCCACCTTAATTCAATCTTTGTCATTCTACAGGCAAGCAATTTTGTATAATCACTAAACCTGCAACAGAACTGCTTAAAATACTGACTTGTCTTTACTAGATTCTCCTCGGACAAGAGTCTAGCGTGATGCTCAGCATGTCATTGGAACTTATTAAAATATATTAAATGAAATCATACTTAGGAAAGTGTTCAATAACTGGTTTGAAAATTAAAGCAAGGGAATGATCCAGAATGCAGTTGTAGGAGACTCATGACCCTTGTCATATGGGAATGCTTGTCATGAAACCACCCTAGGTAACGAGCCAACCCTTCCAATACCCTAATTCTATAGTTGCCTGGTGTTCTATGTGCACAGACAATCCAGATCTATATTTATCACAAGGAAAATGGAATCTGACTTTCCTGTGATGCATCAGAAAACAGGGATCTTTACTTATCAAAGTTAAATTGATGCGGGAGAGTCATGTATTTCACTCAGACGGCAGTCTTCTGAGCTATAAGATGTCAGAAATTTTATTTCATTCCATCAGGGCTGTGTTTTGTTTTGTTTTTTTTAATGAGTATTTACTATATTTTTCTTAATGCCAGTAATTCAGTTATTTTCACATTCTATATGTAACTAAAAGTCTTTCTTTGTGGAAAAGGACTCCATGAAAGAATTCACCATTTCCTTAAAGATTTTTGTGCCTTCCCTTTGGGCCTCTTTCATATTATTTTCTTTTTCTTCTTATCTGAAGTCATACTTGTTCTGGTTAATTGATTGCTCTTGAATATAAGGACAAAGCCAAGAAACCCTAATCTGTCATCTACTTCCATACTTTTTAGAAAAGACAGTTGTTTATCATTTCTATATCATATAATTAAAATTGTTTATTTTGCTTATCTTAAATATATCCTATAAGTTGCAATGCATTTTAGAGTTTATCTTTTCTGAGTTTATTTCAATTTAATTATATGTTTCTTTTAATACTCCTTTTTACTGGATTTTTTTTACACTGCTTAATTTGTAAGTTTCTAAGTTCTATATAATTTGTGTTTAGGTGAACTTGACTCTTATATGGTTTAGGTCAGTGACCTTTCAATAATTCTAAAGAGAAATTAGCTATTTCTATTTAACTTTCTTTATCTCATAGAAGCTTTGTTTTTTCTTTTTAAAATACTATTTGAAAGTTTACAAGTTAATTTTTTTGACATTCATTTTAGTTGATTGCAAAACACTTACTGGTATTTTGAAAGCTAATGCTCAAGTGATTTGTCTCACTTGGCAAAATAAAGTGAAGATTATAGAATTATATTATTATGATTATTGTCTAGATTCATGAATAACAGCAAAAGAAGCAGTGTCTGCTTGCACGCATCATGATGGCACTAGATTTATCCCTCAGTCGTGGGGCAAAGGGCAGCCTATGCTGGTTCTCAGTGATAGCGGATTTTAATTCTTTCCTGTAGCAGCCAGGCCTCCTTCAGTTACTCTGTTTATACTGTGATTAGTTAGGTATGCAGGGAGTAATGGGAGTTTACACACAGCTTAGATGTGAGCAGCCATTGGTGACTGAGAAGTCTTGGGAGAAAAGCAATTAATATATTTAAGAAATATTTGCTGAGCTTGTACTCTGAGACAAATATTGTGCTGGGTCTGTGGGAGATCCTTGTGGATACCAGCAGGCTTTGTCCCTAATCCATGGTGTTCTCTCTAGTGTAAGGGGAGACTTACAATAAAACAATTACATTGTTGAATGTGTAATTACAAGCTGAGCTAAGCCCTTAAGAGAAATAAATACAACTGTGTGAGGGTATCTCAAAGGACAGATCCTACGCTGCGCTCAGGACAGTCAGCTCTACGGACGTGAGGCTGGAGGTGAGAACCAGAGGATGACGTAAGCTGAACCAGGTGGAGGGGCCAGTGGTCTAGGCAGAGGGAATGGATGCATATATGGGCTCCTGAAAAGGGGGGCGTGTCTGGGAGAGAGTCCCTGTGACTCAGAGCAGTAAGATAAGGGGAGAGAAATGCTCTCCTTCAGCCTGGTAAACCAGTTAGGATTTGGGTTTCCTTTGTGTGTGTGTGTGTGGCAGCCTGTTTCCAAATTTGAACATACATAGTTGTTAGAGAGTACTTTCTTCTGTGAGATAAGTTTGCTTCTTACAACTTATTTCTAAAACAAGAGTCAAAGAACACAAGGGACGCAATAGTAGGAATTGGTCAGGAAGAAGTGTTGGAAAGTCTAGACACCTGATAGTCATGGTAATAAAAAAAATAAAGAGAATAGTTTCTAATCTAATTAAAGTGTATTTAATCTAAATACATCTGTATTTAGGTGCATCATAATATATTTTTTGTTACCAAAATAAGTTTGCTTGTGTCCTCTTTATACAAGGGTATTAGGTAGCCCGAAAAAATGTTAGAAAGCAGTATCACTAAAGATGGCAAAATATCTTCTCAGGGCAGTTAATTCTTAATATAAATGAAAAATAGGGACTAAACAGTAGTTCTGTGTATACATTTTTTCATTACTACTTTTTAAAGACTTTATTTTTTTAGTTAATTTTAGTTTGACAACAAAATTGAGAAGACGCTGCAGAGATTTTCCTGTATCCCTTGCCCCCCACACATGAACAGCCTCCCCCGCTGTCAACATCCCCCACCAGATGGTATATTTTTTTTTACCAAGGCTGAACCTGCATTGTTACGTCATAATCACCCAGTGTCCATAGTTTACCTTAGGATTCAGTGTTGTACATTCTACAGGTTTAGACACATATAATGATACATCTTCATCACTATATCATCACACAGAGTAGTTTCACTGCCCTAAAAATCCTCTGTGCTCCACCTGTTCTTCCTCAGCCCCTCCCCTGGCAACCACTGATCTTTTTAATATCTCCATAGTTTGGTCTTTTCCAGAATGTTATGTAGTCGAAATCACACAGTGTGTAGGTTTTTTTGACTAGTTTCGTTAATTAGCAAAATGCAATTAAGGTTTCTTCACATCTTTTCATGGTTTTATAGCTCATTTATTTTTAGAATAGTATTTGAATAATAACTCATTGTCTGGATGGACTACAGTTTATCCATCCACCTACTAAAGGATATCTTGGTTGTTTCCAAGTTTGGGCAATTATAAATAAAGCTGCTATAAAACATCCTTCTGCAGTTTTTGTGTGGACATAATTTTTCAGATCTTTTGGGGAAATACCAAGGGGTGCAATTGCTAGATCTATGGTAAGAGTGTGTTTAGTTTTCTAAGACACCAGCAAACTGTCTTGCATTCCCACCAGGAATGTGTGAGAGTACCTATTGCTGGCACATCTTCTCCAGCATTTGGTGTTGTCAGTGTTCGGGATTTTGGCCATTTTAATAGGTATGAAGTGTGGTATCTCATGGTTTTTTAATTTTCATGTCTCTGATAGGATGTGGAGCATCTTTTCATTTGCTTATTTTCTGTGCGTATATCTTCTTTGGTGGTATGTCCATTAAAGTATCTGGTCCATCTTTCAATCAAATTTTTATTGTTGGTTTTTAAGCATTTTTGTATATTTTGGAAAACAGTATTTTATCAGCAATGTCTTTTTACAGATATTTCTTCTCAGTATGGGGCTTGTCTTCTCATTCTTTTGATATTGCCTTTCACAGAGCAGAAGTTTTTAATGTTAATGAAGCCTCACTTATCAATTATAATTTTTTTGTTCCTTTATAGGTAAGATTTTTTTCCTTTGGCTTCTTTGAGGATTTTTTACTTTGACTTTTTATAGATTGAGATGATATGCCTAGTATAGTTGTTTTTGGCATTTATTTTGCTTGGTGTTTTCTGAGGAACTTGGTTTAATGTCAGACATTAACTTGGGAAAATCCTCAGTCATTATTGTTTCAAATATTTCTTCTGTTCCTTTCTCTCGTCTCCTTCTGGTATCCAATTATGCGTATGTTACACCTTTTGTAGTCTCACAGACCTTGGAAATTCTGCTAAGTATTTTCAGTCTTGGTTCTCTTTGCTTTTCAGTTTTCAAGGATTCTTTTGATACATCTTCTAGCTCAGATTTTTTTTGTCAGCTGTGTCCAGTCTACTAATAAACTCATTAAAATTATTTCTGTTACAGTGTTTATATGTATATATAATTTCTTTTTGCTCTTTCTTAATTTTATATATTTATATATATATATATATAATTTCTTCTTTTTGTTCTTTCTTAGGATTTCCATCTCTCTGCTTAGGTTGCCCATCTGTTCTTGCATGTTGTCTACTTTGTCCATTAGAGCTCTAAGCATATTAATCACTCTTTAAAATCCCCAGTCTCACCATTCCAACATCCCTGCCACATCTGGTTCTGGTCACATCTGTTCCAATGCATGCTGTGTCTCTTCAAATTATATTTTTTTGCCTTTTGGTATGACCTGTAATTTTTTTCTTGGTAGCTGGACATAATGCATTGGATAAAAGGACCTGTTGTAAATAGGCTTTTAGTGATGTGATGGGAACTGTTGGGGAGGGGAAGCATTCTGTGGTCCTACAATTAGGTCTCAGCCATTAGTGAGCTTATGCCTCTGGACTGTGAAATTCACAAGTATTTCTGAGTTTTTTTCTCCCTCCTTAGGTGAGACAGGATGGCTAGATTAAATTGGAGTTGGGAACAAGCATACCTCAGAAACATTGTGGGTTTGGCTCCAGACCGCTGCAATAGAGTGAATACTTTAATAAAAAAGTCACATTAATTTTTTTTTTTGGCTTCTCAGTGCATATAAAAGTTATATTGACAATATACTGTATTATACTAATTGCACAATAGCATTAGGTCTTAAATAAAAAAAAGTATGTACCTTAATTTAAAATACTTTATTGATAAAAAATGCTAACCATCACCTGAGCCTTCAACAAGTTGTAATATTCTTGCTGGTGGAGGGTCTTACCTCAGTGTTAGTGGTTGCTGACTGATCAGGGTGGTGTTTGCTGAATGTTGACGTGGCTGTGGAAATTTCTTCAAATAAGACAACAATGAAGTTTGCTGCATCCATTGATTCTTTCTTTTACCAATGATTTATCTGTAGCATGAGATGCTGTTTGAAAGCATTTTACCCAGAGAAGAACTTCTTTCACAATTCGAGTCACTCCTCTTAAACCCTACTGCTTTATTGACTAAGTTTTTGTTGATATTCTAAATTTTCTAAATGTTGTCATTTCAACAGTCTTCAGAGCATCTTCACCAGAGTAGATTCCATCTCAAAAAACCACTTTATTTGCTCATCCATAAAAAGCAACTCCTCATTTGTTAAAGTTTTATCCTGAGATTGCAGCAATTTAGTCACATCTTCAGGTTCCACTTCTTATTCTAATTCTCTTGCTGTTTCCACCACATTTGCAGTTACTTCCTCCACTGAAGTCTTGAACCCCTCAGAGTTATCTATGAGGGTTAGAATCAACTTCTCCAGAATCCTGTTAATGTTGATATGTTGAGCTCTTCCCATGAGTAACAAATATTCTTAATGACACCTAGAATAAATCATTTCCAGAAGGTTTTCAATTCACTTTGCCCAGATCCACCAGAAGAATCACTATCTCTGGAAACTATAATCTTATGAAATATATTTCATAAATAATAAGACTTGAAAGTGAAATTCCTTCTTGAGTAATTTCATGGGCTGCAGAATGAATGTTGTGTTGTCAGGCATGAAAACAACATTAATCTCATTGTCCAGCTACATCAGAGCTCTTGGGTGACCGGGTGCATTGTCAATGAACAGTAATGTTTTGAAAGGAAACTTTTCTTTTTCCTGAGCATTAGGTCTCAATAATGGAACATTTTAAGTGGGTTTAAGATATTCAGTAAACCATGTTGTAAACAGAAAACCAGGCTTTGTTGTTCCATTTATTAGGAACAGGCAGAATATGTTTAGCATAATTCTTAATCATGGGATTTTCAGATAAGTGAATGAGCATTGGCTTCAACTTAAAGTCACCAGCTGCATTAGCCCCTAACAAGAGGGTCAGCCTGTCCTTTGAAGCCAGGCATTGACTTCTCTATAGCTATGAAAGTCCTAGATGGCATCATCTTCCAGCAGAAGGCTGTCTCATCTACACTGAAAATCTGTTGTTTAGTGCAGGAGCTCTCATTAATTATTTTAGGAGATCTCCTGGATAACATGCTGAAGCCTCTACATCAGCACGTGCTGCTTCACCTTGCACTTCCATGTTACGGAGGCAGACGGGGCTTCTCTCCTTAAACCTCACAAACCAACCTCTGCTGGCTTCAGACTTTTCTTTTGCGGCTTCCTTACTCTCTCAAGCCTTTACAGAATTGAAGAAGAGTAGGGTGTGGCTCTGGATTAGGCTTTGGCATAAGGGAATGTTGTTAGCATGCCCTAATACTGTTTCTGTTCACCTGAAATCTGGTATTTTTTGAGTGAATCAGTACTTCAGTGTGTGCTTCTCTGGAAGCAGAGCAGGGCACAGCCTCGTGGGTGCAGGCAGCTCATCTGGAGTGTGTTCCAGGGAGCAGGGAAGACAAAACAGAGACAGGAAAGAGGAAACGCCCCATAGGTGATGACTGGATGTCCTGTGTAGACACAGGGACTCTCTCCTGGAGTCTCTGAGAGGCCACCCCCTCCCCCACTCCTGACTGGGCTCTACTGAGCACCGAGCACTCTGAGGACCGAACCTTTGATCCCACCTGCAGCTGAAGCCACAGGTGTGCAGTGGGGTGGGGGAGGGGCTCAAGGTAGTCAGCTCCCTCTCTGCCTTCCTCTTTTTATGTGGTTGACTTTTTAAAACCTTGCATTTAAGTTCTTCACATGTATCATTTTATTTTAATTTTTAAATTTTAATTTTTAATCTTTAATTTCTTAATTTTATTTTAATTTATTTTTTATTTTTAAATTTATTTTATTATTTTATTTTATTTTCTTGTTCTCAGGCACTGATATCTGTAAAGGACCTTTACTCAGCAATTCCACAATTGTGCTACTTCAGGTAGCATACATCTGTTTTTCTGTCACCTTTGTTTCGTGATCAACATCCACTCACTCATTTTATATGACCCTACTTCACCCTTTGCACCAGCCTTTGAGATACTAATCAAGCAGAAACTTTAACAGCCACAGTGTAAACTGCATTGTTAAAAACTCAATGACATTTAATGACTGAGGAATGCAGTATTCTCAAACAAGAAAGTTAGGGTTTTTTTGTTTTTTGTTTTTTGTTTTTTAACATCAAAGTTCTAAAAATTACACCTATTTTGCAATGTCTTTGGAAATCAACAACGGGCCTGCTGATATATACTTCCTCTTAAACTCTGGAATCTCTGCCTACAGAAGGGAAGCCTCTAGCTTTGGTTTTCCCTCTTGCCTTTTATTTTTTTCTCCGTTTGCAACTTTCTTTTCCAAGTCACTGGAGTGAATTTAGGGAAGCCAGTAAAATACTAACATGCATTTTTCACTCAATTTTTGTTTCTTTATGTTGCATTAGAACTCTTTGTCAGAATTCTGCTGTATCATGGTACAGAACTTCACAGCTTGCATTAATTATGACTTTAACTTTCCACCAGTTCAAAGAGTTTCCTGTGAGGTGACTGCATAAGACACTTTGGTGCTACTAAAGATGAAGTCATCCTTGTGTTCCTCAATCCTTTACTTCCAAATTCAGAAATAGAAAGATGAGGCATCTGACTGCTTAGTGGTCTGGTTTTTTACCCACTGGGGGTGGGGGGAGCAACTTGATGACCACAGGGACTTTGGAATTCTTGGTCTTTTGTAAGAATTTACATGTCTCATATACAGAATTCAGAATTCAACAATGAAATTACAAAAGAATAAAGGAGGTAGAATGTGTGTGTATGCATAGAAACCTAAAATACATGTCAGCAAATGCAAATATGTAGAACTTGCTAGAATCCTTATCCAAGAAATCAATGCCAAAGTTTTTTTCAAAGAGCATTTTAATACGTTACATATTTAAGTGATTATTTTTAAAGAATTCTAAAGTTATAATAATCATGCTGTGGTTATGTTAAAAGAAGCCCTTATATTTCAGAGATGCGTATTGAAGTATTTATGGATATAATTATATTACATCTGGGATTTGTTTCAAAGTGACCAATTTAGAAGTTGAATAGGGATATGAATAAAACAAGAATGGCCTTGAGTTGATTGCTGAAGGCACGTGATGAGGACTGGAGTTGATTATACCATCCCTTCTCATTCTTTAGATACTTGAAATGCTCCATGGTAATTTTTTAAAATGTGGGCACAAATACGACCACTAACATATTAAAAACAACAAAACTGTGCAATGTCTCGCATCTTTTACAAATAAGATAGAATTGATTAAATAACAGATAGAGACTTAAATACTTGAGTTCCTCCACTTTCCCTAAATCCATCATTTCTTACTTTCTTGCTCTTTCTGCCCCACCCTTATGTAGGCTCTTGTGTTAGGTTCCACCCCCCCACCCCGCATCTGAAGTGCACTCCTTCATGCACACAGCTCAACTTCCAGATTTCTAGACAAATCTCTTCTTCCCAGTGAGGTGTCTCTTCCTGACTCTATTTCAGACAGCAACTCTTCCAACAGATTGCTGACCTCCCACCCCCATTGTAACGATTTTTCATTTTACCTAATGCTATTTGTAATATATAGTATGTAATATGTGTAATTGCATCTGTTACATATGTGTATATATGTGTGTGTATGTATGTACATACACAGTTTTATCTGTCTATTGACTATCCCCCATCGCAATATAATGTAAACTCAATGGGATTTTTAATCTATTTTATTCACTGCTGGCTCCCTGATGCCTACAGAGAATTCAGCAAATATTTGAGGATGAAATAAATCAAGTCATTACTAAACACTAAGTTAATCTGTGTGTTTCCTTTTTGTTCTGTGCTATTTTTCTGTGTGTCTGTTGTCTGCAGTTGTAAAATATTGTCAATAATATTCAGTTTTGTTCTCTTTGTGCTTAAAGTCATGTAGGATATCAACATTCTATATATAAAATTTAGATTATTTTTCTCTGTATTATTTTACATTTGGGCTTTTGCTATTTTTTTTCTATTTATGAACAAAAATATGTGAGTTCTTCTTGCAGTTTATCTTCACCAGGCTACACTTTCCTACCAGAAGTGTGTAATGTGCTGTAATTTTTGATTTCACAGCACATATACTCTACTAGATATTTATTCAAAGTTTAAAATGTTTCCCTCGTAAGTCCTTCACTCAGGTTTTTAAGATTTCTTTTTTCTTATGCTGAATCTTATCATCACGAATTTGACAGTAAGGTAAAGTCTTCTCCACAAAAGCTCGTGGAAAGCTGCTCTCTGTAATGTGCTGTTTCTCTGTGTGTAGGACGTTGGACAAATTAAGTCTGGGGCCCTGAAACATTAAAGAGGCAAAGAAGGATTGTCTGTGAGGAAAGAAGCCTTAACGTATATTAGAGAGTAAAAGTCCTGTTAGAAAGCCTCTCAGCATAGAAAATGACTTCTAAATTTCCTTTGTCATGGATGCTATTTTATTCTCTTTTCTCTCCTCGAATTTGCACCAAGTGCTACATGTGGGATCCAGCCTGAGTCAGTTCTTACAAGAGAGTGGCATCTGAGCTCTTAGCTGTTCGTTATTAGTGAATATATTTAAGGTTTCATTCAAGCCGGCACGTGTTAGAGAATAACGTGCATGTTGAATGTGCCTTGTTCCCATCATTTCACAAGGATACAGCGAGTGGATGCAGAGAGCATGAGTAGTGAGCGTGCCTTTTCTTTCTAAGTGGGAGGTAACCCTCCAGAAGGTGAGTCATCTCTATTCTGTTTAGAGAACAGAAAGAGTCCAGAGTGAAGTTACTGTGCAGCCTTCCACATTAACTGAAATATACATTATCTTCAAATGTTTTCTTGTCTATGATGTTGGATTCAGGTAGCAGCATTGGAAATGAGACATGACCCAAGACGACTGAAATTTCAGTGACATCTGTATTAAATATCTCTGTATCCACAGAAACAGTTGCTTATATTCTTGTAGAAATGTTTAAGTAAATCTAAGACCCAATGAAAAACCGGCAAAACTAATCAAAGGCCGTTACCAGTTGTTAGTTGCATTCTACCAGATACAAGGTGTGTTTCTGTGGACAAAAATTATTTGTGTCACTCTCATTTTTGTACAGCTTTTACCTCTGTAGAGTTGAAAACAGCTTCATCACAGGTGAAGAAAGAGTGGGAATAGCCTGAATGGATGAGCTAGCCAGGACCTCCCAAAATTGCAATTTCTCTTCACCCCCCTCTCCATTCAGCTCATCCTTCAGGTACTTTATATGGAAAGGAGAATGACATGGGAGGAAGTGTGGACTCCTTAGCTGACTGACACTGTTCTTGGTTGATGGTATGTTCTTTAACCCAGAGACGTGTTTAAACTCCCCTGTGGGAGTGCCCTTGTGAACACTCCTGAGCCCCTAATTGCTTAGACATGTCAGAGCAACTGCTTCAGTTGGATGACCTACTATTCCCTGGACTGTGAGCTTCTCCTTGCTCCATCTCTGACATAGGAGTACCCACTTCTCTTTGTTAGGACTGGTCCCTGCCGTGTCTCTTGAACAAATACCTGCTAACTTCACCTAACTTTAGTTCACCTTCCTTGTCTCCCGAAGGCCCCTGGGCTTCACTGACTCTCAGCCTAGCCCAACATCAGCATCTGAAAAGGAACTGGCCTGGCTTCCCAGACCCCGCTCCAGGGAGCATCTTCTGCTCAAATGTCCCATCACATGCCCTTCTTAGTGCACTGCCCATACCCGGGTCTTTCTCTTGTGGGTAAGAGGAAAGAGAACAGGTGTGGAGGCAGCTCCTGGCCTTTCTCTCCCTGTGGCTAAAGTCTGACTCATGGGAGACAAGACTCTTGCTTTGGGAGACCTTGGGATTGCAGTCCTCCCAATGAAGCCACTTTATTTTAAGTGCCTGTATAAGTAGCTGGCCATCCAGTTCCTTGCCCTTTATATACTCAGGTGAGAATCAGGCATGTACCTGTCCACACTACAGGGGTCCTGTGAGAATGTCATCACACACTCCTGTTTAGGTCCTGCTTCCTAGATTGAGAGAGAGAGAGGGAGAGAGAGAGAGTGTGTGTGTGTGTGTGTGTGTGTGTGTGTGTGTCTGGGGTGGGGAGAGAGGGAGTGAGACTCACAGGACACAAACAGTTCCCCACCTCCCAGAAAGAGCTATCAGTCTTCACTCTCCTCTCCTTGACCTCTATAATCCTTTTTTTTTTTTTTAACCAGCTGGAGTGGATGTCTTCAGGTTGCAAATCTAGTCTTCTTTCTGCTCTCTGCTTTGCAAGTCCTGAACATTAGTATAACTTATAATTCTGTAGTTTTAATGCTGTATGAGAACAGAGGCTGGAAGTGCACTGCTTTCACATCTTAGTTATGGGGAAAACTCATTATAACTTTAATCTCCATTTTCATATGTGCCCTATGGTCAAATAAAAGAAATCTGGACCTAGGTAAGGAGAGCCTTTATTCAAAAGGATTATTGCAAAAAGGGGAGGATGCTTTGACCACACAGTCTGCATGCTTCACAAAGGTCAAGCAGAAAGAAATGTTCTCTTTTTTTCTTAGTGGCAGGAGAAAGACCCGGGTATAGGGAGTGTGCTAAGAGGGGAGTGTGATGGGACATTTCACTCTAGAGGGGTGCCTGAGAAGCCAGGCAAGTTCCTTTTCAGACGCTGATGCTGGGCTTGGCTGAGAGTCAGTTAATCTCAGGAGACTTAGGGAAGGAAAGAAGGTGAACTAAAGTTAGGTCAAGGCAAGTTAGCAGGTATTTCGTCCAGACTGGTGAGTGGGTACGAAGAAGAGTAATCTGGAGGCCCTGGTGTCCTAGGTAAACAAGAGGGGCATCCCTGAATCTCACCTGAGTTACAAGGGGAAGGGTGGTTCTTGGCAGTGGTGGGGATTTCCTCACCATCATGTTTTCCCTGAGCCCAGGGCTCAGGATAAGTTTGACATTATCACTAGACATCATGTGTGTCATCTGACCAACTTATTTCTATTAACAAAGTTTTCTTAGAGCAGCTCCTTCAGTCTCATCTTCCAAAAGAGAAACTAATGAGATTTTATTTTTTGAGAGTTACAAAAAAAAAAAAAAAAAAAAAGGCAGGATGCAATTTTACCAAGGATACAGGAAGAAAAATTTTCCTTGGCAGCTCTATTTCTGGAGAGGTGCGTAGCTTCAGGCCCTTAGAACGAGGCCATACAGCTGAAACCTTTATCACATTTTTGCTGAGTCCCCATGTGAATAATTCTAGGCAATTCTGAGCCTAGTGAATAATATATTTTCTTTACAGAAAGCTAGAATGCTCCCATGTAAGAGGAAGCAAAATCTCTCCTATTAGTCTGAGCTCTAGACTAGAAGGCAGAACTGGTTTCTATTTACAGCTTCAGTGGAGATTTGCTACCATCTCTCAGGGCCTCCCAGCCTCAGTGTCCAGGTTTCTGTTACTTGCAAAAACAGTTCACAAGGTCCTTAAAGAGTCATAGACACAGCGATAGCCAGTGCTGGACTTTGCTTGTGTACACACACAGGTACACGTGGATCTGTGGAGGAGTCATAAAAAGACTAAATGTCATATTTTCTGAATTTGATAACTGTCCTGTGGTTATAGAAGAGACTATCCTTGTTTTTAGGAAATACACACTGAAATATTTAGGAAAAAAATGGCATGATATGTCCAACCTACTCTCAAATAGTTCAGAAGTAATCAACATTAATGGTAAAGCACATGTGACAAAAAGTTAAAAAACAAAACTCTGCATGATACATAAGAAAGCAACTGTAATCAAAAGCCTACTTTATACCGGGCTTTGCTCTCAGTTCCTGACGTGTGCCTTCGTTTATTACCACTGGCAACAGTGCTTGGAGGTTGATGCCAGTATTACCTTGATTATAGACTAGGTAAGTAAAGGAAGGATGTGGTCCAGGGGCACATCCTGGAGAAGACATTGTGTGTCCTGGTGGCTTCACTTCAATAATTTACTGTTGATGTGTAATCAGAATATAAAGGGCCAAAGGCATTTACAGTCTCAACTTCCTGTATCAGCAACTGGTGCATCTGATAGAAAATCTATGTAAGCAAAGGTTTTAGTGGTATCAATGTCTAGACCCATACATATATGTATACATATATATATTTTAGATTTGGAGTGTGCCTGCATGTTGAGTATTTATAATTCAGTGCCATCTGTATTTAGAGAATTTGTAAAATGAAACAAATGCACATCCTTATAATTGATGTTGCTAGTAATTATAATAATATTAGGGTAACATTATTTTACAAGCTGTTCTTTGGAGGGTTAATGAGAATAGTTTTAGCCTCTAATTCAGTCTCAGGATAATTCCAGCGTAAATGGGAACATTATGTGTTAATAGACTCATTTATCAAGAAGCGTAAAGCCTGACAGACCACGCCATTCCCCATCTTGCCTATTTGTCCCTGCTCACGTGCCCCCCGCCACGCGCAGACAGAACCCGTGTCGCCTGTGAGTTTTTGAAATCATATTGAGAAGTTTATTAATGAAGTATTGTCTTTGCTGGTAATTTCTACCCATGACAGGTACGTAATTAGGTAATTATCTCTCTTAGAAAATGAAACAATTGCCTTTTGGGGGAGATCAAACAGAATTTGGCAGCTTGAATTTGTCCAGATACGCACTTGTTTCCAATCTTGCAAATATAAGCCAACATGCATGCGAGGCTGAAACACAGAACATGTGTCCTGGAATTTATGTCCCCATTTAGTTTATGTGGCAGATCGCTCGTGAGCTCTGTGAGCTCTTTCATGATTAAGAAGTAACACTTTCTCACAAACAGTCATGGTCTCCTCAAAGCAGGCAGCCGCCTTTACGTTCCATAAGAACTCAGGATCTCAGAGCAAACCTTGGCCCTAAAAGTGATGTAAGGGAGCATAGGAGTGGGAAAATGAACCCCTGATGCGGGGCCATTTACTCAGCTTTCCAGATCGTGATTTCTGGTAGCTCAGAGCCACCGGGGCTGTGGGGAAGCTCAGAAAGCCCCATCTCTCGTCCGCGAGTGGGGGGGAGGGGGGGAGGTGGCACTGGATAAACCGTTAATACACCTGACATTTATGCATCCATTGTGGTGGCTACTTGTGGCCAAGATATCTTTAGAATATAGAGCGTTTGGTAGGTTTATGGCCAAAGAGAAAGAAAATCTTCAGTTCTCTGGTTAAATCTTAATTATTTAATAGTGGGTGGGGAGCAGGCAGTTCGAAGGTGGCAATGGGAAAATTTGTGTGTAATGTAACACCAGCATCAGGAAAAGCTGTATTCACGCAGCCGAAATTCTGCTAGAGTCACTTAGAGGTTGGCCAAGTGGCTGAGAGCTTCAGTAAACAGGAACAGAAGTTTTTGATAAATTAACACATTTCACCTTGAATGTCAGATAGTGTTGAGGTTCATGGTTCATTTTTCTGTTTTATTTTGGGGTTTTTCGGCATTTTTTTATTAATTTATTTTTTCTTCTACTTTTATCGAAATATCATTGACATACATCACTGTATAAGTTTAAGGGATACTGTGTAATAATAATAATTTGCTTACATACATCCTGGAATGATTATCACAGTAAGTTTAGTGAATACTCATCTCATATAGATACAAAAAAAAGAAAATGAAAGAAATATTTTTTCCTTGTGATGAGAACTCTTAGGATTTACTCTGTTAACAGCTTTCATATGTAACGTACATCAGTGTTAATTATATTAATCATGGGTTACATTACATCCCTAGCACTTCTTTATTTCACAGCCGCAAGTTTGTAGTTTCTGGTTGCCTTCATCCAGTTACCCCTTCCTTCACCCCCACCTCTGATAACAACAAATCTGATCTTTTTTTCCTGAGTTTGTTTTTTTTGGTTGGTTTGTTTTTGAAGTATAATTGACTACAACCCTAAATTAGTTCCTGTTACACAACATAGTGATTCGGTATTTCTGTGCATTGCAAAATGATCACATCTTTCCAGCTGGTTGTTTATGGGTCTACCTTTTATACCCCAGGCATTGTGCTAAGGTTACTTTGTTCTCTAGGTTCTTTATGCTAAGGTTACTATGTTCTCTAGGCAGGCTTCTTGGATAGGACTGGAGACAGTTTTACAAAGGCATTCTTTTCCAGCTTTCATCAGGTCTTTGCTCAAGGAGGACATGCCTACCTGGGGTGGACCCTTTCTGTTTTCCCTTAGAAAAACTCGCACACCTCAGTCTCCTGACCTGTCAGCTTCTCAAGCCTAAGTGAGAGACCAGTTCAGACTACACTCCTTGAGACTGACAGCAGCTTTTCGGGTTGATCCCATTACAGACCTTTCTCTAGGCCTGCAGCAGGTGGGATCACATGGTCTGTGTCTCTCAGGACACTGGGCATCTGATCCAGAGATTTTAAAATTCAGTTTCCACCAATGCCACTCCAATCATCTCTCTTTCTTCGGTGATGTGAGAAAAGTACAGAAAGAGTTTTTGACTATTTTTTAAATTTTTCATTGGTAGTTGTTAGGAGTATAGGGGCGGTTGGCAGCTGTTGGTCTGAGGTCAGTCTTCTTATAATTTATTCTCTAAACTGACACACATGCATTCACATATAAATTCTGGACGTATACATAAGAAACAATTGTTTTCTTGGGTAGTAGGCTGAGAGTTGGTGGGAGAGACTGAATAGAAGTGTTTTTACCTTTCATTTTATCTTTATCATATAAGTTATTTGAATGTTTTCTGTGCGTGTGTGTGTGTGTGTGTATCCTTTGTACAATTTTACATGTATATATGTATGTACACGTACAATGCACCAAGGGATTCAGAAAGAAGAATCTTATTTTGAGAAATGTTTTCCCACTGAGAAAACTTCTGCAGTTGGTACCTGCTGATAGGGAAAATACATTACAGCGTGGAGAAAATGTGATCAGTGTTAATAGGAACTTCTTGAAGTTTTGACCTGGCATACGTATCTCTTCACTTCTATTCTTGAGCACAGTGTATACAAGATACATCCTAATATTCAAAACAGAATCATATCTATTTTTCTACCTCATATTCTCTTCCTAGTTATATGTTTCCATTTTGGGTTAAAATCTTGAAGAACAGGATTTGACCATTAGAGCTTATTCATTCCACTATTAAGTATAGTGTTGAATTCAAGTGAAAAGCTCTTATCACCTACCCAAACTGATCTATTCTGGTGGAAGTTCCATGTGCACTTGAAAATAGTGTGTATTCTACTGCTTTTTTTTTTTTAATTATTTATTTATTTATTTATTTATTTTTTGTATTCTATTGCTTTTGGATGGAATGTTCCAGAAATATAATATGTATATCAGTCCATATATAATGATACATATATCAGTGTTTCCTTATTGATTTTCTGTCTGGATGATCTGTCCATTGATATAAGTGTGGTGTTAAAGTCCCCTGCTACTACTGTGTTACTATTAATTTCCCTATTTATGTTTGTTAATATTTGCTTTATGTATTGAGGTGTGCCTATGTTGGGTGTACATATATTTACGATTGTTATGTTTTCTTGGATTGATCCCTTGATCATTATGTAGTGTCCTTCTTTGTCTCTTGTTACCATCTTTGTTCTAAAGTCTATTTTGCCTGATATAACTCTTGCTACCCTGGCATTCTTTTGATTTCCATTTGCATGGAATATATTTTTCCATCCCCTCACTTTCAGTCTGTGTGAGTCTTTAGATCTGAAGTGAATCTCCTACAGACAGCCTATATATGAGTTTTGTTTTTGTACTGATTCAACCATACTATGGTTTTTTTTTTTTTTAATTGCAGTAAGCTATATTCTTTAGCAATTACTCATATACCTGTCCAAAGAGGACAAAAATTCAATTAAAATTTATGTAAAGAAATCCAAGTTAAAAGGATTAATATGAAAATAATAACTTCAGAAAGTTAGAATGTAAAGTTAAATGCAAGGCATGCAAATAGAAGAAGCATGTAAGTCACATTGGTTTGCAGTCAGGAACCACAGGAATTTTGACTCACATACACCTTAGAGTGAATCTGTGAAAATAAATTAGCTCCTGTTGGACTTTCTCTTCATTTATCAAACACCTGGAATGGACACCAACACAGCTAAGCTCTTCAAAGCTCTATGTTTCTGTAATCCTCTGTCAAATGTATGCCAGGTCTCAAATGACTCTGACAAGCCTGCAGTAATATGTGGGGACATTCACAACTGAAAGTAAACCTGGGATTGTAAATTAAAGATAAAAGTTCAGTGCTTTCACCATATGCTCTTAGGTTTGGTGAATTGAAAACATCCTTTAAAAAGCAAAGAAGTTGGAAAAGCCAAACCATATTTTTTGTTTTGTGTTTTTTGTTTTTTTTTGGTCTTTAAAATTGTATTTGTTTTTTCAAATGCAAAGAAATGCTCATCCAGTTTTCCTCTCTTCTTTATGCTAACCGCAGTGATGAGGACACAGAGAATTCTTAGCCTCTCTTGAAAGGTTTATTCTTATTTCAGGCAGTATATGTTATTCATGATGAATATGGTGTTTGTGTTTTTGCTGTGAATCCTCTCTAGGGAGCTCCTGCTATTTCTCTTCAGTCAAAGGGCCACATTCACTTGTGGCTGCTCAGAGCACCCGGAGTTGCTGTTGATTTATATTTGCCATCATAACTTAATGCATTTATCCAATTCATTGTAAAGCCCATAAAGAAAATACATTTTTCTCTTTCCCTTTCTTACCTCATTCTTCTCTCTCATTCTAACTCCCTGGTGCTGACCTGGCAGAGGCAGCTTGTTTAGGAATCTTAAATATTCTCTTTCTTACTTAGCAGGTTCCAATTTGAAAATCACCTCCCCCCAATTTGCACAGATCTTGATTTCCTTTGGACTGCCACAGCTGTAGTTTTGCTTTTTGTAAAGAGGTTTGCTTTTTTGTAATTGATGCTTTTCTGAAGAACTTTGCTCAATGATTACATATTTCTCTTTAGCATTTATTTTAAGTGGATGTGGAGTCGTAAGCTGGGGAATGATGAAGCAGTGGATGAGGGAGAGGGGCTGGTTCTATAGTTAGGGGCACGTTTCATGATTTGTAAGAGAACGGAATAGCTTACTTCTATCTCGTGTCTGCATAGCCGCAGTTGCCATTAGAAAAATCAGGCCACCCTGACCAAAGCTTGATGAAGGATATTTTTCATCCTTCACAAACATTTGGAGTAGCCTTACAGCCCCAAAGCCAGGTACTGACAGATACGAGCAGCAGGTGACGTGACCTCCTGCCAGTTTGTCCACCTCCAATGACAGATCTGTCTCTCCATACTCACTGAGGAATGCCAAGGACTGGGATATATTAATCAGTACATTATCAAACACATTTTGCCTGTCAGAATTTTGTTGATACTGTAATGGGCTTAAAATTATTCTAGAATTTACACTTTATCCATTGCTGTTCTATCTCCCTTTCCAGTGAATTTCTGCAAATACATATAAAATAATTAGTTATACTTTAGATGTTTTCATAAGATATTGAAAATAGATTTATAATACTTTTAGAAAACTACCTTTCCTTATTAGAAAGGAGCATTACAATTAGGAGGGAAGTCTCTTTGGAGAAATAATATAAATCTTGAGATAAATTGTAATTCTTTTACTATTTAACAATTTGCCAATAAAACTATGCATACTTAGGTGTTTAAATGTAAGAAAAGACTATCCAAAATTATTTGTAAGTGGTTAAAAGTGATATACAATTATTATGTGTAACATAGCACTATATATTAAAGAAAAAGGATGCAATGGTACGGAAGGTAAAAATTTAATTCCATTGGTCATAATTAAGAGGCCAGGCAGGGAGAAAAGACAAGAATGTTTTTGAGGACAGCACGGACATACTGATCACAAGGAGAAAACAGAAGTCACTGCTGGTTTTCTCCCAGTCAATTTAATTTAGGGTCAATCTGACAGGTAATTCCTCTACCCTTAACACTAAAGTGATTCAAAGTAGGAAGAACATATAGTACTTCTTCCCTAGTCTTTGCTATAATAAGGTTTTCTTCTGAGTTTGAACAAACTCACAGACACTGACATTTTAGAGACCATATGAAACATTTTAGAGCGGCAGGCAAAAAGCTAAATGCTAGAGTAGAAAAAGAAATTACTTACTTGAAAGGTAACTGGGAAAATAGTGGAACACATTAAAAGAAATTTACCATCTGATAGTCTGCGGTCAATTTATAAAATTGTGGGGAGGATTTAAGAAATGGTGGGAAAGTTTCCATTAGAAGTTCATTTTTGGTAAAATCTGAACTGACAGTATCTCAAGAATCCAGAGAGCATTTGGCTGCTGAATACAGTCATGTAGAATCACAAAATAATCGTGACCTTGTCAGTAGACTGCTCTCAACTTACTGTAAAAGTTCAGCAGCAGCACACTCATCCAGTTATCACAGAGTTCAATTAAGATGTTGCAACTGAAAAACAACTTCCTGTAATGAACCACAGAGGGATGGGCAGTGGGGCTGGAAATACCCCAAGATCACCATTTGGGCTCATTTGAGGAAAATTGGCAAGTGTGACAAGATGGACACTCTTTTTAATACCTCAGGAAGTAAGTGGTAGAGCAAGACAATTTTTACAGGTAGGATTAAAACTCTATGATAATAAGCCCACGCTCCCTTTTTAAAGATGGTGTTTTAGAAAGTAGGACTCAGTCCTTGCTTTACATATTACTGAACCTAGTTATTCCTTTTCTTCTTTTTTTTTTAAATTGAAGTATAGTTGATTTAAATGTTATATTAGTTTCAGGTATACAACATAGAGATTCAATATTTTTATATATTATATTCCATTTAATGTTATTCCAAAATAATGGCTTTATTTCCCTGTGCTGTACTGTATATCTTTGTTACTTATTTGTTTTATACACAGTAGTTTGTATCTCTTAATTCCTATCCCTATTTTGTGCTCCCTCCCATCCCTGCCCTGCCTCTCCCCACAGGTAACCACTAGTTTGGTTTCTATATCTGCAAGTCTGTTTCTGTTTTCTTATATTCATTTGATTGTTTATTTTTTCAGATCCCACATATAAGTGATAACATAGAGTATTTGTCTTCCTCTTTTTAGGTCGAGCCATATTGTTGCAAATGGCAGAATTTCATTTTTTTATGGCTGAGTAGTATTCTATTGTATATATGTACCACATCTTCTTTCTCAATTTAACTGTTGATGACAGGTTGCTTCCATGTCTTGGCTATTGTAAATAGTGCTTCAATGAACATTGGGGAGCATATATCTTTTTAAATTAGTGTTTTCATTTTCTTTGGATATATACTAAGGAGTGGAATTTCTGGGTTAGATGGTAGTTCTATTTTTAGTTTTCTGAGGAACCTCCATACTCTTCTCCATAGTGGCTGCACTGCTTTACATTCCCACCAGCAGTGTACAGGGGTTCTCTTTTCTCTGCATCCTTGCCAACATTTGTTATTTGTAGAGTTTTTGATGATGGTCATTCTCACAGGTATGAGGTGATTTATTATGGTTTTGACTATTAGTGATGTTGAGCATCTTTTCATGTGCCTGTTAGCCATCTGTTTATGTTCTTTGGAAAAATGTTTATTCAGGTCATCTATTTTTTAATCACGTTCTTTTTTGTTTTTTTTTTTTGATGTCATGTTGTATGAGGTACTTATATATGTTAGATATTAATCCCTTATCATTTGTAAATATTTTCTCCCATTCAGTAGGTTGTCTTTTTTAAATTTCCTTTGCTGTGTAAAATGGTTTCCTTTGCTGTGTGAAAACTCTTAAGTTTAATTAGGCCACATTTATTTTTTCTTCTGGTTCTTTTGCTTTAGAAGAGACATCCAAAAAAATATTACTATGATTTATGTCACAGTGTTCTGCCTATGTTCTCTTCCAGGAGATCTGTAGTTTCAGGTCTTATTATTTAGATCCTTAGTCCATTTTGAGCTTATTTTTGTATATTGTGTAAGGAAATGTTCTAATTTCATTCCTTAACAGTGTAGCTATCCAGTTTTCCCAGCACCACTTATCAAAAAGGCCGTCTTTTCTCCATTGTATATTCTTGCTTCCTTTGTTGTAAATTAATTGACCATAAATGTGTGAGTTTATTTCTGGGTTCTCTATCCTGCTCCATTGATCTATGTCTCTGTTTTGTGCCAGTAATATGCTGTTTTGATTACTGTAGCTTTGTAGTATTGTCTGAAGTCATGGAGTGTGATAACTCAAGCTTTGTTCTTTTTTTCTCAAGATTGCTTTGGCAATTTGGGGTCTTTTGTGGTTCCATATAAGCTTTTCTACTTAGTATTGGAAGTCCTAATGACAGCAATCAGACAAGGAAAAGAAATGAAAGGCATCCAAATTGGAAGGGAAGAAATATAGGAAATCCTAAAGTCTCCACCAGAAAACTATTGTAACAAGTAAATGAATTAAGTAAAGTTTCAGGCTACAAGATTAATATACAAGTACCTGGTGTTTTTTTATACACTAAAAATGAGCTATCAGAAAGAGAAAACAAGAAAACAATCCTGTTTAAAATTGCATCAAAAAATAAAATAGCTAGAAACAAACTTAACCAAGGGGGTGAAAGACCTATACTCTGAAAACTATAAAACATTATTGAATATGTGTATAAATACAGATGGTTGACCTTGGTGTACCTCAAAAACTGGTACAAGAGTGTAAAACCATTATATTCCAATTAAAAAAAACATAAAAAAATATTAAAAAAACCCAAAAAACATTGTTGAAAGAAGTTGAAAATGATCAAAAGAAATGGAAAAACACCTCACATTCATAGATTGGAGGCATTAATATTGTTAAAATGTCCACACCACCCAAAACCATCTACAGATTTAATGCAATTCCTATCATAATATCCATGATATTTTTCATAGAACTAGAATAAATAATTCTAAAATTTATATGGAACAGCAATTCCACTTCTGTGTGTTTATCTGAAGAGAATGAAAACACTAATTCAAACAGATACATGCATGCTTGTGTTGGTTGCAGAATTGTTTACAATAACCAAGATGTGGAAACAAATGAAGTGTCCATCAATGGGTGAATGTATAAAGACGATGTGGTACATATATAAATGGAGTATTACTCAGCCATAAAATGAATGAATTCCTGCCCTGTGTTATGACATAGATGGACCTTGAGGGCATTATGCTAAATGAAATAAGTCAGAGAAAAACAAATACCATATGATGTCACTAAGATGTGGAATTAAATTTTAAAAAACCAAGAAGCTCACTGATACAGAGTGCAGACTAGTGGTTGCCTGTGATGGGTGATGGGAGGTGGCCGAAATCATTGAAGGGAGCCAAAGATACAAAATTCCATTTGTGAAAAACATAAGCCCTTTTTTATCAGGCCCATTTTTTAAATCAGGTTGTTCATATTTTATTGTTATACTTTAAGAGTTATTGGTAAATTTTGGATAACATTCCTTTATCAGGTATGTGCTTTGCAAATATTTTCTCCCAGTCTGTGGCTTCTGTTTTCATTTTTTTACAGTATCTTCTACAGGACATTAGTTTTTAATTTTTTATGAAGTCTAACATATTAAATATTGCCTTCATGGAAATATTTATGCCTTTGAGACTGTATCTAAAGAGTCTTCATCACACTTAAGGCCATTTAGATTTTCCCCTACATTATCTTATAGGAGGCATGTAGCTTTGATATTTAGGTCTGTGATCCATTTTTATTTAATTTGTGAAGGGTGTAAGGTCTGTGTCTACATACATTTTTTTTTTTTTTTGCATGTGGATGTCCAGCTGTTTCAGCACCATTTGTTGCAGAGATGATCTTTGCTCCATTGTACTGCCTTTCTTCTGTCAGAGTTCAGTTGACTATATGTGTGTAGGGTTAATATTGGGCTTTCTATTTTGTTCCACTAATCTCTTTTCCTATTTTTCACCAGTATCACACTGTCTTGATTACTGTAGCTTTACAGTATATCTTCAACTCTAGTAGTGTCAGTCCTTGAACTTTGTTCTGCTTTAAAATCGTGTTGGTTTTCTGGGTCTTCTGCCTCTCCATAAAAACTTTGAATCAGTTTGTAATATTCACACAAACTTGCCAGGAATTTGAATCTAGAAATCTAGCTGGAAATGACTGACATCTTGACGATATCAAGTCTCCCTACTTAAACGACCATGTAATATCTCTCCATTTATTTAGTGCTCCCTTGATTTCTTTTATCAGAATTTTGCAGTTTTCCTTATATAGATCTTGTACATATTTTGTTAGATATTTACCTGTTTCATTTTGAGGGTGCTGAGGTAAATGGTACTGTGTTTAAATGTCGAATACACTTGTTTATTGCTAGTGCACAGGAAAACAATTGGCTCTGTATATTAACCTTGTATCTTGCAACCTTGCTATAATCACTTATTATTTCCACATTTTTGTTAATTCTTTCAGATTTTCTGCATGCATAACCATGTCATCTGCAAACAAAGACAATTTCATTTCCTCTTTTCCAATCTGTAAACCTTTTATTTATTTTTTTCTTTTCTTACTGAATTAAGTAGGTATCCCAGTAGAATATTGAAAAGAAGTGGTGAGAGAGTATCCCTATCTTTTGCATAATTTTAGTGGGGAACCTTTGATTTTTTCTCTAAGTACTATGTTAAGCTGTGGAATTTTGTTGATTTTTTATCAAGTTGAGGAAGTCCACCTTTATTTCTAGTTTGCTCAGAATATGTATTACAAATAGTGTTGGAATTTGTCAAATGCTCTTTCTGTATCTGTTGCTAAGATCACGTGATATTTCTTCTTTAGCCAATTGATATGAGGGATATGCTTAATGAATTCTGAATTTTGAACCAGCCTTGCATGTCTGGAATAAATCTCACTTGGTCACGGTATATAAATTTTTTTATACATTTGGATTCAATTTGCTAATATTTTGTTGAGGATTTTTGCATCTATGTTCATCAGAGATACTGGTCTTTAGTTTCCTTTTCTTGTAATGTCTGTCTGATATTGGTATTTGGGTAATACTGGCCTCATAGAGTGATTTGTGAAGTGTTCCCTCTGCTTCTGTCCTTTGGAAGAGATTGTAGAATATTAATATAATCCTTAAATGCTTGGTAGAATTCACCAGGGAACCCATCTGAGCCTGGTGCTTTCTGTTTTGGAAGGTTATTAATTATTGATTCAATTTCTTTAATATACTCCTACTAATATTGTCTATTCTGGTGTGAGTTTCAGCAAAATGTGTCTTTTAAAGGAAATGGTGCAATTCATCTAGTCTATCAAATTTGTGGCTATAGAGTTGTTTATAAAATTCCTTTGATATCCTTTTAATGTCATTATGGTCTGTAGTGATGTCCCCTCTAATTTATGACATGAGCAATTTGTGTCATCTCTTTTTTAACTAGTTAGCCTTTTGGTTTTAACTCTCTACTGATTTTCTATCTTCAATTTCATTAATCTGTTCTCTAACTTTTATTTTTATTTCATTCTATTTACTTTGGATTTAATTTCATCTTTTTTTTTTGAGGTTTCTAAGATGTGGGTTTAGATGATGGGTTTTATGTATTTTTTCTAACATATGCATTTAATGTTATAAATAAATTTCCCTCTAAACACCCATTTCACTGTATCCCATGAATTTTTAAAAGTTGTATTTTAATTTTCATTTAACTTCTGTTACTAATTTACGATTCAGTTCCATTGTGGTTTGAGAGGAGACTATGTATGATTTTTGTCCTTTTAAATTTGTTAAGGTATGTTTTGTGGTCTAGAATATTGTCCATCCTGGTGAATGTTTCCTGTGAGCTTGGGACAATGTGTATCCTGCTCTTGATGGATGAAGTAGTTGGTAGACGTTCATTATATCCAGTTGATTGATGGCGTTTTGAATTTGTCTTTGTCAGTTTTGATTTTTTGCCTATAGAGCTGTTCCTTGCTGATAGAGGGTTGCTGACATCTTTAACTATGATAGTGAATTTATCCATTTCTCCTTGAAGTTTTATCTGATTTTGCCTCATGTACTTTGATGTTCTGTTTTTAGACATACACATTTTATATTTTATTAGATAATTGACTCCTTTATCATTTTAATGCCCCTATTTTTCCCTAATAACTTACCTTGTACTAAAGCCTGATCTGTCTGAAATTATTTAGTATAGCTACTCCTGCTTTTTTTTGACTTTTGTTAGCATGACCTATCTTTCTGCATTCATTTTTAATATATACATGTTTTCTATTTAAAATAGGTTTCCTGTAGACAGCATTTAGTTGGTCCTTGTTTTTGCACCTACTCTGACAGTCTTTATGTTTTAATTGGTGTGTTCAGACCTTTAATATTCAACATGATTAATAATATATTTGGATTAATGTTTATGATATTTGTTTTCTATCCATTGCCCTATTTTTTCCCTCTTTTTGTCTTCCACTCATTTTCTGCCTTTTTTAGTTTTAATTGAGCACTTTATGTGATTCCATTTTCTCTCCTTCTTGCATATGAGTTATATTTCTTTTTTTTCTTTTATAGTCATTTCCCAGAGTTGGCTAACTATATTTACAACTAATCCAAGTCCACTTTCAAATAACAGTATATCCTATACTGCTTCACAGGTTGTGTAAGCACCTAATAATAATAAGATCATCCTAATTCCTCCCTTTTATCCCTTATATAATTGCTGTCATTTGTTTAACTTATATGTAAGCATGCATGTGCATATTTTTATATATGCCTACATAGTCAAATACAGTGTTAATATTATGTGCAACAAGTTGTTTTATGTGATATCAAGAATAAGAAAAGTAAAAATTTTATTCTGCCTTCAGTCATTCCCTCTCTAATGCTTTTACTATCTTTCTGTAGATACAAGTTTCTAATCTATAGTACTTTCCTCTCTAAAGAACTTCTTTTACTATTTACTGCAAGGCAGGCCTACTGGCAACAAATTCCTTTAATTTTTGTTTGTCTAAGAAAGCCTTTATTTCCTCTTTGGTTGGAAGGAAAGTTTTGCAGAGTACAAACTTCTAGGATGATGGGGGTTTTTTCTCACTACATGTTATATATTTCACTTCACTTTCTTCTTGCTTGCATATTTTCTGAGGAGACATAGGATAGAATTCTTATCTTTGTTCCTGTATAATTGTGACATTTTCCCCTCTCGCTTCCTTTATGATCTTCTTTTAAAAATCTTTGATATTTGGATTTTGAATACATGCCCTGGTGTAGAATTTTTGGAATTTATCCTGCTTGGTAATTTTTGAGCTTCCAGCATCTGTAATTTGGTGTCTGACATTAACTTGGGGGAATTTCTCAGTCATCGCTGCTTTGAATATTTTTTCTGTTCCTTTATCTCTTTCTTCTCCCTCTAGGTACACCTTTGGTAGTTGTCCTACTGTTCCTGGCTATTCTGTTCTTTTTTCTGTTTTTCTCTTTACCTTCCAGTTTTGGAAGTTTCTATCCTCAAGCACAGAGATTCTTTCCTTAGCCATTTCCAATCTACTAAAGAGTCCATCAAAAGCATTCTTTATTTCTGTTCGAGTGTTTTTATCTCTAGCATTCCTTTTTGGTTCTTTCTCAGCATTTCCATCTTCCTGCTTACTTTGCCCATCATTCTTGTTTGCTGTTTACTTTATCCATTGGAGCTAAGGGCATAGCATATTAATTATAGGTGTTAAAGCCTGATTTGATAATTCCAATGTATCCACCATACCTGATGCTGATTCTGATGTTCTCTCTCTTCAAACTTTTTTTGTTTTGTACTTTTGCCTTTTAACATGTCTTGTAATTTTTTTCTGATAGCTGGATATGATGTCCTGGGCAAAAGGAACTGCTATAAATAGGCCTTTAGTACTGTGGTGGTTGGGTAGCAGGGAGGGGAAGCTTCCGCAGTTCTGTGATTAGTTCTCAATCCTTTAGTGAGTTGTGCCTCTGGAGAGCGCACTCCCAAGTCTTTCTCAGTTTGTTCCCCACCTTGTGGGATAGGATGCTAGTATGGGCTAAACTATGGTATATCCTTTTCCCAGATTGGATAGGTTCTGAAAAAAAAAAATCCCAATAGTTTAGGGAATTTTTCACTGATATTTCCTCTGAGAACTTATTCAAAGTGGAGGTAAAAGTCACAATGGTGGAGGCCCTTGTGACTGGATCCCCTTGGAGTTTCTAACTCTCAGACTTGTCCACACTGAGTCCCTAGGTGTTTTTTGGTTGCAGTGTAGATATTCCTATTCTGGTACTGGCCTCTGCTCCTGGGCTTCGGCACTGCTAAGTTCCGATTCTCCACATGCACCTGTCAGCGTCTCCCATTTTGGGGGCAGCAGCTTCCTCTGTGCTCTCACTTCTCTGATGGATCTAAGAAGAGCTGATTTTTCAGTTCGTTCAGCTTTTTCTTATTTTGGAGATTGAGTGACAACTTCCAAGCTCTTTACATACAGCCCAGAAACCAAAGTAAATAATGTTGTTTTTAGGACTGAGAAAAATGAACGTTGATTTTAAGATGCTTCACATGTTGGTTGGTTGGGTTAATTTTTAAATAGTGTATTTACTGCCAATACTGTTTAAGTTACATGTATACAAGCTGTAGATATTTGAACATCTTTATTTTACAGATCATAGATGTTTCCTTATTTTGGAGTTCTTCCAAACAATATGATGGTGAAAATAAATAGGAACTTTGCAATTATTAGTGTAATTCCCCATCATAGGCAATAGTAGTGTAAAATGGCTTTATTTCCAATGAGAGTCTATTGTGCTATGCATATTATTGTGTTTGGACCTTAGACCTATGTCATCTATTACAGGTAGCAAAGATGGTTATATTTTTAATTGTAATTAATGTTCTTATTATTTCGTATGTTTATCTATTTCGTTATTTGAAAACAGTCTTACATTGTATGAATTGTATGTTAAACTAAGTTGTAGATATGAACTGGTATCTTCTAAAACCAGAAATAGCTGGTGTAAAGTAAATGGGAAAAAACACACTAAAACATCCATTTGTGTAAGAAAAGAGAGAAAGCACATCAGGATCAACGTTAATATTAATATTGCACTTAAAGCCTACTGAGAAACAGACCAGGTCTCCTCATTATTCTGTAAAATGTTTTTACTCACAGTCTCTACTGCCCAAGTCTGAACTCTCCTCTACGCTGCATCAAATTCTTTTGGATATACACACATCAGGTATTTCAAAGAAGTTTTAACCCAGGAAGAGCATAGTGGAAGTCCTGAAAATAATGAAATATCCCATTACTTCAGTTTTCTTGGTGTTACATTAAAATTTTATAAAAGCACGAGGGAATGTGCCTTTCCTGCATTACCGTTTAACCAATGCAGGTGTAGAAGAGTTCTCTGAATTTTTCTCCTTAGATATTTTTGGTAATTGTAAATACAAATTCTTCACACTGTATTTAGTGATGATTAGTTTCATTTACCTCAACCTGATTAATCTAGTAGGATAAATAGGACCTCATGATTAAATTATTATAGCAAGAAAAATTCTGATATACCATCTTAGTAAATAAGTCATTTATTTGGGTATCTCCCCAAGATAACATTCATCTGGAAGATTCTTCAGGCCAATATTCTCCCCAATGATCATTTTAATTATTAATATATTATGCAGTGTCTGTTAGTATATTCTACCAGAAGTGCTTGAGTAGGCATACTTTCTTCATGCCAGTCTGACTGAATTAAACTAAAGATAAGTTAAATCTAATAGGACAAATTAAGGCAGTACAATTCAGGAAATCTGACCACTTCCTCCTCTCAGACTTTGATTAATTAGACTACCTTAAGTAAATCTCTGCTTCACCTCCTCCTTTAGGAGCTGTGAAGCCAGAACAGCTTACCTCCTTCTACCAACTCTCAGGACTATGAGATTCTAGATTGTATACAGGGAGCCCTGGGAATAGAGAAAAGTTCTGAGGAGATTAGATTGTAACTTGATTTTGTGTTGATTTTTCTTCCCATTAGAGGGATGGCAAAAGTAGTGCATTCAATTGTGAGAAAAATAATTTTGGAAAGCTATTTTCTTCTGATATTTGCTATGAGCAAAATATGATTTGTAACTCTGAGATACAGAGAGGAGGAGGAGGTGGATGGGAAGTTCAGGGGCACCCTCTGAAAGAACGTTTTGTTTTTAGAAAAGGAGGATCAGGCAAAATCATTCACTTCTGGAATAAAAAAAAAAAAGCATCAGAAGTCGCAAAATGCCAGGAAATGTTTTCTCTATTGTTATTTTAAGAATTAGTGAAAAGAAAAAATAGAATTGATCAACATGCCAAGAAAAAAAAGCATTATGCAGTCTTAATGCATCATTGACAAAATTTTAACATTTTTTAAAGATTTTTTTGTTGTGGACCATTTTTAAAGTCTTCATTGAATTTGTTACAATATTGCTTCTGTGTTATGTTTTGGATTTTTGGCCATGAGGCATGTGGGATCTTAGCTCCCCAACCAGGGATCAAACCCACACCCCCTGTGTTGGAACACGAAGTCTTAACTATTGTACCACTAGGTGAGTCCCCTTAACAATTTTTAATAAAAGAAAATTTATTACTCAAATAGCAGAGAATTAAAGTGCAAATTTTCACTTTAATCTTCTCAATTACCTATAACAAAACAAAGAGGCCAAGAGACTTGGAAAATCACACAGTAACATGGCAGAACTGCAAGAAATTAAATGTCAATCTAAAGGATTTCTAGGAAGAAGTATCGGTATGATATTTATCAAACAGCATGACTTTTACTTTTATAATTGGGAAGTGCTGTATATAAAAACTAATGTCAACCATCGCCTGCCCACTTGTAGAACAATAATACACAACCACAATTGAAGGAATCGACTTCAAGCACTTTAGGAATGCTTTTACAGTTTCAATTATTTAAATGTTATAAAAAAGGACAGTGTTTTGCCTCGATGCTCCATCACTGAGAGCTCAAGACTCTCCTACAAAAGTTTTTAGTTTAATCATTGCTTAAAAAAGCTAATCCTGGACAGCAGGAAGTTCCAATATCATCTTTTGCTCCTGTTACAAACGACTCCATTTGAAACATAATTTGCCCTGTCCCTTCCCTCCAGTTACCAATGTTCAGACCTGTCAGTTTCTGAACATTAGAGAAAAATTAGGAACCACTTTCTTCTTCTACAGTATTCTATTTTATGTTGCTCCATACCCACTATAATCACCCACATATTCCCAGGAAGCTTTACAAATTTTGCCTTCATGAAAGAGATTTGTCAAAAATACCTAAATTTTATATTACTATTATTTCATAGAATATATGGTTATTCTGATATTTTGATATTAATGTTTCTTATCCTACTCAAAGTTTAATTGCTTTCCACATATTTACTTACATGTTTGTTTTGTACTGTAGTATAAATGACTTACAACACTGTGTTAGATTCATGTGTACACCATAGTGATTCCATATTTCTATACATTACAAAATGATCACCACAGTAAATCTAGTTACCATGCGTCACCATACAAAGATATTACAATATTATTGACTGTATTCCACATACTGTACATTTTAACCCTGTGACTCGTTTATTGTGCAACTGGAAGTTTGTACCTCTTAAACACCCTCACCTATTTAATTCATCCTCCACCCTCCTCCCATCTGGCAAACTCCTGTTTATTCTCTGTGTCTGTAAGTCTGTTTCTATTTTGTGATGTTTGCTTATTTACTTTGTTTTTTTAGATTTCACATAGAAGTGAATTCATACAGTATTTGTCTTTCTCTGTCTGACTTATTTCACTAAGCATAATACTCTCTAGGTCCATCCATGTTGCTGCAAATGGTAAAATTCCATTGTTATTATGGCTAAGTAATATTCTATTGTATATATATATTTATGTATCATATCTTGGCAGCACTTGTTATTTATTATCTTTTTGGTGATACCTGTTCTAACAGGTGTAACGTGATGGCTCATTATGGTTTTGATTTTTATTTCTCTGGTGATTAGTGATATTAAGCATCTTTTCATGTACCTGTTGGCCATCTTTATATCTTCTTTGAATAATGTCAATTCAAAAAACAAAATGTCCACTAAGGTCTTCTGCCCATTTTTTAATTGAAGTGTTTTTTTTTTGTTTTTGTTTTTATATTGAGGTGTGTAAGTTCTTTGTATGTTTTGGATATTAACCCCTTATCAGATACATCATTTGCAAATATCTTCTCCCATTCAGTAGGTGGCTTTTTCATTTTGTTGGTAGTGTCCTTCACTGTGCAAAAGCTTTCAGTTTGATGTAGTTCCATTCACTCAATTTTTGCTCAGATTGAAAAGAATATTGCTAAGACTAATGTCCAAGCGTATGCTGCCTATGTTTTCTCCTAGGAGTTTTATTGTTTCAGATCTATCATGTAAGTCTTTAAGCCATTTTGAGTTTATATATACGGTGTGAGAAGATAGTTCATTTTGGATTCTTTTGCATGTAGCTATTCATATTCCCAGTGTCACTTATTAAAGACTCTTTTTGCATTTGTCATAGATGAATTGAACGTATGAATTAATTTCTGAACTCTCTATTCTGTTCCATTGATCTATGTATCTATTTTTGTGCAAGTACCATACTGTTTTAATTTTGTAGGATAGTTTGAAGTCAGGGAGTTAATAACTCCATTTTTTTTTCTTATTTCTGAAGATTGCTTTGGCTAGGGAGTCTTGTGTTTCCATACAAATTTTAGAATTATTTATTTCAGTTCTATGGGAAATGCCATTGGTATTTTGATAGGGATTTTATTGAATCTGTAGCATTCCTTGGGTAGTATGGTGATTTTAACAATATTAATTCTTTCAATCCATGCATGGTAAATGTTTCCTTTCTTTGTGTTATCTTCAGTTTATTTTGGCATCTTATAGTTTTCAGAATATAGGTATTTATCTCTTGGCTAGATTCATTCCTAGGTATTTTATTTTTTTATGCAATTTTATATGTGATAGTTTCCTAAATTTCTCTTTCTGATAGTTCACTGTGTGTAGAAGTGCATCAGAATTCTGTATATTTTTGTATCCTGCAACTTTACTAAATTTATTTGTTCTAATATTTTTGGTGGCATTGTCATCTGCAAGCAGTGATAGTTTTACTTCTTCCTTTCCAATTCAGATTTCTTATATTTTCAATTTCTTGTCTGATTACTATGGCTAGGAATTTCAATGCAATGTTGAATAAAGTGGCAAGAGTGTGAATCCTTGTCTTGTTCCTGATCTTAGATGAAATGCTTTCACATTTTCATCGTTGAGTATCATGTTAGCTATGGCCTTGTTGTATGTAAACTTTATTATATTGAGATATTTTCCCTCTAAATGCATTTTGGTGAGAGATTTTAATCATTAATGGATGTTGAATTTTGTCAAAAGCTTTATCTGCATCTATGGAGATGTTCATGTGATTTTTATTCTTCACTTTATTAGTGTGGTATATCACACTGATTGATTTGCAGATGTCAAAGTATCCTTGCATCCCTGGGATAAATCCCACTTTGATCATGGTGTATGATCCTTTTAAATACTGTTGAATTTGGTTTGCTATTATCTTGCTGAGAATTTTTGAATCTATGTTCATCAGTGATATTGGTCTGTAATGTTCTTTTATTGTGGTGTTTTTGTTTGGTTTTGGTATCAGGATGACATTGGCCTCATTGAATATGTTTGGGTGTGTTCCTTCTTCAAGTTCAGGAATATTTGAGAAGGATATTTATCAACTCTGCTTTAAATATTTGCTGGAATTCATTTGTAAAGACCTCTAGTCTTGGGCCTGTGTTTGCTGGGTGTTTTTAAATTACTGATTCAATTTCATTACTGGTAGTTGGTGTGTTCATACTTTCTATTTCTTTCCAATTCAGTCTTGGGAGATTGTATGTTTCTAAGAATTTATCACTTCTGCTAGGTTGTCCATTTTATTTGCACTTAATTGTTCACAGTAATCTCTTGTGATCCTTTGTATTTCTGTGGTGTCAGTTGTAACTTTTCCATTTTCATTTATGATTTTATTTATTTGGGCCATCTCCCTTTTTTTCCAGATGAGTCTGGCTGAAGTTTATCAGTTTTGTTTATATTTTCTATTGTTTTTTGTCTCTATTTTTGCTCTAATCTTTATTATTTCTTTCCTTCTTTTTGTTTTGTTCTTTTTTTCCTAGTTTCTTTAGGTGTAAGGTTAGGTTGCTTATTTGAGACTTTTTCTTGTTTCCTGTGCTATGCTTGTATTGCTATAAACTTCCCCTTTAGAACTGCTGTTGCTGCATCACATAGAATTTTTTTTTTTTTACAATAAACTACATATATTTAAAGTACATCACATAGATTTTAGAACATTGTATTCCCATTTTCATTTGTCTCCAGGTATTTTTTTTTATTTCTTCACTGACCCATTGGTTGTTCATTAGCAATTTTTTAGCTTCCACGTATTTGTGGGGTTTTTTTGCAGTTTTTATTCTCATAGTTGATTTCTGGTCTCATCTGTTGTGGTTGGAAAAGATACTTAATGTGATTTCAATCTTCTTAAATTTATTGAGAATTGTTTAATGTCCTAGCATCATCTATCCTGGAGAATGTTCCATATGCACTTGAAAATAATGTATATTCTGCTATTTTGATGGAATGTTTTACATATATCTTTTAAGTCCATCTGGTTAATGTATCATTTAAGGGCAGTATTTCATTATTGAAATTCTGTCTAGAGAAACTGTTCATTGATGTAAGTGGTGTATTAAAGTCCCCTACTATTGTTGTGTTACTGTCAATTCCTCCCTTCATGTTTGTTAATATTTGTTTTATGTATTTAAGTGATCCTATGTTGGGTGCATATGTATTTACAATTGTTATATCTCTTTGGATTAATCCCTTTATTACTGTGTAATGCCCTTCTTTGTCTTTTGTTAAAATCTTTGTTTTAAAGTCTATTTTGTATGATATAAGTATTGCTACCCAGGCTTTCTTTTCATTTCCATTGCTTGGAATATCTTTTTCCATCCCCTCAATTTCAGTCGTGTCTTTAAATCTGAAGTGAGTCTCTTGTTGGCAGCATATGTTTAAGCCTTGTGTTTGTATCCATTCAGCTACTCTGTGTATTTTGATTAGAGCGTTTAGTTCATTTACATTTTAAAAATCATTGAAAGGTGTGTAATTATTGCCATTTTGTTAATTGTGTTCAAGTTGTTTTGTAGTTCTTTTTTTAAGCTTTCTTCTTTTGCTGTATTCCCTTTTTGACTGTCTTTAGTGGTATGTTTGAATTCATTTTTCTTCTGTGTGTGTATCTATTATAGATTTTTGGTTTGTGGTTATCATGAAGTTTATATATAACAACATAGATAGATAATCAATCTACAATTACTTTTAGTTGCTGTCCTCTAAAGTTCAAATGCACTTTAACAATGTCCCATTTTTAATGTTTTTGACATCAAATTTAAATCTGTTTGTTTTGTGTATCCCTTAACTCCTTATTGTGGATACAGATAATTTTGCTACTTTTGTCTTTTAGCCATCCTACTAGCTTTATAAGTGGTTGATCTACTAACTTTACTGTATGTTTGCCCTTACCAATGAGACTTTTCCTTTTGTAATTTTCATATTTCAAATTGTGGTCTTTTTTCTGCTTTGAGAAATCCCTTTAACATTTCTTGTAAAGCTGGTTTTGTCGTGCTCAACTCTTTTATCTTTCACTTGTCTGTAAAACTCTCTCTCTCCTTCAAATTTGAATGGTAACCTTGCCAAGTAGAGTATTCTTGGTTGTAGGCTTTCAATGCTTTACACATATTGTGCACTTAGTTCTGTTGTGCATAACTTGTTGCTTTTCCCTTGCTGCTTTTAATATTTTCTCTTAATCTTTAATTTTTGTTATTTGAATTATGTGTCTCCAGTGTGGACCACTTCAACATTTCCTAGGTATTTTACTCTTTTTGATGTGATAGTAAATGGAATTGTTTCCTTAATTTCTCTTTCTGATGGTTCATTGTTAGTGTATAGAAATGCCTTTGCCACTATAATGGATATATAGGGGCACACTAAACAGTATTGCAGAACTCTCAACACGTGGAAATGCAGTTAACGTCCTGACAACAAACATCCATTTTAAATTGGCATAATTAAATTATTTATATAACTCATAACAGTAGGTGATGTAATTTTGACATTGCCTAATAAAGAAGGGTTTAACTGATTATCCAATGCAGTTTATAATTTCTACTTCATTTTCGTTAATGATGTGCTTATTACTAAAAAATAATAAAGCAGTTATCATTGTAAAGACTTCAGTGTGGCCAGAATATTTTTCTAAAGTAACTAAGTTAGAAAGCAGCTTGAAAATTGACTCTGCGAAAGTCCATAAAGGTCTTAAAATGGAATGTACCTTAAGAATTAAACAAAACAAAACTGTCAAGTAAAGAAAAATATTAACAATATGTATTAGGTCCTAAGTGATTTTAATACAACTAAAATATAGACCTACTTTGCCCTGTCATCTCCTTTCTGCAATGCCAAACTCACTTCAATATCTGACACAAGGTTCCCTTTGAATTGAATGTATGGCTCTTTAGTTGTGACCAAACAGGAAAAACTTTTAAGGCAAAAGATCAAAACAGCAAAGAAATTGATATTAGAGGTGTAACATCCAAAAGTAATATAATTCAAAACATGGGTAATCTTTTCAAACTTGCTGGTGGCCCCCAGACTTAATTTCAAACATCCATCTATTACAGTGTATTAATTTGATACTATATCAGAGCTTTAATCACTTAAGTCATTCAGTCTTTTAGTAGGTTTTACAAAATCTTGCTAAGAACTTCTACTTCAGGTTATGACAGTAACTGGGGCCCAGTATGCTCACCCCAACATAAATAATATAAACTGGATAAAATATGTGAGTCAGATTTTTTTCAGGCACTGGAAAACAAGCAGCACAAATTGAAACCCCTGTGAGAAGTGCAGTCATTGGGAGTGTCCTACAATTGGCCAGTCTCCCTGCCTGGGCGGCATTTCCTGACTTAGTGCAGTGAGATGAGGTCCAAGCAGATCACTGTAGTCCTACAAGTTGAAAAGGCAGAGATCAGAGTTTGGTTTAGCCTTGTGGGTGCAGTGTGCTGACTGCAGCATTTAAGCGGCATGAACTGTGCACAGGGGATCCCTGCAAGTCATAGTGTCTCCTGGGAATCCCTGCTGAGAGCAGGGAAGCTTCATTGTCATGTGGAAGTGCAGCTCTGGGCTCACATGGACACCATGCTTGGTTTAATGATCTGTGGTCACTGTCTTGAAATCCATAATAATTTTATATTTGAGCTTGTGCTTTGTAAGGAAGGTACAATACGACAGCAGAGCACACTTCAGGGGCTTGGAACCGCAGCTCCCACTTGGTCTCATGTCCCCCCACCTCCCTGAGAATGGGTTCCCAGCCACCTATTCCCCCAGCTTGACCTGATCTCTCTCTTCCTTCTATTGACCAGAGACATACGTGCCTTTTTGTGCATACATGTTTTCGTTTCCTGTGGCTGATTGCTCAGAGTGAAATTGCTGGAACATATAGTGCGTCTCATAAGAAACAGCCAAACCCCTCTTACAACCTTTCCATGGTTTTATGATGTTACAGCCCACCAGCCACAGATGAGAGGCTCATCTAATCCACTGCATCACTGCCATGTGGTATTATCAGGTACATTAATTTCAGTCATTGTTGTGGATATAAAGTGGGGAATCATTTTGGGTTTATTTTGCATTTCCATGGTTAATAATATGCAGCACATATTTCTTTTTTCCATTTTATTTATTTATTATTTTTTTGGGGGTACACCAAGTTCAATCATCTGTTTTTACACACATATCCCCGTATTCCCTCCCTCCCTCGACTCCCCCCCAACCTCCCCGTCCCAGTCCTCCAAGGCATCATCCATCGTCGAGCTGCACTCCCTTTGTTATACAGCAACTTCCCACTGACTATTTTACAGATGGTAGTATATATATGTCTATGCTACTCTCTCACTTCATCTCAGCTTCCCCTTCACCCCCCGCCCCCTCCCAAACCTCGAGTTCTCCAGTCCATTCTCTGCATCTGTGTCCTTGTTCTTGTCCTGTCACTGAGTTCATCAGTACCATTTTTAGATTCCGTATATATGAGTTAGCATTCAATATTTGTCTTTCTCTTTCTGACTTACTTCACTCTGTATGACAGACTCTAGGTCTATCCACCTCATTACATATAGCTCCATCTCATCCCTTTTTATAGCTGAGTAATATTCCATTGTGTATACATGCAACATCTTCTTGATCCATTCAGTTGTTGATGGGCATTTAGGTTGCTTCCATGTTCTGGCTATTGTAAATAGTGCTGCAATAAACATTATGGTACAAGTTTCTTTTTGGATTATGGTTTTCTTTGGGTATATGCCCAGGAGTGGGATTACTGGGTCATATGGTAGTTCTATTTGTAGTTTTTTAAGGAACCTCCAAACTGTTTTCCATAGTGGCTGTACCAACTTACATTCCCACCAACAGTGCAGGAGAGTTCCCTTTTCTCCACACCCTCTCCAACATTTGTGGTTTCCAGATTTTGTGATGATGGCCATTCTGATTGGTGTGAGGTGATACCTCATTGTGGCTTTGACTTGCATTTCTCAGATGATGAGTGATGTTGAGCATCTTTTCATGTGTTTGTTGGCCATCTGTATGTCTTCTGTGGAGAAATGTCTGTTTAGGTCTTCCACCCATTGGTGGATTGGGTTATTTGCTTTTTTGCTATTAAGCTGCATGAGCTGCTTGTATATTTTGGAGGTTAATCCTTTGTCCATTGTTTCATAGGCAACTATTTTTTCCCATTCTGAGGGTTGCCTTCTAGTCTTGTTTATGGTTTCTTTTGCTGTGCAAAAGCTTTTAAGTTTCCTGAGGTCCCATTTGCTTATTCTTGATTTTATTTCCATGATTCTAGGAGGTGGGTCAAAAAGGATGGCGCTTTGATGGATGTCATAGAGTGTTCTGCCTATGTTTTCCTCTAGGAGTTTGATAGTGTCTGGCCTTCCATGTAGGTCTTTAATCCATTTGGAGTTTATTTTTGTGTATGGTGTTAGGAAGTGTTCTCATTTCATTCTTTTACATGTAGCTGTCCAATTTTCCCAGCACCACTTATTGAAGAGGCTGTCTTTTTTCCATTGTATATTCGTGCCTCCTTTGTCAAAGATAAGCTGCCCATATGTCCTTGGGGTTATCTCTGAGTTCTCTATTCTATTCCATTGATCTTCCTTTCTATTTTTGTGCCAGTACCATACTGTCTTGATCACTATGGCCTTGTAGTATAGTTTGAAGTCAGGAAGCCTGATTCCACCAACTCCATCTTCCCTTCTCAAGATTGCTTTGGCTATTCAGGGTCTTTTGCGTTTCCATACAAATTTTAAGATTTCTTGCTCTAGTTCTGTGAAAAGTGCCATTGGTAATTTGACCGGGATTGCATTGAATCTGTAAATTGCTTTGGGTAGTACAGTCATTTTCACTACGTTGATTCTTCCAATCCAGGAACATGGTATGTCCCTCCATCTGTTTGTGTCGTCTTTGATTTCTTTCATCAATGTCTTAAAGTTTTCTGCATACAGATCTTTTGCCTCCTTAGGCAGGTTTATTCCTAGGTATTTTATTCTTTTTGTTGCAATGGTGAATGGGAGAGTTCCCTTAATTTCTCTTTCTGCTCTTCTGTTGTTAGTGTATAGGAATGCAAGAGATTTCTGTGCATTAATTTTGTATCCTGCTACTTTACTAAACTCATCAATTAGTGCTAACAGTTTTCTGGTAGAGTCTTTAGGGTTTTCTATGTATAATATCATGTCATCTGCAAAGAGTGACAATTTTACTTCTTCTTTTCCAATTTGTATTCCTTTTATTTCTTTTTCTTCTCTGATTGCTGTGGCTAAAACTTCCAAAACTATGTTGAATAATAGTGGTGAGAGTGGACACCCTTGTCTTGTTCCTGTTCTTAGAGGGAATTCTTCCAGTTTTTCGCCATTGAGAATGATGTTGACTTTTGGTTCCTCATATATGGCTTTTATTATGTTGAGGTAATTTCCTTCTATGCCCATTTTCTGGAAAGCTTTTATCATAAATGGATGTTGAACTTTGTCAAAAGCTTTTTCTGCATCTATTGAGATGATTATATGGTTTTTATCCTTCAATTTGTTGATATGATGTATCACGTTGATTGATTTGCATATATTGAAGAATCCTTGCATTCCTGGGATAAACCCCACTTGATCATGATGTATGATTTTTTAATGTGCTGTTGGATTTTGTTAGCTAGTATTTTGTTGAGGATTTTTGCATCTATATTCATCAGTGATATTGGTCTGTAATTTTCTTTTTTTTGTGACATCTTTGCCTGGTTTTGGTATCAGGGTGACGGTGGCCTCATAGAATGAGTTTGGGAGTGTTCCGCCTTCTGCAATATTTTGGAAGAGTTTGAGAAGGATAGGTGTTAGCTCTTCTCGAAATGTTTGATAGAATTCACCCGTGAATCCATCTGGCCCTGGGCTTTTGTGTGTTGGGAGATTTTTAATCACTGCCTCAATTTCTGTACTTGTGATTGGTCTGTTCATAGTTTCTATTTCTTCCTGGTTCAGTCTTGGGAGATTATATTTTTCTAGGAATTTATCCATTTCTTCCAGGTTATCCAATTTTTGGCATATAGTTACTTGTGGTATTCTCTCATGATCTTTTGTATTTCTGAGGTGTTGGTTGTTACTTCTCCTTTTTCATTTCTACTTCTGTTGATTTGCATCTTCTTCCTTTTTTTCTTGATGAGTCTGGCTAATGGTTTATCAATTTTGTTAATCTTCTCAAAGAACCAGCTTTTAGTTTTATTAATTTTTGCTATGGCTTCCCTCCTTTCTTTTTCATTTATTTCTGCTCTGATCTTCATGATTTCTTTCCTTCTGCTCACTTTGGGGTTTCTTTGTTCTTCTTTTTCTAATTGTTTTAGGTGTAAGGTTAGGTTGCTTATTCGATCATTTTCTTGTTTCTTAAGGTAGGACTGTATTGCTATAAACTTACCTCTTAGCACTGCTTTTGCTGCGTCCCATAGGTTTTGGGTTGTTGTGTTTTCGTTGTCATTTGTTTCTAGATATTTTTTGATTTCCTCTTTGATTTCCTTAGTGATTTCTTGGTTGTTTAAGAGTGAATTGTTTAGCCTCCATGTGTTTGTATTTTTTGCAGTTTTTTTCCTGTAATTGATATCTAGTCTCATGGCGTTGTGGTCTGAGAAGATGCTTGATGAGATTTCAATTTTCTTGAATTTGCTGAGGTTTGATTTGTGACCCAAGATGTGATCTATCCTGGAAAATGTTCCGTGTGCACTTGAGAAGAAAGTGTAGTCTGTCGTTTTTGGATGGAATGTCATATAAATATCAATGAAGTCGAGATGGTCTAATGTGTCATTTAAAGCTTGTGTGTCTTTATTGATTTTCTGTTTGGATGATCTGTCCACTGATGTAAGTGGGGTGTTCAAGTCTCCCACTATTATTGTGTTACTGTCGATGTCCCCTTTTATAGCTGTTAGCATTTGCCTTATGTATTGAGGTGCTCCTGTATTGGGGGCATACATATTTACCATTGTGATATGTTCTTCTTGAATGGATCCCTTGATCATTATGTAGTGTCCTTCCTTGTCTCTTTTAATAGTCTTTACTTTCAAGTCTAATTTGTCTGATATGAGTATTGCTACTGCAGCTTTCTTTTGACTTCCATTTGCATGGAATATCTTTTTCCATCCCTTTCCTTTCAGTCTATATGTGTCCCTTGGTCTGAAGTGGGTTTCTTGTAGGCAGCATATAGGAGGATCTTGTTTTTGTATCCATTCAGCCAGTCTGTGTCTTTTGGTTGGAGCATTATTCCATTTACAATTAAGGTGATTATTGACATGTATGTTTCTTTTACCATTTTCTTAATTGTTTTGGGTTTGTATTTGTAGGTGTTTTCCTTTTCTTGTGTTTCCTACTTAGAAAAGTTCCTTTAGCACTTGTTGTAAGGCTGGTTTGGTGGTGCTGAATTCTCTTAACTTTTGCTTGTCTGGAAAGCTTTTGATTTCTCCATCAAATCTGAATGAGATTCTTGCTGGATAGAGTATTCTTGGTTGTAGGTTTCTCTCTTTCAGGACTTTCAGTATATCCTGCCATTCCCTTCTGGCCTGCAGAGTTTCTGTAGAAAGGTCAGCTGTTATCCTGATGGGTTTTCCCTTATATGTTGTTTGTTGCTTTTCTCTTGCTGCTTTTAATATTTTTTTCTTTGTGTTTAATTGTCTTTAGTTTGATTAATATGTGCCTTGGTGTATTTCTCCTTGGGTTTATTCTGTATGGGACTCTCTGTGCTTCTTGGACTTGATTAATTATTTCCTTTCCCATGGTGGGGAAGTTTTCCACTATAACCTCTTCAAATATTTTCTCAGACACTTTCTTGTTTTCTTCTTCTTCTGGGATGCCTATAATTCAAATGTTGGTACGCTTAATGTTATCACTGAGGTCTCTGAGACTATCTTCTATTCTTTTTATTCTTTTTTCTTTTTCCTGCTCTGTGGCAGTTATTTCCCCCATTCTATCTTCCAACTCACTTATTCGTTCTTCTGCCTCAGTCATTCTGCTGGTTATAGCATCTAGGTATTTTTAATTTCAGTTATTTTGTTATCCATTGCTGTTTGTTTTTCTGAGTTCTTATGAACTGTTTCTTGTACTTTATTTTGTTATTGAGACTTTGTATCATTTTTACTATCATTACTCTGAATTCTTTTTCAGGCATTTTTCCTATTTCCTCTTCATTTATTTGGTCTTGTGGGTTTTTTTCCTGCTCCTTTGCCTGCATGGTGTTTCTTTGTTTCCTCATGGTTGTCCAGACTTTTGGGGTTGCTTGTCCTGGTGATAGAGGTGTTTATAGACGACTGTCCAAGCCTCAGACTAATGTCCAAGTGTTGGGGTAAACAAATACTAAGTCTAGGAAACACATACATGTATAAGACTTACAATTACTGAATCCATTAGGACATAAGGCTCTGGAAAGACCTGACAGAAGAACACCAATATGCTATCAGATATTCAAAGAGAAACCCTACAGAAATTGACAACCAAAACAGAACAAAACAGAAACAAGAGGAAAAACAAACAAACAAACAAACATATAACACCTTACGCATACAAACACTAATCCAGGGAAATTTTGTAAGCTAGGATCAAATATAAAAAAGAGCTAGGGTACCATCAGACAGAATGGAGATTCTCAGAGTGATATGAGACAATTGTACTAAGAACTAAGATAAAGACAAAAACCTAATATTAAATACCAAGGCGGTGCATCATCTGGAGAATAGCACAAGGAGTCTGAGCAGATTGATAGTGTTGCTTAAAAGCATGTTAAGATAAAATAAACTAAGAATGGATGGAAGAAAGGGGAACAGAAGAGCACAGTATGATTGGAAATATGCAAATAAAAAGAAAGGAATAGAATTGTATAAAAGATAGGGATGAAAGGAAAATATGAGAGATATATTGTCCATACTACCAAAAACTTAGCTAGAAATAGAAGTGTATAAAAAGGCAAAAAAATAAAAATAGAATAAAAAATAGAATTAAAAAAATTATGTTATAAAACTTGTAGATCCCTTAGGACTAAGATCATAATTAATAAAGGGAAAAAAAATGGAAAAAAAAATCCAGAACTCATCCCAGAATGGAGCAGTTCAATAGGATTGATACTAATATTTCTGTTTCCTTAGAGTCTCAGCTGAAAGTGTCCTACTTGCCTTGGGTTTTTTTGTATTATTCTGTGACCAGCAGAGCTTCCTTTATTGTTCCTCCCTAAGCATTGGTGTGTGGGGAAGGAGAGGGTACAATAGTGGCTTCTTCCCCTGGGAGTGAGTGAGCAGTGATGCACTGTTGTTTCAGTCGGGCTTGGAGGTGCCTGTTACAGAGGGATACTGGTGGCTCAGGTGTAAACAGAAAGTCTCAGAGTTGGGCCTCTTGGGTTCTTTTTTTCTCGGCAGCCTCCCTGCTGCTGTGGTTCCAAGTGGTTTTAATCTAGCCCCGCCCAAGGGCCTGAGGGTACTTGTTATCCCTGAGTGCCTTAGGTGGCCCACAGGGGGTCCCTCCACTGCCCGCTGCAGGTGCGGAAAGAGAGAGAGGCTATGCCCATGGATTCTCCCCACTGCCTGTGAGCCTGCAGCATCCAGCTGCCCTCATGGCCGGGCAGTTCTCAGGGGCAGGCACTCCTCACCGTGGATCTCTTCCCTCCTGTCCGCTCAGTCCGTCACCTTACTGGAAACAATTTTTCTCACCTTGAACCAGCTCTCTGGTTCCCATGCTCCCGCTCCTGGACCCTCTGTTCAGCTGTGAATCGATGTCTCAGTCCAGGAACACTGAGCTGCGGTGCGGACCCTCCGTGTGTTTCTCACTCCTTCCCATCTGCCACAGCTCCGCCGCTTCACCCTCTTTGAGCTGTTGTAGATGCCTCCCTACTGGTTATGTCAGGATCCTTGCCGTCCTTTCTGGTGTCCGAGGTCATCTGCTGGTGTTCAGTTGGTTCTCTATGGGAATTATTGCATCTTTTGGTGCATTCCCAATGCATCTGTGGAGAGGGATGCATTCCACGTCTCTCTATTTCGCCGCTCTCTTTCTCTCTCTCACAGGACATACTTCTGTATGTTCACTGACCACTTGTATAACTGCATTTTAAATTTTTCCTTCAATAATTTTGCCTTTTATTTCTTTTTTATTGACCTTCTATCCTGCAACATTGTAAAATTTGCTTATCTGTTTTAGTTGTTTTAAATTTCACTATCTATATATAAACATTATGTCATCTGTGAATAAGGACAGTATCACTTACTTTCTAATTATTAGGTCTTTTTGTTTTTCTCTATTATGCTGACCAAGACATTCAGTAAAATATGGAATGAAAGTGATGAAAGTGATGAAGACAAGCTTTGCTTTGTTCCTCTCTTAGGAAGAAAACATTGTCTTTCACCATTATTTTGATATTAGCTTTAGGTTTTTCATAAATGGCATTGTTAAGGAAAGGATGCTTCCTTCTATTGCTAGTACAATAAGGATATTTATCATGAGTGAGTATGGAATTTTGTCCAATCTTTTTCTTCATCTATTCATGATGATAGTATTTTTTCTTTTATTACACTGACAGGTTTTTCTGTAGTACTTAAAAGATGGCACTCCTTTGTCTTCTAGCTTGTGTGTTTTCTGAAGAAATGTCTGTTGTCATTCTTACCTTTCCCTGCCCCACCCCATGTGTGTTGTGTCACTTTTCTCTGGCTGCCTTCAAGACTGCTTGTCTTTGTTTTTCAGGAGTTTGATGAGTATGTGTCTAGATGTTCTTATTTATAGATCCACTTGGGGTTGAGATTTTTGGATCTGTAATTTGGTGTTTTTCATAATGCTTCTCAACCTTGATCACTTCTGAAATTTTTCCCCTTGTTATTTTTCAACTTTCTCTTTTTTTTTTTCTTTCTCAACTCCTTCTAGGATTCCAATTCTATGAATTTTGAATTATTTGACATTGTCAGCATTGCCCCATAGCTTTTAGCATCTTGATTCTGTTTGTCATTTTTTGTTTGCAGTTTTTTTTTTTCTTTTCCTGTTTAACTTTTGAAACATTCTGTTTTAGTTTGGATAATATCTGTTGACCCATTTTTTCTTCAGCTGCATAGAGTCAATTCATGAGTCTATCAAAAAATTATCTCTGATATTGTATTTTATGTTTCTAGTATTTCTACTTGGTTCTTGATACTTGAATTTCCCCATGTATTCATGCCTGTTGTTCATCTTTTCCATTTGATCTTTATCATATTAATCACATTATTATAAAACCCTTGTGTGATCATTTCTAAATCTGAGTCACCACTCAGACTGAACCTATTGATTGCTTTATTTCTTGGCAGTGGGCTATTTTTTCTAGATGTTCTTGTTGTTGTTTTGGTTGTTGTTATTTGAAGGTGTGTCTTGAGATTTTTGATCCGATGCCAGGCATTGCATCTATAATAGAGACTGAGGTAAGATGTATTACACCTGAAAATAAGGAGCCTTCTGTTTTCAGGCTTTGGTATGGGCAGTTAAGTAAACCTAGTCAGTAGTTGATTGCCTTTGAATTTTTTCAATGCCCTCTATGCTGTGGATACATCAGAGCACCACAAGCTCCAAATTCACCCAGCATTTGGTTGCTGTCACTTTGTGCTTAGGATGGATGCTTTCCAGTCTGGAGTGCTGGAGGGTTTTATCTCAGTGTTCCTACTTCCCCATAATTTTCAACTAACCTATGCTCATGCCATAGTTGGTTTTCCTCCATGTCTTTTTACCAGACCAACAGGACTATGTAATTTCTAGGGTGCTTTGAAAAAAGAAAAAAGCAGAGCCCCATCTTCTATAGCAGGGGGAAAGTGTTCCAGCAGTAAATAATGCTTTTTGGTTGTTCAGTTGATGGTGAGGGAAGGGAAATTCTCTAGTGTCCTGGATCAGCCTCAGCCATAGGCAGACCTGTGCACCTATACCTCAAAAATTCAACATTCCTGCCTCTCCCTGTGTCAGCCAAGCATCACTTTGTATCTGTGGTTGATTTGAACAGAAATTTTCTAATTTCCCACTGGTAGTAGAACTCTTCTGAGTTTAAGAATTGGTATTGCTGTTTGCTCTTATTGTTAGTCTTTCTTGATGCCTTTAATTTTTACTTATGTTGTGTTTGTCTGTCTTCTTTTTCTAGTTTCTAAAGGAATTGATTTATTTTAGTGCAAGGGAGTATGATTCAGCAATAAAAAGGAGTGCACCATTGATACAGCCAAAGGAATGAATCTCAAAGACATTGTACTGAGCAAAACAGCGAGACAGAAGAGGCACATATGATGATTCCTCATGTATGAAGTTCAAGAATTAGCAAAATACATCATAGTGATAGAAATAGACCTATGGGGTTTCTTGGGAAAGAGGCTGAATTGACTACAAGTGGTCAAAAGGGATTATTCTTCGGTGGTAATAACACTCTGTATCTTGTTTGGGTGGTAGACCATGAGGCTCTATAAATCTGTCATGACTCACAGAATTAACTGTACACTCAAATTAGATACAATTTAAATATAAATTATACCTCCATAAATTTGATTTAAAGTGCCAACACAAAAGTCACCTTAACCTTTTAAATTTATTAAATAAGATGTTTTCCACTTTTCAGATAAGTGCATATGTTAATATCCGTTTCTACAATCAAAATATTGTTTACAAAAAGATCAGTCTGGACTAGAACTCTTTTTCTTGAGCCTCAATCTTTTTTTCTCTTGCTTAAACCTGATTTATCAGGAGAGTTTTTTAGTTCTTTAAATTCTTTCAAATTCAGAAATGACTGTCATAGATCTCCTTTTCCCATCATCTGAGTGCATAGGTTAATGTTATTAATTTAAATGGTCACCCTGAGTGAAAGGAAGAATTCTGAGCATTTTCCTGCAAACCGTTTCACATGCCGGGTGCTCCAGAACCAGCTCTCAGTTTTATTGGGAGGTCCATGATATAAATGGCAGGGGACTCAAAACTGCCATCTGTGAGGACTCATGGAAAAGCTTCCAAAGATGAACTGCAGCCTGTGAAGATGGTTTCCTAGAGAGCAGGGGGGCATGCTTGGTTTCTTCCTGGCAGTTAGTCTTTGCCAAGATGGAGTGTGGTATCAACAGGGTTGCCAGTAATCACTTAATGGTGGAAGAAAAACCCTACAAAATCCATGTGCACAACCCTCTTGAATGCTTCTTTCTATTCGGAGTTCTCATGTTTGTCTAGTCAGCTCCTCCAACAGATTTTTTGACAAAGGTAAAATAAAAAATAATAATCCACAGAAATTCTGGATGGTGTCTGGAGATGTAGGGTTTCTTTTTTAAAAAACTGATAAAATAAATACCATATTAGGAAAAGAGTAAAGATGTATGAAAGTCTGCAGAAGTCTGGACTTCTGTTCTTTAAGGGAAACGTGGCTGTGGCTGTTTGTGGCCTGCGTGCGTGTCCTCAGCACACACCTGCTCACCAGTGCTTTCTGGGGTTGCCTGCAAATCTCTCCTTGAGGGCTTTTCCTGGTGGCAGCACCAGCTCAGCGTGAGGGCCACAAACTGGAATTGGCCCAGAGTTCATGCCCTGGAAGCAGTCCTCCAACAGTGATGGATGCGGACGGGGAATTTAATGCCAAGCTCTGGGGGAATAATTCTGAGGAACATCCTCTGCCCTGTCTCAGAGTCCCCAGTGGGGTCAGGTGCATCTTTGCCCTTCGCAGACAACTTGCTTAATAATCTACTGTTACTGGCTTCCCTTCTTTTCTGTCTTACTTTCCCACTTCATTAGCAGTGATTGCTGAAATCTCTTCCCAACTAATGATTTACAATCAAATCCTGTCTCAGTAATTGCTTCTGCGGGAAGCAAAGCTAAGATGGGAAACCAAAGGGCAGTTACTTAAAGGAAAAGAAGAAAGCTAAAAATATGTATCGATATACATATATATGCATATGTGTACATATATGCATATATATGTAATTGGGAATTTTTTTAATTGCAAAGAATTTTTTTTTAAAGATTTTTTTTTGATGTGGACCAGTTTTTAAAAGTCTTTACTGAATTTGTTACAATGTTGCTTCTGTTTTATGTTTTGGTTTTTTGGCTCCTGAGCCATGTGAGATCTTAGCTCCCTGACCAGTGATCAAACCCCCACCCCCTTCACTGGAAGGTGAAGTGTTAACTACTGGACCACCAAGGAAGTCCCCAATTGCAGAGAATCTTTACATCAAGTCTACTGATATGTTTATGCCCCTGAGTCCTAAACCAAATAAACCTAATCAATATTCCCTAAGAAATACAATGGAAGGGTAAACATTTTAAGGTAAAATTTACCCTGTTTGATGGTTGCGGCAAAGGTAGGAATGGTCTCTAATTCATCTGTCCTTATTCCCACTCTCAGGAAACCCAGGGACAATATTCTAATCTGGCTAATTTTAAAGGCAAAAGTTGAGAGTCACATCTCCTGGAAACTTCTGTGGACGTGAGTGGCTCATCTCTCATCCTCTCCTTTGTTTCCTCATATGGCCTGAGTGCTGAGCCAGCTCTCGGGGTGTGTCTTCTCTCCAGACTTCAGTCTGTCAGTCATCTTCTTGTCACCCCCACCATCCCCATCCACTTTCTCCTCTTCTCCCAGTTACTCTTCTCCATGGGACAGCCAAGACTAAAATTTCCACCCTAATTCCTCCACTGTATGTACCAGGATCAAGCAGGCTGTCACTCCATTTCCTTTGTTGCTGGTTGGACGAGGATTGCAATGGCCTTTACCTACCGAGTGACATTTAAGATTTTATTTTGAGTTCTGGGGAAAAGATTCCCCAAAAATCTATTAGATAGGCCATAAACTCCAAATTTACTTTACCAATTTTTTGCAATGTGATTTGTAGCTAAAAGCACAAGTAGCAAAGAGGTTTTGTTTGCATATTTCTTCATTTCTATATTTCTTATAAAGAGGCATAGAAAAATAAGGGAAAGGCAAAGTATAGGATCGCGTATAAATTATGTGCTTCTTTGCTTGCTAAATACACATGACATTGAACCAGAAAAATATTTTTCTTAAGGTAAAGTCAGGTGGGCACAAAGACCAAAGAGAAGCAGTGTTGCAGAGTCCTGGAGAAAATGTTCTGTATTCTCCTTTTTCTACTGAAGCTCCAGGAAAGTAATGTATGCCACATATATCTTCAGGGACAGGAAGAGAAATAGCACTTATTGCAAGACCAAAGAAGTGAATGGTTTATAGTGAATCTTTAATAGGCCTCTGACTGTCTCACAGAAATTCCCTTGATGAGAGACAAGCAGCAGAATAATTTCCACCTCCCAGAATAAACAAAAGAAAGAGAGTACCCCCGGACCTGAAGAAGACAGGCAGAAAGGAGGAAGGGGCATCTCATTAGGGATCAAACATGGTGGTAAATACTCATTCACTCATCAAATACTAATTGAGCAACTACCCGCACTGAAGTTCTTATAGGTTCTGAGTATACAGTACTGTGGTGAATAGGAAATAGGACATTATATAATGATGTTTTATTGGGGGGAAAAGGAAGGAAGGGGTAGAGGGAAGTCTGCATTTGGGGTGGACAGTGGTACGTATGAGGGTGAGTCAATAATTATCCACACTCTGGTTATATTAAAACTTCTGTTCAGACTATAGCCAGAATGTGGATAATTTTTGACTCACCTCATAGATCAGAGAATGTCTCAATGAGGAGGGTAAATTTGAGAAAAGACAGAGTATGGAGTGATGGAGAAAGAGCAGAGGAAAGTCACTGCAGAGGCATTGAGGCAGCATGTCTGGATGCCCCATGAATGGTAGGCTGCTGGGGGCTGGCAGAGAGGAGGGGATGAGGGCAGAGAGATCACAAAGGTCTCTGTAAGGACTTCGCAAAGTGTTTGGTGTTAGGATGGGCGTTGTTAGAGAGATCAAAGCCAAGAATTAATACCTGCTAATTTAAAGTGTACAGAGATCACACTGCTATATTCAAAATGGGTAACCAACAAGGACCTACTGTTTAGCATAGGGAACTCTGCTCAATATTCTGTAACAACCTAATTGGGAAAAGAATTTGAAAAAGAATAGATACATGTATAGGCATAACTGAATCAATCTGTACCTGTGAAACTAACACAACATTGTTAATCGACTATATGCCAACATAAAAAGTTAAAAAATAAAATGTACAGAGATCAATTCAGCTCATTTTTAAGAACAGAATGTAGAAAGACAAGGGAAAATCAGGGTGAAAATGTGTGGGTTATGGCAACAATTCAGGCGTGAGAAGACAATGATTTGAAACAAATAGTAACAGTAAGGGGTGGTAGACAGTAGGGGTGGAGGTAGAGGCACAGGATTTGCTGGCATAGTGGGTGTGGAGCGTGAAGAAAGTGAGTGAAAAGTGGCTCCATCCCTTTGGGCCTGAGGCAATGAAAGGAATTCCAACTATTTGAGCAAAAGAAGGTTATGGGTAGAGCAGGGGAGAGTAGTTGGGTAAAGTCAGGAGTATGGTGTTGACCTCCCACTGCAGGGGGCCAGCCTTACCCTGACCCCTGATTGGCTGAAAAGGAAACTGCCCTCACCCCTTTCAAACCACTGTGATTGATTCTCAGCCCTGACTCTAGTTAATTGAAGAAGGCTGGAGTTAGAAATACGTTGACTGGGGAGGCGGAGGGGAAAGTTAATGTTTTGTGTAGAAGGGAAATAACAGTAAAATGGAACAATCGCTATGAAAAATATTGGGAGTGGCAGAACAAACCAGTTCTTGCTAAATTCCCTCATGTCCTTGACATCCTGAATCCAAAGGGTAGGACATCTGTGGATCTTTCCCTTGCTTAACTTTGCAGCAAAATCTGATAAATTTGATTGTTCCTGTTCAGGAAATACAGTCTTCTCTTATCTCTGTGACCTTACAGGGACTGAGAAACAAAACAAACGAAAACTACTGCAGTGTACAAGAAAGGTTTCACCTGTTCCTGAAATCCACATGTGGAACATTATAGAGGGGCTCAAGGGAGCCCAGGGGAATAGTGGATACAGTGTCATTCAAACCAGGACACTTCCATGACACTTATGAAAGGGAAAGGGTCACTAGTTCTTCAAAACTTTGACCATTTCTTTTAGTTTACATCACATGCTCACCACCCCTATTTGGCTATTAAATGTAGAAATTTCTCAAGTATTATTCCTGTTTTTTAAATATTTATTTTAAAATTTTATTGGCATATAGTTGATTTACAATGTTGTGTTAGTTTCAGGTGTACAGCAAAGTGATTCAGTTGTACATATACATATATTCATTCTTTTCCAGATTCTTTTATTGGGTTATTACAGAATATTGGGTAGAGTTCCCTGTGCTATACCGTAGGTCCTTGTTGGTTATCTATTTTATATATAGTGGTGTGTATATGTTAATCCTAAACTCCTAATTTATCCCTCTCTGCCCCTTTCACCTGTGGTAATCATGTTTGTTTTTTAAATCTGTGAGTCTATTTCTGTTTTGTAAATAAGTTCATTTATATCATTCATTTTTGTGAATTAGATTCCACATATGAGTGATGTCATATGGTATTTATGTTCCTCTGTCTGACTTACTTCACTTAGTATGATAATCTCTAGGTCTATCCATGTTGCTGTGAATGGCATTATTTCATTCTTTTTTATGGCTGAATAATATTCCATTGTATATATGTACCACACCTTCTTTATCCATTCCTCTGTCAATGGACATTTAGGTTGCTTCCATGTCTTAGCTATTGTAAATAGTGCTGCTATGAACATTGAGGCACCTGTATCTTTTTGAATTCTGGTTTTCTCTGGACATATGCCTAGCAGTGGCATTGCTGGATCATATAGGAACTCTAGTTTTAGTTTTTGGAGGAACCTCCATATTGTTCTCCATAATGGCTGTACCAGTTTACATTCCCACCAACATTGTAGGAGGGTTCCCTTTTCTCCACACCCTCTCCAGCCTTTATTGTTTGTAGACTTTTTGATGATGGCCATTCTGACTAGTGTGAGATGATACCTCATTGTAGTTTTGATTTGCATTTCTCTGATAATTAGTGATGTTGAGCATCTTTTCATGCGCTTTTCGACCATCTGTATGTCTTCCTTGCAGAAATGTCTCTGTAGCTCTTCAGCCCATTTTTTGATTGGGTTGTTTTCCTGACATAGAGCTGCATGAGCTGTTTGTATATATTAGCTCTTTCAGTAAGTTTCTTGTATATCCCTGTAATTCCTGCCACTATTATAGCTTGATTATTGTCAAAGTTAAATCTAAACCTTTATTTTTTATTTGAGGTTAAACTGGATTTGAGCCAATTCAACTGGGCACCTCTGGCAAATTCTTTCCTCTTCTCCATTGTTTTCCCTTTCAGATAAGTTCCTAGATCACATTGTTTAAGTAAATAGTGCATAAAATGTTAAATTCCCTCCAGAATGTGGTATGAGTTTATACTTTTACCAGTAACATATAAAGAGGCTTGTTTGTCTGTATCCTTCTCAACCCAGAATGTTAGCGTTTTTGCTATTAAACAATTTGATCAGCTAAATGTATCTTATTATATTCATATATATTTGTTAGTGACTTGCCTTTTATTGATATTTTTATGAGTTATTCATTCTTATGTTTTGGACTTTTTCCTATCAAATATTTATATCTTCTGACAAAAAATCAGTGCCTAGAAAATAATCTAGCATCTATTGAAACTATATTCTCTTTCGATTAATTTATTGCATTGACCTAAGAAATGAAAATAGCTGTATCTAGATATATCTTCTAAGTTCACTATATTACCAGTGGGTTGTAGAGATATAGTTTAGCTCAACAGGAGAGAAAATTCAAGTACAAACTGAGTGGAAGAGAAAGCAATGGAATGAAAAGAAGACTGCTTGCTGATTGGATCTCATTTATGTGAACATGAGGGAAAAATTACCTTTGTTTGTTTGAAATTCTCCTTAAAATTTCAAGAAATACATAAAAACAAATTTGGTAATATTAAATTGAAGTTGTTATATACAATACCCACATTTAGATGGAGATTATAAATTTTCTACAGTCACTATACAATCATTCCTTCTAAGATTTTACTGTAGTATGTAATTCTAAATAATAATGTACTTTTTAATGACAGGTTATTTTGGTTCTCTATAATTTAAAAACGTCTCTTTAGTGGAATCAACTGTTGCATTATAGAAATCTTTAGAACTTTATTTATTCTCTCATTATCCAAACTATGCAGGAAATGTCATTTGTATTAATTTTTAACTATTTGTAAAAATAATAGTCTGATCCTAATTGTCTTAATAAAATTGCTCTAGTCTTAATTAAAATCTCTCCCAGGAAAGAGATTGTTTAGGATTATAAGCAATTTCTTCACATGGGAAAGGACAGAAACTTGTTATACACTTATAAATTGGAAAACAGTGCTTGGGAGTAAATAACTTTGTTTTACTAATTTATATTCCTAGATAATGTGATGACTGCTGCAGTATATAATTAGCTTTTTAAGGAACACATGTGATAAATTCTCTAAAATACTGAAAATACCAGAAAATAATAATTATGATTTTATTCCTCAGAATGTCAGTCTCATAACCACTTTACTCTTATTCTATTAAAATACATTTAATAACAGTTTAGATATTGCCATTTCTGTTCTGAATTACATTACTATTTACTTTGATTTGCAGAAATGTGAGTTTGTTATACCTGTAAGTGAATACTTGTACAAATTCTAATCTTTCCTGGTGGTGATACAGATATCAGGTCACAGGATAGTGGTGTTCAGCTATTAAGGTGGAATTTAGCTCTTGAGGAGTAGTTCATCAATACATTTCTTATGATATTTCATGTTCTCCTTTGTAGTGAAATAACTGTGTGCAAACCACACTTCTCTGTAGTATTTCTCTTCTCCTTCTGCCTCCTGTACTTTGCATGTATTGTCCAGCCCAGTGCCTGAATCATATGAAGTGCCCAGTCATTTTGAATGGAGGGGTTTATAAAAAAGGTGGAGTCTAGCAGCTAAAAGGTCTCCTGGCAAACCATCTCTGTGGAGGGTGCACATGACTTATTACTGTTACAGCACATTTCTCGTATAAGAAGTAGAATAACATTATGCAGGTTGAGTATTCAACTGACTCAAATCTAAAATGCGGAAGTTGTAATTAATATCCAAGGTCAGGGTTAAGAAAAATTCCTCCTTTATTAGAATCAGCTCTCAGACCTGGAGACCATGTCCTACCCACCATTGTGTTCACACACCTTGCACAGTGAGTACCAGGGGTGTTGTGGGTCCTAAGGGAATATTTGTGGGAGGGGAGAAGGAAGTGAAAGGAGTAGGCTCAGAAGGAAGGAACCCCTTACATCAGAAGTCACTTCTCATTTTCCTCTCCGCCCCCAAACTCCTAGCAACAACTAATCTATTTCCTGTGTCTATGGATTTGTCTATTCTGGACATTTTATATAAATGGAATTATACAATATGTAACCTTGTGTCAGGCTTCTTTCACTTAGCAAAATACTTTCCAGGTTCATTCGTATTGTAGCCAGTTGCATTTTTTTTAATGACTGAATAACAGTCCATCAAATGGCTATGCAATATTATGTTTATCCATAGTAAACATCAACTGATAGATATTTAGATTGTTTTCACTTTGCTGATATTATGAGTCATGCTATCAATATTAATTTACAAAGTTTTGGGTGGCAATATTTTTTTATTTTCCTTTGTAGATACTAAGAATGAAATTGATGATTATATGGTAACTGTATGTTTAACTTTTTGAGGAGTTTTTTGAAATAGCTACAACATTTACATTTACACTAGAAAAGTATGACAGTTCCAATTTCTCCACATCCTTGCCATGTATATTATTGTCTTATCTTTTCAAAAATTTTAACCATCCAAGCAGGTGTAAGGTGGTATCTCATTGTGGTTTTGACTTGCATTTTCTTAATGATTAGTGATGCTGAGCTTCTTTTCATCTGCCTATTGGTAATTTGTATATCCTCACTGGAGAAATGTTTATTCATTACCTTTGAACATATTTTTAATTAAGTTAGTTATCTTTTTATTGTTGATTTGTAACAGTTCTTTATATATTCTGAATATCAATTCCTTATTAGATATATAATTTCCAATTTTTCTTCAATTCTGTGGGTAATGTTTTCATTTTCTTGATGATTTCCTTTGAAGCACAATAGTTTCTAAACTTGATAATGTCTAATTAATCTGAGTTTTTTTCTTTTTCCATTTGTGCTTTTCATCTCGCCTAAAAACACGACTGTCAAATACAAGATCATGAAGATTGACTCCTATGTTTTCTTCTAAGAGTTTTATAGTTTAGTTGTTACATTTCAGTCTTTGATTTATTCTAAGATAGTTTTTGCATATAGAGTGAGGTAAGGATACAATTTCATTTTTTTTGTATGCGACTATCTAGTTTTCTATTGATGTCTGTCATTGAGTGGCTTGACATCCTTGTCCAAAATTTTATTATCATAAAATTGATCGTGAATGCACAAGGTTATTTTTGCACCCTAATTCCACTGATCTATAGTTCTGTCTTTCTGCCAAGTACCACATAGCTTTAATTACTATAACTTTGTAGTAAGTTTTGAAGTTGGGAATGTGAGTTCTCCAATATTGTTCTGGCTGTTCTGCATCCTTGGATTTCTATATAAATTGTAGGATTAGTTTTTCAATTTATACCCAAAGGAAAGTTAGAAATTTGAAAGGGGTTGCATAGAATCTGTAGTTCAGTTTAAGGAAGTATTGTTATCTTAACAATATTAAGTCTCCTAATCCAGAAAAGTGGAAATGATTGCACTTATTTAGATCAATTTTCAATTAATTTCAGTAATATTTTGTAGATTCCAGTGTACAAGTCCTGCACTTCTTTTGTTAACTTTATCCCTAGGTATTTTATTCTTTTGATCCTACTATGAATTTTTATTTCATTTGCAGATTGATTATTGTATTGTAAAGAAATAAAATTAAATTTTGTCCATTGATTTTGTATCCCATATCTTGCCTAACTTTTCTTTAGTTTTAATAAGATTTTCTTTGGTGGGTTCCTGAGGATTTTCTCTATGAAAGTTCATTTCACTGCAAATAGAGAAAGTTTTACTTCTCACTTTCCACTCTGGATGCCTTTTGTGTCTTTCTCTGTCATGTAGTGGTCATTGTCAAGAGCCTACACCTTTATCTTATTAATGACGTCAAGACAAAAGCTTTTAGTCTTTAAATCTTTCCATAATTAAGTAGATTTTAACTGAGTTTTTTATAGACAGCCTTGTTAAAGTTTAGGAAGTGCCTTTCTATTTCTAGTATGAGTTGTTTTATCATAAAAAGGATGTTGGATTTTGTCAAATGTTTTTTTCTGGATGTGTTAAGATTACCATGTGCTTTATGTCCTTTACTAATATGGTACACTGGATTGATCAACTTTACTGACTGAACCAATTTTGCATTCCTGGATGAATCCCACTTTGATATGCTGGTTAATCATCTTTAAATGTCTGTCAATTGGGTTTGGGAGTATTTTCTTGAGAACAGTTGCATCAATATTCATAAAGGATGTTGATTTATAGCTTTCATTTCTTGTGATGTTGTTTTCTGGTTTTGACATCAGGAAAATACTGGCCTCAAAGATTAAGTTTGAGAAGTGGTAATTCCTTTTGATTTTTTAAAAAGAAATTATAAAGATTAGTTTCTTTAAATCCTTGGTAGAAGTCTCAATATTGAAGCCACATGGTCCTGGGTAATTACTTGATTACAAATGACAACTCTTTCCATGTTAAAGGCCCATTGGAATTTTCTATTTTTTCTTGAATCCATGTTGGTAGTTTGTGTTTTTCTAGGGATTTGTTTATTTCATCAAAGTTATCTAATATACTCACATATAATTGTTGGTAGTATTTCCTTACAACCCTTTTTATTTTTATAAGGTGGTGGTAATGTTCCCTCTTTCATTTCTGATTATAATAATTTCAGTCTTCTCTCTTTTCTTCATTTGTGTATCTAAGTTTACCAATTGTGTTAATTTTTCGAAGAACCAACTTTAGTTTTTGTCAATATCTCTATGTTCTTCTTTATTTCATATATTTCTAGTTCTTTAGCTGGAAATTTTTTTTTACTTGACATCTTTTTTCTTTCTACTATAAGTGATTATAGCTATAAAATTCCATGTGAACACTGCTTTAGCTCCATCTCATAAATTTTGATATGTTATGTTTTCATTTTATCTTAAAGTATTTTCAAATCCCTCTTAATTTTTTCTTTCCCCTATTGATGATTTTGGACAGTGCTGTTTAATTTTCACATACTTGCAAATTTCCAGAATTTTCTTCTGTTGCTGATTTACATTTTCAGTGCATTATGATAGGAGAACAGAGTTTGTATTACTCCAGTCCTTTTGAACTTATTGAGACTTGTGTGTGTTAACGTGTCTATCCTGGACAAAGGTTCATGTGCACTTGAAAAGAACATGTATTCCACTTTATTGAGGAAAGTATTTTAAGCTGTAAGGTCTCTCGTGTTAGGCACATAGACTTTTATAAATTTTATGTTTTCTTGATTATTATAAAATGTCCTTTGTCTCAATCAGTAATTTTTTGCCTTGAGGTCTGTTTCAATAAGAACATAGATGCTTCCTTTCTCTTTTGGTTACTATTTGCAAGGTATAACTTTTTCCATGATTATAATTTCAATCTATTTTTATCTTTGAAATAAAGTGTCTTGTAAGTAGAATATAGTTAGATCATGGGTTTTTTTTTTTTTTAATTTTCCCTTATGCTAGTCTCTACCTTTTCATTTTACCATATCAATTCCTTTACTGGTGCACTTTATTTATTGATTTGAATTCAAATCACCATCTAGTGTAACTTCTTTATATTTTATAGAAGATAAAATATTTTCAAGATTATACCTTCTTTTTAATTTATTTTGTAACAAAGAGAGCAAGCATATTGTTGCAGGAGAGTGAGTTAGATGACTCCACAAATCTTTTTAATTTCTTCACAGTAAAAATAAATTTTGAATCTACTTTATTACAAAAAAAAAAAGTAAAGACATATGAAGAATCCCCAACTGTGGCACATATAATCACATCACAGTGTTAGATAGAGCTGACTCACTGTATGACTTCTGCAGGTAAAGCCACATGTATTATTCCATGTGGATGGTAGATGGAGGCCAGTCTGGCATCTCTAAAGACAGTTCACAGCCTCAGTAGCAGCTACTGTGATATTTAGTAACTCTGAAATTTCAGGTAATTATCTGATATTTCTTTTTTTAAATTGAAGTATAGTTGATTTACCATGTTAATTTCTGCTGTACAGCAAAATGACTGTGTGTGTGTATATATATATATATACTTTTTTTTTTCTTTTCTGTTATGGTTTATCCCAGGTTATTGAATATAGTTCCCTATGCTATATAGCAGGATTAGTCAGAATGCTCATGTGTCTCACTTCATTATTTTTCTGATGTAGTCCTTACAGAATATAAATATCAACCTGCCCCCCTATGAAAACTCATTCTTTTACTCAATCTGTCAAACAACATCTTGATCTTGGTCTACATGAAGTAGGTCTAAATATAAACATAATCAGCTGTGGGGCTTTGATCGACCTCCCGTTAATTTTGTCAGCATCTTCTTAAATTATGAGAGTCAAATTTAGACTTTCTTCTGAGCCATGTGATTTGAGATTTTGTTAAAATGGGATTAAGTTTGAATTAGGAATTAAGTTTGTACACTTTTATATATAAGACACCATTAATGTAATCATATTAAATGAATCCTTATAAATTTGAAAAATATCTTTGTACTTTAACATAGAAAATGTATAGACATTATTGAAACAAGCTTTTCAATAATAAGCTCTTTACATTTTAAGACTGCAAGAAAGTCTTTCAGAAATATGGTTAAAGGCTTGAAAATGTACTAATGTCAGTGAATTATGCATTAGAACAGTTATTAAAGTTTTTACAGAACTTTAAATGCACACACACAAACACACACATATACAGCTATGTATTGAAGTAGTTTTTCAGTTATAAAAAAGCAGATGCCTATTATATAAAAGACTCTCTGTACATTAATTTCTGGACTCCCTGTTGCCTTCCAAGGCTCATAATTTTCTATGAGGAGGAAGGAAATATTTTAATATTCTTATGTGCATGCCAAATGGAGTACTTTTAAAAAATAAGCTTTACTCTATCCATTTAATAACAATAAAGAAAAGTTTGCAAGGCAGTGAGATAAAAATTACATGGACACTTTTCCATTAACAATTGCACATGGATTAGAATGAAAAGCCTGTCATTTTAGTATTCTCATAAAATAGAAAAAGAAACCAGTAATATTTCTTCTGTAATGACTACTGAATAAACTGATGAAAAACAATTAAATTCTTTCCTGCTACTGTTGTGGAGAAGAATGTTTTTTCTTTAAGAACTTTTATTGAGATACAGTTAACATACAATAAACTGCATATATTTAGAGTGTACAATTTGGTATCCCAATCTCTCAATTCATTCTGTGGAGAAGAATATTTACTTCATTTGAATGTAATCCAGGTACTGACTTGGGACCCCTTGTGTTCTGGATATTTGTTTATACTTAGTTCACATTCTAATTCTATTAGCTATGAAACTGTGATATTGTAAAACCAGATGTGTTTTTTTTTCAGAGATTCTATTTATTGGAGGTTTTATTGTCAATGTTTTTCTTCAACTTTTCCTTTACTCTGTGCATCTGTCTCCTCATGTATATGTTTCTATATTGTTCTAGTAAACTGGAAGTAACAGTTATTTTCCCCAGGTTTCAGAGTCAGAATGTACAATTTTTACATGTATTTCACGATTTAGACATTGTGGTGAGAAGTCATATTGCATCACAAGTAATTTTCCAATATCTCTTAATCTCTACCTTTTTCCAGTCATTTCCTTCTCTCTCTTTATTGTAGCATATCATATTCAACAACTCCTATTTGTGAGTTTTTTTTTTTTTTTTGTAATTAACCAATGGTGAATATAAACAAATAAATAGGTAATACCAGGTATCTGGGTGGTGAGGAGAAGCCTTTAACATGAAAGAAACTGAATGAAGCATAACATAAAACAAAAAATAAAACAGTATGTATGAAGTAAACAGAGATTCATGAAACAGAAGAAAAAAATTTAAACATTAATATCACCAGAGAAAAAGAATATATTGCAACAATGACACTATGACACATACCAAGAACAAAAAAGATGCCTTGGAATTCTAAAATATAACAAAAATATGACTTTCTAGAAAAGATTTGGAACATAAGGTTAAGGAAACTTAGAGGGTAGAACACAAAAGAAGCTGGAAAGTATCAATAGATAAAACTGTCATTGGGATTCTTCATGACAGCAATTTTGGATTCTCTGTTAGATTACAATATCCTGTGACTTCAGTTTGGTTTCTGGAGAATTGTCCTTTCCATGATCCAGTGTTACTGAAGTTTTTCATGGTGTTTGTTGTGTTGTTCCTCTGCCAGTGCATTTGAAGTAGCGAACACCTTTCTTCTTCAGGAAAACCTTTTTTTTTTTAACCTGATTCTAACTAAAGGCCTTTTGTTTTATAGTAGGTGGTGATGTAGCACAACTTTCTGGTTTCTCTCACCTGAGCTAACTCTGGTCATAGCTGACAATCAGCAATTTCCCCCTCCTTCCTCTGCCAGAGGTGTCACTTGTGCCCTTGATGTCACTGCCTGTGCCTCTGAGGTCACTGCTGTCTCTAGCATCACTGCCTGGGGCACAGAGAAGGTGGGCACCTCCACCACATCCCTGGTGTTGGGTTTGTGGACACCACTGTTGCAGAGGGAGGGGGAGGAGGAAGCCGAGGTCACAGCTTCTCTGCCACATCTGGGGTTGTTGTGTTAGTGCATACACCACTCTGCAGGCAGGGGGCTGAGTCCTGGTGCCTTCACAGCTGAAGGGACAGGGTCACAGACCCTGCTGCCACTATTGCCCAGTTCCCTGTGGCCATGGTGCTGTTGCCCCAAAGAGGCTGGGGTCATGTGCAACAGGGTTTGCTAGGGCTGTGGGATCAGCTGCCATGGCCAGGGGGCCAGGACATTGGGCACTACCTCCACTGTTCCACCAGTTCTGCCTCCTTTATGGGTTCCAGTTCACCCACTGTCAGATGCACAGGTGTGTGGAATTCTCCTGCATCCTGGTGTGTTGGGCAGAGGAACCTTTGCTGAGTCCTGGGTGTTTCACTGGTTGTAGATCAAAGGGGAGAGACCAAAGGAATATCTCACATCAATGTGATATTCATGCTGAAACAAAATTAGCCATCATTAGTGTAAAAGCTCCATAGCTGCTTCTGTCATGCAGTGTTAGGTAAGAACTACAGTCTGTGAATGTAGTTATGACATTAAGAAAGTACAACATGGTCCTATGTGTGTAGGCATGTCTACATCATGACTATATTAATGTTTCTTTGCAAGCAACAGAAACTAATATTATCATAGTATTTATTTTATCACAACAGTGAACCTAATAAATCTCATTTTCTCACAATTTCTTGCTTTTTTGTCCAATTAATTGAGGTGTGTCATATAGGTCTTATAATGTATGTGCTACTCTCTATTTTAAAATGTTATTTACATATTTTTAAAGAAATAGTGTTTGCTATTTTCTGCATGCAATTTCTAAGAATTATAATGACTTAGTTGATACTTATTAACTCAAGAAATTATGCTTTGAATTCTATATAATATATACATAATAGACCTGTTTCTGAAAAAAATGGTAGATATGAATAATTTTATAGTGGTTCAATAATCCCAGTGAGAAAAGCTAGAAAAGTCAAATCAGTTATAGAATTTGTGCATTAAAGGGTAAAGAGAAATTTGCAGAAGGAAGAAGGTCTAAGGGGATTAAGATGCCAGTAATTGTAGACACTTTGAGAGGGGACATGAGGATATACTTTGTACCTGGAACACTGACTAAGCCTTGTTATGAGCTGGCATCTGAGGGGTCACGTGTGGCCCTGGCAGAAGGTTATCAGTGGGGACAGAGCAATCAGAGATTTGGTGGTTGGTCAGGGCCCGAGTTACAAAATTGGACAGTTGACTAGTAGAGAGGCCTAAACACAGTCTTCCTTCCATGAAGACAACTGCCAAACATGAAGCTACATGGATAAGCAGGAAACAGCAAAACTGAAAGGCAGAGTACAATTCCCCATGTTTGTATTGGTAGGAAAAACAAAGAAAAAGAATTGCTAGACTCTGGATGGAAAGTGCTGTTGGTCCATATCCTAAGATCTGGGGCAAATCAGGGGTGGATTAAACTTTCAAAAACAGCAATTGAGTTTCAATTCAGATCATCCTATTGGCAGATTAAATAAAGGCAACCAGCCCATGCCACCCACATTTCTGGCTGCAGAGGAAGGGGTGCATCTTACCAGATGGAAGGTAACATTATCTGATGCTTCTACAGCTTTGCATTAAGAATATTCAGTATTAACTCAAATAGTATTTGGTATATGAACAGATGAGGACAAAGGATAAATAAACAAGAGGAAAAACCCCAGAGAATAAGAGAACACCTGATGTGATTCAGATGTTGGAAAGAGCAGATGAGGACTTTAAATAATTAGGATTAATATGTTTGAGAAAACAGAGCACAATAAGAACAATTAAAACTGAAAATCAGACTTTAAAAATAATGAAATATATATTCTAGGACTGAAAGGTATAGTAGAAATTAAGCTTTCAATTGGTAGGTTCCATAGAAGTTTAGATACACATAAAAAGAATGGTCAGGTAGAATGCAGTTCAATAGAAATTACTCAAACTGAAGCAGAGAAGAAAGTATGAAAGAAAAAAAATAATGTAAGGGGCATAAGAGACATGTGGGACACAGTCAAATTCCATGTATAACTGGAATTTCATAAAGAGCATAGAGAATGTGCCAAAAGGAAAATTTGAAGAGATACATGGCTGATAATTTTATGCAGATTATGAAAGACATATTACTATTGGTTTAAATATCCAAGTGAAATCAAAATAGGATAAATATAAAGAAAACCGAGTTAGGTTAATCATCCTTCAGCTGTAGAAAATAGAGAAAAAGAGAGCAGATTTGAAGGAAAATGATTCACAGCAGCTCGAGAAGAAAAAGCATTACCTGGAATGGAGATTCAGTGAGACCAACCAATGGAAGCTGGAAGGAAATGAAATGGATCTGCCCAAGTGCCCAAAATAAAACAGATGAACAAACAAAAACTGTCATCCTAGAGCTCTAAACCCAGTGAGCACGTCCTCCAAATATGAAGATGACATGATGTTTTCAGACAAACAATGACTGTAGAATGTATCACAAATACAACTACACTAGAAAATATCCAAGAGGGTTCTTCAGGCAGAAGGGAAATGACCCCAGATGAAAGCAATGAAGAGCATAGAATGATTCAAAGTAGAAGTGTCTCTGTGTGTGTGTGTGTGTGTGTGTGTGTTTGTGTGTGTGTTTTAATCGACATTCCCTGAAAACAGTAGCCAAAGGAAATCTGGTATAGCTCTATAGGCATCAGACAACATTGTTGTTCAGGCAATAAGCGTTACTAGAGATAAAGAGGGATGTATCATAAGAATAAAAGTGTCAAAACACTGGAACAATATCACATTTCTAAATCTGTATGTAACAACTTCATTTCGAAATACTACAAGTGAAAATAGTCACAATTTAAAAGAGAAATAGAAAATCTACATACAAATACAGTGAGAGGCATTATGTTTAAATAGCTGATAAGTAAGAAGCAGAAAAAATGTTCTGTAAACATTAAAAAAAATCTGAACAGCATAATTAACAAATGTGACCTGATAGGTATATAGATAGACTATATCACATGTATATGATATAGAATACCACCTGATGATGACAGAATGCACATTCTTTCAAATGCATAGAAAATGTTTATCAAAAGTGACCATCAAAGAAAGCCCTGATGATTTCAAAAGGATTTAAGTTATTCAGGATATGTGTACTGCCTTCAATGAAATTAAGCTAGAAATTAATTAAGAATCATAGCTAGATAGCTCATAACTGCCTGGAAATTAAACACTCATAAGTGATATGGGGGTTAAAGAAAAGAAATACAAAAGAAAATTTAAACAATAAATGAAAACAATCAAAACGTTTATTCAGCAAAATATACTCAAAGAGAAATACAGAGCATTTAACATACATATTGAGGAAAAAATAGATGCCAATGATCTATTCTCATATTTCAAGCACATAGAAAAAAGTGGCACATCAATCTCCCCAAGAAGTAAAAAGATATTAACTAAGGAGACATAATTGATTTAAAAAGTAGACATATAATAAAGTAAATCAACGAAGATAAAAGCTTAAGTGATGAAAAGATTGATACAATTTTAAAACAATAAATCTAATTCATCTTATCACAGAATATAAAGATAGAAAACACACATTATTATTTGTTATGAAGAAAAAAATGTCAGTACAGGTCCAAGATTTAAAGTATAAGATTTAAATTTTTCAAAATCAGTTTATTGGAAGAAACAAACAAAATTACTTAATAATTGCAACTTGAAATCTGAGAAAATGTAAAATCTGAATAGTTTAATTGCCATTAAATTATTTAATCTTTTATGAAATTTATTTCCACAAAGAAAATCTCAGATATCAATTTCACCCATGACCTTTCCAACTCTTACACAGAATTATTGAAGTAATAAACAAATGAAAGCATTTGGTTATACATGTAACACATTAGTTTTATTGAAAATCCACTTATAAAATTGACTGGGGGGTGGTGTATAAGACAAGTGAGGAGTGTTGTGTGTAAGCTGTATTTGATTGACAGCAGCTCCATGGAACCCTGAGGGCACATGTGAGGTGACCTTGGGAGGATGGCCTCCCCTGGCGGTCCTGCTGCCCTGGGTGGACAGCCTGATTTGGTGCTCAGTTCACAGATGCTGAGGTGTAGAGATACTGTGGGGTCCAAGTGGGTAGATTAAATCTGGAACAAGGGTGATGACCTGGCAACCAAAAGCCAGAGTTTTGTGAAACCCCTTCCTCACATGGGCATCCTGGCTCAATTAATCATATACAATTTATGAATAAGTGTGTATAGGAAATAAAATCAAAAGGGAGGTAATTTATTTTCAATGAAAAAGCAGATTGGATTTCTCACCCTCTGGGTTTTCTAGCTCTTGCTTCTACAGGACTAAGTGAGGTTTACAGACCCTAGACCTTTCTGCAGCAACTGAGAGATTTAATGTTGCAAATCCTGCAAGTTGATCTATTTCTGATATCATTTTACATTTCAGACCCTTTTTTGGCTTCTGGCCTTGGAGAGATTTCAATGTCCTGACAGATAAATGAAACAATTTCAGCATTTTTTACTCTAGCCTTTGATGAGTTCTCAAAAGGAGATAAAATGTCTTTCTGGCAGAATATCACCATGAAAGGCAGGTTAGCCAAAGTCTTGCAGGGAGGGACATAGAATGCAGAGAGGGAGAACCAAAGACAAACTATTTCCTTGCGTTTCAGCCAAGACCAGTCCTGGATGCTACTAGTGATAACATGAACCCCAAAGCTGGTCACCTAAACACTGGCTTGTATTACGCTATACATGAATGCATTTTCTGTAGGACCTACCTAGATGGGTGGATCTAAGGAGAAACAAAAGGAAGGGATTAAACATTGTAGAAAAATCAAGTATTTTATTGACAATATTCACTCACAATATTCACTCATTCTTTTGTCCTCTCTTCCATCATGTCCAGGGATGCAAAACCTCTGACATGTTATTAATATTTTGCCTGTATCAGCATAGCTTTACATTAAGAATGTTAATTATTTTTTCTTACTTAAATCACTAAGAAATAGACATTGATTTTCACTTATTCTCCTAAGTTTTTGATCGAAACTGAAATATTGCAGAAAATTAATTAAATCTTAGGGTGTTTACACAGAAAGAAAGAACCCATTTGTTCACTTATTCAAAATTATTAAAAATATACTATAGCAGACACTATTCCAGACTATGGGAAGAAACCACCAAACAGAATATGACTCTTTATACACCAGAGAGATTGTAGTACAGAGAGATTTGTTGATTGGTCAGGGGTGAGTTTTACGTGAATAGTGGTAGCACTGGAAGAGTCCCTTTTTCCTTGATGACAAAGTTAGCAGAGAAGCAGAGTGAGGGCATGAAAAATGTGAGCTTTATTATCAAACAGAACTGTATTTGATCCCTTTTCCTGTAATTCTGGGAAAATTGTTTCCAATCTGTACAAAAATATAATGATATGTCCATTATGTAGAATTGTAATGACAATTTTAGAAAACATACGTGAAGTTAGCTCCAGTAAAGAAGAGTAGAAATAGGAGATTTCTGTTCCCTAATTTCAGTATTTCTAGAGCTGGAAATCAAGTGCATCAAACCTGTTTACCCTCCACCTTTCATACACAGTGATCCTTGAGGAAAATGTAAAATTGCTTATGTTTATGTCTTTTATATAAAACATTTTGCCTCTATCCCCAAATTGCTTGTTAGCGCTATTGAAGGATCCAAAATGTAGACTTTAAAGTTAGCAAGATACCTTGTCTAACATTTTCATTGTATAGATGATGATAGAAAAAAATCCAAGTGCTGTGACTTTTACTGTCCTTGTGTGTATGACCAACAGACATGATTGCATCAGGTGTGGAATGGAATTAGCTATGTGAATAGAACATTGCCTCGTTGTCCTTAGGGGATTGTATTTATGATATAGGTCTAATGAGTTTTATATTCTAACCAATTGTTCTAATTGATTAGTTATTCCCATTTGTCTCATTATATACTTTGATTTAAATTCCTTACACAGCTGAAGTAGACTGTGGTTTCTATTTCATTTTTAAATGATGAACGCCAAAATATTATTAGTCCAGAGACCAAGTAAATTATATTACTTTGTGCTTAAAACTCTGGGGATAAAACAATACAAGCTTGGCTTGGTTGTCAATCTCGGTCTTGCTGAGTATTAGGAAATTACACGTTGCTGATGAGAGAGTCTGACTAAAAGGAGGCGGTCTGCCTTTTCCCACCAAACACAGATGTATTCGCTTATTATTGCTGCTGTAACAGATGACCACAGTGTGGGTTAATACAGCACACATTTATTATCTTACACCGTCTCCAATACAAGATGTTTGCAAGGCAGTGTTTGTTCCCTCTGGGCACTCTAGGGGGATCCGTCTCCTGCCTTTTCCTGCATGTCTTATCTCGTGACCATCCCCCCCTTCTCCAGAGCCAGCACTGAAGCATCTTCACACACCCCCCACCTCTTCCTCCATAGACACAGGTGTATGTATAACTGAATCACTTAGCTGTACACCTGAGACTAACACAACATTGTTAATCAGCTGTATTCCAATAAAAAATAAAAAGTTAAAAAATGTATATTAACAGATGATTGAAACCATTAGCAAAAAAAAAATAAAAACAAAACAAAAAAATAAAAACAGTTGACACCCATTGAGCAATTAGTAGATGCCATGGATGAACGCATTATAAATGCTGATTGTATTAAATCTCAGGATAATCTCATACAGCAGGTGCTGTTACTGGTTGGTCTTCAACTCCAATCACGTGGCCGCTTCACAAAGGTGTTTAGTTAGTCCTGAGTCCGTTACTGCCCATTCCAGTAACCATGGCGATGGCAACATGCGAGGCCCCTCTAACTTTCAGGATGATGTCATTCAATTTCAGAAAAAAAAAGTGTGGATGCCCTAGGAGATCCCTCGATGACACACTTTGTCACAAATGCCCTGTGGAAGGTCACACATCTTCCCTCAGTGCCCAGTAAGTGAGGAAAGGACAAGACCGCATCCTACTCTGCAGGGCTGCATTCAACTTACAAACCTGGACTCAGAGCAAAGGGACAGAAAATAAGAGCAACCTGCTGCTTTTTAGTAATCTAACACCTTTCCTGAAACACTAAGCACAGGAGATAGTTGCTATAGAAATGCACTGACAGATGGACAAAATATCAATAATTCACAGTAACTGAACTGAGAAAGAATGTGGGAATAAAAGCACTCAAGAAAGCAAAGGGATTTATGGAGTTTTAGTGCACACTTTCCAGCTGAGTATCTGCGGTATCTAAATTGATAAGCCTAATTGAACAGTTTTACAGACATTTCCCTAGGAAGAAGATACGTCTTAAACCCTCAAATATATTGTGATGTTCAAAAAGAGACATCAGAAGTTGTTGTTGTTATTGAAAAATCCATCACTGTAAAATTCTGGATTTTCTTTATGGCTTGTTATCTTTTAAAATAAATTTTTTCATTAGAATTTTAGTATTTCAGATTTATAATCATGAAGTTTATGAAAATGTGTTCTAGAGATGATAGTTTAATGACATTACTTGGGGTTAGAATACTGAGATACACATTTCAATTTCCTTAATAATTAATATATTTCTAAGAGTACGGGGGACAAAAATTATATATTTCATACCACTTGGCAGGCTTGCTGGAGAAGTAGTTATTTCTCAAAATTTTAGACATAATTGTTTTGATATTTTTCCGTGAATTGTATTCCCAAGGGGGGAAAGATTCAGGGAGTGTTGTAAGAACATAGACAAATATAAACACAGGAAGGTGAATGTGAAATACAAAGAAAAGGGTTAACACAGAGCAGAAACAAGGAAGGGTATAAAATTACCTGCATTCAATATCCTACCAATCCTAATAAGCTCAGTGTGGGGATAAGGGTGTCAGTAGGTGCACATCACATTTAAATTACCTTCCCAGCCTCCTGCTGGACCAAAAGAGGATGGACAGCCTGAGTGCTCATTGGAAGCAGAGTGGCAATCTTAAGGGCTAATAGCTATATTGATTTGGAAATAGTGGGAATTCTTTCTCATTACAGAGCAGTCTTGATTAGTTAAATAAATAATTACTATGTGCTCCATTTACCTACCTAAAAATTTGAGTTAATTTGACTTGTCTTCTTTTTAAAAGGATTTCAGATTACATGTTGCTTTAGAGGTTTGGCTTTGGTGGTGTAGAGACCCTGCAAGCTAGAACCTTTTGATCCAAGTCAGTTAACTTAAGCAGGTTAAATATTATAGATATATATGCAGGGAGTGATGTCTGATTGTGCCTAAGTCTACAAGATCAGATACTTTCCAATATCTGAGATCATCTAAAAATCCAAATAATTTCAACACTGCTTCCCTTGAATGATGTAATACTCATTTATATTACAACATCCTTGTCTTATTTGTATAGACCTATTTCCTAAAGGAGAGACTTCATTAATTTAAAATAATGATTCTGACAGTTGTTTATATCAGTATGATTGAGTAGCATAAAAGTCTCTTTCAAAAGACTATGGGCCCCCCTTCCCCCCCACACACATATACTGAGAGCTGGTGGCAATGACGTCTGAACAGAGAGCATAGGCTGAGCTCTGCAGAGTGGGAGGGTAAGCTGGATACAGGGGGATGGGATGGAAGGGGATGGAAGATGCACAGCTGACAGTCCAGTAGATAAGCAGGAAGGCACAGGATCAATGGTTTGAGCCATGGATTTTAGTTTAGAATAAATAGTTTAATGAAAATCAAGTTGAACTATATGCTAAGAAACAAAAGAGGAAACTTTAAGGAAAGAAGCAAATATACCAAAGGTGCAATGTCCTGTTATTCTGTGTGAAGATGTCCGTGGTCAATGCAATGATCATGTGGAAGTGTGAAACCAGAGGAAAGTCACCGGGCACACGTATCTATTGATGTGTAATGATGCAGGGGAGGTTACTCTCTGGTGTGTACTATGACTCTTCTTGTGGTGACGAAGGTGCATTTTCCAGAAAGCATCTCAACATTTAGAAAACAACTGCAAAAGTTGAAAAGTACTCCAGTACATGGCTTTGATGCTGAATGTCTGTGAGGGTAGGTATGTGATAAAATTGGAAATATTGTATAGATAGGTTTGATTGTCTTCTACTTACAGCAGCGCAGTGGCTTCTTTCTACCCATACACGTAATGAATGTACTTAATCTTACAAGAGCCCTGGATGGCAGGGTGACCTGCACAAAGGCCCACTGTGTGATCCCTTATGGTTAGATCTGGACAGGATTTCTCCTCTGGATCCTGGATAAAAACAAGTGTTTGGATGAGATCTTTTTAAAATATATAATCATGCAGATGTTGTCACCATGGTTTCTCACTTATAATAGCTATATACCAATTTTGTCTTAACTTACCATTTTTTCATGTCTGGAACCAGACTACTATCAGAGAACTAGCTAACCCATTAAGATAAAATTTTCTTAATTTTGACACAACATGCAAAGTGCGTGGAGAACCTCATGTACTTTGATGCATTCCAGACTATCTCCTAAAGAGCTGCTGAAAAAGCCAGGCTTTGTCTGTGGAAATATAAATGAAAACAACACAATCTACACATTTCTGTAAGAAATTCGTATCTCTGTTGGCATTAAAATGCTAATGAACATGGACCAAAATGTACTATGTCGATGATTAAAGTTTAACAAACTCAAAGATTAAATTTGGTACGAGTTATTACTATGCATTTAGTGATATTTTCTTCCTTAGCTTTCAAACAGCATTAGCTAACTAATCCTTTCATTTCTGTTGGTGCTTTTTGGCATTGTGGTTATAGCGTTTCACAGGTATGGGCTTTAGAGCTGTTTTAATTTTCTACAACTTTCAGCATGTGTCATGACTGTGTTTGCATCTATGTTAAGCAAATTAACGTCATTGTAAACAAAAAATATAGATTTTTGTACATTTAAAATTAGAAAAAAATCAAAATTTGCACCTCACGTAGCCTAATAAAACATAATTTAATTCACAAACATTTTAAATTTTAGGGCATTTGTAATTGCAGTTGCTGTCAGAGAGTAGATTATTATGTCTGACAATTCTGTCCTCAACTCAGTTCAATGAAGTTAAACAATTTGGTGAAATACTTCTTTAATAGTTTGCAGCGAGGTTGGGAGTAAATAAATATGTATGTCATCAGCTGTCTGCTCTGTACACGTCACTGTGCCAGTCATGAAGGGGGGACAGAGGCTGCCTGCACAATGACCTTTCTCAAGATCCCACAAGCTGACGGGAACCTATGAAATGAAATCCAGCCATGTGACATCACCTCCCATGATCACACAGAGGTGAACAGAGATAAGAAGCGTAATTAAATCTGGTGGAGATTTAGTGAAGTGAGAACAAATTTTAAGGATGGAATTAGAAAAGACTTTGTGAAGGAGGAATTTTCTTGTGTCTTAAGGATGGATAGATTTGCATAAAAAGAGATGGAAATTAGTAGAGGAGGCATACCAATTTTGAGAAGGTATTAATAAGCAAAGTAGTTAATATGGAACATTTTGGAGCTTGTATGGAAAGCAATAAACAATTGAGAATAAGAAAATGGGACTTGAGATGGAAAAAAGTAAGCATATATTTAGAATCAGTAAACACTAGTTACATAAAAATAGCAGTCTAAAACATTTAAGAATTAATATAAAGAATAAATATTGGGTTTTATTTTTAAATGCATATATATGTAAATCATTTTAACACCTAAAATATTGTGATGTATATATATATTATTGATTTTACTTTTGCAAGTTTGATGGATTTGATTAACATGTTCTAATGTATATTATTAAACTAATATTAAATGCATAATGTTTGTGCTCATACATACACCCAACTTAGTAGTTACCAATTATAAACTCAGTAATAGTTTAATTTTTAATTACCTTGTGATTTTTTTTTTTTTACAATAAAAATCAGCAAACATTTATTGATGACTTTCCATGTCTCAGATCCTAGAATAAGCTCTTGGATGACTATGGGAACAAGACCAACCTCCCCCGACCCCCCCGCCCCAGGTCCCAAGTACCAGCTGGAATTTTGTCTGTAACTCTTGAAACTCCCCCTTTCCTGTTTATATACATATTACAATAAAGTCTGCTTTTCTTTTCTTTTAGGCTAATATACGTGAAATTGGAAAATAATTTTGAGCATGAAACCTTCTGTGACAAAGGTAATTGTCTGTTTCACTTATTATTGATAAGAAACTGATGCAAATCAAAAAAATAAGTTCCAGTGGGTTATTGAGGTCTGTGTATGCAATGGTTAAATATCCCACGAGTGGCATCTCCCATACACTGCATAAAATTGATGTGTTTTCTGATTCAGTCCTCAAATTGTGAGTCCAACACAATGTTAATTAAGTAATATCACTCTTTTTTTTTTTTACTGCTTGATAGATTTTAATTGAAGTATAGTTGATTTACAATGTTGTGTTAGTTTCTGGTGTACAGCAGAGTGATTCTATCAAGTCAAATCAGAATTCCCATGGTTCAGGAAGATGGCAGTGTACTTCTGAGTCCACGGTGCGGCTCATGTGTACATCTGGAATGTTTGGTGAACTTTGAAGCTTTGGAAAAAAATATATCTTCAGACCTTTCATAAAACATACCCAGCTGTCTTCATCATTCTTGTCTGTTGACCTAGAAGAGTGTGTGTGTGTGTGTGTGTGTGTGTGTGTGTGTGTGTGTGTATGTATGTGTGTGAACATGCAAAGGTCAGTCTCTCCAGGAAAAGCCCCAATAATCAGAGCACAGTTACTGCAGGAGTAGAAAGGAGGAGGGGTGGACATCTGTGCAGGATGCAGGAGTGTTAGCAAATTAGATCTGTGGGGTACTGATCTGCCAGCAGTATTTAGCAAACCAATTATATGGCTCAGTCCTGCCCGTCTCAAGGCACAAGGACGTGTGTCTTGGTCAGGCCCTTTGCCCCAGCGTAGATGGGATTCCCCGGAGGCCCGCTCTAGGCTCCTGTCAGATCCTCATCTCTCTGCTGGAGTGTCAGACGTGGAGGAACAGTCACTCTCCACATTTGACTGTCTCGACCTCGGTCTGGTGCACAGGCGGTTTCAGGTCTCTCCTGTTACCACCGCTATTGAAATACTTCATCCGGTATGAAACATGAGCTGGCCATGCGACCCTCGTGCATACAGACCTGACCACTCTTCTTTCTGCCTCTCAGGATTCTAAATGTTATCATCCTGCTACATTTTATGGAATTTACTCAGTTAATGATTCTCCCCTCTACTGGATTGTGCTGTTGTAAAATTCAGGAATTCTGCTTTAGTGATCTCTGCAGCTCCATACCTGGCACAGAATAGATTAATGGGTAAATACATGGGTTATGCAGGCAGAAATTACTCTGGTCACAAAATACTTTTGCTTCCAACACTCTTACAAGTATCCTGTGTTTCCATATATCCTTGTGTGCCTATAGCACTCCCACTGCTGCTAGTATGTTAGTCCGTGAGGGCAGAGTTTCCTTTTCTTGAGGCCACAAGCCATATCTTGTACGATGCCATATGTACTTCATAATGATTAACATAAAGATTTTCTTTTTTTTTTTCTTTTTTTCCCTTCAGATCTTTACTGGAGTATAATTTCTTTACAGTGTTGTGCCAGTTTCTGCTGTACAACAAAGTGAATCAGCTGTATTTATACGTATATCCCCATATCCCCTCCCGCTTGAGCCTCCCTCCCACCCTTCCTATCCCACCCCTCTAGGTCATCACCCATCATCTAATTGTTCTCCCTGTGTTATGCAGCAGCTTCCCACTAGCTATCTGTTTTACATTTGGTAGTGTGTATATGTCAGTGCTACTCTCTCACTTCATCCCAGCTTCTCCTTTGTGCTCTCCCCCCACCTCGTGTCCTCAAGTCCATTCTCTACATCTGCATCTTTATTCACTAACCATTAGAGAAATGCAAATCAAAGTCACAATGAGGTATCAGCTCACACTGGTCAGAATGGCCATCATCAGAAAATCTACAAATAATAAATACTGGCAAGGGTGTGGAGAAAAGGGAACCCTCCTACACTGTTGGTGGAAATGTAAATTGCTGCAGTCACTATGGAGAACAGTATGGAGGTTCCTTAAAAAACTAAAAATGGAACTACCATATGACCCAGCAATCCCACTCCTGGGCATATACCCTGAGAAAATCATAATTCAAAAAGATACATGTACCACAATGTTCATTGCAGCACTATTTACAATAGCCAGGACATGGAAGCAACCTAAATGCCCATCAACAGATGAATGGATAAAAGAGATGTGGCACATATATACAATGGAATATTACTCAGCCATAAAAAGGAGTGAAATTGGGCTATTTGTAGTGAGGTGGATGGACCTATAGTCTGTCATACAGAGTGAAGGAAGCCAGAAAGAGAAAAACAAATATACTAACGCATATATATGGAATCTAAAAAAATGGTACTGATAAACCCAGTGGCAGAGCAAGAATAAAGCTTTTCATGTTGTAGCTGCAAAGTAAATATTTGTTGTATATTTGGCCCCCAAATCTGTAAGAAATGTTAGTATTAAATGGAAGGAACATAATCCCCATCTCTCTACTTTCATTAATTGGAAGAGGAGGTTCCCAAACTAATACCAGTCCAGTCGGTAAAGCTTGGTGATAAAGCTGCCAGAGAATCTGAAGAATCGTAGGTCGCGATTCTTGAGAATTTACCTTGCAGGAAAACCCATTCAGAATCATATAGGGACCATTTTCCTTCTTTTATAGTAAATTTCCGTAATTTCTTTGCTAAATTCTCCTTGAAAGAGTGTGTGATTAAATTAATGTTTGTGTATGACAATGCCTTTCTGGCTTTGATCATTGACTTAGGTGATGAGATATCTTCTCAGTGGATGTAAAACAGTGATTACAGACACTTATAAATATAAAATTTCTTCTTTACTGGGATATGCACTTAACAGTTGCTTTGACTCCAGAAATCAAACTTTGCTTTAGACGTATTTTCAGTTCTCTTAAGTATTTCTCATCCTTCACTGCTTCCATCGTGGTATGTTATTTAAATTTGCTTGCATTTTTGATTCCTGTCAGTAAACTTCAGGGGAAGAAGGCTTATGTTACTTGTGTGTTCATATTTTGGGAAGAAGGACTACACAAAAATACTCAAAATACACAAAAATATTTGTTCACTCAGTAAATGTCCGTGCTTATTGGCAACATGCTGCAAATAGCCAAGAAAACGGGGATCCTGACCCCAGGTGCTCAGAACCTGCCGGGATTCAGACAAATAAAAATTTATTTCAAGACTTTGGATCAGGAGTTAGATGGAGCAAATGCTAGAACTCCTTCTCCCTGAATCCACCTTCCTCTCCCTTAGAAGACACACACACAAATATATTACTACACTCAAAATCCAGATCATCATCCACCACCATAAAGCAACCAAGAGCAGCAAGCTGTGTGACTCACTAGGGAGCTGGAAATCCAGAGAGACCTTAGGGTGTGTGGAGCTTTGATGCTTATTGAAGGTAGTGATTGTGCATCCAGGGACCATGTGGAGGGGAGCTTGAAGTGAGCTTCAGGTGGGAAGCAGGAAACCACAGTGGACCTAATGACCTCTGTCTACACTGTCAGAGCTATCGCCTGGTTGAGCCAAAGCTGTGAGCAGAAATAGTCATCCACAGAGAAACTAGAAATCTGAGACAATGTTGCACGTGTGTCCAAAGGCAAACTAGCCATGCCATGCCAACTTAGTCTTGTTTCAGACACATGATTTCTGTGCTTGACCATCCAGGCTGCAGAGAGGATGAAGCTCCTTGACCCAAAGAGAAGGGATGGACCTCCCACGAAGTACCTAGTGATTATTCCAATGCTGGTCATTATTGCTGGGAGATTTTCTTTTTTCACAATAAATCTTCTTTCTGCTTGGAATAGAGAAATGTCTTCCTAAGAGACTCAAGCTCTTAGATGGTCAAACAGGAGGAGGGGAATGCAGTCGGGCTAGGGCGGGGCGGGTGTTGCTGGAGATGACAGTTTCTTTCATGTGTTTTCGTGTTCTGGTGCCAAGGCTTGAAGAGGGAACAGCATAAAGGGGTGGATCTTTCACAGACAGGCTCTGAATCACTATTTGAAGTTAGGAAGATGGGAGCTCCTAAGAGCAAGTTACCTTAATTTTCTCAAAGTGCTTACCCTGAGTTCTTTGTGAATTTGTATTGAAGTGATGTAATTTTTTATCATGTTAAAGCAAAGCTATATTTATGATTTCTGTCCACTGCGAAGTGTGTACATTCCTATCAGAGAGAGAAGACTTTATTATTAAGATATTTAGCTGAGGCTCACTCTTGAATATCATGCAGAGAGCAGGCATGTAGTACATCACTTGTGTGACTCTTCAGTGAGATAATGTACAGTGAGAAAAAAATCCAAGTTCAGTAGATGCCTATTTTTGCATCAGTCAGTCTCTCGCACCTAGAACGATGCCTAGCATATAGTAAGCACTTGATAAACACTGTGGAAAGAAGGAAGGAAGGAGGAGGAAAAGAATGAAGTGGGGCGGGGTCGGGAAGCATGGAATTGCCTGGATCTGAGTGTCTGAACCTCCCATGTATTCATCACAAGCTTCTGTGAGGTGCGTTTCATGGTCTATTTCTTCATGGACACTTACGCTGTTGCTTGTCCCCATCTGCATGGCACACGTGTAAGAGGGTCATGTATAGATTTCATGAGGGGCGGTTTGGAGATAATGACTTGTGGTTGCAGTAATGAGAGGTAATGTTCAGTGTTCCCCGTGTGGAGTCTGGTGACAGGAATTAAATTACCGCATGTCACTCTCCCGCAGCAAGGTTAACTTGGGCTGAACTGCATCCCACCCCTGCATCCACTTAATAATGGCCCTGCTGCAGGCTGGATAGGAGATAAATTAACTGAACTGTGATAGAAAAAGAGCTTGTGATGATGTCAGAAAGTGAGACAATCCGTAGGAGATTAATACTCCAGGAAATCCATCTTCACTCTAAGGAGAAAATAATTTTGAATTAAACCTTGTAGGAATGATCTTCATAGAAAGGGTTTGGAGGATAAAACTGATCTTCTCTCCTATTTCCTCAACTCTTAATGGCAGTTACACAACTGAAACTCAGATTCTTTATAGAGCAAACATATTGGCTGTTCCCAAATAATTAGTGCTTATATTTTTAGGAAGACTCAAGTTCAGGAAAATGGTAACTTACACGAGACCATTTTCCCCCTCATATTGGCTTGGATTTCTCCTATAAAATACTTAATATCACCCTGTTAAATTTATTGGTGACACTTTAAGAAAAGTGTTGCATTTTCTGTCATGGTTAGGTCAGGAGGAAACCATTTTCCAAAACATAAATAAAACTCATAAAAACGTGACACAGTTGGTCACTTTTTTCCTGACAAACTGTGCAGTAATTGGATTGAATTTCTTACCTTTTTGTGTGATTAGATTCTAAAATTTAGTGGGAGACTTTGAGCCTCCTGCCGAAATAATGGTCCTCTCACGTAACCCAGCGGCAAGGAGGTTCACGTGCCCACAGCGGCACCTGGTGATACAGAAAAGGGGTGTGTCTGAATGGAAAAAATAATAATGCCACAGTCCAAGGTCAAAAATTGATTAAGGGGTTTATTCACTCTTCAAATATTAGCAAAATATCTTCTGGGTACCAGACACCATGCTAGTCATTAAAAATGAAGATGCAAATAGGACACATTCAACCTTCGAGTTGCCCACACTCCTGTAAGAAATGGAGTGTGTAAACAGAACAAAGAACTGATAGCAATTTATAGCAATGCTGTAAATACCAACACAGGGTCAGATGGGTAACTTGGTGAAGACCGAGGAGAAGACATTCACCTTTGCTGGGGAGAGGAATCTGAGCGACATTTCAATATTGATGAATGAATTACCAGGACGACGTGGAAGGACCTTCCAGAGGGAGAGAAAAAGACCATGCAAAGCAGTGGGAAGTGAGAGTGTGGTGCTGGGGAAACAAGATCAGACTGAGGGAGGAGGAATCCAGGACCCTGACACCAGGCTAAGGAGCTTAGAATTGTCATCAAAAGAAACGAGAGCCGAGGAAGGAGGCCTAAAATGGGTCATGGTGGGATCTGCTTTCTGTTCCAGAAGACTACTTTGCCCACAAGGTGGACAGTGCGTTAGAGATAAGGAGAGTGGACTGACAGAGGATGGTTAGAACATGAGTCACAGCCAGGAGGTCCTAGGGTGGGAGGAAGGGCAGAGTATTTAAGAAATAACTCAGCACTATTTCAGGTTCAGACTCACAAGCTCGCAGTTCCACAGGGAGCCCTCCGGGAACTACCTGCTACCCAAGAAATAGTAATTTCTACTGATTAAGATTATGTTCAAATACTTTGATCAAATATCAAAAGAATAATAATGTAACAAATTAGAGATGAGATTTAGCAGATCATCCAGATTTTGTTCAGCCTGACACTAGAAATGTTATCTGTAATGTTTCCCTTTGAAGACGTGTATTCTGTGCACAGCCTCAGTCTGGACTGTGCCGTTCGGGGTAGCCTGGCTGATGGGAGCTTCAGTTCCCCGTTGTGAAAGGAAATGTAGAAGAGTAACATTTCCTGATGTTTGTTACAATATTCAATCTGTATTATAGTCATAAAATTATGAAACATTTCCAAAGTTACATGGTTTGAATGATATCAAGAATGTTGAAAAGGGTTTGCATAGGAACTTCGGGGAAGCTTACTTTCTGTCCATATCAAGACTCAGAACTTGAACTTGCTTCCATATGCCCCTAAAAGTATGTCATGGTCTCTGGATCAAAACTTCATACAGTAGAGACTACTTGTAATGACTCTGCCCAGTGACTTCACAGTAAGACTCAGGACAGCAAACCTCTGGCAGATATTGACTCTGTGTGGTGAATTCAGGAGCTTTCATAGACTGATGGATCTTAGGATGATCAACGTCCTCTGTCACATTGTCCCTATCACCTCCAGAAGACTGTCTGTTAAAATAGATGCTCTAGTACTAGAACTATTCTAGTCAGAGAAACGTAAAGAGTCAATAATGTATTTTGTTATGTAAGTGTAACACAGTCCTGAGAATGAGTAATTTTCTGTTCTTCTCTCTCTCTCTCTCTGTGTGTGTGTGTGTGTGTGTGTGTTTTAGCCAAATGCAGGTATGTTGATGGCCTTTTCCATGTGACGCTTTCCCAACTCTCCCTAGCAAAACTTCCTTGTGCCGGAGAACCTGGCACAGACCTTGAGCATGTAGTTTACCTGGTTTTGTTGTAGCTCTCTTTTCTTGGTCTGTTTCCTCCGACATACTGTGAGCCTTCACGTGGGAGCATATGGTGTCTTTTTCTCTGCCTGCAGCCCCTGGCATTGAGATTTTCCCATAGGACGTATCAATAAACACTTGCAGACTGATGATATGAATAGAATGTATCTATACCTTCAAAAATTCTTGGGCATTAAATTACTTAATTATTAGAAAACAAATAATCTGAAAGTTATTTCTCCAAATGACAAAATACATTATTAGAAGGACTAAGCTGTAAATTACGATGCTAAGGTCTTCTGGACAGTGAAATAGTAAATGAAAAAATATGCCTCATTATTAACTCTAATTTATAAGACAATGGACTATAGCATATGAATCATTATTCCAGAAAGAGACATAGGAATTGTCTCCTAAAAATTATAGCCTTTATAAACCTAAAGACCAAACCAAACAAGAAAATCTCATCTCACTATTACACAATGGTACAGCTTTTGCACCACTAATTACAGCCCTCGTGTTGTAACGCAGGTGGGTTTAGTGGAGCTTGAGGAAACCAGAGATGGACATTTAATCTAAAACAAAATGTAAAATACTTTCTGCTATTGCTGATAATTAAAAGTTAAAATTATTGGAAACAATAATGGCTGGAAATTGATACAATCACATTATACAACATTATAAAAGGAGTAAATTGAACATCTTTTTTTTTTTTTAATCAAAAACTCAGGAATACTGGAGAATCCCTGAAACTTGAAAGAAGTGGATTTTAGTGTAAAATGAAAAAGGTTTATAAATTATACTAAGAAAAAGGGGCACGGATCCAATAAAAGTCCAATGGAGGGCAGAGCAACAAACAAGTAGTTTCAAGATGTTTTTAGGTTCTTCTCTAAGACTCTGAGTAGTTGTCAAATGAAAATACACTCATATAATGATACACTTTTAACTTTTTAGGAAGAGAGTTTCACCCACGTTGCTCCCATAAGATCCTTTGGTGCCACTGTACAAGATAGCCCTGGCTTTATCAACGTAGCTTGTCTTATAGGTTATGTAGTAGAGCCCTAGGAATAAAACAGCTGGTAAGTCATGGTTCATATGAATTTTGGGTGGTTGGTGAGTCGTAGTTCATATGAAGTCTGTGTTGACCAGAGGTAGACAGTGATGATCTCTATCCAGCTCTGTGCCGAGGAAGATGTCAGTTTCAACTTCTGGAGTGTGTGCGCATCTATAAACACAGTATCATCACACTCATCTTGCCATTCAATGTAATTTCTCATCTTCTGTAAAGTAATGAAAGCTGACAGGCCAAGGGAATCTCAGGACTGACAATGCACAGCCAGGGCTCATTTCAGAGGGGGTTCTCATCTCTGGTTTAATGATGGGGCAGAAGGTGACTACTCTCTAATTTGCACGAGAGAGATGTTCATTCACTCCCAGAGCACCTTGTGCCTCATAATATCTGAGCTAGAAAAGCATTTGTGTTGTTATAAACGCCGTTGAAACACAAGAAAATAAAAGGAAACATATTCAATGCTTTTAGAAAAATAAACCCCAATGCTAATAAGCCAACAAGAATACCATTGCTGAAGGTCAATTAGAGAAGGAGGTATGAACAGGGAGAAAGTAGTCCAATCAACAGAAACAGAGTGATAGCGGAAATGTGCCATTCGAGAGGAACCTAAAATGATCAAGCTGGTGTAAAGACAAAGGAGTTGGAAGATGGATCTGACAGCATGTTTTTTAGAGATGGTCGAACAACCTAAATAAGAGTGATGTAGGGGTGCCAACCACAGAGTTAACTTTCTTAATTAAAACAGAATTTTTTTCTGGACTGAAAAACTACTATCCTCAAAACTCAGTCCCTTCTGTGCATTTTTGCACACCTGGGATGTGATGCCTGAGATATGCCTGGACAGTAGCTATTTTCCTATGTAGCTATAAGTTGAGGTTCTGCTAAAACAAGACCCTAAATTACTACCCTACTGTCTTAAGGAAGGCAGTGCTGCCCTCCATAAACTTAGTAAACATGAATATAGTCAAGAAGGAGGCAGATAAGAATTCTCTATTTGAGTTGTGTTGTTTGGCACATTGATGTGAAGAATAGAGTGGCCTGTGAGCCTGGGGAAATGTGAACCCCAGAGAAGTTCACAGGGTGTCTGTATCTCTTCTGCTCCCACAGCACTCAGGCCCTTTGCAGACAGCATTTATCACGTGGTTATAGTCACTGTCTTTGTCCTTTTTAACACGACACATAAAAATATTAACAAATGAAAAAGCATATATATAAAGAAATTGTTACATTTATTTATATATATTCTTGTCTCTCTCACTAGATTGTGAGAATATTTCCTTTATCTTTTTTTTTCAGCACCTAACATAGCTATTGGCTTACACTTGGGACTGTATAAATTATTACTGAGTAAAGTGTATGAATATCTTGGATTTAGGTTGATTTTCAAGCCAGTGCAGGGCCTTCTAAGTTGTTACTGTTAGGAATTATAAGCAAATGACTAAGGGCAGGTTGAAAATGTTTTAGAGGTGACAATAATTTGAGTATTTTGTCCTTTCAAAACAGTGTTTGTCATATTGTAGATTGATGCTTGAATTTAAGATGTTTCCAAGTTTGAGGGTGATAATCAAGAAAAATGAGGGAATTGAGGAGGAGAATTCAGAGGAAGAAGAAATAGAAAGTTAAGACCAGATGAAAAGCATGAATTCATCATGGTCTGCCACAATTGTGGTTAAGACTAAAGGTCACACGTATGTTAATATATTCATTCATTGATCCGTCCCTTAATTCAATGTGTCACATCAAGCATTGGGTGCATGTTCCGGGCCTGGGAACAACAGGGAAATAAGAGCGACAGAGGCTATCTTAGGGTTAGGGGTGGGAGAGGGTCAGGGAAAGGCCAGGGGAGGGGCTCCAAACCTTGCATTTGATGATTGTGAGATGGGTATCCAAGGCAGAGAATGAGAAAAAAATTATAATATGCCAACATCCAGAGGTAAGAGATACTGTGTATTTTCAAAAAATCAAAGGGTGTTTACATGCTCTTTTGCATAGACTATAAATACTTATCTCGGAAAAAAAACCCAGTCCTCCTCAGAAGTTTGTGGATATATGTCAAACTGCACAGTCAATCGAGTTCTCACACTTTTAGTAAGGTTTTCTTTTCCTTCCTTCCTTCTCCCCTTTATTTCCTTCCTCCTGCCCTCCCTCCCTTCCTTCCTTCTCATGAGTTTTATGACATCTTAAGCAATGAAGGTTAGCAGAATGTTATGTGGTTTGCATGACCTGTTTTATTATATACATATTCTTAAATGAAAAGACATATTTCCCATCTTGATTCCTCTCTTATATATACCAAATAGTGTAATTTTCTCTAAAGCCTGTGGCAAAAGGGCATAAGCTGGACTTAGTGTAGTAAGACAAAGGCTAAGATGACAATCTATGCCTGCATTGGAGAGACAGGGGTCTCAGAGGTATTACAACTATTTAGCCTGGTCTATAAGAGACCCCAGTTCAAAGTCAGCATGAAGTGACCTACAGATTTTTCTGATGGTTTATTTCCATATATGAGATGGAATGAGTGGCTCAGTGCTGTTGTACTAATCAAGGCTTTTTTCATCCAACCAATAACCTTGCTTCCTTACACTTTTCTTTTGAACCTCTGCCTTTTTGCCTTATGGTAAACAACTTAAAAATCAGAAATGTGGGACAAATGTGCATTAAAATGATCATTTTCTCTATCAACTTTATTTTTGCAGAGATCGTTTCATGCTGGTCAAAAAAAAAATCAGTTACTCCATTCAATACTTAATTTCATAGGCTTGCATAAAAAAGGTATTCATTCTAAGTTACTAAGTGTTACATTCTGTTCCTAAAATAATTTCCAAAACCATAACAGGGCTGTCATGGAAGAATTTAATTTCAAAAGGAGCCCAGATCCCTCAACATGGTTCCCAGTGGAAGCACTTGTGCATGATGTACATTGACTTCCAAAATGGTCCTACCACTGAAGATTTATAGTTTGTAGAATATGTATTCTAATCAAAATCCTTCTAGGAACATCCCCTAGAAGAATGGGTATAAAACAGGCAGCGCAATAACTCCCTGAAATTTCATGCAAACTTTTATGATTGTGACATGCACAATTTTCAACAAAGAATGTCTCTGTTTTCATCAGATTCCTTCAAGGGTCCATGACCCCTCAGATTGTTAACACTCTTTTTTGGGAATAAACAGTTATTTCAAAATCAAATGGACACTTGAAGGTGTTTAATTTCGGACACTGATCTCATCCACTGCACATAATCAGCAAGTGTGACATTAGATGGTCACCGCCTGCTTTAGCTAACAAGGGCTCTGTGGAGGAAATTGTCTGTGTATCATCCTTATCCGCTTCCCATGCTGGAGAAACATATTAAAGTTCATTTCTCTTCAGGCATCAGGATTTTATCTGAAAGCGTTAGACCAGAACTGATGATACCAGTGATGTAACATGGTTTTTTCAATAATACTCCTTAGGAATAGACTGCTTCCTGATTTGATCAGCAGGCTTGTGCTAGGGTTTGAAGGCTGCTTCTACAATAGTCAGTCATAACACATCTGCTTCCACGAGCCTTGAGCATGTAAGAGGACAGATACTTGGGAAGTCCCCTTTGCAATTAAATGTTTTTCTGTTGCCCAAAAATAGGTGATTATAGAACTCCTTAAATTCGTAAATTATTACTGAGGGCACTAAGACTTAGAGAAGCCTTCCTACTGAGTTCTTTTGGAAACAGAAAAAAGGGGTCCTGGAAGCTTATCACATTGATTCTGCCATATTAACAACATTAAAAATGTATATTGAGTGATTGCTGAAAATATGTGCTCTTCATGTCTTTTTAGTTCAGATGTTGCCTTGTTAGGGACAAATAAGGTAATATAGAAAAAATTTTTAGCATATAGAAATGTGTCTCCAACATGAATTATTTTCTTGTCCTTAAAGAAAGAGGTTTGACTGATAATTCCTATTAAGAGTTAATTTGTGTCCCCCAAGAGATTTGTTGAAGTCCTAACTCAGAATTATGACGGGGCATTGAATGTACACCTCAGATGGTGACCTTATTTGGAAATAGGGTCATTGTAAATGTAAACCTCGGAATGCAACCTTATTTGGAAATAGGGTCATTGTAGAGGTAAGTAGTTAAGATAAGGTCATACTGGGGTAGGGTGGTCCCTTAATCTAATGTGGCTGTTGTCCTTATAAGAAGGGAAGAGACACAGAGCACAGACACCAGGGAGAAAGCCATACACAACCAAGGCAGAGGGTGAAGGGCTGCAGGGGCAGCCCAGGAATATCAGGAATTGTCCCAACTGTCAGAAGCTGGGAAGAGGCAGAGAAGGATGGTCCTTGAAGGTCTCAGAGGGAGTATGAACCTGCCCACACCTTGACTTCTAATTTCTGGCCTCCACAACTGTGCAACAATCCATTTCTGTTGTTGTTGAGCCACCCAGGTTGTGGTACTTTGCTGCAGCAGCCGTGGGAAACAAATGCAGCTCTTCAGAACTTCCAGCTCAAATATCCTATAATCTTTAAGAGCAAACACTGGTAACTATTGTGAGTTGTGTTTCAGAGTAATGGAAACCCAACATGCATCCACCCCATTTTCTTGATCAAGTTAGAACAGCCATTGTTTACCTTACAACAGCACTATTCTATATCGACAAAACAGTCCTATAACTGATAGTTCCGTATTGAGACAAATATGCATATAGACAGTTCCATGGAACTCAGTAAATAAAGAGAACAAGGGAGCAAAAATTCAAATGTCAAATATCAGCTTCATCTTGAACATGGAAGCCTTAATGAGAAATCATTTCTATCAATTCTATTCTTTTTTTTACTGGGGTATAGTTGCTTTACAACATTGTGTTAGTTTCTGACTTAAATGTCCATTGACAGTTGAATGGATAAAAAAGATGTGGTACATATATTCAATGGAATATTACTCAGCCCATAAAAGGAATGAAATTGGGACATTTGTAGAGATGTGGATGGACCTAGAGTCTGTCATACAGAGTGAAGTAAGTCAATTGTATTCTTTGTTATAGTAATTCTGACTTTTAAATGGTACTTCGTATCTAATTGCAAATGTTTGCAAGAAACTAAATATGTGGCATAAAAATATCAGTCATAAAACCTGCAATGTGCAAAGGTGCATCATAAATATTGCAGAAAGTGTTAAGAAGCTAAAAATCCAAATCTATATTTAATATGGTTCTCTGAGCTCTTTAAAGGATTTCAATTATGTTTCAAAATTTTTGTGAATTGAAACTCTTGAAACTTGGAATTTTCAGGGTATAAAACACACTGTACTTCTCTTTAACCTACCTCTGAAAAGAAGACAAAAAAGAACATCAGAAACAGAGTAGTTTTAGAATAAGTGCTTTTTATTGTCACTGGCTTTAGTGGAGAAGAAATAATTGGGCCATAATAAATCGTCCATCTGTGTCAGCCTCACCACTGCAGGGGCCATGGACTTATAAGCCGCCTTTTCTTTCTCTTTTCTACTTTGAACAGTTAAAGATCAACGTGATTATCACCAGTAAAACCCACTCTCCTGCTACAAATATATTATTGATTTATAGTTTCCTGCAAAATTTCACGGATCCAGAGTGACTGAAGCTAAGGTGCCTTTGCTGGTTTGGGTATCCACCTGTGACAATTAGACGTGTGAAAGGGCATCGGCAGAGAGCTCTGGGGCTGCTGATGAAACACAGCATCAGGGTGAAAAACCCATTTTTCATTTAATAAACACTTCTGGAAGGCTTATGGCTGGACACCGTATTTATAGACACAGCTCAGATTCTCCCATTTTCTTCTAGTTCTGCTTCTATGAAATTTCCTTAATCAGCTGGAATTGGATGTGACTCTGATGCCAGAAATCTCATAAAGGGGTCAGTGAAATGAGGGACATAGACAGTATGCTTCATAGAGATTTTAATGAGAGATAGCACTAGAGGTTTCATATGCTCTCCCAACTAGGAGTATGAAAACATTCGTGAGAGGACCAAACTGGAACCCGATGCTTAGATTATGTAAAGAACCTGAAACAGTAAAAATAAGAATTTTTAATTCTCCTTAACTTCCTCCCTGTACACGCTAAATGGAATTGTTTTATTTTTAATTTAAGTTTTAGTTTTTGGTTGTGCCGCCTGGCTTGCAGGATCTTAGTTCCCCAGCCAGGGATTGAACCCAGCCCCTGGTAGTGCAAGCGAAGAGTCCTAACACTGGACCTCCAGGCAATTCCTGGAATCTTGTTTTAATCCCTTTTTCTCTGGGCAGTCATTCACATTGTTTCTTACACCTCTGAGTCCCCCTGGGTATTCTGAAGAACTGACACCAGCATCCTCCGTTAAAGAGACTCTGAAGTCAGAGCATCATTGGTCTTCCTAACAGCTGCCTGCACATTTGAGCCTAATTTCTCTGCTTTTTTGTTTTCAGTAGTGAAACGATACTTAAGAAGCTGCAAAATGTTTTTTTATCTTTTAGCAGAAGCAATGGTTTTATACAGTGTCTCAATTCAGACTCTTCATTCCATCTCTCTAACTGTTGCCATAAGTATGCATCATTCCAGGAGTGAGATGGCCCTGCAGAAACTTCTTCCTGTGTCCTCTTGCATGAAGATGGCTCTCTGCAGGCTGGAACATGAGTAAATGTGAGTCCATGGGGGTTGTGGCCTCAGATGGAGGGGAACGCTTTTCCAGAGAAAGGGTCCTCTTTATTCCACTGTGCAAAGTGGGGATAATGTTTTCTCATCAGGGCAGTAGAAAGGACGTGTTTATATGTATATATGTGCTTCCTAGCATGGAATATAACATTTACTGTAGTTAAAATTTTTATATCTAATAGTAAACACCACTGGTAGGGTATATTTGAAAGTTGTTAAAGAGAGTGATTCCAAGAGTTCTCGTCACAAGGAAAGTATATTTTTTCTTTTTCTGGATATTTATTTGAGGTGATGAATGTTAACTGACATATGTGGTAAACAGTTCACAATATATGTAAGTTATTATGCTGCATAACTTAACTTATACTGTGCTATATGTCAATTATATCTCAATAAAACTGGAAAAAACCTTTATATTTAATACTAACATATACAATACTACTATCAGTATTATTCACAGTGACAACAAATGTCTATTAAAGCAAACTATCAAATGAATTTAAATGTATTAGGGATTTATTACCATTAATAAACATTTGTGAATCTAAAATAAATATTATAAGGGCTTAATTTATTTTCTTATCTAATCATATGATAAAAAACCTAAATCTTGATCTGTATTTAAAAGTTTATTTTTCTGCAATATAAAGAAGATATTTACCTTACTAATTCACCATTGAAATAAATCAGAAAATTCTCATGCCTTTCATAGTTTATATTATAATCATGTATGCTTGGCTATTTTATACACAAACCTGAGATGTTGAAAAGAAGTTTTGTGTAACTACAGCTCCAAACTTGCTTAAAATTGCAAATGGAAATGATTCCCAATCTCTAAAAGAAACAAACTGTTTCTTCTTAATCCCAGACTTTAATTATAATTCTGGATTTAAATCCATTTGAAAATTTTATGCACAGTGGTTTTATGAAGATACTAATTGCTCAGACCCTAGTGATTTTATTGCTGTACCCTGTGATAGAGGAAATTTTGCAAGATTCCACTTTTTTTAAAAGTTAGTTTTAATTCACTCAAAAAAAGATTATTAATTCATTTATCCCATTTTTATATCAAGATTACTACTGTCTTTTTTAAATTGAAAAGTAGCATTGTGTAAGTTTAAGATATAAAACTTGACTTGATACATTTATATATTGCAATATGATTAACACTATAGCTTTAGTTAACACCTCTATTGTGTCGTTTTTTGGGGATGAGAACATTTAAGATCTAGTTTCTTAGAGACTTTAAAGTATACATTGCGGTCTCTTGACTATAATCAGTAAGTTATGTGTTATCTCCAGAACATGTTCATCTTCTAGTTGCAAATTTGTACCCTGTAACATCTTCCCAATTCCCCTACCTTCCAGCATCTTTTAACCACCATTCTACTCTCTGTTTTTATGATTTTCAACTTTGTTAGATTTCACATACAAGTGAATTCTATACAGCACTTTTCTTTGCCTAATTTATCTCACTTAGCATAATGCCAAGTTCCATCCATGTTGTCTCAAGTGGCAGGATTTCCATCTTTTTCATGGCTGAATGGTATACATCTGTGTAGATAGATAGATACATACATACATATATAATACACACATCTTCTTTATCTGTTCATCCTTTAACAATACTCAGATTATTTCCATATTTTGGCCATTGTGAATAATGCTGCCATAAACATGGAAGAGCAGTTACCTCTTTGAGATACTCTTTTCTTTCCTTTGGATATATTCCCAGGAGTGGAATTGCTGGATCATATGGCATTTCTATTTTTAATGCTTTGAGGACACCTCATACTGTTTTCCACAGTGGCTGTACCAATTTACATTCCTACCAATCCCTGCCAGCATTTGCTATATCTTGTCTTTCTGATATAGCCATTCTGACAGGTGTGAGGTTATATCTCACTGTGGTTTTGATTTGCATTTCCCTGATGAATAGTGATATTCAGCATCTTTCCATTTACCTGTTGGCCATTTGTATGTCTTCTTTGGAAAAATGTCTTCTCTGTTCCCTTGCCCATTTTTAAGGGATTGAGCTATTTAGTTTTTTATATATTTTGGATATGAACTTTTTATCAGATTTATGGTCTGCAGATATTTTCTCCCATTCTGTAGTTTGCTTTTATATTTTGTCGATAGTTTCTTTTGCTGTGCAGATGCTTCAAGTGTGATATAATCCTAATCATTGCTTTTTGCTTTTGTTACTTGCGCTTTTAATGTCACATTATTGAAATCATCAACAAAAACAATGTTAAGGAGTTTTTTCCTTTGTTTTTTTTCTAGGGCTTAAAAGGTGTAAAGTCTTATGTTCAAGTCTTTAACTCATTTGTGTTAATTTTTGTGAGTGGTGAGTGGGAGGCTTTTACAGGATCCCATAGGTTTTGGTGTTCTGTGTTTCTATTTTATTCATTTTAACCCATTGGCTGTTCAGTTTCTACATGTTTACACATTTTCTGGCTTTTATCTTTAATGCTTTCTGAGGCCCATTGGTTTTCAGAGTAGTGGGTTCTTTAGTTTCCACATGTTTGTATATTTTCTGGCTTTTATGTTGTTTGTTTCTAATTTCATACCATTGTGGTTGGAAAAAATACTTGGTGTCATTTCAGTCTTCCTCAAGTTGCTCAGTCTTGTTTTGTGTCCTATCTCATGATCTATCCTGGAGAACATTCTGTATGCACTTGAGAAAAACTTGTATTCTACTCCTGTTGGATGGAATGTTATACGTATGCGTGTTAAGTCTGTTTGGTATAAGCATGGTTTTCTTTTGATTTTCTGTCTTGTTGATCTATCCATTGCTGAAAGTGGGGTATTGAAGTCCTTAGTATTTTTGTATTGTCTGTTTCTCCCTTTGGATCTGTTCAGATTTGCTTAATATTAACTAAGGTGCTCTGATGTTGGGTGCATATGTATTTTAGATTTGTATGTCCTTTTAATGAATTGACTCCTTCATCATTAAGTAATTATCTTCTTTCCCTCATATTACCACTTTTGGGTTAAAGTCTACTTTATCTGACATAAGTGTAGGTATACCTGCTTTCTTTTGTTTTCTACTTGCATAGAGTATCTTTTTTCACCCCTTCACCTTGAGCTTAAGTGTGTCCTTAAAGCTGAAATGAGGGACTTTCCTGGTGGTCTAGTGGGTAGGACTCTGTGCTCCCAATGCAAGGGGCCTGGGTTTCAATCTCTGGTGGCGGAACTAGATCCTGCAAGCATGCTGCAGCTAAGAGACTACATGCCACAAGCAAGAAGTCCACAAGCTGCAACTAAAGGAGCACACATGCCATGACTAAGACCGAGTGCAGCCAAAAATAAATAAGTAAATAAATAAATAAATATTTTTTAAAAAGATGGAATGAGTGTCTTGTAGGCAACATAGTTTTTTTTTTTAATCCATCCAGCCACCCTGTGCCTTTTGATTGGTGAATTCAATCCATTTATAGGTAACTGATATACAAGGATTTACTAATGCTATCTTGTTAACCGCTTTCTGTCTGTTCTGTAATCCATTGTTCCTTTAATCCTCTCTTTCTGCTGATTTTTGTGGATTCTAATTTTTTGTGTGCTCTGATTCCCATCTCTTTATCTTTTGTGAATCTACTCTAGGTTTTGCTTTTTGGTTTCCATAAGACTTACATAAAACAGCTATAAATAAAACAGTCAGTTTTAAGATGATAGCAACTTAACTTCAACTGCATGTAAATGCTCTACCCTTTTACCCTTTCTATTATGTTTTTGATATTACAACTACCTCTTTTTATATTGTGTATTTATTAACAAATTATAGTAGCTATAGTTATCTGTAATATTCTTTTCCTTTAACCTTATACTATAGTTATGTGGTTAACATCCCAGTATATTACAAAATTAGAGTTTTATTCATCTGACTGCATCACCTTTATCAATGTGTTATGTATTTTCATATGTTTTCAGTTACTAATTAGTATGTTTTCATTTCAGCTGAAGAACTCCTTTCACCCTTTCTTCTAAGGCAGGTCCAACGGTAATAAACTATCTCCACTTTTGTTTAGGTAAAATTTTATTTCTCCCTTATTCCTGAAGAATATCTTTACTGATAGACTATTCTGGGTTGGCAATCTTTTTCTTGAAACACCTTGAATATATCATGCTCTCTTTCCTAGTGTGTATGGTTTCTGTTGAGAAACTCACAGTTAGCCTAATGGGGTCTCCTTTGTAGGTCACAATCATTTTTTTCCTTGTTGCTTTTAGTATTCTTTATCTTTGATTTTTAACAGTTTCATTACAGTGTGTCTTGGAAAAGGCCATTTGAATTGTGATAATGAGGTGATCTATGAACTTCATGAACTCAGATGTCCAAGTTTCTCTCAAGGTTGGGAACTTCTCACAATTATTTCTTCAGATAAACTTTTGCCACCTTCCCCATCTGTTCTCTTTCTGGAACTCCATTGATTCTGTATTTGATCACTTTATTTTGTCCCATAGATTACACAGGCATTCTTCACTCTTCTTCATTTTTTTTCCTTTTTTCTTCACTGAGTTATCTCAAAGTTCTCTTCTCTAGCTGATTCCATCTCTCATTTGTTCCATCCTGCCCTCAAAGCCCTTTATTGCATTTTTCATTCCAGCCATTGAATTCTTCAGCTCCAGAATTTTTGTTTAGTTCTTTATGATTGCTATGTCTTTATTTAATTGCTCTTTGTCCACGTATTGTTTCTCTGACTTTGCAGAATAGCTTTCTGTGTTTTCTTATAGCTCTTTGACTTTCTTCAAAATAGCTACTATTCTTTATTGGATAAGTCACAGAATTCCATGTCTTTGAGTTCAGTTGCTGGAATATCACTGAGATTTATTTTGGTGCTGTCATGTGTCCCTGATTCTTCATGTTCCTTGAGGGTTTGTGTCACTGTTTCCACATTTGAAAATGCATCACCTCCTGTATGTTTACCTGTTGCCTTCATGAGGAAGAGACTTTCACTTGATCCTGTTCATATCTGGGGCTTCATCCGACCCTGTAGGGGTACCCCTGCTCCACACCTCTGGCTCCTTCTCCTGGCGGGAGCCTCAAGTAGGTATCTTCTCTGCATCTTAAAACTCACCTGGCAGCTGCTAGAAGCTGCTCTCTAGTTTTCCAGGAGGTGGGCACAGCTCAAGTCTGTGTTTCTTCTCTGGCCTGTTATCCACATGAGCACCCTGTCTTCCAAAGCTCACTCAGAATTGTGCATGAAATGCCGTCCCAGAGAGGGAGCTGTATGTTCAACTCTCAGGCACCGGGGTGCCTGTGGGCTGAGTGGGGGTCCTTGGGGTGAGGCTTTCCCAGTGGCTCATGGGCAGGCTTCCCCTTAGGGTCCTTAGTGTGGTTAGCAGCAGCCTGGCCCCTTTATTGCCCTTTGATATCCTCATCTGTCTCTTCTCCCATCTCCCTCCTCCCAGCTGTCCTGCAGGTCCCACTGTCATTCCCTGGTGTCTCTCCAGCAGTGTCCTGCACATGGGGAGGCAGGCACCCACTCTCCCCTCTCACTGTCCCCTGAGGGTGTGGTCAGCACTGCTTGTTCAGGTATGCTCTACCATGTGAGGGGTGGGGGGCGAGGCTGGCAAGGTACCTCTTACCTCTCAGTGTGTCCAAACTCATACTTATCTTTGCTCCAGTGGAGTGCCAGACATCCCCTCAGGAAGCCTGGACGGCTACACAGGCTCTGTCATCGGTGGGGGTCCGCCTCAGTGAGCACCCCTGGACAAGAGGGGCTGGGCTAGTCCACCTGCTGCTGCTGCTTCCACAGCTGGACCAGACCTCTATGCTTATTACTGGATGATAAGTGAGTGAGCCTCCTCTTGGGGCTCTGTCTTGTGTGGCTGGATCCTACAATTGCCACATAGACACTTCTGTTCACAGTTGGATGCTGACGTTTGGTTGTTAAAAGAGGAGAGACATCTTATATTGCCATGATGCTGTTGTTACTCTCAAGATTACAAGTGTCTTAGTAGTAGTTCTTTTAATCCATTTAATTTTCCCTGTTATAATCTGATAGGATAATTAGACATATTTAATTTTTAAAATTAAAAATTATTCTAATGATGGCATCCTTTATTATTGAGGAGGACTTTATTATTATCCTTCATTATTATTATAAATTTATTATTATCCTTTGTTATTAAAGAGGACTTCTGGGTCAAATTTTTATGTTTTCTTTTGACTTTAAGGCTCTGTGGTGCTTACTAGACAGATGATATGAGACTCCTGGGAAAAAATAGTCATCCCTATGATTTTCTTTAATTGCTTTGTGATATGGGTAACTATTTTGCTGTAAGGCCCTAGTCCTAACAAATAAAATAGGCACAGAATCCTATTCTCCTTCTGCTCCCATTTAGAAATTCTGCTCACTCTTGGATGTGGAGAAAATGATTAATGTTTGGCCACAGGCAGATTTCTATAACAAAATTTTTCACCATTAATTTTGTAAAGGAATATTCCCCAAAGTCAGGTAAGGTCCATTGACTGGGACCATTTGGGAAATTCCCTGTAAACTTAAGTCTCTGCTGGTTTCACCGAAGGTGGGCATTCCCCTCTTGTATTCCCAGTGTCGAGCTGATCTCATTCCTTTCTAGATGTGACTTGTTCACAAGGCATTTGCGTTACACACTGCGTGTGTCTCCTTTGTGGCATAGAGCATCTGGTAATTGATTTTCCTCTTGGATGGCTGACAAACCTTTATTATAGGCATAAAGAATTGTTTCTACTCGTGGCAGTACATTGTTTGGGGAAGCTGTAGCACAGGTGGAAATGTGGTTCTGCACAGCTCCTGTCTTGACAAACCCTCTTCCCTCCTGGTATGAGGTAGAGAGGAAGCCTGGCTTCCTCTCGGGAGTTCCCAGGGCATCGAACCAGAAGAGAAGAGAAGATCCCTATTATAAAGGCCTGGTACAAAACATTGGTCAGCCAGGAACTTCCCTGATTTAAAGTGCCCACTACTTTTGTCAAAGGGATCTACGGTTTTCAAACAGTAGACAAGGAGTCAAAAAAGTAGATGAGTCCAGGAGCTATGCACAGACAGAATTCATCTTGTAGATGCTGGTTTTTGACCCCTGAAAGATCTTATTTAAATATGTTTATGAATCTATCCAAAATAGATTAATAGTTTCCTCATTATATTCTCACAGTCAAAATCCTGCCTTTGATTGAGCAGTTTGGCAAGAAACAAGAGGGATTTTTATGATAATTTAGTAGAGGGACTGTTTGCAGAGGAGTGAGGGGGGGTGACTGGAACTAAAGAGGAAGATTAAAGCAGCAGCCTTAGCCACCCCCAGGCCTGGATGGACAAGGGAAACTGCATTCCCAGACCCCATGAGAGCTGCAAGTTGGATTAGGGACAATCTAAGAGCATCTTTAATCACAGCAGGAAGCAACCCATACTAGAACCACGGTTGACTGGAGAGTTGGGGGCAGAAGAGAGACACCCTACCTCTAGCCTCTAAGCCCTGTGCCTATGGAAGAAAGGGACAAAGGCAGCGATGGGCACATCTGCAAGGTGCTTGGTGGGGTCAGACAGGGAGCCTCCCTGGGCCGGGGGCAGGGCAGGACATGTGGAGAGGAATGGGGGGAGAGACAGAACACCCCACCATGGGTGGAGTGTGGCTAAACAGATTTTCCTTACTAAAAATCATATTTGCTTCCAGTCCATAGAGAAATCCAAGAAGGTAATAAAAGACATTGCTTCTACTTTTACAATTGAAAAACATGTTTGTTGTCCTCATTCTTCTCAATGAAAGGGAAAAACTAGAGTCGCTGAGTAAATTAATTGCATTTAAACATAATGTTTTGCATTTCAGCTTCTCAGCAAAGCTTAGGGTGGGACTGGTGTCCAGGGGGTGGGGGGCAGAGAATATAGAAAGTAACTTAGAAATTGGCCACTACGGTAAGCATATTTCTTTTTTTTTTTTTTTTTTTTTCACATTTCATGTCGTCTTATCTTACCTATATTTCTTACAAACTGTCCATCAAGACCAAGCCCTACAATGTTAGAGACATAGTCTCTCCTACATTGGAGGGTGAAGTTTTCAAGTTTTGGTTTGTGATTCTACTTTGAGGTGTTCTGCAAACTTTTACTAGAAGTGGAGTTAGAAATAAGCCCCTACGTGTGGTTAAACAGGGCCAAACATAGCTTTCCTTCTTCTGGTCATATTTTCTGTTATTTGTCCAGATGTATAAAAATGTCTTCCTAGAGTTTATTCTCTATCATGTTGACACTTAATTAAAGCCTCCAGACCTTAGGTGGTTTCCTTCTATTTCACATCAGAACAGAATTGTCCCACTATTAAAACGCTATATCCAGGGACTTCCCAAGTGGTCCAGTGGTGAACACTCCGAGCTTCCACTGCACGGGGTGGGGGTTTGATCCCTGGTCGGGGAACTAAGATCCTGCATGGCACGGGGCCGAAAACAAACATGGCAGGGCCAGAAGCCAGTGATTCTCTGTCTCTCCTGGCAGGACTGCTACTCCCTGACAGGTAAACCGGGCTCCATATTGTCATCTTCTGCACATCTCGTTGCTTGCTCTTCCCGGAGTCCCACGCCCACAAACTTAGAGATGTTGGTCAGTTTTATCAAGTCCTTTATTGATGATTTAAAATCACTTACCACACTTCCTTGAAAGGGACTTTCATCTCAACTTCCAATGTAATGTTTGTAATGTTTTTACGAAAGGGTTTTTAAAGTTTGGGTATGAATCTGATTTGTATGTTTCCAAACTTTTCTGTCTTAGTTTGTTTTGTTTATTTTAGTGAATAAATCCATCTTTAAGCTTCTAATTTTAACTCAGGCAAGGATAGAAAAGCTAATAGACAAAGATGATCACATCCCTACACAGAGTCAGTCTGAGTTCTTTAAAAATTCTTCCTTCCGCCTAAGCTGGAGCCCAGCTCTGTGACTCAGAGTAACAGGTGCCTGTGTCTCTCTGCAGCTTCATTCCCGACTCTGCACCCTGAGACTTAGGGCTGCAGCTGTGTGGACAGAGGTGCAGATCCCTTATGTGCCCTGGTTCCTCTCCCCTTCCTGCCTTTAGGACTCTTCTCGCTTATTCCCTCCTGCTCCTTTGCCTCACTCCTCAATATTTGTTGAGACTCATTTCAGTAGCTGTACCCTCCTCTTAGCTTCAATAAACACTTTTCTCCTCTCATGAACACACACACACACACACACACACACACAGACACACACACACACGCAGGCACTGTGCCACCAGACACACACCTGTCCTTCCTTCTATAACCTGAATTGGTATTATCTGCTTATTTTCCTGTTTCTACTGATAAACTGTTATTTTAATTGGCCAACTACTTGACCCATAGTGGAACACATACTTTTTCTCTGAATGAATGGATTCTTTACTTAAAAGTATATCAGAAATCATTGCTCACCTTTGCATATTTTTATCCTTTCTTGGTATTAAGAATACCTTAAGTTCCTACCTGTAACATAGAGTATTTTTTATGGTTCGTAGTTTATCTGAAACAACCCTTAGCACATTCTTTCGTGCTTTTTATTTCCATTTATCCAGGATTTAGAGAACAATGCTGTGTTCTCTTTTTAAATGCCCTTCGAGAGACTTTCTAACCTTTGATTGTTTCATTTCTTTAAAAAATATTCTAATCAGTTTGCACTACTCAGGATTTGGTCGGTACAGCATGAATCCTCCACTTCACTTTTTTTCCTCTTTCTCTGGGTCTTCAACAAGCTTTTTTCAAGTCTGAGGACTGGCCACCGCAGCTTGTAGTATTTTACATATGAAAACACCCTGGTTTCTTACATGTATTGAGATAAGAAAATAATTATATTTTATTTTTTAAAAAGTGTCATTTACCTGATTTATCATCTTAATCTCTCTACAACAGTAAACTGGGTTAACATGTTCCAAAAGTAATCCACAATAGTTCCGAAATCTGTTTTTCTCCTAAGTTATAACTAAAATTTCAGGGCCTGTTTTCTTGTGAATTTAGTTGAGGTTATTTTTCAAAGCCTTTTTATCCACACTGATGTTCCTCTGCCACTTTCCCGACCACAGTCAGTGTGAAAAGATTCCCTGTCCTTTGTCACTAGCAGTCTGGCATTTCACTAAATGGAAGAAGATAGCGTTGCTTTCAACTTTGCTATTTCTCTATTTAGTCCCTTGTCGTTAAATTAAAATGTTTAACAAAAAGTAAATTGATTCAGTCATCTATTTACTTAGACTCAAAGAATCCATGGAGTGCATTGTCCAAAATGTAGGCACTGGGGACACAAGATTTTTTGTTTGTTTGTTTAGGTAACAGTGGTTAGCTCGCTAACATCAGTAACTAAAGCCAAATTAAGTATTTTCATCCATCTTGACACTAAGCAACTTGTATTCTACCTAGTCATCTCAATGACGTGTAAAGCGATGGGTAGAGTGATATTACAACTAGATTTTTGTCAAGTAAATGAGGATGCTGCTTTTGGGCCAAGAGGACTTTATTTTAGCACCATGGAGCATTTTCAGTGAGAAATATATTAATTCTGAGTCTTAATCATGCCTTTAATTCCAGAACTGTCAAGAAGAATATGTTCTAATAGATCCAGTTAAACCCAAATCCTTCCCTGTGTTTCCCACAGACATACTCTTCATTTTTTTTTACTTTAAGAACTTTTATTGTGATACAATTGACATACAAGAAACCGAATCTATTTAAAGGGTACAATTTGATATTTTCTTCTTATTAGTAATGTATATATGGCAATCCCAATCTCCCAATTCATCCCCCCCAACTCTCCCCGCTTCCCCCACTTGGTGTCCATATGTTTGTTCTCTACATCCGTGTCTCTGTTTCTGCCTTGCTCTGACATACTCTTGAGCATAGGTTTGAGAGGCAGAACTTCACTTCCACAATCCTAGGGGTAGTGTGTTCGTTTAGTCATAGTTCACTTTCAGCTCATAAACTTCCTTTTGAAACTCACCCTCAATGACAGGAAATATTTATTTTTGTGATTGAGACGGTCACTAAGATTTGCTAGTAAAATCGGACTTACAGCTTAAATAATGGCTCATACCACTCACAATCTATGGAATTCCTCTGAAACCATACTCATATGTTGATAAAAAATGATGTATTTTTTTTCAGCTCTGTTTCTGTTGAACTTGAGCCATTTCTGGAATTAGGGAATTAGGGTAAAATTCAGGTCCCGTATTCTCAAACCACACACACATTAAATATTCACTCTTGCTTTAAAAAACCTGCAGTCGTCTTGTTATCTTATAGCCTTCTGCTCAGAATGTTCACATCATAGTAGAGTAACGCATGTGAGTCATTGAGGATCTGAGAGATCGAAGTTTCGAGAACTCTCTCATTCCAAGATGTGAACGGAAAAATCGGCTCTGTAAATATCTGTGAAATCTTTCCATGGTCTCTTTTCCTAGCTATTTCAGAAAAATCCACATCTTGGTGCCAGGTGGTGTAAACATCCTTGGACCACTGCTTACCCTTGCCCACCTGTGTTCCAGACATCAGTGCAGCAACCTGCTCCCGCAGGTGTGGCCTGACTTCATTCCTTTGCTGTGGCACCATCCATCACACCGGCTTCCTGAGTATCCTGGCCTGTCACACACAGCACAACCAAAAGTGCAAGGGAGTTTATAACTCTTGTGGTACTCCTGGACCACCGGGGATGGCACCTGTGAATACCTGCTGTCTTCTTGGTCCTTTGAGCAAACAATGCTGACTTGACCTGACATGGCTCCTCAGAGGACACTGCCAGGTCAGGTCCCATCGCCTATGGGGATGAAGACTCAGCGGTCCACATCAGGTTGGCTTTCCCCTTTCCGGTTTCACTCTTCCGAGCCCCTGATTCCTCCAACAGGACAACAGATCACTGGTACTTAAGTCCTTGAATCAAGTTCTCCTTCCTGGGAAAAAGTCAGCATAAGAAAGTTTGCTTCATCATGTTTCTGAAAATCCCAAATGATGAGGATAGTGGGGGATATTGTGATGCAGAGCAGTTATTGTTTCTTACCTTTTCCCATTGATTCAATCAAACCATCATATCCAACCATGAGGTTTTTGTTAATAGTTGTTAATACACCACAAACTAAGCTCTTTGCAGAGCCTGTACCTACTCCTGATTAAATATTTCCCATCTCAGCTGGTGACAACTCAGTGCTTCCAGTTGTTCAGGGAACAATGTGACTCTCCCCTTTCTCTCTCAGGCCATGTCTCATCCCTGTGACAACACTCTGTCCACTTTCAGAAGATATGCTCTCGCCCTCCCCACTGGCACCTGAGTGGGAGTTTGTTGTTTTCCTTCTCCCAGTGGAAACCAGTTAGAGATTTATAATAAAGCTTTGCCTTCATGTAGGCAGAAACGAAAATTTCTTTACTTATATTCTGTAAACATCTTTTCATGTGCCTCTTGGCCACATGTATGTGTTCTTTGGAGAAATGTCTCTTTAGGCCTTCTGCCCACTTTTTGATTGGGTTGTTCGTTTTTATGATATTGAGCTGCATGAGCTGTTTGTAAGTTTCGGAGACTAGTCTGTTGTTGGTCGCATTGTTTGCAACCCACAGAAGGAGAGAAAATATTTGCACACTTATGGATGAAACACTCACAGGCAGACAGTGATCCACAGTGACAGCCAGTGTAGAGCCATCTACTCCAAGATCACAACAATTCCTTACTTCTACTCCCCAATCTAAAAAGCTTTGAAAAACAATCTGATCTAAGCTATTTGGGGGCAAAACTTGACCTGAAATTGGCTTGGGACTAATTATTCTGTATTTACTCATAAATAGCCTTACTTTTCTTTATATAGGTAATATTTAAATTACAAATGCTCCCACAAGGGGTGGAACACAAGAACAGTCTGTCAAGGTATCAGATCAATTTTCTAAAATCTGAAAAATTCGAAATTCCAAATTTCAAAAAAAGGTTTGGTTACACGCAGTTTGGGTGAGAAGTTGTGTATTTACCAGAGAGCATTACTGAACATTTCAATAGATATATCTGGAACCCACGTGGCCATAGAATCTCCATCCCGCTACAGTACGCAGGTTAAAACAGAATGTACAATGTCTGGCTGAATGATGCAGAGCTCAGAAGTACAGGCATAGGAGATCAGAACAGCAAGGACTAGGGCAGTTCAGATTTTAGAAATCTATTTGGTAGATATTTTAAAAGGAGAGATCATCGCATTTGACAAGGTAGAAGAACTGGATCCAATGCCAATAACCTGATAGTAGTTTGTTCAACAAAACATGGGATAGTTGAAGGACGGGCTGGATTCCTCCCAGGGTAGATGCTGATGTGTCTGTGTGTTCTTCAGAGGGTAGATGCCAGCCTGTTGTATTAGAGTGTGGAAAAGTGATATTCCTGGTATGTTTTCTTCTTCTTACCAAAGCCACAATTTCTTAAGGGTTCTTTCAAACTGGAGTCAGTTCTTATTATAATGACTTGTTCTGTTCTCAGAAATATTCCTTACCAAATGTATTAATTATCTCTTTGTTATTTGGCAGGATAAATATTAGGTTTAAGGAATCATCTTGTAATAACTCTACATTCAAAGAACTAAATAAAAATTAACAGTCTTTTTTCATGACTCCACTCCAGACAACCTTTCAGCATGATAGGCACTGATTATCTAAAATAATTCTGAGTGGATGTTTCAGATATTCTTTCTTTGTTTTTTTCATTTTCTATTCACCTACAGACACCCTTAGAAACAAAAGTGAAAACCAGGATCTTTTTCACAATTCTTTTTTTCTTTATTGCAAGAATCTTACAATAAATAAAATCACCTTTAGTTGTATTTTAGAAAGTTACTAGCATATGCTAGGTGTCTTTTCCTTTGATTTGGGCAACTTATAGCTCTCAAATCTGAAGTAACGACAATATTTGGGAGCTGTCTAATTGCTCTTCTTATAGAATGCATTCTACATACTGATTTACCTGAAGCCTTTGAAGTGCATGATGCTATATGAAATAAAGATTGACTTTATATGAACTAGTAAATGGAAAATTGGGCTCTAGAACAATAGTACATAAAACAGAGCTGCAAGAGGCCTAGAAAAGACCTACCTTAGACAAGGCAGTGAAAGTCCTGGGCCCCAGAGCTTGTCCTAGGTAATTAAATTGTCCTTGAGCTTCTCTGCCTGCAAAATAAGGATGTTAACATCCATCACCTCTTGTTCACTAAGATTGATGACATATTTACAAAATCATTGTGCTTTCCTTGAACAGAAGGTAATTGACACATGTAAACACTATTTAAGACTAAGGAATAAGTGGGTGAAACCATGTTCATCTCTCTCCCCATCTTCATGTAACCTGAGAACTGCTTGTCAAGTTTCTACCATGTGATCACTGGGGCATGAGTGTCCTCTGATGTGGCCTAAGAGGCAGGAAGAAATTCTGGCTTTGCAATTTACACATTCTATGACTTTGCTTAAGTGTCTGGTTCTCTCTAAAATTCAGTTTCCTCAAAAGTAAAAATAAGGATAATAAATTCTATCTACTACATAGGAGTATGGCAATAAAATGAGATAAATTATGTAAAAGCCCTCTGAGAAATGGTACCAGTTTTGGATACCAAAACATTGAATGTGGTAAGAAATATCTAGTGTAACAATATCTAGAAGAGTTGTTTTTTTTTGTTTTCAATTAAGACTTTGGGAAGACCACAAGGTTTTCACTAGGAAGATCTGAACCAAAGGAATAAAAACCTTCTGACTGCAGAATTACCTGAGAAAATATATTTCTGATAATAATTTTTAATACTTTTTTAATAATTGTCTTCCAAAAACTAAAATGTGGGTAGAGATTTATGACTATTTTGGTATTTTGCTATAGGTTGGTTTTCTCTCTTTTTTTTTTTTTGTTATCGAAGTGTGCCTTGAACTCTAGTTGCATGTGTGTGTGTGTGTGTGTGTGTGTGTGTGTGTATATCTGTGTACCTTATACATATATATATATATCATCATGATACTTTCTTAGACCATGGATTGTTGTATCACTAGCGCTCTCATAGTAGTGGAATAAGATGTTATGTAAATAGTTACTAAATGAATAAACAACTCAGTGAGGAAGTAAGTCAAAATCCTAATTATTTGAGATGTGGTCATCAACACAGAAAACTGACATGTCCCTCCCCTCTCTCACCCCTGGCTAAAGGTGAGGTGTTAGATGCAGGGCACCTGTGGCTGTGATTACTGGCCATCTTCTTCTCTGGGTCCTCCTTGGATGGTAAACAGCCTCAGCATCTTACGGACAGCCTGGGAGGACAGGGCTGAGTTTGCCCGCAACACTCTACCTTCCAGGTAGTAGTCCATGAGTGCTGAGGTGCAATTTTGTCTTGTTTTGTTTTGTTTTACATTTAATACATAATAAGCTTGATTGTCAATGTCTGCCATAATTTACGTGTAATGTGTTTTCTTAATGATTTTCATATAGGTTTTTTTTCCTTCTTAGTGGCTTTCTTAATGAAGCACCTTGAAATCATGACTTTTTTTTTTTCATTTTAAAGCTCTTTATTGGAATATAATTGCTTTACATTGTTGTGCCAGTTTTTGCTGTACAACAAAGTGAATCAGCTGTATTTATACATATATCCCCATATGCCCTCCCTCCTGCGACTTCCTCCCTCCCACCCTCCCTATCCCATCCCTCTAAGTCATCACCCATCATCGAGTTGATCTCCCTGTGTTATGCAGCAGTTTCCTACTAGCTATCTGTTTTACATTTGGTAGTGTATATATGTCAATACTATTTGGATTTGATGAAATAAAAGGTAGCAATAGCAATGGCCTTCTAGAGCCACTGTGTCTTTATCTTCCTTTCTTGATCCTGAAAGAAACATGGACAGTCCAGGAATTCACTGGAAGTTTTGTGTCCATATATTTTACTTAATAAAATTTTACATAGTAAATGCTATATTTAAGTACTGTTCAAGCACTTTATAATAATATCTGCACATCAGCTCTTGAAACTTGCTCTTGTCATCCAGAAAATGCTCAGGGACACAGGGCTTCCAGTGAGTATTTTGAGAATTCTGCTGCTTGAGCAGATGCCTTTGTAACATACATGCTATTATGAAGCAGTGAAATGTCACTACAACTTTTCAGATCAACTGAGGGCTACCTTGATGCCATTGTAGACAGAAAAAGTGATGCTTTGGAACATCTTTTTATGTTTGAAAATACAAATTTTTTTTTCCCTGAAGGACAACTTTAAAGAATCTTTAAGATTCAAAGCAATGGTGATAGCAGTTGTTTCTAATTGTTTTACAAATTATATACTTTTGAGAAATGTTTCCTTCAGAAGTGAGCTGGAGATGCTTAACTAACACATTCATCCAAATCCAAGGTATATTGATAATTAGAATTCTGAAACCATGGTAACACAAGGGTCTTTATTACACTATACAATATTTAAACCTGAGATATTTTCCTTTATTCCCACTGAGGTATGGCAGTATTTCAATTCTCACATTTTATTGGACCTTCATTACATAAATTTACTGTAAAAATAGCAATATTGATGCAAAATATAACAGTTTTAAATAGTTTTCATATTTACTGACTTTATTAATTTATTCATGGTTTGAGATGCTGAGAAGACAGTGATAAAGGAGAAAGATTATCTCCCTGCCCTGCATTCTGGTTTGGGAGTAGAGAAAGTAAACATACAGATACGTAATGAAAACACCAGCAGATGGTAATACATTATACACAGGGTGATGCCTTAGAGAGTGGCTCAGCGGCTCCTGTAGACCCAGAGGTCAGGGGATGTGTGCCCTCTTGTTTTAGGAGGTGCATTTAGGTTGAGAGCTGAATAGTGAGAAGGACTATATGTGCTGGGATAGGAAGACAAAACATTCCAAGAGAGGAGGTACCTGGAGCAAAGGCTTTAAGGTAGGAGAAAATGAGGTGCATTGAAAGAATAGCAGGAAAACCAAGGTGACTGGCGTGTGATCAGTGCTCAGGAAAGAGGTACAGATGGGAATGCCAAGCGCAGCATGGAACAGACCACTGTGGGCATTGTAATCTAAGGAACACAGTTATATTTGTGTCTAAGTGTGAGGTGATGTGAGAGGTCCTCTATAGGAAATAGATAGGGCAGAATAAATGACAAGGCGAGGGTGGCCTTGTGATGCTCTTGTCTCAGCAGAAGACTGTGGCTCTTGTGAGGTGGTAGTTAGGAAATGAAGAGGGAAGATTCAGGATACACTTGGGATCTGTAGTTAATGAGATCCGCTATGGATGGATGTGGGGAGTAACAGAAAGAAATAGGCAACAATCAAGCTAGATCTTTTGGAATAGGCAACTTTACGTGAAGGCAATGTGGTGGCCGATGACAGTGGTTCAGGCGGGGGTCTGCTGCACCTTCACACGGCATCTTGATGCTTCCAGACCCAACACTGTGACTGACACTCAAAACTGACACTCAAAACTTCACTCAAGGCTGAAAACTTTGATTCAGTACACACTGCTAACGAGCTCTTATTTTATCTCTTGAGTAGAGTTAGAGCACATTCTGTCGTTAACGTTCACCCATAATAAAGCATATTCAGGTTAATTGCAGTTATAAGACTGGGAAACTGATAAAATATTTTTTAAATAATTTCAAGTTTAGTAGTTCAGAGAAGCAGCCTCCATGCCTATTTTTCTAAGTCCCATAGAAGAATATTCACTCTACAAAATTTTAATTTTACCACAGTGTACCTTTCAAATGTTGAAAAAAGTGGTGTCTGGCTTATTTCTTATTTGGACAAGATATTGCATGTAGCTTACCTTCTAAAAAAATAAATTTACAACCACATAACAAATTAAACTGATTATAATATTTAAAAGCAAAATGCAAAGATAATTCATTTTAAGGCCACATAAACTATGATTAATCATGAGGTCTGTGTTTCCTTCACCATTATATACATTTCCTAATTTGGCATAAAAAGGAAATAACCTAAACTATAAGGATAAAATAATAGTTTTCAAAAATCTTTAAATGTATATTTCTATAATACTGAACATTTTGATAGGCATTTCACAAATAGAATCTCATTTAATAAAATAGAACCTCATTCAATTTGAGTTAAACTCACCCAAAATATGGAGGTATTTCTTTCACAGAAGAAAAAGTTGGACACAAAAGATAAGTGATTCAATTCAGTTGTCAACATGAAGCCTAAAAGGGAAATTCATTAGCTTTTGTGTACAAATTTACACCACTATGAAGTGGTGGTCTTTAATTTCCACTGGGTTGTTCCAGTACGGCCCAGGAATCAGACTCCATCTACAGGACCAATTCTAATATCAATTATTTTGGCCTGAGTTCTCCCCAGAAGCAGACTGTAGGGCAGGGTTTGAGTTTAAGGCATTTATCTGAGAAGACCTGGGAAGTTAAAGCCACAAAAGGAGGTTATCCATTCCAATTACCACCATGAGTCCCTGGAGCTCAATCTTCCTGGAAAATCTAGCGATTATGTGAAACCTCCCTCAGAACCATTCTGAACAAGGTGTGCGAAAGCCTGGATTTTGTATCTTTTTATTTTCACTTGAAATTTGCTGACAGCTGACACTGGGAGTGTTGGAACCCTGGCACTTCTCTGCCCATGTGAGGACCAACAGGAAGCCCTCAGATGGAGTGTCACAGGGGCATTGGCAGGAAGTCATCATCCGTAATAAGGAGAGATTTAGTCTTTCCCCTCCTGATTTTATAGGAATCAAAATTTACTGCAAAGCTATCAGAAAACAATGGCAGAGAATTTGAGGTCTGGGATATACAGCAGATATGAGCTCCAGGCTTCAGCATCTACATGAAAAGCAATGTATCACAGGTGAGTTTATTAGCCTACGTGATGAGAAACAGTGATTCGTGTGCACCAATCAAATCACATGACGAAAGTCTCCTGAGACCTTGAATAAGGAGCAGATATAGTTGGTACCTTTGTCTTAGTCAGTTGGTCTGCCCTGTGACAAAACACCACAGACTGGACAACTTGCAAATAAGAGAAAGGTATCCCTCACAGTTCTGAGATCAGCTGTATTGCCAGTGTGGTCAAGGAGGACCCTCACCAGGTGCCCTCACATGGAGGAAGGGGCTTGGGGCTCTGTGGGTCCCTTCTATAAAGACAATGACCTCTTTCATGAGGGCTCCAATCTCATTGTATAAGCACTTCTCAGATGCCCCACCCACAAGTACCATCACTTTTGGGGGTAGGAATTTCAACATATGAATCTGGGGTGACAGAGACATTCAGCCCACAGCAACCTTGAAGCATTTCATGTCTGTTATGTAGATATTTTTAAAATCTTATGATTTAGCAAATCAGTTTTCTAACAACTCAACTTCTTTTCCTCACTGTATACTTGATAAATGTTTGTCAAAAAAAAAAAGGGTCCATTTTTTTGCAACCCAAAAGTGGATATTAGTTCCATTTACATGAGGAAATTAAAAAATCAGTGGTATTTAAATTCCTTATTATTGGTCTTTAAAGTACATAAGAACATATATTTATTTAACAAAATTCTAATATTCAGTTAACTTTTTCAAAATAAATTCACTGCATATACATTTTTATTTTACTATAGATAACAAATCTGTTCTGAAATTATGGAAGTCAAAACTAAAATTCAAAGTATTTGAAAAAATGGAGATAGTTACAGAAATGAGAATTAAGAAAGAACAGAGCTTAGCTCTTATTTTCTGACAGAATAAAGATTAACAGTAGGAGAAATATAAAAGGAGAATACTGAAATTTATATAGACCTATAATTGGTTTATTTATTCCAAAAAATATATATTGAGTGGCTACTGTGTGCAAAGAATCTGAAAGCTTTATTTGGCTATGAGAATGTTGAAAATTTAGTATTTTCATAATTTTATTTATAAAATTTGTGAGTCTGTTTGAGAGAATTTCCCCAAGAATTTCAGAGGCTGCTTTTGAGCCCACAGTCCAGGGAGAAAGTGAAGGTTTCTACACAGAAAAGCATAGTCCTGAATGTAGAAAAGTGGTAGAGTATTCAGAAAAATTTGAAATAGACTTTAATTTAAAAAATAGAGATTTGTACTTTATTAAATTTGGAAAGAAATAGAAATGTGCCAAACAATATACCTCAGAGTAAACAGAACAGGAGCACAGTGAGACATTTCCAGGTTTATTTTAATGGAAGATATTTATGGAAACAGTATATGGAAACTGGAAATGTTGGCATTTGTGTATGAGGTTGATGTGATGATGTGAACATAATTACAAAAGATCAGTGAGACCAGATGTGTGTCTTTTCAAGTGCATTGAGGATAAGGACTAAATTTATTGCTATCTGAGACCTACAATTATAAAGAAAGTTAAGTGTTATTGATCAAGAAATACTTGGTATCCTAGATTTTCTCATACGAGAGAATTTCAGGATGAAGCATGATTTCATCTTGATTTTTTGAGATGGAGCTAAAGAAAAGTAAAAGCGGGGAGAATCTTGAAAGTTATGTTTTCTACTTTTAAGGATAGATTTCATAAGGTTTTTTTTTTTATTTCATTGATGTTTCATTGATTTACAATGTTGTATAATTTCTGCAAGTTCATGAGTTTGATAAAACACTGAAGGCAGTGAGTCTAGTCAATCCTATCGTGATTCTCCAGCATAATATTTCCAAAGCCAATTTGGCCATCAGAATCAAGTGGGCGCTTCCTGAATCTCTCTTTTCCATGAACCTACCAGGTCAACACTATGATCAAGTAAGTTGAACCCTCTACCTAAATGCCTTCTTTATCTCACCTGAAAACCCATTTTCTTCAGCGCCTGTATTTTCAAGACAAAAAAAAAAAAAAAATCTCTGTAACGGATGAGACAGTGGGATGGAGTACTTTCCAAGCAAGAACAAAATCCCTGTAAGAACTTTCTGTTTAAAAATCAGGCAACAAAGCATGCCTCCCATCCGGCAACATCGGGATGCAGCATTTTTTCAAACAACCCTAAATCCAACCCCAAACTCTCTCCAGATGCTTTCATTTCCAATATTTTTTTCAACCTAGCCCTCTAGATTTTACCACCAGGATACAAATGAAATAAAGGATATGGTCACTGTGGTTCAAGGTTCAGAGTCTCCTTTTAGCATCAAAAGCCCTTAAGAATGTTTCTACGGAATGTAAATTAATTGAATGTTCACAAAGCCATTTGACTGTAAATTACTCGAAGTTTCTTATTTGTAATTATACCTGCAATGTAAAGACAACAGCTGTAACAAAGGAGGTAATACATGTTTACTGAGTAAACAGAGGAATGAATGGGACAGGCTCGTAGTGTCTGAAAGGAATTGGTTGTAACTGCTGGCCAGCAAATCCACCTGCAGACTGCATGGTCCCAGGGTGATAGAACATTATTTTCACGGAGGTAAAGAAATGTGTATATGTGGGTATATTGCAGGGGGTGGGGTGTTGAAAATGACTAAAGTATGGAAAAATCTCCAGGGCTTGTAAAGAAAGAGGAAGCTGCAGATTGGGTAGACAGTGCTTAGAGTAGAAGAATATGCCTGGAATAAAGAATTGTTACATAAATACCATAGAGAAAATTAGGAAAAAATACCTTTAGGGCTAGTAGGACATCTTTGAGAGAACAAAGGAAAAAGAAGCTTTAACATATTTATAAAAGACAAAATGGTATGAAGAATACAGTAACTTAGAAAATGCAAACCTAACTCTCAAGAATTTATTTCCCCCAAATGATGGCAAGTGGCAGGTGATTTTTTCCCCAGCTTTACTGAGATATAATTGGCATTAAACTATTATTATTTTTTTTTGTGGTTTTGAAATGTTTGCTTTTGAATAAGTAATATGTGAACCTGCTCCATCCACACTCAGAAGGTACAAGAACACAGTGTGAAAGGTCATCCCCTCCTGTCCCCCCACCCCCTTGGCTGCTCAGCTACCTTCCCAGGGCCCCCTCCTCCCCAGCTAGTTTTCCATGTCCTTCCAGGTGTGTTCTACACCATTGCTGCTGTCACTAGGACTTGGGAAGCTTTGCTCCGAGGGTCTGGGCCTGTGGTGAGACTGCAGTAGGACTGGTGTTCAGCATTCTATGCGTGGTGAGACTGCAGTAGGACTGGTGTTCAGCATTCTATGCCTGGAGTCACTCTTTTCTCACGGATGAGTCACCTGTTTTCTTCTACTTGAGAAATAAGCCTGAATAACGAGCTCATTAGTACTAATGAGTAATGACTTAATTGCTTCCTCACTTGTATCTGATCATATAAAGGTCTCCAGCACATCCAATAATCTCAGATTGGCATGTTTGTTCTTTTGGAGAATTCAATCACTGTCATTTATTATTTTTAGAATTTCGTAGTTGGAAGAGAAAAAAGTATTCCCCACTAATAATGAATACTATTAGCATTTAGAGAAGTTAATCTTAACAATTCATATATTTTTAAAATTTTTATTGAAATATACTTGATTTACAATGTTGTGTTAGGTGTACAACAAAGTGGTTGATATATATATATGTGTGTGTATATATATATATATACACACACATATATATATTCTTTTTTAGATTATTTTCCATTATAGATCATTACAAGATATTGAACAGAGTTCCGTGCACTATACAGGAGGTCCTTCTTGGTTATCTATTTTATATATAGTAGTATGTATATGTTAATCCCAGACTCCTAATTTATCCCTCCCTGCACCTTTCCCCTTTGGTAACCATATGTTTGTTTTCTATGTCTGTGAGTCTATTTCTGTTTTGTAAATAAGTTCATATGTATCTTTTTTTTTTGATTCCACATATAAGCAATATATTTATCTTTGACTTCACTTAGTAAGATAATCTCTAGGTCCATCTATGTTGCTGCAGACGGCATTATTTCATTCTTTTTTATGGCTAATATTCCACTGTATATATGTGCCACATCTTCTTTATTTATTTATCTGTCAATGGACACTTAGGTTGCTTCCATGTCTTGGCTCTTGTAAATAGTGCTGCTATGAACATTGGGTGCGTATATCTTTTCGAATTAGAGTTTTCTCCAGATATATGTCCAGGAGTGGAATTACTAGATCATATGATAAGTCTATTGTCAGTTTTTCAAGGAACCTCCATACTGTTCTCCATAGTTGGCGGCACCAATTTACATTTCCACCAACAGTGTAGGAGAGTTCCCTTTTCTCCACACCGTCTCCAGCATTTGTTATTTGTAGATATTTTAATGATGGCCATTCTGACCAGTGTGAGGTGGTACCTCATTGTGGTTTTGATTTGTATATTTCTAATAATTAGTGATATTGAGCATCTTTTCATGTGCCTCTTGGCCATCTGCATGTCTTCTTTGGGGAAATGTCTATTAGATCTTCTGCCCATTTTTTGATTGGGTTGTTTGTTTTTTTATATTAAGTCATATGAGCTGTTTATATATTTTGGATATTAATCCCTTGTTGGTCTCATTGTTCACAAATATTTTCTCCCATTCCATAGGTTGTCTTTTTGTTTTCTTTATGGTTTCCTTTGCTGTGCTAAAGCTTTTACATTTAATTTGGTCCCATTTGTTTGTTTTTGTTTTTATTTCCATTACTCTAGGAGATGGATGCAAAAAAAATATTGCTATGATTTATGTCAGAGAATTCATATATTTTTAAGATTTTTTTCCTAAGAATTTATTAGTTAGTTCTTGTTTGCCAATCAAACAATTTTGGAAACCAGAAGAATTTAACTAGAATATTTCATGAATTACTAATCTTTTATTCAAGTGACATAAAAGTCAACTGCTGTTGACCTAAGCATACAAAAATATGCATGTATACATAATATATATAAATAAAGCTCTGTATATACTTTAGTATAACAGAACAAGGGGAGGCTTCATTTTAAGTGGAGCCCTGTCATGAGATCATGAGAATATCATCAGTTTTATTTCCAGGGTGGATACTCTCAGAGAAGAAGCAGTGCAGGCCCTGCTACGTCTGCCCACTCCGGAAAGAGAGCATCTCTTCTGCCTTATTAACAAGAAAGAGAGAAAATACTGTTTTACAAAAGCCCCAGGCAGATGTATCTGGTGTGTCACTGGCCCGAGTTGAACCCTTAGCCTCATTTCTGTTCATCAGTTAATGTGCTGATGTTCAAGGAGGGCCAGTAGGCGGTGAAATAGGAGGATGGATTTGAGGCCTTAGCAGTCCACTCCTGAGCTAGTGATGGAGACTATCCCACCAGGAATACAGACTAAGAAGGCAGAGGAGGGGATCCCTAGAGAAACGTACTGTCGATACTAAAAGGCGAAGACAGATTTGGCTGAAGCAGAGGGAAAAAACGTCCACAACAAAACCATACGGAGAAACTGCAAGTTAGGGGTTTTAAAGTCACGTTCACAGCTACATCTGACCAGCATCTGAACAGTGGTAAGATTATAGCCTTTCATACAAGTCCTAAAGCTATGTATATTTTCTATTGTATATGCAGAAAAAAATGTTATTTTAACAGCACTTGGAAGACCTAAGAGACCCAACAGGAAATCTTTACAAATAGATTCTTTTATTAATGTAGGAGAAATTTAGCAATGAAATTCAAGTACATGAAAGGTTATTATTCAAAAACTGGTCGATGGCCAACTGTTCATCATTTCTGCACAGGATGCAACCAGGGGCCATGAGTTTTAGTTGGAGCACAGGGCTTGTAGATAATATACATAAGACTTTCCTATTAGTGGAGTTATTAAATCCCAGGATGTGTTGTCAAGGAAGGTTCTGGAATTTACTCTTGAGGCCTCTATATCAATAAAACATTTTATTTCTTACTAATATGATTCAAAGAAATTCTGCTTAAAGGATACATTGGACAAATTTTTAATAAATATTTAATAAACATGGATTTTTTTAAGATTGATATTTTAAGCTGAAAAACATCAGCCAGGAATAGACAAAAGCAAGACAAATTCTTTTCCAAATAGAATTAAATCTCCAGTTCCTCATTTGGAATACTAAATCAGCAAAATGTGAGTGATTATATTTTAAGAGATCACAGCAAATGGGTCTCAAAATGTCAGCTTAAAAATTGTATGTTAGGTTGTTGCCTCTTAAACAAAATCTATTCAGCACAGAAACACCTTAGGTGGAAGATTTTTAGAACATGAGAATAATTATTTTTATGAAATTAAGACCAATCATTTTTCTAAATACATAAATTCAACCATTTTTCAGTTCTGTACAGTTTAAATCATATTAGCATATATTAGCATAGGAGAAACCAAAATTCAATTCTGCTAGTCAGGGAACTTGTGTCAGGTAATTATGGGATGTAATATTACTGCTCTTGCTCTTAGTCACGCATGGGTCCCGTTGAGAAAATAGCACTTACTTCAGAGGGAAAATTGCAAACAGGAATGTTGCAAGTGACTATCAGAAGTCCATTAAAACCATCACTGTTTGTTCCTCTTAGCTTCGTAAGAGTTCTACACTTCACATTGTGTGTTCTGCCTGTGCAGCAACGACCCCCTACAGCCAACATTTAACTTTTTGCCTTATGAGAACAAAGGCCCATAATAGCACTGAAATAAATAATGCTTTTTTTACATTAGAAATTATAGAGGAGGAGAAAAAGATGGCGGCGAAGTAGAGAGACGTGGAGTGCATCCCTCTCCACAGATGCATTGGGAATGCACGGAAGGACGCAGTCATTCCCACAGAGAACCAGCTGAACACCAGCAGACGGCCTCGGACACCAGAAAGGGCTGCGGGGAGCCCGACATAGCCGGTAGGGAGGCATCTACGAGGGCTCAAAGAGGGTGAAGCGGTGGAGCTGTGGCAGACGGGAGGGAGTGAGAAACATACGGAGGGTCCGCAGCGCAGCTCAGCGTTCCCGGACCGAGACATCGATCCGCGGCTGAACGGAGGGTCCAGGAGCGGGAGCGTGGGAACCGGAGAGCTGGTTCAGGGTGAGAAACATTGTTGCCAGTAGGGTGACGGACCGAGAGGACAGGAGGGAGGAGGTCCGCGGAGAGGAGTGCCCGTCCCTGAGAGCTGCCCGGCCATGATGGCGGCTGGAGGCTGCAGGCTCCCGGGCAGGGGGGAGGAGCCGCGCGCATAGCCTCTCCCTCTCTTTCAGTGCCTCTGCAACAGGCAGTAGAGAGACGCCCTGCGGGCCACCTAAGGCGCTCAGGGTTAACAAGCACCCTCAGGCATTCTGGCGGGGGTAGATTAAAACTCCTTGCAACGTCAGCAGCAGGGAGGCTGCCGAGAGAAAAAAAAAACCAGCATCAAAAAGAAAAAACCCCGAGAGAGGCCCAACTCTAAGACTTTCTGTGTACGCCTGAGCCACCAGCGCCCTCTGAAACAGGCACCTCCAAGCCTGACTGAAACAACAGTGCGCCACTGCTCACTCACTCCCAGGAGAAGGAGCCACTATTGTACCCTCTCCCTCCCCACACACCGAGGCTTACAGACGAACAATAAAGGAACCTCTGCTGGTCACAGAATAACGCAAAAAAAAAGCCCCAAGGCAAGGAGAAGGACACTTACAGCTGAGAAGCTAAGGAAACAGAAATAGTAGTATCAATACCTATTGAACTGGTCCATTCTGGGATCAGTTCTGGATTTTTTTTTTTTTTTCTTTTCTTTCTCTCTTTTTTTTTTTTTAATTTTTTTTTTTTTGATTTATTAAATACGATCTTAGCCCTAAGGGATCTACAAGTTTTACAACATAATTTTTTAAGGATATTTTTTATTCTTTTTTTTTTTTTTCTTTTTTTTGCCTTTTTATATACTTCTATATCTAGCTAAGTTTTTGGTAGTACGGACAAAATATCTTTCATACTTTCCTTTCATCCCTTTCTTTTATACACTTCTATTCCTTTCTTTTTCTTTGCATATTTCCAACCACATTACGCTCTTCTGTTCCCCTTTCTTCCAGCCATTTTAAGTGTATTTTATCTTAACATACTTATAAGCAACACTATCGGTCTGCTCAGACTCCTTGCTCTATTCTCCAGATGACGCACTGCCTTGGTATTAATATTAGGCTTTTGTCTTTATCTTGGTTCTTAGTATAGTTGTCTAATTACATTCTGAGAATCTCCATTCTCTCTGGTGGTACTCCAGCTCATTTCTATATTTGATCCTAGCTTACAAAATCTCCCTGGATTGATGTTTGTATGTGTAGGGTGTTATTTGTTGTTTGTTTGCTTTTGCTTTTGTCTCTGATTTGTTCTGTTTCAGTTGTCAATTTCTGCTGGGTTTCTCTTTGAATATCTGATAGCACACTGGGGTTCTGTCAGGTCTCTCTAGAGCCTTATGTCCTAACGGATTCAATAATTGTGTGTCTTATACATGTATGTGTTTCCTAGACTGAATATTCGTTTAATCCAATACTTGGACATTAGTCTGAGGCTTGGACAGTCTTCTATAAACACCTCTATCGCCAGGACAAGCAACCCCAAAAGCTTGGACAACCATGAGGAAACAAAGAAACACCATGCAGGCAAAGGAGCAGGAAAAAAACCCACAAGACCAAATAAATGAGGAGGAAATAGGAAAAATGCCTGAAAAAGAATTTAGAGTAATGATAGTAAAAATGATACAAAATCTCGATAACAAAATAGAGAAAGTACAAGAAACAGTTCATAAGAACTCAGAAAAACAAACAGCAATGGATAACAAAATAACGGAAATTAAAAATACTCTAGATGCTATAACCAGCAGAATGACTGAGGCAGAAGAACGAATAAGTGAGTTGGAAGATAGAATGGGAGAAATAACTGCCACAGAGCAGGAAAAAGAAAAAAAAAATAAAAAGACTAGAAGACAGCCTCAGAGACCTCAGTGATAACCTTAAACGTACCAACATTCGAATTATAGGCATCCCAGAAGAAGAAGAAAACAAGAAAGGGTCTGAGAAAATATTTGAAGAGGTTATAGTGGAAAACTTCCCCAACATGGGAAAGGAAATAATTCACCAAGTCCAAGAAGCACAGAGAGTCCCATACAGAATAAACCCAAGGAGAAATACACCAAGACACCTATTAATCAAACTAATGACAATTAAACACAAAGAAAAAATATTAAAAGCAGCAAGAGAAAAGCAACAAACAACATATAAGGGAAAACCCATCAGGATAACAGCTGACCTTTCTACAGAAACTCTGCAGGCCAGAAGGGAATGGCAGGATATACCGAAAGTCCTGAAAGAGAGAAACCTACAGCCAAGAATACTCTACCCAGCAAGAATCTCATTCAGATTTGAGGGAGAAATCAAAAGCTTTCCAGACAAGCAAAAGTTAAGAGAATTCAGCACCACCAAACCAGCCTTACAACAAGTGCTAAAGGAACTTCTCTAAGTAGGAAACACAAGAAAAGGAAAACACCTACAAATCCAAATCCAAAACAATTCAGAAAATGGTCACTGGAACACACATGTCAATAATCACTTTAAATGTAAATGGATTAAATGCTCCAACCAAAAGACACAGACTGGCTGAATGGATACAAAAACAAGACCCTTCTATATGCTGCCTACAAGAAACCCACTTCAGACCAAGGGATACATATAGACTGAAAGTGAAGGGATGGAAAAAGATATTCCATGCAAATGGAAGTCAACAGAAAGCTGGAGTAGCAATACTCATATCAGAGAAATTAGACTTGAAAGTAAAGACTATTAAAAGAGACAAGGAAGGGCACTACATAATGATCAAGGGATCCATCCAAGAAGAACATATCACAATGGTAAATATCTATGCCCCCAATATAGGAGCACCTCAATACATAAGGCAAATGCTAACAGCTATAAAAGGGGACATCGACAGTAACACAATAATAGTGGGAGACTTGAACCCCCCACTTACATCAATGGACAGATCATCCAAACAGAAAATAAATATGGACACACAAGCTTTAAATGACACATTAGACCATCTCGACTTAATTGATATTTATAGGACATTCCATCCAAAAACGACAGACTACACTTTCTTCTCAAGTGCACACGGAACATTTTCCAGGATAGATCACATCTTGGGTCACAAATCAAACCTCAGCAAATTCAAGAAAATTGAAATCATATCAAGCATCTTCTCAGACCACAATGCCATGAGACTAGATATCAATTACAGGAAAAAAACTGCAAAAAATACAAACACATGGAGGCTAAACAATTCACTCTTAAACAACCAAGGAATCACTACAGAAATCAAAGAGGAAATCAAAAAATATCTAGAAACAAATGACAACAAAAACACAACAACCCAAAACCTATGGGATGCAGCAAAAGCAGTTCTAAGAGGGAAGTTTATAGCAATACAGTCCTACCTTAAGAAACAAGAAAATGATCGAATAAACAACCTAACCTTACACCTCAAACAACTAGAGAAAGAAGAACAAAGAAACCCCAAAGTGAGCAGAAGGAAAGAAATCATAAAGATCAGAGCAGAAATAAATGAAAAAGAAAGGAAAGAAACCATAAGAAAAATAAATAAAACTAAAAGCTGGTTCTTTGAGAAGATTAACAAAATTGATAAACCATTAGCCAGACTCATCAAGAAAAAAAGGGAGAAGATTCAAATCAACAGAATTAGAAATGAAAAAGGAGAAGTCACAACGGACACCTCAGAAATACAAAACATCATGAAAGACTACTACAAGCAACTATATGCCAATCAATTGGATAACCTGGAAGAAATGGATACATTCTTAGAAAAATACAATCTTCCAAGACTGAACCAGGAAGAAATAGAAACCATGAACAGACCAATCACAAGTACGGAAATTGAGGCAGTGATTAAAAATCTCCCAACACACAAAAGCCCAGGGCCAGATGGATTCACGGGTGAATTCTATCAAACATTTCGAGAAGAGTTAACACCTATCCTTCTCAAACTCTTCCAAAATATTGCAGAAGGCGGAACACTCCCAAACTCATTCTATGAGGCTACCATCACCCTGATACCAAAACCAGGCAAAGATGTCACAAAAAAAGAAAACTACAGACCAATATCACTGATGAATATAGATGCAAAAATCCTCAACAAAATACTAGCTAACAGACTGCAACAGCACATTAAAAAAATCATACACCATGATCAAGTGGGGTTTATCCCTGGGATGCAAGGATTCTTCAATATACGCAAATCAATCAACGTGATACATCATATCAACAAATTGAAGGATAAAAACCATATGATCATTTCAATAGATGCAGAAAAAGCTTTTGACAAAGTTCAACATCCATTTATGATAAAAGCTCTCCAGAAAATGGGCATAGAAGGAAATTACCTCAACATCATAAAAGCCATATATGACAAACCAAAAGCCAACATTGTTCTCAATGGAGAAAAACTGGAAGAATTCCCTCTAAGAACAGGAACAAGACAAGGGTGTCCACTCTCACCACTGTTATTCAACATAGTTTTGGAAGTGTTAGCCACAGCAATCAGAGAAGAAAAAGAAATTAAAGGAATCCAAATTGGAAAAGAAGAAGTAAAATTGTCACTCTTTGCAGATGACATGATATTATATATAGAAAACCCTAAAGACTCTACCAGAAAACTGCTAGCACTAATTGATGAGTTGAGTAAAGTAGCAGGATACAAAATTAATGCCCAGAAATCTCTTGCATTCCTATACACTAACAACGGAAGAGCAGAAAGAGAAATTAAGGAAACTCTCCCATTCACCATTGCAACCAAAAGAATAAAATACCTAGGAATAAACCTGCCTAAGGAGGCAAAAGGTCTGTATGCAGAAAACTTTAAGACATTGATGAAAGAAATCAAAGATGACACAAACAGATGGAGGGACATACCATGTTCCTGGATTGGAAGAATCAACATCGTGAGAATGACTGTACTACCCAAAGCAATTTACAGATTCAATGCAATCCCGATCAAATTACCAATGGCATTTTTCACAGAACTAGAGCAAGAAATCTTACGATTTGTATGGAAACGCAAAAGACCCCGAATAGCCAAAGCAATCTTGAGAAGGAAAAATGGAGTGGGTGGAATCAGGCTTCCTGACTTCAAACTATACTACAAGGCCATAGTGATCAAGACAGTATGGTACTGGCACAAAAATAGAAAGGAAGATCAATGGAATAGTATGGAGAACTCAGAAGTAAGCCCAAACACATATGGGCACCTTATCTTTGACAAAGGAGGCACGAGTATACAATGGAAAAAAGACAGCCTCTTCAATAAGTGGTGCTGGGAAAATTGGACAGCAACATGTAAAAGAATGAAATTAGAACACTTCCTAACACCATACACAAAAATAAACTCCAAATGGATTAAAGACCTACATGTAAGGCCAGACACTATCAAACTCCTAGAGGAAAACATAGGCAGAACACTCTTTGACATCCATCAAAGCAACATCCTTTTTGACCCACCTCCTAGAATCATGGAAATAAAATCAAGAATAAACAAATGGGACCTCATGAAACTTAAAAGCTTTTGCACAGCAAAAGAAACCATAAACAAGACTAAAAGGCAACCCTCAGAATGGGAAAACATAATTGCCTATGAAACAACGGACAAAGGATTAACCTCCAAAATATACAAGCAGCTCATGCAGCTTCATACCAAAAAAGCAAATAACCCAATCCACAAATGGGCAGAAGACCTAAATAGACATTTCTCCAAAGAAGACATACAGATGGCCAACAAACACATGAAAACATGCTCAACATCACTAATCATCAGAGAAATGCAAGTCAAAGCCACAATGAGGTATCATCTCACACCAATCAGAATGGCCATCATCACAAAGTCTGGAAACAACAAATGTTGGAGAGGGTGTGGAGAAAAGGGAACTCTCCTGCACTGTTGGTGGGACTGTAAGTTGGTACAGCCACTATGGAAAACAACTTGGAGGTTCCTTAAAAAACTACAAATAGAACTACCATATGATCCAGTAATCCCACTCCTGGGCATATACCCAAAGAAAACCATAATCCCAAAAGAAACTTGTACCATAATGTTTATTGCAGCACTATTTACAATAGCCAGGACATGGAAGCAACCGAAATGCCCATCAACAAATGAATGGATACAGAAGATGTGGCATATATATACAATGGAATATTACTCAGCTATAAAAAGGGATGAGATGGAGCTATATGTAATGAGGTGGATAGAACTACAATCTGTCATACATAGTGAAGTAAGTCAGAGAAGGAAAAATATTGTATGCTAACTCACATATACGGAATCTAAAAATGGTACTGATGAACTCAGTGACAAGAACAAGGAAGCAGATACAGAGAATGGACTGGAGAACTCGAGGTATGGGAGGGGGCGGGGGGTGAAGGGGAAACTGAGAAGAAGCGAGAGAGTAGCACAGACATATATATACTACCAACTGTAAAATAGTCAGTGGGAAGTTGTTGTATAACAAAGGGAGTCCAACTCAAGGATGGAAGATGCCTTAGAGGACTGGGGCAGGGAGGGTGGGGGGGACTCGAGGGGGGGGCGTCAAGGAAGGGAGGGAATATGGGGATATGTGTATAAAAACAGTTGATTGAACCTGGTGTACCCCCCCAAAAAAAAAATTAAAAAAAAAAAAAGGAAAAAAAAAAAAAGAAATTATAGAGTATGGAAATAGAAACTTTGGATTTACATGACTTACCCATGAAAACTAATATTGGAAGTATTTTTACACGTGGAAATTTGGGAATGGGCTTATCAGTTTTCATAGTTATTGAGAAATGTAGCTCCTTTTTAATGAATAATAAATTCAGTACCAGTAAAGTTCATCTTTATGATTAAATTAATTAAAAACAAAAAAATCCTGGTTTGGATTTAGAGTAACATATTTAGTGAAAGTTTTGTTTTTGTTTTTTTGTTTTTGTTTGTTTTTGGTAGGGGTTGGCATTACAGCAAAATTGAATTGTCTTGCTAAATGATTTGTAGCATGAAACAGCTTTGATGAAAATAAATGGAAATGCATAAAAAATTTATTTTTCATTAGTAATTTAGGTAACCACTGTCATACTTAGATTCCAAATGCATGATAAGTTACTTAGGATTTCAAAAGACTATAAAAACACTGAGAAAGCTGACCTAAGATAGTAGTTATTTCTACTCAGAGAATATGGGACAATATAGCTGATTCAAGATGACTAATTATTCTATGATTTATAAATGCAGTTTTAAGATACTTTGATGCAAAATTATCTGAACAGTGAAAGTAGCACTATCTTTTTCTGTTTCTTCACACGAGTTTTAAAATTCATTTTATAGAAACAAATCCTACATTCTTTGTTTTCTGTTGCCAGCTCTGCTTAAGTTTATATTTTAATGATTTGTTCACATAGTGAATGTAAGTGTACAAATTTATCCATAAGCATTAATGTTATTTTGGCTCTTAAGAATATACCAGTTGAATTTTAGAATCCTATTGGTGGAAAATTTCTGGTGTACTGTTGCCAAGTCATTAAGCTACCCAAAAAACTCTGGTTGTTTCTGTTTCTGTTTTGTAAATAAGTTCATTTGTATCATGTTTTTAGATTCCACCTGTAAGTGATATCATATGATATTTGTCTTTCTCTTTCTTAGTTCATTTAGTGTGAGAATCTCTAGGTCCATCCACGTTGCCACAAATGGCATTATTCCATTCTTTTCTACTGCTGAGTAGTATTCCACTATATATATATATATATACACACACCACATCTTCTTTATCCATTCAACTATTAGTGGACACATAGGTTGCTTCCATATCTTGGCTGTTGTGAATAATGATGCAATGAACATGGGAGTGCAAATATCTTCTTGAGTCAGCATTTCTGTTTTCTTTGGATGAATACCCAGGAGTATAATTGCTGGATTATTCTATTTTTAATGTTTTAAGGAACCTCCATACTGTTGTCCACAGTGGCTGCACAAATTTAGATTCCCACCAACAGTGCACAACCCTTCCCTTTTCTCCCTATCTTCACCAACACTTGTTATTTCTTGTCTTTTTAATAACCATTCTAACAGGTATGAGGTAATCTCATTGTGGTTTTGATCTGCATTTTCCTGATAATTAATGATGTCAAGCATCTTTTCATGTACCTGTTAGCTATCTGTATGTCTTCTTCGGAAAAATGTCCATTTAGAACCTCTGCCCATTTTTTAATTGAATTATTTGGGTATTTTGGGTATTGAGTTAAATGAGTTTTTTATATATTTTGGATATTAACTCCTTGTCAGATATATGGTTTGCAAATATTTCCTTCCATTCAGTAGGTTGCCGTTTCATTTTGTTGATGGTTTCCTTTGCTGTGAAGATGTTTTTAGTTTGATGAAATCCCATTTGTTTAATTTTGCTTTTCTTGTCTTTGCTTTCAGATCCAAAAAATAAAAAAATCACTACCAGGATTGATTTCAAGAAGCTTATTTCCTATGATTTCTTATAAAAGTTTTATGGTTTCTGATCTTATGTTCAAATCTTAATCCATTTTGAGTTAATTTGTATGTGTGGTGTGAGATAGGGGTCCAGTTTCATTCTTTTGATGTGGCTGTCCAGTTTTCCCAACACCATTAATTGAAGAGATTGTCTTTCCCCAACATAAATACTTGGTTCTTTTGATGTAAAATAATTGACTGTATATGTGTAGGTGTATTTCTGGCTCTCTAATTGGTTTCATTGGCCTATGTGTCTGTGTTTATGCCAATACCACACTGTTTTGAGAATTCATTATTAGTGTATAGAAATGAAACTGATTTTGTACATTGATTATGTATCTTGCAGACTTACTGAATTGGTTTATTAGACCAATTCAAGTTTTTCAGTGGATTCTTTAGAGTTTTCTATAGATAATATTGGGTTGGCCAAAATGTTCGTTCAGGATTTTTCAAAACATCTTACGGGAAAACCTGAATGGACTTTTTGGCCAATCCAATATCATGTCATCTGCAAAGGGACAGTTTTGCTTCGTGTTTGGATGCCATTTCTTTCTTTTTTTATGCCTGATTGCTCTGGTTTGGACTACAGTGCATAAAAGTGATGAGAGTGGGTATCATTGTCTTGTTCCTGATCTCAGAGGACATGCTTTCAGTTTTTCACTATTGAGTATGATGTTGGCTGTAAGCTTGTCACATATGGCTTTTATTATGTTGAGGTACATTCCCTCTATGCCCACTTTGTTGAGAGATTTTTTATCACAAATGTTGAATTTCATCAAATGCTTTTTCTGCATATATTGACAAGTATAATTTTTATGCTTCATTTTGTTAATGTTGTGTATCACATTTATTGATTTGCAGATGTTGAACCATCTTTACACCACTGGAAAAAATGCCACTTGATCATGGTGTATGATCCTTTTAACATACTGCTCAATTTGGTTTGCTAATATTTTGTTGAGGGTTTTTATAGCTATGTTCATCAAGAATATTGGCCTGTGATTTTCTTTTCTTGTAGTATCCATCTGGCTTGGGTATCAGGTTGATGTTGGCTACTTAAAATGAGTTTGAGAGGATTTTTTCCTCTTCTATTTTTGGAAGAGTTTGAGAAAAATTGGTATTAATTATTCTTTATATGGTTGGTCAAATTCAGTGAAGTCATCTGGTCCTGGTTTTTGTCTCTTTTGGGAGGTTTTTGCCTACATATATGGTCTACTTATTAGTAATCCCTCTGTCAGATTCTCTGTTTCTTCATAATGCAGTCTTGTTAGGTTGCATATTTCTAGAAATTTGTTCATTTCTTATAGGTTGTTTAATTTGTTGGCATATAATTGTTCATAGTAATCTTTGTATTTCCATGGTATGAGTTATAATATCTCTTCTTTCTAATTTTTTAAGCTCTTTATTGGAACATAATTGCTTTATACCGTTGGGTCAGTTTTTGCTGTACAATGAAGTGAATCAGCTGTATTTATACATATATCCCCATATCCCCTCCCTCCCACAACTACCTCCCGCCTTCCTTATCCAAGTCCTCTAAGTCATCACCCATCATTGAATTGATCTCCCTGTGTTATCCAGCAGCTTCTCAATAGCTATCTATTTTACATTTGGTAGTGTATATATGTCAATGCTACTCTTTATTTCGTCCCAGCTACCCTTTTGCAACCCCACCCCCATGCCCTCAAGTCCATTTTCTACATCTGCATCTTTATTCTTGCCCTGTCACTGTGTTCATCAGTATCATTTTTTTAGATTCCATACATATAAGTTACCATACGGTATTTGTTTTTCTCTTTCTGGCTTACTTCACTCTGTATGACAGACTCTAGGTCCATCCACCTCACTACAAGTAACTCAGTTTCATTCCTTTTTATGCCTGAGTCATATTCCATTGTATATATGTGCCACATCTTCTTTATCCATTCATCTGTTGGTGGGCATTTAGGTTGCTTCCATGTCCTGGCTATTGTAAATAGTGCTGCAATGAACACTGTGGTACATGTTTCTTTTTGGATTATGGTTTTCTCTGGGTATATGCCAGTAATGGAATTCCTGGGTCATATGGTAGTTCTATTTTTAGTTTTTTGAGAAACCCCCATACTGTTTTCCATAGTGGCTGTACCATTTTACATTCCCACCAACAGTGCAGGAGGGTTCCTTATTCTCCATACCCTCTCCAGCATTTATTGTTTCTAGTTTTTTTGATGATGGCCATTCTGACAGGTGTGAAGTGATACCTCATTGTGGCTTTGACTTGCATTTCTCTAATGATTAGTGATGCTGAGCATCTTTTCATGTGTTTGTTAGCCATCTGTATGTCTTTGGAGAAATGTCTATTTAGGACTTCCATCCATTTTTGGATTGGGTTATTTGCTTTTTTACTATTTTTAATTTTATTTGAGTCCTCTTTTTTTCTTGGTGAGTCTAACTAAAGGCTTTTCAGTTTTATCTTGTCAAAGACCAGCTCTTAGGTTCATTGACCTTTTCTACTGTCTTTTAAATCTCTATTTCATTTATTTCTGCTCTGATCTTTGCTATTTCCTTCATTCTGCCAACTCTGGGCTTTGTTTTTTCTTTATTTCCTAGTTCCTTGAGGTATAACATTCAATTCTTTGAGATCTTTCTTGTTTCTTGAGGTAAGCATTTATTGCTATGAACTTCCCTCTTAGAATTGCTTTTACTGCATCCCATAAACTTTATGTTTTTTTCCACATTTTTTTTCAAAATCAATGTATTCAAGGTTTATTGGATGATAATGCTAGTTTTGATTTTTATAAAAGACTGCATCAGTCAACATTTTTATTCTCTTACATATTTCCTTGATTTTAGAAGCTTTCCTCCATGTCATCAGTATATGCTTCTTTTTATTATACTGTCTAAATTAGCAGATGAAATACCAATATAATTCCAGGCCAAGTGTCTAAGGGATAAGATCTGGATTTTAAAAGCGCCTCTCAACCTTTGACTCACCATATACATAACAGCATACTTTCATGTATACTATTATGTAGGGCATACATTTCTGGGCACTGTTCTAAAGGCTTATAATAAGTATGATTTAATTTCATGTTATTTAGTCCTCAAAATATTTTTGAGAAACAAACTCTTATTAACCTGATTTTACAGAAGGAGAAAGGAGGCACATAAAGATTAAGTTACCTAGTAAGCCACACTAACAGCTTTTTTTAGGGCTGGGGTGTATGATCAGTACTCTGGTGCTTCTCTAGTCATGACAGAATAAATTGCAAACCAGGACCACTGGAATCAGCAACTCCTGGATTCAAGACTTCTTAGGATGAATACTAAAAAGGAGTGAAGATAGGGCATGAAATGTCTAAAAGGAAAAGAGGGAAAAGCGAAAGCAAAATCACACTCCTCATCACTTTTTTGAGGGGGAGAATCTTTCTACATCCCCAAACCTTTTCTCATGCTTCTTGAAGACAGCATATATATGGGTATTGTTTTTGTATCCATTCAGCCAATCTGTGTCTTTTGATTGGTGCATTTAGTCCATTTACATTCAAGGTAATTATTGAGATGTATGTTCCTCTTACCATTTTCTTAATTGTTTTGTTTTTCTTTCTGTAGGTCCTTTTCTTCTCTTAAGTTTCCCACTTAGAGAAGTTCCTTTAGCATTTGTTATAGGGCTGGTTTGGTGGTGCTGAATTCTCTTAGCTGTTGCTTGTCTGTAAAGCTTTTGATTTCTCTGTCAAATCTGAATGAGGTCCTTGCTGGGTAGAGTATTCTTGGTTGTAGGTTCTTCCCTTTCATCACTTGAAATATATCATGCCACTCCCTTCTAGCTTGCAAAGTTTCTGCTGAGGAATCAGCTGTTAACCTTATGGGAGTTCCCTTGCATGTTATTTGTCGTTTTTCCCCTGTTGCTTTTAAAAATTTTTCTTTGTCTTTAATTTTTGTCAATTTGACTGCTATGTGTCTTGGCGTGTTTCCCCTTGGGTTCATCCTGCCTGGGACTCTGTGCTTCCTGGACCTGGGTGGCTATTTCCTTTCCCATGTTGGGGAAGTTTTCAACTATTCAACTTCCAATATTTTCTCGAGTCCTTTCTCTCTTCTCCTTCTGGGACCCCTATAATGTGAATGTTGGTGCATTTAACATTGGCCCAGAGGTCTTTTAGGCTGTCTTCATTTCATTCTTTTTTCTTTATTCTTTTCTGCATCAGTGATTTTCACCATTCTGTCTTCCAGGTCACTTATTAGCCCTTCTGCCTCAGTTAATCTGCTATTGGTTCCTTCTAGTGTATTGTTCATTTCAGTTATTGTGTTGCTTATGTCTGTTTGTTTGCTCTTTAATTCTTCTAGGTCTTTGTTAAACTTTTCTTGTATCTTTTCGATCTTTGCATCCAGTCTTTTTTCAAAGTCCTGGATCATCTTCACCATCATTATTCTGAATTCTTTTTCTGGAAGGGTGCCTATCTCCCCTTCATTTAGTCGTTTTTCTGGGGTTTTATCCTGTCCCTTCATCTGGTACAAAGTCCTCTGCCTTTTCATTTTCTCTATCTTTCTATGGTTGTGATTTTCAGTTCCACAGAACAAAATACTGCTGATACTGCTTGATCCTGCTGTCTGCTTTCTTGTGGAAGAAGCTATCTAGCAGGCTTGTGCCGTGCTTCCTGATGGGAGAGACTGATGGTGGGTAGGGCTGGGTGGGCAGAGCTCAGTAAAACTTTAATCTGCTTGTCTTCCAATGGGTGGGGCTGCGGTCCCACCCTGTTGGTTGTTTGGCCTGAGGCAACCCAGCGCTGGAGCTTACAGTCTCTTTCAGGGGACTAATGGAGGACTCTGGTAGGTTTCAAGCCCCCTTCTGCCAGTGTCCCTATCCCTGCAGTGAGCCACAGCTGCCTCCTACCTTTCCAGGCAACCGTCCAACACCAGCAGGTAGATCTGGTTCAGTCTCCTATGGGGTCACTGCTCCTTCCCCCTGGGTCCTGGTGAGCACACTGTTTTTTTTGCGTGCCCTCCAAGAGTGGAATCTCTGTTTCTCCCAGTCCTGTGGAGGCCCTGCTTCAAATCCCACTGGCTTTCAGAGTCTGATTCTCTGGGGATTCCTCCTCCCATTGCCAGACCCCCAGGTTGGGAAGCCTGATGTGGGGCTCAGAACCCTCACTTTAGTGGGTGGACTTCTGTGGTATAACTGTACTCCAGTTTGTGAGTCACCCCCCCAGTGGTTACGGGATTTGATTTTATTGTGATTGGGCCTCTCCTACCGTCTCATTGCAGCTTCTCCTTTGTCTCTGGATGTGGGGTGTCTTTTTTGGCGAGTTCCAGTCTTTCTGTTGATTATTGTTCAGCAGTTAGTTGTAATTCTGGTGCTCTTGCAAGAGGGAGTGAGCGCACATCCTTCTACTCCACCATCTTGAACCATCTGTTTTTTTTTTCCATATTTGTCTCTAGGTATTTTTAATTTCTTTTTGATTTCTTTGTTGGTCCACTGGTTGTTCAGTACCATGTTGATTAATCTCCACATATTTATGGATTTTCCAGTTTTCTTCATGTGACTGATTGCTTGTTGATGCCATTGTGGTTTGAAAGATGCTTGATATGACTTCAATTTTCTTAAATTTATTAAGATAGTTTTGTGGGCTAACATATGATCTGTCCTGGAAAATGTTCCATGTGCACTTGAGAAGAATGAATATTATGTTGCTTTTGGATGGAATGTTCTATGTATGTCTGTCAGCTTCATCTCTGGTCTAACTTGTCATTTAAGGGCAGTGTTTGCTTATTGATTTTCTGTCTGGATATCCATCCACTTATAAGAGTAAGTTAAGTCCCTTACTATTATTATATTGTTTTTTATTTCTCAGTTTAGGTTTGTTTATATTCACTTTATATATTTAGCTGCTCCTGTGTTGTGTGCATAAATGTTTACAAGTATAACATCCTCTTGCTGGACTGACCTCTTTATCATTTATAATGATCTTCCTTGTCTCTTGTTGCAGTCTTTGTCTTAAAGTCTGTTTTGACTGATGTAAGTATTGTTACCCAGACTTTCCTTTCCTTTTCATTTTGTCACTTTTTCCATCTTTTCACTTTCAATCTCTGTGTGTCCTCACATATGAAGCAAGTCCCTTGTAGGAACATATAGGCTATTTTTTTTTTTCTTTTTTGGTTTTGTTTTGTAAATCCTTTTAGTCCCTTTAGCTATCTTCACTCTTTATTCTTTTTTTCTATTGCTGCTCTTCTTGGGTGACTTCCACTCCTCTGACTTTTGGTTAACTCATCCCTCCTTTTGCTCCAGCTGGTCTGTGGTTGAACCCCTCTCTTGCACTTTTTCAGTGTAATTATTGGATTTTTTCAGCTCTGTGACTTGTATTTGGTACTTTCTCATATTTTCTAGATCTTTGTGTTCATCACTGTGTTCATCCATTCTTAACTTTGGTAAGCATCTTTATGATCATTATTTTCAACTCTATCAGGTAAGTCACTGATTTTTTTTTTCATTAAGGTCTTTTTCTGAAGTTTTATCTTCTTTCATTTGAAACATATTAGTCTATTTTCTTCATTTCCCTTGAATCTCTGTGTTGGGTTTCTGTGCATTAGATAGAACAGCTACCTCTCCCAGTTTGGAGGAATGGCCTCATGTAGGACATGAACCTTATAGCTCAACTGTGTGCTAGCTCTAGGTTGTCTCAGAAACTGATGTAGATTGTCCAATGGCCTGCTTTATTTTTAGTTCCTCCCAGTAGTTGAGATTATGCTAAGACCAGCCAGTGTCCCAAAGGGGAAAACCTCAGTCATTACCTAGATTCAGGCTATTCTGACAGGCAGAAGCTTTTAAAGTATAAATATTAACCTCTTTTGGTTAAGAAGAAGTATATTTATCTATCTATATCTGCTTCCTCTGCCCTGAGCCCTGGCGTGATACCCAGTAAACAACTGTTTGTTTGCTACTGTCCTATTGAACTTGTGAACAGAAGCCACACTGGCCATCAGTCAGATTATCAAGGACTGTGTCCTCTGGTTGGCAGCCACAAAGCTGGGGCACTGGACTTGTACACAAGCTCCTTTCTCAGAGATACCAGCAACCTGGAGTGGAGCAGAGGGAAAGTGCAAAGATGGTGCCTGCTGGCCTCCCTGGTCACTGCAGAAGATTGTAGTCAGTCCCTGGATGTCTGTTTAATTAGGACCCTGCCCCACAGACTGTAACTATGAAGATAAGCTAATAGGCTTCTTTCATTTGCTACCTCTCCCCTACATCTTCAGGGGTATCCAACTAAGAACTCTTTGTCCATTTGTCGTAATCCTATGAGACCCATAATTGTAAGCCCACAGATCCACACAAGGTGGCAGCCACAAAATCAGGTCACCAAAAGTGTGTCCCTTGTTTTTCAGGAGATATTGGCCACCTGGAGCGAGGCAGAGGGAGGGCGGGAAGAAGGTGCCTGCCAGCCTGTGTCCTAGGAGGTTACCCCAAGACAGCCTCTAGATGTGTGTTCATTCAGGTGCTTGCTCATCAGGCCAACAGTTTAAGATGGTAAATAAGCCTCTTTCCACAAAATCTGGGCACTTCTCAGTCGGCTGCCTCTGTGCTGGGCTCTGGGTGGGTGAGTATGTGCCCGTGAGCCTTTTAAGTCTACCTGTCAGCGCCCTACAGCCTTGTGTGTCTCATGGATGGAAGCTCTGTTGGGTTTCAAAGCTACAAGTCTTGGGGGCTGGTCTCAGAGGCAGGTCTTAAAAGTTGGGGTTGGTATGTAGGATTCAAACCCTTCACTTGTTAGGGAGGATCTCAAGGTTGTGTGCCCCTCTGTGTGTTGCCATGCTGGGCAGTGGGGTTCACAGTGAGGTTGTGTCTCAGCCTCTCCTACATGTTTCAGTGTGGGCTTTTCTCATGTACCTGACATGTAGGAGTCACTCAGCTAGTTTTTGTTTCTTTCAGAGCACACTGTAGATTCAGTGTGACTGAGGGAGAGGTGATTCAGGATTCTCTTATATCACCAACTTGAACTGAAACCAGCTGCATAATTTCTTAATTGAAAATGAGATAGGTGGAGGAGAAAAGATGGCGGCGAAGTAGAGAGACGTGGAGTGCATCCCTCTCCACAGATGCATTGGGAATGCATGGAAGGACGCAGTCATTCCCACAGAGAACCAGCTGAACACCAGCAGACGGCCTTGGACACCAGAAAGGGCTGCAGGGAGCCCGACATAGCCGGTAGGGAGGCATCTACGAGGGCTCAAAGAGGGTGAAGCGGCGGAGCTGTGGCAGACGGGAGGGAGTGAGAAACATACAGAGGGTCCGCAGCGCAGCTCAGCGTTCCCGGACCGAGACATCGATCCGCGGCTGAACGGAGGGTCCGGGAGCGGGAGCGTGGGAACTGGAGAGCTGGTTCAGGGTGAGAAACATTGTTGCCAGTAGGGTGACGGACCGAGAGGACAGGAAGGAGGAGGTCCGCGGAGAGGAGTGCCCGTCCCTGAGAGCCGCCCGGCCATGATGGCGGCTGGAGGCTGCAGGCTCACGGGCGGGGGGGAGGAGCCACGCGCGTAGCCTCTCTCTCTCTTTCGGTGCCTCTGCAGCAGGCAGTGGAGAGAAGCCCTGCAGGCCAACTAAGGCGCTTAGGGATAACAAGCACCCTCAGGTGCTCAGGTGGGGCTAGATTAAAACCCCTTGCAAGGCCAGCAGCAGGGAGGCTGCCTAGAGAAAAAAAAACAAAACAAAACAACAACAGCAACAAAAAGAAAAAAACCCCGGAGAGAGGCCCAACTCTAAGACTTTCTGTTTACGCCTGAGCCACCAGCGCCCTCTGCAACAGGCACCTCCAAGCCTGACTGAAACAACAGTGCGCCACTGCTCACTCACTCCCAGGAGAAGGAGCCACTATTGTACCCTCTCCCTCCCCACATACCCACGCTTACAGACGAACAATAAAGGAACTTCTGCTGGTCACAGAATAATGCAAAAAAACCCAAGGCAAGGAGAAGGACACACAGCTGAGAAGCTAAAGAAACAGAAATAGTAGTATCAATACCTACTGAACTGGTCCATTCTGGGATCAGTTCTGGATTTTTTCTTTTTCTTTATTAAATACGATCTTAGCCCTAAGGGATCTACAAGTTTTATAACATAATTTTTTAATGATATTTTTTATTTTTTTTATTTTTTATTTTATTTTTTTTTGCCTTTTTATATACTTCTATATCTAGCTAAGTTTTTGGTAGTATGGACAATATATCTCTCATACTTTCCTTTCATCCCTATCTTTTATACATTTCTATTCCTTTCTTTTTATTTGCATATTTCCAACCACATTATGCTCTTCTGTTCCCCTTTCTTCCAGCCTTTTTAAGTTTATTTTATCTTAACATACTTATAAGCAACACTATCGGTCTGCTCAGACTCCTTGCTCTATTCTCCAGATGACACACTGCCTTGGTATTTAATATTAGGCTTTTGTCTTTATCTTAGTTTTTAGTACAGTTGTCTAATTACATTCTGAGAATCTCCATTCTCTCTGGTGGTACTCTAGCTCTTTTCTATATTTGATCCTAGCTTACAAAATCTCCCTGGATTGATGTTTGTATGTGTAGGGTGTTATTTGTTTGTTTGTTTGCTTTTGCTTTTGTCTCTGATTTGTTCTGTTTCAGTTGTCAATTTCTGCTGGGTTTCTCTTTGAATATCTGATAGCACACTGGGGTTCTGTCAGGTCTCTCTAGAGCCTTATGTCCTAAAGGATTCAGTAATTATGTGTCTTATACATGTATGTGTTTCCTAGACTTAATATTCATTTAATTCAATACTTGGACATTAGTCTGAGGCTTGGACAGTCTTCTATAAACACCTCTATCGCCAGGACAAGCAACCCCAAAAGCTTGGACAACCATGAGGAAACAAAGAAACACCATGCAGGCAAAGGAGCAGGAAAAAAACCCACAAGACCAAATAAATGAGGAGGAAATAGGAAAAATGCCTGAAAAAGAATTCAGAGTAATGATAGTAAAAATGATACAAAATCTCGATAACAAAATAGAGAAAGTACAAGAAACAGTTCATAAGAACTCAGAAAAACAAACAGCAATGGATAACAAAATAACGGAAATTAAAAATACTCTAGATGCTATAACCAGCAGAATGACTGAGGCAGAAGAACGAATAAGTGAGTTGGAAGATAGAATGGGGGAAATAACTGCCACAGAGCAGGAAAAAGAAAAAAGAATAAAAAGACTAGAAGACAGCCTCAGAGACCTCAGTGATAACCTTAAACGTACCAACATTCGAATTATAGGCATCCCAGAAGAAGAAGAAAACAAGAAAGGGTCTGAGAAAATATTTGAAGAGGTTCTAGTGGAAAACTTCCCCAACATGGGAAAAGAAATAATTCACCAAGTCCAAGAAGCACAGAGAGTCCCATACAGAATAAACCCAAGGAGAAATACACCAAGACACATATTAATCAAACTAAAGACAATTAAACACAATGAAAAAATATTAAAAGCAGCAAGAGAAAAGCAACAAACAACATATAAGGGAAAACCCATCAGGATAACAGCTGACCTTTCTACAGAAACTCTGCAGGCCAGAAGGGAATGGCAGGATATACTGAAAGTCCTGAAAGAGAGAAACCTACAGCCAAGAATACTCTACCCAGCAAGAATCTCATTCAGATTTGAGGGAGAAATCAAAAGCTTTCCAGACAAGCAAAAGTTAAGAGAATTCAGCACCCCCAAACCAGCCTTACAACAAGTGCTAAAGGAACTTCTCTAAGTAGGAAACACAAGAAAAGGAAAACACCTACAAATACAAACCCAAAACAATTAAGAAAATGGTAATAGAAACATACATGTCAATAATCACCTTAATTGTAAATGGATTAAATGCTTCAACCAAAAGACACAGACTGCCTGAATGGATACAAAAACAAGACCCTTCTATATGCTGCCTACAAGAAACCCACTTCAGACCAAGGGATACATATAGACTGAAAGGAAAGGGATGGAAAAAGATATTCCATGCAAATGGAAGTCAACAGAAAGCTGGAGTAGCAATACTCATATCAGACAAATTAGACTTGAAAGTAAAGACTATTACAAGACACAAGGAAGGACACTACCTAATGATCAAGGGATCCATTCAAGAAGAACACATCACAATGGTAAATATCTATGCCACCAACATAGGAGCACCTCAATACATAAGGCAAATGCTAACAGCTATAAAAGGGGACATCGACAGTAACACAATAATAGTGGGAGACTTGAACCCCCCACTTACATCAATGGACAGATCATCCAAACAGAAAATAAATATGGACACACAAGCTTTAAATGACACATTAGACCATCTCGACTTAATTGATATTTATAGGACATTCCATCCAAAAACGACAGACTACACTTTCTTCTCAAGTGCACACAGAACATTTTCCAGGATAGATCACATCTTGGGTCACAAATCAAACCTCAGCAAATTCAAGAAAATTGAAATCATATCAAGCATCTTCTCAGACCACAATGCCATGAGACTAGATATCAATTACAGGAAAAAAACTGCAAAAAATACAAACACATGGAGGCTAAACAATTCACTCTTAAACAACCAAGGAATCACTACAGAAATCAAAGAGGAAATCAAAAAATATCTAGAAACAAATGACAACAAAAACACAACAACCCAAAACCTATGGGATGCAGCAAAAGCAGTTCTAAGAGGGAAGTTTATAGCAATACAGTCCTACCTTAAGAAATAAGAAAATTATCGAATAAACAACCTAACCTTACACCTCAAACAACTAGAGAAAGAAGAACAAAGAAACCCCAAAGTGAGCAGAAGGAAAGAAATCATAAAGATCAGAGCAGAAATAAATGAAAAAGAAAGGAAAGAAACCATAAGAAAAATAAATAAAACTAAATGCTGGTTCTTTGAGAAGATTAACAAAATTGATAAACCATTAGCCAGACTCATCAAGAAAAAAAGGGAGAAGATGCAAATCAACAGAATTAGAAATGAAAAAGGAGAAGTAACAATGGACACCTCAGAAATACAAAAGATCATGAGAGACTACTACAAGCAACTATATGCCAATCAATTGCATAACCTGGAAGAAATGGATACATTCTTAGAAAAATACAATCTTCCAAGACTGAACCAGGAAGAAATAGAAACCATGAACAGACCAATCACAAGTACGGAAATTGAGGCAGTGATTAAAAATCTCCCAACACACAAAAGCCCAGGACCAGATGGGTTCACGGGCGAATTCTATCAAACATTTCGAGAAGAGTTAACACCTATCCTTCTCAAACTCTTCCAAAATATAGCAGAAGGAGGAACACTCCCAAACTCATTCTATGAGGCTACCATCAACCTGATACCAAAACCAGGCAAAGATGTCACAAAAAAAGAAAACTACAGACCAATATCACTGATGAATATAGATCCAAAAATCCTCAACAAAATACTAGCTAACAGACTCCAACAGCACATTAAAAAAATCATACACCATGATCAAGTGGGGTTTATCCCTGGGATGCAAGGATTCTTCAATATATGCAAATCAATCAACATGATACATCATATCAACAACTTGAAGGATAAAAACCATATGATCATTTCAATAGATGCAGAAAAAGCTTTTGACAGAGTCCAACATCCATTTATGATAAAAGCTCTCCAGAAAATGGGCATAGAAGGAAATTACCTCAACATAATAAAAGCCATATATGACAAACCAAAAGCCAACATCGTTCTCAATGGGGAAAAATTGGAAGAATTCCCTCTAAGAACAGGAACAAGACAAGGGTGTCCACTCTCACCACTATTATTCAACATAGTTTTGGAAGTTTTAGCCACAGCAGAGAAGAAAAAGAAATCAAAGGAATACAAATTGGAAAAGAAGAAGTAATATTGTCACTCTTTGCAGATGACATGATATTATATATAGAAAACCCTAAAGACTCTACCAGAAAACTGCTAGCACTAATTGATGAGTTGAGTAAAGTAGCAGGATACAAAATTAATGCCCAGAAATCTCTAGCATTCCTATACAGTAACAACAAAAGATCAGAAAGAAAAATTAAGGAAAAATCCCATTTACCATTGCAACAACAACAACAAAAATACCTAGGAATAAACCTGCCTAAGAAGGCAAAAGATCTGTATACAGAAAACTATAAGACACTGATGAAAGAAATCCTAGACAATACAAACAGTTGGAGGGACATACCATGTTCTTGGATTAGAAGAATCAACATTGTGTAAATGACTGTACCACCCAAAGTGATTTACAGATTCAACACAATTGCTATCAAATTACCAATGGCATTTTTCATAGAACTAGAACAAGAAATTTTATGATTTGTATGGAAACGCAAAAGAACCTGAACAGCCAAAGAAATCTTGAGAAGGAAAGACAGAGTTGGTGGAATCAGGCTCCTGACTTCAAACTATACTACAAGGCTACAGTGACCAAGACAGTATGGTACTGAAACAAAAACAGAAAAATAGATCAGTGGAACAGAATAGAGAGCCCAGAAGTAAACCCACACACATATGGGCACCTTATCTTTGACAAAGTAGGCAAGAGTATGCAATGAACAAAAGACAGCCTCTTCAATAGGTGTGTACTGGGAAAATTGGACAGCTACATATAAAAGACTGAAATTAGAACACTTCCTAACACTATACACAAAAATACACTCAAAAATGGATTAAAGACCTAAATCTAAGATCAGACACTATAAAACTCTTAGAGAAAAACATAGGAAGAACACTCTGTGACATAAATCAAAGCAAGGTCCTTTCTGACCCACCTCCTAGAATAATGGAAATGAAATAAAAAATAAATTGTACCTAATGAAAGTTAAAAGCTTTTGCACAGCAAAAGAAACCATGAACAAGACAAGAAGACAGCCCTCAGAATGGGAGAAAGTATTTGTCAACAAAGCAACTGATAAAGGATTAATCTCCAAAATATACAAGCAGCTCATGCAGCTTAATACCAAAAGAGCAAATAACCCAATCCACAAATGGGCAGAAGACCTAAACAGACATTTCTCTAAAGAAGACATACAGATGGCTAACAAACACATGAAAAGATGCTCAACATCAGTAATCATTAAAGAAATGCAAGTCAAAGCCACAATGAGGTATAACCTCACACCGGTCAGAATGGCCATCATCAAAAAAATTAGAAACAATTGCTGGAGAGGGTACAGAGACTGTTGATGGGAATGCAACTTTCCAGCCACTATGGAAAACAGTACAGAGTTTCCTTAAAAAACTAAAAATGGAACTACCATATGACCCAACAATCCCACAACTGGGCATATTTCCTGAGAAAACCATAATCCAAAAAGAAACATGTACCACAGTGTTCATTGCAGCACTATTTACAATAGCCAGGACATGGAAGTAACCTAAATGCCCATCAACAGATGAATGGATAAAGAAGACATGGCACATATATACAATGGAATATTACTCAGCCATAAAAAAGAGTGAAATTGAGTTATTTGTAGTGAGGAGGACCTACCTAGAGTCTGTCATACAGAGCGACATAAGCCAGAAAGAGAAAAACAAATACCGTATGCTAACTCATATATATGTAATCCAAAAAAATGGTACAGATGAACCCAGCAACAAGGTAAGAATAAAGATGCAGTTGCAGAGAACGGACTTGAAGACGTGGGGTGGGGGGCGAATGGGAAGGTGAGATGAAGTGAGAGAGTAGCATTGACATGTGTACCCTACCAAATGTAAAACAGATAGCTAGTAGGAAACTGTTGCATAAAACAGGGAGCTCAACTTGATGATGAGTGATGACTTAGAGGGCTGGGATAGGGACGGTGGGAGGGAGGGGATATGGGGATATATGTATAAATACAGCTGATTCACTTTGTTGTACAGCAAAAACTGGCACAGCAGTGTAAAGCAATTATATTCCAATAAACAGCTTCAAAAAAAAAGAAAAAATGAAATATAATGTCTTTTATAACTTTTTGTTATAAAATGTCTGTTGAAATCCTTAATCTTTAACTGAATGCCTTCTAAAAATAAATTTTTAATTTAAGACCCGACCAGGAGACGTGAGTTTCCCCTTATTGGCATGAATTCTCCTCATGTCATGTGTGTACGTGTGTCTGTGTGTGTTTCCTTTTCACAGATTTAGAAGCCGAAGTATTCTTCAGATTTACATTTGGAAAATGTTAATCTTGGGTATTGTCAGATGTAGAATTGGTTCTGCATTCAAATGCATGTGATAGAACTTGTAATGTGATCTTTAGACAGACTTTATGTAAAGTGTAAAAGTGAGAAAAACAGCAAGCTAGGATCATAGCTCCCCAAGAGAGCATAAGACATAGTCACACACTTAGAAAACTTATCTTTTACCTGAAGAAACTAATATCCATATAAGAGCAAAATAATTATGTTATTACTGTGAGATTTTAACCATTTATTTTACCTATACATTCCTTTGTTAATTATTTACTATGTACCACTACACACACTTTAAAAATCTCTATTAAATAGCAAATATGTAACGGGCATATTTATGTGATATGTTTTAGGAACTCAAAGTTGATTGATGAAGACAGTCTCATGCATGTGGTTGCAGAGATATATACTTGTAAAATACCAGGTGTTTGTCAGATTACCAGGTAAAGACCTTACTTAAAGACTGTTAGGTGTTTGGCCTGAATCTCAAGAAGTCTTGGGATGGAAGGGTATTTGTGGTCATTAATACAGAGAACATTTTTGAAGCTGTAGTTGTGGGAGAAATTGAATAAGAAAAGTGCACAGAACGAGATGAGGGGAAAGTAAATGTGAAATCATAGGGAATAACTAATAAGGGGTGAGCAGAAAAAGCATCTGGAAACAAGACTGAAAGGAGTCATCTGACCTCAGCAGGGCCAGCTGAGCATGTGGTCTCACAAGGAAGATAAAGTTTTAAGAAGAAAGTGGTACTTAATGCAGCAGAAGCAGCTGTAGAGAGTCAAAAAGGTGACCACTAGACGTCCATTGGATTAGGGGAGTGGAGGCTATTCATTTCCCCAGAGCAGTCTGGATGCAGAGCTCAGGGCCAGAACTAGTCCCAGCAATTCCCAGAAATTTAAGGGGTAAATCCAGGCAAGAATTAAGGACACTTAGTATGAACTGTATTTATAAAAGGCTGGACTGTGGAGAGAATAACATAGAATGTGTACCTAATGGGATGGGTTTAAGGGAATGTTTCATTTATGTGTGCATTTTGATCGCGTGTACTGTACTAAACATGAAAACATCTAAGCATCAGATATCTGTGCCAGCATATGCGGGACTGAATAGACGGGACAGAGGAAATGTAGATGGTAAAACTGGTCCTGGGACAGATGCACAGCCAACCCAACAGGTGTGGGGTGGTATCTCATGGTGGTTTTGATTTGCATTTCCGTATTGATTGGTGATGTGGAGTATCTTTTCATATGCCTGTTGGCCATTGTGTATGTTCCCTTTGGAAAAATGACTCTTCAAGTCCTTTGCCCATTTTAATTGGATTATTTGCGGTTTGTGGATATTGAGTTGTATGAGATTTTTATATATTTTGAATATTAGTCCCTTATCAGATATATAGTTTGTGAATATTTCCTCCCATTCTGTAGGTTGAAGTTCCTTCAATTTATTGTTTCTTTTGCTGGGCAGAAGCTCTTTAGTTTAATGTAGTCCCACCTGTCTTAGTTTTTGTTGCCTGTTCTTTTAGTGACTTATCCAAGAAATCATTGCCTGGACCAATGTCAAGGATCTTTTTCACTATGCTTTCTTCAAGAAGTTTTGTTTTCAGGTCTTAATGTTTAAATTTTTGACCCACTTCAAGTTAACTTTTATGAGTAGTATAATATAATGGTCCAGTTTCATTCTTTTGCATGTGAACATCCAGTTTTCCCAGCACCATTGATACAGACCGTCCTTTCCCCATTGTGTGTTCTTGGCACCCTTGTGAAAAATTAGTTGACCATTTTGCCAGGGTTTATGTCTGCACTCTCTATTCTGTTTCATTGTTTTTATGCCAGTACTATTTTGTTTTGATTACTACAGATTTTGTGATATAGCTTCAAATCAGGTAGTGTGATGTCTCTCATTTTGTTCTTCTTTCTCAAGATTGCTTTGGCTGGCTATTTGGGGTCATTTGTAGTTCCAAATAAATTTTAGGATAGTTTTTTTTCAATTTCTGTGAAATATGCCATTAGAACTTTGATTGGTTGCATTGCGTCTGTAGATTGCTTTAGGTAACAAGGACATTTTAACAATATTAACTCTTCCAATCCAAGAACATGGGAATATCTTTCCAATTATTTGTGTCTTCTTCAGATTCTTTCCGTCTCATAGTTGGTATTGTACAGGTCTTTCACCTCCTTGGTTAGATGTATTCCTAAGTATTCTATTGTTTTCGATAAGATTTTATTGTTATCGTCATAGGATTGCTTCCCTAATTTCTCTTTCAGATTGTTCATTGTTAAGTGTATAGAAATGCAACTGATTCCTGGACATTGACGGCCTATCATGCAACTTTACTGAACTTGTTTACTAGTTGTAACAGGTTTGTGTGTGTGTGTGTGTGTGTGTGTTTGTGCAGTTCAGGATTTTTTATATATAAAATCATGTCATCAGCAAACTGAGATAATTATGTTCCATCCTTTCCAATATGGATGGTTTTTATTTCTTTATTTTGCCTAATTGTTAAGGCTAGGACTTGCAGTACTATGTTGAATAGAAATTGTAAGAGTGGCCATTTCTGTCTTTTTCTGGTCTTAGAGGATTTTAACTTTTCACCGTTGAGTATGATGTTAACTGGGGGCTTGTTATATATGGCCTTTATTATGCTAAGGAAGTTTCCTTCTATACCCAATTTGTTAAGAATTTTTTTATCATGAAGGGATGTTGTATCTTGTCAAGTGTCTTTTTTGCATCTGTTGAGGTAATCACAATTCCTACCTTTCATTCTACTAATATGGTGTATCATATTAATTGACTTGTGATGTTGAATCCTCTTTGCATTCTATGGATAAATCCCACTTGATCATGGTGAATTATTCTTATAATGTGCTGTTGAACTCATTTGGCAAATATTTTACTGAAAATGTATGCATCTATGTTTATCAGGAATATTATTCTATAATTTTCTTTTCTTGTATGTCTTTATCTGGCTTTGGTATCAGGGTAATGCTGGCCTCAAAAAGTGACTTTGGGAGTTTTACTTCTCTTCCATTTTTTGGAAGAATTTGAAAAGGATTGGCTTTAATTCTTCTTTAAATATTGGTAGAATTCACCAGTGAAACCATCTGGTCCTGGGATTTTCTGCATTGGGAGGTTTTGGTTAATGATCAATCTCCTTATAAGATATTGGTGTGTTTAGATTTTCTATTTCTTCCTGGTTCAGTCTTGGTAGGTCCTGTATTTCTATGAACTTATCCAATTCTTCTGTGTTATCCAGTTTGATGGCATAGAATTGTTGATTGCAGTCTCTTTATATTTCTACAAAGTCTAATACTTTGTGTTTCTGTGGTTTCAGTTGTAATGACTCCTTTTTCATTTCTGATATTATTTATCTGAATATTTCTCTTCTTTTTCTTATAGCCAAACTTTTGTCAGTTTTCTCTCTTCAAAGAACCAGCTCTTATATTCATCAATCTTTTCTGTTGTTTTTCTTGTCTCTATTTTATTTATTTCTGTTCTGATCTTTGTTATTTCCTTCTTGCTACTAAAGATAACTTTGGCCTTAATTTGTTCTTCAAGTGTAAAGTGAGATTGTTTACATTGGATTTTTCTTGTTTCTTAATATAGGCATTTATGACCATAAACTTCCCTCTTAGAACTGCTTTTGCAGCATCTCATAGGTTGCAGCCTATTTCATTTGATTCAAGATACTTCTTGGATGATCGGAAGATACCTCTTGAATGTCCCTTTTTATTTCTTCTTTGACCCACTGGTTGATCAGGAGCATGTTGTTTAATCCACACATACTTGCGAATTTGTTACAAAAACTGTAAAAAGAGGAAAAGAAGGTCATTATATAATGATAAAGGGATAAATTCATCAAGAATGTTTAACAATGTAAACATATTCATCCAATATTGGAGCACTTAAATATGTAAAAAAATACTTATGTTAATAATTGCTTAGTTATTTAGGTGCTCTGATATTGGCTGAGTTTTTTACTTATTCTATTTTGTCTAATATAAGTATAGCTACCCCTGTGGTTTTCATTTGCTTGAAATATCTTTTTCCATTCCCTCACTTTCAGCCTGGGTGTGTCAGAGATTGAGTGTCTTGTAGGCAGCGTAAATATGGGTCTTGTTTTGCATCCATTCAGCCACTTTATGTCTTTTGATTGGTGCATTTAGTTCATTTACATTTAAAGTAATTATTGATAGGTTAGGACTTACTAGCATCATTTTGTTAATAACTTTCTAATTGTTTTGTGTTTCTTTAGTTCCTTTCTTCATCTCTTGCTGTCTTTGTTAGTGGATCATATTTGTGTGTGGGGTATGCTTTGATTTTTTTCTCTTGTTTGTGTATCTATTACAGGTTTTGATTCTCTTATTACCATGAGGCTTTTATAATACATCTTATAGTTGTAACTGCCTATTTTAAGCTTAGGACAACTGAACTACAATTGCATAAGATAGTTCCACCCGTTTACTTGCACACCCCAATTTACGTTGATGTCCCAATTTACATCTTTTTAAATTGTGCGTCCATTGACATAATACTGTAGCTATAGATTTTTAACACTTTTTAAATCTAAACCTAAATGCTACATTTTAAAATGATTTATACACAATTATTGTAGTACTATTTTAATTGGCTATATATTCACCTTTACTAGTTAATTTTATACTTTCATATGTTTTCACATTACTAAGTAGCATCCTTTTTTTTTTTTTTTTTTTTTTTAATCTTGAAGCACTCCCTTTAGCATTTCTTGTAGGGCAGGTCTAGCGGCGGTGATACGTTTTCTTAGGTTTTATTTGAGAATGTCTTTACTGCTTCATTTCTGAATGAGAGCATTGTTGGGTAAAATATTATTGATCAGTAGGGTTTTTTTTTTTTTTTTCCCATTGAATACTTTGAATATATCATTCCACTCTGTCCTGGCCTGAAAGATTTCTGCTCAGAAATGCTTATGGTCTTATGAGGACTCCCTTGTATGTGATTATTCTTTTATCTCTTGCTGTTTTTATAGTTCTCTGTCTTTAATTTTTGAGAGTGTGATCATAACGTGTCTCAGTGAAAATTTCTTCTCTGTCTTTAATTTTTGAGAGCGTGATCATAACGTATCTCAGTGAAAATTTCTTTGGGTTGAATTTGTGGATCTTTGAGCTTCCTATACTTGAATGGCCATATCTCTTCCCAGATTTGGGAAATTTTCAGCCATTATTTCTTTAAATAATGTTTCTATGCCTTTTTCTCTCTCTTCTCCTTCTGGGACTCCCATAATGTGAATATTATTTCTTTTGATCATGTCCCACAGTTCACATAGGCTTTCTTCTCTCTCTTTTATTCTATTTTTTATTCTTCTCTGACTGGATAATATCAAGAGACCGGTCTCCACACTCACAGATTCTTTCTCCTGCCTGGCTGAGGTTGCTGTTGAAGATATCTATTACATTTTTCATTTCATCCAATGTATTTTTAATCTCCAGAATTTCTGTTTCTTTTTTATGATTTCTGTTTCTTTGCTGAACTTGTTTTGTTCATGCATCCTTTTCCTGCATTCATTGATTTCTCTTTATATTCTCTTTAATCTTGCTGAGCTTAATATAATTATTTTGACTTCTTTGCCAGATAACTCATAGATCTTCATTTCTTTGGGTCAATTACAGGAATATTATGGTGTCCCTCTGGTGGTGTCATATTTCTTGCTTTTCTGCTCCCGGTGGCTTTGCGTTGATGTCTGCGCATTTGAGGCAAAGTCATCTCTTCTAGTCTTTCTGTACTGGCTTCAGTGAGGACAGACTTTCACCTGGTGGTGGCTGCAAGGGTGCTGGATAGGTGGGGTGCAGTGGCCTTGCATCCTGAGAAGACACAGTGTCACAGTCTCTGTGTTGCTCTTACCACTAAGGTTGACATTGGTCAGACTGCAGAGGGCCTGTAGGAGGCTGGGGCATGTAGCTCTGTTGGGACCTTCAGAGCCTACAACTGCTAAGGTCTTCCTGTTTGGGCTTTTTTTTCCCTTTCTTCTTTTCTTTTTTTTTCACCCAAGGGAAGAAGCTCTATCTGAGGGATCCTCTCGGCACTTGATCCGGCATGCTGGCACTCAGAATACTCAGAGCAGTTTGGGAGCCGTGGTTCTAGGATCTGGAACACAGAGAACTACCACAGAGCATGGACCCTGTAGACAGGTGCACTTATTGTGGCTGTGGCACTAGTGTCTAGTGTGTGAGCATGTGCAAATATCCCATGAAACCAGTACCTTTGCATCAGGGGCTCCCTGTGGAGACTCTAGTGCAGGCGGGGAACACCCAGCAGCAGCAGCACTAGCTCTGGGAGAACAGGATACAGTAGTGGCGTGGGTCGAGAGGTCAGGGTGCAGTGGTAGCACAGCCTGTGCATGGTGAGTCTAAGTCTCAACTCTGGCTCAGGGGCTGTCACAGGCCAGCAGCACATGACTCCAGGGTGGTCTGTGAAAGTGTGTGTTGGGCCCTGGGAACCTGGGCCGAGTGCAGTGGCAGCATGTCATTGTCGGTAACAGTTGAGAGCCACCTCCTTGGAACCAAGAGGCAGCCCAGCAATGACCGCCCAGAGCCAAGACTTGGCACCTGGAGAGCGGGGTTCAGAGCAGTGGCACCATGGTCTCAGCAATGAAGGGTCAGAGTTGTGGCCTGGGATCCAACGGTGGGGCTCAGGGCAGCGGCAGCCTGATCCCAGGAACAATGGATCAGAGCCACGACCTGAAACCCAAGAAGCAGGGCTCAGGGGTGTGGAAGCACCCCTGGCAGTGATGGTCCAGTCTCAGTATAGATGAGGATGAATCTCAGGGCAGCACAGCCCAGTCCCAGCAACAGTGGGTCAGAGCCTTGACCTATGGCGAGGGGTGGGGCTCAGGTAGCAGCACCCTGGGAGGGATGATCCAGAGCTGGACGCAGAACACGGAGCACGATAGCACAGCCTGAGGCTGGCCGCTAAGTCATGCCTGGGGCGTGGCTCAGGGCAAGAGGGGCTGCCCCAGTGATGGGAGTGCAAGGCTGCAGCCCTGAGCCAAGAGGGGCAAAGAGCAATGGCAGCTCCAGCATTGTATGCGACAGGGTGTGTTGATCCTGATCCCTGAGATAGGGCACAGTGACCACTGTGGCCTCTAATGGCAAGTGCCATCTCAGCACCTGCCCCAGCCCCTGGTGGGAGAAGCAGAGGCTGTTCCAGGCTGCACTTTCCACTGAGATCAGCCATGATGGAGACCAAGATGACTTCTGTAGCAACGGCTGCAAATGTCACTATGGTGAGGCTTGCTGGGTCCTTCTGCTGGGGGGTGGTAAGCTTTCTCCAGGGGTTCTTCCAGGTGCTAAGCTGCTCCTAACTGGGGGAAAGGCACTTCCTGTGCTTTTCTGTCCTCAGTTTTTGAGCTCTGCAGGGTTTTTACTGCCCCTTTGTAATGCACAGCTTTCCCTGAGCTCTTTTTTTAAATTAAGTTTTATTAGAGTATAATTGCTCTACAATGTTGTTAGTTTCTGCTGTACAGCAGAGTGAATCAGTTATATGTATACATATATCCCCTCTCTTTTGGATTTCCTTCCCATTTAAATCACCACAGCACACTGAGTAGAGTTCCCTGTTCTATATAGCAGGTTCTCATTAGTTATCTATTTTATACATATTAGTGTATATATGTCAATCCCAATCTCCCAATTCATCCCACCCCACCTATCTCCCTTGGTATCCATACATTTGTTATTTATGTCTGTGTCTCTATTTCTGCTTTGCAAATAAGTTCATCTGTATCTCTTACACTATTGGTGGGAATGTAAACTGGTGCAGCCACTATGGAGAACAGTAGGGAGGTTCTTTAAAAAACTAAAAAATAGAACTAACATATGACCCAGCAGTCCCACTCCTGGGCATATACCCAGAGAAAACCATAATTCAAAAAGATACATGCACCCCAATGTTCATTGCACAACTATTTACAATAGCCAGGACATGGAAGCAACCTAAACATCCATCGACAAAGGAATGGATAAAGAAGATGTGGTACATATATACAATGGGATATTACTCAGCCATATAAAGGAACAAAATTGTGCCCTTTGCAGAGATGTGGATGGACCTAGAGACTGTCCTACAGAGTGAAATAGGTCCCCGAGCTCTTTTCATCAGTTGGTAGTTTTTAATTTACTGTTGTGTTGGGACTTCCTAGCCCTCCATCTTGCTGGCATCACATTTATGACACATTTTTTTTTAATAGCCATTCTCCTTTGGTTGTATCTTTGACTTGGGTCCTGTTTGGGACTATTATGAATGAAATTACTGGAAATATTTTTTGCAAATCTTTTTTTCGTATCTTTTCATTTCTCTTGGTTAAAAACAGATACTACATACTCTGGGTCATACGCTTGATTGGCATTTTCTCATCACATTAAATGTACAGCTGTTTCCCAAAATAGCTGTACCACTTTAAACACACAGTTCACATTGCATCTGTCCTCACCAACATTTGGTGCTGTCATGTCCATCAGTTGGAAATGGTCCTTATCAGCTTAATATGCATTGTCCTCATGACTAATGATGTTGAGGGGTTGGTTGGTTGTGTTGCTTGGCTATTCATATACATACTTTTGAAAAAGGTCTAAGTCCTTGTACGTTTTCATTGGCTTGCTTCTTCCATTACTGATTTATGTGAGTTCTTTATATATTCTGGATAAAGAAATTTTGTCAGATAAAGGAATTGCAAATCTTTCCCTTCACTCTGTGGCTGGCCTTTTTTTTTTAATAATATATATTTTATGATCCAAAGTTTGTATTTTTGATAAGGTCCAATTTATCAATGTTTTGTCCTTTATATAGTTGGGCTTTGTGTTATTGTATGCAAGAAATCCTTGCACATCAGCAAATAAATATATTCTCTAGATTTTTTTTTTTCTAGAAAAGTTATAGTTTTAGTTTTTGCATTTAGGCCTGTTATCTGTCTCAAACTTGTGTGTGTTGTTTTGGATAGAAGTTTTATATTTTTGTTGTTTGGTTTTTGTATTTTCAGTTGTTGAAAAGATTTATTCCCCTTTGAATTGCCTTGACAGCTTTGTTAAAATTCAGTTAGCCGTAAATATGTGGGTTTATTTCTGAATTTTATTCTGTTCTATTGATCTTTTTGTCTGCTGTCATCAATACTATGCTGTTTTAATTGCTGTAGATTTATAGCAATTCTTGAAATCATGTGGTGAAAGTCCTTCAACATCATCCTTCTTTCTCAAGACTGGCTATTTTAGGCTATTTGCATTTCCACATCAAATTTACAAGTAGCCTGTCATTTTCTACAAAAAAAAAATCTGGAATTTTGATTAGGATTCCATTAAATCTGTAGATCAGTATAAGGAAACAGTCAACTTAACCATTCTTAGTCTTCCAGTCCATAACCATCACATATCTCTTCAAATGTATATTGGTTTATTTCTCTCAACAATGTACTGTAATTTTCCATGTAGGGATCTTGCACATATTTTGTTAAATGTATCATTACATATTTTATGTTATTGGTGCTATAACAGATGGCTTTAATTTTGTTTACAATTTTATTAATATTAAATAGAATTACAATTTACTTTTTTATATTGATTTTATATCTACAACCTTGCTAAATTCACATATTAGTTTCAAGAGGTATTTATCCATTTTTTTGTGATTTTCTATATAATTAGTCTTGTTATCTCTACATAAAAACTTTTTACTGCTTCCTTTCCGATCTTTAAGATTTTATTTCCCAAAGCAATAGTGGAGGAAGTTTTGTGTGCTGAGCTTGGAAATGGTGTGTGTAGATGCTGCCCGTATTTCACAGTTCCATGGCATCTGCTCCTGCTGAACTTCACCTCCTGAGGTGAGGAAAATAAATTCCAGCCTTGGACAGCATCTTAGACCTGGGCTTCTGATCTTCCCTTCCTGACTACTTGTCCTTTGGATTTCAGAGTAGCTTGGTCCCAACAATTGTGTAAGCCAATTCCTTAAAAGCAAACAATATATAATCTCTTATAAAACTATCACCTCCTACTCATTCTGCTTCTCTTGAACCCTGACTGCCACCGGTTTTGTGTACTTTTTTCTATAAATCATAGTTTATTAAAATAAATTGCCCTAGTGCATTGCTACTGTTTGAGGTAGCTTTAAAACAAAATCAATATATGTATTTTTTTAATTAGCAATTTAATTCCTGCTACCTAAAATTTTTCTCAAAATGCATGGACAGACTGTTGGGGGAAAAAAATCTGTCAGCTCTTCATGGTGACATCTACATTTGTCCACACTGGTTTTTTTTTTTTTTTTTTTTTAATATAATATATGCAGCTCTAAAAATCTGTCTATTCAGTGCATGCTAGCATTTGGATATTATGCTAATACATGTCCTACAATTTATGGGAAATATTTCAAGAAATCCCCAAGTTTAACATAAATGAAAGGTACATACATATCATTAAAATTTGTTTAAACATTTTAAACTTATGCTTGCTTCCTCATCTATAATTTTGGCCTTAACTTATAAAGATCTAACTACCAGTTCTATTCTGCACACAGTGGTTTTTCTCTTGCTGACTTATCATATTATTTTTCAATTATTGTTTTTTTTCCAGATCAGTCTGATATGTTTATTCCCTTAACCTCTGTAATGTCTGAGATTTACCATCTGTCTTTATGGTGTGTTCTGCTGCATCTGGGGTGAAAATAATTAGGTCTTCAGAAGCAGAAAGATTCAATTCCACCCATTTGTGCACTCCAAAAACAGCTTAATTAGTTAACAGCTAGAAAGGGAAGGCAAAGTTACTAAAGAACTATTGATGCTCCTTTGCTGTGTGTGGCCTCTTTGTATAAATAGGCTGTGGTAGTTTGAAAGCGAAGTATAAGCCTAAGAAATACTAAGAAAAAGAAGTTACTAAAGAACTATTGATGCTCCTTTGCTTTGTGTGGCCTCTTTGTATAAATAGGCTGTGGTAGTTTGAAAGCGAAGTATAAGCCTAAGAAATACTAAGAAAAAGGCAATGAAACCTCGAAACTCACTCCCAATGTAGCTTTTAACTAAACATGTCTCCCAGAAAATGATATTTATACCTCTCTGCATTTCTCTGCTTTCTAAATGGGAATTCCAACAAGAGATTATCATTGTATAGACTTCCTGATTTTACATATATTGCTTTATTTTTAATTTTTCTTTCTGTATTATTGAGATATAGTTGACATATATTACTGTGTAAATTTAAGGTACATGACATAATGACTTGACTTACATATATTGTGAAATGATTACCAAGCTTAGTGGACATCCATTACCTCAAATAGATACAAAAAAAAAGAGAGAAAATAATTGTTTTGGGGAACTTCCCTGGCCGTCCAGTGGTTAAGATTCCACGCTTTCACTACTGGGGGCACAGGTTCAATTCTTGGTCAAGGAACTAAGATGTTGCATGCCGTGGGGAGTGGCCAAAAAAAGAGAAAAAAAGTTTTTTTCCTTCTAATGGGAACTCTTAGCAATATTCAAAGACACCATACAGCAGAGTTAACTATAGTTGTGTTGTAGGTTAATTCCCAGTACTTAATTTATCTTATAACTGGAAACTAGTACCTTAACCAACTTCAGCCAATTCCCCCACTCCTCACCCCCTGCCTCTGGTAGCCACAAAACTGATCTCTTTTCAGATTTCACATATAAGTGAGTATTTGTGTTTTGTTTTGTTTTTTGTCTGACTTATTTCACTTAGTATAATGTCCTCAAGGTCCATCCATCCTGTCGCAAATGGAAGGATTTCCCTCTTATTTATGGCTGAATAATATTCCAGTGTGTGTGTATCACATCTTTATCCATTCCTCTCTTGTGGGACTCTTAAGTTGTTTCCAGTCTTGGCTTTTATAAATAATGCTGCAATGAATATGGAAGTGAATATACCTTTTTGAGATAGTGATTTTACTTCTTTAGAATAAATACCCAGAAGTGGAATTGCTGGATCATATGGTAGTTCTATTTTTAATATTTTTAGGAACCTCAGTACTGTTTTCTGCCGTGGCTGTACTAGTTCACATTTCCACCAACAGTGCACGAGGGTTCTGTTTTCTTCACATCTTCTCTAGGAATTGTGATCTCTTATCTTTTTTATGACAGCCACTCTGACAAATGTGAGGTGATAGCTCAGTGTGGTTTTGATTTGCATTTTCCTGATGAGTGATGTTGAGCACCTTTTTCATGTACCCATTGGCCATTTGCATATCTTGTTTGGAAAAATATCTATTTAAGTAGTTTGCCTGATTTTAATTGGATTCTTTGTGGCCTTTCTTGCTATTGAGTTGTATGAATTCTGTACATATTTTGGATATTAACCTCTTATCAGATACAAGTTTACAAATATTTTCCCCCATTCACTAGGTTGTCCTTTCATTTTATCATGGGCTGTGCAGAAGCTTTTTAGTTTGATATATTCCAACTTTGCTTCTCTCCTCTTCTGTTATGTGTGCTTTCAGTGCCATATCCAAAAAATCATTGCCAAGACCCATGTCAAGGAACATTTTTTTCCTGTTTTCTTTTATGGTTTAAGGTCTTATGTTTAATTCTTTAATCCAACTCAAGTTAATTTTTGTGACTGCGGTAAGACAGAGGTTTATTTTTATTTTTTTGCATATGAACATCCAATTTTTCCAGTATCATTTATTGAAGAGAGTTTTTTTTTCCCATTGCGTATTCTTGGGTCCCTTGTCAAGTATTAGTTGACCATAATGCATGGTTTATTTCTGGGGTCTCAATTCTGTTTCATTGATCTATGTATCTGTTTTTATGCCAGTACCATGCTGTTTTGATTGTTACAGCTTTACAGTATAGCTTGAAATCAGGAGACATGTGATGCCTCCCACTGTGTTTTTAAGATTGCTCTGGCTATCTGGAATCTTTTGTGGTTCCATACAAATTTTAAGTTTGTTTTTATTACTATTGTGAAAAATACCATTGGAATATTAACAGAGATTTATTTGGATCTATAGATGGCTTTGAGTAATATGGATATTTTAATAATATTAATTCTTTCAGTCCATGAACATGAGATATCGTTCCAGTAATTTGTGTCTCCCTTAATTTAATCAATGTCTTGTCATTTTCAGTGTTCAGGTCTTTTATTTCCTTGGTTATATTCATTCCTAAATATTTATTGGTTTTATGTATTGTAAATGGGATTATTTTCTTATTTCTTTTTCAGATAATTTGTTAATATACAGAAATCCTGCTGGTTTTTATGCTAATCTTGTATTCTGCAACTTTAATGAAGTCATTGATAGGATCTAATACTTTTTGGTGGTGTTTACAATTTTCTCTATATAAAATCATGTCATCCTCAAATAGATAAAATTTTTCCTCTTCCTTTCCATTTCTAGTATTTATTTGTCTGGTTAGGACTTTCAGGAGTGATGAGAGTGGACACACTTGTCTTGTTCCTGATCTTAGAGGAAAAGATTTCAACATTTCATTATAGAGTAAGTTATTATCAGTGGGCTTGTCATCATGAATGGATGTTGAATTTTGGAAAAAGCTTTTTCTGCATCTATTGAAATGATTTTTATCTTTTATTTCTTGTGATGTATCACTTTTGTTTTCCATGTATTAAACCATTCTTGCATCCCAGAGATAAATCCTACATAATTATGGTGAATGATCCTTTTCATGCTGCTGAATTCAGATTGCATCTATACTCATTAGTAATATTGGCCTATAGTTTTCTTTTCTTGTTTGTCCTTTTGTGGCTTTAGTATCAGGGTAATGCTGACCTCTTAAAATGAATTTGGGAATGTTCCCTCCTCTTAGATTTATTGGAAAAGTTTGAGGATTGGCATTCATTCTTTTCTAAATGTTTTGTAAAACTCAGCAGTGAAGCCATCTGGTCCTGGGCTTTCTTCATTGGGAGATTTTGATTACTAGTAATCCTACTCACTCAGGCTTACTAGTAATTGGTCTCTTCAGATATCCTATTTCTTCATTTTCAGACTTGGTAGGTTGTACGTTTCTAAGAATTTATCCATTTCTTCTAGGTTGACCAGTTTGTTGGCATATAGTTGTTCATAGTAGCCTGTTATGATCCTTTGTATTTCTGTACTATCAGTTATAATGTCTCCTCTTACATGTATAATTTTGCTGATTTGGGTCCTCTCTTCTTTTTCCATTGTTAGTCTAGCTAAATTTTGGTGATTTTTGCTTATTATTTCAAAGAACCAATTCTTAGTTGTATAAATCTTTTTCTATTACATTCCTTTTCTCTATTTCTGCTCTTATCTTTATTATTTCCTTCCATTTACTAATCGAGCTTTAGTTTGTTCTTTTTTGCCTGGTTCCTTGAGCTGTAATGTGAGTTTATTATTTAGGATCTTTTTATTTTCTTGATAGATTTTTATCACTATGAACTTCCTGTTAAATTGCTTTCATTACATCCCATGAGTTTTGATATGCTGTGTTTCCATATTTGTTTAATCAAGATACTTTCTTGTTTCCCCTTTAATTTTTTCTTGAATCCAGTGGGTGTTCAGGCAAGTGTTGTTTAATTTCCATATATTTGGGAGTTTCCAGTTTTCCTCCTTCTATTTTTAGTTTTATGCCATTGTATTCAGAGAAGATACTTCATATGATTTCAACCTGCTTAGATTTGAAAGACTTGTTTTATGGCCTAATATATAATTTATCCTAGAATATGTTTTATGTGGACTTGAGAAGAGTTTGTATTCTGCTTTTGTTGAATAGAATGTTCGGTATGCCTGTTAGATGCATTTGTTGTATATTGTTGTTCAAATCAGCTGTTTCCTTATTGATTGTCTGTCTGGACGATCTATGCATTGCTGAGTTGGTGTATTAAAGTCCCCAACTATTATTCTATTGCTGTTTATTTCTCCCTTTATTTCCATTAGTATTTGCTTAATGTTATGTTTTTGTGGTCCAATTACAAATTTCCATTTGTTAAGTCTTGATGAATTGATGATCCCTTTATCATAATATAATGACCTCTTTTTTTTTAAACTAAAAATTTAAAGGTTATCTTGGCTAATATAAGTATAGCCACCCATTGTTTGGTTTGTTTGTTTGTTTGTTTTTTTCTTTCGGTTATCCTTTGCTTAAAGTCTCTATTTCCATCACTGCACTCATGGTCTGTGTGTGTCTTTAGAGCCAAAGTGAGTCTCTTGTAGTCAGCATATCACTGGATCTAGTTGTTTGAATTTAATCCAGTCAACCAATCTGTGTCTTTTGGTTGGAGAATTTAATGCCTTTAAAACAGTTAATGATAGGTAAAGATTTACTATTGCTATTTTATTAATTGTTTGTAGCCCTATTGTTTCCTGCTTCTTACCCTGCTGTCTTCTTTGGTAATTTGATGACTTTTTGCTTCAGTATGCTTCAAATTTATCATTATCTTTTGTGTAACTACTACCGGTTTTTCCTTACCATGAGACTTACACAAAGTATCTTAAAATCATAGCATCCACTTTTAAACTGATAAGAACTTTCATAACATTCCTAAACTTTACACTTTTATTTCTCCTCTTCTCATTTCAGGTTATTGATGTTACAGTTTACATATTTTATGTTGTGTATCAAATAACATTATCATAGTTAAGGTTATGTTTAACACATTATTTTTTAGCTTTTTAAAACTCAAGTTGTAAGTGAATTACACCACACCATTACCATATTAGAGACTCTGACTTTGACTATATATTTACCATTACCAGTCGGTTTGTACACTCTTCATATGGTTTTACAGCGTTAATTAGCATCCTTTTACTTCTACTCAACTCTCTTTGGCACTTCTTGAAAGACAGGTCTACTGGTAATGAATGCCCTCAGCTTTTGTTTGATAAACTCTTATCTTTCTTTCATTTCTGAAGGGGAGCATTGCCAGCTGTAGTGTTTTTGGCTGACAGTTGTTTTTTTTTCTCTTAGTATTTTGAATATATCATCCCATTCTCTTCTGACCTGAACTTTACTGTTGAGAAATCCATCAATAGTCGTATAGGGTTTCCCTTGTAGGTGACTTGTCACTTTTCTCTTGCTGCTTTAAATCTTTTTCTTTGGCTTTGATTTTGACATGTTATAATTAAATTTGTCTTTGCATTCCCTACTCATTTTCAACTTATTTTGTAACTTTCGGACCTCATGGATCCAGACTCCCGGTTCTCTTTCTCTTCTCCTTCTGGGATTCCCTTAATGCAGATATTTTTGTCTTTTGATGGTGTCCCATAAGTGCCATAGACCTTCTTTACTCTTTTTCATTCTTTTTTATTTTTGCTCCTCTGTCTTCAAGGTCACTGATTCTTCTGCATGGCTGAGTCTGCTGTTGAAGCTCTCTATTGGATTCTTCATTCCAGTCATTGCATTATCGAGCTCTTGAGTTTGTGTTTTGATGATTTCTATTTCTATTGTTGAACTTCTCATTTTGTTCATGCACTGTTTTCCTTATTTTGTTTAGTTGTCTGTGTGTTGTTGTAGTTCACTAAACTTCTTTAAGAGGATTATCTGAACTGAGAAGAAGCGAGAGAGTAGCACAGACATATATATACTACCAACTGTAAAATAGTCAGTGGGAAGTTGTTGTATAAAAAAGGGAGTCCAACTCGAGGATGGAAGATGCCTTAGAGGACTGGGGCGGGGAGGGTGGGGGGGACTCGAGGCGGGGGGCGTCAAGGAAGGGAGGGAATACGGGGATATGTGTATAAAAACAGTTGATTGAACCTGGTGTACCCCCCAAAAAAAAATAAATAAATAAATAAAAAAAGAGGATTATCTGAATTTTTTGCCTGACAATTTATAGGTCTCCATATCTTTAGGGTCTCTTATTGGAAATTTATCATTTTTTTGGGTGGTATTGTGTTTATCTGATTTTTCATGATCCTTGATTCCTTATGTTGGTATCTGCACATTTGAGTAGGTGGTCTCCTCTTCCAGACTTTACAGGTTCACTTGGGCAGAGAGTTTTTCACTGGTCTGCTCATCTTGGGATTCCAAACATGTCAGGTGATATTGCCTTTGGGCAGATGGGGCTTGCTGTCAGGGTCTATTTTGGGGTGAGGGAACTGTCTGAACTGTGAGGTTAGAGAGAAGATGCCACTGGTTGATAATATTTGGTTATGTTTTCTTCCTAGGAGATGCTATAGGATGGGTTCTGTGGTTGCCTGAGTTCTCTGGTCAGGCTTCTTCAATAGTGGAGACTGGGTACTATACTCAAAGGTGTGGGGAGTGGGGGAGGGCTATGAACTAGCTTCCCTGCCCCACTGGGGCAGCAGAGTGGGCCCCAAAGCATGCATGGTTGGTTTCTGGGAACATGAATCAGGCAAGTCTGTGCACTGAATCCCCTGACCAAATGGGGCCATCATCTTGCTCTGCAGACAGGGAAAGCCACAGGGTGTGTTTCCATTCAGGTGCTATAAGCAGGGCTGCAGGATGTGCAACAGGAGAACAAACCTGACTCCCTATTGGATCTATGCCTTTAGCTCTAACCCTTGTGCTTTGCTGCCTGTGCTTAGTCATGCTGGCTCTGCACCTTCATAAAAGAATGTTGCCTATACCCTGAAATATACAAAATAGCCCATTCTCAAGGCTCTGACCTTCAAAGGTATAACACTTTCCCATTCATATAGAGCTAAAAAGTTGCAGAACAGAAAATGTCTTATTGGCATTTTACAGGAACATTATAACCAGACCTACATGGACAGCTGTAAGAACAAAGGATTCTGACACCAAGAAGTTTGCAACAAAAACCAGCCACACCCTCTCCCCTTTCAGGATAAAAGAAGCCTGAACTCTGACTCATGTAACATGGTTCTTTGGGACACTAGTCCACTATCTTCTTGGTCTGCTGGCTTTCCATCGAAGGTTGCAAATTTTGGCCCTAACAGCTTGTCTCTCGATTTATTGGCTAGTCATAAAGCAACAGTACAACTTTGGACTCAGTAACAGATGGACTACACAGCTTCCCGTGTGCTCTGGTTACGTCCTTTGGTTGGGACAGCTGAAAGCTCTTCAGCCATGGACAGGGACACAATTTTCCTGTCGTGTAGGGGCCCCTATATAGGCCCCAAGGCCACCAAGTCTCTTGTTTGGGGAACCAAATTAGGCAGAATTGTGCACCAAGTTCCCTGGTCTGATGGACCCACATCCTAACTGCAGATGCAGGACCACTTGCTGAGCTCTGCCCAGGTACTACAGTAATCGGAGCTTCAGGATGGGATACACAGATTCCCAGCTCAGGTAAGGCTTTCTCCTCAGAGGGGCTGGGAGCTATGGTCAGCCATGTGGGGGGCTTAGGACTAGCTCCCATGCCTGGATGGACTGGAAAAATAGCTTCAAAGACAGAAAGGCTTTGTTTGGGGTCTGGACTTGAGCAGAATCATATCCCACCTTCTGCAGCTCTGTTCCAGAACTGCTGGGTGAGGCAGGTTCCAGGTTGGTCCAGGCTGGAGCCACACTCAGCAGTGGGCGGGTTACGACTCAGCTCCCCTGCCTGGGCAGAGGGGCAGACCAGGCTCCAGGTCTACTGGGGCTCTTTGTTTGAGTTTGCAAATGAGGTAGACCTGCACCCCCAAGTCCCCCGGCCAGACTGCACCTTCTTGGGCCTGCAGGTGAGCAAAGGCTCTGGGTGGGGCTCTCACTTAGGCTCTGCAGGCAGGAACCTCGTCTGCCCAGGTCCCAGGGCTGGTGACGCAAGCCCCGCCCCACTCTTGGTCCCTATTTGATTCCCAGGGTGAAGCCTATAGACTCCTCATGATCTTGGTGAGGCAAGACCAGAGTGGGCCTCCTGTGAAGCGGCCACCATGCTGGGGTCTGGATGTCCCCCTAGGCTCTCTCTTCCCCTGCCCGCCTTGAGCCCTCTCTTGTGCCGTGTGGCTAGAATGCAGCTGCTCCTCTTACCTTCTTCTGCTATTTGTCTGGGTGTCTGTGGTGCAGTCTCACCCCCTGTTCTAGGGTTTTCATGGTGGGGTCTTGTCCACAATGAGTTCTATTCTTGTGAGGGACTCAAATTCTTGTGATGTCACTTCTCTGTGTTGCTTTAATTTTAATATGAGCCAAGGGAAACCATTATTGCATTCATCTTGGACAATTTTCCTGAGAGAATCATAACTAGGACATTTTGATATCTTTGGTAGCTTGAAATAAAGGTAAAATCTGTTAAGAAGCGTGAAGTAATTGTTAAGGAAACAAATATGTATTTATTAAATGAACAGTTAACGGAAACATAGATTATAACTTTCCTTAAAGGTAGTCCCTCTTTTGTAGTTTATTTTAAAGTCTAATTTGAGAACCATTTAATTTTTAATTTCCCTCATGGTTAGTTCCAAATCAAACCCATCCTGACCAATCTTTCAGTCCCTTGGGAAATTGCCTTTATCTAGGCCATGTTTTGCTCACAAATTAAAAAGACAGAAAGTTTAGATTAGTGATCTGAAATGGTGTGCCCCAAACCACACAATTCAACAGAAATGCATCATGTTCCACAAACAGTTCATTTGCATTTCAGATGAAACTATATCAGTTAACACTTAAGTAAATAGACCAACTGGAGACTAAATGACGCATACTAATTAACCTGTTGGTTAGACCTCAGAATAAAGCCATCCTAGTACATGTCTGTGAACACCTTCTAAGTGTGTCCTTGACTTTGGAGGGAGGGATTTGGAACTTGTCTTTTTAAAAATTCAGCAGATCTGCTTAGTGAAAATGATACAAGCAAGTACACTGATGTAAGCACACTTGTAACACCCATATATACTAATACATTCTAGGAAGTGCTCCCCTCAAAGCAAAGTGGCATGTTATCAGATGATAGTACCACACAGTAGTTCTAACAGCAAAATCTCAACAGTCTTCTCACCTAACTTTCAGCTGATGGAAAAGTGAATAGCAGCCATTATTTGATGGCTAGGGATTCTAGTATTGAAAGGAAGGAAAGACAGCTGACTCTATTGTCCATCAAGTGTCCAAATTAAGGGAATTGAATTGTATTTTGAATCTTACAGAAACAGAAAGAGAATGATATAGAAAGAGATGGAGATAGAGCAATGGATAAAGGGGTAGAGGGAGGTAGGAAGAGGGAGAGCAATTAGCACTCTATTTCTTTCTCTGTATCAATAAGGATTTTCTCTGCACTTGCAACTAAAGAAAATACCAAAGTCAAAATCATTTGCTGAGGCTGGCCTCACACTACAAGTGGTAGCCATATGTTAGGTTTTCATTTAGATGCTGCTGCCTAAAAAATGGGCTTACACCTACTGCCTAATCTGTGCGGTTTTTGCTTAAGAGAGCTATGCAAGAAATAATTGCTAACTAGGGTTTAAAAACTGGGAAAGCATCTAATACTCTCATCTAAAGCATCTGAAGCATCTAATGTCCTGAGGTATCTGCCCTCTGATGGGTTCACAGAAAGTTATCATTGTTAGAAGTGTTTTTCCCCTGTTGTTCATGTGGGCAAGAGGCTCCCTGCAGCTCTCTACACCCAGGGAAGGACCCAGAAGCCCTGTTTTTAATTTTTTGGAAAGTATATTTTGACAGAACTAATAAAATGAATTCCCTTTAATAAAACATGACCTTTAGATTCAATTTGTGTTAATAAAATATAACCATATGATCCAATCTATGGGCTATACTTGTGTGTATGTGTTTATTTTTAAAATGTAGGTGGATGGAATGATTGATGTTGTTTGAATAGAAACTTAGACTATTAGGTGACAACTAAATTTTAAACTAAGACACGTTAAGTACATCTAAATATTTTTAAAGATTAATGCTGTAACACGGTGCTGCCCCTCAAATTCAGGCCATGCAAATTCAGATCCAGTGTCTACTGATCCTTTACGTATTTCTGGTTATTTTACATTCCTAAAAGCCTTGTCACCCTAGAAAATTTCCACAGGTGCATTTGGGGAAGAAGTCTCTGCAGGATCCTTCCTCAGATGGAGGTGAACCACCGGTCAGTCAAGGGTGCCCTCAATCAGCTCTGACCTGTGACTGGGCTCGGGTCTGAAGAAGCAGTGAGAGCTCCTTAAGCTGCATCACGGTGACTCACGGGTACACTGAGGTCATCTCAGCTGGAGTACTTCCTCTCATACAGAGTAAGTCACTTTTTAGTACCTGCCTCCCGAATTTGACTAGAATGATCAATTAGCCGCAGAATCATTTAAACCAAGTCATTCTCTTTACCATTTTTTCCTGCTACCATTTATAGTATAATTTTATATAATTTAAATATATATGAATATTAATATATATAACATCTGAAAATATCTGGCACAACATATATGTTTGCATAAGACAAAGCATGTTTAAGTGCTGGATTAGAAGCCTTAAGGAATTAAAAGCCAACCATATGATCATTGAGTTAGTTCACGTACCTAGAAATGAGTATCAATGCTGTATCAAAATGTGAAGTAATGATTTCTGAAGCATTTCCTTACTTGAGAGACCCTGTGATTAGCAAACTGTTGTAAAAGCACTTCAGTCCATGTAAAAAATATATGTGATTATTAAATACAACTACCAATAATTTACATTCTTAAATTCAGCTTCCGTAGAATTTATTTTACTTCTGTCCCCCTCCTCTGGAACATAACACTTTCTTATACAGAATCGGCTAAAAAAGAACACAAAATCAGAAAGAACAGTTAGCCAAAGACCCAAATTTCGTATGTTAATAACAAAAAATAACCCAGGAGATAAAAAGTTACATTTTAGAAGAAAATATGACCACGTTACTAAAAGCATAGAAATAAAGTGTGGTAATTATGCAAGCCTTGTGAATATATTATAGATAACTTATTATCATTTTTGTTGCTTTGAATACCTTATTTCCATGGCAACCTCTGGATCATAATATATATGGTCCTTGAGAGATTTCAAAAATATCCTTGTAAATGCAAACTCTCTTAATATTTAAAATCTCAGGAGGCAAAACTGTGTTATAGCAAACTATCAGTTTAAAATTATATTTAGCTTCTTGTTTATAAATGTTTAGTGTGAGTTGAAAATTCAATTTCTTTAGGAAAAATATTCAGACGTTTATATTTGGTAGCTGCTTTTCATCTTAGCATATTTTATGACACTAAGCTTAATATTATATTTACATGATTTGACATATAAGTAAATACTTGCATTTCCCAGTATTTCTTGCATTTCTGAAGATGAACTGGTGAAAACACCTCTTGGGATTCATGCTCTGTATCCTCTTTGAGCCTCCGTTTATTTTATCCGTAAAATTAGGAGGTGTTCTAACAATTTATCTTTAATATACGGTACCACCCACTTGCCCTGCCAGTGCAGGCAAATCATTAAACTCTCACAAGTTTGCTACATTCCATGTAAAGTGAAGGCCCAATGTGGACAAACAGTCAGTACATTTTATAAATTTAATTGCTTTCTTCCAGGTGGTAGAGACCATTTTCTATACTCAAATGAACAATGATACTTTCCCATCTACCAAACCCTAAATAAAGGGGCTTTGTAAAAATATCTTGATATTAAATAGAAGAATCCAATCAGAAACTCTGAAAATATTTTTGCACTCCTTTTGTTACTTAAATTCATTGACTACATCATTGAATTCCTACCTACCAGCTCTAAAATATGAACCTAAATGGCAGCATTTAAAGGAAATGTTGAGATTACAATAATGTATATTTTTTTTAATTGAAAGTAAATGGAGAAACAACACTAATTTTAAGGTTCTATAGACTAGGAAACAAACTAATGTCCATCACTCACTGAATGATTAAAATATTATTATACAACTCTAGGAAAATTATCAGGTCACAAGAGTGACATTAGGGAATATGGTAAAGAAGGAAGTGCCAAGAATCTGTTTCTCCACCTAAAAAGTAATTTTATGGCACAAATGGCTCAAGTGTCTTTCCTGAAACACTGGACTCTGAATCCTTGCTGCTTCCAGGAGAAAGCCTGGCTGGTAAGTTACAGTTAATATTGGTTGATTTTTGTCTTCTAGATGACAGTCGCTCCCTATCCCACATCCCTGTGCCCTGTGTCAAGCAGCTGTGGGGAGGGAAGCCTGTATTTCAGGTGTGGCTTGTTGGAGCCAAGGTGGGCAATTGGGGCCTTGTCCCCCAAATACTGGGGTTATGAGTTCTGACAGCTGACAGCTGCTCTGGTCACCAAGATGCAGCACAGAGGCTGGCGCTCATTGTTTCACTCCACCAGCTAAAGAGGCTCCAGAAAACTTAAAGAAACCACTTCTGGATTTTTCTTGGACAATCATAAACAGCACGGCATACAGGGGGATTTAGAAAGCCATTGCACGGGCTCAAGGAGAGAGAAAGGCTCAGAAAAGAACTAAGACCTTAAGCTTCTACCTCAGGCTGATTACCAGCAGAAGACACACCACAACAATCAAGCCAAATAACAATTATCCCCTTGTATGAGGGGGATAATTTGATTTTCAGAGTTACCACATTAAATACAAGATTCAAATGTAAATTTGCAATAGAAAAATCACAGGGTATATGAGGAAACAGAAAAGCATGGCTTATTAAAAGCAACAAAAAAAGTGGATAGACAACATACCTGAGGAGGCCCAACATCAGACTTAATGGACAAAGACTTTTAAACAGATGTCTTAAAAATTGTTAAATAGCTAAAAGAAGACACTGGCAAGAAAATCATGCATGAGAAGGAAATGAGAATATCAACAAAGAAATAAAATTACAAAAAGAACAAGAAATACATTCTGGAGCCTAAAAGTCCAGTAATTTAAATAAAAAGTGCAATAGAGATTTGATAAGCAGAAGAAGAAATCTGCAAAAATGAAGATACAACATTTATATTGAGTTGCAAAAATACAAAAAAAAAAGAACAAAGAAAAGTAAACAGAGCCTTCGCAATTTGTGGGACATCATCAAACAGATCAACATTTGCCATTGTGGGAATTCCAAAAGAAGAACAGGGAAAACTTTTGAAGATAAAATGACTAAAAACTTACTAAATTTGATGAAATACATAAATCTATTGTACAAGTCCCAGAAGCTCAATAAACTCTAAGTTAAAGAAATCCAAAGACACATTATAATCAAACTGTTAAGGGACAAAGAGAACCTTGAAAACAGTAAGAGAAAGGTGACTCCTCAAATACAAATGATTGTCAATAACTTTATCAGTCAATTTCTCATCAAAAACCTTGGTGGTCAGAAGGCAGTGGGTTGATATATTCAAAGAGCTCAAAGAAAAAACTGTGACGTAAGAATTATATACCTATCAAAACTGTCCTTCAAAAATGAGCAAGAAAAACAAAAGCCAAGGGAGTTTATTACAATTAGATGTGACTTGAGAGAAATGCTAAAAGTAGTCTTTCAGGTTAAAATGAAATAACACTAGATAGTACAATAATTTTAAGCCATACAAAGAATTTTAAATATTCATTAAAAGTAAATTCATGGAAAAGAATGAGTTAGTATTATTGTAATGTTGATATGTAACTCTACTTTTTATTTGTCTCGTAAATCATGTAGATAGTAAACAACTATGAATTATGTTATTGTGAACACAATGTAAAGATATAACCCATGATATCAGTAACAGAAAGTAGGGGGGTGGGCAGAGGGACAGAGCTGTATAGGAGCAGAGACTTTTTTATGGTATTGAATTTAAGTCGACATGAATTTACATTGGATGGTTTTAACATTAGGATGTTCTTTGTGGTTACCATGTGGATTACAATTAAGATATCTATAGAATATACACAATAGGAAATAAAGGGAATCAAAAAGTTTCACTCCCAAAAGATCAACCTAAAAGGGCAGTGATGGAAGAAATGAGGGACAAAAAAGCTACAAAACTGAGGTGGCAGAATCAAGATGGCAGAGTAGGAAGATACAGAACTCACCTCCCCCAACAAACACATCAACAATACATATACATGTGGAACAATTCTCACTGAAACCTGGAGACTGGCAGAAAGACTCCTGTACAACCAAGGCTGTAAGAGAGATCCACATGGAATCAGGTAGGATGGGAAGAGAAGCAATCAGTCCCCTGGAAGGGGACTCAGAGGAAAAAGGATAGTACATGGGCAGAGATCCACCCTGGGGAGGGAGCAGTTTGAGCCACATATTAGGTGCCCCTGCCCTGGTCCAACAAGGGGAAGATGAGCCCCCTTGACTTGTTGGAGGGCCTGGGGGACTAAGAGGAGGGCTGTGGGGAGCCTGTACTCTGCTTGTGAGGCGCACATGGAGGCTTGCTTGCTCCTAAGGCTGGGAATGAAAGGCAGACAGAAACTGCACGGGTAGCTGACTGGTTTCTTGTTACCACATCAGCACATGCTGCAGCCTGAGTCAAGTGGAGCAGACACTCCACTTACATCACGTAGCTGTTCCACACTGGGGTGAGAGCTGCCACAATGGAGCAAAGATCTCAGCCACGAGATGCTGAGCTGGCTCAAACCTCAATCAGTGGCTGGGCTTGGCAGGGGCAGTCATTGCTGGTGCTTCCAGGGGTGTACGTCAGAGGCAGTCTGGATCTGACAGCAGCTGCACCTCCACAGCCCGTGGCCCAGGGCCACACCAAATGCCCATGCCAGGCACCCTTGTTCCAGCCCTGCTCCCCTCTGGGGCAAGGGTGCTGGTAGGGGGGAGAGCATAAACTTAGAGGGAAATTAGCTGATTCAGATTCCAGCAATTTGGGACCCAACCCCATCCCTGAAGGGGAGGTGATGGCCACTGAGCAAAGAAGAAGCTCTGACAACTGGCTCTGGCGCTAGCCCCTCAGTCTCCAGCCCCACCTCCTACCAAGGTGATAGCTGCTAGCACACTCTGGGGAAGATGTAATGTGTTCACTCAAATCCAGCTGTCCCACCACAGCCACTGGCACACTCAGACTGTATGGCAATGCTCCCACATATGGACACCCCTGCAAGACTGCAGGAGGTAACTGTTTCACCAAATTTCATAGACACAGAAAGTTATGCAAATGAGAAGACAGAGAATGTGTCTCAATTCAAAGAGCAAGAAAAAAATCTGAAAAAAATAATGAAACATAAGCAGTTTACTAAATAAAGAATTAAAAGCTTTAGTAATAAGAACCCTCACAATTTACCAAGATGGCGGAGGAGTAGGAGGACGTGGAGTTCATCTCTCCCCACAAATGCATCAAAATACATCTACAAATGGAACAACTCTCGCAGAGTGCCTGCTGAACACTAGCAGAGGACCTCGGACACCTTAAGGGACAAGAAAGATCTCCACATAACTGGGTAGGAAGAAGGGAAAAGGAAGAGGAGAGGAAGCAAGATGGGACCTGTGCCCCGGCAGGGACCTGAAGGTGAGGAGACTTCCCGCATCTGGAAAAGTTCCCTCACTGGTGGGGAGACCATCTGGGACAGAAGGGGAACTTCAGGGGCTCGGAGGAGACCACAGCAACCGGTCTGTGGAAGGCAGGACAGAGTGAGACCTATACAGATGGTCCACGTCACAGCCCTGCACGCCCCATCCTGAGACAGGTGTCTGCTGGGACACACAAGGGCTGGGTGCTGTACGTGGGGTTTGGAAAGCAGACATGGGGAGGGGAACATGGATGGACTTGGAGGTCATTAAGCTTGGTGAAATGTAAGAGAAAGAGTAATACTCTACGTTATCACATATGTGGAATCTAAAAAAATAAATGAATCTTTATAGCAAAACGCACTCACATATAGAGAACAAATTAGTGGTTACCAGTGGGGAGAGGGAAGTGGGAGGGGCAAGATAGGGATATGGTATAAGAGTCACAAACCACTATGTATAAAATAAACAAGAAGGATATATTGTACAGCACAGGGAAATATAGCCATTACCTTGTAATAACTTTAAATGGATTATAACCTACAAAATTATTGAATCACTATGTTGTACCTTTGAAACTAATAAAATACTATAAATCTATTATAATTTAATTAAATAGATAATTAAATAAAAATTAAAAACATTTAAAGCCATGAAACAATGAAAAATAGCAAAATGGCAGAAGTCTCTCCTTATCAATAATTACTTTAAATGTGAGTGGATTATACTCTATCAAATGATTGAGATTAGCAGATTAGGTACAAAAATCATGACCCAACTATATCCTGCCTAGAAGAATCTCACTGACATCCAACGACACAAGGCAGTTGAGAGAAAAAGGTTGGAAATGATATTCCATGCAAAAAGTAAACAAAAGAAAGCTGGGCTGGCTATTCTAATATCAGACAAAAAAGTCCTAAATTCAAAAATCTGACAAGAGTCAAAGAAATATATATTAATAAAACTTCAATTCATTAAAAGAGTAAAACAGTGATTAGTATTTACAGACCTGACAACAAATCTACAACATATGTGAAACAAAAACTGACAGAACTAGAAAGACTGTTTTACAATAATATTGAAGACTTAAACTTCCCACTTTCACTAATGGATCGATCAACCAGACAGCAGATAGGTTACGAAATAGGAGATTTGAACAACATACCTAGGCTTAAAAGACAAATACAGAAGACTCCACCTGACTGCAGGAGAATAGCTTTTCTCTGAAATTCACATGGGACATTCTCCACAATGGAAAATATGTTAGACCATAAACAAGTCCCAATAGATATAAAAATATAGATATCATACATTAAAACTTCTCAAATCACAAAAGGATGAAGTTAGAAACCAATAACATAAGGAAACCTCAAAAATTCACAAATACATGAAAATTAAAAAAAATACACTCAAATCCTCAATAGGTCAAAGAAGAAATCAGACAGAAAGTTAGAATATGCTTAGAATATGCAATGAAAACACAACATCCCAAAACTTATGAGATGCAGTGAAAGCACCAATCAGAGGAAAATTTATAGCTATAAATGCCTATATTAAAAAGGCAAAAGAACTCAAAGTAACCTAATTTTATAACTAAACTAGAAAAAAGAAGATCTTGCTGAAACCAAAGCTAGAAGAAAAAAGGGAAATAAAGATTAGAATGAAGGTAAAATAAATAGAAAATAGAATGAAACCAAAAATTGGTTCTTTGAAAACATTAACAGAATTGACTAAACTTTAGCTATCATGGCAATGATATTAGACAAGATGCAAGTAACTAAATCAAAATGAAAATAGAGACATAACTAACTAGTTTATGGAGATAAAAAGCATTATAAGAAAATATTATAAATTATTGTATGCCAAGTTAGATAACCTAGAAGTGGAAAAGTTTCTTGAAACACACAAATTACCTAAACTGACTCAAGAAGAAATAGAAATCTCAACAGTGCTATAACAAAGATTGACTCAGTAATCAAAAACTTTACAGCAAACATTCTAGACCAGATAGTGTCATGAGTGAGTCCTACCAAACATTTAAAGAAGAATTACCAGCAATCATCCTCAGACTTGTCCGAAAAACTGAAGAGGAGGCTTCTCATCAGCCATGATGGTGGAGTACAAAGAGCTCACCTCCTCTCACAGGCACACCAAAATCACAACTATTTGTAGAACAGCTATCAATGAAAAAGAATGGAGCCTACCAGAAAAGATCTTCTATAACTAAAGATATAAAGAAAGAACCATAACAAGATAAGTGGGAGTAGAAGGGGCAGAGTTGAGATAGACACAGGCAAGTCCCACACCCCTGGCTGGGTGACCCACAAACAGGGGAGTAATTACAGTTGCAGAGCTTCTCCCTAAGGAGTGAGGGGTCCAAGCCCCACACTGGCTCCCAATTGCTGTTATTCCAACATTTACATTCTTTACCTCATTGGGCACGTGAGAAAGTGGTTTTATGGGGAAGGCAATGTATTTGAAAACTTTCACCCCAGTGGTTCAAGGGAAATATTACATTCTTGTCAGGATCATATTCAGGCACTTAAAAAAGTTGGTAACTAACTCCTTTTACACTGAGCTGCCAAGAAATGAAAACCTTAAGGATAGTGGATTACAACTTAGAGATTTTTTCTTACGGGAAAGGACATCAAATAAAAGATTCTTTGCAGCCAGGATGGAAAGAACCTTATCAGATGTTATTAACTAATCCATATGCAGCCAAACTGAAAGACATAAATTTATGAATTCACATCACTTTTTTTAAAAAAGGTTCCTCAACCTGAAGGAATTCAATCCCTGTTTCTGATACCTGGCTTCACCTAAGACTGGCATCATCAAGCTAGGAAGAGAAGACAACAATTAACCCAAGAGAACAGACCAGGCCTGTAACACCCATCCTTCTAGTGCAATTATACTGTTTACCAAATGTTGGTCTCCCTGTCAAAATGGAAGGTTACTGTTTTAGTCCTAGCTATGCTTTTGCCCCAATGTTCTAGATAGAGGGAAAATTCTTTAGTAAGATAGTCACAAAGTATAGCTACTGGAGGCAATTTAACTGATTGTTGGATCTATCATCAAATCCGTCAGTCAATACAAGGCTGAAATAGGCCCCTCATAATCCCTGTCAATGACACTGCAGATGTTCCTAACTTGACCACTTACTTAGATTGACCACCTTCTGGCCTCACCTTTCAGGTCCAAATTCTCCAACATACTGTGTTCATCCCTTGTCTGACACTATCCTTGGTCCTTAGAGACAAGACATAACTTAGCCCACCACCCCTTTGCCGCTTACTTAACTAATGTCTAGAAGAGGAAAACATAAATAACTTGTGCCAGCAACTTCCTATGTCAAATACCATGTAGGTGACTTTTGTAAAGCCTACAAGAGAAATAATCCATAGTGTAATACCCTGTTAACAAAACTTCTAATTGATGGAACTATCAATGACAACACTCTGGGAGGGGTCACTAGTACTCCTCTGGGTTTTGTCTTCATAGGTGGTATTGGAATTGACCCAACTACCCGAGGATTGGCATGTAAATGTCTTAACAGCTAGTTTATGTTTGTTGGGACACTGTTACCCCAGTGACTATACAAGGAAACAAATGAATCACCTTTCTCTCCCCATTACAAAGAGAAAAGATCTGTGTTAGCAAGATACCAAGATACTTGGTGGCAAAGTCTTTGGGGAGCCTTGGTTCCTAGGGCAGAAATATATGTAAACACAGATGTAGTCTAATCTATCAACCACCATTGGTCAAATGGCTGAAGAGACTGCAAAGAATACTGAGAGACCTCCCTAAACTCCTTTGCCCAATTAGTACTAGATAACAGCATTGCCTTTGAAAACTATATAGTCTATAAAATGTTTCCCCTTCAGCATATAGCTCTTTTTTTTACTACATTTTATTCATGTCTTCAAATCTATTGTTTCTATGATGGGAAAGCCATGTTGCAAAACCAAGTGGCTCTGGATTTTTAAAACTGCTTTGCAAGGAGAAATTTGTGCTATAATCCAGACTGAGTATTACCTTTTCATATTGGATAAATGTTCTATTATAAATCATCTATTAATGTACATATAAAATCAAATTTATGCATTAAAGGACCCCCTTCCTAAACTAGATGAAATCTTGGGTAAATGGTTCAGCACTGGGGATTCATGGCCTAAATCTCTGCTTACAACTTTGTTATTGTTGTTGGCTGTATTGATTGTGTTCTGTGTCATTTATATAGGAATATTCTCTTGTGCCTCTAGGTGTATATTCCAAACTCTGACTAAAATAATGATGTCTAAATGATTGGAAACTACTGATAATATCTATAAGTCTGTAAAAGATAACGGATATGCACAATGCACATACGGGGTAAGACTGGCATAATTCCTGTTGGACCTCCTGGAAATGACTATTAGTCCTGCCAAGCATTCTACTAGCCTAACCCCTAAAAGGAATGAAACAAATGGACTACTATGAGTAGGCATGGAGGGACACTATGGATTCAGGGCAGGTAAGCAATCACCTTGGCATTAAAGGACAAAATATTTGCTCACCTATTGCTTTCTACCAAAAGATTAATGATCACAAGGAAGAAAATAATGAAATAAAAATTATACTTTAAGGCAGGAAAAGATGATTTAAACATAAAATTCTGTGGGGTTTTTTTGGGTTGTTTCCCGGGTTAAACAAATCACAAGTACTGAAATCGAAACTGATTTTAAAAACCTCCAACAAACATAAGTGCATGACCAGATGGCTTCACAGGCAAATTCTATGAAACATTTAGAGAATAGTTAACACCTAGCTGTCTGAAACTCTTCCAAAAAATTGCAGAGAAGGGAACACTCCCAAGCACATTCTACGGAGGCCACCATCACTCTGATACCAGAACCAAAGATATCACAAAAAAAGATTGCAGACCAATATCACTGATGAGCATAGACACAAAAATCTTCAACAAAATACTAGCAAACTGAATCCAACAGCACATTAGAAGGATCATACACCATGATCGAGTGGGGTTTGTCCCAGAGATGTAAGGATACTTCAATATATGCAAAATCAATGTGATACACCACATTAACAAACTGAAGAATAAAAACCATATGATCATCTCAGTAGATGCAGAATAAGCTTTGACAAAATTCAACAACCAGTTGTGATAAAAAAAAAAAACTCTCCAGAAAGTGGGCACAGAGGGAACCTACCTCAAGACAATGAAGGCCATGTATGATAAACCCACAGCAAACATCGTCATCAGTGAAAAACTGAAAGCATTTCCTCTAAGATCAGGAACAAGATAAGAATGTCCACTCTCACCACTTTTATTCAACATATTTTTGGAAGTTCTAGCCACAGCAATCAGAGAAAGAAAATAAATAAAAGGAATCCAAATTGGAAAAGGAGAGGTAAAACTGTCACTGTTTGCAGATGACATGATACTCTACATAGAAAATCCTAAAGATGCTACCAGAAAACTACTAAAGCTCATCAATGAATTTAGTAAAGTTGAAGGATACAGAATTAATACACAGAAATCACTTGCATTCATGTACTAACAATGAAAGATCAGAAAGAGAAATTAAGGAAACAATTCCATTTACCATCGCATTAAAAAGAATAAAATACCTAGGAATAAACCTATTTAAGGAGGCAAAAGACCTGTGATAATTAAACTATATGATGCTGATGACAGAAATCAAAGATGACACAAGCAGATGAAGAGATACCACATTCTTGGATTGGAAGAATCAAGAGTGTTAAAATGACCATACAACCCAAAGCAATCTACAGATTCAATGAAATTCCTATGAAATTATCAATGACAGTTTTCATAGAACTAGAACCAAAACTTTTATAAATCGTTTGGAAACACAAAAAAACCTGACTAGCCAACGCAATCTTGAGAAAGAAAATTGCAGCTGGAGGAATCAGGCTCCCTGACTTCACACTATACTACCAAACTATCGTAATCAAAATCATATGGTACTGGCACAAAAACAGAAATATAGATGCATGGAACAGGATAGAAAGTCCAGAAATAAACCCACGCACCTATGTCAACTAATCTATGACAAAGGAGGCAAGAATATACAATGAAGAAAAGACAGTCTCTTCAATAAGTTGTGCTGGGAAAAATGGACAGCTATATGTAAAAGAAAGAAAGTAGAACATTCTCTATCACCATACATAAAAATAAACTCAAAATATATTAAAAACCTAAATGTAAGGCCAGACACTACAAAACACTTAGAGGAAAATATAGGCAGAATACTCTCTGAAATAGATCACAGTGATAACTTCTTTGATTACCTCCAAGAGTAATGAAAATAAAAACAAAAACAAATGGGACCTAATTAAACTTAAAAGCTTTTGCACGGCATAGGAAACCATAAACAAAGAGACCACCCAAATAATGGAAGGAAATATTTACAAATGAAGGGACCAACAAAGGATTAATCTCCAAAATATACAAACAGCTGACACAGCCTCACAATCAAATAAAACAATCCAATCAAAAAATGGACAGAAGATCTAAATAGATACTTCTTCAAAGAAGACACACAGATGGCCAAGAAGCACATGAGAGGATGTTCAGCATCACCAATTATTAGAGAAATCCAAATCAAAACTACAATGAGGTACCACTTCATACAAGTCAGAATGGCCATCATCGAAAAATCTACAAAAAAAAAAAAAAAATGCTATAGAGGGTGTGGAGGAAAGGGAACCATCCTACACTGTTGGTGGGAATGTAAATTGGTGAAGCCATTATGCAGAACAGTATGGAGGGTCCTTAAAAAACCGAATATAGAGTTACCATGTCATTCAGCAATCCTACTCCTGGGCATATATCCAGAGAAAACTGTAATTCGAAAAGATACATGCACCCCAATGTTCACTGCAGCACTATTTATAATAGCCAAGACATGGAAACAACCAAAATGTTCACTGACAGAGGCATAGATAAAGAAAATGTGGCACATATATACAATGGAATATTACTTAGACATAAAAAACAACCAAATAATTCCATCTGCAGCAACATGGATGGGCCTGGAGATTATCATACTAAGTGAAGTAAGTGAGACAGAGAAAGAAAAATATTGTATGATATCACTTATACATGGAATCTAATAAATATTATAAAAATGAAATTATTTACAAAACAGACTCACAGATCTTGAAATAAAACTTACGTTAGAAGAGGGGAAACATGGGAGGAAGTGATAAATTAGGAGATTGAGATTGACATGTACACACTGCTATATTTAAAATGGATAACCAACAAGGACCCACTGTATATAGCACAGGGAACTCTGCTCAATATTCTGTAATAACCTATATGGAAAAAGAATCTGAAAAAAAAAGGAATATATGTATATATATAACTGATTCACTTTATTATACAGCAGAAACTAACACAACATTGTAAATCAACTATACTGCAATAAAAATAATTAAAAAAACCCCAAATCCTCCAACCTACAATGCAGAAAAAGGAGATAGTCTCTAACAAACTTCTAACCCAGAAATACTTAATCTACTCAGAAAATAGAATTTATGTTTCACAATACAAGAGAAAACCCCAAAGTGGTAATTATCAGGAAAGTCCTAGAAATAGATAATATTTCCAGAAGACCAAAATTGTGTATAATTTCAATCCAAGAAGATGTGAAAGAGGCAAAGGAAAAAGAGGAAAAAGGAGTAAATAAACGATGTCTCCTTTTCTCACTGGGTCCTAGAACAAAGCATCAAAACTATCTTGAGGAAGCCCTAAAATTTAAGGAAGTTGAAAGTTTTAAATTTGACTGAAGTTTTCTATCTGAAAGTTGAGTCTTTTTATAACTAAAAGTGCTAAAGCCTATAACACCTTTCTAAAACATTAGCAGATGAGGAATGGAGATTTAATAGAACATGTCTGAAAATAGTGATGGGAAAATAGAGAGTTGTTTGTAGTTTGTGCTCCATCAAATTATGACTGTTTATTTTTCACTCATGTAATCCCCTTTATATTTATATATAATTGTATAAACATGAAGAATTGTGTAGGGGCAACTAAGCCCACCCGCTCTAGAGCACACATGCTCTGGAGCCTGCCCACCACAACTAGAGAGAAGCCCCACATACAGCAGTGACGAGTCCATGTGCTGCAACTAAGATCCAATGCAGCCAAATAAATAAATAAATATTAAAAAAAAATAATTGTGGAGAAAGATACATGCTAGGCTTTTAGCCTATTTTATGGGAAAGGGTTACAGTGAGGAGAAGAAAAAACTCAAAAGAGAAATGACATAAAATATGCATTATATTAAAATATACATTATATTGACATCAATATTAACATATTTTATAGTAGAAAATATGCATTATATTAACAGTAAATATGTTTCCAAGTATGACAGCACTACAAATAGGTAAAGACTGAATATGTACAAGGACAAAGACAAGGGAAAAAGGAAAAAGGAAAGCAATAATTTCATTTTGATTTGAGACTAAGTCTAACTTAGAGTTTTGTTAATTTTTAATACAGCTTCCTCAGTGAAGTAATTGGGGAAAAATGCCTGGGGTTTGTTTTGTATAAATATCTCTCAGTCTTTCTTTCAGTGGTAATTTCTCCATAAAATCTTCTTTAGCACATCAAATTGAAGTACTTTGTTCCTCCTTTAAAGCATTATAGCAATTATGCCCTGCATAATGGAACAATTAAAACAATTAATCATGTACTGCCTCAAGACATAACTTCTTTTCCTTCTTGACCTATATACATTTTAAATTCTTATTAGAATTTAAATATTTGTCATATTACCCAATTAGATCTTGAATGCTTTGTGGTTAAAAAAGCTCTCTAGTAAATACTGGGATTTCTCTAATCACTCATTACTTTTCATGTGCAGATGTACTCAATAAAGGTTGTGGAATTAATTGAAGAATAAGGCATTTTAACTTAGGGAGGGCAATTGCTTTAATTTGCCACCCTATTCCCTCACTCATCAAGTATTTAGTGGATGAAAATGAGTAAAAATTGCTCTTATACACAGTGGGGGTCTTGGATAGAGAACTATCACGTATAACTTGCAATAAATGAAAACACAATGTAAAACAGGTAGTGATATTAGCAGTAGAGAACAGGTAAGACAGTGAGGGAAAGAGAAGGGAGACATGATTTTTGCTTGTATGAGGTGCTACTTGAGCAGAGACCTAAATGCCATGAGGAAATAAAGTATATGGATAACTAGGAGATAAATTCAAACAGAATGAGTAATGCTGGCTGTGTCCCAGGAAAGAAAGAAAACCCTGTGGTAGCTAGAGTATCTACAAGCAGGAAGAAAAGTGGTGGAAAGAGGCCAGCACTTAGAAAAAGGCCAGACAATGCACGTGCTCCTAGGATTTAGAATTTTATTCCAAAGTGTTAGGACACCACTAAGGAGAATGAGTTTGGCATATAGAAATGAATAATTCTATTTAGAACATGTTATATTTCATATGAATACTGAAGAGCAGAATTAAGTAAGCTAATTACATTAACACACAACTCTAAAATGTCAGTGGTTTAAATCAACTAACATTTATTTCTTCCTCATGTTATATTCTACTCAAGCTTAGAGATGGTGGGGAAGTTATTCAGAAACTCAGACTCCTTATCTTTTTCCTTCTCCTCCCAGAAGATTCAGTTATACCTACATTATTTGTTTCCAAAAAGATCATCTTTTGCCCACTGGAGGGGTGCTTTAGTGGATCAAATCCCAAGTAGAGTGAGGAGGGTGTCTTCTCAGAGATACAACCCAGCACAGGGAATCCTAATCCAAGTGGAGTGAGAAGGATATCTGCAGAAGTGACCTGCATTGTATGGAGTGTGGGAGCCAAGCAGGGTGAGAAGGATGCCTACAGAGCAGGTGGAATTACAGAAAATCAATAAGGAAAAACAGGCTTTCAATGACATATGAGACCAAATGGAATTAATTGATATATAGAGAGCATTCCATCTGAAACCTTCAGAATATACATTCAAGTGCACATGGAACATTCTCTAGGATAGATCACATACTAGGCGACCAACAAACCTCAGTAAATTTTAACAAATTGTAACCATATCAAGCATCTTTCTGACCAAACCACTATGGGACTAGAAATCAACTACAAGAAAAAAAATGCAAAAAACACAAATGCTTGGAGGCTAAACAATATGCTGCTAAATAATCAATGGATCACTAAAGAAATCAAAAAGGAAATAAAAAATACTTACAGAAAAATGAAAATGAAAATGTGACAATCCAAAAACTATGGGATGCAGCAAAAGCAGTTCTAAAAGGGAAGTTTATATCAATACAAGCCTACCTCAGGAAACAAGGAAAATCTCAAATACACAACTGAAACTTACACCTAAAGTAACTAGAGAAAGAAGAACAAGCAAAACACAAAGTTAGCAGAAGGAAAGAAATCATAAAAATCAGAGCAGAAAAAAAGAATGAAATATAGACTAAAAAAAAAAAATAGAAAAGATCAATGAAACTAAAAGTTGGTTCTTTGAAAAGGCAAACAAAATTGAGAAGCCTTTAGCAAGACTCATCAAGATAAAAGGGGAGAGGGCCCAAATCAATAAAATCAAAAATGAAAAAGAAGTTACAACCAACAACAGAAATACAAAGGATCATAAAAGACTACAACAAATAATTACACGCCAATAAAATGGACAACCCAGAAGAAACAGGAAAACTTTTAGAAAGGTACAATCTATCAAGAGTGGAGCAGCAAGAGATAGAAAATATAAACAGTCCAATTACCAGTACTGAAATTCAATCAAATTGAATCAATAATTTAAAAACTTCCAACAAACAAAAGTCCAGCACTGAAAGACTTCACACTGTTGAATTCTACAAAACATTTAGAAAAGAGTTAACACCTATCCTTCTAAAACTATTTCCAAAAATTGTAGAGGGAGGAACACATCCAAACTCATTCTGTGAGTCCAATATCACCCTCATGCCAAAACAAGACAAAGATATCACACAAAAAAAGAAAATAACAGGCCAGTATCACTGAGGAACATACATGAATAAATCCTCAACAAAATACTAGCAAACTGAATCCAACAATACATTAAAAGGATCATAGACAATGATCAAGTAAGATTTATCCCAGGGATTAAGGATTTTTCATTATCTGCAGAAATCAATGTGATACACTACATTAACAAATTGAAGGGAAAAAAAAACATATGATCATCTCAACAGATACAGAAAAACTTTTGTTAAAATTCAACATTAATTTTTTTTCTGAAGGGTGTAACTAGGATTTTTTTTTAATTTTTATTTTACATTGGAGGATAGTTGATTAACAATGTTGTGTTAGTTTCAGGTGTACAACAAAGTGATTCAGTTATACATATACCCGCAACCATTCTTTTTCAAGTTCTTTTCCCATTTAGGTTATTACAGAATATTGAGCAGAGTTTCCTTTGCTGTACAGTAGGTCTTTGTTGGTTATCTATTTTAAATATAGCACTGTGTACATGTCAGTCCCAAACTCTCAATATGTCCCTCCCCGTACTCTTCCCCCACAGTAGCCATAAGTTCATTCTCTAAATCTGTGAGTCAGTTTCTGTTTTGTAAATAAGTTGATTTGTTGCATTTTTTTAGATTCCACATATAAGCGGTATCATGTGATATTTGTATTTCTCTGACTTCTCTTAGTATGATAATCTCCAGGTCCATTCATTTTGCTGCAAATGGTATTACTGACATAAACAAATTGAAGAATAAAAACCACATAATCATCTCTATAGATGCAGTAAAAGCTTTTGATAAAATACAACATTCATTTTTGATAGTAAATCTCCAGAAAGCATCAAGGGAACACACCTCAACATAATTAAGGCCATATATGACAAACCCACAGCTAACATCATACTCAACAGTGAAAAGTTAAAAGCATTTGCTTTAAGATCAGGAACAAGACAACGATGCCCACTCTTGCCACTTTTATTCAACATAGTTTTGGAAGTCCTAGCCACAACAATCAAAGAAAAAGAAATAACAAGAATCCAAATTGGAAAGGAAGAAGTAAAACTGTCACTGTCTGCAGATGACATGATACTATACATAGAAAATTCTAAAACAGCCAACAGAAAACTAATCAAGCACAATGAATTCAGTAAAGCTGTAGGATTCAAAATTTATATACAGTAATCTGTTGCATTAGTATACACTAACAATAAACTACCAGAAAGAGAAATTAAAGAAAGAATCCTATTTACAATCACATCAAAAATAATAAAATACCTAGGAATAAATCTGCCTAAGAAGGCAAAAGACCTATATGCAGAAAACTATAAGACACTGATGAAAGAAATCAAAGATGATACAAACAGATGGAGAGACATACCATGTTCTTGGATTAGAAGAATCAACATTTTGAAAATGACTATACTACCCAAACCAATTTACAGATTCAACACAATCCCTATCAAATTACCAATGGCATTTTTCACAGAACTAGAACAAGAAACCTTATCATTTGTATGGAAATGCAAAAGACCCTGAATAGCCAAAGCAATCCTGAGAAGGAAAGACAGAGCTGGTGGAATCAGGCTCCCTGACTTCAAACTATACTACAAGGCTACAGTGATCAAGACAGTATGGTACTGGCACAAAAACAGAAATATAGATCAATGGAACAGAATAGAGAGCCCAGAGGTAAACCCATGCATATATGGGCACCTTATCTTTGAAAAAGGAGGCAAGAATATACAATGGAAAAAAGACAGCCTCTTCAATAAGTGGTACTGGGAAAATTGGACAGCTACATGTAAAGGAATGAAATTAGAACACTCACTAATGCCAGACAAAAATATACTCAAAATGGTTTAAAGACCAGACCTAAATGTAAGGCCAGACACTATAAAACTCTTAGAGGAAAACAGAGGCAGAACACTATGACATAAATCAAAGGAAGATCCTTTTTGACCCACCTCCTAGAATAATGGAAATTAAAAAAAATAAAGTAAACAAATGGGACCTAATGAAAGTTAAAAGCTTTTGCACAGCAAAAGAGACCACAAACAAGACAAGAAGACAGCCCTCAGAATGGGAGAAAATATTTGCCAAGGAAACAACTGACAAAGGACTGATCTCCAAAATATACAAGCAGCTTATGCAGCTCAATATCAAAAAGCAAATAACCCAATCCACAAATGGGCAGAAGACCTAAATAGACATTTCCCCAAAGAAGATATGGCTAACAAACACATGAAAAGATGCTCAACATCACTAATCATTAGAGAAATGCAAGTCAAAGCCACAATGAGGTATCACCTCACACCAGTCAGAATGGCCATCATCAAAAAATCTAGAAACAATAAATGCTGGAGAGAGTGTGAAGAATAGGGGACCCTCCTGCATTGTTGGTGGGAATGTAAACTGGTACAGCCACTATGGAAAACAGTATGGAGGTTCCTTAAAAAACTAAAAAGAGAACCACCATATGACCCAGAAATCCCACTACTGGGCATATACCCTGAGAAAACCATAATTCAAAAAGAAACATGTACCATAATGTTCACTGCAACACTGTTTACAATAGCCAGGACACGGAAGCAACCTAAATGCCCAGCAACAGATGAATGGGTAAAGAAGAGGTGGCACATATATAGAATGGACTATTACTTAGCCATAAAAAGGAATGAAATTGAGTTATTTGTAGTGAGGCAGCTGGACCTAGAGTCTGTCATACAGAATGAACGAAGTCAGAAAGAGAAAAACAATTACTGTATGCTAACTCATATATATGGAATCTTAAAAAATGGTACTGATGAACCCAGTGGTAGGGCAGGAATAAAGATGCAGATATAGAGAATGGACTTGAGGACATGGTGGGGGGGACGGCAAAGCGGAAACTGGGATGAAGTGAGAGAGTAGCATTGACATATATACACTACCAAATGTAAAAGAGATAGCTAGTGGGAAGCTGCTGCATAACATGGAGATCACATCAATTATGGGTGATGACTTAGAGGGCTGGGATAGGGAGGGTGGGAGGGAGTTGAGGGAAGGAGGAGATATGTGGATATATGTATAAATATAGCTGATTCACTTTGTTGTACAGCGAAAACTGGCACAACAGTGTAAAGCATTTATATTCCAGTTTTTTTTAAAAAATGGGTAGAAGAACTCAATAGACATTTTTTTCCAAAGAGGAAACACAGATGGCCAACAGGAACATGCAAATATACTCAACATCTCTAATCATCAGGGAAATGCAAATCAAAACCACAATGAGCTATCATCTCATATCTGTCAGAATGGCTATCATCACAAAGAACACTAATAAGAAATTCTGGAGGAAGTGTGGAAAATAGGGAAAACTCATATGATGTTGGTGGGAATGTAAACTGGTGCAGCCACTGTGGAAAACAATATGGAGGTTTCTCAAAAAACTAAAAATAGAACTACCAAATGACCCAGCAGTTCTACTTCTGGGTATGTATCCCCCCAAAATACAAACATTAATTCAAAAAAGATACATGCACCCCAATGTTCACTGCAGCATCATTTACAATACTGAAGATATGGAAGTAACCTAAGTGTCCATCAACAGATGAAAGGATAAAGAAAAAGTGGTACATCTACACAAAGGAATATCGCTCAGCCATAGAAAGGAATGAAATTCTGCCATTTGCAGCAATTTGGATCAACCTACAGAATATTATACCTAGTGAAATAAGTCAGACAGACAAATATTATATAATATCACTTATATGTGGAATCTAAAAATTACAACAAACCAGTAAAAAAAAAAAAAGCAGATTCACAGATACAGAGAAAAAACAAGTGGGTACCAGTGGAGGAGAAGGGGCAATATAGAAGTGGGAGGTAAAAACTAGTGGGAGTAAGATAGGCTCAAGGATATATTGTGCAATGTGAGGAATATAGCCAATATTTTATACCAACTGTAAATGTAAAGTAAGCTTTCAAAAATGTACAAAAATAATAAAACCCACTTAGATCAATAGATCATCCACAGAAAATCATCAAGAAAATATTGGCCTTAAGTGACACTTTAAACCAGCTGTATTTAATAGCTATATAAAGAACTTTGCATCCAAAACTAACAGAGTACACATTCTTCTCAAGTGCACATGGAATGCTCTCCATGCTAGATCACGTTAGGCCAAACCAAGTCTTAGTAAGCTCAAAAGTTTGTAATCATATCAAGCATACTTTCTGACCACAGTGGTATGAAATTAGAACTCAGTTAAAATAAAAATGGAAAGTTCAAAATATATGGAGTTTAAACCACATGCAACTGACAAATGAATCAAAGAAGAAATCAAGAGAAATAAAAAATACATTGAGACAAATGAAAATACAACATTCCAAAATTTACAGAATGCAGCAAAAAAAATTCTAAAGGAGGGAAGTTCATAGTGACAAATGCCTACTTCAAGAAATAAGAAAAATCTCAAACAACCTAACTTTACACCTAAAGGAACTAGTTTAAAAAAACAAATAAACAAAGCCCAAAGTTAGTAAAATGAACGAAATAAGGATCAGAGCAGAAATAAATGAAATAGAAACTAAAAAGACTGTAGGAAAGATCATTGAAAGTAAAACCTTGTTTTTAAAAAGATAAGCAAAATTGACAAACAGTTGAGTAGACACACCAAGAAAAAGAGAGAACTCAGATAAAAAGTATCAGAAATGAAAGAGAAAATGTTATAACTGATACCACAGAAATATGAAGTATAATGAGACTACTATGAATAGTTATATGTCAATAAATTGCACAGCCTAAAAGAAATTGATAAATTCCTAAAAATTTAAACCTATCAAGATGGAATCTTAAAGAAATAGAAAATATGAACAGAGCAATTACTAATAAGTTTATTAAGTCAGTAATCAAAAACCTCCCAACAACAAAAGTCCAGAACCAGATAAATTTACTGGTGAAATTTACTAAACATTCAAAAAAGAATACCAATATTTCTCAAACTTTTCCAAAAAATGGTAAGGAAGGGGATGCTTCCAAATGCATTTTATGAGGTCAGCATTTCCCTGATACCAAAACCAGACAAGGCAACCACAAGAAAAGGAAGTTGCAGGTCAATATCCCTGATAAACATAGATGAAAAAATTCAACAAAATATTAGCAAACTGAATTCAACAATACATTAAAAAGATCATATACCATGATCAAGTGAATTAATTCCAGGTATGGAGGATGATTGAACATCTACAAACAATGTGATACACTACATTTATAAAATAGATAAAAATCATATGATGTTAATAGATGCAGAAGAAAACTTTTGATGAAATTCAACATCCATTAATGAAGAAAACTCTCAAAGTGGGTATAGAGGGAATATACCTCAACTTAATACAGGCCATATATGACAAGCCCACAACTAACATCATACTTAAAGGTGAAAAGCTAAAATCTTTCCCTCTATAATCAGGAACAAGACAAGGATGCCCAGTCTCATTGCTTCTATTCAACATAGTACTTACTGGAAGTCCTAGCCAAAGCAATTCAGCAAGAAAAAGAAATAAAAGTACTCTAAACTGAAAAAGAAGAAATACAACTGTCACGACTTGCTTATGACATGACATTATATAATAAACTCTAAAACACCAAAAAAACTGTTAGAATAAAAAGTTCAGTGAAGTTGTAGGATACAAAAATCTGTTTCATTTCTATACACCAATAAAAACTAGCAGAAAGAGAATTTTTTAAAAAAAAGAATCCCATTATAAGTTGCATGAAAATACCTAAGAATAAATTTAGCTAAGGATGTGAAAAAGTTGTACATTGAAAACTATAAGACATTAATCAATGACTGAAGAAGACGCAAATAAATGGAAAGATATTCCATACTATATAACTCTTAGAGGAAAATATAGGCAGAACACTCTTTGACATAAATTACAGCAGTATCCTTTTGGATCCAGCTACAGAAGTAATGAAAAAATAAATTTAAAAAGTCAAATGGGACCTAATCAAATTTAAAAGATTTTGCATAGCAAAGCAACCCACAAACCAAAGCAAAAAACAACCCACAGAATGGGAGAAAATATTTGCAAATGATGTGACCAGCAAGGGATTAATCTCCAAAATACACAAACAGCTCATGTAACTCAATATCAAAAAAATAAACAACCCATGAAAAAATGGTCAAAAGACCTAAACAGACATTACTCCAAAGAAGACATACAGACGGCCAACAAGCACATGAAAGGATGCTCAACATCACAAGTTATTAGAGAAATGCAAATCAAAACTACAATGAGGTACCATCTCACAATGGTCAGAATGGCCATCACCAAAATGTCTACAAATGATAAATGCTGGAGCGAGTGTGGAGAAAAGGGAACCATCCTACACTGTTGGTGGGAATGTAAATTGGTGCAGCCACTGTGGAGAATAGTATGGAAGTTCCTTAAAAAACTAAAAGTAGAGCAATCCCACTCCTGGGCATATATCTGGAGAAAACCATAATTCAGAAAGATACATGCACCCCAATACTCACTGCAGCACTATTTACAATAGCCAAGACATGGAAGCAACCTAAATGTCCATAGACAGATGAATGGGTAAAGAAAATGTGGTATATATATATAATGGAATATTACTCAGCCATTAAAAAGAGTAAAATAATACAGAGAAAGACAAACAAATGATATCACATATGTGGAATAAAAAATGATACAAACAAACATTTACAAAACAGAAACAAACTCAAAGACTTAGAAAATAAATTTATGGCTACCAAAGGGAAAAGGTGGGGGAGGGGAGGGATAGATTAGGAGTTTGTGGTTAACAAATATACACTACTATATTTAAAACAGATAACCAACAAGGACCTATGGTATAGCTGAGGGAACTCTACTCAATATTCTGTAATAACCTACACGGGAAAAATATTTGAAAAAGCACAGACATATGATTGAATACATGTAGAAATGGATCACTTCGCTGTACACCTGAACTTATGCAACATTGTAAATCAACTATATTGCAGTATAAAATTTAAAAAAAAAATTTAATGGGCAGAACACCTGAGTAGACATTTTTCCAAAGACAACATACAGATGGCCAACAGGCACATGAAAAGATGCTCAACATCATTAATCAGAGAAAACCAATTCAAAATCACAGTGAGATAACACCTCACACCTGTGAGAATGGCTATCATCAAAAAAGACCATAAATAACAAATGTTGGCAAGAATGGTTTAAAAATGGAATCCTTGCACAGAAATGTTAGTTGGTACAGTCTCTATGGACAACAGAATGGGGGTTTCTCAAAGACTTAAAAATAGAACTACCATATGATCTAGTAATTACACTCTTTGGCATATACCTGAAGAAAATGAAAACACTAATTGGAAAAGATATATTCTGTGCAATGTTCATAGTAGCATTATTTTCCATAGCCAAGATATAGCAAACTAAGTGCCCATCAACAGGTGAATAGATAAAGATTTTCTGTATATTCACAATGGAATATTACACAGATATAAAAAGTAATGAAATCTGACACTTGCAACAACATGGATGGAACATTATACTTAGTGAAATAAGTCAGAGGAAGACAAATTCTCTCATCACTTGTATGTGGGATTTAGAAAATAAAACAGAAACAAAATCACAAATATAGAGAACTAATGCTCACCAGCATGGAGAGGGAGGTGTGTTGGAACAAGATAGGGGTATGGTATTAAAAATACAAACTACTATGTATAAAATAGATAAGCAACAAGGATGTATTGTATAGCCCAGGGAAATGTAGCCACTGTTTTCTAATAATTTTAAATGTATCATCTATGAAAATACTGAAACACTATGTCATACACCTAAAAGTAACATTGTAAATCAACTATACTTCTATAAAAAAAGAGTACTATTGATAAATTTAAAAAGTAAGATGTATGTACGTACAATGGAATAGTATTCAGCCATAAAATAGAATGAAATCTTGCCATTTGCAGCAATATGGATGGACTTTAAGGGCATTATACTAAGTGATGTAAGTCAGAGAAAGAAATAGTGTATAATCTCACTTATATACATGAGAGAAACAGAGAGAGATGGCTGCTGTTTGTCTAAGATAGGGAGTAGAGCAGAAAGAAATGGGTGAAAGGGGTCCAAATATTTTTAAAAATTAAATTAATATAAAACAAAAAGAATAAAAATTTTTAAAAGAACTGTTGATAACCTTTATCTGTCTCCTCACTTCTCCATTAATTTTTTTCATACACAGGCAAGTTTCCTTTGGTGATCTTCCTCCCTTCATTCATTCCAATTCATACTGTTCATCTCAATGCTATTATCAAGATAACTAAACTTAGTTTTTTTTTTTTTTTTCTAGGAAGAGCTCCATTTCTAGTTTAATTCTCTTAATAATTTAGTAAGGAGGGAGGGAGGAAAGGTGGTAAGTGTAGGACTATTTTTAATGGCTGCCCTGCCATGTGAAGAAAATAGCAACATGCATTTGTGTGCTGTTTATGCCATTTACAAATTTATGATCTCAGAAACACTACTTAAGTTGTCAGAAAACTATTTTCTCATTGGATAAGTGAAGGTGCGAGAATTAACATACCATATATAAAACATATTGCCCAACATTTGCCAAGAAATATTACTCCACAGAAGTAATTAGCGGTAGCCACAATTTCTGCCTAATGGCAAAATAATATTCTAAAAGTATGTATTTTTACTGTCCTCTTCTTAATTGTCTTTTATACACACCTCTGGTGACTTATATCTTGCTCTGCTTATGAAGATCCAGTGAATTCTAAGCACACACACACCATCCCACCCACATCCCCGTTATCCAATTCGTCTACTATAGTAGAATCACTGTTATAGGTGGGTCTTATTTTCTTCTTTATAAAGTGAAAATTTACCAAATATCATTAACAAATATATACTGTTATTATAACTGCATAAAACATTGTTTTATAAAAATATATTTTAACTTCTTTGAATCTTAATTATTATTAAAAGCATTTTTAAGTCTATTTACAAAAAAAGTGGTTAAATGTAGGAAAATTAATGTAGTATGCCTCCTATTCTGTATATTGAAATACAACAAGTGTTTAATTTTGTGGACATTTGTCTTTTGTCTTTATGATTTATAATGACAGATCCTAATAGTTTTAGGATATTTGTTATACAAAAAATATATTATTATATACATAGTCAATTATAAATATATGTATTATTTTAATGTTTCCCATAGGCCAACAATTTAACCACGTAAAATCAAAGTCTGTGAAGCAAAAACTTCATCTCTGATATTCCTGAATCTTACTCACAGCAAAATTCACATTAAAATTGCCTGTGGAGCTGCAAAAATACTAATGCTCAGGCCACATTTGAATCCAGGCAATAGCAATTTTTAAGCTTCCCAACATGCAGCCAGAATTGAGACCCAATTCTAAGAACTGAATATTAACATATTTTTGAACAAAGTAAATTTTTAAAAATCAGAATTATGTTTAATCTATAATCTAAGAAATAAACATAAGTAGTATTCTCTGTAAAACTCCCAAGTTCCAATAATCTGAATCCTATTGTACATATTTACACTCATTTTTCTCTTTTAAATAAGTATTTTAATCACCTTGTATTTAGATTTTCTTCTCTAAAAATGCAGTTAGTTTATCATCTGATACATAAGCTCAAGGAGCAACTATTTAAAAACTTTTGTTGTAGTGTTTTAAAACAAACAAAAAAGGAGCCAAATCAATTTGTACCTTTGTTTAGTCATGCAACCATGAGTCTGTGTGTATGAAACAAGGAAGTTCTAAACTGTCAACTTTAGTCCTCCTTGGCTGTGTGTCCTTACGCTCCTTTACTCCTCTACAAGCATTCCACCCAGACTGGGGCTTCCCAGGTTCAGAGAGTAAACTGTCTTTATCTTACAGGCATGGAGTGTGGTGACCCCAGGATGTAGCAGACAAAGCAAGGCAAAGGAAGAAGAAGGGGAAACCAAGTAACTTTCTCTAAGTCATTTTTGGATTCTCAAATCCTCTACTATAAATTCCTTCTGCTACAGCTAACTTGAAGTACCAAGAAAAGTTTCTCTAAACTATCATGTCAGTGCTGTGATTAGAGACTGGGGGAAAAAGCAAAGGTAGCTTCCAGTTTCCAGCCAGGCATCGAAGGAGCTTAAAAAATTGCCATTCTATGCAAACAACAAGCAAAAAGGAGAACAAACTCAAAAATCAACAACCCTTCTTAGATCCATCAGAGAAGTGAGGTCATAGGGGAAATTGCTGCCACCCAAAATGAAGAGACAGAGAAGATGACCTAGAGGATTACAACTTATCAGAGCAGAAACTCATGAGCAGACATTTGGTAACTAGAGCCAGAGGAGGAAAACCTAAACTACAGTTGACAAATTGCTGGAGGTTCCAGATGGACAAATCTGAAATTAGAGAGTACATGGGGTCCAGGTATAGAGGGCCCAACACTCTAAATTTTTTCCACCTAAAACTATACTCATGGTAAATATTCAAGGAAACCCCCCTCAGGCTTCTGGCAGGGAAAGAAAATGTTCCAGAGCATTCTGTCCTGATCTCAGGGAAAACCATTTTACCAGAATCCAACCTTCTGGGGTTTATTCAGAGCCTCACCTACCTTGGGGAAGGGAAATATCCAGCTCCAGCTCATTTAGGTATTCGTCCCACCTAAGGAGAGGAGAGGTACTGGTAAAAGTCCACAGCCCAGTGGCACAGGCTCACCAAAGAATTGAGACTTAATCACAGCATCATAGATGCTTCCCCTATTCCTTATGCCATGAATCATGCAAATCTTTCAACAAAAACTTACAAAGCATACTAAAAGGCAAAAAAGCACAGTTGGAAGAGACTGAACAAGCATCAGAACCAGTCAGATTGGGCAAGAACATTGGAATCATCAGACCAGAATTTTTTTAAGTATGATTAATGTCCTAAAAGTTTTAATGGAAAAGGTAGACTGCATGCAAGAACAGGTGGATAATGTAAGCAGAGAGATGAAAATTCTAATTGAATTTAAAAAGAAATGCTAGAGAGCCAAACACTGTAAAAGAAAAGATGAATGCCTTTGATGGGGTCATTAGTATAATGGATATAGGTGAGGAAAGAAAGTCTGAGCTTAAAGATAAGACAGGAGACTTCCAAAACTACAAAGCAAATACAAAAAAGACTGAGGGAAAAAACAAACAACAGAATACCCAAGAATGTAGGACAATTACAGAAAATGTGTGTGATGGGAATACCAGAAGGAGAAGAGAGGAAGAAAGGCAATACTTGAAATATCAATAACTGAGAATTTCCCCAACTTAATGGCAGACACTAAATCACAGATCTGGGAAGCTCAGAAAACACCAACCAGGATAAATGCCAAAAATTCTACAACTATCATATTCAACTTGCAATCATGCAAGCAAGAGAAGAGTTAAATAGAATATTTAAAGTTTTGAAAGAAAACACTCACCAATCTAGAATTCTTTATCCTGTGAAATTATCCTTCAAAACTTTAGCAGACAAAAACTGGAGGAAATGTTCCTTTGCAAGAAATGTTAAAAGCAGATCTTTAGAGAGGAGGAAAGTGATATAGGTCAGGAACTTGAACTTACAAAAAGAAAGAAAAAGCATCAGGGAAAAAGTAAGTAAAGGTAAAATACTTATTTTTCTTATTGTTAATTGAAAAGATAATAGTTTGTTCAAAGTAATAGCAACAATGTATTTGATTATAAAATTTGTCTGTGTATAAGTGAAATGATTGCCAGTAATGATGCAAGGGACAGGAGGAAGGAAGAAGTAGTATTTGATTATAATAGCATATTCCCACTACTCGTAACTGGCATAGTGTTATATGAAAATGCATATAGGTTTGCTGCAAATTTACATTGCAAATTCTAGGGCAACCACTAAAAGAAGTTTTAAAAAAAGTATAATTGATATGCTAAGAAAGGAGAGATGGCATCTTCTATTAATAAAATGCTCTATTAACATCACAAAAGGCAGAAGAAAATGTAGAGGTGAATAGGAGCAAAGAACAAGGACAGCAAATAGAAAATAGCAAAATACATGGTAGATATTAACCCAAGTATATCTATAATCACTTTAAGCTTCATTTTCAAAATACATCAAATAAAAAAGGCAGAGATTGTCAGAGCAAATCAAGAAACAAAACCTAACAATATGTTGTCTACAAGTAACTCACTTTAAATATAAAGACACACAGATTAAAAGTAAAAGGGTAGAGAAAGACATACCATGTTAACACTAAACAGAAGAAAACAAGAGTATCTATGTAATTTCCAACAGCAGATTTCAGAGCAAGGAAAGTACCAGGGATAAAGAAGGGCAATTACACAATAATAAAGGGGTTGATACTCCAAGAAGACATAGCAACGCTTAATGTTTATGCACCCAACAGAGAGTCAAAATATGTGAGGCAAAAATTGATAGCAATGCAAGGAAGAATAGCTATATCCATGCTGGTAGTCTCAAACAAATTCTCTGGGCAGCTTCTGAGCAAATGCATTTCACTAGGCCTGCAAACAGGACTCTCCATTGCACACTGGAAGAAGTTCAGGTATTAGTACTGAGACAAACATCTGAAGTCACAGCATCTTCCTTGTGACTGATGCAAAGTTCACCACTTCCTGAGGATCTAAATGCACTTTTTGTCCTTAATATAAATTTCAAGGTTACTATGAAAAATTTACTTGCAAAGCTAACTGACTTCACAGGTAATAGATTCTAACTCAGTGTGCTAACATGCTTATGAAACAGCTGAAGATCTTGTTAAAATACAAAATTTTAGGTGGAGCCTTGAAAGGGAGCAGGACCCTATGGTACTTGCCCTCCCCCCCCCCAAGTCCTCCACCTGCCTTTTGTCTGTGGAAAAACTTTAGCCAAAGAATAAGTTTAATCAGAGAAGTGAGAAAATGCAGAAGCAAAGAAAAACAGTCAAATAGGACAAAATAACAATAGTCATTAAGCATAGTCAAGGACCTTTAGTTCCTTCTCAAGCGCTACAGACAATATTCTGAGCCATGTCCTATGAGCTGTTCTATAGGTACTGAAACCCCCACCAGGTGGAGAAGTTAACTACATGATGAGCAGGCTGTAGCCATGACAGAAGCTGCCACAATTCTGAGAACTGGCTTCAAGGAAACGGGAACTAACCAACCCTGGAACTGAAGATTAACTGTACTTAAAACAATCAAGATGACACTGATAAGACCACTGATGACCAATTTCAAGATGATTGTCAGAGCTGACTGTGCTGTTTCTGCATGTAGCCCCCTCCCTCCGTCTATAAAATCTCTTGCCCCCTGATTGTCAGTGGGGGGGGGAGTCCGCCTTTGGACAGGAGTCTGCCTTCCCCCCCACCCCAGTTGCCAGTATCCAAAAGAAAGCAAACTTTCCTTTCCACCAACTTTGTTTCTTTACTGGCTTTTGAGCGGTGACCAGCCGGACCCCCACTTTTGCTAACAGCCTGAGACTTCTGAATTTCCAACAAGTTCCCTGGTGCTACAAGTGCCGCTGATAGGCAGACAGTACTTCTATCACAAGGCTGTCGACCAAATTCTTCAAAGTGTAGTAGAAGAATAACCTGAATTAGAATCACCTGTGGTGGTCATGAAAGTTTCGAGTCTAGGATCTAAGACCTACTGAATTATGTAGGAATCTGCCTTTTAAACAAGTGCCAATGTAATTCTCATGTGTGTCAATATTTGAGAACCAGAGCAAATCTAAACAACTTGGATCTGCACAGATCTACAAAGCAGTCTCTCTATGGATTGAGTTTTTTACTTTTCTTTCAAGTTTTATGTGATATTGCCACATTGGAATAACTTTGTAGGAAATCAGCTGTTATAAAGTCACTTAAACATTAAGAGGCTCATAAAGTCACATAGAGTGTGAGTTTAAACTATGTTTATATATTATTTGATTTATGGTGCTATTTAATTTTTCTGTCATTTTGTGAATTTTCAATGCAAAGAGAGAGAGTCTCTTTGCTTTTGCTGCAGGCAGTATTTTGATTTGCAAACCAGTATTTTGATTTGATCTAAATCATGATGAGAACTATTGTGTATCTTTATTGTGGCTTGTCTGTTTTTGGAGATTACTTGAGGAATAAAGAGCAAACTTTTTCATAACATTCCCCCTTATTAGGAACTCTGCCTCCAGGTAAACTCTGCTGTTCAGAACACAGTCAAAAAGCTCAAAATATGCAAAAGCGGAATCTCAGAAACAGAATCAGCAGTCGTAAGGCCCCCGCGTGGGTGCGCGCACAGACACCTATTTTACTTTTAGAGCCTAATTCATTCAAATTCATAGTTCCTTTTAGTATCTTCTAGAAATTTCACAAAACCAAGGGGAACAAACTAACCTCGGGGCAAGGACAAAAGCAAAATGAAAGTACAAGAGCTGACAAATCAAGTTACTTTTAAAAGAAAGTAAAAAGTTTTAAGTTTCAAGGATCTTTAAAACTTACATTTAGCTTCCCATGTTTAAGACTAAATGAATGGGCGTGTTTGGTTCAATTTTTATTAAAAATTATTTCAATGACCTTTTAGATCATAACTATGTTTCACTTATCTGAAAATTTTATTCTAATATAGTCCCATTTGACTCTGATGACACTAAATATTTGTCAGTTTACAGGTTTTTTTAAAGTTATTTATTTATTTTAATTTATTTATTGGCTGTGTTGGGTCTTCATTGCTGCACACGCACTTTCTCTAGTTGCGGCGAGCGGGGGCTACTTTTCATTGTGGTGCACAGGCTCCTCATTGTTAGTGGCTTCTCTTGTTGTGGAGCACGGGCTCTAGGCATGTAGGCTTCAGTAGTTGCAGCACGTGGGTTCAGTAGTTGTGTCTCACGGGCTCTATAGTGCAGGCTCAATAGTTGTGGCGCACAGGCTTAGTTGCTCCATGGCATGTAGGATCTTCCCAGAGCAGGCCTCGACCCCGGGTCCCCTGCATTGGCAGGCGGATCCTTAACCACTGCGCCACCTAGGAAGTCCCTGTCAGTATACAGTTTTAAAACAATTCCAGAGTCTACAGAGCCTAAATGCGCTTGCACTTTTCCTAATTAATGAACACTTTACAAAAATAATTCCCCAAATTTGGTCAGAGGTAGACTTCATTTCACACATCCCACCGACCCTCTAATTCTAGAGCCAGGGAAAGAAAGCTGAGTGAAGCTTAGGTGTCCACAATCACAGAAGCTGCCTTTTGTTTAATAGAGAGGCCTGAGTAGAACTTGAAACATCACACACCTAAAGCAGGTCCAGATCATTATGTGACACAGGCAGAAAAGGAAGAGTCATAGCACCTACCAAAGTGAGAAGGTCCCCAGAAAATAGTCATGCACTCGAAGGACTGTCCTCTTACTTCACTCCTGACATGCCCTGGCATTTCCTCACATCAGTCACTGGGTGTAGTGTGTCAGCTGAATGCCGAAACAATCATGACAACAAATAAATAAGAAAGTCTGAGAAAACATGCTCTGACTTGAGCCACAGCTGAGCAGAAGTGGCAGGCACCCTTACCCTCACCGCACCCCCAATGCTGAGGATTGACTTTTACTTTGTGACCCGAAGGCTAAGAATCCTTCCTCCCAGCTCTGTGGTTAGACAGCGTGACTTTGGCATGTTAAATGCACATCAACCACATCTAAGCAGTTAGGAATCGTTTCATGTTACATTGGTTAAATCATCCAGTCTACTCTCTAAGCCGATTTTATGGCCAAACGTGCCTGGTTGGATGTTCAGAATGAAGGAGTCAGGACCTGAAGCATCGGTGAGAATGACACGTCCAGGGAGTGGGAGGCATCTTGTCCACATCCACAATGGGGAGAAGCAGACTGTACTCAGAAAACTCAGGGGCTGACTTGTTCATATTCTATCCATTAAAACCATTTCAAAGATCAATAAAGTCATGAGAATAGACATTAACTTCTGAACCTATTGCTACACATTATTTTTTGGGAAGAACATTCAATCACAGATCACACTTAGATGTGCAGCATATAAAAGTCTTCCTGTTATTATTCAGGGTTCTCAATAGTGAACAGCTAGTCCATCTAAACTGCAAAAGTAAGCCCTTGGAAGGTTGATTCCCCCACAGTCAGGGCCTGCCCTCTGTATCATGTGTAAGTTAATGTCGCTTTTCCCCATCAGTCAATAAGCACAAACAGTCTCTAGGTAGGTAGAAAAAAGAATCTTTCTTTCCCCAGTATTGGAGAATTAAATTTTCCGTTCCAAGTGTGCCCTGCAGAACCACCCTCCTGTGCTTCATCTGGGCTTCATGGTGCTTGCTTTGGAGTCAACAAGAATCAAATCTCCCACCCTGCTTTCTCTGATTCTCAACTTACTCGGCTTACACCCAGTATAAGTAGAATGTCACTCAAAATATCACACAGCAGTCAAATACTGCAGATTTCTAAGATGCCTTAAATTCTCCTAGAAATTCAGAAGAGTAAACTGTAGCAGCTACACAGAATTCTGTGTGCTATTCACCACCACAGAGATCTGTTAAAATTCAGCTTATACTAGTATATAGTCCTTCTTAAATTTTTCTCAGATGCTACGGAGAAGAGACACTATTTTTTCTAAATAAATAAAGTATTTTCCTAGAATCTATAGGAAATCCAAAGGGGTCAAGTGATTAGGCATACTTAATATATAAATAGAGCATTTTTTACTATAACACAGCTTGATTCAATGTTTATTTACTGTTAAAGACTGTAAAATCCTTATGATTTCCTTGAAAGTAAATCATAGTATTTTATTTTCAGTTAATTTGCATTTTCTTTATCTAAAGAAATAGTATTTAGAGAAATAACTGCCAGAGCTGATAAAGGAATATTATCTAAAATATACAAAGAACTCTTAAAACTTAATAAGAAAACAAACAACCAGATTTAAAAATGAATCAAAGACCTTAACAGACACCTCATCCAAAAAGATATACGTGGGGCTTCCCTGGTGGCTCAGTGGTTAAGAATCCACCTGCCAGTGCAGCGGAAACTGGTTCAACCCTTGGCCTGGGAAGATCCTGCAGGCTGCAGAGCAACTAAGCAACTACTAAGCCTGTGCTCTAGAGGCTGCAATTACAACTACTGAGCCCATGTGCTGCAACTACTGAAGCCTGCATGCCTAGAGCCTGTGCTCCCCAACAAGAGAAGCCACCACAATGAGAAGCCCACGCACAGCAACGAAGAGTAGCCCCCGCTCACCACAACTAGAGAAAGCCCATGCACAGCAACAGAGACACAATGCAGCCAATAAATAATTTATGAAAAATAAAAATAAGAAGATATACAGATAGCAAATAAGTATATGAAAAGGTGTTCCATATATATGTCATCAGGGAAATGCTCATTAAAAGAAGATACCACTGCCCACCTATTAGAATAGTCAAAATTCAGAACATTGGTAATACTAAATGCTGCTGAGGATGTAAAGCAACAGGAACTCTCATTCACTGCTGGTAGGAGTGGTTCAGCCACTTTGGAAGACAGTTTCATGCTTTCTTATACAACTAACAATACTCTTATCATATATCCAGCGATCACGCTCCCTAAGGAGTTGAAAACTTATGTCCACACAAAAACCTGAACACACAGAAGTTTCTTTTTCATAATTGCCAAAACTTGGAAACAGCAAAGAAGTCCTTCAGTAGGTGACGGATAAATAAACTGTGGCACAGACAATGGAATATTATTCAGTGCTAAAAAGAAATGATACATCAAACCATCGCATGGAAAATACATGAAGGAAACAAATGCATATTACTAAGAAAAAGAAGCCAATCTGAAAAGGCCACATAAGGTATGATTCCAACTCTCTAACACTCTGGAAAGGGGAAAACTATGGAGACAGTAAAAAGATCAGCGGTTCCAGAAATTAAAGAGGGGGAGGAATAGGCAGGGCATGGACAATTTCTAGGGCAGGGTAATTACTCTATAATACCATGATGGTGGATACAGGTCATTATACATGTGTCTAAACCCACAGAATGTGCAACAGCAAGAGTGAACCATAATGTAAACCATGGACTCCGGGTGATGTGATGTGTCGACGTAGGTTTATCAGTTGTAACAAACGCATCACTCTGGTGGGGATGGTGGGGATGGGGGAGGATGTGCATGTGTGAGGGCAGGGGTTACACAGGAAACTGCTGCACCTTTTCCCATCCAATTTACTGGGAACCTAAAATTGGTCATAAAAGTTGTCTATTTTTTTTTAAAGAATTACCTAGGAGATAATTTACACTTGATATGTACAAAATCTAGGTAAATGTTTTCATCTTTATTTAGATTTTTTAAGTTTTAAGTGAAATTTCAAGTCCTTATTATCTCTGCAAACCATTTTCCAGATTGTGGCTAATATATCTCTGACTATATATGTGTGCATTTAGATTTTAATGTACTTCTTCCATCTTCCATTTATTTTGTGTCTAAATTAGTCTATAAATGTTAAAATATATTACTTCTTAATGCTGTCTTTACATTGCATGAAAAGCAAGTTTTAACAACAGACAATATGTGATGTGACTTTACAATTTTTATTTAGGTTGTATTAAATGTAGAAAAATAGCTCACAATTTGGTTTTTTGTTTGTTGTTGTTCTCTAAAGGATAGAATTCCACCAAATTCAATGTTTTATAACTTTTATGATAGAACGTTAAAAACAAAATACTTGGCAAGTAAAACTCATAAAAACGAAAATGGATCTTGCCTATTTTAAAAATGCTAGACAAAAGAAATTCTTGTAGGAAATATTTAACTTTGTGATGTAAAAGACAGAGAAGCCAGTTTCACTAGTAATATATGAGGATCTATGTATTGGGCATGGTTAGTTTTTTTATAGGATAATAAAAAGAAGTTTTAATGAATCTATATTAATTGGCTTTCCATTGAGACCCTTTAGAAGAAAAGGGTTTTATATTTTGATAGATTATATTTGAGCCAAAGAAAGGATTGACAAAAGTTACATTGTAATAGGGAAGAACAAATCTGACTCCATATTGGGTCTGTTTCTTTCACTTTAACCTTTGTATTCTATTGCTTTTGCTACAAGTTAAGAATTTTGCCTATAGCCTGAACTATACAGGAGAGCTGGTACAAAAGGCTCTGTCCTTTAAGGGTATAACACTTTTCCATTCATACAGAGAGAGGAAGTTGCAGAACAGAGAATAACATTTGTCTTGTTGGAGGTTTACAGGAACACTGTGACCTGACCTACATGGACAGATGCAAGAACAAACGATTCTGACACCAAGAAGTTTGCAAAAACCAACCACACCCCCTCCGCTTTTAGTATAAAAGAAGCCTGAATTCTACCTTGGGGAAGATGGGTTCTTTGGGACCCTAGTCCACTGTCTTCTAGATCTGCTGGCTTTCTGAATAAAGTCGCTATTCTTCACCCCAGTAACTCATCCCTCAATTTATTGGCCTGTTATGTGGTGAGCAGTACAAGCTTGGACTTAGTACAACATGACTGTAAATATTTTATAAGTTTTGATATGTTGTGTTTAAGATAAAAACGAGAGATTAAAAATTAAATATTTTTAAAAGAAAATTTTGAAAAGAGGCAACTCTATGAAACGGCAGAAACATATTTTGAGTAGAAGCTTCCACTGCTAACACCCCAAGAATGGAGCAAGTCTGGCATATTCAAACCCTTCAGTGGGTCAGTCTGAAAGGACAAATATGACACGGTGTTTCTCCAGGAGGAAAGCGGGTAGATTTGAGAATTATCTAGAAATCAGGAGAAAGTGATGGTGATTAAAACTAGGGTTTGAGAAAGGGATAGGGCCAAGCTCAGGCTTGAGCAACTGTGTAGATGATTTAAACATTAATAAGATACGGACTTCCCTGGTGGTGCAGTGGTTAAGAATCCACCTAACAGTGCAGGGGACATAGGCTTGATCCCTGCTCCAGGAAGATGCCACATGCTGTGGAGCAACTAAGCCCATGTGCCACAACTCCTGAGCCTGTGTTCTAGAGCCCACAAGCTACAACTATTGAGCCTGTGTGCCACAACTACTGAATCCACACGCCTAGAGCCCATGCTCTGCAACAAGAGAAGCCACTGCAATGAGGAGCCCAAGTGCCACAATGAAGAGTAGCCCCCACTCACTGCAACTAGAGAAAGCCCATGTGCAACATCAAAGACCCAATGCAGCCAATAAATAAACGCATAAATTTATTTATTTATTTAAAAAAATAAAATAAATTGATGAGATAGAAAACAAAGAGGGCATACATAGTTTGGGGGGAGAATACTATAAATGTTGAAGGACTAACAAGTAAGGGAGACCCTAAGAAGTTAGATATAAGGTCTGAAGCTCATATGGGTCAGAGAGCAACTAGGTGTCTGGCTTCAAGTTTGGGAATTGTCTGTATATACACATGTAAGATATATAAAATCATCAGCATATATTATAATAACAGCAAGCAAAAGACTTTCATTATGAAGAGCAGCTTGGAAGGGATAAAATTAGAGTCAGAGAAGGTTTTTAGTTTTGCCTGTAAGGTAAGATGAGGTGGAGTTATGTTAAAAGTAAGGTGGATGAGCTAAAATTGCCTACACTAAGTGTTTGGTACCAGTAGCATGTGGGAAAAGGTATCAATGAAATGTGAAATAAAAGGAGAAAGGAGGTCATTTATGACTTAATGGCCTATGTAGATGAGAAAACATGGAATCCCAAATGCAAGAGAAGGAACTAACCAAAGACAGCAGGAGGGACGCCTGATGGCTTATAACCAGGAATCCGGACTTGTAAGACTAACTAGCTGTGCGACCTGGGTTAAGTAATTCAATCTGTCTGTGTCCTAGTTTCTTCATTTGAGAAATGAGGAAAATGACATACACCTCATGGGGTTGTCACTGAACCAGGTCCGTTTGCCCAATGCACAGCAAACTAAACACTGAGATGCTGAGGTTTGCGAGGTTTCCAAGGGGGGCTGGGTTTTTATTGGGTAAGCAGGGTAGTCTTAGGCGTGAGGAGAGGTGACTGGAGGCAAGAGAGAAGTGAGATGATTGGTGTTCCAAGCAGGTGCATCTGGGTTACATGCGTCTGCAGATTCAAAGTGGAGGCACGTGACATCATCTGAGGGAGGAGTTTCCAGCCTCTGATGTCAACATGGGACACCCTCAAAGGTCCAGTTTTAGGGTGGGGGGGGGTCCCAGCCAGCCTCAGCAGGCTTGCCCTGGGCAGGAAAACAACTGGGCTGCATGAAGCTGCAAAAGTATAAAGAGAGGAAAAAAGAAAGAAAAAGAAAATTACTAAAGCAAGCTTAGTCAGTAAAGGCCATTTACCAACAGATGGGTTTTAGTAAGCTGTTCTCCTATCTGCTTCTCTGCAAGACAAGCTCAAGAATTCCTGTTAACCAGCTTCTGTCAATTCTAGGGGGCACTGTGTCAGGGTTGTTGTAAGGATCAAGTGGGCCAATACGTGTAACCCACTCCAAACCATATCTGTTACATAAAATCTTTTCAAAGATATTTTTATTGTTATTGTTATTATATTATGACAGCATGAAAGGATAGTTGAGAATACAATTAAGATTGTAGGTTTATACAAATGGCCAATCAGTACACGAAAAGATGCTTAACATCATTATGGAAATGCAAACCGAAACCACAAATGAGACACTCTCTCACAATTATAATAACTATTATTAAAAAGAAAATCACAAGGGTAGGGGAGGATGTGGAAAACTTGGACCTTGTGCACTGTTGATGGGAATTTACATGGTGCGGCTGCAATGGAAAACAGTATGGCAGTTCCCTCAAGAAATTAAAAATAGAATTAATACCCTATGATCTTGCATTTCCACTCCTGGGCAGACACCCACAAGAACTGAAAATAGAGTCTTGAAGAGATATTTGTACATCCATATTCATGGAAGCATTATTCACAATAGTCAAAAGATGGAAGCAACCTGGGTTAAGTAACCTGGGTTATTCATTGTCCATCAATGAATAAATAAAATATGGTCCATCCAAGCAATTATGTTCAGTCTTAAAAAGGAAGGAAACTGACACATGCTACACCATGGATGAGCTGTGAGGACATTATGATAAGTGACATAAAACAGTCACGAAAGGACAGATACTATATGATTCCACTTACAAGGGGCCCTTAGAGTCCTCAAATTCAGAGACAGAAAGTATAATTGTGGTTGCCAGAGGGTGGGGGAGGGGGATGTGGAGTCACTGCTTAGCGGGTAGTTTCAGCTGAAGTATGCTGTGAACATACTAACACCATTGAAATGAACGCTTAAAAATGGCTGAGATGGTCATCATTATATCACATGTATTTCACCACCACTGAAACAGGTTTTTAGAAGACTGTCCATTGTCAGCCACAAGTTATGAAAGTTCTACTCTTGTGGAGTCTTTTATTTCCTCTGAGAATTAAAAAGCCATCCCCTGAGTCTGTTTTGAATGAGGGGGGAAAGTGTTAGGATGAGGTTTGAAAAACAGAGAAGAATTTTTTTCTATTAATTTTCACCTATTTGTGAAATCATGACTATTTCCTCAGAAAAACCTGACCATAGATTCTCCTACTGCATTAGTGCGTACTGTAACAGTTACTTCTTGCTCGGTGCTTTGGCCTATTGAGAGCACTTGCACACATATTCAACAACTTCTTCATCAAATTAACCAACTGTTAACAAGCTTTACACGGTTTCCTGACTACCATCAATCCCAGCCTCTAATACTTACCCAGAGCTACAATTCTTTATTAGGAAACCTCTCCTGCTAATTCCAAAAATAAAGAGCCTGAATTTTTATCAGGTCCTAGAGGCAGAAAGATCTAGTTTCATCAACTGCTGTGTGGTTACTGCACCCTGGATGCTAATCTCAAGACCACAGGGACCCAGAGTCAGCAAAAGCATGGTCCATGCACTTAAAGCTGCTAAAATCGAAAAGGAGTGTTTCCGTCCTAAAGCAGTTAGCACTTACACTCCTTAAATTGTACACGGATAACTTGAAATGAGGCTGCTTCGTACTTAGATCGTTCAATTCTACTTAAAAATGCAGGCAACAGCTTTTCCAACAGCATTTACCAGGTAATTTTTGCTTCTAGGACTCACATGTGTAAGTGCCCAGTGGTCTGAGTGTGTTTTCCGCAGCTTGCACCCTCCCAAGTCTGTACACCAGCAGGGCTCAGGGGTGACTGATTGGATTGGGTGTCACACTATTTCTTGGGCTCATAAAGTGTCAAGGGATCCCATGGTGAATGCCCTTTGGAGGAATGCTTTTGATAGCTGCTGGCGGATGTCGAAGTGCTGTGGTTGGACAAACTAAAGTGCATCTCTCCCTGATGCTCTTTTTTCTTCAGTGTGACTGATCAGAAACATACTATGAAAAATAACCTGTGTTTTTAAAAGAAAATAAGGTTAAATTCCATGGTTAAGAGTTGACATTGTGCTCAACATTGCTAATTATTAGAGAAAAAAACTACAATGAGGTACCATCTCACACTGGTCAGAATGTCCATCAAACAATAAATGCTGGAGAGCATGTAGAGAAAAGGGAACCCTCCTATGCTGTTGGTGGGAATGTAAATTGGTGCAGCCATAGTGTGGAGGTTCCTTAAAAAAACTAAACATAGAGCTACCACATGATCCAGCAATCCCACTCCTTGGCATATACCCAGACAAAACTAAAATTTTAAAATATACATGCACCCCAATGTTCATAGCAGCACTAGTTACAGTAGCCAAGATATGGAAGTAACCTAAATGTCCATCGACAGATGACTGGATAAAGAAGATGTGGTACATGTATACCATTGAATGTTACTCAGCCATAAAAAAGAATGAAATAACGCCATTTGTAGCTACATGGATGGACCTAGAGATGATCATACTAAGCGAAGTAAGTCAGAAAGAGAAAGACAAACACCATATGATATCACATATGTGGAATGTAAAATATGACACAAACTTTCCTATGAAACAGAAACACTGTCATAAACAGCAAACTGACTTGTGGTTGCCAAGAGGGAGAGGAGGTGGGGAGGAATGGATTGGGAGTTTGGGCTTAGTAGATAGATACAAACTACTATATACAGGATGGATAAACAATAAGGTCCTACTGTAGAGCACAGGGAACAATATTCAATATCCTGTGACAAACCATAATGGAAAAGAATATATATGCGTGTGTGTATAACTGAATCACTTTGCTGTACAGAAGAAATTAACACATTGTACATCAATTATACTCCAATAAAATTAAAAAAAAAATCAATCATGGAAATAGCTGACAAAACCTGAGAGACAGCTAAGCCAGGCCAGATTTTTCATCAATATCTAGATATGCATCATGTAAATGATTTTTCAAAATTGCATGTTTACACACACTTTGTATTTCAGCTAGCTGCCAGGTATTTCCAAAGATAATTTATAGACGATCTTCCAAGATCTAAAAGTTTAGGTAAGAATGCAGAATTTTTTTGGTAGTAGATGCTGTGAGGTACACTCCGACGGAATTTACCTTTCTCCCAATTCCAAAATAAAGATTTTGAGAAACCTGGTACTAAAGTTCTGTGCCCGATGAATAACTGTTTCCATTAATCTCACTGATACTAGGTATTGCCTGGAATTTGACTTCCGCTGATCACAACTCCTACTTACTTATATGCACTTTGTTTCACTGCAGTAAAATTTCACTTGAACTTTGACAGCTGGCTTTCATGTTTTGTTAGTATGATCTTCTTTTGCCCCCTCTGCAATGTAGAATACTCTCTGTCATCACTATAGGGTCAAAAATGAACCGCTGATCATCAGTCTATTCCCTTGAAAAAGGCAGTTTCACAGCAACAAGCCCACGGTCCCAACCGACCCTCCTCCACTGTGGGAGAGGGAGTGGGGGCACCTTGGAGACAGTGAGTGAGCACTTGGATTCTACCCCCAGCCTCTCCCCAGGCTGCCTCCCCCCGGGCCATTGCCTCACTGGGTGGATGGTCCAGGCTCTGGCCGTGGTAATCTCATGACCTGAATTTTCTCGTCTGCCCACTGAAGTGATGTGAATTCAAACTGTCTCTCACTGGCCTCGTCCAGGTCAGGGCTTTGATGCCCTGCTTGTTCCTGGGAAGGGAACTGAGGCAATGATCTCCCTACAGAAACATCTGTAATGAAATTCCTCAGGCAAACTCAGCGCGGTTCAACAAACACAGAACATTAACTTTGTAGAAAAAAAGAAGGGTTGCAGCCCATCAGAACGGTTCATGGAAGCAGGTGGGCTATGTTGTGGCAGAAGGAAAATCACACGGTGGTTTCCTGTGACCAGCTGAGTGGACCGTGAGACTGGTGTGGAAGAGACCTCACACTCTGGGAAAACCAAGCACCCACGTCAGATACACAGCTGGCTTCCCCACTATTGCTGGTTAGCATGTGACAGAGCAGAAACCACCATGAAGAAAAGAAACATTCACAAAAATTAGTATCTGGAAGCAGACATTCACAGAAAGTATAACTGATTAATAACATTATCTGGGAACCTTGGGCTATACATACCTGCATTAATATTTGAAATTAGAAAAAGTTTTGGAAAAACAACACAAAAAAGCAAGACTTATGACTGTACAACCTAGTGAAAAACAAATAATTCATTATTTTAAAACAATTAATTCATTATTAGATTCCTTTGATTAGAAAAACAATTAATTCCTTAGATTAGAAAAACAATTAATTCATTATTAGATTCCTTAGATCTGACATATAGAAGGTCCATAAGTAGCTCAGAGTACATCTTATATTTCAGGCATTATTACACAGTTTACATAGAATCTTAGGTCATTTAATCTTCACTTTACTCTGGAGAAAACTGAGGCTCAGAAATGCCCAATTCCAGCTAATAAGTAGGAAAAAAGAATTTTGAACTCAGATCAAATTCTGATCTCATTGACTTTCAAAGTCGGTTTTCCTACCCTTTGATTTGGCCTTTGTTGGGGCAGAGTGTGCATGTTTGGAAACAAAGAATGAGAAATACCTGGAATTCATTGCTGTTCATGTCACCCCCGAAAATGCATTAACTTTTTTTGTTCATTTTCCAAAATATCACCAGAGATTGAGAGGAGAGGAAAAGATAAATGACACCAGGACATCAATGTGAAGATGAACAGAGATTCACATTGGCAGAGAGTGATGCTAAAATAGTAAGACCTAATGGCTATTGTATGAAATATGGCAAAAGTGGTCCTTGAAAGGCTGCCTGAAAAGAAGGAATGATGATGGACTATTTTAATGGATTTCGCTACAGCATAGGTCAAGACAATGGCTATTTGCAAATGCCTAAAATCTCATTAATATAGCCTAAGATAAATGATACATTTATTGATGGAAGTGTGGAACAGCTAAAAAACAAAAACAAAAAACAAACAAAAAACCAGAGTAGAGCTAAGAAACAAAGTCTTGGGAAGGCAGAAACCCACACAATTGTGTCTTTGTGCACCTACCCCCTCCCCATTTATTTCTTGGTTTAATTTTGCACATTTATTATAACCTTTCAGACCTTCTTTCTCTAAGACACACTGGATTGACTCACAGCTGCATTCTCCACCAGCACATATGTCACAAATAGTGTGGACTGAGTCCAGTCGACCTGACCTGGTCTTCTGACCATGGAGATTAGTCATAGGCAGTTCGGGGTGGGTTTCCCTTTTTTCCCTAGAAAATCAGGTCTGAAACAAACATTGTAGGGAGATTACCAACCCAGAAAATAAAAGTGAAGGAAAGACAAGCGTGAGGACCGTAAGGAAAGCAAATACACAGTGATAAACGACCAAGATGGCCAAGGTGCCATCAGAAAGCACGGCTGATTTGCTGTCACACAGAGCATCTCAAAGGAGCCTAGTGGAAACATGGTTTCACACCACCATGGTGCTGACAGAACGCTTTACGTCTCTCCAATAAAGATCAAAGCCTTCATTCTGGGCCAACGAGATTGTGATTGGTGCCAGGGGACCGCCAGGGGAGCTTCCTGGAAAGCCACAGTCACAATGAGCAGAAATCTATGGCCAAGTAAGTGTACTCACACACACACACACACACACATACACACACACACACACACACACACATCAGCAACTGTACCTTGGGGTGTCTGGGTTGGTGCAAAGTTTGACTCAGATGTCTATTCCTTTGTTAACAGTACAGCTAAGGATAGCAGTCATGTAAAAAGAAGGGCATTTACAAACACACACATGGAGGATACAGAGTACAGGAGAGATGGAAGGTGGGAAGAAGCAGGAGAGGAAGTGATGAAAGAAGTCAGAGTAAAGGAAGACTGAGGTCGTGAATGAATTAATGACTCTAAGGAATAAGGGGAACGGTTGGCAAAGGAGAAAAGGAGGAGCCATAAATGAAGACACACACACACAGGGATACACATACACACATGACACACACACACACACAAACATACACACAGATAGAGAGACTCATACACCCACCGACACACACACACAAACACAGAGGAAGGAACAGAGAGACAAAGGAGAGGGAGTAAGTCAGAGAGGCAGGAGGAAGCAGAGGTAGGTATAAGATGGGAAATAACAAGAGAAAAGATCTGTTGGTCCTACTAACCAGTGTTAAAATGACCATATGCTCCCCTAGTTGGTTTCTGAGAATTAAACTATTCATTCACTGCTGTGATATCAGCAAGGAATGCATGATCGGCCCAATTTTGTGAACTGGACCACGCCTGAATCTTAAGAGTGTCCAACTCATATTTTCCTTTCTACTTCATGTAATAAACAAAACTCTCCAGCCCTCTTCACTATGATCACGAAGAGCAAGCTTTCCTATGTGAAGAACAGACTGACTGTATTTGCTTGGACAAAAGGTAAGGCAGCACCTAAACCATGAAGGAGTTGCGGAGACCCACCCACCAGAGGTGCCACCTGTTCTGTCTGCGCAGCTGGGGGGTGATGTGAAGGAAATGACTTCGAAAGCAACACAAGCAGTTAAGTATGTCTGTGTATTTATGTCTATGTATTTACCTCTATACAATATGCACAACATGCTATTTTGTGACCATATTTATATGAGTTTGTATATCTCTATGTAACATATCCTGTCAATTTTACTTCAGAAGTACTTCTGTCACTCAGTCTAGTACCTACATCCCAGGTACCCAAGCTGATCCCAATCGGTAACATTCACTTCTGCCCTGATTATATGGCATTTTCCTGTTTGCTGTTTATCTGTCATCATCTGCAGCATCAGAATGTGAGCTCCAGGAGAGCTGGGATCTGTCCATGTCCTTTCCTGCTAATCCATCACCTGGGATAGAGCCTGGAACAGTTAAATGCTGAAACCAAAAAGTCTTTGATTCACTGACCGTCTCTCTGAAGCAGTCCTCTTCAGTTCACTGTTAACCACTGAAATATCTCTAGTTACTTCTTTTCTTATTTATATTATAATTTAAGAAATGAAACTATGTGACTCTGAGCACTTTCATGTGAATTATAGATTTTGTGTTCCCAGTACGAGCGTGTTTTTACACACACAACAGTCAACAAAAGTGGAAATATATACTGCAGTCGTTTCTCTGTAATCAGGCATTGCCCTGATGATAAATCTTTATTAAGCAGTAGTTTTAAATCTTTCCTATTCAATGATAACTGATGTTGCAAACACTGACCCCTAGTGCCATTTTAGTACCAAAGTCAAATTGTCTGTTGCATGCTGGTGATTTTTTTCTATTTTGTTGTTTTCCTAATTATTTTAAAGTTCATCACTTATCCTACCTCTTCAATAGACTGTATATTTCTCCATATGTCTCTTAAATAGATATTTTGTTAACTAGAATATTGGAGCCTCCAGCAAAATGGCAAGAGGGATGGGGTTAACAGATACAAACTATTACATATAAGATGGATAAACAACAAGACCGTACTGTAGAGCACAGGGAACTATATTCAATATCCTGTGATAAACCATAATGGAAAAGAATATGCCTTAGAGGGCCGGGAGGGTGGGGGGGAGTCGCGGGAGGGAGGGGATATGGGGATATGTGTATAAATGCAGCTGATTCACTTTGGTGTACCTCATAAGCTGTTACAAGAGTGTAAAGCAATTATATTCCAATAAAGAGCTTAAAAAAAAAGAATATGAAAAAGTATATGTACTATATATATAATGAAATCACTTTGCTGTACAGTAGACATTAATGCAACATTGTAAATTAACTGTACTTCAATAAAAAAAAATTAAATGGCAAGAGGGAGAGTGAATTTGGCACCACCTGCCATAGAACAAGACCTCTTGTTAATACATCAGGAAGCTCTGGCCCCTTCTCAAGAACCTGTGAGATGACCTTGGATGACTTACTCTTTACATGGGATATATTACCATTACTTTAGGAAACAAGGCTTTTCTTTCTTACAATGTTAGAATGTGGGATGAAGTTTGAAAAGAGATACTTATTAAATGCCTTACTGATCTTGTCTTTCATGTCATGTACTGATACTTGCTCTGACTCCTAGTAATAGGACCAGTATTTCATAACTGCACCAACAATTAATAACAAGCTCTGGTTAGTCCAGGAGATGGATATGGTTTGTGCATTTTATTTTAATTCTAGAAACTAGAACAAGACCACGAGACCTCTATATTTTCCTTTCTAAATGTCAAACTCACTAAATATCAGGCATTTATCATTTGTCTGGTGATATGAAGAACAGCTTGCTGTTGCTAGTCTGGAGAAAGAATCCAAACATACCTCAGCCTAGAGGCTGCTTCCATTTAGAGGATTAACTGAATGTCTTTTCTCCTATTAAATATAACATAATATATTCTGCGTACACTTGGCCAACCTCGACACTAAAGAAAAACATTTATTATTTTTCCTTCTCTGTGATTCAATATTGATATGAAGTCATAAAAAATATTGCATGTGACTACATTCAAATATTAACACATTATTCTTGCACTGATAAAGTAACTGTCACACACGCTCGAACCAATAGTTTAGTTATGTGACAAATTCATGAAAATGGGAAAGCTAATCAATTTATATCTGCCTTCTAAAAAACATGCTGATACGATCCTGACACAACGAATTTAGAAAGACTTTACTCAACTACATGCAGAGTGCATTGTGAAAACAGTGATTTAAACAGCATAATAAGAGCTAGAGAATATGCATATACCTATTCCGAATAGCTTCTTCTGCCTAAATCAAAATTTATATCCCATTTAAGAAGCATTGTCAGATGACATCAACTAGAATTTTATTCATCAATATAAATCAAGAAACAGTTAGAAATCCAGAGGCAGTCTGAAAATTTTACATTCTATGTTTATCTGTTATTCCAAAACATTCCTCATCTTTTAAAAACATAAGCATTACAAGAAACCAGACTGGGTCATTCTCATAGATAGATTGCAGCAACATGGATGGATCTAGAGGGTATTATGCTAAGTGAAATAAGTCAGGTAGAAAAAGACAAATACCGTATGATCTCACTTATATGTAGAATCTAAAAAACAAAACAGATGAACATAGCAGCAAAAATCCTCAACAAAATACTAGCAAACAGAATCCAACAGCACACTAAAAGGATCATACACCATGGTCAACTGGGATTTATCCCAGGGATGCAAGGATTCTTCAATATCCACAAATCAATCAGTGTGATACACTACAATAACAAACTGAAGAATAAAAACCATATGATCATCTCAAAATGCTGAAAAAGCTTTTGATAAAATTTATGATAAAACCCATTGGAGATAAAACCTTTCCAGAAAGTGGACATAGTATTTCCTCTAAGATCAGGAACAACACAAAGGATGTCCATGTTTGTCACTTTTGTTCAACAGAGATTTGAAAGTACTAGCCACAGCAATCAGAGAAGAAAAAGAAATAAAAGGGATCCAAATTGGAAGAGAAGAATTAAAACTGTCACTGTTCGCAGATGGCATGACAGTATACACAGAAAATCCTAAAGATGCCACCAGAAAACTACTAGAGCACATCAATGAATTTGGCAAAGTTGCAGGATATAAAATTAATACACAGATACCACTTGCATTCCTATACATTAAAAATAAAAGATCAGAAAGAGAAATTAAGGAAACAATCCCATTTACCATCAAAAAGAATAAAATACCTAGGAAAAATCTACATAGGGAGGCAAAAGACCTGTACTCAGAAAACTATAAGATATTGATGAAAAAATATCAAAGATGACACAAACAGATGCAGAGACATACCATGTTCTAGGATTGGAAGAATCAATATTATCAAAATGACTATGGTACCCGAAGCAATCTACAGATATAATACAATACCTATCAAATTACCAATGGCACTTTTCACAGAATTAGAACAAAAAATTCACAATTTGTATGAAAACACAAAAGACCCAGAATAGCCAAAGCAATCTTGAAAAACAGCTAGAGGAATCAGAGTCCCTGACTTCAGACTATACAGTGATCAAAACAGTATGGTACTGGCACAAAAACAAAAATATAGATCAACGGAACAGAATAGAAAGTCCACAGAAAAACCTAAGCACCTATGGTCACCTAATCTATGACAAAGGAGGCAAGACCATGCAATGGAGAAAAGACAGTCTCTTCAATAAAGTGGTGCTGGGAAAACTGGACAGCTACATGAAAAAGAATATTAGAATAATCCCTAATACCATACGAAAAAATTAACTCAAAATGGATTAAAGACCTAGGTGTAAGGCCAGATCCTATAAAACTCTTAGAGGAAAACCTAGGCAGAACACTCTCTGACATAAATCACAAGATGTTTTTTGATTGACCTCCTAATGAAACTAAAAACAAATAAACAAATGGGACCTGATTAAACTTAAGAGCTTTTGCACAGCAAAGGAAATCATAAACGATGAACTAACCCATAGAATGGGACAAAATATTTCCAAATGACTTGACCAACAAGGGATTAAGCTCCAAATATACAAAGAGCTCACACAGCTCAATAATAAAAAAGCAAACAACCCAATCAAAATATGGGCAGAAGATCTACATAGACATTTCTCCAAAGAAGACATACAGATGGCCAAGAGGCACCTGAAAAGATGCTCACCATCATTAATTATTAGAGAAATGCAAATCAAAACTACAATAAGGTATCACCTCACACTGGTCAGAATAGCCATCATCAAAAAGTCTACAAACAAATGCTGGAGAGGGTGTGGAGAAAACGAAACCCTCCTGTACTGGTGGTGGGGGTGTAAATTGGTGCAGCCACTATGGAGAACAGTATGGAAGCTCCTTAAAAAAACAAAAATACAGCTACCATATGATATAGCAATCCTACTCCTGGACATATATCTGGACAAAACCATAATTCTGAGAGGTACATGTAGCCCAGTGTTCATTTTAGCACTATTTACAATAGCTGGGACATGGGAGCAACCTAAATGTCCATCAACAGAGGAATGTAGTACATATACACAATAGAATATTACTGAGCCATAAAAAAGAAAAAATAATACCACTTGCAGCAACATGGATGGGTCTAGAGATTGTCATACTGAGTGAAGTAAGTCAGACAGAGAAAGACAAACATCATATGATATCACATATGTGCAATCTAAAATAATGGTACAAATTAATTTACAAAGCAGAAATAGAGTTACAGATGTTGAAAAGAAACTTATGGTTACTGGGGGGAAAGGGGAGAGTAGGGATAAATTAGGAGATTTGGATTGACATATACAACACTGCTATATATAAAATAGATAACTAACAAGGACCTACTGTATAGCACAGGGAACTCTACCCAATATTCTGTAATGACCTATATGGGAAAAGAATCTAAAGAGTGGATATATGTATATGTATAATTGATTCACTTTGCTGTACAGTAGAAACAAATACAACATCGTAAATCAACTATACTCCAATAAAAAAAATTTAAAGCACTTAAAAAATAAAAATAATAAAAAACAAAACAGACAAACAAGCAAAAAAGAAACAGAATCATAGATACAGAGAGCAAAAGGGTGGTTAGCAGAGGCTATTGGGATGAAGGGGTGGATGAAAAAGGTGAAGGGGATTAAGAGGTACAGACTTTACCTAGTTATTAAATAAATAGGCCATGGGGATGTCATATACAGCATAAGGAATATGGCCAATTATAGTGTAATAAATTTTTATGGGGACAGATTTATCATTAGTTACTAGACTTATCATTAGTGATCATTTCATGATGTGTGCAAAGGTCAAATCAGTATGTAGTACCATTGACATTAACGTAATATTGTATACCAAATATATTCCAATTCAAAAATAAATAAAAGAAGCTAGATGGGTTTTCTCTCTCTCAGTTGACTCTGTCAAAGGTGATTAGGGTTTCATCCAATGAGCAAATAAAAGAAAATCACTAAATTATAACCTGGAGCAAGATTTTATTCCAGTATTAGACTCTAAAATCAATGCACAAACTCAAAATGAGCTACTCGCAGTGATTACTGAGTAATAATTAATAATAACAATTAATAGTAATATTTAAAAGACCAAGAACATTAATGCTGGCAAGGATTTGAAGGACTTGAAACTGTTACACTTTGCAATAGGTATGTAGGTTACGGCATCAGTTTGTAAAACTATCTGGATTACCTACAAAAGGTAAACATATACTGATCTACATCAAGGAAGGGCCACTGCAAAATTTATAAGTGTGCTTCCACTAAAACATCTGCACAGAAATGTTCATGTCAGGGACTTCCCTGGTGGTGCAGTGGTTAAGAATCCGTCTGCCAATGCAGGGGACACCGCTTTGAGCCCTGGTCTGGGAAGATCCCACATGCCGTGGAACAACTAAGTCTGTGTGCCACAGCTACTGAGCCTGTGCTCTGGAGCCTGTGAACCACAACTACTGAGTCCACATGCTGCAACTACTGATGCCCATGAGCGCTAGGGCCCCTGCTCCGCAGCAAGAGAAGCCACCGCAATGAGAAACCCACGCATCACAATAAAGAGTAGCCCCTGCTCACCACAACTAGAGAAAGCCTGCATGCAGCAACAAAGACCCAACACAGCTAAAAATCAATTAATTAATTTAAAAAAAAAAGTTTATTACAGCTTTGTTCATAATAGCCCAAAATTGGAGAGTATTCAGATATCCATTACCTGTAGAATGCATAAATAAATTATAGATTATTTATACAGGAGAATGCTACCAGCAGTAAGCAATAGACTTCCACCACTACATGAAACAACTTCTATAAATTTCACACACACACACAAAACAATCTTGAGCAAAAGAAGCCAGACACCAAAGAATAAATACTAGATATCCTGTTTCCACTGAAGACAGAGAAAGCTCAGATTCAACAATGAGAAAGATGTGGACCCAGTACCAACTAATAACTTTAGTTGAACCCATCAGAGAATCAGGGAGCTGGGTCTGCAGAGCAAGCACGTAGCCTCAATTCTGCAGAAGGACAGGCACCTTCAAGGAGAGATGAAACACACAGTCAGTCCACCTGTGGCAGAGCACAGAAGAGCAGGCACCAGTTGCCCCACCCAGGTGGACAAGAAACAGTGAGCTAAACTTTTAAAAATGTGCTAAAGGCCAAGTATGTGCTAGTCTGGCAGGATAGAACCCCCGGGAGCCTGTGGAGAAATAAAACATCCATGGATTTCTCAGTGGTCCTGTAAAAAGCTTTCCCTTCTCGAAACAGGGAAATGTGTATGATACAAAGATAGAAAATATTGCTTTCTTTTCCCCTAGGAGTATTTGACTCTTCACATACCATTAGAATTAAATCACTAGCCATTTTTCTAGTTTATTGTTCTCATCCCAAAGGATAATAAAGCTTCTCATATTTTCTAGAGAGAGACAAATGGTTACAGCCTGTATGGGTCACTAGATCCAGCCCCAAGGGGCCAGGAAACCTGCATGCTTGCTCCTCAGATATTTACATTTCAGAGAGTATGGAGTTTAGACTTTAGGGACATCTTTAGGCTGTGAAAGCTGGAGACACCTAGGGTTTAATCTGATCCATGGGGAAAAAAATGTATTTTCATTCCAAAAGGTAAGGGTGAAAATCCAGGATTCTTTCCCTTTCATCCTGAAGGAGCAAAAGCTTTCATTTTTTTGACTCTCTTATGGGAGCAGAAGGACCTGCTGTCTCTCACTGCAGATAAATGGAGACAGTCTGTGGTACTCCACCCCCACCTATGGAGTGTTTGGCCAGTTGAGTAAGAGGGTTTCCCTTCTAGTTTTCGTCTCATCACAGCAGGGGGAATGTCTGTAGAAAGGGAGACTGGTACATTTATTATTCATTATGAGAAAATCAATAAGAAATTGGTGTCTGATCCCGAACATCTTGTATTCACATTCAGAAAAATTTTAATAAAAATGAAAATTAAAAACCCAAATGCACTTCCCTGGTGGCACAGTGGTTAAGAATCTACCTGTCAATGCAGGAGACGTGGGTTCGAGCCCTGGTCCAGGAAGATCCCACATGCTGCGGAGCAACTAAGCCCATGCACCACAACTACTGAGCCTGTGCTCTAGAACCACAACTATTGAGCCCATGTGCCGCAACTACTGAAGACTTCGTGCCTAGAGCCCGTGCTCTGCAGCAAGAGAAGCCACCACAAAGAGAAGCCCATGCACTGCAACGAAGAGTAGCCCCCACTCGCCACAACTAGAGAAAGCCTGCGTGCAGCAACAAACATCCAACACAGCCAATAAATAAATTAATTAATTTATTTAAAAAACAAACAAATACAAGGCGAGTTCACCCACACCCATGGGCTATTTTCCATGAAACTCCATAAGGTGCTCATAAGAAAGACTGGAGGCAGAGGAGGAGACCAGAATTGGGATGCTGGTGTGCAGGAGATGAGAAGATGTTGGTTCAAAGGCGCAAAACCTCAGCTGCCCACCTGGATCCATCTACCTACCACACAAAGCAGCAGAAGCCTTAAAATACTGGGGAACTGACCGCAAGCTCTGTCACGCTCAAGGCACAGGAAAAGATTGACTGCCACCGACAGGGTGTAGATGGGGAAAACCTCTCCTCAAGGCATGGGGAGACAGGGAAAGAAAACAGACCTGGACTCAATATCTCATACCAATACCATCAGAAACCTGTTATCACTGTGGGAGAGAGTTTCTTGCAAGAAAACTCTCTCCCACACAGTAAAAAGATAAAAGACAGATCACAGGTGGTATTTGGCCACCCCAGGGAGCAGGGCAGAAACAGTGAGGAAGCCTCCTTCTCAGGGCCCAGGCACTCAAATCCTCCCTGAGGCTGTGGCTGAAAAACAGCCAAAACTGCCACCCACCACGAGCCTGGGAATCATTCAGATAACCAGTAATAACAGTCTGTTTGCAGAGGGGCAATTACATACAGAGAGGCTTGTTTTATTGCAAAGACATGCAGGCGGGAGTGAAAACTATGAAAATTCTAATACTGATAGAAATACTCCAACATCTCAGCCTCCATCATAAACTCAATGGCAGGCAATTTTGCTGCAGAATTTAAAGCACAGCAGCAACAAAACATCATCTCAGCTCAGCTCCGAACGAGACTGATGCAAACCCCCCACAGGGACTGCTAGAGAAAAGAAGAGGTATGACTATTTTCAGGTATAAACATAATTTCCTTCAACCTCTTTTGTACTACAAATGATATTAAAGATTCAGTGAGAAAATGCACACACACAAAAATTATGGTTAAAAAAGTCAAGAGCAAAAACAGTAAATATAATAAGACAGAGATGACCCAGGTGTTGATCTTTAAAATTATGATGAAGATCTTTAAAATAGTGATGAAAAACAGGTTAAGGTGGACAACATGGATGAACAGATGGGAGAATGTCAGGAAATTATAAGAAAGTGTCATATGAAAATGCTAAAATTTGATACAGAATCAGAAACAGATCATTCTTTCTATGGGCTCATAAATAGGATCTGCAGAGCTAAGAAAATAATGAGTAAATCTGAAGATAAAGTAAAACAATTTACTAAAACTGAAAAACACAAGGAAACAACACAAACAAATGTTTAAAACACAACAAAAAAGAGCTGCACATCCAATAGTGGTAGGACAATATCAAACAATCTAACAAATACGTAACTGGAGATCCAGAAGGAAAAGAGTGAAGATGACAGAAGAAATATTTGAAGATATGCGGCCAAGAATTTTCAGAGAATAATGAAGGATAACGAACTCTGAAAGCTCAGAGTACTCTAAAAGCAATAAATGCAACTACAACAATAAAATACTATTCATATGAAATACAAACTGCTAAAAATCAAAGATAAACAGAAAAAATTTGAAGGCCATCATGGGGGGGGGAAACACATTGCATTAAAAAAAAAAACAAAGACAAGAATTACAGCAGATTTCATGTCAAAATTTTGCAAGCCAGAAAATTATGGAATAACATCTTTAAAGTGCTGAAACTAAAACAAAAGCTGTCAGTAAGCATTCGATACCCAGTGAATATATCATTAGACAAAACATTTTCAGATAAGGAAAATCTGAGAGAATTCCTGTCTTCAGATTATCAATATAAAAAATGTCTAAAAATTCTGCAAACAGAAGAAAAGTATTAGACAATATCTTGGCTATATAAATAAAGAACTTTAGGAATGGTAGAAGTGCAGATACATATAAAAGTCATTTTTTTAAGATTTGTAATCATTCTAAAAAAGCACTGACTATCTGGAGCAAAACAAGCCACAAGGTATTAAAAGGTGTGTTGCATAATAATAAAATATATTATAATAGCACAATGAATGGGAAAGAGGAGTTAAAAGTATACACTTTGGTGTTCTTATACTACACTTGAAGTCATATGATATTTAAGAATAGATTATGATAAAGATATGTAGAGCATTATGACTATTAGAAGTCATAATGAAATAGATATAACTAATAAGTTAATAAAGAAGATGGTATGAATAAAAATATTCAATTGTAATAAAAGCAGAGACACTAAGAGGGAAATAGGAGAAAGAAGAGATAGATAAAATGGAAAGAAGGCACATGATGGCAAATATAAACAACTATATCGATGATTAGATTAAATACAAATGGCCAAATCCCCCAGAGTACAAGTGGTCTAAAATACAGAAATTGTCTGATTCAACTTAAACCCAAAACCTAAGGATATGCTATCTACATGAAACCTACTGTAGATATCAAGAACCAGCTAGATTGAAAGTAAATTAATGCAAAAGGTGTACCATGCAAACATTAACTAAAAGAAAGCTGGAATGGTCTATATTGTCCAACAAAGACAACTTTAGAATAAAGACTATTGCTAGGGATGAACAGGGACGTTGGGTAATGATAAAGGGATGGATTCATCAAGAAGACACAAGGGGTTTCAAAGTGGATGCACCTAACAGAGCTTTAAAATACACGAAGCACAAAACAATGGAACCGAAAGGAGAAACAGACAAATCCACAATTATAGTTGAAAGGTCAATACCCTGCAGTCATTAATCAATAGAATAAGTAGACATAAGATCTCAAGTATATAGAAAATCTGAACCTTACTACCCACCACCAACAATAGGAGAACACACATTCTTTTTAAGAATATGTGGGGGGACTTCCCTGGAGGTCCAGGGTTAAGACGCCACCTTCCAATGCATGGGGTGCGGGTTCAGTCCCTGGTTGGGGAGCTAAGATTCCATACGCCTCATAGCCAAAAAACCAAAACATAAAACCAGAAGCAATATTGTAACAAATTCAATAAAGTCTAAAATGGTCCACATCAAAAAAAAAAAAAAAAAAAATCTTAAAAAAAAAAAAAAAAGAATACATGGAATATTCCTCAGTATAGCCCATATTCTCTGGCCCATAAAACAAACCCTGACAAATTTAAAAGAATTGAAATCAGGCAAGATATGTTTCTGTGGTACCAATCAAATTAAGTTTTAAAAGAATAAGAGACGAGGATGGAAGATGCCTTGGAGGACTGGGGCAGGGTGGGTGGGGGGGACTCGAGGAGGGGGGGGGTCGGGGAAGGGAGGGAGTACGGGGATGTGTGTATGGAAACAGGTGATTGAACCTGGTGTACCCCCCAAAAAAATAAAAAATAATAAAAAAAATAAAAATAAAAAAAAAAAGAATAAGAGAAAAATATGTGGAATATCCCCAATATTTGGAAGTTCAAAAAACAAACTTCTAAATTACCCATGGGTCAAAGAGAGTCACAAGGGAATTGTGAAAATTGTTTGAATTAAAAATTCAAATTAAACTGAAGATAAAACATGTAAAAAGTTGCAGAACACACCCATTATGAGAGAAGTCTTTAAAAATTAAATAAATGGAGAGTTATATGGTGTTCATGGATTGAAAGACACAACATTGTCAGGATACCATTTCCCTCCAAAGCAATCTATAGATTTAATAAAATCCCAGTCGTAATCCCAATTGGATTTTTTGTGAAAATTGAAAATTCATTTGGAAAGGGAAAGGAAATAGTCAATTTAATTTTGAAAACAATTAAAAAATTTGAAGGAAGGCCTCTCACTTCTGATTTCATGTTTAATATGAAGCAACAGTAATAAAGACATTGAAGTGAAAATAACAAAAAAGAAACAGACTCACAGATACAAAGAACAAACTAGTGGTGACCAGTGGGGAGAGGGAAGGGGGAAGGGCATGAGAGGGGAAGGGGATTAAGAATTACAAACTACTATGTATAAAATAAATAAGCTACGAGGATATATTGTACAGCACAGGGAATATAGCCATTATTTTATAATAACTTTAAATGTTAGAGTCTAATCTATAGAAATTTTGAATCACTATGTTATATACCTGAAACTAATATAATAGTGTAACTCAACTATATCTGAAAAAAACATTTTCCCACCCCAAAACTTGATAAATTTTGCATTCTTGTCAAAATAACAGTGAAATTTATTAGTTTTATAGATTCCATATAGAAGTGAAATCACACTGTATTTTTCTTTCTCCATCTGACTTATTTCACTTAGCATAATGCCCTCAAGGAAACTAAATTTTTGGTGTGAGCACACTGTAGGGTATGCAGAAGTAGAAATATGTTGTACACATGGAACTTATATAATAAGTCAATGTTACCTCAATAAAATATAAAATAAGGTAAAATACAGTGTGGTATTTGGTAAAAGAAAGACACACAGACAAATGGCACAGAGTAGAGAGTAAAAAGTAGATCCACACATATTTGGTCAATGGATTTCCAACAAATCTGCTAAGGAAATTCAAAAGAGAAAGGATAGTTTATACAATAATTTGGTACTAAAGCATAGGCATCAAATGCAAAACAAAATTCAAATCATGCTTTGCAACATGTTCAAAATTAACCTAACATAGATCATCAGTTTTAAACTAGAACTAAACTAAAAGAAAGCCAGAAAACATCTGCAAGAGAACACTGGATAACACATTAAGACTTTGGGGAAACCAAAAATTTCTTAGGACATAAAACACAATATAAAATTTAAAATGATATACTTATTAGACTCAATCATATTAATCATACGTGCTCTTAGAAAGACATTAAGAAAATAAAAATAAAATCATACCTAAAAGAGGACATATCTAGAACTATAATCTATAACAAAGAACTATCACAACTCAATAAGAGGACAAACAGCTCAATAGAAATCAGCAAATGATTTGAACAGACACTTCATTTAAAAAAAAACATTACAGAGATAGCAACTAAGGATGTAAAATGGCCCTCAACATCATTAGTCATTCAGTAATAGAATTAAAACCACAGAGGTAAACCATGACTTACAAGTGAGGGTTTAGAGAAAGTATAATCCTCAAGTACTGCTGGTACGAAATGCAAAGGTTACTATTGCTTTGGAAAACGGTTTTGCAATTTCTTATAAAGTTAAACGTATATTTCCTACGTTACCTAGCAATTTCTCTCCTAGGTTTTTACCCAAGAGAAACGAAAATATACATCCACTCAAAATTCTGTACGTAAATGTGTAATCCCTGGAGAAAATGGGAAATGTTTATATAATTTTGAAGAATTTCTATTCTTGCAGTTTTTCTTATATTCTGTGTTAACATTAACTATCTGTGTTCTTATAATCATGATAGATTTCTTTTCTGGTACCAATTAAACAACGCTGTAACTTCTAGGCTGGATAATAACTCCAAGGAAAAAGAGGGGGTTTTGTTCATGTTTTTTTACTCATGGACATAATAATATGGAAGATACAGATATGGCAATGGGAGTTAAGTTTTCATTTATGAGCCTGAAAGTTCCCCAAAACTCACCATGCCATGAATGGTTTGTTCTCATTAAGAAGCAAACAGCAAATGTTTGATTGTTTCTTTTAAGTAAGCAAAACTAAGATTTGCAAGCATCATTTTGGTAAGACAGTTTGTGAACACAGATTGCAGAAAAGGAACACGTGATGCTAACCAAACTACTATGAGAAATATCATTCCAGTGGGTGTGCTTGTTCACTATATAATATTGCTGTTAGAATACAGAAAGCTAATCCTAAAAACTTGCCAAAAACTGGTAACATAATTAAAGTTGCATATCACAAGCGTCCCATTCTCTCTGCTCTGAAGGACACATTAAAAAAGAAAAAAAATCCAGAACAACCAACCTTCCACTTTAGAGGCAAGAGCCCTGTTCTTGCCTAAAGTGTTGACTCTGACCTGTGGGCAAATTCCAGATTTGAGGGAAGCATCTTCTTCCAACCCAACTGCTGAGGTGACCTGAAGTAATGTCTGAATTTAATTATTCACTCATTCATCCATTCAACGAGTACTTAGTGAGTGCTTTCCATGTTCCAAATACCATTGGATGTTCTGAGAACATGGCAGAAGACAGTGTCCCTCACTTTCAAGGAGCCTATGTTCTAGTGAGAGGCACCCAAAGAAAGTGACCAGATGATGTAATTTCAGGCAGTGTTAACTGCTACCATGACAACAGAGAAAGACAGGGGTGTAGAGAATGACGGGTGACTCACCGAGAAGGGGTTGTTTGAGCAGAGAGAGGAGTGATAAGAAGAACTGGAGATTATCCCATAGATTTTTTTTTTACCAGAAGTTGGTTGCTACATTCAACTATCATCACAAACATCACATGTCCAAGGAATGTCCTCATTTCACTTGCAAAACCTCTCCAGACCATTACCCCAAACCCCACACCTCCTCTCAAGGTTCATCATCACGGTGATGCTATTTATATTATTATGCAATTAATCTGACAACAGCTAGGTAAAAACAGTATCATGGGTACAAAATAGGATAATATAAGCAGTGGATGTCCCTTGGGTAATTTAAACATAAAAGGCCAAGGGCACTGACAAGTGTTTAGGAAGGACACCCATTAATTTTCTCCAATATTCTTTGCTCACGGCCAATGCACACTTGGTGAGGGCAGAAATAATACAGTAGGAGACACAAGGAGTAACTCTCGATTTGTAACTGCTATTACAAAGTTTAGATTTGTAATTCTCCTCTAAGCCTTTAGAATTTTTATGCCCATTACTCTCTAAAAACATCACATGCTCAAAATCTGGAAATTTAAATGGCATTATGAAATGAGCAACCTTTTTAAAGCGTCTTAGATTCAGTCTAAGGCTAAAATTCTGATTTAAATGTATGGCAGCGTTGCAATAGCTACCCAATCCAATGAAACGGCTATTACTTTGATAAAATGTGTTGTTGAATAGACGATTTTATCAGTTGATTTAATATTTACTTGACTAGAATTAAAGCATCATCAGCAAAATAAAAGGCATGCCCATTTTAAGAATTGCAACTTAATTATTTTAACCTTTATCTTTTCAGAAACCTGGTTGTGCATGTGTGCGAAATATTTAGTTTAGACTTACCCTTCATTTACCTTAAAATTTGAATACATTTTCAGCCTATTCCTTCAAGGCTATTTTTTTCTGAAGTGCATATCAGCTAAATGCAGGTTTATTTAGCTCTTTGGCCCATATTTTAGAATTCCAACAAATAACATCCTTATTTATTTATTTGAGGTTTTAACTTGCTGAGGACACACACACACACATAATTGGACTTTGAGCATATGTAGAAATGTTTCTATAAATATACTTGAGCGAGGACATTTTGGTGTTCTACAATCTGTTGTAATCAAAACACATTAAATGTTAACATAATTGCAGCTGCATATTTTGTTAGGCTGCCTTAATCAAGGATTCCAAAAATGGCCCAAGTCATAAGTAAAAGTCAGATCAAAAGCAAACTAAAGATACCAAAACCCATCTCCTGAGGACAGCCTTTAGGAGTCAGCCCCAAATGATGTTTTAAGTATTTTTTTTCTTTCTTTCTTTTTTTTTTTTTTTGGTGCAAATGTTTGATAATCTATTACTTTCCACCTGGCATGACTCTACGTCCTGTTGAGGCTGATCACTGCATATAATTATCTTTAAAGGTAATTCTGCTTGCATAGTGGCTTTTCAGCATGTTTTCACACCTAGGCAGAATCCTACTGAATTTCACTGGATTCAGTCAGACTGATTCCATGTTCCCTAGAGAGAAATAACCACAGCATAGAACCAGTGGTCAGCGTGTTGCTCTCTTATTTGGGGAGCTAGGGTTAAACTCATGTCTAAACACTCTCTCCATATACTTGAGCCAGATCTAAGTTCTTCAGAGTGTCTAAGTTTTAAGCAATTATTTTCATCACATAAATTGTCCCAGTTCCATTAAAAATGACTCAGATCACAAGGGAAACTGAAGAAAGGAGGGGGAGGCAATGGAGGGAATTGAGGAAACTGATTTTAACTGTTTTTCATGGGCTTTGGGTTACTCATGAACAGTGAGTTAGAAGCTTAGAAAACCTGCTTCAACCTTTACTAGGGTATGAATAGTGAAACAGAAAAAGTACTAGACTGGAAAATAAGCATAGGCTGTCTTCCATTTAGGACAGGATTTGATTGATCTGAGCAAAGATTTGAGATGATGGATTAAATAAAGGCATAGGTGAAGCTAAATAAGAAATGGAACAATCTTGAAAACTTGGAAAATAATTATTTTGCGATGCAAAAATTATAAGTATTATGGAGGACATTCAGGACTGTTTCAGGTACTTCAAATAGTTTTGACAATAAGGGCAGAGGACATATTTTCAACCCTTAAGTGGAAAAAAGAAGTCTTGCCAATATTGGGTTTAATTATAAAGTTCACAGTGTTTCCACAAAATCTGACCTTAGGACCAGCAGTCGTTCCATGACAGGAACTCAGAGGACAATTCTGAGACTAAGATGGTGCGAATTCAACTCTGGAAGATTCCACAGTATTAGGAAGTAAAATGAATATCAAAACAAAGGAGAGCTTCGCTGGTGGTGCAGTGGTTAAGAATCCGCCTGCCAATGCAGGGGACACGGGTTCCATTCCTGGTCCGGGAAGATCCCACATGCTACAGAGCAACTAAGCCCATGTACTACAACTACTGAGCCTGCACTCTAGAGCCTGCGAGCAACAACTACTGAGCCCACAGGCCACAGCTACTAAAGCCCACATGCCTAAAGCCCATGCTCCACAACAAGAGAAGCCACCACAATGAGAAGCCCGCAAGCCAAAATGAAGAGAAGCCCCCACTCACTGCAACCAGAGAAAGCCGGCACACAGCAACAAAGACCCAATACAGCCAAAATAAATAAAATAATTTTTTTTAAAAAACACAAAGGAAATTAACATGGTACTCACACACATACAATTTAATTACTAGATTATGTGTGGTCCATGTTTACTGGTCAGGGAATCAAGAATAGAAACTATAGAAGAGCTGGGAAAATCTTGGAATCTGTGTTGGTTTTAAAGGGGTTTATTTTCCATATTCTTTCTTATTTGTTTTTTGATTCCTAGCATCAGATACCCACACCTTTAGCAGAAACGAAATTCTAATAGAGTCATCTCTAGGGAGAAATACCGCTGTATTCTTACCCTAGGACATTGATTCAGTGATTTCAGAGGGAAGATGTTATTCAAAGTCCAGGAAAATGTGTGTTTCTTCACAGTGGTATATTAGGTATAGTTCATTTCAACGTGACATGCTTTTTATTTGTGTTAATATGCTCTCAAAAGTTACCCGTAAATTCAAGCAGTCTAATTTAGATTTACTAAATGATGTAACACAAGCAATATCTGTTATAGTTTTAAGTACATGGTAGCAATTTACTAACCTTCTTTGACCAATGAAGTTAAATGGCCACTCAAGATTCTAGACTAAGTTGTTGGAGTTAGTATTGCTAGTACCTGACTGATGAACGTCAGACTGAATAGGTCCCTTACTGATCACTGTTTCCTGTAAGACTGGTAAGCACTCAGTAAGCTAAACTATACTTGAAATCTTATTCCTAACCTTCTTCCTCCATTTAATTTTGCCTGGGAATACCCTGTTGGAGCTTGAGACAGAAAGACCATATTTCTTTTCGTCACTTTACTCAAGCTTAGATTTTAAGAGCAAAACTGGAGGCAGTGTGTCTGGTGGTTCAGTGCCCTGTCACAAGAGGGGTAACAGATCACCAATTTAAAAAAAGCAAGTAACCTGAATTCAGAATCTGGATTCAAAGAGCCCCTGTGTGTGTTTGAAGGTAGGAGCTAGCCCTATCAGATATTAAAACACATGATAACACTCTAAGTAAAATATGGTGGCACTGACTTATCAATAGATGGGTGGATCAATTGAAAAAACAATCAAAAATTCAAAAAAAATGCAAATATAGTATATAATGCAGAAGGCATCTCAAATTGGTGGCCAAAAGATATTTTCAAATAGATAATTACATCCAAAAATATAAAATTATCCAACTCCTTAAACCATACCCAAGAATATATTCCAAGTATATAACAGATATAAATATTAAAAATGGAAACATCCCAGTGTCCGTTGGATAGTGTTCTCAACTTGGTTAAGACTTGGACTGTGTCTTTTCCAGAATCTTTTCACCAAGAGTTGGTTAGAGTTGACTGAAAGCGAAACTAAGTTAGTGTCTGGGGTCCAAGTTAGGGTGCAGGATGCTGAGGGCTGGAATCACCCGAAGGCTTGTGGTTAATGGCAGCTGTTGGCTGAGACCTTATGTAGGGCTGTCTGCTAGAGCATCACAAAAATATAGAGACAAGTGAGCAACCTGCTAGGTGAGAAATAGTATCTCAGTGCACTTCTAATTTATATTTCTTTTATTACATGCAAGGTTGGTTATTATTTTTGTTTAAGGATAATTTTTCTTCACCAAAGTATTTACATCTACTGCTTTCTTTTCTCCTAGAACTTATTGCTCTTTTCCTTCTCTAGTTTTAGAATCTCTTTATATAGAGTGGATATTAACCCTTCATCAGTGATATCATTTGCACATATGTTTTCCTATTCTACCATCTGCTGTTTTTCATGAGAAATAATTTTACTTCTATGTCATCAAAATTACCATTCAATTCCCTTATATTCTCTGGAATTTTCATGATAGTTAGAAAATTCTCTCACCTCCAGTAGAGGGAAGTACCCATGTTTTCTCTTTGTCATTTGGATTATATAGCTTTTGTTACGTAACAAAACACCCAACATTGTGTGGGTTAAAGTGGGTTGGTAAATATTTTCTGTAAAGGGCCAGATTGTAAACACTTAGGCTTTGTGGGCTGTATGGCCCCTGTTGTAACTACTCAACTGCTATATTTTGTAGATTCCTATTCTCTTCCAATACCTTCGTTTTACAGACAGGGAATTTCTCCTTGTGCATAAGCTCATCACAGTTACTTGCTTCTTGGATAAAAGGACATAGAAGGCTAGGCCATGTGCAATGCAGAACACTGGAACCAAGGTCACGCTCAGAAGTTTGCAATAAACAAGGTACCCTCCCTGGGAGACACAGAGGTCAATGAACACAGGCTCAGAGAACCAAACAGTGCAATGAACCAGGGAACTCTCCCTAGGAGATGCGGAGGTCAATGAACTGGAACTCACTTCTAGGGATATGACCTGGATCCGTCTCTAAAAGAGGAAAAAGTATTCTTCAGTAATGCATAAAGTAGAATTAACACATTTATTAAATAATAAATATATTAGTGAAAAAGATAAAATGTATACTTATGATTAAGGCTGAGTAGTAATGATTTATTCATTTTGAATTGTTTCTAAAATTAAAATTGAAATGATTATTGACTCCAACATTGAAAACATTTTTGCATAAAGCAAAGTTATAACAAATATATACAACTAACAATGAAAGGCAAAAACTGTCATGTGTTACTTTTGAAGTAAATTGTAAGTAAATTTGAACTTAGAAAATTTTGATACAAATATTCAAAGAAGTGGATAATGTACTGTCATATATGAGGATGAATATTTTTTAGAACTATTCTACAAATGTGAATTTGGAAAGGCAATTTTCTGGCACATGATCTGAAAATTAATCAAAAATTTTTTTGGGGGGGAGGGTGCACCATGAATCGTGTGAATTCCAATCATTAACTTTCATAGAGAAAATGACTCTAAAAATTGTCTTAGAGGGCATTCATAGAAGACTGAGTATTTACCCTGAATTCTTTACTTAGTTTCCAAAAGCCTAACTAATGCATTCAGAAATGCTACCCCTTCTCCCTCCAAATTATAAACAAATTCTATGACCCTATAATATAGGGATCCCTGACTACATCTATTCTTTAGTGATAGTATGTTTGTGTCTGTGTGTGTATGTATGCTTGTGTGTGTAGGGAAAGAGGGAGAGAGAGAAAGAGGAGTTAAGTGCTTCTCTTTAATAAACGATGATTTCTGCCCTGTGATTCTAAGTCTAGCAGTTGTTTTGTAAATTTCTATAATTGCTTCTTTATTTTCTCAACTGGAGATGATGTCCCACTGCTGTCACAAGCTGAGAATTGACCCAGTTAAGTTCTGCAGTCAGTCATAACAATTAGCGCTCTGATCATTATACCTTAGGATCCACAGTCATTAAACTTCATTTTATATGCTAATCTTGGTGTTAGTGGGAGATACCCCAGTCCATTTAATTCTTTTCTTCCATATTGAGAAAGATACTAGCACTGAGCTTTACCTGGTTATTCAGAGTAAGGAAAATTATAACTAACATTGACAGACAATAGACAGCTCCCCAAATGTGGCTTTTTTTTCCCAAAGGGCAGGCAGGCCTTTGTTTGAGTTTAGCATCTGGTAGAACCAGTAAGGCCTAGAGTCTAACTTGCCCCTTCCACAGTGGGGCCACAGTGCTAGAGTTCACAGGTGTGATGTGTGCATTTACTTCAGCAAAGTGACTACTACTTTGTCACATGGACTTCTGTTCAATGTGACTATGAATCATGCAAATGATTTCTTTAATTCATCAAAAATAAATGTTTACATTAAAAACAATTATGTTGCAAGTTCACTTATACACCATGGCTAAAGCATTATTTTCAGTGTTGCCTAATTTAGGGTCCACCCAGTGATGGGCAGCCCCTGCTCAAGAGTCAATGTGTGTATCTGTGTTTGCTGATGCTCCATATTGGTAGTTTAAATTAGCATTTATACCAATATGTATGCCATGGAAATTATCAAATGCTGCAAATCATGTCCTCCCATCTATGGAGAGCCCGTTGTTAAGTGTTTACCACCACCAGAGCATACCACTGGGTCAGCTCACTTTTTCTTTTCAGTTAAGTCTATTGCATTTCCCTATATTTTTATTTTTTCCAGTGTGCTTTCTTCTTTCCTGTTTATCCAATATATTTTTTATCACTTCTGCTTCAAGAACTTCCTTCATCCATTCATTTAGGGCACATATACTGTTGACAAATTCCCTTATTTTTTATTTATCCTTTATTTTTATTTTTCTTTATTCTTAAAGGAAACCTTTACTAGAGATATAATTCTGGATATACATTTCTTTTCTTTCAGCAAGTGAAAAATGTTATATCACTTCCTTCTGATCTATGTGGTTTCTGATGAAATATCTGTTGACATTTGAATTGTTTCACCCTCTGGATAGGGTATTATATCTCATTTCTTTTGAGACTTTTTTTCTTTGTCATCAGTTTTCAGAAGTTTAATTATGATGAATCTTGATATGGATCTCACTGGATTTATCCTCTTTAAGATTGCTCAGCTTCTTAAATTTGCAGATTTATGTCTGTTGGCAAATTTAGGAAAATTTCAGCCCTAACCTTTTCCTCCTCTCCTTCTGTGATTTCAGTGATACAACTGTGAGATATTTTGAGATAGTCTCATGGGTCACTGAAGTTCTGTTCATTCTTCCATAAAGTCTGTTTTCTGTTTTTCTATCTGCAAGTTCATGGATCATTTTCTCTGTGCTCTTCATTCTGCTGTTGAGCCTATCCATTTAGATTTTTATTTGATTGCTGTATTTTTCAGTTCTAAAAACTGTCCATTTGCTTCTTCTTTCTACTTCTACTAATTTTCTGAGACATTTTATTTCTTTGCTGAGACTTTCCATTTTTTCATTTACTTCAAACATGTTCATAATTGCAAACTGAAGCATTTTTCTGAAGGCTGCTTTAGAAAATTCTTTTCAGATAATTCTCACATCTGTGTTACGTCCATGTGGGTGGGCATCTGTTGATTGTCTTTTCTCATTCAAATAGGATTTTTCTGGTCCATGTCTTGATGAGTGATTTTATATTCTATTCTGGAGATTTGGGGTGTTGTGGAATGAAAATCTGGGTCTTAATTAAATCTGGTTTAGGAAGTCTCCTAGGATACTATGCCAGCAGGGGAAAGAAGTACTGAATTTTTATGGCCATGAGGCAATGTGTTCTCTGGGCCAGCATTGGGAGCAGATGCCTGTGGGTGGCCCACATGCAGAGGTGGGGTTGAAACCACAGCTGAGCTCCAGGGCCATGCAACTAAGGCAGAAGAGCTGAAATCTCTCCTCATGGCTGCACAAAGCACAGATTTATACTCCCTGAGATACATATTAATCAAATTGACAAACATTAAATACAAAGAAAAAATATTAAAAGCAACAAGGGAAAAGCAACAAATAACACACAAGGGACACTCCATAAGGATATCAGCTAATTTTTCAGCAGAAACTCTGCAGGCCAGAAGAGAGTGGTGCAATATATTTAAAGTGATTAAAGGGAAAAACCTACAACCAAGACTATTCTAATCAGCAAGGCCTTTATTCAGATTTGACAAAGAAATCAAAAGCTTCACACATAAGCAAAAGCTAAGAGAATTCAGAACCACCAAAACATCTTTACAAGAAATGCTAAAGGAACTTCTCTAGGCAGGAGGGGAAAAAAAAGAGGTCACAACTAGAAACAAGAAAATCACAAATGGGAAAGCTCACCGGTAAAGGCAAACATAAAGTAATAGTAGGAAACCATCCACACGTAAATATGATATCAAAACCAGCAACTATGAGAAGAAGAGAGCACAAAGGCAGCAAATGGGAACTGCATTTGAAATTAAGAGACCAGCAATGTAAAACAACCTTGTACACATACAGACGCCTGTATCAAAACCTCATGGGAACTGCAAACTGAAAAAACTACAATAGATACACACACATAAAAAGAAAAAGCAACAAGAACACAACACTAAAGATAGTCATCAAACCACAAGGGAAGAGAACAGAAGAGGAAGGGAAGAAAGAAGATTAACAAAAACAAATCCAAAACAATTAAGAAAAATGGCAATATGAACATATTTATCAATAATTGCCTTAAATGTAAAATGGACTAAATGCTCCAATCAAAAGACATAGACTGGCTGAATGGATACAAACACAGGACCTGCAAATATGCTGTCTACAAGAGATCTCCTTTATACCTAGAGACACATACAGACTCAAAGTGAGGGGATGGAAAAAAATATTCCATGAAAATGGAAATCAAAAGAAAGCTGGAGAAGCAATACTCATATTAGACAAAATAGACTTTAAACAACTGTTATAAGAAACAAGGAAGGACACTACATAATGATCAAGAGATCAATCCACAAAGAAGATAAAACAATTGTAAATATGTATACACCCAACATATGAGCACCTCAATATATAAGCCAAATGCTAACAGCCATAAAAGCAGCAATCAACAGTAACACAATAATAGTGGGGGACTTTAAGACCACACTTACTCCAATGGACAGGTCATCCAGACAGAAAATCAGTAAGGAACCACAGGTCTTAAGTGACACATTACACAAGATAGTCTTTTTTTTTTTTATCTTTATTGGAGTATAATTGCTTTAGAGTATTGCGTCAGTTTCTGCTGTACAACAAAGTGAATCAGCCACATGTATGCACACATTCTCATATGCCCTCCCTCTTGAGCCTCCCTCTCAACCTCCCTATCCCACCCCTTTAGGTCTTCACAAAGCATCAAGCTGATCTCCCTGTGCTCTGTAGTAGCTTCCCACTAGCCATCTATTTTACATTTGGTAGTGTGTATATGTCAATGCTACTCTCTCACTACGTCCCAGCTTCCCCTCGCCCCAGTGTCCTCAAGTCCGTTCTCTATGTCTGCATGTCTATTCCTACCCTGCCACTAGGTTCATCAGTACCATTTTTCTAAATTCCATATATATGTGTTAGCATACTGTATATGTTTTTCTCTTTCGGATTTACTTCAATCTGTATGACAGACTCTAGGTCCATCCACCTCACTACAAATAGCTCAATTTCGTTCCTTTTTATGGCTGAGTAATAGTCCATTGTATATATGTGCCACATCTTCTTTATCCATTCATCTGTCGATGGACATTTAGGTTGCTCCCATGTCCTGGCTATTGTAAATAATGATGCAATGAAAATTGTAGTACATGTGTCTTTTTGAATTATGGTTTTCTCCAGATATACGCCAAGTAGTGGGATTGCTGGGTCATATGGTAGTTCCATTTTTAATTTTGTAAGGAACCTCCATACTGTTTTCCATAGTGGCTGTATCAATTTACATTCCCACCAACAGTGCAGGAGGGTTCCCTTTTCTCCACAGCCTCTCCAGCATTTATTGTTTCTAGATTTTTGGTGATGGCCATTCTGACCTGTGTGAGGTGATACCTCGTGGTTTTGATTTGCATTTCTCTAATGATTAGGGATGCTGAGCATCTTTTCATGTATCTGTTGGCCATCTGTATATCTTCCTTCGAGAAATGTCTATTTAGGTCTTCTGTCCATTTTTTGGATTGGGTTGTTTGCTTTTTTGATATTGAGCTGCATGAGCTGCTTGTGTGTTTTGAAGATTAATCCTTTGTCAGTTGCTTCATTTACATATATTTTCTCCCATTCTGAGGGTTGTCTTTTGGTCTTGTTTATGGTTTCCTTTGCTGTGCAAAAGCTTTTAAGTTTCATTAGGTTCCATTTGTTTATTTTCATTTTTATTTCCATTATTCTGGGAGGTGGGTCAAGAAGGATCTTGCTATGATTTATGTCATAGAGTGTTCTGCCTATATTTTCCTCTAAGAGTTTTATAGTGTCTGGTCTTACATTTAGGTATTTAATCTATTTGCAGTTTATTTTTGTGTATGGTGTTAGGTAGTGTTCTAGTTTCATTCTTTTACATGTAGCTGTCCAGTTTTCCCAGCACCACTAATTGGAGAGGCTGTCTTTTCTCCATTGTATGTTCTTGCCTCCTTTGTCATATATTAGGTGACCATATGTGTGTGGGTTTATCTCTGAGCTTTCTATCCGGTACCATTGATCTATATTTCTGTTTTTGTGCCAGCACCATACTGTCTTGATTACTGTAGCTTTGTAGTATAGTCTGAAATCAATTGGGGAGCCTGATTCCTCTGGCTCCATTTTTCTTTCTCAAGATTGCTTTAGCTATTTGGGGTCTTTTGTGTTTCCACACAAATTGTAAAATTTTTTGTTCCAACTCTGTGAAGGATGTCATTGGTAATTTGATAGGGATTGTATTGAATCTGTAGATTACTTTGGGTAGTATAGTCATTTTCACAATATTGATTCTTCCAATCCAAGAACATGGTATAGTTCTCCATCTGTTCATGTCATCTTTCATTTCTTTCATCAGTGTTTTATACTTTCCTGAATCCAAATCTTGTATCCTTAGATAGGTTTATGCCTAGGTATTTTATTCTCTTTGTTACAATGGTAAAGGGGATTGTTTCCTTAATTTCTCTTTCTGATTTTTTGTTGTTAGTATATAGGAATGCAAGAGATTTCTGTGCATTAATTTTGTATCCTGCAGCTTTCCCAAATTCACTGATTAGTTCTAGTAGTTTTCTGGTGGCATCTTTAGGATTTTCTATGTATAGTATCACATCATCTGCAAACAGCAACAGTTTTGTTTCTTCTCTTCCAATTTGTATTCCTTTTATTTCTTTTTCTTCTCTGACTAGGACTTCCAAAACTATGTTGAGTAAGAGTGGCAAGAGTGGACATCCTTCTCTTGTTCCTGATGTTAGTGGAAATGCTTTCAGTTTTTCACCATTGAGAATAATGTTTGCTGTGGGTTTGTCATATATGGCCATTTTCTGGAGAGTTTTTATCATAAATTGATGTTGAATTTTATCAAAGGCTTTTTCTCCATCTATGGAGATGGTCATGTGGGTTTTATCCTTCAATATGTTAATATGGTGTATCACATTGATTGATATGCATATATTGAAGAATCCTTGCATTCCAGGGATAAACCCCAATTGACCATGATGTATGATCCTTTTAATATGTTGTTGGATTCTGTTTGCTAGTATTTTGCTGAGGATTTTTGCATCTATGTTCATCAGTGATATTGGTCTGTAATTTTCTTTTTTTGTGATATCATTGTCTGATTTTGGTATCAGGGTGATGGTGGCCTCATAGAACAAATTTGAGAGTGTTCCTCCCTCTGCAATTTTTTAGAAGAGTTTGAGAAGAATAGGTGTTAGCTCTTCTCTAAATGTTTGATAGAATTCACCTTTGAAGCCATCCTGGAGTTTTGTTTGTTGGAAGATTTTTTATTCCAGTTTCAATTTCATTAGTTGTGATAGGTCTGTTTATATTTTCTAATTCTTCCTGATTCAGTCTTGGGAAGTTGTACATTTCCAAGAATTTGTCCATTTCTTTGAGGTTGGCCATTTTATTGGCATAGTTGTTTATAGTAGTCTCTTATAATCCTTTGTATTTGCGATGTCAGTTGTGATTTCTCCTTTTTCATTTCTAATTATATTGATTTGTGTCCTCTCCTTTTTTTTTCTTGATGAGTCTGGCTGAAGGTTTATCAATTTTGTTTATCTTCTCAAAGAACCAACTTTTAGTTTTATTGATCTTTGCTATTGTTTTCTTCGTTTCTATTTCATTTATTTCTGCTCCGATCTTTATGATTTCTTTCCTTCTACTGATTTTGGGTTTTGTTTTTCTTTCTCTAATTGTTTCAGGTGTATGGCTAGATTGTTTACTTGAGATTTTTCTTGTTTCTTGAGGTGAGATTGAATTGATATAAACTTCCCTCTTAGAACTGCTTTTGCTGTGTCCCATAGGTTTTGGGTCATCATATTTTCATTGTCATTTATTTCTATGTATTTTTTAATTTCTTCTTTGATTTCTTCAGTGATCACTTGGTTATTTAGTAGTGCATTGTTTAGCGTCCATGTATTTGTGTTTTTTTTTACCATTTTTTTTCCTGTAATTGATTTCTAATCTCATAGCATTGTGGTCAGAAAAAATGCTTGATATGACTTCAGCTTTCTTAAATTTTCCAAGGCTTGATTTGTGACCCAAGATGTGATCTATCCTGGAGAATGTTCCATGTGCACTTAAGAAAGTGTATTCTGCCACTTTTGGGTGGAATGTCCTATAAATATAGATTAAATCTATCTGGTCTATTGTGTCATTTAAAGCTTGTGTTTCCTTATTTATTTTCTGTTTGGATGATCTGTCCATTGGTGTAAGTGGGGTTTTAAAGTCCCCTACTATTACTGTGTTACTGTCAATTTCTGCTTTTATGGCTGTTACCATTTGCCTTATGTATTGAGGTGCTCCTATGTTGGGGGCATAGATATTTACAATTGTTATATGTTCTTCTTGGATGGATCCCTTGATCATTATGTAGTGTCCTTCCTTGTCTCTTGTAATAGTCTTTACTTTAAAGTCTAATGTGTCTGATATGAGTATTGCTACTCCAGCTTTCTTTTGATTTCCATTTGCATGGAATACCTTTTTCTATCCCTTTACTTTCAGTCTGTATGTGTCCCTAGGTCTGAAATGGGTCTCTTGCAGACAACATATAGGTGGGTCTTGCTTTTGTATCCATTCATCCAGTCTGTGTCTTTTGGTTGTAGCATTTAATCCATTTACATTCAATGTTATTATCAATACTTATGTTCCTGTTACCATTTTCTTAATTGTGTTGGGTTTGTTTTTGTGGGTCTTTTTCTTCTCTTGTATTTCCCTTCTACAGAATTTCCTTTAGCTTTTGTTGTAAAGCTGGTTTGGTGGTGCTGAATTCTCTTAGCTTTCACTTGTCTGTAAAGCTTTTTATTTCTCCATCAAATCTGAGTGAGATCCTTGCTGGTTAGAGTAATCTTGGTTGTAGGTTTTTCTCTTTCATCACTTTAAGTATATCCACCACTCCCTTCTGCCCTGTAGAGTTTCTGCAGAAAAATCAGCTGATAACCTTATAGGGTTTTCTTTGTTATTTTTTGCTTTTCCCTTGCTGCTTTTAATATTTTTTCTTTGAATTTAATTTTTGTTAATTTGACTAATATGTGTCTTGGTGTGTTTCTTCTTGGGTTAATCCTGTATGGGACTCTCTGTGCCTCCTGGACTTGGGAGACTATTTTCCCATGTTAGGGAAGTTCTCCACTATATTTATAAAGCATTTCATCTGAAAGCAGCAGAATACACTTCCTTCTCAAGTGCACACAGAACATTCTCCAGGATAGATCACATCTTGGGCCACAAGTCAAGCCCTGGTAAATTTAAGAAAATTGAAATCATATCAAGCATTTTTTCTGACCACAATGCTATGAGATTAGAAATAAATTCCAGGAACAAAAAACTGTAAAATTCACAAATACATGTTATTAAACAACCAATGAATCAGTAAAGAAATCAAAGAGAAAATCTAATAATACCTATAGACAACTGACAATGAAAACACAATGATCCAAAACCTATGGGATTCAGCAAAAGCAGCTCTAAGAGGGAAGTTTATAGCAATACAATCTTACCTCAAGAAATTAAAATAATCTTAAATAAACAACCTAAACTCACATCTAAAGCAACTGGAGAAAAAAGAACACACAAAAGCCAAATTAGTAGAAGGAAAAAAATCACAAAGATTAGAGCAGAAATAAAAGAAATAAAAGTGAAGAAAACAATAAAAAAGACCAATGAAGCTGGTTCTTTGAAAAGATAAACAAAATTGATAAACATTTAGCTAGTCTCATCAGGAGACAAGAGAGACAGCTCAAATCAATAAAATTAGAAGTGAAAAAGAAGTTACAATGGACACTATAAATACAGAAATACAAAGGATCATAAGAGACTCCTACAAGCAACTACACACCAATAAAAAGGACAACCTAGAAGAAATGGACAATTTCTTAGAGGTACAACCTTCCAAGACTGAATCAAAAAGAAATAGAAAATATGAACACACCAATCACAAGTATTGAAATTGAAACTGTGATTTTAAAATTTCCACCAAATAAAAGTCCAAGACCAGATGGCTTCACAGGTTAATTCTATCAAACATTTAGTGAAGAGTTAACAGTTATCCTTCTGAAACTCTTCCAAAAAACTGCTGAGAAATGAACACTTCCAAGCTCATTTTATGAGGCCACTATCACCCTGATACCAAAACCAAAGATACTACAAAAAAATTACAGGCCAATATCACTGATGAACATAGATATAAAAAATCCTCTACAAAACACTAGCAAGCAGAATCCAACAACACAATAAAAGGATGATACACCAAGACCAAGTGGGATTATCCCAGGGATGCAAGAAGTCTTCAATATATACAAATCTATCAATGTGATTCACCACATCAACTAACTGAAGCACAAAACCCATATGATCATGTCCATAGATGCAGAAAAAGATTTTAACAAAATCCAATACCCATGGGATTTCTCCTGCAATTCAGGAGTTAAGACTTCACCTTCCAATGCAGGAGGTGCGGATTCAATCCCTGGTCAAGGAGCTAAGATCCCACATGCCTCGTAGCCAAAAAACCAGAACAGAAAACAGAAAAAATACTGTAACAAATCCAATAAAGACTTTATAAAAATGGTCCACATCAAAAACTCTTTAAAAAAAATCCAACACCCATTTATGATCAAAATTCTTCAGAAAGTGGGCATAAAGGGAACCTACCTCAACATAATAAAGGCCTTATATGACAAACCCACAGCTAACATCATTCTCTGTGGTGAAAAACTGAAAGCATTTACTCTAAAATCAGGAAGACAAGGATGTCTACTCTTGCCACTTTTATTCAACATAGTTTGCAAATTCTAGCCACAGTAATCAGAGAAGAAAAAGAAATAAGAGGAATCCCAATTGGAAAAGAAGTAAAACTATCAGTGTTCGCAGATGACATGATACTGTACATAGAAAATCCTAAAGACACTACCAGAAAACTAATAGAACTTATCAATAAATTTGGTAAAGTTGTAGGGAACAAAATCAATACACAGAAATATGTTGCATTCATATACACTAACAACAAAAGATCATAAAGAGAAATTAACAAAACAATACCATTTACCATCACATCAAAAGAATATAATACCTAGAAATAAATCTACCTAAGGAGGGAAAAGACTTGTACTCAGAAAACTATAAGATGTTGATGAAAGAAATCAAAAAGGACACAAACAGATGGAGACATATACCATATTCTTGGATTGGAAGAATCAATATTGTGAAAATGACTGTACTACCCAAAGCAATCTATGGATTCAATGTAATCCACAACAAATTATCAATGGCATTTTTCTCAGAACTAGAAAAAAAAATTTACAACTTGTATAGAAACACAAAAGACCCCAAATAGCTAAAGCAATCTTGAGAAACAAAAATGGAGCTGGAGGAATCAGGCTCCCTGATTTCAGACCATACTACAAAGCTACAGTAATCAGGACAGTATGGTGCTGGCACAAAAACAGAAATACAGATCAATGGAACAGAATAGAAAGCCCAGAGATAAACCCATGCACCTATGGCCACCTAATCTATGACAAAAGAGGTAAGACTATACAATGGATAAAAGACAGTCTCTTCAATAAGTGGTGCTAGGGAAACTGGACAGCTAAGTGTAAAAGAATGAAATTAGAACACTCTAATAACATACACAAAAATAAACTCAAAATGGTTTAAATGTGAGGCAGGATCCTATGAAACTCTTAGGGGAAAACCTAGGTGGAACACTCTCTGATGTAAATCTCAACAATATCTTTTTGGATCCACCTCATAAGTAATGAAAATAAAAACAAAAAGAAACAGATGGGACCCTAGTTAAAATTAAAAGCTTTTTCACAGAAAAGAAAACCCTAAACAAAATGAAAAGACGACTCACAGAATGGGAGAACATATTCTCAAATGATGTGACTGACAAGGGATTAATCTCCAAAATCTACAAAGAGCTCATGCAGTTCAATATTAAAAAAAAACAAACAAAAAATGAGCAAAAGATCTAAATACACATTTTTCCAAAGAAGACATACAGACATCCAAAAAGCACATGAAATGATGTTCAACATCACTAATTATTAGAGAAATACAAATCAAAACTACAATGAGGTATCACCTCACACCAGTCAGAATGGCCATCATCAAAAAAATCTATAAACAATAAATGCTGGAGAGAGTGTGGAGAAAAGGGAACCCTCCTACACTGTTGACAGGAATGTAAATTGGTGCAGCTGCTATGGAGAACAGTATGGAGGTTCCTTAAAAACTAGATATAGAACTCCATATGATTCAGAAATTTCACTCCTGGGCATATATTTGGAGAAAACCATAATCTGAAAAGACAAATGCACCCCAGTGTTCATTGCAGCACTAGTTACAATAGCCAGGATATGGTAGCAACCTAAGTGTCCATTGACAGAGGAATGGATAAAGATGTGGCGTATATACATACATACAATGCAGTATGACTCAGCCGTAAAAAGAATGAAATAATGCCATTTGCAGCAACATGGATAGATTGTCATACTGAGTGAAGTAAGTCAGACAGAGAAAGACAAATATCATATGATATCACTTATATATGGAATCTAAAAAAAAAATGTTACAAATGAACTTATTTACAAAACAGAAATAGAGTCACAGTTGTAGAAAACAATCTTATGGTTACAAGGGGAAAAAGTGGCAGAAGGGATAAACTAGGAGACTGGGATTGACATATACACACTACTATATACAAAATAGATAACTAATAAGGACCTACTGTACAGCCCAAGGAACTCTACTCCATACTCTGTAATGACCTGTATGGGAAAAGAATCTAAAAAGTGGATATATGTATATGTATACCTGATTCACTTTGCTGGATAGCAGAAGCTAACAGAACATTGTAAATCAACTATACTCCAATAAAATCTTTTTAAAAAATGAAACAATGTAAGTGGATTGCTTTGTTTATTTTTATCATTTTAAATAAAATAATTATATTTATTGGGTGCATATTAAATGCCAGAGGTGCCTCTAAGTGCTTTTTAAGGTACTATTATCTTCACTGTACAGATTAGAAAACTGAGGCAAAAGAACATAAGACACAAACTGTCATAGTTATTATTAAGTGGAATCAGAGTATTTGCCCCAGAGCTCACATTTTCAAGCAATGCAATACACTGTCTTGTATGTAGTTTTGGTAAAATCTTAAATACTTTTAAAAAATTATAATCATGAAAATTCATAAATAAATATGAATTTAAATTACTGCTATCATCCTATACTGCATGCTCATTAACACTAGAGTCAAACACAAAAGGGATCAAAAATCCACACAAATGAAGGCAGTTACATCCATTTAATCTGTCAATGCAAGAGAAATTCAGGAAAAAAAATTGTCAAAATGGAAAACTATTTTCAATCTCATTAATATAAAACCAAAAGGTGATTGTTAAAATTTTCAGATAAAACTAAGAGTAGTTTTCATGAACAAGTCATTTCTTATTTGTCTTTGGGGAAAAAAATTAAGCAAAATATTTCTGCATTTTTTGATGCTTTATATTCTCCTCATCTTGGCATCACAGTAAATATAGTCCAAAGCTACACCCTGAATCTGTTGAAAGATACATCTTGTCCCTTTCCCAACCGTGAGGGAAAAAAATTGGCATTTCACATCAAATAACTGGAATCAGAGATGTGTTTACCTTACAAATCTCAAGTTATACATACAAAATTATTTTTAAGGTGCATTCAAAGTTTATATATGTAAACTTTTATATTTATATATTTTATATTATATATATTAAAAATTCTGGCTATAACCTTTAAAAATACTCCAACAAAATTATCTTTTATATTATTAATATCAAAAATAATTTATAATAATTTTGTATCCAGAATCATACATATATGATATCTGTTACATATATTATTTTTAAATGTACCTCAGAAAAGTAGTGTTCTCTTATTTAATTCTAACTTGTGAACCTAATGGTTCCTACTGTGTTTCATTACAAACACGTATAATTTTTTTCTTAAGTTTAGTATTTAAACATCACTGAAAATTTATTTTTTCACCAATATGCAATGGAAATATGGAAATCTACATAGCAGCTTTTTGAGGGATTTTCCACTTTCACTTGTGTGTAACTAGGTGTATCAGAGTGGAATAACTGAGTAACCATAGCAATGGTAAAATAATTCATTAACTTGGCAGTGTACCATAACTGTATTATTATCAGGAAAATTAACAATTTTTTCCTATGTCAGGTTGTTGCTTTTCTCAGAGTTTTGGCATATTATATATTGATGAGCTATTCTTTCATGGTCTGAAAGCTGTTAGTGACATTTTGTGATTTAAACAATTTTCATCATAACATTTCATGAACCTGTATCAACATATAATATCAGCAGTACAAAAATACATTTGACATGTGCTAATTTACCTAAAATGCCATAGTTAAGTTACCTTGTTTAAAAGTTAAGATGTTTTTATTCAGTTCTTCTAACATTATTTGAACTGTATTTTTTGAGAAAGAAGGGATTCTTAGGCTATATTTTTTCTGTTCTTACACTTCATTGTATACACAGTATTTTATATTTTTGGCTCAAGAAATGACACTGAGTTTGGAAAACAATCAAAATCTGAGGAAAAAGATCAAGTACAGAGTTTTGAAAATCTAATTCACAATGTCACCACCATGATTCTGCCATTCGTATGGTAGTAGAGAGAAAAAAAAAAGAGGATTATTTAAAAAGTTGAAACATATATTCTTTTAAACATGAGTGCATATTTTTAAGTGTAAACCAAGGTGGTGGTTTTACTAACAGGGAACCCAACACTGAATGTGGTTCATCCTGGTAGTCGGCTGTGCTAGTCCACCATGATTACTCTCTCACCCTAACAAGACCTCTACAGCACAACAGAAAGTGTCTATGGACCTGGATTAAGAAGAATTAAGTATCACTAGATCCAAAAAGAGTACTTAGAAACAGTAAGATTTTTCCGGTACCCTCTGCCTTTGTTCATAGTCAAAAGTGGCCTCAAGGAGATGAGTTAGGAGCTGGACACAGAAGTCAGGAGAAGGTGATGCTGGCCTGGATGAGGGCAATGCAGGTGCAGTGAAAGGAGGGAAGGATCTGAGATGTGGTCCTCATTAGAGGGCAGGTGTGCTGGCAGGACTGGTTGAGAGGGAGTCAAGGAAAAGGAGGGGTCAAGGATGCTGGCTTCCTGCACCTGGCAAGAGCAAATGGCACTGTTTACCTGGACAGGAAGGCCCAAAAGGGAGCAGTTTTGCACAGAAGATGAGTCAAGTTTCAGTTGTAATGATGTTAGAGGCATTTGTGGTACTAAAATGGAGATGTCAGCTAAGTGGTTGATCTCCAAGCTTGATGCCCAGAAGAGTGGCTTTATCCAGAGCATCTATTTACGTGTCACCATCCTAAAGCTGTAACTCAGAGATACAAGGGTAAAAATGATCAGTCAGGGGAGAAAATGTAGAGACTGTTCCCCAAATGCCAAATAGTGATACTGTTAATAAAGATCATAGTAATGAGGTTATCGTAATAATTAATTAAAGTTAGTATTAATTAATAATGAGTGTTAGCTTATATGTTTATAAAACCAATGGTATTAACACTATTAATGTTGAATAGTATGTTCATATTACTATTTGTTAATATTTAATGAATATTAAAAGCCCAAAATTGTATACAGCTTGGTAGAAATTGAAGGCTCTAAGAAAAAAGAAAATTCTTATTAGGAGCCACAGTGTAGATAATACACATCAACAACAAAATGTCTAAGCAGACAGTAACCTTATAATCAACAATTTATTTCCAAGAGAATATAGATAAACTACAGTACAGCAAACACTGAATTCAAGAAAGCTCTAGACCCCAATAACCTCAGATATTACATACTAGATTACATACTAGAAAATATTAAAATGCTTATTTTATTTTGACAAAGGTTTAATGCATCTAAAAAAAGTCACTCCTAAACATTATGTCATAGTTCTCAATTGTTTACCAGAAAAACAGAAATTTGAGAAAACAACATATAAAAAATCACAGTGGAGGATTTAGACCACATCTCTGCCATCAAGTACTACACTGACCATATGAAACTGACAATATTTGACTATTTTGATCTACAAAAAAATGGCAAATTGACATATTTAAACTAATTGACTAAAAGAAACATTAAAAAGAGTTTGAAGAACACATTTAAAACTTCTTCACTATGTTTAAAATTTAAAAAGACAAAATCCCTGCTTTCACTGTGTTTACACTCTGGAAGAACCACAGACAATAAGGCTGACCTGAACATTAAAACAGATTGGAAAGAGAGAGAGAATAAGCTTCCTAGATTTCTTGTATTCCTGCAAGAGGCCCTGGCCTCCTGAAATGTACATGATATGAAGACAGAGAGTGTTTGCTTTCATTTCCATTAGACATACTTCATCACATACCACTGGAATTAGAAGGGTAGTCATTTGTCCAGTCTATTGCTTTCATCCAGAAGGATAATAAAACTTCCCTTATCACCCAGAGAAAGCCCACATTAGGCCCAGGGTAAACCCTAGAGTACTAGAGTGGAACTTCACCATTCTATGTGTGTACATGTCAAAAGGAGAAAAGTCAGAACAGGGAAGGCCTCTGGGTAGTGCAAAGTGAGACAGGGACTACCTGGTTCCTGGTGGATTTACCCAATAATTGTGGTTAAGATTCAGGTCCCTTACATTTCCAAGGAGACACTTTCAGGAGGGGAAAGGGATGGCTGTCCTCTCCCCCTATATAAGTAAAGAATAATAATTTTTCTTCATCCTTCACCTATAGGGTTTCCAAGTATCATGTAAAATGACTGACATGGCACTTAGCACATGTTCCTTAGGATAAGGACTTGGGCAAGTGGAGTGTCCACACTCCTGCTATTTACAGTGAGGTATTTAATCAGAAATCAGTTTTTGATCCAGAATACCTCATGAGCTCATTCTCAATAAATCAAAGGTGAATATTAAAACCACAATGCTCAAAGCATTTCTGCTAAGACCAGGAACAAGACGAGGATGTCCGCTCTTGCCACTTTTATTCAACATAAAGTCCTAGCCACAGCAAACAGAGAAGAAAAATAAATAAAAGGAATCCAAATTGGAAAAGAAGAAGTAAAACTGTCACTGTTTTCAGATGACATGGTACTATACATAGAAAATCCTAAAGATGCTATCAGAAAACTATTAGAGTTCATCAATGAATATGGTAAAGTTGCAGGATACAAAATTAATACACAGAAATCTGCTGCATTTCTATACACTAACAACAAAGATCAGAAAGAGAAATTAAGGAAACAATCCCATTTATCATCAGATCAAAAAGAATAAAATACCTGGGAATAAACCTACCTAAGGAAGCAAAAGACCTGTACTCTGAAAACGATAAGATGCTGATGAAAGAAACTGAAGATGACACAAACAGGTGGAAAAATACACTGTACTCTCAGATTGGAAAAATCAATACTGCAAAACAACTATTCTACCCAAGGCAATCTACAGAGTCTATGCAATACTTATCAAATTATCAACATTTTTTCTCACAGAATTAAAACAAAAAAACTTACAATTTATATGGAAACACAAAAACCCCCCAGATAGCTAAAGCAATCTTGAGAAAGAAAAACGGAGCTGAAGGAATCAGGTTCCCTGACTTCAGACTATACTGCAAAGCTACAGTCATCAAGACAGTATGGTACTGGCACAAAAACAGAAATATAGATCAATGGAACAGGATAGAAAGCCCAGAGATAAACCCATGTACCTATGGTCAATTAATCTACAACAAAGGAGGCAAGAATGGAGAAAAGACAGTCTCTTCAATAAGCAGTGCTGGGAAAACTAGACAACTACATGTAAAATAATGAAATGAGAACATTCTCTAACACCATACACCAAAAATAAACTCAAAATGGGATTAAGGATCTAAATGTAAGACCAGATACTACAAAATTATTAGAGGAAAACATAGGCAGAATACTCTTTGACATAAATCACAGCAGTATCTTTTTGGATCCACCTTCCAAAGTAATGAAAATAAAAACAAAAATTAAAAAGTGGGACCTAAGTAAACTTAAAAGCTTTTGCACAGCAGAGAAAATCATCAACAAAGTGAAAAAACCCTCACAGTGGGAGAAAATATTTGCAAATGAAGCGACTGACAAGGGATTAATCTCCAAAATATACAAACAGTTCATGCAGCTCAATATAAAAACAACAAACAACGCAATCAAAAAATGGACAGAAGATCTAAACAGACATTTCTCCAAAGAATACACACCGATGGCCAAAAAGCACATGAAAAAAATTCTCAACATCGCTAACCATTAGAGAAATGCAAAGCAAAACTACACCACGCAAAGCAAAACTATAATGAGGTATCACCTCACACCAGTCAGAATGGCTACCATCAAAAAGTCTACAAACAATAAATACTGAAGAGAGAAAAGGGAACCCTCCTACACTGTTGGTGGGAATGTAAATTGGTGCAGCCATTATGGAAAGCTTTATGGAGCCTCCTTAAGAAAACTAAAAATAGAACTACCATATGATACAGCAAGCCCACTCCTGGGCTTACATCTGGAGAAAACTATAATTCTAAAAGATACATGCACCCCAATGTCCACTGCAGCACTATTTACAACAGCCAGAACATGGAAGCAACCTAAATGTCCATCGACAGATGAGTGGATAAAGAAGATGTGGGGGGGGAGGTGTGTGTGTATACACACACATATATATGTATACACACATAATGGAATATTACTCAGCCAAAAATATTTTTTTTTCACTCAGACCCAAAGTATCAACACTCACTAGGTGAACTGCTGTTGACGAAAAATACTACCATCATTGTAGCAAAAATATTTAAGTAATGCCATTTGCAGCAACATGTATGGACCCAGAGATTATCACACTAAGTAAATCAAAGACAAATATCATGTGATAGCACTTACATGTGGAATCTTAAAAAAAAATGATACAAACTTATTTACAAAAGAGAAACAGACTTGCAGACTTAGAAAACAAATTTATGGTTACTAAAGGGGAAAGGTGGGGGGTGGGGGTAAGGATAAATTAGGAGTTTGGGATTAATATATACACACCACTATATATAAAGTAGATAACTAATAAGGACCTACTGTATAGCACAGGGAACTCTACTCAATACTCTGTAATAACCTCTATGGGAAAAGAATCCGGAAAAGAATAGATATATGTATATGCATAGCTGAATCACTTTGCTGTACACCTGAAACTAACACACCATTGTTAATCAACTATACTCCAAAATAAATTAAAAATTTAAAGAGAAACTTCCAGAAAAATAAAATTTAAAAAGCCCATACCACAAACAAGCCTGTCACAGATGGACAGCTTTGTATCAAAAACAAACAAAACAAACAAAAAAACCATGTCATTTAAACAACTTTGAACTATTAAAAATAAATTTCAACAAATTCTCAAAGCAAATATTATGAATTCCTTTTTCCCCCTTACCAAAGTACAAAATAGAATCTAGAGGAGATTGAATAAATTACTAAACACCCACACAATGGATTATGAACTGTATTTTTTAAATTCTTATATTTTTGAATATTTTATTCTGTAGAATTTGATAGACAATATTACACAGAATTTTTACAGGTGCAAAAGTATCAATATAAGGAATCCTTATTTGTCTATTACTGAGCCCCTAACCCATTAAACCATAGCCAGTCCTGTTCCACCCACAACCCATCCACAACATCACTGGTTAGGGATAATGATAGCACTCCCTCCGCATTTAATCTAAGACTGAGGATGCTGTGGCTGGTCCAGCATCTACCCCAGAGGATGAATTCCAGACACCTGTCTGCCCTGCCTCGCAAAGCTGAGCCATGCTCCACCAGAACCTGTTATCACCAAGGCACCTCAAGCACATTCCTTCTGATTTACATACACATGCTACTATATATAAAATAGATAATGAATAAGAACCTACTGTATCACACAGAGAACTCTACTTAGTACCCTGTAATGACCTATATGGCAAAAGACTCTAAAAGAGAGTGGATATATGTGTATGTATAACTGATTCACTTTGTTATACAGCAGAAACTAACACAACACAACACTGTAAATCAACTATATTCCATTAAAAACTTTTTTAAAAAAAGATGCTATCCTTTTGTGGAGCAGGCAGTAATGAGTAAAGAGACCTGGACAGTTATTTCCATTCTGTCATCTCCTTTTCATCCACGTAACCAACACAAGATTTTTCTTCTATTTTTAGGTGTCTGGTGTTAAAGTATTCTTAACCTAATTAATCTGTGAAAGTAGGTTACAGAATTTTAAAAAGTTTGCCCACAAAAGTCACTCTGCAGTAGTACAAGGTCATTAGAGAGCTATGTTCAAGACACCATCAATATGAGAAGCTCAGAAATGATAAAAATTACCATTTCTTATTTTGGAACTAATTCCCACAGGATAGTAACTTTACTATCAACTTTATACTTAGGTGGTTTATATAAGGCATAAAACTGGTAATAAACAGCATTTTTATTTCACATACATGATAAAAATTATCTTGTATTTTTATTTAATATTAAATAAAATGTGGAAAAAATTGATTATTCTAGCCATCAGATCTATCATTTATTTACTTTCCTCTTATACATATTTTTAAAAAACCAATCATATGTGGGAGGTTATTTCCATTTAGATTGGCAGTTAAAATTTATGGTAGAATAAACTACATAGTATTATTCAAGTCATAAAGTAATGTAGGTCTAAAATAATATTACTTACAGCAATCAATAACTGAGAAATTGACTCAAATATTCCAAAAGAAAACAAATAAATGTCAAGCACAGCAGCAAAGGTTAATAATCACTTAAATCAACTCTACAACCTTGCTTTTGCAGCAGATTAAGTTTGCCCAACTCAAAATGAATGTTAATTTATTATTGTGAGAAACACGGCTGCATTCTAGAAACCACTAACACTTTTTCTAATGCTCAGAGCATCAATCTCAAGAATTAATATCCCAAGTGACAAAACCCAACACATTCATTTAAGTGAACTGGGCTCCATGTTTCACGAACTTTCTATCCAAGCACAATCAACTGAGCAAAGCAGTAGACTCCATGTGGTTTCAGGAATTGATCATAACTAATAGTGTTCCATGATTCTAAAATTTTATTAAATGAGCCTTCATCTCTAATAAATTTAATATTAATAATAATCTATAAACCAATACCTTTTATAGAAAAAATTTGATGTACCAGTCTGTTATGGCTATTAAATTTTGTTTTGCTCAAGAAATCAAAGTGTTTTATAATTTACCTTCTTTTCCAATATTATCACTTCTACCCAACTACATACCATATTCCTTTAAAGAAACCACATCATGTTTTCATTATTCTTGCAAAATACCCAGAATTTCCTATATCAATGTCTTATATAAGCTCTTATCTCTTTGAATTTCCTACTCCTTCAGGTCTTTGAAGACTTTTAAGTCCTAATATTTTTCAATGAAGCGTCTAAGATCTCTTCTGTCAGATTTACACTCCTGCATTATGCTTTTGTTTTTAGAGTTACATTAGCAGTCATCAGAGGCATGTGAGATTTTGCTATTGTCCTAGAACTGGTCTCATTCTCAAAGTGACAACAAAAGACATGAATAAATCCACCACTGAGAGCAAAGATTTTCCTATGAAGGACATCATTACATCTTTGTGAAACATTTGAAACATGAATGTTTGGAGAACTGGTCAACCCCACATCCTTATGAAGTCAACTTAGGTCTGATAAGAGGAAAGTCTGGCAAGAGAAAAGGTGAACTTCTGAGGGATTTCAGGGTGAGTTGATCAATGGTGTCCTCTTCCCTCACATCTTCCTAGTGTAAGGAGCAGAAAACCTTTTACTTCCCAAAAGATAACGTATAAAGATTCTACTGTGAGGGATGAGTGCTGTTTCCATTTCCATCTGGCTGTCTGCTCAGCTACTGGCTCGTCAATAGCTCTTAAATAATTAGGATTAGAAAAAGAAAACTGTAAAGGATGGTGTGTCAGGTGACGGCCAAGAGACAGACAGGGAGGACTGCTCCTTTGGATTACCAGCTCCTAAGAGGCTTGAAAGAAAGATTCTGTACCCAGAGGAATGACCAAGAATTAAGGACAATTGCCAACTGTGCTGCAGTCTTATGGGTAAAAAAAGTCATGTATTTTAACAAAATGAAGTGAGTTGACTCAAGCAGGGATCAGGGAAACAAACGGCTAAATCTCACAAAGACATGCCCATGCGTAGGGAAGTTGTTGGATATAAACCCTCATCAGCATTCATTCTTTATTTACAATTTATTTTAGTGATGTATAATTGATGCACAATGTTGTGTTTAATATCTGCTGTATAGCAAACTGGTCTGGTTATACATATGTGTACATTATTTTCCATATTTTTTTTCATTATGATTTACCACAGGATATTGAGTATAGTTCCTTGTGCTATACCATAGGACCTTGTTGTTTATCCATTCTATATACTGGTTTGCATCTGCTAATTCCAAACTCCCAGTCCATCCCCACCACCTCCCTCCCCCTTGGCAACCACAAGTCTGTTCTATCTGTGAGTCTGTTTCTGTTATCAGCATTTATTCTTAATATTCAATTATTCACTTAAAAAGAAGTTAGAGATAAAACTTCATTTTTAAGGAAGTACAGTGCATTTCTTTTGAATCTTTATCTGAGACATCCTTTATAACTTCTGATCCCCCCTAAAGGAAGTGAAGAAACTTTAATTGAACTCATACTAAATTGCAGGTACTCTGAGTAAATATTTTTGAATTTTCAGTTGATGAAGCAAACAGCAAATCCCTGAAAGCCAGAAACAAAATAATATTGCAATCTGATCTCCCATTATTTCTCCAAACATTTGTGCCTCTAGACATTTACCACCAAACATATTCTCCCAATCATGGCAGTTTCATCACATTTTCTAAATTTATCTTGAGTGGATTCTCACCTCCAGACTTTCCCCCACAGCATTCTTTCATCAGTGGCTTGGACAGAGTGGGCAGGAAAAAGGCAGTTGCTCTCTGTATCAGTTCTCTGTTGTACCATAGACTTCATGGTTTAAAACAACAGAAATGTATCATCTGACAGTTCTGTAGAACCAAAGTCTAGTGCAGGTCTCAATGGGCTAAAATCGTGGTGTTGGCAGGGCTATGTTCCTTTTTGGATACTTCAGGGGAGGAACTGTTTCCTCTTCATTCAGTTTGTTAGCAGAATTCAGTTCCTTGAAGAACAAGTTACCGTTTCTTTGCTGACAGTAAACTGAGAACCAAACGTCTTGCCAGATGCATAGCAAAGTCAATCTACTGATGCCAGGTGGAGGTGAAGGAACGTGCAGCATTGATTGCAGGTGCCAAGCAAGGAGTCCAGGCAGCTAATGCTCAAAAGACCCAAACTCCCTGATGGCTTTTGGTCTAGGGTTTTCAAAGGCAGCCTAAAGGAGAGGGTTGCAGGATGTGTGAGCTTGTGGACAATTTTCTGCTCGGTTGGGGGTGAGGTAGCAGTTGGCATTTCAGGGATCTCAACCATCAATCTTCTGAGTTCAGCCAATCTAGGGCCTATGTGTTTAAGGTTAGAATTTTTCACCAGAAGGGGTCTGGTTCTGTAGAAACAACTTAAGACTCTGCATCAGATGTTGTTATCTGTCTTTCTCAAGGAGAACTAGGGCCTCAGGACCCCATCCCACAGTCTGACTTGGTGCTTAAGTTGATATCTCCTTCCTTGCCCTACGGTCTCTCCTTTGCTCCCTTTTCTGCTCCTTTTTTTTTTCCTTTATTTATTTACTTACTTACTTTCTTATTTTTTTGGCTGCACTGGGTCTTAGTTGTGGCACATGGGATCTTCATTGCAGCATACAGGATCTAGTTCCCTGAACAGGGGTTGAACCTGGGTCCCCTACCTTGAGAGCTCAGAGTCTTAGCCATTGGACCACCAGAGAAGTCCCCCTGTCCTTTCTTAAATGATTAATCTTTTGAACCAGTTCTTTGGAACTCAGGGAGCCCTAGGAGACTAAAGGTTTTCCCACAGGCAGGAGGCAGGGGACAGAGAGGGGCTTGTGCTGGGAAGCCCTGGAGGGTCCTGCTCAGTCTCACTGTCTGGAAGTTGCTGCACCCCGTGTGTGGCCTCCTTAGTCCGTCTTCAATGCTGTAAAAGTACCAGTTGTCCTCTTGCTTTGAATCTCTCATGCCTCATCTTTAATCTCATCTTTTATACTTCACCTGGGAAAGGTTCTACTGCTTTAGAGGTTCATGTGATCAGACCAGGCCCAGATAATCCATAAGGACCTCCACCCCTGCAGTGTCTCTCTTTCTAAGTAACATAATCTCAGCTTCCAAGCATAGGGCATGCCCATTTTGGGGGAACCAGGGTTCTGCCTGCCACACTGCCCTCAAAGGCAACCCCAAAAGAGGAAAACTTGTAACATTTACCATGTTGTCATGATAGTTGCTAGTGCTAGTTGTCCATATTAGAGTACAATTCATGAAAGCAAGAGTCCACCTGTCCAAGACCTGACTTAACCAGAAGATAGAGCAGGACACACACATGCTGGTACTGATGTGGAGGTACATTTCTGGTGATGACTACCCCTATATTCTTTTATTTTTTTTACATTATTCAATTACTCAACTTTATTTTTTGAAAATAAATTTTTTATTAGTTATTTATTTTATAACCTTAATATTCTTTATAGCCTCTTTCTTCTTGCCTTTCTTTTCTCTTATGGTATTTTCTTCCTTTATTTCCTAATTAAAATTTTTTTAATTTTTATTGAAATATAGTTGATTTACAATGTTGTGCTGGCTTCAGGTGCACAGCAAAGTGATTCAGCTACATATATATACATATATATACACACATATGTTTTATTTATATATGTATATATATATTCCTGTTTTCACATTCTTTTCCATTATAAGTTATTACAAGATATTGAATATAATTCCCTGTGTTATACAGTAGATCCTTGTTGGTTATCTATTTTATATATGGTAGTGTATATATCTTAATCTCAAACTTCCAATTTATCTCTCCCTGTCTTCCCCTTTGGTAACCACCAGTCTGATCTGTTTGTGGGTCTGTTTCTGTTGTATAAATAAGTTCATCTGTGTCATATTTTAGATTCCACATATAAGTGATATCATATGGTATTTGTCTTTCTCTGTCTGGTTTACTTCCCTGAGTATGATAATCTCTAGTATGAAAAAAAAAATTTCCTAATTTTTTTTTTATTTCAAATAATCTAAACCTACTGGGTTAAGAAAAATTTTCAAGAATTCAAACATAATCAAAATTTGCCTGAAGTACTAGACAAATGGCCCCCGTGTGTTTCCCATCCTCTCTGCCAAGGATCATGGAGGTGTGTTCTTATGATAGGAAGGCTCACAGAGGTGTATATAGTGTAGATGCCTCCACCGTGATGTGAGAGGATCCAGGCATCATAAAATGCCAAGTGATCTCCCAGGTGAGAAACCATAGTCTACTTCTGGAAGTTTCTAAAATGTGGTTGATAAAACAGGATCAAAGATCTGGAAAATCATCAGTGTATGAAAAATAATAACTATGGTAACACACCAGGGTGGAGCAAGGCAGTGCAGTGTGGGTGATGTGAGAAGAGGACAAAGGAAGAATGAGATGCAAACCCCACCTCACCTCAAAGGGGTTTTTGAAGTATTTTGTTTTTACTGCAGTTATTTAATGCTAATTTTTCGCTTGGTCCAAGTGCTGATGATTTTAGGAATTTTGGAATTAACAAAGAATTGAGATAAACTCAGTGTGCTTAAATTCAGATGTTCCTGATTCAAAGGAATGTCATAAGTTCAAAAATCACAAATGAATGCTTAAACTACACTAATAGAAATCCATATTTTGTAATGAAAGTCTTTTCAGTTATTTAGCATCTTCTAAGTACAGGTCATTTCACCCATCTCAAAATGCGGGTGTTTGAGGAGGGAACAGATTCCCTGTTCTTAGGCGTAACCAGTGCAATATCTACTTATTTAACTACTCTGGGGTTCAGTTTCCTTACAAACAATATCACAGATCTAGTGTTTTTGCTACCTATCTCTTAAACTGATGGAGCAATAAAATGTGAAAATTTTAAAAGGTCAAAATTAATTCAGCATAAACTTTAATATTTTTAATAAATGACAATAATATCCATCATCCTGTTATAATGGAAAAATAGATACTCTTACCCCAAAAGCCTCATCAACTAATTTCACCCTAACACCCCGTTCACTCTTTCTTTGAAAGTTTACCAGGTTTGAGCTGGTTCTTACCATGTCCACAACCACCCAGTTGGTCCAAACCACCATCACCTTTTTCCCAGAAGACTGGACAAGCCTCCTGTTTAGTTACTTTGCTTCTGCCCATGTCCACTTCTGTATTTTCCCATGTGGAAGTCAAAAGGCAAATGCTAAACTATAAGTTAGACCATGGTGCTCCTTCCAGTGACTTCCCATCGGGCTAGAGGAAGAACCAAGTCCTCAACCTTGTCCACAAAGTAACCAGAACGCTGTCTCTCTGACTTCACGCTTACTGACCACCTTCTCTACCCACTGGCACTCTTTGTCTGCCTTGCTCTTCCCTGAGTACAGCAGGAGCTGTCCGAACTCGGGGCTGCTGTACCTGCTGCTTTCTCTGCCTGGACTGATTTTCTGGAAGCACAGACATGCCTCCCCTTCCTTAAAGTCACCACTCAGGTTACCTTCTTCCTAAGATCTGCCCTGAGTTATAACACCACCACCTTAAACTTGCTCTCCCCTTACTCTCCTATAATTTTCTCTTTAACATTTATCACAATTTAAAATACTATATTTCTCTTATTTATTTTCTGTAAATATACTCTTTCCTCCACTGAAGCATCTGCTGTATCAGAAAATGATGTTTGCTTTTTTTTATTTGTAGCTGCATCCTCATCACTTAGAACAAAGCTTGACACAAAGTAGGCACTCAATAAATGTCTAGAGAGTGATGCTTGAAAGAGTAACATAAACTTGAATGAGTACATTCTTGTATAGGTCATTCTATGAAATGAGATAAATTGAGGGAATCACTTTGGACTCTAACAATCCTATACAAAGTTGCAACCTCCCCCAAACCAAAAGAAATAGTTACTATCACACCATTCTGTGTATTTCTTATTCACCTCCTATAACAATATGAAAGAGCTCACTTGTAACTGCAATAAAATATCCTTCAGGACAAGAACCTTGCTCGTCCGTCCGGTTCAAACTATAACTCAAGATATGAGACCAGTTTCACAACACTTTACAGAGTTCATCACATGTTAGTTACACAGAGGAACGCATGAGTGACTATCGAGGGATGAATTAACGTGAGCGCCCTTCTGCTTTTCGGTGATGACGGAAGGACAATGACTCAGAGAGGAAAACAGAAAGTGGGAAAAAAAGGAAGAAGTATTCCTTTCCATCAGTGCTCAAAGGAAAAAAAAGATCACTCAAATTACAGTATAAAGACAAACAAAGGACCAGTGAAGGAAGCTCAGATATTTACATGAATTTATATTACGAGATCCTCCCACACCAAGTCAAGTAAATGTGACCATCTGTCTATGAACCTCTCACACTATGCACATGACCTTCTTGTCCATTTTTCCCAATTTCATGTGTTTAAGGTTGTAGGGTTGGTGTCAGCATAATACAGGGGCACGGGTAGTCTGGCCAGGGATTAAGACAAGGGGTAGATGACCCATGGAGTCAGTTCACAGCCTCCTTCTTTTGTTCCACCTGTGTAAGCCTTTTTCATAGGACATTTTGGATTTACTTTCACCATGCACAAGATTTGTAAAAGGAGAAAATACAAAATAAAATTCACTATTAACCTTGTGATGGGGAAGCAATCTGAAATTATGATTCCAAGCTGCAGACTTAATTTAACATGCAAATTCATTTATTTAATAAATCTAAAGTAAATTGATTAGCTGGTGCTCCTTTTAAAATAACATGTCAATTTCAATGAAAAATGGACCTCGCTATGCTTTATTTGTCCCTTGACCAACACCAAAATGACATGTTCCTGTTGGGAAAAGACAGGTGGCCATTTGACTGTCAGGTCTACAATACCACCATCGCGCAAAAATTCTCAGTCTTTTGATATCCTTCACTGCCAAGCTCTGGAATAGCATGATCTCAGTAAGAGAGTGAAGAGGTGATGCTCCTGAAGCCATAGGTGGCTTTGCCTCCTGCAGATGAATTAATGCCAAGGCACACATAGGTCATACACAGGGCACCTGTATTTTGCTTCCTCAGATTGAGTTAAACTACACTCTGAATCTGTGCTGCTCCGAATTGGTCAAAAGTCCCCTCAAATACAGCAGCGATACCTACAGGTTTAACTCAGCTTGAAATCTGCAAACTGAAGTGAAAAGGCTGCTTTTCAAAATAAGGTTATTTTTTACATGTTTTCCCTGGTAAATCTTGAAAGTGTAGTTTAAATTTTTAATGTTTTACTAAACACCATAAGAATAAATTGCTTGCCACTCCATTGTTACTATCTAAATTGTGCAAGACTTATCTTAAAAAATATATCAGAAATGTTTGGCAGGCGTTGGGCAATCTGCTCACTGCAAACAACGAGGGCCAAGTCTTCCCCCTCCAGAGGCTTATCTTTTACTGGGGAAAATAGACAATGCAGAAACCATTAATAAAAACATGATACAATTTCAGTTGGAAGAAAGCACAGTGTGAAAACAGAATACAACAGATCAACGGTTAGCAGTGATCCGTAGAGAGGGGCCCTCTGAGGCCGAGAGGTTTGTGTACAGAAATGTGTGGAAACAGAGGGACAGGCCACGCAGATGCCAGGAGGGAGATGGTGCCTGGGCCCCGAGGACAAAGTCCTTTCCCAGAGTGAACCCGGCTTGCCCAGGAAAGACAGCAGGACGTGATGCAGCAGGACGTGGGGACAGAGCCAGGGCCAGGTGTGAGGGCCCTGCAGCCTGGCGGATTCTATGGAGGGCTTTCCACAGGTGAGTTTACCTTTCAGAGAGTGGTGCGGGGGTGGCAGCAACTAGACATCCTTTCAGCAACTTAGAAAACGGATCATTATCGTCAGGGAGGCATGGGCGGCGGGGGAGCTGGAGGGATGCGTTTGGATTTGCATTTATTTTAAATATTGTTCCCACAGACGTTGTCAGTGTGGAGTGTGCAACAGAGGAGCAGGTGGTCACCCCCCGGACGGGCAGCCTTAATATTGGCGTGAATGAGGATGCCGCGGAGATGCTGAGGGGGGCCTAGAGCCCGAGCAGGTTTGAGGTGGGAGCACATCGCACACGCCATGTGAGAAGGAAGTGCATCGCATACGCGGTACACAGTGGCTTCTTGAGAAAGGAGAAATACAAATACTGACTAGCCCAGCCCTCAAAATGTTTCAAGTAACTGACACACTGACTATATTCTGATAACTAGGCACTTAAGTGAGAAATCAAATAACAAAAAAACTGAAATCCTTTATATCTTGAAATATCAAAATGCATTTATAACAATCTCATGATAAACGCTCAGGTAGATTTTTTAACATTAGAGGCAAGCTCTAATTTCAACGGTAAACTATCAAGACCGAGCTATCAGTAGAGTCCTATTTGGGAGGAAACACAGCTTAATGTTGGTCCTCAAACAGCTGCTCAGCCTCAAGTCCAGGGTCACTGCTGACTCCTCTCTGGAATATGACACATCGGCAACACCTAATGACCATATCTGAGCATAAAGTACTCACACCAGTGGGTTTTATGTGCTACGTGGAAAATACCACCTATGTGATTTTTTTCTCGATAGCATCTAATGATAATGATAAAATAAGGCAGTAACAAAAGAGTTCATAAACAATTATTCACATCTCCCTCCTCAAAAGTGAAAAATCTTATCTGGGTCACCATCTCCCATGTGCGAATTTTAAGATTTGTTCTGACTGTGAAATACGTGGCTTTGCCTCCTTTTACAAAGGCTCTTCTGCTCACAGGGAAACAAAGCTGGTCACACGCAGTGTTTTCATGGTGATCTGATTTCTCACACTCAGTGTTTTAGCCAGTTTATGTTAAGGGCAACGCTCTTACCAGAGAGTAAACTGCAATTTTTCGTTTAAGCCAGAATTAAACACATATATGAAGTGAAGCAGTAACTGAAGAGAAAGCAAAACTCTGGGATACGATTGTGCCTCAGTCCACAGTCATTCTACCCACAAGGTCCCAGTTTCATCCTGAGCCGGAAGCCCATCTGAAGGAGGCCTCTTGCCAAAATCAGTCCAGTGAAGAAGGTCGGATGAGAACCAGGGAGCGGGGTCATGGGTGGGATGGGAGGGGGTGACCCTGGTCCAGCCAGACTGTTCTAGTCTGGACCTCAGGAATCCAGAGAGGTGGTGGCTGACATGTGGTCCAGAGCTACACAGGAATTGGGGCCACTCGTTCGTGGGCTCAGGGTTTCTTCAGCTTTTATGGCTCCCTGGTCATGAACCCCCACAGGGTCCATGACAGGTCCTGTTCTGCGGTCAAATGCCCCAATAATTACAGTTTACACGTCAACTACAGGCTCCACGATGAACACTTCAGAAGTAGATTGAGAGTGCTTGGGCTACAATATACAATTCAAAGAATACACAGAATATTCCTATAGATTCCTTGATTTGGTTTTGTAAGAAATCTGACCAAGTGTCAAATCATCAGATATCTCTGAAGCCAGGGCAAAATGTGACTATATAATGTCCATCGACTGATGAGTGGATAAAGAAGATATGGTACATATATATACAATGGAATATTACTGCCATAAAAAAAGATTGAAATAATGCCATTTGCAGCAACACGGATGGACCTAGAGATTATCACATTTAGCAAAGTAAGTCAGAAAGACAAACAACATATGACATCACTTATTTGTAGAATCTAAAATATGATACAAATGAATTTATGTACAAAACAGAAACAGACTCACAGACATAGAGAACAGACTTGTGGCTGCCAAGGGGGTGTGGGAGGGATGAACTGGGAGTTTGGGGTTAGCAGATGCCAACTATTATATATCAGATGGATAAACAACAAGGTCCTACCATATAGCACAGGGACCTATACTCAATATCCTAGGATAAAACATAATGGAAAAGAATATGAAAAAGAATATATATGTATAACTGAGTCACTTTCATGTACAGCAGAGGTTAATACAACATTGCAAATCAACTACACTTCAGTAAAATTTTAAAAATAATAACAATAAATATGACTATTGAAATGGTAATATTTTTCTTACAATATTAAATTGTTGTAATGCATGTGTCAAATAAGCTAACATACTGCAGTCTACATCTCTGATAAAAAATAAATATACAGTATTTCAGATGTAACACTTAATCATACATGATTGGTTTAATTAAGGATATCTATCTCCAAGTTAATACTATAGTATGATAAAAATACTAATTTATCAAATAAGATAATTCCACAATTTCAACTGGATCAAAATGATATTTTTAGAACAGATGGAAATTAGTTAGAAAGTTGTAATTTTTTAATTAACTTTAAATTAGGTGAAAGTTTAGAAAGATGCTCTAATCAGTCCTAGTACACACAACATGAGGAAGAAAAGGGACTAATTTACTCTCACAGTACATGACTAACGTGATAGCTTAGTATTTTCTAATTGGCAATTCTTAGAGTTAATAAAGTCAGCTTTTCCATACGTTTATAGTTTATAACTAAACATTTGCAAAAATAGAAAAGTTATATTCTTAAACAGCAAAGAAAACAACTTGCATGATAACTGATTTTTATCACCATTTTAATTCAGCTCACCAGAAACAAACAGAACTTAATCCTCCACAGTATCTCTGGATTCTGAATAAAAACCTACAATTCCATAAATACAAAATCAAGACAGTAAGTGCCAGCTTTTTAATTATTATCTTGCCATGTTAAGAATTTTAGAATATCCTGAGAAAATTACAATTGAGAAAGAAACTAGAATCTTTGCTCCCTTTAAGCCATGGAGATGTAATCATTTTTGTTACATCATTGATATATTGTGGGCAACTGGACAGGAGGGTATTGGTATTTCTTTTTCATTATCCAATACTTTTCAACTCAAACTTACAAATCATATTAAGTATTTAAAATTTTTTTCTGAAATAACTGTTTTCAAGCACTTAATGAACATTTAACGCGTGTATACTTGTATACTAATTTAAAATATACTTGGACTTCTTTTAAGTCCTTAAGTATCAAGTTATGATAGAATTGTAAGTCCTGTTAAACAAGCTCTTGGACAGTGCTGTCAGCGAAAAGCTACTGCAGGCGACTGAGGACAATGTGACCAGATTCCCCTTAGAATGATGGTATAACGTAGACCACTTTGATCATTCACAAGCCATTATTACCAGCTTTTGAGACTTACACGTGTTTCTAATATGTCCAATTACTTGGATGATCGCAACACTCCTGCTGCTTCCATGTGCTAGGGTTCACACAAACCAGAAAACCGGGTCTTGGGGAACAGAAGAGCATCTACAAACACAGGCATCACTGGTTTTACAGGTCACGACCACCACATCCCCGGACTGGCAGTTGCTTTATCTGGTGACTGGCAGAGAGCACAGGATGGACAACCGCAGCTCATGAAAAGAAATCGCTTAACTGTATTGACCACTTAGCACGTGCTGAGCTGTGCTAAGATTTATCTCCTTTAATCCTAATGAGAGGCCCGTAAGTTGAACTGTATCATATCTCTCTTTACAGATAAAGATATTAAGACATATTGTACAGCAGAAATTAACACATTGTAAATCAACTATACTTTAATAAAAATTTCTTTAAAATTTTTTAAAAAGACTTAAATTGTCTAAGCTTACACGAGAGCCATGTTACCCCAGCCAATGTTGTATTAGGCTTTTCCCCTGATACTGTTTGCCCTGATTTTTCAGATATCGATTTTGGTGCAATGCCCTTCTCAGTGGTTACAATGAACGCTCAGCTTGAATTGAATACAGTTTACCACATGTAAAAGGATAGTATAGGCATTATGCCACAGAAACATAAAAAAAATTTTGAGGTGGGTGTCATTTTTAATTATACTAAGGATGAGAATATTGAAATTTTTTAAAATTAAGTGATTGAACCAAAGTCACCGTTCCAATTATAGAACTGAGTCTGGATGGGAACCTAGGAGTTGTTGCTTTACACTCTTCCTCTACAGGACATCTGTCTTGTGAGAACTTAAGGACAGATCAAATCTTTAATTAAGTAAAAGCCAGAGAGAATGGGCCTTATCATTATTGATATTTGTGGGGTAAAAGAAAAGAAAAAAAAAAATTCTGGGGGAAAAAGAGGACTTTGTTTATAAACTAATGGCATCAATCCCTTCCCATCAGATCAGTCCTGGCCCCGGTGTGGGTCTGTTTGCTTCTGGAAATGAAGGCAAACCCAATCATACACGTGCACAGAGAAAACACAAGGTTAAAGCTTTCTACAAATATTCAGCCTTTCTCAAGTTTTCATTAAAATGCTGTATGTTGTATGTTAAACTGAAAACTATTTGCCATTCTAAAAGGGACAATAAAGCCTCGACTTACAATGAGGAAAGACCAAAAGGAGTATTTATACCCTTCTTAACTTCTCACTCAATTTTTAAAGAATAAAAGACAGGCCATCGTGTACTAAAACTTCCAGAATTCAATCTTAAATAATAAGAATCAAAGCATTTGTATAAAAGCCTGTTGATTACACTTTAACTCACTGTGATTCTATAAAAGAACCGTGTGCACCCTGAGAACAACACTCAGACTCTCCTGTGCTCCTGGCTCCTCTCACTATTTGCAAAGGTAGCAGTGGCACAAAGCTGATAAAATACAGCAACAGAGACGAGAAAGTGAGGCACCTCATGTCAGAGGAGGAACCCAACCACTGAGAGTGGTAAAGAGATCTTTATGGAAACGAAAAAGGGAAGACACAGAACACCATGCTGCATGCGAGTCCAAGGGGGTGGTCTCCACAAGGTACATCCGTAATTATTCGAGTGTCCACACACACGCACGCGCGCACACACACACACACAGACACATAGACACAGGGTCTCTCACAGAAACTACGATATTTCTTTTGGTTTAAAACTGATTGAAGCAACTCAAATGTTTTCCTTCAGCCTGTCTTTCCAAAAGCATTTCCTGCCTACAAATCACGTGCAGACTATTCTCTGATGTCTGAAAAGATAACACTATATAGAAAGCATGATTTCAAACCACAGAAAATATTCTTCATATACAATCATAAACATTATATATGTGTGTGGTGTATACGGACATATACACAAAAACCTTTATACATACATATATATGCATATAGAAACCTTGCATTTCAAATATGCATTAGCATATGTACTAATTTGCTTGGTCCCCTAGGCCCAGTGTGGACGTAGAGAAAATGACCAATGTTAGTTTGAAGGCATAGCACTGGCCTCAAGAGAACTGAGTTCTGTAAACTGAGCTAACACAGCAATATGCGTGTGTCTTTCCTAAATAAGTGTGCAGAGAAGAGCTGTGTAGGATAAATAAAATAGTAATTCATTCACTGAATTTTTGAAAAGTAACCACGAAGTAAACTTTAGCAAAGAAAGCATATACAGGCAGCTATGACTACTCACTTTACTTAATTTTACCCACGGAAGTGTCCCTGCTGTCTGATGGGGAGGCCACCATGCAGACCCGTGGCTTCCTGAGTCTGGGGGCTGCTGCCCTGCTCCTTGGGAACAATGAAGAGTGAGCTCAGAGTCCCGGGAACAGGGAGGATTGTTTTCATCCTCTTGGGACTGAATCCAGTTTACGCTGGACTTATTTCAATGTTCCTCAAAGGAGTGTCGGGAAATCTAAACAAAATTCAAGCAGATGTCCCAAAGTCAGCAGCCAAAACTTACAAAACCATGGTAGACTTCAGCTGCTTGAAGGGACTCCCTCCCTGTGTGCTACAGCATCACATACAGCTGCTGCCAGAGGTCACTGTGTACCAAGGTGCAGGGAACGCTTTTTTTTTCAGGGATCTTGAATATCATCCAGTAGAGCCACCTTATATATTTTTTTAATAAAAATCACATTATATAAAATTCATCACTTTAACAATGTTAACGTGTACAGTTCAGGAGCTTTTAGGACCTTCACAATGTTGTACAACCACCAGCACTCTCTAGCCCCAGATTGTTTTCTTCACCAAAACCCCCCATCCCCAAAACACCCGCTACCCATTGACTAGACACTTTCCATTCCCCCTCCCCCCAGGCTCCGTCAATCACAGATCTGATTTCCTCCCCTATTAACCAGCTAATTTTCAAATGATGGGAGGCGCAGATCTAGAGAGGCAAGTGACTTCCCAGGTTTACACAGTCAGCAAACCCAGAGCTGGCGCATCAGTTCAAAGTTTGATCCAGGAACAAGTTCTGATGATCCTAATGTAGCAGCGGCAAGATTGTCACTGAACCCCGACTGTGGACATGGAGCCAAGTTCTGCCCGGAGGAAAAGGCTGCCCATAACAACTGCTCCTTAGACACTAAAAGCTCTCAGACAAGCTCTATGAGAATCAACTCAATTATTTTTTTTTTTCATAGAGAAAATGGAAACTGAACAGCCTCAACTGCAAACCACAGCTGGATCTATCAACTCAAATCACTGCCGCCCCGCAAACCCCCACGTCAGAGCCACCATCACCGGGCAGCTGCCAGGCATCACAAGGACTTAGGAAGCAGCTTTGTTAGGAATCCAAACCATCACAGAGAGTAATGGGCCAGCGCATGATGTGCTGTGTAAGGGCTTCAACCTTCATAGGGTGTGTAGGTATGAGGAAAAGCCCGTGCATCAGTGTGGATGTAGAGTATTGGATCGTTTTTAACACAAGCCCACCTCAGTATTGCAAAACCATCCCGTAACACTCACAGAATTAAACAAATCATGGTAATGACAGAAAAAAAAAAAAAAATGCAGGTAGTGCAAACCTGGTGAACCGCCCAGGAGAAGCAGGAGGCGGTGGTCTCTTCCTCCCATCCGGAGCGTTTAGCAGGTCGCCAGCCTTCCCGGCGCCAGGAGACATCCGGGCACTGATTTCCTCTTCGGACCCAATTTAACCCACCTGCAACTTGGTTACTTGGAAGATCCGGCTGAAAAACAAAAGTAACGCAGGTGTAAAATATGTTACTATAATTTGGCTTGGATCCTTAAGTGATCTACAAAGTTCTCTACTGAAGTGCCTCTTAGCATTTCTGCTCATTGGCAGCCGCAGGTCCTCGAGGAGCACAAGCCGCAGCAGCCCAGGCCCTGCCCAGGGGGCCGCATCCCGTCAACCCGTCCGCACTGACTCAGACTGGGCTGCTAGAAACATCCTCGTCTTTTCCAAAGAGCTATTTGCCCACAATAAAGCCACATAAATCCCTGATGACATCTCTTCGTGTGCTTATTGCCATTGGGAGTCTGTTCAAGTCTCCGATCCACTTTTTAAAAAATTGTTTGTTTGTTTGTTTATTGGCTGTGTTGGGTCTTTATTGCTGCTGGGGCCTTTCTGCAGTTAGTGGTGGGGGGCGCTATTCTTTCTTGCACTGTGCAGGCTTCTCATTGCAGTGGTCTCTCTTGTTGCAGAGCACAGGTTTTAGGTGCGCAGGCTTCCGTAGTTGCAGCACATGGGCTCAATTGTTGTGGCCCATGGGCTTAGTTACTCTGCGGCATGTGGGATCTTCCCAGACCAGGGTTTTAAACCACATCCCCTGCATTGGCAGGCGAATTCTTAACCACTGCGCCACCAGGGAAGCCCTCTGATCCACTTTTTTTTTTTTAATGTATATACTGCAATTTTATTTCAATCGCACAAATGAAGTTAGCAGGTAGGAAATTTAAATGAAACAGTACAGTAAAAGTAGCAGAGAACCAAAAACTCTAAAAAGGAAGTACACCTAAAGCATGAGAATTCAACATTCATTAGTGTTTCATCTTCAGTTTTGATTGACACTTGATGCTTGCAGATTTTGAAACAAACTTTGAGATCATGATGACTGTTCTGAAGAGATTTCAGCACCAGCACTAAGATTTGTACGTTCAATTGGTTTGCAATTGACTTGTTAGCCATTTACATAGTGTATAGTACAGATTTGTCACAGGTCAGATCACAGTGTTGAAGGAAAGTATCTTCCTGTAATTAGAAAGGATCCCCTAAACTGCACTCAGCTTAAGACATCCAGTGTACAAGAGCATGAAACCACCAGAATAACATGGCTCCAGGGAACATTGTTCTGATAAGGAAAAGAACCTAAGCTTCTGTTTCCCATGTTAATTACTGAAATCTCTAACAACAACAAAACTGTCACATAGGACAGTAAATATGTACAGTAATTCAATCAAACTTCTTGGAAAGAACACATTTAGCAATCTGGGATAATGCAGAATGACAGGAAATAAAACGTGATTCAACACTGGTTCTTTTTGTCATTTTACACAGACATCATTAATATTAGACCAAGGCACAAAACGTTTAGTGCGTAAACCAGTTTGTTTTTTAAGATCTTGCATTTTTACCATAGTCTTTTATCTGATCCACTTTTAATTGGGTTGTTTGTTTTCTTATTTTGGGGTTTTGAGGGTTCATTGTATAATTTGGATAATAGCCCTTTATCAGATGTGTCTTTTGCAAGTATTTTGTCCTCGTCTGTGGCTGGTCTTCGGTTAATATTGTCTTCCACACAGCAGAAGTTTTCATTTCCTGAAGTCAAGGTTATCATGACGTCTGCAGCGTGGTGAACTCTCTCTGAGCTCTCCTCTATTTGAGAACTTTCCTCTGCCTCTTCCTCTGTGGCGTCTCGGTCCCCTCCCAGTCATTTTCCTCATTTACGTCAATGTTTGCATTTATTAAGTTCCTGCGGCTGCAATGCCAGCAGGGCCAACATTTTCCAGCCAGCTATTTATTCTACAAATTCACTTACATCCTATTTCAATTCTGCAAAAGTTATTTTCCCCACTCAGGAAACATTTCTGCCAGACGGCACGCAGTTCACAGTATAGATGTCTTAGTTTTATATGGTTGCAGTGACAAATTATCACACATAGTGCAAAACAATTGTCTTCAGTTCTGCAGGTTAGAAGCCTGACACAGGTCTGACGGCTAAAATCAAAGTGTCTGCAGGGCTGGGGTCCTTTCTAGAAACTCTAGGAGAGAGACTGTTTTCTTGCCTCTCTCAGCTTCTAGAAGCTGAGAATACTCCTTCCTTGCAGCCCTGTTCCTCTGCCTTTGAAACCGGCAGCATTGCCTCTCTCTGATGGTTCTTCCATAGTCACGACCACCTCTGACCATCCACTTTTTATCCACTTTTGAGGACTCACGTGATGGGACTGGGCCCACCTGGGTAACCCCTTGTTGACTCTGACCCTCCTGAAGACTCCGTGATGGCACTGGGCCCAGGAAGTGATTTAGGGTATGCTCCCCATCTCACAACCCTTGACTTAATCTCTTCTCCAAAGCCCCTCTGCCACGTAAGATGCATGTTATGTTCCAGGGATTAGGACAGAGACCTCTTTGAAAGCCATTATTCCGCTGACGACGAGAAGTAAACACTCCATTTCTACCATGAACAGCTTTCCATACCAGGGTAAGAAAATAAAGCATGTGAAAGAGACCTTGCTCTCTCTTTTTCTTTCTTTCTTCCTTCCTTCCTTCCTTCCTTCCTTCCTTCCTTCCTTCCTTCCTTCCTTCCTTCCTTTCTCTCTTTCTCTCTCTCTCTCTCTCTCTCTCTCTCTTTCTTTCTTTCTTTTCTTTCTCTGCATTGGGTCTTCGTTGCTGCACACAGGCTTTCTCTAGTTGCTGTGAGCGGGGGCTACTCTTCATTGTGGTGCGCAGGCTTCTCATTGTAGTGGCTTCTCTTGTGGAGCACGGGCCCTAGGCGCGTGGGCTTCAATAGTTGCGGCACATGGGCTCAATAGTCCTGGCTCACGGGCTTAGTTGCTCCGTGGCATGTGGAATCTTCCCAGAGCAGGGCTTGTGTCTCCTGCATTGGCAGGCAGATTCTTTACCACTGCGCCACCTAGGAAGTCTGCCTTTTCATTTTTTGTGTTTGCAACCCTTCCTCAGTGTGGTCTGTGCACGACCTCACACAGGCCTGGGTCTCCTCCCATTGCTGCTTCACTATTGCTGGTTCCAATTCTCCTCCTCACAACCCACCTTGCTGTCACATCCTCACTTTTCCCTCCTTTGCTGCACTTTTGTCTTTGTGGGGCAGTTTCCTCTCTTGGTTATTGTTTCTTGTAGGATGTCACGTGATTTGTCACTGCTAGCAAGAAGGCAGCACCACTGTGCGCTTGGCTGTCTGTGCGTGAACCAGATGCTAGACTCACAGTGACCATCACAAGGGGCTCTGAAGGAGGGTCAGGAACGGTCTCGTGAGCACACCTGCTCTTCATCTATGATCTGTGGACAGAAGACGAGCATGGAAGTTTCCACTTTATGCAAATACCCACAAGTCATCGTCATGGACTCTGAAACTTGAACCGTGTTGTCAGGGACTGTTATTTGTACACACCAAACTGCACAAGAAAGAGCCGTCTGCTCTACGTGGCAACAAATACACACCACGTGCAAAAACATGGAAGACTCTTGCCATGTGGCATTGAGTGAGAGACCAGACTTGAAGAGTTCTGACTCTGTGATTGAACTTGGATGAAATAAGGGCAGGGGGTGGGGCTCTACTTTGGTGACAGACACCCAAAGAGGCCTTACCTCTGTGGGGCACAGGGGTGTGTGAGTGTGAGGTACAGGAGGAACTGCTGGTTCCTCATTTGGTGGGGATCACAGGGCTGTGCTCACTGTGTGAAAATATGTGGAGCTGCTTACTTACAATTTGTGTACTTCTCTCTATTTTTTATTCTTCAATAAAGTAGTTCATTTGAAAATATATAGATTTTGTCGTAGTAAATTAGAAAGACCACTGCACTCAGATGAGGAACATGGAGTTCTGGTCCTAACCTATCATGAACTTGCATCTGAAAACTGACTTGTCTGGGCTTCTGATTTCAATGGTAAAAATAAAGGATTTGAACCAGGTGATCTTAATATTTCTTTGAACTCCAAGTTTCAGTAATTCTTTGACTAAAGTAAGCTGCTGTTTGCATTTTAAGAACTAATATTAGACTCTCTTCAGACTGTTAGGATGGCTTATACAATGTAATGACAAGAAGCTTTGTTTTACTTTACACAAAAGGGCACTTATCAGTAATGCTTATGTAGAAATAGATACCTGCCATGTTTACACTCTTTGATGTAAACTGTAGCTCTCACAATAAAATTGAAAACTTTGAAGTGTTCTAACTCAAATATTACCAGTAAAGCAATACCCAAATGTGACATCCTGACATCCATTAAATGCTTTCTGTCCCACATGGGCTGCAAACCCTCTCTGATGAGGATTCCAAGCCAGGTTCACATCTTCTAGTAGTTGGGTATAAAATTACAATAGCACTTTTTCCAAGTCTACGGGAGACCACAGCTGTTGTTCCTGCAGAGATGGGACAGGAAGAAGGGCTCTGAGAGTCTCCAGGACTCAGGGGAGCCACTGTACAGGTGTGATGGGCTTTACCTCCCATCCTACTGTTGCCGCCTGACGACTCCCCAGTAGGAGAAGCAAATATGAGAAACATTCTAGCTACTCTGCTGCCTCTTCCCTCCCCAGTCCCCAGGGAGCAGTGACCTACCTGAGAGATGAGTGTGGAAGAGAGACTGAATGTCAGGCTTAGGCTCTTTCGGTTTGCATTTTAGACGCAGCCCATCTGCCAAAGGTGCTCTGGTCCTCGATTCCACACACTTGCTATCAAGTGATCTCTGCCCCAGTGGAGATGCCTGTGAGGTCAGGGGGTCCTTCTGACTTGGGGTAGCCATGAGCAAGTCCCTGTGTCCACAGAGAAGAGTCACACTCTCAGTCAGTTTTGTTGCTAATGAGCAGAGGTTTGGGTTCCATCTGTCTCCCCATCACATTTCTCAATGGTTCTGAATTAAGAAGAAAAAGGATTATTTATCTCCTCCATAGATTTGCAACATGAATGAACTTCCCAAAGTATTAAAAAGAGAACTATGGGTTATTATATCAATAAAAATTACTTATATTTTAAGGCTGAAAAATCACATCAAGAAAACAAGCAAAATTATCCAGGAAGCTATGCTTCAAACATATTTGAAATATCTTTGAAGCAGAAACATGCTGCTTCCTTTGTATTTCTAGTCTCCTGGAGGATAAGTTCCATGAGCACAATGTAAGTACCCTATTTCTTCTTCATCAAAACTATTCAGAATAGTGCCCTGTCTATGATAAATGTGCAATAATCCATTTAGCTTTGTCTTTCACTTTTTAAAATCCATGGAGTCTTATTTTGCATGTGAATCTATATTTTTAAAGTTTTTATTCTAAATTTTCCTCATCACAAATATACACAAGAAGTGTGGTTTCAAACTTTTATATATGCAAGAATAGATTTTCAGCGTATATAGTTCACATTTTGTAGGTGCATTTACACATTAAAAATAAAATATCAGTTATAATGATGCACTTCTGCTACTGATCATTACTGAAGAGGTTATAAGTTGTATAATAAAGTATTTCTATGTACTTATTAATGCAAATAAATTTAAAAGAAATGACATGAATCGAAAATGAAGTGGAGATTAAAAAAATATTAAAATGTATAATAATAAAACATTTGATCTATATTTTTAAAATCTTTGTTCACATTTATTCAAGGTGATCAAAATTGTTTTCTCTCAATATGATTTTATTATAAATAAAAAGTAATATAAAATTTTGAACACAGAAATTTTAAAGCATAGGGCAGATATTTATAGGACATTCCATCCAAAAACTACAGAATACACTTTCTTCTCAAGTGCACATGGAACATTCTCCAGGATAGATCACATCTTGGTTCACAAATCAAGCCTCGGTAAGTTCAAGAAAATTGAAATCATATCAACCATGTTCTCTGACCACAACACCATGAGACTAGATATCAATTACAGGAAAAAAAGTGTAAAAAATACAAACACATGGAGGCTAAACAATACATTATTAAACAACCAAGAAATCACTGAAGAAGTCAAAGAAGAAATCAGAAAATACCTAGAAACAAGTGACAATGAAAACACAACCACCCAAAACCTATGGGACGCAGCAAAAGCAGTTCTAAGAGGGAAGTTTATAGCAATACAATCCTACCTCAAGAAACAAGAAAAATCTCAAGTAAACAACCTAACCTTACAGCCAAAACAATTAGAGAAAGAAGAACAAAAAAACTCCAAAGTGACCAGAAGGAAAGAAGTCATAAAGATCAGATCAGAAATAAATAAAAAAGAAATGAAGGAAACAATGGCAAAGATCAATAAAACTATAAGCTGGTTCTTTGAGAAGATAAAGAAAATTGATAAACCATTAGCCAGACTCATCAGGAAAAAAAGGGAGAAGATGCAAATCAATAGAATTAGAATTGAAACAGGAGAAGTAACAACAACACTGCAGAAATACAGAAGATCATGAGAGACTACTACAAGCAACTATATGCCAATAAATCGGATAACCTGGAAAAAATTCTTAGAAAAGCACAATCTTCCAAGACTGAACCAGGAAGAAATAGAAAATATGAACAGACCAATCACAAGCACTGAAATTGAGACTGTGATTAAAAATCTCCCAACAAACAAAAGCCCAGGGCCCAATGGCTTCACAGGCAAATTCTATCAAGCATTTAGAGAAGAGAAAACATCTATTCTTCTGAAACTCTTCCAAAATATAGCAGAAGGAGGAACACTCCCAAATTCATTCTATGAGGCCACCATCACCCTGATACCAAAACCAGACAAACAAGTCACAAAAAAGAAAATTATAGGCGGATATCACTGATGAATATAGATGCAAAAATCCTCAACAAAATACGAGCAAGCAGAGTCCAACAGCACATTAAAAAGATCATACACCATGAATAAGTGGGGTTTGTCCCTGGAATGCAAGGATTCTTCAATATATGCAAATCAATGTGATACAGTATATCAACAAATTGAAGGATAAAAACCATATGATCATCTCAATAGATGCAGAAAAAGCTTTTGACAAAATTCAACATCCATTTATGATAAAAACTCTCCAGAAAATGAGCATAGAAGGAAGTTACCTCAACATAATAAAAGCCATATATGACAAACCAACAGCCAACATCATTCTAAATGGTGAAAAACTGAAAGCATTCCCTCTAAGAACAGGAACAAGACAAGGGTGACCACTCTCACCACTACTATCCAACATAGTTTTGGAAGTGCTAGCCACAGTAATTAGAGAAAAAAAAAGAAATAAAAGGAATCCAAATTGGAAAAGAAGTAAAATTGTCACTCTTTGCAGATGACATGATATTACATATAGAAAACCCTAAAGAAGCTTCTAGAAAACTACTAGCACTAATTGATGAACTTAGTAAAGTAGCAGGATACAAAATTAATGCACAGATATCTCTAGCATCCCTATACATTAACAATGAAAGAGCAGAAAGAGAAATTAAGGAAACACTCCCATTTACCACTGCACAAAAAGAATAAAATACCTAGGAATAAACCTGCCTAAGGAGGCAAAAGACCTGTATGCAGAAAACTATAAGACACTGGTAAAAGAAACCAAAGAAGATACAAACAGTTGGAGGGATATATCATGTTCTTGGATTGGAAGAATCAACATTTTGAAAATGACTATACTACCCAAACCAATTTTCAGATTCAATGCAATCCCTCTCAAATTATCAATGGCATGTTTCACAGAACTAGAACAAGAAATTTTACCATTTGTATGGAAACACAAAAGACCCCAAACAGCCAAAGCAATCTTGAGAAGGAAAAACAGAGCTGGTGGAATCAGGTGCCCTGACTTCAAACTATACTACAAGGCTACAGTGATCAAGACAGTATGGTACTGGCACAAAAATAGAAATGTAGATCAGTGGAACAGAATAGAGAGCCCAGAGACAAACCCATGCATACATAGGCACCTTATCTTTGACAAAGGAGGCAAGAATATACAATGGAGAAAAGACAGCCTCTCCAGTAAGTGGAGCTGGGAAAATTGGACAGTTACATGTAAAAGACTGAAATTAGAACACTTCTTAACACCATACACAGAAATAAATTCAAAATGGATTAAAGACCTAAATGAAAGGCCAGACACTATAAAACTCTTAGAGGAAAAGAGAGGCAGAACGCTTTATGACATAAATCAAAGCAAGATTCTTTTTGACCCACCTCCTAGAATAATGGAAATAAAATCATAAATAAACAAATGGGACCTAATGAAACCTGAAAGCTTTTGCACAGCAAAAGAAACCATAAACAAGACAAGAAGACAACCCTCAGAATGGGAGAAAATATTTGCCAACGAAGCAACTGACAAAGGATTAATCTCCAAAATGTACAAGCAGCTCATGCATCTTAATACCAAAAAAAGCAAATAACCCAATCCACAAATGGGCGGAAGACCTAAACAGACATTTCTCCAAAGAAGACATGCAGATGGCTAACAAACATATGAAAAGACACTCAACATCACTAATCATTAGAGAAATGCAAGTCAAAGCCACAATGAGGTATCACCTCACTCTGATCAGAATGGCCATCATCAAAAAATTTAGAAACAATAAAAGCTGGAGAGGGTGTGGAGAAAAAGGAACCCTCCTGCACTGTTGGTGGGAATGTGAATTGGTACAGCCACTATGGAAAACAGTATGGAGGTTCCTTAAAAAACTAAAAATAGGACTACCATATGACCCTGTAATCCCACTCCTGGACATATACCCTGAGAAAACTGTAATCCAAAAAGAAACGTGTACCACAATGTTCATTGCAGCACTATTTACAATAGCCAGGACATGGAAGCAACCTAAATGTCCATCAGCAGATGAATGGATAAAGAAGATGTGGCACATATTTACAATGGAATATTACTCAGCCATAAAAAGGAATGAAATTGAGTTATTTGTAGTCAGGTGGATGGACCTAGAGTCTGTCATACAGAATGAAGAAAGCCAGAAAGAGAAAAACAAATATCATATGCTAACTCATATGTATGGAATCTAAAAAAATGGTACTGATGAACCCAGTGACAGGGCAAGAATACAGATGCAGATGTAGAGAACAGACTTGAGGACATGGGGTTGGGAGGGGCGAAGGGCAAGCTGGGACAAAGTGAGAGCGTAGCATAGACATATATACACTACCAAACGTAAAATAGATATCTAGTGGGAAGCTGCTGCAGAGCACAGGGAGATCAACACGATGATGCGTGATGACTTAGAGGGCTGGGATAGGGAGTGTGGGAGGGAGTCAGGGGAGGCAAGGGATATGGGGATATATGTATAAATACAGCTGATTCACTTTATTGTACAGCAAAAACTGACCCAACAGTGTAAAACAATTATATTCCAATAAAGAGCTTAAAAATAAATAAATAAATAAATAAATAAATAAATAAATAAATAAATAAATATTGCATATAATTTAAGAAAATAAAGTATAAGGCAAAAATTACATGAGAAATAAAACTGTACAAAAATAATAGTATGTGGCTGTCTTTAATAAATTTAAATAATGAAGTTTTCTGTTTAGTGTGTCATATGTCCTGTTCTTTCTATAATTTTTGTGTCACTTTCTTTAATGCTTCTTTCACTGAAAATCAGAATTTCATGTTTTCATACCAAAGGAAGCATTTTCATTCTTAGGAGACACCTTTACAAATGTTGAGTGCTAAAAAAGTGGCACAGCTATTAATATTAAATACCAATAATATGTCACATGAGCAATTGTAAAAAATAAATTTAATACCTGTCATCTTGCTTATGGGTCATAAATGGCCTTATTTACTTTTAAATGACTAAGATGATGTAAATTATAGATCAATCTCAGATAACAAACCAGTGGATTGTTTAAAATATATGTTATTCAAGATTTTAACAGAACAAGAAATAGGCACATATTTTTCCTTGGCTTTTTCTTTCTGCAGGTGACCAGCAGATGGACAGGCTTGGAGAGGCGTGGATGCAGGTCAGCCCCACCTGTGGCCAGGACAAGGCCACTGATGCCTGGACATACCTTATGGGAAACAGCACAGCTTGACTCACTGAGCCCCATCCCCTCCTCCATAACACTTACTAGTGTATGGAAAACAGCACTCATTTTAACTTAACTTTTCTCCCACAATCTTATACATAACCATCTGTTAAGTATAAGTACTTATTTAATATTCTTCTCAAAAAAGACTTGTTTAGGAAAATATAGAAACCACACTTTGTAGAAAGCAATAAATTCCTTTTAAATATTGTCTAATTGTGCTCCCATTGGGATCTTAATGATGTTTCATTCGTGTGTGTGGGGGGGAGGGTGGGTGGGTGTTCAGTATTATATTATTCTGATAGCATAAATAATTTCATAGTACCCTTTATTTTCTGATTCTTTGTGATTGATAGAATCTCAAAAGTTTTGAGTTAACCACGTAGGTAATGTTTGACCATCTAATCAGCTTAGACTATTCTGTACTCAGAATAGTGTAAAATCATATTGACATGCTGTTTTTCCAAACAACGAAAAGGTGATTTTACAAAAATATATGCTCTAAACTCTTCTTTTTAAAATATGAAAATCCACACTGTTTGAGCTGATGTAATGAAATTGCATATTATCTAGATGGCTTTTTTTTAATAATAAAAAGAAAGTCATGGAGCATTTACATTATTTGCTGTATTTACTTAAACAGGGTATTTGATAGGACCTATTCAAACTGATTCATTCTTTCTGCTTCTGATGGTGGGAATAAAAGTATTACCTTTTTGGAGTGATTTTTAATGTAATGTATTTGTCATTTTTCCTGTTTAAAATACTATTCACTAGTTACTTGTAAGCATCATAATTCCAGGAAATTATTACTTTCATACAAGAAGAGTGTTTCTGAGTCATCCTCACATTTAGAAGCAATTGTGCTTCCATCAGCCACTTTGGAGAAATGGTCTTTTGTTCATTTTAGTATCAAATCAGAAATCATTCATCTAATAGTCTCTGACAACTAAATGTTTCCTTTCTTAAACACAAAATTTCAACATGTGATAAACTAATTACTCTTTATTTTTCATGCCTGGTTCCTGTCAGCTTGTCATTTTTTTCCTTCTACTTTTTCATGTGTCTACTGTATAACTACCTGTTAAGCTTCAAAGGAGACAGAAAAACATTAATTCTCTTCTGCTGTTTAATAGTCATTTTTAAATATGCTGATACTTATTCCTATTTAATCATTATATTGAACACAAAAGAACTAGCAAAGAAGAATCTGGTAATAATGTTTAATATATTTTTTGGTATAAATTTACAGGACTAGAAGCCTTATAGGATATATCTATGCCTTGAAAGATATCACACATAAACATTCCCAGGAAAGTGAAAATTAAATATGTTTTTAAAAAAAACTTTAAAAAGGATGGAGAACTTATATGATTTCTGTTTCGACATAGTGTATGTTAACATTTAATATGTTTTTTAAAAGTCTATAGGCCTCTCAGATAAAGTATTAGCTGCACAAGGTATAATAATTTTTTGGCTGATTAAATTAGGATTTAAAAGTTACAAATGAAAAACCATAGAGTCATCAGCAACATGCCAGAGTAAGGAACTCTGAAACTGTGCCCCTCCAAAAAAGCAATGAAAAAACTGGAAAAACCTTTTAGTATCAATACCTGAGAGTTCTGGAAGGCTTTCAGCAACCTAGATTGTGCTGAATCAAAAAGAAACAGGACTTCCCTGGTGGCACAGTGGTTAAGAATCTGCCTGCCAATGCAGGGGACACGGGTTCCACCCCTGGTCTGAGAAGATCCCACATGCCACGGAGCAACTCAACCCGTATGCCACAACTACTGAAGCCCACACACCCTAGAGCTGTGCTCTGCAACAAGAGAAGCCACCTCAATAAGAAGCCCGCACACCGTAATGATGAGTAGCCTGAAGAGTAGCCCCGCTCGCCGAAACTAGAGAAAGCCGACCCTCAGCAACGAAGACCCAAGGCAACTGATAAGTAAGTAAGTAAATAAATAAATAAACAAATTTATTTAAAAAAAAAGAAACAACTGTATCTTGGTGAGAACATTTAACTTGCCTCATTCCCATCTTCTGTTTCCCAACTTCCTGGTGGCTTTGAAAATACCAGCCCACATTCCCAGTAGTAACATAAGGAGCAAAACAGACCCCAATCACAAAGATGTGTGATCTCTTGTTTAGACCTGTCCAGTGACTCCATGGAAGACTGGCTCAAAAGACCCGTCTTTATTTCCCTGACTCAGAGCTTGCCTGGTGCCAAAGCTGTCAACCAGCAGGAAGGAACATTTACAGCCAAATGCTTTAACTGCCACTGCCTGAGGTCCCAGGAAACAGTTGGGGCAAACAATAGACTAACTGAAAACTAGAGAGGAACGTCTGTGAAATGAGAAGTTTCTAAATACTTTAAAAAACTCTCAAAAAAGCATCTGATTTCCAGCATTGCCAAATCAAACTATTCAAAATGTTCACTCAAAAGTATGAGGTATGCAAAGAAAAAAGAAAGTATGACTCATACACAGAGAAGAGTAGTCAACAGAGATGTCCCTCAGGAAGGTTTGGACAAGAACTGTAACTCAGCTGTTCACAAAATATGTGCAAGGAGCTAAGGCAACAAAGTCTAAAGGAGCAAAAGAAAGTATTAGAGTAATGTTTCAAGAGTACAGAATGTCCAAGAGAAAGAAAACATGAAAAGTTTAAATAGGAATTCTGGGATTGAAAGGTACAATAACTGATGTGAAAAATTCAATAGATGTGCTCAACAGCAGAGTTAAGAAGAACAGAACAAAGAACCAGCGACTTGAAAACAGATTGAGATTATCTAGTCTGAAGAATAGAAAGAGAGAAGAATGAAAGTATGTGTAACAAGAGTTGCAGCAGGAGGGAGAAAGGAAACTAGACAAAAACATCACAGGCAAACAGTAAACCAACACCGTCATGAATAAAGAGGCAGAAATTCTAAACAAAATACAACCAGGCTGAACTCAGCAGTACACAGAAAGGGATTTATCCGAGGAACACAAGGTTTGTTTAACAGATCAAAGTCAATTAATACAATACAGCATATGGATAAAATAAAGGGGGAAACCCCACCCGATCACCTCAATAGATTCAGAAAAATCATTTGACAATTACAACACCTTTTTGTAATGCAAAGTCTCAACAAAATAAAAAAGAAAAGAGATGTGACCTTCTAAGCCCTGGCTACACAAAGACAGTCATCATTTTTAGTGTTTCTTCTACAGATGGAGTCAGCTGCACAGCTCCCTCATCTCATGAGAAATTCAGGAAAGGATGTGAAAAAACTCATCAGAATTTACAAAAATCTACTCCCCATTTTTATTCCTATTCTTTGCCCGATCCACTTCTCCGTGCTTTTCATCAGCTGCCGTGCACGTGGTCAGCCAAGTTCAGGAATTTCTTCCCATCTGACACATCTCAGTGCTTTCTTTGTGCAAAACCTTCTGAGTCAAGACTGATCTTGAGGGTTGCCATTTAAATGTACCTTTTACAGTAGATATCACTGTGGCATTAGTATTCTGATGGATGAGGATGAGTAAGAGGTCTTCAAAATATTCAAGTCACATGGGAAAAGAATTGGACATTTGAAAATCACATTCATAGAGTCATATTCACATGTGTTCCATTTACATGCAGACTGCCCATTAAATAATCACTTTGGAAGTCAATTTCAGTGATGGCTAATAACTAACTCATTTCCAAAGACAACCACTTTTGCAAACTTATTACCGTTTTCAATTAATGAGAATCATTTGGGGGTAAGTGGTTGAACTCATGACGAGTCCATTTGCTTGTATCCTCATCCAATAGGTACTTTTCTATTTCCTCACAAAATTGATGTAGAAGAATGACCTAGGTATAACATGTATATTTTATCTACATTTTGACATTAGGCATATTTGCACATGTATAAATCCTGCAAGAGTGAAGCATTTACATTTTTGGTCCTCCTTTCTTGTCCCCTCTCTCCAGTTTATAATATATTTGGGTTTGGAATTTTGTAATCCTACAGTTGATTTTCCACACAAAACCTAGGATATTTTATGGCACTTGAATATTCATGTTAAACACCAATATATGTGACAATTAGTCAATATTCTCTTAAAATTCTTTAGTGAATAACTCATTTTGGGGAAACTTTAGGGAAAGTGTTACTTCTGATGACATCACAAATATTTTAACATGCTGCGTTTATATTACTGGTCCTTATATCTCAATGAAGGAAAATGGGGCAATATTTGTCATGTATACCTAGAAATGTTGACATGAGAAGGATTGAATTTTTAAAAGTTGCACAGAAGTATAAAGTGGTAGGCAACATATAATGAAAAGAACTCACTCTCTAATATGTGATAATTTTAATCCAAGTTCTAACTTCTACTAACAACATGACACTGGACAGACTTCCCAGTCACTGTAAACCGCAGCTCTCGTACAAAGTGATGACCAAATTATTCCACTGAGTTATTGCAAGTGTTAATTAAGTAATAAATGCAGTTTTGGCACATGTGCTTAACATGCTCAATGAAAGTTTAATACGACTAATAAATACAAATATAGACTATTTTTTGTTAGGGAGTCTTAAATTGGAGAACCTGTATTAGATACCCAAATTAAGGGAGAGAGTTTTCTAAATCCAGTTTGACCTGCTTCTCTACGCTTTATCCTCATGGGTGGAAGTTTTTCTGTTGCATGTCAACATCTAAGGCTGTGTATCCTGTGGTCTCACCATTCCTTTTTGTCTTTTGTGACTTACAACCTCCAAAACACACATAGTCCAATAAGAGTTGATATGAGGAACTTTCCTGGTGGTGCAGTGGTTAAGAATCCACCTGGTAATGCAGGGGACAAGGGTTCAAGCCCTGGTCTGGGAAGATTCCATATGCTGCGGAGCAACTAAGCCAGTGCGCCATAACTACTGAGCCTGCGCTCTAGAACCGGAAAGCCACAACTCTTGAGCCCGTGTGCCACAGCTACTGAAGCCTGCGTGCCCTAAAGCCCGTACTCTGCGACAAGAGAAGCCACTGCAATGAGAAGCTGTGCACCACAACGAAGAGTGGCCCCCGCTTGCCGCAACTAGAGAAAACCCATGCACAGCAACGAAGACCCAGTGCAGCCAACAAATAAATTTATTTTAAAAAGTGTTGCTATGAGAAATTTATATAACTATGTTTGATAAATGTGTTCACCTCCAATGAAGCACGTGTCATTAAACTACAATGTGGCAATCTTCGTACACAATCTTATTCCTTGTCACGCATGGAAAGGATTAGACGTGTCTCATGTCTCTGATTTCTCCTCCTCCTCCTGCTGACATCAACGCAACCTCCTAGGTTTAAAGTTTGTTGATCCCCTCACTTCCAAAATATTGTCTTTCCCAGGGTTAACCCACCTATTCTCATGATTATACCCAAGTCATGGGCATTATCAATAACTACATAATTACCAAACTCTCAACTCCAAGTACTTTCCTCTCTGACCACACTGCGTGTTTCTTGTTCTAATAACTATACTTCATCTTATTCAGGGCTCTCATATGTTGACCCTACGAGTTTTTCAATGCCCATTACTGCCAGAATCATAAACCTTTAATAATGAAAGTAACACTCAGAATAATCAAAATTATCTAATTAGTCGACATGTTTGCTTATTAACTGACAAATAGGTTTTATGACATTGATGGACCTATAAAACAGCTTTTTTAAAAAAATTATTTATTTATTGGCTGTATTGGGTCTTCGTTGCTGCACGCGGGCTTCCTGTAGTTGTGGCGAGCGGGGGCCACTCTTCATTGTGGTACACAGGCTTCTCATTGTGGCAGCTTCTCTTGTTCCAGAGCACTAGGCTGTAGGCACGCGGGCTTCAGTAGTTGTGGCACGTGGGCTCTAGGGCACAGGCTCAGTAGTTGTGGTGCACAGGCTTAGTTGCTCCATGGCACGTGGGATCTTCCTGGACCAGGGATCAAACCCTTGTCCCCTGCATTGGCAGGTGGATTCTTAACCACTGCACCACCAGGGAAGTCCCTAAAATAGCTTTCTGTATAAAAGTAATATATAGTCACTTATATTGAAGCAAAAATTTTAAATATTATATTGTCTCTGGACATTAGAGTATTGTTGAAATATGATCAGGTGTATAATGAGTATATGCTACAGATTCACATATTTTAACCAGTTTCTTAGACATACCTATTTCTAAAACCCTGTATTTTTCCTGAAGAATTTATTTATTTATAAAGTTGATTCTAGTTTTCTTCAGAGCTGCATTTTTTGTTTCATGAATTTGAAATGGCTAACTGTTTCAGTTGAAGTTTCTCTTTAGAATATACCATTTTTTTAAAAAAATTATTTTATTTATTTATTTATGTATTTATTCATCGGCTGTGTTGGGTCTTTGTTGCTGTACACGGGCTTTCTCTAGTTGCAGCGAGCAGGGACCACTCTTCATTGTGGTGCGTGGGCTTCTCACTGTGGTGGCTTCTCTTGTTGCAGAGCATAGGCTCTAGGCATGCGAGCTTCAGTAGTTGTGGCACACGGGCTCCAGAAAGCAGGCTCAGTAGTTGTGGTGCACGGGCTTAGTTGCTCCGCAGCATGTGGGATCTTCCCAGACCAGGAATCGAACCCGTGTCCCCTGCATTGGCAGGTGGACCCATAACCACTGCGCCACCTAGGAAGTCCTAGAACATATCATTTTGAATTAAGAAAAATATTTCTCTTATGCTGGGATTCTGGTTAACTGAGAATGAATTCTGCCGAATGGAGACTATTTGCACCTCTGTTTTTAAATTGAAATAGACAGAATTTGTAGATACAGTCTTTTTCCTCCATCCAGAGTACTTTTCTTTAACAATATTATAGTAAAATAATGTGTCAAGTAATTTATTTGTATTTATGATTTTTAAAAATATTTTCCCAAATTTAGATTCTTCAAAATTATAGATTCTTTAAAATGATGGCATCAGGGTAGTTTTCCAGTCTCTCTGGATGCCCTCACAAAAATACAGCCGTCAATGAAACAGGAAAGCCAAAAACCCACCTACAATATTGACAATAAAACTAAGCAAAAAGTTACCTCCACAGACCCCGAGATACAAACAAATGGGGACAAAGCACTAAACCCAGAAGACCTGCGTGTGTCTGAATCAGCTCATGAGGAGAATCAAGAATCCAGAGGGTTTGTGATGGACCCACAAACAGGAGAACCTCAAGCGTCCAACGATACCCCCTGGGAGGCATGAGTCCAACATGTAAACAGAAGCTGACACCGTCCCAGAGTAAGGAGTTAGCTGGTGAGGCTGTGGACCCACGCGGACTCCTGAAACTGACCAGCCAGGAGTTTCACATCCCAAGTCTGCCGTCAGCGGAAGCTGCTCAGAATAGCATCAAATTTGAGTCAGGAGAACAGAGTCAAAGGAAGAAAGCAGATAGAAGTGGCAGAGGGAGACAGAATCAGAACATCTCAGAATGCAAGCCACCAATTTTTAACTCTAAAGAAAAACAACAGAAACAAACCACGCTTTCTAACTAAATCAGAACTCCAAAAATTGGGGATACAAATCTCAGATAAAAATAAAATGCAGAACAGAATCATGTTCAAATCTCATGCAAAATTTCTGTAAGAAAAAAAAAATAAGGAACAGAATAAACATTCATTTGACCATGAAATTATTCCAGAAAGCACTTCAACAAAACATATAGAAACTATAGCTTGCTCTTTTAAAATTAACTGAAAGACATGAGAGAATGATATATCACCTGGAAAAAAATGACAGAGATTAAAAAAAACAGAGTAAAAGAACTTAGAAAGAATTAGAAATAAAATTCAAGGTTATTGCAAAAATAAAGATTAAATTAGAAGGAACACAAGAACAAGTAAATACAACAGTTAACTCCTTAAGAGGAGCAGAAGTTGAAAAAATATAATCAAAATAAATGTCTTAAATAATTTGGAGAAAAATGTTAAATATTAAAATGAGGCAAAGAATATCCAACATATCAATCCTGAAGATGAAAACTGAAAGGAACAGAGATAAACATTAAATACCATGATTAAAATAAAAGCTTGCCTAAAAACATGTTTTTGAATAATTTGAAACTGTGCATTAGAAAAGTATTCACATATAATATTGATTCAGAATGCCCAACACCAAAACATTGAAGCAACATTACTGACTTTTAAAGGAACAAAAAAAGTCTTCTGGGCATGCAGGCAAAAAGAGAGTGTGACTTACAAGGAAAATTAAAGTTAGATTTTCTGCAGAAATGCTTATGTCAGCAGAAAAAAAAAATAGCATACTTAAGAAACTCAATGAAAGAAATCATGATCCAAAGGTTTCCTATCCAGAAAAAAGTGACTTTCAAGTTCAGACGAAATGCTCTGGACATGAAAGGCTGAGGAACTATTGTTTCTGCAAATGCTCACGTGGGGAAATGCAGGCCCAGTAACGTCACAGTGGCAATGAACGTGAAAGGGACAGTTATTTGCAGAACTAAGATGAAGAAGATGTAATATGTACCCCAACCAGCAGGTGCAGTTCAACCATGAAAACATGGAAGAGAATGGGGAGGGCGTGATGTGAAAGACAAAGAGGGACCACCCACTCCTCAGTCAGGGCCCTAAACATCCGTGATGGGTGAGGACCCTTATGATGACAGGTGAGCACAGGGATGGTGTTTTGAAGAAGAGGACAACCCACTCAATCGCTGAGTGAATATTCAGTCCTTTGGTTCATAGTCAACATTCACTGAACTGCATCTGTGTGGCTGGCGCAGTGTCACACTGAGAAGTCTGTGCCCTGCAACAAGGAGTAGCCCCTGCTCACCACAACTAGAGAAAGCCCCTGTGCAGCAATAAAGACCCATTGCAGCCAAAAAATAAATGAATAAATAAAATAAATTAAAAAAAAAAAAAGAAGTTTAAAACTTTGAGCTTGTCTTTACACGTGCCCTGCCAAAAACACACCACTGGTATGAATGGCATTAGTAAGAGGACCTTCCATTTGGTTGGGGAGATTTTTTGGCTGCTACAGGACAGAGGGGTGAGCTGTGGGTACAATAGGGAAGAGGACTGTTAATCATCACTCGTTTATCCCAAAACCAAAATATCTAGGATGAAAGCTTTCCAGGCATTCAAACGAGTGAAGTGACTATAAAAAACTTATTCCTAAGCAACATGGTTTATTGTCCTGGAGACATTTTTATCACTAACTTTCCATGTTTTTACAACTTGATAGAGGTCAGAACAATAACAAAATAGCTCAGAAGTTAACGTAAGGTGATTTGTTGAGGCAAGTTATGTAAATAAAATAACTGGTTCTTCGAAGGGAAAAAAAAGATTACAGTCAACCCTCCAAGGGTTCCATACCCAGGGATTCAACCAACAGTAGATCAAAAATATTTTTTAAAGTTCTAAAAAACCAAACGTGAATTTGCTATGTGCTGGCAACTATTTACATAGCATTTGCATTGTATTAAGTATTATAAGTCATCTAGGGGTGATTTATAGTATCTGTAGGTTATATGTGAATACTAGGCCATTTTATATAAGGAACTTGAGCATCCTTGGATCTTGGTATCTGCGGGGTCCTGGACCAGCCCCCTATGAGACAAGGGAGGGCTGTGTATCCTGTCAGAGAAAGACTTTTCTAAAGGTGGGTTTGGAATTGGAGGACAGAAGGTAGGATTTTGAATGGCTAAACCAGGAAATAAACCGTTTCTATAAAGTACTCACTAAAGGTATTGCTGAGAAGTGGAGGTAGTGTTTCTGCTCTATAACTTTATTTTGATTTTTAATACAATAAAACTATTTTGAAAGTGTATATTTTAGCAAAAGTGTACCTTTATTTATTTATTTATTTATTTACAGCTGTGTCTGGTTGTAGTTTTCACAAGTGGGATCTTTTGTTGCTGTACGTGGGCTCCTTACTATGGGGTGCGGGCTTCTCTCTAGTTGTGGCACAGGATCCAGAGTGTGTGGGCTCTGTAGCTGCAGCACTCAGGCTCTTTATTTATAGCGTGTGCATGCGTGGACTCACTAGTTACAATGCGCCTGCTTAGTTGACCCGCCGGCATGTGGGATCTTATTTCCCCGACCAGGGATCGAATCCGCATCCCCTGCATTGGAAGGCGAATTCTTAACCACTGAACCACCAGGGAAGTCCCAAAAGTGTACCTTTTTACCAGCTTTGATATATTGTAAAACGAGAATATTTATCATTCCTCAGACAAATGAAATTCTATGTACTTCCTTTTGGTCAGCACATTATTATCAGGTTATAGTTATGGATGTTATAAGACAAATATTTTGTGGTTTAGACCTAAGGGATTATATTTAAATTGCATCTTCTAATTTTTCAGTGGTCCAGGATGAGAATGAAAAACCCTCATTGTTGAAGTATGGTTGGACGGTTTTCAAAATAACAGACCAGAAGAAAAAAAAAAAAGACTTTAATTTAGTAAAGAAGCAAAATGTTCTTCCAAAATAACCTAAACTGTAGAGCTGACACATGCCCAAATAAAAGTGTGTTCTCTGTCTTCTCCCCACCTGGGTAACAGAGGGGATTGTGGGTACTGAACATTATCAGAAAAACAGCGAATAGTTAAATTCTGTGCTTATTAGTTCCAGAGAAAGAGAAAAAAACCCGCTACAACTTACACTATGTTTATTTAGAAACCTCCTAGAATTATCTTAAAGATTTTCAAACATAAATTACTGACTTATAAGGCAGATAAAGAGACCTAGAATTAAAGGTTACTCATATCCTAAATAATGTTTCGCAGCTTAAAATGTGCTTAGTTCCATATAGTCCCATAGAATTAACTCTTTAAAATATTTCACACCTTTGAGGTCGCCACTTAATTCAGCCTTCAACATTTTTTTAAACTTTTGTTAATTGAAATTATTTTATTATTTAACAAAAATATACTGAGTATATTTAACAAATATGTACTGAGTGCAGTGTGCAAGGCAGTGGAACGCAGCAGTGAACAAAACAAAACAAAATCACTGACTTCATGGAGATTAAATTCTTGTGAAGAAAACAGAAATATAGCATATGTGGATATGTTAACAATAAGTTAACTTGTAAGTAATTATAAAAACAATAGGCTAGATACATGAAGTATAAGCACGTTGACTAGTGATACGCGTGAAGAGGAGAGGAGCTAGGGAAAGGGAGGTGGGGGCGGTGAGTCTGCAGAGGTAACAGGACGTCCTCCACAATGGCCTCAGGATGAGGCATGGAGGGCTGAGCGACCCACAGAACTGAGCACAGAGGCCCCAGCACAGGAGGATGCTGACTGTGTCCAGGAGCAGCAGAGTAAATGAGGTGACGGGGTGGGTGTCAGGACACAGAGGCAACTGGCTGTCCGCTCTTCTGGGATCTTATGGGGACAGACTTCCACTTGCACCCTGAGCAGGCTGTGAGCCACTGTAGGACACTGAGCACAGGGGCAACCTGATCTAACTTCAATTTTTCTCTCTTGTCTTTTTTTTTTTTAAAGTAAGACTTCTTATAGCAGTTTTAGGTTCATGGCAAAATTGAGCAGAAGGTACAGAGATTTCCCCTAAACCCCATAACCCCACACATGCACTGCCTCCTACATCATTCGCATCCCCACCAGATGGTACCTTTGTTAAAACTGATGAACTACATTAACACACCATTATCACCCCAAATTCACAGGTTACACTATGGCTCCCTCTTAGTGTTGCACATTCATGGGTTTGGACAAACATACAACGACATGTATCCACCATTATAGCATCATACAGAGCATTTCATGCCCCTAAAAATCCCCTGTGCTATGCCTCTGCACTATTCCCTGCCCTGAACCCCCAGCTCCTGCCACCACTGATTCTTTTTGGTCTCCATAGTTCTGCCTTTTTCAGAATGTCATATGGTTAGAATCCACTGGCTTCCTTTACCTCATGATATGCATTTAAGGTTCCTCCACATCTTTTCATGGCTTGGAAGTTCATTTCTTTTTAGCTCTGAATCATACTCCATTGGCTGGATGGACCATAGTTTATTTATCCATCACCTACTGAAGGATAACTGGGTTGCTTCATGTTTATAGCTTGGCTGCTATAAACATCTGTGTGCAGGTTTTTGTGTGGATACAAGTTTCCAGGTCATTTGGGTAAATACCAAGGAGTGTGACTGCTGCATTGTGTGACAAGAGTATGTTTAGTTTCGTAAGAAACCGCCAACTGTCTTCCAAAGTGGCTGCCACCTTAATCTTAATATGACCATATTCTTCATTGCCCTGGTTAATGAATGTCACCAATTTTTAAAGAGCCTGAGAGTATCAGTACATGAAAGTTCAGATGCCCTGAAATCTTGTGTCATATGTGAAGGAACGTTTACGAAGATCATCCCAAAATCCAAAGATTATTCCCAAAGGAAAGTGATCCAAAAGAGCCTTGAATTTAGATAGCATTGCCAAAAGTAGGTTGTGAAGCTGAAATTTCATAAATTTTATTTCCAAATGAAAAATAATTTTAAACTTTCAAGCAACTGTTATGAGAAGAGTGACTTGAATGTCTGAGCCTGAATTTTAGGGAGGGATGTGCAGTAGAGTTATGAATTTGAGAGTCGTCCACAGAGATGCTTTTTATTACCTCTGAATAAGATCATGAGGAAGTCAACACAGATAGAAAAGATGGGCCATCTGAGGTCTGAGCTCTGGGTCATCCAGCCTATAAAGGTGGTGAGGGGACCAGCAAGGCAGATGGAGAAGGGTGGTCAGTGGAGTCAGAGGGAAATAGGAGCGTGTGGTACCAGATGACACCCCCCCCCCCGCCCCGACACACACACACACACAACGCTGTGAAACTGCCTATTATCCAGAACAAGGTTTCTGGGGAGAGCAGAGCAGCATCCCTAACTGGCCCCAAATGGCTCCATAGATCAGGGAAAGGAGGCCGGCTTAGGGTTTTGTTGTGGCTTGGAGGTGGGGCCAGAGTGAGGATCCCCTGTTTGCAAGGTGTGAAATTGATCTGTGTAGAAAAAGGCAGCAGGCAGACTTTCTTATCAGTTTGCACAGATGTGGTGAAGAAGGGGTGAGACGTCAAAGCTGTCTGCAAACCTCCAGATGTGGAGTCAAGCTATTCAGGACCGGGTGCAGGCTAAAGTCTGACCAGAACGGCTTTAGGAGAGAATCCAGGAGAGAACAGGGACCTAGTGGGAAAGGATAACATGAGAAATTTCTGGAAATGGAAAGAGAAAAAAGAGGTGATGCTGGTGCTAGAAACAGAGTCAAGAGAGGTTTTTTCAAGATGGGAGAAATGTATGTGATGTTTAGAAAGAGGAAAGTTGATGCCAGAGCTGGAGGACAGACTGATGGATGTGCAGAGGGAATGTCATCTAAGTTCTGAGGGGACAGGACAGAAGGCAGACTGTCCAGCCCAGAGTAATGGGTGTTGGATGAGAGGTGAAAGGCTGGTCCCCGCTGGCTTTAGCTTTCTCTGGGAAAGAGGGCATGAGGTCATCCTCTGAAGGGGTATGTGTACCGATTTTAAGGAGAGAATAAAAATGAGCAGTAGTCATCTCCCTTTGGCTATACTGGACCCCCCCCCCCCCCCCCACCGCCTGCCAGTACAAAGGAGGCTGGACAGGTGAGAATGTCTTGTCCCAAGGGTTTTTAAGTCCCTTCTATACCCTAGGAATAGTCACTGTTTATAGAGTTCATTCCAAAATTAGGTATCACAGGGCATAGTGTCTGTATTTGTATTTTCAAAAAACTTCCTCCTTCAGAGAAAGACAAATATCATATGATATCACTTATATCCGGAATCTAAAGATAATACAAATGAATCTATATATACACAGAAACAGACTCACAGACACAGAAAAGAAATGTATGGTCACCAGAAAGGAAAGGGTGGGGAGGGATAAATTAGAAAATTGGGATTAACAGATACAAACAACTATGTATAAAATAGGTAAACAAGAAGGTCCCACATGGAACTATATTCAATATCTTGTAATAAGTTATAATGGAAAAGAATACGAAAAACAATATTTATATCTGAATCACTTTGCTGTACACCAGAAACTAACACAACATTAAATCAGCTATACTTCAATTTTAAAAAAAGGACTTCTTCCTAAAAAAGGCAAACTGTTTTGCCCTTTATGAATATAAAGAGGCCCTAGCACATTTTACATAAGAGTCTACAAGTTTTACCCAAGTTGATCCCCTGGAAGAAAAATATATGAACTATTTAAGACACTAAGCCTCAAGGTCACGGCCAAGCATTCTTATTTTCTGCAGAGGTGTTGTGTGCCTCCATTCAGCATTTTTAATTTGCATGTATGTTAACCTCTTGACACAAATGATTCTCTGGCAGGAATATCTTCAATTTTATGACATTTTAGAGAGCTTTTTTTTTTAAATGCAGGATCATCATTCTGTGATTAGTTCTGGTATATATTCTGAAAGTCGTATAAATGTATACATGATATATAGGTACGTACACACATATATAAATATCCATCGTAACCCCAGGAGAAAAAGAGAGGTGGGGTTTGCCGATTTAAGAATGCTAGAAGCAGCCTGTGTGGTGAATATCAAGTCATAAATTTATAATATGAAGTCACTGTGGCTTGAGGGATGAATATTCAGTGCCTGGTATTACCTGATAAAGTCATACATATGTATCGCTCCAGTTTACGTGATAATTACTGAATCTGCCTTAGCATCTGCTTTTACCAGATAAACTGAATTTATTATTTTGAATAAGGCAGTCACAATAATTCATAGCATTGTGAAGAATTGGCAAACAAGGGGTCACAAGAGAAAGGAAAGGTGAGTATGAAATTATGTTAGAAATTCTAATCAGTATATTAAATCACAATTGTCTTTTTTATATAAAATTTTGGTAATTTTAGAATATGCTCCAGGAAAAAAGTTAAAGCTCAGTCCAAAGGCATCTGGAGGATTTCTGAAGTATCCATGTTAGTCCTTGAATTTTAAAGTGACTTTTATCATATTTCAAAATAGCTGTGCATCTTCCCTGTAAACCTACCAACAAATAAGTGAATATGTTTCTCTATTTCTTGTTCAACCATCAACCAAATGATAAGCGGAAAAATGCATTTTTGTAATAAAAGAGATAAGCTCAGAAGAATGTAGGTAGTTGTTTAAAGACACAGTGTAATAAATCCACCATCATATCTACAGAATCCCTCTGCTTAGGACAGTCAAGTTTACATCAAGTCTTTAAGCTCCTGTATCACTAATACCACATTATTTTTCCTTGGTGTAATTCAAGAGCTCTGATTTACCTCAGGCATCATTATTTTCTCAATATATTTTGAATGAAAATAGTGACTCCTTACTAGCTGGCCCATATCAACATTCAAATTCCTAGTTTTAATAGAATTTGTCATTGTTTTTCAGTGTCATCAAGTAAGATATAAAAGTCAAATAAATACATAAATAAAAACATTAAACAAATTAAAAGGAAACAAAGATCATTTCATTGTGAACTAAGGATGCAAATTCTAACTTTCAAAGGGAGTATGAAATCATAAAGAAAAAATAGATTTCTTTAAATAAATGACACAATAGACCAGATAGGTTTAATTGACATTTATAGGATATTCCATCTCAAAACAGCAGAATACACCTTCTTCTCAAGTGCACATGGAACATTCTCCAGGATAGATCACATCTGGGGTTACATATCAAGTCTCAGTAAATTTAAGAAAATTGAAATTATAGCAAGCATCTTTTATAACCGCAAAGCAAAAAGATTAGAAATCAATGACAGGAAAAAAAATGTAAAAAACACAAATACATGGAGGCTAAACAATATGCTACTAAATAACTAAGAGATCACTGAAGAAATCAAAGAGGAAATCAAAAAATACAGAGAAACAAATGACAATGAAAACAAGACCACCCAAACCTATGGGTTGCAGCAAAAGCAGTCCTAGGAGGGAGGTTTATAGCAATTCAATCCTACCTCAACAAACAAGAAAAATCTCAAATAAACAACCTAATTTACACCTAAAGCAACTAGAAAAGGAACAAACAAAACCCAAAGTTAGTAGAGGGAAAGAACCATAAAAATCAGAGGAGAAATAAATGAAATAGAAACAAAGAAAACAATAGGAAAAATCAATGAAACTAAAAGCTTGTTCTTTGAGAAGATAAACAAAATTGATTAAAACTTAGCCAGACTCATCAAGAAAAAAAAAGGAAGAGGATTCAAATCAATAAAATTAGAAATGAAGAAGGAGAAATTACAACAGACACTGCAGAAATACAAAGGACCATAAGAAACTACTACAAGCAACTATATGCCAATAAAATGGGCAGCCTGGAAGAAATGGACAAATTCTTAGAAAGGTACAAACTTCCAAGACTGAACCAGGATTAAATAGAAAACATAAACAGACCAATCACAAGGAAAGAAACTGAAACTGCAATTAAAAATCTTCCAACAAACAAAAGTCCAGAACCAGAGGGCTTCATAGAGAATTCTATCAAACATTTAGAGAAGAGCTAACACCCATCCTTCTCAAGCTCTTCCAAAAAACTGCAGAGGAAGGAATACTCTCAAGCTCCTTCTATGAGGCCACCATTACCCTGATACCAAAACTAGACAAAGATAGCAGAACAAAAGAAAATTACATGCCAATATCTCTGATGAACAGACACAAAAATCCTCAACAAAATATTAGCAAACAGAATCCAAAAACACATTAAAAGGATCATACACCATGATCAAGTGGGATTTATCCCAGGGATACAAGGATTCTTCAATATGCACAAATCAATCAATGTGATATACCATATTAACAAATTAAAGAATAAAAACCATATGATCACCTCAACAGATGCAGAAAAAGTTTTCACAGAATCCAACACCAATTTATGATAAGAATTCTCCAGAAAATGGGCATAGAGAGAACCTACCTCCACATAATAAAGGCCATATATGACAAACCCACAGCAAACATCATTCTCAATGGTGAAAAACTGAAAGCATTTCCTCTAAAATCAGGAACAAGACAAGGATGTCTGCTCTTGCCACTATTATTCAACATAGTTTTGGAAGTCCTAGCCACGGTAATCAGAGAAGAAAAAGATATAAAGGGAATTCAAATTGGAAAAGAAGAAGTAAAACTGTCACTGTTTGCAGATGACATGATACCATATGTAGAAAATCCTAAACCACCACCAGATGACCACCAGAAAACTAGAGGTCATCAATGAATTTGGTAAAGTTGCAGGATACAAAATTAATACATGGAAATTTCTTCCATTCCTATACACTAACAATGAAAGATTAGAAAGAGAAATTAAGGAAACCTAGGAATAAACCTACTAAGGAGATAAAAGATCTGTATTCTGAAAACTATAAGATACTAAAGAAATAAATCAAAGACAACACAAATAGATGGAGGGATATACCATGTTTTTGGATTGGAAGAATCAATATTGTGAAAATGATTATACTACTCAAAGCAATTGATAGATTCAATGCAATTCCTATCAAATTACCAATGGAAGTTTTCACAGAATTAGAGTAAAAATTTTACAATTTGTTATGGAGACATAAAATACCGTGAATAGCCAGAGCAATCTTGAGAAAGAAAAATGATGCCTGAGGAATCAGACTCCCTGACTTCAGAATATACTACAAAGCTACATTAATCAAGATGGTATGGTACTAGCACAAATACAGAAATATAGATCAATGGAACTGGATAGAAAACCCAGAAATAAACCCATGCACATATGGTCACCTAATCTATGACAAAGGAGGCAAGGATACACAATGGAGAAAAGACAGTTTCTTCAATAAGTGGTGCTGGGAAAACTGGACAGCAACATGTAAAAGAATGAAATTAGAACACTCTCTAACACCATATACAAAAATAAACTCAAAATGGATTAAAGACCTAAATGTAAGCCCAGACACTATAAAACTCCTAGAGGAAAACATAGGAAGGACACTCTTTGACATAAATCATTGCAAGAAATTTTTGATTGACCTCCTACAGTAATGAAAATAAAAACAAAAATAAACAAATGGGGCCTAACAAAACTTAAAAGCTTTTGCACAGCAAAGAAAACCACAAATGAGACAAAAAGACACCCTCAGAATGGGAGACAATATTAGCAAATGAAGCAACTGACAAGAGATTAATCACCAAAATATACAAGCAGCACATGCAGCTCAATATCAACAAAGCAAAGAATCCAATCTAAAAATGGGCAGAAGACCTAAACAGACATGTCTTCAAAGAAGACATACAGATGGCCAAGAGGCACATGAAAAGATGCTCAAAATCACTAATTATTAGAGAAATGCAGATCAAAGTTACAATGAGGTATCACCTCACACCAGTCAGAATGGCCATCATCAGAAAATCTACAAACAATAAATCCTGGAGAGGGTGTGGAGAAAAGGGTCCCCTCTTCCACTGTTGGTGGGAATGTAAATTGGTACAGCCACTATGGAGAACAGTATGGAGGTTCCTTAAAAAACTAAAAATAGAACTATCATATGACCCAGCAATCCCACTACTGGGCATATACCCTGAGAAAACCATAATTCAAAAAGACACATGCACCCCAGTATTCATTGCAGCACTATTTACAACAGCCAGGATGTGGAAACAACCTAAATGTCCATCGACAGAGGAATGGATAAAGAAGATGTGGTACATATATACAATGGAATATTACTCAACCATAAAAAGGAACTAAGTTGGGTCATTTGTAGAGAAGTGGATGGACCTAGAATCTGTCATACAGAATGAAGTAAGTCAGAAAGAGAAAAATATTGTATATTAACACATATATGTGGAATCCAGAAAAATGGTACAGGTGAACCTATTTGCAGGGCAGGGATAGAGCCACAGACATAGAGAACAGATATGTGGACACAGTGGGGGAGGGGGAGGGTGGGATGCTTTGGGAGATTAGGATGGACATATATACACTATCATGCATAAAACAGATAGCTAGTAGGTAACTGCTGTATAGCACAGGGAGCTCAGCTCGGTGCTTTGTGATGACCTAGATGGATGGGATTGGGGGGAGGAGGGAGGTCCAGGAGGGAGGGGACATATGTATACATAAAGCTGATTCACTGCATTGTACAACAAAAACTGACACAATATTGTAAAGCTACTATACCCCAATTAAAACAAAAAAACAGAAAAACAAAACCTTCAGAGAGCTGAAAGCCCGCCTCCAAATGATGACTTGGAAATATTATTAGCGTGTATGGACACTGTGTTAAGGACACTGCCTCTTTTCTGTCGTCTGTTTTCAGGGGTAAAGGTTTTCCCCTCAAAAGTGCACGAGGAGCAAAAGTAGTTGCTTTCTCCCTGGACCCCGTGCTCGAACTCACTTTGTACCTAAGGCAGCAGAGGATGGGTCCTTGGGTAATAGCCATGTAGCTTTCTAAAATGTTCTGGAAGCTTTTCCAAAAAGGACAGTAGCAGGGTGCCTAGCGTTATTTTTTTTTTTTAAGTGGTGGGTGTGGTGGGGCGGGGGGTGGGGGGAATCTAGGGAACCAAGGGAAAGAAAAGGAACTGACCAGAGTGCAGAGATGTGTTTATCCACACACTGAAGGGACAGCTCTGCTTGGGTGGTAACTCGTTAATTATTAAGCCGGCCCTAAGTGGACCTGATATTGAGTACTAATGACTTTTGTGCAGTTGTGGCCCCGCAGGGACGGGGATGAGCTGATGCCAGTCGCTTGTCTAAAAGCATCTGGTTAAAGACCACTGTTCTCTGCCTGCATTGGAACACGACATTAATTAAAAACCAAAGGGATGGAAATTCCCTGGAGGTCCAATGGTTAAGACTCCGTGCTTCCAATGCAGAAAGCAAGTGTTGGATCCCTCGTCAGGGAACTAGGATCCCACATGCCTGGTGTGCGGCCAAAAAAAATTAGGGGAGGGATGAAAGTTTCTTTAGGTTACCAAAGCAACACAATTGATGGCCCCGCAAATGTGGAATTGGCTGGTTCAAACTCATCTTGCTTCGCTTGGTCCTAGTGAGAAATAAGTTTCAAGAATGCATTGCTCGGGGCTGGGAGGGGGTTACTCTCTAAGGCAAAGTTTTGTGCTTCTACAAAACCCTAGAAAAACAAGTCTCCCTTTAAAACTGTAGGTCTCAACCTTTTAATGAAAAATTACAGACCCATCAGAGAATGTGGTCAAATATACGGTAACTTTCCCTGCTGGCCATAAAATGCATGCACACATAGACCTTCAGTATTTCACAAAAATATCATGGGGTCATTCACACGCTGAAGTCCACCAACCAATCCCAGGTTAAGAACTGACATTTTTTTCTAGGCATTTAAACTCTGGCAACTATTACAGGCTATTAACAATTCTGTAATCACAGAAGTTTTTCTACAACCTTAAATGAGAACAATTGTGAAAATAAGCACAATGCTCCTTACGATCTCAAAAATGTGTGTAAAACGTTTGTACACAAAACAGACTTAGCATTTAAGAGGCAGGACACGTTGCTTATGTGATGGGGGACATCAAATGGTACTAACACCTTTAAAATGTGAAGGGGAACTGTTTGCAGGACAAAAATTTTTCACCTTGAAATTGGAGGTGATTGGGAGCAAGCATTTACTAAATCATTTAAAAATATAATAAAGAAAATATAGTTGGGGTTATTTTAAATATAAATTTATACGTATCAGATTTTTAACACATTTATTTAACAAAAATTAAGACAAATTTCTTAATTCCATCTAAGAGTTATTACAGCAACATAAAACAAAAATTTACAGGTGAAGACCAAGAAATTATCAGACCAAGTGAAGGAAGTCAGACAGAGAAAGACAAATATCATACAATACCACTCATATGTGGAACCTAATTTTTAAAAATGCTACAGACGAACATATTTACAAGACAGAAACAGACTCAAGGATTTTGAAAACAAATTTGTGGTCACCAAAGGGGAAATGTGGGGTGGGGAGGAGGGATAAATTAGGAGGTTGGGGTTAACGTATACACACTACTATATATAAAATAGATAACCAACAAGGACCTACGGTATAGCACAGGGAACTCTACTCAATATTCTGTAATAACCTATATGGGTAAAGAATCTGAAAAAGAATGAAAGGCATATATATCTATATCTATAACCATCTCTCTCTTGATATATATATCAAGTATACCTTTGCTGTATACCTGAAACGAATACACTATTGTAAATCAACTATATTTCAATAAAATTAAAAAAAAAATAAAAATTTACAAGTGAAGAAAGTAGAAGATTATCGAAAAAAAGCAGAAACTAGATGTCAAGACCAGTCTGTAGGCAGATACCTCTAGGCCCATAAATAAGCCTCTATGGATTAATTACTTCAATTTAAAAATTGTGGCTTAGTTCAAATAATATTGGAAATGCATTTATTTCAGAATAATGGTGTTCTTGCCATTGGCTAGAAAGCTTGCCAGGTGGTAGGGGTGCAGTAGCAAACCAGAGGGGTACAGTGCCCTCCATGGACAGGCAGAGGTTCCCCGTGACTGGACCCAGCCTGCCTGCCTGAACTTCTCCTGCCCCCATTTTTCTCAACATGACATGGAAACAACCTTCCTCTAGGCCCCCTCTTTCCTGGCTTCTAGGCCCTCTTTGGACAGCCCTTTCTGCACATTCACCCCCAACACCCACCAGTCTCCTCCTGCCAAATCCAACATTTTTTTCAGCTCTCAGTGGGTTTCTCCATCAAGGTTACCTGAGCTTTTACAGATCCCTGGGTTTCTCTCTAATACTTTTTACATTTCAAATTCTTTGCCCAAAGTCTGTGTTTTTGACTCAAGGCTGTGATGGATAACGACACGGATTCCAAGCCCCAGCAAAACTCCTGAAACAGAACAGATAAGGACTGATAAAGAGTTATAGAATAAATAAATGTGGGTATGAATAAATGAACGATTAGCTCATGGGTCTTTGAGAGATTACAGTTTTCAGGGGCTGCCAGTGCTCTGTGCAGAGTGAGCCCTCAAAGTGAGCACAGAGGTCTGCTCTTAGCAGAGATGCCACGGTCACTCCAGGCAAAACTGCGCGTGGTTGCCTGTTTGGAAGTCACAGAGCATGTGTTTGCTCCAGACGCAGGGCTTGTCCATTCATCCACCCAGCGGTGCAGGATTCACACACCAGAGCAGTGCATCAAATGCCTGAGAAACAGTAAGACATTCCTCTACTTCTGATTTTTTCGTAAGATTTTCCAGCAGATAATACAATGTCTGGCTATGGTGGGAGCTCAACAAATATTGATGGCTTAACCGGATGCACGAATATACCAAGAGCCACGGAACAGCATAAAGAGAATCAATGCTAAAATCAGGGTAAAAGGGGTACCAAGCCTTTATTTCCTCAAAGAAGAATGTTCTAGCCAAAATAACCCACGTTGAATATTTATACTGCATAAGCAGGTTGGCATTTTTAGAAATTAGACTTTCGCTTCACTTCATTAGATGTCCTCATTAGATGCTTTATTTCTAAGTTTAAATCCGCTGAAAACACACACAAATAAGAAGAAGCAATATAGAACCGCACATTTGCAAACATTTAAAATCAAAACAGAAACAGCCATCATCTGTCCTTTTCTCGGCATACCTTAATTTAATATGCAAATGAGCACAGCTCCTGCCCATATCGGAATTTTACTTGGCAGTTTGCTAATTCACTTTACATAATATAGCACAGACACAGACATTTATACATAAAATTATACTCAGATCTTTTTATAATTTCTAATATTTTATTAACAGATGTTGCAAGTGTGATGATTTCTAATACTCCAAGGGAACCAACCATGTTACTGTAAAATGTTCTCTAATCTTTTCCCTGATTACACGTTTGATTTTATTCCAACAAAATGACCTCATTTTCCTTTTATCTATTTTATATACAAGGGATGAAAAGCCAGATTTAATAACAATGGGCTTTTTTATTGAAAAGGAAATAAAACCCCAAAATAACTTTCTGAATGTGAAATCCCCCTGCACTTAGTCTTCATGAATAAGCTAATTAGCATCTCCAAGTAACATGTTAATATAAAGAAAGAGTGGCTATTCACTGAATTAACAAAACCTTGTTTGTAAAGCAGAGCTGTGGACAAATACAGTCTGAACTCCCAAAAGAATAAGTTTACTTAATTATATTAGCTATTTTATCAAATTCTTTAAATGAATTTTCTTCTTTTTTATCTTTTTTTTTTTTTTTTTTGGCCATGCCACGTGTCATGCAGGATCTTAATTCCCCAACCAGGGATAGAACCCGTACCCCCTGCATGGAAGCATGGAGCCCTAACCACTGGACTGTCAGGGAAGTCCCTGAATTTTCATCTTTACCTTTGAATTATTGTGTACAGAAACACTGTTTTTCTCACTTAGTAAATGGGTTACTTATAAGAACTATATGAAGATCAGCAGATAGTTTACATATATTAAACTGGTGAGACAATAATTTAAATACATAATTCAAACATTTTGCATCTTATGATCTTCGAAATTTATCTAAAAGAAGCATCAATTGTCAAGAACAACTTTTCTAAAGGATCTGGCTTCCTTTAAAAAAGGAAAAGTCAAAAAACTAAAAATAGGGCTACCATATGATCCAGCAATCCCACTCCTGGACATATATCCAGAGAAAACCAAACTTCAAAAAGATACATGCACCCAGTGTTCATAGCAGCACTGTTCACAATAGCAAGGACATGGCAGCAACGTAATGTCCATCAACAGAGGAATGGATAAAGAAGATGTGGTACATGTATACCATGGAATACTACTCAGCCATTAAAAAGAATGAAATAATGCCATTTGCAGCAACATGGGTGGACCTAGAGATTATCATACTAAGTGAAACAAATCAGACAGAAAAAGACAAATATCATATATCACTCACATGTGGAATCTAATTTTTAAAAAATGATACAAATGAACACATTTACAAAATAGAAAGACTCAGATTTCGAAAACAAACTTATGGTTACTAGAGGGTGAGGTGGGGGATGAACTAGAAGCTTGGGATTAACACACACATACCGCTATACAGAAAAAAGCTAAGCAGCAAGGACCTACTGTATAGCACAGGAAACTCTCCTCAATATTCTGTAATAACCTACACGGATAAAGAATCTGAAAAAGAATAGATACATGTATATGTAAATATAACTGAATCACTTTGTTGTACAACTGAAACGAACACAACACTGTAAATCAAATATACTCCAATAAAATTTAAAAAAAAAAAAAGTAAGTTGTGTCTGGGTAGGTAATGACCTAGCATAAAAATGGCCACATCTATAAAAAGAGAATTTGGTCCAAGTTGCACTTCTACTCTCTCGGGCCCTAGGGTCCCAGGAAGACTCAGAGTCACACTGCTTTGTATCACTTAACTCTCCAGCCTCTAAGCCTGTGAATCTGCCTTTCATCTCGAACTTGACCAGGGAGCTGGCAAAAGCCCAGGTAGTGCCTGAAGTAGCATGACTGTCAGGCAGGGGTCAGGGAACATGAGTGATGTAGTAACTGGGGGGTCAGCAAGGCCCCCAGGGTTTGCTTGTCAGGGTTCTTCTTGGTTCCTCTGTGTTTATAGATGCAGATGTTCTTTTCCACTGGGTGTGTGGAGGGCCCTCTCACCCGAGGGCTTTGTGACCTGTTTCAGCGGGGGCGGGGGGGGGGGAAGGTCAGAGGGACCATCACGCTTCTGCCATTTTCTCAAACTCCATCAGCTTAAAATATCCACATCCCGGGGTGCTCTATTTGGGACATCCTGCCCTGACCGCATCAGAATAGTGTCTCTCCTTACTAGATCTGGATGTGTTTTTTACTTGACACCTGTCCCAGGTGTAGGTAGGACTCCCTAGTTGGTTACCCACAGACTGAATCAGCAAAAAGTGATGAGTAACCACCCTGTCTCTTCCTTCCTCTTGTAAGAAAAAATGAGACCCTGTCAAAGCATCCCGACTCCAAGACGGAGTCCCTGGTTCTAAGCCACATGTCAGCAAATGGAAATTTACCTGTTTCTATGCTGAGCTCTCCCAGAAAAGGGAGTCCCGGGCCAACCAGTCACGTTTGCTGCTCAGCACAAGTCGCCTGACCTGCCCCTGGCCTTCCCCTTGCTCCACACGAGGAAAGTGACGGCTCTAACCAGTCAGCAAATACACAGCGTAACTGCCTCTTCCTGCTGTAGATGGAGATGATCAATAAACAATCGATAACCGGAACAGTAAACAGTTTTGAGCCAAACTGCGGACTCTAGCTGGAGAGATGGAGATGCAAGAAGCACTTGAATTGATTTCCTCCAGACTACAAGGGGTAAGCCGATCAAGGCAAAAAACTGTCAAGTTATATGAGCTGTTTCTCATGAATTAGGCTCGGAGCTGCAAGAATTAAGGGTTGAGAAATGGAATATTTCCTGCCATATCAGTAAACAAAGGATGTCACAGTGATCAGCGATTGCAGCCCTCCAACGTGCGCCCTTGAGCCCTGAGCGAACTCAGGAAGGAGCCGAATGCCTGCCATCAGCAGCATCAGACTGCAGCCTGATGCATCCTGAGGAAACCCAGGGAGTGAAAACATCAGATACTGGCCCCAGAGAGCTGAGGTGCTATCAAAAGTATGATTTCAGTGGGCCGAGACTCTTACGTATTCCCATACATAGAAAAGTGCTAAACTCCTTATCTTGGGAAATCTGCTTTTCTTTAATTAACAATAATCTTTTGATGTTCCCGACTACCTGCCCTTTGTTACAAGGCGTCCATATAACCTGGTTCCCCCCTCGCCCCCTTGGAGCAGTTCCCTCAGGGTTACTTGAGATGCTGTCTCCCAGGCTTGAAGTCCCAAAACTTCCCACCAAATAAAACATAGCTCTCGACTTTTAGGTTGTGAGTAACTTTTTAAGTCCATGTTGTGCTTGTTAAGCAAGCATTGGCTGGGGTTGAAACGGTTGCCTAATTACGAGGGGAACCTCAAGACGGCCAGCTGCTGCAGTTACTGTTTTGAGAAAGGCTGGTGTTGTCGTTGAGTTTGATACAGCTCAGAGAAAATTCAGGCTCTCAGGGGTGCAGGACCATGTCTGAAACCACATCCACAAAGGCCACCCAACTCCATTTAGGATGCCTGAACCACAGCGACTCCATTTCAATTTTTAAATGCAGTCTTTTCTCCAATGGTTAAAGCAGATGCGTGATGCCTGTTTGAGAGGCCACAAGAAGGTTACTCTAGTTGAAGTTAAATCGTGTATAAGCCAGAATGACTTTTCCACACCTCAGTTGTCAGCATTTCTCCCTTCACTGCTCACTTTGGTCTATAAAACTCTCTCACTTTGTTCAACTCTTTGGAACTCTTTTCTCTTTTCTGGACTGGGTGCTTCCTGGCTCATGAATCCTTAATTACAAGCCACTACATCAAAAATTAAGTGTCTGTGAAATTTTCTTTTAACAATTCAAAGACTAACTATGTTTTTACGTGTAATCTAAACAATGGCCACCTTTAATTTTAATATTTGAATTTCCAAGAAGGAAACTCCAGCGTTTCTTCCTGCTCCAATATCGCTGTTACTCTGAGTTCTCCTAAAGATCCTTTGCTCTGAGTACCTAAGCCTCACCTTCCCCTCTGCAAGGAATAAAACTGGAAACAAAGCTTTTTTTACTTTGATTTTCATAGTAATAGCTCACCAAAGATAGCTGTGCACTGTAGACCTTTCCTGAAACTGCGAGGCAATTCAAAGGATTCTAGAACAGGGCAGCATGCGATATAATAATAATAATAATAATAGATTTTGAAAGATCTCACCCTGCCTTCTCCAGCCCCCTCCACTCCCTACCCTCAGTTTCTCTGAAGTGTGATATTTCTCACACGTTTTGTAAAGAACAATTTCCCTTGGGCAAACTCAGCTCTGGGGCTACTTTTACATATGCAAAAATTCATTAAGAGTTCTGCTAAGCAGAGGGCCTTTTGCTCTAAAACCTGAACCTGAGCCATACAAATCTCTGGCAAAAAGCCTTGAAAGAAAAATCTTCCTTTAATATTACCCAGCAAAGCTTCCTAAGCACCTGTTTCATTCTCTGCTGGGTTATCTAAGTGGAAAGAGGCTGCACTAAGTTTATCCCCCTTAATATTTATTACGGCACTATACGGCAGAATGTCTTAAGTCACCTCTGCTGTGGTTGCTATGTTAATAACATTACATTTAAGAATCACAGCTATTTATGTGATACTTTCAACAGTGCCAACCTGTAAAAAATACAGTAAGGAGAACCACCAAATCAAAGACTTGGCTTTTTACCTGTTTTTTCTTTTCCATTTACAGGAACAACACATTAGCATGTGAATATGCAAATACGCTTTCACGGAAGAACATCTCAAGTTGTATAATTACTGAAATGATCTGTGACCCACTACCCAAATCCCAGCCTCTTTCCCATGGGTAAACATGGTTATCAGTATGATATGCACTCTTTCAGTGAATTTTCCCTTTTCCATAATTTCCTTTTTCTCTCATTTCAAACTAAGATCATGTCAAAGGAAATATTATTTGTAACACTTGTTAAAACAGCCAGGCAGACTTGATTCATGACTATTGCAATAGGTACAGTTGCTACTGCAATGGGGTTTTGCAGTAAGAGAGACAGATTGGGATCAACTTAAGTATGACAAGGAAAAGTGGAAGTCTGTGGCGAAGGATGAGGGTGGGGAGACTGGTGAATGGAAACTTACTAAAAGGAAACATCAGTGGTGTGGGTAAGGCAGGAGACAGATAGGCCACAAGGCCAAATGGTCTGAGTTCATTCCCTGTGAACCAATACTCTGAGACCAGTATCAATAACAAGACAATTGGGAGAGGTGGCTGGGCCCTGCCCAGAGAGAAGGTAAGAGACCACACACGCCTCATTCTCGAAGTCAGGAGACTGCCACCGACTACACATGCGCAGAAAGCCTCCTTGGAGGTCAAAAGGGGAGTGAGGCCAAGTGGCCAAACCTACCCATAGGCCTCTTCAGTAGGATCCATCTTGGCTAAGAGATGCGTAAGCACACATGGGAAAATCCTGAGATACACCAGATATGGACTCTGAACCAGGCAAATCAAAATGATTGGTCAAAGGAAACTGGAAGAAATGCCCCATAAAAGTGATTCAAACTGCCACGAGAGCGCATCTCTCTCTCTCTGAGTCTATCCACACTTATTCTGCTCTTTTTTTTTCCTAATAAATACTTTACCTGTTTCACTACTTTCCATCTTTGTGAGAATTCTTTTCTGCAAAGCCAGGGCCAGGGCCTTGTCACTGACCACTGGTCCAATGGCTAGGATTCGGTGCTCTCTCCGCCACAACTTGACCTCGATCACTGACTTGGAGCTGAAACCCTGCTTCAAGCCACTGCAGGCCGAGGCCACCCAAGATCATATTGGCTGTGTTCTGGCTAAAACAATCTACAGGGTTCCTGCTGCAGGCAGGTTGGGTGGTCATATGTCATCTGGGGGGTAGGGGCTGGGAATGTGTGCAGATGGACAGTGATCAGGGGTGGGGGATTCCAGCAAAACTGACTAGCAGGGTCAAAATTAAGGGTGGGAGGGTGCGAGGGAGGGATAGATTGGGAGATTGGGATTGACATATGGACACTACCCTATAGATAGTACCAACAAGGACCTAGGTATAGCACAAGGAACTCTGCTCAGTATTCTGTAACAACCTAAACGGGAAAAGAATCTGAAAAAGAATACATATATGTATCATTGAGTCACTTTGCTGTACATATACTTGAAACTAACACAGCACTGTAAATCAACTATACTTCAATACAAAATAAAATTTTTTTAAAAAAAAATGGGGCTCTTAAGGACATGCCAAGCATGAGGTCTGACTGAAAAGGGCTCAAAGGAGCCCAACTCGAGTTTGGTCAAGAAGAGAATCTTTGCCAACTGCTTTGTTGAACAGTTTTTGTAAATTTTACATATTTATCTAAAACGCTAAGAAAATTATTCAATTCTAAGTACCAAAACAGAACGTCTCCAATGATAAGTTCTCCATCATGTTTTCTAAGTTGACTTTGTAGTTGGAGCGGGCTGTCTGAGTCCGAGGGGGATACTGCAGAGAGCAGGTGGGAAAGACCACCAGCCACAGGGTTCCATCGTGGATGGGGCTGGGGGCGGGGCTGGGGGCAGGGCGGGGGCAGGGTGGGCGGAGCTGAGGTAGAGAGGCGGAGCCGGCGGAGGCTTGGTTCCCTACACCCAGTGCCGCTCCTGTCCATCAATGTAAACAGCTGGTTCAACCTTCTCCTGCAGCCCCTCCAGCTCTCACAGAACCCCAGCCTTGAATCTGGGGGATCCTTCCCCCCACCCCACACCACTCACCAGGGTTGCTGCTCTCTAGGCCTGTCTTTCTTCCTGCAAATTTATTTTATCCATTTATCTCTAGTTTGAAAACTTTCCTTCCATCAGCTACGATAAATATTTCTGCCTACTTAAAAAATCCACAAAGCCTGGATCAAATCATTCGTATTTTTCTCTTAAATCCTTCTAAACAGGCTTTATTTTCCCTCAAGTTATATCTCCTTTCTCTGAAATTAAAATATACTGATGTTACTTACTTACTAGAATCTTAGGAATAAATGGAACCTCCTCTATAATGTTACTTTTTCCTATGTGGAAAAGCACGGCTACAATACAATATAAATTGTCTAGGGTGGTATTTCTTGACACAGGCTATGTAATGTATATTTATTATTATTCAAATCCTTACATATTTATCTAGATACACGTCTTAATTTTCTAATTAGTGTCAAGCATGTTTGTCAGACATCTATCAGACACAATAGGCCAGATTTTATGAGTTTATGTGAATCACAGGAATCATCACATAACTGTAAAATTCTTTCCTTTTACCTTATAACAGCGTTCCTCTCATGCATATCAACCAGATAATCTTGTAGCATTCAGTTTAATCTTATAGCATCTTCTGTTTAATTTGCTTCAGAAATTTGGAGGCACAGTCTTATCCCTATCCTCCAATAAAACACTGCTTTATTCCTTTAAGCCAAGGAAGTCTACCAATTTCTTTTGCAATCTCTATTTTCTTAAACAGCGGTCTCCAAATTTACTATGTTATTTTGTAAAAGCAAAATGGGAAATGCATGAACAAGACATTATAATAAAATTGTGTTTGTGTTATTCTTACATGTCATCATCTTTATTTGCTGTTTGTTTTGCTATGAACACCTCTCTTGTCATTCTGTAAAGAAAAATGACAGGAAACACTAGGTAAGATGTATTTCCAGAGGTAAATCTTCTTGGTTCTCAGAGCATTTGCTCCTCACCAGCGTCTGCCTGTGCACTTCCTAACTCATCCTCCCTGAAGAGAAACTTAATTGCTCAAGATGTGAATGATGCTTACTAGATGGGAGAAGAGAAGGCCCTGTTGAATCCATTACATTTTCAAAAACATGAGATGCTGAAACGCTCCAGAGACACATTTGACAATAGCGCTCAGCTCATAATAAAGCTCCTCGGAATCAATCTTGTATCATCATCTCTGAATAAACCGCAGAGATGCCATGTTAACACGTGGGGCTGACACGGAGCCCTCAGCCTCCTGTGTTAATTTCCCGACGCCCAGAGTGCAATTCCCCAGTGTATGCCCCACTCTCAGGGAATCTCAGCCCCAGACCCACCCAGTGGCCAGGACTTCATCCCCTGTTAACACTTGCGTCTCTGTGGTCTCATTTCCAAAGTGGGAACAGAGAGAGGTAAAGAGTGAATCCGGGACACAGATCTGCAGTAATTTCCCAGTTAAGAGCTAATATCTGCCCTGGCTTCACTGAGACAGTTTGAAGGGAAAGAGAACTTAGCTGGATGCCAACAGAGTCACAAGTCAACATGATGATTTTTATACCAATTATTTATTAGAGGATGACCAGTTCAGCTACATCTGATGTTCCCAAACAGCCTCATCATAACCTTATCGATAAGTCAAACACAAGGAACAGCAAACTGGAATTATTTGTTCAAAAACTATTTATGGAGTGCAGCCTATTGTCTGGTATCATACAAAATACTGGAGACTCTGCAATGGGCAAAATAGTCACAAATCTCTGTCTGTGTGGTATTTGTTATCGTGTGTGTGTGTGTGTGTGTGTGTGTGTCTGGTAAGTGTGAGGTGGGTAGAGTGAGACAGACACTGAGATAAATACATGTAAGTAGTATGTACATGTACATACATGTACCTATATGTGTATATAGATGTGAATCTGTATACGTATACAAGTTCTATTAAAAAGGCAAGCCATACCCTCAGCCAGAAAGAATGGAAAGGAGGAGGTTGGGGGAGGCTACAGTTTTTAAATAGACCTCGGTGTCAATCTCACTGAAGTGACCCTCAAATGATGCATCTAGGATGGAGTCACAGAGGCACCTGGAGAAGAGCATCCCCACTGCTGGGCCTAGATCACAGCAAGGAGTGTGACTGAGAGGGACCAGGGAGGACGGGAGGCAGGACCATCAGAGATGAGGGGGCTTCAGCTACCTGCCCCATCTTCCTTTAAGAAACAACACCCCCCGTCCTCATTACATGTGAGAATCACGTGAAGTTGACTTCTTTCAGACATACATGATACAGTTTTTTCCATCTCCAATAAGAAATAATGCAACATCAAATGAGACTTCAGGAAAAAGAAAAGCTTCATCTTGTCCAACAATAATTGTTAGAAGATGGATTTCTTCTCCCATTTGAATGTTATACACGAAGAACGTTTAAAGAGCCACATGAGGTCACCAGGAAGAGCCAACACGAAGCTGGCCCTGCAGTAACCAGATCTGAGCAAAAGAGAGAGCTGGGTTCTTGGTGCTATTATTTGAGTCCCCGGATCAAGTCTTGTTGGAAGAGCTGTTTCTAAATCTCCCCGTCATGAGAGTTGTTTATATTCTTTCCATTACTAAGCCCATGGGATGTTCAACAGTGCGTGAAAATTTCATTCTGCAGAGTCTGGCTGCAGACTCTGGAGTAGCAAACCTTGACCTGAGCTAAAGAGTGAAGATGTCATCAGGGAGACTTGAAGATCACATTACAATGTGCAATTTGTTAACAAGTTGAAACTACCACTGTGCACATCAGGAGATAAAAATTTAGATGCAGGTCAACCTAGTAATGATAAAAGAGAGAAAAACTTTACATGGTCGTGGGTGATGGGGTTCAGGACACAATACCCCAAGCACAGCATCTCAGCATACTGAATACTCTAAGCTGATCGAGTTTGAGGTCATGGCAGAAGCATGAAGGTCACTCTGACCTTCCCCCACCCTTCTCCCCTGAAGCAGGTCACAAAACCCTCATGCAGAAGGTGCCCTCCCCACACTGTAAGAAAAGCATATCTGCATCTCTAAACTCGGAGGGCACCAAGAAGAACCGGAAAAGCAGGCCTTGCTGACCCCCCACCCCAGTTACTACATCATTCATCCTCCCTGACCCCCACTGTCCTCCACGGCTGCCTGTTCTCCACCACCCCCGGCATCACGTGCTCAGGTCTCCTTCTTTGGGTTCGCATGTCCTTATGAAGGTTTCCATGTCACGTGAAACGTTAAATACATATGTATGCTTTTCTTCTGCCTTTGTCAGTGTCCCTGAATTTGAGTCATTTGAATTTGGGGCCGTAATTCATGCCTGCACAGACTCTGTGTACCCCGTTTGCTATATTTGACTAGTTACACTGTAAATCTGAAGATGAGGTCACCACAGTTTTTTCTTTTAAATCCCCAGAAGTACCTTCTAGATCTTAAAACAATTAAAATGAAAGACATCTTCTTTATCCGCTTTTCTATACTATTACCTCCACCCCCACTTCCCAGGTGACTCCCTGACAACTTCACTCATTTCACCCACTTTAAAACTGCAACTCCAGCAGCTTTTGTCTCGGTGAGCATGTCAGAACAGGGTTACATCTTCAAAAATTAAAATTGAAACCTCACTGAGTCTGAAATAGCCTTTGGCAAGAGCATGGCTACAGAATATTACCCCCCTGAAATTTCAGAAATTAATTTTTATCCTTAATTGTTCACCTGTCTAGTCATTATTTTTGTTCATTTAGCAAATGCTCTATTTATTATGTGCTGGGTGCTAAGAATAAAGACATACACACCCCGCTGCTTGCAAGTACCGAAACTTTAGTAAACTCACACACACACACACACACACACACACACACACACAGAGACATACACCTACAGATAGACACACACACAGACACATACACACACACACACACACACACAATTCTATCAACCACGTGCCAAGGTCTTAATGCTAGTAAGCTCAAGATGAATGGAAAAATTGTGCTTAATTCAATAGTTCTACATTTTAACACAGCATTTAAAATGCATGACTTAAAACTAATTTGAAATAAAAATAAAATAAAATAAAATGCATGACAAAGTACAAATTAATCTTTGTTATTTCTTCATAAGGTTCTTAAAATGACTTATCCTTAACAGAGACCACAGGTCAGAAATACAAGTGCTGGCCCAACGTGACTGCTGGCCCAACGTGCTGACCAGCCGAGGTCAAGGAAGTGCCACTGAGGGTTGAGTGAGCCAGCCTGGGGACGCTCACATCACCTGTCACTCTCTTTTCAGCTCTGATCTCAGTCAATTGCTTAGAATACAATGGCACCATTTTTCCATCTGTGCTGCAGTAGCCTACATGGGTCCTGGCAGTTTCTTTGCAATCTAAGTTGATATAGACAAACATTTTTGAAGGCAGCCCAAGGCCAAGGAGAGTATTTACATCTACTGCCTTTCAGAGATTAACTGAGGCAATAAAGCCCTTGGTAGATTGTACGCTTTTCCCATTATGTTTCTGGGTTTCCTGTCGGTGTTCTACAAGAGGCTGTGGGTTTCTTAATCATGAAAAACAGCATATTTCTTCCATCATTCTGTACTTGCCCTGTTTTCACTTACACAGATTTCTTGTCAAGCGGTATTGGACTTTCAAAGATATTTTCTTTTTCCACTGGCCTCTGTGCAGAGTTCTGAGGTACCGGTCTTTACCGGCCACATCCAATTAATTCTGATAGACTAGGAAATGCGTTGAGGTTTCCACATAAAATTTTTCTTCCTTATTATAAGACTACATGAAATCCAGGCATGGCCAATACAGCTAAAAAGTAAGTACCTAGTAAAGCTCCAGCATGAATAGAAAAATCCAAATTTCCTTAAAGCTGAAAACTATGTGGAATGCTGAAATGTCAAAGCTACTATCCTAAGTTATTCTTCATTGAACTTTGGTGTTTCAGTATGGAGAAGTCTGTATTTCTCAGGGCTCCTGGCATCCCTGACCTTTGGTACTTCCAAAGTCAAGACAGATAGAAAGATTCTGTAGATAGGTAAATAGGTAGATAGATAGATAGATAGATAGATGATTGATAGTTTCCTTAGATAGATGATAGATAAATAGTTCCCTCAGATAGATGGTAGATAGATAATAGATAAATAGATAGATAGATAGATAGATGATAGATAAAAGAAAGAAAACTAGATATTGAATCCATGACTATCTACACAGAGTAAAACTACCTATAAAATTTGATTTTAAGCAATGGAAATATCTTTTAATTAAAAGAGTAGTTTAAGTAAGGAATGCATTACATTGTCAATGTGGTACCAATGATGGAAAATAATGCAGAGCTATTGTAGGGGTGTAAAAGCCAAGGAAGGGCTGGCTCATCATGAGTATGAAGACAAACAGTGCTCAAAAGGACTCATATCTCCCACAACAAAAAACCATTATAATTCACAAGTCTGTTATGATACATCCAGGATCGGGGAAAAGTGTTTAATGCAATACTTTTTTCTATTTCTTCCTTTAGTTTCATTTCATCTCTATGTGAAGATCCTAAAACATAGAATTTGATGACTCTAACACTTAGCCTTTCTGTTCTGATTCCTGGGTGCCAACTCTCCCCTTTACTGTGCCTACATCTCACCAGAATCTCCAACTGTGGTTTTTACCGAGCGTCCTCTTTATTTGCAAAGCTAGTGGAGGACAAAGAGAACTGCACCTATCTGCATGATAAAGTTATATTTTTATTGTTCCTAAGAAGCAATGATGCAAGAAAATCCGTTTCTTAATGTAATATACTTCATTTGGATAATGATTAACTCGATTATTAGGTTAAGTTTTCTAATAAATCAACCTCCTATTCTGAAATTTTTAGCAAGCACAACTTAAATTACGTGAATTCACAGAAACCACATGCCTTCAATCACAAGTCACAGCTGCAGTGATAAATCCTTCATACAGGAATTATTTGACTGGGCCTCTTCATGGGTAGTTGGCAGGAAGATAAGAGGAGGAATATTAACATTTTCTGTATTGGTTTTAGTAAACTGATAAACAGAGAAGGAATAGGACACGTGATCCCCACAATCAAATCTATCAGACTATGGAAAATTGGAACAATTTAAAAACAGAAGTGAAGCTGGAAAATCCTTTCGAGTTTGCTGACTCCCTATACTCCTTTTCATGTTCTCAGACTTGTAAAAAATAAGATCAAATATTATATATTAATCTAGAAACCCTGTTACACCTTAAATTATTTTTAGCTTTTCATCTCAAGAAACAGGTTAATTGTTAAAAGTACAAGCGTATTAAATGATGCAAAGCCTTCTTACATAACGAAAAACATTCAAGGTTACCAGAGCAAATAGGTTACATCCTTGGTCTTTTATCATTGTTTTGCTATATTTAAGACATTATGTTTAATGATCCAGTGTGAGTCATTGGATCAGCAACATAAAGAGCCCAGCATAACCTATGAGTCCTAACCTCATAATGGTTCAAAATTCAAGGGTACAGAAAGTTCCAGAATCCTTTATGCATGCTAGAGATGCATCCACATGACAGAAGTCTCTTTTTGTCAAATCCTGCCAAAGAATTGCAAAAGGTCCTATAGTCAAAGCCTTAAAATCAATATGGAAAGTTTGAATTTTTTAAAAGAATGACAAGAATTTGAAAAGAATATTTGAAAATACGAGTAATGATGAGAAATGATGGAAGGGGGATGATTTAGTCCAGAGAAGCCCAAAGCTATACATCTGACGTTAGCCAACCTCTGTGGGGTGGGCCCAGCATGCAGCATAAAGAGTGAGTGCAGACCCCTTGTACAGGATCACGTGTTACTCCATCTCTAAGGATTGCCCAGGACACCACATGCAACAAAGTTTACTAAACATCAGTGGTTCTGGATGGGCTCTTCCTTACTCAAGAACAGAACATGCTGACTCTTCTCTACCTTTCTTGATTTTTTTTCCCTTAGCTTCTCAGCCCTATAGAATACACCAGTTCCCTCTTCTCCTATTGTCCCTCCAGGTTACTCATGTTTCCGTACTTTCAACAAAGGCTCCCTGAGGTCCACCACACTTTCTGGTTGAAGACAATGCATCACTGAGCAGGGAAATTTCCCTGCACCATGGAGCTCACATTCCAGCCGCACAGATTGAAACAACGAACAAGTAGACACAAAATGCCAGGTGCTGGTAACTGCTATGGAGAACCATGTGGCAAGTTATAGGAACAGAGAGCATGGTGAAGGCAGGAGAGTCTCCTGTATGGAAACAAGGCTCACTGAGAGGCTGTGAACTTGGTCCCTTTTTACTCTCCTGGTGGATGAGACCAGACAGGTGCAGATGTAAGAGCAGGAAGGGGCAGAACTGTGAGCCTGGGATGAGTGGTGTCACCCCAGCTCAGAGCCTCCCAGATCAAACTACCAAATTCAAGTCAGCAGCGACCTGACAACCTCACAATGGCCTTTCAGTATATAAAGGCAGTGGTCCCCAACCCCCAGTACCCCAACCCCAGTACTGGTCCATGGCCCATTAGAAGCCAGGCTGTACAGCAGGAGGCAAGTGACAAGCTAGTGAGCAAAGCTTCATCTGTATTTACAGCCACTCCCCATCGCTCACCTCACCGCCTGAGGTCCGTCTCCTGTCAGCATTACGATGACTTGTATAATTATTTCATTATATATTACAATGTAATAATAACAGAAATAAAGTACACAATAAACCTAATGCACTTGAATCATCCCAAAACCATCCCCCACCCCAACCCCTCCAGCTGTGGAAAAATTGTCTTTCATAAAACTGGTCCCTGGTACCAAAAAGCTTTGGGACTGCTGTATAAAGGGATTTACCATTTTTCTGAAAACACAAGAGGAAGCTCTTTCAAGCCTCAGTTATATTTAAACATGATATAAAAATAATATTTTAGTAATAAACATTAAGCACAAGAATAGATTACTGAGGGTAAACATATAATGTTTTCAGGAGATCATATTTTTAAATAATATTTATTATTAACTTATAAGTTCCATAAACATGTATTAGGCTTGTGTAATACAGTGATACTGGCACTGAAAATACAGTAACAGAGGCATAGTTCCTGCTTTCAAATCAACCATAAGCAGAAGAACTCTGCTAGATAAACACAAGATGCTCAAGTCAGATCAGAGGGCACCTGCATCCCCCACCCCTTCACAAAGGACCATGCCACCTGACCTGCTCAGGGGTCCCCAGCCCTGCCCACTCACCATCAGTTTTTAGGGAAGATATCACCTGGCTTGCATGCTGTTGTGTTCCTGCCTCAGAACAGTGTTTTAAATACAGTCGGCATTCAACAGACACTTCTCCAAAGAATACACAAAGATGGCCAAGAGGCACATGAAAAGATGCTCAACATTACTAATTATCAGAGAAATGCAAATCAAAACTACGAGGTACCACCTCACACTGGTCAGAATGGCCATCATAAAAAAATCTACGAATAATAAATGCTGGAGACGGTGTGGAGAAAAGGGAACCCTCCCACACTCTTGGTAGGAATGTAAATTGGTGCAGGCACTGTGAAGAACAAAATGGATGTTCCTCAAAAATCTAAAAATAGAATTACCAAATGATCCAGCAATCTTCCTCCTGGGCATATATCTGGAGAAAACCCAGTTTGAAAAGATACACACAACCCAGTAGTCACAGCAGCACTATTTATAGTAGCCAAGACATGGAAGCAACCTAAATGTCCATCAGCAGAGGAATGGATAAAGAAGATGTGGTACATATAGACAATGGAATATGACTCAGCCATAAAAAAGAATGAAATAATGCCATTTTCAGCAACATGGATGGACCCAGAGATTATCATACTAAGTGAAGTAAGTCAGACAGAGAAAGACAAATACCATATGATATCACTTATATGTGGAATCTAGTAAAAAATGATACAAATGAACGTACATACAAAACAGAAATAAACCCACAGACATAACAAATTCATGGTTACCAAAGGGGAAAGAGGGAGGGATAAATTAGGAGTTTGGGATTAGCATACACACACTACTATACATAAAATAGATAAACAACAAGGACCTACTGTATAGCAGAGGGAACTATGCTTAATATCTTGCAATAATCTATAAGGGAAAAGAATCTGGAAAAAAATAACATATATATATATTTATATATACAACTAAATCATTTTGCTGTATGTACACTTGAAACTAACACAACATTGTAAATCAATTATACTTCAATGAAAAAAAAAGCCTATGAAAACACTAAAATAAATAAAGATAGTCAGCATTCAATGATTATTTGTTGCAGGAATGAACAAACTAACAACCAGTACATAACACGCACAATCCCAGTGTGGGCACAGGGTCGCAGGACACACAGCTTGTGCAGGTAGTACGCAGGGGAGGTGATATCTGAGTTGAATTAGGTCCCCAGGGGAGCGGCAGGTCAGAGAAGAGAGGGGAGGCATTTAAGAGAGGGCTTACGGTATAGAGAACACAGCTATTCAAGGGATCTAGTTCATTCTCTGAGACTTGAGTGAGGGGTGGATACCGATGACCAGGGGTCAGTGATAAAGAGGGTCTCATGGGTCATGCTGAGGGTTTGTGCTCCACACTGAATGTGACGGGACTGGCTGAAGGCTGAGCTCCTCCTACTGCCTTTAGCAGAACCAGTGGGACAGAGGGGGATGCTGTGCAGGAGGCCGTGCTCACAGGAGGTGGTGGGGCAGGGGGAGGGCTGGATACACACACACACACACACACACACACACACACACACACACAAAGAGGACATGACAACTCCATGCTGAGAATAAGGGGAAGAGAGTCCACACCTCTTTGACTTCTTAAAATTCAAAATCTCTGCTTCCAAGCCCTACCTCTGCTTTTGTGAACAAGTCACTTTACCTTCATTTTCTTTCCTATTTATTTATTGGTAAGAACATCAAGGAGACAATGGCTGAGAAAGCATTTTAAAGTTGCAAAAGGTCTACAAATAGTGTGATTATTTTATTATTTTTCTCCACTGCTTGTGCTTTCCATTCTCTCACGTATTTGGTTTCCAGATTTCCCTCAATGTCCTACCTATATTATTTTCCTTCTTCACTTCCTCTCTGTCTTTATTTTTTCTCTTTCAACACAATGAAGTGGCTTATTAGCATCTTACTAATTGCTCCTCATGACAATGAATGATCTCACTATTTTTTTTTTTTTGACTATGTTGGGTCTTCATTGCTGCACGTGGGCTTTCTCTAGTTGTGGCGAGCAGGGGCTACTCTTTGTTGTAGTGACCTTTCTTGTTGCAGGGTGCAACTCTAGGCATGTGGGCTTCAGTTGTTGCAGCACGTGGGCTCAGTAGTTGTGGTTTGCAGGCTCTAGAGCACAGGTTCAGTAGTTGTGGTGCATGGGCTTAGTTGCTCCGTGGCATGTGGGATCTTCCTGGATCAGGGATCGAACTGTGTCCCCTGCAATGGCAGGCGGATTCTTAACCACTGCACCACCAGGGAAGTCCCTGATCTCACTATTAGAGAAAGTTCAGCAAAGCCACTATTGGAATATTCATGTGGGATATTTCAGTGTCCAGACCACATTGCATGTGGGAAGAATGTGTGTGTTCGAACAGTCATATAGAGGGTGTTACAGAACACAAACTTTGGTACTAAAAATAACAATGATGATAAAAATAATGAACGGATATTTTTGGAAGATTTACTGAGTTCCAGGCACTTTGCATCACCTCATTGCCTAACCTTGTGGGGCTGTGGAATGACCCCAATCTTATCTGGACGCAGAGTCCTAAAGAAGAATACTCAGCACCCCCACTGTATGGAGATGGAGACTAAGTTCACGTAGGTGGGTCTCCAAAGACTTTGCTCTTAGCACTCACTTTCTCCCATATTTTTGTCGGGCTACTACCTTCCTATTTCTAGGTTTGTTCATCCTGTGAGCACATGTCTGGCATGGGACTGTGCCTAATGCTGGGAGACAGTCCCAACAATACAAAGATAATCAAGTCAGGAGTAAACATGTGCATGTGAGTAAATTATCATCATTGGTAAATAACGATAAAATGCTCTATGTAGGAGATTGTATTTAAATTGGAGGAATTTGCTAGAACAAAGCATAAAGTATACAAATACACAACATGTTCCAGAAATACGCAGTAGTTCAGAGCTCCAAGAAATCAGTGATGACCCCCCTGGGAAAGCAGACCCAGAAGGTGTCAGTCGGCAAGGGTGTAATGACCCAGAGATGGGGGCCCTGTGTCCAGAGGTTCTGACACAGTGGGTCTGAGGTGACGTCCACGAAAATGCATTTCTAGAAAGATCCTAAGTGATGCTGCTTGTTCAAGGACCACCCTTTCTGATACACTGTCTTAACAAAACCAATTTCTAGATACCTTTCATATATGTTCTCTCTTCTAAAGTCTGCATGAGCAATCATAGGCAAATACTCTTTTCCTGTATCCCTTTTGTAACTGCCTTTATTTCACTTTAAACATGGAAGGTACGCATGGAAACTTCCTGTGATGTACTTGTCACCACACGAAAGGACAATCGCAAATACTGATATTAATCCAGAGAGTGTGAATGACTCCAAATGAACCAACTTTTGAAAGTCAGGGAGTTTACTTCCTTGATTTTCAACAAAAATAAAAGGAAATCTAGTGTAAATGTCATGGATTTTCTAAATGATGGATTTGCCAAGACCAGCTCGGCGACTCGGGGCGAGTGACGGGTGCAGCAAGCTTAAAGAAACACAGACACAGATTTAAGAGAAAGATGGGACCGGGGGACTCAAGACCTCTAGGATCAAGAGCCCCGCTGCTTCATCCCCCGTTGTTTTTATTGAGCTCTCGGCATTCCAGAAGCAAGATAGCATAAGGTTCTCATACTCCCAGTTTCATCCCACAATCAAGGTTTTTCTTTGAAATAACCAAACAAAGGCCTCATATAATTGGGGGCAGTGGTGTTTTGCAAGAACAGCAGAAGGGGGGCAGCTGCTATTAGCCAGGTCTCTGTTTGCCTCCTGGCTCCGGATCTGAGCTGGGTGTGGGAAGCAAAGCAGCCCTGGGGGCAGGAGACCTCTCTCAGAAGGATTAAGGGTCTGTGCCCCACCCCTGTTGGCCCCTCTGTGACTGTGCCTGTCTTAGGTTGTTCCTCCCCTGAGGAATCTTACCAGTCTCTGGCTAACCAGCCATCCTCCGGGTCCAAACAGGGTGATATGAAGTGTGCAAGTGAGGAAGTGGCTGCACCCCCAGAGAGGGTCAATAATCTGTTTCCACAGTACCTATGCCCCCATGGCCTCCATGCCCAGCACCCTTAGTTCCTCCGCTGCTCAAGCAGGACATCCTGCATCCAGTCGCTCGGCCCACATACTTTAATTAATTTTAGTAACATTTTCAAGGTTTCAGAAAGGTTTCTGAATGTTTTCCCACATGGATTTAGAAATGATGGATTTTCTAAATTAATTTTGGCGGACAGATAAGTTTGCAAATTCAGCAAGGAGTTCATACTTAGTAACAGTGGGATAAGTGTTACTTCCATCTTTTATCTTCAAAATTTGTCAGTCTTTATTTCTATAGAAAGAAAAATAAGAAGAGAACTAATGCTGAATTCTAGGTCATTCCAACCAAAAGTAACATTCATCCATGAATACAGAAAACAACATGGGAAAAAAAGCCACCAATCTTAAGGTTAGATGTATTTTACATAAACGTTTATCCTTATCTGTGATACTAATATATCAAAATCTGTAATGTGTTTAGGTTGCTTCAATTACTTTTTAGTAGTAATAATTGGAACAATATTTCAAACCAGAAGAAATTTTTAACACTTTGAGCCACATGGTGACAGAAAATTAAATAAAAAAATAATACTTCAATCCATGTACTCATTTATATTCAAAGAATTACTTTAGGATTGACTAATAAAAGACCATCAAGCACAAAATAATGTAATAGGTTATAAGTCTATAAAGAAAAGAATTGCAATACAAGTTCAGGAAGAATAAAGAATCATAAGTAAGGAAGTGTGAAATAAACACAAAAGATTACTGAGTTTGCCCAGTGGAAAACCATTCATTCACCCAGGTTTTCTGTTCTTTACCCTTGTGCTATTTTAAAACTCTGTAGATTGTAGATAACTGATGGATATGCAAAACAAATTTTGCCTACAGACATGCAAACAAACTGCCCAGTAAATATTGAAGTGACTTACATTCCCCACCTCCCTAGAAAATGCCAGTTTGGGTCCAGTGTAAATTAACTTCATCATTTCTTTAGTCTACATACATGTGCTCATCTTCTCATTTGTCCCAGGTGACATCTGTCTGGTTTCATGCTTAATAAAAACTAAATACAATATTTAACATGTTTTCATTTTATACCTGTGTGAGAATGATTATTTTACTCCTGTTAAAAAACTATCCTTTAAGAGACACAATATTGTTAGCTGCTAAAAACAAACTTAGTTCATATATTCTCTAATATATATGTACATATATACACATATATTCTTTTATATATTTTTTTAATATACATATTCTGTTTCAGACTCTTTTTCCCTTATAGGTTATAACAAAATATTGAGAATAGTTCCCTGTGCTACACAGTAGCTCCTTGTTGGTTATCTATATTATTATATATAATAGTATGTATCTGTTAATCCAAAACTCTAATTTATCCTTCTCCCACCCCCATCCCCCGCTCCCTGCTTTCTTGTTTGGTAACCGTAAGTTTGTTTTCCATGTCTGTGGGTCTATTTCTGTTCTGTAGATAACTTCAATTCTATCTTTTGTTTAGACTCCATGTAAGCAATATCATATGATATTTGTCTTTCTTGATCTGGCTTCCTTCCCTTAGTATGATCCTCTCTAGGTCCATCCATGTCGCTGCAAATGGCATTGTACTAAAAGCGTTTCCTCTAAGATCAGGAACAAGACAAGGATGTCCACTATCACCACTTTTACTCAACATAGTTCTGGAAGTCTTAGCCACAGCAATCAGAGAAGAAAATGAGATAAAAGGAATCCAATTTGGAAAAGAAGTACAACTGTCACTATTTGCAGATGACATGATCCTAGGCATAGAAAATCCTAACTATGCCACCAGAAAACTACTAGAGCTCGTCAATGAATTCAGTAAAATAGCAGGATACAAAATTAATACACAGAAATATGTTGCATTCCTATACACTAACAACAAAAGAGCAGAAAGAGAAATTAAGGAAACCATCCTATTTACCATGACATCAGAAAGAATAAAATACCTAGGAATAAACCTACCTAAGGAGGCAAAAGACCTGAACTCAGAAAACTATAAGACACTGATGAAAGAAACTGAGGACAACACAAACAGATGGGGAGATATACCATGTTCTTGTATTGAAAGAGTATTGTTATAAGGGCTATATTACCCAAGGCAATCTTCAGATTCAATGCAATCCCTATCAAATTACCAATGTCATTTTTCACAGAACTAGAACAATAAGTTTTAAATTTGTATGGAGACACAAAAGACCCTGAATAGCCAAAGCAAACTTGAGAAAGAAAAATGAAGCTGGAGGAATCAAGCTCCCTGACTTCAGACCATGTTGCATTTTGATTCATCTGTAGTGCTATCGAGTATATCTCTGTATTTTTAAATAATTTCTCTAGGGGTTACAATGGATTTAAGCAACATATAATCTACTTGTATCAACATTTTAACACTTCAAATAGAAAATATCCCCATGGTTAGGTCCCTTGGCTTCCTATCTGTGCTACTACCTTGAATATTACCCCTACATACATGGAAATGTCAAATAATGTTATCATTTTAACAACTCGGGAGAAGATTATATTTTATTTATCCATATATTGTTCCCTTTTTTCCTCTTTCCTTATTTCTGATTCTCCCAGTTTCCTTCTCTTATCATTCCCATGACATTTGAAGAACTTCCTTTAGCAATTCCTTTTCAAACAATTCTGCAGGTGAAAAATTCTCTTAGATTTCCTTTACCTGGGACTGATTTATTTTACATCTATTTCTAAAGGGTAAATTCTTGATTGAGAGTTCTGTTTTTTTCAAAACATTTCTCCTCTTTCTTCTGGCCCATTTTGATGAGAAATCTGTGGTTTTGGTGAGTTATCCTTCTGCAGGCAATGTGTCTGTTCTCTTTATTTCCCTTCGAAACTTTTTCTTTGCCTTCAGTTTTCAGAAATTTGATTATGATAGGTCTTGACATGAATTTCTGCAAGTTTGTCCTATTTGGATTTTGAGCCATTTCTTGAATCTTTAGGTTTATTTATTTTGACAGATTTGGGAGAGGAAAATACCACAGCATAAACGAACACAAAATAGTGCTTTGTTATTAATAGCACCATAAGAGAGCCAAGTGTGGAGCTCTTATAAACCTGGTCTAGATATTACGGTCTAAACCAGGGTCAGCAAACTGGAGCCCAAAGGCCAAATCACTGCTCCTTCTGTTTATAAAGTTTTATCAGACACAGTCCTGCCCGTTTTCCTTATTATCTGTGCCCACTATCAGCATGACTCCAAAGACTTAAATACACACTCTCTGGCCCTTTACAGACCATGTTTGCTAATCCCAGTCAAAACTACAAGTCCGAGAGAGCATCTCCTTTCTCTGAGCCTAGATTAAAATCTTGGGAATTTCCACTTCTCTGGCCAGTCATGTGGTTCAGAAGATAAAGACACACCAGGGCAGAAATCAGGCAGGATCCCAACAGAAAATGTCAGTCACTCAAATTAAAAGTATTCCGGGAGGTTTCACCAACAAAACAGTATTTATCACAGTGTGGATGGGTGTCAAGGAATTGAAGGGAATATACGACCATGTCAGTCCAGTCACAGCAGAGGCTGCAAGACTCAGTGTAACCAAGGGAAGAAGCCACTACCGGAGACAAATAGAGAGGCTTGTAGAGGACCCTGGAGGGGGCAGCCCCCCGGGACCAGGCGGGGTGACCCTGAAGAGCATCTCAGCGACGGGGCAGAGCAGCACCTCCCCTTTCTTCCACCTCTCACTGGGGGGCCACTGGGAGTTGGAGGGCACAGCAGCCAGGGCTTTAGTTGTGAACCAAGCGGAGTGAAGAGGGGTGAGTGGCAGTCAAGGGGCACAGGTCAAAAGACAGGAAATATGGTGAGAATAAAGTGAGTTTTCCCCTAAGTTCGGCCACCTGACCAGCCATTAATAAAAACACACTAATTAGTGACCTTCAATCACAAAAGCAGAGTGTGAGTGTGAGTGTGTGTGTGTGTGTGTGTGTGAAAGAGAAAGGACACAAGAATGGTCAAGGGGTTCACCCCAGTGTCCGTGTGGGTGTGCAGGGAGGACACGCATGCATGCACACATGCACTCTCACAGGGGCACACTCATGCACTCGACATACACACGCACACAGGGACACACGTGTGCATACACACATACATGCACACACACATACTCAATAAATATAGGAAAACTGTACCAAGATAATTCAAATATTTTCCCTAAGTATGCAAATTCTAAACATGACTTCGCCCCAGGTTCTCTAGTTGCTGTCGATTTCTGTTGAATACTTTCAGAAAACATCAAAGATATCAATCCCTCAGCCTTTTCTCATCAAATCATTATCTATAATTTAACGGAGAAATTTTCAGTGGCAACTGTGACCAAATTCAAACAATGACACCAATTTCTTGGGAATATTCTCTGCCCAAAATTACTTATGTAGGTTGCAGCAAATATAAATCACTTCAGTAATCTGTAAAACTCATCCTTTAATTCTTATAGCTGTTCTGCAAAAATGTATTCAACGCTTAATTGAAGTCATTTGCTGAAAATATAAGTTCTGCCTAATTATCAGTTTTGTTAGTCATAACATCCCAAGTCAAGTTGTTCCCAAGTATTTCCTCTGCATATTTCAGAGAGTCAGGAAAATGTGTGAACAACTTTGAAATGGGCAAAAAGATCACTGGGTAACTATCATCTAGCTATCTTCACCTTTAATTTTCTCTGCAATAGTCTGCAAATCTCTAAAGCGCACACACACACACAAAATAATGCTATTGCAAATGATTCCATCCATAGATATGCAAATAAACTCCGTCCAATGCAAAGGAATTGATTATTCCTGTGAACATTGGTCAGTTCTGCATCTAGGTGTAAATTCAGTTCAGCATTCTGAGTGCCCAATATATGTGTGTGTTTTTGGATTCTCCTTGGAACCACTTGTAACACCTTAGTGTTTCACTCATTAATCAATTGTTTCACTCATTAATCAATTAAACAAAATCTTTAAAACATGCCTCTTTTACATTTGTATGAGGCATGGTTTTGCCATTAAAAAAAAGAAAAATTCCCTTTATTAATAGCATGACTCCAGCCCAGGGTCATGATTTAAAATGAAGAAGGCAAGTTAACATCTCAAGAAGCTTTGAAAGATGTTGCTGGTTCCTTAGAGGGTGGAAGGCTTGTTTAGCAGCAGTTCAAGGAAACATCGATTCAAGCACTGGAGGTGTTGTGTGAAAAGTTGGTAAAGGAAACAACTTAAAAAGACAAGAACATCCAACGCTTCTTAACTCAACCTGTGATTTTTATGATCAACTACAGTATTTAAAAAGTCTGCTGTGTAGCACTTCGAAAATACCTCGGAGAATGACAGGGTATGGGTATGATTTCCATTCTTTTTATGGTAGAGAAAAAAGTAACTCTATTGCTGTTTGAATATTTTTATACACAGCCTTCACGCCTGGGCTCCCTTAGAAAATTGTGGGTTTCCTACTGTTCTACACTGTTAATAGGTTAAGGAGAAAAGGTTTACATTGCCTGCAAGATTCATTAGGTTTCTGCCCATTTTAAAGGTATCATCTGTATTCTGTGAGCTTGGAGAGAAGTGGGCAGTGTGGTCCTCATCTCCCAGTTTGCCTGTGCCTAAGTAGATAGAAATAATCTGAAGTCAAGCATGCTTTGTGTGTAGTTACAGGGAGAAATTGTTTCCCTTTGAAGTTTTTTAAATTTCATGTAAAAATGAATCCACAAGTACCTTTGATAATAGGCCAGAGTTTAACCTATATGAAGTGCCAACGCTAAAGTAAATATATACTTTTCATATAACTGAATCACTTTGTTGTACACCTGAAACTAATACAACATTGTTAATCAAGTATATTCCAACATAAAATAAAAAGTTAAAAATATAAATATATATATTTTTAATTGGTGTTCTTTGGCATAGGAATTATGCTTAATGCCATAAATGATACTTATGTGAGATGAACTCTTAGAGATAAAAACTCAGATGTATTCAAAGAGTGTTTGGTAAGTGGCACTGTAGTTTAAACAAACAAAGGTCTGTGATTAGGATTCAGATCTAGGGACCATTTTGACATATGAGCAAAGGTTGAGGGAAACGATGCCTGTTAGGTGTGACTGCTGAATCCTATGTAAAAATTCACAGAGGAAGAGAAGGAGACTTTCTCATCGATTGCCTCCTAAGGGGTGAAAGCCTTAGCTCATCCTCATTCTCTGCAGACCTGAAAGTGTTACTGAGTCCAAGCTCCCTCTGCTCGCCACACGACAGGCCAATGAATCAGAGATGAGGTGTTAAGGCAAGGAATATGACTTTATTTGGAAAGCCAGCAGACTGAGAAGAGGGTAGACTAATGTCTCTAAAAAAACCATTGGAGTCTGGATGCCAGTTTGTTTTATAGAATCAGAGAGGGAGAGGCTGTGAGGAAGTAAAGTGAAAGGGCCATCCGCCTTGCAAAACATCTCCAGGAATAACCAGCCTTGCTGAGGGGATGTGTTAATTTCAGCCATTCACGCAGGTGGGCAGGGCAGAGTGTCTGCCTGTGAGCTGAACAGAGGCACTTTAGTTTAACATTTAGTTTAACAGGCAGAGGGGCCGAGTTCCCTGTGGCAGACCATCATGTATGATTATAATAACAAAAGCAACAAAAAGTAAAAGTCAAAGTCAAAGAAACAGATCTAACATGGAGTCCAAATTAGCTCTTCCTGGTTACAAAAGCTTTGAATTTATTCTTCTTGTTGATGAAAAACATAATTGCAACCACCTCTCATTCAAACAAGTGGTCACCTATTACTAGAGACCCAAAGCACAGAATCACCATCAAAGCACTTTCTCAGCATCAGAGAAGCAGAGCAGTTACTGGTGCTTTAGCAGAGGGTCCCTGACCTTTGGAACTTTCTGCTATTTGTCCTGTGGATCTCAGCCAGTCCCAATTGGCCCTAGAAAGTAGCCAAGAAAGCAAGAGAGGTTAGAGGCTGATAAACAGATGGTAGAGGTAGATCTACTAACTTTGATGCAATTATGCAACCATTTCTTTGTTAGGGTCAGATTAATAGTTCCTCTCAAGCTGGAAGACCATCATTCAAACTGATTCCTAGCCATGGGGTCCTCCAAACTTGTAATGCAAATGCTCACATGCAAACAAGGAGACGGTTATGACATCAGCTACCAGGTGGATTCCAGGCAGCAGGATCCGTCTGGATGTACACAAATACTAAGCAAGGAATTAACTTGGCCAAAATAGAATTACTTAGAATAGTATAGCACTGATCTCAATTGTGTGTTGAGATATTCCCCACTATCTCTTTGGACAGATGATCAAGGACAATTTCTTAGTTTCCATCTCCAGGGACAAGTGGGTCTGCCTTCACAGGTGTTGAAAATGTCAGATTCTGTGGTTTGGGGTTTCTGTCTGAATGTAAGGCTAACCATAAAATATTTTAAATTGTTTCTTACTTATCAGACACATCTCTCTCACACACAAATGTACAGAAAAATATTGCATAGGTTCTGAAACTTCAAAAATTATGAATTTCAGGTTTGAAATCTCTTAGGCAATGAAAACTTAGGTCAGGCTCTGTGTGTTGACCAAACTTTCTGTGGGACTCTCATTTCACTAACATACAGCATCGCCTTCAATAAAAGTTACTGCAAACTGCTACATTCTAACCCTCAGGTGTAGTTCACCCAGCTCTCTCCTCTTCAGTCTTATTGTGGTCTTAAAGTTGCTTAAAGATTTATCTAGCTTCAGATGGCTAAAATCTTTGCTTTTCATTCTTTGTGCTTTTACTTTGATATTTGTAAGAATGGGGATTGAAACTGACCAGGACACTGTGGGGCTCCTGGATACAAAAGCCTTTGTGTGTCCCCCATTTTCTTAATTACAGAAAATAGGCTTCATTCAGCCTCTGTGACCTTCCCTGAGTTCCAAAGGGCAGGTTCAACCAAATGCTAATCAGGGAAGGGAGGGGATGCGGAAACAAAGGAGGAGCAGCCAGGAAACAATAGTGCAGCCTTGGGGCAGGGTCCTGGTTCCCCACTAAAGGATACACATAACAATATCTTTGAGCTCTTTACAGAACTAAACTCCCCAACAAATGGAAGATGAACTACTTGATGACACAGTCTTCATTCCAGAGAGAAGGTCACAGTTCAATAGCCTCAAGAACCAGAGAAGCTTATCTGGAGATCACCTGATTAAAGGAATGCAGCCCTGCACATGCCCCAATCTTATCAGCAACCCCACCCTTGAACCATTATTATAAAACTCCTCAACAAATCCTCCTGGTTTGGGACACACAGTTTTTGAGTCATGAGTCTGCTGTGTCCCCCATTTGCCTGGCAAAGCAATAAAGCTATTCTTTTCTACATCACCCAAAATTCTGAGATTCAGTTCAGCACAGTGCACAGAGGCTGAGTTTTCAGCATCAGAGTCCCCTTTATAAACTGGGTTCACTGTCCATTTTTTAAAATAAATTTATTTACTTATTTATTTATTTATTGGCTGCATTAGGTCTTCATTGCTGCACACAGGCTTTCTCTATTTGTGGAGCACGGGGGCTGCTCTTTGTTGTGATACACGGGCTTCTCATTGTGGTGGCTCCTCTTGTTGTGGAGCAGGGGCTATAGGCATGTGGGCTTCAGTAGTTGTGGCACACAGGCTCAGTAGTTGTGGCCCATGGGCTTAGTTGCTCCATGGCATGTGGGATCTTCCCTGACCAGGGCTCAAACCTGTGTCCCCTTCATTGGCAGGCAGATTCTTAACCACTGTGTCACCAGGGAAGGCCCCCCCCCACCCCCCGTCCATTTTAACAAACTAGAAACTTCAGGAAGAACCATTGCTTCCCATCAGCCATGAAATACCCCAGGGTCACCTTGCTTTTCCCACTGGAAGGTCCAGCTCTGCTGACTCGCTGAGGAAACCTTGATTTCTGGTAGTAAACAATAATATCATGAGAAGGGAGTTGTGTGACTATCTCTTTGCTGAAAAAAAGCAAACAAACAAAAAAATTGGTGGGGACTTCCTAGGTGGCGCAGCCGTTAAGAATTCGCCTGCCAATGCAGGGGACATGGGTTCAATCCCCACCCCAGGGAGATACCACATGCCGTGGAGCTGATGAGGAAATTGAAACTTCCTCTCCTCTATCTTGCAAAGGCCTGCTCGCCACTCTCAGTTAAACAGTAAAATGAATTACTAAGAGTGATCAGATAAGGGAAGACTGTCTCGCTCTCAGGCACCCACCCAAGCCTTTGTTTGAGACCCTTTGCACATAGACTTGTTAAGTGACCATTAACTTCAACCTGCAACCAATGTGAGAATGCAAATTGTAACCTTAGTCCTAATAGGAATGGAATGTCCGGCTCCTACAAGTTCCTGTTAGGACCCCCTACTATGTGGGTAACCCATGGCAACTCCCAGCTTTGTAACTGCCTGTGACCTATAGTAATTTGTAGCCAATCAGTTTGTACCAATTATAGCTGTATGTTTTAACCTATATAAGGAGAAGACTCCCCTGAAACGGGGCCCCAGAATTTTGGAGCGTTAGCTCGTCTGGGTCCGCTGCCTCAATAAACCTGAGTTCTCCAACTCTCCGAGTGTTGTGCTTGGTTTCTCGTGGGATCAGTTTTTTTTCTGCAACAGAGCAACTAACCCCGTGAGCCACAACTACTGAGCCTTTGTTCTAGAGCCCGTCAGCCACAACTATTGAGCCCATGTGCAGCAACTACTGAAGCCCACGTGCCTAGAGCCCGTGCTCCATAACAAGAGAAGCCCGCATACCACAATGAAGAGTAGCCCCCGCTTACCGCAACTCGAGAAAGCCCGTGTGCAGCAACAGAGACCCAACACAACCAATAAATAAATAAATAAATTTATAAAACAAACAAACAAACAAAATTGGTGTAAGGCCCTGAATTTACTTTGAACAGTCCTATTTCACAATCTTCAACTGACAACCAACATGTTCATATATGGTGTGTACTCACAACAGTGACAATTTACCGTAACATCTGGTTATACTTATCCATAAGTTTTCATTTTGAAACACACAGAATATGTGTAAACTAACTATGAAACAAAAACATTTATATTTTTACATAAGCATACAGATCTAATACGTACCAATTGAAAGCAGAAAGCAAATCACAGAATTGATAGCATGGGATACTCAGAGCAGTCCATATGCATTTTCAGTTGTAAAGCAAAAGGTAAGGCAATGTGTAATAAAATTCATATCTTATGGCAAGATAAGAATATTTTTTAAAAAATTTGCGCGCCCTCTGGTCCCCTCTCTCCCCACACTGTGCATCGTGTATCTGCTTCATGTATGGACCACACCTCCCCATCAGCAGAAATACCTGCTCAACCATAAGGAGCAACATTCTCCCAGCATCAACAAGACAACTCCTTCAAGATAAGACTCCTTCTTGATCTTATAAGAAATCACCTGGCACTTAGATCTGGATTGTGTAAACTGTCAATACAGCATCATTTGATGTACAGCCTTCTGTCTCCAAAACTTATACAACTATGCCTTGACTTCTAATAGGCAGAAGAGTTCTCAGAGTTTTCTGAGATGCTCTTCCCAGGTTACAGTCCTCAAATCTGGCTTGAATAGAATTTTTCATTTCTTTCTTAGATTGACTGATTAATTTTTCACCAACAGTAGTGAGCACAGACTTGTCTGTGACATTCCTCATCTCTGTCCCATTCACTTCCGATCTTACTGTTGGGATCATTCACTTTCAGTGTCCATTAGGTAACAGGGGACTTTGGGCAGCTCTGCAGTGACCCCACTTTATCCAACAATGCCCTGCTACTCTGCCCTTCCCAGGTTATGAGATGATACATCTTTCATCACAGACATTGTCACTGAAGACTGCTTAATGGTCAGATATTTAACCTGAGTCAACGATTTTCTCCTAAAGACCATCCCATCAGCAACAGCACTGTGTAGCTTTAGCTTAGAAGCCTAACTGTCTCAGTCAGCTACTCCCACTTATAGGCAGATTATCCAGACACTCTTCTGACCCTCAGAGTGGCCAAACTGCTCAGAGGGAGGGTCTGCTCATTAGGTCAAATTCCACTCAAGAAAAAAGCAGCTTAAAACTTCCATCAATGGACCGCAGTTGGAAGGTAGGTCTCATGGCTGATGGTACCACTGAGGCTCCCCAGGACCATGTAATGAAAGAGTCCACTGGTTTCTAACTGAGCAGTGGAAGAAGTTTATCCCTGGTTCTACTGAAAATGTCTTTAAAAATCTCCAACTAATGGACTGAAAGTAAGTAAACAATGCTTCACTGGATCTTGGACCCTTAGGTGACTCAACAAAGCTGGACTTCCCTCCCTGTGTGCTACTCTCTTTGTTTATAATAATTACATCCTCAGGGGACTTCCTAGGTGGCACAGTGGCTAAGAATCCACCTGCCAATGGAGGGGACACAGGTTTGATCCCTGGTCTGGGAAGATCCCACATGCCTTGGAGCAACTAAGCCCGTGCACCACAGGTATTGAGCCTGTGCTCTAGAGCCCGTGAGCCACAACTATTGAGCCCATGTACCGCAACTACTGAAGCCCCTGCACCTAAAGCCTGTGCTCCACAACAAGAGAAGCCACTGCAACGAGAAGCCTGTGTACCACAACAAAGAGTAGCCCCCACTCTCTGCAACTAGAGAAAGCCCATGTGCAGCAACTAAGACCCAACACAGCCAATAAATAAATTTATTTAAAAAGAAATTACATCCTCAAAGTGATATGTTACCTGTGTGCTTGTCAACAGCTCTAAATAGTGAGGTCCCTGCAAGCAAGCGTGTGACAGACATAGGGCACTTCGTGGGTCTCTAATCACCCAGTATCTGCTCTCCACACAGCCATGCCATGCGTTGTCCTCTGTCCTCAGACCCACAATTCTCCCACAAGCTTCACACTCAACTAATGAACTCACTCGCTAATTCAATGAAAATATGAAAGCAAACTGAGGACTCTTTCATAACTTCCTGAGATCACACCTACTGGCCACCTGCCCCTGTGGCCATGGGCTGTGCGCATCATCTGAGGTTTCAGTTTGCACTGTCGCGGCCTTCACACCCCACCATCCTCAGGAATATGGCTTCCACCAGGCTCTTAAACATTGTCTGTATCACTGATCTTTTCCTCTTCACTGGATTCTTCAAATCAGCATGCAAGTATGGCTTAATTTCTCTCATCTGAAAAAGACACAAATAAACACAAATCTTCTCTGGGTCCCACCTATGCTTCCAGTTCCCACACTGTTCCTCTGACCTGCCCGATCCCTGAGTCCAATGTAACCCTGTGATCTTCTCAAAATCTCTGAACCCCATTCAAGATTTTACCCTTGTTATTCTCAAGAGGTTGGTTTCTTCAGACTTCCCTAAAGTCAAGGACAGTTTACCCAATCTCACAACACTGGACCTATAAGCAGAATTTGGCTAACTTTATTGGTCCTTTAAAACCTTTTCTTCACTCACTTGACTTGTAGGATATTATCTTTCTTGGTGCGGTGATTAAGAATCCGCCTGCCAATGCAGGGGACATGGATTCAAGCTCTAGTCCAGGAAGATCCCACATGTCGAGGAGCAACTAAGTATGTGTGCCACAACTACTGAAGCCCACGTGGCTAGATCCCGTGCTCCGCAGCAAAAGAAGCCACTGCAATGAGAAGCCTGTGCACCACAACAAAGAGTAGCCCCTGCTCGCAACTAGGGAAAGCCCGCGAGTGGCAATGAAGACACAACACAGCCATAAATAAATAAATAAACACATATATACATACATATTTTTATAAAAGAAAGACAGGGATAGAGTGGCCAGTATGAGGCCATGGGTAAGTTAGGGAAAAGATTTTGAAGACTGTTAAGAGCTGCATGAAGGAGCTTGGATTTGTTTGTAGACCACCTGAAGCCAAAGCTGGATTTTAAGCAGAAGAGTGACAATAGGATTTGTTTTGAGACGATGACTCTGAAAAGAGCATTATTTAAAAATAAACAGAGGGACTTCCCTGGCAATCCAGTGGTTACGACTCCACTCTCCCAAGGCAGGGGGCCCGGATTCAATGCCTGGTCAGGGAACTAGATCCCACGTGTGCCGCAAATAAGAGCCTGCATGCCGCAGCTAAGACCTTGTGGAGCCAAGTAAATAAATAAATATTTTTTAAAATAAAAAATATAAAAATAAACAGAAACATGGCAAGATTGTAGCTGTACTCTCCGAAACTAACTCCCCTTCCCCACATAAGAGAATCGTGCATCCATGTTCTTTGCTAAGAAAGGAGCATCTCTCCAGGCTGAGGACACAGAAAAAAATATTATTTCAAGAATTATTTCTAAAATAACTTCCAGATTCAGGCAAAAGAATGGCAATGCTTTACTGTTAACATTACTCAAAAAAAAATTATTCAAGAAACTGAATCAACACTTCTGCTCGAAATTTGTTTAGAATAATGCATAATTTGGGGCTGAAAATGATAAACTCGTGCTTGGGAATTACAGACTGTTCTTCTGTATTAAAAAAACTAATAGCAAGGTATCCAACTAAAGTTATTATGGCCACATCATCTCTAGACCATGTTTTCCTGGAAATGCCCTGGATTCAATATTTTCTTGGATGCCAATCAGTAATCTTGGCCTCATTTATCATTTGGAAAAGTTAAGACTTTTCAAAATTCTCAAGTCTTGGCTCCTTTATGGTTAATACACTCTCCCTCTATTTATCTCTCCAATGTCACATTTTATTATAAGCAGCACAGAGAAACCAGGTGTCCTACTGAACACTTTCCTTAGAAACCTCCTTCACTAGGTCCCTCAGGTAACTTGAGTTAGGACTTGGGCCCTGACTCAACATCCGCAGTGCAAACCCTGAGGGCAATTCTTTAACCTTATAAGGCTGTTGTCAGCATCAGTTCACATTAGGTGCAAAAAACTCATTTACAATAGCCAAGACATGGAAGCAGCCTAAATGTTCATCAACAGAGAAATGGATAAAGATGTGGTACATATATACAATGGAATACTACACAGCCATTAAAGAAGAACGAAATAATGCCATTTGCAGCAACATGGATACAACTAGAGATTGTCATACTGAGTGAAGTAAGTCAGACAGAGAAAGAGAAATACCATATGATATCATTCATAAGAGGAATCTGAAAAGAAATGGTAAAAATGAACTTACAAAACAGAGACACACAGACTTAGAGGACAGAACTCACGGATACAGTGGTGGGGTGGTGTGGGGGGAAGGAATAGTTAGGAAGCTTGGGATTGACATGTACACACTGCTATACACAAAACTGATAACCAACAAGGACCTACTGTATAGCAAGAGAACTCTGCTCAATATTACATAACAACCTAAATGGAAAAAGAATATTTACATGTATATGTATAACTGAATCACTTTGCTGTGCACCTGAAACTATCACAGCATTGTTAATCAACTATACTCCAATATAAAATAAACAGTTCAACCCCCCCCCCCCAAAAAAAAAGCTCATTTGTAAACTGAAAAATATCACAAATACCTGGTAAGATTTCTGTTCCCACAACCCTTACTGTCTGTCAGTGCTGCTATTTTCCTGCTAGGCAATAAAGTCCCACATTTATCTCTCAGAATAAGTAGGATCTTCAGGGGCACTGTTAGGGTATGTTTTTAAAACACCCGGAAAAGGATTAAGTCTCACAGAAGCAAGTGTGTTCAACAGCTGAGTTTCTCCACAACAACGACCTGTGAAGGTCACCACAGAGTGACAGACAATGTATCCCAGAGACTCCAGGCCCCTTTTTTGCTTGCAGAGTAGAAGCAATTTTGGATATTATTACTTTGAGCTACATTCTGCTCTCCAGGGCCATTCCTCTCAGGGGAACCTTTATGTGCTTTTATCCTGGAAAAACTGCTAACATTGTTAAAAATACAGATTTCTCTAGTCTACTCCTGGAGACCTGGATGGAGTGGGTTCTGGGTGGGGACCGGGAATCTTTATTACCGATCTGCGCCAGATGATTCCAAGACAGCAGCAGATGGACCACCAACAGGGTCCCACTACAGCCATCCTGGGGTCTGGTCTTATTAGCGTCACAAAAATAGACCTAAAATTTATTAACAACTCAATTTATAGATCTCCGTCAGCTATGAGGCCAAGTTACTTCAGGTAATTCCTATGCTGCTTTGTGAAATTCTTCCCTACCTTGTCTCCCTGAGGGACCTGACTCAGACAGTATCGAATTACAACTGCTTTTTTTTTCTCAACTTTCTCTCTTCAAAATCTTTTTTTATCTGACTTAGACCCATCAGGTATAAAGCTCTTATTTACTAAATGTTTCCCTGGTATTACATTAAATGGCACTTGAATTTTAAGAAGCTGTTGTCTTCTCAACACACAGATTTTTGTTTTCACCATATACTTTACGTTTTGCTGGTTCCTAAGGACGATATGGAGAATACAGACCATATTTCCTGGAGCTCATGTGAAGTTGGTTTTCGTTCTCTGTTGAGAGGTATGTATGAATGACCTCATTCATTTGGGGGAAATGGTCAAGGAATACAGCTTTTACTCAGTCCTTTACTTTCCTGCACAGGATCCATGCACTTGACGTAATTGACTAGACAGATTATAAACCGATTGTAACTCACAAAGCACTTCTGCTGCAAGATCTCACAATCCTTCTCTGAGACAGAGGTTACAGAGGGGAAACGCAGCTCAAAGGGGTTGCCTCACAAGGCCCACACAGGGACTTCCCTGGTGGCCCAGTGGTTAAGAATCCTCCTGCCAATGCAGGGGACACGTGTTCAATCCCTGGTGCAGGAAGATCACACATGCTGCAGAGCAACTAAGCTTGTGAGCCACAACTACTGATCCTGTGCTCTACTGAGCCCTCAAGCCACAACTACTGAAGCCCTACGTACCACAATTACAGAAGACCAGCATGTGCTCTAGGGCCCATGTGCCACAACTACTGAGCCAGCATGCTGCAACTACTGAAGCCCATGCCTAGATCCTGTGCTCTGCAACAAGAGAAGCCACCGCGATGAGAAGCCCGCACACCACAACAAAGAGTGGCCCCTGCTCTCCACAAGTAGAGAAAGCCCATGTGCAGCAACGAAGACCCAACACAGCCAAAAAAGAAAATTATTTTTAAATTTTTTTTTTTAAAAGCCCACAAAGCCCTAATGCTCCACCTCCCTTAGGACTTCGCCTGCAGTGAGCACCCTGTTTGGGGAGCAGATGTTGGAGGTAACCTGTCTGTGCCTCTTCTTTTTCCTTCTCTCTTTTCTTTCTTTTCTGTGAGCCCAAGACACATATATGCAAATGCATATACCCACTGTCTCCCCTCCAGGCAGGGAAAGGATCAGATAAGTGGAGTGTTCTAAGCTGAGTTAGGGAAGCTAAGGTTCTTTCTTAGCAGTCTCATCTCTCTTAAATACCCTTCTGAGGACAGGCACACCATCTACATCTTTTCTGAGGCTTTTTTCCTCAGCAGCTTTCAAAACAACTACTACAAACATCAGGGCTGTGTGGTACCCAAGGGCCAACATAAATCTGCATAAGATGGGCCTAACCTGCATTTAGTAAGTTGCTGCCTGGCTTACTCAAGAATGCATCAAAGGAGCACCTCTAGCCGCTAATTGTGGCATCAGGTCAGAACTTAGGAACAGTAAAAATCAAACTTGGTTTAGAAACTATAGTCAAGACATGATCTATACAAGGATGACAAGAGACATATAATTTGAAATACGTAGGTTGAGTCACAATTTGAAATCAATTAGAGTAGTGAAATCACTTATGGATCACACTGATTCTTTGGTTCCTCAATACACAAACCTACAAGCCACCCAAAAACTGGAGCTTGCATTTTCCTAAATAAGAACAAAGGGTTTTTAACATTCAAATAGCATTTCCACTAAAAAACTGCAAATAAAAGCAATGTTCACAATCTCTAAATCCCAAATATTTAAAAATGTATAGGGCAGATTCCTACCAGGACTAAATTCATACCTGGTGTCTATCACAGCCTTTCCTATCACATTTTATTATGTGACTGTCCTCTGATATGCACACACCTATCAAACCGCAGAGGGGAAAAAAACCACAGGAAAAGGTCACAGAGCCACACAGGGAGCAGCTCCAGTTTCAAGGGGGTGTGAAATTCAGATGCTGAGGGGCTGCGAGCCGCGTCCAGGAATCTGCCGGCAGAAAACAGTTCCTATAATGATCACAGGCCTCTGCATGCAGTTGGGTGAGACCAGGTGGATCAGGAATCCAGAGGTCTCCTCCGACCAGGCTGCTGATTGAGATGTAGCTCCTGAGAGCAAAGCTCTCCCCGGGGCTGCTTCCTACAGAGAAGGCAGAGCTGCAGGACTCCAGGCAGGGGAGGGCTCCTCAAGGGACCTGCTTGCAGAATTCTGATGAGTAACTAAGTACAGAGAGGGATGCAGATTCTAAGGTGCTTTCTCCTTTGTCTGGCAGATATTCCAAAAGTAGTTAGGATACATTCCTTATTCCTCAAAACCTCAAGGTTTTTTTTTTTTTGTCGTTGTTGTTGTTTTTTCTTTTTTGGCTGTGCCACATGGCTTGTGGGATTTCAGTTCCCGGACCAGGGATGGAACCCAGATCCCCCACAGTGAGAACGGGGATTCCTAACCACTGGACTGCCAGGGAGTTCCCAAGAAAAGTAATTTTTATTTTGGTAAATCATGGCATCTTTAGAATCATCTTATAATATATACACTCATGCATTATTATACACCTTATATATGTATGTATTACATATAATATATATCTCATTATATATGTAAATATATATGTAATTGTACCTAGATTTTCAAATAGTACACAGTACTTATATCAAAACAGATCAATTTAGACCTACTGTATAGCACAGGGAACTATATTTAATATCTTGTACTAACCTATAATGGAAACAAATCTGAAAAAGAATATATATATAAAATATATATATGCATAAAACTGAATCACTTTGCTGTACACCTGAGACTAACACAACATTGTAAATCAACTATAATCCAATGAAACAAGATCAATTTATTGAAATAGAAACAGACCAAAAGGGATAACCATACCCAACCCATTTTTTGTGCATGTTTTCATTTGAACATAATAAGACTACATTTTACCACACAACCTAATTTTGGATTACAAAATGCTAACAAGGTGCTTGAGCAGAAGGGTGTGGAGGTAATCTATACATCCATGACACAGAGGGGCAGGCTGAGGCCTGCAGCACCTGTGAGCCAGGGCCCTGAACCGCGTGGCTTTCCTCCGGTCTGAAGGACATATCATTGTGCGCAAGGAATGGACTGAAAGTCCTGGAAATACATACAGGTCAGTGAGCACAAAGATTAGTTGTCATAGGGCTTCTTCTGAGCAGTGGCATCACTGGAAATGCAGATTCACAGGTTGCACCCAGACTTGATCAGAAAATCTGGGGGTGGGTCCTGGACATCGATGTTTAACTGCACCTCCCTGCCCCCTGGCCCAGTCACTCTGGTGCACAGAAGTGTGAGAACAGGACCCCTGACATGTGTGACAGCCTGTCCGTCTCAGACATTTGCTTTTTCCCTCTAGATCTTTAGAATCAGCTTGTCAGATTCTATGAAAGGAACCTATCATTGGGAGAGTTTGTTGAATCAACCAATCAGTCAGAAAACTGACAGCTTCTTCCTGTTTGGTCTTCCTCTCCAAAAACATGGAATGACTTCCCATTAAGTTAAATATTCTTTGGTGTTTTTCAATAAAGTTGTATAATTTTCTCCATAACATACCTGCTGATGTCACATTTGCCTCTGCGTACCTTGTTTCTGTTAACTAAAATGCAACACATTTTATATGCTGATTTTAAATACCTAACTCTTTCTGAAATCTTTCATTCAAATCATTTGTCTGGTATACCAGCTAAGCACTCCAGTGCTATATTAATCAGAAATTATGTTAACAGAAGTGGTGTCCTTTTCCTGATTTTAAAAGGGATCTTCTAAGATTTAACCATTCTGAGTATCGTTACCTACAAGTTTGGAGGAGGATATATTCTGTCAAGTGAAATAAGTTCCTTGATCCCTTTTCTAAGAGTTTTATCATAAATGATTTAAAAATGTATCAAATACTTTTTTTCTTGATCTATGGAGAAAACAATGTTTTTATAGATGCCACTGGTATGAGTGTTGTTCTTACATTCTGGAAATAAACTTAAGTGGGTAATATTGTGCTATCTTTTCTTCCATAATTAGATTCATCATGGTGTTCAGGTGACTCATGAGAAAGACTTAGGATGTGAGGCTGCTTCCTCTTCCTCTTCCTTCTGCTCCTCTGCCTCCTTCTCTTTCTAAAAAAGTTATATGATATTGGACTAACCTGTGCTTTGAAAAATTTTATGTTCTCTACATAAAAATTATTCTGGGACAGTTGTCTTATTTGCAGGAATATTTTAAACTACTGACTCACATTTTTAGTTATTAATGGGTTATGCAACATTCCTGGTTCTTGAGTTAGTTTGCATATATTTTCTTTCAATTTTTTCAGTTTTTCTAGTTTCAAAGGTATTTCCAAACAGCTGTTTATAATATTTTCTTAACTTTTAAGTCACAGCTTCATCTTTCATTAGTGCTCTGCTTTTTATTCTTAACATTGCTTGTGTTTCTGTCCATTTGATTTTAGGTTGTCTTGTTGATGCCTTGATTACATCTTTGTTTTCTGGTTTACTAACTTATTCTTTTCTTTGGGTTTATTCTGAGATGCATTTCCTATCTTATCATAATGAGAGCAAAAGTAATCATCACCTAATCATTAGCCTAATCACTACTCTTCCAACGTCAGACGTGACCCTGGATTTCCATTCTGCACATTGCAGCTGGGGACCATTTCAAATACAAATTTAATCATCCCACTGCCTCCTTCCCTCCTATCTACCACTTCTCAAAATATTTCAGTTGCTTTCCTTTTTGTGTATGACAATTTTATCAAAATAAAATTCAGATAGAGTTGGCCCTCCATGCCCTTCAGATCCACATCTGCAGATTCAACCAAGCCAACTGTGAACTGAAAATACTTGAAAAAAAAAAATTGCCAAAAGCAAAACTTGGATTTTCCAAGAACTGGCAACTATTTACATAGCATTTACATTGTGTTAGGTATTATAAGTGATCTAGAGATAAAGAATGAAGATGTGCACAGGTTATATGCAAATATACACCATTTTATATAAGGGCCTTGTGTACCTGGGAATTTGGTTATCTTGTGGGGGAGGAGGGTCCTGAAATGAATCTCCCGTGGATACAGAGGGACTCTATGCCGTGTTTTAGCTTCTTGCGGCTGCCATGACAATGTATCCCAAACTACAGAGCTGAAAAGAAGAGAAATGTGTTGTCTCACAGTTCTAGATTCTAGAAGTCTAAACGCAAGGTGCCAGGAGGGCCATGCTCCCTCTGAAACCTGTAGGGTACCCTTCTCTGCCTCTTCCCAGCCTCCAGTGTTCCTTAGTTTCAGCTGCATGATTCCAATGTCTGCCCTTGTCTTCATGTGGAATTCTTCTGTGGTCTGCCTTCGCATGGCTGTCTTCTTACAAGGACACCAGCTATGTAAGATTAGGGGCCACCCTACCCCAGTATGACCCCACTTCAATGTAACTCATTACATCTGCAATGATCCGACTTCCAAATAAGGGGAAATTCTGAGATACTGGCATTTAACATATCTCTGAAAGAGAGGGAACCCATTTCAACCATAATGCCATCCAGTTCACCTATTTAAAGTATACAAGTGAATCATTTTAGTATACCCAAGAGTTGCAGAAACCAAGAGCAAGATCGATTTTAATGACTCACTTTTTTTTTAGTTAATTAATTTATTTTCTTATTGGCTGTGTTGGGTCTCGTTTGCTGCACACGGGCTTTCTCTAGTTGCAGTGAGTGGGGGCTATCTTCATTATGGTGCACAGGTTCCTCATTGTGGTGGCTTCTCTTGCTGCGGAGCACAGGCTGTAGGTATGTGGGCTTCAGTAGTTGCGGCACATGGGCTCAATAGTTGTGGCTCACAGGCTCTAGAGCACAGGCTCGATAGTTGTGGCACACGGGCTTAGTTGCTTCACGGCATTGGTATCTTCCTGGACCAGGGATTGAACCCGTGTCCCAGGAGGATTCTTAACCTCTGCGCCACCTAGGAAGTCCCAGCAAGACCAATTTTAAAACCTTTTTATTGCTCCAAGAAAGAAGTCCCACACCCATTAGCAATCACTCCCAATTTCCCCCCAAACTCTCCCACCCTAGGCAACCAGGAATCTACCTTCTGTCTCTATGGATTTACAAACTCTAGAAATGTCACATAACGGAATCAGACACTGTGGTCCTTTGTGATTGGCTCCTTTACACGTGGCATAAAATTTTCAAGGCTCATCAGTGTTGAATCTTACATTAATATTTCATTTCTTTTTTATTGCCAAATAATATTCCATTCATGTGTTTACCGCATTTTGCTTATCCACCCATAGTTGATAGACATTTGGTTTTTCTTCCCCACTTTTTGGCTATAGTGAGTGGTGCTGCTATGAACATTTTCACATACAAATATTTGTTGGAATACCTGTCATCAGTTCTATTGGGCATGTATCTATGAGTGGAATTGCTGGGTTATATGGTAACTCAATGTTTAAACTTTGAGAAACTACCAAACTGCTTTACGAATTAGCTGTAACCAGCACTGTGTAGGGTTACAATATCTCCAGATCACTGAAATGTCTATTTCTGTCATTTAATAATAGCCATCCTAATGGCTGTAAAGTAGAAGCTTTTTAAAAAATTTTTCATTTCCTTGATAACTAATGAGGTTGAACTTTTTTTTTTTTCATGTTCATATTGGCTATTTGTATTTCTTTGGAGAAATGTCTTTTCAGATCATTTGTCTATTTTTTTTAATTGGGTTTTTCATCTTTTTTTTATTGTTGTAGTATTTCCTTACTCTAGATACAAGTCTCTGATTAGATATATACATAACATTTTCTCCCATTCTGTACGTTGTATTTTAAATTTCTTAACAGTGTCCGTAGAAGTGCAAAAAGTATGGCTGTTTCTTATTTGTTAATTTTGTTGATGCCAACTCATCCTTTTGTTGTGTGTGTTACTTGTATTTTTGGTGTCATACCTAAGATATCATTGTCTAATCTAAGGTCCTAAAGATTAATGCCTATATTTTTCTGTAAGAATTTTAGCTCTTATATTTATGCCTTTGATTCATTTCAAGTTAATTTTTGTCTATGGTATGAGGAAAGGGTCCAACATTCTCTTGCACATGGATATCCAGTTGTCCCATAACCATTTGTTGAAAAGACCATTCTTTCCCATTAGGTGGTCTTGGCACTCTTGTCGAAAATCAGTCTACCATAGAAATGTGGGTTTATTTCTGGACTCTGAATTCTATTTCATTGATCTATATATCTATCTTTATACTAGGACCATGCTGTCTGTATTATCAAAGCTTTGTAATAAGTTTCAAAACCTGCAAATGTGAGAACTCCAACTTTGTTCTTTTTCTTGAAGATTGATTTGACTATTCCGGGTACCTTGAATTTCTATGTTAATTTTCATATCAGTAAAATACTTGTCAGTATTTTGCAAAGAAGCCAGCTGGAATTTTGTTAAAGCTTGCCTTACATCCATATATCTGTAGATCAGTTGGAGAGTATCGCAATTTTAGCCTTCTGATCCATGAAAATAGGATGCATTTTGAGGCAGTTAGATATTCTTTAGTTTCTTAAACAATATTTTGTAATTTTAAGAGTACACATTTTGAGCTTTATTGTTAAATTTATCCCTAAAGATTTTATTCCTTTTAATGCTATCATAAATCAATTTTTTAAATTTCATTTTCAATTTGTTCACTGCTACTATTTAGAAGCACAATTGATTTTTTTTATATTGACCTTGCAGCCTATAAACTGGTTGAACTTGTTTTTGAGTTATACTAATTTTTTAGTGGATTCCTTAGGATTTTCTGTATACAAGATCATGCCATCTGCAAACCCCCCAGGCCCCATGCATTGGGAGCGCAGAGTCTTAGCCACAGGACCACCAGGGAAGTCCCCTGGGCTAGGTATTTTTTCATCAATAGTTATTTGATTACTAATTACTTTGTCAGAGGTCTATATACAGATTTCTTCTTTTTTTTTTAAGCTCTTTATTGGAGTACAATTGCTTTACACTGTTGTGCCAGTTTTTGCTGTACAACAAAGTGAATCAGCTGTATTTATACATATAACCCCACTTCCCTCCCTCCCACAACTCCTTCCTACCCTCCCTATCCCAGGCCTCTAAGACATCACCTATCATCGAGTTGATCTCCCTGTGTTATGAAGCAACTTCCCCCTAGCTATCTATATTATATTTGGTAATGTATATATGTCAATGCTACTCTCTCACTTCATCCCAGATTCTCCTTCACACCTGCCTCCCCCACCCCTGCCCCATATCCTGAAGTCCATTCTCTGCATCTGCATCTTTATTTTTGCTCTGCTACTGGGTTCATCAGTACCATTTTTTTAGATTCCATATATATAAGTTAGCATATGATATTTGTTTTTCTCTTTCTGGCTTACTCCGCTCTGTATGGCAGACTCTAGGTACGTCCACCTCACTACAAATAACTCAATTTCATTCCTTTTTATGGCTGAGTAATGTTCCATTGTATATATGTGCCACATCTTTATCCATTCATCTGTTGATGGGCATTTAAGTTGCTTCCATGTCCTGGCTATTGTAAATAGTGCTGCAATGAACATTGTGTTACATGTATCTTTTTGGATTATGGTTTTCTCAGGGTATATGCCCAGTAGTGGCTCCAGGCATAGATTTATTCTTGAGTGAGTTTCAGTAGTTTGTTTCTTTCTGGGAATTTGTCTGCTCATCTAAGTTACACACTTTGTTGGCATTCTATCATTCATCCTATACTTTGTAATCTTCTTTATTTCTGTAAGCTTGATTTTAGTAATTTGAATCTTCTCACATTTTTGTTAATCAGTTGACCTAAAGGTATTGTATTATAAGCTGCTCACCTCACCAGCTCCTCCTCCTGTTTACCTTGAGCCAACAACTTGACCATGCCCTTGTTTAAGACCCTTGACTGAGTCATACTCTCTCTTGATCTGGAACTTGTCACACACCTTTCCCACAGACCTAGCGATTTTACTGACCCTTTCTTGTCCATCTGCAAGTTAATTACTACTCAGCTTTTATATCTTCGTGTCATTTAATAGCAACCTAAGCATGTCCAACACGTTTCTCTCTCTCTTTTTAATAAGAACCCTCATCTAAATGTTAAATAATGAATAGCTTTGTGATCACTTGATAAAGCTTTTTTTCCCTCTTCTAGTATGAAGCTCAGTGAAAATTCATAAATCATATTTCTCTGCTTCTTACTATTGACTATATGGAGAGCACGGCCACATCACGAGTCCTAAATTTTATTTGTTGTGTTTAATGTACCAGAAAAGACAGATATAAAACCTCATAGTTCCAATTTCAAAATATTAATAAAGAATCATGCTAAGCCCCCAAGATTCAACTTTCATCAAATTCTGCTAAAGGGCCAGACCACTTAGTACAAAAATTACTAGAAGCACTCCACACTTAAGGCTACAAGAGCAGTGCATTGAGTTATTGTGAATTCAAAATATACATGAGAAGAAAATTTAAATTTTCTTCTTCTGCAATATAAGTTCCCTGTGATTAGACTTCTTTGTAGACAAAACTCCAGTTTTTATCACATCCAGACCTTGTCACAATGATCTGTACATAAGAGGCACTCAATAAATATTAAGTAAATGTAGTATTCTAAATTTATCTAAATTTAGACATCTAATTTAGATATTAGAATTTTAAAAATTGAAAATTAACTTTCACTACCTCCTGTCAGAAAGGTCAACATCATGTTACCAACACATAAGTTGGAAACAGTAAGATTTATACAACCATAAAAAAAAAAAAACCTAACTATGGATATTTGTGGATAACTATATAAAATCAGTATGTAGGAATATATGCGTAAAATAAGAAATGTGGCTCAGGACTTCCTGGGTGGCACTGTGATTAAGAATCTGCCTGCCAGTGCAGAGAACACAGGTTTGACTCCTGCTCTGGGAAGATTCCACATGCCACGGAGCAACTAAGCCCACATGCCACAACTACTGAGCCTGTGGTCTAGAGCCTGTGAGCCACAACTATTGAGCCCATGTGCTGCAACTATTGCAGCCCACGTGCACTAGAGTCTGTGCTCTGCAACAAGCGAAGCCACTACAATGAGGAGCCCACGCACCACAATGAAGAGTAGCCTCTGCTCACATCAACTAGAGAAAGCCTGAGTGCAGCAATAAAGACCCAATGCAAGCAATAAAATAAATAAGTAAATAAATAAATAAATTCATAAAAAAAAAAAGAAAAAGAAATGTGGCTCAAAATAGACGTAGATAAAGATATGGATGAAAAGTCAGCTGATGTGCAGTGCACACAACTTTTGATGTTCAGTGCAGTTGAAGGAAATACACCACAAAGTGTCTTTAGTCCTACAATGGGCCCATTCTTCACAATACTTATGTATGTGTTTTTCAGTATTTGACTTATGACACTGTTTACTTAGGAGAGACATCAATTTTAAAGCATCTGGTGTTCTTTGTACATGAATGTATTTTGCACCTCTGCACATGTATTGTTAGGAATAAAGCTCCACCCAAGGCTTAATAAGAGATTAGATTCATAGGAGAAAATATTGGGTGAAAACAGTCCCCACAAGTGTCTTTCCTGCATAGATGCTTAAGCTTTTTTAATGAAAAACTATGAATTTAAATTAGACAGTTTAATCGATGCAAACTAAAGAAAATGGAAATTAAGAGTGCAGGTTAGAAGAACATTGTTTGCAAAGGTGCTAGAATAGCAAAGGTGATTAGACGAGTTGCTCTGGGATTAGACTATGAATAGAGATGCCTATTTATACATCTATTTAGAGTAATGCATGGTTTCCTAAAATTTAAATACTTAAAAGTTGTCTGCTTTTGGTTTCCCTGGTGGCACAGTGGTTAAGAATCCACCTGCCAATGCAGGGGACACAGGTTCGAGCCCTGGTCCAGGAAGATCACACATGCTTCAGAGCAACTAAGCCCATGTGCCACAACTACTGAGCCTGTGCTCTAGAGCCCTCGAGCCACAGCTACTGAACCCACGTACCACAACTGTTGAAGCCTGCGTGCCTAGAGCCTGTGCTCTGCAATGGGAGAAGCCACTACAATGAGAAGCCTGAGCACTGCAATGAAGAGTAGTCCCCGCTCTCCACAACTAGAGAAAGTCTGCGCACAGCAATGAAGACCCAATGCAGCCAAAATAATAATAAAATAAAATAAATAAAATTTTTTAAAAAGTTGTCTGCTTTGAATATAGAATGCTGTACTATCTAGCTAAATTCCTTTAAACCCAACAAAACTCAAAATTGTATTAATTTTCTGAGATAGTCAATATACTTGAAAAATGGAATAATTACTTTAGACACTCATTTCTCAAATTTGAAAAACTAAAACTGTACACTTGACATCTATTATTTAAAATTACTCCTTTTTTTCATTCACTGGCTCCAGTTTAGGTAATTGTATTATTATCAATATTATTTTTTAATTCCAGAATTGAGACCCCAGAGTTCATTTCCACATTAGTTGAAATCTTAGTTTAGAGTTTTGAGAGAGTCATAAAACTATATCACATAGCTGAAAAACCAATATGTGAGGCAGAGGTGTCAAGAGTGACGTATTGTTACATGATTAAATTTGTTTGTTCTTAATGAGCTAGAAACTTAATGACTTTTCCAGTTAAAGTTCAGCTATGTGTATATACATTCAAAGTCTTAATCTTAACATAAGAAAAGTCACCATATGAAGAAAACACCTGCTTTTAGTGTAAAATTGATATTATTTTTTTAACTTGAAATCTCATATTTATAATTAACAGCCAATTATTGAGCAGATAAATATTTTGTAAGGAAAAACACAGCATTTTCAAAAAAAGAAAAATTATAACTGACTATTTTAGTTCATAGCAAGGCATAATTACTAGGAGAAATATTAAAAATACTTATACTAAAGAGTTTGTGAGAAAACTATATAAGCTGAAATGATGGTTTTATCATAAGTATAGTAGGAGCTGAAGGAAAATAACTCAAAAAGCCTTATAAATAGTTTGCCTGGGAATGGAAGACCCTAGGAATTGAACAGGGCTTAGTACACAGAATCAGTCTTAGATACCACGATAATGTGCAAATTCCCAGTATTTCTCGATATTTTGTCATGTTTACCGTCACTGGTTTCCTTCTAAGGTTTTCGTTGCTGTTTTTTTTACTGTCTTGGCCTTTTCTTTCTTTAATACTTTTCATTGAGATGTACATAAACTGCACACGTCTTAAGTACACCTGTCTATACATTTTTACATGTGAATACACGCATGTCTCTATCACAAAGATCAAGATAGAGGATGTTTCCAGAGGGTTCCCTCACTCCCCTTCACATTTATCCCCACTTTCCCCAACCTGAGGTAACTACAATTCTGACTTGATCACTCATTCATTAGTTTTGCCTGTTTTTCAACTTTTTATAAATGTGACCTTACAAAGTATTTTCTGTCTGACATTTTTTGATCAACATTATGCCTATGAAATTTAGCCATGTTATTGTAGGTATCAATTTTTTTACATTTAAAACTTGCATATAATGCAAGGTTTTATCTTTGGGGGGGGTGGGGATGATTATTACATCGTCTGATGGGTTCAGAGCTCTGGAGATGACACATTTGAGCCCTGCAGTAGAGAAGATGTTAACAGAAGGATACTGGTTAGAGTGTGTGGTCCATTTCTAAGCCAAGAGCCAAGAGTGTCAGGATTAAAGTTAGAAAACACACCCCAACCCTAGTATAAGAACTCTCAGAACCAGACATGAGGGTATTAACCATATTACCTAATACCATAATTTCTTCATTTTATTCTCCAAACTTCTTAGTAGTATTAAAAATCAAAAACATTTTGTAGGACTATATGTACAACGGTCTTCTAAAATGGTCCATGTGCTACTTTAAGAGGCTCATGTTATGTCCAGGGCTGCCCTGTTTTGAATCACCATCTGTCCAACCTCGTGAACTTCTCAGGGGAGTAGGTCTAGGGACTTCCTGATATTATACATGTCCCCTGTCGCTGATGGAACCATAGCATTGAGGATTCTCCCCACTTTCCACGATTCTTGTAAAGCATGATAGGAAGGTGCTTGATGTCAAAAGAAAGCTGTCCAGTATTTCCTTCGAATGGTTAAGGTTTTAGATAGTAAATGGGGCCTCAGTTTTTCTTCTTCTAGAATCAGTCTCTCTTACCACTTCCAACATGCAGATGGTCCTCTAATGCACATGGCCCATGAGTGTGCTCATTTCCTGCCCTTGGCTCCACTCAAATCTGGTTACCTTTCATGCCACCGGTAACTGGGCAACCAGCATTCCTAAGTGTGGAACACACTGAATTCAGAACCTACAGGGGCTCATCACGCAACATGCTTTCCTTTCACACTAGGAGGTTCAAAACTTAACAATTAGCTCTTACCCTAGAGGATGCATCTGGGACTGACCACTGGGCTCCTGGACTCTGAAAATGTATGCATGTGTCCAGATTATGAATCTGTAGTGTTTAACCTTCACTCTCTGGAGCACACATGTCTCACCAGTGCCTTCAAGGTGCTGGCCACCTCTTGCTCATCTGGACCAGGCAACATAATGTCATCAGTGGACTGGATTATGGGATGCTCTGTAGGATGTCCAGGTGGCCCATATTCTCATAGACTATCTTATGTTAGAGGATAGGGAAGCTCACAGAGTCTAGGAGAAGAACTGTAAATGTTTGATTTTTTCCTTTCATGTAAATGGGAAGTGTTTCTCTACTTTTTTTTTCTTATTGGGATAGAAAATAATTGATTCACCAAATCACTAGCTGTATACCACCTGCCTGGGGTCAAACAAGATGGATACAGCAAAAATATACTACAACTAGAGTCCCAGCTGCAACTGGGGTGACTGGTTGGTTGAGCTTGCAGTGGTCAACAGTCCTCCCAGGGGATGTTTTGCAGCTGAGGCGTCACTTTGGGTTGGGATCTATCTAATGGTGGGTAGAGCCTTCACTGTAGTCTTGCAGTGAATAATTCAGTTCTAAAGCCCCATTTCCAGCCTGTTATTGCAGTTGGATTATCTAGACTGAGATCCTGAGAGGGATTTGGCTACATGATGACAGGGATGGTATCTATGAGAGGAGAGGGAGTAGATGGGATTAAGTAGAACACAAAGCTGAACTGTGGTGTAGACCTGGGAAAGTTCTGGTCAACCTGGCAGAGAACACGAGAGCAACTACGGCCCAGCAGGCGGTTCCCTATGGTGGACATGGCTGGACCTTTCACTCCCGTCCTGCTTAGACAGGACATATGGGCTTCCCTGGGAGGACGTGACACTGGACACTGGGCATTGGACTCACCGAAGGAAAGGTCTGCTGAGTGTACTTCTCACTGCTGGGCAGTAAGTCCCTCCTTGCGGAGGGGTCTGGGTGGTGCCTCAGATGATAATCTCTGTTCTACGAGACCCTCTCAACCTCGTGCTTGTGGAGTCCTAGCTCACCTGAAGAGTGGGTCAGTCATTTCCAAAGGGAAGAGCTCTGAACTGAATCCATCTGCTGCAATGTTACAAGGCGCCTAAGTCCATGGAAATAGTTATTAAATGAATTGTATATATTACGGTACAAGAAGAGAAAAATCTTTACCCAGCTCTGTGGATGACTTTCTCATCAATTTTCATATTTTCTTACTCTCAGGAAATAGGTGTATTTTCTCAGGAATTAGAACATCCAGTCCTGTATAAACTAAAATCCCACACTCTCAGTGTGGGACATCCTCCATCCCCTGGCTTTCCTTACGGCACCCTGGGAGGTCAGCAGGTAGAAAAATGCGTGGTCTCTTCCTTCTCTGCATCTCCTGTAGTAGCCTGGGGCCACCCAACCTCAGAAACTGCTGCTTCTAACTGAAGCTTAGAACCTCCACATTGGGCTCTGCCTCTGAATATTTATGCCAGCACTGACCTGCTGGGGTCACCTGCCTCTGCATTCAAGGCCCTCTTATGTCTGTACCCCCTGCCCACGCACACACACCGAGTCCTCAAGCATCCTCTGTTAGTCATCAGCCCCAAAGCGGATGCCAAACTAGACATTTCAGGAGGGAGTCAGACATCTTTCCCTGAAATATTTCATCTCCAAAGCACACGTAGGAAAGTCTACAAACAGTTATCTTGAATTTCCTCTCATATAGTTTAAGGTGATATAGGATTATCTCCGAAAGCACGGTACACTGGCAATCCTTCTGAAACAAATTCACACTCTCCTAGCTCTACAATTTTTCAAACAAATCTTATTTATGTTCTGAGTTGGATCATAAACTGAAGGTCACAAAACATTTTCGAAATCTCTTATCTAGTCTTACTTAGGACATGCAGCACTCATTTTATGTTTCTGTACCTTAGGGTATCTTTGCCAAAACTTTACGATAACAGGAAATGCCTGATTTAATATACTTGTAAACAGAGACGAACCTCCCCCGCCACGGGGACACCACATCACCCTCACATTGTTCTACTGCAGAAGAGGGAAGATGCGGTTAGGAGAGGGAAATGGCAGAAGAGGTAATTAAATGCCAACATGGACCACATGTAAACAGTTTGATGGTTCTATATCCCTCATCCTGAAGATGTTGTGAGATAATAAATGTGGGAAGCCTGCAACACACCGTGTGTTCTGTCTGATCTCACAAAATCCCTGAAAATGTGGTCCCGTAAAGGCCTGTCTTTTTGACATAAACAGACTCACAGGCTTAGAGAACGAACTTATGGTTACTGGGGGTAAGGGTGGGAGGGAGAGATAGTTAGGGAGTTTGGGACACACACTGCTATATTTAAAATAACCAACCAAGACCTGTTGTACAGCACGGAACTTTGCTCAATGTTATGTGGCAGCCTGGATGGGAGGGAATTTGGGGGAGAATGGATACACGTATATGAGTGGCTGAGTCACTTTGCTGTGCATGTTAAACTATCACAACTTTGTCAATTGGCTATACTCCAATATAAAATAAAAAGTTTTTTAAAAACAACCTGCTTTTTGGATAAGGAAACCAAGGCTGCATGATTTATAAGTTTCACCACAAGTAAATGCGGGGTCATATCCAAGTCCAAGTCCATCAGCGACCAGAGCCCAAGCATTTCTAAGGACATTTTTCTCGTCAGTACTTTTGTGTGATCAGCAATGACAAAAAGTGAAGGAAAGGCCCTGCTTAATTTGTTTACATGTGTTTATAGACCTAGGTTATTAGAGGCAATCTTTAGTTTCAACGTAACTTTTGTGTTGCACTAACAATTTTTCACCCAGGCATTAGTTTTTTTTCAAATAGTGTAACAAGTATGCACTGAAAAAATATTATTCAAGAAGGAAATGGGTAAACTCAAAGAAGACTCTTTGGATGATGATAAGGGGAATCTCAATATTAATGACTCCACAATGCAAGTGTAAATAACTATTATATTCTAATCGGCAGAACCCAAGGAATGTACATACATGCATATGGATAACATATACTGATATATATTATATATTTATATGTATATGTACAAGTACATGTGTCTATACACACACACACACAGATACACAGATGCAGAGAGAGAGAAACTCACACATATATTAAAAAAAGACGTATTTGCACAAGGAACCAGAAAACATAATGAGAGCAGAGAAAATTATTTAGATTGGTAAAATGGGCAGAAGAGCTTAGACATTTATTTGGGCCTCCTCCAGTCATTCTAGTCACTTTTAGGCACATGATATACAAGAGGTGAATAAAATAGACACATTAACTTAATGGGGCTTATATTTTACCAGAATTAGCAACTGAAGGAGCAGAGATGAGTCTGTGAGGTTGGGTGTGCTGCTACCTCAAAGTGTACCACTTACTGCACACATGTCAGTAATCAGAGGTCATGTTACAACAACCCCTGTGCTTCAAACAGGCGTCGTAACTACACTTGCCCACAGCTTCCCAAGATATTTAGTGATCTGTATTGCGTCTCTTATCAAAAGCCCATCTTAGGTTAGAAAGAGAGTATTTCCTCAGCAGGCCAAAATAATTCTTTAACATGAATCCACAAAATAAACATTTAAGGACTAAGCGTACGAAACGGATCAGCCTACAACTTAAATACTTATTGGAGCCAAACGATCTCAGAGATGTAGACCAGTGGATACGTTTTCCCTGTCAAGAACGCTCGGCGTGCAAGCCATAGGTATGAGACAAAAAAATCTCATCATTCGGATGTCAGATCACTAACTCACATTTTCAGAACATCCGACTCAGTAATCGCTTCGATTTGTAGTCAAGCATGAGGCGTAGCTGCGTGAGAAAAAGTTATATGATTTTACCCTGAACTTAGTAAGAACCTAAATTGTGTGTGAGGCTTGCTGCACAAGGGCAAAGTGCCCGCGCAGCCAGGTCACTGCGACTTCCGCTGTTGTTGCTGTGGATGGAGACCCCATACCTGTGATGCCAGCTGACAGGTGAGCCCATCGAGGTCGCAGTCCACCAGCTGGGGAAGGGGTGGGGTGGGGGGCCCACAAGGGACCTGGCTCCCCAGTGACAGCGGAGATGCTTTGATACAAACACGAAACCGTAGGTACACGGATGACCAGTGGGGACACTGACCGACCAATGGGAGGCAGGTCTGTCAGGGAGCTTTGGGATAAAGTCTCCTCCCTCCTCACCTGGAAAGGACCCTTTCATGACCCAGTCCCCCACACGGCCTCCCTGCAGATGTACGGGTAAAGGGCATTTGGCTACTTCTTGCTGGGACAGGATCTCCTAAGATTGTATTTCTTAAACATCCCTCATCATTTGATGATGACTCACCCAGTTTGCTTTACTAATAAAAGATGTCCTAGGACCTCCCTGTCCAGTGATTAAGACTCTGCACTTCCAGTGCAGGAGGTGTGGTTCCATCCCTGGTCAGGGAACTAGGATCCTGCATGCTGAGTGGCCAAAAATAAAAAAAAATTAAAAAAAAAAAAAAAAAGATGTCCTATTAATTTCCCTGCAATCAAATCAACCCTCTCATTTATTATTTATTTCTTATTTTATTACAAAATATATGGATAGAGTGCCTGCTTTGTGCCAGTTACTATCTAGGACATAGCACCAAAAATACCTGAGAAAGTTTCTGCCCTCATGGCGCTCACATCCTAATGTCAGGGAGTAAAACCAAAAAATGAATGCACTTATGTAGCAGTAAGCACTGGGAACAAAACAGAACAGGAGTGGGGAGGGGTGTGCTGAGCAGGTGAGACCTCCTCAAGGATCTGACACTTGGTCAGAGACTTAAGTGACCCAAGAGAGTGAGCTGTGAAGGAAAAAGACATTCTAAAGGGAAGAGCTAAGAGCTGAGATCTGGTGCAGCTGGAGAGACGTGGACCCTGGGTAGCCTCTAAGGACTCAGGAGAGGAGGTACAGGCATGATCACAGCAGGATTTCTGCACAATAAGGGACTGTTTACGGATCCCACTAATCTTTGCCAGGATGAGTGTTACGCATCCCAAATAGGGGTAGGACAGCCCTGAGTGATGTGAGCATGTGCATTTGTAGCTACGTAATGAGCTAAGCCTCATCCCTCCAAAATATTCATTACATCACTTCTTTGGGGAGTGAGAAAATGCTGTGATGTCCCAAGATATCTGTGGTTATTAAAAGTATCAAGCTTATAAAAAAATGTTGTGGTTACTAAATTTTTTCAAATTCTTTGAAACCTCAGTTAATAGATATTTTTGTGATAGATTAAAAATGTGTTAAATTGATAAGCAGGTCATTTAACAGTCCCTACCAGAGAATGTGAATATGGTCTCAATGGAGGTATGAGTGATTTATAGACAATGGGAAGGGACATACATATACATTTTTAGTTATATTTCCTCCTTGACAATGGTGGTAGTTTAGGTGGTTCTCAAGTCAGATGTTCCTCTCTTTTCAAAACAGATTTTGTGATTTAAAAAACATTTATTGCATGCCTAGTAAGTGCCATACACTGTTCTGGATTCTGAGGACATATCTGGAAACAAAACACAGGAAAAGCTCTGCCCTTATGGACTGAATTCTCTGTTTAGCACTTTTTAGATTTTAGAACTATACCAGGTTTTAGGTGTTAAGGAGATTTCTTTTGTAAAGTAGTAAACAATTTGAAAATTTAGAGTGCCGATTTTGAACATGGAAATAGAGAATTAAGACAGCCACCACGGACACAACTTCCATTTAAAATATTTGTCTTTCTCTGTATATGGCTAGCAATACAAAATATCATTTTTAATAAAATGGTGTACCATTTTACTACCATTTTTACTAAAAGAAAATATGTTTGTGGTTAAAGCCATTCTCAGTTTTCAAGAGTGCCTAAAACATCCTAGCAAATTTTACATTAAGCACTTTATTTATTTTGCCTTTAGGAGACTGACCTACAGTATCTTTGAGAAGCAAGTTGTCTGATTCACAGCAATTCCGCACTACTTTTTCAGAAGTTCTTTCAAATGTACATTGATTTGATTACTCTCTTTCATTTTTTTTGAGGTACCTGTACAAACACCTTTGTTAAGTGAGCCAAAAGCAAAGCATAGATTTCTTGTGATTTATTGGTAAATCCACTGTGACATTGCTAAAGTAATGCAAAAAATGTGAACCAATGAAACAAGCATGCACAGGAATAAAAGTCATGGCTATTTTCTCAAAGAGTTAAAAGACTGAGTTTTGCATATTTACTGGGCTAGGGCTGTGCTGGACTCCTCTAGATCGTATCTACCCACATTTGCATATCAAGGAAAAGTTGTTAATGCCATTCTTCTCAGGGCTGTCCCTTGTCATTTATTCAAAATACGTTTAAGTGGTGCTACTGTGTTCTGGGTACCAGGATTATAAATAAAAGAACATATGGAATATGGTTCTTATCCATTAAATTCAATTAATTGAGGCTGACTTACAAATACTTACACTGAAATGGGACAGGTACTCTTGGGGCCATACTCTTTTATTGAGCAAACACATTTTTATCGGGTGTGAACTATGATCCAGGGTCTATGGTCAGAAAACGAAGAAGCATGGAATCGGTCTACAGGGAATCCATGAAGGGAACAGGTGGAATGTCCCAAGATGATAGTGTGGAAGCGTATTTTCAGTGCATCCAAATCAGACAGAAGGGAGGGGCACAGGGAGGGGCTCTCGGAAGATGTGGTTTCTAAGCCACCCCATCAAGGGCAGGGAGCTTCTCAGTGAGGAGGAGGGAAAAATCGGCCCCAGCAAGGGAGCAACATGCAAAACAGAAGAAGAAGGGATCGTAGAGCCTTGGAAATCACAGATTGGTCAGGATGGTGGCAGGAAGGAGTGATTTTAGGCAGGTAGAGATTCCACTCCAGGAGCTGAGGGGTGAACAGTTCTGAGGGAGCTCCTCTGAAGGCAGGGAGGTATTGGAAGCAGTTGTAATAATCCAGGGAGGAAACAACAATGCCCTGACAATAAAGAGGAAGTAACAAGAAAAACCATCTAAGAGAGTATAGGTGAAGACGTGATCACACTTGGTGAGAGAAAGTAAAACTGACGAGCGGGACCCTCTGGGGCTCCCAAGGCATGGGAGCCTTTTTGTCCCGCGTTTCTCATTTGTAGGAACAGACTCCATCCTCCGTGACCTTCTCTGAGTTCCAAAGGGCAGATCAAGGAAGGGAGGGGATGCAGAGACAAGGGAGGAGACCACCTGAGGCCAGATCAAAGCAACCAGAGAAGCTCATCAGGAGAACAGCTGAGCTCAAACTAAGGGACTGCAGACCCTGCGCACACCCTGATCCTTATTAGCAACCCTGCTCTGGAATCATTGCTATAAAACTCCTCATCAAATCCTCCTGCGTTGGGACACAGTTTTTCAGGGCACAAGTCCACTGTGGCCCCCTTTGGCTGGCAAAACAATAAAGCTATTCTTTTCTACTTAATGCAAAACTGTCTCCGAGATTCGATTTGGCACCAGTGCACAGAGTCTGCATTTTTGAAGTCAAAAGGAGGCATCAAGTAAGACTCTGAGGGGACTTCCCTGGTGTTACAGTGGTTAAGAATCCACCTGCCAATGCAGGGAAAACAGTTCGATCCCTGGTCCGGGAAGATCCCACATGCCACAGAGCAACTAAGCCCATGAGCCACAACTACTGAGCCCACATGACACAACTACTGAAGCCCACACACCTAGAGCCTGTGCTCCACAACAAGGGAAGCCACTATAATGAGAAGCCTGCCCACCACCATGAAGAGTAGCCTCCCGCTCACCACAGCTAGAGAAAGCCCAGGCACAACAACCAAGACCCAATGCAGCCATAAGTAAGTAAGTAAGTAAGTAAGTAAATAAATAAATAAATAAATAAATAAATAAATAAATACATAAATTTTTTGCACAGCATACATGGCTTTTCAAGCAAAAGGATTTCATGGTAAGCAGGACATTTATGTTTTAGATAAGTCATTGTTATTTAAATATGATAGCCTTGAAATACATTTATGTTGGGGGAAAAAGGAGCCAGTGTAGAATCATAAGATAAAGCTAGAAATAAGTATAGATAAGAAAAAGGCTCTGAATATATGGGAAATTATTCAAAATTTTTTTTCCAAGTTTTTTTTTTAAATTAATTTATTATTTTTTGGGGGGTACACCAAGTTGAAATTATTCAAAATATTATGGGAGCACAAAGCTGGAAGCCATCTCTGCATGGGAGAGTTAATAAATGCTTGATGGGGGCTTCCTAGGTGGCAGTGGTTAAGAATCCACCTGCCAATGCAGGGGACACAGGTTCGATTCCTGCTCCGGGAAGATCCCACAAGCCACGGAGCAACTAAGCCCATATGCCACATCTATTGAGCCTGCGCTTTAGAGACCGTGAGCCACAACTATTGAGCCCATGTGCCGCAACTACTGAAGACCATGCACCTAAAGCCCCGTGCTCCACAACAAGAGAAGCCACGGCAATGAGGAGCCCGCACACCACAACAAAGAGTAGCTCCTACTCACTGCAACGAGAGAAAGCCTGTGTGCAGCAATGAAGACCCAACACAGCCAATAAATAAATAAATAAATAAATAAATAAATAAATAAATTTTAAAATTAAATAAGTTAAAATAAATGCTTGATGGCTAAATGTCCTTTGCTATGTATCTTTTTAAAAGTATTGGACTTCCTAGGTGGCGCAGTGGTGAGGAATCTGCCTGCCAATGCAGGGGACACGGGTTCGAGCCCTGCCCTGGGAAGATTCCATATGCCGTGGAGCAACTAAGCCCATGCGCCTAAAAAAAAAAAATAAAAAAAAAAAATAAAAAAAAAAAAAAAAAAAAAAAAAAAAAAAAAAAAAATAAAAGTATTTAGTAACTTGCAACATAGTCAAGTATGTATGGTTTTTGTTTTTGTTTCTGTTTTTCCTTTTCATGCAAAGGTGTGCAATATTTCTGGGGCAGGGCTCTCTTCCATGGTCCTTTGCATGGTGTGTCTAACCCAGCTCTCTCTGGCCTAAATGTGCCTATTCACAGAATAAGGAGAGAGTGGAAGACTATGAATGATTTAAAGCTTCTCTGCTGGTAAGTTTTCACCAATAAATCTCATTTTGATCATGGTACCAGTGGTATGTGTGTCTGTGTCCCGTGGCTCAACCATCTTAGAGGTTTATTAATGGCAAAAAGATGAATGAGCACTAAACTGAGGAAGGGTGAAAGTAAAAGGTGAAGTTGATTAGTTACTGGCCTGTTTGTTTATAGGATGGGGAAATATGAACATCATTTTAGACGTCTGTGTGACTAAACTTTTCTTAGAGATACACTGAAGGCCACTCTGATCCCATTCATTGAGGTTCTGCTACCAAGTAAATTCAGAATAATACCATGAACTCACAAGAAGTTCTTCCTAAAGACTGGTTTTTTAATAGACTCCTCAGACTTCCCTGGTGGTGCAGTGGTGAAGAACCCACCTGCCAATGCAGGAGACACAGGTTCAATCCCTGGTCCAGGAAGATCCCACATGCTACGGAGCAATTAAGTGCCACAACTACTGAACCTATGCTCTAGAGCCCGTGAGCCACAACTATTGAGCCTGTGTGCCGCAATTGCTGAAGCCCATGTGCCTGGAGCCCGTGCTCCACAACAAGAGAAGCCACCGCAATGAGGAGCCCGAGCACTGCCTATCAGTTTTCTGGATTTAAGACTCAGCATCCTAAAAAAGGTCACTATATTTTGGTTTCTATGTTTTTCTTTCTTTACATGTTCAAGTCCCTGTCTGTAGTCAGATGTTGTAATTATATTGTTTTAACAGGTTTTAAACCTAGGCAAATTCTTTAATGGAAGCATATCTAATATCTCCTAAAAGAGCATCACACTTAGGCCAAAAAATCTTGTCTGAATGACAGGGCCAGGCTTTTATCTCCATGTTGTTATTTTTGTAGATTTTCCATGAATGAAACCAAACCATGTGGAGATCTGGAAGAAGAGGCTTCCAGACAAAGGGACAAGCTATTCAAATGGGTCAGCTATGAGTACAAGCTGAGAACGCCTAAGAAATGAGAGAAGAGCTGGGTTGACCGCAGAAGCAGGGGCTCAGCAAACAGAGAGGCCAGACCCCAGGGTCAGGAGACCCATTAAATCCCGGCTCCATCTCCGCGTGACCCAGAGCCACCTGCTCAGTCCTTCTGAACTCATTCTCTCACCCGCCACTAGGGAGTGGTCACACTGTCTCGTGGTCACACTGCAGGTGTTGGGTGATTAGCAGGTAGACAGGTTCAGACAGACAGGGCAGGAGTGTCTTTGGCTGCCCTGATGGTGGGTGAGGTCACGGAGTTAGGTCACACTGTGTAGACCAGGTAAAAAGTTTGGATTTTATTCCAAATGTGATGAGAACATGAGAGACTTCCAAGCAAGTGACAGATGTGAACTGAATTATATTTAGAAAAAAAAAAATTACTTTTTTGTAAAGTGTGGAGTCAGAACATGAATGAAAGGAAAGTGAACATTAGAGACTATTTCAGGATCTGGACAGAAAGGAGGATGGGCTGTGCAATCGTGAAATTAAAACACTCGTAGTTTGGTTTTCTTGACCCTAAATCGCCTCCAGGCCTGAAAACTATCCCATGGACTTGGGACCAGATGTTATGGGACATTGAAAACACACTCATCTTTGAAGGATGAGAAGGCGGTCGTGATGTGGGTCTACATCTGCTATTAGCACATTGTGTTAACTTGAATAGTTCATCTGATATTTCTAACATCGTTTTGCACAAAAATTCAGTCACTTAACTAGGTGATAATGGAGGTTACTTCTGGTTCTAAAATTCTACGCTAAATTTTATGGTGACTTGAACATTTATCTTAATATGAAAAGAGATGTGAAATGTTATACATCATTATACCAAAAATTAAAATTTTAAGCTATTGGTCTACTTCATTTAGCTCTTATTTCCATTAATTTTTTTGTTTTTTGGGGTTTTGTCCATTAATTTTTTTACGATTGAAATTTGAACTTTAATGTCCAATAATTGTTTTTAAATCACCTAATGAATTCCTTATGTATAATAAAGCAGGGAGAGTTCCATAATCTAGGGTCACAGATTAGGATAGGACACTAAATATTTCCAAATTTGCACTTAAAGTGTTTAATTAATTTTCAGAACTATACATGATTATGTCTCAAAATATTTTCTGGATAAAGCATCTCAAGATTTCATGTGAGTATTGATTTAGATTACTTTTGGAGCCCACAGCCGCGGCCCTCCCCTTCCCATCCCCACCCCCGGAATTGCTCCTGTCTCCTTCCCCTGTGTTAGCTGCTCTATTCATTTCCCCTCCTCTATGTGTTCCCCCACCCTGCACATTCCTGTCTACAGCCAACCACCCTCCTTTCTACATCAATCCTCTCTTGAGTTTCCTTACTGTGTTTCATCTTATCTGTTGAGCATTAGGGCATTTTAGGGAAATAAATGAGCATCGCAACCTTAGTAATGAAAATAATGTAAGAACCTCTATGTCTTAGAGTTGCAATTCCTTCTGAGGCTTTAACTTTCCTGGTTTTTCTGATTAAACCTCAATATCAACAATATTTTTCACAAAGTACAGCCATTTCTCATTTGTTGTATGTTTCATACTTTGGTTTTTACCGAATGATAACTTCCAAAATTGCAGCCATAAAGCTTTTAGTATTGGACACTAGTTATTTAAAATATTGCAAGGCCCAGGGGCATTATATTAGGAAACCTAGTATTAAACTAATCTGTGTAATAGTTACACAGTAGCAATTTGTGCCTAGGTCTACATAAAATGCAGAATCCATTTCTGTCCAATGATATCACACATGTTGATGGGCGTTAGGAAGTATACAATGGTTATCTTTATCCAGATCTAATGTACATTTTACTTCTTTCCACTTTTATCATTTTTATTACTTTATAAATGATAATGTTAATTATATAGGTAGTTTCGCATTATTATCAAGTACATTTTTGGGGGTAAGTATCCATAAACTTTGATAATGTCTTAAACAAAAGTGTTCTAGGCGAAATTACTAGACACTATTGACTTAAAAATGACTGAAATAAAATACATGAGAAAGAAAAGGGGTAAGCCTAGTTTTAAAAGCATATTCCAAAAATTCTCTGAATATCATTATAATAAATGTTTTTGATAATAGCAAAGAGAAAGGAAGCAATAACCCATTTTTGAAATGCTTCTAAACTGAAATAATACCATTATACAAATACTCCACAGAATATTTGAATTTATATGTTCTCTGAAATTCCAATATATTCAAGAAAAAATTACCTAAATTGTGTCTATTATCATTTTGTCTTCAATATGATGAGGCAATTTTGGCCTTTACTATGAAAAGAATATCTCTGTGAATATTAGCATTTGTCTGTGATAAGGGGATATGATTACCTTCCCACTTCTATATATTTTCTCTTTCTTTGTTAAAATAGACTATACGATAATTAGGCAAAAGAAGAAGAGGCTCAGAGGTAATTTTCTTAAAATGCTAAAACAATGGCATCAATTCCTTCTTGTTTCAGCGATGAGAGGGGACAGGAAACAGCAGATGGATATTTGCTGAGCTGCGAATGATGCTTGAGAAATGAAAGCTTTACAAACATATGGACCCAGGTTTGATCTAGGAAAGGCTGTAAAATACTCTCCCCTGGAAGTTTTGAAAAATTGGATATAGAGGTCTATCTAGTTTTAGAAGCAAAGGAAAAAGTATTAACATTACATATTAGGAGCGTCTTTTACCTAATTTCTCCATAGAGATTCTTCAAATGTCCTCTTCCATAATTTAGTTATCAAGTTAATTTGTAATTCTGTTTAACAGGGTAGCATTTTTTAAGATAAGCACTTATGATGTACCATATATGAGGGAAGTTGGCTTTTAAATGTTCATAATATTTACACTGATTAAAGAGCAGAGATTCATCTATTGAAAAAATTAACTTGTACACATTACTGTTCTCCATAGATGTCCAATAGTATGGCAGGTAGTCTTTTAAATCAAAATACCTTCTAAAACAGAGAAATCATATGAAAACTAAATGGCCAAAAACAGTACATTTCCTTAAGTTGGCACTTAATTTTATCTTTATAATGAATTTCTCTGGGGAGAGTATAAATGATGAAAAGCGTGAACACAGGTTCAGGTGGGGGTAAAGACCTGTGGGTTCATTTAGGAAAAAGAAACTGAAAAAACAATGTGACTCTTAAATCAATGTTTTATAAGTTGGCCCATTAGCTTTGATAAAAATCACTAAATCATTTAGACCACGAAAGTACACTAAGATATAAATTTCAGACAGTATTCTCAAGTGAAATATTTAAAAAATTATGGTATTGTTCTTCCATTTCTGTGGCTCTGCATTAGTGCAAAATTGCTTACATGGAAATAGTTTTGTTACACGACTAAGGTGCAAAGCCTTCTTACAGACCATAAGATTCAGAAAAGTATACGTCTAAAAATGCTTGTTCAACTCAAAGCACTACCAAAGCAAAAATTTCCCCAGACTCAGCTGAACAGGCAAGGAAGACTTCATCCAAGACCATCACACAGGTGAGGGAGCCAGACTCAGCCTGAGCTTAACTCCACCGAAACAAAGGGCAGGCAAGGTTTGCAGAGCTGTGTGGAGCCCTAAACCAAAGTCAAAGTTAATTTATGGCCTAACAACTCAATTCCAGAGTTAGCTCAACCTCCCTGACCCCAGCAACATTGGTATCCTAACTTAGGCTATATTTCTTTTTCTTTCTTTTTTTTTTAAGAACTTTTATTGAGATACAGTTAACATACAATAAACTGCATATATTTAGAGTGTACAATTTGGTATCCCAATCTTCCAACTCATTCCCCCCCTCAACCTTCCCCGCTTTCCCCACTTGGTGTCCATATGTTTGTTCTCTACATCTAGGTCTCTATTTCTGCCTTGCAAACTGGTTGATGTGTACCATTTTTCTATATTCCGCATATATGTGTTAATATATTGTATTTGTTTTTCTCTTTCTGACTCACTTCACTCTGTATGACAGTCTCCAGATCCATCCATGTCTCTACAAATGTCCCACTTTCATCACTTTTCACAGCTGAGTAATATTCCATTGTATATATGTACCACATCTTTTTTATCCATTCATCTGTTGATGGACATTTAGGTTGCTTCCATGTCCTGGCTATTGTAAATAGTGCTGCAATGAACATTGGAGTGCATGTGTCTTTTTGAATTATGGTGTTCTCTGGGTATATGCCCAGCAGTGGGATTGCTGGGTCATATGGTAACTCTATTTTTAGTTTTGCAAGGAACCTCCATACTGTTCTCCATAGTGGCTGTATCAATTTACATTCCCACCAACAGTGCAAGAGCATTCCCTTTTCTCCACACCCTCTCCAGCATTTACTGTTTGTCGATTTTCTGATGATGCTCATTCTGACCAGTGTGAGGTGATACCTCATTGCCATTTTGATTTGCATTTCTCTAATAATTAGTGATGTTGAGCAGCTTTTCATGTGCCTCTTGGCCATCCATATGCCTTATTTGGAGAAATGCCTATTTAGGTCTTATGCCCATTTTTTGATTGGGTTGTTTGTTTTCATGATATGGAGCTGGATAAACTGTTTATATATTTTGGAGATTAATCCTTTGTCTGTTGATTTGTTTGCAAATATTTTCTCCCATTCTGAGGGTTGTCTTTTCGTATTACTTATAGTTTCCTTTGCTGTGCAGAAGCTTTGAAGTTTCATTAGGTCCCACTTATTTATTTTTGTTTTTATTTCCATTATTCTAGGGGGTGGATCAAAAAGGATCTTGCTGTTATTTATGTCAAAGACTGTTTTTTCTATGTTTTCCTCTAGGAGTTTTATACTGTCTGGTCTTATATTTAGGTCTTTAATCCATTTAGAGTTTATTTTTGTGTATAGTGTTAGGGAGTGTTCTAATCGCATTCTTTTACATGTAGCTGTCCAGTTTTCCCAGCATCACTCATTGAAGAGGCTGCCTTTTCTCCATTGTATATCCTTGCCTCCTTTGTCATAGATTAGTTGACCATAGTTTATCTCTGGGCTTTCTATCCTGTTCCACTGATCTATATTTCTGTTTTTGTGCCAGTACCATACTGTCTTGATCACTGTGGCCTTGTAATATACTTTGAAGTCAGGAAGCCTGATTCCACCAACTCTGTCTTTCCTTCTCAAGATTACTTTGCCTATTCGGGATCTTTTGTGTTTCCATACAAATCGTAAAATTTCTTGCTCTACTTCTGTGAAAATGCCATTGGTAATTTGATAGGGATCACATTGAATCTGAAAATTGCTTTGGGTAGTATATTCATTTTCACAATGTTGATTTGTCCAATCCAAGAACATGGTATATCTCTCCAGCTGTTTGTGTCATCTTTGATTTCTTTCATGAGTGTCTTATACTTTTCTGAGTACATGTCTTTTACCTCCTTAGTTAGGTTTTTTCCTAGGTATTTTATTCTTTTTGTTGCAATGGTGAATGGGATTGTTTCCTTAATTTCTCTTTCTGATCTTTCATTGTTAGTGTATAGGAATGCAAGAGATTTCTGTGTGTTAATTTTGTATCCTGCAACTTTTCCAAATTCATTGATTAGCTCAAGTAGTTTTCTGGTGGAAGCTTTAGGATTTTTTTCATATAGTATCATGTCATCTGCCTAGCAGTGACAGCTTTACATTTTCCAATTTGGATTCCTTTTATTTCTTTTTCTTCACCGATTGCTGTGGCAAGGACTTCCAAAACTATGTTGAATGGTAGTGGGGAGATTGGACATCCTTGTCTTGCTCCTGATCTTAGAGGGAATGCTTCCAGTTTTTCACCATTGAGAATGATGTTTCCTGTGGGTTTGTCATATATGGGCTTTATTATGTTGAGATAGATTCCCTCTATGCCCACCTTCTGGAGAGTTTTTATTATAAATGGGTGTTGAATTTTGTAAAAAACCTTTCCGGCATCTATTGAGATAATCATGTGGTTTTTATCCTTCAGTGTGTTAATATGGTTTATCACATTGATTGATTTGCGTATACTGAAGAATATTTGCATTCCAGGGATAAACTCCACTTGATCATGGTGTATGAGCCTTATAATGTGTTGTTGGATTCTGTTGCCCAGTATTTTGCTGAGGATTTTTGCATCTAAATTCATCAGTGATACTGGCCTGTAATTTTCTTTTTTTGTAGTATCTTTGTCTGGTTTCAGTATCAGGGTGATGGTGGCTTCATAAAATGAGTTTGGGAGGGTTCCTTCTTCTGTAAATTTTTGGAAGAGCTTGAGAAGGATGTGTGTTAGCTTTCTCTAAATGTTTGAAAAAATTCACCTGTGAATTCATCTGGTCCTGGACTTTTGTTTGTTGGGAGATTTTTAATCACAGTTTCAATTTCATTACTTGTGATTGGTCTGTTCATATTTTCTATGTCTTCCTGATTCAGTCTTGGAAGCTTATACTTTCTAAGAATCTGTCTGTTTCATCCAGGTTGTCCATTTTGTTGGCATATAGCTGCTTGTAGTAGTCTCTCATGGTGCTTTTTATTTCTGCAGTGTCCATTGTAACTTCTCCTGTTTCATTTCTAATTTTATTGATTTGAGTCCTTGCCCTCTTTTTCTTGATGAGTCTTGCTAGAGCTTTATCAATTTTATTTATCTTCTCAAAGAACCAGCTTTTAGTTTTATTGATTTTTGCTATTGTTTTCTTTATTTCTATTTCATTTATTTCTTCTCTGATCTTTATGATTTCTCTCCGTCTACTAACTTTGGGTTTTGTTTGCTCTTCTTTCTCTAGTTTCTTTAGGTGTAAGGTTAGATTGTTTGGGATTTTTCTTGTTTCTCAAGATAGGATTGTACTGCTATAAACTTCCCTCTTAGAACTGCTTTTGCTGCATCCCATAGGTTTTGAATCAGTGTGTTTTCATTGTCATTTGTTTCTAGGTATTTTTTAATTTCCTCTTTGATTTCTTCAGTGATCTCTTGGGTATTTAGTAGCATATTGTTTAGCCTCCATGTGTGTGTTTTTTACAGTATTTTTCTTGTAACTGATTTCTAATCTCATAGCATTGTGGACAGAAAAGATGCTTGATATGATTTCAATTTTCTTAAATTTACAAAGGCTTGATTTGTGACCCAAAATATGATCTAACCTGGAGAATGTTCCATGTGCTTGAGAAGAACATGTAATGTGCTGTTTTTGGATATAATGTCCTATAGATATCTATTAAATCAAGCTGATTTATTGTATCATTTAAAGCTTGTGTTTCCTTATTAATTTTCTGTCTGGATGATCTGTCCATTGGTGTAAGTGGGGTGTTAAAGTCCCCCACTATGATTGTGTTCCTGTCGATTTCCTCTTTCATAGTTGTTAGCATTTGCCTTATGTATTGAGGTGCTCCTATATTGGGTGCATATATATTTATAATTGTTATCTCCTCTTCTTGGACTGATCCCTTGATCTTTATGTAGTGTCCTTTCTTGTCTCTTGTAACATTTTTTATTTTAAAGTCTATTTTATCTGATATAAGTATCACTATTCCAGCTTTCTTTTGATTTCCATTTGCATGGAATATCTTTTTCCATCCTTTCACTTTCAGTCTGTATGTGTCCCTAGGTCTGAAATGAGTCTCTTGTAGACAGCATACGTATGAGTCTTGTTTTTGTATCCATTCAGCCAGTCTTTGTCTTTTGGTTGGTGCATTTAGTTTATTTGCATTCAAGGTAATTATCGATATGTATATTCCTATTCTCATTTTCTTAATTGTTTTGTTTTTGTAGGTCCTCTTCTTCTCTTATGTTTCCCACTTAGAGAAGTTCCTTTAGCATTTGTTGTAGGGCTGGTTTGGTGGTGCTGAATTCTCTTAGCTTTTGCTGTCTGTAAAACTTTTGATTTCTCTGTTGAATCTGAATGAGATCCTTGCTGGGTAGAGTATTCTTGGTTGTAGGTTCTTCCCTGTCATCACTTGAAATATATCATGCCACTCCCTTCTGGCTTGCAGAGTTTCTGATGAGAAATCAGCTGTTAACCTGTTGGGAGTTCCCTTATATGTTATTTGTCATTTTTCCCTTGTTGCTTTTAATAACTTTTCTCTGTCTTTAATTTTTGTCATTTTGACTACTATATGTCTTGGAGTGTTTCTTCTTGGGTTTATCCTGCCTGGCACTCTCTGCGCTTCCTGCACTTGGGTGGCTATTTCCTTTCCCATGTTAGGGAAGTTTTCAACTATAATCTCTTCCAATATTTTCTCGGGTCCTTTCTCTCTCTCTTCTCCTTCTGAGACCCCTATGATGTGACTGTTGGTGTGTTTAACATTGTCCCAGAGGTCTCTTAGGCTGTCTTCAGTTCTTTTCATTCTTTTTTCCTTATTCTTTTCCGCATCAGTGATTATCACCATTCTGTCTTCCAGGTCACTTATCCACCCTTCTGCCTCAGTTAATCTGCTATTGGTTCCTTCTAGAGTATTTTTCATTTCACTTATTGTGTTGCATATCTCTGTCTCTTTGCTCTTTAATTCTTCTAGGTCTTTGGTAAATTTTTCTTGCAACTTTTCAATCTTTGCATTCAGTCTTTTCTCAAAGTCCTGGATGATCTTCACTATCATTATTCTGAATTCTTTTTCTGGAATGGTGCCTATCTCTTCTTCATTTAGTTGTTTTTCTGGGGTTCTATCTTGTCCCTTCATCTGGTACAAAGTCTTTTGCCTTTTCATTTTCTCTATCTTTCTGCGGCTGTGGTTTTCAGTTCCACAAGATGAAATACTGCTGATACTGCTTGATACTGCTTTCTGCCCTCCTGTGGAGGAAGCTGGCTAGGAGGCTTGTGTGTGCTTCCTGATGGGAGGGACTGATGGTGGGTAGGGCTGGGTGGGTGGAGCTCAGTAAGGCTTTAATCCAATTTGGTGGGTGGAGCTCAGTAGAACTTTAATCTGCTTGTCTGCCAATGGCTGGGGCTGTGTTCCTACCTTGTTGGTTGATTGGCCTGAGGTTACCCAGCACTGGCGCTTACAGGCTCTTTGGTGGGGTTTAATGGTGGACTCTGGTAGGGCTCACACCAATAAGCACTTCCCAGAACTCCTGCCACCAGTGTCCCTGTTCCCTCAGTGAGCCACAGCCACCTCCCATCTCTGCAGGCAACCCTCCAACACCAGCAGGTACCTCTGGTTCCGTCTCCTATGGGGTCACTGCTCCTTCCCTCTGGGTCCTGGTGAGCACATGATTTTTTGTGTGCCCTCCACGAGTGGAGTCTCTGTTTCCCCTAGTCCTGTGGAGGTCCTGTAATCAAATCCCACTGGCTTTCAAAGTCTGATTCTCTGGGGATTCCTCCTCCCATTGCCAGCCCCCCAGGTTGGGAAGCCTGTTGTGGGGCTCAGAACCCTCACTCCAGGTGGGTGGACTTCTGTGGTATAACCGTTCTCCAGTTTGTGAGTAACCCACCCAGCATTTATGGGATTTGATTTTAACATGATTGCACCCCTCCTACCATCTCATTGCAGCTTCTCCTTTGTCTCTGGATGTGGGTTGTCTTTTTTGGTGAGTTCCAGTGTCTTTCTGTCAATGATTGTTCAGCAGTTAGTTGTAATTCCGGTGCTCTTGCAAAAGGGAGTGAGCACACGTATTCCTAATCTGCCATCTTGAACATCTCTCAAACCACATTTTAAAAAGTGACTATGACATCATGCATGTAGTATTGCAGAAGATCTTTTTGATGAGGTGAAATTCATATAACATGAAAAATGTATGCCTTACATTTCAGTGGCATTTACTACACTCACAATGTTGTGTCACCCATTGTCTCTATTCAGCTCCAAAACTACAGCTAGGCTATATTTCTTGACTTAGGCTAGCTGACAATACAACCCCATATTAGAGAAGGTATTCAACATATGATCCTGGCCTATCACCTAATGACACCCTTTGCCTTATGGCACACTGACCAATCAATTAATGCCATTCTCCTGGCAGGAATTTTCCTTGTCTAGGGGTTATAAAAGTTGGCTGTGAGCCCACAAAAGGGTCGATTCTCCCTGGTTTGTCAAGAAGTCTTCCTGCTGATTTTCCAGCATCTTTCCTTGTTTCCATTTAACCTACTTTTTCCTACACTGCTTTGTGTCTGGAAATTCTTTTCCAACCCGCTCTTGAGCCACAACAAGCTGGAATGGGAGGATGCTAGGCCATGTGTGTTTCCTCTTTGGCATTTCCCAATGGAAAATTAAACTATCACTCATCTTCAGGACAGGAGGCCTCTTATATCCAGCAGCAAGGGGCCCACAGAAGTTAATCTTATAGCAATCCCAGAGCGGAGGGGCATATCTTCCTGTTTGATCACATTTCAAAGGGATGGTCAATCAGGACCATTGTCTTGAGAAAGGCAATCCTGGGTTGTAAAACTGGCCAGAGGTTTTCCAAAGATTAACATCTCTAAGGGCAGGGAAAGATTTGGAAAGTTTTCTCAGTTAAATGCTCTGAGCCAATGGAGGTCATGGCTTCAAGTTGGGAAGGAGCCTGGCTGGAGTTTGCCCAAGCCAACATCAAGCCCATCTGGTCAGTGTGCAAACATATGCCCATCAAGTTCTCATATCTCAGCAAAATTATAGTAGTGAATAAAACACCTAGGAGTAAACCTACCTAAGGAGGCAAAGACCTGTACGCAGAAAACTATAAGATGTGGATGAAAGAAATCAAAGAAGATACAAATAGATGGGGAGATATACCATGTTCTTGGATGGAAGAATCAATATTATCAAAATGACTATACTACCCAAAGCAATCTACAGATTCAATGCAATCCCTATCAAATTACTAATGGCATTTTTCCACAGAATTAGAACAAAAAAATCTACAATTTGTATGGAAACACAAAAGACCCTGAATAGCCAAAGCAATCTTGAGAAATAAAAAATGGAGCTGGAGGAATGAGGCTCCCTGACTATACTACAAAGCTACAGTAATGAAGACAGTATGGTACTGGCACAAAAAAACAGAAATATAGATCAATGAAATAGGATGTAAAGAAAAACCCATGCACATATGGGCACCTTATCTTTGACAAAGGAGGCGAGAATATACAATGGAGAAAAGACAGCCTCTTCAATGAGTGGTGCTGGGAAAACTGGACAATTATATGTAAAGAATGAAATTAGAACACTTCCTAACACCATATAGAAAAATAGACTCAAAATGGATTAAAGACATAAATGTAAGACCAGATACTATAAAACTCTTAGAGGAAAACATAGGCAGAAACCTCTCTGACATAAATCACAGCAATATCTTTTTTGACCCACTTCCTAGAGTAATGAACATAAAAACAAAAATAAACAAATGGAATCTAATTAAACTTAAAAGCTTTTGCACAGAAAAGGAAACCATAAACAAAAAAAAAATACAACCCATAGAATGGGAGAAAATATTTGCAAATAAAGCAACAGCAAAGGATTAATCTCTAAAATATACAAACAGCACATGCAGCTCAATATCAAAAAAAAACAACCCAATCAAAAAATGGACAGAAGATCTAAATAGACATTTCTCCAAAGAAGACATACAGATGGCCAAGAGGCACATGAAAAGATGCTCAACATCACTAATTATTAGAGAAATGCAAATCAAAACTACAGTGAGGTATCACCTCACACTGGTCAGAATGGGCATCATCAAAAAATCTACAAATGCTGGAGAGAGTGTGGAGAAAAGGGACCCCTCTTATACTGCTGGTGGGAATGTAGATTGATTCAACCATTATGGAGAACAGTATAGAGGTTCCTTAACAAACTTAAAAAACCTAAAAATAGAATTACCATATGATCTAGAAATCCCACTCCTGGGCACATAGCTGAAGAAAACCATAATTCAAAAAGATACAAGCACCCCAATGTCCATTGCAGCACTGTTTACAATAGCCAAGACATGGAAACACCCTAAATGTCCATCGCCAGAGGAATGGATAAAGAAGATGTGGTACATAAATAGAATGAAATATTATTCAGCCATAAAAAAGAATGAAATAATGCTCTTTGCAGTGAATGGATGGACTTACAGATTGTCACACTGAGTGAAGTAAGTCAGACAAAGACAAATATTATATGATATTGCTTACAGGGGAAATCTAAAAAAATGATACAAATGAACTTATTTACAAAACAGAAATAGAGTCACAGATGTAGAAAACAAATCTTTGGTTACCAGGAAGGGAAAAGTGGGGAGGGATAAATCAGGAGATTGGGACTGACATATACACCTATATATAAAATAGATAACTAATAAGGACCTACTGTATAGCATAAGGAACTCTACTCAATATTCTGTAATGACCCATGTGGGAAAAGAATCTACAAAAGAGTGGAGATATATATCCACTTTGCTCTACACCTGAAACTACCACAACATTGTAAATCAACTATACTCCAATTAAAAAAAAATTGGTTGTGAGCCTCTGAATAACGGATACCTGCTATCTGTTTACTATCCTACCTACTAATCTGATTTTTTCCTCAAATGAACCCTACACTCTCCTTCCAATCACTATTCCAATTTTCAGATAAGAATTCTGAAGCTCGGATCCTTAAACTTTCAGAAAAGTGATAGAGCATAAATTAAAACACACAGGCTTGACTTTAGACCCAAAGCTCTTCAAAGCAGCTTCCAGGCAAAGTGCCCACCCAAGGTTGCCTTGGTTCCTTCTGCACAGCTGAGGGTTGCATGGTTCTTTTCATGGGAGATAAAGGTCAGAGAAGAAGTAAAAGCAGGCTGCTTCCACAAGGGGTGGCCCGTGGGTGGCCCTGGTGCTGAGGAGAGATGGCACAGGAGGGCTTCCTCCCCCTCCCCTGGGAGCTGGGGGTCTTTGTCCCTCCTCCCAGTTGACTCTCCCCAGCTCCGTGTCTCTGACTCCTGTGGGGGTCTGAGATGGGTCTCCAGGGAAAAGAGCATCCTCTCCCTGCTCCTTAGAGACTGTGACCCTAGGGGGAGCAGGACCCAAGCCTGAGTGGGAAGGACTTGAAATATCAGCCTTGTTGGACAGGATGAACTGGGAGGAGGTGGACAGGCCAGGAGCAGTTTCTAGTTTCAGGACCTGCGCTGGACATGCCTGGAGGCCCCGTTCAAGTCCCCTGTACAGAGGTACGTACATTAGTTGTGGCATTAAGTCATTTCCTTTCTTTACTAAAATTTCATCAAAGTCATTTCCATCCCTCCTGCCTACAACCCAAGAGCCTCATCTCAGTTTAGCCAAATGTATTTCCATTTGAAAGCACAAGGAGTATGGTTCTTTCAGCTGCACCTGGGGTGAAATGATGAAGAGTGTCAGGCTTGGCTGGAGCCAAGAGGGAGTCTGGGCTCCAACCCAACCAGGGCTGGCCCTTCATCCTGCTCCACAGGGGAGGGTGATGTCAGCTCCAACCCTTGTGCTGAGGTTCTGTTCCAGCAGGTTCAACCAACGGAACACACCCTGTGACAGGTCAGGGGACGGGAGATGGACTTTCCACTGTTCTGAGGGTTGGAGGCCCAGGACCAGAGTGGAATGTCAGCTCTGCTCTCGGCTCAGAGCAGGAAGGGGCCAAGGGTCTCCCTGGAGCTTCTTTTAGGAGGGCACTGACCCCATCGCCTCAGGACTCAACCACCCCAAAATCCTAATATCATCACCTGGGTGGGGGTTGGAATTAGGATTCAACACATGGATTTGGGGAGGATGTATTCCAACCAAGACAGATTTATTTCTGTTTTTTATTCACTTAGGCTGCTGTCAATGGCTCTAACACTGAAAGGAGCAGGTTCAGGAAGAATACACCCAGGTACGTATGAGCTGGGGTCAAAAGGAAACAGCACAGGACTTCCCTGTGGCACAGTGGTTAAGAATCCACCTGCCAATGCAGGCGACACAGGTTCGAGCCCTGGTTCAGGAAGACCTCCTTGCTGCGGAGCAACTAAGCCCACGTGCCACAACTACTGAGCTTGTGCTCTAGAGCCCAGGGGCCACAACTATTGAGCCTGCATGCCACAACCACTGAAGCGTGCATGCCGAGAGCCCATGCTCCACAACAAGAGAAGCCACTGCAATGAGAAGCCCGCACACCACAACGAAGAGTAGCCCCCACTGGCTGCAACTAGAGAAAGCCCATAGGCAGCAACCAAGACCCAGTGCAGCCACAGATAGGTAGGTAGGTAGGTAGGTAGGTAGGTAGGTAGGTAGGTAGGTAGGTAGATAGATAGATAGATAGATAGATAGATAGATAGATAGATAGATAGGAGTAGAAAGATGACTGTGAAGTAGAAGGGCATGGAATGCATCCCTCTCCACAGATGCATCAGGAATACATCAAAAGACGCAATAATTCCCACAGAAAACCAGCTGAATACCAGCAGAAATCCTTGGACACCAGAAAGGACTGCAAAGATCCCAACATAACTGGCGACCTCTGAAGTCTGGATTATTCGATCGGAAGTCGAGTTGGAGACTCTGGGGAGGGAGCTCCAAATCCAGGATGCTAGGCCACTAGAGAATCCTCAGCCACAGGCAAGATTAACTGTAGAGAAGTCTCACGGAGGCCTTTATCAGAGTCTAAGACCCAGCTTCACCCAGCTGCCTGCAACTGCCAGTGCTGGACACCTCACACCAAACTACAAACAAGACAGGAACACAAACCCACCCATCAGCACACAGACTACCTAAAGCCATATTAAGTTCACAGATACCTGACATGGCCCTGCTCATCAGAGAGAAAAGACTCAGATCCACACACCAGAAAGCAGGCACCAGACCCCCCCCACCAGGAAGCCTACTCAAGACACTGGACCAACCCCACCACAGTGGGGCAGAGAACAGAAACAAGAGGAATTACTACTAGGCAACATAGGGAAAGGAGACAGCAAATACTATAAAATAGACAAAATGAGAAAACAAAGAAATACTTTGCAGGCAAAGGAGCAAGATAAAAACCTACAAGACCAAATAAATGAAGAGGAAATAGGAAAAGTGCCCAAAAAATAATTCAGTGTAATGATAGTAAAGATGATCCAAAATCTTGAAAACAAAATAAATAAATAAATAAATTTATTTTTTAAAAAAAGGAAACAGCACAGAAAACAAAGAGAACAGAGGTAATGAAGAGAGAAAAGGGAAGACAAGCAGCGGGGGAAAAAATCAGAAATTGTTACTTCAGAGCAGATAAAAATGCTTGACCGTATATTCCACTACAAAGTGGAAGCCATCGCTTGTATAAAAATGAGCTCAAAGCTGCGTTACATAGATTGTGAGCTCAAGGGAGAGACAATGGGAGAAGAAAAAACACGGGATGACAGGGTTCAGAAGCAAAATGTGCAAAATAATAATACCATGGAAACTGTGAAGAGCACACAGCTCAGACCTAAAGACTAAAGCGTGAACTGTATCCGAGAAAGAAGGAGATACAGTGTAAGAGACTTCAAACAGGATTCACTAAAATTTCCGGACTCGAGAGATAAATAAAGAATCCTTGGTTCAGTGGGTAGAGAGAACATGTTACACATGAGCAGAAAAGTTACTGGTGGGACCTCACGCCTCCCAGCAACATGAAATGTTAGAAGTCGCGGTAAGAATGTCTGTAAACTTCTCAAGAAGAGAAAGTGACAACCGAGAATGTCGTAATCAGCCACTCTGGCATTTGAGTAGAAAGGCACCAGGAGACCTTTTCAAGCATCAGCTTCAATGAGCTCTTCCTAAAGTTATTAGAAGATGAACTTGAGCCAGTGACGGCACCTGTGGGCGTGAATATGGCAGAAAAACCGAGGCTGTGTCTTCTCTCTGCTGTGCTCAAGGAACAGAATGTAAATGTTACAAACTTAACCAGAGCTTTTATGCTATATTAATAGAACTAGAAGGGGCAGAGAACTAAGTGGTCCTGAACGTGCACTTATTTTCTCTCTCTTTTTTTTTGGGGGGGTGGCAGGGTGGCTGTGTGACTTGAGGAATCTTAGTTCCCTGACCAGGGATTGAACCTGGGCCCTCAGCAATGAAAGTGCCAAGTCCTAACCACTGGGCTGCCACCGAAGTCCCTCTCATTTTTAACGAAAGAAAATTTAAAATCTTCCAATAAAAGTGTAAGTATATTTAAAATACAAAAGTTTACCAAATAACTTTATCGATACTTCCTCAGGATATGGATAGGAAGGCTCAAGTATATAAAGTTGTGTATTCTCCCTACGATCTTTTATAAATTTAATAACCTCATAAGAATTCTAGTTATTTTTTAATTTAATCAAACACATGTTCTAAGTTCTTATAGAAAATAAGTTAGAAAAAAATAAATCGAAAAGAATAGAAATTCAAGCAATAGGCCTCAATAAAAATTGTTATTTGTATAGGATAAAACATGCATTTTCACTAAGTGGGTCAACTATACGCTATCCAATGATGCCAGTATATGAATTCATGCAAATAAATTCAGCTGCATTAAAGAATGGCACAATAAAAGTACTTAGGAATTGAAATAAAAGTTTTCTCTTGTTTGCTGATTATTTTCCTACTCATAGAAGCAAAGAGTGTTCTAGACGTAACTTAGAGTTTAGAAAGCATTCCTGGTGGCACCCACCCTCCTAGTTTGAGTTCCCTGGGAGATGGATGTCTATCTGCTCCAAGTGTGCTGAGTGCTGGCAGGACAGTCCCTCCGAGGGGCTCTGGGGGGACCAACAGGAGAGGGAGGGGAGACAGCTAAGATTGAGCTACAGCAGAGGGAACCAGAAAGTTCTATGTGCAGCCCAGACCCAAAGTGACTATGCAGAATTATCCTAAATCAAGGTCAGGTCTTGTAACCAAACAGGACCCTATGGGGCCTTCCCCGAATGGACCCCTACCCATGTCCTTCACCTGCCTTTTGTCTGTAGAAAAACTTTAATCAAAGAATAAATCTAATCAGAGAAGTGAGAAAATGCAGAAAGAAAGGAAAACAGTCAAGCAAGATAAAATAATAATACTTCAGCCATTAAATAAAGTCAAGGACCTTTATTTCTTCCTCAAGGGCTATAGATAATATTCTGAGCATGTCCTCTGAGCTGTTTTGCAGATACCGAAACCCACACCAGGTGGGAGAAATTAACTGTATGCTTCCCTCAAGCATGTAGACCGCAGACTGGTTAGAACCAGAAGGTTGATGATGCTGACTCTTGATGACCTCACCACCAACCAATCAGAAGAACGTGCATGAGCTGACCACACCCTGCTCCTGGAAAACTGCCAGACTCCTCACTGCCCCCTCCAGGGCAGGACACACAGTCTTGAGGGCATTTAGCCCACTGGGACCCCCTTTGCCTGGTAAAACAATAAAGCTTTTTCTTTCTATTTCACCCAAAACTCGGTCTCTGAGATTAAACCCAACACTGGTGTATGAAAGCCAAATTTCAGCAAAAGGCTGAATCTTTGCATCTGCACGTGGACAGTCATGGGGGTGGATGGCCCCTGAGGAGGGAAGTCCCTGGATGAGGGTTTCTTTCCCAGGAGAGAAATTCCCGGGAGAATCTCAGGGCTGGATGACCAGCAGGCAGCCCATCCTGGGGGCTGAGGGCCTGAAGGGAGGGGATGGAGGGGCAGCAGGGTGGCCACCTCATCCCCACACTGGACCCAAGGATGGAGAGAGGAAGAGTCACATGGTTAGGACCCAGGAAGGCAGGAACACAGGCTCACCGGGAGCAGGAGGAGGATGAAGGATGGAGTCCCCTGCTCCCCAGAGCTGGAGGACTAGGCTGCTGAGGAGAGAGCAGAGGCTCAGGAGGGGCCAGGGAAGGCATGAGGGTTTTACCAAGGTTAGGGTTTCACCAGGATAAAATGAATGAAGGAGCAAGGGGCCAGGAATCTCACAGGATAAGCCGTGTGGCAGGGAAATGAAAAAAATGTCACATTTGAGAAAAATGGTAGGACCAACAGGTATTTGTCTTGGTAACAAGAAAGAAGACGCTCTGTCTTCTCATCCTGGGTTCACAGTCTCTCCCGAATCTCCACGTGTTTTCCTTCTCTGTTCAACCCATCAGAGCCACCAGTAAACCAAGAACAAAGAGGGGGACCCAATTTCATTTTTTCAGTCGATAACCAAGTTCTCTAGACAAACATTAACGTAACTAAAGTATATTTTCACTCTCCCTGCCCCAGGATCACTGAGAGGTTTCCAGTCACAAATGAATTTCATAGGAAGAAATTATTGGTGTGTCCAAACTTTAATTAAAGAGAATTAAAGAAAGACTCAAGTTTTCAGTGTTATGGTTCCCTGTAAGTATACTGATAAAATACTTTCTCATGTGAAAATGAGAAATGTAAATAACACTTCATTTTTAATGGGATAACTTGCTTTTAATGTTGCTGAGGATGCACTGTCCATTTACATTTTATGATACATTTTGCAGTATTTGAAAAAATTTCCAAGGGACATTTCAACATGATCCACAGGTTAATTCCTATATTATCAAGTAACATAGCTTATCCAGCATTTAAATGGAAATGCTATGAAATTCTATGAACAACTGCTTGATATGCCCCGGCAATGACCTCAGATTTATAATAATTTATGTCATGGGTCTCCTACAGCAATCTGAACAGTTAAGAATTGATCATAACTTTCTAAGCTGTTCTTGTTTTTTTTTTTTTTAAACCAGAAAAATCCTGTCATTGCTGAGCTCTTTGCTGTAAGAGAAAACTATTTTTAACCCATAATTTGAAATTTCAGCTATCAGCAAGATAAAGTTTATTTTCATGAAACCCTTACCATTTCTAGAACCTTCTTCCAAGACTAGTGTTAATTTTCCATGAAAAACAAAAGCAACTCTGCTTACTTATTTAGATTTGGGGCTTTTAGGAAACCACAATCCATGGCATATTTTTCTGATTTGGGAAGCAATGAATAGAATAGATAAACACACACATGTTATTGAATTGTGTGTGTTTAACATTTCCATGCAGGTTCTAGTCCTTTTAAGTTATGGCAGAGAGCAGGGGTCATTGAAGTGCAAGGATAAAGTTTAGCATCTGGATTTGACCTCTTCCTCTTCTTTCTGAGCCTTTGTGGCCCCGACCTGACTATAGGTCATGAGGCAAGAATCCACACATCAGTAATTAGTACAGGAGCCTTGAAAGTAGTTTGACCTTGTATATCTTGCCTGGTCCACGACTATAAGACCTCCCTAATGAAAATAATACTTTGTCCCCAAGGACAGGGCAATGTTTAATACATAAATCACACCCTCTAAGAAAATCGGTTAATTATTAAGCTGGCCAATGAGACCAACGCTAGCTCCACTTGCCCTTTCCAAGCCTGCGACAGGTCTGTAGTAAGATATTCATCCAAGTGTAATGTTCACCCATCAGTCACTGGGTTTCTCCCTGTGTTTCAATATGTTGTAAGGTTGCTTCGTTTACCTACTCTTCTTACCAACCTCATTTCCCTGAATCAAAGATAGAGGAAACACCTCCTCACATAAACCTTTGATCAAAATGTGCAGCTATGAAAGAAACAGAAGCAGATTATTCCTAAGGGCAAAGAAGCCCATTTTCCCCACAACTGTGTACAGCCATAAATGGACAAAAACCACCCACAGTGCTTCTCTGACCCAGCACTTTGAGTGTGTGATGATTACAGCTACCTAAAAAAGCCCCCAAAGGTACCAACACGCAGTCCCATGCTGGGGGTCTCTGCAATTAGATGTGGAGACAAAACATCTGTGAAAGATGCTTTTCTTTAATGCTATGGAAGATGTGACCTTTAAAATGTCTACAAAGCAAAAGTTTCACTACAGGCTGAGAAAAAGAGCATAGCGTTTACATTGCAAGTACTTCTGTTCAGATAAGTGAGAAAAAGTGGGAACATGCAGGGTTACCTCAGCTGGTTCTAGACAGTTAAGAGCAGTGTACCTGTCTCAAAATGTGCTTAAATCTATTTATAGCACCCTTCTGCCTGCAGGATGATCAATTTGTGGGAGTAAAGCAAAGGGGTGATTAAGAACCAGAGACTAATGGAAATTACTTAAGATGACAAGTCTCAAGGAATATTGGATAACTGCAAGAAAAAGTATTTGCATGTACCATTTAGATTTGAATAAGTGAGATTAAGAGACATTTTAAGACATTAAAAGCCAAAAGAAATACATTTTGAAAGCAAAACCTCTTACTGTATTTACCAATGACACCTTCAGGGAAACGTCCCTGACACTCAAACACCTGACCTTTATATAACCCAGACTTTCATATATTAAAGTGTGATTCCTAAAATCTGTATGTTTATGCAAAGCGTTCTTTTTTGTACATCATTTGACAAATAATCATTTCAACCCTGCCTACCAAACTCTGATGTTGGAGGAAAGGTCCGGGTCTCATCCAAATGGAATGGTGTTTGTGGATCTTGAATGTGCCCACAGGCTGTGTGAGCACCACTGCCCCCCAACTTGCTCCTGCGTGGGGCACAATTTTATACCATAGTTTTAATGTGGTCTTGACTCTTCCGTATACAATCTCCCTCACAAAATACATCCATAGGTTTTCTTCAGAGTCAGCCTTTTGTTTTCATAAATGCATCGGATACAAGTCAGAAACCACCTCTACAAATGCAAATGAACCAGGCTAATTTGATCCATGTTATTCACCTTGATAAAGGCATTTCAGGAAATCCCTCTCCTTATAAGCTCCATTAAAAGGTTTTCAAGTAACACCAGTCATTAACTATTTCTTACAACACGAACTGCCTTTCTTGACTACATCCTACCATTCATCCAAGCAGTTATGTGATAATATCCCTGGAGTGTCCAGAATACCTTCCTTGACCCTAATACACAGTATATGATATTTCCACAAATCGTAAAATTCTTTGGCTTGAAGCACTAATAAAAACAATGTTTGTATATACAATGGAATATTACTCAGCCATAAAAAGGAATGAAATTGAGTTATTTGTAGAGAGGCATATGGACATAGAGCCTGTCATACAGAGTGAAGTAAGTCAGAAAGAGAAAAACAAATACCATATGCCAACGCATATGCATGGAATCTAAGAACACGGTACTGATGAACCCAGTGGCAGGGCAAGAATAGAGACCCAGATGTAGAGAACAGACTTAAAGAAACAGGGGAGGAAAGGGAGGCTGGGACGTAGTGAGAGAGTAGCATTGACATATATAAACTACCAAGTGTAAAATAGGTAGCTAGTGGGAATTTGCTGCATAACACAGGGAGATCAACTCAATGATTGGTGATGAGCTAGAGGGGTGGGATAGGAAGGGTGGGAGGGGGGCTCAAGAGGGAGGGGATATGGGGATATGTGTATAAATACAGCTGATTCACTTTGTTGTACAGCGGAAACTAACACAACACTGTAAAGCAATTATACTCCAATAAAGATCTGAAAATTTTAAAACAAAACAAAACAATGTGTGGCAATTGTCTTGAAATAAAGATATCCTTTGGAATAGATTCATTTTAAAGAATTCCTAATGTAAAGTCCCTCCCCTCCAGTGTTGCAGAAAGGCAGTGGGTTTGTATAAAATATATCTCTTTATTATTATGTTCCATTATCTAGAATGGCTCTGACTCTAAGAACTTTCATTCTTTTCTTTCCGTGATTAATTCATTTCCCCTCGTCTCTCGAATTTGAATCTAGAATTGGTGTTTCTTCTCTGAATCCTTTATAAAATACTGATGGGTTTCTAAAAAGCACAAATTCCCAGTTACTTGGTAAATTTAATCTGTAAAGCTGGATGCCAGAGGAGCGGACACTCGGAAATAAAGACTTGGGTAGTGAAACGTGAGGAGCGCTTCTCAGGAGGAGCCCTACCTGCCACGCATATGGTGTGAGTTGAAGAGAGAGAGAGAGGAGATGGATGGAGAGATTCTACATTATGGCTTCTTTCTAAGTAAATCCTGACAAGAGTGTAGTGGTTATGAGTTCGGGGTGCCTGCTGTTGAGCCACAAGATGTGAATCCGGCTTTGTAAACTCCTAGCTGTGCAATCGGGAACGGTTTACCTAAACATCCTGCACCTCAGTTAGGACATTTGTGAATTGGGAATGAAAGCAGTGACACTCATCTCACAGGATGTTCTAAGAATTAAATGAGTCAGTACTACACCACTTAGGACAGTATCTGACAGTGAAAAGAGCACAGCAATGTGAGAGATTATGACCTCTGCGTGTGTGGCGTCCTACTGAATTACCTCCTACAAAATGTCCAGGGCAGAGGAGAAGGGTCCCTGAGGGCATCCAGCATGACCCTGCAGCCCGGCTTCAGTCTCCTCAGATACCCCCTCCACTTCACCTACACCTCCTCTACTCATTCTGTCTGCTCCTCACATGATACATTCCTGAGTGTCATCATCATGCCAGCCCCTGGGCCGTGACCTCAGTCCACTCATGGAAACCCCCTAGAAGGTGCATGAGAGCTCTATGTGCCCTAGGACACAGGAGGAGCCTGGCCCCGAGGGCAGCCTCTGGGTACTGCTTTCTCTGTGTCTGCGCAGACCCTGTGCCCACTAATGCCACCATCCAGTTAGTAAGTGTCTGTCACTTCAACAATTTCCCAAAATTAACTTTGCTATGGACACGATGCCGAGAAGCTGGGTTGTAAGTGAACATTCCTCACCAAGGAACTCAGTCTGCTAAACACACCCACTGGAAATTTTACTATGAGCTGAGGCAGCCTCTGCCAAGAAAATCACTAGGGCTGTCTCCTTCATCGATGCTGATAACACATAATCTTCCCATATTTGTTTACTCATCACTTTTAGGAACAAAATACAAGATACACTACATTTTGAGTTAATCATTTTGCATGTAGCGGCATTTGAGCCATTGATCTATTCCAACTAGCAGAAACGTATCTGTTTATTTGATGTGTATATTATTTCCAATATCAATATGTTTAACATGATCACACCTCCCCTCAAGTAATTGATAAAAATACTCAGCAGGGTAACGTCTAGGCTTGCTCCTTTACACACAATTCTCCATCCTGCAGCCAGAGTGATATTTTTTGCAATAGTACTTATTCATCTTTATAATAGGATGTTGATAGGAATTATATACATTTTCTGGGAATTGAGGCTGCAGGCAAGGGACTAAACTTCAGACAGGTTCACTGCTACCATCTGTTGCTGATCCCTGTCCTCCTGGTGATGGAGCTCATCTGCCCTTTCCTGGGCACTGAGGAGGAGAGAGGTGGGTGTGGTCAGCCTGGTGGATGAGGATAAGGATGCAGCCCTGTGAGAAGTGATGCTCTCCCTTCTTCAGGAGGAGGCAGTGCAGGTGCTCTTACCTTCAGGTCAGGTGGGTGAGGAAATCTAAGAAAATCATTTCTCTTAAGGCATAGGACAGATTGTAACTCTCCTTCTGGTTGCTGCTGATGTAAAGAGCTGACAGACCCACCCCAGCACCCCTGTAAGGATGTGATGTCACAGGTGAGTCCACAGGGGAAAATCATGGGGGCCCAAGGGACAGGTGGGCTGCCCCTTCCTGCTCCCCTCCCAGCTGTCAGTGAAGGGAATAAGTAGCAGGAGGTCTCTGGATCCGGGGGCACAAACAACAGTGTCTGAATCACCTTCCTGTCTAGCTGTTTCTAAAGGGACCACACGCCTCCAGTGGTCCATGCTAATCCTCTTCAAAAAGGAAGATGCATCAATTTCAAGTCAACCTTCTAAAATCCAGTCCCAAATACCTGGAAAGAAGGCTTAGAAATACTTGTGGTAGGACGATGTCGCAGAGTAAATTTTTTTGTTTTGTTTTGTAGTATTTTTGTTGTTGTTGGAGTATAGTTGACTTATAATGCTGTGTTAGTTTCTGGTGTACAGCAAAGTGAATCGGCTGTGCATATATCAAATCTTTTTTAGACTCAGAGTACGTGTTTCTTTTTTAATTGTTTAAATTAGTTTAATTTTATTTCCAACTTCTCTTGGATCACTTTACACTATAATATCCAAGAGCCTGCCTTCAACACAGGTGGGCAATTTTAACTTTATTAATTAGCATATCTCGTCAACAAGCAAAGCAAGGCCCTATCATGTGGAGAAAATTAAATAAAAATTTTTCAATTAAAATTGTAAAATCCTCCTTTACTGTTTTTAGCCCTCAGTCTTAGGTTTTCTTCACTGTGTACCAGAGAATTTTTCCTTATACTTATTCCTATGTTTCATGCATATGGGTCTTGACTTTCTTGGTACAAGTCCCTATAATATTTCAGAATGCACCATACTGTGTATTAGATAGAATAGCATTTGTTTGTTTGTTTGTTCATTTGTTTGTTTTTATTGCTTCCCTACATCCAGTGTGGTGTAATAAAGGGAGATGGATTTTTGCTCACAAAAGCTCAAGCTGTTATAACATTTAATAGGGTGATAGACAGTGACCTTGACACTGACAGCCCTCCCACTCACACAGCACCTCCCCAGGAGTAAGGGGTAGTTGTCAGGCATTTTTTTTTAAGTAGTATGATTAAACTAATATGTTTAAAGTATCATTGATTCTAAAAGAATTGAAAGTTTAAGAATTTACTACAATTTTATAAAATTGATAAACCTATTGCTTTTTATTTTAAAAAAACTTTGGGGAGTAGGATTAGGAAAAGTCTGGCTTTTCATACTTTTATGGCTTGGAAAATTTAACCTAAATTTTAAAACTCAACAAAATAAATAACAGTGCACACAACAGACATTAAGTGTCTCAAATAGTCTGAGCTAACTTCAATAAATACTTTAAAAGTTAAGCAAAAAAGACAGATAATAAGCTTATACTAATTACAACACAGAGGTTTATAACCATCTACAGAGTCATACATTGTTATCCAATATGAAAATGACATAAATATAGCATAGGGCATCCAAAAATTTGTGAGGGACAATGGAATTGAAAGGCTTTTTCTTAATTAATAATTAGCAGTAACATCTGTCTTTTTGTCTTTTCTACATCTTTGAATTAGACATGAAAAATTCTGTTCACAACTTATCAAGTGGCAGTTCTAAAACTGATAAACCTTTAGCCAGACTCATCAAGAACAAAAGAGAGAGGGCCCAAATAAATAAAAATCAGAAACCAGGAGGAGGAGAATTTACAACCAACAAGACAGAAATACAAAGGATCATAAGAGACTGCTATGAACAATTACACACCAATAAGGTGAAAAGCCTAGAAGAAATGAGTAAATTCCCAGAAATGTAGACTCTCCCAAGACTGAATCAGGAAGAAATAGAAAATATAAACAAAGTAATTATAAATAATGAAATTGAATTGGTAACAAAAATACTGCCAACAAACAAAAGTCCAGGACCAAACAGCTTCACAGGAGAATTCTACCAAATATTCCAAGAAGAGTTAACGCCTATCCTTCTCAAACTATTCTAAAAAACTAAAGAGGAATGAATGTTTCCAAATTCATTCCAACAAGGACAGCATCACCTTGACACTAAAACCAGACAAAGATACCCCAGAAGAGTAGAGTACAGGCCAACATCACCAATAAGTATAGATGCCGAAATCCACAACAAAATATTAGCAAACCAAATCCAGTAATACATTAAAAGGATTATACACCATGGTACACCATGATCAAGGTTTCCCAGGATGCAGATGGTTCAATATCTGCAAATCAATCAATGTGGTATACATTAACAAAATGAAGAAAAAAATCATATAATCATCTCAACAGATGCATAAAAAGCTTCTGACAAAATTCAACATTCATTTATGATAGAAGTTCTCAAAAATGTAGGTATAGAGGGAACACAGTTCAACATAATAAAGCCCAAATATGACAAACCTACAGCTAATATCATATGCAACACTGAAAAGATGAAAACATTTCCTTTAAGATCAGGAAGAAGACAAGGATGCCCACTCTCACCACTTTTATTCAACATAGTATTAGAAGTCCTGGCCACAGGAATCAGACAATAAAAAGAAACAAAAGGAATACTAATTAGAAAGGAAGAAGTAAAACTGTCCCTGTTTGCAGATGAAATGATCCTGAAGATCCTGAAGATGCCACCAAAATCTGTCAGACTTAACAAATCAATTCAGTAAAGTTGCAGAATGCAAAATTAATATACATAAATCTGTTGCATTTCTATTCACTAACACTCAGCTATCAGAAAGAGAAAGTAAAAAACAAAACAAAACAAAAAAACAATTCCATTTACAATTGCATCAAAAAGAATAAAACACCTAGGAATAAATCTAACTGAGGAGGTAAAATACCTATACCTGGAAAACTGTAAAACATTAGTGAAAGGAATTGATGATGGCACAAAGAGAAAGATATACCATGCTCAGGGATTGGGAGAATTAATAATGTTAAAATGACCATAGTCCTCAAGGTCTCTACAGATTCAATACAATCCCTTTGAGAATACCAGTGTCATTTTTCACAGAATTAGAACAAATAATTCTAAAATTTGTATGAAACCACAAATGACTCTGAATAGCCAAAACAATCTTAAGAAATAAGAACAAAGCTGGAGGTACCCTGCTTCCTGACTTCAAACTATCATTCAAAGCTACAGTAATCAAAACAACATAGTACTGGCACTAAAACCAACATGTATATCCATGGAACAGAATAGAAGGCCCAGAAATAAACCCACACACTTACGGTTAATTAACCTACAACTAAGGAGGCAAGACTATGCAATGGAGAAAAGACAGTCTCTTTAATAAATGGTGTTGGGAAACCTCAACAGATACATGCAAAACAATCAAACTGGATTCCATTCTCACAAAATATACAAAAATTAACTAAAACCAGATTAAGGACTTAATGCAACTCCTAGAAGAAAACAAAAAGAAGCTCCTCAAAATTGGTATTGGTAATGATTTTTTGGATGAGACACCAAAGAACAAGCAACAAAAGAAAAAACAATCAACAAGTAAGACTACATCAAACTTAAAAGCTGCTGCACAACCCAAGAAACAACCAGCAAAATGAAAAGGCAGCTTACAGAATGGGAGAAAATATTTGCAAACCATATATCTAATAAGGCATTAATATCCAAAATCTATAAAGAACTCATTCAACTAAATAACAAAAACTACAACAAAACCCCCCCAAAAAACCCCCCTCAATCCAATTGAAAAACAGGCAGATGAACTAAAAAGATATTTTTTTCAAAGAAACTATCCAAATGACCCAAAGGACATGAAAATGTGCTCAATATCACTAAAATACTATGTTTGAAACTTCAATTTGCAATAACCTCCTGAATCAATTTACTAATCTCAAAAGAAAAGCAGTATCACTTTTTATAAGTTACCATAGTAATTTCTTACATTAAGCACACAACCCACCTTGACTGCTCAAATGACTTTTGCCTAACAGAGTTTTGTATTACCCTTAAATGGAAGAAATTATTGCCCAAACTGAAAAGATCTAAAAGTACAATCTAAAATGTGTATGAAGGCAAACTGAAAGTCCTCAAGCACTTGTACATAATGGTGTCACAAGGATCTCCAGAACTGGGTCACAGGCATCATTTTGATCAATTATAAAGGCAAGGTTTTTGGCCCCACAATTATAAGTGTTGCAGCATTTATAATGTCTCCTCCACATTATGAAATATGCCAAAATGTGAGAACACTTCTGATTTCTACATTGCCTTTTTATATCAGTACATATGGTCCTGCGGTGCCAACAAGTGTTCTCTAAAATTTTTAGATAGCTAATTGTATATTACTGAAATCAGTAATAATGGTAATAACACATGAAAAGAGTTAGATGAAACATGAAATGCAAGTAGGTGACTTCTAAACTGTCTGCTGGTTTACATTATCTACTCAAATATTCCTACGTGGACCATCAAGCATTGACTCTAAGAAGTCCATAAAACACACACAGTAGTCTGCTACTGTCTTCATGGAGATTTTTACTACAGGAAGACAATTATTAGGATTGCCTTTGGTTTGGGATTGTGTATTCCCCACAACTACCACAATGCTGAAAAAAATACACACACACACACATAGTGTATATGTGCATAGATACACTTTGAGAGTAGATTTAACGTTACACCTGCAGGCTGCCTGAGTTCAAACCCAGCTGTGCAGCTCCTGGGAGACTATGGTTCAGTTTCTTAATCTCTGTTGCCTCTGTCGTCTGCTGTAAAATGAGAATAGTAAATATATATTAAATGAGAATATTACAAAAGCTGTCTTGTGTAGTTGTGCAAAGTTTCAAACTAGATGACAATGGAAAAGTGTTCGCCTCAGGGCCTGTCAGGTGGTGTGTGATAGAGAACTTTGCCTGCTCTTACCTGTCCTGATTTTCACCTGTCGACAAAGGAGCTCTGTCCTGTGACAAAGAGACCAAGAGCAGAGCTCAGGGCCCAGCCTCAACCTTTGTGAACACAGGGTCAGACTAGAGGCCCCCTCTGCTGTGTGGGGGAGTAAAAACAAAAGCAGGGGTGCAAATGAGCAAACAACAGGCGTGCTTCCAGTGTCAGGGAATTGCTGGGTGTCCAAAAAGGGGACTTGAGTACTTCCTGACCACTGTGCCTGGCAAGCCTGTCCCCGTGTACGTGGATGGCAGCTCCCCTTCCTCCTAACAGCCTCAGCTGAGCACCACCTCTGCAGAAATGCCTTCATGGACAACCTGGTTAATGCCACTCTCTTTTCCCTTATCTTGCTCTGGCTATTAATTAATTATTAGTAGTTAATTCATTATGTTTTCTTTTTTCCCATTAACAAGTCTTGACAGCAGTGGCTATTTTTTATTTTTCAATGCCATAATCCCAATGAATAGAAAATCTTTTTACAAAATAGGCGCCACATAAATATTTACTGCATGAATGGATGGATGGATATTATTTGAAAGAAGGATATTACAGTTTTTGTTCTGTATCGCAGCCAAAGGCAATAGTTCCAGCTAAGACAATGTCTATGTCATGCAGAGGTCTGTGCAAGTAAGCATGGCTAACCTTTATTTACTGTTAAAAACAGGGCAAATTTTTGTGCTACTAACTGTCCATGCTTTATCTTATTTAATCTTCACAATGCCTCAATGAAGTAATGTTTAGATTCCCACTGGGCAATAAGAAAGTCAGGCTTAGAGAGATTTAAAAACTCGTTGGTTAGTGACTAGCAGAGCCAAGATACCTACTATGTACCTGATTTTATTTCATAGACAAGAAAATACAGATTGAATCATGCAACAATCTATCCTTAAATCCACCATAAAAAGCAATTCAAAGCTCACCCCCCACCCCCGCACCACCAATGCCTCAACAGCACTATTTGCAGGTTCAGAGACAAATACATTATAAAATACACTTAAAATCCTGACCCACTTAATGCGAGATCAAAGAGTTATGTGCATTAGCTAATTAGGAACTAAATAAAGTTCTTTAAACCCTCTAAGTAATGTGCTTCAGATAGAAATTAGCAAAACCACTACCAAATTGCTGGTTCATTTGCCCGAAGTCAATTTCTTCTATTAATAACCAGTGTTCTGGGTATTGAAAGCCTTTTACAATCAATGAGTATTGCTCCTGTGTAATTGTGAGGCTTCAGACTACATGGCACTACACCATAGCTTTTCAATAAGGTGGTAATTGTGGACAAAATTGCATTGGCAATTTACTCAGCAGTGATGTATTTTCATAATGCCTGTGGTCACTGAGAATTGTTACCAGCTCCATTATTTTTAGGGATGGCTGAGAACTAGGACATCGTGGGTTGGAATTAATGGACTGTTAAGATTTTGTTATAATCATCGTCCTTGTTCCTATTTCAGAGACAGGGATTTCTGATATTCAAAATACCACTGACCAAGAGAAGCTGATTATCTTCTTGGCATCTTATGATCTGAGTAAGGAAGTGTTTATTTCTGACTCTCATTGTGAAATACAGTTATCAATACCATTCTCAGAATCCCTACAGTTATGTGTGTTTTCAGACACTGGAACCCACGTATAGTTTGTTGACCTAAATCATTTCTAGAAGAATGACCCAGGCAAGTCAAAGATTGAAAGAATATCAGCTATGGTTAGAGAAACACCACAAGTAATTATAGTTATTTCTCATGCTTTGAAAATGTTGAAAATATGTAAATAGTGAACATCTTCAAAAGTTAAGTCCTTTATTCAAGATCTCTTCAGAGACAGGCTTTCCTTACCAATTATTAACTCTCCCTTTCCTGGCTACACCACCACATGCTAAATCAAACTGGCTCAGCTTCTTGTTTCAAGTCCCATTTTATCAGCCATTGGCAAAGTTAATTACTTCCTCCTTCCTAAGCATTTCCCTTCGCTGGTTTATCTGACACATCATGTTGATTTTCCTCTTAAAGCTATAGACACATCTCTTCTGCCCCCGAGGTCTTGCCCTTGTTTACCTGGTCATTATACGCTGAAGTTCCTCAAGTTTGGGTCCTAAAACTTCTCTCCATTCTATTTACTCCTGTCAAGACCCATGACATCAACATTTACATAAACACTAATCCATAAATGCATCCCTCGCCCAGAACTTTCCTGTTAGCACCAGACTCACATGACCTCTTTTCACTGAATAACTCCTCCTGTAAGACTCACAGGCAACATAAATTCTGTGGTTTCAACCATGCAAGTGTGATTTTACTTCCAAATCTCATCACTCTCCAGTGACATTAATTGTACCTAATGATGCACACTCAACCCTGTCACTTGTCATTCTTCTCTAATTCCCCACATTTGATTCATTACCAAATATTGCCAATATTATCAACAACATCCTGAATCTACTTAACTGGTTCCATTCCCATCACAGTCATCTAGTCCTTCTCTCTTTTGATTTATTAATATAGTCTCCAAACTATTCACAACCACATCTGCTCTGTGCCTTCCTCCAAGCTCTTCTCAACAATGCAGCCAGAGGGATTACCCAGAACACCGGTCTAATGATGTTGGTACCTCGCTTAAAACCCTTCAATGGCTTCCCAGTAGGGTCCCTTCAGGGAGACAAAGAAATGCAATGGGTATTTCAAACTGAGAAGATTTAATTCAGGAAATTGGTCACTGTCATGTTTGAAAGCTAAAAGAGCAAAAAAAATAAGATAATCCAGAGTTTAATGACTACAGGGAAAAGCTACTAACTCCAGCACTGAAGAAACAAAAGGGAAAAGCCATTATTTCAAGAATTTGAGGGCTCAGCGGAGGGGTCCTACAGAGACCTTGATGAGGAGGTCCTGGGGAGGAAGCATCAGATAGCAGATGCAGAGCAGCAGTAGAATTTTGGATCCCACGGCTGCTGCTACAGTGCTGATGGAAACAGAAAACAGGAAGAAAGTCGCATCTCTTCTCTTCTACCTTCTGATCTCCATCCAGCCTGCTTCCTTAACCTAGAGTCTAATGGAAAGGCTTCCAGGGACTGTGTCTTAGTCTTTTCTGGCATTATATCAAAAATAGCATGGACTGGGTGGCTTATCAACAATGGGAATTTGTATCTCACAGCTCTGGAGGCTGAGAATTGATAGATCATGTTGCCAAAAGATTCAGCATCTGGTGAGGGCTCAGTTCCTGGTACACAGAGGACCACCTTCCTGCAGAATTCTCACAGGATGGAAGGGGTGAAAGAGCTCCTGGGGTCTCTGTTATTAAAGCACTAATCTCATCACCTTCCAAAGTCCCCAACTGAAATACCATCATATTGGGGTTTAGGATTTCAGCATATGAATTTAGGGGGACACATTCAGTCTATAGTATTCTTCTCCAGGACCCTCAAAATTCATGTCCTTCTCACATGGAAAATACATTCAGTTCACCCCAATATCTCCCAAACTCTTAGCTTTTTCCAACATCAACACAAAAGTCTAAAGTCCCATCTGAATACCATCTAAATCACATATGGGTGAGACAAAGTATTTCTCATTCTGAGGCAAAATCTATCTTCACCTGCAAATGTCTGAAGCCAAAAATTTATGTGCTTCTAATATAAAATCATGCCACAGGCATAGTACAGACATTTCCACTACAAAAGCGAGAAGCAGGAGAGAGGAAAGGGGACAGGTCCCAGGTAAGTTCAAGACCTAAGGGGCAAACATTAAACCCTAAGGCTCAAGAATTATCCTCATTGTCTTCCTCAAAAAATTAAAAATAGAGTTACTATATGATCCTGCAATCCCATTCCTGGGCATGTACCCAGATAAAACTATAATTCAAAGTGATACATGCACCTTTATGTTCATAACAGCACTATTTACAATAGCCAAGACTTGGAAGCAACTAATTGTCCATTGACAGATGAATGGATAAAGAAGGTGTGGTACATATACATAATGAAATACTACTCAGCCATAAAAAAGAATAGAATCATGCCATTTGCAGCTACATGGATGCAGCTAGAGATTATCAGTCTAAGTGAAGCAAGTCAGGAGAAAGACAAATATCATATGATATCACTTATATGTGGGCTCTAAAACTACGACACAAATGAACTTATCCATGAAACAAAATCAGACTCCAAACACAGAGAACAGACTTGTGGTTGCCAATGGGGGGCGGCGGGGAGGGAAGGATTAGGAGTTGGGGATTAGCAGACGCAAACTAGTATATACAGGATGGATAAACAACAACATCCTACTTTACAGCACAGGAACTATATTCAATATCCTGCGATAAACCATAATGGAAAAGTATATGAAAAAAGAATGTATATATATATACATTATATATACACATATGCACACACATGTACATATATATACACTTAAATGTGTATATATATATAACTGAATCACTTTACTGTACAGCAGAAATTAACACAACATTGTAGATCAACTATACTCCAATAAAATTTAAAAAATAATTCTCCTTGGCTCAGGGCTCTGCCTTCCAAACACAATGTGGGGGCAGCATCACCCATGCTCAGTGGGGCCCCCAGCAGCCCTTTGCTGGAGTCCCTAGCCCACAGCTCAACCCAGCAGCCCTGCTCTTTGAAATGCAGGTGGCGGTGGTCAGGCCCATGGCTTAAGCCCTGGCCACACCAGCAGGGACAGCATCCGTGTCCTGCAGATGCACCAGAGTGCACTGTGTGCACCCTCCAAGAGGCTGCTGACAGGGCCCTTTGCACGGAGGCCAAAACGTGGGCAGCCAGGGAGTGTGGCACCGGGTGCGTGGGGAGGGTGCTGCTGCGTGAGGTGACCTGGGCAGCGCAGGGCCCACTGGTACCAGGGGACCCTCCTTTGAAACCGCTTTCACCCTCCCTCCTAGTTCCCCTGCCATACATGCACACACACACACAGATACACACACTCACACACACACACACCCAGAGACACACATACACACACACACAGAGTCTGGGCCTGTGATGGGCCTGGCTGCCCTGAATTGCCGTTGTGCTGGAGAACAGCCTGCTCTTCTGGTGGTCCACGCTCAGTTCTCCATCCTAGGGCCTTGGCTACACCCTAAGGGGTCTCTCCTGCACAGGCTTTCTCACTCTTTCCAGGGTGGATAGGTTGTGAACTCTCCAAATATATATATACATATATATATATATATATATATATATATATATATATATATATAGTTTTTTTTTTTTTTTTACTAAATCGAACATTTATTTTACATGAGACATTCTGAATTTTAAGAACCTGAACTTTCAAAGACACAGCCATGGATAAAACAAAAATGTTAAGTGTCACATGAACAATATGGCTCTTACTCAAAGTTTCCAAATCTTTATGTTCTGCTTCCTCTTTGATTTGATTTCTCTCCTCTTGCCTTCTAGTAAAAGCGATTAGGAGAAACCAGCCTCCTTCAACACTTGTTCAGAGATTTCCTCACCCAACATCAAATTTCACAGCCTGTAATTTCCACCTTCCACAAAACACAGGCATGAACACAATTCAGCCACGTTCTTTGCCACTTTCTAACAACAAGGACCACCTTTCTTCCAGTTTCCCATCAGAGGTTCCTCGTTTCTGTCTGAGACTTGTCAGAATGGCCTTTCTCACCCATATTTCTACTAACCTACTGTTCAAGACTACTTAGGTATTCTCTGAGATCAAAGCTCTCTCTCAGTCCTCTTTTCTTCTGAGTTCTCACCACACTCACCTGTCACGGTCCATCCACAGAAATGTAGGCTCTTCGTCCCATTCACCTCCAAGCTCTCTGGCATCTAACTAGGACCCATTTCCAAAGCTGCTTACACATTTTCAGGTATTCATTACAGCGGTGCCTACTCCTGACACCGATTTCTGCCTTACTCTGTTCTGGCTGCGTTAATAATCAACAGCAATTTATATCTCACAGTTCTGGGGTCCAAGATCAAGATGCCGGCAGATTCAGCATCTTATGGGAGCCTACTTCCTGGTGTAAGGATGGGGATCTTTTTACCGTGTGCCACATGGCAGGAGGGGGTGACGGAGCCTCTGTGGTCTCCTTTGTTAAAGCACTAATCCCGGGGCTTCCCTGGTGGTGCAGTGGTTAAGAATCCGCCTGCCAATGCAGGAGACATGGGTTTGATCCCTGCTTTGGGAAGATCCCACATGCCGCAGAGCAACTAAGCCTGAGTGCCACAGCTACTGAGCCTGCACACCTAGAGTCCGTGCTCCACAACAAGAGAAGCCACCACAATGAGAAGCCTGCACACCGCAACCAAAGAGTAGCCCCCACTCACCACAACTAGAGAAAGCCCATGCACAGCAACGAAGACCCAATGTAGCCAATAAATAAATAAATATATTTTTTTAAAAAACCGCTAATCCCATCTGTAAAGCCCTACCTCCATGACCATCATAATCCTCTCCCGCCAAATTCCTTGCTTATAAATACATCACATTGGGGCATAGGATTTCAACATCTGAATTGTGGGGGCACGTATATCCAGTCTACAGCACATCCCCATGGGAGGTAGTGAGGAGCATGGTACTTTCCCCAAGAAAAAAAAGTAAAAACTGCCCATTTGTGATTCTGGAAAGAAATTTCGGTTCATTTTTTAAGACCTGATACTGCACACAAAGAAATAAAAAGAGAGCAATGTTTATAAACTTGACCAAAACCTGTGGGTACCCAGGCCCTGGACCCCTGCCTCCTACACCACTGTTTATGTCATTCCTTCCCTATGTTAAATGAAAGTCAAGTTTGCAAACAATAAGAATCAGCCATACTGCTTGTTTTGACATATTTTTGAATATCATCAAATGATCACCTAGTGCCTTCCAACAAAATAAAATTGAACCCAACGCTTATACTCCTATTTCCTTGCCTTAAGTTATATAGTCTTAGAACTAAATCGTTCTTGGTCCAGTTCCCGTAGGGTAAATGTAAGACTTCTTCATTAAGGGATAATGCAATCACTCTAAATTTCTTGGAGCTGTACTTTATGGATAACAGTTTTCATCAGTGGAAGCAGGGCTTGATAGATATAAAGATTATTAAATTGCCTCAGCTTAAAATTTTCCTTGATATCATGAAAATTTAATTGAAGAAAAATGTAAGTTGGATGAAAGGCAAAATTATGCTGGAAGTAGTTAGTGGTAGTATGCTGGTAGTATTAACATTTTCCTCATTAGAAAGCCAGGGAAAGTGTCATAATTATATAATATTAATAATTAACCAATTTAAAGATGTTCCCTTTAGTCATGCTGCCAAAGTACAGAAAAGATAGAAATTAATTGTACTCAAAGCAAAAGTGTCAGTAGAAAGGTTTGTCAAAAGGAGGTTTATATCTTTAGAACTCAATCAAAAATTTAATAAAGGATTACAACTGGGACTTATGAAAAATAAAGAACTCTAGGTGGATTTAGCTTGAGAAAAATCATTTAGACTGAAACACTGATGATTTAAGGATTTTAGGATTTAAGCAATTCACTTTCTTGTGTGTATGAAGATTATTTCATAAGACCTTCATTAACTTGTTTGAGCCATTAAGGAATCATTGGCCAAAACAATTTCTCAGTGTTCTCCAGCTATGTAGGGATTTTCCCTTTGATCTTACAGATTAGAAATCTCTTATTATAATTGAAAATAGTTTCATCTCAGTTCATGTCACTTTTTTTGAATATCAAATCTACTAAAGCAATCATCATCCTAATTTTTAAGGCATGGAGTTACTTCTCCTGGGTCTAACAGCCAGTGCTCGTCAGCATCGCCTGTCACAGTTGCTCACATCAGTAACTGTATGGATTATTTATTACTACTCTGATTTTTTAAAAATGATAAGCATTTTAAAATCTTATCATTTGTTCTTGTTTATGTTTTATTTAAAAAATGAGATTTTTAGAAGAAATGATTTAAATTATTCCCTTCTATGAACATAAAAATGTCCACCAGATACTAAAGAAATAAACAAGATAAAATTTCAATTACAGATTTAACGGTTAGGTGACACATAAGACTTTAGGACACTAAGAATCTAAGTGCCAGACTCAGTCTGGTAACATGAGTTCACGTAAGGACTCAAGTTTCCTCTATTAATTCCAATGTGAAACACCAATTTTTGATATTTGGGCTACTTTGTTTTCTTTCATATAATTTCTGATTAGAAGATGACACTCAATTTGCATTTAAAATCTTATAAAACTGAATTCCTCTAAGTGGGAGACGTCTGCAGACTCTCCACTGAGCCCGCCTGGAACTGCAGTCAGCCAAGGCGTGTTACATAACTACAGTCTTTACAATCTAAACTGGGGCAAGAAAGCAAACATGTTCGCGGTTCACGATGGGAAGGAAGTGTCTGAATGTCAACTAGTGCTCACAGATGACTGAGTCACAGGTCTGGATTGTCTGATATCAAATGTCTCAGCAGCTAATTCTTGTGACTTATTAATGTTCTCATCATTCAGCAAATGGACAACATCATTATAGTAATTAGCAGACTCCTCTTCTGGTCCTCACAGCTAATGTGTCATCTAAGAGTTTAGCTTAGGACCTAAAGAAAAATGAATGATGGGCTCTGTTTATATTCCATTGCTAAATGGAGGATAATGATCTCAGTCTTAGGGAAACAGTCAGCAAGTTTATGGTCTCAATGGGGTGGGTATGAAGCTATTGTCTCCCCTTTAGAAGGAGAAATAATGATCTGTTCATTTGGGAAGACTGGAATTTCACACACTCCCAAGTTACCCCAAATCCCATACTTCTAACAGTACAACTGATTTTAGTCAGACCGAGAAAAACAATTATAACCAGCTTTCTATCTCTTCATTAGTACTCATGGTTACAACTGAAACTATTTTACTTAAAAAATAACAAACAATTGTCACCTAAATAAATGCTAAATGCCTAAAAGTAATAGTCCATATTATGGATATTATAGTTTTATTCTCTTTTTGGTTTTTGACCCCAGATTGGAATGCAGTAAAAATGTTGAGACTTCAAGCATCACTGTTGCCTGGATTATATTTAAGAGTCCCCAAGCAGAGAACAGTATGTTATACAGGGATGAATCCTTCACAATTTTAATAAACAATGCTCATTATGTTATCATCATATATTCCTTAAAAGAATTGATATTGGAAATAATTCAGGTTTTGAAAAACTCTAGTATCCATACTACTCAAGTGATTTGGGCTTCAAATATCCTCTATGAAGAAAATCAGCTAATCTGGAATTAAAAGCATGTCAGCTGCTCTTATACCTTATCTAAGTGAACATCAAAAAGGAAGGTCATTTTTCACAGAACTAGAACAAAAAATTGTACAATTTATATGGAAACACAAAAGACCCTGAATAGCCAAAGCAATCTTGAGAAGAAAAAATGGAGCTGGAGGAATCAGGCTCCCTGACTTCAGACTATACCACAAAGCTACCGTAAACAAGACAGTATGGTACTGATACAAAAACAAAAATATAGATCAATGGAATAGGATAGAAAGCCCAGAGATAAACCCACACACATATGGTCACCTTATCTTTGACAAAAGAGGCAAAAATATACAATGGAGAAAAGACAGCCTCTTCAATAAGTGGTGCTGGGAAAACTGCACAGCTACATGTAAAAGAATGAAATTAGAACACTCCCTAACACCATACACAAAAATAAACTCAGAATGGATTAAAGACATAAAGGTAAGGCCAGACAGTATAAAACTCTTATAGAAAAACATAGGCAGAACACTCTATGACATAAATGACAGCAAGATCCTTTTTGACCCACCTCCTAGAATAATAGAAATAAAAACAAAAATAAACATGTGGGACCTAACAAAACTTAAAAGCTTTTGCACAGCAAAGGAAACCATAAACAAGTCAAAAAGATGACCTCAGAATGGGAGAAAATATTTGCAAATGAAGCAACTGACAAAGGATTAACTTCCAAAATATACAGGCAGCTTATGCAGCTCAATATCAAAAAAACAAACAACCCCATCCAAAAATGGGCGGAAGACCTAAATAGACATTTCTCCAAAGAAGACAGAGAGATGGCCAACAAACAGATGAGAAGATGCTCAACATCACTAATCATTAGAGAAATATAAGTGAAAACCACAATGAGGTAATACCTCATACTGGTCAAAAAAATCTAGGAACAATAAATGCTGGAGAGGCTGTGGAGAAAAGGGAACCCTCCTGCACTGTTGGTGGGAATGTAAATTGGTACAGGCACTATGGAAAACAGTATGGAGATTCCTTAAAAAACTAAAAGTAGAACCATATGACCCAGCAATCCCACTACTGGGCATATACTCAGAGAAAACCATAATCCTAAAAGATACATGTACCATAATGTTCACTGCAGCACTATTTACAATAGCCAGGACATGGAAGCAACCTAAATGCCCATCAACAGGTGAATGGATAAAGAAGATGTGGCATATATATACAATGGAATATTATTCAGCCATAAAAAGGAATGAAATTGAGTTATTAGTAGTGGGGTGGATGGACCTAGAGACTGTCATACAGAATGAATTAAGTCAGAAAGAAAAACAAATACCGTATGCTAATGCATATATATAGAATCTAGAAGGATGGAACTGATGAACATAGTGGCAGGGTAGGAATAGAGATGCAGACATAGAGAATGGACGTGAGGACAGGAAGGGAAGGCTGGGACGTAGTGAGAGAGTAGCAGTGACATACATACACTATCAAATGTAAAATAGCTACTGGGAAGCTGCTGCATACAGAGGGAGACAAGCTGGGTCCTTTGTGTCGACCTAGAGAGGTGGGATAGGGAGGTTGGGAGGGAGGCTCAAGAGGGAGAAGATATGGGGATATATATATATATATACATATAGCTGATTCACTTTGTTGTACAGCAGAAACTGATACAACACTGTAAAGCAATTGTACTCCAATAAAGGTGTATTAAAAAAGAAAAAAACTGAAGGCCCAGGATTCCTCACAAATATCTCTGCAGCAATTTGTCCATTCCTGCTGCAGTAGCATTGTTTCTGACTGTCTGTGGAGGGACTGAATGTGTTTTTAGGTCCTGAGGTTTGGGGAAAGTAATGAGTCAACACCAAGGAGTACACCAGAAAATACTTCCCTTCTACCTATTTGCTCCCAACATTGTAAAATGATAAAAATCACATTTGCTTCTATCTGTGGTACCCAGGCACTGGGCTGTCAGGACAAGAGCTGGGGGACCAGCAAGTAACATTATTGATTGACACTAACCCCTGATAGCTTGAGAGGTGTGTGTGCCTTTAGGACATTACATGGAAGCTGTCTTTGCCCTAGAAAGTTTGAAATTTAAGGTAGCCAAAGCTGATCCTGACAATCATAAATGATATGTGAATATGAATGCTGAGCAAAAAAGTAATTCAAGATAAAACATCAAGTGGGAAAAATCCAAGTTTTTTATGGACTGGTCATAAGCACCTCTCTATAAAATTGAAAGCAGTGACTATGAATTTTGTGAATGCAGTTGAGGGCTTTTTATTTCAAGAAACTATTCAGTTAGACTACTCAAAACTGATTTCCCCTGAGACCTCTTTTGCATCAGCTTCAGACCTGGAATCACCAGGCCTCTGACTCTCTCTGGAAGACAGCTTGTGATAGACGACAACTATTCTGCATCACAGTTTGGTATGAAAACTCAAGCTAGTTAATCTCTTCTGGAATTAATTTAAACATCACCTCCACCATCATCATAACTACATACATTCAACCATGGCATTCATGACATGAGCTACACTTTTTAATAACGAATCTTTGTCATACTAAGTAAAGTACATCAGACACAGAAAGACAAATATCATGTGATATCACTTATAACTGGAATCTGAAAAATAAGGGTACAAGTCAACTTATTTACAAAACAGAAGTAGAGTCATAGATATAGAAAACTAACTTATGGTTACCAGGGGATAAGAGAGGGGGGTGGGATAAATTGGGAGATTGGGACTGACACACACACAGTACTATATATAAAATAGATAACTAATAAGGACCTACTATATAGCACAGGGAACTCTACCCAATACTCTGTAATGGCCTATATGGGAAAAGAATCTAAAAAGGAGTGGAGATTATATAGTTATATATGTGGGTGTGTGTGGGGGGGGTGTGGGTGTGTGTGGGTGTGTGTGTATAAAGCTGAATCACTTTGCTATACACCTGAAATTAACACAACATTGTAAATCAACTATACTCCCATAAAATTTAAAAAAATAACGAGTCCTGATTCTACACCATGTTTAAATCAGTATGGTTTATGGGTCTATTTTAAAACACCTATTATTCTGTTTGACACTTCCAGTACAGAAGTCAGCAGCATCACAATTTCTTCAGTGATCCAACCTAGAGTCCTGCAAGTGGTCAATAAGTCAATCAGAATATATTTATTGAAGAATGAAGTGTGCTATACGCCAAACCCCATGTTGTAGATGCAGAGAATGTAACACTGAACAAGACACACTGAGTCTGTTTGCTCAAGTAATGACCTGCTTTCCTCCTATTCAGAGACTCAGGCAATGCACACAGGGTAGTAAATAAAACCATTTGGGGTACTAAAGAAAAGATTATATAGGATGCGTGATAAAACTTTGCAGGGGATGGGGGGAGTTGAAAGCTTACTCCAGCCAGTGTAGTCATGGAGGTCTTTGGAGAAGAAGACAACTAAATTGAGAAGGACACAGTCACATAAAGATTTGGAAGATTAGGTTTTTAAGCAGAAAAGAGAATGAGTACAGAGAACAGAAAGAAGGCACTGTGGCTGGAGTGGAGGTCATCAGGTGTAGAGCAGAGGATGAAAGATGGTCAGGGTCCTGTATCCCTGGTATCCAGGGTACCCTGCAGCCAGGGTAAGGAGCTGATGGAAACAGGTTTGGATTGAACCAAGGGCCCCAACCATTTATACACGTGTCCCTTCCTCTTAAGCCACTTGAGAAAATGGAGTTTAGCTCCTCTACATATTCATTCTGTGTAAGTGTTCATGAGCAAAATCCCTACCACAGGGGTTTCCTGATGGAGTAGCATGCATGGAGGTGGTCCATGGTGGTACGCCAGTGGGGACTGTTCTCCCTTGGATTTATAGCCCGTTTTCTCCTTAAATCCTAGGGATGGACATCAAGCCTGGCTTTTTAACTCTTCTCTGACGCACTTTACCAGACAGAATAGCTGACAACCTCAAGGTAACATAAACACATGTCAAAATAACCTCCCAAAATAAAAACAGCACACTGCACAGCACATACCATCTGAAGCAGATTTACTGAAAGAAGAAAAAGGAATTTAAAATAAGCCAACACATACACAAAGCATTAAAGAAGATATTAACAATGTGAAATAACACACAAATGATAATAAAGGCTACATGAGACTTGACCAGTCAGTAAGATGGAGGCTAAGAGGACCCAATGCCCAACTCCCCGTGAAAAATGATAGATCAGCAGCTACAAACTAATGGAAACAGTGGGGGAAGCACCAGAGAACCAGAAGGAGCAACAGAAACCCTGAGGAGCCCCCAAAAGGAAGACAGTCACAGAAAAGCATGGGGAGCATGTCACATGCGTCACCCCATCCCATACCCCAGAGCAGCTCGGAGATCCCCTCAGAGGGGTGTTACCCCATGGGGAGAAGGACAGCAAGAGGCCCCAGTGGGACTCACTGCATGGACATTTGTAGCCTTTGCTTCTGAGGACCCCAGTCTACACCAATGCTGACCACAGCTGACCACAGTTGCCATGTGTCCCCAGAACTGCATCTCCTCCCCAAGGATGTGTAAGCACTGCAGTGAGACCTCCTCCAGGGGCCCCAGTCACTGCTGTTGCCCTCTCTTTGGGATCAAGCCCAGAGCCTAGCCTTCTATGGGACAGGAACTGTTGCTTCCCTGATCCCTGCTCCTGGGTCCCAAGTCATGGCTTTGACTCATCATTAATGAAGCCACCCCACTGCTGCTCTGCACCCCACCCCTGGGTCCCACTGTTGCAGCAAGTGTACCCATGACCAAGGACCTAGGTACTGTGAGAGCTCCAACGGCACCTGATTCCAGGACTCCAGCTCCACTGCCACTCTGAGCATCAGTGCACTAGACCTGGTATGAAGAGGAATTCACCTTGGCCAGAACTTCCTCCCAAGGGCAACAAAAGGAGAACAGGAAGACCCCAGTAGCCTTCACCTCTCAGGACCCCAGTAGCCCTAGCCACCCCTGCCAGACACAGGACCTCAACATTCTTGTCCACAGAAGACTGCCACAGCCTTTGCTGTTATTGGCCTTAGCTGACGGAACTGTATAGACACTGTGGTGCTGTAGTGAATTAGGAATCAGAGACAGTGTACCCCAACCAGCTGGTGTGCTCACAGCCACCTTCAAGTCAAAGTGTTTCCCTACAAAATCCAGTCTGGATCCAGAAGGCATGACTGATATCTCAAATGTGCAGACACCAACACAAAACCATAAAAAACACACAAAAAACAAGAAAAGATGACACCACCAAAGGGACACAATTTTCCAGTAACTAACCCTCCAAAAAAGGAAATCTGGGAATTACCTGAAAAGAAATTTAAAAATATTATTTTAAGAAATCCCAGCAATATTTGGGAGTACACAGACAACATAATGAACTCATGAAAACAACACATGAACAAAATGACAACAAAGAGAGAGAAATTACTGAAAAAACTGAAGACCTAATAGAGGGTCTAGAGCTGAGGAATACAATAAATGAAAGGAAAAATGCAGGAGAGAGTTTCAACAACAGGTTCAATCAATCAAAAGAAATAATCTGTGAACTTAAAGACATCTCTCGATGTTATGCAATCAGTGGGAAAAAAGAAATAAAAGTGAAAAAGCAAATAAAACCTACACAAATTATGGGATGCCATGAAATGAGCAATATTTGCACTATGGACATCAGGAGAGGTGAGAGACAAAGAGCCAGAAAACTTATTTTAGGAAATAATGGCTGAAAACTTTCCAAATCCAGAAAGAGTGATGGCCACCCAGGCACATAAAACTCAAATTGCCCTAAACATATTTAATCCAAAGAGATCTTTACTGAGACACATTTTAATGATGTTCTCAAAAATCAAAGAAAAAGAGAATTTTGAAATTAGCAAGAGGAAAAAGGCTCATTACATACAAGGGAATCTCAACAAGGCTATTAACAGATTTCCTAGCAGAATCTTTGCAGACCACAAGAAAGAGGGGTGATTATTCAAAATGTTCGATGAAAAAAAAAAAAACTGCCAACCAAGAATGCTTTCTAAAGCAAATGTATCCTTCAGAAATGAAGGAGCTTTAAAGACTTTCCCAGACAAACAAAAGCTGAGAGAATTTATCTTCACTAGACCTGCCTTACAAGAAACGCTAAAGGATGTTCTTTAAGCTGAAATGAAAAGCTGCTAACTAGTAACGTGAAAATATATGGAAGTATAAAATTCACCAGTAAAGGTAAATACATAGTCAAATTAGAAATACTCTAATACAACCATGATGTATGTAAGTCACTTTTAACTCTAGTATGTAAGCTAAAAGACAAAAGTGTTAAAAACAACAATAGCTACAGTTTTTTTAATGGACACAATATAAAAAGATGTAAACTGTGATATCAACATGAAATACGGAGGAGGGCAAATAAATGTGTAGAAAATATTTTTACAAATGAAGTTAAATTGTCATTAGCTTAAAATAGTCTGTTATAACTATAAGATATATTATGAAAACCTCCTGGTAATCCAAAGCAAAAACTCATAATAGATATATAAGTGATAAAGATAAAAGAATCAAATGATATCACTATAAAAAATTCACCAAATCACAAAGAAAAACAGCAAAAGAGGAAGAAAGGAACTACATAACCAAGAAAAGTAACTAACAAAATTGTGACAGTAAGTGTGGGCCTATCAGTAATTACTCAAAATGTAATGGTTTAAATTTTCTAATTAAAATACAAAGAGTGGCTGAATAGTTGAAAACAAAACAAAACAAACAAACAAAAGACCACTATATGCTACCTACCAGAGACTCATGTAGTTTTAAGAACACAAACAGGCTGAAAATGAAAGGATGGAAAAATGTGTTCAAAGCAAGTGGAAACCAAAAAAGAGCAGGGGTAGATATATTTATGTCAGACAAAACAGACTACGTCAAAAGCTGTAACAGGAGACAAATGGTCAGTTCATATAAAAATTGTAAGTATATGTGCACCCAAATTGGAGTACCTAATTATATTAAACATTTATTAACATATCTGAAAGCAAAAACAGACAGCATTGCAATAATCACTGGGGACTTTATACCCCGCTTTCAACAATGGACAAATCATCCAGACAGAAAATCAGTAAGGAAACAGACTTGATCTGTACTTAATTCCTAGGAGACCTAACAGGCATACAGAACATTGCAGCCAATAACAGAAGAATATATTTTCTTCTCAAACACACTCACAGGATTCTCTAGGACAGATGATACATTCAGTCATAAAACAAGTCTTAACAAGCTTAAGAAGATTGAAATCGTGTGGAAATATACTGCAAAGCTATAGTAATCAAAACAGTATGTTACTGACATAAAAGAAGACACATAGCCCAGTGGATTAGAATAGAGCTCTGAAACATAAATATATGTGCATAAGGTCAACTAATTTTTGACAAGGGAGCCAAAAACACACAATGGGGAAAGGACAGTCTCTTCAATAAGTGGTGTTGGCAAAACAAGATAGCCACATGGAAAAGAATGAAACTGTACCCTTATCTTACACCACTCACCAAAATGAATCTGAAATGGATCAAAGACTTAAGTGTAAGAACTGAAACCATAAAACTCACAGAAGAAAACACAAAGAGAAGATTCTTGGCATTGGTCTTGGCAAACATTTCTTGGATGAGACACCAAAAGCACAAGCAACAAAAAGAAAAATAAGCAAGCAGGACTACATCAAATTAAAGAGCTTCTGCACAGCAAAGGAAACCATTAATTAATTAAAAATACAATCTACAGAATGGGAGAAAATATTTGCAAGCTACATATCTGGTGTGGTTAATATTCAGAATATATAAAAGAACTCACACAGCTCAATAGCAAAACAAAAAAATAAATGGTCCAATTAAAAAAATGGGAAAAGAACTTGGACAGATATTTTTCCAAAGAAGATATTAAAACGGCCAATAAGCATATGAAAAGGTGATTAATATCACTAATCATTGGTGAATTTCTAATCAAAACCACAATGAGATATCACCTCCCATCTGTCAGAATGGCTACTATCAAAAAAATAAGATAACAAATGTTGGCCAGTATGTGGAGAAAAGGAAACCCTTATGCACTGTTGGTGGGAATGTAAATTGGTGCATCCCCTATGGAAAACAACATGGAGTTTCCTCAAAAAAACTAAAAATAGATCTACCGTATGATCTAGCATTTCCGCTTCTGGATATCTATCTAAAGGAAATAAAATAAGTATTTCAAGAGATATCTACACACTCATGTCCATCGCAGCATTATTCAAAATGACCAAGATATGGAAAAAACCTAAATGCTCTCCAGTGGATGAACAGATAAAGAAAATGTGGTATATATACACAAAGGAATATTATTCATTCATAAAAAGAAGGAAATCTTGACATTTGCTGCAATATGAATGAACCTAGAGGGCATTATGCTTAGTGAAATAAGTCAGACAGAGAAATACAAATACTGTATAGTATCACTTCTATGTGGAACCTAAAACAAAACCAAAGTTATTTAATATTTCGTAGAAACAGAGAATAGAATACTGTTTACCAGAGTCTGGGGAGAAGGTAAAATGGGGAGGTGTAAAAGAACAAACTTTCACTTATAATAAGTAGAATAAGTTCTGAAGATCTAATGTACAGTATGGTGACTATAATTGTTAATACAATGTTGTATAATTGAAGGTTTGGGAGTAGATCTTAAGCATTCTCACCACACATACAGACAAGAGTTAACTATGTGAGGTGATGGATGTGTTAATTATTTTGATCTTAGTAATCATTCCACAATGAATATATATATCAACCAACACATTGTAAACTTCAAATACATACAGTTATATTTGTCAATTATTCCTCAATAAAGTTGGTTGTGGGGGGAGGACTAAGTGGAAATATTAGATTAAAATATATAAAATAGTTCAAATAAAGTACCAGATAAATAATAGCAGAATTGAAATCACTTAGAGAGTTGGAAAAACAGGCAGGAATTCTGTAAGAGAGCAGTCAAAATTTAAAAAGTGGTAAAAATTATAACATAAAAGCTAAGCAACCTGGAGGATGAAAATAGATTTGGTAGCATCATGAAAACAGAAGTCCCAGGAAAACAGAATCATATAATGTTCCAGACAAGGATGATAGGAGAAAACCTACATCCAGATTTATAATAAACTTAAGACAGTTAAATGCAAAGATAAAATGCTAGAAGCTTAAAAAGAGAATGAGATTATTCATGAAAGAACAAGAATCAGATCACTGGTAGAAAACAACAACAAAAAAACTCTGATGCTAAAATTTTACACCCAGCCAAAATACCATACAAATGTGAGAGCATAATAAAAAATACTTTCAGGCAAACTTGGCCTCAGAAAGTTTGCCACATCAAAACCCACATTGAAAACTCTTTTATAAGGAGTATAGAAATAGGTAAAGAAATAAATCCAGAATATGTTGCAAGAGATGTGGAAAATAAGGGAAATCAGCTATGTTGGTAATAATAATTATTCTACAGAAATGACATCAGATCAAGTATATATATATATTTTTTCATATCTTTATCAGAATACGATTGCTTTACACTGTTGTGCTAGTTTCCACTATACAACAAAGTGAATCAACTGTATTTATGCATATTTCCCCATATTCTTTCCCTCTTGAGCCTCCCTCCCACCCTCCCTATCCCACCTTTCTAGGTCATCACCAATCATTGAGTTGATCTCCCTGTGTTATGCAGCAGCTTCCCACTAGCTACTTATTTTACATTTGGTACTGTATATATGTCAGTGCTACTCTTTCTTGTCATGCCAGCCTCCCCTTCCCTCCACACTGTGTCCTCAAGTCTGTTCTCTACATCTGCATCTTTATTCTTGCCCTGTCACTGCGTTCATCAGTACCATATTTTTAGATTCCATATATATGCATTAGCATATGGTATTTGCTTTTCTCTTTCTGACTCACTTCACTCTGTATAACAGACTCTAGGTCCATCCACCTCACTATAAATAATTCAATTTTGTTACTTTTTACAGCTGAGTAATATTCCATTGTATATATGTGCCGCATCTTTATCCATTCATCTGTCGATGGGCATTTAGGTTGCTTCCATGTCCTGGCTATTGTAAATACTGCTGCAGTGAACATTGTAGTACATGTATCTTTTTGAGTTATGGTTTTCTCTGAGTATATGCCCAGTAGTGGGATTGCTGGGTCATATGGTAGTTCTATTTTTAGTTATTTAAGGAACCTCCATACTGTTTTCCATAGTGGCTGTACCAGTTTACATTCTCACCAACAGTACAGGAGGGTCCCCTTTTCTCCACAGCCTCTTCAGCATTTATTGTTCCTAGATTTTTTTAAGCTCTTTATTGGAATATAATTGCTTTACACTCTTGTACGTTTTTGAGGTACACCAAAGTTGGTCAGCTGTATTTGTACATATATCCCCATATTCTCTCCCTCCCGCAACTCCCCCCCCACCCTCCCTGTCCTGACTCTCTAAGTAAGCCAGAAAGAGAAAAACAAATACTGTATGCTAACTCATATATATGGAATCTAAAAAAAAAAAAAAAAGAAAAGAAAATGGTACTGATGAACCCAGTGACAGGACAGGAATAAGGATGCAGATGCAGAGAATGGACTGGAGGACACAGGGTTGGTAGGGCAGGGGGTGAAAGGGAAGCTGGGATGAAGTGAGAGAGTAGCATAAACATATATATACTACCAACTGTAAAATAGATAGCCAGTGGGAAGTTGCTGTATAACAAAGGGAGATCAACTCGATGATGGGTGATGCCCATCAGGTATATGGGTATATGCCCAGTAGTGGGATTACTGGGTCATATGGTAGTTCTATTTTTAGTTTTTCAAGGCACCTCCAAACTGTTTTCCATAGTGGCTGTACCAATTTACATTCCCACCAACAGTGCAGGAGAGTTCCCTTTTCTCCACAGCCTCTCCAATATGTATTGTTTCTAGATTTTTTGATAATGGCCATTCTGACTGCTGTGAGGTGATACCTCATTATGGTTTCAATTTGCATTTCTCTAATGATTAATGATGGTGAGCATCTTTCCGTGTGCCTCTACACCATCTGTATGTCTTCTTCGGAGAAATGTCTATTTAGGTCTTCTGTCCACTTTTGGATGGGGTTGTTTTTTATTTTTGATATTGAGCAGCATGAGCTGCATGTATATTTTGGAGATTAATCCTTTATCAGTTGCTTCATTTGCAAATATTTTCTCCCATTCTGAAGGTTGTCTTTTTGACTTGTTTATGGTTTCCTTTGCTGTGCAAAAGCTTTTAAGTTTTGTTAGGTCCCATTTGTTTATTTTTGGTTTTATTTCCATTACTCTAGGAGGTGGGTCAAAAAGGATCTTGCTGTCATTTATGTCATAGGGTGTTCTGCCTATGTTTTTCTCTAAGAGTTTTATAGTGTCTGGCCTTACATTTATGTCTTTAATCCATTTTGAGTTTATTTTTGTGTATGGTGTTAGGGAGTGTTCTAATCTCATTCTTTTACATGTAGCTGTGCAGTTTTCCCAGTACCACTTATTGAAGAGGCTGTCTTTTCTCCATTGTATTTTCTTGCCTCCTTTGGGAAAAATAAGGTGACCATACGTGCACTGGTTTATCTCTGGGCTTTCTATCCTATTCCATTGATCTATATTTTTGTTTTTGTATCAGTACCATACTGTCTTGTTTACGGTAGCTTTGTGGTATAGTCTGAAGTCAGGGAGCCTGATTCCTCCAGCTCCGCTTTTCCTTCTCAATATGGCTTTGGCTATTCAAGGTCCTTTGTTCTTTCCATATAAATTGTACAATTTTTTTGTTCTAGTTGTGTGAAAAATGCCACTGGTAATTTGACAGGGATTGCATTGAATCTGTAGATTGCTTTGTGTAGCATAGTCATTTTCACAATGTTGATTCTTCCAGTTCAGGTACATGGTATATCTCTCCATGTGTTTATATTGCCTTTGATCTCTTTCATCAATGTCATAGTTTTCTGCATACAGATCTTTTGCCTCCTTAGGTAGATTTATTCCTAGGTATTTTATTATTTTTGTTGCAATTGTAAATGGGTTTCCTTAATTTCTCTTTCTGATTTTTTGCTGTTAGTGTATAGGAATGCAAGAGATTTCTGTGCATTAATTTTCAAGTATATACATTTTAAATGTAAAATATTTACTCATGTTACCTAAAAATTGACAATAGTGTCTCAAATTTTATACAGTATCAACAAGAAGAGATAAGTGGGCAGATAAAAGAAATATGCAGGAATTCCCTGGTGGCACAGTGGTTAAGAATTCATCTGCCAATGCAGGGGACATGGGTACAATCCCTGGGCTGGGGAGACCCCACATGCCATGGCACAACTAAGCCCATGTGCCACAACTACTGACTCTGTACTCTAGAGCCTGAGAGCCACAACTACTGAGCCCATGCACCACAACTGCTGAAGCCCACATACCTAAAGCCTGCGTTCCACAACAAGAGAAACCATCATGATGAGAAGCCTGTGCACCATAATGAAGAGTATCCCCCACTTGCCACAACTAGAGAGAGCCTATGTGCAGCAATGAAGACTCAACTCAACCAAAAATAAATAAACAAATAAATAAATAATAAAATAAATCTTAAAAAAAAACAAAAACAAATATGGGAGCACCTTGGAGAGAATGACTTGTTAAGGAGCATATGTAGATAATAAGAAGTTTAAGAAATCCATTGGGATGAAAATATTTTAGTATTATTTGAAAATTAGCCACGTCACATAGTAAAATGGAATGTATCACAAATCAACAAAGGAAAAATATATTCTATTCAAAGCATATCATAAAAGGAGAAAAAACAACAAAGTATAGTTACAGGACTATAAAAATTGTTACACAAGAATAATCTGATGAAAAAATACACGATGCAGTCTGACTTAGGCAACTTTTTAAATGATTCATTTCATTTCTATTTCAAATGTGCAGTTGTTTCTCAAAAGGAACACAGCTGAAAACTGGTTACTAATCCATTGGGTAGAGAACTCAAGTTTTTAGTTTTCAAATTAGTTTGTGTGATACATATGACCTCACAATTCTTAAAATGCAGAAAAGGAGTTGCAACTTAGTACTCTACTGAAATGAATACTTCAAATGACCGTCTATAAATACTTACCAGGAGCTTTATTATTTTGATGACAAATCTGGGTTTTTTCTCCATTTGGAATTATGGCAGTTTCAAAAATTCATTTATTCCAAATGGTATTCAACGACTTAATAGCTCTACCCACAAATTTTCTATAGCTTTATACTCTAAGTGCTATACAACATCAAAAAATACAAACGAATATTTTCTCAGAGAAGTGCTTTTAAAATCTGGAGGAAAAATATATATTAGCAAAGCAGATGGCATAATGAAAAGAACACCAGAATCTGCACCAGATTTTGATTTGTGGCCCAGGTCTTACAAGTCACCATAATAATGGGTTGTGCAAATGGATGTTTATAAAAGCTGTGCTTTATAAAAGCTATGGTGTGAGGAGTTGTCAGAGAAAGAATTTACATGCTAAATAGCAATAATTTTTGAGATAATTTCAGATAGCGAAACTCCATCAATGCTTTAGATGCCTCTTTTTGGGGTAGCCTTAGTGCTCAGAATTTGAAGAAAATGTTGAGAGAAAGCAGATATGGTCTCGGTCATTGTGGGGCATGCGACCTTGTGAGGGGAGCAGGTACTCATTGATATGTGTGAAACCCCAAAGGTGGTACATGTGGTGAAGGAAAGATTTCTGATGCCATCAATGCTTCTAAGAGGATGATCTGAGTAATTCTCACATTTGATATGTTTTATATGATTTTAAGATATTAAAAGCTCAGCAGTTTAACAGGAAAATCAATCACTCTCTCTCCCTGCTTTTATATTGTTTTCTCTCTCAACTCCTAATCTAAAAGGCAATATACCATTATGCAATTTATTCTATTTTAAAGAGGTCCTTGCTTAAACACTTTTGATAGTGGTGTATGGCTTTGCTTCATGTTTTATGAACCACAGTTGAACATTAATTTACTTAAATGTACCACATCTGTCTCCTGCACTGTCCATTGCTGTAGATATTTCTCCATTCGAGTGAAGGTGCTTTCTCCGAGACATGAAATGTGTGTTTTGCCAAACTTACTTGTACTTATCAGAAAACTGTATTGTCATTCCAAAAACCATTAGAAGAAATTAAGTTGTAGAGAAAGTGACAGTTCATTTGGGAAATCATGTTTTACGAGGTGTTTCATTCTGTGTACCTTAACATAATTCTAAATAATAATAATAATAGAAATATTTATGCTCTATTTTTTCATAAATTTATTTGTTTATTTATTTATTTATTTATTTATTTATTTGATTGACTGTGTTGGGTCTTTTTTGCTGTGCGCGGGCTTTCTTTTAGTTGTGGTGAGTGGGGGCCACTCTTCGCTGTGGTGTGTGGGCTTCTCATTGTCCTGGCTTCTCTTGTTGCGGAGCACGGGCTCTAGGCGTGTGGTCTTCAGTAGTTGCAGCACATGGTCTCAATAGTTGTGGCTCACGGGCTCTAAAGAGTAGGCTCAATAGTTGTGGCGCACTGGGCTTAGCTGCTCCATGGCATGTGGGATCTTCCTGGAGCAGTGATCGAACACATGTCCCCTGCATTGGCAGGCGGATTCTTAACCACTGCGCCACCTAGGAAGCCCCGATATTTATGCTCTTCAGAAAATGTATGCATACCATAAAGAATGACGGTTTTGTGAAAAGCTGTTTGCAGCTAAATGATATCTGCCTCCAGACTTGAAAACAAACAAATGAGCACTCTATTAAAAGATTGATGTGAAATTTATTCTCCTTGACTGCTATATAAACATTTTAGCGACCTGATTTCTTTAGAAGCTATGCTTAATCTCTCTGCCAAGAAAGTTTATGAGCAAATACAGTTAAGTGTCTGACCACCTTTCAGTCACCAATTCTCCATTCACTTTCATCCCGAGACAGAAAATAAAGATAGTGAGAGATGGAAAACTGCCTATTCAGCTTAATGATGAAATCTTCAACGTCAGAATTTCAAATCATGCATTAAGAGCCAACGGTACCAGCGTAGATAGACACCTGACTTAAAACAGATGCAAGCTTTTAAGGGTATAATAAATTACACATTCATAAAAACTCTAAGGTAATATTAACTTTAAGAGAAAATATAGCCAAAAACAGAAACATTCTTTCAAATGTTGTATTTTTGTGCTGGTACCTATCAGTTTAAGTGAGAAAAGAAAAGTTAAGGTGGCAGCAAAATAGAATGGACAGAACACAGATACAGGAACCAGAAAACCTGGAGGTGAATTCTACTTTTCCTACTTACTATGTTAAATGTATGAGGCTAGTACAAATAGCTTCTGAGCCTCAGGGAAAAAATGAGAGTAATAATGGTTACCTTTCTGGATTATGGTGAGGATTTTAAAAGATAAAACATTTCAAGTGCCTCCAACAGTGCCTGGTACGTAGGAAAGGCAATAAAAGATGGGTTTTCATTGTTCAACAATACATCTGAAGAAATGTTGATCAAAATTTGACTTAGTAATTCAATCATTTCAGGAAACCAATATCTGAAATTGATGTTGGTGATGTCTTCACGTGTTGGTCATGATTGAAGTAGGAATTCTTTTCAAAATATGGAACATTGTGTTATTTTACCTAATATTCTATTATGAAAAAATGCAAACATTCAGAAAAGGTGAAAGAATTTTGCAGTGAGCACTCAACCATCTAGATGTGACCATTTACATTTATTATGCTTTGTCACAGAGCTATCATTTCTCTACTCTGCCATTAAGGTAGCTTATTTTTCATGCATTTCAAAGTAAATTGCAGGTTTCGGTATTCTTATCCCTTAAGAACTCAGTATGCATGTTACTATCGAGACATGAATTTTTTTTTACAGTTTCTTCTTTGATGTGAAACTTAGATGCAATTAAATTCACAAATCTTGATTACATGCCAACAGTTTTTGTCAAATGCACACATCTGTGTGCCACAAACCCTACAAAACATGGACCATAACCACCTCTCTGGAAAGCACAACATTGCTCTTGAATATAAGACACATTCATCTTGTGGATCCAAGTCAAAGATTTAGGCATTGACTACAATTCACATTAAGGATACATGGAAAATAGGGACTTCCCTGGTGGCACAGTGGTTAAGAATCCACCTGCCAATGCAGGGGACACAGGTTTGAGCCCTGGTCTGGGAAGATCCCACATGCTGCAGAGGAACTAAGTACCACAAGTACTGAGCCTGCACTCTAGAGCCCACAAGCCACAACTATTGAGCCCATGTTCCACAACTATTGAGCCCATGTTCCACAACTATTGAAGCCCATGCCCCTACAGCCCATGCTCCACAACAAGAGAAGCCACCACAATGAGAAGCCTGTGCACTGCATCAAAGAATAGCCCCTGCTCACCGCAACTAGAGAAAGCCTCCATGTAGCAACAAAGATCCAATGCAGCCAATAAATAAATAAATAAATAAATTTATTTATAAAAAAAGAATATATGGAAAATAAATGAACTGAATGGCTTTGGTATTCTTACCATGACATCTGGAGATGAGAGGAAATTGAGACTTTATTACAAAGAGGAAGGTAAGTGCAAAGATGAAAGTGGATGAGACCTTCACTCGAGAACCAGAAGCGCAGTGACCAAATATTGGAGTAACGGGTAAATTTAAGCCCCAAAATCTGAATTCAAACAACAGGAAATCATTGTATATATTTGTGCACCAAGTGACAAAATGCATTCATGTTCATGTGTATGTGCTCAATGCCCATACGTCTCATTTAAAGAGTGAACAGTCGATTTTATTAAGGAACAAATGTAGGGAACATTCATCAAGCAAAAATAATACCAAGATAAGAGGTCAATCATATAACTTTTATGGTAAATGACATATTTGCCATAACATACTTAACATTATTAAAATGGGAAAGTAAGGGATTATTTGGTGACATTGAGTGAAAAACAAAGAAAGAGATTTGAGAAATGTTTTGTTCTGCTCATTCTGAGTCCTCTATTTCCAGCCAATCGTCAAGAGGTGTGTGGCTACATCTAGACAGCTTTCTAAAAAATTGCTTCTTTTCCAGACTATTCTGTTGACTTCCTTCTTTCCAGTGTTTTATACCTATGACTGTGTCATGTTGAAATGAGCTGCAATGTTTAAAGTTAGGCAATTCAAAGGCTTGTGAGTTTGAGGTTAATAGGCTAACCAATAGCAGAGAACATTGAATTAAAGGGTGAGCTGAGTGTAATTATGGGTGTGCAGACACAATGTAACTACAAATGCTGCCCATTGAACCTCTATAGAGGAGGCTGATGTCCTCAAGCCAGGTATCTGGTTTCCAGACCACTCATAGATAACTCAGGTCACAAGTTGTACAGGTGAGCTTATCAGAAAGGTGCCATCCTGCAGTCACCACTCACAGCTCTCCACAAACACAGCAAGACAACTGCAGCTTTTAACAGCATGAACAGCGCAAAGTGGTTGCTACAATAAGAAACTAAGTTGATCGTTGCATATGTGGTATCCTAGCCGTGTCACTCGTTAAGGGGCCTCGGTAGAATCATATTAATTAAATCCTGAATGATCTTCCTCCCCTAATTTAATATGCCCTACAGACACATGCCAACACATTTAGCTACATACACGCACGATTCTTGTTTCCACGCTGTAGGTAATCTATTTTCAGTTCACGCCCTGGCACTGAGAAATCTCATCCCTAGCTACTTCATTTCTGTTCCTTCATGAAAGCTCAGAGGTAAGTGGACGCACCGATCTCATTGGCTGGCGCCTGGGTTCCCGGGAGGCTGCCGTGTCCCCACTGGGGCCCCATGTGTCCTCCTTTTGTCCCCAAAAGACCGCTCCCTTCCTGCATTCAGAATACGCTGCTCCATCCATTCCTCAAGGTCTCCCAAACCAAGGAGAGCAGCAGCATTTTCACTTATCCAGGAAGAGGAGGAAAAAAAGGACCTTCTCTGAACCCTATGCCAAAGGCTCCATTTTCCCAGAAAAAAACTAACGTGCGCAGCCCCAGTGTTGGGCGGGGGCGACCCTGCAGCTCTGATAACCAACCCTGCGCCTACCCCCTTCCTGGGCTCGCTTGGTTTCCATTGATTCCTGCGAACTTGGATGCTTGTCCTCAGAAAACCGGGCTGAGCATCTGAAGAACTGTTTTACAAACCTCGAAGGCCTGAGGCACCGTTAACTTGTGAAACCTCTGTCTTTACATCATGTCCAATGTAGTAAACTTTCCAAGTATTCCACTTTGAATACAGTTTTGCTGGAAAGCTTTAAAATGACTTATTGATTAGAATTCTGTTAAAAAATCATTTTGGTTTTGATATACATTTCATTAGTTCATATATTTAATTAAAATTTTATTAATTTAAAATGTTTAATATTCATAATTTAAATAATGTATTCTTAGTTATGTCTGCATGTGGTGTGCATGTGCACGTATGCATGCTAGGTTGAAGTCTCAAAGAATTTTGTATGTTTTTGCAAAGCTGGGAAACTGAATCCGGAGTTTATCACACCCAATGTTGAAACGCCCTCCCCCAGCTCAGCACTGGCGAAGTGATCCCATGGTACCTGCAGGCAGGGCGGAGCAGAGCGCAGGAGCCCCACCCACTGTACCCAGGTTACCTACAGCGCATCACCTGGTCTAATAGGAAAACAAGAACACAGTTCTGAGCCTCACTCCTTAGCAACTTTGATTTTTCTAACAGGTACTTTGCAAAACCACTCACTCCACTTCTTTATTTCTTCCCAGCTCCACGAAATTATCATTTCATCCTCCTTCACTGGAATCCTCTCACTCACCCAACAGCTTTATATAAAATCCCTACCATTCCTTTTAAAAACTGTTATTTTTCTATTATAAAAATAATATCAATCATAATAGAAAGTGCAGAATACTAGAAATGAAATTATCTGGAGGTCTTTAATTCATATTTCAAATTCTTAATATTTTAGTGTAATATTTTTACATATTTTTGCATTTATACTGTAAAAAAAAATCTGTTACTTTTTTTTTTTTTTTTTGGCTGCATGTCTGGTGGGACCTTAGTTCCCCAATCACGGATTGAACCCAGGTCCACAGCAGTGAAAACTTCAAGTCCTAACCACTGAACTGCCAGGGAACTCCCCTGCGTGACTACTTTTTAAATAGTTTTTTTTCTGATTATAAAGGTAAGAGTGGATCATCATAAATATTTTGGAAAAGTTTACTACATTAATTTTTAATGAAAACAGCCAGAATCCCCTTAACACAACTACGTTAATAGTTTTCTACATGTCCTTCTGTTGTTTCCACACATATTTTTATATTGTTGATATATTCTATATGTCTTTTAAAGCACAAATGATCAAAGAAACATTCAAAGGTACAACTCATTCCAATGCTGCTTACTCTTCATCCCACACTTTCTGTATGTGTGATTTTAAAACATGGGTTGGTGAATGACCAACAGTCATTGGAGGAGGGTATGGAAAAGCTATGTAGGGCTTAGTTACTGTATAAATTGGAGGAGGGTATGGAAAAGCTATGTAGGGCTTAGTTACTGTATTTGATTACTAAATTCAGCTCTCAGCTTTCTTTAATAAATCAATGCAATGTAATGGATGACATCTTTCTCAATATCTAATAAAGGAAAATTCTAAACCTTGGGAAATATTCCTGATATTAATAGATTTCTGATATCAAACCCTAAAAATATTTTTTCATTTGGAGAAATACTTTGTATTAAAATAAGTTTAAAATATCAATATCTCAATAGCAAGTTTATAAGAAATGTAGGAAAGCACTCCACGGGTTTTATTTTCAGAATATCTGCATCCCAGTGCTCATGTAATGGAAGCTATAAGTTACTCCACAAAAACTTCTCAGCAAGGGTGATGCAGCTCCTCATACCACAACCACAACAACAACAAATACCAGGACTTCCCTGGTGGCTCAGTGGTTAAGAATCTGCCTGCCAATTCAGGGGACACAGGTTTGAGCCCTGGTCTGGGAAGATCCCACATGCCATGGAGCAACTAAGCCCACGTGCTACAACTACTGAAGCCTGCATGCCTAGGGCCCATGCTCCATAACAAGAGAAGCCACCTCAATGAAAAGCCCACACACTGCAAGGAAGAGTAGCCCCAGCTCGCCACAACTAGAGAAAGCCCATGTGCAGCAATGAAGACCCAATGCAGCCAATAAAGAGATTAATTAATTTTAAAAAATACCAAGGAATGAACATAACCAAGGAGGTGAACAACCTATACTCTGAGAACTGTAAAACATTGATAAAAGGAACTGAAAATGATTTAAAGAAATGGAAAGATACCCCATGCTCTTGGATTGAAAGAATTAACATTGTTAAAATGGCCATACTACCCAAAGCAATCCCTATTTAATGCAATCCCTTATCAAATTACCCATGACATTTTTCACAGAACTAGAACAAATAATCTTAAAATTTATATGGAACCATAAAAGACCCAGAATTGCCAAAGCGATCCTGAAGAAAAAGAACAAAGCTGGAGGCATATCTCTCCTACACTTCAAACAATACTATAAAGCTGCAGTAATCAAAACAGCATGGTATTGGCACAGAAACAGACATATAGATCAACAGAACAGAACAGAGAGCCCAGAAATAAACCCACACACCTAGGACCAATTAATCTTCAACAAAGGAGAGAAGAATATACAATGGGGAAAAGACAGTGTCTTCAGCAAGTGGTGCTGGGAAAACTGGACAGCCACCTGTAAATCAATGAAGTTAGAACACACCCTCACACTATTCACAATAATAAATTCAAAATGGCTTAAAGATGTAAATACAAGATAGGATACCATAAAATTTCTAGAAGAGAATATAGGCAAAATATATATGATTTATGCCATGACATAAATCATAGCAATATTTTCTTAGACCAGTCTCCCAAGGCAAAAAAATAAAAGTAAAAACAACAATAACAAAATCAAACATATAAGCTTTTTCTCAGCAAAGGAAACCATAAACAAACAAAATGACAACCTATGGACTGGAAGAAAATATTTGCAAACAAGGCAACTGACAAGAGCTTAATTTCAAAAATATACAAACAGCTCATACAGCTCAATACCAACACAAACAAATAAACAACCCAATCAAAAAATGGGCAGAACACTTAAAGAAACATTTTTCCAAAGAAGACATACAAATCATCAACAGGCACATGAAAAGATGCTCAACATCACTAATTATCAGAGAAATGCAAATCAAAACTACAATGAGGCATAACCTCATAGCAGTCAGAATGGCAATCATTAAAAAATCTAAAAATAATAAATGCTGGAGAGGGTGTGGAGAAAAGGGAACCCTCCTACACTGTTGGTGGGAATGTAAATTGGTACAACCATTATGGAGAACACTATGGAAGTTTCTTGAAAAACTACCAATAGAGTTACAATATGATCCAGCAATCCCACTCCTGGGCATATATCTGGAAAACACTCTAATTTAAAAAGATACATGCACCCCATATTTGTAGCATCACTATTTACAATAGCCAAGACATGGAAGCAACCTAAATGTCCATTGACAGAGGAATGTATAAAGATGATGTGGTACATAAACACAGTGGAATACTACTTAGCCATAATAAAGAATGAAAAAATGCCATTTGCAGCAACATGGATGGACCTAGAGATTATCATACTAAGTAAAGTAAGTCAGACAAATAGCATATGATATCATTTATATGTGGAATGTAAAATATGCTATAAATGAACTTATTTATAAAACACAAATGGACTCACAGACTTTGAAAACAAAGTTATAGTTACCAAAGGGGAAGGGTGGGGAGGGATAAATTAGGAGTTTTGGGTTAGCAGATACAAACTACTGTATATAAAATAGATAAACAACAAGGTCCTATTGTATAATACAGGGAACTATACACAATATCTTGTAATAAACCATAATGGAAAGAATATGAAAAAGAATATATATAAACACATAATATATATATAAAACTGAATCACTTTTCTGTACACCAGAAAGTAATATATTGTAAATCATGGGTAATTTGATAGGGGATTGCATTAAATAAAGAACAGAAAAAATGCAAATCACAAAGGAAGAAAAATGTTACAATTGAATTCCATTATTATTAAGAATTTCTGCTCCAAAGGTACAAGGAAATGAGCGAAACGGGAAACCACAGAATAGCGGAAGATACTTGCAACACATCCATGTATCTGATGAAAACTCATCCAGATTATATGGAGAACCACTACAAATCATAGCAGAGAAGAAAAATCTGTAGAAATAAAGACAAATTCTCTTAACACTGTATAAAATGGAATGTATAACTGAACAAACATATAAAAAATACTTAAATTCATTCGTCATCAGAGATACATAAATTAAAACCATCGCACCCTCCCAGAGCAGCTACCCTGAGACCCTTGGGCCACCTGGAGTGTGGGGAGACTGCAGGGCAGGCAGCTGGCCCTACATGCCCGTGGGAGCAAGTGCTCACCCACATCCACTGAAAGTGAACACAGCATCCTATGGACCCAGCAATTCCTCTCCTAGTTATAGGGTACAATCCCAACAGAAATGGGTAATATGTTCACCAACCCTCATGTATAGGGATGGTGATAGCCACATCATTAGTAATACACAAAGCCTACAAACTCCCCAGATGCACATCAGATGTCACCAGGAGTCAACTGGATAAATAAATCACATAGTAAATTTGATGAACCATTAAGAATGAAAGCACTTCAACTATACACAACAATTATGGATGAATGTTATAAACAATCTTGATCAAAAGGTGGAAAACATAAAAGAGTAAATCCTGTATTGGTTCATTTGTGTAAAATATAAAGCAGACTGCTGGCAACTGGGACAATGGGGACATTGGAAGCAGAGCAGTTACTTCAAGAGGATTCAGTGGGGGCTTCTAGGGTGAAGAAAATGTTTTGGGTCTAGATTTAGGTTGTGGTTACACAGATGAGCTCATTTAGTATAAATTCATCAAATTGTATATGCATAAAATTTATGCCTTTATCATGTTTGTCTGTTTTACAATATTTTTTTAAACATTGGGAGATTCCTGTAAAGTGCATTTGGATGTAAATCGACATGCAATTTAAAACTGTGCACATAAGCCTTTAGGATAAAGCATATTGTATAATGTGATCTTCAGTTGCATGAAATAAACAAGTAATGAGTCAGTCTGGACTGAACTATTCCTCAAGGCAGAGAGATGCTGTAAGACATGTGGTTTAAGGCCTCACCTGTGTGGTCCCTTGCCCTCATCTCAGTGGCACCTGCCCCTCCAGCCAGCACCACTGACCCTCCCTTCCCCTTCTCCCTTTGGAAAAGTGACTCTGTCCGCCCCCCCCCACCCGTGCTCCTCCCTTGATGGTCAGTCATTGCCAAGTTCTGTCAACTCATCTCGCTCTTCCTCACCTGGCCTCTCCCTACCTTGCCTGCAAATCTCATCCCAGCTCTTCTGTCTTCTCTCAACCACCCAGCCCCCAGATGTTTTCTGAACCATACTTGATTACATCACTCCTCTAATAAAACAGAACAAAATTCCTCTTGACTGGCACCCTTTACGGCGGGCATCCCCAACCCCTGGGCTGCAGATGAGGACCCACCCATGGCCCGCCGCATCTGCCGCTCCCCATCGCCCCCCAGCTCACATTACCACCTGAACCATTCCCCCCCCTCCCCCCGCCATGCCCCTTCCGTGGAAAAACTGTCTTCCATGAAACAGCTGTCTTCCGTGAAACTGGTGCCTGGTGCCAAAAAGATTGGGGACCGCTGCTTTACGGGCAAAGTGTGAAAGGGTTTGAGCAGTTTGTTTCTCATCTTCCCTTCTCTGCGCTGTTCTCACCTGGGAAACCCCTCTTCCCCAAGCCCGGCCCACGTGGCTGAACCTCTGCTCTTCACAATGTGTGTTTACCATGAAGTATTTCTCTCATGACTCCATGGCCTCCATGCTAATTTCATGCCAACTTTCTCTCTTTAACAAGTAACTCATTCTACCGTTTTCTACTACTTTGTGCACATCTGTGCTTTTAGACTGGCAGGTATCAGGAAAGAAGGAAAGATTCCTGCTTCCCCAAATCTAGCCTAGATTCCCCTTGTCCTGACCTCAAACTGCATGAGAGCCCTGATTCTGTATCACCTCTATTCCCTCTTCTCTGGACTAGATACTCGAGTATCTATTAATACTCTTTTTATTTATCCATTTTTCTGTTTAATCATCACATTTGTTACCAGCCTCACCTTTACCACTAGTTTTTGGGTCATCTCTAGTTTGCCAGTGACCCTCACAATACACACTTTCAACTGAATACCAGGCCATTTAATATTGTGATAAACCTGCATTTTATGTCTTGGTCCAAGTAATTGATTGAAATATAGGCTAGAATAGAGCCAAAGACAGAACTCTTGACTTCTATTCAGCTTTTCCATTGTCTTTAGGTAATGCCCTTTGAATAAATTCATAACTATAAAATATTTCAATGTGCATAATAGCTATTTATGCAAAAAAGCCAATAAATTTAGCATAGTATGCTTGTACAAATTCTCAACATTTTTCATAGAAAACTCATGGAAAAAGGAAAAGTGCTTGATTATCAGTATAGTCTTAATTAATGGTATTTAAAATCTACTTATGCTTTGCTAAGTAAGGACACAAACTTTCTAAATACTGATTTAAATCATCTTAGAATATGAATATGAGACAGATAAATCTTAGCACATATAATATCTGGCTTCTAAAAATTTTTCCTCTGGGAATTCCTAATATTTGTCTGTATTCAATCTTCTGTCAATTTGGTCATGCCTGTGAATCCGCAGATACACAGTGGTATCTGAACCCGAGGTCACTTTTGCAAACTTTTGGTCCTATGATGTAACTCACCTTGGCCAGCAGACCTAATTTATAAAGGGTCTGAACCAGACCCTTTATAAAGGTGATGAAGTATCCCCAGACCCTCCTCAATCACAGATTTTAATTTCAAATCTATTTTTATATTGTTTCATTTTTTTTTAGGTTGAGGATTATCTTTATTAGAAAATGTAGAAGCTAAATAGAAAGGTGAGTATTTTTTCGTTCCTGCCATATGTGAACATGTTTGCTATCCACTGGAATTATCCATTTCCTATTTTTCTTTTATGTTTCAAGCGGAAGTGAAAAAAATGTTGTGCATAGTTTGTAGTGATTCATGTTTCGCACTTAGTAATTCTGATAAAATCATTATGAGTTTATTTTAGGATCTTGTATTTCCTCTTGTTCCTAGCTGCTCCCTTGTACATTGGTTCTTTCAAAGTCTGTACCTTTGTAAAAAAAAGCCTGGCTCCTGTATTGATTTCTCTCAATATCTTCCTGTTTTCCTTTCTAATTAGAAGTTTCGGTTATTCAAAATTTAGACATGTCATTATTACACAACTTTTTCACTGGTCACATTCCATTTAAAGGAATATGTAAACATATACACCTCATGTGTCTTAAAAATTTTGTTTCTTAATATATTTTATAGTTCAACGATCAAAGTTATTGATAGGGAATAAAGAAATGTGGTCAGAATAGAGACTGTGACTTTCTGTGAAACCCAGGGGTGGCAAAAGAGATGGAGGGACATACCCTGGGTGCCCTTCTGGGGAAGAGAGGCATTTAATTCCTCTCAGGCACTCTCTGCAGTAAGTGGAATATATCAGAGCTCAAGACAAGTTCGTGCTCTCCTGGGGCTCACATTCAGATGCCCCGACGGGAAGAGAATGAGTAGATTTCATGCCAAGGAGTGTGTTTTCCTGTTAACTCATCTCTTCAACATTTAACAGAGATGCATACTTCATGGCCAAGCCATTCATAAATGTTGATCGATTATAATTTTATGTAGCATATTTTATAGAGTAGGCCCTGAACTCTTCATCAAAAGCCAAGTATATGTTTTGATTAAATATAAAGATTGACTTGATGCCCAGATTTGATCATCCAACGATGTGAGTTTTTAGCTCACATTTGGTTCTAGATGAACAAAATCGCAATAGCACTTACATCAGGCATCAGAAACAAAAATTGTGAGGAAATATTCCTAATAAGTGTGGTTTTCTAGGATGCTCCAAAAGATAATGTAAAAATGAAAAGTGAATTCAAAAGGATACTCCAGAAGATAAATATGAAATGTGAATTCAAAATTCAAAGGTAAACTTAGAATTAAGAGAGAAAACTTTCACTTCAGATAGTTTTTGATCAACTGTAGGAACATTATGACAAAAGATGAAGAGATTTGTATAACTATATGCATTGAAGCATTAAATCATTTATTCCCCCTGTTGATTTATTTGACATACATGGTAGATATTGATGTGTTAGTCATTAATAGTTGAATCCATTTGCCCTTCTCAGGAAATGAGGAAGTCTGAGAACTGAGATACAGCCAAGAAAAGTCCAAGGGCCGAGTACGATGTGCTCAAATAACTAAATAAGAGCTTTTCTTTTTCAGGTATTTTGCAACACAGAAAGCTTTCCAAATCATAAAGTTATGCACGCATGCGTATGTCATGCATCTTTTGACATAATCAGAGTAATTTGATTTTATTTAAGTGTTATTAAAATTTGATTAAAATTATCTAAGGCAATTTATTGCTCTGATCGTTCTAAGATGCTATTTGTTAAGCCATACTGCTTCTGAGGAAGTCATTTAATTTTCAGCCTGATTGTTCAACTCATTAATTACTCTATCTTCAAAACTGCAGTTCTTTTGTAAACATGCAGACATGATCCTGTTCAGAAGCTGAGACTGAATGGCTTGTGGATGACAATTCTTATCGTATTTTCTGGATTTAGTGATTACCACACTTATATTCAAAATATTAAAACCTGATACCCAATTGCTAGTTTCCACAGAACAGAGTGAAACTAGTTGATATTGGTGCTGTTGAATATTTTTCTATTTTTATTCTTTATAACTTGCTAAACCCTCATAAAATAACACAGGCTCAATTCAAAAATGCTTTTTTAATTCATAGATCTTCTGTATCCGTTAGATCAACTTCATAAGCTTACATACTCCTCCTAAAAAAACATCGGTAGTCACAAATGAGTTTTCAATTTATATGGTTTTGTTGTTTTCTGTTCAAGGTCAAATGCATGCAGTTTGTTGAAATGTGGGCATTACATTTTTAAAGAGTAACATAGTTCAGTATTATGTGGAAGCTGAAAGCTTCAGAGTCTGGAAACAGCCCAGAAAAGCTGTTACTATCATTTCTAAGTATAATGATTAAACTGAATTTTTATTTCAATTCATTGGCTATATCAAACCAACAGTGAGCTACATACATTATATTTTGTAATTCTTAGCTAGGTTATTTAATGGAAATTGGAGAAGTCTGATTTTACATAATCTTAGATTACATATTGGCCAATGATAAGAATGATAAAATCATATTTACTAGTGTATTCAAATTTTTGTTTTTCCTTTTGATTTATTAATTTAGAGAGTGTCAGTGCTTTTTGGACTCTATTATAAAAGTGCTATTAGAGAAAAGTATAAAACGAAAATGTAAATGAGTAGAAATTAGAATAGCCAATTCTTTTAATTGAAGCATAGTTGATTTACAATATTATGTTTCAGGTGTACACAATGATGCAATATTTTTACAGCTTATACAGTACTCCATTAAAGTTATTACAAAATAATGGCTACATTCCCTGTCTGTACAATATATCCTTGTTGCTTATTTATTTTTTACATAGTAGTTTGTGTCTCTTAATCCCTTACCCCTGTCTCACCCCTCTCCCTGTCCCTCTCCCCACTAGGCTCCACTAGTTCCTCCTCTGTATCTGTGAGTCTGTTTCTGTTTTGTTACATATATTTGGTTTTTTTTTATATTTAGATTCCACATATAAGTGATACATAGAGTATTTGTCTTTCTCTGTCTTATTTCACTAAGCATAATACCCTCCAGGTCCACTTACACTGCTGCAAATGGCAGACTTTCATTCTTTAGAATAGCCAGTTCTTAGAGAAATCATTGTCAGTGTGCAAAATTTCACTTTCATTGGAAAATGAGAGTAGTTGATTAATGAGTGTTTTCATTTGTATGGCTTTGTTTATATCTGATATAACAATTATATGTTTAATAACTATTTAACCTTTTAAAACATATATTTAACATAAAAGTATTTTATTGGTAGTTTATAAAGTAGGTTGCTTTCAGAGTTGACCAATATTTTAGAGTTGAAAATTTTAAAAAACCAACATGAAAAATTCACAAGATGGACTCAACCACAGATTTGAAATAGCAGAAGGCATGAAAGTGCCCAATAAAAGATAAAGCAGTACCTCTGGTCAGGTGCTCCCTGTAAACAGCTAGGCAGTCTCACTCCTCTTCTCGCAGTGCGAAAAATCTTAAAAAATCCAAAATCAGAGACTTCTCTGAGTCCATCCGAGAACTGGGGTTGCAGGGCAAAAAGCCGATCTGAGAGCTGGAGAGACCGCAAACTCAGGCTGTTACAGCTGAGTTCACCTTACCCTCAGCAGAAGCTCCCAGCTGCTGCCAGTTCCCCATCCCCAGAGACTGGCAGGAACACGTATCAGCAATTGAAGCAAACTTCTAGAAGCTGGGTGCAGACCACCGTGAGAATGAGGAGCTCCTGTGTCCATGGTACAGGACAGCCATGCTTCTGTGGGCACCACCTCCAGGAAGTACACCAGGTTCTCACAAAGAAAAGCCAGGAACGATTCCCTTGTGGTTCCTTCTGGGAGGGAGGAAGAGTGTCCCCTGGTGAAATGCTCCAGAGCATTCTTTATAACAAAGGCCTACTCTGCAGGGAAGAGACTATCAGAAACTTATCCAGTGAGGGAAAGAGCATTTCCTGAAATGGAGGTCACGTAGCCTTCCCATCTCATGCCATCATGAGCAGGAGCTTTAGGGCTGGAGGAATCCTCCTGAGAGACACGGGCCAGCAGAGGCTGGAGTGGGCTTTTTGGAGGAACAGCTGATTGGAGGCCTGGATGGGAAATGTAGAAGGTGTGCCTGGAACATCTTGTAGAGCCAGGAAGGAAGAAAGTGCCCCCCAAAAAGACCCACCATGTCAAGGGCCCACAGGAGGCAACTGAAAGAGCTCCCACTGGTCAAAGCTGGGACAATCTGAACAACAACATAAAACAGTATTAGATTCTAACCCACAGTGTAAAATAAATATCCTTGACTCCAGGACTCTTACTTAACCTAAGTCAATAAGGGGATGAACAGATGGGGAGGAAGAGCAGGTCTGTGCAGAGGAGAAATCCTTTCCTCAGGGGCGTGGGCATAACTAGCTTCCCACATGTGGCCTGTGTGTGCAGAGTTCCTTCCCAAGAGCACCCATGAGAGGGGGTGAAGGGCAACTTTCCAAGAGGAAGCACACAAACACACTCCTGCAGGTGATGGGGCAGCATCTACAAGGACCAGGCAGGCTGAGGTCTGCCCCTTTCCTGTGATGTGGTGAAAATGGCTCTTTGCCTCTCGTCTTCCTCTCCAAACACACAAACACAATGCCATCATGACACAAACATCAGAAAATCCTAACAGACGGACACTTATAAAAACACCTGACCAGCTCTCCTCAAAGCAGTCAAGGTCACAGCCACGAGTCACCTAAGGAAACATGGATACTCAAGTCATGCAGTCTCGAACAGAAAAAGGACATTAGGAAAAAGCTAAGGAAATCTCAGTAAATTATGTAGTTCAGTTAATAATAATAGACTGATATTGGTTCATTAATTATAACAAACTCACTCCTTCTAAAGTACGATTGAATCACAGGGGAAGCTGTAGTATCCTCACAATTTTTCTGCAAATCTAAAACTACTAAAATTAAAAATTAATTTATAAAAAGGATGAGGCATGTTGAAAGGGCATAGCAACCAGTCTGACAGGTCTCCAATGACCAAAACTGGAAAAATTTGAGCCAGAAGGGGAGTAAAATCATAATACATTCAAAAAAATCTATATCCATGCTAATATAAATGAATAATTAAATATAGAAGATACAGCTCTTTTTTTTACAGAAGAATTCAAATTAACAAGTGTGTAAGACCTGCAGGAAATAGAAAATTATCATTAGAATAGGACCAGGTGTTTGTTGTCTTGTCAAGATCCACTGATGCGTGCTAAAATCAGGGAGCAAAAGCTTGAGAGGGAACAGGATATTTGCATAATCTAATGGTATCTCCGCACAGATATTTATTGATTGGTATGAGAAAATAGTTATTTTATGCGGGGGGACCTAGCAGAAGCCACCTTCTGCAAGTGATTTAGGGTGACATCGTCAATAATAAGACAAATCAACGTTATGTACCCTCAGATATCACAAATTTAGAGTCCTGAATCTATGGTATTTTTATCAAAAATAACCTCCATGAAATCTTGAGAAAAATCAGACAAACCCAGGTGAGAGACCCCTGTTAAAATCTATGACAGTCACCTACAGGCAGGCGTGGCAGTGATGGCTGGACCCCCTGTATGCCTCAAGCCAAGGTCATGGAACCCTGCGTGTTCTGTTCTCGTAGCAGCTGTTTACTTAGATAACAGCAACTCATAGTGAGAATACATACTAGCAGGTTTCTTTTAAACTATTGACACCAGGAAGTAAAACACCTAATAATAATATATAAATAAATAATGATGAATGCTTTGAGAAAGGCTGAGTTCCATAGGTGTGGATGTTATCTGTTTAGCACTATCTCTCCTTGAATCATCCGTCATGATGGCAGAGTGTAATACAAAGGAAGATAACACATGACAGGGAAGGAGAGAAATCAATGAAAGGATTTAAAATGTAGCCTCACCTCCCCCATCCATTCTGAACACAAGTCTTAATGAGCATTTTGGTGATAAAGGAAGTACATTTAATTCTTTTCGGTCTGTGGGGAAAACAGAGGTTTTGTTTTTGTTTTTTTTAATATTGAGGGCCCATGACAGGCAGACCCAATTTTATTCTGCTTTGCAGGTAATGTGTTTTTTCAGATGATACTGTGTTTTTTTACAAATTGAAGGTTGGGGGCAACCTTGCATGGAGCAAGTCCACCAGCGGCCTTTTCCAATGGCATTTGCTCACTTTGCATCTCTGTGTCACATTTTGGTAATTCTTATAATATTTCAAACCCTCCACCAGGAAAATACTACAACTCAATAAAGGCTCAGGTGATGGCTAGCAATTTTTAGCGATAAAGTGTTTTCTAACTAAGGTCTGTACATTGTGTTACAGAGATAATGCTACTGCATACTTAATAGAGTGTGGTATAGTGTAAACATAACTTTTATATGCACCGAGAAACCAAAATATTTGTGTGACTCATCTTATTGCCATGTTCACTTCATTGCAGTGACCTGGAGCCAGCCTGCAGTGTCTCTGAGGTCTGCCTGCCCAAGAAAACCTTTGTCCTAGAGAACAGACATGTGGTTGCCAAGGGAGGAGGGGTGGGGGAGGGAAGGAATGGGAATTGGGGATTAGCAGATGCAAACTAGTATATATAGGATGGATAAACAACAAGGTCCTACTGTATAGTACAGGGAACTATATTCTGTATCTTGTAATAAATCATAATGAAATGAATATGAAAACAATGTATATATATGTATAACTGATTCACTTTTCTGTAGAGCAGAAATTAACAACACTGTAAATCAACTATACTCCAATAAAGGAAATTTTTTAAAAATCATCATCCATGGACACCACAGAAATACAAAGCATCATAAGAGAAGACTACTGCAAGAAACTCTATGCCAATAAAATGGACAACCTGGAGGAAATGAACAAATTCTTAGAAAGGTACAGCCTTCCAAGACTGAACCAGGAAGAAACAGAAAATATGAACAGACAAATCACAAGTAATGAATTGAAATTGTGTTTAAAAATCTTCCAACAAACAAAAGTCCAGGACTGGATGGTTTCACAGGTGAAGTCTATCAAACATTTAGAGAAGAGCTAACACCATTCTTCTCAAACTCTTCCAGAAAATTACAGAGGAAGGAACACTCCCAAACTCATTCTACGAGGTCAATATCACCCTGATACCAAAACCAGACAAAGATACTACAAAAAAAAAGAAAACTACTAACCAATATCACTGATGAACACAGATGCAAAAATCTTCAACAAAATACTAGCACACAGAATCCAACAACATATTAAAAGGATCATACACCATAATCACGTGGGGTTTATCCCAGGGATGCAAGGATTCTTCAATATATGAAAATCAATAGATGTGATACACCATATTAACAAATCGAAGAATAAAAACCATATGAAAAAAGCATCATCCAAGGGATAACTAATTCACAGCAACCTCCCAGCTCAGGAGGAAGACACAGTGACCACGTGTAGCTGGAGGGGGTAACCTCTCACCCCTATGATAAAGACTGGTTTAAACTGGGAATGAATCTAAGACAGGGTGGGTGAAATCACATGCTACAGAACAGAACTCACCCATTCACCCTTTGTTTTATTTTCACTATTCTCAAACATTCATCCAGCACTCTGTGTGACAAGAAAAGGAAGAGAAAGGAAGGAAGAAGGGAAATCAGGGAAAAGAAAGGAAGGAAAAGTATGTAGGTTTCCATCCTCCGAGTTATGTAGGTTTCCATCCTCCGAGTTCACACGCACTGGCATCAGACACTCTGATGTCTAAACAGTGAGCTGATATTGAGCACAGACATTATCATCCTAAAGTGAGCTACTGGGTAATAACAGCAAACATGTAAGGAGGGTCTGATATGTAACAAAGAATGTGTGTATAGATGTATAACTGAATCACTTCGCCGTACAGCAGAAATTAACACAACACATACTTCAATTTCATAAAGCAAAATTCAAGACTTCCTAAGTAATGATTCTCAAGTTCCTTTCCATTTGTTAATTCCTCATAATCAGAGAATTGTTTTTCTTAATTTCTTGATTCTTAAAAGAACTTCCATTGAGTTTATATACATATATGGAAAGAGAACAGAAAGTCAAAGAGAAGAAAATGGAAGCCAGCAGCGGGCTCAGATTACTACAGAACTACAGGTAGCTTCTGAAGGAATTTTAAAAAAAAAGACAAATGGAGAGTTTACCCTTAATCATGTAGCATTTATTCTGCTTCATAAATGCATAATTGGACCAGCAAGGACACTGAACAATTAGCAAAGAACTTAAACCCCTAACAAAACATTCACTGCCACATACAAACTAAAATGAAATGATTTCTAATTTTAGGGTTGACATCAATGTACTTGCATTTAAAATTTTTAAAACTTTATGATCTAGTAAATAAATTCTAGCCGCTAATTGTGAGATAAGGAAAATTGCCACATTGATTGCTTTGCCTTTTCTTAAATTAATATGCAAAGTACTTCATTAAGTTTTGGTTCTCAAGTGTTGAAATAAATAAGCTTCCTTTTTTTTTTTTTAATATATTCACCTAGTCATAGCAATCAGGAGATTCTGGTAAATATTTTAAAACTTTGAGAAATATTTCTTTTTCTTTTTAAAAATATTTTACAAAAAGCAAAGGGCCTAAATGAAAATTATTTTAACAGTTTTGATTTTTTAGTTAAGATATACTGTACTAATTTATGTCCACTTACAGTTTAGGGCTTTCTCTAGAATTCTGTTGCTTATTTAACATTGTAAAAGATGTGGGCCATCCATTCCAATACTAGCTTTATCATACAATGACAACATGAGAAATCTATTCTCATAGACTATTGTTTTCCTATTTACCTGTAGATAGTAAACCACTTTTAATGGGTCAAATAGATCTCAATAAGTTTTGCTAATGATGTGCTAATTTTAACCATTGTTAGTTATTCTCCATATAAGCTTTTCTATATCTAGGCTATTGAGGAAATAGGAGAGGAGTTGGTAGAATCTCTGAGCCTGTCTCTTATCTTTTATGAGAATGTAGGGTAAATGTGAAGGAAAACCCAATATTCCTTTAGATGAGATGGTAATGTAGAGGCTTGGTTCTAAGTACATGTGCTTCAAGCCTGGGTGTAACACTAGTCTGTAGGCAGTAGTGGTGCTCTAAGACCCATGTCAATCATCCTCAATATCTAGACACATGTGAATAAAAGAATACACTATGTCAATACTACTCTCCAGTGTACATTGTGATGATTCCTCTTTCAGTTTTCTCTTTACATGTTTCTAGGATATGAATGCTCTACACATAAGGAATCCAACACATACTGTTAACTCAACATTATAAATGCTTCTGTAAGGGGACCCTCCTACATTCTTGGTAAGAATATAAATTGGTGCAGCCACTATGGAAAACAGCACAGAGGTTCCTCAGAAAACTAAAAATATGGCCCAGCAATCCCACTCCTGGGAATATACCCAGACAAAATTATAATTCAAAAAGATACATGCACTCCTATGTTCATCACAGCACTACTTACAATAGCCAAGACATGGAAACAACTTAAATGTCCATTGACAGATGAATGGATAAAGAAGATGCAGTACATATATACAATGGAATACTACTCAGCCACAAAAAAGAACAAAATGATGTCAATTGCAGCAACATGGATGAGATTATCCATGAGATTATCATACTAAGTGAAGTAAATCAGAAAGAGAAAGACAAATACCATATGATATTGCTTGTATGTGGAATCTAAAATGTGACACAAATGAACTTATCTATGAAACAGAAACAGACTCACAGACATAAAGAAAGGCTGTGGTTGCCAAAGGAGGGGGGTGGCAGGGGAAGGACGGACTGTGAGTTTGGAATTAGCAGATGCAAACTAGTATATATAGGATGGATAAACAAGAAGGTCCTACTGTATAGCACAGGGAAATATATTCAATATCCTTTGATAAACCATAATGGAAAAGAATATTTAAAAAAGAATGTACATATATATATATACACACACACATATATATACACACACACATATACATGCACAACTGAATCACTGTGCTTTACAGCAGAAATTAACAAACGTAAATCAACTATACTTCAATTAAAAAATCTAAAAAAAAACCAAGAGAAAAATGTGTAACTATGTGAGGTGATGGATGTTAAACTTATTGTGGCAATCATTTTGCAATATTTACATATATCAAATCATTATGTTATATACCTTAAACTTATGCAATGTTACAAGTCAATTATATCTCAAAAAAGAAAACGAAAAATTGTTCATTTTCTAATAAATTGTTCATCAACTGAAAAAAAATGCTTCCCTCTTCTTCTCCTATTGTGCTTAACAGCTACATCTACCGTTTCTCCCAAATTTATTACTTCTATTATTAAGTTCAGACTTTCAGTCTGGGTAGGGAATCATTTAAAAATCAATTTCATCAGAAAATTAGACAGCATGTGCACTTTAAACAAAACGTTTCTGCACTCTAGAAAAGCTGGGTAGATGATGCACAGGACAGCTTTGCTGCCAATAATCAGACGTGGGCGGGAGGGCAGTGTTAGGAACACTCATCCGGGGGTGGTGTCTGCGCCAGCCCTCGCCTTCCTTCCACTCAATAAAGGCGTGTTTGACTCAAAGATTCTCCGCAGGTCGGCCTAACAGTAACTCCCTTAATGAGTCCAATTTCCACCAGTGACCCAGAAAGCAAACTGCGTTTCACAAAGCTCCCGGAGCGCTCTGTAAACGAGGCTTCTGGAATGTCATGTCCTTGGAAACGTGGAATCCAACACACTGCTGAATTACTCAAAATTGAGTTCAGAAGTACAATGTGTCCTAGGCCACAGAAGGAGGTCTAAGTTTAAAAACAAAAACACAGGTCTTTTCTCCTTTATGAGCTAAACATCAGAAAATCTGAAATGTGAAGTTACTGAAACGTGACACAAGATCGACCACATAATTTTTTTCATCACCCAGTGGTGCCCTTTCTGTATTATTTATGTCTCAGGAGAGCACACAGTTGTTTCATGATTTTTGTAGTGTTGATTTCGGAAGTCCTAGAGAATCCAGGTTGGTCACACATGAAAAGTATTAAATTTACTTTAACCTGAACTGATATTTTTTAATCCAAACTGATAATTATGCTAACCAACTTTTTAAGAAAAATCGTTGCTTAACAGTTTATGTCTTGCAATGTTCTCTGTTCCTTGATTCCCACAGCCAAGAAGAAGCACAAATTTAAATCTAAGAAATATTCAATTTAAATACAATGTTAATATCTACAAAAATGAATTTGATACCAATCTACATAGACATTTCCTTGGCTATTTATACACCCACAGTTTTAGATCGTCATGCTGTACTTGCTTACCCACACTTGAGGATGTATGTAAATACACGTCCTAACCCAACAGTCCTGACACGGAAGAACTCATTCTGCAGTTGCCCGTTTGTCAATCACTTTGCACCAGTGATGGCTTGAGTAGCTCCGCTGAAGCTTCTCCAGTGTTTCACTCCTACCTGATACACTTTGTTCTTACCAGCCCTTGGTGTGGCCCATCTGAAACTTTTTCAGACATTCTACACGGTATATAGAGAGGAATCTCACCTATGTTTCCCTGGTGAGGGATAACCGTTGAGCCCTTTTCATGTGCTCACTTGTCATGTGTTCGTCTTCCTTGGTGACCCGTTTGTTTAAGTCCTTTGTCTATTTTTAGTGTATTATAATCATCACTGTTGCTCAGTTTTGATCATTCTTATGTATTCGAAAAAGGTCTTTCATCATACATGTGATTTTGCCAATGTCTTCTTGGTTCGTCATCCTCAACAATATTTTTTGAAGTCCAAGCTGTCATTTTTCTGTTATGGGTTGTGATTTTGACATTTTGTCTAAGCTGTCTTTGCCTAAAGCAAAGTCACAAAGGTTAATTCCTATATTTTACTCAAGAAGTTTTATAATTTTGGTTGAACACTTAGGTCTGTGGTATAGCTTGATTTAAAGTCTGTCTGTGGTTTGGTTCACATTGCGGTTCACCTTTTGCACATACAGATCCAGCTGGCAAAGTACTATGTGCTGAAAATCTTCTCTTTATACACTGGATTGCCTTTGCACCTTTGTGGGTATATATGTGTGGATCTATGGATGATATATGTGTGGATCTATTTCCAGATTCTCTATTTGGTTTCATTGATCTATATATCTATGTTTTTCCCTGTATGACAGGTCAGCAAACTATTTGCATAAAGGACCAAATAGTAAATATTTTTGACTTTGAAGGTGTCTTATTTTTTTAATGTGATTTTAGTGACTTTAAATTTAAATGTTCATAGCCACATGGGGCCAGTGTCTACCTTGCAAACAAAGCAGGTCTAGAAATATGTAGAAGTCTTAATTTATGTTACTTGTGGATAATTCAAGGATCATACTGTAATCACACACTAGGAATTAAAAAAAGAAAGGAAAAATGTTTAATTGCTAAGCTTATTAGGTGAAAAGATGGAAGGATAAAAATATTCAGTTAATCTAAAAGAAATCAAGAAAGGAAAAAGAAAATAAGAGAAATCAAATATTTAAGCATAAATATATCAGAAATTACACTAAATATAGGAAGTGAATGCTACAATTATGTGACATAGCCTGTCTGACTGGATTAGAAAAATGGGTGACACAACAAAAAATATAGGGAAACAGAAAAATTAAAAGGGAAAACATGAAAAGAAACAAGAAAAACATGATAATGATCTATGGAAAAACTAAGTCAAACAAAGCTGATTTACTAGTGTAAATGTAGAAAAAGTAGATGTTAATGTAAGAAACATTCCTACAGATAAAAAGGATCTTTACAATGTTAAGGGTTTGAATCTGCAAAAAGTCAATGTAACAATTTTACCTTATATACAGTAAAATATAAAAAAGTAAAATTTGACAAAACTAAAATAAGAAATAGAAAATCTGATAATCATATTGCAAAATTTTAACAAGCAGTTCTCAATAACAGATAATACAAATAAACTAGACTAGTAAGGATATAAAGATATAAACAATTAATCTTTTTGTAAATAACATGTGTACGAAAGAGCTACAGAGAAAAACATATTTTTCTAATACACACGACTTTTTTCTAATTGACCATATGTTAGTATGTTAAGCATGTGAAACAAATTTCAGAAATATAAAATCATATAGTGCATGTTTTCTAACAGCAATTACTTTATGCTAGACATTAGAAATAAAAATATATATATTACTAGAAAGAACTTTGTAGCTTCAAATCCACAGTACATATTAAAACAATAAAATAGCAAATCTATTTTGAAAACATTTCCTCAAGAAGTTTAAAAAGAAATCAAGTGAAAGCCACAGAGAGAAGGAAAGATGGAAATCACAGAAATCATAGTGAACTTTCATAGAATATGTGTGTATGTATATACATGTAGGTGTGTGTGTACATATATATATAAATACATATATATAACACAAAGATAAATGTTAGTTCTTTGAAAAGACTGACCAATGTGATAGTGATCAAAGAAAAAGGAGATAACAGATGAAACATAAATAATACTGGTATAACTAACAAAAAAGGTGACATCACTACAGATCTCACAGATAAAAAGATATTAAGAGGATAACATAAGGAGATTTATGCCAACAAGTTTCATGGTTTAGATGAAATAATCAAAATCCTAGAAAAACAGACCTTTGGGAAACAAGGGGAAATAGAAAATATGAATAGACTGTATCTATTAAAGGAATTGTATCTGTGATTAAAAACATAAAACTTTAAGTGTGTCCCAATTTAAATGTTAATCTTCCCAAAAACATCTTCACAGAAATATCCAAAACAATGTTAGGTAACATATAAGGTCACCATAGCCCACCCAATTTGAGACATGCAATTAATCATCACACTCCTTTCCTGAAGCTTATTCATGTAAAATTCTTCAAATGGTAAACAAATTAAAATTCTTCAACAGCATTAATTTTATGATATGTAAATCAAGAAGGACTATTACTATTGTTTTCATTCTTTTTTTTTTTCCTGGAATTCAAATTGGCTTTTTTTTTTTAAGCTCTTTATTGGAGTATAATTGCTTTACACTATTGTGCCAGTTTTTGCTGTACAACAAAGTGAATCAGCTGTATTTATACACATATCCCCATATCCCCTCTTTCCTGCAGCTCCTTCCCACCTTCCCTATCCCACCCCTCCAAATCATCACCAATCATCTAGTTGACCTCCCTGTGTTATGCAGCAGTTTCCCACTAGCTATCTATTTTATATTTGGTAGTGAATCTCCACCCTTTGACTCTGTTTTGTTTTGTTTTTTTAAATATCTTTATATCTTTGAATATTTATGAATACCAAGTTGTAATACTCAGAGTTTGAATGAATGAAATTGATATGTCATGGTTAGGGTTAGGAGAGTGTTAATGGTCCTTTCTGCCCTGATTGATCCAAGGATAGGATTTATTCCTTAGAGATATGCAAGTACATTCTATAATTTCATTTTTCACAAAGTAGAGGGACTAAGTGAGTTTATTTTATTTTATGTTAGAAAACTAAGAATATGAAAATTAGTAGCCAATTAATAAATATCTTACAATTATCTCTACCAGTTAGAAGGTACCCACAATTACAACTTGGTCTATGATTTCCAGGGTTCTTTTGTACTTTTCTCCACACCCTTATAAAGTTTAACCACCAAAAACACAGTACTGGCCAATTATTCTATTTGCTCACATATAAGGAGATATGTATTTTTTAAAATCAAGTTTTAGTTCCCTGTCCTTTTACATACTTTCCTTTACTCAAGATAAAGCTGGATCATAGATTAGATGCTGCCTGGAAGGGAAAAAAAGAAATTAAGTTTAAATAAAACTCATACATATTTACCATTTGAATTTTTAAAGAAAAGTTGCATAAAAATAAAGGATAGGCAGAACACTCTACGACATAAATCACAGCAAGATCCTTTTTTGACCCACCTCCTAGAATAATAGAAATAAAAACAAAAATAAACAAATGGGACCTAATGAAACAAAAGCTTTTGCATGGCAAAGGAAACCATAAATAAGACAAAAAGACAACCCTCAGAATGGGAGAAAATATTTGCAAATGAAGCAAATACAAAGGATTATTCTCCAAAATATACAAGCAGCTCATGCTGCTCAATATCAAAAATACAAACAACCCCATCCAAAAATGGGTAAAGACCTAAACAGACGTTTCTCCAAAGAAGACATACAGATGGCCAAGAAGCACATGAAAAAATGCTCAACATCACTAATTATTAGAGAAATACAAATCAAAACCACAATGAGGTATTACTTCACACCAGTCAGAATGGCCATCATCAAAATATCTAGGAAAAATAAATGCTGGAGAGGGTGTGGAGAAAAGGGAACCCTCCTGCACTGTTGGTGGGAATGTAAATTGTCACAGCCACTATGGAGAACAGTACAGAGGTTCCTTAAAAAACTAAAAATAGAACTACCATATGACCCAGCAATCGCACTCCTGGGCATATATCCAGAGAAAACCATAATTCAAAAAGACACATGCACCCCAATGTTCACTGCAGCACTATTTACAATAGCCAAGACATGGAAGTAGCCTAAATGCCCATCAACAGAAGAACGGATAAAGATGTGGCACATATATACAATGAAATATTACTCAGCCATAAAAAGGAATGAAATTGAGTTATCTGTAGTGAGGTGGATGGACCTTGAGTCTGTTATACAGAGTGAGGTGAGTCAGAAAGAGAAAAACAAATACCATATACTAACACATGTATATGGAAATCTAGAAAAATAGTACTGATGAACCTAGTGACAGGGCAGGAATAGAGACACAGTTCACGGGGGTGGGGGGGTGAAGGGGAGGCTGGGATACAATGAGAGAGTAGCAGTGACATATATACACTACCAAATGTAAAATAGATGGCTAGTGGGAAGCTGCTGCAGAGCACAGGGAGATCAGCTCAGTGCTTTGTGAAGACCTAAAGGGGTGGGATGGGGAGGGTGGGAGGGAGGCTCAAGAGGGAAGGGATATGGGGATATATGTACACATATAGCTGATTTACTTTGTTGTACAGCAGAAACTAACACAGCATTGTAACTCAATTACTCCAATAAAGATGTATCTAAAAAAAGATAAAGGAATAATACTTCAATAAAAATTAAAAATTAAACAACTCCAAAAAATAAAGGAAAAATGTTTTCCTGACTGACAGACATCTTTAGAGAAATTTAGAATATGTGGTAATCACCTCGTATCTTATTAAGTGTAGATTTCTGAACCCCGGCCCCAATATCTGAGCCTGGCAGTGAGAGGTTGGGATGGGTAGGACGTGAGTAACAGAGCCCAGGGTTCTGCATATGCATTTACAATTTTTCTTTATACATAATTTTTTATAAAATCATTCTTCTAGAAGATTTGAAAATGGGTAGAAATTTTTTGAGTAAAAGAGGAATGGTAATAACTGTAAAGCAAAATTCTTCCTATCACAAATATTCAGCGTGTTTTTGAATTAAGAATTATGAGAAGTGGCATAAAAAATCCAGCTGAGAAAACTTCACAGGTCATGTAAATATAAAATTCTACATCTAGAGTAAGTTCCCCACCTCAGCACCATTTCCACCAGGTAATTCCTTGTTACTGGAGGCTAGTCTATGCATTCTAGGACCTTTACCCACTAGATGCCAGTGGCACCCCACCCCATTTGTGACAACCAAAAATGTCTCCAAACCCTGCCAAATGTCCACTCTGGATAAAATTGCCCCACCTTGGTTGAGACACTGGTCTGGGGAAAGGTCTATGGGAAACACTTCTTCTTTTGTGTATTCATTTACAAGCGCTTCATACTAAGAAAACTGTTAAATCTGGATAGTTTGAAGAATACCTACTATTGATATACTGTCGTTTTTATTTCCAGTTTTTATCACAATTAGCCCACAGAAGTTGACTTTTACTGGAAAGGTTGATGTTCTTTGCTGCTTTGCTGTTTTACCAATCACCCCTGTATTTACCTAAGCTGTATTCCTGTCTCACTATATTATTTTATTTATCTATTTATTTTTATCAAAGTATAGTTGAGTTACAGTATTATATTAATTTCAGGTATACTACATAGTGATTTAATATTTTTATGGATTATACTCCATTTAAATTTAGTACAAAATAATGGCTGTATTTCCCTGTGCTGTACTGTATATCTTTGTTACCTGTTTTGTTGACTTAAAAAAAATGCACGACATGAGTTGCAAGTTAAGTTTTATTTGGAGCAAAACGAGGACTGCAGCCCGGGAGACAGCATCCCAGATAGCTCTGAGAAGCTGCTCCAAAGAGGCAGGGGGGAAGGTCAGTATATATGTGATTTTGGTGAAGGGGGAGTATATGTAATCGAGCACATATTTTTTAGCAGAAGGTTTCTGCTAGTCATGAGGAGCAGTCGTCACCGTGAAGGATTTTAGTGTTTTTCTAGATATGAGGAGATACAAGAGTTGGGCTCGTAAAATCGGCTCCTGAAACTATTTATTTGAAGACCTGTTCTGCCAGCTTTCTCCCAGAGCAGAGTGCCTCATTTCAGCTCTCCACCCTGAATTCCTTTCGGGAGGATGGGGGGTGGGGGGGTGGGGGGGTGTTGAAAATCAGCAGCTGCAACAGCACATGATTTAATCCTTGTAGAGGTAGATGGCACGAGCCAATGGCGAGTGCCAATTGTAGCTGATAGTTTTATACACAGTCGTTTGTATCTCTTAATCCCCTACCCCTATTTTGCCCCTCCCCCTTCCCTCTCCCCACTGGGCTCCACCTGTTTGTTCTCTGTATCTATGAGTCTGTTTCTGTTCTGCTGTATACATTTGTTTGTCTTATTTTTTTAGATTCCACATATAAGTGATATCACAGTATTTGTCTTTCTCTGTCTGACTTATTTCACTAAGCATAATACCCTCTAGGTCCATCCATGTTGCTGCAAATGGCATTATTTTGTTATTTTTTAGGGCTGAGTAGTATTCCATTGTAAATATGTACCACATCTTTTTTATCCATTTCTCTGTTGATGGTGATTAAGGTTGTTTTCATGTCTTGGCTATTGTGAATAAATGATGCTGTGAACACTGGATTGCCTGTATCTTTTATAATTAGTTTTTTCATTTTCTTCTGATGTATTACACAGGAGTGGAATTGCTAGATCATACAGTAGTTCTATTTTTAAGTTTTTACATCAATATTATTTTAACAGTAAATTGAGAGATAATTTTTTCATTGTTCAAAGTAGTTGTCAGCGCATAGAGTCAAAATTACTTCAGAGCAAACTATTTTATTATACGTAAATGTTCTTTGTTCTTCTCAAAGGGAAGGGTGATACTCTGTGACTTGAATTAGCTATACCACTCATAAATTACTGAGTATTGTATAAATAGTGGTAAGCCTTGTTAGTAACTTCGTGCCAAATCTCCCGTCTTCCATTGACTCAGGGTATTAATTTCTCACGAGCACAGCACTGGCTGCACTGGGATGTCTCCATGTCTCTGACGTTCATCATCAGAAGCCACCGTGGTCCCATCCCTCTGTCCTGTCTGGAAGAACCCCCTGTTCTTCTGATCCACACAAGCAGCTCCCCGTGATATCACTGGGGTTCCACTGAGGACCACCTAGCCTGTCTTCAGGTTCCTAATGAAGAACAAGCGCAGAACATGTGAAATTATGCACAAGTCAGGAAAATTCCAATCAATGTAAGCGCTGCAGCTTTATTCCATCGCCAGCGAGCCTCCTCCTTGGGCACGAGCTTGGAAAACAGCAGCAGGCCCCGCATCCCATCAGCTTGGTGGTTGTGTTAGATGATTGAACTTGGTGTACCCCCCAAAAAAAAATTAAAAATAAATTAAAAAAAGCTACATTCTGACCCATCACCATGAAGCATTTTTTTTTCTATTTCCAGTAAAACAAATTTAAATTAAAAATTAGTTTCATGTACAAAAAAAAATTATGTTTTGTATCTTAAGGATGAAAGTTTCTTTTTTTTTAATTAAAACAATGTCCCCAATATTAGTAGACGTTGCTGTTTGTTCAAGGTTTCAAAAATCACAAGGGGGCACTCTTTTACTAACTACCTCAGCAGAAAGGGCAATGATTTAAGTGTTTGATTTTTTTAAAAAATAGCTTTTAAGGATATAGTAGTTCTATTCATACACATCTAATACTATCTTCAATGCTAAATTTAGAATATTGTCAACATGTGAACCTATCCATAAAAAAGTACTTTTGTCTATCCTTTGTGACAACAGTTTCGTTTGTGGGATTTTACCAAAAGGAAACAAAGCAACAACAATAACAACATTTACACTTAAAAATATTTATTACAGCATCATTTGTAGCTGCAACTTGGTGGGATAACCTAATTAACAGTATGAGCAAGTAAAATGCAGACTAATCACTATACAATGATAACAATTGAGGATTATTATGATATTATCCGATAGTTAACCAATAGGGTATTATGCAACGATTAAAGGTACTTTTTTTCTTTGCAGCAAAAAGGTTAGTAAATTAAACTTATTTTTAGATTGTAGTACAAAAAAAGGAATTTCTCTTAAGAAGCAGTATTTTGACTGAGACCATAAGTTCTAGAATGTTTCTTTTTATTTGTTTCTTAGGCATAGAATTTTTTGAAATAGTATATTTTTCTGCTTATCCTAAGAAGAATATTGATGAGGCTGTCATTTAAAAATATTTCTTTTGTCAGCTAGTGAATATTTTATTTTCCCCTGAATTTTATATTTTAAACACTTTCGTACAAACCCATAATACATCCTGCATTAAAATAAAATGTTTTTATTCTCCCTGAATGATGATCATGCTATTTTAAGTGATTCAGAATGTTGATAATATTTGAGGAAAAACTCAGGTACATTATTTACTGTTATGACCAAAATTTGAAGTCAAAATATTGGATGGTGGGAACAGAAGTAAACTAGGTGGTCCACTAGCGTTACACTAAGCAGGAATATAACCTATTATTCCGATCAATGGTCAGAAGTAAAAATGAAAAGTAGAGAACTCCACTTTACCTCTAACAGTCATGGTCGTAGTCCTTTCGGTGTGATAAGGGTTTCCAGATGAACAATAAAGGTCAGATCTGCAACTTAGGCTGATTTATTTAGACCTCAAAGGTTTCCAATGAAAGATTCTGATTAAAGTTAATCCAATAGATGAAAGCATTTTATAAATCATAAGTTTATTCATGTTTTTCCATGGAAATTACCAATAACATCTAGAAAAGAGATGAGAGTAGTTAAAATTTGGTGGAACTAGTGCAAAGAGCCCAGACTCTGCACTTGAAACACGTGGATATAGTTCTGGCTCTGATGCTTTATTAGCTGTCCAACTGTGGGTGTATTAGTCAGTCCCTGGGGTCCCCCACTGTTCCACTGCAAAATGAAAAAAAAGGTTAACTTTTAAGATACTTCTGTCTCTGATATCTATGCCTCTAAGAATTATCTTGGTAATATTTTTATCTAATATGATAAGTATTCAAGTAATTAAGGGTCAAAACAGTTGGGAAAGGAAGCAAAGCACTTATTCACTGAGTTCTCAACCATCAGCTACATGGTGATAAGTGTTCCAAGACTGCAAGGACTCTGTGTTAAAATTTTAAAGCAATATATAATAACAGTTTACATTCAAGTTTACATTATATTTTAAAATTTTGCAGTATTTAGACAAAGTTGTCCTAGTTAAGTCATATGAATTTTGAAAATAAATACTGTTGAACCAACTCTAGGAATAGATGACAGTCCTCAGCTTAATAAGCCATCACAGGCTCTTTTATGGTTTCTTCTCATTATATGACGATTTGCCTTCTAAAATTTATGCTGGATATAAACATATCTTGGTTGTGGTTCTAGATATAAATTTGTATTACACAGACTTTTTGAAAATTTTTTTAATTTTTATTTTTAAAATTTTTATTGACCTATAGCTGATTTACAATGTTGTGTTAATTTCTGCTGTACAGCAAAGTGATTTCATTTTATATATATATATATAATACATTCTGTTTTTTAATATTCTTTTCCATTATGGTTTATCATAGGATACAGAATATAGTTCCCTGTGCTATACAGTAGGACCTTGTTGTTTATCCCATTTCATATATAATAGCTTACATCTGCTAACCCCAACCTCCCACTCCATCCCTGCCCTAGAGTCCTCTCCCTTGGCAACCACAAGTCTGTTTGTTCTCTGTGAGTCTGTTTCTGTTTCGTAGATGGGTTCATTTGTGTCATATTTTACATTCTACATACAACTGATATCATATGGTATTTGTCTTCCTCTGACTTTCTTCACTTAGTATGATAATCTCCCTTTGCATCCATGTTGTTGCAAATGGCATTATTTCATTCGTTTTTATGGCTGAGTAGTATTTCATTATATATATTTCATTATATATATTTCATTATATACATATTTCATTATATATATATATATACACACACACACCCCACATCTTTATCCATTCATCTGTTGATGGAAATTTAGATTGTTTCCATGTCTTGGCTATTGTAAATAGTGCTACTGTGAACATAGGGGTGCATGTATCTCTTTGAATTATAGTTTTGTCTGATACATGCCCAGGAGTGGGATTGCTGGTTCATATGGTAGCTCTGTTTTTAGTTTTCTGAGGAACCTCCATACTGTTCTCCATAGTGGTTGTATCGATTTACATTCCCACGAACAGTGTAGGAGGGTTCCCTTTTCTCCAAGCCCTCTCCAGCATTTGCTATTTGTGGAGTGTTTAATGATGGCCATTCTGACTGGTGTGAGGTGAAACCTCACTGTAGTTTTGATTTGCATTTCTCTAATAATTAGTGATGCTGAGCATCTTTTCACGTGCCTGTTGACCATCTATATGTCTTCTTTGGAGAAATGTCTCTTTAGGTCTTCTGCCCATTTTTTGGATTGGGTTGTTTGGTTTTTTGTTATTGAGTTGTATGAACCGTTTGTTTATTTTGGAAATTAATCCCTTGTCGGTCACATCATTGACAAATATTTTCTTCCAGTCCATAGGTTGTCTTTCCATTTTGTTTATGGTTCCCTTTGCTGTGAAAAAGCTTTTAAGTTCAATTAGGTCCCATTTGTTTATTTTTGTTTTTATTTCTATTGCCTTGGGAGAATGACCTAAGAAAACATCGGTGTGATTTATCTCAGAGAATGCTTTGCCTATGCTCTCTTTTAGGAGTTTTATGGTGTCATGTCTTACATAGATTTTTTAAATGATCTTCTGTGTTATCTTTTTTAATGTTACTGTTCACTCTTATACCAAGCACTCATTTGACCTTGCAAATTTCAACAATATTTGATAAGCTTCCTTTCACAGAAGCCAAGCTATGTGTCAAAGGCCCACAGCTAGTTTTAGTTACGGGCTTGGAATTGGAACTCAGATTTTCCCACTCAAATCCCAGGGATTTTTCCACAATGTCATAGCTACCAGGAAATACATTTTCTGTGCAGATGACCATGACTCTTAGGCTTTAGAATGACATTAAATTTTAAGGCAGTAGATACTTAAAAAACTATGTTCGTCATGACATGTTTCTCATAAAATAAATTAATTTTATTTTAATAAAATTCATTCATTGCATGGATTTCTTAAAGAAAACTACACCCTCCAAAAGCAAGCCCAAGTTCCCTGTCAATATGTTTTATTATTATTGCTAGAGAATATATCAATCTCATGTCAAAACTGTTCTCTGTTTTGAAAATATATGATAATATCAATTAGAAAAAGAAGGTAAAAATAAAATTGAGATGATTGGAGTAGTGCTTCCAAGCTCAAGGCATTAGGAAACAATAAACCATTGTTCTTCATGATGCAGTCTGTTGACTCATATGAAATTGTGAGTAATGAACATGGGCCAGGAATAATAAATCACCCTGAGAAAAGGGGATGTGGGTGCCTGAGTGGCCCCTGTACAACATATCAGGATTGAGCCTAAAGCATCTTCTTCCCTTCCTTTCTCCTTCTTTCTTCCTCCTGTTATTCCTTGATCTGCTTCCTACAAGCCGTCCTCCTTCTGATCCTTCTCTACACTTTTCCCCCAAATCATAAGAGTATGGTGAGCTGTCTAATAAATGTTTTCACAGCATCACCTATCTGCAATATTTACGAGAGTATTTTTAGACACTCTAGTGGAAAAATGCTTGTGTTTCTGTTTCCTATGTTTTTTTTTTCTCTACAATTTATTCGGAAATTAGGGATGGGTAAAATCAGACTCGATTTTTATGCCAATGAATTTAACACTGGATGAATCTTTTCTTTTCTGACACACCTTCTGTGAAGTGAGTGACTCACCATCTTTCCTTAAAGTATGTTGTTAACTCTTCCCTTTTAGTACGCATCAATACTCATTATAAAAAGTGCCAAATTATAGAAAATCAGAAAGAAAAAACAATTATATTACTATTATACTTAACATTATCCTTGTTGTTTTGTTAGCATTTTTCTATTAGTTTTTAAAAATTTAGGATCACACAGTACATACAATTACTTTGTTATTGATGTTTTTGTACAATTTTTTTTCATTTTTCCAAATATAATAAGTACCATGTTCTTTTAAGGTCTTTGGAAATAGTTTTAACTGCTGCATAATACCCCCCTGGTTAACTGTCTGGTAATATCATAATAATCCTCAATTTTTTGCTAGCCTTGTACAGTGATCAGTCTGCGTTTTATCTAAGGCACAAGCATTGCTCACACTATTGACTAGGTTATCCCACCAAGTTGCAGCTACAAATGATGCTGTAATAAATATTTTTAAGTGTAGTATGTTGTTATTGTTGCTGCTTGATCTCCTTCTGGTAGACTCCCACAAACGAAAGAGAGAAAATTTTAAGACTCGTGATCATGAATGCCAATACCTTCCCAAGGACTGTGCTACTTGCTTTCCGTGAGTTACACAGGAAGCAGCCCGTCCGACGACGTGCCCAGTCAAGCGGGCAGTGGTTTCCAACCCTGTGCGAATCCACCACAAGGAACGCGGATTGGAGGACTCACCCCAATGTTCCACCGGCTGCTGTTTCTCACACAAAACCAAGTAGCACCAAGGGAAGCATCCTTTTTTAAGTCAAAGTTGACTATGAAGAGATCTCTGTCCCAATTAAGAAGCTCTTGTTAACAAAAGGGTAAAGGATGCTACCCCTATTTTTACAGCTATGTCTTGACAACCCTTATAGGTTAGGTGCCCCTTTGAGGATTTTCTTTTCCACTCACTGAACATGTCACATGTATAATGTCATCAGAGGATGACCTCAAGAGTGTTTTCTCAGTGGTATTTCACCTATTTATGCAAACTAGAAGGAGCACCACCTCAGGCTGTCATGGTGCTCTGCCCACAGTGAAGGACTCCGGTTCTGCTGTGCCGTCCCCTCCTTCCCCCAGCCTCAACGATGCTTTGGTCTTTCCTCCTGTCCACTTGGCTGACTCATATTAACTGGAGTTCCAAGCTGACCTCTATCTTAAACACAGTGTGTAAAGTGTTATCCAAAAACAATTTGAGGATTTCCACCTTTTTACATGGCATCCTCATCTTTCTATTTATCTAAGAGATGTATGTTGAGTTCCCCAATTAAAAGCCAAACACTAGGCAACAGGGACACACTAGGAGGAAAGAATCTCCCTGGCCTTAAGTAGTTTAGATTCCAGAGGAGAAAGAGGTGGACAGATTATTAATAAGAAAAGTAAACATTTCATGTACCATGAGCAGTTTGAACGTAAGAGAAGAAACAAGGAAAGTTGCCCAGAGGAACTTGGGAGGTTTCAGGGGCATTTGAAACAGGAGAGAAGGTTTGAATAGACGGGTCCAGGAGGAGGAAACGGCGCCTGCTATATGTAATGGCCACTTCACTTCACGGATCGTGGAGGCCCAGGCAGGACGCAAGTGTCAAGATAGGCGGGGTAACCTGTGTAAACTTCCCCTGAGACGTCAGAGAGGAGACACGGGTTGTTGTGACCTGGGGGCGAGCCCTGCAGTGAGACACGGGCCAGACGTGGGGAGCTGAGTGGTGGCTGCAGCCGCTGCCGGGAGAGGAGGTGCGAGACGTGGGTTAATGCCTCGGTGGCGGAGAGAAGAAGGGAGGCTGGGTTTGCTCTTATTTTCATTAGTAACTCACGTTTACTGGCCACTTTCTCCGCTTTCTAGGTGATGGAGATGCAGCTGAGAACAAGAGTCTCCATCCTCGAGTTACTGACTTTCCAGTTGCGGGGGGCTCGGGGGGCGGGGCGTAACGGTGGTGGTGGGGGGCTGCATTGTTAACATTTATAATGTTTTAGTCTTCCCTAACTTTATGAATTATTATCATTTACATCTTTGGACCAGCTCAGTGATAATTTCCAATACCGCCTGTCCCTGCAAGTTGGAAGGACACTGAAGCCGACATGGATGGGCGGCACAATGGGGTCCTAGTGGTTAAAAGGCTTAAGAACAAGAAGCACGTGGATCCGCATCTCTGCGCGCACGTCCCCATGTCACAGCGATGCTCGTTACTATCTGCCAAGGAGATGCTGCCTTCTATAAAAACAGCTCTTCCTAGGATGACAAGAACCTGGAGAAGCTCATAGAGAAAATCACTTTAGGTTCAGAGAGATTCCAGGAAGGAGACACACAAGGCGATATGGGCTCAGCCCCGAGGAAGGAGGACCGCCCGGAAGTCAACTTTAGTTTCCATTTTTGCTGGGAAGGGGGCACCGTGAGAAGATGTGGAGAAGAGGATTCTGAGACAGGTAAGCGCAGAGGCCTTGAGGCTGTTCCAAGCATCACAAGCGGAGGGGCAGGAACTAGGTGAAGTTTCAGTGAATGAAGAGGAGTTGGGGTAACAGAGAGAAGGGGAAGGTCGGCAGGTGTCACCAGACGCCACGTGGCCAGGGCTCATCTCCCACTGGGTGCCAGTCCCCGTGGCAACCTGTCAAAGGTTCTCGGTTCGGAAGGGGCTTCATACCCACTTTAGGAAAGTCACTCTCTTTCCTGTCCACTAAGGGGGCGGGAATCATGACCGTGAGTGGAAGCCTGGGAAGGTGGCCTTGCCCTCCTGTTGGGGAAAGCTGTGCACTTTGACCTTTGCAGGATTTTCCTGAATGCATCGCCGCACACTGTGAGTTTGTGCAGCTGTCTTGACCTTTAAAGCTTGCTGGTCTCCATCTCCCTAACAGTGAAATGGGTTAATGAAAGCAACTTCCCTACTCCTCTTGGTCTATTGTTTGGATGAAGCTGCAACAACTACATGAAAACCCCCAATAAGCTATGAATCCTTCCTCTAGTGCTGTCACAGTCTGTTCTGTGAAACTGTCATTTGGCAAAAACATCTGCTTCCCCAGAACTGACTCTGACTCTGAAAAGACTAAAAAGAAATACGACAGTTTGCTTTGTGAAATCCACCAAAAGCACGTACATTGCTGTGAAATAGGACTTCATGGTACTGCTTTTGATGTTTAGTGACTTATCCAAATTTCCACAGCTATTTAGCAGCAGACCTGACCCTAGATCATCTGTCATCTCAAAAAATGGATACACTTCCTTTCCATATCCAGCAAACAAATATTAACATTCCAGCCAGAGTTTTAATAGTCAGAGATTAAGGGGCACGGTTAACTTAATCAAGTCAAGAAATATGGCAAGTTATTTGTTTATCTGTCTATCATCTATCTTATCTATCTATCTATCTATCTATCTATCTATCTCTACATCTCTCTCTCTCTACATCTCTCTCTCTCTCTCTACATTCATCTATGGATCGGTCTGTCCATCCATCTACCTGTATTTATTTATTTACTTTGGTGGCTGTCATCCTCAGTTAGGTCAACAAAGACCTAGAGTGGCTGAATCACAAGCTACAAACACATTTCAAGAAATACTCAAGACTTTTGCTTTTCTCACCACTATTGTCTCTGTGGTCACTCTAACAAATTTTACTTTTAAATTAAATATCCCTCTAGGCACAGAGTCACTAATGGTATGTTTTATTTTTGATGTGCTCTCAGTACATTCCCCTTTCTGCTTACTCAACTCAGCGATGCAAAGAGCTATTTGATATCTAAAAGATACTGTGACTTTTTTTAACCCAGCATTTTCCATTCATTTTGCCAATTATGAGTACATTTGGATATCCTGCTTTGGAATTTAGTTGGCTTCTTGATATTTTCATTTCCAGCCAGTTCTAAAGTTACACTGCTCCATTCCATTTGTGAACAGAACTTTTTTCCTTTATTGAAATGCTTTAGACTCAAATAATCTTGACTGGTTTAGACTGTGCAAAAATTGATCAATAAATCTCTAGCAAGGTTACATATTACATGGAGTAAATCTGTTGCTTTGGACTGCATCGAATTTAAAACTATGTATTCATTTATTTAGAAATCAGATGGTGTCTCTCAGCCAGGATTATGCTTAGCACCTGGTACTTATCAATCAACAATAACCCTGACAGACATGGAACCAAGCTTCTAGTCATAGGAGACAAACAAGAAAAATAGGCATAATGCTGAATAAATTATACCCCATGTTAGACAGAAACAAACACTGTGACAAAGACAGAGCAGGGTGAGGACCAGCACATGTATTTTCATCACTCCTCCTTTTCTGCCGACCCACTTTTGCTGAATTAGCAGTCTTAACATTGGACCCGCCATGGATGGTCCCATTTTAGTGCTCAGCCCAGACTGGCAGGAATTTCTAGATGCCGTTTCCTAATTCCTGTGCAGTCAGGGTGGACTCAGCTATGGACCAGAGCCAAAGTATGCCTGTGAATCCCCAGTCAGAGGCTCATCCCTGCGTCTAGAGGAGAGGTTCTCAATGAAGAGGAATGTGGTCTGGTCACAGGGCGTTTTATCCTACGGGTCATGATCATAACAGCCACAGAGACCATGTTCTCAGGGAGCCCCTTCACGTTTCCCCTTAGCAGCAGGCGTGCCCCTCTCGTGATGGAGCAGTGCTCACTGGGGTCTCTCCTTCAGGGAGGAATGTCTTCTCCACAGGGGTTCCTTCAGATCCCTCAGCCAGGACTGGGTCACTAGGTTTGAAAAGTCAGTGTCTGCATGTGACATTTTTGTTGGGGGGTGGGCCATTGCCCATCAGGAAAAAGTTGTAGAGAATTAGGCAACCCATGGGATCAATCAGGATTAGATTACCAGGTGTTTTGACATCCATCAGTATATGTATTTATCTTAGATGCTTTTTTTTTTTTTTTTGTCGTTTAGTCACTAACCCTTACCATGGTTTAAAAAAAATGGAATTTCTATGACAGTTTATTAGGAAAACCAGCTTGGTTAAGATTTCCAAGAAATATCAGGAAGGCTGTTAGTTACATATTGTAAATACCCTGAAACCAACGCTTATATATCTTACTTAACATATGTCATATGTGAAAAAGCCTCGGATCTGAAACCTACAATTTAATAAATGTTTACCAAGTCTTTTACTGAAGGTGGCCCAATTAAAACATCTAAAGTCATGCTTCCATTAATAGAGTCTGCTTTAAGTGAGCCAGTGTCTACTTCGAACTAAATTTATGTCAAACATTTAGAGTCTATTAAAAAATTAGAATTTTGGGGGCAATGGATTTTTTTTTTTTTGCATTGAAAATAGAGCAAAAACTCTAAAGTCATTCATGTTAGGAGAAATGTTTTGTTCTCCCTTCTTTGTAAAACTCAGTGACATGCTTCCCATGATGAAGACGAAAGAAGTCAGGAAGCGTGTTACTCATTCATTTGGTAAATAGTCTTTGACTGACAGTTGGTATTCTGGAGCTAAGGGCAAAGGGTTGAATTAGTCACACACTTTTGTTTGGAGATCAGAGTTTTCTGGTGAAAATATTGACATGAAAAAATAATTAAACTATAAGAGCTACAATAGGAAAATGGACACAAGACACACCATGTTCTGGAAACATGGAGGAGGAGTCTCTAGCTTTGCACAGAGGATTAGAGGAGGTTCCCAGGAAAGGGGGGCACCTGAGCTGGTCAAGGGAAAATTATTTTCCTGGACAGATGGAAGGAAGGGCTGTCGGTGGGCAGGAATCAGCAGAGACAGAAGTGTAGAAATGAGGATTCGGGAGAACTTGGGTCCATGTACGGAAACAGACAAGTGTGAGAGTGAGGGGATGGATGCAGACAAGACAGAAGGGTGGACACGCATGGACAGGAACTATTCTGGGAGCCATGCAGGAGGCCCAGGCGTGGAGTGAGGAGAGGGGGAGGGTACTGTGAAGCCAGCAGAGAGCTCCACGGTCACCGGAAGTATTGAAAGAGGCGATGAGATGAGCTAATTTCATTTTTAAGTTATTCTGACAACCACGAGATACCATTAAACACCCACCAGATGTCAAAACCTAAAAGGACTAATGATGTGAAAAAGTGTCAAGTATATGGAGTCACTGATGGGAGTGAGAAAGTTACAATCACTTTTGAGAAGCTTTTGGCAACTTTTTAAAATGTTTAAACATAAGCATGACCTAGGACTTCCCTGGTGGCTCAGTGGTTGAGAATCTGCCTGCCAATGAGGGGACACGGGTTCATTCCCTGGTCCGGGAAGATCCCACATGCCACAGAGCAACCTAGCCCCTTTCACCACAACTACCAAGCCTGTGCTCTAGAGCCCGTGAGCCACAACTACTGAGCCTGCCCGCCGCAGCTACTAAGCCCATGTACTGTAACTACTGACGCCTGCGTGTCTAGAGCCCGTGCTCCACAACAAGAGAAGCCACTGCACTGAGAAGCCTGCACACTGCAATGAAGAGTAGCCCCTGCTCGCCACAACCAGAGAAAGCCTGCACACAGCAACGAAGACCCAATGCAGACAATTAAAAACAAAAAACAAAAAACAAACAAACCCGCATGACCTGGGAAATCCATCCCTGGACAGTTATCCCAAGAGAAAGGTAAATACGTGTTTGCAAAAAAGATTGCACAAGAATGTTCCCATGCCTTTATCCATTATAGCCCCAAACTGGATCTACTCCAGATATCAATGGCTAGCAGTAGATGAACAAATTGTGATCTATTCACAAAGTGGAATACTACTTATGAATAAAAATTACCTACTTTAAAATACAAGGACATGAATGACTCTCAAAAATATTACACCAAGCAAAAGCCAGACACAGAAGAATACATATTGGGTGAATCCATTTATATGAAGTTCAGGAAGAGCCAAACTAATCTCTTGTTCTATACATCCTAACAGTGATTACTAGGAGGGAGAAGAATGAATGGAAGTGGGCTTAAGGGTATTTTCTGGAGAGATTCAAAAGCTCTAAATCTTGATCAGGACCATGGTTAAACAGAGTATGTACTTATGAAAACTTATTGGATATTTAAGGTTATTTGAATTTCCTTAAATGTTGTTAGTTGAAGTAAATGTTACCTTGATTTTAAAAAAATGACAACTTTGATAGCAACATGGAGGTGAACCACAAAGGGAGATGTGGTAGCAAAAATACCACTGAAGGGGGACTCCCCTGGTGGCGCAGTGGTTAAGAATCTGCCTGCCAATGCAGGGGACACAGGTTCGATCTCTGGTCTGGGAAGATCTCACATGCCACAGAGCAACTAAGCCCATGTGCCACAACTACTGAAGTCCATGTGCCTACAGCCTGTGCTGCACAACAAGAGAAGCCACTTGCAACGAGAAGCCTGCACACTGCAAGGAAGAGTAGTTCCTGCTCGCCACAACTAGAGAAAGCCCATGCGCAGCAACAAAGATCCAATATAGCCAATAAAAAATAAATAAATAAAAATTTTTAAAAATACCACTGAAGAGAACGATGCCTTATTATGGGAAAAGGTAAGAATCTGAACAAAGATAGTGACAGAGTTGCCACAGAGGAGAGCAGATTTCATGACAAAGAGAAATTTCAGAGGAGTTGATAGCTATTTAATATGATGATGATGAGGGTGAAGGATGGAGAAAAAGAGAAGAAAATAAAGAATGGATGTATTTTGATGTCATTGTGAGAAATCATATTAAAGGGCAAAAAGTCCAGAATAGCCAACATAATATCTAGGTAGAAGAATGAAGTCAGACCAGACATCAAGGCTTATTACAAAGTACAGTCATCTAGACATGGCGATATTGGTGAAAAATAGATAAATAGATCGATGGAACAGAATAGAGAACCCAGAAATAGGCCAGTCTTTTCAACAAATGCTGCTGGAGCAACAAATCCACGTGTAAAAAAAATCTAGACGTAGACCTTTCACAAAAATAAACTCAAGATGGATCATAGGACTAGATGTAAAGTGCAAAAGTATAAAACTCCAAGGAGATAACATAGAAGAAATCATACATGACCTTGGGTTTGGCAATGACTTAGACACAATACTAAAAGCATGGTCTGTGAAAAGATCATTGATAAATTGGATTTCATTAACATTAAGAACTTCAGCACTGCAGAAGACACTGTTAAAAGAACAAAAAGACATATGTGGTAAAAGACTACTATTCAAAATAGCCAAAGAATTCTTGAAACTCAACAATAAGAAAAGAAACAATACAGTTAAAAATGGTAAAAGGATTTGAACAGACACCTCACCAAAGAAGATACATGGATGGCATAAGAGCATTTGAAGCGATATCCTGCATTGTATGTCATTAGGGAAATGCAAATTAAAACCACAATAAGATACCACTGCATACCTATTAGAATGACCTCAATCCAGAACACTGATGACAACAAATGCTGCCGACCATGTGGAGCAACAGGAACTTCCTTTCACGGCAGGTGAGAAGGCAGGGTGCTGCAACCACTTTGGAAGACAGTTTGGCAGTGTCTTAAAAACTAAACATACTCTTACTGTACAATCCAGCAAGCATGCTCCTTGGTATTTACTCAAAGGAGTTGAAAACTTATATCCACACAAAACCCACACACAATGTTTATAGCCACTTCATTCACAATTGCTGAGACTTTGGAAAACCTTCAGTTCTGTCCTTCAGCAGGTGAGTGGGTAAGCAAACTGAGCATTCATACGTGGGATATTATGTAGCGATAAAAAGGAACGAGTTATCAAGCCACAAAAAAGATACAAAGGAATTTTAAACCTATATTACTGAGTGAAAGAAGCCAACCTGAAAAGGCTACAAACTGTATGATTCCAACTACATGAGATTCTGGAAAAGGCAAAACTATGGAGACAGTAAAAAGATCAGTGATCACCAAGACTTCCAAGAGAGGGGAGAAGGGATAAATAGTTGTAGCACAGGGCATTTTTAGGGCACACAATTACTCTGTATGATACTGTAATGTGGATACATGTCATCATACATTTGTTAAAAGTCCATAAAGTATACAACGCCAAAAGTGAGCCCTATGGCAAGCTACAGACTTTAGTTAATAGTAGCGGATCAATATTAGCTCATCAGTTTGAACAGATGTGCCACACTAATGCGAGATGTTAATAACAAGGGAAATTGCGGAATGTTGGTAAGGGGATTTGTGAAAACTCATGATTCAGTTTGATACAGATTGTGTAGGTACATGTTTATTATTCAGGTGGAGAAATATAACATCAATGAATATATCTAAGATCCAATATGAAATGGAAGTGTGTGTGTGTGTGTGTGTGTGTGTGTATGTGTGTACTAGAGGAAGAAAAAGAAGGGTCTATGTTAGAAATCTAAGAAACATCAGAACTGAGGGACCGATGGAGAATTAGTTCAGTAAGTGGAGAAGAAACAGAAGAGGCTGGTTTTGTGTGAGTCAAGCTGAGTGTGTTTTGTTGTGTCACATGCTGTAGAAAGATAAAATCCTTTATGAACATGAGAAAACAATGTGAAAGTCAGCCTACTACTTTTAGTAAAGTTGCAGGAAGTAAGCTGATTTGTAACAAGTTGGATAAAGAAAAGGATTTAAGAAATAAAACTGCAAGTTCAGAGTAATGATTGAAAAGTATGAGGAAGAGAAAATAGAAAGTCCACCACCTGTCATGACTCACCCTGAAAACTTCAAGACGAAGTTCTTTACTTTAAAGGTCTTAAAATGGGGGATTCAGGCCATTGATGAAGTTCTGTAATTGCCTCTTTGGTTGATATAGCATTAAGCTAGTTAACAGGATTCCAGCGAGTTTTGAAATGTGTTCATAAATTGCAATTAACTTATGTAACCCTCAATGTATACAGGAGACACCTCCAGAATTTATTTAGCAACAAATGAGTGAATCTTTTAAAAGGCTATTACATTTGGGATATTCAAACAGAATCCTCTGGAAAATTAATGATAGTCTTATAGAATTTCTTGTTGACCTATACTCCATGCCCTGTTTTGAAATTTAAGATGAAGGGTCATTCTGAAAACTATAGCTTCTATTTTTAAATGATGTCTTGGTTACCACAAAGGCATTTCTCTTATTAAAAGTTGATTTCTAAGACAAGCCCTTTGACCATATTAATTCTGACCAACATTTAGATAATTTGAATGGTGACTCACATTTTGCTTTTGCTTCATGTAATATTTATGTTACTCTCAAAAATTTTATCAAAATAGGAATAATCATGTCATTAATGAATAATACATATTCTATTAGAAACATTTAGGACAAGTGAAATTTTGAATTATTTATCTTTGATGTGCTTTTCATTGTCATGAGGCAGTTCTCAGGACTGGGTCTATCTTCCAAACAGCTTTATCAGGTTTATTTTTCTTAAGTAATACTTTCTTTTGAGTCTAAGTAGTGGGTACTTTCCTCACGTTTCACTGAAAAAGTTTCTAATGTTGAAATACATTGTATGAGCCATTAAAACAAATGGGAGTCTTCAAACATTCATACTCTTTGGTTGTGAATATACATAAAGGGTGCAATATGTCAAAAATATTGCCCCCCCCAAAGCTGTCCATTTGTATTGGTCTTTTGAGGATAAAGATTAAACTTTATCATGTCGCCAGCAAATAAACTCTCAAGAAGGTCATGGCATTGTTTAAATTTTCTATTTGAAGCAATTAAATCAGTCCCATAAAACAACTTTAGAAATCACTAAGTATTCTCTGATAAGATCTGTATCTGATCAACCAGTTTGCAAGGCAGAAATAGAGACACAGATGTAGAGAACAAACATATGCACACCAAGGGGGGAAAGCGGGGAGCGGGTTGGGGTGGGATGAATTGGGAGATTGGGATTGCCATATATACGTTACTAATAAGAAAAAGTATATAAAATTGTACACTTAAAATATATGCAGTTTATTGTGTGCCAATTATATCTCAATAAAAGTTCTTAAAAAATAAAAAAGAAGACCTGTATCCATGCCGTGCTTATCAAGTTGCTGTGGTCAGTGCAGTTAAATTAAAAGCCTTGGTTGGCATAAAAATAGTCAGAATGCTACAGGATCATTACTAATAATTGTATAAAATTCTGAACCTTTTCGATTTTATCTAGGATAAATAACCACACAATAAAACAAATTTAATTAGGTTTATGTAGCAAAGATTTTCAAGAGTGCAAATGTATAATAAAAGGTAATTGGTTAATTTTAACTATAATACAATCACACAATGTAATACTCTGCTGTCATTTAAAATTACACATTGAAGAATATGTAATGATATAAAAGAGATTAATAATATTTAGGTAATGGGAAAAGTCCAATTTCAGTGCTTCTAGGGGGAAAAGGAAATCCCTCTTCTAATTATCCTTGGTATTCCTTGTGTAGCTTCTTGAGAAATGAAGCCAGTCTCACAGTGAGAAGATACTATTTCTACAGCCTTTCTGTCTGTGCTTGGATTTAAAATCGATTCATACGGGGAACAGATTTTTCCATCACTAGCACTGGCATTACGATCCTTATCTGTTTTATGTATGTCCTTCAATTTTTACAACAATACAGAAAGAAAGCATTGTGAGTAATTGGTCCCCAAAGGAGATAGCACTGTTCCAGACTGAAGTCACAGAGTATCAGATTTGGAAGAATCCTAGAAGTTATCTAGTCTTGTTACTTTACTGGTGGGAAAATCTACTGGTTGGACTGCTGACTAATCCTAAGTTGCACTGTTGATGGCACATTTGGGGCTAGAATTCAAGGCATAAACATTATTCAACATTCATCATAGCTTTTAAGTCCAAAAAAAAAAGCAAAAACTGATAGAACTTGAATGAGCCCCAATTCCTTTCAGAGTCACGTGGGAGATTTTACCACAACTCTTGGAAAAGAGCAGATGGCTTACTAGGGCACAAGTAGGGGTGCAAAGTTTTGGATAAAAAATTTCAAACATGATCATATAGAATATATCTGTACAGATATACACAACACTGTAATCAATAGGAAGAAAATAGATATCATTTTCAAATATGCATTGAACATTCACAGATTTTGATTATATAGTAGGCCACAAAGAAATTCCCAATACATTTTTTAAAAGTTCTTTTAAGCCACAATCTATGGATGTAATTCAATACTTAAAAAGAGGGAAACTATATACTCAAAAACCATTTGCACCTTAAAAAGCATACATCCAAATAACTCTTTGAGTAAATAGGTAAACAGAACAAAACTAAAAATGATTGAGAACTAAGTGACAAAAAATATCACTATGTATCAAACACTGTGTGATGGGGCCAAAGTAGTAATCAGAGGGAAAGTTTTTAGCTTTAAAACTATTGATTAGAAAACAAAACAGGAAAAAAGATAATTTTTTTAGGGAACAAAAATAACTTAAGAGAAACACAAAATTATTTCCAAAATTCTTAACAGAGTAAAGGAAAACAAACAAGAGAAAACAAAACTGTTCAATAAACATATGATTAGGGAAGAAAAGGGATGAAGAGAGATGATGAGCGCCACAGAAGGAGACTAACACATATATATTCAGAACTTAGCATTGTAGAAGCATGGTGCTTGCAACTTGACTTTGACAAATACAAAAATCTAGAAAAATGATACATTTCTTAGAAAATACAATTTCATGAATTAAAGAAAACTGACTTGTTCAAAAATCATAAAAGGTATTCTGAAAGCTATCACACAAATAGAAAACAAACCCAGGTGATATTATAAATGACACCTACCAAATCAGCAACAAACAGGCAAGACCACTGTCTATTAGTTTATTCAAAGGCATAGCGAAAGATGAAAATATCTCCATGTTCATTCCACAAGTGAAGCAAGATTCTGACATAAACATCCCAGAGATAGTTCTCCCTTATGAAAATAAAAATTTTAAAATATTTGAAAATGAAATCCAATTCTGTACTAACAGGTCATAGCCACACATGGTTTGTCTCCATGGGACAGGGAATCTGTCAACATAATTCATCACATTGACACTTGGACAAGAGGAAGGAGAACACATGAGGTTAAAAGACTGATAAAATCCTCAAAAATCATTGTATATAGATGAAAAACATCATCAACCTACAGTAACAGTATTAGCCAACTCTAACAAGCACTACATTTAATGAAGAAATAGTGGGCATACCGTTGACCCTTGAACAACTCGTGGGGCTCACAGTCAGCCCTATGTACCAGTGGCTCCTCCTTATCCAAGCTTCCTTTGTATCCGTGGTTCCACATCCATGAATTCAACCAACCTCAGATAGTGTAGTACTGTAGTATTTACTCTTGAAAAAAAGTTCAAGGACCCGCACAGTTCAAACCCATGTTGTTCAAGGGTCAACTGTATTATCGTTAAATAAGAATACAAAGCAAGATCAGTTCTCATCATTCTTATTTAATATTTTACTAGAGGTGCCAACCAACTCAACAAGATGAAAAACAAAGGAAACATAGAAGGAAACAAAGAATCTAAATGTCATTATTGGCAATGAACTTAACTGGTTTCTCCCAGCTATCAACAGTCACTTAGAAACAATCATTGGAACAGGATTCACACACCCAGAACCACAGAAATACCATACATTTTCAAAGGATAACAAATGTGGGAACTTCCTTGGTGGTCCAGGGTTAGGACTCCGCGCTCCCAATGCAGGCGGCCTGGTTCGATCCCTGGTTGGGGAACTAGAGCCCATGCGCAACAACTAAAGATTCCTAGTGCTGAAATTAAGACGTGGTGCAGCCAAATAAATAAATAAATATTAAAAAGAAAGTTTAAATTTAAAAAATATGGAGGGCTTCCCTGGTGGCGCAGTGGTTAAGAATCCACTTGCCATTGCAGGGGACACGGGTTCGAGCCCTGGGCCAGGAAGATCCCACACACCATGGAGCAACTAAGCCCATGCGCCACAACTCCTGAGCCCACATGCTGCAACTAGTGAAGCCTGAACGCCTAGAGCCTATGCTCCTCAACAAGAGAAGCCACCACACTGAGAAGCCCGTGCACCCCAAGAAGAGAGCCCCTTCTCGCAGCAACTACAGAAAGCCCTCATGCAGCAATGAAGACCCAACACAGCCAAAAATAAAATAAATAATAAAATAAATCTTAAAAAAATAAAATAAAATAAAATAAAAAATGTGGAAAGATGTATAAGGAGAAAATTCTAAAATGGTACTGACTCTCGGAGAAGAAGACTAATGCCCATTGAGAGACACACTACTATCTTCATTAGGTGAGGAAATAAACTCATTACCAGCCTCATGTTTGGGCAACTGAACAATCTATCTTATGTCTTGTAAATATCAAAGGAACCCTTAAATTCACTCCCATCTTCTTCCCACAGATTTTGTCAACATGCATTGAAAATTTAGGATGTGATCATATTTATTGTCTGTTAAACATGATGCACTAAGAACATTTCCCAAACTTGCTCATTTAAATTAGCATATTGTCTATTTTACACCTCTCTTAATTGAATGTCTGCTTTTCTACTGGACTGTAAAACATTTCCTCATTGATTTATAATTTTTCTTTGCATATAAATGAAATTAACCCTATGTTATCGGTGTCAAATATTTTCTCTCAATTTGTTATTATTCTTTTGCTACTGTGTTGGCTGTTTATTTTCCTTTATTTTAAATAACAAGCATTTGCATTTTTATATAATCAAATGTATGCATTTCCATGTTTTTGCTTTTTGGATTTTTGGTTATACTTAACAATGTATTCCCCATTTAACATTACACATTTAATACAATTTTTTAAAAACTCTGTTTCTATGATTTAAATGTTTAATACATCTGAAATGCACTCTGATTCAATGAGTGAGGTGTTGGATTTTTGAGTTAAGAATAATTTTGGGTTGAGAGAAGACTTTAGGAAGGGAGGCAAATTGGAGGCACATGTTAACTTTCACCCTCTCTTGAAACCACCATAAAATAAAGATGGAGAGATTTAAAGATGCATAAACCAACAAAGGAAAACAGCAGATGACATCAGCTACAGAATGATGATGGAACTGAGCTGGTTAGGGAGAGGAATGGGACCAAGAGCACAGAACCCTAAGGAGGTGGACGGGATGAGGCCCCACAATTAACAGCTCCCAGTTACTTCTTCACATCTACATAAAAGGAGAAGGCTAAAGTAAGGAGGAGTAGCTGAAGATCCTTATGAGAAGCAGCCAGACCTACTCCAATGGCCCTTTCCTCCTGCAAGAGGGCGTGGTGGATTTTCTAGAGGATAAAACACAGGATCCCTGGATGAGAGCTGACCACACCCAGATGTGTAGACTTTACATCCAAATGCAGGGAGATTAAGCAAACTTGAGCTAAGACCCTAATTCCACCCCAGCCCTTCTTCTCACTTCTTCTTAAAACTCTGCACGCAAGACTTGCACATTTCACGCTTCCCTGGCACTGAGCATCTCCACGGGAGGGTCCCAAAGATAATAACAGAGTAGAAAGGAAAACTGTGACATAATACTTGGGAATTAACCTTCTCAGAAAGAAGGGGAATTGGAGAAATATGCAAAAGATCCATAAGAAAGGGCCAAGGACTTTTAAAAAAAATTTCAAGAGGTGAAAACCACAAATTAAAGGAGTTCTAGGGGCTTCCCTGGTGGTGCAGTGGTTAAGAATCCACCTACCAATGCAGGGGACACGGGTTCGAGCCCTGATTTGGGAAGATCCCATGTGCTGTGGAACAACTAAGCCTGTGTGCCACAACTACTGAGCCCTCGTGTCACAACTACTGAGCCCACATGCTGCAACTACTGAAGCCCTCATGCCTAGATCCGGTGCTCTGCAACAAGAGAAGCCACCACAATGAGAAGCCTGCGCACTGTAACAAAGAGTAGCTCCGCAAAGCCATCAATCCTAGCTGAGGGTAGAATCACTGTCTGAAATCTCAGATTATTTCCCTCCCTTGCATTAGGGAATCTACTAGATGGTGGATTCTACTGAACGTGGGAAACACCAAGAAAGAGCAATACGTGGAGTCTGGAAGTGGAAGGTGGGTCACAGGACAGAGGTGTCTGAACCCATTGGATGGCAACCTGCTGAGAAGGCAAACCCTCTCAAAGGCTCCCAATTAGACATCTTCAGAAAGACAAAACTGATAGAACTCTTTTGTCTGGATATCTTGAGAGAAGATTCATGTAATTGGTGAGAAGTTTAAAAGTAAAACTAACAAAAATTATTAACTAAAACAGATAGCTGATGGGAACCTGCTGTATAGTGCAAGGAGCTCAGCTCAGTGTTCTGTGATGACCTAGATGGGTGGGGTGGGGTGGGGTGGGGGTGGGGGGTGGGGGGTGGGAGGGAGGGGATATATGTATACACATAGCTGATTCATTTTGTTGTACAGCAGAAACTAACACAACATTGTAAAGCAACCATACCCCAATAAGAAAAAATTAACAACTCCAAGAAAACAAATAGCTTTGCAAAAAAAGGAAAAAGAATTACAGTGTATTACTTGGTTCAACTGTGACAAGAATTTACCTTATCAGATGAAGAGAAAAGCTGTGTATTTGTATAATGAAAATTACGGTATGTTTATACCAGGTTGATGAAAAGAGGTGATGATCATAAGATAAGTGTGTGTGTGTGTGTGTGTGTGTGTGTGTGTGTGTTGGGAGGTGGGTTGCAGAGAACAGGAAGCAAGGGGAACCAGTAGGGAACACCTAACACAGAAAAAATAAAAAATAGTGACAAGCATACAATAGTCATGTAAGTGGAATATTTAAAAAGCTGAAAGAGATTGAAATAAAAATAAGATGAGAGAGGGAGAAAAATGAACATTTTTTAATTAAAAAAAAAAGCCATCAAGAACGATTTACACTTTGAAACTATGACGTGTGTCACTTGCATTACAGTCAAAAAACAAAAGCCAACTTAGTGTTGTTAAAATCGCTAGTCAAGCCCACTGGTGAGTTATGACATGTGTTTGGTTGGTCACCTTCTGCTTTAACAAAATGAAACACAACTGGAAAGAATGATATAGAAAATACCAAGGTAGTGAGAATCTTGCCATCAGTGCAGTGAAAGTGAGTTGTTGCATGAAACTTGTGTCTGGGTGTGGGTGAGCATGTGTGCTGTGTGCAGACCATGTCATAACGTAACATGTACTTCTTAGTTCTTCTTTGGAAATACACTGGTTGGTCTAATTCTCTAGTTACAGAGAGGGAAAGAATCCTAGTAAGTGCGGACTTGGACTCATCACAGCAGAGTCAGCTGAGAACAAGAGGGGTGTCTGAGGGTAACATCTTCATTCAGCGCACTATGAAATCAAAAGGAGCCAGCTCGGTACTCCAGCCTCATGAGTTCATTGATTTACAAAATTGTTGACCTCTACAGTTTTCTGCCATCTCTTTTCCAGTTGCTTCTGTCTGTAACATTTCTAAAACATTTGTTTCTTTAAAATCATTTTTGAGGCCCCCTAAGGAACCAGAGATAAATACGTATGTTTGATCCATCACAGTTAAGCAGAATTCTGTCTATGCTTTTATGTTACGTCATGATTAGGAAGACTACAGCACCTGAGGGATTCTGTTGCTAACCAGCTTCATGGTTTGGGATAATAAATGTTTCGTGTTACTCTAATTAGATGCCTACGCAGGTTAAAAATTATATGGATTCAAAAATTCTAAGTTAGAAATACTTTGTGGGTTTAGTCACCCATTCATCAGTCTCAGTTTTTCCCTACAGACATTCCTTGCACCAAGAGTTCGTCCAGATATTCCCTGACCCCATGTGATAACTGAGCATTTGCCAAACCATCACTCAGACCATGAGCCCTCAGGCAGTATCCTGGGTCCTCACAGTCCACGTGGAGGGCATTTGCCATGTGTCTGAGCAGCTTCCCCAGGAGCCCTGTCCACCAAGGACAGACGCAGTGAGACAGGCTGCGACCAGGGACCCTTTGCTGCAACGCTTGCACCTGGACAAACGTCTCCTTGAGCAACAAAACACAAATAAACTATAAGGGACTTTTGCAGTGCATCTGGGGCAAATTATGGACAACAAGATAGAAAAAGACCAAAAAGCCTCACTGCCACTTCTGAAGAGCCAGGAACAAAAGCAGGGCATTGGGAGCAAAAGTAGGGCACTGTATATGCCCCCTGCACTCAACACCACCTAAGGGGTGGGCAAACCACCTAAGCCACCAGTGTGGCCCAAGCCCTGGAGAGACCTCTACCCTCACCCATATAAGGAACAAGCTTGCCCCCTCTGGGAGTGAGCAAGGGAACATGTCTCTTGTTCTCACTTTCCCCTGCTGCAGCAGTGGGGCCCCAATAAAGCCTTGCCGGAATTTCTCCTCTACCCTCTGATCAATTTCTCTTGATCAAGGAGGCCAAGAACCCTGATCAGTAACAGCAGGATCTCACTCCTGGAGCCTCCTTGAAGCTAGGCTCCTGCAGTAGAACCCTCAATACTTCTTACTTCTTAGAGTTTCTGTAAGTCAGTAATTCAGGAGCAGGTGACTGGACAGTTTGGGCTCAGAGACCCTCTTGCATTGTGGCCAAAATCTTGGCCAGAACTCTAGTCATTCAAAAGCTCAGCTGGAGCTGGACGGTCTCTTCCAAGGTGGCTCATTGGCCTGCCTAGCAGTCTGGCAGTTGTGAAGAAACTCAGTTCTTCCCACTTATGCGTCTTGAGGGTCCTCACAATGTGGTGGTGGTCTCTCCAAGGAGCAAATAATCAGAGAGACAGACAGCTAGCTAGATAGAAACCATTCTTTTTATTACTAGCCTGAGAAGTCACATAGCATCATCCCCGCCATATTCTATCATAAGACAGAGTCCCTAAGTCCAAAGCATTTGCAGATATAGTTTGAAGCCTCCACTGCTATCTTTTTGCTCTTCCATCCTCAACAATCGGCTTGCCTTCTGAAGGCCAGATGATGGCTTATGGACCTCTAGTCACCCAGGCCTTACTTCAGGAGCAGGAAGGAGAACACTTGACTGATCTGTGTGTCCCTTATCTTTCAAGGAAATTTCAAGGAAGTCTCAGTGCATGCTTCTATAGCAAGAAGTATGCTGCTTCCTCAGCTGCAAAGGTGAATGAGAAATAGAATATTATTATCTGTAATAATATGCCCAGCTAAACTTTGGGGTTCTGTTACAAAGAGAGGCAGTGAAAGTCAAGATTAGTATAGACAACCAGTATTCTCTGCCCAGACAGACAACATATTAATTCTTAAAAAAACAATCAAGAGACTTCTGGTTCTGACAAGATGAAGTAGCCCCATTCCTCCCAAGTTCTCCTTCTTATAACTGCAAAAACCCTAAGTATAACTCAAAAAGTAAGCTTAGGAAAACTCTGAAAGGTGGGAATTAGATGGTAGATTGCCTGGGAAACTCAAGAGTTGAGAAAGAACAGGAAGCTGAGTTCCCTAGGTGCCTTCCATTGCCATATATCCCAGACAAGCACTGCAGAAGGCTCCCACATGGAAGCTTCAATGGCAACAGACAAAAATGGTCCCAAACATCTTGTTCTCCCAGCCAGAGGACTGGGAAAGGGGGGCCTTAACAAGAAAACATGTCTTTGGCAATAACCACCCGCTGGCCAAACATGGATGGATAAACAGCAACCCCATTCCTTTCACTGTGGAGCTGAGCCTTCACCCCCACCGGGCATCAAGGAATAGAACAGGTAGTGTGAGCCTGAGCTAATCAGCACCCCCTTAATGTCAAGGTCTCCTGGCTCCCAGCTCCCACCCCTACTCTGCAGCAACAAGAAGGAAGGGTCAGCCTTCCCCTCATTTCCACCCTGATGTCATCAGGGCCCAGGGGAAACTCAGACACTCTGTCTTTCTCCGTTGCCCACCCCTTTACTCTCAGAGGCAATGAGAAATCCCACTTTTGCTGGGAAGATGTTAGCAGAAGCTAAACTTCCAACCCAACCACCCATGAAGAGGCAGTGCAGATATGAATGAAAATGACCCATTTTACAAGCAGTGAGTTTGGAAGGGTCTAGATAAGAAGCTGAATTTACAAGCCCATGTAGTACTGTGGTTAGCACATAACAGGGGAATTGCCTATTTTAAAAAAAGATTAAATAGGATTCGGTCAAACCATAATATTCAAAATGAGAAAGACAATCAACAGATGCTAATACAAAGATGAATCAGTTGTTGGAATTATCTGACAAGGATTATGGAAGCATAAAAATGCTTCAAAGAGTAGTTACAAATACCTTAGAACAGAAGGAAAAACAGGAAATCTAAGAAGTGAAAATTATAAAAAGACAGATAACAGACAAGTAAGAGATAAATAGAACAGGTAACAGATACATAGAACCAGATAACCAGATAACTGTAATTTAAAAACTCACTAGATGGGCTTAATAGTAGAGCATAGGTGACAGAAGATAGGATCAATGAACTGGAGAATCAGTGAACACATCAGCTGAATTTACCTAATCTGAATATCAGAGAGAAAGTGGACTAAAAAAATAAAGGAGTAGCTTCAGTGACCTGTGAAGAAACAAAGAACTAACATTCATATTATTTGCACTAAAGAAGAGGACAGAGAAAGAGATGCTGACAAAATACTTAAAGAAATAATGGGTGAATACTCGCCAAGTATGGTGAAAGATATAAATCTACAGATTCAAGAGACTGATTAACACCGAATAGGATATAACCAAAGAAATCCACTCCTAAAACTTCTGAAAATTATAAACAAACAAAAACAATCTTAAAATTGGCTAGAGAAGGACCATATTACATATAAAGAACAACAATTCACATGACAGGAAATTTTTCATCTGAAACCATGGAGCACAAAAGGAAATGGCACATTTCTCAAGTGCTGAAAGAAAAGAACTGTCAACCACAAATTCTATATCTGGTGAAACTATCATTCAGGAATGAAGAGGAAGTGAAGATGTTCTCAAATAAAAGGTAACTGAAAACAAAATCATTAGCAAACTTACCTTTGAAGTATGGCTAGAGAAATTTCTTAAAAAGAAAGAAAATGATAGCAAAAGAAGGTTTGAGACTTCCGAAGGAAATAAAAGCATTGGAATGGACAAAAAAGAGGGGTAAATAAAATAAGACTATTCTTATTAGTTTCTTAAATCATATTTGATGGTTGAAGCAAAATTAAAAAATCACCTAAGTGATGCCCTACATATGTAGAGGAAATTCTTAAGACAATTATATTTCAAGAGTCAAGAGGGTAAATGGACCTAAGTGGAAATAAAGTTTTTACACTTTGCTCAAAGTTTTCATATCAGTAGACAGTTATCAGTTAAATATGTATATTCTAATATCGAGAGAAGCCAAGATAGGCTCTAAATTTGGTCATAAAAGAAACCTCAATACATTTAAAAGAATTGAAATCATTCATAGTACATTCTGTGACCATAAGGAACCAACTAGAAATTAATAACAAAAAAATAGAAAAATCTCCAAACATTTGGAAATTAAATGACACACATGTAAACAATCTCTGATTCAAAGAGGAAGTTTAAAAAAAAATTATAAGTGCATAGTATTGAATGAAAATGAACACAGAACACATCAAAAGGTGTGAGATTCAGCTAAAGCAGTACAGGAAGTAAATTTATAGCAATAAATGCTTATAATTAGGAAAGAAGATTCTTGAATTAATAATCTAATTTCCTACCTTAAGATATTAGACAAAGAAGAGCAAAATAAACACATATAAGGAAGGAAATAGTGAAGATAAGAGAAGAAATCAATAAAATTGGAAAATAAGAGAGAAAATCAATGGAACAAAAGTCTGATTTAAAAAAATTAATAAAAATTGTAATCTCTAAGAGGACTGAGATGGGAAGAAGACACAAATCATCAGTACCAGGGCTGATCCTCTAGATTGTGCATCCACTAAGAGGACAAAAAGGGAATATTACAAATAACAAATAAATTTAATAAATTAGAAGACTCCATTCCTTAAAAATCACCAACTATCAACACTCAACCATAATGAAGTATATAGTCTGAATAGTCCTCTACCAAGTAAAGAAATTAAGCTTGAAATTAAAAAGCTCCTGAAAGGAAAAAAAAAAGTCAAGAAAAATATCTCCAGATCTCATTTCAAAGTACAACCTGAGCTAAACTGAACTGTCTTGTTGATTGCAGCCCAGAGCTGGATTAGCACAGCAAATCTAATTAGCATTGCTTGTTTAAAAAAAATAAAAAACAGCAAAATATTTCCCTACAGAAAAGGGAAGGGAGCATCTCTGATGTGTCATCCCTCATTTCTTTACATTCTGACAAAGAAGAAAGCCCTCTGTATATTAACAAGTGTACGTGGAATCTAGAAAAATGGTACAGATGATCCTAATTTGCAGGGCAGGAATAGAGATGCAGACATAGATAATTGGACATGTGGACACAGGGGAGAAGGGGAAGGTGGGATGAATTGGGAGATTAGGACTGACATAAATACACTACCATGTGTAAAACAGGGAACCTGCTGTATAGCACAGGGAGCTCAGCTCAGTGCTCTGTGGTGGCCTAGATGGGTGGGGTGGGGGAGGGGGGTGGGAGGGAGCTCCTAGAGGGAAAGGATATATGTATACACATAGCTGATTCACTTTGTTGTACAGCAAAAACTAACACAACATTGCAAAGCAACTATACTTCAATTAAAAAAATTTTTAGAAATTAAAAAAGAAGGAATAATATATCACTATGGAAAAAAAACCTAATCAGAAATCAAAAAAAAAAAAAAAAAAAAAGAAGAAGAAAGAGAAGAAGAAGGGGAAGAAGAAGGAGGAGAAGGAGAAAGCCCTTTGCTTGATTCACAGGAAATAGCTGCATATGAGTGAGCCCTGAAAAGCATTTCATGAAGCTGAGGCAGGATCTATTGAAATAGACTTTAAAAATGTAATTTAAGAGATTTTTTTTACTTTGTTTTTTCTGGATATCATGTGCACTGTATTTGTGGCTATATATTGTATTAGTGATATTTTAGATGCAAAACAAAACATGTGACCACCTTGCTATTTCACAGCTCTCTGATTTCATCTGTTCCTTCCGCTAAATGCCATGGCGTTCCTACCATTCTTCCCTGGCTAATAACTCTTCCCCTTCAAGCCTCACAAGTGTCTTCAATGACCTTTGCTTCTTTGCTGCCACAGTGTCCCCAGGAAACCTGCTCCCTTGACCATCCAGGCTCCTGCCATTTGTAAAGCAAGGCTCTCACCCTCCTTCCTGGGGGCACCATCCCTCTCACTTCACAAATCAAAGATTCAGTCTGCATTTCTCGGTCTCTGCTGGTACCTCCTCCTCCTCGGCACAGGCATTGGTCCAGGTCCGGGGCTGCAACCAAATGAAAAACCAGTGTGGTTCCAGGATGCAGCTGTGGAAGATTCTGAGGTGGGGCCCCCCTTTTCTTGTGCATAAGCTGTGGGAAGAGAATCCCCCTCTTTTTCTCAACCCTTGCTATGAGGATGTGAGATTTCTAAGGGCTTGGCCATTTTCTGACACCATGAACACTTCTGAATTTGCTGGGGTGGATTTTCATATTGTTAAACCAAATTCTGGATGTTGAAACCTGGTCTTCAATAGTTTTGTTTCAACTATTCATCTGAGATCAAGCTCGTCTGTAAATGTTTCATTTATATATAACAATCAATTCACACTTTAGTGTCCTGGTGTGGGTTCAGCAAGAGACCCCGTCCAAAAATTCCTATCTTAACACTTATTCTCTATTTAAATTATTGATTTCTATATTTTTCTCCCCAACAAGAGTGTGAGCTTTTCGTGGAATGGGATCATGTAGCAGCTTATTCATATTTTAATCTTCAATTGTAAGCTGACACCATAGCATTTAGAGAACAATTAATAAATATTTTAAAGTAATTAGCAAGAGAGAAGCTTTAAGAGAGGAAAAACATTATTTGTAATTTTTTCACACTTTGTTTAATTTTTAGTTAAATACTTTTTTTACTTTCTGCAATCCTGTAGCATACAGGATTCTTGACGCGCATATATGGACAGTAACCCTAACCTCTCTTTTTCAATACAACTGCTTCCATAAAGAGAACTCCCCATTGATCCCAAAGGACAGAATTAAGTGACAACGATTTGCAATGACTTGGGGTAGTTTTTTATCCTCTGAAAATGTTAGGGGAAACACGGACTGAAACCACCCACCCCGGCCAGGCAAAGACAGTAATAATTTGTATGAGTTATTTTACGACAGGAGGTCCTGCTAAGGAACATGGAACCAACAAGCCACCACCAGCCGGAAGAATTCAGGAAAGGTCAAAAGTTGACGCCAGTCCAACATGTCCTACCCACCTCCCAGAATCTTCCTCTCTGGAATCCTAACTTGGCTGAGCAACGTGTGCACCACCAGGAAGGTCCCTGAGTCAGAATGATTGGCCAGAGACAACCCGGAAACTGATCCCATCACCATAAAACCCAAGACTGTGGGCCACGTGGAAAAGCAATCCTCCTGGGCTCCCTCACCCTCCTGCTCTCCACCTGGGTGCCCCTTCCCAATAAAATCTCTTGCTTTGTCAGCATGTGTGTCTGCTTGGACCATTCATTTCTGAGTGTTAGACAAGAGCCCACTCTTGGGCCCTGGGAGGGATCCCCCTTCCTGCAACAAACATACTTAACCAATAATAACTTAACAGAGAATGGTATATGAAGCTTGTTTTGCACTAGCCAGCTAAAATAATTAAACAAACAAAACCCAACAAAGATGAACATCAAAGGTTCTTTGTAGATCTTGATTTAGAAACTCCATCTACATCTATCTGAGAACAAAATACTGTCCCTGTAACTGAGCAGGACCCTATGGGGCCTTCCTGGGACGGACCCCTCTCCCATATTCTCTGCTGTAGCTCCTCTCTGAAGGACCCAGATCAGAGTAGCTCACGCACAGTTCCTGAGTTTTTCAGATGCTAAAACCAACACCAAATGGAAGAAATTAACTACTTGATGATCCTGAGCATGTAGCCCCCAGACCTTCTGGCACCTAAGGACTGATCACTATCAACCAATCAGAGAATCATACACCAGCTGATCACAGACCCTGGGACACCCCTACCTCACTTTGTATTTAAAAATGCTTTGCTGAAGCCTTTCAGGGAGTTCAGGGTTTGCAGGGACACGAGCCACCCATCTCCTTGTATGGCCCTTCGCTAAGCCTTTCTCTGCTCCAGACTCTGATGTTTTGGTTTGTTTGGTCTCACTGTGTGTTGGGCATGTGAACTGTTGTCTGGTAACATCCCAGGGCGAATAACATTATCAGTCAAAGAACAAATTCACTCCATACACATCCTTATATGAAGGTTACCATATTAATAAATCTGCAGGGCAAACAACTTTTTAAAAATATGTCTCTACTAATCTCAAGGACAGAATTATTTTAAAAAATCTTTTTGATTCGCAGATTTTTAAATTTCATAACCTTTGTATAAGAATGTGTATGTATGTAGAGAGAGTTTATTGTTTAAACACTCTGATACATTTTACTTTACACACTTTTGTGTCAGTATCTTTTACACCTCAGTACAATTTATGTATTTATGATTAATGTTCATTAAAATTTTAAATATTTTTCTTAAAAATAGTCAAATTATATCTCAATGTAAAGTAAAAACAAATTTTAATTGCCTTATTGGCCACTTTCCAGTACCATCTATTTAGTAATCAATTAATTTAATCAGATTCACCCTCTGGTTTAAATATTGAAAAGTCTTTTTAAGAATTACCATAATTAAACTGATTGATGTGCTTTTCATATTTATTGTAGCTTTTAAAGTCAATTTATCTATTGAATGGTTTTTTTTAATTAATTTATTTTTTGTCTGTGTTGGATCTTCATTGCTGCACACAGGCTTCCTCTAGTTGCAGCAAGCGGGGGCTACTCTTCATTGTGGTGTGTGTGGGCTTCTCATTGCAGTGGCTTCTCTTGTTGTGGAACATGGGCTCTAAGCACACGGGCTTCAGTAGTTGTGGCACATAGGCTCAACAGTTGTGGCTCATGGGCTCTAGAGCACAGGCTCAATAGTTGTGGCGCACGGGCTTAGTTGCTCCATGACATGTGGGATCTTCCTGGAGCAGGGATCGAACCTGTGTCCTTGAATTGGTAGGCGGATTCTTAACCACTGCGCCACCTAGGAAGTCCCTGAATGTTTATGTTAAATCACAAGAGGGTCTGTTTATGAAGTTTGCTTAAGTGGGGTTGGTCTCTAAAAACAAACAACAGCAAAGCCTGTTACACTATCCTAGCAATTCCATTCTAGTTTTTGTAAAAACAAAACGTTTATTTTTGATGCCCCAACGTAAGTTTTAGAAATTTCTGCTACTTTCTATTAAATTAAGATGATTTATAAGACCTAGATGGCTTCAGTAAATAAAATTCTGAAATGGGGACACAGAATGCTCCCTTTTCGCACGATTTCAGGATGGTGTTGGCAGGTCTTTAATATACTCCTGAATTTTTAATACCCAGGGTTTTGTTTCATTTTTTCCTTCTTTTTTATATACTGAATTCAAGCTCATAGATGGAGTTGGTGTAAAGCAACACTCTAGATGGGAGACTTTTATAGATATTTGTTCCCTTGTCTACAATGAAACGTTTCAACATGACCTTCAGGATAAGTCATCTGTTCCAAAACCACAGCTTCTGGTGGCATCAGACACACTGCAAAGCCCTTTAATTTCCGTGGCTCCTTGTCTACACCTGCTGGTTGTAATGGGAAGGCAACCACACCTGCTTGGTTGGCAAACAACACTTTTTCATAAAGACAGAGATGCAGTTTGGTCAGTTCCCTTCTTGCCTACCAGGTGGGTCACCTGCTGGTTCCTGGCTTGATGCTATTGAGACCAGGCGTCTGAGGGGATGAGGTCATTTGAGGCAGGGACCATGGTGCCGGGGAACTCCCTGCCTTCATGTCCCCTCTTTCCCTCACTCTATGTAAGGATGTGTCCCAGCTCTGATGGAAACAGAGATAAAGGATGCACAGCAGGTTGGGGAGGAAAGATGGGGGGAGAGGAACTGAAGAACATAAGCAAAGGATGATCCCAACACAAGTTTCTCTAGAGAGAAGACCTACATGCAGAGAAGCATGACCACCCTGGAGAGCATCACAGACCCTCACAGCCCTCCCTGTGTATTTACTAACAAGTCCCAGGCAGGCTGTGTAGATGAAAGGGCATCCTGTAAAGTGCCTGGCACAGGGAGATGAGCTATGAGTCAGACCTTTCCTGTGCATCCTCACGAAGGTTATCACAGCAGCTGAGAAAGAAAGTGACTAATGAAAGATGACTCGTGTGTGTGTGTGTGTGTGTGTGTGTGTGTGTGTGTGTGTGTAGCTCCATCAAGGTCTTCAGAGATCCCAATCTCAAAGGTGATTAGAAAGAGACGCCTTGTCACTATACGCTGAGTATTTCTCTCTCTAGAATTGTGGTATATCTAAAAATGATGGTAAGAAAACAGAGAAGAAATAGACGTAATAAAAAAACAAAAAAATTCCAGGCAAAACGTCTTCTATAATAAGTGTTTGTTGATGAATTAATTTCATGTTTAGTATGAGATAGTTAAAAGGATAAGCAAGTACAAGTATAGAGGTCAAGTTCAAGGTTGGAGTGGCCCCAATGCTGGCTGTTCACGATGTCTATGAATTATTATTTGGTGTGAGATGACAGAAGTGACAGGGAAGGGGCTGGGAATCTGCAGACCTGCGTTTTGCTATGACCTCCGATTTTGTAAAGCATGATCAGAAACAGAAAACCAAGCCTTAGCCCTGTCCAGTACTGTTCTGGACCAGAGTCTGTCTCTGCCCAGCCCAAACATCTCACCCCCTCTTCTGCTTTTCTGGCTTTCCTGTTCCTACACTGGGTCTCAACACAACCAGAAGCAGGCAGTGAATTACTCCCCTTTGACCCAGCACCCTGACTTGCAAGGTCCCTAGCTACCCGCCCCCCATCTCCCTGCCCACTTATTTCCCTTCCTGTTTCTCCCCTGTGGTGTTTTGCTCACAGCAAGCTTTCTATTAACTCCCATGGAGGTGTTAACAGATAACCAAGCTGTTAACTGAAGTGTGAATGTTCTCAGGATTATTTAAATTTTGAAAGCAGGCTCTTCAAAGACCCAAACATTCAGTTACATAGGGAGTGAGACTGGGGACTTCCCTGTGACTTCCCTGTGGCTTTGGAAGAAGGTAGGGGTTTAAGGAGCTTTGCCGGTGGTGGGAGGTGAGTTGGACCCCATGAGGCTAGCACAAACCCTCTGCAGACAGGTTCCTTCTACCTCTTTGCACTTATGCTATTTCCAGCTTGCACTTTGTTGGTAAATCCTGCTCTGTGTCAGATCTGGAGTTTGATGCCCTATTAGACGCTTGTCTCCCAAGACAAGTACCACTGTCACTGAGCATTTTTCCGACAGATTTTTACAACTGATAGCAGTCCATGTGGGGCCAGCGATAGCTAGATGTGAAGAGATTCTATGAACATCTGCGGGCCAGCAGTGAAATAAATGCACTTTGGGGTAAATGGAAAATATATCTCTATATACCTAAAGGTGATTATGCTAGCTTCAGACAGTGATCACTATGCTAAAATATGTGATGGATATGAAAGGGGAAGAGTTTGCAGTACTATCCTTCATCAAATAATCAAATATTCTATAGCAAATAACATACATCTTTTTTAGAGGTTGGAAGTTTTTTTTGTTTTTGTATGTTTGTTTGTGGCCACACGGAACAGCTTGCGAGAATCTCCCACCAGGGCTCCAACCCAGTCCCCCTGCAGTGGAAGGGAGTCCTAACCACTGGACCACCAGGGAATTCCCTGGAAGGTCATTTTTAATTTAATAATTACTTCTGCTGTGCATCAAGTTTCATCTAAGGCACACTTTCTCTGTTTTTTCTATCAGATTTAAATGAAAAAGAATGAGGTTTTTAAACATATTAAAATATTCTCATTGAATTAAGAGGAAAGTACTTCCAACTCTGAAGTAGAGCAGTGAGGCTGGGGTGCAGGCAGCTGAAGGACCAGGCATCTGGAAGAGGCCATAGTGGAGGGCTGACCTAAGGATGACCTAATGATGTTCTGAGCGGGAATTAGCACATTCTAAAATACAGGACGGCCAGCTTTAGAGGCCAAAACAAACATCTTCGGAGATTAGTACACATTAGTGTTCTTAAAGTTGTCTGACACGTGTTGACACCACTCTGTGCATCTATGAATTTCAACTGCAGATTCTTTTTTTTTTCTCCCCTTGCTATCATTCATCAGAGTGGAAAAGGGGGAAATTGTGGAAAAATATTTTTCTGAGTTAAAGAATAGCAATTTTTTATTTCATTTTACATACTAGACATTTTTAAATCCTGTATTAAAAATAATAATCAGTGTTAATTAATCATGTCTGACTTATTTTAATATAGTTTGAAACATGTGACACAAATGTTACATGAGATTGAAATTGAGAAAGTGAGACGGTACCGCTGTTATTCAAGTAGCTCCTCAAGTTTCAGGAGCTCCAGGACATTTTCAAAGGTCACAGCTTTGGGAGATGGACTTTTGGCTGAAATAATCTTCAGTGATTCACACAGAGATACAGATCATGATCGCAATGTTTTAGCCTCTGTGGATCTCCTGCTTTCATATAATGGTCACTTCACCTACATCATCTAATAGGTCTTTGGGAGAGTCTGTCTTCGTCAGATTCTGCTCACTGGGGGCCAATAACTGACTCCTTCCAGCTTATTTAGAATATGTGGAGAAGCCAGAGGGAGCCCAGTATTTGGTCATAAATGGAGGTTTGAAAAGCAAAATGAATTTCAAAGCTCTCTTCCATGGTGCAGTAGGGAGACACAGACGGGGCTTTTAAGTTTCGGTTTAAGTCCTAGAAAGTAAACTACAGCTGCAAAGGCGTTTTTATGAAGGGAGAATAAGGTACAGCACGTGAGGGGTGGGGGCGGACTCAAACGCCGCATGTAGTGAAGATTTGCTCCCTAAAAAAAGAAAGGAAAGGAAAAGAACTTCCGCCCTTTATCATGAACTTCACCTACACGTAGCTTACATTTTCTGGACTCCGGCGCATCCCCAAGGCCCCGCGGGCGGCTTCCCCCGGGGCGGGGAGTCCGAGGAGTCGGACGGTGACGCACCGAGTCGTCCTCAGCTCGCGTCCCTCTCCAGCCGAGCAGCGCCGAGCCGCAGGGCAGCGGCGGGGAGACCGCGCGCCCCCGGGAGCGACGCCGGTCGGCGGCCGCGCCGGAGCCGGTGCCGAGCGGGCGGGAGGCGGATGCGGGTCCGCGCGGGCGCCGCGTCCTCCGCTCCAGCCGAGTCGCATCCGGAGCGCCCGCAGCTCGGATCAGGGGAGGAAGGTGGGCCCGGAGGAGGCGGGACGGGAGAGCGGCCGGGTAGGGGGGCCCGCGAGGAGGGCGGTGCGGGGAAGGAGAGCGTGGAGGGGGAGGGAGGGGCGCGCAGAGCCGAGCGGCGGCCGCGGGTGGGTACGGGTGCGCGGGGCCGGCGGGCGGCGGCGGCCACGGGAACCGGGAGCAGCGCCGGGGAGCGGCTCCGGGAGCGTGTCCAGCGCGTCCAGCAGGGCCGGGAGGCTCACGGGGTTGGCGTCGGCCCACTCCCCCCTCCACCTCCTGCTCCCGGCCGAGACGCACGGTCCGGGCCCCCGTGTGACTCGGCTCCGGTGTCTCCGTCCCCAGATGCTCCGGGCGCCGGCCGTGCTGTGCGTGTGCGCGGCCGCCTGGTGCGCGCAGGCTCTGGCGGCGGCCGCGGGCCGGCCGGACGGCGGCAATTTTCTGGACGACAAACAATGGCTCAGCACGGTGTCCCAGTACGACCGGGAGGCCGGACAGTGGAACCGATTCCGAGACGTAAGTCGGCGCCTTCCCGCGCTCGAGCGCGCTGCCCCGGGTGGCGTGGGGGTCGGGTCGGGGCGCGGGGGGCAGGTGGGCGCCTCCGAGGCCGCGCCGGGCTGCGGGGGTCGTCTGCCCGACGCCCGGGGTCCTGGTCCCCCCAGGTCCCCACGGTCCCCTCCCCTCCCCCAAAGGTTCGCAGAGTGCCCCCTGCCCAACTTTGCACGGGGTCTGGCCCTGGCGGACACGGCCAGGGGGCTCGCGAGGCGTTGCGCTGCGGTGGCCTCGATCCTGCCGCTGGCTGCGCACCGGGAGGCCTGGGGGCGGGGGGCTGGACAATGTGGCCTCGTCGGCGCCCGCCCGCTCCCGGGGTCGGAGGGAGTCTGGGGCCCCAGTAGGCTTCAGCCTCCACATCCGGCGTGGACCTGCCCTCGATGGCCGTGTCGCAGACTCTGCGCGGCGAGGGTGGGCGGCCGCAGGGGCGGCGGTGGCAGAGTTAAGCTGTGGACCCCTTACCGCCCGCACCCTACCCCGGAGCTTCCTCAGGGGTGGCGAGGGCTGTGGAGACGCAGCCTGTACCTGAGACCCGACCGCGGGTCGCTGTGCACCTGCTGGTCCGTGTCCACCGCACGCGGCCGCAGCGGAGCCGCGGGGCTGAGCCCGGTGGTCCAAGTGGGGCTGCCCCCCCCGCCCCCCTTAAACCGACGTGGGGCGGGGGGCAGACGCGGGCCGCGCTCCTCACACCTGAGGACCCAGTGGACCGGCCCGCAGCGCCTCGTGGAGAGGCGGATCGGCTCCCTGGGCTCGCATTCCGTCTCGATTTGGGAAATTGGGAAAGTGAGTGGAAGCTCGGGCTAGTTTCGTGCTGGGTCCTCCACCCCCAGCCGCTCCCGGCACCCCTCATGTGAAGTGGCTGACGAGCCAAACCCAACGTGGAGCCGATTCGGGCAGCCGGATTCCGCAAGAAACGCTCATTTTCACTATAAAATTCGACGTAGCATCTCATTGATATTAGGCCTGGGTACGAGGGGTGGAAAACGGTGATGCTCGCATTTAATAGGGCTCTGTCTTACCTGCCTTGTGAGCGAAGAAGCCTAAACAACACTTCACTGCTAAATGAAATGTCTTACACCGGCGAGCTCCTTACACACCTGTTTTATTCAAGTTAATGCTAATGTTGAATGCGATCAAAAAGGCCAGTAAGCGAAGGAGATATTTCTAAACCTGGTGGAAAATTTCTTTGCATCCTGCCCTCATTCGGGTTGAACGTTTGTTAACTGTTTGAATAATGCTTCCTTTTATGACAGTTCCTTACTTAATGGCTACTTGAAAAATCTTTTAAAAATGAATTTTATGCTACATTCTCTAAAATGTATTTTAGATTTTGATTATCTTAGTATTCTCTGATTTTATTCAGATTGCTTTATTGAATTATTAAGAGCAAACCAGTCTATACTTGGACAGTTTGTAAATGTGCTTGATTTAAACTACTGAGAAAGCTTAGTGGACTGGAGCATTAGATATTCCAGGGTTCCTGGATCCAGTTTCTACAGAGACCTAGGAGACTGCTGTATTGCTACAGTGTCTGCAGTTATTCTTATGTGATCTCAGGAGCAAAATCCATCAAAATTATATGCTAAATTTAAGTAAAGGATTTACTGACTTTTTTTTATAGCAAACATCTGTTTGAAGTACATGCTAATGTACATGCAGACGTAATAAGGATTTATTTGAGAAACTTCTGCCGAGTTTTAGGGTTACCTTTGTAGTAAGACATTTTGTGCGTGACTTCTGGAGGGCAGGTGGAAGATACCCTTGATCTTTCCCCCTTGAACCACCTGTAGCTTATTGTTAACATGATAAAAGGTGTGCTGACATTGTGATGTCTCAGCACAGAATGCATAATATAGGATCCTTATTTAGACCACGCACCCCACTGGCAATGTACATATTTTCTTTGTCTTTTGGGGAATCCTTAGCTTGACATTTTTTTCTGAATCTCTCACAATGTTGTTTATTGCTTGGTTCATTTTAAACTGGGAGCACATGGTTAGGAGGCATTGCTTGAAATAAGTCTGTACTGCACAGTCTACCTTTAAATGTTCTGCTTCTGCTCTGGTATCTTAAATAATGGCATTGCATACTCAGTTGGTATAAACGCAGAGAAGGAAGCAAATCTGAACCTCTTCTTATGGAAACAACTTGACTGAAGTATACTTCTGTTTAGTGCTTTCCTCTGATTAAAATATAATTAATTTCATTTAGAAAAAAAGCTTTGGGATTTCTCAGCATAATTGATGTTGAAATTAATTCTTACCTTCTTGTGGGTATTTTACACAGTTACCATTATTTTAGAAGTAACTCCTTAATGAAAATTTGAAATATATCTTCTTTTGAAGAATATTTGAAAACTATCTTGAATAATATTTGAAATACAATTCCTTCTATTTTAATGGAATGATTTTTAAAATAAATGTATGTTTTGTATAATATAAGTTGTTTACATAATAAAGCTTTAGAAATAAGGACCATGGGTAAGAAATATTATGTGAGAGCAGGTGAACAGAGGAAGCAGGGTCATTGATGACTCAGTGGGAAAGGATGAGTCATCTCAGTTTCCTCAGGATAAATCACAGAGAAATAAGAACACCACAGGCAAGCTTACAATGAGTAAGTATTAACCTAGGAGAAACTTCAAGTAATTTTGACCACTCTATACTAGCAAACTCTTTCAATAAAGTTTTGTTGCCTTTTTAAAGTGTATAAAATGTCATTTTATAGACACAGAACTTTTATCCTTTTGAAAATCATTAATGTATTTGGATATTAGTATAAAATTCCTGTAGAGATTCTAGTCTCCACATTTTAGGAAAAATAAAAGTTTAGAAAGAAGTCAACACATTTGAAAATAAGTGTGGTAGATTGAACCAGCCTGTTATGTTCAGGGTATAATGATGTGATGTTGAAATAAAGCACACAAAAAACTCTCAACCACAGGGTATACTTAGTAAGATACACCGGTTGCATGGCAGTTTCTACTCTTTTAGCTCTGGTGATGAAATCAAGATCCCAAGACTCCTCAGTGGGGGAATTGTGAGAATACCATGACCTTCACCAGGTACAGGGTAGAGGACCCCTCATCCCATTTCTGCAAATATGAATGTATACACCAGTCTGTTAGGAGAATTGAAGATTGGGATCCATTATAAAGAAACTGTCATTAGCTCATGAATAACATGGCTTATCTATTATATATTTCAAACATTTATGGTTTATAAGTTAATTAAACTGTACTCTTTATCATGTAATAAATGAGTAGGGAGTTTGGAAGCCAATAAATTAATCGGCAGTGAATGATATAATACCACCTTCAACCTTATATATTATTGATTTCATTGGAGGGTATATACTAATTAGGAATGGTGGAAGGGATACTGTATGTTGGCAGCAATACAATAAAAATCTATCAAAAGTGGCAACAATGGCCACGCTAATTTTAAATAACTCATATAGCCAATTCAGAATTCTATCCTTAAATTGAAATTCAAATGCTTCTAGGTTACATTTCTTTTTCTCTTTTTCAATAAAAATACTTGGGAGTGAGGGGTAGGGGGGAGAGGTAGGGATGAATAAGTGGGTCACAGAGAATTTTTTCTTAATCAGAGATACTTTAAAAAATGTTTTCAGAAATATATTTGACTTACAATGTTGTGTTAGTTTCAGGTGTACAACAAAGTTAGTCAGTTATTTATATATACACACACACATATACTATATATATGTATACAAGAAACTGAGTGTAGTTCCCTGTGCTAACAGTGGGTCCTTGTTGATTGTCTGTTTTATATATAGTGGTGTGTATATGTTAATCCCAAACTCCAAATTTATCCCTCCGCCCCTTTCCCCTTTGGTAACCATAAATTTGTTTTGTATGTCTCTGAGTCTATTTCTGTTCTGTAAATAAGTTCATTTGTATCATTTTTTTAGATTCCACATAGAAGCAATATCATGATATTTGCCTTTCTCTGTCTGACTTACCTCGCTTAGTATGATCATCTCCAGGTCCATCCATGTAGCTGCAAATGGCATTATTTCATTCTTTTTTTTGTGACTGAGTAGTATTCCATTGTATATATGTACCACATCTTCTTTATCCATTCCTCTGTCCACGGACATTTAGGTTGCTTCCATGTCTTGGCTATTGTAAATAATGTTGTTGTGAACATTGGGGTGTGTGTATCTTTTAGAATTAGTGTTTTCACTTTCTTCAGGTGTATGCAGTATGGAGGTTCCTTAACAAACTAAAAGTATAGCTACCATATAATCCAGTGATTCCACTCCTGGGCATATATCTGAAGAAAACTATAATTTGGAGAGATATGTGCACCATGGAAGATTTTTTTGGGCAATGAAAATACTCTGTATGATAGGATGTTGGTGGATACAGGTGATTGTACGTTTGTCTAAGCCCAAGGGTGAGCCCTAAGCTAAACCATGGACTTCAGGTGACTCTAATGTGTCCTGTAGTAGGGTCAGTTGTAACATTGTAGCATATGTCCCATCTGGTGGGGAGGTTGACAAGGGGAAATTCATTCCTGTGTGGGCAGGGGGTATATGAGAAATCACTGTATCCTCCTCTCAGTTTTTCTGTGAACCTAAAACTGCTCTATAAAAGTAGAGTCTTAAAAAAAATCATAACCACAACTCCATCACCTCAAAAAAACAAAAAACCTGGGGCTTGTTTTGAAGGCTGTTTTAAGAAGTGGTTACCATTTGTGTTGCAAAACCTGAAATCAGCTTCAGTTACATTTGTTATTTGAGTAATTTTTAATACTCTTTAGATAAATCGGAAGCAGTAGGTAGTAAAGTTTTACAGTTTAAAAATACAACCTTAACATAAGTTAAGGGACATGTGAAATGTTGTGAAAATGTAAAATATAGGTTGAAGTGTCTCAGAGGCACTCAAATTATAAGTTGTTTTTTTTTTTTTAAATGCCTGATTTGGATATACTGAAGAGTAAGTAAACCTTTATGGACTTCTTTTTTTTAAAAAATTTTATTGAAGTATAGTTTATTTACAATGTTGTGTTAATTTCTGGTGTACAGCAAATTGGTTCAGTTTTTATACATTGTATACACACACACATATATCTTATTCTTTTCTGTTATGTTTATCACAGAATATTGAATATATCAATTGTTACCTATGCTATACAGTAGGACCTTGTTTATCTATTCTCTGTATAATAGTTTGCATCTGCTAATCCCAAACGCCTATGGACCTCCTTTTTCTTTCCCTTTTTCATATGAGTTGAGGTTCCAGAGTGTACAGATTATTTGAGAGAGAAAGGCTGATGGGAGGGATGTTTCCAGGTGCTTAGTGGCTGCAGAGGACTAAAGCACCCCCACACCCCGAGTCTGTTAACTTGGACCGCTGTTAGAAAGTAAATAAGACAGTTGGTTTCTGTGTCTACTCCAAGGAAAAGACTCTTGCTTTAAAACTCATGAAAATTCAGACAATGGAAATCTTTAAAAGAACCCTCTCAGCATGTTTTTTAGATTTATGACAAGCCCTGGCTGTGTGTCAGGAGTACCCAGCGTGCCCTCAACACTGAGGGCTCCTGCTTTTTTACTGAGATGTAATTGACAAATACAATTGTATATATTTAAGGTGTATGATGTGATGATTTCATATTCATATATCTTGTGAAATGACTCCTTTTGTGGTACTTTAATAGTAGGCAAGAGTTGTATTACTTCACTTTTCAACACTATGCACCAAAAACAAACAATTATTAACAATTTGGAAACATCTAACACATTAAACCACTATTCTCTCTGTTCAGGAAAATTTTCTCCATAGTGGATATCCAATTCCTATGTTTTTAAAGTCCATCTTTAGTGCTTCTCACTATGAAACCACAGTTTAGAATGTTGTGCCATTATGTTTTTTGACAGTTGAGAACATGGGGTCTTCTTGGGAATTCTTCACAGTTAATTCCTCGCATTTTCACGAATGTGTTTCTCTTTTTTTGATATTTTGATGACCGTGGACCACACTGTGTTTAAAAATCCAAATCTGTAGCAGCCTTTGTAGACAGTGTCTGTGTCTGTATTTGCAGATCAGAGCATGCAGTGTTTTTTATATCGGACTGTCGTTCATATTGTTGAAACATTAGGGGTTTTACTCAAGAGGCTGGGAGTTGACCGCTTAGGGGAAGCAGCAGGCTTTGAAGGTTCTGGGCCATCCCCATGCAGCGTCCTGACCTCTCCTGGTCATTGCGGTCTTGGTTAAGCAATGGTCCTCGTTAAGCAGTGGTCCTGGTTAAGCAGTGGTTTTGTACAATCTCCACATCCCTGTTTCTTACTGCCACCATCATCACTATATAGGGTTGGTTTTGTCAAGTCATTGTCATGTGAGGAAGGCAGGTCCACGATGCCCAGGGATCTGCCGTTTCTGCAGAGAGGCTCCTGGGTGGAGCTGACACCACACTGTCAGACCCCATCAGGAAGCCTGAACTGAGTGCAGAATTAAGTCAATTTACCATGGCTTCGTTCTAACAGATAGAATTTATGGGTGTGGATAACACTCTTAACTCTCCAGATCTCATAACTTCCAGAGAATTATTAGGAGAGTGTAACTAAGAGGACTGAGGAATAGGTTACTTTGTACGTGTGTGTGAATATATGTTCTATATGTGTGTATGTAGGTACATATAGGTCCACGCATAAATGTATATGTGTTGTGTATATGGTTTACCTGTGTGTGCGTGTCTTCAAATAGGTAACAGGTTAAATAATTAGAAAACCAAGGTGATTGTATATTGTATTGTAGCTATTACTTTTATATGCGAATTAGAAAGCAGACAGTCCCCCTAAAATGTTGACATGTATCAGTGTTTTTTTTTTCTGATTAAGTTTTCTGCATCTCATAAATTGAGAAATGGTCTCGTTTGCTGTTACAGGCGTGGTCCCTGTGTGCCTTCCTGGTTCTAATAGGAAGTCAGCTTGTTGGGAATTATATACTTAAACTTTTTAGCTAGAAATACAATAGGAAGATGAAGTGCTGATAGAAAGCATTTATTTTCCTGCTCTTACAATTTTATTTTTTATTGAAGTATAGTTGATTTACAATGTTAATTTCTGTTGTATAGCAAAATGACTTAGTTACACACACACACACACACACACATTCTTTTATCATATTCTTTTCCATTATGGTTTGTCATAGGATATTGAATATAGTTCCCTGCAGTATACAGTAGGACCTTGTTGTTTATTCATTCATTCTGTATATAAAAGCTTACGTCAAAAAAAAAAAAAGCTTACATCTTCTAACCCCAACCTCCCAATCCATCTCTCCTCCTACCCCCTCCCCCTTGGCAACCACCACTCTGTTCTCTATGTCTGTGAGTCTGTTTCTGTTTTGTAGGTGAGTTCATTTGTGTCATATTTTAGATTCCACATGTAAGTGATATCATATGGTATTTGTCTTTCTTACTTCACTTATTATGATAATCTCTAGTTGCATCCATGTTGCTGCATATGGCATTATTTCATTCTTTTTTGTGGCTGAGTAGTATTTCATTGTGTGTGTGTGTGTGTATGTGTGTGTATACACATATACATATACCACATCTTCTTTATCCATTCATCTGTCCATGGATATTTAGGTTGTTTCCATGTAAAACTGCTTTTAGATCTCATGATTCTGAATCAGAGTAACATTTTCTGTTCTTCTACAGCTTTAGTTTTCATGATCTGGGCCAGAATTCTTTTATTTTATTTTCTGCATTTATTTTTAAAAGTGATCTGTGAATCTTCTATACTCACCATCCAACTCCTGGAGTATTTACATGCATCTTCCCATTTATGAAAAATCCTTTCATCTTTTCTGCTCTGTCTGCTTCTCTTAGCTTACAGATTTCCCTGCCCTGTTGGACTGTAAGCTCTGTACTGCTATAGACTGTGCTCTCTGCCCCCTCACACCCTGCAGTTCACAGGCATCAGCACAGTGACCGCTGCGAGTCAGGATTAGAAAACACTGACTGTGAAGGAGCCCTGCGTGCAGTGTGCCTGCTGGCCACCTAGGGCCAAAGAAAGGCTTTCAGATCTGTGTGCTTTCTAGGGGCCATTTCCCTTCTGGGCCACCCCCCACCCAGTTTTGTAATTTGAATGAATATTTAATTGTTGTAAAATGTCAGGTGTCGAATACTAACCTGCCTTCACCATCAGCCTGCAGTGTGCCGGGTGGACGTGCCAGGCCCCGGCGGTGTGTCTACTTGACCGTTGACTGGGGTCCTGTGCATGCCCGCATCCACTTCTCCTGCAGTTTTGATTTTTGCTTCCCATTAAGTAATATCAAAGCCAGTGTCTCCCCTGTCTTATTTGACTACTGCACTTCAGTTCATGGTTGTGCGTGTGAGTCCAGACAGTTCACAGCGTGTCCAGGTGCATTCATTTCCTTCACTTCTGCCTCACTTACAATTGCTGGTGTTTCAGGTAGTGATAGGTTGGGTTCCTGACCAAGGGCACTGAATCTGAGTGCCTGGGTTCAGATAGGATTTCACCTCCCCTCCGTGTAACCAGCCCTCAGGAAGCAGATGGTTCAGGCCAGTGCTTCACGGCCATCCTCTCGGGTTTCCATCAGTGGCCACTTTCTGTCTAGCAGCAGGGACTGGAGAGAGTGGACACACAGCTTGTACTGGGAGTGGACAGGAGGGCCTGTCCCACAGGCCGGGAGTCAGTGACACAGCACCCCTCCCTCCTCCAAGGGCAGCCAGGATGTCAGCTTATCACAGGTGAGGGAGGGATGCTGAGAGGAAAGAGGCCTGGCGGGTACTGGGAGGAAGATACGGGTCACTACTAGGTCTGTTTCAACCATCTTAGTATTTCTTGGGAATACTCCCTGTGCCCATGGAAGGGATTTTTGTCATTTCCAGTGAGCTGTTTGCCTTGCCCTGGACCTCTTTTCCTCTTGGGTCACAGAGCTCGGAAGGACCAGCAGTCAGGGCTTCACCAGTCCTGGCATTTTGGATCCAGAATCTAGTCCTTACACACTGCAGTATGATGCTTCTTGGTCTATAATTACTATTTTTTGGGTGTCTGTTATGTTCCAGGAACAGTAAGTATATTATCAAATTTAGTAGAATCTTTAAAAAATATTTTTAATTGAATTAAAAACGCATAATATAGTATTTACCACATTTTCCATTTTTCAGTGTATAGTATAGTAGTAGCGTTAAGTATCTCCACGTTGTGGTACAACCATCCCTAGAGCTTTTTCATGTTGCAAAACTGAAATTCTGCACCCTGGAAACAACTCCTGTTCCCCTCCTGCAGCCTTTGGCCACCACCTGCCTACTTTCTGCTTCTATGAATTTGATGACCTTAGGTGTGTCATGTATGTAGAATCATACAGGATTTGTCTTTGCCCTCAGAGTTCATCCATATTGTTGCAAATGGCAAGCTTTCCTTCCTTTTTACAGCTGAATAATATTCCACTGTGTGTATATACCACACACGTTTGTTTATCCGTTCATCCGTGGATGGACATTTGGATTGCTTTCACCTCTTGGCTGTAGTGAAAAAAGCTGCCATGAACATGGGTGTGCAAATATGCCTTCAGGATCCTGCTTTCGATTCTTTGGATGTATACTTAGAACTGGGATTGCTGGGTCATGTGGTAGTTCTGTTTAAAAATTTTTTAGGACCCTCCATAGTGTTTTCCATAGTGGCTGCATTAATTTACTTTCCCACCAATAGTGCCAAAGGGTTCCAATTTCTCCACATCCTCCCCAACACTTGTTTCTGGTTTTTGATGACAGCCGTCTCAAAGGTATGAAGTGATATCTCACTGCAGTTTTGATTTGCATTTCCCCGATGATTAGTGGTGTTGAGCATCTTTTCATGTACCTGTTGGCCATTTGTATGTCACCTCTGGAGAAATGTCTATTCAAGTCCTTTGCCCATTTTTAATTGAGTTGTTTTTTAACAACCTGAAAAGTAGACATTATTGATACACATTTTACAAACTGGGAAACTTAGTTTCAACAAGCTTAATTAACCTGCTTAAGATTAGTGAGATTTGAACCTACTCTCTGTAGCTCTAAAGATCATGTTCATTTATTTGTCAGTTTCTTAACAGTTGACCCCTTTCAATGAGTCATTACAAGCGGACTCAAATTTGTCTTCTTTCACTTGAAATGTTATGTTGATGGAATATTACTCAGTCCTGAAAAGGAATGCAGTTGGGACATTTGTAGAGACATGGATGGACCTAGAGACTGTCATACAGAGTGAAGTGAGTCAGAAAGAAAAACACATATCATGTATTAACACATATATGTGGAATATAGAAAAATGGTACAAATCAACTGGTTTGCAAGGCAGAAATAGAGACACAGATGTAAAGAACAAACATATGGACACCAAGGGGGGAAGTGGCGGGGGGTGTTGGGTTGGGAAGAATTGGGAGATTGGGATTGCCATATATACATTACTAATAAGAAAAAAACACAAATTGCACACTATAAACATATGCAGTTTATTGTATGTCAATTGTATCTCAATAAAAGTTCTTAAAAAAAAACAAAAAAAGCTATTTCTGTGGCAAAAAAAATGAAATGTTATGTTGGGTCCTTTTAAATGGTCACAATAACTGTCTTTTCTTGTATGCTAGACCAATAAATGGATAAAGACTTGGCATTTTTATTATGATTATGGAGGGAGTATCTCTTACACAGTGATATTACTGTAACTTGACCATTTCGTCTTGAAGTTGCAATAGAAGATTTCCAGTGGAACAGTGTTTATCCCGACAGGCATAGTACATGTGACCATGCATAGTATGGGCATTTTTACTTATTAGTGATTTTTTTCGATATCACAGTACAGTTCTGAATGTCTTCGGTGGGCAGGAGTGCTGTGAAAAGGAACACTAATGTGTTCTTACGTGGCTGTGGCTGGGCTTCGGAGGACACCTACAGCATCTTTGGAAACCGCTGGGCGCCATTGTACCTGCATTCTACCGGCTACAGTTGTGGGTTTATTTTCAAAGTCGAGAAAGTGGAAAAGGAAATGGAATTATGTCTTACAATTTTAGGCTAGGAATCCACAAATTTTTATCATATGCAATCAACACCTACACATGTTAGTGTGATCACTGTTGAATGGGTGCTGACGCAGCCTGCCAATTTCTGTCCATGGTAGGTCACTTATTCACTTATTTTTCTGTGTTTCCCATGTTGACTATCAAAGATTGGTGAAATACTGTTGACTTTTTTAAAAAATGAATTTGCATCATATTTAAGATAGGGTAGAGTATATCTAGATTTTCAAATAATTTTCTTGTCTACTGCTGTTGAGCCTCCCGTGTCTAGAATTTCGTTGACGTTATCCAGTATGAACTATTTCACTGAATGTGAATTCTCTGCTTTTAGAGTTTTGTAGCAAAAGAGCAAAATTAATCAGCTGCCATGATGAAGGTAACATGGAGTGAGTTAAAATTTAATATAGTCTATATTTTGTAGCTATTGAGGTTAAGTAACTCTGAACTTCTTTGGTGCTAAATTTTATTCTAAGTATTTAAACGAAATAAATGGTTACATGAAATATTCTCTGATAAAAAATTGAAATAAACCCATAAGATCAATTTTGGTATATGTTGAATGTTCCAGATCATTCTGTGGGTTCTTTACTCTTAGCATAAAGAAAAGTCTATTATTTATTTATTTATTTATTTTAAAATATTTATTCATTTATTTATTTGGTTTTGCTGGGTCTTAGTTGTGGCTCGTTGGCTCCTTAGTTGCAGCATGTGGGTTGCTTAGTTGTGGCAGGTGGGCTCCTTAGTTGCAGCATGTGAACTCTTAGTTGTGGCATGCACGTGGGATCTAGTTTCCTGACCAGGATTTGAATCCAGGGCCCCTGTATTGGGAGCTGAAAGTCTTAACCACTGCACCACCAGGGAAGTCCCAAAGCCCATTATTTAGCAGGAATAAAAGAGGGAGGAGGGCCAAAAATGCAACAAGTTAATCTAATTGTGCCCCCAAATAGATAAGACATAGCAGGCCATTATCTTCCTGAAGCTCTCACTCCTAAAATAACAATTTGAAGGTGCCTTAATCACAGGTCACTTTCACTGTTCTATCCCCAGGCTACTCAGTGACTTTCAAAATATTTATGCGGGATTTTCTAGGCTGGATGGTCTGAAATAGGAGCTTGCTAATTGCCTGGGCACGTGGTATTAACATCTGCTGAAGAGCAGTTTTAGAATATGGGAATATTTCCAGGCTTTCCAAGGTGTACAGTGTAGGGTGAAGCTATAGTCTTCCAGTAGGACCATCAGAGGGGCTCATGGCGACATCAGTTCTTCCCCAAGTCCCCGGGCAGTCGGATTCATCTCAATGAACATTCCCTGAGGCACAGCTTTTCCAGAACATCTTTTCGACAAGCACTACCATCATTACCTTCGAGGTGTTTCTTTGACATGAAATATGATTTCTTGGAGTTGAGATGCTGCACACTTTATTGTTTTAAAGGACTGTTAGACTTCCTGAAACTGTGTGAATCAAAGGCACACTCCACGCTGGTGACTGAGGTGCTGCTCCTCTGGAAGCTGTGACATTTGGAAGTGACCCTCAGGCAAAGTCACGTTTTTGGGTAGACCAACAGGTTTTGCACATTATCCTCAGAATTTCTTGTTGATGAAACATGCCCGCTTTCCTTGCCAGTGTTGTCATCGAAAATCATTTGTTTCAGAATTGAACGCTTTCTGTTGTTTTTTTTTTTTTTATTCCACATATTTTCCTAAGTAAAAAAAATTTAAAACATGGGGAAATTGCCGGTGGGGAATGACATGTTTAATACAGATAGCAAATTAATAGTAAAGATAGGAGACGACATCCTACATTTTTTTTGGAGAATAAGAAGTATTTGGGGGTGGGGAGAAATACATTTTGAACGTTTGCCGTGCACCCAGTTTTGAAAATCATTGAGAAACAACACGGCTTCTAGGTCAGGCAGTGGGATCTGGAAATCCAGTTTCAGAACTGCTGTGTTTGCTGAGTAGCTGAAAGCCAGCTGGGCTTTGCTGTCGAAAGGCTTGTGTTTATTCTTGGACTGAGGGCCTCTTTATTTACACATGCTGTTGCTCTGAGTTGCACTTTAGGAGGCTGGGGGCAGGTTGCCATCAGTCACAGGTGACAAAGGTGCCTCTCCCGCTGGCCCCCTGCTCATGCTGGTCTCAGGTGTGGTTCTGGCCCCTGGTACTCAGATCAGAAATAGAATAAAACATCAAACACTGTCTAAGGCCAGTGGACAACCAGGGGGCTCTGGGACAGGTATGTTCCTGTTCATGTGATCATTTTTTGAGCTGAAAGCCATTCGCTGACTTCTGATTGGTCTGTCTGTATGTCCCCTGAATGGCTTTCATGTTTCCTTACTCCATAGCTGTCACCTTGGACTCCAAACATAATTCCTTGTGAGCAGTAATCCTTCTAAGTAGTAGGTAGTTTTGGGTATAGGTGGTCTTAGGTGTAATTAAAGCCCATTTGTTCTTAATTGTTCAACTTGAATAACAAATTTAATTTTCACTTTTTTGCTGCTGGATTAGACTGCAGTCTTTCTGATTTGTATTTGTGATTGAATAAAAACCTTTTTTATTGTGGTTCTTGGGTTTAACTTTTTTTTTAGTTGAATTAAACTATAAATGTAAAGAACTTTCTCCTCGATGGCATGATGACACTTGTACAGTTTGATTTTTACAGGGGTTTAACAGTATTGATGTTACAATATCAATATAGTCATTTCTGCAGAACTTAGGACTGTCTTCAGCTTCAAGCTGTGCAGAGATGTTCCTAAAGTTCCCGCAGTTTCAGGACATTTTTAAAAATTACTTAATTTCTTTATTGGCTGCGTTGGGTCTTCGTTGCTGTGCAGGCCTTCTCTAGTTGCAGCGAGCGGGGCTACGCTTCATTGCGGTGCATGTGCTTCCCATTGCAGTGTCTTCTCTTGTTGTGGAGCATGGGCTCTAGGCATGCGGGCTTCAGTAGTTGTGGCACGTGGGGTCAGTAGTTGTGGCACATGGGCATAGTTGCTGCAAGGCATGTGTGATCTTCCTGGACCTGGGCTCGAACCCGTGTCCCCTGCATTGGCAGGCGGATTCTTAACCACTGTGCCACCAGGGAAGTCCCTCAGAACATTTCTTACTGAAGGCCTAGTGGGCTCCTGTTCTCCTCCAGTGTCCCCACCAGCTCACCTGTAGGTCCCCTCGAGGTCGTCTCTTGTCTGTGGCTGGGACTGCCCCCTCTTCCACCTGGGCTAGCCTTGTGGGTGGATGTCCTCCGTGTTTCCAGGCTCTTCTTTGCCTACAGCATCTACTGCTTTATCGATAGATTAATTTACCCCAGCTTATAGCTTGGATCTTTTTTGCTTCTCTGTTGGAAATTCCTATTCATCCTTTCACTTATGATAGAGCAGGACTGCATTTTGCTGCAGCTGAAAAACTGTAGCATCTCCACATAATGGATCAGGTCATGTATGTGTTGAGTCATCTTGGAGGGAAACCTTGTGATTCCTAAATCTGTTAGGGTTAAGGTTAGCTGTTTGCAACTGTAAAACATACTTGGAGGAAGACTGTTCATCTGAAGGGCTCTAAAGCAGGGGAGAAATAGCTGCGCTGGTCATGTATACAATATAAATGGTCTCAGCACCAGGTTAGTCTCTCAAGGCTGCATCCTTGGAACAGCTGCTGGGGTGGGAACCTTGGGCAGAGCCTCTGTTCCAAGGATGGTAGGCGGAGGGGGGGAGGAACCTCCAGTTGCCCTGGTCCAACTCATGGTCAGCTGGCAGTCACATCCTCTGAGTGACCTCCACCATCAGATTGTCACTGATGCTGGTCATAGTGGAAAGGAGAGTCCTCTTTTCTTCTCTATGTTTTTATTTATTATTTATTTTTATGTTAATATTTTTTTTTGGCTGTGCTGCATGGCATGTGGGATCTTAGTTCCCCAACCAGGGATTGAACTCAGGCCCCCTGCATTGGAAGCGCAGAGTTTTAACCACTGGACTGATGGGGACGTCCCTCTTTATCTTTTAAATAAACAGTTCTGGCATTAGTGTTTGTGGTTCAAACTAGAGCTCCAGTTTCTTGGTTAACATTAAATAGCAGCTGATGTTAGTGAAAAATGACCAATAAAAAAGTTTTCCAAATTTGGGGGACAGTTTCTTTCACATTATTACTTAGAATGATTTTTTTAAGCTTATTAATGCAGTTTAACAACTTTAAAAATAAATACTTAAATAAGTTATTCAAGTACAGCAGAAAAGATTTAAAAATGATTACAACCTTTAAATAAATTATTGTATATCTATAATTGTCTATTATAATCTATAATTATGTATAGTCACTTCAGATGGTAGTTAATGTAATTTTGTTACACAAAGTAATCAAATTCTAATCAGAAAAGCAGCAAATTAAAAAGTTTGTGATTTAAGTACTGTCCAGAAAAAAAATTAGTCATAAAAGAGGATAGATTTTGGTACCATTTTATAGATATCAGACATGATGGCAAATAGAAAAGTGAACATTTTAGTTTGGTCCTTCTTTTTCTGTATGAAAACACTCAATGACTGCTCATTTTCCCATAAAATGCCCTTAAAATTGACTAAATAAATTGATGATGGGTAAGGCTAAAGGTAGGGGTTTATTATTATTATTATACTGTTAATTGATGCAACCGTACTATTAATGGTTAGAAAAGCTATAAATGAATTGGCTGTGTATTTTCAACAGGGTTATTGTGGAATCCTACAGGTGGTCCTACTTTCCCTCTGCACCACCTGTGACTTCACGTGACACAGAACGACATCTGCCTTTGCACAAACACAGGAAGAAATTTACCTGTAAACAGTTCATTTTAGGCCGAGAGTAAAAATTAAAAGTACATCATCCTCATCCATTAGTGGCTCTTTATTTCAAGTAGCTACAGGAGGAGGACAGAGCTGTTTCCCTATAGGGAACCGAGAGCCGGAAGAACTGCTTTGCCACTTTCTATGTCATCCCTGAGCACAGTCTTACACCAGCCATGGATGCAAACCTAGTGTTTCAGGCACTGGTGATGGGATCTGAGACCACTCAGAGGGAGACCACATCCCAGCGAACTCACCGCAGGTGGGACCATAGCAAAACCACATGTCATAAGGGCGTTTCTAAATTCACATAGATGAATACACCACATTTTATTTGTTCCGTATTTTGCTATATGCCTTGAAAACAATGCACATGTTATTGCAATTTTCTAAAATACTTGACCTAGTTAAAAGATTTCTAGCTTCTTACAGTACTGGACTTCTAGTGACATTACGTAAGCAAGTTGAAAAAACTGTGTTGGGATTTGAAATGATTTTCAGTGCATTTTTGATGGAATGAGGTCTCTGCTCTATACTGCGATCTGGCTAAAGAGACCTGACCCTTGGTTCCTGATTCCCTGAATTCCCTGAAGTGGTTTATGGTACAGAAATAACTGTTGCTCTTATTGAAGCAATAGGAATAGAAGAAAGTATGATTTAAGTAAAAGTACTCACTTGAATCCAGATCTTTGTCCATAGTTGAGAGGTAAAAGAATAAATCTTTAAAGAAAAAGTCAAATAGACAAAACAACAGCTTCAGTGAAGACTCAGACTGAGGGTAACTCAGAGAACAGCACCCAGGAGAAGAATGGCATTCAGTGAAGCTTGTGCGTTGTCTGAACAACAGCCCTGTAAGGTGTGTGTAGCATCCGTACATCCACACCTAACGTAGCGCCTACACAACCAGATGAATAGAAAGTAGTGCTCAGTTTTTTTTTCAAAAGTGGAAAAACCATGTCTTACGATGCTAGAATCAGGATGTTTACAGTAACTGCCTAGTGTGTAGCAGCTTGAAAAACTTGGTAAGTAGTCCTGTAACTAGACGATGAAGTCTCGTTTATACGGTGAGATGCACAGCCGAACAGGAAAAACGCCTGTGTACCCCATTGATTACAAGTATGCTGTTGTCCGCCGTTAAAAAGTACCATATTTATTATATTCAAATATGCATATTTTATAACTTTAAAAAAGTCATTCCTGATATGGAAATGAATTTTTTTTAGTCCGTATGTAGGTTTACTATGACAATGACTTTTGTTTTGTTTTGTTTCTAAAAACTGTTATTCAGTAATTAGGAAGGTGGGAAGAGTCAACAGTCTAAATACGATTTAAAGAAAGAGAAACTATATGATATTAAAGCTTGAGCTTCATGTAGGAGCAGCCTGACATGTCTTTATTTTAATGTGATTTCAGACATGTCAGTGGCTCTAATATGATCAGTAATAATAAAAAGCATTAATACAAAAAAAGAAAGAAAAACTAACCTAAACTGTGTACAAAGCTAATCTGATTAACTGGAGCGAGTTGCCTGTTAGTATTTAATGGTCCATTAAAAACCCATTTAAAGAAGTCAAAAAACCAGAGTGTGTATCTTGGTCTTTGACATAATTTAAGACAGTATTAGCAAAGGGCTCATTTGCTTATGTGGACAAATATTTGCATTTTATTTGGAGAAAGAGAATTTGAAATTCGCTCGCTCATCCAGGAAAAACAGTTCTCCTTTCCTAAGATCAGTATCTATTTTAAGTGAAGAGATGAACCACATCAAAAGTGTCCTGTCCCCTTTCTTGTGGGGGGAAGGTGTTTGAGTGAGAGCTGGTGTGGTTCTTGGGCTACAAATAATACTGTATATAAGAAAAAAATTTTTGTAAATTCTTAGAAAAGTATAAATAATTTATAATATTTAAAACAGTTTTCTGAGATACTGGTCAAGCTGTTAATTTGGTTAAATGTAACACAGTCCCGCTGTTGGATGTTGAGAGGTTGGGTCTCACTGCTGTAATGTGTGTGTTGTGAGGTGACCCTCGTCCTGCAGCCAGACCCCCGAGTCTGAACCCAGCTCTGCACTTCGTGCTCCGTGACCTTGGCGGGTCCTCTTCTGCCCATGTGCTCCAGTTCCTACCACACAGGGCTGTGTTGGACGGTTGGGTGTTCATACGTGTTGAGGTTCTTAGTTCACATGGGCGTATATTAAATACATGATACCTGTTAATCATCATTATTTATTTAAATTGCAATTTAAGTTGAACTTAAAAATCGTTCATTGTTTGACAGCTGAGCCACATCTAGATTAAGCATGTTGTCTGAAATATGTAGTATCTGGCATTTCCAATAAACTACAGGTATCTATTCAATGACAAAAATATTATCAGATATTAAGATAAAAATACATATACATTAAGAATATGTATACATTTTGCACTTACCTATGTGCTCTAGCGCTAATCACAGAACATTTGTAAGAGGCAGTTATTGAGCTTGTAAGATGAGAATAGTATTTGCCGTTTCAGAAAATCAGACGATTGTTATAAATATCAAATGATCAAATGCACATGAAAACACTTTGGAAAATAATAAATTGATAAACGATGATATTTCAAAAACAAACATTCTTTATCCATTTAGCAATCTGTTTCTCTTTGCTAAATATACACATTAATTTTTTTTAATATTTATAAACGTTATCGAGATTAAAAACATATCACAACAATGAGGGAAAGGCTGCTTTGTTTTTAAATAATTACATGCGCTACCCTCCATTCCAAGATGGGCCATTGCCTCCCCAACGAATCCTTGGAGGAGTTGAAGAGGTTGACGGGTTGAAGGATGCTTGGGATGTGGGGTGACAAGGGAATAAGATGAGTTCATGCAGGCACAGAAGTGCATCCTAGGGGAGGGGACTCACTGATGACCTCACTGGGTCCCTGACTCTTACACTGGATTCTGGTGGCTGAGGAGGGTTTGGGCAGGTGGGTAGGTGGGAGAAAACCGAGGTTTGGAGGTGTCACAGCCACGAGAGATTATGTGTGGCTTGATAGAGAGTGAACGACAGGGAGTCCTTGGAGATGAAGGGCTAGAATTAGCGGTGCTTCTAAAACCTGCTAAACAGATTGTCCTTAGAGACGATGGAGGGAGGGCGCCTACAGTTACTGCTCAGCAGCGACTGCTCCACTGATTTTGATGGACGTCCCCAGGGTCAGAGTAAATCTTTGCAGATCCTAATCCCTGAAGGGCCCCTTTCCCTGCCCCGAACGTCATTCAAAATAAAACTGAGGGTGTGAAATTAGTACAAGACATTTCAGGCCTTTTACCCTGAATGATGTCTACTTTGATTTGATTCTTTTAGGAACATTAAAAGTATGAAATTTTAAACTTTTTATTTTAAAATTTTCGTTTGGGTGCCTCTGGTTGTTGGTGTTCTGAGCACATGCTGCATCTCAAGTAATGCAGCATCTTCCATGTAATGGCTGGTGAATTCTTTCACATTTCATAGTTTGCTTTTTTTAAGTGAGAATGAAAACTGATAGAATTTTGTATCCCAAACTGGGCACCAGGAAATCCCTAAGATGAATGGGGACATATTGAACATGAGGACTTATAAAGACTTGAAAGTTTCCTTCCTAACCTCCAAACATAGGAAACACAATTTAATTTCCATTCTAGATCAGATAGCAATACTTCTGAACATTTGCATCGCTTCTTTGAAAATAGCATTTTGCTTTAAAATTCATATACCCTTTGCATTCCATTCTGGTGCGAAAGACAAACAACTCATCCATCAAAACCCAGATTAAACATCATGAATCAATCTTTGTTGCACCTGAAAAGAATATGTTCAAATACTCACTGCGTGGTAAATAAATGTACTTCTGTGAGTTGACTGCTTCCCTGGGCGTGTGTTCCAGTTCTTGTGCCTGGGCTGGTAACACCGTGTTCACTGTGATACCCACTCCCTCCTGACTCATCGGAACCAAACTGCTGGGGACCTTCTGGCTTCAGCTGTGACTGTAGTCGTTGTGGTGGTTTTATAGCAGAGAAGAGAAGAACCTGAATCTGACACTTCCCTGCTTCCTGTGTTTTTTATGTGCTAAAATGTTAAAGGAGACATTTAACTGCTAGTGATTCTCATGCGGAAGACAAACCAGTGATTATTAACTAGTGCATGTAGTGTTTGATAACATATAGGCTGTTGTATTTAATGTTGAAAGATTTAATACGTTTTATTTGTTAGGATACTTTTTTAGATTCTTATTACTTGTAAGTGCTATAGGAAAGACATATGTCCTGGAAAAGTACTAATAAAATAATCACTATTCATTTTAATAGCTAAAATCATGCTAAATTTATAGAAATATTTTCTAATGTTTTCAGTAAGATCTATTTAAATGAAAACCTAAATTGACTGTAATTCAGTTTACTGCCATCAAGTAGTAAATTTGTTCCCATTTCCAAAAATGTGCTTAGTTCAGAAAGGTATAAGAAGATAACAAAGAAAAAATATAAATTCCAGTTAAATTTGGAGAATAAAGTTGAGAATTTAAGGTAGTTGCCCCAGGAAACTGAGCTGGGAGGTCTCAGAGGTGCCTGCTTGACCCCAAAGCCCAGATTTTTGGTCACCTTTCCCTGCTGGCTTCCCAAATTAGACTGAATTTTCCTAAAAGTAAATTAAGTTTCTAATAACTTGGAGTGGAATAATAGCTCCGAAATAAAACACATTTCCTATTATTCTTGCTCATAAAGAGGGACAACTATAAATATATAATAGCAAATAGCAGGTGGTTGAAAAACATTATCTCTGTTGCTGTAACTTTGTAACTTCACTCATCCTTCAGTAAACCTCTGTGTGTTCCCCTCAGCACTGGTCCCTGCTGGGCTGGGCAGTGGTGATGCAGGCACAAGTGTGTAAGGGCTCTGCCTTCATGGTTTCGGTCTGGAAATGTCTCCTCTAGGAGGTTCCCGGGGCTTGTGTACTGAGATGAGGATGTTTTTGTCCAGTGCTCAGGTACTGGGGCGGTGGGGGGTGGGGGTGGGAGGGGGTGCATTTACGTCAGAGGAGCAGAGGGTAAGAGACTGAAAACCCCAGCAAAGTTCAGAAGGACACTTACAAACCAGGGCTCCTCCGCCCTAAGGTAACACGGACTTGCCTTCCTTGATCATAAACTAAAGGAAAGCAGCATGGTTCAGATTTTACTGGAGAGCAGAGGCAATCTGGAATTTAATTTTCATTATAGAGTTCAAAGAATGATTGGTCCCAGACTGATAATTGTGTGTTGATTTATTGACGTAGATTTACATTTATATTTACTGTTGCTCAAGAAATGTCTAAAATGCTTTGCAATTTTTTAAGATGACATTAAAATGGATATTGTAGGTGATAACTGAGCAAGCAACATGATTTTATGTTATGCTCACCATTGATTAAAGTATTTAAGGTTCACTTAAAAAATTATTAAAAAGTAAATTTATACCAGATGCATGGAATATCGTATAGTAATTAAAATAATTATTCTAATATTAGTTTCTTATATTAACTTTACAGCTTTTTATTAGAAAGCACGGCAATACAGTATTGTATTACTATATATAATATTGCATTAATATATTTCTAAAACACATTCGTAGTGCTATGATTCCAAAAGTGCTAGTACTTGAATGTTCACTTATCTCTGTGATTGTCTTAATTTTTTGGTCAAATTAATAGTACCAGTTTACTGTCAGAGATCATAAACAAATATTAATACATACATAAAGAGTAAATAGAATCTGTCAGGATTTATTACCTGTAGGGGACTTCCCTGGAGGTCCAGTGGTTGGGACTTTGCCTTCCAATGCAGGGGGTGAAGTTCGATTCCTGGTCGGGGAGCTAAGATCCCACATGTCTTGTGGCCAAAAAAACCAAAACATAAAACAGAAGCAATTTTATAACAAATTCAATGAAGACTTTAAAAGTGGTCCACATCAAAAAATCTTTAAAAAAAAAAAAGATTTATTACCTGTGTATTCTCACATAATTTTATTCCAGATAAATGAAAGCAACTTGAAGACAAACTCCATGGAGACTTTTCAGATGGACAGCTGGCCCCTTAGTTACTAAGTTTGGATAATTTTCAGTCACACAACTTGTTCATTAGACTAAAAACCTGCAAAGAAGTCAAGCACAGGAACAGAACAAAATACATCATGACTTAAAAAAAAAAGAAGTTGGTTTCAACATGTTAACAGAAATGTTTCAGTCTTAAGTTTGGATTTTACCGTGTTCAATTGATATAATGTTCTATTTGAATCAAATACTATCTCACATTTCCCTGGAAATATTTATTTTTCCTCGACTCATTAGTTACCAGAGAAAGGATCTATGTTTGTTAAAGAAAGTGACATTTCCCTTGATGAATTTTTAAACACCATAATAATTTGATCCTTTTACATAAGGTTTGTATATTTTAAACGAGCTGTCATTTAAGAAAAAGTATTCATTAAATTTGTTTGCAGATACAAATATTTTCTCTTCATGATGTAAGGGTTCAACCTGCATCTGCAACCTATGTAAACATACTTCTTTAGAAATACTTTCTAGAATGATAGGTTTGTAATGAAATTTCTGACGAGTAGTAACAAGTTGAAAAATAAAAACTTTTTCTAAAGTATTTAAACTACTAACTTAAGCTGCAAAAAAAAAAAGCCATTTTTTTTTTCTCTTTACGAATTATTTTCATTAAGGTAAAAGCTAAGCTGCAGTAAAAAAGATAGAAGAACAGTGACTTAAAAAGTTAGAAGATTATTCCTCCTGGGTGCAGCAGCTGAAGGACATAGGGGCAGAACCCAAAGGCTTTTCTCAGTTCTCACCTCCTCCCTGAGGAGTTTCTGCCTTGTCCTCCATAGTAGCTGCCCTAGCCCTGCCATCACACCTTCATCCAGACTCTAGGAAGGGGAGAAGTGGGGAAAAGGGGCAGGACCACTTTCTAGGGCTCAACCCAGGAAGCTGTACAATTCCAGTCTTATCTATTTGGCCAGGACTTAGGGACATGAGTTCACAGACTGCAGAGAGGTTGGGAAATGCAGTCCTTGGCTGTGCGTATGTCTAAAATTGAAGATTCTGTTACTCACACAAGGGAAGAATGGATATTAGGGGAAAACTAGCAGTTTATGTTACAGAATTATTAGAATATATTTATTTTAGAAAATTTACATAAACATTGCTTGTCTTTAATATTAATGTATCATTTATGATATTTTCAACTGCAGGTATCAGAGGATTCAACTATAAGTAGCTTAGGGAATTCCCTGGCGGTCCAGTGGTTAGGATTCTGTGCATTCACTTCCGAGGGCCTAGGTTTAATCCCTGGTCGGGGAACTAAGATCCCACAAGCTGTGGGGCACAGTCAAAAAAAAACTATGAGTAGCTTAAAATATAAGAATATTTCTTAGGTCACATAAGTAGAGCTGTGACAGAGTTGGTTTTACTTTGTCTCAGAAATTTTATCAAGGACTTCATAATTTTTCTACATTTTCATGCCACATCCTCAGCCAGATTGCCACTCATATATAGTACAACTAATTGTCTTCATGGTCACAAGGTGGCTGCTGCAGCTCCAGACATGGCATTCTCAGAAAGCCATGTCCAAATGCAAATTGCTTTCTCTTTCTTTCTTTCTCTTCCATCTTTCCTTCCTTCCTCCTTCTTTCTTTCCTCCCTCCCTGTCTCTCTTTCTTTATGTCCTTCTTTCTGTCAGATAGGAAAACATTTTCTATAATCTCTCAAGCTGATTCCCCTCAGAATTCAATGACTAATATTGGGTCACAAGTTTTTGCCTTTGTTGTAGGGATATTAGTATTGTTATTTTTAGCACCTTTATTGTGAAATGTGCTCTATCAGAAAAGATATTTGGGAAAGTTTGCTTGGATGGTGTCCAAGAGTATTTGCCACAATTAGGTTATGTAGTTAAATAAATTTTAATGTGGATGTTTACTTATTTATTTCAAAAACGTTCCTCTAGAAAGCTCATGTGGCAGTTTTAATAGAAAGTAGAAAATGTTATGCTTCTTTGACATTGGATTTTGAATAAATAAAAATTCTTTATGGCCTTATGTCACTGTAGTGATGCTGTTCCTAAATCTTAGTAATAAATAACTAATGGTATGTAGTTTCATATATGATAGTAAAAACAAAATATGAAAAACCTGTAATACTTGAAAAAAGTTCTCTGTGAAGTCACTATTTAATCTGGTTAAATATTTTATAATTTTTTCACATTAGGAATAATATTTTTATTTAAAGGATATTCGAGGATGTAATTTTAACTTTTGTCCTGTTCCCTACAATTTTAAAATTCTCTCCAATAAACACATTATCTTGTAGTACTTATACATACTATTTAACTTATGCTTATAAAGACATTTAAAAACCAGGGGAAAAAGATCAAAATATAATTAGTGGTTATTCTTTGGGTGTTGATATGATAAGTAATGGTATTTCCTCTTTAGTTTTCTGCACTTTCCCAATTTTCTAAAATTAAAAGTAATCTTTATCAGAATTAAATTGTACTGATTTTGGAAAGTAATGTAAATCAATTTAAAATAATGGCGTGAGGACAATTGGACATCCATATTCAAAAATATAAACTCAGCTCAGAATGGATCACAGACCCAAATGTAAGCACAAAACTATAGAAGTTTTAGGAGACAGTACTTATTGTTCATATTTTTCTTTTAATTATATAAGCATTGATAGTAATATTCATATAACAATCATTATTTTACAATATTTGTAGAGGAAAAGACAAATACAAGGAACTTAAAACTCCCAAAGCCATGTTTAAAGGAGAGAAAAATAATCATAGTGTTAAAAAAATCGTCAGATGTACGCCAAGTGTTTGCTATTTCTCTTCATCTATATCTTAGTACTGTGACCTCTGGTTTGGAGCTAAGAATGTTTAAATGGGACAAATAAGGCAGTCTCCCTACTTTCCTGCATTAAATTCTTGTAAGACCATTTCAGGGATAGTTCTTTACCAAAAGTGTAAAGAGAGCCTTGGTTCACAGGATGTGTACCTTTCACAGTTGATATGGGAAGTTTGCTGTTTTAAGACAAGTTTTACAGAATAGAAGAGAGTTACAAAACTGATCCCAGGGCACAAGAAAATTAGACTGAGTTGGGGTATAAACACTTGGATTCATGTGGTGTCCCCAAATGCCCTGATGCATTGTTGGAAAAAATCTCATGTATATCAAGTGTGCTTTTATGTTACCTGCCAACTGATTACAGTGGTCACTTTGATGACTCTATTTTTACATCCTTTGTGTAAAATGTCATGTGCACAGCCTCTTCTTTTCTTTCTACATCTGTATCTATGTCTGCTAGTTGAAAGTGAACCAAAACTATAACATGGTTATTCTATCAGTCAGAATTGCTATTTGATTACAGTTAATACAGATAATTGCAGTTGCTGGTATAAAACTGCAAAGTTGGAGCACAGTTGGATGAAAATTACATCATCTCAAGTGTGCAGTCAGGATACTGCATCTAGAGTAAAGTTAAACTCTTAGTGCAATAACATATGACTTTTCCAATTAGGCCAATGAGCCGGTTCTAATAATGGTCATAAAATTATAAAATAACATTTACTTCCCTGTGACTTCATAAGTTGTATTTATTTTTTGAAGCCAAAATATATTTAGTTGACCATAAGATTAATTAATTCTAGCCTATACATTAAATAAAGTTCATAAAGATGAACAAAGGTGAAGAAAAGTAAACACACCCTCATGAGTTTATGATCATGCTATGTGGAACTGAGAAGTCGTACCTGAATCCTGCCAGGAGTGGGATTTACTCTGTAATGTCTGCAGGACGACTCCAAACTCCTTCAGTCAGATCGTTAGAAGCTGTTCCAGGTTAAAACCTCCTTCTCCTGCTATATTCCTGACTTTGAGTACATCACCTGACTACTGGATGGAGTGTTTGGGTTTAACTTCCAAAATGAGTGAAATAGTCCCACATTCTTAGTGACTGTAGGAGGAAAAAATTAAATGTGAATTCTTCTGTTATAATTCAGAAAGTGTGTTTTTAATGTGCGTATTTATGCAAGAAACCATTTTTTATTCTATTCATTACATGTATTCATACAAATATATCTACTAATTAGACAGTATTAATCTTGCAAAACCAGGCAGGTGTTCATCTTGAGGTGTTTCGTTCCATTAATGGTTCTGGACTTCAATTTAAGAAGTCTGTCAGATACATGGAAGAAAAGAGAAGGTTTTGTGATCAGTCTTCATTTTTCTTTTCTTCTCAAAACTCCCATACATAGGCTTTTTGGATGCAGGTTGTTTATGATACCTTGTTCATTAAATGACCAAGAAAGATGTTATCACCACCAGGAGATAACTTTTAATCCACTAAGATGCTCTAACTGTACAGTTACTGTATTTGTTACCACTGTTAGGAAGGAAGTCACACATACAGTAGAGTTTTGGGCTTCAAGCCTCTATATTCATACTTAATTGTTAGAGGAGCGCATTTTTATTTGCTCTCCTGGCCACCTTATTTCCCTTCTTCTTCCCAAGTCTCACCTTCACCCTCTTCCTCCTCCGCCTCCCAGCTTCTCTGTCCATGGGGCCCCCAGGAGAAACTGCCAGTATCTGAAGAGGAAGTTTTATTCACTGCGCGTCTCAGTGTTTGATAAGAAGCCTTGATAGATTTGCAGGGAGAGTTACAGTTCAATCACGCAGTTGTAGCTGGTCCATCTGTGTGGAGCCACGGTGGGCGGTCTTGCCAAGGGCTGTGTTTTGGATGAAGCACACGGAGCGCTGTCAAGAGGACACTTTTATTCTCTGTCAGAAGTTCCAGGGACCTTTGCTGTCTATAAAATAAGTCATTTCTATCTGTTATATTTGATGTGAAGTGATTTCTAACTCATCAGAAGCTGAGCCCGTTTTCTCTGCTCCCGAGTTGTGGACCTGGTGATGGCCTGGGCTCCTCCAGGAGGTCTGCCTCCTGGGACCTTCTCTTCTTCCATGGTATCTGCTCCTTATCCTTATTTGCTATTCGGAGCTGTTACCGGCTGTAATATTATATCTGTGTTATTAAAGACATGCTTACATATGGAATGCACGAGGATGATATGTGTTGAGGGTGTCTCTGGTGACTGATGGTGTCTCTGGTGACTGATGGTGTCCATGGCCTTCTCAGTATAGCAACTCCTGCTGTATTTTGCAGTTTGTAATTTTAACCTACGGATTCAGTTGTTAATGAAATCACATATGATCTCCTTAAACAAGGGAAATAGTATGTCCTGGCTGCATTGTACCTGCTTCACTGAAACTGATGAGATTTGTTGATTCCTCTGTGTTTAGGCAATGATAGAGAACATTGTATTTCTTTGAATACATAGAAATTTCTAAGCTGATGATCCACCATAAGGAGGATTTCAGTCCATTAAGCAGATGAATCCCCTTACTTGTACCTTTGCATCCTAAAGTATCAGACAGGCAGTGATTATTGGAAAATGCCTTTGTGTCTAATCTACAAATGGACAAATTCCACGTGTTGGTGCTGAGTTTGCCTTCTGAAGAAACAAAGAATATACTTCCTTGTCCAGATGAAGGTGTTTATTATATCTTATGTTTTCTAAGATAAACATTCAATATTAAACACATACCTTCCATAGATTGTATACTATGCAATGGATTTTTGTGTGTGTTTTTCGGTAATTATACATTGTTTCCTTTCTTAATATTGTTCAAAAGAAATTATTTCTCTTTAAAGTGAAGCTATAGGGACTTCCTGGGTGGCACAGTGGCTAAGAATCTGCCTGCCAATGCTGGGGACACGGGTTCAAGCCTTGCTCTGGAAAGATCCCACGTGCCCCGGAGCAACTAAGCCTGTGTGCCACAACTATTGAGCCCGTGTACTGCAACTTGTTGAAGCCCACACGCCTAGAGCCTGTGCTCTGCAACAAGAGAAGATACCGCAATGAGTAGCCCCCGCTCACCGCAACTAGAGAAAGCCCGTGTGTAGCAACAAAGATCCAGTGCAGCCAATAAACAAATAAAATAAATAAATAAATAAAAGTGAAGCTATAAAAATATTCAGGGTTTAGAACAGAATATACAGTAAGTACAGAAAAGCACAGAGAAGAAGAAATACTGCCTGTGATGTCAACATCCTGTGGTAACCATAATTATTTGTACTGGGACTTAAAGTTATTATTTTTTTAAGTTTCATGTCTACTGTAATAGGTTGGGTCCCCTGGAAACAGACCCTGGGATCTGAGTGAAGGAGGTTTTTGGAGAGACACCTGCAGAGTGAAGGAAGCAGGGCTGGGCAGAGGGAAGCTGACCTGGGGTGAAGGTGTGTGCGGAACTGCGGGGCAGCCTCAGGGAAGGGCTGTAGCCATGGCGGTGTCCTCAGTGGACTTGCCTGTGCACCTTAAGCAGCGAACATGCCTCACTCGGGGAGTCAGCGCCTGCATCTGGAGGCGGCACCTGGGCAGCGCAGCTCCCACTGCATATGGGCACGAGATACCTAGAATGTGGGGAATCGTACCTCATAACCTTCTTTGATCTCTTTTAAAGTTAACAGTGATTTCTGTGATTTTTTTGTATTTGAAATTTCAGGCAGCAATCCATCCCAAGCTGCCTTCTTGTAACGTGACCTGAGTTTTAACTTTTCTGACTTGTTTTTCCGAGGATGCTATACCATTAGTGATTATTTTTTGCATTCAAAAATAGACCTATGGGCAGCACAGGTGAATTATGAGATCTTTTCCATAAAAGGGAAGGGTGACTTTAGCTACTACCGAATAGGTTTCCTGGGACTTCTTAGATTAAAGGGCAAGTTTTAGGGCTATATTCTATACGCCTGATTACATAGGATTGAAATCTACTACTTTTACCCCAGTTTACTTGATTAGAGACGCTGATTGAGTATGATTTTGTCACCTAAATGTGTGGCTGTCCCATGTCTGCACCTGAAGGGCTGAGGTCCCTGTCATCAGATTTAAACCATGGTCCTTGAAAACTGAACTGTGAGGACAGGTGAGGGGTGGAATTGGTCTGTGAGAGTCAGAGCCTGGACCCACAGGAAATCTGAAAGAGGGGAAACGCAGATACAAACCAGCACAACAACTACCATCTTTGCTAATTATTGTCACATGTAATATGCAGATATGATGGGCAGGGTCTTAATAGCAGATGCTGTATTCTGCAAGTGTATCAACTAAATGCAGATTTCAGTACTTCAGCATCTATTCGGAAACCTGGTAATTTTAGAGATGAGTGTGGAGTGATTTGCTTAGATTTGCTTAGGAGCTTCCAGGAATCCTCAGTTTTCTAAAGAAGCTGTGGGTTCAGTGAGGTGTGAGCTTGTGTTTTTCTCCAAAAACCTTTTATAACCAGTTTGTTGGACAGGGTGTCATCCAGCAAGATTACAAGCCATTGCAGGCCCTCTGGTTTGGCTCTGGGGATTGACACAGAAATTGGTTTTCTGTTATTGTTTTGTTTTTTTTTTCTTTAATTAATTTACTGGCTGCACAGGTCTTCATTGTTGCACATGGGCTTTCTCTAGTTGCGGAGAGCGGGGGCTACTCTTCATTGTGGTGCGTGGGCTCCTCATTGTGGTGGCTTCTCTTGTTGCGGAGCACAGGCTCTAGGTGTGAGGGCTTCAGTAGTTGTGGCACATGGGCTCAATAGTTGTGGCTCGTGGGCTCTAGAGCACAGGCTCAATAGTTGTCGCACACAGGCTTAGTTGCTCCACAGCATGTGGGATATTCCTGGGGCAGGGGTCAAACCCATGTCCCCTGCATTGGGAGGGGATTCTTAACCACTGCTCCACCTAGAAAGTCCCTTGTTATTGTTTTTAATGCTAAGTAACAAAGAAGGGTTTATGATTGAATTAATAATACCAACTGGATCTCAGCTTAGCCACGTTTTGACTCTTATTTTCAAGAGCAGAATATGTTTTTCTAGCTCCATATTTCTGTCGTTGGCTAGCAATATTCGTGATCTGATCCCAGGTATATTGGAGGGAACTAAGAAAAGCCATGCACATGGATTTTAAAAATGTGTATTGTAAAGTAAGATTAGCAAACACAAATGAATGTAAGAGGTGCTCCTAATTGAGACAGGCCATCACAGCAGCTGGGGCAGGGGAGGTGTCACCAGGAGCCCTCCTGCGGGTGGAGAGCTGGTCTGGGAGGGATGTGGAGGGGCACTGAGGAAAGGGACGCTCGCTGAGGATGAGAGTGCTTCCTTGCACAGGCTGTGTGGAGGCCTGCCTTGTTGACCACACTTACTTTTCAAGCCTGCCCTTGAAACATGACCTGTGCACGCTGTGAACTTGGGAACGGAAATAGCTAATTTGTGATGAAAACTTAAGTTCCTCCTGTTTCTTAATTATTTTAATATTATTCAAATGACATAAAAATATCATACCACTTTGGTTTCATGTTTCTTTTTTCGCGTTCAAAGCCATTAAGACATTAGAGAACAACCTTCAAATAGTTTTAAGGAGATTTAATTTTCAAGCATTTATACAGAAATTGAAAGTGAACTGTATAGAATTTCATCTTTGAATTCCAGTGGTTTATTTTCACTTTCCTTATAATTCCACTTACATTATAAGTAACAGCCTCAGACTTCACACATCGTGAATTAAAGTATATAAGTTTAAATTGAAGTCTACATTTCGTGAGTGTTAATAATACCTGTTTTGCCCTTTTTAATAGCCCTGAGTGTGTCCCTAGATCCATGACATTGGAATCAGTGAATTTATAAAGTTGTACACAGTCCTGTCCTCTGAGTCGATTTGTAACTTAATTCTCCGTGGTGAATTGGTGTCATGCATGGAAGTCCCCCCATCAGCTCTGTCTTTTCTGTAGGCAGCTGGTGGGGGCCTGGGGGAAAGAGCTGGGGATGGGGTGCGGAATCTCCTAGTTTCTGGGATTCCTATTGGTTCTCAGCTATCATATTACCCCGCACTCAAGCTTTAAAAAATGGTTAAAGTTCATGTTGTGTTCTTTTTACCCACTTGCATGCCAACACCTCTTTTTTCCACAGTCTGCCAAAGGTAAAGTTGACAAGGTACCTTCTGGTCTGTCCTTGAAGAGGTTTTTGTTTTGTTTTGTTTTTTTGTTTTTTGTTTTTTTTGACTGCACTATGCAACTTGTGGGATTTTATATCCCCAACAGGGATCGAACCTGGGTCCTCAGCAGTGAGAGCACAGTCCTAACCACTGGACTGCCAAGGAATTCCCAAAGAGTTTAGTTTTTATGGGGTGCAGTCTAGCTGGCTTACAATCTCAGAACTCTCTGATGGATTAAAATGTTTGACTTTATGCTTATATGTTTTATTCTTATTGTTATGGGAGGAATAATAGTCTCTCTTGTCTTTCTACATCTTAGCATCCTAAGCAGTAGTGGAACTTTATCTCATTTGTCAAAGATTGTTTGATGTAAGGAAAAATGGACTTGCTTCTTTCTTTATCATGGCTGCAAAGTATTCCATGGTATGGATAGACCATAAATTCTTTAAGCAATGAAGTATAGCTGGTCATAAGAGGTTTTTTCCAGTCTTTTTTTTTTTTTTCATTACAAACAATGCAATGACTAATCTTTTTATGCATTCTTTAATATTTTTCTTAGACAGTAACACACTGTATGTGCTATATTAAATTTTCATTTAAAATCTCTTTATGAACTTTCATTTCCATATGTATTATCTTCAAGAATTTCAGAAACGAACATCATTTTCATCAAATGATGAGTCAGATAAAGTGGGTATGAATTTTATATAATGCTGCTCTGTGAACTTTACCATGAGGCATTCTGATACCATTAATTGCCTGCATGAATACCAGAATATTTTAATCACAATATTATATTTATTCAATTATATATTTCTGAGTAGTTTTATATAGGATTGCTTGAGAGAAAATCATAAACATACATAAATTATTATTTTAAAATAATTACAGAAATCATCTTTTTTTCCTTTAATGCAAATGCTTGATTTAGTTCCATATCAGTTAAATTTGCCACCTAGAATCACCAGGAAGTTATGGACAGAACTTCTATTTGAATTCAGGTGTATTCAACTACCTGTGTGTGCTGTTTCCTCACTACTCATATTAGTGAAGCAAATAGACAAGTAGGTAGATCTCCTTTGGCACCAAGAATCCTGGTTTTCTTTTAGGAGAAATGAAAGTTATCTAGGATTCTTGGGGAATTATTAAATATTCTGAAAAACCTATACAGGTAAGTGTTTTCATCCTTGTGAGAAGAGTTGAAGAAACATTTCTTCCTTGGAAACTTTTTAAAACATCTAAAATAACCCAGTGTCCTAGATGTCCAAGTACAAATGGTGAACATTCAGGGGCACCCACTTGGCCGACTAGACCAGCCAGCTCAAACCTTGTAAACAGAAACTTGACTGAACGGTTTGTTTGCGTGATGAGTATTCAGTTTTCTTGTTCTAAAATGTCAATAGAAAGTGTGAAAATTCTGGAAGTTATTGGGATTACAAGTCAGCAAATAAGCATAAGTTGAGTCGAGTACATTTTTACTCAACTCTGTGCTGGCTTCTGGGAGATGTTAAGGCAATATGGGAGTAAACCTAATATACTTGAGACACAGAATAATTTCAGGGGTTTTAATATATAACTAAATATCCCAGGACACAGAGACTCAGCTTTGGCTGGAATGGAAAGTAGACTATAAAAAAGTGTGAGTGAAAAAAAAAGGGATGTCCCTGGTGGTCCAGTGGTTAAGACTCTGCACTCCCAGTGCAGGGGACATGGGTTCGATCCCTGGTCGGGGAACTAAGATCCCACAAGCTGCACGGTGCAGCTCAAAAAAATAAATTTTTGAAAATGGCATGTTTAGGTGTTAGATTATGGAGAAAGCGGAGAGCAGGTTAGGCTTGTGATGGGGGAGGTGATGTGAGGAAGAAACTTAGGAAAGAGTGTCTGAGGTCCGTCCCTGCCGATAAAAAGGGGGAAAGAGTGAAATGAGGGAGGCCGTCTGGCGAATTGTTGTTGGGTGGGAATCTGACCTTGTTTCTAGAAAGAAGCGCCCTTGAGACACAGAACGTGGAGAGGGAGCTGGAGCAGGACGTCCCGGACGAAGCTGAGGCCATCGGGGCTGAGATGGAGGCTTTAGGGGTGAGGTGGTCTCTGTGGCTTAACTATTTTTTCTTAATCAATATCAAGGTAATATGCAGTTGTTATTTCTTGATCTATTTTGTAAATTGTATATTTTGTATCCTGCAATTGGACCCCTGACTTGAATGGAGATTTGTTTTAAATATGAACAGCTGTTGAAGAAACCAAAAATCTAAAGCTGGAATATTATATTTTTAAACCTAAAAGCAACATTTGAGTTTTTTGTGTTTTACATCTTATTTTAGTTTTGCATTTTATGTTTCCATATGAACATAAGTTTACTTGTAATATCCAGGCCTAACATTTTATAATTAGTTGTTTCCTGCGATGTTTGTGTTGCTGAAGATTTACCTTAAAGAGAAGCTCTACCTGCTGTGGGAATCTCCTCAGCTGTTCTCCCGGCTTTGTCCTCCTCCAGTATCAGTACCACATATTTTTGTATTTTTAGAGCACTGTTGTAAAGTGAATCTGAACAAATGGGAGAGCATGAGGTGTATGTTATTTTCGAGGAAGCACATATGTGATTTGGAAATAGTGCGTTGCGTGTGAGTGCTCTTCACCCTCACCAGCACAGCAGTTTGTCGAGGTGTGTGGATGTCAGAACCTCGGAGAAAAGAGAGGGAAAGGAAACACATAACATTTGCACTTTTATTTAAAAAGGAAAGGCACTTAAAAAAAGTCAGAAATGGATAAAACCCTGTTTTAACAAAGAATTTTTTAAAATATTTACTTATTTTTATTTATGGATTTGGCTGTGCCAGGTCTTAGTTGCGGAATGCGGGCTCTTAGTTGGGGCATGTGGTGCTTGCGGAATCTAGTTCCCTGACCAGGGATTGAACACTGGCCCCCTGTGTTGGGAGCTCAGAGTCTTAACCACTGGACCGCCCCGGAAGGTCCTAAAACTTTGTGTTTTGTTTGTTTGTTTTGTTTTTTTTTACAATAAACTGCATATATTTAGAGTGTACAATTTGGTATCCCAGTCTCCCAATTCATTCCCCCGCAACCCTTCCCGCTTTCCCCAGTTGGTGTCCATGTGCTTTAAAACCTTGTTTCAATAGAAGTGATGTCCCCACCGAACTCAGTGGTAGTTATTTGTATGCAGGTTTCTCTTTTCATCAGCACTTAGACTTTTCCTACCAGCATCTCCTCAGGACCTAAGTTCCAGTTTTTGTGAAGGGGGGAGTCTGTACTGCGGAGGACGCCCCCCCCATCCTGGTTTAAGCTGAAATACGAGTTCCCCAATATGTCCTGGTTTTTCATGTTTCCTGTCATAGGTGTGACTTCACTGAGTACTCAGTTTTCCTAATCAGCTTGATTATTTGTGGGCACAGAACCCACATAGCAGATGATACTTCTGAGAGGAGGCTTGAGTCGTGGCCATGGCCAAGCTGGGGTGACTTAGGGCTGGTTCCCGGTGGAGGAGGAGGAAGGGGCCAGAGGGAAACGGGGTGGGAAGGGAAGCACCTGCTCCCAGAGGCTGGGATACTGGGATACGTTGGAGGCTGGGATGCAGCGGCCCGTAGATTCACCAGGTACGAGGATGTTGCAATAAAAACGAATGCTGACCTGCTCCTCAGCTGAGCTCGGCCACTCTTACTGTCTAATTGTGTTCCCCCAGCCCCCCCACATTTCGTGTCTTGATGTCAGTCCAGAGCCTTGAGAAAGTCCTCAAGTTCCTCTGGTTCCTCTGTCACCTTTAGTTTCCGTTTTCCCCTGAATTCATTTAAATGACTGACCTGGAGGTGGAATCCAGTCCTTTGATTTCCAGCCACCCAGGACACGAAGCAGACAAGCATCACTCACTCCAGGCCGATGGGCATAGGGAAGGGCAGGGGTTTTGATGCAAACAATTCAAGATGAATAGCAGACGTCCCTGCTTTTATTTATTTTTCTATTTAATGTGTTTTTTTAAATTTATTTATTGGCTGCGTTGGGTCTTCATTGCTGCATGTAGGCTTTCTCTAGTTGCTGTGAGTGGGGGCTACTCTTCATTGTGGTGCAAGGGCTCCTTATTGTAGTGGCTTCTCCTGTTGCGGAGCACAGGCTCTAGGCCTGTGGGCTTCAATAGTTGTGGCACACGGGCTCAATCATTGTGGCTCAAGGGTTCTAGAGCACAGGCTCAATAGTTGTGGCGCATGGGCTTAGTTGCTCCGCAGCGTGTGGAATCTTCCCAGAGCAGGGCTCAAACCCGTGTCCCCTGCATTGGCAGGAGGATTCTTAACCACTGCGCCACCGTGGAAGTCCAGACGTCCCTGCTTTTAAAAGAACCTCTCCTTCCTCTTCTGCTGAATAAGTGTCAGACTCACCTCTGCTCCTCCTTCCGCACCAAATCGATGCATGTTCCATGTTTAAGGGGAGCCAACAAATAGATTTTATTTTCTTCCCTAGAAGAACTAAATGAATTCTCTCAGCTCCCAAATGAAGACATTTTTTGAGGCATTTTTCAAATCTGATTGTTCTCTTCCTGAGACGAAACCTGGTGACAACTCTTTTATCTTCCAGTGTTTAAAGTTGTGGTTATGCTGGCTGAGAGAGTCCAGCTGGTGTGTCATCCTGGTTCTGTGTTGGTTCAGCAGAGCTGAGCCTTGTGTCTCTGATCTGTAAGGGTCTATTTTATGGGTGGTTATGGGCTTGAAGGAGTTAATTCTGGTGAAGTGCCTGGGATGGAGTGTGGCTCAGTGTGAACGCCTGTCACTAAATCCTGGGTGGGTGTGGTTTTTCTGGACCCTAAGAGTCGCCGGATCTGTTGAAGGGAGGGGGACCTCTCCCGGTCCCGAGACGGGGCTCTTGTCTAACATTCGGAAATGAATCCTCAGAGGAGACACACGTGCTGACAAATAAAATGTAAATCCACTTCTTACCTATCACTTTGTCTCTCCCTACCTTCTTTCTTTGATGAGATATCAAGAACCTGAGCTTCATTACGTCCTGAAACCAGGTGTGTGATCTCAGTTGGAAGACCTTGGGTTTTGGCTGGGTTCGAGTCCTGGCTGCGTGGGTTCAAGTCCCAGTCTGAGGTGCATGGTTTCAATGGGGTTAGTTTCCGGGTTGTCTCTGGCCAGTCGCTCCAACTCAGGGTCCTTCCTGGTGGCTTGGGCATCGCTCAGCCAAGATGGATTCCAGTGAGGAGGATTCTGGGAGGTTGGTAGGACATATGGGCTGGAGTCTCCTCTCTCTTTTTGACCTTTCCCGAATTCTTCCAGTTGGTGGTGGCTTGTTAGTTCCGTGTTCCTTACCAGGACCTCCTGTCATGAAATAACTCATACAAATTGTTACTGTCTTTGGCCAGGGTGGGCAGTTTCAGTTGGTGTCTCTGTGGCGGGAGAGATGCTCTGTGGTGGCTTAGGAGCCTTGGAGACACAGTGACCAGCACCCAGCCGTGGGACCTATGATCTCCAGCGGGTGAAATGTGCGCCCTGAAGCCGGATTGGCCGATTCCCAATTCAGTTTAGCCATAGATTCTCCTGTCAGGGTAAAGGAATAGCTAATGTCCAGATACTTGTTTGTTTGCATCACAAACGACTCTTTGGGGAGAAAAGGCCTGAGAGTGAAAGTCCTTCCAAACTGAAGTCTTTCTTTAAGAGGTATGTTCCACGTATGGTGTGTGTATGTATTTCACAAGAACAAATGGGAATTTAGGCAAATTTCCTTCACACCCTTTGATTTACTGTTGTCTTGGTGACTCATGAAACATTTTGGCTTAAAAGAAGTGATCCTGGTATGATATTCAAAAAGGTTTTTCAATCAGTGTTTTATGGTGAGCTCTAATAAAAGTTTCTGTGTCTGGATATTTCTTCTGTATCTTCTTTTGACGGGCCCCGAGGGCAGCATTAGGTTGATTCTGGTAAACTTTCCCGGCTGAAGACAGTTTGCTGGCATTGTTCTCAGAGGCTTTCCGTCTCTTATTTACAGTCTGATAAGTTGTAGGCTTCTCTTCAATACATTTTTCAAAGGATAACTCTTATTATTCTGAGAACTCATTTCTTTTAGGCAAACTGTAGTTTTACAGGACTACTGTATGCTAAAATTCTCTGCGGAATAAAATACTAACATCAGTGAAAATCACAAGTCCTCCATTCTCTTTATTTCTCTTCTCTTTTGTTCAGACTTCTTTATCATGAAAGTACCTCAGTATCACATTTTATTCATATTTTTTAAGAAGATAATGCATTAGAAATTTTTCATGCATTTTTAAAGGGTCATTTTTTTCATGCTGACTGCTAAGTTTTGGTTGCAAGTCATTTCATATTTTTGTACTTGGTTGAACTTTTTTCTGACTTATCTTGAAGAAATCTTCTTTTAGGAAGTTTAAAGGAATGTTCTGGAAAGAAGATTATATTGGCTTGCTATTGATGCATAGCAAATAACCTCAAAACTCAGAGGCTTAAAACAATGACAGTTCATTATTCTTCAAGCATCGGTGGCTGGACTCAGCCAAGCACATTCTCCAGGGTCTGGTGCTGGAGACTCTGGTCTCCCTGTGGTCCTGTGGGCTGCGTGCAGGTGCTCTGGTCCACGTGCCTTTCTCCTGTTCTGGACCACCAGGGCGGTCAGAGTCTGCTTGGACCACTGGGAAGACCAGGGAACAAAAGTGATCTCAGGAGATCCACCAGGGATGAGTAAGAAATGACACGAGAGCCCGTCAGCTGTATTTTCATAATTGTAGATTTTGACCATTCGCTTCCAGTGCCTCTCAAATACCCTGGGGCCTGAGCATGGGGAATGGATGTTTAGTTTTTGTTTTACTTGTAGCTGCAGAACCCCCCCCCCCCCCCCACCGCCACGTTCTTCTGCTCCTATAAACTTGCTGAGGGTTGGGTGGGGTTTGGTGTGGTAATGTGAGTTCTGGTTTCATGTTATTATATGATATTATATTGTTTTAGATACATGTTTTTGTATGTATATTTTCACATATTATACTATATTATGCATGATTTCTATTCTGTTGGAAATACAGCAGATATCACATTATGTGGTTGTGTTTCAAAGGTTAGAAAACAAAGCATGGATTAAAATTGGCAACCAAGGAAAACGTCAAGGCTGCCAGACTGCATGCAATGTGTTCTCCAATAATTTGTTAAAAACATAAAAAGGGTTAGAACTTTATGAATTGTAGTTCTGGCCAGTGAGTTATTTAGGAAGTCATGAAAGAATAGACTTTCACAGGATACACTGTAAATTATGAAGTCCTGATTTTTTTGTGATTATTTAGTTCATCCAACAGATCTTTATTGGGCATCCGATACACAGGTCCTGCGGACCACGGGGACGCAGTGAACAGTGTCGAGAGCTCATGGTACTTCCCTTCTAGCGGGGAGACGAACACTCACAAAAATGGGGTTAACTTGGGAAGTTATTGCAGTGAAGGAAAGTAAGAGGTGAAGTTCATGAGAGGAAGAAGCATGCCAGGCGGTATTTAAAGGATCAAAGTGACGTCTCTAAATATGGAACCTTTGAGTCTGGCTTGGAAAATGGAAAAGGGGGAACCATCTGTGTATTTCCTTGAACATCCTTTTAGTTAGAGGACAAAGCAGGTGCAGAACCACTGGGTGGGGCGTCTGGGGATTTGAGTGACAGCAGGTAGCCTCTGAGGCTGGAAGGCGGGGAGCAGGAGGGGAGGCTGCAGGAGATAAAGTCTGGACATCATGGAGCTGGATCCCAGGGCAGCCTGCAGCCGCGGCCAGGCCGCCTCGTGGATCACGTTATCTCGGGCAGATGGGAAGCAAGTGGGAGATTTTAAACAGGGGAAGGATTTGATCAATTGTTTGCAGAATAGACTAGAGTAGACGTGGGGTCCAAGTAGAAATTTCTTGCAGGGTCTTACAGACTGTGGCCTGGTGGCAACAAAGGCAGTGAGAAAGGGTCAGACAGGCTGTTTTTGGAGGACCAATCACAGTATGTGCTGGCAGATTTGAGGTCAGCCTTGCAAGAGGAGCCAGGGTTGACCCAGGGTTCACCGTTCTGTGTGTTTTAAGAATGGAGTTGCCTTGAGGGAGAAAAGATGGCGGCGAAGTAGAGGGACATGGAATGCATCCCTCTCCACAGATGCATTGCGAATGCATCGAAGGACACAATAATTCTCACAGAGAACCAGCTGAACACCAGCAGACGACCTCGGACACCAGAAAGGACGGCAAGGAGCCCGACAGAACCCGTAGGGAGGCATCTGCGACGGCTCAAAGAGGGTGAGGCTGCAGAGCTGTGGCAGATGGGAGGGAGTGAGAAACATACGGAGGGTCCGCACTGCAGCTCAGCGTTCCCGGACTGAGACATCGATTCACAGCTGAACAGAGGGTCCGGGAACAGGAGCGTAGGAACTGGAGAGCTGGTTCAGGGTGAGAAGAATTGTTGCCAGTAAGGTGACGGACCGAGAGGACAGGGGGGAAGAGGTCCACGGCGAGGAGTGCCCGCCACTGAGAGCTGCCTGGCCATGATGGCGGCTGGAGGCTGCAGGCTCACGGGCGGGGGGGGGAGGAGCGGCGGGCATAGCCTCTCTCTCTCTTTCAGCGCCTCTGCAACAGGCAGTGAAGAGACGCCCTGTGGGCCACCATAGGTGCTCAGGGATAACAAGTACCCTCAGGCACTTGGGAGGGGCTGGATTAAAACCCCTTGGAACACCAGCAGCAGGGAGGCTGCCGAGGGAAAAAAAAAAAAGAAAAACCCGAGAGAGGCCCAACTCTGAGACTTTCTGTTTACACCTGAGCCACCGGCGTCCCTCTGCAACAGGCACCTCCAAGCTCGACTGAAACAACAGTGCGCCACTGCTCACTCACTCCCAGGGGAAGGAGCCAATATTGTACCCTCTCCCTCCCCACACACCGACGCTTACAGATGAACAATAAAGGAAGCTCTGCTGGTCACAGAATAATGCAAAAAAACCCAAGGCGAGGAGAAGGACACTTACAGCTGAGACTCTAAGGAAACAGAAATATTAGTATCACTCCTATTGAACTGGTCCATTCTGGGATCAGTTCTGGATTTGTTTTTTCTCTCTCTTTTTTTTTTCTTTCCTTTATTAATTATGATCTTAGTCCTAAGGGATCTACAAGTTTTATAATATATTTTTTTTAATTCTATTTTTTATTCTTTTTTTTTTTTTTTGCCTTTTTATATACTTCTATTTCTAGCTAAGTTTTTGGTAGTATGGACAATATATCTCTCATACCTTCCTTTCATCCCTATCTTTTATACATTTCTATTCCTTTCCTTTTATTTGCATATTTCCAGTCACACTATGCTCTTCTGTTCCCTTGTCTTCCATCCATTTTAGTTTATTTTATCTTAACATACTTATAAGCAACACTATTGATCTACTCAGACTCCTTGCTCTATTCTCCAGATGACGCACTGCCTTGGTATTTAATATTAGGTCTTTGTCTTTATCTTAGTTCTTAGTACAATTGTCTAATTTCATTCTGAGAATCTCCATTCGGTCTGGTGGTACTATAGCTCTTTTTTATATTTGATCCTAGCTTTCAGTATCTCCCTGGATTAGTGTTTGTATGTGTAAAGTGTTATTTGTTTGTTTGTTTGTGCTTTTGTTTCTGCTTTGTTCTGTTTTGGTTTTGAAATTCTGTTGGATTTCTCTTTGAATATCTGATAGCATACTGGTCTTCTGTCAGGTCTTTCCAGAGGCTTATGTCCTAATGGATTCAGTAATTGTGTGTCTTATACATGTATGTGCTTCCTAGACTTAGTATTTGTTTAACCCAACACTTGGACATTAGTATGGGGCTTGGACAGTCTTCTATAAACCCCTCTATCGCTGGGACAAGCAACCCCAAAAGTGTGGACAACCATGAGGAAACAAAGAAACACTATGCAGGCAAAGGAGCAGGAAAAAAACCCACGAGACCAAATAAATGAAGAGGAAATAGGAAAAATGCCTGAAAAAATTCAGAGTAATGATAGTAAAAATGATACAAAATCTCGATAACAAAAGAGAGAAAGTACAAGAAACAGTTCATAAGAACTCAGAAAAACAAACAGCAATGGGTAACAAAATAACTGAAATTAAAAATACTCTAGATGGTATAACCAGCAGAATGACTGAGGCAGAAGAACGAATAAGTGAGTTGGAAGATAGAATGGGGGAAATAACTGCCACAGAGCAGGAAAAAGAAAAAAGAATAAGAAGAATAGAAGACAGTCTCAGAGACCTCAGTGATAACATTAAGTGCACCAACATTCGAATTATAGGCATCCCAGAAGAAGAAGAAAACAAGAAAGGGTCTGAGAAAATATTTGAAGAGGTTCTAGTGGAAAACTTCCCCACCATGGGAAAGGAAATAATTCACCAAGTCCAAGAAGCACAGAGAGTCCCATACAGAATAAACCCAAGGAGAAATACACCAAGGCACATATTAATCAAACTAATGACAATTAAACACAAAGAAAAAATATTAAAAGCAGCAAGAGAAAAGCAACAAGTAACATATAAGGGAAAATCCATAAGGATAACAGCTGATCGTTCTGCAGAAACTCTGCAGGCCAGAAGGGAATGGCAGGATATACTGAAAGTCCTGAAAGAGACAAACCTACAACCAAGAATACTCTACCCAGCAAGAATCTCATTCAGATTTGAGGGAGAAGTCAAAAGCTTTCCAGACAAGCAAAAGTTAAGAGAATTCAGCACCACCAAACTAGCCTTACAACAAGTGCTAAAGGAACTTCTCTAAGTAGGAAACACAAGAAAAGGAAAACACCTACAAATACAAACCCCAAACAATTCAGAAAATGGTAATTGGAACACACATGTCAATAATCACCTTAAATGTAAATGGATTAAATGCTCCAACCAAAAGACACAGACTGGCTGAATGGATACAAAAACAAGACCCTTCTATATGCTGCCTACAAGAAACCCACTTCAGACCAAGGAATACATAGAGACTGAAAGTAAGGGGATGGAAAAAGATATTCCAAGCAAATGGAAGTCAAAAGAAAGCTGGAGTAGCAATACTCATATCAGACAAATTAGACTTTAAAGTAAAGACTATTACAAGAGACAGGGAAGGACCCTACCTAATGATCAAGGGATCCATCCAAGAAGAACATATCACAATGGTAAATATCTATGCCCCCAACATAGAAGCACCTCAGTACATAAGGCAAATGCTAACAGCCATAAAAGGGGACATCGACAGTAACACAATAATAGTGGGAGACTTGAACACCCCACTTACATCAATGGACAGATATGCAAACAGAAAATAAATAAGGACACACAAGCTTTAAGTGACACATTAGACCATCTCGACTTAATTGATATTTATAGGACATTCCATCCAAAAACGACAGAATACACTTTCTTCTCAAGTGCACGCAGAACATTTTCCAGGATAGATCCCATCTTGGGTCACAAATCAAACCTCAGCAAATTCTAGAAAATTGAAATCATATCAAACATCTTCTCAGACCACAACACCATGAGACTAGATATCAATTACAGGAAAACAACTGCAAAAAATACAAACACATGGAGGCTAAACAATTCACTATTAAACAACCAAGGAATTATTAAAGAAATCAAAGAGGAAATCAAAAAATATCTAGAAACAAATGACAACGAAAACACAACAACCCAAAACCTATGGGACACAACAAAAGCAGTTCTAAGAGGGAAGTATATAGCAATACAGTCCTACCTTAAGAAACAAGAAAAATATCGAATAAGCAACCTAACCTTACACCTCAAACAATTAGAAAAAGAAGGAAAAAAAAAAAACCCCAAAGTGAGCAGAAGGAAAGAAATCATAAAGATCAGAGCAGAAATAAATGAAAAAGAAAGGAAGGAAACAATAGCAAAAATTAATAAAACTAAAAGCTGGTTCTTTGAGAAGATAAACAAAATTGATAAACCATTAGCCAAACTCATCAAGAACAAAAGGGAGAAGATAGAAATCAACAGAATTAGAAATGAAAAAGAAGTAACAACGGACAGCTCAGAAATACAAAAGATCATGAGAGAATACTACAAGCAACTCTATGCTCATAAATTGGATAACCTGGAAGAAATGGATAAATTCTTAGGAAAATACAACTTTCCAAGACTGAACCAGGAAGAAATAGAAACTATGAACAGAACAATCACAAATAAGGAAATTGAGACAATGATTAAAAATTTCCCAACAAACAAAAGCCCTTGGCCGGATGGATTCACGGGCAAATTCTGTCAAACATTTAGAGAAGAGCTAACACCTATCCTTCTCAAACTCTTCCAAAATATAGCAGAAGGAGGAACACTCTCAAACTCATTCTACAAGGCCACCAACACCCTGATACCAAAACCAGGCAAAGATGTCACCAAAAAAGAACATTACAGACCAATATCACTGATGAATATAAATGCAAAAATCCTCAACAAATTACTATCTAACAGAATTCAACAGCGCATTAAAAAGATCATACACCATGATGAAGTGGGGTTTATCCCTGGAATGCAAGGATTCTTCAACATATGCAAATCAATCAATGTGATACACGATATCAACAAATTGAAGGATAAAAACCATATGATCACCTCAATAGATGCAGAAAAAGCTTTTGACAAAGTTCAACATCCATTTATGATAAAAGCTCTCCAGAAAATGGGCATAGAAGGAAATTACCTCAACATAATAAAAGCCATATATGAAAAACCAAAAGCCAACATCATTCTAAATGGGGAAAAACTGAAAGAATTCCCTCTATGAACAGGAACAAGACAAGGGTGACCACTCTCACCATTATTATTCAACATAGTTTTGGAAGTCCTTGCCACAGCAATCAGAGAAGCAAAAGAAATAAAAGGAATTCAAATTGGAAAAGAAGAAGTAAAATTGTCACTCTTTGCAGATGACATGATATTATATATGGAAGATGCTAAAGACTCTACCAGAAAACTGCTAGCACTAATTGATGAGTGTAGTAAAGTAGCAGGATACAAAATTAATGCACAGAAATCTCTTGCATTCCTATGCACTAACAATGGAAGAGCAGAAAGAGAAATTAAGGAAACTCTCCCATTCACCATTGCAACAAAAAGAATAAAATACCTAGGAATTAATCTGCCTAAGGAGGCAAAAGATCTGTATGCAGAAAACTTTAAGACACTGATGAAAGAAATCAAAGACGACACAAACAGATGGAGGGACATACCATGTTCCTGGATTGGAAGAATCAACATCATGAAAATGACTGTACTACTCAAAGCAATTTACAGAGTCAACGCAATCCCTATCAAATTACCAAAGGCATTTTTCACAGAACTAGAGCAAGAAACCTTAGGATTTGTATGGAAACTCAAAAGACCCCAAATAGCCAAAGCAATCTTGAGAAGGAAAAATGGAGTTGGTGGAATCAGGCTTCCTGACTTCAAACTATACTACAAGGCCATAGTGATCAAGACAGTATGGTACTGGCACAAAAATAGAAAGGAAGATCAATGGAATAGAATAGAGAACTCAGAAGTAAGCCCAAACACATATGAGCACCTTAACTTTGACAAAGGAGGCACAAATATACAATGGAAAAAAGACAGCCTCTTCAATAAGTGGTGCTGGGAAAACTGGACAGCTACATGTCAAAGAATGAAATGAGAACACTTCCTAACACCATACACAAAAATAAACTCAAAATGGATTAAAGACCTACATGTAAGGCCAGACACTATCAAAGTCCTAGAGGAAAACATAGGCAGAACACTCTATGACATACATCAAAGCAAGATCCTTTGTGACCCACCTCCTAGAATCATGGAAATAAAATCAAGAATCAACAAATGGGACCTAATGAAACTTAAAAGCTTTTGCACAGCGAAAGAAACCATAAACAAGACTAGAATGCAACCCTCAGATTGAGAAAAAATAGTTGCCAACGAAACAACAGAGAAAGGATTAACCTCCAAAATATACAAGCTGCTCATGCAGCTTCTTACCAAAAAAGCAAATAACCCAATCCACAAATGGGCAGAAGACCTAAATAGACATTTCTCCAAAGAAGACATACAGTTGGCCAACAAACACATGAAAAGATGCTCAACATCACTAATCATCAGAGAAATGCAAGTCAAAGCCACAATGAGGTATCACCTCACACCAATCAGAATGGCCATCATCACAAAATCTGGAAACAACAAATGTTGGAGAGGGTGTGGAGCAAAGAGAACTCTCCTGCACTGTTGGTGGGACTGTAAGTTGGTACAGCCACTATGGAAAACAATTTGGAGGTTCCTTAAAAAACTACAAATAGAACTACCATATGATCCAGTAATCCCACTCCTGGGCATATACCCAAAGAAAACCATAATCCCAAAAGAAACATGTACCATAATGTTCATTGCAGCACTATTTACAATAGCCAGGACATGGAAGCAACCTAAATGCCCATCAACAGATGAATGGATACAGAAGATGTGGCATATATATACAATGGATTATTACTCAGCTATAAAAAGGGATGAGATGGAGCTATATGTAATGAGGTGGATAGACCTAGAGTCTGTCATACAGAGTGAAGTAAGTCAGAAAGAGAAAGACAAACATTGTATGCTAACTCATATATACGGAATCTAAAAATGGTACTGATGAACTCAGTGACAGGACAAGAACAAAGACGCAGATGCAGAGAATGGACTGGAGAACTCGAGGTTTGGGGGGTGGGGGGTGAAGGGGAAGCTGAGACGAAGTGAGAGAGTAGCATAGACATATATATACTACCAACTGTAAAATAGGTAGCCAGTGGGAAATTGCTGTATAACCAGGGGAGTTCAACTCGAGGATGGATGATGCCTTAGAGGACTAGGGCAGGGAGTGTGAGGGGGAGTCGAGGGAGGGAGGGAATGTGGGGATATGTGTATAAATACAGATGATTGAACTTGGTGTATCTCAAATAAAATAATAAATAAATAAATGCAGTGGGAAGCTGCTGGAGATATTTAAAAAAAAAAAAAAAGAATGGCATCACCTTTAACAGGTTGGGGAGGGGGAGGCTGCTGGGCATAGTTAGACATTTGTCAGCGTACCTGTAACGTTTCAGCTTTCTCGCAGACACCCCAGTCTGTCAGGAGGCATTTACGTGAAAGTGCTCGCCTGGAGAAAATGGGGACAGACTGGGAGTCAGAGGCCACAGTCTGTATCTAAAGCAATGGAACGAGTTGAGGTCCTTCAGTTAGTGAAAATATCATGAATCAGTGCCATGAATCGGTCCTCCTCAGCATGACCCAAGTTATAGTATAAATTTATTTTTTATTTATTTAAAAAATTTCATTAGAGTACAGTTGATTTACGATGTTGTGTTAGTTTCAGGTGTACAGCAAAGTGATTCACTTATCCTTATATAGACACATGTATCCACTCTTTTTTATGTTCTTTTCCCATACAGGTCATTGCAGAGTTTTGAGGAGAGTTCCCTGTGCTGTTCAGTAGGTCCTTGTTAATTATCTATTTCATATACATTAGTATGCATATGTCAATTCCTATCTCCCAGTTTATCCCTCCCCCGTTTCCCCTCAGTAACCATAAGTTTATTTTTTACATCTTTATTTCTGTTTTTATAGTAGAAATTTAAATGGCACCAAAATAATTTTAATTTAGAGTTAGACAGTTTGTACTTTATAAATTTCAGTGTGGTTAGAGCACATCCGGTTTTAACTCTTCAGGTGGCTGCAAGCTTATCTGTAACCTATGCTTCCAAAACCAAAATATCATCCCTCATGTGGATATTCTTCCTTTCAAAATGTTGGGCCATGTCTTCCTGATTTCAATTTGACCTTCATTCAATACCTGGATTGTTGAGCCCGTAGTCATAAACTTAACTACTTTTCCTGTCACTTTAGTAGCTATATAATAAGAAAATCACTAAGCAGGTTGTTTATCTGTAAAGTATAAGTGCTGAAATATCACAATGCCTCATTATTCTGTGCATAAAAATGAGACTATAATGTGTAGGCTTCCCTATTTTTGCTACTTACAGACGTACAGGAGCACAAATACTCTTCAAGATTCCATTTATTATTTTTGTGTTTTCTCCTCAAGGACAATGAAACGTGAGTCCCTGATGCGGCTGACAGGCATCCTGGGCCACTGCTCACATGACATGACATTTCCCTGTCCTGCCGGCTACTGAGGCTCCTGCTTTTGTGGGCTTGAGACAGCATGGGGGCAGGGCAAACCTTTGAAAGAATGACATGGCCCGAGGACACAACATAAACTGGTTAGAACCAACTAGGCCCGAGATGGTGAACTTCCACTAGACCTTGAGCCTCAGTATACACTCACTGTAACCCATCAGCGAAATGACACACCCACAGGCACCAGGACAGTTCCAAGGCCGACCATAAAGGTCAAAAAGTGGGCAATGGCCCAACTCCTGGAAATCCCCACCCCTTCCCCAAAATAGCTGGAATACTCCTTCCACTCATTAGCCTATGAAATGACCCACCCCTATAAAAACTGACAACCCCGTACCCTGGTGCATGGCCCACACTCCATCTGTGGAGTGTGTATCTCCCTGAAGAAATCCTCTTGCACTTTCCTATGTCTCGCTCTTGAATTCTTTCCTGCGCGAAGCCAAGAATCCGCACTTGGCCTCCATCCCAGGGGACTCTGCCTGAGACCTGGAACATGACCATCCTCGCAGCCCACTCTCTTTCCTGCAGCAGGCTCTTTTCAGTGTCCATCTGCTGCTTCTGCCAACACATATGGCCCTGTCTGGGCTGCAGCATCCCTGTCCTGTTCCTCAGACACAGTTACAGGTGCTTGGTTCCATCTTGCAGGTTGGCTGGAAACCACCTCCCTCCTCTCTGAACGCTGTCTGCTCAGGACCACTGCAGCCCAGAGGTGTTAGACTTTGAGTGGTTCCTGTGTTTCCTGTCTTCACTGTGCTCTTTTATCTCCAAGCTGCCCCCAAGGAGGGCTGGGTTGAGGTGAAACAAGCTTGTGACAGTTTTATTGAGAAGCCCCATTCCTCCCAGACACTCAGCTCTGCCTTTGGCTCTGAGTGTTAATAACCAAACCCCTCCCAGGAAAGCCGCGTCCCCTTCTGTAATTTACCTTCCTCTCCCCTCCCCACCCCCATGCCGCTTGTATGAGCCATCTTGTGAGTTATTTAATTCTCACCATGATATCGATGCTGAATTCGGGCTCTGTACCCCAGTACCAAATTGAATCTTGGAGAGAATAGTTTGGGGTGAAGTAGAAAAGAATAGCTTTATTGCTTTGCCAGGCAAAGGGGCGACATGGTCATCCTTCTGATTGGCTGGTGGTGAGGTCATTGGGAGTCAGCATCATCAACCTTCTGGTTCCAACCCGTCTGGGGTCTACATGCTTGTGGGCAGCGTATAGTTAACTTCTGCCACCTGGTGGAAGTTTCAGTACCTGCAAAACAGGTCAGAGATACTGTTCTGTGTATCCCTCGAGGGGGAACCAGGACCCTGCCCCAAGGCTGCACTATTGTTTTGTGGCTGCCCCTCCCTTGTCTCCGCATCCCTTCCCTTCCCTGATTAGCAACTATTTGAACCTGCCTGTTGGAGCACAGGAAAGGTCTTGGAGGCCGAATGAAGCCTATTTCCTCTAATCAAGAAATGGAAGGGACTTCCCTGGTTGCTGAGTGGTTAAGAATCTGCCTGTCAATGCAGGGGATACGGGTTCAATTCCTAGTCCGGGAAGATCCCACATGCTGCGGAGCAACTAAGCTCATGTGCCACAACCACTGAGGCCCGCGTGCCTAGACCCCGTGCTCCACAACAAGAGAAGCCACTGCAATGAGGAGCCCTCACACCACAACGAAGAGTAGCCCCTGATCTCCGCAACTAGAGAAAGCCCAAGCGCAGCAACGAAGACCCAGTGCAGCCAATAAATAAATGATTAAATGAATAAATATATTAAAAACAAAGAAAAAAGAAATGGGAGACACAGAAAGGCTTTTGTGCCCAGGAGCCCCATAGGGTCCTTCTGGGTCTACAATATTTTGAGTTTCTTTCCAAGAGAATGTATCAGATTCCATGCGAATTGGTGCATAGGTGCAAATAAATTTTGAACACAGGTGAAATATGTCGCCTAAATCCTCCCAGCAGACACATCTAAAATTCATTTCTGGCACAGTGAGGACCGCTGCCTCTTCTATATTGTGAATGAAAAGATCTTGATGACTGCAGTGTGTCATTCTGGTCTGCACACAACAAAATGTGTGGTATCCACTTGTTTCCAAGGTTAAAAGTACACTAAGTGAAATCAATACAGATTACAATGGCTGTTCATTAAATTTTTATATTATGATTGTAAGAAATTCATGCATCATAAATTAGATAAAGAAAATAGAAAAGCCATAAATGAATAGAATTCACTTGATTATAAAAAACATTTCCTCCGGGAAATCATTTTAGTAACTCAAAGAGGTTTCTAGGGCCAGAACTGAGCAGGGAGGGAAGGGAAGTTGGACTGACAGTTGTGTGCCTGCTCTGATAAGTTTTTAGAGCCGGCCTCTGTTATTTTAGGCACAGACTCTGCAGCTAAGTGGGGCTCCTTGGCTGTGGCTGTCAGCCCAGGGGAGGAGGGGTTTCATCCTGTGCATTTTCCACCTGGGCCTTTAGGGAAAAAAAATGAGGAGATGGATTTCAGTAGCATTGTGGAGTCCTGATAGTACTGAGTATGGATAAAAATTTGATATCCAATAACTGAAAGAAATGGGTGCATCATCTTTCTGTAAAAGCAGTTATATATGTGGACAACAGAAACATACTGACAATAAATACGGCACTTAATTAAATGATTGGGAAGGTTTAGAGCAGGATAATTCATGACATAAACATACACATTGTTAATTGTTAAATCCTTAGATAAAATGGGCATAATCTCAGTATCTGCTCCATGAAAAGGCTGGGAAGATTTTTTTTTTTTCCGATAGGTAAGAAGTGGATTTCTTTAGAGAGAAGAACTCTCAGAGTATGGGCCGTCTCAGAAGGTGAGAGCGGCTGGCTGGGAAGATTAAATGTGGAAATTGAGGTGGAGTTCCCAGCTGGACGCCTCTGCCTGTTAATCACCCAGTATGTGTGAAAGCAGTAAAAGGGCCCCCAGAGGTGTTCACGTCCTGTCCCCAGCACCTGTGCCTACATTACTTTGTGTGTCAAAAGGCACCTGGCAGGTGTGATGCAGTCTCGTGACATGGGGAGATTGTCTTGAATTTTCTTGAGGGCACAATGTAATCACAGGTCATACATGAGGGAGGAAAGAGGGTCAGAGTCAGAGAAGGAGACGTGGTGATGGAGGCAGGGGTCAGAGCAGTGGGGCCATGAAGCGAGGGATGCAGGGCTGGCAGCCTCCAGGATACAGAGAAGGCAGGGAAGGGATTCTGTCTTTGAGCTCCCAGAAGGACTGCCCTGCCAGCACCTTGATTGTAGTCTACGGAAACTTCTGACTTCTGGGACCATAAGATGTGAAGCTGTATCCCTTAAGCCATTAAGTTTGTGGTGCTTTGTTACAGCAGCAGTAGGGAACTAGTACAAAATGATAGCTTTATTATTATTAATATTATTGTATTAGTTTCCTGGGGCTGCCGTAACCAAGTAGCAAGAACTGGGATATTTATTGTCTCACAGTCTGGAGGCTGGACATCCAAGACCAAGATGGAAGCTGTTTTGGTTCCACTGACGGCCCTGGTGGGTCTGTTCCAGCCCCTCTCCTTGGCTTACAGATGGCCGTCTTCTCCCTTTGTCTTCACGTTGTCTTCCTGCTGTGTGTGTTGCTGTGTCCAAATGTCCCCTTTCTATAAAGATACCAATCATTTAGGTTTTGGGTCCACCCTGAATGACCTCAGTTGAACCTGATTATTTCTCTAAAGATCTTATCTTCAAATAGGGCCACACTCTGAGGTCCTGGGTTAGGACGTTAACATATGAGCTCAGGGGGCATAAAGAATCCAAAAGAGTTATTGTGTTTAATTAAAATAAATTCCTAGAATGTGAAAGCCATGACCGCACTTGCAAACAGTATCTAAGAATGATTTTAACCATGAGTTTCATTTGACTCAGGTGATTCTTTTATGTTGTACAGATCCTTATTGGTTTTTTGTTTGTTTATTTTTTGGCTGTGCCAGGTCTTAGTTGCAGCACTTGGAATCTTAGTTGCAGCATATGGGATGTTTTAGTTGCGGCATGTGGGATCTAGTTCCCTGACCAGGGATCCAACCTGGGCCCCACTGCATTGGAAGCATGGAGTCTTAGCCGCTGGACCACCAGGGAAGTCCCTGACTTACTGGTTCAGCAGGAAGTGGTACCGTGGGTGCCTCCGCTGGACAGCCTCAGCTATGGGAAACGACAGTTTGCTACTTCTAAAAAGAACTCCCTTTATCATTGTTGAAGGTGTCCTTAGCTGTAGCGAAGGTTCTTTTAAGTCGTGCATGTTTTTCCTGTGAGGTCCGCGTAGGTATGTAGTTACTGTGTCCTTGTCAGCATCCCCAATAATCCTGCAGGTGGTGGACAAAAAAACTAGGTCTAAACTAGCAAGTGGCAGCCACCTTCTGCCACAGAGGAAAGAAACCAAATCACATCCACCTCTGAAATCTCACTGTTGTTCAATTTGCCCTGGATCAGTGGGGATTAACACTTCAAGGACTCTTTGAGAATATATATTACAAAAAAAGATGGTTTCTCACCAGCAAAGCACCCGTGTGTGTGTGTGTGTGTGTGTGTGTGTGTATAAACACGGAGTTTGCATACACTTCAGGTCACTTGAAGGTGCTTTGTACCTCATTTCTGAGCCCCGAGGGTCCTGCTCTAGGACCCTTTTCTGAGCTGTTTCACCTGAAGGTCTCTTGTCTGCTTTAGCCTCGTCTCCAAACTCAGCATCTTTCTTGGCTTTTAGAGCCTCCGTCCCTGTCCCACAGGCTCTCAGCCCACTTTCTTCCTCTTAATTCCGCGTCTGAGCTTGCTGGTCTGCGGGACCTTCCCTGATCCCCACCAGCATAGCTGCCCTCCCCCTTTCACTGTGGAATATGAAGCATCAGTAATTGTACATCCTCTGCCTTCTGGGCAATGGTGGCCTAAGTTACCTGTTTGCTTTAGGGAACTTACTTGATTTTTTCAGAATTTTAGAGTACAGTTTATAGTGCATTTATGAGGAGTAGTTTTGTTCATACCTTGGTTCCATTAGACATAAAATGCATTTTTAAAATGTATTTTTTTCTCATATGTAGGATCACATGTATTTCTATTTTAAGTCCTACAATTTTTATTAACCTTTAGAAAACATGTACTATTGTTTTTTACAGAAAATTCGCAACAAAATTGCTATTTGTTGTATGAATAAGACAGTGCTTGAATAATAGGAGTATCGTATGGGACAAATCATAAAGGAATACATCACCTTATGACTCCTTTTGCAATCAGTATCATGTAATTGCTCATTTTACTTGTATTGGCTAAGTTGTGTTCTTTCATACAGAAGTGATAACGAAATCCTGTTGTTTTATCCCTGAAACTATTAGAAGCAGTGACAAATCTCTGTACCTGAACGTTGAAAATCAGGAGGAAAGTCTTCCATCAGAAACTTAAAATGACTCATTTTCCAAGTTGCCTTTGCTCCAGCTACTCCTTCTGCACGGACTATCTGGTTTACTTCCTTTTTTCTTCAAGGTTCTGCTCCATCCTTGAGGTGTTTCCTGAGCCTTTCGATCCAGTGTGTTCTCTGAATCTCAGCAGTTACCCCGTTAGGGAATTTCACCAGTTGCGTCTTTCTTTTGTATCAGCCTCTCTCTCACTGTACGCAGGTTCTCGAAGTTGAAGCTGATCATTGTTTGTTTCCCAGCCCGGAGCACGTGCCCTTCCCCGTAGGCTCCCAGTGAACTTCTGTGGAATTCACACAAGAAAGCTTAACCCGGTGAAGAAATCACTGGGGCAGGGCTGGAGTGCGCTTCATATTAAGATAGATTTTTCTTTTTGTTGTTGTTACTGTCAGAAAGTATAGAAGGTCACATGAAGACATTGGTATCTAATAAACATCCTTTAGATTCAGAGCACTGGCTAGATGTGGGGGAAAAAAAGATAAACACTTCTTTTAGGAAATTTAGTAATTAAGTACTTGGAAATATAAACTTAAAGTACCAGGAAGAAAAGTTACAAAATCAAAGGAACTTAAAACCATGGAAGGAAATATTGTGCAAGCAATTTACATGTATATTAAGAAGCTGTAGTAGCAGCATTTGAACCCACTGTAATAAAAAGAGCAGAAAATAAGGGGATTGAAATCACAGAGATGTTTCAGTTTGGGTACAACATTGAATGAAGTGCCACTTCTGTGTAAACAAGTGCTCACAGGCACGCACTCCCATCTGTATCCTGGGGGATGAAAGTGGGAAGTCACAATAACACTGCTCGAAACAAGGTCCTGCTGTAGAGCACAGGGAGCTATGTTCAATGGCTTGGGATAAACCATAATGGAAGAGAAGATGAAAAAGAGTATATATATGTGTGTGTGTATAACTGAATCACTTTGCTGTACAGCAAAAATTAAACCAGCATCATAAATCAACTACACTTCAGTTTAAAAAATCTGATAAAGGAAAACAGAAAGTAGTAATAAAAGGACCATAGGTTTTGGCAAAAAAAACCAAAAACCAAAAACACCAAAACACGGCTCAAGGCAAGTGGGAAACAACTGTGGACACAGCTTTGCAGACAGCTGTTGCTGATGAGGTACAGAGATGAAAGGAAGACATTCTGTTTGCATCCACTCGCTCTGTCAATTTCCAGCCTAATTAATGTAAAGAATATGAAAAAAATAACAGGCAAGGATTCATTCCCATGATCAATTTTGTCAGATTGTTCCTATTAGTACATGAAAAATTATTTCACATAACTTACTCTTGAAAAAGTATGGGTTCTGAAATCATGCCAAATCTACTGAAACCTTTGGCAGACTGTCAACCAGAGATGTCTTTCCCAAATGAAATGCCTGCATGGAGAGAGATGTATATATGCACACATATATGTACATACCTGCTTGTGTAGATAGGTGCATGTGTGTACACACTGATACGTATACACAAGCACACACGGGTGCATGTATAAGTGCATATACACTACATACATGCGTATAGATGGTGTATGTATATGTATATATAAATACACACATAGTATCTACATGCGTACATAGATATATACATAATACGCATATAACTATACATACACACGAATATACAAATATATTATTTTTTAAAACCTCTTGTTTTTGTTTTTGTTTTGTTTTGTTGTTTTTAATTAAACTTTTTATTTTGAGATAATTGTAGATTTACATGCAGTTGTAATTGGGGAAGGGTGGGTATACCTCATTACAGCCCAGCAAGGGTGAAAGTCTAGGAAAACCTCTATCTTTTCTAAATCATAACTTATTTTTGAAAAATGTGTGCCTAGATATAACTTGGCTATAATATAAATGAACTGATTTAACTTATTCAGACAAATCAGGTGAAACTAGTTTGAAATTGCCTTGTGTATTTTAGGAAATACAATTTCTTTTATATCAATGGATAGTAATTTGAACAATATAAAGGAAGACATAATTATCAGGAATTCTCTTTCAATAAATAGATTTGAATGGTTACTTGTTGGCTCATATAAACGTTAGATTCATTCTATTTTCACTGAAGACACATTGCTTTAGGAAGTGGATGTCTCTTCTTTGGGTGAAGGCTACCCTGAAAAATGACATTCTATAATTACTTGCAACTTTTCGAGCTAAAACCCAACGTAGTCTCTGTCAGAATGACACATTTTAAATTAGTGAAGTTTATAACAATTGCACAGTGGAAAATTCTGATGATAAACTTTGGTTATAATTTAGGGTAAGGAACACTGGGCTTTTAAACAGCGGTCCGGGACCTTTGTGCTGCTCTCAGTGTTGGCCTCCGCCCTCCGCACTGGTCTCAGCCTCAGAGACTCTGGGCCTCCCGCCAGGAGCCTCCTCCCAGGCAGCTGACCTGGGCTGTGCTTCCCTTTGCTTTCTCTTCCCTTTCTGAGCCCAGTTAAATTCACATCCTGTACCTTCATCCCTCTTCTCAGCATCCTTCCTGTCTCCTCCTATTGCTTTTGAAGTTACGAGGGAGTGGGGGGGAGGAATCTATTGCTTCTTTTTAGAATTCTTCCTTTTGATCTTTCCATCCATCCTTCTCTGTTCCATATATAAGAGAAAAGAAGTAGGTCAGATCATGAGAAGGATACTGAATAAGACAGAGACACTTTCATGTTAAAGAAAGATAATCTATAGATTTAATGTAAAACTAGACCTACCCCCCAAATAGCATCAACTTTCAAAACATTCTTAAATTCTTAGTCTCCTTTTAGATTCTCTATCCTGCCTCCTCATTTTCTTCAAATTGAATCTATGTTGTTTTCTCAAACATTTAAGAAACTATGAACTTTTTTCATTTGCACACTGACATTACATTAGTATTATCTAAATATTTTATTGTGAATATTAATAGTTCAGCTAAATTAAAGGCTCAATTAAGCCATCAGTGATTAACCTGAGCACCTTTTATACATTTTTTCCTGTTGGAAGAAGCCTCAGATGAGTCCTCTAGAAACACCTTTGGAAGCCAGCCTGCCTCTGTTTTTTTTGAGACTTCTGTATTATCTTAGGCTTTTAATGATGAACAGGGTACTTCATGCTTTTAAATAGATGTAGTTTTATAAAAGTGTTTAATTTCAGTTTTTGATCAACCTATGTACAATCTACACACTTTCAGTGTATAACTAGGCATTTAGAAGAATCAAAATAAAGCATTTGTCAAACAAATGAGCTCTCCCTTCCCAGGCCTCTATTTAATAAGTCAGATTTTTATTCACAGTGTGAAAGTATTTTAACTGAGATGCTTGGGAATCAGGTGACATGCTCTGTCAACATCTCTCAATACAGTGAAAAAATACTTGGAAGCTTCTCTCTAGTTGATTGTTTCCGCTTCTTACTCCCTTTTTACTGGCAACTTTCTCTTTCTTGTCCTTTTCCTTCCACCCCACTTGCCTTTCTTTTAAAATCCTGAACCTTTGGAGCTGACTTGCTTTTTTTTTTTCACCTTGAGTCAGGCCCCCTATTACTGTCTTTTGATTTCCTAAACTGGTAAATAGACGCAGCTGAAGTTTGAATGGTTGAAGTTCACCACCTTGGGGGTCTCATCACCTCCACATTCTGAAACATGACGTGCTTTCTGAGGTATCTTCAGATCTCAGCTGGTTGATTATTTTCCTTATCAGGTTTTCCTATGAAAAGATGAACTTTTAGAATCAATAGAGACCCGTGGTTTAAGTCTGGGTTCACAGCTAAGTTGCCAGGCTTCAAAGATAACCCCGGCCACTTTCTAGGTGTGGCTTTAGCAAGAGGTTGTGAGCTGCCTGTGCCTTGGTTTTCACATCAGTGAAACTGGAATAATTAGAAAATCATATGAGGATGTAATGAGAGAATAGAACTAAAGTGCTTATTAGATCAGCATCTCTCCATTGAAATGACTCAGTAAATGTTGGCTGTCACGATTATCTCAGCTGGGGAAGTATGTGTGTGTCAGGGCCATGTAGTTAATATTTGTTGAACGAGTGAATGAATGGATGAATTAGTGATGTATCAGCTCTATATTCTCATAAACACCTGGTACATTTTTAGAGCTTTCTCTTTGAGTTACTTAAAGGTACCAGCAATTCAAAAACTGAGAGCTTGTAAAATTAAGGTTGGTTTATTCTGGCATTTTATGTAGGACAAATCAGACAATATCCCTTATTTACATTTACAATAGTGAAAGAGAAGCTTTCATAAATGATGACCCTGGGTATAAACATGAGAAATGACTAGTCTTTTGAGGTGAATTTCAGCAATTTTAATACTATTTTACCACTATTATAAGTTACTACTATTTAACACTATTTATATATGTGTTGAGGTCCCCTGAACTTCCAGTACTTGCAATATTAGATGTAGGATATATACACCAAACTAAAGCTATTTGTTGACAAATTAAATCCATTTTTCTCAAGCCCTTGATATTGGAATAAATGTTCTCAGTCTACATTTGTTCCCGTCACTGATGCTCACATCAACTCAAATGACTTTATGGTTTTTAATTGGACTCAATTTAATCCTATTGCACCTTCTCCCTGTACAGGTCCACTGTTGTAGAAAATAGAGTTCCCTATTTCTTAGCCTGAATCCTTGCACAAAAAGATGCTAATTATTTTGATCTCATACTCTCAAATAAGTGGGAAACACCATACCCTCTAAGTTGATGATTTATTACAATTTTCCAAAACAATTTTAACAGGCAGATGAAGTTTGACTCAAGATAATTATATTTAATTTGCAAGGCACTTGCAGAAATAAGTCCCTGCTTTTGAATAGTATCTAATAATTAAGAATTGCCCATGGCAGCTGGTGAAAGAGGAATATTTCTAAAAATTACCCCTGTTCCCACGGTAAAACTCAATCAGCTCTCACAGTGGAAAAGGGATTACATTCCTGATTCCCCACTCAATTCGAAATCACTTATAAAAAAGTTAAGTTCTAAGATCGTATCATTTTTTTGTATGTCTGTTTCTGGAATTATTGATGATCCATTATGTTTCTTTGTAATTTAAGTGTATTGTACCATTCTTAACCAAGAAAAATACAGAAAAGTGTGGACTTCCTAGGTGGTGCAGTTGTTAAGAATCTGCCTGCCAATGCAGGGGACATGGGTCTGATCCCTGCTCCAGGAAGATCCCATGTGCCTCGGAGCAACTAAGCCCGTGAGCCACAACTATTGAGCCTGTGTGCTGCAACTACTAAAGCCCACATGCCTAGAGCCCATGTGCCACAACGAGAAGCCATTGCAATGAGGAGCCCGCGCACTACGATGAAGAGTAGCTCCCGCTTGCCACAACTAGAGAAAGCCCGTGTGCAGCATTGAAGACCCAACACAGTCAATAAATAAATAACTAAATAAATTTATAAAAAAAGAAAAATACAGAAAAGTACTAAATATCAAGATGGAATTGGCAGTGGGGGAGACAGAGGAATGCTACTTAAGGAGTTTAGGATGGCCCATCAAAAATTAAAATAAAATAAAATAAGGTGTCATGTGAGGACATTGGCCTTGGCAGTATCCCATAAACTCACAGGAATATACTGGAATTTAATTTTTCCTGGTCCTTCAAACATATTTAAGATATGGGACTCCATTATGAGTGTAATTCACTTTGAAAAGACTCAGTCTGTGTCGTGATTAAAATCTTTGAGAAATACTCAGAATAAGTTGCTTTATACTTTATTCCACCATGCAGTTGTGGTACAGAAAGACTCCTGGGTGTTTTAGAACCATTTGCCCTTTTCAAAATCCCATGAGTACATTTTTAACAGTTTTCAAAAGAAGTATGTAAACTGCTATTCCCCTGCTGAGGGGTGAAAATAGTGACTGGTGGGCTACATCTCAACAGACTGGTTACCTTATGTTGTCCTAAAAATTAGCTGTTTTCTAGTCCCCAGGAAACTAATTGCTGAAAAGGCTTGTAGGTGCTTTGGAACTAGAGTTATGAAAATGGGGAAAGCTCTGACAGTAAGAGCACAGGAATGCTTGACTACTTAGTAAGAAATTCAACATTCTCCTGCTCTTGAGAGAAGGTCTGTAGTCTGTGTTGCTGTCAGATCAGTTTACCTCATAGAGCAGAACAAAGAGAGGGCCCTGGGCTGTCAGACACCAGCCAGTAAGAAGAACACTATGGCCTGAGAGCAGCCTGTTGGATGCTGTGGGACCCGCAGTTGTGTTTTAATTCCTTAGCATTTAGTAGGCATTAACTTCTTACTTTAAAAAAAGCAAAACCAAAAACCTTTATCTGCAATGTTCTGTTTTTGTCCAGGGAATATTAAAATGGTGCAAACATTTTTCAGTTATCTATGGTATCAAAGAAGATAGCCATTTTGAACTTAGTAAAATATAACTTTTATAACAGTAACTTTTCTTTCCCCATGTTTTCTTTCTCTGTGGAATTCCCACTGAATGTGAGTTATGAGTGACTTTTCTGTGGTTGTCTGTTGAAGAGTATTGTAATTTGCCTTCTCAGTACAAAGACACTTAAAACATACGCATTTTCATAAACCAGTGGTTGGTTTTGCTAATGATGCCATTTGTGTATTGGATGAAGATTCTGTCTCTGTGATGGTCTGTGCCCGGTAGATCTTACTCCTTAGCCCACAGCTGTCCTCCAGCATCACGTCATCCGTCTCCATGGATGTTTGCTGGGTGTTTCCTGAATCTCTGAAAACTCCCACTGTGTGCAGTGCCATGTTTTGTTCTGTTTTGTTTTTTTAATACATCTTTATTAGGATATAATTGCTTTACAATATTGTGTTACTTTCTGCTGTACAACAAAGTGAATCAGCTATATTTATACACATATACCCATATCCCCTCCCTCTTGAGCCTCCCTCCCACCCTCCCCATCCCACCCCTCTAGTTTGGCACCCGTCATCAAGTTGATCTCCCTGTGTTATACAGCAGCTTCCCACTAGCTATCTATTTTACATTTGGTAGCATATATATGTCAGTGCTACTCTCTCACTTCCTCCCAGCCTCCCCTTCCCCCACTTCAGTGCAGTATTTTTGATCTGAAATGTTCTGCTCTGCTCAGCACACCTCACCTACACCACACACTCCATTAGAAAGTCTTTTCTGATTGGTATTTACCTGGAGTCTTAAAATAAATATTATGGTGCTTATTTGTTGATTTTATACTTTCAATTTATGTATCTCATTTCCAGAAATTTAATTAAATTTAACATAAAAATATTAGCCTCTACCTTGCTTGGCATTTGTGTTCCTGATAAGTCCATTTGACCTCATTAATTTTTTAAAAATTTAATTTATTTTTAAAATTGAAGTATAGTTGATTTCTCATTAATTTTTTGAATTTACATTGTTTTACATATTTTTTTCCAAACCCATGTATACAGACCTAGGATAAATAAATACTTTCAAGTTTTAGAGTAATGTATTACTTATAAAACCGATGTGAGTTTTGTATACATGTTTATATGCTGAACTATTCTGTTGGTTAGAATTGTTCTCTGTGATGCAAAAATGACTTGTTGTTTGAGGATGGAATTCATCCATGCTTCTGATAAAGGATGTTACTATTTCTCTTCCCAGTGGAGTTGCAGCCAGTCTTGTTTGGACAGAACTGAATAGTCCTATTATTTCTAGGATTGATATTCTGAAGAAAAGGAGGTATAGCAAGAACCTCAAATCCTGTGATCTTATCTTTTATTCCAAGGCCTCAAATAAAACTTTTAAGATTTCTTCACGTGTTTAATTTTTCACAGAATAAGTGAGGACTTCTTTTCTTGTAGACTCTAATAGATAAGCTAGAAAATCAGATACATCCTATAAAAATATCATTAACTGTTGTCTGAAGACCTCATTTATCTTCAGAGTTAAGGTTTGTGTTTTTTCTGAGATATACTGACTTGAAGCTTATACATTGTCCACTTGAGTGACCATCAGCTAATTCGCTGGTCTAGATAATCTGGTATAAGGGATGGATGTTTAAGTAAAACATTTTCTTACATTTAACATGATAAGGATTATCGAAAATTTGTCAAAAAATTCTACCTTTTAATTGCAGGATTAAGTTCAACTATTAAAAAAAACAATATACTGAACAATATAATTTAAAAATTAAGAAAATATTTGTTATTTAATATAATTCAATTAAATAGATTTTAACATTTACTATGGAAAAAGTATGAATCAGTATTTACAATTTTACTTAATCACAAATCAAAAACCATACAACAACAAAGAGAATAAATGTAAATTGTTACTGACACTGCAGAGGCCACCTGTAGGTCCTTCCCCAGAGTTTAATTTTTCCATTATAATTTTGCATGCTATTCTCTTGAAAACTTTATAAGCGTGATTATTATGTGAACATTGTACATATTCACATTTGATTTCAAAAATTAGCCTTACATTTAAAGCCTTATAAAAATTGAGTGTAAATACAGTTAGCATTGATTGAGCATTTGCTGTAAGGAATGAGATCAGGATGCTGTGTTTCATCCTGGTTCCAATCTACCTACTAGCATGTGGCCTTGGGTAGGTGCCTTCATCTTTCTCTTTCTTTTACCTGTTTTATATATTATCACACATCTCCACTTAATAAAAGTACACCCTGGGGCAGGGCTGTCTGATAGACTTCCTGTGTGGATGGAGATGTTTCCTACTCTCTGCTGTGTTACTTGTCGTCCTTAGAGGCACGTGGCTCTTGAGCATTTGAAATATGACCAGTATGACTGAGAAACTAATTTTTAATTTTAATAATTTGAATTTAAACAGCCACATGGAGCTAGTGACTGCTGTATTGGAAAGCCCAGACTTGGGGGTTATTGGACAGTTGTTAAATGAGATAATATATGGGCAGTGCTTAAAATAATGTTCTGTGTATTTTACTATAACACTTATTCTCTTGGTACACATAGGGTTAAACCTATGTTTCACAGACATTATATCTTTTAATGCAGTAGTCACTTGAGATAGCTATTAGTCTTCAGATGAGAAAAAAGTTTCACTGGGTTAAGTGACTTAGCTCATGTTACAAAGGATCTAGGGTTCAAACAAGGATTCATGGTTGAAGTAACCTCCACTTATGCTGGCGTGCATGTTTTTGCTGACAAATAGGATCTTTGTGTAAATATATTTACTATTTAAACATTTTGTCTTTAATCATATACGCAGTAACATTTTTTCTGGTTGACTAGCTCTTTCTTCTAATATACGTGAGTGGATTATTTTATCCTTACTGAACTCCTCCTAGGGGAGAAAACAGACAAGAAACAAAAATATTTTGATGACCTTTTACCTCAATTATGTTTTTTAAACCATCTAAGGTGATGTCTTCTGTTGTTAAAAATGTGGAAAATACAAGTGCAAAGACTTGATAATATGTGTAGATATAACTTTAGTATCCATTTAGTTTCTCTGACACTTTTTTCAAGGAAATGGAGTTCATTTGCATTGAACTCTGTGAAAAGTTGAATATTCTTAGGCTTTTGTGAGTAATGGTTACATGTCACATTCTGAAAGATCACATGAGAGGTGGCTCCTCTCTTAGAAGCTCCAAAATGTTATTTGCTTGGTTCAGGATGGAGTAGCTGGTAAGGAGAGTCATCCCCTGTGTGTAGTGACACATCCTCCAAACCCCGATGTACGTTAGGATGAAGGTGAGATGTGTGCTGGGCTGTGGTCATGAGTGGTGAGCAGGACGCCCACTGCACTTCCTACAGAGCTGTGTGCGTGCATTTCCATCTTTCGGTGCTTGATGTTTTAACGTCTTTTTCAATTGTTGGAAAGTATTTTTAAGTAATTGTGTTTAAAAGCACAGCGGAAACCACTTTTGGAGGTGTTGACATGTTGCCAAAGACTAATATAGTGTGTTTGTTTCTATATTTATAAAAGCAAAAACAAAACACTCATTTCATTATAGAGGTTAAAAAACTGTGAGTACAACTGAGTAATCTTATAGTTTTTCCTGTGTTTCTATATCCATTCTCCCTATTTCCTCCACTGCCCAACTAATTATTTTCAGCTTCAAATATCTGTGTTAGTATTAGGACTTAGAATGCTGAAAGACATAGTCATTTTATGCTTAATTATACAGCACTCCAAAATATTTGCTGTTTTTAAATGAATATTGTAAAGAATAGACAGGAGACCTTTGGATTCTGAAGAATCAAAGAAAAAAAATACAAGATGACTTGCCCATGTGGCTTATTGCAAAATCTATTACTTCCAGGATAATTTATCCGTGCAGTGAAATTGATGTGACCCAAAAAAATACACACAGGCAGAATGAATTGTAGATGTCCCTGGGTTTGGTGTCATATCAGGGAAAATGAAACTTGTTATATATATAATCAAGCTAGTTCCACTAGGGAGGCATTTTTAGAAGTGTGCTCAGAACTCTGGGTCGGTAGTATGTCTACTAATGTTGCATAAAGAAGGGTTAAAAACCCATATGTTAAACATCTGCTTATCATGGGATTTAAGTGAAAGGGCTTGGCCGAAGTTCAGGAAAAAGGTCATAAACATGACATTTCCCTAACATTAACACCAGAGTCAACCCCCTCCCATTTTTTTTCCTGCTGATCGAGCTATGCGGTTATTAAAAATCTATAATTTAATGAGTGTGTTATTGGTTAGGGACATTTTTTAAACCTTTTTTTTCAAGTTTCATTTTTATTCCTTTGCATGGATACAATTTAGACAGAAATACCTGAAATTGCTTTAGATTTTTATTTGCTTCACATTTTCACTCTGTGTGTCCTTGTGTCCTGGGATGATGTGGTCCTTCACGGATATCAGCCTGGGGAAATATAACTTACCAGTCTTTGTAAGATGGCTATTCTCCATGATGTAACAGGTAACTGAACTTTGTGACTTTGGATTTTTTCCCCTCTTTCTACGTTTTTCACTCTTTGGTCTGTATTTTCTTTTCTTTTCTCTTTTCTTTTCTTTTTTTTTTTTTTGGGCGCACGGGCTTAGCTGCTCCCCAGCATGTGGTATCTTCTTGGAGCAGTGCTTGAACCCGTGTCCCCTGCATTGGCAGGCGGATTCTTAACCACTGTGCCACCTAGGAAGTCCTGTATTTTCTATTGTAAGTTATTAAAGCAGAAGTTGAGGACTTCCCTAGTGGCACAGTGGGTAAGACTCTGTGCTCCCAATGCAGGGGGCTCGGGTTCGATTCCTAGTTAGGGAACTAGATCCCACATGCCTGTTGCAACCAAGAGCTCACATGCCACAGCTAAGGAGCCTGCATGCCGCAACTAAGACCTGGCACAACTAGATAAATAAACCAAAAAAAAAAAAAAAAAGCAGAACTTGAACAAAACCACAGGCGGATTTCAAAGGGGCAGTTCTGGAAATTATATTCTCTGCATCACCACTACCCCTCAGAGAATAATGCAGTGATGAGTCTTTGTCAATAATTGTTCTGCTGGAGGTCCTGCATTTACTCTCAGAATCTCAGGTTGAGACTTGAGGACAGGGCAGGGGGGCGGGGGGTGGTGGAGAGGAAGCTTCGAAGAAGTGACAGAATAGCATTAAAGTATATACACTACCAAATGTAAAATAGATAGCTACTGGGAAGCTGCTGCATAACACAGGGAGATCAACTCGATGATGGGTGATGACCTAGAGGGGTGGGATAGTGAGGTTCAAGAGGTAGGGGTTATGGGGATATATGTATACACACAGCTGATTCACTTTGTTCTACAGCAGAAACTGGCAGAACAGTGTAAAGCGATTATACTCCAATAACGGTCTGGAAAAAAAAAAGAGCGCTGTAATGTTTGTTAAAAACCACAGAACACTTTCATTGAGCACTTCGCGTAGAAACATAATGATGTTTGGGCAAATTCCAGTTCAAGTAATTATATCCTCTCTCCCTAAATCTTTAACCTGTGCTTTTCATTCTTGAATTGTGGAAGAGTCTTAACAGTTGGGATCATTTAAGTCTGGGCTTCGATTTTTAAGCTCTGTATATGCGTTGTCTGGAGCTCTGGGTGCTGTAAATGCTCACAATCCTATCAGCTTAGTGAGCCATGCTTCAGGGCATGTTTCTAAGAAGTTCTTTTAAATGGAATAGGGAAGCTATGCAGACATTTAGTGAGTTACTTTATTTTCCAGGTTCTTTGCCTTTATTATATTTTTACTTTTAACTAAATTTTATACATTACAGTCTTTACAATTAAAAGAAAGCTCTTTATATCTCCTAGTTTTTTTCTGTCCAGTTGCTATTGGTCATCCCCTCATGTGCCTGAACCACACAGAGGGGTGATGCCCTGAGCACCTCACAACACCACCCAGGAGCATCTGCTCCCATGCAGAGCCGCTCAGGCTGTACACGTGGACGTGGAACCTGCGGATGTTTCCTAAGTTATTACAGTACAAATGGGAGGTGATTCGGAAGGAAAGAGTTTAGTTTTACTAACTTCGTGCATGTTTACAGACTGAGTTGGAAGTAGTTCACGAACAGTTACCGTAATTGCCCTGTGATCTCACTGACTACATCGCTGCAGTGTCTGATGCGGTGCAGGTGAGAACTGGAGGCGTGGCCAGGGCACACTGAGGTGATGCTGTGGATGGAAAACAGAAAATAGACTTTGAAGACTCAGTGTTAAAATTAGTGTACAATATATCAATTCTTATATTGACTAAATAGTACAGTATTTCAAATATATTGGATTAAGCAAAATACACAATTTAACATTCACTTCACCTGTTTTACTTTGTATATGTGGCTACTAGAAAATTTAAAACTGCTTTTGTGGCTCACATATGATTTCTGTTAAACAGGAATGCTCTGTATCTTCCAAATACTGCAGCTAGTAGTCTTACTTCCGGCATTTTAGTTTAATTTTTTGACCTTTTAAAGCCTTTTGTATTTGCTGGTTAACAGAATCCCCGTTTAATGCCCAATGATTTAAAATTTATTCTGTGAAAGTGGGAAAAGTCAAGTGAAATAAAAGTGTGTTCTAGGCATTTTCAGACTTTTGTGAGTAGAAAAGTGATTGATTTTGAGTTGCTTTACATACCAATTCTTATTGTGCCTTATGTTTTCTTCCAAGTATTTTGTTATAACTTCAGTTAAGACATTTGGGAATATTGCATTGTTTCATTTTCTGCATTTTAAAGGACTAGACATGGGGCTTCCTAGGTGGCGCAGTGGTTGAGAATCTGCCTGCCAATGCAGGGGACACGGGTTCGATCCCTGCTCCAGGAAGATCCCACATGCCGCGGAGCAACTAAGCCCGTGCACCACAACTATTAAGCCTGCGCTTTAAAGCCCTTGAGCCACAACTGTTGAGCCCACGTGCTGCAACTACTGAAGCCCACGCGCCTAGAGCCCGTGCTCTGCAACAAGAGAAGCCACGGCAATGAGGAGCCCGTGCACCGCAATGAAGAGTAGCCCCCACTCACCGCAACTGAAAAGAAAGCCTGCTCACAGCAAAAATAGAAAAAGACCCAACACAGCCAATAAAATAATAAATAAATAAATAAATAAATAAATTTATTAAAAAAAATAAAGGACTAGACATATGATATATTATATATATATATATATTATGGAATAAATTACATAATATTAGCAGACATACCATATAATCTCCTGTTAGGAGGTCAAGAGACACTTACTTGGATGGATGATTTAACACAGGTTAAAATAATTTCAGGGCAAAGCATGAGGATAATCGAAGACATTTTTCCTGCCATCATCACAAGTACTGAGGAAAACAAAGCAGGAGGAATTGGAAAGCATTTCATGGTCCCTGCTTTGCTGGATGCTAGTATTTCAGATCAGGGTCATGTGATCAGATTCTGGAGCTGCTGCCTGCAGGCGCCTGTGTCTCAGTGATTGACTCCAATGTGAAAGGTGTTCAAGTGATGTCCTCAGAGTCTGTAGCAGTGCTGGGAAGTGAAGCTTGGTTTATTGAAAAGACACAGAAATGTAGGAATTATCCATTTTTGTTGACTCCCAAATAATCACATCAGGGAGGATTTTTGAAGAGGTCAGGACAGCATTGTACTAAAAATGAATATTGAACAAACGTCTAAATTCTCACTTCTGTTGAGATCATTTGTTTCTTTTGCTCAGTTGTTTAAATATATGATTTCTGCGCAGAAATTGAGACATCAAATAATCTTTTAGTGTGGCCAACAGTGTGTTATTTTTTCATTCCCCTGACTCTCTCATGTTGAAACAGTAACCCAAATTTTTGTGTTGTTATCCCATACTCATTCCACATATATAACCTCTGCCGGGGCCTCAAGGTGTTCTAGGACCTGCTCCTGATCTCAGGATACGCATCTGGCCCAATTGGGTCGTGGCACCATGTCCTCGGAATCATGCAGCTGAAGCCAGAGGGGATGTAACCTTCAACTCCCTCTAGATGCAGTTGTTCACAAACATCTTTCTGTTGCAAGGATTACTTTGGTGAAGTCTATGGACCTCTTCTTGGAATAATATTTTTAAATGTATGTGGTAAAATATGTGGGATTATAAAGAAAATGTATGGAAATAACAATGATCAAAATACAGAAGAAAACCCCAAATCTGATAGATTATTATATGTGATTCTTAGAGAGAATGCCTGGCATCAGGGGATGGGGGCAGAAAAAGGGAAGGGAACAGGCATGGAGAGAAAGCGGAGACAGTTCTGATGGGGTTTCTTGTTTCCCCTGAAGCCCAACCAGATGGCTGTCATCTTCCCCCTGCCGCCCGTCTCCCCCCCCAATAAATTATATTTATTAATCGATGACTTAGAAACAAAGTTCCTCTTTGTGCTTTGATACTAAGAATCAGCATGCTAATGTGGTACTGTGTTATGTTATAGATATTAGACACTTTAGGGAAAATATTGCTAAAATTTAGATCATGCTTTAACCTCCTGCATCTAAGATTTTTAAGGTAATAGTCAGCAGTGGCGTGCAGCAGAACTTTCTGTGATGATGAAAGTATTTTACATCCGCACCGTCCAGTACGGTAGCCACTAGCTACCACGTGTGGTTATTGAGCCATGGAAATGTGGCCAGTGTGGCTGAAGTTAATGTTTTGTTTTATTGTAATTAATTTGATTGTGGCTTTCAGTAGTTACGTGGAACAGTGGAGGCTGAGGAGCTGTCCTTGGATTTATATGATCTAACAGCTTCCTAAGCAGGAGTGTCTCAGACTGGTGCCCAGGGATGCTCTGGGTCCTGTCGCGTGGACACCCCACGGATTCCATGTTCTTGGGGTGCTGCCAGGTGTGCAGTGGGGGATGGGCAGAGCCGGGGCTTAGCGGTCAGGCAGTCTCTAGAGACTGGCCACGTGCCAACTGTGTGTGAGTCACTAGGGAAGTTACCCAGCCTACCCCTCTGTAGAATGGGGTAATAATATCCCTCTCATGGTGCTACTATAAGAATAAAATTAAACGGATTTAAAGAACTTAGAATAGTGCCTGGCACTGCTGTTAGTAAATGTGTGCTATTACTGGATTTCTTTTGCTTTGGATAATTGTTAAGATATCCAGATAGATGAGCTCACTTCAGTTTATGCCGGAGAAATGACAAACAAAAAACCTTCTAGAAGATTCCAGCCTTGTCTCAACATACTTGGAAAGCATTTTGAAAACCATACCCTGGTCAATGTAGTAAAATAAAAGATTCCCTAATATCCTGGTCGATATACTAAGGAAGATACTCAAAATGATTGCTGTACTATTTTGGAAGCGTGTGATGCTTTATTTAAGTGTTATGTTGAAATTTCCCTACATTTTAAAAACAGAATTCTCTCAAATTAGGAAATTCTGCTTTCACTTATCAACAGCTGCTCATAATCTTATTCTCCTTGAATTTAAGTGTACGGTGATTATTAAAGGAGTTTGAATTTCAGTTTAGTCCAAGTTCGGATGATTTTAAAGTGCCCAAGTGATACTTTCATCACAGATGTGTGAGATGTCATACTGAACTGTTGGGGAAATGAGACTCAACCATTCTATTCAGCAGCCTTGGTCAGTTCTACTCTCCATGTCCAGCACATTGAGAAGCTATGCTGCGGTTGTTATAAACGTAGAATAGTAGCCTTGGCCACAATCTCCTATAATGTTGCTACCCTTTATCATTTTGGTACTCCCTATTTATGAGTAACCTGACCTAGATACGCTGCAATTTAAATTTATCTAGCAATTGTCCCCTAACAGTTTTCTGGGACATTTCCATTAACAGCGAACGTGAGCTCGATCTCTTAAATTGTGGGATTATTTTTGGATGCCGCATCGCTAATGGCTGCTCTAGGGTAAGATATGCTGTGTTTACAGCAATTAAGGATATTTATGTTCTTATCTCAAAATACCTGATCTCACTTTCTTTAAATTGTATTGCTCCTCCTTATTGATTTATACTTGGAGCTCTATTACGTATTATCTTTTAAATTCTAAGTGAGGGTTTCAGAAACCAATTATTGTGTTTTCTCTGAAAAGAGAGTTGTGAATAGGGCTCCTCTCCATTTCTGAGCTGCAGGCTATTCTGCTAGTGATTTTAATTGAGGTCATCAGCTGTGGGAAGGTCCTGGAAGGAGACTGCGGCTGGATGTGACCCTATCTTCACAGTCGGAGGAGTGAGACTTGAGGTCTGAGTTCACTCTCTTTAAAAGTTTACTTCCGTATTTTCCTCTTTTTCCATCTATAACATCAAGACTAAGACTGTGAAGGTGGGAAAGCTCCGTGAACAAAAAGCCTCGGCACCCTTAGGCCTCGGACTTCACTCTGTTGCTTTGAGTCCTTTACCTTTAAGTTTTAATTTCTTTCTTTTTTTAAAATTGAAATGTAATTGATGTACAATATTATGTAAATTTCAGGTGTACAGCATAGTAATACACAGTTTGTAAAGCTTATGCTCCATTTAACATTATCATAAGGTATTTGCTATATTCTCTGTGTTGTACAAGATATCCTTGTAGCCTATTTATTTATTTTTTAATTTTTTTTTCTTTTTTAAGCTCTTTATTGCAATATAATTGCTTTACACTCTTGTACCAGCTTTTGAGGTACACCAAAGTGAATCAGTTGTATTTATACATATATCCCCATATCCCCTCCATCCTGCGACTCCCTCCCACGCTCCCTGTCCTGACTCTCTAAGCCATCACCCATCATCAAGTTGACCTCCCTTTGTTATACAGCAACTTCCCACTAGCTAATTCTTTTACAGTTGATAGTGTATATATGTCTATGCTACTCTCTCACTTCGTCCCAGCTTCCCCTTTGCCCCATGCCCCAACAACCCTGTGTCCTCCAGTCCATTCTCTGCATCTGCATCCTTATTCTTGTCTTGTCACTGGGTTCATCAGTACCATTTTTTTATTTTTTGTAGATTCCGTATATATGAGTTGGCATACATTATTTGTTTTTCTCTTTCTGGCTTACTTCACTCTGTATGACAGACTCTAGGTCTATCCACCTCATCACATATAGCTCCATTTCATTCCTTTTTATAGCTGAGTAATATTCCATTGTATATATATGCCACATCTTCTTTATCCATTCAACTGTTGATGGGCATTTAGGTTGCTTCCATGTCCTGGCTATTGTAAATAGTGCTGCAATGAACATTATGGTACAGGTTTCATTTTGGATTATGGTTTTCTCTGGGTATATGCCCAGTAGTGGGATTACCAGATCATATGGTAGTTCTATTTGTAGTTTTTCAAGGCACCTCCAAACTGTTTTCCATAGAGGCTCTACCAACTTACATTCCCACCAACAGTGCAGGAGAGTTCCCTTTTTTCCACACCCTCTCCAACATTTACTGTTTCTAGATTTTTTGATGATAGCCATTCTCACTGGTGTGAGGTGATACCTCATTGTGGCTTTGACTTGCATTTCTCTAATGATTAGTGATGTTGAGCATCTTTTCATGTGTTTGTTGGCCATCTGCATGTCTTCTTCGGAGAAATGTCTATTTAGGTCTTCTGCCCATTTGTGGATTGGGTTATTTGCTTTTTTGGTATGAAGCTGCATGAGCTGCTTGTTTATTTTGGAGATTAATCCTCTGTCCATTGCTGCATTGGCAAGTATTTTCTCCCATTCTGAGGGTTGTCTTCTTGTCTTGTTTATGGTTTCTTTCGCTGTGCAAAAGCTTTTAAGTATCATGAGGTCCCATTTGTTTATTCTTGATTTTATTTCCATTATTCTAGGAGATGGGTCCAAAAGGATATTGCTTTGATGTATGTTGTAGAGTGTTCTGCCTATGTTTTACTCCAGGAGTTTTATAGTGTCTGGCCATATATTTAGGTCTTAATTCCATTTTGAGTTTACTTTTGTGTATGGTGTTAGAAAGTGTTTTAATTTCATTCTTTGACATGTAGCTGTCCAATGTTCCCAGCACCACTTATTGAAGAGGCTGTCTTTTTTCCATTGTATATTCGTGCCTCCTTTGTCAAAAATAAGATGCCCATATGTGCTTAGGTTTCCCTCTGAGTTCTCTGTTCTGTTCCATCGATCTTCCTTTCTGTTTTTTTGTGCCAGTACCATACTGTCTTGATCACTATGGCCTTGTAGTATAGTTTGAAGTCAGGAAGCCTGATTCTACCAACTACGTCTTTCTTTCTCAAGATTGCTTTGGCTATTCGGGGTCTTTTGCGTTTCCATACAAATCGTAAGATTTCTTGTTCTAGTTCTGTGAAAAATGCCATTGGTAATTTGATAGGGATTGCGTTGAATCTGTAAATTGCTTTGGGTAGTATAGTCATTTTCACAGTGTTGATTCTTCCAATGCAAGAACATGGTATGTCCCTCCATCTGTTTGTATCGTCTTTGATTTCTTTCATCAGTGTCTTGTAGTTTTCTGCATGCAGATCTTTTGCCTCCTTAGGCAGGTTTATTCCTAAGTATTTTATTCTTTTTGTTGGAGTGGTGAATGGGAGTTTCCTTAATTTCTCTTTCTGCTTTTTCATTGTTAGTGTATAGGAATGCAAGAGATTTCTGTGCAATAATTTTGTATCCTGCTACTTTACTAAATTCATCGATTAGTAATAGCAGTTTTCTGGTAGCTTCTTTAGGGTTTTCTATGTATAATATCATGTCATCTGCAAAAAGTGACAGTTTTACTTCTTTCTACATTTTCTTCTCTGATTGCTGTGGCTAAAACTTCCTAAACTATGTTGAATAATAGTGGTGAGAGTGGGCACCCTTGTTTTGTTTCTGTTCTTACAGGGAATGCTTTCAGTTTTTCACCATTTAGAACGATGTTGGCTTTTGGTTTCTCATATATGGCTTTTATTATGTTGAGGTAGTTTCTTTCTATGTCCATTTTCTGGAGAGTTTATATTGTAAATGGATGTTGAATTTTGTCAAAAGCTTTTTCTGCATCTGTTGAGATGATCATATGGTTTTTATCCTTCAATTTGTTGATATGGTGTATCACATTGATTGATTTGCATATGTTGAAGAATCCTTGCATTCCAGGGATAAACCCCACTTGATCATGGTGTATGATTTTTTTAATGTGCTGTTGGAGTCTGTTAGCTAGTATTTTGTTGAGGATTTTTGGATCTATATTCATCAGTGATATTGTCCTGTAATGTTCTTTTTTTGTGACATCTTTGTCTGGTTTCGGTATCAGGGTGATGGTGGCCTCGTAGAATGGGTTTGGGAGTGTTCCTCCTTCTGCTATATTTTGGAAGAGTTTGAGAAGGATAGGTGTTAGCTCTTCTTTAAGTTTTTGATAGAATTTGCCTGTGAAACCATCTGGTCCTGGGCTTTTGTTTGTTGGGAGATTTTTAATCACAGTCTTAATTTCCGTGCTTGTGATTCATCTTTTTATATTTTCGATTTCTTCCTGGTTCAGCCTTGGAGGATTGCACTTTTCTACAAATTTATCCATTTCTTCCAGGTTATCCAATTTATTGGCATATAGTTGCTTGTAGTAGTCTCTCATGATCTTTTGTATTTCTGAGGTGTCCGTTGTTACTTCTCCTTTTTCATTTCTAATTCTGTTGATTTGCGTCTTCTCTCTTTTTCTCCTGATGAGTCTGGCTAATGCTTTATGAGTTTTGTTTATCTTCTCAAAGAACCAGCTTTTAGTTTCATTGATCTTTGCTATTGCTTCCTTCCTTTCTTTTTCACTTATTTCTGATCTGATCTTTGTGATTTCTTTCCTTCTGCTCACTTCATGTTTTTTTTTTTTCTAATTGTTTTAGGTGTAATGTTATGTTGTTTATTTGAGATTTTTCTTGTTTCTTGAGGTAGGATTGTATTGCTATAAACTTCTCTCTTAGAACTGCTTTTGCTGCATCCCATATGTTTTGGGTTGTTGTGTTTTCACTGTCATTTCTTTCTAGATATTTTTTGATTTCCTCTGATTTGTTCAGTGGTTTCTTGGTTGTTTAATAGCGTATTGTTTAATCTCCATGTGGTTGTATTTTTTACAGTTTTTTTTCCTGCAATTGATATCTAGTCTTATGGAATTGTGGTCAGAGAAGATGCTTGATATAATTTCAATTTTCTTGAATTTACTGAGGCTTGATTTGTGATCCAAGATGTGATCTAGCCTGAAAAATCTTCCATGTGCACTTGAGAAGAAAGTGTATTCTGTCGTTTTTGGATGGAATGTCCTATAAATATCAATTAAGTCGAGATGGTCTAATGTGTCATTTAAAGCTTGTATGTCCTTATTTATTTTCTGTTTGGATGATCTTTCCATTGGTGTAAGTGGGGTGTTCAAGTCTCCTACTATTATTGTGTTACTGTCGATGTCCCCTTTTATGGCTGTTAGCATTTGCCTTACGTATCCAGGTGCTCCTATGTTGGGTGCATAGATATTTTTTTTTTTTTATTTACTTATTTTTTGGGGGGGTACACCAGGTTCAATCATCCGTTTTTATACACATATCCCCATCTTCCCTCCCTTCCTTGACTCCCCCCCCCAAGTCCCCCCCACCCTCCCCGCCCCAGTCCTCAAAGGCATCTTCCATCCTCGAGTTGGACTCCCTTTGTTATACAACAACTTCCCACTGACTATTTTACAGTTGGTAATATATATATGTCTGTGCTACTCTCTCGCTTTTTCTCAGTTTCCCCTTCACCCCCCGCCCCCTCCCATACCTCGAGTTCTCCAGTCCATTCTCTGTATCTGCATCCTTGTTCTTGTCACTGAGTTCAACAGTACCATTTTTAGATTCCGTATATGTGAGTTAGCATACAATATTTGTCCTTCTCTTTCTGACTTACTTCACTCTGTATGACAGATTGTAGTTCTATCCACCTCATGACATATAGCTCCATCTCATCCCTTTTTATAGCTGAGTAATATTCTATTGTATATATATGCCACATCTTCTGTATCCATTCATTTGTTGATAGGCATTTCGGTTGCTTCCATGTCCTGGCTATTGTAAACAGTGCTGCAATAAACATTATGGTACAAGTTTCTTTTGGGATTATGGTTTTCTTTGGGTATATGCCCAGTAGTGGGATTACTGGATCATATGGTAGTTCTATTTGTAGTTTTTTAAGGAACCTCCAAATTGTTTTCCATAGTGGCTGTACCAATTTACATTCCCACCAACAGTGTAGGAGAGTTCCTTTTTCTCCACACCCTCTCCAACATTTGTGGTTTCCAGACTTTGTGATGATGGCCATTCTGACTGGTGTGAGGTGATACCTCATTGTGGCTTTGACTTGCATTTCTCTGATGATTAGTGATGTTGAGCATCTTTTCATGTGTTTGTTGGCCATCTGTATGTCTTCTTTGGAGAAATGTCTATTTAGGTCTTCTGCCCATTTGTGGATTGGGTTATTTGCTTTTTTGGTATTAAGCTTCATGAGCTGCTTGTATATTTTGGAGGTTAATCCTTTGTCCGTTGTTTCATAGGCAATTATTTTTTCCCACTCTGAGGGTTGCCTTTTAGTCTTGTTTATGGTTTCTTTTGCTGTGCAAAAGCTTTTAAGTTTCATGAGGTCCCATGTGTTTATTCTTGATTTTATTTCCATGATTCTAGGAGGTGGGTCAAAAAGGATGTTGCTTTGGTGTATGTCATATAGTGTTCTGCCTATGTTTTCCTCTAGGAGTTTGATAGTGTCTGGCCTTACATGTAGGTCTTTAATCCATTTGGAGTTTACTTTTGTGTATGGTGTTAGGAAGTGTTCTAATTTCATTCTTTTGCATGTTGCTGCCCAGTTCTCACAGCACCACTTATGGAAGAGGCTGTCTTTTTTCCATTGTATATTCTTGCCTCCTTTGTCAAAGATAAGGTGCCCATATGTGTTTGGGCTTACCTCTGAGTTCTCTATTCTATTCCATTGATCTTCCTTTCTATTTTTGTGCCAGTACCATACTGTTTTGATCACTATGGCCTTGTAGTATAGTTTGAAGTCAGGAAGCCTGATTCCACCAACTCCATTTTTCCTTCTCAAGATTGCTTTGGCTATTCAGGGTCTTTTGTGTTTCCATACAAATCGTAAGATTTCTTGCTCTAGTTCTGTGAAAAATGCCATTGGTAATTTGATCGGGATTGCATTGAATCTGTAAATTGCTTTGGGTAGTACAGACATTTTCACAATGTTGATTCTTCCAATCCAGGAACATGGTATGTCCCTCCATCTGTTTGTGTCGTCTTTGATTTCTTTCATCAATGTCTTAAAGTTTTCTGCATACAGATCTTTTGCCTCCTTAGGTAGGTTTATTCCTAGGTATTTTATTCTTTTTGTTGCAATGGTGAATGGGAGAGTTTCCTTAATTTCTCTTTCTGCTCTTCCGTTGTTCGTGTATAGGAATGCAAGAGATTTCTGTGCATTAATTTTGTATCCTGCTACTTTACTAAACTCATCAGTGAGTGCTAGCAGTTTTCTGGTAGAGTCTTTAGGGTTTTCTATATATAATATCATGTCATCTGCAAAGAGTGACAATTTTACTTCTTCTTTTCCAATTTGGATTCCTTTTATTTCTTTTTCTTCTCTGATGGCTGTGGCTAAAACTTCCAAAACTATGTTGAATAATAGTGGTGAGAGTGGACACCCTTGTTTTGTTCCTTTTTTTAGGGGGGATTCTACCAGTTTTTCCCCATTGAGAACGATGTTGGCTTTTGGTTTTGCATATATGGCTTTTATTATGTTGAGGTAATTTCCTTCTATGCCCATTTTCTGGAGAGCTTTTATCATAAATGGATGTTGAACTTTGTCAAAAGCTTTTTCTGCATCTATTGAAATGATCATATGGGTTTTATCCTTCAATTTGTTGATATGATGTATCACATTGATTGATTTGCGTATATTGAAGAATCCTTGCATCCCAGGGATAAACCCCACTTGATCATGGTGTATGATTTTTTTAATGCACTGTTGCAGTCTGTTAGCTAGTATTTTGTTGAGGATTTTTGCATCTATATTCATCAGTGATATTGGTCTATAGTTTTCTTTTTTTGTGACATCTTTGCCTGGTTTTGGTATCAGGGTGATGGTAGCCTCATAGAATGAGTTTGGTAGTGCTCCGCCTTCTGCAATATTTTGGAAGAGTTTGAGAAGGATAGGTGTTAACTCTTCTTGAAATGTTTGATAGAATTCGCCTGTGAACCCATCTGGTCCTGGGCTTTTGTGTGTTGGGAGATTTTTAATCACTGCCTCAATTTCCGTACTTGTGATTGGTCTGTTCATGGTTTCTATTTCTTCCTGGTTCAGTCTTGGAAGATTGTATTTTTCTAAGAATGTATCCATTTCTTCCAGGTTATCCAATTGATTGGCATATAGTTGCTTGTATTAGTCTCTCATGATGTTTTGTATTTCTGAGGTGTCCGTTGTGACTTCTCCTTTTTCATTTCTAATTCTGTTGATTTGCATCTTCTCCCTTTTTTTCTTGATGAGTCTGGCTAATGGTTTATCAATTTTGTTAATCTTCTCAAAGAACCAGCTTTTAGTTTTATTTATTTTTCTTGTGGTTTCTTTCCTTTCTTTTTCATTTATTTCTGCTCTGATCGTTATGATTTCTTTCCTTCTGCTCACTTTGGGGTTTCTTTGTTCTTCTTCCTCTAGTTGTTTTAGGTGTAAGGTTAGGTTGTTTATTCGATCATTTTCTTGTTTCTTAAGGTAGGACTGTATTGCTATAAACTTCCCCCTTAGAACTGCTTTTGCTGCATCCCATAGGTTTTGGGTTGTTGTGTTTTCGTTGTCATTTGTTTCTAGATATTTTTTGATTTCCTCTTTGATTTCTTTAGTGATTTCTTGGTTGTTTAAGAGTGAATTGTTTAACCTCCATGTGTTTGTCTTTTTTGCAGTTTTTTTCCTGTAATTGATATCTAGTCTCATGGCGTTGTGGTCTGAGAAGATGCTTGATATGATTTCAATTTTCTTGAATTTGCTGAGGTTTGATTTGTGACCCAAGATGTGATCTATCCTGGAAAATGTTCCATGTGCACTTGAGAAGAACGTGTATTCTGTCGTTTTTGGATGGAATGTCCTATAAATATCAATTAAGTCGAAATGGTCTAATGTGTCATTTAAAGCTTGTGTGTCTTTATTTATTTTTTGTTTGGATGATCTGTCCATTGATGTAAGTGGGGTGTTCAAGTCTCCCACTATTATTGTGTTCCTGTCGATGTCCCCTTTTATAGCTGTTAGCATTTGCCTTATGTATTGAGGTGCTCCTATATTGGGGGCATAGATATTTACCATTGTGATATGTTCTTCTTGAATGGATCCCTTGATCATTATGTAGTGTCCTTCCTTGTCTCTTTTAATAGTCTTTACTTTCAAGTCTAATTTGTCTGATATGAGTATCGCTACTCCAGCTTTCTTTTGACTTCCATTTGCATGGAATATCTTTTTCCATCCCCTTACTTTCAGTCTCTATGTGTCCCTTGGTCTGAAGTGGGTTTCTTGTAGGCAGCATATATAAGGGTGTTGTTTTTGTATCCATTCAGCCAGTCTGTGTCCTTTGGTTGGAGCATTTAATCCATTTACATTTAAGGTGATTATTGACATGTATGTTCTTATTACCATTTTCTTAATTGCTTTAGGCTTGTTTTTGTAGGTGTTTTCCTTCTCTTGTGTTTCCTGCTTAGAGAAGTTCCTTAAGCACTTGTGGTAAGGCTGGTTTGGTGGTGCTGAATTCTCTTAACTTTTGCTTGTCTGGAAAGCTTTTGATTTCTCCCTCAAATCTGAATGAGATTCTTGCTGGGTAGAGTATTCTTGGCTGTAGGTTTTTCTCTTTCAGGACTTTCAGTATATCCTGCCACTCCTTTCTGGCCTGCAGAGTTTCTGTGGAAAGATCAGCTGCTATCCTTATGGGTTTTCCCTTATATGTTGTTTGTTGCTTTTCTCTTGCTGCTTTTAATATTTTTTCTTTGTGTTTAATTGTCGTTAGTTTGATTAATATGTGTCTTGGTGTATTTCTCCTTGGGTTTATTCTGTATGGGACTCTCTGTGCTTCTTGGACTTGGTTAATTATTTCCTTTCCCATGTTGGGGAAGTTTTCCACTAGAACCTCTTCAAATATTTTCTCAGACCCTTTCTTTTTTTCTTCTTCTTCTGGGATGCCTATGATTCGAATGTTGGTACGCTTAATGTTGTCACCAAGGTCTCTGAGACTGTCTTCCATTCTTTTTATTCTTTTTTTCTCTTTCCTGCTCTGTGGCAGTTATTTCCTCCATTCTATCTTCCAACTCACTTATTCATTCTTCTGCCTCAGTTATTCTGCTGTTTATACGATCTAGGTTATTTTTAATTTCAGTTATTTTGTTGTCCATTACTGTTTGTTTGCTCTTTAGTTCTTCTGAGTCCTTATTAACTATTTCTTGTATTTTCTGTATTTTGTTATCGAGATTTTGGATCATCTTTACTATCTTTACTCTGAATTCTTTTTCAGGCAGTTTTCCTATTTTCTTTTCATTTATTTGGTCTTGTGGCTTTTTTTCTTGCTTCTTTGCCTGCCTGGCATTTTTGTTTTCTCATTGTCTAATTTATAGGATTTGCTGTCTCCTTTCCCAATGCTACCTAATAGTAATTCCTCTCGTTTCTTCCCTCTGCCCCCTGTGGTGAGGTTTGTCCAGGGTCTTGAGTAGGCTTCCTGGTGGGGGTGTCTGGTGTCTGCTTTCTGGTGTGTGGCTCTGTGTTTTTTCTCTCTGATGAGCAGAGCCATGGCAGGTGGTATGTTTTTGGGTATATGTGAGGTTGACATGGCTTTAGGTAGTCTGTGTGCTGATGGGTAGGTTTTTGTTCCTGTCTTGTTTGTAATTTGGTGTGAGGTGTCAAGCACTGGCAGTTTCAGTCAGTTGGACGAAGCTGAGTCTTAGACTCTGATACAGAGCTCTGTGAGAGTTCTCTGCAGTTAATCTTCCCTGTGTCTGAGGGCTCCCTAGTAGTCTAGCATTCTGGATTCAGTGCTCGCTCCCCAGAGCCTCCTACTTGACTTCTGATGGAGTAGTCCAGACTTCAGAGGTTGCTTGTCCCAGCAATAAAGGGGTTTAAAGAAGACTCTCCCAGCCCCAGGCTAATGGCAGAGTGTTGAGTCAAACAAATACCAGTTATGTTGGGATCTTTGCAGTCTTTTCTGGTGGCCGAAGTCGTCTGATGGTGTTCAGCTGGTTCTCTGTGGGAATGATTGCATCTTTTGATGTATTCCTGATGCATCTGTGGAGGGGGATGCATTCCACGTCCTTCTACTTTGCCTCCATCTTTCTTCTCTAGCCTGTTTATTTTATACATAGTATCAATAGTCTGTACCTCTTAGTCCCCTCCCCCTGTTTTTCCCATCCCCGTTCCCTCTCCCCTGCTAACCACTAGTTTGTTCTCTGTGTTTATGGTTCTTTTTCTTTTTTGTTATATTCACTAGTTTGTTTTATTTTTTAGATTCCACATAGAAGTGATATACAGTATCTCTATCTCTTTTTTTCTTTCTTTATCCCTCCCTCCCTTCCTTCCTCCCTTTCTCCTTTTCTTTCCTTGCCACGCTGCTTATGAGATCTTAGTTCTTGACCAGGGATTGAACCCAGACCCTCGCAGTGAAAGTGTGGAGTCCTTAGCACTGGATGGCCAGGGAATTCTTTATTTTTATTTTTATTTTATTTTTTTAGTTTTTTGAGCAACTGCCATACACAGTGGCTGCACCAATTTACATTCTCACTAAGAGTGTGGGAGGGTTCCCTTTTCTCCACACCCTATCTGGCAATTGTCATTTGTAGATGTTTTGATGATGGCCATTCTGAGCAGTGTGAGGTAGTGGAGAGGTGCTTTTAAAACTTTCTTTTGCCTGCACAGTTTCTGTTTCCTGAAGCCCCCATCTCCATCCCATGGAGGAATAAAAACTGAAAAAGTGAAGTGGAATCTCAGACTTGTGCTTCAGTCAGACAGTCTTGGCTTATTTCCGTTGAGTGTTCCTGCAGCTCGAGTGGATGAGGCACTGGGGTGGGGGGGTGGGGTTCGCTCAGTGCCTGTACCTGTAGGTCTTCCTTCCTGAAGTGGCTGCAGTGCCCAGAGGGTCTTACTGCTGGATTTTTAGGGCCCTCATTTGGGAAGAGGACTGGGGGCCTCCATCTTCAGATTAAAGTACCCTCTGGTTTTGTGAGGGTACCAGCTCTCCCCGGGGCCCCACGTCTAGAGGTCTAACTGTTCTCCAACAGATTTAACTCAGTCCTCTGTGTTTGAACACATAGAGGATTGAATGAACACAACCCCCTTTATGTTCGGTGGCGGGAAGATTCAGTCTCAGTTAGTTTGGCCCTTAGTTTTCCCACCAGCAACTTCAGACAAGCCCTCCACCCGTCTGCTTCCCAGCTCCCATGATCTGGTCACCAGGTTTCCTCTGCCAGTTTTCCCAGCATTGGGACTTGAAAACCATCTATATTCTGTAGTGTCTGTGAGGTTTGGGGAGCAAAAGTTTACACATATATCTTGATATGTGTGTCTTTATCTTAGCACAGAACTAAAAAGAATTTTCAATCTTAAAAAACTCCTTAGGATCCTTAGATGTTGAATTATAAGATTTAAAAACATAAAAAGGAATCAGCTCTACCCCAATATAAAATAAAAATTAAATCATAAAAAGAAAAAACCTAAAAACATAAACGTGAAAGGCATGGATTGACTTATGTAATAATAACAATGAAAACAGAAGCAGCTCAGGCTCATGGGTCCGGGCTTGGGTTCGGTGCACTTCAGCTTGGAACACCTATTAGAGAGAAATGCTGTTAATAGCCCGTTTTGCAAAGAGAAAGCTGGAACACAGAGTTCAGCTGACTTGCCTGCTTCCCAGAGTTGTTCTTTGGTAGAGCTCAGACTCAGGCCCAAACATCTGCTTCCCAAGACTGTCTGCTCTTCACCTCCATGCTGAAGAACCTCAGCACATCATCCACCTGGAAGGAGAGAGATGGATCAGCTCTTGGGACATAATGAGCCCTAAACATTTTTTTTTTAAGAACATTTATTGAGGTACAGTTAACAGACAATAAACAGCATATATTTAGAGTGTACAATTTGGTATCCCAATCTCCCAATTCATTTCCCCCCAACCCTCCCCGCTTTCCCCACTTGGTGTCCATGTGTTTGTTCTCTACACCTGTGTCTCTATTTCTGCCTTGCATTTCCTCTTTCATAGTTGTTAGCATTTGCCTTATGTATTGAGGTGCTCCTATATTGGGTTCATATATATTTATAATTGTTATCTCCTCTTCTTGGATGGATCTCTTGATCTTTGTGTAATGTCCTTTCTTGTCTCGTAACATTTTTTATTTTAAAGTCTATTTTATCTGATATGAGTATTGCTACTCCAGCTTTCTTTTGATTTCCATTTGCATGGCATATCTTTTTCTATCCCCTCACTTTCAGTCTGTATGTGTCCCTAGGTCTGAAGTCGGTTTCTTGTAGACAGCATATATATGGGTCTTGTTTTTGCATCCATTCAGCCAGTCTGTGTGTTCTGGTTGGTGCATGTAGTCCATTTACATTCAAGGTAATTATCGATATGTATGTTCCTAGTACCATTTTCTTAATTGTTTTGTTTTTGTTTTTGTACGTCCTTTTCTTCTCTTATGTTTCCCGCTTAGAGAAGTTCCTTTAGCATTTGTTGTAGGGCTGGTTTGGTGGTGCTGAGTTCTCTTAGCTGTTGCTTGTCTGGAAAGCTTTTGATTTCTCCCTTGAATCTGAATGAGATCCTTGCTGGGTAGAGTATTCTTGGTTGTAGGTTATTCCCTTTCATCGCTTGAAATATATCCTGCCACTCCCTTCTGGCTTGCAGAGTTTCTGCTGAGAAATCAGCTGTTAACTTTATGGGAGTTCCCTTGTATGTTATTTGTCGTTTTTCCCTTGTTGCTTTTAATAACATTTCTCTGTCTTGAATTTTTGTCACTTTGACTACTATATGTCTTGGCATGTTTCTCCTTGGATTTATCCTGCCTGGGACTCTCTGTGCTTCCTGGACTTGGGTAGCTATTTCCTTTCCCATGTTAGGGAAGTTTTCCACTATAATCTCTTCCAATATTTTCGTGGGTCCTTTCTCTCTCTCTCTTCTCCTTCTGGGACCCCTATAATGCCAATGTTGGTGCGTTTAACATTGTCCCAGAGGTATGTTAGGCTGTCTTCAGTTCTTTTCATTCTTTTTTCTTTATTCTTTTCCGCATCAGTGATTATCACCATTCTGTCTTCCAGGTCACTTATCGGCCCTTCTGCCTCAGTTAATCTGCTATTGGTTCCTTCTAGTGTATTTTTCATTTCAGTTATTGTGTTGCATATCTCTGTTTGTTTGTTCTTTAATTCTTCTAGGTCTTTGGTAAACTTTTCGATCTTTGCATCCAGTCTTTTTTCAAAGTCCTGGATCATCTTCACCATCGTTATTCTGAATTCTTTTTCTGGAGGAGTGCCTATCTCCTCTTCATTTAGTTGTTTTTCTGGGGCTTTATCCTGTCCCTTCATCTGGTACAGAGTCCTCTGCTTTTTCATTTTCTCTATCTTTCTGTGGCTGTGGTTTTCAGTTCCGCAAGATGAAATACTGCTGATACTGCTTGATACTGCTGGCTGCCCTCTTGTTGAGGAAGCTGTCTAGGAACCTCCTGTGTGCTTCCTGATGGGAGGGACTCATGAGCCCTAAACATTTGATTCTGTAGTTGCTGTGATAGAAGAAAGCAAAGTGATTTCAAATCTGAATGAAAACAGAGGCAGCGTAATTTTTTACTTACTGATATAAAGTAGAGCAGATTAGTACAAATAAGTAAAGCCGACCTACACAGTGAATTGTGGTTACTTTATATTTCACAATTTTATGTCATAGTTTAGTGTAGAAAATTGCACCAGTGTGTTACCAGTATATTGAAGTGTTACCAGTTTTCTGTCAGTTACCTACCATCGCTATATATTATTGGGCTGAAAGGACCTGTTTGAAGAGTAATAATAAGTGCTTTGCTACAGATTATTTTAAGTGCAGCCAGGCTATGAGTGTCATAAGACAGAGTAAGCATAAACTCTCTTTATTAAGATAAATGTGTGTAGTATTTTGTGTAAAGTTAGTCTTCCAGAATATTTACACCTGTCACCAACAATATGTTCCCGAAGGTTTATTGTCTTAAGGGGATTTGTTGGAGCATATATACCTACTGAGTGTTATAGGCTCTTTGTGGTGCAGGCAACTGAAAACGAACTACAAATTAAAAAGTGAACTGGCTCAAAGGTAGGAGATGGCTTCACAGCTCTTCATCCTGTGAGTGGGCGCCCAGATCTTTCCTCCTCTACCTCCTGCCATTCTCTGTGCTCTGACTGCAGGCTGGAGACAGCATGACTGCGGGAGGTCCAGGTATCTCATGACAATGCCTAGAGGAGTAGGTGGGGGATGCCTACTTTTCTCTCTCTTGGTGAGAAGAAGAAAACTGTCCCAGAAAGCCCTAGCTCAGAATTGGCTCACCTGGCCACAGCTGGGTCACATGGACTTTCCTAAAATAAAAATTGTCTAGGGCAATGTAATTACCACGACTAACAGAATAATTATCTGAAATATGAAGATGAAAGCTATAATAGACATGTTATTTGAATTGTGTTTTTAACACTGAATTGAGATGATATTGTACAATGAAATTTTATGGAATTACCTAACATTCCACAAATAGAATGCTTGAGAAATTATAAGCCATTGCTGACTGTTAAAAAAACCTGTTACTTGATCATTTTATTTTGAAAATTCTTATGACCGTTTTGTCCAATTTCTCATAGAAAGAGAAATAAAAGCAATTTTATACATTAGAAATACATCAAGAAATGGATGATTACCTCTTTCCTTGTCTGCTCTGCTGGCTCGAAGGTCTCTATTTCATAGTGAATGTAACCTGCAGAGTGGCAACTATTTCAAATCCATAGTGTTCCTGGAATTACTTTCTGTGCTGTCCATCAGAGTTATTCAGTTCCTCACAGAAATTTAAGGCACAATTTAGAAACATTTTTAAATGTATCTTTTTCATTTCTTTCTTCTTCTGGTGTAGTTCTCTTATACATATGCATCAGTTGAGCGAATGACATTCAGTGATGGGCAAATAATATATGTTGTAAGTATCTTTTGAAAAACTGCTTAATAAAGTGTCTTTAGATGTATACACTCAGCTCTTTGTCTGCTTTAATGTATGATTCAGAAGGATTATTGGACCAGTGGAGCTATATGATCTAGGCTCACAAAGGAAGCATGGGTTTAGACCTTAAGGACTTTTGCTAGAACCACTTCATATTACAGAAGAGTAACTTAGTAGTAAGGTCTTTTTAAAAGTGATTCTATTAAGTGAAATGTCCTACCACCCCTACCCCCCAATAGATTTTTTTCTTACTGCGTTGTCTAACATTTTTGTTGTTGTTAAAAAATAATGAAATAATTCAATTACGTCATATTCATTAGCGATCATAGACCTGCATTCATTTTCTCCCATCCTGTGATTTTTGTTTTTATTTGTCTCTCTTCGAATGACTGACCCCTAGAAATGTCTGAAAGAGAAAGTATCTGGGATAAAAAGTTCCTCCTAGTATGTTTCCTCTTCTCCATTTTTGTATTTGTTGGTTTCGTTTCTGGAAAAGCAATAGCATTTCCAGGAGTGTCTTCTCTGTGCAAAGGCAGCTCTTTGTTATTGATGGGAACACAGCAAGGAGCAACCCTCTTTCTCCTACTTTCTCCCATCTTTTGCTTGCATGATAGGATTCTATTTGTATTTATTTGACTGGGTATGCAACACTTTTCCTTCTTGGACTCCTACAGTAGGTGGGAGAGTGAACCAAAGTCCTAGGTTATGGTAAGGTGAGCAGTTTTCTCACCACTGAGGTAATGTTATGAAACATGGAGGCCGGAGGAGGGGTGAGTGAAGTTCTGACTCTTCTACTTTTCTGTCTCCTCCCAAAGTTCTGTGTCTTTCTCAAAGACAAATCAGTGAAATTTTACTCTAGGTATAAACAGTTACCAAAGTAATAAGAATGTTAAAGAATCTTGTTCAATCATAGAAATTCAGTAATTAAGGCTCAACATTAAAGGAAAAATTTCTGGAGATGTAGAAATGGTCTTGGTTAACACTTGACTGTTTCCAAGGCAGTCTAACTACCTCTTTGTCCTATCCTTCCCTCTGTGTCCTTCCTGATTCCCTGAGGTCTGCACATCCTGCCCAGTGGGGAGGACACAGGGAGCTTGCATTCTCCTTACCTACAAATCACTGGAGAAAGTGACTTCTCCATGAAATGGTGCTGGGGTACTTGGTCAGTCATTGAAAGATAAATTTAGAATAGTTTTAGTGTCAAAACTAATATTAGAATAGATTTCAGATTATTTAAAATGTTAAATATCAAAGTAATATTTTAAATATCTTAGTAGAAGAAAATGAGTATTTTATTTTTGGATCTCACAATAGAGAAATATCACCTTTGCGTAAAACCAATAGAAGATTCTCATCAGAACAGATAGATACATTTGGATACACAAATAAGTATTAAAACTTTTTTATATCAAAACTCATGCATATTTTTATATACACTAGTATAAAAGACTATAAAGATATAAATCAAAATATTTTAGTAGATATTTTTGTTTTATGTATTTTTAAAATTTGATTCCCTATCCATTTCTGTATTTTGTCTATTACTTACAATGGTCATGGCTTAGCTATTTTGATTAGGCATGTAATAAAAACATAAAAAAATAAGCAAAAATTGGAGCCATTTTTAAAAGAGTTACTGCTCTATGAATGACGTCAGTCTGTGGTGTTGATTCTAATATTGGTAATTAAGATAGCCAAATTAAAATTCCATTTCAGAGTTTAAATAGCAGATACACAAAAATCATATAACATCTGAAAACTGAATCAGTAAAAGTAATAGGAAATTTTCAATTTTTAAATGAAAATAACAGGTTTAGTATTTTATCCTCCTTTGTGATAAAGTTTTAAAAAGATGCAAAGCTAAGGTTAACATAATAGAATCTATTCTGTATCCTCTTTCATAGCCTAAATACTTCAGGTCCTTTTCCTCACTTGAGGCTGTAGATGAGAAACACTCGGATAGAAATGAACATAGTGACTGTGATTTCTGTTTTCACCGAGCGTATTTATTTACTTAGTTCCCTCCAGACATTTTAGAGGAGATGCAGGTTTCCTCTGGCCCATCTAGGTCAGCCTCAGAGAAGCCCCTCCACGCAGCGGGGAAAAGGAGGTGAGGGGCTGACTCCTGGACAGTTCAGTACTAACCCTAACAATTACTGGTCCAGCCTACCTGGGGCCACGGGATCAAGATGCTGGATTGGGCCATAATCGCAGGTGTGGATTTATGGGTGAGAGGATTGAGATGCCAGGCAATAGAGGACTTTCAAGGTCATTTGTTCAGGGTCAAACCCTTCTGAGCACGTCTCCTGCCCACCCTCCTCAGCCTCAGAAACCTCGAAACCTGCCTGAATGTAACATAGGCCTTTCTGCTCTTGGGGAACCCACATTCCAGTGGGAAGGACCCCTTTTCCTAAATGCTTTTCCTGCCACTGTGCAGCACTTGGAAATTTTATCAAGATGAGTAAGCTCTCATGTTTGGAATTTTTAAGATATCATAAGGGAACTATTTCTCAGCTTTTTTGCTGTTCAGATTGCCTCCAGCAATTCTGTATATGCCAGAAGCACAGAGATTCAGCAAAAATAACTTTACAATACGAATCATGGAAATTATCTGAAGATGTTTTCATTGATACATATCTGTTACTGCAAATAACCAGTGTTGATTAAAACTAAAGTTAGGAAGCATGATGGAAATATGCTTTCCCTGTTGACCGCCTTAATTGAGTGCTTTTATTGGCACATTTATTTTTATGTTTTTATAGAAATATGTATGATTATAGTACAAGGTCCACAGAAAAGTCTTTGAGGAGAACTGGACAAGGTTTCATAATCTTACATTAGAGAGAGCTAGAGTCATAGTTACCTTTGTGTGATGTCTCATTTTTCCAGGGTCTATTTATGATCTCTTAGATTATGTCCTCAGTATATTGAGTATTTTAGATGATAGTACGATGTTTAATACAACCAACATATTGTAATCTCTTACATGTAATATTTGTTTTACCTTTAAAATATTTACTGATATTAACATAGACTGGTTAATTGAATAGAGCCCTATGTAGGCACAATTTTTAAAAACCATTAAGGTATCACTACAGAATTTATGGAGAGAATTAGAAAATTTATAATAGGAAACATAAAATTCAAACTTTAAGTTCAATATGTTAAAATTTCCATTTATTGATGTTGTTGTGTAGCTAAGATTCCGCTGAAGAAGTATCACAGAAGAGCAGAGTTTAATCCATATTAACTTCATGTGTAGCTTTTACCAGTTTTTGGGCCAATATATCATTGGATAAGATCAGGAAAGTATTAAAGTTTTATGCATTTCCTCTCAAAAATTAGAAAAAGAGTAAAAAATTTTTGTAGAAAGAAGTTGAATATCCTCATCACTTGACAGGTATTAATATGGCAGTGGGACTGTAGAATGAGGAGGAAATGTGAAAAATCACCTGCCCCTAAATTATTCAAGGATGGAAGGAATTGACACCTCTCACTGCATCCATACAAATGTCCCCAAGTACAGGATCCTTGGAAGAGGTTAGAGGCTGGGCTACAAGACCATACTGTAAGATGTAAAAACACACAAATACGATTTATACTCTGCTGACAATGGCCTCCTGTGTGAAATGCTCACCTGTGTGAGGAGGTGGAGTTGACTGATGCTGGCTCCCCTCCCAAACCACTTTCCAGCCCAGTCCTGCCCACCTGGAGATGGGTCAGCCCAGCAACCTGCTCCTTCCTTTCCTTGGTATTTTTAAATCCTCATTTTTACAGGACTATTTCCATTATTAGGAGGTGGTTTGGAAACCCTGTAGCAAATGAGTTCATACTCTTTGAGTGTTGGCAACAGTATAGGTCTGTGTGTGACACACACACACACACACACACACACACACACACACACACAGACACCCATACACACCCACCTATTCACAGATGGTCACAAAACAGTGGTTCTGGGACTTCCCTTGCATGAGAACCCCACAGGGCCTTGGGAATTCCTGGGCCTCACAGTGGGATTCTCAGCTTCCTGGTTGATGGTGGGGCTAAAGATGTGTTTTCTGACAACATCCCGGGTGATGCTGATGTCCATGGTCCTGCCTGCTGTCCACAGTTGAGGACCACTGCTGCAGAGGGAAAACTGGACATAAGCAGGTTAGGCCACTGGTTTAAGGTCCTTTCCTTCCTTCTGTGCTCGTTGCTTCTGGAGGACTTTTTAAAATTTACATTTTCAAAAGCTGTTCATTGCTAATAAGACATGGAAAGAATGCAGTTGCTCTTTTTAGCTTATTGATTGGTCAAGTCAGAGGTGGGAGGAAGGGGGAGCAGCGTTATACACACTGGGAGATGCATTCTCTCCACGCAGTCATTTTCTTGGCAAGTATTTATTTAACAGTAAATCTTTAAAGTTTGTTGTAGTCTCTGGTGGGCTAAAACAGCCTCAAGTTAATTTTGTACACATATGCACATACATGCACATTTTGTATAGGAAATTAAATACATCAATGTGTCTAGATTGAAAAAAATTGTAAAATATTGCATATGTGCCTGGCCTTGAATTGCTGTGACTTTCCAGTACGTTCTCAATGATATGACTCATGCAGTACTTGGTAGACTCTTGTTTAGTGGCTAAGACACGTGACCGCTCTCCACTGGGGCTGCAGAAAGATGAGGAAGATGGAAACTACTCGTGATTGAAGCTGATTGAATATTATCTTCCACTGAGGAAAGTCTCAAACTATTCTTTCTGGTGAGTGCACTTTCTAGGGAAAAAATGGTAAGAACTGAAATTAATTTTTCCTTCTAAAGTGCATCACACTTTGAAATTGAACGTTTCATATTTTTAAAAATTTAAAAAAATTTGAATGCCAGTGGATATGAAGGCTTAAGACATTTCCTGTACATGAATTTTTAGCCATTGTGGATAAAATTATAGAATGAATGACCTTTTCACTTTTCATCTAGACTTTATTATATTGAGAAATATTCAAATCAGTCACTAAGAATTAAACACTATGTATGTGTTTATATGTATTTTTGAGGCAAAAGAGGCCTCTTAAAAGTCCCCCCGTGTGTTCCACTTACAAGTAGAAAGTCAAGATCAGTGCTGAGGTCAATCTTTCTCACTTTATGGGTCTATAAACTCTGAATAGAACGAGGAGTAAGGAATTAAATAATGCTGAGCAAAGCACTAGGGAAAAGTCGATGAAACAAAATGGAGAAATAATTCCGGTTACAAAGGTAAACTTGCCTCATACTTACATCCTTTCATTTTACTTTTAAGGAAATCTCGTATAAAGGAGGTAAGTGGATAATATAATGATAGCTGAGAGGACAGGAAAAATACAGAATGTTCTAGCTAATGGTAAATGTGACTTTTAAGTACCTTTGGATACTTTTGATAACCTTCGACACAGATTTTTTTAACTTTAAAAATGAAATTAAATTTTGTGATGCATAAATAAATCAGAACATTTTATGTGACATTTTAATTATTTATAATAATTTATAAATTATATTTATAAAAGCCATTTTATGGATACCTACCCAGACTTAATTTTCATGCTGTTAAAATAACACAGCAATAGAAACATACTAGCAAACAAAATTAAATTGAGAGACCAGGGCAGGAGTATCAGTACCCCTACACCTTTTCTCCCCACAAACATCTCAGTTTCTTTCTTCAGGAAAATGTCAATACAATGTATACAAGTCATCAAAGTTATAAGGCAAAGTGTAAGAGTAGCACCTGCTAGCGTCTTGGTTTTTTGGCAACCCTTATTTTGAAGTAGAACAATAGATCATTTTTGAAATGTTAGCTTTCTAATACTTCTCAGATGATTTCTGAGTAAATATACCTATTTATCTCTTGGTTTTAAACGGAGATGGAGGTTGTGGTCACTACCTTACTGAGAGCAAAGCCCTGTAAGATGCTCTGTTCATCCCTATGTGTCCTCTTAAAGCATCACCACAGGTGGCATTTAGAAGCCCAGGGAAAACAAAACAAAACATGATTCAAGTTCTTGATTTTGTTAACACTGAACCCAATTCAAGTGAAATAATTCCTGTGATTAAAGATAGAATTTGCTTCACTTTTTTCAAACGAGGCAGGACTTGAATAAAATAGTGTTAAAGAAAGGTTTGCTGTACTTCTGTTGTTGATGGATTAAGCAAAGTAAACTTATAAATCCCTTGCATTCATATTGCTTGAATAAAAATAATTTGTAAGAAAAGGAATAGATTCAATATGTCATTGTTATCCTGGATACCAAATATAAAACTTTTAAATAAATTCATGATATGATGAGTCTTTAAAAGGATGTTTGATGGAGGGCATGAGTTCACTACTGGTGTCATTATTTATGTTTCTCATTTGTTACAAATTTACATGGTGAGATGCTAGATGGGAAGTAAAATTTAATGTTAAGACCTGGGCTTCATTAAATTTTCAAGGAGAACATACACATACTGGTGTCCTAAATTTCTTAGGAGTACAAATATGCAGGAGATTTTTCTTAGATTTGAGATTAATAGTACTTATCCTTGGTGGTTCTTTTTTTTGTTATGCTTCGTATTTATTTTGACTGTATCTTTTATTTTTGATCCAGGCTTGAATCCTGTCTAAATTGCTTTGCCCTCAGGACAGTCACGAGCTATGTTGAGAGCAGGACAGGCGGCCCTGGTCAATCAGGGAGGAGGGGTCCCTGGAACAGCCATTTGAAAGGCTCCTGGTTTTTGTGCCACAGTTGAGCATATGTTTTTGTCTTTGCCTTGGTTTCTTTTTTCTTCCTTTCTTTTTTTTTTTTTAAATAAGTTTAGTCTCCTCGTTTAATTAGAAATCAGACCCCTGATATATAATCCCTAATTTGTACATTAATTTTGCTTTTCAATTGAAAACCTCATTTAATACCTTTAATAATGCTTGTGCTTAAATGAAGCCTCATAGTCACTTTTTCTGGACATATAATAAACTGCATATATTTAAAGTATACAATTTGATATATTTTTTTCTTATTAGTAATGTATATATGGCAATCTCAGTCTCCCAATTCATTCCACCCCATCCCCACCCCTGCTTTCCCCACTTGGTGTCCATATGTTTGTTCTCTATATCTGTGTCTCTATTTCTGCCTTGCAAACTGGTTGATTTTAATTTAAATTTTATTTTATATTGGGATGTAGTTGATTTACAGTGTTGTGTTAGTTTCAGGTGTACAGCAAAGTGATTCAGTTATACGTACACATATATCCATTCTTTTTCAGATTATTTTCCCATATAGGTCATTACAGAGTATTGAATAGAGTTCCCTGTGCTATATAGTAGGTCCTTGTTGGTTATCTGTTTTATATATAGTAGTGTATACATATCAGTACCAAACTCCTAATTTATCCGCCCCACCTTTCCCCTTTGTTGACCATGAGTTTGTTTTTTGAAGTCTTTGTTTGTTTTTATTTATTTTTAATAACTTGTATTTCAGCATGCTGGAGAGAAAACCAAAACTTTAGCTACAAACAATACAGATAAATGACTGTCACCCACCCTGAGATCCTGAGCGCCTCTGTGTGTGTGTGTGTGTGTGTGTGTGTGTATGTGTGTGGTGGACTGAGTAACATTTGCAGGATGCCCTGAGCCTTAGAGGTATTCAAACAATGTAAAATTAGAGTAAATGCCCCATCTAGAGTTTGTTGGTTTCTGTTCACCCTAGTCCCAGAGCCTCAAAACTGTGCACGGCATCCCTGTACTTGCTTGATGAGGACATGTGAATGACACCTGTAACCTGCTCCTTAGAAACAGTTCCACCCTGAGTTAAAACATCTTTTAAATAGAGATCGTATTTTATTATCATACATTGGGGTCTAATCTTTCCTAGTGATATGCTTATAATACAGAATTCTATGATATAGTCATCTAAAATATATATATATATTGTTACTGGCTGTAAGACGATATCAGGATGTCTCCACAGTCATGGTGACAGCAGTGAGAGGAACAGGGCTGCCCTTCCCTGACCTGCCATCTCACTGGAGAGCAGCCCACCTTGGGGGGACGCTGGGGCTTGGGACATGCTGGTTTGGGCACCTCCTAGGAGCAGGCCTGAGAGGCGAGTGAGGACAGCGGTACCTGGAGACCCTGAGGTGGGCAAACACAGGCTGGATTTTCAACCGAAGCCCCAGGAAGTCCCTGGGGAGAGAGAGGTGGGAAGGAAAAGAGGTGCCAGGACTACTCTTGAGGTGGAGGGGGTGCTTTCCAGGCTTGAAAAGGGAGGGAGGGGAGGAGGAAGCAGCTCGGGAGGAGGAAGTGGACGGGAAGGCAGGAGGACCGGCAGGGAGCTTGTGTCCACAAAGCCCAGGGAGGAGATGTAAGAGGGGACGTGGACTCCAGCTCCGGGTGTGGCGGGAGGCCTGGTGATGTGACCGGGGGTCCTCCAGGCTGTCACAGGGAGTGAGGGGACCAAGGGGACAGTGCAGGACCCAGCCTGGAGCCACAGAGCTTCCTGACGTAGGCGGTTTTGAATGGTGACTAAGTCCAGCCCAGAGTGTAGACGGTGTGCTGTCCTGCAGGCCCGTGCGCTTCCCCTTTAGCACTTGACACCTTCCTTGGAGATTCAAGGGGTCCCGCCTGTAACTCACCAGACAGAAGCCATGGGCGTCTTCGCTCGTCCGTGGTGAGAGTAAGTCTGAAAGCAGGATGCTGGACCTTCAGAGATGCAGATAGGATGAGTTACATTACGTGTGTGTTGTTATTCATTAGCCTGTGAGCTCCTGTGTCATTCCTGTATAAAAACATTCATCATAGGCAGTTTTCCCACCACAATAGTGAAATATAATTTACCACTTTAAATGCTATTTAACTTTTGCATATTCTTGTATTTTGTGTTCCTCCTTTGATGTCATGTTTCTTAAAAACTGGAATAATGTTTTTAATCTTTCCGTACACCACCCTCTCTGCCCCTTCTACCTTCTGTGTGCTTTTACAACAGTAGTTTTATTGAGAACACAGCTGTTTGTAACTTTTTTCTTTTACTGTTCCCTTACTTCTGAAAACTCAATATCTAGTTGTTATTTAATCATTTGATAACAGAATCTAGTTCTATTTACCATTTTCCTAAGGCTAATATTGCTATTGTTTTGAGTACAGGATAAAGATTTTGGAGAAGACACTGCAAAAGTGAGTACATTGTATGAGTTGATTACTGTTCTTTAGTAGGACTGATGAGAAAATATAGACAATGTATTCTATGATTTTAATGTTCTCCAGAAATTGAGTTTTGTAGAGACTGTAAGTCTCACACGTGTATCTCTTCACAGTGTTTATTCCACCCTTCAAAGGCCAGCTGTAACTGACATGTGTGAGTGTCATGGCAGTGGCGTGTCACGTCTGTCTGAGACCTTGGTGACCTTGCCAGGACAGTATGACTGTACTTCATCCCACACTGTCTTTTTATAATGTTTGCTGAGGTATTCTATCCCTAAAGGTGGCAGTAGTGACTTTTACCCCAATATACAGTGAGGAAGAAGTTAGTGGATGGCCCTTAACATTTTTTCTTTTAATAGAATCTGCTAGCAAAACAAATATACTCTTGAAAATTATGAACAGGGAACTTGGAATAACAATTTTGCATAGTTAAGTTCACAGGTTTCTTCTTGTATTATTTTGTAGTTATTTGTGTTTATAGGAGCAGTTTTACATTATATGAATACTTTTTTCATAGTCGCCAGATTATTTTTGTTAAGGATATTATGAATTAATATGTAAAACTGCCTGTATTAATATTTCATGGGGCATGACTTCTTTGTGAGAAATTTCAGAGCAACTGAAACAGCTTTACCATTAAAAATCTTCCTTGGGGAATTCCCTGGTGGTCCAGTAGTTAGCACTCGGCACTCTCACTGCCGAGGGCCCAGGTTTAATTCCTGGGTGGGGAACCAAAAAGAATCTTTCTTGCAGCTCCCACAGTCAAAACGAAATGGCTCCTTTGGAACAGCAGACAGTCACGACTCTGTCTCTGTTCTTTAAGAATGTGAAAATGGGGGGTTAGTAGGTGAACCTGAAGCCTAGTGATTTACCCAAGATGGGAAGTAAACAGTATAAAGTCCTGTTATGCAATTACATAATTCCAGCAATCCTATCACAGTGTTGCCCTCCAGTCTCTTTTTCAGTATTCGCTCATCTGTCACAATTGCCTCGTACATTTGATTCAGCGCTAACACAGAAGTTAACCTCGTCCACACTTACTTTTCTTAGTTGAAACCCGAGAAGAAATCTCTGTGAGGCACCAGTGCATTCTGGCATCTCTCACCTAAGGCTGATACACAAAACTCTGGGGCAGACATAGGGGGCAGCTGACAGGTGAGAAGTGGCTGAAAGAGAAAGTGAGGAAGTAGCATTATTACCCATCCTGTGATCTGATGGGAGAAATATAAGCCATTTACATGAAAAGAATGAGCTTCTTTAACCTGAAAAAGTCTTGTGCATTAAATGTTAATATTCCAAAAGCCACTTTGGGTATTCACACATTTACATGAATTGTATATTATTTAAATATATTATTAGATTTCTATATAGGTATTTTTTTCATTATTAGCTTTAATTAGATTAAAACATCTAACTGTTGAACTCTTCAATGCAATGGTGTGATTTTTGGACCTGCAGCATGACACCCTCTGAATGGTGAGGGGTCCATCAATCCTGTGCAGGGAGACATTCTAGTATTTTGAAAAAAGTAAAGACTTGTTACAGAAATAGTCTTCATTTAAATAAGATGTTACCCTATGTTGATATTAGTTCAAATGGTAACATTGAGGATAATAATTCTTTGCTCTGTGGGGCCTGAATTTTAACATCACATAAATGAAGTCTTTCACTCATGTGGGGGTAATCACTTTGACATTAAAATGTTTTAATGCACTCATGTTACATTGAGTGTAGTTATATCCATTCAAAATCATGTTCTCGTGCTTCCCTGGTGGCACAGCGGTTAAGAATCCGCCTACCAATGTAGGGGACACGGGTTCAATCCCTGTTCCAGGAAGATCCCACATGCCGCGGAGCAACTAAGCCCGTGTGCCACAACTGTTGAGCCCATGTGCCACAACTACTGAAGCCCACGCGCCTAGAGCCCATGCTCCACAATAAGAGAAGCCATGGCAATGAGCAGCCTGTGCACCACAACAGAGTAGCCCCTGCTATCCGCAACTAGAGAAAGCCCGTGTGCAGCAATGAAGACCCAGCACAGCCAATAAATAAATAAATAAATAAATAAATAAATAAATAAATAAATAAATTTAAAATCATGTTCTCCGTTACATCATAGGGTAACACCCATTAAAGTGTGCAGTTGATACTAAATTCAGTCACAAATCCTAAACACCAGGACAAAAAAAAAAAGCTATGTTATTTCTTGAATAGATAAGCTGACAGAAATTGTTACATATGATACAGAACAAACATTCAGAGTGACTGAATTATTTGATTTCAAAAATTATTTTAGCAATCAGGGTCCGATTGTCCAGTCGTTACTTTAACAAGACAGCCTGAGAGTGGTTCTTCTTGATTTCCAGGAATGCTCTTTGGACAGATATATTAATAATAACTATAATATCTAAAATGGTGTATCTTACTACATGTCAGATGCTGTGCTGTGTGCTTTACAAATATTAGCTCATTTACTCACCAGGACAACCCTCTAGGATAAAATACTATTATCATAAATTGAGGCATGGCAGTAGGTGCTGTGTCTGAGGTCACTTGTAGCTGGGAGGTGCAAGGAATCCAGGCTGAGGTGGCTTCAGAGTCACTCTGGTTGGTCACAGACTCTTGTGCTGCTGAAGTAGGTGTGATTTTGACACTTGCATCTTTTTTTTTTTAAGTTATTTTATTTGGCTGCATTAGGTCTTCATTGCTGTGCAGGCTTTCTCTAGTTGCGGTGAGTGGGGGCTACTCTTTGTTGCTGTGTGAGGGCTCCTCATTGCAGTGGCTTCTCTTATTGCAGAGCATGGGCTCTAGGTGCCCAGGCTTCAGTAGTTGTGACACGTGGGCTCAGTAGTTGTGGCTTGCAGGCTCTAGAGCACAGGCTCAGTAGTTGTGGCACACAGGCTTAGTTGCTCTGCGGCATGTGGGATCTTCCTGGACCAGGGATCAAACCCTTGTCCCCTGCATTGGCAGGCAGATTCTTAACCACTGCGCCACCAGAAAAGTCCCAACACTTGCTTCTTAATGTACAAAGGCATCTATGCATCAGTTTAGGTCTCTCATTCATTGAAACCCAGAGCCCACCATGTGTGGAGTTCAAGCACAACTTTGTACACAAACATGATATTTCAGGGGAAATCATGTGACTGATGTAGTTATTCTCATCAGTAACGAATTTTTCTTTTTTTCTTGTTTCTGGTGACACTTTTGGGCATTGGTAAGAAGGAAAAATATTGGTTTACTATAGTGATGGTCCACATACCTTAAGGGCTCAGCCAGGTGATGGAAATGATTAAATGTATAAGACAATAGGAAGGAACAGGCATGGTGGTTAATTACAGTCTCTGTCTGAACACTTCAAATTCACTGTTTTTACAGTGTGCACGAAACAAACAAGTCTGACTATGTCAGCCTTAGGCTTTCACTGCTGGTTTATTTCTGTTATATAATTATGTACATATCCGTCATGATGATTTAAATTACTTCGGTGGATATTCTTTTAGAAATGGCTGTTTGCTTAAATCATTAGCTATAGGATCGACAGGCATTTCCTTTCTTATTCTTTCCAACAAATTTTAGTAACCTTGTGTTTTCGTATGGTAAAAGTAATTGTTAAGGAAAATTAGGATGACAACCTTGTAAAGACTTCCTCGATAAGGCCCAGGAATGTTCCATCCAAGACATTTGTTCTAACTTGCACTCATCAGGAGTTCTTTTAGGCTCACCGTGTCTTTGCACCTGAGTTTTGCCTTGTACATGGGATGACATGACTGGGTCCTACCTTTTATGGATGAGGGACGGTGGGGAATGGTGAGGGACTGTGAGGTTGTGCCCTCCTCCTGTCTCAGAGCCAAATTCTCCCCAGACGAGGGGGAATCTTGCTGTTTTAACCCCAGGGTTGTCCTTATAGATTATATTGGTGGCTCCTGTAGCTGAAACAGAATGTTGCTTTTCCCCCTTGTGGTTCAGAGCACAGAATTGCAGTGGATGAGCTTTTGTATATTCGCTGGTGTGCACCTCTCATCTGCTGTGGGGCCGCGGTGACCTTCTCCTGAGGCTGTGGGCGAGTCCAAGGGAGAGGTTGGTGGCAGGGTGACCAGGCAGAGCCTGATGTCACCCCAGTACAGGGAAGAAGGGTGGGAACAAGGGCAGGTGACAGAAGAGAAGAGGGATGAGTACTGAGAGCCTGGCAACGATGATGTGAAATCCCTTCTAGATTTCCTGTTAGCATTTGAGTAGTTCAGAGGAAAGTAACAGAATAACCCCCAGAAACCAGCGTTTCTGTTTCCTGAGCAACTCGAGGGCCACCTTGCTCTTTTTTCCTGGTGGAAAAAGAACTTAACATACTTGTAAAACAGGGCATAGTGCCATGTTGATGAAGCTTCTTCAAGAATAACTAGTACATGAAATATGAGCAGTTTGTCTATTTAAGGTTTAACAGGGGTGACAGCTGGTGCTTGAGAAGATTCATTGATGCGAATTTTATAGCTAAAAATGTTCCGTAAGCGAATGTAGAACACAGACACAGTCGGGATAAATGCAACAGTCTCACATAAACTGAATATAAAGGATGAACATCCAGAAAAATAAAATAATCATTCTGGCATACTTTTTGTTATCTCCTACACATTTTACTTATTGCTAAATGTTATATTCTGTTTTAAAGAAATCCTTTATTATAAAAATCTACAAATAACTCTTATTTTTTTATAACTTCGCATAAAAGTAATTACACATGTGTTAAGTTATAGGACATTTACAGATGAGTACAGCGAGGGGAATTCTAGTTACACGCCAAAGTACTTTCCTATCTGACTCCTGGAATTGTGATCTCAGGAAGAACTAGGTTATAAGGGTGATACCAAACTGAGAATGGAATCACCAGATCAGCTTACTATAAATAGATGACAATTATCACTCCCATCAAGTAGGCAGCACTAAACGATGCACCAACCAAAGCAGATTTGATGGTTGAGTCTTTTCTCCTGACTAGGAAGAAGAAAGGATGTGAAGTGACTAACATTTATGAATCTGTGTGTTGCTTTGTATAAAATATGCATTCCTCTGTTGTTTCTGTCTCCCCCAAATTTCCTATGTTGAAGCCCTAATCCCCAATGTTATAGTATTAGGAAGTGGGGCCTTTGGGAAGTAATTAGGCTGAGATGATGTCATGAAAATGGAGCTCCCATGGTAGAATGAGCGTCCTTATTTGAAAAGACATGGACATGAGAGCTTACTCTCACCCCCCAGATGAGGATACAGTAAGAAGGTGGCCATCACTGAGAACCAAATCTACCAGCACTTTGATCTTTGGCTTCCCAGCCTCTAGAATTGTGAGGAATAAATATCTGTGGCTTAAACACCCAGGATATGGTATTTTGTTATCATAGTCCAAGCTGACAGAGACACTAGATTTATTGGTGAAATAAATGTGCATTTTTAATTAAAAAAATGCGACAGTCTCTCAAGGTAAAAACTATTCACGGGAACATTTCAGCCCTAAAACTGCACAGCCTTGTACAGTGAGTAATAGGGGTGTTTCAAGGTGTCATTGGAATGAATTTATTTAATTGAGGGTGAACGTGGGAGATGGGGATTCTTTGAAATCTAATGGAGTAGTAACCAAAGGAAATGTGAGGAAATAATTATGTTGGATTTGTAGGTGATTATGGAGCTCTGATAAGAAAGCTTTTAAAGGAGATTTGTGACTCTCATTCTGCTGTGTAAGCTTTAAAAATCCCTTTTAGCATCTGGATCTAACCAGTTCATATCACATATGCTCAAAAGGAAACTTCATGAGGGACATTGTTGCCCAGCACAGCTCAGAGAGGCTGGTGGAAAGGGGCTGTTGCTTTGCCCTTGAGGAAAGCCCCACCCACCTCCCCACCATGACCCTGGCCTTGGGCGGCCCTGGGCTCCGGTCTCCTGGCGTCCTGTGAGGGCCCCTGTTTTCTCTGCTCAGGCCCTGCCGGCCCCGCCTCTTGAGCTATGTAGGTCCCAGCACTCAGCCCAGCCCGGCCTCCCCAGCTGCCCCTGTGGACTCGGCCAAGCCCCTGGGAAGGGCTGGTGGGGTGAGGCCATCCCTGTGATGGGGCTTTTCTGAATTCCAGCCCCCAGCCAGGCCCACAAGCGGCAGCTGAATTGTTATGAGTTCTGCCAGCTCTTCTTCTTTATGGCATTTTTGCTCTTGTATTCACCAGTGCTCGGGGCTCCAGGTGGCCATGGAAGCACTGATCCTGATCTGGAAGTCAGTGCCTGGAGGTTTCCTTCAATCCTTAGCTCCATGATGGGCTTAACCACACATATGCTCTCAGAGTTCTCTTATTGTCACTTGTAAAGTGGGCTTTGCTCTCATTTATATCTTAGCCGTAATCAGAAGTGGCTTTGGGGAGGCACATGTTTACATGGTTTTCAGTTTCAGAAATTAAAATTAATATTGCAGTGAATTTTTATATCATGTCTTTGGGTGTGTGTGTGTGTGTGTGTATGTAGATAACTCTTGGCACATCTATAGGACTGAGATTTCTGGATCATAGACTGTGTCACCCGTGGTGGTTTTTTTTTTTTTTTTTTTTTTTTTTTTTGAGATGGGATAAATGCATTTCTTTTAAAACTGTGCTCTTCTGAGTAGGAAGCATTAATAGATAGTAAATCATAATGATCTTGTTTTTTCTGCTTCTTAAGTGGAAACACAGATTTGCATACCCATCACAGGAGCACCCTTGGCCTCCCAAAATTGCTTTGTGTAGTTATGTCTGTGAATATCTCACTTCTGCATTTACTGGCAACAGATTGATGGCTCAGTCCTCGTTTAGCCAATTATTATAAGAATACGGTACTAGTCCCTAAATGTTTTCTTCTGTTTGTTCATTCAACCAATATTTATTGGAAATCTGTATTATGATAGACACTCTGCTAGGCTCTGTGGATATAACAATGTATGAAACATTGTCTTGCCCCTATGCAATTTATACTAATCTTTCTCTCCATCACCTCTAGGAGTAGGAATAGTTTCATGCTGGGATATACATAGCTCAATGTTATTATAACATTTCCCTAGCATGATTGGCGAATAGCATATTATCATATATACTCCATATCAAATTGTAAATTATATGAACGTAATAAACTGCACTTAAGACTAAAGCTGAAGTGGCATATATTGATAGCAATGCATAAGTATGTGATCTCTTTTTTTTTCTTATTTGCTATCTGTTTTATACATATTAGTGTATATAAGTCAATCCCAGTCTCCCAATTAATCCCACTCACCCCACCCACTTCCCCCCTTGGTATCCATACCTTAGTCCTCTATATCTCTGTCTCCATTTCTGCCTTGCAAATTAGTTCATCTGTACCTTTTTTCTGCATTCCACATATATGCTTTAATGTACAATATTTGCTTTTCTCTTTCTGGTTACTTCACTCTGTATGACAAACTCTAGGTCCAGCCACATCTCTACAAAGGACCCAATTTCAGTCCTTTTTATGGCTGAGTAATATTCCATTGTATATATGTACCACATCTTCTTTATCCATTCATCTGTTGATGGGCATTTAGGTTGCTTCCATGACCTGGCTATTGTAAATAGTGCTGCAGTGAACATTGGAGTGCATGTGTCTTTTGGAATTATGGTGTTCTCTGGGTGTGTGCCCAGTAGTGGGATTGCTGGAACATATGGTGGTTCTATTTTTAGTTTTTTAAAGAACCTCCATACTTCACCCATGTTTTAATTGAACATGTTTTGTTCTCCATGAGGTATTGTTACTGCTCTTACAGTTCTGATTTATTTAGATTTACCCACATGTTTTTTCTTCTCACTACTCCATTCCTTACTGAGTTTAGTGCTTTTCTCTGTCATGTCCTTGCACCTGAAGAACCACTTCTAGTAATTCCTTCCAATCAAAGTCTCCTGCTGGTGACTTCACACTATTTTAGCTGGGTTGGAAATACTTATTTTTATTCTTCAATCTAAGGATATGGGTATAGAATTCTTTTTGGCAGTCATGTTTTTTTCTGGAGTTAAAGAGGTTATTTTATTGTCTTCTGGTTTTCATCATTTCAGTTGATAATAGTAAACTGTTGTTATTACCTGAACAAAGTTAAATTCCTCTCAGTACCCTCCTCAGCTGCTTATTAGTTTGTAATATGTTTCTGTACCTTAGATTTGAGTTTGCTTCGTCTTATGTTTGCTTGTGTTTCGCTACTTGGTGTCCGTGATGATTCTTGAATCTATAGCATGATATTTTCACCACTTTTAGAAAATCTCAGTCATCATTCATGTATTATGTCAGCATCACTTTCTCTCTTTCACTTACAGTGGCACAAATTAGACCTTACGATCTGGACACCTATTCTGTCTTTATGCTCCCTTCTTTATTTTCATTTTTAAAGGTTCTTCTAGTTTTTTAATTCTGGAGATTTTCTCCTGAACTTTATTGCAATCATCTCTTCTTCTTTTCTAATCCATGGATCAGTGATCTTTTTCTGTAAAAGGCCAGATAGTCAATATCTTATGCTTTTATAGCCTTAGTCATAACCAGAAAACTTGGCATTATAACATAACAAAGTCGTAGCCAATAGGTAAGCAGATGGATATGATTTTGTTCCAATAAAAATTAATTACCAAAACCAAGAGCATGTGGCCCACAGGCTGAGGTTTGCCAATCCCATGTCAAATATAACCTATAGAGTTCATAATTTCATTTACTGTATTTTTTATGTCAAGAGTTTACACTTGGCTCTTTTTATAGACTCTACTTCCTTGGTGAAATTTAACATAATGCCAACTATTTTCTGAGCATAGTTATTATAATTATTATTTTTTAAGAACATTTATTGAGATATAATTGACATACAATAAACTACATATATTTAAAGTATACAATTTGATGTTTTTTTTCTTATTAGTAATGTATATATGGCAATCCCAATCTCCCAGTTTATCCCACCCTAACCCTCCCTGCTTTCCCCACTTGGTGTCCATATGTTTGTTCTCTACATCTGTGTCTCTGTTTCTACCTTGCAAACTGGTTGATCTCTACCATTTTTCTAGATTCCATAATATGCGTTAATATACGATACTGGTTTTTCCCTTTCTGACTTACTTCACTCTGTATGACAGTCTTTAGGTCCATTCATGTCTCTGCAAATGTCCCAATTTCATTCTTTTTTATGGCTGAGTGATATTCCAGTGTATATATGTTCCACATCTTCTTTATCCATTCCTCTGTTGATGGACATTTAGGTTGCTTCCATGTCCTGGCTATTGTAAATAGTGCTGCAGTGAACACTGGGGTGCATGTGTCTTTTGGAATTACGGTGTTCTCTGGGTATATGCCCAGTAGTGGGATTGCTGGATCATATGGTAATTCTATTTTTAGTTTTTCAAGGAACCTCCATACCGTTCTCATAGTGGCTGTATCAATTTACCTTCCCACCAACAGTGCAAGAGCGTTCCCTTTTCTCAACACCCTCTTCAGGATTACTGTTTGTAGATGTTCTGATGATGCCCATTCTAACCGGTGTGAGGTGATACCTTATTGTAGTTTTGATTTGCATTTCTCTGCCGCCGTTGTCCCTTTCCCCGCGGTGCACCACAGCCACCCCCCGCCTCTGCAGGTGACCCTCCAACACCAGCAGGTCGGTCTGATTCAGTCTTCTATGGGATCACTGCTCCTTCCCCCTGGGTCCCGGTGTACACACTACTTTTTGTGTGCCCTCCAAGAGTGGAGTCTCTGTCTTCCCAGTCCTGTGGAGGTCCTGCAGTCAAATCCTGCTGGCCGTCAAAGTCTGATTCTCTGGGGATTCCTCCTCCTGTTGCTGGGCCCCCAGGCTGGGGAGCCTGACGTGGGGCTCAGAACCCTCACTCCAGTGGGTGGACTCCTGTAGTGTAACTGTTCTCCCGTTTGTGAGTCACCCACCCAGCAGTTATGGGATTTGATTTTATCATGATTGCGCCCCTCCTACTGTCTTATTGTGGCTTTTCCTTTGTCTCTGCATGTGGGATGTCTTTTTTGGTGAGTTTCCGTGTCTTCCTGTAGATGATTGTTCAGCAATTAGTTGTGATTCCAGTGCTCTTGCAGGAGAGAGTTAATTATTTTAACATTTGTGTCTGATAATTCTAACATCTGGATCAACTCTGAATCTAATTCTAGGGCTTGTTTTTCCTCTTGGTCACCTCTCCTGCTCTGCCTGCTCATTTTCTGCAGCTGGAGTCTTGGTGTGACCAACCGCAAAGGCTCTGGATGAGACACATCATCAGTGTAGGGACCCGTCACCTTCTTGCCACCAGGTGTGAGTGCCATCAAGGCTGAGCTTCAGTACTTATAAGACTTGATATATTTCTGCTTCTCCTTACAACCAGGATTTATCTATTTTCAGGCGAAAGTCTTGGGAGTTGATTGCCTGCTCACTGGCAGCCCCATCTGTGGGGTTTTATCCACTAGGCCCTCATGACTTGTATCCTCACCTCTTCACACCAGATGCTGTGTGCTCTTCTGCACCTGCCCTGCTTGTGGCCTGGTGAGGACCCGCAAGAGGTGTGTGTACAGCTCACGTGTCCACTCTGCTTTCTCTTGAGGGGTCCTGAATCCTCAGTCTTGGTTGTCCTAGAAGCTGGGCTGCCTGGGTTTCACCTCCTTAAGAAGTGGGGGGAACTACTCAGATTCCTGCTCTGCTTCCCAGAATCTCTGTCAGTTTAGAGACAGGTGCTGGCCCGTGGGAGGTGAGCCCTCTCCCAGCACTTGGACCCTGCACCCCTGGCCCATGGCTGGGTCTTCAGTGACTTCAGATAATATGTTTTTTGTCCTTTGTTGGGTAGTTCGATTGACTTCTAGGTTCCCTGGTTTGCTTTCAGAGGGCAGCTGTAGGCTGGTCCGGCATTTCTGGGGATGGACACTCACCTGTCACTTTGTAATCTCTGGAAAACAGTTCAGAGCGGTCTCTCCTCCCCTTTCCATCATTCTGTGCAGGTCATTTTCATTCTGCTGTGTCACGTTTCTTCTGTGCATGGATCTCCCCTGCTCTGCACCTCAGGATGCCCTGCAAACTGCATTTCACACACTCTGTGGCCTGGTCTCTTACTGGGTTTGGAGTGTGGGAGGCACCCCCAGGGGATCCGGCGCTGAGCCTAAGAGGCTGCCCCCCCACCTTTGTGGGACAGACACCTAGTCACCCCCTGACCAAGCTTCTGGGGGCGGAGCTCTCCCAGGGTCTGGCTTCCCTTTGGTTCTGGTGTCCTGGCTGCACCCCCGTCTGCAACCTGTGTTTAAGAAGGTGACAGGTTTCCTGCTGTTGCTCGAACCTGGTGGCTGGACCACCCTCGACTGTGCCCTGAATCCGCCAGCTCCTCTCTGAAGAGCCCCCTGGGTAAGGTTTCATCCGCTAATCCCCTGAACTTGTCTCCTGCTCGCACATTGGCTGGTCTATGTTTTCATCCTCATCTTTGTAATTAGAGGGTCTGCTGAGGGTGGGTGACTAGGATGGTTAAGGTTTTGCCCACAGCTAGGGACTTTTAACTCATGCAAATGTGTATTCAACCGAGAGTAAAACCTGAAAGATAATAGTGAAATTTCTTAAGAAGGATTCCCCAAAATGCAGGTGCACCTTAGTGTGAATTGTGCAGCTACGAGACGTAGGATTGAGAAACACGACTCTGGGTCCTTCTGTTGAACTGGGTGGGCAGCGTTGTTAGGTGAGCCTGAGCGGAGGCACCACAGGGATAAGGTGGTAGTTAAGTGCGGGGTCTGGACCCAAGCGGGTGGAGAGGGATCTGCTGACTCCAGCTTCTCAGTGTGTCAACCTGGAGTGTTTCCACCCCTGCGACCACCCGTCTGGGATTTGCAGTTCTTCCCCTGACATACCAACCTTTTCACATTGATTCTTTCTACCTGCTGCCAAGATGCAAAATCAATATTATCAAGCAGGCAAATCACTTGATAGTGAACTGGCCTGAAAACAGAGGAGAAAATCTCGTTACCCAGTGTCCTTGGATGTGCTGATACGTGTGTAAGACAGGCGCACAGGACACCCTGATGCAGTTCTTCTCCATTTATATGCATAGATCTGATACGAAGAGCATAGAATCCAGGGAGCGGGAGGTGAGGCTCATTTTTCCATGGCATCTCTTGATGACACCGCATGGCATTTCTCTTTTCCTCCTAAAGCAGCCTTGAGAGACAGCCCCGACCCTCAGTTCTCCATCTCTGTGTTTCACTTGACGTAGTGGGGGTCACGACCAGGTCTGTAATGGAGCAGTTTTAACGGGGTGATGGTAGGGTATGGGGAGCCTTGGACTGTCCCGTCTGGCTTCCATCCTCCACCTCCTGTGAAGACAGGCAAGTCCAGTGAAGCATCAACAGCAGCCCCTGCAGCCCTGGGGTTTCCTGCCTCAATACTGGGTCTTGTTCACAGAAACTCAAACAAGTTGTCCCCTTCACTTGGGAATAAATGTGGGGGGTGTTGGCAGAATCCCCTAAATCAGGCCAAGTCAGTAGCTATCAGTTTATCAGCGTTAACAGACCACTGAAAGCTATATAAATCTGTGTAAAAACTCTGTATAAAAACCATCTGGAGATCTTGGAACAGCTCTGGTAAATCTTCTTTGGAGCCCTAAGCCCTATTTGCAGTTGCCGACTCCACCTCCTTAGGGAGGAGACTTGGGGGGATTCATAGGATTTGGGTGTTTGCTGGAACCATATTTATTCAGATATGCTATGCGATAATAGGTTTCAGGGATGATAAAGCATATATACTGATTTAAGATGCAGAGACATTTCCTTTTGAATATTTTGCCAAAGGTTTATAAAAGTTACTGTTAAAAATGATGGCAATTTTTTAAATAATCCTTTATTATAAATCCAGGAATCAACCCTGGCAATGGGTTAACTTTAAACATTTACACTTTCCCCTTTGGCAGCAGCCTTCACGGAAGTCATCTGTGATGGTGATATTACAGACTCTGAAAATGTTATCAATTGATGTTAAAAGGTGAAAAGTTGAGAATTTGTCTTGTCTGATTGGAAGCTAGTCTCAGATTTTAGAAATTGGTATTTAAAGAATTAAGCAGGTCTTGGGACTTCCTAGGTGGCGCAGTGGTAAAAAATCCGCCTGACAATACAGGTGACACGGGTTCGAGCCCTGCCCTGGGAAGATTCTACATGCCATGGAGCAGCTAAGCCCGTGAGCCACAACTATTGAGCCCCTGTGCTGCAACTACTGAAGTCCATGCGCCCAGGGCCCATGCTCCACAACAAGAGAAGCCACTACAGTGAGGAGCCTGTGCACCACAATGAAGAGTAGCCCCCGCTCACAGCAACTAGAGAAAGCCCATGTGCAGCAACAAAGACCCAACGCAACCAATAAATAAATAAAATAAATAAATAAATAAATTTAAAAAAAAGAATTAAGCAGGTCTTACCTAGAATAATGTATTGTTATAGCTTCTTTGGAAATTATCCCAGGAGTAGGGCAGATGGGCTGGTTGGAATGGTCCTCTCAACTGTTGCCTCAGAATGTCCGCTAAGACAGGGTCTCATGGTCGTGATGTAAAAATGTAAAAATGTGTTTGGCTAACGACCAGTCATTCATTTCAACTTTCATTGGGAAAAAGTGACCACTGTTAGTATTTAAATTATGAAAATATTTCAGAATTGAACTACAGTTGGAAATTGTTCTTTTTAAAAAGACTTTACTTTTTAGAGAAATTTAAGGTGCACACAGAATTGAGATGAAGATACAGAGATTTCCCAGGTACCTCTGTACCCACCATCCACATCCCCACCAGATAGTATATTTGTTACAATTGATGGACCTACATTGACACATCGTCCTCAAAGTCCATAGTTTACTTAGGGCCCACTCTTGGTGCTTCATGTTCTGTGGGTTTGGGCAAATGTGTAATGACATGTATTCATCACTAGAATATTAGAGAAATTATTTTCACTCCCCTGGAAATTCTCTGTGCGCTGCCTGATCAACTTTCCTCCCACCAAACCCCTGGCAACCACTGATCATTTTATTGTCTCCACAGTTTTGCCTTTTCTAGAAGGTCATATACTTGGAACATTTTCTGACTTGCTTCTTTCACTTGGTTCCTCCAAGTCTTTTCATGACTTGATGGCTCGTTTCATTTTAGTGCTGAGTCACATTCCATAATGTTCCATTGTCTCTTTGCATCATTTTATTTATCCATCACCTGCTGAGAGGCCTCTTGATTGCTATCAAATTTTAGAAATTATGAATAAAGCTGCTGGAAACTTCCATGTGTAGGTTTTTGTCTGGATGTAACTTTAAACTCTTTTGAGCAAATAGCAAGGAGTACAATTGCTGGATGTGTGATGAGAATGTTTAGTTTTCTAAGAAACCACCAAACTGTCTTCCAAAGTGGTTGTACCATCCTGCATCCCCACCAGCAGTGATGAGAGTTCCTGTTGCTCCACATCCTCACCAGTGTTTGGTGATGTCAGTGTCTGGATTTTGGACTTTCTGATGGGTGTGTAGTGGTGTCATGTTGTTGTTTTGTTTTTCATTTCCCTGATGACAGCTGATGTGGACATCTTTTCATGTGCTTATCTGCTATCTATCTGTATATCTCCTTAGATGAGGTGTCTGTTAAGGTCTTTGGTACATTTTAAAATCAGGTTGCTTGTTTTATTTTTCAGTTTTAAGTGTTCTTTGTGTATTTTGGATAACATGTATTTTGGATTATGTCTTTGTGTCTTTTGCAAATATTTTCTCCTAATCTATGGCTTATCTTCTCATTCTCTTAACATTGTCTTCTACTGAGCAGAAGTTTTTCGTGTTAAAGAAAATCAGCTTATCAACTGTTTCCTTCATGGGTTCTGCCTTTGTTATTGTATCTAAAAGGGCACCACCATACCTAAGGTTATCTAGTTTCCCCGTACACTACTTTCTAGAATTTTATGGTTTGTATTACCTTTATGTTACTTTCTAGGAATTTTATTTTTTGTGTTTTACATTTAGGTCTGTGATCAATTTTGAGTCAGTTTTGTTGAAGAATGTAAGTTCTGTGTTTAGATTTTTTTTTTGGCAGAAAGATATGTTCTTGCTTTAGCAAATTTCGTTAGCTCCCTTAATGCTTTTATTTACGTGTTTGCATCATGTATTTCAGTTGAGAAATTTTCACCATTTTTTAGTTTTGAAAGTTTTTTCTTTAAGAATTATTCTTAGGACATGATCTATGTAACCACTTTTATAAATATATCATTTATATGAGACAAGTGAGTAACATTATTTTATATTAAGTTATATTTAGATTTCTTTAGCTTTGTTAAGTGATCACTAGCTTATTATGAAATAAAATATATTTGTATGCCATTCTGAAACATGATTATTATAAATATTTGGCATAGATACTCCAGATAAGTAAAGTTTTTTTAAATTAAAAAAAAAAAAAAAAAAGCCCTCTCGCACCTAGGACAATAAATTGTAAAATGCCATTAATAGCACTGACATTCTTCTTTATTCAAGGGAGTATTCATTAGCAGTTAATAATCTCACATTGGAGGAGTATCTTAGGTGTTGTTTAACTGTTTAATGAAAAATTGCCTGGAATTTTATGCTATAGTTTAGAATCTATTCCTCCTTCCTGTCCATCAATGCATTTATTCATTCACCCAGCGCATATTCACTGAGTACTTTCTTACCCATAGCAGGGGGTCAGTGGATGTTTGTATTATGGATAAATGATTAAATAGAACACGAAGGAAGGTATTGTGTGTTCTCTCTGATGGATTCTCACTCTGTCACCTTCTCATTCTTGGGCTCACTGATCCTGCTTTCATTCACGTCTTTCATTGATCTGCCCTTTCTTACGCTGGATTCCTTACCTGTAAGTTCTGCGCCTGGAGTTGTAGAGCTCAGAAATGAGGACTAATCAGTCTCTGTGTGTATTCCTTAAACGAAGTAAAACTTTAAATGACATTTTTGTGACCAGAACTCTTTCTATCCTAATTGGAAGTGCAAATATCACAGCAGGAGTTTGTGCAACATCTCTTATTTCTTTCTGTTTGTTGTCTTGTTTGTTTTGTTTTTGTTTTTGTTTTTTTCTTCTCTTTTTTTTCTGAGAAATAGAGAAAACAGGTCACAAACTGAGTAAGGATGGGGGGAAGAGTTTGAGGAGACAAGGTCTGAGGTATTCTTCCAGGGATGCAGGGATGCAGGGGAGGGGATGACCAGGGAAATGAGTGCTGGATACCGCTGAGTTCCAGCCTGAAGTGAGAGGTCACGAATTGTGTCAGGGCTCACACGGTTGTGTGCTTTACACAGCTTTGTGGGTTCAGACCCCAAGGAGAATATTTGGCTTAAACCAGGATCGGGATTCATCCTGTGAAGGGAGCAAGTTGTGGGTTTGTGCCCAAAAGAAATTAAAGTAATTTACTAAGGGATTTAAGCTTATAAGGCTAGAAGACAGATGTAAAGGGTGGAGTGGATAAGGAACATTGAACGTGTGATAGGAATGATGGGTTGAAGGTATAGGTGGTCTGAGGCCATTTGCTGCTGGACTTTCTGGAGGGAGGGGTGGGGATTGGTGGTGGGGGGAGTGTTTCGCTGAGTTTTTAAAGCAGTGCCTGTTGTGGGCAATTCTGTGCTCCTGTGAGTGGCTGGGGTTTGTGGAGGTGAAACCACTGAGAAGAGGAGGTGGAGGAGCTGAGAGGTGGGATGGCGAGTCCTGGTCATGGGCACTGGGATTATTCAGGGTTGTGGTGAGAGGAGTTATGAGAAGTGGTCACTCAGAGTCTTCAAGGAATAAGAGGAGAGAAAAAGGGGTCCAAGAAAAGAAAGACAGACATTAGGGAGGAGGATGGTAAGTGTGTCCTGAAGATGCAGATTCCGAGCCAGAGCTGGCACCTTGTAGGAAGGAGGGGGAGGGCTTGCGGTCTTTGAAAGGACTGCCAGCCCCTGTGACAACTCCTGAGACGTGGAGGGACACCGACCCCACGTCCAGGCCTTTGTAGGGAGAGTTGGTGGAGAAAACAGCCACTTGCCTGGGAGGACATAGGGGAAAGTATTCCTGGGACTGTGGGGACTCGGGGTTAAAGGTCAGCAACTTTACCAAAGCCTGAGCATGAGATTAAACATCACCAGACAGCAGTTTCAGGAGGAGTGTGTAGGGCATGATGTAACTGGTGAGGCTTTGAGGCTGATAATAAGGCATCTTGAGAGTAAATCCTAGAAGGTCACTATGCAAATGGCAGAAACCACAAAGATTTGGTTAATGGGGCAACATACCCTGTTTCTCAGAAATGTATTTTAGAAATAAATTCCATTGGTTGCCTGTTCGGAAATAATTTGGTTTGGAGAAAAAATAATCTGATTGATGAACATGTTGCTTCACTGAGATCGTCTTTTCAAAAATTAGCCAACATGTAAAGAATTAGCACATAATGAAATAGAAACAGTAAAACTTTCTGAGAGTATTTTATTTTTTTACCAGAAGCAAAGTCATTGCTTTTGAGTTGATGTTTTATATCATCTTTATAGCCTAATTATTTCTGAAGACTCTCGATGCAGAAGGATTGAAGGGGTGGAGGGGGTGGGGGGATGAGGTTGACTTTAGTAAATCTAAGAAATGGTTTCCTGAGGGGGAATGAGGTCGTGTTTGTGTGAGCGAGGGAAGTGAACAGAGACAGAGCACAGGATCACTTGGGCTGTTTCTCTGAGCCCAGCAGGCAGTGAGAGGTCGCTTTGAGCAGCAGAGAAGATGGGCAGCTCCTGAACAGAAGAACCAGGTACAGGAGGTCAGCCAGTCCGAAAGATAAAGAGAGAACATCTAACAATAGCTGCCTGCATTCAGTGGCATTGGAAACTCCTGAGACAACAGGCCTTGGCAAAATATACCTCGGGGCACATTATTTATTGATGGAAATAAAGTATTTCATAAGAAGTAACTTGATAGTGGGAATGTGGCATTCACTGCTCTTGAAAAGGATAGAGTGATATTTCAGTAGCACAAGCATCAAGGGATACACAGAATATGAGGGTAAATAAGACAGAAAGAAAGGATTGGGTGATCTTAGGTTATACTTACGGTGAGACTGCAGAGCAAACTACAGAACTGAGTGTCATGAAGAAAGACATGACTATGTCAAATTGTACTTCAATTTTGTTAAGATCTTCAGCTATTTTCAAAGTGAGCCTGTGTGCAGGCTCAGATCCCAAAATGGCTTAAGTCAAAAATGGCTACTCATGTCAAGAAAGGCAGGCCTGGTTCTCTCTCCCTGGGGACCCTGTACCCTATCTGCTTACAAAAATACGTAAAACAAAAACTGATGGATGTGAAAGCAGAAATAGATGAACCCATTACTAAAGTTTATAACCTCAAAACTCCTCTTTCACTAATTGGTAAACAAAACAGGCTGAACATAAACAGACATAAATGAATGCACAGTCCTGTCCATCACCTTGTTGTAACTGATACTCATTAGAAGTAACCATTTAACAGCAGCAGAGAACATGCTCTTCTCAAGTTCATAGGCAGTGTCACACCCTGGGCCACAGGACACAGCTAACAGATAACTCAGAAACAGAAATTGTACAAAGTGTGTTCTCACACCACAGTGGAATTAAAGTAGAATTCAGTAACAAAACACTAATTGCAAGTTCCACAATATTGGGAGATTAAACAACACATTTCTAAATCACACATGGGTCAAAGAGGAGGCTGCAAGAGAAATTTAGAAATACCTTGAACTTGGTGCAAATGAAATTGCAGTTAATCAAAATGTGTGGGATGCAGCAAAAGAAATGCTTAGAGGGGAGTTTATAGCACTAAACAGCTGTATCATCAAAAAAGATTGAAATTCGGTAAACTAGGTCTACACTTTCAGAAACTAGAGAAAGGAGAGCAACGTAATCCCCAAACAAGTAAAGGGTAATAAATAACAAAATGGTAAATGTTTAAGAAATGATGATAATTCTCCACCAGCTCATCCAGAAAACAGAATTGGGGGGAACACTTCATTTATTTATTTATTTATTTATTTATTTATATTAGTTTTTGACTGCTTTGGGTTTTTGTTGCTGTGCGCAGGCTTCTCAGTGCAGTGGCTTCTCTTGTGGAACACAGGCTCTCGGCACGTGGGCTTCAGTAGTTGCAGCACATGGGTTCAGTAGTTGTGGCACGTGGGCTCTAGGGTGCACAGGCTTCAGTAGTTGCCATTTGCGGGCTTCGTTGCTCCTCGGCATGTGGGATCTTCCCTGACCAGGACTTGTACCCACGTCCCCTGCATTGGCAGACGGATTCTTAACCACCGCACCACCAGGGAAGTCCCAGGGGAACACTTCTTAATTATGATGCCAATATTACCCTGGTACCAAAGCAAATAAAGACATTACAAGAAAGGAAAACTACAGATCAATATCTCTGATGAACATATATGCAAAAATATTCAACAAAGTAATAACATATCAAAATCAACACTATACAAATAAGTACACACCACGACAGAGTGTGGTTTAGTCTCGATATACAAGGCTTGTTCAGAATTTAACATCAGTCAACGTAATCAACATTAAAAGGCAAAAGAAGAAAAATCCTACTATCCTATCACTTGTGGTGGAAAAGACATTTGACAAAATTCAGTTGACACTCATGGTGAAAACTCTCAGCAGGGGTCCTTTGTAAACGTAATAAAGGACATCGGCACAAAACCTACAAATTATACTTAATGGTGGGAAAGTGGATTCTTGTCCCTTAAGATCAAGAAAGCATAAGCTCTGTCCTCTTCCATCACTTTTGCGTGGATATCAGACCTTCTGTGATGGTTAATTTCCTGTGTCAACTTGTGACGGGGTACCTAGATATTTGGTTAAACATTATTCTGGTGTATGTATGCAAGGGTGTGTCTGGATGAGCCAGTAGACTGAGCAAAGCAGGTTGCCCTCCTGAATGGGACTGGGCCTCCTCCAATCTGTTGAAGACCTGAGTAGAATAAAAGGCTAGTAGAGTAAGGAAGAATTATTTCTCTCTGTCTGGCCGTCTTTGAGCTGAGATGTTGGTCTTCTCTTGTCTTTGGACTTGGAGTCAGATTGGAACTTACACCATTGGCTCTTCTGTTTCTCAGGCCTTCAGTCTGGAACTGCACACCAGTTCTCCTGTGTCTGGGCTTTCCAGCCTCTGTAATCACACGACCAATTCCTTATAATAAATCTTTTCATGTGTATGCACGCTGTTGATTCTGGAGAGCACTGTTTCTCAGGAGAACCCTGACCAATACACTCTCTTTGTTCATAGCTGACAATGTTGTATAAGTAGAGGATCCCAGCAGTTCAACAAGACACTTTCCAGTACTAATAAGCAGAGACACACAAGGATAATACACGGAAGTCAACTGCTTTCCTATATGCGTCAAGGAACAACTAGAATTTGATTTTAAGGAAACAAAGCCATTTTTAATATCAGCAAACAAATGAAATACTTAGGTATAAATCTAAAAAAAATATTTAGAGGATCTATATGTGGGAAGCTATAAAACCTGAATGAAATAAATATAATTATCTAAGTAAATTTAGAGGTATTCCAGGTACATAGATAGGGAGACTCGGTATTGTTCAGATGCCAGTTCTTTCCAATTTTTTCTACAGATTCAGTGCAATCCCATTCAAAATCCCAGCAAGCGGTTTTTGAAAATGAGACTTTTAATTTTTCAGAACAGTTTTAGGTTCACAGCAAAAGTGAATGGAAAGCACAGAAATTTCCCATGCACCCTCTGCCGCCCACACATGCACATCCTACCCCACCATCAACATCCCCACCAGGTGGTACATTTGTTAACCATTGATGAACCTGCACTAACACATTGTAATCACCCAGAATCCATAGTTTACATCAGGGTTCACGCTTGGTGTTGTATGTCCTATGAGAATTGACAAATGTGTAATAACCTCTGTCCACCATTATAATGTCACACAGAATAATTTTACTGCCTTAAAAATCCTTTGTGCTCCACCTGTACATCCTCCCTCCCCACTAACCCCTGCAAGCATTGATCCTTTTACTCTCTCCATAGTTTTGCCTTTTTTGGAATGTCTTGGAGTTGAAATTGTACAGTGTATAGCCTTTTCACACACTTGGCTTCTTCCATTTAGTGATTTATGCATGTGAGGTTCTTTCATGTAATTTTATAGCTTATTTCTTTTCAGTTTGCTTGATGTATCGCAGTTTATTTATCCATTCGCCTACGGAAGAACATCTTGGTTGGTTCTGAGTTTTACCAATTATGAACAGAGTTGCTCTAAAATAATTCATGTGTAGGTTTTCAACTCATTTAGGTAAATACCAAGGAGCCTGGTTGCTGGATCATAGGTGAGAGGATGCTTAGTTTTGTAAGAAACCACCAAACTGTCTTCCAAAGTGGTGGCACCATTCTGCATTCCCATCAGCAATGAATGGGAATTCCTATTGCTTCACATCCTTGCCAGCAACTGGCGTTGTCAGGTGTTTTGGATTATGGCCATTCTGATAGGTGTGTGATGCTATTTTGTTTTAATTTGCAATTCCCCAATGACATATGATGTGGACAAGTTTTTCATATGCTTATTTGCCATCTATGTATCTTCTTTGCTGAGGTGTCTATCAGATCTTTTGCCTGTTTTATTAATCAGGTTGTTTTTTATTATTGAGTTTTAAGAGTTTTTTGGTCTGTTTTGGATAACAGTCCTTTACCATATGTATGTTTTGCAAATAATTTTTTCCCAGTCTGTGGCTTGTCTTATCATTTTCTTGAGCAGGATATTTTTTTAGATATAGAAAAACCGACACTAAACTTCATTTACAAAAGTAAAAGATTCATAAGAGCCAACACAGTTCTGAAGAAGGAAAATAAGGACTCAAACTACCATATCAGAGGATTTACTGTATAGTTACTATAATCAAGACAATATTGTATGGGCAAGAGCAATAGATATATAAGTAACTTCAGTTATAACAAAATACCACAAACTAGGTAGATTATAAACAACAGAAATGTATTTCTCCCTGTTATGGAGGCTGAAAGTCCAAGATCAGGGGGCCAGCATCCTTGGGTTCTGGTGAGAGCCCTCTTCTAGCATCACAGTAGATACCATCTCACTGTGCCCTCACGTGGTGGAAGGGATGAGGGGTCTTTCTGGGGCCTCTTGTATCAGGGCTCTTGTCCCATTGTGAGGACTCTACCCTTATGACCTAAGCACCTCCCAGAGGCTCCACCTTCTAATGCCATCATCTTTGGGGGTTGGGATTTCAACGTATGAATTTGGGGGGACACCAACATTCAGACCATAGCCATAGGTCAAGGGGACGGAATAAAGAGCCCAGATAGACCAACAAATATACTCAGCTGACCTGTGACGAGGGAGCAAAGTCAACTTCGTGGAGAAGGAATTGCACTTTCAATAAATGGTGCTGGAACAATTCGATGCCCACGTGCAAAACACACATGGATTTAGACACAGACCTTTCACAAAATTTACTCAAAATGGATCACAGACCTATACGTAAAAGTAAAACTATAAAGCATCTCAGAGAAGACATACGATAAAATACGTTACCTTGGGTTTGGTGATCAGGTTTCAAATACAACACCCAAAGTACAATCTATGGGAGAATAAAACAAGGTGGACTAATTAAAATTAAAAACTTCCGTCCTGTGAAAGTCACTATTAGGAGAACGAAAGATAAGCCACAGATTAGTAGAAAACATTTACAAAACACATCTCTACTAAAAAGGACTTGTGTTCATAATTAACAAAGGACTTTTACAACTCAACAGTAGGAAAACAAAAATTTATTTAAAAATGGGTAAAGGATCTGAACAGATACCTCATCAAAGATGATAAAGAGCTGTCAAATAAACATATGAAAAGAAGCGCAACATCATGTGTCAATAGGTAATTAAAATTAAGTCAGTAATGAAATTCCACCTGTATATCTATTAGAAAGGCTAACATCGAATGGCACCACCAATTGTTGATAAGGGTGTGGAGCAACAGGAACTCTCACTCTTTGCAGTTGGGGATGCAAAACGGTACAGCCACTTTGGAAGACAGTTTGGCATTTCTCACTGAGTTAAACAGTCTTTTCACTGAATCTATCAATCACAACCCTAGTTATTTACCCAACTGATTAGAAAACTCATGCACAGAAACCTTGCAAACAAATGTTTCTAGCAGCCTTCTTCATGATCACGAAAAGCCAGAGGTAACCAAGATGTCCTTCAACAGAAGAAGGTATAAATAAAACTGGTACAGATATGCAATGGAATATTATTCAGCAATAAAAATAAGTGATCAGTCAAACCAAGAAAAGACATGGATGCTCTTAAATGCACATCACTAAGGTTCTAAATGTTTGTAATAGGGGAAAATGGTTGTGGGGTGTGTGGGAACAGTCTGTCCTATATGCTGAATTTTCTATAAATCTGATACTGTTTTATAATATTTTATTTTAAAGCATTTAACATTTAAGAAGCTATGTCAATGTATTTTAGAGTCATGAGTTAGTGCTAACTATAGATATTCTATGATGAGCTGTACTCTGTTTCTCACAAAATTGAAATAGAATGAAGAATGTGAAAACAGAAATTAAAGTAATATCCAGGTTCCTGGAATCATCATGTTATTGAGGTACCCCATTTCCCAGGCTCATCTGGTGAACGAAGTGGAGAAAAGCTCAGATGTAATTAATGACCGTCTAAGTTTTTCAAAATTCCCTCAGTTTTCATGGTGTCCTGATAGCTTATCTTTCTAGCCAGAACCCCTAGAAGCAGAATAATCTTAACTGTTGACCTTTTTCGTATTTAGTAAGATCTACAAAAATTCCCTGGTTTCAAATATATTAAATTGAATTATCTGATAATTATATACTTATTCATATTATGCAGAGGTAATTTAAATATGTACCCCTTATTTCTTAATTACATAAAATGTGGTAATCTGGTAAATGAATGGATTGATAGATTTTATTCTTTGATTTCCTGTAATCATATGCTCCAATGATTTAGAATGAAGATAGCCCAGATTAATATTTCATGTCAATAAATGTTGCTAATTGTTGCTTTTACTCTGTAGTGTCTGTGTTCTGACAAACACAATAGTTTATCTTGATCCAGTTGATATATGAGATAAAAGGAATTAATATGACATGATATATTGAGTCAATTATTTAAACTGATCATGACATCATTGTTTAATTTCTTTAAACAAATGCTTAAGAAAAGTGCTTTGATTTCTATGGAATTTAATTAGTTTTTTTCTTTTTATTTATCTGTAGTAATTGTATGGTTTTTATTAAGCAGATTCCAGGAGGAGACAGTTTTATTGTGTTATTGATTAAATTTAATTTTTCTGATTAAAAATATTATGAACATTATACTCCAAACCCAGGTTTTGCATTCATATTAACATGTTTAAAGAAACTACATATTTATGATCTATTTTGTTTCTAGACATTTTCACTCATTTTCCAAATAGATTTTTGCGGAAGAGATTTGAGGTGTTACTGAAATGGTGATGACCTCTTTGTTGGTTTATCATTACATTTGCGTATATTTTATAGCTTAAGAAATTTGTCACAATTTTTTTCACGCAAACCATAGATCAAACTTTTACTTATTTTACAGATATGGTAAATAAATATACATCATTTTGCTTGTGTAAATACTCACTTTAAGAGAGTATTTTAAGAGAAAAGTAGACGTAAAGCATTTCTCTTTTATGGAAACTGTAATCTGTGCTCTAAGGGGTTTCTCCCTCAGTAACATAAGCAGCAAAGATGCTGTGCTTTCTGGGTCAACTCCTTACTCCTTCTGCTTTCGTTCTGCAAGCCCCACCCCCTCCCGGATCCCAGCATACCCTGGCAAGCATTCTCTTTCATCTAATGACTTTCTTCGAATTTTCTCAGAATTACTGCATTGCTCTGATTTTGATAAAATGTATTTGAAACTTGCAGTGATGTGGTTTTGATCTTACTTCAAATTGAGGTAGCTCTTAATTCTTTGTGGAAACTGGAAACAATGATAACTTGGAGAATAGAAATTACCCGAATATCCTAAAGACTAACTTTAGTCAGATCTTTCAATATCCTGGTTACTGCTTTTGTAAACTTCCTGCTTTGTTCTGCGTAGTGGTAAAGTTCTGCATCTTTTCAACTTCATTTCTCTAGACACTGGGAAGATGCTGCTAAGCAGTAAAATTTCCAACAGTGATGAATAACAGAGTTTTTCATTCAAAAGCTTGAGGAATCCATAAATTTAGTAGCTCCTAAAATAGTATCACCATTATCAACCCTGAAAGTTTGTCCAATTCACAATGTGTCTCTTTTTCAATTTCCGTAGTCCCCATGATGTCAGGTAAACAATAGGGGTCTTTCTTGTTTGTCTGTGCATTCTGTTTTTTCGCTTGCCAAGCTGTTAGCTTTATAAAGCCCTATAGAATAAAAATAGTAGACGTTCCAAAGAATTATTGATTGGATGGTTAACTTTCCTCCTCCTCAATTGTTTCAATATTTTCTTACTATGAATGTCATTCATCTTAACTCATGAAGTCCTGTATCTTGGAAATGTTTCCTTATCGCAGTGGAAGAAGTCTCATTTACTCTGACTTATGGCCTATGCCATATTGTATCATAATCATATTAAAAGCTGAAGATGGAATACTTTTTGTTTTGGTGATTTAGTTCAGTTTTTATTGTGAATAATCAGTGCATATTGGTAAGCAGTTGAAATAATACATCCCTCATTTTTATGTCTGTTTCTAAAAATATATCCTAATGGCCAAATAAATGAATATGTAAGATAATTTCAGATATGGGAAAGACTATCTGGAAACTACAACCAGTCTAAATGGATAACGAGTGATAGATAATTTTAATGAGGGTGAGAGAAAACACAATTCTGAGATGACGTTTAGTGAGGGCTAATGAAGCAGTATGAGGCTCTGAATGGGAACAGTTGTGATCTGTTCATGGCAGCAGCAAGATCTGTGTCACTGGTGTGGAAAGAGGAGGATGGGTAGACAGGATGTGTCCCTGGTGTGGAAAGAGGAGAATGGATGGACAAAGTGTGTCTCTGGTGTGGATGGAGAAGGAGGATGGATGGACAAGGTGTGTCCCTGGTGTGGATGGAGAAGGAGGGTGGATGGACATGGTATGTCCCTGGAGGATGGAGAGGAGGGTGGATAGAGATGAGGTCGAGGAGGAGGGCAGGGGCCCAACATTAAGGACCTTGTGCAGTAGATGTGATGATGCATAGCAACCACTGAATCGTAACAGAGGAATGAAAACTACCAGGGCCTGGCTCCAGTTTCTCATGTGGCACCAAGGACAGTGACTGGGGAACAGAAAAAATTTATAAATTAAATGTTTAGGATGTAAAGAAATTAATAAAAATAAGTAAAAGGGAGGCTAATCCTTGAGAATAATTTTATGCAATCCCCATCCCAACCCTGCTTCTTCTTTTATCTTTTACAAGTAAGGTGACTACAGTTCTTCATTACTTGTAGGATCTCCCACATTCAGTGCATTTTCCAATCTATAAGAATTACCATCTCAAATGGAAATTTGTAGTTGGAAAATTATTTTGGCGGCCTAAACCTAATCTGATCCCACTCAGCACCTCACAAGTCTGTAGATAATCACATCTTCTAATGAATGATTTTTATTTTCATTTATGTTTCTTTTCTAACATAGTATACATATCTTCAGACTTGTCCGCTATCCAAGCATCCAAGGCACCGAATTTTGATTACTTATTTTGAACATATTTTGTGGAGATGTGAGTGGTTAGAATAGAATAAGAAACTTGAAACTTAGATACTTACACTTTTTCACGTTGGTCTCTGAGGATTTTGTCTTCATTGCTAACGATGTAGTATCCAGGTACATAGAGAATTTGACTGACCATTGAAGGCTTGTTCTAAATCAGTGATCCTTTGTCTTATAAGGGCACTCGGGATTCTGCTGCCCCTGTAGGAAGGGCAGTCCTGGCAGCATCCCAGGGTCCCTTGCCTGCTCTCCTTTTCTCATGCTACTCACTATGTTCTAGCATACACCCAAGATAATACTGTAATTAAGCTACTGAAAGTTTTTTGTCATCTGTCTCACTCCCACAGTGATATGAACATCACAAAGGTGAGAAATTTTGTCTGTTTCCCATGATGTAAAGGCATTAAAAAAAAGGGCCTGGCACTTACTAGACATTTGGTTAAATGAAAACATGAACATATGCATGAAATTATTGCTTGAGTTTTCAAGTAATAATGAGAATTGGGGAAATCTTTGCAGATTAGTAGGTTGATATCAATTATAAATCACCTAGATTTTTGTCCCTGTACCTGATAATTGACAGAACATACGATTTTGTTATATTAAAGTTACTATTCCTTACCTGCCTGCAACTTCTGCTTAGTCATCCTTTAATAGGTAATTGATTACCAGTGACTTTTGTGAGGTATTTCATATAACCAAGATAAAACATTGTATGCACAGTATAAAAATAACAATACCAATGTAAGCACAGCCAGATTAAGAAATGAGACATTGTTAATACTCCTAAAATCCCCAGTTTTACACTTGAATTCTTTTTCTGCCCTGCACAAGGGTAACACCCATTCTGAATTTTATCTTTCTCAGTCTCTGGCTTCTCATTCTAGTTTACTGCACATGTATAGCTCCCATTTATCTTGTTTTCTATTTTTATACACGTCATCATGTTGTATGTGCGGTTCCATGACGTGCTTTTGTCACTCAGCACTGACTTTGAGATTCACCAACAACAGATATGTAATTCCAGTGAATAAATATGTTATAGATATATATATCTGTGTATATATATAATTCCAGTGAATAAACATATTACTAAAATCTATATAGCATTCTATACTATGATGATATGCAGTATTCACTCGCTAAAACACTATACATCAATGGTGATAAATGGAAATACACACACACACACACACTTTTGGGAATGATTTATCCTTGTAGGGTGGACCTCTGGTGGTGGAGCTGCAATGTCAGGGAGTGAGCAGATCATCACACTTAGAAATGTGACAGTGCGCGTGGTCCTCAGTTGTGAATCCACATCCACACCAACACTTGGCATTATCGAAGTGAAAAAAACACATAAAAGCCCGTGTACTGGGATTCAAATGGTATCCCATGTGGTTGGATTTGTTTTTTTCCTGACCGAATAACTTTCAGACATTTTTCTTTTGATATATTTTGGCCGTTGGTGCATTCTGCTCCTCCAAGTGTCTTTTTATATGAAATTTACTTGTTTTCTGTCGGGTCACCTGTTTTTGTTGTTGTTCAGCTGCCACTTGAAAAGTATTCTAGATATAATTTTTTATTGTTGATTTTGTATGCTGCAAATAACTTCTCTTGCTCAATGACTGCTCTTTAAAACTCATATTAATGAGTGGCTTTGATGATGTAAGTTTCAAATTTTAGTGTGTTTAAATTAATTAATATTTCCTCTTGGAAAGAATTTCTTGTTTCTTATTAAAGAAATCCTGCCCATTTTTGAAATGATGCTGATATTCTTCTAAATGCAGGACAGAATTTTCAATATTCTGCTTTTAATTTTAAAATTTAAACAGTATTTTTGTGTGTGTAAAGTATGAGATTGTGAGCCAGCTTCTTTCATTTCTTTGTGGATGACCTATTGTCTCAGACCATTTGGGTAATAAGGCATTAGATTCCACATATAAGTGATATGTGGAATAATATCATATGATATTTGTCTTTGTCTGACTTACTTCACTCAGTATGATAATCTCTAAGTCCATCCATGTTACTGCAAGTGGCATCAGTTTGTTCTTTTTTAAGGCTAACATTCCATTCTATATATGTACCACATCTTCTTTTCCATTCCTCTGTTGATGGACATTAAGGTTGCTTGCATGTCTTGAGTGTTGTAAAAAGTGCTGCACTGAACATTGGGGTACATGTATTATCTTTTTGAATTATAGTTTTCTCCGGGTATATGCCTAGGAGTGGGGTTGCTGGGTCATATGGTAGCTCTATTTTTAGTTTTTTAAGGAACCTCTGCACTGTTCTCCCTAGTGGCTGCATCAGTTTATATTCCTACCAACATTTGCCACACCCTCTCCAGCATTTATTGTTTGGCCACATTCTGACTGGTGTGACGTGATACCTCATTGTAGTTTTGATTTGCATTTCTCTAATAATTAGTGATGTTGAGCATCTTTTCATATGCTTTCTGGCTATCTGTATGTCTTCTTTGGAGAAATGTCTATTTAGATCTTCCACACATTTATTTTTTTTTGATTGAGTTGTTTGTTGTTTTGATATTGAGTTGCATGAGCTGTTTATGTATTTTGGAGATTAATCCCTTGTCACTTGCCTCATTTGCAAATATTTTCTCCCATTCTGAGGTTGTCTTTTTGTTTTGTTTATGGTTTCCTATGCTATGCAAAATCTTTTTTTGTTGTTTTAATTAATTAATTAATTTATTGGCTGCATTGGGTCTTCATTGCTGCACATGGGCTTTCTCTAGTTGCGGCAAGTGGGGGCTACTCTTAGTTGAGGTGCTTGGGCTTCTCATTGCAGTGGCTTCTCTTGTTGCAGAGCATGGGGTCTAGGTGCATGAACTTGAGTAGTTGCAGCATGAGGGCTCAGTAGTTGCGGCTCACAGGCTCTAGAGCACAGGCTCAGTAGTTGTGGCGCACCAGCTTAGTTACTCCAAGGCATGTGGGATCTTCCCGGACCAGGTATCGAACCCATGTCCCTTGCATTGGCAGGTGGATTCTTAACCACTGCACCACCAGGGAAGTCCTGTGCAAAAGCTTTTAGGTTTAATTAGATCCTATTTATTTTTGTTTCTATTTTCATTATTCTAAGAGGTGGAACATAAAAAGTCTTGCTACAATTTAAGTCACAGATGTATAAAACAAATTTATGGTCACTGGGGGAGGGGGGAGCAGGGGGAGAGATAAACTGAGAGATTGGGTTTGACATATACACACTACTATATATAAAATAGATAACTAATAAGGACCTACTGTATGGCACAGGGAACTCTGCTCAATACTCTGTAGTGGCCTAAATGGGAAAAGAATAAAAAATCAGTTATACATATATATATATGTATAACTGATTCACTTTGCTGTACACCTGAAACTAACACAACATTGTATGTCAACTATACTCCAATAAAAATTTTAGAAAAATTAAAAAAAATAATGGATTGGAAGCAGTCTTCAATGAATGCCCTGTTTTATATGAAGTTTCTTTCTACACCTGTCCATGTTCTGGGCCGTCTAATCTCTTCCAGTTGTCTGTTCACACCAACATCAAACTGCTTAATTACTGTGTGTTTATAAGTCTTTATAACAAATACTGATGCTCTACAAGACAAATTGTCCTCACTTTGTCCTTAGATATTCTCGATTATCCTACTTCCATTTTTTTGATCAGACTATCAGTTTCATCAATAAATATGTTGGAGCTCTACTTAGAATTTCCTTGGACTATCAGTTTGGTAAGAAATGACATCCTTCTCAAAGTCATCACATCTTCTTATCTGTAAATATTATATACTTATCCATCTACTGAGGTGTTTCAGCGACTTCTACTTTACTGATTCTCTCTTTAGGTGTGTCTATTCAGTCATTTACCATATTCCTTTAGATGTTAATGTTTATAATTATTTAACTTACTTTCAAAAATTCTGTTGCTTCTTTTTCAAATCTATCTCTATTTTTACCATGGCTCTATGTTGCTTCCTTTTCTTTTTATTGAAGTATAGTTCATTTGCAATGTTGTGTTATATTGCTTGTTTTTTTATATATTGATCTTTATATCTTTAATATATAGACTTTTCATATTGTTAACCTCATAATCCAGTATGAAATTCGGTTCTGAAGACTTAAGCTCTATTGTTTGTTATTAGTTATGTTTTCTCCTTGTCATCTTTTTCATACTGGCTTGTTTCTTCACATTTGTTCATGTTTGTTTCTTTAAATATGAATTTGTTAGATTTAGTCTTCAGGAATTGAAGTGCTTGCATTGGTTATGCTTTTTTACCTTAAAGAAGGTTGGAGTTTGCTATGGATTCTTTCTCCAACTGAGTCTACTTGAATTGAGCGACTCAATTTAGGGGCTGCTAGAAAGTGTCCGTTCTGTGTATTTTAACACAGTATTATAAAAATTACAGCTTTTATGTTATTCTCTGTGATTCATGCGAATGTACATTTGTTTCTGATGGCAGTGCTGCACATAACTCACAAAAATGTGTGTCCACTACTCTATTTAAACAAAATTACATTCTAGTGAGGGATGTGAATTTCATGTTTTCAATAATATATGAGGAGATATAGTATTAATATTTAAGTATCAATATTTAGTCTAGAGAGTGATTTTCCTTTTTTAGATAACCCTGTGAGGTAAAATTTGGTATTGACATTTGGAAATGAAGAAATCAAGCTTTGAGAGTCGACATAACACTGTCACATAATTATTAATATATAAGAATTCACAGTGGCATACAAATTCCATGCCAGGCTTTCAAATGTCTGATCCTACAGACACTTAGTATTTGGTTATGAAATAATATTTTAGTATTAAATTAGTGCTTGTCATCAGCTCATTGCCAGTAATCTACTATTTTTTGTGATGTTATGCTGGTATTTAAACATTTCAAAGTTATTTAATGTTTGTGAAATACAGTTTTTTTATTTGGTGTCTGCGGCAAAAGGAGGTCAGAGAGGCTTCCAGGACCAGTCCTTAGGCGACACATTGTAGCAGTTTGTGTGAAATGCTTGAACTACTTGATGTTTTAACTGTCTTATTTAATTCTTGTAAGAGTTTGGCTGAGTACACCGGTGATAGGAGTCTGAGGCATTTTTATGTGGTTATAACTGTCTGATTTTGATTAGTTGTGGAAGTTTTAAACGTAGTGTTTTCTGATCTCTGATATATCTTCTCATTTTTACTGTAACCCTTTTATTATTTAGATCTGAATTATTTGTCAGAGCAATGTATTGTTAATTATTGGCCCATTACTTTTGGATTTTAAAACACTTGATTATACTTGTAACATAAAATATTGGTTAGTCAAATGCTTTTTAAATATCTGTACCTATACTGCCTCAGAACTTTAAAATATTGTGTGAGAAAGCATATTTATTCATCAGAGAGGCGATATGAACGGCAAATAACCATGTGAACGTTGATCAGCATTGTTTGTCATTATGGAAAAGTAAGTTAAAATTAAAATGAAGTACCACTACGTATTAGAGTAGCAAAGACAAAAATGACAACACCAAGTGCTGATGAGGGGCGGAACACGACTGTAAAATGGTACAACCAACACAGAAAACAAGGGGGCACTTTCTCTTAAAGTTGAACCTATACTCATCATTTGACTCAGGAATCCTACTCTTGAGTATTTATCCTGGAGAAGTAAAAATGGATGTCCACACAAAAATGTGTTGTAAATGTGCATAGCAGTTTTATTAACCATTATGCCAAATTGAAAGCTACCGAGATGTCCTTCAGATGCTCAATGGATATATAAGTTGTGGTCCATGCACACAATGGACTATTATTGATCAATTTTTAAAAAGAAGCTACTGACACATACAGCCCTGTGGATGAAGCATGAAAATGTTATGCTGAGGGAAAGTAGCCAGAATTGAAAGTTCACCTACTCTGTGATTCCATTTCAGTAACATTCTGGAAAAGACAAAACTACAAGGGCAGAACACAGATCAGTGGTCACCCAGACTTGGGGAAAGGAGACTGAACAAAGAGGGACAAGAGAGAACTCTTTTCAGATAATGGAACGTTGATTGTGGTGGTGTTTACATCAGTGTATATACTCAGCAACACTCTCTGTTCTGTACATATAAATGAGTCAATAACATATGAATTATATCTCAATAAAATGGACAAAAATAAAAATTCTGGTTTCATTTTTTTTAATTTATAAAACTTAAATTTTATTATTTTTTTCCGATTTTGTGATTTTAAAAATTCCCAAATATACTGGATGAGTGGAGTTAAATATTTTGGGCTGAAGCTGCCAAGACTTCAACTTTAGATTTTGTTTAAAAGGCACGTAGACTCTCAAAAGTAATCAGTCAAATGATGGACCATTCTCTATCAGTGCAAGGGTTAAAGGAATTGGGAAACAAAACCAAAATTAAAAAAAATAACATTATTAAAAATCAGGAACAAATAAATATTGGACAACTAAAATTCAAAAAGTAAGATGAAATTCATGAGTGACTCATGCCACTTTCTCTGGAAAGTGTTCTCCGGACATCCTGTCTGCAATTACAACATCCAAGGCATTTCTTATTCCCTTTCTGTGGTTTTCTTTTCTCTTTTTACCAGTTACACTCTTTCAAATACTATGTTTTCAATTGATTTTTTTTTTGCCTGAGTAATAGTTTATTCTAAGAATGAACCAAATTATTTGAATAAGTTCCATATTACTGGTCATTAAATATATTTATAATTTTACCATAAGTTAAAAACTGCTGTGATTCAATTGATTTTTAATCTTTAAAGTAATTGACTTGTGAGGTTTGTTTATTATTTTTTCACTCATGTAACACTAGCATCTAATGTCAATATACATTTGTTAAAAGAATTAATGAATTATGGAGGACTATTAATTAACATACATACATAGTGTATAGGAGTATATTTGAATGACCAAAAATAAACCTAATATTTATAACCTGTTTAATACAATTACAAGAACTATGAAGGTCTGATACATCAGTAAATGTAGTTCATAGCTACCATAAAATAAATTTTTAAAAAAGTATGAAGAGTTATAATGTCTGAGCTGACCTTAAAAATGCAAATGATTCATTCAGGGGATATAAATATTTCATAGGGCTTATTTGCAAGACAGCCTACATTTCCTCCGCATTTGCGAAAAGAAAGTTATTAAAGCCTTGTGGCCTTTTTTCCACCAAGTTCCAAGATAAGATTAAGCTCTACAGCCCTAAAGCAATGATTCTCGAAGTGAGACCCCACCCAGCAGTGGCAGCATCACCTGGAAGTTTGTAAGAAATGCAGTTTCTCAGGCACCACCCGAGACCAGCTTGATCTGAACTGTTGAGGGTCGGACCCAGAAGTTCATGTTATAACAATCCTCCGGAGAATTCCAGTGCAGTCAAAGTTTGCAAATGCTTTAAGGCATCCATTATGTACTTTTTTTCTACTAGATATCTAGAATGGTACTAGTTATATGTCATCCTTAGGGGAAATTAAGAAAACAGTCATCTTTCCCTTTGCCTTTAAAATATTCCTTCTGGAATACTTTGCTTCTTTCTGAATGACACCATTCAAAATTCACTTGGAGTTGGTGTGTTAGTGTTACATGCAATCGATTTTTGTTGATCTAGTACCATCTTTGTCTGGTTCCATAAAAATCCAGCAGCAAAAAAAAATCTATATTTACATTACCGATTTTATTAAGCAGAATGGTGATAGCTAAAGCCATCAAGCTTTTATTGGGATTATAAATAAGCGATGTTCTGTAGCAGCTTATTCCAGTATGAAAGGCCATGCTGGCTCCCTCGCACAGGAAAGTGAATGAAACATGAGAACACGAAGCATCCCCATGTCAGTAACGGTGTCTACTTCATGTATGACAACTTGAAATAAAGTTGGTAACTCCAGGATCTGTCTCAGACAGCACACTCTGCCCGGAAGCAGTGCCTCAGGAGCCTGAAGGGTCCCCGACCTTTCTCTGGTGATGAGATGTTGTGAGATTTGTTTAGGCACCTGTGGAAGAGGAACAGAGATGTGCTTGGATAAGATGTGGATGAAGCATGTTCTGTTTTCACTAGTAATGAAAAAAGTTCATTTCGTGTCAGTGGCTCTTATTGTAACCTTACTGTGTTTATCACAAATGTCGGAAAATTTACACTCTGTATTCCAACAGGGTAGCAGTGACACATTTTATTGAAGTGTTATATCATAATATAATGGTTAGGAAAGCAGACACTGAAGTGCCTCTGTCAGCTCGAATCCTGGCTCTGAAATTTACAAGCTCTGTGATCTTGGGCGTACTATTTACTTAATCTCTATGTTGCAATTTTCTTATCCATGAAAAGAAATTGTAGTGACACCTATACCTCCTAGGTTTGTTGTGATTATTAAATGAGTTAAAATGTGAAGTTACATCAAATACCACCTGGTCAGAGTAAGGGTTAGGTAAGTGCAGACAAATTATCTAGGTACCTATATCCAGGTATCTTTCTTATCTACATACCTATATATCTAGTTAGGCCAAATATATTCTGTCCTTTGTACCTCATCACTGTAATCTGGGTAGTTCATTTCAGCAATGAATTTTTATCATTAAGCACCCATGATGACAATATCAATTTCTGAGGTGTTTTTTTTTTTTTAAAAAAGCTATACCTGATGTAGTTTGTATCTGTCGTATCATTTGTTAATGCAGTGACAAAATATTTGTTTTGTGTGTGACATGTGCTTAGGAATGTAGACATTATAAAAGAGTAAGAATTAGCTGTTGATCTTAAGGAGCTTTTCATAGAGTAAATTAGACGTGTATGCGGCACGGCTGATACCTCACGAGGGAAAGCGGGTGCCTCCCTCCTGAAACAGGAGGAACGGTGACAGTTCCTCAGTGCTCGACAGAATGAGAGACAGTAGATTCTCAAATGAGAATTGGTGTTAGTCCCATTCAACAGTTGCAAGCAGAACAAATCACAAATTTTCAGGTCACTTTGGAAGCTGCAGAGCCCGTCACGGTTGACAGCACTGGGAACCTTGTTCAGACCGATCTGATTCCAGAGCCAGCTCTGTTTTGTCTTCTTCAGGCGTAAAAGGAGGACAGAAATAAAATCAGTTTCCATTTCCACTATGGCATCCTTTTGTTTTAACCTCTGTTATGTCTGATCTGTTGATCTTCATGATTGGAGAGTCTTTGTCTCACTTCAGTAAATGAATCTTATATGAAACTATGATGTGGTTAATATGTGGCTCACTCTGTAATAACAAGTCAAGGACTGAAATTGAATTTTCCCAGTGTACTGTTATGGCAGAGGGTTTCCCATAGTCCTTCAGAAGATGTTGAAATCAGTGAGGTCAGTATTAATTTTAGCCTTTTACTATATTTGTTGAAGAATGCATAAACTAAGTTAAAGAGAATAATCACTTAAATATGGTAGTGAAGAAATGTAAAAGTAAAATTTCCAATGAGAATTTAAATACTTCCTAATATCCAGGTAGGCCAAGTACCCTGTTCTATCCTTTTCTTCTGCATCATCATTGTAACCTGGGTCGTTGGTTTATCCCAACAGTGAATGTTTATCATTACGTGCCTACAGTATGTAACATGTCGTGATGCATTTGACATAAATATCTACAGCATAATGAGATGTGGTTTGTGTAATGAAAAAATATATTAGTTCTACTTTGAGGTAGCAAGGACTTACCATAATGCCAAGGACTTGATATTTGTATTGGGTCTTAAAAATGGAGAGTGTGCCTCCACATAGAGCTGTTAAGGCATTTTAGGGACCCAGCATAGCATGGAATGTACATCCATGCTGCGTGTGTAGAATATTTATGTAGAATGGACTCGCCTCTCCTTTGGCTACAACACATCCTCAACCATGCTGCTAGATGTCTCTTTGTAAAATAAATTTCACCGTATTTCTCTCTTCCATTAAGAGAAAAATGACCTCCAATTAAATAAAGAATAAAATCCACAGTTTCAGGATTGCAACCAAGATAATATGATTATCTCTAAAAGGTTAGAACATTCTTCTTCATATTAAACAGAAATTCTCCTCTTCTGAGAGGTCCTAGTCTGGTCCATATGTTGGTGTGGTGATGGTTTCATCATCTCAGCATCCTCCTCCCCAGCATCAGTAACTACTGATTAAGGAGCTCTCTTGGGAGACTGGAATTCACATATACACACTACTACATATAAAGTAGATAACAAATAAGGACCTACTGTATAGCACAGAGAACTCTACTCAATACTCTGACATGATCTATGTGGAAAAGAATCTAAAAAAGAGTGGACATATATATATGTATAACTGATTCACTTCTCTGTACACCTGAAACTAACAACATTGTAAATAAGTTATATTCCAATAAAAATTAAAGAAAAAAAGTGTTCTCTGTGCCAGGCATTGGAATTAGGATTTTACATAAATCGTCCTATTAACCATCAACCCAGTCTTCCAAGTTGGCTACAGTGCTCTTTGGCAAATTAGGAAATTAACACACATGGCAATTTAAATAGTTGACTTATGTCAAATCATTGTTGAATTAGGAAGCAGATATTTCAGTTTAGGATTGCTTGATTCGAAAACCACCATACGTCTTGGAAGTGACCATGGAAGGAGCATTGCAACTGGATATAGGCGTCTTGAGCTAAATTCAACTCTTGATTGTGACAGCCAGTGTGACCTTTTGGGCGCTGGCTGGAGTTCTGTGCAGTTTGGTAAGCAGTTTGATAAGTGAAACCATCTTTGTGGGCTTTTTTCCTCTCTCCCTCATTTTCTTCTGTTCTTGTGAAGTCTTTTCTCTTCCAAGACAGACATCCAAATTCCTATAATCATTCTTCAGAGGACATGTTTTCCTGACCAGGGAAGAAGGGATTGTAGCTGTTTCATCCTCTGATTGTGACATCTTTTTTTTTTTTTTCTTTTGGCCGCGGCTGTGTGGTTTGGAAGATCTTAGTTCCCCAACCAGGGATGGAACCTGGGCCCCAGCAGTAAAAATGCGGAGTCCTAACCACTGGACCACCAAGGAATTCCCTGATCCTGACATCTTGCTGCCTTGCATTAGATGGCATTCGTTTTACTGGGTCCTTGGTAACTCTGTCACCTGGCTGCCTCATGGGAGCTTGAGGTCAAGGAGCTCATCACCCGGGTCCCCAGGACAGAAGGATTCTCTCATTCATAAACGCCCTCACAGCTAAACCGAATTTCTCACAAGATGCGTGTTATGTAATAGGTGCTATTCATGGTTACCCTCATCTTGGATGTATTTATAACTCACATTGTCAAGTAATATAGCAACGTTAAAAAATTATAATTTCTTGATCATTTCTAATAAATGTGTCATTTGTATTTATTTTTGTTCTTTCACCAAAGACACTGAGGCGTAGAGAAAAATTCTAGGAGGGTGGGCACTTCAAAGGAACATTCACTGTCCTTCCCTGCAGGTCACCTAAGACCTGTTTCCTACGGAAGGGAACATAGGACAGTTTCAAGACCAAAAGCCGAGTCTGTAATTGTTGTGACATTTTGGCTGCAGGTCCACAGAGGTAAGGGTGCTTGTGAAAGCAGCTGTCAAGATGATAATCAGAATGTGCAAGTTCTGTCCAGATTTCATTCGACATCAGTGCCTGAGCCTTGGGGCTGCGTGCTGACACTGAGTACCTCCCTTCCTAGTGAGGGAAACATGCAAAAGAGAAGAAAAATGTAAAAGAGGAAAATATTATACAGAAGCTGAAAACTAAAAGGGAGGAAAATTATAGGGGAAGGAAGATAGGCATTCGTTTCTTATGGTAGAACCAATGCTGTTATTTTTCTTTCCCATTTTGAGGTTGAGAGAGATTGTAGTTTCTGGCGTATTCAGAAAATTCTTACCTGTATCTTTTAATAGCTTTTAAGTATATAACTGAACACCGGGAAACCTAGTGCCATGAGTTCTCATCCAAGTGTATTAGCAGCGCACATCTTCTCATAAATCATGAAACTTGAAGCCAGTGATCATTCTATGATAATCTTCCTAAGTTCCAGACATCGTGATGAAGAGATCTATTCTCCATCCTCGGAGGGACCTTGAAAAACATTAAATCATCACCCAAGTTATAGACGTTTCCTGTAAGTAGAAAACTGTCAGTCTAACCCAGATGATGTGTCATTATTTTTACCTGAAAAATATAATATAGCAATTTAGACTTAAACGCCCTGCAGTGAGAGAAATTAACTCTGGGACCCCAGTGATATAACTGACATTCAGGAAATATGAACAAAGAAAACCAAGAATTTGTATAAATTACCTTTTGTTATCTTGATCCCTCTAAATCAATATTAATGTTCATCTTATTAATGGCTGTTCTCATCATTCAAGCAGACTCAGTAATGCTCTGCTGAATGGCAGAACCCGATTTGACCTGAGCCTTTCAACCAGACAGTTTCACGCTAGCCCCGCCCCCGCACGTGAGTGCACAGTGAACCAACCCCGCTGAAGGGCAGTGTTCCCGCCTGAACAGATGGTGACATCGTGCTTCCCAAGTCCACGGCGCCTGCACACGGAGACCCCTGGGAGTCCATGGCCAGTGGGCCCCGCCAGCCCCGCCAGGAACACTGTCAGAGGGACAGGGTGGCTCACTGACCATCACAGGAGGGAGGAGGCCACACGCCATGGGGACCGTGGGGACCCTGGGGGTCTCGGGGAGGGGTGATACGGAGACACTGGTCAGGGTCTGGCTTTGGTGGGGTAACTTAGGGAGGGTCTGAGGCACTGAAGTTCGCTTTGGGTTGAGTGTTGTCAGAATGCAGGGAGGTTCGGGCTTTGTCTGTGTCAGTAGATCTTATTTGCAGGGAGGATCACCTCCAGCGAGGACAAAGCTGCAGACGTTCCTTTAGCAGGAGAGGAGGGACTGGGTGTTTTATGGTCTGTACAGTGACTCTGTCTGCCGTGGATGTTCTGTGAGATTGTTAGTGACGTAGCTTCCCTCTGAGTCAGAGGCACGTGCAGGGGTGCGGGGACCGAGCTCAGGGTCAGGTAAGTCCTGGATGTCAGGACGGCCTTTTCTTTCCTTCTTTTCTTCCTTTCATCCTTTAGTCCCTCCCTCCCTCCCTCTCTCCCTCCCTCTTTCCTCTCCTTCCTTCCTTTCCTCTTCTCTCCCTCCATCCCTCGCTCCCTTCCCTTCTTTTTCTCTCTGGAGACAAACCCCTGCAGACTTGATCCTGTTTGGGGACTGGTGTTACTGTTTTAGGAACTCTTTCTGGTGCAAGGCGGGTGTGGAGTCCTGCTCCCCCAGCCTCACCAAGAGGTGAGAACCAGAAAACCTTATTCTGCCAAATTCACCGAAGTTGTTTTTAGGAAACAGACACAGACGCAGTCCTGCAACTGCTCCATGTGCTTGAAAACCATTGCATCCACCATCCTCAGAGTCTGACAGCATCCCTGCAGGAGCCGTTCCTGCTGCAGGGACAGTGATGAAAAGCAGAGCTCAGGAAGCTTTCTGTAAAGGGCCAAATATGCTATGTTTTCTGGGCTGTGGTCTCTGTCACCGCTGCTGAGCTCCAGTGTTGAAGTCCCCAAAGAAGCCATAAGACAATATGTACAGAATGAGCTGGGTCCCAACACCACTGTATTTACAGACCAGGCAGTGGGCCTTTTGTGGCCCAAGGGCTGGTGTTTGCAAGATTTGGATGAAAAGGTGAGACTGGCCAGTCTTCTGGTCACTCGGGGTGGCATGTCTGTGAAGAGAGATGACACAAACTGGGGCTTTGGGGCTTCTGCACTTTCTCTCCTGCATGTGCACGTCTGATGCCAAGTAATGAATGATTGCGTGTAGATTTTCACAACAAAATTGCCGTGACTCTGTAGCTGTCAACGTTGATTCCGTTTTAGGGCAATTCAGATGCTGCCGGGTCACCTCCAGGCTTTATACACAAGTTAAGTTATGCACCTGTGTCCAAGCTCGTCCTACCAAAGTGTTTTAAAATGAATTACGGCCCAGAGGATTTACCTGTTGGCCTTTCATGAGGATGCAGGTGTCCATAAGGGAGGCACACGGTGGTGGGGGGCGGTGCGGGATGGGAGGAAGACGAGCCTCTGCACGTTGTCATTAGGAAGGTGGGGGCAGCACTGGCAAGCGTCTCTGTGCCCTTCCGACGCCACGTGAGACCCCGATCTGCTCTGGACCCCCACCCCCTGCCGTGTCGCCCGGCCATGACCCTCTTCTCTCCTTCACACTTGGTTTCAGTGGAAGCCTTGCTCCCTGCTCCCCGGGCTCCTTCACTGTCTCTGTCCTAGGTACCCCAGCTGCTTCTGCTCCCAAAGCTCGTTCGTTCTCTGTGCGGTTCCCATTCGAAGAGAGAGATGTAATCAACAGAACACAATCTTGTTGTGAAAGGACTTTTCTGCCTTTTGTAAAGTGTGATTTTGGGGGGTGGGGCTCTGTGGTCTATTAACGTTGCCTTTTTTTCACAGTAACTTCAATCATTCGCGTTAGTATACTGAGTACAGTTCTATGGATGGGTGAGCGAGTGACTGAAGAACTGAAGGCATGAAAGTATGAAGAGGAAGTGCTGACAGTTCTTAACTAACATTATTTGGAAGAAAAAGGCAGCAAAGTTTATCTGAGAGCTCATTAAATACCAGAAATCATGTGCTTGGAGTGTTTGTGGGTTCCCAGTGAAGGTGATTTTATCCAGAGTTTTTCAGTTGAAGAATTTGAAGCTGAAAGTGTGTAGCTTTCATACAGTCCTTCACCAGTTAACTGCAGAGCTAGAATTTTTCCTGTGTCCATGTCTGTATTATTTCTACACTGTCTGCTATTCCATGTTGCCTCAAGAGCCAGCACAGTAGCAGAAATGGGAATTTGCAGGGTGAGCTTCAGAGAAGCGTTGCCCTGGGGTGCAAGGGCATCATCACGGAGCCGGGCAAGAAGGTAGTAGAGTTGCAGCAAAGCAAGGACTCCTCCCCAGCACGAGGTCATCAGACAGATGGAGGGAGATTCGGGGCTTTACTCCCGAAACCGGAGGTGCAATTCATGGCTCATGATGGATTTTTGTCCCTTCACTTACTCTCATCGGTCTCCCCTGAAGCCAGTCCACTCCAGCTGCCCTGTGGGTGTCCACGCACTCTGCTTCCACTTCTCCCTGGGGCCCTGCATTCCTAAGATGACTTGTAAGGTCCTCCTTGTCCTTCTACTTCCCTCTGGGGCAGGGCTGGGAGAAAGGATCACCCCGTGGCTGAGATTCCCGAGCTGCTCAACCTTCCGGTAACTGCTTCTCAGAGTGACAGACTGCTTGTCCTCAGGAGACACTGGCAACATAGATGGACAGCTGATCAATCCAAATGACAGATTGCTTGGGGATGCCAGACACTTGTGTGCAGGTGGCCTTCCTGGTATTGCCTGCGACTTGCTCCCTCAGCTCTGGTGCAACAGATCACAGGTGGGGACTGTGCTGTGGGAAACTGCCCGTCCCCTGATGTCTGAGGATGTGAAAAGTCCTACAGCGTAGGAAGCTGACTTCAGGGACAAATACAGTTATATCTGAGGGTGAAGACGGTGAAATAATAGCTACATTTGGAAAATGGCAGGAGCGGAGATCATTGGTAAAAGGAAAATTCACCATTGATGCATTTGCAAGACCTTACCTGCTCCCCCAGACAGCAGAGCCTCTTCAGGTCTGCATTCCGGGGATTTTAACTCTACTTGCTGGTTTTACAACTGTCTAAATCCTTTTATCTTTACAGCACATATGGTCTCCCAAGCCGAAACTGGTAAACACGGTTCTGATCTAATTTAATACCTACATCAGCGTACGTTTTAAATATCATATCAGCACGTCCATAAACAACGGTGCTAATGTAAGAGGCAGCTCAGCACAGCTCCAAACACATTCCCATTGCCAGCACCCTGAAATCCCATTTACTTTTTGCCTGAAAGTGTTTGATATTGAATTTGCTTTCCCCTGGACTGTAATTAACAACACTTTGAACTGCTTACAAGATTCAGTCCATGGGTGATATTAATCACACATTCATGGCGAAATTGACTATTGCATTTGATTTTCTATGTCTTATGTGTTCTTGGCATCTAATCACTGATTAAAACTAAGGAAATGGATCTTTTCACCATGCTCCTTGGACATTTATTTTCTTGGTAGGTTTAGTCTATAAAGATTTCTCCCTCTCTATTGGATCTTGCTTCTAAATTTCAATAGATGTGGAACAAGCCCAAGAAACAGTATTTCTCGTCAAGAGGAACAGTTTATTCCAGATAATTAAGCTCAGGATTGTTCAAAGAAAACACAGCAAGGAGCATAAATTAGGTTCTGTCAAGGGATATAGGTCGTTCCTCATGAATGGATACTGACAAAACAATTTTGTGGAAAGCTTGAAAAAGTCATTAATAGTTTTGAAACTTTTGAAAACTAGCATACGAGAAGAAAGCTACAAGGTTTAGTTCTGCGTTTTTAAAATGTGCTTCAGGACTTCACAGCTGTTTCATCTTTATATTGGATGGTATTCTGAGCTTGCATCTAAGATTTCTGCACATAAACTCTTGTGAATACTAGGGTAGTTTTTTTTCTGTTTTTTTTGTTTTGTTTTGTTTTGTTTTGTTTTGTTTTGCATTTGCTCAAATGCCATTTTGAGAAGCAAAGAATAAAATGTAAATATTAAAAGGGAATGAATTTAGAAAAACAAAAGCAGTCTTCCCAATGATCATAGGACTTCTCTTACCTGTAAGTATCACATAGAACCGTGTTGTCACATAGCCCCAGAGTCCAACTCTGTGCTCCAGGGAGACAAGGACACTTTATCTTACTCACTGGTTTTAGTTTCTTGCTTAGAACTGGAGCACAGTGGATGATAAATATTTGCTAGGTAATCAGTGAGCAAAAATAATTTAGGTTGGAACTCAAATTATTTTGCATAACAGAAGCACTACTAATGCTTGGAAATTAACTATTAAAATAAAAAATTAGAAAAGTGAAGCATAGTAAAAGTGGTGAAGGGACTGGACTCCAGTCGCAGGTGGTTTGGGTTTGGGTCTTGTGTCTGGTGGTCCCAGCCCTGGGACCTAGTCAGGCAACCTTTTCTCCCAGGCTGATTCTAGAGTGATGCTGTAGAGGAAGCCCTATGTTAGAGATGGTAGTTATTATTATTGTTACTGGTCCGTGATTCTGGACTCTGTGTAGGTATTAAGGACTCATACAAATACACCAACATCTTGATTTTTCTAGAGGCCACATGGCAACCTTAAAACATTTAAACCAGCTTTGAATCTGGAAGGAAAGGAAAAATATATCTTGTAGCGGAAGTTCTGGTTATGATGCGTTTGCCTGTCGGTCTCTGCCTGGACACCTCAACTGTCCTGACACCACCCAGGCCATCACCACCCCCTCCCAACAGGCCTGGTCCTCCTACACACTCACACACAAGTGCACGCGCGTGCACACACACACACGAGACACACCACACGTAGACACACACACACCAGACATACATACACCCCAGACACATACCCCCCCCACAGATACACACCCCCGCCACACACACACACACACACGAGACACACCACACGTAGACACACACACACCAGACATACATACACCCCAGACACATACCCCCCCCCCGCAGGTACACACCCCCGCCACACACACACACACACACACACACACACACACACACACGTTATGCTCCCTGCACTGAACTACTTGTGGTCTTCAGAATTCTCCGTGTTTTCTCCTGCTCGCATGGCTTTCCATTCGCTTCTGCGGGAAATGACTATTCTTGTGGATTTACAAGCTATAGTTCTTGTTCTGTGTCCTCTGACCCTGACCTTGTGAGGCAGAGGCAGAGGCAGATTTAACACTTTATATGTGGCTACATTACGTTGCCACCACGATGACCTCTTTATAGATGAAATCAAGGACCCCCAACGCCCCTGGGCTGTGGACTGGTACTGGTGTACCACCTGTTAGGAACTGGGCAGCGCAGTAGGAGGTGAGCGGTGGGCTGGGGAGTGAAGCTGCATCTCCTGCTCCCCGTCACTCCCCATGGCTCACATTACAGCCTGGAACCATCCACCCACCCCCTCCATCGTGGAAAAATTGTCTTCCAGGAAACCAGTCCCTGGTGCCAAAAAGGTTGGGGACCCCTGGGATTAAATTACGGGAGAACAGAGGCTGTGTCTGCATATTTCACCTTCCAGTGGCCAGACCCTCCCCTGCACCTGGCCCCTGAAAGTGTTTAAATAAACATTTGTGAAGCCCCCTCTCCCTCCCCCTCCCTCCCCCCTCCCCCCTTGCTGCTCCTCCCCCCATCCTTTGGTCTTTCTCTTCTTTCTGTAAATGGCTCACCTACAATAACTAAGCGCAATACAAAATGAAACCAAACATATGTAATATAAAGGGTACCAATGCTAATCTTTTATTGCATAATATTCAGAACTTAACGTTTGGCCTTATTAAAGTACCCACGAGGAGCTACCCACAGGCTGAACGTGAGCATTGAGCCAATAAACAATTTGTTCATTTTTTGGTGTATTCAGAAGAAAGAAAAAGGAAGCAGAATTATTTGTTCTAAAACTGACACTTATAAAACAACTTACTTTTTTTTTTTCCAATTGAAAGCACATGTAATGTAGATATTGTCTTGTTTTACATCAGATTGTTTTAGAAGGAGTCTTGTTCCCTTAAAAACATTCTGGTAATTTGAGCTACAAGATGCAGTTATATAAGAACATCTTGTGCGTTTCCTTAAGAATTTCATTTCTCTTTATCGAGCTGTAGTTTTTTGTCTTTCTTTTTATGAGGATGAGATGACAGTACTAAAAGATAGTAGGCATTTCAGGGTTCTGTACAAATCTAAAGAACTGGGAAAAGTGTGTGTGCATGTGTGAACACCTACATACATACACACACAAACACATACTTGTTTCGAATGATTAATTATCCTTTCAAAACTGATCTTTTCAGATCGTAAATACCAAATACCAAAAAATAAATACCAAAGGAATATCATGCTTTTTAATTTAAGGTACATCTCTTATCTCCTATCTTTCGTAATATAAAATAAAGTGAATGAGTCTTAACCATACAACTTCTGGATTTTTTGTTTTTATTTCAATTGATGTATTTTAACAGAATTAAAAAAATCAACTCAATTGCATGCACACTTTTACATGTATGTGTCAGATTTTCACTTCATTTTCTTTGTGTGGATTGATATCACTATGGTAAATTTGTTTTTATTGGTATGGTTCTAACAGGATATAAAAATAGCAAGCTGAGTTACGAAGAGAACTATATAAATTTTAAAACTTTTCTAATTTTTGGTTGCTGGTATCTGAAGTCACATTTTTCTGATTTTCTAAATATGTATTTTGGTTCTTATACTGCATGATGCAAAAACAGTCTCATAGTAGAGCATAAGCCTAATTAATTAGTGGACATTCAAGAAAATAAACAGTTTGTACTATTTTAAAACTTGTAGATTTCTTATCGTGGAAGAGGCTATTAGCAAGCATAATTTTCTAGGTTATAATTTAAGGTTATAATTTTTTATTAGTTCCTATTGGATGTGCTTTATTATAATTAGAGTTGGAAAATGCACAGCTGCATATGGGATTACCTATATTATAAAATATTATTGTAGTTCATTTTAATGTAAATTTTAGTGGCAAACATTTATTTCTTATTCCTATGTTTCTTAATAGGTGCTGATTTTGATGATTGCAGACTGAGGGAGGAGGGATGAACTAATACTTGTCCTAAATCACAGGCAAATTAGAGGCAAAATATTGTTATTGATTTTTATCTCACTTCTTTATCATAAGGAAAAAATGTTATTTGATGTTATTTTTCTCCAACTATCAAATTAGCTGAAATGTTCTTGTGCTTTTGGAGATGTGATGTTTTATTATTGTTGGATTCATAGTATTTTATCATAAAGAAACTGCCAGTGTAGATGCATGACATTTGGGGGACACACCTGTGAGGACCTCGGGCCACAACAAGTTCCTCAGAGCTGCTGAGGGCAGGCACAAGCTCAGTGTGGTTTGCAGCCTGTGGCTGGCAGGGACAGAGGTCGGACTGAGCATTGCAAAGCCTTCCTGGCAGTTTGACACAAACATTTATATTGATCTATATTTCTGTGGGTTAACACCAGTAGTGATGAATTTGGGTTTGCAGTTTGTCTGTTTTGGTTCTATTTTTTGATAGTTCATTTTGTTGCGTTTTACTGAAGGCTTGTTCTGAAATGGTTTAGGAAAAATAAATGTTCTCCCTGCACCCCGCCCCTTCTGAGGCCCTGCTGCATCACACAGGCGTGACAGTGAAGTGACTGAATCTTGAAATTAAAGAAGCGAGGGGAGACTTGAAATTAAAGAAGCGAGGGGAGACTTGAAATTCCTTTCCTTGAAAATCCTGACAGTGGAAAAATGAAGTGTTCTTGTGTCCAAAGAGGGGAAGGGTCTCCTGCACCTGTAATGTAGCCCATCGGGCCCCATAAGCTGGTGGTCCTGCTTCTGGGCTTGGTTGGGGTGACTGCAGCCATTTGCTATGAACAGGTCAAATGTGTGCTCGTGATGGGGTATTATTCTGGGATGAGTATAACGAGACCATCTTCTGTGCCAGGGTCCCCGGTAGGGCCCTCACATGGAAGACGGTCACAAAGGGGACTCCCATGTGGCCGGGGAGGGACTGAGCCAGTGAGGAGCTGGAACCCCCATACAGAAGGGAGGGAGGATGCCATGTCACCAAAAGTGCCTGACAAATTGGAAGCTCTTTGTTGGTCAGGCCTCCAGGAGGGCGTGTAGCCTGGTTGGCACCTTGATCACCCCAAGAGAGGCTTTGAGCCTCGCCCAGATTCTGGACCTTCCAGAACCCTAAGATGGATGGTTATTGCTCCAAGCCTCTAGATTTGGGCATAAAAGGAGATGGGGGTGGTTTATCTGCTCCTGGTGCGCAGAGAAGCAAGTGGCCCCTGGGGACAGTGCTGTAGCCACTGCCCTCTGTACAATCCTTCAGTGACTGCAATGCTCGTTTTTGGCTTCCTGGTAACTGGGCTATTTTTTTTTTTTTAATTGGCTGTGTTGGGTCTTTGTTGCTGCACATGGGCTTTCTCTAGTTGGTGCGAGCAGGGGCTATTCTTCGTTGTGGTGCTCAGGCTCCTCATTGTAGTGGCTTCTCTTGTTGCAGAGCATGGGACCTAGGTGCGTGGGCTTCAGTAGTTGCGGCACATGGGCTCAATAGTTGTGGCTCACGGGCTCTAGAGCACAGGCTCAGTAGTTGTGGCACATGGGCTTAGTTGCTCCGTGGCATGTGGCATCTTCTTAGGGCAGGGCTCGAACCCATGTCCCCTGCATTGGCAGGCGGATTCTTTACCACTGCGCCACCTAGGAAGCCTGTGGGCTATTTTTAAAAGCTGCTCTGTTGATGGTGTTGGTGGTATTGCTGTTTCAGTGTTTTAAGAAGTCTGAAATGTAAACCTTAAGTATTGGAACAAATCCCGACAGGTATACATGACTAATTTTTTGAATTGAGCGAAGGGTCCTTCTTTCAGAAAGTCTTCTCTCTCTGTAATGCTGAAGAGGAAGAAGGAAGAAGATAATAGTCTCAAAGCGAAGCTTCTAGGGCAAGAACACATCACACTTTAGTTCGGAGATTTTATAAACCAGTGAACTGTGAACGTAACACTGTTACTATAGCTAATAGCTGTGCATCAGGATCCCAGTTTATACATGAGGAAATAGAATTATAATAATAATAACCCTGAGGGCAAATCAGACATCATCTTAAACACAGAAGTGAAAGCTGCGTGTGAACCAAACAGCTTTGAATTTGTGTCTAAAAATAGATACATTCAGAAGGGAGTTCCCAGGTATTAATCATGAATAAGGACCCAGTTGTACATAATTGAAGTTCATATATAAGTATGTCCCCCACTCACTCCATCGGTGTACCATCTGAAGAGCTTATTTTTGCTGTTGGAGGTAAAAAGAGCACAGAAACATACTCTTGACTCAATAATGAACCAACTAATATCCTTTGTTTCTTAACGTAGCACATTCTAAAAAAGAGAAATACTATTTTGCTTTCATTTATGATGAGTAACTTCTGTTTTATGCAGTATTTATATTTTGAATAGTACTATATTTTCATTGACTTTATATGCAAAGATTTGTATCAGATTGATAGTATGCATTTAATATTTGTATAGATACAAACTTATTTACATTTGATGTGATGAAACTTTTTTTTTAATTGATTTTGGCTGTGCAGAGTCTTTGTTGTGGCACGCGGGATCTTGTAGCGCTTGGGATTTTTTAGTTGCTGCGTGCATGCTGGATCTAGTTCCCCAATCAGGGATCGAACCTGGGTCCCCATGCATTGGGAGCATGGAGTCTTACCCACTGGACCACCAGGGAAGTCCCAGAACATTCTTATATTTGAACTACAATCAATATTTAGTTTCATATAGTTGTTTGAAATCATGAATTTTGAACACTAAGCACTGTTGTAAACACCAGATTATAAGATTGGGATTGGGATTGACATATACAACTACTACATATAGAATAGATAACTAATCGAGACCTACTATATAGCACAGGGAACTCTACACAATACTCTGTAATGACCTATGTGGGAAAAGAATATGAAAAAGAGTAGATACGTGCATATGTATGACTGATTCACTTTGCTGTACAGCAGAAACTAACACAACACTGTAAAGCAACTATACTGCAATAAAAATTTAAAAAAACACCAGAAGAGTGTGAAATAAACAGGGAAATCTGAATGCTGCTATTTTGTTCTGATGACTAAACAGTAGCTACAGTTTTGATTTACTAACCTAAGCAGTGTTCTAGGGTTAGAAGCAGTTTTGTAGACCCTATAAGCATGTTGTATCAATTTACTGATGGTTTTCATTTTAAATGGAGAATCATGACGTCATTCAGAAGTGTCCGGCATCCAGTGGTCACACGTTTGCAACCTGCGGCTAAAACACTTCTTTGGTGTAAAATATCCTAAAAATTTTTAGAATCATGTTCTTCCGGGGTTCTGGATTAGACATCTTGATTTCTTGTGCTGAAAATATGGTAAATACATCTGTATCCAGGGCTACATGATAAATTTATGTTCAGAAAGTGGAAATGAAATACTTGGCAAATTCGTGGGCTTTAAAGTTTGGGGATTGAATCACACAGATTCAGAACATTAAACACCTTTTTTTCCCCCAAACTAAAATATTTGTTACCCTATATTAATGGAAATAGGAAGTATTCCTTTCAATGTTGTTTTCGTATTTTATTACACACATTCTTTATGGAGTGAGGTAGGCCAGGATGGAAGGATCCAGGTCTTTTCCAGTGTAATCCTCGCTTTGCAGCCCTAGAGGCTTAGTCAGGGTGACTCCTCTGGGCAATGGGAGGTGCCAGAGCAGCTTCATCTCAATAAAACTTTATTTATAAAAACAGGCGGCGGGGTAGCCCACGGGGCACACTGACTCACCTGTGCTGTTCTGGGGGGTTTAAGCCTGTGGACTGGGCTTCACCCCCCCCACCCCCGCCCACCTCCAGCTAGCCGTGCAGACGTCAGCAGGTGGCTGACCTCCCTCTGCTTCCCTGGTCTCACCTGTGAAGCAGGAGTGACAGCAGACATGGCGCCTGTTACAGATGCTGAGAGGACCGTGCAGGGAACCTGTTCCAGGGCAAGTGAGTGGAGCTCCAGGCCACTGTGGTCTCAGTTTCTGTTCCTGTCGGTGTTCTTATACTTGTAACCAAGGCTCCTCATATTTTAAAGTCCTTCTTTTGTTTATTAAGGCAAAATATTTCTGTGCCGTTTCCTGAAGTTAATGAATTGTAAGTTTTGTATGTCAGTGTGAAAGTAACCAGTCCCCATACACATTCAGAAGAATTTCAGCCTCAACTTGCAGGGATTTTCAGAGGCAGTTGAGAAATCACCCCCGATGCACATTCCTTTTGCCACAATTTATTGTATTTATGTGTTTAATCTGTGGTGATTCAGGGAGAATAAAAATGCTGTCTGAAAAGTAAAGTGCTCACTAAAGTGGTATAAATGAATTCTCTCTGGGTCCTAGCACATCACTTGGGGAAACAAGTGGGACTTGCGTAATAAATGTGGCTCTGGGGGCTGAAACAGTTGAACTGTCTCATGGATAATTTCTTTGTTCCCAGACAGAGCTTACTTCTCTATCTTGAGATCAAATCACACGTTCAGGGGAGTGTCCTCTTTTGTGAAATGTTCTGGCTTAACTCTTACACGAGGCATTCCTCCCACGATGGGGTAAGATGTGTCCATGAGACTGTCGTGATAACGTAGAACACATTTCAAAAAACAGACAGACTTTCATTGCTGTTCTTGAGCTCATAGAAACAAACAGTGCCTTGTGAGTTTGCTGAGCTGTTGAAACACAGCAAACAAGAAGAGGTCACTTCAGTAGGGAAATCCTGAAGTTTAGTGTGAGAGGGCTTGGGGGATGTAATTGCAAATCACAGAAATTCTAGGAAACTTCCATACCAGCCCTCAGCATAGACCCACACAAGCGTCATCATGCTGTTTGACTTCCGGAGACACTTATGAAGATTAGCAGAGCTTTTGTCAGTAAGTGGAGCAATAGCTTATACTTACCTTTGCTTTCATTCTGGCCATTTGAATCCAAAAATATAACTGTAGAATGATTCAGAATCGGGTGTCTTCCTGTCTTTTATGTTTTCCCCAAATGTAGACACTTTACTGATTCACTTGCCCCTTGGGGATACACAGATCTTCCAGTGTGGAAACTTTGGCCCAATCTCTCTTCCCCTGAAAAGGACTAGGGACCCAAATTGCTCTCCCTAATTCTGGATGCTTCTATGACTGTGTCCTGTTACGGTGATGAGGTAGTTGTTTGTCTCCTACCAGCTTGTGGAAAAGGTATTGGTGGTCATGGTGGTTGCTGGGAATTAGGACTTAACCAAATAGAGGCCAGAAGGTCCAGGCTGTCAAGTCAAGGGAGTAGGTGTGGACGCAGAGTGATTGATGGGGAGCAGGGGATGAAGGGAAAACCCAGCATGGGAAATACAGTCAGAGGATGAGCAGGGGAATCCCAGGGAAGAATGGACAGAGGACAGACTGACATCCACGTGCAGAGTCAGAATGCTGAGGACGCCCTGGGACGTGCTCCAGTGTCCGCTGCAGGTCCAGTGGCCCTGTTCCAAGGCCAAACCCATCATGCAGCATCAGATTCCCAGTGGGACTGACCTTGCAAGGATTTACCTTATGGATCACAGCTAAATCCTGCCAAAAAGGGCTCTTTGGAGGTTCTGGATCTGTGTACGGGGAGGTGTAACCAATCCATAGGTGGAGAGCTTGTGTGTACCTTTTTATCCTCAGGACTAACTAGCTGTATGAGGAGGGGGCTTTCCAGCTATTAGTTATTCGCTAACAGACCAGCCCCGGATTTAGTGGCTTAAAATCACAGTTTTTTTATTCTCTGTCATTGTTCTGAGTTCTGACTGTGGTTAGTCTGATATTTATCACTCTGGGTCTCTAGAAAGTGATGGTGGTTGATTTTGGTTGCCTTCTGGGAGGTCAGGAGGGGATGGGACAAGTGGCTTCTCTCCCCATGGCTGATGACGGCTTCCTGTGGAGCTGCTCCCCTCTCCAGCTTCTGTTGGTCATCAGGTCTTGGGCCCAGGCTGGGCTGAGGGGCAGTGGATGCCCTGCACCTTCCTGGGAGTAGCAGAATGGACAGATGCCCAAGAGGAAAGCCCCCAATGGGACTTCCTCTGGTGAGCACCTCCTCCTGCAGGTCAGGAGCTTTGAGTCCCCGTCCCCAGAGCCTGGGAGGATGAGGTGAGCCTCAGAGAGCTGGGCAAGCTCACCCTGGGCTCTCTGTCCTACACGAGCATGTGAAGACCTCTCTCCTACGTTACAGATTATCTGCTTGCTTTCTCTGAAATGCTGAGTCCATCTGGACTGCATGCAGCTCTCACATTAGAGTCTGGGCTCCTTGAAATCACAGGCCACGTGCACTAGGTTTTCTTTTTCCTTAGCATCTGCTAGAAGCAAAATAAATGTTTATTAGAAGAGTTGAAAAACAAAACAAGTCCTGTGTCTCTAATACAACATTGGATGGTAAGATCATACTTTATGTCCACGTGGCTTCAGAGGTGAAGGGTCACAGGGACTCCAAAGTCGTCGTTCCCTCTGCCCATCTGATAGGTTACAGGCCTCCCCCAGCATACACCACATATTTTGCTTAAAAGTCCCATTTTCATATGATGTCAATTTAAGAAAGATATTCATTTTTAACACCATAATGGTAAGTGACAATTACACGAATGTTTTGCTGGCTGGAATAATAATAGGTACCAATTTTTAAGTGCTTATTGTGAGATATAAGCTATATTAATACTTTGCATATTTTAATAATTTAATCTTCCATGGCTTAAGGGCATTATTATTAGTCTCGATTATCAGAGAAGAAAAATTAAGGGCAGAGTTGAAATATCAGAGTAAGTGGTAAATACAGGGTTTAAATATAGGCTTTTCTTATTCAGAAACCTCACTTTTGGCCCTGTTGTCCTGTTCTATGTTTCTCTTTTCTTTCTTCATATTTTTTTGTTCTAACTCATTAACTGAAATTGTCAAACTAGCATTTGAGAATTTGTACCAAGATAAGTTTATCTTTAAATCTTCCTAATTATTATTTCTGACAGTTTCTCAGAGTTTTGTTTTTCATCATCATGCATTCAAATATTTGAAACATAATTGTTAGATGAATGACATCACCGATAAAACACTTGCTTTTGGAAGTTGGTTGTTTCACCAACCCACCCCCTCCCATCCCCCACATGCTCTAAACCAGGATTTGTAGCTAAAACATTTTGTTACATCAAGTCCTTTTTTCTTGTATACTAAATTTCAGTTCCTAATCAGGATTGATCCACATTTTACACTGCAGATTCGACCATTTCAAATCAAGTCAATCAGTCTTGGATCTGTTATATCATTTTAAATAGTGTATCACTAATGAAATACAATGTGTAAATTCTTAACATAATAAGATATACTTATAAATGCCTTAGAGTAAAAGATGCAATCTAGGTGGGACTGTCAGTTAAAAGCAAGACTAGGAGAGAGCTGTTGAGAGGGGCTTTCTTTGTGGTCCTGACCCATCACTTCAGGGAGAGTTTATCCCAGAGTCACTTACTGTAATGTGTCAATGCCTATAGTTGGTAATACTGGAGATGTATATTTATTTACTTTGCCTCTGGATTAAGATTCCTGGGTTTCCATAGTCATACATAGGTATTTGTACAAATCTTGAAAGAAATCTTATCAATCTTATACCACATGGATTTTTTTTAGGGGGGGGGCACAAAGCTGATTGGCTAAAACATCTGGCTGTGAGTTGTCTCATATGACTAAAATATTATTTAAATGTCATGTAAGTGTTTTAGACAGACACCAATGAAATGTATCTCTATAATAGACTTATCTATTTAAAATATATACGTATACATTTATATGTATGTATATATTTCAACGTAGATGCATGAGTGTGCTTAGTGTGTGTGTGTATTCCAAATGGTTGGCTAACACAAAGGCCTCACGTGACATCCTAGATACTCTGATAGCAGACTTCAGCTAGGGAAGGGAAGTACCATGAAAAAACTATCACCTCAACGATCTTGGTGTCGGTTGACCCTAAAATCCTATACCCCACCTGAAACTGGACTGTCATGTTTTGGGGATATGAGTACTGCATTTCAGAAATACCCACCCTTGAGAACCATCACTTTAACATTTTATTTTCACAGTGTCTCCAAAAACATTATCTTCCATGTCATGTTTTGCAATTGTGTAAATACTTTTTTATAGCTTAAAAATACTTCGTATCCATTCTTTAATATAAATTAGCAGGTTGGGTGTGTCAGCTCCGGGGACACGAGGACTGAGTGTAGCTCTTCTCCTATTCAGCTCTAGCCCTTGAGGGGCTCTTGAGCTTCCAGACTCTCCTGTTCCCCATCCATCATGTGTTAGAATCCATGGGGATGCTGAGTGAGCCCTGCCCTAGTTATCCAGTCCGTGTGATTCCTTCAAGCATCGGGAGAACTGATCACCATAGATGCAGCAGTGAGTGAATTACCCAGGCAGTTCTTCTGAGGATATAAACTGGTCCTTCGCACCTACTTCCTCTGGACAGAGCCAGGTTCTAACCAGCTGTTGTCACGGGAAACTAGTTTCTTTATTCTGGGCATGGGGTTTATTCTCAAACATATATTCTGAATGTATAAGAAAGTACTTAGACATTTATGTGTGAGTGATTTGTTATAAAATATTATAAACAACATGAAAGCACATACATATGAATGGGTAAATAAATGATGGTAACTCCGCACAAGTGAATGTGAGACAGCCATTGAATAGTTTGACAAAACATATTAATAGAATTCTAAAAATGCTCTTAATAAAATAATACACAAAACATCCGGATATAATATTGAACATACAATATTATCTCAATATAGTAAAACATTTGTAAAGAAAAATCTGTTCCTGTTAGCAGCTCTTTGCTGTAGGATAGTTTGATTCATTTGTGTTTCTGGATTTCCCCAAAACTCTACATCACCGGTCCTCAAGTAGGTGGTTTTTCCCTCTGAGGAGGCATTTGGCAGTATTTGGTGACAGTCTGTTTGTCACACCTCGAGGGAGGTCACTGCCTGTCATGGGTGGAGATCAGGGATGCTGCTGAGCAGCCTGTGATGCTCCAGGGAGCCCCCCACCCTCGTCACTCCTCCCCCTCCCCTGCCCCCGCCCAAGACAAAGAATTATCTGCCCTAGGTGTCAGTAATGGCAAGGGTGAGAAATTGTGCTCTACAGTAAACATGTATCTTATTTAAAACTAGGGAAAATATGGCCTTAAACCACAAGGAAAAGGCTTAAATCACAAGATACAGAAATCAAATTTTCTTATACAGATGACATTTTTTGGAAAACTGTCAAATATTTTTTTTCACTATAAGAAATTGGAAAAGGTGCAGAATTAACTTTGGTTGTCGCTGTAGTTCACAGTGTAAGCTCTGCCACATGAGCTTTGCCCAGTGGGGCCCTTGGGCTTGGTGTCAGTCATCTGAACCTGAATTTCTCCAATTGTGGGCATTTCCTGAGTTGTTTTCTAAATCCCCGGGTGGCTTATTCTGGATCTAAATTGAAGCCTGAGAACAACCAATATTCAGTAAAGCTTTTTGAGACAAAAGAAATTGCGCCTGAATGAACACTTATGTGAAAATACTTTGATTTCTCATCCTGGCAACAGTCCTAAGATTTAATGAGGTGAAAACATTTTCAGAAAAATAAAAGTCTAGTGATGTGAGAACACGAAGAAAAATATCTAAAAATAGCTAATAGGCAAAGGACTTTTTTGCTTTGTACCGTATCAGCTGGCCAGCTGGCCGTGATGCCCTTGACATCACAGAAAACCGGGTCATGTTGTACATTATGATTTTTTTATAGCTCTGGTCCCAGAATAACCCAGCGTGATCATGATATTCTGAAGGACGTTAATCTAAGTGGCCGAGGTTTGCTTTTACCATCACATTACTTCCTCCCTATGCCTACTTAAGTCCTGCTAATTTGTACAGGTGTTGAGTATTTCAGACATTCCATGTTGTGGCAGGTGTGTTGCTTTCACGTTATCCAGCCTCATTGTGAGCTCTGTACCCGCACCAGCCCTTCCACAGCCCAGATGTTTGTATGGATGGAGTCACTATTGTAGTAAAAAGCTTCCTGCATCTTTCTGGATGGTGCTGTAGTAGCTGTACCACTTCAGAAAGTCTGAGGGCACAGCAAAAGTGCCTGTCTTCTGGCATCAGCCACAGTCACAGTCATGAATGTCGGCTTTGAAAAAGTTCTCTGCATCTCACATCTGACATTTGGGGGAGGGTTGAAGTGTGATGAGTAGCTCTTTCTAAAAAAAAACCAGAAAAACTACAGGACTTTGTCGGCAGTCATGACATCGTGTTCAGTGGTAATGTTGACCAGATACTAACCGGATGACCTTGGTCCTTTTGATTAGCAAACATGCTTTAGCACCTGCTTCCTGCCAAGAGTAGGCTGATGCTTTACATTTTTTTAACTAATCCCCGCACCACCCTTACCAGACAGGTAGGTATTGTTTTTCTGACTTTAGTACACACCTCTGAGTTTTCTATCATCGTTTTCTCTAGAGCAATACAGCTATTAGGTGGTGAAGTCAGACTTAAAATTCAGGTCTGCTTCTCCAAAGCCATCACCCAGGTACCAGACCCTGGCTTTGGTTGTTCAGACCCATTTCGTATATTCCCGGCTGTGGTAACTGTTCTGTTTACTCTTGTATTAGTGCAAAATTAAGTTGTTTAATTGGAAGCTGGTGGATACTTTTATAAGCTTATTAGCTTTGGGTAATTATCTGCATGTTATACCGCGCATTGGAAGTATCGCATTACAATACTTAGGTGACTGTGGCAACCAAAACAGTGTAACTCTTATAGTAAAGGTTGACTTGCAGTGAAAATAAACACATTTATTGAAAGACATTTCTGTAACATGTAAACAGTGTGTTCTTGTTTGATAACTCTTGTTTTTCTCTTGTTCCTTTTTTTGTTTTTATTTTTTTATAATTTACTGCTTGCCATTGCAGGAAGTAGAGGTTTGTATTCAGCTTCTGTATTTCATATTTTATTTTTGATTTTATATGAATCTTTACATTTTAATTACTTGTAGACACTCAATTCACACTGTTTTTCTCCTTAGGATGATTATTTCCGCACTTGGAGTCCAGGAAAGGCCTTTGATCGGGGTAAGAATGTCTTTATTTTAAAATACATTTTTATTTACATGTTTACAATCACTGGTTTAAACATGATGTTTATCATCTGGTTAGATTTTAAAATATGAAATAGGAGAGCTTAGATGAATAGAAAAATTCATGCAATAATTACTTTCATTTCAGAATATTATAGTTAGAGATGGGTTACTTAGGTATGTCAAGGTGTCTCTCATGTTTAGAATCATGTCTGGTTTCACTCATTTGGGCTTCTGAACTTTACTGTGTCCATTCATATGAGTTGATATATGTCACTTCATCCAGTTCTCAGATGTATTCAAGTACCTTCACTAGGGAAGAGATTTATTTTTGCAAAATTTCCAAACAAATGGCTTTGCTGTATCATTTTCAGTTTAAAATGGAGCAGACTGGTCATTAGACTCAGCTAGTGTCTTAGTGAGACCCAAAAGGGAAAATCTTGTATGAAAAAGTATACCTGCAGTTTGTGGTTTTGGTGGGCCCCCTTGAGACAGAGGGCAGGACACACACATGGGACAGGAAGCCCTTCCCTGTGTGCAGCAATATGCAATCATAATTATATAAGTAAGTGGACAGATTTGTTTACCAAATTAAAGTTTGAAACAGGAGAAATTTCTACTTTACGTCGGCTACAGTAACCTTATGTAACATGGTACCTGTGAGGCAGTATCATTTAAAAGTAGAAGTTATTTATTTATTTATTTTATTTATTTTTCAAGTTATTTTTTTTAAAATGAGCAATACTGTGTCATTAGAGGAGGCTTACAATATTGTGCTGTGTTTCCAAACTTTTGACTTGATATTTGGGAAGAACGCTACCACAGCCAGCCTCTGAGTGGGGACCAGCCCGGATGAACGGAGACTGTGTCAACACAGAAAGTCCCCTTCAGCCTGTAACAGCCGTTCACATCCTGCCCTCCTGTAGCATTGCTTTCTTTGTTCCTTACTTCACCTGTTTCCACTAGTATTATCCAGTGTGTTAATTTGTGGGATTTACATAAAAAATAAATTTGATTTGGTTACTGTAAGTTGAGCAAAGGGCACTAAAAGACAGTCAATGAAAAAACATAGGCAAATATGCTTCAGATCACTGCACTTTGCAGATAATTGTGTTTTTTACAAATTGAAGGTTTGTGGCAACCCTGTGTCTAGCAAGTCTGTTGTTGTTTCATTTTTTCCAATAACCTTTTCTTACTTCCTGCCTTGTGTCACATTATGGTCATTCTGGCATTATTTCAGACTTTTCATTATTGTCATATTTGTTATGGTGACCTGTGATCAGGGATCTTTGGTGTTACTATTGTAATTGTTTTGGGCTATCATGAACTGCACCCAAATTAGGCAATAAACATGATAAATGTTGTGAGTTCTGACTTCTCCACTGACCTTCCCTCTTCTCTCTCCTTCTCCCTGGACCTTCTTACCCTGAGACACAACGATATTGAAATTAGGTGAATTAATAACCTACCCTGACCTCTAAGTGTTCAAGTGAAAGGAAGAATCATAAGTCTCTGAGTTAAATCAAAAGCTAGAAATGAGTAAGCTTAGTGAGGAAGGTATGTCATTGGTGGGTATGTAAGTTGGTGCAACCACTATGGAGAGCAGTACGGAGGTTCCTTAACAAGCCAAAAATAGTTACCATATGATCCAGTGATCCCACTCCTGGGCATGTATCCAGAGAAAACTCTAATTTGAAAAGACACATGCACCCAGTGTTCATAGCAACACTATTTACAATAGCCAGGACATGGGAGCAACCTAAATGTCCATCAACAGATGAATGGATAAGAAGACGTGTTACATATATACCATGGAATATTACTCAGCCATGAAAAAGAATGAAATAGTGGCATTTGCAGTAACATGGATGGACCTAGAGAGTTATCATCCTAAGTGAAGTAAGTCAGACAGAGGAAGACAAATATATGATATTGCTTATATGTGGAATCTAAAAAAAACTTGATACCAGTGAACTTATCTACAAAACAGAAATAGACTCACAGACATAGAAAACAAACTTACGGTCACCAAAGGAGAAAGGGTGAGGGGAGGGATAAATTAGGAGTTTGGGATTAACATACATACACTACTATATATAAAATAGGTCACCAACAGGGACCTGCTGTATAGTACAGGAAACCATACTCAGTGTCTTGTGATACCTATAATGGGAAAGAATCTATAAAAGAAAAAAAATACATATATATATATATATTCAACCATATATATATGGTCATTGTTCATTATTGTTGTATTGTCATATATATATATATATATATATATATATGGCTGAATCACTTTGCTGAATCACTTGAAACCAACACAATAGTGTAAATAAGCTATAGTTCAATATAGATAAAAAAAAAAAGAAGAAGAAGAAAGCAAGCTGAGGTAGGCCAAAACCAGTGAGCCAAGTTGTGAATGCAAAGGAAAAGCTCTTGAAGGAAATTGAAAGTGCTGCTCCAATGACCACATGAAGGATAAGAAAGCGAAACAGCCTTCTTGCTGACATGAGAAAATTCTAGTGGTCTGGATAGAGCATCAAATCAACCGCAACGTTTCCTTGAGCCAAAGGCTCAGCCAGAGCCAGGCCCTACTCTCTTCAATTCTGTGAAGGCTGAGAGGGGGAGGAAGCTGCAGAAGAAAAGCTTGAAGCAGGCAGAGGTTGGTCCATGAAGTTGAAGGAGAGAAGCATTTCTGCCTCCATAACATAGAAGTGGAAGGTGCAGCAGCAAGGGCTGATGTAGCAGCTGCAGCAAGGTACCCAGAAGGTCTAGCTAAGATCACTGATGAAGGTGGCCACACTGAACAACAGATTTTTCAGTGCAGATGAAACAGCCTTCTACTGGAAGAAGATGCCACCTAGGACTTTCATTGCTAGATAGGAAAAGTTAGTGCCTGGCTTCAAAGCTTCAGAGGTCAGGCTGACTCTTTGGTTAGGGGCTAGTGCAGCTGATGACTTTAAGTTCAAGCCAATGCTCATTTACCATTCTGAAAATCCTAGTGTCACTGAAAGTTGGGTCCAGCTGCTCATCCCTCAAAAGCCAATAAAGAGGCCAGGTTGGTGGAACGGAAAGTTTGCCTTATTTTGGATGCCATCAACCCGGGGGGAGAGCAGACGCCTGTCCAAATGCTGACTCCACCCGCCCCCCACCCCACCCCGGACAATCAGGGGGCAAGAGCTTTTATAGACGGAGGGAGGGAGCTACAGGCAGAAACAGCACAGTCAGCTCTGACCGTCATCTTGAAGTTGGTCTTCGGTGGTCTGACCTGCGTCATCTTGATTGTTTTGGGTACAGTTAGTCTTCAGCTCCAGGGTCGGTTTGTTTCCGTTTCTTTGAGGCCAGCTCCAGGAATTGTGGCAGCTTATGTCGTGGCTACAGCCTGGTCATCATGTAGTTGGCTTCCCCACCTGGTGGGGGTTTCAGTATCTATAAGACAGCTCACAGGACATGGCTCAGAATATTATCTGTAGCCCTTGAGAAGGAACTAAAGGTCCTTGCCTTTGCTTAATGACTAAACTATTATTATTTGGTCTCCTTTGGCTGTTTTTCTTTGCTTCTGCATTTTCTCACTTCTCTGATTAAACTTATTCTTTGGCTAAAGTTTTCCTGCAGACAAAAAGCAGGCAGAGGACATGGGGGGTGGCAAGGACCATCGGGCCCTGCTCCGTTTCTCTAGGACCCTGAAGAATTATGCTCAGTCTTCTCTGCCTGTGCTCTATAAATGGAACAACAAAGCTTGGATGACAGCACATCTGTTTACCATATGGTTTACTGAATATTTTAAGCCCACAGTTGAGATCTACTGCTCAGGGAAAAAGATTCCTTTCAAAATATTACTGCTCATTGATAGTGCACCTGGTCACCCAAGAGCTCTGATGGAGACGGACAAGGAGATTAATGTTGTTTTCATGCCTGCTAACTCAACATCCATTCTGCAGCCCATGGGTCAAGGAGGAATTTTGGCTTTCCATTCTTATTATTTAACAGATGCATTTTGTAAAGCTATAGCTGCCATAGATAGTGATTCTTCTGGTGGATCTGGGCAAAGTGAATTGAAAACCTTCTGGAAAGGATTTATCATTCTAGATGCCATTAGGAACATTGTGATTCATGGGAAGAGCTCAAAATATCAACATTAACAGGAGTTTGGAAGAAGTGATCCCAACCCTCATAGATAACTTTGAGGTTCAAGACTTCAGTGGAGGAAGTAACTGCAGATGTTGTGGAAACAGCAAAAGAACTAGAATGAGAAATGGAGCCTGAAGATGGGCCTGAATTGCGGACTTTAACGGATGAGGAGATGTTTCTTGTGCATGAGCAAAGACAGTGGTTTCTTGAGATGGAATCTCCTCCTGGTGAAGATGCTGTGAAGATTGTTGAAATGGTAGCAAAGGATTTAGAATATGACATAAACATAGCTGATGAAGCAGCTGCAGGGTTTGAGAAGACTGACTCCAATTTTGAAAGAAGTTCTCCCGTAGGTAAAATCTTATCAAACATCATCTCATGCTACAGAGAAATCTTTCATGAAGGGAAGAGTCCATTGATTCGGCAAATGTCACTGTTGTCTTATTTTTAAAAATTGCCACAGCCACCACCCTGATCGGTCAGCAGCCACCAACCTCAAGGCACGACTCTCCACCAGCAAAAGGATTATTATCTCTGAAGGCTCAGAGGGTGGTTATCATTTTTATTAAGCCCTTTATTGGAATATAATTGCTTTACACTGTTGTGCCGGTTTTTGCTGTACAACAAAGTGAATCAGCTGCTTCTACACATGTATCCCCATATCCCCTCCCTCCCACCACTCCTTCCCACCTTCCCTATCCCAGCCCTTTAAGTCATGACCCATCATCGAGTTGATCTCCCTGTGTTATGCAGCAGCTTCCCACTAGCTATCTGTTTTATATTTGGTAGTGTATATATGTCAATGTCTCTCTCTCACTTTGTCCCAGCTTCCCCTTTGTTCCACCCCCACCCCCAGTGTCGTCAAGTCCGTTCTCTACATCTGCATCTTTATTCTTGCCCTGTCACTGGGTTGGATGTTTATCAATTCTTAGAAAAAAAATTATTTTTTTAATTAGGGTATGTACATTGGTTTTTTTAGACATAATGCACAATTAATAGGCTACAGTATAGTGCAAACATAACTGTATTTTATATATCTTATATATAAAATTGTATATTTTTAATTTTATATTTTATTTAAAAATTCATGTGACTCACTTTATTGTAATGTTTGCTTTATCGTGGGGGGTCTGGAACCAACCCCACCATCTCTGTGAGGTATGCCTGTGATGAAATGCAGACTGAGATATGTGTGCATGCTTTCTTGGGAAATGACTTTTTATGATGGAAACATAAACCTTGAAAAATTGGAGTTATCTGTGAAATGGATGTTAACACCTATTTGCCGTACTTGACGTAGCCAGTTACAAATAAGATGTGTGTGAGTATGTGTTGCACTGCAATTTCTCTCTTGTTTAAAAAGAAAAAAAGATCGTTATAGAGAGGCTTCCAGAACCTGATGTACTGGTAAGATGGATGTACCTTACCATTTGAAGAAGTTTTTAACCTAATAACTTGTCAAAATACCATATTTATCAAGCAGAGTAGCTCAGGCATGATGATAGCTAATGTTTGTAAAGTGTCCTGTATGCAGTCACTGTTCTAAGTATTCAGTATATTAGTTCACATTAGTTCATTAATCTTCATGTTCACCCTGCCAGGTGGATGGGGAAGGTGAGGGCTGAAGAGGTGAAGGTCCTGCCAAGGTCAGATTCCTACAAAGTGGCAGAGCCTGGACTTGGGTCCAGGCAGTGTGACCCCTGCACCCCATTTCCTGACTGCTGTGTGGTACTGTCACTAGTATGGTAGTACTGATATGAAATAATAGGCATACGGATGGAATTTTGAAGGTTGTGCTTTAAAATTAAGTATTATGTGACTGGAGCTTAAACATATTGCGGTTAGCTTTGTTTCTGTATTTAAAATGATATTTTGTAGCCTATCAAACCCTGGGTTTTGGTTGACTGAACATATAGTTGATAAATATACATGGGGAAGTTTTGTGTTAAAAAATTAAGAAAGATGGGGAAAATTAGATTGAGCTGCACGTGTTTTTTTCTCTTTTTGTTTTTGGTGTTGAGTCAAATTAACCAACCCATTTATAGACCATAGTGAGGAGTGAAAAAAATTATCCTGTTCTCATCTGGCTTTGAATAAGATAGATAGTGTCATCATTTGGGTAGAACAGACTTGAAATATTTTAATTTATAGTGCTACTTATTCTTTTTGATGAAGGAATTTTCCATTGAGTATCATGTTCAAAATGATAGAGCTGTTGAACATAATTTAGAACACTTTTTATGAATTTCTTAATTTTAATATATCACTTTTTTCAGTGGTTTATGGACATCGATATCGTATCAATAAAAATTGATTTTCCACAGTGTCTTTATTAGGGGTCTTGCATATTTCTAAAAAGAGCAAAGAAACAGCTACCTTAGCATAACATTTTGCTGATGATATTTGTATAATTTTTACCATATTCATTTAAAATTATATTTTACTTCCATTTCTATAATGCTGCACAAAATATGCAGAAATACCACTAATGTACATGTTACTTAATATTTGATAATACTAATGGCATAATTTCTCACCACAAAACTCCTCTCTACATATATGGATAGATATACCCACACATACATGCACAGCATGAATAAATAGTTACACACTCACAAACACACACGTTGGTACCTGCAAACTTGCCTCTAGGTAAAATTCAACTGATTGTTCACGTGTAGCTTATCTACCTTCTAGTTTTGCTGTGACAAATTTTCCATCTCATGTGAGTTTCCTATTTTTAATTAATCAGGACATTCCCACTTTTTTTAAACCATTAAAATAGTAGGAGTTTTGGAAAAAAATATAATGGTTTTAAATGAATTAAGGTAAAACTATTTTGGTGATGTTAAATTTGTTTTGAAATAAAAGATAGTATTCTGATGCCATAAATAAGTTGCTTTGGATTTCTCTACCTAGAATTTTCTGTTCATTAGTTGACTCAACATAAATTGACTGATAAATAGTTTTAACAAGGACGTGCATCTTCTTGACCATGGCATAAAAATTCAGTTTTTGCCATGAGAAACTGAAAGGGTAATTCAGGGATGAACCCAGAGGGGTAGCATGATAAGGATTTTAAATAATTTAATAAATACTTTGGATAGATATGCTGTGGGTTTAAAATATAGTCACTTTTTCCCTTTTCACTGCATTATTCCTGTCTTGTTTTTGGTCAGGGATTAATTTGGGTAACAGCTAAATTGCTGAAATTTTTAGCTGTAATTCTTGAGAGTTGTTTTGAGAATCTACTTGTCCTGAAGTGCTGTATCTCTAAGGATCCCCTCTTATCCAAAAGTTATTTTCTCCAGCATTTGATATCTAGGAGCCCCGAGATGAAAGGGTTTCTGGCTAGCTTGGAATCCTCCACTTGGTCCTTACCACGTAGTGAATTACATAAAGAAGCTGAATTTAATAGATCAGAGATCCCAGGCAGATCAGATCCCTGTTGTTGATATGTTTCTCCTGCTGGTGCAGATTTCCATTTCCAGGATGTGGAATTAGGGCAGGAGTGTAGCTGTGCTTCCTCCCTCAGCACCTGTGTGTCACCGCAGTTTCGCGCTGTACTCTTTTTCTGAATCTGGACCTCTCTGGGGAGGGCAGCCTGACTCCTATGGGCTGGTTAAGTTGTATTAAAATTCAACAAACGTTCCTGAAGTGGTGATGTGCTAGGACCCCATCCCTAAACGCCAGCCGCTCAAAATCTAGCTGCGAGAGGGAAGCGTGGGCAGCTAGCCTTGTGTCTATGGGAGTCATTCTTCCTGGGAGTGGAGGGCTGGGAAGAAGACTTAGCTGTACACTTACCCACTGCTTCTGTCTTTCCAGGAGCAGTTCTCAGAACTTACCTGAGTCCCGCAGTTTCTCCTGCTAATTTGCAAAGCATCTCCCATATTCTCACAGTCACAGCTTGACATACCCTCTGCAACCTGCCTCTGGCTGCAAAGGGAAAGCTGTGGAAGCTTCACCTGGAGCTTTTTTCCCCCTCGGTGAACAGAGCTGTTGGGTATTATGGCTATAATTATTTTTGAAATTTTAAAAGACTTGTGTTTGGGAAAACACACCCCCAAACTCATTTTTCCCTTCTTAAGATCATCCCCATATTACTGAAGGCACATATATGTGGTGACACATATCGGAATTGTCTCTCTCCCAGATGCCTTTCACTTTACTTGTTCCACGAGGATGACTTTTGCATGTTCTGAGAAGCTGCTGGTTGATAGTCTGGCCCACAGGCAGGGCTGCCCCGATTCCCAGCCGAGGCTTGCTGGTCATCGATGCTACTCTGTTTACGAGCTATGGCATTTGGGTACTTTTCTAGTAGAAAAGTTGCTGTTCCCAGAATTGAAATTCAGTGGGGACAATATGCAAAGATAACTATATGATTACAATGTTTTTAAATGCTTTCAGTCATTTAAAAATATTAATTCTAAACTGTTATTTGATCTGAATCATTATTTGATCAACTCACAAGAATTGATTTCAGATTTTTGTATCGGTTTGGATAGATTACTTGTTAGGGGGTTCAAGGCTAATAGCCATGTCAGTTACATCATGGATTAGTTGTATCACCCATGTTGGCATCCTTGGCTTATAGAGCCCTCTGGAAAACCTGCAGAAAGCTGTGTTCAACCTAGAAACCAACAGGCCACCTTCATTTATTCCGTGTCAGAACATACAGCTACACAGGACTTCTAAGTGAGAAAAGTGTTTCCTCTCCCCATCCAATTCTGATTTCTTTACACAAGAATAGCATTTATTTTGTTTTACACCAAAATCTATAAAATACAGGAATCAAGAATCTTAGATTGTTTCATTCTATGTCAAATAGTGCTTTTTTCTCCATAGAATAATAAAGATCTGGTCTGTGTTTTTAATTTATAAGATACAATCAAGATTAATGCTTCATATCACAGTAGCCTACAGAGGTGGCAAGAAGGAAATTATATTTATTTCTTTTCAGTGACCTTCTGTGTTAGTAAATTGTGAATCAGATTTATAGAGTAAGGGATTGATTGAATGCACTTCAAAGGTGTTGTGTTATATGACATAACATTTTTATCTCAAAGCTTGTTAATCTAACCTAGTAATAAGTATTGTGAAGGTTGAAAACCTGTAGAGATATACAGGAAGTGCTGTAGTAGCAGGAATCCTCCCCTGGAAGAAGAAAGGATTTTCACTCTTACCTCACATGAGAACTACCAAGCACCCAGTTAAAGTGCAGCTGCCTGGGCTTGGCCCCTAAATGTTTGCTTTAGTTTTTCTGGGGCAGATTTGGGGTACTTCCTGTGTGTGTGTGTGTGTGTGTGTGTATGTTTTAATTTTAAAAATTGTGATAAAATATACATAACAAAATTCACTATTTTACACACTTTTTAAGTGTACATTTCACTGGTATTAAATACATTCATGCAGTTGTACAACCATCCCCACCATCCATCTCCAGAGTGTTTCCATCTTCCCGAACAGAAAGTCTGCCTGTATTACACACTCACTCCCCCTTTGCTCCTCCCCCAGCCCTAGGCCTCCACCATCTACTTTCTGTCTCTGTTATTTGACCCCTCAAAGTCCCTTGTATGAGTGGAATCAGGCAGTATCTGTCCTTTTGTGACTGACATTTCACATGGCATCATGTCCTCAGGGTTCATCCGTGTCGTAGCACGTGTCAAGATTCCTTTCCTTTTTGAGGCTGAGTAATGATCTATTGTATGTGTGTGCCACATTGTGTTAATCTACTCATCTGTTCAGGGACACTTGGGTTGCTTCCCCATTTTGGTTATTGTGAAAATGCAGCTATGAACATTAGCGTACAAATACCTCTTCAAATGTCTGCTTTCAGTTCCTTTGAGTGTATGCCCAGAAGTGGAATTGCTGGCTCTTGTAGTAATTTCATGGTTAATTATTGGGGGAACCATCATACCATTCTCCAGAGCAGCTGTGCCATTTTACATTCCCACCAGCAGTGCAGAAGAGTTCCAGTTTCTCCACATCTTCACCAACGTATATGTTATTTTGTGTTTTTTTTAAACAACAGTATCCCTCCTGATGGATATGTATATATTTCTGTTTTTAAGTTCTACAATTTACTATTTTATGCAGTTGAAGAATTACAGGGTACAAGCAATGACTTAAAGTAATTCCTCTCAGTTCTGTGCTGCAGTACTGAGAAGTTTATGGTCAAAACAGCTGTTCTTTTGAAGGCAACTGAAAGTGTTACGGAACTTTAAATAACCTCTTCGCCTTTTTAGATCTGGTGCCAGAAGCAGATGTAAAGGGCTTTGAGATGGATTGTGGGAATCAGGAAACCCCCCAAGATGGAATCATACTTTCCAGTGAAGGAGCACTGCCTGTGTGTCAGCCTTAAAGAGTAGATACATTCTTTACTTCACGGAGGAAGCAAGTTGAGAGCAGTTGGTAAAGGTAACAAAGACAGCAGGTGTAGACAGGTCTGAAGTCTCCAGCTAAAGTCTCCTGTTTGTGAGTGGCGTTGAGTCCTTTTCTCTTTCTTGTCTGTGTGCTTGTGGTCAGTCTGTTTCCTGGACATATTTTTTATGAAAAGACGTGATAGGGATTGAAACTGCAGGATGTGTGTGTGTTGGGGTGGGGGTGGGGGTCCAAGGAGCTTAGGTTCTTTATGTCTGGGTGCAGAAAGAATTCAGCCAGAGGCAAAGTGATGATAGGTAAGGAGTGATTTATTAGTATAGGATGCTTGTGAGAAATACAAGCCAGCTGGCAGGGAGCGCCGCCCCTAGAATTTAGTGGACTACATATTTATCATCAAAGGAAATGTAGGAAGGGAGAGAAGACCACTGTCTTCCTCATTCTTGAGTGGACGTCAGGCTTCCATCATCAGCTCCTCCTACACGTTGGCTGGGGGTGTTTTCTTGGCCCTACATGGTCAAGCTGGGACTGTCGTGTTGGCTATTTAAATTAGCAGAAGGGCTTTAACATATGCTAAAATATTTTAAATCATCTTGGTTTCAGTATAATGTCTCCTTTCCCTATATTTTTGCTTTTAGTGTGCACAGAGGAGCGTGTCCTGGGAATTGCTAACTTACCAAGCTCACTGGGCAGGATGTGGGTCTCAGTCCACCATTGTTTTATTGTTTTGGGGCATGTCTCATGCTTCTGTGGCGCAGTTTTGTGGTTAAGCAAGCCTGCTTTCTTGAGCGATCATTAACTTACAGGGTCTCCCGTAATTTTTTCTCTACCTACGACCCCCTAGTGGGATTAACAGTGCATACTTTGTCCCTTTACTCTGTCCCTATCAGGATGACACAGCCGTAGGTACCCACCATGCAGTACACGTGGGACCCCGTTTAGAATTGCTCCGCTACGAAGGAAAGGAGGTGTTTGTAACTTGTGTTCTAATTTTACAATACAGGAATATGGATTTTTAAACTCACCTATGTAATTATTATCCAACAAGCACAAGAGTTCTTGCAGTGGATGTATTTCCATGGCCTGGGAACACTTACAGCATATCTGCAAGGCAAGAAGATGTTTCAAGGACATATGAAACCCTCTGTGGAATACTTTCTTGGAAGTACTTTTCCATGAAGCCTTCTGACCACAATTCGCACCTCACTTCCTTACAAGCACTGGAGGAAAGAAGGACATGTGTGGGAATTCCTGGGAATTCCCTGGCTGTCCGGTGGTTAGGACTCCGCGCTTTCACTGCTGAAGGCCTGGAATTGATCCCTGGTTGGGGAACTAAGATCCCACATGCCAGGTGGCATGGGCAAAAAGAAAAAAAAAAGTGCATGTGTTTTCAGAGTATTAAAATGTTGGCACTGAAACTCAGAGGTGCCTGTGTCCCATCACTGACACAGCTGAGGAACAACTGTATCTCAGTGAGCCTGGGGTCCAGCCTGGACTCAGACTTTCTCCTTGGATGTGCTGACTGGGCACTTCCAACGTGAAGACAGTTTCTTTTTTTTTTTTTTTTTTTGCTGATACCATTCAGTCTTTTTTTAAATTTTTATTTTATATTGGAGTATAGTTGGTTTACAATATCGTTTTGGTTTCAGGTGTACAGCATAGTGATTCAGTTATACATATACACGTATCTATTATTTTTCTAATTCTTTTCCTATTTATGTTATTACGGAATATTGAGCAGAGTTCCCTGTGCTATACAGTAGGTCCTTGTTGGTTATCCATTTTAAATATAGCAGTGTGCACGTGTCAACCCCAAATTCCCTAACTATCCCTCCCCCCGTGAAGACAGTTTCTGAAGTTAAACCAACACTTTTTTCCTTATGTCCAATTTTGGGTCCTGTATTGTTGGTCGAGAGAGAATAAATTCATTCTTCTACATGAAAATTATCTTTACTATTAGAAAGTAAACAATATGGTAGTCTTTTTAGGGGCTTTTATTTAATGAATTGCTTTTCAAATTAATGAATATTTTAGGTCAGACTCCTCGGCCGCTCATCAGAGACCCGGGAATGTCATGGTCACGGTATTTTCTTGTTCTGACATTTCATTTTATATAAAACTTTTATAGATTGCTGATTTTGCTTTGTAGCCCTCGAATTTATATTTTCCCTCTCTTCTCAGCATATGTCTTGGTGATTCTGCCCAGGCTCTCCTGAGGTGCTGAGATAAGTGGCCAGTTGGGGGAGGGTGGTTTGCTTCGGCCAGTGAGACCTGAGTTGGAGTCACAGCTGAGGCAATGCCAGCTACTTACCTTGTACCAGAAACAACCACTCTAGACGTGTCTTCCCTTTGGTAAGAAAATAGAAACACATTCTAACTCACAAAGTTGTGAAACTGAATGAAAAACGTGTAGAACCTAGACACACAACAATATAAAATGCTGAGTATTTTTCCTTCTCTCTCTCATATTTATTTGAAAAAATATTATAGTAAATTTTTACTACTTTTATTTATTTGAAAACAATATTTTTGTCCTGACGTAATGTATTTGTCCATCCTATACAATATTTTAATAACTAGAGTGGTCACGGAAATTCTTGGGCTTCGTATTCTTGCACAATAATTATTTGGAGATTTTTTTTTTTATGAAAAATTATCTACCTTGACAAATTTTGAGGAATTTGTAATTTTGAAGATATGGGGTAGAGCAAGTGTTCCTTATCATATTAAGCAGCATTCATTACAATTTGTAATTAACGAGGTGAAATCAATTAGGTTTATGAATACCATTTAAGGAGTAGTAAAAAGGAGCATGCACCTTGGAGTCAGTTATTAATACAAATACAAATTAATATAAAACTCAGTTTTTTACATGTTAAAAGATAGACTTTTTAAAAGAGTAATATCAAAATTCCACCGACCCCCGCTTTTGCAATTATTTTTCCTTTTTTAACTTCAAATAATCTGATAGACATACCTTCTTGATTGTGGTGGTAGTATTAAAAAGATTTATCAGTTTCACCTGTAAAGACTAGAAGTTTACTTCTGTTACTATAGAGGTGAGAAGGCCTCAACATAAAGATACTCTTTTAAGCACGGTTTATTACATTTAAAAATATATAGACTTTATTTTTCAGAGCAATTTTAGGTATTATAGCAAAGTTGAGCAGAAGGTACAGAGATTTAGCACAACTTCCCTCCCAGACCCTCCTCCCCACATGTGCAGAGCCTCCCCCACCATCAGCATCCCCACCAGATGGTACATTTGTTACAACTGATGAACCTTCACGGACACATCACATCACCCAGCTTCCGTAGTTTACGCTGGGGCTCACTTTAGCTGTTGTACCTTCTGTGGGTTTGGGCAACTGTGTAATGACACGTATCCGCCACTGTAGTATCATACAGAGTATGTTCACTGCCCTAAAATCCCTCTGTGCTCTGCCTGTCCATCCTTCCTTTCCCCCATCACCTGCAACAACTGGTCCTTTTATTGTCTCCATCATTGTTCCTTTTCCAAAATGTCATGGAGTTGGAATCACACAGTGTGTAGCCTTTTCCGACTGGCTTCCTTCACTTAGTGATATGCCTTTAAGAGTCTTTTATGTTTTTTCATGGTGTGATAGCCCGTTTCTTTTTTCTTTCTTTTTTTTTTTTCTTAATTTCATTTATATTTGGCTGCGTGGGTCTTTGTTGCTGCATGCAGGCTTTCTCTCATTGTGGCAAGCAGAGGCTACTCTTTGTTTCGGCATGTGGGCTTCTCATTGCGGTGACTTCTCTTGTTGCGGAGCACAGGCTCTAAGCACGCGGGCTTCAGTAGTTGGGGCACACGGGTTCAGTAGTTGTGACTGGCGGGCTCTAGCGCGCAGGCTCAGTATTTGTGGCACACAGGCTTAGTTGCTCCGCGGCATGTGGGATCTTCCTGGCCCAGGGCTCAAACCCGTGTCCCCTGTGTTGGCAGGTAGATTCTTGATCACCGTGCTGCCAGGGAAGTCTCAGCCCATTTCTTTTTAGCACTGAATAATATTCCGTTGACTGGATGGACTGCAGGTTATTTACTCCTCACCTTCAGAAGGACATCTTGGTTGTGTTCAATTATGTCAGTTATGAATAAAGCTATTGTAAACATCTGTGGGCAGGTTTTTGTGTAGATGTAAATTTCGAACTCAATTGGGTAAATATCAGGAAATGAGATTGCTGGATCATATGGTAAGAGTATGTTTATTTTTGTAAGACAGCACCAAACTGTCCTCCAGAATGTCTGCAACATTTTGCATCCCCACCAACAGTGATGGGAGTTCCTTTTCCTCCACATCCCCTGTGCTCTTGTTTGCATCACTCTCTTGCCTCTTAGATGTTTTAGCCTGTAACCCTTATAAAGCATCTGTAACTAAACTTGGTCAAATAGTCTTTACATTTTGCTTTGAAATTCTGTGTATATATTCAGAACCACTTAATTATTTTTGAAGATATAATAGTGCAAGTCTTTTTAACTTTAAGCAGAATTTTTTGTTTTACTTTATGGGGGGTGTTTTCAGTATAAAACACCTTTAAATACTAATTACTTTTCTTCCCACGTGTTAATTAGATACACTGGAGATCAGGGGTGTGTAATCAGGCCACTTGTCAGACCCACTCAGGGAGTGTTTTCATGCACAAGTGTGTGAGTGGCAACCTCACCCCCTTACTCCCTGTGCCTGGGTCCCTGGACTTTCCACCCGTCACAAACTCCAACATACGCGTCTATCCCAGACCTGTTCCTGTTTAAGTTAAAGATAGTTACATAACATCTTATTCTGTTCCTTGTTTTCTTTTAATGCAGAGTTCTGTAAGCAGTCATATCTAATTCAACATATCTAGTTAAAGGAATGAATGAAAATGTACTGAGTGGATGGTTGAAATTTTGAGGATGTTTTTGTCTTACTCAAATACAAGCAGATGAATTTGTCTGTTCAGCCCAGGCTCATTATTGGAGAAGTCATGTTATTTGTATTGAACTTGTAGTTTAAATGTGCCCTTTTCTTTACTGACAGTAATTTGGCTTCTTTTTAGAGATTTTTCCTAGTATTTTCACAGGTTTCATTTGACCCTCACACACAGAAAAATCTTTCAGAATTTGCAAGGGGAGTAAGACTGTTGTGAATTGTAACACATGACAGAACTGGGCATAATTTACTTTTTGATTTGCTCAGAGTACACAAAAATTGATAAAAGCAATTGATAATAAAATTCTGAAATACCAATCCTGTAATTTTCCAAGATATCCCGTAGCCTCTGTTAATTCATTAGTGGTTTACAGTAATGATTTCATAGCAAAATACCCTGCCTATTTATTTAGCTCATTTTGCTAGAGTATAATTTTCATGAGATGAACACCTACTACATTGTTTGAACACTTATTACACCAGGAGCATTTAGCCATTATCTCATTCAATTCTCACACCAACTCCCACTTTTATTGATTTTATCTTGCCCTCATTTTTACTCTTTTCATTGCTCCCATTACAAAGAGAAAGAAAATTGATGCCCAGTGAGTGAGAGTGGTTTGCCTGTGATGATACAGCTCTTTGGACTAAGACCAGAATTCATATCTATCCCATCAGGTTCTGAGGCATCTCTGAATCAGGACCTGGGCCAGCGCTTGTGCCAGGCCTGGCTGGTCCCTGGTCCTTCACCCCAAACTCAAGTTACAGTTTATAAGGAACCTGCTGTTGCTACTGGAAGAAGGACTGGATTATTTCCACTCACTTAACTTTGTACAAATCACTTAATCAAACTCACTTGGCTTCTGATTTCTGATCTCCAAAATGATGACTTTGCCAGGAATGATTTCTAAGACTCCCTTCAGCCCTGAAGTTCTCTTTCCTCTGTTCTCTAAGTCCTGTGAATGACAGGTTAATGCATGAGTCTTTGAATATAAACGTTAATACGTTGTAACACTTTCTTCTGCCAATAATTTTCCCTCATTTTAAAAAGAGCAGTGTTTTCTCATTGGAAGAGTAAATTTAATTTTCAAGAGAAATTTACAAAATAATATTTTAGGATAATATTTGCAAAAGGTTAGCAAAGTTAACAACTTTATCAAACCTATTTTAAAATACTTTATCATCATATGCATAGCTGGCTAATTATCAGATAATAAGTATTAGGTCTAATATTTTACAGTTTTCATATACATTCTAATTTGAGGCTAATGAAATTTTGTACGACTGGAAGAATGGGGCCTCTGCCTTCACAGCCACTTAATAAGAAAGGTCAGGGCTTTACCAGAGTTATGTTAATGAACTGTAATGCTAACCATTGATATTAAGTGACACATCTCAGACTTATGTCACTTATCACCTAGTCCTGTCACTCCCAACACACTATACTCCAAAGTCATCTGCTAGTACTTTTAACAATCATTGTAAAGACGAACTAATTACTACCTTATTGCAATGGGGTTGGTTGTATTTCTAGTTAAGGCCAGAACACTTAGAAAGTAAAATAAATTTTAATATAGGATAGGTGACAACATGTTTAAAATTTCAAATTTACCTTTAATACGAGAGAGGAGACAGCATGATTCCAGGAAGATTTTGTGGGCTTGGAAATCAGAGAATACTGGATTTGAGTCTGAGCTCTACTACTTAGTAGCTCTGCAAACTTGGAAAAATGAATTAACCCAAAGCCAAAGGTAATGTTTGCAGATTAACCTTTAACTCAAGCCCTGAAGGCTTCCAAGAGACAGTTAATAAAGAGGTAGGAGAAAAGAAGGAATGGGAGAACTCAGGCTGTCCTTTAGGATCAAGGCATCTTTAACTGTTTATACAACATGTGTTACATATTCAGGACATTCACACACTTTTACAATGATTTCACAAGCACACTTAAAATATGCATGAAATGTTTGATTCTAAAGTGTTAAGAATTCCTATCAAGAAAAGAACTAATGAACATGGATTTCCACTGAGTTTTGGCACTCCGTGATGGGTATGTTTTGAGCACTACTTTTGAGTAAATGGAGGTAGGAACCTATCCCCTACTCATTTAAAGTTGAAAACACGAGGAGGAAAATAGAGATGAATTATATATGTTCTACTAAATGTTAATCCTGGAGATAAACTTTTATATTAATTAGGCTCCGATTACTAGATATTTAAGTACTGTTGTCTCTTATAAGTTCAGGGGCAGGGTTATGATTTGAATTGTGTCCCCCCAAAAAGATATGTTGAAGTCCTACCCCCACCCCCATGCCTCTCTATGTGACCTTATTTGAAAATAGGGTCTTTGCAGATGTAATCAGTTTTTTAAAGATGAGATCATACTGGTTTAGGGTGAGCTGTGCCCCAGTGTGGCTGGTATCCTCGTAATAAGAGGAGAAAAGAGACAGACACAGGAGGAGAAGACGAGTGGTGGGGAAGTGGAGATTGCAGTTGTGCTGGACGAGCCAGGAAGCGCCAGCGGTTGTCCCAGCCTCAGGGGCCAGGACGGCAGGCTGGAATGATCCCTGCTGTGAGCACAGGGACGGAACCACACTGCCCACGCCTGGATCTTGCCCTCCAAGCTCCAGACACGTAAGAGAATTAATTCCTGTTTTTTTAAGTCACCCAGTTTGCAGTTGTTTGTTTGGGAAGACAATACAGTCAGACGTATCAAAATGATGTTTGAACGACTCCTATCATCACTAAACATTCCATTGTATAAGCACAAGAGCTGATGTACAGATAAACACAGGCTGATGTCTTCCTTTGATCTAAATATTAAACACAGGGTCTGTTAATGTTAACTTTTAATACGTTAATTTTTAATTAACATTTTATATAGTGTGTGTGTTATTACATGAATGTTCTTGCTTAAGCAGCACCCGTTTTTCTGGCTTCAGCACCTGATTTTCTTTTGGAAAAGCACACCTCACTCCTTCTCTTAGACCACAGGTCTGGATGTGCTGATCCTGACCCAGATCTGACCAGGGAGGAGCTCCCTGCCCTGCTGTCTTCAGCAACTAGTTTAAGGATGAGAACATGGCCCAAGCCAGTCCAGTTAGGTCCTGGGATGTGCAAGGGAGTTAGAGGAAGGAGGAGCTGTCTTTCTGCAGGTGCAGCTGTGTAACGTGACATAACTTTGGAGAGAACCAGAGCCACTGTGGCGGGAACCCCAGATGTAGGTGTGCAATGTTACAAGGGGCAGCAGGTAGAACCCAATCCTGAACCTACAGGTTGGACCCTGCCTCCAGCCATGTGTGAAGTGAGCTGTAAGAGTTTCCTTTAACTTTTCTATCTTTGGTTAAGCCAGTCTTTTAAAATTAATTAACTTATTATTTATTAATTTATTGGCTGCGTTGGGTCTTTATTGCTGCATATGGGCTTTCTCTAGTTGTGGTGAGCGGGGGCTACTCTTGGTTGTGGTGTGCAGGCTTCTCATTGCAGTGGCCTCTCTTGTTGCAGAGCACGGGCTCTAGGCACGTGGGCTTCAGTAGTTGTGGCACGTGGGCTCAATAGTTGTGGTGCACAGGCTCAGTAGTTGTGGTGCATGGGCTTAGTTGCTCCGTGGTGTGTGGGATCTTCCCAGACCAGGGATTGAACCCGTGTCCCCTGCATTGGCAGGTGGATTCTTAACCATTGCGCCTCCAGGGAAGTCCCGAGCCAGTCTTAATCAGTCTTTCTTATGTATCCTAAAGCAAGCTAACTGTATAGAAACTAACATCTAGAGCCGAGTTGTTGGCAGTCCTAGAATGTTTATAAAGGCAGGGACCAGGCAGGTGGACTCCCAGCCCCTGAGTAAGAAGCTGTCATTCCTGCTTTGTTGCAGGAATCACTGGTTATGACTCTAGGGTCTCAGAACATGTGCCTGTGAGCTGGTCCTTTTGGGGGTGTGCTAGATACCTGGGCTTTTTCCCTGAAAATTCTGTATGTTGATATCCTGTAAAACTGCATTTTCCCTGAAGCTTTACTGCCTATTTCTGTGGCTGGTCTTGCCATTGTATCAGCAGCTTAAAAATGAAAACAAACGTTAAAACACTTGAAAAGTCTTTGACCTTGAAAACTAAAAATTCACTGTATGTAATTATATTTGGAGAGATGTTCAGGAAAATATTTAATTCAACAAAGTTATCTCAGACTAAGGAGTTGGTATGCATCAGATTGTCCTCAAGGTCAAAGCCACGTCCTCCTGTTACATTAGCTGTTGTGGGTGACACATCATCTATGGAGGCCTCTTTGTTTCTACTCCGTTTGGCCCCTCACTGGAGTATTGGATGCCTCCTGGGCACCCAGGCTTGTGAATTGGGAGCGTGAACTTGAAGGCAGTGAGCTAACCTGGGCAGCCACATTGCCCAAAGCTCCTGAAGAAGGTTGGACAGTGTTGCTGTAAAATCTTTGGTGTGGGTAGTTTAAATGAACCATAGCCAATATCTTTATTCTCCCCTGTTTTAAGGATGACAGTGAGTCTCGTCAGTGAGCAGCCAGCAAAGTGGCCATGGTCCCAAATCAATCCTCGCCCCAACAGTGTCTTCTGTAAAATGCATCATTTATAAATCTGTGTTTTCAGCCCATGTTACCACTTGATAGTGGTCAAGCCCTTTCAGGCAGTAAGAATAAAATAAAGAGCTAGACACAAACTCACTGAGGGAGAAACACACATTCCAGGTGACCTCTGAGACTAAAATCGCAAAATATTGAAGCAATGTGCATCTCTCAGAATGCTCACCATTAGCTGTATATTTTCATCGTAAAGGAGTATATCTGGCAGAGAATGTTTAAAAAGGATGCAAGTAGACCCTTCCATTTAAGAAGTCCCCTATTTCAGAGGATAGCGCTTTATCACACATCTCTTACTGGAGAGTCCGCTGAATAATAATAAGAATCATTCCAAATAACTGTCAGCAAAAATATTTTAAGGTGGTTTTTTTTTGTATCTTCTGTGTCTGGTTTACAACAGAACTGAAAGGTATTTTAGGTTGAACTGTGACTCAGCATGAGGCTGTACCAGGGACAGAAGCAAAGAAATGATGTCAAGAAGACACTGGCTTGAAGGAGCAGGAGATCCCAGGCTCTGGGTGTGTCCCACGTAACTTAGAGAAGAAAAGCAGATGAAGATACGTGAAGTCAGACCATCAGAATTCAGTGTCCAGGGAAATACACCGATGTATCGTGCGAGTACACTATACACAACTCAAGTAGGCCAGGCAAGTGTGTGTCTTATGAGGGGAACGTCACCTCTGTCACTGGGTAACCACATCAGTAGGCGGAGTCTGAGTTTTTTGGCAAGATATGTTCAATAGTCTTTCATAAACATTTAAGACGTGAAGATGAAAAACAGGATTATTTTATTGGGAGTTGAGTTGCCAAAGCTCAAATAGGATGTTCACCTTTAATGACTGTGTCTAAGCTGTGGTGAGGACTTCAGTTCAGGTCCTGGCTGGTAAGGGGTGGAGGAGGTGGAGGTGACTGAGGCAGAGATGATTTTGTGCGGAGTCACCTGCACGAATGATGCGGAGTTGCAGCGACCAGGAAGAGCGCTGCTTGCAGAGCTCCTGACAAGTAGGCACCTGAGTCAGCAGTACTTAGCTGGCGTTGGGTCCCTGTTCAGACGGGGGACGTCCAGCCTTGGGGACAAGGATGACGATGCAGCTAAACTAGTCAGGTCTGGCTCTAGGGCTGGGACACTGGGAAGAGTCTACCAGCAGGGATTGTGACGGGAAAGGAGATAGAGAACTAGTTTCCCAGGACTAAGGAAAGTATAGAGCAGGTTTCAGGGCCAGAGGGCAGCCTGACACCACAGGAGAGACACACAGCTGGAGGCGGGGCTGCAGAGCCAGTGGCTTTGGTCTACCCACCTCGGTGTTAAATGGAGACTTTTTAAATTCCTTCTACGAAGGAAGTGGAGTCATGTAGGGACTCGTGCCAAGTCAGCGGATAGGGTCCCTGTCTCACACCCTAGGAGATTAGCCATCTGTCTGTCTGTCTGTCTGTCTGTCTGTCTATCTATCTATCTGTGTATCTATCTATCACTATATCTATCTATATGATTATATAGGTATATGATGATACCTATCTATCTACCTCTATATCCATCTATCTATATCTATCACTATATCTATCTATATGATTATGTATTTGTATGATATATATATATATTTATATATGATCGTCTCTTACATTATTTCCTCTGCTCTCATGACCCTGAAACCTGCCCCACTTTCAGACATCGCCCTTCCATCCACATATGGGGTCACACTTAGGTGTTGTAATAACCATATAGAAATAATGAAAGCCATAAAGCAAAACAAAAACAAGAATAAAAAATGTGCCAGTCTGTGAGGTCACAGTCTATAGAAGAAATAGCATTTTTCTGTCCTAAGACTTCACTCCTGTTGTGTTTTCCTTCTGTTTAGAGATGACAAAGTCAACTCTCCCTTCTTCACTAATCACTGGTCAGGTTCTATTTTATACTGATCCTGAAAAAGTTCCTATCCAATTTAAACTAATTTATGAAAACAGTAAATTTTTATCAATGATAGGGATTAATCTGGGAACTAATATATTACTCAAAATATACTGAAGTACAAATGTATTTGTTGACAAATAATTACTTAATATATAAAGAGGCTCGAGATTTTAAAGCTGTGTGGAGATAAATTATCTTTTTATTGAAGTATCCCAACTTTTATTTCCCTCTGGAAATGATGTTATTGTTGATTAGTTCAAAGTATCTACGCCCTTTCAAATACATTTAGCATAGCTTTATATGCGATTATATAAGTGCCAGTCATTTTTCTGGCTAGAGCACTGCTAGTTTAAGTTAATGGAAATTCTCAGAGATACAGATCTCAGAGGCCACGCTTTATCTTTACTAAAAGTTGGCTATTGGGGGTGCACGTGTGAGAGCTGTGGTTTTAATCAGAGAACAGGGCTTGTCTTGCTGAGCTGATGGACAGGAATCGTCACCATACGGCTGGGTTGTGCACGACACTGCAGCCCTGTTTTTAATTAGGTGGTTACATCGCCCTCCAACTGTGCTTTCAAACCTTATTTCTGTCCTTCCATTAAGCCAAAGACATTCAGTGTCTCCCACTGAGAAATACAGAGATGGCTTTTTTTATCAGTTATTCCCTTCCATGCCTGCTTTCTTTGGTTTTCAGTGGTTTCTTTTTTGCTGTTTTTAAAAATAAACCTTGGGTATTTGGATTCAAATTTTATCCCTAAATTTCTCAGTTTATTACCTTGTTCGAGAATGACTTTTTGAACATGAAAACTAATAAAAATTGTTCTATATACATAAAATTATTTTGTCCTCTGTTTCTAGGTTGGCTACACTTTTATTTAGGCTTTCTAGAATTTGAGAGAATTCAGAGGTTTTCAGAATCTGGGAATCTTTTCGTTCCAATATTTGGTTTCTTTCTGAATGTTATTTGTTATAAAACATTTCAGAAAGAAAATAGTGGCAACTCTATTACTATATTTTCTTGTGTTACATGCAATTTCCTGTGGATAGAAGGGAATTCTGAAGTCAGGAGTCGATGACAAACATAATAATTTATTATTTGGTGAGACATTTTTATTGTGATAAAACAGCTGATGAATTTGAAGTGCACTTAGAAGAAAGAAAAGTATTGGTGGTCATTTTATAGAGGAGAATTTTCATCTAGTAAATTCATGTGGCGAATTGAGGCAGTTTATGGATAGCAGCACCTTCAGTAAGCTCATACAAATGTTTTTGGTACCACTGGGCAGAGGCAGGCAAGGATGCAGGCTCAGCATCCTTAGCATCCTTGGTGCCTTGTGTGCAGACTCACTGTGCACCCACCTGACTCAGCGTAATCCTCCCCTTATGTTTCAGGGAATAAATTTCATTCAATTTCACTGTCACTTTACTGTCCTCAGAGGAGTGATGACTTTTCCCTCACAGGAGGCGTGAGTATTAGATAGTCTGTCTGAGGCTGTGAGGATTGTACTTAGTCTGCAGGAAATACTTAACAACAGTAATGATGCCTAATAACATATGTTATTAGGTACGTGTAGCTTCTTCACTTACAGTTTTAAAGAACAAATATACATTTTTTTTGTTTGTTTTTCCAAACATGATGTTACCTTGAGCATTTATTTAAAAAATAAACCCTTAAAAAGGCCCAAAGCTAAATTACTTTAGTTCTAGTCAAAGGTTCCTTTTAGTTTTAAAAAGTCATATATTAATGCTTGGCACTGCAGATTTCCTGCTGATAAATTAGTAGTCATGTTTGTTGCGATGATGATGTCAGGGTACCATGATATTATGACTAACATCTTCTGCCAGTGGCTCTGAACTAAATTAAATCACAGCAGCGATAATGCAGCCCTGCTGAGATCTGCACTGAGCTTGAGTGGTTGAGAAATAAAACCATTAGTTGTAATTGAAGAATTCAGGTTACTATGTAGTAGTTTTTCACAGGAAACTATAAAGAGGATGAATCCAAATCAGCCCAAAATAACACAATAATCAGTCCTTATTGTCTCATTAGGATCTTAAGAGATAATGACAGTGGAGACCTTTAGTGTGTTTTCCAGAACCTAAATAGAAATGCAACTTATAATTTTGAGAATTGGAGACAGAACAAAATGTCATTTAAGTTGGGCTCTTTTCTTCTAAGCTTTTTTTATTGTCGTTTTCCCTGTGATAGTTAAGAAAGTTAAGTTTGAAATCAACCTGTGTGTCTTGGTAGAGCACCCAGTTCCTTTCTTTGTAGAGCTTGGTTTCGCTGTGAGCACACCTCCTGTGTGTGTCAAGTCTCAGCCATGAGTTACAAGCCTTGACTGGGCACGTAGCACCCGCAGAGGTGGACACACGATGTCTTGTGTGATCTTAGGAATAGGACAGGTCACTTACCTGACTTCTCTGATGGAGAAGCCAGAGGTCAGCTGTGTTGTAACGTGTGCGGCTGGTGGACTTCCCGCCCTGGCCCCCGTCCTCCATTTCTCCTTTCCTGCCAGTGACAGCCGGCGTGCCCACCAACACTGCCGCCTGCATCTTTGCCTCTGAAAGTCCAGCTGATAATTGAGGATCTCTATATTCAATAATTAAGTCATGTGCAAAAATTGGACACTTCATATTTACTTTACATACCTGCCCCCCCCCACACACAAAAAAATGCCCTAAAATCTTGACTTTGTTTAATGGCAATTGATTTCTTGATTTCTCAGGCTTGTGAGTTGGGACTGTTTCAGCCTCCTCCTCTTCTTCATTCAGATTCTCTCTTAATTTGCTGAAGTAGTTCAGCAGCTGCTCCCTCTGCAGTAAGTTAATGTACATTGTGATCTTTAGTGTCAAGCAAAATAAATCAGCCTTGGCTGAGCTGAGCAGGAAGGTAATGGCTAGGGTGAGAACCAGCATCATCTGGGTCCTGTGCTGGTCCAGATTTCAAACCCGGAAGTGGATCTGATGGGCAGGTCCAGGCCGCACATCCACGCCATGACTGAGATGCTTGGGTCCTGTTCTTGGAGTAGAAGCGTGTTCAGGTTGGGGGGCAGCGGGGTGCGATCCTGAGAGGAAGGAAGACCGGAGACAAGAGAGGGGAGGGCTGAAGAGTAGAATCCATCCCCTCCGCTCCATCCCAGGTGATCACACTCTGCTCCAGGCATGGTCTTTGCTTCTAGATTTCCTTCGCTCTGCCCTTCAGTCCATAGGGGGTAAGTGGCGTCCTCTGACAGAGCTTCAGTTCTGTAAACCAAATGTCTCTTCTCTCCTGTCCACACTTTCTCTTCACTGTGTGTGCCTTTGTAGTAGGTGAGCCTTTCACCGCTTACATCATTAATGTTGGGATGTGTCCTTCAACATTTTGATCACAGAACCTGTGATTTAGGACCTTACATCCCTATTGGAGAATAAAATATATTAGTCACGTGAAGGAGCATTTGTTTTTGCTGAAGATAATAAATGACAAAGGAGATGTATTTTCTTTGTTCTCAGAGAACAAATGTGAGTATCCCTTTACTGAGATAGCTCAGCCATATAATAAAACAGTTCATAATAGTTAAACTGTAATAAATGTAGGGTTTACCCTAATCATGTTGTCTTTTCTCATACCTGTAATAGAGTTAATACCCTGTGACAGCTAGGACTCAATCAATATGAAAATATTATTAGACCAGATTTTGTATTAATTGGATGCTATTCATCTGAGTATAAAAAATATGAATTTGTCTTAATGTTTAGGTGACGATTAAACTCAAATTGACTTCTGGGGAAGTTTACTTTTTAAATTTAATTTGTGAATTGTGCCTCAAACATGTGATATTTTAAGTAAAATATGAAGAAAGAAAACTAGGAAAGCTGTCATCTTAGGACCAGCTGAACTCAGGACCAGCAGAGCAGACCGCCTGGGCTGGGGGTTCAGGTCTGACCTGGGTGCAGAGCTCAGCAGCTCAACTTACTGGGGGTTGTTAAAAGTGCCCTTGCAGAGAACTCTATTTACGACCTAGGAGTAATGTTTGAAAACAGCAACTTCCTGCCGGCAGCTCCTGCTCATGTAAAGCTGTGGGCTAGAGCAGGCGGGAGACTTGTGTGCAGGGTTGGGACAAACCTCTCCGGGCTGTAAGCTCAGTAACTAGATCAGAGATGTTACTATTAGGATCTTTGGATGGAACTTGCACCTATTTTGATCCTGGTTCTTGTTTGGGAGCCTTGAAGGCCCACATGGAGGCAGCCCCTCGAAGCGTGGAGGGATGCAGGGAAGGAGACAAAGAGGAGAAAGAGGCTGTTCTGGACAAGATGAGTCTTCTGATCAAAGTTCTAAAAGACACGAGGGAAGAATACAGCAGAAAAACATTAATACAGGTAATTAGCAGGATTGGAAAAATTAACTAATTATGCCTCGAAGGACCTACTTCAAAAGAATCAAATTAAATACTGGGAATTGAGTAGAATGAGAAAAAATATAGGTAAACTTGGAGGGATTACCAGAGATTGGTCAAACATGTTGGTAAATTCAATTAATTATGACCCTGAAAAGGCCAGAGATTAATTCTGTATGCCTAAAATTTTGGAACAAAAATGTAAGAAAACAGTAATCAGTTTAAACATGGGTATGTACTGGGAAATCCCTGGTTGTCCAGTGGTTAGCACTCTGCACACTCACTGCTGGGGGCCCAGGTTCCATCCCAGGTCGGGGAACTAAAATCCCACAAGCCACGAGGTGTGGCCAAAAAAAATAATTATATATATGTGTGCGTGTGTATTAACGAGTGCTGAGATCCTCGTGTGGTTTGGGAGAACAGATGATGAAACCTCCACTGTTGGTTGTAAAATCCCAGCTTGAAGCCAGCTGGTGAAGCAAAGCTGTGCTCCTTGAAGGCTGTGTCTGATCCAGGGCCTCCCTGGTGGGGACCATATGTTGTCCCCATATTGTTTTTGTCATTTTTTCATAGTCATAGACCCTCAAGTGTTCGGGGCACATTGCTGCTCCAACTGAAGGTTCCGTCTCTGAGTCTCCTTGAAAGTTAGATCAGGCATACGACTCAGCTCTGGCCAAACAGAAAACTATTGGGAATGTCCTCTGTGACTTTTGGAAACTACACGTAAGGCATCCAGTGGACCTTCTGGTTTCCAGAAACAGCCCTGGCCATAGATAAGGCTTTTCCTAAGTTCATGAGATTGAGTCCAGGCAGAAGCATTTTGGGTTCCAGGGAACCTAATGGTCCCTGAAGAATTGGTCCTGTACCGAGGCCTCAGCACTGACATCTGCTCCAGGCAGTTCTGCAAATGGCAGTGACCGTGGCTAGGGCAGCGCTGCGAGAGAAGAGCATTAAGTAGTCAACATGGATTGAATGGAAAGCTGCTTAGTCAACAGAAATTTCCTGCACATTTAGTCTTCTTACATGCGAGCATGGCCATTTTTGGGGGTAAAATCCTTGAACAGGAAGTGAGCAGGATGGAGGGACAGTCCTGGGGGCTGGAGAAGGGTAGGATGAAAGCTCTGGTAGGATAAGAGCTGCCTCTCGGGGCATCGACCCACACAGGTGTCTGCCTGCCCGGCGCTGTTCCCACCGGACCTTCTGCACGCCTGTCCCCCGACCTCTGCCCTGTTCCCTGTCTTGTACTTTGTGTGCTGAAGACCAGCCAGCACGTTCGCCAAGCCTGTGGTCCATCTCTCCTCCTAACTCACCTCTCCTCCACATACAGCAGACAGTGTGACACACAGCCCAACCCTGTGCCCAACCCTCCATTGCTCTAGTCCAGGTCCACCCCTGTGTAGGACCACATGCAATGCAACAGAGTGCATTCACTGCTGATCTGATCCGAGAGCCGGGGCAGACGTCCATCTTATCTTGATCACCACGAGAGCTGTAGCTGTGCTTTGAGGGGATTTGGTGCAGCACTAAGACCAGGTACCTCGGGCATCCAAGCCACCCACACCCTCGGGGTGTGATCTCCAGGGCCTCATGTGCTATTCAGTCTTCATTTAAGGACAGCAGGTTGCTGCATATTAGGGAACCACCCAGTTTGATGGGCCAGTGGGGGTCCCTGGTTACTGGTTTCCCCACTCAGGCCTGGAGCATTAGCTAGAGCATATTTTCCCAGCAGAAATTAATTGACAGTGAAAGGGGGTTTGCCTCACGAAAGAATTCTAGGTTTGCACATGGTTCTCCTGCTTGGGCTTGTGTTACGAGCCTCTAGTAGCGGGGCTGCCGCATCTACCCTGGACGCGGGACAGACCTTCCTCTGGACCCCAAGCAAACTACCAGGACTCCTGTAAACATCACAGTGTGACAGTGAACCCAGTGCCTGCAGTGCTCACCACCTGTTCCCTGGCACGTGAGTGAGTAACTGGAGCTAATAAACTCCAGGTGTTACTTCTGAGTGTATACGGTAAACCCCAGCATGTGACAGGTGGGGCCCAAAAAACACTGAAACATATAAAGTGTCCATTTTGCATCATGTGAGCTCAGAAACTTCCAGGCATGTCTGTGTGTCCCGTTGTCCAAGGGCCCATCATGCTGTCCAAAATTATCTTCCTTTGCGCTGCCGTGTGGGGTCCCTGTTGGTGGCCTTGGGCCTGTCTCTGTAGGGTTGTGGAACATTCTGGCCACGTGGCTGCTGTAACTGCCAGGACTGTGACCCTCAGTCCAGGAATCTCCCAGTTAGTTGGTGCCAGTTTTGTCCTCCTGACTTGGGGAGACGGAGCGGGGAGCCCAGGGTGGGTGTCGGACTCGCCTCCTGCTGACATTTCTCTGCCTTGTCTTCCTTGCCTAAGTTACCATCCCTGGATGGGAACTCCAGGACCCACCTTGACAACATGCCTGGCAGAAATGGGACCAGTTGCCTCTCACTGTTTATTTACATCTGCATTCAGAGAGCTGATGCTTGGACATCACCGGATTTTACTATAATCGTTTTCCCCAACATTTTTCTCCCACCAGGACCAGCTGGCAAGAAACAGCAGCAATGAAATTTGGGTGCTTTCTTTATAAGTAAATTATTTAAGACAACGTAAATAAAAATGCAGTGAAAGAGTAGATGTTGATTTTTCTGTTTTTGGAATAGTAAATACTTGCCCTAAAAAAAAAAATCATTTGATTTATTATTTCAAACATTTGAGTTTTTAAAGTCTGAACCTTTTGTTTAAAGGTTATTTTTTTTCAAGCTCCAACATTCTTACAATCTATACTTCATGAATTGCATAGAATAATAATATTTTATTAATCCATTTTCAATACATGACACAGTTCACCTACTGTTTCTGCAGTTACATGCTCTAGAAACTCACCTGGTTTAGTGAATCTAACAGATTGTGAGAGATTTTCAATTAGGGTTTGGCACTGGCAGCATCCCCTTTTTATTCTGTCCTTAAGAAACGGATGCATCCCAACTCACCACCCCTCTTTTCTCCACACTACCAGGACTAATTGTGCTTGATTGTCATTTTGCTTGATTAGTGGGTTTTTATTTTATTTTATTTTATTTTTATTTTTTATAGATTTATTTATAGGCTGTGTTGGGTCTTCATTATTGCATGGGCTTTCTCTAGTTGTGGCGAGCAGGGGGCTACTCTTTGTTGCGATGTACAGGCTTCTCATTGTGGTGGCTTCCCTTGTTGTGGAGCACGGACTCTAGGTACACGGGCTTCAGTAGTTGTGGCATGTGGGCTCTACAGCGCAGGCTCAGTAGTTGTGGCACACGGGCTCCACGGCATGTGGGACCTTTCTGGACCAGGGATCAAACCTCTGTCCCCTGCATTGGCAGGCAGATTCTTAACCACTGCGCCACCAGAGAAGTCCCTTTAGTGGGTTTTAGAGGTGAGCATTTTTTTCTTTTTATTTCTTTTATTTTAGTTATTATTTTATTTTATGAGGGTGAGTTAAAAATTATCCACATCTTTGCTGATTCCATGTGTTTACACGGAGCCACATCTTGTAGTTCTCGGCTTTTGTGCTGGGACTGGATTCTACTCTAGGTTTTAGGCCTGATTGGATGCCATTGCCTTGTCCATTTACAAACCCAAGAAAGTGACAGCAAATACTTTTTGAATGTTTTGGCTATTTGGATAAATGCGTCAGTCAACAAAAATTTCCCGTGTCTTTAGATTTCTAAATTAGGTGTTTGGGGATGTTAACTTGCTGCATGTAGTGGTGTTACTGAACCAAACTCAGGTCCACTTGCCCACAGGCTGTAAAGCCAAGCTACTGACCCTGAGTTGTGGGGAAGGAAAGTGCAGTATTTACTGCAGGCGCCAAGCAAGGAGTCCAGGCAGCTAGTGCTCAAAATACCCTGAACTCCCTGATGACTTTCAGGAAAAGGCTTTTAAAGATGGGGTAAGGGAGTGGGGTTGTGGGCGTGTGATCAACTCGTGGACATTCTTCTGACTGGTTGGTGGTGAGGTCACCGGGAGTCGGCATCATCAACCTTCTGGTTCCAACAGGTCTGGGGTCTCCGTGCTTATGGGCAGCGTGTGGTTAACTTCTTCCACTTGGTGGGGGCTTCAGTATCTGCAAAACAGCTTAAAGAATGTGGCTCAGAATATTATCTATAGCCCTTGACCTTGTTTACTCGTTAAACTATCATTGTCTTGCTTGACTGTTTTCCTTTCTTCCTGTACGTTCTCACTTCTCTAACTAAATTTATTCTTTGTAACTCAGAGAAGGCCTAGGAGGCTAAAGTTTTTCTACACACAAGAGGCAGGCGGAGGACATGGCGGTGGGGGGGTGGGTGGGTGGTGTTCTGTACATGGGAAGGCCCCAGAGGGTCCTGCTTGGTTCCAAAGGCAAACCATTAATCTGGTAGATCGGTGCCAGAGGTGCGGTCCTCTGGAAGATAGCAGCTAGACAGTTTCATTTGAACCAGGTGAAGTACAGATTAAGCTGTCTAACAAAATTAGCTGACCGAAAAGGGCTGTATTAGAAAGTTCACTGTCCTCTGATTTAGTTGTGCTGGTTGTTTGGAATTTAATCTAATCACACTGAGTTGGTGGCAGTCAGTGGAAGCTTCATTTAACAACCTTCAGATCAGTCTTTTGCAGAGGACTGTCTTTTGTAAGTGATGATATTAATTGGAAATGACAAACTGAACGCTGAGGAAGACCCTGGAGGCTCATTCACCTGCCAGGGTGATTATCCTTGGGCTTCATCAAGATGGTCTGTTGCAGTTGCATTCGCAGCTGTTTGAGCACATTGACCTGAAAGAAGGGATATTTGACAAACATTTTAAAAGCTTTAATTAATAAAATATGTTCTGAAGATGATTACGTCTATTAAAAAGTATTTTATGAATTCTACTAATTTGTTACTTCAGCCAGTATTATCACCAGTTCTGTAAAACTGTCTTCTTTTTAAAGCTCTGGGCACACATAAAACCTCTTTCCATATTTAGGAAGTTTAGATCCCAGGGGTTACATGGAAGTCTTCTGTGGATGTTGCCAAGAGCATCTAAGTGCAGATTTGAGACAGTGAGATCGACTTCTGCATTCCTGTTCCTGTCATTACTTGTTTTTCACTGATTTTTACCTGTTCTCAGTGTGCAGTGACTTACCTCATAAAAGAACACGCCACATTGGTGAGGAAGGCTTAATTTTCAGTACCTAAATTTCAGGTGAAATTTGTCATCTTTGATTTTTGGTTGTGTTCTCTGCTAGGCTGAGGTAGTTGATGGAGAAAGCCTTAAATATTATCACGGAGAATGGAGATTTTCTTAAAAGCCTCAGAGAAAGGAGGAAATTGACTTTTTATTGATGCATAATTTATATACAATAAAATGAAATAAATTAAATTGTACAGTTTCATCCATTTTTGTGGATGCAGCTAATTGAATTAACACAACCTCAGTTGAAATAAAGAAAAAACCTTCCTCACACTGTCTGCTCTGCCCGCACCCTCTGTCCTGTCCTGATCCAAGCCATCCCTGCTATGAACTGTTCTGACTTCTTTCACTTTTAGTTTAGCTTATTCTGGAATTTGATGTAAATGAAACTACACTGTGTATATATCTCATGTCTACTATTTTTGTTCCAGTATAATGTTTTTGAGATTTAGCCAACATTTTTGCATGTTTCAGGGGCTTTTGCGGGGGTCTGTTTTATTGTTGAATAGTATTCTGTCTGCATGACAACGATTTGTTTATTCACTCCTCTGTTGATGGGTATCTGGGTTCGTTCTTGTAACTGTGGATGCCAGGAACATTTTTGTAAAGGTCTTTTTGTGAACATGCAAAAGATTACCTTGTCTGAATTCATAGATGTGGCGTGGTTCAATTATATAACCAACTGCTGAACTATGTCCTGGAGAGGTCATGCACAACATCAATTTATATCCCATCATCTCTCATCCACCTCCCTCTCCCCGTCCTGCATCCATGGAGCTGGATTCCAGGAGCACATGGCCCTTGTCGCCAACATGAGATTCAGCTTTGTCAGTAGAGGAGCTGCAAGGGCGTTGCAGAGTTAGGGGCGAGGGGGTGGGGTTCTCTGGTTTCTCCAGAGTTGCTTCTCTGGTATCTTCTTATTTCTCTGCAGGGGTGCTTGAAGGAGACAGGTGGTGGGGGCTCCACCCCAGCTGCATTCCAGGGCAGGCTTGCACACCCAGGCTTGGGGGCACCGTGCACCCCAGGTCTTGCTCTGGCAGGTGGATGCCCAATGCTCAGAGTCCTGCCAGTGTCAGCCCAGCTGCACATGGGTGGGGGCTTCCAGCTGCCCTCCCAGCTTTGGTCCCTCCCTCCAGCCTGGGTGCACCTATACCAGCTGTCGGGGCATTGGGACAGGGTTGCCTGCTCTCCAGCGACTGTGGACCAGCCCTGTCCTGTCGGCCAGATGCTCCGGCATCCAGTGGGTGGCAGCCTTCTCCAGGGAGGTATGCATCCCAAGTCCAGGGGGAGGCGCAGGTTCCTGGTTCGGTTCCTTCCCTAATGCTCTGTCTCAGCATCAGAGCATCCTCTAGGGCTCCCTTACCTGCTACCGTTCTTGCTCTGCTGTAATCAGTAAGTCCTTATTTTAAACTTTCCCTGTTAGAGTTGCTGTGTCTTTCTTCTCCTCATTGGATCTGGGCTGGTGATGGTGATTGCACCATTTATCCTCCCACCAGCCCTGTCTTAGGGTCCATTGACCTACGTTCTTGCCAGCACTTCTTATGATCAGCCTTTTTAAGTTTAACATTTGTTGTGGTGGTGAAGGGGTAACTTACCACGCTTTTAATTTTGTATCAGATTAAATAGATGCTGTCAGGGGACTGTGTCCTGATTCACACCTAAGATTGAACGTTCCTAATGCAGTTCTGTGTTTACACGTACACATCCATGCATGTGTGTGCTCAAGTGTGTGCACAAGGCAGGGGCAGCAGGGTTTGACTCTGCTTTTGGAGGAAGCCTGTAGGTGGTTAGAAGCCCTGATTGTGTTTTTTAAGAATTAGCTTTATTGTCCTTTTAGAAAGGGTGCATGTGGAAATAATCATTTTTCATTTTTTAAATAGGCAAAAATGGAAGCGTAGGGTTAACGCAGGAAAACAGTGAGGTTGGAGTCAGTGGCCTGATCAAGGGCAGAGTGTGGCTCAGGGTAGGTGCTTGTAGCTGCCTGGCAGGTTGCAGAGGTTTGTAGGACCTTAGTTAACTACTGATAAAAATACAAACAATAATAGGCAAATATAGTGATTTCTGTACATCAGGAAATATTCTAGGCACTTAACACGCATTTATGCCAAGCCACATAAACATCTTTTCAACGCAGTGTTCCTTTTCTAAATTCTTTCTTATATTTTAATATAGCTACACAGGTCAGTTAAAGCACAATGCTGTAGAATATGTTATTTTATCTTTTAGAATTGGCCCAATTTCTTCCATTTATAGATGAGGACATTAGGTATAGAGCAGTTAGGAAACATCATCAGGAACTGTAGGTAAACAGGATTTCACAAGACAAGCCGTTATTGTTGTATTTTTAGGGACATTTCCTTATGATGCTGTTTCAGGCAGCCCTTTAGTAAATATTAACTGAAGCATGGGTATGTTGAGCTACAATATTGGAAAGAAAATCCCAAATATAGATCTTTATGATGGTGATTCAGCATTATCTTTATATATGAAATAATAGATTAGAAAATGGAAACCACTAAAAATAATGTTTTTACACGTAACCAATTTTTCTGGAATGCATCTATTTTATAAAAGAAACACTATCAGCATTTATCACTTTGAGTCAATATGATGTATTGACAAAGAAAAAGAATGATAAAGAACTGAAGAGAATGGTACTTAAAATCTTCACTGGTCTTTGACTAGAGTTGAACAACTCCAGGAGGAGATTCTATTCGGCCTTGTGGTAGCACCAGGAGCTTCCATTAACTTTGACTGATCATACAGTAGTCAGTTTTATTTAATACACCTTTATAAGATAGGCTATTATTGAAACAAACACTCTTCTATTTGATATGTATTTATTACAAAATAAATTAGTCAAGCCATTGCACCTGAACCTGCGAATTGTGTAGACCTCCTCCTGTAGTGTTTATAGTGGGGACACCAAGTTAGAGTGGGTGGATTTTTATGTAACTGAAGTGATACTAAGGTTTCAAACTAAGGATGTCACTGCAAAGACTTGCAGCTACATTTAATCGCATTTAGCACCACAAAATTGGCTGTCAGAAGTATTATTAACTCTCAGGCGTTAGCCTGTTTTCCACGCTGCTCACTTGCACAGGCTTGCATTATAACATCTGGCAAGGTTTAAGAAATTCCCTAGAAAACCCCTTCTTCCTTTAGTTTCACAGTATAGAATCAGAGTGAACGAACTGTTGTTACAGCAGCAGCAAAAGCACATTTGATGCTTCATTGTTGAACTATGAGGAAGGCTTTTACTCTCATTTGTGAGTTGCAGGCCACTTCATTTTTTGTCAGAGCATCCAATTAAGCTTAAAGAGACAGCTTCCCAAGTGAATGCTGTTGTTTATCTTGATTTTACTATTTAGTGATGTTGACATTTTTCAAAAATGAAAACCCAGCTCTTGGTGGCTCCGTTCACCTGCTCTTAAATCATGATGAATATCCAACTTAGTCTTTGTTGTCTCTGTTTTTTTCCAATTGCTAAAGAGTTCTCTTATCACCTAAATATGCTTTATTTTACCAACTGAAATTCAGAAGAAGGGTGTATTTGCTTAGATGTTTGCTAGAATAGTTGGAGATAAACATTCCAAAACACAAAATTTTGATGAGAACAAAAAATTTTAATATCCAGGAGGTATAGATGATTGCCTACACGGATGGAGAGCAGAGTTACTAATCAGTGGCATCTGATGGCAAAAAGACATGAAATAATATCTTCGTTGTGGTGAAGAAAAAATAATCATCAAATAAAAGTTCCAGATACAGCTAAATTATCCTTTAAGAAGGATTGAAAAATAAAAATACTTTCAGAAAAATAAATATCCAAGGCGTAGCACAAATTGTACTTGTTGAAAGAACCACAGAAGGATGTGCTTCAACAAATAGAAGGAAATCATACAAGAAAACCCGAAGGGAAGAGTGAATTGCAAGAAGCAAGCATGAGCATACATTGGTAGAGCTGATAATTTTAGATTAGCTATGTCAGTAATATTAATAATAATAGAAATAATGACTAATTTACAGGGGTGAGGTGGTAACGTGTGGTGTAACTAATAGAAAATGGTGAAGAAACTGAACATCAAAGATTTGGTGCTAATGTGTTTGAAGGTCCTAGTTCTTCTCAGAAAGAGGATGAACTACTTACTATATGGTTACTCTTACCAGTTACTCCAGCTGTGCATGTAAACATCTAAAGGAAACCACTGAAAGAGATATCAGAATTTCCAAACCAGCAGGAAGGACAAAGGTACTAAATAAATAAAATACAACCAATACCCTATGAGGCAGGAAATGGGAAAGAAAAGCAAGGGGGGAAAATTGCAAAATAGAAAGCACAGAATAAAGTGATAGAAAAGAGTCCAATTATATAAAATATTACAATAGATAAAACAGAAAAAGAGATAAATTATCTTAGGTTGGGCTTATAAATCCTCCTAAGTGTTTTGAAAGCTGCCCTTCAAATATAAAAGTTAAGAATTGAAAAATAAAGGTATTGGAGGAAAAGTTCACCAGGAAAATACTAATCAAAAAAAAGAAAAGCAGTTACAGCGATATTAATGTGGGACAAAATCTACACATAGTGGAAGTGAGGAGCTGGAAGTTTCTTCAGTGGATACAGGTTGCTGCCTCAAAACACCTGTTCAAACCAGGCATTGCTTGAGCCCCTAAAACCATCTCTGTTCTGTGGGCACCCTTGGTACCGTGCCCATCTACATACTCAGTTCCATATCCTTTTCTCCTGGATATTTGGTGAGTTTCCCTGTCGATCACATATTCTTCAGAGAATCTCCAGATTCTTGTGTATGACAAACCTCATTACACCAGTCCCGAACTCAAAACCCCTCAACCACATAGCATTATTGACACGGTGAAACTCCATTGGATCAGAAGCTTGCATCTTAGCCTCCAGTGTTTTTTCACACTACTTGCCTGCAACACCCACATTTACATTTTAGTGATCATGAACTACCTGTCACTCCCTGAATAGGGAATCCTCTCACCATCATGTGATCCCTTCATCTGTGTGTGTATTTCCACAAAGTAAATACACACACACACAGATGTAATTTCCACCCAGCAGTGTATTCTAATTACCTATTCATACTTCTCTCTTCCAATAAAAGCGTTGAGTCTGTGGGGAGCATGTAGGGTATGTGGCGTCATGTGTGCTGAAATCCAATAATCCACTCTAGGGGCAAAAAGAAAAGAACAAAATTTTGCCATTTTCAGTAACATGGATGGACTCGGAGAGTATTATGGTAAGTGAAATAAGTCAGACAAAGACATTTGTAGAATCTAAAAGATACCACAAACTAGTGAATGTAACAAAAAAAGAAACAGACTCATGGATACAGAGGACAAGCTAGTGGGCAGAGGAAAAAGAGGTACAAACTATTAGGTATAAAAAAAAGTAATAAGTATATATTGTACAACACAGGGAATATAGCCAGTATTTTATGATAATTATAAATGGAGATTAACCTTTAAAAACTATGAATCACTATGTTATACACCTGTAATTAGGTAATGTAAATCAACTATACTTCAGTAATAAAAGGAGAAAAAGAATGATATCAATTAGTTCATATCAATCAGAAAGATTATTGAATTATTAGATTATTATTATTTGATTATTAGATGAAGAAAACAACACAGACAAGTGAATTGAATGCACTACTTGAAATCTTCCTAGCGGTAGTTTTCCTGGGTGCTTGAGAGAAAGTTAAAACCACAAATGCAGGATAGAACAGAGTTCAGCAATTAGAAAAAGATGGAAAGAACATAGCACGACAGGAGAAGGAGATGGTTTTATCCAGCCTCTAAGATACAGGATTGGTTCTAATCCATGGGCTTCAGCCAAGAGGAAGATGGTTGTGTTATTGTTGTGATTTCAAGAATGAAATCTCAGGCATCTGTATTTACAGCCTGTGATGTTTTATAGTTGTAAGCTGCTAACAATATGAGTTCTACGCAAAAATACAGATGGTTAAAATCACATTCACAGAAAGTGTCTTTTTCTTGTTGCAAATCCTCTGTATTGGATTCTTCAAGTTCACTTTCTATTATATTTTCAGTCTCCTGACAAATGCTGCTACTCCTTTATTCAATCATTTATGTAGACTTTTATGCCAAACTTGCTTTACATTCTTTCATGTGCTATATTTATTCTGATAGTTTTGCTCTACACCAATTTTTAGGTTCTGATTTATCTTATTAAATACATATAACATAAAAGTGTCAAGTGTCATGGAATTGAAAATTACCTAATGTGGGCTGTATAAGGTAAGGAAAACTGAAAGACATAACTAAATATAACTATTAATAGTCTGCATTCAAAGTGCAGTTAGGTTAGATTAACCATGATAGTTTTATATGTACTATAGTGTTTTATTTCAAAATGGAAACACTCCTTTTTCAGAATGATGTCCTAGATTGAATATACCAACAGTGAGTATATGACATGTATGCATAGAAAGTGCAATGACATTGTTTAATTGTTAGATAGACATGCTTAATTTTAATTAATATTTAAAATTATATCGATAATTAAAAATCAATGTGGACTAAGGACTAGAAATAGCTAACAAATTTGTAACGTCTACTAAGTTATTGTGTTTTTCTTTTATGTTATCCAACAAGAAATCATATAGTTCTAAGGTATAATAGTTTTTAAATTAGTGACAATTTAAACTGTCACAGTATAATGAAAATGGTCCAGAAATTTGCATTTTCATACTGAACAAAGTATGTTCAGTATTTTATAGAGAATAAAATAATAGAACTTATCTTAATTTTTGATACTACTTAGAAATTAAGAGAAAATATAATTGAGCTAATCATTGCTTGTCACAAAGTATTTTCCTTAAAGTGGAGGAAATGGAAGATTTGTGTTGCAACTACATGCGTTTAATGTGTTGACCATTTTATCATGATATAGTATGTTTGTTAGTGAATATTTTATCAACTGTCTGTGTTTGCAATCTTTATTTTAAATTTCATGTCTATTTGAAATCACAAATGAATTTTACATATATATACAGGAAGAAAATATGTATCTATATGTGTATATATATATTTACACACATATATCTGTTGATGTCTATATTTTATTGAATTCATTGATTGTCAAAATGAATTCTCTTCTTTGGGTTATTGACTAAATATGCCTAAGATATAACATATTCATAAAACTAAGTTCGATTTGTACACCACGTGTGAGCTCTGGTTTGCCCTAGGTTTGTCTATAAGAGATTGGCTCAAATCCACATCTCATGTCCAGGGAAAAGCCCAGGGCCTCCCAGATACTTCTGAATATTCCCAGTGTGCATCCTTTTGGTCACCCTGGCTTCATTTTCCTACATGTACTGGAATTTTATTTTCAGTTTGCTCTCTTTCATGGATTCTTTGTCTCAACTTCGACTTGTACTCAAACTGGACACTCAGCCTTTTCCTTATCTGTACCAATTCTCTCTCTGTGCCCCTGCCCCCCCACCATAAAAATCACAACAAAATATCACTAACCATCACCCATAGAGATCACCAATAGCAGTATTATTTAAACTGGACAAAAGTTGGAAACAACACAGTGCCTGTCAGCTCGTGAATGGGTGGGTAAATGTGGCACAGCCCTGCAATGGAATATTATTATTCAGCAGCATAGACGAATGAAGTAAGGATGCAGCTCTAAAATGGTTGGACCTTGAAAACATTGTTCAAAAGGAAGGAAACCACTCAGAAAAGACCACGTATTGTATGATCCCATTGGTGTGAAATGCCCATAATAGGCAATGTGTAGAGACAGAAATTAGATTAGTAAATACCCACTGTTGCTGGTTGTCATTGGTTGGGAGGAGGAGCGTGATTACTAAAGGATATGGGTTTTTTTTTTGAGATGCTAAGACTGTTCTCAAATTGATTATGGCAATAGTTTTACAAATATGAATGTACTGAACACCACCAAATTAATTTTTATTAAAATATGATTGACTTGCAATTTTGGTTTCTGGTGTACAACGTAGTGATTTCATATTTCTGTACATTATAAAATGACCACCTCAGTACGTCCAGTTAGCATCTGTCACCATACAAAGTTATTGCATTATCGTTGACTCTGTTCCCTATAATGTACCTTGCATCCTGTGCCTTATTTACTTTATAACTAGAGGTTTGTACCTCGTTTCATGTTTTCTACTCATCCCCCCTAAACCCTCTTCCCTCTGGCAATCACTAGCTTGTTCCTTGTATCTGTGAGCCTGTTTCTGTCTTCTTATGTTTGCTCATTTGTTTTGTTTTTTAGATTCCACATATAAGTGTAGTCATATACTCTCTCCTTCTAACTTCATTCTGTATGACAATCTCTAGGTCCATCCATGTGTCTGCAAATGGTATTATATCATTCTTTTTCAATGGCTGAGTAATATTCCATTGTATATATATACCGCATGTTCTTTATCCATCCCTCTATCGATGGACATTTAGGTTGCTTTCATGCCTTGGCTATTGTAAATAGTGTTGCAGTAAACATATGGGTGCATATCTGTTCAAATGATTGGTTTCTTTTGTTTGTTTTCTTTGGATAAATACCCAGGAGTGGAATTGCTGGATCATATGGTAGTTCTATTTTTAATTTTTTAGGAGCCTCCATACTGTTCTCCGTAATGGCTTCACCAATTTACGTTCCCACCAACAGTGTAGGAGGGTTCCCTTTTCTCCACATCTTCACCAGCACTTGTTTTTTATTGTCTTTTCCATAGCAACCATTCTGACAGGTGCGAGGTGGTATCTCACTGTGGTTTTGATTTGCGTTCCCTGATGGTTGTTGGTGTTGAGCATCTTTTCATGTGCCTTTTGGAAGCTGTATGTCTTTGGAAAATGTCTGTTCAGGTCTTCTGCCCAATTTTTAATTGGGTTGTTTGTGTTTTGATGCTGAGTTGAATGAGGACTCCTGGGCTGGGGAGCCCCATGGGGGGCTCAAATCCCTTCCTCCTTGGGGAGAACCTCTGCAATTTTGGTTATCCTCCCATTTGCAGGTCGACAACCCAGGGGTGTAGGTCTTGATTATACTATGACACTGCTTGTGTACCCATCTGCTTGTGGCTCCTTCTTTATGTCTTTAGTTGTGGAAAATAGTTTTCTGTTCGACTTCAGGTCCTTCTCATGGAAGTTGCTCTGTAAGTAGTTGTCATTTTGGTTTGCCCATGGGAGGGGGTGAGTTCAGGGTGTTCCTACTCCACTGTCTTGGCCACCAAATCTTAAACTTTAAAAGAATGAATTGTGTAGTATGTGAGTTACATTGCAAAAAAAACGGTTATTTAAAAAAAAAAAGCAGCAACGAATTACACAGTTTTGTGTTGGCAGCCACCAGGATAGAGGTTTTTTTCTGGAGATGTGGTTCAAATGTCAGGCATAGGCAATTTAAAAATGAAAATACATCTCATTTCCTATATGATACACTCAGGCAACCCCCGCATATAGCTGTAGACTTTTTTTGAAGATCCCAAGACTCTAATGCCCACTGATATCTTTTTTGGTTTCATCCTTTTTCCCAAACACCTGCATCCATCCAGGAAGAGAAGAAGTATACATTATAATTCTTCACTGATGTAAATATTGCAGCAACACACCCCAATTCCATTTCTCCACCTTGAATGCTTAGGAAGCAATAGAAACTACAGAAAGTTTTAGTCAAAAAGTTTCTGTTTTCATCACACATTGTCTGATCACAGGGGTTTGTGCATTTCTACTGCTGAATAGGATGGATGAGACAAAACTACAAATCTCTATTAACTCTGAGTTACGTGAGTGGAAGCAAAAATACCTCTTAATAGGGGAAGAAGGTGAACACAATTTACAGCTGAACGCTCTGTAAATTCCCTGATCAAATTGTGTTTAATGAAATTAGAACCTCCATTGTTTGAAAACTTATTTTAATATTTTCTCTGCAATCTCTTTCTTCTTCTTTTTTTTTTTTTTTTTTTTTTGGCTTTAGATCCAACTAAAGACCCGTGCTTAAGGATGAAATGTAGTCGCCATGAAGTGTGCATTGTTCAAGGTTCTCAGACCGCGGTCTGCGTTGGGCAGCGGAGGCTCACGCACAGGTAAACCTCGGTGAACTCAGTCCCGCTCACTGCACGGCTCTTTACCAGGCGCGACTGCAGAGTATAAATATTTGGCAGCGTCTGCTAAGCTTTTATCTGAAATTTTATTGAAAGAGTTGCAGAATCTATGGTTAACGCAATTACGATTCATTTCGGTTAAACATTGTGTTAGTCAGAATTACTGTAGATTACAGAATTTAGGCATATGCTCTTACATAAAGAGGATTCTGTGAAGCTTGGGTTAAAGGGCTATACCTGCATACTTACACTTCTTTCATGTTTAAGGAAAGTACAGTTTGGGTATCTTCTAAGTATTTCTGCATATGCCAACTTAAACATCCTATGTACCTTAGGGGAGAATTAGGAACAAAGTTAATAGGAAAGAAAGTGAATGATTGATGTCTATTAAAAAAGATGAAAAGTCACAAATGGAAGTCTGGGTCTTCAAGGGAGCATTGGTACTGCTGAAGCCCTATGGTCTATTCCCTGAAGTCTGACACAAAATCCTGAGAAGAGTGTTTCAGTATCTTATGTAAGGATCATCACTGCTTCTGTAAGGTAGGCTGCGTGTTGAGAAGTATCAGTAATTTGGAAACAGGGTGTGGAGTCTGATGCTTTGTCTTCAGGGTGGGAACATGCCATGACCTAAAGCAGAATCGCTAGGCAGCTGACTGAGGCGGCAGGTGTGCCCACTCCCTCTGTTACCCTAAAAGGAATCCTCTTTATGAGAACACTCTCTTCTGTGATAGTGGCCCTAATTCATGTTTTGTGTTTGCATCAAATGAGCAAGAGAATTTCGCTATCTCAGGTGTGTTCAGAGACAAATTGGTTTTTGATTTTAGGGTAGTGACATCTAAATTGTGTTATTCAAACACACCAGCCAAACAAGAATAAGAACATTAGAGTGATAATATAAGTAGCAGCTCTAGGAAACAGCTAGCATTTCAGTTTCTTTGATATTCCTAATTTACAGAAAAGCACTTACGCATTAAGCCCTGTGTTCTGTGCTGAGTGGATTACAGGGGGTCTTCATTCCCTTTGCCTAGTCAGTGCTGGCTGAACCCAAGTATTGGGGCAAGTCAGTGTCACTGAGATAGAGTTTTGTGAAAGAGTTCACTTGGGTCAAAGAATCCTATCATATCAGTAATGTCCTTGTGGCAGTAAGAGAGGGAGGGAGAGAGAGAACCACAGCATGGGGTCTGGACATGTAGGAGCCTCCCTAGGAGGAGCATTTCCTAAAGTCAGCCTGCTGTGGGGGCAGAGGTTTACAGGGAGTGAAGCATTTATCAGACATTTACCCCCAGGCAATCATGACCTCTGTGTCAGTTTTGTAGGGGGACAGCAAAACTTTGGCCCAGAAGTTTATTTTTCTCTATATTTCCTTAGAATTCCAAAAAGTTTCTGAATTTCTTGGAATTCCTATTAACTAGTCATCAAACATTTAGCATATTAGTATGTGAACATACATGTAAGGGAGAGGGGATTTCTACTTGAGAAATCATGAGGTAGATGGTGTGGAAGTGAATCCCTAAGTTACAGAGAGTTCGTTGGTTCATTTCATAGGAAAGCAAAACTGTTTCACCACACGTTTCCGAAATCCCGAGCAGGTTTCCATCCCCACATGTTTAACACCTTGGGAAAGGCTCTTCTGCCATCTCACCGTGGCTTTCTGAACCCCAGGAGGAGAGCAAGTGAAGACTTCCCAGTTAATAGCATGTCTGGGGCAGAGATGGTCTCCCGAGGACTGCTGACCACTGAGCCGGGAGATGCTGGAGTAACTGACTCAGTATCACAGAGCCAGGGAGCTTCAGAGCATCTATTCCTATGTCCATTTACTGACACCTGAGCCTGTGCTTTTTACCAATGTGCATCTCACTGCCTTTCTGACTTATTGTAAGCAAAGACTTAACTATAGACAAAAAGAAACTCCTTTAAACTGATTAAGATTCTCAGAGGCCAAGAGCTAGACAGCTTTGAGTGTAAGCAGGTGAAGCGCCCTGAATCAGGACCACGGCAAGCTCCTCCTGGGCTGTGGTGGCGGACTGGGCGGGGGCTGAGCTTTGAGGAGGTGGGCATCAGAGTGTTTTTGTAAATACTGTTTAGTACATTTCTTTTCTGATAGAGGCTGTTTTAAAATTGCACTCAGTACACACTATATTCAATAAATAAATAACCAGCCTCCAAAGAAAAAGATTAACATTTGACATGCTTTATTTGCTTTGAGGATGTCAGCACATAGCAAATGTTTATACAGCACTTTGGGAAGGAGGGCTTCCATGCAGTATGATTAGTAATGTAAATAATCGGCTAATACAAATAATGTAGGTCATAAATCGGGGAGCTGTGTGTATTTTTGGAGATGAGGCACAGCAAACAGATCAAAAGGGCTTAATTAATCAATTTTGGCCATTTACATAGTTTAGGTTAAAAATTTCTACTTTTGTTCATTTAAAGGAACAACTTAATTTTTTCTTTCCTTGATCTCATGTAAAATAAAAATGAATCCTTGCCTTATTTCAAAGAGTTCTTCCTAAATGTCCCCCTCCCCACTGGCAAACTAGCTAGCACACACGTGTCCCCGTTACCTTAGCACCTGGACTTCTCATCCTGCGACACTCACCACATTGGTGATGAATCATCTAATACCATCTCCTCAACTGACTGGATGTTTCCTGAAGGTGGGTCTGTGTCTTACTCACCACTTTATACTCCGAACTTGGCATATTTTCATTGAAGAGTGTATTAAAATAGCTGTTATTTGTAGAACATTTAGATAAAGAATGAGTAGTTTGCTCAATTGAATTGGTTCATCTAGATCATCTAAGTCTAAAAGTTGTTTTTTGTGCTTATTTATTGATGATGGCCTAGGAAGGGTATAGGAGTCAGTCAACAAATGTTTCAAGGTAAATTTATTGAATGATTGAAACAAATAAATTACTGCCAGGAAAAAAGGTTGAAGAGGATATGAAATTGTGAGGGAGAGATTAGTCCATAACTGGTTGAAGAAACTGATAGGTACTCACCGTAGATTTGTAAATACCTCAGATAATTGGTAAATATTTCCTTCCTTGGTGCTTTAAATAACTATAATTGTCTTCTGACTAGAGAAATCACTGTTCCGAAGCTCACTGTGTGCTTCATGCTGGCTTTGCAGACACAGAGGGTTGTGTAAACTTCCAAATATGTCCTGTTCAATGTCTTGTGTTTGGATGTCTGTCTCCTGATGACTTTTTCTGTGAAGACTTGGCCTCAGACAAGTGTAATGCCTGTGTTCTTCCTGCTACTCTTGTCATCACCATGAAACCAAATAGTGTTATGAACAGTGAGAAAGAACATGGACTGTGACACGCTTTCCACGATGGCAATATAGCCAGTTGTGTGGGGGGTTTGATATGCAATGTGCGCTGGGTTCCCAGGTGTGGCTGTGACCCCTGTTTTACGTTGTTACTCTGGGAAAAAGCTCCCAGGCTGCTAATAGCTAAGGGTTTTGTTCCATAGTGTTTGTGTGTTGTGAACAGGGGCCCAAGTGTTTATGTTGTGAGCAGTGCCCAGGGTGTATATGTTGTGAGCAGGGGCCCAGGGTTTGCACATTGTGAGCAGGGGCCATGGTTTTTGCTCCTTTGTTGCCTGTACAGCTGCAGGTAATTAGCACTATTTCTAGATCAATGTTTTGGGCACCAATCTATGCTGCTGGTATTTAAAAAAAAAAAAAAGTTAGGCAAAATAAGCAAGGAGCAGGGCTGAAGAAGTTGTTATAGGACAAAACCAGTCCTGTTAATTTCTACTTCATTTACACCAAAGGTTGAAAATAAAATCAATAAGGAAATGCTTTTGGCCTCCTAAGAAGGCATTAAATCAAAGAATGATGAAGCTAGTTTAAAATGCTACTTACCAAAAATAGATATCAAAAGAGGGTGAATCCTAAAGCTCTTCTACTTTAACTGCATACTTTTGGAATTCACAATTTTAATGACCTTATTTAAAAGAAGATCAAATTTCTTTGTGTAATTATTAAATGCATGACTACAGTGTTTATATTTCCATTGCTATACTGTTGAGACATTTATGCTGGAAGCTTGTCACAAGGCCTAAAGTTTAGTAGAGTCCCCAAAATGTTTAAACTGAATTGAACTACCACAACTATTTTATTTTTTTTTTTTTTTGCATTTCTTTTTCACCACAACTATTTTAAAATAATGAGCCTTGTGGGAAGGAGTCACGGAAGGGAGGGGATATGGGGATATATGTGTAAATACAGCTGATTCACTTCGATGTACAGCAGAAACTGGCACAACAGTGTAAAGAAATTATACTTCAATAAAGAGCTTAAAAAATAAAATTAAATTAAAATAAAATAAAATATAAATGAGCCTGTATGGTACATAAAGGCATTGATATTGTTCTTAGGGAGAGTGAAATCCAACATCTTTTTTTATTTCAGACTTAACATGTGCAAAGCTCTTTGCTAAATGCCTTAAATTGCTTTAGTTTTTACAACAACCCTAGTGCTTTATACTAAAGATTATTATGCCCATTATATAGAAACGAAAACTGAAGCTCCGAGATGCTGGATATTCTGCCTGAGATTACTTATATAAATAGATAGATAGAGACAGAGATGGAGAAAAATAGGGCATATTTAAGATTTGAAATCTTGTCTATCTTTTTTATATAAGCATGCCTTTTTATAATCATAAACGAATTTTAATTGTGCTTGTGAACAAATGTTTATGTAACTCACAAGTATCTAGCTCTCCATGAATCTCTTGGTTAGAATATAGAGGGTTTGAGACTACCTAGGTTGGCACAGTGGTTAAGAATCCACCTGCTAATGCAGGGGACACTGGTTCGATCCCTGCTGCAGGAAGATCCCACATGCCGCAGAGCACCTAAGCCTGTGCACCACAACTATTGAGCCTGTGCTTTAGAGCCCATGAGCCACAGCTGTTGAGCCCATGTGCCGCAACTACTGAAGCCCACATGCCTGGAACCCATGCTCCACAAGAAGAGAAGCCATGGCAGTGAGGAGCCCGCGCACCCCAACAAAGAGTAGCCCCCATTCACTGCAACTAGAGAAAGCCCATGTGCAACAATGAAGACCCAACACAGCCATAAATAAATAAATTAATTAATTAATTAATTTAAAAAAAAGAATATAGGGGGTTTGCAACACTTCTTTTTTAATAGACTATTTTTTAGAGCAGTTTTAGGTTTACAGAAAAATTGGACAGAAGTTAGAGAATTTCCCAGGTGCCCTCTGCCCCACCCCCCCGCCACATGCACAACCTCTCCCACTGTCAACATCTCCACCAGCTGGGACATTTGTTATAACTGTAAACCCACACTGGCATGTCATTGTCACCCAAAGTCTGCAGTTCATATTACCTTTTAATATTAATTGCATTTAAAAACAGGTCATAGTATTTTGAATACTACAGTGAATTAGTATAACATTGTTTGATTCCTCTTTTTAAAACACAGATAATAGCTAAACTTCATGGTGTTTCATTTATGTCTGGAACTTTTCTAAAGATACACATATTATATATAATATATATTTGTGTGTATTTGTGTGTGTATGTATGTTTATATTTGCATACATACACATGTTCATAACTAATTTAATCTCATAACAATGATGTGAGTTGAAGTGACTTACAGTTATTACCTCATTTTATTCATGGAAAAAGCTGAGACAGAATTTACTCAAGGGATATATTTGAACATTGAACTTGGCCATTGAGGTTGCAGAATTTATTCTCTTGATTATTATGTTGTAGTGTCTTTTGAAACATATTTAATATTATAAAGCATTTGTATAAACAAGGCATTCTTCTAACCATTTTGGAGATAACTCATTTTATGTTAAAACAATCCTATATTCCTTTACAAAAACCTCTGGCTAACTACCGCATGATATATAGCTTCTCAGCATATTTTAATGTACATCCTTTCTTGCTGAAAATGCAGTTCTTTGGTTCTCCTTTTATTCTAATATGAGCCTCAAGAGCCACTTGGGAATTGCTCAGAAGAAAATTGAATTCATTAGACTGTCTGTTTAGATCTGTCAACATGATTTGATCAAGTTTTACCTTAGATGTTCCCCATCACACAAACAGAAAGCACATTTCTCAAATATAGAACTAAGACAACATTGATAGTACTTTATAAGTGCAAAGCACTCTTATCATTATTATGATATTTTTCCCTCCTGTTGAAAGTCCAGTGTCCTCTGGTAGCCCCTTCTGATCTGACTGGGCAACTTGCCAGCCCCTGGGGCTGGGGGCAGCCCTATCAGGCAGGAAACTCCCTGTAGGGATGTTTCAGGACAGACACCTGAGGCACACTGCCTGGCTTCTTGGTCTCGCCCCCTCTACTTAGCTGTGTGACACTGGGCAGGTTACTTAACCTCTCTGTGTTTCAGTCTCTTCCCCTGTCAAGAAGGAATGATAAAAATTATACTTTCTGATGATGTTTAAAGTATTAATGAGTTCATATAGAAAAACAATTAGAACAGTACCTGATCCAAAGTGGGTGTAATATAAAGAACAAACATATGGACACCAAGTGGGAAAAGCAGGGAGGGTTGGGGGGGAATGAATTGGGATATTGGTATACCAAATTGTACACTCTAAATATATGCAGTTTATTGTATGTTAACTGTGTCTCAATTAAAATTCTTAAAAAAAAAAAAAAGTAAAGTGGTTGTAATATAAGGGTGAGCTACTGCTATTTTTTTCCTAAGCATGTTGTGTATTTTATGATCATAGACTTTCATTATATCTGAGTTTTTCCCTAGTGAATGTTCTGCCCATTTTCTCCCTTATTGTTCTGGCGTATTCTCTATTCCTGAAGAGGCTTTTAGCGTGATGGTTAATGGTGGGTAATTTGAAACTAGACTGGCTGGCTTCGAGGTCTGTCTCCATCTCTTGATAGAGGATGACTCTGAACACATTAAACTCCTCAAGACTCATTTTTCCTGTTTGTAAGACAGACGTGATAATTATACGATCTATGTTTTTGTGAGAATTAGAGACATAGTTTGTGTGAAGCTGTTTTCACAGTGTAAGCACTCAATAAACATTAATTATTGAGAAGACGCAATTCAGCTTTCTCCCACACTCCTCCCAGCCCAAGGAAGAACCAAGCTCTCCTTTATCGGTGTGTCCACAGCACATTAGAATCACTTTTCATCTCGCTGTGCTATAGTTTCTTGTTTGTGTGTTTAATAGGTAATAGTTGAGTTGCTGTTGTATTTTAGCATTTGGTTGACTCCCATCATGAATGTAGGAGATGAAGTTGAAGATTCCTTTATACTTCATGTAAAGGGACGTATGTGATGTTCTGTTGAGGATGGAGAGAATGAGGGCATGGTGGAAAACGTGAGGACGGCTGCTTAGAGGGGAAGAGCCAGGGCTCCTGCACTCCCAGGGGCTGCTAGGTGTTGTGATTTGAACAGACTTGCTGTGTTTAATGATTTTCTGGTTCATGTCATTTGCTGCTGCCCGTTTCCCCGTTCCCAGAGAAGAGAGACTTCAAACCAGGAAGCCCAGAATACATGAGAGGGTTCCCATGTGCTGAATGCCTCGTGGAGTGCTGTCACTTGTAATTGGCTGCGGGTACATCCTCTGTGTCAGAGGACTTTTAGTCCTCAGTCAGCCTGAAGACGGGTGGGTGCCTTCTCTTGGCAGGAAACCCGCTTGTGCTGGGAGGAAGGAAGCGCTGCTTCTGTCTTTAAAGTCTGCATAAAAGATTTCAGTGCATGTACTTCTGTGCATCCTTCCCTGTCTCCTGATGCCGAGATTCCAGCTGTGAGAACAGGTTTGAGTTGTGATGGTCAGTACAAGAGGGCAGATGAGCAGCAAGGAGAAGTCCAGCTGTAAGGACACAGAGACTAGAAGCTCAGTGGGCAGCACACTGTTTACAGGGGAAGGGAGGAGTTCATTCACATGCAAACCCTTTTCTCTGTCAGGTCAGTTCCTGCTTCCTAACAGTCTCCTGTACAAGGAAAAGAGTAAGAATTAGGAAAAAGTACAAGGAAGGATAATTCAGATATTGCTTGATGAAGTACAGTCTTGCAAAATAGACTAGACGCCCTTGGAGAGAGGAAGAACTGGGTAATTCATCAAGAAGGTAACTTTTAAGGAGGTACTTTAGGCGGATCTTAGTATCTCCTAAACCCATGTCCTTTAGTGATGGGGATTAGGAGACTCAGATTAATTAGATTTCTGAGTTATAGGAAGAGAGATAGTTACACAGGTCAAATAACTGCTTTTTACATTAAACATATCCCATCCTTTTGCCTCTAAGGATATTAAAACTAATCATCTATCATTCTTCTTTTTCTAGATAGAAATCTATTTCTGTATTGTCATAATTTACAATTTTGAAGGAACTAGAAAAAAATGATTGTTTATTACCTAAATGTAAAAGTATGAAAATACTATGCAAAGATTGTATAATTGACACTTACTTTAACATTTTCCTTGAAGTCTTATGAAAACAACATATGGGAAGTGAATACTTTCATGTGATAGAAAAGGGGGAACATAGTGCATTCCCCTCCCAAGACCCCTCAGTCCACTCCTGCTCTTCCTGAAACTTCCTGCACACACAAATCCATACAAACACAATTATCTCCTGATGGGAGTGTTTTATGCATGTTGTTGTGCTTTGCTTTATTAACTTAATATGTTTTTCTTATTTCCAATTCAGCATATACATCTCCCTCCTTTGAATGGCCATGAAAATCCACTGCATGCATGCACCACAGTTTATTTACCCGACATCTCATTGATGGACGTTAGGGTTACTCCTAGTTTTTTCCTCTTATACTGTTACTTACAGCACTCTGCAACGTGCATCTTTCTGTACATGTGTGTGGCATGTTTTGGCCGTAAATTCCTAGCAGTTGAGTTGCTAAGTCAAAGGGAAAGTATATTTAAATTTTGGCAGATGTTGCCAGATGCCCTACAAAGAGATTGTACCAGATTCTCTATGTTAAGCAATGTATGCTCGAGCCTGTTTATCACACGCTTGCTGGTACAAATTTAGATGTTAGTAATTTAGAATTTTCAATTGTTAGGACTTACTCCTGAGTTTAAATTGGTGTATATAAAATCACATGATCTTATCAATAGATGCAGAAAAAGCATTTGACAAAATCCAACACCCATTCATAATAAAAACTCTCAGTAAAGTAGGATTAGAGGTGAACTTTCTCTGCTTGATAAAAAATATCTACAAAATCCAACTGCTAACATCATAGTCAATGGTGGGCAGCTTGAAGCTTGCCCACTAAGATCAGTTACACAGCAAGGCTCTCCCCTCTCATCAGTCCTTTTCAACATTATATGGTAAGCTGTAGCTAATTTGAAAAGAAAAAAAAAGAAAAGAAGTGCATATACATTGAGAAGGAAGAAATCAAACTGTCTTTGCAGATGAAATGGTCATCTAATATCAAAAATATGAAAGAATTGACAAAAAAACCCTACTATAATAAGCAGTCACAGCAAGGTTGCAGGATACAAGGTTAACGTAAAAAGTCAGTTCATCTCTGTATTCCAGAAGTGTATAAGTAGAATTTGAAATTAAAAAAAACATTTTAACAAATTGGTTGCAGTTCTTCCATGGATTAGAAAAACTAATGTTGATGTGTCCAAACACCCAAACCCATATATAGATTCAATGCAATCTCTATAAAATTCCAATGGTGTTTTTCACATAAATGGAGAAAGCAATTCTATAATTTGTATAAAACTAGAAAAGACACCAAATAGTGAAAGCAATTTTGAGAAAAAAGACCAAAGCCAGAGGCATTATGCTTCCTAATTTCAAACTGTACTACAAAGCTGTATTAATTAAAACAGCATGGTACTGACATAAGCATGGACATACAGACCAGTAGAACAGAACAGAAAGCCCAGAAATGAACCCCTGCATATACAGTCAACTAATATTTGGCAAAGGAGTCAAGAACACTAAATGGGAAAAGGACAATTTCTTCAACAAATGGTGCTGGCTGTTGGTGGGAATGTAAATCGATAAAGCCACTGTGGAGAACAGTATGAAGGTTCCTTAAAAAACTAAAAATGGAACTACCATATGACCCAGCAATCCCACTACTGGGCAAATACCATGAAAAAACCACAACTCAAAAAGATACATGCACCCCAGTGTTCATTGCAGCACTATTTACAATAGCCAGGATGTGGAAGCCACCTAAATTTCTATCGACAGATGAATGGATAAAGATGTGGCACATATATACAATGGAATATTACTCAGCCATAAAAAGGAACGAAATTGAGTTATTTCCAGTGAGGTGGATGGACCTAGAGTCTGTCATACAGAGTGAACTAAGCCAGAAAGAGAAAAACAAATACTGTATGCTAATGCATATATATGGAATCTAAAAAAACAGTACTGATCAACCCAGTGGCAGGGCAGGAATAAAGAAACAGTTGTAGAGATCAGACTTGAGGACACTGGGGGAAGGGGAATCTGGAATGTAGTGAGAGAGTAGCACTGACATATACACACTACCAAATGTAAAACAGATGGCTAGTGGGAAGCTGCTGCATAGCACAAGGAGATAAGCTTGGTGCTTTGTGATGACCTAGAGGGGTGAGATAGGGAGGGTGGGAGGGAAGTTCAAGAGGGAGGGGGTATGGAGATATATGTATACATATAGCTGGTTCACTTTGTTGAACAGCAGAAGCTAACACAACATTGTAGAGCAATTATAACACCAATAAAGATGTAAAATAAATAAATAAATGGTTCTGGGAAAACTGGATAACCACATACAGAAAATGATACTGGACCACTATTACATCACTTACAAAAATTAACTCAGAATGTATTAATTAAAGATAGATTCAGATACTATAGAACTCCAAGAAGAAAACATAGAGAAGAAGCTCCTTGAATTTGTCTCAGCACTGATAGTTTGCATATGACAAAAAAAGGCAAAAATAATGAAAGTAAAAATGGGACTACATCAACCTAAGAAGCTTCTGCACAGGAAAGGAAACCATTAGCAAAATGAAAAGGCAACCCACAGAATGGGAGACATATTTGTAAACCGTATATCAGGTAAGGGGTTGTTATCCAAAATACATAAAGAACACATACAAGTCAATAACAAAGAACAAGTAATCTGAATTAAGAATAGGTAGAGGAAGTGTCTAGACATTTTTCCAAAGAAGACATACAGATGCACAATAGACGTGTAAGATGCACAACATCACTAATCATCAGGGAAATGCAAATCAAAACCATAATGAGATATCACCTCATACCTGTCAGAATATCTATTATCAAGAAAACAATAAATAACAAGTGTTGGCAAGGAGAAAAGGGAATCCTCCTACCTTGTTGGTGGGAAGGTAAATTGGTGCAGCCACTGTGGAGAACAGTAGGGAGGTTCCTCAAAAAACTAAAAATAGAACTACTACACGATTCAGCAATTTCCCACTTCTGGGAATATATCCAAGGGAAATGAAAACAGGAATTTGAAGAGACACATGCATTTCTATGTTTACTACAGCATTGTTCTCAATAACCAAGATACGAAAACAACCTAAGTGTCCATCAGTAGATGAATGGCTGAAGACACTGTGGTATACATACGTACAAAAAAGATATTAGCTGTGAGAAAGAAGGAAATCCTGCCATTTGCGACAACATGGAGAGACCTTGTGGCCATTATATTTATTGAGATAAGCCAAACTGTTTAGATGTTAGTAAGACAAATATTGCATGATATCACTTACATGTGATATAAGTGACACATATTGATGTGTGTCAAGTATTGCATGATATCACTTACATGTGGAATCTAACAAAGCTGAACTCATGGAAACAGACTGGTGGTTACAAGGGGCTGGCGGTTGGGGGAAGTGGTCAAAGACACAAACTTGCAACTAGATGTATGAGTCCTGGAGGCTTAACATATAACATAGTGATTATTGTAGACAATACTGTGTTACATACTTCAAAATTGCTGAAATAGATCTTAAAAGTCTTTACCACAAAAAAGAAATAATTATTTGATGTGATAGAGGTGTTAGTTAAAATTATAGTAGTAATCATATTACAGTATATAAATAAATCAAAGTAACATGTTCTACACCTTAAACTTACACAGTGTTATATGTAAGTTATATCCTAATATAAGCAAAACAGTACCATTGACATTAGTGCCCCCAGAATGAAATACTTAAGGAAAAACCTAACAAAATGTGTACTATATATATATATATATATATGGAAATCTACAAACGTGATGAAAGAAATCAAAGAACAAGAAAAATAGAAAGGTATTCCATGTTCATGTGTAAGAAGACTTGATATTGTCAAGATGTCTTTTCTTCCCAACAGACATGTGTGATCTACACATTCAATGCAATTCCAGTCAGAATCCCAGCAAGTTGTTTTGTGAATGTTGACAAACAGATTCTAAAGTGTATGTGGAAAAGCAAAAGACCCAGAATAGCCAACACAGCATTGAAGGAGAAGGACAAAGTTGGAGGACTGCTACTACCTGACTTCAAGACTTGGAATAAAGCTGTGGTGATCAAGACAGCGTGGCGCCAGTGAAACAATAGACAGCTAGGTGAATGGAACAAAATGGAGAGCCCTGTAGTAGACGCACATAAAGATAGTCAGCTAATCTGTGGCAAAGGAATAGAGATGGTCTTTTCAACAAATTGTGCTGCAACAACTGGACATCCACAGGCAAAAAAATGAGTATAGACATAGACCTTATATCCTTCACAAAAATAAATTCATAATGGAACACAGAGCTAATGTAAAACACAAAACTATTACATTCCTATAAGGTAACATAGGAGAAACGTAGATGGCTTTGGGTTTGGCACTGCCTTTTTTTTTTTTAACATACAATAAACTGCATATATTTAGAGTATTTGGTATCCCAGTCTCCCAATTCATTCCCGCCCAACCCTACCCGCTTTTCCCATTTGGTGTCCATATGTTTGTTCTCTACATCTGTGTCTCTATTTCTGCCTTGCAAACTGGTTGATTTGTACCATTTTTCTATATTCCGCATATATGTGTTAATATATGATATTTGCTTTTCTCTTTCTGACTCACTTCACTCTGTATGACAGTCTCTGGGTCCATCCATGTCTCTACAAATGTCCCCGTTTCATCACTTTTTACAGCTGGGTAATATTCTATTGTATATATGTACCACATCTTTTTTATCCATTCATCTGTTGATGGACATTTAGGTTGATTTCATGTCCAGGCTATTGTAAATAGTGCTGCAATGAACATTGGAGTGCATGTGTCTTTTTGAATTATGGTGTTCTCTGGGTATATGCCCAGCAGTGGGATTGCTAGGTCATATGGTAACTCTATTTTTAGTTTTGCAAGGAACCTCCATACTGTTCTCTGTAGTGGCTGTATCAATTTACATTCCCACCAACAGTGCAAGAGTGTTCCCTTTTCTCCACACCCTCTCCAGCATTTACTGTTTGTAGATTTTCTGATGATGCCCATTCTGACCGGTGTGAGGTGATACCTCACTGTCGTTTTGATTTGCAATTCTCTAATAATTAGTGACGTTGAGCAGCTTTTCATGTGCCTCTTGGCCATACATATGTCTTCTTTGGAGAAATGCCTATTTAGATCTTCTGCCCATTTTTTAATTGGGTTGTTTGTTTTCGTGATATGGAACTGGATGAACTATTTATATATTTTGGGGATTAATCCTGTGTCTGTTGATTTGTTTGCAAATATTGTTTCCCATTCTGAGGGTTGTTTTTTTCTTCTTGCTTATACTTTGCTGTGCAGAAGCTTTGAAGTTTCATTAGGTCCCACTTATTTTTTGTTTGTTTGTTTTTATTTCCATTACTCTAGGAAGTGGATCAAAAAAGATCTTGCTGTGATTTATGTCGAAGAGAGTTTTTCCTATGTTTTCCTCTAGGAGTTTTATGGTGTCTAGCCTTACATTTAGGTCTTTAATTCATTTTGGGTTTATTTTTGTGTGTGGTGTTAGGGAGTGTTCTGATATTCTTTTACATGTAACTGTCCAGTTTCCCTAGCACCACTTTTTGAAGAGGCTGCCCTTTCTGCAATGTGTATCCTTGGCTCCTTTGTCATAGATTAGTTGACCATAGTTTATCTCTGGGCTCTCTATCCTGTTCCATTGATCTATATTTCTGTTTTTGTGCCAGTACCATACTGTCTTGATCACTGTAGGACTGTAGTATAGTTTGAAGGCAGGAAGCCTGATTCCACCAACTCCGTCTTTCCTTCTCAAGATTGCTTTGGCTGTTCAGGGTCTTTTGCATTTCCATACAAATCGTGAAATTTCTTGTTCTAGTTCTGTGAAAAATACCACCAGTAATTTGATAGGGATTGCATTGAATCTGTAAATTGCTTTTGGTAGTATAGTCATTTTCACAATGTTGGTTCTTCCAATCCAAGAACCTGGTATATCTCTCCATCTGTTTGTGTTGTCTTTGATTTCTTTCATGATTGTCTTATAGTTTTCTGAGTACAGATCTTTTGCCTCCTTAGATAGGTTTTTCCCTAGGTATTTTATTCTTTTTGTTGCAGTGGTGAATGGGATTGTTTCCTGAATTTCTCTTTCTGATCTTTCATTGTTGGTGTATAGAAATGCAAGAGATTTCTGTGTGTTAATTCTGTATCCTGCAACTTTACCAAATTCATTAATTAGCTCAAGTAGTTTTCTGGTGGCATCTTTAGGATTTTCTATGTATAGTATCATGTCATCTGCAAACAGTGACAGTTTTACTTCTTTTCCAATTTGGATTCCTTTTATTTCTTTTTTTTCTCTGAATGCTGTGGCAAGGACTTGCAAAACTGTGTTGAATGGTAGTGGTGAGAGTGGACATCCTTGTCTTGTTCCGGATCTTAGAGGGAATGCTTGCAGTTTTTCACCATTGAGAATGATGTTTGCTGTGGGTTTGTCATATATGGCCTTTATTATGTTGAGGTAGGTTCCCTCTATGCCCACCTTCTGGAGAGTTTTTATCATAAATGGGTGTTGAATTTTGTCAAAAGCTTTTTCTGCATCTATTGAAATGATCACGTGGTTTTTATCCTTCAGTGTGTTAATATGGTGTATCACATTGATTGATTTGCTTATATTGAAGAATCCTTGCATTCCAGGGATAAACCCCACTTAATCATGGTGTATGATCCTTTTAATGTGTTGTTGGATTCTGTTGGCTAGTATTTTGTTGAGGATTTTTGCATCTAAATTCATCAGTGATATTGGTCTGTAGTTTTCTTTTTTTGTAGTATCTTTGTCTGATTTTGGTATCAGGGTGATGGTGGCCTCATAAAATGAGTTTGGGATTGTTCCTTCCTCTGCAATTTTTTGGAATAGTTTGAGAAGGATGGGTGTTAGCTCTTCTCTAGATGTTTGAAAAAACTCACCTGTGAATCCGTCTGGTCCTGGACTTTTCTTTCTTGGGAGATTTTTAATCACAGTTTCAATTTCATTGCTTGTGATTGGTCTGTGCATATTTTCTATTTCTTCCTGATTCCGTCTTGGAAGGTTATACCTTCCTAAGAATCTGTGTCCATTTATTTCAGTTTGTCCATTTTATTGGCATATAGTTGCTTGTAGTAATCTCTTATGGTGCTTTTTGTTTCTGCGGTGTGTGTTGTAACTTCTCCTGTTTCATTTCTAATCTTATTGATTTGAGTCCTCTCCCTCTTTTTCTTGATGAGTCTTGCTAGAGCTTTATCGATTTTATTTATCTTCTCAAAGAACCAGCTTTTAGTTTTATTGATTTTTGCTGTTGTTTTCTTTATTTCTATTTCATTTATTTCTTCTCTGATCTTTATGATTTCTCTCCGTCTACTAACTTTGGGTTTTGTTTGCTCTTCTTTCTCTAGTTTCTTTAGGTGTAAGGTTAGATTGTTTGGGATTTTTCTTGTTTCTTGAGGTAGGAATGTATTGCTATAAACTTCCCTCTTAGAACTGCTTTTGCTGCATCCCATAGGTTTTGGATCATTGTGTTTTCATTGTCATTTGTCTCTAGGTATTTTTTGATTTCCTTTTTGATTTCTTCAGTGATCTCTTGGGTATTTAGTGGTGTATTGTTTAGCCTCTGTGTGTGTGTTTTTTACAGTATTTTTCCTATTATTGCTTTCTAATCTCGTAGCATTGTGGTCAGAAAAGATGCTTGATATGATTTCCATTTTCTTAAATTTACCAAGGCTTGATTTGTGACCCAAAATGTGATCTATCCTGGAGAGTGTTCCGTGTGCACTTGAGAAGAACGTGTAATCTGCTGTTTTTGGATGTAATGTCCTATAGATATCTATTAAATCAAGCTGATTTATTGTGTCATTTAAGGCTTGTGTTTCCTTTTTAATTTTCTGTGTGGATGATCTGTCCGTTGGTGTAAGTGGGGTGTTAAAGTCCCCCACTGTGATTTTGTTCCTGTTGATTTCCTCTTTCATTGTTGTTAGCATTTGCCTTATACATTGAGGTGCTCCTATATTGGGTGCATATATATTTATAATTGTTATCTCCTCTTCTTGGATTGATCTCTCAGTCTTTATGTAATGTCCTTTCTTGTCTCTTGTAACATTTTTTATTTTAAAGTCTATTTTGTCTGATATGAGTATCACTACTCCAGCTTCCTTTTGATTTCCATTTGCATGGAATATCTTTTTCCATCCCCTCACTTTCAGTCTGTATGTGTCCCTAGGTCTGAAGTGGGTCTCTTGTAGACAGCATATATATGGGTCTTGTTTTTGTATCCATTCAGCCAGTCTGTGTCTTTTGGTTGGTGCATTTAGTCCATTTACATTCAAGGTGATTATCGATATGTATGTTCCTATTACCATTTTCTTAATTGTTTTGTTGTTGTTTCTGTAGGTCCTTTTCTTCTCTTATGTTTCCCACTTAGAGAAGTTCCTTTAGCATTTGTTGTAGGGCTGGTTTGGTGGTGCTGAATTCTCTTAGCTGTTGCTTGTCTGCAAAGCTTTTGATTTCTCTGTTGAATCTGAATGAGATCCTTGCTGGGTAGAGTATTCTTGGTTGTAGGTTCTTCTCTGTCATCACTTTAAATATATTGTGCCACTCCCTTCTGGCTTGTAGAGTTTCTGCTGAGAAATCAGCTGTTAACCTTATGGGAGTTCCCTTGTATGTTATTTGTTGTTTTTCCCTTATTACTTTTCATAACTTTTCTCTGTCTTTAATTTTTGCCAATTTGACTACTATATGTCTTGGTGTGTTTCTTCTTGGGTTTCTTCTGCCTGGGATTCTCTGTGCTTCCTGGATTTGGGTGGCTATTTCCTTTCCCATGTTAGGGAATTTTTCCACTATAATCTCTTCCCATATTTTCTTGGTCCTTTCTCTCTCTCTTCTCCTTCTGGGACCCCTATAATGTGAATGTTGGTGCATTTAACATTGTCCCAGAGGTCTCTTAGGCTGTCTTTAGTTCTTTTCATTCTTTTTTCTTTATTCTTTTCCACATCAGTGATTATCACCATTCTGTCTTCCAGGTCACTTATTCGCCCTTCTGCCTCAGTTAATCTGCTATTGGTTCCTTCTAGTGTATTTTTCATCTCACTTATTGTGTTGCATATCTCTGTTTGTTTGTTCTTTAATTCTTCTAGGTCTTTGGTAAACTTTTCTTGCAACTTTTCGATCTTTTTATCCAGTCTTTTTTCAAAGTCCTGGATCATCTTCACCATCATTATTCTGAATTCTTTTTCTGGAAGGGTGCCTATCTCCTCTTCATGCTTTTTCTGTGGTTTAACTTGTCCTTTCATCTGGTACAAAGTCTTTTGCCTTTTCATTTTCTCTATCTTTCTGTGGCTGTGGTTTTCAGTTCCACAGAATGAAATACTGCTGATACTGCTTGCTTCTGCTGTCTGCCCTCTTGTGGAGGAAGCTACTAGGAGACTCGTGCATGCTTCCTCATGGGAGGGACAGATGGTGGGTAGGGCTGGGTGGGGGGTGCTCAGTAAAACTTTAATCTGCTTGTCTGCCAATGGGTGGGGCAATTTTCCCACCTTGCTGGTTATTTGGCCTGAGGCTACCCAGCATTGGAGCTTACAGGCTCTTTTGTGGGGCTAATGGAGGACTCTGGGAGCTCTCATGCCAATGAGCACTTCCCAGAACCCCTGCCACCGGTGTCCCTGTCCCCTCGGTGAACCACAGCTACCCCCTACCACTGCAGGCAACCTTCCAACACCAGTAGGTAGGTCTGGTTCCATATCTTATAGTGTCACTTCTCCTTCCCCCTGGATCCTGGTGAGTACACGATTTTTTGTGTGCCCTCCAAGAGTGGAGTCTCTGTTTCCCCCAGTCCTGTGGAGGTCCTGCAATCAAATCCTGCTGGCTTTCAAAGTGTGATTCTCTGGGGATTCCTCCTTCTGTTGCTGGACCCCCAGGTTGGGAAGCCTGACTTGGGGCTCAGAATGCTCACTTTAATAGGTGGACTTCTGTGGTATAACTGTTCTCATGTTTATGAGAAACCCACCCAGGGGTTATGGGATATGATTTTAACGCAGTTGCGCCCCTCCTACCATCTCATTGCAGCTTCTCCTTTGTCTCTGGATGTGGGGTGCCTTTTTTGGTGAGTTCCAGTGTCTTTCTGTCGATGATTGTTCATCAGTTAGTTGTAATTCCGGTGCTCTTGCAAGAGGGAGTGAGTGCACATCCTGCTACTCCACCATCTTGAACCGTCTCTGACACTGCCTTTTTATATATGACTCCAAACACATAATCTATGAAATAAAGGATAATATGGACTTCATTACAGCTAAAACTTCTGCTCTGTGAAAGACAATATCAAGAGAATGAGAAAATGAGGCACGGAATGGAAGAAAATAGTTGCAAAAGTCCCATCTGATAAAGGACTGTTATCCAAAACATACAAAGAACTCTTAAACACAGTAGCAACAAAACAAATAACCTAAATTTAAAAACTTACCATAGACCTTAACAGATACCTCACCAAAAAAAATGTACAGATGACAAGTAAGCAGAAGAAAAGACACCCACATCATATGTCATCAGGGAAGTGCAAATTAAAGCAACAGTGAAATTCCACTCCACATCCGTTAGAACGGCTGAAATTCACAGCACTGGCAGCATTGAAGCCTGGAGAGGATGTGGAGCAGCAGGAACTCCCATCCTGCTGGCTGGAATGCAACATGGTACAGCCACTTTGGAGCGTGGTTTGGCAGTTTCTTATGTAAATAAATGTATCCTAACCATATGTTTCAGCAATCACACTCCTTGGTATTTACCCAGTTGAGTTGAAAATGTATGTCCACAAAAAATACCTGCACACAGGCATGTTTATAGCAGCTTTTTTCATAATTGCTGAAACATGGAAGCAATTCAGATGTCCTTCAGCAGGTGATGGGTAAATAACGTGGTGAACGTCCAGGCTGTGGAATATTATTTGGCACTAAGAAGAAATGAGGTATCCAGCCATGGGAAGATAATGAAGGAATCTGAAATGGATGTTATTATGCCAAAGACAATGGTTTAAAAAGATGGCATTCTGTGTGATTTCAGCCATATGACCTTCTGGAAGGGGCAATACTATGTCAGCAGTGACTGCCAGGTTTTGGGGCAGAAGGTGGCGGATGAATGGGTAGAGCACATGGGAGTTTTAGGGCTGTGAAACTACTCTGTGTGACACTATAATGGTGGGTACAGGTCATTATAAATGTGTCCAAACCCATTCAATGTACAACACCAGGAGTGAACCCTGATGTAAACCATGAACTTCGCATGATGATGTAGGTTCCTCACCTGTAACAAATGGACCATTTGGTGGGGATGTTGATGAAGGGGTGGATGTGTCTGGAGGAGGGGGGCAGAGCATCTATGGGAAATCTCCGCACCTTCTCAGTTTTTTGGGAACCTTAAAAGTGCTCTAGGAAGATAAAGGTTTGGTTTGTTTTGTTTTGTTTTGTTTTTAATCTCTTTTCAGTTTCAAGAAGAAATGTGTGTGTGTTTAATAATGGAAGGATTGGTGGTTTAATATCCGTCATTCCTTCCAAGTTGTAATCTGGTGAAACATGACACAAACATAGTGATGGATTAAAGAAATCTGAGCAAACCAATAACGCTTTTTGGAGCCACAGCTTTTTTTTTTTTCAAACAAGAGAATAGTTTTATCACAGGACAAGAAGGTTTAGTAAAAAGGTCCCAACATTTGAAGATATGTGCTGGATAGTCAAACAGTAACAAAATGTGCATAATCTCCTCATTCTCACTATTATTTAGACATGTTATCTTTAAAGCAGTTGGTATTTGATGGAGAGTTGCTCTGATGAAACTAATTACTATTTTACATGTTTCTAGTTTTGGTAATTTCCTCCTCAAGTGAGCATTTCTCATTCTAAATAGTTCCCTCTTTAATTTTATTTCTTAGCATTTTAGTGAATTTTATGTGATTATTCTTAATACTGTGAGCTCCAATTCAGCAATGAATTCATTTCATTTTAATCATGATATTAACTATCTTACACCCAAACTTTCTAGTACCAAGATTTTATTACAAAATCCAACGTTTTGGGCAAATTACAGCTGAACCTCTTGCTAGTCAAGTGTTGGCAGAGAGACTGTAGTATTTCTGGGTAATGGATGTTAAAGGCTGGAGCATATTAATTTTCAGAATTTGTAGAAAGCCTTTTTTCTTGTAGCTGACTAATGTAGATAATTAGGGAATGCAGAGTCACGTGCTGCTATATTCAGTGAATGGTTGGTGTTTCTTTTCTATATTCCTGCTTTATTTTACTTAAATATTTCCTTTAGATTTCTTTAAAATACTTTGAAAATCATTTTTAATGTTGGGTCTATCTGTTGCAAAATATGGAACTCAATATTTCCTAATCATTTTCTCAATATTTCCTATTCCCATTGCGACTTTGAATGTGTAACTTGTGGTCACTGATGTTCATCAGTGGGGAGACACCTCAGGCCACAAAGCAGAGGGTCCCCTTTACCAGAGTACTTGGTACCAGAGTCACTGTGTGAAAGGTCATCCAAGGAACAGTCTCATCAGCCCATTTTATGAAAGAAAAATAAACTGATTGTATTAAGACACTGACATTTTAAGCTGTGTGGTGGTAGCTAGCATTATGCTAAGTGATAAATGTATTTGCAATTTACTCTCAGGATAATTTGAGGATGGCATTTATGGTGGAAAATCATAGCCTTATGTGAGAGAGTCATGCTTATGATAGAGTTTTACATTGGTTACAAACACAGGATTACAGGCAGGTTGTCAGAGAACTGGTCCTCTGGGCACCTCCCCTGAACATGACGTGACCTGTTGTGCTGGAAGGACCAGCGACCGCCCAGAGCAGGATAGGCCCTAACAGTGGTGTGTAATTTACTCCCAGTGTAGGCACTTTGCTTATTTCTCACGAATAAAACTGTAGCATGTGAGTCAGGGGAACCACTGACTGAAGTTTCCAGACAATTATAAAAAATTACACCAGACTGCGGGGTCTCAGTAAAGTTAAAGGGATTTTGCCTGTTTTATATTAAAAACAGTATGTGAGCTGTATCAGTTTGAGCCATCAGCCCCAGTCGTAGGTCCAACGCATAATTATTTACAGTGTTTGTACTTTGATGCCCAAGGTAAGAAGCTAACACATTTGTGGGAACAGAGTACAGGCCTCACTGTTTCTCTAGAGTCCCTTCTTGTGTTCGCATTAGGCCCACTGATATGGGTATAAGGTTTGCAACTAGAATAAAATGATTTTGGATCTAGAAAGTTCTTTAGAGACAACTTAATTCAACGCTGCATTCTAAGTATAAGGCAGTTATTTTTATGATTATGGAAATGGGGATTATGGAGGGTTAGGTTGAGAATTGTAGGAAAAACAATGCCTAAATATTTATTGCTAAGTTTACTAGGAAATTTGTAGGCACTTTACATGTGTTACTTTATTTGGAAGGTACTGTCACTTCCTCATTTTACAGATAAAGAGAATGAAGCTCAGGTTGTTTACACGAATTGCAAAGTCCACACACCCACCCGTGGCCGAGCTGGGTCTATGCCTGATGGACTCTGAGCCCCCGAGTTCGCTGCTGCAGTTGGTACCTGTTAGCTCACTTGTGGAGTCACACAGCCATTTATTAATATATCTGAGACGAAAGTCTAGTTCTTCTACATCGAGGGGCTTGTGTGGCTGTAAGAATTGATGTCCCCAGAGTGTGTAGACTGTTCACAGGTTGTGGGAATTGTTCAGTGTGTTCTGTTTTTATAAAAGGATCTCTTCTTATTAAGCCTCATATTTTACCACCTTTGTCCTCTTCCCTGGGTGAACACTTCTTCGCAGAGAAAGTGGAAGCCATTGGGTTGTGTTCCCTCTGACGCTCTGTTTCCTCACTTGTGTGATTTTAACTGACACTCGTGAAACACCCAGTCGATCTCCCACATAGCCACCTTGGTTGTCATAATTACTGTCATTTTTATCAGCAGAGGCCTCATCTTTCTCTCCTGTAAGTTCCAGTCCCTCAACTCAGGTTCCAGACTCCAGACTCTTCATCTTGTCTTTGCAGTCCTTGCTCTAATAATCATTGCTTAGTATGGTATCTTAAGCCTTTCTCTATCTGTTAATTTATTTACTTGAGTATACAAACAAATTTAAGTTTCTATAAGGATTAAAAAAAACAAGCATAGGGACTTCCCTGGCAGTCCAGTGGTTAGGACTGGGTGCTTTCATTGCACGGGGTCTGTGTTCAGTCCCTGGTCAAGGAACTAGGGTTCTGTAAGCTGTGTCGCATGGCCGAAAAAACAAAAAACAAAGCAAGCAAGCAAGCAAGCAAACAAAAGCTCCACACTCTCTGTTTGCCTGTGGTCCCCTTCTAATTCTCACAGGCAGTTCTACTGCCATTTGCTGGGAAATCTCTTGGAAGAATTGCATTTTTATTTCTTTGCTTCTCGTTTGATCATCCACATACTACATGATTATAAAACATTTCTACAAGGTAGTCTTTCCAAAAAAGGAGAATTTTGCTTTGCTATAATTTATAATTGCTATAACTTAAAATTTTTATGCAGCTCAAGCAATGCAGCTACTTTCCCGTAGGACACTGGTCATTTCCATGTTGCCAAATTGATCGGTTATTGTTTTGTTCTTATCTTTTTTGAGTTTCCTAACTGTGTCTATTTATTAATTCATTCTTCATTGAACACACATTAAGCATCCCTCACGAGCCGATCACTCACGGAGGTACTTGGATTACAGTGTAATTTGGGCAAAGAAAGCCCTGAATTTTGTCCCTTTCATATTTTGCAACGAAAGGTAGAAAATAAAGAAATAGCACAATGCTCAGAATAATGTAAGGTGGTGACAGATGACAAGGTAACATAGAGCTAAGGGGAGAGACGGGGATAGGAGGCAGCCTCCTCAAGATGAATAATGAGAAATTACCTGATGAAATCAGTTATGTGCAGGTATCAGGGAAGAGCATTCTAGGCACAGAGAAAAGGGAATGAAAAGATTGGTGGCAAAAGCAACCCCTACATGTGCCCCAAAACCAGAACAAAAACAGGTGTGTCTAAAAGAGAGGTGAGATGCCAGGTCTGAGAAGGGGGAGCTTGCAGCTTTTAGTGGGCTTTTAGACCACTGAAGCATCCTGGATTTTATCCTGAGGGTAGTGGGCGACTGCGGGAGGGCTTTGGTGGAGAGAGGGATGAGAGATGGGTTTCCTGTCCTAGGGGCTCCCCACAGGTGTCATAAGGAAGTGAGGTGACAGTCAAGGGTCATAGAGTTAGATGGTGAGCCCGGTAACCTGGGGGGTGGTGTAGGAGTGCAGGGGGTGCGGATTGCACCTGGAAAGTGAACCCGAGTGGACTTGTGGATGACTTGGATGGCTTGTTTGGGGACGTATGTGTGTTGTGGTAGGAAGCTGTGAAATTTGAGATAAATGATTACAAATAGCCAGTATGATATAAAATCCCTAGAATCGTGTCCCTTGTTCCCCCATCCAGACATATCCTATGATTTCTCTCCTGGGAGGTGAGAGCCCCTTTCACAGCTGCCTTAGTCTCCCCTCCCTGCTCCCGCCCTCAGTGTCGCAATGATTGGGAATCAGGAGCCTGCTTTTGTGATGATACACATCCCATCCTAGGATTCATGACTCTTGTATCCATGTGCTATAAACTTACCAGCAGGGAGGTAGTCAGAAGCCTCAGAGCCTGGTCCTGGGGAGGCCCGGGTCCCCAAGCCGACCACTGAGGCTGGGCTGGCGGGTCCTCGGTGAGGCCACCAGTGTCACATGTGCTCCTGCAGCCGGGCCACCTGCATAACCACCCGGAGCCCCGTGGAGATCACGTGGAAATGGGGGGGAGGGTATTTGTCCATGAGCAAAGGACCCTGTGGGAAATCAGAGGAAAACAACATTCTTGAACAAGTGAACGTGGTGAAAATCTGACTTTGAGGTGTTTTGCTTCCCAGCCTGTTACTGTGGCTTTAAGTCAAGATCAAAGGCAAATTTGGAAGAATTAATTTTGAAGTGGAATCATTTTATTTGCAGATTCTCTCTGTGTTTCAGATTTCCATATATTTTAATGCACTATTATAGCAAAAAGGGGAACAGTGTAGCAGACTTCTGGAGCTCAAGCCTGTAAGGTCAGCTGAACCTACATCCATTCCTTTTGCACAAATGCAGCAAACCAACGTAGAGATTTTGATATTCTGGTTTTTGTGAGATTAAAATTCTCTTTTGAGAGATAAGAGGTATCTGCTTTTCCCGTTTAGCTTCCTAGGATAAATAACTCTCATTCCAAGAATTGGTCTTTATATTTGTTAATATGAAAATAAAATCATCTACCTTTTTACCTGATCATGTAATTCTGGTGTTAATCTGAATGCCAGAAAGTGTGGTGTGTATCGATTATTTTATGTGTACAGCTCATATTGAAGCTTCAGAGCTCTTAGAATGATTTTCAAGGATTATGATCATTGTAGGCATTTTTCCATTTATGAAATTCTAATACGGAACACAAAGTGAAGCTCTGAATGTTTTCTGAAAACAGAAAAGATGAGTATGATCGGCATGTTTCCTGTGAGTGGTTTTTCTTTGCAGGTGGATGTGCAGCAGTGGAATGTGTCATCTCATTTTAATAAGACAGTTTGATGCAAATGCAGGTTCCACTGTCACTCTGTGTGTTCAGAATAGTGGGTCCAGAAGAAGGTGTGACTCTTTGCCAGTTTGCCTGGCCAGGGTGTGTAAATTATAGAGAGGTGATGATTTCTGAGAGCATTTTGAAAGGACGTGCCTGCTTTGATGCATTTTTCAATGTTCAGTTCTCACTGGGAGGGATTTCTTAGGTCCTTAGTTTCACACAATCCAAAGTGACCCTGTGATGAAATAGACTGGAGTTGGTCCATGTCTCTCAATCTCAGCAGTGATTCAAAAAGCTAATAAATATAGAGAATAATGAAGTTGTCAATTATAAAGAATATTATGCCCTGGGCTTCTTTTCAAGAAGCTCAACTCTCTCATTTTTTATGTAGACAATCCCCAGTCTGTATTTGAGTGGCTGCTGGGTAGAGATTTCCTGTTTTCTTCCAAAACAATATCATCTATCCCGCTTCAGTTTTAAGGACAAGAAGCAGACGTATCCATGCATTGAACTAAGAACTTGACCGTTAAAGACAAAAGTGAAGGAGTTTTTGTTACAAGATAAAATTATTAGAAAGGACAAGCATTAATTTTTAATGAAACTGTAACCAAGATACCATTGAATACATTTCACAATCTGTAGTTAATCATATAGAAAAGATAGACTGGCTGCTAAGAGGCAAAAAAGGAAAAACTAGTGAATTGTTTGTGGTCTTAGAGCAGAGAAGGGTCTTTGTACCGAGGCCGTCTCTGTGCTGCGGGGCTGAGTCCTTTTACACGGTTCCCATTCATCCAGTTTCTGCTGTTACAACCCCAGAAATCTCTTCCTCCTGTGGAGCTCAGTCTGACCGTAACACCCATCCTGTTGGTCCTCAGACCAGGAATTTTTAAAAGGGGAGGAAAGCAACAAACAAAAACAGAACTCCTCGGGGTTTTGTGATAACATCAGTACAAGGCATTTTACAGTCACAGATTCAGTAGTGATGTTTGACCTGCTCAGGGGTTGATTAAATTGTGCAGCTGTGGGTGGGGCTGGGGGGTGGGGGTGGGACAGAGGGCTGCTTCTGTTGAAATACCACAGTACACGCTTCATCAAATTGTATACTTGACATTTTCTCACCGAGAATTCTTTTCTAGGGTTTGTAGAACAGTGTTGTCAGAGGATGGCAAAAGTAGTTAATTTAATAAAAAAATATTTGTGTGGACAGGGAGGAAATGCTGCCTTGGGGAAATCTTTCTGACCTGCTACTAAAAAGTTTACCGTTTCTTTGTGTTGCTGGCAATGTTTTAGATCCCAGGGACCAATTCCCCTCAGATCTTAGTGGATCCTGAAAAGTCATATAACCTTTTCTTTCATCTAGTAAACTATCATGAGAAAGATGAATACATTAGTTAAAAAAAGGCATTTTAATATATTTGTGATATTAGGTTTTATAAGAAGTTTCATTGTCTAGGTAGAAGTGCAGCTGCTTCAGTAAGCATGAATTATTCCTTTTCTGCATAATTGTCTTAAGACTGATTAGCTTATTGCGTACTGATGAGAGAAGATACTGTTTCTTAGGTTTCCTGTCATTTTCCTAAGAGGAACCTTCACTGCATTACAAATATCTCTGTAATGTTTGATTTTTCTTCCTCTTTGTTTATTATATTCAAGTAAATGAAGAGATATATTTCCAACTCAGTGCTTATTTATTAAGCGTCTGCTATGCATAAGGCATGAGACTATAGCAAATCCAAATTAATATCAAAATGCACTATAGTCTTGGCTTTCAAACAATATTAATTTAATAGAGATATAACCATATAAGTTCACAGAGACAATATACATTTATATATAAATGTCTTTGAAAATGTATTTGTGAAAAATAAATGAGATCTATCTTAGTTTCACCCAGCTCTGAGCTTTGCACAGTCAGAGCCAAGTACAGGGTGATGGGAGCAGAAACTGTTGGGAACGGAGCTGATGGTCATTGAATTGTTTCTTTTCTTCGACACCGTTGCTGCATTTCACCCTGTTGAGTATAGACTCCATTCTATACAGAAAAAACATCCTCAGAGTTAATGATTATATTATTAGAATGCAAATTTACTTTATGTATTTGTACAAATTTATCTTACTATTTATACTTAATGGACAAATTACCTCATGAAAGAATTTGGGAAAGAGGGATTAATAAACTATAAATATTGCTATTATATCAATAATTGGCTACTACCCTAGCCCCTAGGAATGCTTATTTGGATGCAGACATGGGCTCTCTAAATATAGGGACACCATGTTCTTAAGAAAACATCTAAAAAACAAATACGGCTTCTGTTTTACATGTCACATCTCTACCAGCTTTAACTTGTCAGTGTAGTGACTTAAATGCCTACTTCTTCTACATCTTGTATGGAAATGTAATCATAAGTCCACACTTCATTTTCTCCAATTAGTAAAATTCAGAATTGATTTAAAATCATTTACTTAGGCAAACCTAAAATAGTTGTGATTTTCATCTCCAGGGGTTATTACTTAATGTGTTTACTATTATGTGAGCTTACAGTGAAAGTGTTTTGATTTTTTTCCACATAAATGACAGAAGAAAAAGAACTATAAAATCTTGGAAAGACAGCTTTATATTATCAGTAAATTCTTTGTTAAGGGCATGGCATACCTTACAGTGCGGTGAGCTCTAAGTTGATATGGTTTAGCAAATTCTTGGTGATGGTAATGGAGGACGTCTCAACAAGATATTACTGCATTTATTTGTTTAGTTATTTCATTATTTAGTTGGTTAGCTAGTCATTTAGTCATTCATTCCTTTATTCAACCATTATTTTCTGTGATATACCAGTACTTCTGGGCATGCCATATATGTTAATGAATAGAAGAGACATACATTTTCGTCTTGTGGAGGCTAAAATCTCATATAATTTTTTCTGAAGTAAAGAATAGGTATGTAAATTCTGTATGAGGTCACTGCTGGGATCAAGCTGGAATTGTTATGTCCTGAGCAGGAGGCCTAAGTGGAGGTGATCAGGCACAGCTCAGGAAGAAGAGAGAGATGGGGTCTGCTCATGCAGAGGCCCCAAGGAAGGGATGGGTGGGCCCTTTTCGAGGGTCTGATGGGGGGACCGTGGAGCTACAGTGGTGACGTTAACTGGATGGTAGTGGTCATGGGTAGAGGAAGGGGCTGTGGCAGTGATACATTTGGAAGGTAGAAACAAGGGGCCTCACTGATGAATTGCATGTAGAGAGGGAAGGAGAGGTAACAGCTGTCAAGGATTTCCAGTGCCCTGTGTTGATCACTGGGGCAGATTGTAGTGCCCTGTAGAGTCAGGACAGCCTGAAGGGGGGACAATGACAATAATAATAATCGTCATCATCATCATCAATGTCATCGTCATCACCATCACCACCATCATCACCATCACCATCATCAGTATCACCACCATCATCACCATCACCATCATCACCATCAGTATCATCATCACCATCATCACCATCACCATCTGGAGCTCTGCTGTGAACACCTTTGTTTAAAAGACTGATGTGGTATCCAGTTAAGTTTGAAACAGGTGAGAGGTTTACTAAGTCAGAGAAGTTTGGGCTGTAGTTAGATTTCAACATACGCATGATATTAAAGTTCATGGGAATGGATGAGGACCCTTAGAGACTGAAGACAGAGAAGAGACCAGACCCTGGGCAAACTGTAGCTACTGAGGAATGGTCCCTGAGGGCACTGAGAGGGAGCAGCTGATGAGATGGGAAGAGGATCCGGGGTTCACAGTGACAAAGGCGCCGGGAGATGCTTCAGGGAAGTGTCGGCTGTGTCTGTTCTGTGGAGACGCTGAATGGGATATTTACAGGAAAATAATGCTGAATTTGACAATTTGGGGTTGGAATTCAGAGCAGGATAAATGTGGGAGTGAAGGAAAAGAAAGAAATAGAAAATATCTTCTGGAGAAAATAATGGGAAAGGCTCAGTAAAGACCAAGGAGTTTTGTCCCATTTTGTTTACATCAGAGATGGTTGTTACAGTTGGGATTTCAGTAAAGCAGAGACTCGTGGTTCCAGAGAAAGAGAGTCGACATCTCTGAGGGTGAAGTGAGGGCTCTTGCCCGCACGTGGGGGTGTAAAAAGGGGGGGTATCTCCCCAATCTTATGACAATCGGAAAAGGAGAAAATGTGCAGATGCATGCGAATCTGTAGATTGTAAATTGTGAAAAAGGTTTTCTTCCTAATACCTCCTATTTCCTAAAGGCAGTGAAGTAGGTCATCATGGTTCTCAGCAGTGAGTATTTTTAAAACTTAATTACTGTGATGGATCTTATTATTATTGGAATAAGAATACATTCACACATTTCAGGATTCAAAATATGCCAGTATGTGCAGAGTAAAGTCTCCTCCAACCTGTCCCGTTCCTTCCATCTCCCTTTGCTGGATATAATGATGTTTTCAGTATCTTCTGAATATTTCCAGAAAGATTTCTATTCACATATACACATACACATTGTATTAAATTCCTTTTTCCCTTTAATTTTCCATTATCTTCACTCCATGTGTTTACTTAATATGGTATTTTGAGATTATTTTTAGGAAATAGAGCCTCCTCCTTTTCCCCCCCTTTTTATATGTGCTACATTACATGCCTTATTACAGTTTTAAAACAGATTCTATATGTGATAGGTTGAATTCAGAGCATTACTCCCAGCTCAGCGCATGGTGGGTGTACAGTAACTGTTAGTGTCCTTCCTTTTCCCCTGTATTTTAGAGATATTTGAGACGTGAGCCCCCAGAGGTACGACCTGAATCGTCTGTCTTGTTCATCCAGCTCTGACCTCGATGCCTTGTTCTGGTAGCCCTGCTCACATCCTGTCCTCAGCCTCATCTTGCCCTGCTTCCTCTAACCCTCTCCCTCTCTGACCCATGAGGACCTGCTCTCCTTGCATTTTCCTCACCTGGACCAACCCCCTCCCCACCTCCCCCTCCCAGTCCTGCCTGGGGCAGGACCCCTGGGGAGAGGCAGTTCCCTTGAGGTGCTTCCAGCTAACAAACAAGTAAACAAGCAAAAGGAAGTAGAACAGAGAAGCAGACTTCTGGAGGATGAGGAATCAACTGTCGTGTCTGAGGTACTGCCATCCTGATGTTCCTAATGTTTGTCCAGCATCAGCAAAAACACTCTAATGATATACATGATGTCAACTTAGAACCTGGATCAATCACTGCTTCCCCTGTAACGGAAGCCTCGTCCTTTGTTTCAAAAGAGTCAATGGAGACTGTTAAGCAGATTTGCAGCAGTAATTTTGACTCATGGCTACACTTGAGTCAAAGGCTTGTGTTACTAATAGGAATCTAACATCTTTGTGTCTGTGCATTTGCAGTTTTGCCAAGAGAGAGAAAATTGATGTCATGCTATACTGATTCAGATCTTCTTTACATCCTTCTTCCCAAAAGACGTGAGCTTTGGCAGGCTTCCCAACAGATGGAAGGCTTCCAGAGAAAAAGCCAGTGACTATCAGATTCTGGCCCCACTATCAATGGAACAATCACTTAAGAAGCATTAGGTTTAAATGACTTACTCTAGAATGTTTGCTCAGCCTTATCTGATGCAAAAATCCTCCAAATGTCTTCGAAAATATGTATTCTGAAATTGGAAACATGAATATCAGAATCAATCCATGACACATAACTATGAAAGTAATAGACAAAAACAATGCTGGAATTTCTGTAAAAAGGTTGGGAAAGAAAAATTAGAATCTTACCAGGGAATGCTATTCTTATTAACTTTTGTAAGTAGTCTTCTCTTCCCTATTTAATAATTGCCATAATGAATATTTTAAAGTGTTCATGAGATTTATGAGTTTATACATTTTTGGTCTTCATCATTTTATCTAAATTTTCATAACTGACATTAAGTGTAAATGAGTATATGAGTTAGTTTGACTCCATATAAATCAAGACCTTTAGAAACAAATGAATCAACCCATAACTTGTACTCTACTAAGTATAATATGATTATAAAGACATTAAAAAACAAATAATATAAAAACAGATTTAATAGAAGATACAGTGTTTTGAGTAAAATATCTGAAAACAACAAGAGTATTCCACATTTACGTGCATTAGAGAAATAGAGAAGAATCACTGACACCTTGCTTTATTGTGAATAGGTGAGTTTTGACATAAGAAGACTTTGGTTTGAATTTTGCTCTGCTCTTAGTAACTCTGGAAGCTTGGGCACACTGCTTCATCTTTCTGAACTCCAGTTTCCTCGTATAAAAATTGGCTAATTTTTAATAATAGTTTAAAATTACTTTCATAAGATTCAAGTGATATCATGAAAGAAAAGTAGTTATATAATATATTGTTACCAAATTAGATCATACAGACCCCCAGTTGACCCTATCCCAGCTGAGGCCCCTGCCTTGGTGGGGAAGGTTCTTTTTCTAGTCGGGTTCGTGCAGCCAAAAACAAAACCCAAGGTGAGACTGAGGCAAGACAAACTTTACTCAACAGTCAGAGAGTGGAGAAGCAGGAGCTTAGTTCACAAATCACTTTTTGCCCACGGGGGACGATTAAGGCAAGATATAAGACTCGAACTTTGCTAAGCCCAGAATAATGGCCTCAGATAGGGGCCCGCTGACCACCCCTGGGGTCCAGAGGGAGCAGAGATGGTGTAGGCGGGTTTCAAGCAGCACAGGTGGGGAGGAGGTCATAAGCCCTCAGAATCTCCCCACTGGAACACTGACAGGTTTAACAGCAGGTTGGACAGGAGGTATGAGAGAACGAAAGGAGGCACAGATCCTCCGAAAGTCTGGCCAGAGTGACTGGAAAGATGAAATATTTTTAAATTTAATTTTTGTTTTATTTTGGGGTATAGTTGATTTACCATGTTGTGTTAGTTTCAGGTGTACAGCACAGTGATTCAATTATACAAATATATATATAAAATATATATATAAATATATATTAATATATTTTTCTAAATATATATTATACATATATTATATAATGTAATATATACTTATATTTATATAATTACAAATATAAATATATTTATATAATAATTACGTAGATGTGTCTATAGTTATATATAATTTATATAATTACATAAATGTGCTGTACGGTAGGTCCTTATTGGGTATCTATTTTATATGCAGTAGTGTGTGTTTGTTAATCCAAAACGGCTACTTCATCCCTCCCCGCCACCTTTCCCCTTTGCTAACCACGAGTTCATTCTCTCTGCCTGTGAGTCTGTTTCTGCTTTGTAAATAAGTTCATTTGTATCCTTTTTTTGATCCCATATGGAGATGATCATACTGCATGAAATAAGCCAGACAAAGACAAATATCATATGATATCACTTATATGTGGAAGGATGAAACTGACATTAAGTGAGATAGAAAGTGGTGGGAACAGGTGTTTGGTGGGTCGGTTGGTGGTTGTTTTTTGGTGAGGTGGAGAGTGTGGTGTCTGGGGTTGCACAGAAGCTCGCTTTTGGACAAGGTGGAGGTATCGGTGCAGTAGATGCCAGCCTGGCATTTAGGGCGGAGATTTGTCTTCCAAACAATGCATATAGGCCTGTAACTAGGTATCAATAACAGCGCAGCGTGTGGATAAGAGTCCCTGTTACAGAGCAGCAAGGAGTCCAGCCTTAACAGGAAGGGACGAAGCTGAAGAGCAAATGAAGATGCTGGGAGGAGCAGCCCTTAGAGCAGAATGAACAACAGGGACCAGGGTGTGATGGAGCCCAGGTGGGCGTTTCAGCGAATCGTGTGGACTGAGGGTAAAATTAGGGAGAATTTCCATTCGGGTTTAGGTAATGTGAAAACCATCTGTAAACTTGACAGGAGTGTTTTTGATGTGGTGAGGGTTCAGGAAAGCTTGGTAAGAGAGAAATTAGAATGTAACTGTGCTGAGGAATTTTGTTGTAAAGAAGAAGAGAAGTGGCTCAAACATTATGATTTATTACTAGCTATTAAAACATTAGTTATGAAAGTTTGGAAATATGTTTTAATTAACTCTAAATAAATCATATCCAAATAGATATGGATCATTTGACTATAAATGAATTTTACATGCTTTGCAGATTACCTGAAGTATGATTATGTAACATTAATAATTTTTAAAAGCTAGAAATACATCCCACCACCTGCACCAAACACCAATTCCCCAGTCTCAGTGTGCTTAAAGAAAGTCATAACCGAAAAGTGGACATTGGTATCCACTGATTACTCTTGGCAGTGGAGTTTTTATGATCCATGTAAAAAACAATATTCTATTTAGTCACAGTAACTTTACCTGTTTTAGAATCATGTTAAAGGATTGTTAAGGCTTTGATGAGATTCTTCAAAATTACTTTTCAGATTTATTTCCTGAAGATTATTAGCTGTTGGGCTCTGCTGTTGATATTACATTTCAGTTTACTATTTAACCCATTCATACTTCCAAGGCAGCAGTTGTATATTTTAAAGAACTGTTAAATCTGTAGATGTGAATAAGCAATATTGACTCATCATAAATATTTCTTGGTTATAGATAAGTTAAATTTAGAATTAGAGTTTTCGAAAATATATTTAGGTATTTTCTGTAGTCCACAGGCTTGTGCTGTCATTTTCCTTGGCAAAAGTTGTTTTGCTTACCCTCAAAATTTAAAAATAACTTTCCTTTCCATTGAAGTTATCCTTTTTCACTCTTGAGTCCATCTTTTTCAGTGGCAATTAAATCAACTGGGGAATCAGACCACTTTTATTATATCTCATTGTCTCATGAGAATTTATTTAGAGCAAAGTTATTTTGGATGAATTTTAATTCATGAATAGTGGACATGTATTTTCCTTTACATTGCGTACAGATTTATTTTATTTTCTGTTAAGTTACTTGATAATGTTTAAGATTTTGAGTGAGAAAGATCACCTTGTTCCAGTGACAGCCTATAATGAAGTAAATCAGTACAGTAAGTCCCCTACACGGGAACAGATTCCATTCCGGGAGAGGGTTCATAAGTCCAATTTGTTTGTAAGTCCAGCAAAGTTAGCCTAGGTACCCAGCTAACACAATCAGCTATATAGTACTGTACCATCATAGGTTTATAATACTTTTCACACAAATAATACATAAACAAACAAAAACAAAAAATAGAGAAAACATCTTTAATCTTACAGTACAGTACCCTGAAAAGTACAGTTGTGCAGAATAACAGCTGGCATACAGGGGTGGGCATCAAGTGAACCGGCAAGAAGAGTTACTGACTGGAGGAGGGAGAGGAGGTGGGAGGCGGTAGAGCTGAAGGATCATCAGCACAGGAGACAGAACACGAGCTGCAATTTCACTCCCGCCTGACGTTCATGGCATAGGTTCTGGCTCCTTGCTGGATTCAATTCTATCCACCCTCTTGAAAAAGCAATCCAGTGATGTCTGGATAGTAGCTCTTTCTTCTCATCATAGATGACATGGTAGCACTACATTGCATTCTGAACGGCTGCTGCAGCCTTCGTGCACTATTCTGCATTCAGTTCGTGTGCCTCAGAAACTAACAGTGCATCCTCAAATAAAGAAAAGCCCCTTGCCATTTCCTGCGTCTTGAATCTCTTCGGGTCTTCAGTTACTTCTGCTTCTTTCTCTTCGTCCTTTGGGCACGTTCACATCTTTGAAAGTTCACAACTTGAAGGTTCATGTGTAGGGGACTTACTGTACTTTGTCCTTATGAAGACGTACAAGATGTGTCCCCCACTTAAGGAGCTCCTTACTCTGCACGGTGGAAGTGTTGGGTAGGGTTTGGAGATGCTTCTTGATAATTATGGGCATTGTGCCTTGGAAATAGTAATATGCACATCTGAACGTGCCTAAGCTGCTGTTCAAAATGAGAAAAGCAAATTTTTTCAGGCACAGTTTACTCAAGCTACTGAATTAATTATTTTTAGTGTGATTAGAATCAAGTGTGATTTAATTCAGTGATGAAGATGTCCCACACTCAGTAATTTCATTCATTGTTAGAACTAGTCTCCGTGTTGTTACATGGTTTGAAGTATTTCATGTAGTTTACTGTGTTGCTTAGGCTATAGAGTAATGGGTTTATTTGATTATCAACAGTTAAAAAATAAAGGCTCACATGTGTCTACTTAAACAATGTCGAAGCAAAACTGGGCAAAATTTACTACGTATTAAATAGATTACTGTACATTTCTGACACAGGCTACAGAGCTTTTTATTTTAGACATTGAAGAGTGATCAATGTAAAAATTATGACTTATGCTTTTGTCTTTCCCTCAGGAAGTGTTGAAGTGATTGACGTTCTCTAGATTTGTCAGTTTTTGTCTATGATGCTCTTGTCAGGACAGGGAGCCTGTACTTGGGGTGGAGCATTCGGAAGATGCCAGCTCTGCCATTTGAAGTGTCATCACCTCACTTCGCAGCATCGCTGTGTGGTGGAGGCCAGCTGGTGCATTTACATTTCTTATTGGAAATTTCCATCTGATTCATTACCGTGATCTGTGCTTTTGTTCAGAAGCACTTAATCATTCTAACATAGCAAGCACTTCTGAAGCCGCTGAAGGCTTTCTCTTTCGCTGACTAATTTGAGCTATCAATCTGCTGGTTTGGAAGACGTTCCAGCTTGTTGTATTATCAGTGTTTGTTTGCATAGGAAGTGATGAACCACAGAGGCTGAATTTATAGGAACGGTTTGCCTTGGACTAATGAGCAGTGCTGCCTCTCCCATGATGATATTATTGTATAATTTGGGTTAGTACAATAATTGTGCACCTCCAGTCCTGATTCCCTCTTGTATCATCTCAGTAGCCAGCAGGGAACCACTAGCTTTCTTGCAAAGTGAAGGTTACCTCTGCCTTGTGCCTTGGTTGTGTTCCTTTATTCTAAAGATAGTGGACCTTAACCTGCCACTAGTAATTTCACACAGATTAAGGCTGCTTGTTGAAAATTGGTGTAACATTTATGCTTGGTCTTAAGCTGGAACTAGGAATGTCTAGAATGTTTCAGGAAAATGAATGCAAACAAAATGTATCACTGTTATTGCATTTGTTAAACATTAGCTTAATTATAGGACTTATATTCTTAACCATTTCGTGTGTTGGGCTATGACTTTCTTCACATTCAAATCTAACACTTAGTTTTGGGCAAATAAAAGGTATTCACAGAAAATCAAGAATTCAAAATATATTTTCATTGAATACTTTAAGATATCTTTCATGATCATCTGATGAGAAAAACAATTCTTGTGAAAAGAGAAAACATATGACTCCATCTTCTTTTACAAAGTATGAGAAATAGGGACACTTTAAACACAAGAATGAATGAAAGCACTCCAAATACCTGTGAAAAACATCTTTCTCCCTTTTCCTCTCCTCTGACTCCTAAAATAATCATGCACTTTAAGGGACATAAAAACAAATCTCTTTTATTAATGAGCCAAACAGCACCAAAATATCATTGAGGCATAGGGACAGAGAGGGCAAAATAAAAAGCCACATTGGTATAGTTCTTGACATATTCCTAAAAGATCTAGGGAAGCTACCTACACAAATATTTATGCTTCAGAAAACTTATGGATTTTTTACCCTTCTCCTCTGTGTCACGTCTTGCTGATACCTCTAGATCTTCATTCTGAATTGTGTACATTACACATTGAAATGAGATGCCAGGAAATGCCTGTGCCTGTCATCTGTTTCAGCTTGTCTTTCTCAGTTTGGAGCTGGGTCTGTACCAGATGACTTTGATATATTTTATGGGTTTAGGATTATGTCACTTTTATGATATACTACAGGTTCTCAAGCCCTGCATTACTCTATTTTCTGAAATCTTTTTTTCTGGAATCTATACTTATCTGTAGACTTTTAAGAGACTATTGCGGTGCAACAAGAGTTCAGAAGAAGTGTAGACACTCTATAATAAAGCCCTAAACCTCTGTAATAACATCCCAAACCTGAACAGTAAAGAGAAGGAACTAAAGTCAGTCTGAGGATTTATGTAACTGGTAACTGACCAGAAACAGAAAATGCCAGGTATGGGTGAGAAAGGTCAATAAACTGCTGGAACCAGATTCTAGGATGTGAATCAGACAGTGTAGCAGCTGTTGTCAGAGGCTGGACCAATGCTGCACAAGACTGTGATCCCCAGGGAGGGGGCACCACATTAGCTGGGCATTAGACACCTGTGTGGATGGTGCCTGGAGCAGATTGGACTGGGCACAAGAGCTCAAATTTGGGGCTGCTGAGGTGTAAAAGTGTGAAGATCTGGCTAATAAAAGGGAGCTGCAGAGGGGAGAGGCTCCTTAAATCTGCACAGGGGTCTCTCATCTTTGTGAAATACACAAGATGACCAGCTGCGGGACAAGATGTGGCTCATAGCATGCTGTGCGTCCAGGGGAGATTCTGGAGGTCACCCCACGTTGGTAGGGGTCTCACAAAATGAACCCAGAGGCCCCTCCCTCACACCTGTGGAGGCTTAGTGGACGTCTAGTGAACCAGGCTTTGGAGGTTGGGCTAATTTGTTTTATTTATCTTTTTAAAAACTTTTACTGAGATATAGTTGACATACAATAAACTGCATATATTTAAAGTGTGCAATTTGATTTTTTTTTCTCATTTGTAATGTGTAGACGGCAATCCCAATCTCCCAATTCATCCCACCCCAACCCCCCCCCCCCCCACCTTGCTTTCCCCCTTGCTGTTGGGCTAATTTATACTCATGCCGTATTCTCTAAGGTCTCCTGGGGACCTCTAAGACCCTGCCAGGGCGTCAGTGAGGTCAGACTACTTAGTAGTGGTAAGAATATTGATGGTGATAGTGATGGATATTTGTCCTTTTTCATTGTGTTAATATTTGCAGCTATGTCTCCAAGGCACGTTGAGTAAAACTTCTGGAATTTCTGCAAGAATTAAGGCATTGCCAACAACCTATGGCAGTGGTCCTTTTATTCTTCACCTCCATGAAATGGAAATAGTTTCACTTGAGTATCCTTGATAAATTCATAAAGTATATTAGTTTTATTAGCCTCAACTCTGGTTAGTCAAACCAGAAATATTCTACAAATGTCACCTTGAAGACTGAAGGTGAAATTAAGACATTTTTAGAAAAACAAGAACAGAAGATTATTTATTAGGCAATTTTATCTGTATGATGAAATTGTAAATATGCATAAAAACTTTCTGCTGCAAAATGAAGTGAAATGATTGTCTCAAGAGAAAGCACTCACATGATTGAGTAGCAAACAGAACTAGCCACTTTTTTCACAAAATAATAATTTTTATATGAAATAATGATGAACAGAAAACTATGGTTATTCTGATTGGAGAGTTTAAGAACATATTCTCAATAAGAAATGAAGTAAGCCTGTCACTTCAAAGGAAGCACCTAACAGAAACAATATTTTAATTAATAGTGGCAAACATTTTCCACAACTGAATACAGAACCAGCAAAATCAAGAAGTCCAGTGAATGTCCAGCAAGAGAGCAATTACACATTCAACAAAGGGAGGCGTGGAGACAATGGAAAGTGCTCAAAAAAAAAAAGAGTCAAACCAGAAATATTCTACAAAAGTCACCTTCAAGACTGAAGGTGAAATGAAGACATTTTTAGAAAAACAAGAACAGAAAATTATAATATTTGCCAGCAGAACTTTCGCTACAGAAAATGGAAAAAGATGTTAATATGAAATGAATTCAACCATATTAAATTAGGAAGGAATAGAACCCTGGAAATATTATGCATGTGGGTAAATTCATAGATGTAAATTTTTAAATTTTTAAAAAGACATGTGATTTTAAAATATAAATTATGATGTTCATTGTGGGGTTTATGCATGTGTATTTGTGTATAAAGTTTTGTTACATACTAAATTTTTGTTATATCATATATAGTATAATATGTATATTATACTTTGTTATACAAATATATATTTGTTATATATTATTTACATTATAATTAAATACATTATATACTTACATATGTATTTAGATATAGAATAATAGACTATTTCCAGATTAAAATTCTGCCTATTGAATACTATGTAATGGTGTAAAATAAAAATATATGATAAGTACAGAGTGAAGTGAATCAGAAAGAGAAAAGCATATATCATATATTCACACATATATGCAGAATATAGAACCAGTTTGAAAGGCAGAAATAGAGACACAGATGTAGAGAAGAAACATATGGACACCAAGTGGGAAAGGCAGTGGGAGGGGGAGATGAAATGGGAGGTTGGGGTTGCCCTATATACATTACTAATAAGAAAAAAATATCAAATTGTACACTTTAAATATATGCAGTTTATTTTATGTTAATTGTATCTCAATAAAAGTTCTTAAAGTAAAAAATATATATATATGGCAAGGACATTGATTGAGACCCTGTGTGCTGTAATTATTTTCAATTATTTTGATTTTGTGTGCATTCTGAGTTGCCACTTTTGTGTGGGCTCAGAGAGGGCCTAATATACAGCAGCAACTATCTGGTTGAAATTTCAGAGATCTGATGTCTAAATACCTTTAAATCTCATGGCATTATAGGTTGATCTGCTGTGATTTAACATTTATTCCTTTTTTTTTACTTCATATCTTTATTTCCTCTGAAAATGTTGAGTAATGACTACGGATAGGAAGAAGGGAAATGTTTAGGCACAGGCAAGTTCTTAGGATAAATTTAAATTATTTAGGAAATAATGTGTTTAAGAATTCAGGCCTGTGTTTATCCCTTAATTCATTTTTTCTCTCAAAAATATATTGACCACCTACTGCATGTTAACTGCAACACAGGTAATAGCTTTTCTTTCAAACAATATTCACTCTAATATAGGAAAGAGGAAATAAGGAGAGGGGGGTTGATTGTTACGTAAAGGAGAGTGCAAATGTTGTGAAAAAAGAGGAACAGAACATGGTGTAATTTTCCATCCTGAAATTCGGGTCACAAGATGATTAATTCATATTTTAAATCATATCACTAATCAAGTTCTTTTAGCCAGTGACTCATGATACCGTATATCTAATATAATAATGAACTCTCATTTATGTTTTTTAAAGTCAGGGGGAAAACTCTGACATTAGGATAAACACCAAGTTTCACATCGTGCCACGAGTGTGTTCATACTTCTGCCTTTCCACTGAGAAATGGGGAAAGTTGGCCAAGCTTTGTATGAAAAGGAAATCAACAACATTGTGTATGCAGAGTATTTAATAGCACATTTTAATTTGTTTTTAAAACTTCAGTAAAAATAGAAATAAAGTGTCAGTTTTACATGAATCTTGGCTATTCAGTATTATCTCCTGGGGTTTAAGTTCATGAATTTTAATACCGGAAATTTTTGGCTGCTTGAAAGCCTTATAAAACATCTTCCTGTTCTGGTGCTGACACTAACTCTGTTTAATGTATTTCATTACCAAAAATGATGATACAAATCCACAATTCTAACTGATAAAATTCTTATAATGAGAACCAAAAAAAAAAAAAAGCATTGATGTCATTCCGGTAATAACATCTCAATTTCCAAATAACAAAGAACATAAATAAACAGAATAAATATCCTTGTTTACTCATACTTCATTTGTCTCTCCAAATTGTGTATATTGTTATCTACCTGCCAAAAATGTCAAGATGGTCCTGCTTACCATTTTAGTAAATAATAAAGAAAGTACAGGATGAAAATTACATCGAGAGAGAGCCGGGAGGTTTGGTTTCAAGTGGCGGAGAAGTAGTAGAGCTCTCAGGACCCAGGGGCTCCACAGCCAGCTGCCCCAGGATCCAGCCCACCCACCAGCGGCCAGCAACCTCCCCATGAGGCAGGGTCTGGCGGTTACCAGACTGCAGGACTGCGTCGCCTACCACTGCACCCACAATAGTCATCCCTGTGTGACAGAAGAGCCCACACAGTCCGTGTGTAGGGGACACCCCTGGAGCCTGTAGCTCTGCTGACCAGAGGGGAGTGCATTGCTGGGACACACAGGACATCTCCTCCATAAGGCCACGTCTCCAAGATTTGGAAACATTATCAACCTACCTACTACATACAAGTAAACACAGAGCATTAGGAAAAATGAGATGACAAAGGAATATGTTCCAAACCAAGGAACAAGACAAAAATGAAGAAGAAGAACTAAGCAAAGTGGAGATAAGCAATGCACCTTTATCAACTCTTTCAGTGAAGAGTTGATGGTAATGACCATACAGATGCTCAAAGAACTTGGGAGAAGAATGGATGAACAGAGTGAGAAGGTTAACAAAGAGTTAGAAAATCCAAAGAAGAACCAAACAGAGCTGAAGAATATAGTAGCTGAAATAAAAAATACAACAGAAGGAATCAACAGCTGATTAGATGATACAGAGGAACAGATAAGTGAGCTGGAAGACAGAGTAGTGAAAATCACAAAAACTGAACAGAAAAAAGAATTGAAAAAATGAGGACTGGTTCAGAGGACTCTGGGACAATATCAGGCATATTAATATTCTCATTATAGAGGTTCCAGAAGGAGGAGTGAGAAAAAGGGGCAGAGAACTTATTTGAAGCAATTACAGCCGAAAACTTCCCTAAACTGGAGGAGGAAATAGCCATCCAGGTCCAGGAAGCAGAGAGTTCCAAAGCAAATGAACCCAAAGAGTTTCTCACCAAGACAGATTGTAATTAAAATGGCAAAAGTTAAAGATAGAGAGAAGAGGGATTTCTCAAAAAAACTAAAACTAGAACTACCATATGATCCAGAAATCTCACTTTCTGGGTATTTACCCAAAGAAAACAAAAACACTCATTCAAAAAATATTATGCACCCCAGTGTTCATAGCAGCATTATTTATGGCAGCCAAGATATGGAAGCAAACTAAGTGTCCATGGTCAGATGAATGGAGAGAAATGATGTGAGATATATAAAAGAGGGAGTATTATTCAGCCATAAAAAGAATGAAATAATGCCATTTGCAGCAACAGAAATGGACTTAGAGGGCATTGCGCTAAGTGAAATGTCAGACAGAGAAAGACAAATACTGTATGATATCACTTATATGTAGAATCAAAAAGGCAAAACAAATGAACAAACAAAACAGAGAACAAATGGGTGGCTGCCAGAGGGCAGGGGCTTTGGGGGCAAAATAGGTGAAGGGAATAAGAGGTACAAACCTCCAATTACATAATCAGTAAGTCACAGGTATGTCATATACCGCATAGGGAATATGGTCAATTATATTGTGATAACTTTGTATGGGGACAGATGGTTACGAGACTTACGGTGGTGATCATTTCATGTTGAGTAGAAGTATCAAATCACTACGTGGTACCACAGGCCCTAACATAATCTCCCCTATCTTCTATATTTCAACATCAAAAAATGAGTGATGCTCAACAGACTAGAGGACACAGCATAAGGTCCTGTCATCAGCTCACTGCAGAGCCTGGTCCGCCTTATTATGTTCCAGTGTGTGCTACCAGATTCGTAGCCGTCTCAGTCTTCTGTCAGATCGGGTGCTGAGAGAGTGTGGCATAGGGTACGTTGTGTTGTGGTTTGTGTTGTTCTTCATGTAGGAGGCACGTTCATTGGAACAGGGCAGTAATGACATTAGTTTTTGAGAGTCTACACAACACTGTTGGGGTAGCAGATGTCCGAACATAGCAATGTTGTTCTGAAGGGCAACCTTGTCACTGAGATAAAAACTAGACGTGACACATTTTATGATGAAAGACCTGTATTGCTTAATAGCAGGCATTTTGTAATAACGGAGCTAACCTTTGTGACTTGCTGTGTCACAGACGTGTGAAGTCCCTTCATACGCAGAGGAACGGTGTGAGCTGGGGCCATCACGGCTCTCGCTGCTCTGCTGAGGATTCTCGGGTTCAGAGGAGCTGACCGTGAGGAAGATGGTTCTGGACACCATTGGTCTTCCCCCAGGGCTTATTTTATTAAAAATTATTTTATATTTGTTGAAATAATTGGTGTATTTTTTTCCTCTTTGATTTGTTGTCACTGTTTTTGTTGAGTTGCAAGTATAGAAACCGTCTGAAACTGTCTTTGGAAATTTCGGGGGAAGGATGTCTTATGTGAGGATTAAGAAATAACTTGAAGAATTCAAAAAGAAAAACGGATCCAGCCCTCAAGGATAAACGTGAACAGGAACTTAACTGCCAGCAGAACTCTGTAACTGTACACCTGTTTCAATTTTCTTTCTCAAAAGAGGAGAGCATCGCAGGTTCTCTGTCCGTGTCTGCAAAGTCACATGCATGGACTTTGAGGAAGGGTCCTAGCTGGCAGATCACATGAGTGTTATTTTAATGACTTCTGCTATGTTATTCTCCAGTAGGTTTCTTCGATTAATACTTTGATCATCAAATTGTGAGAATGCCCAATTCTGCACATCTTCATTTAGATTATGTATTTATGTTTAAAATTTTTGTACATTTCTATGGATGCAAATATGCATCTATGTTTAAATATTGTGTTTATCTTTTTTAATTTCATGCGGGCAATTCATACATGTAAAAGTTTTTTTGAATTTAAAATACATTTTAAAATTTTGTCTATTTTGTGGGTACAGATGTTATCAATTTACTTTGTGCTTCACTGAGGTTGGATTTATTTTATTTTATTTTGTTTTTTAAAGTCAATTCTTTATTCAGATTTCCTTAGTTTTGTTGTTGTTGTTTTGTTTTGTTTGGGCCACGTCGCCTGGTATGTGGGATCTTAGTTCCCGGACCAGGGATCAAACCTGAGCCCCCTGCAGTGGAAACTCGGAGTCTTAACCACTGGACCACCAGGGAAGTCCCTGGATTTATTTTATTTTTACCTTCTTTTTTTGGGCTATTTTGATTTTATCCTTTATCATTTGCCTATCTTTTAGTTTTTGTTAATTTCTGAAAGTATATTCTGGGTACTCTATTCATTATTTCAACAAATATAAAACTCTGAAACTACAACTGCTAGATTAGTTATCCTTTGGAAGAAGAATGGTCATTTCTACCCGAGTTGTACAACCTTTGATGAATTCAGTTTCCTTATGTGTGAACAATTCACCTCTCAGCCCTCAAGTAACTTGGCAACATCCTCTCCAGCTTCTTTCCAGCCTTCCTGTCTTTAGGCACTAAAACGGACCAGACTGTTTCTTAAGCCCTGGTCACTCGCCCTGATAACACAAAGCTCTCCTGTTATTAGTGTTCATCTCGATGCCATGAAATCCGTCTAGAGAGTGGATTCATGATCTCCGAAGGAAAAGAATTTTTCCTCGGGATCAATAACAAGTCACCGTTCAGGTTTAAGTTACAGAATAACAGTTTATTAAGAAGAAAGTACAGCAGCTTCTGGCACAGACACCAGAAGGGGGTGGAGAGACCCGAGAAGGGGTCTTACATGAGTGAGTTACACACCTTTAGAGCAGAGTTAATTACAGTCCCCACCTTAGGACTGATTATTAGGGTTGATTGTTAGGATTGATTGTTTCTATAGAAAGGTTCATGATATTCAAAGAATTTCGTTACTCAGTGATCTTGTGACATCCCTGGTAACCCCCACCCTAGAGTCATAAGAATCTGTCTTAAAGAATGAGTGAGGTTAAGTCACGTTTTTCCAGCTCTTCTACCCCTCCCCCGGCCAAGTCAGCCCCTGGAACTCTCAGTCCTATTCTGAACGCAGGCACGACCTGTCCCCCTTTGATCCGAGCAGTGATTTTTGCTGATCCAGTGAATGGGTGGGACCTCTTTTGTCTTCACAAATCTGAATGCAGTTGTCATACTCAGTGAAGAAGTTGGCCGCCCGGAGAAGTTCTCTTATTTCTGTGTTATTGTTTGAGTGGCTGTCCTGCTCCATCAGAATCGCTGCAAAGCTCTTAAGATCAATTGCTTTGTCCTCTGGCGTAGTGAACATTCTGAGGTAACAGGACACAAAAGTCCATCCTTCCCCAGAAATTCCAAGTGCTTTATATTCAGTGAATTTTTATGTGTCCCCCCACCACCTCACCCCGACTTTATATCTCTCTCTTGTATAATCTCACAGAAATGTGTGTCCCTTATTGAGACGTTTCACTTTACATGAGTGCTACCTACCATCTGCTGGGGTCTGTGACTTTCCTTGTCCTTTTTATTCCTGCATTCCCATATCAATCAGCAAAAAATTTATGTTTAAATGTAAAAAATGTATCGATATAAACAAAACTTGAAAGAGTAATCCTTGAGTTATGAGGTATTTCACTCTTCAAATCAAACCATTCTGTACGGTCTGATATGTTTATGATGAGTGTATACAACCTGTATAATGAGAAAAAAATTAAAGGATTTTGTCTCAGTTTATTAGGTTTGTAACGTAGGACTAGCTTTATGAAAGAGTTCCAAAATCATCAAATCTCATTAGACTAAAATGTTTCAATTACTGTTCTAGTATGTTTTTGTTGTGCTTCATTTTGTAAATAGCCAAAGGGAAATAGAAAATTTTAAATCTTTTTGTGCCAGCTCCCTTAATGAAAGTCTGTGTTTACTTTCTTGTTATGATCATTTCTTTTATTTCTATCATATATTACATTTGACAGATTTATAAAATAGTCTTATTATGATTATAATATCATTACTGGTAATTAGTAATATCTTTAGACCCATCTACATAAAGTCTAAAAAGCATAGTTACTTCTTTTTTCTGGCTTTGCCACGTGGCATGAGGGATTTAGTTCCCCAACCAGGTATCGAAGCCGAGCCCCCTGCAGTTGAAGCGTGGAGTCTTAACCACTGGACCTCCAAGAAAGTCCCTAGTTACATTTTTTTTAATTTTTCAAAAAATTAAAAAAAAATTTTTTTTGGCTGCGTCTCGAGGCTTGTGGGATCTCAGTTCCCCGACCAGGGATTGAACCCTGGCCCTTGGCAGTGAAAGCACCGAGTCCTAACCACTGGACCACCAGGGAATTCCCTAAAAAGTTATAGTTTTTTTTTTTTTGTGTGTGTGTGTGTGTGTATATATATATATATATAATATATAGTTACATTTTTGAATAAAGATGGTGCTTTACAATCTCATCAAATTATGTTTTTCTCTTTTTTCCCCATGTTCTTTAAGAATTCAGTCTTTTCATTTACTTCCTCAGTTAACCTATTTTTCTCCTTTCTCTCCTGAGCATTAATTAGTTGGAAAAACGCACCAGCTTGGTTTTCTCACTTATTCACGTCTTGCTTGATCACTCCTTATTTCCTTCTCTATTTTTTGCTTCATTAACTTAGCAGGAACCAGGTAAACAGTGTCAAATGAGCAAACCATATTTGCAATGAGCACTGCATCTCACACATTCTGAAGTCATAAAAAAGTAATTCACACTATGCTTAAAGCATCAGTTGCATGCCTGTCAAATTTTATAAATGAAAATTAATCTCTTTGTAATGAGTTAGGATTGAATATAAGATGTTGTCAGAGATTTAAATACCATTATTTAAGCTGGCCACTCTCGTCCCCACACCTTATTTATTGACAAAATTCAAAGAAGGAGGGAGGCCTCTCCCTGTTGGCGGTCTCTTCCCTGTGTCCCTCGTAGGCATTGGTCCAAGGAGTGCACTCCTGGGTTCTAGGGATACAACAGTAAAAACAGAAAAATCCCAGCCGTTACGGACTTTACCTCCTAGAAAAAAATCAGCAAAATAAATGCATCTCCACTTAAATACCACCTTCTCAATTTGGACTTCCATAATCATCTCTTTTTCTCTCTTTTTTAATTTATATTGGAGTATAGTCGATTTACAGTGTTGTGTTAGTTTCTGCATAATCATCTTATTTCAACTGCAACCTTTCCCCATGACCCTCTCTTCTCCTTTTCCTCTTGCCTGGCTGTTCTCCGTGGCACTTTCTACCTCCCAAGCAATGTGTTATGTAATTACGGTAATAGAGAAGGCATCCCTGTATGTGTTTGTCGGAAAAACACTGTGGGGTCAGGGACAGGAATGGAGGCAGCGAGACTTGCTAGGAAGCTGCCTCCGTATCCAGGTGAGGGCAGACGATGCCTGGTCCAGCTCAGAGGAGGGAGGTGATGATCAGTGGACGAACGTTCAATGTATTTTAAAGAGAGAGCCAACTGCTTTAGCTTCCGGTTGTGAGAAAGAAAGGGGAGTCAGAGATGAGAATGACAGGGAGCAGGCCAGTGCGGGGTGGGGGTGGGGGGGGTGGAAGGTGCCTCGTGTTTATGATGAGTTTGTCCTTTAAGAGGGAGCAACGGGTAAACGTTCTAGACAATAGAGTGTGATGTCATGGCCCACTTACATTCTGTGGTCCCTCAGTTTCAAGGGAGGCCGAACACTCAGACTGTGTGTTTTCTCTGAAGCATCCGCCTGGGTGCACAGGCAGAGCTGGGGCCTGCTGTGTGTGAGGAAGGGAGAGATGTCACTCATCGTGAGTGGACTCTGTGCTGGGTCAGTAGAGAAGGGAGGACGTGGCAGGTGAGGGAGGTTGAGAGGTCCCAGTGGGGCAGCGGGGTTGCTGGAGCCGAGAAACGAGAGGGAGGAGCTCGGATTCCAGGTCATGGAGACCCTGCAGTTACTGGTAGTGACGCCAACTCTCCTGTCACTAGAGAAGTGAGGCTGAGTGGAGGAACAGGTCGCCGTCAGCAGGCTTGTGGGAGATAGCCTCTCTATGGATAGTAACATCATAAAATCTCCAGGAATTCTGTTGGCATGAGTGACAAGGTGCCAGGAACAGAAGCCATTGGGGGATAATGATGTGAGATTCAGCAGTGGGTGGTTTTAGGGAGAAAAGACAAAGAATGAGGACAAGGGAGACGTCCACCCTGCCCGTGGCATGCGTCATGCCAGAGCTCAGGGGGCTGGAGAAGCTGTGTCTTTAGAGGACAGCCAAGCTGGTTTAGAGCGTGAACACAGAGGAAATGGGCAGACTGTTATAAATTATAAATTTGCAAAGGAAAACTGTCCGTTACTAATTTATGTTGCGTGCCTATGGAACTGTGGGAACTGTGGAATATCAGGAACTGTGCCTATGGGCTTGTTAAGGTGCTGAGTAGCAGGGAGGTGTGTCTGTGGCGTGGCTGCCAAGCCTGTGGGTCCCCATGGAAGGGGACGTCGGTGGCGTGGCCGCCAGGCCAGGGCAGCATGTGAGGATACGTGGATACGAGAGATGTAAGGGTTATGACAGTTCAATGCTCTTTTATAAAATTCACATTCTTTTCCAAACAGAAAAGCTCGTATGTGTACCTTCTTCTGTTCAAAACCAGACATATTAACAGAGGTTCTTATGTGTCAATATTTGTTATTTTAAAATATTTTTCAGAATAAATTCTTGTGACTCATGAATTCATGTAATTTTACTTTATAGTTGCCCAGACAAAAAACTTGGTCTAAGAGTTCTCATCAGGAAATATTACTGTGAACATACACATGGGAAATGAGAATCTTTGTATCAAGAAGTGGTCAGGACAAGTAGGACGAACCTCAAAGTTAGGCTCAGTAAAAGAAGCAGATTCAGAAGACCACACATTGCATGATTCCATGTCTGTGGCGTGCCTAGAGCAAGTAAATTTACACACAGGAAGTGCGTGATTGGTTGCCTGGAGCTGGGGTGGGGGTCGAGGGCAGGGGGTGACTGCAGATGGGGCTGTGAATCAGTAGGGAGGATACAGATGTTCTGAAATGGGTTGCAGTGACAGTCGCCTAATTCTGCAAGTTTACTAAAAATTATTGACTTGTACAGTGAAATGATTCTAATTTTATATGAAACATATGTGAAATTTGGATAAGTATGTTATACCTCAATAGAATTGCTTTAAAAAAAAGTAATAGAGAGAACATTTAAAAATAACACTTAAGTAACAAAACTAGGATCAGAAATTAAATGCAGTGCTGATGAGCTTTAGCAGGAAAAACTATGATGGTTATTTTTTGTGTGTCACAGGTTTTGTAGTTGGAACAGTAACGCATTACATCCTTTGATCCAATAATCTCATTTCTGAGGATGTTTCCTAAGGGAAGTGATTCCAAGGAGGCAAAACCATGCACGACCCTGGTTACAAAAGCGTTTTCCCTGTATGATAGTGTATTAATGACTATGGATGCAAATGCAGTGTTGTCATTGGTGAACATTCAGTACATTATGTAACATGTGGAGTGTGGAGTTCTTTGCAACATGATGACTAAGAATTTAGAAAACGTGCAGTAGTGGCAAAGGTGGCAGGTTCAGCATGACTATGAAAATGTATTCATGGGCACAGAAATTCAAAACTTTTAAAAAGTCAGAAAATTATGGGAACTTGTGGGGCTGTTGCTTGACTCATTTATACGAGGGTGAGTCAAAAATTATCCACAATCCAGTTATATTAAAACTTCTGCTGGCCGCACTGTCTTATCAGCGCTTTCCATTCAAGGCTACTATCTCCGCAGTCACTGCTGTGCAGGTGTGAACATGTTACATCAGTTCATTTGTAACTGGGGTGCAAGCAAAAATGGATGCCCCACTTGTGATTTACATGAAAGAAGAGCAGCATGCAGGGATTCGTTTTTTGGTGGTCTGAGGGTGTGCATGTCTATACACTTATGTCCACACTGGCAACACTCTGCAAAAACTTTGTTTTGAGGTGTTAAAGCATCCTCCCTATAGTCCTGATCTTGCTCCGTTGAACTTTCACCTTTTTGGTCCCTTGAAAGCAGCCCTACGAGCACAAAGATTTACCTCTAAAGAAGAAGTGAAGATAGCAGGGCATTCGTGGCTATCGCTCAGCCTAAAACATTTTTTAATGAGGGAATACGAAAGCTTGTTGACACATGGACAAAGTGTACTGAAAAGCAAGGAGATCATGTTGAAAAATGATGTATTTGTCTTTTCTAAAAGTTAATTAAAATTAACTCTACCGCCAGAGTGCAGGTAATTTTTGACTCACCCTCGTATAATTGAAGTCATTTCTCTTTTAAAAGTAATGCAAAGTAACAGGACTTGAAAATATTTGCATTATGTAACTAATAGTTTACACCATTTGAAAAGTGCAGATGAGTTACTATTCGGCCATCAAAGAGTGAGCGTAGGGGCTCTTCTTCGCTGAACACTGAGGAACAATTGGGCCCCAGGTGGGTGTTCCCAGCAGGGAGGGGAGCCGTGAGGGCCTCAGCTCCCACAGGGTGGGTGAGGGGCCTTCCTGTGAGTCACGGCCTCGTGGAGGTTTCGGGTCTGAGCGGATGCAGAGGGGCACCCACCCAGGGACCCCTGCTGGATGTCAGCCAGCCCTGTGGGTGATGCCTGCCGGTGTCAGAGCCCAGGGGGGTGGTCGGCTGAGGTGACCAGCACCCACACAGGACAGGGCGCAGGGCAGTCAGGGCAGTGGGGAGACGCGTCCAGGGCCTTGCACTTGTGGGCAGCCAGAGTGAGGAGAAGGTCTGTGTGAGGTTGGGGGCAGGGTCTGGGATGAGAAAATGATTCCCGTTCTGGGGAGCTGCTCTAACTGGTGACATACAAAAGGTCATGGGAAGGAGGTGTCTTCCCTGGTAGGACCGAGAGTTACACATATGGAAAGTGGAAAATCCAAGTACATCCTGAAGTGTTGCATTAGAATCCAGGGTATCACTGAAATTCATTGTTTTGAATTCCTATAGATAGTAATAAAAATAACTGTAGATTTAAGTACAGAGATAGGGACTTCCCTGGTGGTCCAGTGGTAAAAAGTCTGCCTTCCAATGCAGGAGATGTGGGTTCAATTCCTGATCAGGGAACTAAGTTCCCAAATGCTGCCGGGCAACTAAGCCCGAGCTCCACAACTACTGAGCTCGCGTGCCTCAACTAGAGAGCTGCCTGCCATAAACCACAGAGCCCAGTCACCCTGGAGCCTGCGTGCCACAACTAGGGAGAAGCCCGCATGCCGCATCCACGAGCCTACGCACTGCAACTAGCACACGGCGTGGTCAAGAAATAAAATAATAAATAATAGATGTGGAGATAGATGTGTTGCATGTATGTGATAGGGTGATGGATGTTTTCTAGCTCTGTCCCCGAGAAGGCCTGGAGCAGAAACCGCAGTCGTGGTGAGCAAACCTAGCTCCTGGGTCTTGGTTTCCGATAACCACTCAGCACTGAAAAGAACCAAGTCTCTGTGCAGCAATGATTCCGAGCTGGGAAAGACCAAGAAGATGAACGTGAAACATCTTACTGTGCCAGAGAGCAAGGAAGTGCTCCAAGAGTGATGGGGCAGGTCCAAAGTTCACAGAAGCCTGGTCACAGGGCCTCCACAGGCCACGTCCAGGGCAGTGTGAGCATCCTCATGACAGTGGTACCAAATTATAACCCACAGAATACAATTAGAAATCACGAGAACACAGGAATATAAATGAAGTGAATAAAATGAGGCTTGGGACTTCCCTGGCTGTCCAGTGGCTAAGACTCCAAACTCCCAGTGCAGGGGGCACAGGTTCAATCCCTGGTTGAGGACCTAAGATCCCACGAGCTGCCCGGCACTGCCAAAAAAAGTAAAAGTCTTGATGAAGAATGGGATATTTACATAATGTCAAAGTACTTCCACCACAGACACTTATGTAGAAAGATTAGTGAGCAGGTGTCACTGTTAATGGAACAAACTGAGATCATGGACCACACGGTGTGATGTTGATACTGAGCAGGGCCCTGTGGGGCTCCCGGGCATAAAGCCTTTCTGTGTGCCCTATTTCTTTGATGATAGGAAAACAGCCTTCATTCAGCCTCCATGACCTTCCCCAAGTTCGAATGGGCAGATGCAAGCAGTTGTTCATTAGGGAAGGGAGGGGATGCGCGAGACCTGGGAGAAACAGTCAAGAGCAGCCTTGGGGCAGGTCCTGTGTCCCCAGCAACAATACACACAACAATATCTTTGAGATATTTTGCAGAAGCTGAAACCCCCTCCAGATGGGAGAAGTTAACAATTAACAAGAGTATGCTGCCCACAAGCATGTAGACCCCAGAGCAGTTGGACCTGAAGGTGGATGATGCGGACTCCTTCTTACCTCACCACCAACCCATCAGAAGAATGCAAGACTGTTAATGCCTTGATCCTGATCACCTACCCCTGACCACGAGCCCCAACTTTAAGACCTCTCCCTATTCCCCAGAGAGGGGAGGCACCGTTCTTGAGGCTCTAGCCACTGTGTTCCCCCTTTTCCTGGCAAAGTTATAAAGCTGTTCCTTTGTACTCCTCCAAAGCTCTGTCTCCATATTTCTATTTGGCATCGGTGAACAGAGGCCAGGTTTCTCTCAGCAACAATGTGCTGAGAACACAGCTCTTCTGTGATGCTCCTATCAGGGCCACACAAGCAGAGTCCAATCATGAAGTCACATCAGATAAACCCATACCGAGAAAGTTCTACAACATCCTTGGCCCATGATGTTCAAAAGTGCAAAAGCCCAGAAGAGCCCGGAGAACTGTAAGTGATTGAAGGAGAACATTTTAAAAAGTGTCAAGTAAGTACAACAAGATATGCTTCTGGATCACATTCATTTTATTAAAAGGACTTTCTTGAGACAATTAGCAAAACCTCAGTGGGGTTTGAGGGTAGGTGGAAGTAATGTGTCAACATTAATTTTCTCATTCACATGATTGCATTGTTGTTATGGAGAAGATGTGCCTTTGCAGCAAACACAGTAAGGTTTTTGCGGGGGCTGATGGGGTGTCATGTCAGCAACTGATACCATTGTACAATCCACTCTATGTGATTAGAAAGAGGGCTTTTCTCTCTTTTGAAAAATACTTTCTAGAGTATTGAATCAAACTTCTTTCTTTTTTTTTTTCAAGCTGTCTTTGTGGCAACTATAATATCATGGTTATTTATACTAATATCTAATAGTGCCATTCATTTTTGGTGTTAAACTGCAGAAAATAAAAAAATAAGATTTTCAGGGCTTTTATTTTATACTATTTTTATTTTAAGTATATAAAAGTTAGATTTAAGTAGTGAAATGTTTACAAAGTATAAGGAAAAGGGCACTGCTGGCATTTAGTGCTAAAATTACCCTTTCTTGTTTTTTTTTTCTTTTTTATTTTCCTTTTTTTTTTTCTTTTGCTCCCTCCCTTCTGATCTTTAGGGTTTTGCTCAAATTGGTCCCTTAAACTCTTTTTTTAAATTAATTAATTTATTTATTTATTGGCTGTGTTGGGTCTTCAATGCCACCCACGGGCTTTCTCTAGTTGCAGTGAGCTGGGGCTACTCTTCATTGTGGTGTGCAGGCTCCTCACTGCAGTGGCTTCTCTTGTTGTAGAGCACAGGCTTTAGGTGAGTGGGCTTCAGTAGTTGTGGCACACAGGCTCAATAGTTGTGGCTCACGGGCTCTAGAGCAAGGGCTCAATAGTTGTGGCGCATGGGCTTAGTTGCTCCGTGGCATATGGAATCTTCCTGGAGCAGGGATCAAACCCGTGTCCCCTGCATTGGCAGGCAGATTCTTAACCACTGGGCCACCTAGGAAGTCCATGCTTCCTTGTTAATCTGAATATTAATGACAACCTTTTCTTTCTTTTAATTTTAAAATAAGGAAGTGAAGTTTATTTGCACATTTGACCACATTCAGTATGATCCAAACAATTGTGTTTTACAAGAAAGAATTTACCTTTGATTTAATACTCTGAAACATTTCAAAATAGCTAATGTAAGCAAAAAAGAAACACTTGGTATACATTTCAACCTAACTTTGAAAAGTACTTTTTCCCCAATTAACTCTTTTTTCACAAAATGGCCAAAAATTGGTTGACACGTTAAAGTTGATTTTAGCTTAATGTTTCTATGATTTCATGATATGTTTTCTTTTTGACAAATTTACTGTCGTCTTTACATAAATAATGTCATTGAGATCCAATATATTCTGACCTTTAATTATATATGCCTCTTTTTAACTTGTCCTGTGCTTGGAGGTACCCCACAAAAAATACATCTGTGTGATCAGTGGATGTGACTGGCTGGAAATTGATTCTTTGCTTCAGGTGTTAATGTCATGCTCTTGAATGACAAACTTTAAAGAAAGTCAGGTGGCACTTTTTAAAGTTTTGTCAAAATCACACACACACACACACACACACACACACACACACACACAACTACTTAAATGGAATGCAATCAGTGTTTTCTTCTTTCTTGATGTGGAAAAAAACAGACTCGGTGCACATATTTCCTCCCAAACTAACTGATATAAACAGCTTCCACATGTCAAAGTTTTACATAATGATGATTCTAAAATGGCTTCAAATTGCAACAAGTCACTTTCATTAAGCCATGAATATTGAATAGCAATTATTGCTTAATAGGCTTTTTATAAGACATTTATATTTACTGTACAGCTGCTAAGGTGCTATAAATTCTGCTTGAAAGTATTATGCAAATATCAACACCTGTGATACTTTCCAAGTATTAAGCCAAATTCCATAGTTTATAATCTTTTCTGCCCCATAGCTTTTTGAGTTTTTTTCCTTATTTACATTCTTTTTTACATTTTGCCTCAATAGAATAGTGTCCATTTTTTGGCATAAAAAATGATATAGTTTTCTATGAGTGTGGTTGGATGTTTTGAGGGAAAAGATTTTTCAGTATTTCCAGTGTGATATCCCCTTTGCCTTAACAGACCAATTCATTTAAAAAATCATTTCAAGAACTACAAACACAAAATGATCTAAACCCAAACTATGGATTTATTAACTACATTTTCATGTGTGGCTGTTTTGTCAGAAAGTCTAAAGGAGATTAACATTTAAATATGTTTACAAAATATCTGTAAAATATGAAAGGATGTCGTGTTAGTTCTTTGTGTAGCAAGTTATTTGAAAACTGAATTGCATAAAGCCACAAACTTTCTCCAGTTGAAAGTCTTTACTGGTTGTATTCAAGCTGTAGCCCTGAGTCAGATCATTTCAAGTCTTGCCTGGGGCTGAAAATGCCCCTCCGAGCTCACCCACGTTCCTTGTCAGGTTTCTGAAACTCGTTGTCTGTAGGACTGAGGCTTCAGTCTTATGGGGCCATGTGAACCTCACCACAGGACTGACTCTCACAACTGGCAGTTTGCTCCCTCTGTGTGAGGGGTACAGAGAGGGCAGGGGAAAGCCAGCCCTTGAGACAGGGCAACCTCGCTTTTCCAGGTGACCTGCTCTGGTCAGTAGCATCTCTTCATGGTCGCTGTGTTAGAAGCAAGTGGGTGAGCTTGGTCCACACTGAAGGGGAGGCAGCTCACAAGGTCACTGAGCCATCATACAGGCTGCCTGCCCACAGGTACTGGGATGTTAAAAGGATGAGCTGTGTTAGAATTTCCTTCTCTTGGGAATAGTTTGATCTTTCGGATGTATTATGGGAAAAGCAGTGCTGCAGCTGGCACCGAGGGGGAGAGCTACAATATATATGGACTCAACCCCTTCAAATGGTTCTGTGTTTGCTCCTGCAGTTAGTAAAGGATGTTTTTCTTGAATTCTCTTTTCCAGGACAAATTCACAACAAAAAAAGATCAGATTTTTATTTTTCTCTTGCTCACAGATTCTGATTTTATACTCTCCCCATGGGGTTTGATGAATTTTCTCAGCCTTCTCTGGAGTAATAAATTGGTTGGTCTGTTGTCCATCCTGAATCCATTTTAACTGTGACTAATCATGCCTGTGGGATCCACATCTCTATGTAGACTGCCAGGGGGCTGTGTGTTGAGGGGGTTAGGGAGCTATAGTGGCTAAAAGGAGCCCAGACCCTCTGGCAGTTCTGAAAGTAAAAGGGATTTTATCTTCTGGGCACACACTCAAAAGGTGACTCCTAGAGATTTTTGTCTCTTGACTCTCAGAAGGATAACTGAGTCACCGGAAAGAGTCATTCTTCTTTCCTGAAAACCACCCTAGGTTGTTTGAACAATAGTAGAAAGGATGTTACTCACTCACCATGCATGATGTGTACAACCGGCCATTACATTGTCCCCATTTACTCATGTATTTTGTTAATCTAAATGCCTTTCCTTTAGTACTACTGAAAATGTTAATTTTTTTGCATCATTAAATTAATTACTCAGTTTATCGCCAAATAAAATCTGGTAAAACCAATGAGGAGATTTTACCTTATGTGTTTCTAGCTCATCATAATTTCAGTAATTGCCATCTTTCTAGCAGCAATGGCTTTTACGAGAGAAAACAGACTAAATTATATTTACCAATCTTATTGGGAATATGTTTGCAATATCCTTTTTCCCTATTAAACATAAAGATAAAATGACTTATTATTCAGAATGTTATGATCACGACTCTGGTGTTCAGATCGAGGACATTGGCTGTGTCCGTATCAGCAAATAAAGGATGCCTGTGACCAAGCCACCAGCCACTGCCGCCCCATCCCACAACGGTGCACCTGAGAGGACTCAGGATGGGAAAGCACAGGACACTGGCCCCAGATGGCTGGGGTACACATCAGAGGGATGATTTCAGTGAGCCCAGACTCTAGCATCTTCCCATACACAGAAAAGCACTACATTCCTTAACTTGAGATATCTGGTTTTCTTTAATTAACAGTAATCTTTTGATGTTCTGAATACCTAGTTTTTGTTGCAAAAACTCCTATATATCCTGGCTGCTCCCTCACCCCTTCAGAGCAGTCCCTCAGAGTCATCTGAGAGGCTGTCTCCTGGGCTTGAGTCCTCAGAAAGTCCATCAAATAAAACAGAATTCTCCGCAACAACAACAACAACAACAACAACAACAAAAGATCGAGGGCATTGGATAAGAGTAATTTAGAATCCAATCATCATTTATTGGGGTCCTAAATATGTATATACTAGAGTCCCCTTCCCCTCAGCCACACATAAAAGCACATTTTTATCTGGTAAGTAATTCCTCTTCCTTCAGATCTCAGCTCAGGTATCATTTTCTGTCACAGAACTATGTATCAATATTCCATTCCTTGCACTGTCACAGTATCAGTTTTACATCTATTTGGCCTTTTTAAAAATTCACAATTGTTTCCCCTCTACTGGTACCTTCCTAAGGAGAAAGTTCTGGTGGCATTTGTGTTTATTACATTGTTGTTGCTATTATGTTTACGTTGGCCTCTTTTATTCCCTTCTCATAATTGACATTTATTGTAAGAATGAATGAAAGTATGAATACATATTATGGGTGAGCCCTCAACTCTCACTCATCCTCAAAGTAAGTTTTGGCAATTCATTGTCATCCCCCTCAGATCTAGCAAACTGTAACTTCCAGTTATCTTATGTTACTAAAATCGGTCCTGTCTTTGTGAGGGTCAGTTTGGAATCAGAAAAAAAATCCAGGTTGCACCGTTGACTAGGATTTGGTAGAACATGCCTTTTACTTTGTAGAGAGAGCCTTGTCCATACTTTATAAATAGAGATTGTTACCAAATGCAAGTTCCTGTGCCCAACGCACAGTGAGGCCAAACAAACCGAAATGTTGGAATTTGGAACAGAGAGTTTTATTGCAGGGCCACACAAGGAGAATGGGTGGCTTGTGCCCAGAAAACCCCGAACTCCTCAAAGGGTTTCAGCAAAGTATTTTTAAAGGCCAGGTTAGGAAGGGTCTAGGTTAATTGTTGCAAAGTTCTTGGTATTGGAATCCCTTGTTCTTGCGACAGTATAGCTCAGATCACCATGTTCTTATAAATTTCCAAGAAGACAGATGTTATTCTCAGTGTTGCAACTTTTAATCTCTATATGAATGGACTCTTAAAGGTCACAGCCCTGAGAATAGGCTAGCCTGTGTATTTCAGGCTATAGGCAACATTCTTTTATAAAAGGTGCAGAGCCAGCATGACTGAGCACAGGACACAGAGCACAAAAGTTAAAGCAAAAGAAATAGATGTAATATGGGGTCAGATTGTTCTTCCCTATTACAAGATTACACAACCCATATCGCATGGTTCATTGAATTTAATGAGAATCTCTCCTTTCTGTGTGGGGTGTGTGTGTGTCTTGTGTGTGTCTTTTTACCTAATCACACATACAGTAGGCACTCAATTAATGTCAGTGCCCTTCCTCTTGACCAGAGATATTTGTTCTTGCCCATCAGCAGCTTCTTTCTCAGAAAGCTTTTCCTCCTAGACATTTGCAGCATATGATTACTCCTTCAGATTAGCTTGTGTGTGGCTCGTCCTATATTTGTTGACTGACTAAACGTTGACTCTGTCTTTCTACTCTCTTCATTTCCTTCTCTTTTCTTCTGTGTCCTACATCTGCATGCACCTCACAATATCTCCTCTTATTCTTTTCCCCCTCATTCTCTTTTCAGAGATTTTATTTATATCCACAGATGAAACTGTTGGCTTCATATTTCTTAGCTTAAATTCTAAAAGTTCATACTTACTTTCACTTCTGGGTTCAAGTAATAAGCTTGGGATTACCTACTAAACATTTTTTACCAGATTGATCATCAACATCTGAAATTCAAAATGTCTTTAAACAAAGAACTATCAGCATGCACTTACTATATACATATTTCATTTTATACTTGCAGACACACAGCTCTATGTTACCAAAGTCAAAACTTCAGGGAAATTGGGCTCATTCCTGCACCTGAACTACGTCCACATTATGTCGATTTTCCCTTCACAACTCTCTTTCAGGTCTGTCCCTTTCTGTGTCTCTGCTTTCACTTTTGCATCTTTATTAATGTGTAGCTTGGCAATTTTTTAACTGCTTAGCAGGCCTTTTCTTTGTGTCTTCAGATGACGCTCTTCTCATCTTTCAAAATCACTTCTCTAGCCATCTGTTCAAATATATGGACTCACATTGCCTAGAGGATAAACTTGAAACATCTTTACCCAACAATCAAAATAATCAAAGCCCCAATTATCCCTCCAGCTGTGTTTTTTACAACTTTCAAGTTTTAACAAAATTTTCTTTCAGCCAAACAAGAACAACCACAATTACTAAGCCTGATCTGTACTGGAAATATGTTATATATATCTTATGCATAATTCTCAGCCTTGATTATTTTCTAAGATTTTCCATGGCAACTCGGGAAAAGTTACTCCTTGAGTTTCTAAATTTTTAGAATGTATTATCTTTTACACTCATGTGATGCTCGTTGCAGTTAACTTCCTTGCACATGTGCTGTGGGGTCATCCCTGTGTCTTTGTTAATTACTGTACCTACTGAGTCCTTATTATAGCTTATAGTAAAAAAAAAATGAACCCTTTGTAGTGAGCAGGACAAAACAAGTATCAAATAGTTATTCCCAGTATGTTCTTTAACCACAGTGAGAAATTTAGCCAAAAATAATTAATATAAAAAATAACTAGAAAAGCCCCAAATATTTGGATATCAAGCAGTATTCTTATAAATAATTCATTTTCGAAGAAAAAAGTCACAGTTAGAAAATATTTTGAACTTAATTATAATAAAATATCAAATATCAAGATATGAAGACTTTTGGGGTCTACCTAATTTGTGTTAGTGGGAAATAAATAGCCTTAAAAATGGATTTATCAGGAAAAAAAAAGGATAAATAGCAACATTCTAAGTATTCAACTCAAGAAGTTAGAACAAGAATTGAAAAAAATTGAGAAAAGAAATTAATAAACACAAGTAAGGTCATTGTTGAAATATAAATCAGATATTCAGTAGAAAAAAATCAACTCATCTAAAGCTAGTTTTTTGAAGGAAAACTAATAAAAGAGATTTACCCCTAGAAAGAATGATCAAGAAAATAGAAGGCACATCTCTGGTATCAAACATGAAAAAAAGACACATCACCGGAGATCCTATAGACATTAAAAAGATCACAAGAGCTTATTAGTAACAATATTATGTTAACGAACGTGGCATTTTTGATCAAATGTACAAATTTCTAGAAAAAGTCAATTTTTATATAAATCAATTCAGTACAAATTAGAAAGTCTGAAATATTTACTATTAAAGATATCAAGTTTGTATTTTAAAGCCTTCCCATATGTTTTCAAGAATTATTTTAGACACTTAAAGGGAAAAAACGACAAATATTGTACAAACACTTCTAGATAGGAGAATGTGAATTTGTTCCGAATAATTGTGATCGATTGTAATATACGCTGACAAGATCTAGAAAGAAAAAACAACAACATTGCAGGCTAATACTGCTCATGAGTATATATGCACAATTCTGAATAAACTATTAGCATATCCCATCCTTTATAAAAGGGTAATACCTCACAGCTCAGTGTTGTTTATTCCAGGAAAGCAAGCAAGATCCAGTGATCGATGTAATTACTAGGACTGAAGAGTTCAACCTAGGATCCTCTCATTAGCTGAAGAAAAAAAATTTATTAACTCCATACCCATCAATACCCATTCACGATAAAAACTCTTACCAAACTGAGAATGGAAGGAAACTCCCTTAGTCTGAAATTTCCAGGCCTGAGCATCTTGTATAAATTTAGTTAATTCCAGTTCCATCGTTTTAGCAACTCGTCGTGAGTTACCCTTTATTTTATCATTCACCACATCTAAGGGAAGATCTGTTAGCGCTACAGTCTAAATATGTCGGAATGCGACTACTCAGCACCCCGCCTGCCAGGACTTCTGTCCAGGCGGCCACTGTGTCCGGCGTGCCTGCATGGAATTGCTTCCTGTGTGTCTCTCCCTTGTCTCATTTCGTCCTGTTCTCTGCACAGATGACAGAGTGAGCCTTTAGCTCCTTTCATTAATCTTGTGTTCACAGTCTGATGGAACTCCTGGTCACATCTTTGTACCCTGAAAGATCATGCAGGTTGTGGGGTTTAATCCCACCTTCGAGCTACAGGGGCCCCTGCCCCTACGCCCCCGGACTCTGGGTCAGCGACTGAGGATGCTTTGACCACAGCAGGACCAGCAGGCGAAGCTGCGTGTTGGTGTCCGCTCTCCTGGACCCCGGGTTCCTGAGCTGTGATGGGGACCAGCTCACGCAGCGGCTGCCGCAGGGAGCAGAGAACACGGAGCTTGGGGTTGCATCACTTTATAAGAAGTGGAAGGAATCCTGTTGTGCCTGGGGGGAGACAGCATATCTCCAGGTGACTTGCTGGAAACTCAACCCCGGGAAAGAGCCAGCAGGGCCTTTTGTTGGCGTTCCCAGCGAGAGCAAGGTCCACACCCAAGCCGGTTGCTCTGCCCACAGGCCTGCAGACCTGGATCCAGAAGCGGTTCTGCCTTGTCCTGGTGCTCCTGGTGCCACTGCTGTGTGGCTTTGTGCTGCCCTGTCTGCTCGTCCTCAAATAACTCAACTCCACCCACCCCACCCTTTTTTTTTTTTAACTCAGCTTACTTTCCTTGCAGTTCCCTCGGCTTGGAATTTTCGCAGCTTACTCCTTTATCTCAGTAAAGTTTTTTCTTATATATTACCAACTCAGGTCTTTGCTTCCTATTAAAAGTGCTGCATAATCCCTTGTCCCCCCTTATTTTTCTTGGTAATACTCAGTACCATTCAGACTGCCTCTCTGCAGGGCACTGAAGTAGGGCAGCACGCATTGTCTTGGATTTGGAAATTCAACTTTTAGGAATTGATGCTGTAGAAATAATCAGACTTCACAGAGACAAAGTAGTATTTATCACAACATTGTTTTATGTGGCAACAAATTATTATAACAAATGCTTATGCATAGAGAATATTTTTAATACAAGTACATCAGACAGCTGACACTGAGCATATCTTTGGGTGGTGATATTGTGTGTAAGATTTATTTTCTTTTTTAAAAAATTTTTCTTATTTATTTATTTATTTATTTACTTATTTATTGGCTGTGTTGGGTCTTCGTTGCTGCGCTCAGGCTTTCTCTAGTTGTGGCGAGCGGGGGCTACTTTTCATTGCGGTGGATTTTCTTGTTGAGGAGCACAGGCTCTAGGCACACCGGCTTCAGTAGTTGCAGCACGTTGCCTCAGGAGTTGTGGAACATGGGCTTAGTTGCTCCGCGGCATGTGGGATCTTCCCAGACCAGGGCTGGAATCCATGTCCCCTGCATTGGCAGGCGGATTCTTAACCACTGCACCACCAGGAAAGCCCTATGATGTTTATTTTCTAATTTATGTGGTTCCCTAATTTCCTGGTGTTACATATTGTCTTCTACTGAGTTCCCTTTCTTCCAATTTTTTCTTCATATTGTATTATTCACATCTTTTCTTCCCTTTTGTGCATTAAGAGCTGTGAAGAGTTTGAGATTTTACCCTATATATAAACTGAAAAATTAGCCTGTCTCAGTTTTGTGGATGCTGGTGGAAGACCCCAGACTCCTGATCAGAGGCAGAGAGCCTGGTTCCCTGGCACAGAGGGAGCACAGAGCATCGCCTTTGTCAATCCCTCCTGCTCCTGGTGGGGGGGAGGGGGTGTGGGTGGGCCCAACCAGCCACCTGCACACACTGTGGGTTACAATACAGGACATAAGTGATGTAATTTTAGAGTGAGTAGTAAGCCTCCCTGCATTTAGCTCTTTGTCTCTTTTCTACTGGACAGTGAAGCGTTCACTCTTTCTTCCATAGGGAGACAGAGCTCTGTGGTCCAGAGCAGTTTACAACATACTCGTCCGTGAAAAGATCTTCCAGAACTAAGGGTGGTTGGTGCCGTGTTTGTAAGATGTACAGAAATGGGAGGGTCACTTGGAGAATTGGCTCCTAACATGTCTTACAGTGTTTGTAATAATAAAATATTTTTCTTTTTGGAGAGAGAAATGAGATCCGCTGAGAGAGAAAACAATAGGGAGAGAGAGAGAAACAACCTTCTGAAAGGAATGACACATCCGTCAGAGAGGGGTTCTCTGTGAAAGTGACACCAGAACCGAGATCTGAAGGGTGTGCAGGTGATCTATAGGTTCAGACAGAGGGCAGAGTAGTGAGCGGGCCCAGCGCTGTGGGAAAGTCACACTGTGCGGAGGCTACAGAGACTAGAAGGGCAGACCCGCCCTGTTTATCCAAAGGCCACAAGGAAAGCACTCAACATTTTGGCTTTCTTTTTTTTGTTGTTTGGTTGTTTTGATATTTTCCAGCAAGAGAGTGACACAACTAGATTTCCATTTTGAAAATCTCTTCTGACTTCAGTGCAGAGAGAGGAGCCAGAAGAGAACTAGAGAATCCATTAACATTACCTACAATGTTCATAATTTTAACATTAACAGTTTATTCGTATCTGAAGTTTGAGTAAAATTTGCCAGTCACATTTATTTTTTTCCTAGAGTTTACCTTTTTAGTAAATTTATCAATGCATGAGATTGTCATTTGTACTTAACAGGATTCTTGTAACAAGTACAAATAGTTTCTTAGGTTGATTATTATTTTTTTAAGAAATTTATTTATTTACTTTATTTATTGGCTGCATTGGGTCTTCGTTGCTGCATATGGGCTTTCTCTAGTTGATGCGAGCGGGGGCTACTCTTCATTGTGGTGTGCAGGCTCCTCATTGTAGTAGCTTCTCTTGTTGAGGAGCACAGGCTCTAGGCGCGTGGGCTTCAGAAGTTGCGGCACATGGGCTCAATAGTTGTGGCTCACGGGCTCTAGAGTGCAGGCTCAATAGTTGTGGAGCACGGGCTTAGTTGCTCTGCAGCATGTGGAATCTTCCCAGATCAGGGCTCGAACCCGTGTCCCCTGCATTGGCAGGTGGATTCTTAACCACTGTGCCACCTAGGAAGTCCTTAGGTTGATTATTATATCAGCCACAACCCCCTGAAGTGAAGGTTGGAGGGACATTAGGTACATAGAAAGGCTTTCCCATGTAGCAGGGAGACAGTTCTTAATGTGGTCATTGCTTAAAAAGCCCTACCCTTTTTAATATACACAGATAAAAAAAAGCAGGGTGGATAAATTCATCAGCAATAAAAAATACATCTGTCTGTTTTTGTCCATCTGTATATGTATCCATCCATCCATCCACTCTTTATCCATCCATTCATCATCCATCCATGCAACCATCTATCCATCCATCCGTCCAATCACCCATCATCCATCCATCCATCCATCCTTCATAGATCAAATAGACTATTTCCTGAGGAAGCTAAATTATGCAGCTAATTTTTAGAAATTTTATCTACATATCATTTTAACGAGAAACATATCAGTGAACATCTACTGAAATTGACATTTTCACATAAAAAATTTACCTGCATTACATTTTACTTACAAAACAGAAAACAACTTCTGAGGAGTTCATTGTGGCTGGATTTACCAAAGAAACTTCATTTAAAAACAGTCTCACTTAAAAGATAAAATGCATATTTTCATGTATATTGGCTTAATAATCATATTGTTGCTTATATTGATAGTTGGAATGCTTTCAGATTTAGTCTGCACTTGGACTGGAAAATCTGGAATTATGTGAGGAATACCTGAATTTAGAATACGACTGAAGATGAAAATTCAAGAGTACCCACATTAGGACTTTGCTTGACAAAGGCGATGCAGTGTCCTGCCACTATTTCCAAAGTAATATAACATTAATTAATAACTCATAGCACATCTTTAGTTGTGTTTTTCCATAAATTGAGGATTTCTTGAACACTGAGAAGTTAAACAGCGTTGGCAATATTTTCACGCTTTTTTCTGTGGTTCAGGGATGTGTGTATCTTTTAAAAATGCATGTCAAGGGCAGTTTTCCAGAAGCAACAGTGGTGATGCATATGAAACGTGAACTCTGTCACTACCTAGGAAGCATCATAATTGGCATTATCTTGCCCTTTTCTTCTGTATCCATGCACTTGAAATGTGTGAGACGTACAAAGTCCCAAGAAACAAGAGAGTAAAAGATCCAAAGACCAGCAGAAATCTGGAAGACCCAGTAATAAAAGAGCAGGTGGATCTAGTTCCCCAACAATTTTCTGAGTAAGGTCTGTTGAGAACCTGAGAGTCTCCTCCTCTGTAGAGAACCTTGAAACCTTTAACCATGTCACCTGCTCCAAATTCAGCATCAGAAAATAGGTAAGTAGTTAATACAAGAGAAACTTTTCAGTGAAGATAAGCACTAGACATAAATCTAATGCTCTGAGCAATGACAGTAACAATATATAGAGATACTAATTATTGCCAATTAGTCAGGTTTCTTAAAATAAATTTCTTAGACACATATATTAGGAAATACTGTAGTCACAGGGGCTATAGCGCTGAATGTGATATATCATATTCTAGTGGGAGTAAACGGAACAAAGTTAACATCTGGAGGTTGGATATTAAATATCAAGGAAGGTAATGCATTTTTCTTGTGCATCAGTGCATTGCTTTAACACCATGTTCCAATTTCAGGGCTAAAGGTGGTGCAAACAATTTCTAGCCACTAGCATGACTAAGCAAAAGCAGTGTAGGTGCTCAAAGCATGTGAGGATAGAAAGTCCTGTGTGTGTGTGAGTGTGTGTGTGTGTGTGTGGGTGAGTGTGGGTGTAGGATGTTTGTGGGTATGTATGTGAATCTATAAGAAACTTAAACTAAGACACCTAAAACAGCCCATTTTCGCTCTTTGCCAAGTGACAGGTTGACATATTTATATTTTTATTGAAAATGTAGTTAGAGATTATGTTTTATATTTAAAACAATTTTAAATGTGATCTTAAGAGAAATCTTATCAAAACTGTGATATTTTGCAGCAAAGATAAGTTGGTCTTGTGGCAGCTTATCTTGTAGGAAAATGCAGGTTAACTTTCTCGTCTGTACTCGGGCTTACGATCACTTGAGAAGAAACGCAAATGTTTTCCGTAAGCGCCTTTTATGTTACTCTAAGTGTCTAACCTTTTCATAATGCAGCCATTTTTCTGCCATTTCTCTATGATTTATCTTCTCTCATGAAAGGCTGCTTTTATTTTTTTTTTTCATTTTTATGATGCCACTAGAATTGTTAAATCGAACTTTGGCTGTTATTGTCCCTTTTTACAGGAGAGAATATTAAACAAGATTTATGTCAATTTGGTGAGAATAGCTCCATTCTACATACAGTACACTTACTTATAATGATAGAGTAAAATACTATAATTGATGATAATAAAAAAACCCTGCACAAATGTAGTGCACACATAAGGTGAGGTATGTTGACTGCTTTTCTGTATGTAAATATTTATTGCTTTGTGTTTTACTGCCCTTCTCCCGCACCTCTGGAAGGTGTTTTGAGGGAAAAAATCATATATTTTCTTCATCATCTCATTACAATTCCTTTTCTTTACTTTTAGAAAGAGCAGTCATTTTTCTCAAGAAAATCACTCAAGTGTATATATCTAGTAGCAAAATCATTAAATTCAAAGTAGTGTGCAGACTTGAGGAATTAGAGAGCTAAGAGCTTACTAGAAAGTGTCCTCAAATGAACAGAGCTGTAAGTTTTCATCATGGTCTGTATTCCTCATTGAAACCTTCTAAAGTTTGCCATTATTTAAAAGAAAAGTTCTTCACAAACTGAATAAAGACCACTGCATCTTGCCATGGTTATTATTTTCACTCTGTTATTTGATGTACATCTTATACATTAAATGTTCCAATATTATATTTAAATCTTTTTGAAAATTATGTTCTTACATGTGCTTGAACTAATAGTTCAAGCTGGGTTGTGGTGTAGGGATCAGCTTGGAGGGAAAACTGTATTGTTAGGAATCTCCATATTTTCCAGTTGAGCAAGGAAAGTAGTGTAAATCTTGCTAATGGATTTTTTTTCACTTCCAATTTATTTATTTTCTTTTTCAAAATCAAAGCATAGTTGATTTACCATATTATATTATTTTGAGGTGTACAACATAGTGATTCAATATTTTTGTAGCTTATATTCCATTTTAAACTATTGTAAAATATTGGCTATATTCCCTGTGTTGTACAGTATATCCTTATAGCTTATCTATTTCATACACAGTAGTTTGTACCTCTTAATATCCTACCCCTATCTTGCCCCTCCCACTTCCTTCTCCTCTCTGGTAACCACTAGTTTTTTCTCTGTAGGTGGATCTGTTTCTGTTTTGTTATATTCATTTGTTTGTTTTATTTTTTAGATTGCACATATAAGTGATAACACAGAGTATTTGTTTTTGTCTGTCAGACTTATTTCACTAAGCATAATACCTTCTAGGTCCATCTATGTTGTTGCAAATGGCATAATTTTATTAATTTTTTATGGCTGAGTAGTACTTCATTGTATATATGTACCACATCTTCTTTATCCATTCATCTGTCAGTGGACATTTAGGTTGCTTCCATATCTTGACTATTGTAAATAATACTGCTATGAACAGTGGGGAGGGGGATGTATCTTTTCAAATTAGTGTTTTCATTTTCTTCAAACATATACCCAAGAGTGGAATTGCTGGATCATATGGTAGTTCTATTTATAATTTTTTGAGGAACTTCCATACTCTTTTCCATGGTGGCTGCATCAATTTATAATACTATCAACAGTGCATAGTAACAGAACATAAGGGTTCCCTTTTCTCTGCATCCTCACCAACATTTGTTATTTGTGGTTTTTTTTTTTTTTTTTTTTTTTGGCTGCATGGGGTCTTCATTGCTGCTCGTGGGCTTTCTTTAGTTGTGGCAAGTGGGGGCTACTCTTTGTTGAGGTGTGTGCGCTTCTCATTGCAGTGGCTTCTCGTTGCAGTGCACGGGCATCAGTAGTTGCAGCACACAGGCTCTAGGGCCTGTGGCTTCAGTAGTTGTGGTGCAGGGGCTCAGCAGTTGTGGCAAGTGGGCTTAGTTCCTCCACTGTACATGGAATCTTCCCAGACCAGGGATCAAACCTGTGTCCCCTGCATTGGCAGGCGATTCTTAACCACTGCACCACCAGGGAAGCCTTATTTGTATTCTTTTTGATGATAGGTATTCTGACAGATATGAGGTGGTATCTGATTGTGGTTTTGATTTGCATTTCCCTGATGATGAGTGATGTTGAGCATCCTTCCATGTGCCTATTAGCCATCTGTATGTCTTCTTTGGAAAAATGTCAATTCAGGCCTTCTGACCGTTTTTAATTGTTTTTTTACAGTGAGTTGTATGAGTTGTTTATATATTTTGGATATTAACACCTTATCAGCCACATCATTTGCAAATATTTTCTCCCATTCAGCAGGTTGTCTTTTCATTTTTTTGATGGTTTTCTTTGCTATGGAAAAGATCTTAAGTTTAAATAGGTCCCATTTGTTTTTGTTTTTTTTTTTTGCTTTTAATTCTTTTGCCTTAGGAGACAGATCCCAAAAAGTATTGCTACAATTTATGTCAAACAGAACAAAACTGGAGATTATCATGTGCCCTGACTTCAGACTATACTACAAAGCTACAGTAATCAAAACAGTATGCTACTGGCACAAAAACAGACACACAGATCATTGGAACAAAATAGAGAGCCCAGAAATAAATCCATACACTTGTGGTCAATACAAAGAAGGAGGCAAGACTATACAATTGGAGAAAAGATAGCCTCTTCAGTAAGTGGTGCTGGCAAACTGGACAGCTACCTGTAAAAAACTGAAATTAGAACATTTCCTCACACCATATACAAAAATAAACTCAAAATGGGTTAAAGACCTCAATGTAAGCCTTGAAACCATAAAACTTTTAGAAGTGAGCACAGGCAGAACACTCCTTGACATTGCTATCATATTTAAATTAAGCAACACATACTAAGAGCACTCAAGAACTAACCAGATATTTGAAAGAAGCAGTTCTTGATTCTATGAAGAAACTAATACGTAGAAATGCCAGATTTTTGAAGGAAAATCTTACTAGGATTTACATCCTAACTGTAAGGATAGACTACTAAAATATGTTTGCTCCTTCCATTGATCTTACTGAAATATTCTAGGAAAGATTTCTGATCCCAGCTCAAATTAAAAAATCAGGAATGATTTAATGATATTGGGTCAACAATCTCTGTGCACCTACAGTGTGGACACAATTAGAAAAGAAAAGATTCACAGTCCTTGAGTCCTGAGCACTTTGACATCTCTGGGGATGCAGTGAAGATGCAGCATATGCATGAGAATCTATTGAGATGCTAACTCCTGAGATGGGAAGAGGTAGGATGTTATCACTAGGCTGGTACTTTCTGGGCGCCAGCCCATCAATTCAGACCAGAACAACCCTGCGTATATAAGTGTTTTAAGCATGAAACCAACATTCTTTTTTAATTTAACAAAAGATTGGTGAGGATTTAAAAAAAAACTATTGCAATAAGTGAATCATTTACATAAGTTACAAATTCTTCTCTTCCATAGCGTATAAACCTCAAGTAGAAGGTAACTTAATTGTTCATTAGCCTTTGTTCCTTTACACCTAATTGCTCTCTTATCCCTCTTCAAAAATTGATTTTGGAATCATTTTTTTACAGCTGTGTTCAACACAAAGAGAAAAATGCTAAATGACAAAAATAAGAATTAGCAACAGGGGTTCCCTAGTGGTGCAGTGGTTAAGAACCTGCCTGCCAATGCAGGGGACACAGGTTTGAGCCCTGGTCCGGGAAGATCCCACAGGCCTCGGAGCAATTAAGCCCGTGCACCACAACTACTAAGCCTGCACTCTAGAGCCCACGAACCACAGCTACTGAGCCCACGTGCCTAGAGCCCATGCTCTGCAACAAGACAAGCCACAGCGATGAGAAGCCCACAGACTGCAATGAAGAGTAACCTCCTCTCGCTACAACTAGAGAAAGTGCTTGCACAGCAACGAAGACCCAACGCAGCCATAAATAAATAAATAAATAAGAAAATAAATCTTTAAAGAAAAGAATTAACAGTAGAAGAAAAGGAAAACAAAATTGTAAAGAAAAAAGATATTTCCATTTGTCATCACAGCAGTGCTATGCCATTTTCATCAATGAATTAACATATATTTTTATATCAGTAATACAAGGTCATTCAGCTGCTGCTAACAAGATGCGTTCATTGGGATTTGCAGCAGAGAACCCTGTACTGGACATGAATGTGACCATGTCTATACAGAGAACTTTAGGTCACCGTCACCAAGTCCTTTCATGACGGCAGGATCTCATCTCCTCCCTGGGATTTTTCCCACCTGTTGACCATGAGTGCCTTGGAGGCTGTGGGATTATCCTTCGCAAGGCTTATACATAGTGCATATGCATCATGAATTATTTGCACCGTTTTTCAAAACTGTTATAAGTAACACAGTGAAGAGTTGCTTTTTGGGAATAACCTGGTGCTCCAGTGGTTAGGACTCAGCGCTTCCACTTTTGGGAGCCCAGGTTTGATGCCTGGTCGGGGAACTAAGATCCAGCAAGACATGTGGCATGGCCAGGGAAAAAAAAAAGGGTTGCTTTCTGTCATTATATAATTTCTTAATGAATAAAACTTAAAAAGTATGAGTCCTATCGAACTGGAGTACAAGGCAGTTTGGGGTTTTTTTGTTTGGTTTTTAATATGATGAGATATTTTTATTAGGTTGGTAAAGCACTAGTGTAGGAGAAAGTCTAGACCCCCCTGTATTTGCACACAGCCAGACCTCACTGTGTGTCTGAACTGCTGTTAGAAACTTGACCTTCCAGATATGTAACTGTGAACTACATGTCTGGTTTTCCTCGAGGGAACTTTCTGCCCCCCTGACAGACTGAGCGATTCAAGCAGCAAAAAGCTTAAAATCAAGTCATTATGAACTTTCTCCTCTCACGTCTGATCAGATGTTGAATCTAGAGAGAGATGCCCTCTCTTTTTTTTGTGGTTAAAGAGGGCTTTTCCCCTATAAGTATAAAACAAAGTGTCTTTTTGCAGAATTGGAGGTAATGGTCCATTAGTTGCTAAATCATTAAATAGAACTGGTGGATTTTTCTTCTGGTCTGAAAATAATTTTGACATAAATACCTATTATTAGTTTTTGCTGGCCTGCTTAGGAGGAGGGGCCAGGGGTCCTAAGGAAAGGGCAGAAGTTGAAATCTCTCTCACCAGCACTTGGGTGGCATGAAGTTGAAGACCTTTTAAAATTCTGTCAGAGACAGACATCTGAAAAGTAAGTTCAAATAGGTCATCAGAGAAGATAGAGTTCAAACCTTTCCACAAAATTATTTCAAATGGGATCTGGAGAACATAGCCTGAAGCACATGCCAAAGGTGACAATTTTCTGTTAAAAGATGTATAATTTTCCTCATCTGCTTGAGAAAGCAGACATTCTGCAGAGGTGGTCATGCCTCTGTGTGGCTCTGAGTTGCTGGCAGAATCGAAGACCCCGCGAGCTCTCATGGTTACTGAACATAAAACTCAATGAATAATTCACAACTGCATTTTAATTTCTTCTTATGTTCTATATTTAGTAAAGTTTCAGCAGTGACTCAACATCTGCATTCCAGTCTCAGGGTTTAGACAGTTTAGCTTCACCAAAGGATGATTACATCATAATTTATTATCTCTGGATAACAATGATAGAGATGCTATTTAAACAATAAATTCCTAAAAAATCCCCAGAGCTCTGAAAAAACTGTGTCTATGAATTCACTCAGGTGGTTGTGTAAATTTATGTGTATAACTTCAAGAAGAAAAACACTATTTGATTTCCCAGTAGGACATAGACATATTTGCAGACTTGGTTAAAGTGAGTTGTAAAAAAATTAAGTTTATTGCCTTCATGTGATTCCCATTAGTTATCTTAAAATTGGACGCATCTTGGAACTCTTTCAAATTGCATATTAAGAAATTCACAAGCATAAAAAAAAATGATGGGTGGTCCTGGTCGGAAGGGGTCTCCTCCTTCTGTTGATCTAGGGACTAGACATACTTATAGAGTTCTCTCTCTATAAGCATCATAGTGGTACATGAACACAGATCTGTGTGTACATCTACTGAAATTTTGGGGACAGGCTTACAAAAGAGTGTATTTGGTATGTTGCTGGGAAGTGATTAAAGGAGCCCAGAATACCCAAAATTTTCACCAAGGGACACATATGCCAAGAAAAAAAAAATGGAAATAAATCATTATTGCATGCTGGAGCTTCAGCAAGGCGTGCCAGAGTGCTCGGCTATAACCCATGGAACTGTTCTTCATGTAACCTGGGACGTCTGGATAGTATAGCAGTAGGAGCAAAATAAGCCAAAGGCTTTCTTTGCTTCCTTACATTGCAAATCCTAAGTATTCCAAGCTTGGATTTTATCAAGCCAATGTAAAGAAAATAAACACACAGAAAACAAAGGGCAAACAAAGCTTCTGACAAGAAACACAAGGAGAGCACACATGTTCTTTGATCTCAAGTCTAGAGCAGACCTGCTTTGGGTTTGGTTTCCATTTCAGCATGCCCTCAGTGTAGTAAAACAGGGACCACATTCCAGGAGAGCACCTTCCAGCCCTTTACTCAGCCCCGGGAGAGCACATCTGGGACCTGGGAACCTTTTATCCAGCCCAGGAGTCCCACTCTCCCCAGCTTAGGTCAGTGAAATAACAGTAAACACTTTCCACCTGCTGTAGGTGGTGCTACTGAGAGTTTGTGGGACTCTTCTCTCCTGTGTGTCTGTGGCCCCCAACAGTCAGAAAAACTGGTCACAGGGGCAAGAGAGACTGTAGCAGAGTATTCTTCAAAGGAAATTAGCATGAGATTGTAAATTAAATGGATTGTATTCTAAAAAAGTCAAGTGAGAAAGAAAAATATGCAACAAATGAGCGGTGTTTTTACACGAGTCAATTGTTGAAAAGGAGACGCGAGCGTGTAGAAATCACTCTTCCCTGCACAGTCGTGCAAAAGCCCGTTGTTCATTTCCTGACACTGGCTTCCCGGATGGGTGATGAAGGCAGGTACAAAATCCTGAAACATGAGGCTGAAAAGAGTCCTAGGTGGAGGAACCTGTTGAAAGAAACCATGTAAAACTTTGCTACGTTCTTTTGTTTTGTGGCATGGGAACAGTAGCTGGGGAAAATAAGACTTGTGTGAATTCAGAGCCCGTTTTATTACTTTATCCTGTTCCAATTGGCTTGCTTTTAACATGGCAAGCCATGACTTTTAACAAGGACTTAGTTCTTTATAAAACGTTTATTCAGCAATAAAGTAATGCTATAGAATTTCTACTTCTTAAATGGACATAGAGCTAAGATGAGAGTATAGGAGCCACCCTTAGTCTTGGCCAGGGGTCCCTGGTCTGCCTGTCACTCACCCTCCCTCCCTCCTTCCCTCCTTCCTTCCCTCCCTCCCTCCCTCCTTTTATCCATTCAGTGCTATTTATTGAGCACTTACTTTGCACCAGGCTCAGGGAAACATGCTGGGGAGAGAATAGTGAGTTCTGGTGAACAGGTGTTAGTGGAGAGGGAAGGACAATCTTGGGAAAGATGGGTCAGCAAAGTTGAGAACAGAGAACCAGCTCTCAGCAAGCGCAGAGCCTGTGGGTGGCACTGCTGGTGTAACGGGGTATCCAGGACACGGGTGAGTCTATCTTCTCCCGTCCGTGACGCTCAGCCCATCACCCCTGCTCCCTCTCAGCCTAAATGTGAAAGAACAAAAAGAGGAAACCCACTGTCTTCATCCTCTGTTCTTCCTTCAGTCACACTGAGGGTCAGATGGGGCTTGTTGAGATGACTTATTTTTATTGTTTGTCCAGGACAATGGGGGCTTCTTGTTTTCTACTCTTCTCAAGTCTAGACTCATACAGTTACCTTAAAAATCAAAAGAGTGAAAAAATAAAATGATGCCATGATTCAGAGAGACATGGAATGAGTTTACAGTGTGCTGTTTGGGAAGCCCAGAGCTGCCCTGTGCTGTCAGGGGAGTTAGATGTGTCCTGATTCCCTGTCTGAGGAGGAGCTCAGTGTTCGGTGAGCTGACATGCGTAGTGAAAGATTTCACAAAAGTATTAACAAAGTAAGCAAAGAAAGCTTTTATTCCCTTTGCAAGGGAGGAAAGGGGCCAGACACAGAGTGGCATCGGCCCCGGAGGGTGGGTTTTTGAGTCTTTTATTGGGCTTCAAAGGGCAAGTTGCAGGAAAGAGGGGGTGGGTTCATATCTATTTTGGTTCACAGTTATATTCAGGCCCTCTGTGCTTCTATAGGATGTGGGTTTTCTGAGAATCTGTAACTTTTTGTCTTCAGTAATTTCCCAGTCCTTGGATGTCTGAAAGAGACTTGATAGTGGCTCTTGACAGACATTACTCTATTTTGAACAATGTTAGATGGGTTTACATTCAGGTGTGCAGAGCAGCCCAGCTGAGTCCCCACGTGTTGCCAGGGGCCCTTCAGTGACTGGATCACTTAAGACATTGCTTAAACCAGGGGCTCAATACTGAAGTTACTTTGTCATGAGAAAGTTAGGTCTCTCTTTTGTCAAGTACCCTTCCTCTAGTAAACTGAGCAGTGGCCCCACAGATATGTCCACATCCTAAATCCTAGAATCTGTGAGTCTTACCCTATATGGCAAAAGATGTGACTAAATTAAAGGTCTGGTGAGGAGGAGGTTGTCCAGGATTATCAATGGGACCCTAAGTATCATCACGATTTATCTCTATAAGAGAGAGAGGGAGTGTTGACAGACACAGAGAGGGGAGAAGACAGTTGGGTCACCAGCCAAGGCGCCAGAAGACGGGAGGGACAAGGGACAGGTGATCACCTGGGACCCACCCATCACCCCCATTGCTGTCCCAACAGCACCTTGATGTCAGCCCAGTGAATGTGATCTTGGACTTCCGACCTCCATCCTTGTGAGAAGTGGAACTTCTGTTGTTTTCAGCAACAAAGGTTTTGGTCATGTGATACAGCGAACCTAGGACAGAAGTACATTCCTCACGTTTGAAAACTATTTCCAGAAGCATGATCTAACCAAAATGACGTCAGGGATGTGATTGAGTAAATGGTCCATAGGTGAGAATGTTTGGGGTGGTGACTCGAGAGGATGCTGTGGTTCAGTCCAGTTTACACACACTCTCTTGCTGTCCAGCTGCTCTCTGCTTCCTTGAGAATGGGGGCTCCACAGGGATGAGAAGTGTTTGGGGGCACAAAATGTAGGCTCTTGCTTTAAGTAGCTGTGTCAGCTCCCATGCTTGGAGCCAGGAGAAATAGCAGAAGGAGGGAAGGAGTGGGTGTGTGTCAGGCCCAGGGATGCAAGACAGAGAGTCAGAACTAGGGGCGCTTGAGTGTAGACTGGTAAATCAAGAAAGATAACCATGCCCATGGCTGTAGAGTTCAAGTGATAACTAAATAAAGGTGTAAGTTACAAAGGGAGCTGGTGGTATCTTACAAACGACAACCACATTGGGACCTCAGAGATGAGGACAAATTGCTCAGATAAACCCCACATTCCTTATTACCTCCTGGACCACAGGAAAACCACATGCCACGCTACATTTGTCTCTCTGTCTCCAAAAAATTTCTGAGCTCCATGAGTTCAATGACTACATTCTGGAACCTCCAGATTGTAAAATAGTTTCTGGACCCATTGTAGGGTATATTCATGAGTAAATAAATTATTAAAATTGTTGCTGAAACTCGACCTCTGTTCATCGGTGCCGAATAGAAACGTGGAGACAGAGTTTTGGGTGAAGTAGAAAAGAATAGCTTTATTGCTTTGCCAGGCAAAGGGGGCCACAGTGGACTAAATGTCCTCAAGACTGTGTGTCCCGTGCTGGAGGAGGTGTGAGGAGTCTTACAGTGTTCAAGGAGCAGGGCGTGGTCACCTCATGGTCATTCTTCTGATTGGCTGGTGGTGAGGTCATCAGGAGTCAGCATCATCAACCTTCTGATTCCAGCCGGTCTGGGGTCCATGTGCTTGTGGGCAGCATATAGTTAACTTTTTCCACCTGGTGGGGGTTTCAGTATCTGCAAAACAGCTCAAAGGACATGGCTCAGAATATTATCTGTAGCCCTTGAGGAGGAACTAAAGGCCCTTGACTTTGTTTAATGGCTGAGTATTATTCTTTTGTCTTACTCAACTGTTCTTTCTTTCTGCATTTTCTCACTTCTCTGATTAAATTTATTCTTTGACTAAAGTTTTTCTACAGACAAAAGGCAGGCAGAGGCCATGGATGGGGTCTTTTCTAGGCAGGCCTTCTAGGGTCCTGCTTGGTTACAAAGTAAGCAGTATTTAGAAGGATGCGTGGGTACTCTTTACAGGTTAGAAGATGACAAGTTATTGGTTGAGCCAGGGACAGGGTGCCTCATTTGGTTCCTAGAATACAGTCACTTGCTGTAACCATATGTAATAACATACTATGAATGAAAATAATAGAGCTGTTTTCAAAGATCTTTCTGACAACTTTTTAGTTGGTAGAAGTTATTGAGAGATGTTTCTTGAAGGACATTTCCTTGTGAGAAGAAGATGCTTTCAGGCCAGGCATTAAACACAATATGGTAGAGACAGAAATACTATGGAGTCAAAAACTCAAGCTTCTTTTTAATTTTACTAACTCAACTTGAAAATGCTGTAAGAGTTAATGCATTGTGGAGGTTTCGAACTTTTAGTTTTATCTCAGCCTGTAAATCAGACTCAAGCAAATCACGGAGCTGCTTTCTTTCTTTCGTTTCTGTAATTTTCCTCTTCCCGTGAAGCAGTGAGTAAGGAGGAGTGACTTCCATGAAGACAGCACATGGAGGAAAAGCTCTGCTTTGCTTCCCTGAACTTTGGATGATCTTTAATGATTGTTTTAAATAAAATATGGCATTTAATTGTTAAGGCTTTTGCTGACACTGTCAGGTCTAAACTAGTTCCGTATGCTCAAAAAACAAACAAAAATTAAGAGAATTTTTCATAATCAAGACGTATTTTTGATACATCAAATGTATCGTGAATGATCCATCTGTTCCCATGTGTTTTGATCAATACTGCGTTGTTAGTCATTTTCTTTTAGGTGGAATATTTTCGCCTTTTTGAGCTGCATATCTGTCACTGTTATTTTAAAAATGTGAAGATGGTTTTCCAAATATAGAATCTCCTTGATCTTTAAGAATCACACATTCTCGTGAACTCAAATCTTACTTCCTGCTTTGCTGTAGAACTACTGAAGGTTAAAGTAAGGACACAGTTAATGGTTAAAAGCTTGCTTTATTTGTGAACATTAATAATTGGAAAAATGAAGCATTTCCTAATTCTTATTTTAAATACAGGAAGTATATTGAGCAAATATTTTTAAATACTCATATCTGAGATGCAAATATACACATAAACACAAATTAAATAGAACCAGTTTATATATTATTAATTAATCTTCATACTGATTCCCTGAATCAGAATCACATGTATGGTGTTGTATTATTTATTATACTCTAGAAAATTCTCAGGTTTAATTGGCCAGATGTACTCTCTAGACACTCTTACTGGTGGTGGATCTTTTTTTAAGTAGAATTTGAGCTATGCTGTCGTTTTTTTACCTAATAAGGGAAACTGATCTAGAAATTTATGAACTGTGGAAGTGTGGTCTTCCATGACATTTAAAATTAATATGCACATTTATGGCAAGAAACCCATCAGTGTCAAAATGAAAAGGAGAACACTTAAAGTCCACAGCTGCCAATGACAAGCAATAGACCTGAGAAGATAATGAAGCTCGCTCAACGCCCCTCTTCCTAGCTTCAGAATTTGAAGAATAACGCACATTGCATGAGATTGAGAAAATAATAGGTAAAGTTGTAATATATCTGTCTGGCTCATGAAAGGCTATCAAAACACGTGAAAATCTAACCTTCAATTTGTGTAAACATTTGACTCAGTTCCTGGAATTTTACTTTATGATAATATTTTATGAGCTTCAAAGCAGTGAAAAACTTTCTGATACATATGTATTCATTACGTAATTGATTTATCACACATAAGATCATGTATTCCCAATCTGTTGGCCTGTATTTTGCTGAAAATAAATGCGTGGACATTTCTCGCCCATAACAACTCCTCCAGTGACTCTTTTTATCTTCTACAATAAAGATCCTTTGCAGTTGAATATATTTCTTCCATAGTTTAGGTGAAGAGATCTTTAGTAATTAAAATACTGTCTGGAATTAAATATATGGAAACAGCAGGGACCTAGGACTCTAGAGTCTGAATTCAACATCATCTACATTTTGTACATTTCGAAGCTTCATTACTCATTCAGTCCACTGGAGGTCCTATTGAGAAAGAGATTATGAGGGTCATTTGTAGTGATGTCTGTTTTGAAATTTTGAAGTAATTTATTGATGTCTTCAATAATTGTGGGTATACTCACTGTTTGATAATAAATATTCACTTGGCAGAATATATTATTCAAATATCATTATAACTTGTCTATGATTCAAATACCTCAAGGATAACATCGCTTTAGAATATGGTCAGTGAAATACTCTTTGATAGAAAATTAGCCTCCCTAAATGGTGTGTTGTATCAGTAAGATCAGTGTTCAAATACACTGGCCCTTGAAATGAACCTAATTTGGCTTGTAGTCTACCTAAGTATCTGTATAACTTTGCAAAGTTATTTTCAGATTGTTCAAAGACAGTGGGGCATATTATAAATTATCCACATCTCTTTAAATGCTGATATTAATTTTATTACTCTGTAAAACATGTTCTCAGATCACTAATTATGTTGATAATAGTTGAAGACATTGCTGTATCATATCCGTTGATCTGGTAAATATAGGTCATGATGAAAATTTATTATTACTATCAACTTTTAGCATGTATTTATGTTAAGAATAGTTTTTAAGGATACATTTTATTAATTACTCCCATCACTGTATCTAAAAGGGAGCTTTTTCTGTGAATCTTAGATTTTCACCTTGTGGAATAAACTGTGCCCACTTATTTCATATGATATTTGTTGTTCTGTAGCACATTGCTGACAGTGTTTCCTGGTGTGGAGACAAGTTCACTTTGTGTTTGTAGAGTTTATCTTTCACTTAAAATTAAAATCGATTACTTATGCTGTTTTGCTCCATTGCTCAAATTAAGGTCATACAGAGTACAGAAATCATATGAAGCAAACAGTGGCCACTGCATTTTTAGTAAGTTCTATATAGGGCTTTCTAATGTTCATACAGTTCTGTTGCCCCAAAAGATAACTTACCGCACCTTGTTAATCCCGTCTGTCCTTTCCCAAGGCCCATGGCAAAAAAGTGTAATAATAAAGGCAGCTGTGTTTCTTATTGAGTCATGGTCAGTGGGGAAGGAAGCATGGCGTGGCAGTTGAGTCTTAAGGAGGAATTCCATCACAATTCTGCGGAACTAAAAAACTTGCATGCTTAAAGGAATTTAAATGTTAGAGGTATTGAGTAGACAATAAATATATGAAGTTGAGATATTCATAGAATATCTTTGTTCACTTGAATGCTGTTTTATCAGATTGTAATCAAATTCTTCTGTTGAAGCAAAGTCATTAAGAATTAATTGGGAGAAGCAAATATGCCTAAGAAATTAAGACTTAGACACAGATGGTTCCCTCACAGGGTAAATATGTAATAAATTAATTGGCATTTTATGCTGTTTGCATATTTACAGCCTAAAGAACTGAGTTTATACTATGTGATGGAGTCAGGAAATACATGGCTTTAGAAGAATATATAATCATTTATAGTATAAAATGATATTTTCTGGTTTGTTGATGATGTTTGTTGATATTGTCATACAAGTGTTATTTGATTCTTAGAAGAACTTTCATGGAAACAGGGCTCTCTAACCATGACCGTGTTCGGTCTTCCCCTTCATCGGGTTCCCTCCACGCCTCTCATTTGCCGCCCAAGGTCATGGAGTTTTGCATCCTCATCTCCTCCAGCAATCTTGTCCCATACAACATCATCCTTCATGCCATCCATCAGGATGTATTTGTGTCACTCGGCGACACAAGTCAAGGTCTAGAACCACAACACATGGCCAGTATGCATTGTCTATGCTTCTAATTTTTGCTATATCTTCACATAAATAATTTTATTAAAGATTTATAGACTTATCGAATGCTCTAGATCAAATGATTCATACAGATGAAGCTTCTCATTGTACCCGTGAAGAAGTTAAGACCCAGGGAGGTGGCTGACTTGCCGGGATGCATGGATGACACAGTCAAGTGGAATTCAAATCAAATTGGAATGAGTATTTTTCTGCTAACCATTTTGGTAACATCATTTACGCTCTTTCTAAAATCAAAGTACATCCTAAAACATGGAAATCGTGTTCAAATTATATTGTTAAAATACACAACGTAGTTAAGGAAACAGAAAACCAGGTAGACTCTGAGTCAACAGAAGCGACAGGAATGCACGTGGGATTTTTTTGGGAAAGTCAGAGGCTGATGAGCTTCCAAGTGTGACTGAGGCTGGAAAGTGACGCAGGGTGAGTCAGGACCAGAAGGCAGCAGGGGAAGAGACGATGCAGCCCAGCTGCCCCAGAAGAGACGTGTGCAGGAACACAGCAGTAGACAAACGCGTCTTTGTGAGCTTAACCTTCCAGCCATTACAAACCTAACAGGTATACTAGTGTGAAACTAACTGAGTGGTTTCAATGGGGGAATATTTAAAAAGAAAGATTTTGAGAAAAAAACTTGACTTAGTATGTTATAAATTATCATTTAATGGCTTCAGTTCCCTGGGTTCAAATAAACAGTTATTTGCTCTTTAAGGAAAAGGCTCATGGGCATATAGGATGTCATTATTAAGTGAATAAATTAATGTTTAACTTTAATCTTCAAATTAAAGTATATACTTAATAGCTCTCCTAAAAGGCAGTATAGGGGTTGGGAGTAGGAGGTACAAACTGTTGGATGTGAGATAGGCTCAAGGATGTATTGTACAACACAAGGAATATAGCCAGTATTTTGTAAATGGAACGTAACCTCTCAAAATGGAATAAAAAATAAATTTAAAAAAAAGTATTCTTTGAAGAGTCTGATTCTAGCAGGGTTAAGTTGGAAAAGTAATTTTAAACAATTTCAGAATTTTGCAGCTAACTTGAGGTTTTGTACATGAATAATGAGAGCAAACTATATTACCCTATTTGATAATACTTCAAAGTAATTGCTAATAGCCTTTAATATATCAAAAAAAATAGACATCTTTTCAAAAGTTAAAGATATTTTCCACCTAGAGTATTCAGAATAATATACCTAGCAATGTTTTTACCAAACCTAATTTTTTTAAGCTCTTTATTGGAATATAATTGCTTTACACTTTTATACCAGTTTTTGAGGTACACCAAAGTGAATCAGCTGTATTTGTACATATATCCCCATATCTTCTCCCTCCCATGACTCCCTCCCACCTTCCCTGTCCTGGCCCTCTAAGGGATCACCCATCATCGAGTTTATTTCCCTTTGTCATACAGCAACTTCCCACTAGCTATCTATTTTACAGTTGGTAGTGTATATATGTCTATGCTACTCTCTCACTTCGTCCCAGCTTCCTCTTCGCCCCCCTCCCCAACCCCATGTCCTCCAGTCCATTCTCTGCATCTGCATCCTTATTCTTGTCCTGTCACTGGGTTCATCAGTACCATTTTTTTAGATTCCATATATATGAGTTGGCATACAGTATTTGTTTTTCTCTTTCTGGCTTACTTCACTCTGTATGACAGTCTCTAAGTCTATCCACCTCATTACATATAGCTCCATTTCATTCCTTTTTATAACTGAGTAATATTCCATTGTATATATGTGCCACATCTTCTTTATCCATTCATCTGTTGATGGGCATTTAGGCAAACCTAGTTTTTTATAATTTACTGACAATATTAGTTTCAGACATACAACATAGTGACTCCATATTTTCATATGTTAGAAAATTGTCACCATAAGTAGTTAAGTACCATATGTCACCATACAAAGGTATAATAATAATATCATTTTTACTGAAGTATACTTGATTTAGAGACTTCCCTGGTGGCACAGTGGTTAAGAATCCGCCCACCAGTGCAGGGGACGTGGGTTCGATCCCTGTTCTGGGAAGATCCCACATGCCATGGAGCAATTAAGCCCATGTGCCACGACTGCTGAGCCTGTGATCTGGAGCCCAGGAGCCACAACTGTTGAGCCCTCATGCCACAACTGCTAAAGCCCATGCACCTAGAGCCCATACTCCGCAACAAGAGAAGCCACCATAATGAGAAGCCCAAGCACCGCAAGGAAGAGAAGCCCCCGCTCGCCACAACTAGAGGAAGCCCATGAGCACCAACAAAGACCCAATGCAGCCAATGAATAAATAAATAAATAAATTTATTTTAAAAAAGTATACTTGATTTACAATAGTATATTAGTTTCACGTGTACAACATAGTGATTCAATATTTTATAGATTAGACTCCATTTAAAGTTTTTATAAAATATTGACTATATTCCCTGTGCTGTATAATATGTATTGTTTTGGCATTATATATTATTTTATATATTATTTATTTTTATAATTATGTGTGTTTTTGTAGCTTATTTATTTTAGACATAATAGTTTGTACCTCTTAATCCCCAACCCTATCTTGCAGCTCCTCCAATTGCAATATTTTTGACTATATTCCCTATGCTCTACATTACATACCCGTGACTTATTTATTTTATACCTGGAAGTTTGCACCTCTTAATTTCCTTCACCTGTTTCTTTCCTCCCTCCAATTCCCTCCCCTCTGGAGGCCACATGTTTTTTCTGTGCATCTATAACTCTGTTTATGTTTTGTTTTGTTTGTTCATTTGTTTTCTAGATTCCATGTATAAGTGAGATCATACAGTATTTGTCCTTCTCTCTGACTTATTTCCCTTAGCATAATGCCTTCCAGGCTAATCCATGCTGCCACAAATAGCAAAATTTCATTCTTTTTTTTTTTTTGGCTGAGTAATATTCTATTGTATATATGTACCACATCTTCTTTATCCATTCATTGATTAATGGTCATTTAGGTTGTTTCCATATCTTGGCAATTGTGAATAATGCTACAGTCAACATAGGGGTTCAAATTAGTGTTTTTATTGTCTTCATAAAAACACTCATAAATGGAGTTGCTGAACTTCCTAGGTGGTGCAGTGGTTGGAAGTCCTCCTGCCAATGCAGGGGACATGGGTTCGATCCCTGTCCCAGGAAGATACCATATGCCATGGAGCAACTAAGCCCATGTGCCTCAAATACTGAGCCTGTGCTCTAGAGCCACAACTATTGAGCCCATGTGCTGCAGCTACTGAAGCCCACACACCTAGAGCCTGTGCTTCACAAGAAAAGCCACCACAATGAGAAGCCCACGCACCACAATGAAGAGTAGCCCCTGCTCGCCGCAATTAGAGAAAGCCCGTGAGCAGCAATGAAGTCCCAATGCAGCCAATAAATAAATAAATAAATAAATAAATAAATAAATAAATAAATAGAAATGGAGTTGCTGGATCCTATGGTACTTCTTTTTTTAGTTTTTTGAGAAAACTGTTCTGTTTTCCATACTCTCTATACCAATTTACGATCCCACAACAGTGCACGAGGGTTCACTTTTTTCCATTCCTCACCAGTATTTGTTATTTGTGATCTTTTGATGATAGCCATTCTGACAGGTGTGAGGTGAGATATCATTGTGGTTTTGATTTGCATTTCCCTGATGATTAGTAATGTTGAGCATCTTTTCATGTGCCTGTTGGCCATGTATCTATATGTCTTTGGAAAAATTTGTATACTGATCCTCTGCCCATTTTTTAATTGGGTGGCTTTTCTTGTTTTTGGTGTTGAGGTGTATGAATTCTTTGTATATTTGCACACTATATGCTTAACCCCTTATTAGGTATGTAGTTTGCAAATATCTTCTCCCATTCAGTAGGTCAGTTTTTTAAAATTTTGTTGACAGTTTTCTTCACTGTACAAAAGTCTTTTAGTTTGAAGTAGTCCCATTTGTTTATTTTTGCTTTTATTTCCTTTGCCTAAGTAGACAATCCAAGAAAATATAGTTAAAACTGCTGTCAAGGAATGTACTGCCTATGTTTTCTTTTAGGAGTTTTATGGTTTCAGGTCTTACATGTAAGTTTTTAATTCAGTTTGAATTTTGTTTTGGTATATGGTGTGAGAAAGTAGTCCAGTTTGATTCTTTTACATGTAGCTGTCCAGTTTTCCCAATACCATTTATTGTAGAGGCTTTTTCCCCATTGTATATTTTTGCCTCATTAATTGTAGATTAATTGACCATATAAGTGTTTATTTCTGGGCTCTCTACTCTGCTCCATTGCTCTATGTGTCTGTTTTTGTGCCAGTACCATTCTGTTTTGGTTACTGTAGCTTTGTAGTATGGTCTGAAGTCAGGGAGTGTGATGCTTCCAGCTCTGTTCTTTCTCGAGATTGTTGTGGCTATTCGGGGTCTTTTGATTATCCATACAAATTTTATAATTATTTTTTCTAGTTCTGTGGAAAATGTCATTGTTATTTTGATAGGGGTTGCATTGATTCTTGATATGTCTGGCTAAATGTTTACCAGTTTTTTTTTTTTCCAAAAAATAGCTCTTAGCTTCATTAATCTTTTCTGTTGTATCTTTGGTCTCTATTTCATTGTTTCCTGTTCAAGTCTCTTTATTTTGTAACTCTCTTTCTAATATATTCCTGTGTCTCCTCCCTTTGCCTAATTCTTCATGTTTGTTTCTGTATATTGGGTAGGTTGGTCATGTATCCTGATCTTGGAGAAGTATATGAGGGCCAGCTGCACAATTCTGTCTGTCACCAGAGCTGTATGCTCTACGGGTGCCCCTTTGTGGGCTGCGTGGGCCCTTCTGTAGAGGGGATGGTGTCACTAATAAGCAGGGCTGGTCCCCAGCCTGGTTGGCTGCCAGGCCCTGTCTTGTGAGGTGGCTGCCATCCTGCTGGTAAGTGGGGCTGGGTCCCAGAGCAGGTGGTTCTCCTGTGACAGATATCAGGCATCCATCCTGGTAGCCTCAGCCAGCTCCACCTTTTCCCAAGCACTTGACTTTGCCCAACTTAGTCTATACACTCACTGCCAGGATTTTCTCTCTCACGTAAAAACATTTTGCTCTTCCTTAAATAGGGCCTTGAAAATATAATTAAAAAGCAATCTGAAAAATGTTTACGTATTACACGTAATACATAGATGTTTAATTAAATCTTAGAAAATTGTGTTTATAGCTCATAAACTGCACTAATTTTCCTAAGAACAAATATGTTGAGACAAGATTATGAGTAACACTCATTCTGAGAAACACTCCTGATGCCAAAGCAAACAAACTCTGAATCACAGGATAACTTTGATAAAAGAGACTCTGGAATGCAAAACTCTCTTCCTTGGTGAAGAGCCTGAGCAGACGTACCACATGTACCTGGACAGGTGGAGCCCTCAGGAGGCTGAGGGCACCCAGTGGGTAGTCTAGCTGTGCCACCCACACAACCGCACACAGAGCCGTGTTTGGGCTTCCCTGAGAAATGTTCAGAGTTACTAGAATTTCTAAAGTCCTGTTAACAATACAGTTTATTTGCCCCTAAGTACCTGCTGTTAGGTTGTTCATTTTGTTTTCACATATAACAAACAACCTTATTTTCACAATTCTAATCATTTCGATTTTTGAAATAAGGAATGTACATGTCCTATTTGTCTGTATCTAGTGATTCTTATCAGTATATTGTTAATTGATTTATGGATTTGTAGAGGTACTTTTTTATTCAAATAACAGTTTTAGAAATTCATTTGTATTCATACCGTAATTCCAATCTTAATTTATATACGTGGATAGACCATCCTCTATACTGCCCTGATTGTACTTGAATGTAATGTGTCTTTCTTCAGAAAATGTCATAAACCATTTTCTTCAGATCTGAGGTGATTTAAGAACACATAAAATCTATGATATATAGAATTTCAGATTTCAAATTTAACCTCAAATTTTGTAGACTGTTTGTCTTTTCTAGAAAGACTGTGTTCCAATGACAAAATACTAAGTGCTTCTTTTGGATTTCCTGAGTATAGTGAAAAGTTCATGACTCACTGTTCTTTATGTGTATGGCATGAATAATATATTAAAACGTGAATTCTGGTTCATTTATCATCATCTAATGTTGTATTTATTTTAAACTAAATATAAGTAAATATTCTGCTGGTTTAGGGAGTGGTATAATTTGGCATCACCTCAAGCAAAATGGTGATACAAATATAAGCAATATTAGTATGATGCTTACAAGGTTGATGATACTTCAACAAATCCTAACCAGGATGAAATCTGAATAAAAAATACCTTCTCCCCTGATGTACCTCAGAAATCTGAAAGTATTTAGGCTTCAGCAATGTTGGCTTTGAATGGAATAAGGATAACTAAAATATTTACGCCCAAACCTATTTTACAGGTACATTGTAATTTCACTGTTTGTCATTTGCATTTTAATAATTTTTAGTAAATCTTCCAATTTTTAAAACAATTTCACTTCTAGCTATAATTACAGTTTGAATTATGTGTGAAAGATGTCCTTATTATCAAAAATGTTTATTTATAGAAGAAAGTAATTAATGTCACAATCTTAATTTCCGTGTTTCAGTAGAGTTTTAAATTTAGGAAAGGGGAGTGAAGGGATTCAAAGGAGTCATAGTGTTGACACATGTATGTCGTAGTGTAGAGACACGTGCCTATCCCAAAGCAGGAGGGATAAACACATGTTGTTCTCATAAAATACTTTCTTACTATTAGAAGCCTGTGCTTGGTAATCATTTCTCCTAATGTACCTGAAGAGCAAATAATGTCATAATTTCATGCCTTGTTTTGATTGCACAGAGTGAAAGAACAAGACAAGTACAACATTTTCTGCTTCTTGTTTCCCTCTGTTCCGTCTCTGTCACATATGAGCCTGGATGTGGTACAGAATAATGCCCCTGGTTTTCCAGTCATTGTTTGGATTCTCATTACAATTCTGTGCCCATTTTTTTCATCAGTAAGATCAGCATGGTTATTTTCCCTTTTGCGTCTCTTATGAGGTGATGTCAGTGACCAGACAAGATTTTAAAGTGGTCTTTCGGCAGAATTTAGAAAATGTAAATGAAGAAAATGTTTTTGGAGTTAGCATAGGCTTCATGGCTTCAGGAAAATCTTTTGAGGGAGAAGCAGGGGTGAGGGGTGTGAGAGGGTGAGAAACCTTTTCCCGAAGCCCATTTGAAACACATTAGTCTGAACGTCTTTCCCTATAATGAGGATTCACACTACACTTCTTCATAGTCTTTTGGGATTACTTTTTTTGTAGGTTTTACTTATTCATTAAAAAAAAAGAGAAAAGCCAAAAGGAAGCAAATGTTTCTAGTAAAACCTTGTTTCTCATCTTGACAGAGACATCAAGTTACTCTCCATGAGCAGTTTTAATGAACAAGACAGTGCTGATGTACTGGAGGACTTCTGCCTGCGAAATGCTTGTGTAGAGATTCTCTGTTGTTTTTATCCCCAGTTTTAAGACCTTTGCCCCTTTCTATGTGAACGTTCACACAAATAGGCCGAGCAGAAGCAGTTTAATCAAAGTGGAGAAATAAATAATTCAAGAGTAGATAATGGAAGAGAATGGGTTTTCCCACTTTATTCCAGATCAAAGCCGGGTGGATGTATTTTGTTTGAGTCATTTCCACACAATAAGAGGATTGGCTCTCACCATACCCGCTAATTGGGCTCTCTAAATACTGGTTTTTGCTGGAAAAGTGTCATTTCTTGTTGCTGTTTTCTCTAAAAGTAAGCTTCTCTTATTCTCAGGCACCTCGGGGACAAATTAGGTGTCTGTTTTCTGATACCTTTTCTCGGGGGGCCCTTGGGAAGGTTCAAGATGTGCAAATCTTTTATCGCTGAACAACTGTTACTTCCATTTCGGAGGCTGTTAAAAACACATTTCACAGCTACATGTTAAGACCCCCAGGTCCATATGATGAAGAGTAACTGTAGTCTATATGTAACCAGAGGAATCTTTTTAAGGAATATATTCTTATTATAGGAAAACCTCGATTATGAAACAAAAATTTATGAAGAAGAACACTGTGTGGATTAATACTTTGAAAATGAGGATGTAGTTTACTGATTCTGATTTACCTTCAAGAGCTGGGATGACAGTGGAGAAAAGGCATGATGCTGGTATAAATTTATTTTTTAAATAAATTCACTAAGTAGCCTTGTTTTATTTTTCCAACAGTATGAAAGATGCAGGCGTGGGGCATAAGCAGTGGAGGGGACCCCCAGCGTCCACCTGCCAGCCGTGCCCGGGGGTCTCTACCAGCCCCGTCTGTGGTTCAGATGGACGTACCTACTCTTCTCAGGTAAGACGATAGTCACTTAGTATAAAACATAAACATATTCATATACGTGTGTACGTATTCATTACTGTTGAATAGTAACTAAAACTATTCATTCTCCAGTGCAGTCATCCAAATGCTTGATTTATTTAACTTTTAAGATAATGTGTGTGTATGGCTGATTCATTTTGTTGTGCAGTGGAGACTAACACTACATTGTAAAGCAACTGTACTCCAATAAAAATTAAAAAAAAATACTGTGAATAATATCACTAGTTTGGAATATGATTCAATGCACATTGTTGCTCCTACACAGAATTTTTCAGGTTTGAAATATTGACTGTGAAAACTCTGAACCCTCAAATATTAAAACCAGCGTTTCCTTCTTGCTAGTATGAGAGCAGTCAGAAGCGTTACCATGTGTATAATAACAGCAGTTATAACAGCAGGCGTAGCTATAATCTGTCAATATCATTACTTTTTTATCTCATATGTTATTTCCTATATTATCTCATTTAAGACCCGCAAATTCCTTTTAACAAATGGGAAAAACAAGGCCCAGAAAGATTAAGCACTTGTCACATATTTAGCGGACACTGAAGCCCAGATTTGATGTCTTCTCTGATTCAGTGTCTGCGGCTGCGTGAATCTGCCTCTTTATATTGTTCAGATGTTCAGGAGTTTTTAAGAACTGTATGTAATATGACATCAATGAGTTTTCTTTGATTATGTGACAGGAAGGAGCATGGCTCACAACCTCTTACCTGAAACTTTGGGGTCAGATGGATTTATGAATTTAGATTTCCCTAAAATGTATTTTATAAAGGTAATATAGTGCATGAAGTGGTGTCCCCAGCGGGACCTTCCCCTGTAACTAAACAGATCAACATCTTTTTAAGAAACTATGTGAATATTCACGTTAAATTCAATCCACGCAGTCTATAAAGTAACCTTACCTCCGTTCATATCTGGTTTTGCTTAAAGCAAAGTAAATTCCAAAAGTTTTTGGCTCTCAGAACACTGTGTTTGGTGGATATCACTTTATGAACCATACTTCGTCTCAGAAAACATTTCCCTAAAACTTCCACTGGCTTTTTACAGTTGATGAGAGGCTTACAAGGACAAGGAAGCTTTATTCAGTTAATAAATAGGGGCATAGTACTTACTGGATGAAGCTACCCTGTTTCAGCCTGTTTGCAGCAATGTTCAGGGTGTGTGTGGAGGTGGAGGTATTGCCAGGAGAGAAGGAGTGTGTCACCCAGCCTCTCAACACGACCTCGATCTCAGAGACCCTCTGGTTTGCAAGCTTAGAAATTCCTACTATCAGCGCTGGGGAGAAGGAACCCACCTCATACTCTCACATCCCACAGCTCACCTTGTGGAAACCATTATGATGATTTATCGAATCACAACAAAGGATGCAGATTCGAGTATTCAAACTGGTAGCGGGAGCTCCTTGGGAAGGCAGTTTGAGTCCTAATTTTACCTGATGAACATCGATGGTTGAACAGGTTGAGTCAAGAGAGAGAGTGAAGTCGTTCCTGGCGTCCAGCTTGGGGGCACCTGTGTCTTTCTCAGCATCAGGAATGTGGCTGCCGCGGGCCTATGTGTGTTAGTACAGGGGAGGGTGTCATCCTCCCTAGAGGACCAGCGTTAGGCCACCACCTTCCTCTCTGGGGCCCTCTTGACATGATCTGTTCTCTGACAATGTATTGTCACAGGACACAGAGGTACAATCACAAGAGGTTTGTTTCCACCGGTTGAGACCACCTGGGAGGCTTTGTTTGATGATTTTAATCTCCCACTCAGGACTGAATACTCCTGCTGTAAGAAGACTAATTCATGTGGATTCACAATTCCATGGGCTTTCCCACTGTGGTGAAGCCCCAGCTTACAAATCCTACTCCCTTATTGATATTGTCAATAAAACGATTCTAAATAATCCATCTTTGAATTATTAATTTCATGTTTATTTAGCTATGTCTCACTCTCAATACATACCTTGTTTGTATCAAAAGACATAAAAAGAATGTGGTTCAAATGAACATGAGTTTTTAGTCACCCTAAACATCAGTCCTCATTTCTGTTGCTTCTAATTGACTTTGTGATTTTTCTACTTTTGATCACCAATCCTAGTCTTAAGTGTCTGCACTGACAACAGGCAGAACTGTATAAAATAATGAAAACTAAATAGAGATCTTAGCCCAGGAGAAACCCAGATTAAACTCTTCTAACACTTTTTAGAAGTTCGCGGGATTTAAGTTTAAATGAAGGCCTCAACTTTTTTTTCTGAGCGACAGGTATTGCCCTTGGCTATGTAGGCATCTTGAACAAAGACTGCAGAGGCCAGTGCCTTCTGGAGAAGGTCATCTTGTCATGTGAACAACAGAATAAATAAAGCAGGTGCAGGAGTTATGGGACCTTTCTTCTAGTTCTTGGTCACTGAGCTTTGTCCATAGACCAAGCAAATCCTGACAGGGCAGATGTAAACAGCTTTGGGGGCTCGTAGGCACTTGCACTCACAGTAAGGTCGAGCTCCACATCCTAAGCTCCATGTAGCCTGGGGAGCTCCTTGCTTGGAGCTGAGTGATCCTGAGCCAGGCCCTCCAGTCCAGAGTGAGGGACCCTACATCCAAGTCTCCTTACCATCTCTCTGCATTCTGGACACCCTGCATTGACAGACAGGGTTTTTGTTTGGTTGGGTTTGGTTTTACTACTACAAATAATACCCCTATAGGTTCTGTGTGAGAACCACGATATTTCCTCATTACCTTCAGCTCAATTTATAGAAAGGAAGTTATAAATTATATTCTGCCATACAACGTAATTGGAGGAGAGGTTACAAAGCATAGTAGGTGCAGGAGCTGGGGGTTGGGGAAGAAAGACAGTTATCAGAAGGTTTCCAAAGGAAACTTTAGTCTAAGGGCATAACGATTTAATCTTGGAAAGTGCCCCTCATTATGCAAAGGAACCAACTTTGAATAATTATCTTATTAGCTTTAAAGCTCTGAAAGTGTCAGCTTGTCTAGCAGTCCTCAGTGGAGTGGTTTTAAAATGCATACAGAAAAGATGAAGGCACAGATGTGTAACTATGGAAAAACAGATTTATTTGGAGAAATATTGGGACTCATGATTTTCATAAAAAGTGTTTTGGTGATGTTATCTAATTTATTTCCTGTTAAAAAAAAAAGCGATGGATTGATTTTAGAAGCCTACTTAATCATTCTTTTCAGAAGAATCGATGTTTTCTGAATTTTTTCGAATTCAGCAGTAGCTGAAAAATAAAAATATAAGTCTGTTCAAGGCTGCTTGAGAGGTAATCATTCCTGAAACTGACACAAAAGAAGGTCTCTGTTTCTTCCTTCAGGCGAAGTCTATTTGGATTGTACTGCCGAGCTGCAGTGAAACCAGGAATTGTTCTCCAGCGTAGCATCTATGTTAGAACTGGGGCATGTTTGTCACTGACTTGTGTACATTGTACACTACACCTGCTGAGCAGAAGTCAGCAAATAATACTAATGTTCTAGAGCTCAGCTGAGTGTCTGTAATATAAACTCCCCAGGCACAACACGCTGGGTGGTATTTGATCCTTTTCTCTCATATTTAGTCATGCAGTGCTTGAGAGCTGAACTAAATAATGGTCCATATAGGAAATTGTGTGTGTGTGTGTGTGTGTGCGCGTGCTGAGGAAACTATAAATAGCTTATCCATCTTATTCTGCAGTTCCTGACACCAGCTGCAGAGATGCTACTTAAATTGGTTTGGGATGGGCCCTGGGAATCTATATGTTAAAAGCTCCCCAGGTGACTTTTATGTGCAGGCATGGTTGAAAACCACTGTTGCATCCCTTCAGTGTATTGCTTTTGAATTCTTAAATATAACAGTTGTTGTTCTTGTTTTTAATAAAACAGAACAGTAACATAATTAGCACTTGAAGCGGAAGCATTTACTTTTTGTTGCAATTTGAGAAAATTCCATTTTAACTTTCAACGTTCTCCTATTAGTATTTGGTAATTAACTGTACTGTCTTTCTTCCTCTGAACACTTTGTCTGAGCTGAGATAATTTTATTTTGGAAGATCGACAGTCAGAAATAGATGTGCACTGTTTCTCTTTGAACTGCTTTTCAACTTGGCTTGATTTGGCTTTTGGCTTGGGATGCTGTGTTTTTGAAGGTTAAGGCTTTAATCTCTGTTGGTACCTGAAACACCTGCATCTCCGTCCCCAGCACTTTGCTTCATAGATTATTTTATGCTTCTCTGTAGCCTTAACAAAGATGTAGGCTTGCTTTCCTGGCCTGTTCAAGACTCTCGAGTTATATGCATTGAACGATTTAGGACAGTTTTCACTAGTCTCTACATTGATATATTGATGTATTTTTGAAATTATAACCTTTTGTGTGAGTGACTGTGTGTTAAAATGGTCTTTCACCAAACTCCATAGACATTATAGAGGTTTCACAATTTTATTAATTTCTTTAATTATTTTTAGTGTAATTCCTGAAGAAAATTGAAATTTGGCAAAGGTATATCTGTTTCACACATTTGTCTTGGAATTATCGATCATCAGTAAAATCTAAATCTGGGTTTTGCCCCACAGTTTTTATTACTTGTTGCACTTTCTGCCTTGCCAATCACTCAGGTCACACTGGAAGCTCCTCCCACAGCTTCACCAAGACTGACAATATTTACCGGCAATTCAGAAAATACCCAATTCAGTGATTATTCCAATACTCTTTCCTTATTAGATGGAAATGAAGCATTTGGCAGTGTTGAGTCCCTTATCATTTTCTGCTTTGTTTTGTTCTCAAATCCCCAACGGTCCTGACTGTGCAGCAACCACCGCACCTTTGGGCAGAGGCTTAGCCAGGACCCAGGTGCCTTGCCCCAGGACACGGAGGCCCAGCTATGCTGCCTCTCAGTTGGACATCAAGTTCTGATGCCACAGCTCAGCTGTGAGGCCCAGCCCAGTGCCTGCCTCTTGTCTGACATCTGCTGTAACCTGTGCATTGATGTTGCAGTGCGGTGCAGTGACGCATGAACTTATCACTACATTGAACTTCTTGAACTTCATGATCTCCTATAGACGTGTGTCTACACTGATCAAGCATGTACTTAGCTCCTTTTTTGGAGCTAATACGGTGAATGCTTTGGGTATATTAACTCATTGCTCTCCCCTTTATAGATGCACTGATGCATGGAAGTGATTTGTCCCAAATGTCTCAACACAGTCCAGAGTCCATTGTCTAAATCACTTTCACTTTTTTAAAATAGGAACTTGGTGCAGAAACACTTTTTAAAAAATTAATTGCCCTTCACCTTTTTGTAGTTACTACACATCATAAATGTGATGATTACATTCATTTGAGTCACTAAGTAAAGATGGCAATATATGTCTTTTAAGTTTAGAGTTGCTTATTTCTCACTGGTTTGAAGCCTGTGGTTTCAGAGCCATTTCTTTAAATTGTATTTTTAGAGATTTTTGTGTGTTACGGAAGCCTAATTCATCAGTTTTCTGTGGTTATAACTTCTTGCAGAAGACAGTCTCCTGTGTTTTATTAGGAGACTGAAAGTTTTAACTCTCAGGTTTGTGTATACATGGTGATTGGACTGTGTTTGGTAAGAGACATGGGGTGAATATCATTTCTTCAAAGTGGCCAGTTATTGAAACATCATTTGTTGTTCTTGACCCATTGAATTGCTTAGGTTTCTTTGTCAAAAAATGAAGCGGTCCTGAAAGTGTGAGTCTGTTTCTGTGTCTGTTTCACCTCAGGGAATTATTCATCTGCCCCTAGGCTGAGCTGTACGACCTATTTGCTGTATCTTTATGTTAAGTTTTGAGTTCAAGTGCTGTAAGTCTCACTTCATTCCACCCTTTCAGTGCTGCTTTGGCATCTGCCCTTTGCATTTCCATATGGATTTTAGAATCAGTTTGTCAATTTCTGCAAAAAAACAGCTAGAATAATCATTCAGATTTTGTCGAATCGATAGATACAATTGAGGAGATGGATAACAGTATTAAACCTTCAAATCCACACAGTAGGTATATCTCCTCATTTTGTTAAAGTTAATTAATGACTTGTAGTTTGTGGCATAGAGGTCCATAATGTTTTTGTTAAATATATTGCTAAGTAATTTATTTTTATTAATGCTACTATAAACTTAATTATGACTTTTATTTTTGATTGCTTGGTAGTGTATTGTCATATAACTAATTTTTCTATGCTTACACTGTATATTGAATTGACACCTTGCTAAATTCACTTATTTTTAGCAGTGTTTTTTAGCTGTGCCAGGATTTTCTACATATATAGTCACCCTCTATTAATAAAGGCAGATTTATTTCTTCCTTTCCTTCTTTTTATGCATTTTTTCTTTTTCTTGCTTTGATGTTCTGCTTAAGCCTTCCAGTACAATGTTCAGTGTACCTCTTTGCCTTAATCCAAATTTAGGAGAAAGTTTTCCATATTTTACCATTAGGTATGAAGTTACATGTGGGTCTCGTATGTCAACCAGGTTCTCTGCAGCCCTCATAGAATAGAACATGCAGTGTCAGAGTCTATATTTTGTGTTACCATCTATTAAAAATGGAAGAACAATGCTTATGTTCACCAGTGGAATCTCTGCGGTTCCTTAGATAATATAATTTTTGCCTTTTTGATGAGAGGGATTTTGTATTTTGTAAATACTCCACAGGGTTTGCATTTCTAAGCAGACAGTTTCTCCAGAAATCTTTAAAAATGTAGAGTATGCTTAAATATACATGTTCTCTAAGGGAAGTGTAATAAGCGTAGTTGTCGGCATGTAGTAGCTTTGGCTGTGAAAGTCGTGTTGGCAGGAATTGCTAAAGTAATTGAGCAGCTATGTCAAGTCATGTTGTAAATATTTTGTGTGCTCACTTGATATTTAAAACAACCCTAGAAGACAGATTCCATGGTGATCCGCAGTCATTAGATAAGGAAAAAGAGGCACAGAGCAAACCTGAAGCTGGAAAGTAACAGGATCGGGATCAGCTTAAGTGCACAGTGAACCCTGTGCTGTTCTGGGTGTGGAAGGGCCAGCGAGCTCCTGCAGATGCACTTGTCAGGCCTGGGTTTTACCCTGGTGATGTCCTTAGTAACATCAGTTCTTCATCACTTTATTAAGAAGAAAGAATCATGAGAGATAACAGGAGAGATTTAGAGAGGCCATGTATAGTCTAGCTCTTCGAAAACTGAGGTTATAACAAGATAAAGAGGCATCCACGTGTAAAGGTAACTGAGCCATTCTTACCCTGTTGGTAGAATGCATTCCCGCTGAGATATCCCACGAGTTTCTCCAAGTTCAGGACCAGCGTGCTGGTGGCACCTTTCGAAAAGCTGTGTCTGCATCTCTTTTGTCAAAGTCACAACTCGTGCCAGCAGAGAAAAGATTCTTAGAAAGCTGATACTTGGGACTTCTCTGGGGGCATGATGGTTAAGAATCTGCCTGCCAATGCAGGGGACACGAGTTCAATCCCTGGTCCAGGAAGTTCCCACATGCCTCAGAGCAACTAAGGCTGTGTGCCACAACTACTGAGCCTGCATGCTGCAACTACTGAAGCCTGTGTGCTTGGAGCCTGTGCTCTGCAACAAGAGAAGCCACCGCAATGAGAAGCCTGTGCACTGCAACAAAGAGTAGCCCCTGCTCACTGCAACTAGAGAGAGCCCACGTGCAGGATTGAAGACATAATGAAGCCAATAAATAAATAATAAAATAAATTAAAAAAAAGAAAGCTGATACTTGGTGACTGCCTAGTGTATGTTACTCATTGCTCTGAGTTACTGTATTAATGCATTTATTAACCAATGTAATGTATTAATTTACATGTGAATTATTCCTCAAACAACACTATGAGACACAAAACACTAATGTTTTAAAAAGATAAGGAATCTGAAGCACAAAGATTTTAAAAATATTCATAAGGTCACAGGGCTGGTAAACAGCAAGGCTGATACTAATGTGGCTACAAATAAAAGTAGGAATGATACGAAATAGTATGTAATAAATCTTAGTGTAATATAGTATGGTGTGTATTTTATGCATATTAATGATTTATTAATAGTAAGGTGGATAACATTCATATGGGAATGTGATGTTAATATTAACACAGTGAGAAATCATTTTTCTAGGCAAAGAAAAGTCAAGTATGCCCTATATAATATCTACTTATATGTGTGTACATTTATAATCATGTAAATTATGGAATAAACACAGTGGTGTGTGGCTGTCATACCCTTTCAGTGAACACACGGGCAGATTTCAGATCTCCCACCGTCTCCCTGCTTCTGCTCTGTGGTCACTGTGTGCTTCAGTGTCTTTTATCTCCCTCCACTTAAATGCTCTCCACCGAGGAAACTGGTCCAGTTCTGTGAATGGACAATGGATTAAGGATGTCCTGGCATCTGAAGCAAGCCAGTTAAACAAAAGCCTGCTGAAACGAGGAGGTAATTAAACTCTAATATAGAAACTGGTGGGCAAAAAAAAAATATCATTATTGGGTAAGAAAACCATTATTATGGTACTGTATTTATACCTTTTAACCTGTTCTCTCAGGGATCTGTGGTTTTGGATTTTATGACCTCTGAGCAGAGGTTGGGGAAGCCCCAGGGTGTTGAATAGAATTTCAGGGATTCCGTATACTCAGTACTCCCGACAGCTGGAAATCCCAACATCAGTTCTCTCTGTAGAAAAGTACCAGAAATCCTGACTCCTAAGGATTCTCCAAATGGTATCCTGCCAACTCTTGGCTCACACACCAATCATTATTATGAGTAGAAGAAACACACTAATATGAATAAAACAAACTAAATGAGACAAGCCAACAGGTGAGGAGTGAGGAGTGTAAAAACAAAACCAGGCAGGTTTCAACACTTAAATATCAGAACTACCAGCTAAAGAAAACAGAGCACTATAGGAAATATATTTAACGTGTGAAATGTTTAAAGATGTAAAGTGGTGTCAAAAAATACAGAAAGACCAACATAGTTTCAGAAAATATTAGATTTACAACATAACCAAATATGACATATTCCATTGAAAATATAATCACTTAATTAAAAATTAGATGGATGGATTCAACATTAGATGAAGAGAGTTAGTGAACTACAGTGTATGCATGTATGTGATAATACGTGCATGTGTATAAAACAAAATATATGTAACAAAAGTAATAGGTTGTCATGTACACAAACATAATATGCATGTGTGTATATTTGTGTGTTTATGTAAATACACATCTGTATGTATCCTTCAGAAAAATGACCAATATATTTCAGAAAATATTTCAGAAAAATTAGCTGAAAAGGGTAATAGGGGATAGAGACCAGAATGAGAAGAGATAAGTAAATCTAATCTGAGATACAGAAAGAGAAGCCAGAAATAATGTGGAGAAAATGTTGAGACATTGAAAATTTATCCAGAAATGTTGAAGAGCATGAGTCCTACAAATACAAGAACTACAACGTTCCAGGTAAGAAAAGTAAGAAGAAATGACTGATTGTCAGAATAAAATCCAGCCAGGTAAAAATGCCTTATTGCTTGCCAAAAATATTAAACCGTTACGCCAACAAAGATGATGTAAGCAGGATTAACGGGATTCAGAAAACAGTGGAAAAGCACACTTACAACATTGCAAGATAATGAAAAGCAAGTACTTCAGGAGAAAATCTCTTCCAAGACTGCTACACAAACATCCCCGCACAGAACAAACTGTCCGTGCCTCTGATGGGAAGAGTGCAGAACTATGCGTGATCCAGCAGAACTGCCTCCTAATGGTATCCACCCTCGGTCCACATCTTCTTGTCCTGAGAATTCTCCTGTGAGTACGTCTCTCCATCAACCACTCCAGTCCACACGGTCAACAGTGCAGCGACCAAACCCGATCAGTTTTCCTCAGGCAGCATCGAGCGAAGGCTGACAACAAGGGCGATGCAAGCAGAAGGGTGAGACCAGCCTGTTTGCAGTGCTGACTGCTCCCCTGTCCAGGGTCCCCGGCCTTGTCTCCCCAAGAAACCCTGCAGACCCCCAAGGTCTGCCTTAGACATCCAGGTGGCTTTTGCCTCAGGTGTCCATCTTTGTCCCTCCACTTGGCCTGAGGATTTAACCCAGGGACAGCAGGATGTACTAGTGACTGTGTAGACCTCACCCGGCCGAGGAGGCCTCTAGGACAGTGATGTCATCCAGTGGTCAGTCATGAAACTGATGTACATGCCTTCCAGGAGCAATGTGGTGTCGTTGATTACCTCACCTGAAATCAGTCACAGTTTTTTTTTTAATTTATTTATTTATTGGATGTGTGGGGTCTTCGTTGCTGAGCACAGGCTTTCTCTAATTGCAGAGAGTGGTGGCAACTCTTTGTTTTGGTGCACAGGCGTCTCACATGGTGGCTTCTCTTATTGTGGAGCACAGGCTCTAGGCATGCAGGCTTCAGTAGTTGTGACCTGCGGGCTCTAGAGCGCAGCCTCAGGAGCTGTGGCGCACGGGTTTAGTTGCTCTGCGGCATGTGGGATCTTCCCAGACAAGGGCTTGAACCCATGTCCCCTGCATTGGCAGGAGGATTCTTAACCACTGTGCCACGAGGAAAGTCCGTCATTGACAGTTTTTATATCAGCTTTTCTAATTGGATCCCTCCTGTTCGGGAGAGAACTTCCTGAAAGAGGCTTCTAGGGATAGGTCAGGTAAGTCACCTGGAACTGAGTACGCAAGGTCCTTTCCCTGCAGAGAGAGCTCCTCGGGTACCTGAAGGCTACAGCATCTACTGGTGGCAAGTTTCCTAAAGCAAGTGACAGTCTCATACCACCCAGGAGGAGCCGATCACCATTTTTTTAGGACAGAGGCAAGTTCGTGCTTGGTTTCCATTCCCAGTAATGTGCAGGGTGTCCTGGAAAGAAAGTGTTGTTAAAACTGCTGTGCCCTGTAGGCGAGACCTACCTTGTTCAGGCTGACAGGGCATCACATGTGCCGTCCAGCCCACTGGGAGGGCTTTGTTGTCCCAACTGAGTTAGAATAATTCACTCTGCTCCTTGTTTTTGGAGTGAAAGCTTGAAAGCAGCCTGTTCCGTCTGTCCTATATTTTTCCAAATGACACTCCTGGTGGCATCCATCCCCCTCCCAGGATGGCTGAGAACCGGGTCTGGGAAAGGCATCTGGATGTGTTGGCGGGTGTTTGCACAAGAGGTGCGGGAACTGATCCAACCCTTCCTGTTCCTGCAGGCTGCATGGTAAGTTAGTTAGGCAGGATAGAGAAGGGGTGTCCAGGGAGGGAACCTCCAGCAGTCAGGTATCTGCAGGCACCTGCAGCACTGGGAGGGCACACGGGGCACTTGCCCCGAGGAGGAAAAACAGAGCATCTGTGCTTTGTCTCCCTCGGCCATTTCCCAGGGCCTGAGGTGTCCCCTCCCCGGGCACTGGGGTCGTGGCTCTCCGCACATTACCATAAAATTCATGTGCCAAGTACAGCAACTCACAGGTCCCCTTTCTTCCTATCAGCTTCTCAGCTTCACTCATACACATTTCATCCACAGGCATCCAGTCCAGGAGGGAAGACGGCATTTTGTGAAAGTTAGAGAGACTCACTGTGTTCCCATCTTTGACCTGTGAGGACGAATGTCCGGGGACTTAGCAGTAGCCTCGTCCAGGACCACCCCCATCCAACAGGGGAATCTAGGGGTGTGGAACCAGAATTGAGTTTAATTCCCGAGGTCCCCTGTCGACGGGTCCTCACTCAGAGGCCCAGTGTCAGACCAGCCTGCAATGGCAATTAGGAAAGAAAATAAAGCTTCTGGATGTTTAAAGCAGTCCATATAATCTCTTTTCATGCTTTCATTACTCAAGAACCAGCTGAGTGGATATGTTCCCTTTCCCGAAGCCGTGGAATTGCGACCACACCGCATTAGTCGAGTGAGGGAGGTCGAGTCAGAAACCCTTTTGAGTAGATTTTGAAGAGACCAGCCACTGCCTACCAGGATCAGATACTTGTGGACGGTGAGGAGCAGGAACTGTCCGTTCAACTCTATGCCTGTCAGCCTGTTATTGAGTAGATTTTGTGATAAAAGTTGCACGGATGTCAAACTACACGTAGTCCAGTAAGTCAAACACATAACACAGGTTGTCTCAGCAGTGCGTCCACAGAGAGCTGGTGGAACTGCAGGAGGAACAGTGTCGCCTGAAAACGTGTCAGGAGAGACCTGTCCCCGAAAGGGTTCACTGGGGCTGTGGCGCCTCATGGCGGGGCATGAACGCCACTTGCTGGACCGCTTCTGGTCAGCCTTTGAGCTGAGCCGATGAAAGGGCCACGTAGAGCATTGTCAGAAGGCGGAATGTTCTCTTTCCCGGGCGCCAAGGGAACAAAGGTGCTGAGGCTGTGTCAGGGGTGGGACCAAGGAGGTAACAGCTTTCCTTCAGCGTCAGGGATGCTGAGTGTGGGAATCCGCCCACACAGTTTAAGAAACTTTATTTAGTGAGCAGGCCCCTGAAATGTGTGAGGAGTTTATCAGCCACTCCTGCTGGCAGAGGAGTGAAAACACTGAGCCATGCTGACCGAGGCCTCTGACTCTCCAACCCACAGGGCCCCCTCTGGATGCAGAAAACTTTGGGCCGTAGAGGTTAAAGGAAGGTGTCAGCACTGGGACATTTCACCTGCGGTCCTTGGCTCTTTCTCCGGATGGGGGACTCCGCTGCGGCACAGACAGCACAGGACACGTTGGTCCCAGCACCCCGGTGCCTGCCCCACATTCCGAGGGGAGGCAGCAACAACACGCACGGTGTTGGTCCCGAGAGACCCCCCAGAAAGGTCTTCCCTGCCCAAGCCCCCCCAGCTGAGTCCAGTCTCACCTCCCCCAGCAGAACCAGGCACGGGGGTGACTCCTGTGTCTGCGTCCATCAGGGCCGTACAGGTGTGACCCTCCCCATGCCCCAGAGCTCTCCACTAGGCGTGGATGAGTGTGCGACCTGCTGTCTCATTTGGAGAGTGGAAAGTGGACCTGGCGGTCAGGGTGGCAGCCTTCCTCCTCCTGCCCAGAGGCTCAGGAGCAGTAATCCGAGCACTGTCTGCACGGCTGCAGTCCGTCCCACCTCTTCCGCTCAGGCTCAGAGTTTTCAGGAACCCGGAGAACAGTGGGTGAGCCTGTCCCTGCCTTTGGCTTGTCACTGGGGTGAGGGCGTTCCCTCCCGCATGTCTTCTCCTCTTCTGGTCTGGGCTTGGGGCCTGGCGTCCTTTCTCTTGCAGAAAGCCATGCCTCTATTAGCATCCTGTCTTCACTGCCACAGAAACCGTCAAGAACTGTGAGGGTCTGAGATTTTTTACCCCGTTTCATGACGCTGCTGAAGACACGAGCCTCCTGGGTCAGCAACAAAGGCATTTGTTACGACACTAACAGCACAGTCCTCTTGTTTGTGTCAACTCCCCTTCCCCCACAAGTGCGGGGGGCCGTGCAGAGCGGCCCGGTGGGAGGCTCCACACACACGGGTTTTGTGTCACAACAGAGGAAGTCTGCCATGTGACCGTGGGCTGCAGACAGACCTGCCCACCGTCTGCCCCCAGGGGAGGCAGTATCTTTATTTCACGGAGAAGCAGACAAATCTGCCTTCTCCACAGAGGACACATTATCTCTCTCTTGCAAGGAAACTTAATGTTCAAACGAATTCAAGAGATTAGACAAAACAAAAGGCACAGTGCCTCTGCTCCCACAAAGTTCAGAAACACAGTCCCTGGGGACTCGACTCCCAAAACTGCGGAATAGTGGGGTAGCTCTGTGAATGTCAGACAAACTAGATTTTCAGATAAAAGCCGCAGAAGATGCAAAGGATTGCCAAGTAATGATTAATATGTTAATCCACCTGGAAAATCGAAGCATTCTAATCTTCTATGTGTATAGTCAGTCTCCAGATATACCAAGCAGTTTCTACAGGGAGACAGTATCACATCTCCAACACATCCTGAGATCTCAGCGCTCCTCTCATAGAAATTGATGGAGCTACAGGATAAAAGAGTTAGGTTCCTCCCCTCGCCTCCCGGCTGAGAGCAGATCGGTGGGACCCACTGCACGTGGTGGAGGAGACTGGGTGAGCTGGTACCTCCATCCGGGGAGGGGTGTTTGCCAGTGCCTGAGAGCTCGGGCATTCAGTGGGGACGTTCCGGGACCTTCCATGCTGAGGAGACAGAGGAGCAGCAAGACCTGAGGGGGTTCTGTCGAATAAGTGAGAAAGCAGGTTGAGCGTGTGCGCGGACCCACGCGTCTCCTTGTCGGAGGAAGTGCTCAAACACAGAAAATGGTCCTGAAGGGATCCTGGGCTCTGGATTGGAGTCAGAGGGATGAGTGGGAACTCATTTGAGTACTTGTGGCTTTTTTAGACACGTACACAAGGATGCATGTGAATTGGTCACAGATGTATGGCTTTGTGAGTGTCCCAGAAGGATGCTTGTTTATTTTCAATATTGGATGCGCTGCCCGCCTCGGAAAGGTTGTCAAGTTTGCTGCCGCTCTGTTTCCCCCAACTCTGGAGTTTGCCCTTTTCACATTCACCTTCCCTGTAGAAATTCGTCCTCCATCCTGTGTTTTGACCACCTGGTTAGCAGGCCCTCCATCCTCCCTGGGAAGCGGGGGTTCATCTCTCCCATCGACGTCTTGGGTGCAGGTGTGCTGCTGAGGTCAGTGGACAGAGGGCAACCTTGCTGTGGAGGCACCGCCTCCTCCGTTACCCCCTCGCCTTTACTCAAGGGGACACAACAGGAAAACCAGGTTTTGTTTCCTTGTGTCTTTGTGTCAAAGCTGATGGTACCCCTCTTCCCCTCTTTCTCTGTCCGCATATCCCAAGGTGCATCTTTGCTACCAGTGCATCAAACTGTGCAGGGCAACTGACCATTCAGTGCATATCTTAGCTTTAAGAGTCCTACATACTTTTTAACAGGAGCTTGGTATTTCTTAAGCATAATAAACAAAGAATGTCCTCAAGCTTTCTATTTATGAAAACAGTAAAAATGGGAAGTTCAGTATGTAAGCCCCACAGACGTTAAAACATGTGCACAAACTGTCACATGTCAGTGTTCCCATGTCTGTGTAATCGTTGGCATCTTCTGCCGCTTTGAGGTCTTAAAAGGTTTTTCTCTTGTTACCTAAATTTAACCTTCTGTCCTGATTCTTTCATCTCCTTGTCTGTTCTTTTAAAATACACCCCTTGGTTCTTACTCCCATTCTTTTTAAAGAATTCGCTGTCATTTATATCTGTAAAGATAATGTCTTCTCAAATGTCATCTTTGTTTTTAAGAGTGCTTGGTGTCACGACCTTCCGTGTTCATCCATTTCTTAATTATTTTTAACCACTCCTGCACCTATGGAAAAGTCTGTGGGTTGTTATCTGACAAAGCTCATGTTATATACGAAGGTAAATAAAGGACATATAAATCAATAGTAAGTTAACATAATTTTATTAATTTTGTGCATTTTGTATCAGTCATCAAGCATGTTTTTATAGGCTTTATATTAATTGAAACTGTTGCTGATAATTGAAAGAAACATTGATCTGAAGTAATTTTAAATAAGAATTTTGGTTTGATGACAAAATTCAGTAAAACGTGAGCGTGAAATGATTGTAAAATAAACATACTATCCTTTTGACCCTTAAAATTTTTTAAATTTATTACCAGAATTTGAAGTCTGTTTACAACAATGGCCTAACAAAGAGGAAAATACATACGTGAGCTTTTTGTTGTGCACAGAAATCACAGAATAGGAGACACTGACTAGATGATTTTGCAGCTCCGCTAAATAATTCAGCATATGAAAAACGGGTTTTTTTTTTTTTTTTAATGCACACACTAACAATCTTACCGGAGGTGAGGGATACTCATCCTGGCATTGTAGGGTTACTCTGGGTTAAATTGAATTGAAGGCAGGATGCAGTGTAGACACCCCATGGACACCTGGAAAAGGAAACCTCGGCAAAGGAAAACCAGCCCCAAACCTGTTCTGAGTCCACAATCCACGTCCCATTGTTTTCCCTGTGGCATGTTCCGTTGCTGCCCTGCGAGACACTGTAAGCTCTGTGCCAAAGGCAGGTTTCTGCCGGGTATTTTGAGATGTTTAATTTTGGAGGAAAGAACATCTTTAATACTAATCCCTGTTTGGAAAATTGGAGGCATACTGGTCCAGAGGATATACGAGATCTAAGAGAGTGTGTGCAGTGAGGTCAGGGTTAAGGGTGCTGTTCTTGCCTCATTTTCGCCTGGCACTTATCCTTGTCAGGTGATCGAGTCACTCACGCCCACGGGACAGGACCAGGATTGTAAATGTATGAGCTCAGGCTGGAGCATCCCCAGCCCTCCTGTGACCCCACCCCGGTCCGCGCACATTCAGCTGGTCCTTTCCGGGGCCGTATTTGGAGATGCTGACTGGAGGTCCGGTGGAGGGTATGTGAGGTGTCAGGAAGAAGGGGGCTGATGTGGCTGTCGGGGAGCCCTGGTGACTGCTCCAGTGCTGGACCCTCACATCTGTGCTCACACCTGCTATGTGGCCCCCAGAGGACCTGCCTCCCTCCCCCGTCTCATGTCCAGTTAAGAATATGGGAGGGTGACAGGTCACCTGACTCCCCGTGTGAGGGTGTGATGGAATATTCTGTATAGGAAAAATAAGTAAGGTGCCTAAATCAGCAGGGTGTTACTCCTTCAGGAAAGGTAGAGTGTTCAACAGAGAAATCAGCGCCTGTGTGTGCAGACGGCAAATCCCAACGGAAGGAAGGAGTTGGGTTTTCTTTTAACTCTTCCTTGGTTGTCTTTGCCTGCGACACGCAGGGCAGGGACCAGGAAGCCCAGGTGAAGGGGCTGTGCTTGGGGACGCGGGTTTGTGCTGAATGTGAGGAATTCCATCTGTGAAAGGGCAGAGTGCGTCTGAGATGTTGGTCCTCTAAGGTATTAAAGAGGGATGTTATGGTGTCAGCCAGTCCAACGTGACTAGGTGTCCAACGTAGACTAAAACAGCACCTAAAATGTGATTCATAGCATCCCATATTCTCCCGTTTGGTTTTCACTTGAATAAACGTTTTTATCAGTACAATACCAAGTAGAACACTGTGGCTATTTTTACCTACTGCTAACGTATATTTGTTCTACATTAGAAACAATATAAAATAGTGCTTGAGTCCCACGTTAGTCATGTATTTGTGATCAGGCACAGAAGCTCTCTCAGTTTGACTTGTAAAATTTATTTTTAAAAATATGCCTGTCTTACTCAGTGATCAGAAAAGTGATGCATCCAAGCCACTGACACAGAGCCTAACCCTCAGGGTGCCTTGTGAAAGGAGTTCTTCATAAACTGTATGTTGTTGCCTCAATTGCCTTATATTTTCTGGGTTCTCTAGGTAATTAAACGACCTGTAGCTGGTAGTATGTGTCTACCATTGCTTTTATTTTATATGCATTACTTTAGTGATTGCTCAAGGGGAAAAAAAATCCTGAGGAACTGTGGACAAAACTTTGAGGGTTTAGTTAATCCCTTTGATGTCTTTTGAGAGACCAGCACCTGAAATCAGGGTCCCTGAGCCTGGGCCATGCTGACGTGTGAGGCCCGATCATGCTTTACTTTGGAAGCGCTGACCAGTGCACTGTGAGAGGTTTAGTTGCATTTCTGGCTCCTGACTAGTCATGCCAGCAGCCACCCCCTCCAGCCCCCTTGTTGTAACAGCAAAACTGTCTGCAGATGTCCCTGGGGGGCAAAGTCACCCCCTGGCTGAGAACCCCCGGTCTAAGCCATGTCCCTGGCCATGGGGGTTACATCATCTTGAAACCCTTAACAGTGGCCAGTCCCAGGATGGCCCCAGTCTCCTACGGAAAGATCACATTGTCTTCTTCGATCTTGTTTTTAAACAAATAATTTTGACTTATCTTCCCTGACAGTTGTCAGTTTTGATATTAGAAACATCATTCTGCAGGCTGGGTCCTCACAATAACTCTTGAATTGAGTGTTCTCAATACTTAAGGTCCTAGGTAATCAGAAATGCATTAATCATGTCTTTCTCTTCAGGATTTGCATTTTGGGGTAATTACAGACTAATGAGCATGCCCTTTATGTGGTTTTTTCATTCAGTTATACCGTTATAAATATTTCAGCTTTGTGCTAATTAAGTAAATTGAATATTATTAATTCAAAATGCAATCAGTGGGTGTAACTAAAAAACATTTTTAAATAGTACTTTTAATATCTGTATATTCTTTGAATAAAATTCTTCATGAAGTTTTTTTTCAAAATCAATTCATAAGTTAAAAAATAAATGGTTTTCTGATTACGGGAAGCTAGATTCATATTCATACACGTGGAGGATATTTGCTATATATTGATTCTGTTGCTCTTTACGGAAATGCATACAGAGAAGAAGTGTTCTGTAGAATCATTCTAAAAGAGAAATTGTTTCATTTATAAAATAAATCTTTATAAAGAATTCTTTACAAAGCTATAACTTCATCATATCATGCAAGTCTTAAAAACAGCTGTGAAATCTTTAGCTTGTAATATAAGCAAAGAAAATTAGCGAAGAGGTCAAACTTTTTTGATGAAAATTAAATCGACTTTTTATAAAGATTGAGCTATTTTTGTGCATGCAGGTATTTTTCAGACTTTCAATTTTTTATTAAAAAAATCACTGCTAAAATAAACTACATTTAAAATGTGACTATGGCATCACATCTTTGAAGGGAACTAACATTTTCAAATTTCAAAATTCCATATTAGCTGTAATTAATATTGACTTTTGGCTTTGTCTGTTCATAAGCCACGTACAATTGCTCTTGAAATTTTCTTAAATTTTGTCATTATCTTATTTATTTGTTTGTTTATTTATTTATTTATGGGCTGTGTTGGGTCTTCGTTGCTGTTCACAGGCTTTCTCTAGTTGCGGCGAGTGGGGGCTGCTCTTTGTTGTGATACGCCGGCTTCTCGTTGAGGTGGCTTCTCTTGTTATGGAGCACGGGCTCTAGAGTGCAGGCTCAGTAGTTGTGGTGCACAGGCTTAGTTGTTCTGTGGCATGTGGGATCTTCCCGGACCAGGGCTCGAACCCATGCCCCCTGCATTGGCAGGCGGATTCTTAACCACTGTGCCATCAGGGAAGTCCCTGTGTCATTATCTTATGGCCAATCCAGGTTTCTGAAATATTAAAGAAGTTACAATGAAGACTATTAAATTCGAAGTCTTAAAGTTTCATATAAATTATGTCTTTTTTATTAAAGTACTCATAATCTATTTATTTCTACTTTTGATTACTATTCTGCATTTTAAATTACATTTAAAATTCATTATCATTTTATATAAGTTCATTTTTCTTGGATTCTTGAAACATTGAATAATGAAAAATGATACCTTTGAGTTTATTCCTCCTAAAAGGCCCACTAAGCCACTACAAATATATTCCAAGTGTAAATAAGTTTTTATCATTTGTTACAGGTCTAGTTAAGAATTTTACCTGTGCATTAGAGAGTTAATTGGCAAGGAAAAAATGTTATACAGATGTGAGTAATCTGATTAGTCATTGGATATGTTCAGTGCTTCTTGGTATCAACTGAAGCTCAATTAAGTTAGTCACTGGTACATTTGTCGATTGGAGCCAGAAAGTCTGCCCTATTTAATTTTAAAATCATTTCCACTGAGTAAATTATGGATACAGCCAGGAAAGGAATCACATTACTTCAGAATTAGCAAGATATATATTTTTCAGAGGCCAAAGATAATTATTGCCTCTTAAATGATGGGGTAGGTTTACAATTTTTTAAATCATGTCACGTGCAGTTATAAAATATTATCTTAAGAATGATTTAAGTTACTCAGACTTAAAGTTCTATAAATAGCAATGCTTACAAAGAAAATTAAAACAGAAGTAAACTAAAAAATGTCCTCATGTGCATTAATAATGTCCATCGTTTGCCTTTAATTTCATTCAGGTTTTGTTCACATTTACTGAGAGCCTGGTTCATGGTAGCTACTACCATTTGATTCTTAAAATTCTGTGCATTAGATTTTTTTTTATTGAAGTAGAGCTGATTTACGATGTGTGAATTTCAGGTGTACAGCAAAGTGAATCAGTTATACATATACATATATGTATTCTTTTTGAGATTCTTTTCTCATATAGGTTATTTCAGAATATTGAGTACAGTTCCTCGTGCTAACAGCAGGTCCTTGTTGTTTATCTGTTTTATGTAAACAGTGTGTATATGTTAAACCCAACCCTTTATCCTTCCACCACTTTCCCCTTTGGTAACCATTAGTTTATTTTCAATGTCTGTGAGTCTGTTTCTGTTTTGTCAATAAGTTCATTTGTATCACTTTTTTAGATTCCGCTAGATTAGATGTTATCTTCCCAGTTATTCATATGAGGACGTGAGACTGAGAACATTTTAGAAACTGGCCCAGACACCGCACTGGGAATGGCATCACAGGATGCAGTTTCAGGTGTGATGATCTCTGCTCTGTCCCATTCACCTCTCTGTCCTGTAGCACATGTCATAGAACTGCAGGTGCCCTGTTGTCACATTCTTGACTTCCTGTTGATATAACTAAATGTACTTGAATTACTATTTTTTTTCTTTTTATACAGTGCAAACTAGAATACCAGGCATGTGTCTTAGGAAAACAGATCTCAGTCAACTGTGAAGGACGTTGCCCATGTCCTTCAGATTCGACCACAAGCTCAAGCTCAAGGAATATGAAGAGAGGTAAGTGATGATAATTCATGTATAGTTTTATGTTTTGTCCCTCCATTAAAGTATCTTACAATGAATGTTGTCATTGAATACACAATGAAATTTACTTCTGTACATGTACCTAACTTTTATAATTATACCGTAATAAGTGAAGTTTTTTTTTCTTTAGCCTCAATTATTTTAGCAAGTCATGTCTTTCTGTAGATTTCCATTATCTCGATAGTAACAGCTAGATGCTTATTTCTACATAAGAAATCTACAGTGATGCCCCCTATGAATTATTCTGTCTAAAGTGTGTGTTTTACATCTATTTTTTCTTTTGGAGCCAACAACTAATCAGTAGTAATGCAATAAGTGACAAAATAGTTCGGTCAGAATGAAACTGGTAAGACATTTAATACTAACCTTTTAAAATAAAAGCGTTCTGCCTCATATAGAGCGTGTGAATGTGTATGTACATCTGTGCCTGTGTGTGTATAAAATTTCCTAGTGACGAATTTTACGAGTTAAACTTTCTTTCGATTAGATTTCGAGTTCTGAAATCTTTATGTTAATTGGTTTGATGTCTAATAAAGTAATGAAATACATTTAACCTGACACATGTTTAGGTATATAAGTTGACTTTTTATAGATTATATTGATATATTGTGGTTTACATGGTGTTATGTTTATATGTGAGATATTGTTTATGCCTTTCAAAGAAATTTCTATGGTTGCTGGTTTCGGTTCTTCACAGGTATAGATGAAGGAGGAAAAGCTGGGGACAGATGTTTAAGTCAAAGACTTTTTTCATAAGCATCATCAATATGTATCATATTTTTATATGTAATATTTTCATATTACATCTGAATCTAGTAATTAACAATTACTACAGTGGGTCCTTAATGCAGAGAATTTTTGCCTTTTTCCTGACAAATGTGAATAAGGAATATGTAGATAGGAAAACAACTTAGGTGATGTGAGGTTTAGTATAAGCTGTTATTATCTTAAACAGTCCACGTTATAGTCCCATGTTCAATATGGCATTAAAGATAAAACTTTTTTTATAAATTTATTTTTATTTATTCTATTTATTGGCTCTGTTGGGTCTTTGTTGCTGTGCATGGGCTTTCTGTAGTTGCGGCGAGCGGGGGCTACTCTTTGTTGCAGAGCACGGGTTCTAGGCACGCTGTTTTCAGAAGTTGTGGCACACGGGCTCAATAGTTGTGGCTTGTGGGCTCTAGAGTGCAGGCTCAGTAGTTGTGCACGGGATTAGTTGCTCCGCGGCATGTGGGATCTTCCCGGATCAGGGAATGAACTCGCGTCCCCTGCATTGGCAGGCGGATTCTTAACCACTGCGCCACTAGGGAAGCCCCTAAAGATAAAACTTTTGAACTTCAATCTTTTATATTGGTCTTTACTCCTTAAGTAATACTTAAGATAATAACTTGAATTTTAAAAGCTATGTTATAGCATCACTTTTAGTGAAGCCACTAATCTATTTTATTAATCAAAAGTAAATTAAGTGATTTGCAAATTAGTGGTAAGCTGGTGTTCAAACATTAGACTGTGCAGAGAGACACCTGCTGGTGAAGGAAAGGTTCTGAGCTGCCTTCCGGGGCTTCTGTTCTTTGAGCCTCACCCCCTGGCCTCCCTCTGGCCCAGGGTCCGCTTCAGAGCTTCATTCCTCTGGATTCTGCCCCCCACCCCACCCCATCTCCCAGTCCACTGGCTCTTGTGCAGCTCAAATAGGGATGTTCAGCCTGACCTTGAACACACTAATCAGCCCTTGTCTACTTAAGAGCAAATTGTGCACGCGTCCTATGCACTGAAGTACTTGGGTGGCTCTGCCCTCCCAGCCCTGCTCCCTGTTTACATCTTTGAATACACTTTTCTCTGAAAGTCACTTCAGGTACAAAGTACCTCCTACCTCGGTGTTCAGCACCCACATCCCATTTTCATCAGAAGCTTTTAAGGACAGCATTTGAGGAGGAGTCATCCTAAGTGCACGTGTACTTCTCACACAGCACGCCTTCTCCAGGATCCCCCTCAGTAAGATGTCCTGCCTTTAAACTTACTTCTGAATGAAAAGATATGTTTAATGTGGGATCACTTTATCGTAACCTCCCACGAACTGCAGAAGGAACTAAAAGTACATTAGGAGTGGAAGGTAACACCTCTGAGAAGAGGACCCCCTATTAACAAGGGTTATGTTGCATGTTCAAGTTCTCTGCACTGCGTTTATATTAATATGTTAAGAAGGAAACTTCCTAAAGTCACATCAGCAGAGGATAAAGAGCATTTGTGGTCAACGGTGCGTAGAAAAACAGGCAAGAAGCGTTGAAACTAATCCTGCTCTGATGGGCTGTCAAGGAAAAGCGAGTCCAGGGTGTTGGTAGCTGCTGTGGAAGAGCAGTAAGGAAATTTTGATGTCATTTCTACACGATGCCAAAGGCCAAGAGAGGTGGGGGATGCAAGAGCCGGTTCAGTATCATTTCCAATCTGTCAGCTGCTATTTACGTTGGAAGCAGGCCTTCCGCAGACTGTGCAGCGCAGAAAATTCTATTCAATATCATCTCTGTTCTGGAGAAGGTGAGGAAGAAACTACTAACAATAAAACGTTTCTTAAATCTTTCTACCTTGCTACATTTGCGGTCAAATTGACACAGTTCTGTTTTCACTCTAAGAGCAGAATGTGTTCTTTAAATCTACTTGAAATATATTAAAGCGAATAAAATACATTGCATTTTGTCTACATAGAAAGGAAAATAAAGTCTCCCCTGTTGTGCTGAAGTATTCAGTAATAGATATGTACAAATTGGCCCAAGTATATACATTCAAGTAACCCAAATAAAGAAAAATAATTTACCTTTTAAAACAAATCAGGTTCTTACTTTATGTAAGTAGATAAGCACACCCCTCTTCAATCAGTAATTTAACTATACAGTTTTCTGCTTTTCTAACTCATGACATCAATATTACAAAGCTCAGCACTTCTATGTCCCTTTACTGTATTACTTCCTTCTCTCTATAAAAAAATTTATCACTTGATCACAAATATAGAATTATCATTTGGAAGGTGAATCAACTTCATTCAAAGAACATTGATTTATAGCTGATTTTTAAAGGTACCTGAAATATTTTCGACAGCCAGGCTAGTATGAGATTCACAGTTGTGAGTGTGAACTGTGGATAGACCATTGCAACCGATTTTCTCTACACACAAAAAGCAATCCTCAGTCTTAGAGGGACTTGCAGAGCCAAAGACCAAGAGCATTGGAAAGGGCCTGAGGAAGCATTTGTTTTGTAGTTGTAACACCAGACTCAAAGGAGTCTGCCCTAGACGTATCTTAAATTATCTACTCATCAGTTGTTCATAGGTGCAGCACAGTTTAGACCTGTGAGAGACCGAAAGTGCTCCATTTCGTTATTCATTTGGTTGGCTAGGTTCAGAAGATTCTTTTAACTGGCATTTTTCTTTTGTTCCAGATTTGAGTATCTAAAGGCCCAAAATGCTTTTCTTATTATGGGTTTTATGTACCCACTGTGGCTTTGTATATCTCATCTCTTAAAATTTTTATTAATTAAAATAATATCACTTTAATATTTTTTACCATCACCTGTAACATGCATCCAAACAACTGTTCACACACCCTCATACTTTGAAATGTTGAGTTTGAGTGGAGATAGCCATTGAGATGGAAGAGAAAAAAAGATCTATCAAAGATTTCAACATTATTAAAGAGAAAGAAAACAAGTGTTGGTGAGGTTGTGGAGAAAAGGGAACCCTCCTACACTGTTGTGGGAATGTAAATTGGTGCAGCCCCTACAGAGAACAGTATGTAGGTTCCTCAAAAAACTAAAAGTAGAGTTACCATATGATCCAGCAATCCCACTCCTGGGCTTATATCCAAAGGAAATGAAATCATTATGTCAAAGAGATATCTGCACACCCGTGGTCATTGCAGCATTTCTCACACTAGCCAAGATATGGAAACAACCTAAGTGTTTGTTGACAGATGAATGAATAAAGGCATTGTGGTATATATATATATAGTGGAATATTATTCAGCCTTTTAAAAAAAAGAAATCCTGCCATTTGCAACAACATGGATGAATTTGGAGGACACTACGCTAAGGGAAATAAGCCAGACCAAGGAAGAAAAATACTGCAGATCTCTCGTATATGTGAAGTCAGAAAATGTTAAGTGCATAGAAGCAGAGTAGAACAGTGGTTACCATGATGGGCAGGTGTGGACATGGGGAGATGTCTGGGAGTGGGTGCAAAGCTGAGATTACGTAGGGGAATAAGTCTAGAGATCTGACGTACAGCATGGTGACTGTAGTTAATAAGACAATGGAATATTAGAAACTTGCTAAGAGAATAGATTTCAGGTGTTCTCACTCCACACAAAAAGAATTGGGAGAAAAAAAACTTTGAGATGATATGAAAAGTAGCTTGACTGTAGCAATTATTTCACTATGTGTGTATATATATATATATACATACATGTATTATATATGTACATAATTGTGTTATACACCCTAAATATACACAATTTTTATTTAAAAAATAGAATAACGTAAAGATCTCCCCAGGTAAAGCTAGGTGAGAGAGGACAGAATAGGAGAAAATGAAACCCTGTAGACACTGAAGGCATGAGGGAGTTTCCGGGAAAGTCCAGGCTCCATTTGTGCTGGGGAGTTGGGGCTTTTATAAAGGATACAGTGCCGTTCGGTCATGGCCAGAGGTGAAGACTTTGGGTTTAATTCATTAGAGTCAGACACAAGAAGAAGTCAAGCTTCTTGAGCAGAGAGCATTTCAAAAACAGTTTTCCTAGGATTTATCTGCGCTGTAGTGCTATGGGGTGACGTTGTTTGTGTGTTTGTTTGGGTGGGTGGGGCAGTCCCAGGAGATGCATTTAAAGGCTGCTGAGTAATTCAGAAAGAAGGCGCTTGTCCCAGCAAGGACAGTAGATGTAGAAGTAAGTGGAGAGATGGAATTCGAGTAATATAGCTGAGATGGAATTTACAGAATTGAATATGATTGACAAGGAAACAGAATGTGTCCACAATAATCCGGAGCTTTGTGATCTGGTTGAATTACAGAACGCTGACCAAAATGCCACCTAATTTTTCTTCTGGGCCTGTGGTTCATGATCTCCATTATATCCTCACTGCATTTTTTTTTTGTACAACTCAAGGTCCCTTTTTTTCAGAAGTCGAGAATCATGTAACTCATCATATTCTCCTCTATGCCTTATGCCTTATTCTGTCTGAATTAAACAGATGCTCAAGGACAGTAATTCCGTTATCCTGCACCTAAGATTTACTTGGTCCTGACTTTGATTCCGTGTGTGTGTGTGTGTGTGTGTGTGTGTGTGAACTGTTCTAGAGAATTTCTTTTTGTGTATTGTTCTCCTGTGGGGTGGCATAATTTATTAGCTTAGAGTATAGATTTTAGAATGCCAGTTCTCTACTAGCTGTGTGGCCTTTGGCAATTTATTTAAATTGATGAGTCTCAGTTTCTTCATCTGTAACATACAAAATATATAAATTATAAATATTTGTGGATGTATTTCCTCCAATGAAACTTTCTTTTAATTTCTGTTTCATTTTCATTGATGATACTTATAAAATGCTGTTGAATTCTAATAAGTTAAATAATTTTTTCATATATTAAATGTGACTTGTAATTTTAATTCTTATACTTTTTTTTATCAGGTTGGGTTACAAAAAAGTTGGAGAGTTTCCATCTTTTTATAGTCAATACTATTTATATAATTTAGAAATTATCTGTACCTTTAGAGTTTGAAATAACTCAGCAGTAGAATTCTTGGGCTTAGGAATTACTGTTGGTTATTTTCTTTGATAAATCTCTAACGTTCTTTATAGCTCCTGGCCTTTGCTGTGTGTGTGTGCACATAATATATAGCTTCTTATAATAATTATGTTAATTTATGCTTTCTCAAATAAATGCCTGCTTATCTAGATTCTAAACATATTAACCTAAGTTGTACAGGATATTATTTTAGTAATTAAAAATACGCTCTCGTTTAAGATCTCAGGAAAGATGTATTATAATAGCCTTAACTACAACTCTATACACATATTTATTAATGCCTAGACCGTCATTGTTTTCACAATTATAATTTTGTGGAGTTAATTTACTTCCAGTTTCTCAGATTCTTCAGTGCTTGGTTATTGCTCATTAGCTTCTATCGGAATATGTGAGCGTGAAAATGCAAACTGGGCACTAGAGGACAGGAAGAAGGTTAGAGGAAAGCCTTTTTGATTCATATGCTGCTGCCCAGAGTGACTGACAGACACTTTCAGACCCTGGGCCTTGAGGGTCTAAGGACCGGGGCTCAGCGCTGCTCTCTGGCACCGCTCAGGTGAGGGTGAAGCGTGCGTTCTGAGCACCACCTGTGTCAGGTCATGGTGCCCAGGAAGGCTTGGTGTGTCGTCAGAGACATTCAACAACACAAACAAAAGGCAGTTCTTTGAACAGACAAGACCCCATCTAAGACTAGTTGAAATTTTTAGACGGATGTGGGGAGCTGTAATTGGCTAAACCAGAAAGCCTGAGAGGTTTATCCATGAGACAAGATACAGGAATGCATTCTCCTGTGACCTAACACTGTCATTTTTTCTCTATTTATTTCATGCTCTGAGTCCTGTAGAGCCCTATTAAGATACATAACTTATACATTTTTTTATCTTAAAAAATAGCATTGAGTAAGCACTTATTTATACTTTAATGAGCAAAATTTTACTTTTAATATTTCATTTCTGGAATGGAATTTTTAAAAGTATTTCCTCTCTGACATGGATTTTCATTAAGAAGCAGTTTCACATCAGCATATTAATATATTCTTGGAACATTCATACTTCTCTGTGAAATGTAATATTCATAAATAAGTTCTTCCATAATTTTGTTTTACTAGATGCGTAGAAATAAAATTAAAATTATTGGAAAGTGTTGCATGATGATTTATAAATGAAAATGAAGTTATTCTTTTGGAATACTTGAAAGACATTCCTGGGTTAAAATTAATATTTGTTCAAAAATAGAGGATAACCAGGAAATGGATGGTTTTAAACATGCAGCTGTTGAGGCTGTTCCCAAAAAATCTATTTTTTGTGTGTGTTGCCCTTTAAGTGATCAATTTCAGATTTTACACAGAAAAATTTATTTTCTACATGAAATTATTGTGGGATTAATTTCAATCTTCTCTGTAAATTCTAGTTAGAAACTTTGTATTTTGAGTTTATGCAGTTGTTTCTTATCAGGTATAAAAGTGGGGAATAGCCCTGAATTAGTTCTTGCAACACCAAAGAACTGTTTATACCGAGTCCTGGTTGAACTCCTTTCCAGCATTATAAGTGCATTCTCAGAAAACAGGGTGGTCATCATGGTGTTAGCAAGTTTGGCCTGAGCCCAGCAGGTCAGCACTGACTGCACTGCAGTGGGGCTGCCAGCACTTCCTGGACATTCGACTCAAAAACAAACCAAAGATGGACCTGGAAACTAAACGCTTCTGAGTTTTAAATGGATATATTGAAATTTCTTAAGAGTCTGATATCAGTTGATTCTTTTCCTGAGATTTATGTGGTAAAATGTGTACATTTCTTGAAAGAACTAATATATTTACACTGGACAGCAGCAAGCTGTTATCCAGACTGTCTCTGCACTCAAACCTTTATAGAGATTGCAGTCTTAACACAGAAACTGCATTCCATTCAAGCTTAGAACAAGGAGGAAATACTTACACGACCACAAATAAAGGTACAAAGTCACATGCTATTTCCAACATTACACATGCCCACTTTCCCCATTCCACACAACACTTACTAACAGGGCATAATCTACCCCATACTAAACAGAATCTATCCTTCCACCAGTACTAAAGGTAATGTTACTTGATAACAAGTTTGCTATTCTACTTCTGATACAGAATTACTATCTTTCCAAATGTGGAAGTGAGGCCAATCAATTTGTATTTAGAAGGTATTCTGTGAAATTCTTTTGCAAATAAAGGAATCAAAAAATATATATGAAGTTTAGCATCACACACTCTGAACAGTGTTTTGAAATAATATTTCAGAGTTCAAATTAGTTTCTTTATGTAGCTTACCAGATTTCTCAAAACTCCCAATGAGTTCCCCAGATCCTGATCATAAATTTAAGCCTCAAAAAAGGAAAGCAAAGTCAATGAAGTATAAATACACTCATAAAAAATTGTTGATTTTATATTTCAGAATAGAGGAAAAATAGATTGTCAATTTCAGATATAGAAGAAATGTCATCTATATCTTGTAAAAGAAAGAAAGCATGAAACCAGATTGAATTCATAGCAAAAAAAGAGAATATATTCTTTTTCTGTAAAGTGTATTTGGAAGAAGTAATTTAGTTGAACTAACACACTGTGCAGTTGACCCTTGAGCAGTGTGGTGTTTAGGGTCCCCTGTAAAGTCAGTGATACATGTAGACCTTTTGACCCCTCCCCCAAATTAACTACTAGTAGCCTACTGTTAAGCAGAAGCCTTCCTGGTAACATAAACAGTCAATTAACACATATTTTGTATGTTGTATATATTATAAACTGTATTCTTACAATAAAGTAAGCTAGGGAAAAGAAAATATTAAGGGCATGATAAGAAAGAAAATTCATTTACAGTTCTGTACCTTATTAACACCGTAAGTTTACATCATCTGTTTACAATATGAATAGTCCATCTGTCGATACCTACATCGATATTGTCTTATATGGTACAAAACACTGTAGGTGTCTTATAAGTTACTAACACTAGACATCAAAAATTAAAAGATACACCACAACTAGAGTAGAGAAAACCCGCACACCACAACTAGAGAGAAGCCCGCGCACCACAACAAAAAGATCCCGTGTGCTGCATCTAAGACCCAATGCAGCTAAGAAAGAAAATAAATTGAAAAAAAAATTTATTAAATGTATACAAAATTAAAAGATGATGTGAAAAAGAAATTCACATTTATTTACAGGTATAATGACTCATGCATCGATAAAGAAGAAGCACCAATATGATTCTTTAAGGTCGCCTAGTATAATCAATACAATCACTTCACGGTATCCTTGTCTACATAGTAATGAATGGATTGTTATAAAATTTTATGGCATGCATTATTACACTCGTGTTTGTAATACAGTACCAGAAACACTGTTACATTAAAAACAAAAAACCACTTACCTGTGATGACAGACTGATACACAATTTCCACAGTTGTAAGAGAGAGAGGCAGACAGTATGGTAATGTAATTCTTTGAAAGCAAAGTTTTAATAGTAAGAAAACGAACATATTATTAATTTTGTATTAAATATCACCTTAGGCTCATGTAAGAGAGGCTGTCCACTTCAATACAAGTCCTGCACACAGTGTTCTATACAATGAACACTCAGGTGATGACGGTGATGACACAAAAACGTCTCATACAGTTGTTAGATTTTCACACAAAGACGCACACATACACAACAGCTACATTTAGTAATTGTATGATGACTATTTACTGTTCATTAAGTGGAAGTGGATCCGCATAAAGGTCTTCATCCTTGTTGTCTTCATGTTGATCAGGCTGAGGAGGAGGACGAAGAGGAGGGGTTGGTCTTACTGTCTTGGGTTGGGGCGGTGGGGGCAGGAAGGGCAGGTGCCTTCCATGTAACTTTACGGAAATATGCTGTAATTTCTTCCTGACATTTCTGCTTTTTCATTTCTCTACAAGTGTTTCTATATGGTACCAGTACTTCTTCCACTGTCAGCCTTGGTTCCAGTGCCCTTATCGTAGAAGGGTCCATGTCATGAAATAAGTCAGAAGCAGTCTCGAATAATTGGCACCTCTGCCAGGTTGTCTGATGTCTATTTGTTTCCGTCACCCCTTCTTGTACATCTTTTTCCTCATCGTCTGGCCCTGGTTGGGGAGCTCTCATCTCCATCAAGTCACCCTCTGTTAATTCTTCGGGTGGGGTGTCAATAAGCTCTTGAATTTCTCCGAGATCTGAGTCTTGAAACCTTTCTCCCCCACCTTTTCTGCCACATCCACCATCTCTGTCATGATTTCCTTGATTGGCAACTGGACAGTTTTCTCCAGCAGGAACTATTGTTTGGGGCTTGATGGTTTTCATGGCTTTTTGTGTAACGATGATGGCGTCTTCCATGGTGTGATCCTTCCAGACTCTCACGAAGTTCTCTCTGTTGGGGTTCCCTTCCATAGCACTGACAGTCCTTTCCATAGAGTGTCATGTGTAATGAGGCTTAAAGGTCCTTGCGACCCCCTGACCTAGAGGCTGAACAGAGACATTGTGTTTGGGGCAAGCAGACCACTTGGATGCCTTTGGTGCTGAACTCATGGGATTCTGGATGGCCAGGGGCATTGCCCAGTATCAAAAGAAAAAAAAAATGGTACTGATGAACCCAGCGACAGTACAAGAATAAGGATGCAGATGCAGAGAATGGACTGGAGGACACGAGGTTGGGGGGGGCGGGGGGTGAAGGGGAAGCTGGGACGAAGTGAGAGAGTGGCATAGACATATATATACTACCAACTGTAAAATAGATAGTCAGTGGGAAGTTGCTGTATAACAAAGGGAGATCAACTTGATGATGGATGATGCCTTAGAGGGCTGGGTAAGGGAGGGTGGGGGGGGAGTTGAGGGAGGGAGGGAATATGGGGAAATGTGTATAAATACAGCTGATTGGCTTAGGTGTACCTCAAAAACTGGTACAAGAGTGTAAAGCAATTATATTCCAATAAAGAGCAAAAAAAAAAAAAAAAAAAAAAAGGCAGTCGCTTCCTGACAAGGTGCTTCCTGATATCAGGGACAAAGCATGGACTGAACCAACGCAGAGAAAGGGTTCTTGTTGTCTAGGCCTTCTTGTTGTACAGCCAACAGAGGAGCAGCTCAGGAGTCAACAGATTCATAGATTAGGGCAGTTCTTTTTTTTTAGGATTTTTTTTTTTTTTTGATGTGGACCATTTTTAAAGTCTTTGTTGAATTTGTTACAATATTGCTTCTGTTTTATGTTTCGGTTTTTTGGCTGTAGGCGTGTGGGAAATAGCTCCCCACCAGGAATTGAACCTGTACCCCCTATGTTGGAAAGCGAACTCTTAACCCCTGGACCACCAGGGAAGTCCTGGTTAGGGCAGTTCTGATCCTAAACCCAGCCGCATTTGCACAAACCAGTACTTAGCCTCTCCTTTTCTACCTTCAATCCTCGTGCTTGATTCTCTTCCTTACTAATAAATGTCCTTTGTGGCATTTTTCCCCAGAATAGGGCACTTTCATCTGCATAAAAAATCTGTTTAGGCAGGTGTCCTTTCTCCCCAATGGTTTTCTTTTTTCTTTTTTAAAAAATTTTATTGGAGTATAGTTGATTTACAATGCTGTGTTAGTTTCAGGTGTACAGCAAAATGATTCAGTTATACATATACATATATCCACCCTTTTTTTAGATTCTTTCCCCATACAGATCATTACAGAATTGCATAGAGTTCCCTGTGCTATATAGTAGGTCCTTGTTGATTATCTGTTTTATATCCAGTGTGTGTATGTTAGTCCCATGCTCATAATTTATCCCTCCCCTCCCACATTTCCCCTTTGGTAACCATAAGTTTGTTTTTGAAATTTGTGAGTCTGTTTCTGTTTTGTAAATAAGTTCATTTGTATCATTTTTTAAAAAATTAGATTCCACATGTAAGTGATATATGGTATTTGTCTTTCTCTTTCTAACTCCACTTAGTATGATGATCTCTAGGTCTATCCATGTTGCTGCAAATGGCATTATTTTGTTCTTTTTATGGTTGAGTAATAGTCTGTTGTATATATGTGCCACATCTTCTTTATCCATTCATCTGCCAATGGACATTTAGGTTATTTCCATGTCTTGGCTCCCAAAAGTTTTCTTAACAGCTTCTGGGAACTCATCTGCTGCTTCTTGGTTGGTTGCTGCCTCTCTTGTTATCTTGACATTTTTTAAGCCAAACCTCTTTCTGCAGTTCTCACCCCATCCTTTGCTTCCCTTCAATTCCTCAGCTTTTGCTCTTCCACCTTCCTTTTGCTTTAAGCTGTCATATAATGACTTTGCTTTTTCTCGAATAATGTTAGAGCCTCTAGATAAGCCTTTCTTAGAGCAATCCTACACCCACAAAAACGCTGTGTTTTTAATAGGAAATAAAAGAGTATTTCACACAAAGTGCAAGGTTTTTGCATCTGCTGGAGTTGCTGCAGCAACAGCTTCACGAATTTCCTTTTCTTTTCTTTACGATGGTCCTTATGTTGGATTCATTCATCTTGAAATGGTAGCAACCACAGCTGCAGACATTAATCTGCAGAGCACATCAAACAGTCCAGCGTTTTCTCATCATGTCCTGACTTTCTCTGCTTCTGGGGAGCACGGCCAGCATCAGCAGTGGCACTTCGTGGGTCCCATGGAATTATTCAGGGTTTACAGTGTTGCACTAGACACAATGAAAAGTACACAGGGACTTCAAGAGATCACTTTTTACTTGATGTGGAATTTCCTGGGGAAGGGAGTTGCTCTGACAGACGATGAGCACCTCAGGGCATTTTAAGTGGTTCCTCACTACACCTGAGCTCAGCACAATAGCAGCAGGGCTGGTACAGAATTATTACATCAGGATAGCTTTGGGCCACAGTTAACTGTGTGTGGTGATGATTGAGTAGTGCATCTTTATGTTGGTCTATATTTCTCTCAACTGTGAATGGTGCCATGTGGGTCTGTAAATGTTTGTGTAGGTGAGTTGTGATAAATTTTAACTTTCTGAGATAAATTTGTGCATATTTTATGGTGGTAAATGATAAAATAGACTAGTATCTACATGTATTTTATGCATTCATGATGTACCTTTTTCTTATTTCCTTTCATATTTCTAGGCTATGTGGTTCATCTGCAGTTTTTTCCCAAATCGTCATAAACCTCCAAAAATGTTTTGAATATATTTACTGAAAAAAATCTGCATATAAGTGGACCCGTGCAGTTCAAACCCATGTTGTTCAAGGGGTGACTGCATATTCTACTTTATAGTTCTTTATTTTGTAATAATACTTTTATACCTTTTGGTGACTTACTGTTAATGAATTTAATGAATGAATTAGAAATAAAATAGGTTCTTTTAATTATATAGCAAAGTATCTGTTACTTTCCAAATGACTAAAATAAGAGAAAATAGTTAATGCAATTGTGTGATTGATGTTTCTGTTTACAGGTTAGAGAATGTAAACTATGCTGTGCATTTTTTTTTCATTTTAAAATGCTTACAAAAGTAAAATTACATTTCACTGTACTCTGTATACCTCAAAGGCTAATTTTAAAGGCATCCCTTGAAAGTCTTCATGGTTTTTTATTACAGTTTATCATTTCAGTATTAGTTTGATTGCTTTATTTGGAAATCACATTTTGAAAGCACAAGAATAAAGATATATAACAAAGAAATAATATTTTGAATAAATATTTGAACAAACCAGTCCACAGAGATTTTCAGTGTATTCAACAGGTAAAGGAAATGTCATATTTGGATTTTTAAATTATTTCAGATGCATGAAGGTTAAATAAAAAGGTGCAAGGATGAAGAAGCAGGAGCAGGAGGAGGTTGGTAATAATTGAGGCTTAAGATGATGGTACCCTAAGGTATTAGGGATCAAAAGCACATGATGGATAGAGTAATATGTCAGAAAAAATGGTCAGGACTTGATTGAATTTAGGGAAGGAGAGGTAGCCGGTGATAACTCCTAAGAAGATTATGATGTTAAAACCAAGAGGGAAGAATTGTGAATTATCTACTTTAGGTGGGAACCGGGTTAAGTTCAGTACATGATACAGCGTGTTTACAGTGTGTGTGGCCCATCTGAGTATAGACTCACCCATGTTCACACATCTGAGAGGGGAGGTCTTGGCGGAGCAAACACTGGAGATGCACCAGGTGCAGACGGTGAGGAAAGCAGGGCGAGAGTCCCAGAGAAGACTGAGATGCTCAGAGGAGGAAGAAGGATGTAGGGAGGACTTAGTGGGCTAAAATGAGAACGGGGCCCCTGAAGCTGAGGGATGAATTCTGACTTGAAGAGATAATGGGCTTGCATCTTGAATCAAGAAGGGAAGTTCTGTAGTGGGAGCCCTGAGAAATGAGCACAGATGGGCAGTTAGAATGTCAGTAGTGACTGGACACAGAGCAGCTTGCGTGTAATGGGGTTTAAAAGATGTAATACAGACAAGTTACTTGATGTATACAGTAGGTGTTCAATAAATGTTTGTTCCTTTCTCCACCCTTGCTTGTCCCCTATGCTCAGCATGTAATTCACTTCAGCCAATGTGGTGGAGTTGAGAGAATACAGTACACATGCAGCATGTGAGGGAAAGTAGCGAAAATAACACATAAATGACATCTATTATGTACAAGGTACTTTGCCTCTGTTATTTCATTTCCTCCTCAAATCAGGTAAGTGCCATTTGTCGACCAGATGGACACACAAGGAGACTGAGGCCACAAACTTAAGAGATGTTCCCAGCTTAAAATAATTACCAGGTAGTCTTTCTGTCTTATGAGCCCACACTCTGCATACTTCTTCCTAAGAATAAAGAGACCAATTTCAACTTAAGTTTGCCACCTTCATCAACTTTGCATAAATCTCTTAAATTTGTTGACCTTAAACTTCAGCAATTTTAAAGTAAAAGTTCTGGACTATTATAACTTAGCCTTCATTAGTTTATGCTGGATTCTTCTCTAGGTGTTTTACACATATTATTTCATTTCATCCTCACAAAACCTTATAAAGCAGGTGCTACCTGTTTCCTCATTCTACAGATGATTAACTTGAACCACAGAGAAGTTAAGTGGCCAATCTAAAGTCACACAGCCACTGAGAGTGAGAGGATATGAAGCTGTGTTTGCTGTCATTAAACTACATACACTGTTACTGGTGTAGGCTTTAGGATCTCTCTTCTATTTTAGTCATAAGTCATGTGCTCTTTCAATAATAATATATATTCCAGGGTATATATACAAAATAATTTATAGTATTTGTATTATGTTATAGTTACCAGCAGAGAAATATAAAGAATAACATTAGGTCTTCAGAAAACATTGAGTACAAGTAAATATTTCTGTATACATTTAAAGGAAGCAGTGTTAAATCATTTTAGGTTGCTTATTGAAAGTCTAAAAATTTATTGGCTAATTTCACCTATAGTCCCTGCCAGCTTCTGATAGTGTATACTTTCTGGAGCCAGATTTTCATAAAATATTACATAATAAACATTCTTAGATGCCAACAAGGAAACATACATCATTCAGTCTTCTCTCAGATGTTTTGTTTGTACCATCCCTGGTGGCATTTTCAACATTTCCAGGATGATGCAGGAAACTTACTTAATGTCTTACTAATTAACCTCTTTTGTGTATTTTCTCCTGAAGTAAGTTCGTGCCAATTTTTTACTTATTAGCAAAATGATTACTGTTGCTATTATTTTTACAGAATTACTAATATCAGGTAAATGTAAAATCACTTGTAATGAAGCTATTACCAGAAATAAAAACTTGTTCAAAAATTTTAATTTATGAGTTTTCTCCAACTCATCTCTAATAATAAAAGTATAGTTTATCTCTGAGCAAAAATCACCTGATGAGGAAGAAATTTACATTACAATGTGCTCTCAAACTTCGCGTGGAATCATTTTATTTTCTATTAACTGTCTTTTTCAGTTTTTTATATTTTTCCCTCTGTTTATTCTCACCAAAGATCTGGTAGGAGATAGCACTTACTTGGTCTAAATTTATATTACATTCGCCTTAAAATATATTTACGTTTATTTGTTCTTAGCATAGGTTTTTGGAAGGAGAGAACACCCAGTTTTTAATGATACTCTCCTGAAAAGGTGATAGTTCAGTCACCATAAAGGAACTATTTTAACTCTAGTAACAGAACCCACCCAAGCCTCCAAACAGGGGCTATTAAAGAATGTTTAATAGTTCCAGAGAAAATAGCCACAAACAAATCTAATTTTTGGGATCACAACAAATAAGTTTAAAATATTTCTGGAAGGTTTAGGATTTCAATTTTATAAGAGGATTTTTGACACTTCAAAATAATTCATGAACTCAGTGAAGTACAAGCTAGGAGAAGTGGAGGAGAAATGAGAGACTGTTCTGCCTCAGTGCAGGCGACTCCCTCTAAGCACTTTCCTGTTTAGTTTTTTCAGTTGTTCCCATCATTATTCCAATATATGTATTTCTTCAGCGATGATTATCAATTACAGACAATATCTGTAATCTGTCTGTTTTGAAAGATAAATATTTAGCTTGTTTCACTACCCTGACTGCCACCTCCCAGGGGTGACAGTCAACTATTATCATAGTTATTCTGTTGGTAATTTTTGTAACTTTAAATAATAAATGTAAAATTGTCTTCTGTTCCCAGACATCCTGATTCCCCACCCCCCCACGCAGTCATCTCGACTTCTTTCACCTATAATGTTATGTTTATCACACTTAAAGACTATTCTTTAAAATGCCTTCTGTATTTTGTCTGCAGTGTGATTCTAAATGTCGAAAAGCAACGAATACTCTTAACATTATCGTGTCTCTAAACAAGTTTTGCCGCAGTGTCATCTGTGCTGTAGATGCTTGGCCGTCATCACGATTTAATGCTATAATCTTTGTGCCACTAAATGAGAATGTCAAGACCAAAGGGATCATCTTCCCAACACTCTCAGTTGCTTAAAATAACACCAAGTGTAGTTAACATTATATTTGAACCATGACTCTTCTCCAGGAAGTTTCTGAATAGCTTTCTTTTGCTTCCTGGTGAAAGAACAATTATAGGAAAATGCCACTGGCATTTCCAGGGCTGATGGGAGCAGTTCTCCGTGTGCTCCTGTGCATCTTGAACACTCTTTCCTGGGAGCCTGGATGCAGAGTTTCCCTGGAGGTTCGTGGGCCAGTTTCCTTAATCTCGGGATGGCCCAGCCTTCTGCCTCTGGGACCTGGGACATCTCGTCTCCCCGGGCTCAGCCCACATCGCCTCTGTGGGACATGGGGGGCTCGTGTTCCTGCTTCTCCACAAGCAGTAAACAGTCCAGATTTGTTCAGAGGTGCTGCAGTTTCCCACTGAACTGATGGAGCTGGGACCCAGCAACCTCGTGTCTGCAGCCCCTTTCCTCTACTTGGCTCCCTGTCTGTCCCGACCTTCCCTCCCACTCACCAGTGACTTTGTCCCCCTCCTCCTGCCCAAGGCCTTCCTTCCTCTCACCTTGTCTTGGTTTTCTTGAATATATCCTTCAATGTTTTCTCAAAAGGGTGTGTGGATGGTAGCCTTTTTGAGAACTTCAATATAAGAAAAGTCTTTCTTTTGGTTTTAGGATTGGTAAATAGTATGGCTGAGAAAAAAAAAAAACAGGTAAACTATCATATTTCCTCTGAAAGGAAGGCACTGATTTCTTGTCTTCTAGCTTCTAGTGTTGTTGATAAAAATAATATCCTCTACATTGTATCAAATGCTGTATTAATGACTGAAAAAAATCATAAAGTATAAAAATAATATGAATAGTATATTTTTAGAATTAAAAACTGTACCTTCCAGAAGATGCAAAGCTGTATATTAAACTAATGAGGAATTTAATTTCTTCCAAATGTAAATGTTTTAATCATACACAATTTCCACCTCTTACTCCTCTAAAGATGCAAGGTTATCGTAGAAGACTGACATTGATGACCAAAAGTGATAGCCAACACATTGTAAATTAGTACTTAGATGTTATTAGTAATTCACATATTGTAATGTGACAGATGTCCCTGTCTTTCATTTAAGAAACTTTTTGAATCAGCCATTCCTCTATCAGATCATTTCCTTACTTTTTTTTTAAATTTATTTTATAAAAGTGTAGTTGATTTACAATGTTTATTTCTGCTGTACAGCAAAATGCTTCAGTCATACATATATATACACATTCTTTTCCATATTCTTCTCATTATGGTCTATCACAGGATGTTGGACATAGTTCCCTGTGCTCTACAGTAGGGTCTTGTTGTTTCAATTGCATTTCTTGAGGTGTGTTTTATGGCACAGAATGAGGTCTATCTTGGTAAAGTCCCATGTGAACTTTAGAATAATATGGATTTTGGGTGGAATAGTCTATAAATGTCATTTAAATTTTGAGAATTGTTAGTGGTGTTTAGGCCATCTGTGTTTTTACTGATTTTTTTCCCACTGTATCTGTCAATTACTGATACAGGCAGGCTGAAGTCTTCAAGTGTGATGGTAGACTTGTCTGTTTCTTTGTCAGTTCTCTCAGATTTGCCTCATGTATGTTGATATTCTCTTGTTCGGTGCATACGTGATTAGAGTTGTTAAGCCTTCTTTGAGAATTGGTCCTTTATCATGATAACGTCACTTTTTTTTTTTTAACATACAATAAACTGCATATATTTAGAGTGTACCATTTGGTATCCCAATCTCCCAATTCATTCCCCCCCGCCAACATCAATTTTTAATCTCTGAAAACCTTAGTTGTTCTGATCTATTATGCCTAGAATTAACATTACTTCTCTGCCCTTCCCTTTATTAGTGTCAACAAAGTCTGTCTATCTTTGATGTATGTTTGAAGTTGGTTTCTGATACACAGCGTATTTACTGGTCTTGGTTTTTTTTCCATCAAATCTGAGAATCTCTTTTAAGAAGTGTGTTGTAATTATTCATTTTTAAAGTGATTATTGATTTAGTTAGATTAAAGTCCATCATTTTTAAATATTTTCTATTTGCTGCATTTATTCTTTGTTTCTTTTTTACCTTCTTTTTTTTTGCTGTTTTTGGTTTTAATTAGCATTTAATATGATTCAATTTCACTTACTTTTTTGACATATCATTTATGTTTACTTTATGGACTTTTTGCCCTAAAATTTACAATATATGTGTTTAAATAATTTTAGTGTACTTTCAAAAAATATGCGACCCTTCATGTGCAGTATAGGTACCTTTCAGCAGAATGTTCCTAGTTCTTTTCTCCCATTTCTTATGACATTAGAGCTATTCATTTTATTTATCTACATGCTATAAACACCCAATATGTTGTTACTATTATTGCTTTAAACAAACAACTAGCTGATGGAAATAATTGCTACCCTTTTTATTTGTCTGGGGGAGTATTTCTCTTTTACTTTTGAAGGGTAGATTCACTGCTTATAGAATTCAATTTTGCAATACTTTTCTTCTCTATTTTAAAGATTTCACTCCAATTTTCTCTTGCTTGCATTGCTTCTGATGAGAAGTTGGCTTTAGTTCTTATCCTTGTTTCTCTGAGAGCACTTCCCACCCCAGCTTTTTTTTTTTAAATATTTTTCAGTTTCTACAGTTTGAATGTGATTTGTGGAGAATTTTGTTTTTGTTTCGCTTTGTGTGTTTATTTTGCTTGATACTCTCTGAGATTTTTGAGTCTGTGGCTTGATATCTGTCATTAATTCTGAAAAGGTCTTGATTATTATTGCTTTAAATATTTTGTTGCCCTGTTATTTCTTTCTTCTTCTGGTTTTCTAAATGAACGTTATAGCTTTTGATATTGTTCCATGGTTCTTGGGTGGCCTGAGATTTTTGTTTTGTGTTTATTTTTTGGCATTCATTCTTTTTCTCTTTGTATTTTAGTTTGGGAAGTTTCTGGTGAGCTGTCTTCAGGTTCACTGATTTTTTTCCTTGACTGTGTCAAGTTCACTGATGAGCTTATTGAGGGCATTGTTTACTCCTGTTACTATGATTTTTTAAAAAATTTATATAATTCCTTTTGATTCTTTCTAATATTTTTATCTCTATGCTTATATGCTTGTATTACTCATCTGCTCTTACATTTCCTCTATTCTATTACAGCTTTAACGTGTTAATCATAGTTATTTTATATTTCCTTTCTGATAATTTCAATATCCACTCAAATGATACTGGTTCATTTGAGTATGAATGGGTTGCTTTGTCTCTTGAGACTGCTTCTTAATTTAACTTTTCACACCTGGTAACTCCTGGTTGAAAGCTGGAGAAGATGCATGGGGTAGTGGGTACAGAAGTAAAGAAGCCACTAGTGAGAGCATTTGTGTTGGTATGGCTTGGATGTGAGCGTTAATATTTATTGTTGCTACAGACATCAGACAGAAGATTAACTTATGAAATAAATAATGTCCCTCTATACCAGAAATAGTCAACTCAATAAATTGACAGCCCTTACCACAACTTCTATGAGGACTTTATTCAAAAAGGACATCTAGCTAACATGTGTGCCAAAGCAGAAGATATTTTAAAATATCCAAATTTGATAAGACTTTAATAATTATGTGAAATCCTCATAAACCAGCAAGAAACAATCATTACAGCCAGTAGAAAAAGACAATATATTAATAGAATATGATATATGAGTACATTTTAACAATTATCATTGAATGAAAAAGAAGACAATGTCTAAAACAATAACATTTTTATGAATTAAAATAAGCAAAATCAAAATTATGTTTCAGAAGTATATAAAATATTAAAATGCACACCTATGGGAAAAAAGAGGAGAATATTAGGGAATATTCTCTGCTGACAGGGAAAAATATAATGGAAAAAAGAGAGATATTGTCCACGGCCTGAAGGAGACAGTGTTTCTTGTTGTACTCCTACATAGGAATATCTTTAATTCCTTTCTCTGTACCAGGAGGTAACAGAAAAGTGAACTGAATACCCACCACTGGCTGATAAAACCAAACCAAACCAAACCACAGGAATTAATTTCATGTGAAGTTAAGACTATTTGCTTGACCTGAAAGTATATGGAGAACAAAATACCCTGACAAAAATGGAGAGGTTGAGGAAAAAAGAAAATATGTAAAATGCTGGACATACCATTAAATTTAAACACAAAATCTATCAGTAATTACAACTAATGCAAATGAACTAAATATTCCAAATAAAAGAGAAAGATTACTGATCTAGTTTAAAACAAAGAACAGCTGCTTACAGAGATGCTTTTAATATATTTACCTTTTTCCATAAAATTCAAAGTAAAGAATAGAAAAAGATGTAACAGAATTATCTGGCTTGTCTGTATAATTATCACATAAAAAAACCTTCAAAGAAAACAAACAAAAAAATTGTTTGAAATAGAGTTCAGATAAATATAAAAGGCTAAAAGAACCAGAAAGATTTTAAAATTTCTCTGCATCTAGCAAAAGTGTCAAAATATTAAAATAAGAGAATTATAACTAGAATTAGGAAAATGAATACACAGTACTTTTTACACTTCCTAGTGATGATCAAACAAACAAAAAAACTGGAATACTATTTACATAACAGCAATTTTAATATTAATGGCTTATAGAAAACCACATCCAATATCGAAGAACACACGTTCTTTTCTAGCACCCCTAGAGCGTTTTTGTTAAAAGTGGCCACATTTATCCACAAAGTAAGTCTCATAAGTCTCACAGACTTCAGAGTCCACTCTCTCATCGTCCATGGGCAGTTCCTTTTTCAGATGTCCGCAGATGCTGAATTAGTGACCCTGAAACCTTGCTCCCAGTGGAAACACAGGGCAGGTTTCTGCAGACCTCTGCCTACATTTTGGTCAACTGGTCCACATATAACCTTGTTTCACGTGCTGCTGTGTTTACTATGCGTTATTGATCCGGTCATGCGGACCGCACACCCAGCAGCTTATGCCGGAGGGACGCGCATCTCACATGATTCCGCCCCGCCAGACACACCCCAGCCCTCCTGGGCTCAGGACACAGGAGTTTATCCCAGCACATCAGCATCAGCCTTGGGGGCCATTCTGAACAGTGAAGTCTCCAACAAAAGGCACAAAATGCAAACACCGTGGCACTAAATAGACCATGAAAAAGACATTTGTTAACGTAGGAGAGCTGAAACCAGAAGCCATAGTGGCTCCTTGTTTGACCTTAATTAGAAATGTGCTTGTCAGGTGACTCATTTTTTTCACGGTCTGTGCACATCCATGAATGACCTTGAAAGGACCCTGAGTACTGATTTAGCAAGAAGGCAAATTCAAAAATACAGAATCTGCTAATAGAGACTGTTGTTATGATTTACATATATGATATAATTAAAGCATAACTAATAGATAACTTATGGGTTACAGAAATAATCTTAATGGATATTAGAAAATATTTAAAACTGAAAAATAGCAAAATAATATTATATACCATTTAATTTGAAGTATTAATTTATGGTAGAACTCAGAGGGATATTTATAGCCTTAAATACTTATTTTGAGGAAGAAGAAAGGCTAAAAGTGAAGAAGATGTGAAGGATAGAATTTAAATTACTTAATAAAACCAATGTGTAAAATAGGAAGGAAATCAAGTGAGGGCAGAAATTAATGAATTAAAAAAAAGAGATAAAATAGGATTGACAAAGCAAGATGCTGGTTTTTTTTTTTTAGATCAAACACGAAAATAATATTATGTACAACTTCATAGCATTACATATGTGAAGTGGGTAAATTCATGGAAAAACATCAATACTGGCACAAAAAGGAAGAAAAAACCAGAATTGATCTATGACATTGATGTTAATTTATATTAAATTATGTTAACTTAATCCGTAGTAAAACATCTAACAAAAAACATGCCATTTCCAAATTGTTTTGGCGGAGACCTAAAATGCAAGAAATCATCTAATTCTAGTCTTAGTCACAAAGATATCCAGAGATAAACACCAAAGAAGAGGACTCTTGTGTGAGTCAAGCCTTTCAAAAGGAGCTGTAAATAGTGTGAGGGAAAAAAAAATTCAATCATTAATGCAGATGTAAAATTCCCAAGCAAGATATTAGCAGGCAGTTCTGAGATGATATCTATGATGTAGCAATTTTTGAGTTTATCCCAGGAATGCAAGACAAATATAATGTTATTTCTTCCCTACATGATGGAAATATGGTTAACACGACTCCAAAGTTGTATGTACCCTGCAACTTCTATCTTTGGAAAGTGGTTTAAACAGCTGAAAGAGTAGGGCGTTCTTATAAGATTTCTCCCTCTGTGACCCTCCAGCCTCGCGAAACGCAAAGGACGGATCCTACCTCCCAGCTGCTTTTCTAAATCGAATCACTTGCTCATTTTCTCAGCTTCTGTGTCTGGCTTTGGAGGGGGTCTGATCCACCCGCAGCCTCCTGGCCGCATGAACTCCCCGAGTGACACATACAGTATGAGGGGCTGCTCGGAAGAAACAGGACCCAGCCCAGGGCGTGCCGGGCCCTCAGGGCAGCCGTGGCCGGAGGGCACGAGGAAGGAACAGCGTGTGGGGTTTCCCGAGGCAGCTGATGGACCCACAGGGGCACCAGCAGTTCCTCACACTCAGGGGAAGTATTGGCAGATGCCAGTCCTGACCCAGGTTGAGAGGCCCCAGCATCTCCCTGAGCTGTCACTGTGCCCACGTGCCCGGGGAAATCCCATCAAGAAGGCCCACACCCAGGACAGTGGACTTGACTCTAGAGACAGGTGGACAGCCGTCTCTCGGAAACCCCAGGCTATAGTAGGTGACAAGCCAGTCCGGGTGGCCAGTGCTGCTGGAGGCGGGGGAGGGGTTGCATGGACCCCACAGCGCAAAGGAAGTCACCTAACTTTACTCAACTTACTGCTCAAGGCAACTGTGGCCTGATTTTCAAACATCAATTGAAGTGGGCTTTTGCCATTTTAAAAGTGCTGAGCTAGAATTTTAGAGTGGAAGTCAATAAAGTAGGATTTTCTTTTATTGAAGTATCTATATCTAGGTGAAAATGTTTATAGTGTTTCTAGTAAAAGATGTTGAGAAAGGCACGGAGAGCAGAGCTTTGAGGTGGGGGAAGGGGAGGGGAATGAAGGAGGGAGGAAGAGGGGAGAGAGAGAGACAGAGAGAAATGGACTGAATAACTAATTAGCTATGGCTTTACCACCTGACGGAAGACCCTTCCTTGACGCTGGGTGGAGTTACCTTCAGGACTCTCTTATCCACGTATTCAGTTTTACCAATCACCCTTCAGCAATCTTGCTCTGTGGAACTAATTCAAAGGCCTGATGTGTTTCTGGGAAGGTCTGTTAGGTGACAGTTTCCAAGGGGACTCTAAATCAGGACTTTGGGTAATTCCAGTGGTGGTTTCATTCTCAGGAGACCTTGTGACCCTAGCTGTTGGCCCAGGGAACCAGAACCCACCATGGCCAGTTGAGACTCTTTCCATTAAAATATTTACCTGTAATGATACCTCAAATCATAATTTTATCCCACACTTCATATTGTCTCTGGAAAGGACTGAAAATCACCAAACCCACATTATGCAAGAACTCTAAGGTTTATAAACATAGTTAATGTGAACCAGGAGCTCTCTTTTCTCTCTCTCTGTGTGTGTGTGTGTGTGTGTGTGTGTGTGTGTGTGTGTGTGTGTGTGTGTGTTGGGAGTGAGGGATGTTGTAGATAGAGCCCCGCCCACCCCAAGCCTGTTGAAGCCCTTGGTTTCCTGTGGTTGTGGGGGTGTCTTGCTGCCTCCCCCACCTGCATCCTCCTCTCTTGACTGTGTAGCCATCAGGCTTCTGTTGGGTACTCGGGTGTTTGTAGATTGTGTGCCCCCTTCAGCCAGGGATTTTACACAGTTTAGGTAGCTTCTCAGTCTTTCTGTTTGCAGCACTTACATGCCAACAGTAGCTTGTTCACTGTTTGAGGTCTGTTTTTCTCACTCCCAGGAATTATGTCCACAACATGGTGAATGCAGTTGCTCCCCTGGAGCTGTCTCTCTGTTTCCTTCCCTGTCTCTCTCTATCTCTCCCCCCTTGTCTCTGTCTCTCTGTCTCTGTCTCTCCCTGTCTCTGTGTCTGTCTCTCTCGCTCTCTCTCTCTCTCTCTGTGTCTCTCTCCTCTTTCTTTTGTCAAGCTGTGTTCCATGTTTTCCCTTAAAGGTAGTTTGAACACCCTTTGCTGCTAACTTTTTGGCTGTAGAAACTTTGCAGATTATACTTGAAAATGCCTCCACCATGGGGAAGGGCGATGGCCTCCTGGGGGTTAACAAAGACACACCTCACTGTGAACATCACCGTCGCAGCCCAGCGGGGTCAGTGCTGATGTGAGTTTGCCCTGGATGGACCCAGATGTGCTTCCAGCAAGCCATCTCCATCCCACTCAGCGCTTCTCAGGTGACCTGCCACCTGCCATACCTGACTGATGAGGACGGGCTGCCCAGGTGAATGGACTTCAGTGTTACCAAAATCTCTCGTGTTCCACTGGCATCTTTATAAGGTGAATATTAGCTGCTGTCCTTAGTCCAAATAGGTCACACTTGCTCTTCTGAAAGTTGCTGGTACTTTGTTCTCGACTCTGATGCATTTGTGATTCTCTTTCTTGGCAGGTTACTTATAAAAAATGAGACCCTTCTGCTGTCATGGGCTGTGTAGGATTTCCTAGACTAAGTGTCTCTGAAAAGTGACATTTTCAAATTCAGGGCCCTGCTTTTTGAAGATGTGTCCTATTTATAACAGGAGCCCCCTGGGTGCTAATTATCCTTGAAGCATCCCCTTCTGATCTTCCCTTACAAAGAAAAATTATAGTTTTACTCTGTTCCCAAGGCACAGTGGGTAAGTCACCCAATTCATAGCAACAGTTGTATTCCAGATGGTACTGAAAGACATGCTTTTTTCAAGGAAAAGCTCATATTACTTAGCATATGTGTGTGATTAAGGATATCAAAATGTTACAGTACTAAAAATAATCACTATTTATCATATGTGTTATGTATTGTTTGTCAAATATTACTTCAATTTTCCAAGGCCAGTATGTTTTCTTTGTAATTATTGATTAAGAAGGGTATACACATCTGTGTAATTTTAAACTCAAGAAAACCTAATACAGAGTAGTTTCTCCCACAGAGTAGATGTGTCTAAGATGTAAATCTCTGTCAGAGAGAATATTGGTGGTTATTTTTTATATCTGTACACCAACCAAGGCCATCTACGTGTGTATGTTTATTCACATTTACATCTATATAATATATATACTTATAGCATATATATAGCATGTGTGTACATACATATATATATACATTTATTAATGCTCAGAATATGCAGAGGCCAACAGTGAGCAGGAAGTAAATAATATACTTCTATATTTCATATTTTTCTAATTAATATTAATTTTTTTGCTTATGTGGTATCTCTGCTGGTAGTCCTGCTCTGTCGTCGTCTTTTTTTTTTTTTTTTTTTTTTTTTGGCTGTGTTGGGTCTTCCCTTGCGGTGAGTGGGCTTCTCAGTGTGGTGGCTTCTCTTGTTGTAGAGCATGGGCCCTAGAGTGCACAGGCTTCAGTAATTGTGGCTCCCAGGCTCTAGGGCGCACAGGCTCAGTAGTTGTGGCACAAGGGCTTAGTTGCTCTGAGGCATGTGGAATCTTCCTGGACCAGGGCTCGAACCCCTGTCCCCTGCATTGGCAGGCAAATTTTTAACCACTGCACCACCAGGGAAGTACCCTGTCTTCTTTTTTATTGAAGGATAATTGACCTACAACACTATGTTACTTCCAGGGTACAACATAGTGATCCCATATTTCTATACATTACAAAATGATCACCATGGTGTCTAGATACCATCTGTCACCATACAAAGTTATTAAAATATTACAGAAAGTCCCCTATATACGAACAAGTTCCATTCCAAGAGCGTGTTCATACGCGCAATTTGTTCATAAGTGCAACAAAGTTAGCCTAGGTACCCAATTAACACAATCAGCTATGTAGTACTGTAATGTAATAGGTTTATATTTTTAACACAAATAATACATAAAAAACAAGCAAACACAAAAAATAAAGAAAACATTTTTAATCTTACAGTACAGTACCTTGAAAAGTACAGTAGTACCAGCTGCATCACTGATGCTTTTACGCTTGCTTCCAGACATCCTGGGCTTGAAATAAGATACTGTACCATTGTACTCTATATAGTACTAAACAGTAAAGCACACAAAAGCACAACCACTTGTAGAGGATGCACGCACATGACAGTGTACACCAGAGACATGAACTAACTTATGTGATTGGACATTCAAATGCATGTTCACATCTTTGAAAGTTCACAACTTGAAGATCTGTGTGTAGGGAACTTACTGTATTGATTGTCTGCTGCGCATACATTTCTGTCACTTCTTTATTTGTGACTAGAGTTTTGTACCCCTTGGTCTCCATCACCTATTCAACTTATCCCTGCACCCCCTTCCTCTCTGGCAACCATCACTTTCTCCTCGGTATCCATGAGTCTGTTTCTGTTTTGTTATATGTGTTCATTTGTTTCGCTTTTTAGATTCCAAATGAAATCATACAGTATTTTTCTTTCTTTGTCTGACTTATTTTAGTTAGCATAATATCCTCTAGGTCTACCCATAATGTCCCAGATGGCAAGATTTCATCCTTTTTTATGGCTGAGTCATATTCCATTGTCTATAAACTGCATCTTCTTTATCTGTTTATTCATCCATGAACACTTAGTTTGTTTCCATATCTTGGCTATTGTGAGTAAAGGTGCAGTGAGCATAAGGGTGAATGTATCTTTTGTAATTTTCACATTTCTAATTGTGGCCTTTTCTTTTCTGCTTATAGAAGTGCCTTTAACCTTGATTTTAAAGCTGGTTTTATGGTGCTGAACTCTTTTAGTTTATCTTTGTCTGTAAAACTCTTTATCTCTCCTTCCAGACTGAATGGTAGCTTTGCTGGGTTGAGTATTCTTGGCTGTAAGTTTTCCTTTTCATCACTTGGAATATATTGTGTCGCTCCACTCTGGCCTGCAGACTTTCTGCTGAAAAGTCAGTTGATAGCCTTATGGGAGTTCCCTTGTATATAACTAGCTACTTTCCTCTTGTTGCTTTTAAGATCCTGTTTTTTATCTTTAATTTTTCTCATTGTAATTACAATATGTCTTGGTGTAGACCTCCTTGGGTTTATTTTGTTTGGGACTCTCTGTGACTCCTGGTCCTGGATGTCTGTTTCCTTCCCTAGATTACAGAGGTTTTCAGGTATTATTTCTTTAAATAAATTCTTTGCCCCTTTCTTTCTCTGTTCTCCTTCTGGTACCCCTACAATGCACATGTTATATGCTTGAAGTTGTTTCAGAGGTCTCTTAAACTATCCTCATTTTTTAAAATTCACTTTTCTTTTTTCTGTTCTGATTGGGTGGTTTCCACTACTCTATCTTCCAGTTTGCTGATCTCTTCTTCTGTATCATCTAATCTAATATTGATTCTGTTTAGTGCATCTTTTATTTCAGTGACTGTATTCTTCAGCTCTGTTTGGTTCTTCTTTGGGTTTTCTAACTCTTTGTTAACCTTCTCATTCTGTTCATCCATTCTTCTCCCAAGTTTGTTGAGCATCTTTATGATCATTACATGGAGCTCTTTATCAGGTAGGTTGTTCATCTCTACTTTGCTTAGTTGTTCTTGGGTCTTGTTCCTTTGTTTCAAACATATTCCTCTGTCACCTCATTTTGCCTACTTTTCTGTGTTTATTTCTTCATACTAGGTAGGTGCACTGCATTTTCTGATCTTGGAGGAGTGGCCTTTAGTAGGAGGTGTCCTATGCATCCCAACAGTGCACTCCCCTCTTGCACCAGAGCTATTGGCTCCAGAGGTGGCCCCTATGTGGACTGAGTGGACTTTTCTGTTGTGGTGGGGCCGACTCCTGTGAACAGTCTGGTAGGTGGGGTGACTCCCCACCCTCCCAGGCCCTGCATCTCACTGTGGCTGCCAGCCAACTGTTTGTCGAGGTAAGCCCAGGGTCTTCCTTCTCCACCATGTTCCTGCTCTGTCTTCTTGTAAAATGTCTGAATTATTCCATTTTCAATTTAAGTAGATGACCCTCATTTTGCATATATCATACTTCATATTAATACAAAATATTTGCAGGGAGTTTAAATCTGCCTTTATTTTATAGTCACTAAAGAAATATTTTGTTGAATGCTGGGTAATGTTGGCAGATATAGTTTTGAGAAAGGTGTATATATTTTCTCCTCCAAGAATTCACAGGCTATATAATCTGTACAGAAATACTATGATAAGAGGTAAAGACAAATAAGTGCCATGGAAAAAGATGGAGATGAAGTTCTACAGCTGTTCAGGCAGAAATCAGGATAAGCTAACATTTGATAAGGACCAAAGATTACGTATTGAGGAACATAGGGCAAGGAACCTGATTAAATTAGTATCACTAAGATTTCACGAGGAGTTTGGTAAAATAGGGAGACTCCCAAATTCTGAGGGGAATGTTTATATTGACGTTGTCAGACTGCCTCCCAGATGCTAATGACTACATATTTGGCATTAAAGCAGATCTGAAGTGGCCAGTGGGTGTGTTGGAAGAAATCACATTCAATTAAAAGGTATCTATCTATTAAGTGTTTCTCTCACATGGGCTGGATGCTACAAGAATACAGACAAGCATTTATTTTCTGTTGCTACATACTGTTAGTGCCCAAATCAAAATAAACTAAAAGAATTGTTGCTAGGAGAGTTGCTATGCCTGGCTTAACTCTGTTTATGGGCTGTAAGCTGAGGAGACTGTATTCTGCTGTGATATCATTCCCAAGGTATATGTAAAAGGAAAATACAGTTATGACAAAATAGAATGGTACAGATCACTCTTACTTGGTAAACTGGGCCAACGCCTAACCAAATACAACAGATCTCTGAAGGGCTGCAGTGAGCATGTCTATGGACATTTCCTACCCTGCTTCTTCTGTGTGTGATTGGATTACTTGAAAGATTTTATGTTTGGGGCTACTAGCCATAAAAGGAAAGAGAGCAATTTTAGCTGTGACACTTCTCCAAAAAGTTAATTTTTTTTCTTAGTCTCTTCAAACTACCTATGACAGGAAATTTAAGGACATCCCCAGTGGTCCAGTGGTTAAGACTCTGCCTTCCAGTGCAAGAGGCACTGGTTCAATACCTGGTCAGGGAAATAAGATCCCACATGCCTTGGGATGTGGCCAAAACCCCCCCCCCCAAAAAAAAATGCCTAACTATTAGGGACTTCCCTGGTGATCCATTGCTTTCCAGTGCAGGGGGTCAATGGCTGATCAGGGAGCTAAGATCCCTCATGCCTCACTGAAACGAAGCAGGACCCTATGGTCCTTACCCCCCTCCCCTGCCCACACCATGTCCTCAGCCTACCTTTCGTCTGTAGAAAACTTTAGCCAAAGAATAAGTTTAATCAGTGAAGTGAGAAAATGCAGAAAAAAAGGAAAACAAAGGAGCCCAAATAATAATAATGTAGTCATTAAGCATAGTCAAGGACTTTTAGTTCCTTCTCAAGGTCTATAGATAATATTTTGAGCCATGTCCTGTGAGCTGTCTTACAGATACTGAAACCCCCACCAGGTGGAAGAAGCTAACTACATGATGACGGGTCTATAGCCATGACATAAGCTGCCACAATTCCGAGAACTGGCCTCAAAGAAATGGAAAAAAACTGACCCTGGAACTGAAGACTAACTGTACCTAAAACAATCAAGTTGAGGCTGGTCAGACCACTGATGACCAATTTCAAGATGACGGTCAGAGCTGACTGTGCTGTTTCTGCCTGTAGCTGCCTCCCTCCGTCTATAAAAGCTCTTGCCCCCTGATTGTCGGGGTGGGGAGTCAGCCTTTGGACAGGCGTCTGCCCTCCCTCCCAGTCGCCAGCATCCAAAATAAAGCAAACTTTCCTTTCCACCAACCTGGCTTCTTTATTGGCTTTTGAGCAGCAAGCAGCCAGACCCCACCTTCGGTTACATCACAGCCAAAAAACCAAAACATAAAACAGAAGCAATAGGGACTGGTTGCACAGTGGTTAAGAATCCGCCTGCCAACGCAGGGGACACGGGTTCAGTTCCTGCTCGGGGAAGATCCCACATGCCATGGAGCAACTAAGCCCTTGAGCCACAACTATTGAGCCCACATGTCACAACTACTGAAGCCTGCATGCGCCTAAAGCCTTTGCTTTGCAGCAAGAGAAGCCACTGCTATGAGAAGCCTTCGCACCGCAAGGAAGAGTAGCCACTGCTTGCCGCAGCTAGAGAAAGCCTGTGTGCAGCAATGAAGACCTCACACAGCTAGTAAATAAATAAGTAAATAAAAAAAACAGAAGCCATATTGTAACAAAAATTCAACAAAGACTTTAAAAATGGTCCACATCAAAAAGAAAATCTCAAAAAAAAAAAAAAAAAAGGAAATTCAAATTCAACTTTTCAGTTTTCTCCCAAGCTTTACCTCCATTGCAGGAAAAATTACTCTTAGATTCCTATTTATGGTTATATCTCTGACAGCTTTGGTTCCACGGCATACTGGACCTCAGTCACGGGTGGAGAGAAAGTCCGATTTCACCCCAGACACATGAAATGTTGAAGGTAGAGCAGCAGGAGTTTCTAGGTGATTCGTGTAGATGCTCTAAAGGTCTGTGTCCAGACCCCTCCCCCTCTGACACTGCTGGCTGTGCTTCTGTGTGGTACAGGCTTCTGCACACATGCCTGCCCCTTTTGAAAGCTGCACAGAGGTGGGGCCTGAGCTTGGGGACGGGAACAGTGCCATGGGGACCACGCTTTTCTGACCTCCTGGTGGAGGACCTGCCACCTGCATGGATAAACTGAAAAACCACAGAGGAGAGCAACTAGATTCTTGAAACTTTAAAAGGCAGTCTTTTATATGATATGATTTACCCATTTTAGGGTCAGAAGAAGAAATCATTGCCTCTGATTGATTGATTTACCCTTGAAACCTGCCCCAGTGTGGCTTCCAGATGACTCAGTGCTGTGTCTGTTTAGCATGACAGGCATAGGAATCTAGCTGTGGATGCACAGAAGTGCAAAATCAAGCCATGGACGCACAGACGTGCAAAATCAAGCTGCCCAAGAGAAATGCTGCCTTAGGGTGTATGTGAATGCAACTCAGTTGCTTTTCAATGACTTAATGGCACAAGGCACTCTTTCCACTAATCTGCCCACGAGTCTTTTCCACTAGCACGTGCATCTCATGAGGAAAGGTACTGTGTTACAGCCCTGAAAGAGTGGTTCCAGCAGGATCAGCACCAGCTGGAAACTGTCAGGAGCTTGTCAGGACTAGAAATGTGAGTTCTCGTGTCCCTCCCCCACCTACTCTATCAGAGCAATTTGTGTTTTAATAGACCTTCCAGGCGATTCTAAGCACCATATTCCTGCACGTGGTAGATGCAGATCAGGACATGAAGGACTGAAAGGAAGTTAAATGCAGAGCGGTGGGAGGGAGTAAGGATCACATTTCTGGATTTTTCCCCCATGTATGCAAAATACCGAGGACAGGTACTTCTCTTACAGCAAGGATTTGAGGGCTGTATATAAGAAAGAACTAGCCTGACTTAGTAAGAAACATAGTTTGCTCTATGAGGGAAAATGCTGGTTAAAATTTCAGAGTGATCAGGAGTTGAGTTTTTAGCAAGGATCCGCTCGAGGCAAGAACGCACTTGGTACAGGTAGGCCGCCAGTGAGCGCTTGTCTCATTATTTGTGTGTTACCGGTGACTGTAAACTCAGATGTCATTCATTTAGATTTTGTGAATACGTGTTTTTAATTTAAAAAAAAAATGTATGCCTCATTTCTCAAACAATGGATGGTAAAGTTTATAAAGACCTGTGTGAGCTCCCGGAGCCAGTGACACAGCTGGTGGCACCTGAGGGTCAGCCAGCCTCATTCTGTGCACGCCTCTGTGTGTGTTCTGTGCGTTCCCATCAGCTCTGTCAGCGACCTAGTAAATCTGTTCAGTTTGTGGAATCCTCTTTGCTATGAAATTGCAAACAGAAGACACGTTTGCCGTGCCTGAAGTTTTCTAGCCTGTCTCTCACTTCAGTCCTCACCTTCCCATTTACACAATTGTTTCAAGAACACAATCTGATAACAGTTTTTAGGAATTAAATTCTTAAGTTATAACAAAATAGCATGTAATATGCTAACTAGAATGGACAGCCTACAAATACTGTTGACAGAAATCTTGAAGTGTAGCTCATGGCGAGACCATGTGTCTTTTATAACTTTTCCTAATAGAGTCAGAGCATCCAGTTTGTTGAAAGTATTTAGGTATTTCTTAATTATTCTGCTCAGTGAACAGAGCTGAGCAAATAGTACCAATCCTAATCTGTTAGTTAAATCAGGATTTAGACAATGGAAAATAGATTGTAGGGACTTCCCTGGTGGTGCAGTGGTTAAGAATCTGCCTGCCAGTGCAGGAGACACGGGTCTGAGTCCTGGTCCGGGAAGATCCCACATGCCTTGGAGCAACTAAGCCCCGTGCGCCACAACTACTGAGCCCAAGTGTTGAAGCCCATACACCTAGAGCCCGTGCTCCACAACAAGAGAAGCTACTGCAATGAGAAGCCCTCACACCACAACAAAGAGTAGCCCCGCCTCCTAGCAACTAGAGAAAGCCCACATGCAGCAACAAAGACCCAACGCAGCCAATTAATTAATGAAAAAGAAAATAGATTGTATTTGTGTTCCAAATAACTCACATCTCATTCAGAGCATGCATGAACAGATTACCATAGTAAAGTGCTGCTTGGGAACAGAATGAGCGTCAGAAACCTCTTCTGGCCCCAAGAAGTGCACAAAATGGGACTCGAATACACTGAGAATTCTCACATCCTGTGCTCTGCTGATAGAGGACAGTTCTGTCCTTGACTTGGGAGGGAGGGTTTCTCTATGTGTAAGTTCAGTGTGCCCACAGTGGTTAGGAGGCCAATTAGGAACCTTATATGTTGAGCTATGTTCAAGGTGACATTGTCTCTTTTTAGGTCAAAAGCATAGAATGTCGGCAGTTTCTTATGGCTCCACCTAATGTTGTTTTAAAAGATTGCTTCACATTTTTGAGGATATTGTGCTTTATTTTGGCTAATGTTGTGATTAATCCTCTTTGTGGATGCGTTTGGGGAGTCTGTGTAATTTCTGTTTAGTTCCAGTCCCTACTCTGAAAAATACTTCAGAAACTTATGAGTGAAAATTTGAGGGAGATTTTTCGGTGCTTTGTCGCATCATGTTAAAAGGTGTAGGGTGGCTTGGAGGAGTATTTCCTGCTCGGAAAAAGACATAGTCCTCTGAGAGGATAGTCTATCAAATAAGAGGACCTCTTAGGAGGTTGAAGACCCAACAACAGTCAAAAAATAAATTAAAACAAATTAATTTTTTAAAAGATGGTAAATTTTGTGTGTATTTTTCCACAAATTTAAAAAGTAGCACATGAATAGATATCTTTTTTTAATAAATTTATTTATTTATTTATTTATTGGCTGTGTTGGGTCTTTGTTGCTTCACGCGGGCTTTCTCTAATTGTGGCAAGCTGGGGCGACTCTTTGTTGTGGTGCATGGGCTCCTCATTGCCGTGGCTTCTCTTGTTGCGGAGCACAGGCCTTAGGTGCGTGGGCTTCAGTAGTTGTGGCACATGGGCTCAATAGTTGCTGTTCACAGGCTTACTCGCTCCCCGGCATGTGGGATCTTCCTGGAGCAGTGATCCAACCCACCATCCCCTCAATTGGCAGGTGGATTCTTAACCATTAATCTGTATGTCATTGGTCTGAAGAAGGATATTTAGTGAATTTCTCAACAAGCTTCCATATTCCGGATCTCTGACTGAACAAAAATAGCCTCTATACTTGCTTCATTTCTTCCCAAATGGTCTGTGAACTGGTAAATTAGTTGTGCCTGGCTTGAAAAAGAAAACACATCTTTCTTACTTCCTCCATCACATTATGGTGAGTTTTGCAGTATAAGATGACACCAGTCTTATATCTTGATGTAAATAATTACGTGATATTTTTACTTCTTTTTTTTCCTGTGTGATCTATTTATGGCTACTGAGATTGAATAAATCAACCTTCTCAAATTGCTTACTCAGAAGGCACTGCTGATCGATTGACTACTGAAGGATTGATTTCATGTACTAATGATGTAATCAAATTTTGTGAACATTTTCCTCGGCTGATATTTTTAGTGCATATTTATTAGAAAATTCAGGTTAGAATCAATTTCCTCTTTAAATCATCCATTGTTGCATTTCACAAGTATTTACACATATTCCACCTTGTAAAGTCTACAGTGTTCTGGGTACCAGCATGTACAGGAGAGAGCTCAGGCAGAAGGTTGCTGGCAGCTCCACCTGAAACCGTCCACGGGCACAGGGATGCTCCAGGTGTGGAGGCTGGCAGGTCCAAGGTCAGCTACTCAGGAAGGAGGGAGCTGACGGGACCGCCCTCAGCATCTGGGCACCCAGGGCTCAGAGCCTCTAAGGGGGACAAGCACAGTTGCTCCCAGCCTTTCGAGGAGCAACAGTAAAAGAGAAAGTCCTCAGTGGGTAGCAGTGAATAGAGAGCCTTCTGAGAGATGCCCCAGGTCCTCTGATACTGTGCTGTGGGTGCTAGTTTCCACAGAAACAGTATAGAAACTGAGACAGAGCTCAGAAAATCTCTAGGGTCCTGGTGAAGCAAAAATCAAGACCACACCCGAGGGCTCCTTTCAGCACTCAGAGACAGAGAACTTGACCTAGAAAACACACTCCACTGAAGTAGATTCTCAAGGAACATCTCAAATTAAGGAAGAGGGTGTGTCAGCAGATTGAGCTGAAAAGTGACTTTTCTCCCAAGATTTGAAAATAACATCATAGGAAGTTTTCATGTAAGGTCATTGTAGTTGTAGTTTACACATAATTATGGAAAGAAAATGAGAAAATGGGCAACCAAAATATTTGTAATAGGTTATTTTTTAACTCTTTTTTTTTCAGTTTTTTAAATTGAAGTGTAGTTGTTTTATAATGTGCCAATCCATCTCATTAAAGAGACTCAGTTATGCATATATATACATTCTTTTCCATTATGGTTTATCACAGGAGATTGAGTATAGTTCCCTGTGCTGTACAGTAGGACCTTGTTATCCATTCTATATGTAACACTTTGCATCTACCAACCCCAAACTTCCAGTCCAACCCTCTCCCTCTTGCCCCCGTTCCCCCTTGGCACCCGCAAGTCTGTTCTCTATGTCTATGAATCATACAGGTTATTTTTAATTTTTTTTTTATGGAAAGCTGAAAAAAAGGACAAAATGCTGTTAATGTTGGGATTTGAACAGCTGAATGCTGTTATATTTTGCTTACACTGTTTTTTGCTTAAAACTCTCGGGAAAAAGCAAAACTCAAAAATTTGAGGCGAGCTGGATTAGCTGGGCTGTCAAATTCAGGACACAGAGTGTCATTGCTTCAACCACTTTTCTTTATTAGATGCAGACAACTTTAGAGCAGAAGAACCAAGAACACTACTTACAGTGAAGTGTCACTTGGGCTTAGGTTGAGTTAACACAACAATACACTTTCCTGAAGACATTGCAGAAGTTTCAATAATGAATCAGCCTTCTTTGCAGGAATGTTTATAATGTATCAGGAATTTCCTCTGACTGATGAATAAAGGATACACAATGTTTAAAATCCACAAAAGCATAGCTCACTAGAGTCAAACTGTTAGAACAACTGCAAGGTAACTAACAAATTATTTAAGAAATAGTTTCACAGGAAGAGAACAGAGAAAGTTTCCATACAGATAAATGAGAAATGAACCCTAGTTTCACATTGGCTATTCCCTTTTGGCCCTTTTTGAATAGTTTAAGACACATCAAAAATAACCTCCAATGTTGAAAAATATATAAAGGAATTATTTTCTTTCCTTAGCTAACTTCTAGCTGAATATTATCCTTCATCTTTTCAAGGAAATGCTGAAATTGCTATTGACATTAGCATTATTGGTTTCATGAATTCTGAAAATAGAATGGACAAGAATTTTTGGTCATTATAAATAATATTTAATAGAAGCTTAAAGTATAGGAAGAAGTAGTCTCAATATGGATAATTTTTAGTTCCACATGTCCTAAGGTGTAAATTAATGTAGCTATTAGTTCAGAAGCCTTTCCTATCCTACAACTCCAACAGTTTTATAGATAAATGAATGACATCATTATTGGTGATCACATATAAAACATAATGGCAAATAAACAGAAAACCATTCTTAGTGTTTATGCATTGAAAATTCAGGTTTGCCGTATTAATGGTAAATCTTTGTAGATCTAGTTTAGGAAGAATAAAACCGTCTAAATGCACCCAGAAAAGGGTTGGGCTCTTAAAGAAAATAGAGGTGTATTTATAGAACTGTTCTTGAGAAATCAGAGTACAATAGAGGTGCTGATTGTTAGAAACATGGTCAAAGGTTTTTAGTTAGAATGATACAGAGGGAAGGGGGAGGAGAGAGAGGAGAAGTAGATTCCTAACCAAACATGTTCTCAGGCTAAGGATGGAATTCTCTGGTCACTTATGTGTTTTGAAAACAAGGAATTCATTTCCTAGAACTTCTTTTTGTTCATCTTGTGTTTTGTATTTTCTTGTCTAATTTGTAAACCTCCTAGCAAAGTAGGTACTTTTTTATTGAAGCATTGTTGATTTATAATATCATGTTAGTTTCAGGTGTACAGCAAAGTGATTTGGTTTTATATATACTCTTTTTCATTCTGTTCCATTATGCTTTATTACAAGATATTGAATATAGTTCACAATAAATCCTTGGTGATTATTTTATATATAGTAGTGTGCATCTGTTAACCCCCTACTCTCAATCTATCCCTCCTACCCTTCTCCGTTTTGGTAACCATAAGAGTGTTTTCTCTTCTATGTCTGTGAGTCTGTTTCTGTTTTGTAAATCAGTTCATTTGTATCACTTCTTTCCTTAGCTTCCACATATAAGCAATATCATAATATTTGTCTTTGTCTGGCTTATTTCACTTAGTACGATCATCTCTAGATCCATCCCTATTGCTGTAGATGGCATTATTTCATTCTTTTTATGGCCGAGAAATATTCCATTGCACATATGTACCACATCTTCTTTATCCATTCATCTCTCAGTGGACATTTAGGTTACTTCCATGTCTTGGCTATTGTAGCATTGAATATTGGGGTGCATGTATCTTTTCGAATTATGGTTTTCTCTGGATATATGCCCAGGAGTGGCATTGCTGGATCACATGGCAACTCTATTTTTAGTTTTTTAAGGAATCACCATAATGTTTTCCGTAGTGGCTGCACCACTTTACATTGCCACCAACAGTGTAGGAGGGTTCCCTTTCCTCCACACCCTCTCTAGCATTTATTATTTGTAGACTTTTTGATGATGGCCATTCTGACTGGTGTAAGATGATACCTCATTGCAGTTTTGATTTGCATTTCTCTGATAATTCGTGATGTTGAGCATCTTTTCATGTGCCTATTGGCCATCTATATATCTTCCTTGAAGAAATGTCTTTTTGGGTCTTCTGCCCATTTTTTTTATTATAAATTTATTTATTTTATTGGTTGTGTTGGGTCTTCTTTGCTGCTCACGGGCTTTCTCTAGTTGCGGCGAGCGGGGGCTACTCCTCGTTGCAGTGCTCTGCTCAGGCTTCTCATCGCGATGGCTTCTCTCATTGCAGAGTGCCGGCTCTAGGCACGCGGGCTTCAGTAGTTGGAGAGTGTGTGCTCATCATTAGTTGTGGCTCGCGGGCTCCAGAGCGCAGGCTCAGTAGTTGTGGTGCACAGGCTTAGTTGCTCTGCCGCGTGTGGGATCTTCCCGGACCAGGGATGGAACCCGCGTCCCCTGAATTGGCAGGCGGATTCTTAACCACTGTGCTACCAGGGAAGCCCCTGCCCATTGTTTGATTTGGTTGGTTGGTTGTTTTTTTTTATATAAGCTGTTGGTATATTTTGGAAATTAAACCCTTGTTGTTCGCATTGTTTTCGAATATTTTCTCCCAGTCCGTAGGTTGTCATTTCCTTTAGTTTATGATTTCCTTTGGTGAGCGAAAGCTTTTAAGTTTGATTAAGTCCCATTTGGGTTTTATTTTATTTTGTTTTGCTTGCTTTTATTTCTTTTGCCTTGGGAGACTTGTCTAAGAAAATATTCTCAAAGTTCTCATAAATACAAGCCTCCAATAGGCATAGGTTACAATCAATGACACAGGTGCTTTGTTTAAAGAATTTGAATTTTCAGCAATAAAAAAAACTGTCCTTCCCATCAGGGGCTTCCCAAGGGGCCTCTGGACCCTCCGTCAGGCTTTGCCGAGAAGTGCTTCTACATTGAGAACAGTAACAGGTTAGGGGGTCATTCCAGAGTGCAGGTGCTGTGAAAATGGTTTTTATTCTTTTTTGCAAATAACTCAATAAATGCAGTCATATTCTTTATTCAGTTTAAAAGATTAAGTCAAAAAGGAAATTGCAAAGTTAGAAAAAGGCATTTAAAATAGTCCTTTTGCTCTAAACTTATAACAATTCAGGCCTATTTACAAAAAGAAATATGTTAGTGGGTAGAAATGAAGTCTGCCATTTGGCTAGCTGTGAATGCTGTCATTCTTTACAGAGGTGGTCTTTAGAATTATCTGCTAACCTCCAAAAAGGATAAACTCTACTTGAAATTACAATAGCTTTGATTTCATTGAGCCATATTAGTCTGATATATACTGTGTGATCTGTATCTATAGTATCTCATCTAATCCATGATTTTGCATTTGTGTGTACCTGTCCGTGGTGGTAAGAGTACACAATTTCTTTAAAGGTCTTTGTTTGGAAGTTGACTTTTTTTTTTAAAAAGATAATTAGAACTGGTATCACTTAAATTGTCTAAAGTGGGTCACTGAAATTGTCTGAAATAAACATATTCACATTTTCAATATTTCAGATAAAAATATTACTTAACAGGGAAACAAACTGGATGTATCATCAGTCGTCTCGGCAGGAATACAATATCTCAAAATATTTGTCCCTATTAGTAAAAGCAGGATACATTTCTCTTGGGGGAGTCCAGCCTCTTAGGGAAAGCTTAAGTGAACATCAATGGTCAGAAGAAACGCTTGCTTTGTTAAAATGTATTGTTTGTAAATTCAGCAGTATGAGCCACTGTATATGTGATAGCATGTGTTCTGCAGGTATTTTTGTGCTTAATGTGTTAAAACAAAAATGAAAAAGAATCCACCCACAGGGATGCTCATTTCTCTCTGCCCAGACGCAGAACAATCACTTCCCCACCATGGTGAGGAGGAAGCTCTTCATCCTGGAAATATGATTAAGCCCTGTGATAGGATCATCTGTGCACCCTGGGAGACACTCTTAGAGAATTCTCTGATGCAGAGCTCTGGCTGGGAAAAAGTGTCACCCACAGAACATGATAAATTACACAATATTATCTAATTCCTACATATGGCTGATGATAAGTATTTTTCTTCTCTGGAAACAGTCAAACAAAAAAGTATAAATCCAAGCTAAGTTATACTTGGAAGTAGATAATGTTTTACTAATTGAATACAAAGGAAATTTTGAAAAGTGTTGCAAATCAAAATTAGTTATTTACATATGAAACTATCTTTCTGGAAAAGATCATATATTATGTACTAAATCCATAAACTATGACTGATCTTTCACTGTGGTTTTCCATTTATAAGGAAGCAAATAGTATTCACTCCAGTTCTACAGTATTTAGATTAAATGTAAGGAAAAGACTGTAGGGCATATCATCCAAAAATTTTTAAAAAGCTGGAGACATTATACTAAATTTCATACAAAAACTAATTAATCTTGTGATTATTTAAGAAATAAGAAGCAATAATTACACTGTTGAGAATTGTACTGTTTCTGCATTTTTCCAATGTGCCAGTTGTTTTAAAGAACAATAATTCAGATTCAGTGAATTTGGGGAAATTTAAATCTTACATTTATGGGCCACTAAAATTTTTTTCTCCAAAGAAAGATGCTCCATAATAGATGAAAAGTGCTAGCAATGCGTTCTTGGAATTATTTACATTTTGTCCTAGGATTTCCTTTCCATTGGGAGTGAAATATATACAAGGGCCGTTATTCTCACTCTCAGATTTGCAGTGGGTGTCAGGCACAGAATGTGGTAATATATGGGGCGTAGTTGGTGCTACAAGCTCTACAGATTTACTGCTATTTGGAGCCAGTCCCATAGCCCAGAGACAAGCTGGCCACAATGTACAATCCAAACATATTTTTCTGATTTTAAAATGATGCTGTTTTTGTTGTTTTTCCTCTTGTTTTCTCTGAATAGTGACCTGAAACCTTATATTTTTTCCTCTTGTAAAGCCTACTGGTAATTGAAGGCAGCTCTGTTTTACAAACAGTAATTGGAATACATAACTTTTAACCGTAAACAAAATATGACTTACTACCAGAGAATCCGGTACAAAGCACAATGTAAGTGCTTGTTAAATGCTATTAAATGTGGTTTAACTCACTGAACAGCTCCAGTGGCCATCAACCTCTGGGTGCCCATCACCTGCCAGGCAGCATCCCAGACACTTCACATGTAACCAGAGGAGGCTGGTACCAAACCCAGGTTCGGCTGCTTGAATGGCCAATACTTGAGAGACAGGTGTTGGTGGAAAAGGTGCTTTATTCAGCAGGCCAGCAACCCAGGAAGGAGGTGGACTAATGTCCTCAGACCATCTCCAAGTTGCCGGTTAGGAGACAAAGGTTTTAAAGGCCATGTGGGGGAGGAGCTGCAGGGTGCGGGGCAGCTCGGGCACAGTTCTCAGACTGGTTGGCGTCAAGGTGAAGTTTCGACCATCACCAACCTTCTGGTTTCAAGCAGTCTGGGGTCTGCGTGCTTGTGTCAGCAGTTTCCATCTGATGGGGGTTTGCTTCCTGTAAAAGCAGTTTAGGAATATGTGTCAGGCAGTCTGGTGACTCTGCCCTGTGGCTGGTTTATAGTCTAAAATGTTACCAGTTTCCCAGCCCAGCAAGCATTCTTTGTCTACATCGTCACATTTCTTAACCCTTAACTCTTGAGCCAGCGTTTTGAGACTCAGGGGAGGCAGAGCTTTTCTACTAAAGCTTTTCTACCAACAGGAGATGGGAGGAGGACATATTGGAGCTGTGGGGAGCAGTCTGTCCTGGGAAGGCCCCACAGGGTCCTGCTCAGTTACATTCAGACCTTATCTTACGTCAACACAGCAGGTCTCCTAATTCTTATGATTTCCCTTTCAAGAGGCAGGAGGTGGTCTTAGGGAGTGGGTATATAGTAATTAAATCACTTGTCAAAGATTAAATATCTAAGGAAGTCTCCATGTAGTGCTTCTTTAACAACAGTTAATTCCAATGTTCAGGATATGTGCTCCTGAAAAACTCCACTTTTGGTAAAAATAAAAACTAAATAAAATGCATCATCAAAAAAGGGTAAAGTTTGACTGAATACAGGGATTGCTGACTGCTTCAAGTCTGCATTTTCTTTAAGCTCCAGATAAACATACAAAACAAAGTCGTATGTTGTCTTCCTAATGTGCTCAGCAATACTTTTAAGAAGGTTTCAGGTTGTTTGTGTTTTTATTTATTTACTTATTTTATTTATTGGCTGTGTTGCACATTCATTGCTGCGTGCAGGCTTTCTCTAGTTGTGACAAGCAGGGGTCACTCTTCATTGTGATGCGTGGGCTTCTCATTGCGGTGGCTTCTCTTGTTGCAGAGCACAGGCTCTAGGTGCGTAGGCTTCAGTAGTTGCAACATGTGGGCTCAGTAGTTGTGGCGCACTGGCTTAGTTGTTCCGTGGCATGTGGCGTCTTCTCAACCAGGGATGGAACCCATGCCCCCTGCGTTGGCAGGCGGATTCTTAACCACTGCGACACCAGGGAAGTCCCAAAGGTTTCAGGTTTGATCTTAGTCTCAGCTCTTCTCCAAACTCTGAATCAGTAACACAGGACATTTTGATTTTCAGGTCAGGCCATAGAGGCTGCCAAGGAATGGAGAATAAGATTTACAGAGAAGGAGGGAGGAAAAAGGAAAGCTGCAAAGACGGACTCATATTCCTGTTAAAGTGTGATGCTCCCATTGTATGAGACGGGGCATCTCATGTAATCCACGTTAAAATGTAAATTGAAAAAATCGTTTGACTTAGTGACTCTAAAATTGGACATTGCTTGTGACCCAATAAGCCCATCGCTTGAAAATGGTCCTTAGTGTATCTTCAGAGGGTCCTCCACAAGAATTTTAGTTACTGACAAAATGACAGGCGCACAGAACAGCTGCCTTGGCATTCTCTTTACTGAAATGGCATATCTTTGTTGTTATTTGAATGAATGAGTGATTGATTGATTTAGACGAAGTCCGTTATTTTATCATATTTCACTGAATCAAAAACGCACAAATGATGCTCCATTATTTTATATGACACTGAGAAGTTGCTCTTTTTACTTTTAAAACATCCTAGTAGCCAATTTTTAAAACATTCACGGTATGAGAAAATTTGTGCATCTTACAATTGATGGCCTATAAATAGAGCAAAAGAGAGCTCAGTATAAACCTCTGTTTCATAGATGCTTCTTATAGGGAAGCAGAACACATTTTGCATGTTGTGAAAGGTTTTTATTTGACATGTCTTTATAATAAAGATAAGTAAAGGCAAACTTTGTAGGAAAACCATTTAACGATGAGTCCTAATACTTTAAGTTTTTATGTCAGAAGATAGGACAGAAAAACACTGGAAGCCATGACAAAACATAGGACAAGGTCAGATCTGATATTCCTCAAGAATTATCAAATGGACCATTCACTTAGGTACTTTTTTAGTCATATAATAGTGTCCTTTTTATTTGCATGGGTCATATATATTCTAAGGCCTTAGCTTTTTTATGGGCATAGAAATACAATGCACAGCACAATGTCTGAATAAATGAAATCTTTCAAAGCCAAACGATGATTCCATAGTTCCACCTAATTAAATCTGATTACATATTTAGGGAGACTTATATTACAAGTTTGGTATTTTCCTCCTGGGAGAGTAGGGTTAAATTACTTTGTTTCCCATCAGCAATACAACTTAAGTAAAGTGTATCAATTGGGGTAATTTCCCCTGTGAGGACATGAGAGATCCCATCAAACTACAGCTAAAACACTGGAATTTACCATCTTCTGTAACATGTATGGAGGTAGGTGCCCCAGAGTTGATGAATTCAGTAAATAGTTGAGTCATATCACTGGAAAATTAACTTAGACCATCAGGCATGACCACTTTGGAGTGAGAAGGTAGACCTGGGGGGAGACCCAGGACCTGCAGCTGCAGAGGGTGGGGTGACGGCAGCCCACTCAGGGCTCAGGGCTCTCTGACCTGCTATAGAAGGTTTGGGGTTGGAGCCGTGGTGGTCAGCTCTGAGACAGGCTGCTGAGAGGTGGCTCCCTCAGGACGTAGGGCTGTGGGGAGGTCTGAGGCCCTGGGGCCATGTCTGGATGGGAGGATGGCGGGGAATGAAGAGGAGCGGGTTGTGGGGAGGGGCGCTGTTGCTGGGCAGCGTGTTGGGATCTCAGACCAAAGAACCATGAAGCGTGGCTCAGATTGGAGTTCCATCCGCCCAGTGGTCACAGCTGGTGGGTGCAGAGAATCCCCATTCAAAGCAGGCAGGCTCTAAATGGCCAAGAATTTGCTTGAAGAATGGGAGGGTTCGGTCAGGGTGTGCCAATGACTGCAATAAGGCAGCTCCAAAATCTCAGGGAATCATAAAAACAATGAAAGTGTGTTTCCTGCCCCCAGAATAGTCCAGCCAGATGCAGGTCACTCACCTTTCGGGTGCTGATGCAGGCACCCAGCATCTTTCCTCCCCTGTCTCTGCCTCAGCATCCTCTGTCAGATCCCTGGGATTCAGTCAGGAAAAGAGGGAAGATGGTGGAGAAAAGATGAACCTGCTCTCAAGTGTCCCCACTTGACTCACATTCCATTGGTAAAAATGCAGTATTACAGAAAAAAACTTAAAATGTTCATATAATACTGCAAGTGAAGTTCTTAAATATGTTATAAATTGAATTGCCCCATTTAGAAAGCACAAAGAAGGATTAGAGCGCTAGTCCCAGTACAGGCTTGTGAGGAAGCAGAACAAACCCTGAACGTAGCTCAGTGGCATTTGTGTGGGGTGACATTTGCAAATACTTCCTAAGTTTTTTTTTTTTTTTTTTTTTTTGGTTTGTTATTTGCCAGTGTAAACTTATTTTTTGCTTGTTTGTTTTCTATTTTTACCATTAGCATAATAGAAGAGGAAAATGTGAGTGCTCTCATTTTCTTAAAAAGATATTAAACCAACTAAAAGCTCTTAGAATAGATCAGTTAAAAAAAATGCTTTTCTCTACTTTTATATTAACTTTCTAGGGTGAAAGCCCCGGAACATACTTTTTTAAAAGGATTGCAACAGAAGACGTTTTTGTACTTAAGGAAAAAAGGATGGTGATTTCAAGAATAAAAGGTTTTTAGGAACCCATTGTTATGACGATTTTCTACCTCATCATGTTAGAAAGAGTCTGGAGCATGAAAGCACGTTTGCAGAGGACACTTAGGAACCCAAGAAACGATCAGCCAGTTCTCAGCACGAACTCCAGAATCTCCTGAGGAATTGTGACCTTGCTTCTGAATCTACACAGTCCTAGTCCTGAAAATCTCAGAGGTATTCAATAAGCATAGCTGAAATTCATTTATTTTGATTGATTGATTAATTGGCTGCGTTGGGTCTTCGTTGCTACACATGGGCTTTCTCTAGTAGCAGAGAGTGGGGGCTACTCTTTGTTGTGGTGCTCAGGCTTCTCACTGTGGTGGCTTCTCTTAGAGATCATGAAAGTGGCCAGGGTCTCAAACCCCAGCGAGCATCCCGACTGGTTTCTACCTCTGTGACAGAGGCTTCAAGATTAGTGAGCGGGTCCCCATCACAGAAGGTCCACGCCCTTTTCAATCGGGTGTTTCTGTGCTGGTTTGGGGTTAAGCGAGTCTGCTCAGGAGCCTGGTAAGAGCAGGTTTCCTGTTCCCTGCAGTTCTGACATTTTCCTGGATGCATTATTCCCCACTGGTTTACAAAGTCAGGTGTTCTGGACATGCTTCTTTCCTGTGGTACCTGATACGGAGCTGGAATCCCTTGTTCCTCAGAGAAAATAACTGTGTGTTTGTGATTCTTCCTGGTGATGGATCACTGGGTGGGGCTGTGGGGTTTTCCCCCTCGGCTAGTCTGCATCCTGGCCTCTCCTGCCGTCTCAGCTCTGCTCTGTTACCCGTTGTCATGGAGACACTGTCCATCCCGTTTTCAGTCCCTTCTAGACCCCTATCCCTAGATGGCTCTTCCAGCTTCTTTGAGAAAACACATATTCAAACCCTTTGTCTTTTATGGGGTTACTTGTCGTCTTATTACTGAATTGTAAGATTTCCTTATGTATTCCAGCTGCCAGTCCTTTATCACATATATGATTTGCAAACATGTTTCTCTCAGTCTGTAACCTATCTTCTTACATTCTTGATGGTATCTTTTGAAGTGCAACAATTTCTGACTTTTATGAGGTCTGATTTATCAATTCTTTTTATTGCTGATGTTAGTGGTTTTGTAGCTAAGAAGTCATCACCAAACCCAAGGTCACGAATATTTACTCCTGTTTTTGTCTTTTTGTTGTTGTTTTTGTTTTTTGAAGAGCTTTATTATTTTAGTCCTTAAATTTGGGTGCATGGTCCATTCTAAGTAAATGTTTGTGTTTGATGTGATACTTGGCATCTTTGTCAGAAGTCAACTGATTGTAAATATATGGGTTTATAGGACCATAAATGTAAGTGTTTATATTTGGAGTCTCAATTTTGTTCCCTTGATCTAAAATCTTTATACCTATACTACACTGTTTGGATTCCTGTAGCTTTGTGTTAAATTTTGAGATCAGGAAATGCAAGCCCTCCAACTTTTTTTTCAGTGTTGTTTTAGCTATTGGGGGTCCTCTGTGTTTGCATATAAATTTTAGTTGGCTTGCTTGTTTTTGAAGAGTCTGCTGGGATTTTGATAGGTATTTTACCAGATCTGTGCATGAATTTGTAGAAAATTGACATCTTTATAATGTTGAGTTCCCATCCATCACATGGTCTCTCAATTTATTTAGAGCTTTAGTTTCTTTTAGCGATATTTTGTATTTCCAGTGTGTATTGTTTTATTACATTTATTCATAAATATTTCATTCTTTCTGATACTTTTGTGAATGGAATTGTTTTCTTGATTACATTTTGGATTGTTTGTTATTAGCAGCATAGAATTTTAATGGATTTTTGTAATGGATTTTGTATCCTTGTGACCTTGTAAACTCTTTCATTAGTTCTTGTAGTTGTGTATGTGTTCCTTAGGACTTTCTTTATGAGGGATTGTGTTGTCAGCCAATAAAGACAGTTTCACCTTGTCCTTTTCCAACCCTGATACCTTTTATTTATTTTACTCGCCTCATTTCACTGTCTAAAACCTCCCACACAATGTTGAGTGTGAGTGTAAGAGCAAGGATCCTTGTAGACTTTCACCTTCAGTTGTAGTGTAAGTTGTAGGGTTTTTGTAGATGCCCTGTTTCAGGTTGAAGATATTCTCTCTTGTTCCTAGTGTGTTGAGATTTTTATCATGAATGAATGTGCATTGGATTTTTTATTTTGTCAAATGATTTTTCTGCATTTATTGAGATTTTCATTTGTTCTTTTTCCTTAATGTAATTGTAAAATAATGGCAATTAAACAAAACTAGAATTTGGCTTTTCTTCTTTTATTTTTGCAAGATACTAGTGGTACCATGGTGTGCTAAAATTCAATGGGAAATTCATGATTAAGTATACAATGCCTAGGAATGGACTTTTATAACTTAAATTATAGTAAGGCCTTGAGACTTTTTAAAAGCACCTAATGTCCTGGGTAAATAACTTTCATTTATGAGTCTTTTCATTTATAAACATATGAAATTCACAAGGTTCTATTTTAAATTGTTAAATGAAAGCCATTTAAGGGTCCTGTCTATAGTTGCTATGGGACTCAACTAAGCTGACATGTTTTAAATTAATTTTAGAATAAATATGAGTTTAGATGTTCACAGATGAATTTTTAAAAGAAGTATAAGTCTTCAGTGCAGTGTTTAATAGAAGCTTTTAGCATTAGGTGTGATAAATGAAGTGTCTGTTTCCATTGACAGAGGGACAGAGGGTTCAATGGATATGATGGTTCAAGTTTACATGGTGCAGAGAACAGTACAAGCAGTAACATATGACCCAAATAAAACTGCACAAATCAAGGAAAGTAAGTTACGCCTAATTCTGCCAAGGGAAACAACAAAATTATTTCTCTTTAAAAACGTACACATTACAGGGCTTCCCTGGTAGCACAATGGTTAAGAATCCACCTGCCAGTGCAGGGGATATGGATTCAACCCCTGGTCAAGGAAGATCCCACATGCCACGGAGCTACTAAGCCCGTGTGCCACAACTACTGAGCCTGCGCTCTGCAGCCCACAAGCCACAACTAATGATGAGCCCACGCTCCGCAACTACAGAAGCCTGCGCACCTAGAGCCAGTGCTCTGCAACAAGAGAAGCCACTGCAATGAGAAGCCCAGGCACTGCAATGAAGAGTAGCCTCCACTCACCTCAACTAGAGAAAGCCTGCACGCAGCAACAAAGACCCAGTGCAGCCAATAAATAAATAAGTAAATTTATTAAAAATGTACACACTACTATATATAAAATTGGTAACTAATGAGAACCTACTGTGTAACATAGGGAATTCTACTCAATATTTTGTAATGACCTATACAGGAAAAGAATCTAAAAAGGGGGGATATATGTACGTGTATAAGTGATTCACTTTGCTGTATACCTGAAAGTAACACAACATTGTAAATCAACTATACTCCAATATAAATTAGTTTACAAAAATTAAAAATATGTATATAATCATTTCACAGCTCTGATCAGTGTGCCAGTAACCATAGCGCTAGGTATTAATTACACTCGGGCATTGGTGCACGGCAGGAAATGGGTCGTGGGTCCTATGGTAAGACCTAGTGTCTACTGTGCACCTTTATAGCTATAGGCACATTATCAGGGGATTTAAAAGCTCTGACTACTTTAGTTTCCAAAGCAATTATCTGGTGAAAGTGTTTATTAACCCTGTAATCTTGAACAAACTAACTCTTTGTGCTTTGGTTTTTTATTTTAAGAAATGAAGATAGTAAGAGTAACCCACTTCACAGGCTTGCTGAGTTAAAAGAGGCAGTAATTGTAAAGGCTTTATAATAAGGGCAGCCACGTTGCACGCGCTAACTCACTGCACTCCCTTACTTTCTGTCGTAGGGTTCTGTTGCTATCTGTGTGTTTGTCAATTACTGTCATATTTTCTTAATCTACTGCTCCTCTGAAAATCCCTCTCCGTCATCCTTTAAACTGCTTTTCGTCTTGTGTTCCATTTTTTTTAAATTTTATTTATTTATTTATTATTTTTGGGGGGGTACACCAAGTTCAATCATCTTTGTGTTCCATTTTGTTTGCTATTAATATTGTTATTCTGGTTTGCTTTTGATTTGAATTGCCTGGTTTTTTGCTTTTTTTATGTACATTCCTTCATCTTTAATCTTTCTCAGAGCTCCTCTCTCCAGATTTAATGTCTCCAGCCTCAGCACCGATGGGAAGGTGCTGACAGCGGGCCACTCCAGAGTGAATAATGCATTTACGTTAATTATAGTCTGCTTCTCACCATGTCAGACTCTGGTTCCCCTAGTACTGCCCTGTGACCCTGAACTTCTGCTGCTGCCCATCGGAGCCGTTCTGCTGGGTCCCTCACATCGTGCCGTCTTGGGAGGGAGTGTGTTCCCTGCAGAGCAAAGCAGGTTTGCCTGCAGTTAAAGATAAGAGGCGACATCCCCACCCTGGGAAAGGCAGGTTTGCCTGCAGCTCCTCAGCTCTGGGTCCTCCCCGTAAGGCAGCACAAGGCGCAGGCAGGGTCCTGAGTCCAGGCCCAGGGAAAGAGCAGGGAAAGGAGTGTGCCTTGCTGCTCCTCTCGCTGTGCAATACACTGGCCTTTCTTTCTGGCCCAGAGTCTAGGCCTTCCATTCAAGCCCACAAAACTGTGGAGGCTACTGTGTGAGTGGGTTAAATGTCAGACCCTTCACAGGTCTTGCCTGGCCTTCTGTCGTAGGAAATATCCACCCAGTGCAGCATGGAGGTAAAGGGGCACCAAACACAGAAGACCTCCTGTCTTCTTTTTGTTTTTTTTTTTAATTTATTTATTCATTTATTTATTTACTTGGTTGCACCGGGTCTTAGTTGCAGCTTGCAGGCTCCTTAGTTGTGGCGTGCACGTGGGATCTAGTTCCCTAACCAGGGGTTGAACCCAGGCCCCTTTCATTGGGAGCTCTGGACCACTGGGAAAGTCCCGCTTTGTGTCTTCTATGAGATCTTGAATGTTGTTTTTCTGAATTGTTTTTATCCATATATACTCTTGCTTCTGTGGTATCTCCAGGTTTGTTTTTGGGAAAGGAATAAGGATTATGTGCTGTAGCAACACCCTGTCAGACCACATGGGATGTCTGTGATTTAAAATTAGTTATGCATTCATCTTAAGGGCAAGTGTTTGATTCGTATATAATTTCCTTTCCAATCAACAGAGTGATATTATGTGGCTCCAGAGGAAACCTGCCCTCTCAGAGAGAGAGAAAAAAAAAATAATACATTTGGCAGCCTGGAAAATTGCAGCCTTACAAAGCATACAGGATGCTTGATAAAAATGCTACTTGATGGCAATGGAATTAATTAAAAATCTTCAGGGCCAAAATGTACACACACATAAGAATCATTTTGGCATGAACTAACAGAATGAATAATGAAGTTTATAGCACCAATTACCCAGGATGTATAAAGAAATTTGAGACAGCCTAGAGGAAAAACACATATTAAGAATCACATAGGTATACACAGTTGAAATTGCATCTGTGAACAAAAGACAATGCATGTTTTAAAGCCAGAAAAGAGATTGAACAATAACAATGTTTTTGAAGAATATGGCCTATGTATATGAAAATGGCTTTATATGATTTTTAAATAAATTACTTTAATTTCCAGTGAGGAGAGAAAAGGACAAGATGAGCCACAATTAAAGCAGAAATTATTAAGTTCGTTTTCTAGATAATTGCTTTATCTTAGTAGAGGGATTATTTAGTTCCTACCAGATTACACAGGGTTTTCTTAAATCCTCTATAACTGTAAGGATGCTGCAGCTCAATAGTAAGAAGAACATGGTTGTAAAGGCATAAATCACTGGAGCTGATCCACCGTTATGGAATTCAGCTAATGTGTGAATTTGGGTTAACCATGGAAATGCTCCAATGCTCCAAGCTCAGTCTCCGCATCCTGGAAAAGGGGACAATATCTCTCAGGGCTGATTAGATGAGACACTATTACCGAACCACACTTGGGTCTACCTGCCTGTGGGTAGTAAAGCCAACCTACTGGGCTTCCCTGTGGTGCAGTGGTTAAGAATCTGCCTGCCAATGTAGGGGACACGAGTTCAATCCCTGATCTGGGAAGATCTCACATGCTGAGAAGCAACTAAGCCTGTGCCCCAAAACTACTCAGCCTGCGCTCTACAGTCCGAGAGCACAACTATTGAGCCCACACACCACAACTACTGGAGCCCACGCACCACAACTACTGGAGCCCATGCACCACAACTGCTGAAGCCCATGCATCTAGAGCCCGTGCTCCACAACAGGAGAAGCCACCATAATAAGAAGCCCATGCACCACAATGAAGAGTAGCCCCCGCTCCCCGCAACTACAGAAAGCCTGTGCACAGCAACGAAGACCCAATGCAGCCAATAAATAAAAACATAAATCTAACCTAATGACACTGGGTTGTGGGGAAGGGAAGTGCAGTGTTTATTGCAGGCGCCAAGCAAGGAGTCCAGGCAGCTAGTGCTCAAAAGGCCTGGACTCTCCAATGACATTCAGGAAAAGGGTTTTAAAGATGAGGTAAGGGAGGGGGAGCTGTGGGATGTGTGATCAGCTCGTGGACACTCTTCTAATTGGTTGGTGGTGAGGTCATCGGAAGTGAGCATCATTAACCTTCTGGTTCCAACTGGTCTGGGGTCTACATGCTTGTGAGCAGCATACAGTTAACTTCTCCCACCTGGTGGGGGTTTCAGTATCTGCAAAACAGCTCAAGGACATGCTCAGAATATTATCTATAGCCCTTGAGGAGGAACTAAAGGCCCTTGACTTTGTTTAATGGCTGAAGTATTATTATTTTGTCTTGCTTGACTGTTTTCCTTTCTTTCTGCATTTTCTCACTTCTCTGATTAAATTTATTCTTTTTTTTAACAAATTTATTTATTTATTTATTGGCTGTGCTGGGTCTTTGTTGCCGTGCGCGGGCTTTCTCTAGTTGTAGCAAGTGGGGGCTACTCTTCATTGTGATGTGCAGGCTTCTCATTGAGGTGGCTTCTCTTATTGTAGAGCATGGGCTCTAGGTGCACAGACTCAGTGGTTGTGGTGCACAGGCTAAGTTGTTCTGCGACATGTGGGATCTTCCCAGATCAGGGATTGAACCCGCATCCCCTGCATTGGCAGGCAGATTCTTAACCACTACGCCACCAGGGAAGTCCCTAAATTTATTCTTTGACTAAAGTTTTTCTACAGACAAAAGGCAGTCAGAGAACATGGGTGGGAGGAGTCCTGTTCTGGGAAGGCCCCACAGGGTCCTGCTTGGTTACAGTACTTGTATTGAAGGCCTATTATAAGATTTGATGTGTTAGAAACTTTAAAATGGGCATTTCCCTTTATTAGGTCATATTCCATATATGTTCGTGTTTTGTGGTAGACCAGATAGTTTGTTCAGAATTCTGTAACCATACCAAATGCACAGTTTTCACTACTAATAAAATATCTCAGCATCACTCAGTATCATGATGCATTAACTTTTCATTCTGTTCTTGTTTTAAACAGCTCTGTGGTCACAGGTCTTTATTTTCCTGGTTGGTTTGTGAGCACATTATCTGTTCAGTAATGCTCTGACAATATGAGAAAAAAAATCCCAAGTACAGGAGATGTTTCCCTACATCAGCTGTATTTTACAAGTTCTGAAAGGAAAAATTTTCATCATGAAGCTTGTAAAATGAAAAGTTTTCCTATAATCTTCCTAATTACTATGTTTGAATCAATACATACATGTGCAGTTAAAAAATATATGTATAAGCATTTTCTTAATTCCCTCAAAATATAATTGATATATTACTGTATTTTATATGTTATATATGCATGATATATAATATATATTATAAAACATGATAGATATAATGACATATACTACGCTATAATTTATCTCAGTCATATTTTTGGATATGCTCTCTGTTGATAATTCCTCACTGGAATGAATGATTTATTTCAAAGATTGAACTTTTTTTTTTAATATTTGTTTTGGCTGCACTGGGTCTTAATTGAGGCGTACAGGATCCTTAGTTGTGGCATGCAGCCTCCTTAGTTGGGGCATTCGGACTCTTAGTTGTGGCATGCATGTGGAATCTAGTTCCCTGACCAAGGATCAAACCCAGGCCCCCTGCATGGGGAGCACAGAGTCTTATCCACTGGACCTCCAGGGAAGTCCCTCAAAGACTGAACATTTGAGAATAAGCTTCTTTTACTTGTCATGTAATATTACTTTCAGCGTTACTATTCTTCCATTTGAAGTAAGCGGAGCACTGACACCAGGTCATACACACTGGGTGCCGTGTCTTCACTGAGTCTTCCCTCTTCTGGCTGTCTGCTCCGTACCTCTCAGGTGTGACGTGATGTGTGAGAATATACTGTACACACTATCTGCACCCCCTCAGTGTATGTCACTCATTCTGTCTTTGCCTCGTAGACCGAGTACCAGCAGTGTCACCAATTGTGACGAGACACTGAGATCAGATTTACTTTATGAAAATGTCATTTGATTTAAATCATTTGAAGGCTTATGATGCATCAGTTGTGCACAGAATGTGTGTTTGGAGCAGTGAGAGGAAGCAGCTGTGTTTTCCCAGCTTGATAACTATAGTATTTGTATTAATTATCTCAGGAAATGGAATCTTTGGAATAGAAAATTCATTATGTTTCATTAAAGAAAGAGGAAATCAAAATGCTTATGTTTATTAATTTTAAAATATACTCCACTCCCCTCCCACATCCCCCCAAAAAACCAGTAATACCTTTAAAATAAACACATGATCAATGAAATTAAAGAAAGCATGATAGTGTTACTCTATGTGTATTTGCATGTGGGTATATATGTATTATGAACTTCTAAAATGTAAAGACTTTAAGATTTTTAAATAAAATTTTTAATTCAGGAGTTCAGGGTTTTTGAGCATGTGCCAAAATAAACCTTTCTCTGCTCAAAAATAATTTTTTTTAATTCATCCTCATGAAGAATTATGATCCATTGGGAGCGTGCTCAAAATTTTTAAAAATTTCAGGGCCCTCCCTGGTGGCGCAGTGGTTGGGAACCTGCCTGCCAGTGCAGGGAACAAGGGTTCGATCCCTGGTCCAGGAAGATCCCACGTGCCTCTGAACAGCTAAGCCCATGTGCCACAACTAGTGAGCCCACATGCTGCAACTGCTGAAGCTTGCGCTCCTAGAGCCTGTGCTCCCCAATGGGAGAAGCCACTGCAATGAGAATTCCGAGCACCTCACTGAAGAGTAGCCCCCACCCATGGCAACTAGAGAAAGCCCGCGTGCAACAGGGAACACCTAAAGCAGCCAAAAATAAAAAATTTTAAAAATTTAAAAATAAAAATATTTCAGGATCGTACTGTTGATATATTTTCAATGTTTTAGTTGAACTAATACAGATAGAAATATAATAGAAAGAGAAACACTACTTCTGAAATTATAACATAACAGCAAAATCCTTCAATATCATTCCATTGGAATCTCTTCCTGCATTTAAAGGGAAAATGTTTATATTAAATTTTCTGAGTGTAACAATTTCTATCATGTGAAATCTCTAGTTATCGGCATACTTCTCTAAAAGGAATACCGCATATACCAATTTAATTTATTTTTCTAGGAATGAAATTAAATATTAACATTATGTTCTCTACAAGGCTGATTAGTTTGAATTTAAATTTTATTTAAACAGCATTTATCAGAATATTAAAGACCTAGTCAAAAGTGAATAAATATTGGGTTACATGTTGTACACCAGGTCATAAAAAATCTTCCTGCTGGAAGAAACTACTTGATTAATTTTGTGCATTATGATGGTTTGGGGGAGGTGCTGAGCTCCCTAAGAACAGGAGTTAAATTTTCAGTGAACTTGTTAAATACTGAAGATAACAGCATAAAATTAATAAAACACAAAATTTAAAAAGCAATTGAGAGGATTATAAAAGTTGCTATTTTGGTAATATTAAACCAATGATAGCCTGAATGAAACGGTAACACATTACTTACAGTGACAAAAGAAGAAATAGAAAATTTAAATAATCCAATCATATTGTAGCAGTAGATTTTATCATTTATATCTTTTTGCAAAAGAAAATCTTGGCCCAGATATTTAAGGGAAAAAAATACTAACTTTATTCACACACTTTTAGATAAGAAAAAAAAAAGCAGCAGCACTTCCCAGTTTATTTTATGTAACCAGCATTAACCTTGATAAGAAAATATATTAAGGAAATGAATATGTTCTTCTTATTTACAGACATAATTGTAAAAAAGCCTAATAAGTAATAACAAAACTAGTCTAGGAATATAAATTTTTAAAGTATGTTATATCACAACAAGTTTGAATGGATTCCGGGAATTAAGAGGAATTTTAACGCTAACAAATCAATTTTGTTTGTAACACTTAAAAATACATTGAAAAATCATGTTTAAAATTATTTGATAAATGTCAGTGTCCATTTATGACAAAAAGCTTCAGGAATTAATGATCAAATGAAACGTCCTTACTCTGATAAAATTCTTCTACAGAAATGTCTATAGCAGGTATTCATAGTGATAAAATATTGGACACATTTTCAAGATGGGGTACGTGCCAAGAATGCTGCTATAGTAACATATACTCATTTCATCCAGTTGTCATAGAAGTGTGGTAAGTCTGGAAAATTAACTAATAGTGGGAATGATGAGAATGAGGACTTAAACTGCATCCGTTTACAGGCAGCATGAATCTATATTGAAAACACACAGGAATCTGGAGGTAAACTTTGGAACGAATAAGTGAATTTCATAGAGACTACTTATGTAATTTCATCAAAGTGCTGATGATATTGTTTACTTATAAGAAATAAAAGAAATAAAAATTTTAAGCACTATCACTTAAAATGGTGTCAATAAATATCAGATACCTAGAAATGAATATCTTTTAAAATGTGTAAGGCCACTATAAAAATATAAAATATTAAAAGTAAAGAAGGGCTTCCCTGATAGCACAGTGGTTAAGAATCTACCTGCCAATGCAGGGGACACAGTTTCCATTGCTGGTCCAGGAAGATCCCACATGCCACGGACCAGCTAAGCCCGTGTGCCACAACCACTGAGCCTGCGCTCTAGAGCCTGTGAGCCACAACTAATGAGCCAACGTGCTGCAACCACTGAATCCCACATGCCTAGAGCCTGTGCTCCAAAACAAGAAAAACCACCGAAATGAGAAGCCTGCACACCACGATGAAGAGTAGCCCCCGCTCACCACAACTAGAGAAAGCCCGCATGCAGTAACGAAGACCCAACACAGCCAATAAATAAAAGTACATAAATTTATTTTAAAAAAGTAAAGAAAACATAAGTAAAATGGAGGTCCATACTATGTTTACAAGAGAGATAGACAAAGACCATATGATTTCACTTGTGGAATATAGAAAAAGCAAAATAAACAAATGGAACAAAACCAACGCATAGATACAGAGAACAGATTTGAGGTCACCAGAGAGAAGGGGTGGGGGTGGTGACATTGTTGAAGGGGGTCACTGTGTGGTAGATGGAAACTAGAGCCGGGGGTGAGCTCCTGTGTTGTGGGCAGAACCATAGCTCTGTTCTGCCCGGTCCTGGTCTCAGAGCCTCCGTGGTGTCTGATGGGGATGCTCTGTGTAGAACCACAGCTCAGCTCTGAGGCCAGATGAGCCCTGGTCACACGGAGTCCTGAGTGTTAGTGCTCAGCCTTCTCCAGCTGTCAGGGCTGCATCTCTTTCTCAAGTGTTGTATCAATTGAGATACCCGTTTTTAGCTCTCTTATACAGGTGAAGCCACAAGAAGACTTCAGAGAACAACTTGCCTAAATAAACGCAGGATTTGAGCCTTTCAGCACCCTCCATACTGGCTGGTGGTTAATGTAATAAACACAAGTCTCTATCAAAATGCTTCGTGAACTTCAGCATCTTTGTTCTCAAATTAGCCAGAGGATAATGAACGCTGAACAGAGGAGAATCACTAAAGTTTAGGAATAAGGCCTAAAGATTATCTAAATGAATATTTATTCTCATGTTTTCTTGTCACTCTGGTGTTTTGAACAACTAAGCTGTATCGGAAGCACATTTGTATCCATTTACTAACAACAGGTATTTGTTGAAAAGGTCCTTTCAATTGTACTGATTCTTATGTTGAAGTGGGGACACAGCAGCTTTGCTCTATTGGGAGAATAATGTGGCTTTTGTGTCATCACACAGAGGTGCCCCCAGTCTGTGGAACCCATCCAGTTTGCCGGTGTTTCTGGCTCTGACCTCACACACGGGGCTCAGTTATGCATGTGTGAATACTCAGGTATGTCAGGCAACCTGAGATGGTGCCTTCCAGGGAAAGAGTCAGAGAAACAAAAGTCAAGGAGGGGAGATTCTTGTTTTGCTCCTCTCAGGAGGTGAGATGGTAGGTAGCAAAATAAACCAGAAATGTGTGATTTTAGGAGAAGAAGATCCAGAGGGACAGCTACAAAATCTCACATGTAAAGTTGCCCATTAGTTGACCTGCTCCTGCTGGAGGAATAAAAACATCATCACTGCTCCTCTTCTGCATCCCCAGTGTAGCATGAGCCCTGATGAGGGGAGTCTGGTCTGGAAGCTGCTGGCGGGGCTCCTGGAATGTGGTCCACGTCTCCCAGCCCTTCAATACCACAGAGAGAAGAGGGGGGTGTCCTGAGTGCCAGTGGTTCCCATGGGGTTGTGATGCTATCAGGACTAAGACATCTGTATCCATGGAGAGAATATTTTAGAGCCATAAATACTGTACAACTCAACTGCTATCTGGGATTAAGAGTTAGAAATTATATTGGGGACTTCGCTGGTGGCACAGTGGCTAAGAATCCACCTGCCAATGCAGGGAACACGGGTTCGAGCCCTGGTCCAGGAACTTCCCACATACCGCGGAGCAACTAAGCCCATGAGCCACAACTACTGACGCCCACGTGCTGAGAGCCCGTGCTCTGCAGCAAGAGAAGCCACCACAATGAGAAGCCCATGTACCACAACAGAGTAGCCCCCGCTCACCGCAACTAGAGAAAGCCCTCTCGCAGCAACGAAGATCCAATACAGCCAATAAATAAATAAGTAAATAAATTTATTTTAAAACTTGAAAAAAAAAAGAAATTATATTGGGAATTCCCTGGAGGTCCAGTGGTTAGGACTTGATGCTCTCACTGCCAAGGGCCAGGGTTCAATTCCTGGTGAGGGAACCAAGATCCTGCAAGATGAGCATGCAGACCAAAAAAAAAAAAAAAGGAATGAGAAAGTCTGTACATTCTGGGAAGGAATACATATAGTAAGAAGGACTCTTTTCTTTTTATCTGAAGAATAAAAGAGCTGAGAAAGATAATGATTGAGTATTTGATTGTTCTGTTACGTGTCCTGCTCAAACTGTAAAATTGGGAACAGAAACTAACAGAAACTTGAGTGTAATCAATAAGATCCTGTTTAGTACAGCGTCCACTGGGCTCCACCAGGGCAAGGGCCCTGAGGTCACACTGATGTTGTACCCAGCATGGGAGCACTTCGTTTAAGAAAGGCCGGGGCCAGGCACCAGCACACCAGCTGCAGGGTGGGCTGCCCGTAACAACAGTCACCTGTACCTGGAACATGCAGAGTCCTCAGCCACAGCTTCCTCACAGTTTGGTCACCTGGCCCCATAACTAGTGATGCAGCTCCTGAGAGTCTGTGACCAGCATCCATCCTCCAGGCCGTGGAGACCACCTCACTGCATGTTGCTTGAAACGTCCTACACCCAAGTACAGACACTTGGTTTGCCACACAGCACGTGGCTGGATTCTCGTTTATTCTTTCTATCTGATACAGATGTGCTACTAAAACATCCTTTACTCAGTGTTGCAAGTATTTGAACCTGAATCATAGTAGTACTTTAAGACAAATCAATTGTAATAAGAAACACTAATAATCCAAACAACTGTATTTCTTTTTTTAATCTTTTTTAATCTTTTTTTAATATATTTGTTTATTTATTTATTTATTTATTTATTTATTTATTGGCTGGTTAGGTCTTCGTTGCTGCACGTGGGCTTTCTCTAGTTAGGGTGAGCGGGGGCTGTTCTTCATTGCAGTGCTCAGGCTTCTCATTGCAGTGGCTTCTCTTGTTGCAGAGCACGGGCTCCAGGTGTGTGGGCTTCAGTAGTTGCAGCACGTGGACTCAGTAGTTGTGGCTCATGGGCTCTAGAGCACAGGCTCGGTAGTTGTGGCTCACGGGCGTAGTTGCTCCGTGACATATGGGATCTTCCTGGAGTAGGGCCAAACCCATGTCCCCTGCATTGGCAGGAGGGTTCTTAACCACTGTGCTACCAGGGAAGTCCAAACAATTGTATTTCTTAAAATTTTACTAAAATTTTTTCATACTGCATGTAATATATTCACGTTTGATGCATTACGTAGCAATAGTGTTTAAGGTTTTTAAAACAGTATTGCATATGATAAGAAATATTTTCACAAGTCATGCAAATAGCCTTTTAATTTCACCATTGAATAACTTAGTTCATTTACATGCAAAATAGAAGCTTTATCCCCCATCTGGTGGCAACTCCTCTTAATTATAGGTAAATTGCCAAAGAAATAAACAATCTCCAAGGAGATGACCTTGTTAAAACAAAATTATTCACTTATGGCAAACTGCAAAAAAGAAGCTATAAAGTGTGTAGCATCACATATTGCTGAGAATCAAAATGCTTTCCTTATTACTGAGGTCACAGTAAAGTCTGGAGCCTTGTGGAGAACTTCAAGACACTGACATGAGGACATTTTCTAATTAGTGGGTTCAAATGTAAATGTGACATGCACTTAACTGTTTCTATATTGTTTGTGTACATAATATTTCAATAGTAGTAGCTTAGTAATTAAGAAAAATATAGCTATATGTTAACAATATTGCATAATTTAACCATTTTTTTTCCATCAACCTTTTAAAATAACACTGCTTTTCTACATCTTTCAATTACCTTTGAATCCAGGGCAGGGGGTATAAATTCTTCAACATTGTATTGTGCTTCCCTACAAATAGCAATTATCTTCTAATGCAGAATTAAATTATATCTTTTACTCTATAAGGAAGAAATCAATTACACTATTTTTACTGTAGCGGATTTTCTGAAATACGTATTTGTGGTGTTTTATGTATTTAAAGATTCTTCTGCTTGTTTCAGACTTTTATGTGTTGAACTTGGAAAGCCAGGCAATTTTTATTCCTTCAGAGACTGCTGGGTGAACCCACCTTGCACTTGTGACTTCCTTTTCACCCTGCAGTAATTCTCTTAATGGCTACCAGAATTGATTGTCGTAGCAGGCGTGCCTTCCATGAATATTACGCATCTGATTAAATGTGCACTTCTGATGAGTGTCTAACCTTCTGCGACCTGTAATGTCTGTCTTTTGCCATGAAAAGTTCGTCTGCTGGTCTATCAGATAAAATAATAATCTTCGTGGATCTGCCTTACTTCACCTCATCTACCAAATCAGATAGACAGTTATTTTTACTGTTTGTAGATGTATGTGTGACCGTAACATTACCATCCAGCAGGAAGGAAACCTGCTACAATGCAGTGCTGTGCTTGTAAAGTATGTGGATTATCCATTGTGTTTTCCAGATATCTAAAACTTGCCAGACCTGCCAAAGGAGAATCCCAAAGAATTTAGAACAAAAGAGTAACATTATAGTTTCCATTGATTTATCTATCCATCCACCCATCCAACCAATAATTTTTCAAGTCCGGTTTATTATCAATGTAATTGTGTTGGGCAAAAGATTAGACATTTGTGAAAAGACATGACAGGTGTAGTACGATTTCCCTCTTATGAAGTGTAATATATTTAAATGCATAGAACATTACTATCCAGAGAAAATACGATTCTGTGATAACAAAAAGCGTTTTCATAACGCTACATACAGGATCATTCTCCGAGATGCATATTGCTTAAAAGCATATTAAAATTCTTGATATATTATGCATTAAAAAATCTGTTTAATTTTTTCATATCTGTTTATTAAACTCAACTGTGGAACCCTTCTTTGTGAAACAAAATGCAATATTTCCCAGAACAGTGATCTGTGAGGCATGTGTGCTACGGTGGAATTTATTGTTTAATTGGTGTGTTTTAGTGATTAGAAAACAACATAGGAACCAAAGAGAAATGCATGTTCTTTTTTCATCACTTTCTTCAGTATAGTGGGTGGGCCAAAAAGTTCATTCGAGTTTTTCATAACATCTTATGGAAAAACCCAAATGAACTTTTTGGCCAAGCCAATACAATTATAAGGGATAATTGTCGAGGATATTTAACGTTTGAAATGCAGAAATATATAAAGATTTTAAATTATCTGAAGACATATTTTGAGGAGAACGTTTTAACCTGCACACAACGTGAGTTTTGGGCGATTCGTATTCCATGCTGTGACATCGTGATCATGTCCCCCCAGCGCAGTGCTGCCCTGCTGTCGGGGTCTGAGTGCACCGTAGAAGCCCTGACCCCCTGGGTTCAGACACGACTGCATTTGGAGATGGGCCTCCTGGAGGCAGTGCAGGTAAAACCAGGTCCTGTGAATGGGTCCTGGTCCAGTATGACCAATGTCCTTATCAGAGAGGAGATTAGGACAGAGTCAACACAGACCGAGGCCCAAACATGTGAGGACACAGTGAGAAGGTAGCCAACCTCAAGCCAAGGAGAGGCTGCAAGAGCAGAGGAGCAACCAAGCCTCTGGACCCCTTGACCTTGAACTTCCAGTCTCCAGCTCTGTGAGAAAATCACTTTCTGCTGTTTAAGCCACCCAGTGTGTAGACTTTGTTATGGCAGCTCCTGCCAACTAGTCTACCTACTGGACATTTGTTCTGGATCCTAGGGTCCAGCGGGGACCCTCAGACCCACCAGGACCCCATCTGGTGCTGCCCTTGGACAACCCCAGAGAGAGCGATTTAAATAAGGACCCTTTGTCCTGAGAAGCTGCTGCTGAAGCCTCTTCCTCTCTCTACTGGGAGCTTCCTGGGCTGTGGTTTCCTCACAGAGATGGGACAGCCATCAAAACCAATGGAGCGTTTTTCCTCTTGTTAACTCTACATTTAGTCTGCATTTAATAAAAGGGTAGAAAAAATGCCAAGTATATATTCAGATGAATTGGATGAATTAGATAAATGTATCTCATTGCTCTTTCCAGAAATACAGGTTAGTAATAACTCCAGGCATGGAATTCTAATAGGCTTTTTGGTTGCATTATTATTAAATGTCACAATTAAGTTTAAGTTTAGTGTCATGTTCCATTAGTAGGAAAGATCCGCAGATATTTGAAGACTCAAATTTGTTGATTCAGATAATTTAGTTTAAAAAGTGTGGAGGGCTTCCTATGTGGCACAATGGTTAAGAATCCGCCTGCCAATGCAGGGGACACAGGCTCAATCCCTGCCCCAGGAACATCCCACATGCCACGGAGCAACTAGGCCCATGCGCCACAACTATTGAGCCTACGCTCTGGAGCCCCTGAGCCACAGCTGTTGAGCCCATGTGTCGCAACTGAAGCCCACGTGCCTGGAGCCCATGCTCCGCAATGAGAGTAACCACCATAATGAGGAGCCCGTGCACGACAATGAAGAGTAGCCCCTGCTCGCCACAAGTAGAGAAAGCCCGTGTGCAGCAATGAAGACCCAACACAGCCCATAAAAAAATTAATAATAATAAAGTTTACAAAAAAAATAAAAATAAAAAGTGTTGACACAACCTGACCTTCATTCTCCTCCCAGCCTGAGGACAGACATGGACTTGTCTGTGTTTTATGGGAAATTAGATAACTTAAGAGTCTGTCACCTCTAAGACATCTGCCTGGAATGTGGCTGTGTTGTTTGATCCTGTCCTGTCATTCCTGCTTTTCAGAGAAACCTTTTTAAAATTCCAAATGCCACTGCCCATCAGCAGTTGACGAATCCTGTGTCACCACTGCCCACACGGCCCTGGAGGCTCATCCACTCACCACGGGCCCTCTCATGTCTAAACAGAATGCCTCAAAATAAAACTCTCCACTCTCAGGCTGGTCCTCAAAAAGCACATTACCCATGAAGGAAACAATCCCATTTACCACTGCCACAAAAAGAATAAGATACCTAGGAATAAACCTACCTAAGGAGAAAAAAGACCTGTACTCAGAAAACTATTAAGATGTTGATGAAAGAAATCAAAGACGACACAAACAGATGGAGAGATATACCATGTTCTTGGACTAGAAGAATCTATACTGTGAAAATTGCTATACTACACAAAGCAATCTATAGGTTCTATACAATCCCTATCAAATTACCAATGACATTTTTCACAGAACTAGAACAAAACATTTACAAATTGTGTGGAGACACAAAAGACCTGGAGTAGCCAAAGCAATCTTGAAAAAGAAAAACGGAGGAGCTGGAGGAATCAGGCTCCCTGACTTCAGACTATATTACAAAGCTATAGTAATCAAGACAGCATGGTACTGGCACAGAAACAGAAATATAGATCAATAGAACAGGATAGAAAGCCCAGAGATAAACCCATGCACCTACAGTCACTTAATCTATGACAAAGGAGGCCAGAATATACAATGAGTGAAGATAGTTTCTTCAGTAAGTGGTGCTGAAAAAATTGGACAGCTATATGGAAAAGAATGAAATTAAACACTACATTTAAGACCTAAATGTAGGCCAGACACTATAAAACTCTTAGAGGAAGACATGGGAAGAACACTTTGACATAAATCACAGCAAGATCTTTTTTGACCCACCTCCTAGAGTAATGAAAATATAAACAAAGTAAAAAAATGGTACCTAACTAAACTTGAAAGCTTTTTCACACCAAAGGAAACCATAAACAAGATGAAGAGACAATCTTAGGAATGGGAGAAATTATTTGCAAATGAAGCAACTGACAAAAGGATTGATCCTCAAAATGTACAAACAGCTCATGCAGCTCAAAATCAAAAAAATAAACAACCCAAACAAAAAATGGGCAGAAAACCTAAAGACAAAGAAGACATACATATGGACAACAAACACAGGAAAAAATGCTCAACATCACTAATTATTAGAGAAAAGCAAAGCAAAACTACAATGAGGTATCACCTTACACCAGTCAGAATGGCCATCATAAAAAAAATCTGCAAACAACAAATGCTGGAGAGGGTGTGAAGAAAAGGGAGCCCTCTTGCACTGTTGGTGGGAATGTGAATTGATACAGCCACTATGCAGAACAGTTTGGAGGTTCCTCAAAAAACTAAACATAGAGCTACCATATGACCCAACAATCCTACTACTGGACATATACCCAGAGAAAACCATAATTCAAAAAGACACATGCACCCCAGTGTTCATTGTAGCACTATTTACAATAGCCAGGACATGGAAGCAACCTAAATGTCCATTGACAGAGGAATGGATAAAGACGATGGGGTACATATATACAATGGAATAGTACTCAGCCATAAAAAGGAACAAAATTGGGTCATTTGTAGACATGGATGGACCTAGAGACTGTCATACAGAGTGAAGTGAGTCAGAAAGAGAAAAACAAATATCGTACATTAATGTATATATGTGGAATCTAGAAAAATGGTACAGATGAACCTATTTGCAAAGCAGAAATAGAGACAGAGGTGTAGAGAACAAACGTATGGACACCAAGGGGGAAGGGGGGTGGTTGGTGGGGTGAATTGGGAGATTGGGATTGCCATATATACACCGCTATGTATAAAATAGATAACTAATGAGAACCTACTGTATAGCATAGGGAACTCTACTCGATGCTCTTTGATGACCGAAATGGGAAGGAAATCCAAAAAAGAGGGGATATATGTATACATATAGCTGATTCACTTTGCTGTACAGTAGAAACTAGCACAACATTGTGAAGCAACTACACTATAAAACAAATTAATAAAACATTTAAAAAATGTTATCTATGGATCAGAAAGTTTCAAATACTCTTGTGAGCATCAGTATTGTCCAACAGCTATAGCAATTGTTGCTCATGTTTTAATAAACTATATGATTTACAGCAGTGCTGAAGGCTCATGATTTTACTTCCATAATTTATCACGTAAAATTTTTAGTATGACTTTAAGGCACAGCACACTCAGACCGATGTAATCTTGGTGAGAAGTCTTCTCTGTGATGCCTCAGTGTGTGTCTGTTTGTTGGGGCGGGGGGTTGGGGGGGTGGGGCTGTCAGAGGGTCTGGAGGACAACTTGCCTGATTTTGTACTTTGAGCCTCAGAGACATGTCTCCTGTAACACGTTTAATACATTTGACCCCAAGCACTTCTCTCTCTCCACCACAAAGCTTGCAGGAATTGGTTTTTGTTTTTGTTTTGTTTTGGTGCATGCTCTTATAATGCCAAAATATCTTTTTTTAAAAGAATTTTTATTGAAATACAGTTAACATACAATAAACTGCATATATTTAGTGTACAATTTGATTTTTTTTTCTTATTAGTAATGTATATATGGCAATCCTAATCTCCCAATTCAGTCCCCCCCAACCATCCTCGCCTTCCCCACTTGGTGTCCATATGTTTGTTCTCTACATCTGTGTCTCTATTTCTACCTTGCAAACCAGTTGATTTGTACCATTTTTCTATAGTCCGCATATATGTGTTAATATACGATATTTGTTTTTCTCTTTTTGACTCACTTCACTCTGTATGGCAGTCTTTAGCCATCCATGTCTCTGCAAATGTCCCAGTTTTGTTCCTTTTTACAGCTGAGTAATATTCCATTTTATATATGTGAGTAATATTCCATTTTATATATGTATCCCATCTTCTTTATCCATTCATCTGTTGATGGACATTTAGGTTGCTTCCATGTCCTGGCTATTATAAATAGTGCTCCAATGACCATTGGAGTGCATGTGTCTTTTTGAATTATGGTGTTCTCATATATGCCCAGTAGTGGGATTGCTGAGTCATATGGTAACTCTATTTTAAGTTTTGCAAGGAACCTCCATACTGTTCTCCACAGTGTCTGTATCAATTTACATTCCCACCAACAGTGCAAGAGGGCTCCCTTTTCTCCACACCCTCTCCAGCATTTACTGCTTGTAGATTTTCTGATGATGCACATTCTAACTGGTGTGAGGTGATACCTCATTGTCCTTTTGATTTGCATTTCTCTGATAATTAGTGATGTTGAGCAGCTTTTCATGTTGCCTCTTGGCCATCCATATGTCTTTTTTGGAGAAATGCCTGTTTAGGTCTTCTGCTCATTTTTTGATTGGGTTGTTTGTTATTTTGATATTGAGCTGGATGAACTGTTTATATATTTTGGAGATTAATCCTTTGTCTGTGGATTCGATTGCAAATATTTTCTCCCATTCTGAGGGTAGTCTTTTCATCTTGCTTATAGTTTCCTTTGCTGTGCAGAAGCTTTGAAGTTTCATTACGTTCCACTTATTTATTTTTGTTTTTCTTTCCATTACTCTAGGAAGTGGATCAAAAAAGATCTTGCTGTGATTTATGTCGAAGAGTGTTCTTCCTATGTTTTCCTCTAAGAGTTTTATAGTGTCTGGCCTTACATTTAGGTCTTTAATCCATTTTGAGTTTCTTTTTGTGTATGGTGCTAGGGAGTGTTCTAATTTCATTCTTTTACATGTAGCTGTCCAGTTTTCCCACCACCACTTATTGAAGAGGCTGCCTTTTCTGCATTGTGTATCCTTGGCTCCTTTGTCATAGATTAGTTGACCATAGTTTATCTCTGGGCTCTCTGTTGTGTTCCATTGATCGATATTTCTGTTTTTGTGCCAGTACCATACTGTCTTGATCACCGTAGCCTTGTAGCATAGTTTGAAGTCAGGAAGCCTGATTCAACCAACTTCATCTTTTCTTCTCAAGATTGCTTTGGCTATTCGGGGTCTTTTGCATTTCCATACAAATCGTAAAATTTCTTGTTCTAGTTCTATGAAAAATGCCACTGGTAATTTGATAGGGATTGCATTGAATCTGTAAATTGCTTTCAGTAGTATAGTCATTTTCACAATGTTGATTCTTCTAGTCCAAGAACATGGTATATCTCTCCATCTGTTTGTGTCATCTTTGATTTCTTTCATCAACATCTTAATAGTTTTCTGAGTACAGGTCTTTTTTCTCCTTAGGTAGGTTTATTCCTAGGTATTTTATTCTTTTTGTTGCAATGGTGAATGGGATTGTTTCCTTAATTTTTCTTTCTGATCTTTCATTGTTGGTGTATAGAAATGCAAGAGATATCTGTGTGTTAATTTTGTATCGTTCAACTTTACTAAATTCATTGATTAGCTCAAGTAGTTTTCTGGTAGCATCTTTAGGATTTTCTGTGTATACTATCATGTCTTCTGGAAACAGTGACAGGTTTACTTCTTCTTTTCCAACTTGGATTCCTTTTATTTCTTTTTTTTCTCCGATTACTGTGGCAAGGATTTCCAAAACTATGTTGAATAGTAGTGGTGAGAGTGGACATCCTCATCTTGTTCCTAATCTTAGAGGGAATGCTTTCTGTTTTTCACCATTGAGAATGATGTTGGCTGTGGGTTTGTCATATACAGCCTTTATTATGTTGAGGTAGGTTCCCTCTGTGCCCACCTTCTGGAGAGTTTTTATCATAAATGGATGTTGAATTTTGTTAAAAGCTTTTTCTGCATCTATTGAGATGATCATGTGGTTTTTATCCTTCAATTTCTTAATGTGGTGTATCACATTGATTGATTTGCGTATATTGAAGAATCCTTGCATTCCAGGGATAAACACCACTTGATCATGGTGTAGATTCCTTTTAATATGTTGTTGGATTCTGTTAGCTAGTATTTTGTTGAGGATATTTGCATCTAAATTCATCAGTGATAATGCTCTGTAATTTTCATTTTTGTAGTATCTTTGTCTGGTTTTGGTATCAGGGTGGTGCTGGCCTCATAAAATGAGTCTGGGAATGTTCCTTCTTCTGCAGTTTTTTGGAAAAGCTTAAGAAGGATGGCTCTTCTCTAAATGTATGATAAAATTCACCTGTGAATCCATCTGGTTCTGGACTTTTGTTTGTTGGAAGATATTTAATCACAGTTTCAATTTCATTTCTTGTGATTGTTCTGTTCATATTTTCCATTTCTTCCTGATTCAGTCTTGGAAGGTTATACCTTTTTTGAATCTTTCGCATTTCATCCAGCTTGTCCATTTTATTGGCATATAGTGGATTGTAGTAGTCTCTCATGGTGCTTTTTATTTCTGCAGTGTCCATTGTAACTTCTCCTGTTTCATTTCTAATTTTATTGATTTGAGTCCTCTTCCTCTTTTTCTTGCTAGAGGTTTATCAATTTTATGTATCTTCTCAAAGTACCAGATGTTAGTTTTATTGATTTTTGCTATTGTTTTCTGTTTCTACTTCATTTATTTCTACTCTGATCTTTATGATTTCTCTGTGACTACTAAGTTTAGGTTTTGTTTGCTCTTCTTTCACTACTATCTTTAGGTGTAAGTTTTGATTGTTTATTTGGAATTTTTCTTATTTCTTGAGGTAGGATTGTATTGCTATAAACTTCCCCCTTAGAACTGCTTTTGCTGCATCCCATAGGTTTTGGATCATTGTGTTTTCATTGTCATCTGTGTCTAGGTATTTTTTGATTTCCTCTTTGATTTCTTCAGTGATCTCTTGGTTATTTAGGAGCGTATTGTTTAGCCTCCATGTGTTTGTGTTTTTTACAGGTTTTTTTCCAGTAATTGATTTCTAATCTCATAGTGTTGTGGTCAGAAAAGATGCTTTCTACGATTTCAATTTTCTTGAATTTACCAAGGCTTGATTTATGACCCAAAATGTGATCTATCCTGGAGAATGTTCCATGTGCACTTGAGAAGAACGTGTAATCTGCTGTTTTTGGATGTAATGTCCTATAGATATCTATTAAGTGTAGCTGGTTTATTGTGTCATTTAAAGGTTGTGTTTCCTTATTAATTTTCTCTGTGGATGCTCTGTCCATTGGTGTAAGTGGGGTGTTAAAGTCCCGCATTATTATTGTGTTACTGTTGATTTCCTCTTTCATAGTTGTTAGCATTTGCCTTATGTATTGAGGTGCTCCTATATTGGTTGCATATATATTTATACTTGTTATTTCTCCTTCTTGGATTGATCCCTTGATCTATATGTAGTGTCCTTTCTTGTCTCTTGCAACATTTTTTATTTTAAAGTGTATTTTATCTCATATGAGTATTGCTACTCCAGCTTTCTTTTCATTTCCATTTGCATGGAATATCTTTTTCCATCCCCTTACTTTCAGTCTGTATGTGTCCCTAGGTCTGAAGTGGGTCTCTTGTACACAGCATATATATGGGTCTTCTTTTGGTATCCATTCAGCCAGTCTGTGTCTTTTTTTTTTTTTTTAATTTATTTATTTTTTTGGGGGGTACACCAAGTTCAGTCATCTGTTTTTATACACATATCCCCGTATTCCCTCCCTCCCTCGACTCCCCCCCCACCCTCCCTCAAGTCCCCCCCATCCTCCCCCTCCCAGTCCTCTAAGGCATCTTCCATCCTCAAGTTGAACACCCTTTGTTATAGAACAACTTCCCACTGGCTATCTATTTTACAGCTGGTAGTATATATATGTCTGTGCTACTCTCTCGCTTGGTCTCAGCTTCCCCTTCACCCCCTGCCCCCTCCCAAACCTCGAGTTCTCTAGTCCATTCTCTGCATCTGAGTCCTTATTCTTGTCACTGAGTTCATCAGTACAATTTTTAGATTCCGTATATGTGAGTTAGCATACAATATTTATCTTTCTCTTTCTGACTTACTTCACTCTGTATGACAGACTCTAGGTCTATCCACCTCATTACATAGAGCTCCATCTCATCCCTTTTTATAGCTGAGGAATATTCCATTGTATATATATGCCACATCTTCTTTATCCATTCATTTGTTGATGGGCATTTAGGTTGCTTCCATGTCGTGGCTATTGTAAAGAGTGCTGCAATAAACATTATGGTACAAGTTTCTTTTGGGATTATGGTTTTCTTTGGGTATATGCCCAGTAGTGGGATTACTGGAGCATATGGTAGTTCTATTTGTAGTTTTTTAAGGAACCTCCAAATTGTTTTCCATAGTGGCTGTACCAACTTACAGTCCCACCAACAGTGCAGGAGAGTTCCCTTTTCTCCACACCCTCTCCAACATTTGTGGTTTCCAGATTTTGTGATGATGGCCATTCTGATCGGTGTGAGGTGATACCTCATTGTGGCTTTGACTTGCATTTCTCTGATGATGAGTGATGTTGAGCATCTTTTCATGTGTTTGTTGACCATCTGTATGTCTTCTTTGGAGAAATGTCTATTTAGGTCTTCTACCCATTTGTGGATTGGGTTATTTGCTTTTCTGGTATTAAGCTTCATGAGCTGCTTGTATATTTTGGAGGTTAATCCTTTGTCCGTTGTTTCATAGGTAATTATTTTTTCCCATTCTGAGGGTTACCTTTTAGTCTTGCTTATGGTTTCTTTTGCTGTGCAAAAGCTTTTAAGTTTCATGAGGTCCCATTTGTTTATTCTTGATTTTATTTCCATGATTCTAGGAGGTGGGTCAAAAAGGATCTTGCTTTGATGTATGCCATAGAGTGTTCTGCCTATGTTTTCCTCTAGGAGTTTGATAGTGTCTGGCCTTACATGTAGCTCTTTAATCCATTTGGAGTTTATTTTTGTGTATGGTGTTAGGAAGTGTTCTAATTTCATTCTGTTACATGTTGCTGTCCAATTTTCCCAGCACCACTTACTGAAGAGGCTATCTTTTTTCCATTGTATACTCGTGCCTCCTTTGTCAAAGATAAGGTGCCCATATGTGTTTGGGCTTACTTCTGAGTTCTCTATTCTATTCCATTGATCTTCCTTTCTATTTTTGTGCCAGTACCATACTGCCTTGATCACTATGGCCTTGTAGTATAGTTTGAAGTCAGGAAGCCTGATTCCATCCACTCCATTTTTCCTTCTCAAGATTGCTTTGGCTATTCGGGGTCTTTTGCGTTTCCATACAAATCATAAGATTTCTTGCTCTAGTTCTGTGAAAAATGCCATTGTGAAAAATGCCATTGGTAATTTGTTTGGGATTACATTGAATCTGTAAATTGCTTTGGGTAGTACAGTCATTTTCACAATGTTGATTCTTCCAATCCAGGAACATGGTATGTCCCTCCATCTGTTTGTGTCATCTTTGATTTCTTTCATCACTGTCTTAAAGTTTTCTGCATACAGATCTTTTGCCTCCTTAGGCAGGTTTATTCCTAGGTATTTTATTCTTTTTGTTGCAATGGTGAATGGGAGAGTTTCCTAAATTTCTCTTTCTGCTCTTCCGTTGTTAGTGTATAGGAATGCAAGAGATTTCTGTGCATTGATTTTGTATCCTGCTACTTTACTAAACTCATCAATTAATGCTAGCAGTTTCTGGTAGAGTCTTTAGGGTTTTCTGTATATAATATCATGTCATCTGCAAAGAGTGACAATTTTACTTCTTCTTTTCCAGTTTGGATTCCTTTGATTTCTTTTTCTTCTCTGATTGCTGTGGCTAACACTTCCAAACTATATTGAATAATAATGGTGAGAGTGGACACCCTTGTCTTGTTCCTGTTCTTAGAGGGAATTCTTCCAGTTTTTCCCCATTGAGAACGATGTTGGCTTTTGGTTTTTCATATATGGCTTTTATTATGTCGACGTAATTTCCTTCTGTGCCCATTTTCTGGAGAGCTTTTATCATAAATGGATGTTGAACTTTGTCAAAAGCTTTTTCTGCATCTATTGAGATGATCATATGGTTTTTATCCTTCAATTTGTTGATATGATGTATCACATTGATTGATTTGCGTATATTGAAGAATCCTTGCATCCCAGGGATAAACCCCACTTGATCATGGTGCATGATTTTTTTAATGTGCTGTTGGATTCTGTTAGCTAGTATTCTGTTGAGAATTTTTGCATCTATATTCATCAGTGATATTCGTCTGTAATGTTCTTTTTTGTGACATCTTTGCCTGGTTTTGGTATCAGGGTGATGGTGGCCTCATAGAATGAGTTTGGGAGTGTTCCTCCTTCTGCAATATTTTGGAAGAGTTTGAGAAGGATAGGTGTTAGCTCTTCTCTAAATGTTAGATAGAATTCGCCCGTGAACCCATCTGGTCCTGAGCTTTTGTGTGTTGGGAGATTTTTAATCACTGCCTCAATTTCCGTACTTGTGATTGGTGTGTTCATAGTTTTTATTTCTTCCTGGTTCAGTCTTGGAAGATTGTATTTTTCTAAGAATTTATTCATTTCTTCCAGGTTATCCAATTGATTGGCATATAGTTGCTTGTAGTAGTCTCTCATGATGTTTTGTATTTCTGAGATGTCTGTTGTTACTTCTCCTTTTTCATTTCTAATTCTGTTGATTTGCATCTTCTCCCTTTTTTTCTTGATGAGTCTGGCTAATGGTTTATCAATTTTGTTAATCATCTGAAAGAATCAGCTTTTAGTTTTATTAATTTTTGCTATGGCTTCCTTCCTTTCTTTTTCATTTATTTCTGCTCTGATCTTTATGATTTCTTTCCTTCTGCTCACTTTGGGGTTTCTTTGTTCTTCTTTTTCTAATTGTTTGAGTTGTGAGGTTAGGTTGTTTATTTGATCATTTTCTTGTTTCTTAAGGTAGGACTGTATTGCTATAAACTTCCCTCTTAGAACTGCTTTTGCTGCGCCCCATAGGTTTTGGGCTGTTGTGTTTTCATTGTTGTTTGTTTCTAGATATTTTTTGATTTCCTCTTTGATTTCTTTAGTGATTTCTTGGTTGTTTAATAGTGAATTGTTTAGCCTCCATGTGTTTGTATTTTTTGCAGTTTTTTTCCTGTAATTGGTATCTAGTCTCATGGCGTTGTGGTCTGAGAAGATGCTTGATATGATTTCACTTTTCTTGAATTTGCTGAGGTTTGATTTGTGACCCAAGATGTGATCTCTCCTGGAAAATGTTCCGTGTGCACTTGAGAAGAATGTGTAGTCTGTCGTTTTTGGATGGAATGTCCTATAAATATCAATTAAGTCGAGATGTGTCTTTTGTGTCTAATGTGTCATTTAAAGTTTGTGTGTCTTTATTTATTTTCTGTTTGGATGATCTGTCTATTGGTGTAAGTGGGGTGTTCAAGTCTCCCACTATTATTGTGTTAGTGTCGATGTCCCTTTTTATAACTGTTAGCATTTGCCTTATGTATTGAGGTGCTCCTATATTGGGGGCATAGATATTTACCATTGTGATATGTTCTTCTTGGATGGATCCCTTGATCATTAGGTAGTGTCCTTCCTTGTCTCTTTTATTTATTTTTTTTTAAAGTATGAGCGTTTTAATTAATACAAATACGAAACCACCATTACTATTGAGAGCTACCTAGAAAAAGAGGGCAATGCAGTGCCTCGTTTTATTTACCTGGACAATGACCTGCAACCTTCTAGGAAAGTCACTGAAACAAAGATTCCATCTATTAATGTAAGAAAATGTTTTAGGTAAGTCATTAAAGTAAAACAAAGAAAACAAACAAAAAATCCCCACATATACCCCAAATCCTGAACATAAAACAGTTTTATTTATTTAAAGGAATTGATACTTTCACCTCATATAATTGTGAACATTCAGTTAATCAGGATAACCGACCATGACATTATTCTGATTATTTTAAGGAGGGGGAAAAGAAGCAAAGGAGATAGAAAACTCCCACATGCTTTCACTTGTGGATGGTTGAGGTGCAGAAAATGTTCTTAGCATGGCTGGGTGTAGTGTTGATCACAGTTGCACAGTCTAACTGAGGTCCTTTTACTATTTCTGAGACTGCAGCCTGGAGGGGAAGACTATGAAAATAATTCCAAAAAGAATCAGGCAGTAGGTAGAGGCAATTCAGACAAGAGGGTGAAAGAGCTGAAAATGCAAATCATTGAGAAGAACTTGTAATTCAGGGAACTTGGAAGCTCTAGACTGCCTCCTAGTTTTAAGATACAAAGTCCTGGGACTTCCCTGGTGGTACAATGGTTAAGAATCCACCTGCCAATGCAGGGGACACGGGTTCGATCCCTGGTCCACAAAATCCCATGTGCCGCAGAGCAGCCAAGCCCATGTGCCACAACTACTGAGCCTGCGTGCTACAACTATTGAAGCCCACGCACTCCTAGAGCCCATGCTCCCTTGTCTCTTTTAATAGTCTTTACTTTCAAGTCTAATTTGTCTGATATGAGTATTGCTACTCCAGCTTTCTTTTGACTTCCATTTGCATGGAATATCTTTTTCCATCCCTTTCCTTTCAGTCTATATGTATCCCTTGGTCTGAAGTGGGTTTCTTGTAGGCAGCATATAGAAGGCTCTTGTTTTTGTATCCATTCAGCCAGTCTGTGTCTTTTGGTTGGAGCATTTAATCCATTTACATTTAAGGTGATTATTGACATGTGTGTTCCTATTACCATTTTCTTAATTGTTTTGGGTTTGTATTTGTAGGTGTTTTCCTTTTCTTGTGTTTCGTACTTAGAGTAGTTCCTTTAGCACTTGTTGTAAGGCTGGTTTGGTGGTGCTGAATTCTCTTAACTTTTGCTTGTCTGGAAAGCTTTTGATTTCTCCCTCAAATCTGAATGAGATTCTTGCTGGGTAGAGTATTCTTGGCTGTAGGTTTCTCTCTTTCAGGACTTTCAGTATATCCTGCCATTCCCTTCTGGCCTGCAGAGTTTCTGTAGAAAGGTCAGCTTATGGGTTTTCCCTTATATGTTACTTGTTGCTTTTCTCTTGCTGCTTTTAATATTTTTTCTTTCTGTTTAATTGTCGTTAGTTTGATTAATATGTGCCTTGGTGTATTTCTCCTTGGGTTTATTCTGTATGGGACTCTCTGTGCTTCTTGGACTTGGTGAATTATTTCCTTTCCCATGGTGGGGAAGTTTTCCACTATAACCTCTTCAAATATTTTCTCAGACCTTTTCTTGTTTTCTTCTTCTTCTGGGATGCCTATAATTCGAATGTTGGTATGCTTAATGTTATCACTGAGGTCTCTGAGACTGTCTTCTAATATTTTTATTCTTTTTTCTTTCTCCTGCTCTGTGGCAGTTATTTCCCCCATTCTATCTTCCAACTCACTTATTCGTTCTTCTGCCTCCTTCATTCTGCTGGTTATAGCATCTAGAGTATTTTTAATTTCAGTTATTTTGTTATCCATTGCTGTTTGTTTTTCTGAGTTCTTATGAACTGTTTCTTGTACTTTTTCTATTTTGTTATCGAGATTTTGTATCATTTTTACTATCATTACTCTGAATTCTTTTTCAGGCATTTTTCCTATTTCTTCCTCATTTATTTGGTCTTGTGGGTTTTTTTCCTGCTCCTTTGCCTGCATGGTGTTTCTTTGTTTCCTCATGGTTGTCCAAACTTTTGGGGTTGCTTGTCCTGGCGATAGAGGTGTTTATAGAAGACTGTCCAAGCCTCAGACTAATGTCCAAGTGTTGGGTTAAACAAATATTAAGTCTAGGAAACACATACATGTATAAGACACAGAATTACTGAATCTATTAGTACATAAGGCTCTGGAAAGCCCTGACAGAACCCCAGTGTGCTATCAGATATTCAAAGAGAAACCCACCAGAAATTGACAACTGAAACAGAACAAATCAGAGAGAAAAGCAAAAGCAAACAAACAAATAACACCTTACACATACAAACACTAATCCAGGGAGATTTTGTAAGCTAGAATCAAATATAGAAAAGAGCTAGAGTACCACCAGACAGAATGGAGATTCTCAGAATGAAATTAGGCAATTATACTAAGAACTAAGATAAAGACAAAAACCTAATATTAAATATCAAGGTGGTGTGTTGTCTGGAGAATAGAGCAAGGAGTCTGAGCAGATCGATAGTGTTGCTTATAAGTATGCTAAGATAAAATAAACTAAAAATGGCTGGAAAAAAAGGGGAACAGAAGAGCATAGTGTGATTGGAAATATGCAAATAAAAAGAAAGGAATAGAAATGTATAAAAGCTAGGGATGAAAGGAAAGTATGAGAGATATATTGTCCGTACTACCAAAAACTTAGCTAGAAATAGAAGTATATAAAAAGGCAAAAAAATAAAAATAGAATAAAAAATAGCATTAAAAAATTAGGTTATAAAATTTGTAGATCCCTTAGGACTAAGATCGTAATTAATAAAGGAAAAAAGAAAAAGAAAAAGAAAAAACAAAATCCAGGACTGATCCCAGAATGGACCAGTTCAATAGGAGTGATACTAATATTTCTGTTTCCTTAGCGTCTCAGCTATAAGTGTCCTTCTACTCGCCTTGGGTTTTTTTGCATTATTCTGTGACCAGCAGAGCTTCCTTTGTTGTTCGTCTGTAAGAGTAAGTGTGTGGGCAGGGAGAGGGTACAATAGTGGCTCCTTTCCCTGGGAGTCAGTGAGCAGTGGCGCACTGTTGTTTCAGTCGGGCTTGGAGGTGCCTGTTGCAAAGGGATGCCAGTGGCTCAGGTGTAAACAGAAAGTCTCAGAGTTGGGCCTCTCTCCGGGTTTTTTTTTCTCTGCAGCCTCCCTGCTGCCGGAGTTCCAAGGGGTTTTGATCTAGCCCCGCCCGAGTGCCTGAGGGTACTTGTTATCCCTGAGCGCCTTAGGTGGCCCACAGGGCGTCTCTCCATTGACTGTTGAGAGAGAGAGGCTCTGCCCGCAGCTCCTCCCCGCCGCCAGCGAGACTGCAGCCTCCACCTGCCATCATGGCCGGGCAGCTCTCAGGGGCTGGCACTCCTTGCTGCCGACCTCTTCCCTTCTGTCCTCTCAGTCCATCACCTTACTGGCAACAATTTTCTTCACCCTGAACCAGCTCTCCGGTTCCCACGCTCCCGCTCCCGGAACCTCTGTTCAGCTGTGAATTGACGTCTTGGTCCGGGAACGCTGAGCTGTGGTGTGGACCCTCCATGTGTTTCTCACTCCCTCCCTTCTGCCACAGCTCCGCTGCTTCACCCTCTTTGAGCCATCGTAGATGCCTCCCTACCGGTTATGTCGGGCTCCTTGCGGTCCTTTCTGGTGTCCAAGGTCGTCTGCTGGTCTTTAGCTGATTCTCTGTGGGAATTATTGTGTCCTTCAGTGCATTCCCAATGCATCTGTGGAGAGTGATGCCCTCCATGTCCCTCTACTTCACCGCCATCTTTTTCTCCTCCCAGTCTGTGTCTTTTGGTGGGTGTATTTAGTCCATTTACATTCAAGGTAATTATCAATATGTATGTTCCTATTACCATTTTCTTAATTGTTTTGTTTTTGTTTATATAGGTCCTTTTCTTCTGTTTCCCACTTAGAGAAGTTCCTTTAGCATTTGTTGTAGGGCTGGCTTGTAGTGCTGAATTCTCTTAGCTGTTGCCTGTCTGTAAAGCTTTTGATTTCTCCATTGAATCTGAATGAGATCCTTGTTGGGTAGAGTATTCTTGGTTGTAGGTACTTCCCTTTCATCACTTTAAATATATCATGCCACTCCCTTCTGGCTTGCAGAGTTTCTGCTGAGAAATCAGCTGTTAACCTGATGGAAGTTCCCTTGTATGTTATTTCTCATTTTTCCCTTATTACTTTTCATAACTTTTCTCTGTCTTTAATTTTTGTCATTTGACTACTATATGTCTTGGCGTGTTTCTCCTTGGGTTCTTCCTGCCTTGGACTCTTTGCGCTTCCAGGACTTGGGTAGCTATTTCCTTTCCCATGTTAGGGAAGTTTTCAACTATAATCTCTTCCAATATTTTCTCACATCTCTCTCTCTTCTCTTTCTGGGATCACTATAATGCGAATGTTGGTGTGTTTAAACGTCCCAGAGGTCTCTTAGGCTGTCTTCAGTTCTTTTCATTCTTTTTTCTTTATTCTTTTCTGCATCATTGATTTTCACCATTCTGTCTTCCAGGTCACTTATTCGCCCTTCTGCCTCAGTTAATCTGCTATTGGTTCCTTCTAGTGTATTTTTCATTTCAGTTTTTGTGTTGCATATCTCTCTTTGTTTGTTCTTTAATTCTTCTAGGTCTTTGGTAAACTTTTCTTGTAACTTTTCAGTCTTTTCAGCCAGTCTATTTTCAAAGTCCTGGATCATGTTCGCCATCATTATTCTGAGTTCTTTTTCTGGAAGGGTGCCTATCTCCTCTTCATTTAGTTGTTTTTCTGGGGTTTTATCTTGTCCCTTCATCTGGTACAAAGTCCTCTGCCTTTTCATTTTCTCTGTCTTTCTGTGGCTGTGGTTTTCAGTTCCACAGAATGAAAAACTGCTGATACTGCTTGGTACTGCTGTCTGCCCTCCTGTGGAGGAAGCTATCTAGGAGGCTTGTGCGTGCTTCCTGATGGGAGGGGATTGATGGTGGGTAGGGCTGGGTGGGCAGAGCTCAGTAAAACTTTAATCTTCTTATGTGCCCATGGGTGGGGCTGTGTTCCTACCTTATTGGTTGTTTGGCCTCAGGCTATCCAGCACTGGAGCTTATAGGCTCTTTGGTGGGACTAATGGCAGACTCTGGGTGCTCTCACACCAATGAGCACTGCCCAGAGCCCCTGCCCCCAGTGTTCTTGTCCCCGTGGTGAGCCACAGCTGCCCCCACCTCTGCAGGCAACCCTCCAACACCAGCAGGTAGGTCTGGTTCTGTCTCCTATGGGGTCTCTGCTCCTTCCCCCTGGGTCCTGGTGAACACACTATTTTTTGTGTGCCCTCCATGATTGGAGTCTCTGCTTCCCCCAGTCCTGTGGAGGTCCTGCAATCAAATCCCGTTGGCTTTCAAAGTCTAATTTTCTGGGGATTCCTCCTCCCATTGCCTGACTCCCAGGTTGGGAAGCCTGACGTGGGACTCAGAACCCTCACTTTAGTGGGTGGACTTCTGTGGTATAACTGTTCTCCAGTTTGTGAGTCACCGACCCAACATTTATGAGATTTGATTTTATCACAGTTGCGCCCCTCGTACCATCTCATTGCAGGTTCTCCCTTGTCTCTGAATGTGGGATGTCTTTTTTGGTGAGTTCCAGTGTCTTTCTGTTGATTGTTCAGCAGTTTGTTGTAATTCCAGTGCTCTTGCAAGAGGGAGTGAGTGCATGTCCTCCTACTCCACCATCTTCAGGAATTGTTAAATGAGTTTTTTGTTTGTTTTTTGGTTTGTTTTTTTTTATGTTTTTTTTATTGATGTATAGTTAACTTACACTGTTTCAGGTGTACATCAAAGTGAGTCATGCTATACAGTAAGTCCTTGTTTTCTATTTTATGTACAGTAGTGTTAAACCCAAATTCCCAGGTTATCCCTCCCATCCTTTCCCCTTTGGTGACAATAAGTTTGTTTTCAGTGCCTGTGAGTCTCTGTCTATTTTGTGAATAAGTTCATTTGTACCATTTTTTTAAGAGTCCACATCTAAGTGATATCATATGATATTTGTCTTTCTCTGTCTGACTTCTTTAGTATAATCAATCTTCTTCTTTAGTCCATCCATGCTGCAAATGGCATTATTTCATTCCTTTTTTATGGCTGAGTAACATTCCATTTTATATATGTACCACATCTTCTTATTCATTCCTCTGTCAGTGGACATTTAGATTGATTCCATGTCCTGCTTGTTGTAAATAGTGCTGCTATGAACATTGTGGTGCATGTGTCTTTTCAAATCATATTTTTGTGCAGGTGTATGCCCTGGAATGAGATTGCTGAATCATATAGTAACTCTATTTTTAGTTTTTTAAGGAACCTCCATACGGATCTCCATAGTGGCTGCACCAATTTGCATTCTTACCAACAGTAGACTTTTTGATGAATACATTAAATATATGCAGTTTTTATGTATCAATTATACTATTTTAAAATTTTATATTGAAGTATAGTTTATTTACAGTGTTGTGTTAGTTTCAGGTGTACAGTAAAGTGATTCAGTTATATGTACACATATATCTATTCTTTTTCAAATTCTTTTCCCATTTAGGTTATTACAGATTATTGAGTATAGTTTTCTGTGCTATATAGCAGGTCCTTGTTGGTTATCTATTTTATAGATAATAGTGTGTTTATGTTAATCCTAAACTCCTAATTTATCCCCTCCTCTTTCCCATTTGGTAGCCATAAGTTTCCTTTCTAAGTCTGTGACTCTATTTCTGTTTTGTAAATAAGTTCATTTGTACCATTTTTGAAGATTCCACACATAAGTGATATCATATGATATCTGTCTTTTTCTGACTTACTTCACTTAGAATGATAATCTCTAAGTCCATCCATGTTCTTGCAAATGACATAATTTCATCCTTTTTTTAATCCATTCCTTTGTTGATGGACATTTAAGTTGCTTCTTTGTCCTGGCTATTATAAATAGTGCTGCTATGAACATAGGGGTGCATTATCTTTTTCAATTACAGTTTTCTCTGGATATATGCTAAGAAGTGGGATTGCTGAATCATATGGTAATATTATTTTTAGTTTTTTGAGGAACCTCCATGCTATTTTCCATAGTGGCTGTACCAATTTACATTCCCACCAAGAGTGTAGGAGGTTTCCCTTCTCTCCATACACTCTCCAGCATTTATTGTTTGTAGACTTTTTGATGATGGCCATTCTGACCAGTGTGAGGTGGTACCTCATTGTAATTTTGATTTGCATGTCTCTAATTTTTAAACTTTATGTTTATAAAATTTAATTAAACTTCAGGAAGTGTATGGTTTAAAGTTTCTGATTTGGCAAGAATTCCTGATTTGCCCAATACTTTCAGATAAATCATTGCCAATTTTTGAATGAATTAATTAATTAGGTTAAATTAACTTGCAACATTATAAAACATATTTTCAAAGGTTTTATACCTAAACTATTATTGCTAATATTTTCGAACGTTTTATACCTAAAGTGTTATTTTTAATGTATGCTGCCGGTTGGGGCCTCCAAAGGAAAATGCCTTGGGTGTCCAAAGGCCCTGGATGTCCCAAAGTCTCTCCACCTGTCCTCACCTTGGGTGATCCTCCCTGTGTGGGTCCACACAGATGTGGGTTTACAGGACCATGTGTCTGCTCTATCAGTGATATATTAATGTGTTTATCGGTGGGGAAAACATGCTATTTTAGAAGAATAGTCACTGTTCTGAATTAGCAGTACCAGATTGCCACCAAATAACTATGATTTGTGAGGTGACTAATGCTCTGAGCTCATAGGTGTGTAAAGGCAGCTGGTCCCTCAGTATTGTAATGCTAGCAACCCCCGCTCCCCCTCTGTAATGTGCACACAGTCCCCCCCGGGGTTTCTATAAAAGGGAGGCATGGTGCTGGGAGAGGGCTGACCCTCTGGTACCAATTTTCAGGTGTGTGATGAGAAGTTAAAAGGCATGGAAGGGATTATAATAACACCCCCCCACCCCCGCAGTGGCCGCCTGCCCCACTCCTCATCCCAGCCCTGGTCACGGAGCTAGTCGTTTTTAAGCCTTGCTGGTTTTCCACGCGTGGTGATTAGCTCATTGGTGAAATGGCTATTTATCAGCTTCAAACATTACCTTTAGATGTTTTACTTTGATAAATGAGAATATATTTCACTTCCCTCCCACTGTCCAATATAAAGATATGGTTATTTTTAGTTTTCTACTGGTTACAATTAAAAAAGAAAAAACAGTAGCAAAAAAAAAAACACAGAACCAAGAACACATAACCATCTGTTCCCAGGTCCACAGACGGCTCTTTCCTCCTCATTTTATTTTTTTGGTGATTTTGTTTTCTTTTTTTCTTTTTTTTTTCTTTTTCTTTTATTGAGATATAATTAACATACAATAAACTGCATATATTTAAAGTGTACAATTTGATATTTTTTTCTTATTAGTAATGTATATATGGCAATCCCAATCTCCCAATTCATCCCACCCCAACCTCCCACCTCGCTTTCCCCACTTGGTGTCCATATGTTTGTTCTCTACATCTGTGTCTCTATTTCTGCTTTGCAAGCTGGTTGATTTGTACCATTTTTCTAGATCCTGCATACATGTATATGATATTTGTTTTTCTCTTTCTGACTCACTTCACTCTGTATGACAGTGAAGTGACTCTGAATGCCTCCTCATTTTGTAAAACAGGAACATTGGCTTGTCACTCTGTGTCTTCACTTCCATCTCCCCAGGTCCAGTGGCCATAGTGGGACCATTCATTCCCAAGAGTAAAAGCACTTAGATTATATTCTATAACCACCATCTGTATTCTATAATTCACATCTTCCGAGAATTATTTATGAGTCACTTTGCTATCAAGAACTTTTACCATATACAGATAAGGTAAATATTGTTCATTACAGAGTGAAAATTAATGCTGGAATGTCATGTGTGCAAGTGCAGTTTCTTCAGTCTCGGTGGAGGGTATCCCCAGCATAATCTGGAGTGCAGTGGACCATTTACCCCCAGCTGCCTTTATCAAGACTGTGGTTGAGTTTCCACAAGCTCTGTCACATCCCTCCCCTCACCACCTGGGTCTGTTGCCCCCCGAGCCATCCCCCAGATCTACTGCACAGTGCATTTGAGGATGGCATTCTCAGTTTTCCTTTTGTGAATTTCTTGCCTTTGTTTTTCTTAATTTCCTCTCTCATTTTGCTGCAGCCCATTCTTCTGGTGACATGGAATACAAAAGTTTCTGGTGACATGGAATACAAAAGTCTCTGAGTCCTGGCTCAGCTCAACTGCCTGTATTCTGCCCTATTGATTGATAATTGAATGGATATGGGCTACTAGATTCGAATCCATTTTCTTTAGAAACTTGAAGTCTTACTTCATAACCTTCTGTAAATTGCTAATGATTATTGGGATATGAAGCTGATTTTTTACCTTTGATACTAACCATTTGTTTGTTTGTGTTCAATTGTTTTTGTTTTCTTCCTGAAAGCTCTTATAATCTTTTTATATTTCATATTGTAAATTTTCAAATATGTCTAGGTGTAAGTGTGTATATGTGTATGTTAAATTCGTTCAGCTAAGAACTCAGGGGTCCCTTTCTGTGCAAACTTCTCTCCTTCTGCAGTTATAGCAGTTATGTTCTCTATGTTTAAAATAATTTATCCACTTCAAATTCTTTGTCAATAACTAAGTCAGATACTGGACTCCTACACACCCCTCCACATCTGCCGGCGTCTTTTATGTTCCTCCTCTGTAACTTCTCTCTCTTGCTTTTATTTTACCTTCTACAACAATCCCATTCATTCTTCTGCATGTTTTTTGTCTTGTCAAAGACGTGTGTGTGTACACAAATATAAATACCATAAGTAACTTTTTAAACCTCCAAGACCTCTTCGCTTTTTACTGCTTTGCTTTGTGTAACATCAGGCCCTAGTTAATAACTGGACACAATTGGAGAACCTTATATTGAAACCCAGCTTTTCTTTTATTCACATTTATTATGATTTGTTTTTGACTACAGATACAATTAAATCAGTAAGCACCAAGCCTACTCTAGTCCCTGTTGGCTATAAAATTTAGGGCAGCATTTAACTTCCCTGTCCCAGTTTCCATAGCTGTAAAAAGAAAACAAACAAAAAAAAAACATAATAATCCTTTACCAGATCTTCCAGGCTTGATATTAAAATCAAATGTGAAACCTCATTCAAAGCATTTCATGCTGTATAAATGCAACATACTGTTTCTAGAAAAAAAAATCCATGTAGTAGAACTGTCAGAAAACATGAGGAAAAGACATTCATTGACTTTTTCTGGAAGAGAACACTTGTAAAGTGCCGGTGGCTTCAGCCCCTCGCAAGGGTGGGGTCTGACTGGTCATGTTCTCTGCTAAGAGTGTGTCTGTAGGAAAGGATTTGGTAGCCAGTGAACTGTTACTGTTGTCCTATAAGTAATATTATATTTCAACCTTGCATGAGCTAGGCATGTCCTTTTTTGTGTATGGCAAGGACAGTTGGTCTCATATTTATAAAAAGTGATGGTATCACTGTGGCTTCTCTTAAACAGTTAGGGGAAGGTACATCTTCTGTAACCTCTGTCAGGGCCTTTGTGAACTACTGTGGGGTCTGTAGCAGCATAAACTCTCCTCTGTTTGGTGTCCATCACATCTCTGCGATCCGTTCTTAACTGGCATGAAAATTGGACTTGAAGACACACGATTCCTTCAAAGTCAAGAAGATACATTTACATAAGTTTCGTGTTATTTTCTTCTAAAACTGTGTTTTGCTAACATCCCACATCTCTGCATGGCTGTCACCTTGCATCACTAGAGTCTTCACTGCCTGGAGTGGAAATTCATGGGCTGGAGTGAAGCTCTGACTTGGCTGCTCTAAGTACAGCTTTGCTGCTGTGGCTGTGGTGGTGGTGGTGGTGGTTATTATTATTTTTATTATTAGGACTACTGAGGTGGTTTGCCATAAGAATTGAGAACTAGGACTCTGATGTCTACCCTTTTGACTTCAGAACTTGGCTCCCCCACTTCTCTGAGCTCAGACAATTCTAAAGCTCTCAGTGCCCCAATTTCCTGACACTTCCATGGAACCAACAGTAGTATAATCTTCATAGAGTTTTTATAAGGATTAAACATGATCATGTCTGTAAAGAACTGATAGTAGAAAGTGTGTAGTGTTAGCTGCTATTGTCATATTGTTGTTTTTACCACAGGATTCTTAATTCCTAAAATGTTCTAACGTGACATATATGTAACCTTTTGTCAAAACTTCAGGTAAAGTGTGTGTGACGCACAGTAAAGCTGTATAATGTCTCATGTTTGGGGAAAATTTTTTAAATGCTACTATTCTTAAATGTAAATTACTGAATCTCATAAAAATCATAGAACTTTATAAACATTTCATTAGATATAGATAGTAAGCAGTATATCAGTAAAATTTACTAACACAATAAAAGAAAATTTATGCCAGTCTTTTCAATAAACTCTTCAGCAGGTATTTTATTGGATGAAACTTTGCTCTTTGTTGGATGTGGTTTGGGGAAAAAATAAATAAGATGGTTAAAGGAAATAGAGAACCAAAATTCATTTTTGAATGTTTATTTGTTTAAAGTAGGTAAAGCATTAACATGCTTTAACATTTACAAGTATAAAAAAAATGGTACTGATGAACCCAGTGACAAGACAAGAATAAGGATGCAGATGCAGAGAATGGACTAGAGGACACGAGGTTGGGGGGGCGGAGGGCGAAGGGGAAGCTGGGACGAAGTGAGAGAGTAGCATAGACATATTTACACTACCAAATGTAAAATAGATAGCCAGTGGGAAGTTGCTGTATAACAAAGGGAGATCAACTTGCTGATGGGTGATGCCTTAGAGGGCCTAGACGGGGTGTAGGGAGCAGGGAGTCACAGGAGGGAGGGAATATGGGGATATGTGTATAAATACAGCTGATTGACTTTGGTGTACCTCAAAGAAAAAATAAAAAAACAACATAGGGAGATTGGGATACCAAATTGCACACTCTAAATTTATGCAGTTTATTGTATGTTAACTGTATCTCAATAAAAGTTCCTTAAAAATAAATAAAAGTATAAATGAAATTTAAATAAATAAATAAAGGACTATCATATGGGTGGGGAAAAATAAAAAATAAAAGTGTAAATGTGTGTACATAGATGCCTCCACCAACCCGATTTCCCCTCCCCCATCCCCCTTGCAGAGGTAACAGTGTCTCAATCTCTCCTTTGTATTTCCAGAGATATTTTAGGCAGAGGTGAACAAACATATTTGCCTCCCTTTTTATACAAATGGAAGTATACTAAACATCTTTTCTGCTCATCTTCTTTCACCAAAAGCTGTATTGTTGGTATTGTTCAACGTCTGTACGTAATGAACTTCTTAATGTGTTAATGACTCAGAGCTTCATTGGGTGGATGTCTCTGGCTGATTCTGGCACTGCTGATGGGCAGTGTTGTTAACATACTTGCTGTTATAGAAGCGCTGAACAGGGCTTCCCTGGTGGCGCAGTGGTTAAGAATCTGCCTGCCAATGCAGGGGACATGGGGTCGAGCCCTGGTCCAGAAAGATCCCACATGCTGTGGAGCAACTAAGCCCGTGCGCCACAACTACTCAGCCTGTGCTCTAGAGCCCACAGGCCACAACTGTTGAGCCCACGTGCCACAACTACTGAAGCCCACGCGCCCAGAGCCTGTGCTCCACAACAAGAGAAGCCACTGCAATGAGAAGCCTACACACCAGTGAGTGAAGAGTAGCCCCCATTCTCCACAATACAGAAAGCCCACTGGCAGCAACAGAGACCCCACACAGACAATACATAAAAATAAGTAAATAAAATTTTTTTAAAAATCCTTGCTTGTTAAAAAAAAAAAAGAAGAAGCGCTGAACAAAAGATGTCGTGCAATTTAAATAAGCGTGTATGTGTGTGGTACACCTGCAAAATAACTTTTAAGAAAGGGAAATAAATGCTGGGTGAAGGATTAGAAGCATGGTAACTAATTTTTGAAGGAAATTTAAAGTTTTATTTTATTTTTGAATATTAATAGCTCACAATTGAATATGAAGAAAGAGATGAACAGTAAACATAAGACTCCCTCACAGCACTTTCCTTCCTTCGTCCAGGTCCCCTTACCAGTCTCATCAGCCTTGTCTTTTCCCTCCAGAGATGCGTGCCGGGTATATGAGCACATATGCTTATGTAGAAGAATTCCTTTCTCCAGGTGGGCGTTTGTCTTCCACGTAGCAGTTTGTGGAATCAGCATACTCTTGCCTGATGTCTGTGGGCACAGAGCTGCCGGGCTGGAGTGTCCACGGTCACATTAGAGGGACTCTTTGTCCTTGTCCCTCAGGCTCAGCCAGCCTGGACCTGACCCGTAGAGATGATGGTTTCTTCCACCTTCACGGAGCTCGTTGTCTCCCTGGAGGAAGCAATAGCTGTGAATCCTGCAGCCCTAACCCTTGACCACTGATGCTCAGACCTGCTCCCACCCCCCCAGACACTGGGTACACTGCAAGTGTCCTGGGACTCTCTTTACCATCTTCCCAGAAAACCCTTCACTTAGAAGCCTTTTTTTTTTTTTGTATTTATTTATTTACTTATTTATTTATTTATTTTTGGCTGTGTTGAGTCTTCGTTGCTGTGCGCTTGCTTTCTCTAGTTGCGGTGAGCGGGGGCTACTCTTTGTTGTGGTGCACCGGCTTCTCATTGCTGTGGCTTCTCTTGTTGCAGAGCTCTAGGCGCCCGGGCTTCATTAGTTGCCGCACTCAGGCTCAGTAGTTGTGGCTCGTGGGCTATAGAGCACAGGCTGAGTAGTTGTGGCTCACGGGCTTAGTAGCTCCGCATGTGGAATCTTCCCAGACCAGGGATCAAACCCGTGTCCCCTGCATTCGTAACCACTGTGCTACCAGGAAAGTCCCTCTCCTAAGGCTTTTATTTCCTGTGTCTCACCTCCTCTCTCTGGTTTTCTCTCTCTCTCTCTGATGGATCACATCTTCCATCGACTCCTGGGGAAAGGTGATGTGGGTGGTTAATCTTGGGATCTTGTATATTTAAAATATCTTTAACTTATTCTCCTACCTGATTTTTCTGGATGTAGGATTCCTGGTTTAAAATAAGAAGGAATTTTCCAGTTGTCTTTCTGCCTGTCAATGTTACTCTTGAACAGTCTGAAGACATGCCGAGTCCTTGTTCTTTGCATAGGGCAATTTGTGTTGCTCTCCCCCATGGCTGCTTTAGGGTCTTGTTTTTTGCCTCCAGCGTTCTGAAATGTCACAGTGATTTGCTGGTATGTGTCATCCACCTCACTGGGTACCGGGAGGGCCTATTAATCTGGATTTTATTTCCTTTCATACTAAGAAGTGGTCTCAGATTCTCAAATTGTATTGCATTGCATTATACTATATTTTTATGTTGTACATGTTACATTATATATAATACATATTGTAGTATAATGTATATAGCACATATTAAGTGTAATGTAATATTTTAATATCATTGTGTAAATTATTATTTTTAACAAACTGAGCAGGAAGAGGCTGTTAAAGGGCACTTATTGAGGAAATTGCACGTTAGTTACTTGCAGAGGAATGAGGTCTACATTAACAATGTAAATAACTATTTCTAATATTTTCAAATTATTTTGGAAACAAATTACTGAATTTGACGTACCATATTTTAGCACGAGTCTCACACACACATGCATATTTATAAAATATATTCTGCTAGTCTTTATTATATAGACTAATTGAAAGAATGTAATTTTTGGTAAATCACAATATTTTGAAAAGAGGAATTAAAATTCCAAATGTCAAAGTTTGCTAAACCTTACTTTTACAACAGAAATACGATATCATTTTCTTAGATATTTTGCAGTCTTTCCTAATGTCAAATAAGATAGCTCTACCTTTTCTGAGCTCATAAAACAAATATGTGAGCGTCCACCAAATAAAAACAGCACATATTTATCATTGATAATTCCTACAGGTATTGAAGATACTGATGCAGGTTTATAAATCCTAAGCTATTATAATAGGTAGAGCCAATAATAAACGTGTAAGTATTCAGATTATTTCCCCCGATGATCCAACCAAGGATGATCCAGCCATGATCTTCCCGTGATGTGTTCAGCATGTAAATATTATGACTCCGTTCACAGGATGTTAAGGAGAACCTCAATCATGTTTTGTGGCACTGAGGAGTGGAAGCAGAATTCTACTAATCACATTTCTTTATTAAATTCCGTGTTACTGTTACATTACATCTTGTTATGCTGAAAACACGTATTTCATTTGTAAAGGCTAAAACACAATTGGCAATTGTAATACTTTCCTTCTTTTAGTTGTTGTTACCTTTATTTATTGGAATAGTTTGACAGTAGCACTGACGTGATGCTCGGTGATTCTTCACGGTTTGTGTTGTTCCTCTTTGTTTTCAGCCTGCGGTGACCAGGAGTTCAGGGAGGTGGCCAGCAGACTGCGGGACTGGTTCAAGGCCCTGCACGAGAGCGGAAGCCAAAACAAGAAGACGAAAGCCTCACTGCGGCCAGAGAGAAGCAGTAAGGTTTCTAAATTTCTTGTGTGTCATTGTCTTTGATACAGGATTTTATGTTCAATGAATCACTTAGAGCGCAGGTTACTCTTTACTTAGATGCTTAACAGAAGTTGGAATATCATTTTTACTTCTAAGCTCACCCATAACATGTATTTTGCGAGGAAATAAAGCATTTGTGACAACTCTGGTTGGAAAAGGAATATCGCCTTAGAGACAGCAGTAAGCTTCCAGTTGAATTGAAAGAGTCGGAATATATTCCAGTATTTTGGTGGAAGTGCTAAAGAGTAGAACAACGTAGGGAATGAGGGGAATAATTGTGAAATGCTTAGATTTTTAAAGAGCATGATTAGCTGAGGGCGGGGGGCATTAGCCATTTCTGATTTGACCCAACCACATCTGTAGACAAATAGGATATTTTGTCACGCTCAATGCACATCAGATTCATAAAAGAAAGAAGGAAATGAGAGTCAAATGAATCTGACATGATTCTTTCATCTGTAGAATCAACTAAAACTGTTTAATTTCTTAGAAATAGGAATTGCAAGCTGAAATCGAGCACTTGCTAAGAATAATTTTATGCACTCTTCATTTTATGCTTTTTCATTTATAAAAACTATTTGTTACATTTTTCGTGCATATAAAAGAAAGATATTGAAACATAAGCTTAATTTTAGGGAGCTTTTAAGACTGACGGGTTTGCTCTAAGATACAAGGGGAGGATGTAGGGGTGGCACCCAGCTGATAGAGAAGGGCCCAGGGCTGCTGCTTATCTTGACAAGACCATTCACTCCCACTTGCAATTCTTAGAAGTCTGTTTCTAACAAAATCACTTGATAAGAAGGCATAGCCAGTCCCTAATCTATGTTTCCTAAAATGCCCCATTTGTTTTCTTGTCATCAAGGAATTTTCTATAATCACAGTCTTTGGTGTTTACAGATCGTATTTATGTTCAAAAGAATGTAACAATTCTTTTTCATTCAGCTTTCACAGAAAGACATAATAATTGTGTGTGAATGTGTGGTGGCTCCGTCTATATGTTTCTTCTTAGGAAGTCCCCAAAGAAACCGTGGTATTTCCCTACCCTGTAAGAGTGCTTTCAAGCTAGTCTCCAGAACTGTCGTTTAAATTTTTGGCAGAAGTTAATTTGTTGATGCTTTGAGAGTAAGTAAGATGCCCGATCTTACTTAATAGAAAAATAAAGTATGTTTGCCCCTGTATTCATGTCTGGGGTGGGGTAAAGGTTTGTTCCAGATCCTTCTGTATTGACTTCTTTGATTCACGTCCACACCTGTCCTCCCAGCACTCATACTCATATTTAAGTATTTTTATTGCTTACTAACTCACCTTTCTCTGTTGAACTTAGTTAAGACTAATAATTCCTCTCGTATTTGGAGATGGATAAAAGGAGAGCTTTTAGGACACTCAGTACAATGCCTGGTTAATTGTACTCGTTCATAAATATTATTTCCCTTTTTAGCTTTTTCTTGGAAAAAACGAGACAGTCTTAATATTGGGGGCGAATTACAGGAAGCTCTTTGGGAGTTGAATGTCTTTGGAGAATAAGTGAAACAGTAGGTACAGAATTCATCATAGAGCTTGAAGGGGTCAGAGGCCAAAGGAAATAAATTTCCAAAAGGAAGTTGTTAAAACATAAGACAAGTCCCTAGATGGGGAATGGCCAACCCCCTCAGCTCCTCAGACCTGCCCACCCCGTGGGCGAGGCCTCTCCTGACATCCTCATATTTAATCTGTGCACCAGCTCTCCAATACCAGGCTCCCCATCTCTTTTCTAGTCCTGTTTTTCCTCCATAGCTTCTCTCGCTGTCTACTATAATGATAATCTACCACTTTTTGTTTACTTTCTCTCTCTCTCTCTGCACTAGACAACCATGAATTAGAGACCACCACTATATCATCAGAACGTAGAATAATTTGACACGTAGCATTCACTAAATTTAAAAATGAGTAGAATTAATGATTGGATGAAGCAAAGAGCCATCAAAACACTACAGTGTGTGGATATACCATAATTTTAATCAACCGGTCGTTCCCCTAGAAGTGATTATTTACGGTTTCCATTATTTTCTCCTTCTAAATCAATTCTGCAGTTAATTGGTATGCTTTTATTTCTATAAGAATGATTCCAGGTAGTTGAAATAATAGGTCAAGATGTGCACGCACTTCAAATTATAAACAATAATAGATGTTGTCAGACTTCTTTGCAAAAAGCTTAGGGCATTTCCAATTTCTAACAGCAAAGCACAAGAGTTAACTTTTGCCTTCGTCCCTGGCAGTAAAAAAGTTACTACCATACTTTTTAACTGTTCCATTCCGGCAAGCATGCTATTACATTTCATTGTGGATCTAATTTTTATTTCCTTTATTAGTAGTGAATTGATCATAAAATACTGGCAAAGGTTGGTGGGGCTTTTGCATAGCAAAACAGAATCGTCTCAGTGAGCTCAGGCTAGTATAATTAAATATCCTAGACCAGGTGGATTAAACAATAGACATTTATTTCTCAAATTCTGGAGACTGGGAAATTCTAGATCAGGTGCTAGCAGGTTGGGGTCTGGGTGAGGGCTCACTTCCCGGCTTGGAGACAGCTGTCTTCTCACATAGCAGAGACAGAGGGATAGAGAGAAAGAGAGAGAAAAGACAGAGACAGAGAGAGCTCTCTGGGCTCTGTCCTTTAGGCCACTAATCCCATCATGAAGTTCCACCTTCATGACCTAATCACCTCCCAAAGCCCCACCTCCAAATGCCATCACTTTAGCGGGTAGGGCTGCAGTATATGAATTTGGGGAGGGCACAGTCCCATCCATGGCACAAAACAACAAAGAAACATCATAAGTTATGTCAGCTTATATGTTTAATTTTGAGAAATCCATATTGATAGCTTCCATTATAATTGTATTTCAACAGTCCTTCTAGTACTTTTTGTGCTTTTTGCTGTATGTGTTTGCTGCTCTATTTTTTAAACATATGGATTTATTTCTGTTTTATCCATTAATTATGCTTCTTATCCCTTTATTTTATTACACTATATCCTACTTACTACTTTTTAAAAGCACAGATTTCAGCTTATCGGATAGTAATATTACCACTCCTACTTTCAAATTTATTACACTTGCCTGATATACTTGCCAACATTTTATTGTCAGTCTTTCCTATTACTTAGACTTAAGTGTCTTTCTTGTAAACATTGGGTTCTGAGTCTTCAGTTATGACAGTGAGCAGATGTGTGTGTGTGTGTTTTAATAATTAAAATATAATAAAGTCGGACCTCTTAGGTGGCGCAGTGGGTAAGAATCCGCCTGCCGTTGCAGGAGACATGGGTTTGATCCCTGCCCCAGGAAGATACCACATGCCGTGAAGCAACTAAGCTCACACACCACAACTATTGAGCCTGCACTCTAGAGCCCGTGAGCCACAACTCTTGAGCCCATGTGCCGCAACTGCTGAAGCCCACGTGCCTAGAGCCCGTGCTCTGCAACAAGAGAGGCCACCACAATGAGAAGCCTGTGCACCACAATGAAGAGTAGCTCCAGCTCACCGCAACTAAAGAAAGCCTCTGTGCAGCAACAAAGACCCAAAACAGCCAATAAAATAAATAAATTTATAAAAAAAAGATAATAAAGTCAACATAAAGCACAGGAAAATATTCTGATGAGACACAGAATGTTTACCATTTAGGCAGGTTGCCTGGAAGACAAAAAAAAAAACTTATTTTACAATCTCTTTTTAAGAGTAGGCCAATAATCCAAGAAAATGTTGTCAGAGCAGAAAAAAATCAAATTTTATTTTGATTTAATTAATATTTGATACTAATCTGATATTAAAATATTTGATACTAATTTAAAAATATGTGAATCAATAAACCCTTTAAATATTAGCAAGCAATGGCCATGATAAATAATATTTGGAGGGAATCTTTTATAATTTTTTGTATTTATATAGATTTTGTCTTATACAGTTTTTGAAAATTAGTCATTTTATCTTAGGATAAAACTATATTTCTAACAAAATGAACTTTTTTAGCCTTAGATGGTGGCTCCTGGAGTCCCTGAACCCCTGGAGACCTGCTCCTGCTGGGAGCCCTGAGCTTGAGTGACCACAGGGGTGGAGGGGCAGGACTGGGCAGAGAAGACAGTGGAGCCCAGGGGTGATCAGGACAACATAAAAATGTCAAGAGAAAAACCAAATACCGTACATTAACGCATATATGTGGAATCTAGAAAAATGGTACAGGTGAACCTATTTGCAAGGCAGAAATAGAGACACAGACGTAGAGAACAAATATATGGACACCAAGCGGTGGTGGCGGGGGGGGAACAAATTGGCAGATTGGGATTGACATATATACACTAGTATGTATAAAATAGATAACTAGTGAGAACCTGCTGTATAGCACAGGGAACTCCACTTAGCTATACAGTAGAAATTAACACAACATTGTAAAACAACTATACCTCAATAAAAATAAAATAACATAACATTAACATAATATAACATAACATAAGCTACTTGGGGGAAAAAAAAGTCAAATAAGAACAAACCCAGAGCGAAGCCTGCCACCGTGTTCTGCCTGCCGTCCACCACAGGGTAGGGTGTCACTGCAGGACCTCGCTTCAGACGTGTGGGATCTCCATTCATTAAACCATCCATCTCTCTGCGAAAAAAAAAAAAAGAAAGAAAAAAAAAAAGGAACAAACCCAGACTAAGTAAAGAGAGACTTTATTTAAAGACGCTTGTGAAGGGGAGAATGCGTCAACCTCAAAGTTGCAAGCATCTCAAGTCGAACAGAAGAAGGCTTTTCTTTTACAGGAAGGAGTGAGCAGGGCTTAGAAACGCCTTTGTGGGGAGGAGGGCAGTGGGGGTGAGGAGGCAGCAAAATTGGGGACTTAGGAAATATTTCTCTGCATGGTTGACCCACTTACCTACCAAGCAGGAATATGAGACCCCACAGCCTACTGTTTCACTCAGAATTTCAGCCCTTTCATGGCTCTGGTCTGCGTTCTGATGTATTGTCTGGGCCACTGGTTTGCTGTTCAACAGTCAAGATCCCCACCTACAATGCACCTGCGGGATTGCTTAGCTGGGAAATTATGGCTTTCAGTCTACAGAGTCGTTCTGTACTTTTTAAAGGTGTGCCCCCGGAAATATCCCTGTGTGTGTGTTTTAAATGTTAGGAGGCTGCCTCCTCCCTTACTTATTCAGCTCAGTGTGTAACTGATTTTTCTCTCTGGTTGTTGGGCCCTTTTTTCATTTTGTTTTAAAGGTTTTTTTGATGTGGACTATTTTTAAAGTCTTTATTGAATTTGTTACAATATGGCTTCTGTTTTGTTTTGGTATGTTGGCGTGAGGCACGTGGGATCTTAGCTCCCAAACCAGGGATTGAAGCCGCACCCCCTGCATGGGAAGGCAACATCTGAACCACTGGACCACCAGGGAAATCCCGGTGTTGGGCCCTTTTGATGCGCTGACTTTCCTTTGTCTGCTCCCTGGGTCCCGTCTGCTGGGGGCCAGCCCTTTATGGGCAGCAGTCCCATGTTGGGTGGAAAGAGCCTCCCTTTGGCTTTGCCTCAAAGTGTCAGGAAGGCCCCCAGGTCCTGAGCCTTGGAGGAGGCCGCCTCCCTCCCGGGTCCCTTAGCTGTGGTGGCCTCCATCATGGAATCCAGCCCCTGGTGCCAGGACTAGAGGGAGCAGGTCTTGATTTCCCCAGAGCCTGTGGTTGTCTGTGGTCAGGCTCTCAGAGTCTCTCCCCTCCTGTCCAGCCTCGGATCCCCACCCTCGAATCCTCAGTGGGGACAGGAAGCCCCCATCCCAACCTGCACCCAACCTTTAGAATTCAACACTCATTGGACATCATGGAGACAGTAGATTGAAGTTGATCCTGGCGAGGTGGTCACTGCGTTTTGAGTGGTCAGAGTGCCTGCCTTACGCTTCGCCAACCACCTTCCAGTTTCATATAGAAAGAGTGACAGGTCTGGAAAACAATTCAGAGAAAACTTCTTGTTCGCATTTAAATATTATTGACAGGGAAGGCCAAGACGTGTGTATTTTTCTGGTTGTGCAAATAAGTGTGCTTAAATGCCAGTATCTGTTGTGTAACGGGTACCCTGTTACCTTTGAGATGGATGCTGGTCTTTTCACAGATCTGTATTAAACCTTTGACGTTTAAATCAAAGTTAATTGTCATAAAAATGGTCCATGTTTTGGGCTTCCCTTGGTGGCGCAGTGCTTAAGAATCCGCCTGCCAATGCAGGCGACATGGGTTCAAGCCCTGGTCTGGGAAGAGCCCACATACCGCAGAGCAACTAAGCCCGTGTGCCGCAACTACTGAGCCCATGTGCTGCAGCTATTGAAGCCCAAGAGCCTAGAGCCCGTGCTCTAGAAGAGTAGCCACCGCAATAAGAAGCCCGCACACAGCAACAAAGAGTAGCCCCCGCTCTCCACTAGAGAAAGCCCACTCACAGCAACAGAGACCCAACATAGCCAAAAATAAAATTAAATAAATAAGTCAATTTAATTAAAAAACCAGTCCATGTTTACTGTCTGGAAATATTATAGAGTTTAATTTCTATGTTATTAGGATATTTGTGAAGAGAATATTTAGTTTTCTTACAAAATAACTTTCAAAACTTACATCCATTTGATCTAACCTTATAGACTAATACACAGTAAAAGTCAGAGGGTGAGTTCAGGGGTGGCTCTAGCAGCCACTGCAGTGTCCGCGCACTGGAGAGTGGAGAAGCGTGTTCCCTCAGGTCTGCTTTGTCAATGCTTTCTGTCCTTAAACAATCTGAAGATTCATTCCTCTACTTTTCATATGTAACTTGCATATTTTCATATTCTGAGTTCTTTATTATTATTATTATATATTTGTATATATATATATAATTTAAACTATTAGTTTAATTTTTCTGCAGTTATAAATACACCAAATTAATACCGCTATGTATTTTACATTAGGTAAACATCTTGAACCTAGAAAAAAAAAAGGAAAAAAGTACCCTTTCCCCCCAAAAAAAACCAACAGATATTTTTTTTTAATCTGTAGAGAAAAAGAAAACATAAAATTTCACATTCTATACATATATGTCGTATATATTCAGTCATTTATAAGTAAGCATTATTTCTGTCAAATTTTACTCTAATGCCAATTGAGTAATACACAAAAACCTGGAATGTTTGTTCAATAGATGTCTTGAAAGCAGCCTAAAGTGATAGCAAAAAAAAAAGGGGACAACGTATAATAAGAAGGAAATAAAATAGTTCAAAAGCGTAACTGCCTTAGGTTATTTAATGTGGAAACGAGTGTCTAGAAAGACACCACAGTGGTCCTTGGGCCACATGGTAGCCAATTAAAAAGCAATTAATTTTATGATGATTCCTTTGAGACATTAATGAGTATTAAATTATTTTCATATGTCACAGCTGGGAAGGAAACATATGTAACATTGTTTTTTCCTATTTATTTAATTTTTTCATACTGTATATTTTAATTACATGTAACACATGCTTATTGTCCCTCACGCGACTTGCCATGCCACATCTGTCCCCAGGCTGAAAAACAGTGAAAACTGATAATTCACTCTGTAAAACTTCCCTCCTCAAAGTGTGGACTGCCCACCAGAGTCTACCTGCTCCTTATCCACTGTTTGGTTCCTTCCTGTCTTTTTTTTTTATTGTGTGCAAAGTTTAACAATTTATGAGCAGGAGAATCAGTCCAGTATATGTTACTCAGCCATTACTGGAAACAGAATGTAAAATAACTGTTTAAATGACAGGTCGAAGAGAGGATTTTTGTCTTATGTTATTTTTGTCTTTGAATCTATAAGACCTAGGAGCATGTATTGAGCCCATGGTGGGCTAGAATGATACTTTATCTTCCATTACCTATTCCTGTGTACCCCTCTCCCTTCCTGAATTTAACAGTCTTTTTTTTATCTTTTTGGTATTACACTACTCTTTAAAATTTTAAACCTTCATGAGTGAGGGCAGTCCGTCAGTCACTTTGACTATGTTTTGAAATCTACGTTTAGTACTTTCCTTTGAATGGTTTTACATTGATTTTATGTGACTCTTAGTTATGCTATTATATTTGCTGCCTAAGCAAATGCAGTTGTTGATATAGGCTTGCATTTCCAGAAGAGTAGGGACTCAACTGCTACGTGTCTATGTTCTAGATGCGAATAACTCCATTCTCTACAATAGCATAAACACTCAGGAATGTTGAGAGATGTTTTTTGACTATAAAGACTTTGTGTTTGATAGCTTGTGCTTTTCTGAAAATTTTGACACATCTGTGAAGAGAAGAGACTGATAGGCATTTCTTAAAAGCGATTTTAGATATCTCATGGGAATTTTGGTTATATCCAAAGGATTATAAGACTTGGTGAATATAGAGGATAAGGGGGCAGAATGGATATTATTTCCTCCACTTTATAATGAAGAAGGTTGAGAGTTAAAATATGAAATCACACAATTAGTAAGTGGTAGAGCTGAGATTTGAGTATAGATTTTATGGGTTCTGAACTTAGGAACTTATGCTCTTTGAGTCTTTGTGTAACCTCCCAATGGGTCTCTCAGAACTCAAGGAGTATCCAAACTGGTTCAAGTACATAATTCATCTAGATTGTGATAGCTGCCTCTGATACACTTACACACATATAAAGACATATAAACACACTTGCACAAAGAGGATAGTTTCCTATTACATTTTGCCTAAAGATTTTAGAAATGTTTCCAAAAATTACTAACCATTATTTTGCCTTTATTATCATGTTTCTGAATGAATGTTTTGTTTCTTTTCTTGTAAATGTAAATAACTTTTATAGAGTGGGATTAATACACGTATTTAAAGCTTCCTTGAATTGAGTTATATTCATAATCTATACTAACTCACAAGAGAAGGATTCTTGTCCATTAAATTATTTCTTTGTCAAATTTACTTATATTAGTCTTAGCGCTAATTGTTGAAAATTTCAAAAATTTACCCAGATTTTTATTATCTTGAGATTTAATGATTAAAACCATGTCCATAATATTATGAAAAAGTATTTTTGTCAGCATCCCTTATACTTCATATTTCTACCTGTAAAGATTATTTTAAGGAGATGATTTTCAAACACTAAACCATTTATTTTCACGGTAATTTTTTAAATTAATTAATTTATTTATTGGCTGTTTTGGGTCTTCACTGCTGCGTGCAGGCTTTCTCTACTTGCGGCGAGCGGGAGCTACTCTTCATGGCAGTGCGTAGGCTTCTCACTGTGGTGGCTTCAGTAGTTGTGGCACATGGGCTCAATAGTTGTGGCTCTCGGGCTCCAGAGTGCAGGCTCAGTAGTTGTGGTGCACGGGTGTAGTTGCTCCGCAGCATGTGGGATCTTCGCAGACCGGGGATCGAACCTGTGTCCCCTGCATTAGCAGGCAGATTCTTAACCACTACGCCACCAGGGAAGTCCCCATGATAATTTTTATATCCTTCATTGAAGATTTCTGTATGCTAAATATTTTGTAAGTCATGGGATGTATAAAATTCAGAGGGTTCTGCATAGTGATTTCTCTTTCTTTTTATAAGTGGAGGGTACTCCCTTATCCTTATTTCTACCATTGTTCCTGACCAGGTCTGGGATATTGATCTTTCTGCCCAAGTGAGTCCCTGAGTGAGTCTTGTCTAAGTGTTTTTCTCCCCAGATCCCTGTCTTGAGCTGATAATGAACCATGTGTACTGTTTTCAATGTCTTACCCTAAACGCATTCACTACCTCAAAGGAAACTTACGTTTTACTGTGCAAAGTTTTCAGTGTCATCTAAGAAGATGATAAACTTGTGCTTCCCTTCACTTCGAGTTGAGAGACAGATTTCAACAAAACCGCTCCGTTTTATGTGTGTTCCCAGACAAGTAGATTCTGGGCTGAATTTCACCAGGGAAATCTGAAAGTCAGAGCCAGTCGTGAGCTGCTTACTTGTTTGGTGTCAAAGCAAAGGAAAGTTGCTGCTGCTTTGGAACTGTGTACTTGGTCAAGACACACAAGGATATTTACTGTGGAAAATATTTGAGCCATGTGAATGAGAACCAGCGTAATTCTGCCCAGGAGGGAGTAGTAAGTCCTGACGGAGAAGGGACCACCAGGTGTGCAAGGACTGAGGTGGGGGCAGAGGAGTGTCACACATCCAGGAAATGCAGTTGTTCACACCAGGGAGTGCTGGAAGGCCCATAAAAGGATCTACAAGGAGAAAGACAGATGAAGCTTTAAAAGCCTGATGAACCCACAAATCGCAAAGCCTTCCTCAGCCAGACATCAGTGTGGTGAGAACCTCCCTGCCCATCCTTATGTATCCTTCACCCCCTCCCAAACTGGAGGAGGTCATAAAATGGAGTTGGGAAAAATGGAAAAGGGTTGGGGTACGTCATGCTCCCCTTGCATGACTGCCTCTGCCACATCCCAGGTAGGGACCTGGAGGCTCAGGTTTGGGGCTGTGAGGGTGATGTGACGTCAGACATCCTGAAATGCCAGTTAACCCACACTTGCTACCTGAAGCCAGGTTAAGGAATTAGGGGACCACCTGATTTTTCAGCCAGGGATAGGATGAAATTTCCACCAAAGAACAAATGTGTACAGAGCATCAAAGAAAAAATAAAAGTGGATTTAGATTGTATCCTGTGAACTTCATGTGTCCAAGATATGTGTGTATGTGATTATGTAATCAATGTGCTGTTATCATATAATGTCTGTGGTACCTGTGCTTATACTTACATAGTAACACAAGACCTTACAACATGTGCAGAGCACAGGGGAACATATAGTCCCTGCCCTTAGCTGGAAGGTTCACTGAGTCCCTTTCTCCCCAAGTGGGGTAATGGTGGCCTCACTTTCATTTGTGTCCAGGGGAGGAGTCTGTGAAAGAGAGTCCCAAAGTCATCATTTACCTGAAATAAAATTCATTTCTCCTAAGTGGACAGCCTAAGTCTGTAAAACTTATAGGAGAAAATATAAACACAAGCACATGTCACCTTTGGTCAGCAGAGATATCTTAGCTAAGACACACAAAAGTGATGTCAAACTTCATCAAACTTAAAAATGTTTGATTTTTAAAAGATCCTGCTTTAACAGTGAAAAGACAAGCCACAAAGTGGAGAAAATATTGGCAAATACGTATCCAATAAAAGCCTTGCCTCTTGAAAACATAAATATCACTCAAATCTCAATAGTGGTAAAACAAGCAACCCAACTAAACATGGGCAAAACATCTGTACATGTCACCAGAGAAGGTCGCATGTAAGGAAGCTAGATGTCCGTCAGCCTTAGGGAGAGGCTGAACTTTTGTCCACAATGAGATACCTCTTACATCCTTATGAGAACAGCTCCAGGTAAACAACAGTGCCTATGAGGCCAGGGGTAACTGTGTCTCTCATCCTGGTGATGGGAACGCAAAGTGGTACAGCCACTTGGAAGAACAGCTGGGCAGTGTTCTATAAAAGGAACATGGACTTGCCATATGACCCAGAAGTCCCATTTTAAGATATTTATCCTTTAGAAATTACAGCGTAGGTTCACATAAAAACATCTGTGAATGTTTATAACAACTTTATTTATAATTACAACTGGCCAGAACCCAAATGTCCTTGCCTGGAGAGTGGATGAAGAAATGGTTATTCATCTCTATGATAAAATAAGATTTGTGTTGGTGGTGGAATTAGTCGTGGAATGAAGGTCTGCTCTGCACCCAACGTAACAGAGCCTCAAGCTGCTTTAAGAGTCAGGCTGACGTGCAGGTTTTTAACTTCATGTGAGAACTAAGTATAACACGTGGAGGAATTCCACAAAAACCCAACCACTGATAATTTAAAATTCGCAGTGTACAGTATCCAGTTGCAATTTAGCAGGTACGCTATGGAGCATAAAAATATGGTCCACAGTTTGGAGAAACTTTAATCCAGGAAACATCCCCAGAAATAACAGTGATTGTGGCATGAGCATACAAGGACCTGAAACAACTATTGTAAACAGTATTATATGCACAGTTATATAAAGGCAAACAAGGACAGCAGTTCCAAAAGGGGATATATGATTAAAACACCCACATAATATGTCTGGGGAAATTGGCAACAAATGAGATGAAAAATGTGCTGGGTGAGTTAAAAGCACATTGGACACCGCAGAAGAAAAAGTCCATGTGCCTGAAGAGGTAGGATAGAGACTGTCCAAAATAAAGCACACAGGGAAAAAAAAAGAACAAACAGAAGCTTGTGTCTTAGTGAACTGTGCAGCGTGTCAGATGCATTGCCTGTGAGTATCGGTACTGGAGGTGTGAGACTCAGAAGATTTTATGAAGAAATAATGGCTAAATTTTTTCTGAACTTGATGAATATTATAAACCCACAGATACAAGAAATACAATAAAAATCAAGCCATAGAAACAAAGAAAACTGAACTGAAGCACACCCTAATCAAAATGCTGAGGAGACTCTTGAAAAGCAGCCAGAAGAAAAAAAAAAGATGGGGGGAAAGGATTTACAAATTGTGTTCAAAGGAACAAAGGTCAGATGTCAGCAAGGTTTTCCTCAGAGACCATGAGGCCAGAACACAGCGGAACATTTCTAATGTGCGAAAAGAAAAGAAAAAAATTACCACCCCTGGCAAAAAGATTTTTCAGAAAGCTAAAATCAAGACTTTCTTAAACAATCCATTTCATCCCACCTCCCACCCCTTTTTCCCCCTTGGTATCCATACGTCTGTTCTCTACGTCTGTCTCTATTTCTGCTTTGTGAATAAAGTCATCACTCGGTGCTCTGTGCTGACCTAAATGGGAAGGAAATCCAAAAAGTGGGGATATAGGTATATGTATAACTGATTCACTTTGCTGTACAGTAGAAACTGACACAGCAGTGTAAAGCAACTATATTCCAATTGAAAAGAAAATCCAAAAAAAAAATTTTTTTAAAGACTTTCTTAATTCAAAGTTGAGAAATTTCAAGAAATATTACAGGAATTTCTGGAAGGTAATGACGTCACACGGAAGTATCTATCTACACAGAGGAATATTGGGGGCCAGAAATGTGACAGGATGAGAAATACTGCATTTGATTCCTGCCTGGGATTCCTGACACAGAGCTTCTGTTACCCTAATTTCCTGAGTAGTCGAGGTGCTGGGAATGTCTCTTGTTCTGATATCTGGTCTTTGACCCCATTTCCTGACACAGGGTTCCTAAAACCCTTGTCATTTCCCACGTGATGAGGCTGATAGGAGCTCCTTCCACAGAGCCCCAGATCCCCCAGAACTTCTGGGTGAGAGGAGCGTCTTCTGTGTAAGGGGACGACTCTGGGGGCTCCTGGATGGCCTCAGGGTGGGGGCCGGTCACCAGAAAGACCAAGTCCTGGTTAGGAGGGAGGAGCTTTCAGCCCCCCTCCATCCTCTGGGGAGGGGGCAGGGCTAGAGATGAGTTAGTAATCACTCATGCCTACGTGATGGAGTCCTCATAAAATCCCCAAGCACAGGGTCCAGAGAGCTTCTGGGCGGTGGGTGCATCCCCATGCTGAGAGGGTGATGCACCCCATCCCTGTGGGACAGAAGCTCTGGCGCGGGACACTTCCAGACCTCGCCCTGGGTACCACTGCATCTGGTTATCTGTTGCGATCCTTTATAATTTACTCTATTATAAACTGGCAAACGTAGGTAATGTTTTCTCTGAGTTCTGTGCTGTTATAATAAATTATGGAAACTGAGGAGGGTTGTGGGTACCCCCGTCTGCACACAAGTGGGGACCTGGGACCCCACCACTTGCACTTGGTATGTGAGGTGGGGGCCGTCTCGTGGAGCTGAGCCTGTAGCCTGTGGGATATGAGGAAAGGGGTCAGCACTGAACTGAACTGAACTGCAGGACCCGCACTGCCTTCCACAGAGAATAGTGTTGGGTGGGAAACCTACACATTCGGTGTCAGTGTTATGCATAGAAAGATTTTCCTTTAAAAGGTTTTTTTCTCAGTTTTAATCACTTGAAAGTCTATTAAGTTCTTTAGAGCAAACATCATAACCAAGTGCTGTGCGGTTTACAAGATGTAGAATTAAAATGGATGAATTGAAGAAGGTGTGGAAGGATTGGGGTCTAAGTACACCCTGGTAAGTTCCTTACAGCAGATGTCAGGGGTATGACATTATTTGAAGGTAAATATGATAACCAGTGACATATACTGTAAACCCTGCAGCAACCACCAAACAATAAAATAAATATAGTGAATAAACTACATTAGTTTTCTACTGCCGATGTAACATTACCACAAAACGTAGTAATTTAGGAGCACAGCCTCAGTGTTTCACAGCTCTGTAGATCCGAGGTCTAATGCAGGTCTCACCACACTGAGATGGAGGTGTCGGAGGCTCCAGGAGAGGACCCGTTTCCCAGGGCAGTGGGTGGTGGTCAGAATTCAGTACCCAAAGCTGTAGGACCAGGGCCCCCCTTTCCTTTGTGGTGTTCTCAGCTCCCAGGGAGCACCCGCGTTCCTGGGCTCACCGCCTCCTTCCTCTGTCTTCAAAGCCTCTTTTTTTTTTTTTTCTGTGTCATTTCTGTCTGACTAGAGCTGGGAAAATTTTTCTCTTTTAAGGGTTTATGTAATTAGGTTGGGTCAAGGCAGATAACCCATGATGAGCTCACAATTTTGAAGTCAACTGATTGGCAGCCTTAATTCCACCCGTACTCTTAACTCCCTTTTGGATGTGGTATCACGTAGGTCCACGTGGATGTGTTTGAGGGACCACGGTTTTGCCTGCCACATAAACTGATAGTGGAGATTAAGTGAGAATCATAAAAAATAAAAGCAACGTAGTTAATAAAAAACAAGACAGGAAAAGAGAGGAAAAAGCAAATAATAGAGGAACTGAATCAAATAATAGCAAGATGGAAGTTTTAAGTACAACCATTATGATAACAATATTAAATGCATGTGGCCTTAAGACTTCAGTAATAAGACAGAGATTATCAGACTTGGAAAAAATGTGAGACTCAGTGCCATGCTCTCTCTCAGAAACCCATTTTAAATATAAAATGCAAATTAGTTGAAAGTAAAATAATAGAAATACTGATCATAAGAAAGCTGGAGTGGCTATGTTTATATGAGACAAAGTAGACTTCAGAAATTGGGTGAAAGCAAAAGTTTTTACTTTGGTTATACAATTCAGATTTCTGGCTAGACCTAGAGTTCCTATATATATACATACATATATATATATATATATATATATATATACATACATACATACACACACACTTACAATATTTGTACTGTATTACATATAATAAATATTCAGTAGCATGTCCGAAAATGCTCAAAGTCACCACATAGTTTCTATGGCTCCAAAAGTTTAAAATAAGACAGGAAAACATTTTTACCAAATTAACTTTTTTATATTTGTAGCATCAACAGAATCATACTGAATAGTTTACATTTATTGATAATTTAGACTATCAGAATAATTTTATTTCTAGTCCTTTTCTGTTATTTGTTATTCCAGTGACCCTTGTAACACAACTTTATGTATATCATTCAAATAACATAAATTCACTGTATTTTTTATCTCCAGGGTAACATCAGTCATGCTTAAAAATCCCCACATTATCTAGATGTAGACATTAAAGCCTTGATACATTAAGTAACTTAACCACGGCAAGGTAGTGGCAGAACTCGGGCCAGTGACCTGAGTCCAAATCACATTCCCTGACATTCTCCATGTAAGACATCACATGTCATCAAAGTGATCATTCACCAGGCATGTGCTCTATAAGAAGTCCATTTCTTTGTAACATAAAGGATAAAGTCTTAGTCCTGTTGTGTCTAAAGTTTGTTAAGTACCTGTGCAGGTCGTATTTTCAGAAATATTCTTTCATGTTGATATCTGGTTTGTAGAAAAGCTCTCCTCAAAGCAGAGCTACAAAAATCATTGAATGGTTAAGGCCACTTCTCTTTGACCCTGTAATGAGAAAAATAACAATGCATTACAACTGACAAGGATGTTGACTGGCACGTCATAAAAGCTGGGCAGAGATCATTTTAAAACTTATATTTTAAAGATTGGTGATTGTTCAGAAGAAACTCAGGTGAAGATGTGATGCAGACATTCCACAGAAATCTCTCACAAGGGCTGTTCTGGTTCCTTCCCTCTGGTATCCCAGCTTCCACCCCAGTTCCCATCAGAACAGCCATTCAGCGGGCAGAGTATCAAGATCCTCTGTAATAAGCACATTGAATCTACACAGAGTCAAGCACAAGTTGGTCTCTGTTGAATTACCTTTATTTCTATAACTTAGTACCTCTTGAATTCTGTCTTATACCAAGCACTGTGCAAGGAACTGTGGGTAAATAGAAGAGTTCACAATACAATGAATATATTAGAAATCTAGGCCAGTTATTTTAATACAATGTAATAGTGGAGGTATATGCAAAAGGTGCTAAAGGAAAATCTCTGGCCATTAGATGCATTGTATTCAAAGAGCTAACTTCTCCATAGACATTATTAATAAATGGCTAACAGATTTGAAAGCTGATATCAATTTGTTTTCTTATGAGAGTGTTATCAACATCTATGTCATTATTTTAGGATGCTAACTCCTGGATGTCATAGTTATAATTTTGCATGAGTTGTAAATTGCCTGCCTCAATTATCATGAAGCATTAAGAAATCAGTACCATACTTTAGAATGTGCTAATTTAAAGCCTTTTTTATTTCTGACCTGTTATTTATCTGCATATCTCAAAGAAATATTTTGGATGTTTGGGTGAAGTGTTCTATTGGGTGGGCCAAAAGTTTCGTTCGGTTTTTTCTGTAAGATGGCTCTAGTAGCACTCAGTTATCCTTAACTTCATTTGAAACAATTTTGTTAGATTGTATGTGACAGCTGTCATATCAGTGTGCATTTAAAAAAGTCTTATAAAAATTGGTGAATTTTTGTGTAGCCATTTTAATGTTGAAGACGGAAGGAAAAAAAGCAACACTTTTGGCATATTATGCTTTGCTATTTCAAGAAAGGTAAAAACGCAACTGAAACACAAAAAGATTTGTGCAGTGTATGGAGAAGGTGCTGTGACTGATTGAACGTGTCAGAAGTGGTTTGTGAAGTTTTGTGCTGGAGAATTCTCATTGGATGATGCTCCACGGTCAGGTAGACCAGTTGAAGTTGATAGCAATCAAATCGAGATATTCACTGAGAACAATCAACATTGTACCATGTGGGAGAGAGCCGACATACTCAAAATATCCAGATCAAGCGTTGAAAATCATTTGCACCAGCTTGGTTATGTGAATCGTTTGTGTGTGTGTGTGTGTGTGTGTGTGTGTGTGTGTGTGTATCCTACCATGTCATTTTATTTTTATTTTTTTTAACATACAATAAACTGCATACATTTTATGTGAGTCGTTTTGATGTTTGGGTTCCACATAAGTTAAGCGAGAAAAAACCTTCTTGACCATATTTCCACATGCATTTTTCTACTGAAATGTAATGAAAATGGCTCCATTTTTAAAACAAACTGTGACAAGCAATGAAAAGTAGATACTGTACAACAATGTGGAACAGAAGAGATCATGGGATGAGTGAAATGAACCACCACCAACCACACCAATGACCAATTTTCATCCAAAGAAGGTGATGTGTGTATGGTGGGATTGGAAGGGAGTCCTCTATTATGAGCTCCTTCTGGAAAACCAAATGATTAATTCCAGCAGGTACTGCTCCCACTTAGACCAACCGAAAGCAGCACTCAATGAAAAGCATCCAGGATGAGTCAACAGAAAATACATAATCTTCCATCAGGATAACGCTAGACCACAAGTTTTTTTGATGACCAGGCAAAACTGTTACAGCTTAGCTGCGAAGTTCAGATTCATCCACCGTATTCACCAGATATTGCACCTTCGGATTTCCATTTATTTCGGTCTTTACAAAATTCTCTTAATGGAAAAAATTTCAATTCCCTGGAAGACTGTAAAAGGCACCTGGAACAGTTCTTTGCTCAAAAAGATAAGTTTTGGGAAGATGGAATTATGAAGTTGCCTAAAAATGGCAGAGTAGTGGAACAGAAGGGCGAATATGTTGTTCAATAAAGTTCTTGGTGAAAATGAAAAATGTGTCTTTTATTTTTATTTAAAAACTGAAGGCACTTTTTGGCCCACCCAATAAACAAAGTCAGATCACGTCAACACTGCTGTCAGTCCTCCCTGTGCTGAGAAGGACAGGGCACGCTTGCTCTGTGCTCTCTGCACTGGTCCCTTCATCACTCCTTCCAGCAGAAAGTGCTCCTGTTGATCCCCAGCCACCGGCTTCTGCTCACCTCCTCTGGGATGCCCTGTATCCCGTCCACCTCAGCATCTCAGCGCCGAGCATGAGCCCCCAGGCTCTGCTTCACCCAGAGCCGCCTCTGCCTTTTACTGCACGGCTGTACTGCAGCTGTCTTTCCCACTTTGGCAGCAACAGGACCTTCCCCCGGGGGTCAGACGCCCCCCCTCCTCGCAGACTCTGGCACATTTATAGGAAGCTTTTGCAGCCCCCTCCCTGCAGAGCTCTGAGGGGCTCACCAGTTGACTTCTCCCTTCAGAAGTAGATGGGGAAGGGTATAGCCTCAGGTCACTAACTCCCAGTGCCATTCTCTCCTCTTCCCAGACTATTTGTTCATAACACAGTTGTTTCTTTTTTTTTAATTAATTAATTTATTTAATTTTTTTATTGTCTCCATTAGGTCTTCTTTGCTGCCCACAGGCTTTCTCTAGTTGCGGACAGTGGGGGCTACTCTTTGTTGTAGTGCGCAGATTTCTCAATGCGGTGGCTTCTCTTATTGCGGAGCTCGGGCTCTAGGCTCATGGGCTTCAGTAGTTACGACACATGGGCTCAATAGTTGTGGCTCATGGGCTTAGTTGCTCTGTGGCATGTGAGATCTTCCTGGAGCAGGGCTCGAACCCGGGCCCCCTGCATTAGCAGGCGGATTCTTAACCACTGCACCACCTAGGAAGTCCCTCTTTTTTTTTAATTAAATTTTATTGGAGTATAATTGCTTTACAATGTTGGGTTAGTTTCTGCTATACAGCAAAGTGAATCAGCTATACATATAGCCCCTCTTTTTTGGATTTCCTTCCCATTTAGGTCACCACAGGGCATTGAGTAGAGTTCCCTGTGTTATGCAGTAGGTTCTCATTAGTTATCTATTTTATACATAGTATCAATAGTGTATATATGTCAATCCCCATCTCCCTATTCATCCCACTCCCCCTTTCCCCCTTGGTATCCATAAATTTGCTCTATACGTCTCTGTCTCTATTTCTGCTTTACAAATAAGTTCATCTGTACCGTTTTTCTAGATTCCACATATATGCACTAATATGCAATATTTGTTTTTCTCTTTCTGACTTACTTCACTCTGTATGACAGTCTCTAGGTCCATCCACGCCTCTGCAAATGGCCCAATTTCGTTCCTTTTTATGACTGAGTAATATTCCATTGTACATATGTGCCACATCTTTTTCATCCATTCATCTGTCAATGGACATTTAGGTTGCTTCTGTGTCTTGGCTATTGTAAATAGTGCTGCAGTGAACATCAGGGTGAACGTGTCTTTTTGAATTATGGTTTTCTCTGGGTATATGCCCAGTAGTGGGATTGCTGGGTCATATGATAGTTCTATTTTTAGTTTTTTAAGGAACCTCCATACAGTTTTCCATAGTGGAAAACCAGTTTACATTCCCACCAACAGTGCAAGAAGGTTCCCTTTTCTCCACACTCTCTCCAGCATTTATTGTTTCTGATGATGGCCATTCTGACCAGTGTGATGTGATACCTCATTGTAGTGTTGATTTGCATTTTTCTAGTAATTAGTGATGTTGAGCATCTTTTCATATGTTTGTTGGCCATGCATCTGTCTTCTTTGGAGAAATGTCTATTTAGGTCTTCCACCCATTTTTTGATTGGGTTGTTTGTTTTTTTGATATTGAGGCACATGAGCTGCTTGTATATTTTGGAGATTAATCCTTTGTCAGTTGCTTTGTCTGCAAATATTTTCTCCCATTCTGAGGGTTGTCTTTTCGTCTTGTTTACAGTTTCCCTTGGTGTGCAAAGCTTTTAAGTTTAATTAGGTCCCATTTGTTTATTTTTTGTTTTTATTTTCATTACTCTAGGAGGTGGGTCAAAAAATATCTTGCTAAAGGCAGTTAGGTTTTTCCATTGCCTCCTAACAAGCTTGGGAAAGGAGGGCGTGCTCAAAGGCACACCAGAATCTCACACACGGAACTCAGGTGCTTTGAATGGTTTTGCACAGTTTAGTGTATCTTTTTCTGCAGGTTGCTTTCATCATGTAATCCCTGGGCATTTGACAACTTCGCGTTCTAAGAGGCAGTTTCCACCAATGTCTCAAACCAGGCTGTTTTCAAAGTAAACTCTAAGAGAGTGGGGTCTTGTCTGAATGTTTCAACCGTGTATTCCTAGAACCAGCGTCAGGACCTGGAAAGTCAATAGGAATTGAGCAATTCATGTTTGTTGTCTGTCTGTTTGTTTGTGAGAATTCTGTTTGCTTCTACAAACAATTTTACAAAGAAAAATACACACAATGAGAAAACCACTGAATTTCTGTCTCTCCTCTTTTATGAAACTGTCACAAATACTGCTTTACCTTTGTACCCTATTGTCAGGCACAGTGATGCACAGATAGAAAGCACTAAATATGCTCTGAATTTATTAGTAAAGTAAATCCTGAAAAGGTGGTGAAATTTTGAATTTCTAAAATCCCATCTCCTAGAGTCAACACCTATTTCATTTTTAATCCTAAGTATCCTTAAAATGCTAAATAGAATTTAAACATGAAATCCTAAATATCTATATCTATTTGCACTTATTCTTGCATCTCGAATTAGAACAAACTAAAGTGTTCAAAATAGTGCATGTAACAATTAGAACATAAACTTCACTACCCCTAAGAGGGGATTCCACTGATAAATGGTTAAACTACTCTTCAACTTCTGCTGTTGAAGATTAAGTCTTTTTGATACTTGGTTTTCAGAAAGCTGTCACATCTCCAAACACGTTCTCTCTTCCATACCAGTGAAGCGAGTATTGGGTTTTTTTCACTGTAATGAGTGAAAAATAGTAAATAAATCAAAAAATGGATGACAAAATCCATGTTCAAGTTAGCTTAAACATGACAAATAAGAAGAGTTGAAAGTAAATTTCTAAATTATGCTTCACACACTGAAGGTTTTTAGGACACGGAGTCTCAGTGAGGTCTGCAGCTAACCCCAGGTAACCTACATTTTGACAGTGTGTAGCTAGGAAAGAAATCTGCCCCATCCAGTGTGCCCTGACACCTCCCATTGTAGCAGATTTGTGCTTAAAAAGTTGCCTTGAGGAAAGCAGAGGACAGAGCAGCATGTAAATTATGTGGTGGTTATTCTTTCTCTGGATATTACTTGTGAAATATCACAATCATCATGGTTCTACCAGGATACAGAGCATTATTGAAATTATTTATTATGTGTTGTACAAAGGGCATTTTCATTGCTTGGAATAAAAAAATGAATTTTATTTCTTTATGAGTAGGATATTATTAAATTATAGCTATATCCATCCAGCAAGGCATTCATCATGATAACCTATTTATTCAGAAAAAGCTTAAACAATCAAAAAAATAGTAAATAATATATAATGTATTTACAGTAGTAACTGCCATTGAGTGAATGACTGATTGGTACTAGCTGTCTTATATTCTGGTAAGATAACCCTCACAACTATCCTGAAAGGTGTGTGTTACTACCCCCACTTCACTTTGAAACCAGTTACTCAAGATGGATTTAAGCCCGACTCCTGACTGCTGAGTAGGTGCCCTAAGGAACCTGCTACCGATTGCAAGTTCATGTGCCCGGTGCACAGAGAGGCCAAACAAATCGAAACGCTGGAGTTTGCAGCATAGAAAAGTTTATTGCAGGGCCAGCAAGGAGTCAGGTGGCTCAGGCACAAAAAATCCGAAACTCCCGGAAGGGTTTCAGCAAAGCATTTTTAAAGGCCAGGTGAGAGAGGAGCATGGTTGGTTGTTGAAAACTTCTTGGTGTCAGAATCCTTTGTTCTTGCATCTGTCCATGTAGGTCAGGTCATGAGGTTCCTGTAAACCTGCAACAAGACAAATGTTACTCTCTGTTCAGCAAGTTTTTCTCTCTGTATGAATGGAAAAGTGTTACACCCTTAAAGGCCAGAGCCTTGAGAATGGGCTCTCCTGTATATTTCAGGCTAGAGGCAACATTCTTAACTCAAAACAGGAGAATACAAAGGTTAAAGTAAAGAAAACAGTTCCAAGATGGAGTCAGATTCGCTCTTCTCTATTACAAACCGGCTGGGATGCTTCTTTATTTTGCTTGCTGCTGATGGCGACTTTCATGTTTAGCTAATATCTTTCCATCTTTGCCTTTAGGATTTGATACCAGTATTTTGCCAATTTGCAAGGATTCCCTTGGCTGGATGTTTAACAGACTTGATACAAACTATGACCTGCTCCTGGACCAGTCGGAACTAGGGAGCATTTACCTGGATAAGAACGAGCAGTGCACCGAGGCCTTCTTCAACTCCTGTGACACATACAAGGACAGCTCCATCTCCAACAACGAGTGGTGCTACTGCTTCCAGAGGCAGCAAGGTACCAATGCCAAATGCTATCTCATCCTCGCAGTAAAAACAGTGCACTACAGATAAGTTCCTTTGTACCCTTTCTTTAATCTACAAAACAGAAATAGAGTTACAGATATAGAAGACAAACTTATGGTTACCAGGGAGGAACGGGGGGGAGAATAAATTGGGAGACTGGGATTGACATATACACACTACTGTATATAAAATAGATAACTAATAAGGACCTACTGTGTCGCACAGGGAACTCTACTCAGTACTCTGTAATGGCCTATATGGGAAAAGAATCTCAAAAAGAGTGGATATATGTATATGTGTAACTAATTCCCTTTGCTGTATAGCAGAAACTAACACAATATTGTAAATCAACTATACTCCAATAAAAAAAAATTTTTTTAATTTTTTTCAATTAAAAAAAACAGTGCACTACACCCCATTCATTGTGGGGGATATTTTTCTAATCAGAGTGTTTAATAAAAAAGCAAATAAGCAGCGTGTTGAACAGTATAACTCAGCTAGGGATGCAAAACACGCTAAATGAGATAAAAATGTAATTAATATTTTATATTAATGCACTTCATTATAGTTTCCGTTATGAACCACCAAGGGGCATACAGAGATATGAGAACATAGATATTAAAAGTAATCATTTAAATTAATTTGCTATCTGCTTTGCCCACAGTGTAAAATAAATGGGTTTTTATCACTGTACCGTGGAGTTTTAATGTTCTATTTTGTGATCTTATTAAACGAGCCAAATGAACCACGACATTCACCATAAAGTTATTTTTACACATTTGATTTTAAAATGACTTAGCCTTTCAAACTTTTAAGATAACTTACCTTTATGAAAATTCACTAGCAAAGAAAGAGTCTCAATTCCTCGGAGGAGGCGAGGCAGCCTGAAGAGTTGGATGAGGCTGGTCCTTCGTGGGTCCTGCTTCACTAGGAAACAGTAACGGAAGGGAAACTTGGAGCCATGCTTATGTCATCAGCCAAATGATAACTAAAATTAAGTCAGTAAGGGAAATAGACCCAAAACACTCACATTATGATAAAGTTTGGGGAAATTAAGAAAAAAATGACGTGTAACTTTGATGCTAATTTTGAAAAACAAATTGGGAATTAGTCTAACGTGATACATCTGCTATTGTCACTGCATTTTTAAAGCCCTTGACAGTTCGAGAATGAACAAACTGCTCTACACTGTGTTAATGATTCTCAGGTTTTCATACAGACACCAGCTTATTATTTCAGGCATTTTACAATCGCGATTACTTTTTCCCATATTAGTAATAGTTCAGTGGTTAGGGATGACATGCTTACCTGTAAATTCATGAGTATTGAGTCAACAGCAGAGTTTGTAGCACGGATTAACTATTTATAAACTACTTTGAAGAAAGTTTAAAAAGTAGATTGGATTTGTTAAGATATTCTGAATCATACACACAGACACAAACACATACACACGTAGACACACACGTACACCGAGACTCACAAATACAGTCACATTCAGACACACATACATACACACGCTTGTTTACTTACACTGTTACATACGTGCTTTCTCGGTGACTGAATATCCCTAAAAAACTTCATCCTAGTTTTAATGACTGGTATATACTTAAATCATTTACAGAATAAAAAAGTAAATCCAGGTAAACTGCCATAAAAATGTGGTCTTTTGTTATGATGACAAATGTTATTTTAATTTTTCTTTGATTATGATAGCATGTCCATATACATGGAACATTTTAAAATATTCTGAATAACTCTGAATGTTTCTACTGCAGAAATAAATATTTTTATCTTAAAACATTCCTAGATTTTGCAGTAATATTCGTAGAACTGATTCAAGGTCCCCAAAAGATTCTGTTTATTCACTTCCAGAGTATCAAAATCTTCATAGTCATATGAAGATGTTCTCTGAGATCATTTAATAGATGGTAGAAATAATCTAGTAAATGGCACCCAAGCTGCTTAAATGATTTATACAACTTCCCAAAAGCTTAGGAGAGTTTGGCTAATTCTGTTCATTAATATGCTAGAAAACATTACAAAAGCTCTATCAGGGTAACTGACTGTGGAGTTCGCCCATTAAGTGATTTCATGAAAAAGAATAAACGTTAAAAACATTTTTTCAAATGTTTCACCTTATGAAGAATGTGTTTTTCCTGCTTATTCAATAAGAACAGCAAATTCTTAAGTTTATTATAATTGAAATAGTAGGGGGTGGGGGTACACGTGTGCGTATAGAGAGAGAAAGAAGGAGGGAGAATAATGTATAATGGGGTGTTATTAATTCAGAATGACTTAAAACTGCGATCAGGACTATAGTTGTATGGGTGTTGGAAAATATCTGAAAAATAAAATAATCGTGTTTTTAAAAAAAATACTTTTCAAAAATATAAAATTAAAGTTAGTTTCAAAAGTTTAATAAATGAGGTGGAGAATATAAAATTTCGAGCAAGCGAAATACTTGTAGTTTTCCAAGGAAAAAACATTTTATTCTAAAAAATGTTTGTAATTAATTAAAATACGTTTGTTTCTATGACTAATTTTCTGAAATCTTGACAAGCAGTACAAAATGGATATGATTATGGTTTGCATGATTTTATTCTAATTAGTTATAAAAGAATAAATAGGAAAAATATTAATTTGGGATTTTTGTTACCTTAGGTGTTAATAACTTACTTTCATAAAATATATTCTAAGCCCCCACTCAAAAAAGCACATCAATTTATTAGTTGCTCTTTCATTTAAAGTCCTGTTGTGTAAAATCCAAGAAAGAGAAAGTAAGTTCACATTTATTCAGGCCCATGTCATCTTTTGGGCACATAAAATCATTTATTATTCAAATATCCCTGTGAGAATATAATTATCCCATCTCACAGCTGAGGACTGGCACTTAGTGGTCTTAAACACCTTCGCATTACAGAATGAGTGCAGGAAATGGGATCTGAAACTCCCATCTCCAGCAGCTTTACCTCTTCTTTTTTTTTTAATTGTTTTGAAGTGTAGTTGATTTACAATGTTGTGTTAATTTCTACTGTACAGCAGAGTGACTCATATATATATATTAAGATGTATAAATATATTCTTTTCATATTCTTTTCTGTTGTGGTTTGTTACAGGATGTTGAATGTAGTTCCCCATGCTATACAGTAGGATCTTGTTGCTTCTCTATCCTGTATATGTTGATACTAGTTCGCATCTCCAGCAGCTTTACCTGTATATTCAGACTTTACAAGGTCCTCATACATAAAATGCTGAGAGACGCCCCTGGGCAGCTTGTTGGCAAATCCTGTTCAGTGCAGGAGCCCAGCCAACCATACACACGATGGGAAGACAGTGAGAACAGGTGCATCTTTCGAGGTCATTTATGCCTTCCACCCACTGGAAGAGATATCAAAACAGAGGTCATCTGCATTTGTTTTACAAAAGATGCTTTTCCCTATTTAACAAAAGACATTAAATAAAGGGGATGTTGTCCTTTGGTATCATGAATGTCTGAAATTTCCACAGACAAAGTAAACCTAATAAACTCATTCAAGTATATCCATTCCGTGAGAGGCTCCATGAGTAATAAGATACTGAGAAGGAAAGGGATTGGTCAGCAGCCTCCTGAAGAGGCAGAGCTGGCCCGGGTCCCTCCCTGCAGGGAGGTGGCTCCCCCTGCAGGTGTGCGGGGCACCCACTGAGTCACGCACATACCTCTGCAATGTCTGCGTTCTTTGCAGTTTTGACTTCACATTGTCTCTGTGTAATTGACAGCTGGTAGAAATATAGTCCCTAGAAATGACTAGTTGTGAGTATAGAAAGAACACATTTGTGTATTACTGTTGTAAACATAGAGGTATTTCCTTATTTATGTTTCCCAGTGACATTGTATTCAGTTCAAAATTGTGTGGGGAAGTAAAAATGCATTGTTAGCACTGCACTGACAGTTATCCATTCATAATATGGATAATGTGTGAATGGTTCCGATACAAGGGTTCGAGGTTTTAAGCTCAGAATCCAAAATAACGAACAATGTTATCTTCAAAAACAGCATTTTGAAATTAACTAGTAAAAGATTTTAATTCTTTTTTCTCGTTTTTTAAAACTATTATGGGAATAATTACTAGACAGAGAAAAACAGATATGATATAGCTTATTCAAAAAATGGTACAAATGAACTTATTTACAAAACAGAAATAGAGGCACAGATGTAGAAAACAAACTTCTGGGTACCAAGGGGGAAATGGAAGAGGAGGGATAAATTGGGAGATGGGGATTGGCATGTACACACTACTATACATATAACAGGTAACTAATAAGGACCTACTGTATAGCACAGGGAACTCTCCTCAATACTCTGTAATGGCCTGTGTGGGAAAAGAATCTAAAAAAGAGTGGATATATGTATATGTATAACTGATTCACTTTGCTGTACACCTGAAACTAACACAACATTGTATATCAACTGTACTCCAATAAAAATTAATTTTAAAAAGAGTCAGCTGTGTAGCAGCTGTTTGACACCTCTATTAAAAAATTTTAAAAGAACTAATGTGGGCATAATTAATTGTAGATTTAATGATTACGTTAAAATCTATATTTTATCTCATGATTTTCATACAATTTTAAGCATATAAAGTCAGAATTTCCTGTAAAGTTAAAACACCATTAGACTGGTGGAAATAAATCTTGTATGTGAGCTTGTGCCTATACCCTAAGCTGAATATTCACAGCCTAACCATGTCCAAACCTTCAAGCACTCAGTCACCTCACTGTCCTTTCATCTACATCAGTTCTTTGCAAGTGAGTTTAATGACAGTTGAAATCTCAGTCACGCCCTCCGAGTGTACCTGAGTCAAAGGCCAGCAGAGCAGAGGAAAGATATTCACAATTCAGCCCTGTGTGCAGTAGAACAGCCCAACCCATCATGAAATCTTGCAGGCTCCCCTACACAGAGCTCGTGGCTGCCAGGGTTGATTTGCTAGAGTCAGACTCAGCTGTGCCTAATTTGGGGTAGTCCCACAGGAAGATAAGAAAAACATCACTTCTGCTTACAATAACTGGCCACAGCAGTGAGAAGAATTGCCTTAAAGTAGTATTGAAACTTCAGCTAGAATCTTTCCTCTTGGTTCTAAATGTCATATTTGAAAAGCAGTAAATTTTAGGTCTATTATGTAAGCCCATACGACTCAACTTGTTTCCTATTCTGTTAGTTAGAGACTCGAAAATTATTAGAAAAAAATCAAAAGGGTCCGTTGGGCCTGTTTCAAAGTGCAGTAGAACAATAAGGTAATTATTTAGGTTTTTCAAACAAATTACTTTTTCTTCACATTTTCGATTCCCCCAAGAAAATCATTGTTAGCCTGACATATTAAACTGTAAAGTGCATATTGTCTCGTGATCTCTTTCCACTCTGCTGCTAACATGCACATTTAGTAACTGAATGTTGTGAGCTTGGTGTACTAAACAATTCTCAAATTATTTGAATAATGATATCTTGCCTTTCCCCTAAAAGGTTATAGTGTAGCAAAATAAGTACTAGCTTATTTTACACTTTCAGTAATTTGTGATACAGTTTTTATATAGCAAGTATTAACAGCAAGTTTTTAGAATATGAGAATAAAATACATTGAACTGTTTTCAGATAGGAATATGTATTATATTTAAGAATATATGTATAATTATATATATAATATAAGCAACACTATATTGTGTCTGTTTAGAACGTTACACTTATCTGAAAATATCCTCCTTCTAAGTGGTTTGAAAGAGTTTGAAATATAGGCATATGCTTATTTCCAAGTTGGTTTAATGTTTTATGTTTATTTTTTTAAAAGATGGCTCCTCAAAAATTATTGTATATTGCATCCTGTTTCCAAATTGCATATATACTGCAAACATCTGGGTGAAACTAGAAAGACCAAAGCCTGTCAGCGTTATTCAGTATCAAAATTTATAAGTGTCTCTGATATAACTTGGAAGCATTAACATTTTCCTAGATTACCTTTCAGTGCGAAGCTGTTTCTCTTTATCGTAGAAACTGTTTTACATGAGAAGAAACATAATCAGTTAGTTTTGGGGTCATTAGCCGGTCAGTTGTGCTTACATTAGTGAGTTGATTGACCTTTTAAAAGTTAATGAAAAGAACCATTTTCCATCCTATAAGTATTTTGTACCATTCTCCTTTTTTTTATCCAATTTTGTCATTCTGAGGAAAATCAAGATAATCTAACAATAATTAGGAAAACCTCTTATGTATAGAAATGGACAAAGACATAAATGTAGTTTTAGATGATATAGATGTAGATGTAGGTACAGTTGTAGATGTAGGTGCAGATGTAGATATAGATATAGAGGTAGATGATGTAGATGTAGGTGCAGATGTAGATATAGATGATGCAGATGTACATGTAGGTAAAGATGTAGATGTAGGTACAGGTGTAGATATAGATGATGCCGATGTACATGTAGGTAAAGATGTAGATGTAGGTGCAGGTGTATATGTAGGAACAGAGGTAGATGTAGATGATGTGTGTGTATATACATGTATATACTATATATACATATATGTATCTGTTTGTATGTGTCTCCATATGTAGAACAATTGGTATGTAACGTCTTCTAAAGCCATATAAGTCTAACTAAGGTTTGGTGACATAGAAATCACCCCCTCTTTGTTTACCTGTAACCATTGAGGTGACATTAATGCCGTTGCAGACCCACCTTGCCAGACGGAGCTCGGCAGTATTCAGAAGCGTCTTGGGGTGAAAAAGCTCCTCGGTGAGTAGCGGATCACTCTCTGACACCTTTACTGCTTACATAAATAACCCCGGGGAAACAGCAACACAGAATCAATATTAATCCAACAAACATGGACCTCACTAAATTTGAGCAGCAAAATTTATGAAGTTTTTGAAAGCCATTAAACTTACTTTTATTATCTTACCCATTGAAAGATACAGTCTGTTTTATTACCCTAATATAATGCTCATTTTGAAAGTTATTAAGTAAAAAAGAGATTTAAACAATGCTAAAGGTAAAGCAGCAGCGGCAACTTCAATTCTAAATCTGTGGTTGACAGTTCACGAATTGATGGAATGTATGATGCAGAGAGAGAGGGGGAGACAGAGAGAGAGATGGTTAAAAACATGGACTGAGTTCCTCAGGGAAATTTGAACAGATTTTTTAGTTTCTCATCAGCACTTTTTATAAACTTACTTTTGCTAAGTAAATGTATGTATTAGATGATCAATAGATACATAGATAATTGAAAATTTCACCCAAAACCTTGAAATATTAGAATACTTGGCTATCAACTGATTAACTATTACATATGATTATTTTCTTCATTCTTGAAAAAATACAATTTTTAAAGAAACTTTTGGGGATAATTTTAGATTCAAAAATTTTACAAATGCAGTGTAGAGTTTCCATATATTCTTCACCCAGCCTCACCTTAAGTTACCATCTTACCAATTATAGATTATCTATCATATATTTATCAAATCTAAGAAATTAACATTGCTATAATCCTATTAATTAAGCCTCAGACTTTATTTGGATTTCACCAGTTTGTCCACAGATGTCCTTTTTTTCTATCCTAGCATACAATGTAGAACACCACACATGCAACATTTGTTGGTGTTTTTCCTGTATAGTAATGCTCTGGTGTGTTTAGTGGCACGTAATCTTATTTTAGATCTGATTAATTATGATATGCTGTCTTTCTTATTACAATATTGTATGTTTATATGAGATTTTTCATATTACTTGAAAATTCACAGTTCAAAATAAATAGGCTTATTTTTTTAACACAGCATTTTAGATTTGAAGCAACATCATTAGATAAAAGCTACCATGTATCGTGTTTCTCTTGACTCTGTCACAAGATGCACCTTTCCAGCTCACAGGTAGAAACATTGCCTTGATACCTGGCTTTGTTTGTTTCTACAAATTGAAGTTCAGCCGTGTGCAGTGGGAAAAGCCATTGACTCTCAACTGGAAAATATTTTTGACTTAGTCAAGCTCCATTAAAAGTTATTAACATCCAGACTTTGATTATTCAGTGTTACAAAAAAATGAAAACATATTTAGTGCCCAACTGAGAGGAGTCACCTTTATTCATCTTACATAATAAAAATGAAAGTCGTTACTAGAGAGCACTGACCCTTCAACATTCCTTCTGAAATGGGTAGGAAAGCATCCTTCTCTGACAGTCTAGGTGGTAGCAGGTGTGGTGCAATCCAGGCTGCAGGCTGTCTTGGCGTCTGCAGTTCTAGGCTAATTCCCAATAATGCTTTTCTGTTTCCAAAGTGCACTGGCAGAAACAACAAATTAAATGGCCATACTGACTATCCATCTTAACATTTTTATGTCATGTAGGTCAAATTATGGTATTTTTTAAGAGGTAGATATAAAAATGTCGTAAAGCTTCCTTACCTTTCCTGCCATAAATCCACAAAAGTTTTTCTCGTTTCCTGTATTGGTGATATTCTGTCCACCTCACTGAAAGACCAGAAGTTCAAATCATTCAAATGAATTATAATTTTTAAACTAAATTGATTATTTACATATCAGAATTTTGAAACATTTTTAAAGGGTTAAATAAGGATCCCATATTGTTGCAAGACTACATGGAAGCGTTTCATGTTTTATCTGTTTATTAGTCATTGTTTTTCCTTTTTTCTTTCACCAAATGACTGGTGTGTCTGGTCATTGAGAAAAACATTGGTCAGGAAAAACAAGAAAATTGTCTAATCTCCTAAAGCTTACACTGTAGCATGGGAGTGTTTATTAAAGAATGTGAATTCACTTCTCAGTTATTACTGAACAATTACTAGCAGTATGCCAGGTGCGTGTTAAATATTATAGTATGAGAGTACGTGTCGAGCTTTCCCACTAGACTGAGTTTGAGCTGTTTGTATCACAATCAAAATCAAGAGAACCCAAATTTCCCAAAATAGAGGATATCACAGAGTAGTGGGGACCACATGCAGTGAGAGACAGGTACACACGATGGAAGAAATATATCAGAAACCCTCCAGCCTGACAGAAGGGGGTCACAGTTCACTCAAGCTTTAAATTGCGAGATGGAGGGAAGGAGAGGGATTCATAGAGAGATGTAGCAAGACTGGATTTGTAGAAAACAGTTAGCTTGATGTGGAAAGAGCTGGGGATACATGAATGAAAATTTGGGGCAATTAAAGTCAAAACTTGGCAGTGATGAGACGGTGGAGGGTCCTGTATGCCCTGCTGAGTGGTTTGGGTGACTTAATCTGCAAGGTGTTCATCAGATGCTAATTCCACATTGTACTCCTGGAAACAGCCCCTTTTGCAGAGTGAGAAAAAAAACAGACAGTAAATTTGCTCAACAAGAGAAATTCAAGGAGTCCGTTATGACAACTCCAGCTCAGGAAGGCAGTGTCCTCACCTGCTTTGTCCTACCTGCACCCTAGCTTGTAGCCTGGAGCGGGAGTCCATGTGTGTGTCTTGAGTGAGTCCACGCGTGGTTGGTGACTCACAGAGGGGCACCCCCTGTTCCTCCTGTGTGTGTGTCTCACAGGACAGTACATCCCCCAGTGTGACGCAGACGGTTACTACAAGCCCAGGCAGTGCCACGGCAGCGCTGGGCCGTGCTGGTGTGTGGACAGATACGGAAACGAAGTCGTGGGGTCCAGGACACACGGTGTTGCAGACTGTGGTAAGGAGGAGAGGCACTTGTTTGATAATCTCTCAAGCACAGGTTAAGTACTAAAGGTTAAGTACTAAAGAATCTCATTCTTTGTCCCATTCTTTGCAAACACTACAAAATGTATTGGGGAGGTGACAGAAAGACTTACTCCTAGCATATTAAAAACTTGTATAAATAACAAATAGAACTGCATAATGTAGATATTTTAAGGAAGAAAAATTAAAAGGTGCTTTTACTACTTCAAATACGGAAAGGATGTTACGTGCCTTCTGTGTCCCTCTCGGGCAAGGAGACTGTGTCATCCCTTCTGTGCCCTGTCACCCAGCCCTGGTGGGTGCCGTGTCCCCACACAGCACCCTCCCATCTGCGTGCCTTCGGAGAAGGTCACTCAGGGAGAACACAGGAGCACCAACGAAAGAGAAAGTAACCTTTTTAAAGTAAAGGTCCATAAATTGCAGCTGTGTAAGCATGTTTCCTTATGTTTGGGTGAGAAAATATAGTTTTAATTATTTGAAGGGTAATTATAATTAATATTCTAGTTCTTTTTCTGAGCATGCATTTTATATATAAGCCTAAAAAATAACATTACAATTAAGTTGAGCATAACATACACACATTTTAAAGTGTGATGTCTTTTTTGTTTCATGAAATATTTTTTCAGAATGCAAGTTTCAAATTAGTATTTCTGTTAGTACTGTGGAGAGTTTTCACTACAAAAGCAACTTAGCTATACACACACACACAAACACAGTCACACACACACAAACACACACACACTGAGAAACACACACACGGAATTAATAGATTATGTTTCAACTAATACAAATGACCAAAATGAAAACAAAGTACTTGGTCAGTCTTGTATTTTAGAAAATGTTTAACTTTCTCCTTTATGCAATTTTTAAACCAATACACTGTGATCGTTTAGAAATAGATAAATGGTAAACAATATAAAAGCAATTGTGTTTCATGTTTAAATGCCTGTTCTGCATTTATTTATTCCACAACACTTTTAATAGCTTGGTTTTGATTTTCTGGCCAGTGTTTTCAGATTGCAGTAGGATGGAGTGCAGTACTCAATAGCTACATAACATACTTGTTACATGTGGAGAACACAGCTTCACAACACGTAGTTTAAATGAGTTGCACTATTAGCTACTTCCACTATCAGTGATGGATAAAGCATTTCTTTTTTTATTTTATAAATAAAAATTACATGGAGATGATTTCAGTAGGTGACAAGGAAATTGTTTTGGGAACATGACTTCTGAGTTTTCTCAGCATGTGGAAATTATTAAGAAAATACAAGAAGTAGAAGAGTAAAAATAAAATTTTCTTCACAAAAGATATGAATCTCAGTGTGTGTCACGTTGGGAAATCAATCGGTCCGTAAGCATTGGATGACATTAATAGGATTTGTTATAATTAGCTACCAAAGAATTATTAGGCCAAAATATTAGAAAGGGTAGCAAATAAACACGCTAATCCTAGAGGAGCTGAGAAATGATTACATCCAGAGATCTGTGTGCATTATTGCCTCCATAAATAGTGATTATAAATTTCTAAATATTTTTTAAAATACTTACTGGCTGTTAGTTTTCTATCACTATTGTAACAAAATCCCTCAAAGCTAGTGGCTTAACCCACACAGATGTGTTATCTTGCAGTTCTGAACATCAAGTCCAGCATGGGCTTCCCGAGCTAAGGTCAGGGTGTCTTCAAGGCTGGTTCCTTCTGAGGCCCCTGAGGATAGTGTTCCCTGGCCTTGTCCTCTTCCAAGGCCACTCGCATTCCTTGGCTCATGGACCGTTAGCCAAGTTCTGACTATTCTTCTGTAATCACGCTGCCCTCTGACTCCACCTGGAAATAGTTCTTTGATTTTAAGGATGCAAGCGATCACCTGGGCCCACCCAAGTTACCCACAGAACCTCTCAGCTCCAGGCCCATGACTTAATCACATCTCCTTAGCCCTTTTACCACGTCAGGTCACACAGTCACACATTTCAGCCATGAGCAAGTGAATACCTTTAAGGGGCAGCTCTTTGGCCTACACACTACTGGAAGAAGTTCTTGATTCTTTGTAAAATTCAGTGTTTGGCTTGGACTTCATAAAAACTGGGCTAGCATCAGTATTACTGAACTGGAAATCTTCCATATCAGACCTCAGCAACAATTCTGCTTTTTAGCACATATATTTTAACAAATGATAAAGAATGGATTTTACCTTCTTTTTGTTAAGAAAGCTAAAGAGCAATTTAAATTTTGTTTTATTTTTGTTTATTTTTTTCTTGGAGTATAGGTGATTAACAGTGTTGTGTTAGTTTCGGGTGTACAGCAAAGGGACTCCATTAGTTAATTTCCTCAATGTTCATCAGAATTTTCTGTCCCTCAGAAATTATCCCACCACTCAGTCAAATAACATTAATGTTTACTTTTTTCCTAAGCTATTGATTTTGAGATCTCTGGAGATTTTGCAAGTGGAGATTTCCGTGAATGGGCTGCTGATGACGGTGAAGAGGATATTGTGAAGGATGAAGATGAAATTGAAGATGACGATGAGGATGAAGAGGATGATGATGACGGAGGAGACCAGGATGGATATGTCTGATGGATGAGAGCTGAGAGCATTTACAAGGTCGTCGCCTAAGGAGGATTACCTTCTTGCCCCGAATCAAAATGATGCTAAAGCTCACTTATATTTTGTATAATTATTTCAAATATTGCAACTAAAGTCATAGAACTTTACGTTTAAAGAATCACTTACTTTGAGTTTTTATATGAAAAAGAGAACACATATGGAGTCTAGCCAGACCAGAGAAAGTTATGAAGAGCTACTGCTCTACGTGAGTCCTCCACAAACAAAACAGCCAGCACTTGAGGTCGTGTGTGATATTTTTCTGAGAGAAATTCTAAGCTGAATCTACAATAACATATTAGTGACCTGGATTCTAAGAATTTTATAAAAATATGCATGACCTTAATTGCAGTTTCCAAGTAGCCTCTTCCCAGAGCTGGAGTGATTTAGAGGTGAGTGAGGGAACAGCTCAGAGTGAGAAAAACAAAGTCATGATCCTGGAGACCTCCACCATGTTCGTATGTTTTTAGTTATGAAGTTTTAGTGATGTTTTTAGTTATCAAGTTATTCTGGATGTGACCAGATGTCTTACAAAATGGCCAGTATGGAAAACCATGGATTCTGAACGTTAAAAACGTAGTCACCCTTTCTAATTTTTATTTTAATTTGGACAGCACTCTCATGTCAATTTGTTTGATAATCTTAACTAGCATGATTTCTTTATCTTTTAGATTTCTTTATCTTTCTGACCAGCAATTTAGGGTGCAGAACTTAAAGTAGAAAGAGAAAGGGAAAGATTCTTTTAAACCATACTTTCACAAAAGTTTGTCCTCTGCCCCAATATCAAACTTAAAAATCTTCATTCTTATTTTATTTCCTGTTAGATAAAAATTTGCATTTAATCTAAGAATTATGCCATTTTTGTTACGAGTGTTGAAACTTAGAGAACAAACTGTATGGTGCCTTGCAAAATAGAAACAGAAAGGTTTTAGCATGCATCCCCACATAGGACATTAGGCCATAGATAAGCACAGCTAATCACAAATTAATACCAGTCCCATACTGCTGCTGGAATGAGGAAAATGGAAGACTTTCTTTCTTTTTTCTATTGTTACATAACTACCATATGCACTTGTTTATGATTATTGTGTGGCATACCATTTAAGATTTAACTGCAACAAAAATTACTTTAATTGTTGTATTTAAGTTAGCATGTTAATTAATCGTGTAGCCCTTCTGGCACACCATCACTTTTAAGTCTGTCAGACCTATGGTTTTGTGCCCATAATAAAAGTGGAAAAACCTGTTGGGTGTTACACACTGGTGTCACAGTTTAAACAGTGGGTCACCTGGTTTCCCAGTATACAATCCACTGAAATAAAGTTGTTGGATTCTTTCCATTTGATTTATATACACTAAGAAAAAATCTTCAGTGTTAACTTTATGTAATATCTAAGGTAAAATGCATTTTCTTTTTTACTGTTTATGTATAGTTTACAAAATAAAGAATCTTGTAACCAAACTAAACTGTTCCTTAATGATTTTCTGGGGTATAGATAGTAGCGTGCAGGATTCTTAATCTGTTTCTTGATTTTTAAAATGCATACATCACAAACTAGCTAGAAAAAAAATTTTTATTTTGAGTTTCAGTCAGAGCTCGACATTTCGCATATTGTTTTATTAGATACAGTTAAAAAGATTTTTCTTTGTCAGATTGTTTTAATTGTTTTCATTTGCCATACCATTGCAAAGTAGATCATTTTCTTTGTTGAGGGTGGTATTTTTAAAACCATTTTTGTGAAATTATATTTAACATATTTAGCTAAATTTCTATAGCAGCAGCATTTTTTGAAGAGTGATAGTATCTGTTTAACAAATGTGTAGGAATCACAAAATATAACTTGTGGGTTGGTTGGAAAAAGACAAAACATCAAATGCTAGATAGAGGTTTAGCAAATGAACTTAAAGTAACAAATATGGTGGACTTTAAGTGAAGCTGTTTTTTAAATTTTTATGTTATATTGGAGTACAGTTGATTTACAATGCTGTGTTAGTTTCAGGTGTACAGCAAAGTGATTCAGTTATACATATATCTGTTCTTTTTCAAATTCTTTTCCTATTTAGTTTGTTATAGAATATTTAGTGGAGTAGGTCTTTGTTGCTTATCTATTTTATATATAGTACTATATAGACATTAATCCCAAACTCCTAATTTATTCCTCCTCCCAACCTTTCCCTTTTGGTAACCATGGTTTGTTTCCTAAATCTGTAAGCCTGCTTTGTAAATAAATTCATTTCTATCATTTTTTCCACATATAAGTGATATCATATGATATTCATCTTTCTCTGTCTGACTTACTTCATTTAGTATGATAATCTCTAGGTCTATCCATGATGCTGCAAATGGCATTATTTCATTCTTTTTTATGGCTGAGTAATATTGCGTTGTATATATGTACCACATCTTCTTTATCCATTTCTCTGTTGATGGACACTTAGGTTGCTTCCATGTCCTGGCTATTGTAAATAGTGCTGCAATGAACATGGGGGTGCATGTATCTTTTTGAATAATGGTTTTCTCTGGATATATGCCAAGGAAATTGCTGGGTTATATGGTAACTCTATTTTTAGTTTTTTAAGAAACTCCAGACTGTTTTCCACAATGGCTGCACCAGTTTGCATTCCCACCAACAGTGTGGGAGGGTTGCCTTTTCTCCACACCCTCTCCAGCATTTATTGTTTGTGGATTTTTTGATGATGGCCATTCCGACCAATGTGAGATGATACCTCATTGTAGTTTTGATTTGCATGTCTCTAATAATTAGCAATGTTGAGCATCTTTTCATGTGCTTTTTGGCCATCCATATGTCTTCTTTGGAGAAATGTCTATTTAGATCTTCTGCTCATTTTTTGATTGGGTTGTTTGTTTTTTGATATTGAGCTATGTGAGCTGTTTGTATATTTTGGAGGTTAATCCCTTATCGGTTGCATCATTTGCAAGTATTTTCTCCTATTCTGTGGGTTACCTTTACATTTTGTTTATGGTTTCCTTTGCTGTGAAAAAGCTTTTAAGTTTAATTAGGTCCCATTTGTTTATTTTTGTTTTTATTTTCACTACTTTAGGAGGTGGGTCAAAAAGATATGGCTACAATTTACCTCAGAGTGTTCTGCCCATGTTTTCCTCTAAGAGTTTTATAGTATCCAGGCTTACATTTAGGTCTTTAATCCATTTTGGGTTTATTTTTGTGCATGGTGTTAGAGAATGTTCTAGTTTCGTACTTTTACATTTAGCTTTCCAGTTTTTCCAGAGATGGGGAAGAGACTGCCTGATTCCTCCAGCTGCATTTTGCTTCCTCAGGATTGCTTTGGCTATTTGGGATCTTTTGTGTTTCCATACAAATTTTAAACTTTCTTGTTCTATTTCTGTAAAAAATGTCATTGGTAATTTGATAAGGATTGCACTGAATCTGTAGATTGCCTTGGGTAGTCATTTTAACAATATTGATTCTTCTGATCCAAGAACATGGTATATCTCTCCATCTGTTTGTGTCGTCTATAATTTCTTTCATCAGTGTCTTACAGTTTTCAGAGTACAGGTCTTTTGCCTCCTCAGGTAGGTTTATTTCTAGGTATTTTATTTTTTTTGATGCTATGGTAAATGGGATTGTTACTTTAATTTCTCTCTCTGATCTTTCGTTGTTAGTGTGTAGAAATGCAAGAGATTTCTGTGTATTAATTTTGTATCCTGCTACTTTACTGAATTCATTGATGAGCTCTAGTAGTACCTGTTTTCCCTCCCTCAGGCTGCAGCACGAGTCCCAGTAAAGCCTTGCCTGAATTCCTGGTCTGGCATCTTAACAATTTCTATTGATTAAAGCGTCCAAGAACCTGGGTCAGTGATTGCAGGGGGAGGCGGGAAGGCCTGGGATGAAGGGAAAGTGTGGAGAAGGAGAGCAGTTGATGAGTGGAGTGTGAGCTGGTGAGAACAGGAGAAGGAAGGAGGCCAGACCAGGAGGCACCGACATACTGTGTCAGGCAATTAGAAGGTATCAAAGACTCTCTGGGGAAACCATTGAAAACAGTCATTAAAAGAAGTTACAAGACCAATTTTGTGATATAGACATTACCATCTATAGCTCTATGGAGAATATATGGGGTGGTGAGGGTGGTGAAAGTAAAGACGTGGCCAAAGATTTTTTAAGTGGTAACTTTGTGTAAAAAAGATGAGCTGGGGGCAAATGTGTTTTCTTTCTCATGAACTTGGGAAGTTGAAGGAATTTATCAAACACAGTGCAAGCTGATGACAGGAGATAGGAATGGCAACCAAACTTAGGAGAAGACAGACTCAGTGAGGTTGGAGACAGAGAGTCATCTGTTGGGTGAGGAGTGGCTGTAGGACCCAGGGAAACGAGACATCCATGTCCCTCGTGGAGCATCAGGGTGGGGTATGCAAACCTGCTACCTTGGCCTCCAGAGCTGCCTGGGCTCCAGCCCTCAGGGGCTCTGCTCTGTCTCTGTGGCTCCTAGATGCGTCCTATGTGTCCTTCAAACAATCCACCGATTTGGGAACTTGAGAGTTTCTACTCTTTGTAAACAAAATATTTTAAACCAGGTGGTAGATTGATGGCCGTATGTTATCAACAAGTCACATGACTTCATACAACCAGTCATATAGGAGGAAGTATGGACCATGGGACATGGAGGGTGAAATTACTCTAAAGGAACAGGAATTTTTTTAGAGTTGCATGTTCTGAAAGAAATGCATACTTCAGCTACAGGGAAATAAATCGATCTGTTCCTGCATTTCAGTTTAGGGCAGCAATTTCAAATTGCTCGTCATGAAAAAACCACCCTGGGATATTTCCAAATGAAAGATGTTATCTTAATATAAAAGGTTACTTTTCAGTCTTTGGTATTATATATTTCTCTTTTAAAAAGTTTACCTGCTTGAGGGTAGTAACATTTGTTATGTGTGGCAAAGTGTTTTCACATGTATCAAGATTCCTATTCACCGTTTTTATCTTGTTTGAGATCCATCAGCTCAGTTATTTGGGGTCTGTGGGAAAACGGATCTTGGGTGACAGAATGACAAATTGAAACACTTGACAGTCTTGTAGCAGTGTTAGTCCCTTTGGGATCTGATGTCAGTAGACTTGTGGTGATCCCGTTCACGGTGCAGGGAAGTACATCTGCAGATGCAACTCAGTGATAGATGAGAGATGTTTTCAGTTTACTGTGATAACACAGGTTGAAGGATGTGATGGAGGCATGAAAGGTGAAAGCAGAGGGCCTTTCCTGAATGTTTTGTGATGTGTCAGGCAGTGGGCAGTCACAGCGGCCGTCACCTCCCTAAGGACAGCGTGGTCCAGAGTAAAGCCCTGGAATAGAATCCCTTCACACGCTTGGTGCTGCAGGAATCCAAGCCTCGATCCTTAGTTTCTCCAGCTCCTAAATTAAGCCAGAGCCCTGCTTTCATTGCTTCAGAAATGCCTAGGACTATGACCAAAGAAGATGCTTAGCTATGAAATGGAAGTTTGTTGTACTAACTACGCAAAGCTCTGAAATAAGGGGGGACATCATCTCTCCCGGGTACGTTTGACAGGCTATGCCAGGCCTAGATTATGCAGTACTAAAATTTAAATAACTGGCTGTTACCTCAAGGAATCACTTGGCATCAGCATGATTTGAAACACAAATAAAACTGAAACGGTGCAGAAGTTGATTATTTAGATGTTCTTAAGAGGGATGATATATAAAATAGGATATTTCAAATAGAATGATAAACAGGATAAACAAGATAAACTTGAATTTGATCAATGATTAATGAGATATTTTAATGAATATTAATTGTATTGATTTTAATGGGTCATTTTATTATAACTTGATAGCAAGAAAAATGAAAATGCAGTAGAGAGCTGGTGAATCCCAGAAAATATTTGTGGAGGAGGTAGAACTGTCCCAGGAGGATTCAGAATGAGCACTTTTGATGGACTTGGTGGCCGTCTTTGACACTCAGGCTGAGTATTCTTTGAAATCGTTTGCAAATAAATTTTGCCAATCTGGGAGCCCACGGGTCTTTTTAGATATGTGTATTTCCTTTTTATTTTTTAAATGAATAAATAATTTTATTTATTTATTTATTTATTTATTGGCTGCGTTGGGTCTTCATTGCTGCGTGCAGGCTTTCTGTAGTTGCAGAGAGCAGGGGCTACTCTTCATTGCATCACAGGCTTCTTTTTCTGTTGTTGCCAAGCGCAGGCTCTAGGCACACGGGCTTCAGTAGTTGCAGCAGGTGGGCTCAGTAGTTGTGGCTTGAGGGTCTAGTTGCTCTGTGACATGTGGGATCTTCCCAGACCAGGGCTCAAACCCGGGTCCCCTGAATCAGCAGGTGGATTCTTAACCACTGCTCCACCAGGGAAGCCCCTATATTTCCTTTTTTAATCAACCTACTTTCTGCTAATGTGAACTTTTTCTTCATCCGGAAGTCACTTTGCCTTTCACTATGTTGCAGTGGTGAAAGGGCTGTGAGCATTCTCTGTGCATCCAGAGGTGGGATAAGGACCCTCCCCAATGCTCATACATGCACTGCAGGTTCTTCTGTAGAACAGCATCAAACCAGGAAGAAGAGTCACCTAAACTGGCTTTAAAATTAGGAAGTCAAGTCTGTCTTGTGGTTTGTTCTAGAATCTCGCTGTCTGATACATTTATCACCAGCCAATGTGGCTCTTGAACACTTGAAATGAGGCCAGTGCGTCTGAGGAGCAACTGAATTTTTAATGTAGAATTTGGAATTTTGAGCAAAAGAACAATCTAATTTTGTTAGTTGTTTCATTTTTTTTTTTTTTTTTTTTTTACTGGTGAGCCTCTGGATTTATTTGTTAATTCAAAAAGATTTGAAAATCCATATTTTTCATTTATTCATCAACTCTCTTCCCATCTCCAGATTTAGTGACATCATATTGGAAGATTGAGATTGGTCACAGTTGGAGTATTTTTGCCATGTTGATGGCAAAACCTACAAATCTGGGCTTTTTTCCTCTTTACTGGGAGCTGGTTGTAAACTACAGCACAGTGAGGGCACAACTTTTATAGAGAACCGCGTTGTGACAAACTCTAAGAATGACTTATCTTCATCTTGAAAATGATTCAGGCTTTTGTAATTTAAGATTAAACTGCCCGAATCCAGACAAGTGTTAAAAAAGCTCCCTCCCAGTCTCTTTCCTCCTGACAGTGGAACTCAGGAACTGCAGGGTTGAAATGATCTCCAGGTATCTTTTCAAGGAAAGTCTGATGACAACTACATCAGCAAATCAGGAATCAGGCTGAGAAGAAAAGGAACTCTTGCTGGAAAGAAAGTCTGTCTACTATGCAGGAGGTTTGCTCTCTCCTAAGTGGTGTGGACACAGAGACTACCTGTAAGTGAGTTTTTATCCCCAAATTATTCCTCGGCACTTTCCCACTCCCCATAAACATGGAGCCAAAATAATGATGTTACAAGTAAGAACAATATTTTCATTATAAGATTGGTACTACTTGGATCATTTATATTTTTTAAGCACTTGAGATTGGGGTCCTTTCTGTATGATGGCACTTACCCAATTTCATCTACTTTATACCAAATCCATCATGGATACAACCAGCTCACAGAATCTTACAAATTTCCTGGGAAGACAGTATTCTTATTAAAATAGACTATTACTTGCTGAATCAAGTGTCTGCTTCCAAGCATTTGCTGTCAAGACATAAAGCTGTTCTCTTTCTTCAAATATATGAGGCATGTAATTGGCAGCAGATTTTTTACTACCAGCTATTTCATTCATTTTTTTCTTAACGTTAGATTCATATTTATATAGTCCCTCAAGGCTGACGGGGAGGAGCCTGAGTGACAGGTGAATGACTTGGCATATTTACTAAGAGAGACCTGCTTCCACTGGGCAATCTTGAAAATAAATCATATATATATATAAGGTTTATTTATATATATGTATTTTTATGTATCTAAGGTTTATATATATATCTGATTATAAATGCATTTGTGTGTATTCTAACTAAATTTATCTCTATTCTCATTACCCTCAATTAAATACATAAATAATGTCCCTTCGTGGCTGTAATCACACACAAATTGCACATTTACTATGTGCAAAAACTGTAACTTCGCCTATGCTGTCTTATCTCATCACAAACCTACATATTGGCTATGATTTTCCACGTTTTACACATTCATGAAGAAACTGAGGCTCAGAGAATGTCTTTCTAGGCCACGGAACAAGCAGGGTGGTAGGATTTAAATCCATGTTCACCTGTCTCCCTAATCCCAAACCCATTATATTCACATTATGTCATGTTACCAGTTTTAAAGGAATGAGGTAGGGTAAGCTTTGTTACCCTGGTATGACACCTCAAAACTCAAAACCTGTTACTTGTTGATAAGAATATAACTTCAGTTCAGTCTGAACAGAAAAGCAAAAAGATCAGCGGGCCTATTTTTTTCAGGTTTCTTCAGGGAGAAAAATGAAACTCGTAAGAAAGAGTATATGCAGTTTATGGGCTATTTGAGTCAGTAATTGTTTCCAGGAATTTTCTTTTAATTTTTTTTAAATATGGCTTTTCATTCATAAAATAACAAACTTACAAATAGGAAAAACTAATTTGAAATGACAACTTGTTTCTATCAAGAAAATCTTGGTAGAAGATGGAACAAATGGAACCAATGGAACTGCAAAGATCAGGGCACCAAGCTTTTAAGAATATTTTAGCTTTGCAAATAACAACTAATGTACTTGCAAAATTCAAGAATATATTTTTATTCTGAAAAAGAATATACTTTTCCAGAATTCTTCTCCAGAATCCCAGAGATAAATAACAAAAGATATCTGTGTAACTGATTTACTTAATTGAACAGAACTAAAGCATTAAAATGTTTGTTTCTTTTATAAACTTGAAAATATTTAAGTACACTTGGTATTTTAAAGTGTTTTTTCTGTCATTTGTAAAAGAATATAATCATTCAGTCTAGGGTAATAAGCAAACAAGACTACAGCCTTGAGTGCAGTAACTTTGAAGACTATTACAGATTTAATTTAAAGTAATGGTGCTATATTTCTTACTGACATTATTTTATAAGCACTCACTGTGAGTGACCCCTCCTGCAGTCCTTCGCTGGTCGTTGACCTTTTGTTTTGTGTGTGTGTTTAAATCTTTACTACCAAAGCCGGTAGCTGAGTTCGCCATGAATTCAATGAGATCTGAGGAAAACTGGCATCGAAAGTCACTAGTCTGTTTTCTAAAAAATAAATAAACGTGTCATCTGTGACCTATGCTTTCCTAAATCAGATGGCTTCAAACATATAAAATAAGAGTAGATTGAGTTACTTTAAGATTATGTCCTTAAAAGACGTAACTGTTTAACATTTTTATCAAGTTTTCTGGAGTTGAAGAACCAAGAAGATGTCTTTGTCTATGGGTCATTTTGAAAGCATCTACGGGTCAAACAGCATAAATCTAAAAGAGCAACCCCAGGTTGAAACAGGTGAGACATCAAAACATCTGCAAACACCGGAGTCGGAGGCAGAATTGAGGTCGGGGTTGTGAAACTGCTAGGTGGCGTTTTGGGGGTTCGGAGGAGCTCAGTTCTTTATGTCTCCGTGCAGAAAGAATTCAGCAAGATGCACAGTGATAGATAGGAAGTGGTTTATTAGAATAGGACACTTGGCAGGTATACAACCAGGTGGGAGAGAGGGTGCCACCCCCAAGAACTTGGTGGGGGAGGGGAAGGGGTGGCGTGGGGCCCGCGATGGGCAGGCGGGTCACCCTGTGGGGACAGGCTGGTACACAAGGAGCTCGCCCGTGAAATCTCTGCTCGCTCGGACGGCTTCTGTGCCCCAACCTCTCCCCATGTCTCCCCTCGAAGACAGCACAGTGCCTGTGCTGGGTGTCAGCCCTGGGGCAAGAGGTCACCTGACCAGGAGCCGTAGGAGCTGTCAGCCCCCTCCCCATCCCCCACACGCTACCGCGAAGCAGGACCTGAGTGCGGGGCTCTCGGTGGCCCTGAGCGCCCCGCCTGGAAACGCCCTACAGATGGACGGACCGTTTCTCCCCATCCGGACCACGCAGGGCTGTCCTGCCTGGGGTTCCAGCGTGGCCACCTCCTGCTGGAAGCCTGGGATGCTGGAATCAGGCCACTTCCTGTCTGTCCTTGCAGGAGCCTGGGCTGCACTACAAGAAGCTCCTGGCTCACCCCTGGATGCTGACCATCATGTGGCCCGAGAAACTGGTAACATTTTTGTTTTGCCTGTTGATATGTTTAATGACAAAGATTTTGTTCAGTTTCCTGATGTGGGTGAAGGGTGGAGCCCAATGTTGATTTATTCTCCAAGAAATGTACGTCCCAGTTCCCACACGAAGGGGAGCCTCCGGTCCCAATAGGAGATTCCCTATGTGTGTGACCTGCACCTCCTAGGGGATCAGCCCTAAGCTAGTTTATACCTGATCAAGTTCTGTCTACATGGTAGATTTAGACGTCTCCATGTCCTGTCTACTGATTATGTTCAGAGCTGACCACGTGTTGTCTATAATGAGAACATTTAGACCTGACCATGTTCTGTGTGCGCCAGGACTATGGGACTTGGGTAGAGACCTGGCTTGGCCTCAGTCCTGGGAGCTTCAGGAGGGACCTGGGGACCTGGGTAGAGACCCAATCTGGCTGCAGTCCTAGGAGCTTCAGGGGGGCTGTGGAGATCTGGGTAGAGACCCAGCCTGGCCTCAGTCCTGGAAAGCTCCGTGCCTGCATCTGAATGTCAGTGCTTTTAGATGTCTGGGGCCTGGAGCTGAGATGGGCTTGTTTAGGTAACAGACTCTGTTCTGAGTGTGGTTACCTGGCTCTCCCAAGGGTCAGTGCTGTAGTCGGGGCCTTCGTCTTTATCCCTGCAAAGTTCCCCTTCCCTGGGGCTCGTGGAGAATCCTCAGGTGTACCTGGTAGTTCTTCCAATTGACTGGCCCATGCACGGTGAGTAGGGAGGCAGGTTTACCTGGTGAACTGATTGCAGGGCAGGTTGATCAGGCAAAAGCCCAATTGGCAGCAGGTGAGGTTCTGCTGGGATCTCCTTCCAGTTGACCATCGACCAAACCTACTGAGCAGAGACCAGAGCTGCTCCTCGTCTTTCAGCCCTGAAGTCCTGGGAGTTTTCTGGACACTTCAGCAAGGCAAGACAGGACTGAGCCTGCCAGAATCAAGGTAGCATGTTCAACTCTAGCATGAAAGCTTTAAAAACAGTTAAAATCACACAGAACCAAAGTGAAAAGAGGAGAACTTTTCTGGGGCAAGTGTGAGGAGAGGAGACCGACCCTACGTTTCTTTCTACTGTCCCAGGAGGTCCCAGGAATCTAACTCGTTTCCACATTAGGGGGCCAAGCAGCAGACCAAGGGGATGTGTGACCCCAGATGCAGGATCTGGGGAGCTGGGGTTACCATGGAGACGGTGAACGTGTGACCCCAGGTGTGGGAGGTCTGGGGAGGTGGGGTCCCCCTGGTGAGTGTGGATGTGTGACCCCAGATGCAGGGTCTGGGGATTGTGTGGGTCTCACCCCATCTACACAGGTCAGGATCACGTGTACGGGGAGACCCCCATATCTGCTCTTCACCTGCAGTGTGTCTTGTCCCCTCTGAGATTTCTAACAACTGAATTGAGGGTGTTGCCCTGATGAACCTGTGGTCCCTTTTCTTCTCTGCATCTTGTCACATTCGTATGAGGTCAGGCACCTCTGAGTGGGTTGCTGGTCTGTGTTCTGCTCAGTGAGCAATAACCCTTGGTGGTGGTGTTTCCGAACCAAACTCAGGTGCACTTGCCCTTAGGCAGTAAAGCCAATCTTTACACACTGCATCGTGTTGAAGGAAAGTGTAGTGTTTACCGCAGGCACCAAGCAAGGAGTCCAGGGCAACTCCTGCTTAAAAGGTCAGAACTCCCCAAAGGCATTCAGGTAAAGTTTTTTTAAGTCAGGGTGAGGGAGGGGGGTTGTGGGGGGTGTGGTCAGCTCGCGGACACTCTTCTGATTGGCTGGTGGTGAGGTCATCGGGAGTCAACATCATCAACCTTCTGGTTCCAGCCATTCTGGGGTCTGCGTGCTTGTGGGCGGCATGCAGTTAACTTCTCCCACCTGGTGGGGGTTTCAGTTTCTGCAAAACAGCTCAAAGGACATGACTCAGAATATTATCTATAGCCCTGGAGGAGGAACTAAAGGTCCTTGACTTTGTTCAATGGCTAAACCATTATTATTTTGTCTTGTTTGACTGTTTTGCTTTCTTTCTGCATTTTCTCATTTCTCTGATTAAATGTAGACTTTGGTACTCGGGGAACTCGGAGACTAAAGTTTTTCTATAGACAAGGTACAGGCAGAGGAAGTTGGGGGGTGGGGGGGACTGTTTTGGTAGGGTCCTGCTCTGTTACAGTATCCTATTAATATCATAGCATATCATATTGCTATATCATATCTAATCCATGGGGGTCACTGCCGTCTGGGTTCCCCTGGACAGAGCTCAGGTGAGCGCAGAACTAGCCCCTCTAAGAATGGTCCCCCACGTGCCATGGGAGGGACCATGATGGCCCCTGAGGTGGGCGACTGTGCTTGGGCCTCCCACATTTGTCATAAAGGGGAGTCGAAATGGAATCTCAATTAACAAGCTATCATTTTAAGAATTTAAGTGAAATGAAACACAGGTTGCATACCCTTTACCCTCATCACCATTTTAAGCGCACGTTTCTGAGGCATCAGATACATTCACCTTCTCGTGGAGCCATCACCAGCATCCCTAGAACTTTTCATCTTGTAAGACCAAAATTCCACAACCCCACAGCCCCGGCACCGACCTCCACTTCCGTCCCTGAGTTGTCGACGCCAGGGCCCCCATTGGAGTGGAATCCTGCAGTGTCAGCTGATGGGTCATTTTGGAAGAGCTGACTTTCAGTCTGAAGCTCTGCCTGTTTGCATCGGAAGAATCTGCACTTAGGGAGAGGGTGTGTGAGGAAGGGGGTGTACAAGGGACAGGATGTCCGGGGTGCAGAGGAGCCAGGACCTGCCCGGCTGCCTGTTGAGCCCTCTGGTCCCATCTCCTGGGCTGGGCCTCATCTGCATCCTCACTGTCCCCACTGGCACCCCTGGGGTGTTGCTGTCTGAGTGAGATCCCCCTGGTGCCCCTGCTCTCCTCCCCTCTTCCTGCTGGCTGGGGAGGGGGCTGCTTGCTGGGTGGTCTCTACTCCTGTGGCAGGAAGGACCCTGCAGCGTGGACCCGCAGAGTGTGGCGTGTGGTCCCAAGAGCACGGGGCCCACATAGGACAAAGGACTGTGGCATCACAAATGCTAGGGCTGCCTCATCACGGACAGGGAATGTTGCTGAGATCCCGCTCGGAGGGCGTGGTGGGTGGCCTGGGACCCCCGAGGCCCCACTCCTATCCTGGAGCTTGGAGAGTGCGTCCCCCATGGGCTCCAGACTCACCCCGTGTCTCAGCCATATCCCTCGGCCCTGTCTTTGACCTCAGGAAAACAACCTCTACTGACCATTGTCCACACAAGGCCTGGTCCTATGGATATTAGGATCCTTTAATGTCGGCATCCTGGGATAACAGCTCTCTTTAGGCCTAAAGAAGGAACAGCTCATGAGGGTAAAACATTTTCAGATGAAATAATATTCAATGACTATCTCTATACTACTCGGTTGTTGACTTCTTTTCGTGATAATTTTCTGGGTTTTAGATCTGATGTGGGGATTATAGAGGAGTCAACATCTTCATAATCTGTGTATTTGTAGCTTCAGTATCATTACTGACCCATATGTTTATGGTTCAAGAAGAGTTATTGATTTCATGTATGATGTAAAGAATTCACAGTGGTGACAGGGCAATTAAGATTACAATGATGGCTGGTAAATTGTTCACATTTTCTGTACCTGTGCATCTGTTGTACATGTATGAGTCAGTTTAGTTGTCAACATTAGTGAAATCGTGTAGAGGACTAGAGAACTTATCCAAAGTAAATGATTATTAACATGTGATCATGACAACATAAAACTTCTTCCATAATCAGTGATGTTGCATCTTGAGAGCCTAGATGAAATGATCAGGCCTCAGTGATATACAGAATTTTTGCCTATGATTTAACTTTGACAAAGTTATGTTTTTTACTGACTATCTCACTCATTGAAAAAGACAGTAGTTATGGTGTTGGCTTGAAACTGGTAGAAAAGGACTTGAGTCCTGCCTTCCTTATTTTACATTTACATAGGTAGGTTCTTCAAACATAGGATATGGTGGAGGGCACCTATCCATTCTAGGTTAGGAGTAGCAGTTTCCACCACTGAGACTTCTCCTTTGGGTACAAATGCTTCTCAACTTATGAAGATTATTAGCATTATAATAATCTAATCTGTTACTGGGATGAATGAGCCTGTAGATGAAATATGTCATGTTGTGTGTGCATCAGGGTGGTTGGAATACTGCAGTGACAACCCTCGGAGACCAGGAAAGTGCTGCAGGAAGAAAGTCATATTTACTACTACATATATCCTTGTGAAGTGAATTTTTGCTCATGTTAAGTGTATAACCCGAGAATAGTGGAAATCAGTGTAGGAAGCCTCCTATAATAGTGAAAACTGCTCCCATGACATTACGTCACGGAAGTGTGCTCCTGCAGAGTATGTAGCGTGGAGGACAATGTCCAGGGATGAATTGGCTAAAATGATTCCTGTCAAACCACCTACTGTAAAAAGAAAAATAAAGCCTAAGCCTCATAATATAGTGGGAGGTCACATAACATTACCCCCGTGAAGAGTTGCTAGTCATCTAAATACTTTTACTCCTGTAGGGGTAGAAATAATTATGGTAGCTGATGCAAAGTAGGCTCAAGAGTCATCAGCTATCCCGATGGTAAACATACAATGGGCCCACAAGATAAATCCTAAAAAGCCAGTGGACATGACTCATACTATTCCCAAATAGCTGAAAGGCACTTTTTGTCCTAAATAGTATGTAATGATATGTGAGATTATAATAAACCCGGGTAGCCTACAAATACAGACTTCAGGATGACCAAAGAATCAAAATAGGTGTTCGTATAGGACTGGGTCTCCTCCTGCAGGTCAGAGAAGGAAGTGTTCAGGTTTCTGTCTGTTAACAGTGTGGCAATGCTGGCTGCTCGGACTGCAAGTGATAATTATAGTAATATAGCTAGAGTTGGGGCAGATGAAACAAATAATGGTGTTTGGTATTTGGATATGACTGCTGGTTTTATTTTTATCTTTTTTTAGCTTTTTATTGGAATATAATTGCTTTACATTGTTGTGCCAGTTTTTGCTGTACAACAGACTGAATCAGCTCTATTTATACATATATCCCGATATCCCCTGCCTCCCACGACTCCTTCCCACCCTCCCTATCCCAGCTCTCTAAGTCATCACCAATCATTGAGTTGATCTCCCTGTGTCATGCAGCAGCTTCCCACTAGCCATCTCTTTTACATTTGGTAGTATATCTATGTCAATGCTACGCTCTCACTTCACCCCAGCTTCTCCTTTGCACCCCCCCCCACCCCGTGTCCTACATCTGCATCTTTATTCTTGCCCTATCACTGGGTTCATCAGTACCATTTTTATAGAGTCCATATATATGAGTTACCAGATAGTATTTATTTTTCTCTTACTGGCTTGCTTTGCTCTGTATGACAGACTCTAGGTTCATCCACCTCACTACTAATAACTCAATTTCATTCCTTTTTATGGCTGAGTAATACTCCATTGTATATATATATGCCACAACTTCTTTATCCATTCATTTGTTGATAGGCATTTAGGTTGCTTCCATGTCCTGGCTATTGTAAATAGTGCTGCAGTGAACATTGTGGTACATGTTTCTTTTTGGATTGTGGTTTTCTCAGGGTATATGCCCAGTAGTGGGATTGCTGGGTCATATGGGAGTTCCATTTTTAGTTTTTTAAGGAACTTCCAAACTGTTTTCCATAGTGGCTGTACCAACTTACATTCCCACCAAGAGTGCAGGAAGGTTTCCTTTTCTCTGCACCTTCTCCAGCATTGTCTCTAGATTTTTTGATGATGGCCATTCTGACCGGTGTGAGGTGATACCTCATTATGGTTTTGACTTGCATTTCTCTAATGATTAGTAATGTTGAGAATCTTTTCATGTGTTTGTTAGTCATCTACATGTCTTCTTTGGAGAAATGTCTATTTAGGTCTTCTGCCCATTTGTGGATTGGGTTATTTGCTTTTTTGGTATGAAGCTGCATGAGCTGCTTGTATATTTTGGAGATTAATCCTTTGTCTGTTGTTTCATTGGCAGGTATTTTCTCCCATTCTGAGGGTTGTCTTCTTGATTATGGTTTCTTTTGCTGTGAAAAAGCTTTTCAGTTTCATTAGGTCCCATTTGTTTATTCTTGATTTTATTTCCATTATTCTAGGAGATGGGTCAAAAAGGATCTTGCTGTGATTTATGTCAGAGAGTGTTCTGCTTATGTTTTCTTCTAAGAGTTTTATAGCGTCGGGTCTTACATTTACGTCTTTAATCCATTTTGAGTCTATTTTTGTGTATGGTGTTAGGAAGTGTTCTAATTTCATTCTTTTACAGGTTGCTGTCCAATTTTCCCAGCACCACTTATTGAAGAGGCTGTCTTTTTTCCATTGCATATTCTTGCCTCCTTTGTCAAAGCTAAGGTGACCATATGTGCATGGGTTTATCTCTGGACTCTCTATTGTGTTCCATTGATCTTCCTTTCTATTTTTGTGCCAGTACCGTACTGTCTTGATCACTGTAGCCTTGTAGTATAGTTTGAAGTCAGGAAGCCTAATTCCACCAATTCCATCTTTCCTTGTCAATGTTGCTTTGGCTAATAGGGGTCTTTTGCGTTTCCATGGAAATCATAAAATTTCTTGTCCTAGTTCTGTGAAAAATGCCATTGGTAATTTGATAGCGATTGCATTGAATCTGTAAATTGCTTTGGGTAGGATGGTCATTTTCACAGTGTTGATTCTTCCAATCCAAGAACATGGTATGTGCCTCCATCTGTTTGTATCATCTTTGATTTCTTTCATCAGTGTCTTCTAGTTTTCTGCATACAGGCCTTTTGCCTCCTTAGGCAGGTTTATTCCTAGGTATTTTATTCTTTTTGTTGCAATGGTAAATGGGAGTGATTCATTAACTTCTTTTTTTTGGTCTTTCATTGTTAGTGTATAGGAATGCAAGAAATTTCTGTGCATTAATTTTGTATCCTGCTACTTTATTATATTGATTGATTTGTGCTAGCAGTTTTCTGGTAACATCTTTAGGGTTTTCTGTGTATAATATCATATCATCTGCAAAAAGTGACAATTTTATTTCTTTTCCAATTTTGATTCCTTTTATTTCATTTTCTTCTCTGACTGCTGTGGCTAAAAATTCCAAAACTATGTTGAATAATAGTGATCAGAGTGGGCACCCTTGTCTTGTTCCTGTTCTTGGAATGCTTTCGGTTTTTCACCATTTAGAATGATGTTGGCTGTTGGTTTTTCATATATGCCTTTTATTATGTTGAGGTAACTTCCTTCTATGCCTGCTTTCTGGAGAATTTTTATCATAAATGGATGTTTAATTTTGTCAAAAGCCTTTTCTGCATCTATTGAGATTATCATATGGTTTTTATCCTTCAATTTGTTAATATCATGTATCACATTGATTGATTTGTGTATATTGAATAATCCTTGCATTCCAGGGACAAACCCCACTTGATCATGGTGTATGATCTTTTTAATGTGCTGTTGGATTCCATTTGTTGGTATTTTGTTGAGGATTTTTGCATCTATGTTCATCAGTGATATTGGCCTGTAATTTTCTCTTTTTTGTGACATCTTTGCCTGGTTTTGGTATCAGGGTGATGGTGGCCTCGTAGAATGAGTTTGGGAGTGTTCCTCCTTCTGCTATATTTTGGAAGAGTTTGAGAAGGATAGGTGTTAGCTCTTCTCTAAGTGTTTGTTAGAAGTCGCCTGTGAATCCCTCTGGCCCTGGGCTTTTGTTTCTTGGGAGATTTTTAATCACAGTCTCAATTTCAGTGCTTGTGATTGGTCGTTTATATTTTCTATTTCTTCCTGTTTCAGTATTGGACGATTTTACTTTCCTAATAACTTATCCATTTCTTCTAGGTTATCCAATTTATTGGCATATAGTTGCTTGTAGTAGTCTCTCATGATCTTCTGTATTTCTGAGGTGTCACTTGTTAATTCTTTTTCATTTCTAAATCTGTTGATTTGTGTCTTCTTTTTTTTTCCTGATGAGTCTGGCTAATGGTTTATCAATTTTGTTTTTCTTCTCAAAGAACCAGCTTTTAGTTTTATTGATCTTTGCTATTGTCTCCTTCATTTCTTTTTCATTTATTTCTGATCTGACCTTTATGATTTCTTTCCTTCTGGTCACTTTGGGGTTTTTTTGTTCTTTCTCTAACTGTTTTAGGTGTAAGGTTAGGTTGTTTATTTGAGATTTTTCTTGTTTCTTGAGGTAGGATTGTATTGCTATAAACCACCCCCTAGGACTGCTTTTGCTGCTTCCCATAGGTTTTGGGTGGTTGTGTTTTCATTGTCATTTGTTTCTAGGTATTTTTTGATTTCCTCTTTGATTTCTTCAGTAATTTCTTGGTTGTTTAATAGCATATTGTTTAGCCTCCATGTGTTTGTATTTTTTTACAGTTTTTTTTTTCCTGTAACTGATACCAAGTCTCATGGATTTGTGGTCAGAGAAGATGCTTGATACGATTTCAATTTTCTTGAATTTACTGAGGCTTGATCTGTGACCCAAGATGTGATCTATGCTGGAGAATGTTCCATGTGCACTTGAGAAGAAAGTGTATTCTGTAGTTTGGGGATGGAATGTCCTATAAATATAAATTAAGTCTAATATGTGGTCTAATATGTCTAATGTGTCATTTAAAGCTTGTGTGTCTTTATTTATTTTCTGTTTGGATGATCTGTCCATTGATGTAACTGGGGTGTTCAAGTCTCCCACTATTATTGTGTTTCTGTCAATTTCCCCTTTTATGGCTGGCTGTTAGCAATTGCCTTATGTATTGAGGTATTCCTATGTTGGGTGAATAGATATTTACAATTGTTATATCCTCTTCTTGGATTGATCCCTTGGTCATTATGTTGTGTCCTTCCTTGTCATTTGTAATAGTCTTTACGTTAAAGTCTAATTTGTCTGATATGAGTATTGCTACTCCAGTTTTCTTTTGACTTCCATTTGCATGGAATATCTTTTTGCATCCCTTTACTTTCAATCTGTATGTGTCCCTAGGTCTGAAGTGGGTTTCTTGTAGGCAGCATATATAAGGGTCTTGTTTTTGTATTCATTCAGCTAGTCTGTGTCTTTTGGTTAGAGCATTTAATCCATTTACATTTAAAGTAATTATTGACATGTATGTTCCTATTACCATTTTCTTAATTGTTTTGGGTTTGTATTTGTAGGTCTTTTCCTTCTCTTGTGTTTCCTGCCTTGAGAAGTTCCTTTAGCAACTGTTGTAAGGCTGGTTTGCTGGTTCTTAATTCTCTGAACTTTTGTTTGTCTGTAAAGCTTTTGAGTCCTCTCTTGAATCTGAATGAGATTCTTGCTGTGTAGAGTATTCTTGGTTGTAGCTTTTTCTCATTCTAGACTTTAAGTAAATCCTGCCACTCCCTTCTGGCCTGCAGAGTTTCTGCAGAAAGATCAGCTGTTATCCTTATGAGTTTTCCCTTATATGTTATTTATTGCTTTTCTTTTGCTGCTTTTAATATTTTTTCTTTGTGTTTAATTTTCATTAGTTTGATTAATATGTGCCTTAGTGTGTTTCTTCTTCGGTTTATTCTGTATGGGACTCTCTGTGCTTCTTGTACTTGATTGACTATTTCCTTTCACATGTTGGGGAAGTTTTCCACTATAATCTCTTCAAAAATTTTCTCAAACCCTTTCTTTTTCTCTTATTCTTTTCTCAAACCCTTTCTTTTTCTCTTATTCATCTGTGATTTGAATGTTGGTGTACTTAATGTCCCTGAGGTCTCTGAGATTGTCTTTCATTCTTTTTATTCTTTTTTCTTTTTCCTGCTTTTTGGCAGTTATTCCCCCCATTCTATCTTCCAATTAATTTACTTGTTCTTCTGCCTCAGTTGTTCTGTTTATATCATCTAGAGGATTTTTAATTTCAGTTATTGTGTTGTTCATTACTATTTGTTTGTTCTCTAGTTCTTCTAGGTCCTTATTAAATGTTTCTTTTATTTTCTCTATTTTTTTTTTAGATTTTGGATCATCTTTACTATCATTACTCTGAATTCTTTTCCAGGCATTTTGCCTATTTCCTCTTCATTTATTTGGTCTTGTGGGGTTTTATCTTGCTCCTTTGCCTGCAAGGTGTTTCTTTGTTTTCTCATTTTTTCTAATTTATAGTATTTGCTGTTTCCTTTCCCTTTGCTGCCTAGCAGTAATTCCTCTTGTTTCTATTCTCTGCCCTCTGTGGTTGAGTTTGTCTGGTGTCTTGAGTAGGCTTCCTGATGGGAGGGTCTGGTACCTGCTTTCTGGTGCGTGGATCTGAGTCTTTTCCATCTGATGAGCAGGGGCATGTTAGGTGGTGTGGTTTAGAGTATCTATGAGCTTAATATGGCTTTAGGTAGTCTGTGTGCTGATGGGTGGGTGTATGTTCCTGTCTTGTTTATAGTTTGGTGTGAGGTATCCAGCAATGGCAGTTGCAGGCAGTTGGGTGAAGCCAGGCCTTAGATGCTGATAGAGGACTCTGTGAGAGTTCCCTGCATTTAATCTTCCCTGTGGCTGAGGATTCTCTAGTGGTCTAGTGTCCTGGACTCAGTGCTTCCTCCTAAGAGCCTCTGACTTGACTTCTGGTCGAGGAATCCAGAATCCAGAGGTCACTCGTCCTGGCAATAAAGGGTATTAAAAAGGACTATCCAAGCCCCAGACTAATGGTAAAAGATGAAGTCAAACAAACAAATACTAAATCAAGGAAACATGTACATGCACAGGAAAAACAAATACAAAACCAACAGAACAAAAAGCACTAGAACAACCTGACAGAAGAACCCCAGAAAAAAGAAAAAAACAAAAACAAAAACAAACAAACAAACAAAAAGCAAGGAAATTGTGAAAACAAGGACCAAATATAACAGGGAACAAATAGAAAGAAGGAGCAAATATAACAAAGAGCAGGAGAACAACCAGATAGACTGGAGATCCCCAAAATGAAATCAAACTATTATAATTAGAACTAAGATAAAGACAAAAGCTAATAACAAAAACCAAAGCAGTGTGTCATCTGAAGAATAAAGCAAGGAAACAGAGCAGACCAATAATATTAATTAAAAGTGTAATAAGATAAAATAAAATAAAAAGAGATAAAACACAGAGCAACAGAAAAGCATAGTATGACTGAAAATATAAAAAGAAAAAAGTAAAATAGAAATGTATTAAAGATAAAGAAGAAAAGAAGATAGGGTAGATAAACTCAGCACTACAAAGAATCTAGCTAGAAATAGAAATATATAAAAAGGCTAAACACAAAAATAAAATAAAAAATGGGGGAAGGAGAAAAGATGGCGGCAAAGTAGAGAGACGTGGAGTGCATCCCTCACCACAGATGCATTGGGAATGCACGGAAGGACACAGTAATTCCCACAGAGAACCAGCTGAACACCAGCAGACGGCCTCGGACACCAGAAAGTACTGCGGGGAGCCCGACATAGCTGGTAGGGAGGCATCTACGACGGCTCAAAGAGGGTGAAGCGGCAGAGCTGTGGCAGACGGGAGGGAGTGAGAAACATACGGAGGGTCCGCAGCGCAGCTCAGCGTTCCCGGACTGAGACATCGATCCGCGGCTGAACGGAGGGTCCAGGAGTGGGAGCGTGGGAACCGGAGAGCTGGTTCAGGGTGAGAAACATTGTTGCCGGTAGGGTGACGGACGGAGAGGACAGGAGGGAGGAGGTCTGCGGAGAGGAGTGCCCATCCCTGAGAGCTGCCCGGCCATGATGGTAGCTGCAGGCTCACGGGCGGGGGGGAGGAGCTGTGTGCATAGCCTCTCTCTCTCTTTTGGTGCCTCTGCAACAGGCAGTGGAGAGATGCCCGAGGGCCACCTAAGGCTCTCAGGGATAACAAGCACCCTCAGGTGCTTGGGCGGGGCTAGATAAAAACCCCTTGCAATCCCAGCAGCAGGGAGGCTGCAGAGAGAAAAAAACATCAACAACAACAGCAACAACAAAAAAAGCCTGAGAGAGGCCCAACTCTAAGACTTTCTGTGTACGCCTGAGCCACCAGCGCCCTCTGCAACAGGCACCTCCAAGCCCGACTGAAACAACAGTGCGCCACTGCTCACTCACTCCCAGGAGAAGGAGCCACTATTGTACCCTCTCCCTCCCCACACACCAACGCTTACAGACAAACAATAAAGGAACCTCTGCTGGTCACAGAATAACGCAAAAAAACCCAAGGCAAGGAGAAGGACACTTACAGCTGAGACTCTAAGGAAACAGAAATAGTAGTATTAATACATATTGAACTGGTCCATTCTGGGATCAGTTCTGGATTTTTTTTTTCTTTTTCTTTTTCTCTCTCTCTCTTTTTTTTTTTCTTTATAAAATACGATCTTAGCCCTAAGGGATCTACAAGTTTTATAACATAACTTTTTAATGATATTTTTTATTCTTTTTTTTTTTTTTTGCCTTTTTTATATACTTCTATATCTAGCTAAGTTTTTGGTATTACGGACAATATATCTCTCATACTTTCCTTTCATCCCTATCTTTTATACATTTCTGTTCCTTTCTTTTTCTTTGCATATTTCCAACCACATTACGCTCTTCTGTTCCCCTTTCTTCCAGCCATTTTAAGTTTATTTTATCTTAACATACTTATAAGCAACACTATCGGTCTGCTCAGACTCCTTGCTCTATTCTCCAGATGACGCACTGCCTTGGTATTTAATATTAGGCTTTTGTCTTTATCTTAGTTCTTAGTACAGTTGTCTAATTACATTCTGAGACTCTCCATTCTCTCTGGTGTTACTCTGGCTCTTTTCTACATTTGATCCTAGCTTATAAAATCTCCCTGGATTAATGTTTGTATGTGTTAAGGTGTTATTTGTTTGTTTGTTTGCTTTTGCTTTTGTCTCTGATTTGTTCTGTTTCAGTTGTCAATTTCTGTTGGGTTTCTCTTTGAATATCTGATAGCACACTGGGGTTCTGTCAGGTCTTTCTAGAGCCTTATGTCCTAACGGATTCAGTAATTCTGTGTCTTATACATGTATGTGTTTCCTAGACTTAATATTCGTTTAATCCAATACTTGGACATTAGTCTGAGGCTTGGACAGTCTTCTATAAACACCTCTATCGCTAGGACAAGCAACCCCAAAAGTTTGGACAACCATGAGGAAACAAAGAAACACCATGCAGGCAAAGGAGCAGGAAAAAAACCCACAAGACCAAATAAATGAGGAGGAAATAGGAAAAATGCCTGAAAAAGAATTCAGAGTAATGATAGTAAAAATGATACAAAATCTCGATAACAAAATAGAGAAAGTACAAGAAACAGTTCATAAGAACTCAGAAAAACAAACAGCAATGGATAACAAAATAACTGAAATTAAAAATACTCTAGATGCTCTAACCAGCAGAATGACTGAGGCAGAAGAACGAATAAGTGAGTTGGAAGATAGAATGGGGGAAATAACTGCCACAGAGCAGGAAAAAGAAAAAAGAATAAGAAGAATAGAAGACAGTCTCAGAGACCTCAGTGATAACATTAAGCGTACCAATATTCGAATTATAGGCATCCCAGAAGAAGAAGAAAACAAGAAAGGGTCTGAGAAAATATTTGAAGAGGTTCTAGTGGAAAACTTCCCCAACATGGGAAAGGAAATAATTCACCAAGTCCAAGAAGCACAGAGAGTCCCATACAGAATAAACCCAAGGAGAAATACACCAAGACACATATTAATCAAACTAATGACAATTAAACACAAAGAAAAAATATTAAAAGCAGCAAGAGAAAAGCAACAAACAACATATAAGGGAAAACCCATCAGGATAACAGCTGACCTTTCTACAGAAACTCTGCAGGCCAGAAGGGAATGGCAGGATATACTGAAAGTCCTGAAAGAGAGAAACCTACAGTCAAGAATACTCTACCCAGCAAGAATCTCATTCAGATTTGAGGGAGAAATCAAAAGCTTTCCAGACAAGCAAAAGTTAAGAGAATTCAGCACCACCAAACCAGCCTTACAACAAGTGCTAAAGGAACGTCTCTAAGTAGGAAACACAAGAAAAGGAAAACACCTACAAATACAAACCCAAAACAATTAAGAAAATGGTAATTGGAACACACATGTCAATAATCACTTTAAATGTAAATGGATGAAATGCTCCAACCAAAAGACACAGACTGGCTGAATGGATACAAAAACAAGACCCTTCTATATGCCGCCTGCAAGAAACCCACTTCAGACCAAGGGATACATATAGACTGAAAGTAAAGGGATGGAAAAAGATATTCCATGCAAATGGAAGTCAAAAGAAAGCTGAAGTAGCAATACTCATATCAGACAAATTAGACTTGAAAGTAAAGACTATTAAAAGAGACAAGGAAGGACACTACATAATGATCAAGGGATCCATTCAAGAAGAACATATCACAATGGTTAATATCTATGCCCCCAATACAGGAGCACCTCAATACATAAGGCAAATGCTAACAGCTATAAAAGGGGACATCGACAGTAACACAATAATAGTGGGAGACTTGAACACCCCAGTTACATCAATGGACAGATCATCCAAACAGAAAATCAATAAAGACACACAAGCTTTAAATGACACATTAGACCATCTCGACTTCATTGATATTTATAGGACATTCCATCCAAAAACGACAGACTACACTTTCTTCTCAAGTGCACACGGAACATTTTCCAGGATAGATCACATCTTGGGTCACAAATCAAACCTCGGCAAATTCAAGAAAATTGAAATCATATCAAGCATCTTCTCAGACCACAATGCCATGAGACTAGATATCAATTACAGGAAAAAAACTGCAAAAAATACAAACACATGCAGGCTAAACAATTCACTCTTAAACAACCAAGGAATCACTAAAGAAATCAAAGAGGAAATCAAAAAATATCTAGAAACAAATGACAATGAAAACACAACAACCCAAAACCTATGGGACACAGCAAAAGCAGTTCTAAGAGGGAAGTTTATAGCAATACAGTCCTACCTTAAGAAACAAGAAAATGATCAAATAAACAACCTAACCTTACACCTCAAACAACTAGAGAAAGAAGAACAAAGAAACCCCAAAGTGAGCAGGAGGAAAGAAATCATAAAGATCAGAGCAGAAATAAATGAAAAAGAAAGGAAAGAAACCATAAGAAAAATAAATAAAACTAAAAGCTGGTTCTTTGAGAAGATTAACAAAATTGATAAACCATTAGCCAGACTCATCAAGAAAAAAAGGGAGAAGATGCAAATCAACAGAATTAGAAATGAAAAAGGAGAAGTAACAACAGACACCTCAGAAATACAAAAGATCATGAGAGACTACTACAAGCAACTATATGCCAATCAATTGGATAACCTGGAAGAAATGGATACATTCTTAGACAAATACAATCTTCCAAGACTGAACCAGGAAGAAATAGAAACCATGAACAGACCAATCACAAGTACGGAAATTGAGGCAGTGATTAAAAATCTCCCAACTCACAAAAGCCCAGGACCAGATGGGTTCACGGGCAAATTCTATCAAACATTTTGAGAAGAGCTAACACCTATCCTTCTCAAACTCTTCCAAAATATTGCAGAAGGAGGAACACTCCCAAACTCATTCTATGAGGCTACCATCACCCTGATACCAAAACCAGGCAAAGATGTCACAAAAAAAGAAAACTATAGACCAATATCACTGATGAATATAGATGCAAAAATTCTCAAAAGAATACTATCTAACAGACTCCAACAGCACATTAAAAAAATCATACACCATGATCAAGTGGGGTTCATCCCTGGGATGCAAGGATTCTTCAATATACGCCAATCAATCAACATGATACATCATATCAACAAATTGAAGGATAAAAACCATATGATCATTTCAATAGATGCAGAAAAAGCTTTTGACAAAGTTCAACATCCATTTATGATAAAAGCTCTCCAGAAAATGGGCACAGAAGGAAATTACCTCAACATAATAAAAGCCATATATGAAAAACCAAAAGCCAACATCGTTCTCAATGGAGAAAAACTGGAAGAATTCCCTCTAAGAACAGGAACAAGACAAGGGTGTCCACTCTCACCACTATTATTCAACATAGTTTTGGAAGTTTTAGCCACAGCAATCAGAGAAGAAAAAGAAATCAAAGGAATCGAAATTGGAAAAGAAGAAGTCAAATTGTCACTCTTTGCAGATGACATGATATTATATATAGAAAACCCTAAAGACTCTACCAGAAAACTGCTAGCACTAATTGATGAGTTTAGTAAAGTAGCAGGATACAAAATTAATGCACAGAAATCTCTTGCATTCCTATACACTAACAACAGAAGAGCAGAAAGAGAAATTAAGGAAACTCTCCCATTCACCATTGCAACAAAAAGAATAAAATACCTAGGAATAAACCTGCCTAAGGAGGCAAAAGATCTGTATGCAGAAAACTTTAAGACATTGATGAAAGAAATCAAAGACGACACAAACAGATGGAGGGACATACCATGTTCCTGGATTGGAAGAATCAACATTGTGAAAATGTCTGTACTACCCAAAGCAATTTACAGATTCAATGCAATCCCGATCAAATTACCAATGGCATTTTTCACAGAACTAGAACAAGAAATCTTACGATTTGTATGGAAACGCAAAAGACCCCGAATATCCAAAGCAATCTTGAGAAGGAAAAATGGAGTTGGTGGAATCAGGCTTCCTGACTTCAAACTATACTACAAGGCCATAGTGATCAAGACAGTATGGTACTGGCACAAAAATAGAAAGGAAGATCAATGGAATCGAATAGAGAACTCAGAAGTAAGCCCAAACACATATGGGCACCTTATCTTTGACAAAGGAGGCACGAATATACAATGGAAAAAAGACAGCCTCTTCAATAAGTGGTGCTGGGAAAATTGGACAGCAACATGTGATAGAATGAAATTAGAACACTTCCTAACACCATACACAAAAATAAACTCCAAATGGATTGAAGACCTGCATGTAAGGCCAGACACTATCAAACTCCTAGAGGAAAACATAGGCAGAACACTCAATGACATCCATCAAAGCAAGATCCTCTTTGACCCACCTCCTAGAATCATGGAAATAAAATCAAGAATAAACACATGGGACCTCATGAAACTTAAAAGCTTTTGCACAGTGAAAGAAACCATAAGCAAGACTAAAAGGTAACCCTCAGAATGGGAAAAAATAATTGCCTATGAAACAACGGACAAAGGATTAACCTCCAAAATATACAAGCTGCTCATGCAGCTTCATACCAAAAAAGCAAATAACCCAATCCACAAATGGGCAGAAGACCTAAATAGACATTTCTCCAAAGAAGACATACAGATGGCCAACACACACATGAAAAGATGCTCAACATCACTCATCACCAGAGAAATGCAAGTCAAAGCTACAATGAGGTATCACCTCACACCAGTCAGAATGGCCATCATCACAAAATCTGGAAACCACAAATGTTGGAGAGGGTGTGGAGAAAAGGGAACTCTCCTGCACTGTTGGTGGGACTGTAAGTTGGTACAGCCACTATGGAAAACAATTTGGAGGTTCCTTAAAAACTGCAAATAGATTTACCATATGATCCAGTAATCCCACTATTGGGCATATACCCAAAGAAAACCATAATCCCCAAAGAAACTTGTACCATAATGTTTATTGCAGCACTCTTTACAATAGCCAGGACATGGGAGCAACCTAAATGCCCATCAACAAATGAATGGATACAGAAGATGTGGCATATATATACAATGGAATATTACTCAGCTATAAAAAGGGAAGAGATGGAGCTATATGTAATGAGGTGGATAGAACTACAATCTGTCATACAGAGTGAAGTAAGTCAGAAAGAGAAGGACAAATATTGTATGCTAACTCACATATATGGAATCTAAAAATGGTACTAAAAAAGTATCAAGAACAAGGATGCAGATACAGAGAATGGACTGGAGAACTCGAGGTATGGGAGGGGGTGGGGGGTGAAGGGGCAACTGAGAGGAAGCGAGAGAGTAGCACAGACATATATATACTACCAACTGTAAAATAGTCAGTGGGAAGTTGTTGTATAACAAAGGGAGTCCAACTCGAGGATGGAAGATGCCTTAGAGGACTGGGGCGGGGAGGGTGGGGGGGACTCGAGGGGGGGGAATACGGGAATATGTGTATAAAAACAGATGATTGAACCTGGTGTACCCCCAAAAAAATAATTAAAAAAAAAAAAGGAAAAAAAAAAGAGAAAAAAAAATGGAACTAAAAATGTGGTATAAAACATGAAGATCCTTAGGACTAAGATCGTAATTAAAAAAAAATGCTAGAACTGACAACAGAATGGATCAGATCAATAGAATTAATAATAATAATTCTGTTTCCTTGGGGTCTCAGCTGTAAGCGTCCTTGTACACGCCTTGAGCCTCAGGCCACCTTAACCTCCCCAGGAGGCTCCCCTCTGCCTCTGGGTTGGACTTGGACCTGCTGTGGATCCTATGGGGTCCACTTAGGTTCTGATATGGCCCCATTCCTGTGTGTGTGCTTACTCCCACTGTGCACAGCTTTCAGAGCTAGATCATTTTCATTTGTGGGAATATTCATTATCTACTCAGATATTCCAAAGACATAGGGTCTACCTAGCTGATCACAGGGATTTAGTCTGCAGCGTGTATATCTGATGGAACATTTTAGAACCTCTTCCTTAGTCCCCCTGTCCCTGGTGTTCAGCTTTGGTTTTGTCCCTGCTTCTGCATGTGGTCTAACCGCCAGAGTCTGTTCCTGAGGCTGCCTTGGAGCAAATTGGGTCTGCCTCAGTGAGGGTTTCCTTTATTGTTCATCTGCAGACACAAGTGTGTGGGGAGAGAGAGGCTTTGATAGTGGCTCCTATCACTGTATGTGACTCAACAGTAGCACCCTGCTTGGATCACGAGAGCCCTGGGGATGACCCCAAATGTGCGGGAATGCCAGTGGCCACAGGTGTAGGAAGTATGGCCTTAGTGTGGTTCTTTACTGGTGCCTGGTGCAAGGTGCCTGAGGGGCAGCCCTTGGGGGCTTTTTGTATTACTCTAAGACCAGCAGAGATTCCTTTATTGTTAATCTCTAGGCGCCGGTGTGTGGGGGAGAGAGAAGGTACAATAGTGGCTCCTTCCCCTGTGTGTGAGTCAGCAGTAGTGCCCTGCCTGGGACGCAGGAGCCCTGGTGGTGGTGGCAGTGCCTATCACACAGGGAAGCCAGCAGGCTTGGGTGTAAGTGGAATGTCTCCAGAAGTACACTCTGTGTACTTCTTCTGTCTCTCAGCCACAGGCACACCAGGCCAGCCTCCCCAGGGGGCTTTTTCTGTTCCTTGTCAACTGCGATAGCCAGGCCCAGAGGGGGCCTCCCTTTGTTCATCACAGGCACTGAAAGAGATGCTACAACATTAGCTTTTCTCTCTTGCTTGTCAGTCAGCAGTAGCACACCACCACCATGGCCTCCCAGCTTTCTGCGGTAGGCATTCTCCACCGCGGATTTCTTCCTTTCTGTCCCCTCAGTCTGTCTCCCCACAGCCAACAATGTTTCTCACCCTGAACCAGTTCTCCAGTTCCCACGTTCCAGCTCCCAGACCCCCTGTACTGCTGTGAACCCATGTCTCAGTCTGGGACACACAGGGCCGTGGTATGGAACCTCTGTGTGTTTCTCACTGCTTCACATCTGCCACAGATCAGCCACTTCACCCTCTCTGGACAGTCCCAAATGCTTCCCTTTTGACCCAATCAAATTCCCTGTTGGAGAGGGGGTTTCCCCATCAGGTTTCCCTGAATTCAGCACTCTCTCCTCTGTTTCAGCTCCCCCCCGCCCCAGGGTGTGAGACCCGTCCCTTTCCTTTCTTCTTCTCTCTCTCCTTTTTTGTTTCCCCTTCATCCTTCCCAGTTATATCGGGATCTTTGCAGTCCTTTCTGGTATCCAAGGTGTTCTGCTAGTGTTCAGCCGGGTTTCTGTGGGAATTATTGCATCTTTTGGTGTATTCCTGATGCATCTGTGGAGAGATGCACTCCACGTCCTTCTACTTTGCTGCCATCCTCCCCCCGCCCCCACCCTGGTTTTATATTACAGACTATAGCAATAAAAGTAATACAACCAAGAACTGAAGAGACACTTGCTACCTGTAAGAAGAAAATGGTTACGTCCACAGAGGCTCCTGTGTGGGCCAGATTGCCAGCTAGAGCTGAATGTATGGTTCCACTGGTACCAGAACCAGCTTCTACTGTGTTGGAGATAGGAGTAGGAGTGAGAATGATGGGGGAAGCAGTCAAAAGTTTATATGGTGTATTCAGGGAAATGACGATATCAGGTGCCTCAGTTATTGCCAGTCTTCAAACCTTGCAATTATGATGGGTACAACTGTAAAGAAAATTATTACAAGTGCAAGGACTGTTATGACTATGTTACAGATTTGGGCATCTCCAAGCAGCGCTGCAGGTTAGCATAGCTCAGTGTGGATTAATGGACCTAAGGTGGTGCCTGCTTCTCCAGATCAAGTACCTAATAGTAAATATAAAATGCTGGTATCTTTGTGATTATTGAAAATAACCTGCAATTTATGAACAGAGGTAAAATGACTAAACTGGCATTAGACTGTAAATCTACAGAGATTGAGCTCTCTTTTTGGCAAACACTGTGGTGAATTAACAAATTGAATTGTAACTTCAGAGAAGCAGCTTCAGTTCTGCTGGTGATTTTCCTGCCTTTTTTTGTTCTTTCTTTCTTTCTTGGAGGCTGGAGAAGTAGACTGAAGCCAGCTGACTAGAGCATTTACCTGTTAACTAAAATTTCTTGGGGTCGAAGCTCATCAATCTGGTAAGGATTTGGCTTAATTACAATGTTTGATTTGCCTTCAATTGATGTAGGATAGAGTCTTGCAATCCTTATTTTTAGGAATTAAGTAAATTGTACTTGTTTAGGGTTTTGAAAGCTATTGGCCTAAACTAACCTAAAGTCTTAGTCCAGCGCTGATAGAATGGGTGTTAAGGGTAGTAATCGTGTGGCTATTACAATTAGTAATGATAGGAAGGTTATTTGTTTTGTATGTTCAGATTGTTTTATTTTTGTGTTGCTTATTGAAGGGAATATAGTTAGTGATGTGGAGTATGTTCGCTGCAAGTAGAAATACATGCTGAGTACTGCTATGATGGCTGTTAGTGTTGGTAAAAGATGTTATCATTTTTGTTCTCTTGTATAATTATTCATTTGGGTAAAAACCCTGACAGTGGTGGCGACCTCCTAATGATACTGTCAAGTGAGGATGAGGGTTGTGATGGGAGGTGTTTATCTCATGTGTGTGATGATGATACTGTTGTAGCACATGATCTGGGCATAAAAAGGAAGGAGATAGTGTTGTGATATAAATTACTATGTTTAGGAGTGTTATGTCTGCAATATACATTATAATAGCTGTTAGTCATCCTATATGGGCAGTTGATGAGGAGGCCGTGATTTTTTCTAGGTGAGTATGGCTACGTCTGCCTCAGCCTTCAATTCTGACTCATAATATCACTATGATTAATAGTATGTTTAGGTTGATGGATGGTGACATGTGGTATAAAACTGGTAGGGGTGCAAGTTTGTCATGTTAATAGCATCAGGCCTGCTGTTCATGGAATGGCTTGTGTTACTTCAGGCACTCAGAAGGGAAATGGGGAAAGTCCCACTTTTGTGACAAGGGCTGTTGTTAGGAAGGTGGATGCTGCTGGATTAGAGATTTTTGTAATTCATTGTGTTCCTTGACCAGAGTATATTAGATTAACAATAATAGCCATTATAAGTAGTGTTGATGTGGTGGACTGTTTTAGAAAATAGTTGTTGGATGCTTCTATAACTTATGGGGTCATGTTTTTTATTACAATGGGGATACCATTAACCAGTGGGAGCTTGTTACTACCATTATGTTTCCTGAGATAATGGTCAGTAGAATGATAGTAAAAACAATAGAGTTTATTAGTACAGGAAGGATATACAACAACATTTTGGGGGTATGGGCCTGATAGCTTACTTAGCGGACCTTACTATATATAGCATGTGGTGTAATGTGGTAGCATGGAGAACGTAAAATTCTTAGCAGTAAGTTCAGTTCCAGGAATAGGGGCATTTAAACCTATATCATTTACTCTATCAAAGTAACTCTTTTGTCAGACATATTTCTTAAGTTTGTGGTGTGATGCCTGGTATGATGACAGGTAGTGAAAACTCTCATATACATAGGGCTGTTAGTAGTAAAATTTTTTATAAGAGATGTATAAGTTGATCATATCAAAATTGTGGGTAGGATGCTCGCATTCATGGAAAGGAGATTGTTAGTTGTGTTTTAATGGTAACTTGGGCTGTATATAATTCTGGCATGTAGGGATTGTCAAATGCTCCTAAAAATAGATTGTTGTGAAAATGTTTATTATAATGACATTGACATATTCTCTAGGAAGAACAGAGCGAATGGGCCTGCTACATTTTCTATATTGATGTCAAATACAGATTTTGATTCTACTTCTGTTAAATCAAGTGGGGCTTCATTGGATTTCTGCTAGTACAGAGATAATCAAATTCTGGGTAGGGGTCAGGAGAAAATTTGTCATAGGTGCTCTTGTGTAATAATTATGGTTGAAAGTATAAACGATCCACTTATCAGTAGGACTGAGAAGAGAACAACTGCTAACATCACCTCATATGAGATTGTGCTACTGTCCATAGAGCTCCAGTGGGTATTTTGAATCTGAAACTCATCTAGATCAGAGGACGGAATAAATGGCTAGGCTCGATGTGGCTAATGTAAATAGTGTGCCTACATTTATGTTAATTAGTGGATAAGATATGGGAAGAGGAATTCATGTTGTGAGAGCCAGGGTTAAGGCTAGCATTGGGGCAATAATATATAAATCGATGATGTTGATGGTCATAGTGGTTCTTTAATAAATAATCTGAATGCCGTAGCAATGGGTTGTAACAATGCACAGGGGCTGATGATGTCTGGCCCTTTCTGGATTTGTATATAGCCTAGGCTTTTCCATTCAGTTAATTTGAGGACTGCTATGGTGAGTTAAATGGGGTTATTTGTGAAAGGAATGTTGATTATAATAATAATATAGATAATATTATAATAATAACATAGATAATAATATAGAATGTTGATTATATTCTTAGAAAAAGGACTTGAACCACTGCAGATAAAGGTTTCAGTTTTACATACTTACTGTGCTCTGCCACCCTAACAAACCCTGTTCTACAGTAGGGTATGTATAAATTAATTGAATGTAGATTATATCATCATTTAGTTTGAAGACTCTTTGTAAAATAAGCCGTATTTCTCTTGTCCTTTCCTACTGGCAGAAATCTATAATAGACAGAAGGGGACCAGGATGACTCCAGTCTGAGCTCAGATCAGGTAAGACTTTAATTGTTGAACAAACAGACCATTAATAGCAGTTACACCATTGACATGTCCTGATCCAGCAACAAGCTCATAAACCCTCTTGTCGATGTGAACTCTAGAATAGGACACGCTGTTATCCCTAGCATAACTTGTTTCATTGATGAGTGTTTTAGAACAATAGGTGATAAAGCCTTTTGACTAGCTGGTCTAAATTTTAATCACTCAGAGGTGGTTTTATTCTCCAGGGTCACACCAACCCAAATTATTAATCCATCAAGAGCTATGTTATCCCTTAAAGTTTAGGGGTTCTTTTGGATTAATTAATGAATTAAAGCTCTGTAGGATCTCCTCATATTATTCCCGTCTCTTCACGGGAAGGTCAATTTCACTGATTAAAAGAGACAGTAAAAGCCTTGTGTGACCAGTCATACAAGTACTTATTTAGAGAACAAATGACTATGCTACCTTTCCACACTCAGGATACAACTAAACAGATGGATACTATTCCACACTCAGGATACCATTAAACAGATGTCACTTGGGCAGGAGTGCCTCTAATACCAGATGTGCTAGAGGTAATGTTTCTTATAAAGAGGCAGGGTTTGTGATTGCTGAGGTCCTTTTACTTTTTAAATCTGTCCTTAAGTGCATGCCTCTGCTGGGTTAACAACTGCTTTAATAAATAATTAGGTATTGGTTTAGGTGCATTTTACTGTTAACAGTGGGTTATAAGTTCTGATATAAGCTTATGCGAGTAGAAATATTTCTTGTTACTCATATGAACAGTATTGCTTCTGTTAATTAATAGATTAGCCCAGTATTAATTCGTGTTTGGTTTTTTTACTATTGTATTAAGATAAATGTGTGGTTGACCTTGAATGCTTTCTTAATTGGTGGCTACTTTTAAGTCAACTATGGTATTGTTTATGCTACTCTCTAGGGAACGTTGTACCCGGTATCTAAAAAGCTGCACCATTTTAGAATAACATCTAAAATTACATTAAAAGTCATGTTTTTAAATATTTAAAATCGAACTACAGTTCTTTTCAGGACAACCAGCTATCACCAGGCTTATAAGGTTTATTAACTCTCCTCATAAATCTCCCTATTTTGCCATATGGATGGGTTTTTCTTGTAAACTGTTCATAAGTAATTCCTCTGGTTTCAGGGTATTTAATTTCTCTCATCATTTCCTTATAGAACCTTATCTATAGCACCAGCTTTAAATTTCTATCATCTATACATAGATGCTAAGTGAGTCTTTTATTTACTTATGATAGTTGAATTTGGTAGGAAGTCTGGGCTAGTTTTAGTACAAAGTGTTCATGAAGTATGAAATCTCCTGGGGCGTAAACTAGGTGCTTTCCTTTAGGCTACACTTTGATTCATCCAAGTACCCTTTCCAACCAGTATGCTTATCCTGTTAGGACTTATCTCCTCTTATATATCTGGAACTTATTAATGGGTTATGAAGCTATTGATATTGGAGGGGGTGACAGTGTGTGCGTGCTTCATGGCCTGTTCAATTAAGCCTCTATTCTTAATCTACTACTAAATTCTCCTTTGGTTATTTATTTCATAAACACTTTCATATAAATTATTTTATGTTCCTGAGGTACAAAATGTGGCCCACTTCTCCTCCCATAGGCTACACCTTGACCTAACGTTTCATGTCTCATCATTTTGTTTCACATTGTTCCTTACCAGGGTTTCCTGAGGGTGGCGCTATACAGGGCTGGCGAGGTGTGTCAGAGTTTGTTGATTACAGAACAGACTCCTCTAGGGGTGTATGAATCACTGCCAAGTTCTTTGACTTTTAGGCTGATGGCGGTCGTATTCTGATGAATAATTTTGTTGCTATAATTACTTGAATTTAGGGATAAGCATAGTGGGATATCTGATCCTGGTCTGGAGTTTAGCGACCGTGTAATCAGAAATGTTGGTCACTTTCATAGCTTATCTTTATTTTCGCTATGGCTTTTTACAGCTTAGCTAGGACTTAACTTTATTTGGGGGTAATGTTTAACATGCTTCATGCTGGATTTCTATTAACATGGGTTAATTTTATGGCCAAGGTGGCTGACATGAAATGTGCGCCAACTCTAATTAGTTAATATAAATTACTCAAACTTTTTTTTATGCTTAACTTTTAGCACTACCATTTCCCATGGGGGCAAAATTAAGCAAGGCATTGTGAGCTAGTTTTTAGTGTGCCTGGTACCTGCACGTTTTCATCTTTTATGATTTAGAGGGTCTCACTGGGGTGCAGATACTTGCATGTCTAATTTTATTAGAAATTAAAAGGCCGGGGACACACTTATGTGGTTATGGAGTTAGTAAATTCATATGGGCGTTTACAGTGCTTCACTTTGATTATTAAGCTACAGCAACAGGTCGAGTAGGACTTTGTACTATAAGATGTATGTGTTTATGTGATATATTGGTATTTGGCATAGTATTTGGGACTGGGTTAAAATTGGTATTGAAATATTTAATATTTTTCCTTTTGGAGATTATTAAAATGTACTTTATTATTTCTTTTGTTTGAGGTAAGTAGCAGGTCTAGGGGGATGTCTTTCTATATAAGACTTCTATAAGTAATTGATTGGTATGAGGCAGAGCCTAGTTTGTAGTTATATTAACTCTGGGTTGGTGAAGGAAGAGCAGTATGTTTGTTAGATGAGTTGACTCATGTAGTTATATGCTTTGCCGAGTTTGTGGGATTCGGCAGGGCCATCATGATGTACAAAGTATGAGATTTGGGGGAGGTGGGAGGGTTTGATTAAGGAAGCTATTTACCTGAAACGCATGTGCGTATGTATGTGTGTGTGTAATTGCTCTAAGTCCTGTGACCACTGACTCAATAACCCATTATGGGTGATGATGTTGGTAATAATCTTCAGTTTCAGCTCAGCTACAGGTTGCTCGCCTGTGTTAAGGCCTCTGGGGGCCATCGCTGAGTCACAGCATCCTCCAATTAAAAACACCAAATGCACGAAACCAGTGATGTGTGAGCACAAGCTGATTTGATAGTCTGTCATGTCTTTTCTTTTATATATTTTTTATTGAAGTATAATTGATTTACAATGTTGTGCCAATCTCTGCTGTACAGCAAAGTGACTCAGTTATACACATATATGCATTCTAAAATGTCCTGGGGTAGAAGCTTATCAATCTCATAAGGATTTGGCTTTATTACAATGTTTGATTTGCACTCAACTGATGCAGAATAGAGTCTTGCAATCCTTACTTTTAAGAATTAAGTAAATTATACTTGCTTAGGGTTTTGAAAGTTCTTGGTCTAAACTAACCTAAATTCCTAGTCCCCACTAATGGAATGGGTATTAAGGGTAGTAATCACGTGGCTATTACGGTTAGTAATAATAGGAGGACTATTTGTTTTGTATGTTCAAATTGTCATTTTGGTTTTATGTTGTTTATTGATGGAAAGATAGTTAGTGATGTGGAGTATGTTAGCTGCAAGTAGAAATATATGTTGAGTACTTCTCTGATGGCTGTTAGTGTTGGTGGAATGATGTTATCATTTTTGTAACCTCTTGTATTGATTTGGGTAAAACCCCTGATAGTGGTAGGCGATCTCCCAATGATAATATGATGATGAGGTTAAGACTGAGGTGAAAGGTGTTTTCTTTCATGTGTGTGATAATGTTGGGGTTGTGGTACATGATCTGGGCATAAATAGTAAGAAGACAGTGAGTGTTGTTATGATATTGATAAAAGAAATTTTCACATATTGAGGTATGGGGACGTCATCCTGGCTTATACATGATTTAACTCAAATTTGATGCTCACTAAAACAGCCCATTAGTAGCCTATCAAACGTACAGTGTACACTTGCTATAGTTATTAAAGTCACATTGACCAAAAGTGGAGAATGTCCATGATAAAAATAAAGGTTAAATGCCTCCCTTTCTGGGCTGCCAAAGCTGGTACTCCTTCCATAAGACTCCCTTCCCAGGTGCCAAGGCCATACGCATGTACACAGCACATCAGTGTGGCCTTGGCATCTGGGAAGGGAGTCTTATGGAAGTTTTGTTTTTTCTTGAAACCTTTAAGGAATATATCCCTGACCTGTTTAATGTTCTTTGTTTCTGACAAGATGTTCAACTGGACTGAAAACCGTGCTTCTCTGGCTCAGTTTCTGAGTTATCAGAGAAGTTGTCTTCCAGGCTTTAGTCCTTAGTTTGGCTCTAAAAATCTCTTTTCTGTTCCATTATAGATTGATTATTGTCATTGACATTACTTGGTGTGATCGGCAGGATATCAGAAAAACCCACCTGAGGTCTCCTGGAGTCTACTGTGGACCAGTGCTTGGGACCAACCATGGGCCCCTTGAGCCCCTCCAGCTTCAGGGCATCCTTCAGGTGCTTTGGTGAGTTCTTCCTCATATCTGGATCTCCTTGTATGATGTGATGTTCCACACCTTTTATTTGAGCTGTTATCTTAAGACTTGGAGTCGTAAGATGTGTGGGGGCCAGGCGGGGGCGGGGGAGAGCGGGGTAGGGAAGGTGGTACCAGTACATTTCCTAGGTGAAGAGGTTCCTAGGTAGAGGGTCTGGGGGAATTTCTAGGTGAGAGACCTGCTGGGAATTTCTAAGCAGGAAAGCCTGGAAGAAATTTGAGTGAACTGGGTTTTAAGCCATATATACATATATGGCTTAAAATTGGAAAATCAAATTTAATTTTATTTGTAATTTATAATAAAATGAAACTAAAAGAGAGCAGGAAATTGTGCTCCTAAAGCCTACCAGATCCCTTGGCACTTGGCTGGCTTCTACAACTGGTATGGAGCTAATACTTGCTAATACTTATCTAATACTGAAATGGCCAGGATGGAACCTTTTTTGACATTCTGAAACTGAATTTTACATGCACAATTAAAGAAAGCTAGCTTGATAAGCCATCTTTTCAAAATTCTGACCCTGAGAGAGAAAAAGTACTCCTAGGAGAAAATTTGAAGCTGTAAGTCTTATCATGTCATTTAAATGCAGAGGCCACACTGCCTGAGACTACAGCCTTGGCTCAATTAGTAGAATGTAAAACAGAAGGGAGAAAAAAAAAATCCTTTTAAAACTCAAGTAAGAAAACTATGAGATCTCTATGTCTATCTAGATGAAAGTATGCCTATGTGTATGTTATAAACATGTTTCTACCTCCGGATGATATCAAAATGAATTTGTAAAAGAGCTCTACTTTATTGCATTAAGAGTAAACACAAATCAAATATTTCTAAATGTAACAAAAAACTAACTCAAATTTTAGAAGCGTCACGCGATCTAGGATTAATCTTCAGTAAATGAAAAGAAGTTGTTGGTTTGATTAATGCACACATGTCTTTAGACTCATCAACACAAAGTATAATACTTTTATTTGGTTCCTAGGTCAGTAAGTTCACATTATCTCTGTCACAAAGTTTGTCAAAAAGAAAATTAACTTGGTGATACTTTCAATAAGTGATGAAAGAGAGATAAATGGCATGAAAGTTTTTAGGTGAACTCTTCAAAAATGATTGTCTTATGGTATGTCTACCTAAAAATATTGTCTCCAGATTTCTGGTAACTTGAAACTTTAGAGTTTTGCTAAACTAAGTTAAATCATGGGAGTTCACTGACCATCCAGATCATTTCCAATTAAGATAAAAATACTGAAACATTCATTGCAAAACGCCTAAATTTACCAATTTGTGTTCTTATTAGAGAAAACTAGAGATGATTAGGTTTACTGGACACACATCTTATACCACATTTAGAAAAGAAATAACGCTATGAGAAAATGCATGCTTCTAGAGGTTGTGGAATATGTTTGTAAGCTTGCCAATCAGGAAACACTAATATGACAGTTCACAATTGCTTGTTTCTGGGTTTTCATTAGGGATTAGGGGTTTTAAGGATTAAAAATTATAATATATATGTAATTAAAGTTTGTAGAAATATTTAGGTAAACGTTTCACTCAAGGAAAATAAGATGTGTATTTTCAGTAAAAGGATTGAAGAAAGGAAGTTTAAAATAACACTGTCTTGAAGTGTCTCAAAGAGAGAGATTTAATTATGCTTATTTGGTTTATTAAGTTTTATGGAAAACACTGTCAAATAAATGTTCCAGAAATTATGTGACATAAAATGTTCTCTGTCATCAAAACTGAGGCTCCCAGGGACTTCCTAGGTGGCACAGTGGTTAAGAATCTGCCTGCCAGTGCAGGGGACATGGGTTCGAGCCCTGCCCCAGGAAGATACCACATGCTGCGGAGCAACTAAGCCCATGAGCCACAACTGTTGAGTCCGTGTGCCGCAACTATTGAAGCCCATGCGCCTAGAGCCCATGCTCCACAACAAGAGAAGCCACCACAATGGGGAGCCCACATGCACCACAAGGAAGAGTAGCCCCCACTCACCTCAACTAGAGAAAGCCCGTGTGCAACAACAAAGACCCAACACAGCCACTGAAAAAAATAAATCCAATAAATAAATAAATAAAGTTTAAAGAAAGAAAACAAAACTGAGGCTCCCAGTAAAGGGACAGAACCTGAGTGTTAGGGAAATGCCCCTTCATGCCAAGGCACAGCGACAGGATCTGTGAAGATTATGGCACAAGTAGATAAAGTTCATTCTACGTCTATAAAAATTAACCCCTCATTGTCAGCCTTTTGCCTTCTTGATGTCTTTGTAATGTGGCAATGGTCTGCTCCTCAATCAGAGAAATTAAGATGGGTAAACAATAGCTGTGAATTAAACAGTCAGGGCTCTGGGAGACCCAAGACGGCTGCTTGGCACTTCCCGGCTCCCTGGCAAACCCCATTTTTATATGATGGGTTAAAGCCTTGCATTGCTGCAAGGCTTGATGCCCTCACAATGGAAAAAGAAATGGTTAGAAAATGTATGTTCCACTTGGGGTATACCTTCCACAATCTCCAGTGATCAAGGCACCAACTTCACTGGGCAAATCACGGAAGACTTAACAAAAACCTCACAAAGTTCTTAAAAGTATCACTGTCACTATCACCCTCAATCAGGCAAGGTCAACAAAACTAATGGAAAAACTAGACTCAGGCAGAACAAAAATTAATTACATGGGTTCAACTGAATTGATAAATACAATTATGGTTTTTATGCCTTTTAGTCTGAAATATTACTGACTTTTCATGTTTGTTTTTGGATAAAAGGCAACCTTTTCCCTTAAGCTAATTATGACTAATAGCAATTTGGTAAATTACACCTTTGTGAGCAGAATTGAAACATTTATCTTTTCTCTCTACCTGATTCCTCCTAAATTTGGAATCTCTTAGGTTCCTAGCAGCCTTTCCAGGCAAATAAGGAAGGCCATTTCCTGTAAGAACCTCAAGATACTTTGGAAATTGAAAAGAGAGGAATCCACCTAAATCTGCAGGTGTTGCAGGTAGAATGTAATGTCATGGCTTTCCTGACCTTGAGAAGCCTTTTAAAAATTCAAATTGAGATCCCTTAGGAAAAGTTTCAATAAATCTAAATTTAATAGGGCCTATAATATAATCAGGTCAAGTGTATTGAAACCAGACTTATTTTGCAAACAAATTTGTCTTAATTTGACTATGTTTGGTCAAAATGAGGATAACTTAGAGAAAAAATTGTTTCAACAATATACCTTTGTAGATATTGAGATTTTATATACACTAAGATTTTATATTTATAATCTATATTCAAGATAATGCTTTGTTATGTTACATTATTGTAAAGTTTAATTGAATTATTAAAGGATATTCGAAGCTTGTTTCTGAATCTGATCACTGTGCTTTATCTTTGGATGAAGACCAATTGCTCCATGACCTGCACCTTGGAGATTGTGCAGACTGAAAAAGACATCATTTGAAGGACTATCTCCAGCCTAAAAGGAAGGACCCACCCACCCTTATCAGGTATTCTTAACTAGCTCACGCACAGTGAAACTGAAGGAAATGAACTGTTGAATTCTTATTTGACACTTAAGAAGTGTCTCTGCATCAGACTGGTCTACACAGGGGTCTGTTCACCTTGAACTTACCTTAAAACAACCATCAAGCAAGGACAAGAAGATGAAGACATCAGTTGTAGACAGGTGACCCAAGAATCCGGGTAAGGCCTGTAAGACCCATCCTACTAGTTCAATGGAACTGTTACTTAAACGTTTGTCTCCCTATCCAAATTGAAAGTGACTGTTTTAATTCTCACTATACTTTTGCCCCAATATTCAGGATGGAAAGAAAATTCTTTAGTAAAGGTCTCACAGAGCATAGCTACTGGGATAGGCCCTCATAACACCTGTCACTGACTTTTCAGATGCTCCTAATGTTACCACTCACCCAGACCAACCTGCCTCTGACCTAATCTTTCAAGTTTAAACTCTTCAACATATTAATATGTCCATTCTTGGACATACTCATACTATCTTCAGGGACTTCCCTGGTGGCACAGTGGTTAAGAATGCGCCTGGCAATGCAGGGGACGCAGGTTTGAGCCCTGCTTCATGAAGATCCCACATGCCATGGGGCAACTAAGCCTGTGCGCCACAACTACTGAGCCTGCACTCTAAAGCCCATGAGCCACAGCTATTGAGCCCACGTGCCACAACTACTGAAGCCAACGTGCCTAGAGCCCATGCACCACAACAAGAGAAGCCACCACAATGAGAAGGCCACACACCACAATGAAGAGTAGCCCCCACTCGCCACAACTAGAGAAAGCCCGTACAGCAATGAAGACCCAATGCAATCAATGAATAAATAAATAAATTTATTTAAAAAAAAACTATCTTCAGCCCTTAGCAACTGAGCACAACTTGCCCCAGTACCCTCTCTCTCTGTCCCTTACTTAATTGAAAAAAGTCTTAATAGCTGACAAATAGCAGGTTTCTGTTTATTAGGACATTATGTTACCCATTGCCTATACATCAGGAAATAGAAATCTCCTATCTCTCTTCTTTACAGAGTCAAGCAATCTATGTTAGCAAGATACCAAGATACCCCCAAGCAAAATCTTTGGGGAATCTCGGTTCCAGAGTGAGGAGTCTATGTAAACAAAGAGATGATGAGAAATCCATCAGCCACCATTGGGCCAAATAGCCAAAAAGATTGCACTTAGCACAACAGACACCCCTAAATTCCATAGCCCAGTTAGTATTAGATAACCAGTTTGGGCTTGATTCTCTACTGGCTCAACAAGTAAGACTTTAATCTGCTTGTCTGCCAGTGGGTGGGGCTGTGTTCACACCTTGTTGGTTGTTTGGCCTGAGGCGACCCAGCACTGGAGCTTACAGGCTCTTTGGTGGGGCTAATGGTGGACTCTGGGAGGGCTCAGGCCAATGAGCGCTTCCCAGAACCCCTGCGGCCAGTGCCCCTGCCTCCTCGGTGAGCCACAGCTGCCCCCCCACCTCTGCAGGCAACCCTCCAACACCAGCAGGTAGGTCTGGTTCCGTCTCCTATGGGGTCACTGCTCCTTCCCCCTGGGTCCTGGTGAGCACACTGTTTTTTGTGTGCCCTCCAAGAGTGGAGTCTCTGTTTCCCCCAGGCCTGTGGAGGTCCTGCAATCAAATCCCGCTGGCTTTCAAAGTCTGATTCTCTGGGGATTCCTCCTCCCGTTGCTGGACTCCCAGGTTGGGAAGCCTGACGTGGGGCTCAGAACCCTCACTTTAGTGGGTGGACTTCTGTGGTATAACTGTTCTCCAGCTTGTGAGTCACCCACCCAGCATTTATGGGATTTGATTTTAACGTGATTGCGCCCCTCCTACCATCTCACTGCGGCTTCTCCTTTGTCTCTGGATGTGGGGTGGGTTTTTCTGGTGAGTTCCAGTGTCTTTCTGTGGATGGTTGTTCAGCAGTTAGTTGTAATTCCAGTGCTCTTGCAAGAGGGAGTGCGCGCACGTCCTCCTACTCCGCCATCTTCTAATTTTTTCCATGGTTACATTTTATGTAACAATAATAATGACATACACTGTGTTCATTTTAAGTACTATTTTTGTAGTTTTTCTTCAAAATCTTCACAAATTTATGGTGGGCTTGGGTTAATTGTGAGTGGTAGTGGTATAGTAATACATGTTGGTGGATTATTGTGCTTAATGGTTTTTAACATTTATTTAAGGGGAATGTTACGACTTTTTGGTTGTATAATAACTATGTCTACTGAGCAGCATCCTGAGGTTTGAGATTCTAATAAGACCCTCCTAAGGTATATTTATTTTTCCTTATGATGGAAATGCAAATTAAAGCCACAATGTGACATTCGTTCACATACAATAAATGGTGGTAATCAAGAACAAACCAATAAAAATCATGGCAACAATGTAGAGAAGTTGGAACCCTTAAACACTGCTGGTGGAAATGTAAAACGGTACAGACCATATACATACAATAGTGTGGCATTTCCTCAAAAAGATGAAAATACAATTAGAGTTGGGTTCAAGAACTCCACTCCTAGAGATACGCCACAAAGAACTGAAAAAGGTGTTCAAACAAAATCTTGTACATGAATATTTATAGCAGCCTGGTCGACATTGGCACAAGGGTAGAAACAATTTGAATAGCTATCAGTGGATGAGTGGATAAGCAAATGAGGGTAGAGCCACAAACTTCCACGTTATTCTGCCATAAGCAGAAATAGTGTAACATGGTGCAGAGGCTGTGGAAAACAGTATGGCAGTCTGTCAATGCCACTTCAGGGAATATACACAAGAGGTTTGAAAGCAGGGAGTGAAACAGATACCTGTACACCGGTGTTTACAGCAGCATTACTCACACTGGCCAGAAGGTGGAAGCAACCCAAGTGTCCATGGACAGATGAATCGATAAGCAGAAGGTGATATATACACAAAGGGATATTATTGAGCCTTAAAACTAAGGAAAATCAGACACATGCTACAACAGGTATGAGCCTTAAAATCATTCTGCTAAGTGAAATAACCTGGTCACAAAAAGATAGCTCTATGATTCCACTTCTGTGAAGTATACAGAGACAGAAGGTAGAATGGGGTTGACAAGGGTTGAAGAGAGTGTTTAATGGATGCAGTTTCACTGAGAAAAAAAATGAAAAAACCTGGGAGATGGATGGTGAGGATATTTGTACAACGATGTGAATGTAGTTAATGTCATAGAACACTGTATGCTTAAAGTCGTTTAAACAGTAAATATTATGTTCAATAAGTTTAATCACAATGGAAAATGTGAATGAAGTACTGATACATGTTACAACATGCATGAACACTGAAAACATCCTAAGGGAAAGAACTATACAGAAAAGGCCACCCAGATCATACTCAACATGTGTGCTTTAAATCCGTCAAGGGTGTGAAAATGAGGCATTGGCTTAACATTTGCATGCTTTGGGGCAGATGGTGAAAGTTGAGCTTGACCTATGTAGATTGGATCAGAAAACCATAATGATTCTCATTTGGGGGGTGAGTGGGTGTTCCCTGGGAGAGTGTCCCTTTTGGGGGTAAAACACACTGGAATGGAAGTTATTGAAATTGGCATATGTGGAATTTCAATGATGATGGGCAATCTGAACTTACAGATTAAGAGTACACGGTACTGCTTCTGCAAGTTTTCTGTATGTTTGAAATGACTGAATTACTAGAAAGTAACTTTTCAAAACAACCATGTCAATACCACGCCAGAAAAGTACAGAGGACATCGAACTTCATCATAGGGGCCAAGCCCTACCCAGATCCAGTTCACCCAGGGCTCATTGCTATTGTAAGCGTCCACCTGTTATTAAGAGGCACCGTGGGAAGATTATATCAGGAGCCACTATGTTTTGGGTTCTGCATATGACCTGGGATGTGGTAGAGACAATGGGATCTTTGAATTACAATTTTCTACAACAAACCATCAAAAAAACCTGTTACAGTTAATAAATGAATTAAGTAAAGTTGCATGATACAAAAGCCATCAGTTGAGTTTCCATACACTGATAAAGAATTATCAGAAAGAAAAATTGAGAAAACAATCCCATTTACAATTGCATCAAAAAGAACAGAATACGTAGGTTATAAATCTAACCAAAGACATGAAAGGCCTGACACTGTAAGACACTAACAAAGAAATGGAAGAAGAAAAAAATAAAAAGAAAAATATTCTGTGGTCAGGCACTGAAAGAATACTGTTAAAACATTCATCCAGCCAAAGCAGTGTACACATTCAATTCAATCTCCAACAAAATTAAAATGGCATTTTCCACAGAAACAGAACAGTCCTATCATTCGTGTGGAACCATAATGGGCCCCCAAATAGCCGAGTGATCTTAAGAAAGGAGAAAAGGCTGGAGTCAACCTGTTTCCTGACTTCAAGCTACATGACGAAGCTACAGGGCCCAAAACAGTGTGGAATTGGCACAAAGACAGGCACATGCACCAGAGGAACAGGACAGAGAGCCCAGAAATAACACCACATATATGTGGTCAGTTAATTTACAACAAAGCTGCCAAGTACATACACTGGGGAAAGGACAGTGCCCTCAATAAATGATGCTGAGAAAACTGGACACTGTCTACAACACACACACAGCTACCTAAAATCCACAGTTTTCCACATCAAGCCCTTCCTCTGCTGGCTCCCCTGAAAAGGGATTCCCCACCCCACCCCCACCCCCGCCCCAGCAGTCAGCCACAAACAGGAAACTTCTCCACACACTTTTTTCATCTTTTACTCCCATGGTGGTACCTTCCAGATGTTGGGCTTCTGTATCAACTCAGCTGGGCATCGTCTGGAAGCCAAAGCCCTGGCGACTCCTGGGAGGACCAGGCTCCTGTCCGCTGCAGGAGGAGCCAAGTCCGAGCGTGGAATCATGTCCTCCAGCTGAGCACATAGGAGCCTCAAAAATCAGAGAGGTGGGCTTGGCTCTGCCAGCTGGGAAGTGCAGGCCTCACCACTCACGGTCCACTGGAGGCCCTGCTCCCAGCTGGCAGGCCTGATGAGTCCACTAAATTTGAAAATTCAAACTGAAATGGAGGCAAAAGTCCCATGAGAAGCCCTGAATGGAAAGAAAAAAATCTTTGCAAAATACTTATCTGGTAAAGGATGTGTACTCAAATTATACCAAGAACTCTAGAACAAACAACCCCATTAAAAATGGGTAAATATCTGAATGGAGACCTGGCTAAAGAAGATATACAAACAGTAAATAGGCATGCAAAAATACGTTCAACATCATATACCCTTAGGGAATGACAAATTAAAACAACAATGAGATAGCACTGCACAACAATTAAACTGCTGACCTCCAAAAAATTGACACTACCAGTGGTTGGAGGGTGCAGAACAACAGAACTTGTCCTTCACTGCTGGTGGAATGATGATACAGTTACTTTGCATGACATTTTGGAAGATTTTTGCAAAGCTAAACAAATGTCACCTCAAGAGCCAACATCCTGCCTCCAGTATTTAGACAACTGCTCTGAACATTTATGTCCAAACAAAAACAAGGATGCAGTTAAGCACAGCATCTCTATTCATAATGGCTAACAACTTAAAAATATCAGTATGTCCTTCAGTAGATGAATGCATAAGCAAATTGGGGTACAACTGTGTTAGGGGAGCAAAATATGCCACCCCAAAATGTATCTGTTTAGCATAAGGCTTATTTTGGCCTGACTATTTAAAAAAAAAAAAAAAGACACTAAAATAGATAACAGTAAGAACCTACTGTATAGCCCAGGGAACTCTGCTCAGTACTCTGTTATGACCTATATGGGAACAGAATCTAAAAAAGAGTGGATATATGTATATGTATAACTGATGCACTTTGCTGTACACCTGAAAGTAACACAACATTGTAAATTAACTATATTCCAACAAAAATTAATTAAAAAAATAAGTTTTAAAACATAAAGTAAAAGAAGACACAATTTCTGGAAAACAAATCAAATTTGCCCTTTTGTGAGGGAAATTTACATTTATAAGGGAAATCTCCATTCAGAAGGCTGTCTCCGTCTCTGCACCTGGAATAGAAGGATGACTACATCTCAAGAAACTCTTATCAATGGAGAAGGCCTAACTTAAATCTGGAGAACAACCATACCCTTGTTTTCTTAACCACTGTGCCATCAGGGAAGTCCATACCCTTGTTTTCTTTTGCTTTTAGATGATGTTATTTAAGGTGATGGCTTGGGCCATTTCAGGGACTTACCTTTCCTGGGAATCTCCCATACATATAGGAGGTACAAATGTTATTAAACTTCTCTTTGTTGTTCTCCTGGTAATCTTTTATTATGGGGGGTAAGGGGTGTTTCCAACCAAGAACCTAGGAGGGTAGAGGGAAAATTATTTTTCCTCCTATAGACATGCTTTGGAATACTACTCAGAAATAGGAAGGAATAAACTATCAACTCACAAAAAAACATGGGTGAGTCTTACACGTATATTGCTAAGTGAAAGAATCCAGTCTGAGGAGGCTACACACTGACCCCATTTCTATGACATTCTGGAACTGGTGAAACAAAGATGGTAAAAGGTTCTGGGTGGGGGTTGAAATGTCCCATATGATACTTTAGTGATGGAGACCTGCCCCTATGCATTAGTCTAACACACTGATATTTACAACCCAATAAATACATCACAACATATTCAAATTTATTTAGGATAAGAGAGTGTCACAGGATGAATACAGAACATGACAAAGAATCTGATTGATTTAGAAATGTGTGAAAAAACTCACTGTTTGTGATGGGACAAAAGATACTGACCTAAGTAACTATGGAAAAGAACAGAATCTGGAGAGCACAGGCAAAATGTACCATCCATAAATCCTGGATGCTGTGAGTTCTTTCCCATAGGGGTAGGAGCTGACAGTACTGACGCTACTACATTTGTCATCTGGAATGGAGCAAGCAGTGAATTCAGTATATGACAGAAGTGGAAACCGGGCATCTTACATTTGGACCAGGAAGTTACAGATGAGCAAATACAGAAGGTTACAACGTGCGTGTAAGAATGGATAGAGTAGACTTCCTCAGTTTGAAAAACTTTTGTGCATCAAAAGGTGCTGTCCAGAAAGGGAAAACACAGCCCACAGAAGCAAGGAAATATTGCATGTGATATATCTGACAGGAACTGTTCTTCAGAATATATCAAGAACCTTCACAAATCAACAAAAAGACAACTGAAATTTTAAAATGGAAAAGGACTTGAATACACCCTTCTCCAGACAAGAAATACAAATAGTCAACAAGCACATGAAAATATGTAAACATCAGTAATCATGATAGAAATGCAAATTGATACCATAATCCAATACTCCTCACACACACAAGAAGAGTTATAATGAAAAAACAGAAATCAAATGTAGGCAATGATGTAGAGAAATTGGAACCCTTAAACTTTGCTTGCGGAAATGGAAAATTGTGCAGCCTATGTTTACCATATTTTGGCATTTCCTCAAAAAGATAAAAATACAATTATCATATAATTTAAAAACTCCACTCCTAGATACAGACCTCAAAGGATGGAAAACAGGTGTTCAAACAGACACTCGTACATGAATATTCACAGCAGCACTGCTCACCTTGGCCAAAAGGTAGAAACAATTGAAATGGCCATCAAAGGGTGAATGGATAGACAAAATGGGTAGATTCATAACCTGTCCTATTATTCTGCCATATACAGGAATAAAGTAAAATGTTGGAGCCACCGTAGAAAACCATAATGGTAGTTCCTCAAAAACTTAAACAGAGTTAATGTTTGATCTGTCAATTCCACTTTGGTATATATACAGATATTTGTACAAACATGTTCACAGCAGCATTATTCATAACAGCAAAAAGGTGGAAGCCACTCCAGTGTCCATGGACAGATGAACGAATAAATGCAATGGATGTGATTCTCACACCTGCCACAATGTGGATGCACCTTGACGTCACCATGCTAAGTGAAATAAGTCAATCACAGAAGAACAGATATTGTACGATTGCACTTACAAGAGGTATCCAGACAAGTCAAATTCAGAGACAAAAAGAATGTGGTTGCTAGGAGCTGAGGGCAGTTAGTTAATGCAATGGTTTCTCTTGAGAAAAATGACAAGTTCAGGAGATGGATGGTGAGGATATTTGTACAACAATGGGAAGGTAGCTAATGCCACAGAATTGTGCACTTAAAATGTTTAAATGGTACATGTCACATTATGTATTTTTAAACACAATGAAGAAAAATGAAGTACTGACACGTGTTACAACACGGATGAACACTGACAACATCCTTAGCGAAAAAAGCCATGCCGAAAAGGCCGCCCAGATCACATACTCACCTTGTGCACCTTAAATCCATCAGGACTGTCAAAGTAAGGGAAAATCTCAGTGATACTTTCAGAAAAAGAAAGCTGGATTAGAATAGAAAAAGATATTTTCAAACAGCTGGTGAAAGTTAAAGTGGGCTTGTAGATTAAATCATAATGTGCGAACTATATAATTTCTTCATTTGGGGGTTATGTGATGGTTCTCAGGGACAGTATCCCTGTTTTGGGTAAAACACACTGGAGTATTTTGTGGGAAGTGGCAAATGTGAATACATTTTACCATTATGGGAAGTTTTCTTGTATGTTTGAAATTACTGGAAAGTAAATTACTTTTCAAAACAACCATGTCAATACCATGCCAGAAAGACAGAGAAGACATCAAAGTTTGTTATAAATGCCAAGACTTACCCAGATCCAGTTCAGCCAAAGCTGTGACGTTAACTGGCCTTGCAGGAGTCCACACAGAATTAAGAGACACCTTGAGAAGATTACAGGAGGAGCCACGATGTCTTTGGTGCTGTGGACGAACTGGGATACAGTAGAAACAGTGGGATCTTAGAATTACAAAATTTTCCACATCACTCAACACTGAAAACAATTGTTAGGGTGAAATTCAGTAAAGCTACAGAATAAAATATCAATATACAAAAATCAGTTGAGTTTCTATAATCTAATATCAAACTACCAGAAGGGGAAATTAGGAAAACAATCCCATTGACAATTGCATCAAAAAGAACAAAATACCAAGGAATAAATTTAACCAAGGACATGAAAGACTTGTACTGGGAAAACTATAATGCACTGATTAAAAAAAAATGTGAAGACACAAATAAATGGAAAATTATTCCATACTCATGGATTGGAAGAAGTACTATTATTAAAATGCCCATTCTACCTAAAGCCACCTACAGATTCAATGCACTCCCAATCAAATTTCCAATGGCATTTTTCATAGAAATAGAAATGAATTCCTAATATTTGTATGGAACTATAAAGGACCCTGAACTGCCAAAGCGATGCTGAGAAAGAAGAACGCGGCTGGCGGCATCTCCCTCCCTGACTGCAGACTGTGTCAGGAGCTGTAGTAACCACAGCAGTGAGGAGCTGCACAGACAGACACACAGAGCAGAGCCACAGAACAAAGCCCACAGATAAACCCACGTGTGTATGGTTAGTTAATTCGTGACAGCGGTGTTGCAAGACGGGAGACCCCTCCCAGGGCCCTAGAGTGGGCTCTTGTCTAACACTCGGAAATGACGTGTCTGGGGAGATACATGTGCTGACGAAACAAGAGCCTTTATTGGGAAGGGGCGCCCAGGCGGAGAGCAGGAGGGTGAGGGAACCCAGAGAACTGCTCTGCCACGTGGCCTGCAGTCTTGGGTTTTATGGTGATGGGATTAGTTTCCAGGATGTTTCTGGCCAATCATTCTGACTCAGGGTCCTTCCTGGTGGTGCATGCATCTCTGAGTCAAGATGGAATTCCAGCGAGAAGGACCCTGGAGGTTGGCAGGACATATTATGGGCTGGCGTCTCCTCCCTCCTTTTGCCCCCCCCCCACTCCTCCCCCCACATTCTCCTGGTTAGTTTACCGTGGCAGTACTGTGTTCCTTATTGGGACCTTCTGTGGTGAGACAACTCACGCAAATGGTTATCACCGTGTCTGGCCAGGGCGGGTGGTTTTGGTCAACAGTTCCCTTACAGTGGGGCCAAGAACAGACAACATAGAAAAGCTGAGTTGGATCTGAAACAGTCCAAGACAGTACAGACATTTCATTCTTCTCTCAGAGCCCAGGACCAGAGGACAAAACAAACAAACAAACAAACAAAAAAGTGGTCCAGCTCAATGCTCTGACTCACATGTGGCCCTAGGAGAATCCTGTCCATCCTGGGAGCCTCAGAGAGATGGAGAGGGAAAAGGGGGAAGAGGAAACATTATCCTTAAACCTAACTGTAACCCTGACCCTAACACAATAACTCATAATCCTAACCTCTAACTCTAAACCTAACAACCCTAATCTCAGACACTACCCTGGCACTTGACCTCTAATCCCTGATCTTGACCCTTTAACCATGACCCTTCAACTCTGACCATAACCCTGAACTCTGACCACAGACCTAAGGTGTAGTGAACTGTATACTCAGGGATGACTGTATAAACTCTGGAATAAATCTAGGGAATAAATCTTCATGACCTTGCATTTAGCAATGGTTTATTAGATCTGACACTAAAGTAAAAGACTTGAAAGAAAAAAGAGATAAATTGGATTTCCTCGTTTTAAAAAAAAAAAAAAAAAACCTTTGTGCATTAAAAGATGCTATCTAGAAAGTTAAAAGACAGCCCTCAGAATGGAAGAAAATATTTGCACATTATATATCTGATAACAGTCTGTTCTTCAGAATATATCAAGAACATCAAGAACATTTACAGTTTATCCAAAAAAGATAAAGAACCCAATTTTCAAAATGGACAAAGGACTTGCATAGACCATTCTCCAAACAAGACAAAAAAAAAATGGTCAACAAGCACATGAAAATGTGTCAAATATCAGCAGTCAGGATGGAAATGCAAATTAATACTATAATGTGATACCCCTTCAAACACACAAGAATGGGTAAAATTAAGAAAACTAAGAAATAACAAATATTGGCAAAAATATAGAGAAAAGTAAGCTCTTAAACAGGGCTTATGGCAATGTAAAGTGGTGCAGCCTACGTGTACAATGCTTTGACATTTCCTCAAAAAACTAAACATATAATATGATACAGTTCTACAACATCATTCCTAGTTACAGACACCAAAGAATTGGAAATAGGTGTTCAAACAAAAACTTGTACACAAATGTTCATAGCAGCACTGTTCACAATAGCCAAAAGGTAGAAATAATTAAAATGTCCATCAGCAGGTGATTAGAAAAACAAAATGGGTATATCCGTAAATAAAGATATTATTCTGTCATATAAACAAAGTAAAATGGTGCAGCCACTGTGGAAAACTATACAGCAGCTCCTCAAAGAGTTGACATATGACCCATCAATTCCACTTCTGGGTATTGACTCAAAATATTTGAAAGCAGGGACTGAAACAAAAATTTGTACACTCCTATTCATAGCATCATTGACAATAACAAAATGTGGAAGCAACTCAGTGTCCAGTGACAGCTCATGGATCAACAACATGTGGTATATAAAACACAAGGGAATATTATTCAGCCTTGGAAACTAAGGAAATTCTGATACAAGCTACAATGTGAATGAACCTTGAAGTCACTATGCTAAGTGAAATAAGTCAGAGTAGGACAAATGATCTGATTTCACTTCCATAAGATATCCAGAGAAGTCAAATTCAGAGAGAGAAAGGATGTGGTTGTGAAGCGCTGAGAGGATTTAGCGTATAATGGATACAGTTTCATTTGGGGGAAATGAAAAAGTTCTCAGGATAGAAGGTGAGGATATTTTTACAACAATGTAAATGTAGTTAATGCCACTGAACGATATAAAGTGATTTAAATGGTAAATGCTGTGCTATAAAGTGATTTAAATGGTAAATGCTGTGCTATATATTTTGATCACAATGAAAAAAATGGAGCGCTGGTACGTGTTACAACAAGGATGAACACTGACAACATCTTAAGTGAAAGAAGCCATGCAGAAAAGGCTGCCCAGATCATAAACTCATCTTGTGCACTTTAAACCCATCAATGTTTTGAATATGAGGAAAAGTCTCAGTAGTGCTTCCTGAAAAAGAAAACTGGATCAGAATGAAAATAGACGTTTCCATAGTGTCAGGGCAGATGGTGACAGTTGAAGTGGGCCTGTGGATTGTATTATTATGTGGAAACTGTAATGATAGTCATTTGGGGGTTATGTGCTGGTTGCCTGGGAGAGTGTCCCTATGTGGATTAAAACACACTGGAGTATTTTGTGTGAAGTGCCAAATGTGAGTATTTTGTACTGCTGTTTAAAGTTTTCTATACGTTTGAAATTATTGGAAAATAAATTACTTTTCAAAACAACTATGTCGATAACAGGACAGAAAAGTAGAAAAGACATCAAATTTTGTTATAGAGGCCACCCTACCCAGACCCTGCTCTCCCAAAGTGAGGATGGTAACCGCCCTTCTAGGATTTCGCATGTTTTAAGGAAAACTGTGGGAATTCTATTAGGAGCCACTATGTCTTGGGTGCTGTGGATGACCTGGATGTGGTAGAAACAGTGGGATTACTAATTGCAGTTTTCCACATCAAACCACAAAAAAACTGTTAGAACTAATAAATTAATTGAGTAAAGCTGCAGGATACAAAATCAATACACTAAAATCAGTTGTGTTTCTAAATAATAATGTATAGAAATAATAAATAAATAATACAAAACACAATAATAACAATATTGTGTCTCTATACAATAATGAACTATCAGAGAGAGAGAAATTGAGAAAACAATCCCATGTACAATAACATCTGAAAAACCAAATACCTAGTTTAACCCAAGACGTGAAAGCCCTGCACACTGAAAAAAATGAAGATATTGATAAAGACATTGAAGACGCAAATAAATGGAAAGATATCCTGTGCTCATGGATGGAAAAAATTAGCAGTGTTAAAATGTCCATTCCACCGGAAACAATATACACATTCAATGCAGTTCCTACCAAAATTCCAGTGGCATTTTTCACAGAAACTGAACAAACAATCCTGACATTTGTGTGGTCCACAAAGGACCCCGAACAGCCAAGGGAACCCTGAGAAAGGAGAACAGCAGCTGGAGGAAACTCACTCCCTGACTTCAAACCATATTATGAAGCTACAGTAACCAAACAGTATAGAAATGGCACAAAAAGAGGCACATAGGCCAGCAGAATACAATAGGGAGCTCAGGAATAAGCCCACACTATATGGTCAGTTAATTTATGCCAAAGCTGCCAGGGACATACACCAGAAAAAGGACATACACCAGAAAAAGGACAGTCCCCTCAATAAATTGCCTGGAAAATGGAACATCACAAGCCAAACTGGACACTGTCTGCACCACACATAAAACTCACTAAAACCCACAATTCTCCTAAAGCCCTTCCTCTGCTGGGTCCTCTTTAGAGAGACACCCCCACCCCCAGACAGTCAGCCACACACAGGAAGCTTCTCCCTAGTTTTTCCTTACCTTTTCCTCCCACAGCGGTACCTCCCAGCCGGTCCTGAGGAAACCAAGCTCCTCTCAATGTGATGTAGCCTGCGTTGTCCCGAAGCCAGATCCCTAGAGGGTCCTGAGGAGACCAGGCTCTGGTCAGCTGCACACTAAACCAAGTCTGTCAACAGAACAGGCAGGTGCTGCACTAGTCAGAGGGGGTGGGATTGTCACCTTCTGCTGGCAAAGTGGGAAATTCAGGCCCCACTGACTCCCAGTTCAGTGGAGATGTGGAGTCCCATGCTGGCTGTGCTGCTGCATCCACTAAAGTTTGAAAATTCGAAAGGATGGAGGCAAATATCCCACAACTTCTCTAAAAAGAGTTATAGAACAATTAGAAACCACATGCAATGAAGTGAATGTAGACACAAACTTTACAACTTACACCAAAAGTCATTCAACATTGTCCACAAATTTAAAATAGAAAACTATAAACATTATAGAAGAAAATATAGAAGAAAATCTACATGGCCATGGGTTTGGTCACGTAGATCATGAGCTTTGACTTTTAACACACAACAGGAAAAGCCCACAAACAAAAGGAAAAATAATAATATATACTTTATAAAGTTAAAATTTTCTACTTGGTGAAATAGCTTATTCAGAAAGCCAAAAGAGAAGCAACAACCCAGGAGAAAAAATATTTGCAAAACATGTATTTGATAAAGAATTTGTGCTCATATTATTACAACTATAAAGCAAATAGTTTCATTACAAATGGGTAAACATCGGAACAGGCAACCTGGCCAAAGAAGATAAACAGATAATAAGTGGACAAAACTTTGATCAACATCGTATACCATTAGGGAATTACCAATTAAAACAAGACAGCTCTACACCCTGTTAGAACTGCCAAGCTCCTCCCAATATGACAATATCGATTACTGGAGGATGGGAAATAGTAACTCTCCTTCATATGAACACATATGACGGAACACATAATAGAGCCTCTTGAGACACAGTTTGGCAGTATTTTCCAAAGCCAGACAAGGCTCCATCCATCACACATCCTGTATTCACAGAACTGCTTTGAAAAACTATATCCAAACAAACACAAAGACGCTATTATGCATGGATTCACTGCTGATAATGTCTAAACCTTACAGGAATCAGGATGTCTTCAACAGATGAAGGCATACGCAAATTGGGGTACATCCATGTGAAGGGGAGCAGAATGACTCCCCAAAATATGGAATTTCAAGCGACTCCAAAAAGCTAAAATAATTTTTAGAAAGAAAATCAAAGTTGGAGGCTCCCAAGATCAAATGTTAATACTAAGCAACAGCAAATAGAACACTGTGATACTGGCATAAAGACAGACATAGAGATGAATGGAACTAAATGGAGATCCCAGAAATAAACCCATCCATCTAGGATGAACTGATTGTAGGCAATGGTCAACGACATTACATTAGGGGAAAATGGTGTTTTCAACAAATGGTGCTAAGCAATTGGCTAGCCATATGCGGAAGAATGAAACTGGACCTTTGCCTCATACCACATAGAAAAAGTAATTCAAAGTAGATAAAAGGCTTCAATGTAATAAGTAAATTCCAGTCAATCCCCTGTATCCACGGGTTCCACATCCATGGATTCCACCAACACCAGACAGAAAATATTAGAAAAAAACTTACGGTAAGCTTCAAAATGCAAAATTTGAATTTGCCATGTGCCAGCAACTATTTTTGTAGCATTTACATTGTATTGGTTATAATAAGTAATCTAGAGATGATTTAAAGTGCGCAGGAAGATATGCCCAGGTTATATGCAAATACTATGCCATTTTATATGAGACTTCAGCATCTGTGGTATCCCTGGGTGTCCTGGAACCAATCCCTCACAGACACCAAGGGACTACTGAATAAACTCTCCTATAGCACATGGGGGTTCATCTTCATAACCTTGGATTTAGCAATGGTTTCTTAGATCTGACACCAAAGCACAAGCAACAAAAGAAAAAATAGGTAAATTTGATTCCTTCAAAATTACAAACTTTTTGCATCAAAAGATGCAATCCAGAAAGTGAAAAGACAGCCCACAGAATGGAAGAAAATATTTGCACGTTATGTATCTGATGGGTCTTTAAGCAGATCACATCAAGAACTTCCACACAAGACATACAAATGGTCAACGAGCGAATGAAAAGATGTCAAACATCATTAGTCATGAGGGAAGTGCAAAGGAACAGTGCAATAACTCCTTCACACATTCTCAAATGGTTCTAATCAAGAAAACTAAAAATAACAAACCTTGGCAACACTGTAGAGAAGTTAGAACCCTTCAATATTACTTGTATAAATGTAAAATGGTGCAACCTATACTTACAATATAAATATACAAACACCATGTGGTTCAAAAACTCCACTCCTAGGTATATATTGCCAAAGAGTTGAAAACAGGTGCTCAAACAAAAACTTGTACACACACATTGATAGCAGCACTGTTCACAATAGCCAAAAAGTAGAAAGAATTCAAACGTCCATCAATGGGTAAATGGATAAACAAAATAAGGTAGGTCCATAAACTTCCATAAAAGTTATAAAGTAAAATGGTGAAGGCTCCGTGGAAAACAGTATGGCAGTTCCTCAAAAACTTAAACATAGAGTTAAGGTATGATCCATCAATTCTACATCAGAGTATATACTCAACAGATTGAAGGAGAGGCTGAAAGAGATATTGGTCCACCCGTATTCATAACAGCATTAATCACAATAGCAAAAGGGGGAAGTGACCCAAGTGTCCACTGATGGGTGAATGAATAAACTAAATGTGTTGTATACACGATGGAATACTGTTTACTTTAAAAACCAAGGAAATTCTGACACATGCTACAACGTATGTGAACCCTGAAGTCATTTTGACAAGTGAAATAACCCTGTCACAAAAGGTCAAAATGATATGATTCCACTCATACCAGGTATCCAGAGAAGTCTCATTCACAGGCAGAAAGTAGAATGCGGTGTTGCCAGGGGCTGAGGGAAATTAGTGTCTAATGGCTACAGAGTTTCACTGGTGAAAACTGAAAAGTTCTGGAGATGGATGTGAGGTTATTTGTACAACAATGTGAATGTAGTTAATACCATAAAACTGTATACTTAAAACCATTTAAATGGAATACGTTATGTATATTTAATCACAATGAAAAAAAATCAATGAAGTACCAATACATGTTACAATATGGATGAACACTGAAAACATCCTAAATTAAAAAAAAAAAAGCCACACAGGAAAGGCCAACCAGATCACATACTCATCTTGTGTGCTTTAAATATGTCAAAGTTGCAAAAATAAGGGAAACTATCAGTAATGCTTCCCAGAAAAGAAAACTGGATCAGAATGGGAAAAGACATTTAATTAGAATTGGGGCAGCTGGTGAAAGTTGAAGGGGGCCTGTTGATTAGATTCTAATGTGGAAACCATCATAATTTCCTCACTAGGTGGTTACCTGCTGGTTCCCTAGGAAGGTGTCCCTGTTTTGGGTAAAACACACTGGAATTATTTTGTGTGAATTGGAAAAAGCAGTAAAGCAAGGACAGCTGGGGCCTCTGAGTGTAGAGATAAACAGGACTTTGTTCTGCTATTGTAAGTTTTCTGTATGTTTGGAATTGCTGGAAAGTAAACAACGTATCAAAACACCAGGTCACCACCACACCAGAAAAGCAGAGAAAACACCACACTTCCCTATGAGGCCAAGCCTTGTTACCCAGACCTGGTTCACACAAAGTCATGAACCTAATTGCCCTTGTGGGAGGCCACATGTAACTGACAGACCCTGTGGGAAGATTCTAGTAGGAGACACTGTGTCTTCCACGTTGTGGATGACCTGGATGTGGGAGAAAGGTCAGGATGTTTAAATTCCAATTTTCTCCATCATCCCACCAAAAAACTATTAGAACTAATCAATGAACTCAGTAAAGTTACAAAATCAACATGCAAAAATCAATTGTATTTCCAAACATTAATCACGAACCATCAGAGAGAGGAAGAAAAGAATCCAATTTACAACTGCTTCAAGAAGAACAAAAATACCAAGGAATAACTTTAACCGAGGACATGAAAGACTTGCGGACTGAAAACGTTAAGTCACTGATGAAAAAAATGAAAACACAAATAAATGGAAAGATAGCCTGTGCTCACGGAATGGAAGAATACTGCTAAAATGTCCATTCTTCCCAAAGCAACACACACTGTGAATGCAATCCCTATATCAAAATCCCAAAGGTATTTTCCACAGAAATAGAGAAAATCCTCCTCCATTCATGTGGAACCACAAGGGCCCCTGAACAGCCAAAGTGACCCCAAGAGAGGAGAACAGGCTGGAGGCATTTCCCTCCCTGACTTCGCATGACATTGAGAAGCTACAGTCACCAAAACACTGCAGAACTGACACAAAAATAGGCACAGGGACCAGCAGAGGAACAGGACAGAGAGCCCGGAGTTCAACCCACACGGATGGGGTCTGTTAATTTATGACAAAGGCGCCAAAGACACACCAAGAGGAAGGACAGCCCCCACAATAAACACTGCAGGGAAACCTGGACACCACATGCCGTCTACACCACACACCAAACTGACTAAAAACCCAGTTCTCCACATCGAGCCCTTCCTGGGTCATAGGAAGCCAGCCTGTATTGTCCTGAAGCCAAAACCCCAGCGAGTCCTAAGGAGACTGAGCTCTTGTCAGCGGAGACACCGACCTGTGCATCCTGGCTGACGCCCCTGCGGTGCCAGAGGACACACAACTCCTCTCACCTGCGCTCAGAGCCCAGGCCTCCTGGACCCGCACACACTGTGGGGCAGAGGTGCGGGCTCGGCGCCACCTGTGGTCGGTGCGGGAAGTGCAGGCCGCGCCTCCCTCACAGGTCACACCGCACGTCCTTCTAGTCCTGTACCGAGTGGGACACACCTCATAAATGGTGACACTGTACTGCAGATGCTCTGGACGACTTCATCAGGTCAAAACATCAGAGTCCATTTAGGCTGATATAAGTCACACTTTCTTAATGACCTCCCAGCTCCACTCTAAAGAGCTCCCTTATAATGACTTACTTCCTTTTGATTTTCCCTTCACGAGTGAAAGAATCCAGGCTTAAGAGGCTACATACACACGGTGTGACCCCATTTATATGACATTCGGGAAAAGGCAAACTAAAAGATGGTACACGGATCACGTGGGAGTTTAGATGAATTCCATATGATACCTTAGTGAAGGACCTCTGCCACTTATCATGTGCAGCAATCAAGTAAATGGGAGTGTCACAGGGTGGAAGACACACTATGACATAACCTAAATGTATGAAAAACAAACTCACTGTTGGTAGTGGGGCAAAAGGTGCTGGCCTCAGTAACTTTAGAAATGAACAGAATGTGTAGACTAAAGGCAAAATCTACTGTACAGAAACAGTGGACTCTATAAAGTTTTCCCATGAGAAATGAATTAAATAAATAAATGGACTTATTAAATAAATTAAATAAATAAATGGAAACGATGCTTGAGGAATCATGGTTCTCACAACACAGTCATTCTTTGGGACATGATTTCTGAATTCTGTGGACTTTGCGTGTCTACAAATCTCCATAGATTTTTGACTTTTCAATTTGGTAAGAAGGGCTTTTGTATACATGTTAGTTGGTGTAGGCTGGTTCAGATGAAAACCTGCTAAAGTATTTTCTAAAGTATTTCTATATATTTCTATGGAATTTCTAAAGTAAGTCTATACTGTTTATAGTGTAAGATACTAGCTTTTATATTATCTTGTTTACTGTGAGAATCTATCTTTATGACAGAAATTATCTTAGGAGACATCAAGGAATAATTCATGTACTTGTTCATGCTTAAATAGTACCTGAAGAGTTTGAAAAGCTTTTTTGTGTCTATATTATTTCAAAGAAGCAAATTGTTCTAAAATCGACCCTGTTACTATGTGTATAGATTTACTATTTTATTTAGACTATTTGGCACATCCTAAAAAGTGTCATAGGGCAGTTCAATTTAACTTTTGGTAATATATTAGATTCTACAGGACTAAACTACTTATTTTAGGGAACACATATTTTTCCTTTACATGTTTAATATAAAAGCAACCAAACCAAACATATTAAGTCAGATTTTGGTTTTGGAGTGTCCATAAATTCTGTTCTGAGCATGAACAATTCCTTAATTACAGATAACACAGTCACATGATTTCCCTTTATGGGTGTTTGAGAATTATTGATTTAAGAGTATTGCATCACCATCAACAGATGAATGGATAAAGAAGATGTGGTGTGTATATACTAGAGAATATTATTCAGCCATAAAAAGAATGAAATCTTGCCATTTGTGACAACATGGATGGATCCAGAGGGTATTATGCTAGGGGAGGTAAGTCGGACAGAGAAAGACAAATACTGTATGATTTTACTTACATGTGGAATCTGAAAAACACAACAAATGAACAAACAGAGCAAAACCAAAACAGACTCATAGATACAGAGAACAGACTGGTGGTTACCAGAGGGAATGGGGATAGGAGGATGGGTGAAACAGGTGAAGGGGAGTATGAGTTACAAACTTCTAGTTAGAAAATAACTAAGTCCCAGGGATGTAAGCAGAGCACAGGGAATGTAGTCAATAATATTGTGACACCTTTGAATGGTGACAGATGGTAATTAGACTTACACGGCGATCAGTTTGTAATGTATATAATGTTGAATCACGATGTCGTACAACTGAAACTAATATAATATTGTGTGTCAACTATATTTCAAATAAAAAATAAACGGAAAAATGGAAAGCTGCATCATTCATAAAAATTACTGGCAATTCCCCTTGAGAGTTTACATGAAGAGCATGAAATTTCAGGATGCAAGTTTTCCTTTTAAGCAGCGCTACTGGACAGATTTTGGACAGTTACCTCTGTGTTTCTTGATCATCATGGGGCGTTGGTTCCTTTAATGGCCTTACTGTTTACAATATTTACACACATTCTTATCTATGGGCTCCCAATTAGAGCATGAAGAGTGTTTTGTTCTTTTTTTTTTTTCCTGTAGAGGAGTTATTTTATCTAGAGCCAAAAATTTCTATCATTTATCAGCTCGTTCATTTTCTAAATCTTTCCAAAAATATCCTTTCACATGTATTGGAATGAGAAGATGATGGTGAAAGGGTTCAAAGTTTCATTATGCAGGATAAGTTCTGGAGATCTGCTATACAGCATAGTGCCTACTCCTAAAAATATGGTATCACATATTTAAAATATGCTAAGAGAGTAGGGTAGATCTTATGTTAAATGTTCTCATCACATCAACAACAATAGTAATATAGGGGGCACAATGAAGCTTTAGGGGGTGATGGTATGTTTATGGCCTTGATATTGATGATGGTTTCATGACCTTGGTATTAATGATAATTTAATGTCTATATACTAATCCCCAAACTCATTGAGTTTTATATATTAAATACGTACAGCTTTGTATAAGTCAATGTTAATTCAATAAAATGATTTTTTTAAAAAAGAAGCCAGGCACAAAGGACCACGTACGGTATGATTTCAGTCACACGAAATGTCCAGAGAAGGCAAATGTACAGATATAAAAAGTAGATTTGTGGTTGCCAGGGGCTGGGGAGGATAGGGGACCCAGAGGTGATAGCAAATGGATGCAGTTTCTTCTGGGGACAATGAAAATGTTCAAAAACCACTTGTGAGAAGGGATGCACAATTCTGTGAATACATCAAAAACCACGGAATGTACACTTTTAATGGGTGAATTGTATGGTATGTGAAATATACCAAAATAAAGTTGTAAATAAAAGAAATTCTACTTCCATCTTACTTTATTTTAAATGAAACATAAGTTCACATTTTTTCCTAAATTATAAAAATTTCTTTCAAGTCGCAGCTTAAATTCTTATAGGTTTTAAAATTTACATCACATTTCTAGAGCTATCAAGTCATTATATTTATATTCAAAATGCATGTTATTTCTAGATTAGCTTGTTCTCGAAATAGTTTCACTAACTCTTCCCCACAAATTCAAGGAAAAGAAGCATCAGTTATATAAAATTGTATTTTAAATCAAATTATATGAACATGTTTAGAATTTTCATAAAGATGGAATCATGTAATTGAGATTGTGCTAATATCAGAATATTAGCCATTAATGGTTTTGTTTATTATGTTATTGATGCAGTAAAAGCAAGCTCTCTGTTATGTGGAAGCACTAAGAATCTTTGTGTGCAAACTCTAAGTCAAAAGACTAAAACATTTTCTGAAAGAAAACCACTGGAACTGGAAATAACAGTCACCCTAGCTAAAACTGGGGCGTTTATTTAACTTCCACAAGTATATCATTATCATTTTTAAAATGCTTTTTCTTAACTAAATGAACTGTAAAACTATATTTCTTCCTGTTTTTGACCACATAATGCTTCCTCACTTTCACCTGAGTTAAACAGTTCTAGAGTCATATTTAGCATAGTTCCTAAGCTAAATGTGGAAATACTGGAAATAAGCTTAAAAAGTACATGATGCGGGGGCGGGGGGGTGAATTGAGAGTGTGGGGAGGGTTGCGGTTTTGAGTTTGGTTCAGGAAAAGCCTCTCTGAAGGTGCAACACCTCAGTGAGATATTGGGGAGAGAAAGGACAGATCTTCACCTGAATAGCCTTCCAGGCAATGGAGTCCAGCAAGTTCAAGGAACCTGCAGTAAGAGTAAGCAAATCCTGTAAAGCCTTACTTGTAGGTTTAGGAAGAGGCTTCTACAGACCCAAAGAAGGTGCAGGAGGTACAGCTTTGTGGTGTTGCAGAAATCGATCCACAGAGAAAACAAGCACCATGCTCGGAGGGTTGGAGAACTCAGGTTTATTAAGCCGGTGGCCCCAGACGAGCTAACACTCCAAAGTTCTGGGCCCCGAGCTCAGGGTGAGCTTTACTTTTGTAGGGGTCAGTGCAGAAGTTTGCAGTTAGCATGGGTAGATTGGTTACTTGGTTTTCAGAGCACAGAAGTTTCCAAACGGAAACTTACAAGAGCAGATGCAGACCATTCCATTTCTAGCAAAACATCTTATGGTTACATTGGATTGCTGGGTCATCCTGTTTTGGGGTTGTTGTTTTTTTTTTTTTTTTTTCTGGCACAGCAAGCATATTTTACAAAAGCAAAACAAGCATGGAGTTATTTTTAGCTGAGTGCAAGTTTCTAATTTTCCTCTTCAGTGGTACAAAGGAAAGAGTTTGTTTTTAATGTGTTGGGCTGAGATATCAGTTAGACATCTCATGCGAGTGGATACTTGGGAAGAAAGTAGATAACCTTGCCTGGAGTTCTGTGGACATGATTAGGATGGAAATATAATTTGGGAAGCATTCGAATATCAATGGCATTTAAAGCTTTGGGGTAGGATGAGATTATGACAGAGAAGAGAGAGGTCTGAGGACGGATCTTTGGGGCACCTCAGTGTTCAGCAGATTGGGGATGAGAAAGAACAAGTGCAAGAATCAGAGAAGGAGGGATCTTGTGGGGGGAACAATCAGAAGAGAGATTTCCTGGGCTCAAAGTGAAAAAAAAAATATTTTAAGACAGAGGAAATAGTCAAACACATGAATGTAAATGAAGATTCAAAGAAGGTGAGGGTGGACAAGTGTCAGTTGGTGCAGCACCTGCTGGAGTAGGTTCGGAGGAAATAGGGAAAAAGTAACTGGAAACTGTGATGACAACTCTGTAGGGAAGGGAAGAGAAAAGGGGGTTTTAACAGATAGTCCTGGAATAGGACCCAGGTCCTGGGGCCCAGGGGCCAGTTGGTGTGCAGGTGCGGTGGCAGGAGGTTGTGGGAATCAGTATGTTCTCAGTGTCTTGGATGCCATGTCCCTCAGAGTGAAGATGGAGCTGGAGGTTTCAGAGGTGAGAGGAGAGAGATGAAATAATTTTCCGTAAAAGGGGAGAGTGAGTGGGCCAGTGGCTTTAGGACAATTATCGGACAGCAATGAAGATTGATTCAAGGTTGGAAGTCCTGCATTCAGAGTGAGGTTGTCAGCACGTTTGTGTGTTTTTCTCTGATCATATTTGGCTGTGTAAGTGTGGGCATGGGCTAAGGGAGATTAAATTCTAAACACAGCTTTAGCTGGTGTATATGAGAGAGACAACCTGAGCCAGGGAGTGGAGGGCACAGGAAAGGCTTTGGGAAATTAAGCTGTTTATGGAGGAGAGTGACACAGTGGTGAAACAGGCTGGGACCTGGGACCCTTTGGTGCAGTGCTGCAGTGCTTGTGCATGGACACACCTCTCCTCAAGCAACAAAATACAAAGAAACTATATGGGACTATAAATAGCTGTGTGCATGCTTCTGGATACAAAAGATACAAAGAGACAAAGAAAAAAAACAACCCCCCTCCCCCCAAATGCCACTTTTGAAGAGCTGGGAGCAAAATCAGTGTTGGGAGCAAAAGCAGGGTACTGTGTATGCCCCCTGCACTCAACACCACCAAGGGGGTAGGCAACCACCTAAGCCACCCCAACCCCTGGACAGACCCCCTACCCTCACCCCAAATAAGAAACCAGCTCACCCCCACTCAGGAAGCCAGTGAGCAAGGGCACCTGTTGCTTGTTCCGGTTCCACACCCCCTGCTGCAGCAGGGGCCCCAGTAAATCCTTGCGTGAATTTCTTGTCTGGCCTCTAGTCAATTTCTATTGATTAAGGAGGCCAAGAACCCTGGCTGGTAACAGAGGGAGCTTGTTAGGATCCCTGATGTGTAAATTTGTAAATCCCAGTGGGGTCTACAGCTCACATGACTGAGAAGGACCCTATGAGGGGTCCTTTAGTCCTTCCTCAAGGGCTGTAGATAATATTCTGAGCCATGTCCTTTGAGCTGTTTTGCAGCTACTGAAACCCCCACCAGGTGGAGAAGTGAACTGTAGACCCCAGACCGGCTGGAACCAGAAGGTTGATGATGCTGACTCCTGATGACCTCACCACCAGCCAATCAGAAGAATGACCATGAACTGACCACACCCTGCTCCTTGAACACTATAAGATTCCTCACTACCCTCTGCCGGGGTGGAGGGGAGGACACAGTTCTGAGGGCATTAGCCCACCGTGGTCCCTTTGCCTGGCAAAGCAATAAAGCTATTCTTTTCTACTTCGCCCAAAACTCTGTTTCTGAGTTTTAATTTGGCACTGATGCACAGAAGCCATATTTCATAAATAAGTACACATATATGAAGTAGTATGTGTATCTTCCATTTTTAGACAAAAAAAATCGAGACTCTGAAATTTTAGGTGAGATGTCTGCACAGCAACTTACTAGGCAGGAAGTTAGCCATGAGCAACGAGAGGCGGCCCCACCAGCTGAATGGCCAATAGCCACCTAATCCCTCCAAGATATTTTTGCCAACCCTACCCCAGACACGCCCCCATCAGTGCTCCAAAATGGTCAGGGACCAGAAAAATCCCCCACTGGCCAACGGGAGGGACGTCCCCCCTCTGGCCACCCCACGTGATCATGTCCAAAGGTAACCTTTGGTGGCCATTAAGCTCATTAAATGTTCATAAATATTCTATGAATACATACATATGATTATAACAGACTGAATTATGGGAAGGACATGCCCAGCAGAGCCTTTTGTTATATAACCTACAGCTGTCAATCAAGACTGTCAATCAACGATCTTGCCTTAAAAAAGGCTATACCCCAGCCCTCCAGGGCTATTGCTTTCCTTGGCCTGGCCCACCTCTCTCTTGAGGTGTTCTCTCTCTCTTCTCTTTATCTTCAATAAACTCTTTTGCAGTGCGTAAGACCTCAGATTCTTCTTTGCATCCTTATCAAGAACTGAGGCACATGGGAGGAGGAGTCTCTGGACTCTCCTACGCGAACATGCTCACGTCAAGGACCAAACTGAAGACACTTCTGACCACATACTCACTGTCTTCCCACAAGGTTAAGCCTAATTCCTCTGCAATAACAATGACAAATGTCTTCTGAAAATCTCTGAGTTTTAAGATTACCACTTTGACATTTTCCACAATGATACACCCAGGCATTGTTTTAGTAAACAACCACTTTGCACAGACATCTCTTAATTTGATAATCTCTCAGATGAGTGTCTTTATACCTGGTCCTAAATGCCTGTGAACGTTTCACTTTAGTTCTACAGCATGGTTGAAAAATAACAGCTTTTAAAAACAAGGCTCTATTTGGCTCTTTCTTGACATATTGGCAACATCTCATGACAACTGAACCATCTTTACTAACCTCTTGGTCACTTAAAAAAATTAGATTGATCACTGATAAAGTGCAACACTGATCGACCGCTATATATGAGCATTTATTAGGCTCATATTTCCCCAGCCCCGCAAACCCCACACTGCTTGGGAGTGAGGACTTGGAAATTAGGACTTGTTAGCCGGAGCAGAATGAGCTCCTCTTGCTCTATCCTTGCCCAATGTCCAGAGACAGATTGGTCTAGAGGGAAGGGGCATGTGTTCAGGGAAACCAATTGGAAAATGGGACAGCAGGAAAGGCACGACTGTAATGATTTAAAGTGGTTCTGCATGGTAGGTTTTATTTAAAAAAAAAAAAGAAGAAAGAACCCAAAACCCATCCCTGGAGCCTCTCCAGGCATCAAGCCTGCAGCAGGCACAAAGCGTCTGTCATTAACCCCAGGAAACTCCACTCAGTACATCTCCATGTGGTAATTTACATGGTATTCATCAATTTATTACAACTGCAAAAATCAATGACACTTTCCATAGGTATCTTTGCAGTTTGCTATTATGAAAAGCATGTAGAATCTGAGATGATACAGCTCAGTTTTTGTGTGGCTTTCCATTCAACAGATTCAATTTCATCATCTATACAATAAACTTTGAATTATAGTCAGAATGGGCCTACCTATCTCACAAGATTGTTTTAAGAATCAAATTAAGTCATTTATACATAACAGAATTTTAGGGAAAACCATACATCCAAACAATTCTAGCAGTTGGTACTTTTCAGGAAGAAGTAATGAGCACATAATTTCAGGTTTATATTTAAAGTTACACTCACATAATAGTTTAAAATACTTTTTAAAAAAAAATATAGTAATATGCATGCCCCCAAGCAGGAATTTGATGCAGTGGAATGCTGTAGAGACATAGCAAGAAACTATGTATATATCTATACGCACATACACATACACACTAATCAGAAATATTAATACTGGCTTTTTCTCTGGGTAGTGGAATCACAGGAAATGTTTAAAATTTTCTGTTCACTTTGCAGTTAAGTTATGAATTTTCTCCCATATATGTGTTACTTTTCTAATTAAAAAAGAGACTATTTGGGGAAAAAAATCAGTGTTTCACTGTAAAGTGGCACTTAAATAGCTCTCTTTAGAATTTCTGTTCTACAAAATTGGAATAAAACAATAAATACAAGGCCATTCCTAAAAGTTATCAAAAGAAAAGTATATTTAGCAAAATTACTGCCATTCCAAGTAATCATACCAGCAAAAGAAAAGATTTTTTTTTTTTGGTTTCTCATCATCATAAGTTTAAATTAAGTTCTCTCTTCTTTTTGTTTGTTTGTTTTCATATCTGTTTTGTTTCTGTCTCTATGGGAACTCTAAGAAAATACAGAAAGAATTGGCAAAGTTGGAATAAACACAAACAATGAAATTCATTCTTTTAGTCCCTTTGTTGACTGTGATTGTCCAGCCCATCTCTGTGGTTTCTGGTTCTTATGCTGAAATTCTTCACCTCATTTTGTACTGCCTCTGCCACCTGTGAGACACAATGTCCTTCTGCACCCTCATTGTGAGGAGGAAAGGATTTGCTCTCCAACATAATAGCACCAGCGGGAGAGTAATTTTCATCCCTGCTGATGTGTTTGGGAATCTGAGATAAAGGAAATGATGGGGCTCTGTTGTTCAACTGTTCTGTTTACTCCTCTTCTTTCTCCTTGATTAAAGATAATGCACTATAAATGTTACCATATTCTATAAAATATACTTAGCGAAAGGGTTTAGCCTTTCTTTCCTATTGAACCTCAAATGCAAGCCTTGAAAAATGTAACTTCTCTCTGCAGGTCCAACATATGTGTATGTGTGTGCACGTGTGTGTGATATGATATATATATATATATATATATATGCTATATCACACAGACACACATACACACTTTACCCAGAAGACAGGCTTATAATAGCAAAACTCTCAATGAAATTATTTAATATGTACAATTTTCCAAAATATGCACTGTTGAAAATCAGTTGCATAGAAAGACGGTAGTTGAAAATATCCACTGACATACAGTAGATAAACTATAAGAGATTTAAAAAATGATGCATATAAATTTAATATATAAAGAGAAAAACAGAATAAAACAATATAATAGCATTCTTATGCATCAACAAAAAATAAACAGAATAGCCAATACTGTAATAAAGATGTAGGCTCAGAGAGATATGTGTAAGGAAGTTGAAGATTTGTACAAGATTGTTAATTAATAGAATTTATAATTCTATATAAAACAAAATAAAATAATACATTACTAATATAATCAGCAATAGCTTCAATGAATCAAGTTTATATCATGCAAACAATAACTATGGAAATAGTTCTCATATTTCTGCATGATTCAGAGCAAAGACACTGAATGCCTACATTTCATACAATTTTTTCAAGGATTTTTGCATAGCAAACAGTCTTAGAAGACAGAGGTGGTGTCTCCCTACATAGCAGAGGTCGGGTACACTTACTATCCAGTAGAAAACACTGAGGTTCCCTGAGTTCTGTGTTCCTTTCCTGTAACACAACCACTGTGTGTGCAGGAGGCACCTGGGCCTCACTGAACTGCACTGTGAGTTCTGAAGTTCACAGAACCTGGGGCCACAAGAGAATGTGTTAGATAGTTTGGCCTCTGCTACCGCTCAGAGTAACAATGTCCTTTGTTTCTGACCCAAGATTCCCATGTCTTCTGCAACCATGAAACTTCCACAGGCTGACTTGTAAGCTTGCAAGAAGTATAAAATCTCAGACCCTTCACAACCCTTGGCATGACTTTTACAGAAGAAAATAAAATAAAAGAGCCACATACATTAATATAAGCAAATCTGTAAAAGACATTGTGGTGTGAAATAAGCATTTAACACAATTTAATTGTTTATATAATGTCTTAAAATATGCAAAATTTATTATATGAATTTTGAGTATATACATATAAAAGTATAAAATAACTCATACCTATGACTGACACCCAAGTCTAGAAAGAGCTGAAACAGAATCAAAAAACAGTACCCAGGAAAATTCCAATGCATTTGTAATTTTTTTAAATTAAAAAATCTAGAGAGCTTGGTTTCTGGTCTGACATGTAAACAGATGGAAAGCTGTTAATCCCATCCTCACAACAAGAAAAAAGCTGAACAAACAGAACATCAACCCTCTTCTCAGACCTTTCACAAGACTGAGGTCATAGGAAAAACTGCTGTCGTAAAAACTGGAGAAACAAGGTGAATTGAGAGAATCACAGTTTGTTTGGAACAGAATCCCCAGAGTAGAAGCCTGCCACTGGGGCTGGTACTGAAAAAGACAGCCAAACAATAACTGATAAATTGCTGAACGCTTTGTGAGATGGAAAAGTAAAACCTGAGTAGGCGGGTCTCAGGGACGGAGTGTTGGAAAGGGCTCAAAACCCATTAGAAATGAGGCGGTTCAAGATGGCAGAGTAGAAGGACATACTCTCACTCCCTCTTGCAAGAGCACCAGAATTACAACTAACTGCTGAACGATCATTGACAGAAAGACAATGGTACTCACCAAAAAAGGCACCCCACATCCAGAGACAAAGGAGAAGCCTCAGTAAAATGGTAGGAGGGGCGCAATCACGATAAAATCAAATCCTATAACTGCTGGGTGGGTGACTCACAAACTGGAGAACAGTTATACCACTGAAGGCCACCCACTGGAGTGAGGGTTCTGAGCCCCATGTCAGGCTTCCCAACCTGGGGGTTCAGCAATGGGAGGAGGAATCCCCAGAGAATCAGACTTTGAAGGCCAGCAGGATTTGATTGCAGAACCTCCACAGGACTGGGGGAAACAGAGACTCCATTCTTGGAAGGCACACATTAAGTAGTGTGTGCACCAGGACCCAGGAGGAAGGAGAAGCGACCCAACAGGAGACGGAATCAGACCTACCTGCTGGTGTTGGAGGATTGCCTGCAGAGGTGGGGGGCAGCTGTGGCATACTGCAGGGACAGGGAAACTGGTGGCAGGGGTTCTGGGCATGAAACCTCCTGGAGTTCACCATTAGCCCTGCCAAAGAGCCTGTAAGCTCCAGTGTTGGGTCACCTCAGGCCAAACAAACAACAGGGTGAGTATGCAGCCCCAGACATTGGCAGACAATCAGATTAAAGTTTTACTGAGCTCCACCCACCAAAGCAACACCCAGCCCTATCCACCACCCGTCCCTCCCATCTGGAAGTACACACAAGCCTCTTAAATAGCTTACTCCACAAGAGGGCAGACAGTAGTGTCAAGCAGTAGCAGCAGTATTTTGTTCTGTGGAAGTGAAAACCACAGCCACAGAAAGATAGAGACAGTGAAAAAGCAGAGAACTTTGTACCAGATGAAGGGACAAGATAAGACCACAGAAAAAACAACTAAATGAAGTGGAGATAGGCACCCTCCCAGAGAAAGAATGCAGAATAATGATAGTGAAGGTGACCCAGAACTTTGAAAAAAGACTGGATGAAACGATTTAAAAGATGCAACAAAAGTTTAACAAAGACCTAAAGAATTAAAGAACAAACAAACAAGAGATAAGCAATACAATAACTGAAATGAAAAATACACTAGAAGGAACCAATAGCAGATTAACTGAGGCAGATGGGCAAATAAGTGAACTGGAAGACAAAATCGTGATAATCACTGATGCAGAAAAGAATAAAGAAAAAAGAATGAAAAGAACTGAAGACAGCCTAAGAGACCTCTGGGACAACATTAAACACACCAACATTTGCATTATAAGGGTCCCAGAAGGAGAACAGAAAGAGAAAGGACCCAAGAAAATATTGGAAGAGATTATAGTCAAAAACTTCCCTAATGTGGGAAAGGAAATAGCCACCCAAATTCAGGAAGTGCAGAGAGTCCCAGGCCGGATAAACCCAAGGAGAAACATGCCAAGACACATAGTAGTAAGTTTAAGAAAATTGAAATGGTATCAAGCATCTTTTCCAATCACAACACTATAGGATTAGAAATCAACTACAAGGGAAAAACTGTAAAAAAAAAAAAACAAAAAAAAAAACACAAGGAAGCTAAACAATATGCTACTAAATAACCAAGAGATCACTGAAAAAATCAAAGAGGAAATCAAAAAATACCTAGAGAAAAATGACAACAAACACACAACAATCCAAAACCTATGGGATGCAGCAAAAGCAGTCCTAAGAGGGAATTTTATAGCAATGCAATCCTACCTCAAGAAACAAGAAAAATATCGAATAAACAACCTAAACTTACACCTAAAACAATTAGAGAAAGAAGAACAAAAAAACCCCAAGGTGAGCAGAATGAAAGAAATCATAAGATCAGATCAGAAATAAATGAAAAAGTAATGAAGGTAACAATAACAAAAAACTAAAAGCTGGTTCTTTGAGAAGATAAACAAAATTGATAAATCATTAGCCAGACTCATCAGGAAGAAAAGGGAGAGGACACAAATCAACAGAATTCGAAATGAAAAAGGAAAAGTAACAATGGACACTGCAGCAATACAAAAGATCATGAGAGACTACTACAAGCAACTATATGCCAATAAATTGGATAACCTGGAAGAAATGGATAAATTCGTAGAAAACTACAATCTTCTAAGATAGAACCATGAAGAAATAGAAAATATGAACAGACCAATCACAAGTACGGAAATTGAGACTGTGATTAAAAATCTCCCAACAAACAAAAGCCCAGGACCAGATGGCTTCACAGGTTAATTCTATCAAACATTTAGAGAAGAGCTAACACCTATCCTTCTCAAACTCTTCCAAAATATAGCAGAAGGAGGAACACTCCCAAACTCATTCTACAAGGCCACCATCACCCTGAAACCAAAACCAGGCAAAGATGGCACAAAAAAAGAAAATTACAGGCCAATATCACTAATGAATTTAGATGCAAAAATCCTCAACAAAATACTAGCAAGCAGAATCCAACAGCACATTAAAAAGATCATACACCATGATCAAGTGGGGTTTATCCCTGGAATGCAAGGATTCTTCAATATACACAAATGAATCAATGTGATATATCATATTAACAAACTGAAGGATAAAAACCATATGATCTCAATAGATTCAGAAAAGGCTTTTGACAAAATTCAACATCCATTTATGATAAAAATTCTCCAGAAAGCAGGCATAGAAGGAAGTTACCTCAACATAATAAAAGGCATATATGAAAAACCAACAGCCAACATCATTCTTAATGGTGAAAAACTGAAAGCATTCCCTCTAAGAACAGAAACAAGACAAGGGTACCCAAACTCACCACTAGTATTCAACATAGTTTAAGAAGTGTTAGCCACAGCAATCAAAGAAAACAAGATAAAAGGAATCCAAATTGGAAAAGAAGAAGTAAAACTGTCGCTCTTAGCAGATGACATGATGTTATACATAGGAAACCCTAAAGAAGCTACCAGAATACTGCTAGCACTAATCGATGAATTTAGTAAAGCAGCAGGATATAAAATTAATGCACAGAAATCTCTTGCCTTCCTATACGCTAACAAAGAAAAGGCGGAAAGAGAAGTTAAGGAAACACTCCCATTTACCATTCCAAAAAAAGAATAAAATACCTAGGAATAAACCTGCCTAAGGAGGCAAAAGGCCTGTATGCAGAAAACTATAAGACACTGATGAAAGAAATCAAAGATGATACAGACAGATGGAGGCACGTACCATGTTCTTGGATTGGAAGAATCAACATTGTAAAAATGACTATCCTACCCAAAGCAATTTACAGATTCAACACAATCCCTATTAAATTACTAGTGGCATTTCTCACAGAACTAGAACAAGAAATTTTACTATTTGTATGGAAACACAAAAGACCCTGAATGGCCAAAGGAATCTTGAGAAGGAAACATCTAGTTGGTGGAATCAGACTTCCTGACTTTGAACTATACTGCAAGGCTACAGTGATCAAGACAGTATGGTACTGGCACAAAAACAGAAATATAGATCAATGGAACAGAATAGAGAGCCCAGAGATAAACCCATGCACATATGGGCAGCTTATCTTTGACAAAGGAGGCAAGAATATACAATGGAGAAAAGACAGCCTCTTCAGTAAGTGGTGCTGGGAAAATTGGACAGCAACATGTAAAAGAATGAAATTAGAACACTTCCTAACACCATACACAAAAATAAACTCAAAATGGATTAAAGACCTAAATGTAAGGCCAGATGCTATAAAACTCATAGAGGCAGAACACTCTATGACATACGTCAAAGCAAGATCCTTTTTGACCCACCTCCTAGAATCATGGAAATAAAATCAAGAATAAACAAATGGGACCTAATGAAACTTAAAACCTTTTGCACATCAAAAGAAACCATAAACAACACAAGAAGACAACCCTCAGAGTGGAAGAATATACTTACCAACGAAGCAATTGACACAGGATTAATCTCCAAAATATACAAGCAGCACATGCAGCTTAATACCAAAAAAGCAAATAACCCAATCCACAAATGGGCGGGAGACCTAAATAGACATTTCTCCAAAGAAGATATGCAGATGGCTAAAAAACACATGCAAAGTTGCTCAACATCACTAATCATTAGAGAAATGCAAGTCATAGCCACAGTGAGGTATCACCTCATACTGGTCAGAATGGCCATCATCAAAAAAATCTAGAAATAATAAATGCTGGAGAGGGTGTGGAGAAAAGAGAACCCTCCTGCACTGTTGGTGGGAATGTAAATTGGTACAGCCACTATGGAAAACAGTATGGAGGTTCCTTAAAAAACTAAAGATAGAACTATCATATGACCCAACAATCCCACTATGGGGCATATACCCTGAGAAAACCATAATCCAAAAAGAAACATGTACCACAATGTTCATTACAGCACTATTTACAATAACCAGGACATGGAAGCAACCTAAATGCCCATCAACAGATGAATGGATAAAGAAGATGTGGCACATATACACAATGGAATATTACTCAGCCATAAAAAGGAATGAAATTGAGATATGTAGTGTGGTGGATGGACCTAGAGTCTGTCATACAGAGCAAAGTAAGCCAGAAAGAGAAAAACAAATACTGTATGCTAACTCATATATATGGAAACTAAAAAAATGGTACTGAAGAACCCAGTGACAGGGCAAGAATAAAGGTGCAGATGTAGAGAACGGACTTGAGGACACAAAGTGGGGGGTGAAGGGGAAGCTGGGACGAAGTGAGAGAGTAGCACTGACATATATACATTACCAAATGTAAAATAGATAGCTAGTGTGAGACTGCTGTATAAAACAAGGAGATCAACTCGAGAATGGGTGAGGACTTAGAGGGTGGGATAGGTAGGGTGGGAGGGAGTTGCGGGAAGGAAGGGATATGGGGATATATGTATAAATACAGGTGATTCACTTTGATGTACAGCAAAAACTGGCACAACAGTGTAAAGCAATTCTATACCAATAAAGAGCTTAAAAAATAAAAAATAAAAATAAGAAAATGAAAAGCAAAACAAAGCAAAACAAAACAAAACAAAAAAGGGACCTAATTAAACTTAAAAGCTTTGTCTCAGCAAGGGAAACCATAAAGAAAACAAAAAGACAACCCGCAGAAAGGGAGAAAGTATTTGCAAATAATGCAATCAACATGAGATTAATCTCCAAAATATACAAACAGTTCACGCAGCTCAACATCAAAAAAATAATTTAAAAAAATGAGCAGAAGATCTAAATAGACATTTCTCCAAAGAAGACATACAGATGGCCAAAAAGCACATGGAAGGATGTTCAACATCACTATTATTAGAGAAATGCCAATCAAAACTACAATGAGGTATCACCTCACACCGGTCAGAAGGTCCATCATCAAAATGTCTACAAACAGTAAATGCTGGAGAGGGTGTGGAGAAAAGGGAACCCTCCTACATTGTTGGTGGGAATGTATATTGGTACAACCATTATGGAGAACAGTTTGGAGGTTACTTAGAAACTAAAAACAGAATTACTACATGATCCAGCAATCCCATTCCTGGGCATGTATCTGGAGAAAACCATAATTTGAAAATATACATGCACTCCCATGTTCATTGCAGCAGTATTTATGATAGTCAAGACACGGAGGCAACCTAAATGTCCATCGACAGAGAAATGGATAAAGAAGATGTGGTACATATAAACAATGGAAATCTACTCAGTCAAAAGAAGAATAAATAATGTCATCTGCAGCAACATGGATGGACCTAGACATTATTTTACTAAGTCAGACTGAGAAAGACAAATATCATATGATACCACTTATATGTGGAATCTAAAAAAATGATGCAAATGAACTTATTTACAAAACAGAAAGAGACTCACAGACTTTGAAAACAAACTATGGGTACCAAAGGGGAAGGGGGGGAGGGAAAAATTAAGAGTTTGGTATTAACATATACATACTACTATATATAAAATAAATAATTATCAAGGACCTATTGTATAGCACAGGGAACTCTACTCAATAATCTGTAATAACCTCTATGGGAAAATAATCTGAAAAAGAATGAATATATGTATATATATAACTGAATCACTTTGCTCTACACCTGAAACTAACACAACATTGTAAATCAACTATAATATTAAAAAATTAAATTTAAAAAATGAACTAAAAAAAATCCCATATATACTGATGACATTACTTAATATTAATGAAAGATGTGAAGATAATTAGCCTTAGAATTTTTCTAATGGTTTTATTAATCACTTTATAGCTTTAGATTCATGTATTTTAATGGTAGTCATTTTATTTAAAAAGTCACATGTTCTTTCTAATTAAGTTTCCCCCTCATCTTTTTAATTTTGTTGCCAAAAGGGACATGTTGACCTTTCAGATTTTTATTCTTAAAAGAAATGTGGCAAAGGCACTATTTGCAGCTCAGCCGGCCAGTCTTTACTTCTAGGAATCAGACCTTCTGTGGCAACAAATCCTTCCCATTGTACTGTACCTGACACCTGACTGGATTTGTTGTCCACCTGGTTCTGCAACGTGATGTCCTGCTGATTTTGATGCACTTCCTATTTCTTAAAAAGAGGTCAATTGTGTATTTGATCCCAGTGTGTTCAGCTGAGTACTCAGTATGTCCACAGTCAGGGATACTTAGAATATATTTTGGAGCCTTGTATTTGGCAGTTTGAAAAGGCTTATTTAATGTTTTTGTGTAACACTAACAAATTTATTTAGGCTTTCTAATGTTGCTCCATATTTCAAATGATTCTATTTAGTTTGCCTGCATTTGGCTTATTATGAAGTAATGCTGGAGACACTAGAGAAATACATTTCTAGAGCCATTTCATGCAAACTCGCTGGTATTTTTATTCTGAAACTACCTCTCTTTAGGGATGATGAAACTCTGTGTATAAACATTCTGGTTGAAGGGACTGACCTTTTAAAAATGGAATCTTAGTCTAGAAAGCAGAGGAGGTTGAGGGAGATTTCAGAATGTGACCAGAGACACTGTGTCTATCATGCAAGCAAGATTCACTGTTCCTTTTGTCTAAAGAGAGTGATGGGTATAGCAGGAGGGATTTAGCTCTGGTCCAGCCCAGAGATTCATTCTTGGCACTCAAGAATAGTTAACAATACGTCATGTAAAGATCTTCAAACTTACACAAATATATGTTAGAAAGGAAACCTCATGATACCTCCTCAGTCATCTTTAGGATTATTCACTATTAAAAACTTGGGCTGTATCACTATGTACCATCTTATAACACATAAGTAAGTGCATACAGTTAGAGTTTATTGTCTGATTTAAAATAGGATGCATAATTTTCTTCTTCAACTTGAAATTTTTATACTATATTATATTCTGATTTTATATCCACATTCTTTTAGATGGCTGCATAGTATTTTGTGTTTGTACCTTCCTTATTAGCTGTTTCATTCATTTATTCAATATTTATTTACTACTTTATACTCGGCACTGAATATATAGCAGTAAACAACTCAATACTCTTTTTGCCTTCACAGAGTTTCTATTAAGGGGAGATATATAACAAATAATTAATATGGTATTTATTTGTGAATGGACACAAATTTTGTATTCAATTTTTCTCTATTACAAAGCTACAATGAATAAAATTATCCATGTCATTTCCATGTATGTAAATATCTCCAAGATAAATTTCTAGAATTAGAATTGTTGGATCAAAAAGCACCTAAAATTCAAAACAGTCCAAATTACCCTCTATACATGTCCTCTGTAAGTTTTTATGTTTACTAAGACTGATGAATGTGGTCATTTTCCTACTCATTTTCTAATAGTGAATGTTATAAAATATTTCATTATTAGCCAGTCTTACAGGTAAGTGGTATTTCATGAATGCTTTAATTTTACTTCTAAGTGAACTTTTTTTTTACTAAGGTTAGTAATTCTGTTTACTTTTATGAATATACTTTGTCCTATTTTAATGTTGTGTTGTTTCTTTCTTACTGAGATTTAAAGACTTTTATAGAATTACATGGTGAGGCATTCACTTATAGGCTGTGCCTCTCTCTGAAAGTCTTTCTCTATAATATTTTCAAATTTTAGAGTACTTCTGGATCCAGACAAGATAGAGCAAATGCATTCCACCCCACTCCTCCTGCTAACTATAACCAAATACCCTGGACGAAATATATAAAGCCACTATCAGAAGACTCTGAAAATTGAAGGGAAAAAAAGACAGATTGGCTAGGGACTTTAGATTCATTGCAACGTCAGTTAAAATCCTAGGAATTTTTGAATGTAACAGGCTGCTTCTAAAACTTACATGGAAATGTAAAGGGCTAAGAATAGCCAAGACCTGGAGAAAAGATTAAGAAAGAAGAAGACTCATTCTACCCTATATGGTGTAGTTATAAACCTGCAGGAAGTAAGGTAATGTAACCTGAGTGGAAGGCGGTCACTCGGGCCTATTGTGGACAAGTGTGGGTCCAATTCTTGGCTGTTCCGAACAGTGCAAGGTCCAGATATGTCAGAGCCCACTGGCTTATCTTGCAGGAATATACCCACAGGCTAGAACAGTTTTGTAATTATACCTCAAATACATACATTTAAGAGCTAAAATATTTTTCAGACAGCAATCAAATAATATCTTTGTGAATGCATTTTACACATTTTTTTAAAAAAGTTTATACCTTTGAAGAGATTCTCTTGATTATAATTTGTTTAGTGACAACTGGTTTCTTGGAAGTATTTCCCCACCTCCCCACTGGGATAACAATTTAGTGAGAACATATTTCATATTTTTAAATGGTGAATAAATATAAAAGAAAATGTAATACTTTTAAATAATTTTAATATAAGGGTTAATGATAGAGATTTTACTTGATGTAAAGCCATGTGTGTCACCTGGAAAAGGGGTGGAAAGTAGTACATTTCAAAGATGACAATACTGTTAGATTTAGCAGTGTACATCCCTGATTTTTCTCGAGCAAAAAGCTCATTGGTAAGTTTACCCACAAGGAAGATAAGATCTGGTTATAATATTTACTTATTCCTGAAATTAAAAGTGTCCTTGACTTAGATTGCAGCTTGAGATGTGAAGAATCACTGAAGATAAAGCCATCGGGTTAGCATTAATGCTTTGTGGTTTTTAGAGCATGGAAATGGATGACTGTAAACAGATCTGTAATAATAAAATCTGAAGAAAGAATGACTGATGATTTCCTATTGGCCACAGAGGGTGGGAGGAAAACTTTATTATTCCCTCAACGCTTCCCTTTAGTCCTAAAACTCAAAATTCTCTTTTTCACTATAAGAGGTGGCTTTTACTCAGTGATGCATTTCAACGAGGAGGCTTCCTTTTGAACTACCCGTGTAGCCTGTAATATGTAGCTCTTTCTACTATTTTGTAACTAATGTCAATACCAGGTCATTTTCAGCATAGATTTTGATAAATGAGAAGTGAAAAACAGGAGAGTTGTGAATACTTAGGGTAAAGAGGAAGGTAAAAAGGAAGAAACATGATGAAATAGAGACAAACCCAGGGAGCCAAAGATAAACATCAATAATTTTATAATTTGACTATATCAGCCCTGATTAAAGGAAAACGATCTGAATGTTGAACAGCATTGAAATCACCGAGATCCTGCCATGATTCCTCCTTCTTGGTTTATGTCAGTTGACTCAGGAAACCTCAGAGTTTCCAAGTCGCCATCCAGCTACTCAAATACTTGAGTAACTAGTTGCCCCCATAAGGCTGTTTATCACTATCCTGTTTGCTGTTCCCACCCATCCCCAGCTTGCAAAACCCTCCTGATGTTTTGTGATGGATTCTATTTTGTCATTGTTCTGTATTACAGTTCTTAGCATAAGACTATTCGTGATGGAATTTTGATGTACAGGCTCATTTTGTCGAAGATTTATTTTCATTTTTGCAATAGCGTGGTTTTGTAGTTGGCTGCCTTGGCTTTTATTCCCTCATATTTCAACATGAAACAGTTGAGGCTCTTTCTGAGGTGTGCGCTGATCTCACTGCATAGACCAGAGCAGTCTGTCTGGTCTCTGGGCTGTACCTGCATCTTCTCCCCTGGGCTCTCCCCATCGAGGGAGCCCTCTCAGAGCTTAAGGGTGAATACTGAGCACGACCCCAGTTTCTCTTCCTCAGGGGCACTGTCTTTGCCTCACAGGAACTGAATTCACCACCACGTGTGCAGTTTCCCAGGGTGGCCGTGTGCTTTATCTACTAAACCAGGCTGCTTTTAGAACGAGGGCACTCTCAATTGTTTTTAAAAAGCAGGTGTAGGACTTCCTAGGTGGCACAGTGGTTGGGAATCTGCCTACCAATGCAGGGGACACAGGTTCAAGCCCTGCTCTGGGAAGATCCCACATGCCGTGGAGCAACTAAGCCCATGTACCACAACTATTGAGCCTGTGCTCTAGACCCCATGAGCCACAATTGTTGAGCCCGTGTACCACAACTACTGAAGCCCATGCACCTAGAGCCTGTGCTCCGCAACAAGAGAAGCCACTACAATGAGGCGCCCGCGCACCACAATGAAGAGTAGCCCCCACTCACCACAACTAGAGAAAGCCCATGTGCATCAACAAAGACCCAACAGAGCCAATAAATAAATAAAATAAATAAATAAATGTTTAAAAAAATCTTTAAAAAGCAGGTGTAAAGGTCGACTGTACCAGGGAAACCAGCTACAGATATGCATCACCAGCATGTGGTCTCAGCACCTCACTCTGCACCACTGATCATTTCCGTTTATTTTGTTTTTTGATTTATATGATTTCCCTCCATCCCTATGTGCAGGAATTGAAGCAATTAGACCAAACTTGACCAAATTTGACTTGAAGTTAAACTGCTTCTCGATTTTATTTTCTAGCTTCAAATTTTGTTTGCTCTCTGTTATAACACTAAACTCAAATGGGTTTCACATGCCACACGGGCATATCCCAGGTCTGCACTTGACAACTCTTGCTTCAGGGGCTCAAGAACTAACAATAAAAAGCCAAAGCCATTAGGATCTTTAAAGCACTATTTCTACCATTAAAACATATTTCACTAGAATTTGCCTAGAGTAGTTATTCTCTTATCCTTACTTTCAAATTTGTTAAAATTTGGCTGTTTTTCTCATGGTGTTTTAAAAAATAATTTATATCAGTTTGGAGTTCAAGAACCTGCAGTAAACCTAGGAAGAATTCTTATTTAAATTCTATCTCTGCTTTTCTCAAAAATAAACAAATAGGACATAAACTTGCAAGTTGCTGTACAGCAAAGGAAACCATAAACAAAACGAAAAGACAACCTATAGACTGGGAGAAAATACTTGCAGATGATGGGACTGACAACGGGCTTAATTTCTAAAATATACAACCAGTCCATGCAACTTAACAACAACAGCAAACAAAAACCCAATCAAAAACTGGGCGGAAGACCTGCGTAGACATTTCTCCAAAGACATACAGATAGCCAACAGGCACATGAAAAGATGGTCAACATCGTTAATTATTAGAGAAATGCAAATCAAAACTATAATGAGGTAACACATTGCACCAGTCAGAATGGCCATCATTAAAAAGTCTACAAATAACAAATGCTGGAGAGGGTGTAGAGAAAAGGGAATCCTCCTACACTGTTGGTGGGAATGTATATTGGCACAACCACTATGGAGAACAGTTTGGAGGTTCCTTAAAAACTGAAACCAGAGCTACTATGTGATCCAGCAATCCCACTCCTGGGCATATATCCAGAGAAAAATATAATTAAAAAAGATACATGCACCCCAATGTTCATAACATCACTATTTACAATAGCCAAGACATGGAAACAACCTAAATGTCCATCAACAGATGAGTGGATAAGGTAAAGAAGATGTGGTACATACATACAGTGGAATACTACACAGCCATAGAAAGCATTAAATGATGCCTTTTGCAGCAACATGATGGACTTAGAGATTATCATACTAAGTGAAGTAAGTCAGACAGAGAAAGACAAATACCATATGATGTTACTTATATGTGGAATCTAAAATATGACACGAATTTATCTACAAAACAGAAATAGACTCACAGACATAGAGAACAGACTTGTGGTTGCCAACAGGGAGATGGAGTGGGGGAGGGATGGATTGGGAGTTTGGGGTTAGCAGATTTAAGCTTTTATATACAGGATGGATAAACAACAAGGTCCTACTGTAGAGCACAGGGAACTACATTCAATCTCCTGTGATAAACCATAATGGAAAAGAATATAAAAAAGACTGTATACCTGAATCACTTTGCTGTAAAGCAGAAGCTAACACATTAGAAACCAACTATACTTCAATAAAAATGAAAATAAAATAAAAAAAAAAATTCTACCTCTACTTTCTTTCTTGATCATTTCTGTGATTGTGTGATCTTTTCCACAACTTAATGCAACTGCTTGTACATTATCATGGAATTATTTCTATATCTTTATATATAAGTACATGTATCTACATATCTACTACGTAGCTATGTTCCTCTGTATCTCTGTCTCTTTGGAAACATGTTATCTGTCCACTTTACTGTAAGATTTTCAAGGGTGATATATATGTATATAAGAATCACCTCAAAAAATATTAACTTCAGAACTTCAGGATATATTTGAGATTTTAAGTAATGACTAAGTCGTGACTGAACTAACTCTTCTTTTTGACTCTTTATCTCCTGTAACAGACATAAGCATCAATGCTTAAATTTTAGCAGGGGATTGACAACTTACATATTAGTTAAATCAGGTTAAGGTTATTTCTTCTTATTTTAATTAATCCAGCCCTTCTCCTAGATAGGACACATGTCAGGGATCTTTATATGTCTTTGTGTCTATATGTGCCTTTTACTCATAAAACTTAACAGAGAGGCAGAAAGTATTGGAGCATGATGTTCTGAAAGGTTCTTAATTCTCAACAAATTAGAATTTCTAGCAAAGTATTCATTTTAGATAAAAGTGAAAGATGATATTAAAAGTGAAACTACGGAAAGAACAGAAGAAACCGATGCAAACATTGTTGAGTTATTTTATCATTCTCAGGGAGAGAGTACTAAATATTTGATGGCGTTATAATGATGGTAATCTTGGAGTTAGATTTCTCGAGCGTTAACGCAGAGGGAGGCTATTTAATACATTTTTAAAATGTCCTGTACGAGGGATTTACACAGATAGGGATAGTTAAATCCGCATGTCGATAACCAACATTTGCTCTGCTTTGATAATATGTATCACTGTAAGTCTATGACAGGGCACAGAACGACAGATTCAAACATTTGTCCAGCCAATGAAAGAGGCAAATTAGCTAGCTGCCATGGGATTTTTAATTGGAAAATTGCTGACTAGATCCAGGAGTGCTAGTGTTTTAAATGATTGTTTTCCTTTACCAGATAATTTCAGAATTTGAGGACATGAGAAAGAAGCAGTAGACTCTTCTGTCTTCCATAGTTTGTAAGTGCATAAAAAGGATAGTCAGATAGTCCTCATCTAAGCCACGTCAGACTCTTCATCCTCAGAACAACAAGCAGTATCTTGTAACTCTGTTCCTTCCAGCACTTGGAGCTTTACAACTTCCTATAAACCCAAGTTCACTGCTATTCCTTTGGTTAAGTCTCATGTCTCTGAATAAGCTATCAGTCATGACATCAAGGAGCATAGGTAAGCATGTTTCATCTAGAGAAGTAGAGTAAATGCCCACAGAATCTCATGTAGAAAAAAAAAAAAATCCCTCAGTCCAAAGCACAAGGTCTTGTCTATTTAACAAATGCAATGTGTTTCTTCTCAGCAATAAACCCTTTAGTGTTGCAAGCTATTGTTCTCATCAAAACTCGAATAAAACTTTAAACAAACCAGTTGAATTAGCAGAAATGTTGACTAGAAAGGGAATCTATTTTCCCTACTAGAGGAAAGCTCCAGATAACAATAATTGATATAGAACTGTGTCCCTTCCAGGCTGTGTGATCATAGCTAATCGCGTTTCCTTTCTCTTTCATGTATTTATATGCAGGTAATCATTTAACAATTATTTTATTTTTTTTTAAACTAAATTTTACAGCGAGAATAAAAGCTGATGTACACACTGAGTCCTCAGGAGCTAAAACTGGATATTCAGCCTATTAAAATGATCATGTCACCAAACTTCAGGAAAGTCCTTCATATTCCAGGCTTACCAGCAACTCATCGACTCTACACATTTTTAATAATGCAAGACCTAAAATAAAACAGAAGCTGGGAACACAACTGTTTGCTTTGATTTGAAGAATTTATTATCAAAACAGCATTTTAAATATTTAACAAGGAATAGTGAAGCCCTCTGACTCTTCTGGGCTGTAACTGTCAATTTCTGCTGATCAGTTTCATGTTTAGCACTGTTTACCAAGGCTGTTTCAGAATGGATAGTTTGTCTGTGGGAGAGAAAGAAATTCTCCCAGTGGAGTCTGAGACAGGGTCCAGGGCACTCTCTTCCTGACACCATTAAAGACAAAACAAAACTTGAGCAAGCACTCCTATGGTAACATATTCTCAGTCTGTGGATCCATCAGACCTGCTTTTACTTGGAAGTTGCTGAGGATGAATGTGTGTGACTCAATCTGCATCTCAAATCCAGGACACCTGAACACCTGCTCAGGCTTCCCAAGGAAAACAGAGATCAAGAGAGGACAAAGCAAACTCATTACCAGCTCATTCACGGTAGTCTCCGGCCGGTGGACATGACAACGTGGAGAACACGCCTACGACAGATGCTGCCTAGAGCCCAGTACCCAGGCAGGTCCACTCTCCCCACACCCACTGGCCACCTAAGCAGGCGTATCAGACCTTTTGCCTGCTGTTGTTCTCAGCACAGAATGGGTGAGAGAGTACCACCCTCATGACAATGAAAGGTGATGTAGAGCAAACAGCCAGGAAGGAGGAAACCGTGCCTGTCTGATCATCTGCTAGGTCTCATCCCTGTAAAATGTAAGAGTCACGTGTCTTAATTCTGCATCACACACACACACACACACACACACACACACACACACACACACACCCTTCTTGATGAGAGTAGAGTGAGGGGAGGTGGCTTGGTCCATTCGAGCTGCTATAAAAAAAGACCACAGCCTGGGTAGCTTATAAACAACAAAGAGTTCTGCAGGCTGGACACCTGTATGGTCAGGGACGGGGTTGGGTCCAATGTGGACCTCACAGGGAGGAAGCGGGAAGGGGGCTCTGTGGGTCCCTTCTGTAAGAGCACCAACCCCACTCCTGAGGTCTCCACTCTCATGACTAAGCATCTCCCCAGGGCCCAGCCTCCTAAGACCATCACATGGACATAAGGATTTCAACACAGGAACTTGGGGGAAACGCAAACTTAGCAGGGGCTGAAGTGAAAATCCTTGGGCCATATTTTTCAGTTTTTATTCTTTTTCTATCTTTCCACTTAACAAGATAAACTTAAAAGCCAGATGTGGTCGACCAAGATTATCATTCTTTTAAAATTAAAATTCATACAAATGTTCTAGCAGCTTCACATATATAGGATAAAGCACCATTGACTGTAGGGTATAATTATGTTTATAGGTTGTTGGATTCCATTTGCTAATATTTTCATGAAGATTTTTGCATTTATGTTCATGAGAGATATTGATCTGTAGTTTTCTTGTAATAACTTTGTATAATTTTGCTATTAGGGCAAAGCTGGCCTCAAAATAAGTTATGAATCATTCACTCTGCTTCTGTCCTCTAAAAGATATTGTAGATCACAGCAAGATCTTTTTGACCCACCTCCTAGAGTAATGAAAATAAAAACAAAAATAAACAAATGGGACCTAATTAAACTTAAAAGCTTTTTCACAGCAAAGGAAACCATAAAGAAAATGAAAAACCAACACACACAATGGAAGAAAATATGTGCAAATGAAGCAATTGACAAGGGATTAATCTCCAAAATATACAAACAGCTTATGAAGCTCAATCTCAAAAGACAACCTAATCAAAAAATGGGCAGAAGATCTAAACAGACATTTCTCCAAAGAAAACATACAGATGGCCAAAAAGCACATGAAAGGATGCTCAACATCACTAATTATTAGAGAAACGTAAATCAAAACTACAATGAGGTATCACCTCACACAGGTCAGAATGGCCATCATCAAAAAATCTGCAAACAATAAATGCTGGAGAGGGTGTGGGGAAAAGGGCACACTCTTACACTCTTAGTGGGAATGTAAATTGATGCAGCCACTATGGAGAAACAGTTTGGAGGTTCCTTAAAAAAATAAAAATGGAGCTACCATATGATCCAGCAATCCCGCTCCTGGACATATATCTGGAAAAAACTGTAATTCGAAGAGATACATGTACCCCAATCTTCATCGCAGCACTATTTACAGTAGTTACAACATGGAAGCAACCTAAATGTCCCTGGACCAATAAATGGATAAAGAAGATGTGATACACACACACACACAGAGGAATATTATTTAACCAGAAAAAAAGAATGAAATAATGCCATTTGCAGCAACATGTATGGACCTAGAGATTGTCATACTGAGTGAAGTAAGTCAGAAAAGGACAAATGTTGTATGACATCACATATATGTGGAGTCTAAAAAAATGACACAAGTGAACTTATTTACAAAACAGAAATAGAGTCACAGATGTATAAAACAAACATGGTTACCATGGGGGAATGGGAAAGGGATAAATTGGGAGATTGGGATTGACATATACATACTACTATATATAAAATAGATAACTAATAAGGACCAACTGTATAGCACAGAGAACTCTACTCAATATTCTGTAATGACCCATATGGGAAAAGAATCTAAAAAGAGTGGATATATGTATATGTACGAGGGTGAGTCAAAAATTATTCGCATTCCAGTTATATTAAAACTTCTGTTGGCTGCACTGTCTTATCAGTGCTTTCCATTCAAGGCTACTGTCTCCCTGAGTCACAGCTGTGCAGGTGTGAACGTGTTACATCAGTTCATTTGTAACTGTGGTGTGAGCAAAAATGGATGCCCCATTTGTGATGTGCAAGAAAGAAGAGCAGCGTGCAGGAATTCGCTTTTTGTGGTCTGAGGGTGTACCTGGTGCCGTTATTTATCGAAGACTTTGTGCACAGTATGGAGAACGTGTTTTGTCATGAAAAAGTGTGTATGAATGGATAGAGACATTCAAGGAAGGTTGCACAAGTGTTAACCATCAAGAAGGAGTTGGATTCAATTCTGATGAAGTGAAGACAGCGGTGCATTCGTGGCTCGCAGCTCAGCCTAAAACATTTTTTAATGAGGGAATATGAAAGCTTGTTGACAGATGAACAAAGTGTATTAAAAAGTGAGGAGATTATGTCAAAAAATGATGTATTTGTGTTTTCTAAAAGTTAATTAAAATAAATTCTACCATCAGAGCATGGATAATTCCTGACTCACTCTCATGTAACTGATTCACTTTGCTGTAGAGTGGAAACTAATACAACATTGTAAATCAACTATACTCCAATAAAAACTTTTTTAAAAAGATAAAAAAAAGAGTGGATATATGTATATGTATGACTCATTCACTTTGCTGTAGAGAGGAAACTAACACAACATTGTAAATGAACTATATGTCAATAAAAAAAAAAAGAGATATTGTAGACAAATGTACAAGAGTGACTGGTTGTCCTGGAGAAGAGATATTCAAGGCAACAAAGGAAGAGAAATCAGATGTTGTCTTGAGCAAGGCCTTTCAAACAGGGCAATTCCTAAATGACACAGACTCTAAACAATAATCCGTTGCTAGGAACCTCATGAGTGTCTCCTTGGTTAGATGTTTGTTAATGTAACATATTGCTGCCTGAGATACTGAACCACCCTGAATCTTTGACATGTTGCTTTTTTCAACATAGAAATTCAGAAGTGTTATATTACGTGACTTCACAAGCCACCTAAAATATTTTAGCAGCTTGAAGACCACTTCTATTTTGAGCTGACTCACTCTTCTCAGAGAGATACCTGTTTCTAAGGCAGGTTTAAATGGTGCACTGAAACCAGAATCTTTTTAGAATGCTCTTACCTCAGCCATTCACACTCATGCAATTGGATTGATACACTTTTAAAATAAATGTATTGCACAGCAAAGGAAACCATAAACAAGACCAAAAAACCCTCAGAATGGGAGAAAATATTTGTAAATGAAGCAACTGACAAAGGATTAATCTCCAAAATACACAAGCAGCTCATGCAGCTCAATATCAAAAAAATAAACAATCCAATCCAAAAATGGGCATAGGACCTAAACAGACATTTCTCCAAGGAAGACATGCATATGGTCAACAAACACATGAAAAGATGCTCAATATCACTAATCATTAGAGAAATGCAAATCAAAACCACAATGAGGTATCACCTCACACCAGTCAGAATGCCATCATCAAAAAATCTAGAAACAATAAATGCTGGAGAGGGTGTGGAGAAAAGGGAACCCTCCTACACTGTTGGTGGGAATGTAAATTGATACAGCCACTATGGAAAACAGTTTGGAGGTTCCTTGAAAAACTAAAAATAGAATTACCATATGACCCAGTAATCCCACTACTGGGCATATACTAGGAGAGAGAACCACAGTTCAAAAGGATACATGTACCACAATGTTCACTGCAGCATTATTTACAATAGCCAGGACATGGAAGAAACCTAAATGTCCATCGACAGATGAATGGATAAAGAAGATGTAGCACATATATACAATGGAATATTACTCAGCCATAAAAAGGGGTGAAATTGAGCTGTTCATAGTGAGGTGGATGGACCTAGAGTCTATCATACAGAGTGAAGTAAGCCAGAAAGAGAAAAACAAATACCGTATGCTAACACATATTTACAGAATCTAGAAAAATGGTACTGATGAACCTAGTGGCACGGTAGGAATGGAGATGCAGACGTAGAGAACGGACTTGAGGACACCGGGGGGAGGGGAAGCTGGGACGTAGTGAGAGAGTAGCATCGACATATACACACTGCCAAGTGTAAAATAGATGACTAGCGGGAGGCTACTACAGAGCACAGGGAGACCAGCTTGATGCTTTATGAAGACTTGGAGGGGTGGGATGGGGAAGCTGGGAGGGAGGCTCGGAAGGGAGGGGATATGGGGATATATGTATACACGTGGCTCTTTTGCTTTGTTGTACGGTGGAGACTGACACAATAGTGTAAAGCAATTATACTCCAATAAAGATTTAAAAATAAATAAATAATAAATAAAATAAAATAAAAGTAAGTTTCTTTTTCTCCAAGTAAGGAAAGTCAATACCGCTTCAAATACTTTCTAATGTAAGTTTTTAAATTTCACATTAGTATACGCCAGGAGGTAGATAGAAGTTTCCAATCTATGACAAGGGATGATGACATTTAAGATATATATTTACAATTATAACATGTATACATTAGTAGAAATATGCATACATTAATTACAGCTCATTAACTTTTCAGAAAGTAAATATACTGTCCCTCTAGTACCAAGATCAAGAACTTTAACAGCAGAAGCCCGCGCTCTGCCACCTGTCAGCCACTACCCCTCAGCAAGGCAACCGCAATCCTGACTGAATACACTAAAAAGCCCTGTCTGTGGACTTTCCATAAACACAATCCTTTGTGTCTGGTTTCCATGCTCACTGTTAGGCCTGTGAGCTCCACCCACATCCTCCTGTGCATTCTTGATGCTCTACAGTGTTCTGTTGTATGAATTTTAATTGGCCATTTGTTCATTGTATGGTGGGAGGACGTCAATGAGAGCGTGTGACACCAGTTGACCCTCCAGCTGGACCCCGGCAATCAGAGGCCCCTCTCCCCCTCCATCCTCAGAATGTGCGCCCCCACTTGCCTCGCCCGAGCTGGAAGCTGCCCAAGGACATAGCCCTGAGCTGGTGATGTGGGGCTGAGACCATCTGGATGGTGTACAGGACTGAGTCCAGGTAAGGCCTGAGATTCTGGCATGGATGGAGGGCGACTCATCTCACAGCACCCAGGACAGTCCTTGTGTGTAAAGCTTGTTTTACCTGCACCTGCCCAGTGGAGGGTTTGCCTCTTCCTTCAGTCTCCCTCTGCCCTCAGTGAAAGGAGGGTGGTTTCACGCCTCCTTGGGAAGCCCCTGAGGTTGCAAACCAACGTGTTTATTTTGAATACTGGCTTATTTTGCATTATTTATCCACCCTGCAGGTGATGCCCAGGTGGTTGTTCTGGGTTCTGGTTGTTATCAATAGCACTGCCGTGAACTGTCAAGGACAAAACGAAGACCAAACATGATGAACAATGTTGTTTATACATGAATTGGTCATTTTTGCTTCAGTGGGACTCAAAGATGTTAGAAAGGACGGCACATTTGATAGAGGGAAAGGGGAGAGCATTGAAAGCGTGTCTGGTTGGCAAGCATTCTATCAAGCTGGGATTTTGGAAATGAGGAGACTTCCAGTCTGGTCTTCAGGTGCATTTGGCCATCCTTGGTTCACTGCAAGAGGACATTTCAAAAGAAGGGAGAGCGTTCAGTGCTTGGGGCAGAGCGTTTTCTGTGGCCGGGCCGATTCCTGGAATAAGTGGGGAGCCTCAGGGGCGCTCTTTTGAAGACAGACTGTCATTCTGGTCCTTATGGGGCAGGGGCGGGGGGGGGGGGCGGGCTGCCATAGAAGGCACTTTCTCAGAACATTCTTTTATATTCTTTCTTGGGCAGAGGAGGGATGAACAAAACGTTCATTTATAGGATTCTAGTCTAAGTAATAAGAGCACAAAACAAAACCAAAACACAGGCAGTCAGCAAATTACCTGACCTCTACCCTAATCAGCCGCAAATAAAATCTCAGGTGGGTCCTAATACCTCCGTCTGCTTGTACAACACCAGGCAAGCCCTTTCCTTTCCCAATCTTTCCTTCTTCCTATTGAAGAAGGTATCTCTCTTGGGGGAGCTCTGGTCTGGAAAACTGTGTCAACAGCGTACAACCCAGAAGTCCTAATTTCTCATCAGACAATTAACCCCGCGGATTCCAGATAAAGGAAAGAAACTTACCACTAAAGAGAATGTAATTTGCAAAGGCAAACGTCAATTTACATCACCTAAGAAAGCTAGACTTTCAAGACTACACAGAACACTCAGCAGTGCCTCTGGGGCAGGCAGGCTTCTTTCCCTCAAGAAAATGTGTGTGTAGTATTTTACATTTGTTTAACTAAAAGACATATTAAATCCCACCTGGAAGGCTTTTGCTTCCCAAGGTGAATTGATTCCTCCGCTTCTAGAAGAATTAAAAAATATAAAACTCCTAACAGATATAAAATGTCATTTTATAAATTAAGAAAAAACAAAACCTAACACCAATTCTCCCCTCTGCCATCGTGTGTCCTTTGAGTATTTAAAACTTCATTCCTTGTTACTCGGACAAGTAAATGAAAAAAATGCATGATTTCTACTGGAAAATTTTTTAAATTATTCACAACAAACATTTATAAAACTAATGCTAACAGAATTTGAGCATCTGCTGTTTACCAGACATTTCCCCAAGATCGTTACATTTTTAAACTTATTTTATTCCCCCAAACTATATTTTCTTGAACTATCCTGTATCTCGCTGTTACCATAATATTTTTCCCAGGCTCCATTTATCTCAATGAGAAAATTCCGCTTTTGACCCCAAGATACAGCTATTATTGATAAATAACCATACATAACTTTTCTCAGGCAAAAATATCTAGGCATCGTTTGTTCTTACGCTCATAAATTAAAAAACTGCCTTGTTAAAATTTGTTGCGATTGTACCTTGATATTCATTGTCAGAATTTCTGCTGCTGCTTCTCAAAAGGCTTCCAACTGTTGCCAGAGCTGCTCCAGGTTTTTGCTCAAAACCTGCCACCCCCGACTTTTAGCAGGAATGAACATAAATCTTTAAGTTAAAGGGTCCAGAGATAAGAAAGGAAGCTGCAAACAAACCAGAAAACCTCAGAAGGAACCAGCTGGGACCAAGATGGCGATGGAGCTGACCTCTAGCAGAGCTGGAGTCTCATTATACATTGATTTTACTACATTAGCTATTAGATGACACATCTGCCAGTGGTATTAAGGACCAAAATAGGATGAAAAGGGGGTGGCATCCCATGCGCTTGAAAAAGCCCTGCCCCTTCCCCTGTAGACAAACACATCAGCCTCCCCATTACTGGCCTCACTCCTCCTCACTTTGACTTTACTCTTTGAAATTAAATCACTCTCTCCAGGTGAGTGAGAAGTTGCTCTGTGAACTAAGTTCCTGCTTCTCCATTCTTTGGCAGCTGAATGAAGCCCGTGCTGTGTGGACCTCAGCTTCAGGTTTGTTATTTGTCTTTTAACCAAATGGAAAAGAACCCTCCGCACCTACCCGGCCCCCCACGCCCTGCCCGGGTAGGGCCCAAGCAGTTTCCCTACGACTTAATTCCATAACAAAACCTTCCCCCCAAATCCTCCTAGAAACCCTATAAAATCCCTTCCCTGTTTAGACGCCTTTTTCAGAGGCTCTCTTCTTGCTTTGTGGTGTAATAAAGAGAAATCTTTCATTTTTCCAGATGACTCTATTGTAACAATCCTCAGAGCAATCACAGTATTGCCACGTTTTATATGGGAATCTGACTCAGGGTCATTCAGTTAGAAAATTGCTAAACCAAGATTCCAGCCAAGAGAACCCCCACATCCTATACACACAGACACAGCCCCCTCCCTCTCTGTCCTAAACACACAAACTCTTGACCACGTTACTCTGCAGCTTTAGCTCAAGTTCTCTACTTTCGAAGTGATGACTTAAGGAAATTATAAGGACTTTTACATTGCTTCCTTCCTTGATCTTCTTTCTGTTTTTTCACTTTTGGCTGCTTTTTGGGTCTTCACTGCAGCACGTGGGCTTTCTCTAGTTGCGGCGAGCAGGAGCTACTCTTCCGTGTGGTGTGCGGGCTTCTCATTGCGGTAGTTTCTCTTGTTGTGGAGCATGGGTTTTCACAGTTGCAGCACGTAGGCTCAGTAGCTGTGGCACGAAGGCTCTAGAGCACAGGCTCAGTAGTTGTGGTGCACTAGGCTTACTTGCTCAGCCAATGTGGGATCTTCCTAAACCAGGGCTCGAACCTGTGTCCCCTGGATTGACAGGTGGATTCTTAAGCACAGGGAAGTCCCTCCTTGATCTTTTCATTGAAAATATTTTTTTCCATTCAAAAGGTACATGTATTGTATAATGGATTTATCTTCTTTTCTCATGATAAATAGGCTTAATGTTATGTATTTATAAATAGATGTATTTATTTATCCAGTTGGTTGGTATACTAAAAACTCCTCCTCTACTTAAAGGGCTTTTCTATACAGTATCGCAGGGTGAGTCACAGTGGATGACACATACGTGTCATAAGCACAGTGCTCTCGTGTTGGTGCTTCAAACAGGTTTGTTGAATTTAGAAACGATTTCAACTTATCCATTAGGCCACCTGATACTCATCCAATTCAAAGGCGAGCACAGAAAGAAAACAAGTAACCAAGTTGTATTAATAATCTGAAATTTCAGTTTTCTTTTAAAAAGAAATTAAGGGGAATGAATGTAAATTATTACTTATAAATATTTCTAAGTTATCGTATTGTAATCCAGAAGTCCAGAAAAGTGACAAATAAATGTAAAAGCTCTGTTTGATGTGAAGGCAAAGCTGTAGAGCATCCTGTTGTTATCATAGGATTTCCATCGTGAAGCCATTTCTCTGTGATTACACTATAATGTCCTTTCTCTGTTACAGAAAGATGAGCAGTGCTATTTTATTATTTAAAATTAATTGACTTTTTGGCACAGAAATAAAAAACAAGGAAGATTTTTCCTGGAAATAAACTGTAAATAACTGAAGGAATTTAATAGGGTACATAAATTGATTTAGCCTTTGGGTCTAGATTCATTACTCCTCTTTGCTATTTTATCCTCTCCCACTCTATTTTACAACAATATTTATGTATAATTTTAAAGATTTGTCTTTCTGCTATCCATCTGCTAGCCAGTTGTCTAACATAAAATAATCATTTTCAGAAATGTTAATGGCAATAAAATGGCCTAATATTCCTTTGCCTCCATAAGCTACTGAAAGTACATCAGCCCCTCTCCATGTGCACGTTAAAAAAAAATTAAGCTAGCTATGTGAGCTCTACAAATCTGGTCTTTTGGCACAAGATTTATGATAGTAAAAAATGTAGCATGAATATTGTCACTATAAGAATAGTGTCCAATTTTTATTAAAATTTCAAGTTACTTTGAAGCCTTTGTGTGATGAGAGATTTAAAGTAAAGACTTCTATAATATTGTTTGCAATGCAGTAAATTATCATGATATTAAAATCAATAGTCCACCTGCACTCACAAAGGAAAATCTCAGAATTTAAAGACAGCAGAAAGCATCCAAAATGTGATTTTTAAAAACTGATAAATGCAAATACACAATAAGCCCACTGCATGGCATTATTAAATGGTAAACTTTAAAACATAAACTCTTTCACAGATTGAATGAGCTACCAAAACATCTGATAAAACTCAGTACTCTTTACCTATAGAATTAAAATAATAGAAGTAAAAGTTTTACACCATGAATGTATTTTATGTCAAATTAAAAATATTATTAGGGGAAGTACATCTAACATTCACATTAAAACTATAAACAGTTCTGTTCCTGCCATTACATATTATTGTTTATACATTTCTAACCAGTGCACTCAGGTACGGAACATAAACAAAGATTTAATCAAAGATCAAAAAAAAAAAAAAAAGGAAAGAGAACTATGAACACATGACTTGACTAAGAGATATAAAGGTTTATACTGAAATTTATAAGGGATTTTACCAGAAAGTGAAGATTAGATGTTGGGTACTTACTGTTTCCAAACACCATCCAGTTTCTGGACATCAGGTGTAATGTTTCCAACACTAAAATTTATGGAGTAGCTATCTGGAACTTAGCCTACATATTTTATCATACTGTATTTTGATAAGATAAACTTAGTTTATCTTATAATTTAAAAAAACTGAATTATAATTATCCATATGTAAGAAAATAATAATTTAGCAAATGGAAAATTTTAATTTAACACAGAACTCTCAGACCCCATCCTTCTCACCGTAATATTCTGATCCTAAAAAAGCTGGAGAATTTTCATTCTGCAAGTGATGATAAATTAAATGACTGAATGCATTAACTGATGAATTAAAAAGTAAAGACACAAACAGTTCATGGCAAATCTTGCCCAGGTACCATTTGCTGCTGACAATATTTCAACTGAATTAGGCACTATCCATGTTGCAATGAGTGGACTTTATAAAGAAGCTTCACGTTAACATTCATAGAAAAATTAATAAATGAGATGGGTCTGGCCCAAGACATTAGACACAAAGACAGGCATTCCATTAACATATAGTGTCCTATAGAAAACATTTTATCAAACAAATGAGCCACGTGTAAGGCAGGAACAGTGGCGAATGGAAGTCAGTGATAGCGGTGAAGCTGGAGCAGGTGCCGCACCGGGCTGAGCTGTGGGGGAGGGGAGCGGAGCGGGGACACAGCTGGCGAGCTCCTCCCAGAGCAGCCCTGCTCCCCTCCCCAACTCCCCCCACCCCCCGCCCCCACGACTCTCAGGCACTCCCTTTTTCTGACAGTCAGGGCCCTCTTTTTAAATACCCAATAATAACAATAATGATGATGACGAAATGTGATACTGTAGAGAATTAGCTGTTCTGAATTAGAAAAATGTGTCCACTTGCTAACAACTGTCCTTAGTATTCCAGGAAAAACAGTCAACTCTATGGAAACACTTCAAACTCACTCACAGCTTCTCAACAGTATCTGAAGTTATCAGAAAGATGGTAGGTTTTGTAAGTATTTTATGTAATACAATATAACTAAACAAATTAATTTACAGTAACTAGGACCTAACCTATGTGGGTATTATCAGAGCTTAACTGAAGAAAGTGAAATGTTGTGTTAATATGTGATTTTATACAAGAAACATTCACTTATTTGTAAGAAAATTTTTAAATTAGTAATATTTTAATTATAGTGACTAAGGCTATTTTCCTTTATTGAAGATAGCAGTCAATTTAATTTCTTCTTGCTGAGTGAATTGTAAAAACAGATCAGCAATTATTTATGATGATTTTAAGTAATATACTTCAGAATTTGTTCTCACTACAGAAACAGTTGGACAGATTTCACTTAGATATTATAAGACAGTAAGTTATAATAGCATCATTAAATATGGCCCCAATCTGCCAAAAGTTAGCACTAAAGGCAACTATTTTAAATTTGAAGGAAAAGAGAATAATAATGAAAGGCACTCTAGAAAATCTAACAATTTTTGTGTTATTACTTAACATTAAACATCTTTCACTAAGCTTACTTAAAAGATCTGATTTCCAGTCCTAGCCCACTGGGGGGAAATTAAAGCTTTTTCTCTTAAAACTTAAAAATTTGCAATTAATTTAAAAGAATAAATATGAATTTTAATATGTCATTATTTTTGTTTAATTTTTACTCACACAGAGGTAAATTAGTTTCCTTAAAAGAGCCCACGGTTGCCCAACCTAATTATTTATTTGCTTAAATTATTTTAAACAAGCTTCTTTGCATTTCCAAATTATTTTCTTAATTCTCTTTAATTTGGACATAATTGTGATAAAATTTCCCTATTTTAGAAACAGAATTAAATTTCTAATATTCATGTTATTTATTGTATATTTTCAAAATATTTTCTACAACCACTTTTTAAAAAAATTTCTTTATTTATTTTTTGGGCATGCAGCATGCGGGATCTTAGTTCCCTGAGCAGGGATTGAACCCACACCCCCTGCAGTGGAAGAGTATAGTGTAAACCACAGGATCACCAGGGAAATCCCTGCAGCCACTGCTTTTTAAAAAAGGCACTATAGCTCTGTTAATATTTGCCTGATCTGACAACCCCTCTTGGTATTTTTGGCTTTCCCAATTCATGTCCCAAATTCAAAAAAACCAAACGGTGAATAAAGCCTTATAAGCTAATTTGGGGGAGGTTTCTGGAACATTCACCAGGTAACATAAAGTTTTGCTCCTTCTCTGTAGAAAAGGAAGATAACATAACTATTAGAATTCTTTGGCGTTACTTAAATTTTAAGTAGCTCAATAATACTGCAAGATGTCTTTGGTTGATCATATTTGAGATTAAAATCCTGCTCCCAAAATGAATTTCAGTTGTCTTAAATTAATTATGTATACATAAAAAGTAACATATTTCAATGATTTTGCACATCTCAACAACAGAGTTGTTTTCATATTCAAAGAGTGGTTAAAAAACTTTTTTTCACAAGATGTATTTCTAGATCACTAAGTTCCAATCCACTTGTCAAATACCTTAAGTCCCTATAATATCCCTTGTGATTAAATTCAAGAAAGCCTGAAGATTTTCAGTGTCCTTACTTCTTACAGTATTATTTACCACCAGACTAATCATTACATCACTATAAATTAATTTTGTGTTTCTCCTCAAGAGACAGTTCTAACCTTGTAATTCTGATTTTGCTTCAGGAGATTTCATCCCAAAATGTGTGCACTGAACCTCAGTGAAAAAGATGTTACCGGGAGTTGTCAACAAGTAAAGCGACAATAAAACTGTGGAGTGTTTAAGACTCAGGTCTACACCTCACAACTGAAGAAATTTAGATATTGTCAAATCACGAAAACCTAGAGGTCTCCGGACAAGGACTCTTAAGAATTCCAGTCAGTTTTTCAGGGGCCGTAAATCTTATCCCAGAACACTGACCAAGATGATGACTCATACGGGAGACGACTTCTCGAGAAGATCCAGAAAACAAGCTCCAAGCATCAGAGGCAGGTGGCCCTCTTTCAATCTGCTTACCTTTGTTCTTTCCTTTCATCCTCACTTTCCTTCTTCTTCACTGACTTAAGGACCTAGATTATTAACAGATCCTCAAACTCTTATCTACAGTGTGTATGTTTCCTATCTTTAATCTTTCTTTTGATACTTTTAGTCACTCTTTTGTGTGTGTCTGTTGATTAAGGTGCACATCCGATATAATTATTGTTTATACTCACATTACTTTGGATGACAACCAGCTTCCCCTGTTGCTAGTTCATTGCAATAAGAGAGATGATTTTCTGTGTAATTGGAATCAGGCACTAAGTGCTTTTTAGGCAACAAACAAAACAGTGGGTTAAGTGGCCAGAAAAATAAACCCCCCCATCAAACCTAGACATGAAGGTGTCTGCCTGAACAATAACAATACTTGGCAACTTTGTAGCCAATTTCTCACAGAACTATAGCTTAGGCACTCTTAGCACCTGCTTAACATACAACCACAAACCCTGGCTCATGTCTTTCTTACTTTTATTCCACATTGTGGATGTGTCATCGCCAAAGTCCAAAACACTGAAAAATGGATTTTTTCCCTGTCAGGTGACCCAACAAATGATCAAAGCAAAAAGAAAGAAAAAAAAAACAAACAAACCTGACACTAGCAGATTCTGGAAAATTACCAGCAGAGCCTTATCATATATCCACAACTCACCAAAAAGCAGTGAAGATTGAAATTGATTTTGTTCACAGACAATGGTGTTGTAATCTCCATGCTGGACTGAAATGTATGTCAAGGCAGAGAGGCTGAGAACTTAAAACTCATTGGTTTTCCTCATGATTAAAAAATATATATCCTCAGGATAACATTCCTGTCACTGTGTGAAGACTGAGAAAAATGAAAGGTATGTTAGAGTCTAGCTCTGGGAAATACTTGAGCCCTGAAGATAAACCATAAATCAGCAGAAACACCTGAATTATCAAGACTGTTGATATCAATTATCAAAACTTGGCTCAGAACTTGGTCTCATATGCGCATTAGTATAAAGCTATTGTGTCTCACACACTGCCGGGTCCCAAGGAGTTCTACACCTGGAAAGACTTGTCTGAAAATCTGTTACCCAGCCAGACCCTAAAAACCCATCACTCTACTTTTCTTGTTTGGGGCTGTTAAGATTCCGGAAAGGTATTTTTCTTTCTTATTTCAGCAAATCCAACAAAGTAAGCTTTGCCTGCTCAGCAGGGTTTTTTTAATGGTGTTTTGCTAAGCTGAAAGTTGACAAAAGCTATAAACACAAAAATCAATAGTTTATCTGTAGGATACCAAGACATGCCTAGAAATAGAACTGGGAAACAATTTTTCCACAATAGGGCAATAATAAAGTGCTTAGAAACAATGTCCACAAGAAAGGCACAGGACCTGTATAAATAAAGCAATCAAGTAATACTGAAAGAAGTAATAGAAAATGTCAACAAAATGGAAAAGTGTGAGAAGAATAAAATATCAATTTCTCCCAAATTATCATAGAATTCATACAATCTTAAAGGATCACAATAGTTTTTTTTTTTTTTAATCTAGCTGGAAATTAGTATGGAAAATATAAAAAAGAAAGATTGTGAGGTACTTTTGTCCTACTAGATATTAGCATACACTCCACAGGCTCTGCTATTAAATCCAGGTCTCCTCTACTGGACTGGGAAAGAGTGATCTCACCCATTGCCGGTGGGCATGTATATGGTTACAATATATATTATTTGTGAGGCACTCCGTGTATTGTTTCAATTTCCTGTCTGGAAAGCAATTTGTTAAAATCTGTTCAAATCAAAAATACATACACTCTTGGGCTTAGCAATTCTGCTAGGAACCTTTCTGACAGAAATGAAAGCATAATGGTCATAAGGACATATTTACTGTAGGGATTCTCATAGTAGCAAAAATTAGAAAACCTAGGTAATATGCAAATGAGAAATGCCTAAATAATTGAAGTTACATCTAAGGAAGAATACCATGTAGCCATTTAACAGAATGTGCTGGAGCCGCACCTCACAAAGAAGTTCAATTCATAAAAACCTGTTGAGTATACACATAAGATACATAGAGATAGATGGTAGATAGATATCATGTAGTTCGATAACACAATAAGGAAACCCTCTTATATGGGTATTAATACATGCATATGCATATGAGAGGATGGGTGTTTATGGATATGAAAGGAAACTGGTGAGTGGAGAGGAAGCGTAAAGAGAAAAGGGGAAGAAAGACATTTTTTAAAAGCACCAAATTTAAAATGTATGTGCTTATGGAAACTAATGTATGTGCACATGTTAATGTTTACACAAATAAATTAAAATCTTTCCCAAACTGAGAAAAAAAATTAAACAAAACATATATATTAAGGAAATAGGGAGGGCATATGGAGATATATGTATAAATACAGCCGATTCACTTTGGTGTACCGGAAAAAAACTGGCACAACAGTGTAAAGCAATTATATTCCAATAAAAAGCTTTATATATATATATATATATATATATATATATATATATATATATATATATATATATGTTGTAACTACCTCTACCCCACTCCACCCCTAAACTCACAGGTGAAGAAGGCTATTTGGGAGCTTTCTTATTTAAAATTGCTTGTTTGATCTTTTGTTTTGTGAGCTTGGCTTCAGTGCGATCAGATGGGAATTTAACTGGTGGATCTTAAATAACCCAAGGCAGAGTTTTTTTTTTATCTGCAACTATACATTTACTCTTGAGAAACAATGTCTAACTATTTTGCCCAGGCAGTTTTGAGGGATGTAACTGGGCATTGATCCCTGGCTTCTGGACGGGATACATTGGAGGCTGGAACACCTGGGCAGAGAAGCCTGGAGTGAGACAGGTCACAGTGTGTTAGAAGGAGAGCAAGTCCTGCTGAAAGAATTCTAGGATGTGACACTGTAATGTAGACGACAGTACAGACTGGTGAGTGTGTGTGTGCTGGTGCATGAGCTCCCGGACATTTTCCAGCATCCTTTACAATTTATTGTGGGACCAGGCGATGATTCCAGTCAATGACCAATAAACAGACATGCTATGTGCCTCTTCGGGGATAAAATGGTGTGCCCACCTCATTTTTCTCTACCCCAGTATCCTCAGAGGCATGTGTCCCAGACGACACAAGTTCATAATAGAATTTGCAAAACAACTTTGACATCACCTAGCCTAAGAGAGAAATTGCTATCTTGAAATGGGGGGCTTCTTTTTCAAAACAGATTTTGGGGGGCAGCAAGTGGGTAAGAAAGTGATACCAGAGACAGAAGATGAAGTAGCAAAAACTTTAGGGAAACTATCCATTGAAATGTTCAGAAGCAAATATGGGGAATAACTTGGAAAAGGTAAATTGGTAATAAAAGCACACTTCTTGTCTGTGTTTGGTATATTATTACAAAAGAAAATAGAAGAATTCAGGGAGGAATACACTTTGTTTTTTACGGTTACACCCAAAGAGTGGTAGAAGAGATTAAAATGTTCAGTAAAAATAATCAGTTGAATTAAAGTGCCTCACGAGAGAAGTCCATTGTAAAGTAGGGCAGATACTGAAATCTCTCAGTTGGATCAAGTGCCTGGAAGCGAAGGTCTGATGACGTGTGTGCAAACCTAACAGCCTCACAGAAACCAGCACTGGGGTGAGAGAGGGGAGAAAGTGAGATGGGAGGCAGGGAGGCTAAGGATTCTTAGGAAAGGACCTTGTGTTTCCTGCACATGGAAGTGACCAGAAGCAATGGACACCAGCTTACAAATGTCTTGAGTGAACCACAGTGCCAAAAAATCACAAATGTGGATTTAAAAACATCTTTATCGCCTTAAAACGTTACTCAAGGGTTTCCACTTTCAGAAGGAAATGGGCTGTGAAAGCTGAGCAGTCCTCAGGGAGGGTGTGTTCCCTGAACTACCTCATATGCAGCCCCTGGAAGGAACGGATGCAAAGGACACGGGGCAGCTCTGGAGAACAGATTCAGATCCTGGTAAACAATTCTCTTGCGCTCCAGGGCGGCTGCTCAAGGGGATTTCAGAACTGCCAAAAACCCACGCTTGTTGCATCTTCCACTTGGTCCCTTTCCAAATAGAGGGATCCCTGCAGTTTCCCAGTCCATATTTCACCATTTTATTCTGAGCATATCTCTTAGGGAAGGAGAAATAATCTGCTTTTGTACACCTCTTTGGACGGAAAGAAGAAAATTCCAGAGGTGAAGGAGAGGGGTGGGGTGCATCATTTAGAAATCCTGGCTGTTCAGCTGAATGAGTTTGGAGGCAGAGAGGGGGTTCAGGTGTTGACCCTGGAGCGGCTTCTCTGAGAGAAGGAAGGACTATTGTTTGCATGGGAAGGAAGGGACAAAGGGACACTTGGGGACTGGAAGGATGGCTGATTTAGTTTTCAGTGATTATCCAAGAGCCACTTTGCATTTTGCAAGATACTTCAGAGTTACGAGTGAGGCTAACTTTGGTCGATGGATTGAGGGTAGAAGTGATGGGATCACTTCTGGGTGGAGCACAAGAATCAGCCTGACTTCTCTGCCTCCCTCTTCCTTTTCTGCTGGACCATGGAACCCTGGCTTCCAGGTGATGGTGACTCAGAGGAGGGAGGTCCGTCCTGCATGAGAGCTGGGGGCTGAGAAATACGTTTTCCTTGTGTAAAGCCACTGAGCTTCAGGGGTTTTCCTGTTGCAGTGGGCAGCTTAGAATACACTGCCCAGGATGTTGAACAGACTGCCCTCATCTGGGGCTTGAGGAAGACTTCCTGGGAAATCAACATTTGAATGAGCTCTGAGGAGCCTATAGGCACCTACGAGGCGAGATGTTTCTAAGCAGAGAGGAAGCGTGTGACATATAAAGACATAGACAATACCCGGTGCTGGGCAACAGACTGTCCGCATGTTACAAATGCAAATGCATTTCATAAAGGATATGAGGTGCCCTGTCACTCAGGACCCAGATCTGTGCTGACTGGTGCCAGCCATAACCCCAGACCTCACCTCATGAGAAAGGCAGATCAGGCCCAGGAGAACTTCTCTTTGATTCCTCCTTCTAGGCTTGAACCAGGAGGTGACTGTCTGAACACCAGGAGGCCTTGTAGAACTTTCTGCTGCCAGTGTCAAAGAGACAGCCTTGTGGAGCAGTGAGGTTGTGACTGGTGGGAGCTCTTAGGTACAGAAAAGATGGAGTTATGAACCTGTCAAGCTCTTCCTCTCAAGACAGTAGGACTGGCATAGATTCTCACGTAAAGCATTCTTCACTCCCAGTAAAGCTGATGGTCCTTTTGTTGTTTCTTTTCACGTCTCAAGGTGTGATTGTGGGGGTGATGAATTAGCATCGCATCCACCGTGGTTGCCAGTGTTGGATGCAGAACACTTTCCCATATTAAAGTTAGTACCATTCTTAAATTGACAGCTTTAGATGAAATATGAAGAAGTGTTATATCTGTAATTTACTTGGCAGCTGAAAGCTAAAAAGATGTTGAACTAGATTAGCATTTGCCTCCTTTGTATAAAAATAATGATTTAATTACAATCTTCAGAAGTATTTACATTTAGCTTAATTTAAGTAATTCTCAGTTATTTTAAAACATTTTTATTATGATTTATCTTTTAATTTTAAAGATAATGTTGAAGAAATTTAATTTTTATTGAACAAATCGAGGTGTTCTATTGAAGGGAAAGTAATGTTTAGATGGAGAAAAAAATTTTTTAAGCTCTTTATTGGAATATAATTGCTTTACACTGTTGTGCCAGATTTTGCTGTACAACAAAGTGAATCAGCTGTATTTATACATATATCCCCATATCCCCTTCTTCCTGAGACTCCTTCCTACCCTCTGTATCCCAGCTCTCTATGTCATCACCCATCATTGAGTTTATCTCCCTGTGTTATGCAGCAGCTTCCCACTAGCTATCTATTTTACATTTAGTAGTGTATATATGTCGATGCTACTCTCTCACTTTGTCCCTGCTTCCCCTTCGGCCCCCACCCCATGTCCTCAAGCCCATTCTCTACATCTGCATCTTTATTCTTGCCCTGTTACTGGGTTCTAGATGGAGAAAATTTTTTAAAGTCATAATTTGTAAACTTTTATTACCTTCATTTTAGCAAAATCGCTGCTTTCACTTATTTATATAAATATGCCTTTCACTTCAACAGAACACCCAAACTGTGCAATGAGAGTTAGCAGTCTTTGATATTTTGTCAAATTTCAGTCACATAACAGTCATAATTTCACACATTTTAAAGTTTTGTCTTGAAGATTCATGCTTTGATAGTTTATTGCCTTTTATAATTATATCTTTAAAAATGTAGACACATCACACACTTACCTCATTTGTACTGTTGCTCCAGGTACACAGTCCCTGAGGGACTGCAAGAGGATTTGTGAATTTGTCTAAAATGCTGGCAAAAGTGTGAGGCAGCCTGGGCATCTGAGGAACTGGAGCAGAGACAGGTACACGCTGAGGCTGGAAAAGGTCCACATCAGCAGGAACTACTTAGGGACTTTGACCACGGTACTGAGTCATTCCTTCACTCCAGTGTTTGTTGAGGAAATATTTTGTGATTGGGCCAGACAAGGTTCCCATCCCATGAATTTTACATTCTACTGGGCATTAGCCAAAAACAAACAGGGGCAGATGGGATGTTGCGGGATTTTACAGAGTGAAGCAAGACACCGAGGCTATATGCAGGAAGCAGCATTTATTTGTGCCAGCACAGGCCCAGCAGATTCGTATCCAAAGGCTGAGCCCTGAACAAAGCAGGGCATTTTCTTTTATACCTTTTGTTAAGCTCCTATACATTAGGCCTTCTTTGTCCCCCAAATAAGGTAAAAAGGAAGGAAGCAAGTGATTTGATTGGATACTTTTCTTTCATGGCCTCTGGACTGTTTTAGATTTACAAGGGCTACATAGTAACAGAGGTAGGCAGGAAATATGCAAGAGGAGATGCTGAGTAAGCAGGCACATATAGATAACAGCTGGACCCAGCTACATTTCTCTCCAGTTGAGTTATGGCCTCTGGGTCCTAAAGCACCTAGAGTTCCCACCACAGGGACACCCGCTTTTCTGAACCCCAAGCTCACCCTTGACATGCTTCTACTAGAGAGTGTGCTTGGCCCTATTGGATTTGTTGTGTGAATCAGCAGAATCAAGTGTGTCAAAAATGCATACGTTTTGATATTCTGAAGCTTATGGGGAAGACCTTACAAGCAGATTTTAGTGAACAGGCGTTTAATCTCTCATGGTGCTGGGTTTGCCCAGCAAACTGACAGTTACCTTTTGCTTCCATTAAATGGTTCTGTGATGGGCAGAACCAGGGTTGAAATCACATCATGGATTGTTGGAGGTGGTCTTTTAGGAAACGAAACTCATGGATGAAAATGGTCATCTTATTTGCATTCATTTCCCTAATAATAATAAAAGCTGATATTTATTCAGTGTTTTGTGTGTACCAGGCATTGATATGCACTTTGAATGCATTATCCAATTTGTTGTGTAACTGTACCAAAAATATGTTGGATACTGATGTTTAATATTCCACTTTCAAATAAATTGCAAGGGCTATGGAGAACGAAAGAATTTAATGTTTTACTCAATTCAGGAAAATGCGTAAAGTACATCATCCAATGAGATTATTCTGCTAATAGATTATGTTATTGGACCGAATTTACAACCTCTTGAAAATCACCCCAGAACAACCATCACTGAAGATGAAAACCGATGTGGATATCTCCCACATCAAGCTCTTCTTCTTTCCATGACCTTCCTAACCTAGGACAACAATCACCTTGCCAGTACATGCTAACAGAAATAAAGTGATTTGTTTTTCAAAAGGTGAGGACTTATCCGGACACATACTTTTTTTCTAAGATTTATTTTATTATTTATTTCTTGATTTTATATTTGGCTGCATTGGGTCTTCATTGCTGTGCATGGGCTTTCTCTAGTTGCGGCAAGCGGGGGCTACTCTTCATTGTGGTGCGCAGATTTCTCATTGCGGTGGCTTCTCTCGTTGCAGAGCATAGGCTCTAGGCATGCAGGCTTCAGTAGTTGTGACGCGTGTGCTCAGTAGTTGTGACTCGAGGGCTCTAGTAGCACTGGCCCAGGAATTGTGGCGCACGGGCTTCGTTGCTCCAAGGCATGTGGGAATCTTCCCAGACCAGGGGTCCAACCCGTGTCCCCTGCATTGGCAGGCAGTTTCTTAACCACTGTGCCACCAGGGAAACCCCGAATACATACATTTTGAAGAAAAATAGTACACTTTGTCAATTATAGATCTTTTAAAATAAGCTTTAATATCGGTAAGGTTGAAGAAAGCCTTGAAAGTGTGTATTAAGTCTGATCAAAATGGTGCCATGAAGAGAGGTGTTAGAAAGTGTTAAAGCCACTCGTTACTGCTGAGGTGCTCCGCTGACGAGGCCCAGCCACTGCTGCGAAATAAAATCCACTGTGGATAAACTGATAGACTACGTTTCTGTAGGATGTATTCTGCTCTGAGTTTATAGCTTAACCAACAAGAGGTCACTCTAAGATTGTGTAATTCCTTGACCTTCCAGGATGCCTTGACTTTTTTTTTAATAACATTTCTTTGTTGTTGTTTGTTATTTGTTTTTCTTGTTTTAAGAATTTATTTATTTATTTATTTATTTATTTATTGACTTAATTGGCTGCGTTGGGTCTTTTTTTGCTGCGCGTGGGCTTTCATTGGTTGCGGTGAGTGGGGGCTACTCTTCATTGTGGTGCACAGGCCCCTCATTGCCGTGGCTTCTCTTGTTGCAGAGCACGGGCTCTAGGCGCGTGGGCTTCAGTAGTTGCAGCACATGCAGGGTGCCTTGATTTTTTAATTCTAACCAGACTTTCTGAATTCTTGTACTTGTAGGAGCAACATAGTGTGTGTCACATAAGAGAATTATGGAGTAAAGAATGATGGAGTTAATGTTTTTACAAACGCATGACCATGCAGATCTATTTTTCATTTTTATATGCTATCTTCATTTATTTTAATGTAATTTATATTGAATTTAAAACATGCATAAACTATATTCTATATTGAAAAAAACAGTATAAACTTCTATTAGGAAGAGGATTTCTCAGAGCCTCATTAAGACTGAGCCAGATAGATTACTGCCCATAGGTTATGGAGTTGATAATAAGGTTCCCCCCCCCCACCCCGGCTGTATTGAGACGCAATTGACATATAACATTGTGCAAGTTTAAGGTATACAGTGTGATGATTTGATACACATATATTTTGTGACTTGATCACTGCAGTAGGGTTAGTTAATATCACACACACCGCTTCACAGAGTTACCACTTCTTCTTTGTCGCGAGGACATTTGATATTTACTCTCTTAGCAACTTTCACACACACAGTAGAGTATTGTCAACCATCATCACCACGATGTGCATCGCATCCCTAGAACTTACTCATCCTGTAGCTGGAAGTTTGTACCTTTGACCAAAATTTCCCCATTTCCCCACCTCCCAGCCCCCGCTCACTACCATTTTACTCTCTGTTTCTCTGAGCTCAGCTTTTTGGTTTACTCTTGTTTCAGAAGGCTTGCAAGACACACTTTTAAGTAAGTTATACTTGAAGGATTTTTTTTCTGGTGTGTTCTTTTATCATCCACATTTAATATGTTGATGTTATGCCTACTGATGTTGTGTTTCTTACTGATATTAGTCCATTTCTACATAACTGCATTTCACAATGTCAATATATTATTTGTGAATTCCATAATCATCTCTTAAATTACTGATGACACTTTAGCGTGAATTTATTTTATTTTATTTTGTAATCATAGTTTGTTTTATACAAATAAAAGCCTTATCTTCCTGATCATCACTTTCTCCTTTCCTAAGTGTCTGTGATTTTTATGTTTCTTACAACTTAATCAGCTTGGTTTTTTTTTTTCAAATCACGTCATTCAGATGGCATGTAAAACACCCCCAGTTATTTTAGATAAGAAAAGGGTGAAATGTTGATGTATTCTATGTAAAACGTATGCGCTTCAAAGGAATGTTTGCCTTGAGTTTCTCTAGCTGTAATAACACTGAAATATGTTCATTATAGCAAATTTTACCTAGACATGTGTTTGAAAGGGTAAATAAACCCTCCCCTTGCTGCGTAAGTCACTTTCTCTCTCTAGCTCTGTGCTTTGGAAACCTGACAAGAAATAACTGCTTCTAAGGAACATGAAACCTTACCCCTGGCTGGTGTATTACATCTGAATGAGGGGAAAGGATAGATGAATTACAAATACTTGACCGGACGCCTTGGCGTTGGGCTTCTCTGAAAGCGGCAGCCCCTGAGCTGGCTTGACCCTGTGGAGACTGAAGCACAGACCTGTGCGTCGTTACCAGGGAGCAGAGCCCCTGCGCGGGGCGGGGCTTCTGAGCCACGTGGACCCCACCTAGACCACGTGGGTTAACCTTCTGGAACCAGGGCTGTCATCAGGGGTGAAAGGAACTCCAAGGGCTGCAAGATGCAGCCAGTGCTCCTGCCAAAAGGCACCTCTGGGGCCCTCCTGACGGGCAGCCCAGCCTCGTATTTGTCAGAGGAGATGGTCCAGGCATGGCCTGCGATGGTCTTTCACATCAGAACGTTTAGCTGGACAGAAGAAGACCTCCTGGTAGGCAGAGCAACCTTATGTACCATAATATGGCAACATGTTAAAAATGTCATGAATTTTGCTTTATCTTCCTGGCTTATATATTAACCCTTTCCCTTCCCAGTGGTTGGGGGTGGGAATCTCGTAAACTAAAACAGAATGTATTAGAGAAAGATAAATATTTCAGAAGAACATCACAGCAAATTTACCAATATTTATTGGATTGTGCAAATTAAATTGCTAAATTACATTATAAATTTTTCGTTTTTCTCACACATTCTAAATGACCCAAGATACTGTCATTGGTAACTCAGTACCTGGATATTTTTAATTATTGGATCAAAATTCAAAAATACAAGTGAATAAATATTTATGTTTGTGTATTTATTCAAACTTTCATTCAAACTTTCATTTAAAATTTCAGAGTCAATAGCAAATGAATGTATTAACTCTTTTGCTCTAGGGAAGGTTTTTCTACCTTCAATATTAAATTACAATTACTGTGCTTATTTGAGCTGAACAAAGATATCACAGAATCAAATTTTGATATTTTTCTATTAACAAAACAATAGTTAAAATGATGGGATAAGAATAAAGTCACCTAAGAAACTGTGTATCAGTGAAGAAATACCTCATTAAATTAACTTTCAACACAAGAAGTCAGTGCATTGTGATTTGACATTGATTAAAGCTGTATTAAAACTACAAAGTGTTTGCACAAGACTGTTTAGGAAGAGAGAAACAATACATCTAGGTATATCTTCCCTTTCTGAAGTTTCTGTAGTATCTTTTAAAAATGCATATCTTTTTTATATGTTTGATATTATTATTATTTTGTTGTGGGACGCGGGCCCTAGAGCACGCAGGCTTCAGTAGTTGTGGTGCATTGGCTCAGTAGTTGTGGCTCGTGGCAGGCTCTAGAGCGCAGACTCAGTAGTTGTGACACATGGGTTTAGTTGCTCCAAGGCACGTGGGATCTTCCCAGACCAGGGATCGAACCTGTGACCTTGCACTGTCAGGTGGACTCTTAACCACTGTGCCACCAGGGAAGTCCAAAACTGCATGTCTTTACCTCTGTCTCAGAGTCGTTTCTCAGGTATGCACATTTTTAATCATTAATCAGTATGGAGCTCATGGGAAATGAATTCCTTCTTAGACACACGCATCTTAACCACTAACATCATCCTTGAGTCTAAATTACATCAAAACAAAGCCTCATCATCCTTTCACCTCATTGTCATCTGTCTTTGGACCCACATACATTTTCTGATATTTTTTGAGACCAGAAAAGCCTGAAGAAGAGGAAAGTCAGGGAAGTAAGTACTTACATTGTTTTCTATGCGTGTACTTGTGAATTGACAGCAGTTTCTGATTTTCTCCATAACCTGACTTTAGTTTTCCCTTAGTGACATTTTCTTCACACTTTTAATATGTACCGAGTTTTATCACAGAAAATACTGCTTTTCAATGAACTCCAGTCTTTTCTTTAAAAACTCTTAGAAATGTTTGGCATTGTGTGAACAACAGAACAGAAACCACGTAGAACAAATCTGAAGCTGTAATACCTGAAGTCTGTAGCTCCACAACAAAAGAAACAAGTGTTTTAGAACAACAACAACAAAAAAAATGATAATAAAATAACGATAAGACTGAGGGTCACAGAAGAATCAAGGAGTAAAATTAAAAGACACCTTTTAGCTCAGGAAAGAAACACAGGATATGGATGAGCCAATGTCTATGCACAAATTACTTAGTGCAGTTTCAGGGTGAAATGCAGATTGCTTTGTTTAAAGATGCTTCTTCTTATTTAAATAGACATCTTGATGCTAAATACAAGCGGAAGATATCTAAAAATTTCATTTTGTGTGCATTATGATGATATAATCTCCATAAATTGAAAAATTCTGCGTTTATGTATGTACATAAAAAGTTTCCCTGGAAATCCAGAGCCAGAACTGAATTTGTCCAAAAGGTCAACAGTGTTGACTGGTAAGAAGAAAAGTCTGGTGCACTGACCTGAAAACAAAGCAGAGACTATTTTAAAAGAGACACCAGTTTTAACCGTTTTGACTGAACATGGCACTTTTTTGCATGAATAAACATTATGTTGTTTCATACGACAATTTAAAAACAATGTGGAAAACAAAACAACTCTCCAAATAAACAGCTTAATGTCCGTTTTGTAGTATTGAAATAAAAAGTAGAGAGATGAAAAGAGAGAAGAATCAACAAAAACATGATATTTGCGAGAAGACGAGAGTATCACATTTTGTTTAGATAGGATATTAGTTGACTGTTGGCTCTGGTTATTACATTCAGCCTTTTATTTCAGCCATTTCACTGATGCCGAATTTCAGTCTAACGTCAGGGTTGAGTCACCAGAATTGGGTGGTGGAATTTACTAGTAAGGCTCTGTGCCACCCTATATCAGTGTGGTGAACACGTACAAAAATGGAACACAGGAGGATGTAGGAGACATTGCACGGCCTCAGACAGAATAATACTCACTTTTAGGATGAAGACGGATGCTCTAAGTTGACGTGCTGGTGATACTTCAAATTCTAAGATGTGACTTCAACGGTAGACATTATTGAATAGTAAAAAAATTAGCTTTCATATGAAATTAACCCTCAGACCCCATCCAGCTTCCCTTTTTTTTGGGGGGGGGGGGGTCACGCCACATGACACATGTGATCTTAGTTCCCCAGCCGGGTTTGGAACCCGTGCCCCCCTGCAGTGGAAGCACAGAATCATAACCACTGGACCACCAGGGAAATCCCCCCACTTCCCTTACACCAATCAACAGCTAGCAGTGAACTAGTAAGTAAAAAAACAAAATAAAACCAATAACAAACAAAAAAACCTAATGCCATATTTTTTGCTTCCCCAACATTTTCTCCCCGTGCTTCAGTAGTTATTAAATTACCTCCAGAATTATATTCCGGTAGAAATGCCACATAAAATAAACACTTAGAAGCAGGGTGAATCCCTGCCCCTCCACAATGCAAAAAACAGATGTGTTCTCAAAGGCGCAACAGAGTTTAATGAGGATGCAGTTTACAAAGGTGTGGTCAGGTGTAAGACGTCTGATTTGATTTTTATTTTCACAACATAATTTGCCATTTTATTATTCTATATTCTTCATAGTTTACAATGCTAGTTGTAGGGAAAAATAAGTATGTTTCTAGCCTGTACTATAGGTTTTTTATATATTATCCCACTTAATCTTACAACAATCCTGAGAAATGTGTTCTCTCTTCCCATCTTCACTGAAAGAGACAGGAAGGCTCAGTAAGATTTTGTCATTTAAGATCACATCACTGACTTCTCTGGTTGCTCAGTGGTTAAGTATCTGCCTGCCAATGCAGGGGACACGGGTTTGATCCCTGGTCCAGGAAGATCCCACATGCCATGGAGCAACTAAGCCTGTGCACCACAACTACTGAGCCCATGCGCTGCAACTACTGAAGCCTGTGCACCTAGAGGCCATGTCGTCAACAATAGAAGCCACCACACTGAAATGCACTGCAACAAAGAGTAGCCCCCACTTGCCACAACTAGAGAAAGCCCACACACAGCAACGAAGACCCAAAACAGCCTCCCCCCCCCAAAAAAAATAGAAGTATGTTTGGAAAAAAATAAAAGATCACATTGCAAGTAAAATTTCTCATTTTAACTTTGTCTTCCTTGGTCTGAAACCTGTGTGTTTTTGTCTTGAGTACACACACGCCAAAACTAAAGGAGTTTCCTTTATTCTATTAGTTTTAAGTGTACACTTAGTCTTTAAAATAAACTTTAAGAATTATCAAGGTGCAATCATCAGTGCCTTCCTGATGCCATTTAATTGGCATCTTTAGGGGCTTCTCTGGTGGCACAGTGGTTAAAAATCCGTGTGACAATGCAGGGACACTGGTTCGATCCCTGGTCCAGGAAGATCCCACATGCTGAGAAGCTACTAAGCCTGTGTGCCACAACTGCTGAGCCCACGTGCCACAAGTACTGAAGCCCACGAGCCTAGAGCCTGTGCTCTGCACCAAGAGAAGCCACCGCAATGAGAAGACTACACACCACAATGAAGAATATAGCCCCCACTCGCCACAACTAGAGAAAGCGCGAGGGAAGCAATGAAGACCCAACGCAGCCAATAAATAAATAAATTTATTTAAAAAAATAATTGGCATCTTTAGTGCAATCAGATATTTTTCTGTGTCATGAAGTTCTATCTGCTCTGTCCTTTGTTTTGCCACATCTTTTCTGCCTAGGAAATTTAACTAAATCTTTTGTCTACATTGACCTTATATGTTTTGCTATGGCCCTTAGACATGCATTTTCCTTTGACAAGTAATTAGGTCTTCCTCAGCCTTTTCTATGTAGTTATTCAAGTTAATTTTCTTCTAAATTTAAATCTACATTACAACCATTTTCTGTCCCACAGCTTTTGTATATTATACTCTTTTCTCTTTTCAACATAGAGACACATTCTGTTCTGTTTCTTATTCCACCTGCTCTTTGATGGGGCACCTTTTCACTGTCAGTATTTTCTTAGTATCTTCTCATTATTTTCCGTTAAAATTCCATCATATTCATTGTCATTTGATATATTTCTGAGTTGTTCTTAAGTAGAATCTCTTTGATATATTTTTCAATGGAGTAATATTTCTCAAGAGCATAGAAAAAATGGGTAAGCTTGCCGAGACCAGCTCGGCGACTTGAGGTGAGTGACGGGTGCCGCAAGCTTGAAGAAGACACAGACACAGACTGAAGAGAAAAGCGGGACCGGGGGGCTCAAGACCTCTCGGATCAAGAGCCCCGCTGACTCATCCCAGGTTGCTTTTATTGAGTTCATGGGCTAACATTCTCAGGTTACACTCATAAACAATCAAAGGCCTCACATGACTGAGGCAATTATCTTTGTTTACTTCCTGGGTCCGAGTTGAGCAGGTGTGGATTTGAGCTGGGGGTGGAGAGCAAAACAGCCCTGGGGGTAGGAGACCTCTCTCAGATATTGGGGGTCTGTGCCCCACCGGTGTTGGCCCCTCTGCGACTGTGCCTGTCTTAGGTTGTTCCTCCCTTGAGGAATCTTACCCGTCTCTGGCTAACCAGTCATCCTCCAGGGCCAAACACGGTGATATAAGGAAGGTTCTATGCACCACCCCTGTTGGCCCCTCTGCGGCTGTGCCTGTCTTAGGTTGTTCCTCCTCTGAGGAATCTTACCCATCTTTGGCTAACCAGCCATCCTTCAGGGCCAAACAGGGTGATATTAGTCTCCACGCCCCGCACCCTCAGCTCCTCCGCTGCTCAAGCAGGACATTCTGAATCCCATCGCTCGGCCCACATACTTCAACACTTTCAAGGTTTCAGAAAGGTTCCCGAATGTCTTCCCACATAAGCTTAATTCAACTTGTTAATATTCAATCACTCAGCAAACGTTTATTAGGAACTGATTGTAGAGGAGGCACTGGTGTAGGATCTAGGGTTGCAAGCAGTGGATAAACAATCCAAACCTGTCCTCATGGAGCTCAGTCTAGTGGGAAGAAAGAGAAGACAGGGAATCAATACATACATAAATAAAGGAAACTGCGGAGATATAAAATGATAAGTGCTATGAACAAAACAGGCAGGGAAGGGTTTTAGGGAATCTTCTGGTGATGATACAGTTTTTAAAAGATGGCTAAGGAATATCTCTCTAAGAAGGTAACATTTGAAGAATAGGTTGAGAACGAAGGAGCTATGCATGTAAGAGAGACCGGGGGATACTTGGGGAAGCCTGTTCTCAGAGGAGGAAACAGCACCTTTAAAGACTGAGGCAGGGGCCGGTGGCTGTGTGTTTACAGAGCACAATGAGGAATCCCGTTTGTTGGAGCCAGTGAGTGGGAGGGAGAACTGAGGTCCAACGGTGATGCAGGCCTTTTCAGGACTATTGTAAGGACTGTGGCTCGTACTCCAAGTGACAGGAAGGCTTGGGAAAGAGAAGCTTTGTCTGACTTAGCATGAACAGTCTTCAAGTTAACATTTAGCCTCCAAGTCCATCACACAGAGGATTTGTTTTTAAGTTTCTAACATAATATGAAAGCTGAGCATTTAGTATTGCAGAAAAGTGACATGTTGAATAATAAATATTGTCAATATTTTGATTAAGTTCACTGCAGCCTATGCTGATCCTGGTGTGTTTACCCACGAGCCCGTTCTTGTCTCTGGAGTGCTATTATGTTGAAACAATTCATCCAGGAGGAAGATTGAACACCTTATCCCATTACTGTATGGCTGTGTGGGGTGAGCCTCTTACACGTGCAAAGATTTACACATTCTGTTCACAACCACACATCACTACACTGCTTGTATAACCAACTCCATGGGAATTCTATTCAGACTAGTGGCAATTTGGTGATTCATTAAAAAGAAAGCATTAAAATGAAGAAAACCATTAGAAATGCCCAGAGGTAGAGAGGCAGCCGGGGAATGAGATATTGAATGTGTCTCCTAAATGTGAAACCATCTTAGGAAATGATGATACACATTTTCTCTAGTATAGAAATCCTTCCATAACCATATTACTCTAAAAAAGGCATTTTTCAATTTTCCATTTATATTTCATGTATGTGTATTTTTTGTGTTGTCAAGAATGTAGTTTATTGCTGCACAGTGTGGAAAAAAAAAAAGAATGCAATAGCATACTTTATTGATCATTAGAAAATATTTGTTTAATAGAGAGTTATTTTTAAAAAGCAGATAAAGACTCACCAAAGATCATTAAACAGATTCATTTTAAACTCCCTTCTTAGAGCAGGTAAGTGCAATCAATATATTTATCATTCATACTTTTCAGTGCAGCTATAGTTTTGCTATTTAAGACTGTGTTGTAGCATGGACCACTTGTTAGTCTTAATATTTGCGACTATGTCCCTGGATTTGGGTGTGTTGGTTTTAACCTCACAAATGCATCACTCCCCTGACTCCACACGTCTGTTTTTTAGGGATCCTAAGGTTCCTGGCTTGTCATCATCACAGAGGGGGCAGTTTTCACCTTGGCAGCGCCCCTCCCCCTAAGGGATGTCAACATGCCTGCCCTGCGTGAAGAACTCTGATATTCCGCTTGGTCCCTGAGGTAAATAGAGAGCATCACTGTAAGGATGGGAGAGCAGGGGGCTGTGGGGGGCTAATTCAACCTTAGCTAACGAACACATGGGACCCAACTAAAGCAGGAACTCTGAACATCATTTTGTAAAGAGGAAACGCTTATTTACCAGAGTGCAGAGGACAGAGGACGAGGAGGCACCCGTCTCTCCTCTTCATCTCATGCCTTCTGTCCCAGTGCTGGGTGACCTTATAGCCCAAATCTCGCTGAGACTGTAAACACCTGGTGGTCTGTGGAGGCGATGTTGGTTTCTCCCTTGTTTGGTTGCTCATTGGACGAGAGGAAAGCCCGGGAGCTGAGGTCAGTCCCACCAAGCATCCAAGCAGTGTGCTTCCTCCTTCATCAGAGAAGGCACCTCGGGTTCATCTCCTCCAACAATGTCACGTTGGAAATAAAGATGTGTTGATTATAAATCCATTTACTCTTGAGAAACAATCATTAAAAACATTAGTCTAATTTTTATTGACACTGTTTTCCACAGTGAACCTCGGTAGGCACTGGAATGTTTTCATAGTCCTCGAATGCTTGATGAGAATAAGTTTTCATTTGTTTTTGTATTAGATTATTAGTCATGAGTAAACAAGTCTAATCTTTTTTTCCTTGACACACCTGGCCAAATAATTACAAATGTAATTCTTTTTTAATACATCATAAGAAATTGTAAATTGTCCAATATGTGCTTAACTGACTTTAAAATCACTAACATTGAGATTTACAATGATAATAATGAAATCCAGCCATTATTTCTGCCTCTGATGAACTTATAACAGTAAGTACATAGCTGAACCTCTGGCATTCTCTTGCGCATTTACTCCTAACATGAACCCAAACATTTCCATTTTAGATCCCATTACATTGTATTATAATTGTGGCTTTACTAATTCCTTTTCCCTAGGAAATTGTCACAGTTCCCACTGGACACATAGTCTACATTTCATGAATGTGTTGTAGCAAATATCCAGATTCGTAAGCTAAACAAGTTGTTTCCACTTGACTTGGAAAAATAAGGGGGTTCTGGGAGGTTGTCAGGGGCAGAATCAGCTTGCCTGAAACCTTTGGGAAGCATTTCAATGGGCCTCTTTAGTCGGCAGAGTAACACAACAACAACGAAAAAGAGCCAACTACATAAGAAAAATAAGAGCAGCTTTTGTCAGCCATAGCAGGTACAGTTTGCTAAAGCCTTTAAGAGTTAACCTGAGTGTTAACTTTTCTAAACTGAATGCTCTTCAGGGAATACACTTGCACACCTCACCTGAAAGGCTTTGTGCTGTACCCTGGACATACTGTCCCTGCCCTGGTGATTGCCCCAGCCTGGTGACCCACGGTGCTCCTTCTCTGGAGCCCAGCAGTGTGTTGTATGTACCATGAATATTGTTAGTAACATAAAGGAGCGGTTGGTTTATGTGTGTCTCCCTTTAGAAGACAAATGCCATTGTGTAACAGGAAAGAGCCAAATCTGACCTGTTTCCTTTACCTTCACCTTTGCTTCCCATTGCTTTTGTTCACTGAAAGGATACTGTCTATACTCAATGGCCTGCCTCAGGGAGCCCTGTCCCTCTGCCTGAATGTTAAACCAAAGTCCTCTGTTCAGGGAAGCATCCTGGCCCTGTGCACCTGTGGGTGGCTGCAAGGAAGAAGAAATTAACACATTCCCCTCCCTCACCCCCCGCTCAGGCTGGCCATTCCAGAGGACAATTGCAAATCTTTTGGCCATTTTCTTTACTTCTTCACCTTCTCCCCCTCCCTGTTCTATAAAAGAAACTGGCAAGCAAACCCTGATAAGATGGTTTTTCGGAGACACTAGCCTGCCATCTTCTCGGTCTGCTGGCTTTCCAAATAAAGTCGTATCCCTTGCCTCAACACCTCGTCTCCGATGCACTGGCCTGTCTTACGGCGAGCAGAGCGAGCTTGGACTTGGTAACAAATTGTTTAATGATTATGTCTTATTCACCACTGTGTCCATAAACTCTGGGAAACTCTTCAGGAAACATTTATAAATGGATAAAAAATAGCTCTATTCTTTACATAATTTATTTCTAGTATTTGAAAAACGGAGATTGATTTTCATAGAGCAAAGCTGTCATATTATTTCTGCTTTGTCACCATTGTACTGCCTAAGGTCTAAAGACATAATTTCTATTTCTTTTTAATCTCCTTAAATTGCCTTTAAGCTCTTTATTTAGTAGATTCTCAGCATGTGTTCTTAACAGAAGAAAGATAACCATAATTTGAAGGCACTGATGAAAGACTAAAGACACACATGGAAAACAATAGTTGCTTTTTTCTGGGGTGTAAATATTTTAACATTTTATTGTACCACTAGGACCTACATTGTCTCTCTGAGGGACATTTTCTGTTCATTTAAAAAAATGTATCCCATTTGAAAGCTATTTGATTTCACTTAAATCTGAAATAAAAAGAAAAATCCAATATAATGTAATAGAGAACCAAATTTCAAATATTAAAATTTAAACCACAAAAGTAGCAGAGGAAGAAAATTATTGTTTTTATTATTGGGCATTTATTTTATCTCTAACCAGTGATGGTTATGTTGATATTTTATTCTTTCGGAATTTATTTCTTGAAAACTCATATAAGACATAGACTCATCAATATTAGAATTAAATTTCCTTAATATTATGTAGCAAATATAGACCCAATTAGAATATCATTTTTTTCAGATAATTACCCAGTGTACAATGTATTTTGCTTAAATAGTACTGGATTTTATATTTAAATTTTTTTTTAATTTTTATGTAGTTTCAAAAGTTACTTTCCATTTACATTTATTGTAAAATATTGGCTATATTCTCCGTGTTGTACAATACATCCTTGAGCCTATCTTACACCCGACACTTTGTACCTCCCACTCCCCCACCCCTATGTTGTCCCTCATCCCCTCAACTGGTAACCACTTTTTTGTTCTCTATATTTCTGTGAGTCTCTTTCTTTTTTATTTTATTGACTAGTTTGTTGTAGTTTTTAGACTCCTTATATAAGTGATCTCATACAGTACTTGTCTTTCCCTGTCTGACCTTTCACTCAGCACAATGCCCTCCAAGTCCATCCAAGTTGTCAGAAATGGCAAGATTTCATTCTTTTCATGGCTGAATAATATTCCATTGTGTATATATATACCACATCTTCTTTACCCATTCATCTGTTGATGGACACTACTTTGCTTCCATATCTTGGCAATTGTAAATAACACTGTTGTGAACACTGGGGCACATGTATCTTTCTAATTAGTGTTTTTGGTTTTTTTGGATATGTATTCAGGAGTGGAGCCCAGGAATTTGGGGCTGCAGTTGAAATCTGTGTTGTTCAAGGGTCCACTGTATACTCCATATACTTTATATTTGAATAGAAACATATTCCAAGTGATTTACTTAAAGTGTTATTAATTATTATCTGGTGCTAGTGGGATCTTTAAGGTTTATTTTGTTATCTGTGTGTGTGATTTATGTTTTTGACTTTAATCAATCTTAGTTATGTAATTAGAAAAAGTATGTAATTTAAAACAAAAGATGCTTTAACAGTGATCATTTTTCACTACTTTACACAATAGCTATCTTTTGTTAATTTGACCTCATAATATTATGGGCCCCTAGTTATTCCAAATGTGAGGAAGAACTATTTTCCAAAAGCAAGGGTTTTTTCCTTATCTCTTATTGCAACTGCCAGTAAGAACCCTTTATTATCATACATTAAATTGCACTCAACTGAAAAATATTTTTAAAACTAGATTTTCCCTCTTTGGCTTAATGGAAAAAAAGAATTACTTAGTGTTCTTTTAAGTGAACTTCTTGCTACTCTTCAGGTCATATGCAATTATGTTTTTAAATAGAAAAATAGAATTCAATTTTATATATTCACATCTTTTACATTTCTATCAACTTCAAAATCATAAGCCCTCATTTTGAATACATGTGTGTGTGTTAAGCATTTATTATTTTTTTAATTATGGCTAAGCTTTCCACTAGAGAATAAGGCATTAGTTGTCATGGTGTTGCCCTTGACTAGTTTAAAAATATAGCTCTCAGTAGCATTCTTTCACTTTAAGAAAAACAGCAAGTTGGTGCCTGGTTGAATTGGCAAAGGAAACTCTCAGGGCTGAAATCTAAAATCTTATAAAAATATGAAAAGATCACTGCTGTTTTTTGAAATATCATTAAAAGCCCATGGTAATGTGTGAGCTTCTCCAAACTGTGAGGTGTCTCATGTGACCTGCATAATTGTCACACAGTACATAATTAAACATGGTCCAAGTATATTCCACATAGTCCAGTTCTAATCATTAGAGAATTTGGTTGAGCTTTTAATTTTATTAATGCAAGATCTAAATTTGGCCTTCATCTTATACGACAAAATGCTAAACATCTTTCCATTTCCTTTTGTTGAAGCATTTTCTTCAGTGTGGGACAGATGGCAAAGAATTGTCACGACTTCTGCACAGGTCTTTGCAAAAGAGTTGGTTCACTTTTCAGTCTCTTTAATCTGGACTAGGCTTGTTACTTACATTACCAATAGCACATGGTAGAAATGATGTACAACTCCTGAGCCACAGGCTCAGGATACACTGCAGAGTTGCACTCTCTCTGTTGGAATCTTGCACACTCTCTGTTGGAAAGATTCCACCATGGGGACAAGCCCAGGCCAGCCTCCTGCGGGGTGGGGGCCTTGTGGGTGGAGCCCTCAGCCATGCCAGCCTCCCCAGTGAAGGTCCAGGCACGTCAGTGAGCCCAGTGATGCCACGTGGAACAGATGCAGACCGTGCCTGCAGAATCCAGCCCAACTTGCCAATGCACAGGATAGATAAGTAATTACTTACAGTTTAAGCCAATAAGTTCCAGAATAGTTTGTCATATAGAAATAGATATCTGACACACTGGGCTTTCAGGACACCAAACCTTGGTCTTCCTTATACCTCTGTGGGCATTACTTTTTAATCTCTTTTGTTGAACTTCCCTTGTTTCTCCTTTTGTTGGGTTGTCGTCTCTCTCACTGCCTTTATAATCCAACTGAGTCAAATGCCCTTAAGTACAAACAACATTCTGACAGCTACTAAATTTATATATAAATACTATATTTATATCCATATGGGTATATACATAAACTTAGATAAATACTACCTATATATTTAGGAGACCTTTCTAGATTCACATGGCCAAGTATCTACTCAGCTCTACTCAAAGGTCTAATAGATACCTCAGCTTCACGTACCCAGTACCACACTCCTCATTTTCCTCTCCAGCTCTGCTCTTCAAGTGTCTTACTTATCTCAGTGACCAGCAAGTCCATTATAACAATAACTCAGGATGAGAATTTAGTGTCTTTCTTCACTGCTCTCTTTTTCTCACATTCCACCTATAACTCATCAATGAATCTGTTACCAAGCCCAAGCTTACTCTGCTTGCCACATGATGGGCCAGTGAATCAGAGATGAGGTGTTGAGGCAAGGAATACAACTTTATTTGGAAAGCTGGCAGACTGAGAAGATGGCAGACTAGTGTTTCCTAAAAACCATCTTATCGGGGTCTGGATGCCAGTTTGTTTTATAGAATCAGAGAGGGAGAGGCTGTGAGGAAGTAAAGTGAAAGGGCCATCAGTCTTGCAAAAATATCTCCGAGAATGACCAGCCTTGGTAAGGGGATATGTTAATTTCAGCCACTGACACAGGTAGGCAGGGCAGATTGTCTGTCTGTGAGCTGAACAGAGGCACTTTAGTTTAACATTCAGGCAGAGGGGCCGTGTTCCCTGTGGCAGGCCATCATGTATGATTATAATAACAAAGCAGCGAAAAGCAGAGGTTAAAGTCAAAGAAACAGATCTAACATGGAGTCTGACTTAGCTCTTTCTGGTTACAAATCCTATAGCTTCTATTATAATTTTTAATTTATTTTCTTTTTTATTTCTTTGGCTGTGTCAGGTCTTAGTTGCTGCATGTAGGATCTTTCCTTGTGGCATGCAGGACCTTTCCTTGTGGCACATGGGCTTCTCTCTAGTTGTGATGTGCAGGTTTTCTTTCTCTCGTTGTGGTACACAGGCTCCAGGGCACATGGGCTCTGTAGTTTGCAGCACGAGGTCTCTCTTGTTGAGGCACACGAGCTCAGTAGTTGTGGCAGGAGGTCTTAGTTGCCCTGTGGCATATGGGATCTTAGTTCTCCGACCAGGGTCAAACCCTTAACCCCTGCATTGGAAGGTGGATTCTTTACCACCAGGGAAGTCCCTAGGTTCTATTATAAAATTATTGTCTAGAATCTTGCCACTTCTTATTACTTGTAACCTACTACCTCCGGTTCCAGCCTTCATCCTCTCTCACCTGCAATAACCCTCTAGGTCATCACTCAGCTTACTTCTGTGTGGCACAGTCCCCTCCCTGACATATCTTTTAGTTTGGTCAACAGACAATTCAGTGTCATTCTGCTAAAACGTAAGTCAGATTGTCTCGCTAATCTCCTTAAACCTCTTGCTCACTCACAAGGCTCTACATCATCAATGCTCTTCCAGAACTTTTTGACCCCAGCTCCTTTTACTCCTTGCCTGTACTCCATCTTCAGTGTTTCTCCCTCCTCCAGAGATTACCAAGAAAAAATCCAACTTTCTGTTTCCCTTGCTAGGGAACTACTTTCTCCTACAACAATCACAGATCACATGCTTACGTCCTTCCAGTCTCTGCTTAAATGTTACTGTCTCAATGGGGTTTCTGCTGACCACCTTGTCTGAAATTTCATTGCATTCCATTCAGCCCTCTAGTGTCTGTCTTTTCTACCTCATTTATTTTTATGCCACTTACTGCTTACTAATCTACTACATTAGATAGATAGATGATAGATAGATAGATAGATAGATGATAGATAGATAGATAGATGAGAGATAGATAGATAGATAGATAGATGATAGATGATTGATGGATAGATAGATATAGATTTTTTTTGGTTTTTGAAGTTAAAACTTTTAATAATACAAATATATTTGTATTTAAAACTTTTAATAATACAAATAATAATACAAATTAATAAAAATGTTTTTACACATTTTTAAAAATGAAGAAATATGCAGATGATTTTAATTGTACATTCCATCCCTAGTATTTGTTTGTCTAATAACTGGAAGTTTGTACCTTTTGACCACTTCCTCCAATTTCCCCTCCTGCCCATTTTGTTTTCTTATTGTTGTGTTTTGTTTTTTTTGTTTGTTTTTTGTTTTTTAATTTTTTTTTATTATTTTTTTGGGGGTACACCAGGTTCAATCATCTGTTTTTATACACATATCCCCGTATTCCCTCCCTTCCTTGACTCCCCCCACCCCGAGTCCCCCCCACCCTCCCCGCCCCAGTCCTCTAAGGCATCTTCCATCCTCAAGTTGGACTCCCTTTGTTATACAACAACTTCCCACTGACTATTTTACAGTTGGTAGTATATATATGTCTGTGCTACTCTCTCGCTTCGTCTCAGTTTCCCCTTCACCCCCCGCCCCCTCCCATACCCCGAGTTCTCCAGTCCATTCTCTGTATCTGCATCCTTGTTCTTGTCTTATTGTTGTGTTTTAAGAATTCTTTTTATCTTTTAGATACCAGCAAATATTTTCTCCCTCTGTGTGTGGTTGTCTTTCATTCTCTTCATAGTATCTTTTGCTGAGCACAGTTTTAAATTTTAATGAAGTCAAAATTATCTAATTTTCCTTTCATGGACTGGTACTTTTGGTATTGTAGCTGAAATTACTAGTAGCTGAACTTACTACTTACTAATCTACTATATTAGATAGATGATAGATGATAGATAGATAGATGATAGATAGATGGTTGATGGATAGCTATAGAAAGATTTTTAAAAATTTTTTAGACATAGAAAGATTGTTTCAAATATTTTTCTTTTTTCCCCAACTAGAATGTAAGTCCCATGAAAACAGGAATTTTTGTCTCTTTCATTCATTGTTCTATTCTTAGCGCCTGGAATAATAACTGACATATTATTCAGCTTCTCAGGATTTCTTGAGTAACTGAATTAATGAAAATACCTTGGATCATAAACAGAGATCAACCTCTAAAGAGTGACCACAAGGAGATTTCTAAAATTATATGCTGACATTAATGGCTGCATTAAGTTAGGGTGCTGACAAGCTTATTGTCTAATTACTTATCATTAAGGTAATTGAAAACTGATTTTTAATTTCATGTGGTGTTTTTGTTCTCACCTTTTGATTTTACCTTCTTATCTCCACTTAATATGCTCTATTAACTTAGTCTGTGCTTCAAATTTTCAATCCCATATCAAAGACATTGTTCATTTGGGATACAGCCTATGGCCAAGGCTGCTCCAGAAAGATGGCAGAGCCCTCCATCTTCTGATACTGCAAGTAGTAGCTTCAGCCTCAAACACAAATATGACTTATTCAGATTTTTGTTGTTCTAGATTCCATTTCCTCTTGCATTGTTAAAAACAAAATCACAATATGATATTAAGAAAGTAAATTGTGGAGACAGACCAACCAGGATTTTAACAACCAGATTGTTAAATTCCTGGTGTCAAGAGAAACCAATACATCAGTTTGGTTAACTTATTGAATGTCTCTTAAGCACTCACCTTCCTCATATGTAAAATAAGAATAATAACAATACTTATTTCACAGAGTTACAATGTGGATTCATGAGGAAATAAATACTGATGGTACTAATATTTGTTGTACAAAAAAAATTGGTTGTATTTATAGCCTATAATGTAGAATGTTATTGTAATCATATAAATATATTATTGGGATATAAACAATTAAAAACTCATTAAGAAGGAAAAGACATACAGGTGAGCAATGATTAATTCCAAAACAAACAAGATGTTAAAAGTTCAGAGAGAGGCCAAAGGGATTAGGAGGAGATCAGGAACAGAAGATGTTCATATTATAACCAAAGGAGGGAGGATGAGTTTCTGGGGTCTCTGTGACTCACTCAAAGCTGCAGAGTTCCTTCCCCTGGGAATGACCCTCCACCTCCAATCTCTAACCCATTAAAGTTCTGAGAAGGGTCACCATCCCCAGAGTAAATAGGTATGCAAATGCTCACAGAGGGAATGGGGGAAAGTTATATGGTTATGCGGTAGAGTCCAGTCTGTTTGGTAGCAGAGTCAAGGGGTGTACTTGAAAACATAAGCATGTTTGTGGTTTATAACAAGATATCGCCCAAGGGAAATCTCTTAATCCCATAGCTGCACATTATCTATTAACTGTATTGTTTCTAGTTTGGAGCTATTACAAATACTGCACCTATGAACATTCCCATACAAGCCTCTGTGTGGACATACGTTTTCATTTCTCTTGATATAAATATTTAGGAGTAGAATTGCTAGGTCACACAAGAAGTCTATGCTTAATTTTTAAGAAACTGCTAAACTGTTTTGCAAAGTGGTCATACTGTTTACATTTCCACCAGAAATGTATGAGGCTTGCAGTTCAATTTTTTTACTTGACATAGGTCTATTTAGATCTTCTATTTCCTTTTTTAGCACTTTTGGTATTTGCTTCTTTCTAGAATTGGTCCATTTCCCCTAAATTATCAACTTTTTAAATATATGAGAGTGAGTCAAAAATTATCCGCACTCTGGCTGTAGAATTTATTTTAATTAACTTTTGGATTAATTAAAAAATACATTATTTTTCAACATAATCTCCTTGTTTTCAATACACTTTGTCCATCTGTCAACAAGCTTTTGTATTCCCTCATTAAAACATGTTTTAGGCTGAGCTGCAAGCCGCGAATGCACCGCTGTCTTCAATTCTTCATCAGAAGTGAATCTTCATCCTCGTAAGGCTGCTTTCAGGAGACCAAACAGGTAGAAGTCCGATGGAGTAAGATCAGGACTATACAGAGGAACACTTTAACACCTCAAAACAAAGTTTTTGTAGCATGTCCACAGTGTGGGGAGAAGTGTGTGGGCATGCACACCCTCAGACCACAAAAAATGAATAAGTATACAATCCTACCTCAAGAAACAAGAAAATTTTTGAATAAATAACCTAACTTTACACCTAAAACAATTAGAAGAAGAAGAACAAAAAAACCCCAAAGTGAGCAGAAAGAAAGAAATCATAAGGATCAGATCAGAAATACATGAAAAAGAAATGAAAGAAACAATAGCAAAGATCAATAAAACTAAAAGCTGGTTCTTTGAGAAGATAAATAAAATTGATAAACCATTAGCCAGACTCATCAGGAAAAAAAGGGAAAAGACTCAAACCAACAGAATTAGAAATGAAAAAGGAAAAGTGACAACTGACACCGCAGAAATACAAAAGATCATGAGAGACTACTACAAGCAACTATATGCCAATAAATTGGATAACCTGGAAGAAATGGATAAATTCTTAGAAAAATACTATCTTCCAAGACTGAACCATGAAGAAATAGAAAATATGAACAGACCAATCACAAGTAATGATATTGAGACTGTGATTAAAAATCTCCCAACAAACAAAAGCCCAGGGCCAGATGGATTCACAGGCGAATTCTATCAAACATTTCGAGAAGAGCTAACATCGATCCTTCTCAAACTCTTCCAAAATATAGCAGAAGGAGGAACACTCCCAAACTCATTCTACGAGGCCACCATCACGCTGATACTAAAACCAGGCAAAGATGTCACAAAAAAGAACATTACAGACCAACATCACTGATGAATATAGATGCAAAAAAAAAATTCTCAACAAAATACTACCTAACAGAATCCAACAGCACATTAAAAAGATCATACACCATGATCAAGTGGGGTTTATCCCTGGGATGCAAGGATTCTTCAATATACGCAAATCAATCAACGTGATACATCATATTAACAAATTGAAGGATAAAAACCATATGATCATCTCAGTAGATGCAGAAAAAGCTTTTGACAAAGTTCAGCACCCATTTATGATAAAACCTCTCCAGAAAGTGGGCATAGAAGGAAGTTACCTCAACATAATAAAAGGCATATATGACAAACCAACAGCCAACATCATTCTAAATGGTGAAAAATTGGAAGAATTCCCTCTAAGAACAGGAAGAAGACAAGGGTGCCACTCTCATCACTACTATTCAACATAGTTTTGGAAGTGTTAGCCACAGCAATCAGAGAAGAAAATGAAATAAAAGGAATCCAAATTGGAAAAGAAGAAGTAAAATTGTCACTCTTTGCAGATGACATATTATACATAGAAAACCCTAAAGAAGCTACGAGAATACTGCTAGCATTAATCAATGAATTTAGTAAAGCAGCAGAATATAAAATTAATGCACAGAAATCTCTTGCATTCCTACACACTAACAATAAAAGAGCAGAAAGAGAAATTAAGGAAACACTCCCATTTACCTTTGCAACAAAAAGAATAAAATACCTAGGAATAAACCTGCCTAAGGAGGCAAAAGATCTGTATTCAAAAAACTATAAGACACTGATGAAAGAAATCAAAGATGATACAAACAGATGGAGGCACATACCATGTTCTTGGATTGGAAGAATCAACATTGTGAAAATGACTATACTACCCCAAGCAATTTACACATTCAATGCAATCCCTATCAAATTATTAATGGCATTTTTGAACTAGAAGAAGAAATCTTATGATTTGTATGGAAACACAAAAGACCCCGAATAGCCAAAACAATCTTGAGAAGGAAAGATGCAGCTAGTGGAATCAGGCTCCCTGACTTCAAACTATACTGCTAGACTATAGTGATCAAGACAGTATGGTACTGGCACAAAAACAGAAATATAGATCAATGGAACAGAATAGAGAGCCCAGAGTTAAACCCAAGCACATATGGGCACCTTATCTTTGACAAAGGAGGCAAGAATATATAATGGAAAAAAGACAGCATCTTCAATAAGTGGTGTTGGGAAAACTGGACAGCTACATGTAAAAGAATGAAATCAGAACACTTCCTAACACCATACACAAAAATAGACTCAAAATGGATTAAAGACCTAAATGTAAGGCCAGACACTGTAAAACCTGTAGAGGAAAACATAGGCAGAACACTATATGACATAAACCAAGGCAAGATTCTTTTTAACCCTCCACCTAGAATCATGGAAATAAAACCAAGAATAAACAAATGAGACCTAATTAAACTTAAAAGCTTTTGCACAGCAAAGGAAACCATAAACAACACAAGAAGACAACCCTCAGAATGGGAGAAAATATTTGCCAATGAAGCAACGGACAAAGGATTAATCTCCAAAATATACAAGCAGCTCATGCAGCTTAATACCAAAAAAGCAAATAACCCAATCCACAAATGGGTGGAAGACCTAAACAGACATTTCTCCAAAGAAGACATGCAGATGGCTAACAAACACATGAAAAGATGCTCAACGTCACTAATCATTAGAGAAATGCAAGTCAAAGCCACAATGAGGTATCACCTCAAACCTGTCAGAATGGCCATCATCAAAATATCTAGAAACAATAAATGTTGGAGAGGGTCTAAAGAAAAGGAACTCTCCTGCACTGTTGGAGGGAATGTAAGTTGGTACAGCCACTATGGAATACAATTTGGAGGTTTCTTTAAAAAGTAAAAATGGAACTACCATATGACCCAGCAATCCCACTCCTGGGCATATACCCTGAGAAAACCATAATCCAAAAAGAAACATGTACCATAATGTTCATTGCAGCACTATACAATAGCCAGGACATGGAAGCAACCTAAATGCCCATCAACAGATGAATGGATAAAGAAGATGTAGCACCTATATACAATGGAATACTACTCAGCCATAAAAAAGAATGAAATTGAGTTATTTGTAATGAGGTGGATAGACCTAGAGACTGTCATACAGAGCAAAGTAAGCCTGAAAGAGAAAAACAAATACCATATGCTAACTCATACATGTGGAATCTAAAAAAAATTGTACTGATGAACCCAGTGATAGGGCAAGAATAAAGATGCAGATGTAGAGAATGGACTTGAGGACACAGGGTGTGGGGGCAAATGGGAAGCTGGGACAAAGTGAGAGAGTAGCATTGACATATATACATTACCAAATGTGAAATAGATAGCTAGTGGGAAGTTCCTGCATAACATAGGGAGATAAACTCGATGATGGGTGTTGACTTAGAGGGCCAAGATAGGGAGGGTGGGAGGGAGTCACAGGAGGGAGGGGATATGGGGATATATGTATAAATACAGCTGATTCACTTTGTTGTTCAGCAAAAACTGGCAGATCAGTGTAAAGCAATTATATTCCAATAAAGAGCTTTAAAAAAAAGTGTCACTGCACGTTGCTCTTCTTTCATGCTAATCACAAGAGGGGCATCCTTTTTTCCTTGCACCCCAGTTACAAATGAACTGATGTAATATGTTCACACCTGCACAGCAATGACTGGGGAGACAGTAGCCTTGAACAGAAAGTGGTGATAAGACTATGCAGCCAACAGAAGTTTCAATATAACCAGAGTGCAGATAATTTTTGACTTACCCTCGTACATTTCTGTGATAGTCCCTTATGATTCTTTTTAATTTATGCAGTTTCTGGAGTGATGCTCTCTTCCATTCTTCATTCTTGACTTCTGTATTTGTTATTTTGGGTTTTTTTGTCAGTGTAGCCAAAGATTTATCCATTTTAATGATCTTCTCAAAAAAATCAACTTTTGGTCTCTTAAATTTTCCTGTTTGTTTCTTGTTTTCTACTTCATTGATTTCTGCTCTGTTCTTTACTGTTTCCTTCCTTTTACATATTCTTTGACTATGTTTGTAGTAGCAGATTTAAAATCTTTGTCTGCTTATTTGCCTTGTAAGTCCGCCCTGAGTAGGGTTAAATTGCCTCTGGTTTGTCCTTAGTGCCTGGAAGACTTACCCACTTCTTCATATATTTTGATGAGGGCTGGACATTCAGATAATATTTCAACACCTCTGGATTATGTTTTATTTTTTCATCTCTATGCACAGCCTTTAGTGTCTCGGACCAATTTTTATTCTCATTTTGTTTTTCAGTTGGGATTAGCAGTGGTCCACCCTTTGCATGGTCTAGTCACCACTTACTGCTGGGCAGAGGTTGTGCCTGCACCCCCAGACAGCCAGACGTGCATCTCCTGCAAGCTGAGCTATGTGTGGGCTGTGGACACAGACTGTGCTACAGCTTGTCCTGCGCCTCCTTCAAGTTCTCTTCTCTCAGGACCCCCGGGACCCTGGAGACCCCCGTGCAGGCACAGTTTGGCGTCAGCTGGGTATGTGCAGAGCTTAGCTCAGACCATCCATGAAACTTTCCTCATTTTCCAAATCTCCCAGTTAAGTTTCTGGCTGGTTGATCCCTTGACCTAAATCAGCACTACACACTCAATTTTTTCCAAATGTTCCCAACAAGTCTTGCCATTTTTACTTAGCAAAGTCATGGATTTTCACATCACTGGTGCTAGATTGAGATTTCTGGCTGTGGCACTGAAGCTGCTGTCCTTTTCAGCCAGCCCCACCTGGTGAAGGTAAAACAGCCCACACCTGGGCACTGGGCAGAGGATGGGGCAGCTGGGGAGAGGACCACATGGTCCAACTTGCCTCGGTTTTTCCAAGGTAAGTGCTTCTCAATTCATTTTTCTGATTGTGGTCAATTTCCAGCACCTGAAGTGTGGTCTTGACCAACTTTGCCCAATTTTATACTTGTATTCTGTAAATTCCCTGAATCAGTGACCTCTAGGTCGCTCTTACTGGAAGTGCCTCATGATTTCACTGTGAGCAACTCGAAGATGCTGCGTTTTTGAGAATGATCTCCAAATTCCATCCTAGAAGTTTTGAGACGTATATGGTAAACACAGACATGGATAATATCCAAGATTTTCAGATATCAAGGTGAACAGTGCCATACAGAACTCTAAAAAAATGGTTTACAAGCTGCTGTAAATAAGGAGGTTCAGAGCAGGAGCTATAAATGAAACCTCCTTTTTCCCCCTGCTGTGGATTAGGTATATGCCTCTGAAATACAAATGTGTTTTAAAAGAATTAACAAATTGGTGTTTCAAAGCAACGTATAACAGCATTGGAGCATATGTTTGCATCTGAAAAGGAAGTAAATTGTACAGTTTGTCAAACTTCTACTGAATAACTGTCTCCTCCATGGACCATGACTCTGGCTCTTCCCCCCAAGTGCGAAAAAAGCAGAGACCACAAACAGTTGACTTGTCCATCTGAACCACCAACGAATTTCAAGAAGGTAGGTGAGTAGGTCTGTGGAACTGCCTCTTCCTCCCTGTATCTCTCGGCCATCGGTGCCCAGTGGCAGAGACCTCCTGGCAGCCCCCAGCCTGGCCTCAACCTTGAACTGACCTTGAAGGGCCGCCACCAATGCTCCTGCATCTTGGGAGGGAATGGAAGAAGGGCCACAGCGGGTATCTCTTCTCTGAACGTGAGCTGATCCTTTCCAGATGCTCGCCCAGGAGAGCATCGTGAAAGCATCTTTTGAGGGTCATCTTAACTATTAAAAAATCATGTTTGACGAGTAATCCTTCCAGGACTTTAATAAAGTGGATCAATTAAGTGTGAAGTCAGTGAGCAGAAGGGCGCATCTTCCACCCCTGGGGACCCCAGGACACTTCTCTAAAGACTGAGAAACAGGGCCTGTGGGTGTCTGCCCATCAGTAATGCTTCTCATCACCTTCATGACCAACCTGAAAACCAGCGCTGTTGTTTTTGTGTTTATTTGTCTTGTTTCTCTCATAAAAAGAGGGGATCAGGTTTCACTTTCTATGAGTGAAAAAAGCCCCATCTCCCCATCTTCTGCTTCTCAGTGACCCCCCCCAACGGTGTCGCTACTAAAATTCCTCTAAGGAAGGACTATCCTGGCCCCCCTTTCTCCTAACCCATCCTTCACCTTCTCCCCTAATTCCAGACAACCGGACACGTGGCACTCTGGACTCGAAAAGGACATGCACCCTTCAGGCTAATTTATAGTTTGTGGAAGAGTCTTTCCAAGTCACTTAATATGCTCTTTCTTCCTCATAATAAGAAGAAGCATTCCTTTTCAAATTACCAAAGTTTCAGAGTAAACCAAAAGGCAGAGATTATATTGATTACAAACTCTTTCGTTTCCTTTTATTTAATGTAGGAAAGTGGTACCACAGACACAGAACTAACCCCAAGTCTGATGGAAGTTATTTGAATTCAGTGATTCTGCCAGTCAGGCACACCCCTTCAACATGCTTACCGCTTTATCATCTTGGGGAACATCGCCATCTTCCCTTGGCTTAATACTAAAATAATGGTGCTGATCCACATCACGGGATGCATTTCAGCTCAAAAGAAATAATGTGCAATCGTTGCAATGCACAGTTAGATTTTTTGGTCTGAGCCAAGAAGTACTGAGAACAGGAAATCATATCATTTATCACTTTCTGATATGGAAGAGTTTCCTCTCCCTGTGGCTGTTGCTGGTTTACAGTTAGCATTAGCAGGTGGGGAGGCAGAAGCAGCTCTGCCTAGTCTGCTTGAGATTGATTTATACAATCTCGGCAAAGCAGACAATATATATGATGGGTGCACTGTTTAATTAGACGCTTGTAAAAGCTGTAATTACATCTACTAAGAGCACTTTTATGTCTGCATGCGTAAGCAATTTCAAGGAATGTCAGTTATACTCCACAAGGCATTGTCTGGGCTACTAGAATTGGTTTTGGGGTAGATATGTGTGTCTTCTGGGTTTTTATTTTGTAATCAGTGATGACTTCTAAATGAAATGACCTCTTCAAAATTATCCTTAGAAAATACAGAAGACAAGGGAACTATAAACAAAGAGATCCTTAATATGAACTTTGACTTTTTGGATACAAACATTATGGGCTCTACAATTTCATCAAGCCACTTACATCTATTTTGTACATTAAAAAAATGGCTGACATCCAATCTGTTGAACAGCTTATTAGGCAGAAGCAGTGAAGTCTGAGAGCTAATTGTGTTCACAAGACGAACATTTGTGTCTGTTCCCACTCTCTCTGTGATCCATTAGTGCAATGGCTTTGCCTTATTGCGTGGAATAAAAGTGATTTATTTCAAGATTGCTGTCAGTCTTTGGACGCCAGCTGCATGTTCCACTGTTAGAGTGCTATTGTAGCCACTAGAAACACGTGCTACCTCTGAGGCTGATGGAAAACCTTTGCCAACGGTCGAAATAAAATTGACTTGAACAATTCCTAGATTCTATGTAAATGAGCTGCTATTCTTTGCTCTTGTTTTCAAATTTTGCTGTGCATCGCAATCTAAGAATACAGGGAGGCAAACTGTGCAGTTTGCAAACTTCCTGTATTTTCAGAAAATTATCAGTTTTGCTACTTAGAACCAAATGTTGTCACCTAATAGACCTACATAATCTTATTTATTTAAAACAAAACGCAATAATTGAAACCAAACGATTGTGTAAAACTAGGAAGACCCTCCATCTGGAGACCTAATTTACGTTATCCGTGTTATTGTTTCTATTAACTCTTTTAATTTTGGCCTCTGGTCCCATTCTCAAATCCCCCTCTTCAAACATTGCACCCTGTGGTATAAACTGTGCCAGGGTCACCTTAGTGATCTTAAAACCTCCTACCAAGAAGTTTTAAAGCCAATATTTTAGGCAATTTGTATATGATTAAGGATAAAGTTTTGAATTTTCAGTATATCGACCTGACTTTATCATGCTTCAGGATGAGTAATCCTTGCAGCTGTAAAAATTGATAGCAGGCCCCTCCCCCAAATTAAGTATATTTTCTAGGTCCACTTAAGTTTCTTCACTCTGAATATTATTACAAGGAGACTAGTTTCAAGTAGAGCATAGAAATGAGATGTACTCAACATACTGCATTCTTATATATCCAACAATGTTTTTTGAAAATTAAAAAATACGTCCTTGTTTTAGACACTATGTTCTTATTTCCCAAGTCCTTTCTTAAGGATCAAATAATTATAACCAAGGTGCTTTTGGAAATATATTTCACAAAATAAAAAGAAATTCATAATAATTAATTGATCATAAGACATTTATAAATCTGTTTATTTGCTGTTAGTTCAAAAGCTCATTGTCAATCTATTTGGGAAAGCAGCATGGATTAATGGTTAAGAAGGTGCAGTTTGGAACCCAATTTGCTGAGCTCAGATTTGTTCTGTAAGACTTATTAGCTGTGTGACCTCGAACAACTTGAGGTTTTGAAGACTGAGTTTCAAATTAAGAGATAAGGATGAGCAGGTCTCCCTCACAGTGTTCACGTATTAGTCCCAGTAAGTGTTTTATAAACGGTACCTAGATGTAACTGCAAAATAGAGTTGCTCTTATAAGACATACAATTCTCAGAATGATATTCACATCTTTGCCCTTTTGTGATTTCTTTCTTTAAGAGCGTCACACTATTTTAGGTGGTATTTCCAGTATTTGTTGAGCACCTACTCTGAGCCAGAGACACTCTTCTATGAAGTGAGGGAAAAATACTGTCTTTTCAGTAAATTAATGAGTGCGATGAACCTTGGGCTGCCTGAGCCCTGAGGCTGAGCTGGAAGAGTGGAGGTGCCTTTCTCCCCAGCTGCCTGAGCCACACTGCTTAGCTGAAGGCCTGCCGTGCAGCCGGGGTCGTGTGCTTCTGCTGTTGTCACTGAACTGACGTCCCTCCTGCAGGAAGCGTTATGAGTTTTTTCTTCTTCAAAGATGATATTTCTATAGTTACTAGATTTAATTTCCATCATTCCTGTAACCTAGCTATGCTAAAGCCAGATTTATTTTCCTTCCTTCTTAGTCTGACATCCAAAGGAGAGAATGTGATCTCCCCTCGGTGGTTTGGTGACGTTTCTTTCTTTGAATCTGCCATCTCCCCTGAGAACTAACTTTTAACGTGGGGACCCGCCACACACTTAGATCTGTGTCAGGAAGGACAGCTCTTGTGGAAAGTATGACAGTTGTCTAGACATAGCCAGGAGTATTTGCGTTTTACCTCCGTTCCACTGTTTAAACTAACATTATTTATATTCTTTGATCCTAACCAGTAGCTGAGTAGTTAAACTGAACTAGAACACAGGTGTCTTGTGAACTCAGTCAAAGCCTTTGTATCCCTGGGTGGGCCAGGTGTGGGGTGGGGATTATTGTAGTTCTTAGCACTTATGGCAGGACTAATGCTTGTTTCCTGAAGGAGACAAATGCTCTCTTAGCTGTAATACCCTCAGTAAGTCAGCGAGATTTGTGCTGGTTTGACTTTGTGGGCTTGCGTGCAGACTGGCGTGGGGACAGCTCGGGTATTTCCAGATGTGAGTGAGGATGGTCCTCAGAGACCTCTTGGGAACCTGGTCTCTCTTCTTTCCATGTTCTCCTGGCTCAAAGGGAGAGTTCATTACAGAAGACCAGAGACAAAGAGACTTTGGGATATGATTTACCTTGTCTTCATTTTCTGTGGAATTTAGGGAATTGGTGGTATTCCTGAGGGGGTTGGCGCTAAACCTGGGCATAGACTGTCTTCTTGTTGTGTTATAAAGATAACATAGAGATACAAAGTGAAAAGAAGGAAAAGTTTTCAACTTAAAGCAATGTTCAAATGAGCTTCGTTGGGACATCTATGAGTGGAAGACATCTTTTACCATTATAATATCTATTTAAATATATATCACAGTAAAAAAAATCTATCCTATACATCCTCAACACACCATCAAAAGTAATACAGGCATTATTTCTTATAGTAGGAAGAAGATCCAACCTTCATGAGAAATACAGGGAGCAAAGCAGACGTTAGCAATGAAAAGAGATTTAGTTCTTATGATATTCACATTTCAAAGTAGGAAGAAAGAACAGGGAAATGCTCACATATAGTGGACATTTATGATGTACCAGGAACTATGCCAGATGCGTTGGCAATTTTATTCCATCAGTGGAGGTTTGTGATTAATTTTTGCTCAGCATTGAGCGAATTATCTCCAGGATCCATCCCTGTCTTTTTCTTACATTCTCCATACAAAATATGGAGGAAACCATGTGAAAACAGTCCATGCCTCCATGGATTCAAGAATCCAGTGGGAATTCTTACCTACATTTAATCATACAGCTTCGAGATCGTCCTCGTTAAAAGGTTGATAGCCACGTCTGACCCCAAGATCCACCCTAAATCCAAACCCCTTTGAGGCAATGTTTGCAGCTCATTGGAGCAGAAAGGAAACACCAGATTCTTTAAAGACAATCTACAATTCAACTTTTCACCGTGAGGAACCATACAGTTACTCTGAATTTTGGGATAAGTTATCTGTATTAGCAGAATAAAATGATATCATAAAACATTAGAAATTTGAATCTGAAATAAAATTTTCCAAATTAGTTGGAATTAGTTAGGTCTTTCTTTTTGAAAGGAATTATTTTGAAATAACCCAAACTTTGGTCAATCTTGCATTTCTATGTTAAAATAGCAGCAATTTTTGAAACTTTTTTTTTCGTTTGTCTTAAACTCTTGTCCAAGAAACTAAACCACACAGAGTTTTTACCCATTAGGTTCAGGCAGTGTGATAAAAGAGAATGAAAAAAAATAAGACACTTTAGTTTCCTTGGGACAATCTGGTAAGTGGTTTGTCTCACAAGAAACTGGAAGGCTTGCATTCACTGCAGCTGATGCATAGTACATCTTATAAGCACGGAAAGGTCACTGATGTACATACACATCATCGGGCATAACCTTATACCAACCAGAGGGTGAGGGTTTCAGGAGCTATGACAGGACACTCTCACCTCCCACTACTCATGAATCTCGGTGACATTCTGAACACCTTATTTTAGTGAATTTTCATCCCCTTGCCCTACTTCCCTGTTAACTGATAGTGACTACAGCTCACAAAGCAGAAGCTCTGGTCCAAGGACTGACGTAGGGCTGTTCTATTCCCTTTTCCGGCACTGCCTTTTCACCTCTGTCTCTTTTCTCTGCGCACTGTCATCTTTGCTGTCATCATTGGGAGACAGTGGACATGTGTAACTGCTCATCCAAGAAAGAACAAGTGAAAATGTATTGCTATCCCAGCAGGAACATTTTAATTTAGACACTGAGCAGCTCACAATGTACATGGACTCTTTTTTTTTTTTTAAGATTTTTTTGATGTGGGCCATTTTTAAAGTCTTTATTGAATTTTTTACCATATTGCTTCTGTTTCAAGTTTTGGTTTTTTGGCCGCGAGGCATGTGGGATCATAGCTCCCCAACCAGGGATCGAACCCGCACCCCCTGCATTGGAAGGCGAAGTCTTAACCACTGGACCGCCAGGGAAGTCCCTGTATATGGACTTTTAAAGTTTTCCATAGATTAAAGTTTACATAATGGCAATGTTTTGAGAACTTGGAAAGTAGAATAGAACAAACTTATTACTGCAACATACTTAGGATCTTCAATATCAAGTTAGAGCTCAATGCTACCCTTCAGTTTCTCTCAATTCCCCTGGTCAACTCACTTTCCCTATAATTATTTGAAATATCTTTCACTTTTTCAACACAGCCCTACACTCCATAGTAAAAGACCCCTGCCCTAGTTTCATAGCTATCAGATAGCATCTCTCTGACTTTTCAGTCACAAAATTGGTTAAAAACAAAATTTCATAGTCAAATTTATCTGCAGCCCCTCACACATGTTATTAACAGGCAGTAAGGGAAACAGAACCACGACTAACATTTTGCCATTTCAGAGATCGTATGAACAAACACTTCACTTATATAAATAAGCTGCTAGCTTGGTCTTTTTAGGTAAGAAAAATTTCAGTTTTATTTCACAAATCTAAAATTCTGCGTGTGTATGCATATTATATACCCATAAAAGTTGTTGCAAAGAGTGTCTGTGGCAATATGGTCCAAAATGATATCCATATCTCCCACCAGAAGAAAAACAGCGCATGTAACAGGTGAGTGTTTAGCATACATCAGTATGTGACGTCAGAATTACAGGTTCCACACCCAGCATCCGTGGGGTAAAGAGCAGCTCATGGGACAGCATGGAATGTGATCAGACCGCACCCGTGGGGGGCAGAGCACCACGCAGGGCGTTCTCATTTCAGCAAGCCAGCGCTGGAGATATCTTTAGGCTGCAAAGACGCAGGATACGACGTTGGCTTGTTTGTTACGTTTACAGAAAAACTTTTCCTTTGAGAGAGCTGTGAATTGTTTTGGCCTAAAGATTCCTTCTTCCCTGTAATTAATAGCAGTGGAAGCCAGTTTCCCTCTTCCTTTTAAAGATTTTAAATTTTAAATTCTTTTAAAATTCTTCCCTGAACTATTATCCCTGAACTCTGGTGAATCTTCAGCTGCTTCTTGTACTGAGTTAAAAGAATCAATATTTTCACATACTCTGGTGGCTCTCTTCTGAATCAAACAACCCCACCCCGGCCTTTGTAATCCCTCCAACAACTGGATCACGGGTCTCCTTGAATTCATGGCAATTTTTTGTTTGTTTGTTTATTATTTTATTTATTAGTTTGCCTGTGTTGGGTCTTCATTGCTGCATGCGGGCTTTCTCTAGTTGTGGTGAGTGGGGGCTACTCTTCATCCAGGACTCCGGCTTCTCACTGCAGTAGCTTCTCTTGTTCCGGAGCACGGGCTCTAGGTGCATGTGCTTCGGTAGTTGTGGCTCACGGGCTCAGTTGCTCCCTGGCATGTGGGATCTTCAGGGACCAGGGATCGAACTGGTGTCCCCTACATTGGTAGATGGATTCTTAACCGCTGTGCCACCAGGGAAGTCCCCATGGCAATATCGAAGGTGCTTTTTCTGCCCTTACAACTCACTGTAAATGCTTTTTCCTACATCACCACCACTGACTCTTGTCCATATCCATATCCATCTACATAAATACAGACACATACATAGATATAGATTATATGGGTATGATTACAGCATTTTATTACTTGAGACTTAGATTGATGATGCTCAACGTCAAACCTCTCCTCTGACATTACCCTCAGCAACATCACAGCGATTCCTCTATCCCTCTCAGAGGATCTGGGTGGATAATATGAGCTTGTGTTCACCACCCCATCACCCAAGTGCTTCCTCTCCATCCCTCTCTCTCTCATGATGTTTTCCCCCTTTACATGAAGCATTTACTTTCTCAAACGGTAAGAGAGATTGGCTGCTCCAACTGTTCTCGTGTCTCCTGATTTTCCATCAGCTGCTTCCCTTCTATCCCAGTTCTAAACTGGAGAACCTGGGAGTGTTGTAACGTGACAGCCACAACTCAGATGCCCTAACACAAGGACTGATGGCTCCACCAGAACCACAGAGTGGAGAGCATCCTTTCCCAATGTCCTGGAGGACACAGCAGATCCCTCTGCAAGACCCAGCAAGATCCTCTCCACACTTTATATCCTGTACTAACTCCTCCTTCTCCTCACGTCCCCTCGAATTTCCCCCAGACACCTAAGGTGTAGTTAAGTCCCCCTCCAACAAGCACGAATGGAACCTCTACTGACCTTGATTTAACACTTCTTATATTGTATTTGTATTTTTAAGCTTTGTCGTCTGTATACCCCACTAAATTAGGACATGAATACCAGCTTAGCACAGCTGCTGCTCAGCCTCTGTGTAACAGAGAAGTGGATAATTGAGTGGGTAACTTCTAAGTCTTATCATGATCTAAAATTCTATCTGCATCCTGTCCTGCTCAATTCCTCTCTAATCTTACTACACCATCTCCTGCAAATATCACCTGTACACACTCACACATCTGTATTACCAAACTTTTTATATGTTTACATCACGAACCTTTTTTTTTCTTTGAGTCCCAACTTGTGTAATTAGTTTCTTAGTCGCATCTACAACACCTCACGGTCCTTGACTCATGGTCTTCCCGCTCCGGTGTTCCTCCGTGTGGCCCCAAGCCACTCATCTCTGGGGCTCTCCCCCATAGAAACGGCATCACCGCAGATGTAACTGTGTCATAACCCTGGAGACGTCTGTGGAGTCTAATTCCTCTCCTCTCGGGTATGGGCTGGCCTTAGTGAGTCACTTCTGAGAATAAAATTAAGGAAATGAGGATGTAAAACCTCGGGGACCAGGGCATAAAAGTCCCGGCAGCTTCCCCCCACTTCTCCCTTGGGTCGCTTATTGGGGGATGTAGCTGCCATGTGCAGGGGGGGACACAGCAGCTTCTGGAAGGGCCCAGGTGACACAGAAGTGGGGCCTCTTGCCTGCACCTGTGTGCTGGACCACACTGAGGTGGTGGGGCCGCTCCAGCCACACCTGCGATGCCAGCAGCACCCGCGACATCCCACCTGCATCCCACAGACACGGAGCCAGAAGCACCCAGATAACCTGCCCCAAGAATCTCACTAAGAGAAGTGTGAAAAAGTTCTTTCTTAAGCCACTAAGTTCTGTCATGAAGCAGATGGTGGTTATTATAGTATCCTAACAACTAACCTTCCTATCATCAACTGCTCCTCTCCTCTGTCTGCTCCCTGCTACCTCCACCCTTGTGCCTCCAGCCACAGCGGCCTTCTTTTAATCCCATGTATCTTCCGAAACCCCTACTATCACAGGACTTTTTAAAGCCCCATCATGTGGTGCAAGGAAATCGGTCCTTTCAGAAATGTATTAACTCATACAGATTTCAAACGTATTATCTTCCAAATAGCTGAAAAATGGAAAGGGGAAGGGGAATAAAATACCAACTTTTCAAAACTGAAATAACCAGTTTGATTCATGGGGTTACCTAAGTGTAAGGTTGAGCGAATTTACTAGATCACCCAGTGATTTCAACATTTTTTAGATACAGCCATAGCACAGTGTTTCTTCATAAATCTGTAGAAAGCATGCAGAAGCACTCTTGCCAAAATTCTTGCACATTTCAAAGTCATGGGAGTAAAGCTGCCCATAGAACTCCCATTAATGTCAATGAGAATCACTAGCAAATTCCCAAGCAATACTTTGAAGACATCTTCATTGTTGCCTCGGGGCTTTTGCTAACGCTGAGCACAAGAAAGATTTAGTTCTTAAAGAGACAATTGCTTTTACACCGCTGAGCCCGTTATTTCCCCTGATGCTAAACAGAGCTGACAACACAAGAACCATCGTTCCTTTTACTCATCTGAAAGGCATTATTATGGCCTTTCTCATCTGTGTCCTGATTTAAAATAAGCAAAACAAATATTTCTCAAAGTAAAGCTGCAATATGATTACCTGGAGATGACAAGCTTTTTTTCAGATACATACGTTACAAACTCTACTTAGTCACGCTATTTATGGACCAGTTGATGAAAATTCTTGTGAGATACATGAAACAATAACTATGAACTAAAATGGATTTATTATAACTTTGTAAATTAGCTTTATTTTTTAATTCTTTTATTATTATTATTTTTTAATTAGTTTATTTATTTATTGGCTGTGTTGGGTCTTCGTTGCTACACAGGGACAGCGGCTACTCTTCATTGTGGTGCATGGGCTCCTCACTGCTGTGGCTTCTCTCACTGCGGTGCATGGGCTCCAGGCGCACGGGCCTCAGCAGGTGTGGCACATGGGCTCAACAGTTGTGGCTCGTGGGCTGTAGAGCACAGGCTCAGTAGTTGTGGCGCACGGGCTTAGCTGCTCCATGGCACGTGGAATCTTCCCAGACTAGGGATTGAACCCACATCCCCTGCATTGGCAGGCGGATTCTTAACCACTGCGCCACCAGGGAAGTCCCAATATTCTGGATCCAAACATCATATTGAAGAAATTAGAAGACTGAAAGAGAAAGGATAGTTTTACTTATTTTCTAGAAATCTGTCCTTCAGTTATGATATTGTAAAGGAATACTTTCTATATTAGCCAAAACAACTTTTCAAATTCCAGACTCTAGCTTTTTGAGGGCATAGGTGTACCCCATTTAAGTGAGAAAGACACAACTGGAAACGGATGTTCAGGAAAACATTAAACAGCGTGAGTGATGATTGCATTTTGCTGTGCCACTCTTTCTATAATTGTTTTCTGGGCTTTCAATTTACTGTTTGGAAATGAGGATTTTGAAAATAAGCAGACTTGCCTTTTCTAACTGATTAAATGGAGTGAAAAGGGAGAAGGAAGATGTGATTCTTCGTTAATAGAAATCAGTGAAAACCCTTGGTAGCTCCCAAAGGCGCTGGTCTTTTCATTTGTTAATAATAACATTTTATTGTTAACATAGGAACAGTTAGGTTTCTATTTTAATGGAGGCACACAGTGCTCTTTGTACCTAATCCAAATGGAATACACTAAAATGGCTCGTTGGATGCTTTCAGTGGCGAAACGCTGGCCAGAGGATGCGTGGTGAGGAGTGATAGCGGGGGGAGCTGCCCCGTCACTGTGATGGCCTGTGGGCTGAGGAAGGGGCAGGGAGCAGGCTTCCATAGAATACACAGAGCAGGCCTTCTTTGGCTCAAAGGATTTCTGGAGCATTTCTACAAAATATTCCCCACCAACTTGTCTTGGAGAACGTTTTTGAGTTCTTGGCTATAGCGTTTCTGGGGTACGTGATAGCATGGCACCAGGAGAAGGGGATTCTCTAAAATTTAATAATATTTAACTTGTCCTTTATTCGCCTTGTTTCCAACATAATTAACATAAGAGAACTATGTGGTTACTTTTAAATATGTTTTAATGTCTGTCTCAGTTGACCATTTGTTCATCTCCTCATCTCCATTTGTAAATGCATTGACTCTGGTGGCCTCAATTTGTTAAAGCCAAAAGATAAACTAATCACATTTTAAATTTACTATTAAAAAATGATTCAGGTTCTGCAGAAATGATAACTTAAACAGCCCAGGATCTTCCTGCCTCACAGCTTTCTCCCTAAAAATAAATGGCATAACTCAGTTGTGAATCATTTTGAGAGAAACTGCACTTTCTGAAATTCGGTTCATGGATTGGTTTGTGGGTCTGATGTTACACACCCCCATGGGCCTAAAGGAAGACTTCAGTCGTCCATAGACAGAGTTCATCTCAGCCCTTGGAGGGGATGAGGGTGCTGAGCACACAGTGTGTCCTGGAGACAGAAAGCCTTCCTGTTCAGCGTGAGGGTGATGAACTGTCAGCTGCCTCACAGCCTCAGCAGCAGAAAATGTGCCTCCCCTTCTGTCTGCTTCATTCTACAGCCACCAAGAGCTTCATCAGCGGAGGTTCAAGGGGAATGCAAAACCACGAATAAGAAAAACACAAAATTCTTGAAGGAGACTCAAGTGCAAAACACCTCACTGGTTCTGCCACGCAGGTTACTGTGAATTGCAAAGTATTTGACAAGGACGAAGACAACTTTAAATCACGAGACGTTTATTTTTTCCATGAACGACATAACCTCAAAAACTCTCTTATCTAAAAATTATTTTAAAATACAGGGTAAACTATTACAACTATAAATGCGTAGATGAATTCGTAAGAAAGTCAGGGAAATCTCAACCAACCAACTGCCCAGTGCTGCTGAGGAGGAAACGGAATTGAGTGCCTACGGAAGCTAGACACGCGCTCCACCAAAGGCAGTGCAGGAAGACAGCCAGGACCGCCGCAGTCAGAGCAGTGGAAGTGCGCCTCTCTTAACCTGAGCTTCTTAAAGTTTCAGAATCAGTCATGCCCTCAATCAGTTTGTGATATGAGTATACGAGGGTGAGTTAAAAATAATCTTCACTCTGGCTGTAGAATTAACAGAAGTTTTAATACAACCAGAGTGCGGATCATTTTTGACTCACCCGGGTATATTGCTGAGATGCTCAGGAAAATCTTAGCTGATAAATAACACATAAGGTAGTCCGAAGGCAGAGGAGCCTTCGGTACTCGGCAAGCCAGTGAAGACTGATGTGGACAGATCCACCCTCAATCCAGGCCACAGAAAGCTCAAAAAGAAGATGATGTAGAATCAGAAAATAACCAAAAACAAATCTCCCATAAACAAAAGGCATCACTTTTAGTGTACCAATATAGATTTCAAATAATGAAAAATTAAATGATTATTTTTTAAAATGCATTTTTCTTTAACTTTTATAATGTAAGAAGAGATGTAGGAGGAGAGAAGAGAAAATATTTTTAAAGGTCAGATTTGAATAGAAAATAAAACATCTTGATATTGAAAATAGTGATGTAAGTGACAAGATAAGTGGATGGTTTACGCAGCAGATTAGCCCAGACTAAGTAGAGAATCCTCTGTTGATTCTGTGGTATGGCCCTCATGACTTTCTCCCGCTCCCCACATCCTGCTTGCTGCCTGCAGAAGCTCTTTCCCTGGGTGACCGCGTTCCCCTCCCTCTTCAGCTACCAGCTGCACTGCAGCTCCCAAGTCCTTACCTGCATCCCACACTTCTCTGCTGAGCTCTGGACCCACAGGTGAGCGTCTCCTAGACACACGCTCCCCGCAGGTCCGCAGACCCTTCACCCACCATGTCTCCAAGTCTGCTTCTCTCTCTCATCCTCAGAGTGGATTCCTGTGCCCTAATATAGAACGTTTGACCGGATCATTTTCCCTCCACCCTCCTGCATCCAGATGCTCATCCAGTCCCAGCATTTCTACACCTTACTTTGTATCAATCCTTTCCCTTGCACATCCCTGCACGAACACAAGCGTTTCTTGACACTAGTACCACGGCCGCCTCCTAATGACCTTGCTCTCTCCAATATCCCATTACGGATGCTAGCCCCAAGGAGATGCTTTGAAATTGAGAACCTCAGCACATCTCTCTCCAGCTCACTCTCACTCCATTGTTCCACATTGTCTGTACAATAATGTTTAAACGCTGCCACGTGGTTTATAAGGCGGCCCATGAGGTCACTTCTGCCTCTTCTTCAGGCCTGAGTCCAGCCGCTGCTCCACCCACCCACTACTGTGCAGCCTGTTTAACTACATCATTCACTAGAGAGATGTCTAGTATCTGAAGCAGAGTTTCTCCCTTTTTCCCTTACCCTGCAGGTAAGTTTCAATGACCCCTCTCTATTCCTTCCCTGATAACTGAGTGAAACAGTAGAAACTCCTTTAAAGAAACACGTCTGCAGATTCATTTATCAGATTCTGTAAATGAGGTTATAGGAAAAAAATTTCAGCTCAGGATATTTGATATTTGGCTGAAGGGCCCACCTGTCACATAAAGTTCATGTTTTTCTGTGTTTAAGAGAGACTGCTGAAGTTCATAAAATGCGGGGAGTAAACACATAAGATGTGTCATCCAAGGCCACCAGGAATACACCTGTGGAGCAGTGACAAAGACCCCCTGTGAGGCGGCATCAGGAGGGATGGTCCAAGGATCGTGGCTCCTCTTGACTGTTCTTTGCAAGACTTGAAAGAAACAGAGTTCCCTGAGTGCCCTCGGGAAGTAGCAGTAATTCTGTCACCGGGTATCTTAGTAATTTTTCTGAGAGGAGTTGGCAACGGTGGGCGTTCAAGGTGGGCTGGTGAAGCAGCATCACTAAGGTGCTGGGAGACAAGGGTGACTGGTTGTGTTTGTTGTTTCACGGTCTCTTGTTTTCCTCTGTGCTCTGGGAAGGTTACAGAGGAGTCCGCCTGCATCTGAGTAGGCGTGATCTGTAAAATCATATGTGGTTGAGAGGAGAAAGCCGTGGCCCAGCTCTTGGTATCATGCCGACGCTCGGATGAAAGATGTCAGGACTCCTTTTTCTTTCCCGTGAGGAGGGAATCGGCGATCACGTAGGACAGAAAAGGAAGGTTGTGAGCCTTCCTAGCAGTGATCACGCCACCCTCCTGTTCTGTGTCACACGGATGGAAGTGGTTACAGTAGTGGTGGGGGCGGATGGGAAGGAGAGACACCCTGGGTGTGATTTCGATGCTCACAGAATCTTTGTGAAAGTATTTCAATGAGTGGGACACTGCTAACCCCCGTGGGGTGGGGATGCCCTGAGAACAGTCATTTCTCCTAGGATCCTGCTTTCTCCCAGGTTCTATGACCGTAACAGAGGCCACAGGTACAGGGTGGGGGGCAGTGGGCAGGGGCATTGTGTAGATCCTGATTATACAGAGAACAGACATCTGATTAAACTCAGATCTGACTCTGTCCACACACCAGTCTTGGAGTTTTGCACACTTTCTTTCTCACTGGGAGCGGTTTTCACCTCACTTCTACCAGCTAAAACCTACTTACAGTTTAGGCTGCTTGTTAAAATCCTCCTTCTCCGATCATCTTTCCTTGGCCCTCACGACAACTTTCTATGCTCCCTAAGGACCCTAAACGTTGCTTATCAGACACGACATATTGGCTGCACCTGTTTCTTGAATTATGTGTCTCTCTGTTGCTAGAATCTGGGTCCAGAGGAGGGAGGAAAGGCGTCTGTCTATAGAGGGTTGTCCATCCCGGTGTTAGCATAGTGACCGGGTCATAGTAGGTGCTCGATAAACAGCTGTGGCATCAGATTACTGCTAAAACATGTGAGATCTAGCCCGGTTTATGTTTACTATGCTCCAGGACTTGCTTGTTTTCTCCTGTGTGTTCTTCAGTGTGTCAGCAGCGTTCGTTCATGTTATTTCTTTCGACTGCTTTCAGGGAGACATGCTCTGCGTCAGACATTTTGCCAGGCACGTGCATAGGATGGTAAACCCTGAGCCAGACATGGCCTCAGGGCCCCAGGGATCACCTGGTGGATACAGAGGACAAAGAAGCCTCACGACTCCATGTACCAAACACTGTGGGGGAGGACACCCGGGTTGTTATGGGAACATACGCCGTTAGGCAGAAGAATCTGGTAAAGGAAGGAAGGGAAGGAGGGAAGGGAGGGAGGAGGGGAGGAGCCCTACAGAATGGGCTAATCCACCAATGATAGCTCGCTTGGACGTAACTGAACTTGTCCACACTTGAGCTCTCCTTGCATTGAAGGCAACCATGCAGTTCTTAACTCAGAGGCACATATACACTGTGTTTATATGACAGTTGATATGTGAATTAAGTCAACACAGTGGATACTAACTTTTTTATTACTTTTTATTGGAGTATTGGAGTATAAAAAGCTCAATTAAATATGTGGATTGGCATTAACATAATTTTTGTACATTTCAAGTGTTCAAATAGTGAGTTTATAAAAGGTAGTCACATTTAATTTAGCTTTTTGTTAAATTATAAAAATTTAACTTTAGAAATTGAGATAAAAATTTAACTTTTAGAAAACTTTCCATGAAAGGTAATTTACATATTTTTTATAAAAAATATTACACTTTCACTTCTTCTCAGCTTTCTGTACCATGTTCTGTGTAGCTATACGCAACTCCTGTCAGTAGTAAGATGGTGTAACTTACTTTTGAAGCCATAAGTGAATCAGAGTGAACGTAAACCCTTGAAAATCACCTTCTTTATGAGAGAAAGAAAATTGAAGAGTACAATTCATATTCATTTCCCTTTGAAGTTTGCTCTGTGTTATATATCAAACAAATGCATGTGGAATGCTCGGGGGTAAACCTGAGAGCAGAAACAAATCATGACATTTACAGCCATTTGCTAACACTCAGCCAGATTATTTCAGGCTGTCGTAAATTTGTAGAGGGTCCCCATCTGTGTCTCCTTGAAATTTATGACAGGAGAAAGGAGCACACACCTCCAGGCTTCACAAGTGCACTCTCTCCACGTGGGTTTAAACCATCCATCTTTTGTCGTGAACCAGAGACTTGTCATGCTTGTGATTTTTCTTCCTTGCACATCACTTACTACTGAAAATCAGTACAGATGTCCTTATAATGCAGGATCCATTTTTACATTTCGTCTCTGTTGGACAATTAGGACTTTATTTTACCTCACTATTATTTTATTTTATTCTCTTTAATATGAGTATGGTCTTACTTCTCTGCATCCCTGTATCATTATTTTAAAAAAATGTAATTGCAACTAGTTAATAAAAGGTACTCGGTGCATTTTCAAAAACCATTCCAAGTGGCTAATACACTTGTTAGAACCTTTTTTTTTTATCATAAATGAAGTTTTTAGTCACCTGAATTGGAAATAACAGTGATATTAACGTGAGAACTTGGAATTTAATTTTAAACATACTGTTTCACTACATAAATTGAAAATATAGAAATGGAGATGGAAATGAAGATTTTTGTTTTATTTTAAGCAATTCATTACTCAGATTATTTTCTTAGCACCCTTATCACTTGTGAAGTGCTTCTGAAGTGAAGAATAGCTGCTGTGAAATGGTAAAGTGTTCAGTACTTATGTTCGTGCTAAAAACATAAAACCTTTTCAAAGGTCAGTCATTTTAGTTTAGCATTTGGGGATATCTGGATTTTATCCTTCTTTATTTTTGTATTTCTGTACGATTGTATCAGTGGACTAATGCAAGGACAGTCACATCCTATGATACCTATTATCAAGGCACTTAGCATCCATCTTAGTGATGAGTTGCTTAGCAACTGAATGGTTGATGAAACCTATTAGATCTCATCTCTGTCTTTTTGGAAAATGTCGGGAACTAAATGCAGTAGGTTTGATTTTTCACAATATTTTAACATTTTACAGTGTCAATGTTTATAAGCAGTTCTATTTTTTTTTTAAATAGATTTTATTTTTTTGTTTTTCAAACCCAGACTTCCTTTTGACTTCCACTACTTGGAAGTTAATTATAACTTTTACTTTATCTTCAAGAGATATTATTCCTAGTATTTGAAGGTTTGTTTCATGTATTAGATCTTAGATTGATTAATCTTTATAACCAACCAATTAAATTATGCTATATCCAAAATACAATGTTAGATTCTTGGTAAATAGGCATGATTTCTACCTTCACCAAAGGGGTTTAAAACTCATAAAGGAGTTCAGGAAAGAGGCAAAAATCATATCCTTTGATGTATTCCGGAAAGGATAATTATGATAGATTTCTTGGATACCATAGATGGATAAGAGAATGCAGACCTTTCTAGATGGAGAAAATACAGCATTCCTAAATTTCTCTTAGATGTACAGCAATACATAAAGATGACAACATTCATAAAGGCATTGACATTTTTCTCTTAAACCATTTTAATGCAATTAGTATATAATTTAAAGTAGAATTCCTGTCTCTTGCATGTGTTACATCATTAATGAGATAGCTAAAATAGATGGCTTGCTTCATTAAATACTTCACAGAAAAGAAATCTATAGCAAAAAGACTAATAATGTTATATTTGGAGTCACAGATATTTTCTACAAAGACAGAATGTGACATTTCAATTCATATCTTGAGTTAAAGCAACACAGTCATTTAGTTAACAAATATTAAGCATATACCATAAACAGAAATGGAGAACTGAGAAGTAATAAAATACAGAAATGTATGTGGCATATTGAATACTCTCTGGGAGTTAATTACATGATTTTACCTTTCACTTTTACATCTGGAATACATTGGACATTATTTTATGCTAGGTTTCAAGGCATACTTTTCCCCTATTTTGAGCCAATTGACCCAGAACCACCATTAAAAAGTCACTCTCTCCGTTGCACTGTTTCCATTATCATAAATCAGGTAATTCTGTGTGTGTGTATTTCCGTCTAAATTCTGGATGCTGTTCCCTTAGTTGGGTTTTCTCTCCATGTATCAATTTCCTACTCTGTTAGTTACTTCATAACAAGTCCTCATAGATGACAATGTAATTCCTCAAAATTTGTGCTTCTTGCCTTGGATATGCCAAACTCTTTAACTTGCCGTATGATTTTACAGTCATCCTGGTAATTTCCACAACAATTTCTTCTGTGGTTTTGATTAAGACTAAATCTATGGATTAATTTGTGGAGAAATGATATCTTTACAATATTGAAATTTTTAAACCAGAAACATGGTATATCCTCTATTTAGGTTTTAAATGTCTCCTCTTTATTTTGTTCAATAATATTTTATAGTTTGCAATCTAACTTTTATTACATTTATTCCTAGGTATTTGGTATTTTATGCTTTTGTGGTAAATCATATTTAAAATTTTGTTTTCAATTTCTTTTTATTTTTATAAAGGAATACAATGAATCACTGATCTATTCCAGTGATCTTCTTAAATTCATGTATTCTTTAAATTATTTGTCTATCAGTTTGGATTTTTTGACACAATCGTATCATATGCAATAAACAATGGTTTTATTTCTTACTTTCCAATACCTATGACTTTAATTTCTTCTTTGTAGCCTAATTGCACTGACTCAAGTGTAAATTTTAATAGAAATTACAGTGGTTTCCCCCCATTCTTTTATGTAGTAAATCACATTGATTGCATTCCTAGATAAGCCACTCTTAAATTTTGCGGCACAAACCTTACTCAGTCTTTTCCAGTGATAATCTGTTCTGACTTTCCTGGAATAAACCCTACTTCCTTTACTGTAATCTTTTCATTGAATTTACTAACATGTTATTAATTTTTTATCTTGACTATGACAGATGAGTAACTCTTTTCAGATTCTGATATCAAGTAAGATTCTGACCTCATACAAAAAACTGTGTTTCCTCCCTTTCTGTTCCTCAGGAGCATTTGTGTCTCTTGTAAACAGCATTTAAGTGTTTTGTTGTTTTTTCTGTTTTGTTTTAATCCAGTCTATATTAGCTCTTTATTTGGATTATTTAATCCTTTACATCTGAAATAATTACTGATATATTGAAAGTATAACAGTCATTTTACTCAACGTTTTATGTTATTTGTCCCCTCATTTTTGACCTGTTTTGGAGGAAACATATATTTTTATTAATTTAACTTTATCATTCTTTTGCTGATTAACATTGGGATTAAACATCCTCTCTTGCCTTATTCGAATCTAATGACACACTGCTTTTGCTGGTTTTCAGATATTGCTCAGTATTAAGACCCTTAACTCCATCTATTCCAGCCTGGTTTTGCATGCCGGTGGACATTCACGTTAATTCCTTCCATAATTTAACTCCACAAGACAGTATTATCACTGCCTGTCAGTCAACAATTGCTCATAAATAGTCATGTTTTCACCCTTTCTCCTGTCCTTTATTCTAGTTACACTTACAAGCTTCCTTCAGGATCATTTGTCTTCTCCTAAATAAATCACTTTGTATTTCTTTTAGAGTTAGTTTGCTAAAAATACATTGACGGTTTCTCCTTGCCTGAAAACATATGCTTTCATCTTCATTTTTGAAGAATATGTTTAATAGGTTGGTAGGTATTTTCTTTCGGAAGATTCACTAATCTCATCTTGTTGAGAAACCATCTCTGAACTCAATGTAAATGTTTCCTCTGGTATTAGAACTGCTTTCAAGGCTTTTCTTTGTTTCCCATTTTCTGTGGTTTGACTATATGTCCTGGTGTGTTTTTTATTTGTTATAGGGATTTGTTTATTATTATTACTTTTTAAATAAATAAATTTATTTATTTATTTATTGGCTGCGTTGGGTCTTTGTTGCTGTGCACGGGCTTTCTCTAGTTGTGGTGAGCAGGGGTTACTCTTCCTTGGGGTGCATGGGCTTCTCATTAGGGTGGCTTCTCTTACTGCAGAGCACAGGCTCTAGGCACACGGGCTTCAGTAGTTGTGGCTCACAGGCTCAGTAGTTGTGGCAGATGGGCTTAGTTGCTCTGCGGCATGGGGATTCTTCCCGGCTCAAGGATTGAACCTGTGTCCCCTCCATTGGCAGGCAGATTCTTAACCACTGCGCCACCAGGGAAGTCCGCATTCATTTATTATTTATTATGTTGAAGTTTTCTGAGCTTCTTGAGTCTGTAGACCTGTAGTGTGATGCCTTTCACTCTTCCTGGAAAACCTTTGGCCAAAATCTCCTCAGGTATTTCTACTGTCCGCTCTCTCTGTCCTCTCATGATATATACATACGTGTATGTCATGATTCACATTTTTATAATATCTCGGTTCTAAACATCTGTAAAAGTATAGAGTTACCTTTGCAGATGGAATGAGGAAGCCCTGTGATTCTTCTCTGGAGATACCTGGAAGGCTGGTTCTGAACCCTTTGGTCAGGATGAGGATGAGATATGCTAGCTTATGATTTATAATATACTTTTACAGTTTTAACTTCCCTGCAGGCATTTTATGCTAGCGTGTCTGCCTTGCTTAGGGGTGTGTGGGCCAGTCACTGGTCTGCACGTGGCGTAAGCTGTTAACAGCCTGGTTTTAGCAACAGGACCATCAGAACATCAGATCCCTCAGTAGCCATCCCTGAAACTATGATAATTTGCATATACCTTGGAGGTCCTAATCCAATAAAGGGCTTCCCAGGCAGTTTAGAAAAGAGGACTTTGTAACCATAGTGGTACCCACATTTCCTTCTCTCTCTGCGCCATCAGCTTTACCTTTACACAAGCACACTACGTGGAGGACATTGTGAACACCTCCAATTATCCAACCCCAGGTGATGCTGTAAGCTCTCTCTATTTTGGTTTACATCTTCTCCCTCCCTCTCTCTCTCTTTCTTAAGCTCTTTATTGCTTAAGACTGTTGTATGATTGCTTTACACTGTTGTGCCAGTTTCTGCTGTACAACAAAGTGAATCGACTATATTTATACATATATCTCCATATCCCCTCCCTCCCACGACTCCTTCCCACCCTCCCTATCCCACCCCTCTAGGTCATCACCCATCATCGAGTTGATCTCCCTGTGCCATGCAGCAGCTTCCCACTAGCTATCTGTGTTACATTTGGTAGTGTATATATGTCAACGCTACTCTCTCACTTCATCCCAGCTTCCCCTTTGCCCCCCACCTCTTTTTTTCAATCGGTTGCCAGAAGCACTAATTTTATTCTCTGTGAAGTCATAGAAAATAGAAATAGTTCTAAAAGATTAAAGAAAACAATGCCTCGTATGTTTCCTTAAAGCCTTTGTTAAAATCTTCTAACTTCTCGCCCTGCGCATCCACTCTCCTCCTGAGTTCTTGGATCATCTTTTAGATCCTTACTCTGAACTCTTTCTCGGGTAGGTTGCCTGTCTCCACGTCTCTTAGTTCTTCTTCTGGGGTTTTGTCTTGTTCCTTTGTCTTGTTCCTTATCCTTCTGCTGCCTCATTTTGTCTAAATTGCTGTTTGTGTTTTTATGAACGTAGTATGTTAGTGAACTTTCTCAACCTTGGAGAAGTGGCCTCGTAGGGGGCGTCCTGTGCATCCCGGCAGTGCCCTCCCCTCTTGTCACCTGAGCTACATGCTCTAGGGGTGCCCCCTATGTGGGCTGTGAGGGTCCTTTTGTTGTGAAGGGCTGACTCTGTCGGGGGTCTTGTGGGCTTGGTTGCTGCCAGGCCCTGCCTCTTGCAGATGCTGCTCCTGCTGTGTAGATGGGTCTGGTCACAAGGCGGCTGACTGTGGAAACCTAAGGGGCCCCGGGGCTAGTGCTGGCTCGCTGGTGGGCAGTCAGTGTCCTGAAGACTCTGGGACTGTGGCCCACCCACTGGCAGGTGAAGCCAGGTCCTGGGGTTAGTGCCCATCCACTGGCAGGCAGAGCCGGTTCTAGAGTCTGGCTGCTGGCCCAGGGGTCCCAGAGCTCTTTTCAGGTTGCGGGGTGGGGGTGGGGGTTAGGGGCTGGGAGAAATTCTTGATACAGTTGGGCACGGGGTCCAGGGTGTCCTGAAGGTTGTGTTGATCGGCTAGTGGTCAGGGACCCGGCCAGCTGGCCCCAGGGTAGGGTCTGTCCTGTGTTTTGAGATCTTAGTTTCATTGCTCTGGGTCTGCAGCCTGCTGGGTGAGGCTGGTCCAGGGGCCTGAGCAGGACCCTGGCTGGAGGGGCTAGTGCTGCCCCCAGTGGGCAGAGCTGGGCCTCAGTGTCTGTGAGGCTGGGGTGTGTCTAGGTGGCCAGCCCAGAGGCACGTGTGGCTCTTTAGTCCTAGGCAGCCTGTCTGTGGACGGGGGGTTGGGGGGACTGGCGCGGGGCTCAGAGCCTTGGAGTCTGCAGGCGGTAGGGCGCAGCCAGGATGGAGCTAAAGATCCAAGATGGCGGCCGCCAACATCGACTGCTCACGGGCTGAACGTTCCCCAGTGTGTCTGCCGCCCGCATCTATCCCCAGGGCGAGCCACAGATGCACCCCATCCCCCACCTCCCCAGGAGACCCTCCAGGACCAGCAGGTGGGTCTAGCCCAGGCGCCTATCAAATCACTGCTTTTGCTCTAAGTACCAGTGCTCGTGAGGTTTTGTGTGATCCTTTAAGAGTGAGGCCTCTGGTCCCCCCAGTCCCATGGGGCCCCTGCCCTCAAAGCCACATGCGCTGGGGGCTCGTCTTCCCGGCGCAGGACCTCCGGGCTGGCGAGCCCCACATGGGGCTCAGAACTCACGCTCCTGGGGGGGAACCTCTGTGATACAATCATTCTCCAGTTTGTGGGTCGCCCCCCTGAGGGGTAGGGACTTGATTATATCGTGAGTCTGTCCCTCCTACCGGTCTCCTTGTGGCTCCTTCTTTATCTCTTCAGTTGCAGGAGGTCTTTTCTGGTAGGTTCTTATCTTTTGCATCGATGGTGGTTCTGCAGATAGTTGTGATTTTGGTGTCCCTGTGAGGGGAGGTGAGCTCAGGGGCTACTCAGCCATCCTGGCCGTTCTGAATGGATATCCGGTCACAAGTTGATGGTGCAGACATCTGCCGAGGTGCATCCCCATCACAGCGGTGTATCTCCTGCTCTGCCTGATGTCTTCGCCTGAGGCTGGTACCCAGAGGGCTGGCAGCCACTTTAGCACCACACACCTAGGCACACCCAGTAGCTGCTCCTTTACAGAAACCTGGTTTGCATCTTTCCTATTAACCTGTTTTGGAGTTTAGTTCACTAATCTTATCTTCTGCTCCGTCCAATAGGCTTTTTTTTTTTTTTAATTATTATTATTTTTTTAATTATTTTTATGGGGGTACACCAAGTTCAATCATCTGTTTTTATACACATATCCCCATATTCCCTCCCTTCCTTGACTCCCCCCACCTCGAGTCCCCCCAGCCTCCCCGCCCCAGTCCTCTAAGGCATCTTCCATCCTCGAGTTGGACTCCCTTTGTTATACAACAACTTCCCACTATCTATTTTACAGTTGGTAGTATATATATGTCTGTGCTACTCTCTCGCTTCCTCTCAGTTTCCCCTTCACCCCCTGCCCCCTCCCATACCTCGAGTTCTCCAGTCCATTCTCTGTATCTGCATCCTTGTTCTTGTCACTGAGTTCATCAGTACCATTTTTAGATTCCGTATATGTGAGTTAACATACAATATTTGTCCTTCTCTTTCTGACTTACTTCACTCTGTATGACAGATTGTAGTTCTATCCACCTCATTACATATAGCTCCATCTCATCCCTTTTTATAGCTGAGTAATATTCCATTGTATATATATGCCACATCTTTTGTATCCATTCATTTGTTGATGGGCATTTAGGTTGCTTCCATGTCCTGGCTATTGTAAATAGTGCTGCAATAAACATTATGGTACAAGTTTCTTTTGGGATTATGGTTTTCTTTGGGTATATGCCCAGTAGTGGGATTACTGGATCATATGGTAGTTCTATTTGTAGTTTTTTAAGGAACCTCCAAATTGTTTTCCATAGTGGCTGTACCAAATTACAGTCCCACCAACAGTGCAGGAGAGTTCCCTTTTCTCCACACCCTCTCCAACATTTGTTGTTTCCAGATTTTGTGATGATGGCCATTCAACCTAGCGACTGAATTTTTAAATTTCAGATATTGTATATTTTAGTTTGGGAATGACTTTTTATTTATTTAATGGATTCCATGTTTCATTTTGTACATATTATCCTCTATTTTCTTAAATACTAACAACAGTTATTTTTAAATTCTTGTCTTCCAAGAGCAATATGGGGATCACTGGAGAGTCTGCTCCTGTTTTATGTCTCTCAGGTATTTAATCATGGGCTCTTACTGCTTCACATATGTAGACATTTTAATTGACTGCCAGCTGTGTAAACACACTCACACTTTGGAATCCTGGATGTTTCCTCCCCAGATGCCTCCTCTTTCCTCAGTGGTCAGAAGGCCTGGGCCAGCAGGGCAGGTTGGGCCTGGTAGAACTGGTCTCAGTCTACATGAACTGTTCCCAGAGCAGGGTCATCCAGGCTCTCACTGGCTGTAATTTTGTGTATTTCTTTCTCTCTGCTTTTTTAAAATTTAGTTTGCTATTTCTGGACTTTTTTTCTTTTTAAAATTAACAGAAGTTTACTCTCTGTGTAATAGTTTTTTTTAAGCTCTTTCTTGAAGTATAATTGCTTTACACTGTTGGGTCAGTTTCTTCTGTACAACAAAGTAAATCAGCTGTATTTATACATATACCCCCATATCCTCTCCCTCCCACTACTCCCTCCTACCCTTGCTATCCCACCCCATTAAGTCATCACCCATCATCTAGTTGATCTCTGTGCGTTATGCAGCAGCTTCCCACTAGCTATCTGTTTTACATTTGGTAGTATATATATGTTCATGCTACTTTCTCCCTTTGTCCCAATTTCCCCTCCACCTCTCACCCCGTGTCCTCAAGTCCGTTCTCTACATCTGCATCTTTATTCTTGCCCTGTCACTGGGTTCATCAGTACCATTTTTTAGATTCTGTATATATGCGTTAGCATACTGTATTTGTTTTTCTCTTTCTGGTTTACTTTGTTCTGCATGACAAACTCTAGGTCCATCCACCTTACTACAAATAACTCAATTTCATTCCTTTTTATGGCTAATATTCCATTGTATATATGTGTCACATCTTCTTTATCCATTCACCTGTTGATGGGCATTTAGGTTGCTTCCATGTCCTGGCTATTGTAAATAGTGCTGCAATGAACATTGTGGTACATGTTTCTTTTTGGATTATGGTTTTCTCTGGGTATATGCCCAGGAGCGGGATTGCTGGGTCATATGGTAGCTCTATTTTTAGTTTTTTAAGGAACCTCCAAACTGTTTTCCATAGTGGCTGTACCAACTTACATTCCTACCAACAGTGCAGGAGGGTTCCCTTTTCTCCACACCCTCTCCAGCATTTATTGTTTGTGGATTTTTTGATGATGGCCATTCTGACCAGTGTAAGGTGATACCTCATTGTGGCTTTGACTTGCATTTCTCTAATGGTTAGTGATGTTGAGCAGCTTTTCATGTATTTGTTAGCCACCTGCACGTCTTCTTTGGAGAAATGTCTATTTAGGTCTGTCCATTTGTGGATTGGGTTATTTGCTTTTTTATATTAAACTGCATGAGCTGCTTGTATATTTTGAAGATTAATCCTTTGTCAGTTGCTTTGTTGGCAAATATTTTCTCCCATTTTGAGGGCTGTCTTCTTGACTTGTTTATGGTCTCTTTCACTGTGCAAAAGCTTTTAAGTTTCATGAGGTCCCATTTGTTTATTCTTGATTTTATTTCCATTATTCTAGGAGGTGGGTCAAAAAGGATCTTGCTTTCATTTATGTCATAGAGTGTTCTGCCTATGTTTTTCTCTAGGAGTTTTATAGTGTCTGGCCTTACATTTAGGTCTTTAATCCATTTTGAGTTTATTTTTGTGTATGGTATTAGGAAGTGTTCTAATTTCATTCTTTTACATGTAGCTTTACACTTTTCCCAGCATCTCTTATTGAAGAGGCTGTCTTTTTTCTATTATATATTCTTGCCTCCTTTGTCAAAGATAAGCTGCCCATATGTGCATGGTTTCATCTCTGGGCTCTCTATTCTGTTCCATTGATCTATTTTTCTGTTTTTGTGGCAGTACCATACTGTCTTGATCACTGTAGCCTTGTAGTATAGCTGGAAGTCAGGGAGCCTGTTTCCTCCAACTCCATCTTTCCATCTCAAGTTTGCTTTGGCTATTCAGGGTCTTTTGCGTTTCCATACAAGTAGTAAAATTTCTTCTAGTTCTGTGAAAAATGCCATTGGTAATTTGCTAGGGATTGCATTGAATCAGTAAATTGCTTTGGGAAGGATAGTCATTTTCACAATGTTGATTCTTCCAATCCAAGAACATGGTATGTGCCTCCATCTGTTTGTATCATCTTTGATTTCTTTCATCAGTGTCTTATAGTTTTCTGCATACAGGTCTTTTGCCCTTTAGGCAGGTTTATTCCTAGGTATTTTATTCTTTTTGTTGCAAAGGTAAATGGGAGTGTTTCCTTAATTTCTCTTTCTGCTCTTTCATTGTCAATGTATAGGAATGCAAGGGATTTCTATGCATTAATTTTGTATCCTGCTACTTTACTAAATTCATTGATTAGTGCTAGCAATTTTCTGGTAGAATCTTTAGGGTTTTCTATGTATAATATCATGTCATCTGCAAAGAGTGACAATTTGACTTCTTCTTTTCCAATGTTGATTCATTTTATTTCTTTTTCTTCTCTGATTGCTGTGGCTTCCAAAATTATGTTGAATACTAGTGGTGAGAGTGGGTACCTTTGTTTTCTTCCTGTTCTTTTATTCTGTTTTCTTGGCCTGTCAGTCTATTTGTTTACCAATATACAGTATTTTAATGGTAAATCCTGGAATATATTTAAATACTTTAATATCTGATTGGGCTAGGTGTTCCCCACTGCTTTCCTTTCAGGCTTTTTCTTAGTTATTCTTTATCATTTATTTTTCGTATACATTTAGAAACAATAATTTAGTCCCAGGAAAATATTAATTTTATTTCATCCAGTTTATATATTAATTTGAGGGAAAAAATTATGTATTTATGATGTTGATTATTCTTTTCCAAAAACAAAGAACGGTGTTCTATTTATTCTGTTATAACTGTGGTCATTTTGGAAGTGTTTTAAAGTTTTTGTCACACATATTTTCTGTTAGGTTTATTCATAATTATCAAACTTAGTGTTACAAATACATAAAGTTTCAATTCCAATTATATCTTAATAACTCTTACTATTTGTATATTTGAAGACTACTAAATATTCTACTTAATTCTATATGTTGCTAACTTCCTGAATTTCTTTTTTGTTTTTTCAGTTTTAGCATTGCTTCTCTTGGGTTTTTCTGAGATAGTACATTTTTTTCAAATACGGAAACGTCTGTGTCTTGCTTCAAGTTATTATACATCTCTTTTCCTTTGACTGTTTACATCACTAGACCCGCTAATAAAATGTTAACTAGTAGGTAAAAAATGATCATCATTACTTTTTCCTCCTCAAGTGTTTTGTTTTGCAGAGAATGTGTCTCTCAATTTCTAGTTCCTTAAGTTATTTTAATCAGTAAAGGATGTCAATTTTGTCAAACAGCTTTTCAGCTTGTGAAGAGCTAATCATGTGTTTTTTCCTCCTTAGAAATATCACTTTGATAAATTGAATTAATTGATTTATTGATATTGATTCAATTCATATTGATTTATATTTTCCGTGTTTGAAAAATACCACATGGTCACAATATTATTCAAAAATTAAAGACTGTTGGACTTTTTGCTGTTTTACTTACAACTTTTCAATCAGTAATCATAAGTGGGACTTTTTTCTTTTTTTTTTTTTTTTAAATCTGCCTTAGGAATCAATGTTAAACTTAATAAAGGATTTGAAGATTTTCTTACTGTATCTGGACTCTGGAATAATGTAGTTACTATTAAGATTATCTGGAGTCCTAGAGTCTGGTAGAATTCCCTGTGGAAGCATTTGCATGTGATACTCTTATTGGGGGTGGGGTTAAAAAGAGACAGTGAACACACTTAGATGATTTGTTTTTCCACAGAGGTTGGTCCATTTACACTTTCTATGTGTATATTCCTTGGTTATCCATTTCATCTACATATCAAGTTTATTTGAAATTAATTACACAAATTATTCCCCCAAGATTCTTTATAATTCTCTTTCAATAATTATTTTTCTCCTTGTGATTTTTAAATTTCATATTTGTGCTATTTTATTCTTTCCTGACTTCTTAATTTGCATATTTTGGCTACTTTCATTGTGATAGCTAATAGTTTATTTCCTTTGTCCTTTTAAAAATCTGAACTTTTGTTTTTTAATATTTGCTTTTATTCCTACTGTTTATTTTTATCACATTAAATTATATTTATCACTTATTCCCTTTTTTGAGGGGAAGAATTATTATTTTTCTAGTGTTAACTATTAACTATCATTTATATTCCTTCTTTCATTTTAATTGATGTATGTATTTAAGCCTTGAACTTTTCAGTGGTCACTGCTACTCTGTAAATTGTGATATTGGTATGTTTATTATAATTTTTTAAGCATTCTGCAGTTTTGTTGTGTATTTTCTCTGTGACTAACCATTATTTAATGTAATGATACTAATTTTATGGTGGAAGTACTATTTTAATTGTTTTTTGTTTTTTTTGCATTTGTTTTTGGCTGCACCACACAGTTTGTGGGATCTCAGTTCCCAGACCAGGGATCGACCCTGGGCCATGGCAGTGAAAGCCTGGAATCCTAACCACTAGGCAACCAGGGGATTCCCTAATTGTATTTTAATTTTTTGTTTTATTCTGATTAAAATATCATTTGTTTTATTGATACATTAAGCTTTTACATAATACACAATACATCTTTATAGAAGTGCCACAATTACTTAAGAACATCATGAATTTTAATTTATCAAGTTGTAAATATCAAAATATATTCAATAGTTCTATATTAATATTTACATTAATAAGTGATATTCTTATATTTGTTTTCTTATTTAAAAATTTGGTCCACTTGACTTATCTTGGATTGAGATTAGTGTTTTAAAGTCATCTAGAATTGTATGATTTGTGTTTCTACCTATTTTTCTCTCTACTTCCCATAGCTCTTGCCATGCGTAGGAGGTTTCTGTGTTACTTATCACATGGCATAAATTCTTGCATCTTTACCTTAATCTGTGGCTCTAGCATCATACGATGCTTCTCTTTGTGTCCATGGATTATTTTAGCTTCAATTCTATTGTGTCTTATATTGGGATTTGACCCTGTGTGGGCACAAAAGTTTGAATTACACTCACACAAATAATAGATTTTACCACAATCAGACTTTTCTAATGATTCAGAAGATGCAGGGAATCACAAGCGCCAGGCTAAACATTGTTTTCTTGGAGAAGACAGACACTTCCCATTAATTTTCCTTTTTTCTCACAATAGGATGTGAGGTGAGTTCAGATTTAGCAGAGTTTGTTATCATTTATGCACGTGAATCATTGCACAAAGGGAGCGAGTTTTGAGCATCTCCATTTTATACCATGGAGTGGCTTTCCTCCTTTCTCTCACCAACCATCCCCATAAATCCACAAACTCCAGTTTTGTTCATTATAAACAGTCTGTGTAGACCAGGATTACCCTGCTATGATGCTAGGACACATGGGTTGGAGTTCTTATATTGCAAAGGGATAACACAAGTTAATGGGCATTTCAGTTGGGAATGACAATCCTTTTTAGATTAAATAAGTGCCCAATAAGTCCTGAGATCCCTGATGTATAAAGAGGTTGACTCAGCATGGAATCCTGTTTGGGCTTTTAAAGCTATGGAATTCAGATGTGCTTTAAAATGTCGGCCCATTATCACATCCCAAAGACAATGACAAAAATGGATTGGAAAATTTGAACTTCAAAGAAAATCAATATTTTGTTGCTACCAAATGCTTATATGTACCTGAGTATAACTAAGAGTAATTTGTGAATTTATGTTCATTTCCTTTCAAAGTGTAAGCTTAAGTTCATCCTGTACCATAATCTCACGTCCTTCAAGGGCAGGGAATACTTACCAACTTTCTCTTAGTATGTAGTGTACACACACACACACACACAGATTTCAAAATAGGTATGAGTATTATACATAAAACATCAAAACAATTCTCAGAAAATTTCATGTTATCTAAGTTAGTAAAACTAAGAGACCTAATATTAAATCACTTTGAAAATCTTGGCTTCTTTTTCCAATGTTAAAACCACAAAAATTTTAATTTAAATCCAATCACTTCATCATTTTCTGAATAGCTTTAATGTTTAGAAAAACTACATTTTTATTGTTTTTATTTTTTATTTATTTGTTTTTTTGTTTTATTTTTTCCAGTGAGGAAAGACAACTTTTCTTGCCCTAACATAGAGTAAATATGATTTCCTCAGAATATTAATAATCCAGTATCAACAAAAAGTTTCTGGGATGGTATTTTTTATTTTAATTATGATAGAATACACACAAAGTAAAATTTACCATGTTAACCATTTTTAAGTGCACAGCTTAGTGGCATTAAGTACAGTCACACTGTGGTGCAACCATCACCACTGTCCGTTCACAGAACTTTCCAGTTTGCAAAACTAAAACTCTGTACCCATTAAGTCACTCCTTTCCTGCCCCAAAGCCCCTGCAACAGTCGTTCTACTTGTGTCTCTCTGTATTTGACTATTCTGCTGACTTCGTGTAAGTGGAATCATATAATATTTGTCCTTTATGACTGGCTTATATCATATAGTAGTAATGTCCTCAAAGTTCATCAGTGGTGTAGCATGTGTCAGAACTGTCTTCTTTTTTAAGCCTAACATTCCATGGTATGCATATAACACATTTTATTTATCTATTTATTTATTAGTGGATACTTGAGTTGTTTCCACTTTTTGGCTATTGCAAACTATGAAACTATGAAAATGTGTGCATATACATCTTTGAATCTCTCCTTTCAATTCTTTGGGATAAATACCCAGAAGTGGAACTGCTGGATCTCATGGTAGTTCCATTTTTAATTTTTTTTGAGTAACCTCCACACTTTTTCCCATAATGGCTACATCATTTCACATTCTCACCAACAGTTCACAAGAGTCAACACTCATTCTCTATTTTTTTAAGAGTAGACACCCTGATGACTGGTATCTCATTGTGAGGTGGTATCTCATTGTGGTTTTATTTAATTTTTTTATATTTATTTGTTTGTTTGTTTATTTATTTATTGGCTGCGTTGGGTCTTTGTTGCTGCACATGGGTTTTCTCTAGTTGCAGTGAGTGTGGGCTACTCTTCATTGCGGTACGTGGGCTTCTTATTGCTGTGGCTTTTCTTGTTGTAGAGCATGGGCTGTAGGTGCTTGGGCTTCAGTAGTTGTGGCACACGGGCTCTAGAGCACAGTCTCAGTAGTTGTGGTGCACAGGGCTTAGTTGCTCCATGGCATGTGGGATCTTCCTGGCCCAGGGATCGAACCCGTGTCACCTGCATTGGCAGGTGGACTCTTAATCACTGTGCCACCAGGAAAGCCCTCATTGTGGTTTTAATTTACATTTTGATAATGCTTAATGATGTTGATGATAGTTTCCATGTGCATTTTGGCCATTTCTGTATCTTCTTTGGAGAATTGTCTATTCAAATTGTTTGCCCACTGTTTAATTAGGTTGTTTTTTTTTGTTGTTGAGTTGTAAGGGTTCTTTAGTCTGGATATTAACTCTTTATCAGATGGATGATTTATCAGTATTTTCTCCCATTCAGTGAATTGTCTTTTCACTCTAATGATTGTCCTGCAATGCACAGAAGTTTTCATTTTAACATAGTCCAATTTATCTATTTTTTTATTTGTTGCCTGTGCTTTAGATTTTTTGATGCTGTTGTCGAAAATCATTTGACTGTACATGTGAGGGTATATTTTGGGGGGTCTCTATCCTATTCTATTGGTCTATATGTCTGTCTTTATACCAGTACCACTCTGTTTTGATTATGTAGCTTTGTAATACCTTTTTAAATCAGGACATGTGATACTTCCAACTTTATTCTTTTTCAAGACTGTTGTCTAATTGGAGCCCTTTGATATTCTATACACATTTTAGAAAATTTTTTTCTGCTTTTGCAAAAAAAATCCTTTGTATTTGATAGAAATGACATAGAAACTGTAGCTCTCTTGGGTATACTGACACCTTAATGATATTAATTTTTCCAATTCATGAACACAGGATGTCTTTCCATTTATTATGGTGTAATGTCTTTCAGTAATGTTTTTATTTTCAGTGTACAAGTCTTTTGGCTTCTTGGTTAGGTTTATTCCTAAGTATTTTATTCTTTCTGATGCTATTATAAATGGAATTGTTTTCTTAACTTTTCAGATTTTCATTGTTAATATACAGAAACACAACAGATTTTTATTTGTTAAATTTGTATCCTTTAACTTTGCTGAATTCATTTATTAGTTCTTCCTGGGGTTTTTGTGAAATTTTTAGAGTTTTCTACATATAAGATCATGTTATCTGTGAACAGGTATAATTTTACTTTCCTAATGAATGCCTTTGATGATAAAATTTTAACTTAAAATATCATTAGATGAAATAATATGTCATTTAATCTATCATTAATAGTTATATTCAGTCTAATTATATTCAGGGCCACTAGAGAGGAAGAATATCTTTATCCAGAGTTAACATACACTCTGAAAAAAAGTTATAATGTCAAATTATTTTTGCAACCAAATGAGGTTGATCTCATGAAACTACTTCCTAAAATGATTTTTTAATTGGCCATTTAAACAAAAAGTCTTTTCATGTTGCCAGCTTTTGTAAAAGGTTCATAGCAGCATTATTTATAGTAATAGTTGTTCCTGTCCCATCCACAGCATTTACATGGAAGCTCCCCTCAGTAATCAGGATCCTGGCTATATTCCACGTGGGGCAGCTGCCTAGGCACATTAGTTCATATTTCTAAAAAAAATTCAAAAAGGACTGAGTGTGATACTTTGGGAGTTGGGTGATTCTCCTCCTGTTCCAATTCAGGGACAGATTTTTTCCAACTAAAATTGATAAATATTCAGAACCTTAGGTAACACATAAATTATTAAACCTATAACTTCTACATATTCTTCACTAAGGAATAAAATGGTGTTTTTTATCCTTAAAATTATATATATTTTTATTACATATTTTTACTAAATATGTACCAACAATGCAGTTTAGTATATGATATTTACAGCCTTGAGAAATAAGAAGTAGATGCTAAATAAACTCAGTTTACAAAACTTTTTCCCATGAAACCTTTTAAATGTGTTAAAGCTGTCATGTAGAGTAGAGCTAATTAACTATGTAGATTAATTCAATCTGAATTTATTTATATTTTCCATTAATTTGACTTTCAAGAATGTTTCCTACAGCCACAATAGCACAAGCATGCAGATATATATATATGTACACATATATACTTATATTTATGTATATAAAGAATATCTCACAACTTTGTTTATGATACAGAAATTTTGAAACTGCTCAATTAACAAATACTAAATTATCAATAAATAAACATATGTATGAAATGAAATATTATTTATGCATTCAAAAGAATGAGTGTGGTATTGCTAATGTTAAAATGTTTCAGAAATATGCACAGAAAATGCATTTTCTAATATATATATATATATATATATATGCATTTGTTCCTCTAAATGTTACCTATATGTGAATAAATACCCAGGATTTGTACACTAAGAAACAAAAGTCTTAGATTTATAAGTCTTCATGTGATTATCTCTCAAGAAGAGTTTTGGTATGGAAATAGTCAAAATAATTTTATAATTAAAATTATATAAAATTTTAACAACTTAAAATGTCACTTTTTAATATATTTTCTTCCTTTCCACTGCTGCTGATGCCATGTATGAGGAGAAGAACCACATCTGTGCAGGTAGAGATATGTGCACTCAAAATGAATTTCAAAGCAGTCATCAGAAATATATAATGTTTAATACTGGTGAAGTCTAGCGAGAAGCTTTACCTGAGAAATATATTCTGAGGCAGGTAATGTGGCATTTTTTTAAAGTGAAAAACCATGAATATGTTTCCACCAGCTCTCCCTCTACCCAGGGTTTAAAAGGGTCATTAGTGGGACTTCCCTGGTGGTCCAGTGGTTAAGACTCCCCCTTCCAATGCAGGGGTTGCAGGTTCAATCCCTGGTTGGGGAGTTAAGATCCAACATGCCTCCCAACTGACCAAAGTAACAAACTGAATAAAGACTTTAAAAATGGTCCGCATCAAAAAAAAAAAATCTTTAAAAACATAAAATAAAAGGATCATTAGCTTCATTGCAAGTTGTAAGCAGGTGGTGTGTATCAAGGATAAACATTTTAGATACATGAATCCTTTGAGGTTCCTCTGTAAACACTGTGATCAGGAGCGAGAAAGGTCTGCGCAGCTCCTGGCCTTGGGTTTGCAGTGAGCACAGCTCAGGCTTGACCCTGGTGGCTGGATGCTGGGCTGAGCCCCCAGCTCACTGCGGCCGGTGGGGGCTGGGGGTCTCATCCCTTCTCACCAGGGCTTCAAGCAGCCATGGGCTGCACAGGAGGGGGGCCTCACAGAGCCCTGACTTGTGGTATCGGCCAATTTCTGTGGTGTAAATGCCCCCACAGGGCTGATTTCAAGCTGCTAATGTGAAATCACTGCATGAACGTGGGGTTGGAGAGAAATGCAAATAACTGGCCCTCGTGAGCATTGCAGCCCGTGCCAGCGTGTCACTGATTTAACACGCGGTTTGGTCCCTTTGCTTCATAGCAGAGCCTGGAACTGTTATTGTGTTAGATTCTTACCATGACATTTTTATTATATACACTACACACACACGCACACAGGAATGTGTGTATCTGTGTGTGTGTCTGCTTATGTATGTTTATATATGTGTGTATATGTGCATGTATGTGTGTGCATGTATATACATGCATGCGTGTGTCTGTGTGTGCGCTTGTGTATATGCGTGTGAGTGTACGTATGTATTGGGTTGGCCAAACAGTCCCTTCGGTTTTTCCCAAAAGAGCATATGGAAAACCTGAATGAACTTTTTGGCCAACCCAATATGTATGTGTAGACTTTTTTCTCACCCTTGTCCTCTTCCACAATGACATAAAGACTGGTGATGGAAGTAAGTCAGAAAGAGAAAGACAAATATTGTATGCTAACTCATATATACGGAATCTAAAAATGGTACTGATGAACTCAGTGACAAGAACAAGGACGCAGATGCAGAGAATGGACTGGAGAACTTGAGGTTTGGGGGGGCGGGGGCGAAGGGGAAGCTGAGACGAAGTGAGAGAGTAGCACAGACATATATATACTACCAACTGTAAAATAGATAGCCAGTGGGAAGTTGCTGTATAACAAAGGGAGTCCAACTCGAGGAGGGATGATGCCTTAGAGGACTGGGACGGGGAGGGTGGAGGGGAGTTGAGGGAGGGAGGGAATACGGGAATATGTGTATAAATACAGATGATTGAACTTGGTGTACCTTAAAAACTGGTACAAGAGTGTAATGCAATTATATTCCAACTAAAAAAAAAGAAAGAAAAATAAAATATCAAATTGTACACTTAAAAAAAAAAAAAAAAAAGACTGGTGATATTCCAGAAGGGGCTGCTGGCCAAGACTTTGTCCCTCAGGAAGGTGAGAGGGAGCAGGGCCACCGCCGAGCTGCAGTGGAAAGTCTACAAACAAGAAGGAAGCCTCTGGTCTCACGTGCACCATAATTAATCTCCAGGACTGAGACAAATATATTATCCAACTTGTGTTTAACTGCTTGTCCAGGATAATTATATTTATAATTATAGACAGATATACATTGCCTATAGGAATATAGGATATATAGAAATATACATATATAACAGAGAAAGCTATACACATGTATGTAGTTTTCTCTCCTGCTTTCAAAGGCAGCAGCCTGAGGAGGGATTCGAGCACAGGCTTTGCCCTGAATGAGGGCACCTGAGGCAGCCCAGACGGTGCCAGGTGGTCACTGTGACCTGGGAGACCACCCTGGGAACAACGACAGCCAGAACACAACGGAGACTAGAAGGAGAATTACCTTCCAAAATCGGTTCGTGGACTGCCTGGCAGTGTGCTTCCTCCTACTTTGAACCTTTCTCCTTGTTAATTAACTGAGAATTAGAAATAACAGTGGCAGCTTACGGTGTTCTTCAGTAGGTGAGACCTTAGTCTCATAAAGGGCTTTACAGCGCAATCCCAGCTCAAGTAAAATTTTATGAACAAATCAGATAACCTTGATTTTCTTTCTAAAGCACCTCTGAGTGAGTGAGGTATGATGTAAGAACGTGACTTAAACTGTCATAATCCCTCTTACTGCGAGAGAGCCTTGCGAGCACTGCTCACCGCCTAGGACGCGCCCCAGAGGAATGACTGCTGTCAGCACTGCTGGCTGCTTTCTCTCCTGGAGAACCAGCCTGGCCTCCCATTGCCTGCCCTTCCTAGTGTCAACCTCCGCCTGTGACTCTACCATGACTGGGGGAAGGAGGGTATTGCAGGCCTGAAAGAATTCAAAAGGACTCGTGAAGACTTTGTAAAAGGGCCTCAGAGCCCTACCAGAAATGTGACGTGACACATGCAGACACACGTCACTCAGCTCCCTGCTCAGAAGTCCCCACGTCCCCATGTGTCTTCGTATTTGAGTTTCATCTCTACAGAGTAATTTTTTTTTCAGGGTAAACAGCTTAAATTTTCTTTGAATTTGCCTCATTTTTTTCCATCTTTTTTGAGATATAATTGGCATATAAAATTGTATAAATGTAAGATGTACAACATGATATATGTATATATTGCCAAATAATTTACTCTCTTGGCCACTTTCAAATATACAATACAGTATTCTAACGGTAGTCACCATTCTGTACGGTACATCCCCAGAAGTTATTCATCTTATAACTGGAAGTCTGTACCCTTTGACCATCTGCATCCCCCTCCCCACCCCCATCCCACCCTGCCACTCAACCACCAATCTATCCTCTGCTTCTGTGGGTTCTGTGTTTTAGTTTCCACATATGAGTGAGATCATACTGTATTTGTCTTTTTCTGTCCGACTTATTTCACTTAACATAATGCCCTTGAGTTTCATATATGTTTTGGCAAATGACAGGATTTTCTATCTTTATGGATGAATAATATTCCACATTTTCTTTATCCATTCATCGATTGATGGACACTTGGTTGATTTCAAGCCTTGGCTGTTATAAATAGTGCTGCAACAAACATGCGGGTGCTGATACATCTTCTAGTTAGTAATTTCATTTCCTTCAGATAAATACCCAGAAGTGGAATTGCTGGATCACATGGTACTTCTATTTTTCTATTTCTGAGGAATCTCCACACTGTCTCCACAGTGTTTGTGCCAATTTACATTCCCACCAACAGTGCACCATAGTGCCTTTTCCTCCACACCCTCACCAACACATGTTATTTTTTGTCTTTCTGACCATAGTCATTCTAACAGGTATGAGGTGGTATCTCATTGTGGTTTTGACTTGCATTTCCCTGATGATTAGTGATGTTGCAGACATTTTCATGTGGCTGTTAGCATCTGTATATTTTCTTTGGAAAAATATCTATTCAAGTCTTCTGCCCATTTTTACATTTAATTGTTTCTTTCTTTTGCTGTTAAGTTGTATGTGTTCTTTATATATTTTGGATATTAACCCGTTATTAGATAAATGGTTTGGAAATATTTTCTCCTATTTGGTAGGCTACCTTTTCATTTTGTTGAATGTTTCTTTGTGCTATGCAGAAGCTTTTTAGTTTGGTGAAGTCCCACTTGTTTATTTTTGCTTTTGTTGCTGGGAGTGATTTTTTTAACCTTGGTACATTTAATTTTGGGGTTCTTTTTTACCCCTATCAAATCTTTAGTTCAACAGTAGTAAAAGTGGGAAGGGACAGTAAAACTCCCTTGATGATCTTTATTTAGTTATTAAAACTCCCTTGATGATCTTTATTCAGTTATGGACATTTTTTTAAAACTTCCCAAATCTGACATGTCATCACCACACCTAGAGCTTACGAGGTGTAGGTGAGGTGTTTGAGGAAATTTGCAAAACCCAGACACTTTTGATGTGCTAGCTATTCAACCACTCCTCTCCCATCCCTCCACGGGAGTCACCGTTGTTCTAGTTCAGTGGTCCCCAAACCCAATTGCATCAAAATCACATGAAGCGTTAAAAAAAAAAAAAAGCTATTTAGGCTTATCCTCCTAATCTCTAAGTTTGGGCTGGAAATCTGGAATTTCGAAACCTTATGATTAATTCTGACACAGATTCACTCCTTTAGATGGCGTCTCTGCCCCAGGAAGAAAACTGCTGCTGGGTGTCTCATGCCCTACTCTCTGACTAAAGTCATGTGAGGTCTGTAATTCGGCACTGGAGCAGGAATCTTTTCTAATTAGATCTGCCAGACACCTCTCGTTGCTGGATTATTCTTCGCTGGTGAAGCCTGAGTCATGGCATGATAGGCTCTCCATGAGCTGCCCTTACCTCCAAGTATAGGAATAAGATGTCCACTTCCTTATCTGAGTACATAACTGTGGCAACAACATGGGCAATTTCTAAATCTACAAACTAGCCTTGAATGCTGAACATCACAGTCCCGGGGGACGTTAGCACATCCAAAGCAAAGGTATGAACATTTAGACCTACATTTTTACGCAGTTCCCTCTACATGTGAGTTTCCCATAAAATCCATCTTGCCCAGTACTCTGCATGGACATCTCTGTGCATCTGTCTCCAGTGAGCTCGTGAGGAATATTGTGCCTCACACGTGGTCATATTTCATGACTTGTCATCTACTGTTAATAATCACCTGTTCCTCTACATCACTTTTTAAGATCCTTTGATTTATGATGCTGCTCAGGTGACCATTCAGTGTCGGGTTCTCTTTGACCACGTCTCAAGTTCTGCCTCTGTGCTTAGCTAATTCCTTTTGAAATCTTACATCTCTAATGAGAACCTGCTGTACAGCACAGGGAACTCCACTCAGTGCTCTGTAGTGACCTAATATATGTATACATATAGCTGATTCACTTTGCTGTATAGCAGAAACTAACACAACATTGTAAAGCAACTATACTCTAATAAAAATTAATGGAAAAAAAAAACCCACCAAATCTTACATCTTTGCCTCTGACATGGACCCAGCTATCTGAAAATCTCAAAATCAAGGAACTGGATCTACATGACATCACTGACCTGTACCTGCTGAAGCCAGCTGACTCCACTGGTCCCTCTCTTGGTTAATCATGGAATAGAGTCTTAAAGATACATGCATCGTCTCTAACCTACTAGAAACTCAGTATTATGCACCCTGATGGTTACATGTTTATGTCAGGTTGTGGCAAAAGGGAAAGAAGATGAAAATGTTCTAATTTCTCGGTCTGCTTATCAAACATGAAAGAACATTTTTATTTAAAAAAATCATCCAGTAAATTCTACCCTTTAAAAAAATAAATTGTAGAATCTGTTTTCATTCAGCTACCAGTAACATAACTCGGGCATCTAGGAGATTCCTTCCTGTGCCTCTGTCCCAGGAAAGAGATGGTCTTTAAGTGAGGTGCACGCATTATTACCTTACAAGGTACGGGTATTTAAGTTTTGAAATATCTTAAGACGGTTGTATAACTTGTGTGATATTACCCTAGGAACTACGCTTCATAAATACATAGACATTAGACTTATTTACCATAATCAATCATTATCCAGAGACACCTTACTAAGAACTTTCCATAGGTTAGGGCATACTTACCATAAAAATATCATTGTCTACTTAGGTAGAGTTCCAGTTATTTTATTAACAAATAAATTCGGCTGGATTGTTGAACTTTTTCTTTCACTTTGACTGTCACCTCCCTGCTGTCCCCACTCAACAGAAGACATTGGAAGCGCCACCAGTCAGATGCTTTAATTCCTTCCTCTCTTTATGAGTTTCCTATTGTTGCTGTAATGAAATTACCACAAACTTAGTGACGTAACACAACAAAGTTATTACCTTAAAGCTCTGTAAACTGGAAGTCTAGCATAAACTTCACTGAGATAAAATCAAGGTTTTTTCATGGCTGGTAAATTTGAAGACATACGATAAAATACTATCCAAAATAAAATACAAAGAGAATAAAAAATCCTAAGGAAAAAATAAAGTGGCACGTGAGACAAAATCAAGTATTCTGCTTTAGATGGAAATGAAGTCCCAGAAGGAGAGAATAAAAGGAAGAGAGTGTAGAGAAAATATTTGAACAACTTATGGCTGAAATTTTTCTAAATTTGATGAATATTATAAATTCACATATTCATGAAAGTGAGTGAACCCCAAGGAAAAAAGCATATGTAAAAACACATCATAATCAAGTTGCTGAAAATCACTGATAAAAAATCTTTTATATAGCCAGAAAAATAGACATCACATAAAGAAGAAAATAACAGGAGAATTCTTATCAGAAAATATGAAAGCCAGAAAACAACAGAACAACTGAAAGGGAAAACAAAAAAGTGTCAACCTTGAATTCTATACCCAGGAAAAATAAAGCCTAATCAAAGACTTTTTCAGAACAATGGAAACTGACTTTATTATCAACAGACCTTCAATATCAGAAACTTATATCAACATCTGACAAAATAGGCTTCAAAGCAATAACTTATTGTTATCAAAGGCAGAGTGGGTATGTGATGATTAATTATTCAAAAACCCCAGGAAAATAAGCAATGATAAATTTTTATAATATAAATGTAGGTTTTACCCTAAGTGAAAGGATGGCATTGTGATCCTGCATTGGAAAAAGCCACAGGATAAAGAGGTTTGGAGAGTGAGATTAGGAGTAAATTTATGACAGGGTTAACGTGGAGATATATTTTGCTGGAGGAGGTCATCTAGAGGACGTGACTGCCTGTTGACCTGAGAACTAAACCTGGGCAATCGGAGGCTCCTAAATCCCCACCCTCCCATCCTTGGAATGTAGGCTCTCCCCACGGTTCCCACACCAGGGGCTGTTCCATGGATGCAGCCTTGAGAGAGTGACGTGGTGTTTAGTCCGTCTGGACTGAATATGTGACTGAACCCATAAAGATGTCTTTATAAACTTTTAAGATTCTGCCTGGCGGGTGTGGAGATCTACTCATCTTGCGGCACCCAAGACAAGCCTCATGTGACATCCGCCTGCTGTTAACCCTGACACCTACTCATCTGGAGTGTCCGCCTCTTTCTTCTGTCTCTCCTTGCCCTTCCTGTATGGAGCCAGTCAGCATGCCAACAGACTTAGACATCCAAGTGGAGATCTTATGTAGGCAGCTGGATATATGAATCTGAAGTTCAGGAGCAAACTCCATGGTGGGGTTATATATTAACAGACAGTCATCAGGAAATTTAAGGACCGAAGAGATGTATGAAGTAGTTATCTAGAGAAGGAAGTACAGCATGATTGCCAGACAACCGTGATGCTCAGTTTATATTCATGACCATGAATTTACAGAGGGGCTAATCAGTGTCATCCCGTGTATATCAAGTCACCCCGGCCGTCAAGTGAGGACCTGCAGTAGATGAATCAGTGTTGCTGTTAGTTCCTGGTCACATTCATAACAATATAGAACAAGGACCACTCACTGCCATTCCTCTTTCTGACCCACTTTTAAAGCTCACTTATTTGAACATCAGGTAAATGGAAGTATATTTCGGGCTAGCAAGTGCCTTCAGTCTGTAAGAGAGAAATGTCTTGGAAGCAACAGAGAAGTATTTCATTGTGAGCTAAGCTTCACACTTTGTGTCAGTTATTCAAAATCCACTAAGCTGAAAGTAACAGAAAATGGATTACTATTGAAAATTGATAAAATAGTATTCCAAAAGCCGTATGTAGCTCTTACTTACATGTATTTCTTGATGAAGTGAAGCAGAAATTTCCCCTCAAGAGTTCATCATGCTTCACTTTACTTTTATCAGGCAGAGGGTCTGTAGAATATATTCAACAAAGTCGAAACTCACTGCACTGCTTTGTCAATTTTCTTCCAGTGGACAAGTAATTCATTATTGTTTATTCAAGTGGTGAAGAACTGTGTTAAAAAGTTACAGAAATGAAAACATGTCTGTAACTTTTTTCCTTCCTTATTTTATCTTAATAATTGTTTGCTCTTTTTCTTCCCATTATGCCCATATTTTTTTAAAAAATCTGCTCTAAACTAGTATTATGATCTGCTTCTGAAATATTAAAATTTAAGCCCATCTATGATGCTTCTGATTCAGCACCACTGTGTCCCTTCCACAGACACAGCATCAGTGAGCAGTTACAACTACCAGCTCCTATTTGCACAGTGGATGTTGTTCCCGTGGCAACGGTGGACAACAGCCAACAGCAGCCAACAGCAGCACAACAGAAAACTCCCTGCACTTTAATAAATGGCTCTCTTTCCCTATCACTGTATTCATAGCCTGGGCAGAATTTAAAAATCAACAGGATGCTAACATCTGTAATGCCCATATAATAGCATAAGAAAACATCATTCTGTTCTTCCTCAGTTTTATATATATCTTTCACGAGAGTGTTCTTCAGTAATGTCAATGACTCATCAATCTACAATTCTATGATTTGCTGAAATAGAGGAGTGGTCAACAGAAAGCAGTATAAACTCAGCAAATGCCCCACTATTTTATATTTATATTTAGCTTTTGTGAGTATATACGTGCACAGATCCTCTTTCCCCCAAATTCACATGGATAGAGTTAAAGGTCTGACTTTATCAGGTTTTAGACTCATTTTTGAGGAGATTTCTATCTTGGTTGAAAATGGAACCGCATTACCTAAGGCAAGTGCTCAGTGTCATTGTACCTGATCAGCCATCACAGTCATTAGCTTGTATTTATGAAAGCAGGCAGTTACACGTTAAAATAGGATGAAGGATTCATTTGGATAATTCAAAATATGCACTTATTAAACATTTTATAGAGAAAAAATCAAAATGAGAGCATCGGTCTCCCTCAGTCTTTAACGTTTTTGTAATTTAATTTTTATTTTATATTGGAGTAGAGTTGATTTACAATGTTGTGTTAGTTTCAGGTGTACAGCAAAGTGATTCAGTTATACATATACACGTATCCCCTCTTTTTCAGATTCTTTTCCCATATAGGCCATTACAGAGTACCATCACTCTTCCCTCTATCCGTCACATCTCCTCAGTCTTTGATACCAGGTTTTTTGTTTTCTCTTTTCCTTTTACTTCTAATTTTGGCCAACAACTTGCTTTACTTTTGCTGGAATGATGACCTTGTGGTTTGATAGAGTAGGTCTTGATCCTTGATTCTCAAAATCAAATTCACAAGCCTCATATGACTGTGTACCTATTTGTTCTTTCACTCCTGGCTGTCTAAATTGCCTGACACATGTTTCTTTAAAATGTGATAAATCTGTGATTGTCCTCTATCTTTCTTGCTTTAAATAAGGCAGAACAGTTCACAGAGATGTTTATTTATTTATTTATTTATTTATTTATTTATTTATTTTTGGCTGTGTCAGGTCTTAGTTGTGGCACACAGAAATCTTCATTGAGGCATGTGGGCTCTTTGTTGCAGGCTCTCTTGTTGTGGCATGCAGGTTTTCTCTTCTCTGGTTGTGGCGTGTGGGCTCCAGAGCACATGGGCTCTGTATTTTGTGACACTGGGGCTCTCTAGCTGAGGTGCGTGAGCTCATTAGTTGTGGCACGTGGGCTTAATTGCCCTGTGGCATGTGGGATCTTAGTTCCCTGACCAGGGGTCGAACCTACATCCCCTGCACTGGACGGCAGATTCTTTACCACTGGACCACCAGGGAAGTCCCAAGACGTGCTTTTTTTAAAAAAAAAAAAGCAGCTTTATTAAGATAATTCATGTACCAATCAATTCACCCATTTAAAGTATATGATTCAGTGATTTTTACTATATTGACAGATGTGTATAACCAGGTGACTCCCTGAGTTTGCCAGGACAAAAATGTGTGTTATCTATGAACCAAGAATAAACCATGCATCAAAGAGAGCTGGCATCTTACAACCTGATGAAGGAGGCCGCCTAGGTGAGCAAATACATATGACCAAAGAGAAGATGGAATGCTCAGGTCCTCAGCTGTGGGGGAAAGATTTTCTCAAAGAAATCCTGAAAACATCCAGGAAAGAAAGAGTCTGGTTGAAATTCTATCAATTCCAAGGCTAAAATTCTGCAAACTTGCTAATCAAAAAGTAAATTTTCACTCACCTCACTATCTTCCCTCCAAGTCTCAATCCCGACAGGGTCAGAAACCAAGGTTAAATGGATCAGGTGGGCAACAGTAGCAGAAGGTGGAGGAGAAAAAAGAAACCAATTAAACTTCCTTAACATAAACCCCCTGCATATAGGAGGATTGAATTTGATAAGAGGAAAAGGAGCATAATTTGGAAGAATGAAGATGGAAACCATCCTCTCCACGGGAGCCGGTCAGAACTCATAAAGAGCTCTGATTTTTTTAAGATTTATTTTATTATTTATTTATTTTATTTTTGGCTGCATTGGGTCTTTGTTGCTGTTCACGAGCTTTCTCTAGTTGTGGCGAGCAGGGGCTACTCTTCATTGCGGTGCACAGGTTTCTTATTGAGGTGCCTTCTCATTGCGAAGCACAGGCTCTAGGTGCGCGGGCTTCAGTAGTTGTAGCTCGAGGGCTCAGTGGTTGTGGTGCACAGGCTTAGTTGCTCCGCGGCACGTGGGATCTTCCTGGAGCAGGGCTCGAACCCTTGTCCCCTGAATTGGCAGATGGATTCTTAACCACTGTGCCACCAGAGAAGCCCCAAGAGCTCTGATTTTAAGGTTGACCCCTGGATTGTAGATACCTGCTAACTATGCACAGTAGCTCTTACCATGGAATAGGATACGTATAAATACACATGTAGAGAAGATTAAAACTTATGAAACTATTACAAGCAACTTTATGGCAGCATAATTACCATTCATTTCAGATGATGAGATTACTTAGGAAAATAGACATTCAATAAAAGTTTTTGTTTAACTGTTAAATACGTGGGTAAACTTGAGTGAGGTAGTCCCATATCAAAGAAATATCTCAATTAAGTGAAAATACATTTAATAACTATGGATATTTTAAAAATATTAAATAAACCACCACTTAAAACACTCCTACAAAAATATCTAGATTTAAACCAAATGAGAAATCCTAAGCAAAGCCTATATGAATAAAACCACGGAATTCATCTTTAGATGAAAGAGAAAAGCTGAGAATGAAGATTTAAAGAGCATGTTCCTAATGGAAAAATAAAATAATACAGTGTTTGTTCTTTCACTCTCCAGTGGCTAACTGAAAAGCAATTATAGAGAAAAGCAATTATAATGAATATTGTAAAGGGATTCTTAAGGGATTCTTCTATTCGACAAAATCTTTCCACTTAATTTGGGATGAGAGTGCATAAAAGTCGATAAAATACTTTAAATTTGCCTAAAGGGATGATTTAAAGTGAAAACTGAAAATTATAAGTATATAATAAATAAAATAGGATTGTTTCAACATGTATAAACATATAGTTAGTGTGACAGAATAGAAAAATTCAGAAATACAGAAAGTCATAAACATTTACTATATGATGGAAAAAGATAACATAACATTTCATTGAATTATTCAGTAAATTCTTCTGGGGTAACTTAAATAGCACATTCAGAAAAATAACAGAATTGATAAAAAAAGAAAATAAAGATAGAACTTAACATCTTACAAAATGATAATGTAAGTTCTGGAAGAAATAAAATATGACAGAAAATAAATACAGATACACATTTACTTGATTTAGGGTATGGAAGGACTATCATAAAAACTATGAAAGAAATAATGAAGAAAAATAGGCAAAATTGAAAACACAAATGGCCTCGGGACACGGATATGCATTTGTCAGAATAATAATGTGCAACAGAAAGGAAGCTAAGCCTCGTTGGTGGTAAAAATGCCGTGTAGCAAGTGAGCAATGTTGGTTGTTACAACAAACAGAAATCGCAGACACTTAACAGGATGAAAAACATAGTTTTACGACACTTTGCAGTTTGTGTCCTACAGCTTTCCAGGACTGCCATAACTAAGTTCCACAGACTGGGTGGCTTAAACAACAAAAGTGCATTTTCTCACAATTCTGGAAGCTTACAGTCCAAGATGAAGGTGTTAGCAGGGTTGGTTTCTTCTGAGGCCTTCCTCTGAATGTATCTGTGACTTAATCACCTCTTTTCTTACTCATTTATTTTTTTGGTAGCCGTATTTATTTTATTTTTTAGTTGAAATATAGCTTCAGTGTACTACATAGTGATTTGACAGTTACATACATTAAGAAATGATCCGCGTGATACGTCTATTAACCATCTCCTCCCATGGCCACCTTAACAATATTAATTCTTCCATTCCATGAACCTGGAATATCTTTCTATTTGTTTGTGTCCTGCTTAATTTCTTTCATTAATGTCTTATAATTTTCTGAATACAGGTCTTTCACCTCCTTGGTTACATATTTATTTATTTATTCATTCATTCATTCATTCATTTATTGGCTGTGTTGGGTCTTTGTTGCTGCGCATGGGCTTTCTCTAGCTTCAGAGAGTGGAGACTACTCTTCGTTGCGGTGGCTCCTCATTGCAGTGGCTTTTCTTGTTGTGGAGCACCGGCTCTAGGTGCATGGGCTTCTGTAGTTGTGGCACATGGGCTCAATAGCTGTGGCTCGTGGGCTCTAGGGCACAGGCTCAGTAGTTGTGGCACATGGCATTATCTGCTCCGTAGCATATGGGATCTTCCTGGACCAGGGCTTGAACCCGTGTCTCCTGCATTGGCAGGTGGATTCTTAACCACTGCGCCACCAGGGAAGCCCTCCTTGGTTACATTTCTTCCTAGGTATTTTATTCTTTTTGACGAAACTGTAGTTGGGATTTAAAAAAGTTTTTTTGATCTTTTGTTATTAGTCTGCAGAAATGCAACAGATTTCTATATATTCTGTATCCTTTGACTTTACTAAATTCATTTCTGATCTAATTGTTTTCTGGTGGCATCGTTAGGATTTTCTAAATGAGGCATCATATCATATGCAAATAGTGACACTTTTACTTCATTCTTTCCAATTTGCATTCCTTTTATTTCTTCTTTTCTGATTTCTGTGGCTAAGACTTCCAATGCTGTGTTGAATAAAAGTGAGAATAAGCATCTTTGTCTTGTTATTGATATTAGAGAAAAGCTTTTTAGGTTTTCCTGTTGAGTACGATGTTGATTGTAGTTTTGTCATGAATAGCCTTTACTTTTTTTTTATTTTTTTTTTATTTTTTTTATTTTTTTGGGGGTACACCAGGTTCAATCATCTGTTTTTATACACATATCCCCATATTCCCTCCCTTCCTTGACTCCCCCCGCCTCAAGTCCCCCCCACCCTCCCCGCCCCAGTCCTCTAAGGCATCTTCCATCCTCGAGTTGGGCTCCCTTTGTTATACAACAACTTCCCACTGACTATTTTACAGTTGGTAGTATATATATGTCTGTGCTACTCTCTCGCTTCGTCTCAGTTTCCCCTTCACCCCCTGCCCCCTCCCATACCTCGAGTTCTCCAGTCCATTCTCTGTATCTGCATCCTTGTTCTTGTCACGGAGTTCATCAGTACCATTTTTAGATTCCATATATGTGAGTTAGCATACAATATTTGTCCTTCTCTTTCTGACTTACTTCACTCTGTATGACAGATTGTAGTTCTATCCACCTCATTACATATAGCTCCATCTCTTCCCTTTTTATAGCTGAGTAATATTCCATTGTATATATATGCCACATCTTCTGTATCCATTCATTTGTTGATGGGCATTTAGGTTGCTTCCATGTCCTGGCTATTGTAAATAGTGCTGCAATAAACATTATGGTACATGTTTCTTTTGGGATAATGGTTTTCTTTGGGTATATGCCCAGGAGTGGGATTACTGGATCATATGGTAGTTCTATTTGTAGTTTTTTAAGGAACCTCCAAATTGTTTTCCATAGTGGCTGTACCAACTTACAGTCCCACCAACAGTGCAGGAGAGTTCCCTTTTCTCCACACCCTCTCCAACATTTGTGGTTTCCAGACTTTGTGATGATGGCCATTCTGACTGGTGTGAGGTGATACCTCATTGTGGCTTTGACTTGCATTTCTCTGATGATGAGTGATGTTGAGCATCTTTTCATGTGTTTGTTGACCATCTGTATGTCTTCTTTGGAGAAATGTCTATTTAGGTCTTCTGCCCATTTGTGGATTGGGTTATTTGCTTTTTTGGTATGAAGCTGCATGAGCTGCTTGTATATTTTGGAGGTTAATCCTTTGTCTGTTGTTTCATAGGCAATTATTTTTTCCCATTCTGAGGGTTGCCTTTTAGTCTTGTTTGTGGTTTCTTTTGCTGTGCAAAAGCTTTTAAGTTTCATGAGGTCCCATGTGTTTATTCTTGATTTTATTTCCATGATTCTAGGAGGTGGGTCAAAAAGGATGTTGCTTTGATGTATGTCATATAGTGTTCTGCCTATGTTTTCCTCTAGGAGTTTTATAGTGTCTGGCCTTACATGTAGGTCTTTGATCCATTTGGAGTTTATTTTTGTGTATGGTGTTAGGAAGTGTTCTAATTTCATTCTTTTACATGTTGCTGTCCAATTTTCCCAGCACCACTTATTGAAGAGGCTGTCTTTTTTCCATTGCATACTCATGCCTCCTTTGTCAAAGATAAGGTGCCCATATGTGTTTGGTCTTACTTCTGAGTTCTCTATTCTATTCCATTGATCTTCCTTTCTATTTTTGTGCCAGTACCATACTGTCTTGATCACTATGGCCTTGTAGTATAATTTGAAGTCAGGAAGCCTGATTCCACCAACTCCATTTTTCCTTCTCAAGATTGCTTTGGCTATTCGGGGTCTTTTGTGTTTCCATACAAATTGTAAGATTTCTTGCTCTAGTTCTGTGAAAAATGCCATTGGTAATTTGATCGGGATTGCATTGAATCTGTAAATTGCTTTGGGTAGGACAGTCCTTTTCACAATGTTGATTCTTCCAATCCAGGAACATGGTATGTCTCTCCATCTGTTTGTGTCATCCTTGATTTCTTTCATCAGTGTCTTAAAGTTTTCTGCATACAGATCTTTTGCCTCCCTAGGCAGGTTTATTCCTAGGTATTTTATTCTTTTTGTTGCAATGGTGAATGGGAGAGTTTCCTTAATTTCTCTTTCTGCTCTTCTGTTGTTAGTGTATAGGAATGCAAGAGATTTCTGTGCATTAATTTTGTATCCTGCTACTTTACTAAATGCATCAATTAGTTCTAGCAGTTTTCTGGTAGAGTCTTTAGGGTTTTCTATATATAATATCATGTCATCTGCAAAGAGTGACAATTTTACTTCTTCTTTTCCAATTTGGATTCCTTTGATTTCTTTTTCTTCTCTGATTGCTGTGGCTAAAACTTCCAAAACTATGTTGAATAATAGTGGTGAGAGTGGACACCCTTGTCTTGTTCCTGTTCTTAGAGGGAATTCTTCCAGTTTTTCCTCATTGAGAACAATGTTGGCTTTTGGTTTTTCATATATGGCTTTGATTATGTTGAGGTAATTTCCTTCTATGCCCATTTTCTGGAGAGCTTTTATCATAAATGGATGTTGAACTTTGTCAAAAGCTTTTTCTGCATCTATTGAAATGATCATATGGTTTTTATCCTTCAATTTGTTGATATGATGTATCACGTTGATTGATTTGCGTATATTGAAGAATCCTTGCATCCCAGGGATAAACCCCACTTGATCATGGTGTATGATTTTTTTAATGTGCTGTTGCAGTCTGTTAGCTAGTATTTTGTTGAGGATTTTTGCATCTATATTCATCAGTGATATTGGTCTGTAGTTTTCTTTTTTGTGAAAACTTTGCCTGGTTTTGGTATCAGGGTGATGGTAGCCTCGTAGAATGAGTTTGGGAGTGCTCCACCTTCTGCAATATTTTGGAAGAGTTTGAGAAGGATAGGTGTTAACTCTTCTTGAAATGTTTGATAGAATTCGCCCGTGAACCCACCTGGTCCTGGGCTTTTGTGTGTTGGGAGATTTTTAATCACTGCCTCAATTTCTGTACTTGTGATTGGTCTGTTCATGGTTTCTATTTCTTCCTGGTTCAGTCTTGGAAGATTGTATTTTTCTAAGAATGTATCCATTTCTTCCAGGTTATCCAATTGATTGGCATATAGTTGCTTGTAGTAGTCTCTCATGATGTTTTGTATTTCTGAGGTGTCCGTTGTGACTTCTCCTTTTACATTTCTAATTCTGTTGATTAGCATCTTCTCCCTTTTTTTCTTGATGAGTCTGGCTAATGGTTTATCAATTTTGTTAATCTTCTCAAAGAACCAGCTTTTAGTTTCATTTATTTTTCTTATGGTTTCTTTCCTTTCTTTTTCATTTATTTCTGCTCTGATCTTTATGATTTCTTTCCTTCTGCTCACTTTGGGGTTTCTTTGTTCTTCTTTCTCTAGTTGTTTGAGGTGTAAGGTTAGGTTGTTTATTCGATCATTTTCTTGTTTCTTAAGGTAGGACTGTATTGCTATAAACTTCCCTCTTAGAACTGCTTTTGCTGCGTCCCATAGGTTTTGGGTTGTTGTGTTTTCGTTGTCATTTGTTTCTAGATACTTTTTGATTTCCTCTTTGGTTTCTGTAGTGATTCCTTGGTTGTTTAAGAGTGAATTGTTTAGCCTCCATGTGTTTGTATTTTTTGCAGTTTTTTTTTTTCCTGTAATTGATATCTAGTCTCATGGCATTGTGGTCTGAGAAGATGCTTGATATGATTTCAATTTTCTTGAATTTGCTGAGGTTTGATTTGTGACCCAAGATGTGATCTATCCTGGAAAATGTTCCATGTGCACTTGAGAAGAAAGTGTAGTCTGTCGTTTTTGGATGGAATGTCCTATAAATATCAATGAAGTCGAGATGGTCTAATGTGTCATTTAAAGCTTGTGTGTCTTTATTGATTTTCTGTTTGGATGATCTGTCCATTGATGTAAGTGGGGTGTTCAAGTCTCCCACTATTATTGTGTTACTGTCGATGTCCCCTTTTATAGCTGTTAGCATTTGCCTTATGTATTGAGGTGCTCCTGTATTGGGGGCATAGATATTTACCATTGTGATATGTTCTTCTTGAATGGATCCCTTGATCATTATGTAGTGTCCTTCCTTGTCTCTTTTAATAGTCTTTACTTTCAAGTCTAATTTGTCTGATATGAGTATTGCTACTTCAGCTTTCTTTTGACTTCCATTTGCATGGAATATCTTTTTCCATCCCTTGACTTTCAGTCTATATGTATCCCTTGGTCTGAAGTGGGTTTCTTGTAGGCGGCATATAGAAGGGTCTTGTTTTTGTATCCATTCAGCCAGTCTGTGTCTTTTGGTTGGAGCATTTAACCCATTTACATTTAAAGTGATTATTGACATGTGTGTTCCAATTACCATTTTCTTAATTGTTTTGGGTTTGTATTTGTAGGTCTTTTCCTTCTCTTGTGTTTCCTACTTAGAGAAGTTCCTTTAGCACTTGTTGTAAGGCTGGTTTGGTGGTGCTGAATTCTCTTAACTTTTGCTTGTCTGGAAAGCTTTTGATTTCTCCCTCAAATCTGAATGAGATTCTTGCTGGGTAAAGTATTCTTGGCTGTAGGTTTCTCTCTTTCAGGACTTTCAGTATATCCTGCCATTCCCTTCTGGCCTGCAGAGTTTCTGTAGAAAGGTCAGCTGTTATCCTGATGGGTTTTCCCTTATATGTTGTTTGTTGCTTTTCTCTTGCTGCTTTTAAAATTTTTTCTTTGTGTTTAATTGTTGTTAGTTTGATTAATATGTGTCTTGGTGTATTTCTCCTTGGGTTTATTCTGTATGGGACTCTCTGTGCTTCTTGGACTTGGTGAATTATTTCCTTTCCCATGTTGGGGAAGTTTTCCACTAGAACCTCTTCAAATATTTTCTCAGACCCTTTCTTGTTTTCTTCTTCTTCTGGGATGCCTATAATTCGAATGTTCGTATGCTTAGTCTTATCACTGAGGTCTCTGAGACTGTCTTCTAATCTTTTTATTCTTTTTTCTTTTTCCTGCTCTGTGGCAGTTATTTCCCCCATTCTATCTTCCAACTCACTTATTCGTTCTTCTGCCTCAGTCATTCTGCTGGTTATAGCATCTAGAGTATTTTTAATTTCAGTTATTTTGTTATCCATTGCTGTTTGTTTTTCTGAGTTCTTATGAACTGTTTCTTGTACTTTTTCTATTTTGTTATCGAGATTTTGTATCATTTTTACTATCATTACTCTGAATTCTTTTTCAGGCATTTTTCCTATTTCCTCCTCATTTATTTGGTCTTGTGGGTTTTTTTCCTGCTCCTTTGCCTGCATGGTGTTTCTTTGTTTCCTCATGGTTGTCCAAACTTTTGGGGTTGCTTGTCCTGGTGATAGAGGTGTTTATAGAAGACTGTCCAAGCCTCAGACTAATGTCCAAGTATTGGATTTATTAAGTCTAGGAAACACATACATGTATAAGACACACAATTACTGAATCCGTTAGGACATAAGGCTCTAGAAAGACCTGACAGAACCCCAGTGTGCTATCAGATATTCAAAGAGAAACCCAACAGAAATTGACAACTGAAAGAGAACAAATCAGAGACAAAAGCAAAAGCAAACAAACAAACAAATAACACCTTACACATACGAACATTAATCCAGGGAGATTTTGTAAGCTAGGATCAAATATAGAAAAGAGCCAGAGAACCACCAGAGAGAATGGAGATTTTCAGAATGTAATTAGACAACTGTACTAAGAACTAAGATAAAGACAAAGCCTAATATTAAATACCAAGGCAGTGCGTCATCTGGAGAATAGAGCAAGGAGTCTGAGCAGACCGATAGTGTTGCTTATAAGTATGTTAAGATAAAATAAACTTAAAATGGCTGGAATAAAGGGGAACAGAAGAGCGTAATGTGGTTGGAAATATGCAAATAAAAAGAAAGGAATAGAAATGTATAAAAGATAGGGATGAAAGGAAAGTATGAGAGATATATTGTCCGTACTACCAAAAACTTAGCTAGATATAGAAGTATATAAAAAGGCAAAAAAAAAAAAAAAAAAGAATAAAAAATATCCTTAAAAAATTATGTTCTAAAACTTGTAGATCCCTTAGGGCTAAGATTGTATTTAATAAAGGAAAAAAAAAAAAAAGAGAGAGAGAGAAAGAAAAAAAAAATCCAGAACTGATCCCAGAATGAACCAGTTCAATAGGTATTGATACTATTTCTGTTTCCTTAGTGTCTCAGCTGTAAGTGTCCTTCTCCTTGCCTTGGGTTTTTTTGCGTTATTCTGTGACCAGCAGAGGTTCCTTTATTGTTCGTCTGTAAGCCTCGGTGTGTGGGGAGGGAGAGGATACAATAGTGGCTCCTTCTCCTGGGAGTGAGTGAGCAGTGGCACACTGTTGTTACAGTCGGGCTTGGAGGTGCCTGTTGCAGAGGGCGCTGGTGGCTCAGGCGTAAACAGAAAGTCTTAGAGTTGGGCCTCTCTCGGGGTTTTTTTCTTTTTGATACTGCTGTTGTTTTTTTTTTCTCTTGGCTGCCTCCCTGCTGCTGGCGTTGCAAGGGGTTTTAATCTAGCCCCGCCTGAGCGCCTGAGGGTGCTTGTTATCCCTGAGAGCCTTAGGTGGCCCGCAGGGCGTCTCTCCACTGCCTGTTGCAAAGGCTCCGAAAGAGAGAGAGAGGCTACTCGCACGGCTCCTCCCCCCAGCCCGTGAGCCTGCAGCCCCCAGCCACCATCATGGCCGGGCAGCTCTCAGGGATGGGCACTCCTCTCCGCGGACCTCCTCCCTCCTGTCCTCTCCGTCTGTCACCCTACCGGCAACAATGTTTCTCACCCTGAACCAACTCTCTGGTTCCCACGCTCCCGCTCCTGGACCCTCCGTTCAGCCACGGATCGATGTCTCGGTCCGGGAATGCTGAGCTGCGCTGTGGACCCTCCGTATGTTTCTCACTCCCTCCCGTCTGTCACAGCTCCGCTGCTTCACCCTCTTTGAGCCGTCGTAGATGCCTCCCTACCGGCTATGTCGGGCTCCCCGCAGCCCTTTCTGGTGTCCGAGGCTGTCTGCTGGTGTTCAGCTGGTTCTCTGTGGGAATGACTGCGTCCTTCCGTGCATTCCCAATGCATCTGTGGAGAGGGATGCACTCCACGTCTCTCTACTTCGCCGCCATCTTTTCTCTCCATGAATAGCCTTTATTATATGTTCTCTCTATACCCATTTTTGAGAATTTTTATCATAAATGGATGTTGACTTTTGTCAAAAGTTTTTCTGCGTGTATTGAGAAGACGGTATGATTTTTATTCTTCAGTTTTTTTTAATGTGGTATATCACATTGATTGATTTGCAGATATTGAAACATTCTTATATCCCTGGGATAAATCATATCTGATCATGGTGTATGATCCTTTTAATGTATTGTTGAATTTGGTTTCCCAACATTTTGTTGAACATTTTTGCATGTGTGTTTATCAATGATATTGTCCTGTAATTTTTTGTGTATGGGGTGTCTTCGTCTGGTCTGGTTTTTGTATCAGGCTGATGCTGGCTTCGTAGAATGAATTCTTAAGCATTCCTTCCTCTTCAGTTTTTTGGAATAGCTTGAGAAGGATAGGTGTTTGCTGTTCCCTAAATGTTTGGTAAAATTCACAAATGAAGCTAACTGCTCCTGGACTTTTGTTTGTTGGGAGGCTTTTAATCACTGACTCGGTTTCATTTCTGGTAATCAGTCTGTTCATTTTGTGTCTAGATTCAGTCTTGGGATTGTAAATTTCAAGGAGTTTATCCATTTCTTCTAGCTTCTCCATTTTATTGGCATATACTTGTTAGTAGTAATCTCTTACAATCCCTTGTGTTTCTGTGGTGCTGTCTGTAACTAGTCATCTTTCATTTCTAATTTTATTTATTTGGGTCCTCTCTAGACATGCATAAAAGTGTACTTGCAGGTATCTCCTAATTTGTTGGCTGAGATGGCCTAGAAGCAATGGCATCCCAGTAGCAAGGAGCGCATCTCACACTCAGATGTCTGTGTTTAACGTAATTCTTTAACAAAAGGAACCAGGACTCTGGGGTGACCATGGAGCATCCCATGTGCCAGAGGCACCCAATACACTGTGCATGTAGCACAGGAGACAACTCAAGATGCTCCCAGCGGCCAAATCTGGGGCAAACTGAGCAAAAACACATAATGACAGTAATCGATTATAATTCCTACAATAAAATGTGTCCATGATTCATACAGACATAAATACTTGAATAAGTAAATGGGGAAGGAGCAGCTCTCTGTTATTAAGAATTCCAATTTATGAATGTGGAAGAAAGAGGGTGATATAAAATCTCCATTAGACAAACACCGCCATGAAAATTGCTGCTGACAGGATCCACCAATAGGTGTTAAAATCAGTGGGTGAAAATTTGAGGAAAAGCAGTATTTGCCTGGTTTGCAGTATCTTGTCCCACGATATATATTAACTACAAAGGAAAATACAGAAACAGTACAGAGGGGAAACCAGCAGATACCAACCTCACTCAGTGATCAAGGTTAAAATGTGTCATCGTGAAGCCCTCAGTCCAGTGCACTAAGAAGGACAGGCCACCATTTCTGTGTCTTCTTGACAAAAATGTCTCATCTCACAACAATCACGGGGGTACATCAGGCAAACTTAAACTGAAGGCATTCTACAAAGTAACTGATCAACACTCTTCAAAAGTGTCAAGATGATTAAAAATAAATAAGGAAAAATGGAGGAATTCTCCGAGATTTGAGGAGACTGAGAGAAATAAAAAGAAAAGACAATGTGGAATCCTAGATAGAATTCTGGAACAGACAAGGGACAAGAGGGAACATACTGCTGAATTTTGAATAAGATCTGTGGTTTGGTTAGTAATATCTTTTTATTATTAATATTTACTTAGTATTATTAATATCTGTTATTATTAATTCCCCAGTGTTGGTAATTGTGCTATGGTTATAGAACATTGTAAACATTAGTGAAAGCTGAGTGAGGGGTAAACAGGAACTCTTAATGCTATTTTTGTGACTTTTCTGTAGGTATAAACTTGGTTCAAAACATAACATTGAAAAAAACCAAAAAATAAAACTTAGGTGCTTATTGAATGTTTTATCTTCATATTTCCAGCATATTGTACATGTCAAGCTATTGTAGATATTAAATAAACACAGAACTGAATAAATCACTGCTGTATCCACGAACCATCTTAATAGAAAACATTTTATGAAAATCATAATATTAATTTTACCCCAGGCAGGGAAAGCCATTTTGTTCCACTCCTTTATTAGTTCATTCCAAAATCATTTATTGAGCACCTATTATCTTGTAGGCACTCTGCTAAGTGTGGAGCTACTTTGCTAATCAAAAATAAGGAAGACATTTTTTCATAGGCCCTGCTTTTAGTAGAGAATAAAGACATTAATTAAGTTATCACATAAATAAGTTATATCCACTATAAATGAGAAAAAAAACATGATTTTATAATGGGATATTATATGAGAATTTGACTTTGTCAAATAATTCAGTGGTTCTTCCCTGAAGGAAGTACAACAATTTACTAAAGATAGTGGATTTTTTTTAAATTTTATTTATTTATTTATTATTTTTTGGGGGGTACACCAAGTTCAATCATCTGTTTTTATACACATATCCCTGTATTCCCTCCCTCCCTCGAATTCCCCCCACCCTCCCCATCCCAGTCCTCTAAGGCATCATCCATCCTCGAGTTGAACTCCCTTTGTTATACAGCAACTTCCCACTGGCAAGATAGTGGATTTTTTAAAAGTGTAAATAAATAAAAATACAATTTCTCTGTACAGAATTTAAAGAGATCTTCGATTCTTTGTTTTATCTGGATTAAAGTTTAAGTATTTTCTGCTACTGCCATTACTGATGCAATCTTTTCAGGAAGTAAATAGTAAAAACTTACATCATATTTCAAAGTTAACTCCTGATAGAAAATTCAAAACAATGCCAGAAAATTAAGTACACTTTTATGCTAATAGCTTTCCTTTTGTCCCGTCCTTTTCTTGCACCTTTTGGGGTGGGGTGTGTGTGTGTGTATGTGTATGTGTTAAAAAGTAAAGCACAGGGCTTCCAAAGTGGTGCAGTGGTTGAGAATCCGCCTGCCAATGCAGGGGACACGGGTTTGATCCCTGCTCCAGGAAGATCCCACATGCCGCGGAGCAACTGAGGCCGTGCGCCACAACTATTGAGCCTGCACTTTAGAGCCCGTGAGCCACCACTATGGAGCCCATGTGCCGCAACTACTGAAGCCCACGCACCTAGAGCCTGTGCTCCCCAACAAGAGAAGCCACGGCAATGAGGAGCCTGCGCACTGCGACGAAGAGTAGCCCCCACTCACCGCAACTAAAAAGAAAGCCGGCGTACAGCAAAAAACACCCAACACAGCCAATAAAATTAATTAATTAATTAATAAAAAATGTAAAGCACAGTGATTGATTTTTTAATGTGAAATCTCCCATGCATTCCTGAAGTAAACCTCACTTGGTTATCAGGAGTTATTCTTTTTATATATCACCTTAATAAAATTGCTAGTAATTTCTTTAGAATTTTAGATGTATTATCATAAAGCAGTTTGTCCATAATTTCCTATGTTATACTGTCTTTTTCAGGTTTTGAAAACAGTGTTGTACTGACCTCCTAAAAGCTATTTGAGAAGCGTTTCTGTTTTTATTCTTCAGAACATTTAATTTGAGTGGAGACATCTCTGCCTTAAATAAGAAGAATCACTAATTGACCTGGGGTTTTTTTTCTGGGCAAGTATTAATAATGTGTTTTTATTTCTTTGATAGATACAAAACTATTCAAATTGTCTCTTTTTTTTCTGTCAGCCTTGTTAATTTGCATTTTTGAAGAAGTTGCCTATTTCATTCAAATCATCGTATCTACTGGCACAAAGTTACTCATAACATCTGCTACTGTTCCCTGATATGGGCTCTCAAGAACCAAGTTTATTTTTCCTCATTAAGGAATTTGAAAAACAGACAATATATATGAAACAATACTTTCTAGATGGTGCATAACAGGCAGAGCAGAGCTGTGATCCTGGGAGATGGGCCCAAACAACAGAGCCTGGCGATTTCCCGATTTGAGAACAAAGAGGCTGGATTTGGGGCAGATCAAGGTAGCGAGAAGTCACAGGAAAGAGAACAAATGTGAGAGGAAGGGGAGAGAGTGCTCCCCTGATCTGCAGGGGATCCCTTGGAGTCACTGGCTGAGTCTCAGGATACGTACGGTGTATATGAGTGAATAGACACCCCCTGAGATGCAGGACAGGACCACCCGTAAACAGTGAAAGCAATGCGTAATGATGGTATTTTACAAAAGCATCAGCAACATATTGAAGTCAAAACAAAACAAAATGTCAAAATGAAAAATTAGCCCTTCAGAAAGGGCTTGTCATGGAGAAAAAGCATAGAGTCACTTATCTCTTCTAAAGGCACTATGTGCAGTCCTCACTTATTTGCTCCTCAAACAGATGGGGGAGCGGCTGGTACTTGGGGAAGAAGGGGATTTATCTGGCTGGAGCACTTCTTTTGTCCTATCTCTGTCGAACAAAAACATGGGAAAGGAGTAACTTAGATGCTACATAGAATAGCGTCACTTATACATTTATATATACAAAAGCTGTACTACACATATAAATATATGGGTTAAAACCAGAGAAAATGTCTAGGTCTAATTAAATGGAATTCCTTCAGTCTTCTTTGAATTAAATCATTTTTTCTTTAATATCTCCCTGGTGATCCAAAACTTGGTTACTTGAAGGACGTCTTGAAGAATAAGCTCTCTGGCCAAAATTGTGGTGATGCTTGTTATTTAAGGTGTTGGGTCCACAGGCATAAATGCTGCCATCAGTCAGCAATGACACGGCCCTGACCTTCAGAGCATAGTGTTATCCAATTCTTGACTGCTTTCCTCAGACTGCCAGAACATCTACTCCTTGAAACAGGTTAAAAAAGAAAATGTTTTTCTTAATATGTTCTTGTACAGCTTCAAATTGAATTTATTCTTCCAACCTAATACATCTCAGTGTGACCCTGTTTTGAGACTGTGATTTAAAGTAAACAACAGCAAACATAAATACCAGTTCACTCAATATAAGCCACTGTGTAATTCCTGATAATGCAGCGCAGTGTTTTCACTTTATAGAATTGCATGTGCACAACATCTTGGGATATTTAGAAATAAATAAACATGTAAATATCTTAAATTTATTATCACAATAGAGGCAAACTATTTCCAAATGACTGCATAGGACTCTCAATACACATTTTAACATATGGCAATGTTGTGATAAATAGTTGTATGATATGCTTTCAGATTTTTCTTACTGAAATGATTACCTTTTTGAAGCCACACATGGTTGGATCATTTGTTTTCAAAAATGCTTCCTGACAGGAGATGAAAGATTTTATTTCTTTGTTGTGTTTTTCATGCTGAAGTGCAATTTTTCTCTTATAGCATTTATTTTTAAAGGACTTGTGAAGCTGAACTATGATGTTCTTTTAAAAGTGGAATAGTTAGTATAAAAAAATTACAGATTTTTCTAAGTACATTTATGCCTTTAATATCTAGTTAAATGATGTCACCTCCTTAGCAAAGTTAGAGTGTATCTTCATCTCTCCATGAAAACAGGGTTGTTTTGTTTTGAGATTACAGATGCATTTAATAAGGTATATTTGAAAAAGTGGTAGAAAATTTTATTTGTGGAATACTAATGTGGTGTATGATTAGCTAAGCTTGTTTTACTGCCATTTATACATGCAGGTACCTACACACAAGTACTACACACAAGACGGATGCAAACGTATCATCAGTGAACTCTCCCATCACAATGTGTTTGTGTATTGGGAAGAGCTAAGTCAGACTCCATGTTAGATCTGTTTGTTTTACATTAACCTTTGCATTTTATCGCTTTGGCTACAAGTTTAGAATGTTGCTTTCTAGCCTAAAATGTACAGGACAGCCCATTCTCAAACCTCTGACCTTTAAAGGTATAACGCTTTTCCATTCATTAAAGTTGCAGAACAAAGAACAACACGTGCCTTGTTGGAGGTTTAGAGGAACATAGTGACCTAACCTAGGTGGACAGCTGGAAGAACAAAGGATTCTGACACCAGGAAGTCTGCAATAACCAACAATACCCCCTTTCCTTTTTAGAATAAAAGAAGCCTGAATTCTAACTCAGGCACGATAGTTTTTTGACAGACACGAGTCCGCCATTTTCTTGGTCTGCCAGCTTTCCAAATAAAGTAGTATTCCTTTCCTCAGCACCTCCTCTCTGATTCATTGGCCTTTCATGTGGCGGGCAGAGCAAGCTTAGACTCAGTAGCACATATAGAGACCAGCTGTTTGTTTCAAAAATGGATATTCATTTAAAATATAGGTTGCTGAGTTCAATTTATATAAAGTCCTTTAGAAATCAAATATAATTGTGGTTTTAAAAATCCCCTTTAATGATGCACAATTTTATCAAATAAATTTGAACCCTTTGGTGAAATAGCTAACTTTCTAGGATGTCATGTCCTCCCAGATTTGATGCAGCTGATGGTTCAAGTTCTAGCACGAGAATGGCAGAAGTTTAGTTTTCAATCTTTCCCCTTCTCCTACCAAATAGCAGACAAAAAACCAGGAGAACAGAGTTAAAACAAACAAGCAAACTCGGCTGACCTCATGAACTGGATGTTGCGACAGGAGCTCTCTCCGGGCAAGTGTGTCCGGAGCAGCGGCAGGTGTGGCCCAGGGCTGGGTGGTAACAGACGCGCTGCTTGGAGGGAGGAGGTGAGAGGCACCCTGGAAGCGGTAGGTGGTTTGGGCGATGGGGGTGCCTGCCAGGGTGGGCAGCACGGGGAGGGGCTGAGGACTCCAGGAAGACCCAGGAGTGCCGAGGTCAAATACACTCTGGAGGGTTTCAGAAACCTCCAGCCCGGGTTTCCTGTGGGAGCACAGAGGCCGCCCAGGGAAGGGGCCCAGAGATCTCCCAGTGCAGGAAGGAGGACCAGAGACGGCGGGTGCTGCCGGGGAGAACGGGGCTCAGAACGTACCAGCAGAACACGACGCTCTCTCTCGTAGCAGAGCTTATCCCTGGAGGGCAAGTCGTCAGTCAGCTTCTGCTCTTCTTCCTGAGGCCGGGATACCCACACCTACAGGCCCGGGTGCGTGGCGATCACGAGACAGTTCACTCCTGGTGCTTTGTCAGCTTCTCTGCGCGCCTGCGTTCCTTTCTGTTGCTGTGCTGTACCTTTCCCTTTCTTAAGGATGTTTAAGATGGAATCCTCTTTAGGGCCTTGTGAGTTAAGGTATCTGACCATGTATTGTTGCCACATAAACTTTGATGCGGGATATGATGGGACCGACTTCACTGAGCTTTCACAGTGGTTGTTTAAATCGGGTTGTGTCTGCTAATAACGTGTTATGCTTGTAAATCTACTGATGACCACATCCAGACGCCGATCCTTCTCTTCTGATGCTAGAACTCAACACCTACGCTCGGACGTCCTGCATGAATCTCACATTCAATACACCTGAAACTGAACTCGAAAAGTCTTCGCTGGATTATACATGCCTGCAACTCTTAGTTTCTAGAATGTTCCCTACAAGTGTTGATCTTCCGTAATTACCCCCAGATACTCAATCGCTTTTTAACCCTCCATCCCCACTCCAGGTTCTGACACCACATCACTTTAGGTCCTCAAACACACAAGGCCTTCATTACTTTGCCTAGACTGTTCAGCCTACGGCTTCTGAGCAGACCCAGGTCACAGCCACAAGGGATGCTGTTTGTTGTGGACTGGCCTGCTGGCTCTTTCCATAAAACCCACAGATGCTAGAGCAGTGATTTACCATCCATCTCAGACACAAGAGCTGAGGACTTACAAAGCATTCATAGCATAAAGTCCTTCCAGGCTCCACAGTGATTCATCCTCTCCAGTGCATATCTCCTTTCATCAGAAAAAGAAACAACTTTATTCTCTAGCTTGGCGTTTCTTCTCTTTGTCAAAACGTGGGCTGTGGAGTCAGATAAACCCAGCTCTGCCTCTTTGCCTCACCATGTGATCTTGGGCAGTTTACATCGTCTTTAAAGGCCTGTTTCTCATTTATTAAACTGAATTATATGACAGAAAATACCTCATTAATGTGATAAATAAGTGATCTTCTAAACACTTATTGATCATAGGGTAATCTCATAATAAATTATATCCGAGTTTATTTTCATTATTATTACCAAAAGAATATTCATTCTTATTCCAGTTGACCATTCAAAATTTTCTAATCATGTCTGAGTACCTAATAGGGTACCTCAAACCATATGATCCTGCCTTCCCATTCAGGTTAATTTCCATCCTCCCTCACTGAGGTCAGCTTGAACTTGATGTTCTCCTCAGTTATCTGAGTGTACCTACCTCTTCTTCTTCTGTATACTGAAAGCACTTGCCAGTGTACTGACATTTTGGCATCATGTAGTAACTTTCCAAATGTGTACATCCTTCATATTCCTTTTTTAGGATAGGAAAATGGACTCTATTAATTTACCTTCACAGTACCTACATAGATATTTAGAAATGACTGTTCAAAATATTGGGTTTTTTAAAAATCATTTTGATCCAGTATTGGATAGTTAGCAAGGTAAATTAGCAAATTTTGAGGTAGCATAGGGAAAAAACCTAGCATAGGTAATCTTTCAAAGGACAAGATTGAACATATTAGAATCTCAAAGCTAAAGTCATCAAGAAATTATTGTCTTTTAGTTTTTTTATTTTTTGCATTATACAGAAATCATTGTGGAATAATGAAAAGTCACAAAACTCAGAAAAATAGTTCCCCTCTACAGTTCACACAGCTTCCTCCAATGTTAATACCTATAGAACATAATGAAATGCTCAAAATCAGGAAATTAACATCCATTCAATACTGTTAACTAATCTGCAGACTTTACTGAGTCTTTCCACTGTCCCACTAATGCCCTTCTTCAGGTGTAGGATCCCATGGTGTGTTTGGCTTCAGGTCGCCTTAAAATCCTCCAGTCAGGACGAGATTTGTCTTCATGATCTTGACATGTTTGATTAGTACTGGCCGGCTGTTTTGTAGGTGTCTCTGGGTTTGGGTTTGTGTGATTTGTTTTCGTGAATAAACCTTGGAAGATGCCCACATGTGACACTGCGCCTTTAGATGACACGTTTCTCATTGGTGGGATTAGCTTCATCGCTTGGTTAGGCTGGAGTCTGAGCCGATTTCTCCGTGTGCTTTTTCCCTTTGTAATTAACAAGCATTTTCTTGGAAGCGAGTTTGTGATTATACGACTAATCTATTTCTTATCAAACTTTCACTCTTTACTTTTAGCATCCATTGATAAGTCTTTCCTGCAGCAAGTGCTAGAGAGGGTTCAAATACTGATTTTATATTCTTATCAATCCTTCTCAATGATGATTGGAATTCTCCTGTCATGAGGAACTGTCCGTTCACCCTCTTTATTTATTTATTCAATTATTTCTTTGTATCAGCACAGACTTGTGGATATTAAATTTTTCCCTAGGGTTATAACCCATTACCATCATTATTATTGCTCTTTTTTTCCCCCCAGATTTGGCCATTGGGAGCTTCTTAAACTGTCTCCTGTGTAGTTCTGACATGCCTGCATCAAGTGTTGAGCATTTCATCAATAGTAAGTGTGAATAATTTTATGTTTATTCTTCACAGTTTTATTCTTTTATGAATTAACTCATGTCATTAGTAATATCTGCCTTCAAAGAAGAAAATTCTTGGAAAATTATATATGTTTTGGGGACTTCACAGCTAATCAGTTATTGGGCCGTCTTGGATCTATATTTTAAAAACTTCATAGATTCTGTAATTTCTATGTTATCTGCTCTATTCTATCCTCTTTTTACCATTGTCTTTATATACTTGATGAATGAAAAAAAGGAAATACACTGTATTTTATGTAATACTCAAATCATAATTGGAAAACATAATGGGTCAATATATTGTATTTTAATTTGGCTCCAGCACCCTTATTTTCTAAACTAATGGTGCTTCACCTATTTGTTTCCACTTCAGAACAATTTCCTCTAAAACATAATTATGATTTTAAAAGATTTGCTATAATAACCATGCTATTTATGGCCACTAGATTTCTCTCCATGAGACCAAGGTGATTCAAATTTTATTTAGGAAAGAAGTTTTTGTAAAATACTTATATAACAATCTTCATAGGTTAAAAGCATTGTAAAATATGAGATAATTAATATAAGAATGGGGAAATGACCATGAGTAAACACATGAAGATAGCAAATGTCTGTGCCACTTAATTTTCAACCAACACTTAACTATTTTGAAGAATACATATGCAGACCTAACCTGATAATATAACATATTATATTATTTATCCTAGTTTTTCTTTACCTCAAACTATTTTTTGGAAGATCTAACTGGCTTTATTCAACAATTCTTGAATTAGACAGCACCCCAGGTAATTAGAAGGGTGCTCCCCTCAAACTATTTTTAAAGCAATCTACTTGAGGTGTCTTTGTCATCATCCTTTTCACACCCTTTTTTGAATAAATGGTGGAAGGATGGAATCAGTCAATATCCCTGCTAGATGGACATTAAGGGTTTGTAATTCTTAGACAGCACTGTTTTCTTTACATAAAAATATTTTGATTCTGCATAAATTCTCCACTCATAGCACAACATGGGCCTAGAAATAGTTTATATTAAAATCTTACAGTTGCTGCAAACCTTGATTTATAATAAAAATTATAAAGTACTTTAAACAAATAATGACAATTACAGTGATAATAGGTATAATCTACCATGTTTTTATGCAAAAGTTAATTAACAGATATCAGTTGAATACAGTCAATGATAATAAATGTAAAAGAAAAGAATTTACAAAATGGGAGGTGATTGGGATTGCCATATATACATTAATATGTATAAAGTAGGTGACTAATAATAAAAAATATAAAATTGTACACTTAAAAAAATCTTATCTGCTGCAAATTAAAAAAAAAGTATAGCTTCCAACAAAAACTATTTCAAAGAATAATTTCCAATAAAGCTTATTATCTGCATTTTAAAAACCAAAAAAATAAAATTTACTAAACATTGCACATTGTGGGTGACCTTATTTCTCTCCGTGGTTACCCAGCCACTGGAAAAGGCTTGTATTTGACGTGGCTGTCCTCCAGCTGTCACTTCCAGGTTCTTCTCACAGTTGACACGCTCATCCTTTTTCTCATCGAGATTTCGTTGCTTTCCCTCCCCCAGTTTTTTTTCACTCATATTTACCACTTTGTAATAGATCTCATATCTGTTTCAACTGATGAAAATCAGCAACATGTATTAGGAAGCATAATCACATCTAGAGGAGGAAATGTAGTTTAGAAAATATCTATATTTAATCTAAGTTTTTGTTTTATACCAAGGCACTTGAGTTCACATTAAGATGTAAAAAACAAAATGGAAATTGAAGTTCTTCAACTTGAATGTTATTTCAGAACCTGCAGTCTGTTTTCATGCTTTCTGCATTAAACTGATTTTTATTTTTATTTATTTTTTAATATTCTTTTCCATTATGGCTTATGACAGAATATTGAATATAGTTCCCTGTGCTATACAGTAGGAGCTTGTTTATCCATTCTATATATAATAGTTAGCATCTGCTAACCCCAAACTCCCACTCCATCTCTCCCCCATCTCCTCCTTCCCCCTTGGCAACCACAAGTCTGTTCTCTTATGTTTGTGAGTCTGTTTCTGTTTCATAGATAAGTTCATTTGTGTCATATTTTAGATTCCATGTATATAAGTGATGTCATAGGGTATTTGTCTTCCTCTTCCTGACTCAGTATGATTATCTCTAAGTCCATCTGTGTTGCTGCAAATGGCATTATTTCATTCTTCTTTATAGCTTAGTAATATTCCATTACACACACACACACACACACACACCCCTATCTATCTATATCTCATCTTCTTTATCCATTCATCTGTTGATGGACATTTAGGTTGCTTCCATGTCCTGGCTATTGTAAACAGCACTGCTGTGAACATTGTAGTGCATGTATCTTTCTGGATTATGGTTTTCTCTGGATATATGCCCAGGAGTAGCCTTACTGGATCATATGGTAGCTCTATTTTTAGTTTTTCTTAGGAACCCCCATGCTGTTCTCCATAGTGGCTCTACCAATTTACATTCCCACCAATAGTGTAGGAGGGTTCCCTTTTCTCCACACCCTCTCCAGCATTTGTTGTTTGTATTTTTTTTGATGATGGCCATTCTGACTGGCATGAGGTAATATATCATTGTAGTTTTGATTTGCATTTCTCTAATAATTAACAACATTGAACATCTTTTCAGGTGTCTCTTGGCCATCTGTATGTCTTCTTTGGAGAAATGTCTCTTTAGTTTTTCTACCCACCTTTCAATTGGGTTGTTTGGTTTTTGGTTGTTGAGTTGCATGAGCTGTGCATTAAACTATTTTTTAAAATATAAAAGAAATTCAGAGTAAGTCATGATTGTGGAATAAAACTGGAAAATGAGAAGTTCCACCTAACATCTGAAAGATCTGCCCAAGGGTCTGTAAAATTGATGCTGCTTTGTAATTATAAGTCAGAAATTATCAGACATGAAATAATTTGATGAAAATAAAATAACACACACATAATAATTGTATATCCTGAACTTAAAATTATTACCACTTAGCCATAGCTCTTAAATTTTTCTTCGCTTTTAAAGTATTCTTTTTTCTTCCAGTTTTATTGAGATATAATTAACATATAGCTAAGATGTTTTGACTTATGTATATCATGAAATGATTACTACGGTAAGTTTTGTAAACATCCATCATCTCATATAGATACAAAAGAAAAGAAAAAGACAAAAATATTTTTTCTTGTGATAAGAACTCAGGATTTACTCCCTTAACTATTTTCATATATAATGTACATCAGTGTTAATTATGTTAGTCATGTAGTACATTGCATCCATTGTACTTGTTATCTTATAACTGGAAGTTTGTAGCTTTTGACCACCTTCATCCAATTTCCCCTAGTCCCATATTCTTGAGTATCTGTTTAATAAAAAACAACAAATGGGGAAAATTTTATAACAAAAAGATAATTGTCAATAATAATAAGTACATCAGCACATTTATTATAATATGAAAGTGAGCAGAGTGGTTTAATGCTCAGATTCTGGAAGGAGAGAAACTAATTCAAAGCCTCCTCTACCATTTACTAGTTGTGGGATGTTGAGTATGTTTTCCAGTTCTCTTTGCCTCTCTTTCCTCATCTACAAAACTGGCATGATGAGTTGCAAACTTATAGATTTGTTGGGAAGATCAAAGTGTTACCGAGTCCAAGCTCACTCTGCTTGCTGCACAGCAAGCCAATGAATTATATTTCTTGTTGAGGCAAGGAATATAACTTTATTCAGAAAGCTGGCAGACCAAGAAGATGGCAGACTAGTGTCTCCAGAAAACCATCTTATTGGGGTCTGGATGCTAGTTTGTTTTATAGAATCAGAGAGGGAGAGGCATTGAGGAAGTAAAGTAAAAGAGCAGAATAGAGAGGTAGAGGTGCAGGGAAGTAAAGTCAAAGGGCTATCAGTCTTGCAAAACATCTCCTGGAATGACCAGCCTTGGTGAGGGTATGTGTTAATTTCAGGGTTCTCTGAGGCAGGCCATTATATATGATTATAATAACAAAAGCAACGAAAAGCAAAAGTTAAAGTCAAAGAAACAGACCCAACATGGATTCCAATTTAGTTCTTTCCTGTTACAAAAGGAGATAATAGATATTGTTGTTGTTCTTATTATTATTGTAGTCAAACATGTTAAAATACAGTTATTCATTTTATTTTTTTAATTTAATTTTTAAATTTTATATTGGAGTATAGTTGATTTACAATGTCCTGTTAGTTTCAGGTGCACAGCAAAGTAATTCAGATACGTATATGTATACGTATACATATATCCATTCTTTTTCTGATTATTTTCCCATGTAGGTTATTACAGAATATTCAGTAGAGTTCCCTGTATTATACAGTAGGTCCTTGTTGACTACCTATTTTATATATAATAGTGTGTATATGTTAATCTTAAACTCCTAATTTATCCCTCCCCCCAATCCCCACGTTTCCCCATTGGTAACCATAGGTTTGTTTTCAGAATCTGTGACTCTGTTTCTGTTTTGTAAATAAGCTCATTTACATAATTTTTTTAGAGTCCACATATAAGTGATATCATATGTTATTTGTCTTTCCCTGTCTGACATTTCACTTAGTATGATAATTTCTAGGTCCATCTATGTTGCTGCAAATGGCATTATTTCATTTTTTTAATGGCTGAGTAATATTCCATTGTATATATGTACTACATCTTCTTTATCCATTCCTCTGTCAATGGACATTTAGGTGGCTTCCCTGTCTTGGCTATTGTAAATAGTGCTGTAATGAACACTGGGGTGCATGCATCTTTTCAAATTATGGTTTTCTCCAGACATATGCCCAAGAATGGAATTGCTGGAGCATATCGTAGTTTTTAGTTTTTTAAGGAACTTCCATTCTGTTCTCCATAATGGTTGTACCAATTTACATTCCCACCGACAGTGTGGTGGGAATGTAATTCCCTTTTCCCCACACCCTCTCCAGCATTTATTGTTTGCAGACTTTTTTTTTTTTTTACTAATTCTCGCCACTTCCTTCATTTTTTTTGGATATACAATAAACTGCACATATTTAAAGTGTACAATTTGATATTTTTTTCTTATTAGTAATGTATATGTGGCAATCCCAATCTCCAGATTCATCCCACCCCCACCCCCGCCACCCCCCCACTTTTTCCCCTTGGTGTCCATACAGTTGATCTGTACCGTTTTTCTAGATTCTGCATATATGCGTTAATATATGGTGTTTGTTTTTCTCTTTCTGACTTACTTCACTCTTATGACAATCTCTAGGTCCATCCATGTCTCTACAAATGTCCCAATTTCATTCCTTTTTACAGCTGAGTAATATTCCATTGTATGTATGTATCACATCTTCTTTATCCATTCCTCTGTTGATGGACATTTAGGTTGCTTCCATGACCTGACTATTGTAAATAGTGCTGCAATGAACATTGGGGTGCATGTGTCTTTCTGAATTATGGTGTTCTCTGGGCATATGCCTAGTAGTGGGATTCCTGGGTCATATGGTAATTCTGTTTTTAGTTTTTTAAGGAACCTCCATACTGTTCTCCATAGTGGCTGTATCAATTTACATTCCCACCAACAGTGCAAGAGCGTTTCCTTTTCTCCACACCCTCTCCAACATTTACTGTTTGTAGATTTTCTGATGATACCCATTCTAACTGGTGTGAGATGATACCTCATTGTAGTTTTGATTTTCATTTCCTTAATAATTAGTAACGTTGAACAGCTTTACATGTGCCTCTTGGCCATCTGTGTGTCTTCTTTGGAGAAATGCCTATTTAGATCTTCTGCCCATTTTTTGATTGGGTTGTTTGTTTTTTTGATAATGAGCTGCATGAAGTGTTTACATATTTTGGAGATTAATCCTTTGTCTGTTGATTTGTTTGCAAATATTTTCTCCCATTCTGAGGGTTGTCTTTTCATCTTGTTTATAGTTTCCTTTACTGTGTGAAAGCTTTTAAGTTTCATTAGGTCCCACTTGTTTATTTTTGTTTTTACTTCCATTACTCTAGAAGGTAGGTCAAAAAAGATCTCACTGTGATTTATGTCAAAGAGTGTTCTTCCTATGTTTTCCTCTAAGAGTTTTATAGTGTCTGGCCTTACACTAAGGTCTTTAATCCATTTTGAGTTTATTTTTGTGTATGGTGTTAGGGGAAATATAGTTATTTATTTTCTAACAGATCTCTCTTTCCTTAAAAATGAGCTAAGATAATTAGATATTGGTAAAATAATAATCATCAATTTGACAGGAATAAAAAGTCAAGTCAAAGCATTTTTTAAAAAATTTCAAATCAAGGAGAGTGGACCAAGGACAGCTGAGTCACACACATTTTCTGGCCTGGAAACTCACTATAAGCCCCGAATCTGGTGTCCCATTGAGTACCACACCCATATTGGTGCTTGATAAATGTTTGATTAAAGGGCCAAACTATTTTCACTTCAAACATTTATCTTTAGAACTTTGTGTTCTTTCATTTCAGCTATAGGCACTCTTTTTGCCCTCTGCATATATATTGTTTCAAAAATGCAAGAATTGGCAGTAAGTAGTTCATGAATGGTATTAGCAAAACTCTAAAGGAAATCTAAATACAAGAGAGAATTTCAACACGTGAAAAACCCATGCAAGCCATATGGATGAATTTAAAATATGGGGAACATTCACAACCAGGTTTTCCTATAAAATAAAGATTAATCAGGTTAATATTTATAATTTGTAGGTTGTTATTAAAGATTATATATAAGATTGTATAGTATTATGGTCCTTTTCTACTCAAGCTGTTTGTGTTTTAAAAGAAAATATAATTCTCCCATAAGCTGAGTTTCCAATAAATCTTAAACCGATGGGAAATTCTAGGACTGAAGAAAGTAGCTGGCCCAGGTTGTGGCCAAGTAATTTATTTTCAGTTTACTTCTTGTGTTACTGAGTCCAAGCTTGCTCTGCTCACTGCACAACAGACCAATAAATTGGAGACAAGGTGTTGAGGCAAGGAATACAACTTTATTCGGAAAGCTGGCAGACCAAGAAGATGGCAGAGTAGTGTCTCCTAAAAACCATCTTCTTGGGGTCTGGATGCCAGTTTCTTTTACAGAATCAGACAGGGAGAGGCTGTGAGGAAGTAAAGTAAAAAGGTAGAATAGAGAGGGAGAGGCAGTGAGGAAGTAAAGTAAAAGGGCCATCAGTCTTGAAAAGCATCTCCTGAAATGACCAGCCTCGGTGAGGGGATGTGCTACTTTCTTCTTTCTTTCAGCCATTCACACAGGTGGGCAGGGTTAGATTGTCTCCCTGTGAGCTGAACAGAGGTACTTTAGTGTAACATTCAAGTGGAAGGAGGATTCCCTGAGATAGGTCATTATGTATGATTATAGTAACAAAAGCAATGAGAAGCAGAGGTTAAAGTCAAAGAAACAGATTGAATATGGAGTCTGATTTAGCTCTTCCCTGTCATACTTGGTAACTTCAAAATGAGGGCCTTCTCCAATTTGTTCATTAAAGGAGAGTAAGTGTTCATTAAAAGGCCTAGCGAGGTAGGTAACAGTTATTCCTGGAGCTGACTTTCCAGGGCTGCATCCCCTGTGCCCCACGCTGAAATCCCTCCCTACAAGACTGACAGAGTGCTGTTTCTTTTTGGACATTTTGAGTAAGGAATCACTCACCACTGATTGCTAGTTAGAACTAAATTAGTTCAGTGGAGGTTTTTTGAAGCATTTAAAAGATTCTGTTGAATTAAAAACACTAGAACCCTGATTTTACCCAAGTTAAGCAATTTTTATTACTTTAAACCTTTGTAACAATTATAAATGATGTATTTTTCTCCTTTTTATTTTAACAGACCAGAAGCTCAGCCACATCCAGACTAACCTAAAAAATCGAAAATGTGTCAGTTATTTTTAATTGCTAGGTTCAAGGTAGAGCAATTTAAAATGACTAGAGATTCCATTTTTCTTCCAGTACTTTAATTTGGAACTGAGTCAAGTAATTCTTCACTATGGCAATCTAAATTATAAGCCAATTTACAAATGGAACATTTTAAGAATCTTAGATGAGGAAGAGGCCATTAAAATAAATAAAAATGGATGTAGAAGATTATTAGAGTCTAACTGTTTTGGACTGGGAGCAAGGATGGCATCATATTTTTTAACATGATATAGATGAATTAAAATCTTATGTAAACGCTAATCTGTACTGGTAAAACCATACTCTGAGAATCATATTCATTGATAAGTGCTGTAATTTGAGAGGGTCTTTGCCAATCTGAAGCATGTGAAAAGGAGAGCAGGTTGGATCATTAAAGAGATTCAAAATGCCTTACGTTTAAAATAAGTGAGGGACTTCACTGGTGGCACAGTGGTTAAGAATCCACCTGCCAATGCAGGGGACATGGGTTTGAGCCCTGGTCTGGGAGGATCCCACATGCTGCGGAGCAACTAAGCCCATGCACCACAACTACTGAAGCCCACGCACCCAGAGACCATGCTTCACAAGAGAAGCCACCACAACGAGAAGCGCAAGCACTGCAATGAAGAGGAGCCCCTGCTCAGCGCAACTAGAGAAAGCCTGTGAGCAGCAACAAAGACCCAACACAGCCAATAAATAAATAAATAAATTTATTTTAAAAAAGTAAATAAATAAAATAAGTGATATGATTGGAGCTATTTAGAAAAGGAAAGAGAAGATCAAGAAAGCAGTTAGAACTGTTTTAAAAGTTCCTGAGTAACTGTGATGTATAATAGGAATGCTTGTCAATTTCTGAGGAAAAAGTGAATTAAGCTAGGACCAAAGAATGAATGTGACCAAAGGGTGCATTTATCATTAATTTAAGAAATAATTTTCTATCAATTAAGTATAGACAAATATGGTGAAAATTAGAGCTCTCCATCACCAAAATTAGACTCGGAAAGCCTAGAAGATTAAGAAAGTCGTAACTTGCCTGGTGTAAGAGACATAAATGGAGACTCAGAAGCTGGAAATTCAATTTCCTTTTTCCTGGTATAGTAGTTTTGTATCTAGTGTTTTCCACAAACTAACATATGTGACACTTCTCTGAATTCAAAACCAGATCTAAAGTGGAATCAGTTAGAAAAACTATCCCTTATTTCTTGTTATTGCTTCATATTCCTCCATCAAGATTATCAAATTCACCTTGACAACATGACTTAGCAAAGACTAAAGGAACTTCTTTATAGTCAACAGTCTTTCTCAAATGTTTCCATTTGAAATAAGCCCAGTACCAGAGACAAGTCAATATGGAGCATAAGTCTGGATGGATAATTTGAAATACCCAATGGAAGTAGCAAATTTCTTTTAGGTTTCACTCTGGGCTTTTAAAATGCATTTGAATGTTTTATTCTAATAAAGTTGTTAAACGTGTTAGATAATGTTTTCCCGAGACTTTTTGAGAAAAATTAATGCTTTAGAAAAATGTCACTTTTTAAAATATATTTATTTATTTACTTATTTTTATTGGCTGCGTTGGGTCTTCATTGCTGCGTGCTGGCTTTCTCTAGTTGCAGCAAGCGGGGGCTACTCTTGGTTGTCGTGCACAGGCTTCTTCTTGTGGTGGCTTCTCTTGTTGTGGAGCATAGGCTCCAGGCACGGGGGTTTCAGTAGTTGTGGTGCATGGGCTTAGTTGCTCTGCGGCATGTGGGATCCTCCCAGACTAGGACTCGAACCCATGTCCCCTGCATTGGCAGGCGGATTCTTAACCACTGTGCCACCAGGGAAGTCCAAATGTGTCACTTTTTACTGGAACTTGGCATATCTACACTTGCAGGCAAACAGTCCACAGTTTGAGAAGGACAACATGAAGATGTCAGATAGGTATCATGGGAAATCTAGACTTTTAAGTTACAGTACAGTTTATTCATATCCAAATGAATTATTACCATGTTTTAAAATAACTGTAAGCAAAAGACCCTTTTTACAAGTTACTAAAGACAAATAAAAAAATACATAATTGTAGAAGAGCTGTAAATATGAAAGAATATTTGCCACATTTTTTTCTCCCAAGAGCAACATTTTAAACTGTCTTCCATGAAGTGGCCTAACCATTTATTTTCATTTAGAAAATGTAAAGCACTTCAATGCCAGTTACTTTAAATTAGTGTAAAAGCTTTATAAAGTCGAGTCATTATAGTTTCGACCATTGGTCTAAAGAGCTTCCTGAAGATCTGAAGTGAAAAGTAAGACTATGAGAGGTATGTTTCATCATCGCTACTGCTGAGCACCCAAGTTTAAGACATGCTTCCAATAAAAGCGATTAAGTAATAGAAGTGACAAAGTGCTCCGTCTAGAGACTGAACCCTAAAAGTTACTTCAGCGTCATTAGACTTAAATATTAGAGAATAATCACTGAACTGGGAAATGGAAAACTACTGAGAGGTCCACGACCCTGTTTCCCAAATACGGTGTAGGAAGTGGGGGCGAGGGGTCGACCATGAAGAGCTTCACCGTGTCTTGTTTAACAGATTTTTCTTAATCCACCATAAAGGTTTAAGAGTGGGACTGACATGATCAATTTTTTTATTTTAGAAAACTTAACTGAGTAGACATTTTAAATGAGAATATGGGCAAAGGATTAGAGATAGATAATATGGAGGTTTTAGATAAAAAATAATGAAAACTTAGGCTAGAGAAGTAACATATAGAATAGAAATATTTACAAGATGTGAAGTGAATGCAGTGAAAAGATCTGGTAGTCATTGTGATGTAGGGATGTCTAAAAGATAGACAAACTCAGACCAACCCCTGGATGGTTAGCATAACTGTGTGAAAGGGGTGCCATTTTTTGAGATGGTTACTAAAGGGAAGAAGAACAGAGCATTGTTATGCAGGGAAGGGAGAGTAAACAAGCAGTGCGTTGTGTATGCACTTGTTAAACTGGAGGTGCATATTGGACATATTGGAATATTTTGCTATTCACAACCGTATCCTCACAGATCCAACCACCAGAACAAAGATAGGCTTGAAGCAATGTTCTGTGTCTGGTAGTCCATCCAATTCAAAATAATCTGCTCATTGGCTTTATTCTCAAATAGAGATGTGTCTCAAGATATGGAGTCGGATTCTTTAGGGAACATATATTTATTCACATGGGAGAGTTAGCTTGATCTTTAGGCTGAATTATTTCTATAGCTCTTAGGGTTGAAAGTACTTCACTTCTTCCTAATACTAAATATAAATTTTGTAATAATTTTGTGCAGTAACATATTTCTGCCTAAATGTACAGTCTCAGGTTTAACTCTCCACTTATGAATCAGACTCTTTATCTTAACAAGGTTAACTTTGAAGAAGCATTTCTTTGGGCCAAAATTAAGTTGCAACAAATAATTGGCGTTAAATAGACCATGTCTATGAACAGCTTATAATTGTTAGATATATTATAACTTAAAATAACCCATGTGTTTGTGAATTTTAAATCAATGCAAAGTAATTGGTGGAGGAAAAAGGAAATTGAGATGGAAATTTAAAATACTTAATAGTGGTAATTATAATGCTACTATGATACTTTAGGGATTAGCAAAAAATTATTTAGGCAAAAATAGGTAGCCTTTAATGCTTATATTAAAAAATAAAAGTTGGAAAATTGATTGTAATATTTAACTGAAGATGTTATAGAAAGATATGCAGAATAAACTCAGGAAAATTATATGGAGGGGAGTATTTAGACATGGAAATGAATGGAAGAAGAGATACATGTGGTAAAGAACAAGATAATAACAAGGGTAGTTTTTAAAAAAAAATACTGATAGAATAGATAAATATATGGCCAAATTGATTCAATACACAGAGAATGATAAGTAAGTAGTATTACTAAATACAAAGGAACAAAATTTCAAATGCAAAAGAGTTAACATTTGTAGCTCTGTCTTAGCAATGAGAAAATGCAGGCTTAGCAACCCATCCTACTCTGGGGAATACAGCTTATCAGTAACTCTAAAATGTGAGTCTGATTCCAGAGTCAGCACATTTTAAATTTTTTATTTATTTATGTATTTATTTATTTATTTTTGGCTGCGTTGGGTCTTCATTGCTGCTCACTGGCTTTCTTTAGTTGGGGCAAGTGGGGGCTACTCTTTGTTGTGGTGCATGGGCTTCTCATTGTGGTGGCTTCTCCTGTAGTGGAGCACAGGCTCTAGGTGCACAGGCTTCAGTAGTGGTGGCACACGGACTTAGTTGCTCTGCTGCATGTGGGATCTTCATGGGCCAGGAATTGAACCCGTGTCCCTGGCATTAGAAGGCAGATTTTTTTTTCTTAATATTTATTTATTTAATTTTTAGCTGCATTGGGTCTTTGTTGCTGTGTGCTGGCTTTCTCTCGTCGTGGTGAGCTGGGGCTACTCCTCATTGCGGTGTGTGGGCTTCTCATTGTGGAGGCCTCTCTTGTTGTGGAGCACAGGCCCTAGAGCATGCAGGCTTCAGTAGTTGCAGCAATATGGGCTCAGTGGTTGTGGCGCTCAGGCTTAGTTGCTCTGCAGCATGTGGGATCTTCCCAGACCAGGGATCAAACCCATGTCTCCTGCATTGGCAGGCAGATTCTTAACCACCGCACCACCAGGGAAGTCCCCATTTAAATTTATGCAATACACCACCCTCCTTACTGTGGCAAACAAAACAAAAAATAGAGCTTATTAGTCCCCCGAACTGTATTTGTATAGTTCATCCTTTGTACCTCGAGTGTTTTTCAGCTAACCTTCTATCGTAGGTGTCGAGCCATCCCAGGCTTTAGAAACAGAATAGGCAGCATGTTGCCTCATAGGGGAAACTGAGGTATCCAGGCATTAATTCCATCTTCGCACATCAGTGTCTCCTAAAAGGTTATCTTTATAGATGCATTCAAGTCACTTTCATTCTTATATTTGCATATTCATACATCCTTATATACACACTTACATACATATATACATTTATTTGCTCACCCAAAAATACCAGGTTAGTATTCTTGATCCTTCCTACCCCTCTGGCCACTTAATCACAGCAGGTGAAATAGGTCAGAAATCAGGACTGTTAAATTAAGGGTATTGTTAATAAATATCTATCAAATGAATAAATTATAAACAAATAGCACATGCTAAGTGGAAGTGAAATTACCTGTTTAATCGTACAACCCTCTGATTAGACTATAAGCTCCTTAAGAGCGGAAGATGTGGCTCCTTTTCCCCAAATATCCCTCATAGTTATTAGCCTAGCAGGTGACTGAGGGTGCTCACTTGGGGCCGTTTAGAGGATAAATAACCCTACACATTAGTGTTACTTCAAATTCTGCTGCCTCATTAAGAAAGGGTTAGATTGTGTTCTATCTACTCTGTTTATCTTTGTAGAGGAGTGAAAAATATGTCTTAGAGCACTACTCATCTCCAGTAGTCATCCCAAAGAAAAGTGTAGCATCTCACACACACACACTCTCTCTCTCTCTCTCTCTCTCTCTCTAACATCAAACAGTAATGAAGTGAAGCAATTCAAAGAAAAATGCGGCAACACTCACAATGCAGTTACTTAATTTGTTCCCTATACAGTTTGTGTAAACACAGGGTTAGAAAGCCACATATAAGGTGAGTATGCTAATTAGAAATAAATATTGTTTGCCATGAAAAACATCTCTGTAATCATTGTTGCCTGTCACATAAAAACTGAAAGAAATGAAGTGGTTTTCTTTGGGGGAAATCTGATAAATTTTGCAAATAAATAGGCCATTTAGAAATTAGAAAATCTTTTTCTGTTATCAAAAAATACCTTCCAGGGCTTCCTAGGTAGCGCAATGATTAAGAATCTGCCTGCCAATGCAGGAGACATGGGTTTGATTCCTGCTCCAGGAAGATCCCACATGCTGTGGAGCGACTAAGCCTTGTGTACCACAACTATTGAGCCCATGTGCTGCAACTACTGAAGTCCACGCGCCTAGAGCCGGTGCTCCACAGCAAGAGAAGCCATGGCAATGAGGAGCCCACACACCACAATGAAGAGTAGCCCCCGCTTGCTGCAGCTAGAGAAAGCCCGCGCACAGCAAAAAAGACCCAACACAGCCAATAAAATAAATAAATAAATACATACATAAAACTACATAAAAAAAAAAAATACCTTCCAATACTCTGCCTTAGTTCTAATGGGAAATACTGTATTAGCCACAAAGTTTATATTTAATCATATAAGATCCACTGAATTTTTAAACTCTAAATTGTACAGATAAGAAATAACGCAGAGAATATACAGGGAAAATGGCATATGCTTCGTTAACCAAGTATAATAGTTTAGAATAAGAAAGACAAACTATCCTTTAGGTCCAAAGAATCATCTCTGCTAAACTGTTCCAAAAGTTTTTATTCATATAATTAAACATTACATAATCTAAGCCAAGTTGGAAAAAAAACTAATAAGAGATGAAAACTTTTGGAAGTACTTCTCTTTAAAGAGAACTTCAAAATATGACAAATATGGAAAGATGAATGAAGGTTTTACTAATGAAAAAAACATGCAGTCCATATATAATGCCCTTTCTTTAATGATAACTTATTTTGAAAAAAAAATATATTTTACTTATTTGAACAGGCTGTGTAATATGCTGATAACAATGGCAAAAAACAAATACAAATTTCTGAGAGTTTCTATGGATCTAGCCCATCATCCTGTCCAAAAATTAAGGAAACCTTTTTTTCTCTCTATGAGCTGAGAACTGTGGTGCCTAAAAATTACTGTGACAATAGCTAAACCCAGCTTACTAAAAAATTATATGATTCGTATACCCATGTACTTGTTTTTTCTAATTCAATATTTTGTTTTTTATTATTTAGAAAAACATTAATATTTTGAATTTCAATATCCATTGTCAATATTGATTGATTCAACATCATACTGATTCAATATCAATAACTATTCAAAAGTAACATAGCCCATAGTTTGATATTTTTACCATTTGTGAGAATTTGAAATTAGTGTTTATGCTGATTTCAGGTTGCTTTGTAGATTATGAGGCTAATGTCAGTGGGACAAAAAATTCTCAGATATAACTACTGTATCTTTTTAAAAGTTATATTGATTGAGATAAAGTTTATAGAGGATAAAATACTCTCTTTGGGGCTTCCCTGGTGGCACAGTGGTTAAGAATCTGCTTGCTAATGCAGGGGACACAGGTTCGAGCCCTGGTTTGGGAAGATCCCACATTCCTCAGGGCAACTAAACCTGTGTGCCACAACTACTGAGCCCATGTGCCGCAAATACTGAAGCCACAGCATGAGAAGCCTGCACACAGCAACAAAGAGTAGCCCATGCTCTCGGCAACTACAGAAAGCCCACAAGCAACAACAAAGACCCAACACAGGCAATAAATAAAAAACAAAATGAATAAAATAAATAAATAAATTTATTTTAAAAAACAAAAACAAACAAAAGCTCTCTTTTTAGGTATACAATTCTGTGAGTTTGGCAGATACATCCAGTAGGGTAACCACCCCCACAGCTGAGATACAGGACATATCCTTCACCCCGTGTTTCCTCTGCAACTTGTTTCTGGACTCTATTCTTTTTACTCATATTTGTGTATCCATTTTACTATTACTACACTGTCTCGATTACTGCGACTTGATAGTTTGGAAATCAGATGATGTGAGTCCTCCAACTTTTCTTCTATTTCAAAGTAGTTTAGGTATTCTTGTTTATTTGCTATTTAATATAAATTTTAGAATAATTCTATTTCTACCCCTAACATTTTTTGTTATGATTTCATTGAGATCGTATTGAATCTGCAGATCAGTCTGGAGAGAATGATACCTCAACAGTTGAGTCTTCCAAATTATGAACATGGGATATGGATCAAATTCTTTAGGCTTTCCTTGGTTTTTGTTATCGTTGTGTTAAAGTTTACAGCACACACAAAAAACATACATGCATATATTTTATTTTTTAAGCTCTTTATTGGAGTATAATTGCTTTCCACTGTTGTGCCAGTTTCTGCTGTACAACAAAGTGAATCAGCTGTATTTATACATATATCCCCATATCCCCTCCCTCCCGCAACTCCCTCCCACCCTCCCTATCCCACCCCTCTAAGTCATCACCCATCATTGAGTTGATCTCCCTGTGTTATGCAGCAGCTTCCCACTAGCTATCTATTTTACATTTGGTAGTGTATATATGTCAATGCTACTCTCTCACTTCATCTCAGCTTCCCCTTCACCCCCCATCCCATGTCCTCAAGTCTGTTCCCTACATCTGCATCTTTATTCTTGCCCTGCCACTGGGTTCATCAGTACCATTTTTTTAGAATCCATATATATGAGTTAGCATATGATATTTGTTTTTCTCTTTCTGACTTACTTCACTCTGTATGACAGACTCTAGGTCCATCCACCTCACTACAAATAACTCATTTTCACTCCTTTATATGGCTGAGTAATATTCCATTGTATATATGTGCTACATCTTCTTTATCCATTCATCTGTTGATGGGCATTTAGGTTGCTTCCATGTCCCGGCTATTGTAAATAGTGCTGCAATGAACATTGTGGTACGTGTGTATTTTTGGATTATGGTTTTCTCAGGGTATATGCCCAGTAGTGGGATTACTGGATCATATGGTAGTTCTATTTGTAGTTTTTTAAGGAACCTCCAAATTGTTTTCCATAGTGGCTGTACCAACTTACATTCCTACCAACAGTGCAGGAGAGTTCCCTTTTCTCCACATCCTCTCCAACATTTATTGTTTCTAGATTTTTTGATGATGGCCATCCTGACTGGTGTGAGGTGATACCTCATTGTGGCTTTGATTTGCATTTCTCTAATGATTAGTGATATTGAGCATCTTTTCATGTGTTTGTTGGCCATCTGCATGTCTTCTTTGGAGAAATGTCCATTTAGGCCTTTTGCCCATTTTTGGATTGGGTTATTTGCTTTTTTGATATTAAGCTGCATGAGCTGCTTGTATATTTTGGAGATTAATCCTTTGCCAGTTGCTTCGTTGGCACATATTTTCTCCCACTCTGAGGGTTGTCTTCCTATCTGGTTTGTGGTTTCTTTTGCTGTGAAAAAGCTTTTAAGTTTCATTAGGTCCCATTTGTTTATTTTTTATTTTATTTCCATGATTCTAGGAGGTGGGTCAAAAAGGATCTTGCTTTGATGGATGTTATAGAGTGTTCTGCCTATGTTTTCCTCTAAGAGTCTTATAGCGTCTGGCCTTACATTTAGGTCTTTAATCTATTTTGAGTTTATTTTTGTGTATGGTGTTAGGAAGTGTTCTAATTTCATTCTTTTACATGTAGCTGTCCAATTTTCACAGCACCACTTATGAAGAGGCTATCTTTTCTCCATTGTATATTCTTGCCTCCTTTGTCACAGATAAGGTGCCCATATGTGCATGGGTTTATCTCTGGGCTCTCTATTCTATTCCATTGATCTATATTTCTCTTTTTGATCAGAAAGAGAAATTAAGGAAATACTTGCATTCACCATTGCAACAAAAAGAATAAAATACCTAGGAATAAACCTGCCTAAGGAGGCAAAAGACCTGTATGCATAAAACTATAAGACACTGATGAAAGAAATCAAAGACAATGCAAACAGAGGCACATACCATGTTCTTGGATTGGAAGAATCAACACTGTGAAGGCCTAAAATAGCCAAAATGATCACAAAAAAGATCAACAAAGTTGGTGGATTTACTGTAAGTTCCAAAATCAAGACAATTCAGTAAGGCTTTGGTCAAGTAAAAGCAAAAAAGATTAACAGAAAATTGAAAATCCAGAAATAGACTAGCCAAAGTTTTTCTTCAAGTTGTGTTTTTTATTGATGTATAGTTGACTTACACTATTATATTAGTTTCAGGTGTTCAGCAGAGTGGTTTGATATTTTTATATATTAAACTCCATATAAAGTTATTACAAATTATTGGTTTTATTCCCTATGTTGTACAATTTATCCTTGTAGCTTATTTATTTTATACATAGTAGTTTGTACCTCTTAATCCCCTTCACCTATCTTGCCCTCCCCCATGCCACTCCCCTTGGCAGCCACTAGTTAGTTCTCTGTATCTGTGAGTCTGTTTTGAGTTTGTTATATTCATTTGTTTGTTTTATTTTTTAGATTCCAGATAAAGTGAAATCATATGGTATTTGTCTTTCTCTGACTTATTTCACTAAGCATACGTATACCCTTTAGGTCCATCAATGTTGCTGCATATGGCAAGATTTTATTTTTTATGGCTGAGTAATATTCCATTGTATATATGTACCACATCTTTATCTAATGATTACTTCCATATCTTGGCTATTGTAAATAATGCTGCTGTGAATGTTGGGGTGCATGTATCTTTTTGAATGAGTTTTTCATGTTCTTCAAGTACATACCTAGGAGTGTAATTGCTGTATCATGTGGTAGTTCTGTTTTTTACCTTTTGAGGAAGCTCTATACTGTTTTCCACTGTGGCTGCACCAATTTACTTTCCCATCAACAGTGTACTAGGTATCCTTTCTTCCACATCCCCACCAACACTTGTTATTTCTTGTCTCTTAGTAGTAGCCATTTTGACAGTTGTGAGGTGATATCTCATTGTGGTTTTGATTTGCATTTCCCTGTTGATTAGTGATGTTCAACAACTTTTATAGGTTTTTTGGCCATCTGTATGCCTTCTTTGCAGAAATGCCTATTTAGGCCCTCTTCCCATTTTTTAATCAGGTTGTTTATTTTTTTGATATTGAGTTGTATGCGCTGTTTATATATTTTGGATATTAACTCCTTATCAGTCACATTTTTTGCAAATATTTTCTCCCATTCAGTAGGTTTTCTTTTCATTTAGTTGATGGTTTCCTTTACTGTGCAAAAGCTTTGAAGTTTCATGAGGTCCCAGTTATTTATTTTTGCTTTTGTTTCCCTTGTCTGAAGAGATAGATCCAAAAAAGTATTGCCAAGACCCATATCAAAGAGTGTACTGCCTGTGTTTTCTTCCCAGAGTTTCCTGGTTTCAGGTCTTTTATTTAGGTCTTTAATCCAGTTTTCCCAGCACCACTTATTGAAGAGACTCTCCCTAATTGTATATTCTTGCCTCCTATGTTATAGATTGTCTGTATGTGCATGGGCTTTCTGGGCTCTCTACTCTGATCCATTGATCTATGTGTCTGTTTTTGTGCCAGTAACATACTGTTTTAATTACTGTAGCTTTGTCATATAGTCTGAAACCAGGGAGCATGATACCTCCAGCTTTGTTCTTTTTTCTCAAGATTGCTTTGGATATTCAGGGTCTTTTGTGGTTCCATACAAATTTTAGGATTATTTGTTCTAGTTCTTTGAGGAATGCCATGGGTATTTTGATAGGTATTGCATTAAATCTGTAGATTGTTTTGGGTAGTATGGACATTTTAACAATATTAATTCTCCCAATCCATGAACACAGGCTATATTTCCATTTATTTGTATCATCTTCATTTAATTGTATTTTCCTCATCAATCTCTTATAGAGAGTATAGATCTTTCACCTCTTTGGTTAAATTTATTCCTGGGTATTTTATTCTTTTTGATGCAGTTGTAAATGGGGTTGTTTTCTTGATTTCTCTTTCTAATAGTTCATTATTAGTGTATAGAAATGCAACAGATTTTTGTACATTAATCTTATATCCTGCAGTTTTGCTGAATTCTTTTAATTGATCTAATAGATTTCTGGTGGAGTCTTTAGGGTTTTCTATATATAGTATTATTTCAACTGCAAATAGGAGGAGTGTACCTCAGCATAACAAAGGCCACTCATGACACTCTCAGCTAATATCATGCTCAATGGTGAAAAGCTGAAGCTTTTTCTTGTGAGATCAGGAACAAGACAAGGATGTCTACTCTCATCACTTCTATTTAACATAGTATTGGAAGTCTCAGCCACAGCAATCAGACAAGAAAAAGAAACAAAAAGCATCCAAATTGGAAGGGAGAAAGTAAAACTGCCATTATTTACAGTACACCAGCCAAAATTTGATCAATTAATTGTTTTATAAAGACCACCAGCATAATTCAATAGGGAGAAGATTTTTTAAGATACTAGAAAAATTGGATATCTCTATAGAAAATAAAAGAACCTTAACCCCTGACTCATACAATATGAGAATTAACTCAAAATATTTTGTAGACCTAAATGTAAAAAATAAAAATTTAAAACTTTTAGAAAGAACATAGGAGAAAATCCTCACAAAGATATCTCAGGTCACAAAAAAATATTAAACACAAAAGAAACATTGATATATGAACTTTAACAAAATTAAAAATGTTTGCCCTTCAAAGGACACAATGAAGAGAATAAAAAGATAGTCTCATACTATGAGAAACTACTGGCTACACTGTATCTGAAAAAAATGAATATGAATATGTACTTCTACAAATCATGAAAATAAGAAAAATCTATCAATAGCAAATGGGCAGAAGACCTGATCTGATGCTTGATACAGCCAGTATTCATGTGGAAAGTTACACATCGTGATTCATCAGAGAAACACAAGTTTAAACCACAGTGAGATACAATTTATACAATTTCATACTTACTAAAATGGCTAACATCAAAACTACTTACAACAGGAAATATTGTCAAGAAACTAGGGTGACTGAATACTCATACACCCTGATGACAGTCTAAAATAATACAACCACTTTGAAACACTATTGGACCGTTTCTTATAAACTAACTAATTTATGTTCTGATCTAGCAATCCCACTTCTAGGAATGACAGTATATGTCTATAAAAAGGCTTGTACGAGAATATTTTTTTGCACCTGTATTTATGGTAGCTGAAAATTTTAGACAACCCAAATGTCTAAGTGAATATTTATATAAATGGTAGTAGGTCCAGGCAGTGGAAAACTATACAACAATTAAAAAAAAAACCAATAAAAAATATTTACTTACACATAAAGCAATATGGACAAATCTTCAAAAAAAAGAGTATATAAGAGTACATTCTTTGTGATTTTGTTTATATGACATCTAAAAGCAGATTAAACTAAGCTATGATGATTGAAATCAGAACACTGGCTTCCTGTGAAGGGCAGGAATTGCTAAAAAGAAGTGCTAAGGAAATATCTGGCATGACAGATATTTTTTCTAGGTTTCCATTTGAGTGTTGGTTATATCAGTTTATATATTTGTCAAAACTTGTCAGATTGTACACTTAAGATCTGTGCCTTTATGTATACCTAGATTTTACCTCTGATGACAAATTGAAATTATAATGGAGTAATTATAGTTCAGGCATTCAAAAAAAGAGTCAGATGTTGAGGACCTGGCCTCGGACATGTCCCCACACCACCGAGACCCTGAATTTTCTCTGAACTGTATCAAACTCAAGGATGCCACCAGCCATTTTCAAAACAGTATCTGCCAGCAGCTGCCAGCTGCACCCTTGTAGTTTGGAAGCCCCCCCTTTACAACTATGTAATCATTTCAGACCCAATCAAGCCTTGCTTGACAAGCACTATCACTTCTTGTAGGATCCAGTTATCATTTTTGACACACAGCTTGTGCAACTCACTGTGGCCCTGCTGTGTTTGCTTTTATAAGCCTCCCCCATGTTGTAGGTCAGTACAAGTGCTTCTCAGACCTGTGTCTCCCCCGTGGCTGTCTTAACAAACCCTAAATAAAGGCCTCATTATTTCAACCAGGTCTCCATTCTTGGAATTCTTGGTTAATACCTCAAAAATAAATAGCAAATAAATAAGTAGTTACACACATATTTACACACACACACACACACACACACACACACACACACACTTTTCAAGCCAGGAGTTCGAGAAGTCTAAGTGAATGATTTTCTCTCCTTTGATCCAAACCCCTCCATTTCTCCTTTAAGGGCTCCCTTACTCCATCCCCCAGGGTCACACCTGCTGCCGTGCTCTTGGTCACACTCCCCACTTATGGTTCCCTTTAGGGTCATCGCACCATCTCCTCTGGCTCAGCCACTCATCCCCGAGTGTCTATGACAGGCTCCTTCACCAAGCTGACACCCTTGTGTGTAGCTCCCCCTCACCATTATCCTGATCCTGACACACCTAGGATGCCCTGCCCTGCCATCTCTTCTTCATGGCACTTCTCAGCTTCCAACACGCAATGGAATGAACTGATCTTACGTCTATTGCTTCTGTTTGTTCTTCTCCCTTGCACTCATTTGTAAGGCTCAGAAGAGTGAGGGTCTTTGTCAGTTCTCTTTACTGGTGTATCACTCAAGAAAGATGTGGAATGAAATAAGAAATGACAGTTGCCTTTCATCTCTGCCAAGACCAGCTCGGCGACTCGAGGTGAGTGACGGGTGCCGCAAGCTTGAAGAAGACACAGACACAGACTGAAGAGAAAAGTGGGACCAGGGGGCTCAAGACCTCTCGGATCAAGAGCCCTGCTGACTCATCCCAGGTTGCTTTTATTGAGTTCGTGGGCTAACATTCTCAGGTTACACTCATAAACAATCAAAGGCCTCACATGACTGAGGCAATTATCTTTGTTTACTTCCTGGGTCCGAGTTGAGCAGGTGTGGATTTGAGCTGGGCCTGGAGAGCAAAACAGCCCTGGGGGCAGGAGACCTCTCTCAGATATTGGGGGCCTGTGCCCCACCCCTGTTGGCCCCTCTGCGACTGTGCCTGTCTTAGGTTGTTCCTCCCTTGAGGAATCTTACCCGTCTCTGGCTAACCAGTCATCCTCTAGGGCCAAACAGGGTGATATAAGGAAGGCTCTATGCACCACCCCTGTTGGCCCCTCTACGGCTGTGCCTGTCTTAGGTTGTTCCTCCTCTGAGGAATCTTACCCGTCTTTGGCTAACCAGCCATCCTTCAGGACCAAACAGGGTGATATTAGTCTCCACGCCCCGCACCCTCAGCTCCTCCACTGCTCAAGCAGGACATTCTGAATCCCATTGCTCAGCCCACATACTTCAACATTTTCAAGGTTTCAGAAAGGTTCCCGAATGTCTTCCCACACATCTCGTACCTATCATCTTTTGATAAAACCAGACAATGGTATAAGTTGTATAAATGACCCAGAGTTTTCTAAAGGTTTACCGCCATAAGCTTCTCCTCTCATGGTCCCTTCCTCTCTCCCTTCCTCCTTCCTCTCTCCCTCTCTCTTCTCCTCACTTTTTTCTTACTTTTTTTTTATTCTGTTCACTGGAAAGTTTGCAGTGAACATGATTCTCCAAGATAAGTGGCTGTTTTAATACCTTTCTAAAAATGAATTGTAGAAAGAACTAATGAACAACAAAAGAAAGAGTCCTCCTTTTTAAAGCCCTGTTAATAAATGCTTTCTTGAGAGGTCATTTGCTTCTCTGAAAGTTTTCTATATGACAAAGATAGAATATTATTATTAAAGAAACTTTTAGTACATGTAATTTTATAAAAAATAAATAACAAAAAAAGTATCTGATGATTATTTTCCAACTAACTTTCTTCATTCCTCACAGAAGTTCACTGAATCTGTTTGCTTTCAAAATTAACATATGAAGTTCACAGTTAAGCTAGACAGGTAATAAGCTTTTAAGTTGTTGTAGATTGGAAACATTTCATAATTCAGAAAAGACATAATGCTGTTAAAATTCGAGAACTAAAAATCCAACATGGATAGAATGCTTTCTTCCCTAGTTTATATCAGATTAATGGAGTATAAGTTGGGAAAACTTATCAATTCATGTCATATTTATTCACGTCTAACAAAACTTGGTTGATAAATAGTATGGACTGAGTTATATGTAGTAAGGTGACTTGATGCCAGAATGTTACAAAACCAAACAGGGAAACACAGAAAACTAAAGTCACAAGTAAAACGTTAATTCATGTAACATGAATAGTAAATGATATGGAAATGCATTCAAACAGCAAGATAAAATGGCGCATGCAGGGAAGTAGAAAGATAGATTGAACTTTGTAGCTTCTGATTTTGTATATGTATATATATTTTGTATATATGTACATGTATGCAGATATATATATTATATATACATATATATAAAATATTATTGTAAGAAAAAATCACAACAGAGAACAGTTGGAATTGTAAAACACAATAACCTACTGCATGTCCAGGCCTTTTTTAACCTGAAAAGGAAAGTCATAGGCTATAAAGTTGTCCAATTCTCTAATATGTTCAGAAGCCTTAGGAAATGAAATAAGAGCTGGCAATAATTGAATTATGCTCTAAACATTCTATTCTTTTTATACACAAAAGCTTAGGAGCCTTGAGATTTATATATTGTGCCTTTCGTGTTACAGCTGTAAACAAATGTTATAGTCATTGAATGACAAACACTTACATTATTCAGTCCCTGAAAATGAAGAAGTACCTGTTTTAAGTTCTACATACAAATAAAAATATATACTTTAAAAATGTCTCTTCTAACAAGTTTCACTAAATAGCTCATATTTTACTTTTTCCATTAAATTCTATGTAAATGGCATTAATATATGAAGGTCATTTGACTTTTCCCACGCAGCCCACCAATATTAAATTATCAGAAAAAGAATAGCTCTCAAGAACTCAAGGCCTCCAGGAACATGTGACATTTTTATTGCCTCCTGCAATTTGTTAAAGATCCTTTTAATGCAATAAAGAATTTCAATATTAACAATTTTCTTAAAACCCTCAAACATCTGTGCTAGACTAACCATCTCCTGGTTGCACCAATGTTAGTTTGGTTCAGAAAAATATCCTTATGTATGTAAGCGGCTTCATTTAAAATCTATAAGCTTTTAAGCCTAGATTTTTAATTAGAGAATAAAACTATTGTCAATAATCGTTGAAGTGAACCCTTGCTTTGACTGTAAGTCGGGAATGAGGGTAGCTATAAAATCGTACCCATGCTTTTGTAACAACAGTCAGTCAAATTGATTCCAACTGTCTGCCTTGTGTGAGCTGTGAACATGGGTGAACGACAGCTTAATGAGAAAAATGATGTGTTAACTTGCTTCAAATGGCCAAACTGAAAACCCACCAAATTACAAATTATTCTAAAGTTTCATTATGTTTAACCATCAAGTTGTCAATCTATTAATATTCAAGCTTGGTCTAAACCACAGACAGCAAACATACCTGTGACAAAAGTGAACAAGTCTCATTTTACTAAGGATCTCTTACCAGAAGTTCTCATGTGAAATATTTTTTATTTTTATTACCTAGATTTGTGTTTTAATTTATTGTGTGATTTTTTTGCTTTCTGTGAAAGGGTTTTTGAGTTGTTTTACTGATATCATTTGATGAGCAGTTAATGACTGGATCTGAACAACAAATGTCTTTGTGGGTTTGCTACCATCATTTTTACAAATTAAGTGTTACCTCTTAAAGTGGCCTATTTTCCTTTCCCCATCTAACTTCCATTCTCATTAGCAATACTTCCTACCATCAAGAAAGTAAATTATACTATAATCCTGAGGGGAAAAAATGCCAAGTGTGAAAAATCAAGTTGGATTAACAAACAATTGTTTGTGCTGGTGTTAATTTGATCCCCAAAGACAATACTACATTTCAGAGATAGCATCAATATAAAGCACGTCTTAACATGCTTTAGTCAGAATGCTAAAGTCAGAATTTTATTTATGGGGAAAATGGTATCACACAGGTTTTTGTACAATGTGTACAACTTGTTTTTATCAGAGACCAGGATAGTTATAAATCATATTTCAGTAAGGAATTGTCACAGAAGATACAGAAAAGAGACCTCAGGTAACATAAGCAAAAGAGGAATATACTGGAATCCCATCATTGAGGAGGTCACAAAATCAACAGACCAGAGAATAAGAGATCATTTGAAGGCTGGTCCTAAGGAAGCCCAAAGGAAATTCCCCCAAAATTTCGATCTGGTTTACTGTCACCACTGATATCCTGTGTTTTTTGTTGGTGTGTTTAGACGATTCACATTTAAAGTGATTATTGAAATAGTTGTATTAATACCATGTTTGTGACTGTTTTGTATTTATTGCACTGTTGTTTAATTTTTAAAATTATTCTTCTTTTTCTGCCTTCTCTGGTTTTAAAAGGTCAAAATTTTATATGATTTTACAGTATTCCATTTCCCTCTTCTCTTAAAATATCAATTATGCTTTTTTGAAGAAAATATTTCAGTGGTTGTACTAGAGTTGCAGTGTACATTTTTAAGTAAACCATTCCAGCCTCAGATGGCCCTATTCTGTTTTACTGGTAACACGGTTTTCTCATAACAGTCTATTCCCTGTTCTTCCCCTGCATTCCTTATAACATTGCTGTTGTTCATTCCACCTATCCGTTGGCTATAATCCCTCAATACATTGTCACTAATATTACTTTAGTAACTTACTAGATCAATTAAGAATAAGAACAAAAAGATGTTGTTTACTTTCATTTATTCCTCCTCTGACATTCTTCCTTTCTTTATGTAGGTCTGAGTCTCTGATCATCTTAGTCTACCTGGGCTGCCATAACACAATACCATAGACTGTGTGATTTAAGCAATAGACACTATTTCTTGCAGTTCTGGAGCCTGGATGTCCAAGTTCAAGGTGCCAGTAGCTTTGGGTTCAGGTGTGAGGGGTGCCACCTCTTTGCTGTGTGCTCACGTGTCCTTTCTGTGGTATGTGCTGATGAAGAGAGAGAAAGAGCTCATGACTCTTCCTCTTCTCACAAGGGCACTAACACCATCATGAGGGCACCTCCCCTAAACCAAATTACCTCCCAAAGGCCCCACTTCCAAATACCATCACAGTGAGGACTGGGCCTTCAACACGTGAATTTGGAGAGAACATAGACACCCAGCCCATAACACTTACCTTTATCATATTTTTCTCCCTGATGTACTTCTTTTAATACTTATTTTAGGGTATGTCTCCTGGTGATGAATTCCTCCGGTTTTTGCCTATCTGATAACATTTTTATTTCTCCATTATTTTTGAAGGAAAACATTGATAGATAAAGAATTCTATATTTTTCTCTTTCAACACATAAAATACTTCACTCAACTTCCTTGCTGGTATGGTTTCTGATGAGAAGTCTGATGCAATTCTTATCCTTGTTTCTCTATAGACAAAATATTTTAGTATTACTTTGCTTGTTTTCTCTGAATTCTTTTAAGCACATCCGTTTGTCTTTGGTTTTCTGCAGTTTGAATATGATATGCCTACGTGTAGATTCTTTGGTGTTTAACTTGCTTGTTTTCTCTGAGTTTCCTGGGTCTGTGGTTTGGTGTTTGTCATTACTTTTGTCAAATTTGTGGCCATAATTACTTTGACTATTTCTTCTGCACAAGCCTCTTTTTCTTTGCCTTCTGGTATTTCAAATACATATGTCATATCTTTTGAAACTGACACACTGTTCTTAAATGTTCTGTTTTTTTTTTAATTCTTTATTAATTTTTTTTTGGATGCATTGGGTCTTCATTGCTGTGCAAGAGCTTTCTCTAGTTGTGGTGAGTGGGGGCTACTTTTCGTTGTGTTGTGATACACAGGCTTCTCATTGCCGTGGCTTCTCCTGTTGCAGAGCATGGGCTCTAGGTGTGTGGGCTTCAGTAGCTGCAGCACGTGGGCTCGGTAGTGGCAGCAAGTGGGCTCAGTAGTTGTGGTGCACAGGCTCTAGAGCGCAGGCTTAGTAGTTGTGGCGCATGGGGTTAGTTGCTCTGAGGCATGTGGGATTGACCAGGGTTTGAACCTGCCTCCCCTGCATTGGCAGGCAGATTCTTAACCACTGTGCCATCAGGGAAGCCCCTAATTCTTTATTCTCTTTGCAGTTCAGTTAGGGAAGTTTCTATTGGCGTGTCTTCAAATTTGCTGATTCTTTCCTCAGCCAAAACCAGTCTACTGATGAGCCCATCAGAGGCATTCCTCACCTGTTACACTGATTTGGGTTTGTGCCCTGCAGCACTTCCAGCTGCAATCTCCTGTTTTTATACTGTTTTTATACTGGAGCCCTGTTGGCATGGTGGTCAGGTAGCCTATACGCTTCTGATAACATGCTAGCATTTTCGTTGACCCGTATCTGATGGGTGACTTTCACAAATGTTTTCTCCAGAGTGATAGCTTCCCTTCCCCACCTCCCTTTGGTGAGAAAGGGACATTAGAGAGGGCTTGGGTTGGGATGACACCTCTCTTCCAGCTGAAGTAGAGCTCTGGTCAGTCTTTTCAATGGGGAATAAGCTTTTGTTCTGGAGAATTCTCAGCATGGCTCCAGTGCCTTCTGGGTAAGAGCTCAGCAATGACTCCTAGATTCACCTGTCTCTCCAGGTTGCCAAGTGGTGGTTTGCCTTGGGACCACAGTTCTCAGATGGGTCCAAGAAGAGTCGTTGATTTTCAGGTTTTTTTACCTTTTCCTTCTAAAAAGGGGAATGACTTCTCATTCTTTATAAGCCAGCACTCTATACTGAAATAATACTGAAAACTGAATCCTTGGGTCAGAACGAGAAAATGGAATAAATTAAAATCACAACAATAACAAATTGTTTATACTCAATTCACTTCCTTCTTATTTTCCTCTCCTTTTCATTAAGTGAAATTTTGTTCCTGAATCAAGCCTATTGTTTCTGACTCACTCTTCCCCAGAAGGCTTCCAATACCTCATGGAAATATATTTGTTATCTTACCTTCACACACTTAAAGCTGAGCTTGGACTAAAGTGGGATATATGTCTAGAATGGATGATGAATATGTGACAATTGCACTTGTTACAGAAGCAGGCAGATATTGGAAATTTAGTTTCAAAAATTACTTTTAAAATATGCACATTCTATTTTTGGATTATTTTAAAGCAGGTTTTCAAATTTTGATATATTTAAGCAATAGTAATAATGTGCAAGAAGCATGACATTTGGAAGTAAGAGACTAAATACCAGCAAAGCTAAACCCCTCCCAACAGAGCTACAATATTTGACAGCTGTGAAATCTCTAAGTACCTTTCAGTTTTATTTACTAGGTAAATCCTCCATGGTTTATACACATCATAAAGCTCCAAAGGGATTATTAACAAATGACAATACAGCTTGACATACGTGAAGGTTGTTACATAGGCATATAAGGATTGATAAATCATATTTATATAATGAAAAATTAATATAAAAGTTCAGTCAGTAAAGAAACTCTGAAAACACTGGTAAGAGGAGCTACCTTCTTGGGGCACAGTGTGGGAACAGCCCCATGTTGACATTTTATTAAGGAAACTGTCTGTTAAACAAGTAGTCTCCTCTCTATTGAGGAGGGAGTTAATTGATAAAAAGGAAACACACCAAGTTTCCTTTACCTCTTCCTTTACTCCTTCCTCTGTGGGTCCCCCTGAGGAGGATAAAGCCGGGGTGAAGAGTACAGGAGCCTCCCGTTAGGGCTACTATCTATCCCATAATGTTTACTTGCCCCTGTTGCACTCCAGGGAGTGCAAACGGCCAGACATTCCTGTCAATTTCAGTTCTTGAAACCTTCATAAAGTCATTTCCTATGCTTTTGCTCCTTCATGAAGCTCCACCCAAAGCACCACGATGTCTTTTTTTACCAGACCAACTCCCACTTCTTTTCAAAATGCAATCCATATACCGTCTCCTCTAGAACATCTTCTTTGGTGATTTCATCCTAAGTTAATTCCTCCACTGTATTTTCTGATATTGTAGTATATAGCAAGCTATGTCAGAAACAATGCTCACATTTAAGGGCAAATGATGGGACAGTTGGTACCCATATGCAAAAGAATGAAGTCCTACCTTTACCTCACACTGCGTGCAGCAATTAATTCAAAAAGGATCAAAGACCCTAATGTAAGAGCTAAACCATGGACGAACCGCTTAGATGAAAACGTAGGGTAAATCTTTGTAACTTGGCACTAGCCCATGGTTTTTTCAGATATGATACAAAAGCATAAGCAACAAAAGAAAAATAGATACCATTAGTCCTCATCAAAGTTAAAAACTTGGGCTGCAAATTATACCATGAAGAAAGTAAAAAAGTAAACTCAGAATCAGAGAAAATATTTGCAAATCATATGTCTAAGAAAGCTTTAGAATAAGAAACTACTACAACTCGACAATAAAGAGATAATTGACCTGGTTATAAAGTGGGCAAAGGATTTGAGGAGATATTTCTCCAAAGAAGATACACAAATGTTCAATAAGCGCATGAAAAGACGTTCAACATTTTTATTCATCTCCTATTGCTGCTGTAACAAATTATCACAAATTTGTGGCTTAAAACAACATAAATTTATCATCTTATAGTTCTGATGGTTAGAAATCTGAAGTGGTTATCACTGGGCTCTGGTCCTTCTGATGACTCGAGGGGAAAATCCCTTTTCTTTTCTTCTCTAGCATCTAAAGGCAACCTGCTTTTCTTGTCTCATGACCCCTCCTCTGTCTTCAGAGTGAGCAGCAGGACACCTTTAAATCTCTCTTCTGCTCTCCTATGACCCTCTACGTGCCTATTCCGCATTTAAAAGGTCCTAGTTACTATATTAGCTCTATTCAGGTAATCTAGGATAATTTCTTTTTGCTCAGGTCAGATGATTAGCAACCTTAATTTTATCTGCAACCTTAATTCCTCCCTGCTGTGTAACGAAATACGTTTCTAGGTTCTAGGCGTTAAGGATGTGGGGCCATGATTCTGCCTACTCATGATGTCATTAGTCCGTAGGGACATGCAAACCAAAACCACACTCACTACGATTCTATAATCAAAAAGACAGACAATAACGAGAGCTGAAAACCGGTGGAGCAGGTGGAGCCCTCACACACTGCTGGTGGGAGTATAAAATAGTGCAGTCACTTTAGAAAACAGTTTGGCATTTTCTCAGATGGTTAAACATAGATTTACTAAAATACCCAAGAATCACACTCCTGAAAGTGTACTCATGAAAACGGAACAGCTATGTTCACGGAAAAACCAGTACAAAAATGTACATGGAATCATTATTCTTAACAGCCAAAAAGTGAAACTGAAATGCACACTCACTGCTAAATGGAACAACAAAACAGAGTCGATCCACGTGTTGGAATATCATTCAGCCATAAACGTGAATGAAGCACTGTTACATCCTATGAGGTGGATGGAACCGTGAAAACATGGTAAGTAGACAAAGTTAGACACAAAAGGTCACATGTTTTATGATTCCACTTGCATAAAATGTCCAGAATAGGTTAATCTGTAGATTTAAAAACGTAGATTAGTGTTTGCCAGAGGCTGGAGGTACAGGGGCTGGAGAGTAACTGCTAACAGGTACAGGGTTTCTTTGGGGGATGATAAAACACTGAAATTAGATAGTGTTAGATAGTGGTGGTGGTGACATAACTCTATGAATATACTAAAAATGACTGAATTGGACACTTAAAATGATTAATTTTATGGTGTGTGAATTTTACCTTAATTAGGAAAAAAAAAGTGTTTGTTATGATGTGTGTGTCAAGCCCTGTGCTAAGTAAGATGTCGAGTACTTCCCATATACTTATTTATCCTGCATAACTACCCTCTGATGGGGTTATTATTACCATCATCTTACAGACAAGGAGCCACAGGCAAGGTGCAGGCGTGTGACCCTCCCAAGGACAGACGGCAGGCACGAGCGGAAGGAAGACGAGAGTCCTGCCATCACCCCCACGGCAGCTTCCCGAGGTGCTCGGCTGGCCAGCTCTCCGGCCTGTGCAGGTGGGTTGGTCTTACGAGACAGATGTTAGGTTTTTTGTTGCCCAGGGTGTTTTGAGTCTTGGTGGCCTCCGGTGTCCAGCACGTGAGCACCAGTGGAGCATGGCCTCTGAGAGAGAGAAGTAAGACTGTGACCTGGGTGCCCTCCTGGTTACCGCCCTACGACTCTGAGAGGCCGATTTGCACTTCTAACCATCATGTTGCGTTTTTTTTTTTTAATTTGTTTATTTTATTTATCTTGGCTACATTGGGTCTTCGTTGCTGTGCACAGGCTTTTCTCTACTTGCAGTGAGCAGGGGCTACTCTTTGTCGTGGTGCATGGGCTTCTCGTTGCGGTGGCTCTTCTTCTAGAGCATGGGCTCTAGACACACAGGCTTCAGCAGTTGTGGCACGTGGGCTCAGTAGTTGTGGCTCGTGGGCTCTAGAGCACAGGCTTAGTAGTTGTGGTGCACAGGCTTAGTTGCTCCGCGGCATGTGGGATCTTCCCGGACCAGGGCTCGAACCCTTGTCCCCTGCATTGGCAGGTGGATTCTTAACCACTGCGCCATCAGGGAAGCCCCTAACCATCGTGTTTTGCATTTTAAAAGCAGGGACAGCCACAGTATCCAGCTCTGAGAGCTGCTGTGTTAAGTGCAGTGAGCATAAAGCACTTGTCACAAGGTCTGGCATTCATTTATCCACTTACTCATTCACTTGTTCACTCTTTCAGTAAACAATGATTGGGGGTCTACTCTCTGTGCCACTATTCTAAGTGCTGGCCACACAGCATGGAGCAAACCAGGCAAAAATCCTCGCTGTTGTGATACTTATATTCTGGTGAAAGGCACATAGAGTAAAACAAACAAATAAAAAATAAAATAAAAAGAATAAAAGAAACATATAAACCATATTGTATGCTGCTGTGTGTTTGAAGGTAGAAGTTCCATAGAAAAATAAGATCAAGCAGCTGCGAGGGTGGTGTGCAGTGTATGTGTGGAAAGACTACTGTGCATGTGCGAAGACACTGAACAAAGGCTTGAAAGAGATGAAGACGCACATACCTGAGAGGAGAGGAGGGTGTGTTTGAAAACACAAGGCAGCGGTTGAAGGAGCAAGAAGAAGAGCAGTCAGAGGAGAGGCCAGAAAGGCCACAGGGGAGTCGGGACTGGCAGCCAGAGGAGGCCCACCGCCAGGCCTTGTCCACCAACTAAGGACAGCCAGGCCTTGTCCACCAACTAAGGACATTGGGATTTGATTTTCAGCTAAATGAGGACTATTGTAGACGTTTTAACAGAGGAGTGACATGACATGACTTGCCTTTTTGAAGGATCACTCTGGCCTCCGTAAGGTGCAGGGAGAGGCAGCGTGGCCAGTTAGGAAACTGCTGCCAGTGACCAGGTCCCGGGACACTGTCAGGGGAGGTGTGGACATGGTGTAATGTTAGCTTCCCTCACGTTAGAGCCAGCAGGATGGGCTGGTATGCTGGATGATGGGTGTGAGACATGGGAAAGGACTCAAGGGGATTCCGGGCATCTTCCCCCTGAGGTTGGGGAGGGGTGGCTGCCATTCCAGGAGACAAAGCACTGAACCTGGAGCCAGTTCAGGTCAGGAGCTCAGTGCTGGAAATGTTAACCAAGCTTAACACTTTAGATGCACAAACAGCAATTTAAAACAGCATATAGGGACTTCCCTGGTGGCACAGTGGTTAAGAATCCCCCTGCCAATGCAGGGGACATGTGTTCGAGTCCTGGCCTGGGAAGATTCCCACGTGCTGCAGAGCAACTAAGTCTGTGGGCCACAACTAGTAAGCCCACGTGCCTAGAGCCCATGCTCCACAACAAGAGAAGCCACTGCAATGAGAAACTTGCACACCACAATGAAGAGTAGCCCCCGTTCTCCGCAACTAGAGAAAGCCCACACACAGCAATGAAGACCCAATGCAGCCAAAGAAATAAACAAATAAATAAATGAATAAATATTTAAAAAAAAATAAATAAAACCTGAGAAGGCAACAGTCTTTAAAACACAACAACAACAACAACAAAACCCCATCATATAGAAGTTATCAGAGCTACCTATTAGGTATTTCAGAAACATTAGGTAAGTAGGTACATACTTAGCCATGATATTTCTTCCATCTAAATGACCATTTGGCTTGGCAATACCACTGGAAAAGAGTAATCACTTTACTTAAAGACAGAAAGTTAGATTATTTAGAGCTGCTGATGATACTTTATTGTTTTTCTCTTACAAATACTCAACTTTAGTACTTCATATAATTAATTCTGTAGAAAACAAATAAAGCTACCCTGTTGCCCCTCAAGTGACATCCATCTCTAGACCTTTTTCTTAGCACATGTCATCTTGAAAAACAAGTATAGACAAGATTACCACAGCTTAGATCATAGGTCTCAAAAGTTACTTTAAAACTGCTAACTGGGCTGAAGCAGAACTATTTTTGTGAAAGATAAAGTTAGGAAAATTAATTATTTTCATTTGTCTTCACTTCCAAAAATATACGACAACAGCAGAGAAAAGTTCCAGTAAGAGGTCACTCTTTCCTTGTCCAGGAAAATACTATTATTAACTTAGCTACAACAGAATGTACAAATTCATACAAAATGTCATTACCAGAAACTCTTGTACACCTTAATTTCTTCTGTATTATTCATAAACTACGCTGCAAACAAAGAGAGAAATGAGAAGCTGGAAACTGCAGAGCTGTTGAGTATTACAGAAGATCATCAAAAAAGATTTATTTATTCAGCAAATGACGAGTACCCAGTATGTGCTAGGCAACATTTCAGAAAAATGCAATTAGGGATACAAAGGAGCTCTCCTGACTAAATTGATGTGTAGGTAGAATTATTTTATCTTTTGTTTTAGTTGTATCAGTGGAAACTGTAAATGTGTTGAGTCAAACTCCTCCAATAATTAGCTAACTCAAGGGGACAAATTTAGAAAGTGAATTCACAGTTTTGATCTATTAACATTTCTTAGAACCAGAGAGTTGAAAGACAGTTTGAAGATTCTTTGCGGATTAGCATCTTTGTTTGTAAACCCAATGTGATTCCAGTATATTTAGGCAAATTACAAGCATTTCCCAAACAGGTTCTTCAGGGAACTGAATGACTTCTGATGTGATATATCTGGCTTATCTCAATAAAGCTGACACAGAGAAGTTATTAATACATTAAAGTAATCAAAGCCCCATTTACTAAAGTTCAACTTCACATAGTCAGGCAGCTGGAAAGATGCCTAGCATTCATAATCCTATGGGCTTCAATGATACACTCTGTTCCCAATGCCAATTCTAGATCTGCTCCATCCTGTAGTACTTTATCTGTGACTGTTTTTAATCACAAAATTCTGATGATTAAAGAAGCAAATCCATATAAACTTGGCCTTTTAAACAATGCCTTCCTTCTGTCATAACCATTCCCCCTTCCTAAACAACACTTTTCTTACTTATTCAACAACTTAGCAAGCAAAGAGTTTTCCCAACTTCCTTTTATAAAATTTTATAAATTTTTCAAAGGGAAAAGTACTTTATCGCCATCTTTGTCTCATATTTTTCTACCTCTACACCTATGACAATATACAAAAATATTGGTATTTTCTATTCTATAAAGCCAATTACTTCTCCTGTTGCTCTAGTCTCATTATAACCACATTTCTTAGGTTTTGGCTGCTCCCTTTCCAGAATCTTGCATCATGAAACATGTGCACATGAAATGTTCCCTAGCACAGATCAAATGCTGGGCCACAAAATAAGTCTCAATAAATTTAAGATTGAAATCATGTCAAGCATTTTTTTCCTGACCACAGTGGTATGCATCTAGAAATCAATTACAGGAAGAAAACTGGAAAAAAACACAAAGACATGGAGACTAAACAACACACTACTAAAAAACCAATGATCACCAAAGAAATCAAAGAGGAAATCAAAAATACTTGAGATGAATGACATAAAAACAAAACTTTCCAAAATCTATGAGACACATAAAAAGCAGTTCTAAGAAGAAAGTTTATAGCACTATAAGCCTACCTCAACAACTAGAAAAATCTCAAATAAACAACTTAACTTTCCACATAAAAATTTTAGAAAAAGCAGAACAAACAAAGCCTAAAGTTAGCAGGACTAAAGAAATAATAAAGATCAGAGTAGAAATAAATGAAAAAGAGGGAAAAAATTACAGTAATCATACATCAGAATTAAGTGGGATTATACCAGAGATGCAAGGATGGTTCAATATCTGCAAATCAATCAACATGATACACCACATTAACAGAACAAAGGATAAAAATCAGATGTCCCTGGTGATGCAGTGGTTAAGAATCCACCTGCCAATGCAGGGGACACGAGTTCGATCCCTGGTCTGGGAAGATCCCACATGCCCCAGAACAACTAAGCCCTCACACCACAACTACTAAGCCTGCACTCTAGAGTCCATGAGCCACAACTACTGAAGCCCACATGCCTAGAGCCCATGCTCCACAACAAGAAAAGCCAGTGCAATGAGACGGCCACACACTGCAATGAAGTGTAGCCCCTGCTCGCCACAACTAGAGAAAGCCTGCACATAGCAATGAGGACCCAATACAGCCAAAAAATAACATAAAATAAAGAAATAAATAAAAAGTGTTCTTTTAAAAAAGGATAAAAATCATGATCCTCTCAATAGATGCAGAGAAAACATTTGACAAAATTTGACATCCATTCATGATAAAAATTCTCAACATAGTAGGTATAGAGGGTACATGTCTAACCATAATAAAGTCCATTTATGAAAAATCTACAGCTAACATCATACTAAATGGTGGAAAGTTGAACACTTTTACAAAAAGGATTGCAAGTGATACAAATAAATGGAAAGATATCCTGTGTTTCATGTGTTGATAAAATAGTACTGTTAAAATATCTATGCTACTCAAAGAAATCTGCGGATTCAATGCAATCCATATCAAAATACCCATGGCATTTTTCACAGAACTAGAACAAATAATCTGAGAATTTATATGGAACCACAAAGACTCCAAATATCCAAAACAATCTTGAGAGAGAAGAACAAAGATTGGAGGTATCATGCTCCCTGTCTACAAAGCTATAGTAATCAGAACAGTATGGTACTGGCCCAAAAACAGACACATAGATGAATGGAACAGAATAGAGAGCCCAGAAATAAACCAACACACACCTGTGGTCAATTAATCAGTGACAGAGGAGGCAAAAAGGTACAGTGGGGAAAAATTTTTTCAGTACATGATGTTGGGAGAACCAAATGACTGCACGTATAGAAGAGAACTAGAACATTGTCTCACACCGTACACAAAACTAAGCTCAAAATGATTAAAGACTTAAGTGTAAGACCTGAAATCATGAAACTCCTAGAACAAAACACAGGCAGTATGCTCTTTGACATCAACTTTAGTAATATTTTTTGGTTTGTCTCCTTAGAAAAAGAAACAAAAATAAGCAATGGGATGTAATCAAACTAAAAAGCTTTTCCATCAACAAAATGAAAAGGCAACTTACTGAGTGGGAGAAAATATTTGCAAACAAAATGTCCGATAAAGTGGTAATATCCGAAACATACAAAGAACTCATACAAGTCAATATCAAAACGACATATAAACTAATTATAAAATGGGCAAAGGATCCGAACAGACATTTTTCCAAAGAAGTCATACAAATGGCCAGCAGGCACGTGAAAAGATGCTTAACATCACTATCATCAGGGAAGTGCAAATCGAAGTCACAATGAGATATCAGCTGACACCTGTCAGAATAGCTGTCTTCAAAGAGAGAAGAAATGCGTTGGCAAGTATGTGGAGAAAATAGAACACTCCTGCACTGTTGGTAGCAATGTAAATTGGTGCAGCCACTGTGGAAACCTGTGTGGATATTCCTCAAAAAATAAAAAATAAAACTACCCTAGGATCCAGCAATTTTACTCCGGGGTTTCTATCCAAAGAAAATAGAAACATTAATTGGAAAAGATATTTGCATCCCAGTATTCACAGCAGCATTGTTTACAATATCCAAGATATGGGAGCAACCTAAGTACCCACTGAGAGATACACACACAGTGAATATTACTCAGCCATACAAAATGAAATCTTGCCATTAGCAACAATATGGATGGAACTAGAGGGTATTATGTTTAGTGAATTGTCAGACATAGAAAGAAAAATATTGTATGCTTTCACTAATCTTTAGAATCTAAAAAAAAAACACATATAACAAAACAGAAACAGGTTCACAGATAACGAGAACAAACTAGGGGTTACCTGTGAGAAGGGGGTGGGGAAGGGGTGAAATAGGTGAAGGGGATTAAAAAGTACAAACTACCAGTTATAAAATAAATAAACCACATGTGTGCAATGCACAGCACAAGGAATTGTATGGTGTGTAATCTATTAAAGTACTGAATCACTGTATTATGCACCTGAAACTAAAATAATATCATGTCAACTATACTTTAAAAAATTTGAAAAATGTAATACAACATTTACTGATGGGGGGATGGACAACATGATGTGAAAGATCTAAAACTTAAACAAAATAATTAGATTTAAAAGTCTTACTCATCTAGCAAGTGAAGTTTGCTATAAAAAGGAAGCTGAACTTGATAACATGAATTAGATGTTTATGTCTAACTTGATAAGATGAACTATTTAAGGTCAATGATAAACAAGACTCAGTTGATTCATAACTGAAAAAATAATGTGATCTGGCCTGGAAAGCTGCTTTTTTGGGGGATGGGGTGAGGGGGTGGGTTTTAAGATGACTGTGACCCTGAATATATCATGTTAAATATTGCTATAGTTCCTAGAAGGCAAAAAATTGAAAAGGGAAAAATGATGACATGGATCAAACCACTGGTGTTAGAGTTTATAATAGATCTAAATTTAAGTTTTTTTATAACCTCTATTCTTATTAAAAAATATTGGGAAATTCAAAAAATCAAATAAAAGAGATGTGTTACTGCATATTTGAATGTGAGAACTTAATGAATTAAATTTGGAACCGTGTTAATTCTTTAAAAATAGTTTTATTAGAACAAGTTTTGTATGAAATATACATGAATTTGATAAATTGAGAGTAAAACATATTATAGCAAGTAGAAAATATATTCATACACTATCAAAAGGCCCTGATGCAAAAGCAAATATAATTAACACAATGTTGCAAAGAATACTTGTTCTCTTCTGTCCTTTTTATTTTATTTTCCTGGCATTTTGTTTCATTGTATTTTTCTTTTTACTTTTCACATATTTTCAGCTAACTAAAGAATTTTTCTTCTTCAACAATGTAGGTAGAAAAATAAAAACTGTTTTCTCCCAGAAAAAAAAAAAGTTATCTGTGTATATATATTTTGGGTACCCAGTTTCTAGACTCTGAAAATGCAAATCTTGAGGTCATTTTAGCTCATCTCTTTACAATAATCAGGCATGAAATGGTTTTTAAAAATATCTTTGACATCTGTGTCTTCCTTTATATGTCTCCTACCACCATTATGTTAGGTGTTCTTACCACTGAAAAGAGTTTTCTAACTGGTACCTTTCTTTTTATCCAGCTTTATTACGATATAATTGACATATTACCTTGTATAAGCTTAAGATGTATAATGTGATCATTTGATATATGTATATATTGCACAATGATCACCACAGTAATGTTAGTTAACACATCTATCATCTCACATGATTATAACTTTTTGTGCGTGTGGTGGGAAAATTTAAAACCTACTCTCTTAGCATCTTCCAAATATACAACACAGTATTTTTAAGTATGGTCACCATGCTGTACATTATAATCCCAAGACATTTATCTTATTGCTGGAGGTTTGTATCTTTGGGCCAACAGCTTCCCATTTCCCCCATTTCCTCACGCCTTGCCCCTGACAACCACCAATTGGTTCTCTGAGCTAGGGTTTTATAGAAACCACATGTAAGTGAAATCATACAGTATTTGTCTTTCTCGGTCTGACTTATTTCACTTAGCATAATGTCCTCAAAATTTATTCATGTTGTTACAAGTGGTAGGATTTCATTAGTTTTAAGGCTGTATAGTAGTCTCTCTCTCTCCCCCTCTCCCCTCGCCTCTTTCTCTCTATAGATAGATAGATAGATGATAGATAGATAGATAGATGATAGATAGATAGATAGATAGGTGATAGATAAATATAGATGAAATCTCTTCAAGATAGTTATTTCATTTCCTTCATATACAAACCTGAAAATGCTCTCCTTCTGGGAGGGCGGGGGTCTCGAACCCAGCCAAAACTCAGATTGGCACTTGAACCCATGGGCTGGGACTTGAACCCACCCACACCTCAGATTGGGACTTGAACCTATGATCCCTGACTTGGGAGGGGACTCGAAATCACTGTCTTTTGATTAAAACCACTCGGCTGGTGTCAGGACTTATCAAAGCTTAGGTCCTTTTGTCTCAATGCAGAAAAAATTCAGCGAGAGGCAAAGTGGCAGGCAAAGACTGAGTTTATCAGCATAGGACGCAGGTGAGAAATGCCAGTGGGCAGGCTAGAAGGCTCTGCTCCAGGAGGAGAAATCTTTATTTTTTATAAACAAAAGAAAAAGTGGAGAGGGGGAGAAGACCACCTTCTTCCTCATTCTTGGGCAGACATCAAGGCTTACATCATTAGTTCCTCCTTTGACCCTATATGGTCTAACTGGGAGTGTCATGGTGCTATTTAAATCACATGCATATTAGCAGAAGGATGGTGACATAGACTAAAATGTGGTAATTCACCTCAGGTTTCAGTAAAATGTCCCCTTTCACCTAGTTTTTCCCCTTTCACCTATATTTCTGTCTTGGCTACATGTAGAAATGCTACTCTTCAAGGACTGTTAACTCTTTGACTTCATGTAACAAGATTCAAACCCCATAATCTATTGTCTTGTATTTTAACTGTCAGGGTTTGTGGCTTGAGTGTGTCTGGCGCTTGGATGCACCCGGTCTTCTTTCAAGGTAGTGCAGATTGTTGCTTGGTTACTGGATTCTTTTCTTGAGTGGTCATTAGCTTACAGCAACCTCCCAAACTCCCTTAAAATTCCCTTTCTGTCTTTAATCCCCTAGTGGGATTTTTAAACCAACTATTTAATGATACTACTCTATCCCTATCAAACCCAGACATGAAATTGCTGTACCATAGTTCTATCTGTAATTTTTTGAGGACCCTGCATACTGTTCTCCGTAGTGGCTGCACCAATTTATATCCCCACCAACAGTGTAGGAGGGCTCCTTCTTCTGTACATCCTCACCAACGCTTTTTGCTATTTCTTGTCTTTTGATAGCCATTCTGACAAGTGTGTGGGGATACACCTCTTAATTGTTTATAACTAATAATATTCATACACACTGTGATCAAGTTCACCCTTTTTTGCATGTCTTTATCATATAAAGTGTCTCAGCTTCAAACCTATTGCCTGCAAAGACAGCACTGTGCCTCGTTACTTGGCTTTCAAGAATATACATATCACCATTAGCCTTAGGCAGACCTTCCTCATTTCTTCCCACTTGTGTAAAAGGGGTCCCACCACTAGCCTTTAGGTTCATCACTGTACTCTCAGAGACTAACCCAGGGTCTGGAATATACTGTGCACCCAGTTCGCGTTTGCAAATTGAGCTTGATGTGTTCCTCACTCCTCCTGCTTAGGGAACATCCTCACTTTCTCACCCTTGGCACACACTCCTTATATCTCCAGTCCAGGAACATTCTACTGAGCCCTTAAAGTCCACTAGTCTCCAGCTTATCTATGACATATTCTCATACTTATATACTCTCTTCTTTCCCTGCAATATTTTTGCATTTAGAATATTGTACCGTGAACTTTAGCTGTTTCAACAAATTATAACCTTCCTAAAGAAGGCAACTCCTCATTGTTTTCATGCATTCACTATAATATATGCAAGTTCTGAGCATGTAATAGATAATAACTTAGGAAATTATTTCTTGATAGATAATTTTATATACTAATTACTTTAGCAAGTATTTATTGAGTAAATTTCTGTGCTGTATCTGCTAGACCTTGAATAGACAATGAAAATAATAGTTCCTTTTCCCGTCTCTTACTTAGGCAGTTTGCAATGGGGAAAACAAATACTAAAAGCAATTTCAATGGAATAGTAGAAAAACAGATAAAATTTACAATGGGAATATAAAGAAGGAAAGAGGGATGGAATTTCCAGGAAGAGGGCACTGCATATACAAAATGTTAAGAAAGGAATGCACAGATGTATATAGATAGCCTTGCACACTGTAATTCTTTTAGTTATCTTCTTTTGTTTGATTGGTTGTTTATTGCCAGTTTCCCAAACAGATGGACTCTGATTGTATGTTGCCTCACATAGAGTATCCCTAAATAAATATTTACTGCATAATGAATACAAGAGGTTTACAGTGACTTAGTTAATAGTCCTTTATGTGTGTTTGTCTGTATTTGGCGGAGGCTGTGGGTGGTGAGGCATAAGCAGTGAGGAGGAGGGAAAGTTCTAAATGAGTTACACATAAGATTTTTAATCCATTCTGAGGGCAAAGAAGACCCACAGAAAGAGGAAGAGCAAGAGAAGTTACTATAATCAGATACATCTTTTGGAATGATCTCTCTGGAGCTGGTATAGAAGTTAGTAGGAAGAGATAATATAAGATACTGGAAAACCAACTTGGAGGTTGTTGCATCTGGAATTCATTACCTAAAAAAAATCAACCATTGTGGAATGAAAATAAGGGTGTGAATTCCAGAAATATTGAAGCAATGGGAAGGCAGACATGGAGTCACTCTGGAGAACATTGGGGCAAACTTATGAATTATAACTTATACTCCTAGGGATGAATCACAGAGGATTGGATATTGTTGCAACATTGTATGCAGCAGGCAGGCATTTTAGGCAGTGTGGTTGTCCATGGTGGGCAGAGTAGATAGATAAATGTTGGTGTATTCACACCAAGGAATATTAGCTGTGGGTGTAAGCAACAGATTAAATGTATATAAAGCATGACATGCATGGATCCTAAACATGTAGTACTTAGTTTAAAAAGTAAGGTGGAGAATGCAACATTGAAGAAAATTACATTTGCATAACAAATATGCGTGCATATAGAACAGCCCATTCTACAGTAAACAAAACTAACAAAATATAGAATTAAGAACAAGAAAATCAATCTTATTTCAGAAAAAAAAAATCTGTCATTAGGTTTATTGTTATTGCAGCAAAGTGATAAATTTCCAGTAGTAGAATTAACAACAGTATAAGGTTTAGCTTTCTTATTCAGATTTGTTCAAATCCACTCTTTTCTCAAACCTGGAAATTTAAAGATAATACAAATAAGAAGACACGTGAGGTGGTGTCTCAGGAGGTTGTTTGTGCAAACATCTTGCAGCCCTGCTGGATTAGCTGCACCAGGGTTGCTAATCATTCATGGTTGTAAATTTACCAAATGACTAACTAGAGTGACTGATGGATAGGAAGTTACTCCCAACTCCTGCCCAATTCCTGCCCTCTTCAGAAAAGGGGGAGAAGAGGCCCTTTGAAGACGTAGATGTGCCTCCTTTATATCTGGGCTCTGATGCTCTTGTAGGTCTTATTCCCAGAGTCCCCACTGTACACTTTCCTGTTACTCACAGTCAAAGACTTTCAGACATTCCTGGCCAACCAGATAAATGCTGTAACTTTGACATTCAGAGCATTGCACACTCATTCAATTTAAATAGCTATATAAAGAAAAATACACTAATGAAAAAGACTGGGTCTTATTTTGACAGATGTTTTTAAACTACATTTACATAGTTGCCTTGCAGGATTCCAGAGGCTAAGAAGCCCCAGGTTCTGCCCTCTGCAGGCTGGAGCCCCAGGAGAGCTGGCAGTGTGAGTCCAGTCCCAGTACAAAGGCCTTGAGAACTGGGGCAGGTGGGGGCAGGGTGATAGAGGAAGTCCCAGTCTGAGTCCAAAGACCAGAGAAACAGGAGTGCTGATGTCCTATTGTTCTAGTACCTGCATTAGCGAAGGTGCTTTTTTTCAGTCTCCCAATCCAATAGCTAATCTCTTCCAAAACACCCTCACAGTCACATCTAGAAAGGTTATTTTACCCAGCTACCTGTGGATCCCTTAAGTCTAGTTGAGCTGACACAGAATTAACCATCACCACCTTGTGAAACTTGTGTGTAAGTTAGTAATCATAAGTAGGAGATGATTGGCCACTGTCCACACTTAAAACTAGGTTGATGGTTATTTGGGACTTAATATATTTGAAATTATGTATTTAAAAAAAAGTTATAGAAGTATCATTGATTTACAGTGTTGTATTGAAATTGCTTATTTAACATCATTTCAAATAACTCTTCAAGTTCAAAAACCAATTAAAGCTCATCAAAAATCGACTTCCATTACTTACCTCCTGTCTGGGAATAGCATCTCATACCACTTAGTAATGTTATCCATGGTAATTATAGGGTCGACAGGCTAAAGAAGATAAATTATTTTAAGGAACATTTTTCTTACGCGTCTAACGCGTACGTTGGCTAGAATACCTACGTTAGGGCATGTTAGAGCTTATATGGCACATCTGATCCTAGGATTTATTGAAAAGAAAGCTCGTCTGTTAATATCTGCTTCAAGTATGGCATGTGCATTTTTTTCTCCTTTATTTAAGGAAAACCGGTAGTAACTCTGTGAAGGACAAACATTTCAGGGTGAGCAGATCGACAGATTTGATCTCTGACAAGTCTCAGTAGTCCTGCTTATTAACAAGTCAGTCATGAACAAGCAGTCTGTCCCTAGACAGTTTCCGAGAGTGTATCTGTCATGATGACGATCTGTGGTATATTTTACCCCCAAATCTCACCGCTGTGTGTCCGTTGTGGAGGCTCCCGTTGAAAGAATGCGTCCGTGGCTCTGTGATCCACGCCACGTTGTGGGCTGTCATTGCCCTTGTGATGAAGGGGACCACTGCTGACTGGAGAGGAGATGCTGTGATTCCGGCCAGCTCACACTCAGCATGGCTCTCACATGCTCAGCTCGCCTTCTCTGCTTGGAGGTCTGGAACGTTTTAATTAGTTGCCTGACATGTCCAAGCAGCTGTCTTCTGGATGCTGCTTGGACATGTCAACTACCTACAGTTTTTCACCTCGGCTGACTGAGGGGAACTCAATACAACTGTGATGATTGTAGCATATATTAACTCTCTCTGAGAGCTGCAAGTCTTGCTCCAACCTCCACAATATTTTTGTGGCCAACTATGTTTTCTGGAGAACATTTCCTAGACTTTGTTCCTACTCATTTATTAAGTGTCTTCAAACACACAGAGTAACACTAATGTTAGCACAGAGTCAAAAGTTAATACTTATTGTTCATCAGTGAATTTTTATATATGATTTTATTTCCTTTTGTATTTAAGAAAATAGGCTATACAGAAACTAATGAAACAAATATAAATATGAGATTAAAACAAGAAACTGGACTATGAAAAACAATTGTGGCATTAATTAATGTAGCCAATTACTCCTATTCCTGTCGTTCACTTTCCATTATTTCTCCTTTATGGGTTTATTTGTGTTTTTTAAGTGGAATGTGGCAAGGGGAAATCATTCTCCAAATCCCTTTTTGCAATGTGGGTATCAGTTTTCATTATTGAACTGGGAAAGCTACTGAATATTTTGCAAAGAGAGAACATTAGGATTAAAAGAAAAAGAGCTTGGTTTGGGGGGCATAATCTGCTAAAGAATATTGAGGAATAATTTATTCCATAAGAAAGTCAGAGCTCTGTAGGACCTTCCCTCTTCAGGGGGTATTGGTGTTTAGGAAGAAATAAAGGGTGTGCACAGAGAAAGACAAGGGAAGCTCAGGTGGATGAGTAGATATTCGGTTGGACAAATTCGCCACAAAGAAGACAGTTGAAACCGTTGTCAGTTTTTACATTCAGTGATTTACATGCTTATGAAACTAAAGTATAAGTAGGCAATAGTATGTGTCCATTAGTAGCTCAGGGAGGATTCCCCTTTCCCATTACGTAGCTCAAAATTGTTTGCTAGACCAGTCTTTTCTCCATCATACTCACTCATGTTTCTCTGGTGTCTGGTGGTGTGCATCTTAACAAAAATAAAACTCATGCTCTACAGCCTTAGCAAAGCCTCTGGTTAAAGTAAATTTGAAGGAAGAAGTAGAGATGCTCCCCAACCACACACGCAGTGTATTGGGTATCTCAGCACCCTGGCCTTCTTTCTGATTCTCGAATAACAGGCTCATTTTTCCATATAGCCCCCTTTGTGCTTGGGATAATATCTCCCAATCTTTGCAAAGCTGCCCCCTTCACACCATTCCATCTTTCTCCTCTCTGAGAAGTCCCTGCCCCCTCCATCCTTGTCCAGTTGATCTCTTTAATATTCGTTGTTGCTTTTATGGTTACGTATAATTAATTTTTTAAATTTATTATTATTTTTATTATTTGCCTGTGTTGGGTCTTTGTTGCTGCGCATGGGCTGGGCTTTCTCTAGTTGTGGAGAGCGGGGGCTACTCTTCATTGTGTGTGTGGGCTTCTTATTGTGGTGGCTTCTCTTGTTGGGGAGCATGGGCTCTAGGCATGTGGACTTCAGTAGTTGTGGTATGTGGGCTCAGTAGTTGTGGCTCGTGGGCTCTAGAGCACAGGCTCAGTAGTTGTGGCACACAGGTTTAGTTACTCCATGGCATGTGGGATCTTCCCGGCCCAGGGATCAAACACATGTCCCCTGCATTGGCAGGCAGATTCTCAACCATTGTGCCGCTAGGGAAGTCCCCATGTATAATTAATTTATTTGTTTATCTCTTCCATGCTAAACTATACTCCCATAAGAACAGCAGTGTTATGTGTCTCACACACGGCTTTACCACCAGAACCTTCACACTTTCAACCAGGGTTTGGGTCACCCCACCTATTGTAGAAACACATATGACTGTTACATAGATGTTAGGGAAAAATAATCATGATGCTTATAAAGGAGGCAAGTTGCTAGCACTTGTTACAACTAAAATATGTTACAAATAAACTCAAATGTTAATGCACAACACCAACATATCTCACAAAAAATTAAAGGCATCTGGTCGAGATTTTGTTGTGGTTTGAGTTTCACGAGGGTTGATGATTTATGACATGATGACATGTTTTAAGTTTATTGGCCAACTATTCCTGTGTCACAGGATAACATTTACCGAGGGCTCTTAGGTACCTTTCTTAGGAAGAGGAGCCATAAGTAGGTAAGTGATCTCAGGAAAGCTACAGTTGTTTGTATGTTTCTGCATGAAATGGCCTGTAGAGTAAACTCATTCAGTAAATGATGAGATAATCCACATATCTGGAGCTAATACAACCCAATTACCATGCTGATGTTGCTATTCTTGTAAATTTGCTATAGAAAAAATTGGTTTGTTCAAGACATCCTTGTTACTAAATAGTCCAGTGTATGGCTGACACAGGGCCCCAATTCCATGAGAAACCATAACATGGACAGTAGGAAAGAGGAGAAAATATTGGTTTGCCCCAAAAGTTTGTTCGATGTTTTCCGTAAGATGGCTCTAGTACCGCTTAGTTGTCCTTAGTTTCATTCAAAACAATTTCGTTAGATTGTTGATAGCTGTCATATCAACATACATTTAAAACAAAAATCAAAATTGGTGAATTTTTGTGTAGCCATTTTAATATTGAAGATGGAAGAAAAGAAGCAACATTTTTTGCCATATTATGCTTTATTATTTCAAGAAAGGTAAAAACACAACTGAAACAAAAAAAGATTTGCGTAGTGTATGGAGAAGGTACTGTGACTGCTAAAATATGTCAAAAGTGGTTTGTGAAGTTTTGTGCTGGAGATTTCTCGCTGGACCATGCTCCACGGTCAGGTAGACCAGTTGAAGGTGATAGAGATCAAATCAAGACATTAAGTGTGAACAATCAAGGTTACACCACGCGGGAGATAGCCGACATGCTCAAAATACCCAAATCAAGCGTTGAAAATCATTTGCACCAGCTTGGTTATGTTAATTGCTTTGATGTTTTGGGTTCCACATAAGTTAAGCAAAAAAAGCCTTCTTGACCATATTTCCGATGCAATTCTCTACTTAAACATAATGAAAACGTTCCATTTTTAAAACAAATTGTGATGGGTGATAAAAAGTGGATACTGTACAATAATTTGGAATGGAAGAAATCATGGGGCAAACTAAGTGAACCACCACCAACCACACCAGAGGCTGGTCTTCAACCAAAGAAGGTGATGTTGTGTCTATGGTGGGATTAGAAGGGAGTCCTCTGTTATGAGCTCCTTCTGGAAAACCAAACAATTAATTCCAACAAGTACTGCTCCCAGTTAGACCAACTGAAAGCGGCACTTGAAGAAAAGCATCCAGAATTAGTCAACAGAATACACACAAGCTTCCATTAGGATAATGCTGGACCGCGTGTTTCTTTGATGACCAGGCAAAAACTGTTACAGCTTGGCTGGGAAGTTCTGATTCATCCACCGTATTCACCTGACATTGCATCTTTGGATTTCCATTTATTTCGGTCTTTACAAAATTCTCTTAATGGAAAAAAATTCAATCCCCTGGAAGACTGAAAGTCACCTGGAATAGTTCTTTGCTCAAAAAGATAAATAGTTTTGGAAAGATGGAATTATGAAGTTGCCTGAAAAATGGAAGAAGGTAGTGAAACAAAAGGTGGATACATTGTTAAAGTTCTTAGTAGAAATGAAAAATGCATCTTTTATTTTTACTTAAAAATCAAAGTCACTTTTTAGCCAACAAATGTACAAATTGAGACCTCGAATAATATTTTTAAAGATGTTTGAATGACAGAATCAGTGAGGGTGTTTTTTCCTTCTTAATAGCTCTGATAATATTTATTACAAACTTTCAGCCTAACAGGGACATGAACTTATAACAGATACCTTCAGATTTGGGGCTAAAATTAGGTGACTTTTTTCTCATTTTAAAATTTGTTTTAAATATAGTCTATTATAAATTAGAGGTACTCCTACACATTGAAATGATTATCTTACAAATTTTGAAGAAATATTTTGGTTTTTTTAATTTACTGTTTTTTAATATTTATTTATTTTGGCTGTGCTGGGTCTTAGTTGTGGCACATGGGATCTAGTTCCCTGACCAGGGATCAAACCTGGGCCCCCTGCATTGGGAGCACGGAGTCTTACCCACTGGACCACTAGGGATGTCCCAGAAATATTTCATTTTGAATATAAGTTATTTAGTGGTTTGTAATTTACTTCAATATCTAAGGACTTGCAACTTACTAGTCAAACAATTTAATTCTATTATGTTTTAAATTTAAGCTAAAAAAGCCTCTGTTTCAATAAGCTATTCCACAGATGGAGAAAAAATTATTTTTCAAGAAAAAAATTGTCTTACATTCTTCAGTTCTTGGAATTTAATAAGAAGTTGACTGCTCTTTGTTCACTATTACTTCATCCTTTTTACAGTCATAAAACTGAGCTAGTATCCTGTAAGTAGTACTTCTCTCCTGCCTTGTCAGAACCACACCCTGTCTTAGCTTTAACATGATTTGGAATAACTCCTTTTTCTGCATATAACTTCTTTCTTAGAACTCTTCCCATATCTTTATGCATTTTCACCTTCACTGTATTGTTTTTGCATAACATTAACAACATATAATATGTAAACTTGATTAGCACTCATGTTTTCAATTATCTATTGTTATATAGAAATCTATCTCCAAATGTGGGGGTATGTTTTGCCTGTGAGTTTGTAACTTGGGCAGGGCTCAGCAGGGTCAGCTTCTTTGTACTCTGTTAGACTCTGCGGGGCTAGAATGAAATGAAATCTCCTTCACCCAAATGTCCAGCAGGTGCTGGTGGCTCCTGGCTGAGACCACAGGGGGACCATGGCCAAAACACCTACCAGCACCCTTTCCATGTGGCTGCTTCCCTCCCAACAACAACCTTAGACTGACTTCTAAGGCAAGTAACTTAGGTCCCTTAAGAATCAGGCAGATTTTGCCTTTTATGACGCAGACTCAGAAGTTATACAATCAAGTTTCTATCCCACTCGATTTGTTAGAAATGAACCATTAAAATCAATCCATCTTTAAGGGAAAGGGAAATAGATTCCACCTTTATGATGGGAAGAGTGTAAAAGATTTGCAAATATGTTTCAAAATTCCTAAAGCATTTAAAGCTTCTATTTATGACAAAATGGGAAAAAGCAAAATAAATGAATAACAAGTCATGAAAAGTCATTCATATAGTTTTTTTAAATAAATAAATTTATTTATTTATTTATTTTTGGCTGCATTGGGTCTTCGTTGCTGCACAGGCTTTCTCTAGTGGCAGTGAGTGGGGGCTACTCTTCATTGCGGTGCATGGTCTTATTGTGGTGGCTTCTCTTGTTGGGGAGCACGGGCTCCAGGCGTTCGGGCTTCAGTAGTTGTGGCACATGGGCTCAGTAGTTGCATCTCGTGGGCTCTAGAGCACAGGCTCAGTAGTTGTGGTACACAGGCTTAGTTGCTCCATGGCATGTGGGATCTTCCTGGATCAGGGATCGAACCCATGTCCCCTGCATTGGCAGGTGGATTGCACCACCAAGGAAGTCCCCATATACTTTTATAGTTGGAAATACACTTAATAATTGAGTTCTATTCCCTTATTTTAGGTTTAAAGAAACTAAAATTCCTTAGATTCAATAGATTTTCAAAGTATCAAACAGCTAGTTAATTTGTGGCAGATCCAACAAATGGAATCAAGATATTCCAACTCTAAAATAAATTGCTTCTACACAAATGAGAAAAAGAAAAAAAAATAACCCAGACACACTAGGCTCAGATATAGCAAGCATAGTGTAGTCAAACCATACAGTAAATTTCCTATAACTCCTTTATACAGAATAATTACTCTTTGGGGGAAAATAACAGTGGTCATTTCTATTTTATTATTTTTTAAATCAAGGATGAATTGGATTTTCTTTTATTTGCTTAGAATTAGAAGCAGAGGTGTTTCTATACTTTATTAAAATAAAGTCACTCTCATTGCCACAAAGAAACATCAGTTACTATGAATGCACATTAAAAATCTACCTAGGTCAAAGGTGAGTTGGTAGTTTGAGTTAGACACAGTTCCCCTACTGTTTGAAATTAAATCAAAGCCAGATATATGAATGGGGACAGAGTTTCAGCTTGGGATGATGAACAAGTTCCTGCGATGGACAGTGGTGATGATTGGACAGCAGTGTGGATATACTTAATGCCACTGAATTGTACACTTACAAGTGATTAAAAGGGGAAAATTTATGTTATATACAATTTGCCACAATAAAAAAGACATGAAAACTAAATTTAAAAAAATTTTAATATATAGATGGATAGAATGAGATGACAATATGGTATTAGATGAAGGCATGGCTAGCTGATTTATGAAGTACTAATTAAATAAACTTTAAAAAGTAATTACACATTTATAAAATGTTACAAAGTTAAAACAGAGACTTTCCATATACTCTTTGTTCCAATTTCTCCTAATGTTAACATGTGCATAACCATGGTGCATTTGCCAACACTAAGAAATTAACATTAGTATATTACCGTTAGCGGAATTCGTCTTCATCCAGATTTCATACTTCTTCCGTTAAGGTACTTTTTTGGTTCCAGAATCATAGCCCGAACATCACGTAGCATTACACAAATAGTTTTAAATATTTCTTTAGAATTGAGGTTCAGAGGATGTGTACATTTTTACCAAATGTGGACTTTTGATTACTTGTCATATGCACCCCATGATTTTTCTTTTATTCTCTTTCAATTTTCTTCTATTGAAGTATATTTTACTCACATTTAAGCAGGTACATAATTGCCTACTATTAATTCCATAAGTGCAGTTTTTGCTGTGCATCTCCAAAATTGAAGCAAAAAACATATATTGAAGTACCACATAACTCATTCTCCAAGGTAGATGCTATCAACGTAGGTACTGAAAACCCCAGCATCACAGTTTCAATTTCCCTTCATCTACATTGGATTGATAGCTCTAATGTCTGCTATGTGACTTTGGGAAAATAACTTAACCTCTTTTTAAGCATTTTAAATAGTGCTAATAGCACTAAATTATATATGAGTAACTGAAAGGTAAAAGATGTTAAAGGAATTTAACAGAGCTGTAAGTATTGAAAGCAGAAATCAATTTACAGCTGACATTACAGGCATTCTGACTCTGGAGCACAAGATTGTGGGGGATACACAGGTGAGCAGGAAATACACTGAAAAGTCAAGTTAAGCTTTGTCATAAATACTGTTAAAAATCTCACAAGAGCAACCCATTTATTTTTTCTTATTATCAACACATCTCAACTTTTATCAATATCTCACCTATGTGGAGAGTATTGTGTGCATTAACAGGAAATGTTTTATATATATATATATATTTTAAATAAAGTTTATTTATTTATTTATTTATTTTTGGCTGCATTGGGTCTTTGTTGCTGCACACAGGCTTCCTCTAGTTGTGGCTAGCGGGGGCTACTCTTCGTTGCAGTACTTGGGCTTCTCACTGTGGTGGCTTCTCTTGTTGTAGAGCACAGGCTCTAGGCATGCAGGCTTCAGTAGCTGTGGCACAAGGGCTTCAGTAGTTATGGCTCATGGGCTCTAGAGCGCAGGCTCAGTAGTTGTGGCTCAAGGGCTTAATTGCTCCTCGGCATGTGGGATCTACCCAGACCAAGGGTCAAACCTGTGTCCCCTGTATTGGCAGGTGCATTCTTAACCACTGCACCACCAGGGAAGTCCCAGGAAATGTTATATATTTAATAATTAAGCTGTAACCGTTGTATGGAGACTTTAACACAAATTCATGACCCATTTGAGGGTTCATAGTGGAGCTGAAATTCCTTCTGGTAATTTCCATTCCATTCTTTCTGGTAATTTGTTTATGGCATAGTATTTATCCTCCTTTATATGAAGAACATTTACCAGTCTGATTCTTCTTACATTTATTATAAAAATTTGGAAAATAAAACAGAAAGAAATTCAAAAGCATCTGTGGCCCCATTGAATACAGATACCATTAACCTTGTGATGGACAGTGTGCAAATCTTTGTCCATCTCACTTTATTATTCTGGTATGCATAAATATGTCCCATTTCTACTCGTTTTGGAACATAGTAAAATATTATTTTATAATCATCTTCCCATTTAATGGTTTATATCACATATATTTTTCCTTTGTTATAAATATTGTATATTATTATAATCTATTGTTACTTGCTATATGTTTTAATATGTTAATATACTTTATATAATTACATATTGTATATTATATATTAATCTACAACCAGTATGTTTGTGGCCCCCAAATTCCCACCATGGGATTGATTTACTCAATCTCCCATTGAAGATTCTTCACAATATAAGCAATACTATAATGAGTATTCAACATAAAAGAAAATTGTGCAAGACAGTGATATTTTTCAATTAAAAAATTATTGGAAGTTGAATCTTTAGGTCAAATAGCTACATATTTAAATGATGTGGAGCTGAATTCCTCCATTGAAATAGTTTACTCTACCACCAAGAAGATACTGGATGACTTTTTCCAACACTCCTAATGGCAAAGTTCTAATGGCAGCAACTAAACATTTTTTCTCTCCTTTCTTCATCTTTTGCACATGAAGAACAGCTAATTCTCTCTGTGAATTACAGTGACGGACCCCTCCACCCTGCAAATTGACCTTCTTTAGAACGTTCCAATGTTATCCTGTGCTGAGACCATATATGCATTGAAACTGTCAAAAGCATCATAATATTCAAAATATAATAACTGTATATACAGCTTGAATCATATGAAGATGATTGATATTATCATATAGCTTACTGCAAAAAAACACATTTTTTTGTTTTTTTAATCTACCTATTTGAGACACAGGACACCTAGGTCACTGGGTCTCCAGAGTGTTTTATAAAAGTTCATTACATACCTTGTTTATTCCAAGCAATCCCTCAGAGAATAGAAAACTCAACTCCAGTCACTTCAGTTTCTGGTCCTTTCACATTTTGAATGCAAAGAATATTTACATACATATTGCAGTTGAGGTTCAGCTGAGCTGATTTATTTGTGTTTCATCAAGTCAATTGGAATTATTAAATTTAAAAGTCATAGGAAAATAGGTAAAGCTCAGCCCTCAATTTTTATTAATATACTTTAATATACTCACAAAATTGTATCAATATTTTAAGAACTCATATGTATTCCATGCTACAAGAAAGAATAACATAGAAAAAGTAATGACTGGTAAAAATAATTTTTTCAAAACAAACTTGTTCCCGAAATGGAAATTATATTTGATTATTTCCCTGTATTGTAAGTTTTCTGTCTTTGTCCCTTTCTTTTTTCTTTTTCCTATTTTTATTTTCAACATCTGACTTTTATTACAGCACAATGATTTAATTAAGTATTTCTTTAAATAAGGAGCAGCTCCTCTCCATCATATGATAAGCTCTTACTAGATAGTAAGTGAATTTATGAATATGAAGTTATTTTCTTTATTTGCTTTAATTTTATTGCCTTCATGATAACTCAGATTACAGACAGTGTTTAAATCAAGAGAGAATACAGAAAACATTAATATAAAATAGAAACAGAGAAATGAAACCTCAGATGATTCAGAAGTGGCTCCCAAATTCCTCTATTGTAAAAATAGTATCATATTCCACAGAATCACTGGGAATTTATTTCTTGACACTATGATAGCAATATTTGTAATGACATTAATCAAAGTAAAGGGAAATACCAAGAAAATAATCATTACAGGCGAGGAAAAAAAAGAATTAAATATGTTTGGAAAGCAGTAGAACTTAGAAATTTATTATCTAAGATTTGCCAATAGGTAAAGCAATCTTTAAAGAAAATAAAAACAACTTTGTTTTTCATGTTCGGTAAAAAACAAACAAACAAAAAAAAAACAGGAATTTTACTGAAATGTCACTAACATTTAAATTAAATTTTTGGTAAATTTGAAAATTAAACACCTGTCATTTAAAAAAGTCATCATTTACGAAAGCAAATAGTTTTTTAAACATAAGCATCCTTCAGGTTTACAAAACAATGTATCACTTAAAGATTCAAGGCCATGTACTTGTAAAATAGGTTGAGAATGCAAAATTCCTACCTTAAATATAATCAATATAGAATGACATCTTCTTTGTATTTTGTTATAGAATGAACACTCTTGTTATTATTGTACAGTTTGGATTTTAGTGAATTTTACATCTGTGGAAGAAATTTGTGGATGAAAAATCCTAGTGGCGGAAGCCACCTCTTTCTCCAAATGCCACCCAATATAAATAATACAGCACGCAACATGAGGCTGTGTGCCTCTCCAACAGGGCAGGCTCCCTGGGCACATGACCTACGCACAGCGTCCAGTGCTTGGTGCAATGTGCTCTTGTAGTTCTCTCAGAAGCCTCAATTATTTGGTCCCTGAACTTAGGTCTTGTACGTGAAGTCTGATGGGACAACCGAGCACATCCACGCGTGAGCTAGGGGACACGTGCAGTGTGCCTGGCCACCGTCACATAGTGCTTGTGATGCTCCACGGCCACGGGATTCTGGTGGCCCCAAGGTGCCTGGGACCTCAGCAGGACTCCCAGGTGCACAAGTCAGGTCTGTGATTCACTACCTGTGGAAACCAACAATCCTGAGAGGCCACCCTTTGCACTCAAACCAGAATTTTCTTTAAGTGTAGAAGAAAATGGCATCCCAAGACACATCTGTGCCCAAAGAACTCCTTCTCTGTTACTTCCCTGAATTAGCCACTTACACTGAAAATTATGTCAGAAGGAAGGAGGACAGCCTAGGGGTCCTTTTCCTTACTGACAAGGAATCTGAAGCCAGAAAGCTTTCAGTAGAAAGTGCACATGTCAAGACCCGAAATAAAATCAGCAAAGTGAGATCCGTACAGATTTCTGCTCTTCTGATAGGAATGAAATACCTGTGTGCCTAGAAGCTATGAAATATGAATTGTGGAAGTTTAGTGATTCTGCATCTGAGTTAAATGGCCTTATATTTGCATTTAAAATTCTCATGGCATAATATAAAGATGAATGATGTAATTCATGTTAACAATTTTTAATGATAACATTGTACTTATAATGACACTAGAGATAGCAAATTTTAAAAACCATGGCAAGTTGAGAGAGAGAGAAAGAGAGAACAGAGCAAAAAGAAAATGTTGACCATTTTATATTTTAATACCATTGAAATCACCTTATTTTTTGCTTTTGAACAAGGGTCTCATTTTTTTATGTTGCAGTGGACTTTGCAGGTTACGTAGCCAGTTACCCTCAAAAAATACAGGTTGTGGTATCTGAAATAATATGTGCTATTCACACTGCTGCTTTGTGGAGTAGTGTGCCCATAAAGAAGACCTTACATTGGAAAAGGCCGTAATTACCAAGAATGAGAAGGAAATAAAAATTGGATTTTTTTATTATGGACAACAAAATGCCAAGAAATATAAGCAAGATCTGTAAAATTGTAAAGATTATGGAGCATCATATACAAGTAAATTTGGTATATCTTAAGAAATAGATGCAATGTATCATTCCAGGAATATGGGGAGATATAAATTGAGGACAAAATAAAGTAAAAAAAAATCAATGCAAGACTAAAATTTTAAAAATCAATAATTTACTTGCAGGTTGGGACTGTCCAACCCCTTCTGCGACCATCCTGCTTCACTGCCACTTCTGTGTCCACCTGTGCAGAGGACACCATGCAAGTTCCTTATGACCCACTGCCCTGATCTGATCTGCATGGGTCTGCATGATACGCTGGTGCAGCTGAAAGGGAAGAGCTGGAGGTTTACAGTGTGAGTCAGGGATGCCTGGAGAAATAGTCCCAGTGAGCAAAATGTTTAGCAGTACGTTGGTGGTTCGCTCTATCTGGAGGGAGAGATGGCCAGGAATACAGATCTCACGGATTCACTGGCGACTGCCAACAGTTTGGGTGAGTGTTCGGGGCTCTGGAGGAATAGGATTAGAAGATAAATGACAAGGAATTCTAGGGAATAGTTATGTGAATGAACCTCTCAGAATGGGACAGACCATGGTGACACTGTGTCCTATAGAAATGTGTACCAAAGAGCATCCACTGCAAAGGAGGTTCTTAGTTAATCAGGTGGAAGAAAATGATGTGCTTTGTGGATGTCAATCAGCCCCATCCCCCTGTCATCCTTCAGGCAGCCTTTGAACAAATTGCCCATGGTGGCGGGAATGGAGGTTATGATGGGCCAAAAACATGGACTTCCCCCTTTCCCAAGATGTTCCAACTCATGTTATCACTGAGTCTCAGATCTGCCGATGCCAGAGACCAATACTGGTTCCCTGAAGCAGAACCACATGTATAGACGGATGCATAGGAAGCCGAATGCCAAAGGGGTGGAATTAGCAGGTATCAATTTGTTGCTTCTCTGCTCCAAACCCACCCTTCTTTGCCCCGAGGTGTAATACCAGAGCTGGATTTTGTATGCTCTTCTCTGTTGCCAGCTTGCACAGGGTGAAGCCTTATCCATCAGCGGAGCTGGGGGACCCTGGAGAAAGAGGGGTCTTCCCACCCTGGCTCTGGACTGCTTTCTCCAGCTTGCTCCCGTGGTGCACAGCTGTGGGGCACATACTGGACATCCAGCCGTGCTCACTTGTAGTGAGTTTTAGGGTTAATTTCGTGGGCAGCTGCCAGTGAGTTTCGTGACTTCCCCGGATGGCTCCCCAGAAGGTGTTACAGGTGTCACAGGGAGCAGATGACTAGAGTGACTTGTTAACACCGTCCTCGTGGGCACCTTCCCAGCGCGTTTTGCCATCGTGCCAGAGGTCAGCTCCCCCGAGTTCAGCCGGAAGCCCAGCAAGTCTCCCAGGAGCCCGACTGGGTGGCTTCCCACTGAGTTACACCGAGCACAAGAGCGCGGGTCCCTGCTTGCCAGCCCCGACCTGAGGCATCTCAGTGACCTCCTTCCCCTCCGTGGGCTGGAGCCGCAGTGTTTCCCTGGAGTAGGGACGGCTCCCTGTATTTACTCTCTGTTGTCTTTAGGTGTTTGCACTGCTTAGCATTTACTTTTATTCCTAAAAAATGATCCTTTATATTAAAGCTTCCCTCTTTAAATTACTATGTGGTTTCTGTCTCAAGAATGACCCAAAAGAGATGCAAAAAGGATGCCTTACACTAATTGAAACATTAAGGTTGCCTATTTGAGCACTTCCTATAAACAGACATACAGCATGCATATTGTATAAGTGAGTTTTTTTACTCATTGTAATATTTTGTGATCCATTAATGTTGTGAGTATCAGAAGTTACTAGTAGTTTGTTTCTTTCTGTTGCAGAGTAGTACTCCATTGTGTAAACCTACCACAACTTGTTTAACCATTTTCCTTGTCGATAGACATCTGGATTGGTTTTACTTTGGGATTATATGAGTATAATTGCTATGCACATTTTTGTGTAAATCTTTTTATTTAATATATGTTTTCATTTCTCTTGAGTAAGTACCTAGGTGTTGAATTTCTGGCATAAAGAGTAGGTGTTTAGCTTTATAAAAATACTTGCCAAACCCTAGTGATTAAACCATGTTATGTTACCATAGGTATATATAAGGGGTTGTTTTGCTTTACCTCATTGCTGTTTTTCATTGTCAGTCTTATTTATTTTAGTTATCTTGATGAATTAATACTGGTATCTCATTCTGGTTTTAATTTGTGTTTTCCTAAGGTATATTGATCATATTGCCTGCCCTGCAAATTTTGAACTGGCCGCAGCTTCATGAACAAATTCCTTAAATAAATATCTTTATATATATGCAATTTACATATTTACACACATATATACATACAAACTTATGTGTCCGTGTGTGTATGTGTGCTAGTGTGTCTGTGTCTCTGGAGACAGAGAATTGTATTTATACACAAACACATAATAATTCTATCACAGACTCTTTTCTCTCTTGAATTATTCACAGAGTGTTTTAAATATTTTATTTGTCTTTTTGTATAGAAACAGTTTTTGATTATGCTGCTCCTACATTTCATTCGTATTTTCTAGTTCATTCATTTCTGCTCTTATTTTTTTCACCTCTTTCCGAATACATTGCTAGGTGTGCTGTTTGACACACTGTATGATTTAAATGATTAGGTTTCTAAGTTGCAACCTTTCTTCTAATATACGTCTTTTAAGTCTATAACATTTCCCTTCAATGGTGTTATGGATTCAGCCCTCAGGTTTTTATTATTTTTAATAGGACTAAAATTATAAATATTTCAACATGATTTTATTTGGAAACATAGAATTTTATGTTTCATCTGAAGTGATTTTTTGCTGGGCTTATGAGTAACTTTGAATTATGTTTTCAAATTTGCAAACTATTTGGTGTTTTTAACTTATACTGAGTTCTAATTTAATTTCTGATCAAGGAATATAGTGTATATGATATTTGCTTTAATATTGGCTTAGATTAGCTTTATTAACTAATCTATGGTCAAATTTGTAAATGTTTTAGCTATTAGTTAATAACGTATATTTCCTACATGTTGAGTTCAGGGTCCTATATGTATTCACCCAAGCAAATCTATGCATTTGTGCTCCTGTTGTTATTTAATACATCACTTATCAAAGTTTGTCTTTGCAATTGTGCAATATTTGCTTTAGATATTTTGAGGCTATGTTTTCAGATGCATATAAATTATAATTATTCTATGACATTGCTTTGTTCTGGTGATTATTGGCAGTATGTGGTGGTTTTTTTCCCTTATCTTCAAGTTTACTTAGTCTGATGTTCTACCTGTTGCCAAGGTATATCATTTCTTTTTCTTTTGATCTTTCTCCATCCTTAAAATTTTTGTTGGATTTTTGTATTTCTAGTCTAAACCATGTCTACAGTTAAACAGTATCTTTTGTCAACACTTGAACAGCACTTTAACTGTTTTAAGTGTTGTTATTCGTTGCTGGCCTTTGCCCTCATTATGTTGCATTTCCGGGATGACTCATCACGTGGCCGTCAGCAGCATCACCATTGTTTTACATGGTCAAGTTCTGTTTAGACTGACCAGTGTGCACATCAGTTTCTGCACTGACCATTCCTTTTGGTATTTCACCCTTACTTTCCAGGGTCATTTTCTTATTTTGTAAGGTATATCATTTAGTAATGTATCTACTTTCAATAAGGGGCTTTTTTTCCCCCTTCGCAGTCAGTATCTATCAGCAACTTTATTTCACCCTTCTTCCACGATGCTACAGTTAAACGTATGATTCTATACAACAGTTATTTGAACTTACCACTTAGGAGATATTTTCTCATTGTCTTATAGTTTTGACTCAGATGAGAAACCAGCTATCATTCTCATGGTCATTAATTTCTAAGTAATCTCTCTTTTCTTTATGCTTGTAAAATATTGTCTTGTTGAGTTTTGTGATTTCAATACAAATATCAAGATATACATTTATTTTTCTCTTGCTCAGGACTCATGACTCTTCAAACTGAGGATATATTTCGTTTATCACTTCTTAAAAACTCTCTCTTATAGTCTGTTTTAATTGAATGCCTTCCCTGTTCTCTATTTCTTTTTTCTGGAATACCTTCTTGAGGCAGAGTGCAATCCTCATTCTACCTTTGCTGTTTCTTATTTTCCTTCTCTTCAATTTCTCTATGCTGCATTAAAGCTATTTTTCAGATTTATGTTTGCTAATTATTTTTTCCTCTGTGTGTATAATTTGCGTGTTAAGCTTATACATTGAGAGTTCTGTTTATTTCGAGTGAATAACAATTTTTATTTATAGAAGTTTTGAGTTGTTTCTCTTTCAAAGCTCCTTTTTCACTTTTTAGAGCCTCTACATTTTTATGTGCTTAAGTCTTTCATGTCCTTAGTAATAATAAACATTTAATTTACTGGATAACTCTTCCATTATCTCAAGTTTCAGAGGAAAAGTGGGTTCTAATACTGCGACTTTTTCTTTTTTTTTTCTTTTTTTCTTTTTTTCACTACTGAATATCATTTATGGTGGATTTTTCCCCAGCATTAATTTTTGGAATTTTGACTTTGAACCCATACTCAGCTGAGCTTCATCTGTAGGAATAGTGTATGACCTAAATAGAGGCCTTGTCCATCCAGGGACGTCTGGATTTGGTTGTGATAAGAAATCCAGTGGTAGCGCCATCAACAGACAAATTTTCTTCTCAGTACCTTCGGTGAGGGCACCTGATGTCATGGATGGTGAAACTTCAATCCAAAACTCCAGTGTATAAACTGATAAATACGGATGATGATTATCCCAATCTGGAGTCTAAGTCAAGACAGACAAGTTCACCCTATGTCTCTCTGTATTAGTCAGCAGAGTTTTTTGTTTGTTTGTTGCTGTTTTTGTTTGTTTTGGTTTGTTTGTTTTTGTACTAAAGCTTTTACCTGAGAGAAGAGTTTTTTGTGATCTCGGTTTTATTTCTGAATCTTAATTCTATCATCTGATTTCAAAAGAAGCTAAAGTTACATCTCCTTTCTACCTGATGTGAATGCCTAAATTACTGGATTACAAAGAGCCACCTTCCCCACCCTCCACCTCAGGGATTATAATTCCCTTGTGCTGCAATTGCCTGTTCACCTCTTAGCACCTGAGACTGTCACTATTTTCTTGTAAACTGAACTGTGCCTTTAGATGGTGGAGGATATATAAATATTTTTTTCCGGTGTTCTATGATACTGTCACTAAAAATTTTCGAGATGATCTACTCCAGCATATTGCCAAAAATCGAAGTCTAAAATTTAATTTTGAGCCCAGAATATGAGTCACTTATTCTTCATTGAAAACTTTATCCTATATCTCTTAGAGTACTTACCTGTAACTAGGTTTTTGCCTCTCTCACCTCACTGTAATGTAAGCTCTTTAGGGATAAAATATTTGGTCTCTTGTGTACTACTATACCCTCAGCCCATAGATTGATTGATACATAATAGACATGTAATATTGATTTGTTGATCAACATCCCCATATTCTGAAATTATTGTTAAATGATAGTCTGTAATTCAGCTCCAACTCTTACATCTGTGAATTAACACTAACTTTGAAATGTAGAATCTTTCATTTTTTTATCCTCATTAATTATACATCAGCTTTTCTTCAGGTAAATAGATGGGTGTGCAACCTTGCCTTCAGATAATTCTTACTTTGATAATGCTTCAAGCAGCCAAAATTTATGAAAATGGTCTTTTATATTGAACTGCTTTACAAAAATGTGTCCCTCAAACCTTAGTAAAATGGCAAAATAATAATCTATGGGTCTATAAAGGAATGATGGAGAAAAATTATCTTAATAGTTTAATTACTGATGTCCCTATGGCAGATACATATCCCACGGGGCTGTTCTTCTGGTCCATTTTCACTTTGCACCTTGATTATTAATTATTTACATCTGCCACAATCCATTTTCCCCATGATAACTCTTTCATCATGTTCTAAGACTGTAAATGTTGGGTGTGGTAGGGTAAACTCAGTGTGGCCAAAGCAAAAAATGAGAACAGGCTTAGAAGGAAGGAGTTTATTCTTCTCACAGGTCCCAGAGAGGGGTTCACCTCATGCCCCGCAGGGCCACAGGGGAAGCACCAGGTTTTGAGCAAGGGGCAGGGGTCAGGAGCAAGGGGGCAGCCTGAGCCTGAGCCTTTGTTGGGGTTTCCAAGGAAAGGGAAGGCAGGGCAGAGTAAATGATTGAGGATTGCCTAGTCTGAACAGTGCCAGTGCCTTTGGGCTCTGGGTTGGTCCCTAGTGGCCTGGAACCTGGCCCTGAAATGAAGTTGGGCAGGGGATATATTGGCTTGATGTGGGAGAGTTGAATAAGGTGGTGATGAGGGCTGTAAACTCGGAATCTGCTAGTTTGCACATGAAAGATGTGCTTCTGAACCCTGTTAAGGAGTGGCTAGCTTTATAAAGGGGCAGTGCCTCCTCAACCAGCATACTTCTTAAGATGCCATAAAATCAAACATTATAAAAACAGAATTTTTTAAAAAGATGATTAATCCATTTCACAGTCTTCTGCCAAAAAAAATAAAATATGAAAATCTTATTCTTTGAGCCAAGTTCATAAGTACAAAGAGAAAATTGCTGATGTTTATTCACAGCTTTTGAATTACATTTTAATCCAGATTGCAACATTGGGCACTGTATGAAGGAGATCACAGCTTGATTAATCAGAAAATAGGAAAATATGTATATAAATAAAATCTATCTGAAGGCATAATCCTTATGGTTGGTCTCCATTCTTCTCAGGATTTGATCTGGTAAAATCTCCAATTGGTTTTGCCTAATTTAGATCAGAATTTAATTCCCCACGCAGTCATTTTTCTGTTAAAAATAAGAAGCAGGAAGTTCTCCAAATGCCACTACTATCAATTTATAAGATATACTGAATCCTGCAGATTGAGGGAGCTGACTGCCAACATTGAAACAAACTGCCAAGTCCCTATCTGCAGACCAGCTCTCTCTCCTTGCTTTTCACCTGTACATGTAACTCTATTGAAATCTCTAGTGACATCCTCAATAGGCCACGCGCTGATTTCATGACTCTTCCCCTTTCCCCCGCATACAAAATACCCAATTCTCCTGTGTTCTCCATCTCAATTCCCTTCCTCTCCACCACACTTTACATGATTCTAACAGCCGGATCCCATCCCTACACGTCCCACTATCTCTTGATTCCTTCAACGCTTCGTCAGCTCTGCTGTCACTACCTTAGTTCATGCCACCATTGTCTCTCACCTGGTTTAACCAAGTCCCTGCCTTCTAAGTAGACTTTAAGAAACACATGAGTATGAATCTTGTTAAACAATTCACTCCAGGTATCATAGAGTGTCACTTTCATGGACAGAAAGTGCCCTCTGCTGTACACAGCTTGCAACTTGCTTGTAAGAAGCTTCTTTCCTGAAGTCTTATTAAATACTTTGAGTCCGTGAACAGTGGAGGGTGTTATATCTGTTCCCTTCACTGAGAGAACATGAATGAGGTTTGTAACTGATTTTTTTCTTTTTGGTGTCACTCTGATAAATCTATTTTTTTTTCAAAAATAAAATCTTTTATTCGTTATCTATGTTATATATATATATGTATGTATATATATCAGCGTATATATGTCAACCCCAATCTCCTTGTAACTGACGTTTAAGAAGTTTCCTTAACAGACGTTTTGTGAACATTTCAGTGCACATATCACAGAATTAGTATCATTTTCATTCACTGAAACAAGGTTGTGCTGACCACAACCTGCAAGTACTTGTGAGAAAATCTTTATTGCAGTTCTGCTTGTGTAATATAGTAAGTGCACTACAAAGTGGCTATCAGTTCCTTTCAGAGAAAGAACAGTGAGCTGAACGCAGCTGGCAAGTGTGAGGAGTGTCTTCAGTGCCTTGTTAAACACATCAGTCCATGCATAGAGAATGGTATTCTCTCCCTCCCATACAGGGTGGATATCATTGCCACTCGTTGAAAGGACTCTGTTGTGAATGCACCTTGCAGATAGACTTAAATGAAACATCTTACTAGAATTCTTGGTAAGCCCATCACTACAGGCACTTTGAAAGATGTACCATTCTCCTGCTCTGGAAGAACTCTGTAGTCAATGCCCTTCACAAGGATTTGGTAAAAGACATTTTATTACAAGTCTTGTTAAATACTTTACTACATGGACACTGAAGAGTATCCTTTCCATTGACTTAAAGCACCCTCTGCTGTATGTAGTTTGCAACTTGCTTATAAGAAACTGCTCTAATGAAGTTTTATTAAGCACTTGACTGCATGAACAACAGAAAGCATATCTTATGCATGCATTGAGAGAACACTCTGCTGAATCTGGTCTGTAACTGGCCTGTAAGATGTTTCCTTAACACAAGTTCAGTGAATCTCATGTCCCGTACATGCATCATAGATGAGTATCATTTCCATTCACTGAAACAATGCCATGCTAAACACAATCTGTAAGTACTTGTCAGAAGAATCTTTATTGCAGGTTTGCTTATACACTACAATAAATGCATTCCACAGTGAGTATCAATTCATTGCACAGAAAGAACTCAGGGCTGCACACAGCTTGCAAATAGCTTATAAGAAAGATCTTTAATACCTTATGAAACACATCAGTAGATGCTCACAGAATGGGTATCCATGACCTACCTTACAGGATGGTTGTCATTTCCACTCACTCACAGAACCCTGTTGTAAATGCACCTTGCAAGACGTCTTAAAGAAACACCTTATTACAAGTCTTGTGAAGCACATCCCTCCAGGCATGACGAAAGCGGTATCACCTCCCTGCCCTGGAAGAATTCTGTGTTCAATGCCATTTGCCAGGAGTTTGTAAGAAACATTTCCTTACAAGTCTTGTTAAACACGTCACAACATACATCACAAAATACTATCACTTCCATTCGCTGAAAGCACACTCTGCTGTACCCAGCCTGCAACTTGCTTGTAACATACGTCTTTAAAGAAGTATTAATAGACACTTCCCTGAGAGAACACTGTGCCTGATGCAGGCTGTAACTGGCTTCTAAGAAGTTTTCTTAACACAAGTAATTTACATTTTCTTAACACTTCAGTACAAATATCATAAATGCGTATCATTTCTAGTCAATGAAACAGTGCTGTGCTGAACACAGCTTGCGAGTAACTGGCATGAGACATTTTTTGACAAGTCTGGTTAAATGCTACACTATGTGCATCACCCAAGGGTAAGCTTCCAATCACTGAGAGAGATTGTGCTTCATACAGCTTGCAAGTAGATAGTGGTAAAAAAAAGAAAAAAAAAAAATCTCAGGCCTTACACTTCATCATTAGCACGAAAGCCCTGATACCAAATGTAGACTCAATACCTAACCTAAGTGCAGTTTCAACCTTCCCCAGAAATATATACTTAGTCCAACTAGGGAATATTCTGGTCAGCACCAGTGAGGTGAACTGCCACATAGGTCCTCTCCAGCCCTTAGAGGAGGAAAAGACAAGCTGTGTGATGAAACATCTGCCCTGCCCTCCCCCCCGGAAAGTTGTCCTGCCCTTAAAAATAATCTTTTCTTCTCTCTTGATAATTGCTTCCTTGTCTCACCGTTGTTTACATAAATTCTTTTCATTTTGTACAACCCCTGGAAGACTCTTCTAGTTTCTAGAAGGGGATGCTGCCTGATTCACGCATCACCTAATGAAGCCGATGACATCTTCAAAAGTATTCGGTTGAATTTTGTGTTCTAACAGGTTGGTGGCAGCGACAAGCTCCAAAGTGGTTTTCTGACCACATTCAGAGACAAGGAGTGACCCAGGCATCCTGCCCCACAAACCTTGTGTAGAGTTGACTGTCTTTCTGGCGATTTTGAGAGCCTTGGTAAGTTCTTGATTGAGTTCTGCTGTTTCTGTGTTTGACTCCCCATCTAACTGGCTTTAGACCACAGTTCCCCAGGGGAAAACCCCAGCCCTAAGCAGTGTCCCTGGATTCCATGCTGGGCACTGGTGACTGTTTTGTCTGCATTTCCCCGTTTGTTGGGAATCCTTCCCTGAATTCCACCATAGGAGCGGTGGGTGGCAGCTGCAGTGCTCCATTTATGTGGAATCAGCCCGCAGGCCCTCTCTCTGAGGTCTGCTGGTCCGTCCTCACCCTCAATCCACAGTTCCATGGCAATTATTGGTGGTTACCACAGGAGATGGGCTGGGTCCAGGATCAAAGTGGGTCCAATTTGAGCTAAATTGGGTCAAGTGGGAGGCCTTGCGTGGATATTAAGTAAAGGCTAGGTGCTCATGGAAATCTTGGATATACTGGAAGCTGATTGGTGTGGCTCCAAGAAACCCAATAGCTTCATTAAATGACTCATTACAAAAGCCTAATGTAAAATTAAATACATGAAATGTACCTAAAACAAAATACAAGGGACTGACATGAATCCTACTGCTCCCCCCTTTCCATTTTCACCCGAGTACTCATGTTTCACCAATTCTCTGTCTGAGCTGCATTTCTACTCTGAAGGCAGTATTACACAGCTATCACTTACAACAAACTATCCAAGGCTGCAGACTAACAGGCTCAGGTATTTTCACACCTTAGTCAAAGAGTGAACTAAGGGCTATGGTTAAAGAATTTTGTAAACCTGTTACTGAGTCCAAGCTCGCTCTGCTTGCTGCACAACAGGCCAATGAATCAGAGATGAGGTGTTGAGGCAAGGGATATGACTTTATTCAGGAAGCCGGCAGACCAGGAAGATGGAGACCAGTGTCTTCAAAAAACCATCTTCTCGGGGTCTGGATGCCAGTTTGTTTTATAGAATCAGAGAGGGAGAAGCAGTGAGGAAGTAAAGTGAAAGGGCCATCAGTCTTGCAAAAACATCTCCGGGAATAACCAGCCTTGGTGAGGGGATGTGTTAACTTCAGCCATTCACACAGGTGGGCAGGGCAGAGTGTCTGCCTGTGAGCTGAGCAGAGGCACTTTAGTTCAACATTCAGGCAGAGGGGCCGTGTTCCCTGTGGCAGGCCATCATGTATGATTATAAGAACAAAAGCAACAAAAAGCCAAGGCCAGAGTCAAAGAAACAGATCCAACATGGAGTCTGATTTAGCTCCCGCACGGCGGTTACAATTCCCCACTGTCAATGTCCACTCTACAATCTTGTGGCAAAAGGGGTAGCAACATTCTAACTGCTCCATCAGATGGATCTTTCTGAGAGAGTCCCCTTCCGCTTTGGAAGTGTCTACTTTCCACCTATAAACTTAAAAATATTCACAACCTAAAAGTTGAGAGTTAGCAGGAATTTTGAGGGCTCAAACCCACGTGCTGGGACTCGAACTCACGTAGCCGGGACTCAAACCCGGCTGAAACTCTGATTGGGACTTGAACCCAAGTGGCCACATCTCAAGTTAAGGAATTTAGCATTTTTCTATGTATGGGAAGATGCAAGAGGCTGGGCTCACTGAAATCATTTTTTCCTTATGTGTACCACAGCTGTCTAGGGCCTGTATCCTCTATTTTCACACCCTAGTTTCCACAGGGCTCACCATAGAAAGTGGCTGCAGTCTGATGGCTGCTAGATGGCAGGCATTCTTCGCTTTCCTGAGTTTTCTCAGGGTTCACCAGCTCACATTGGAAGGCAGCAGCTGCCGCCAATGACTGATCCCCTCCTCTTGGTCAAGAATTTAACCAGTATTTGGGAGACATTTCATGATGAAATTTTGTCCCACAGTGCTGGGAGGCTCATCCCAGTTCAGGTGAAAATTCTTGATATGCCACTCCAGGAGCTAATTTCAGATTGGGCCCTTTTGATAAAGATTCTCTGGATTCTCTGTCTAATTATGATCCAGGAGACTTTTACCCTTGTTGCTTCTTCCCATACCTAGAATCACATTATTACAATTTTAACTATAGAAGCTTTGTTGGAGGCCTGGTTACACGTTGGGTACCACAAGAGACAACAATCATAAAATAGAATATAAGTAACGCAGCTAGTAACATTGACAAAGACATAGTGCAGCAGGGAGACCCAAAGCACAATTTGTAAACAAAGAGCAAATTAAAACAATGATTAGTATAACTAGTTGTAATCCAGCTGCAATAAAATATCAAATCCACAGGAGAGACAGCTGGAGACACCAAATTCTGGCAGGATCAGGTAGAGAGAAAAAAGATAAAAATGTTTTGTCTTTGTTTACAAAGGCATACTTTATCACCTTGTTGTAGGTCATAACATGAGAGAAAAGGTTTTTTCTGAAAAACAAGGATTAAAGCCAGTATATGTCCCAAAGCCATAAAGTTATAAAACATATTCACCAGTTCACTCAATCCCATGTAATTAATACCCACTGGTCTGGATGAAATAATCAAGCTTCTCATTAGTTTTTGTCATGTGTTACCCAGTCCAGTGATAACTATCTAAAGGCTATCAGAAACTTACATTTGTTAAAAAGTTCCTTTTCAAGCATCAGGACAAAACTGAAAATAGCATGGTTAAAGATTTGAGTACAATGCAATTAGCAGGAAACTTGGATATAACGCTTTAAAATAACTAGTATTATGACTGACAACATACCAGGACGTATCAAATGTTAGGGATTTCATATAAATTTTGGAGTATCTATATGAATGATATTTATCCATACACTATAACCTAAGGTTCATCTCCAATCACTTGATAATGTTTATGAAGTAATTTAACACACCAAATAAACTTAGTTTGACATTTCTTTCTGAGATGTCTCAGAGATGCTCTTTCCAAGTATCCCGGAGTCAACTGGAGGCTAAAAAGCTTTAGTCAGATTTTGATATTTGGGAAGTTTGTTAAAAATGTCAAAAAGGTTTTAAAACACAACAGGATCATAGATCACTGTGAAACAATACTTATTCATTTAACCAAAGTCACAAAATGATTGAAAGAAAACAAATACGGATCACCTAAGGGTGCAGCAACTCATACAATCTGTTATCAAAAAGGGGCATTTTTAACAGATCAAATTCCAGTCTTGTATTAGGTTACTTAAAGTCCACTTACCTAGTTAACTTCAATCTAACTTTAGTTAATCCTGTCCATGTACAAAACTTTCTCAGTAAAATGTAATTCCATTTCTCATACTTTCTTAACTGAAAACACACATTATAACATACTGAAATGTTTTAGTATTTTCAGTAGCTCTAATTATGTATTTAAATTAGAATTCCTGACTCTTAAAAGCCTTAATTTCTAGTGAAAACCAAGAGACAAGTAATAGTTACCAAAATCTGAAGAAATTATTTTAGGTGATTTTTTTAGAACATAATTATTGTAGTTTACCTAAAAGCTCTTATCTCATTTACATTTTACTTTAAAGTTTCATCATATGAAGTTATTTTTCTTGCTGACAAATTTGCAACAGATAAGATTTCATTTAACTTCTATTAAACCTAGGTGCAGTGAAGTACCATACTTAATGTTGATGGCTCCGATGACATGTCTATATTAATTAGATCAACAAACTTAAACATTAGTATGAGGTATTAATTTAATGCTGATTATTTCCCAGTTCATGTGAACCTGAAACTCATTTAGCTTAATTTCTCTTATATTTAGAATTATTTGGTTTGTAAGCGCTTACTTTTCTTTAAGCCAATTAAATAGAGTTCATTTACAGATTAACCTCAACAATGTTATCCAAAGACAAGACACATACAAACACACAAACAAACAGACCTCATGGTTCTCATTTCAAAATTTCAGCCCTAAGTCAGATACAGCAATGTAAAACCCCATCAGTTTACAAAAGGTTGGACTAAGATTGTGTTTCTGGCAGATAGAGCAAATCAAGCTCACTTGTGTAGATGGCTAAACCCTTTTTACTAATATTTATGGGAAACACGTCAAATTCTAAATTACTGTATTCTCTTTTTTTTTAAAAAAATTGCATTTTAAAAAGATGGCAGATAAAGTTTTCTGAAAAGACCAGATAGGACATTTGCATATCAAAGATACAGGCAAGTTTCTCCTAGGATGACTTTGTTTCCCCTTTGTTGGTCTCTGAGCAGACAAAGCCACTGCAATCCTGTGGGCCTTTTGCCTATTTCTCTGAGTGTGTTCAGCCTTTTCGGCCATATCCCTATTATTGAAAACTGAATAAGCCAGTTGGGCATTGGAGTCTGAGGACTAGCAGTTGCTTTTGACTTTTGCGCCTGATATCTGGGGCAGGCTGTGAAATGCCTAGCCAAAAGGGCCTGTCCCTTGGGGGAGGAGGTATCCATGTTCATTCAGGCTCCATAGCCCTGTAGGGTGAGTTCTCCTAGTTGGCCTTCTAGAGATTGTAAGAACGAATGGTTTTGTACCTCTCCAGAAACTCCCATAACCGGGATAGACTGAGATGTTTTCTCTGCCACCTTGGTGTTTACCATAGAATATGTGGCACCCATATCTGTTAGAAAGTCAGTCAACTTGTTCCCCACTGTCAGTGTTACCCAGGGAAGCTGTGGGGAAATCAGAATTGGATGCCTCAAGTCCAAGGGAGTCCCCTGGCTTCTTATAGGATACTGGGGCAAGGGCTGCTGCAGAAGTGGCTCCCAGTCTAAACTGGGTGCCCTGTCTGGTCTTAGATGGTGAAACTAAACCAGGTCCCTGTGCTCCAGGGGTTAACACAGAAACTTCTATTTGATCCCCATGGGTAGGGGAAACAGGAGGCAGTGAACCTGATGGCGGCATGGAGTAGGGGCAGTTGGAACAACTGCTGATGCAGCCTGCTCAGCCATTAGGGGACCTGGCTAGGCTGAAGAGGGGCTTAAGTTTTGAAATAGCATGTCCCTACTCTCATTTTCTCTCTCTTCCCTTGTAGAACAGTTTTCTCCTTGGGTTTCCTTTCAGACCACTGCACCATAAAGTGGCAGTCCTCTGATGCCTTTTCCTCCTGATGTAATAGCATAAACACTCCTACCTATGGAATCTCATCTCTTTTCCCTGCTCTTTTGCAAAACACTTCTAACTGCTAGATGGTATAATAATTGAGTGAGCTATTCAAGGGCCATTGTTCTTCTGATCCTAACGTATATTGGATCCACACCTGATTGCAATAGTATATCATGCCTTTCTTAGTCATAGCCTCACAGGTATGCTTTGCCAATTTATCAAATATACACCCCCAAAGGGCTCTCCTTTGGGATTGATGGAGTATTTCTCATTTTTATAAGTATAACACCAAGACACAAAAGATGCAAACAAATTCCAACACTAAAGGCCTAAACAAGTTCTAGCATTGATGCACAAAGAACCAAGACAAAACCAAGACAAAAACCAGTGAACTAGTTCCCAGGTTGGGTAGACTTACCCTGCAAAAAACCAGTGAACTAGTTCCCAGGGAGCGGGCTCCCAGAATCAGGTAGAGTCCAACAACAATTCACCCCTCCAGCAGGGTACCCCAATAAGATTTGCTTGTCCCACAAAGAAAATCCCAGATTGAGGGGGAATATGTTCCTAGCATGCACATCAGAGTGATTTACCCTCCAGAATTGGATCAAGTCTGTTGACTCATATATCCAGATGGAACCGAAGTTCCAGAATTGAATCAAATCCATTGACTTGTAACACAAAAGGATAAAACCAAGGCAAAGCAAGACCAAGACAAACAAGCCAGTCACCAAATTGGGTAGGTTTACCCTACAAAATTGAGTCCATGAACTTGCAGAAGTTGGTTGGTTCCTTGCTTCAACTGCCAAGCACTGGGGTAGCCAGTGCCACTTCAGGGAATTTTGAAGGGAAGATACTCAGGACAAATGGTCCTGACAGCTGCTAGGGGCTTGCCCCAATATTCCTGGACCAGGGCCTGCTAGCCACAAGCAGCAAGGCTCCTGGCTGGCTCACCAGATTTGTTACTGAGTCCAAGCTTGCTCTGCTCACCGCACGACAGGCCAATGAATCAGAGACAAGGTGTTGAGGCAAGGAATATAACTTTATTTGGAAAGCTAGAAAACCATGAAGATGGTAGACTCGTGTCTTCAAAAAACCATCTTATCAGGTTCCGGATGCCAGTTTGTTTTATAGAATCAGAGAGGGAGAAGCTGTGAGGAAATAAAGTAAAAGGACAGAATAGAGAGGGAGAGGCTGTGAGCAAGTAAAACTAAAGCACCATCAGTCTTGCAAAACATCTCCAGGAATAACCAGCCTCGGTGAGGGGATATGTTAACTTCAGCCATTCACACAGGTGGGCAGGGCAGAGTGTCTGCCTGTGAGCTGAGCAGAGGCACTTTAGTGTAACATTCAGGCAGAGGGGGAGGGTTCCCTGTGGCAGGCCATCATGTATGATTATAAGAACAAAAGCAACAAAAAGCCAAGGCCAAAGTCAAAGAAACAGATCCAACATGGGGTCTGATTTAGCTCTTCCCGGTTACAAATCTAAGGAGGAATCTACCTTCTTACTCCCACCATATGCAACCTCTGTTTTTATTGATATAAACATACATCAGTTTGGCCAATTCTTGAAATTCATAAAAATGAAACAAATCAAAATGAACACATTTATGTCTGACACTTTTACATAGTGTTTTTGAGTGCCATCCAATTTTTCATGTGGATAAGCAGGTCAATCTGTCTTAATGGCTAAGTAATTGACATTGTAAGAACATACAAAAAAATATCAAGACTGGGGAGGTGAAATATCTCAAGGGGGGATCTTTTAAGCAGATAGGGTAAGGTGTGCCCAGAGGAAGAAAACCAGTCATGACTTTCTTGACAGTAGAGAAGCCATTTTGTGATCTTAACCTGGTCACAATGCTTACCCTTGAACAGGTCTCATAATTAATACCTTAGGGAAACAAAAGAATGCAGACACAAATGACTATTAATCAGGCAAAAGAAGTAACAATAGCAAAGATAACGTATCAGTTGTAAAGACTCCCAGTTCTCTTTCAATATGAAGATTAGCCTGAAGTGCTCAACCACCAGGTCAGCTGGAACCTGAGGGATGATGTTGACCTTTTCTGACACTCCTGACTTCAAGCAACTGAAGTTTGGACTCTACAAACTGCCCAAGCCCCTTCATGAATATGCACATATCCTCAGTGTAAAACTTCCCCAATTTTCCTGTTCAGGGAGACACTGCTTTGGGAAAGACCCCCAGTGTTCTCCTCACTTGCTGTAAGTAATAAATCCTTCCTTCTCCCCATCTTTGGCTCAGTTGTGTCTTCTGGCTTGGCACCACCAAGAGGGGAACCCAGTTTTCAGGTAGCAGTTCTAATAGGTGAACAGTGATACATCATTGCTGTATTAATTGGTAATTCCTGATGGTATATGATGTTGAGCATATTTGCGTGTATGATCTGTATATCTTTTTTGGCCAGGTGTCTGTTTAGTTCTTTACCTAATTTTAATGGGGTTATTGGTATTAGTGGTCTTTGTATATTTGAGACAAATCCATTAATAGATATGTTTGCAAATATTTTTCTCCCAGTTTGTGACTTGTCTTTTGATTTTCTGAATAAGGTCTTTCACAGAGTAGAAATCTTTAATTTTATAGAGTTCACAATATTACTTATTTTTCTTTGTGGATTGCCCTCTCTGTGTTGTGTGTTGAAACTCAGTGCTCATGGTGCTTGCTTCTGCAGGACATATGCTAACATTGGACCATTCAGAGAGGATGAGCATTGCCCCTGCGCAAGATGACAGGCAAATTCTTGAAGGTTCCATATTTTTGAAATATTGTAACAAATTCAATAAAGACTTTAAAAATGGTCCACATCAAAAAATCTTAAAAAATAATTAAGATGTGTGACTGCATAAAAAAAAAAAACAACTCAGTGCTCATGATCTACATGACCAAACCTAAGCTCATGTGTTTTTCTATGTTTTCTCCTATAATTTTGAACCATTTTGCATTTAAAATTTGTCTATGAATAACTTGTAAGTTAATTTGGTAAGTGAAGTTGTAAACTTTGCCTCTGCGTTCATTTCACACCAAATGGTTTCCAATTAATTGTTCACTAACTGTTTCTGGGGAAGTTATGGGATATTGTCTCCAGTTTGAATTTCCACAGGATAACGGACTCAGCAGGTCTGAGGGCGGGAGCGCTGTCGCCATCACCTGTGAGGGAGGCGCGGCCTGCACTTCCCTCACTGACCACACGGTGGCGCCAAGCCCGCGTCTCACCCACAGAGTGCGATTGTCCACTAGGCCTGGGCTCCCAGCACAGGTGAGAGCAGTTGTGTGTCCTCAGGCCCGGCCGGGGCTTCGGCTGGGATGCCCAGGTCAGCGTCTCTGCTGACAGGAGCTCAGTCTCCTTAGGACTTGCTGGGGTTTTGGTTTCAGGACAACATGGGGCCATGTCCACGTTGACAGAGTTGGGTTTCCTGAGGATGCAGGCAACACCGGAAGGAAAAGGTGAGGAGAAGCTTCCCGTGGGCTATTGAGGGCTGAGGTCCTCTGTTTACAAGCATCATTTCAGGGCTGCTCCCCACGCTACCCTCCTTCCCCTCATTCAGTGCTGTTATCAGTCTCATTTCACAGGTTAGATGCTCAATAACTTGCCCCAGGTTATACGGCCATCAGGTGTGAGAGCCAGTTCTTCGTGATGCTAGGGCTCGAGGGCCGGACACTTGTGGTGGCGCAGGCGGCATCCAGAGGCCGTGAGGGGCAGGGGGAGGGGGAGGGCTGGGCCATGTAGGGATCCTGCAGCCCCGCAGCCGCCCTCCTGCATGTCCGATGCCGGCTCAGAGCTCCACCCGCCCCTCCCCCACCCCCAGCCTCCCTGGCAAGCGTTTGCCCCTGCCCCCCACCCCAGGGTCTGCTGTTGGGGAAGGCCCGCTTCTCCTGCTCTGCTGGGCTGCCCCCGGGCTGCGGCCCCCACACCACCTTCCAGACCTGGAGACGCACAGGACGCTGAGAGTGTTCTGTGCCTTCAGAGGGCCTCTGGGCTAGAGGGGGTAGAGGGGGGGAGGGTGATGAGGGAGGGAACTGGAGGTGTGGTGCAGGCAAGGTGGGGGTGAAATGGGTGAACCTGCTGTTGGTGCGGTGTGGGGGGTGAGAGAAAGGGAGGAGCCTGATGGGAGGAGGAAGTGATGGGGATGCCACTGATGGAAATAAGGAGAACCCTTTACAGACACTGGTGCAGTGTTTTTATATCACACACTTATTAGGGATTGTTGATTTGATGGAATTGTCTTTCTGGAAAAAAAAATCACCCAATTCCTTTATACCATAGGAAGATATTCCTATATATAACTTCCCAGAATACCTAGGGCAGAAATATTATTTGGCTCATAAATTCATGTTACCTTCCTGCCTGTTTCAGTATGTTACTTTTCCTCCCCTTCCCATCATTCTTTTATCCTTTTCTTCTCACTAGGGCAACAAAACACACTTCTTGCTCTCTGTACGGTTGGCTTCACAGGTTCTCCTTGAATTCTTTGGACCCCGGGTGGAGGGTCACACGTATTTCTCACTGGTGATATCCTATGAGCATAGTAGTATGAAAGCTCATCATTGGCAAAGCATTTCACGTGCACTCTTGTTGGAGCTGCCCAGTTAGGGAGGCCCAGCTGGGTTGTACCTTGGTTAAGTCACAGGTAAGTGAGTTGTCTACTCAGGAAGACACAGCGGTAACTCACTGAGCTGGAGCCCACTCTGATTTCCTTACCCAACCCCGTGCTCTGCCTACACCCTGCCTAGTGTCACCCACACGTGTGACCCTCCACCTGGTGTGCCCAGGAGGATCTGCAGATACAAAGGGCTCTTGCTCCTAGGCACCAGCAGTGCTGATGGTGGTGGTCACGGGGTGTGGCTCCTGCTTTGCCCCTTGGAGCACACTGTGCCCAACATCGTAACAAAGCCGTTGATTCCACATTTGGGAGAAGGATTAAAATACCAACAGACGAGTGAGTGGACAGATAAACTTCAGGTCCTCTTCCTGGCAGGGAAGGGTGGAGGAAGAAAGCCATTGGGCTGTTGGGGAGTGTGCTGGCTCACCTCCCAGTTTTGCTTGGGGTCAGTGCACCCGGTCAGTTTAGAAACACACATCTGCGAGCTGGGGAGGCAGGACCTCACCCTGACTCTGCCTCACCCTGCGGGTCTGCTCCTGGCTCAGGATGGGCAGACGGTGGTACAAGATCCTGCTGTGCGCTGGTGCGACCAGCTTCTCTCGCTCTCACACAGGCAGGCCACCGCTCTGCTGTGCCCCTCTGTGTTCTCTGCAGCTGAGCCTCCCAGTCTAAGGCCTCCAAGTGTGCACTGGAGGGGAGAGACAGGAGCCCCCAAGCTGGTGCTGCAGTGCTTTCATTGCTTCTGTTACAGCCTTGAAGCCATGCTTGTGCTCAGAACTCTGGGAAATATGTGATTATTCTGCTCATTATTTTGATGACCTTTCAGAGACAATCCTCCTTGGAAATATCTTCCTATAAATTATATTGATTCCACTGCTTCGTGAAACAAAACCTACTTCGGAAGCACCCCTGCCCTGCGTCCCTGTGCGTTGCCAGAGGCACCTCTCCCAGCTTCCCAGACACTTTCCTGCCTGGCCGTCTGTGTCTCACCCCATGACACTGAGGATGCCCGACAGAAGCCCTGCCCACACGCCACCTCACCATCCCAGAGGGTCCCAACCTGGTGCACATGCGCGTGTAGATTTCCACCTGGCAGCACAGATCCTCCAGTTCCCAGCAATGCCTGTCCCCTGCCTCTCTCTTTTACCTAAGCCTGAGCAGAACACGCACGCCTTCAGATGTCCACAGCTGAACTCGTGTGCTCAAGAACCTTGCCTATCCTGGGTGCTTATTTAAAATGGGCTGAAAGCCAGAGATTTTACATTCCAAGTAGAATGAATAATATAATGGGTGGACTTTTTTCTTATTAATATTGTAATGGATTTAGGGTTAGAAACGAGCATGGGAATAAGTTATAAACAAATAGTAAACTTGAAAACGATAAAAATAAACCTATCTCAGACGACACTCAGCCCTGCGTGTGTGTGCATGTGTGACAGGGAGGGAGGGAGAGAGAAAAGGAGAGGAAGAGAGACAAGGTCCTGCTTTTCTCTGCACATATGATAAGTGAGGGGTCTATCTGGTGACTGTTTAAATCCTAAAAATAAAGTTTTAAACTAATCTTTACACCAAAAAAGTATAACATTTTCCCAGTCACGTGAAAGAAAAATTTCTGATGGCTGCAGAGCAAATAGAATTTCATGCTGCAAAATAGGGAATGAGATGGTTTATTAATTCATTAAACCATTTAATTTGTTGATAACTTATTAATTAAATCTCTAATGGATGCTTATTTAAAGTGATACTGTTTCCCTAATGCAACCCAAAATGTCTTAAATCACACCTCTCTTGAAATTCTCAGAGCCACTTAATTGCTGTGTGACCGTAAGCAAGTTGGATTACCTATAAGTTGGGTATAATAATTCCTACCTTAAATGAGTTAATATATATAAAGTACTTAGTATGAAGCTTGGCCAAGAGCAAGGATTACATACTATTTTATTACTGTTTTGAGAAGGAAAAGTGCCTTAAGTGGAATGCAGTCGGTTGCAATGTTGTCAATTTACCACAAGAGGGCAGTGCTTTAGTAGAAAAAGCAGGAAATGCACTTGGTATTAGAAATGGCAAGAAATTTCACAATATTGTTCAGCCATCTGATGGGATCAGAGAACAGGACTGAACTTGGCCTTGGCCATCACTTTATTCATCCTCTTATCCATCTCTATAAGTTCTCTGGCAATTTTTACCCAGATTTTGGAAAATGATCTCTTACTGATTCTTTCCCCAAAGTAAAGTGTCTCCTCAACAAAGGTGCTTTTAAGCGTTGCATATTTGCGTGTAAAATTTGGAGGACAGGCATGTTTCTCCATCATGTGACTTTCTCTGTCTTTCCCTGGCTTTCTGTTTTTGTCTGTCCGATTCCTCAGTTCATTCTCATTTCACCCCATTTTCTTTTTTCTTTTATTGGAATATAGTTGATTTACAATGTTGTGTTAGTTTCAGGTACATAGCAAAATGATTGTTATACATACACGTATATCCACTCTTTTTTAGATTTTTTTCTCATATAGGTTATCACACAATATTCAGTAGAGTTCCCTGTGGTATACAGTAGGCCCTTGTTGGTTATCTGTCTTATATATAGTAAATTCTGTATATGTTAATCCCAAGCTCCTGATTTATCCCTCCACCCCACCCCACGTTTCCCCTTTGGTAACCATAAGTTTGTTTTTGATATCTGTAAATCTGTTTCTGTTTTGTAAATAAGTTCATTTGTATCTTTTTTTTTTTTAACTGGGGTGTAGTTGTTTTACAACGTTGCGTTAGTTTCTACTCCTCATATGAGTGATAATCTCTGATATTTGTCTTTCTCTGTCTGACTTACTTCACTTTCTGTGATAATCTCTAGGTCCACCCATGTTGCTTCAAATGGCATTATTTTATTCTTTTTTCTGGCTTGGTAATATTTCATTGTATACATGTACCAAAACTTCTTTAGCCATTTCTCTATCAATGGACATTTAGGTTGCTTCCATGTCTTGGCTATTGTAAATAATTCTGCAGTGGACATTGGGGTGCATGTATCTTTTTTGATTATGCTTTTTGCAGGATATTTGCCCAGAAGTGTGATTGCTAATCATGTGGTAGTTTTATTTTTGGTTTTTGAAGGAACCTCCATACTATTCTCCATCATGGTTGTACCAATTTACATTCCCACCAACAGTGTGGGAGGGTTCCCTTTTCTCCACACCCTCTCTGGCATTTATTGTTTGTAGACTTTTTGATGATGGACATTCTGACCGGTGTGAGGTGATACTTCATTGTGGTTTTGATTTGCATTTCTCTAATAATTAGTAACACTGAGCGTCTTTTCATTTGCTTTTTGGCCGTCTGTGTTTCTTCTGTGGAAAAATGTCTATTTAGAGCTTCTGCCCCTCTTTTTTTTCTTTTCTACTATTCAGCTATTAACAATTTTTTTAACATACAATAAACTGCATATATTTAGAGTGTACAATTTGGTATTTTTTTTCTTATTAGTAATGTATATATGGCAATCCCAATCTCTCAATTCATTCCCCCCCAACTCTCCCTGCTTTCCCCACTTGGTGTCCATATGTTTGTTCTCTACATCTGTATCTCTATTTCTGCCTTGCAAACCAGTTGATTTGTACCATTTTTCTATATTCTGCATATATGTTAATATATGATATTTGCTTTTCTCTTTCTGACTCACTTCACTCTGTATGACAGTCTCTAGGTCCATCCATGTCTCTACAAATGTCCCAGTTTTGTTCCTTTTTATGGCTGAGTAATATTCCATTGTATATATGTACCACATCTTCTTTATGCATTCATCTATTGATGGACATTTAGGTTGCTTCCATGTCCTGGCTATTGTAAATAGTGTTGCAGTGAACATTTAGTGCATGTATCTTTTTGAATTATGGTTTTCTCTGGGTATATGCCCAGTAGTGGGATTGTTGGGTCATATGGTAATTCCATTTCTGGTTTTTTAAGGAAGCTCCATACTGTTCTCCATAGTGGCTATATCAATTTACATTCCCACCAACAGTGCAAGAGGGTTCCCTTTTCTCCACACCCTCTCCAGCATTTACAGCTTGTCGATTTTCTGATGATGCCCATTCTAAATGGTGTGAGGTGATACCTCATTGTAGTTTTGATTTGCATTTCTCTAATAATTAGTGATGTTGAGAAGCTTTTCATGTGCCTTTTGGCCATCTGTATGTCTTCTTTGGAGAAATGCCGATTTAGGTCTTCTGCCCGTTTTTTGATTGGGTTGTTTGTTGCTTTGACTTAGAGCTGCATGACCTGTTTTTATATTTTGGAGATTAATAATCCCTTGTCAGTTGCTTTGTTTGCAAATATTTTCTTTCATTCTGTGGGCTGTCTTTGTGTTTTGTTTATGGTTTACTTTTCTGTGCAGAAGGTTTTAGGTTTAGTTACCATTTATTTATTTCTGTTTTTATTTCCATCACTCTAGGAGACAGGTTCAAAAAAATATTGTTACAATTTATGTCAAAGAGTGTTCTGCCTATGTTTTCCTCTAAGAGTTTTAAAGTGTTTGACCTTAAATTTAGATGTTTGATCCATTTTGAGTTTATTTTTATGTATGGTATAGAGAATGTTAGAGAATGTTCATTCTTTTACATATAGCTGTCCAGTTTTCCCAGCACTGCTTACTGAAGAGACTGTCTTTTCTCCATTGTATATTCTTGCCTCCTTTATTGTAGATTAATTGACCAAATGTGCATGGGTTTATTTCTGGGCTTTCTATCCTGTTCTATTGATCTATATTTCTGTTTTTATGCCAATACCATACTGTTTTGATTACTGTAGTTTTGTAGTATAGTCTGAAGCCAGGGACCCTGATTCCTCCAGCTCCATTTTTCTTTCTCAGTGTTGCTTTGTCTTTTTGGGGTCTTTTGTGTTTCCATATACATTTTATAATTTTTTGTTCTAGTTCTGTGAAAAATGCCATTGGTAATTTGATAAGGATTGCACTGAATCTGTAGATTGCCTTGGGTAATACAGTCATTTTGACAATACTGATTCTTCCAATCAAAGAACATGGTATACTTTTCCATTGTGTCTCTCATCTTTGATTTCTTTCATCAATGTCTTATCGATTTCAGAGTACAGGTCTTTTGCTTCCTTACGTAGGTTTATTCCTAGGTATTTTATTCTTTTTGATGCAGTGGTAAATGGGATTATTTCCTTGATTTCTCTTTCTGAACTTTCATTGTTTGTGTATAGGAAGGAAAAAAATGTCTGTGTATTAATTTCGTATCCTGCAACTTTACTGAATTCGTTGATGCAGTCCAGTAGTTTTCTGGTAGCATCTTTAGGGTTATCTGTGTAGAGTATAATGTCATCTGCAAATAATGACAGTTTTACCTCTTCTTTTCCAATTTGGATTCCTTCTTCTCTAATTGCTGTGGCTAGGACTTCCAAAACTATATTAAATAAAAGTGGTGACAATGGACACCTTTGCCTTGTTACTGATCTTAGAGGAAATGCTTTCAGCTTTTCACTGTTGAGAATGATGTTAGCTGTGAGTCTTTCATATATGGCCTTTATTATGTTAAGTTCCCTCTATGCCCATTTTCTGGAGAGTTTTACTCATAAATGGGTATTGAAGTTTGCCAAAAGCTTTTTCTGCATCTATTGAGATGATCACATGGGTTTTATTCAGATTGTTACTGTGGTGTATCACATTGATCGATTTGAAGATGCTGAAGAATCCTTGCATTTCTGGGATAAATCCCAGTTGATCATGGTGTATGATGCTTTTAATGTACTGCTGGATTCAGTTTGCTAGTATTTTGTTGAGTATTTTTGTGTCTAAGTTCTTCAGTGATATTGGCCTGTAATTTTCTTTTTCTATGACAACTTTGGTTTTGGTAGCAGGGTGATGGCCTCATAGAATGAGCTTGGTAGTGTTCCTTCCTGTGCAGTATTTTGGAAGAGTTTCACAAGAGTAGGCGTTAACTCTTCTCTAAGAGTTTGATAGAATTTGCCTGTGAAGTCTTCGGGACCTGGACTTTTGTTTGTTGGAAGTTTTTTAATCACTGTTTCAACTTCAGTACTTGTGCTTGACCTGTTTATATTTTCTGTTTCTCCCTGGTTCAGTCTCAGAAGGTTGTATCTTTCCAGGAATTTTCCCATTTCTTCTTGATTATCCATTTTATTGGCATATAGTTGTTTGTAGGAGTCTCATATGGTTCTTTGTATTTCATTGGTGTTGGTTTTAACTTATTTTTCATTCTGCTGTTAACTCCTTGTGTATTTTAAATTTCAATTATTGTAGTCTTCAGCTCTGATAATTCTCTTTTATATTTTCTATTTGTTGCAACTATCACTGTGTTCATCTATTATGTTATGTTCACTTAGCATTTTATTAGTAATGCTTTGAACTCTTTTCAGGTGAAATATCTGTTACTTTTTTATTTGTTTCCCACCCCCTTAGTGAATTTATCTTTTTCTTTCATCTGAAATATAGTCCCTTCTTTTTATACCTTGTTTGACCTACTCAGTTTTTCTCTGTGAGATGATGTGAAACAGTGCCCTCCCCAGTCTTGAAGGCATGTCCGTGTGTGGGAGCATCCCTGTGAAGTCTACTGTCCCCAGTGGCATTGGTGGAAGAGCTGAATTTAAAGTGTGCATGGGCTGCATCTTCCCTGTTATATGTTACCAGGCACTGCATTGCTGGCAGGTGGGGCTGGAGTCCCTGCCCAATCAGGCGTGGTGCCAAGGCCTAGGGGTCTGGAGCAGGATCTATGGGGGAGTTGGGCTTCTTCCCAATGTGCTGGTGGTGTTCACCATGGCTGGGGATATGGCTGGGGCCTGAGGGCTTGGGGCTGCACTTGTAAGCTTGTTCCAGTTTTTCCGTGGTGTGCACACATTGGCTAGAGGCAGGGTCAGGGCCAGAGGTGTTGGAGCCACACTAATAAGCTGGTTCCACTCCTGCCTTTGTGTGGTTGTACCAGCAATGGCAGTCTCCACCCTGCCTGAGGCAGGAAGAGGGCCTCAGCTGGTTCCACCCCTTCTCTGATGCTTGCACATCTGTGTGTACAGGCAGTGCCAGTCTCTGACATGTCTGGAGGAAGGGCTATTGTCCAAGCAGCTGCTACTCCCGCCCAAGTACAGGCATGCATGAGTGTACCTGCAAAGGCTCTCTCTGCTCTGGCTAGCTGCAGGGCCGGGGCATGAGGTGGCTCCACTCCCTCCATGTTCACTCAGGCTCATTAGAAATGGCAGTTGTTTCCTTAGCAGGCAGTAGCTCTGGGGCAGGAGTTGCTGGAGCAAAAACATGATTTGTTCTAGGGGCTGCCATGGGGTGGTCCTGGCAGGCTGGCCAGAGCAGCTGGCGGTTTTCAATCTGCTGCCTCTATGCTGGGACTGGAGTCTGTACACACACTGTTCAAAGCAGCATCTTGGTTTCTGACAGCCCTTTGTTGAGTCCCACTGGTTTTGAAACCAGCTCAGGGGGCTTGTCTTTCCAGTCCTACCCCAAGGCTGTGTGCCCAGTATGTGGCTCACTGTCCTGTCTCACCAGTGAGGATCCCCAAGGCTGTGACACTGCCCTCGTCTTCTGGGTCGCCTGGCAGGGCTGTGGGTCCTGACTAGGTAGCTTCTCTTTCCCTCCTACCAAACTCTGTGGTTCTTTCTTGTGGCCTTGGCTGCAGAAGAGCCATACTGCTGGAATTCATGCCATTTTCAACGAGAATCATTCTGTATATAGTTGTGGTTTAGATGTGATTGTGGGCTGTGGTGTGGTAGGGTCCTCTTACTTTGCCAACTTGATTCCCCCATCGTGGTGCTTTATAACAGCCACACCATATCACCTTCTGAGCAAAAGCACACAAGCATTCCAATTTAGCCTGCTCCTGGCCCCACTGGTTACTTTCTGCTGTTATCTTTTGGTTTGCTTACTGGCCATCCTAAAAAGTGTGTGTTGAGACTTCATTTGATTTGTATTGTTTTTTCATTCTATAACCTGTTTCTTTTGCAGACAAAATTTTTTATTGTAGTGAAGTATATCTGATCAATTGTTTTCTCTACTGGATTATGGTTTTGATTTTATATCTAAAATATCCTCATCACAGGTTTAAATAAAATAAATATCACCTTACACAGATTAAATATATACAGTTTTTTGTCAGTCATATATCACAAAAGCTAGAAAAAGTTTAAAAGTCATCCACAAATCCAAGTCACCTGTATTTTTAGTTATATGTTCTTTTAGGAACTTTATAGTATCACATTTATACTTAGTCCATAGTATCACATTTATACTTAGTCCGTGAACTGTTTTATTAAATTTTTATAAAAGGTGGATGGTAGGGCTTATTTTGTGTGTGTGTGTGTGTGTGTGTGTGTGTGTGTGTGTGTGTGGTAAATTTCCACTTGTTCTAGTATGCTGTACTGAAAAGGTTATCTTTTCTTCATTTCATTGACATTGCTCATATGTCAAAAATAAGTTGACTATATTGGTGTAATTCTATTTCTGGGCTCTCTATTTCATTGAAATATTTGCCTATACTTTGATCAATATCACACTTTCTCCTTACTGTCATTTTATATTACGTCTTGAAGCAAGAAAGTATCAATCCTTTGATTTTTATCTTCAATTTTATCTTCAATATCTTACTATTTTCAGTTTTTTGCTTCTCAGTGGACTTTGAATTTACTATTGCAAGATGTGTGAAATACAAAAGTTGAAGAAGGGAAGGTGACTTCATTTACACAAAAGCAGCCATTTTTATTCTAAGACTCCATCTCAACCTTCCATCCCTACTCTTCAGATCCTGACCAGCCTGCCTGGAACTGAGGCCAGGGCTGTGTCTTTGCTTCCTGGGGGGAAGGGAAATAGAAATGGGACTACGGTCCAATGACAGTCAGTATACTCTATACCTTTAGCACAGGCAGAATTTTGCATTCCACATTGTACTTCAGTCCCCTAAACAGAAAAATCCAAGTTTTCTAATTAAATAAACTGTTCTTATTGCTCTTCTCTTATTGTCAAGATTGGGACATTTCTGGATCTAGCAACTGCCCCATATCTATTCACCATGAATTCCCAAGGCCACTAGCACCTGCGTGGCTGACAGTCACTAGCAGGATGTACACCCACCCTGGTTCACAAAGAGCTTTGACTTATACGCTGCTCAATTGCTAAGAAGAAAACATCTCAGCTTCCAATATAAGTAGCCTACACACTCTCTCAGCTTTATTCTTACATTAAAAAATTAATGCTAACTTAAAATAGGAACGGAGCAACTTTTGTCCAGTGAATATCAAAGATTTAACCCCTGACAAAGAGGGAGAATTAAACTCGATTGGGCTGCATGAGTAACAGAGCCTGAAATCCTGAGGTGGGTGGGCACAGGGAAGGACCATGTCTGGTCCTCATTCAGGCCCAGCCCCTTATCAGGCCCCATCCTGCCTATGCACGTACCCTTCCCTTGCAGCCAAGAAGCAGATTCCTTGACAAGAAAGTAACTATCATGTGAAATAGTTTTCCCTTGATCTTAAAACCTGTTCTTGTGGTACCCTAGATTTTTCATGCATCAGGGGCATTGGGCTGCACTGGACCTTAAAATCCTTGAACTACCCATCCCTGCTGCCTGCTGTGAGTCCCAGCATAGCCTTGAGATTCTCTTAGGTCTGGTAGTTCAGCTGCAGGCACGGGGGTCATAGACCCATGCTTTTCTGCATTATTTCCCCATAGATATCATCTACGTTATTGTTTTCCTGCTTAAACGCCTTCACACTGTCTCCCACTCCCTACCCCTGTGCAGTGTACAGGCCTCACTGGAAAGCTGGGTTCTTCCCCTTTGCACCTCTACAGCCTTGCCCCTCTTAGAGAGTACAAGCCAATCCACTCCATGTGTAACCCCAGGAGTTTGCATCTTCTGCCTAATCTTGCCATTCTGTAGAACCCTAGGCTCCCCTGGTCACCCCATCCTCCTGTCCTCCTCATCTTGGGATCTCTTTCTTCTCAGGACTCTCCTTCACGTTCAGGACCTCTTTACCTTGTCCATGTACCATTGGAAAGTGTGCTGTTCCGGGGCAGAGGGCATCCTTATTCCATTCCCATCAATGATGAGGTAGGGGCTGAGCATGAGGGGAAGACAGAAAGCCAAGGAGAGGGAACCAGGAAAACAGATGGAGTAAGGGAGAATCAGGGAGAAAAAAAGAGGTTAAATCACTGATGTGCATTCAGTGCACGGCCTAGGAGACAGTAGGAATCAAAAGGGAGTGACCTAGGAGGGAAACACAAGTAAAAATGGAAATAGAGAAAAAGGAAGAAAGCATAGAAATGATAGAGGGTAGAAAAATAACGAGGAGGACCTTACAGATGCTCCCAGCAGGACAACACAAGCTTAGAGCCCCAAATCGTTAGATTTTTAAATGATAGTTTAAAATTACACTTTGATTTAAATTGATTGTCAGATTCAGATCTTGAAGTCTCAATGTTTTTCTAGTTCCTACTATATATTGACAGTATTATTTAGCTTCTGTATATAATTTTACATAATTTCACTATGCATATAGTAAGGATGTAGATTATACTGATTTTAAGGATACAGTCAAAATCTGGTTTAATTATTTAGTATAATTTTCATCAAGTTTTTTCCCTTGTGAGATGTGTTAAATTACTGGGCTGCAAGTTTGAATAATAGAAAAACTGCATGGTTCCCTCAAGTACTCTTTCCTTTTTTTCAGATATTGAAAGATGTGCTACATTGCTGTGGACTCTGTTCCAATAGAGCCCACCTGTTCGTGATAGTTAAGTGAGTCAGAGCCGCTTCTATAGCTGCACTCTTTGGTGTTTCTCAAATCAATTCATATATATTTTTTAAATTTACTGTGGTTTTCTGGAAAACAGGAATTAAATCCTTGAAATCATTGTGTTGAAAACCATGAAGAGACATTTCTCTTGCTCAAGTGTGTGATAGATTCTATGAAATATTTAATTTAAAAAAAGGGGAGATTCACATCCTGCCACTATCACATCCAGGCCATACTTTCCTTCTAGACCAAAGCTGGATGCTCTCTGAGGGCCTCCCCTGCACAGGGTCCTGCTTGCTCCAGGCAGATTCACAAGGCAGTTGGGAGTAGAAGTCAAATTTTTAAAAACTACAATTAAAAGTGTCTCTCTGATGGGGGGGCGGGGGCGGGGCGGGTGCTTTTGGCTATGGGAAGGGAGGTTAGAGAAGTGAGGTGAAAGCAGTTTGAGGGTGAAGGTCCCAGGAACGGGAAAGAGACTGGGAATCTCAGGTGCTGCAGAAAGGGAAAGCGATGCTTATCATCTCGTGGTGACCCTATGATCAGCCGGTGCTAGAAGTGGCTGCAAGGCTTGTGACTTCAAGGGAAGACCCACATAACTGCTTCTGTCTTATAACGTGTGGGATTGACTATAATGGAAGGACATTAGGAAGAGTGGGTAGGAAACACACCTGCTGCTCTCCAGGTAGGAGTCTATTGTGCGTGAATCCCTCTTACATGAGTGAATAGCAGAGAAGTATTTTTGTCCTTGTGTGTGTAGTTGTGGTAGAGGATGTAGGCATGGTGATTTGAAGCCCTGAAAGATATATTCTCAGATCTCAGACTTGTCTAGGTTGAAACAGAAAGAAACCTGGAAAGAGGAAAGGAAGAGGGAGAAAGAATGGCTGTTTCTCAGTGAATTCATATTCTTGGTTGCTTGTTATGTCTTCTCATTTATTTTAAATTCTGTATATACTTTAGTCTAATGGAATAATGTAGACAGGCTTACTTTTATGCTTTAAAAGATTTTACATTACTTACAATACCCGGGACATGGAAGCAACTTAAATGTCCATCGACAGATGAGTGGATAAAGAAGATGTGGCACATATATGCAATGAAATATTACTCAGCCATAAAAAAAGAATAAAATGCTATTTGCAGTGACATGGATGGACCTAGAGGTTGTCATGCTGAGTGAAATAAGTCAGAGAAAGACAAATGTCATATGATATCGCTTACATGTGGAATCTTAAAAAATGGTACAAATGAACTTATTTACAAAACAGACATAGAGTCACAGATGCAGAAAAGAAACTTATGGTTATGAAGGGGGAAAAGGTGGGGAAGGATAAATTGGGAGATCGGGATTGACATACACACACTACTATATATAAAATAGAGAAACTAATAAGAACCTACTATATAGCACAGGCAACTCACTACTCTATAATGACCTATATGAGAAAAGAATCTAAAAAGGAATGGATATACATGTATGTAAAAAAATGCAAAACAATAACCACTCAAAAAAAAAAACAAAAAAAAGATTTTATATCACAAAGAAACTATAAGAGGCTGACATGCTGACAGAACTTATTCAAATCAATTTTAGATAGAGACTTCGATATTAAATTTGTATACTAAAGTTAGTTAATCCAAATTTTCTATTTCTTTTTAAATGAATATTTGTAACATACTTTCATGGATAATAGTTTATCCTAGATATACAAAATTGTGAGACTGGGAAACATTTTTTCTTACCACTTAAATGATTTCTTTTAAGTGAATAAATTGTACCTTTAAATTGCCAATGTTATTTCTTACATTTTTTTTAATTTCTTGATTTCCAAAACTTCTGTTTAATTGATTTCTAGCTAATAATCTGGCTCCCCTTTATTGCTTTTTATTTTACATTTTTTGATGTATAGTTAATTTACATTATGATATCAGTTTCAGAGGTACAGCATAGTGATTCAAAATTCATAGATTATTCTTCTTTTATAGATATTATGAAATACTGGCTATATTTCCCATGCTATACAATACATCATTGTAACTTATTTGCTTTATACATGGTGGATTGTACCTCAAAATCCCCTACCACTACCTTGCTCCTCCACCCCTCTCTCTCCCCACTGGTAAACACTAGTTTGTTTATATCCCTGAGTCTGTGTGTCATTATATTCTATCATTTGTGTTTAGATTCCACACGTAAGTGGTAACACACCATAATTTTTTTCTACGTCTGACTTATTTTATTGAGCATAATACCCTCAAAGTCCATCGATGTTCTCGCAAGTGGTAAAATTTTATTTTTTGTTGGTTAAGTATTCATATACATATCTCACGTATTGTTAATCCATTCATCTCTTGATGAACACATGGCTTGACTCTATGGCTTGGCTGTGGCAAAGAACACCGCTATGAATATTGGGGTGCACTTATCTTTTAGAATTAGTGTTTTTGTTTTCTTCTGATATATACCGAAGAGTGGAATTGCTGGATCATGTAGTAGTTCTGTTTTTAGATTTCTGTGGAACCTCTGTTTTGTCTTCCATAGTAGCTGCACGAATTCACATTCACACCAACAGTGCACACACACATGTTCTTTTCCATTATGGTTTATCACAGGACATTGACTATAGTTCCCTATAGTTCCCTGTGCTCTACAGTAGGACCGTGTGGTTTATCCATCCTATATACAGTATAATACTTGCATCTGCTATTCCCAAACTCCCAATCCTCCCCTCACCCCCTCCTTGGCAACCACAAGTCTGTTTTCTATGTCTTTGAGTCTGTTTCTGTTTGATAGATACATTCGTTTGTGTCATATTTTAGATTCCACATACAAAGGATATCATATGGTATTTGTCCTTCTGTTTCTGACTTACTTCACTCAGTATGATAATCTCTAGGACCATCAATGTTTCTGCAAATGGCATTATTTTATTATCATTATTTCACAAGGCGGCTGGATTTCTTCATGCCCTACTGTTGTTACTAAGGTAACCAGAGCCTTAGGGGAAGTCTTGTTCCCTGATTGTAACTTAGAGTGGAATGTGTCAGAAGAAGCCATCATAGGCTATGTCTCATTACTTCTTCTAGTTTTTCTTAATTTAAAGTTTATTTTTTATTGGAGAAAAGTTGATTTACAATGTTGTCTTTGTTGTACATGTACAGAATCTTGTTCAGTTATACACATACATATATGTATTTATCCTTGGTGTCTTTTCACATATAAGTGATTACAGAGTGTTTAGTCCACCTCCCTTGTTGATTATTCTATGTGTATTTCTGTCTATAAGTTAATTAAATCTCTTAATTTCTCCCTTTCACACATCTTTCATCTTTTCATATGTTTGTTTTCTAAGTTTGTGTATCTGTTTCACTTCTCTTAACTGGTTCATTGGTATCAATTTCTCCATTCCAACTATAAGTGATATCGTATGATATTTGTCTGTCTCTTTCTGACTTACTTCAGTTGTAAGATTATCTCTAGGGCCATAGGTTACCGCAAAACAGCATTATTTCATTCTTTTTCATGGCTCAGTCATATTTCAACGTGTACATGTATCACTTCTATATCCATTCATCTGCTGATGGACATTTTGTGTGCTTCCATGTGTTGGCTATTGTAAATCCTGCTGCAGTGCATGCTTGGGTACATGTCTTTCTGAATTCTGGTTTTCAATGCATATCCTCTTAGGAGGGGCATTGCCAGATCACATGGTAGTTCTATTTTTCCTTTTTAAAGGTACTTCCATACTGTTCTCTATACTGGATCTTACCATTTACATCCCACCAGCACCAAAGGAGGGTCCCCTTTTCTTAACCCCCACTCTGGCATTTACTGTCTGTAGATTTTTTGAAATAGCCATTTTGACTGGTGGGAGATGATATTTCATTGCAGTTTTAATTTGCCTGTCTCTAGGAATTCGCTATAGTGAACATCTTTTCATGTTTTTAAACAGTGTGAGTAGAATATACCTGTTGAAATCGTCTTCTTGAAACTCTGCCTTGTTTTTTTATTTTTTTCTATTTTCTACTATTTACACCTGGAAATTTTTTTAGAACAGGTATTATTTACAGCCCGGCAGTCCTCAGGAATATTAAGTGCCCCTAAACAATAGCTTTCAACTGGCTGTTGTGGGTGATGGCCACTAGACATCAGGATCATGGTGTCCTGATCTTGTTACTTAAGGAGCAAGAGGCTTAGTGGAAGTCCTGTTCCCTGATTGTAAATTAGAGTGGAATGTGTCAGAAAGAGCCAGGAAAAGTTGTCTCATTACTTCTTCTAGTTTGTTTGTTTATTCTTTATTGTAGTCACGTTGATTTAAAATGTGGTCTTTGTTGTAGGTGTACAGAAACGCGTTTAGTCACACATGTGCATATATGTAGTCATCCTTGGTTTCTGTTAACATATAGGTTATCATGGAGTGTTTTGTGCACCTCCCTTGCTATACAGTAGCTCCTTGTTGAATATCTAGTTTATATGTCTTCCTCTGTATAAGTTAAATGAAACTCTTTATCACTTTCACACACCTGTCCCCTTTGGTAACCGTAAGTTTGTTTCCTAAGTCTGTGTATCTCTTTCACTACTCTAAACTAGTTAATTGGTATCTATTTCCCCATTCCAACTGTAAGTAATATCATGTGATATTTGTCTGTCCCATTCTCACTTAACTTCTGTGATTATCTGTATGGCCATAGGTTAATACAAATATTTTTTCATTCTATTATATGGCTGAGTCATAGCTCAATATGTACACAAATCCCTTCTATATTCACTTGTCAATGGACGTTTTGTGTGGTTCTAACGTTGGCTATCGTAAATTGTGCTGCACAGCACAGTTGAGTATGTGTGTGTTTATAAATTCTGGTTCCAATGCATATGGCACTGCCTGATCATGTGGTAGCTCTATTTTGCCTTTTAAGGGCACTTCCATAATGTTCTCTATAGTGGCTCTTACCGTTTACATCCCAGCAGCACCATAGAAGGATTTCCTTTTCTCCATACCCTCTCCACCATTTATTCATTGTTAATTGTGGTGATGGCATTTTAGACTGGGGCAAACCTTTGTTGTAGGTTTAATTTGCGTGTCTCTGCTAATTGCTATGTTGAGCGTGATTTTTATGGACTGTTTTTCTTCATGAACAGTGTGAGTAGAATTTACCTGTGGAAAGTGCCGTCTTGAAAGTCTTCCCTGTTTTCAGTTAATTTCGAGCACTCACCCCAGGACGTCACTTGAGGGCTGGTATCATTTAGAGCCCAGCATCCTTGTGTATATTAAGTGCCCATAAACACTCGCTCCAAGGTTGCTTTTGCAGGAAAAGGTCATAAGGCACAGGATTTCCTTAGGTCCAACTCTGGTTACCCAGGCAACCAGAGCCTTAGGGGAAATCCTGTTTGGGGCTTGTGAATTAGAGAGGAATGTGCCCAAAATCTTGTGTCTCATTACCACTGTTTAGATGAGATTAATTTTTATTGTTTTATTGGCGTCACATTGGTATACAGAGTTGTGTCTGCTGTAGTTGTACTTCAGAATCCTTTTCATTTATACATATACATATATCTATGCATGTTCAGCTTCTTTTCTGACACAGCTTATTAGAGAATGTTGATAGCCCTTTCTTGATAGACATAGAAGCATGCTGAATATGTTCTATATGAAATATTTTGTATTTGTTAATACCATCCTCCTGATTTATCCCTTGACCCCTTCTGTTTGCTTTGGTATCCATATGTTTGTGTTTTAAGTCTCTGAGTCTGTTTATTTTTTCTCAATTATTTCAATGCTGTGTCTTTAAGATTCCACCTATAAGTGATAACATATAATATTTGTATTTGTGATTCTGACTCACTTTAGGTGGTTTGATTATCTCTAGGTATAACTATGTTCCTGGCAATGGTATTATTTGATTCTTTTCCATGGGGGAGTCATTCCATCGTGTACATGTATGTCTTTTTTCTCTGCTCATCTGTCCAAGGACATTTTGTGCGTCACCACATCTTGCTTCTCGTATATGGTGTTGCACTGCATGCTTGGGTGTATGTGTGTTTTCGAATTCTGGCCTCAACACATATCCTCTTAGGTGTAGCACTGCCTGATCATCAGGTAGCTCTATTTTGCCTTTTAATGGCACTTCCGTATTGTTCTCTATAGTGGCTGTTACCATTTACACCCCACCAGCACCGCAGAGGGATCTCCTTTCTCCATACCCTCTCCACCATTCTTCATGTTGATTGTGGTAATGGCGTTTGAGACCAGGGCAAGGTCATCCCCTGCTGTAGATCTGATTTGCATGTCTCTACTGATTGCTCTCTCAAGCATGTTTTTATGGTCTGTTTTCCTTCATAAACAGTGTGAGTAGAATTTACCTGTGGAAAGTGCCTTCTTGAAACTCTCCCCTGCTTTCAGTTAATTTCGAACACTTACCCCAGGACATCTCTGAGGCATAAATGAGGACATTCCATTAACTTATCCACAGGAATACCTATAAAATACATAATCAACAAGTACTTACTCAACGCCAAGGGAGGTGTACAAAATTCTGTATAATAACATATGTGAAAAGACACTGAGGATGGATACATCTATGTATATGCATAACTGAAGAAGATTCTGTGTACACCTTCAATAAATACAACAGTGTAAATCAACATTCCTCCAAGAAAAAAAGACACATTGAATTTAAAAATATATCTGCATACAGTAATGAGACACGACCTTCTGCTGACTTCTACTGACCCATTCCACGCTACTTTACATTCAGGGAACCAGACTACCCCTGAGGATCTGCTACCATAGTAACAAGAATCAGACCTGAAGAAATCCTGCTGCCTCGTGGCCATTTCCCACACCAGCAACCTGTAAACAATTACTTAGGGGTACTTAATACTTAAAAGGACTGCTGGGATGTAAACTGTATCTGCCCTCATAAAATCTCCAGGGTTAAGTAATTTGAAAATAAAGAAAACCAGGGAGGACTTTGAGGAAGACAATTTGCAAGGGTAAATTCAACTCATACTGCTTAAAAAGAAAAGAAAAAGAAGCAGGCAAAAAGATGTTCACTGTGTTGAATTATTAGAGACAGGCACATCAAAACTACAATGAAAGATCATCTCCCACCAGTTAAAATGGCCATTACCCAAAAGTGTAAACACAATAAATTCTAAAGTGGGGCTTACAAAAAGAGGACCCTCCTTTGCTCCTTGTGGGATGGAAGTGATGAGAGCCACTGTAGAGAAGAGTATGGAAGTGCCTTCAAAATTAAAAATAGAGCTACCGTATCATGTGACAGTCCCATGCCTAAGAGGATATGTCATAAAAACCACAATTCGAAAACACACAGACACCCAAAAGTGCACTGCACCACAATTTACAATGGCTGAGACATGGAAGCAAACAAAATGTCCATCGACAAATGAATGGATATAAAAGTGGTACCTGTACACATTAAAACATGACTCACCCATGAAAATGAAAGAAATAATGCCATTTCCAATGTCCTATGGCCCTAGTGATGATACTAGTAAGTGAAAAATGTCAGAAAGACACAGACAAATATCATATGATATCACTTATATGTGTAATGGAGAAATTGCTACCAATGAACTAGTTTCATAAACTGAAACAGAGGCACAGACTCAGTAAACAAACGTATGGTTACCAAAGGAGAAAGGTGCGTGAAAGGGAGAAATTAGGAGGTTCGATTAACTTATTCACACGAGTACATGGAAAATAGATATTCACAAGGACCTACTCCACAGCAAAGGAGGTGGACACAACACTCTATAAAACCTGTATAGGGAAAGAAACTGAGGATGAATACACATATGTATGTGTAGGACTGATCAAGATTCTGTACACATACAACTAAGAAACATCATAAATCAAATTTGTTACAATAAAAAATAAGCATTAAATTAAAAACAGGGACTCGATCTCTTCCTATTGATACCAACACCACCAGGCAGGAGGGCCCTTGTTGGGGCCTGACTTGAAAGCCTTCAGGATATTTTCAGAGCAAGCCACAATCAAGACGCTTGTCCACAATTCCTCTCTCTCTCTCTGCCTCCTGATGGACCTGGCCCTCAGTGCTTCCCTGCATGTCCTCCCGTGGCGTGGCCTGCCTCCCCCTCTGGGGAAGGTGCCAGGACGAGCGACCTCTGGAGTCTGGATTCCTCCACCAGAAGTCAAGTCGGAGGCTCTGGGAAGGGAGCATTGAGTCCAGGATGTTAGACCATTAGAAAGTCCTCAACCACAGGGAATATTAACACAGAGAATTATCACGGAGCCCTGTATCAGAATCTAAGACCCAGCTTCACCCGACTGCCTGCAACTGCCAGTGATGGGTACCTCACACCAAACTACAAACAAGACAGGAACACAAACCCACCCATTAGCACACAGACTACCTAAAGCCATATGAAGCTCACAGATACCCTAAAACACACCCCCTGACACGGCCCTGCTCATCTAAGGGAAAAGACTCAGATCCACACACCAGAAAGCAGGCACCAGACCCCCCCACCAGGAAGCCTGCTCAAGACACTGGACCAGCCCCACCACAGGGGACAGAGAACAGAAACAAGAGGAATTACTGCTAGGCAGCACAGGGAAAGGGGACAGCAAATCCTATAAATTAGACAAAATGAGAAAACAAAGAAACACCTTGCAGGCAAAGGAGCAAGATAAAAATCCACAAGACCAAATAAATGAAGAGGAAATAGGCAAATTGCCTGAAAAAGAATTCAGAATAATGATAGTAAAGATGATCCAGAATCTCGAAAACAAAATAGAAAAATTACCAAAACACATTTAATAAGGACCTAGAAGAAAGAAAGAGCAAACGAACAGTAATGAAAAACACAACTGAAATTAAAACTACTCTAGATGGTACAAACAGCAGAATAACTGAGGCAGAAGAATGGGTAAGTGCATTAGAGGATAGAATGGTAGAAATAACTGCCAAAGAGCAGGAAAGAGGAAAAAAGAATAAAAAGAATGGAGGACAGTCTCAGAGACCTCGATGACAATATTAAGCACACCAACATTCGAATCATAGGCATCCCAGAAGAAGAAGAAAAAAGAAAAGGGTCTGAGAAAATATTTGAAGAAGTTATAGTAGAAAATTTCCCCAATACAGGAAAGGAAAGAGTTAATCAAATCCAAGAAGTGCAGACAGTCCCATACAGAATAAACCCAAGGAGAAACACACCAAGGCACGTATTAATCAAACTAATGACAATTAAACACAAAGAAAAAATATTAAAATGAAATAATGAAATTACTGTTCAGCAAATATTCCTGTTGGAGGTTTTTTTTTTCCCCCTCCCAAGGGACTGAAGACTTTTAATAGGGAGAGAGAGAGAGAGAAAGAGAGAGAGAGAGAGAGAGACAGAAAGAAAGAAAGAAAGAAAGAAAGAAAGAAAGAAAGAAAGAGAAAGAAAGAGAAAGAAAAAGAAAGAAAGAAAGAAAGAAAGAAAGAAAGAAAGAAAGAAAGAAAGAAAGAAAGAAAGAAAGAAAGAGAAAGAAAGAAAGAAAGAGAAAGATAAAGAAAGAAAGAGAGTGAGCACATGTCCTCAGAAAATCTACAAACGGTAAATGCTGGAGAGGGTGTGGAGAAAAGGGAACGCTCTTGCACTGGTGGTGGGAATGTAAATTGATACAGCCACTGTGGAGAACAGTATGGAGGTTCCTGAAAAAAACTAAAAATAGAACTACCATATGACCCAGCAATCCCACTGCTGGGCATATACCCAGAGAACACCATAATTCAAAAAGACACATGCACTCCAGTGTTCATTGCAGCACTATTTACAATAGCCAGGATGTGGAAGCAACCTAAATGTCCATCAACAGATGAATGGATAAAAAAGATGTGGTACATACATGCAATGGAATATTACTCAGCTGTAAAAAGCAGTGAAACTGGGACATTTGTAGAGACATGGATGGACCTAGAGTCTGTCATACAGAGTGAAGTGAGCCAGAAATAGAAAAGCAAATATCGTATATTAACACATATATGTGAAATATAGAAAAATGGTACAGATCAACCGGTTTGCAAGGCAGAAATGGAGACACAGATGTAGAGAACAAACATATGGACACCAAGTGGGGAAAGCAGGGAGGGTTGTGGGAGAATGAATTGGGAGATTGGGATACTAAATTGTACACTCTAAATATATGCAGTTTATTGTATGTTAAAAAAGCAAAAATTTAAAAAAAAAGCCAGGGAATGCTGACAGCCTCCAGAAGTTGGAAGAGGTAAGGAGTGGATTCTCTTCTAGAGCCCCCAGAGGAAGCACAACCCTGCCAGATGTCGAACTTCTGGCTTCTAGAACTAAGAGAATAAATTTCTTTTGTTTCAAGCCAAAAAGCAAAAAATTAATCAATGAACATACTGATGAGAGAGAGAGACTCACAGAGTTAGAAAACAAACTTAGGGTTTTCCAAAAGGAAAAGTAGCAGGAATGAATAAATTAGGATGTTGGATATAACATATATATGCTATTACTAATAAAACACATAATCAGCGAGGACCTACTGTATAGCAAGGGAGGTCTACTCAACACTCTGTAATAACTTATATGGGACAAGAATCCAAAGATGAATAGATATATGTGTGTATATAAATGAACCAAATTCTGCACACCTACAACAAACACAGCACTGGAATCAACTTTACTCCAATAAAATTAAAAATGAAATTTTAAAAAAACATGACATAATGAGCCACAAGCTTTGGGGTGTTTGTTCTGGCACAATCCACTCTAATTTACAACCCAGGAACATAACTTTCCCTAAGGTGTGTGTTCCCTCAGTAACCAGAATAGGACATAAAGTAATCCTGCCACCTCGTGGCCACTTCACATAACAACAACTTTAAAACTGGTGCCTAAGAAATAGAGACACAGATGTAGAGAACAAACATACAGACACCAAATGGGGAACGTGGAGGAGGGGGGGGTGTTGGGGTGGGATGAATTGGGAGATTGGGATTGCCATATATACATTACTAATAAGAAAAAAACATCAAATTGTACACTTTAAATATATGCAGTTTATTGTATGTCAAAAAATTAAAATTTTTTTTAATTTTTAAAAAATTAAAAAAAAAATAAAACCAGTGCCTATGGGCACTTTATATTCACTAGGCCTTCGGGGCTGTAAAAGACAGGTGCCCTCAAAACATGTCCTGGGATATGTAATCAAAAACGACTTCAACGCAGGGCAGACTTTCAAGAACCCAATTTCAAGAGGTGAATGTTACGCACACTGTTTAAAAACAAAGCACCGGAAAAGATGCTCAACATTGCTTATCATTAGGGAAATGCAAATCCAAACTGCAGTGTGGTATCTCCTTGCTCCTGTCAGGATGGCCATCATCACAAAGTCTACAAACAAGAAATGCTGGAAAGGCGGTGGAGAGAGGGAGTCCTCCTATGCTATTGTTGGGAATGTAAATTGGTAACAGCCACTATGGAGATCCAGTATGCAGGTTCCTTCAAATCTAAAAATAGAGCTACCAGATAATATGGTAATTCCCTCCTGGACATCTATCTGGGGAAAACCATAATACAAAAAGACGCATGCTCCCTGACGTTCACTGCAGCACTAATTACAGTAGCCAAGACTTGGAAAAAAGCAAAATGTCCATAGGTAGATGAATACATAAAGGACATGTGGCACAGGTATACAATGGAATATTTCTCAGCCATAAAATGAATGAAATAATGCCATTTGCAGCAACACAGATGGACCTAGAAATGATCATACTAAGTGAAGTAAGTCAAACATATAAAGGCAAATATCATAGGATATCACTTATAGGTGGAATCCAAACATTGATACAAATGAAATAATTCACAAAACAGAAACAGAATCACAGACATAGAAAACAATCTTATGGTTACCAAAGGAGAAAAGTGCTAAACAGGGATAAATTAGAAGGTTGGAATTAGCATATACACCCTTACATATAGAAAAGAGATCATCAGCAAGGCCCTACTGTATAACCCAACAAACTGTACTCAATACACTGTAACGGCCCATATGGAAAAGAATCCTGAGAAGAACATATACACAGGGGCTTCCCTGGTGGCACAGTGGTTGAGAATCCTGCCTGTCAATGCAGGGGACACGGGTTCAAGCCCTGGTCTGGGAAGATCCCACATGCCACGGAGCAACTAAGCCCATGTGCCTCAAGTACTGAGCCTGTGCTCTAGAGCCCGCAAACTACAAGTACTGAGCCCACACGCCACAACTACTGAAGCCCGCAACAAGAGAAGCCACTGCAACGAGAAGCCCACACACCACAATGAAGAGCCGCCCCCACTCACCACAACTAGAGAAAGCCCGTGTGCAGCAACGAAGACCCAAACAGCCAATAAATAAGTAAATAAATAAATTTATTTAAAAAATAATATATAGGCATCTGTGTATCAGTGAATGAAGTTGCCATACACCTAAAACAAACACAACATTTTAAATCAACTATACGCCAGCTTAAAATAAAAATTAAATTCAAAAAAAGAGAGAACTGCCTGCTCTATTCCCTCAGGCCTCATTGATCCATGCTGGTGTCACATCCCTGGGGCCAGAGCAGGCTTTGGTCCCAGGGCTGGACTGTCGTGGGACTGAGGGAGCGGGGGAGGATGTGTGAATAAATGCACCCCCCTCCTTGGATCTGTAGTGCCTTGTCTGCCCCTGAAACCTGCAACTTCAAAGTTTAGGAGCTTCACATTTAGCCCAGCACCAAACACAGCTGTGGGCATACAGGCTCTGATTACTGATGTTTCAACCGATAAGGAAGTGAGACTTCTCTGCTTATGTCAGGGGTGTGGGGACCGGAGGAAGACGCTTAGATGAAAAGAGAAGAAAAGACTTTGGGGAGAACTCAGGAGAGAGAGGGCACATGAAGGAGCACTGCCCTCCGTCCAAAATACCACCGGTTGTACACGCTCCACGTTCACAACCACCCACTCCGTGTTCTAGATTCCAACACTCACGCAGCCCTGCAGCTTGAAAATTGCCAGCCCAGGATTCAAGCAAACTATTTCTGGATCCAGAGTCCTGCCTCTGGTGAAAGACAATGCAGTCAGAGCACAGATAGCCTGCCAGGGTGTCTAGGCACGGTGCCCCTTGATCAGACTGTAAGTCCCCAATGGGATATTGACAGCCGATTTTTGTCCCCCTGTGAAGTGAGCCAATTTGGGCCAGAGAGTCAGAGGCCCACGGTAAGCAACGCCCTCCACTCTGGGCACCTCCTTAAGGTTACAGCCACCCCATCTTCAAGCCCATCTCAGGTTCTGGAGGTCCAAACTTGGAGCAGCAGGTGGGCTCCGTCAGTGCTTCGACACCCTGTAGGGACCTTCTGCTCCAAAGGCAATTCTCAATCCTTCCTTCTACCTGCTTCATTAGCCTACATGGCTGCATAGTCTTGGGTGACTTCAAGCCTGATTTCCTTCCTCTTCTTTCTCTATTTGCAGCAAAGGTACCTAAAGAAGTTGAAGGTCTCATGGAAAAGGAAGATCTTTTAGTCAGTACACCCCAACCCTGAGAAGTTTATATTGAGAATGAACCTTAAATACTGTATTTGTCTCCTTTTGTTTCTAAGGAGAAACAGCTCTAGTTTTCTAACTCATATAAAAGAAAATGTTCTAAATATTATATTCTGGGCCAAAGATGGGAAAAGCAACATTTTAGGATGCCTGCACCACACTGCCCTACAAGGTATATAATTAGGCATTAAATCAATCAGCTGAATTCTCTGTCTCACTTACCAGGCTTTAAATCACCTCTGCAACACTTTTTTTTAAATTAATTTATTTATTGGCTGCATTTGGTCTTCATTGCTGCACAGGTTTTCTCTAGTTGTGGCGAGCTGGGGCTACTCTCATGGCCATGGCTTCTCTTGTTGTGGAGCACAGGCTCTAGGCGTGCGGGCTTCAGTAGTTGCGGCACGTGGGCTCAGTAGTTGTGGCGCACGGGCTTAATTCCTCTGAGTCATGTGGGATCTTCCCGGACCAGGGCTCAAACCCATGACCCCTGCATTGGCAGGCGGATTCTTAACCACTGCGCCACCAGGGAAGTCCCTGCAACACTTTTATATGCCTGATCATGTATTAAGTCAAGGTCTGCCCCCAAAACCTGCAACTTGAAAAGTTGGAGCTTCCTGTTGTTTCCTGGCCCAACATAGCTTTGGGAATGGAGGCTGTGATCACAGATGGTTCAGCCGATGAGTAAATGAGACCCTTCTTCTGAGGTCAGGGGTGTGCCAACAGAACGAAGAGGCTCAGATGAAAAGAAAAGAGCAGTTTGGAAAGAACTCTCAAGAGAAAGTATAGAGGGATGTGCAGAGCCTGCCCACCAACACACCACCTCTTTCACAGGCCCCAGCTTCTCAACCAACTTTCTTTTCCAGATTCCAACACTCACGCAGGCCTACAGCTTGAAAACTGCCAGCCCAAGATTCAAGCAAAATATTTCTGGATCCAGAGTCCTGCTTCTGGTTAAAGAAAATACAGTCAGAATGCAGACAGCCTGCCAGGGGGTCTGGCAACTGTGATACCAAACGATGCTTTAAGTTCCCAGTGGGATATTGATGGTAGATCCATGTTGCCTTCATGAAGCGAGTCAATTTGGGCCAGAGTCAGAGGTGCACGGTAACCAGCTCCCTCCTCTCTGGGGACCTCCTAAAGTTACAGCACCGCATCTCCAAGCTCATCTCTGATTCTAGAGGTCCAAAATGGGAAATGCATGTGGGCTCTGCCAATGCTCCAGGGCCCTCTAGTGGCAGTCCACTCTAGAAAAAACTCTCAACCCTTCCTCCTGCCTCTCTTCCAAGCCCAGGTGGCTGCACTGGTCTTGGGCAACTTCCAAGGTGATTTTGTTTTTATTCTTCCTCTAATTGCAATGAACTGATGTACAGAGTTATTATCTCTTGGAGAAAAAGAGATCTATTAGTCAATAAAACCTTAGCCATAAATTTTGTTTTGAGAATGAACCTGAAATACTGTATTGTTCTGCTTTTGGTTTCCAGAAAGAAACAGCTCTAGTTTTCTAAGACAGAAAAAATAAAAAGTTATAAATATGATGTTCTGGGCAAGAGAGTAAAAAGAAACATTTTAGGGCTCCTTACACCCCAGTGCCATTCAAGTCATGTGATTGGGCTTAAAATCAATCCGATGACCCCTGTTTCTCACTGACCTTACTTTAAATCAACTCCACTGCACTTTTATATTTCTGACCCCAGTACTGTGTCACTGTCTGCCTCTGAAGCCTGCAACTACATAATTTGGGAGTTTCACGTTGATCCCAGTGCCAAACAGAACATGGACTGTCATCACTGATGGTTCACCAGATGAGGCATGAGACACTTCTGCTGAGCTCAGATGTGTGCAGGCAGAAGGAAGAGGCTCAGATGGAAAGGGAAAAAAGAATTTGGGGAGAACTCAGGAGAGAAATGACACAAGGATGAGCACATGCCACCCGCCCAAATACTACCTCATTTACAGGCTCCATGTTCAAGAGCACCAGCTCTGTTTTTCAGATTCCAAAACTCACGCAGCCCTGAAGCATGAAAACTGCCTGCCAAAAATTCAAGCAAGATATTTCTGAGTCCAGAGTCCTGACTCTGGTGAAAGCAAAGGCAGTCATAGCACAGAGAGCATGCCACAGTGTCTGGCCATGGTGCCACCAGCCAGACTATAAGTTTCATTTGGATATTGATGGCAGACCTATGTCCCCTTTGTGAAGGGACCCAATTTGGCCTGGAGAGTCAGAGGTGTCTGGTGTATCTAGTCAGGTATCCACAGGTGCACTCTAGATTGAAGGAAAAGGGTGAAAAGCATATTTTCTCTGAAGTCATGTTAGTTTTTTAAAAGAAGAGAGTTTAGGCTGAGTTAAGGAGAATACTTTTAAATGGCTTGGACAGCTTAAAACTGATGTTTAGGGAACTGAAAACCAAGTCAGCCAAGAACAGTGCTTTAAAAACCCTTGGAAATGAGCAAGAGGTGAGGATTTGGTTTTACATAGTGTAAAACCTAGGAGTAAGGAAGAAAAGCTATCGCCTCACAAAAGACACTGAACTCCTATTGCATCATGGAGAAGCAGGGGTTTCAGATGGAGGGTATTTCTCTCTCCAAATCTCCCAAGGTACTCACCCTTCTCTGTGTCACTCCACTACTCCATTCACTTTTCCTCCCTCAATTTCCAGAACCCCAAGGCAGCACTTTTTAAGCTGGAGCCCCCAGGGACCACCTCTGAAGTCCAAATATTTCATGTATCCTGGCAAGTTTTCCACTGGAAGTGAGTTGCAAGATCCCCAGATGCACAGTTGGATCTGGAGGCCAGCAGGGAACTGGAGACTTAAAGCCTACTTAAAGCCCAGATCAGAAGGATCAGAAAGAGAAATTAAGGAAACCACCCCATTTACCATCACGTCAAAAGAAATAAAACACTAAGAAGGAAACTACCTGATGAGACAAAGAACTGTACTCCAAAAACTATAAGATGCTGATTTAAGTAATTAAAGATAACACAAACAGATGGAGAAATATACTGTGTTCTTGGATTGGAAGAATAAATATTGTTAAAATCACTATACTACACAAGGCAATCTATAGATTCATGCGATCCCCATCAAATGACTGTTGGCATTTTTCCCAAAACTAGAAAAAAATTTTTTAAATTTGTATGAAAACACAAAAGATCCCTTAGTAGCCACACCAGCTTTCAGAAATAAAAATAGACCTGGGGAAATTAGGCTCCTTGACTTCAGACCATACCACAAAGTTATAATCATCAAAACAATATGGTACTGGCAGAAAAACAGAAATATAGATCAATAGAACAGGATAGAAAGCCCAGAAATAAACCCAATCACATATGTCAATTTTTCTGTGACAACAGAAGCAAGAATATATGATGGAGAAGGGACAGCCTCTTCAATAAGTGGAGCTGGGAATACTAAACAGCTGCATGTGAAAGAATGAAATTAGGATATTCTTTAACATCATACACAAAAATAATCTTAAAATGAATTAAAGATCTAAATGTAAGAATGGATATGATAAAACTCCTAGAAGAAAACATAGGCAGAGCACACTATCATAAACCACAACAGTATCTTTTTGATCCACCTCCTCAAGTACTGAAAAGGAAAACAAAAATATACAAATGACCCCCAGTTAAGCTGAAAGTCTTTTGCAAGCCAAGGAAACCATAAACAAAATGAAATGACAGGACTTCTCTGGTGGCACAGTGGTTAAGAATCTGCCTGCCAATGTGGGGGACATGGGTTTGATCCCTGGTCTGGGAAGATTTCACATGTCGTGGAGCAACTAGGCCTGTGCGCCACAACTACTGAGCCTGCACTCTAGAGCCTGTGAGCTACAACTATTGACCCCACGTGCCACAACTACTGAAGCCTGTACACCTAGAGCCTATGCTCTGCAACAAGAGACGCTACCTCACTGAGAAGCTCACACACCACAACAAAGAGTAACCCCTGCTCACCGCAACTAGAGAAAGCCCATGTGCAGCAATAAAGACCCAACACAGCCAATAAATAAAATAAATAAAAAATTTAAAAATATGTATTAAAAATGTTTATTAGAGTATAGTTGATTTACAATGTTGCATTAGTTTCTGCTGTACAACAAAGTGTATCAGTTATATATATACATATATCCACTCTTTTTTAGATTCTTTTCCCATGTAGGTCATTACAGAGTATTGAGAAGAGTTTCCTGTGCTATACAATATGTCCTTATTAGTTATCTATTTTATATATAGTAGTGTGTATTTGTCAATCCCAGTCTCCCAATTTATTCACACACCCCCAACATTCCCAACTGATAACCATAAGTTTGTTTTCTATATCTCTTGATTCTATTTCTGTTTTGTAAATAAGTTCATTTGTACAATTTTTTTTTAGATTCCAAATGTAAGTGACATCATATGATATTTGTCTTTCTCTGTCTGACTTGCTTCACTTAGTATGATTATTACTAGGTCCATCCATGTTGCTGCAAATGGCATTATTTCATCTTTTTTCATGTCTGAGTAGTGTTCCATTGTGTATATGTGTGTATGTATGTACGTACAAGGGTGAGTCAAAACTAATCTGCACTCTGGTTATATTAAAACTTCTGTTGGCCACACTGTCTTATCAGTGCTTTCCGTTCAAGGCTGCTGTCTCCCAGGTCACTGCTGTGCAGGTGTGAATGTGTTACATCGGTTCATTTGTAACTGAGATGCAAGCAAAAATGGATGCCCAACTTGTGATTTGCATGACAGAAGAGCAGTGTGCAGGGATTTGTTTTTTGTGGTCTGAGGGTGTACTTGGTGCCATTATTTATTGAAGATTTTGTGTGCCATATGGAGAAAGTCTTTTGTCATGATGAAGTGTGTATGGATGGATAGAGAAGTTCAAGGAAAGTCACACAAGTGTAAGCCATCAAGAAGAAGCCGGACGCCTGTCCACATGCATGGCTGATGACAACGTTGAACATACACATGAAATGACTCTGTTAAATAGATGAGTGACAGTGGATTATGTGGCAAATTTTGAGGTGTTAAAGATCCTCCCTATAGTCCTGATCTTGCTCCATTGGACTTGCACCTGTTTGGTCCCCTGAAAGCAGCCCTATGAGGACAAAGATTCACTTCTGATGAAGAAGTGAAGACAGCAGTGTATTTGTGGCTCCCAGCTCAGCCTAAAACATTTTTTAGTGAGGGAATATGAAAACTTGTTGACAGATGGACAAAGTGTATTGAAAAGCAAGGAGATTGTGTCAATAATGATGTATTTGTCTTTTCTAAAAGTTAATTAAAGTAAATTCTACAGCCAGAGTGAGGATCATTTTATATATATATATATGTGTGTGTGTGTGTGTATATGTGTGTGTGTGTATATATATATATATATATGTATATATATATATCACATCTTCTTTGTCCATTCACATGTCAATGGATATTTAGGTTACTTTGAGGTCTTGGATACTGTCAGTGCTGCAGCAATGAACTTGCGAAGCATATATCTTTTCAAATTATGGTTTACTACTGATATGTGCACTGGAGTGCAATTGCTGAATCATATGGTTTAGCACTATTTTCTTTTAATTTTTTTAAATTAAAAATTTTGCATTCTATTTAAATTTTTCTTTTTCTTTTTTAGTTTTTATTTTTAAAATTTTTTAATATATTTTTATTTTTTAGTTTTATTTTTTATTTATTGCTTATTTAATTTATTTTTTTGTTTTGTTTGTTTTGTTTTATTGCTTCCTTTGGTTTTTGTTCTTTTTTAGTTGTTTTCTTGTTTTGTACTTTGTTTTGTTTTATTGTTTGTTTTTAAGAACTTTTATTGAGATACAATTGATATACAATAAACTGCACACATTTAAAGTGTACAATTTGATATATTTTTATTAGTAATGTATATATGGCAATCCCAATCTCCCAATTCATCCAACCCAACCCCCCCCCCCCCCACTTTCCCCACTTGGTATCTATATGTTTGTTCTCTACATCTGTGTCTCTACTTCTGCCTTGCAAACTGGTTGATTTGTACCATTTTTCTATATTCCACATATTATATGTTAATATTTGTTTTTCTCTTTCTGACTCACTTCACTCTGTATGACAGTCTCTAGGTCCATCCATGTCTCTACAAATGTCCCAATTTTGTTCCTTTTTGTGGCTGAGTAATATTCCATTGTATATATGTAACACTTCCTCTTTATCCGTTCATCTTCTGATGGACATTTAGGTTGCTTCCATGTCCTGGCTGTTGTAAATACTGCTGCAGTGAACACTGAGGTGCATGTGTCTTTTTGAATTATGATGCTTTCTGGGTATATGCCCAGTATTGGGATTGCTGGGTCATATGGTAACTCTATTTTTAGCTTTTCAAAGAACCTCCATACTTTTCTCCATAGTGGCTGTATCAACTTGCATTCCCACCAACACTGCAAGAGCATTCCCTTTTCTCCACACCCTCTCCAGCATTTACTGTTTGTAGATTTTCTGATGATGCCTATTCTAAATGGTGTGAGGTGATACCTCATTGTCATTTTGATTTGCATTTCTCTAATAATTAGTGATGTTGAGCAGCTTTGCATATGCCTCTTGGCCATCCATATGTCTTCTTTGGAGAAAAGCCTTTTTAGGTCTTCTGCCCATTTTTTGATTGGGTTGTTTGTTTTTTTTTGATATGGAGCTGCATGAACTATTTATATATTTTGGAGATTAATCCTTTCTCTATTGATTCATTTGCAAATATTTTCTCCCACTCTGAGAATTGTCTTTTTGTCTGGCTTATAGTTGCCTTTGCTTTGCAGAAGGTTTTAAGTTTCATTAGGTCCAACTTATTTATTTTTGTTTTTACTTCCATTGCTCTAGAAGGTGGGTCAGAAAAGATCTTGCTGTGATTTATGTCGAAGAGTGTTCTTCCTATGTTTTCCTCTAGGAATTTTATAGTGTCTGGCCTTACATTTAGGTCTTTAATCCATTTTGAGTTTATTTCTGTGTGTGGTGTTAGGAAGTGTTCTAATTTCATTCTTCTACATGTAGCTGTCCAGTTTTCCCAGCACCACTTATTGAAGAGGCTGCCTTTTCTCCATTGTATATCATTGCCTACTTTGTCATAGATTAGTTGACTGTAGTTTATCTCTTGGCTTTCTATCCTGTTCCATTGACCTATATTTCTGTGTTTGTGTCAGTACCATATTGTCTTGATAACTGTAGCTTTGTAATATAGTCTGAAGTCAGGGAGTCTGATTCCTCCAGCTCCATTTTTTCCCCCAAGATTGCTTTGGCTATTTGGGGTCTTTTGTGTCTCCATACAAATTTTAGGATTTTTTTGTTCTAGTTCTATGAAAAATGCCATTGGTAATTTGATAGGGATTGCATTGAATCTGTAAATTGCTTTGGGTAGTATAGTCATTTTCACAAGTTTCTTCTTACACTCCAAGAACATGATATATCTCTCCATCTGTTTATGTCATCTTTGATTTCTTTCATCAGTTTCTTACAGTTTTCTGAGTACAGGTCTTTTCCCTCCTTAGTTAGGTTTATTCCTAGGTATTTTATTCTTTTTGTTGCAATGGTGAATGGGATTGTTTCCTGAATTTCTCTTTCTGATCTTTCATTGTTAGTGTAGAGAAATGCAAGAAATTTCTGTGTGTTAATCTTGTATCCTGCAAATTTACCAGATTCATTGATGAGCTCAAGTAGTTTTCTGGTGGCATCTTTAGGATTTTCTATGTATAGTATCATGTCATCTGCAAAGAGTGACACTTTGACTTCTTTTCCAATTTGGATTCCTTTTATTTCTTTTTCTCCTCTGATTGTTGTTGCAAGGACTTCCAAAACTATGTTGAATAGTAGTGGAGAGAGTGGACATCCTTGTCTTGTTCCTGATCTTAGAGAGAATGCTTTCTGTTTTTCACCACTGAGAATAATGTTTGCTGTGGGTTTGAGATATATTGCCTTTATTATGTTGAGGTAGGTTCCCTCTATGCCCACCATCTGGAGAGTTTTTATAAGTGGGTGTTGAATTATGTCAAAAGCTTTCTCTGCATCTATTGAGATGATCGTGTGGTTTTTATCCTTCAATTTATTAATATGGTGTATCACATTGATTAGATTTGCATATATTGAAGAATCCTTGCATCCCAGGGATAAACCCCACTTGATCATGGTGTATGATTTTTTTACTGTGTTGTTGGATTCTGTTTGCTAGTATTTTGTTGAGGATTTTTGCATCTATATTCATCAGTGATATTGGTCTGTAATTTTCTTTTTTCATAGTACCTTTCTCTAGTTTTGGTATCAGGGTGATGGTGAATGAGTTTGGGAGTGTTCCTTCCTCTGCAATTTTTTGGAAGAGTTTGAGAAGGATGGGTGTTAGCTCTTCTCTAAATGTTGGATAGAATTCACCTGTAAAGCCATCTAGCCCTGGACTTTTGTTTGTTGGAACATTTTTAATCACAGATTCAATTTCATTACTTGTGATTGGTCTGCTCATAGTTTCTATTTCTTCCTGATTCAGTCTTGGAAGGTTATACCTTTCTAAGAATCTGTCCATTTCCTCCAGGTTGTCCATTTTATTGACATATAGTTGCTTGTAGTAGTATTTTATGGTGCTTTTTATTTCTGTGGTGTCTGTTGTAACATCTCCTGTTTCATTTCTAATTTTATTGATCTGATTCCTCTCCCTTTTTTTCTTGATAAGTCTGGCTAAAGGTTTATCAATTTTGTTTATCTTCTCAAAGAACCAGCTTTTAGTTTTATTGATTTTTGCTATTGTTTTCTTTGTTTATATTTCATTTATTTCTGCTCTGATCTTTATGATGTCTCTCCTTCTACTAACTTTGGGATTTGCTTGCTCTTCTTTCTCTAGTTTCTTTAGGTGTAAGGTTAGATTGTTTATCTGGGATTTTTCTTGTTTCTTCAGGTAGGATGGTATTGCTATCAACTTCCCTCTTAGAACTGCTTTTGCTGCATCCCACAGGTTTTGGATCATTGTGTTTTCATTGTCATTTGTCTCTAGGTATTTTTTCATTTCCTCTTTGATTCTTCAGTGATCTCTTGGTTATTTAGTAGCCTATTGTTTAGCCTCCATGTGTTTGTGTTTTTTACAGTTTTTTTCCCTGTAGTTGATTTCTAATCCTTTAGAATTGTAGTTGGAAAATATGCTTAATATGATTTCAGTTTTCTTAAATTTACCAAACTTGGTTTTTGACCCAACTGTGATCTATCCTGGAGAATGTTCCATGTGAACTTGAGAAGAACATGTAATCTGCTGTTTTTTGATGGAATGTCCTATAGATATCTATTAAATCTAGCTGATTTATTGTGTCATTTAAAGCTCACATTTCCTTATTAATTTTCTGCCTGGATGATCTGTCCATTGGTGTAAGTGGGGTGTATTATTGTGTTACTGTCGATTTTCTCTTTTATACTTGTTAGCAGTGGCCTTATGTATTGAGGTGCTCCTATATTGGGTGCATATGTATTTATAATTGTTATCTCCTCTTCTTGGATTGATCCCTTGATCATTATGTAGTATCCTTTCTTGTCTCTTGCAACATTTTTTATTTTAAAGTCTATTTTATCTGATATGAGTATTGCTACTCCAACTTTCTTTTGATTTCCATTTGCATGGTATATCTTTTTCCATTCATTCACTTTCACTCTGTATGCTTCCCTAGGTCTGAAGTGGTCTCTTGCAGACAGCACATATATGGGTCTTGTTTTTGTATGCATTCAGCCAGTCTGTGTCTTTTGGTTGGGGCATTAGGTCCATTTACATTCAAAGTAATTATCAATATGTATGTTCCTATTACCATTTTCTTAATTGTTTTGTTTTTGTTTTTGTAGGTCCTTTTCTTCTCTTATGTTTCCCACTTAAAGAAGTTCCTTTAGCATTTGTTGTAGGACGGTTTGGTGGTGCTGAATTATCTTAACTTTTGCTTGTCTGTAAAGCTTTTGATTTCTCTGTCAAATCTGAATGAGATCCTTGCTGGGTAGAGTATTTTTGGTTGTATGTTCTTCCCTTTCAGCACTTGAAATATATCATGTCACTTCCTTCTGGCTTGCCGAGTTTCTGCTGAGAAATCAGCTGCTAACCTTATGGGAGTTCCCTTGTATGTTATTTGTCATTTTTCCCTTGTTGCTTTTAATAATTTTTCTTTGTCTTTAATTTTTGTCAATTTGATTATTATGAATCTTGGCATATTTCTCCTTGGGTTTATCCTACCTGGGACTCTCTGTGCTTCCTGGACTTGGGTGGCTATTTCCTTTCCCATGTTAGGGAAGTTTTCAACTATAATTTCTTCCAATATTTTCTTGAGTCCTTTCTCTCTCCCTTCTCCTTTTGGGACCCCTATAATGTGAATGTTGGTGCATTTAACATTGTCCCTGAGGTCTCTTAGGCTGTCTTCATTTCTTTTTATTCTTTTTACTTTATTCTTTTCCTCATCAGTGATTTTCACCATTCTGTCTTCCAGGTCACTTATTGGCCCTTCTGCCTCAGTTAATCAGCTATTGGTTCCTTCTAGTGTATTTTTCATTTCAGTTATTGCATTGCTTATCTCTTGTTTGTTTGTTTTTTAATTCTTCCAGGTCTTTGTTAAACTTTTCTTGCATCTTTTCAATCTTTGCGTGCAGTCTTTTTTCAAAGTCCTGGATCACCTTCACTATCATTATTCTGAATTCTTTTTCTGGAAGGGTGCCTATCTGCTCTTCATTTAGTTGTTTTCCTGGGGTTTTATCTTGTCCCTTCATCTGGTACAAAGTCCTCTGCCTTTTCCTCTTCTCTGTCTTTCTGTGGCTCTGGTTTTAAGTTCCACAGAACGAAATATCACTGATACTGCTTGACACTGCTGTCTGCCCTCTTGTGGAAGAGGCTATCTAAGAGGCTTGTGGTGCTTTCTGATGGGAGGGACTGGTGGTGGGTAGGGCTGGGTGTTGCTTTGGTGGGCGGAGCTCATTAAAACTTTAATCTGCTTGTCTACCAATGGATGGGGCTGTGTTCCCACCCTGTTGGTTGTTTGGCCTGAGGCAACCCAGCACTGAAGTTTACAGGCTCTTTTGCGGGGCTATTGGTGGACTCTGGGAAGGCTCATGCCAATAAGCACTTCCCAGAACCCCTGTCGCCAGTGTCCCTTTCCCCGCAGTGAGCTTCAGCTGCCCCCCACTTCTGCAGGCAACCCTCCAACACCAGCAGAAATGTCTGGTTCAGTCTCCTATGGGGTCACTGCTACATCCCCCTGGGTCCTGGTGCACACAGTACTTTTTGTGTGCCCTCCAAGAGTGGAGTCTCTGTTTCCCCCAGTCCTATGGAGGTCTTGCAATCAAATCCCTCTGGCCTTCAAAGTCTGATTCTCTGGGGATTCCTCTTCCCATTGCCAGACCCCCAGGTTGGGAAACCTTATGTAGGGCTCAGAACCCTCACTCCAGTGGGTGGACTTCTGTGGTATAATTGTTCTTCAGTTTGTGAGTTGCCCACCCAGTGGTTATTAGATTTGATTTTATCATGATTGCACCCTTTCTGCCATCTCATTGTGGCTTCTCTTTTGTCTCTGAATGTGGGGTGTCTTTCTTGGTGAGTTCCAATGTCTTTCTATCAATGATTGTTGAGCAGTTAGTTGTAATTCTGTTACTCTTGCACAAGGGAGTGAGCACATGTCCTTCTATTCCACCATCTTGAACCGTCTCTATTGTTTGCTTTGTTTTTGTTTGTTCCCTTTTTTTGTCTTTTTTGGTTGCTTTGCATGGCTTGTGGAATCTTGATTCCCTGACCATGGGTCAAACCTGGGCCCCAGTGTTTAAAGCACTGAGTCCTGGCCACTGGACAACCAGGGAATTCCTGGCCCCACAGAATATTAATTGGCATGTGCTGTCCTGTAGGTCCCCATCTCAGCCCAATGACCTGGCCCTGTCCAACAGCCTGCAGGCTCCAGTGCTGGAACACCTCATGCCCAACCATCAGCAAGATAGAAAAACAGACCCACCCATCAGCAGAAATGCTGCCAAAAGTCATACTAAGTTCACAGACTCTCCAAAATACACCCCTTGACACAGCTCTGCCAACCAGGGGGACAAGATCCAGCTCCACCCACTAAAAGGCAAGTATCAGACCCTTCCACTAGGCAGGGAGCACAGGCCCTTGGACCAACCTCACCCACAAGGGGGCTAAACACCAGAAGCAAGAGGAAATACAACCCTGCAGGCTGCAGAAAGGAGACCACAAAGACAGTAAGCTAGGCAAAATGAGACAACAAGAAATGTGTTGCAGATGAAGGAGCAATGTAAAAATCTACAAGAGCAACTAAATGAAGAGGAGATAGACAATCTACCTAAAAAATAATTCAGAGTAATGATAGTAAAGATGATCCAAGACATTGGAACAAGAATGGAGGCATGGACTGAGAAGATACAAGAAACATTTAACAAGGACCTAGAAGGAATAAAGAACAAATGAACAGTGATGAACAATATAATAACTGAAATGAAAAATAAATTAGTAGAAATCAATGGCAGAATAAATGACACATAAGAATGGATAATAAAGAAAAAAGAATAAAAATAAATGAGGACAGGGGCTTCCCTGGTGGCGCAGTGGTTAAGAATCCACCTGCCAATGCAGGGGACACAGGTTCGATCTCTGCTCCAGGAAGATCCCACATGCCACAGAGCAACTAAGCCTGTGCACCCCAACTATTGAGCCCATGTGCTGCAACTACTGAAGCCCATGTGCCTAGAAGCCCATGCTCCACAACGAGAGAAGCCACGGCAATGAGGAGCCCATGCACCACAATGAAGAGTAGCCCCCACTCACAGCAACTAAAGAAAGCCCACGCACAGCAAAAAAGACCCAACACAGCCAATAAAATTAATTAATTAATTAAAAAATAAAAATAAAATGAGGACAGTCTCAGAGACCTCTGGGACAAAATTAATAACAACAACGTTCAAATGATAGAGGTCTCAGAAAAGAAGAAAGGAAAGGGACTGGGAAAACATTTGAAGAAATTATAGTTGAAAACACCCCTAATGTGGGAAAGGAAAGTCATCCAAGTCCGGTAAGCACAAAGAGTGCCATACAGGATAAACCCAAAGAGAAGCATGCTGAGACACATATTCTTCCAACAAAGAAAATATAAATACAAAGAAAAATATTAAAAGGGTAGAGCAACAAATAACATACAAAGGAATCCACATAAGGTTAACAGCTGATTTTTCAGCAGAAACTCTGCAGGCCAAAAGGGAGTGGCACGATATATTTAAAGCGATGAAAGGGGAAAATGTACAGTGAAGAATACTTTATGCAACAAGGGTCTCATTCAGATTCAATGGAGAAATCAAAAACTTTACAGACAAGTAAAAGTTAAGGGAATTCAGCATCACCATTCCAGCATGACAAATAATGCTAAAGGAATTTCTCTAGGCAGGGAAAAAATAACTTGTAATGGAAAAGCTTACTGGTAAAGGCAAACATACAGTAAAAGTGTGAAATTATCCACACACAAATATGAAATCAAAACCAGCAACTGGGAGCACAGGGGAACACAAATGCAGCAACTGGGAACTGCATCTGAAATTAAGAGACCAGCAACGTCAAACAATCTTGTATATATAGAGACTGCTATATCAAAACCTCATGGGAAATGCAAACCAAAAAACTGCAATAGACACACACACACAAAAAGAAAAAGGAACCCAAACACAACACTAAAGATGGTCATCAAAGTACAAGAGAAGAGAACCAAAGAGGAAGGGAACAAAAAAAGGCCCACAAAATCAAACACAAAACAATTAAGAAAATGGCGATAGGAACATACATATCAATAATTACCTTAAATGTAAATGGATTAAAGGCTCCACTCAAAAGACACAGACTGGCTGAATGGATACAAAACCAAGACCCATATATATGCTGTTTACAAGAGACCCACTTCAGACCTAGGGACACATACAGACAAAGTGAGAGGATTGAAAATGATATTCCATGCAAATGGAAATCAAAAGAAAGCTGGAGTAGCAATACTTATAGCAGACAAAATGGACTTTAAAATAAATAATGTTACAAGAGACAAAGATACAAGATTAACATAAAGAAATCTTTTGTTGCTCTAAAAAATAATGTGCTATGAGGAAGAGAAAGTAATAAAATTATTTGTAATCACATCAAAAAGAATAAAATAAATAGGAATAAACTTAACCAAGGTGAAATGCTTGTACTGTGAAAGTATAAACATGCTGGGGAAGGAAATAGAAGATGATATAAAGAAATAGAAAGATATCCCATGCTTTTTGAAGAATTAATATTGTTAAAATGGCCATATTACCCAAAGCACTTAGCAGATTTAATGCAACCTCTATCAAAATAGGCATGACATTTTTTAAGCTCTTTATTGAGTATAATTGCTTTACACTGTTTTGCCAGTTTTTGCTGTATAGCAGTGAATCAGCAGTATTTATATATACATCCTCAAATCCCCTCCCTACCATGACTCCTTCTTACCCTCCTTATCCCACCCCTCTAAGTCATCACCCATCATAGAGTTGATCTCCCTGTGTTATGCAGCAGCTTCCCACTAGCTAGTTATTTTACATTTGGTAGTGTATATATGAGGAATGACATTTTTCACAAAACTAGAACAAATAATCCTAAAACTCATCAAGAACCACAAAAAAAGCCTGAATAGCCAAAGCAATCTTGAGAAAAAACAAAAATAAAAAAACAAACAAACAAACAAAAATCCAACAGTGAAAGTATCACATTTCCTGAGTTCAGGCGACACCTCAATGCTACAGTAATCAAAACAACATTATACTGCCACAAAAACAGACACATAGATCAATGGAATAAAACAGAGAGCCCAGAAAGTAACCCACACACTAAACCTATGACAAAGGAAGAAAGAATATAAAATGGACAAAGAATAGTCTCCTCAATAAGTGGTTCTGGGAAAATTGAACATCTACATATAAGAGAATGAGATTAGAACATTTCCTCACACTATATACCAAAATAAACTCAAATTGTATTAGAGACCTAAATGTAAGACCCCAAACCATACATTTCCTAGAAGAGAACATAAGCAGAACAGCCTTTCACATAAATGATGCCAATTTCTTTTTTGGATCTATTTCCCAAGGTAAAATAAATACAAGAAAAACAAGCTAATGGGAACTAATTAAATTTAAAACTATTTGCAGATCAAAGGAAACATTAGACAAAATGAAAACAGGAGAAGATATATGCAAATAATGTGATGGAGAAAGGGTTAATATTCAAAATATATAAACAGCTCATACAACTTAATATCAAATCAAAAGAACAAAAGAAAAAAGGATGGACAAATGGGCAGAGTACCTTAATAGACATCTTTTCAAAGGAGATATACAGGTAGCCAACAGGCACATGAAAAAATGCTAATCACTAATCATTGGATAAATGCAAATCAAAACCACAATGAGACATCACCTCCCACCTGTCAAAATGGCTATCATCAAAAAGTCTACAAATAACAAATGTTAGTGAGGGTGTGGACAAAAGGAACCCAAGTACACTGTTGGTGGGATTGAAAATTGGTACAGCCACTATGCAAACAGTATGAAGGTGCTCAAAAAACTTAAAGTAGAACTACTGTATTAGCCAACACCTCCACTATTGGCTATATGTCCAAAGAAAATAAAAACAGCAAACTGAAAAGGTACATACACCCCTATGTTCACAGCAGCAGTATTTACAATTGCCAAGATATGGACACAACCTAAATGTCCATCAACAGATGAATGGATAAAGAAAATGTGGTATGTATGCACAATAGAATGCTACCCATAAAAAAAGAATAAAATCCTTCCATTTGCAACAGCGATGGGCCTGGAATGTATTTTACCTAGTGAAATAAGTCAGAGAAAGACAAGTACTTTCTATTCTCACCTATATGGAGAATCTAAAAAAATGCAGCAAAGGAATGTATATAAGAAAACAACAATAGACTCACAGAGGACATAATTAGTGGTTACCAGTCGGAAGAGTGAAGGTGGGAAGCAAAGATAGTAGATGTTTCTTTTAATGAATACAACTATGTATAAAATAAATAAACAAGGGTATATTGTACAACACAGGAAAATATAGACATTATTTTGTAATAACCTTAAATGAAGCATAATCTATAAAAATATTAAATCACTGTGTTGTATGACTAGAAACTAAGGTAATATTGTACATCCTCTATGCTTCAATTTAAAAAATCCAAGGGTAGTGAAATGGATAAAAGAAAGATCAATTATATTCTGTGTACAAGAGAGTCTTGTTAATTCTAAGTCTATTTTAAAGATAAAATTATATGATTGGAAAAAGGATATTCCATGCAAATGATACGTCCCTGACTAGTCTAATATCAGGCAAAACTGACTTTAAATCAAACCTCTCAAACAAACAAAGCATATCATATAATGATAAAGGGATTAATTCATCAAGAGATTATGAAAATTATCAATGTGTATATATTGATACATATTAAAGATATGTATCACAATTAAAGATATAAGGAAGGAACTTGTTAGAAATTTCTGTAAATGATATTTTATATTGCAAAGTATATCACTGTACATTAAAACATGGAACTTCATAGCTTTGTTGCTTGAAGTAGAATAAACATCTACAGAAGGTAAAAAAAAAAGATATAAGGAAGGAGAAACACACAACGCAGGTAGGAGGATTGGAAACACAGTCTGGTTGGAACCCACACCTTCAACACAGTGACCCACAGTTGGAAGATATCACAACTGTATAGGTCCTCCACAAGGAGGGAAGGGTCTGAGCCCTGCATCAGGCTGCTCAGCCCCAGGTTCTTGCACTCGGAAGAAAAGAACATAGCAGGTCTAGCTTTGAAAACCTGCAGGCCTTATTTTCTGGAGAGTTGGAGCCTAAAGGAAACTGAGATTCTGCTTTTATAGGGCACACACACAATCTCACATGTTCTCAATCCCTGTGCAGAGCCAGTGGTTTGAAAGACACCTGAGTCAGATCCACTTGCTAATCTCAGAGAGATTCCTGAAAAGGCAAGAGGCAGTTGGAACTCCCATTGGGGACTGAGACATTGGCAGGCAACATTTTGGAATCTAACCTCGAACTGATTAGGTATCAGGGTCCTGTCCCATCTACCAACATGCCTCCTGCACCACAAAGCCTCATAACCAGACGCAGTGGGTCCTACCCTACCCATCTGTGCACGTGGAGCACCACACAGCCACCAATGATGGAGGGCTGCCTTGGCTACCAGCACACCCATGGCACTCACATACTGCAGGGCCTCACAGCCATTTAGGCCAGGGTCCAACACTGCCTACCAGCTTGTCCACAATAGTTGGCCCTGTAACAAGAGAAAGTGCATGCACCCCACAGAGCAGACAGTCCTGTTGGTCAGAGGAGAATGTGCTACTGGGCCCTAAAGGTCACCTGCTGTATAAGGCGACTTCTCCAAGACTGGGCAATGTAACAAGCTGCACCTAATAAACAGAAATGCAAAGAAAATTTGGAAACAAAAGGAAATAGATAAACGTGTTACAAAAGAAGTAACAAATATGTTGCAAGTAACAACATCAAAAAAGAACAAGACAAAACACAGAGAATGGACTGGAGAACTCGAGGTATGGGAGGGGGCGGGGGGTGAAGGGGAAACTGAGAAGAAGCGAGAGAGTAGCACAGACATATATATACTACCAACTGTAAAATAGTCAGTGGGAAGTTGTTGTATAACAAAGGGAGTCCAACTCGAGGATGGAAGATGCCTTAGAGGACTGGGGAAGGGAGGGTGGGGGGGACTCGAGGTGGGGGGCGTCAAGGAAGGGAGGGAATATGGGGATATGTGTATAAAAACAATTGATTGAACCTGGTGTACCCCCAAAAAAAATAAAATAAAATAAAAAAAAAAAAAAAAAAAAAAGAACAAGACAAAACAAAAATAAGCATTCTACCCCCACCCCCCAAAAGTGTTCAATATAGTGATTATAAAATGCTCACCCAAGTCAGCAGAAGATTAGATGGACACAGTAAGAGCTTCAACAAAAGAGTAATAAAATGTAAAAAAAGAAACAAACAGCTGAAAACTGCTGTAACTGAGATTAAACACATACACAGACACAAACTTAGAAGAGGGAAGCAACATTTGATACAAGAGATCAGTTGAGGTCTATCCCCATGGGGCTTTTTCTGTAAACCTACATCGTTGGACACGCCTCCTAGAGTAACTGTGTGGTTTTCTTTACTCATAGAACTACCTGTTAGATCTGTGGGAAAGAACTACAAGACAGAACTGCTAAGTAAACTATGAAAAACCTAACAGTCAGACTTTTTTTTATCTTAGGTATTGGCATATCCCAATGATCTGTACTGTTCTAGGGTGTGATGGCTTAGGAGTGAGTATGATTTGAACTTAATACAGAGGGTGTCAAATTCAGAACCCAGCAGATCCATCTCCTGACCCTAAACATGGTCCTAAAGTAAACTGCTTGAGGAAATTGGATCCCAAAGATTACAGGTGGGGAATTTTGAAGTGTGTTCATATTCCATTGGAGATCAGAGAAGGCTAAAAGAACTGTGGCAAGGCTGACTCACATGACAGCTGTGGATTGAACAAAACTTTTTGAAAGGGCTATCTCATCCTGAAGATTATGACTTTGAAGGAACTACGGTGATTGGCAGTGGAAAGAATCAGAACATGTGAAGTTCCTTAAAAATGTATTAAATAATTTTGCCTATGTTACACATAATTTGAAAAAAAAAAAAACCTTTACACTTTGTACAGAAAGTCAGTGTATATTTTTGGCTCAAAGTTTCTCTAATGTTTTCTGTGGAGGGAATAATAACATTTATCAGTTACAGTTGTGATGTGCCTTAGACATGAAGAATTGTGGGTGTGTGGAGGGGGGCGGCTCACCTTATGAAATTCTTTTGCCCTTGCTCTGTTTTGGGCATATGCGTCTTGCTTTGCTTTTGCTTCCTTTTGCTTTTTCACTTCAGCTAACTGCTGGTATAATCTGTAAGGCATTTATATGGAATAATAAAGACAAACACTTCAAAAGAAAAGAAAAGAACAGATCAGTGATCTGAAGACAGAGTAGTAAAAATCACCCAAGCTGAATAGCACACACACAAAAAAGACTTAAGACGATAGGTAAAGGGACCTCTGAGACAACATCAAGAACACTAACATTAGCATTATAGGGATCTCAGAAAGAGAAGAAAGAGAGAAAGTGGCAGACAACTTATTAGAGGATATAATAACTGACAGCTTTTCTAAGCTGTTTCCACATGACATAATATAAAAAGCTACAATAATGACAAACACGGGCACATAGCTCAATGGGACAGACAGAGTCCAGAAAGAAACCCACACACTGAATCTATGACAAAGGAGACAAGAATATACAATAGAGAAAAGACAATCTCTTCAATAATTGGTGCTGGAAAACTAGAGAGCTATATGTAACAGAATGAAATTAGAGCAATTCCCCACACCATACTAAAAATAAATCAAAAATGGATTAAGGACCTAAGGGTAATACCTAAAACCATAAAACTCCTAGAAGAGATACATAAGCAGAACACTCGAATGTATTTTGTAGCAATATGTTTATACAACTTTCTCCTAAGGCAAAAGAATTAAAAGGAAAAATAAAGAAATGGAACCTAAATAAAGTTAAGAGCTTTTGCACAGCAATGAAAACTGTCAACAAAATAAAAAGTCAAACTAGGAAATGGGAGAAGATCTTTGCGAATGATATAAGTGACAAAGGGTTAATAAACAAAATATATAAACAGTGCATACAACCCAATATTAAAAACACACAAAAGACATAATCAATAATGGGCAGAAAACATGAATAGACATTTCTCCAAAGAAGACACACAGATGGCCAATAGGCACATGAAAAGATGCTCCACGTCACTAATTATTAAAGAAGTTCAATTCAAAACAATGAGATAACCTCACACCTGTCAAAATAGCTATCATTAAAATGTCTACAACTTAAAAATTTTGGAAAGGATGTGGAGAAAAGGGAACCCTTGTACACTGTTGGTAGGATTGTAAATTGTTGCAGCCACTGTGGAAAATAGTATGGAGGTTCCTCAAAAAGCTAAGAATAGAACTACCATATAATCCACCAATAATCCTCCTGGGGACTTCCCTGGTGGCACAGTGGTTTAGAATCTTCCTGCCAATGCAGGGGACACGGATTCATGCCCTGGTCCTGGAAGATCCCACATGCTGCAGAACAACTGAGCCCGTGTGCCTCAACTACTGAGCCTGCGCTCTACAGCCAGTGAGGCACAGCTATTGAGCCCATGTGCCGAAACTACTGAAGTCCGCGTGCCTAGAGCCTGTGCTCCTCAACAAGAGAAGACACCACACTGGGAAACCCATGAGTAGCCCCTGCTCACTGCAACTAGAGAAAGCCTGCACACAGCAACGAAGACCCAACTCAGCCAATAAGTTAATTAATTAATTAAAAAAAATTGTCCTGGGTACACATCCAGAAAAAAATGAAAACACTAATTCAAAAAGATACATAAACCCCAACGTTCACAATGTTGCTGTAATAACGGCTCCTCTGTGCACCGAGGCCAGATAGAAATACGCAGACAGAGATTTTGGAGGAAGAGAGAGATGGCTTTATTTTTCTGCCAGGCAGAAGGGAAGACACAGCAGGCTAGCACCTCAAGAACAGTGCCCCCTGCTTCTCGGGAGTCGGGGAAGATTTTATATGTGGGGCTCGCAGTCCAGGTAAATGATAAGAGTTCAGGTGGTGAGGATCTTGCATTCTTTTCTTCTGCAAATTCATGGCCAAAGCTGGCATCAGCAACCGGGTCTGGTGTCCCTGAAGTTATCGGCCCATGACCTTCTTTCTGAAATGAAGAGTGCTACAAAGGAGTGTGGGGGGGAGGAAATGCCAGGTGCAAGGTGTAATTCGTATGGAGTCAGAGAGTCATCAGCTTTGTGAAGGACAAGTCTAGCTACAAGTGTTTGTTAGTAGTAATAGCTAAAGAGTAACCAAGATTGTTTAACTCTATCAGGCCAGGTTACCTTTCTCCTCTAGCCTGTTTGAAGTTCTCTCTGTTTTCCTTGCTCTTAGAGGAAAAAGAACAATCACTTCTATTTGCCTTGCCACAGTTTCCCCCACTGCTAGTTTATTCCCTCCTTATCAATGGAGAAACTCACTTCTATTTGTATTGCAGCAACAACAGCACTGTCTACAATGGCCAAGATATGAAAGCAAACTAAATGCCCATGAACAGAAAAGTGGATAAAGGAGGTGTAGGAAATATGTACAGTGGAATATCACACCGCCATAAAATAGTGAAATTCTGCCATTTGCAGGAATGTGATTGGACCTAGAGAACATTGTGCTTAATGAATTGTCAGAGAAAGACAAATACTGTGTGATACTATTTATACGTGGAATTTAAAAATAATACAAATAAATACATGCAAAACAGACACAGATTCACAGATATATAAACAAACTAGTGGGGAGAGAGGTGAGGGGGAGAGGAAAATTGGGGATACGGGATTAAGAGGTACAAACTAGTATGTATAAAATAGATAAGCAACAAAGATCTATCACCAAAGACAGGGAATTATAGCCAGTATCTTGTAATAACTTTTAATCAAGTAAAATCTGGAAAAAATACTAGAGCATTATGCTTACACCTGAAATGCATATTATATTGTGAATAAAATATCTTTTAACTTAAAAAATAAATACAATAAATGTAAAAATAATTAGGTAGAGGAGCTGAATAATATTTTGCCAAACAAACAAACAAAAAAGATGTCCAAAAGGCACATGGTAACATGATCTACATCACTAATCATCAGGGAAATGCAAATCAAAACCACAAAATGATATCACCATACAAGTGTCAGAACGGCTACCTTCAAAATGACAAAAATTAAGAATGTTGCTGAAGATGTGGAGATTAGAGCACTCACCTGCACTGTCAGTAGGAGGGTAAGTCGGTGCAGCTAGTACTGAAAGCAGTATGGAGGACCCAGAAAACATAAACAATAAAAATACCATATGATCTAGAAATACCACCTTTGGTCACAAAACAAAACAAAAAACTTACTTAAGAGATACATGCACCCCTATGTTCACTGCAACATATGCATACACACACACACACACACACACACACGAAGGTGAGTCAAAATTATATATATACATTATATATATGCACATATATACAAATACACATGTATACACACATACACACACGTGTACACATATACACATATGTGCATGGATACATATACATAGATACATTCATATACATATATTAAGCATATATATCCATATATAGTTATATGTACTAGCCATAAAAAGATGAAATCTTGGCATTTGCAACAACGTGGATGAACCTATGAAGTATTATACTAAATGCAGTATCACATAGAAAAAGACAGAGTACCACATGATCACACTTATATGTGGAATCGAGAAACAAAAAAACCTAAACAAAACCAGTCTTATAGACACAGTGAACAAATCGGTGATTGCAAGAGGGGAAGTGGGTGGGTATTGGGCAAGATAAGTTGAGGCGTAAGAAGTACAAAATTCCAGTTACAAAATAGCAACAGTGACAAGAATTTAGTACACAGCATAAAGCATATGGTTCATTATATTGCAGTAACTTTGAGTGCAGGCAGATGGATACCAGATGCATCATGGTGACCGTTTTGTAATACATTTAAATGTTGAATCATTATGTTGTATAATTGAAACTAACACAATATTGTATGTCAATAATTCTTCAATTAAAAAAGAAAAAGAATGGATACTCTGACAGCATTTTACCTGAACCACTTCTTGGGGATGTGTTTGTAATGAACAACATTGAGGAACGAGGTAACGTATTTCCCTCAGGAAGTTTGTTAACCTCTCATTTTAAAAGCAGCGGAGTCCTCAAACTCAGTGTTCCTCAGTGTCACACAACCGGGTACATGCATAGCACCCAGAGTCATCCCTCTGTGTCATCCCAGTAGGAACTGGGGCGGGGAGGGGGGGAGAACCAATACAATGGTACACTCATGCTTACTTTGCTGTAGTAATAAAATCTTTTGTTGGGACTTCCCTGGTGGTCCAGTGGTTAAGAGTCCACACTTCCACTTCAGGGGGAATGAGTTTGATCCCTGGTCAGGGAACTAAGATCCCCCATGCCACACCACATGGCATGGCCAGAAAAAAAAAAATCTTATGTCTCTGAAAAAAAATTCTCAAATAAACAACCTAACTTCACAACTAAAGGAACGAGAAAAAGAACAAACTAAGCCTAATGTTGGCACAATGAAATAAATAATGATTAGAGCAGTTATTAAAGTAATAGAGATTACAAAAATAGTAGAAAGATAAATAATATTTAGGTGTTTTCTTGAAAAAAATAAAATTTAAAACTATTAACTAGAATAATTAAGAAAAAGAGTGTATATATATACATATACATATAAAACGCAATGATGCCACAGAAACTCAAAGGACAGAGAGAGAGTATGAAAAGAGACCACTAACTATAAACAATCATATGCAAACAACTTGGATTAACTAGAAAAAAGAAGCAAATTCCTAGAAACATTCAACCTACCAAGACTAAACAGTTAAAATATAGAAAATCTGAACAGACCAGTAATGAGTAAAGAGAATGAAACTGTATTGAAAAATCTCTCAATAAATAAAATCCCATGACCAGACAGTTTTACTAGTGAATTATACAAAACACTTAAAGAGAAGTTAAAGCTAATACTTCTCAAAAACTTTCAAAAAATTAAAGAGGAGGGAACGCTTTCAAACCATCTTTTGAGGCATTACCCTAATATCAAAATCAGACAAGGGCACTATGCGAAAAGTACAGGTCAAGATCCTGAAAAACATGGATGAAATATACTCAAAATACTGGCAAATCAAATTCAACAGCACATTACAATGATTATTCACCTGATCAAGTGGGATTTGTGCCTGGATGCAAGGATGGCTCAATGTATGCAAATCAATAAGTGTGATATATCACATCACATCAAAATAGGATCATATTAATAGATACAGAAAAATTGACAAAATCCAACCTCCTTTCATGATAAAGATTGTCAAAAATTAGTTATATCAATAGAAGGAATGTACCTCAACACATGAAAAGTCATATGACAAGCCCAAAGCCAACAACATACTGAATTATGAATCCTGAAAGCTTTTCTTCTAAGACTGGGAGCAAAGCAAGGTTACCTATTCTTGCCACTTCTATTCAACATAGTACTGGAATTCCTGGCCAGAGCAAATAGGCAAGAAAAATAAAATAAATCCAAATCATAAAAGGAAAGCTAAATTTTCTCCGTTTGCAGATGACACGTTCTTATACCTAGAAAACCCTAAAAATGCCACCTCCAAAAATTGTTAAAACTAATAAATAAATAGAGTAAGCTGCAGGATACAAAATCAACCTACAAAAACTATTTGCGTTTCTATACACTAACAACAGAAACTATCAGAGAGCTTTAAAAAATGCCATTTACAATAGCACCAAAAAGAATAAAATACTTAGGAATAAAGTTAACCAAGAATATCAAAGTTCTATGCACTGTAATCTATAAAATATGGATGAAAGAATCTGAAGAAGACACAAATAAATGGAAACATAGCCAATGCTAATGGGTTGAATAAAATAATATTGTTAAAATGTCCATACTACCTAAAACAATCTACAGATTTAATGCAATCCGTGTCAAAATTCTAAGGCAATTTTGACACGGATTGCATTTTCAGAGAAAGTGGGAAAAGAAATCATAAAATTCATATGGAACTGTAAAAAACTCAACATATCAAAAGCAATTTTGAGCCCAAAGAGCATAGCTGAAGACATCACACATCATGATTTCTAACTATACTACAAAGCATAGTAATCAAAGCAACATTGCAGTAGTATAAAGACAGACATACAGAACAATGGAATGAAATACAGACCTCAGAAATAGATCTACAGATTTATAATCAACTGATTTCTGACAAAAGTACCAGGAATATACAATGAGGAAATAATCCTCTCTTCAATAAATTAGTGGGAAACAATATTAATAAGCATTAGGAAGAAACTAGACCTGTATCTCTCACTATATACAAAAATTAATTCCAAGTGGTTACACAATTAAATATTAGACCTGAAACTGTAAAATTACATTACTAGAAGAAGATATGGGGGGGGAATTTATTTGACAGAGGTATGGGCAATGTACTTTTGGATATGACCCCAAAATAACAGGCAACAAAAAAAAAAAAGAAAAGAAAAGAAAGAAAAAGAAAAATAGGTTGCATTAAACTATAAAGTTTTGACGAGTAAAGGAAATTATTTATAGAGAGAATAGAGTACCTACGAAATGGGAATAAATACATGAAAAAATATCTAATATATAAAATATATAATATGCTCACATAACTGAATAGAAAATACAGAATAAATAACCTGATTTTTTAAATGGGTAAAGAACCTGAATAGACATTTCTTCAAAGCAGACTTACAAATGTCAAAGAAGGATGTGAAAAGGTGTTCAGTATCACAGATCAACAAGGAAATACAGATTAAAAATCACAAAGATATGCCACTTCACACTGATTAGAATGGCTATTATCAAGATCAAAGTAAATATTGACAAAGATGTGAAGAAAAGACAGGTACCCTTATACAAGCTAAAAATATTTGAGAAGAATTATGTGAAGGGCAACTACCTTTTTTCTCATTAAAATAAAAATTTTCATCCATTTTCAGATAGTCTCCTAAAAAAAAATAACCCCAGGGAGCAATATAACAAATCTTAGAGTTCTATATCGTAGACCATGCAATTTCTGTTTTTGAGATTTATATTATTTCTGCTTTCAAAAACAGCACAATAAAGAAAAACCACTCCTAAAAACAAACAATCAAATGAAAAAAACCCCCAAAACACAGATACCTTTGTACACTTTTGGTGGGAATGTAAATTGATACAGCCACCATGGAAAACAGTATGGACATTCTTCAAAATGTTAAAAAAGAGAATTACCATTTTATTCTCAAATCCCACTTCTTTCACCTTTTCTGTGATATTGAACACATTTTCTTTGTATATATATATTCAAAGAAAATAAAATCAGCATCTTCAAGAAATAGCTATATTCTCATGTTTATTTAAGCACTATTCATAATACCAAAGATATGGAAAATAATATCTCTTTGAGTAGATGAATGGAGATCTTATGCAACTCAATAGAAAAAAAAAAAAGCATTCCAATTTAAAAATGGGTAGAGGATCTGAATACAAATTTCCCCCAACGAAGACCTACAAATGGCCAACAGGTACATGAAAAGGTGCTCTACATCACTAATCAGTAAGTGAAATGCAATTTAAAACCACAATACAATCACCTCACACCTGCTAGAATGATTATTGAAAAGTCATGAGATAATAAGTTTTGGTGAAAATGTAGAGAAAAGTAAACTCTTCTGTATTGTTGGTGGAAATGTTGGTGCAGCCACTATAGAAAACATGACGGAGGTTTCTCAAACAGTTAAAAATAGAATTATCAACAATACCTTTTAAAATTGCACCAACAGAATTAAAATACCTAGGAGTAAACCTGACCAAGGAGGTGAAAAACTTATATGCTGAGAAGTATAAAACATTAATAAAGGAAATAAAAGGGGATTCAAAGAAAGGGAAATACATCCCATGTCCTTGAATTGGAAGAATTAATATTGTTAAAATGGCAACACTACCCAAAGCAATCTACAGATTTAATGTGATCCCTATCAAATTACCCAGGACATTTTTCACAGAACTATAACAAATAATCCAAAAATGTATATGGAACCATAAAAGACCCAGAACTTCTAGAGCAATCCTGAGGGGAAAAAACAAAACAGGAGGCATAACTCTCCCAGGCTACAGACAATACTGCAAAGCTACAGTAATCAACAAAGTGTGGTATTGGTACAAAAACAGGCATACGGATCAATGGAGCAGAATAGAGAACCCAGAAATAACCCACACAACTATGGTCAATTAATCTTTGACAAAGGCAGTAAGAATATAAAATGGGAAAAAGTCTCTTCAGCAAGTTGTGCTGAGAAAGTTGGACAGCTGTATGTAAATTAATGAACTTAGACCAACAACAAAGAAACAACCCAATCAAAAAATGGGCAGCAGACCTTAATAGACATTTCTCCAAAGAGGACATACAGATGGCCAGTAGGCACATGAAAAGATGCTCAACATCACTAATTATTAGAGAAATGCAAATCAAAACTACAATGAGGTACCACATCACACCAGTGAGAATGTCCATCATTAAAAAGTCTACAAGTAACAAATGCTGAAGAGAGTGTGGAGAAAAGGGAACCCTTCTAAACTGTTGGTGAGAAAGTAAGTTGGTACAGCCACTGGAAAACAGTGTGGAGGTTACTCAGAAAACTAAAAATAGAATTACCATATGATCCAGCAATTCCACTCCTGGGAATATACCTGGACAAAACTATAATTCAAAAAGATATATGCAGAGACTTCCCTGATGGCACAGTGGTTAAGAATTCACCTGCAAATGCAGGGGACACGGGTTTGATCCCTGGTCCAGGAGGAAAACACATGCCTCAGAGAAACTAAGCCCATGTGCCACAACTACTGAGCCTGTGCTCTAGAGCTCACAAGCCACAACTACCGAGCCCACATGCTACAACTGCTGAAGCTCGTGTGCCTAGAGCCCATGCTCTGTGACAAGAGAAGCCACCACGCTGAGAAGCCTGCACATCATGACAAAGAGTAGCCCCCGCTCAACACAACTAGAGAAAGCCCACTCTCAGCAACAAAGACCCAACACAGCACCCCCCTAAAAAAATACATGTACCCCTATGTTCGTAGCAGCATTGTTCACAATAGCCAAAACATGGAAACAACATAAAGGTCTATCGACAGATGAATGGATAAAGAAGATATGATACATATGGACTACTACTCAGCCATAAAAAAAGAATAAAATAATGGCATTTGCAGCAACATGGATGCAATTAGAGATTATCATACGAAGTGAGGTAAGTCAGAAAGAGGAAGATAAATACCATATGATATCACTTACATGTGGAATCTAAAATATGGCACAAGTGAACTTATCTACAAAACAGAAACAGACTCATAGGCATAGAAAACACACTTGCGGTTGCCAAGGGGGAGATGGGGAGGGAGAGGCATGGACTGAGAGTTTGGAGTTGGTAGATGCAAACTATTACATTTGGAGTGAATAAACTACAAGGGCCTAATGTACAGCACAAGGAACTGTACTCAATATCCTGGGGTAACCCATAATTGAAAAGAATATAAAAAAGAATGTATATATAATGTATAATGTACATAATGTATAACTGAGTCATTTTGCTGTATAGCAGAGACTGACACAACATCGTAAATCAACTATACTTCAATAAAAAATAAGAATTAAAAAATTTACAAATAAAAATAAAATTATCATATGATCCAGCAATTCCACTTAGTGTATTTATGCCAAGGTGATAAAATCACTTTTTCAAAAATATCTATACTCATGTATTCATGGCTGCATTATATACAATAGCCAAGAAATGAGAACAAACTAAGTGTATTATCAATGGATGGATAATTAAAGAAAATGAGAGAGAGAGAGATTATCCAGCCATAAAAAAGAAGACATTTCTGCCATTTGCAACAACATGGATGGAATTTGAGGACATTATGCTAAGTAAAGTAAGTCAACCAGAGAAAGAGAAATACTGTATCATCTCACTTATTATTGGAATCCCCCCCAAGCGCGCACGCACACACACACACACACACACACACACACACACGCAATCTTGGAATTATAGAAAGAACAGACTGGTGATTGCCAGAGGCAGGTGGTGAGAGGTGAGAAAAATGGGGAGAGGGGGTCAAAAGGTATAAACTTACAGTTAAAGATAAATACGCCCTAGGGATGTAGTACGTAGAATTCTATTGTTAACAATACTGTATTTTATATTTGAAGTTTAGCAGGAGACATCTTAACATGTTTCACCAGAAGCTAAAAGAAAAAAAAAAATCTAATTATGGATGGTGATGTATGTTAACTAAACTTATTGTGGTAATCATTTTGCAATATATACATATTTCAAATCATTATGTTTTATGCCTAAAACATACAACTTTATGTCAATTACTTATCAATTTTTAAAGTAAATGTATTTTCAGAAGACTTCAGCTGTTTATACATAGAAATAAAAAATATTACCTCTCCAGAAAAGACATGTGTGGAATTGTTATATCATTATAGCACAAACCTTATTAATGTAATAGTCATACTCTGCATTTGAAGTAGGGAACTATGATTATTACAGGCAATATTTTAAAATCTGATAGAGTTAAACACAATTATTATGGAAGAGAAAAACAGACTGTCAAAATTGTGTGTATTCCCTGTAATAAAACCTTATAGGGGACCTGGATTGAGGCAAGATGGTGGGCTGGCGGTGAGCTGCAGTCAAGGGGTGAAAATAGGTGTATGTAGAAGCAGATTATTTTTTTAACAGCAGATTTTAAAAGCAGTTTCTCTTCAGATCATCTTCTTTCACCCCCTGATAAGCATCCTGATTCACGATGGCATTGGCAGCAGTAAAATGGGCGATATCAAGCGGAACTATCCTGAAACATTTCTTTCCAGTTCAAATGGAGCCTTATACTGTGTTTGCTGTAAATCTACATGTTCTTCTCTTCCAGGTGACTATATAATTGCAAAGTAGAGCTTGCCTTGACATCTGATGGCAGGACAATAGTATGCTATCACCCTTTTGTGGACATTCTGTATGAACACACAAAACCTATCCTTCAGCCAGATCCCAGGCAGAATAATGAAGAAACACATGATCTAGTACTGAAAACCAGATTAGAAGAAAAAGGTGAACACTTAGAGCAAGGACCCATGATAGAACAACTAAGCAAAATGTTCTTTACTACTAAGCACCATTGGTATCCTCGTGGATAGTATCATAGAGGTCGTAGGAAACTGAATCCTCCAAAAGACAGATGATACTGAGGCTTTTGGAATCAAAGAGAAACGTTATCCTGCATCTCAGTTGCCATTTGAGAAAATATAATTGGGTATATTCACTAATATGTCATATGGTAAAATAATAAAATGTCTTTTCATACCAAAAAAAACCCTTATAGGATAAAGCTATTATACTCCAATAAAGAGCGAAAAAAATTAAAAATGAAATTAAAAAGAAAAACCTTATAGGAGACATGAATCTTCATGGTAAATTCAGTGATTTTTAAACACAGGAAAACATATAAACGGGCCCCAGATCATCGTTTCTCTTTAACATAGTTCTGGCAGACTCAGTCAGTGTTCTGTGGAATAAAAACAGTACAGCGTGTAATTATGGAAGTCATGAGCAAGTGCTTTCATTATTGGCAGATGCTGTGATGGTCTACATGGCAAATCTAAGGAAAAGTGATAAGAAACCTGTTAGAATAGGATATTTCAGCAGAGTTGTGGGGTGCAAATCAGTCTATGAAAATCGCATGTATTTTTAACCATAACAACCAATTTTTTTATTATATTATTGAATATATAGATTATTTTAAAAAGCTCACCAATATAAACAATGCTGATGTGACATTCTTATAGTAAAGTCTTTAATTTAATGATGTCTTTTTTGTTGACATACAATAAATGCATATATTTAAAGTGTACAATTTGATATATTTTTTCTTATTAGTAATGTATATATGGCAACCCCAATCTCCCAATTGATCCCACCCCAACCCCCCTCCACTTTTCCCACTTGGTGTCCATATGTTTGTTCTCTACATCCATGTCTCTGATTCTGCCTTGCAAACCAGTTGATCTGGACCATTTTTCTATATTCCGCATATATGCATTAATATACAATATTTGTTTTTTTCTCTAGGTATTTTTTGATTTCCTCTTTGATTTCTTCAGTAATCCATTGGTTATTTATTAACATATTGTTTAGCCTCCATGTGTTTGTGTTTTTCACAGGGGTTTTTTTTTTTGTAATTGATGTTTAATCTTCTGGAGTTGTGGTCAGAAAAAGATGCATGATATTATTTCAATTTTCTTAAATTTACTGAGGCTTTGTTTGTGACCCAGGATGTGATCTATCCCAGAGACTATTCCATGTGCACTTGAGAAGAAAGTATATTCCTCTCCTTTCAGATGAAATGTCCTATAAATGTCAATTAAGTCTATCTGGTCTAATGTGTCATTTAAGGCTTGGGTTTCTTTATCAATTTTCTGTCTTGATGATCTATCCATTGGTGTAAAAGGAATCCAAATTAGAAAAAAAGAAGTACTGAGCTGGCCAAAAAATTTGTTTGGGTTTTTCTGTAAGATGTTATGAAAAAATCCAAATGAACTTCTGGCCAACCCAATAAAACTGTCGCTGTTTGCAGATGACAGCATACTATACATAGAAAATCCTAAAGACGCTACGATAAAAATACTAGAGTTCATCAGTGAATTTGGTAAAGTTGCAGGGTAAAAAATTAATACAGGGACTTCCTAGGTGGCTCAGTGGTTAAGAATCCACTTGCCAATGCAGGGGACATAGGTTCGATCCCTGCTCCAGAAAGATCCCACATGCAGCTGAGCAACTAGGCCTGTGTGCCACAACTAGTGAGCCTATGTGCTGCAACTACTGAAGCCCACGTGCCTAGAGCCCATGCTCTGCAACAAGAGAAGCCACAGCAATGAGGAGCCCACACACCACAATGAGGAGTAGTCTGTAGCCCCTGCTTGCCACAACTAGACAAAGCCCATGTGCAGCAATGAAGACCCAACATAGCCAATAAATATATAAGTAAATTAATTAATTAAAATAAATTAATACACAGAAATATCTTACATTCCTATACACTAACAATGAAAGTTCAGAAAGAGAAATCAAGGAAACAATCCCATTTACCATTGTATCAAAAAGAATAAAATACCTAGGAATAAACCTACCTAAGGTGGCAAAAGACCTGTACTCAGAAAACTATAAGATACTGGTGAAAAATCAAAGATGACACAAACAGATGGAGAGATATACCATGTTCTTGGATTGGAAGAATCAATATTGTGAAAATGACTATACTACACAAAGCAATCTACAGATTCTATGCAATCCCTATCAAATTACCAGTGGAATTTTTACAGAATTAGAACAAAAAATTTTACAATTTGTATGGAAACCCAAAAGACCACCAATAACCAAACAATATTTTTTTAAACTGCTTTTATTTTTTAAACAAATTGCATATGTTATTTTTATTTTATATATTTTATTTTAGAACATTTGGTATATACAGAGAATTTTTAAATGAATTTAAGTAATCTCAGTGAATTAAGGAAAATTACTAAGTTCCGCTCTTTCACACTTCATACCAGTTGTAGCTAGAACACAGTGGACCAACTACTTGAAAAAAGTTATACCCTTCTATGTCTGAGAATAAAGGAAACTTACTAGTTCAGATCTTATCCTTCACAGTAAGACAAGCTATCTATCAGTCTGTCTCTTTTTACTTCACACCAATTGCAGATAAAATGAAATAGATCAACTACTTGAATAAAGTCATATCCTTTTCCATCTTTAATAAAGGAAATTAAATTGAGATATTTCACATCTTAGAGCAAACCTTATTTAGCCTATAGTTTAGGTAAATCTACTTTTTATATTTAACACTTACATTTAACTTCTAAATCTAACAAACGCTATTATTTAGAATTCAGCAAACATGTAAACGACTACAATCAATTTGCAACCACACAAGTTTTTTTGGAAAAAAAAAAAATATATTAGAGGATATCTTGTTTGTAACTTGAGACATCTCCTAAGTAGCCCAGTTGAAGTGAAAAGAAAACCCCTCAAACAGCCCAGGATACATTTTTTCCCCCAAAGAACTAATCCAAAAGCATTCCCAAATCATTTCGATCACATCAACTCCAACTTTAAGTAAACAATACATTCACGGAACAACCAGAAGATTCTGAGCTAAACTGATTTTATTTTTCTCCAAGTGAAGAACGCAACAAACCAAGTTGGCATTTTTTGAACCCCAAAAGTTATGGGCAACATGACCAATTTTCATGGGGGGTGGGGGAGGGGGGGAGGCAGAGACCCTTCAGGGCAATAAGTGTCAAGAACTTGGCAAACACTCCCTTCAGGTAGGACACTACAGATCTCTTCCTGGTCGCCTCTGCTCCCCCACCCCGTGAAAGAAGCAAACCAGGGACTATCGAGGACCATAGAAGTGCAAGGGAGGAAGGCAGGGGAGGAAAGAAAACCCTGAGGAAACCAAAGGCAAAAAACAGAGCCTACTGAGGAGATGCGGGGCAGCAGACCTAGAAGAGATGCAGGGCTGGGCCCCCAAAGGCACCACGGGCCTCTTGCCACTTCACTGAGGTGTAGTGCTCCCCGAGGTTGCAGCTGTAGCGCATGCAGACCAGGGTGAGCGACTTCTTGCAGTACTCCTCTCCGATGACTACAGCGGGTGAATTGGCCTGCATCACCTTGATGGGGGTCTGCAGGACATGTGACAGGACCCTCAGCTCGAGCTGGCCTCCCCACGATGAGCTGCACGTGATGTCACAGTAGCTCAAGAAGTCATCGCGGCTATAAGCATCGCCAGTTTCCGGGTCTCTGAAGAAGGGCAGGAATTTGTCAACGTGCTTCTGCATGTACTCTGCAGTGTGGCTCCACAGGCTCTCCAGGGTCACGGAGAACACCAGCTGGTCTTGGATGGCACGGTACACGCAGTCGCGGTCAGCCAGGATATCCTTCATCTCCAGGTTCTTGGGCCCCAGGATGGCGCCAAGCTTCTCTTCCTCTTCCCGGTGGAAGCTGGCCAGATGCTCCATCTCGGCTTCAGCAAACCTCTCCTGGTGCTCTCCCTGGAGGGCTACCCTTCTTTCATGCCTTTACTGTTCCCTCAAGAGGTGGAGAGGCAGATTCTTGAGCTCCACCTTGGCCAGATGTTCAGTGGCAGAATCGAGGTTGCTGTTTTCAGGGAAACCCTCCTGGAACTTCTCCAGTTCCTGCTGGTGCTTCTGCTCCATCTTGGCCTGGAGGCAGGCCACATGGAGGAGCAACTGCTTTCTTCTCTTCTTGTCCCTCTTGGGGACTGAGTTCTTCATGTCCTGAATGCGGGCCTGCAGCTCTTTCTTCTCGCGGTGGTGGCGCTGTGTCATATGCTGATATTCACTCTGTGAATCTTCCATAATATTTAATGGCAGGTGAGAATTGAAGTTTGGTGGCAGCTGAAGTATAGCTATAGTTCAGGACAAAAGTCTAACCACCAAACTGATTAGAGGTCCTTGGCCTCCTCTAGCAGCTGCACTCTCACCAGAGCAAACTTGAGAAAGAAAAGGAGCAGGAGGAATCAGACTCCCTGACTTTAGACTGTACTACAAGCTATAGTCATCAAAACAGTATGGTATTGGCACAAAAACAGAAATATAGATCAATTGAAGAGGATAGAAAGTCTAGAAATAAACCCATGCAACTGTGGTCACATACTCTATGATAAAAGAGGAAAGAATATACAATGGAGAAAAGACAGTCTCTTCAATAAGTAGTGCTGGGAAAAGTGGACAGCTAAATGTAAATGAATGAAATTGGAACCACTTCCTAACACTGTACGCAAAAATAAACTCAAAACAGATTAAAGACCTAAATGTGAGTCTGGGTACTATAAAACTCTTAGAGGAAAACACAGGTAGAACACTCTTTGACATAACTTGCAGCAAGATCTTTTTTGATCCACCTCCTAGAGTAGTGAAAATAAAAATAAAGATTAAAAAAAGACACCTAATTAAGCTTAAAGCCTTTTGCACAGCAAAAAAACCCATAAGCCAAACAAAAAGACAACCCTCAGAAGGGGAAAAAATATTTGCAAATGAAGCAACTGACAAAGAATTAATCTCCAAAATATACAAACAGTTCATGCAGCTCAATAGCAAAAAAACAAACAACTGAATCAAAAAATGGGCAGAAGACCTAAATAGACATTTCTCCAAAGAAGACATACAGATGGGCAACAAACACATGGAAAGATGCTCAACATCACCAATTATTAGAGATATGTAAATCAAAACTACAATGAGGTATCACCCCACACTGGTCAGAATGGCCATCATCAAAAAATCTGCAAACTATAAATACTGAAGAGGGTGTGGAGAAAAGGGAACCCTCTTGCACTGTTGGTGGGAATGTAAACTGATACAGCCACTATGGAAAACAGTATGGAGGTTCCTTATAAAACTAAAAACAGGCCAGTCGCTCGGCTTCTTGGCGGTAGCTGTCTCTTTGGCCTTTTTACTTCTTAATTTCCAGGACTTGAATTTACTGCCATGTCCTCTGAAGAAGGGAAGCTCTTCGTGGGAGGGCTCAACTTCAACACTGATGAACAGGCTCTGGAAGATGATTTCAGCAGCTTCGGACCTATTTCTGAGGTGGTCGTTGTCAAGGACTGGGAGACTCAGCGATTGCGGGGTTTTGGCTTCATCACCTTCACCAATCCAGAGCATGCTTCAGATGCCATGAGAGCCATGAATGGAGAGTCTCTGGATGGTCGTCAGATCCGTGTAGACCACACCGTCAAGTCGGCACGGGGAACAAGAGGGGGTGCCTTTGGGTCCTATGGGCGTGGTCGCAGCTACTCTAGAGGTGGTGGCTATGGCCGATATGACAGTTGACCTGGAGGATATGGATATGGATATGGAAGGTCCAGAGATTATGGCGGCAGAAGCCAGGGTGGTTATGCGTGCTACTCAGGAGGAAATTACAGGGACAATTATGACAACTGAGATGAGGCATGCACACCTAATGTAGATACACAAGGAATAAAACTTCTTCTGATCCAGGACCATCCCTCCAAATGGCTGTATTTATAAAGATTTTTGGAGCTGCACTGAAACATCTGTTCTAGTTATATCAACCTCTTTTTGAATTGAGCTCCCAAGGTAGCTTGTTAAAGACCTTTCAGAAAGTTCCGTGTGTTTTTTTTTAAATTTTTCTTCTATTTAAAGGCAAATTCTGAGACATTTGTAGAGTCTGAATATTTTTTCCTTTTTTACCAGTTTTTTAGCTCAGGCTCTCAGAATTATTGGTTCTGGCAAAAAATGTTTGGCCGGACTAATTTTTTTTTTAATAATGTGCATCTAGGAACATTTTAAAAACCTGTACACAATGTTTCATCATGATTAGAAGCAATTTCCGACTGTAACTATAAGAACTCAAGGACATGATTACTTAGAGGTGTTTTTTACTCCAGATCTCTGCCTTGATTATATAGAAGTTTCTTAAAGATATTTGTATATGTCATTATTTTTAATACTGGAAGAAAAAAATATTCTGTTGTGTTTCATGTAGTGTTTAGGATGTCTTTCACTGAGTTGATTAAAAAGTTGAAACCTGAAAAAAAAAACCAAAAAGCCAGAAATACCATATGACCCAGCAGTCCCACTCCTGGGCATATACCTGGAGAAAAGCATAATTTGAAAAGATACATGCACCCCAATGTTCAATGCAGCACTATTTACAATAGCCAGGACATGGAAGCAACCTAAATGTCCATCAGTGAAGGAATGGATAAAGAAGATGTGGTACATATATACAATGGAATATTTCTCAGCCATAAAATGAATGAAATAATGCCATTTGCAGCAACACAGATGGAGCTACAGATTGTTGTATTGAGTGAAGTCAGATAGAGAAAGACAAATAGCATATGATATTGCTTATATGTGGAAGCTTAAAAAAAAAGGGTACAGATGAACTTATTACAAAACAGAAATAGAGTTACAGATGTAGAAACAAACTTATGGTTACCAGGGAGTAAGGGGGGGAGAGATAAGTTGGGAGACTCGGATTGACATACACACACTACTATATATAAAACAATAACTAATAAGGGCCTGCTATATAGCACAGAGAACTCTAATACTCTGTAAAGGCCTATATGGGAATAGAATCTAAAAAAGAGTGGATATAACTGTATGTAAAACCGATACACTTTGCTGTACACCTGCAACTAACACAACATTGTCAATCAAGTATACTCTGATACAAATTTTAAAGATCTATTATTTAGCAGCCATATTTAAATATTTTGAAAACAAACTTCAGAAAAGCTGTGCAAAGCATTATGAAGAAAATTATTAAAACATTGAAAAAGTAGAGAGTGATCTAAATCCATATTTACAAAAAAATGACAAGTAATTCTCTCCAAACAAATGTGTGATTCTGTCAGTTCCAATCAACATATCAATGGATTTTTCTAGAAAATGACCAGATTGTTGAAAACATTAACAAATGTATAGCACTAAAAATAGGAAAGGAATATTTGAAGAAACAACAGTATAAGGAACTTGCCCTATCATATACCATAATCTGTTGCAAGAAAATAGTAATGCAAAAAAGGTGGTGATGGAATAATATTAACCCTAAGAGTCACAAAACATAATACATAGCCCTTAAAGAGATATTCATATATAAGAATACTGAAATATATGAAGTAGTTCTAATTAGTAAGGAAATAATGGAATAGTGAATAATCATCAATGGATAAACCTTTTACATATTCCTATATTGTTATTTACATAAATGAATGCTAGATGAATCAAGTGAAAAGAATGAAATTTGAAAACATGAAAACATTCATTGAAAATTGTAAAATAAACACTTTATGATTTCAGAGCATAGGAAGATTTATTTCAGAAAATACAAAATACAAACTACAAAGGAGTAGATTAATACTCTGACATATTAAAAACAATAAATGCTGCCTCGAAACAGTTTAATCTTTAAAACAAAAGGATATATTGTAAATGCCCATCATCTTAACAAAATAAGGCCCAGAATAGATTTTTTAGAAAACAATACAATTTTATAAACAATTGAAAATAACTCACAAATAATAGAATTATGACTATGACCAGGCAACTTACAGAGATGTAACTTCAGGTAGTGGGCAATATACTGCACTATAAACAGCACCATTAGTAATTATCAAAGAAATGCAAACTAAAGCAATAACAACATACCATACACATATAATTAACAAATTTGGACATTAATCAGAGAACTGTTGATGTGGGAAAATGGAGGCTCTCCTCCTGGTTAGTGGTGGTGAGATGGATTTAATCATTCTGGAAGACAGACCAACTGATCAGATGGAGTAAATTAGAAGTTCACAAAATGATGCAGCAGCAATTCCATTTCTAGCATTCTATTTATAAGAACAAAGAGATGTGCCCCAAATTATTCATAGCAGCATCACTAGTGAAAGAGAAATATTCACCACTATATCTATGTAAATAAATAACAATAATAGCCAATGTGTAAAGATGGTAACTTTTCAGAAACAGATATGTGACTGTAAACAAAACATGCAGATTTAAACAGATGGTGTATTGACACGTGCACAGAGTGAGCATTAATTGGGAAGAGTAGAAGTTTGTTGGGGGTATTGTTTAGTGGTTAAGTAGTAATCCATTTCAATACTGGAGAAATAAGTATATGAAGAATTTTGTCTCTGAGTCTATATGACATTTTTTAATGGCAAGAACATAGATTAAAAAAATATTTTATTGAAGTATGGTTGATTTATAATGTTATGTTGATTTCTGCTGTACAGTAAAGTGATTCAGTATATATAAATGATATATGGATATAGATCATGTATATTTATATTTATATATTTATATTTATATATATAAAAAGCATATATATGTATGTATATATATTCTTTTTCATGTTCTTTTTCATTATGGTTTACTACATAATATTGAATATAGCTCCCTGTGTTGTACATTAGGGCCTTGTTTTTTATCCATTCTACATGTAATAGTTAGCATCTGCTATTCCCACCCACACTCCCAATTCATTCCTCCCTTACTCTTCCTCTCCCTTGGCAATAAGAAGTCGCTTCTCTATGTGTGTGAGTCTGCTTCTGTTTCATAGATAAGTTCATTTATGTCATATTTTAGATTCCACATATAAGTGATATCATATGGTATTTTCTTTCCCTTTCTAATTTACTTCAGTTACGATGATAATCTCTAGGTCCATCCATGTAGCTGCAAAAGGCATTACTTCATTCTTTTATGTGGCTGAATAGGATTTCATTATACACACACACACACACACACACACACACACACACACACACACACTCTTTACCCACTCATCTGTGGATGGACTTTAGGTCATTTCCATGTGTTGACTATTGTAAATAGTGTTGCTATGAACATAGAGGTGCAGGTATCTTTTTGAATTATATTTTTGTCTGGATATATGCTGAGGAGTGGGATTGCCGCATCATATGGCAACTCGAGATTTTTGAGGAACCTCCATACTGTTTTCAGTAGCGTCTGCACCATTTTACATACCCACCAACGATGCAGACGAGTTCCCTTTACTCCACACATTCCCCAGCATTTCTTATTTGTAGACTTTTAAAAAATGGCCATCCTGACCAGTGTAAAGTTGTACCTCATTGTAGTTTTGATTTGTAGTTCTCTAAGAATTAGCAATGATGAGTATCTTTTCATTGTGCCTATTGGCCATCTGCATCTCTTCTTTTACTTAACATTTTGAGGTGTCAGTAAAAAAAAATTACCATTGGAAAAGGATTAAAATCATCTCCAATTGCAGACAATATGGATATATATCTAGTAAGCCCAAAGAATCAATGGAAAATTGTTACAATAAATAAGACAATAAAATATTGTAAAGTGTATACCATAAGCATATAGTACACAATTCATAAAGACACATTCCAAGCAGTTGCAAAGTATATAAAAAAGGAAGCCTCCAACTTTAAAAATATAAATAAATAAAAATAAAAATAAATCTAATAACACATACGAAAAACCTATATAAATAAAATTATCATGAACTCCTTATATCGATAATACAGATTTGAAGAGAAGGAAAATCAAACTATTTTCTTAAATATAATAATAAATCTTTTATACTTATTAAAAAATTCCAATACACATATGTGTGTATACGTATACATATGTATATTTGTATGTAGATAGATATAGATATGTGTATATTTGTATATATATGTATGTGTATACACACATGTTTTCCTGGGGACTGATGATATATTGTTTACATAAAATAATGAGAAATACATATAAAGTGTACAGAAACTAATGAGTTATTTTATGAAGTTAAAGATTCGTTATTATTAACTTAAGTATATTTTCTGTACAAGATATTTTATGTAAATTTCATGGAAACTACAAAGAAAAGCTCTATTGTAGTTACACAATAGATACAGAAAAAAATGAATTCATACCACATCAAACAAACAAACAAAACAAAGGAACTACAACAACAAGAATCAACAGAAAATAATGAAAGGGTAATTGTAAGTCCTTGTCAATAATTAAGTTAAACTTTTTTTAAGTTTTATTTTATATTAGAGTATAGTTGATTAACAATGTGTTAGTTTCAGGTGTACAGCAAAGTGATTAAGTTATATGTATGTTATATTTATTCTTTTTGAAATTCTTTTCCATTTAGATTGTTACACGATATTGAGCAGAGTTCCCTGTGCTATATAGTAGTTCCTTGTTGGTTATCCATTTTAAATACAGCAGTGTGTACATGTCAATCCCAAACTCCCTAACTATCCCTCCCTTCCAACCCTTCCCTTCCCTAGTAACCATAAATTTGTTCTCTAAGCCTGTGAGTCTGTTTTTGTTTTGTAAAGAAGTTCATTTACATTATTTTTAAAAGATTCTGCACATAAGCAATATCATACGATATTTCTCTTTCCCTGTCTGAATTACTTCACTCAGTATGACAAAGAAAAAATGGGGGGAGGGCTTTCCTGTTGGTCCACTGGTTAAGACTCCAGGCTTACACTGCAGGGGGTGCAGGTTTGATCCCTGGTTGGGGAACTAAGATTCCTCAGGCCATGGGCAAAGGACAACAAAAAACAAAGACAAAAACAAAACAAACAAAAAAACCTTGATGAGTTAAACTTTAACAGACTAAATTCTCCAATTAAATAACACAAAGAGATTGAGTTAATTTATAAAAAAAAGAAAAAAAGAACCTACAAAATGCTGTCTATAAGAGACTTTCTTTAAGGACATATAGATGTTAAAGTGAAAGGATGTAAAAAGATATTCCATGCAAATGGCAATCAAAAGAGAGCAGGAATAATTATACTTGTATCAGACAATACATGTTTTCAATCAAAATCAGTCACAAGAGACAAAGAATGTTACTATACAGTGATAAAGGGGTCAATTATCAAGAGACTATTACAAGTATAAATATATATGCACCCAACACGAGCACGGAAATATTTAAAGAAAATATGAACAAAACTATGTGGAGAGAAAGCAATAAAGGAATAGTAGGGCACGTCAATACCCCACTTGTAAAAGATAGGTCATCCACACAGAAAATTAGTGAGAAACCATTGACCTGCATAACATTTCAGAAAAGTAAACGTAACAGATATATACAGAACATTCCATCCACGGACACCAGAAAACACATTCTTCTCAAGAGCACATAAAATATTCCCAGGATATATCATTACTAGGTCAGAAAGCCAACTTCACACATTTTAAACTAAAATCATATCTGATAGCTTTCCAAATGGAAGCAATACTCAATATGAATAACAAATATTTCTTCTTGCAGAAGCTTATGTCAGAACAGATAACTCACTGATAGTTGACAATAAAATAAATGTAAACCGATACTTAATCTAGTCAAACATTCTTAACCCAATGTGAGCATGCATTGAAGGAAAGATTTTAATAGGTAAAAGGAACTCAGCAATCACAAACCCTGCCTCTTTATAAGAAACATTACCTCTAGCACATCTGGTATTAGAGGCACTCCTGCCCAGTGACATCTGTTTAATGGCTGTGGTATCCTGAGTATGGAAAGGTAGCATAGTCATTTGTTCTTTAAATAAGGACTTGTACCACTGGTCACACAAGGCTTCTACTATCTCTTTTAATCAGTGAAACTGACCTTCCCATGAAGAGGCAGGAATAATATAAGATGAAGGCCCTATGGAGCGTTAATTAACTAATTAATCCCCAAAAATAAACAACTGAACTCTAACATAGCTTTGAGTGAATTAACAATTATGGTTGGGGTGACCTTGGAGAATAAAACCACCTCTGAGCAATTAAAATTTAGACCAACTAGTCAAAAGGCTTTATCACCTATTGTTGTAAAACACTGGTCAATGAAACAAGTTATGCTAGAGATAACAGCATATCCTCTTCTAGAGTTCACATCACCAATAGGGTTTATGAGCTTTCTTCTGGATCAAGACATTTCAATGGTATAACTGCTATTAATGGTCTGTTTTTTCAGCAAAGTCCTACTTGATCTGAGTCATCCTGGTCACTTTCTGTCTATAATAGATTTCTCCCAGTATGAAAGGACAAGAGAAATATGGCTTTCTTTACAAAATGTCTTCAAATTAAATGATGATATAATCTACATTCAATGAATTTATACACACCCTACTGTAGAACAGGGTTTTACAGTGGCAGAGCCAGGTAATTTTGTAAAACAGAAAGCTTTATCTTCAGTGGTTCAAGTCCTCTTCCTCAGAATATGTTTATAATCAACATTCGTTCACAAATTACACTCATGATCGCATCCCTCATATTAACTGAATGGAAAATCCTAGGCTACATGCAAACCCAGAAAGGGCCAAACATCATCAGCCCCCGTGGATTATTACAACTCATTGCTGAGGCATTCAGATTATTTGTTAAAGAACCACTATGACTATCAACACCATCAATTTATATATTGCTGCACCAATGCTAGCCTTAACCTTGGCTCTCACAACATGAATTCCTCTTCCTGTATCTTATCCAGTAGTTAATATAAATGTAGGAACATTATATGAGTCACACCGAGCCCAGCCGTTTATTCCATCCTCTGATCTGGATGAGCTTCAGATTCAAAATACTCACTCACTGGAGCTCTACGGGCAGTAGCACAGACAATCTCATACGAAGTAACTTTAGTAATTATTCTCTTCTCAGTCCTACTGATAAGTGGATCATTTACACTTTCAACCACAATTATTACACAAGAGCACCTATGACTGATTTTCTCCTGACCCCTACCCAGAATTTGATTATCTCTGTACTAGCAGAAATGCAACGAAGCCCCACTTAATTTAACAGAAGTGGAGTCAAGACCTGTATTTGGCTTCAACATAGAAAATGTAGCAGGGCCATTTGCCCTGTTCTTCATATAGAATGTCAATATCATTATAATGAACATTTTCACGACGATATTTTTTTTAGCAGCATTCCACACTCCTACATGCCAGAATTAGATACAGCCCAAGTCATCATTAAAACATACCTAACAATCTCCTTTCTGTTAATTCGAGCATCCTACCCATAATTTGATATGATCAACTTATTTATCTTTTATAAAAATTTTTTTACTACTAATATTAGCCCTATGTATATGAGAGGTTTCACTACCTGTCATCACATCAGGCATCACACCACAAACTTAAGAAATATGTCTGACAAAAGAGTACTTTGATAGAGTAAATAATAGAGATCTAAATTCTTTTATTCCTAGAATTATAGAAATTGAACCTACTTTTAAGAATTTTACATTCTTCATGCTACCACATTACACCACATGCTATAGTAAGGTCCGCTAATTAAGCTATCAGGCCCATAGCCCCAAATTGCTGTTGTATATCCTTCCTGTACTAATAAACTCTACTGTTTTTACTATCATTCTTCTGACTATTATCTCAGGAAACGTAATGGTAGTAACAAGCTCCCACTGGTTGATGGTATCCCCATTCTAATAAAAACATGATCCCATAAGTTATAGAAGCATCCAGCAAATATTTTCTAAGACAATCCACCACATCGACACTACTTATAATGGTTATTTTCATTAATCTAACATACTCCAGTCAAGGAACACAGCAAATTACAAAAATCTCTAATCCGGCAGCATCCACCTTCGTGACAACAGCCCTTGTCACAAAAGTGGGGCTTTCCCCATTTCCCTTCTGAGTGCCTGAAGTAACACAAGCCATTCCGTGAACAGCAGGCCTGATGCTATTAATGTGAAAAACTTGCACCCCTTTTCTTAAATTTATTTATTTATTTGTTTGTTTTATTTATTGGCTGCTTTGGGTCTTTGTTGCTGCACATGGGCTTTCTCTAGTTGCTGTGAATGGGGGCTGCTCTTCATCGTGGTGCGCAGGCTACTCGTTGCAGTGGCTTCTCTTGTTGCGGAGCATGGGCTCTAGGTGCATTGGCTTCAATAGTTGCAGCACACGGGCTCAACAGTTGTGGCTCACGGGTTCTAGAGCGCAGGCTCAGTAGTTGTGGCGCACGGGCTTAGTTGCTCCTTGGCATGAGGGATCTTCCCGGAGCAGGGCTCAAACCCATGCCCCCTGCATTGGCAGGTGGATTTTAAACCACTGCACCACCTAGGAAGTCCCCCTATCAGTTTTATACCACATGTCACCACCCATCAACCTAAATATACTCTTAATCATAATGATGTTATGAATCATAATGATGTTATGAATCATAATGGAGCGTGAGGCAGACGTAGTCATACTCACCTAGAAAAAATCATGGCCTCCTCCTCAATTGCCCATATAGGATGACTAACAGCTATTATAATGTATATTCCAGACATCACACCCCTAAACATAGTAATTTATATCACAACAACACTATCTCCTTCCTATTTATGCCCAGATCATGTGCTACGACAGTATCATCATCACACACGTGAGATAAGCACCTCCCATCACAACCCTCATCCTCACCTGACAGTATCATTAGGAGGTCACCACCAGTCAGGGTTTTTACCCAAATGAATAATTATCCAAGAGATAACAAAAATAACATCCTTTTACCAACACTAACAGCCATCATAGCAGTACTCAGCATGTATTTCTACTTGCAGCGAACATACTCCACATCACTAAGTATATTCCCTTCAACAAACAACACAAAAATAAAACAACAATTTCAACATACAAAACAAATAACCTTCCTATCATTACTAACCATAATAACCGCATGATTACTACCCTTAGCACACATTCTATCAGCACTGGACTAGGAATTTAGGTTAGTTTAGGCCAAGAGCTTTCAAAGCTCTGAGCAAGTATACTTTACTTAATTCCTAAAAATATGGATTGCAAGACTCTATCCTTCATCAATTGAATGCAAATCAAACACTTTATTTAAGCCAAATACTTACCAGATCGATGAACCTCCACCCCAGGAAACTTTAGTTAACAGGTAAATCCTCTAGTCAACTGGCTTCATTCTACTTCTGCCTTCAAGGGAAAAAAAGGCAGGAAAATCACCGGCAGAAGCTGCTTTTCTAAAGTTAACAATTCAATTTGTTGATTCACCACAGGATTTGACAAAAAAAAAATAAAGGGCTCATTCTCTGTCTTTAGACTGACCGTCTAATGCTTGCTCAGTTATTTTACCTCTGTTCATAAACTGCTGATTATTTTCAATAAATCACAAAGGTACCAGCATTTTATATTTACTATTAGGTGCTTGGCTGGAGAAGCAGGCTCCACCTTAGGTCCATTAATCCACGCTGAGCTAGGCTAACCTGCAGCGCTGCCTGGAGATGCCCAAATCTGTAACGGAGTCACAACAGTCCCTGCACTGGTAATAATTTTCTTTATAGTTGTACCCATTACGATTGCAAGGTTTGAAAACTGACTTGTCCCACTAATAACTGGGGCACCTGATATAGCCATTTCCCCGAAAAAGTCATATAAACTTTTGACTACTTCCCCCTTCATTCTTACTCCTCCTCGTATCACCAATAGCAGAAGCTGGTTCTGGTACCAGTGGAACTGCATATTCAGCCCTAGCTGGCAATCTGGCCCATGCAGCAGCCTCTGTCAACGTAACCATTTTCTCCTTACATTTACCAGGTGTCTCTTCAATTCTTGGGGCTATTACTTTTATTACTAGAGTCTTTAATATAAAACCAGCAGTCATATCCCAATACCAAACACCATGATTTGTTTAATCTGCCCCAATTATAGCCATATGACTATAATTACCACTCTCAGTCCGAGCAGCCAGCAGTGCCACACTGTTAACAGACAGAAACCTAAACACGACTTTCCTGACCTGCAGAAGGAGACCCAGTCCTATACCCACACCTATTTTGCTTCTCTGGTCACCCTGGAGTCTGCATTCATAGCCTACCAGGGTTCGGAATAATCTCACATATCATTCCATACTATTTAGGACAAAAAGTGCCTCTCAGCTATTTGGGAATAGCCTGAGTTACATCCACTGGATTTTTAGGATTTATCTTGTGGGCCCATCATATGTTTACCCTAGGGATAGATGTCGACACGTGAGCGTACTTTGCATCAGCTATCGTGATTATTTCCAATCCTACAGGAGTAAAAGTACTTAGCTGACTAGCAACTCTTCACAGAGCAGCAACCCACTCAAGGGTGCCTGACTGCATATGAATGTAACAAGAAGAGAAGAAAAGGGACCATAAGTTCATCAGGGCAACACCCTCAACTCAGATGTTGGAAATCTCAGAGGGGACAAGACACACTGCAGACAAAAAGCATATATGGGGGTCTCCCCGTACTCGTGATCCTGACCCACGCAGATGGGGTGAGACCCACACAATCCCCAGACCCTGCACCTGGGGTCACACATCCCCTTGGTCAGGACACCACAGCTCTGCTGGTTGGGCCCCTAATGTGGAAGGGAGCCAGGTTCCTGGGACCTCCTGGGATGGTATAAAGAAATGTAGGATTGGGCTTCCCTGGTGGTGCAGTGTTTAAGAATCTGCCTGCCAATGCAGGGGACACGGGTTCGAGCCCTGGTCTGGGAAGATCCCACATGCCGCGGAGCAACGAAGCCCGTGCACCACAACTACTGATACTGTGCTCTAGAGCCCGCAAAGCACAACTATTGAGGCCATGTGCCACAACGATCGAAGCCTGCTTGCTTAGAGTCCGTGCTCTGCAACGAGAAGCCACCGCAGTGACAAAGCCCACGCACCACAACAAAGAGTAGCCCCTGCTCTCCGCAAGTAGAGAAAGCCCACATGCAGCAATGAAGACCCAATGCAGCCAATAAATGAACTAAAAAATTTATTTTAAAAAAGAAGTGTAGGGTTGGTCTCCTCTCCCATGCTTCCCAGAGAAGTCCTCCTCTTTTCACTTTGTTTCTGTCTGATTTTAACTGTTTTAAACCTTTCATGCTAAGGTTGAACATACTACCTTGGTTCTGGTAGGTTTGGTGTTTTGTCTCCCGGAGGCATTCAGGAGAGCAGGGCTGAAAGATCAGAGGCAGCTCTGGTCCCTGCTAAGCAGGGATGGTCGACTGGAAGGAGATCACTGTAGCAGTCTCACCTGCTGTCTATCAGCCTTTTGCCCAATCCATCTGCCCTACAACCAATTCACCAGATAAACCTGCCTCCATACTCACCACTGGTAAATTGGAATAATGACCAGGTAGCCCACCTGAACAGTCTCCATGAGCCCCAGGGAAGGTGAACTTCACTGGAGTAAAGACTAGGACCCTGACCACAGCACTGACCCCTGGGAGGGTCATGTAACCACAGCCTCGGAGCAGAGACTGTTACCCAGACAAGCCCACCTCAGCTCCAGACCCCAGACATCTAAGTACTGGCATTCAGATGGAGGCACAGAGGTTTCCAGTACTGAGGCCAGGCCAAGTCTCTACCCAGGTCTCCCTGTCCCGCCCTGAAGCTCCCAGGACTGAGGCCAGGCTGGGTCTCTACCCAGGTCTCCATGTCCTAGTGTACGCAAAACACGGTGAGGTCTGAATGTTCTCATTATAGACAGCACATGGTCAGGTCTAAACGTAATCAATAGACGGGACATAGACACCTAAAGCTACTGTGAGACAATTTGTTCAGGTTTAAACTAGCTATCCCTGATCTTCTAGGAGGTATAGGTCACACACATGGGGAATCTCGTATATGGACAGGGATCTCCCCCTCGAGCTACAATGCATATTTCTTGGAGAATAAATCAACATTGGGCTCCACTCTTCACCCACATCAGGAAACTGAACAAAATCTTTTTCATTAAAGATTTCAACAGGCAAAACAAAAGTCTTACCAATTTCTAGGGCCACATGATGGTCAGGATTCAGGGGTGAGCCAGGAGCTTCTTGTAGTGCAGCCCAGGCTCCTGCAAGGACAGACAGGAAGTGGCCTGATTCCAGCATCCCAGGCTTCCAGCAGGAGGCGGCCACACTGGAAGCCCGGGCAGGACAGTCTCTAACACAGGCGCACCCAGGGACACTGAGAGCACCACACTTAGGTCCTGCTTCCCGGCAGCATGTACAGGGGGCTGATTGCTCCCACGGCTCCTGGTCAGGCGACCTCATGCCCTGGGGTGCCACCCAGCATGGGCACCATACTGTCTTCAAGGGGAGACGCGGGAAGAGGTTGGGGCTCAGAAGCCATCTGAGTGGAGACCCCTCAGGCAAGCTCCTTGTGCACTGGTCCATTTCCACCTGGCGACCCTCCTGCACAACGTGGGCCCCATGCCATCCCCCACCACTCCTGCGTGCAGGTCGCCTGCTCTTTCAAAAGCACAGAGGCTCCCCTAAAGGAGACCCAGTGGGGGCTCCCAACACCCCAACTCCTGATGCTGAGTTTGGAGAGAATGAAACCCCATGACTGGGCAACTGGACCCTGCGAGGAAAGAGGTGGTGGCCCCATCTGAGTTGGGACTGCGCTGAGCAACGGGGACACAAGAGCCACGTTCAGGGCCCGGAGGCCAGGCCAACAGGAGGGGCGCCCTCAGCCCTGGCTGAGCTCTCCAACTGCGCTGTTGACACTTATAGGGGACCTGGGGCGGGCGACTGACTATAACCGGGGCCTAAGCTGGACCCTGAATGGGGCATAAAGAAAGTTTGGAAAATATTACTGAGACAGTGAAGGTGAGTGAAGATAGACTCTGTGCCTGCTCCGACCATTTAAATGCCCGTGACCTTTACATGGCCAGGCGGGACTGTTTGAGCAGGTGTGTGTGGACATATCGAGTCCCAATTCAGTCTGCAACCTACTTACAAGTGGCTCCAGCAAACACACAGGTGTGCGTACAGGTGTGTGCAGCACACACACAGGCATACTCACACACTAGCATGTGCACACACATGCACATATATGCCCGTGCACACCCTGACGTGTGCGTGTGCAAACGCACATGCATACCCACCCTTGCCTGTGCACATAACAGCATGTGCACGCAAGCACATGCAGAGTGCACACGCATAGCGCACATGCAGGGAATAAAGTGAATGCTGTAACGCTTAATTCCTGGACATAGTGGAGGTTCACATGGATGATTTCCTTTTTCTTAGCTTTGTCATTTTTCAAAATAAAAAGTTTAAGAAAAAAAAGTTATAGGTAAATGACTTTGGATGCATAGGACATTCTGAAATTATTTTACAAATATGATAAGACATGAGAAATTCATGTAGTATTACCTGTGTCCATGGATGGATGAATGGAGAAGCAAAACATGGTCCATCCGTACTATGGAATGTTATGCAGCCTGAAAAGGCTGGCAATTCTGACACAGGCTGCAGCGCGGATGAACCTGGAGGGCACTATGCTCGGTGACAGAAGCCAGACACGAAAGAACACGTGGTGCTTGACCGACGCATACAAGCCCCTCGAGCAGTGAGATCCAGAGAGACAGCAAGTAGGATGGTGGGTGCCAGGGGGCTGAGGGAGAGGGATTGGGGGGTGAGTTTTTAAAGGGGGTTTCAGTTTTGAAAGACGAAATAGTTCTGGAGATGGCGGTCGTGGTCGCACAACACTGCAAATTGCTTCAAGACCTTGAAATGTGCATGTAAAAATGGCTAAGACGGTAAATTTTATGTTACGTATATTTGACCACAATTTTTAAAACTTTTTAAAAAACAACAAGAAATAGTCCATGAATACAAGATGCACAAACAACTTCACTAATAACCCAAGAATTAAAAGAAAAAAACTATGTGTACACCTACCAGACTGGCAGACATGAAAAACACAGTATCAAGTATCAGCAGGATGTGGAGAAATGGAAAGCATGGTACCCACTGGTGGTGTCACCACTCCTGAAACAATCTGGCCTCAGATAGTGAAGTCATGTACACGTGGACCCACAGTGCTGCTCCCAGTGAAACACAAAGCCACCAGCGCTGCACCAGGACACACAGACATGGACCCCACCGCCACAGGAGCAACTGGAAACCAACCTGAAGGCCGTCACAAGCGGATGCAGACATGAACCACGCACGCGCCTATGAGGGAATATCCCACAGCAATTAAGTATGCTTTTGTTAAAGTTAGTAAAACTATTTTAAAAATTTTTAAAAAGACTATAGCCACAAGATGAAAGAATCTCATGGACACAATTCTGAGCCACCAAGAGCAACAAAGCAGCATGTACGGTACACACACACACACAGAGTTCACAACTGGGCAAAGCTGGGCTGCGTTATTTAGGGCTGCGTGCCAGGACGTAAACTATGAGGACAAGGTCACTGGCACAAAATAGGGAGCACAGCTAGCTCACAGTGGAGGGGAGGCTGTGATGAGGGAAGGGCACCCTTGGGTGCCCACTCATCATGTTCTCTTTCTTGATCTTTATGATTATTCCTTACGTGTATATAACCGAATCCTTAATATGTACTTACAGCTTATCATTTTTGTTTATTAAGAAGGGGGTCTCCCCAACAAAGTAGAAGGAGATCTGCTTCTCCCAGGGAAGCAAAGGAACAGTTTCTACCAGTGAAATCTTGATACCATGGATGCTTCAACCATCAAGCCTGACGACAACTCCTGTGAGCAGGGAACGAGGGCCACGACATTCAGAACGGGGGTCTGGGGGCTTTCCAGGTGCCGCAGCGGTTAAGAATCTGCCTGCCAATGCAGGGGACACAGGTTCAAGCCCTGGTCCGGGAGGATGCCACATGCTGCAGAGCAACTAAGCCCATGTACCACAACCATTGATCCTGCGCTCTAGAGCCCGTGAGCCACAACTATTGAGCCCATGTGCCGCAACTACTGAAGCCCACACGCCTAGAGCCTGTGCTCCATAACAAGAGAAGCCACCACAATGAGAAGCCCACGCACTGCAACGAGGGGTAGCCCCTGCTTGCCACAACTAGAGAAAGCCCGAGCGCAGCAATGAAGACCCAACATAGCCAATAAATAAATAATAAAATAAATTTTTTAAAAAAAAGAAGGAGGCTCTGGGACCTCAGTCCTGGGTCACTGCCTCTGAGGAGCCCACCCCACCTGGTCAAACTTCTTGGTCATTCTGTGCATGATGCTTTTGCCTTGGTTGCTCTGGCATAGCTTGGCTGGCACTACCGCTGGGAGAGAAAGAAGAAACATGCAGAAGAGGGAAGCAGGGTTCAAACTGACCCACTTCCTTCTAAGGAGGCGATGTCACAGTCCCTAAGAGAGGACAGCAAGGCCACAGAAACCAGCCTCTCTGCCCGAGGCCTAACCAAACGAGGGCCCCACGCTTCTGATGCCACGGGGAGAATTTCGTGAGGTGCCCTCAGCCTGCCTGGTTGGACACAACAGGGCTTTCGGACACGCAGGTCCTACCTGCCCCACACCTCTGGGGTCAGATTCTGGAGGTGGGCCTGGAAGCCTCCAGTTTTTCACTTTTGATACCATCTTTATTGAGATTTAATTTCCATACCACACAATTAACCCATTTTAAGTGTACAGCTCAGTGGTGGTGCGCGTATTCACAGGGCTGTGCAGCCACCAGCACAGCCCATTTGACAACATTGGTATCATCTCCCCCAAACCCCACCCTTTAGAGGTCACCCTCACTTCCCACAGCCCCAGCACCACCAGTCCACTTTCTCTCTCCATGGACTTGCCAGTTCCGAACATCTCATGTAAGTGGAATCAACTCATTGTGCTTCTGTGTCTGGCTTCTCTCACTGAGCACCGTGTTTTCAAGCTTCATCCGCACTGTAGCCTGCGTCAGCACTTCACGTGTTTTCATGGCTGAGTCACACTTACCCTCTCTGCTTTTAACTCTATAATTTATTGTGAGTCCCTGCCTGCACGGCACAGGGCTGATGAGAAATTCATCTTCTGTCATTCTTGGGGTGTAAACTGCACTTTTAACCCACACCCCGGGGTCCTGTGCAGAGGCTGAAAGCCCAGCCCCCTATGGTGCACAGTCCCCTGTGTGACCAGAGCCCAGGAGGAAGGGTGAGATGGGCCTGCATGTTTACAGGACCAGCATCTTATGGTCTCATGTGAAACCAACCCGTGCATCAGCATCCTGTGAGAGCTGCTCCCCAGGGTGCCATGCGGGCAAGACAGAATGGTCAGGGGCCACGATGCTGTCTTCAGTTCAGGCCCACTCATGGCAACTGTCTAGCTGGAAAGTGCGGAGGCTCCAGGGGAGGGTCCTTCCTGCCTCTTCCAGTTTCTGGGGGCTCCAGGCATCCCTGGGCTTGTGGCTGCCTCCCTCCCATCTCTGCCTTCATTTTCATGTGGCTTCCCCTCTGTATCTGTGTCTCTGCTTATCTTATAAGGACACAGTCACACAGGATTGGGGCCACCCTAATGCCCTTGTCTTTTCCTACATGACCAGGCCCTCCTTCCAAATGAGGTCATGTCCTGAGGCCCTAGGGTCAGGACGTGGACATCTCTCTCCCTGGGTGAACTCTGAGAAAGCAGATAATGTTGCCCAGAAAACAAGCAAGCCCCTTACCTAAGCCAGCCCCTCAAAGAAGTTTGAGCCTGCCTGGTCTCTTGGAAACTGACCTGGGCAGGAGAGTGCAGCTCAGGGCCCGTGTGTGAAGGATGCCAGGAAGCACCGGTGTGAGGCTCCCCATTGCAGCTGCAGCCCTGGACCAGCTGATGAGGTCCAGCAGGGCATCCCTGTCCTCCTTATAGAGCTCGACCCATGTGGTTTGGGGGCAACAGGCAGAGGTGAGCGGTTGTGTGATTAAGTGTATGTGATGGGCCTGCAGTGAGCAGGTGAGCACACGTGTGTGTGTGATATCAGACACATGCGATGGGTCAGCAGTAAGCACACGTGTGAGAGATCAGGTGCATGTGACAGGCCACTGGTGCACGCACACGTGATCAGGCACACGTGGCATCTTAGCAGGCAGGGCACCACAGGGCTGCAGTGCCGCCACGGGCTCGCGCCACCGACCCTGCCTGGTGTGGAGCACCCCTCCCCCGCCCCCCGTGTCCCTCCCCCACCACGTTATCCAGCAGCGCCCGTGTCCCCAGCTGCACCCGCCTCAGTGGCTGCATCTGCACAGAGTACTTCCCCTGGGCAAGTACTTCTTGAGGAGGGTCACCTCCGTGGTGACGACGACCATCCTCTTCTGCTGCTTCTGTGGGGGCCGCCCCCGCCACTGGCTGCGCTGCACCAAGGCATCCGGGCCACAGAGGGGTGGTCCCTGCACCTGAGACCAAAGAGAAGGACTTGAGAGGCTGCATTTTCCCCCACCGGGAGCCCCCTTCCAGGGGGACCAGCAGGGGCATGTCAGACACACAGGGCCCGACATTCTGGTTCAACTTCCTCCAACATGGTGGGTGAAAGGAGAGCCGTGTGGGACCTCAGGCCAAATAGGACAAGGTGCATGTCTAGGGCCGTCTCACCCCTGTCGATTGGCCCATTTGGTTTGCTGTGCTGTGAAATGCTGCTCATGACTGCCCCAGTTTTCTGCTGGGCTATGTATTATTGAGACATATGTGTGGCTATTGATTACTGGGTTATTTTACGTGTGTGTGTGTGTATACATCAACATTATATATATACACACACACATATATATAGACATTATGCATATAGACAAATGCCTAATGTCATGTATCCACAATTATAGTATCATACAGAGTATTTCTCTGCCATAAAAATGCTCTGTGCTCTGCCTGTTTGATACCCCCAGCCCCCGGCAACACGACCCTCTTACTGTCTCTGTAATCTGTCCTCCCTAACATGTTATTTGGTTGGAATCTTTTTTTATTTGAAATTGTCTTTTCATTTCACATCACTCAGGGAATGTTATTCCAGTGCAATGGACTTTGATGCCTAAAAGTCTCATAATTACCCAGCATATCAATGCTTATAAATAGATGATTAATTTTTTGTTTTATTTACTATGACCATAGGGTTCTAAGGGTTACATTTTTTTCTGAATTATTATTACAGTTATAAGTAGTTCCAACTCATTAAAACAATGTATATAATATTATACATTTTTATAATTATTAAACAAAGATACTTATTTGAAACATATCTTTAAACAGAATGAATGTAACTTTTTCCATCTATTTTTTGTATGTATTCAAGGATGACCGTGACTAATTGCTAGGAAGAGAGAAGATTCACTAACTGGATCCATTCCTAGTCTGTATTTTTTAGATATTAGCACTGAGACACCTTGTTCAGATCTGAGTGGGAGTTTTGGGACTTCCCTAGTGGCAAAATGGTTAAGAATCTGACTGCCAATGCAGAGAGCATGGGTTCGATCCCTGGTCTGGAAAGATCCAACATGCTGCAGAGCAACTAAGCCCACGTGCCACAACAACTGAGCCTGCCAGCCACAATTACTGAAGCCCACAAGCCTAGAGCCTGTGTTCTGCAACAAAAGAAGCCACTGGATTGAGAACCCTGCATACTGCAACACAGAGTAGCCCCAGCTCACCACAACTAGCAAAAGCCCACATGCAGCAGTGAAGACCCAATGCAGCCAAAAATGAATAAATAAATAAATCTTTAAAAAAAATGAGTGGGAATATTGTTTTTGAAAATGTCACTTATTCTTTCAATTCCTTCCCAATTACATACCCAAATATTACACAAAAGTTTTGGTAACCGATCAGCCCACAATGTGATTAGCTTTTCTTTCAAACTTGTTGAAAGCAAACTGTGGGAAAATTTCAAGAGGATTTATGAGAATCACTTTTCAGTGTCTGGGAAGCAGGACAAAGGCTTCACCAGGCTCAGCAACCGAGCAACTGTCGATTTGACCAGATAATCTTTCACTAAGTCTTGCTTAACCTGATGGCCCGGGAAAGTTGCAGCTGTCGGTCTTATTCCGCCTTTATGCACGTGCAATTTCATTTTAATAAAGGGCTCTTACCGCAGGATGTGCTTTAAGTGCATTTTCTTCAAGTCTGCATATTTAGCTTATTCTGCTTGTGGAGGATGATTGCCGTGTCCATCCTCCTTGCTTGGGAAGATTCTCTGATAGAATCCAAGCCTCATTGGATTCTCTAATAGTCAAGACTCATTTCAGTGTTCACTGAAAGAAAAATGTGTTTGTTTGTATTGAGAGCAGGCTCACCAAACTGGTGAGAAGCAAACTACAGGACACATCCCTGAAAGCAGCCCTGCCAACATCAGAATAAGATGGAGCTGGAGTGAACATGGTTCCTATTTAAGTCATAAAAACAAGAGAGATCAAAATGCTGCTTCCTATTAAGCTGCTGAACATGCAATGATGCATTATTACCTAAAACTCTGGGATATTTTAACAGCTTTTTTGAGGTGTAATTGACATACAACAAATGCACACCTTTAAAGTGTACAATTTGATAGGTTTTAAAAAACATCTATTTGGGGTCTTTTGCATTTCCATACAAACTGTAAAATTTCTTGTTCTAGTTCTGTGAAAAATGCCATTGGTAACTTGATAGGGATTTCATTGAATCTGTAGATTGCTTTGGGTAGTATAGCCATTATCCATATCAAAAAAGTTGATATCAAAAAAGCAAACAACCCAATCCAAAAATGGGCGGAAGACCTAAACAGGCATTTATCCAAAGAAGGCATGCAGATGGCTAACAAACACATGAAAAGATGTTCAACATCACTAATCATTAGAGAAATGCAAGTCAAAGCCACAATGAGGTATCACCTCATACCAGTCAGAATGGCCATCATCAAAAAATCTACAAACAATAAATGCTGGAGAGGGTGTGGAGAAAAGGGAACCCTCCTGCACTGTTGGTGGGAATATAAACTGGTACAGCCACTATGGAAAACAGTTTGGAGGTTCCTCAAAAAACTGAGAATGGAACTACCATATGACCCAGCAATCCCACTCCTGGGCATATACCCTGAGAAAACCATAATCCAAAAAGACACAGATACCACAATATTCATTGCAGCACTATTTACAATAGCCGGGACATGGAAGCAACCTAAATGCCCATCAACAGATGAATGGATAAAGAAGATGTGGCACATACATACAATGGAATATTACCCAGCCATAAAAAGGAATGAAATTGAGTTATTTGTAGTGAGGTGGATGGACCTAGAGTCTGTCATACAGAGTGAAGTAAGCCAGAAAGAGAAAAACAAATACCCTATGCTAATGCATATATATGAAATCTAAAAAAATGGTACTGATGAACCCAGTGGCAGGGCAAGAATAAAGATGCAAATGTAGGGAATGTACTTCAGGACCCCGGGGTGGCGGGGGGAAGGGTGCGAAGAGGAAGCTGGGACGAAGTGAGAGAGTAGCTTTGACATATATACACTACCAAATGTAAAATAAATCACTAGTGGGAAGCTGCTGCATAACACAGGGAGATCAACTCAATAATGGGTGATGACTTAGAGGGCTGGAATAGGGAGGGTGGGAGGGAGTCACGGGAGGGAGGGCATATGGGGATATATGTATAAATACAGCTGATTCACTTTGTTGTACAGCAGAAACTGGCACAACAGTGTAAAGCAATTATATTCCAATAAAGAGCTTAAAAAATATATATGAGAGGCAACTGCAAGCCATTGGAAAATGCTCTATTAGATGCCAAATTTTAGCCTGTCATTTCAGTTGTGCCAAAAACTCAAAACACAGACCCAAATTAAAAAAAAAGGTTTGGGAAAAAAATGTCTACCCCATGATTATACTGTCAATGAAAAGTTAATTAATGGTCAATCTAAGAAAAAAAACGGAAAATTTTATTTGCACCAGCCTGAGGATTATAACCCAGGAGACAGTTTTTCAGAGAGCTCTGAGGACTGTTCTGAAGAGGTGCGGGTTGGGGGCAGTATATATATTTGATTTTGATGAAGGGATACATGCAACCAAGCACGCAGCTTGGTAGGAGGACACTGCTCTTCAGGAAGAACAGATGCCTTAATGGTTTTAGTGCTTTTCTAAGTGTGGGAAGAGGCAAGAATCCAGGTTCATAAAAATTTTCCCCTAAAAATATCTAACTCTCTGAGGGCCAGTTCTGCCAGTTTTCCCAGGGTAGAAAGCATCTCATCCTGATCTTCGCCCTGAATTCCTTTCAGGGTGCCCTGTAAGTCAGCAACTGTGATGGTCGATGACTTAATTCCTGCAGAACTGGATGGTGGGCAGCATTCCTTATGTTTCAATCCCCTCCCTTTTGGTGTCTTAATTTTGACCAAGGTTTAGGAGGCATTTCATGACCAATTTATCCCATGGTGCTAGGACAGCTCATTCCAGGTCAGGTGAGGATTTCCATGATAGGTCACTCAATGTGCTGTTAGTGGACTAGGCCCTGATAACAGTGGCCTAAAACTTCTGGGCCACCTGTCTTACTAGTCTGTTATGGTCCAGGAAATGGTTCCCTCTTGTGACATCTTCCCTTATCTAGAGTTCCACTATTACAATCACTGATCTTATAGAATTATGTAACTGGCCAATTGTTTTAGGTCACCTAGCCAACATTATTTTTATTGGAGGTCCAGTGACACTTTCAGTAATGCAAGAAGCAATAGTTTTGTAAAATAGGCAGAATACAAGTAATATAGGTAGTGACATCAATAAGGTCATAAGTAAGTATTTCAGCTAAGAAATTCCTTTAGGTACAGCCCAGTATCTCACCAGGTTGTCTGACCAATCCGTTCTGCACCAGTCATTATCTTTAAGGGAAATGACATATTGGCCTTGTCCATAAAGTCCACCAAAGATGTCTGCATATAGCAGGTGAGTGGTGTGTCATCGTGACCCCTTACAGGATAAGGAAAGGAGTGTTATCTTCTAAGGAGCTACATGGCTGTCAGCAGAAGGAGAAAAATTGATTTTTGTGACTGAGCAGATATTTCTGCCACTGGGGAGGTCAGGTTAACACAGAACACAGATGCACATGCACACCAGTGGGGAGGGAGGAGCTCAAAGGGCAGAGAAAAAGTTTATGTTTAAAATTTTTATTGTCTTGCCTTAAAATATGAATTTTTATTTCATCAATACCCTCATCCCCAGAACTTTGCTCCCACTCTCCCGAATCCAGGCAAACTCGGATCTGCTTTCTGTCCCTACAGATTACTTTGCATTTTCTGGAAATATACATGTGAGTGTGTGTGTGGGGGGGGGGGGGGGCGGGGGGTATATCAAACATTGGTTTCCAGCTTCAGAACAAGAAACTAAGAAGACATAAAGATTAAAAATGCCTTCAATGACTTTATCGCAGTCAAACTTCAAGGCAATAGGAAGGTATTTACTGGGGGTTGGGCGGGGCAGAGCAGGTCAGCAGGTAGAATACACTGTATTAATAGAAAAGTGTAAAGATCAAGGAAGGTTATAAACACTTTCTAAGGTTTGATGAGTACCAGCCACACATGGAGTAAACAAAAGAAGCACTGGCTGCTCCAGGAATTCACACCCACTGGGAAGGAGTCACAGAGTGCTTGCTCTAGGGCACAACCCCAGCCCCAGACAGCATGACAGCCAACAACCCATCTTGTCCTGACTTTCCCGGGTCCTTTCCTTTCACATAAAGAAAAGCTGAAAAGAGCTGCTTGTGCTAAAAAAAAGTGACACATTTTTGGGTTCACCCTTCTCACCAGTGCTGTAGACACCTTGCCCTCCTGGGCTCCGCTCTGGGGGCAGTGGTTCTCATGTTGTCCAAGGATGGACAAGGCACGAGTGCTAAACTGTCCTGGCTCCACCCACAGCTGATTTCCTGCTGCCTGGTGAGGCCACCTGCCCCACCTCCTGTCCTTGCCCTTAATACAAACATCCCTGGGCTGGGAAAGGCAGGCAGTCTTGTGTTACCGGCATGTGTCTGCTGTGGGCTGAATCGTGTCCCCAAAATTCACATGTTCAGTCCTGATCCCAGGACCTCAGAATGGGACTGTGTTTAGAGATGAGGTCTTTAAAGAGGTGATTAAAGTAAAATGAAATCACTAGGGGGGGCTGGTGCCCTTCTAGGAAGAGGAGATTAGGACACAGACACACACAAAGGGATGACTATATGAGGACATAAGGAGAAGACGGCCATCTACACAAGGAGAGAGGCCTCAGGAGGAACTAGCCCTGCTGACACCTTGCTCTGGAACTTCCAGCCTGCAGGGCTGTGAGAAATAAATGTCTATTATTTAAGCAGCCCCGTGTGTTGTATTTGTTATGGTAGCCAAGTTAAGACATCTCGTATTTATGGGGACTTAAAGATTTAATGTTCTAGGAAGAGGGGGCTGTACCAGGGTCCCTATGCATGTGAGCTGCTCTGCATGTGAGCTACTCTGCACGCAGGGACTCCAAGCAAGCCAGTTTCAGGGGCAGCTGCAAAGTGACTCCTTCCACATCTGTGCCCTGGACAGGGGGACACATGTCCCTGTTTGGGAACCTCTGGTCTCAGCTGGCTTCTCCCAGGCATGCATGGAATTGTGCATTTGTGGTTGAAACAATGGTTGGGGTTCTTGGGCATATTGTGGGGGTACCCTGAGCTGCCAGGCATCCTGCAGGAAGGGCTGCCCTGTGCCTGTCCACCCTTCCTGGGAAGGACATGTCTGTGAATTTCTGAGGCGAGAATCTGACTCTGTTCTACTTCACACACAAGTTATTTCTCTCTGTCTTTAAGATACGCTAAATTTTGCAAAAATAAAATACTGATGTGATTCTAGCAAAGCTTGTTCTAATAGTTATTCAGAACTTTACCAAGAATTCTCTGGCATTTTGGAAAATCAAATCTCCTGTTAAATGGGCTCAGGGCTTCTGAATTGCTAGTAAATGCACCAGGATTGCTGTCACCACAATAATACAAATTACATGCAAAGATGCCTATTAGTCCTCATTTAAAAATATTAAATATAAAGGTTGAATCAAGTTGAATGTTATCTGCCTTTTCTTAACTCTAAATTGAACTTGGGTCACAAATCAATCCTCAGTAAATTCAAGAAAATTGAAATCATATCAAGCATCTTCTCTGACCACAACACCATGGGACTAGATATCAATTACAGGAAAGAAACTGTAAAAAATACAAACACATGGAGACTAAACAATATGCTATTAAACAACCAAGAATTCACTAAAGAATTCAAAGAGGAAATCAAAAAATATCTAGAAACAAATGGCAATGAAAACAAAACAACCCAAAACCTATAGGATGCAGCAAAAGCAGCTCTAAGAGGGAAATTTGTAACAATACAGTCCTACCTCAAGAAACAAGAAAAATATCAAATAAACAACCTAAACTTACACCTAAAACAAAAAAACCCCAAAGTGAGCAGAAGGGAAGAAATCATAAAGATCAGATCAGAAATAAATGAAAAAGAAATGAAGAAAACAATAGCAAAGATGAAAGAAACTAAAAGCTGGTTCTTTGAGAAGATAAACAAAATTGATAAACCATTAACCAAACTCATCAGGAAAAAAAGGGAGAAGACGCAAATCAATAGAATTACAAATGAAAAAGAAGACGTAGCAGCTGACACCTTAGAAATACAAAAGATCGTGAGAGACTACTCCAAGCAACTATATGCCAATAAATTGGATAACCTGGAAGAAATGGATAAATTCATAGAAAAGTATTATCCTCTAAGACTGAACCAGGAAGAAATAGAAAATATGAACAGGCCAATCACAAGCACTGAAATTGAGACTGTGATTAAAAATCTCCCAACACACAAAAGCCCAGGGCCAGATGGCTTCACAGGCGACTTCTATCAAACATTTCCAGAAGAGCGAACACCTATCCTTCTCAAACTCTTCCAAAATATAGCAGAAGGAGGAACACTCCCAAACTCATTCTATGAGGCCACCATCACCCTGATACCAAGACCAGGCAAAGATGTCACAAAAAAAGAACACTACAGGCCAATATCCCTAATGAATATAGATGCAAAAATCCTCAACAAAATACTAGCTAACAGAATTCAACAGCACATTAAAAAGATCATACACCATGATCAAGTGGGGTTTATCCCTGGGATGCAAGGGTTCTTCAATATACGCAAATTAATCAATGATACATCATATCAACAAATTGAAGGATAAAAACCAGATGATCAACTCAATAGATGCAGAAAAAGCTTTTGAGAAAATTCAGCATCCATTTATGATAAAAACTCTCCAGAAAATGGGCATAGAAGGAAATTACCTCAACATAATAAAAGCCATATATGAAAAACCAAAAGCCAACATCATTCTAAATGGTGAAAAACTGAAAGCATTCCCTCTAAGAACAGGAACAAGACAAGGGTGTCCACTCTCACCATTATTATTCAACATAATTTTGGAAATTCTAGCCACAGCAATCAGAGAAGAAAAAGAAATAAAAGGAATCCAAATTGGAAAAGTAAAATTGTCACTCTTTGCAAATGACATGATATTATGCATAGAAAACCCTAAATATTCTACCAGAAAACTGCTAGCACTAATCGATGAATTTAGTAAAGTAGCAGGATACAAAATTAACGCACAGAAATCTCTTGAATTCCTATACACTAACAATGAAAGAACAGAAAGAGAAATTAAGGAAACTCTGCCATTTACCACTGCAACAAAAAGAATAAAATACCTAGGAATAAACCTGCCTAAGGAAGCAAAAGACCTGTATGCAGAAAACTATAAGACACTGAGGAAAGAAATCAAAGACAATTCAAACAGATGGAGGAACTTACCACGTTCTTGGATTGGAAGAATGAACATTGTGAAAATGACTATCTTACCCAAAGCAATTTACAGGTTCAACACAAGCCCTATCAAATTACCAATGGCATTTTTCATAGAACTAGAACAAGAAATCTTATGATTTGTATGGAAATGCAAAGACCCCGAATAGCCAAAGCAATCTTGAGAAGGAAAGATGGAGTTGGTGGAATTAGGCTTCCTGACTTCAAATTATACTACAAGGCCACAGTAATCAAGACAGTATGGAAATGGCACAAAAATAGAAAGGTAGATCAATGGAACAGAATAGAGAACCCAGAGGTAAACCCAAGCACACATAGACACTTTATCTTTGACAAAGGAGGCAAGAAAATACAATGAACAAAAGACAGCCTCTTCAATAAGTGGTGCTGGGAACATTGGAAAGCTACATGTCAAAGAATGAAATTAGAACACTTCCTAACACCATACACAAAAATAAACTCAAAATGGATTAAAGACCTAAATGCAAGACCAGACACTATAAAACTCCTAGAGGAAAACATAGGTAGAACACTCTATGACATACATCAAAGTAGGAAACTTTTTGACCCACCTCCTAGAATAATGGAAATAAAATCAAGAATAAACAAATGGGACCTCATGAAACTTAAAAGCTTTTGCACAGTGAAAGAAACCATAAACAAGACAAGAAGACTGCCCTCAGAATGGGAGAAAATACTTGCCAATGAAGCAACAGGCAAAGGATTAATCTCCAAAATATATAAGCAGCTCATTCAGCTTAATACCAAAAAAGCAAATAACCCAACCCAGAAATGGGCGGAAGACCTAAATAGACATCTCTCCAAAGAAGACATACAGATGGCCAACAAACACATGAAAGATGCTCAACACCACTAATTATTAGAGAAATGCAGGTCAAAGCCACAATGAGGTATCACCTCACCCCGGTCAGAATGGCCATCACCAGAAAATCTAGAAACAGTAAATGTTGGAGACGGTGTGGAGAAAAGGGAATTCTCCCGCACTGTTGGTGGGAATGTACAGCCACTATGGAAAACAGTTTGGAGGTACCTTAAAAAACTAAAAATAGAACTACCATATGATCCAGTAATCCCACTCCTGGGCATATACCCTGAGAAAACCATAATCCAAAAAGAAACATGTACCATAATGTTCATTGCAGTACTATTTACAATAGCCAGGACATGGAAGCAACGTAAATGCCCATCAAGAGATGAACGGATAAAGAAGATGTGGCACATATATACAATGCAATATTACTTAGCCATAAAAAGGAATGAAATGGAGTTATGTAACGAGGTGGATAGAACTAGACTCTGTCATACAGAGTGAAGTAAGCCAGAAAGAGAAAAACAAATACTGTATGCTAACTCATATATACGGAATCTAAAAAAAAAAAAAAAAATGGTACTGATGAACCTGGTGACAAGACAAGAATAAGGATGCAGATGCAGAGAACGGACTGGAAGACACTGGGTTTGGGGGCGGGGGGTGAAGGGGAAGCTGGGACAAAGTCAGAGAGTAGCATTGACATATAACCACTACCAACTGTAAAATAGATAGCTAGTGTGAAGCTGCTGTATAGCAAAGGGAGATCAACTCGATGATGGGTGATGCCTTAGAGGCTCAGGACAGGGAGGGTGGGAGGGAGCCGCGGGTTGGAGGGGATATGGGGATATATGTATAAATACTGCTGATTCACTTTGGTGGACCTCAAAATCTGGTACAAGAGTGTAAAGCAATTATATTCCAATAAAGAGCTTAAAAAAAACCTAAATTGAATAAAAATTTAAGCAAACATTAATAACTTACTGTAGTTGAAGCCAAGCACTCACCTATTACATTATGTATTATTTCATTTAAATGTATTTATCTTAAATTCTCTTCTCTATTGTAACTATAGCTGCACAGATACACAACATATCCATAATTATACTTAAATTATATGTGTAGAGAGATTGTTATCTCTGCATCTGGTTTCAGAAAGTGAGGAGAGTGTTACAAAGTACTTGTTATAAAAGGTGTGAGGGTCTGACGGGCTGACAGAACTTCCATGACATAGCATTTCATTCCCACTAAGGTGTTAGAATCAAAAAGACAAGACAATAACAAGGGGAGAAACTGGAATCTTCAAACACCACTGGTGAGAATGTGAGATGGCGCCGCTGTTTTGGAAAACAGTCTGGCAGTTGCTCAAAATATCAAACATGGAGTCACCAAATGACCCAGCAATTCCACTCCTACATATAAACCCAAGAGAAAGAAACATGTCCACACAAACACTTGTACATGCATGTTCATAGCCGCACGATTCACAACAGCCAAAAGGTGAAAACCAGCCCAATGACCATCACAAGGTAAACGGAGAACAGATACACACACTGTGGTCCCTCCACATGATGGATCATTACTCAGCCATGAATAGGAGTGCAGCATCGATGCTCACTACAACATGGGTGAATCCTGAAAACACGACGCTGGTTGAGAGGAGCCAGACACAGAAGGACACTGTCTTAGCCTGCTTGGGCTGCCATAGCAAAATTCCAGGCTCGGGGCTTCAACAACAGAAATGTATTTCCTGCAGTCCTGGAGGCCAGAAGTCTGAGCTCAGGGTCAGGATGGTCAGGTTCTGGTGAAGCTCTGTTCTTGGTTGCAGACACTGTCTTCTCCCTGTGTCCTCACACAGAGGAAGGGCCAAGGGGGCTCTCTGGGGTCTCTTTTATAAGAACACTAATTCCATTCATGGGGGCTCCACTCTCATGACCTCGTCACCTCCTCAAGGCCCCATCTCCTAATACCATCACTGTAAGGGGTAGGATTTCAGCACGTGAATTTTGGGGGGGACACAAGCATCCAGCCCAGAGTAACCACAAACTGTAGGATTCCATTTATAGGAAACATCCAGAACAGGCACGTCCACAGAGACAGGAAGTGGGTTAGTGGCACCAGGTGCTGGGGGAGGGGACGAGAAGTGGGAAATGATGGCTCATGGGGACGGGATCTCCTTTGGGGGCCTGAGAATGTTTTGGAACCAGATAGAGGTGGTGCTTGCACAACATCTGAACATGATCAGTGCTACTGAGTTGTCCACTTTAATGCTAAATGGTGAATTTTATGTTACATATATCTTACCACAATTTAATAAAAAATCACCATTCATCACATCAACAACCGGATGCCACAGGGAATTCCCACTTCTGCTGAAAGACCCCGCCTGCTTGCCCAAGTGACTCCTGGGTGACAATGTGGGGGCCGTGCAGTGTAGACGTTGGCATGAATGACCCCACACCACGACAGTCCAGAGGCAGACCCAGTGCTCAGCCCACGCGCAGATGCGTCCCTGACAGCACAGGACAGAGTCCACTGGGAGGGTTGGCCGGCTTTATCATCGAGCTGTGAACAGCCTCATGGGGCTGGTGGCTGTGCACTGACTGACTGACTGACCACAGCCACAGATGCTGGGGCTATGGCCTGATTCCTCTCACCCTGAGGCTGGTGACTACCAGGCGAAGTGGACGGTGCTGCAGTCAGTCCACGGTCACTGCTGGCACACGAGCACAGTCGCAGAGTAAGACCAGAGCACCTCCAGTTACTTGAAAACCCACATGGTAGAAATATGATTTTTACATAACGTGCAGGAGCCGTGAAAGGTTATTTTCTTAGGTGAGCTGATAACACTGCCCCGTCCACATGGGACGCCCACTGCCCTGCTCACCTTCCCCAAGGTGGCTGGAGTTGAGCACCCCCACCACTGGCCTCCAAGGCCCCCTGGGGGTCCTCCCAGAATCCTGAGGATGTGTCCTGCCTGAGACTCCTGACACAATATGCTTCTGCCCAGGCCAGCCTACAGTGCTTTGAGCAGTCAGGTCCCAAAGCAGCAGGACATGACCCTGGACACAGGCGTGTCCACCCTGCACAGAGGGATCCCTGCGAGCAAGGGTGAGGTCACTTCTTAGGGCCACGACCCCTGTCCCATCGAGGTGCAAGGCTGCCCCAGTGCCCAGCCCGCGTCCCTTTCTCTGTGGCACCTGCAGGACTCAAGCCCATATCTCCCCCAGCCCTGCTTCACCCCACCCCCTATACGGCTGTCAGCGTAACTGATGTTGTCCTCCGCCCATACAGCTCCACCTGTCTGTCCGCTGACCCTACCCCCAGGATGGCACTGTGTGGTCAATTACTTCTGTCCTCAAGGCCTTTTTAAGTTAAAAAAGACTGTTTAATAATCATTAGGACCAGGTGGCCTCTATGCTTTGTTAGTTCCCAAACAATGAAGACCTTTGCTGACGTGATGCCGATATCCACGAGACCAGTTACTCTTTTATAAACCTTGACTTAGGAATGCACGTCTTGCTTCCAAGCACTGCCCGTTCCCCCACGTCCTGTTAACTATAAATTGTCCCAATGACTCCTCGGCCATGCTGAGCGCAGCTGCAAATGCTTCCAATCGTCCCCCCTGTAAGTTACCTGGTAATAAACCGATCTACCGATTACATGGAGCTGACTGCCGCTGTGTTTACAGACCCAACCTTGCAGGGGGGGGGGAGGGCACTGGGGGAAAGGCAACAGGCCCGAGGGAGGACGAAGAGGCTCAAGTGCTGGACACTCACTGCCCGTCCCCTTGCCCACCCCCCGTGTCCGTGTCCACCCCGTCCCCCTCCCGCTCCCTGTGGCCGTATCACCCACAGGAAAGCTTCCTCTCTAGGCTCCCAATGCCCACACTTCTCCACCTCAACCCCATCACTGTCCAATTGAGGCTTCCCTTCTTTTCCTGCCTAGGGTCTCAGGGGACAGGGGATGGTTTCCAGCGGGGCCGAGCCCCTTGAGCCGGGGGCGGGGCCGAGCCCCTTGAGCCGGGGGCGGGCCCGGGGCGGGTCCGGGGGCGGGGCACGGTCCTGCCGCTGGGAGTGGGGCCTGGCCCCGGGCGCTGGGGGCGGAGCCAGGTTCTTGTCAGCAAAGAGCAGCCCCCGTACGTAGGCCTATGGCTAGACTATCTGGTCTCGCCGCCCCTCCCGCCGGGGCACAGTGTTCACCTCTCCCTGCTGCCTAGGCTGGCCTATCTCCTGTCGGGTGGTAAGTTCTTGGTCCCAACCGGCATCACCCCCAGCTCCACAGCCTCTGTCCAGCTTCAGGGCTGACCCAGGACCGTCTCCTGGGCTCCCCGGGGTTCCCATGCCCACCAGACCCTTGGTCAGTGTCCTCAGTCCCCCTGTGCTGACAGGTGACGGCTCCCTCCAGACGCTCCCAAATGCTTCACCCACACATGGCCCTGCCCCAGGACGCAGGAAAGGAAGCCCCGCCTCGAGATGTGGGGAGGCGTGACTGACCACGGGGTGGACGTCAAGTCTCAGCTCACCAGGCAGGGGCAGCCGTGTTCTCGCTCCTCTGACCCTTTCACAACTGTGACCCAGCTTTGTCCCCACGTCCGCATTGTCCCTCCATTGGCCTCGCTCTTGTGAGCAGGCAGGAGAGTGTGGTCAGTGGTCACAGGCTGAGGCACACAGATGCTGGCCACACACCCATGCCGACCACACGGAACAGGCACTGCACCGGGCCCTGTGCGGTGCTGGTTCATCTGCCCACAGAGAAGCTGGGCCTCTGCTCCTGGCTTCAGGAGGTCACTTGGAGTCTGATGGGAGTGCCCGTGCTCCGTGGGCCTCACCCCAGGCTGGTCTGTGCTGAGGGGCATGATGCCTGGTGGGGCTTCCTGAGTCCCCCACAGGGGCTGAAAGCCGAGATCGGGCACCTGGTGGTCCCCATGTTGATGTGACAGACCCCAATACACCCTGCAACTCAGGACTCAGGTGGGCTTCCCTGGGTGGCCATGCTCGAGGGACCCCTGACCCTGCTCCTGACCTCTGCATCCAGCTGACTTTAATCTGCATTCTAAGCAACTGTGCACCAGCTGCAAGGAGAGGAACTTGTTCACATGCTCCGCCCCCGCCCCAGCCCAGTGCACAGGACTCTGGTGGGCAGGCCCGTCCCGGGATATGCAGCTCACCTGGGCAGCAGCCAGACGGAAACCGTGCACATAGCCCTCGTTGCAGAGCATCCCCAGCCCACCTGTTGGTCAGAGCAGACCCTGAGCACCTCAGAGCAGGACCTGAAGTAACAAACAGCAGCTCCTGGACAGGTCTGTGGCCCTGGGCTTTATTCTGTGCAACCTCCCTCCCCTGGGTCTTCCAGAGGCTTCTACTGCACCCAGGGTACCGGGCCCCTGTCTCCACCCACCATCCCTCCTCTCCCTGATTCCTGGAGCCCTCTTGTGAGGAGAGGGTCTTCTTGAAATTGTCTCCCACTCATGGGCCAGTTAAAATGATTAGAAAACAAGCCAGAGCTGCAGCCCCATGTCTATCCTGACTCAGGACCCCACACCTGTTCCTCGGACCTGGTTGGCACAACAAGGCCCATTTTCTCAACTATGAGGCCCTGGTGGGTGGGGATTGGCTGACCTGGGCCGCCTGACCTAGCCAGCCAGCCCTTCACAGATGTGCCTGGGTCAAGGTCTATATAAACAGCCCTTCCAGACAGCAAGAACACCTGCAGCTGTACCTTATGCCAAACTTCCTGCCGCGTCCATGGCTGTGGGGCTGGGCTGGTGGGAAGGAGTGAGGGGCCATAGCCTTGTGGGTGGCCTGGTCTAAGTGGGCCTCTGCTGGACCTTCCACAGGAATTTCCAGGCTGCTACCGGCTGAGGAAGGGGATGTGTTGCCTGTACCTGCCATTGGAAGTTCTCCCCAGGCAGAGGTGAGGAAGCAAGAAAAAGGCAGTGGGAGCCAGGACAGGAGGGGTAACTCAGGTAGGGAAATGGAAAGCTTTCAGGAGAGTACCTGGGGCCAGGACCATCCTGTGTGGCCTGCAAGAGCCAATTCAGCAAGCGTGCTGTCACTGATGTGGCTCCAAGCCCTTTCCTCCAGCCTGTAAGGTCTTTGCAGATATTTAGGCACTTTACCTGGGGAGGGTGGATAAAGTTCAGCAGCAGCTGGCCTGAGGGTCCATTAATGTTTACTCAGAGACGCCGCCACATGGTCCACCAGCTTTCCAATGAGAACGCTCCTTGTGGGGGGTTGCTGGCTGCATGTAAGGAAGTCTCCACCTCTGACCAACTTCGGAATTGTTCATCCATGTAGCAAGTGTCCTGATAGGGTTTTCCTCCGTGGGACTGGTGGGTTCTTAATTAGCAACGTGAACGGTGACATTGAAGGTCCTGCATCAGGGGTTGAAATACTTGCCCCCGCATGTACAGGTTTAAGAACCTGGAGAGGCTGTGTGCAGCCAGCACCCTTGGGGATGGGCTTCCGACTTTACTCCTCAACATTCTGGCATCCAGCCACTGCTTTAGGATTTCTGGGGGCCCACTGCTGACTAAGGGTTCTGTAATCCAGCCTCTATCTGCCTTTAGTGAGACCCACACTTCCAGGATCCTACAGGGCAGAGTCTGTGTGACTGTTCTGTAGCTTCTGTAAGAAATGACCACAAGCTGAGTGGTTTCAAGCAACAGGGCTTGTGGTTGTATCCCTCCCATCCCTGCTTTTGTCTTCACGTGGCTTCTCCTCTGTGTCGGGGTCTCTCCTTTTTTGTTTCTTAAAACAAAAATTGGATTGAGGGCTACCCTAATCCAAGATGACCTCACCTTGAGATCCTTAGCTACATCTCCAATGACCCTTTTCCCAGATGTGAGATGTGATCCTGTTCATGTGTTCCTAGGGGACACATCCTTTGGGGCCACCATTCAACCCATTATCTGTGTGTAAAATAACCCTCACTTTAGGAGATTACCAAGGTCCCATATAGACTGGCACAGAGAGCAGCCAGGTGGCTGGGGGCCGGGGGAGAATGAGAACCCTGGAATCACCTGGAAAGGATCAAGGCCTGGCTTCATCAGGTGAGCTCATCCACTATGGGGCCTGTGGAAACAGCCACTCCCTCCTGTCTGTGGAAAGAAACTGAGTGCCAAGCCCAGAAGTGGTTACCTTGCAAAGCTGGCTCTTCTGGGATTTCATCATCAAGAGCATCATGTAACCAATAACCATGGGCTTGGAGGAGTCACTTTCTGGCATGTGATGACAGCACTGTCCCCTTAGGCACAGCAAGCCTAGAATAGAAATGTTTGAAAGGGACTTACCTGGTGGTGCAGTGGTTAAGAATCCACCTGCCAATGCAGGGGACAAGAGTTCGAGCCCTGGTCCAGGAAGATCGCACATGCCACAAAGCAACTAAGCCCATGAGCCACAACTATTGAGCCTGTGCTCTAGAGCCCGTGAGCCACAACTACTGAGCCCTCATGCTGCAACTTGCTGAAGCCCGTGTGCTTAGAGCGCATTCTCTGCAACAAGAGAAGCCACTGCACTGAGCAGCCCTCTCACTGCAAAGAGCAGCCCCCGCTCACCACAACTAGAGAAAGCCCATGCGCAGTAACGAAGATCCAATGCAGGCAATAAAGTTTGAAAGATAGGAGTTTGGGATATTGCAAATCTTGGTTGTCAAGGAAACTGAGCAGATTTATCAAGGTTGTCAAGGAAACTTCTTCAAGCTGAAGGCAGAGCTGGGGGAGCTGAACTTCAGGGACCTTTTAAAGGGGCTGTTCTGAAGCACCATCACCTGTGTAGTGGTCTCAGCATGGGCTGTGGGTTGAGAAGGGTGATGAAATTAAGCCTTATTGTCTGTTACAGTTGGGGAGGGATTTGCAAAGCACCTTGGCTTTTAGGGCATAGGTTTGTTACTGGAACAAAGTGTCCCCCCCCCCCTGAAAATGGGCTGAGGCTCAGGGTGTCTCTGTCCCCTTCATGTGAGAGTCCAGGGCAGGTGGATGTCAGGGCCCAGGCTCTGTCCATCTTGTTTCTCCTCCGTGCTTCTGGGTGGAGGGCTCCAAGCAGTAGGGTGGGGTGACCACATGGGCACCAAGCCCTTTGTCCTAGGATGCAGGCTGGCCAAGACCCTCACCACCTCCACCATTTCCCCTTGGTAACACAAGACACTGTGCCCCAGCTGCAAGGGGTGGGAAGGCTGGGTGGTGCAGAGTAGCTGTGAGCAGGAGAAACGAAAACGGGTTCTGGTGGTCAGCTGGGCAGCTCTGCCATGGCAGGGTCACCTGCATGTCACAGTGGGGTCACCCGGATGCCAGCACCTAGTCTCTGGGTCCTGTGAAATGTGATTACCTATCAGCATGAGCTCTTTGATTCTTGGTGCTCCTGGAAATCCTATAGGAGGTGGTCCACAGCAGGGGAAGCTAACACTCTCAGTGGAGGTGGTGAAGCCAAAGGTCTGCAGTTCAGACTGAAGGTGCCGATGGGGGTGTACATATAGAACAAAACCACCTCGTGTGGATATAGTTCAGGCATAATTAACATGAATGCAGTCATGTTAACACCTAACATCTTCTACCTGTGCCTCTCCTCGGGGACCCTCTCCCCAGTTCCTGAGCCTCCCGTAATTCACATACAGAGGAATGGAGAGTGGGCTCTGTCCAGTCTGAGATCTGAATTACCCTGTGTGTGAGTCTGCTCGGGACTGCCGTAACAAACACCACAGACAGGGCAGTTCAAACAAGAGACCCATCACCTAGTCCTGGATGCTGTCTGAGATCGAGGTGTTTCTCCTGAGGCTTCTCTCCTTAGCATGTAGACAGCCATCTTCTCCCCGTGTCCTCACATGGTCTCCCCTGTGCCTATCTGTGTCCTAATCTCTTCTTGTAGGACATCAGTTCTATTGGATTAGGATCCACCCTAGTGACCTCATTTTTACCTTGATCACCTCTTTAAAAACTCCATCTCCAAATACAGCCTGGGGGTTAGGGATTCAGCAGATGAATTTTGGGGGACACAACTGAGCCCACACCATCCTGCTTAGGAACTAACATGTGCCTCGGTCCCTCCTTCCCTCAAGTCCCACTGGGGTGATGTGATGGGTGATGGAGAGGCCATGCATGCAGTGTTTATGTCCTAGTTGGGAAATGCTTCTCTGCTCTCTTTGATCAGGCAGCAGCAGTGCCAGCCACATTCTGAGGTGAGCAGTTCTCGGGTTTTGTGTCGTGTTGCCTGGCCTGCTGAGGTGCTCAGTGCCAGGGAACCCAGGAGCCAGCAGCCTAGTGGGGATGCCAGGGACTCTCAGGGCCATGTTGGATGCCTCTGCCACCACACCCCCTGGCAAAAGTGGGGAAAACCTTCGGGGGGGATCCAGGTGGGAGAGAGTCAAAGTCTCATTTATGCTTCAGAAAGACTATGTTGGGGTGGGATGTGAGATGCACTTTGGGTGTAGGGAGCTTTGTCAGGTCCTGATGGAGGAGTCGGGCTTGGGCCAGGGCTGTGTGTGTAGAGGGGAATTAGTGTGCGAACTGGCCACAGACTCTGGAGGAGGAGCTGACAGTCACCAGGACACAAGGAGAGTGGGAGCCTGGGAGGCCCCAGTGTTACTAAACCGAACTTGGGTCTGCTTGCCTGAGTGCAGTAAAGCCAATCTACTGACACTGGGTTGTGATGAAGAAAAGCTCAGCGTTAATTGCAAAAGCGCCAATACAAGGAGGACAGGTGGCTTGTGTTCTGAAAACCCGAACTCCCTGAAGGATTTCAGCAAAGCAATTTTAAAGGCCAGGTGAGGGAGGTGGGGGTCGCAGGGTATGTGATCAGCAGGTGCACAAATCTCTGGTTGATGGTGAGGGAACAGGTGGTTAACATTATAAATTCTGAGGCAGCAGTAGGCCTGGGGGCTCTGTGCTCAGGATCATCAAGTAGTTAATTTCTTCCATTTGGTGGTGGTTTTAGCATCTGTAAAACAACTCAGGAAGTGTCCATCAGATACTGTTCTATAGGATCTTCAGAGAGGAGCTACAGCAGAGGATATGGGGGAGGGCTCTGTCCCAGGAAGATCTGATAGGGTCTGTTAGGTTACACCAGGTGTCTGGGCTCAGCAACCAGGGGAGGTGGGGCTGCTTCCTCGGAGAGGTCTGTTAGCTCCCAAGGTGAGATGGGGATGCAGGGGCTGGATAGATGCGTCTGACCTGGGAGAGGGGTCCAGGCTGAAAACGTCTCTGAAATCATTGCAGGGAGAAAGAGGAAAGCCTGGGTGGGGGAAGGTGGGTTACAGCAGACTACGTACAGGTGACTGCTGTCCTGATGGAAGCAACTCAGAGCCAGAAGGAAGTAGCCATCAGGGGCCCAGCTTCATTCTCTTGTTCCTTTGCTTCTCTGTAACTTCCCACTCCCACAGTGGGGAGCCTTGCTCCATCTGTCATTTATCAACTCATTTCTCCTTTTCAGATTGCGTGTACAGTGGTTTCAAAATTATTAGCTGCTATAGCCTGGAAAGAACTTCATAAAATAAAGCCCACTGTTTATATACAGTCCATTCTGCCTTTAGTCTACAGGTTCCATTCATTTCCAAAGTCAATTTAGGTCAGCATCTTTTATCCCATTTCTCTAGAGTGAGGTTTTTTCCATACATATCTGATGCAGTTAGATTCTGTCTCATTGTGTATTCCATCCTATGACACTCCTACATTCTAAATAACTGAATTGGAATAGATTATGATTGTCCCCTTGGGCTATACTAATCTGTGGTCTTAGATAAATGCATAGCGACAGGTATCCATCCTAAGGTATCACATGGAATACAACTCCCTACCCCATGATCTGCTTATCATTTATGTAGCTTTGCCTTTCCTAGAATGTCATAAATGGGGACACACTGTGTGCAGCCTCCTCAGACTGGATTCTTTCACTTAATATATACTGAAGATTTATCTGATTTTCAAGGGTCGATGGTTCATTTCTTTCTACTATTGAGTAATACTCCATTGCATGTGTCTGGGAGGAAAAACAATTTTCCCTCTACCTTTCTAGGTTCTTGGTTGAGACTCCCTCCTCATAATAAAAGACAGATTACCAGGAGAAAAACAGAAGTTTAATAACATGTATACCTCCTGTATACAGGGGAGATACCAAGGAAAACTGAGTCACTACTTGACATGACCAAAGCCATCACCTTAAATACCATCTTCAGCTAAAAACAGAAGAAAAATGCTGGAGAAGAGGGGAAGCCAGTTATAGCAGGTTATCGTGCAAAGCACCATAAACAAGGGTGTGATTGGTTGCATATTTAAGTCAGGATTTCTCCATTGATAAGAGTTACTTGAGATTTAATTATCCTTCTATTTCTGGTGCAGAGAGGCACATACCCTTACAAATGGAGATTTCTCTATTGTAAATGTCCTTCACAAAAGGGCAGTCTCAGTCTTCTGAGGTGGTTTTTGTTTTTGTTTGTTTTTTTAGCAGAGTGAAATAATTTTTATGCCAGAGAGGCATATTTTGGGGTGGCATTTTCTACACCCATTAACATGGATGTACCCCAATTTGCTTATGCATTCATCTATTGAAGGACATTCTGATTACGAGTAACCATTACGAGTAGAGCTGCATCTTTGTTTGCATTTGGACATAGATTTTCAAAGCAGCTGCCTAAATACAGGAAGCGCGATTGTTGGATCCCAAGGTAAGACTTGTTTAGCTTTGGAAAAAACTGCTAAACTGCCTTACAAAGTGGCTGTACATGCATCCCACCAGCAATGAGGGAGAGTTCCTGTTGTTGCTCACTGTTGACTTAAAACAAAAATATATGCACAGCCTGAGAGTTGCGAGTTAAGTTTTATTTGGGGTAAAATGAGGACTGCAGCCCAGGAGACAGCATTTCACATAGCTCTGAGAACCTGCTCTGAGGAGGTGGGGGAGGAGCCAGGATATATAGGGGTTTTGCAACAAAGGACAGGTAGTCAGAAATGTCAAAAAAATTATTGTTAATTAAAGAAAACCAGATATCTCAAGTTAAGGAATCTAGCACTATTCTATGTATGGGAAGATGCAAGCTTTGGGCTCACAGAAATCATTCCTTTGATGTGCACCTTAGCTATCTGGGGCCTGTATTTTCACATCCTGAGTTTCCTCAGGGCTCACCACAGGGAGTGACTCGCAGTCTGATGGCTGCTAGATTGGCAGGCATTCTTTTCAGTGATGAGTTTTCTCAGCTCATGTTGGAGGGCTGCAATCATTGATGACTGACATTCTTTGTTTATTGATATGGCAGGAAATAGTCCATTTATAAATATTCCATTTATCAGTCCCTCGTCTTGTTCAGAAATTCGACCAATATTTGGGAGACATTTCATGACCAAATTTTGCGCTGGGAGGCTCATCCCAGATCAGGCAAAATTTCTTATTGGTACGCCACTCAAGGTGTTAATTTTTGGATTAGGTCCTGTTTAATCATTAAAGATTCTCTGGATCCTCTATCTTACTAATCTATTATGATCCAGGAAATGTTTTCCCTTGTTGTATCTTCTAGGTTTGCACTATTACAGTCATTGATCGCATATAGAACTATATATATGATCAACAGTTTCAAGTCACCTAGTCATCATTATTTTTTGTTGGAGGCTCAAGTACACATGTAATAATAAAAAAACAATAATCTTGTAAAACAGGCAAAATACAAATAACATAACTAATGACATTAGTAAAGTTACAAGTAAATATTTAAGCCAAGAGCTTTTTATGCCAAACCAGTTTTTTGAGAGCGCCTTAAGACTTGGAAGTGGGTCGCTTAAGGCAGAAATTGATTTTTCATATGGTTAATTAAACGTGTTACAGTAGAGGATTCATTCGGTATGAAAACGAAGCATTCAGTCTGAGTCATTGCACAGGTACCTCCCTGAGACGTAAGGATGTCAAGGGCCATACGGTTTTGTAGCACTGTTTTTTTGTTTTTGTTTTGTCATACAGACCTAAGAATTCAGTAGGCTAGTATATTTTCCAAAGTCATACAGTTATAAATCATATTCATCAGTTCGTTTAATCCCATGTAATTGATTCCTGTTGATTTGGATGAAGTAATCAGGTCTTCCATCATTGGTTACATAGTTCAGTGGTATTATGTAAAGGCCATCAGAAACGTATGTTTGTTTAAAAAGTTTTTTCTAGGAGTCTTCTTGAAAACCTTCATTTTGTAAGAGCATCTGGACAAACCTTAAAATAGCATGGTTAAAGAAATGAGTATAATGTAATTGGTGGGAAATTGGATATTTCTGTGACATTTTAGAATAACTAGAATTATGACATTATATCAAGACATCTCATAATATGTATCCATACATTATAATGTAAGGTTCCTCTCCAATCACTTGATAATGTTTCTGAAGTAATTAAACACACCAAATAAACTTAGTTTCACATTCATCTCTTTGATGTCTTAGGATGCTCCTTTGAGGCATCCCAGGGTCAGCTGGAGGCTAAAAGAGCTTTAGTTAGATTTTAAGAAGGTTGTTAAAAATATCAAAAAAAGGTTTTAAAACACAACAGGATCATAGGTCACTTTGAAACAATACTTATTCATTTAACCAAAGTCACAAAATGATTAAAAGAAAACACATAGAGATCCCTGAAGGGCACAGAAATTCACACAATCTGCTTCATATATCTGCATGGTGCCTACTTCTCACGTGGAATAGTCTGGAAACAAAAAGTCCAGGGTAAATGCAACCACTCAACAATGCCATCAGGAAATAAAGTCCTATGTGTTTTCTGACATCACAATGATAACCTTCAGGATAGAGTCAAGAACACAGGGTCACCTGATATAAGATGTTCAGTACACAAATCAGACCCAACACATGTATGTTAAGAACTGGAGAAAAGAGAATGTCCGAGAAGGTCATCAACCCGAGAAAGTATAAAATCAGTGGTGTGAGTGGACATGTTGGAGCTTGCAGGAGGATAGACTGGAACATAATGGTAGTTAGGAACAAATAAAATTATCTAACATTTCAATAGTTACATATTTTAAAATACACTTCAGAGCGACTTTCCCTGGACCGAAACCATTTTAAACAACATTGTCAGCAGACAAGGCCACTGGGTGTGATGGAGTAAGGAACAAGCAAGGGCACTCTGTGATCATGTCATCACACAGGATCAAAACAGATTTATGCAATCACAAAAATGATGAAATACAAAACTGACTTGTTTCCTTAGAAGTTAATTTTAGTTTCAGTCCCTTCCTTTTGCCATCCAAATAAACCAACCACTTCTAAGACATGCTTTCTTTCTTTTCCCTCAATAAAATGTAATTTATTTCCTCATACCTTCTTTTTTTTCTTTTTTTAAAAATTAATTTATTCATTTATTGGCTGCATGGGGTCTTCATTGCTGCCCATGGGCTTTCTCTAGTTGTGGCCCATGGGGGCTACTGTTCCTTGCGGTGCACGGGCTTCTCATTGCGGTGGCTTCTCTTGTTGTGGAGCACAGGCTCTAGGCATGTGGGCTTCAGTAGTTGCAGCATGTTGGCTCAGTAGTTGTGGCTCATGGGCTCTAGAGCGCAGGCTCAGTGGTTGTGGTGCACGGGCTTAGTTGCTCCGTGGCATGTGGGCTCTTCCTGGACCAGGGATCAAACCCGTGTCCCCTACATTGGCAGGCAGATTCTTAACCACTGTGCCACCAGGGAAGTCCCTCCTTAAACCTTCTTATTTACATTTAGTCTCATCATATCAAGTTATTTTCCTTGTAACAGATATAAGGTCTTATTTGATTTCTGTTAAACCTAGGTACAATTAAGTGTTATACTTAATACTGATGACTCTGAAGACAAGTCTATATTAATTAGATCAACGAGAAAACTTTAATACCAGGTGTCAACTTAATATTGACTATTTCCCAGTTACTGTAAACTGAAAGTCATTTTGGCCAGTTTCTTTTATATTTAATTTGTAAGTGCTTACTTTCAGATTGAATAGAGCACTTTATAAATTCAATTTTGATATACTTTTCAGTTAGAGATATGTCATATGTATAATGTGTACACAGACATGAAATATAAACAGGCAAAATTAGAGATCTCATGGCTTACTTAGAAACGTAGTTATGAATCAGTTATTAGAGTATAAAATTACTAGTTTACAAACAGTTGGAATACATTAAATTTGTTTGCTCAGATGACTAAGGCTTTACTATTTGTAAAGTTTGGCTTAGGGAGCACTTTCAGTGGTTTGGATTTTAAAACTGCCATTTTTCCCCCTTTGTTTCAGGTCTTGCCTGATTGAGCCAGTTAGGCTCAGTCTCGGGTCCTTGTGGCCTGTATTTACATTTTGGTTCCTAGAGATTTGCAGGAGAAAGACAGTTGTTTTTAGTTCCCCAAAGAACAGATCTGTCACCTAAATGACACTAAAGATTTTATCGGTGACAAGATTTCTAACTAAACTGAGTTTATTTTATAAGTTCTATGTTCTAGAACTTTAATTTATTATGCCTTCAAAGGTTTGTATAAGGTATTCAGCAAAGACCTTCATTTTGAGTTCATAAGTTAAGCTTAGAGCAAAATCACTGTTTTTTTTTATTAGCCCTTGAATGTTAGTTCCCAGTGTTTACTTATTTTTTTATAAAGATCTTTTTTAAAAAATAAATTTATTTATTTATTTAGTATTTATTGGCTGCATTGGATCTTCATTGCTGTCCGCAGGCTTTCTGTAGTTGTGGAGAATGGGGGCAATTCTTTGTTGTGGTGCGCGGGCTACTCATTGTGGTGGGTTCTCTTGTGCAGTATGGGCTCTAGGTGCGTGGCCTTCAGTAGTTGCAGAGCATGGGCTCATTAGTTGTGGCTCTCGGGCTCTAGAGCACAGGCTCTATAGTTGTGGTGCACTGGATTAGTTGCTCTGCGGCATGTGGGATCTTTCCGGACCAGGGATCGAAACCGTGTCCCCTGCATTGGCAGGTCGATTTTTAACCACTGTGCCACCAGGGAAGCCCCCAGTGTTTACTTACTGTATGGCTCAGGTAACACTATTGGTTTCCTTTAGTAATTGTAATAATATTTTTTTTTTGAGGGGCAATCTATATGCCTGTCTTGTAATACCAGGCAGGGAAAGTATTTCCCAGTGAAACATGCCTATCTCACAATATAAACTAAAGAGATGTAATCACCTTATCTAAAGCCCATTTAAATATGCCCATTTTATACACTTTGGGGACCAGTATGGGGTTCCTTTGGCCCATTTAACCTTAGGTAGTGTAGTAATATCAAAACCTTGTGTTTTAATCACATAAATGTCCACCTTATTTATGCCATTTTAAATAACTAAAGATTTCTTTATTCATTTGAGACAATTCCTTTAAAATTTCTACCTTGTTGGAAGTAGTATCTGGACTTTCCTTATAGGATTTTTTCCTGTTAACATTAATTATTCTAATGCTTTATTAGCATCTGTAAGACCCACTGAGGGGAAGCAAAGACCACAAATGATGCTTCCCAATAAAGTCCTTAGCTTAACCATTATATATACCTATTCTTTCTTTCCCCATCTTTAGTCTGAGTTTTGTTTTATAGGTACCAATAAAACAGCTGCTTATGAGAGTGCTTTAGATTCACCAATTTGTTAATTTCTCCAATTTAAAAGGATCCATCATTTGGCCATTAATAAAATACATATATGCACACACAGAACACCCTGGGAAGATCAGGTAGAATATTTACATCTCAAAGACACAGGAAAAGAAATGTAAGTTTCCCCCAGAAGGCCTTTGTTTAAAGTCAGAATTCTGAAAAGATATTTTTATTAGGCCAGCTTTTTACCTTAATTTAACTCAACTGCATACGCAATAAAAAGAGCCTCCTCATTTTTAGGGGGAGATTTCCTTTAATTTCCAATTAAGTAAATACTAATTGATATAGAGGCTCCTAGGTCTGGATGGTTAAATTCCTTAGCAAATCCCAATGGATCAGGAAATTCCTCAGTAAAGGCTCTAAGTTCTGCTCAGGTTCAGGGTGTGTACATAAGCACCGAGGTTGGTTCACCTCTCCCTGTAATAGGTTTCTCCTTACAGGGAGCTATAATCACTTCTGATATTTTATCCTCCTTTGGTGGGGAAGAGGGAGCAGCAGAAGGTGGAAAAGTTGGAAGAGAGAGAGAGAGCTCACAGAAAACGATTTATGGGAGGAGCAGAGGCAGAGACAGAGTCAGTGCTAGCGGCATCTAATATAGTTCTAATATAGTTTCAAGCAATTTTTTGTTAGTATCCTGCAAAGAAGTTACTCTATCATTTCCTCTCTTAGAAGCTTCTAAATACCAATCAAAGTAAGCATTCTATTCAGTCTGTTTGATTTTTATGGCCGGCTTTTTCTAACTGTGTGTGCAAAAATATCGATTTTGGAATAGCAAAAGAACCCCAATTTGGCCATTTTAGGTTGAGATCTCCTTTAGTATAATTTCCCCAGTTAACTAGGTACTTGCAAGTATGAGCTCCATAAGGACTGTACACAAACCTGGCTGGGGTATTAGTCGGAGGTTGCTTTTCTGACACTCCTCATTTCTGTGTTTGGGAGATTCTGGTTCCCATTTTAAGTTTAATTTGTCAGGGGTAAAATTTACTAGTGTGCTGCTGGTGAGCTTAACTCCTCTAGGCATCACTCCAGAGTCGTTTCAGCTCTCTTACATGTCTCAGTTTCTCCCTTCGGCGGTCTAAGACCACCATAGGTGCTTGGATCACTGAATGGCCAATTCTTATCTACAAAGCCTGGACAAGCAAATGTTTTAATTAATGAGTGGGCTTCCCTATGGGCCCACTGTATGGTATGAGGACTTTGCCTCCACTACTCCCATAAATTTCCCAGTCATCTGAGAAAGCCATAACTGGCTGGGAGTTTTGTCCCGTTTCTTCGGAGCAAAGCTCTCGTGTAATATTTTCATTTTTATCCCAACAAATTCTGCTAAGGCAGCCAAATTGAAGAAAAGCATCAGATCAGCCTCTTACCTAACCACTCAGTCTCCTACAACTGAGCAAACCCTGGTATCTTTCAACCAGCTCCACCCCACGCCACACCCAGTATCTTTCAACTGGGAGGAGGCAGGCACCTGCTACACCACCAAATAAAACTCAAGATCATCAACCAACATGGGAGATCTGAGAACCAGAAGAGATTTACCCAAATTCACCTGGACTCTCCGAGGAGGCAGGTGGGCACAAGGGGCCTCTGCTGGTACCAAGGCTCCGGTTCCTCGTAGAGTTCAGGTAAAGGAGAGAAGTCCACTCTGGGTCCCTTATTCGTGGTTCCCATAACTGTTGACTTAAAAAAAAATATATATGCACAATGTGGGAGCTCCGAGTTGTTTTATTTGGGGGCAAAATGAGGACAGCAGCCCAGGAGGCAGCATCTCAGATAGCTCTGAGAAACTGCTCCGAGGAGGCGAGGGGAGGAGCCAGGATATATAGGAGCTCTGCAACAAAGCACAGGTAGTCAGGAACATCAAGAGATCATTGTTAATTAAAGGAAACCAGATATCTCAAGTTAAGGAATCTAGCGCTATTCTATGTATGGGAAGATGCAAGAGTCTGGGCTTACCGAAATCACTCCTTTGTTATGCACCTCTGCTATCTGGGCCAGTATCCAGACACATCCCGAGTTTCCTTGGGGCTCACCACAGGGAGTAGCTGCAGTCTGATGACAGGTATTCTTTTCAGCCAGGGCTGCAATCCTTGATGAGCATGACATCCTTTGTTTATTGACATGGCAGGAAATAATCCATTTATAAATATTCCATTCATCAGCCCCTTGGCCATCTCTTTTTGTATGTATGTGGTCCCCACATGATCTCTCCACATGGCAGCAGCAATCTATTGTAGAAATTGTCACAAAGGTACCCTCGGGCTCAAGCAAAGAGAACATAGACTCTACCTCTTGATGGGTGTGTCAAAGAATTTGCACACACTACCACTGATTCAACCTAGAGGAGATGGTGAAGTTCACCCCTCAGAATGGCCTTGCTCTGGGTGGCAAGGAAGCTCCAATAATTTACACCCCAGCAACTATCAGTCACCCACCCAGTAAAGGGCTGCCTGAGAAAACATATGTTCTCAGATCCTTCCAATTCTCCAGGAGAGGAGAAAACATGAGTTTTCTGAAGGTAGCCTGAAGGTAGGCCTCTGAAAAAATGCAGGTGCTGGCTGTTGCGAAGGAATGCACCTGGGGCAGGCAGTGTGTACAAGCATGGTACTAGACCCCAGGGCACCAACACCATTGGGTACATAGTGGAAACTCCATGTGCAGTGCATCCTGCTCGTGCCATTTCACAGAATTTGGGAAAATCAGGATTACTCAAATAAATGGCACTGGGAGAAGGTGTTATTCCTTTAGGAAAAAATAAAGGCCCATACCTCTCATCATACAAACATAATTTCCAGAATAAAGAGCTGACTATAAACAACAGCAAACTGAAGCATAGGAGGAAAACCTAAGTGTGCTGAAGATGGCCTTTCTAGGCAAGATACAAACCACAGGCAATAAAGGAACAGATTGACGTATTACATAAAAATTAAAATATAGGTATGACAAAAGACAATGTAAACAACTAGACAGAAACTGGGCAAGAATAGTTGTCACATATGAAATAGGAAAAATATTCAGAATGCATAAAGAGCTATAAACCCATTAGAAAGTGAAAAATAACATAGAAAACTGGGCAAAGAATATGAATTGATTCATGAAAGGACTACAAATGCCAATAAACATATAAGAATAACCATGAATAACCAGCAGCATGAAAAGTAAAATCCAGTGAGGAGACATTTTATCTCCATTAAATTAGCCAAAAATTTTAAAAGATTGATAATATCCATCATGAGGTAGGGTGTGGATACACTTTTAAACATTTAAGATTGGTCAAGCCATTCTGGAGAGCAGCATGGTAGTATTTATCCACATTAACATGCATATTGAGTAAAATCTGACTTTGAGGAAACTTGTCAGAAATAACCCAACATGCGCAGAAAGACAATACGCACATTGATGTTTACCATAGCATTGTTTGTAATAGGTGAAAAAGTGGAAAAAACCTAAGTGTTCACCAATAGGAAAATGTTTAAATAAAATGGGATTAAAAATATACATAACAAATTATTGCAATAAATAGGCTTCTTCATTGATTAAAAATACAAGATTTATAGACAAAAAAAGAAAAAATAGAAGAAAAGCAAATTGTAGAACAATATTGTCCCTTTGCTCCCAGTTATATTTAAGAAATCCAGGGACTTCCTAGGTGGCGCAGTGGGTAAGAATCCGCCTGCCAATGCAGGGTACACGGGTTTGATCCCTGCCCCAGGAAGTTACCACATGCCACGGAGCAACTAAGCTCGTGCGCCACAACTATTGAGCCTGCGCTGTAGAGCCCGTGAGCCACAACTATTGAGTCCACATGCCACAACTACTGAAGCCCACGCACCTTGAGCCCGTGCTCTGCAACAAGAGAGGCCACTGCAATGAGAAGCCCGTGCATCACAACGAAGAGTAGAGAAAGCCTGTGTGCAGCAATGAAGACCCAACACAGCCAGCAAAATAAATAAATAAATAAATTTATTTTTTTAAAAAAGAAAAAAAAATCCAACCGAATGGTGTGTGCACACCACGTTTGGACCATAGGCTCTTGAAGGTTTCACCAAAGCTATATGGCTTAATACCTTCAAAGCCTTAGGCTCTGCCTTATACACGCTAAGTGCTATATGAGTTGGCTATTTTTTTTTTTATGATAAGGCACTCCTGCATTACTTACGTGATTTAAAAGCAAAGAATATGTTTGCGATTGCGTTAATAACTCCCTGTACCCAACTGCCTGCCAAGCGCGAGGGCCATTTATTAAAACCCCTCCATCCTGAGAGCCCAGCATGAGTTCTGGCCCTTAACGGCCGCGTTGTGAGCACCTGTTGCGGGGACCAGCCTGCCGCCTCCCATCCCTCGCTGCACACAACCAAGATCTTAAAAGTCAACTTCCACCGGGTCAGAGACCTAAGCCTGCTGCACCCCGCGCAGCCTCCGGCCGCCCAGTACGCAGGCGCGGGAAGGCGGTGCCCAGCTCCCGGCAGCCCCGCCTCCCGGGCGCGCAGACGTCACTGGGCCGCGCCGCGCGGTGTGTGACGTGCCTGCGCCCGCCTTCCGGAAGCAAGCCCGGGGGGGGCTAAGTATGGCGGCCGTCACGGAGCAGTGGGTGCTGGTGGAGATGGTACAGGCGCTCTACGAGGTGAGCTCAGCAGCCCCAGGGGTCCACGACCACACCCAGCCTGGGGAAGTCGGACGTTTAGTGTGGGTTTTTGGTCTGAGGCCTGGGCGGTGCTTGCCCGGTCACTCCCGGAACCTCGGCGTCCCTCCCTGGAAGGGCTCGCAGGCGCACACACTTCCCAGCGGCGGAATGTGGGGCGCACTGGCGGGAGCCCTCTCCAGGTCCTGCCCGGATACAGGAGAGAGGTTAGTCAGAAACCAGAGTTGGGACCTATGGTGAAACAGAGTGATGAAAGTAGCGTGGGAAGTCTTGGTCTGGAGAGGTTCTAGGGAAGGAAGGTTATCGGAACTGGATAGTAGGAAATAGGGGAAAGAATTGTAATAAGTTGGACTTGATCTGTTTTTGTTGGGACGTAGGGTTAGAAAGGAAACTGAATGATTTTGGTATGTTAAATAGTTTGTCATTCTTCCGCATACGTGCCATTTTCTGTCTTGTAAATATACAGCTGTTTTATAAATTTTTAAAGAAAGACTAGGAGCTTTTTTGAAAGGCCAGGTATCTCAGGTAGGTAAGATAATATGAAATTTAAATGTCAGTCTTGGAGAGTGTTCATTCATTTGACATTTCGTGAGTTTCCATGCTCTGTTCAGTAGAACTTTCTGTGTGTTCTTCGAGCTGTTCAGTACGGCAGCCACTGATCACATGTGGCTATTAAGCAGTTGAAACGTGGCTAGTGCAACCGAGGGGCCGAGTTTTTCATTTAGTTTAATTTGGATGTGTTTTTAAATAGTTGACTGGTGCTAGTGGCTGCAGTGTTGGATAGCAAAGATCTAGATGCTAGGAATAGTGCAGTGAGGGAACAGGTAAAAGTCCCTGTGAGGTTTCATTCATTTAAAGTGAATCTCAGTTTTCTTTTGAGAATTTCCTTAAAACTTAATATTGCACTTACTGGTATGGGTAATAATGCAAGATGTATCATTGCCAGACCTATCGGGACTTTTTGAGGGGGAAGAAAACAGTTAAGAGAGCAAATATGGCTTAGGTGATGTCCAACCTTACATTAATTATAGTGACTAAGAAGAGCCGCTAAAATTTAAGATTTCTTTTTTAGAAATGAATAACTTCTATATATTGTTGCTGCCTTTTTGAAAATTACTCTTTGACTATGTAATTTCTCATACCCTGGTATTGACCATGAGTGAGGCTTGAGAGAAGTCCTCTGGATGTAACATTTCCTAGGGAAGTAAAGAAGCTGCATTTGTGATTTTTATTAATTTGCTAGACATTTCAGCTTTTCTTAGGATGACTTCTTTGTGGAATGGAAGGTTTAACTAGGGCATATGTTTGTCTGCTATAATCTGATTATTGATAAAACCAAAAGGGCTTTTTTAATAGAGTCCTTATTCTTAAATGAATTATATTCAGGAGGGATCAGCAAATTTTAAAAATAATCTTAGATTTCTGGTTTTGCTTCTAGTTTCTGTGTACCTTGTATGTAGAATCTTAGGAGTCTTGTTGTGTACCCATACATAGGTAACATGTATGTAGTTTTAAAGTCACTTGTGCACTGACCTGAAAATTTACATATGAATTTGTCAGCAGTTTCCCTGTCCCCATCTTCTGAATTTTTTAAACTATTGTGAATCATCATCACTTTCTCTTTCTAGTGTTTGAAAATAATTTGTATTTACGTTTCTAAATACCTCTTTTAAATGACTTTCCAATGACAACCTATTGGAATATAACACCCTATAACTGACTGATGGAGTTTTAGTTGATATCTAGAATCTTCTTGCACTTAGTGTGTCTAATTGTATAAAACATGCACTTAGTGTCTAACTGTATAAAACATAAAAGTCAGTCTGGCCTTTATCCTGGAGGTATACAGTTGAAAAGAAGATGTGACATGGATAATTTCATTAAGGTACTTTTTTGCCTGTTGACATGGAAAACACTACATACTTTTGGGGAACTATGTTAGAAAAGAGACCTGCTATTTCTTTAAGCATCAGTAAAGTCTTTTTCTCTGCCATGTTCCAAGGAGAATTTAAAGAGGCTTATCAGGGATACAGAAAATATAAGATGTGTAAAACTCTTTGAGAATTGTGGAAACTGCTTTCCAAATTATTCTCAACTCATCCATGGTACACGGGGGTAGTAGAAGGCTTGTGAAGCTGTGAAATGTTTGTTACAGTCATTTCCTACCAGTAAAAATGTAAATTACCTGAAGGATCTGATAGTTAATATTGTTTGACTATTGGAATTGTGTCAGATTTTATCTTAAAAATTAACTTTTATTCCTAAAGGTGTTTTAAAGCTGCAGTTTTAGAGATTTTTCATGTTAGGAAAGATTGCTTTCTGTTAGAAATGGGAAAAGGAATGAGTAAAAATGAAGTGAGCTTCAAAAGTAAATTTTAAGAAGTAATAAATAGGTTAAAAGTCATGGGTAGTAGTATATGCAGGTGCATTAAATTTTATGTGCAGGTTTTGGAAATGTTTATTTCATTTCTTGTTTTTGTTTTGCATTTGTTTTTGACTCCTAGGCTCCTGCTTATCATCTTATTTTGGAAGGAATTTTGATACTCTGGATAATCAGACTTCTTTTCTCTAAAACTTACAAGTTACAAGAACGATCTGATCTTACCCTCAAGGTAAGAAGTTAAATTTCTGTTTTATTATTCACTGTATGATTATAGTTGCTACATCTTTCAAAAAAGGACTTGTGGTGGCTCAACTATATACATTAAAATATTTTCTGGAATTTAAGGAAAACAGGAATGAAATATCAGGGTAAACAAAGTACGGGGAAGCCAGGAATAAAGTGAATACATAAAGGAGTACCATGTTACAGGCCTCTATTCTTTGCTAGGAGTAAACAGCAGTCTGGAAACACACTAGATGCTAGAAGGGAAGCATGGGCTACTGCTGAATTTCGAATGTCCATATACAGGATTACATGAGTTGCTCCAGAAAGCACCTCTATTTCTGAAGCCTGAATGAAAGTCTTCCCTGTGGTCTTCATAAAGGAAATTTGAAGTTGGAAAGAATCCCCCCCATCCCACCACTCACTACCTTCCTACCTCAAATGGAATTTTGATGGGTTCTAATATATCGTAAGGTACCCTGCTCGGGCCTAAGCTGGGCAAACCTTAGGAAGCAGAAGTGTTGAGAGGACTTGCGGTGTTAGAGGACATACTAACCAACTTGGGGTCTGTTAGTATGAGGGCCTAAGGGGTTTGTGGAACCACCTACCTTCTCATGTAGGTAGGAACACTTCGTAACTGTGCCCAGGTGTGAGAGGGGAAGAGCAGTTTTGACTTCAGCGTGGTTCCTGTGACTTGGATCGTTTCCCTGTCCAGCCTCTATAGCAATGTGCCAGAATATTTATGGAGACAAGGACAGTGAGAGATGTTTTCTCACAAAAATGCCTAAAACTGTGGTTCACGCGGCAGCTTTGAGTGCAGCACAAAGGTGGGGAACTGCTCTTTGCTTTACCTGCTGGAGCATTCACAGGAGAAAAGTGCGAGTGGAGTGGAATTACAGCAATGTGGCAGTTGTTTCCCTGGTTTCATTGACTGGCCTCTGCTTTCCTGAGATCTGTAATGTTTAACATGAGATGATCAGGCAGTATCCCCCCTAAGGGATATGCCGCAAATGGTTCTTAGGGCAGATAAGTTCTGGAAACCTGGGTAAAGCAGACTAAAAAGGTGTCTCATTGCATGATGTCTTGTAACCTTTAATATGCCAGTGGATATCTGAACCTTTGTTTGGAGAGATGCCCTAAACTTGACCACAGATCCCCACCCCAGCCTTTTTTAATGAATACCTCATGGGGTTAGCATGCCATAGAACACTCTTTTGATAGTATTGCAGTAAGACTGGGGTGTAAAGTCCAGAAATCCTGTCTCTGCTTTTCCCCTTGGTATTTAGGAACTTCACGTGAATGATGATGTGGCCGTGGTATAGATTTCTAGCTCAGCTTTTCAAGGGATTGATCATTCCTAATATTTTTAGTTTAAGTTTAAACATATCAGTCCACACATGTGCATTTTAAAAGATGGATCCCTAAATATAATTTTAGGATAACCTTCTAAAAGCAGAACTCACCTAGAGCAAGATTTAGTAATTGCTGACATCTTAACATACAATCTGTGGAAGGAAAAAAAAACAAAACAAAACTGTGTGAGTGTTTATAAAGCTTAACTTATGGCAGGAAAGAAAAAAATGCCCTTCTCAGTTTTATAGGTCTGCAGAGTCTCTTGAATACCAGGCAATCGTGAGTTAATTCTCAAATCTATCTCTGTTGTAGCAAGTGAACAGTATGCATGACAGGTACTCCAGGCTTGTTCAGGCTGCTGTTCTTCTGTGCAGTCATTGGCAGAAATAGGAGAGGAATTTATTGGTTGATTTATTCAGCCAGCATTTTTGGGTGCCTGAGCATCAGGTGAATATGCTCCTGGCCATGCCCTGGAGCTGTCTATTTTCACATGCCTGTTAAGCAGAAGCGTTTAACAGAAGTGTGAAAATAAGAGTATTAAGAGTGGGCCTGTCTAAGGCAAGAATTGCTGTGGCTGTCATGTTCATCAGGTGCCTCATCTCATCCTGTGCATCCAGACTGTGTTTTCAAAATTACATTGTTTTCTAGTTCAAGAAAGGGTAAGAAACTCAGAATAGTTAAAATACCTGTAATGCATGAAATAACAGGTAAAAGGAATAAAGTGGCTTTTTATGAGAAATTTCCAAACAACCAGATCCTATTATAATAATTATTATAAGAGAGTCTTCTGGTATATTTTAGTTACTTCTGAATCCCTGCCAATGGCTTGTAGAAATGGTGCTTTGTAGTGTAGTTGATCTTTTTTCCGTGACAGTCATGCCTATAAGAACTGAAGGCGTGGCTGTCTGTAATATTTTGCAGTAGAGGCTGAGCTCACTTACCTGCAGTCATGCTTCTTACCTTTGTGTTGTAGACTTTTTGTTTTACCATCAGTAGCAGTTATACTTCCTATTTCCCACAGTGAAAAATCCTGAATATAGAAATAAAATTTTAAAAAAATTTCCAGTCACCCACAAAGCTTCATGGAAAAAGAACCTCTAACCTGAGATAAGGAAAGAGGTGAGGGATTAAGTGCACAAAACAGTGGTAATTCTGTGTCATTTCCAGTCACAACATCTAGACTTAGACTTCTAGCAGTGTGTTCATTGTGATGGTTCCATTATAACAAACAGTTTAGATACTGTTGGAGTTACTGTCCAGTAAGTAGCACTGCGTTGTATTTTAACTGCTTTTCTCCTATAGGAAAAGGAAGAGTTGATTGAAGAGTGGCAACCAGAACCTCTTGTGCCTCCTGTCTCAAAAGACCATCCTGCTCTCAACTACAACATCGTTTCAGGGTAAATTGGTTTTGCTAGTCAAAGGCTGGTATTTGGTTTCTTGTAGGTAAACTCAACAAAGTATACAGTGGTTTATATAGTATGCCTTTTTTAGCGAAATAAGACTTTTAGAAATTTCTGGAGATCAGAAACTAATTGCTTTTTAATAGTCTCCAATTTGAGTTTCTGGGTTTGTCCTTTTTTAAAAAAATATATATTTTTCAAAGTAACACACACATAGTATTTCAAATGGTGAGACAGTTAAAATGAAAAACTTTTTCCCACCTGGTTTGTTTCTGATTTTAGATCTTTTATAGGTTACCTTCATAACTAGATAGTAATGGTATGCTTAAGCTGCTGTTTCTTGATTAATTAATGAGGGACAATATCTATTGACTCTCACAATATGAATTATGAAACTTTAGCTCACCTATGCTACCTTCCTACTGGCTTCCAATTTATCTGTTTTTACTTTTAGTTCTTCTATTTAAGTACAAAATATCAGACACATAGGTATCCACCACCCAGGAGTCATAGGTATTAACATTTAGCTATCTTTACTTCAAATCTATTTTTAAAAGAAATAAAGCATTAGAATTACAGTTGACCTTTGAACAGTATGGGGGTTAGGGGTGCTGACCCTCCATGCAGTTGAAAACCCGCATGTAAATTATAGTCAGCTCTCCAGCTACCCAGTTCCTCCAGGTATGTGGTTTTGCATCCGTGGATTCAACCAGTTGTGGTTCATATAGTACAATAGTATCTGCTGTTGGAAAAAAATCTGTGTATAAATGGACCTGCACAGTTCAAACCTGTGTTGTTCAGGGGTTAAAGAAATTCCTTCCCATCTATAACTTACTCTTGTCTCTGAGACAGGATAACCACCATCTCGAAGTTGGTGGATGTTTTTCCTTTGTTTGTACTTTTACCTCAGTATGCCTGTTGCCATGAAAGTGTTTAGTATTCTGTTTAAAAATATGATGCAGGATTTTCTTCTGAGTATGTCCTTCTTTCTACTTCTGGTCTGATCTGAGAGAAGCTTGTATTCTTCACTTTCATGAATGTCTTTGGTCTTACGAAAGTTTTGCTCGTTCTGATGTCAAACTCACTAATCATTAATGTTATGGTTATAAAATCCTTCCCACCACAAAGGTCTAATTTGTCTGTTTTGCATATGACAGTCAGTTGTCCCAGCATTATCAGTTGAATAGTCCATTTTTTACCTACTGATTGAAATGTCCCTTCCTTTGTATGTCAAGGTCCCTTATAAAGGCTCTGTTTCTGGCTTTATTTCTATTCTTTTGTTGTAATTCTCTCTCTCTCTGTGCCAGAACCTTGCTTATACCACAGCTTAATAATAAGCCTTGACTAGAGTGAGTCCTTCACCTCCTTGTTCTTCAGAATTGTCTAGGCTATCCTTGACTCTTCATTATGAGTTTAGGTTTAGCTGATCAGATTTGACCAGAAAATGGGTTTGGGTTTGTGACTAGTAATGCATTGAATTTATGGATTAATTTGGCAAGATTGGGTATATTGCTAATACTGAATTTCATCACCATGTACCTTGTGTATCACTTGTATATTTAGGTCTTTTATGTCTCTGAGAAAAGTTATATAATGTTCTTCATAAAGATTTTGCTTAACTTTTTTTTCCTACTTTTTATTTTGAAATAATAGTAGGTTCACATGCAGTTGTAAGCAGTAATACAGAGAGATTCCATATACCCTTCATGAGTTTCCAGCAATGGTAATGTCATGCTTAACTATAGTACAATATCACAACCAGGAAATTAACATCGCATATCTTTTAATAGCTTCGTCCCTGGGTACCAGAGAATTTTCACTTCTGTCATGAGGGAAGTTGTTTTCTTTTTGTTTCTGTGTCATTGCACTCGCTAGGATACCTCCCATGCAGTGTTGAGTAGGAGTGGTAACAAGGGCCTCTGTGTCCTGTTCCTGATGGCTTTTAAGGGATAACCTGTATGGTGTTATAGGCCTTCATTTCACATCTTATTTTGCTAAGGGAGCTTTTTGATAGTTTTAAGGTCAGAGTATTAAATTTTATTAAATTCTTTTTTATCTGTTGAGATGATTGTGACTTTTCTCCTAATCTGTTACTATATTAAATTGTTCTGATTGACTTTTTACATTAACTAAACATACAGTATACATAAATTTTTTTGAGAAAAATTGCAAGCAACCATGCCACTCATCCTCACCCCAGATTCTAGCTCTGTAGACTTGCAGAAAGGTGGGAGATTTACTGTCCGGAAAGGCTAAACATAAATTGAAAGTCCTGAGGATGTTTGAGGGGGTGGGTGCCATTCTGAAAACAGAATGCAAGTAAAATCTATATAATGAGTAATGGGATGCTGATCCCGTTTCCTCCAGCTCAGCTCTCAGAAAGGTGGAAACCAGATTTATACTCTCATATACACCTCACTGGAGGATTCCTCTTCGGTGAAACTCAGTCAAGAGAATAAAAACAGAAAATTTTGAGTTTGGGGTCTCCACAGATGAACAAACGAGTCCATGCCTGGTTACCCTAAAGTGAAGCCCACCATCAGTCAAGAAACCAAGCCTATTTACACAGTGCTTACAGTTAGCATTTCAGTGTCTTATTCTTATAAATGGGTGGAAAACCTTAATTTATGGTCCACTGATTTTCAACAGAATGCCAAGACCATTCAATAGGGAAAGAATACTCTTTTTAACAAATTGTGATAAGACAACTGGGTATACACATGAAAAAGGAAAATGATGGACCCTGACCTCACACCGTGTGTAAAAATTAGCCCAAAATTAATCAAGGGCTTAAATTTAAGATCAAAAACTGTAAGTCTATAAGTTCTTCGTTTAGAAGAAAGAAAACAAAAGAGTAAATCTTCATAATCTTGGATTGGGCAGAGATTTTTAGATACGACACAAAAAGCACAAGCACCGAAAGAAAAAATAGACAAACTGGACTTCATTAAAATTGAAAACATTTGTGCTTCGGAGTCCACTATCAGAGAAATGATACAAAACCCCACAAAATGGGAGAAAAGATTTTCAAGTCATGTATTTTTTAAGGGGCTAGTATCCCAAATATTGAATATTTAAAAAAGAACTCATAACTCAATGATAAACTCTGTTTAAGCATGACTATTTGGTTAATTTTTATTAATTGTTAGGTTTTTTTTTTTTTTTGGATAATATTTGGTATTTTTAGCATCAGTATTGAAAAATGAGTTTAGTCTTTTCTTTTCCTTTGCTATGCCAGCCCAGCTTTGGTATCAGAGATATATATATGTCTTATAATTTTCTTGGCAACAGTGTGTTTTTATTGTTTGTTCTGTTGAGCATAGATTTTTAATCATGAATTTAATGTCTTCAGTGAGTTTATTTATTTATTTATTGGCTGTGTTGGGTCTTCATTGCTGCGCGCGGGCTTTCTCTAGTTGCAAAGAGTGAGGGCTACGCTTAATTGCTGTGTACGGGCTTCTCATTGTGGTGGCTTCTCTTGTTGCAGAGCACGGGCTCTAGGCATGCGGGCTTCAGTAGTTGTGGCACATGGGCTCAATAGTTGTGGCTTGCGGGCTCTAGAGAGCAGGCTCAGTAGTTGTGGCGCATGGGCTTAGTTGCTCTGCAGCATGTGGGATCTTCCTGGACCGGGGTTCGAACCTGTGTCCCCTGCATTGGCAGGTGGATTCTTAACCACTGCACCACCAGGGAAGCCCTTCAGTGAGTTTTTAAAGCTGTACATATTTCCTTTTTGAGTAAGTTTTGGTTACTGTCATTTAGTAATTGTTCATTTCTTCTTATGTTTTCAAATGCATTGGCATGAAGTAGTTCATAGGATTCTCCAGGGCAGTTATTTGTAAAATATATGCATATAACTTTGTATATAGGTGTATATAATAACACATCTGTGGGAGGTTTGTGTCTCCATTTGCAGGCACTCGTGTCTCCTTTTTCACTCAAATTTGCCAAAGGTTTATCTGGTTTAGTTGAGTCTGTCTTGCTTTCTTCACTTGGGGGCTTTCCTGCAACGGCATTGACTCTCCCTTGAGCGCCACTGTCATCAGCACCGTGTAAGGCAGCAGTCCTTTTTGCTTTATTCTTTATTTCCTTCATCCCCAGCGCCTGCATCGGTTCTCCTCCCCAATAAGGTATCCCACTGTCATACTTGTATTTTACTTTCTTATTTTATTTTATGTTATTAAAATCATATACTTTATTATTTTTATTGTGTATATATTCTTGAAAGCATTTAATCTTAATGCTTTATGAAAGTATGTTTTTAATTTTGTGCTCGCTCTAGACTATTCTGATTTTTGTTTTACAAGTTTTTTACTCAGCACTTATTTTTTCAACAAATATTTGAGTGCCTACTATTTTCAAGAAAGGTGCTGGTGAGCACTTGCAATAAATCAAAATCTTAGTTCTCTTGGGTCAAACAGACCAAGAATGAAATAAATATAGTGTTAGCTGGTGTTGAGTGATATGAAGAAATATCAAGCAGGACAGAGAGGTGGAATTGCTAGATGGACTTCCTGTTCATTTCTTCCAACTGCTATATATTATTCTGTTGTATATGGCCACCATGTTTTACTTAGTCATTTTCCTCCTGATGGATACCTAAGCTGCCCCCACTCCCCACTGCCACAGAAAAACCTGGTGATAAAACCTGATTAATATCCTCTTGCGTCTCTCTAGGGGTGTGGGACCAGGAATTGGGTACTGGTATATGCCCGTCTCATTTCCCTGTGGGACTTTCCTACATGGTGATTCTCCTGAGTTAGTATATGGGGGTTCAGTTTCCCAAGCTGTGCTTGGTAACATTGTTTTATTTTGCATTTCTCTAATTTGAGCCTTTAAGTATCATTTCATCTATTTATTAGTCAGGTTTTTCCTTCCTGCGAATGCCTCTTCATATCTTTTACTTCGACTTGATTCCCGGGCTGTCTTTTAATTATCCAGAGTCTCCAGGATTGTGTAGATTTTAATCCTTGGTCAGTTTTTGAGTAGTAATCAATTATGATTCTAAGAAACTTTTTTTCCTATTAAGATCTCTGAAATGGGTATGAATCTCACAGCTGCTGAGAGCCATTGTCACCTGAGAGTTGGTGAGGGGTATCACTTCTTGTGCACTGATGATCTTGGTCATGGCTGTGCTTACTGCCAGCACCTCAGGTGAGTTATGTGCACTACTGATAAGTAAGTCAGCTGATGGAAGGAGAAATGGCCAGATTCCTCCAGACAGGTGAACAGAGGCTGCTGGGACTAAGGCTCTGGAACATTCCTTTGTCAGACTCCTGCTGCCTTTGGATAATAACAGCTTACTTTCTAGAAACATGTGATTCAACTGGGGAGAGAGGAAACTAGTTTAGTCCAATAGCATCAGACTTAGAGAGTGGGTGATACTGACTTGTCAGGTAACCTCAGCGATGACATTGGAGCAGCCTCCTAAGCAACGCCAGGACCCTCCTGTTCACAGAGAGCAGCATATGTCAGCAGGGAGTGTGAACCCCCGTGACATCCATGGCGTAGCACAGAGCAGACACTCAGAACTGCTGACTGGAAGTTGTCTTGACTGATTCAACTCGCTTATATTTTTCTTGTCATAGGTACAGAAGTAAAATAACAAAACTCTGTGTCAAGATTGCCTTCTCATTAAATATAAACTAAAATATAGATAATAAGAAAACATTATTACATTTTAATTGGCCATGTCTTTCTTCCTTAGTGGTAAAGTACAGTCAATGCCATCTTAGATTCATGAAATACAATAAATCTCTTTATCACCCATCTGTTAATTTTGTCTTTGGTATCTTTGTTGAACCAAAATTCCTAATTTTGACTTGGTCATATTCATCCATTTTTGCCTCGTGGTTTTCGTGTTTGGATATTTGCTTCAGAAATCATTTCCTGTTCCAAAGTCACAAAGACCTTCTAAATTTTCTTCTGTTATCTTTTCCAAAATACTTTTCAGGTTTTTTTTTTTTTTTAATATGCCTGGAATTCACCTTTGTACATGGTTATTCAATTTTATTTTTCTCCATAGAGAAAAAGATGTGTGTAACTTAGTAGTTTGTTGGGGCAGCTGCTATCATTTGCCAGTTATTTATATATAGACATACCTCATTTTATTGCACTTTATTGCATTCCCGTAGATAACTACATTTTTAACAAAGGTTTGTGGCGACCCTGTGTTGTCAGATGACGGTTATTATTTGTTAGCAATAAAGTTTCTTTCAAAAATTAGAAAAAAAATTTTTTTGACACACACACACACCCCTTACATCTTCTTTATCCATACATCCCTATCAGTGGGCACCCAGATTGCTTCCGCATCTTGGCTATTGTAAATAATGCTGAAATGAACATGGGGGTACAAGAATATCTTCTAATGAGTGTTTTTGTTTTCTTTGGATAAATACTCGGGGTAGAATTGCTGGATTGTATGGTAACTCTATTTTTAATTTTTTGGGGAGTGTCCATACTGTCCTCCATAGTGGCTGCACCAATTTACATTCCCATGAATAGTACGTGAGGGTTCCCTTTTCTTCACATCCTTGCCAACGCTTGTTATTTGTGATCTTTTTGATGATAGCCATTCTGACAGGTGTGAGGTGATATTTCATTGTGGTCTTGATTTGCATTTCCCTGATGGTTAGTGATATTGAGCATCTTTTCATGTGCCTATTGGCTATCTATCTGTATGTTTTCTTTGGGAGAATATCTGTTCAGATCCCCTGCCCATCCTTGTCTTGTTCCTAGTCTTAAAGGAAATGCTTTCAGCTTTTCACCGTTGAGTATATTAGCTGTGGGCTAGTCATCTGAGGCCTTTATTATGTTGAGGTATGTTCCCTCTATACCCACTTTTTGAAAGTTTTTATCATAAATGGATGTTGAATTTTGTCAAAACTTTGTCTTTATATTTATTGAGATGATCATGATTTTTATTCTAAATTTGTTAATGTGATGTATCATGTTGATAGGTTTTTGGATTTTGAACCATCCTTGCATCCTTGGGATAAATCCCACTTGATCATGGTGTATGATCCTTTTAATGTATTGTTGAATTCAGTTTGCTGATATTTTATTGAGGATTTTTGCATCTACGTTCATCAATGATATTGGCCTGTCATGTTCTTTTTTTGTGATATCTCTGCCTGGTTTGGGTATCAGGGTGATGCTGACCTTGTAGAATGATTTCAGAAGCATTCCTTCATCTGCAGTTTTTTTGGAAGTTTAAGAATAGGTCTTAACCCTTCTTTAAAGGTTTGGGAGAATTCACCTGTGAAGCCCTCTGGTCCTGGGCTTTTGTTTGTTTGGGAGTTTTTATTACTGATTCAGTTTTATTACTAGTAATTGGTCGGTTCATATTTTCTATTTCTTCCTGATTCAGTCTTGGGAGATTGTATACTTCTAGGAATTTGTGCATTTCTCCTAGGTTGTCTATTTTTTGGTGTTTAGTTGTTCGTAATAATATTTTATGATCCTTTATATTTCTTCAGTGTCTGTAACTTCTTTTTTCATTTCTGATTTTATTGATTAGGACACTTTTTTTTCCAGATGAGTCTGACTAAAGGTTTATTAATTTTGTTTGTCTTTTCAGAGAACCAGCTCTTAACTTCATTGATCTTTTCTATTGTTTTTTAGTCTTCATTTCATTTATTTCTGCTCCAATCTTTATGATTTCAGTCCTCCTACTAACTTTGGGCTTTGCTTGTTCTTTTCCTAGCTCCTTTAAGTGTAAGGTTAGGTTGTTTATTTGAAGTTTTTCTTGTTTCCTGAGGTAGGCTTGTATTGCTTTAAACTTGCAACAGCACACTTCCCTCTGGTCACCAGAGCTACGTGCTCTCAGTGTGCCGTGTGTGTGTGCTGGTGAGTCTTTCTCTTTTGGCGGGCTGACTCCTATGGGTGCTTGGTAGCCATGGCTGGCACTTGGTCCAGTTGGTTGCCAGACCCTGCCTTATGCAGAAGTTGCTGGCCCCTGATAGGCATGCTCAGATCCTGACATGGCTGGTTACATGGCCAGGAGAGTCCCGGTCCTGGTGCCAACCAGCTGGTCAGTGGGCCCAGGTCACGAGGTAGCTGGCTGTAGGGCCAGGGGTCCCAGAGCTAGTGTTGGCCTAGTGTTGGTGGGCAGGGCTAGTCCTGGGGTGCCTGGGGCTCAGGGGGTCCTATGACAGCTTGCCTGCTGGTGAGTGGGTCTGTGTCCCAACCCAGCAGGCTCCTTGGCCTGGTGCTGACTGGTTGGTAGGCCGGGCTCAGTTTCGGTGCTAATAAGCTAGAGTGAGGATTCCAAAATGGCACTTGTCAGCACCAGTGTTGCCATGATATGGTGATCTCCTGGAAGTGGCTGCTGCCAGTGTCTGTGTCCCCAGGATGAGTCCCATTTGCCTGCAGCCTCTCTGGGAGGCTCTCTGAGATCAGCGAGCAGGTCTGACCCAGGCTCCTTTCATGTTACTGCTTCTGCCCTGGGTCCTGGAGTGAGGGAGCCTTTGTGTGCAGCCTTTAAGAGTACTCTCCATTTCCCACAGCCCTCTGGCTCTCCCAGAAGGAAGCTCCACTGGCCATCAAAACCAAATGTCCTGGGGGCTCATCTTCCCGGTGCAGGACCCCCAGGCTGGGGAACCTGATATGGGGCTCAGACCCCTCGCCCTTGGGAAGAACCTCTGCAATTGTAATTATTCTCCCATTTGTGGGTCACCTACCTGGGGGTATGGGTCTTGACTACACTGTGTCTTCACCTCACCTACTCATCTCATGATTCCAGCTTTATATCTTTAGTTGTAGAAGATCTTGTCTGCTGGTCTTTAGGTCATTCTCATCCATACTGCTCTTAAATAGTTGTAATTTTGGTGTGACCATGGGAGGAACTCAGGGTCTTCCTACTCTGCTATCTAGGCCACTCCCAATGCAATGAATTATTTTTTAATTAAGGTGTGTACGTTGTTTTTTAGACATAATGCTGTTGTACACTTAATAGTATAGCGTAAACATAACTTTTACATGCACTTGGAAATTGGGAAAAAATTCACGTGGCTCTCTTTATTGCTATATTTGCTTCATTGCAGGGGTCTGGAACAAACCCATGTTGTCTCTGAGGTGGGCCTATATACACAATTCTTTTGAATTCTAGATTCTTTATTGGTCTAGTTGCCTGCTCTTGCACCAGTGCCAAACCTGTAGTTAATGGGAGTCTGTTTCTTTTTAGTAAAAGCACCATTGTCCTATTTCTAAGTGATTACTGACTCTCATAATAGTGTGGTGGTGGGTTTTGACTGGGAAGGGTTTTATTTGCCCTCCTTTGACTCTTCTGAAGCTTTGTTGTGGAGATGTCTTTCTGTATTGGTTTTATTTGCTTCTGTGAGGAACTCTGAAGGTTCTTTAGCTCCAGGATTCCTGTGTCAAGTGCCCTGTCTGGCTTATGCTGCAAGCCTGCATGGGGCACAGGTGTGAGCCTTCCACTTCTCACTGGAAACTGTTTTCCTTCCCTGCTCCAAGTGCTGGGCAGAAACAAGATGTCTGCATCCTTACGTCATGGTGGCAGCTTATCGACTCTGGTCAGGGGCTTTGGGTATACTTATTCCTGATAGTTTGATTTCTCTGTGTGTTACACTTTTTGTAGAATGGCCTCAACTTTCACAGAAGCAGCTGTTAGTACAGATTTGTCTGTGGATATTTTGTTATTTCATCTTTTTGTGGGTGCCATCACCTCCACACCAGGGAGGACTTGAGAAACTAAGGAAGTCCTGGGAAGTGGGAAACTAAGGGACACAATGGATTGAGAATCACAGTGGATGATTTGAAAGAGAAGAAGCCCTTGAAGCCATAGGGAAAAAAGCAGAAAATACTTAATGAGCACCTCTTATAATGACAAGTTGAGAGATGAAGAAACTGAGGCTCACCAAGGCCAGGTAACATCCCTGAGTTTCTGAAGCCGTCAGTAGCCATAATGCAGCCATCTGCAGATCCCATATCTGCCTGACTGACTCCACAGCTGTGTTCTTTTCACTGAGTCTTATATGAGTTCACCTGCTTTTGTGAATTTAATTCAAGTAGTCATTCTTTTCCTTCCCTGGTTTCCCAGCATCTTTGGTTATTTTTCTCATAGAAGGTCAGTTCTATTAAAACATACTGGTGAGAGTGGTGCTTCCCCATCTTTTCTGACCACAGCGCATTTTACAGAGCAGTGCAGTGCACAGAGCAATGTACATGTAGAACAGAAGCAGTTGAATGCCACCGTCCTTCCCCCAGCCCTGTGTGGTGCATTTCCATTCCATTCCATCCTTATGGTTTCCTTTAGGTGAAGTAGGCTGGCTGTGACTAAGTAAATTGATCTCACAACCCTTTAATAGCTCATGTCCCATAGTTTGGCCCATATTTTTGAAGCATGACTTATAGCTAGAGTATTTGTCAGCAGAGGATATAATAGATTGTCTCCTCAAGATCCCATCTCCTGTCTCAACTGAACTCAGATCCATGCCCCCCCTCCTATGGAACTGGCCACTCTGTTTGCCCCCTGTGTTGGAGGAGGGGGATTCCTTTTAAATAGTATTCCAGCATTAACTTTGGAAATTGAGAACATAGCTCACTTATTCTTTTGGTGGTTTCCTGTAGGTAACATGTATTTTTTTTTAAATATTTATTTATTTACTTATTTATTTTTATTTTGGCTGCGCCAGGTCTTAGTTACGGCACTCGGGATCTTCGTTGCAGCATGCAGGATCTTTAATTGTGGCATGTGGACTCTTAGTTGTGGCATGCAGGCTTCTCACATTTTTTTATTTAAGTAGCACAGGGTGGCCTATTAAGAGTATCTGATTTTTAATATACCACTTTGTAATTTTACTTTTTAAGAATAAAAAGAGAGATAGGCCAGTATGCAAATAGAGTAGAATGACAACACTTGTGTGTCCTGTCCCCTTCCCTCTCCGGGACAGCGTGACAATGTGTGTCCTGTAATAAGATTGATGCTGAAGTATACCACTCTTGTCTCTTTCCCCAGCCCTCCAAGCCATAATATTGTGGTGAATGGAAAAGAATGTGTAAACTTTGCCTCATTCAATTTCCTTGGTTTGTTGGATAACCCTAGGCTCAAGGTGAGTAGCACATATGCTGAAGTGGACAGATAACACAACTGACTTCAGCAACTGAACATAAAATAAGAGACAAATGCAGAGTAGTGGAAAGGGCTGTGTAATTGTTTATCACTACTCTTCCCTGACAGAGCCGTAACCTAGTTTTCAACAAAGGGAGGCAAGAGTGTCCTGATGTGGCTTAGTGTTGGGTGACGGCCAGAGAACCAGACCCGGGTAATAGTCGGAGATGTGTCTAGGAAATTGCTTCATCTCCTGTTGGGATTGTGGGCCAGTAAACATTTTTTGAGAAACGACTTATGCCCACAAATGCCAAAATGTGTGAATGCATTGAGTTAACCAGGTTTTAATGATCAAATTAATATAACTTTTCCACGTTTGAAGTCATATACCTAAATCTTCCCATCCCTCTTTTCTTTATATTGTTAGAATTGTGTTAGTAATCAGAAAGGAAGAAAAGCCAGGGGACTGCGGAGCTATGTGGGTTAAAGAATAGGAAATGTCATTTTTGAATTCTTAAAGATATATTATTACAATCTGATTTTTTTTTTTTCTTTTTACTTTCACGAAGGCAGCAGCGTTGGCATCTCTAAAGAAGTACGGTGTGGGGACTTGTGGACCTAGAGGATTTTATGGCACATTTGGTACGTTTTCTGTCATATTTTTCAGACTGCTGCTTCCAAGGATTGATTCAGTTTGATTTCAAAACTCTTTGGAAAAGGTATCCTTAATTAGTTGTGGTAATAGGCTGGTGAACTTTCCAGATTTTGTGTCTGAAACCATTGGTGGGAGATGCGTTGGCCTGGGGCTGACTGTCCTTGGGGAGAAGAGCCATAGGTACCTAAGGGGCACTGTCTCAGTAGGGCGAAGCCTGAGCTCTTGTTGCGCTTGCCCCAAGAGAGTAGTGTGAGGAGACTGTTGCTGTGCCTGGCAGTTATAAGGGGAAGAACCTGGTTGTGAGTGGCTCTGCTCTATGTAGCCGTGCAGGAACCCAGATATTCCCTGTCTCATTGCTCTAGGCCTGAGGGCACCATGCTTGTCTGCGTGGCTGAAGCCAAGTGATGAGTATGGGGAAGCAGGAGTGCAGGGAAGTGGTACCTGTCCAGGCGGGCAGATGGTGTCGCTCATCATTCTGCCCACTTTCCATTGGTGAGAACGTAACCCAAGTCATGCCTCCCAGCAGAGGGCCTGGGAAGGTGTTCTAGCTGGGCAGCCACCACGTGCCAGGAGGAAGGTGAGAACAGATCTGAGGGATGCAAGGAGGGTTATGGACTATGTAGCCCTTTTCTTTCTGGCATGAAGACAAAGGATCATTGATTTCCTTGTGTGTGGATGACCTGGAGATGGGCTAATAACTACATATTAGGATGAGAGTGTGATTTCCGAGACTATGAACTTCCTAAGTCAGAGCCATCAAAGAAGACCCTGGAATTTTATGGTGGTTTTTATTAAATGTGTATTGTTCTTTGCTTCTGAAAATTTCAAAAATGTTAAAGAATTGTTCAGATGAGTATATTATTGGAAATAGCGTTCTTGTTTACAAAATGTCAGGATGGGGAAAGTGGGGCCAGGGAAGTCTCTCTTTTGTCTTCTCTGCTCATTTTCATTTTTGGGTCTTTGTTTTTTTCATTTAGTTAAGATATTTTCATTTAAGGAAACACCTTTCTTTATCCCTTAGCTAGCTTAGTGGTTAAATTGTTTATATTGGAAACAGGTGTTGGGAGTTGGTGTCCAAGAATCCTGCAGCTGGAAAGGATCTTTAAAATCTTGTATTCCAGCATCCCAGCTATTCAGAAGAGGAATAGAAAGCTCAGAGAGGTTAAGTGACTTCTTCGTGGTCACACAGTTAATTAATTTCAGCCCTAAAACTAGAAAACATGTGTCCTGATTTGTAGTCTTAATGGCAAGATCAAAGACTTAAAAGAGCTCAGATCAGAGTCCTCCTCTTTCCTCTAGCCTAGTGCAAACATGAGCTGTTTGCCTGCTTTTTATTGGTAGGGTATTATTTCCTTGATAAGAATTAGGAAACTAGAAAAGGCATTTTTTTTTTATCAGGATTGTTTGTTGTGATCTGATCTACAAGGCTTTCTTTCCATGACCTGCTTGCTGGGGTAAAGATATTGCTTTCTTAAAAGCCTCTCTTTCTGGCAGATTTTATTTGCATGTGTGGCCTTGGCTCTTGCTCAGGAGTTAATCTGAGAAGACCGATACGAGATTTATTGCTAAATTTAGTGAAAAAAAAGTTGCAAATCTTCAAGACCAGTTTTCCCAGAGCCATGGAGATGTGTTGTTGTGATTGCCCAGTCCGTTTTTCATTTGGCTCACCTGAAATATGTGTTACAGGATGCTATGTGCTTCCCCACTTGGGGGGGGGGTCTTTAAATTAATGATTTTTAAATTAATTTTTAAATTGAAATATACAGTATTATGTTAGTTTCAGGTGTACTATATAGTGATTTGACATGCATACGTTATGAAATGGTCACTGTGATCAGTCTAGTAACCATCTGTCCCCAAAGTTATTACAATATTATTGGCCGTATTCCTTATGCTGTTTGTTACATCCCCATTACTTATTTATTTTATAACTAGAGGTTTGTACCTCTTACTCCCCTACACCTAATTCTCCCTACCCCTCATTCCCTTTCCCTCTAGCAACCACCTGTTTGTTCTCTGTATCTGAGTCTGTTTTCATTTTGTTCTATTTTGTTTGTTTGTTTTGTTTTTTAGTTCCACATGTAAGTGAGATCATATGGTATTTGTCTCTCTCTGTCTGACTTATTTCACTTTCCATAAAACCCTCTTGATCCATCCTAAGTTAATTTTCTTGATTAATTCAGTCAGTGATATAAACCTCAGAAGGTTTAAAGAGATAGTGAAGTCTTCACTGCCATTCCATCTCCCAAAAAAGACAGCTGCTATCAGTAGTTTCTTGTTAATTCTTCCAGAGACTTTTTTCGGTGTGTGCAAACCACTTCCATACATTTTCCTCCCAGTTTTATAAAAATGACAGCATACCACATACATGTGGTACACTGTTCGAATTTGTTTTAAATTTAAAATGGATTTGATCTTTCAGGTGTCTGAATGGGCCACCAGAGGCAACATAACAAACACATAGCTGTGTATCAGCTCCTCTGTGAACTCTAGTATTGGTCACTGTGTCATCCTTATCCTAATGTAGTTGAAGGTTCAAACAGACAGTGGTATCTGGACAAAGGCTGAAGATTAAGTTGATTTGCAGTGTGACGGTTTTATAATAAGATACCACACCTACAGCCCGGAATAATGTGCGTGTTTTCTGAGTACGTTTTCCTGCCTATAAACTTGTTTTGTTCGTTTTCAACAGTTGTCCACACTTGCTTCTCATCTTTTCTTTCTTTATATGTATATTGTATGTATTTTTACTTTTTGGTTTTGCAAAGGGTATTTTCTACATTTTTCCTTATTCGGGAACTAATCACTTAAATTATTGTAGTCGTATTAAATTACCTTGAAATTTCAGTGTTAGATAAGTTCAGAGAAGCTATTTGATGTCAGCCAAGGCTATACTTTAAATCTCTAAAATACTCTATACAGGTAAATTATTCTAAATATTTAGGGTACATCTGCCCTTTGCACTGAGCATTAAAGCAGAAGTGAAGGCCGCTTTCCTCTCATTTTAATAGCTTGTGTATTTGTGAGGGTAGAGTCTCTTTCCCTGGCCCACCAAAAGGTTGCTTTTAATTTTGTCTTTTTCTTTTCCTGGAAGTATCAGTATCACTCAGGCATCTATTTTCAGGGATGAAAGTGCTCCTTCTTTTAGCTCTTCTCTAAACTTCTCAGATAATGAATGAAAATCAGTTATTGGAAAAGTAAATTTCCTTATTAAAACATTTTCTGTTTATTATTTCGTAGTAACATATTAAATGATAGCTGATGATTAACACAGAAAATTGACAGTTGAATTAAAATTCTTCTAGTTTCTTAGACTAAATGTTCTCCTGCCTCTGAAAGGTCCAGCAGGTTCTTAAAATAGTAAGGACTGTGTGGATCAAAGTTTTTCCACCTTCTCATCTTATTGTTTTAATGTATATTTTAGGATCAATCAAGTGATTTTTATCAGGTTGTGGAGTCTTCCTTTCCTCTAAGGCTAATGGGGTCGCAGTGCACCTTGATAGCTTCTCTTGTTGAACCTCCTTGTTTGTTGTGTTTGTGATGCATTCAGTTCTCATTTACATGTGGTTTATCCCTTATGCCTGGGATCTGCTTTGCACATATAATGCCTGCTTGGCTCTTTGGTTTTTGTTTTTGTTTTTACTTTTTTTTTTAAGATTTTTTTTTTTTTTTGACTTGGACTGTTTATATAAAGACTTTATTGAATTTGTTACAACATTGCCTCTGTTTTATATTTTGGTTTCCTGGCCACAAGGCATGTGGAATCTTAGCTCCCTGACCAGGGATTGAACCTGCACCCTCTGCACTGAAAGGCGAAGTCTAAACCACTGGACAGCCAGGGAAGTCCCTTGGCTCTTTAAACTGAATCAAAAGACAATTAGTGGCAGGGTTTCATAGTGAGCGATAGTGGCATTTAATTGTGTTCTAGAGCCAGTAGTCACAATTGTTCGTTTATTTTAAAAAATATTTTCTCTCTTGTCGGACCATGACTGCATGTTTTAGTAGGAAGGGCATTTGGTCATAAATTTCCTCGATCTGCCGCTTCTTCCTACCAGTCATGGAATTGTAGTTTTCACAGTGTAGGCCGGGAATGATCTTTGTTTGCACAGCTTAGAACATTTTGGTCAGAATCCCACAAGATACTGTATGTGAAAACATTCTGGGAAACATTCAGCACTGTTTTTATGTTCTAATGAGTACATAGGTGATATTTGTACTTTTAAGAAAAATTGTCCAAGTCTCAAGGGATTTTTAAAAAAGTATGTAACGCAAAAATATGGAGATCTTAAGAGAAATTATAGTTGGTTGTTTTTGAACTGTTCTAAAGTTGGCCTTTTTTATGGTCTTTCCTCTGAAAAACAACCAGGACGGTCATAATATCTCCTTTTATTCTGATAAATACGAAATTGAACAAGTGACTTTAAGATAGCACTTAAATATCCAGGATTTGGATAACTTAATTAGAAGATAGCATATCTTTTTTCCTTCTAAAAGAATACTTTAAAAAAAAATTCTACAGGGGCTTTCTAGGTGGCGCAGTGGTTAAGAATCCACCTGCCAGTGCAGGGGACACGGGTTCGATCCTTGCTCCAGGAAGATCCCACATGCCACCAAAAAAAAAAAAAAAAAAATTTTTTTGCGAATACTGATTTAATTGAATGAACAACCAGCATGTTGCTTTTTCCATGCGGGGCATTGTTCTCAGTGTTTTATAAGCATTAACTCTTGCAGTTCTCCTAACAATCCTTTGAGGCAAGTACAACTGTTACCATTTGACAGAGGGAGGACCTGAGAGGCACAAAGCAGTTTTGGGCCTGTCCAGGTTCACACTTGGCAATGAGGGAGCCCAGATCTGAACCCTCTGTGATAACTGCCATGGCCAGGCCCCGTGCTTGATATGGGGCATCCTGCACTGGCCCTGCCTCCCATCTTTATATTCTGGTGAGGGAGCAGGGGCCAGAAGGGGCAGCAGGCGCTGAGAAGACACGGAGGCTTTCTGGTCACCTCCTTCCATGGCCTCTTGCCCACCATATTGGTTCCTAGCAGTGAATTAGAAAATGACTCATGCAAATCGCTGGCACTAATTGTTGAAATGGATCATACACACAGAAGGTAGACATCCAAAGGCAAAGAACATGCCCTGGCAGTTTTTCTTTTTACTGCCTGCCCCGCCCTTGGGTTGCGAGTTTCTTCACTGCAGAGTAGCTATCATACATCAAAAGAAGTTATGCAGCTATCTGTGTTTGCCTATCACAAAACCTGCCTTGCAAGGCTGACGTCAACTAAAACCCAGTGTCTTCAGATAGGAGGAGGAAAGGCCCATCTTTTTAAACTTTTGGGACTAGGCAAGAACCAATAAGTCATCGATTTATTGTAGAGAGATTCTTCTTACCACTTTATGGCAATGACATAAAAATGGTTATGAGTATGTATAATGAGAATACTAGCAGAATGTTTATCAGCTGGGTAGCTAACTCTAAAGCCCTAAAACAAAACCAAGAGTGTTTTACTGCTAATCAGTGAAGAGAGTCATTTAGAGCTACAGAATTGATTTAAAATCCCTTTTTGTAGTTGGCAAAAACAGCTTGTCTGTATCCATAGCTTGTTTTTTTTTTTCTTTTGAAATGGAGATATTGAATGAAAGCAATTCACTGTGGCTTGGGTTGTCTGTCTGCTAGCTAAATTGTTGAGATTTGGAGTAGATAATTCCCAATTTAGAGGTAGCATTGTAATTTGAAGGAGGCCTCCTACAGGGGACCAGCCCTCCTGTCTGATCAGAAGTGAGAGGCAGCAGAGTGGTGGGGGACCTATCTGTAGGGAGGGTGCTCAGAGAGCACTAACAAAGAGGAAAAGGAAGACACGCCTGAGACACGCCTGTGCTCAGCTGCGTGGAGGGAGCTGGTTCTCTAGTGCTTTGCTCATTCTTGCCTGATTTTTCCCGAACGCTTTCCCTGGCAGCGTATTCCGTGGAAGGCAGGGCAGTCAGGAGCAAGGTCAGGTCCTCAGACTTGGTGGTGTTGCTGTCACAGATTTGATGCTTGAAGAGTTAAGCACTCCTTTGGTGTCATTTTCATCAACCGGGATACATTCTTCCAAACATTGTTATTGTGAAATCTCATGATTATTTAATGTTCATCTGATGAAAGTGTCAGTTCTATAAAAATGAATATCTGATTGGTAATGGAAATCAAGTGGTATTTCATGTGTTTATGTAATAGACTATGTTGGTACACATTTTAACTTATAAATGGGAAGAAGCATGGCTAGTTTTTTATCATTACTTGATTGGAATGGGGTAAAAAGTTCATTTTCACAATTCTATATCATCCTTTAAGAAGTCTACAAATGAAGTGGGCTTCGATTTATTTTATTATTTGGATATTGCTGCTAAATTTTCTAATTCCTCACTGTACCTCTCTTGCCATCAAATTGGGGTTGAATTTGGACCCTCTGTGTCGTCTCATCTCTCACTCAGTAGTTGGCTTCCACCCCAGCAGCCTTCTGTTCACAATTGAAGGACCTCTGTCTTTAGTCAGGAGTCACTGTGGATGTGTTGTAGTTCTGAGTGTAGAAGGGACCTAAGTGCTTCAGGATGGGAGACTGAAGGCTTAGCCTTGTATCTGCCCTCTTGGCCCTGAGTTCTCTGTTGACAGCTGCCAGATGCCTGTCTTAGCTGTCTCACTTTGTCAAGTGGTAGAAACCCTATATTTCTTCCTGATACAGTGCTTATCAGAGTATCTTTATGTGATACTTACTAAATGTTTGTTTAACTATTGAGTTAACTGAGATTGTTGGCCAGCCCTCATCTAACTACCTTTTAAAAGTATAGTCCTTTGTGAAGTTGTATCTTTTGTATTTCTTTTCTAAAATATTTATTATTTGGTTGTGTCGGGTATTAGTTGCAGCACGCAGGACTTTGTTGCAGTGTGTGGGATCCTCCACTGCGGTGCACAAGCTCCTCATTGCCGCGCCGGGCTTCTCTCTAGTTGTGGTGCCAGGCTCTAGAGCACATGGACTCTGTAGTTGCAGCACATCGGCTTAGTTGCCCTGCAGCATGTGGGATCTTAGTTCTCCAACCAGGGATCGAACCCATGTCCCCTGCATTGGAAGGCAGATTCTTAACCGCTGGACCACCAGGGAAGTCCCTCTTTTATAATTCTTAATTTTATCTTTTACTAGTTAAAAAGCATCACAATATGATTAGCTTGCCTCTGATAAATCAGTAAATGGGCTTACAGATTTTAGACTTTATTCAAATGTTCTAAAAAGTTGTTTATTCCTATTGCTGAACTGATCTTAGTCACTTGTCCTTCCTTGGAAGGTGGTGGAAATCTTACCCTTTACAATTAACCAGGTCGCTGTCTCTTACAATTGAAGTATTTAGTCCACTCAGAGTCCAGCTTTGTACCCAGCTGGGTTAAGTTGTTTCTTTTGTACATCTCAGTCCTTCAGGTCGTTTCCCTTTCCCTCTGGTGGGGAGGGGGCATACTTGGAGGGAAGGCTGATGCCAAAGGGATCTCCTGGAGAGTTGCTCCCACCCACAGGTCCTTGACATCTGGCCTGGATGGTCTGCCAGGTCATCAGCCCACTCCACCACCCCTCTCCACTACCCTTCGCTGGGGAATGTCTGGGTCCCCTGCCACTGCCTACGCTTCCGAGTTCCCCTCAGTGGACATGCCACGGCTCTGACTGAAAGTCTGCCTTTACTCCTCTGAGTACCTCCTTTCTCCTGTGAAGCTCCAAGTCTGGAAGGGCTGGCTGCATACTTCCTGTATCAATTTCTAAGTTCTCCTTGAGCAGGGCATGTGGTAAAACTCTGATCTAGTTCTCCAGGCTTGGTGTTGCTGTAGTTAAAAGGGGTAAAGGAAATTTAAAAAAATTTTTTCTCTCTTGGGTAATGCCTCATTTTAAGACCTTTTGAAGTTTTCTGGTTCACAGCCAGTTGGTGCACTATTTATTCTAGACATTGCTGGTCCCTCCATCCCAGGGCATGAAGCCTCATGGCTTAGCCTGGGAAGGTCAAAGGCTATATGGAACCATGATATAAAATACCAGTTTAATAATTACAATGTATCCCTATAATTATATCAAGATTCTTCTTAAGCTGCTTCCATAAAAGGACCATATTTCTCTTTGTACCATACACCACTACACTGAAAAAGAAATTCAGACAGAAACTCAGTCCTTCAGAGTGATGGCAGGTGCCACAACTAAGTGCTGACACAGACTGTTAGAGGAGTGACCACCCCAATTGAAAAAGTCTCTGTCTCTTGATGCAGAGTACGTGTGGTTTTTTTTAACTTAACTACTTTTCTTTCTTCTTTTCCTTTTAAAATCTGGTTGACAATTGTCTTAATGCCTGTTTGGTCATTTCTGCTAAAATGCAAAAAGACATTAATAAATAAATGTCATACATTGGTAAAGCCTCAGTATTGTTCGTTGAGGGAGGTTAAAGCAGGCAAAGGTACTGGGCCTTGAATTCTTATTGCTAGAGTGATATAAAAGCAAAACCCAGAGTCAAAGCTGTCTCAGTCACATATTTATGGACAAATGAATAGCTGATTCAGTTCACAGAGTAAAGAAATAGTTCTGGCCCAGAATTATCTTAGTAGATATTATATAACTTGTATCTTAAAAACAATTACATTTTAACCACAAGGTGACAGTATTAGGAGCTAAACTGCTTATGTTATTTTCTTTATTCTTTAGTCAAAGAAAAAGAATTAGAAGATGGTTTAACCATTTAACTTTTTACTCTTGAACTAGATGTGCACTTGGATTTGGAAGACCGCCTGGCAAAATTTATGAAGACGGAGGAAGCCATTATATACTCGTATGGGTTTGCCACCATAGCCAGTGCTATCCCTGCTTACTCTAAGAGAGGGGACCTTGTGTTTGTGTAAGTAACCTTTACCTACCTTTCTCATCAGAACTCCTTTGGAAATAATATTGGCCCTCCTACAGAATTCCTTTGTTAGAGGTCATCTGCCTAAAATAATATTGACTTTTCTTTTTTTCATCTTTAAAGAAATATATAGTCACCCAGCCAAGTAGTTCTACAGAATTAGTGAGACCTCCACTGCAAGGATGCCTAAAGGTGTCGGTACTTGGTTATCTGCCATTATGATTTTATTTAATGATGTGAAGAATACCACACTTATGCAGAAGGGGTCAGCCCTCTGCCTTCCCTATGCAGCTCTGTGACAGCGTGGTATCCTTGTGAGTCCATGGTCATGACCCACATAGTCACTCATACTACCTGATAAAGTCACTGCACTTCTCAGCACCCTCGCTGCAGCTCCTGGTCTCTACTGACCTTGCTTCATGGCTTGTTAAGAACATAGAAGTCAGGAGTTGAGGAAGTCCTTAACTTTCCAGGAGCAAATCTGCATGCTTGCATACGTGTGCACTGGATGCATGGTGTTGCTGTTTACTGTGGAAGGGAGGAGCAGAGAGGAGTAGAGTGAGGGCTGGCATAGCCCAGGCAGCTGGTTACACCCATCAGAAACACCTGCCGCTCGCCCCAGCCTCTGTTATCTTTTGAGGAGACTATTAAATGACTCTGTTAATTTTAGGTCTCAGGTTAACTTTTGTTTCCTCGTTTCCTTTTTAACACTAGCCAGACACTCCATTTAAGAGCCTCCATTGTTCCTAAAATAAAGATCCAAGTTCTTATTACGATCTTGTGCATTCTAGGCTACTGTTTTAGGCTCATTTTCTACCACTTTCCCTTAGGTGGTCTTGCTGTATAGCCTTACCAGCCTTATATGCTAGTTTCCTCTCAGGGCCTTTGAATGTTTACAAGTCCCTATGCCTAGAGTATTGCTCTTCCTCTCACCTCCTGCTTAATTCCTGTTCCTCCTGCACGTATCCCACCTCTGCAGGAAAGCCTTTCCCAGCCTCTCAGACCAGGTCAAGACCCCTTGCTACACGTGGAGAAAATTTTACAGCAGAGGAGTTTGGTATCCTTGTGAACCTGTGACCACATAGGCACTCACATGGCTGTCAGAATCACTCTGTGTCTCAGGCCTCCCTTATTTACATACACGGGGGTGTGCGCGTGTGTGTGCGCACACACACCGTTGCTGTTTGCTCATCTTGCCTCACCCTCACTGCTCTTTTACAGCACTTTGAACAGCCCGTTGCCCAGGATAGATAGCACATGCTCCTTAGTAGTGCTCAGTAAATAGTAGTTCAGTGAGTGAATGAATGGAGGCTGGAGCTCAAAAGAGGGGGGTGGTCCAAGTGACGGGACTTCAGAGCCCCTGTACTGTCCTACTGCTTCCCACTCACTGTCGGAGCACCTGTAGTGCAACAAGTGCAAGCACACGCTGCAGCGCTGACTCTCCCTGGGTTTTCAGGGCGCTTGTGGCCCATTCTTCCCCACAGCCCTGCAGCAGTTACCTGAGAGCGCTGCAACACATGGCCTGGACCTGAGTGGAGTTGTTTCCCAGTGTGACCATGAAAATGAATGTTTTTATGAATTTCTTGCATAGTTTAAAAAATCAGTAATAATAAAGACTCATCACAAATTTGAGAGCCACTGATTTAAAGTGTTTCTGGGTTTTTAGTAAAGCACGGTTAAAGAAAACTACAGTGTCATCCAGTATCACTTTATACAAGAACCCTACCATAAATTCCTTCTTGAGTTTAAAGTCCAGAAAAAATTTACAGTTACAGTTGAACTTGTATGCTTCCTTTGTCAGATAATAAATACTATATTGTCCTTTTGGTTTTCACTGCTAGGAAACCTAGTCTAAATTCACTTTCAAATCTTATGCCTGGTGTCTTAAAACTTCAGTTTCTAGTGAGTCATTAGACAACTTAATTATTCCCGTATACATAATTTTAAATATTCCACCTGAAATTCATTTGAAAGTAGGGACACTAGAGGTAAAAATTGTGTTTAGTAAATTGTTTGATAAATTGTTTTCGATAAATTCATTAGGCACAGACAATATGTCCAGTGTTTTATTTTCTTTCTTTTGTAGTAAACAGTGAGAATGCTTTGCCAGTAGGTCTCAGAACAATGGTTGTTTGTATGTGTAAGTCTTTCCTTGTCACTCTGTCTTTCTATTACTTTATGTACCCTTTTCAAATGAAATGTCCTATATTGAGATAATTGTGGATTCACGTACACTTGTAAGAAATAACACAGAGATTTTCTGTGCCCTTTACCCAGTGTTCCCCAGTGGTCACTTCTTACAAAACTGTGATACAGTTTCAAAACTGGGATGCTGACATTGATAAAGTCAAGACAGTCCCTCACGTTGCCACCCCCATGTCTCTTCTACCCTACCCACTCTTTAACCCCTGGCAGCCACTCACCTGTTCTCCATTTCTATAATTTCATCCTTTCAGGCTTGTTGTACAAATGTAATCATGCAATAGGTAATGTTTAAGGATTGACTTTTTTCATTTAGCATTAATTCTCTGGAGATTCTCCACAGAGTTGTTGTGTGAATCAAGAGTTTGTTCCTTTTAATTGCTGAGTCATATTCCATGCTATGGATACACCAGTTTGTTGAACCATTCACCTGTTAAGGACGTCAGAGTTGTTTCTAGTTTGGGGCTCTTACAAATAAAGATGCTGTAAATATTCATGTTAGGTTTTTCTGTGAACATAAGTTTTCATTTCTTTGGGATATGTACCAAGGAATGCAGTTCCTGGTCATAAAGTATCATGCATTTAGTTTTTTAAGAAATTGTCAAACTTTTCCAGAGTGGCTGTGTTATTTTACATCTCCATCAACACTGTATAAGTGATCTAGGAGCATTTTCTGTAGTCACTTTTTTTTTAAAGATTTTAGTCATTCTGATAGGTGTGCAAAGATAGTTTATTGTGCTTTTAGTTTATATTTCCCTGATGACTAGCTGTATTTACTGTTTTTAGACTTTGGCTTGACATCAAGGTAATACTTCATAAAGCCCATTTGAAAGTGTTCCCTCCTATTTTCTGGAGAAATTGTATAAAATTGTTGTTAATTCTTTATATGTTTGGTAGAATTCTCCAAAACAGAATTCTGTAAAAACACCTGGGCCTGGAGATTTTTTTTTTTTAAGTATTTTAACTATACATTTAATTTCCTTAGTACTTATAAGGCTATTGAAATATTGAGTGACTTGAGGTATTTTGTGTTTTTCAAAGAATTGATCCATTTCTCCTAAATTGTCAAATTTGTATGTGTAGCATCCTGCAGACCCCTGTTTCCTTCCTAACTGGTGATTTCTGTCTACTCTCTTTTCTGTCATTCTTGCTAGAAATTTGTCAGTTTTATTGATCTGTTCAGACAATCAGCTTTTTGTTTCATAGATTTTTCTACATTGTATTTTTGTTTTCATTTCCACTGATTTATGGTATCATTTCCTGCCTTCTGCTCATTTTCAGTTTTCTTTGCTCTTTCTAGGGAACTTCAATTACTGATTTGACTTTTCCTCCTTTCTAATGTATTAGATCTATGAATTTCCCTCTCATCACCGCTGTAGTTGTGTTCCACAAATTCTGATGTGTTTATTTTCATTTTCATTTAATTTTTGCATTTTATTTTCCTTTAGACTTTCTTTTTGACTCATGGGTTATGTGGAAGTGTGTTTGGTTTCTAAGCATTTGGAAATTTTTAATTTGCTATAGGTTTTTTATGGTTTATGATGTGGCCTATCTTGGAATATGTTCCATAGTCACTTAAAAAAGAATATTTTGGCAAATACAGAGAAAAGGCTATGTGAGGACACCAGTGAGAAGGTATCACTCCATGATAGGACACATGTGCTTAATTTCCTTTTTAAAAAGTCACTGATATGCAAATTAACAGCCCCAAAAAAATCTGTACAAAATGTTCATTTGCCACTTCTATCTTTTAATCTACTGAGAGAGAGCTAGTTTAATGTGTTGACTTCCTAAGGTATACTTCTACCTATAAAAGTTTTAGTGAGACAAAAAGTAATTTACATATGAAATTTTATTTACCCTTTGAGAGAAATTTTTTTTGTCATTATTATTAAATAGAAAAGAATATTCTGCTAAATGGAGTGTTCTATAAATGACAATTAGGTCTTCCTGGTTGGCAGTGTTTTTGAGTTCTTCTATATCCTTACTGATTTTCCATTTGGTAGTTCTGTCAGTTGTTGTGATTTGTCTGTTTCTCCTTTCACTTCTATCAGTTTTGTTTCTTATCTTTCACAGCTCTGTTATTTTGTGCATATTTAGGATGTTTTCTTGATTAATTAACCCTTTTTATCATTATATAATTTCTTTCTGTGTTTCTAGTAATTTTCTTTGCTTCAGTGTCTGCTTTATCACTTACTAACATAGGCACTCTGCTTTCCCTTTTGAATGTTTGGTATACTTATTGTGTTTTATATATATATGTATAAATATATATATATACACATGTACACATATGTACATACACACATACTTATTTTATATGTAAATATATATACATACACGTGTGTATATACACACACACATATATGTACACGTAAATGTATGTGTATATATATATACATACATACTACCTATATTATTGTATTTAACATATATATATAGTGTATAACTATATATATAAAACTACACACACACATATTCCCTTACTACCTCTTTACATTTGAAGTAAATTTCTTACAGGCAGCATGTTTAATCCACTCTGCCACCCTCTGTTTTTAAATTATATATTTTAGCCATTTACATTTAATGTAATTATTGATATGAGAGCATTAATCTCCCAATTTTTATTTTTTGTTTCTTGTTTTTCTCTCTGTTTTTTTTTTTTTTTTTCCTGATTTTCTCAGGAAAATTGAATGTGTTTTGGAGTTCCATTTTTATTTATCTTATTTATTTTATTTATTTGTTTTTGAGTGTGTCTCTTTCTATAGTTTTTTAGTCATTGCTCTAAGTATATTATATGTACACATAAGTTATCACATTCTACTGGTATCTTCGTTTTACCAGTTCAATTATAGAATCTTTTATTTTCCTTTACATCCCCTTATTCTCCTTGTTCATAATACAGTTGTTTTAAGTATTTCCTGTAAACACTTTGAGAACCACATCAGATAGTGTTATAATTTTTACTTTAACCATCCAAAATAATTTAGAAAACTCGGGAAGAAGAGCCTTTGTGTGTGTTTGTTCATACTTTTTACAGTGTTCTTTCTTCCTTCCTGATAATCTAAGATTCTTTAATTTATTTATTATTCCTATGTGGAGAGCTTTCTCTAGCCATTCCTTTAGGGGAGGTCAGCTTGGGATAGATTCTCTTAGTTTCTTTTCAGCTGAGAATGTCTTCTCCCCTTCATTCCTAAAGGGTATTTTTGCTAGTTTTGGATTCTTTCAGCATCTTTTCTTTTGGATTCTTCCAGGTCTTTTCTTTTAGTATTTGAAAAATATTGTGACTTTTTTTTCCAATGTTCCTGTTTTCTGATGAGAAATCCACTGTCACTCAAATTGCTGTTCTCTTATACATCAGATGTCATCCTTCTTGTGCTGTTTTCAGGCCTTTTTTCTCTGTCATTAGTTTTCAGAAGTTTGACTATGATTGCATTGGCATTTATTTGTTTGGGTTTACCTGCAAGAATTTCACTCAACTTCTTTAATCTATAGTTTTAAGCCTCTTCTTTAATCTCTAGGTTTTCAGCTTTATCTCTTTATGTACCTTTTAGCCCCATGCTCATTTTCTTCTTTGGAACTCCACAGAAGTGGAGTTTGGAACTCTTGAATGTTGCATATTTTATTGTAGTCCTACAGGTTCCTGAGACTCAGTTCTTTCTAGTCTATTTTCCCTCTGCCATTTACACTGACTTGATTTCTACTGTTATATCTTTCCGCTCACGGATTCTTTCCTCTCTCCATTCTGCTTCCTGAGTTCGTCCACTGTGCTTTTTCTTTTGACTGTTTTGCTTTTCAATTCTAATATCTCCACAGGATTCTTCTTTGTATCTTCCTTTTCTCTGCTGAGGCTTCTTGTTTTTCACTTGTTTCAAGCTTGTTTATAATCACTCATTGAGACATTTTTATCATGACTGCTGTGAAGTCAGCATCAGATCATCCTGACAGCTCTGTTATCTCAGTACTGGTGTTTGTTAATTGTTTCATTTTGTTTTTTCATTGTTTGATATTTTCTGATTCTTGGTATGACAAGTGAAACGTGAACATTTTCATATTATATTATAATTTATGCTTCATTTAAACTTTCTGTTTTAATTGGCTTTCTCTGACAGTCTTCCATCAGGGGCAGGGGGCTGCTGCTGCCTCATTACTGCCAGTTGGAAGTACAAGTCCAGGGTCCCCACGGGGCCTGCACTGACACTGAGGTGGGGTTATTTTCATTTCTGCTGGTTGTTGGTGAGAGTCTTACTTTTATCTGAGCCTCCCCTGACACAGCCTAAGCGTAGAGAGGGGAGAGTGCCTCTTCCTGCAGCGGGCTGGAAGTTGGGTCTCTCCACATGGTCTTCACAACACCACAGTGGAAGTCACATGTTACTATCCAGCTGAGATCCAGTCCGGGTTGCCTTCTCCGACAGCTCCCTCAGGGGTGTTGGGGACCCTTGTTGTGGCCTTATATGGGCTAGAGTCTAGGTCCCTATCTCAGCCTTTGCTAGAGTGGAGAGGATGGGCCCAGGTTTTTCTGTGGTTTAGCTTCAGTAGAGACATAATTATTTGCTGGGATGCCCCCTTTTCCTGTCGATTTGGCTACAGGGAACAGACTTTTCAGAGCTTTTTGTCTATGCCTGTTGGCATTTCCAGTTTGCTAGCTGCATCAGCTTGACGTCAGGAAAATCCAGGAACTTGTTTCATGTCATTTCTCAGATCCCTTGCTGGTCTGACTTTTCTCTCCATTTTTCAGCGTCATCTTATGTTTGTCTTATACATAAAGTCCAGGATTTTTGGTTGTACCCAGTGAGAAAAGTAGGGAAAACATGTCTGTCAGAAGTAGAAGTCTTGTGTGTACTTTTAAGTAATACACTTAATTTAAGAACTATATCCCACCCCCCCCCCCCGCCAAATTAACTCAATTTAGATCTTACTGAAGTTTTAATCTGCATGACTCAGAGTTCTCCCCTGGGTTATATAAGGTCAACAATCCAGTATTCCTTTTCATACAGCGATGACAGAGTGGTGGCCAGTCAAATCAGAGATGCCACTGATGGTGAGATGCACCAGTGTTTCACTTCTTTTTCAGAAAGAGAAAATCACAGTGAATAAACTAATATGCCATCCATGTAGTAAGATGCATGCTGATTTCTCAGAAGTCAAAATATGGCAAGAGTTTGCTTCTTGGAACAGAATCAATACAGTGGTTATATGGAAAGACTCACAGAGTGAAGTGCAAACAATAATGTATTAATGTTCAAACGTGTTTTATGTATTTGCCATGTTCAGTTTAGCAAATGGATGTTGGTCAACATACAGAAAGCAAGCATTCCTGTTCTGGGAATATTGGCAGGACCCTTTAAACTCCAATTTGGTGGGTCTCTCTTCCTTGCAGAGATAAAGCTGCCTGCTTCGCCATTCAGAAGGGATTACAGGCATCACGTAGCGACATTAAGCTATTTAACCATAATGATATGGACGACCTGGAGCGACTGCTGAAAGAACAAGAGATAGAAGATCAAAAGGTACGATTCTTTTGAAGAAAGTTATACAGTTCTTTTGTATTTTCTAACCAGCTAAATTATAAATGAAATGGTAATTTGTCACAAAAACTTGCCTGTGGATAACATTTGGATATTAAATAAAGGTGTTCCTGCTTATTAAATGTCCCTTAGATTAGAGAGCCAAGTCTGCTAGTAATTGCCTCATCATTGCCATAACGATATATGGCAAATTTGGGGGAAGGTTTTCTAGGCAGTATTCTAGAAGAGAAAAACAGCATACATTTTGGGGGTGGAGGGATGTAGACTCAACTCTACAGAAGTAACACCAGAACTCATTAGGGTGTTAACAAGGTGTATTTAGTGAATTCAAAGTAGGCTTATTCATATCAGAATAAATCATGTATCGATTCACTGGAAGAAACAGTGGCAGCAGATCTTAATTTATGGATTTATGAACAAAGTGGGACTCTTTCTCCCTTCCCCAGCCTCATCCCAGAGCTGTGAGCAGCTGCTCCCTGTGGGGAGCAGCTGCTCCCTGTGGGAAGCAGCTGCCTCAAGCATGGTTTCCTTCCACCTTGCAGCCTGTCTATATTTCTTCTCAAGCACCTGCATAGCCGCTTGGGGCAGGGAGGGAATTAGGGGAGTGGAACTTGCTCTTTGTTGTTCTGATAGACAGTGGGACAGAGGAAACATGTTCAAAGCATCATTGTTAGAATTAGCATTTATTTGCCCCGACAACATGGGTGAAGAAGGTGGCTCTTGTCCGTAGTTCGGCAGCAGGAACCAGTGTGTGTGGATTATACTGGGAACCCAGTCACCACACCCTTTGCCTCAAACAGCACTTTCAAGTGGACTTTTCCAGTGTAACTCATCCATTACTGAAGTAACTGATAAAAATGTTCACCACATCCTTAATTTTGTGTTAATTTACATTTTTCCAGATATTTGCATTATTCCTTTTGGATTCTATCATCTTTGTTTAGGTGATGGCCTATGAGCAGCACTTCATGATTATACACACTCTTGTGTGTTTACGCATAGACATCCACTATTATATGGCAGATGTGCTATAGGCAGCATTTTATAATTATACAGTTTAGAAAAATCTATAGGAAAAATCTTAAAATTGAGACTGTTCCACCAATGAATTCTTCCTACAAATTGTAAAAAGATGTCCCTTTTTCTGATTCAGTAGTAGAATGCTACCATATTGAAAAAACACAGCCTTAGAAAGTGTGACCAATGAACCAGTCTGCTGTAGAGTTACTTTGCCAAGTTAGCATTGCACAAATTTGGAAAACAACATATGCATGTTTTGTGTATGTGTTTTATAAGATTTATAATCCGAGGAACTTTTTTTCTTAATGAGTAACAAGAAATAAAATTATCTTAAAATTTATTTCCATTTTATAGTTTTTACCTTTTTATTAATTAATTTATACCACATCTTCCTGCCAAGAGTAGGCTCTCTGAATTAGTTTACATTTTGGTTTTTAGAAATAATTCTTTTTTAATTTTGTTTTCACAAACATAATAAATATTAAATTTTTAAATATTTTCTACTTAGATGCTTATGTTTCCTTTGAAAATGAATTAAAATATTGCAACTTAGTCTGGGTTTGAATCAGACTTTTTTTGTCAATTTCTCAACTATTGGGGTTCATATATTTTTTCATTTTTCTATATAGAGTTCTCTTATCCCATTTTAATCCTTTTTAAAAAAAAGACAGTAGATAAAAATAGCAGTTCATAGAAGAAATACAAATAACTAAGCAAATGAAAAATAGTCTGACCTCACTAACAATTATAGAAATTAGGGTAAGGGTTTTTGCCTGTCCAATTAGGGAAAACTTCTTATGGTAATAATCAGTGCCACACTGATGTATGTTATGATACAAAGGGTCCTCCTGTAACTGAGGAGAGTTTCAATTGGCACAGCCTTTCTAGAGGGTAAATGGGCAGATATATTCTAGGATTCTTAAATATCCGTACCCTTTAGAGTGCTGTCTTTAGAAGATAATCAGAAATAGTGTCAAAGAATGAAGAATATTCACAATGTGATGTTTAAAAAAAACAAAATGAGGGAAACAACCTAAATCCAACACTGTGGGAATAGTTAAATAATTTATGGTATATCTACAAGGTGGAATATTAAATCTCCATTAAAATCATGGTTTAAGTATTAAATAATGTGAAAATGTTCACAAGAATATTTTTAAAACTCACATCCTAAAACTGTTGCAGTAAAATTCTGATTTGAACAGGGTAATTTACAAAGATATGTATTTACAACAAAGCCACAAGTTTGATCAGTGTGTGGTGTGACGAGCTCATTTGTTAAATTCTTTTTTGTACTTTTCCATTTCCCAAGGATGTCCCCGAGAATAAAATATTCCTTCATTGAATATTTTAAGATCAGAGGAAAGACACTTCATTTCCGAAAGGCAGGGAGAGGCAGGATGCCCCCATGTTCCCATCTGTGACCTCTCAGCCGACCCACAGCCTTCAGGTTTGAGTTAACAACGGAGCAAAGATGACCAAGAAAACTCCATGGTGTAAACGTTTGTGTACTGGAACACTTTTTTGAGCATTACATACAGCTGTGGGTTCTAAAATACCCCTTAAAGAATAGCTCTGTTTGAGTTTCTAGTTGTTCATTAGACAGAAGCTTAGAGGCAAGAAACCTTTGAGTAGAAAGGTTATGGCAAGCTCTATCTATGGAATGTTTTTAGCGCCGCATACCTGGAACATCTGCAGATTCAGCAATGGGAGTGGTTTATTAGCGGTTTCAGGTCAGTGGGATGTGGGAAGGTATGTGTTATTTGAACAAGTCCCTCCACCACACCACCTTTGGATGGATGAAGTCATAGTCCAGTTTTACTTGACCCAGTAGTGAGGAGTAAGGAAGGAAAAGGGTTTCATCTGTTTTTTGGTTGACAAGGGGATCAGCGTTTGTCTGTTTTTTAAATTTTTATTAGGAAAGTTTCTGACACAGTCAAAGGAAACAGTCGTATAATGAAGCCCCTGGTACCCCTCTGCCAGCTTTGTTTTCATTCAGTATCCTGCCATTCTCGTAGCATGTGAACCTTCATCCAGCCCCCCACTCAGTCCCTGTGGTGAGGGCTGTTGTCATCATTACAGTTCTTTTAAGCTGAAATTTACAGACACTGAAATGCATAAGTCTTAGTTACACCATTTTGACCAGCGCTTACACCTGTGTAGCCCAGGTATCATGGCCCCCAGCATGACATCAAACATTCCCATCTCCCTCAGAAAGTTCCCTTGGGTCCCTTTCCAGTCATTCTGGGCTTGGAGGGTTTTCTTTGTGTTTTAATATTCTCAGTGTCTGAACAGTTTGTGTGTGAGGCCTCCTAGTTGACTGTGTGACCTGAAAACATGTCTGAGAGAAGAAAGCACTGTTATTCATCTCAAAATAACAGCATCTCAGACCTTGAGCTTGAAATTAATTTAGTCTGACTGTCTATTTGTTTATCTTGGTGAATAAATCTTGTAGAGTGAAAGTGCTAGAGAACACATAACAGATTTTTTATTTGGAGTTACTGAAATTTAAAATGTCTGTATTTTTTTTTTGCTTTAAAAGAATCCTCGCAAGGCTCGTGTAACTCGACGTTTCATTGTAGTCGAAGGATTGTATATGAATACTGGGACTATTTGCCCTCTTCCAGAATTGGTGAGCAACCACGTTTATTCATTATTTTAGTATTCAGGTTATTTGGCACTTATGCCTTTTGTTTATGACCATTGTTAATGTATAACGTCTGCCTCGGTTTGCTTAATAGGTATCATAAGCACATTCTGATCATACTAGGGAAGTAGATTAACATTAAATGCCAACCCTGACCTTTAAAGAGTAATCAAGACTGTTTTTTAAAACCAACTTTATTGAGGTATGATTGACACGTAATAAAATACACTTTCTTTAAGTATACAGTTCGATACATTTTGATTGATGTATATCACCACCACTGCAGTCAAAATATAGAACATTTCTACCACTCGAGAAGTTCCCTCATGCCCCTTTACAGTCAGTTCCCCAATCCCTGGCCTAAGGCCACCATTGATCTGCTTTCTGTTTTGTAGTTTCGCTTTTTATAGAATTTCATGTAATTGAAATCATATAATACGTATTTTGTAAAACTCAGCTCTTTAACAAGGGGAAACAATATACTGTCTTTAGAAACCATGACTATTGAGATTTCTTTTTTTAGGTGAAATTCACATATCATAAAATTAGCCATTTTAGAGTGTAAAGTGGCATTTAGTACATGCAGAGTTGTGCAAGTTGTAAAACATTTTTGTCACTCCCAGAGAAGACCCAGTACCCGTCAAGCAGTCGTTCCCCATTAGCCCTTGCCTGTAGCCCCCACCAGTCTGCTTCCTGTCTGTGTGGATTTACCTATTCTGGATATTTCTGGGAAATGGAATTATATAATATATGACCTTTTGTGTATGGCTTCATTCACATCATCATTTCTCCAGTTCGTGGCATCATGTATCAGTACTTCATTCCTTTTAAAGCTAAGTAATATTCCATTGTGTGGATATATCACATTTTGATGTTTTTGTTAACAGATATTTGGATTGCTTCACCTTTCAGCATTTGTGAATAGTGCTGCTGTGACGATTCATGTACAAGTACTTGTTTGAGTCCCTGTTTTCAACTCTTTTGTGTATGCGTCTAGCAATATAATTGCTGGATCATATGGTAATTCTATTTTCAACTTATCAAGGAACCGCCATACTGTTTTCCACATTGGCTTGGACCATTTTACATTCCCACCAGCAGTGGAAGAAGGTTCCAGTTTTTCCACATCCTCACCAACATATACATGGTTTTCTAAAAAAATTTTTACCATTCTAATGTAGATATAAAGTATATTTGCATTCCTAATTTGCATTTCTTAAATAACTAATAATGTTGAGCCTAGCCTCCTGTGTTGGCCATTTGTATATCTTTGGAGAAAGGTCTATAGAGGTCCTTTGCCCATTTTTAAATTGGGTTGTCTTGTTAAGTTGTAAGATCTTTATGTATTCTTGGATATTAGACCCTTATCAGATATGTGATTTGCAAATATTTTCTCTCATTCTGTAGGTTGTCTTTTCATTGCTTTGATAGTGTCCTTCGATGCACAAAAGTTTTTAATTTTGGCAAAGTCCAGTTTATCTAGCTTTTTGTTGTTACTTGTGCTTTTAGTGTCATATCTAAGAAATTCATTGCCAAATCCAGGGTCATGAAGATATACCCCTATGTGTTCTTCTGAGATTTTTATAGTTTTAGCTCTTATTTTAGGTCCTTGGTCCATTTTGACTTAATTTTTGTATATTCTGTGAGAGAGGGGTTCAGCTTTATTCTTTTGCATGTGGTTATGCATTTGTCCCTATACCATTAGTTGAAGAAACTATTGTTTTCCTGTTGAATGGTCTTGGCACCCTTGTCAAAAATCAATTGACTGTAGATATGTGGGTTTCTTTCTGGACTCTCAGTTCTGTTCCATTTGTCTATATGTCTAGCTTTATGCTAGTACTATGCTTAATTACTTAATTCATGTAGCTTTGTGGTAAACTTTGAAATCAAGATACGAGTTCACCATCTTTGTTATTTTTCAAGATTGTTTTGGTTATTTGGGGTGCCTTGAAATTCCATTTGAATGTTAGCATTAGCTTTTCCATTTCTGTAAAAAATGCTATTGAGACTTTTTTTTTTAATAGGAATTGAGTATTTAGATTGCTCTGGAAAGTATTGCTATCTTAATGATACTAAGTCTTCTCATTGATGAACATGGAATGTATTTCCATTTATTTCAATTTTCTTCAGTTTCTTTCAGTATTTGTGGTTTTTACTGTAAAATCTTGTGCCTCTTTGGTTAAATTTATTCCTGAGTATTTTATGCTATTATAGATGGAATAGTTTTCTTAATTTCCTTTTTGGATTGTTCACTGCCAGTTATAGAAATACAATTGACTTTTGTGTATTGATCTTATATTGTGCAACTTTTGCTGAACTTGTTTATTAGCTGAAATAGTATTTTTGTGGATCTTATTCTATATGTAAAATCATATCATCTGTGAAAAAAGATAATTTTACTTCTTTCTTTCTAATTTGGATGCCTTTCTTTCTTTTTCTTGCCTGATTGTCTAGAACTTCCAGTACAGTGTTGACTAGAAGGGGCAAGAGTGAGTGTCTTTGTCTCATTCCTGATCTTTAAAGGGAAGCTTTCAGGCCATCACCGTTGAGTCTGATTTTGGCTGTGGGTTTTCCGTAAATGCCCTTTATCAAATTGAAGAAATTCCCTCCTGTTTCTTATCTGTTGAATGCTTTTCTCATGAAAGGTTTGGGTTTTGTCAGATGCTTTTTCTACATCAGTTGAGGTAATCATCTGGTTTTCCTTCATTTTAATAGTGTATTACACTGATTTTCCTGTAATAAACCACCATTGCATTTGACCACTAAAATCTGAATCTATGAGTCCATCAGTTGAATAAGGATTCAAAATAAAGGCTTCATATCTTATTTTTTAAGTTTTTCACTGTTTCTTGAGGAAATCTAGATATACCTTAACTGTCAATAAAGGAGGTGATTTGTTTTCTTTGCCTTCCTTTTGTGAATGTCAGAGACTGACAGGCTAATGTAGGAGAGATAGTAGGCCACAGGATACTAGAGCTGTGTGTTACAGGGGTACAATAGTAAAGCAGTGCTGATGGGCAGACATACTGCCAATGAAAGAATGTAAAGTATAGGAACAGATCAAAGTACGTAAAGTATTGAGTATGTAAAATTACAGGATACAAATTAGGGTTTGACGAAAGAATTCCTGTTTTGTTTCATTTGTCTATTTGTATACCAGTACTGTAATAATATTATTAAATATTTTCTAAAACATGGTTTTTAGAAACTTATTCATATAACATCTCATATTGATGGATGAGAAAGAATCAGTGTTGAAAAGATTTAATTCTCCCCAAATTAGTTTGTTGTTAATGAAAATTCAGCTAAAAGCCCATTGGGCCCGCCCCCCCCCCCCCATTTGATATAGATTAGCAAGATTAGCCTGTATAATCTTGATGGTTAGAAAATAAATTATCAGAGACTCATGATATGAGACATCAACCCATTTTATATATTTCTGTGCATTATTTCTATAGTTTCAGTGGAAAAAAATCTTAGTAATTAAACATTAAATAATTAAAAGTATGATTCTGGCACAAGTGAAGATTACATGAGTCATGGAAAAATTTAAGAGCTCAACTTATGTCATATATATAAAAATATAGTGGTTGATAATCACTATTTTAATTCAGCTGTGAAACTGATCACATATATATCATAAAGTAGTAAATCAGTTAAACATTAGGAGGGAAAAAATCTGTACACATGTTCAGCCTCCCAATGTATAAACAAAAAAATTTAGGAAATGATTAGAACAACATATAGATGAATATGCATCTATACATTTGATGGGAAAGCAAAGGGAAAAAAAGGATTAAAAAACATGTTAATGAAAACTTCTTCTGCACTAAAAAAATGAATCTACATTGAAACACAGTGCCTCGGGGGAAGAATATGTACAACATTTCCCTAGGAGTTTTTGTGTGTAGTCAGACCAATATTCAACAGATAGATTATGTGTCTGTACTCATAATGTCTTAACAGTTCCTTCTTTAAAGATTGGCATTGTGCTGTCTGTATTATTGAGTTAAATTGAATCATTTTAGAGCATCTAAAGTACAGTCAGTTTTCATTATTCGTGGTAGTTATATTCTATATAGTGTCTCTGTGTGTGTGTTTGTGTGTGTGTGTGTGTATTCATGTTCTATAAATGTGCTTCAAATACTGAATTACCAAATCTAAACTTTTGTTCCTAGGGCAAATACAGAGTTACTTTTCTGCAACATCTAATCACAACATTTTCATCAGTCCCTCAATACATAACCTTGTTTTATACATGTTTCTATTTAAGGACCCCTTATTTACTATATATTGTTGATGTAATCACATTGAACTCATGGCCAACAGTACTATAACTCAGGCCTGAATGAAGCTTATGTAACACACACATTTTTTCCATAAGGCACATCACAGCCTTCTTGCACTTAGGTACACTAGATCCGACTTCAGCACTGTGCATTGGGGCCCATTTTAAACAACAAAATCACCAACGAAAAGCACAAAATGCGAAAAACGTGGCAGTAAACAGAACGTGAAAAGGACACTTCTTTACAGTATAAGCTGAAGCAGTAGCCTGTTAACTCAGCTGGGAAGGTGCATTTCAGGTGACTCAAAGTTTTCACCACCCTGCAAGTATGCCCTAAGTATTGATTTGGGGTTACAAATAAATTTTGGCAAGTAGGCAGATTCGCAAGTATGAATCCACCAATATTGGAGATCAACTGTACATTTTTTTTCTCCTTTTTATTTTAGGTTTAATTGCATTCTTCCCCATATATTCTGTGTGCTGCTAATCATCAGTATTTTAAAGTTGTGTTTATTTACCACTTAGGTTAAGTTAAAATACAAATATAAAGCAAGAATCTTTCTGGAAGAAAGCCTTTCGTTTGGAGTCCTGGGGGAGCATGGCCGAGGAGTCACCGAACATTTTGGAATTAGTGTAAGCTCTCCTCTTATGGAACATTCCCTCGTGTAGTGACCGCCGTGCAGCTCCATCCTGCTGGGCAGGTTTCATGGGCACAAGACAGTGCTCCTCACTGATGTGCGGGGTGCCGCTTTGGTGTCTGTCACTTCACTGAGCCCACAGAGGACTGGGTCAGCCAGACCAGGGGCCCCATCTTCCCTTGGAACCTATAAACTTAAAGTGGCTAATCATAGAATTTGTGTTCTGTTTACAGGGTAGCATCTGATCCCAGCTTTCAGTGTTTCTTCCCTAGAAACAGTTAAATTTGCCTTCCAGTTTTTCCTTAAGATCAGTAAGAATTCCCTAAGTTGACCTTTAGAAAGTATTTGTGATAGCAGTGAAAAGATGTTCTTTCTAATATTTAAAATTCTATATTCTCTGTTATTTGTTGGGGGGGTGGGGGTGGGCGCAGTTTATATACATAATGTCAGAAATACCACCAGCATAGGTTCACAAAGCCCCTCTGGGTCCCAGACAACTGGAGTGAGTTTGTCATCTTCTCTCTTGCTGAAGAGAAATGAGCCTCAACTAGCCCCATTCTTAGTGGTTTTTGCTCCTAGAGCCTTGGGGAGGAACAGTGTGGGCCCATCTGTAGAACCTATCCTCACCCACTACTTTGTGGTCATTATGAAGGAAGCTTTTCTCCAAATCTTGTGCATAAAAGTTTTTTTTTGCAATCTGTGTTAAAAAGTTGAACTATAAAACATAAAAATCACCTTAGATTATTTGCATCCCTCTACTCATATATACCTAGAGAAAAAATGTAGAGCAGAATGAGTATCACACCAAGTTGATTGGAACATACTCCTCAAACTGACGTTTAGCAATTTATTAAGATAAATGGAAATGTAATTCAAGTAAAATTTACACCAGAGGAATTTTTAAGGCATGAAAATTTTAAAGAAGGAAAAAGCACCATCTGATCTCACTGTTCTAGTTTTATGACTGCTTTCAGCAGTTGTCTCGGGGATAGTATTTATAATGGCTTGAGTAAGAGTGCAGAATGCTTGGACCTTATTTGGGTCCTAATTCAAACAAATACTATGAACAGACTTTGTGAGACAGAGATACTTGAACACTCAGTATTTGATATTAAGAAATTTTTTATTTTTTAGGTGTGATGATGTTTTTGAAAGAGTGCGTATCTTTTAGAAATGCACAATGAAATATTTATAGATTAAAACATGTAAAGTCTGAGATTTGTTCCAGAGAAATGAAGAGAGCAGTAGGGGGCTATACGTAGAACAGGATTGTCCATAAGTTGGTAATTATTGAATCTGGTGATGGGGATTCTTTATGCTTTTGTATATGTTTGAAATTTGTCATAATGAAAGGTTAGAAAAAAAGAATGAGTGCACAGGTCCTTGTTGGATCTGTGGAACACTTGGAAAAACACCAGGTGTGATCTGACCATCATTGTGGCCATCAGTGAGTAATTACAGAGTGGCTCCTCTGTGCAGGACAGAACTCAGGGCTGGGGGCTGGAGCAGAAGGCGAGGACCAAAGGAGTGCTGAGCAGCTGAGAAGGTGGTGGGTATTCAGGAGCCCCGTGGACACACTAGGTTTGTCTGCTGCCCGGGTGGTCCAGTTGGGTCAGAGAATCCATTGCCGTCATGTTTGGATGAATTGATTTCATTTTTGAAAAGGTGGAAAAGGTAAAATGTAGTACTCATTCCAAAGGGCTCAAAACCCTGATTGATTTCTTTTTATTTCTCTCAAGTATCTTCTAGGGAGAAAGCCAGCTGAGACCACTGTTTTTGCAAGGAAATGAACCTCTGAAAATGTTTAGTATCAAACAGCTTTAGATTTCATCTTTTATCTAGCTCTTCAACTGGTAATAAATGGTCAGTGAGTGATGAAATGGCAAAAAAGTATAGAGTGAGACACCTTCAGAGGTGGGCTGTGAAACACCGGTGCTTTGAATTTGTATGACTTATCCTTTATTTTCACAGAGGTAGTTTGAATCCAGTTGTTGACATGATTAGTGCTGAAATTTTGTCTGTAGGTTTGATATTGGCCTTTTTTTTTTTCTTTTCTTTAAATTGAGAAATAACTCCCACTGTCCCTCTTTTCTGGCAGATTGATGATATTGATCTTATCAGTGCCAACATGGAGAACTCACTTGCTTCAATCGGGGGTTTCTGCTGTGGCAGGTCTTTCGTGATTGACCATCAGGTGGGTTCTTCTTAAAAACAACAGCAAAAGCTGAAACCTGTTGCTCCATTGGTCACCTAAAAATGTAACTGCTGTTACAGAATTTCATTCTAACTTAATCACACAACTTTATTTAGAAGTAGATTTGTTAAAGAATCATTCAAAATATTTATGTTTAGAAATCACCTCCCTTTCTAAAAAAGTTTTGCTTTTGTTACATGATAACATCTGTATATGCCTGGGTCTCACCACCTCACCGTTTGTACACACTATTCTGTAGGTGGTGCAGAGATTTGGTGCCTTTAGATTTTATAGCCCCCAAAACACCCCCAAAACCAAAAATTACACCACACAATTAAGCATTTATGTTTTGTAACTTGTTTGTTTCTTTTCAGCGACTTTCCGGCCAGGGATACTGCTTTTCAGCTTCATTACCTCCCCTGTTAGCTGCTGCTGCAATTGAGGCCCTCAACATAATGGAGGAAAATCCAGGTATAAGCTTTAAACCCAGGAAATCAAAGATATTGCAGGTTATGTTAGCCATGCTGCTGGTTTGCTTTTTTGGAGAAATTAGCTGGAGGAAATGATTTCCCAGACAAAGCTATGGCTCTGAATTACATTATCTGGAAGTTAATGGGAAGAATGGTGGTGAAGAAGTTGTCCCTGCCTCAGGGTTTCGGTTTAGAGCTTCTCTCCTGTCTGTGGAGATGAAGCCAGAGCCAAAGCGAAGCCGGCTCCCTTCATGGGCAGAGATGCCAGAAAAATCAGGGCTAGGTCTAGGCCAGTCATCATTTAGTTTATCACTTTTTTTTTGAGAAATTAGTTGAAGTATGCTAATTTTTGCTACTTATAATTTTATAGCTGTTGTCTAGTTTTCCGCATCAATCTTTGACTCATGAGTTGGTACTGAGGCCATACAGGTTTACCAACCACTAAAGCTTGCTTCGTGGGCAGTCAGCTCGATGTAAAATGTGGTTTGGGGCTGGAATAGAGCCTCCTCACCAAAGGCTAACGTGAAGATGGACGAGCAGGCCTGGTATTTGTAAATTTTAAATTTTATAAATTTCTAAAGATTCAGCATTGGTTTTAATTCAGAGAATCAGTAAAATTGAGTGTTTCTGTGTGCATATTCACATACGTGTTTGTCAGATAGCTTGCCACTACCGTCTCCTCAGGTACTTCAGTTGGTGAATTTTCCTTAAAAGAAAGCAAAAATATCAAGAAAGAGATCATAAACATTACTGCAGTGTCTTATTTTTTCCCAAATTGTTTAGGGTCCAGAAATAAGTAATATATTTGTGCCCTTTTATTCTTAGCCAGGTAATTTATAGAGTCTTGATAAAAACAAGAGCCATTGTTTTGTTGTGGTAAACCTCACCCCAGGTTTTGCTGAAAGTGGGGTAAGGAGGTGCCAGCTAGTAAGTGCCAAAGACGAAAGTTGGGGGCCTTCAGAGGAGTGAGTGGCTATCTATTTGTGTGTTATTAGTAGGCAGAAGGATTTGCTGCAGTTTTAATTGATGAACTGGATCTTTTAAAAACATTTTTAGATTAGTATACCAAATCTTCCAAATGTACTTATCAGATGTGTTTGTTTCATTCAGGTATTTTTGCAGTGTTGAAGGAAAAGTGCAAACGAATTCATAAAGCTTTACAAGGGTGAGTTTTATATATTTTCAGTCAACTCAGAGTTTATCTGCACAACATTTAAGAATTCATGAAAAATTTTGTATGTCTCCTCTTTGGTCTTGAGTGCACTTAATAGGCCTGAGTCAGTTTGTCTACATTGCAACCAAGAAACCAAAACCATAGTTCATTCGAATTTCGCCCTGTGTGTGAAACCAGAGCGTCCATGTTGTCATTGTTTTAAAGAATCATGGCTTTGTTTTTCTAAAAATGACACAAGCTCCCTGATAAAATATTACAGCAGCGCAGAAGATAACAAAGGTGAAAGAAACAGCACAGCGTGCTGCCACCAGAAATAACCCGCATAAACTCGCCAGTCTCTGCACATCTGTACATATAAAAGAATGTAATTAGATGACAGTGGGTTCACTCTGCCCATGCTACTTTTTAGAAAATTACTGAGTTTTATTGTAAATTACTTCAAGAAAAAGAGACAAGTGAAATTGAAGTGAAGCTTATGAGTGTTCCGTTTATTTTTGTTTTAACTACACAAGAGTAGTTCTTTAAGATCCCTCTAGAATTGAGAAAAAGAAAATTGAGGCTAGTGATACCTTCAAGCAGATTTCTTGTCTTGCAGAAAATGATCTCCCCTTGCCCGTGGTGGTTCTTTTTTGCCTTTCCAAATTGAACCCTGTCTTCTCAGTCATGGAAGTCCTATCCCTGTTTCCAGATATGGGAACTAGAAACTTTTCTCAAAGAAGGTGACAGTTAATAAATAAGCAGGTCACAGATGTTCCAGATAAAGTAGGGGGAGAAATAAATTATAGTCCAAATCTGACTTTATGATCATAACAAAAGTCCTTGCATGATTGATGGTAGAGAGATATTATTGTTGTCTCCAGTTGTATTTTCTTATGAAATATTAATACCAGCTCAGCCCGGCACCTTGGAGTCACTGTCAGTTCATGAACACCTACCCCAGATGCCCTTTATTCTGTCTAGCAGCATTAGTGTGTTTATTTTTAAAGTCCAGTCCTCTACTTCTCCCAGCTCTTTCACACTTTTTCTTCTCTCCAGAATCCCTAACCCTCTGTCTCCCTCCACCCACATTTAGCTGACAGCCTTGCCTCATGCTGTCACTGGAACTCCCTCATTTTCCCTCCCAAACCTGTACACCTGTGAGTATTCGAACCAGTCTTCCCTTGTGTTATGCCAAAGAAATGTTCCTCCATCCATCACAGCTCTTCTTTCTTAAGGACCGAGTGCCTTTGGTTGTCTCCTCTCCTTTCGCTTCAGTCTCTCCCCTTTTCTGAGTCATTTGATTAGCATTCAAGTACACTCTGCCCTGTCTTGTCTTAAATTCTTCTTTCCCGTGACCCCACACTCCCCTCCAGCAACTAGCCCATTGCTCTGCTTCTCTTTGTAGCCAGTCTGTTTCCAGATTTGTTTATGCCTTCTCCACATCCCCACCTCTCACGTACACTTGACACTACTGAAACTGGCCTCTACCCCTGCACTTTACCCAGGGTGTTCCTGTGACTTCTGAGCCGTGACTGTATTTTCTGATGTTAAAACATCCTTGCATTCCTGAGTAAACCCCTCCTTGATTACAATATATTTTTCTGCACTGTTCGAATTTTGAATTTTTATATCCATATTTACAATTTAAATGGGCCTATAATCTTTTGTTACAACCACCTTACATAACCTGGGAATTGGTGTTGTGGCAGCCTCAGTAAAGGACTGAGCAGTTTTCCCACTTCCCTGTGTTTCCCACTTTATAAGACCACCCTTGATTACTGGTGTCTTCAAAGTTGAGCAGGACTCCTCTGTAAGACTCTAGACTTGGGGCCTTTGGGTTGGGCCTAGTCTGTGATTCTCTCTTGTGTCTGTATTATTTCCCCTTTTTGTTTTCTGTTTCTGTCATTTTTGTTTTTATGGTAATCTTTCCAGGATTTTGTCCAGCACATTTTTTTAAGTTTGATTTTGTTTTTTACTCGTGTTTTGTTTTCTTTGATTGATTTTTTTTTTCCCCTTATTTTTCTGCTTTCTTGTTTCATTGAATTGTGTTTTTTAATTCTTTTTTTAGCTTTTTACATGTAGGTTTTTGGCTTTATTATTTTCCAATAAATATCTTAAAGATAAACATTTCAGAGGCAGTATTTTCAGTGTTCAGTTCTAATTTCTTTTAGCCTCCTCTTATTAGTGATTGGCTGTCTCATCTCTGAGATCGCATTTGGGGAGGGGAAGGCTGCAGCCTGTGCTAGTCTGAGTCCTTGCTGGAATCGTGAAGAGTCCCTGAATTCTGACAGATGACGTTCATGTCCAGTGCTCTCCCCACACTAAGCACATGGTGGAGACCACATCTGAATTGTTGGTTGTTCCATCCCTGGGACCTAGACCAGTGTTTAGTATTTCCATTTGGTAAAATGCGTAAAATAATATGGTAAATAATATGCTCTCCAAAAACGTTCTTTTAAGTATAACAGGCTCTGAAACACAGCTTCTAAGGTTCTGAGCTCGAGTTGTAATTCTTTGTCCGTTTGGTTTTAGTTAAACTTTAATGCGACATTCAGCATGCAGGCAGCCAGAAAGAGGGCATTTTGTTTCATTCCTTCCAGCTTGTTGCACCTCACGTGTGAGATGAGCCCACTGGATCAGATAATAAGCTCGATTGGCTTGTAGGTGCCATGTTTGTATCAAGGAACATCCAGGCCATTTAATTCATGTGAAATGCAATTTGAAAAGTAATTTTTTAAGTTCTTCCTGAGAGTACATGACCTAAAACAATTGATACTTCTTTGGTACAAGTTTAACACATTCAAAATCCACCTAGGAAAGGGGTTTTGAAAGCATATTTCTTACTTTCTATGTTAGTAAAACAACTGATTTATAGGGTTTCCTCATATTCCAGAAGCCCTAGAGTCTAAGATTCTATGACTCAAATCTGCAGCCTGGTCTATTGAGAGATCCTGGTGTGATGTATTACATGTAAAGAAAGTAGACACAAATTAATGATGTACAAGGGTGGGTTGAGAGGCAGGTGAGCTTAGCTTCCTCACCTCATGTGATAGTTGGCATAGGTAGTCATTCAGTAAAAGCTTGCTGAGTCCTAAACATATTTGAGGAATCTAATATGCTAGAAAGTTCTTTTTGTGCTCATTTCATTCTAAGGGAAAAGCGAATCTTTCCAGGTAAGATTTGAAAGCAGTAATGAAAGCAATCTAAGATGTTTAGCCCATTTTCAAGTAGACATGTATCATCATTTTTGTCCTTGGAGATAGGTCAAAATCAAACCATACCTACCTAAATTATATGGCCTGCAGTTCTCATGACATCTGTAGTAATCACTTGAAAATACAGGTTTTCACCCCTAAAGAAATTTCTCTTCCTCCATGAGAAACAGCAGATTTCTGTGATGTTAATCCTAAGAGACAAGAAAATAATCATAATTCAAGAAAAATTTAAGATTAAACGTGTACACAGGAAGGCAGCTGTACAACCTAAACATATTGTCGGTGGTCAAAATATAAAATTTTAGTGTTGGAAACCATCCCTGTAGTTTATGAAAGACAAGATACAAACTAAAGATTCAGAAAACAAGGAAGCAGCATTATCAATTATAGTAAGTTGTCCATGGAGGAAACAGACTAAGTAGGAGAGAATGGTGGTGCACACGCTTCCCTAAAGTGGGTGATGAGGGAGGTGCCCAGAGGACTGGCACTGGCACCAGGCATGTCTGGCGCTAGCAGGGCATGAACAGGAGAGAGCAGATGAGGAGAGGAAGTGACAGGGCAGAGGCCCAGGAGCCAGGTGGGCCTGCAAAGGGCCTCGTGAGGAGGGCGCAGCCTCAGCCAAGGTGGGTGGAAGCATGTAGACCTCCTGGTGCGGGGCTGGGGATGCCGCACGTGTTCTCTGTGAAATGTGAGCCGGAGGGTGCCCCAGGGCAGGGAACCCTCTTCCCAGCCCTGCTGCAGAGTGTCCTAGACTAGGAAGCACTGCCCAGCGTGTGCGTTTAGCTCACTTTGTCAGATCTGGAATCCCAGCATGTGATGTTTCCCATGAAAAGTCCCAAGTTTCTGTTATATTCATTAATGCAGACTTTGTGAAATTATTTATATGTGAGAAACCTGAGCTCGGAAGGAGATGTATGCTTGTGCGTGTGTTTCCCTTCCTCAGCATTTCTGGATTAAAAGTGGTGGGGGAGTCCATTTCTCCAGCATTTCACCTCCAGCTAGAAGAGAGCACTGGGTGTCGGGAAAGAGACGTTAAACTACTTCAGGAAATAGTAACTCAGGTGAGTATCCAGTTATTCGGGTGGCTCTCTTCGTACCCTTCTACCCTGAACCCAAGCAATTTTTAATGTCATTTTTAAGAGTGATCTCTTTGCTGCAAGAGATTGGGTGCGCCGGGAGTTGTGGTCACCCTCTGGGGACGTGGAACTGTGCTGACGCCCGGCTTTCCCAGCATCTGTGCCTGCCCAGTGGCGTCTGCAGCACGTCTCTGCTGACAGGCTGCAGGTTATCCCACTGGGTCACTCTTCAGCTCGCATCGAAGTTGTGTTCTGTGCCACATTGTATTAAAATACACTTTGCTTCCGCTCTGTGTAATTAGTCTTCCAGAAAACCGAGAGGCTTACCGTTTACAAAGCCAGGCTTTCGCCTGTGTAGGTGGGGATGGCATACAACACCTGACAGCTGACTCTCTGGGGCTGAACCCCCAGCATAGCTCAGAAATAGGTCAAAATACTCTTGTAACCAAAAAGGAAGGAAGAAAAGCCACTTCTTTACCATGCCTAACTTGGGACCTTGATTTAAATGTCTGACTTCTGAAAGTCTTACTACTAACTGAACCTTAGTTATTAACTAAGAAACACATTGCTGGGGAAGATCCCTTGGCCTTTACTGTCAAGTAGAGCTGTGTTCTCCCAAGTCCCGTCTCCTCACTTTCCTCCTCCTAAAGAACCGTCAAGTGGCCGTGCAGCACTGAGCATGGCAGTGGCGCCACCTTGTATGTGAATCTGAAATACGTGGAGTGTGTATTTGAGAATGAAAACAGGCTTCGCTCTGCTTGCTTGTCCTCCTTGTCCTGATGGTTCCTTCCAGAGGCTCCTGCCCTGAGTCCGTGCTGCCAGGAGTCAGGGTAGTATGATGGTCGAGGCTGCTGTGTGCCCCTGCCCGGCTGTGCACAGCTGGCAGTCACGTGGCTGCTGAGTATGGGGTCTGTGGTGCTAAGCCAGACTCTGGCTTCATCGCTGGCTTCAGCCCACCTGTACCCTAGATGTCTGAGCCACAGCACCTGCAGTCAGTGATTGATGGAGAGCTTCTTGCCACTCGTGGCCTTCCAGAGTCACTTGTCTTAAAAAAAACAAAATAAAACCAACCAGAATCTGAGTTTCCTAATTAAGGAAACGTGTTGGATTATGAATGATGAGGCTTGAGTGGCTCTCGCCTTGCTGGGTGAGGAAATGTCACAGATGTCCCCTCAGGTACAGCTCTGCAGACATGAAAAAAAACTCTTTAAAGGGGAAAAGCATCCCATAGACCCTTTTTTACTGCCTCTTTGTTTTCTGTTGTAGTATTACTTAAATGTATACAGACGTAAAAGGAAGTACAGCATCCTTGTAATTAGAGCTCTTATACAAATGTGATACCAAAACAAATTTATAAATTAAATACAAGCAGAACAGACAAGCCTAGTAAGAGTCAAATTCTGCCATTACCTCCGCGCGACAGCCAGGTTTGTTTCCGGACTGAGCGGCGGGGCGGTGTGACTGGTGCTGACCGCCGCCTGCGCAGCCTCATGGAGCTCCGTGTCCTCTGTTGGGGTCTGTGGTGACGCTGTTGTTCTCCCGGAGCTTCCCCTCGAGCCCCCTCAGGATGCTTCTCTGCACACACTTTGTGTCGCGGGACGTGGGCCTTCTCTAGGTGCCAGGGTGTCAGCTCCAATCAGATCCACCTCTGTTCTTTTCTTGCTAGGTAGTTCCAGAGGGAGACTCAGGAAAGGGCATGTGAATCAAGTGACTCAGTACTGCACTTACAGAGGTCAGCCTCATACCAAAAAGAAAAAGTGAGTCTGTGGACAGTCCACAGACCCCAAAATTATGTCTGTGGGCCCCCGCTCGATACTGGCCCTCTTCAGGAAATTATCTTGAGAGCTGACTGAGAACAGGCTCTGGGGGAGGGAACAGAGTAGTATCTGGAAACTGCATTTGTAAGAAGGAAGAGGAAAGATCTTACAGTTTCTTCGCATCATGGCAGCTTCCATCTTAAAAGTCTTTTGTCCTGTTCCTCTTTGCTTTTTCTTCTTAATATTTGAAGGAGAAAGAATCATGACACTGTCGCTCTTGTTTAAGCTTTGTAGAACTGAGAGGTTCTGCCAAGTTTTTGTTGAGCTGCTTGACAAAACACAGTTTTTACGAACTGAGCAATAGTTTATAATGCTTCTTAACTGGTCAGGACTAGAAACAGAGCCAGTCCAGATGTTCGCAGGAGGAGTTAACTTTTCCAAGTACACTTCCAGAACGTAGAATCAGCAAACTCATTACCGACCATGGTTTTCCATCTTTTCCAAGCAGAGGCAAACCTGCCTCGCAGCTTAGAGAATGGCTCCTCTTCAGGCAGTTACCTGCACTGCCACACGCTGGCAGTGGTTGTTCTTTCCTTTACAGCACCCCTTGCTCTGGCTGGTTTTTTGTTTGTTTGTTTGTTTTTTAAAAATACGATTCATATACCATAAAATTCACCCTTTAAAGTATACAGTTGAGTGGTTTTTAGTATCCTCACTGCGTTGTGCAGCCATCACTATCTAATTCCAAAACGTTTCATCACCCCAAAGAGAAACCCTTATAAACCATTACCCTGGTCTGACTTGATGCTTTTTTAATTTTTTTTTTCTACATTTATGTTTATTAAAAACTGCCAGAAACAAAGAAAGCCTGTACAAAAAATCCCAACATCCTCAGTTTGAGACAGTAATTTCCACCCATTATCCGCTAAAGCTGCATAGCCGTATAATCGCTGAAGTAGTTCCATGCTGTGTCTCCTGTTGCCGTGTCCTCAGTGTTGTATTTATTCTCCATCCGCCATGTCTTCTCCTTCTTCCCTACTACTTTGAAATAGTAGTCTTCAGAGACATTATCGCCTAGGACCCCCTTTTCCTCTGCCTCGGCCACGTGCTCTTCCTCTTCCTCGGCCTCGGCCTCTTCCTGCAACAGCTTCCCTTTTCTTAGACTTCACCTTCGGTTCAGCATCCACGAGTAGTGTATCCAGAGGTAAGCTGTCTGGCAGAATAAAATATCGAATGTTTTTTCCTCGAATACTCAATGTTTCCAGCTGTACAGGTTCTCTGTTCTTCAGGGTCATTTTCACAGCTTTCAGATGTGTATTCATGCTGACATCTACACCTGTGATTGTTCCATGGACCTGGGTTCCGTTCTTTAATTCAGTGGTTACAGTTTCGTGACTCAATTTCATCAAAAATCTCACGAGCTTCATCTTAGCGGCGCCGCCACCCTCTCGGTGCGATAGTGCACAAACCCCGACAACCGAGCGCCGACGATTGCGAGTATGAATGGCCGGAAACCGATGCTTTTTTAATTTTGATAGCGCTTATTTAATATGTTTTAAATGTCAACAGGTGGCTAGTGTATGGGACAGTATGCAGAAAATGTGTGACACCTGACTCTTCTGTACCTCAGAGCACCTTGCCCAAGTGTAGCTCACGTGGATCAGAGGTGTTGCTCATATTTGACGAGTGAGCAGTTTCTCTCGGAAACGATTCTGCCGGCGTTGTTAAGCCTGGCTCTTGATTAGCCTGCAGGGCTTTGTTGGTCCTATTTGCCTTGTCCTAACTCTGCTTTGCCTAAAATGGTAACCACTGGTTACCTATGGCTACTTAAATTAAAAGTTCAGTGTTACAGTTGCACTAGCCATATCTCAAAGTGCCCGAGAGCCACAAAGGCCCCTGACTGCCGTACTGGACAGTGCAGGATGGACACCTCCATCCCTGCAAGAAGGTCTGTGGAACAGCGCTGCTCAAGATGATTTTGTGGTATGTTATTTTGTCTTCTAGCAGATGTGATTGGAAAAATGGATTAAAACTGCTGCTGAGGGTAGCATTTCAGTGCACCTTCCTGTTTTAATGACCAGTGTCTGCAGTGCAGGTTGCAAACGTATTTCTTTTCCTTATACAGTGCATGGACAGAGGCATCGCATTGACTCAGGCACGCTACCTGGAGAAAGAAGAGAAGTACCTCCCTCCTCCGAGGTCGGTAGACTTAAAATTATGACCTGAGTCATTGTTTTCTACTTTAAACTCTGTATGAAATGTTTTATGCTTTGAAATTTTTTGAAAGACTGCCACAGGATAAGGAAGAATGTGTATTGTTAAAAGATAGAACATCATCTGTTTGTTCGTAAACTAGATGTTTTCCCATTTTAATTGAAAAGTCCCTCAGGGCTCTGTAGTTAACTTAATGAAACATCTACGATCCCAAGAATGAGCTGGGACAGCCCAGGTTCCCGTCGGTGACGACCTGCTACTGTGCCGTGGCAGCATGTGCTGGGCCAGCTGTTTCCGCTGCCAGGACAGTCCGGGGTGGGGGGCACAGTCTGGGTGGTGATGCTCATCCCACCTCCAGCCCAAGCGCTGTGTGGTACATCATCTGACAAACACATATTAAACACCCAAGGAAACACAAAGCAACAGTGCGGAAAACCTCTGCAGAGCTTCAAGCAGCCCTCCATGGGGAAGGTGCCTTGACTCATGATTTAAAATTGGTGTTCATTTAACACCCGATTCTGTCCCCTAAGCACTTACATTGTAGTCCAAGAAGGTAGACACCCAGAGCTTGAGGGTTCAGGGTCATGACACAGGTCAGAAAGGTCACAGAGGAGGAGGGCCTGGTTAGTTCTGGCCTGGGAGGGACTCAGGCTTTCTACAGCAGGTGATGCTTAAGCAGAGCCTGGAAAATTGCGAGTATCAAACGCACTAGGGTGGGCATCGGGCCTTGCAGTAGGCTCTTGCAGTGGCATGGAGAGCTACAGGTGCCTCTGGGGATCCCAGAGCACAGGTCTGAGAGGCACCGTGGAGAGGGAGCCTGGAGGAGTCCAGGAAAGAGCCACGAGAGCATGGGAGCCTGAGCGCCATGCAGGCGTGGAGTGGCGGGCTGGCTTCTGGAAGGCCGTTCTGGCAGCAGCTCAGAAGCATCCTAAAGACCCTGCCCTCTCCATGCTAACTGCACCATCGAGAGCGGTGATCCTGGCTTTCATGAGGACGGGGCCACCCTCGTTTGGTGCCCTCGGGATTCCAGGCCCAGCTCAGCTCAGTGTGTGTGTGTCCATGGGCTGATGCAGGTGTTTGCAGAGGGGATGAGAGGGACGGGGTAGAAGTGTCCTGTCAGGCTGATACTTCTTGTCTTCAGTTTCCTGAAAAAGTTGAAAACTTCTACCTTGTATCAAAGTATTATAGAACCTTCTGTATGACTTACTGAATTACAGTCATGAACAACCATACACATTAACTTGAGAAACATGGACTTCTGGCTTTGGGCCTGATACTGCTTGCAGTGGTAGGTTTGAAGGACAGTTTCCTGCTGGCTCTGGGCAGAGCCCCACTGCAAGGTTACCTTGACTAGATTGCTAATAGTCCAGGCAGGGAAGGTCCCTGCCACAACTACTCAGCCCTGCCGGGGCAGTGGGAAAGTGGCTGTGAACAGTAGGCCATGTTCAGTAGAAGAGCTTTCTTCACGAAAGCAGGTGGCAGGCTGACCCTTGGCGTAGCCTCCCATTTGACTGTCTTTTGTGTCCCTTACTATTTCTCAGCATTAGGGTGGTGGTCACAGTGGAACAAACAGAAGAGGAACTGGAGAAAGCTGCGTCCACGATCAGCGAGGTGGCCCAGACCGTGCTGCTTTAGTCTGGGGCCTGGTGGCCGCTCTCCATGCAACACACAGACAGGCCCCAGAGTCACTGCAGAGCGAACCAGAGGGGGCCTACGGGTGCCGGATAGGGTGTCGCTAGATGGTGTGGACATCGACTCGGCGTATGACCATAAGAATGCTGGTTACTTAAAAGAAAACACATCCAAAAGCCCAAGAACTGATTTTTTTAAGAGAAAAACTATTGACAGCATATAACTGATATTTAAATTGTGCTATTTAGTACAATTAGTTTTATTAATACTAGTATTTTATATTCTATTTTTGTTGTCATTGTTTAAAAATGGAGCTTCCGTTTACCTTTCCCTTCTACTGGTAAAGATTGTGAGCACTCCTTAATATCTCATAGAAAATTGTCTGCAACATTAAAGCTTAGAGGCACTTTCAGCATATATGATACGAAATGTATTGAAGATCTAATTCAACGAGATATTTCAGTCTTCGTCATGTGCAGCTCAGTGGTGGCTAATATATAAAGGAATACTTTTTGTGTGATTATTATGAACTTGTCATTACAATATATTTGAATCCTAGAGGTTTTATATACACTAAGCACCGGCGTTGCACCATTTCTAACGGTGAGGCCCAGCATCCCCAGCCAGAGAATAGTCATTATACTTCCTGAGGGAGCAATAATTTAAATCAGATGCCGTTTTGTTTTAGTATAATTGACCTTTACAGTTATTATGTGTCGACTTCTAATCTGTTTTTGGAAGAGGGTTACAATGATGACCCCAAAATAGAAATCATGTCCTTGATATTTTAGAATATCTTGAATGTGTTCTTTTTTGATAGTGGGTTTGCTTATGAGCATATAGCTACAAGCTTTTTCTAAGCTAAAGAAAATGAGACCTTTATTTCTTTTCAGCTTATGAATTCCAGATATCTAAAAAAGATGTGAAAGCACTAAAAAATAAAATTCTTAAGCTGTGCTTTAGCTATCTGTTTTTTCTTTAGCAAGCCAGGTTGGGTGGTATAAATGTTTGTGTATGTCCACAAGATAGTGCGTAAATATTACACTAATACTCCTTATTAAAGGAGAAGGAATAAATTATATTAAAAATGTCATTTTTATAATATATGTTCATATTAACAAATGGTCTTCAACATCTTTTTAAATAACATATTTTTTAATGTTTAGTTTCTATTTTGCTTGAGGTATTTTGTACATATGTGCCTTGTGATTGCTGCTGCTTTAGAGGATACAGTACTCTTTGGGGGATGAATCTGTTTTGTTTTTTAATGAAATAAACCTACATTCCTGACAATCAGTCTGTTTGCATATGTAATACTCAACAGAATAGTCTCTTGATTTTAAATTCTGCAGACCTAGGGTAGTATTCTGTGTGTGTGTGTGTTGTGGGGGTGTTTAGAAAATATTAATTCCTTAGTGCCTTTCTTCAGTGTATAGTATTTGAAATTTCCTTGGTTCCTACTGATTTAACCCTTGGCAACTTACAACTACAAAAATACCAGACCTATTATTTTTATAAACAGGTTAGGATTGTAACTTTTCAGCTACTTTTGTAGTACTAAGTCAGTTGCAATATTTAGATGTTTATTGCTACATTTAAAAAATGATTGGAAGTTCCTGGGAAAGATGGTGGAGCAGCACACATTATTTAACTTCAATCCTTGAAACACATCAACATGAACCAAAAACAGTGTTTGTATTAAACTATAGAGTGACCACAATCTGGTAATATACACCACAAAAAATATTTACTAGAAACAATAAATTTGTATAAAACAAGCAAAATGTTGAGAAACAACGGTCATCTCAAATCTGAAGCAGGTTACAAACTACTGTTTTAGAAACAATGTGAGGGTTCTGAAGTGCTCCCCCAAAGATCCTCTGTTTAGAAAGGCGGTGGCTGGGCGGGCAGCATGGAAACCTTTAGGAGCCGGTTTCCACTCAACAGTTGCCCTCAGGGGAGAAAGAAGCCACACACGACTGCTCCCTTTTTGTTGTCTACAGGAGGCTCCAGCTCAGGAACGGTGGGGCTTTGAGTCATGTTAGGACAGATGGACCACAGGCCTAAATATAAAGCTAAAACTACAAAACTTGTAAGAGAAAGCACAGGAGGAAATATTTCAAATCTTCGGTTAGGCAAACATAGATATGACACCAAAAGCATAAGCCATAAAAGGAAAAATTGGTTAAGCTTCATTAATTTGTTGTTTAATTTGTTCTTCAAAAGACAGCTTGAAAGAAAAGAAGACAAGCCACAGACAGAAAATATTTGCTAATCATATGTAATAAAAGATGTGGGGCTTCCCTGGTGGTGCAGTGGTTAAGAATCCACCTGCCAACGCAGGGGACACGGGTTCGATCCCTGGTCTGGGAAGATCACATGCTGCAGAGCAGCTGAGCCTATGCACCACAACTACTGAGCCTATTCTCTAGAGCCCACGAGCCACAACTATTGAGCCCGCATGCCTAGAGTCCGTGCTTCGCAACAAGAGAAGCCACTGCAATGAGAAGAACACGCACTGCAACGAAGAGTAGCCCCCACTCTCCACTACTGCAGAAAGCCCCCGCGCAGCAACGAAGATCCAACACAGCCAATAAATAAAAATAAATTTATTTTTTAAAAAAGTGTATCCATAAATATAAAGAACACAACCCCAAAATAAGAAATCAAAAAGCATAATTTTAAAATGGCGAAAGATTTGACATTTCACCGAGAGAGTTTCAAATACCTAAACTCATGAAAATGTATTAGACCTCATTGGTCATCAAAGAAATGCAAATTAAAAGTACAAAGAGAGCGTTACACACTCACTAGAATGACTATAATCAAAAATATAATACCAAATATTGGCAAGATATGGAAAAACTGGAAACAATACATTGCTGGTGGAAAAGTAAAATGGTGCAACTGCTTTGGAAAACAGTTTGGCAGTTTCTTAAGTTCACATAAATTTGCCGTATGGGCCGGCAAATCCACTTCCAAGAGAAGTAAAGATGTATGTTTGTGCAGAAATTTGTACACAAGTATTCATAGCAGGATTATTTGTAATAGCCAAAAACAGATCAATCCAAATGTCTGCCAACTGATGAATGAATAAACAAAAAGTGGTATATTCACACAATGGAAAACAATTCAGCAATAAAAAATGAATAAATAAATCTCAAAAAAAATTTTTAGTAAGTGAAGAAAGCAGATGCAAACAACCATGAAATTAGGTAATTCTGTGTACATTCAATGTCCAGAGAAAGCCAATCTAAGAAGTAGACGAGTTAGTGGTCGCCTGCAGCTGGGAGACCATCAGCACAGGGGACCGTTTCAGGAGATGTTCTAAAATTGGATGTGGTGTTGGATGCACAACCGTGAACACACTAGAAACCATTAAATCAAGTACAAAGCTCTGATAGTAAACATAACTACTAATGAACTGACTTTCTTCCAGTCATTACAGCAAATATTTTCTTATCTGCATTGTCCATGATGAGTACTGGAAAGTGTATGACGTGGACGGGGCAGGTCTCAGCCCCAGAGGACAGTAAGCCGGAACAGAACAGGAGGCAGCCCTAGGCAGATGAAAACAGAACAGGGTCTGGTCCTAGCTCATCTACTCAAAAGCAGTGAGTCCTTGGACGAGACCCTAATCCCCACTGAACAAGTTCTTTCTATGAAATAGTTGGGTCGAAGGACTATATTTGAATTATCTTAAATCCTCCTGCTGTCATAGTGTTTCCCAGGTCAAGTTGGAGAATTCTCCTGGGCTCCAGACAGAGCCCTGTCACTGAGAACTATGCATGCACACCTTTCCCACGTGGAACGTGGAAGCCCCTTGGTTCTCCCTCACACCAACCAATATCCTATTTTGATGAAAATGCACAAGCCAGAAAACTTCAAATATTGGGTTCCAGTCGCCTGATTGTTGGTCTTTTTTTTTTAATATTTATGTATGTATGTATCGGCTGTGTTGGGTCTTCGTTGCTGCGCACAGGCTTTCTCTAGTTGCAGCAAGCGGGGGTTGCTCTTCGTTGTGGTGCGCAGGCTTCTCATTGTGGCAGCTTCCCTTGTTGAGGAGCACGGGCTCTAGGCACACAGGCTTCAGGAGTTGTGGCACGTGGGCTCAATAGTTGTGGCCCTCAGGCTCTAGAGCACAGGCTCAGTAGATGTGCTGCACAGGCTTAGTTGCTCCATGGCATGTGGGATCTTCCCGGGCCAGAGCTCAAACCCGTGTCCCCTGCATTGGCAGGCGGATTCTTAACCACTGTGCCACCAGGGAAGCCCCACTGCCCTGATTGTTGGTCTTTATCCTCAGAGTGATTCTGTCCCCCTGAGCCCCACGCCATCCCTCCCCTGCTTAATGGCTTCCAAGAACTTTCTGGGAGGCACCCTCCATGCTGCCCCTTTGTCCTCTCACCCTCATTATTCCACAGACCCTGTGACATCTGAGGAGGCCACCGAGGGTTCCAGGTACAGTGCAGAGGAAGACCCGGAGTCAGGTCATCTAGGCAAGAACCAGCATCACCACCTGCCATCTGTGTGAACCTGGAGACTGGCTTAAATTGACTGTGCCTCAGTTTCTCCATCTGTGAAATGAGAGTAATTATGCCCCAGCCCACAGAGCCATTGTGAGAATTAGGTGAAATGATATGTGCAAATACTTTATTTATTTATTTTTAATTTTTATTTTTTTAAGAACTTTTATTGAGATACAATTGACATACAATAAACTGCATATATGTAAAGTGTACAATTTGATATTTTTTTCTTATTAGTAATGTATATATGGCAATCCTAATCTCACAATTCATCCCACCCCCCCAGCCTCCCCACCCCCACCTTCCATGTGCAAATACTTTAAATTGCACCTGATGTGTTGTAAGTACAAAATATGTTATTATTATTAATGATAATAACGTGAATGAGACAAATTGGCAAAAAAAAAGACTCCATACAGGAGTGCAGCTCTCTTATCTCTTACAGGATCCAGTAGGAAGTCACTCCAGGAGGGCTTGGGACTTACATGACTTCCAAGTCCGTGATTTTTCCTGCAGCTGCTTTATGGAAGCCACTCCATGTACCGAAGACTTCCGGAAAAGGAGTATTTCTGTCCCTTTAATTCACATACACAGCTTAGAACCAGCTTCCTGCACGTCCTGTTGACAATCTAGATCTCCTGGCAGTTAATTCCAAGCCTGCCCCTTCATCTCCCACACGGGCGCGGATAGAAAACTGAGAAACTGAGTGCCCCACCCAGCCTGGGGGCTGGAGCTGAAGAGAGAGAGACCTCTGTTCAAATGCCCAGCGTGTTTCTTTAGGCTGTGATGCCATTGAAAGGGAAAGAGGCAGGGACAGTATGGTGTGTTGTTGGGTTTCCCAGCTCCTTGCAGGTAAGAAAGACTTGTATTTGCAGCTTAGCCCTTTCTTAGCTCACAAGCTCAGAACAAGTGAGTGAAGTCTGGAGGCCAGGCCTCCCAACAGGCTGCCTCCACGCAGGCAGGCCTGAGTCCGCCACCCGGATGATCAGAGATGTCTCTCTTTCTGAGCATCCTAACACAGCTACTGCTGAGCTGCCTTTTCCACGGCCTCAGGTCTGTGGGTGACACATCATTCTATGGCTGTCGCATCTGCTTCTCCCACATTCTTGATTTCAAGGGAAGCGGAAACTCTCATTTGCCCTGTGCAATCAGCCCACAGTCTCTGCTTGGAGCTGAGCACCAAGGGGACTGGTGAGTGCACGCGGCCGACTGTTCCTCCACATCTGTTTCCTGACCCTCAGCGTCCGGGTGGCCTCCTGGCTCATCTGACTCCCCAGCGTAGTTGGACGTGCAAAGTCCTTCTTCTTCATCCCCGGGGAATGAGGAGCCTTGCTTCCTCATTGTTTACATTTTTTAAATCACACAAGTGATTATATATTCAAATTAAACATCCGAACAATAAGGAGGCATGAAGAATAAAACTTGAAAATCCTGTTTCCACCCAATGCCACCCACCTTCCCAGGGGTAACTCCTATTCACAGTTTGTGGGAGATCCTCGGGGATGGTTTCTATTTCCATATGTACCTATATTCAAATAGATTTTTTTAAATGCAGAACAACTGCACTGCTCTTGTTCCTTGTTCTGACTTAACCTAGGAATTTTTCTACACCAGGGCCTCATTCCTTTTACTTTATGAAGAGTATTCTGTAGTTTGGATGTGTTACAATTTATCTGACCAATTTTCTTTTTGTAGATATTTAAGTCTCTTATTTTTTTCCTATGACAAACAATGCTGAAATGAACATGTAACTCTATGTGCCTCTGTGGGAATTTCTGCGATGTGGATTTTTAGAATCAGAATCTTGAGTCCAAGAGTTTGCAAAGTCTTTCTTTGGATGGATACCAACAAATACTTTTATCAGATATGTATATGACAAGGGTTTTTTCTTTCTGTTCTTGAGTTTGTTATCTTTCTCTCTACAACTGTTTCACATCTTAATGCTATCCAGTCTGCCAGTCTCTTCCATTATGCCCAGGAAATTCTGCCTTGCTTAAAGAGCTGTTGCCACTCCAGAATTATAAATAGGCCATCCTTTCTCCTTCAAATACTGCTTCCTAGGGATCCATAGCCTCTTGGTGAGCTGTTTGTCTTTTGTTGCTTAACATGAGAACTCTCCGACTTTTGTTGATTTCTAATATATTTTTGTGTGTGGTAGGACAAATCTCCTATCTTTCTCTTGTTCAAAATATTCTTTGATATTCTTACACTTTTTTCTCTTCCAGAAGAATGTTAGAATCAACTTATTATATTTAATTATTTATTTATTTATTTGGCATATTATGCTTTATTATTTCAAGAAAGGTAAAAATGCAACTGAAACGCAAGAAAATTTGTGCAGTGTATGGAGAGGTGCTGTGACTGATCGAACGTGTCAAAAGTGGTTTGCAAAGTTTAGCGCTGGAGAGTTCTCACTGGACAATGCTCCACGGTTGGGTAAAGAGTTGAAATTGATAGCAATCAAATTGAGACATTAATGGAGAACGATCAACATTATACCACTCGGGAGATAAGCCAACATGCTCAAAATATCCACATCAAGCGTTGAAAATCATTTGCACCAGCTTGGTTATGTGAATCGCTTTGATCATGGGTTCACCATTCTTGACCATATTCCCGCATGAGATTCTCTATTGAGCAACGTAAGGAAAACATTCCATTTTTAAAACAAATTGTGATGGGCAATGAAAAGTGGATACCGTACAATAATGTGGAACAGAAGAGATCATGGGACAAGCAAAATGAACCACCACCAACCACACCAAAGGCCAGGCTTCATCCAGAGAAGGTGATGTTGTGAATATGGTGGGATTGGAATAGAGTCCTCTATTATGAACTCCTTCTGGAAAACCAAACGATTAATTCCAACAAGTACTGCTCCCCATTAGACCAACTGAAAGCAGCACTCGATGAAAAGCGTCCAGAATTAGTCAACAGAAAACGCACACTCTTCCATCAGGATAATGCAAGACCACATATTTCTTTGATGACCTATCATATTTTAAAATCAGCACAGTTGTGTCTGCATCATACAGCCTTCAAACATGTTGATGGAAACCTAATTCTCTCAGACACAAACTGCCTGATGAAGTCAAATGCTCCGACCAAGCTAGCTGTATTGATGGAAACCTCCTCTGAACATGCTAGGAGATCCATAGCGGGGGACTTCCCTGGTGGTCCAGTGGTTAAGATTCCACACTCCCGATGCAGGGGGCCCAGGTTCGATACCTGGTCGGGGAACTAAGATCCCACATGCTCCAAAGAAAAATTTTTTTTAAAAAAGAGGATCTATATGTATCCCTTTGTCTCCTCTGCTCCCTGCATCAGTGCAACCTGACCTTCATTGACGTGGTAAACGTTGAGTGAATAGATTCTAGAACAAGAGCGATGAGCTCTTGGTATAGACTCACAGCGTTGGCTCCTCCTCGCAGCCTTGTACAACCCTAGGCAAACAGCTTTACTTCGTGCATTGGCTTTCTCACCAGTAATATGACTGCAGTCTTACAAGTCCTGCCTACCTTGCAGGGTGATTCTAGAACCAAACGAGTGCCATGTGTGGCAGAGCACTAGGAAAATGAGCTAAGGTGAAATGCACTGTCTAATGAAATGAAAAGGAGAGGCGGGTGGAAAGATAGGTAAAAGGTAGACAAGGAAGAAAATATTCTCCTTCGAATGAAATTGGGACATTTGTAGAGACATGGATGGACCTAGAGACTGTCGTACAGAGTGAAGTGAGTCAGAAAGAGAACAAATATCGTGTATTAACACATGTATGCGGAATATAGAAAAATGGTACAAATCAACTGGTTTGCAAGGCAGAAATAGAGACACAGATGTAGAGAACAAACATGGACACCAAGGGGGCAAAGCGGGGGATGGTGTGGGGGGGGAGGGTTGGGGTGGGATGAATTGGGAGATTGGGATTGCCATATAGACATTATTAATAAGAAAAAAATCAAATTTTACACTTTAAATGTATGCAGTTTATTGTATATCAATTGTATCTGTATAAAAGTTCTTAAAGGAAAAAAAAAAAGAAAAAATATTCTCCTTTGTCTGCTACCCATCCCCCAACCACCCACAGAAGGCTCTAAAAGAGGCAAAAGACATCCTGTTCTCAGGATCCCTGGAAGTCTTAGGGAGCTGCCTGAGATCTGGGAGAGTAAAATACCTCCTCAAAGGGTGGATGAACCTCTGCTTAAAATGCCCCGCAAGATCACAAAAGGGTATACAGAGCCCAGACTCAGCAATGACTCCTGCTTCTCTCCTTGTCCTTACCTGTCTCTGCTTCTCCTTGGCCTTCTGGCTGCCGGAAATCAGACCAAGGAAAACAATGGTCCTTAACTGAAGATTTACAATGTACCAGATGCCGTTCTAAGCACTTTTTCATCCTCAAGGAAACCCTGTGAGGTGGAGTTTATTGACATCCACATTTTATGGTTGAGAAAATTGAGGCACAGAGAGGTGGAGTGACTTGCCCATCATCACACAGCCAGTAAGAGGTAAAATCTAGATAGAACCCAGGTAGTTGGGCTCCAGCAGCTAAGCGCCCATCCACCAAATCACACAGCATCTCATGCAAAATCACATTTTCATTGTGCTGTCTCTCTGTGTTGCTTGTATGTATCTGAGAAACCTAAGGATCTTAGATATCCATCTAGGACAGCGATCTCCAACCCCTGGGCCGTGCACTGGTCAGGGTCCAGAGCCTGTTAGGAACCGGGCTGCACAGCAGGAGGTGAGCGGTGGGCAAGTAAAGCTTCATCTGCTGCTCCCTATCGCTCGCATCACCGCCTGAACCACCCCCCTCCCCCGCCGAAAAATTGTCTTCCATGAAATCAGTCCCTTGTGCCAAAAATGTTGGGGACCACTAATCTAAGAAATATACACTAATATTTATCTCCAAAGTAAGGTGTCTGGAGTGATGTTTGGTTAATGTTAATGTTAATTCATTTTCAGAAGAAAAATGCTTTGGAAACTATAAAGTACTTTAGAAATAAAAGATGTATTTGGTTTACCAATCACTGTGCTATATACCTGAAACTAATATAATGTTGGCAATCAAGTAAACTTCAACTTAAAAAATCAGTTAACTAATTTAAAAAGAAGACTTCTGCATCCTAATTCCAGGAATCTGTGAATGCTACCCTTATTTAGAAAAAGGGTCTTTGCAGATGTAACTAGCTTAAGGTTCTTGAGATGAAGAGATCGTTCTGGAGTATTGAGAAGCGGGAGGTGGGCACCTACGTCCAATGGTAAGTGCCATCAGAAGAGAGACACAGGGAAGATGAGACAGAAGAGGAGAAGCTGTGAAGGCAGAGGCAGAGACAGGAGTGGTGCAGCTGCAAGCCAAGGAATGCCAGGGATTACCAACAGCCACGGGGAGCTGGTGATCTTTCCCCCAGAGCCTCTGGAGGGCCTGCAGACCCTGCCAATGTCTTGATTTTGAACTCTGGCCTCCAGAACTGTGAGAGAGTAAATGACTGTTGTTTTATTACCCCAAAAAAGATTTATTGGTTTATATTTTTATGTACTCTAACTTTTGCATGTCATATCTATTTCATTTTTTATAGAACTTTTATTGAGATGTAATTGACATACAATAAGTTGCAAATATTTAAAGTGTACAATTTGATATTTTTTTTCTTATTAGTAATGTCTATATGGCAATCCCAATCTCCCAATTCATCCCACCCCAATCCCTCCGGCTTTTCCTCCTTAGTGTCCATATGTTTGTTCTCTACATCTGTGTCTCTGATTCTGCCTTGCAATCCAGTTGATCTGTACCATTTTTCTAGATTCAGCATATATGCGTTAATATGTGATATTTGTTTTTCTCTTTGTGACTTACTTCACTCTGTATGACAGTCTCTAGGTCCATCCATGTCTCTACAAATGTCCCAATCTACTTTTCTCTGTTCAGTGTTTGTGTTCTTGTAATCTGCTAAAAAGTTTTATAAAATATATTTAATTCCCATATAAGGTTTATTAGATCTGTTTCTTATTTGTCAAACACTTATCCTTACCTCTTTGAATCCTTTTATTTTGTGAATAGTATGTTGCTGTCATTTTTGAAATTATATTTTAAAATTTTTATTCTTATGCAGCATTTTCAATATAATTATTACTGATAGATGACTGAGATATTTCCTTTAACTTTTTGAAAGATATGGATGAGGCTATTTGACATTAGTTTTTTTTCTTCTAAAATTTAAAAATAAAATTATAATATAATGAAGGATTTCTACCTCAGCTGTTCCTACCTTCAGCTTCACACTCAAGACGAAACCATTTAAACCTTTTTCTCTTTACTGCTTCTGGAGAACCAAACATTTGTCTAAATACTGTTATGCCCCTATTTCCTCATTTATCAGCCTTAATTAGGATCTCCTATTTTGAAAATATTTTGTACATATCTTTTTCCCATTTCTCTATTTGAATTACTACCTTTCACTTCTTCATTCTTCTAGGAGTTCTTGGTTTACGCCAGGTAATAATTACCCCTTATAGTTTCACCCAATTGCGTTACTGTCATCTATATTTTAGCTGTCTCATTGGACAGAAATCTTTTTTTGGGGTCATAAATTGTCCTGCATTTTGATGTAATGAGAACTATCAATTTTTTGCCCTTACAGTTTGTACTTTTGGAGTTTAGTTTAAGAACTTTTCAGCACTCTTTGCTATCCATTGATTTCATATCTTTGTCTTTCACGTTTAGGTCTTTAATCCATCTAAACTCTATCCCTATATCAGGATTAGGTAGGGGTCTAATTTCATTTTTATTCTTCTTCATATGATGAGATTTTTTTTCCAAATCATTCAATAAACAATCTGTTGTTTCCCCACTAATTTATTTTTATACTTTATCTTATGTTAAGTCTCATATAAACAAGGGTCAGTCTTTAAGTTACTCTATTCCTTTGGTCTAGTCATCTGTTCTCATGCCAATTTCCCTGTCTTTATTAAATTACGGCCTTTTAGTGTGTCTTAATATTTGGCAGGACACACTCACCCTTTGTTTTCTCTAAAACTGACTCCGCTATTCATAGATTTTTCTTTCATATATGTTTTTAAATAAATTTAGTTGAGTTCCTCAAAAATATCCAAGTGGAATTGTCTGATATTGCATTTCATTCATAGATTAACTTAGGAAGAATCAACATCTTATAATATTAAATTGTCCTATCTAAGAGAATGGGAGGTCTTTGTGTTTATTCAGATCTTCAATCTCCTTTATTAGAGTTTTTAACTTTTTCCCATAGAGGGATTTTTGGATTCTTGGGTAATTTTTAGATATTTTATACTGTTAGTTATGGTGATTTGTATTTTACTTTTATTATATTTACTAGTCAGTTATTGCTGGTGTAGTCAAAGCATTGTTTTTTGTAAGTTGATCTGGAAAACTTGCTGAATCATTTTTTGATCCTTTTGTTTTATTCTAGGTTCATTATACCTCTTATTTCTTTTTCTTTTGCTATAGCATTTTCCATGATCTCCAGAACAAGATTAAATGGTGGCAGTGATAGTGGGCATGTATACCTTGTAATTAATCATAAAATGAGTTGAGAAATGTTGCCTCCTCATCTCTTTACTGGAAGAGATTTTGTAAAAATTGGTATTAATTCTTTAAATATTTGGAGAAACTCTCTATCTGAAAAAATCCAAAACCTGGAGCTTTCTTTTTCAGGAAACTTTGTTACAAATTCCATTTCTACAATGATTATAATGATTATAGGACTATTCATGTATCTGTTTTATCTTGCTGAATTTTGGCATTTTGTGGTTTTCAAGGAATTGGTCCACTTCTAAACTGTCAAATTTATGAGCATTGAGTTGTTTGTAGTATTTGCTGGTTATTAATTTAATGGCTGCAGAATCTTTTGTGATACCCTTCTTTCATGTTGACATTGGTGATTTGTGTCATCTTGCTTTATCTTTGTCAAGAGGTTTGCCAATTTTATTAATTTTTTGGACAAGTGAGTTTTTTGTTTCATTAATTTTCTCTCTTGTTTTTATTTTCATCAACTTCTGCTTTTGTTTGTTTGTTTTGTACCTTCTGTTTGCTTTTTGTCTTTGTTTTCTCCTTTCTTTTTTTTCCCAGTCTCTTGAGCTAGGAATTTCGATTACTGATATATTTTCTCTTTTCTAATGTAAGGATTTAGTGCTATAAATCTCCCCTCTCAGCCCTTCTTTAGATGAACCCCACAAACTTTGATATGTTGTACTTTTTTTTTTTTATAGAAAATATTTATTTATTTATTTATTCATTCATTCATTTATTTATTTTATTGGTTGTGTTGGGTTTTCATTGCTGCACATGGGCTTTCTCTAGTTGTGGAGAGCAGGGGCTACTCTTCATTGTGGTGCATGGGCTCCTCATTGTGGTGGCCTCTCTTATTGTGGAGCACGGGCTCTAGGTGAGTAGGCTTCAGTAGTTGCAGCACATGGGCTCAATAGTTGTGGCTCACGGGCTCTAAATAGTTGTGGTGCATAGGCTTAGTTGCTCCACGGCATGTGGTATCTTACTGGGTCAGGGATCGAACCCGCTTCCCCTGCATTGGCAGGAGGATTCTTAACCACTGTGCCACCTAGGAAGTCCCAGAAAATTTTTTTTTTTTTTTTCCAAGGGTTGCATTTTTTTTTTTTTAATTTTTTTTGGGGGTACACCAGGTTCAATCAACTGTTTTTATACACATATCCCCATATTCCCTCCCTTCCTTGACACCCCCCCTCGAGTCCCCCCCACCCTCCCTGCCCCAGTCCTCTAAGGCATCTTCCATCCTCGAGTTGGACTCCCTTTGTTATACAACAACTTCCCACTGACTATTTTACAGTTGGTAGTATATATATGTCTGTGCTACTCTCTCGCTTCTTCTCAGTTTCCCCTTCACCCCCCGCCCCCTCCCATACCTCGAGTTCTCCAGTCCATTCTCTGTATCTGCGTCCTTGTTCTTGTCACTGAGTTCATCAGTACCATTTTTAGATTCCGTATATGTGAGTTAGCATACAATATTTGTCCTTCTCTTTCTGACTTACTTCACTCTGTATGACAGATTGTAGTTCTATCCACCTCATTACATATAGCTCCATCTCATCCCTTTTTATAGCTGAGTAATATTCCATTGTATATATATGCCACATCCTCTGTATCCATTCATCTGTTGATGGGCATTTAGGTTGCTTCCATGTCCTGGCTATTGTAAAGAGTGCTGCAATAAACATTATGGTACAAGTTTCTTTTGGGATTATGGTTTTCTTTGGGTATATGCCCAGGAGTGGGATTACTGGATCATATGGTAGTTCTATTTGTAGTTTTTGAAGGAACCTCCAAATTGTTTTCCATAGTGGCTGTACCAACTTACATTCCCACCAACAGTGCAGGAGAGTTCCCTTTTCTCCACACCCTCTCCAACATTTGTTGTTTCCAGACTTTGTGATGATGGCCATTCTGATTGGTGTGAGGTGATACCTCATTGTGGCTTTGACTTGCATTTCTCTGATGATGAGTGATGTTGAGCATCTTTTCATGTGTTTGTTGGCCATCTGTATGTCTTCTTTGGAGAAATGTCTATTTAGGTCTTCTGCCCATTGTGGATTGGGTTATTTGCTTTTTTGGTATGAAGCTGCATGAGCTGCTTGTATATTTTGGAGGTTAATCCTTTGTCCGTTGTTTCATAGGCAATTATTTTTTCCCATTCTGAGGGTTGCCTTTTAGTCTTGTTTATGGTTTCTTTTGCTGTGCAAAAGCTTTTAAGTTTCATGAGGTCCCATTCGTTTATTCTTGATTTTATTTCCATGATTCTAGGAGGTGGGTCAAAAAGGATGTTGCTTTGATGTATGTCAAAGAGTGTTCTGCCTATGTTTTCCTCTAAGAGTTTGATAGTGTCTGGCCTTACATGTAGGTCTTTAATCCATTTGGAGTTTATTTTTGTGTATGGTGTTAGGAAGTGTTCGAATTTCATTCTTTTACATGTTGCTGTCCAATTTTCCCAGCACCACTTATTGAAGAGGCTGTCTTTTTTCCATTGTATACTCGTGCCTCCTTTGTCAAAGATAAGGTGCCCATATGTGTTTGGGCTTACTTCTGAGTTCTCTATTCTATTCCATTGATCTTCCTTTCTCTTTTTGTGCCAGTACCATACTGTCTTGATCACTATGGCCTTGTAGTATAGTTTGAAGTCAGGAAGCCTGATTCCATCAACTCCATTTTTCCTTCTCAAGATTGCTTTGGCTATTCGGGGTCTTTTGCGTTTCCATACAAATCGTAAGATTTCTTGCTCTAGTTCTGTGAAAAATGCCATTGGTAATTTGATCGGATTGCATTGAATCTGTAAATTGCTTTGGGTAGTACAGACATTTTCATGATGTTGATTCTTCCAATCCAGGAACATGGTATGTCCCTCCATCTGTTTGTGTCATCTTTGATTTCTTTCATCAATGTCTTAAAGTTTTCTGCATACAGATCTTTTGCCTCCTTAGGCAGGTTTATTCCTAGGTATTTGATTCTTTTTGTTGCAATGGTGAATGGGAGAGTTTCCTTAATTTCTCTTTCTGCTCTTCCGTTGTTCGTGTATAGGAATGCAAGAGATTTCTGTGCATTAATTTTGTATCCTGCTACTTTACTAAACTCATCAATTAGTGCTAGCAGTTTTCTGGTAGAGTCTTTCGGGTTTTCTATATATAATATCATGTCATCTGCAAAGAGTGACAATTTGACTTCTTCTTTTCCAATTTGGATTCCTTTAATTTCTTTTTCTTCTCTGATTGCTGTGGCTAACACTTCCAAAACTATGTTGAATAACAGTGGTGAGAGTGGACACCCTTGTCTTGTTCTTGTTCTTAGAGGGAATTCTTCCAGTTTTTCTCCATTGAGAACAATGTTGGCTTTTGGTTTGTCATATATGGCTTTTATTATGTTGAGGTAATTTCCTTCTATGCCCATTTTCTGGAGAGCTTTGATCATAAATGGATGTTGAATTTTGTCAAAAGCTTTTTCTGCATCTATTGAAATGATCATATGGTTTTTCTCCTTCAATTTGTTGATATGATGTATCACGTTGATTGATTTGCGTATATTGAAGAATCCTTGCATCCCAGGGATAAACCCCACTTGATCGTGGTGTATGATTTTTTTAATGTGCTGTTGCAGTCTGCTAGCTAGTATTTTGTTGAGGATTTTTGCATCTATATTCATCAGTGATATTGGTCTGTAGTTTTCTTTTTTTGTGACATCTTTGCCTGGTTTTGGTATCAGGGTGATGGTAGCCTCGTAGAATGAGTTTGGGAGTGCTCTGCCTTCTGCAATATTTTGGAAGAGTTTGAGAAGGATAGGTGTTAACTCTTCTTGAAATGTTTGATAGAATTCGCCTGTGAATCCATCTGGTCCTGGGCTTTTGTGTGTTGGGAGATTTTTAATCACTGCTTCAATTTCTGTACTTGTGATTGGTCTGTTCATGGTTTCTAGTTCTTCCTAGTTCAGTCTTGGAAGATTGTATTTTTCTAAGAATGTATCCATTTCTTCCAGGTTATCCAATTGATTGGCATATAGTTGCTTGTAGTAGTCTCTCATGATGTTTTGTATTTCTGAGGTGTTCATTGTGACTTCTCCTTTTTCATTTCTAATTCTGTTGATTTGCATCTTCTCCCTTTTTTTCTTGATGAGTCTGGCTAATGGTTTATCAATTTTGTTAATCTTCTCAAAGAACCAGCTTTTAGTTTCATCTATTTTTCTTATGGTTTCTTTCCTTTCTTTTTCATTTATTTCTGCTCTGATCTTTATGATTTCTTTCCTTCTGCTCACTTTGGGGTTTCTTTGTTCTTCTTTCTCTAGTTGTTTGAGGTGTAAGGTTAGGTTGTTTATTTGATCATTTTCTTGTTTCTTAAGGTAGGACTGTATTGCTATAAACTTCCCTCTTAGAACTGCCTTTGCTGCGTCCCATAGGTTTTGGGTTGTTGTGTTTTCGTTGTCATTTGTTTCTAGATATTTTTTGATTTCCTCTTTGATTTCTGTAGTGATTCCTTGGTTGTTTAAGAGTGAATTGTTTAGCCTCCATGTGTTTGTCTTTTTTGCAGTTTTTTTCCTGTAATTGATATCTAGTCTCATGGCATTGTGGTCTGAGAAGATGCTTGATATGATTTCAATTTTCTTGAATTTGCTGAGGTTTGATTTGTGACCCAAGATGTGATCTATCCTGGAAAATGTTCCGTGTGCACTTGAGAAGAAAGTGTAGTCTGTCGTTTTTGGATGGAATGTCCTCTAAATATCAATTAAGTCGAGATGGTCTAATGTGTCATTTAAAGCTTGTGTGTCTTTATTGATTTTCTGTTTGGATGATCTGTCCATTGATGTAAGTGGGGTGTTCAAGTCTCCCACTATTATTGTGTTACTGTCGATGTCCCCTTTTATAGCTGTTAGCATTTGCCTTATGTATTGAGGTGCTCCTATATTGGGGGCATAGATATTTACCATTGTGATATGTTCTTCTTGAACGGATCCCTTGATCATTATGTAGTGCCCTTCCTTGTCTCTTTTAATAGTCTTTACTTTCAAGTCTAATTTGTCTGATATGAGTATTGCTACTCCAGCTTTCTTTTGACTTCCATTTGCATGGAATATCTTTTTCCATCCCTTCACTTTCAGTCTATATGTATCCCTTGGTCTGAAGTGGGTTTCTTGTAGGCAGCATATAGAAGGGTCTTGTTTTTGTATCCATTCAGCCAGTCTGTGTCTTTTGGTTGGAGCATTTAATCCATTTACATTTAAGGTGAATATTGTCATGTGTGTTCCAATGACCATTTTCTTAATTGTTTTGGGTTTGTATTTGTAGGTCTTTTCCTTCTCTTGTGTTTCCTACTTAGAGAAGTTCCTTTAGCACTTGTTGTAAGGCTGGTTTGGTGGTGCTGAATTCTCTTAACTTTTCCTTGTCTGGAAAGCTTTGGATTTCTCCCTCAAATCTGAATGAGATTCTTGCTGGGTAGAGTCTTCTTGGCTGTAGGTTTCTCTCTTTCAGGACTTTCAGTATATCCTGCCATTCCTTTCTGGCCTGCAGAGTTTCTGTGGAAAGGTCAGCTGTTATCCTGATGGGTTTTCCCTTATATGTTGTTTGTTGCTTTTCTCTTGCTGCTTTTAATATTTTTTCTTTGTGTTGAATTGTTGTTAGTTGATTAATATGTGTCTTGGTGTATTTCTCCTTGGGTTTATTCTGTATGGGACTCTCTGTGCTTCTTGGACTTGGTGAATTATTTCCTTTCCCATGTTGGGGAAGTTTTCCACTATAACCTCTTCAAATATTTTCTCAGACCCTTTCTTGTTTTCTTCTTCTTCTGGGATGCCTATAATTCGAATGTTGGTACGTTTAAGGTTATCACTGAGGTCTCTGAGGCTGTCTTCTATTCTTTTTATTTTTTTTTCTTTTTCCTGCTCTGTGGCGTTTATTTCTCCCATTCTATCTTCCAACTCACTTATTTGTTCTTCTGCCTCAGTCATTCTGCTGGTTATAGCATCTAGAGTATTTTTAATTTCAGTTATTTTGTTATCCATTGCTGTTTGTTTTTCTGAGTTCTTATGAACTGTTTCTTGTACTTTCTCTATTTTGGTATCGAGATTTTGTATCATTTTTACTATCATTACTCTGAATTCTTTTTCAGGCATTTTTCCTATTTCCTCCTCATTTATTTGGTCTTGTGGGGTTTTTTCCTGCTCCTTTGCCTGCATGGTGTTTCTTTGTTTCCTCATGGTTGTCCAAGCTTTGGGGTTGCTTGTCCTGGTGATAGAGGTGTTTATAGAAGACTGTCCAAGCCTCAGACTAATGTCCAAGTATTGGATTAAACGAATATTCAGTCTAGGAAACACATACATGTATAAGACACACAATTATTGAATCCGTTAGGACATAAGGCTCTAGAAAGACCTGACAGAACCCCAGTGTGCTATCAGATATGCAAAGAGAAACCCAGCAGAAATTGACAACTGAAACAGAACAAATCAGAGACAAAAGCAAAAGCAAACAAACAACAAATAACACCCTACACATACAAACATCAATCCAGGGAGATTTTGTAAGCTAGGATCAAATATAGAAATGAGCTGGAGTACCACCAGAGAGAATGGAGATTCTCAGAATGTAATTAGACAACTGTACTAAGAACTAAGATAAAGACAAAAGCCTAATATTAATACCAAGGCAGTGCATCATCTGAAGAATAGAGCAAGGAGTCTGAGCAGACCGATAGTGTTGCTTATAAGTATGTTAAGATAAAATACACTTAAAATGGCTGGAAGAAAGGGGAACAGAAGAGCGTAATGTGGTTGGAAATATGCAAAGAAAAAGAAAGGAATAGAAGTGTATAAAAGAAAGGGATGAAAGGAAAGTATGAAAGATATTTTGTCCGTACTACCAAAAACTTAGCTAGATATAGAAGTATATAAAAAGGCAAAAAAAAAAAAAAAAAAGAATAAAAAATATCCTTAAAAAATTATGTTGTAAAACTTGTAGATCCCTTAGGGCTAAGATCGTATTTAATAAATCAAAAAAAAAAAAAAAGAATAAAAAATATCCTTAAAAAATTATGTTGTAAAACTTGTAGATCCCTTAGGGCTAAGATCGTATTTAATAAATCAAAAAAAAAAAGAGAGAGAGAGAAAGAAAAAAAGAAAAAAAATCCAGAACTGATCCCAGAATGGACCAGTTCAATAGGTATTGATACTACTATTTCTGTTTCCTTAGTGTCTCAGCTGTAAGTGTCCTTCTCCTTGCCTTGGGTTTTTTTTTTTTTTTTTTTTTTTTTTTTTTTTGTGTTATTCTGTGACCAGCAGAGGTTCCTTTATTGTTCCTCTGTAAGCCTCGGTGTGTGGGGAGGGAGAGGGTACAATAGTGGCTCCTTCTCCTGGGAGTGAGTGAGCAGTGGCGCACTGTTGTTTCAGTCAGGCTTGGAGGTGCCTGTTGCAGAGGGCGCTGGTGGCTCAGGCGTACACAGAAAGTCTTAGAGTTGGGCCTCTCTCGGGGTTTTTTCTTTTTGATGCTGGTTTTTTTTTTTTCTCTCAGCAGCCTCCCTGCTGCTGGCATTGCAAGGAGTTTTAATCTAGCCCCGCCCGAGTGCCTGAGGGTGCTTGTTATCCCTGAGAGCCTTAGGTGGCCCGCAGGGCGTCTCTCCACTGCCTGTTGCAGAGGCACCGAAAGAGAGGGAGAGGCTATGCGCACGGCTCCTCCCCACCGCCCGGGAGCCTGCAGCCTCCAGCCGCCATCATGGCCGGGCAGCTCTCAGGGACCGGCACTCCTCTCCGCGGACCTCCTCCCTCCTGACCTCTCGGTCCGTCACCCTACCGGCAACAATGTTTCTCACCCTGAACCAGCTCTCCGGTTCCCACGCTCCCGCTCCCGGACCCTCCGTTCAGCCGCGGATCGATGTCTCGGTCCGGGAACGCTGAGCTGCGCTGCGGACCCTCCGTATGTTTCTCACTCCCTCCCATCTGCCACAGCTCCGCCGCTTCACCCTCTTTGAGCCATCCTAGATGCCTCCCTACCGGCTATGTCGGGCTCCCCGCAGCCCTTTCTGGTGTCTGAGGCCGTCTGCTGGTGTTCAGCTGGTTCTCTGTGGGAATGACTGCATCCTTCCGTGCATTCCCAATGCATCTGTGGAGAGGGATGCACTCCACGTCTCTCTACTTCGCCGCCATCTTTTTCTCCTGATATGTTGTACTTTTAATTTCATTTATGCAACTTTTTATTTTTATTTTTTAATTCTGTTGAGACTTCCTGTTTGACTCATGGATTATTTAGAAGTATATTATTTAATTTGCAAGTACTTGAAAATTTTTCTGTCTTTCAGCTATTGACTTCTAATTTGATTTTATTAGGACAGAAAACATACTCTGTATGATTTCAATTATTTTAAACTCATTAAGGTTTTTTGTATGACCTAGAACCTGGTCATCATGGTGAATGTTCCATGAGCACTTGAACAGAATGAGTATTCTGCTGTTGTTGGATGGAGTGTTCCATAAATGTCAATCAGATCCACTACGCTGATGGTGTTGTTCACTCTTCTGTATTCTTGGTGATTTTATCTCTGGTAGTTCTATCAAATACTGCGAGTTGGGTGTTGAAATACTCAACTACAATTGTGAGTTTGTCTATTTCTCTTTTCATCTTATCAGTTTTTCACTTGATGTATTTTGAAACACTGCTAGGTGCTGCACACACACTCCAGATTGCTACATCCTGTTTGAGTGACTGATCCTTTATCATTCTGTAATGCCCACTTTTGTTGCTATTAATTTTCTTTTCTCTGAAGTTTATTTGATGTTATTTTAGCCATTCTTACTTTTTTCTAATTCCTATTTGCATAATACATCTTTTTCCATTCTTTTACTTCCTATCTATGCTATTTTTGAAGTCATTTTCTTTGTATATAATTGAGTCGTGTATTATTCACTCTTTATCTGTCAAATTTTTTTGCAACTTTACTGAGGAATAATTGATCTCTCTCTTTTAATTGGTTTATTTAAATTAATTATTGATGTTTTAGAGCTTAAGTTCTGTCATTTGGTATTCGTTTTCTATTTTTCCCTTTGTTCCTCATTCATCTATTTTTTTCTTGGTTTCTTGTGAGTTACTTGAATATTCTTTAGCATTAGATTCTTCTTTATAATATTTTTTCATATTCTACTTTGTATAAGTTTATTGGTGGTTGCTTTAGGTAAATTACCTATGTAATTTATCACTACCTATGGTATCAGGGTTTTACCCCTTTAAGTGAAGTATTGAGACCCTATTTCCACTTAGAGCCCTTTACCCTACCCACTTTGTAAATATAATTGTCTTAAGTGTTTTCCACTACATATGTTGAGCATCATATCAAACAGTGCTATAATTTTTGCTTCAAACATAAAGTATAATGAAAGAAACTCAGAGGTAAAAAATAGTCTGTTAGGTTCACCTATATATTTCCTCATTCCAGCATTCCTTCCCTCTCTGATAGTCCCATCATTTGTCTGCTGTCATTTTCTGTATTAGCCTGCTCAGGCTGCCATAACAAATACCACAGAGTGGGCAGCTTAAACAATAGAAATTTATGTCTCACAGTTCTGGAGCCTGGAAGTTCAAGATCAAGTTATTGTCAGGCTTAGTTTTTCCTGAAGCCTCTCTCCTTGGCTCATAGATGGCTGTCTTTGTGCTGTGTCCTCACATAGACTTTTCTATATGCATGTGCCCTTATGTCTTATTGCAAAGACATTAGTCTTATTGGATTAGGGCCCTACCCTTATGACCTTGCTTAACCTTAATTACATCCTCAAAGATCCTATCTCCAAATACAGTCTCATTGGAGGTTAGGGTTTCAACATATGAATTTGGGAGGGGATACAATTTTTAAATGTAGGCCAAATAGCAACAAATTCTCCTAATTTTCCTTCATCTGAGAAGTCTTATTTCCCATTCATTTTGGAAGAATACTTTTGCCAGATATCGAATTCATGGCTGGCAGTTCTTTTCCTTCATCACTTACAAAGTGTTGTGCTGCTAAGTTCCGGCTTGATGGTTTCAGATGAGAAAACTCGTGTCATTAATTTGGTCTTCCTGCATAGTTAATGCATCATTCCTCTCTGATTGCTTTTAAGATTTTTTTTTGTCTTTAGTTTTTCAGATGTTTAATGATGATGTGTCTTTGGACTTCTTTGGGTTTATCCTGCCTGGGTTTCACTCAGCTTCTTGAATTTGTAGGTTTATGTCTCTTGCCAAATTTAGGATGTAATTTACCATTATTTCTGTGAGTATTTTTTCAACCACACTCTCTTTCTCATTCCCTTCTGGAACTCTGATGATAGAATGTTAGATATTTTAGATATTTAGTTACACATCTGTTTCACAGATCCCTGAGGCTCCATTCATTTTCTTCAGGTTATTATTTTGTTTTGTTCATATTATATAAACTCAATTGATCTATCTTCAGGTTCATGGATTCTATCCACTGTCAGCTCTACTCTACTACTGAGTCTACCCTGTGAGAGTTTTTTTTTTTTTAATATTGGTTATTATACTTTTCAGTTCTATAATTTCCATATGGCTGTCTTTTGTAATTTCTATTTTTTTAACTGAGATTTTCTATTTTTTCAATTGTTTCAAGAGAATTTGTAACTGCTTATTGAAGCATTCTTATTACAACTTTTAAAATCCTTGTCAAGTAAATTCAACATCATATTCATTTCAGTATTGGATTCTTTTTTTTCATTAAAAGTGTGGTTTTCCTGGTTCTTGGTATGAAAAGTGAACTTTTACTGTATCCTAGACATTTTGGTTATTATATTAGGAGATTTTTAAATGCTATTTAAATCTATTTTATTAGACAAACCCTTTTTAAGTTTAATGTCTAGTTTCTGGATTACTTTTGTGGGCTTGCGTTCCAGTGACAGTTTAGTTTTCAGAGCTCTTGATGTTCTTTTCTGGTCTGTTCATGCTTTTGGCATTTCTTCAGCTCTTGCTCATTTCCTGCAGGTGCTGCCTAAAGGGGTGGAAGTTGCTTTCTTGGGTCACCTAGGAGTGCAAGTCCACCTTCAGCCAAGGGAGGTTGAGGGACTAAAGCCACAGGGCCTGGATCTTCTCATGCCATTGGGTGGAGGGCAGAGCAATGCTAGGCTGTGCTGATGCTGCCCCACAGTGGCTCAGCCTATCCACCAGGACCCAGAAGAAGGGGTAGAGATGGGGTTGGTTCAGCCCAGTGTGGCTTCGAAAGCAAATGGAGCCCTCTGATGTGCCCCCTTGTGAAGTGGGAGTTAGCAACCCCCACCCCATTTTGGCTCTGTTGGTTTCTCCTTTCCGGTTCTTTGGCCAGTGGCTTTGTTTATTTGTCTGTTTGTTTGCTTGTCTGTGCACATTGGTGGTTCCAGTTTTCGGCCTCTCTGGCACCTATATGAGGCATATGAGAGATAAAAGAACTCACCACATCATCAGTCCTGAGCTCTCTAACTTGTCCACCCCTTTTCTCCAGCTTTCAGAATCCTTTATTCTTGTCTGTTGGATTATTTCCAGGCTATTTAGTTGTTTCTTTGGGGGGGAGGGGAGGAGGAGGGATAAGTGAGCCTACACGTTCTTGTTCTGGAATTGGAAATACTACTAAAGATTTTGCAAATAGAAAGAGGGATGAACTGCTTGAATTGCATAGCTGCAAGAGCCACTGCTGGGCCTTGGGAGATAGTGGGCTCTCTGTAATCATTATTGGTTGAATGAATGAATGAATGAATGAATGAAGTTTTCATACTTTAATTTTGGTGTCCTGGAGGCATTCGTAAGACAGAGCCCTGTTTTCCTGGATTTTTGGGCAAGTACTTCTCAGGGCTTTTAGGATTCATCTTTCTGGGAAAAGACCACAATGAGCTGATAGCCTGAAGGTAGGAGATTGATATTTGCTATTTGCTATTTGCCAAAAGCTGATGACACTGCTATGACCCTATGTCTATCTATCCATCTGTCCACCTGTCTCTCCACCCATCCATCTCTGTGTGTGTGTGTATGTGTATACATATATATATGTATGTGTATATATATGTGTGTGTGTGTGTGTGTATAATGGAATCATTATTCTTTTCTCTTTTCCAAAAAGAAGAAAACTTGCTCTTCAATATTCAGACATACTTAGCATAATGTCAGAACTTGAAAACACCCCCTTAGCTAGAATCTTAGGATACAAAAATGATAAATTTTCTAAAATTTTGCTCTCAGTAGCACCAGATTAACATGACAGAATATCAGCATTTTTAAAAGATGTTAATGTTGATATTTCAATGAGATTTTCTTCAGCTCATATTCCCTTTTCTCTGTGAATATTATGGTGCTTCTCAGATGTGGCTTCTTAAATGAAAACATCTTAATGAAGCAATAAATAACTCTACAGTGAAGGGATCAACTGTGAGGGGCGTGTTTCACAAAGGATCACATGCGCAGGTTTTGTTTTTGTAAATCTGAATTTTACTCCCCAACAGATACCCCAATTTTGTATTCAAGAGATGAAATACATAAGGAATTCATTAAGAAATCAGGCTTTGGTGGGACAGCTTTGATTTGACACTTTTGAAATATGATCCAGGTCACAGCGGTGAATGGTGCAAACCTCTTTTTTGGCAATGGCATCTGGACTTGATTACTTTAAATTAGGTTGTGGGGTGCTGGCTTCCACCCCTCTGTGAAACTGCTACTGCAGACAGCCCTTGTTCCCTGAGATGATATAGGAAATTAGATGAGTTCTGAATACTTAGAAGTAAACTTTTATATCAATTCTCAACTTTGTTGTTTCAGTACCCCATTTTTATAAGCTTTTAGAAAGTCACCTTTTATCTTTCATTAGTAATGATGGCTTTCATGCCAAAGATAAATTAAACCTGGAGCATTATATTAATATTTAACTTCTTCCTCCAGAAGCATAAGTGACACTAAATAGGTTCTTCAGTGAATATTTATTAAACGAATGGAAAATTACCCTAAAATAACCTACCATTAAGAACACATGAGTGTATTCAAGGAGGTCTGTGGGCAGTTTTGCGGCTACCTGCACACTTTGTCCCATGGGCTTCAACTCCCTTTCCATCTCTGGTGGTCAGGAGTTCAAAACCCAACTGTCTCCTCCACTACACCCTGACTGCAGTCAAACAAGTGTGTGTAAAGCTGGTTTAAACCCAGTTTTTGACAGCTAATATGTACAGTTTTCTGATTTCAGGAATGTTTATATTTGAAAGTTGATTTTTCAGAATCAGAGTCTGGTTAAAAGAGAAAGAAAAAAACACACTTTAACATGTAAAGAGTTTACTGACTTCTTATTTCCTCTCTATGTTGTTTCAGAAAGAGTCACACAGCCATTTCTTAAATAATGTCATAGAAACCAAATTCCAACTGCGTTTATGTTTCAAAGATGAATGGGTTATTTTGATGAGCTTTCAAATTTGAAAGGGCTTTATAATAAATATTTTGGGAAGAGACTGTGCACCAAGAAGATCTGGAACGCCAATCTTCATTTGTACACACACATTTCAGGGTGATATAATTGGATCCCAGTTATTCTTCTCCCCAAGACTTAGCTTAAAAGCACCCAAGGGCGTAGAGTGTTTGCATCTGTCGTATTATGTCTCAAAGCTCTCCAAGGTAAACCCTCACGAAATCCACTTACAGATGAGAAAAGAGACAGGGAAAACGAACTTGCCTCTCACCCTACAGCCAGGATGTCACCGAGACCTGTTCCTGATTCCTATTCACTCCCTTTGCTATACTTTTCTGTCTATCACACAGCAATCCAAAATGGGCTAAAAATAGCCCTGGAAGATAAAAGCCTGGGAAAACAATAATATCCAAAAGGGCCCTAAGCGGAATGGGTATCACTTTGCTCGAGGTCACAGAGCTAAGGCAACGTTTTGAGCCTCGGTTTCGCCATCTATGCAGTGAGGTGAGACAAGCTGCCTCCTGGAGGTGTGTGGCAATTCCACAAGGCAGAGGTGATAGGATACCCGACCCACTTAGGGTACAGCCCCGATTCCAGCGACAGCCAATCACAATGGACGTACACAACCAACGGCCAATCACAATGGATGCCCACAGCCCGCATCAAGCTCCGCTCTGATTAAGCGGGTTAGGCAGGCCTTGCAGGTCAGGGCACCCAGCTTGGTGCTGATTGAATGTCTATTGACTGACTATGGCTGAGTTTGGGCTCCCTCAGAAGCAGACCCTGAAATGAGGATTAAGGTGACAGCAATTTATCTGGGAGGTGATCCCAGGAAACACCTGCAGCAGCGCGGGAGGCACTGACGTTGCTCCAGGGATGGGTATGAGTGAGAGGGTTCCGCTGTGGGCGTCAGGGACTCAGTCCTGCTGGGAACCTCCCAGGTGGCTGCGTGGCGGGTCAGAAGGCTGGTTAGTGGCCCCACTCCTGCCCCTCTGGCTGAGGCTGCTCAGCACATTCTTGCCCGCCCTTCACAAGCCCCTGCGGCCCCAGGCGCTGGCTGCAGGGGTCACAGATGGGCAGACACGAGCTCTTAGGGAATGTGGCATTCACAGCGTCTGCTACAACTGCTATTACAGGTTTTGCAAAAGAGAACTCCGCATTTACCGAGTTCCCAAGGGGACAGGGTGGTTGTCAGCAGAGAGTTAAACCTAGGACTTTGGAGGACCCAGAAGCTCCCTGCTGGGCTGCGGCTCCTCTCCCTGTTCTCTGCAGGCTGAGCAGGATTGGCCTACAGCTCAAGTTCAATGTCAGGCACAGACAGCAGGTGTTCTCCCCAGTCAGGCACTGGACAGGCTGCCGCTCCCGAGGTAAGAGGCTCCCTACAACTGAAGCAGACCCTGACGGAGCTGACAGCTGGAGGCAACAAGCCCTTCCTGCAATGAGTAAACTGGATGGCGTGTTTGTCCAGTGCATTCTAGAATTCTGGCATGCAAGCTCTCGCTGCCCAGAGCCACCCCCATGAGGGTCCGTCTTTGGAGAAAAAACCTCCAGGTGCTGATGAATGGAGTGAAACAGTTGGCTCCCTGCCAGGCACTCTCCTATGGGGGCCACCAGCCCCAAACTCCCTCACACACCAACAGCTGGCTTCTCAGCACCTGACTCTTCAATATGAACAGAAGAAGGATGCTCACCATGGTGGGAGGGGCCAAGACAAATGAACAAAGCAAACATAATTCGATAAAGAATTATTTGCACACGCATTCCTGTGGTTGGATATCATCAGAAATAGAAGAGAAAAATCCTGCATTTGTGAATTGAGAATAATTATCAGAGAACAAAAAATAGCCTAAATTAATTTTATTTTTACACGTTCAGTAGGTGGGGTGGAAGATAAACTTAAGGAAATATCAGGGTAAGAAGGATGGAGAAATGAAAAACAGAAGAGAAAATATAAGAAAATTAGAGAATCATTCTAGGAGGGACAATATCTAACCAACTGAAGGTATAGAAAGAACAGAAAAAACTTAAATGTTAGTGGATTCCCATTCGCTCAGGTTTTTTTTAAATGCTTTCACTTCAGCCAAATGTTCTAGCCAAAGCTGAATTAAAGAATATGGGGCTTAGAGTTATCTACTTCTACACAGAACACCAGGGAGAATTGATAATTCTAAACTTCCACAGAGAAAAACAATACAGATCTTCTATTGTGACAGACCCTGTGGATGTCCCCAGATCAGAGACCTACAGGATGGCCCCTCCTGGAGGAAGAATCATGTCCAGACCAGGCATGGTCATCTAGGGCCCCTTGGCCAGTGACTGGACAGGGTGTGGTGTGGCGTAGCCCTGACGGAGGAAATGCAGGGAGACGCCTGCTGGGGGTGGTTTAATCTTACTGCTACTTCCCTTGTTACTCGGGCTGTGATGTTTGGAGCTGGTGCAGCCACCTTACCCCAATGAAGAGCACCATTGTTAACACACTGAGGAGGGAGGAGCAGAGCTGGAATGAGCCTGGGGCCTTGAAGCCCATGGGAAGGTGCCAATCCAACCTTGGGATTGCTGCCTTCTAGACCTCTCGTTAAGGGACCAATCAACCTACTCATGCTATTTTTAGACAGATGTGTTCTGGGAAGAATCAGAACTATACACCCCACAATATGCCACTTTGGCATAAGGATTATTTTGAGCTGAAGTCAATTGAGAAGCAGATGTAGGAAAAGCTCTCTAGCATCCCCCTATATGCCTAAAAACAGGGCATAAGTTTCCCTTCGTGAAGATGTACCCATCTTCCAAACCAGGAAGGGAAGAACCCTCTTTATCACTGGAGATGGAGGTGAGAAGTCTGCATAAGCAAACCTAACTAAATAACATTTATCTTTCACTACTTTCTCCCATATATTTACCTCCCCGTAATTTACTGCCTCTAAAAGCCTAAACCCCTTTCCTTTATGTAGTTGCATCTCCACAGTTTATCACTTTGTTAAAATGACTTAGAAGCCCAAAGGTCTAACCACCGCTTGGAGTCTACTTTTTTCCTGTAAAAGCCTCCATGTAGGTACACATAAAAATTAAAATTAACATCAAATAACTTGTGTGTGCTTTTTCTCCTGTTAATCTGTCTTTGCCAGTTTCATTTGCAAATGCCACTACAGAAACTAAGAGCGTAGAGGAAAAGTTTTGCCTTCCCTACAGATCCTTGCTACCCAAGGCAGCTTAACTAATTCACATACAAAGAATCAGAAATCATAGTAGCATGGAACTTTTCAGCAGCAATTTGAGAAGTTAAAAGATAGTGAGAGACTAGTGGAGAGAGTCCACATTTCCCTCTGTCCTCACCAGGACACTTCCTACGTACCCAATGGTTTCTCATTGTCATTTTAATTTGCATTTGCTGATAGTCAGTGAGACTGAGCATTCATTACAGATTTAGTGACCGTGTAGATTTCTTCTTCTAGGAACTGTCTACTTATTTTATACACTTTGAATTCCTTGCTCTTTCCTTATTGATGTGTAAGCTTCCTTCTGTCTTCTGGCACTCATCCTTATTCTCTATGTTGAAAATAACTTTTCACAGCCTGTGATTTGGGGAGATTAGGGCTTGCATTCTGGCTGTGTCATCTTTTTTTTTTTAAGACATTATTTTTTAGAGCAGTTTTAGGTTCATAACATAACTGAGAAGAAGGTACAGAGATTTCTGATATATCCTCCACCTCATCACATGCACATCCTCTCGCATTATCGACATCACTCACCAGAATGGTACATTTGTTACTGAGGATGAACCAACATTGACACATTATAATCACCCCTAAATTCATAGTTTACCTTAGAGCACACTCTTTTTTTTTCATTTTTTAAATTTATTTTTTTATTGAAGTATAGTTGATTTACAATGTTGTGTTAATTTCTGCTCTACAGCAAAGTGACTGTTATACACACATATACATTCTTTTTCATATTCTTTTCCATTCTGGTTTATCCCAGAATATTGAATATAGTTCCCTGTGCAGTAGGACCTTGTTGTTTATCCATCCTGTATATAACAGTTTGCATCTACTAACCCCAAACTCCCACTCCATCCCTCCTCCATTCCCCCTCCCCCTTGGCAACCACAAGTCTGTTCCCTATGTCTGTGAGTCTGTTTCTGTTTCCTAGATAGGTTCATTTGTGCCATATTTTAGATTCCACATGTAAGTGATATCATTTGGTATTTGTCTTTCTCTTTCTGACTTACTTCACTTAGTATGATAATCTCTAGTTGTGTCCTTGTTGCTGCAAGTGGCATTATTTTGTTCTTTTTTATGGCTGAGTAGTATTCCATTATATACAGAGAGAGAGAAAGAGAGAGTGAGAGAGCGAGCATGCACTCTTGAGACTGTACATTTTATGGGTTTGGACAAATGTATTACGATACATGTTCATCATGATAGAATTATACAAAACAGTTTCACTGCCCTGAAAGTCTTCTGTGCTCCACCTATACATCCCTTGTTTCCTCCACCTCCAACGACAATCACTAATGTTGTTATTGTCTCCATTGTTTTGCCTTTTACAGAATGTGGTATAGTCAGAATCATCCAGTATGTAGGCATTTCTAGATTTAGTTATTTCTTCCTTTTTTAATTGAAGTGTAGTTGATTTACAATATAGTATTTGTTTCAGATGTACAGCACGATTCAGATAGATATATATATATATTCCTTTTCAGATTCTTTTCCCTTATAGATTGGTTGTGTCATCTTTGAGACTGAACCAACCACTATGTGGTTTTAGGCAAATTACTCAACTTTAGCCTCCCCTTTTCTAACCAGGTGATGTAACCCAACTCACAGAATTAAGTGAAATAAAGCATGTCAACAGGGTAGTAGATTAATATACGGTAGTAGATTAATTTAGAGCAGGAAAGAACAGTCGAAATCATTGAGTCCATTGATCATCAAATCAGTTCAATTTAACAGCACTTACCAGGTACCGGGAGCAGTTTTGAGAGTTTTACACCTATCTAATCCTCACAACAACACCATTCAATAGATACTACTATTACCCTAATTTTACATGTGAGAAAACTGAGAAACAAAAAGACTAGGACACTTGCCCAAGACATCTTGCAGTGGGTAAGCAAGATAAAGCTATTGATACAATTTCTGCTCTTTCATCACCTGGGAGGAGTTCTGGCAACAATTCAGTTTAAAAAAAAAAAAAAGAATGTTGTTTAAACAGGAGATCATTTGAAAAGGACTGATAACCACTCCTTAGCTATTGCTAAGACATCTCAAGTTTCTAAAGGACTATTGGTTAGGACTCTCACCAAGGTGCAAGGAGGCATGGACCCAGACCTAAGGTGTTAGCTACAGTCCTCTTCCCAAGTCCACAGTGCCCTGGGCAGTATACCCTGGTCATCTCCCATAAGTTAGCAAGAAACACCTTCGGACATTGTAAGAACAGACCACCCACCCTATACACAACTGTGTTCTTCTGGGAAGAGAGTCTGTATCCTCCATCAGATTCTCAAAGGGTCTCATCATCCCAAACAATGTTAGTTAACTAAACAAACTACCAGTCTAGATCTTAAGCTCCCCCCAAAAAACTAACAGACAGAACTTTCTTCTTTTTACTTTTACAATGGAAAGAGCTCCAATTTGCCTGAGCTACAGGGGCTTGAGCAAGCTTTACTCATGTGGATAAAGGAGAATCAAGAGATAGTATAAGGAGAGGGGAAAAAAAAACATTGTTTTTTCCTGCACCCTTTTGTGTTCGGTTCCTGGGATCTGCAAATTAAACTGACAAAAATAAAACCCCCACAGATTAAAGGGAGGGAAAAATTTATGTCATACACATATGAAGGAGTCTCACAGAAATGAAATAAAAACCCCAAAGAAGTGGTTAGGCCTGAGAGCTTATATGCCACTTTTAATGAAGAGTGAAAGACTGCGGAAACAGAACAAAGGAAAGAGGCTTTATGCTTCTAGGGGCAGTATATTGAGGGAAGATGAATACATGGGAGAAACTAACAGAAGATAAGGATTCTTTTAGTAAGGTTTGTTTGTGAGGATCCATCTCGGTATTGACTCTGTGATAGGATGTTCTCTGCTTTGTATGGAGACGGCATTTTATCACTGGAAATTAATGACCTGCTTTTAGGTGAGAAGGAAGAGGTCAGAGCCCTTCCTGCACCTGCTGTTCCTCAAGTGTTTGCAGCTCAAAGTAATCAATATGCCAAAGTGGCATTTTTGGGGTGGCATATTCTGATTTTTCAGTAAGGGGTGTCTCCATCACCCCACCACCACCACCTTCTTCCCCATCCCACCAGCCTTCTCCCAGGACAGGGTCATTCACTTTCATTAAGAAAGTAAACAGGGCTTCCTAGGTGGCGCAGTGGTTAAGAATCCGCCTGCCAATGCAGAGGTCATGGGTTCGATCCCAGCTCCAGGAAGATCCTACATGCCGCGGAGCAACCAAGCCCGTGTGCCAAAAAAAAAAAAAAAAAAAAAAAAAAAAAAAAGAAAGTAAACAGCATGGAGATTTTTAACAAGAATGGATATTCTATGCAAATAAATGTTCTGGGGACTTGGATGAACTCTGCTCAATGACCAGACATTGTGAGGCCCTGGGATTTGGGCCCCTGGGGGCAGCTTCCCAATGTCAGGGCCTCCCCTGCCCCTCCAGTGGGCTTTCTGTGAACCATCGGTGGCTTATAGCCACTCGGTTCATTCCATCTCAACTGGAATGCAGGCTGGGCAGCTGTATTTCAAGTGTTTTCTTGCATAACAATGCTTTCAAGGTTTGTTTCTGTAGAAAGAGTTTTCTGAATTAAACCCATCTAGGTTAAAATCCATTCAAGGTTTTAACAGAGCTTGGTGAACAAATGCTAATACCCCTATACGGTTACGCTTAGGTAAGGAAACTAGGCTTGTTGAATTTAATCCAATACTTGGCCCACAGCACTCCAAGGTCTGCAGGGAGTTTGTTTAAGCACTCCTGTTTCTCAAAGCCAAAACATAAGTAAATTAAAATTCCTTACTGTATTGGGGAAATTTGAACAGATCACATTTTCCTGGTGGTACTATTTTCAAAAGAAGAACTATGAATCCAATTGTGTGTATTTTACAAGCTAACAGAATAATCTCCCTAACACCCCGTTCTGATGTATAAACAAACAAGTGTGTGTGCCCAAGGCAGAAACAACTGTGCATTTCATACGAGGAGCAGAAAGGGAAAGGCATCCTACCTCATTTCAAACCGGGTTTAAGGGTTACGTTATAAAATCTTTTAAATAACATTTTATTATAATAGAAAAAAATATATGTTCATCGTATAAAATGTTAAATGTTCAGGAAAGCCGCAAGGACAAAAATCACCCTTAATCCTGCCCCACAAAGGTAACAAACCGATTATTATTAATACTTGCAAAGAGTAACTTGATTGGTGATAGAGTTAGTTTAGGGGGTAGGGGAGCAACCTTTAAAGAAGAAATGTTTGAAGATGGTCTACATAACACTTAAAAGCAAAATAATAATAATAGTTTTATATATACATATAAAACTATATATATAATTTAATATATATAATATATACTCGTATTAATTCCGTGGGGTAGGTTTACGCCCCATCGTATAAATGAGGAATTTTTTTCTGAATGAATTTCTGCTGGCATCTTTATGAATTGTCCTGTTTATCATGAAACTGTTCCCGGGTGATTGGAGAAATAACCATAGTTAATGACTAGCATTTAATGAGCCCTACACTTTGTCAAGCACTTATTTGATTCCCTCAAAAACCAGGCAAAACCTCTCATGAATAACAAACTTTTTATGACTAAAAATTTAATCATTAAGGCAAGATTAATTAGCAGGATATTACATTAAGATATTAGAAAAAATCCAGTGCCTTTGGCATGGAGCACCCGTTGAAATGATAACTAACGTGAAACAAAGGCTGCCTCTGACTTTAGAGCTGTTTTGCATCAGTTACACACGCCAGGAGGGAGGCAGGGCAGCAGAATTTGGACCCGAGGGATGACAAATGGAGCAGCCAAGTATACAATGGAGTCTAACCCTTTGAATAAATAAAAATCTGAAAGTCCATATTGATACAAATAAAAACTTGAATACGTATATAAATGGGGAAGTAGCAACAGCTCTTTCTTACAGGTGAATTCCAGTTAACAATGGCATAAGGAATGAGGGAAATAGAAAATCAATATTGGGCCAGTACCGACATAATCATAGTTGTAGGTAAGATCCACCGGTGGGTGTGAGAAATAGTGGGGGGAGAAACAAGATATTTGCATTGTCTCAAAACATCCCCCTCCAATAATGACACTGCACAGTGGGGACCCCAACAGACAACCTTCCCCAGGGGACTGAGGGTAACCTCACCAAGGATCAGACCCTCACGGTGAATCCGGAGAGGGCACCTTGCACTGAGAAAGGCGCAGCATCGCTTGGGTAACATTCCTGCTGCAAATGCGTAACCTCAACCTAACCATATAAAAGCATCAGACAAACCCAAATCAGGAGCCATTCTAGCGAAATAACCAACCAGTGCTCTTCAAAAATGTGTCAAGGCCAGGAAGGACAAAGATGACTGAGGAACTGTCCCAGGACCGTGGAGACTAAGGAGCCATGATAACTAGATACCAGGTGGGATCCTGGAAGAGAGAATGGACGTAGTGGGAAAACTGGTGAGACTTGAGTAAGGTCTGTAGTTTGTCTAGTAGCATCCTATCAACGCTAATTTCCTGGATTTGATCACCGTGATTTAGAAGATATTACAGGAACCTGGGTGAGGGTATGCAGAAACTCTCAGCCCCACTGTACAACATTTCTGCAAGACTAAAATTATGTCAAGATAAAAAATATCAAGAAAAGAAGCAATGGCAACAGAGAGAATGGTTTCCTCCCACTTGAGCACCAAGTCACGAGTACCACGGGTGGCTGCTCTCCACGGCTGGCATGGATTTGTGATCAGTGATCTGGCTGAATCTCTCACGGGCAACTGGAGCAGTCCCAGGAGAATCGAGGTCAAGATTTGTTTAGTCTCATGCAAAATGGAAAGGTGCCAATTATTAATAGGAAGCGAACTGGCTCTAGCTCACCAAGATTGGCGTATGACCTGAGCAGAGAGTTGAATTAAGGAATCTTCAAAGATATGCCGACAAATTGACTAAAATGTGTTCATAATTTGGAATGGAAGGCGCGCATAACGCTCTCAAGCTCGTGTTGAGATTGGGAGGGGGCAGCAAATAATGCCCCTCTTTTCTCCTCTTGAATTCTGAGCTAATTGATGAAGAAGACACTCAGTGATCAGAATACCAGTTTCACAAATGTTCGAGTGGATTGGAGAAAAGGGCTTTTCCTCTACTTTCTAAGGGTTTTTTCTTAATATCCTCCCCCAGCCCCATCCAGTCACAGGCAGATCTGAGCCACCACGGCCCCTGAGAAGACAAAAGAGTCCAATGACCAGTCCTGGAGAGACTGTTAACTCCAAAAATCGTGGATGATCCAGGAACGCTCAGCTTCCCCCAAACACCCATCGGAGAAGTACCCCCCTTGCCTTGCACTGAGTGGAGTGAAGGGGAAGAGATTCCTTGTTCCTGAGCTAAGCTCAGAATGCTGGGGGCGGGGTGGGGGGTGGGGTGGGGAAGGGCGAGTGATTTCCCTATAGCTTATACCCTAAAAGTCTAGCAAAAGTACATGAATTAAGGTTGCCAGGGAAGAGGGGTGAATGCAGAGTTAGTGTTTGATGGGGACAGAGTTTCGGTTTTGCGAGGTGAAAAGTTCTGTGGAGGGATGGTGGTAGCATGACAATGTGAAAGTACCTAATGCCACAGAACCGTGTGCTTTACAAGTGGTTAAGACGGGACATTTTACGTTATGGGCACTTTACCACAATTTTAAAATTTTTAAGTGAAAAATGAAAAAAAAATACATGAATTAATAACATGACCACAAATCGATTACAACTATTGTATCAGTACTATTCAAAAGCAAAATGAAACACCATCACTATGTCTAGATTTATGTCTGCTCTGGAGAGAAGCAGAAAATGGTCTCAGAAACTTTCTTTTAATTGTGCTTTCTCCAAGGACTCCAGCATAGATATGACAGGAAGAATATTTCTCTAAGCCTTCGGACTTGCTTCAGGAGTGAGTGAGTGAGAGGATGCCTTGAGTTTCCCAGTGAGGAACAGGGAATAAGCTAACGTGGGGTCATAGCAAAGATAAAGTCAGTGGAGACAGTAATGGTGGGGAAATCATTCAGGATAGTGTTTTGTTCTACATCAAAGGCTCAGATGAAGGGCCCTGATCAAGGTCGCATGGGGAGGTGGAGGGGGCACTGTGTCCCCATCCCAAGATCCCATCTTGACTCCTCTGGATACAAAGTGGCTCTGAGACGGCTCCAGATGGAGGCTGAACCCATGACCTCTCTGCATAAAGACATCATGACACCCACTACGCCATCTGGGGCTCATAAAACCACATTCTCTATCTTTTCTTGGCTCTCAGGCTAGTCAAGAGCTGAAGGGCAATATTTGGGACCACTCTGGTTTATTCGTGGGCTTTAATTCAGACCACATTTCCACAAAGAGAGGCAGAACAAAGCACAATAGCACTGAAGTTCAATTTACATTCTCAGTCAGTGAAACAAAATGGAAATAAAAAACAGTTGTGTGAGAGTCATTTATAACTAAACTATGGCTCCAAAAAGCGCCTTTGCTATAATGTCATGGAATAAAAGACATTTTTAAACCACCAGCAAGAAAAACTTAAGTGACCAAAAAAGGAGAGGCTAAGGCTTTCTATTTAAAAAAAAATTAAATGAAATTAGAGCACCGATGACAGCGTGCAATCTCTCTCTCCGGATTTGGCAGATGCAAAGTGATTTCAATATTTCCTGACTTAAAGTGTTTTCCCCCCCGGTAATGGTTGGTTCTGGTACCGCTAGTCATCGGGAAGTCAGCACTGTCCCAAGAAATTCTGCAGGTTTCACTTCACAGTTTGTCGAGACTCCTCCAAGACCATAGCGCTTGTCTGCCATCACATCTCGGTGAGTTCCAGGTACAAATTTGCCGTAGTAAGTTATATCTGGATTGTTCAGCAAAAAAAAATTTACCAAGTGCTAGCAGATGGCTGCAATTCCAACCACCGTGGCAGCTCGGCAGTGAAGGACCAGCACACAAAACACAAGTGTTCTTTCGGGATAGGAACTGTTTTAAGATTACTGTGTTAAATAAAGGGGCTCCCTGAGTTAAATTTCAAACTTGATCTCCGACAGCTAATCAGCAGCAGAACCAAAAGGAGACTCTTGACTCCATGTCTCGCACATTTTTTGCGAAGCTGAAAAATGAAAATTCGTAGAAGAACACACATAAGCTGTCACAAGAGTGGTCCATAAAGCCACTCACAGCTCCTTGGGGGGCTAAGCTGTCCTCATCAGCAGGCCTTCATTTGTGCCGAATTTCCTCTGAAACATTTCTGAGTCCCCGGGGCTCGTGTATCACTGTCTGTTTAGTGTTTCTTTTACAGGACCTTTCCCAAATTATATTGTAACTATCTATTTACAGGGCTGTTTATAATATGGGACAACCCTCATTCATCCTTGTCTCCAGGGATTTCAGCCCAGTGCTTGGTGTGTAGGGCCTTGTGAAATGTTTATGGAAAGAATTAATGCTCCATCCGTACTAAAGGCAATAATTTCTCAAGTTAGATTTTTTCCATTTTTTTGTTTCCCTTTTTTTTAAATTTAAGCTCTTTATTGGAATATACTTGCTTTACACTGCTGTGCCAATTTTTGAGGTACACCAAAATGAATCAGCTGTATTTATACACATATCGCCACCCTCCAGCAACTCCCTCCCACCCTCCCTATCCTGGCCCTCTATGTCATCACCCATCATGGAGTTTGTCTCCTTATGTTATGCAGGAACTTCCCATGAGCTATGTTTTACATTTGGTGGTGTATATATGTCAAAGCTACTCTCGCACTTCGTCCCAGCTTCCCCATTGCCCCCCACCAACTCTGTGTCCTCAAGTCCATTCTCTACATCTGCATCTTTATTCTTGCCCTGTCACTGGGTTCATCAGTACCATTTTTTTTTTTTTATTTTTTAGGTTCCATATATATGAGTTAGCATATGGTATTTGTTTCTCTCTTTCTGACTTACTTCGCTCTGTATGACAGACTCTAGGTCTATCCACCTCATTACAAATAACAATTTCATTCTTTTTTTATGGCTGAGTAATATTCCATTGTATATATATGCCACATCTTCTTTATCCATTCATCTGTTGATGGGCATTTAGGTTGCTTCCATGTCCTGGCTATTATAAATAATGCTGCAATGAACATTATGGTGCATGTTTCTTTTTGGATTATGGTTTTCTCTGGGTATATGCCCAGGAGTGGGATTGCTGGGTCATATGGTAGTTCCATTTTTAGTTTTTAAAGGAACCTCCAAACTGTTTTCCATAGTGACTGTACCAACTTACATTCCCACCAACAGTGCAGGAGGGTTCCCTTTTCTCCACACCCTCTCCAGCATTTATTGTTTCTAGTTTTTTTGATGATGGCCATTCTGACTGGTGTGAATGATACCTCATTGTGGCTTTGACTTGCATTTCTCTAATGATTAGTGATGTAGAGCATCTTTTCATGTGTTTGTTAGCCATCTGCGTGTCTTCTTTGGAGAAATGTCTATTTAGGTCTTCCACCCATTTGCAGATTAGGTTATTTGCTTTTTTGGTATCAAGCTGCATGAGTTGCTTGTATATTTTGGAGATTAATCCTTTGTCAGTTGCTTCATTGGCAAATATTTTCTCCTATTCTGAGGGTTGTCTTCTTGTCTTGTTTATGGTTTCTTTCACCGTGCAAAAGCTTTTAAGTTTCATTAGGTCCCGTTTGTTTATTCTTGATTTTATTTCCATTATTCTAGGAGGTGGGTCAAAAAGGATCCTGCTTTGATGTATGTCATAGAGTGTTCTACCTATATTTTCCTCTAAGTGTTTTATAGTGTCTGGCCTTACATTTAGGTCTTTAATCCACTTGGAGTTTATTTTTGTGTATGGTGTTAGGAAGTGTTCTAATTTCATTCTTTGACATGTAGCTGTCCAGTTTTCCCAGCACCACTTATTAAAGAGGCTGTCTTTTTTCCATTGTATATTCTTGCTTCCTTTGTCAAAGATAAGGTGCCCATATGTGCATGAATTTATCTCTGGGCTCTCTATTGTGTTCCATTGATCTATATTTCTGTTTTTGTGCCAGTACCATACTCTCTTGATCACTGTAGCCTTGCAGTATAGTTTGAAGTCAGGGAGCCTGATTCCTCCAGATCCATCTTTCCTTCTCAAGATTGCTTTGGCTATTTGGGCTCTTTTGCATTTCCATACAAATCGTAAAATTTCTAGTTCTAGTTCTGTGAAAAATGCCATTGGTAGTTTGATAGGGATTGTGTTGAATCTGTAAATTGCTTTAGGTAGGATAGTCATTTTCAGAATGTTGATTCTTCCAATCCAAGAACATAGTACGTCTCTCCATCTGTTTGAATCATCTTTGATTTATTTCATCAATGTCTTATAGTTTTCTGTGTATGTTTTCCTTTAACTTGTGTATGGATACCTGCTAAAGAAATCTACTTAAAAGATACATTCCTATAGGGTAAGAAACAGTTAGAGGGCAAACTTGTTTGTTAGCTCCTCCAGAATCCTATTCATAATGTCAGCTCCTTTGCTTGCCCCTAAGAGAATTTAGAATGTCTTAATACTTGAGTAAACAACAAGGTCCTTCCATATAGCACAGGGGACTATAGTCAATCTCCTGTGATAAACCATAATGGAAAAGAATATGAAAAAGAATGTATACATATGTAAAACTGAGTCACTTTGCTGTATAGCAGTAATTAATACAACATTGTAATTCAAGTATACTTCAATTAAAAAAAAAGAGAATGGCTGAATACTGGTTTCCCAGACTCCCTTGCAGCTCAGTGTGCCATTAGAGCAGTTATGACCAAAGAGATGTCAGTGAAGGTCCTGTGGGAGGCTTCCCTTCTTCTTGCACTGAAGGCCACTGCAGCCACCTCCAAACAGGGGTCAGCAAATGTGAATCTGAAACCCATCACACCAAGGACGGAGGAGCAGGGAGACAGAAAGATCTGGGATCTTGGGGGACATCACCAAGCAGCTGAACCTGTATCGACAACTGCTATCCCCAGACTTCTTGTTCTGTAAGAAATAGAAGCTCTTCTTTTTTGAAGCCGTGTTTGGGCCAGATGTCTTTGATCATTTTCAGTTCAACAAAAAATAGCAGAGCAATGGCTCTGAGCAGAGCACTGTGCTAGTTTGAGGGGAAAGGCATAGCTTCACTAAGACAAAACATCAAGGAAGATACTTTTTGGAATTTATAGCAAAGCCTATTTGAGAGTATTGTCATGTTCCCAAATCTTATAATATTTCATTTTTTCTGCTATGATTTCCCAGCATAAGGTTGTGTATGTATTTTTTCTGAACGATTGTAAAGTAGGTTATACCTTTCATGAATTTTACCCCTGAATACTTCATAATTAATAATTTCCAAATGTAATCTAATGCTCAGTCCATAGTCAAATTTCCCCAGTTGTCCACCCCAAATGTCTCCTATAGTTGGTTTTCAGAACCACGATCCAGGCATTGCATTTCATCTTTATCTAAACTAGGCCTCCCAACCCCTTATATCTACATGATATTGGCTTGTTGGAGAGACCAGGCCAGTTGTCATCAAAAGTGTCTCACTTTAAGGATTTTGTCAGATTGTTTCCTGTTGGTGTCATTTTATTGTCCCTCTGTCCCTATATTTCATATAACTGGAGTCATATCTCAAAGATTGATGAGATTTGAGTTAAAGTGTTTTTAGCAAGAACACAGTAGGAAATCCATGTGGCTACTTCTCACGGTTTCTTCTCATCCCACAGAGCCGTGTGCCACCTTCTACTCCCAGGTAAGCATCTTGGCCATCTGTCTTGTGTCTCCTCTCCTTGCCCAGAGCTGCACACTGTCCCTGTGCCTGCTCTGATGCATCTCGTGGTTGCCTCCATGCCTCTGTGTATACTGTGCTCTATACAAAGGTCATCTGTCTCCTGTAGGCATGCTCCATAGTAGCAGGCACAGTAGACATGGCCCTTGTGTATGAATGGGACCTGGGACTTGCTTCTGGCCAGTAAAATACAGCACAGGTGAAGGAACCTAGCACTGCCCTGAAGAGGTCACGTACAATAGGAGCTTCCATCTGGCCGGCAGATTCTCCCTCTTGCTGACTTTGATGAAGCAAAGTGCCATGTTGGAGAAGTTCATGTGGCAAAGAACTGAGCACAGCCTGCACCAATAGCCAGCAAGGAATAAGCCCCTCAGTTCAACAGCCCTCAAGGCCCTGAAGCCTGACAGGAACCATGAAAGCCTGGAATTGATTCCCTCCCCATCTGAGCCTCAGATGAGACCCCAGCCCTGGCTAACACCTTGATGGCAGCCTCACGAGAGACCACATCACTTAGTTAAGCTGCACAGGGATTCCCTACCCACAGAAACTATGAGATAATAAATGCGTGTTGTTTTAAGTTGAAACATTTTGGGGTGACATATTAAATAGCAATATATAATGACTGCCATCCACATATAGCAATTCCATATTTCAAGTCTAATCGGTCTTCAAGGACCTGCCTAAGCAGTATACTTAGGACCTTAATGATCCGAGTCCCTGTTGATCCTTCTTGTCAGAACCACACAGTTCACGACCTCAGACTAGATCAAGACCATTAATACTGTCCCTCAAACTGAACCATATGTTCTTTGCTGGCAGGAGCCACGTTCAAATGCTTTATCTCCTGCATTCTGAAGCATCATGCTGCATGCATAGGAGGTACTCACTGCACATGTCTTATTTTTTTTTTAATATTTTTTCCTCTCTTTTTCTTTTTTTAAAAATAATTTATTATTTATTTATTTATTTATTGGCTGTGTTGGGTCTTCGTTGCTGCACACGGGCTTTCTCTAGTTGTGGCAAGCGGGGGCTACTCTTCATTGTGGTGTGCGGGCTCCTCATTGCGGTGGCTTCTCTTGTTGTGGAGCACAGGCTCTAGGTGCATGAGCATCAGTAGTTGTGGCACATGGGCTCAGTAGTTGTGGCTCACAGGCTTAGTTGCTCTGCAGCATGTGGGATCTTCCTGGAGCAGGGATCGAACCCGTGTCCCCTGCCTAGGCAGGCAGATTCTTAATCACTGGGCCACCTAGGAAGTCCCTGAACACTTCTTATTAACAACAGTAGCAATTATTTTATTCAACAATTTGTAACAGTGTACACTCACTGTAATCTTGGCTTATCAACTGTTGAGAGCTATATCAGTAGCTATAATCAAACATGTCTATAATAACAAGGGATGTTTGGCCCTGGAAAACAAAACATTGTTATTTCGGATTTCCTTTTAGTTTTTACTTCTTGGGGAAACAATACAAATGGAGTGAGTTAGTGACAACGATGTTTTCCAGATGGTCTCTAGATATGGCAATAAAAGTATAAACAAGAGCCTTTTCTTATTTTTTTCCTGCGGAAACTCTAATAACAAGTTCATTAGTAAACCAACTGACCCTTCCCCACACTCACATTTTCCCCTTAGCTTGGTGTGCCAAGAGCAAGAAGGACTTAAAGAAACCGTGTGTTGGTAAAGGAGGCACTTTAGGGTGCCCATTTCAAGATGGAGTCCTGGGCATAGTATTTCTTCCCTTACAAATCCCATGAAATGGGAAATAACTTACTTTCAAATGACAAATCCATCAGCTTGTTGAAAAACAGCAAAAGGGCTTATCAGGGAATCAAACATTTTGCCTAATCACAAACAATTAGGTGGCAATGGAGATGTTTGTCTCAAAATTGAAGGCCCTAGTTCATTTCTCAAGGGTCTAAACAATGCAGAGATCTGACAGCATGGGTATTTTTCCCTTAGAGAAGCATAGGAGAGAATGAGGTGATTTTGGACTAACCAGAAATTGGAAGGAAAAATAAAGATATCTCATCCTTGCAAGGGTAAGAGATATATGAACCTACATCACCCCCTGAATAAGAACATCCATTGACAGTTATGTAGCTCCCTGCCAGGCCTATCTTCTCCCAGCACACCTTCAGGAAAGGAGATTGATGGGAAGTCCTTAAGGAGACACACAAGAAAGCTCACTCATCTGCCTTCTGTCATTAAAATAAGTGTAACATGCATGAAAGAGAAGCACCAAGATGAGCGAACACAACAGACTTGGAAGAAAACAGAGACAATAAAGAGAGCAGCCTGTTGCTTGACAGCCTGTTGTCAACAAGGCATCAACCACACTTCCATCTATGGTCTCCACATTGCAATAGAGCGAGGAACCACATTCTCAGAATCTCTTTTCCTTGGATGGTTCTGGGACAGTGTCTGCCCATGAAAGACATGTGTAAGAGATTAGGAGGACAGAAGAGGAGAGACCATTATTTAGAGGTGGCAGCTATAACAGAACATGTGAACAGATGGTGAACTCAGAACATCTCCCTGAATTGCTCTACAAAACCACCCATCTCACTTTTGCAGAGTAAAAGTTGGTGGAAGTTTCTGAAGATTTATGAGAATTGCAGCAGCGTCCTGGGAATCTCCTGAGAATCACACACTTTTGGGGAGCCAAGCTAAAAATTTTCATGGCTACTTTCTTTTTTTTTTTTTTAATAAATAAATTTATTTATTTATTTTATTGGCTGTGTTGTGTCTTTTTTGCTGTGCACAGGCTTTCTTTTTAGTTGCAGTGAGTGGGAGCTACTCTTCGTTGTGGTGCACGGGCTCCTCATTGCCATGGATTCTCTTGTCGTGGAGCACAGGCTCTAGGCCTGTGGGCTTCAGCAGTTGCAGCACATAGGCTCAATAGTTGTGGCTCATGGGCTCTAAATCGCAGGCTCAGTAGTTGTGGCGCACAGGCTTAGTTGCTCCGCGGCATGTGGGATCTTCCTGGAGCAGGGATCGAACCCGTGTCCCCTGCATTGGCAGGCAGATTCTCAACCACTGTGCCACCTAGGAAGCCCTCCATGTTCTTTCTTAACGTAGTTCTGGCACTTGGAGCCATGTAATGACATATAAAAAATTTCTTACACAACAGATTTAGTCAAAAGAGCAAGTTATTTCAATTATGTAAATATATGGAAAGAAACCTAAACAAAAATAGGTTTTTCAAATATTCCTTGAAGTTAAATTCAAAACTTCACTCCAAATGTAAGTCACAAATTCTACAAATAGAATATTTTGAAGAGGCCCAAAGGCACCAAATTCACCTGTATTGTCTTTGGGATACTAAGCAAGCAACTTGAATTTGGGGTCCATCATTTTCTGTGTTAAAAAGCTGTTTTGAAAAGCCCTTACCATATTGAATGGATACAGAAGATGTGGCACATATATACAATGGAATATGACTCAGCCATAAAAAAGAACGAAACTGAGTTATTTGTAGTGAGGTGGATGGACCTCGACTCTGTCATACAGAGTGAAGTAAGTCAGAAAAAGAAAAACAAATACTGTATGCTAACGCATATATATGGAATCTAGAGAAATGGTACTGATGAACCTAGTGGCAGGGCAGGAATAGAGATGCAGATGTAGAGAATGGACTTGAGGACACGGTGGGGGGGGAGGGGAAGTTGGGATGTAGTGAGAGAGCAGCATTGACATATATACACTACCAAATGTAAAACAGATAGCTAGTGGGAAACTTCTACTGAGCGCAGGGAGATCAGCTCAATGCTTTGTGAAGACTGAAAGGGGTGGGATAGGGAAGGTGGGAGGGAGGCTCAAGAGGGAGAGGATATGGGGATAGATGTATACATATAGCTGATTCACTTTGCTGTACAGTAGAAACTAACAGAATACTGTGAAGCAATTATACTCCAATAAAGATGAAAAAATTAAAAAAAGAAAAGGAAAGAGGGAGAGTGGAAATATGATATGCCTCACTTTTTAATAGTTATGTGAACCCCTAAATCTTTTTATTAAAAGCCTTACTATCTGGAAAACATACATGACTTTTATTTTATTCCTGAGAAAACCCTGGCCAATGTGAGTTGCAATCATGGTCCTTAGATTCAAGTGCGTACTGCATCAATAAAACAAGAATGGGGTGCTAAGAAGAAGGAAGAACAGATCAAAAGTTGCTAGAACTTCTAAAAATTATATACTAAATACATAAAACTAGGTATGTGCATGATTATTATCACCGGGTTTCATCTGAAGTTTCAAACTATTGATATAAAGTAGATAAAGGTGGAATTATTTGTGGTCTATAAGGTAAAATCAAGGAAATCAGAAATGAGAGGAAACTTAAGACATCAAAATATGAATATATAAATCAAATAAATTGATTAGATTCTTTGAAGAAGAGAATAACGTCAATAGGCAATAAGGGACAATAAAAGAAATAACGTAAGAGCATTTCTTAGAGATGAACAAGTTTTGAGATTTAAAGAATCCACGAAGTATCAAACAGAAAAATTTACAAGACACGCACCTAGGTACCATTTGGAGAAACTCCTAACATCAAGGATAAGAAGGAAATCTTAAAACTTTCAAAGAAGATAAACGGTTTATTTTATGAACGACAGTAATTAGACTGAGGTCTCTATCTAATGCTTCATCTGACACTTGAAGATAAGGAAAGAGTGCGTTCCTTCTCAGGGGAAATTATTTTGAATTCAGACTCCTGTACACAACCAAAATATCGATGAAATTTGAGGGGAGACAAAGACAACATTGGAAAGGTAAGCTTTTTTTTTTCAAGCTCTTTATTGGAAAATAATTGCTTTACACTCTTGTACTAGCTTTTGAGGCACACCAAAGTGAATCAGCTGTATTTATACATATATCCCCATATCCCCTCTCTACCGTGACTCCCTCCTGGGACTCCCTCCTGAAAGGTAAGCTGTTGATTTCAGGCAGCAGGAACCCTGAGGTAGGGCAGAGGTCATATGGGGTTGCTTCAGGGCTTAATGATGGCACTGGAAACCCTGTTCCTGTCTGTCCATCTCTCCATTCCGCTATTTCTAGCATCTGCTTCATTCTGAGACTCGCTTCTGTTAGGGTGTCAAGTTTCCTAATTTACATGCATCAGGAGAGGAAGAGTGGAAACTACTTCCTTCCCTTCAATCTGATGAAACGGACTCGGGCTGTGTGTGCCCTGCACAACATAACACGAGCTGATTCTCTTAAATTAATCCACAAACCGGGAATGGGGATCACTTACCCTCAGTCATGTGGTAGAAGGGGGAGAGGGGCAAACACCTCAGAAGGGTGTTCTTGGAAAGAAAAAAGGAAAACTGGGTACTGGGTTGCAAATAACAATCCCCTTCACACTCTCGTATCCCTCCCAAAAAAATAATTTGAGGATATACTCCATATTCATTGAATGGAAATTTATTCAACAACAAAAAGAAATAAAGTACTGATATATGCTCCAGCATATATGGACCTTGAAAATATTTTGCTGAGCAAAAGAAGCTGTTCTTAAAGACCACATATTGTATTCCATTTATTTAAAATTCTAGAATAGACCAACTCATGGAGACAGAAAGTAGATTAACAGCTGCCTAAGGCTGGGAGGTTTGGGGGGAAATGGGGCTGGGAAATCTTTCTTTTAGGGGAGACAAATGTTTTCAAATTAGATTGTGATGATACTACATTCACAACTCTGAATAAACTAAAAACCACTAAGTGATACACTTTAAATGGGCGAATTGTATGGTGTGCAAATTATATCCTAATAAAGCTATTTTTTAAAAGATTTCAGTGAGGTATTTCCCTCCAACTCAAATTTAACTTCTGGCATATTTACCTCAGAGACCTCTGTGTTCTTTTCTCCGATTTTGTCTGCTTTTTTATCCATATAATTAAAAGAGAGAATTTCAAGGATTCTTAAAAGTCACATGCTGGAAAGAAAGCATTGTTAGCTTTGCATGATGGCAGTGTTTAAACTGATCTTTGTTTTCTACTTTTCACCCTTTTTTTGATTATACAAGCTTTTTACAATGAACGTTTGTTACTTTAAACACATTTATATTTTTCTTATTAATAAGACTTTCTCATGGCAACTGTTTTGTATTTAACTTCAATTTCCAAATAAAAAGTTTTAATATTGTTTTGAAATTTGTTTCTTTTTTTTTCTGCTCTGTCACTCTGGAATTAGAGAAAAATGTTTCTGAGTGCTTCCCATAATATGCTTTCATGCTCCAAGAGTGAGTCATCACATTTCTGAACGAAGCAAGGACAATAAAGATACAGGTTTAATCTTCTGATGAAGCACGCTGGCACTGTGATTCAGTAGTTACCTTCAAGTGGGTTTTGAAGGTCTAAACTCAGTGAAGGCCACTAAGTTCTATTATTTGCTAAAGAGGGTGGCATCCACCCTTGGAATTTGTGGTAGGCTAACAATTATGGTCCCCAACAAATCATGCCTCTTTGTGTCCTGTGCCCTCTGCTGAATGACAGTGATACTCTCCCCATATAAGTGTGGAATCTGTTTCTCCACCCCGTGAATCTGATTTGCTCTGACCAGCTGACGGTGGCAGAAATGTCAAACCCTGAGCCGAGGGGCCTTGCAGCTCTCTCCCTTGCCTGGTAGAGCCAAGAGGCCACCCATTCTAGCCTGTGTTGGATGGAAGAGAACTGAGGTGTCCCAGCCTACAGCTAACACCTAGGAGTAAGGCCATCTATGACCTACCTGCCCAGGTGACCCAGGAGAAACCACCAGAGGACCCACACAGCCCATCCACAGAATCATGAAAAACAAATCATTGCTGTTTTAAGTCATGAAGCCATTTGGGGGTGTGTTTTACAGCAACAAATACTTGATCCAATAATTTAGGGCTTAAAAGGAGTAAATATTGATCCTAAGGGAGTAAGGGGAGTACAGAAGGCCAGGGAACTGCTAGTTTGAGAGGTGGTGGAGCTCTGAACCTGGCACAGTATCAGTCTTGGGAAGTGCAAATCTCAGTGCATGGGCAAAACATGCATCCTGCCATGGCCCAAGACTAGGGGACCATCCCAGCACTGCAGCTTCCACACACACTTCCCACCTGTGCCTCCTCTGTTCACTGAATGAGTTGGACCCAGGCAATTATTCTATGGACGTGCCATCTGGAACTTCCCATCAAATCACCTAAATGCAACTGAGCAACACCCTTAGACATGAAAGACTGAATCCTCTAGCACAATCCTGGATTTACCCTGGAGGACCTCGGACACCTAATGGGTGGGGGCTAGTTTTGTTGCTTTGCATTGTCACCAACCAGTGGTTGGGGAGCTCCGTGGCCACCTCTGAGTGTGCAACCTAGAGCCTATTTGAGCCCTCAGAAATGGAGAACACAGATGATGAACACTCTTCTGAAATCATTTTAGCCTTCTTTCCATTATATATTGAACAAACATTTTAAAATTTCCTTGCTTCCTACTTTATCTAATCCTCTCTTACCTGGAGCTTACTTTAACTGTCATGCCACTTACTACTCTATGTGTATTATTTATTAGGGCTGCTGTGATGGGTAGTTTTTTGTGTCAACTTGGCTAGGCCACGATACCCAGTTTTGGGTCAAACACCACTCTAGGTGTTATTGTGAAGGTATTTTTTAGGTGTGATTAATAGTGAAATCAGTAGACTTTGAATAAAGCAAATTACCCTTCACAATGTGGTGAGTCTCATCCAATCAGTTGAAGGCCTTAAGAAAGAAAGACTGTGGTCCCTTGAGAAAAAAGGAATACTGGGACTTCCTAGGTGGCGCAGTGGTTAAGAATCCACAGAGGACACAGGTTTAATCACTGCTCCAGGAATATCCCACATGCCGTGGAGCAACTAAGCCCATGTGCCACAACTACTGAGCCTGTGCTCTAAATCCGATGAACCACAACTATTGAGCCTGTGTGCCACAGCTACTGAAGCTGCATGCCTAGAGCCTGTGCTCCGCAATAAGAGAAGCCACCACAGTGAGAAACCCGTGCACCACAATGAAGAGTAGCCCCCACTCACCACAACTAGAGAAAGCCTGTGTGCAGCATTGAAGACCCAACACAGCCAATAAATAAATTAATTAATTAATTAATTTTTTAAAAAAGGAATTCTGCTTCCAGACTGCCTTCAGACTCAAGTCTTCAATTCTTCCCTGGGTCTCCAATATATCTATCTCCTATTGTTCTTTTTCTCTGGAGAACTCTGACTAATACAACTGCTGCAACAAAGAACCACAGGCTTCAAAAACAGAAATCCATTGTCTCTCAGTTCTGGAAGTCAGAAGTATGAGATCAAGGTGTCAGCAGGTTTGGCTCCTTTTGGGGCTGTGAGAGAGATCTATCCCGGGACGCTGACCTTGCTCCTGGTGTTTTGCTGGTGATCAGTGGCATTGCTTGGCTTGTAGATGCATCACCCTGATCCCCGTGTTCATGTTTACATGGTTTCTGCCTGTGGGGTGTCTGTCCCCAAATTTCTCCTTTTTGGAAGAATGCCAGTCCCAATGACTTCACTTTAATTTGAAGGTCTCTCTAAAGACCCTGTCCCCAGGGACTTCCTAGGTGGCACAGTGGTTAAGAATTCACCTGCCAATGCTGGGGACATGGGTTCCAGCCCTGGTCCAGGAAGATCCCACATGCCGCGGAGCAACTACTGAGCCCACGCACCACAACTACTGAAGCTTGTGTGCCAACATCTTGTGCTCTGCAACAAAAGAAGCCATCACAATGAGAAGCCTGCGCACCACAATGAAGAGTAGCCCCTGCTCCCCACAACTAGAGAAAGCCTGCGCACAGCAACAAAGACCCAACACAGTCAATAAATAAATAAATTTATGTATTTTAAAAAAGACATAATGACAGAAGGAGTGATTGGAGGTTAAGCATTTCAGAAGGGTCATATTCATCAGACTGACCCTATTCTAGAACAAATATAATGAGTGATTCCTAGGGCGTACATCACCCCATTGGTTCCCAATGATTTCCAGGCTCCTATTTATTCTTTGATATTCTTTCATACGAATTCCTATTTGCTTAAGGAAACTTGAGTTTATTTCTGTTCCTTCCAAAAAAATCATTCCCAAGTAACACATTAATTAGCACCAATTGTGGGGTAAATGCATATGGCAGGTTAAAGACAGCCACAAATTCTTTGATACTTTTCCCATAGAAGTGGTTGTCTTTGCCATCTCTTTGGATGTGGGCTGGTCTGTGACTGCTTTGACCAATGGAGTATGGCAGATGAAGCTATGTCAGTTCTAGGCACAGTCTTTAAGACCAATACCTGTTATCTTGCCCTCTTGGAGCCCTGAGCGGCCACGTAAGAAGTCTGACTAGCCTAAGGCCTTCACGCTACAAGAAGCCCCAACTATGAGAAGACTCACTGGAGAGTAGGACACCATGTGAAGAGAGAGAAAGGCCAAGGAAAGTCAGTGAGCACTGGGACACATTGAATAAAGAAGCCATCTGGAAGGAAATCCCCAAACCCCAGGGACCCTTGTTGATCCTATGTAGCTCAGAGATAGACTCTCCAGTTGAGGTCTTCCAAAATTTGTGACCCACAGAATCGTGAGCAAAATCAAATCCTTATTTTAAAATAAATAGTTGTTTCTAAATTGTTGTTTAAAAATGAATGGTTGTTTTAAGCCACTAAGTTTTGGGGTAGTTTGTTATGTTGTAATAAGTAATGGGAAGAAAGTAACAGACCCTCAGGAAAAGATGGCGTGGAAGACTTTGATGCTCTATGGAAATAAAATAGCCAGTGATATTCGTAGAAAAACTTGCATTCCTGCGATAAATTCCACTTGGTCATGATATATCATCCTTTTGACATCTATAGGATTTGATCTGCTAAAATACTACTTAGAATGTTTTACGTTGAGTTCTGGAGAGATATTATTTTATAGTTTTGCATTTTTGTAATGTCTTTGTATTATTTTGGTAATCAGGATAATGCTGGCCTCATAAATTGAGCTGAGAAATATTTCCTCTTTTTCAATTTTATGGAAGACTATATATCAAATTGCTAGTATTTCTTTCTTAGGCAATTTGTGGAATTCACCAATAAAATCATCTAGGTCTGGCATTTTCTACGGGAGGAAGTTTTTAACTACAGTTTCAATTTCCTTAATAGATATAGGGTTATTCAATTTGTTTCTTTCAGAATGAGCTTTGGTAATTTGTGTCTTTTGTGGAATTAGCCTGTTATGTCTAAATTGTTGAAATTATTGGCATAAAGTTGTTAAAATATCTCTTTATTATCCTTTTAATGTCTGTATAATCTGTAGTGATGTCATATTGTGTCAATCTAGTTAGAGAGTCACTAAATGTTATTGACTTTCTCAAAGACTTAGTTTTATCAACTTTCTGTTGTCTATTGCATTTAATTCCTCTCTGATCTTTATTAATTACCTCCTTCTCTTCACTTTTGGTTTAATTTGCTCTCTAATTTCTAGTTTCTTGTGGCAGAAGTTGAGCTTATTAAGACCTTTTTTCTTTTATAATATATACATTTATGCTATTGATTTCCCTTTAATATTGCTTTAGCTACATCCCCACAAATTTTGATATGTGGTGTTTTCATTTGCGTTCAATTAAAATATCTTCTTATTTCTCTTTTTATTTCTTCTCCATCCCATGGGTCATTTAGAAGTGTGTTATTTCATCTCCGAATAGTTGGGGGGTTTTCCAGAGACATCTCTGTTATTGATTTCTAATTAATCCATTGTGGTCAGAGAACACAGCTTGTATGGCTTGCATCCTTTTAAAATTATTGACACTTATTTTATGGTACAGAACATAGTCTGTCTTCAAAATTTTGGTGTTGTATGGAATATTCTATAAATATCATAGTGTGATTCAGCTATACAATGTCTTTACTGATTTTCTGTCTACATCATCTGTGGATTATTGGAAGAGCGGTATTGAAACCTCTGACTGTAATTATCAGTTTGGTTTTTTCTCCTTTCAGCTTTTGTATCAATTATTTTGCAATCTTATTATAAAGTTCATACAGGTTTGCACTGTAGGAATGTGAGCATTTTCATGTCCTCTTGATAAATTCACCCTTTTATCCTTGGTAATATTCTTTACTCTGAAATTTAGTTGGTTTGATATTAATATAGCCATTCCAGCTTTTTTTGACTAGTAGATGGTATTCTACTAGTAGAATGGTAGATGGTACTAGTAGAGAGTATTCCTTTCTCCACATTTTTACTTTTCACCTAATTGTGTCTTTTTACTTGAAATGCACTTCTTGTAAGCAGCATATAGCTGGGTTTTGTTTTTTTAATTCAATCTGATTCTCTCTGAATTTTAATTATAGTGTTTGGTGATTTATTCTTAATGTGATCATTAAATTGATTACACTTAAGTCAATCATCTTGCTCTTTGTTTTCCATTTGTCCCATCTGCTCTTTATTCCCCTTTCTCTGTTTTTCTGGCTTCCTTAGGATTAAGTGAATTTTTTATGGTTCCGTTTTATCTCTTTTATTGGCTATTGAGCTATAACTCTTTGTTTTGTTATTTTAGTGGTTGCTTTAGAGTTCATAGTATACATCTTTAATTAATAACAACCTCCTTGCACGTGATATTATACCACTTTACATATAGTAAGAGAACCTTATAATCCTTTACTTCCATTTTCTGTTTCTTATTTATTCTATTATTCTGTTTATTGTTTATTCTATTGTTGTCATACATTTTATTTCTACATGTTTTATAAACCCCACAAACTGTTCTGTCACGTAGTCTTAGAGCCTAGGTCATCTGATCCAAAGTCCATTCTTTTAATCTGTATGCTAAACACCTCTATAAAACAAAGCAAGAAAACAAATAAAAACAAATAAACAAAAATCCTCTGCTCAAATTTGGGCTTTGAAAAGCCTCAGCTAGGAAATGGTTAAATGTAAGGCAGATTCTGGTTAAAATGCAACACAATCAGGAAATTCAACTGCATATTAGCATAAATTTTTCATGGTTTCAACAATGTCTGCTCACTTCAGCCTCAGAAAGTTCTAAAATAGCTGTTGGCATAAAACTGATCGATTTACAGGGTAATGTTACTATAAACTATTTTTTCATGTGGAAAGTAAAATACATAATGTAACAAACAGCTTTGAGTTTTGTAATGAGTAATAATTGCTTACACATATGGTGCTTACGGTACACTAGGCACCATTCCCAGTGGTGTATGTATATTAATTTATTTAAACTTATTTCATTGTAAAGTAGTTCATTTACATCAGGGCAATGAGAATTGCTATATATGGCAATTCAGAAAATGTTTAACTTGAGAGTGTAATTAATTTTCAGGATGGTATGCATCCTGTTCTATTACTTTGCTACATTGGTTAGATCATGATTTACCAAAAAGGATTTAGTTTCCATCCCACGTGAATACTGAATTTCTTCCTCTCCTTAAAAAGAAAAACACTTTGCGTTTTATTATTTCAACAAATTCTCAGTCTTATTGTTTCGACTAGTACCAATAAATTTTAGTTCTTACTGTTCATATCATTTTTATGATACGGCTTCAGACTCTCAAATAAATACTGACAGGAGCAGGGCTGGAATTTGGGCATAATACATTGTTTGTATAATCTACACCTCCTAAGAGATGAATAAATCATACATTCTTGTGTAACAGGATAGAAGGAGCTCCCACGTGCTCCAAAGAAGGAACTCTGAGCACATCTGTGGAATGTCAGAGCCCTGGTTCAGGGAGGAAAAGACCACTTGAGGTGGCAGTCCCATGGCTGTGGGCACAGAGGCCAAAGGGAGGTGGTGGCATATCACCAAAAAGGCAAAATGGGACCAGGGAGCAGAGCAACAAAGCCATCCCACCATTAAGGCTACTGTGCTCTCTGCATGGATCTGAGAGCTCTTCTTCCTCCTCCTCATCAGGATGCACTAAGCTACACCCATGCCCAAGACAATGTCTTATGGAAGAGAAGAGGTGAAACCTGAAAAAACCCATTTGAATCAGCTTATGTGGCAAGTTGAATACACACTCAGTGAGTAAAATGTATAGTGTTATAGTGATACATGCTAAAGATGAAAAATAGAGCAGCCAAGGGAGATTGGAACGGTCAGCACTGGGGACAGAGTGGTCAGGGAGGGCACCGGTGAGAGGGTGACATTTGAGTACAGCCTGGAGGAGGTGAAGCAGCGTGCCATGCAGCCTGTGAGAGAAGTACATTCCTTGGCAGCAGCAGGGGCCGTGGGCCCAGCGTGTTGAAGGAGACTGAGGGAGCTAGTGAGGAAGCAGTGAGTGAGTGAGTAAGGGAAAGGGAGGGTAGTGGGAGCAGACGATACTACGTGAGATGGAAATGGAATAGCTTGGAGGAGAGTTAAAGTTTCTAGTCTTTTTTGGAAGAACAGGCTACTCACTAACTTCAGACTTAAATTTAAGTATGTATATTTGTTAGGGATAATCAATAAAAAAAGAAATATAATGGATAATTCTCAAGAAAGTAAAGATAGTAAAAAAATATATTTTTAATTTGACAGGAGTCAAAAAGGGAAAACAGTAGAAATAAAGAGAAAGCATAATACAATGGAAGCTCAAAATATTTGTTAAAAATAATTTCTGATATATCTGATATATATATATACATATTATCTGAAGAATTGGAGTAAATTGGTTTAGATGTTAAAAATACAACAATATGCTGCATAAAAGGCACATATTAAATATGAAAAGAGGGCATCAAAAGGACACTTCAAGCAAAACATACAGATTGAAAATAAATGGGACTCCCTAGGTGGCGCAGTGGTTAAGAATCTGCCTGCTAATGCAGGGGACACGGGTTCAATTCCTGCCCTGGGAAGATCCCACATGCCACAGAGCAACTAAGCCTGTGTGCCACAACCATTGAGCCTGTGCTGTACAGCCCCTGAGCCGCAACTATTAAGCCCATGTGCCGCAACTACTCAAGCCTGTGCACCTAGAGCCCATGCTCCGCAACAAGAGAAGCCACTACAATGAGGAGCCCTTGCACCACAATGAAGAGTAGCCCCCGCTCGCCACAAGCAGAGAAAGCCTGTGCGCAGTAATGATGACCCAATGCAGTAAATAAATAAATAAATTTATTTATTAAAAAAAAGAAAATAAATGAACACAAAAGCATTACACAAAGCTGGTGTAGCAATATTGATATCCTGTAAGACCCAATTTAAGGTATGGAGCATAAAAAAGGACAAGAGGGGACATTCTATACTGTAATCAATTAGGATTTCATGTGTGCCTGTAACAAAACCTAACAATGGTTACTTCAACAGAGTATATTTTAACAATATAAGTAATTCATTGTGAGGCAAGCCAGATCTGCCTCAGGGTCTCATGCTGTCAGCAGTCTCCTGGCTTCTTTCTTTCTCTATGTTATGTCATTCTTATGGCTTCCTAGTGATACTAAAATGACTCCTTACCCCCTGTGTTCCAGAGAGGAAAAAGAAAAAAGAAATGCCAAGAAAGAGTGGTACCTATATCAGAAGTTATACCTATGGCTATTCCTAAGTAGAAGGGAAACCAGCAATTGCAAATTATTAGCTGAGTATATTGCTACTCCAATCAAAACTGGGGTGTTGTTGCTAAGGAATAAGGGGAGAATATGTATGAGGTAGACCACAATAAGTGTTTATTACACACAATGACAAAACAACTGTAGTCTAACTAGATAAAATTATCATAAACATATATGTACCTAACAACATCCCTGAGAAATACAAAAGGCAAAACATGACATGATTATAGAGACAAATTTACAAAATCACAATCACAGTGTAAACAAGCCTCTTTCAGACACTGACAGATCAAGCAGACAAAAAATAAGTAAGAATAAAAAACGATCATCAAAAAGTCTACAAAAAGGGGGACTTCCCTGGTGGCACTGTGGTTAAGACTCTGTGCTCCCAGTGCAGGGGACCCAGTTTTGATCCCTGGAGAGGGAACTAGATCCCATATGCATGCCACAACTAAGGAGCTCACCTGTTGCAACTAAGACCTGGTGAAGCCAAATAAATAAATAATTTTTTAAAAATGTCTACAAATAGGGAGTTCCCTGGTGGCCTAGTGCTTAGGATTCTGGGCTTTCACTGCCATGACCTGGGTTCAATCCCTGGTCTGGGAACTGAGATCCTGCAAGCTGCACAATGTGGTAAATAAATAAATAAATGTCTACAAATAACAAATGCTGGCAAGGACATGGAGAAAAGGGAATACTTGTACCATCTTGGTGGAAATGTAAATTGGTTGCAGCTGCTGTGGAAAACAGTATGGAGGTTCCTCAAAAAACCAAAACTAGAACTACCATATAATCCAGCAATTCTACTCCTGGGTTTATGTTTGAAAAAACTGAAAACACTAATTTGAAAAGATACATGTACTCTAATTTTCATAGCAGCATTATTTACACTACCCAAAATATGGAAGCAACCCAAGTGTCCATTAATAGGTACTGGTTGAGGAAGATGTGGTATATATCTATACCACATCTTACTCGGCCATAAGAAAGAAGGAAATTCTGCCATTTGTAACAATGTGGATAGTACTTGAGGGCATTATGCTTAGTGAAATAAGTCAGACAGAAAACGATAAATACTGTGTGTTATCACTTACACGTGAAATCTAAAAATTAAAAACATGAATGTATATAACAAAACAGAAACAGACTCACAGATGTAGAAAACAAACTAGTGGATACCAGTGGGGAAAAGGAAGAGGGAAGGGGCAAGATTGGATGGGTAATTAAAAGATACAATCTACTGGAACTTCCCTGGCCGTCCAGTGGTTAAGACTCTGCACTTCCACTGCAGGGGCCACTGGTTTTATCCCTGGTAGAGGAACTAAGATCCTGTAAAATCCCACATGCCATGTGGCCAAAGGAAAAAAAAAAAAGAAAAAAAGATACATTCTACTATATATACAATAAATAAACAACAAGGATACATTGTAGAGCTGTACAGCACAGGTAATTTTGTAATAGCTTTAAATGGAGTATAATCTATAAAAATATTGAATCACTATGCTCTACACCTGAAACTAATATATTACAAATTAACTATATGTCAATTTAAAAATAAGCAAAAAATAAAATAAAATAAAGAAGATTTACATCAATGCTACTCAAAGTTTGGTCTGTATACCAGCGTGTTTCAAAGTTAGGAGCTTATGCCAGAATGTAAATCAACTATGCCACTAAGCCAATTGTTCAGGTCAGCTAATAGCTTGTTTTTCTTTTCTTTCTTTTCTTTTTTAAACAGTAAGACTTTCTTGACGAAGAAAGTTCTTTACATTGGTTTACTTTCTAGCATAAGTTCCTTGTCTTGTCATAGACCTGATAAAGTGTTCACAGACTAGCTCTTTTTCTGAGTAACACTGATTAAACTTTTTTATCCTCATATAAAGATTTGTTTTTTGACCAGCTACTTTGAATAATACTGGTTTAAATAATATCTTGACAAGGTTGAACCCAACGACAGATAATAATTATTTTTTCCTAAGAGTTACTATGTGCCAACAACTAAACCCTGACAAAAACCCAAGGGCATATGAATAGAAGAGTCAGGTTTGAACCCAGGCAAAGCTAGAGGACATTGCTGTTAAGCGCTCTGCTTCTATGCCCAGCACAGTAGGTCAGTTCTGTGGTGGGTAGCCTAAGTCACAGGATGAGTCCCATCTTCCACACCTCCACACAAACGGTGCAGCATGACACATTTCATCTCCCGCCAGTGAGTGCACAAAATCTGTGCTGGTGCAATTTGCATCACATGGAGAATGGTTGATAAGGTATAACTGAAATTTGCACTTCAATTTTACCTCATTGTTAATTTCATTGACCAAAGTCAGGTCCATTTATGAGGTTTATTTTCAGAAATTCCTGGCCCTAGGATGAAGGAACAAAGATGTTCATTTCTTGTGCTTGAGGGCGGTCAAGGCAAAGGCTTGGATGAGATCTCATTCTCTGTTGTTCTTTGGGGCACACTCAGGAATGTAGAAAACACAGATCCTTGTTCCACAGATTTTGTCTGTGCTCAATGTTATATTTTCAGTTTTCTGCAAATTGAGGGTAAACATCTTTGTGAGGAAAATAAAGTAACACCTGGAATCATGGATATGACTTACCCATGACTTTTACCCCATCTCATTTCTTCTTCCCCTTAGATAGGAACTGTTAGCAGCTTAAGTTGTAACCTTCAAGTTCTTATAATATGCAATCATATAGTACAGATTGGGTATGGGATTATTGTTTTATTATTATTTATTTTATTTATTTATTTATTTATTTATTATTTTTTGGGGGTACACCAAGTTCAATCATCTGTTTTTATACACATATCCCTGTATTCCCTCCCTCCCTCGACTCCCCCTCCACCCTCCCTCGAGTCCCCCCCATCCTCCCCATCCCAGTCCTCTAAGGCATCTTCCATCCTCGAGTTGAACTCCCTTTGTTATACAACAACTTCCCACTGGCTATGTATTTTACAGTTGGTAGTATATATATTTCTGTGCTACTCTCTCATTTCGTCTCAGCTTCCCCTTCACCCCCCGCCCCCTCCCAAACCTCGAGTTCTCCAGTCCATTCTCTGCATCTGCGTCCTTATTCTTGTCACTGAGTTCATCAGTACCATTTTTAGATTCCGTATATGTTAGTTAGCATACAATATTTGTCTTTCTCTTTCTGTCTTACTTCACTCTGTATGACAGACTCTAGGTCTATCCACCTCATGACATATAGCTCCATCTCATCTCTTTTTATAGCTGAGTAATATTCCATTGTATATATATGTCACATTTTCTTTATCCAAGTTTTATTATTATTTTACAAAAAATTCTATGTTGCTTGTATTGTTCTGTGACTTGCTTCTTTTTCACTTAATGTCGTGAAGTGAAACGTTGTCTGTCAGTATATCTAGCTCTATCTGATCATGTTATACTGTAGTTCAATATAGTGGTAAATATACATATATGTGTTCACTTAGCTATTTCCCTGTTTATAGATATTTAGATGATTTTTAATTTTTTGCTGTGACAAATAATACTGTATGTAATAATGCCTAGTTTCCAAAGATGTCTCCCAATAAAGTACACCTCCAGTTTTCGACATCCTTGCAAAGTCCCCTTCCACACTGAATCTGACATTGGGATTCACTGTGGCCAATAGAATGCAAGGGAACTGGTGCTGTAACAGCTCCAGGGCTAAGTCCTGGGAAGGACTGGCAGCTTTCACTTCTGTGGCCTTTGGAGCTGGCTGCCATGTAAGAAGTCCATACTCTCCTGAAGAGAGAGGCCATCCCACAGAGGCCCTGGAGAAGGACATACCCTACACTTCCCCTGGAGATGGAGGCCAAGTGGAAGAGCACAAAGGTGCCAGACATGGAAGTGAAAGAGCCGTCTTAGATATTTAATTCAGTTGAGTCTTCAGAGTTCTACAACCCAGCGGAAAACCATCCAGCTGAGCTCAATCAGACCCACAGAACCTTTATGTATATTTTTAATATATCTTTTCTGGAGTATAATTGCTTTACAATGTTGTGTTAGTTTCTGTTGTACAGCAAAGTGAATCATCTGTATTTATACATATATCCCCATATGCCCTCCCTCTTAAGCCCCCCACCACCCTCCCCATCTCACCCCTCTAGTTCGTTGGAAAGCACCAAGCTGATCTCCCTGTGCTCTGCAGCAGCTTCCCACTAGCTATCTATTTTACACTAGGTAGTGTATATATGTTAATGCTATTCTCCCATTATGTCCCAGGTTCCCCTCACCTCCCCACTGTGTCCTCAAGTCCATTCTCTATGTCTGTATCTTTGTTCCTGCCCTGTTGCTAGGTTCATCAGTACCATTTTTCTAGATTCCATGTATATGCATTAGTATATGGTATTTGTTTTTCTCTTTCTGACTTACTTCACTCTGTGTGACAGACTCTAGGTCCATCCACCTCACTACAAATAACTCAATTTCGTTCCTTTTTATGATTGAGTAATATTCCATTGTATATATGTGCCACATCTTCTTTATCCATTCAGTATGGTAAGGGCTTTTCAAAACAGCTTTTTAACATGGAAAAGGATGGACCCCAAATTCAGTGGACATGTAGGTTGCTTCCATGTCCTGGCTATTGTAAATAGAACTGCAATGAACATTGTGGTACGTGTATCTTTTTTGTTAATAAATAAATTTATTTATATTTATTTATTTTTTGTCTTTGTTGCCCTGCATGGGCTTTCTCTAGTTGCAGAGAGTGGGGGCTACTCTTCGTTGGGGTGCGTGGGCTTCTCACTGCGGTGGCTTTTCTTGTTGCAGAGCGTGGGTTCTAGGCGCATGGGCTTCAGTAGTTGTGGCACATGGGCTCAATAGCTGTGTCTCACGGGCTCTAGAGTGCAGACTCAGTAGTTGTGGTGCACGATCTTAGTTGCTCCGCGGCATGTGGGATTTTCCCGGACCAGGGCTTGAACCTGTGTCCCCTGCATTGGCAGGTGGATTCTTAACCACTGCACCACCAGGGAAGCAAGCCCCTACATGTATCTTTTTGAGTTATAGTTTTCTCAGGGTATATGCCCAGTAGTGGGATTGCTGGGTCATATGAGTTCTATTTTTAGCTTTTTAAGGGTCTATTTTTTGCTTTTTAAGGAATCTCCATACTGTTTTCCATAGTGCCTGTATCAATTTACATTCCCACCAACAGTGCAGGAGGGTTCCCTTCTCTCTGCACCATCTCCAGGATTTGTTATTTGTAGATGTTTTAATGATGGCCAATCTGACCGGTGTGAGGTGATACCTCTTGTGGTTCTGATTTGCATTTCTCTAATAATTAGTGATGTTGAGCATCTTTTCATGTGCCTCTTGGTCATCTGTATGTCTTCTTTGGAGAAATGTCTATTTAGGTCTTCCGCCCGTTTTTGGATGGGGTTGTTTTTTGTGGTTTTGATATTGAGCTTCATGAGCTGCTTGTATATTTTGGAGATTAATCCTTTGTCAGTAATTTTGTTTGCAAATATTTCCTCCCATTCTGAGGGCTGTCTCTTCATCTTGTTTATGGTTTCCTTTGCTGTGCAAAAGCTTTTAAGTTTAATTAGGTCCTATTTGTTTATTTTTGTTTTTATTTCCACTACTCTAGGAGGTGAGACCCATAGAACCTTGAGGAATAATCATGAATTGCTTTATGCTGCTAAGTATTGGGTTTTACTGTGTGGCAATAGATAAGTGAAACTCTGCAAGAAACAGCACAACTCCTCTCCTTAACTCTGTATACAGAGAACTAAATGGCTAGGTCATAAGGCACACATATCAAATTTTAGTAAATTCCACTGAGTTACCCTTCAAAATGGCTGTATACCACCTTATACCCCCACCTACGACGATTGGGAGTATCATTTCCCCTTAAAGTGCTTGCCAAATCAAAAATAGGATTTTACTTCATTTTGTGTTTCTCTGACTACTAGTCAAGTTAAGTATTTGGTTTTTGTGTGTACTGGCCATTTATGTTGACTTTTCTGTTAACTGCCTGTTGTAGGAGAGACCTGCAGGATTGTCTGCTGGGTTTCCCCAGAGCTTATCTCCCAATCACCCTCCTAGGGTGATTCCATGCCTCCACTTCCCAGGGTTTCCAGGTACGGTTGGCATTGGCATTGCAACTCCAGCTGACGGACAAGGTATTTATCTACCTGCCTTGGCAAGGCCACTCTCACATCCACAAGAGCCCCGTTGCCTTACATTCAGGTGAGTATCACTCCCAAAGTCTCAATAAAAAAGAAGAATGGCTGTGTACAATTCTGGAATGATTGAGAGACTGGACATTGTGTATATCATCCTGCTACTGGCCTTCTGATCTGTGAGGGAATTAAGACTCTCAGCCCCTGTTCTGGCCACCATACCCCATCAGCTCACATTTGAGGACTGCCTAATCCCAGAGACAGCCACCACATCTTTCAGCATGGAAGTACCAGGGTGGTTTCATCTGCATCTCTGTCAGACATGAGATACCTTGTGGGAGGGATCGCAGAGCACCCATCACATCTAGCAGCAGCGTACCAGGATTTGCTAAGTATGAAGGCACTGCTCCCTCCAAGGGGCTGCACGTTGTTGTTGTTCTACTCTCCTAAAGTTGGAAGGTCAAGTATTTCCTAGAAGCTCTGGATCTGGCTCTGATGACAGCCCCTGGAGTGGATCCAGTTCTGGGATAGCCTAGCCAACCCCCAGAAAGCAAGAGCATCCACATGGATGAAGCCGTCACTGGACCAGCTCTCACTCCCTCCTGTAGGAGAGTGCACTGTGGTCTTCTTCCCCCAACACAAGGGAATGTATTTGTGTGTGCGTGTGCATGTGTGTGTGTGTGTGTGTGTGTACATTTTGTTTAGTGTAGATAATTGTTTGTTTTTGTTTTTGGCTGTACCACACTGTAAGCAGGATCCTAGTTCCCTGACCAGGGATCGAACCCGTGCCCCCTGCAGTGGAAGCGTGGAGTCTTAACCACTGGACCACCAGGGAAGTCCCTAGTTTAGATACTTTCATATTGGGCAATCTTGTGTTATTTGTAATAATTTTTTAATAAATAGTAAGTAATCTGAAAGGACCGCCTCTGGGCTGCCTCCATTTATTACATTGTGTTAGCATCCTGGGGCTGCTGTAGTAAAGCACCATGACAGAATGGTTTAAACAACAAGAATTTATTGTCTCATAGCTCTGGAGGCTGACTAAGACCATGGTGTCAGCCAGACCAGAATCCCTCTGAAGGCCTCCCTCCAGCTTCTGGTAGTTCCTTGGCTTAAGGCAGCATACCTCCAATCTTCCCTTTATGGCTTTACTCTCTACACGTCTGTCTCTGAGTCCAAATTTCCCCTTTTTATAAGGGCACAGTCATACTGTCTTAGGGCCCACCCTGATAACCTCGTCTTAACTTGATCATCTGAAACGTCTCTATTTCAAAATCAGGCAACATTCACAGGTATTGGAAATAGTACTTCAGCATCTTGTAGGGGACACAATTCAACCCGTAACATACATCAAAACCAGTGAGCTGAATGTAAGGCAGCTGAACGTCAGTCTCAGGCTCCCAGAAGCTTGAACGAGTGGAATCAGGACAATTTTCTACGTATTTCAGAGTCTCTGTCACATAGGAGAGGAGCTGGATGTATAAGCACTGCCAATAAGACTTGTGATTGTTCACCCACAAGGAATAGAAATTCTATATTTGCCTTTAAGACTGAGAAATAAATTATTTCTAAAGAGGATTTTGGAAGATATTTTAGGCATGGAATGCTTTTGAACAAGAACCTTAGCAATAATTGTACTTTCATCCGATAATCCTACTGTTGTGACCATGATGCTATAAATACACCTTGGTTTTATTGACTTTTCAAAAAATAATGAACAATTATATTTAATTGCCCTGTTAGGAAAAATATTCTAACCACATGTATGGTATAATGGATATAATCTTTAATGTGGTATAATCTTTATCTCCGGCTCCTGGCACAGAGCTCCTGGAACCCTTGAAATCTGAGTGACCGAAGTGCCTTTTGTTATTCCTAATAAAGCCCTTCAACCATAGCTGAGTTTATGTCAATGAGGTGACTCTTGGAGGGGTCCTAGAGAGCTTTGGGTTGGGGGCTGGTCACCAGACAGACCAACCAAGCCATGATTAGAGAGTCACCCCTCCTCCCAGCCCCCACCTGCCTCCCTACCTGAGCTCTGTAGAGGGAAGAGGGGCTGGAGGGGGAGTTCAGTTACCAATGGCCAGTGATTTAGTCAGTCATGCCTATGTAATGCCATGTAAACCTCCGCATAAAACCTCTAAATGAAAGGGCTTGGAAAGCTCCCAAATTAGTGAATACATGGAGGTGCTGGGAGTGTGGTGCCCTCAGGGAGGGCCTGGAAATGCCACGCCCCTCTACATGATAACTTGCCCTATGCATCTCTTCCACTTGGCTGTTCCTGGGCTGTCTCCTTTATAATAAACTGAAAACAGTCAAGTGCTTTGCTGAGTTCTGTGAGCCAATCTAGCAAATTATCAAACTTGAGGAGGGAGTTGTGGGAACCCTCTGGCTTTGCGGCCAAGTTGGACAGAAGAGTAGGTAACTTGAGCACCCAATACCTGAAACTGGCATCTGACAGTGAGGGTGTCTTGTGGGTCTGGGCTCCTGACCTATGCGGTCTGATGCTAACTGCTGGTAGTGGTGTCAGAATAGAGTTAAGTCATGGGATTCCCAGTTGCTGTTTGGAGCGTTGAAGAATTGGTGTTGGAAAGACACCATGCATTTGCTGTCCGCAGAAGAAAAAAAACTTCTCAACACAATTAAGGACATTAAGTCTTGAGCTTCAACCAGTAGCGGGCCTCCTTGAGATGACTGCCTGCCGGGGGCAGTCACCTTCACACAAAATGATGAACTACAAAGGAAGGGATTAATCCCTGGCAGTCTCTTTCTGCAGCCCCCATTTCTTGACATAAAGACTGGAAATTTAAGATAAAGTTCCTTTGTTACAATAATCGTGCTCAAACTTTAGAACTTCTATAACTTGTAGTTAGTAGTGGAAACTGGACTCTAGGTTTCATCATACCTGAATCTGAACTTTTAGAAACAAGAAAGCCTACTTAAACTGTATGTAGACATAAATGGTTTGAAATAAAATATACTTTACAAAACCACTGTAGTTTGGGATGGATGTGTACTTTCAGGTTGGGCCTATGAAAAAATTATTCAGTCATGTAAGCGTGAAATGGAGAAACTGCCAGCATTATTTTATAAAGCTTCGCTACACATTGGAGAGAAAGGCAGTAGGCTTTGAAAGAATTTATAGTATTTGTCCTAAATCAGAGTTCAACACATCGGCATTTTCCTGCCTTGCTTCTTCCTTCCTTTTCTCCCTCTCTCCCTCCCATATATGCTATTACATCTCATGCTTTTGTGGAAATACACCAGCCTGCTTCTTATGGAGCTTCAGCTCAATGGGGAAAGTCGACCTAATCATGTCAGCTTGCATCATGTGGGTAAGATTATAACCGTGATATGTGCCTCCAGGTGGGGTCCCAAGCACTCTGTCTACACGGACCCCTGACCATCCAGAGATGATGGTGATAGGAGGGGTGTCCCTGAGGAAGTGACAGCTGAAGGGAGGGGTAAATGCTACCTAAGTGAAGGAAGTCAGGGAGAGCACGTTCCAAGCAGAAAGAACAGCTTGTGGAAAGTCCCCATGTGGACGGGAGCCTGATGCTTTTTGCGTTTCTGAGGGACTGAGACACCAAAATGGCTGGAAACTAAACACAAAGAATAGCATGGTGCAGAATGCAGCCGGGCATTTAATGTAATGTAAAGGTTTCAGTCTTTGACTTAAGAGCAGTAGCACGCTATTGGGCAGCAAGTTGGCTCGACTCTGGTTTGAAAGATCTTTCCATATATGTGTGTGGAAAGCATATTGAAGCTGGGTGATGGTAAAAATAGGGAGACTGGTACGGAGGCTCTTTTCTAGGCAAAGGTGATATTATCTTGAGTTAGGGTGATGGCAATGAGGATGGAGGACAGGAGACAGAAGGCATCCGGAAGCTAAAACCAATAGGATGTGGCAATAGGGTGGATAGACACCTCTAGGGAGGTGTCAAGGACAGGACCTAGGTTTCTGTCTTGTAGAGAAACATGGATACCATTGGGTGAAGGAAGGAATTTAGGAAAAAGCCTAGATTTGAGACAGGGTTCAGGGTTGAGGGGATATAGATCACAAGTTCAAGTGTGGATAACGAGTTCGAGGCACCACTGGGAGAGCTAAGTGGAAATACCAAGGAGACAGTTGCAAATGTAAGTCTGGAGGTCAGGGGAATAGTTCAGGATGGATGTGTATGTTTAGGAGTTGACAGGCATATAGGTGGCAGCTGAAGCCATGAACTTGGAAGAGATTTCTCATTTGAGAGAGTAGAGTGAGAAGAAAGGATGGCCTTGGACCATGTTCGGCATATCTGCCAAATGGAGAGGTTAGGCAGCAAAGGAGAACAGGAAGAACGCCTAAAGAAGTAGCAGTGAAACCAGGAGAACGTGGTGTCATAAAGCCAAGGGGAAATGTGTTTTCAGGAAGGAGTGGTCCAGGATAGAGTGCTGCAGAGAGGCTGAGTGAAAGAGAAACAAAGATGTCCATTGGGTTTCATAGTCTGAGGGTCCCACCTGCCCGTGGCTGAGATGTTTGTGTGGACTCAGTGTGGAGTGAAGAAATGGAGCTATCTTGCTTGACGAGTTTTGTTATTTATCTTGTTTGGTACTTAATTTTTGTATCATTTGCTGCTGGCAGAGAGGGTACAATTCAGTTGAGGATTTCCCAACTGAAAAAAAAATGGACAAGTGACAATCTCACTGCACTACTTTGCATGCACTCCCCACAAAAACCCAGTGTGCGGAAGGCTGTGAACTCTAGTTACCGACTTTCCACATCAGGGCAGTAAAGTTTGGTATGCTCAAACACTCCAGATTCTCACTGATTTTTCTGGTTGGAGATAGCATTTATTGAGACTCAAAAAGCACTACCCATAAAAGAAAAAAGTTGATAAACTTAATTTCATCAAAATGAGAAACTGCTGCTTATGAAAAGACATTGTAAAAATCATTAGACACACCAGAGGCTGGGAGAAAATATTATCTGTGTCCAAATCTTTATCTGCCTGAAATGGGCTTATATCCAGGACATATAAGAAACACTTAAAACTCAAAACTAAGAAGTTAAAAGGTGAGCAAAAGATTTAAACACACATTTTGCAAAAGAAGGTATACAAATGGTCAATAGACTGTTCTTCAGATACCCCAGGACCCCTTGGTCTCGAAGCCTTCAATGGCCAATTTTTGCACCTGGAATGCTTTCCCCCAGGTATTTCCATGCTCCTCACTCACGATCTTCAAAGGCTTTTTCTTGTTATTCTTGTTGACTTGCACCACCATCATTTCCTCTCCTTCTTGCCTACTGTCTGTCCTGGGGACAGCATGGCTGTGTTTAATGTACGTGATGCAGTCATCAGTGTGCAGGTATGCATGTCTCCATACAGTTTCCTCCTACAATAAAGAGGTCTGGTCTGCCAAACCAACAAGATACTGTGGAAATAACTGCATGTGACTTCCAAGGCTGAGTTATAAAAGACTCTGCAGCTGCCACCTGGCTCTCACTCTGGGGGAAGTCAGGCACCATGTTGCGAGGATGCTCAAGGAGCCCTGTGGAGAGGTCTGTGTGGAGAGGAACAGAGGCCTCCTGCCCACACCCTGCACTAACTTGCCAGGCGTGTGAGCAAGCCACCTCGTGAAGACCTTCCTGCCCTGGAGATGCCTTCAGATGATGCAGCCCTGAGTGACATCTGACTGCAGCCTCATTGCAGACCCTGAGCCAGGCCTAGCTAAGCCTCTCCTGAATTATTATTGCTTTTAAAAATTAATTAATTAATTTATTGGCTGCATTGGGTCTTCGTTGCTGTGCACAGGGCTTTCTCTAGTTGCGGCAAGCAGGGGCTACTCTTCCTTGTGGTGCGTGGGCTTCTCATTGTGGTGGCTTATCTTGTGGCGCACGGGCTCTAGGAACACAGACTTCAGTAGTTGTGACACTCGGGCTCAGTAGTTGTGGCTCATGGGCTCTACAGTATAGGCTCAGTAGTTGTGGTGCATGGGCTTAGTTGCTCTGCAGCATGTGGGATCTTTCCAGACCAGGGATTGAACCTGTGTCCCCCTGCACTGGCAGGTGGATTCTTAACCACTGGGCCACCAGGCAAGTCCCTCTCCTGAATTCTTGACCCACAGAAACTATGCGAAATAATAAATGTTTACTGTTTTAAGCTGTTAGGTTTGGGGGTGACTTGTTACGCAGCAACTGATAACTAACACAGGTGGGAGGGAATAAGTAGGTCCAATCTGGCTTGGGATCTAAGCCACTTTCTGCTAACTACTTCAAAAATGCCTGTTTTGATACTTCCCATTCACAGGTGTAAACGTATTGCATTTATCCCTCAGATCTGAACCTGTAGAAAGAAGAGAAAGGAGGGAGGAAGGGGGAGGTGGGGGAGAGCAAGCCAGAGTTATAGGTAGGGATACTTTGGGAAAAGATAATTCTTACAAAGCTTTAAGAAATCATGCGTGATATAACCCCCCTTTCTGACCCCACCCAAGAAACTGTCAGCAAAAATCCATGTTGCTGTTTAAACTCTTGGGTCAGGTTTGTGGGGAACCCAGTCAAGTGAAAATTGAATACAGATGAGGGGCCGAAGCATGATTAGGTCTTTTCCCCAAAGTTCACACTGAGAACAAGTGGCATAGCTGCTAACTGAATGGTTCTGGAAGGACAACCTCAAGCATATGCAGTGGAAAGCAAAACGGGTGCAGGTCCACGGAAAGGACAAAGTTTCGCGGATGAACAGGTTTTTGAGGGCAAGGCTCATAGGACCTTTCTCTGCTCCCCTCGTCTATTTTTCATCAAAACCAGAATGCAGAAGTCTGGAACTAGTGCTTCAAGACCAACTCTTAAGGCTTATTTACTCTTAAAGCATCCTTGAGGGCCCCCAGGGGAAGAGAAGGGAGGAAAAACCTCAAGATAAACACCTGGCAGTCGTCACACAACACAGGGGAGAGCGGCCCAGGGTTCAGACCCGCACCACTGGTGGACAGAGGAGCAGCTACGTCCGGGGCCGCTGCAGTTAGATAATGATTTTCCCATCTTCTTCCATTCTGCCCTAGATCCTCGGCCGCCCCTGGCCAGTGCCAGTCCAGCCCTTCGTCTGCTTTAGGAATGAGAACTGTGTGCGACGTTCCCCCAAACAGATTCGGCAGAGACAGAGAGGCCTAAATAATTGGAACGGGGGTATCGGGCGGGGCTGGCTCAGTCACGTTGTCAGCAGACCACAGCAATAGGACTTTTATTTCCTGGGTCTCGGGGCCTGGCACCCAAGGCCAGGTCTCTCCCGAATTCACGCCGACTAGCAGGAAATGGTGTTTGAGCAAAAGCGCCAACCAACCTGTCGGATAATCCGGTAGAAGATAAATCTCACAAAACAAACAACTGAGCCCCTGGAGGTTCCGAATCCTTTCTCCAAGAGAGCAAAAACAAAGAAAATTCCTAAGTTACAAACAGGAGGAGGGTCAGGCCTTCCCATTCCAGACCTTTGCATGTGTTCGGCAAAACCAAGCATAAGCAAGAAAATATGCTATTTGAATTGCGTTCAAAATGTCTTTTACAAGTGAAGCAAATTACTTCTGCATGTTCTGGGGCTCTGTAGAGAACAAATAGTGTTCTGCCTTTAATGGGTAAAATTACACAATTTGCTTTTAACAGTAAACCCAAAGCCGCGGTGGCTTCAGATAGCATCGCGCTCCCGGGGCTCCCTCCACGCAGCTCCGCGCCTAGCTGTTTCTGAGCATTTTGGAGGGACGAAGTTGTCCCCGTCGGCCGCAGCGTGGCGAGCAGGGCCCGGGAGGGCGCCGGCGGGGACGCGGCCAGTTTCTTGCCTTGAACGTTTTGCTTCTCTTGCTCCGGTTTCTGGGACTGGGTGGCTCTCTGATTTGCCCCGGTGGAGGCTGGTGGGGCGCTGAGCCGTCCTGGGTTCCAGATTTATGACCAGGCCCCCGGGGCTCCCGCCCCCTAAAGGTGGGTGCCCGCTGCTGCCCGGGGCGCCTCTGCGGCGAGGGCAGCCCCCGCGAGGTCGGGCTGGACGGCCCCAAGGCTCCAGCGTTGCGGCCAAGCGTCCAGAGGAGCAGGCCCGAGGCCGGGCGCGGGAGGCACGTCAGGGAACGGAGCGGCGGCCCCCGGTCCCGGCCCCCAGCCGCCCGCGCGCCCCGCCCGCCGCAGGCGCGTCCCTCCGGCAGGGGGCGCCGGCGCCGGCCTCGCTCTGCCCATCGGGGCGGGCGAGCCTGGGACCCTGCCTCCCTGCTCGCCCGCGGTCCGCCCCCTGCGCTCGTCCCGGCGGCCGGAGCCGAGCGGCGCATCCCGGCCGGGAGAGGAGGCGGACCGCGAGTTCCTCGAAAGGGACCAGCTCGCCGAGTGCCCGCGAGAAAGGGCAGCGGACGCGCGGCCGACAGGAGTGGTGGCGCCTGGACCCCGCGCCGCGCCGGTGCCCGCGCCCCGGCCCCCACGGCCCCCACGGCCCGCGGCATGGCCCGGGGCTTGGCGCTGCCGTTGCTGTGCGTCCCAGCCGTCTGGGCGGCCGCCGCTCTCCTGCTCTGCGTGTCCGGGACCTCAGGTAGGAGCCGCCGGCCCCCGCCCGCCGGGGCGCTCCTCCTGCGTGCGCGCGCGGGGGGCTCGCGGCTCGCGCGTGCGTCCCTGCCTTGGCGATTCTGCCCGGGCCGCCTCGCCGGCGCCGGTGCTCCCGGGCGGGGGGCGCCTGGCGAGGCCCCTCCGCGCCCGCCTCGGTCCCGCTTCCCTGTCCGCGCCCCGCCGCCCGGGGCTGCTTTCAATAAGGCGCGCTCTGGGGACGGCTAAGTGTTTCCAGAGGCCGGGGCGGGTGGCGCCGGCGCCCGCGGGGAGACCCTCGCCGGGGGTTTCTGAGGGTCGTGAGTGTGAATGCGGTGGGGCCCCGGATCCGCAGAGGTGTCCCAGGTCCTCGGGACCTTGACTCGGCCCTGCTTCCTGAGGTTATCTTCCAGGGCTCCTGGCCCGCGGCACCCCCGTCTGCGCCGAGATCGCCCCAGGGTGGGCGCCGCGGTGGGACGAGGCTCAGGGGAGGGGGCTCCCGAACCCCGCCGCTTGGTTGAAAGGGGAATTGGCTTCCCTTTTGTTAGCCCCTCCCCCACCTCCGGGAGGTGGCCGGAGCGTCGTTTCCTGTGCCTGGGGTCGGGGGTCCCCGGGAGCCCTTTCGGCTGCTGGGGACCTGGCCTCCTCCGGAGGGGCGGGCCCGGCTCCCGGATGGCGTTTTCCTCGAGGGTCGCGCTCTGTTGGGCTGCGTGGACCCCGGGGCGCGCAAGAGCTGCTGCCAGGTTCGGGGGGAGCTTGGGGGACCAGCCTAGGGGGCCACGCCGTCCGGATCTCCGGGGGCACCCCTGGCCTGCGCCCGCCTCCAGATTCCCTCACCCTGCGGCGGCGGGGGAGGGCGAGGGGGCCTCCAGGTTTGGAGGCTTGAGGGGGTTCGCCTCACGTCCCAGAAATGCGTGAGCCGCGCCTTACACGTAAGTGGGTCTCAGTTTCTCCACGCCATGCATTCCCCCGCCTCCCCCATTTCTGCAGAAAGATGAGAAGTAGGCTACAGGCGCAAGAAGGGGGCTCAGCTCTTCTCGTACTCTGCTGCCAACTGCGCGCCCCAGGGACCCGTCCTCCGATTCGGGGATGCTGGGCAACCTTTCCTGGGGGGGCGTTTGAGTTTAAGCAGGAGCCGATTACGTCACACATCCCTGGTTACTTGATTTGGGAAAAGGGTTTGCATTTATGTCGCTGTCCCTTAAAGCATAAGCCGCTCAGGGTGCACGGTGCAATGGTAAGTAAACCAGACCTTCTAAGTCAGCCTGTGGGGTTTTAACAACATCCCTGTGGATTTCTGCACCCGACACCCCGCTAGAATCCCTCTTCCCTTTCCAGTCAGGGGGTGCATTTGCTGTGCTGTGGAAGGGGGAAGAGAGGGTTTAAGCCGGAGACTCGGCATGCGGTTGCACAGCGTTTGCGTGGTGGCCGCTCGGGGGTTAATTGCCCTGCAAAACCCTACCTCGCAAACCTGTGGCAGGGGGTGGGGTGGGGGTGCGGTTTTAGTTGCATTTGCCAGGGAAGAGTTGGAGATGGGTGACTTGAGAAAGGTGATGTGTCTGTTGCTTAAATAAAGGTTGCAACTAGACTGGAAAGTTGCTCACATTTTGGACAGAGTAGTTTAAACATTGCCGTGGTTTCTAGTCGAGTTTAAGAAATCTCTGAGGAACAAAGCAATCCAGTATCATTTTCATTAATTTTTGAACCCTGCGTGGAGGTAATTTTCTTTTCCCAGTGAAATAATAGTATTCTCTATAGGGGAGGGAGTAGGGAAGCTGTTTATAAATTCTCTTCCCTCTGGAGTGCTAGGTTAGCTGGAAATTCAAAGAATATGACCATACTCAAAATATGAATACAATTTTATGATTACAGGAGATTCGAGTGTTTGGCATCTTTTCTGCTGTAAAGAGGAATCCCTGTAATTTGAGTGTATTTTATACACAAAACATTAAGTTATTCTGTAAAGACATGGAAAGTTTATTCTAAAAAGATGTATAAGTTCTATATTTTTATAGAAGGCTCTGTTCCTTAAGGAGACAAATACCTGATTTGGAACCATGTGCCCCACCTGGGTAGGATAGGCTGGGAGTTTTGGGGTCCCTCCACCCCGATTTTGACAGTGCAGTGTTTGCTTCTGGCCCAGATCCCTGGAGTGGTGGTGGTAATAAATAATGATAGTGATCCATTTGGAAGTAAGTAAATGAAAACATCTCAAATAAGAAGACTTTGTGGAAAAAGAAAAGTTTTTATATACTATATAGTAAGGCAACATGTTTTTCTTATTATGGCTGTGTACCAAGCAAAGAAGAAGCACACATTTGAAAGTTTTCAGCATTTAATAGCGGGAGCAAGTTTAACCCTCACGTCTACTTGATAAAAATGCCATCTGGAGACAAGAACCACCACTGACCCTGTGTGACATTCAGGGTGAGCTGCTATACTAAACTGTTTATAAAAATGGCGATAGGTGATCTAGGGGCTCCAGTCAGTGAGGCTGAACTCTTGATTAGTAAAGCAAGTCATAGAAAACTTACAAGACATCTGCTTAATATTTTGCAAGCAGAAAAGCAACATGGGTTTAAAAAGGTGCATTTACCAGGAGTGGTTCTCGATGAGAGTGATATGCAGTTTTATGAGGCAATGTGAAATAACATTTCTATTTTTATTGTTAAACCGTTTTTCTGTTGTTTGGGCAAAATACAGCTGTAATTATTGTTTGTATAACACTCGCTGTTATGGTGTGATTTGTAGTAAATTACTTGTTCCCTGTGAATGTTTTGTCTCTTTAGCCTTGGTTTAACCTCTGAGACATTTAAGCCTGGCAGAGTTTGGGTTTAAAGCCTATCCTTTGGAATCTTTCTCTAAGATCAATGGAATAGAAATGCAGGAGTAGGGGAATAGCCCGTCTGACAGGTACGGAAGATTAATCCCCTAAAGGGGGATTTTTAAAGCAAGATTTCAGCTGGAGAAGTGGCACTCCTTTAAAATGCATTCCACAGGAGGCCAGGATGTGGAAAGTTATAATTATCATTGAAATGGGAACTGGGTGTGAAAGGCTTGCCCTCCCTAATCTGCAGAACTCTGGCCAGCCTGATTAAGTATAGGAAATTTGTGTATTCTGTAACTGTTTTTCCCAGGGAGAGGTGTAATCATACAATTCTGAGTTGTAGTCAGGGAAAAGAAAGTGGGCTACTAAGTGTTATCCGCATCCAAGGTTTAACTAAAATGTTTATTGATGTCAGGGGCCTTTTGGTGTTTATCTGGACCATTCCCTGGGAACCTGGAGGGGGACCGATGGCATCCTGCGGTTACCACCTGAAGAAGGGCTGGGCTGGGAAGCTTTGGGTTTACCCTGCTGTGCCCCACGGGGAGCTCCTTATGGGCTGTGACATGGTTCTGTTCATGGTAAAGAAAGTTGTCATTAAGATATTTCCTTCTTTGGGGACCCTGTGGTGACTGCCAGGTGGGCTCCATGAATACCACGTGTGGAAGGTGTCGAAGCAAAGTAACCAAGGAGCTTTGCTTTGCAGAGGAGGTGTTACTGGTTAAATCTGGATTTTACTTGGCCATTTCATAAAAGGACAATTGGGCTGAAAGGACTGGTTTTGAAAACATCGCTTCTCAGTGACTCTTTGGGTTCTTTGGTTTTGTATTGTTGGACTGCATCACTGTAACAGAAATACTAGTAGTTCGGTGGGGAGTGCGGGCTTCTTGAGTTTTGAAGTAAAAATCTAAGCAACAAAAGTAGCTCTGGCCTACTAATTATGGCTGTAACTGGCTGGGCTTTGTACCAGCCTCCTTCTTCTAGTATATATTTATTTGATTTTGCCGAGGAGCTTGCCAAGTTGGAAATAAGGGCGGGACAGCTCTGCTTGCATGTGCTGTTGTCATAAAATATGTCTGGGGCGTGATCTGTTTAAAATCATATTAACAGAGTGGCCAAGGAATTGTTGAACACTGTTGGGAAGGCTTTTCAAAAACAAGGAATTGTGTTAGTGTGGTTTGTACCATTTTGGGGATTTCTGTTTTTTTTTTTTCCCCCCAAGTTATATCTCTGAAAGAACCAAAAAATCAAAAGGCAAAGGGAAGGAAATAATTACAGAAAAATTTAGCCTAATTAGACTAAGTGGCTTGTCCTCTGGAAAGTTTTCAGTTCCAGTGGGATGTGGTGTGTGTGTCTTTGTCATTGGAATGAGCTTCAGTAAGCACTCTGTCACTTTCGAGATGTTATCTGGGGAGAATGTGGCTGCTTCTTCAAATCCTCCTGGAGTGGGGGAGGGTTCCCCCACGTCGGAAATGCTCCCAGCCTAATAGTTTCCACACCCCAGTGCCCTCCTGGAGGGCTAGTTAACCCAGGGTGCACTTCAATGACAGAAATCCTCATTGTAGACTTGTGCTGTGTAGTATAGTAGCCACTAGGCACATGTAGCTATTTAGATTAAAATTAATTAAACTGAACAAATGAAAGATTCACTTCTTCCACCACGAGCTGCATTTCAGTGGCCGCATGTGGCTGGTGACTCGAATGGCCCAGGTACATAGAGGACACTTCCAGCATTGCAGGAAGCTGTCGGCCACGACTCCTGTTTGTCCGAGCTCTGTGTGTTGGTCACTGTTGCTTTCAGGAACGTCTTGTGGAGTCCAGAACCAAGGAGGGGCTTCACCTTGTTTGTTTAGAGTTCTGTTTGTTGACTGTGGGAGATTTGAAGGCAAAAATGAACTGGATTGACTCCAGTGCGTGGAACCAGAGAGCCCTGCCCCAGGAGGGGCTTAGCAGAGGTGTGAGGAACAAGGCAGCAAAACATGTGCTTGCATACCACACTGTGCTGATATGGGGGAAATGTTAGTTTTAAAGAATTCGCATGCGAGGGGCTAGACAAGATGATGCGAACACGTGTGTGCACACACGTATGTGCGCGCGTGTGTTTGGGAGGGGACACACCATGGCTTCAGTGCCATTAAAGAAGCACGTGAAATGGCGGCAGTGACGACTGTTTACTCGAATTAAGCCTTCTGACGTAATGGGAGATCTTCAAGTGGTGAAAGGAAACAGAGGTCACAAGAAAAAGGTTTACAGTGCAGATTCAAGGAATCCCAGCAAAAGAAAGGTGGAGGGAAACCTGCCCGCTTACCCGTTGGGTCCCCTGCGCTATGCCAGGCACCTTGGGGGCGTGCAAAAGCAGCTTCCCCCGTGGGGGACGAAATCACAGTGGGGGAGGCAGAGGGAGTGGGGAGATGACATCTGGGGACATGCTCATGGACGAATTCACCGTCCAGTCTGCACGGAGTCTTGCGTGCATCAGCTAAGATTTGCCAAAGGCTTCCCGGAGCGAGTAAGTAGACCTGTGATAACGCCTGATAGCGGCCAACCCTCGCGAGATCTTCTCGTTTACCTCCAGTCACCGCCACGTGGGACGCCGTGGAACGTGTTTGTGGAATGTGTTTGCAGAGGGGAAGGGGCTGAGGGAGAAGGCGGATGTGGGAAGAGGCAGTAGGTATCTAGAGCAGCCAAAGCACCATCCTCAGAGAAAGGGAAATCCTGTGGAGTCGAGTGTGAAGATCTTAGCTCCCAGGCAAATGCAGGATGTGAGGCGGAAAGCACGGCAGGGCAGGGGATGCGGAGCTGCAGTCACCTTTTTGGAGGATAATTTGGCAGCAGCGGGGGGTGGTGATGGGGAGGCTAAGGGGTTAGTGCTTGCACCCAAGAAAGGAGGTGCTGGAAGAATCAAGGGGCTTGGTCTTGGATTTGTTGGGGGAATTCCCAGAAAAGGTCCTGCTAGAGGAGCATCCTGGGAGGCAGAGGGAAAAGTCCAGTCATTCCTTAGGGGTCTGGAGGATTGACGCATACCACCTTTTGGCTCCTGGCAGCCTATGCGCGTTGGGAAGGAGAATGAGTAGGAGCTGGGGGACGCTGAGGGATTGAGTGAGAACAGAAGAGATCCATCTAAAATAGGGAGCAGCCCCCAAATGAACGGTAAGCGGGGTGTAGGAAGGGAGTGTGGGGCTACAGACCGAGAATGCTTTCTGGCACAAACTGCTGGGTCACATTTGGTTAAGTGTCCACCTTGCTGTGCTCTTGTAGGATGTTATTTTATGTTTCCAACTCTTATAGAACATTTGGAAATAACATTTGGAAATTGGGAATTTTCCTCCTGACGGCGAAGTAATCCCGAGGTCATCATAGTCCTTGTATAACATTGGATACGTTTTTAGAGCAGCTGAAAGTCTACAGGCGGGGGTGGTGGGGTTGGGGGGGAGGGGGAGCTCTTGCTTAAGTGAACAAGAGAGGTTGGAGGGAGGGCGGGCGTGGAGGGACTGGCTGGTTGTGCATCTGCTTAGTTTGCAAAAAGAAACACAGAAAGGAGAAACCTTAGAAAGTGACATTGGTTACATCAGATCTTTTTAAAATTAAGGTAAAATATGCATAAAATAGACCTTTTCAACCATCTTGAAGTGTATAATTCACTAGCACTAAGTGTCTTCACATTGTTATACCACCGTCATCACCATCCATCTCCAGAGCTGTTCCCATCCCCCAGAAAGAAACTCTGCCCTGGTTAAACAGCAACTCCCCATTCCCTCTTCCAGCCCTGGTAGTCACCATTCCACTTTTTGTCTCCATGAATTTGACTACTGTAGGAATCTCGAATAAATGGAATTATATGGTATTTGTCCTTTTGTAACTGGCTTCGTCCACTTAACGTAGTCTTTTCAAGGTTCATCCATATTGGTAACTTGTCAGTACTTTTTTTTTTTAAGGCTGAATAATATTCCATTATACACATACACACACACACACACACACACACACACACACACACACACACACTATACGTATACCACATTTTGTTTCTCCATTTTTTCCAACTGTTGGCGGACATTGGAGTTGTTTCCACCTTTTGGCTCTTGTGAATAGTGCTGTCATGAGCATGGGTGTACAAATGTCTATTAAAGTTCCTGCTTTCAGGTCTTTGGGATGTATACCCAGAAGTTGACTTGCTGGATCATTTGGTCATTCTATGTTTAATTTTTTGAGTAACCACCATACTGTCAACGTAAGTTATTTTCTGTTTTATTGATAATGGCCACCATAATGAGTGTGAAGTAGTATCTCATTGTAATTTTGATTTGCATTTGTCTGATGATTAGTGGTATTGAGCATATTTTCATGTCATTTGTATATAGTTCATGGCCATTTATATATCTTCTTTGAAGATATTTCTGTTCAGATCCTTTGCCCATTTTTTAATCAGGTTGTTTGGGTTGTCTTGGTTGAGTTGTAGCTGTTCCATACATTCTAGATATTAACTCCTAATCAGATATATGATTTGCACATATTTTCTCTCATTCTGTGGTTGCCTTTGCACTCTATTGATAATATTCTTTGATGCACAAAAGTTTTTAATTTTAATGAATCAGTTTATTTTGTTTTGTTTTGTTTTACCTGTGCTTTTGGTGTCATATCCAAGAAATTGTTAAGTCCAATGTCATGAAGCTTTTCCAGTATGCTTTTTTCCTAAAAGTTGATAGTTTTAGCTTTTGTTTAGGTCTTTGATCCATTTTGAGTTAATTTTTGTAGATGGTGTAAGGTAAGGGTTCAGCTGCATTTTTTTCGAATGTGGACATACAGTTTTTTTGCACCCTTTGTTGAAAAGACTGTTCTTTATTCATTGAATAGTCTTGGTGTCCTTGTCATTTGCTACATATGTGGAGTTTATTTCTGGGCTCTCTAGTCTATTCCATTGGATGCCAGTGCTTTGATTATTGCAGCTTTGTAGTATGTTTTGAGATCAGGAAGTATGAGTGCTTTGACTTTGTTTTCTTTTTCTAGATTGGTTTGGCTATTTGTAATCCCTTGAAATTCCATATGAATTTTAGGATGGGTTTTCTGTTTCCACAAAAAGTGTCACCAGGATGTTGATAAAGATTGCACTGAATCTGTACATTGCTTTAGATAGTAGGAACATCTTAACAAGTCATCTAGTCCACAAACACAAGCTGCCTTTCCATTTATTTAGATGCTCTTTAATTTCTTTCAACAATGTTTAGTAGTTTTCAGTGTACAAGTCTCACTCACTCGATTAAATTTATTCCTAGTATTTTATTCTAGTATTTTATTCTTTTTGATGCTTTTGTGAATGGAAATGCTTTCTTAATTTACTTTTCAGATTGATTTTTGTCAGTGTATAGACTTGCAGCTGATTTTTGCCTGTTGATTTTGTATCCTGCAAATTTGATTAATTTGTTTAGGAGCTCAAATAAGAATTTTTGTGTATTGATTTGTAAGATCATGCCATCTATGAACAGAGATAATCTATCTTCCTTCCTCTCTTTCTTTCTTTCTTTCTTTCTTTCTTTCTTTCTTTCTTTCTTTCTTTCTTTCTTTTTCTTTCTTTCTTTCATTTTTGGCTGCCTTTATTTCTTTTTAAATTTTTGCTCTGTCTAGGACTTCCAATATTATGTTTAATAGAAATGGTGAAAGTGGATATCCTTGTCTTGTTCCTGATCTTAGAGAAAAAGCTTTCAGTTTTTTTTTTGCCATTGAGTATGTTAGCTGTGTGCTTGTCATATATGACCTTTACTATGTTAAGATAGTTTCCTTCTATTCTTAGTTCATTCTCATATATTTTTTGTATAGTTTTGACCTTTGGAATAAGTTAATGTTCTACATGTTCAAAAAATAAAGTTAAATCACTGAAAATGGCAGGAAATGAAAATTGAATGCAAACAAATATGTCCAACTTTAAAAGAAACCTAGTTCAAGTGAATGTGGACCTAATACTTTGACCTGTATGTCTTCGGTCTAGATGAAAAACAAGGCAAAACAAAACCTGAAAACAAATCTTGTACTTTTAGTAGGTTTGTTTTTCATAGCAGTGTGGATGTAACAGTTCTGAAGTTTTTTGTGAACTGTGGGATCGGTGCGTTGATAGCATTAGAGTCAGGGTTCCCACTGTGGAAGAAGGGAGATACAAGAAAGGAATGAGGGAAGACAAGGAAGAACCCAGAGGGTTGGAGTGGAACCTGAAGAGATTAGTGTAACTTATATGTACACACATTTATATATATGTATAAAATAATGTGAAGATTATAAACTCACAATTCACAAAATAGATTTTTTTCTATACATAACAGTTATTTCTAGCACCTCATTAGCAGTTAGCACTCTTGGGGCCCAGATATTGGTTTCTAAATACTGTTACACATTTAGGAACATTTAGAATACCATGGAGAAATGACTGATTATGGGGCCAGGACAGGGGAAAATACAAGGCGAGCCAGGAGCGTAATCTTGTGATAGAAAGTAAGTGATCAGAAATAATGGGAACATATCAGATGTACAGGTGCCAGCTTGGAGGCATCCCAGTGGTCAAATCTCGGACAAGTTAAACATAATATAAATAAGGACAGTGTGGATTATACATGGGACAAAATAGGAATCTATGTCAACATTGATAAGTAAATAAGTATAATTGCTCCTCTGTATCTCGGATTCAACCAACCATGGATCAAAAATATTTAAAAAATTCCAGAAAGATCCAAAAGGCAGAATTTGAATTTGTTTCACACTGGCAACTATTTACATAATATTTACACTGTATTTACAGCTATTTACATAACATTTGCATTGTTTTAGGTGTTATAAGTCATCTAGAGATGATTTAAAGTATACAGGAGGATGTGCGTAGGTAATATGCAAAACACTGTTGCCATTTTATATAAGGGACTTGAGCATCCTTGGATTTTGGTATCTGCAGGGGGTGGGGAGGGTAGTGAGTTGGTCTTGGAACAATCCCCCACAAATACTGCGGGACAACTATATAGTTAAATACATGCATTATTTTCCTAGGACTGCTATAACAAAGTACCACAAACTGGGTGACTTAAAACAACAAAAATTGATTTCCTCACAGTTTTGGAGCCTGCGAGTCTAGAATCAAGGTGTCAGCAGTCCATGCCTCCTCCGAGGCCCTGAGGGAGAATCCTTTTTTGCCTCTTTCAGTTCCTGGTGGCTCCCATTGTTCCTTGGCTGGTGGCTGCATTGCTCCAATCTCTACTCCATCCTCACATGCCCTTCTTCCCTAGTTGTCTCTCTTTGTCCCTTCCTCTTCTTATAAGGACTGCAGTCATTGGATTTAGGCCCACTTTAGATCCACGATGATTTCATCTTGAGATCTTTAACTCATTACTTCTGCAAAAACTATTATCAAATAGGGTCACATTTGACGTTCTGGATGGATATGAATTTAAGCCACTACAGTACATAAATGAACAGAAGAGAGAGTGAACAGAGGGCACTTCCATGCAGTAAAATGCCAGCTAATAAAACTGAGGTGACTTTAAAAAAATGACGTTTTGCATCAATAATTGTGCAGATGGATTTGGGCGAGAGTCTTCAGCGAATGTTGAATGCAGTTAAATGGGAGTAGGGAATGTCCATGGCTTGATGTATTTCCCCACAGAGCCCTTATTTGCAAGGGAACAGTTAGGGACTACAGACTGGAGAAAGCAGATGTCATCTAACCAGGTGACCCGGGCTCACAACACCACTCTGGGCAGGTGGACATTGTCCTTCCAACAGGGACACTGATTAGCCTGCATCCCAGCTGGGGCTGCAGAACCTGAGTCTGCTGGTGACAAAACTCAGCAAGGCCAGACAGAGGGGCATTTTATTAAACAACTGACCTGCAGTGGAAAACCTCAGTGTTGTGAAGGAAAAAAACAGCCAAGGAAGAGGTCCAGCTTAAAGGAGACAATAAGAGGAGACAAGTAAACGCAGAGTATGATTCTGGGCACGACTGGGTTCGAATGAAATGTGTACATCATTGGAACCTTTGATGAAATTGGAATATGGGGGTAAATTATTTAAAAATGTCGTCAAAGTTCACTTTCCTGAGTTTGTTGATTGTACAGAGTTTCTGTAAGAGCACACTTTCGGTGTTGGAAAGTATGAAGTATATGCTCAGTGCTGCTTGATAAAGAGCATAATGTCTGCAGCCTGCTCTCAGGTAGTTCAGAACAAAAGCACAGTGTGAGGGGGGCTTCCCTGGGGGCGCAGTGGCTAAGAATCCACCCACCACTGCAGGGGACATGGGTTCGATCCCTGGTCTGGTCCCACATGCCGCGGAGCAGCTGAGACCGTGCGCCACAACTATTGAAGTCCGCACACCTGGAGCCCGTGCTCTGCAACAAGAGAAGCCACCACAATGACAAGCCCGTGCATTGCAACAAAGAGTAGCCCCTGCTTGTCACAACTAGAGAAAGCCCGCATGCAGCAATAAAGACCCAACGCAGCTGTAAATAAATAAGTTTATTAAAGGAAAACACACACAGTGTGAGTATGGAGAGAGAATGATGAAGTATGTGGGGTGAAATGTGAAAAGTTAGTGAATCTGGGTAATGACCTTGGGGAAGTTTCATGCATCAATCTTCCAGCTTTTGGGTAAATTTGATATTACTTCAAAGTAAAGGACTAAAATCATATTAATTGAATCAAATATGTGACTGTAGCCAGTGGAATCAGTAGAGTTGAGCATATTTTCTTAGGAGGAAGACTCAAATGGTTATAACTTTATGGAAAATTGTGTGGGACCTCAACCAGGGATGGGGTGGGGCAGGCTCCACATGCCTTTCGGGCCAGACAGCGTTTCATCAGGGAACGAAAGTCTTAGTCCAGTTTCTGGATCTCCAGAAGTTCAACATGTTTTTCCTTAGCCTTTTATTACAGAAAACTTCAAACATATGTAAAATTAGACTAGTACAGGGAACCTGTATATATTTTTCACCCAGCTTCAACACTTACCACGTTCATTTCATTTCACTTCATTTCATTTCATTTCGGCCCACTTAATGGGTCCTGGACAGCTTTAATTTTTCCCTTGTAAATACCTCAGTGAATGGTAAGAACTGTTTTCCACATCATCTCTCTACTGTTATCACAGGCAATTGTCACTTGATACCCAGGCCCTGCCCAACTTTCCCGGCTTCCTGGAAAGTGGCCATTTACATGGATTTGTTTGCAGTGGGATGCAGGCAAGATGTGCCCATAAACCATGCTTTCCACCATCAAGACGGCTTTCAGCCAGGGGGAGTCCCATGGGATCTGAGGTTCTGAATTCCTGCAGGTACAGGCGCTGCTTCTCTGCATTCTCAAGGCTACACTCTGTGCAGCAGGTACCTGCACAGAGCCGGGTCCTGGTGCGGAGGCCCGGGTACCACCCTTGGAGGGGTGAAGTGTGTAGTGTGTGTGGGGGACACAGGAGGGCCCCACTGAGCTGTGTCGAATCCCGCCCTTCATTCTGGACCCCCTTTTGTCGTGGTGCTCCTATGACTGCCTCCGGGAGAAATGCCCTGCAGAGGCCAGGGCACAGGGGGAGCCGTTCTCAGAGCCCCCGGCTTATTCACACAGAGATGGTTAAGGTGTAGAGAGGGAGGAAGGAAGACATGTTAGCTCTCAGGTGTGTGCTGTCCCCCCACCCCCCCTTTCAACAACAACACAGCACAAGACTCAGTTTTGTGCTTCCTGGTTTGACGTCCCACTTGAAAATTCGGACTGTGGGTTGGAGAGACTGTGTTTTCCAAACATAGGACAGGTGCGGGAGTCTGAATCCAGAATCCAGAATAAAGAAAATAAATGTTCCGATTTAAAAGAGGGACACAGAGTACCACAGGCAGTTTGCAGAAGAACAAATACAAAAGGCCAAAAACTTAAGTTTGGCCTTAGGATTCAAGAACATGCAAATTATAAGGCAGTTTATCCCAGTGTTCTTTGGACTGAGCTTTGCCTGAGGTCAGAAGTGGGTAATAAGGTGCGAGTCGTTAGTGATGCGAGGAGGGTGGCATGGTGGTGTGTAAGTTACCGCTTTAAAGGCAGTGTGACGTTTAAAATACACATATTCTGTGGCCTGCTCTAACAAAAAGTACATGCACACCTGGAAGGCATGCTGTTCACTGCTGCACCATTTCTAATAGTGAAACGTTGGAAACATCGAGGTATCTTTTAAAGGGAGCCAAGTAATCTGACCGGCACCATGTCTCAGCTGTGGATTACTGTACAGCAGTTAAAATGAAGACGAGAACCTGTGGATGCCAGTGGAGAGAGATTTCAAGAGAGATTCTGGGAAGGGAGAATATCAAGTTGCAAAGGGATATGTGCTGCATGGGATTGATCTACAAATCCCACCTCCCTCCCCCACTTCTATGGACGTAACAGTCTCCGGAATAAGGTCTCCAATCTACACGTCAGACTGACTACAGTGGTTACCCTGGGGGGAGATGGGAAGACATCATAGGAATCTTCAGGATCTTTGATTCCATTATATCTCTTGTGCTAGGGATTACTTTACTGGATCCTGTCTTTAAGCTCCTGGGGGACAGCATGGTTTTTTTGTTTTTTGTTTTTCTGATATGCAAATTTTAAGCTCTTTATTGGAGTATAATTGCTTTACACTGTTGTGCCAGTTTCTGCTGTACAACAAAGTGAATCAGCTGTATTTATACATATATCCCCATATTCCCTCCCTCTTGAGCCTCCCTCCCTCCCACCCTCCCCATCCCACCCCTGTAAGTCATCGCCCATCATCGAGTTGATCTCCCTGTGTTATGCAGCAACTTCCCACTAGCTATCTATTTTGTGTTTGGTAGTGTATATATGTCAATACTACCCTCTCACTTGGTCCCAGCTTCCCCTTCGCCCACCACCCAGTGTCTCAAGGGGGACGTGTTTATATCTACACATTTAGATACATTAGCAGGAACTGTTGCACAGTTACTTCCTCTCTCCCATCATCTTTCTCTTTGCTTTGTAAAAAGTCCCTGTCAAGCTCTTGCCAGAGGGGAAGGTGAAGGAAAAACATGGAAAGTCAATATGTTGAGGAGATTGTGGAAGTTCGTAAGTGATTCATAAGCTCTTCAGGGGTGCAGCTGGATCCTTGGGTTTTCTTTGAAAGGGTAAAGAAATGCAAGGTTTGGAGATGCGGGAAATTCTGGTCAGCTAGTTCTCTGGGTTGTCAGATTCTCTGGGCTTTACAAATGTTCAATCCAAATTCCATTCTGAACGTATTTGACATTTTTAGAGCTGTCACGAAGAATCCCCCCAAAGTTGCTTCATGCCAGCCCAGTGGGTGTCAGTGGGCATCTTTGGGTTAGCTTGTTTTGATGCAGATGTGAGCAGCCATCTCTGTTTAAGCCTAGAATCCTAAGTTTGCTCTGAGTGCTTTTGAAATATTTTTCCTTGTGTAAATGCCCACAAGAATCAGGATTTTCTTGATATTCTGAAACTAAAGCAAAACATAAGAAATCTAAAAGGATGTTGAGGTGGAAATATGATTGGAAACGTACATTTTCAAGTTCTTATGGTTATTAAGATGAAGTTCATTGCTCTCACTTAATGACTTTATTGTAAAGAGAATATTACACAGTTAAAAGTTGAATAGTGTTTCCCCTCAAAAGGTATATAGTATTGGAGTCCTAACCCCTAGTACTTCAGAATGTGACCTTATTTGGAGAGAGTGTCTTTACAGATGTAACCAAGTTAAATTGAGGTGACTTGTGGGGGCCCTAATCCAGTATAACTGGTGTCCTTATAAAAAGGGGAAATTTGGACACAGGGCCAGACATACCCAGAGGGAAGACCACATGAGGACACAGGGAGAAGGTGGCTGTCTGCAAGCCAAGGAGAGAGCCCTCAGGAGAAGCAACCCTGCCCACACCCTGATCTCAGACTTCCAGCCTCCAGGACTGCAGGAAGATGAATGTCTGTGGGGTAAGCCCCCCAGCTTGCGGTGCTCTGTTAAGGCAGCCCAAGCAGACTCATACACACACATCTGCACTTCCCTGCATGCTAATCAAGTACCATTTCCTATTGATTTTCTTTTCAGAGCATCCGCATAGGAATTTATTTGATAAAAATGTTCCACTGCTAGCAGACGCTTCTATTGATGAGCCCATCACATGTGGGGTGGTAGCTAACTGGCTTGACCCCACGACTGGTTAGTATTGCGGTCAGAAGTCAAGAGTCACCAGGCGCAGCATGGGCTGTGGTCAGGGTGCCCCTCTGTGCCTATGGCCTGACTCAGGTGAGTCCCTTGGCATCAGAGGGCAAGTCCACTTCCTGGAAAGCTTGTCGTCTAGGGCTGCTGCTCTGGACAGTACTGTGGCCAGGCCCGTGTGGCCTCTGGAGCACCTCTGTGCCACCAATCCTGTGTCCAAGCCTGCTCTGTGGACGTCACTGGGCCCTTTCACCCTCCTCCAGCTGCTTGCCTAGCTCTCAAAAGAGCTTTGGTGGGGGTCTCCTGGAGGTCAGAGCAGAGAGAAGTGGCCTGTTGAGGCCCTGAGATGCCAGGCACCCATCCTTTGTTTCCCTTGGGGGAGCCTGGGTAACAACGAAAACAAAATCCAACGAAAGCACACATCCTTGGGCGCCGGGATGGTGTGGCTGTCAGCATGTGTGATTTATCTGGCCTGGAAACCTTTGAAGCAGGAGGCAGTTGGACTCCTGGAAGGCTGGCCCCATGGGGAGGCCCTGGAAGTGCCAAATGGAGAGGAAAGAGCAGGTGGGTCCAGAGGGCTGGTGAGGGAGGGAGCTCTTGGAAGTGCATTTTTCTGTCCTTCACATCAGAGGCTTCTTCCTTCACCTTTGTCTTGTTGCAGAGCACAGGGGTAGCTCTGGAGGCAGCAGGAAGATCCTGTGGACAGAAAAAGGCATTGACTTTGTGCTGACCCTGAGTTTGGCAAGGGGGACCCCCAGCCAGCTCCCCAGTAGTTTTTTGGAGACCCCGGGCATGGGAGCAGGGGAACGAGGCCAGCTGCTTCCTGGAGAGGCACCTGGTGTAGGCCCCGTTGGGTGTTGGAGATAGGGGTACACGTGGAGCCATGCAGAGGATGGGAGTAAGAGATGAGCACATGTAGGGCGGCAGCCTGTACCAAGTGGCTGCTGGGGCTTCAGACTGGAAGGCAGCTTCATGAGGAGCCCAGAGGATGCTTTTTTGAATGGCAACAAGATGTGTACCTCTGATACAACCTTCTGATTGTATCAGTAATGGTCAAGCACTTAATTGTTTCATTGTTAATATTCAGCTAACTTTTTTGACATATATATGTACTAGTTTTCCTTCACTATTTGCTAAATTCTGTATGTCTTTCTCATTCTATTTTGGAAGAGGGAAAACCCTTTGTTTCGCAAAGCAGAGCCCAGGCACAATCACCTCTAATTAGCGAAGTGTTTTAGAGTTCAGATAAGGTTCACTTACTTTTTTTTTTTTTTTTTTTGCGCGACTCTAAACTTTGAGCCCATTTTTCTTTCTTTTAAAAAAATAATAATTAAGAAAAAACCCCAAGATTGTCATGTTTCTTCTAGTTGACTAACCACAGATTTCCATGGGGTCTAAAAGCCAAGCTGATTCAAAACAAAACAAAACAAAAGGAAAGAAGGAAAGCCAAGTATAGGTATAAATTGATCTGCCTGGGATTAAGTTTTTAGAAGTGCTCTTTATAATTACTTTTTTCCCCAGCGGTGGAATGGGGCCTGCCCTGAGTTTTGGGTGTGTGTGTGGGGTGTGGGATGTCCTCATGGTATTGAGGGAACTTTGGCTTGGGCTCAATTATCTATTTATAATTGCAAGTATTTATTCAAAAAATCACTATGTGAAAACGCCCACGAAAAAATACTACGTACTTTTTGTCTTTTCTGTAGGCAAATACTTAAAAGAGGGCCCTCCTGGCGTTGGGGGGTGACTCAGAGGGACTTCATGTAGCTTCCTCTGGGTTGTTTTCATTTTATTTTATTTTATTTTTAATTAAAACAAGATTTTTTTTTTTGGCCATGCCTCGCAGCATGACCAGGGATCAAACCTGTGCCCCTGCAGTGGGAGTGCAGGGTCCTAACCACTGGACCTCCAGGGAATTCCCTTTTGTCAGTTTAAATCAGGGTGATGCCTTTATTCTTCTTGATTAAGTAATAATCAAGAAAAACAAAAACAAAAAACCTGGTAACAAATGCTGATGATTTGAAAAACAAAACGGAGAAGGGTGTGAAATGAAAAGCCCCTCTCACTTCTCCTCCCTGCCCCCCCCCCACTCTCTCCCCCTCCAAGTTCCCAGATAAACTCGGCCCACAGTCTTTGTACTCCATTCCAGACATTTCCTAGGCTCACGTGCCTGTCTGTGCATCTCTTTTGTTTATTATTTTTAAGAACTGTGGTAAAATGCATATAACATAAAACTAACCATTTTAAGTGCTCGGTTCAGTGGCATTTTTGTACATGCACTGTGTTGTGCAACCATCACCTCTATCTAGTTGCAGAACATTTCCATCACTCCCAGAGGAAACCCCCTACATTAGCAGTGACTCCTCAGTCCCCTCCCCCAGCCTCTTGCAACCACTAATCTACTTACTGTCTCTCTGGATTTGCCTATTCTGGAAATTTCATATAAATAGAATCATACATTATGTAGTCTTTGTATCTGGCTTCTTTCACTGAGCATAATGTTTCCAAGGTTCATCCATGTTGTAGCATCCTTGATTTGTTTTTATATACGGTGAACTTGTACTGTACATACTGCACTGAGGTTTGCTGTTTTGACATAACAATAGTTCTTACACATTTTTCCATCTTAGTGCATGCCACGTACCTCATTTTTTTAAACCTTTGCTAACATCTGTTGTTTGGATACACATTTATTTCACTGGTCTCCTATGGATGGATACTTCTGATTTTTAGCTATTACAGAAAACAATAAACAAAACAGGGAACATCTGTACATACATTTTTTGTTCCTCTATACTGTGTATCGGTAGAGTCAGTTCCCAGAAGTGATTTTTTTTTTTGGTCCAAAATATTGATAGAGATTTTTGATAGATTTTACAAGGTTGTGCTTCCAGAAGGTGGCAGCAATTTATGTGGCAGCAAAAGTGTGTGAACTTCTCTGGTTTATCCAAGCCCTGACCAACTCCGGAAATTATCAGCCACTTTAATCTTAGTAAATCTGCAACAGAGAAATGGAATGTTAATTCTTTGTTTTAAAAATCGTCCATGAGGCTGAATGTTTTCGTAAGTCATTTGCTTATTTTTGTTGGGGGGGGGGGATAAATATTTGCTTTCTCTACTAATTTTCTACTAGTTGTTGTCAGTTGTTTCACTGAGTTCTGGGACTGTTTAGCTCTATTCCAGATTGTATGAAAATATTTTTTTCTCAGGTTATCCTTTGATGTTGCTTATGATTGTTTCCATGCAGAAAGTTTTATTGAGTCAAGCTAAGCTAGCTTTTATTTTATGTAATTTGAGTGTTGTGTCAGACACTGGAATCTTTTTACATTCCAAGATTATTTGAAAAAATTAACCTTTTTGTGGGGAGTTTTGTGACTTAATTTTTATGGTTAAATCTTTCATTCACATGGAATTTAGATCCAACGTTAGTTGTTCTCCTCAGAGAAATGAGTTGCCCTGAGTTCTTTTATTGAATAATAAATAAATTCCTTTTCAGTCATTGGAAAGGCACCTTTTGTCTGCTCAGTGTTATGGCCGGATCATTCACTGTCTGTCCTGCTTTTAATTAATTACCATCTTTATAAATTTTAATATTTGGTAAGATTAGTCTGTCCCTTTGCAAATTTCCCCCAAAACTTTCCTGGCTAGTCACACTTAGTTTCCTACATGAGTCTTAGAACAATTTTATTATAAATAAGGCAAGTTCTTAAGGGTATAAATTTTCCTATGAGTGTAGCTTTGGCTAGAACTTTTAGATTGTGTTATGTGTTGTATAATGTTTTAGTTGTTATTTTCCAGATAGTCTTTAATCTCAATTTTTATTTTCTCTGCGATTCAGAAGTTAAGAAGAACATTGAATACTTCTAGGGACTTATTTTCTAGCTGCATTGCATTTTGTTTATAGAGAGCATGTGGTCTGCTTTATTTTGGTGTTGAGAATTTGATGTTTTTTAATGGCTTAAAATACAGTTATTGTTCATTACATACAGTGGGAACTTAGATGTAGTCTCATTTTAGAGCAACCTCATTGATTATGTAATTTCATTTTTCTTTATCTTTACTTAGTTTTTGTTTTCTTTATTTGCCTAAGGCAGAGAGGTGAATTCAGTGTCCTGTGCTATCATTTCTGTCTATCTCTCTGATTTTGCTTCAGTTTTTGTGTTTAGGTTACTATGATATTCGCTACATATATTCATGAAAGTGCCTCATTGAGGATTGTACCCTTAAAATTTAAAAGTGTCCCTTTTGCTTTTGGCTTCTAATGAAATGATGTATATTAATATAATGTAGTTCTTTTTGTTCCTAATTATGGCATTTGTCTAGTACGCCTTTGTTTCTGAAGATTTTTCTGCTTCCTCGTTGTTTGGTTTTGGATAGATATTTTACATATTGATATAATGGGTAGCTTTATTTGGGTTTTGATCCAGATTATCTTTTTCTTCTAGAGAATATGTTTTCCTCAGTTTTATTTATTGAGATACGGCCTTAAATCTGTTGTCTTTTTTGGGTTATATTTTCCATTTCTATTTCCCTTTTCTCTCCCTTTTGTTTGATTTGTTTTCTTTGACTTTTTTGTAACACACCTATCTAAATCCAAGCTACTAGAAGGTAAAAAAATATAAAAGAAGGGCAAAGATCTACCAGGAAAATATTATGAATTCTTGAAATTGAGTAATTTTACCAGTTTGTGCCCCAGTAATGACTGATCTGTTTCCATTTTTCTTGGGACCTATTGTGCAAATTAATGAAGTCTTCCTTTATTTTAGTTCATTTTCATCTCTTTTACTTTTGAATATGTTTTTTGTTTGCTGTATTCTCTGGGACACCACTCGTGGGTGTATGGTGTCCCAGCTTCTGTAGTCAGCAGCTCTACCCTTTTTCTCCTTGACGCCCTCTGGGTGATTTTCAACTTTGCCCATGAGTTAGACTCACTGATGGAGCTCTTCATTCATCTATAGTGAGATCCACGTCACATACACACGCTTCCAGTGACTCTAATGAGAATCTCTGCTTTTCTGGGGAGGCTGAAAATATAGTGCTTGCGTTTCCCTCTCCCTGCTTAGGTTCTGATTAAACTGGCTGGGGTGTGGCTGGGGTATCCAGATTGTTTGTACAGCTTCCAGTTAAACCTTATGCCCTGATGGGCTTGCCCAGGGAGGCCGTCTACTCTCAGAGCAAACCATCTGGACGATTCCTCAGTCTCAGGATCATTTCTCAGTGCTTGTTTTGGGTCAGGGTCTGCTCTATGCTCTTTAGAAGAATTGTCCCATGAAATCTTCAGAACAATCTGCGAGGAGAGGTGCTATGATCACTCCCTTTTATAGATGAGGAAACTGAGGCCGAGAGAGGCAGTGTGACCTGCCCCGAGTCACGCCTGTGGGGTGGCAGGGTCCAGATCCAGCTCTCTGGGGCTGCTTTTCATGACTGGGCTCTTCCACCTGCAGGAAGCCCACTGACCTCTCCCCCTTCACCCACCCTGGGTTAGTGGGCAGCCAGGGTGGGAGTGTGGCCCACCTTGCTTCCTACGTGTGGCCTCCACAGCAGCCTCATGGTGCGTCAAGGGTGTGTCAGTGATTGTACCTCTGGGATTTTACACTGAAAGAAGAATTTACCACCTACCTTTCCCAGGAGAAGGGGACATGCCACTCCACGCGGGGCCACAAAGGGAGGCACTGATTGGTCAGGAGGCGGAGGCAGAAGTGAGGGGAGAGGCAAGGCCAGGTAAACAGCTTAGGACTGGTTAGTTGGAGTAATTCTGGTGGGCTTTGGGACCTGGAGGCTGTACCCAGGTGTCTGGTACCTGGCCTTGGGGTGATTTAGGGCAGGAGTACTAGCTTCGTGTGTGTGTGTGTGTGTGTGTGTGTGTGTGTGAGAGAGAGAGAAAGAGAGAGTCAGATAAAGGAGGGGGTGGGCGTGTGGGCTCTGCATGTGGAAGATGTGCCCCCACCCCACCCCGTGAGCCCTTTGCTGTCCCTAAAAATTGGCTGGGCCTGGGAGAGGCAGGCTCTGCTTCGTCATCCAGGCCACTGTATTCAGAGCATCAAGAATACAGCAAATAAGAAACTGTGGTTAATACAGTTTGCCCCGTGATGAGCGGGTGCCAGACAGACAATTACAGATGCTCACACACAGTGAGGATCAGTGGAGGCTGGGCGCTGGACCCCCTCGGCCCCCAGCATCTTGCCCCCCCGGCAGCAGTCCTCCTGTAGCGGGTGGGTCAGCGAGGACTTTTCTTGCAGGCAGGCCACCCAGTCACACTTCACTGTGGGGTCGTTTAGGATTTGGATAAGTGTCCAGATGTGACTGAGGACAGAGACCACCAAGTGACTTCAAGATCCAGGTTTCCCCATAATCCAAAAAGATACATGTACCATAATGTTCATTGCAACACTATTTACAACAGCCAGGACATGGAAGCAACCTAAATGCCCATCAACAGATGAATGGATACAGATGTGGCACATATATACAATGGAATATGACTCAGCCATAAAAAGGAATGAAATTGAAATATTTGTAGTGAGGTAGATGGACCTAGAGTCTGTCATACAGAGTGAGGTAAGTCAGAAAGAGAAAAACAAATACCATATGCTAATGCATATATATGGAATCTAAAACAATGGTACTGATGAACCCAGTGGCAGGGCAAGAATAAAGATGCAAATGTAGAGAACAGACTTGAGGACATGGGGCGGGGGGGAAGTGCACGAAGGGGAATCTGGGACGAAGTGAGAGAGTAGCATTGACATACATACACTACCAAATGTAAACTAGATGGCTAGTGGGAAGCTGCTGCATAACACAGGGACATCAACTCGATGATGGGTGATGACTTAGAGGGCTGGGATAGGGAGGGTGGGAGAGAGTCGTGGGAGGGAGGGGATATGGGGATACATGTATAAATACAGCTGATTCACTTTGTCGTACAGCAGAAACTGGCACAACAGTGGAAAGCAATTATACTGCAATAAAGAGCTTAAAAAATATTTAAAAACAAAAAAATCCAGGTTTCCAAGAGTCTCAAGCTGCCCTCACTCAGACGTCCCCGAGGGTCACTTTCTGGGGTGGGAGTGTGACCTCTAACCCTGCCCTGGGAGGAGAGTCCTGTCTAGGACACAGTGGATGTTGATGCAACAGTTATGGTCCGAAAAGGATGACTTTGCTCTGTTAGGCTGAACCTGGCCTGTGAGATGGGGCAAGAGAGCCATTTTACCAACTTCAGTGACATGGTACTCTTTTTAAGAAAAATTTACTGTTTTTCACATTTTAAAACTGTGGTGAAATACCCATAGCATGAAGTTTACCGTCTTTTTAAAAAATCTCTTTATTGGAATATAATTGCTTTACAAGTTTACTTAACACCCTTTTAAAGTGCACAGTTCAGTGGCATTCAGTACAGTCACATCATTGTGTCACCATCAGCTTCATCCAGCTCCAGAACTTTCTCATCTCACACAACTAAAACTGTCCCCATCAAACACTAACTGCCCCCCGCCCCGGCCCCTGGCACCCACCATTCTACTTTCTTGCTCTAGGAATTTGACTACTCTGAGTATCTCATCTAAGTGGACTCATACAGTACCTGTCCTTTTGTACCTGGTTTATTTAATTTAGCATAAGTCCCTCAAAGTAATCTAGATATCACACTTGATCTTTTATAAAGGTAGGTGGATTTCTACATCTTGCAGAAGTGATGACCAGTCGCCATGATGGTGACTTTTAGTTTGAAAATTCACCCACTGTCATATGTTTTAAATCCTTGTTGGAAAGACAGATACGGGCTGTGTTCGTTGGCGTAGCAAGTTAGTCGCAGGGTGCATGGCAGCCAAGTTACTTGTTTCTCATAGAGAAGAAAAGCCTTTCTCCGGGGCCCTCTGGGTGGCTTTTCTGCCCAGGGATCCGTCCCTGCTGAACCCAGAGTGATGTCCACTTCAGGATCTGGCCCCCAAATTCTGTGGAATGAATAATTTCAGCAATCTAGATTTCATTTCTGACCAGCACTCCTAATATAGCATCACTGTTATTTCAAGTTTGAGTTTCTGTGGATTACCTGTTTGTAGATTTGCTGCCTTCCAAGAAACTTAGTTCTGTGTGTGCAGTTGGGGTCAGGGAATAATCATGGAGAGGGAATTGGGAATTGAGGCTTGTGCAGAAACGAGGCCTAAGTTTGAGAAGTGGGTATTTATGCCAGGCTCCAAAAGCAAGCAAGTGTATGCAGGTGCGCACCGACCAGAGGCCCAGAGCATCTCCGGAGACCTGGCTCAGGGAGCCCACCTGCCCTGGGTGAGGGTGGAGCATACCTGGGGTGAGGGGGCTTTGGTCTCATTTGTGGAAGGCTGTGTCTTGGGGAAATGCGTTCCTGTGTCAGTTAATGTCTGCAAGATGAAGAGATGTTAGGTGCTACGAGGGTGTTCTTTTCCAGAAAACCAGAACCCCGTGGCAGGGATTGCCTCAGTGTGGTGCCTGGACCAGCAGCACCTGGGAACACATTAGGAATGTGAGTTCTTGGACCTGCCCCAGAACCTCCCGAATCGGAAACTCTCAGTTGGGGCTCAGCAGTCTGTGTGTTAACAAGCCCTCCAGGGGATTCTGAAGCATGCAAAAGTTTGAGAACCACCAGTTGTGATTCCTGTAGTGGGCCTGGGCCTGGGGCAGGCTGGCAGAGGCCACTAGCCTTGAGGGTGTCACTCAGCACCAAGGGATTAAAACCAATGTCACCTTCCTTCTGCTCTTTCCTCCTTCTCCTTTTCCACCTCAGGGACCGGGCAGTCCTCAGCCTGACTGCAGAATTCCTAGTGTTGGGGATGGGACAAAGAAGAAAGGAAGGGATGCTCTATGGTCAGCACCTACCACAGAGGATCAAAGCCCCCACCCCAAGATGTCCCTGAGGGCATGGAATGTCCACAGTGCAGGTGGGCAGCAAGGCAGTGGTTTGGGGAGAACTGAAAGGGATTAGTGATCAGTCAGTACGGCTAAGATGGATTGCAGGGGAAAATTACGGGTGTCAGCATATGTTGGGTCAAAGTGTGGCCTGCAGTGGGAATGTGTGAAAGCAGAGCCTCCTGCAAAATTCAGGGGAGAGGAAGGCACCCGCTTACCCTGAGGCCGTCCTCCACTCGCTCAGTGGGAGTCACATAGGGCAGTTCATCTGACACTTTGGCCACCTACAGAGCCCTGGTGTCCCTCCATCTCTGTGTCCACAGGGGCCTGACTCTCCCAAATCAGAAGGGTATAGCTGTTGGATACATACAGTGCAGAAAATGTGCTTCTTTGTATGTATGTCATTAACGAGCCACAAATTTATAAGTGCTTTGGTAAAATCATAGGTCAGGGTTAAAGTATCAAAGTCACTACTGTCAGCTTGAAATAAATGATAAGACATTGGTTACTTAGGAAGAATATCATATTTGTGGTCCTCCCATGTGCCGTCTTCAATGCTTTTAGTGTAAATTTTAGAGAGAAAGTGTTCAGATCTTTTCCCCAGCCTGTGGTCTCCATAAGACCTAAATCACTAGCTGCAAATTCTCTTATCTTGGACATTTCTGGAGTGTAATTTCAGGGTGCCTGGGGTGTTCATTGTTCTGTAGTTTCTCTGTCCAGTAGGTGGCCACTAACCGCATGTGGCTACTTGACTTGAACTCATTAAAATTAAGATTACAGACAGAGCTCCGCAGCCAGGTGGAGGTGCTAGGTAGCCGCAGGTGTCTGGTGGCTACCGCCGTGCGCAATGCAGGTACAGAGTGACGTTGTCACCACACACGTTTCTGCTGGGTTCTGTACTGTGTCCTGAGGGACACCAGGACTCTAGGTGGCAAAAGTGTCAGATGAACTGCCCTGCATGTTGCCATTGTTTTAGCCAGTCAGTTCTTAAGCAGCTGCTGTACTCCCAGGAGCTGCTAATTTGTTGGTTTATTCAACAACATACACCTGGCATCTCTGTAACACCATCCCCTTTACTGTTTTTTTTTAAAGATTTATTTTATTATGTATTTATTTATTTTTGGCTGCATTGGGTCTTTGTTGCTGCACACAGGCTTTCTTTCCGTAGTTGCGGTGAAGGGGGGCTACTCTTTGTTGCGGTGAACGGGCTTCTCATTGTGGTGGCTTCTCTTGTTGCAGAGCACAGGCTCTAGGCATGCAGGCTTCAGTAGTTGTGGCTCGCGGGCTCTAGAACACAGGCTCAGTAGTTGCAGCGCACCGGCTTTGTTGCTCCACGGCGTGTGGGATCTTCCCTGCCCAGGGCTCAAACTTGTGTCCCCTGCATTGGCAGGTGGATTCTTCACCACTGCGCCACCAGGGAAGTCCCCCTTTACTATTATTATTAGTGATTTTTTCTTTAAAGTTGGAAAAAACCTTTGACATGAAGGAGTGGCTTTATGTGAAGGTGGAAGTGTTTGGGGCAGAAGTGCTTAGTGTGGCTGAGGGAGGCCATGTGCCACAGAGCCCTGGGGGGGCGGGGCGTGGGGGACAGTATTTGGAGGGGCTGAGGGCTGTGCCTCAGGAAGGAAGGGTGGCACCTGGCTGTGGGGCTCAGCCATGGGGCTTGTTTGCCCAGCTTGCTGGGAGAGGAAACGCTAACAGAGATGAGTAGACAGGCTTTGGAAAAGATTCCCATCCAGTGGTTTTTAAAACATTATTTAAGTCTACTTAACATAAGACACCTAGTATGGACATCACACAGTTAATATTTAAACTGATTCTCACTGGGTTGCAAAGAAGAAGATGCGACCTGCTGGAGCAGTCAGTGTGGATTCCCACAGTCACATTTCCTTCACACAGACCGTTTTCAGCTCTCCTGGGTACACCTAGGAGCGGGATTGCGGTGCAGGTCCCATAGCCATCTGATGCTGGCTAACGTCTACAGCTTCTGGCTGATTTCAAACTTAGCTGGTTCTATAGTTTAGCCGCTAAGGAAGAACTTTATATAAAACCTCAAACTCCTGTTTTTCTCCTGAGCATTTGTTGCATTTTAACTTATACATTTCAGCTTAAGCCATTAAACGTTTAAAAATGTCAAAGCCTATTTATTCTATTTTTCAAAACATTTTTTCTTCCAGTTTTATTGAGATGTAATTGACATACATCACTGTATAAGTTTAAGGTGTACAGAGTAATGATTTGAAGATCACTTCATCAGGTTAGCGAGCATCCATCATCTCATATAGATACAACATTAAAGACGTAGAAAAAAGAATATTTTTTCTTGTGATGAGCACTCCTAAGATCTTTCATCTTTCGTATGTAACATACAGCAGTGTTAATTATATTTATCATGTTGTAAGTTACATCCCTAGTACTTAGTTATCTTATAACTGGAAGTTTGTACCTTTGGGCTGCCTTCAGCCAATTCCCTCTCCCCCTACCCCCGCCTCTGGTAACCACAAATCAGATCTCTTTTTCTGAGTTTGTTTGTTTGTTTTTGAAGAATAATTGACCTACAAATCCTGTTAGTTCCTGCTACACAACATAATGATTTGATATTTCTATACATTTCAGAATGATCGCCACAGGAAGTCTAGTTATGATATGTTACCAGACAAAGATATTACATAGTTACTGACTCTGTTCCCCACACTGTACATTTCATACCCATGACTCATTTATTTTGCGAGTGGACTCAAACTTTGATTTTGATACAGACCAATGAGGCACATCCCTTGGCTCATACCTGATTGCGGCCACAGTAATTGAATCGTGTTCACTTCACATCTCTCCTTGGTGCCCTTACTGGGACGCCTGATGAGTGAAGGAGATGTCAGCCTCCTCCACTGGCCTCTGCCCCTTCTGCCTTCTCTGCACTCTCATGCAGGAGGATAAAGCACAGTGCTTATTCTTAATATATACAAAGGCCTAAAGTTAAAGAAAAAGAATGTACATCGCAGTCCCAGCGTTTTTGAATCAGCCAGTATGCGCTATGTCAATATTCAGGTCCTAATAATAACACCATAAAATCTCATATGTAATTCCCGAAGGATTAGATTCTTTTCTAACATTTTACGAGTTACTCAAAAGGGGAAAGAAATATCTCTTAAAACTTTTATTTAACACACAGTGTCCTCTTAGAGGTTGAGTTGGGTTTATGGGAGCCGGGGGGCCCTTTGGTCACTTGCAGACGTTCGGGGTGGGTGGCCTTGGTGGGGCTGATGTAGGATGGAGGCTAGGCTGCTTACAGCAGTTCCAACCAGCTTGTCAAAAATGTTTCAGAAAAATGCACACTCAGTAAATGTTGGCGCTGACAGTCGGTTCCTCTCTCCCTCGATTCCACCCAGTAGTGCACAACAGACACTCTGAGGAGTGCAGAGGAACCTTTCAGTGAGGTCAGAGGAAGCAGAATCCAAGACTGGTGGGCCTGGGTCTGCCCCTTCCACCTTCCCACCTCCACCTGGTGGGCTTAAAGACCGAACACCGCTGGTGGAAGCCGCTGGAATGAGAATTTGTATTGCCGACTGTCAAAGGGAAAAGGTTTGCCTGGAGACCTAGCTACATTGGTATGGTAGGAACCCAGGTTCATGTTTGGTAAGAAGGAAAAAAATTAAACAAGGCTGTTAAACATGTGAAGTGATCCTCTGAGATTTTTGAGTGATGTTAATACTGGAAGTGAGGTGGAGGGGGGAGGAATAATATTTGGAAGGTTATAAATCTTGGGTTAGTTGTTCAGATGGTCCTGTGCTCAGAGACAGAGAGGGATCTGTGGGTTTATTGAACCGTTATTTTTACAAGCTGGCCTTTGCTTTAATATGAATTTATACTGGATGAATTTGGTATTTAAAGAAAGAATGAACTCAAAGAAAATAGACTCATGTACAAATGCAGAACACATCATGTTACGCAGTTGGGCTGAGGAATTCTTGTTGCCTGGGAATTCAACTGTTTCAAAGCAAGGGATCTTGTATAAAACCCCTAATTATGTCAGTAGCTATAAGGAACACTTCTTGAGTGCCTGTTTAAGAGCAAAGTGTTGTCTTGGCCACATGAAGTTTGATCATGAGGTAGTATTTGTCCTTAGAGATTTTCCAGTGTATTTGGGAAGCTAGCCTACATACATTTAAAAAGATGTGAAATGCTCGACAGTGATTGTTTTGAGAGGAGGGACCTGGAAAATCAGATCAGCAGGGGATGTATACTCGAGAGAGTGACCACTGTGGGGTCTAGGGAAGATCTGGGTATGGGGATCTAGGGAAGATCTGGGGGTGGAATCTGGGAAAGATCTGGGGATGGGATCTGGGGAAGATCTGGCGATGGGGGTCTAGGGAAGATCTGGGGATGGAATCTGGGGACGATCTGGGGATGGGATCTGGGGAAGATCTGGCGATGGGGGTCTAGGGAAGATCTGGGGATGGAATCTGGGGAAGATCTGGCAATGGGGGTCTAGGGAAGATCTGGCGATGGGGGTCTAGGGAAGATCTGGGGATGGGATCTGGGGAAGATCTGGGGATGGGGGTCTAGGGAAGATCTGGCGATGGGGGTCTAGGGAAGATCTGGGGAAGATCTGGCGATGGGTGTCTAGGGAAGATCTGGGGATGGGATCTGGGGAAGATGTGGGAATTGACAGAAGCTCAGTGTACAGGCCTGACAAGGGCCAGAGGAGGTTGATTGCTAATTCTGCCCTGTTTGTTCCTTTAACTTCATTCATCTGCAATGAAAGCAGTTTTTGCTACATTTAAACAAGGCTCTTAGATTTAACCACAAATTATGTGCTCAGGACATTTATTTGCAGGCCCTTCCTGCCCCTTTTATTTTAACAACAGAATTATTGAGATAGAGTACACATACCATAAAATTCTTTTTCAGTGTGTGCAAGTCACTGTTTTTTAGAATAGTCTCAAAATTGTCCAACTACCACGACTATCGCATCGCAGAACAGTCCATCACGTGTGCCTGCTTTGACAAAGTAGGAGGTTGTACCGCATGAGATTGCCCCTGACCATTTTCAGCCTGCAAAGATGGCAATCTCTTATGTTCCAGCTTTCAGACAGCGTCTTAAAAGAGCTTCTCCTGAAAACTAGCATAAGATTTTTCCTCCATCTTATTTTAAACTATCCTAAACGTGTTTGGGGGTCAGGAACCCCATGTGTGGAGGAGAAGAGGTAAAGGGGATTTATGGGGAGCCCACTTTTGGGCTGCCCTCAGGCCCTTGAAGTCTGTCATGTGGGAGAACGTGCCCAGTGGCTCTTTGTGCTTTGGCTTCTAAGGGAAACAGTAGTAAGGGCACAGTAGGGTCACTGGGAGGAGGATTGGGACACAGATTTCAGCTTGATACAGCAGTGAGATTTCTAGGTATAAAGCTGCCTAACCAACCAGCTCTGTGCTGTGTCCAGTTATCCCTGGGTGAGCTTGAGCTGAGGTGGGGGACCCTTGGGCTGGGGCGCAGGTGGGAGGTGACCCCACTGGCCTCCCTGGCCTCTTCTTGCCTGTCCAGGTGCTCTCCTGAGCAGCCCACATGGGGAGCGCCCTCAGCATCCTCAGCCTGCAGGAGCCGCCTCTCCTGTCACAGAAGCCCCCCACACTTGCCTGGTTTGCACTGCTCCCAGAAGATGCCAGCGTCAGAGTCTGTGTCCTCATCTGGGGTACCCCAGGCTGAGGATGGTGTGACCCCTCTCTGGGCCCTGACTCCCCTGCTGGACCGGAAGCTCCCTGAGGACAGGACCATGCCTCCTTTCTCATTGCTGCACCCCTAGCCCCCCTGTGGTGGGCCCAGGTCCTGAGGTTCTCAGTGTCAGAAGAAAGGATGGGACTTGCCTTGTAAGCAGGTGTGTGTGCGCACAGATGTGTGTGTGTGTGTATGTATGTATGTGTAGATATATACACATATATACACATATACATATATGTACACATATACATATATACACATATACATATACACACACACACACACACACACACACACACACATACACACACTATTAGGGTAGAATGAATGGCATGAAATCGCTGCCTTTGTGGGTGGAAAATGGCTGAACATGGAGTGATAGCAGCCAGTCTGGAAAGGCTACACACTGATCCCAACCATATGATGTTCTGGAAAAGGTAAAACTATGGCAACAGTATAAAGATCAGTGGTTGTCAGGGGTTAGGGAGGAATAGAGGGATGAACTTTTGGGGATTTTTAGGGCAGTGAAACGGCTCTGTGTGATACTATAATGGCAGGTACATGACTTAGGCATTGGTTAAAACCCCTGTAATTTTCTGACACAAAAGGTGAACCTTAATGTAATTATGGACTTTAGTTAATCATGTTGTATAGGAATTGTTTCATTAATTGTGACAAATGTACCACAGGTTGAATAGGCGCAGTTTTCATGATTCAACCGTCCCTCTATTAGATTCTTCTTAATAATAGTAATAGCTTTATATGATTCACGTCATAAAAGTTTAAAAGTATACAGTCAGTGGTTTTTAGTATATTCACAGAGTTGTGCGTGCAACACCACAGCCAATTTTAGAGCATTTTCATGGCTCCAGAAAAAAAAACCCTGCCCCTCAGGCCCTGGCAGCCAACCACCTGCTTTCTGTCTCTGTGGATTTACCTGTTGTGGATGTTTTATGTAAGTGGACTCATACAATAGGTGGGCTTTTATGACCGGTTTCTGTCATTCAGCAGTATGTTTTCAAGGTTCCTCTGTGTCATTCACTGTATCAGTACTTCACTCCTTTTTAAAGTTAAATTCTTTACTTGAGAGCAGTTTTAAATTTACCGAAAAAATACAAAGATAGTCCAGAGAGTTGCCATATTATACCTCACATTCCATTTCCCTAATTATTAACATCTTACACGAGATAGTACATTTCTCAAAATTAGTGAATCAGGCTGAAGTCCATGCTGTATTCATATTTCTTAGTTTGTACCTAATAACCTTTGTCTGTCCTGGGATCGTACATTCTGTTTAGCTGTTAGGTGTCCTTAGGCTCCTCTTGGCTGTGACAGTTTTTCAGACTTGTTTTGGTTGACTGGGACAGTTTTGAGGTAGCACTGTAGAGCGCCCCTCCGTTGAGGTGTGTCTGACGTTTTCCTCGTAATTAGACTGGGCTTGTGGGTTTGAGGAGGAAGACCACAGAGGTTAGGTGCACACATCCTATTAAGGGACCACACTGTCACCACTCTTTCCTTGAGATTGAGGAATGCATCCCATTGTATGGAAGTACCACCTTTTATTTATTTACCCATCAGCTGATGGACATTTGGTGTATTTCCACTTTTCCGCTATCGGGAATCATGCTGCTGTCAACATTTACGTACCAGCTTTTGTGTGAACACACATTTCCTGTTCTTTTGGGTATCTCCCTGGGAGTGGCATTGCGGGGTCATATGGTAATTCCACGTTGAACACTTTGAGGAACCTCCAGACTGTTTTCCATAGTGTCTACACCATCTTACATCCCCACCAGCAGTGTCGGAGGGTCCCAGCTTCTCCCCATCCTCCTCGGCACTTGTTATTGCCTGTCTTTTTGATAGATTCTGTTGTTGTTTAAGAGACCCAGTCTAACTCCTCGAAATGACCTCTGGGCGTGTCCTGAGTGCCACGTGCATCTTCTGTGCTGCAGAGGTTAGCTGGCCTGTCTATCCTGCAGCTCAGAAGCAGCCGGGAGTGGGGTCTGTGCCTGCTGTGGAAGAAGGTAGGGGCAGGTAGGCGGGTGTTGGATACCTAGGCCCTCTTGCGCAGCTTTCTAGTGTTTCTAGAAAGCTCTCTTTCAGCACAGAGGCCTCTTTGAATCAAAGGTCCAGGAGGGTGGCCCACCACTGCCTCTAACGGTGAGGGCACAGGGCCTCGCCACCTCTTGCATCATGAGCAGTGTCCCCAGACTCAAGCCTCGGCATTAAAACCTCTCTCTCGGTAGCTTTTCCCCGGGTATCTTCTTCCCCCAAGTATCTGGGTTTCGGATTCTTTTTCCTGAGTAGATTTTTAGATAGTTGTGGCTCAAGAGATTAGAAACCTACAGACCAGTGGAGGGGGAGACATGACAGCGTGAAAGACAGCACACAGATTCCGTTTGCAGAGGGAATTTGAAATCTGTGCCAGACCAAAAACGGCTGAGCTGAAGTGTTGCCCTTCAACTGTTGGAGTGGGAGGAATGCAGTGGGGTCAGGAGGAGATTAATGACCATCCTCCGACGGTTGGTGATGAAGCAGATAAGCAGCACTTGAGTAAACACAGGGAATTAATTTTGGAGCCACCGGGAAGGAGTAGGACTGAAGAATTATGGAAGACACAGCGTCTTGTGGTTTTATTGGTTGCCCGAGCCTCAGAGGCGGCAGGTATGTTCCATCTGCGGGTGGGGAAACCTTGAGCCAAGTGAAGCGTTCTCTTTTTAAAGACCTTGAAAGCGTCCTTCTACCATGCTGGTGGCCACCTGCAGTTTTCTTCCTCCTTTGCCTGTTTCTTGCAAGAAAGCAGTCGTTCAGTGTCATTTATATAATGAGGTTTCACATTCTGAAAGAGTGTTGCTAAGTTTCTCTTCTTAAAAAATTTTTTGTTGAAAATGTTATGAAATACCTGGCGTCAGGGCTTGGGAAAGGCTCCCAAGCACAGTAATTGTCACTGGTTGGATGCTTTGCTCGAGATCTGAATTACTGTAAGGAAAACAGTGACCGTAACACTAACAGATGAGATCGGCTGGCTCATGGTTACAATTCTGATTTTAAAGGCGGGTTTTTGGATTTGAAGTCTAGCGGATGTTGGCAGTTGGGTGGAGCAGGGGTCGTGAGGAAAAAGGTGAGGGGCAGCAGTGCCCGGAGGCCAGGATCCCTCGGGGTTATTCTGCGGGAGGGAGGTGGGCAGTTGAGGCTTTGGGGAGGGGCAGGGCAGTGGTGCGGTGGGGCTGGTTGCTGACTGAGCATTCACAGGAAGGGCATTGCACGTGGGAAATACTTGGCGAGACTGAAGAATGCACTCACAGAAACGTCCTGGAAGCTTCCCCTGAGCGAAATAAGGTAATGGGACTTGAAATCCTTCCGAGATTATTCATGGCTTCGGGTTTCTAATTTCATCCCAGAGTTACGGACATCTGGCAGGACCATGGACGAATTCCAAGTGCCAGAATGATTAGTGGCCGAGGAAACAAATGTCCGTGATTTGCTCGAGTCAGCAGTGGCTCCTAGGAAGCATCACCCTGCCCTCCTTTCTTGTTGCTTTCCTGAGTGGAGCCAGCTGTAGCCCAGACGAGACTTCACACCCATCCCAGAGGCCGCTGGGCACAGTCCTTCCTGAGACTGCGCTCTTAGAGCCTCTGGTAAGAGATGCTGCGATACCACAGAGGAAGAGACATTAAGGATTGCCGGACACTCAGTTCTAGAACAAGCTATCAGCCTGCCCTTTGCATCTCCTGCCTGACTTCCCCAAAGGGAAGCAGAAATGTGCTGAACGGCTCCCCTGAGGGTGCCAGAGAGAGAGACGGATCCTAGTTAGAAGGAGCCGCTAATGGCAGGCCATGTGTGCAGGCCGTCTGTTGGGGGCCACCCATGGCATTCACAGTCCTGCATTCACTTCATGACCCTGAGTGAGGTGGAGGCCACGGAACCTTGGATTCTTCCTTCTCTGTCACAGAGGGGCCGACACAGGTGGGGTGCTGAGCTGGCGTTGAGACCTCAGCACCTGGAAATACCAGGTGTGGAAAGCCAATGTCATTGTTGCTAGGATGGCGGCCCCTGTGTTCAGATGGCCAGTGGCTGACCCTAGAAGCAGTCCTGACATCAGATGCTGCATTAGGGGCACGGGGACGTTCTGACGGGTGGTGGAGCCGCCTGTCGATGTAAAAGGTGGCTGATTGGCTCTTAAGTGGTGGTGTTGAGTGGACTCTTGATGTTTTAATCCAGAAACCAGCAAAAGAAACAGCAAAAGATTCAGCCCTGTGCGAGGGCTTCCCCTGCCTTCCCTGAGGCCTGCCTCGTCTGCCTTCTTGCAGCTAGTGTTCAGGTGTCCTGGAGCTGGGTGAGGCTCTGACCTCAGACTCAGTCCATGGCCCACATGACCACTAGTCATGGTTGGCCAAGACCTGTCATGGCAGTCACCTTCGTCTTTGCCAGTGATTGGCCTGGGGCCAGTCCATCTCCTGGTTCTGGCCAGTGAGATGTGAGGGAAGGAGGGACTTCTTCCAGGAGTAAGGATTGTATATGGAGAAGGCCTTTGGCCCCTGCCCCTCCTTTGCTGCTGATAGCTGGTGTGATCCCTGCAGTGCCATCTGTGACTATAAAGTGACCAACAGGAGGCTGGAAAGCTCGTCGCGAAACATGGTGGAATGGACGGATAGAACCTTAGACCTCTATGATGTCACTGGACTTCTCCCTACAGACCTCTTGCTAAGTAAAGACCTTATGGTTAGGATTTTTTGTCATACCTGCATCCCCAAACATCCTAACTGCTGGACACAGATAGAATTGTATGCATATCTCTCAGGAATTTAGCCTCATTCTAGTGATTGATTTGCTGAACAAAATTGAACTGAGCTTTATTGGAGCCTAAACCTCTATGCAGACACATTTGGGATAGTGTTGTCATGTTATGTTTGGTGGGAAAAATAAAATTTATCAAGATATAAGCTGACCTAATGAGCTAAAATGAGCCTAAGTGGAGGCTGAATTCTTAGCTCTTGAACTTGAAGTTGACTTGATTCTGCAGAGCTCTGTCTGCAGCTTCCCTCTTTCCTCGGGCCTGGCTGTGGTTGAGCCTGCTCTGACGATGTAAACACACAGTGCCTGGGCGGGTGGCAGCAGTGGCATTAAGTACATTCACCTTGTTGTGCCAGCATCACACGTCCATCTCCAGAACTCTCTTCAGCTTGTATACTGCAACTCTAACCAATTAAACACTAACTTCCCGTTCCCCCCTCCCCTCAGTGCCCTTCATCCACTGCTCTACCTTCTGTCTCTGTGACTATTGAGGTTAACTCATATGTGAAAGCTTTATGAAAATCAGATTTCATAAACCCTCAAGACGTGTGAAAGCATTGACTGGCCAGAACAGAATAGGGTTTGGGGATAGCTTGGAAAAGAAATGGGGGCTAGCTTCCTGGGAAGCAGAGCTCATGCCCTTGGGGGAGTTTTTATAGAGCAAGAAGTGGGCATTGCATTTGCCTGAGATAGTCATTCTGAGTTGAATCTCTGCCCCTCGCTGTTATTCAGAACCTTCCATGGGCATTTTAATTCTCGCCTTCCCATTGCCAGCTGGAGGTAACTAGCGTCCTCTCAATTGATGTCATATTTTTAATTAATAGTGGCTCCTGGGGCAGCTATTGGTAATTGTCTTCCCCTTGGTCAGCTTTGGCCATTGAGTCTCTAGGAGGCAGCTGAAAAGTTCTAGTGAATTCTCTCAGCTCATGCAACATAGAATTCCATGTCCTTTTCATGGGCTTGCAAGGCTGGGATCTTTTTGTAGAGAGAAAAGAGACTAGTCTTTCCAGTGTGATTCATTCCAAATAATATAAGGTCAGCCTGTATCAAGTGTGGATCCTTGTTACTTTCTGTCATAGATTGTCCTCTGATAGATTTTTGTAGTCAATTTAACTTTTAATAAATGTTATCAATTTTTCCCTTAAAAAAGATGTACCATTTTATACTCTTTGCTGGCTTATTGCTTAATTATTTCTATCCATTTTTATGATCTCGGGAAAATAGTAACTAAAGATCTAATTATTATATTAACTCTAATGCAGAATGGGAAATAGAATGTTAATATATTTAAACATTGCTTAAAGAATAGAGTTATAACTGATAAATCAAAAAGATCCTAAATTATCACCTATTGCATGGTTAATGGATTTAATAATTTTCTTCTGAAAAATGTATTCACATTCTTTCAAATATATTGATTTTTGTTTTGACTTCAAAAAAAGTACATCCTGGCAGAATAATGCACACGCACACGTGCACACACGTGTGCGGGCACACACACACACTTTAATTTTGAGATAAGTTTAAATGTATAGAAAGATTGCAAAAATAGGGCAGTTCCTTTCACCTTTCACTCAGCCTTCCCCAGTGTTAACATCATATGTCAAGGTGCACATTTATCAAAACTAGGAAATTAACTTGGTGTGATACTGTTAATTGAACCACAGACTGTATTTGAATCTTGCCAGTTTTCTCACCAACGTCTGCTTTTAGTCTGGGATCCAATCCAGGGTTCCACATTTCATTTGATTCACACATTTCTTTCTTCTTTTTCTGTCTGTGACAGTTTCTCACTACTGCCTTGTTTTTCTTGACCTTGACGCTTTCAAAGAGCACTGGTCAGAAATTTTGTAGACTGTTTTTCAATTTGAATTTGTCTGTTTTCACATGCTTAGATTCAGGTGATGTATTTTTGGCAGAAGTGATGACGTATTATATCACTAGGTGTGTGGTATCCACAAGTCCCTCTGCTGGGGAGGTTACCGTGATCACTTGGCTAAGGTGGTTTCTGGTCTCTCCACTGTACAGTTTCTGTTTTTTCCTTTTTGATTAGTACATATCGTGTAGGGATATACTTTGTGACGATGTAAATATCCTCTTTCTCCTCATGGTGTTGTCCAGTGATTTTAACAGCCAAAATAATTCCTGTGGTTTTTGATCAAGTGGCTTTGTATTTCCATTATCCCTTCTGCATTTAGCAATTGGAATATCTACTTTGAAAGAGATCCTGTGTTTAGAACACTGAGTTTTGTCTGTGTTTAAAAGGAGCAGGTGACAAGATTGGGTAAGTCATAGTGATGGGACCAGCATGGGCCCAGATCCCTCCCTTTGTTCCAGGTATTTATTTGAAAACATCTGTAGTGAATGCATAATAGTATTCTTAACTATTAGCAAAATGAAGGATAAAAAAAATCATATGATCATCTCAATAGATGCAGAAAAAACATTTGAAAAAATTCAACATTCATTTGATAAAAGCTTTCAACAAAGCAAGTATAGAGGGAACATATATCAACATTATAAAGGCCACGTATGACAGGCCTACAGCTAACATCATACATTCATAACAGTGAAAAACTGAAAACTTTCCCTTTAAGATCAGGAACAAGACAAGGATTCCTACTTTCTCCACTTTTATTCAACATAGTATTGGAAGAGATAGCCAGAACAATTAGGCAAGAAAAAGAAATAAAAGGAATCCAAATTGGAAAGGGAGAAGTAAAACCGTCACTGTTTGCAGATGAAATAATATTATATATCGAAAACCCCGAAGACTCTACCAAAAACTGTTAAAATTAATAAATTCAGTAAAGTTGCAGGATACAAAATCAGTGTACAAAAATCTCTTGCCTTTCTATATATTACTAACAAACTCTTAGAGAAATTAAGAAAATAATTTCATTTATAATTGGAACAAAAAGAGTAGGAATAAATGTAATGAAGGAGGTGAAAAATTTATATATTGAAAAAAGTTAATGAAAGAAATTGAAGAAGACGCAAATAAATAGAAAGATAGTCCATATTCATGGATTGGAGGAAGTAATATTGTTTAAATGTCCAAACTACTCAAGGCAATCTACAGATTTAATGCAGTCAGTATCAAAATTTCAGTGGCATTTTTCACAGAAATAGCACAAACAGTTCTAAAATTTGTATGGGACCATAAAAGACTCTGAATAGTCAAAGAAATTTTGAGAAAGAAGAACAAAGCAGGAACACAGGCCCTGATTTCAGACTATATGGCAAAGCTATAGTAATTAAATCAGCATGGTATTGGCATAAAAACAAACACAGAGGTCAATGGAACACAATAGAGAACCAGAAATAAATCCATGCATATATGGTCAAATAATTGACAACAAAGGCATCAAGAATATACAATGGGGAAAGGATAGTCTCTTCAATAAATGGTGCTGGGAAAATTGGACAGCCTCATGCAAAAGAATGAAATTGGACCACTAAATTAAATCATATGCCCAAATTAACAGAAAATGGATTAAAGACTTGAATGTATGATATGAAACTGTAAAACTCCTAGAAGAAAACATAGGTGGTAAACTCTTTGACAAAAATTTTGGCTATGATTTTTATTTTTGAATCTGATATCCAAAGCAAAAGCAACAAATGCAAAAATAAGCAAATGGAACTACATCAAACTAAAAAGCTCTGCCAAAGGAAACTGTCAGCAACATGAAAAGGAAACACTGAATGGGAAAAATATTTGCAAATCATATATCTGATAAGGGGCTAATACCCAAAATACATGAAGAACTCATACAACTCATTAGCAAAAGACCAAACAGTGTGATTAAAAAATGGGCAGAAGGTCTGAATAGACATTTTTCCAGAGAAGACATACATGTGGCCAACAGGTACATAAGAAGATGTGCTACATCGTTAATCATCAGGGAAATGCAAATCAAAACCACAGTGGGATATATCACCTCACACCTTTCAGAATGGCTACTATCAAAAAGACAACAAATGACAAGTGTTGGCGAGGATGTGGAGAAAAGGGAACCCTGTGCACTGTTGGTGGGAATGTAAATTGGTGCAGCCACTATGGAAAACAGTATGGAGATTCCTCAAAAAATTAAAAATAGAACTATCATATGATCCAGTAAGTCCACATCTGGGTATTTATCCAAAGAAAATGAAAACACAGATTTGAAAAGATATATGCACCCCCACATTCCTTGCAGCATTATTTATGATAACCAAGATATGGAGACAACCTAAATGTCCATTGATGGATGAATGGATAAAGTTGTTTATACACACACATACACACACGTATATATACATATATATTATTCAGCCATAAAAAAGAATGAATTCTTGCTATTGGGACAACGTGGAGGTACCCAGAAGGCATTATGCTAAGTGAAATAAATCAGAGAAAAGTAAATACCAACCATATGATCTCTCTTCTATGTGGAATCTAAAATAAATAGATAGATAGATAGAGCCAAGCTCATAGATACAGAGAACAGTTTGGTGGTTGCTAGACACAGGGGGTGGAAGATGGGAGAAATGGTGATTTTTTTTTTTTTTTTGGTTTAAATAAATTGAAAAATTATTTTCTTTTGTCCTATTTTAATTTGCTTCTATTGTGCTATATTATCAAAAGTGTTACATGTTTTATGCGTTAAGTATAAAGCCAAATTTCTTTGAATGTGGTTATCTCTCTGTATTGAAAGCTATTTCTTAAACGTGGATTCCCACACGTGAAGCTAATATGGCCTCACCATATTTTCGGGGCGCAGGTATTAGCAATCATAATAATAGGTCCAGGTATTTTGAAGCTGTGGGATTTATCTGTTAGCAGTGTCTGCTTTGCCTGTTTCAGTGGTGATACCACTTAAGTTTCTTCTCCACTAAATTGACAAGTTGAAAATAATGAGACTCATAAAGCTTAAAAAAAAAACCAGATAATTAGAAGTAAAAGCACCGTCTTGCTTTTCTTTTGAAAGGAATACAGTTTTGCAAGGGATCAAAATCCACAGATGGGATAGGAGGGAAGAACCAGATTCGAGGTACAATTAATCATGTGTGTCTGAGAGACAGAAGCAGGCGAGGATGCCTGTTGAGGGTTTGGTCTTCATTCCTGATTTCCCAATCAGTGGGGATAAACCTCTTCTTTCCCCAGAGAAGAGGAGCTTTCCTCGTTTCTAAACTGGGAACCAGTGTGTACAGCCTCCTGCATACTGTTGTCGTCCACTTGTTTGGGCCACTTCCCTGGAAGCGCTGGCCAAGGGAGCAGCAGCTGTGTGGAGGGGCTGGACCCTGCCCCCACCGAGGCTGAGGGTGTACAGACTTGACTCTACCCTGGTGGGCGAAGCACACCCAGGCTTAGAGATTTGAAGACAGATCGCTGGATAGGAAAAGCAATTAACAAGCAATTTAAAATTTCTCATCCGAAAGAAATTCTATAGGTTGTTTTTGGCAAAGTGGTGTGTTGCGTTAGGCTCTGCGGACTCTGGTGCTCTGTAAATTAAAGAGGTTTGGGGCCATTGTGGTTTCTTCTTAAATTCCTCTTGTTGGCTTGATGCCGCCGACAGCTGGATCCACCATGATGTGCTAATTTGGGGGGATGGAAGGGAAACTTTCCCTCCTGGTCAACAGACTCCAATTGCCCGAGGTGTCAGCTTTATGGGTTTCCATAATGAAATTGAAAGGGTTTGATTTCTAGGAATTGGAGTCATTTTTCTTAATTGGCACCTTCCATTTGAAAACCCAGTGCTGTTTCTTTTGGCTCTATTGAGTGTTTTATAACCTCAGTGGGGCTCATTTTGGATAATCTCTTAATGACATTCATTTTACTTGTTATTCATATCAATTAATAATCAATTTTGAAGGAACAGTGGCGGGATGTTGAATTCATTTTAAGCATCTTTCTTTGGGACTAATATTGTTTATCTCCCCATGGTAATGATGTCCCCTGGATTCTTATGTAAACACACCTTCCACAGCGTACGTGCCAGTACCGACCTACCCCACAGAGTCATTGTCTTGGGGATTAAATGATTAAATAGTTATAAAGCCCTTGGAACCATACTTGGCTTGCAGAGCCTAGAGTTTGGTGTTTGCGAAGATAACTTCTAGAGAGCCTGTTTATGCTCCTTGTTAAAACGTTGTTAAAACCTATATTTTTCCCTAGCTAAATATTCTATTTGAAGAACTGATTTTGTTCCCTTTGTTGGGAGATGTTTTGGTGGATGTTTTCCATAGATCAGTTGCTACAAGAGGTCTCACACTGGATGTGCGGGGGTGCCTCAGGGGCTACAGCTCCAAAAGCAAACTTGTCGTCAGCCTCCTTGGGGTCTGCCAGCCTGTCCTTCAAGGCACGAAGTGTCCCCTCCATTCCTCTTGTGACCAGGACAGAAGCCAGGGAGTTGCTCCCGACTGCTCCCTCTCTTCGCATCTCTCCCCTTTCTCCCCGATTGATAATACAGCCATGTGTCAGTTTCAGCTCCAGACTAATTTTGGATTCCCCTCTCTATCTTATCCCTCTCACCCACCCTGTCCCTTGCCTGTCACCTCTGCTGTGAGTTCCACTAAAATCTGCACAGGATCCTCAGATTTATCTCATTATGTCCTTACTGTAAGCTACAGGGTGCCCTTCAGGCTCCTCCTGGTGCACAAGGGTGCCTCGCATGGCTGTAAGGATGTGGACAGAGACGCTGCCCCCTCCGCAGGCACTTGGAGGTGCCTTTGAACAGAGCCTCAGTGACGCTCAAGCTGCTGCAGAATTCAGGGCTGGCTTCTAGAAGCCGTGAGGGTAACCAGGCTCCTTTGTCACGTCCTCTCTTCCGGGCTGCACTCCTGGCGGCTGGTCTCATCTCCCTCCCCCTGTAACACCTCCATTAAAAGCAGTGCACAAGGGCTTTTAGGATGGTGCCTGGCTTTATTTCAGGACAGAGGTCCTCCATGCTTGCTTCTGCTCTCTTCAGCCTGGTGACCTCCTCATTCTCACCCCCTTCCTCACTTTGTTTCACCGCACACTTTTGGCGGGAGCCCTCTGCGACGGTCATTGATCAGAAGAGGCCAGTTTCTGGGAGGACAACAACATTTAGGGTGGAAACCAGACACTTCTCTGAGGGGAAAAAAACAAAGGTCACCTGTGCTTTGTAAGGCCCCACGCATGAACCCTGGTATTAATTTAGAAGCAGCTTTATGGAGTCTGGAATCTGTGGTTTTCAGGTACGTAACCTGGCACGTGTCTGTGGTAATGAACTACTTGATTCCCGGTTTATTAATCTGGAAGGGGAATGGGCCTGATTCCCCACTGTATCCCAAATGCTTAGATGCGTGGAAGACAATAACTAGTCTTGGGTTTTAAAAAAAGTCTTTAAAATTTTTTTAGTTGTGATAAATTATATGTAACATAAAATTGACCATTTTAACCATTTAGCTCAAGCAGTTAAACCGTTCAATGGTATTAAGTACACTCATATCATGCAACCATTACTGCCATCCACCCAAAGAACTTTTTTCCATCTTCCTTAAACAACAATCCCCCGTTGCCCCCTCTTCCCAGCCCCTGGCAACCACCATTCTACTTTCTGTCTCTGAATTTGTCTACTCTCTATACTTCATACATATGGAATCAGACAGTATTTGTGCCTTAGTGGTGGGCTTATTTCACTCTGCATAATGTCTTCAGAAATCACCCACGTTGTAGCGTGTCAGACTTTCCTTCCTTCTTAAGGCTTCATGTTCCATTGTGTGTATAAACCCTGTTTTATTTATCCATTCATCTGTCCATGGATACTTGGGTTACTTTCACCTTTTGACTATTGTAAATAGTGCTCCTGTGAACACAGGTGTGCAGATACCTCTCTGAGACTTTGCTCTCGGTTCTTTTGCTCTCAATTCTTTTCAGTACGCAGAAGTGGAACCACAGCATGGTAGGGTAATCCTATTTTAAATTTTTCATTGCGGAGTTTTTGCATCATGGCATTAGCAGTCTCCAAGGAAGTTATTTTCCATTACAGTTAGTTACATCACAAACCCCAGATGTTTCCCGAAAACCAGACTCTCTTTCCTTTACTCCGAGACTTTGCCCTACCCCCACTGGAGGCAGTGTGTAGGGGTGTCCAGGCCCCAGCGGATGCATCCTGAGCCTGGGGGGCGGGGGCGCCCCTCCCCCCCTCCAAATCCTGCGCTGAAGAGGCTGGTAGGAGGTAGGAGGCTCACAGTTCATTTCACTCCATTCTTGGGTCCATTTAGAACATGAGAGGATGGCTTCTATTTAAGGAATGGAAGCTGCTCCTTTAGGCATTAAAGTGAGTGGAAACACGTGGTATGCTGGCTGAGGCAGCCCTTAGTATAGCTGCTCAGAGTGTGGTTTTCTCAGAAAGATGGCTTAATTGATTCATTTTTGATCCTTTATGTTTTCACATCCCTTCCCAGCCCTTTATTTTTTGGTTTCTCAATCTGCAGAATCTCAGCTCACTTAGGGATTAACAAGGTGATGTCCTGAAAGAACTTGGGCTGGGCAGCTGCCCAAATCTTCGTGCCCACGGAGTGCAGGAGAGTCCGTTCTTCCCTTCCTTTCCTTGTGGATTTTGGACAAATTCTTTGCATCCATTTGTGTTTGGGAGGGGCACTCCCATGTGTGTCAGCTCCCGTGACACAGGCACTTTCCCACCGGTCATGCAAGGAGGGGCCTGGGGGCTGTGGTACCGCTTAGCTGGGAGAAAAAATGCACTCTGGCTCCTGGGAACGCGAGGCTTGACTCCCTTGTACGGAGTTTGTAAATAAGTGGCTTCCTGTCTAGGGTTTAAAGATAATTATTCAGATTTCTCAGTTAATGAGGTTTTATTTGCTGCATAACACAGGGAGATCAACTTGATGATTGGTGATGATTTAGAGGGGTGGGATAGGGATGGTGGGAAGGAGTTGTGGGAGGGAGGGGAGGTGGGGATATATGTATAAATACAGCTGATTCACTTTGTTGTACAGCAAAAACTGGCACAACAGTGTAAAGCAATTATACTCCAATAAAGAGCTTAAAAAAATAGATGACATCCAATGGGGAATTATTGTGAATGGGACAGAGTTTCAGTTCTGCAAGATGCAAAAGTTCTGGAGATGGATAGATGGTGGTGGTGGTTGCACACATACGTGAATGTACTTAATGCCACTGAACTACACACTGAAAAGTGGTTAAGACAGTACATTTTATGTAATGTGTTTACCACAATTTAAAGAATGTCTTTAAAGAAAAGCCTAGAGACTTGAATGCACTGGGCTGGATGGAAAATGTGTACAGCTGAAGCCGGGACAGTTTGTTAACAATCCTCTGTGCTTCTCAGACTGTCAGGGTAAGAGCTGGTCGGGAGTTTTCCTCAATCGTTGCAAATTGGTGCCTTTCTAAAATATAATGCAAAGAATGAATAGAAAAACAAAGACAAAACAATTCGATGAAATCCGTTTAATAATGCAAAGATCATATGACCATAACTGAAAGAAAAAAAACAATAAAATAAATAACATCTAAGGGATTTTCTTAAACTCCATGAAGAAAGGGCCCATGTGTGGTGGGAGAGACAGTCAGTCTGCCTCTTGGGAGGTCAGACACGGAGGGCCATCCTTGGCTGCAATTAGGTGGTCTGTTGGCTGGAGCTGGGACTGGACTGTGCATGTGATCTCAACTTGGTGATTTCTGTGGCACCTGCCACCTTGTGCTGGTGGGAAGGCCACTCAAGGTTGGCGGGCGTGCAGATGCTGAGTCATACTCTAGGGGTTCTTCTGCTGCAGATGCACAGACCCTCAAAGGTTACAGTGCACACACCTTGTTCTGTTGGTCAAGGAAGAATTTTCCTTATAAACTGCAAGGTTGTCATGGCCGACATCCTAGGTCACCACCCAGGACCTGAAATGTCAGTCTGTACCCCCCTACTCCCCTGCCCCAGAGCCACCTGCAGCTGGGGGACATACGGGCTCCCTTGAAATCAGCCCTTGCTGGTGAGGCCAGGGGGGCCCCTGGGGGAGGCTACCATCTGTGTGCATCACAGCGATCCCGCAGTCCTGCTCTCGCCTCCTGCAGCCAGAGCTGAGGTCACTGCTGGGACAGCAGGAGCTTCAGGGAGAGCCGACGCCTCTTAGGGGTTAGTGTGGTTTAAAAACCCTCCGCTGAGTTTAACTTTATTATGCCTGCTCAGCAATTATTACTGTTTTTTTTTTTTTTAAAGAATTCTCTTCAAACGAGCAGTGTTTCTGCCTCTTCATTAATAATAGTTTCTTAAAACCAGCAATTCAATGTTGCACATAAATCTAGCCTGTAATTTTCTACATTTTCTTTAATATGCAGTCTTCTACTGGGATGTAGAATTTCCCAGGAGTGGTTCTACTCTTGGCTCTTAAAAGAAAAGAAGAGTATGCTGGTTGGCTCCCTTTCTTCGTTCTTGGACTGTCTCCCCCATTTCTTCATATTTGCTTTCATTTCCATTTTGTCTTCTGAAAAGTGTGCTGTTTTGTTCTCTCTCCTCCTCCCCTGTTCATCTACCGTTTGCAGCAGGGGCTTGTGGTCTTTGAAAAACGAAAACTAAATTGGAGGTGTGTGTGTCCATGCAACGTGCATGTGTGCATGTGTGTATGTGCACACGTGGGCATGCATTCTGCAGCCGTGAGCTCAGTGCCATCCCAGGCAGCAGGTGGTACTGAAGGCAGTGAGTAATGAGCAGTTTAATTTTTCCCTTTTGTAGTCTCTGCCTTGTTAGCTTGGAAGCAGGGGCCCCTAAAACCATAGGTGGCATCAGAAATTAGGAGCTGTTCCAGGCCTGGTTGAGGGGGGTCGTGAGGAGCCAGGGGTATCTGGTTTTTTTTTAAGCTCTTTATTGGAATATAATTGCTTCACACTGTTGTGCCAGTTTTTGCTGTACAACAAAATGAATCAGCTGTATTTATACATATATCCCCATATCCCCTCCCTCCCATGACTCCTTCCCACCCTCCCTATCCCAGCCCTCTAAGTCATCACCCATCATCGAGCTGATCTCCCTGTGTTATGTAGCAGCTTTCCACCAGCTATCTGTTTTACATTTGTCAGTGTGTACATATCAACACTACTCTCTCACTTCGTCCCAGCTTCCCCTTCGCCCCCCCCCACCCCATGTCCTCAAGTACATTCTCTACATCTGCATCTTTATTCTTGCCCTGTCACAGGGTTCATCAGTACCATTTTTGTAGATTCCATGTATGTGAGTTAGCATATGGTATTTGTTTTTCTCTTTCTGGCTTACTTCGCTCTGTATGACAGACTCTAGGTCCATCCACCTCACTACAAATAATTTAACTTCATTCCTTTTTATGGCTGAGTAATATTCCATTGTATATATGTGCCACATCTTCTTTACCTATTCACCTGTTGATGGGTATTTAGGCTGCTTCCATGTCCTGGCTATTGTAAATAGTGCTGTAGTGAACATCATGGTACATGTGTCTTTTTGGATCATGGTTTTCTCTGGGTATATGCCCAGGAGTGGGATTGCTGGGTCATATGGTAGTTCCATTTTTAGTTTTTTAAGGAACCTCCAAACTGTTTTCCATAGTGGCTGTACCAATTTTCATTCCCACCAACAGTGCAGGAGGGTTTCCTTTTCTCCACACCCTCTCCAGCATTTATTGTTTCTAGATTTTTTGGTGATGGCCATTCTGACGGGTGTGAGGTCATACCTCATTGTGGCTTTGACTTGCATTTCTCTGCTGATTAGTAATGTTGAGTATCTCTTCATGTGTTTGTTAGCCATCTGCATGTCTTCTTCAGAGAAATGTATATTTAGGTCTTCCGCTCATTTTTGGATTGGGTTATTTGCTTTTTTGATATGGAGCTGCATGAGCTGCTTGTATATTTTGGAGATTAATCCTTTGTCAGTTGCTTCGTTGGCAAATATTTTCTCCTATTCTGAGGGTTGTCTTGTTTATGGTTTCTTTTGCTGTGAAAAAGCTTTTAAGTTTCATTAGGTCCCATTTGTTTATTTTTGACTTTATTTCCATTATTCTAAGGAGGTGGGTCAAAAAGGATCTTGCTTTGATTTATGTCATAGGTATCTGGTTTTGGAGACTGGACACTGCCAGCTGGAAGGACCCCACAGTGTGTCGGGTTGTTCTCCATCCTTGCCTTCCCATAGGGCTGGTGGCTGCTGTCCTCAGGCCAGTAGCGCCGCCCCCCCCCCCCCCCCGCCCCGACCTGCTCTTACATCTCAAGGGCAGCCCTAGGCAGCCATCACTGTGCCTAGAATCCTGCCACTCTCTGCCTCCGTCTCCCTGCTGGGAAGTGGGAGGGGTCGCCACTTTTCTGCAGGGTGAGGGCATGTCTGATTTTGGCCCAGGCCCTGCCACCTACTTCCCAATCGTGGTCTGGAGGAGGTCAGTGTCCCTGCCCCAGGCTGAACCCGGCTGGTGGAACATTCTTAGACCCTGGTGACTTGTGGGCATCCTTGGGTCCAGGGATGGCAGAGTGAAGTTGGGAGGGCTCTTAGGTTCTGACCTGGGACATCTCCTCACCCCAGTATCCTGCAGTAATCCTGGCTCTCAGTATGGCTCAGGGTTCACAGGAGGCTGCCACGCACGCAGGTAGGGCAGTGATGCCTGCCTTTGTGGATGATTCACCTTTCCTTTCCTCTGAATATACAGCCACTCTCCTTTAAACACATTTCAACCATCAACTGATTGTGGTTTTGAAAACCAAAGGGATGTTTTCCCAATCAACAAACATTTATTTATTTACCTCCCTCATTTCCCCTATGGTATTGGTTTCTCCTCTTTCATTTCTTATTTTATTTGGGTCCTCTCTCTTTTCTTATTGGTGGGATTCGTAGATAGAAATTAATATATATATATAGAGAGAGGTAAACAACAATGTCCTACTGTATAGCACAGAGAAGTATATTTAATATCTTAAATTATAATGAAAAGATATGAAAAAGAATACATATGTATATCTGAATCACTGCTGTACACCAGAAACTAACACAACATTGTAAATCAACTATAATGCTGTAAAGAAATAAAATAAGATAAACATTTATTGGGCACATAATATGTGCCAGACTTTTTTTTTTCTTTAAAATGCCAGTTTTCCAATGTAGATGTGCCACTTTTTAAAAATAAATTTATTTATTTATTTATTGGCTGCGTTGGGTCTTTGTTGCTGTTTGCCAGCTTTCTCTAGTTGCAGAGAGCCGGGGGCTACTCTTCGTTGTGGTGCACGGGCTTCTCTTTACAGTGGCTTCTCTTGTTGTGGAACATGGGCTCTAGGCGTGAGGGCTTCAGTAGTTGTGGCGCACGGGCTCAGTAGTTGTGGCGCACGGGCTTCGTTGCTCCGTGGCATGTGGGATATTCCCGGCCCAGGGGTTGAACCCATGTACCCTGCATTGGCAGGCGGATTGTCAACCACTGTGCCATCAGGAAAGTCCCTGACTCTGTCTTAAGAGCTGGGAATATAGCAGTGAACAAAAAAAGCCAAGTCCTTGCCCTCGTGGTGCATGCACCCCGGCACCAGGCCCTTCGTGGATCAGGAAGAAGCCAACACTGCCTGCCCTCCCGGTACTCTGCCCAGCTGGCCCCTCTTATGGCCCCACCTCGGCCCCACCAGGAAGTGCATGCAGATGCTGACCCTGTGTTCGAAACAGAACAGATGGGTCACCTTCCTCTTAGGACACTTGCTCACCCCATGGTCAGCTGAGGAAGGGGCCTGGGTTGATAGGAAGCCAGGTTCTGGTGGCCACCACACACACTCACCAGTCTGGTTCCTTTCCATGCTTAACTGCCCCTAGATGCTCTCATATTTGCCCCAACCCTCAATTCCAGCCCGTCGCTCCCCTTTGGGGATTTTGTGTTGAGAATGTAGCCATATCCCTTTAAATGCATAAAGCAAGCGTGGGCATTTATTGCCATAGACGTCCTAGTCACCCTCAGTCTCAGGCATTTTTATGAGCTCCTGGTAAGCCTGCTCTGGAAACCGACCGAGTCTGTTGTGAGCCCCCTTTGTCTGCAGGGCTGCTTGTGTTCTTGCGGAGCCCTGGGGACCGGGATGACCAGGGGGACTGGGCGCCTGTGCCGGCTGGGCGGTGCTGCCTTCCCGGACACTGAGAAAGTGGGGAAAACCCATTTCTGGGGAAGGAGCCAATTTGCTGAATGTAGGGAGAAAGTTATCTTTACAGCAAATACTTAGGTTGACATTGTTTGTTCTGACCTATGCCATGAAAGAATTTGGAGACGTGGAACTAGATTTCATTTCTGACTTGAAAAAATAGGGATTGACCTCTAGGGGTACATTTGCCTGTGTTGCAGATGTGAGAGGGTGCATGGTGGTGGGAAGGGCTGAACCAGAGCCCCTTCCTTTGGCTTCAGGGGTGGGGATGGGGGTGGGGAGGTCCATATCCCAGTGTCCACACAGGCTCTTCCCAGCCAGCTGGAGTCAGGCCTGCTCTTGGGTCCTTCCAGGCTGGGGTGCAGAAAGATCTGATGGCGCTTTAAAGTGGCAGCTTTTCTTTTCCTCGAATTCACACTTTGGGGGAGAATATTTTTTGTTGTTATTTTGGAGTGTATGGCCTTTTTCCTTTGTAAAACATTACGGTAAAATGACACACCATAAAATGAACCATTTAGATCATAATTAAGTGTACTGTCTGGTGGCATAAAGTACGTTCACGTTGTTGTGTGGCCGTCACCACCACCCATCTCTAGGACTCTTTTCATCCTGCACAACTGGAAAACTGTTCCCATTAAACGCCCACTCCCCATTCCCTCTCCCCAGCCCTGACAACCGCCACCCTCCCTTCTGTCTCTGTGAATTTGACTGGTCCAGATGCCTCATGTGAGTGGACTCATACAGTACCTGTTTGTTTTTTTTTTAATAAACTTATTTATTTATTGGCTGTGTTGGGTCTTTGTTGCTGCATGCGGGCTTTCTCCAGTTGCGGTGAGCAGGGGCTACTCTACATTGTGGTGCGTGGGCTCGTCATTGCGGTGGCTTCACTTGTTGCAGAGCATGGGCTCTAGGCACATGGGCCTGAGTAGTTGTGGTGTGTGGGCTCAACAGTTGTGGCTCTCGGGCTCTAGAGCGCAGGCTCAGTAGTTGTGGCGCACAGGCTTAGTTGCTCCATGGCAGGTGGGATCTTCCCAGGCCAGAGCTTGAACCCGTGTCCCCTGCATTGGCGGACAGATTCCTAACCCCTGCGCCACCAGGGAAGTCCCAGTACGTGTCTTTTTGTGACTGGCTTATTTCACCCAGCATAATGTCCTCCGGGTTCATCTGTGTTGTAGCCTGTGTCAGAATTCCATTCCTGATAATATGATTTTTAAATGGTCATTTTGTTTTGCCAGTGCAGGTAAATGTTCATATATTAATTCTACTCTTATGAACCAGGTTCATCTTAAAATGAGTTCTAACGTGTTTTTTTGTTGTTACTGATGGGCTGGTGTGTCAGTGAGGGCCAGCCCACCCGTGGGGTCTGGCGGGGGTGGGGCCCTGGACCTTATGCCCTGACTTACAAGCAGTTAGGAGGCCCTGTTGTATGTGGCGCCCATCAGGAACTGCTTTTGGAGATCTGCTTTTAGTGAGGGCTGCTGTAGGCCAAGGGAGGGGCTGGGGGCATGGGAAGGCCTAGCTTTGTGGCTGGGGCAAGTCAGGTGGGCCCCCTGGAGAGTTGATTCTGGAAGGAAGGAAAGCGAAAGGCTCTGAAAGGGAGGAGGAGGTTTACTTTCTTTGGGGATAAGTCAGGATAGAACATTGAACGTTTTGCATTGGCTTAGAAATGCTTTCTCCCATGTAGGAAAGAATTAGATAAAGAAAACAAAAGGAAAACTTTTGGAATGATTGTTTCTCCTCCCTTCTCCATTTTTGTGTGTATCCCAATCTCTTAGCAATTTGCAGAGCATGTAGAATACCAGTCAACTACTTTGGGATTGCATCCTCCATGACCCTGGGAGGTGCACTCCCCAGTATGCAGGAGCTCCTGTTCTGTTCAGGCCTTGGTGTTATCATTTGTTGTGGAGGAAAAAGTGCAGAAGGCCCTGGAGCTGGGATCTTGAGCTGTGTGGAGCCCTTGTGAGTTATTTCATCTCCCCAAGCCTTAGTTTCTGCATCTGCAAAATGGGCATGACAACCCCACTATGTGGATTAAAGTGTTGAGACTTGTTGAGTGAATTGAGGGAGGTACTCTGTGCAAATGGTCTCTTTTCAAGTACCTTTAGCACTCTTGGTCTGATTCTCTAGACCCAGCTAGTGGCACTTGGCACAGGTACAGATGGCCTTTTTCACACAGGAGCTGTGGAAGAATAAACCAAGCTCCTCCTCTGCCTCAGGTTTAGAAACGTCAGAGCACTTTTATTTTTAACCCTCTGCAGAAGGAGATAATGTACTGAGCCAACGTTTGAAATTACACGGAGCTTTTCTGCCTGCTGGAGAACCTAGAACATAGTTCTAATTTGGGGTGAAATTAAGCCAGTGAGGTCATTGTAGGTTTGGTTACATTTGAAGCAACTTTTAAGCTGTTATCTCCTAAGTTGCATGTGTTTTATGACTTCCCAGAGTTATCTGAAACATGCCCACAAACTGTTAGCATGCAGGTTTACATTTCCAATGGGTATAGTTGGATAAAGTATGATTTATACTGGATATACTATGTAATTTATCTATTTATATACACCATGTAATTTATACCATCCCTATTTATGGTATAGTTTGCATTTCAGATGGGTATAGCTGGGCAGAGCAGTAAAAGAATTTGATGTGACAGTTCTTGTTGCTTTAATTGAATGAAGGAGAAAAATCAGAGAAAGCACGGGTGACGGTGTCGAGAGCCCTGTGTCCCTGTGATCAGCCCGTGTGTGATCAGTAAGGTAGAGGGGCTCATGGCGCAGCTTCTCAGCATGTACAGGGAAAACCCTGTAGCTTTTCTTTTTCATCTGCCCAGAAAAAGGGATTTACAATCTAGTACCTGATTAAACAGTGTGTTTTTTAATTTCAAGAGCTTTGCTTCTTAGTTGCTCTTTAATTAATAATGGATTCCATTCTTTAAAAACACATGTGCATTCTTGGCTTAAAAGTTTGTTTGCCTCCAACAGGGGATTTATGTTTCCCTATTTTCACAGAATCGAAGTGCAAAGTGGGTGCAGTTGTAGTGACAATTTGGGGTCGTGGTTTTATGAGAGAGACGAGGACTGGTGAGAGGGACTTCCCCATTCTCACCCCTCCCCAGCCTCTGGCCCACCCAAGCCTCACTGGAGGCACGCAGGGCAAAATGGGCCCCGGATCTCAAAGCAGCTGTGCCTTACGGCCCTGGGGTGCTCCAGCCTGCATGGAGCTGGGAACCCCCAGGGAAGCGGGCTGCAGCAGTGCCAAATGAGGCCTCCGCAGGGGTCTGTGGTCAGGCCTGATAGCACCACTCAGCCCTGCCACCTTACCATCTTCTAGGGGATGCTGGCGTCTTAGGGACCCATTGGTCTCTGTCACCACCTCAGCACACTTCTTTCTTGTTCTTCAAGTCTGCGTGGTGTGGGGTGCTCTAGGCCCTGGGGCCCCGTTGCACACGTGTCCTCATCTCAGCTCTGTGTGTCCTCTGACTCATCTGGGGCCCAGGCTGATAAAGTGCTGGGGCCAGTTCCCTCCTCTCCCACCGTCTGTTGCTCAGACTGACTAATCTCTGCGGTCAAGAACCACCGGGTTAGGGGCTGCGTGCTTTTGGTCCCTAGGTACTTAGAGGTTAATGTTTCACTAAGTTATCAAGGCTGCATTCACAGGTCACTAAAGATTTTATATTTCTGTAAGCGTAATTCTCTTACTCTCGGTTTGCTGGTGTGTGTGAGTGTGTACTGCATGCCTGTAATGTGTATGTGTGTGTGCATGAGTGTTGGTGTGGTTTCCTGGTGTGTGTGGCATATGTGTGGTTGTGAGAGTGTGTGTGTGTGTATTTGTGTGTGTGTGTAGTTTCCTGGCATTTGAGTGTGTTGGGGTCTAGGTGTTGGTGGGTAAAGACAGAGTTTGGGGGACCCTTTGGGGGACCTGGTCTCAGGTGGATGCTCAGCGCCTCCTCCTCTCCCCTCCCTGAATGGGGGAGGGTCTTCCCAGCGGCCCCCACCCCCTCCCCAGTCCTGCGTCTCCCGGCTTCTCTGCTCCTAAGCAGGCCTGTGTCCCAGGCATAAGCTACTCGCCTGTTTATACTCCTGTGGACCTGACCTTGGGGCTGGGAGGGCTAGCGGAGGAGGAAGAGGCCCAGCCTCTGGTCACAGTTGCAGTGAGCGCTTCATCCCAAGACTGCTCTTTCTGCTGCGCTCAGATGTTTATAGACCCCCAGCTCCATCCCCCTCGTGGTGCCTTGCAGAGGCTGTCTGCACACCTGCCCACTCACCTGCCTCATTAATTCTCGTGGCCCCTTCCCCGCCGTCACCTGCTCCCCAGGCCTTCCAGGTGGCATCGATCACCTGGGTCCTCTCTCACAGCACGTGTATCCCTGCAGACTGATTTTGGGGTGTGAGTGTCCCACCCCCGGACTCAGCCACAGATCCCCAAGGGAGGCGGATGGTACACGGCCTCATGGTGCCACCTGGGCAGCTCCTGGCGGCTGTGCGGCCTGGACACGTGGAGAATGAGTGACAGGGCCGCCTTCTCAGTTGCCCTCCTTGTTCAAAAAGCTGCCTCTGCTGTTGCTTCTTGAGCAGCAAAGAGTGACCAGAGGCAAGACCAGGGAGAGGTGCCTTGGGGCTCATGGCACGCAGGGGTCCCAGGCCTCCCCCAGCCTCCTAGGGGCCGTGGGTGGAGGCAGGACAGCACGGGCCCCTCAGAGAGGCCAGCAGGCGCCACTCCCCTGCGGTCCCCGCTAGCTGGCCAGAACCTCCGCCCGGAGAGGAGGAATAAATTCAGCTTTGTAAATAGGGCTGTGTCCTTTCAAACTGATGCAGGAATTTGTGAGTTAAGGGCACCTGGGTGAATGGTCCTCTTGCATGTACCCTGGCCCAGACCCCCTGGTAAAAAGGGGCTCTGTGTCGTTCGGCTACACAGGTAGGTGGGTTTGTCACACCCAACCATCGGTCCATGTGTAAATTACACCTCAGTAAAGTTGATGTGAACCAAAGGGTGGGCTCTCTGGGACCTCTCGGGCTTCGGATCCTGGCTCTTCCCGTGTGTTTTGGGCAGATCATTTAATATCCTGGGTCCCGCTGTCCATCTGTGAAAAGGGACACCACTTCTTCCCTCACACGGGTGTGACTGGGTCGAGCACCAGCACATTGCTGGCCGCTGGTGTTGCCCGGGTGACGAGTCATCACTTGGGGGTCTTTGAGACAGCCACGGTCACTTTTCCTCTGCGGGAAGCTTGGAATGGACCATTAGTGGAGAAGAAACTCAGCAAATGCGCATAGATAGCCTTTCGGACATCCTTTCCAGAAGTAGTGACCATGATGGTGAGGCCCAAGGGGTCCGAGGGTCTGGGGACCCTGCCGTGGCAGCCTGTCTGTGTGACCTGTCTGTCACATTCCCTCCATCTTCAGGCATCTCCAGGCTCGCCCTTTGTGGCTCCCAGGCACCAGGGCTGCTCCCTCCGTAACCACAAATATGTGTGTGGACACGGTGGTGCAGCCAAGGACACTCTCAGAAGCTGACCCGTCTTCAGGGTGGGACCTCTGGGTGTCCCGAGTGGGTCCACCCCTAGGATTCCTGCTTGACCCCTCTCTTGGAGCCTTGGAGTGGATGTCCCAGGCCTCGAGTGTTTTCATCTAGAAGGAGTGGCAAGGTTCTGAGTGAGCTGGTCCTCCCAGAGTCCCTCCCAGGCAGGACCCAACAACTGCCCAGTCCAGGTGCTTCCACCTCTGGGCTCTGGGGAAGCCTGTTGTCTGCCCACTGTGGGCTTGCTCCTCAAGCTCACCTGTCATCCAGACCTCCGCACCTTTGGCCAGGTAGTTCCCTCTCTACCAGGAACACCTTCAAAATCCTGTTCGTGGTGGGTCTGAGTACTGCTCCATATGACTTTGTGCTTTTATCTCATGAAAATTTCCTGAAGCGATGGACATTTGCACTACGTTTTACTACAGGGCCCGGTTGTGGGACTTTTTATACCATTTATTAGCCCCAAGACCTCTGCAGTGCCTTAGAGTAGGGCATGCCAGGAGGTCTTGTTTACCTTCCTCCCTCCATACAAATGGGGTGGAACTGTCGCCCCTGGATCCCTGTGTGATTATTTTGACCTCAAACAAGAGATGGTGTTTGGGTGCACTTTGAAATTTAAGTAGTATGTTTTAATTGCTAATATTAATAATTAGCTTGACTGTCAGGTCTAATGGGACTTGAAAGCTCCCCACCTCCCACTTAACTTGGGGGTATTGATTCTGATCACAGCACCTTGCTGGGCTGGATGGGGGCTCCCCCAGCTCCCTCACGATGTCAAGAGTATACCCAGCTCCCAGGACTAAATATAACCCACAAGAAAGAGGAGCTTTCGTGGAGCGGAAACACACCCCCATCTCTCCCACAGCTCATGCTCTCTCTTTAAATGAGCTGCGTTACCCCAGGAGAGGGTCTGAGAAGAGCAGTGGAGGGCGGTGGATCCAAGCAGTATCTGCTGGGGTCTGGCCAAGCGGAAAGCGGGCCTGTCAAGAATGATTAAAGAGCCCAGTGTTAGAAAAGAACACGTCTTTTTCTTGGTGGTAAAATGATTAGGAAGTAATAAGAAAAATGCAGGTTTGGACAGAACATTGTTTTGTTTAATCAGTTCTAAGTCCAACAACAACAAAAAAAACGACCCTTAGAAGTCATTTAAAAAGAGATTAGAACATACACGTGAACGTTTTTCCACCTAGCTTACAGGTTTAAACTTTAGGGGGAAGGGGCCAGACAAGTCTCTATTCCTGGTTGTGTTCCTCATTCCTCCATCAGTTGAGGCAGTTTCTATAATGGGAGCTGGAAGCAGAGGGTGAGTGAGAAACAGACTGGAGTGAGCAGAAAATGTCACCTGGTGATTGCAGTTCTGTCAGCTGCACAAAATCCAGATGGGTCAGATGGTCCTAGAAGCTGAAGGGAGAAACTGGAGTTTGATCACCTTGCAAGGGGAAATGGGAGCTGAAGGAGAGTGAATTCTGTTGGTTTTAAAGTGGTGTTGTTTCTGAAGGTAAACTTGATGGAGACAGAATCATGGAGGAGCATGGGGTCCAAGGTTCAGTGAGAGGCAAATGTAAGGACTATGAATATGCCCAGTGGAGCAACACTGGCAGGACCTAACTGGGTAGCCCGATGCTACATTTCCTTATTGACTACAGGATATATAGACTGCTTAAATGTAGCCCGATGCTACATTTCCTTATTGACTACAGGATATAGACTGCTTAAATGTAGCCCGATGCTACATTTCCTTATTGACTACAGGATATAGACTGCTTCTGGAGGGAGGAAGACAGACAGATTTGCGGAAACATTTTAAATAATGAGTCCTAATTTCACTTGGACACTTTGGATTTTATTATTGCTTTCAACACTATGAAATTTGTGGGAAAAAAATGGAGGCTGTTTGAATATTCTTAAATGATTTGACAAGGGTAAATGCTTTACTGATATGCTAGCAGTCTCAGAGCTTCCCTGGTGAGAAGTACCGGCACAGGGCTATTGTCAATGGACAGGGCTTCTCTGCATCACCAAGTGCCTGAATCATCAAGTAAAGGAAGAGTGGCTTTTGTTTGCTTATTTTAGGTGACTTTATATCTTAGAGCAGTTTTAGGTTCACAGCAAAACTGAGGGGAAGGTACAGAGATTTCTCATATACCTCCTGTCCCCAATTATACATAGCCTTCGCCATTGTCAACAGCCCTCATCAGTGTGGTACATTTTGTTACAATTGATAGACCTGCACTGACACATCACAAAGTCCATAGTTTATATTAGGGTTCACCCTTGGTGCTGTACATTCTGTGGTTTAGGAAAATGTGTAATGACGTTGCCACCATTATAGTATCACACAGAATAGTTTTGCTGCCCCCAAAATCCTCTTTGCTCCACCTGTTCATCCCTCCTTCATCCCCAACAGCTGGCAACCACTGAACTTCTTACATTCTCCTTAGTTTTGCCTTTTCCAAAATGTCATAGAGTCGGAGTCATACAGTATGTAGCCTTTCCAAATTGGCTTCTTTCACTTAGTAACATTTGTTTCCTCCATGTCTTTTCTTGCCCTTTTAGCTTGTTTCTTTTTAGTGCTGAGTAATGTTCCATTTTCTGGATGTAGCACAGTTTATTCATCCATTTACCTACTGGAGGACATTTTGCTTGCTTCTGAGTTTTGGCAATTATGACTAAAGCCGCTATAAACATCCGTGTACAGGTTTTTGTGTGGACATAGGTTTTCAGTTCATTTGGTAAAATACTAAGGAGTGTGATTGCAGGATCTAATGGTAAGATTATGTTTAATTTTGTCAAAAACTGTCAAACTCTCTTCCAAAGTGGCTACACCATTTTGCATTCCTACCAGCAATGAATGACTGTTCCTTCTGCACCACATCTTTGCAGAATTTGGTGCTGTCATTGTTTTGCAGTCAAATGCTCTACCCCTGAGCTCTACCCCCTGCTGTAGTGTTTTGGATAGGAAGAATTTTCAGTGAAGATTGAGTATTCTGAAGGGACTGGAGAGGGGACAGACTGTCCTTTCATCCCCAGGAATAACGTTAGAAATGCCCAGGATATCCAGTATTTCCAGTCAGGGTCCTGGGCATATTTTGGGCACCTGTAAGTTCTCTGTGAGAATTTTCAAGTTTTGTGCTTTTCTTTTCAGTGGTAATCATCTAAAGTTGTTGTTAACCAGTTAGAAAAGGTACATATTACGATGTGAGTGGAGATCAGATGAGCCTGAGGCACACTGTTGCAAATGAAATGAAGGTAGGAAATGAGAGACAGAAACACTGGAATGTCTAAGGAAGTACTTTCATGATAGAGGGAGTGGCCAGTGCAAAGGATCTGAGGCTGGAGCAAGCTTGGAGTGTTCAAGGAACGGCCAGTGTGGCTGGAGGTGGGTGTTGGGGGAGTAGGGCCAGGGCTCCTAGGGCCTTGCAGGCCGTAGTGGGGATTTACATTTTATTCTGCGTGCACTGAGAAGCTTTGGGGATGCTTTGAGCAGAGGAATGTTGTTATCTGGTTTTAAGTTAAAAAACACTCTGGGCAGGGTCAGAGCCAGAAGTAGCAGAAGACGGAGCTCAGTCCTAGGGGTCTGGCTTCAGGGACAGGCCGTTCTGCCTTTCTGCAGGTGGCAGGCAGGATGCTAAGGTGCCCCCAAGCTTCCTGCTCCAGCCTCCCAGACTGTGACTGGGACGCATCTCCCTTTTGTCATTAGGTTATATTATGTGACACAGTTGACTTTAAGAAAGGGAGATTATCCATCCGGCCTGGCTGCATCACATGAGACCCACCTGGGTCTACAGGGCAGATAGGAAATCAGGATTTGAACTGTGAGAAGGATTTGGTATGTGTGGCTGGCTTTGAAGATGGAGGGGGCCGTGTGGCAAGGAATGTGGGTGGCTTCTCAAAGCCGAGAGCAGCCCCCAGCCAACAGCCAGCAAGGTAATGGGAGCTTCTGTCCTATAGACCCAAGGAATGAAGTCAGAGGGCAACCCAGAGTGAGCCCAGAGCCACTAGAAAGGAACACAGACCTTGTTAACAACTTGATTCAGCTTTGTAAGACCCTGAACTGGGAACCTGCCATGCTGTGCCTAAACCTCTCATCTATAAAACTGTAAGCTCGTCAGTGAGTGGTGTTTTAAGCCTCTAAATTTGTGGAAATTTGTTGTACGGCAGTTGACATATACTGAACACAGATGCAAAAATCTTATGTAGAATTAAGCAAATAAGACCCAGCAATATGTTAAAAGAGCAATAATAAAAACAGTTTATCCTAGTCATTCTAGGATGATTCGACATTAAAAAATCCACATTGCAGAGTGGAGGGAAACATAATCTTAATGGATGCGACAAATGCTTGTGCTAAATTTCAGAATTCTTTGCTGATGAAACAATTAATGAAATAGGCTTAGATAACTCAATAAAAGGAATCTTTTAGAAACCATGCAGTAAGTATTACATTCAAGTACAACATTTGAAAGTCAGAGACAAGAAATGGATGTCTGCTATCATTGTTATTCTGCAGTGCTGTTCAGGAAGTCCCAGCCAACATGATAATTAGAAAAAATGAGAGAAAGCTATCATTTGTAGGTTATATAAATGTTGCTCTGGCAAATTCAAGAGAATCAAATCACAAGTGTTAAACTAAGGAGAGCATTTAGCAAGGTGACTAGATATGCGTTAACATAGAAAACCCATCAGCTTCCTGATGCGTCATAAGTGACCCTATTAGAACGAAACCAAAAATGGTAAAACATCTAGAAATAAGTCTAGTAAGAAATGTACAACACCTGTGAGAGGAAAACCATAAACATTCTTAACAGACCCTTTCAAAAGAAGATCCAAATGAAAGGAGAAACTGTTATTATCTAGGAAGTCTCCATTTTGTTTGAATGTTAGTTCCCTGCCAAATACTTTATAAATTCAGTGCATTGTTAATCAAAATCCCAAAAGGCTTTTTCATCAAACTCAACGAGCTGATTCTAAAATTCATACAGAAGTACAAGCCCTAAAAGCAGTCAAGACTGTTTTGAAAATTAACAATAAAAGTGGAGAGGTTAAAGAAACTAAAAATAGAACTACCATATGATCCAGTAATCCCACTGCTGGGCATATACCCAGAAAAAACCATAACCCAAAAAGAAACATGTACCATAATGTTCATTGCAGCACTATTTACAATAGCCAGGACAGGGAAGCAACCTAAATGCCCATCAACAGATGAATGGATAAAGAAGATGTGGCACATATATACAATGCAATATTACCCAGTCATAAAAAGGAATGAAATGGAGTTATACGTAATGAGGTGGATAGACCTAGACTCTGTCATACAAAGTGAAGTAAGCCAGAAAGAGAAAAACAAATACTGTATGCTAACTCATATGTACGGAATCTAAAAAAAAAAAAGAAGGTACTGATGAACCCAGTGACAGGGCAAGAATAAGGATGCAGATTCAGAGAATGGACTGGAGGACACAGGGTTGGGGGGGGCGGGGGGGCGAAGGGGAAGCTGGGATGAAGTGAGAGAGTAGCATAGACATATTTACACTACCAACTGTAAAATAGATAGCTAGTGGGAAGTTGCTGTATAACAAAGGGAGATCAACTTGATGATGGGTGATGCCTTAGAGGGCCAGGACGGGGAGGGTGGGAGGGAGCCGCCGGGGGGAGGGGATATGGGGATATATGTATAAATACAGCTGATTCACTTTGGTGTACCTCAAAAACTGGTACAAGAGTGTAAAGCAATTATATTGCAATAAAGAGCTTAAAAAAAAAGTGGAGAGGTTATCTTACTAGATATCAAAACCTAGCCTAAGGGTCTAATAATTGGAATTGTGTGCTGTTGACATAGGAATAAACAAGTGCTATGGGCTGAATTGTGTTCCCTCTGGAATTCATGTATTGAAGCTCTAAGCCCCAGGACCTTAGAATGTGACTGTATTTGGAGGTAGGGTCTTCAAAGAGGTGACTAAGTTAAAATGTAGTCATTAGGGTTGGACGCTAATCCAGTGTGACTGGTGTCCTTATGAGAAGAGGAAATTAGGACACAGAAGTACACAGAGAGCAGCCCATGTGAGGACACAGGGAGAAGACGGCCGTCTGCAAGCCAAGGAGAGAGGCCTCAGGAGAAATCAACCCTACTCACGCCTTAATCTCAGAATTCTGGCCTCCGGAACTGTGAGAAAATGAGTTTCTGTAATTTAAGCCCACCAGACTGTGGGACTTTGTTACAACAGTCCTAGGAAACTAATACAATAAACAAATAAGAAAACTGAAGAATCTAGAAACTAAGCCATATCTGTGTGAACTAAATTTAATATAAAGATGTTGGGCTGCTGGCTATTCATTTGGGGGAGAATAGTTTTACCCTCACTGTTCACAAAAATAAATTTCAGATGGAATATTCATCCAAAAGGTTGGAGAAGTGCATATAAGAGGTTAAGTTTGTAGTCTTGTTCTGCAAAGTCTTCTTAAAAAAAAAGCTATGTGGGAGAAGATTCCTACATTCTTTATGTGAAACATTATCATTCCATAGTGAAGATACCTTTAAGTGAGTGATTTCTTCTTTTATTTTTCTGAGAAAATCTTCCACTTTGAAGTCTGATGCGGTGGGCTCTTGTTCTGGAGAAAGGAGGCCAGGCTAAGCGGGAGGGGGCTGGTGAGACCCCATTTGGGAGGGTGGAGGTTTCACATAGAGCTGTGAGGGGTGAGGGGTTTTGTTCCAGGACCATTGAAGTCCCAGCACGTTTACTGCCAGGTCACATTCACGGCACAGCCCGTGTCAGCGTTTCCTCACAAGCCCTCATTTTAAACCATGTGTGTCAGGCATAGAATCGTGATGTTTACCCCAAAACACACAAGAAAAATGGCTCTTTGGATAGAGGGGATCCTATTTCTGTTGGAAGAGCCGTGGCATTGTATTAATGGACTCAGTGTGTGTGAACATCTGACTCTGAACAAGATGCACTCGCGCTCCGTATCTTTTGAAGCCCATGAAGCCCACTGTGTTCTGTGAGTTGCAGTTACAAAGTCGGTCCAGGAGATCTGGATGGAGGGTGAGCACACGCAGGGGTTCCAGGGAACCCCGGACGGAGGCTGGGGAGGCTGGAGCACCTGGGCTCGCTCTCTGGATGGGGGCATGGAGAGACCCTTTCTGGTTCCAACAGCTTCTCATAAGAGAGGTCTGGAAGGGCGGGGCGGGGTGGGGGGCAGACACACATCCCTGAGGAGAGACGTGGCACCACTGTCCCAAAGGGCAGGCTCCCTGCTTGAGGCTGAGCACGGCTCCCGGGGGAGAGGGTCTCTGCTCACGGGTGTGTCCTTGCCCGTCCTGACCCCGTCCCCAGGTGTGGCCTTTGAATCGCTCTCTGGCCCCTGAGTTTCTCTTCTGGCTTTTCTTCCAGGAAACTGAGGAAAAGCGTTTGTTTCCATTTCCTAAGAAAAGGACAATCTGGGAGAAAACCGACAGACCCGCTCTGGGCTTTTACTGCTCACACAGTTGAAGTCATTGCCCCCCGAGGCACAGCCTGACCGGCCAGCATAGGAAGCGGAGCCAGCCAGGCCCGTCTGCCCCACCTCGGACTGGCTGGCCTGGAGCCTTGGCCGCAGGAACGCTGACTCCCACCCCCGTATCCATCTCAGGGGCTCAAGCCAGAATTATTCTGGAGCCTGTCCACTGCGAGGGGGTTTCCTGTGTGGGTCAGCCATAAAACACCCATTTCTCACTCTGAAGGCCCCTTAAAGAGGCGAGTGCATGAATGCAGATTTTAAAGTTGAGTGCTCAATTTTTGGACCTCAAGAAATTTCTGAGTCAGCCTTTCTGAAGCTCATCTCTGGGCCCAGCTTCAGAGAATCAGCATGCTCTGTGCAGTTTTCGAGTCTGATGTGGCCATGATGTTTGCAGTAAGCCTGTCTCCAGTCCACTGCATGCACTGGTCAGTGTGGGCGGCTAGGAGGCATCGCAGAGAGGCAGGACATCTGTCCAGGTCCTCAGGGAGGCAGATCCAGAGCTCAGGCCTGCTGACCTGGCCACGCTAAGCACATCAGCCGCATATCGGGACATTTCTCAGTTCTTCGTGGGCTGACTTGCATGATGTAGCTTTGAGATGGTAGCCTTCCTGGTGTGTCCACCTGTGGGCCTGATGTTGCTGGGCGGCCCAGCAGCTGCCTGGGCCCCTAAGGCTTGGGCACGGGCCACCGTTGCCAGCCTCAGCTCTGCAGGCAGGGGCTGCATACTTAGCATCAGGTGTTAACGGGCTCAGGAAGTGCCCTGGGACCACTGAGTCACTCTGCCAATCTCACTGGAGGAGGTTCAAGGTTTAGTATTGGCTAGGCGTGGGGGAACGAATCGCCAACCTCTTTTTTATGACATGGTCTCTCTTCCAAACGGAGTTATCCTGTAGTGGATTGTTTTTCTGAGGAGTTGTTCAGACCCAATGAGGGCGCAAACTAAAATAGACAGTTAATGTTAAATGTTAAAACGTGGAAAAGGAGGACTTCCTAGGTGGTGCCGTGGTAAAGAATCCGCCTGCCAGTGCAGGGGACACGGGTTCGAGCCCTGCTCTGGGAAGATTCCACATGCCACGGAGCAACTAAGCCCGTGTGCCACAGCTATTGAGCCTGTGCTCTAGAGCCCGTGAGCCACAACTGTTGAGCCCATGTGCCGCAACTATTGAAGCCCATGCGCCTAGGGCCCATGCTCCACAACAAGAGAAGCCACTACTATGAGGAGCCTGCGCACCACAATGAAGAGTAGCCCCCGCTCACAGCAACGAGAGAAAGCCCGTGTGCAGCAACGAAGACCCAATGCAGCCAATAAATAAATTAAATAAATAAATTAATTAATTAAAAAAAAAAGTGGAAAAGGAACCCCAGCAAGCCACTTGGTGACAGCCTGTGGGCAAATAATAGTGGGGAGGGGCTCAGCCTGGAGCACACGGCTCTCCCCCTTAATGCTGAGAGCCGGAGTGACCTTGGCCACGGGGAGGCCCTTTTCTGTCTCTGGGCTGCAGCGACTCCTCTCCTGGTGGCCACTGGTTTCTCTTTGTTAATTAGCCTTTATTTTCATGGTCAGACACACATCTTGTCCTGCCGTTTCTGAGCAGTGGCCTTGGCCTTGACCGGCCTCCGAGAGAGCAGAGTGGTCCGGGATGCCTGGGCAGGAAGGGAGAAGCGTGTACTTCTGTTTCACCCCAGCCCAACACTGCCGCATTTGTGACAGCGTAGACAGAGATGCTAAGTAAGGAGGGAGCCTTAGGAGTGTCCACTGCTAGCTGGCTGCAGAGCTGGTGTCACCTGGTGTTTCATCAGGTCTCCTGGAGGGGTGTCAGCATTGGGGGGGGGGGGTGCGGGAAGGAGGTTGATTAGTGCCCGGGTGTTTCCCTGGGTACAATGCACTTCCTTCTCATGGGTCAGTGCTGTTTGTGGTCTGTCATTTGTACCTTTAAATCTGTGTGAATATCCACATTCCCTTCTGTCTAAATCAGTGGAACTAAAAAATATTAATAGGCAGCTGACCTATGAGGAAACCTTCAAAAGACTCATGAACCTGGAAACTCAAGTTAAAACCTTGAAGACGTACCACTTTGCCCCGTCAGGGACCCCAAAATTTAAGTCTGACAATTCCATGTGTGGGCAAAAATATGCTGTGAGGGAAGAAACTGGGAGAGGGAGTTTATGTACTTATTTATTTTCAGAGAAAAGGATGTTTTTTATTTAAAATTGTATGTAGCATATTCTAATGTTAAGATCTTTTAAAGAAATTGGAGTATAGCTACTTTATAATGTTGTGTTAGTTTCTACTGTAAAGTGAATCAGTTGTATGTATACATATATCCACTCTTTTTTAGATTTCCTTCCCGTTTAGGTCACCACAGTTCATTGAGTAGAGTTCCCTGTGCTAAATAGTAGGTTCTCATTAGTTATCTGTTTTATACATAGTGGTGTATATATGTCAATATCCGTCTCCCATATCGTCCCCCCCTTGGTAACGTATGTTGGTTCTCTACACTTGAGACTCTGTTTCTGCTTTGCTGATAAGTTCATCTGTAGCATTTTTCTAGATTCCACAGATAAGTGATAACATACAATATTTGTTTTTCTCTTTCTGACTTATTTTACTCTGTATGACCATCTCTAGGTCCATCCATGTCTCTGCATATGGCACTACTTTGTTCCTTTTTATGGCTGACTAGTATTCCATTGTATATATGTACCACATCTTCTTTATCCATCCCTCTGTTGATGGACATCTAGGTTGCTTCCACGTCCTGGCTGTGTGCTCCAGATGAACAGCAGGGTGCATGCATCCTTTTGAATTCTGGTTTTCTAATGTTAAGATATTTATTGAACTAGTTACACTTGACCTAATCTGATGTCGGTGAACTATTTGTGTCTATATTCCATTCTTTTCTATTCTTTTACTGATTCCTTGTGTAACATGAGTATTCTTGATTTTTATACTTCTAAATGAACGGAACTGCTAACTTCATAATAATCTGTGAAATACAAAATATATTCTGTTCTGATCCAAACCTCATATTTTCTCTAAGTTCATTAAATGACGTGGATAATTTTGTGCATAAATTACAAATTATAATTAGGTTATTTTACCCACTTCTTAAAATGAATGTGCATATTTGGATTAGCATGTCTTATTCTTAATCTCCTCTTAGTTTTATTTTTTTCTGACTTTAGCCCCTGCTTTTTTATTTTTATTATTTTTATTTAAAATTTTTTTTATTGAGGTATAGTTGATTTACAATGTTGCATTAGTTTCAGGGGTACAGCAAAGTGATTCAGTTATACATATATATGTATTCTTTCATGTATTATTCTTTTTCAGATTCTTTTCCCTAATAGGTTATTACAAGATATTGAGTATAGTTCCCTGTGCTAAGCAGTAGGTCCTTGTTGGTTATCTATTTTATATCCAGAGGGAGTTTAGATTGGTGAACGCACATTATCAGGCAGCGGAGCCCCAGCTGGAAAAGCTGGAAGCTGCCACACCACAAGGCAGGTACCAGAGAAACCCTCACACAGGGCGGAAGGGAACCACCGCGGGGGCGTTCACAAACACTGCAGACAGCCCAGATGTCCACAAAAAGCAGCCCAGATGGTGACAAATTGTGACGTACGTACTGACTAGAGCCACAGGTTCTAACACGGATGGCTCTCATGACATAGCTCGGGTAGGAAAAACCAGTTGTCGGAGGATCCAAACGGCCTGATTCTGTTTCTGTAAAGGTTAAGTCTGTGCAAAGCAATCTTGTATATATGTTGCTTTGGGATAAATGCGTATGTGGTAAAAGCATAAGCCATTTATGAGAATACTAAATTAATATAAATTCAGGATAGTGGGGGCCTTTGTAAGGGGACTGAGAGAGGAATAGGACGGAAATTTGGCCGTTGTATTATTCATTCACTTTTTCTGGATACATCTGAAATAGTACCTCTAAATTATTTCCAAGCCTGAAAAACAAACGAACCCCAAAGCCTCTGAATAATCAGCTGTTAGAAGTGGGACTCTGAAAGGCGTTTTTCTTCCCACAGTGTGTCCTGTGCTTAGGATGGGAGATTGTCCCCTGAAGCAAAGCCCTCACCCGTTGGGTCCTGCCCGGCCTTGCCTTTGTGGGTCCCTTCTAGGGAGCCAGAGACGTTAAAAGCTATTTTGCTCCGGATGCTTGAAAAGGTTGAATTTCCTTAAGATCCTGGGATCCTGGATAAAAGAAAGGCAGGCTGTCTCTCCTGTTTTCCGGGGAGCCCCTCTTGGGTCTGTATTTATATATTCATAGGATCCTCTCCTGCCGGGCTTTTAAATGGTGAGTAATGGGTTCATGACCCTTGGTGAGAAGAAAGATAACCCCAGCAGGTAATATTATCTTTTCCTTTCATCTGCTAATCTCCCTGCTGCCGGCCAAACACCCCAGAGCGCTTGGTCTGTGTGCTCTCCAGAACCCTTCAATTACACCCTCTGCCACCCCCCCAAAGCTGGAAAACCTGATTTTCTTAAGGAGAAAAGAAAAGAAACCTCATCCCGGGAACGGAATTTGGTTTGTATTTCTGGGGAAGCGTGGGGTGGTCAGGGATCCCTTCCTAACCGTCCTGCGCAGCCCCCCGGAGCGGGAAATTGGAAGGCCTTTGTCTTAGCACAGGGAGGCAGCTGCTCCCATCCTGGCCACCCTGCCCAGATGCCGCAGTACAGACAGTCTGAGGTGTAGACGGAGTCCATAGTGTACAAGGTCGGCCTGGACTTGTGTCGCTCCCCCAAAGTGGGGAGGGGGAGGATTGGTAGCAATGGTAGGCGTTTCCTTTATGGAAAATTTCCGACTCCTGCAGAAGTAGTGGGAGTAGCACCCTTCTAGCAGTCCCTTCCGCCCCGCCCCGTGGGCCCCACCCCCCACTGGCTCCAACAATAATGGTCTGTTCACACCTCCATCCTCTCCCCTTCTGCTCTTTGAATTCATCTTTTCATTCGTACTTAAACATCTTATGATGTGTCTCAAAAAGATAAGGGCTCCTTGAGAAAGGAACTGCACGCTGCCATGACCACACTTAGTGAACAGTTATTTCGTAATGTAAATTATGCATTCGGTATTCACATTTCACTGTTGATTTCATGATTATTTTATTTTTCATGGTTCAACCAGGATTGAAATAAGGCCTTATACGTTGCAAATGGTTGATTGACTTTAGTGCATTATATTAAATTAAATCTCACTACTGGAACTGATGACAGGCTGGGGGGTGGGGAGGGGCTCTGGAGGTTTCCTGTTGGAATTACATTGTGGTAACTCTCCCCTTCCTTTCCTATCCCAGCCTCACCCTTTAATTCCATCCTACGTCATACTCTCCTGATGCAGCAAGGCAGGCGTGGGGTCACATTCGACTTCTGGCCATCGAGAAGGGCCTCCCCTGCCACCCCGAGGGTGGGAGGAAGGGATCGTGAAGCACTTTAAGGAGGACAAGGGGTCATCCTGACATGACAGCCTGTGCTGGGCCTGATGACATGGGAAGTCTGTGGAGACTGGTTCATCCCTGTGGAGAGGTCCGGGGATGGGCCTCCAGAACTGCTCCCCCCAGACTTTTGCAAAGGCTGTCTTTTTTGTTTTGTTTTGTTTTGTTTTGTTTTGTTTTTAACCTCTCCGCGGCCCTCTGCTGCCTCCCCAGCCCCTTTGTTTTCTGGCCAGCTGCAGGCCATGCTGCCATTTGGAAACCAGCCTGCCTCCCTGGGTCTGGCTAACAAATGGGAGAGAGCTGGGGTGCAGAGGCTCGAGCCTTTCAGTGGGGAAAAGTGGAGGTGGAGAGGGCTGCCGGCTTAATCACCTTGGGCTCTGGAAACCGCCAGGTCTCGGCTCCTGAGCTCAAAGGCATGTTAGCTTTCTCGGTAGAAGGCTTAGCGAGCTCTGCCGGGTAACAGAGAAAATGCTGCGTTAAGGCAATAAAGTGTTTCCTACATTGTCTCCCTCACCAATTAATCACCTTCTCAGCACAGGAAGTCAATGACTTAATTTAGAAAATATGGTTAAAAAAAGTTGGTCCAAAGGCTCTTTGGACTTAATTCAGTGCATGTTAATATCTCTCCAGATTATATCCTGACATTGATTAAATTAAAGAAGAAGGAATCAGAAGTTTTGCCAAACTGGAAATGGAAGCGTGCTTTGTGGACAGAACAGTCTTGGACGTGCTTGGCAGCCTGAGGGATGCTTTAGCTGTTGCTCAAGTTGAAAATCCAATAGAGGAACGAGTTTGTTAGATAATTGTGAGATGAGGGTGAAGACTGAGATAAAGCCCTGCAGCATTAATATTCTGATGATGTCAAAAACTGTCAGGAAAAGTCGTGGTGAACAGAGAATGCAGAATATAGAAGTTGCGTGTACCTAGAGGCCTGCCTTTTTTTTCTTTTCTTTTCTTTTTCTTTTTTTTTTAAGGTGATCAAGGACAAATGGAGAGGAGGTAATCGTCTGTGTAGGTCAATTAGGTAAATCGTGCCTGAGTTCTCCCCCAGTGATTCCTGGGTTGGGGGGGGGGTGACTTTCTGTCGCACGCACAGCACTGAGGTGAAATCTGAAATGCCACTGCAGAGGGCCTTGACTGGGGTGTGTTTCTGCCTGTGTTTATTTGGATTTAGTTGGGCAGAAACTGTCATGTGGAGAGGTGAGGCAGGCTTTGTAGGATGGTGTTGAATGAGGAATGATGGAACTGAATTGAACAGGACTGACAGACGGACAGAGTGGTGAAAGGAAGGAGAAAAGAAAGGGATTAGGACTCGAGTACCTCGACTTCCCAGACCGCAGTTCCTCTGGCGACTCTTCCAGCCTCCTTTGGGTTGAGTGGCATCGTGGTTCTAGCTACCCTTGGGCTAGGGAGTCTGTTTTTTCTCTGGTTTTTCCCTCATGTGGCTTTAGCAGTGACCGTAACACGCTTCCCCAGGACACACATGTGCCCTGCCAAGCGCCGTGCTGGTGTGAAATCCCCTGAGATTTTACTCCCAGCTGGGACTGGGAGTGCGTGGCACCTCCTTAGGGGAAGGGATTGTGGCAGGATTCCAGCTCTAGCGAGCACTTGGGTGAAAATGATCCTGCAAACTTCCAGAAGCAAGGGCAGCACGGAGGTGCTGGTGGCTGCCAGAGCACGAAACACGGGGAGCTTTCCTGTCGGGAGTGAGAGGATGCTCATCTTCACATGTCTCCTCCTGAGCCTCTTGTAGGTGAAACTGTATGGAGCGGCACTGCCCAATATAATTTTCTGCCATGAGAAAAACATGCTATGATCGTGATGACCACATTAGTGGCCACCAGCCACATGGCTACTGAGCACCTGAAAGTGACTAGTGCGACTAAGGAACTAAGTTTCTAATGGTACTACTTGATTTTAATTAATTTACGAGTGGATTTAAAGAGCCCCGTGCGGCTCGTGGCTTCCATCCTGGGTGGTGATCCAGCTCCCTTTCACCTCTCAACATTTTATATTATCATGCAAAATAGTATGTACAGTGTGAGCGTGCAGCGAGAAGAGTGATAAAATGAGCAGCTGGGTACCTACCACCCAGTGTTAGAAGTTGAGCTTTATTCTCAGTTCCTAAGGAGCGTTCTGAGTCCCATCAGCTTCCAAGGTAAGGATGGTCCTCTTATTTTGTGCTGCTGATTCCTTTGTTTATCTCTGTGGTTTTACCATATAGTAGTGTGTACCCCTGGATTAGTTTGCTAGAGCTGCCATAACAAAGTGCTTGGGAGGCTTGAACAACAGAAATTCATTTCTTTATAGAAGCTGTAAGTCCAAGATCAAGGTGTGGGCAGGGTTGGTTTCCCCTGAGGCCTTTCTCCTTGACTTCTAGGTGGCTTTCTCCCTGTGTCCTTACATGGTCTCTCCTATGTGTGAGTCTGTGTTCTAACCTCCTCTTCTTGTAAGGAAACTGGTCATATAGGATTGGGACCCTCTGTAATGACCTCATTCAAACGTAATTACTTCTCTGAAGACCCTATCTCCAACTGCAATCACATTTTCAGGTACTGGAGGTTACGACTTCAATGTGTGGATTTTAGGGGGGATACGGTTAGGTCCCTAACACCCCCTAAGTGGCATATGCCTTAGTTTTGCTTGTTTTTGACAGTTATATATGAGTAGAGGCATGTTATGGCTGCTTTTGCTGCCTGCTTTTTTCACTCAGCATTTTCATTGCCTCTTCATGATGGTCACTTGGAGACCACCTTACAACTCTTGGTGGGGTGTGGTTGCCTTGGTAGTGGGCTAATTCTGTTGGGCCGAGGGATCCATTCTGGGTTCTGTTTCAGGATTGAAAGGGCCAGAACCAAACCTTACTTGCTGTAGAATCAGTAGGCTTCAGCCCTGGATTGACAAGAAGAGGCAGCTCCAATCAGAGCCTTGCGCCCCTCTGTCCAGCTAGATGAGGACACACTGACGTCCAGCCTAAGAGAGGCTACTGCCCTCCTGGCCCCTCAATAAAACTTTCTTCCCAGCCTCTGCTTTAGAAGTTTAATCTCTTTTTTTTTTTTATTGGAGTATAGTTGATTTACAGTGTTGTATTAGTTTCAGGTGTAAAGTGAATCAGTTTCATATATACATAGTCCATTCTTTTTTAGATTCTTTTTTCCCATATAGGCCGTTACAGAGTATTGAGTAGAGTTCCCTGTGCTACACCGTAGGTCCTTGTTAGTTATCTGTTTTACATACAGTAGTGTGTATATGTCAATCCCAGTCTGCCAATTTATCCCTCCCCCCTCCTTACCCTCTGGTAACTGTAAATTTGTTTTCTACATCTGTGACTTTACTTCTGTTTTGTAAATAGGTTCATTTGTAACCTTTTTTTTAGATTCCACATACAAGTGATATCATATGGTATTTGTCTTTTTCTGTCTGACTTACTTCACTCAGTATGAAAATGATCTCTTAACACCTCACCCCAGCATTTCCTTGGTCTCATCCTCTCTCTTTACCCCGCAAAGCTCTGCAAAGCTCCTCGTCCTCATAGGGACTTTCCCTAGATGCCCTTTTTCTTTGCAGCATTCCCGCATGGCCTTGTTTTTGCTCTTTGATAATGGCCGTGGCTGACAAGGCTTAACAGCCAGTGATGCTCACCCTCTTCCTAAATTTTTCACCTATAAAATGGGTGCATGTATGTCAATATTTGGAAGGAAAGTAGTATAAGGAAGAAGACAAATTATTTGTAATTATGCCACTGGAGATAACGCACTCAAAAATTTTGGAGTGTTTACTTCCATTTTCACACATCTGTAATTGTATCAACATGCTTTTATTACATAAACATTTTTTCTTATTGCCTATTTAGTCTTTTTATAACTGCTACTTTTAATGGTTGCATATTATCTAATCAAGTATGATATCCTGTAACAGATCAAGCACTCCGATGTGTTTAGATGTGCAGAGTTTTTCGATTTTTCCAAATTATATGTATAAAGTTCAGAACTTACTGGAAAGTTGCAAGTACAGTACACAGAACTTTTTTTCCCTAAACCATTTGAAAGTGGCGGACAAGATGTCTTATCGCCCCAAATACCTGAGTGTGTATTTCCTACAAACAAGGACATTCTTGTACATAATCCTAATATATATTACCACCATCAAAATCAGGACATTAGTAGTGATACATAATTACTATCAGATCCCATCCAGGATACTTTCACTGGCAGCCCCAAGGATGTCCTTTGCACAGAAGAATCCAATTCAGGATCACATGCTGTGTTTGGAACATGTTCCAATCGGGAACATTCCTCAGCCTGTTCTTGCTCTTTGCAATCTTGACACTTGTGAAGGGAACAGCCCACTTCTGTAGAAAGTCCCACAGTTTGGGTTTATCAGGGTTTGCTTATTTGGCGGGACCAGTGTAGACGTGATGTTACATATATCTTTCTCACTACCTTCTATCAGATGGTGCGAAGGTCCAGTCTGTCCCCAACTGATGAGGTTCACTGATGGAGGTGGCATCTGCCAGGCTCTCCCTTTGAAATTGAACAGTATTTGGTATTTGGTAGGGAAGTACTTTGAAACCAGCCTATGCCTCATCAAACTCTCACTATATCCATTCGTTTACTTATGTTAGTATCTTTTATTCAGGGGATTATCATCCAAGCCACGGGAGTTTGTGATTACTGTGTCATTACCTACTGCGAATGTGTCTACAACCACAGACACTTTAAGTGTATTTATTGCTATGTTAGCTTGCTAGGGCTGCTGTTACAAAGTTCTACACAATGGGTGGCTTAAACAACAGAAGTTCATCTCCTCACAGTTCTGGGGGCTGGAAGTCTGAGATCAAGCTGTTGGCAGGGTGATTTTTCTGCGGCCTCCGTCCTTGGCTTGTAGATGGCCATCTTCCCTTACGTGTGTCTCCGTAACCAGGATTTCCCTTTTATAAGGACACCAGTTGGATTGGCTTGAGACCCACCCTAATGACTTTATTTTATCTTAATCACCTCTTTAAAGGCTCTTTCTCCAAATAGAGTCATATTCAGAGGTACTGGAGGTTAGGGCTGCAACATATGAATTTTGGGAACACCATTCAGCCCAAAGCAGTTGTTAACTGGGCTTTTTTGTATTGACATTCTATCTGGCCAGTGTTTGCTGTGATGAAATCCTCAGTTTTGCCCTCTTTAACCTTACTAGGAATCTTCTCAGACAATGTGAGTGCAAACAGAGGCAAAGGCTCTGAGTTGAAGAGGAGGCACGGCAGGGCAGGGGTTGGAACTAAACCCTCCATAGTCCTTGTCTAAGTTAGCAGGATTTTTTTTGATACTTGGTGAGCTCTTCACATAGTCTTTGGGGCCCTGGCTTTGATCAGGCCCCAGAGTTTTCCTAGGATTTGTTTCTTGGTAGGCATATTCTGACCATTGTAAATGCCTGACTGTACATCAGAAGAGATTAAGGATTTGTGGATGCTTAAAGAAGGCTGAAGTTGTTGCCTCTGCAGAGTGGGGGGATAGGTGGCTGGGGGACAAGAGTGGAAGAAGACCTTACTTTCCATTTCTTTTATAACTTTTGAATTTTGTTCCATTCGTGTGTATCTCCTATTCAGAAAATAAATAAATAAATTTATCTTAAAAAAAAAAAGAATAGAGCGGTAAAGAGGGTCAGTGTATGTTCTCATGGCCTTGCCCTTTGTCCTTAAGTTTAGAAGGATGGGGCTTCCCTGGTGGCACAGTGGTTAAGAATCCACCTGTCAATGCAGGGGACACAGGTTCGAGCCCTGGGCCGGGAAGATCCCACATGCCGCGGAGCAGCTAAGCCCATGCGCCACAACTACTGAACCTGTGCCCTAGAGCCTGTGCTCTGCACAAGAGAAGCCACCACAATGAGAAGCCTGTGCAGCACAATGAAGAGTAGTCCCCGCTTTCCGCAACTAGAGAAAGCCCGTGTGCAGCAACGAAGACCCAACACAGCCTAAATAAATAAATAAATAAATAAATAAATAAATAAATAAATAAACAAATCTTAAAAAAAAATTTAGAAGGATGTCGTTGCTTTCCCCACTGCTGCAGTGGCCTAGGATGCTGGGATTCCCCGTCTCCTTTCCTGGAATAGAGCGCAGTCCCATTCACTGGTGATGTGAGTGAACACATGCCACTGTTAAGAGCTCCTTTTCGGTCAATTTCCATGACCTTTGGGGGTTCCTTTCTTTTGGATTTGTCTTTTTAAGAAAACTGGAGTTTTTTGTACCGAGTTCTTTGCAGGAGGATTCTAGAAGTGTGGTTGGCTTTTAATTTTGTCCTCTAGAAAGTGAGGGCCCCTCTCACATTTAGAAGATGATGGGCCAGAGTTTGCTTGAAGTCTCTGAGTGGTGTCACAAAGAGGCTCATTTGCCACATTCATCCAAAAAAAAGGTGTCAAGCCCAAGAGAGTCCTGAATGTGTAATGAGGAGCTTCTCAGACTGCTAACAATGAATAAACGTGGGTTCCCTGAGGACCCAAATTTTACAGGAAGAGCCAAACAAGTGCATAATTGTTCAGTTTGGTAGATACTATGAGGTGGGTGGGTCTGTATGAAATACCAGTTGATGACCTACAAATAAAACGCCTGCTTCTGCCAGGTGAGGCCAGGAAAGCTTTGTGGAGAGGATGTGGCCTCTGGAGCTGACCATGAAGGGCAAGTCATCTTCCCAGGTAGAGGAGAAGAAGAGCCGTGGATGGATGAAGGAACACAGGACCTTGGACCCCGGGGAGGGGAGGGGGTTTATCATGGTCTGTTGCGGCAAGATTCATTCATTCTTACTGACCCCACCTCCCCCATCCTCCACTGGTCTGTAGAATGAGGGAATTGCATGGATGGGCACAGTTATAGTGCTACTCTGGTGTTTTTCTAGCAAGAAAGGGATTTGTTAGGTACTGTAAATATTCCATTCGTTGGAGGAAGCCAGAGTTGGTACTGAGGCCCTGTGAAGTTCTAAACACTGTGGAAATCTCGTTAAAGCTATAGGCTTAACCAAATTAAAGGGTCCTCATCCTTAAAATCTTTCTTTGTTAGCCTCCTTTTGATGAGAAAATAATTGATTATTTTGGGCGATAATAATACCTTGAGTTATTTATAGTCCTTCCCCCTGGGGAGCTCTGGAACGTTTGCAAATGCAATCTAATTATAAATCGTACAACCTCCTACTAAGGTAGGAAGCAAGTATTATTATCCGCTTGGCCCCTTTCCCCTCCTGTTTTTACTTAAATCTAACCCTGGGAGATGAAGCAACTTGCCTAAAGATAGTGTAGTCTGTCAGTGGACATAACAGGAATACCTGGTATACAAAAAACTCCAGCTGCAAAATGACTTACCATCATTTGTTATGGTTCATCAGAATTATTAAGAGATCGAACAAGAATCGAGTGAATGTAATAGAGTTACCTGGCAACGCTTAATATGTTTCCTGGAAATCCAGTTTGTGGGGAACATCTAGATGATAATTTTGCCTTTATAGGCATCTCTCTTCTTTTTCTGACACTGTAGTCTTTGTCTGACTTTATTGGTCCTTTCTGGTCACAAAACCCCTCAATCCCCTGGGGAGCTTGTTCTGTCTCTTTCTGTCTCCTGTCACTCTAGGCTGGGTACCTGACTTAGGGATGGGCATGCTCCCCACACCAGGCATCCTGATCTTCTCTTTCTTTCAGAAAATGTGGATGAAACCTGGAATGTGTGGTGGTGAGTGAGATTGGAAGGAGAGTGAAGGGAGGCACGGGAAGATGAGATAGGAACTTTCTAAGAAATGGTGTATAGATGGTAAGTTTTCTGAGTCCTTGTAAATTACATGCACACATACATGCGTGCGCACACATGTGATAGTTTTTCTGGGTATCATTCTCAGTCGATGTCATGTTCCCCAGAACATCACCCCACAGTTGCCTAGCAGACTGTGCAGCCTTCTAAGAGGTCCATTGCCACTTGCAGCCTCATTTCTTCTCTGGTGACTCGTTTTTGCTTGGAGAGATTTGACGATCTTCTGTTTATCCTTGGTGTTCTGAAATTTCACGATGGTATATTAGATGTACGTGTCATTTGGTCTGTTCTGAATGCTGGCTTGGCTCTTTTAATATGGATTCTTGAGTCTTTCAGCTTGGGAATGTTCTTTGTATCCTTTTTTCTTTAACCCCCTGCTCCATTTTTTTTTTTTTTTTCTGTTTTATCTTTCTGAAACTCTCCTTTTTATTCTCCTTGTGGAATTTCAGCTTTATCTTCCAGTGCTTCTACTGAATTTTGCTTTTAACTTGGGCATCATATTTTAATTTCTAGTAGCTCTTCCTTCTCTAATTATTCCTATTTAATTGTATTCTGTAATTTTCAAAGAATCCAATATCATCTCTAATGTCTCCAAAGGTTTAGTTTTCTTTCTTTTGACTCCTCTGGAGTCGTTTGTTTGTGTCCTTATCTTGGTACCTCTTTTTCGTAATGGAGACTTTCTTCAGGTGCGTGGTGTTTCTTGATTGACTCCTGACTGAAGCAGTAGCATATGACTTGTGGGGCCTATTTACCCATGCGGATGGGTGGACTCACTTCAGGTTCAGTGTCAGGGGCTGTGTACTTTATAAGATGCACCAGTCTGTTCCTGCGTGGTCCATTTTGCTTTACTCTTGAATGACAGGCACACGCTTTTTCTTTGGTCCCCTGTGGGGATTAGGAGAAGCATAAGAAATGGATACTTGAGTGCCAGGCCTGCTCCGGCCTCAGATGGGAAAGGGCTGTGGGCCCAGCAGAGATGAGAGTTGATGGTTTGGGTTTCTGCTTGTCCATCTGTAGGTTTGCAGTCCTGCTGTTTTTCATCCTTCCTTGCTCTTTGAGGCACTTGGTCAGTATTTCTGAGTTCTGAGTCTTTCTACGCCTGTGCTAGCTACTTGGAGCCCCTTTCTACTGTTTTGGTTTTCAGTTGCATCCCCCCAGGTCCCCTAGGCTTTGGGTCCTCCTGCCTGTTGTACCATGAGACTCTTGACTTGCTTTCTTCTATAAATTTATGGAACTCTTTCATCTCCTGTGATCTTTCTCTTGTTCTTTTTGTGGTTATGGGTTTATACCTTATTTTATTTCATTCCTATTACTTTGTGGGGCTTTTAGAAAGGAAAACAGAGAAAAGCATGAGGTCAATCATGCATTTTTTCACTTCTGGATGCAATAATCACTGCAATAGGCCTCTCCTATTTTCTACTGGCTCTTAAAAATAAAGAAAATTAACCAGTTACTTTCTTCCTTGAAAAGAATTTATATTTCTATACCTTTCTCAAGTGGATTGAGTGCTCTATTAGGATTTCTACATATACTTCTCATTGCCAGATATTTGTTACTTCTGACTGGGTCAAATTCTTGTCCATTTAGAAAATTGGTATCAACAAAAATATGAAAGCCCTTGGAGAATATCTTGAGGCATTGCCCTTATAGCACTGAATATTGAAATTAGAGTAGAAATCTGCTTACCATCTGCTGCCGGGACCTGCAATTGGGTGGGCTAATCAAAAAAAAAAAAAAAAAGTCTTTTAAAGTTAGTGAAACATAAGAAAATAATACTCAATATATTAAACGTATTCAACTTAAATCATATAAATATACGTGAAGCCACCAATCTTTTGATGTAAGCCAAGGTCTTTTGGTGAGGGTCACCCAATAAGGGTCCTCAATTGTCTTCCTTACATAAACTACATCCAAGGTTTTGAATTTGGTTTCTTTAGAAATAAAATGAAAACTGAAAGAAACTTGTGAAGCAGGCTGAGGTCAGATGTTTATAATATCTTCTTAGTCATGTATAGTTTTATCTTCCACACCTCATTCTAAAATAGTTTTTATTCATTGCATTGAGTCCTTTCAAAACCAACTTAGCTTTCCTAGGAAGAACTCTTTTTACCCTCATGTTTCCTCATAAATAGTATGTATTTAAATAATATTTAATTATGTACTTTAATGACCATAATAAGTGCCACTGGCGTAAGCAGGTTTGGGAACAGATGCGACTGAGTCCCGGTGAGTGTGTGTGTCACTTCATGGAGCAAAACTGAAGAGTGTGGACTCGCTGTGATTGGTCAGTGTGTTTCACAGGGGCCATGAAGAACCTCCCACAACTCCCAGAGGAGTTGGCTTAGTAGAAGTTGCTTAAGAGCCTTTTGCTGGAACGATCCCGCCAGGAAGCAAATGAAGTTTCTACCATCGGAGTAGAAATGAAGAGTCTTCTCTCTTTCTGTGAGCGTAAGCCCAAATTTAATGGTTCCTGGAGGGCCTTTTTGGGAATGGGGCTTTGACAGCCCCCCTTCCAGGTGGCTGCTGTCATTCCCCCATGTCCTGACTTGATTTTTCTACAGACAGACACTGAATTACGGCTGTAAGTCTTGGTCGAAGCAAAAGAAGCCCAACTCCCCCAGCCAATCCAACAGACCACCAGACAGAAAAGCCTTTAATGTACTCTCTTAGACACTCTCCTTTTAAAATCTATCTCCAAGGAGAAGTGAAAGTTAATTTGTCAGAGGTAATTTACAGTCTGAATTTTCAGGGGAGAAAAAGTTTCCCTGAAGGCATCTCTTTATGGAAGAATTTGGATGTAGAATGAGACATTGGACTCTGGGATTCAGCTGCTCAGCGCGGGATGAATTACAGTGCTGTCAATGCAGTGATATTTATTGCTGGGTTGGGTACAGTATGTTACTGTGGAGGTGGTGTGTGCATCTGCCCTGCACTTCACATGTCCCTGGGACTGTAACAAAGAGGCCTTATTGCACCCTGTGTTCCCTTGGTGGCATTTTAATGTTCTTGCCAAACACTTCCACTGGCTGACAAGGGGGATACGGGCCAGATGCACACAAGCAGTGGTCAATGAGTCAATGTGCCGTTTTCATAAATGCAAAATGATGGCATTGGGCCAGTGCGAGGCGTGGGTGAAAACCAGCCTTTATGCTGTTTCATCCAGAGGAAGGAACCAGACCCACAGGGCCAGGAGGCATGGGGACCAGCCATATCCCATTGCTGTCAAAATTGTAGGAAGGTATGGCGATGATGATAGCATGAAAATGTTAACTCTCTGGGAACTTTAAGAATTTTTGAACAGCTGTACTCAGGTTCTCCTACAGAGTCAAAAACATGAGTCAGAGGGACACCTGGTCTGTGGACCTGTGTGGGTGTAGTTCCTTAGTTTTAGGCAGAGCACCCCAAGGTGCTTTAATTTTTCTCACTTTCTGTCCCTAAGTGTGTGCTGTTACTTTGGCTGTGAGCCAAGCCTTCCTAATTTATGTTGAGGGGCAGCTAAAGGAGTTCTTATTCTGTATATTTTTATATTTCTAGCCCAGCCTCCTGGGTTACATAGTAAAATGCAGGCCCTGTGTTTTAACAGTCGGCAGTGCTGCCTTACTGAGCACCGTATAGTATGAGGGGTCCACGGAATACATTGCCCTTTAAACACAGCCGTCCAAGGGGAGGAGTTGGGAAATACTGAAACGAAAGAAGAGTAAACTTACCAGCGATCTTACAAGAGTCTGTCTTGACAAAAACGGAGTTGATTCTGGGTCGTGCGTAAATGGTGCCTGATCCCCCTGAAGGGCAAGCAGGAGAGGGAGGAAGAGTTGTTGGGCGTGTTGGAAATCCGACATCTGTTGGAAAAGAAAAGTAGCTTTCCGTGAGTGGTTCAATTATTCATAATTAATATGACCAGATGGATCAAAGGGTGAATAGTGCCAACCTGAGGCTATAGCTGCAAATGCATTTACATGAGGGAGCCAGGTCAGAAAACTTTCCACTCCCCGTGGACTCACTTTAATTGTAGCAAAGATGGGGAATCTCGTTCATGCTGATGCTGACTTTTCCCAGAAAGCACGAATGAATGAATGAATGAATGATTAAAATAATTAGAAAGAAAGAGCAAATGAGGTTGAATAAATAATGTAAACTTCTTTATTTAGAATTATTTATGGAGAAAATGAAATTCTTCTACAGATCTGTGTTGGTGGTCTGTTGCTGTGTGACAAAACACTCCGCAATGTAGACGCTTAAATCTGTAATTTATTATCATGCCACCCAGTTCTGTGGGTTGACAGGGTTCCTACTCGGGGTCTTTTGTGTGGCTGTGGTAGGGTGTCATCTGGGGCTGCAGTCTCATCAGACGGCTCAGCTGGGCTGATCGTCTAAGATGGGGCACTGACATGGCATGTGGTCGATGCTGATTGTTGGCTCAGAGCTCAGGGGGCCTCATGTCCTGAGATACCATATGTGGTCTCGCCATGGGACGTGGCCTTCCCACGGTGGGGCAGCTGGGGTCCAAGAAGGACTCTCCCAAGAGGGAGTGTTCTAAGGGCAGAAAGTGGAATCTGGCCAGTTACAGGCTTCATTCAAACTGGCACATGGTCACTTCCTCTCTATTCTATGGGTCAGAGCACTCCCAGGGTCCACCTGGATTTTGGAGGGTGGGGAGACAGACCCCAGCTCTTGATGGGGCAGTGTCATGGTCATCTTGCAGAAGGGCGTATAAAATGGGAGATATTTTTGCGGTCTTCTTTGGAAAATGTAACCTGCTGCAAGATTTAAAAATCGGCACTGTATAAAATTCTTTTAAAACAAGCATATACATATTTGTATTGTTACAGTATACAAACACATTCTTCCAATCTGCAGGCAGATTCATTCATTTATTCAACAAACATTTATCTAGCGCATGCTGTGTGATGCATCACGGTCAATAAATGACAAAATGGAAGAATGATAGAAAGAGAGAGTAAAAGACACATGTAATGGTTTAGACAGAGAAAGACAAACAGTGATATATCAATCAGACAGCTGCTTTACACATGGAGGGAACCCAACAGAGAAAATGAGACTCTCCAGAGCGGAGGCAGAGGGGAGAGCTGCATACTAGAGCTGAGGAGGGGCAGCACAGGACAGACCATCTCAAGTTGTACTTTCTTACCCCTGGAGACAACAGTGGACTCTTACCCTCTGAGCCATGTTGAAACAGCCAGGAGTTTCTGTGGTCAGGAGAGTCCTTAAATGTGAATGTTAGTGCTTCTCTCTGGAAGGTGCCACTTTAAAGAGTAATTTGATTGACCTGTGGAACAATACTATTTTTAATGTTGGTATTAACAATCTTTACAACTGTATTTTTACTTAATATGAACTCTGCTAATAGCATTATGGAAACTAAAGGATGATCATGCCTGGAGTTTTCTTGCTCCTGTGAGTGTCATTAGAATAAATATTTTCCCCAGGTATATAAAAATATTATACACACTTACTCAGACTCTCCTGAAAAATCAGTTCCAAATTTGTGGCTAAGAGCCATTTTCAGGCCACATGAAATAATGCAGTCCAGATTGCTTGAAATGTGAAGGCTTTTTTTGGTTTTGTTTTGACATCTGCACTTTCAGCATTTAATATTTGATTCAACATTAAAAAATCATTTTTGATCTGAGCTGCTTTCAAAATCACAAGGACAGATATATTTGTGTAACCACCACCAAAGTCAGCATACAGAACAGTTCCAGAAGCCCCCCCAAAACTTCCTTGAGGTACCCTGTTATAGTTGTCCCTCCCCCACCCAAAAGCTTTGGCAACCACTGATGTCTGTCCTCTGTCCTATATTTTGTCTTTTCAAGAATGTCATGTAGTAGAATCATAAAGTATTGAACCCTCTGAGTCAGCGTAATGCCTTTGCAATTCACCCACATTGTTCCAGGTATCAGTAGTTGATTACTTTTTACTGTTGAGCAGCAGTCCATTATATGGGTGAAGCACAATTTGTCCACTCATCTGTTGAAGAGCACTTGCATTATTTCCAGTTTTGATGGTTGTAAATAGAGCTGCTTTAGTATTCATGTACTGGATTTTGTGAGGACATGAGTTTTCATTTCTCTGTGGTAAATACTAGGAGTGGGATTGCTGTGTCATCTGATGTGTGTGTTCAGTTTTACTCAGTTGTTTTCCAGAGTGGCTGTACCATATTGCGTTCTCACCATCAACGTAGGAAGGTTTCAGTTTACCTGTTTTGTTCTTTTTCATTCATTCTTGATCATCCAAGTTTTTCTTGTGATACTAATTCCTTTCTGCATGAAGTACTTCCTTTCCTTTAGCAGTTCTTTTACTACCAGTCTGCTGACAATGAATTCTGTTGGTTTTCCTACATTTAAAAATATCACCTTCATTTTGTAAAATTGTTTTCACTGAGTGGGTATAGAATTCTGGGTTGATAGTTTGCTTCTTTGAACACTTTAATATCTGTTCCACATCCTTCTGACCTCCATTATTTTTAATGAGAAATCTGCAGCCATTAAGGTAGTTTTTCCTTTAAAATAAATAATTTGTTGTTTTTCTCTGATTGCTTTTAAGATTTTTTCTCTTTGTCCATGTCTTTAGGTTTTTTTTTTAAAGTGGTTTGATTATTATATGTTTGAGTGTAGGTTTCTTTGGGTTTACTTTTTTGGGGGTTCACTGAGTTTCTTTGTTTTGTAGGTTTATATTTTTTTGCCACATTTAGGAAGTTCCTAGCCGTTAGTTTTTCATTTTTTTCCATCTCCTTCAGGGACTCCGATGATACAAACGTTAGACTATTTATTTTGTCTTGTAAGTCTGTGAGGGTTTGTTCATTTATTTCCAATCTTTCTTCTCTTTTTGTCCAGACTCTGTAATTTTTATCGATACCTCTCTATCATCTCCATACTAGTATCAATCTCATCCAGGGAGGTTTTCTTTCACTTATTGGATGTTTTTTACTCTGAATTTCCATTTTTTCTTTTTTATATCTTCAATTTCTTTGCTGAGACATTCCATCTTTCTCTTGGTTTCCAAAGTGCTTATTACTTATTGGAGCATTTTTATAGTAGTTGTATTAAAGTTTTTATTAGACAATTCCAACATCTATGCCATCTTGTTTTTAATGTCTGTTGATTGTATTTTCCTGGTTCTCTGTATGTTGAGTACTTTTGGATTTCATCATGGAGATTTAACATATTATATTTTGGCTAAAAGATTCTGAGTGTTGGTTAGCCACTATGGAGAACGTTGATACTGTTTTAGCAGGCACTTGATCCATTTGGTTCAGTCTGCAAGCTACCAACAGTCTTCTCTATTTATGGTTTTAGTGTCAGTTCTGCTTTCAAAGCATTTGTAGTGCTATTTGGATCTGTCTTGCGTGTGTGCCAAGCTGTGGCCAGTCTGGGACCTGAGTGGTGTTCTATTTTTCAGTTCAATTCTCAACATCTGTTTATGTGCATATCCACTCTTGCATAGCTCATGGGTGGTCTGAGGAGTTTATAAACAACCTTAAGGGATCACTTTTCTGAATTTTTCTCTCCCATGGCCTCCCTTGTACTTTCTGGTTCCTTTGGACTCCCGTTTTCAATCCCCTGGCACAAAACCTTGGGCTTTAATTACATGTTCTGCCCCATGCCCACCTTGACTATGCCTGTGTCCAGGGCTGAGCAGTTGGAGGGCTGAAAGAGAAAAAAAGCAATGAGTTTGACCACTGCTTGTGACCCCAACTGCTCTAATTGCAGAAATAAGTTATTCTCCTTCTGAATTTTAGGTTCCTGCAGTTACCTGTTGCTACCTCCAGTACTACCTCCATATCACCCCATGGGGCTGGGGGTGCAAGAGTGTGAAAAAAGGAAGAAAATGATAAAGAAAAGGCTGGGATGCTCTCTGCGCTCTTCTACTAGGGAAAGATATACAGATGTTGCCTGACGTATGATGGTTTGACTTATGATTTTTCAGCTTTAGAGTGTGGCACAAATGATACTCATTCAGTAGCAACCACATTTCGAATTTTAAATTTTGACTTTTTTCCCTGGGCTGGCGCTGTGCAGTACGATGCTTTCTTGTGAAGCTGGACAGCAGCAGTGAGCCGCAGCTCCCCGTCAGCCATGCAGTTGCAAGGGTAAACAACCGATACGTTTACGACCATTCTGCACCCGTTCAACCATTCTGTTTTTCACTTTCATTACAGTATTCAATAAATTACATGAGATATTCAACACTTTATTATAAAATAGGCTTTGTGTTAGGTAATTTTGTCCAGCTGTAGGCTAATAAGTGTTTTGAGCATGTTTAAGGTAGCCTAGGCTAAACTAGGATGCTCAGTAGATTAGGTGCATTAAGTGCATTTTCAGTTTCAATAGTATCTTCAACTTAGGGTGGGTTGATAGGTGCATAACCGCATTGTAAGTCGAGGAAGATCTGTATTTCTCTTTATACTTCTGAAGCAGAGCTAGAAGGCTCTTCCTGGCCCTTTCTTCTCTGCTGATGCCCATGTGTGAATCTTGGGCTGTGTTAAATAAAGGTCTGGGGGTACTGCAGAAGCCCCAGCTAGCTGCTCACTGCATTTATTCAGTGGGAGAGATGGGCATAGTGTGGTTACACCATCTTGTCCAGAACCACAACCCTTAAGGCATTTTGATCATGGTAAATAATTTGCAAACTTCATTTTCTTTTTTGCCTTAAAACACAATAGCACCAACTTCATTTTGAGGAGGATTTGTAGATTTCAGGTTGTTTCGAGATCCTATCCAGTGTTTTTTCCAAGCAAAAACATCTGCAGGCACTGGTTTCTTAGATTCCGTCGGTCCTGTCCCAGAGAACTCTTGGGGATGATGAGATAGTCCACATCTGTGCATGGTAGCTATTTGCCTCACGTGGCTCTTCAGCACTTAGGATGCGGCTGGTGAGACTGAGTAACTGAATTTTAAATCTTCTTTAATTTTAGTTAATTTAAATTTCACTAGCCCCATATGGCTACTGAAGGAGCCCTGTAGTGGCTCCTTTACTGTGCAATGCAGCACTAAAACATGCAGCTGGCAAGCCTGGATTTGGGTCTAGGAAAAGGATGGACCTCTCTGTTTCTTGGTTTGCTAGTTCATGTGAAAGTATCTTTGCTGTGACTCCACTATTGTAATACAACACCTAGCTGGAGTGTTTTGATTTAGGTAACTTGGAAAGTGGCCGTTTTTCAACATAGGTTGCTAAATTTGGATGGTGTCCATATTTGAGGCATATCCTGTGGAGCTGTTTAAAGAAAACATCTTCTGTATTGTATTTTTGGGTGTGGGGCTCTGTTGAACAGCTCTGGTAACTCTGATTCAGCTGTTCCCCTTCGTTTAGAAGTAACTTTAGGCCAGTTGACCTGGCCCCCGAAGAAGCCAACGTTTTTTGCTGTACCCCCACTCATGCTTCCAACTGAAAACCAAAGTAGAACTTAGTCAGTGGTCTCATAATTGTGTTTAAAATAAACTCGTGTCTTGGGCCCATATTTTGAAATATTATCATGCCTTTGTCTAATTTTTTTAAGGAATGACAAAGGACTTATCTGCAGAAAGGTATCTTTCTAGCTTAGTGCTTATATTTACCAAATTGCTTTTTGGTTGCTTTGTGTGCTTTTAAAAACGAAAGGGCTCTTCCGCCCTCCCTAGTTTTACTCTTGCCAAGTCAGCATTTTGGTATTCTGATTTGGAAAGAGGTAAAGAGGAGGAATGTTCATGTGATTAAGGTCACATTACTTTTCAGTTAAAAAAAAAAGTTTCATAAATGAGTCATTTGATTCCATGAGTCTCTAATCTGGGGACTGTTCTTCTAAGCTGAGGTGTCACTTACAGAGAGGTGTCACTGTCAGCCTCAGGAAGAGCCTGCTGGTTGGAAGTGTGCAAACTGCCTATTTACTGCGAGTGATGGGCTTAAGAACAGTGAGTGCCTTCATGTGGTTTTTCCCTTTGTTGTCCTATGAAAGAGCTGGTGGAGATCTTTTAAGCTTTTTATTGCCATCTAGAATTACTGTATTTGAAAACTATACTGAAAAAGAGCTTTTGCCTTAGCTCTTACTTCGGGAATGTTGTAGATCACAGAGAACTGAGTCAAAGACTTTGCTGTTGGGGCAGAGTATTTTACAAAGCACACATTCCTGGCTAAGGGAAATACTGTGGCCATTTGAATTTCCCTTTGGAGGAATGCTGTTGCTAAAGCGATGTAAATGAACTTTATCTTTAGGAACCTCCATCCTCACCTTCAGAGCAGACAGAAGGAGATATCAGACAGTACATTTGGATTTGCCGAGTTCTGTTTATCTGTTCCTTTTTCTTTGTTCAGTTGTGATGAAAAGGATCTATTTTGTAAATAGCTTCTGTGAAATGAGCACATCCTGACTATACCCTGGCCTCATCTGCTCCTTTGGCGTGTCCTCATGGACGCAGGAAACAGATTCTTGGGACTTCTGCTTGGAAGGAGCAACTATGTGAGAGCGACCACGCTGTGACGTGGGCCAGTGTGCTGCAGACCCTCTTGATGTACGTGACTTAATAAGCAGTCCAGGCGGGGTGCCTTCTACACACTTTGATCTCTGGTGGTGTTTCCCTGCAAACTTTGGCACAAGAATCATAAGGTCTCTAAGTTGTAACTAAGATGTAGGACAGGACTGGAGCATCCCCCCTCCCCCACTTTGCAATTGACAGTGCTTCTTATTCCACACCCCCTCCGCTCCCCATGCCCGTGGTCCTGGTTCTCAGCTTCCAGGGAGGGATGGAGAGGGGACCCAGAGTGGGTTGTTGACTCAGACTGAAACGTAGATTTTTCTCCATTGCCTTACTCCGGTCAAAACCACTGATGTGTGTGTCAGAAACAAGAGGACCCCTTTCCCAAGACACTTCTCTGATAATATAACACAAGTGCTAGGCCTTTCAGGTTGAGTTTAAATTCTAGGGAACACAGAGGGTGTGCGGTGGAAAGGGAAATTGTTCTGCACATGAGGATAAGGATGGAAATCTTGCACATTGAAGGGGTCCAGGAGTTCATCGCCCAAACTGAGTCTGCCTCCACCTTTTCCTGACACCATCTTACTTTCCATTTTGTTTCTGCTTGTTGCCTGAGGCTTTCCTGTTTCCCTGCCCATTTTCAGCATCTCCAAATTAGTTATTCTTATCAATACGCGTTTAATGGGATATTGCCGAGACCAGCTCGGCGACTCGAGGTGAGTGATGGGTGCCGCAAGCTTGAAGAAGACACAGACACAGACTGAAGAGAAAAGTGGGACCGGGGGGCTCAAGACCTCTCGGATCAAGAGCCCTGCTGACTCATCCCAGGTTGCTTTTATTGAGTTCGTGGGCTAACATTCTCAGGTTACACTCATACACAATCAAAGGCCTCACATGACTGAGGCAATTATCTTTGTTTACTTCCTGGGTCCGAGTTGAGCAGGTGTGGATTTGAGCTGGGGGTGGAGAGCAAAACAGCCCTGGGGGCAGGAGACCTCTCTCAGATAAGGAAGGTTCTATGCACCACCCCTGTTGGCCCCTCTGCGGCTGTGCCTGTCTTAGGTTGTTCCTCCTCTGAGGAATCTTACCCGTCTTTGGCTAACCAGCCATCCTTCAGGACCAAACAGGGTGATATTAGCCTCCACGCCCCGCACCCTCAGTTCCTCCACTGCTCAAGCAGGACATTCTGAATCCCATCGCTCGGCCCATATACTTCAACATTTTCAAGGTTTCAGAAAGGTTCCCGAATGTCTTCCCACAGGATATAATTCACATACAAATGCAACTCATCATTTAAAGTGTACACTTCAGGGATTTTTAATATATTCACAGTTGTGCAACCATTTCCACAATCAATTTTAGAACATGTTGTCACTTTAAAAAGAAATCTGTTTCCTTTAGCTATCACCCTTACCTTCCCATCCACCACCCCAATCCCCAGCCCTAACTACTCACTAAAGTACTTTTGTCTCTATGGATTTGTCTGTTCCGGAACTTTCATGTGAATGGAATCAACAATATGTGGTCTTTGTGTCTGGCTCTTTTTTTCCTCTTAGTATCATGTTTTCAAGATTCATTCATGTTGTAGCATGTATCAGAACTTCATTCCTTTTAATGGCTGAATCCATTGTATGGATGTACCACATTTTATCAGTGTATGGACATTTAGATTGTTTCTACTTTTTGACTATTATGAATGTTACTGCTGTGAACATTCCTGTACAAACTTCTGTGTGAACATATGTTTTCATTTCTCTTGGGTATGTACCTACGAGTGGAATTGCTGGGTCATACGGTAAGTCTGTGTTTGACATTTTGCAGCACTGCCAGCCTATTTTCCGCAGTAACTGCACCATTTTATATTCCCACCGGCAGTATATGAAGGTTCTAGTTTCTCCAGATCCTTGCCACCATTTGTTATTATGTATCTTTTTGATTACAGTTACTCTAGTAGGTGTGAGATAGTATTTCCTTCTGATTTTGATTTGTATTTCATGGCTGGTGAATGATGTGGAACATCTTTTTGTGTACTTATTTGTCATTTCTGCATTGCTGTGGGAGAAACGACAGTTCAGACCCTCTGGCCACGTTTTGGTCGAGTTACTTGTCTTTTTATTATTTAGTTGTGTCTGTGTTAGTCAGCTTGGGCTGCCATGACAGAATACCCCAGACTGGGCGGCTTAAACCACAGAAATTTATTTCTTACAGTTCTGGAGGCTGGGAGTCCAAGCTCAAGGTGCTGGCAGGGTGGTTCCTGGTGGGGATTTGGATCTTCCTGGCTTGTGGACAGCCACCTTCTCACTGTGTCCTTACATGGCAGAGGGAGCGAGCTCTGGTGCCTCTTCTTTTTGTAAGGACACTAATCCTGCATGACCTCATCCAAACCTAATTACCTCCCAAAGGCCCCACCCTAAATTCCATCATATTGGGTCTTAGAGCTTCAATATGTGAATTTGGCAAGGGGGTGGGTTGGGGCTGGTGGTGATGTAAACATCCAGTCCATAACAGTGTTCTTTATATATTCTAGATGCATGTTCCTCATCAAATACATGATTGGTAAATGTATTCTCCCACTTTTGTCTTTTCACTTTCTTGATGACACCATTGAAGCACAAACGTTTTTAATATGGATGCGGTCCAGTTTATGTGTTTTTTGTTGTTGCTTTCGTTTTCGTTTCATATCTTAGAAACCATTGTCTAGCTCAAGGTCATGAAGAGTTGCACCCATGATTTCTTCTAAGTGTTTTATATTTCTAGCTCTTAATTTAGCTTTATGATCGACTTTTGAGTTAATTTTTGTGGATTTTGTGAGGAAATGGTTCAGCTTCATTCTTTTGCATGTGGATATCCAGTTATCCCAGCACCAGGTGAATTGTCATGGCAGCCTTGGCAGAAATCAGTTGACTGTAATGTGAAGGTTTATTTCTGCACTTTGGATTCTGTTCCATTGATCTGGATGTCTACCTATGCCAGTACCACACTGTGTCAGTTACTGGGACGTGTGAGGCTTCCAACTTTGTTGCTCTTTTTCAAGATAGGTTTGGTATTCTGGGTCCTTGCATTTCTTTTTCTTTTTTTTTATAGTTTCTAATTTACAAAGACTGTTCTTTTTTCCCCCCTTCTTATTTTTCTTTTGGGTCGTCAGGTTTTCCTAATTCCTTTTCTTTTTCTTCAACAAGTTTAGAAATTACACACTGTTAAAAAAATATTTATTTATTTATTTATTTAGCTGCACTGTGTCTTAGTTGCAGCATGTGGGATCTTTAGTTGCCTGCTGCGGGATCTTTAGTTGCAGCATGCGAACTCTTAGTTGCAACATGTGGGATCTAGTTCCCTGACCAGGGAGCAAATGGGTCCCTTGCATTTCCATGTGAATTTTGATGGAAGCTGGTCAATTTTTGAAAAAAATCCCCAACCAGCTGGGATATTGGTAGGGATTGTGTTCAATCTATAGAAAAATTTACTGTCTTCCAATCCATGAGCGTGGGATGTTTTTGCATTTATTCAAATCTTCTGTTATTTCTTTCAACAATATTTTGTAGTTTTCAGGCTTTAAGTGTGTACTAAGCATTTAATTTTTTGGATACTCTTATAAATGGAATTGCTTTCTTAATTTCATTTTCAGATTATGTATTGCTAGTGCGTGGAAATACAGTTGCTTTTTGTATATTAGTTTTTGTATTTACAATTTGTAAATTGAGCATCAAAATGCTCACAGAGTGGGTTAAATATCTCCCCTCTCAAGGTGGCTCATTTTCTTGACTCCTCTGTTCCTGGTAAGCGAGGTCCCTTCATTCGTCCAGAGAGTAGGAGACAACTTTAGGTGGGATTTGACTTTTTTCATAATCAAGTCGTCGCTGGAAGTCCCCTCTCTCCTGCTTTGCTTCTGTAGGAGCCCCAGAGCTCCCTGTCTCATGGGGAGGAGAGTGAGCTTGACTCCTTACCCTTTCCCTCTCCCCAAGGTTGGAGGTCTCTGTAAGCTGGTCAGGGGTTCACTTTTCCAGAAGCCGCTAATGGGAAGGGCCTGAGACCCTGAGCCTTTCCTGGGGTGGGGGTGGGGGTGTTCTGTTTCCATCCCGTGTCTTCTCAAACCATCCCAGGTGGAATCTCCCCTGGCTTCCCAGAGAAAGTCTTCCTGCCCTGCAGCTGTTCTGGATGGTATCCTGGGCCTGCAGGACCACACTCGACCTAGTGCCCCTCAAGAGTGGGTTGGGGCTGGGGGGTATTTGGAGCTACTCGGTGTGATTTTCTTTGTGGTGCTCCCACCGGCTGGAGCTGTGCATACCTGCTGTAGCTCAAATGTGCATCCAGATTTGGCATTGAATATTGCCAAAATGCTCTCTCTTGGAAATGCTGAATTGCCCTTTTTTAGCATCCCTTTAAAAAAATATTCATAATGATGAACACTTCAAAGTGGGCTTTGAAATGCATGCCACTTACTACTTCAAGCTCTCTCTTCCCTGCTTGCCAGTCTTGGATGCTATTTACTCAGCTACAGCCTTTCAAGATGCCCTTCTGAAGTGTTGGTTTGGTGCAACACTCAAGTAGGTGGTGTGGGTGTTCTGAATAACTGCTTATAATAGATGTACATTAAAGCCTTTACAATATCTTCCTATTTTCCTTATAAGATTGCAAAGATGGAATGTTACTGTCTTATCAGCAAGGTATGAAAATGCATTTATAAATTAAAAAAAACTCTGTTGTGGCTCTAGACTTTCAAATTCTCTGTTCTGCCAGGGCTGAGTTACCCCACTGCTGGGACCTTCATGTTCCTCAGCCTTCAGCTGGGGCAGGGTCAGCTCTGGCATCTCCTTGTGGGTCACCAAAGTTCTTATTGACTGACTTGCCAGTGGCCTTGAACTTGGCTGGACCCAGGCCTGCAGGCTCCTGAGCCCCCCGCCTCTCTGGCCTCTGTAGCATCTGTCCATCTCTCCTCAGTGGTGAACCTGGGAGGCAGCACTGTATCCTTGGTGATGCTCGCTATAATTGTGTATTTAGGAGGTGGACACTGGGACCTATCCGATGGTTCTATCCCTTACTAGCTGTGTGATCTTGGGCAAGTTATTCAACCTTTCCATGCTACATTTTCCTTACCTGTAAGTCAGGGATGATGGTACTAGCCTCAAAGCGTCATTGTGAAGATAAATGAGTTGGTATGTGTCAGTGTTTAGGACAGGCATGGTGTGGGGAGGCAGTGCGGAAACACTAAGTGCTCTTGTTATTATTACTGCCTGTGAGCACAAAAAGCGTTTTTAAGTAAAGTCATGAAATCGCTCTCTTATTTGTTCTGAATATAAATGGACTTTATTTTTAGAGCAGTTTTAGGTTCACAGATACTTTGGGTGGCAGGTTCAGAGGTTTCCCACAACCCTAACCTGCCCCCCACCACCAGACAGTCTCCCTCACCTTCAATAGCCCCACCAGGGTGGTGCATTAGTTATAGTCCATAAACCTACATTGACACACCGTCTTCGCTCAAAGTCCATAGTTTGCAGTAGAGTTCGCTCCTGGTGGAATGCATTCCATGGGTTTGAATAAATGTATAATAAAGACATGTATCCATCATTAGGTAGCACACAGAGTAGTCCCACTGCCCTAAAACTCCTCTACGCCCCACCTATTCACCTCCCACCCCACGACCCCTGACAATTACTGATCTCTTGCTGTCTCTATAATTATACCCTTTCCAGAATGTCATATCATTGAAGTCATACAGTATGTAGCCATTTCAGATTGACTTCTTTCACTTAGTAATGTACATTTTAGTTTCCTCCTTGTGTTTTCATGGCTGGATAGTTCATTTCTTTTCATGCTGAATAATATTACATTGTCTGAATGGCTCTCTTGTTTTTTAAACCAGTACTTTCCTCTGTACGAATAAGACCTGCTCTGCAGAGTGGTGGTTCTCAACCTTTAGCCTGGAGGCTTGTTAAACACAGATCGTCTGGTCCCGCCCTCAAAGTATTGGATTCTGTAGGTCTGGGGGGTGGGGGCTGAGATTCTGCATTTCTAAGGACTTCCTGGGGCTGCTGCTGGCGGCAGGCACTCTGGGAGCCAGTGCTCTGTGGAGTGTGTATGTGCACAGACATATAACCATGCATGTGCTCGCACACACACGTACAAACAAGCATGCACGTGTGCACACGTGTACACGTGCACGTGTGCGCACATGTTGCATGTGCACGTGTGTACATGTACACACACGAGTGCCTGTGTGTCCTTTTCCATGGCCCAGGTGAGCTGCTGACGGTCATCACCCTCCCCTGTCATCCCTGGGGGGGGGGATTCAGGAGCCCAGGTTGGAGGCTGCAGGAACATGGGTCCTCCCATTAGGGACGGCCTTGGTGGACGTTGTCTTTGTTCTCAGGTGGTGCCGTCCAGCAGGGCCGGGACTGCCTTTGTTTTCTCTCCCCGCACAGGGTTAGGGCTGGATTCTGAGTGGAACCAGCCTTCGTTTGTGTTACTGGGCTTGGCAGCCGCACACTGACTTCCTCTGAAACCCAGAGGACCCGTGGGCATAGCGTCTACCCCCCCCTTCTCCACGTTCACCCCTTTATTTTCTCATGTTCATTTCAAGAGGATTTATGCTTGATTAAGTTACTCTCTTTTATCATAATTAAAGAAAAATGTGGTGGGAGAGCCCTCCAAACTCCACTCAATGAAAACCAGATTGTTGAACCTGCAGGGGAACAAGGGCGGCCCTGTGCACCCGGCCCCCCTCCGCGGGGAACCGGCCTCCAGGGGGGACGATCGGCCGCAGGGGGGATGTGTCTGCCCGGTGCTGCCCCAGGACGACCCAAGGCCACAGGCGCAGTGGCCTGTCCACCCGCCGGCCCCAGCCCTCCCCTGAGGCGCTGTGCCAATGCTGTTAATTTGGGCGTGGTGCGCCGCCTGGGTGCCCAGCCCGGCTCATAAAGACTCTTCCTCGTGGGGCCCACCTGCCCCCTCTGTGTCCATGTGGACATTTGGGAGGAGCATGCTTCCAGCTGACTCAGAGCTGGCCAGGCTGACTCACAGAGGTGACATTGCAGGAGTCGCTGTGCCGCCTGAGAGGTCACAAAGCCCTCACTTCTTGCAGCGACCAGGGAGGTAAGGGCCGCCTGAGAACTTGACTGAGCGAGGTCAAGGCTGGCAGGTGGGATGCTCTCACAGCAGAAGGGAAGACGAGCTCGCTGATGCTCACGAAATGGCTTCTGTGACCTGCGTGGGATGCTTGGAACGTTTAGACACAGAGGCCTGCCGTCCCAAACCTGCAGAGCCAGACGGGGAGAGGAGGAGGGGATGCCTGAGGAGGGCGACAGTCACCAGTGAGATCAGGAGCAGGGTCGGGAGGGAGCTGTCATGCAGTCCCCGCTCGGCTACAACCACATGAGAATGCGCGTTGGGTTTCCTGACGAAGGAGCTGTTTTGGGGGGTGGGTGTGAGCGTGGGTTCTGGAGCCTCACAGCCTGGGCCCCAGTCCTGGCCCTGCCCCTTCTCGGTAGGCTGAGCCTGGGCCAGTGACTTCAGCAGAGAATGGCCGAATTTGTTCCTCTGTCCGTTGTGGATAGTAAAAATAATACCCGTCGTGTGGCATCGTTGCGGTGATTGAGTGAGTGAAGCCCTCAGAACAGCAGGCACCTGTCAAAGGCTGGGAATTATCAGTGTTGGTACGGGATGTCTGTTTTAGGGCCTTGAGCCCCCAGAGCACGGTGTTCGGTGAGTCAGCTTGGGATGCCACAAAAGGTAGCACAGACTGGGCGCCTGAAACAACACACATTTGTTGTCTCGGTTCTGGAGACTGCAGGTCAAATTATTGGCAGGGCTGGTTCTTTCTGAGGCCTCTGTCTTTGGTTTGTAGACCCTTCTCCCTGTGTCCTCACTTGGTCATCCCTCTGTGCGTGCGTCTGTGTGAACAAAGCCTGCCTCCTGGACCGGGGAGGAGGCCTGCGTCAGTGTCCAGGGAACGGGGACACGGGGAGCGGGGAAGGGTGTCAGGTGTGTTGGTTACTCAGCTGACGCTCCCTGTGCCCGCCGTGTGCTGGCACTGGGCACACGCGCCTCTGCCCTGATGCAGCTGACAGTTCTGCGTCCCCATCCACCTCTTAGCCCGAGTCCCATCCACCTCTTAGACCTTCCTCTGCCATCTGGTTGCAGGAAACGCATGGGGGTGCAGTGACAACCCCTGAGGGAAGGTGCCCATTCCAGTGCTGTAGGAGACAAACCTTCTGCCCTTTCTTTCTCAAGGAGGGAATCCCTGCCAGCCTGGGAGTTTGAGCCTCAGGGTCTGCATGATGTTCTGACCATGGCCTGGGGCCTGGTGGAGATGGGGAGTGGCCTGAATGCCATGCCCTGGGGCAGAGGGCCTCTCTGGGTTGAGTTCTGTCCGACAGCTCGAGTCTGCACACAGGGACGTTCTCAGTGTTCTGGTCAGGAGCACCAGTAGGAGAAAAGGCCCAGGGATTTTTATTGAGCCTTCTGGGAACATTGCTCTGTTGTCACTTGTGAGAATGGAGTTGACTTTAAAATAGAGTTTTAGTAATCTAGTAGGAGCTTCCTGGACCCGAGAACATCTGACAGCACTTCAAAGCCGAGGGACCGGTATAAATGAGGGCCCAGCGGCATCCTACCTGGTAGAAAGGTAAGCCCTCCTTTGGGGAATAGGAGAGTGGGTGATAACTTACTTTTAAGAGCAGTTGAGCTAAATTTGTTGTTTTCAGGTATGGGATAGTAACTTGACTTGCGGATAATTCTGTTCTTCGGAAAACATGGTTTTAAGTATTTTAGAAATATCCGCTGTGATTATAACCTATTAATATGTTTTCATTTGCCTCTTCTAAAATATTTGAGTCATTACTACTAATTACAGTTTTTAAAATAAAGCCTTTGCTAGTTCCTGTTGGAGGCCACAGAGAATCAACTGCCTTTAGATTATGAAATCTGTAATTCCATTACATGACTTGGGTTCCTTAAAAGAGGACTCCTGAGCTTGATTTCTTGATTTAAATAATCGGGAAGTGATATGAAGCCAGATCACCTTCACTGAGAGATTACAGTGAAGAAAAATCACTGCTTTATTACTCTGCAGTCAAGACTTTGCAAATGAGTAACTTCCTCATGCAAGATGTCAGTAGCCACAGAGCATATATGTGGCAAGGAAAGTGCATGGCCAGTAATTATGTAGTAGACGGTGTTGCCAGTTGGTACCCACCTGACCCCCTGCCACTCCGTGCAGGCTGCTGACTCCAAGCCCTCAAGACTCTGCCCCAAGCCTCTTCCAGCGAAGGGCATCCTTGGCCCACACCAGAGGTATATACCAGAGGCGTGGGGAGCTAGCGTATACCTCCTGCCTCCAGCAGCCCTCCACCAGCGATGACCAGGACCTAGGAAAGAAATACACCAACTGTTTTGTCATTGGGGTGGGTCAGCTCCGTGATGTATAATTGCACAGCCCCCCGGGGGTGCAACTTGCTCATCATCTCACCTGGGTTGGCTTCTATCCCAATCCCTCTCTCTCTCCTACTCCACTAGCAGGATGTGACAAAACCAATATAGATTTGCTCTCTGCACCTGGTTCCTGACACAGAGCTACTAAAAGCCAAGGCATTTCCTGAGTGACAGGGGTGCTGGGAGCATCTTTTGTTCCAGTATTTGGTCTTTGACCCCAGTTCCTGACACAGACCTCCTAAATCCCTTGGAATTTCCTGGGTGATAGGGGCATCTTTTGTTCCAATGAGGTGACTTGTGGTAGGCTCCTGGATAGCTTCAGGATGCGGGCTGGTCACCAGGAAGACCAAGCCATGAGTAGAAGCTTGGAACTTGCAGCCCTACCCCCACCCCCTGGGGAGAGGACAGGGGCTGGAGATTGAGTTTGTGATTTACCCTGCTGACACGATGAAGCCTCCCTAAAAGTCCCTGAATTACAGGGTTTGGAGAGCTTCCAGGTTGATGAACAAATCCACATACCATGAAGGTGATGCACCTCAGCTCCACTGGAGCAGAGGCTCCTGTGCTCAGGACCCTTCTGGACCTTGCCCTGTGTCCTCTCTTCATCTGGCTGTTCATCTGTATCCTTTATTTATTTATTTGTTTTTAATTAATTAATTAATTAGGGCACATTGGGTCTTCGTTGCTGCGTGTGGGCTTTCTCTAGTTGCAGAGAGCAGGGGCTACTCTTGGTTGTGGTGCTTGGGCTTCTTATTGCGATGGCTTCTCTTGCAAAACATGGGCTTTAGGTGCACGGGCTTCAGTAGTTGTGGCACACAGGCTCAGTAGTTGTGGCACACAGGCTTAGTTGCTTCTCAGCATGTGGGATCTTCCCAGACCATGGCTTGAACCTGTGTCCCCTGCATTGGCAGGTGGATTCTTAACCACTGCGCCACCAAGGAAGTCTCCCATCTGTATCTTTATAATAAAATGGTAAATGTAAGTAAATACTTCCCTGAGTTTTGTGAGTGGTTCTAGGATATTATCAAGCCTGAGGGGAGGACTGTAGAACCACCGACTTTGTAGCCAAGTTGGACAGAAGCGTGGGTACCCTGGGGACCCAATACTTGCAACATGGCATCTGAAGTGAGAGTGTCTTGCGGAGCCTCTGGGTAGCTGATGTGAGAGTTGAATTAAATGTGGGACACCCAGTTGGTGTGCAGAGAGTTGGAGAGTTGGTAGGTGTGGGGAAGATACCCAACATGTTCCGTGTCAGAAGTATTGTGATTAGAGAAACACTTTTCCCTCACAGGGCCAGCTGGGGTTATTTCTCAAATACACTTCTTGCCCTCAAATTCTTGTCTCTGAGTTGGCTTCTGGAGGAACCCAACCTACGATAGAAATTGCAGATTTTGACCAGGGGGTGTCTTGTTCATCCACATCTCAAGAATCCATGTTTTGCTCGTGTTTACCCTTTTTGTCATCTTCTATGTCTCTATCGTTTTACACAGTCAGTATGGGCCCCACGGCACTGTCAGACCGAAATGCCTGTTAATATATGGAATGCATAGTAACAGAAGTCGGCTGTTGATGCTTTGCTGACACAGTGTCAGCTCATGTGTCGTTGATTCACATAGGATGTCAAGTGGGACATGTCCTGTTGTCTTGAATCAGCAACCAAGACCCTAGGCTGAGGACAGGTGAGTCCTAGGGGTGGTCACCAATCTGCAGAACTCCCGAGTGGGCCCAGGGTCTCCTGCTCCCAATGGTTAGAGCATGGTGGAAGGAAGGAAGCTGGATGGCAGTGTCCTCGGTTTTGTCACAATGTCACTTGTCTGCAGATTTCATCCACGCGGATGGCCTATTTGACATCCTGATGTCTGGGGCCTGGACTTCGTCATCTCCAGGGACCTTTTCCTTCACCTACACCAAGTGCTGACACCCCTAAAGCTCTCTTATCTGGGAAAAACCTCCTTTCCTTCTACCTCACGGGTGTTTCTGGTCCACCCAACCTGCTCACGGCATGGTCACCACTTTTCTCTTCATGGAGTAGCTACTACCCTATCTGTTTGTGGCACGTGGTCCCCTTTCCGTACTCTCTCTCCAGGTCTTTAAACTTGTACTGTCTGGTCATTTAGTCCTCGCATCATCTGGTAAGACCAGCTGGCCATGCTCTCTGACCAGGGCCTGGGCAGCTGTGCACAGCTGGAGGGCATCCCAACAGGGTAGAGTGGTCAACCCTGTTCGCTGGTGATCAGTGCCCCCAGCTGGGCTCTCACAGTTTGGCAGACTCACCCCTCGCTTGGGGGCTTGTCCTCCTGTGCTCCCCAAAGATTATTTTTATCCATTGACTCAACCAGCATTTCTCAAGTGCCCTCAAGGAGGTTATATTCAAGAGGGAGTGAGAAAGGCAATAAACAGTCAGACAAATAGCAGGTGGTATGAAGTAATGTGCTGCAAATCAAACAGGATGTCATGATGGGTGACTGAGGCTGGCTTCACTTGGGTGATAGAAATCTCCCTTTCCCTTCACCTCTACAAGTGTCTCTGCCTCTTAATTCACAGACACTAAAGAAAGGTTCAGCGGGTAAATCTCTCAAGTTCTTGGTCTACGTCCTACCAGCATCCTGTCTTCTCTCTTCTTGCTAGGACAGGAAAGACTTCTTGTCTGTTTTGAAGGACAGTTCCTCTACTTTGTGGCCTCCATTCCTTTCCTCCCTCTCATGGTCTCTCAGGTCTTCTTGCATTGATTTCATTTATTTATAACCCTGCCCTTTCAACTGAATTCTTCTCACCTCCCTTTAAATGTGCTCACATTTCCTGCATTTGGGGATAAAATTCTGCCTGCCACACCTCTTCAAGGAGATTGTCCTGTATTATACCACAAATGTACTCCCCCTTCACTGCTGGGATGGAGTTAGTTACTTTACTTCCCATCACACATGGGATGGTTATATAGTAGTCATATGCACTATTGTGAGACATGAAACCAGTGTCAAGAACACTAGGAGATTGTAAAGAGTCTAATTTGTCCAAGACAAAGTAAAATAGAAGGAAACAGTAAGTATGCATTTTTTAAAGTGATAAAATTGAAATTAACTGCAATTGATTCAATTTTCTAAGTGTAGAAAATGCAAGGAATTCAATTGAACATCTTAGAACTAATAAGGGGATGTGGCAAGTTGGCTGGATTCAGGATCAACTTAGAAACATCTGTATCAATTTTATTTACCTCCAAAAAACCATGAGCACACGAAATGGGAAAAAATCCTGTTCATAATAGCAACACAACCAATCAGATACCCAGGAATCACCTTAGTAAGAATGTGCAACAGCTCTGTGACTTCACTGAAGGATGTAAAAGATTAAAATAACTGGAGAGGGAAACCCAGTTGTTTGAACGGGGAAGCAATATTATAAAGAAATCAGTTCTCATGAAATTAATGTGTTAATTTAATACAGTTCCACTTAGTACCATAGTAAGTTATTTTATAGAATTTGGCTTTCTGTTTCTAAAATCTATGTAGAATTGAAAATTAGCAAGAAGAGCCAAGATAATTTTGAAAAAGAAAAACGAGTGGGATCCTTGTTCTATCTGATATCGAAATGTGTTACAGTGATTAAACAGACAAATAGATCAAAGGAATAAGATAATCAATGAACAGACCCATGGAATATGTGGGAATTTATTAAATGATACACATGCCTTTTCAATCAGTAGGGGAATAATGAAGTTTTTAATAGTTTTGAAACAGTTGAGTGCCTTTGGGAGAGTATCATATTAGACATCTGCTTTACACCAGTCACCGAAAAAGAAAGATATGAGAATATGTTTGTGACCTTGGGATACGGTATTCATTCTTAAATAAGTCAATGAAAACCATGATAGAAACCATTGCAAAATCTTTAATAGAAACCCTATTGGGCAAAGGATATTTAAAAAGGAATTTATAGAAAAGAATATGGGGATATATGTATAAATACAGCTGATTCACTCTGTTGTACAGCAGAAACTGGCACAACAGTGTAAAGCAATTATACTCATTAAAGAGCTTAAAAAAAAAGAATATGAAAATGGCCAGTAAAATTGAAAAAATGCTCATCCTCAGTAGCTGTATTAGTTTCCTGTTGCTACTATAACAGATACTGATACCATAAATTTAGTTGCTTAAAACAAACCAAATTTATACTTTTATAGTTCTGGAGGTCATATATTAGATCAGTGTGTGCTGTGCTCCTGCTGGAGGCACCAGGGGAGAACCCGTTTCCTTGCCTTTTGTGCTTCTAGAGGCTGCCCACCTTCCTTGGCTTGTGGTGCCTTCCTCCATCTTCAAAGCCAGCAGCAGAGTGCTTTTCAGTCTCTCTCCCTCTGCTTCATCATCACATCGCCTTTTTTTACCCTCCTGTCTCCCTCTTAGAAGGACCCTGGTAATGCCATTGGACACCCTCTGATAATCCAGGATCATCTTCCCATCTCAAGATCCTTAAATTAATCCCTTTTGCCATGTAATGTAACATATGCATAAATTCTGGGGATTAGGCTGTGGACATCTTCGATGGACCGTTTTTCCATCTGCCACACTATTATTAGGAAAGGTAAAATAAGTTGTGATCTTCAGCCATCATTTTGGCAAGATTTAAAGAGTTTGCTAAGGGCTAGTTGAGGGTGTGGGGAAATGGGCATTTTTGGAGGGCAATTAGCCACATTTCTTAAAATCAGCACCGTGTATCCCCAGGGACCTGGCCTTGCCTTCCAGACTTACTGAGCGTGGAGCACAGAGGGGCATGTGTAGGATGTTCATGGCAGTGCGGCTGGGGAGGTAGGAAAAGAAACATTAACTGTTTATTGTTTTGGACATGGTAGCAAGGCAAGAACTCACAAACATGGCGTATCCATACTAGGGAATATTATACATTCCCTATGAATGAAATAGAAAACTGGAGGTGGCTCTAACCTCAGAGATCGTGGCTCAGTGAGCAAAAGTCATTTGCAAAGTAGCACGTGTACAGTGATGCTGTTTAGGGGAAAAGCTACACTCAGAAAAACATATTTCTATAGGTAGAGAAAAATTTGGAAGTGTAAAGGACAAAGTACAAACTGGCTGTGTCTGGGGAGATGGGGGTGTGCAGGCTTCAGCTTTATCTACGAGCGTGACTCAGGGTGGGCAGTGTGTTCTCACACTACTTGCATAGTGTAAAAGAAAGTTTGAAAAGCGAGGGCAACTTCTTTGAAGCAAAAGGTCACATTTTCTGCGGCAATCACCCAGAAGTGTGAGTTCTTGAAGACAGTGAACTTGGATCTTGGCTTATGGGTTCTGCATGAACTTGGCCATGTGGCTGGGGTGGGGACTCAGGCTGGAGCCACAGCTCTTTGTAGTGGGTTTCCTTGCACATGTTAGTCCTAACTGCCCGGCTGAGGGGCAGAGCCTGGAGGCACTTGGTCACACTCAGAGATTGCATTGCATTTCCTCACCGCCAATACCAGCTGGCTCGTCCATTGAGATATTTTTCACATTGAAATTTATCTCCACCTCCTAGGTCCCTGCGGCTGGTCTCTTGTTCTCTTTCCTTGCCCTGTGACTCTCAGTGTTGATATCAAGAGAAGCCTGGGACTGCTGTGTGACTGTGGTTGGGATGAGAAGCGGTGTTCATGGGCACAGTTTCTCTGATGCTCCTGAAATCACAGGAAATCACTGTGGTCCCACGGTAAAGCTGACTGAGGTGATCTCGCACGGTGAGAAGCCGTGCTATTGTCACCTATGTCTCCTTGAATGTGGATGCCTGGATGGGCGTGTGGACAGGGGGTGGCTGTGCCCGTGAACTCTCAGTTCTCGAGGGTCCAGTTAAGAAAAGAATACTTCTTAGAGTTGTAACTGAACCTAGTGGCAGGGCAGGAATAGAGATGCAGACGTAGAGAACGGACTTGAGCACGTGGGGTGGGGAGGGGAAGCTGGGACGTAGTGAGAGAGTAGCATTGACATATATACACTACCAAATGTAAAATAGATGGCTAGTGGGAAGCTGCTGCATAACACAGGGAGATCGCTCAATGCTTTGTGAAGACCTAAAAGGGGTGGGATAGGGAGGGTGGGAGGGAGGCTCAAGAGGGAGGGGATATGGGGATATATGTATACATATAGCGGATTCACTTTGTTGTACAGCAGAAACTAACACAATACTGTAAAGCAGTTATACACCAATAAAGATAAAAAAAAGTTAAAAAAAAAAGTCTTGGAACACAAAAGTATTACCTAATGTGTTTCTTTCTTTCATGTCCCTAACTACAGGCCAGTGTGTGAGTTCAGCACGACATTATGGACTACATCCTTATGTCCTGCTGTTATTGAGATAATAATAAGTCTTCAGGGAGACTGGTGAGGAGAGTGGATGGCCCTAAGCAGAGGCCCCATGTACCCGAATCCACATCTCCTCGAGTCTCGTGATGGGTAGACACATGGATGTCCACCCCTTTCTGAAGAGCCAGCAGAGTTTAGATACAACCTCCCTCCCCTGGTTTAATTACCTGAGACACCTCCCTCTCTCTCTCTCTCTTTTTTTAAATTTATTTATTGGCTGCATTGGGTTTTTGTCACTGCTTGCAGGCTTTCTCTAGTTGCAGTGAGCGGGGGCTGCTCTTCATTGCGGTGTGCGGTCTCCTCATTGCGGTGACTTCTCTTGTTGTGGAGCTGGGATTCTAGGTGCGTGGGCTCAAATAGTTGTGGCTTGCGGGCTCTAGAGTGCAGCCTCAGTAGTTGTGGCTCACGGGCTTAGTTGCTCTACGGCATGTGGGATCTTCCCTGCCCAGGACTTGAACCCGTGTCCCCTGCATTGGCAGGCGGATTCTTAAACACAGTGCCACCAGGGAAGCTCCCTCCCTCCTAACATGGACCTTTCAGGGGATTGTCAGGAAAGAGCGCTTTTCCGGGCTCCTTGAGTGACATTTTCACTGGATTGTGAGTACTGACATGCATCTGTTATTGGAAGAAGAAATCAAGAAATAGAATCAAACCAACACATTTCCTTGTTTTATTTTCCATAAAACACATCCGCTCCTTCACTGTGAGAAGACTCGAGTATCATTGGTTTTGTGCCCCAGGTGATAAACCTCAAGTTTCTGCTTGCTCTGAAAGATTCCACAATATAAATAACTTTTTCTTTAAAAGGCTCATCTGTTTTACATTTCGAGGCAGTGTCGACACTGCTGTGTGGGGGAATGCTAGCCTAGCAGTTCTGCTGAAGTCGGTGCCTGTGTACTTCCCATGCTGGAGAGTGAGTCTGTGTGCTTTTTTCAAGATCAAAGACAGACTTGCGTCCAGCCAAGCGGAACTTGAGCTCTGGGGAGTGTAGGTTTTGGTGGCAGCAAAGATGTGAAGGATGCCTTCCTGCTCAGCAGCTGCCGCTCGAATGGAAGGAGCAGGGTCCACCCTGTGCTGGGGGTGTCTTCACCTGATCTTCCACCCCCACCCTCGGCACACCCAACACGGAAATGAGAAAAGCAGCTCTGGAGGAGAGATGCGATTTAGCAGAGCTGGGTCTCGTCTGTTCAGACTTGATGTTTGAAGACTGGACTTGTCGCTTTCTTTGCTGCCTCTCATGTGGTCTCCTCTGGCATCCTTGGAGCCTGCCTACATGGAGGTGCTGTGGATGGAATATCTGTCTCCCCAGATCCGCAAGTTAAAGCCCCAGTGCCCAGTGTGATGGTTGTTGGAGATGGGGTCTTTGGGAGGCGATTAGGGTTAGGTGAGGTCATGTGAGCGGGGTTCCTGCAATGGGATTAGTGCCCTTATAAGAAGAGGAAGAGACAACAGAGTCCTCTCTCCGTCATGAGAAGACAGCTTTCTGAAAGCCAGGAAGAGAGTTCTCACCAGGAATGGAATCTGCCAGCACCTTGGACTTGGACTCCCAGATTCCAGAACTGTGAGAGAGAAATGTTTGTTGTTCAAGCCTGTCTATGGTGTTCTGTTAGGGCAGCCTGAGCTGACTCCGAGAGGGGGAAATAGGTTTGGGAGCCTCTTCCAGGGGCACATTTGGGCTTCTGTGTGGTGTGGGACACAGCTTTCCATTTTGGGGTGCATTGCACAGAGGCGTAGGGTCACAGGTACTTAGCAAATACTAAGTAAGGACCTCCTGGATATCAGAGAGACAGTAGCCCTGCCTGCTGAGGTTAACACAGGCCTCAGTCCTCCCCAGGGGCTCAGGTACGGTGCCCCACCCCCGTCACTGGAGCCCTTGGCGTGGAGCCTAACTGGGTGGGACAGTGCTCCCTGCCAGGGCCCAGCCCACCCCTGCTGTTCACAGGGCGGCTCGTGCTGACATCTCATTGCTCTGTTGTGCAGATTGGACTCATGCGGCTCATTGGGCACAGTAGCCCCAGTATGCTTTTAGGAAGGAGGGGGGCATGCCCACTTCCAGCCCAGACTCCCCCCACCCCCATCTATTTATTTATTCATTCATTTATTTATTTATTTATTTATTTATTTATTTATTTATTTATTTATTTATGCCTTTTATTGGAATATAATTGCTTTACACTGTTGTGCCAGTTTCTGCTGTACAACAAAGTGAATCAGCTGTATTTATACATATATCCCCATATCCTTCCCTCCTGTGACTCCTTCCCGCCCTCCCTATCCTGGCCCTCTAAGGCATCACGCATCATTGAGTTGATCTCCCTGTGTTATGCAGCAGCTTCCCACTAGCTATCTGTTTTACGGTTGGTAGTGTATCTATGTCAATGCTGCCCTTTCACTTCGTCCCAGCTTCCCTTTCACCTCCCACCCTCTGTGTCCTCAAGTCCGTTCTCTACATCTGAATCTTTATTCTTGCCCTGTCACTGGGTTCATCAGTACTATTTTTTTAGATTCCATATATGTGAGTTAGCATATGGTATTTGTTTTTCTCTTTCTGGCTTACTTCTCTCTGTATGACAGACTCTGGGTCCATCCACCTCACTACAAATAATTCACTTTCATTCCTTTTTATGGCTGAGTAACATCCCATTGAATATATGTGCCACATCTTCTTTATCCATTCCTCTGCTGATGAAGCCCAGACTCTTGCATGGCTGCTGCCTCCCTGCCTGGATTCACCTCTCACCCTCTCCATTCCTCCCGCCGCCCCAGGCCATTTTGTATCTTGGTGCCTTTGCACATGCTATTCCCTCAGCGTGGGCTGCCCTTCCCTCCATATCCTGGGAAATGCACTCGGCTCTGCCCCGTAGCATCTGCACGCTGTGGGCTCTGGTTGGCCTGGTATCTGATGGGCACTTTTTCTTCAGGTCTTTGTGCACTTTGGCCCATAATTTCTGACATGTTAGCTCTGTCCCTGAACTAGTTGCTATTTGGGTCACGGGGTTTCCAGGGGAAGGTATCTCTTTGCAGCAAAAACTGCAGAGACACTCCCGGCCCCAAAGCCTTCCAGTGGTGTTCTCAGGAGGTCTGGCTTCAAAGGAGGTTCAGCCATGGAGGGGGCAGCAAGACTCGAAACCAAAGCCCCACACCCACGTGAACAGAGCCGATCCTTCACATGTTTTTTTTTAATTTGATTTTTTATTTTATTGAAACGTCGTTGATTTACAATGTTAGTTTCAGGTGTATAGCACGGTAATTCAGTTATACATATATATGTATAGTTTTTTTAGATTCTTTCCCATTATGGATTATTATAAGATATTGAATATAATTCCCTGTGCTCTACAGTAGGTTTATCTGTTTTATATATGGTAGTGTGTATATGTTAATCCCAAACTCCCAGTTTATCCCTCACCTCCTCCCCCCTCTGGTAACCATAAGTTTGTTTTTTACATCTGTGACTCTATTTATGTTTTGTAAATAAGTTCATTTGTACCATTTTTTTTAGACTCCACATATAAGCAATATCATATTTGTCTTTGTCTGACTTACTTCACTTAGTATGATAATCTCTAAGTCCACCCGTATTGCTGCAAATGGCATTATTTCATTCTTTTTTTATGGCTGAGTAATATTCCATTGTCTCTATGTACCACATCTTCTTTATCCATTCATCTGTTGATGGACATTTAGGTTGCTTTCATACCTTGACTATTGTAAATAGTGCTGCTACGAACATTGGGGTGCAGACATTTCTTTGAATTACAGTTTTCTCTGCATATATGCCCAGGAGTGGGATTGCAGGATCACATGGTAGTTCTGTTTTTAGTTTTTTAACATGCCCCATACTGTTCCCTGTAGTGGTGGCACCAATCTACATTCCCACCAACAGTGCAGGAGGGTTCCAGGTCCATCACATGTTGAATGGTGAGGTTTGACCTGCGATTTCCTATGTGGAGAGAGTTTCACTGCTGGGAGGAAGTCTGTCTCAGTCAGCTTGGGCTGCTGTAATAAAACACCACAGGCTGAGCGGCGTAAACAATTGACAGTATTACTCATAGCTCTGGAGGCTGGGTGTCCCAGACCCAGGTGCCAGCACAGTTGTGTGCTGGTGAGGATTTGGATCTTCCTGGCTTGCAGACCTCCCCCTTCTCCCTGTGTCCTCACGTGACAGAGAGCGAGCGAGAGAGCGAGCTCTGATGTCTCTTCCTCTTCTCATAAGGGCACAGTCCTGTGGGATCAGGGTCCCAGCCTGCAGACTCATTTAACCTTTATCACCTCAAAATCCCCATCTCAAACACAGGCACACTGGGGGCTAGAGCTTCAATATATAGGTTTGGGGGGACACAGCCCCGTTCCTAGCAAAGTCAAAATCCACTATATAGCCTTTTCGGTTTTAAGACGAAGAGTCTGAAGCTTAACTTGACCCAGCTGTTTCAGATGCGACCAGTGGGCCTAGGCCTGGGCTCCTGTCACCCCTCCCACCCAGGGGGACTGTTGCCGTAATTGCCCAGCCTGGTGTCATTCTCCAAGGTGGACCGTGCCAGCTCACTGTGGTCACTTCTTTTGTCACCTGCTTCTTAGGGCTTTTTGTGGTGCTGCTTACATCAGTGTCTGTAATTGTTGGCATTCACCAAGATGTGCTCCTCAGATGGGTGTGTTTTACTCTAAGTTATACCCCAGTATAGTTGATTAAGAATCCTTCATTGTGACATTATTTTGTGTTTGATTTTAGAATAAAATAGGTACATGTATGCGGATTAATTTTTAAAATTTTGAACGAGTTCAAAACCTTCAGAAGAGTTATAAGAATGTGACAAGGAACTTTTATTTCCCCTGACCCTCCCAAGAGCAAGTGGCAGATATAATACCCTCCTCTCACATTGTTTGGAAGCATCTAATATAGAAGAAATTATGTTTTAAAAAACTGCAGTGTATGGAGTTCTTGCACTTTGTGCTTTAAATTGAGAACATTTGCTTTATTTTGTTAACATGAAAGAATCCTTCTTTGGTGTGAACAGTGTGGGTGTATGTTCATTTGAATCTACCCCATCAGGGTGGTGGGTCCGCACTGGAAGTACGCTCATTAGGAATTCCCGTATGTTTGTCAAGTGGGGTGAGTTTTGAGTAAGAATTAAATGGTGGTGAGAAGAAAGATGGTGTTCCAGGATGGATGTTTCCATGAACGTCCTCTGGGTTCAACACTGCTTTCAGCAGAGCTGACTGAGTCTCCGATGTGGGGGAAGCCTGGCCATGCAGCCCTGGCTGCCTGCTGCCCAGAGAGATTCCCAGGAAGTCAGGGCCTGGCTCCCCCCAAACTAGCTCTGACTCTGGGCGCCCAGGCTGGGACACCAGGGGTGAGGGATGCTGGGGGACACAGGGTCCAGAGCCCGTCGCCCCCACAGTGACCTTGTGTTGCTGGACAGAGGGCCATGGATGAGAAAGCCATCCTCATCCCATCTTGAGTGCCTTGGAAGTGGGGAGGACAGCTGCACGCCTTCGAGAGGGCAGAGAATCAGGAATTGTCCCTCTACCAGCAGATCGCGGGAACTTCCCCTAGTTTTGACTGGATCCATAATTTCAGAGTGTGTCACGAATGCATCTTGCTTTGTCTAGCGATATTTCGCAAACCATGAAATGGTTGCTTTCAATCAGGACATGTGTGTGAAAAACGCAGGACGTATTTCTTCCCTCTTCTCCCTCCAGCCCTGACCCACGGGGGCGACGGCTGAGATTATGGAAAAGAATTTCTAAAGGTGGCTTCTTGGGCCCTAGTGACTTCACCGGGTTCTGGTTTTCCTTTCAACCTCCCCAACCGTGCAGGTTCTGGTGGCAACGAGTTGAGGTTTAGACACGGAGAGAAACTGCGATGTTGCAGACAGCCCGAGGACCTCGAATAAAACCGCAGCGTGTGTGACAGTGATTGGCAGAGAGGGCAGCATGGCAGCGCCCTGGGCGAGGAACAAGTGCCCGTCTGTGGAAGGAGCACAGCCCAGAGCGCACCGCGCCTTCCCGGAGGGGGCCTGGGACCCGCCAACAGTGTTTCTTTGTGCTCCGGGCTCCCGGGACGGACGGCCTGAAGCTGGTAGCTAGAAGTCTAGCCGCCAGGCAGCGGTTTAAATCAAAATAATCACTTTAAGAAACGGTAGGGAGCTTAGCTGGAGAACCATTTCCTCTGCCCTGAAATGCTAAAAACACGTCCTGATTTATGCCGTTGGCTCCGGGCAGCTCGCTAAAACGTTCAGGGTGCTGCTGACACCTCCCCTCTCCCTCCCCCACTTTGGGGATGAAAAACAGTTCAGAGGGAGAGTTTGCGGAAGGCCTTTAGTGCCAGAGAGTGGCTGTTGAAAGGACGCAGGTCTGCAGGGAGGTGGCGATGGGGTGAGATGTGTGGCCAGCTGGCTGGGAAGTGCGTGCTGGGGCTGGCTTCGTTCTCTTCTGAACTGAGAGTTTTAGGAAGCTGTGCTCTGCTTCCTAGCTCTGCTTCCTAACTCAACGGGGTTCCTTGAATTTGATGTTGGAGATTCTCATTCCTTAAAAGAAGCAGGGGCAGCGCCTGACGCTCGGGGGGCGTGCCAGTTGAGGCTTCGTGGTGAGGGTGGCGCTGCCCCTCGTGCCCCACCTCTGTGTCCAGTCCTGGGCTTGACCTAACGCTGCCCTGGGGGTGATGTTACCGTGTCACACGGCTTCTTCTCTCCACCAGGGATGAGGTCGTCTCAGTTTTTTCCATCAAGCAGGTGTGGATTTGGGGCTGGAGGCTGACTTCCTCCCCATGGTGGCAGGTGGGCGAGCGCCACACTGACGGGGTGAAGGGGCCGACCGTGACTTGGGGTCCTGCGCTCAGACCTCTGCGGCCCTCATCTCATCCTTCTCATCCTTGGTCCAGCGCGAGCCTTCTGCCCTCCTCCGCTCGGGTGGGGTCTCGTCTGTTGGCTTGTGTTTTGAACACGTGCTGCCTGTGCTCAGGGTGAGTTGGATCTGGTAGCTTCTTTTAACAACTCTGTCGCTGGGCAGGGATGACCTCCCAGGACAGGTGGACTCTGCCAGGTGTCTGGGGAGGCTGGAGTTTCCCGGAAGGGGGCGGGCAGGAAGAGAGAAGAAGGGTGGTGATGGGGCCAAGTTCCTGTCTGCCCCGTGGAGTAACTGCATGCAGACATCGAGGCACATGTAGAAAGACACAGCTTTGTGTGCGTGGGGAGGGCGCATCTGTGGACACAGTGCTTGCTGAGCAGGAGCAAGCTTGTGGGAATGGGGCCGAGCCCTGCAGCGGAAGTCCATGTCCTCCCACGAAAGGAAGAGACTGCAGTAATACCCCCTCTACCCCAGTCTAGATTCGCATTTCAGACAGGGGCTGTGGGCTGTCGGGGTGTGTTACGTGGGGGACGAAGAGCACTCAGTGAGTTTAGGATAAACAGGTTGTCTTGGTGGGGCCATGTGGACCTTTGACCCACTCCTGCACCCCTGCCTCTCCCTGGGGGAGTGTGGAGTGCCCCCCTCGGATGGGAGCTGGGTGTGTCCCCGGGCCTGTGGTCACAGTCTTTCCACCAGCCCACTGGCCCGTTCCCGGGCCCCAGCCGTCCTCTGTTCCCAGATTCCCTGGGTAACTGCAGGCGCTCCCTCCAGCTCCAGCGTGCTTGTGCCCATGTAAACACACGAGGGTCACACTCTCACCCCAGTTGTTCTCTTTTAAATTCATATTCTCCCGGCAAGTGCTCCCAAGTATCAATCAGAAAAGCATGTCCAGAAAGCCTTCTTGGAGGGTAGGGTGGGCTCCACCTGTGGGCAGCTGGCCATCTCAGTCCAAGGGATGGGAAGGAACGGGCCGTGAGAGGATGCTGTCCTGCTGACACGGGGCCAGGAGCCTGAGATAACTCTGCGATGTGACGTCCACGCCTTTTCCCTCCAGCCACGTGCGGGTAGCTCGGGGCCCTACACACCAGTAGACACGTGGCTGGCAGCACAAGGCCCCCAGGTCCTGGGGTTGGGGTGGCAGAGAGAACCTGGCACCTCTGCCCTCCCTCCTCCCTTGAGGCACTGGGCACTCCCGGTCTCCTCGTTTGATGCCCTGCTGGGGCCCGGGTCCCCAGCATCCCTACCCAGCTCCATCCTCGAGGGAGAATGAAAAGGTTGAAATGTTCAGAACTGACTGTCTGGGCAAAGTGGACTGTTTCTCCTTGTTGTCTTGGATTCAGGGACGCTGCAGGCAATTCGAACTGGCCCTCCTGTGTTGTCCTTAGGTGACGAGGAAGGAGAGGGAAATGGTGGCGGGGGGCTTGAAGCTGGGCCAGCACAGCACGGCCCCGGGTGGGTTTCTCCTGCAGGGGACACTGCTGTGCAGGGTTGGGAGTGGGCGCCTGACTGCCAGCCTGCAGGCGTGGGCCTCAGCATCCTCAGCTGACCCATGGGATAACATTGGGGTCACGAGGGTCGAACGGGATGACGTCAGGCTGGCGTCTGGCACACAGGCCGTGTGCACTGGCTGTTCCTGAGACATGTAGCAGCAGGATTAATACCTACAACAGATATGCAGGAGGGCTGAGGACCAGGAGTAGGTTTGAGAAATTAGGGGAGGAAGAAGATTAAGAAATCCTTCCCAACACCGACTGTCCGTCTTGCGGGAAAACTTGGTTTTTGACAGCCTCTCCTCTTTGTGCTTTTCCTCGCCTTTCATTCCTTCTTTCCTACCCTGTCTCTTCTTTGTTCAGCACTGGCTGAGCAGATCTGGACTGGGGTTCCATGGCCTGTTACCAAGCATAGGGCGAGAGGCCTGGCCCAGCTGGGTTACTGCCGGGCCTTGGAGAAGGTGCCCTGTCTTCTCTTTGGGAAATGCAGACAGAGATGCTCTCAGATGCTCTCAGGTGCCAGGTCCGGGACAGAAGATGGAGGAAAATGCACCAGCTTCTGACGGTTGAGGTGCCCTTAACTTAAGAAGAGGGAGTTCATGAAGAGGCAGACCAGTGGGGATGGCATCAGGGCCTCTCCCGGGCCCGGGAGGTGCTGCCAAGAAGCTGGAACTCCAAGGCCTTGAACACTGGCAACGTTGGAAGCTGGAGACACAAGCCATCCGGAGAGCTCAGGTGGCGACCTGGGGGCAGAGGGGGGGAGGGAGGCCACTTAGGAGCCCCTCCCACCTAATCCTCTCGTGGGGAAATAAAAAGGGATGCTTGCAGACGTCCCTGCAGACCCACATCCGCTCTTATTTGTAGATTACCTAGTAGCTGGATTTAAAATCTTATCACCTTTAATAGACCAATGAACACGGTCTTTTAAAATTAACTTCCTTGGAGGGTCTCTGACCTCAGCGGGTCCTGGTGGGGACCATCTTAGGGCCTGTAACTGGGTTCCAAAGTTGGGCCCGCGCTGCATTCTGAGGCCTAGGGAATTTATTAACGTCTGTTCAGTGGACGAGCTTCCAAAAAGCATTGATGCCGCAAAGAGAAAGGTGTAGATTAGAAGATTGCTTTACATCAGCAAGATGTTTTGTAAGTGATTGAAAGAAACATGCTTTTGGAGCAAGAGGATTATGGTTCACATTGCATCCTAAAATAAAAGGTAGCAGGAGTGGGAAATTTTATTACACGTATCTTGATCTCCAGGTAGCGTTGTGGCATCAGCTGAGAAAAGTGACTTCAGGCCCCTGATGCCACCCCAGGACACCACCCTCCCCAGACGCACACATACACACAGACAGAGACACACAGACACATAGATACATATGGGCACACAGAATGACACACATGGACGTGGAATGACACACAGACACACGCAGATACACTTCCTGACACAGACACACTGACACACACACACTCATAGACACAGATACACACAGGCACACAAATGCACGCAGCCTCTCATCTGGCCACAGTGGCTATTGGAGGAGGTGTTCTGGTCAAGACACAATAAGCCCAGCACCCCTCCGCTCTCCCGTGAAGCCCTTCCTCTTGTCAGATCACTAAGTTTACTCCTGGATCCCGTCACCGGCATCTGTGTTGTTCACCGTGCCCAGCAGCGCAGAGGGCCTTGGGCCTGTGCAGTGTGAGCTCCAAGCATCTTTATTTTAACGTCCTTTTGACTCCTTGCCCAGGATCAGTTATGAGGTTTGCCTCTCAACCAAAGTGAAACGTGCCCACTTTTCCTTCAGAGCTCACAAAGAAACCTTCTCTCTGGTTTCTGCCGAAGCAGACGTGCGCTGTGTTTCTTGTTCCTTGCACCCTTTTATTGAAAACTCCAGAGCGGAGCGTTTGCTTTTATGAATGCCGGGTTTCAGGAAAATGCATCACATCTGTAATGGTGACGTGCGTAAACACGCGATGCCTGTCCTGCTCTCTTAAAAGGCCCTGGTAAGATCGATCACGTTTTCTGACGGCTCGGGGCCTCTGTCCCCAGAGCCTGGCTTCTCCCCCTCCGGAGAGGATGGAGCCGTGCTGAGGGTGACCCCCCTGTGCGCCCATGTGGGGCCCAGGCCCTGGCCTGCAGCAGACCCGCTCAGAAATGGAGAATTTTTGAATTCGAGGTTCTAGATCAGACTGGAAACACCTCCCCCCCCGGGTTTTGATCTGTCAGTGTTTTTGTGTCTTGTTTTATGAAGACGCGATGTATGAGGTAGAGGGGAGGGCAGAGCAGGCGGGACAAGGTGGTTCTGGAATGTTCTGGGTGCTGGGAGCGGGGGGGAGTCACTGCAGACGTGGGGGGAGGGTGGCTGCAGCCCACCTCCGGGCCAGGAGGCACACTCGGGGCTGAGGGGCCGCTCCGGGGCGTTTGGAGGAGAGGCCTTGCCGCTCAGTTCTGCACCGCTTGGGCCTCCCGACCAGGGAGGGCTCCTGGTGGACGCGCCCTCACACCTCCTCTCTGGGCCTCCAGGCTAATCCCGTCTCAAACTTGTGGTTTGGGTGGCTTGCTCTGTCCCCAGATGGCCTCATACCGCCTGGTTGAATTTGCCTCTACGCGCTCTCAGGCGTAGCTGGGCTTTTCAAAGGGATACTCTTTTCCTCTATGATGAGTTGCCGTGGACACACCTTTCAGGGTCCAAAGGGAGCGTTGTACACATCAGGGGTGCCCAGGTTAAGGAATATGCTAAAGATGTGAACTGCCTCATAAACTATAAATCTCAAAAGAAACTCGTGCCCAAGGCAGGACACGCGCCGGTCAACATGCATGTGGGAACCCAGCCTTGCGGGGGCAGTGGGAGCACGCATCGTTTCTGTTTTTTCTAAAATGTGTATTTCGTGTGGCCGTTTGACAATGGAAACAATCATTCGAGGCTTTTTTTTTTAAATTTTTATTTTATTTTACATGTTCCAGTCCGAATGTGTGAGCAAGTGGCCCTTTACATCTCTTACTCTTTTACTGCTCCTTTGTAGTTCAAAATCAAGGTATGAGGAAAATAAATTAAACCTACCACAGTGCTTAAACGTGATATTTTTTCCTACTTGCCAAATGTATGTAAATCAATCTAAGAACCCTGAGCCTTAAGAAAATTTCTTGTGCGCAATTGGAATCTTTCCTCTCCTTTTAAAACAATTTAAACATCTTGAAAACGAGACAGCTGGGAAATGAACAATTTATGAGGAGCCTTTGAGAATAACTGCTGACCCTTTAATTGAGCGGCCTCCTCCCCACACCCTCAAGATCTCGCACCTTTGGATGGCGCTCATAAAACATGCAGGGGTGGAGGGGTTTGTTGTAATATAGCCAGGTTTTTTTTTTTTACTTCCCCTCTTACTTAAACAATTAAGTCTCAGCTTATAATATTTGGTGATTTTTTATTGTTATAAATTTTAGTTTCATTGTAGTGGATGTGACCTCATTTTTTATGTGTATATATATATATGTGTGTGTGTGTGTGTATATATAAGACCAGGAAACGCTGCAGAAGAGAAATTCTTAAGGAAAGATTTAATAATACACACACATATATAAAGTCTTTTTATCTGAAATGAACTTTTAAAATAGTTTTTTTGGACACACATTCCTTAAAGAAAAATGACTTCATGAATTTTCTTCTGAGGGTTCTCTAGTCCAATAATCTTAAACTATTGTAACTTCTTTCCTTTGGAAACAAACATTGACCGGAGTTGCAAACAGAAATCACTCCAGTTTAAAATATTGTACTCGTCCAGTGCATTAGAGCAGACACACTGAAGGAGGGGGCAGGGCTCAGGTGGCCCGAAGTGTCCTTACCTGGCACCTGGGCTGGGAGGCTGGAATCCCAGACCCTCAGAGGATGCTCTTCTCTTCCCAGGCGGGGGAAGAGAAGTCTCACCTGCTGGTGGTTCTGGCTCCCCAGGGGAGTGTTCTGGGATACCGGAAGCTGAGGGAGCCAGGCTCATGAGACCTGGGCTTAGGAGTGGCACAGCACCACTTCTGCCTTATTCTTTGGGTCAAACAGCCATGGAGCCCACCCCAATCCAAGGGGAGGTGGGTGAGGACTAGGGCATTTGTTCCATCTTCAGCACACCCTGCTGCACCTCCCAGACACCTGTGATTCTCCCTTTGGACCATCTCAGTGGCCGTCATCTTCAGAGTTTGCTGAACCCATCTGCATGCTCAGAGGCTCTGAGTTCATTGGTCCAGGGTGTAGTCTGGGAAGATGTATCATTTTAAAGTCCTCTCAGGTAGTTCTGAAGTGTGGCCAAGGTTAAGAGCCACTGTCATGATTGAATAGAAGCAGGCGTTTGGTATGTGAGCTGATGCACATAGTAGGGCCTTAGTAAATACCCATTTAGGGGGGTGGGTTTTCCTAAGATAGCTGCTTGGGCAAGGCGTGAGTTGTTATGGAGCTGACTGTCAGATCCAGAAGGCCTGGATGCAACCAGGGGCTGCAGAGGGACTTTGGTCCAGATGTCCCTGTCCTCTGCAAGAGCCTCACAGCGCTGCCCCCCAGGCGCCAAGTGCCTGTTAAGTCCTCGACACGACTGTGATGCAACGATCAGAGAGGCTGGAGAGACTGGGAAGACCACGGCTCCGAGAAGCTCTGAAACTTGCTGTGAGCAGCAGCTATGCTGTCCCCAGATCCTGGGTAGGGCAGGCCCTGCATCCTCCCAGCGGTGAACACAGGAGACCTGGTCCAGGACATTCTTAGTAGCACTGTACACGTAAGTACAAAAGGAACACTTCAGCCACACATGACAGTCGTGGGCAAATCCCACCACCAGGATGTCAAACCAGAGAAGGGAGCTGCAGCGAGCCTGTGGGATTCCAACGTGCAGAGTTGGTTTTTTAAAATCCACAAACAATGTAGGTGGCAGAAGGATGCAGAGAAGTAGGGAAATGATTACCACAAAGCACTGTCACAACATCGAGAAGTGGTCACCTTTGGAAAGGGAAGGACACACCGAAGAGACATCCGTGGGGAGTACTTTTGTAGCGTCTTCTTGGAAAACAGTTCTCACAGAGCATCCTTCCCAGGCTGGAGGGTGGTTTTGCCCCCACGGGTTAGGCCCAGTGCCACAGATGTGTCCTTCTGCCTCCTCCCTCAGTGGCAGGTACTTTTGTCTGCAGGCCTTTGCTTCTCTTGCCTCTGTGCGTCTTCCTGCGGAGACATTGTTCACTGTTATTTACACATCTTAACGAAAGATGCCCAGTGCTGATGCTGCAGGCTCCTCAGTCCATGGCTGTGAGTTGGGAGTGTTACTGGGGATATCTTTCCTGGTCGGTGATGGGGAAGCGGAGGAGAGACCTGTCTTGGCACTTTAACCCGAAGCATGCCAGGGCTGTCCCCGTGATACTGGCTTGCTGTTCCTTCTGCTGATGCCTTTTCAGGATATATGGGGGCTGGGGCGGTGGGTGTGTAGAGAGAGCGATGGAACCCTTAAACCAATGCCACAATCCAGTGAAATCGCAGATGTCTTAAAGAAGCCACTAAAATCGGAGTGTTTTATGAAGACGGGACAAAGCTATCTGTTACACGCGTTTGGAAAACGAGGCACATCTTTGCTTTTGGAAGCAAGCCGCTCTCTCTGAACCAGCTGGTTTGGCTGGGCTGGTTAGGAGGGAGGTGTTGGCAGAGCAAGCCTCGTAGACTGCTTCCAGCAGGAGGGCAGCGTGGAGACCGAAGGGGCCATGTTTCTGGAGGGCCTTCGGGCGTCTTAAATTCTGTCGCCGTGTGTTTAGACCTGTGCACGCCCTGGCCCTCCTCCTGGCCCACCCATTCGCCTGACGCTTGTGCTCAGACAGAAGGCAGAGCGCATTCTTGGGCTGGACTGAAAAAGCAATCATTTCCTGGCAGAGGGCTTGGTCCAGTTATAAAGTGGCCTCCCTAGAGCCGAGCCCGTGCTATCGGGTTTTATTAGAGCTGTGTTTATCTTGAGCCCCGTGGGAGTCAGAGCCGTTACTCCAGTGGAACTTTTAGGTAAACCTTCGGGCTGAGTCTGATGGACCACACCTTCTTTCCTTTCAGGACTCACGAAAGTTTTTCTCGGCCTTAAAATCGCACGAGCTTTCACTTGGGACCCATAGCTTTTGAGAAGGCTTTAAAAATTCAATTCCACTTCGGTTTTTCATTTTGGAGTTTTAAGTGTTTGGATAGATGGGTCCATTACCCAGCGTCGTGGGGTCTTTTTGGGGGGGGGGAGGGGCTGGAACATAAATCTTGCTGACATTTGCTTTGCTCGGGGCTTTAAAGAGCAGTCCTGCTGACGTGTGCGTGGGGGACATTTTCTCCTCATTGCTGCATGTGTGAGGCTTGGCGGAGAGGTCTTCCACCTCCGCTAGAGTTAGATGTAACAAAAATTCAGACAGGGCACACGCCAGGAGTGAGTCAGGACTCTCATTTGCTTTGTGGCCAGATTAAAAAATGAAGCACAAAACACAGTGGCCCTTCACGCAGGGCTGGCTTTAAGAACTAGCAGCCGTCCAGTGAGCTGTGGGTGGTAGGTCTGAATTGGGGGAGATTCTGGTCTCGGTGGTGGCAGAGGAGCTGGTGAAGCCTGGGGGTGGGGGGAGGTGTGTCCCATGCCTGCTCCCACTCCCACTGTGGCAGTCCTGTCCCCTGAGCCAGGGCTGTGCCTTTGTCTCTGAGTAACAAGATTTATGGACGCTTTGTCATGGATATCAATTTGCAACCTGAGATGGATTTTTTACTTTCCCTTCATCAGCTGCAGTGGAACTTGGATGAAATGTACAGCCCTGCAGTCCAGGTGGATGGACTAGTCCCTCTCCTCACCCTCTTGGACCGTTTCTGACCTCAGCCAGCAGTGCCCGAGGCTGGGGGCGAGACCAGGGAGAAATCGTGCTCATGACTGCCTTGGATTTTCCAAAAGCTGGGCTGGGAAAAAGCTGTTCTGATCAGTGCATTCAAGCCTACCCAGCAGGGCCCAAGGAGCTCGCTCTCAGATCATGGGGAGGAGGGAACTTGAGCCTGCTCTCCCCGTGTGGGGCCCAGAAGAATGGACCTGGGGGAGGGTGGAAGGATAGGAGTTGAGGAGGGCAGTAGTCACGTCACACGGGATCTGCAGGCTGGGGTGGGACTTGGGCTGTTCTCCTAGAGAAGGCGAGGCACCAAGAGATGTGCACAGAGCAGATGTGTGGGTACCCGTGGGGGGCCCAGGGATCCCGAGCGCCTGGAGGATGTGACCGCCCTGTACTGGGAGGGGGAGTGGTGGCTGGACAGGGGGCTGTGATGTGGGCCTGGTGCATTTGCCTGCCGGCCCTGTTCCTCTTCTGGGCTACTGTGGGATCTGGGGGAGACTCCGCCTGAGCCAGCGCCCTGCCTGTGTTTTTCAAGTCTGGGGGTGCTGAGGGGGTCCTCATGGGAGAGCTGTCTGCAGCAGAGCCCCGAGGGCTGGCCCTGCACCTCTTCTTGGGGACCTCTCCTCACCTACCCCGGGAGCCCTTTTTCCGCTGAGGTTCAGGGCTGCAGGAGGCCCCTGTCCGTCCCCAAGGTGGAGATGGCATTTCTGTTTCTCTGTTGTTTTGGAGTGATCTGGGGCTCACTCAGGCTTCCACAAGAGAAACAGAACCCGCGTGAAGAGCTTTATCGTGAGGAACTGGCCTGTGGTGCTGCGAGGCAAGCGGAGACCCGTTGTCGTGCAGGCCGCGTGGACGGGCTGGACTCTGGCTCTGGCTGAGGCTGCTGCCCGCACGCCGCAGAACGCTGTCTTCCTCAGGGGACGCGCTGCCCTGCCCGGAGGCTGGTCAGCTGATCGCTCAGGCTGAGCGAGATCTTCTAGGGCGACCCCCTTCCTTGAAGCACGCTGGTGATGGACGTCAGTCACATGCGACACATGCCCTTCTCTTTGATGGAATGGCCAGACTGTAGCCAGCACGTGGACGTGGCCATCACGGGAGGGGAAGTGAGAGGGGATCACACCATCTTTTCTCTGCCATCTTAATACTGTAACATCTCACTGATATTTTTTTAAAAAATGTATCAGTGTTTTCATCTGTAGCTGATTCAATGTTTAAATTTTAAAGTAGAAAACAGTACCAGTATCAATCTAAAGAAAGATTCCCCCTCCTGGGATGACATGGACCAGCAGGCCACTGTGTTCTGGGCACTGTGTGTGCCTCTCTTGGGCTCTCTTCATCTCAGTTCTGCAAGGTCAGCCTTGCAGTGACTGGTCAAGATCACCAAGCAGTCAGCCTGAAAGTCCAACCAGGACAGAAGCCCTGTGCCCAGCTCCATGTGTGGTGTCTTTGGTCCGGGGAATCTTGAGTCGGGGATGTGATTGGTTTGTACTTGGCCTCACACAGCATCTTTTTACAGGGGTGGGAGATAGGGCTGTCCTTTCTGATGGTGCAAGCCTGGTCTGCCGTTGCTTTGCCTGCTTTTCTTAAAGGGAGCAATCTTATATACACAGCTACCTCTAAGAAATAGTAGTGTGAAATCCTTGATTCCTTCCAACCAAAAACTCTCCTGGTTCCTTCCAGGAAGTCATTTGATTCATCCATCCCTAAAACCGGGCTTCCTGCTCCCATTCTTTTTCTTAAAAACAAACTTATGTTGCAAAAGTAATAATAGAAAATTTTTATTCTATTCTATTCTATTCTATTCATTTTAATTTTTAATTTTTTAATTTTATTCCTATTTGTATTTTATTCTATTTTATTTTTATACCTGTTATTTTTTTATTCCTGTTAAAATTCAAATGAAAAACGATGTGTCATGTTAATTCTTACCTTTCCATTTCTCGAAGCAAATGTAGTTACTGGTAACAGTTTGGAGTTTAGCTTTCCAAACTTTTTTCTCTATATACAAACTGTGTGTGTGTGTGTGTTTAAAAAATGTTCATATTAACTTTTTTTAGGAAACTCTTCTCTTAATATTGTAACATAGACATCATTTACTTCAAGGATTGGTTGTATAATTCTTTCTTACTCTTTTTAGTGGCTGCAAAATAAACTAGAAGCTCCATTTCCTATGTAAATAAACTGATGGCTGCCCGTGGCACGGCTGCTGGGGTCCTCTCCGCTAAGTCTCCACGTATCTGCTTCCACAATGGGGCTGTGCATTGTTGGCCAAGTCTTCCCAAACCTGCTGATGGGAGCTTTGTTTGTTTTCACACATACATAACTTAATCACATAACCCACTGGGGTACAGTATGCAAAGAAAGGAAAACTCAAGGTGAATGCTCTGAAAATACAGAATGAGAAAAACTTATTAAAACTTAGCTGTTGATTTAGATATACGTCGTAATGAAAATTGATGAGGGTTCTGTATTTGGTTTCATAGGTGTATGTAAACATGTCACTTTAAGAAAACCAAACCAGGAAATAGAGAATACATTTATGAAGAAATGAACGTAAACAAAAATCAGTAGATTTTTCACTCAAAGAAAGGGCCTGGGCTCTGCATCAGTAGATTGATTAATGATGGTTCATTTCTATGTTTTGGGTTAAATTAAAATATTTATTGTAGGGGTGCATCACTTTTTATGGTTTCCCCACTTTATGTCATTGGCTTCCGCTAATCAACCATCTGTAAATCCTGATCATGTTGGTAAGAAGGTGTCACCTGATCTGTATTCCAGAATATGGTTGTGCCTTCATTTCATCACTCCCCACTTTAATTATTTAAATTTTTCTTTCACGTGGTTCCTGGTACAGATTATGCTGGAGCTTGCGGCCTGCTGTGAAATGCCTTGTTTAATTACAGACGTGCATGTAAACGCGGTCCTGCATTTATAAGGATGGCCCAGAGTGTTGATTCATTTGTCTCACTCTGAATGCACTGCAGGGAGGTGACTGCACGTGCAGGGTAGTTTACTTAGAGGTGGGACAGTGTGACAATGGTTAGTTAATGTATATTTAAGCTATAGCTTGAGGTCATTTGCAAGTGGAATTCTCCCTCATTCTCAGCTTGTGTTTACTTTCTGATGTCTGTAATCATTTAGACACTATAAATAGGGAGATTATGAGATGCCCAAAAGGCTTTTAAGAAAATTAATCACACATTTCTCATTTTACAAAACTGTAGGAAACTAGAGATAGAAGGATAACTTTTTATAATGTTAATTAATATCTATGCCGAGCTAAAAACAAACATTAGTGGCATAACCTAGATATTCCCATTAACATCAAGGCCGGTTAAAAAAGGCTTAGGTCTTGCCAATGTATTAAGACATGAAACAGAAACAAGGGGAGATTTATGGATAATACAAGATCTAGTTATTGTTTTTATGAGACCGTGTATCTTAAAAACCCTAATAAATAGACTAAAAACTTCTTAGAATTAGTGAATTCAATAATACACTTAGAAAAGTATATATTGGAAAATCTTTCCTATATATCACCAAAAATCAGAAGCTGTATATGGGGGAAGAATTCTATTGTGAAAAGCAAAACCAGATAAACCATTTCATCATATCATCAAAAACATGTAGACTGTTTTGAAGTAACCTAAAAACTTTACCAAAGGATATGAAATCATGTTTAAATAATGAAATTTTAAAAAGGACAATAATTTATTCATGCTCTAGAAGATGAAATGTTGTAAAGATGTCAGTTCTTCTCGGGGTAGCAAACGTTTAAAATAATCTCAGTCCACATCCCAGTGGGACTTTGAGGGAGGGACACTGGACAAGATGACCCCAGGGATTATCTGGGAGAATAAAGAAGTGGTTAAAGGGCCGAGAAAATTCTGAGTATGAAAAATGATAAAAGAAGATCTCTACTATGTTTAATACTATGTTGTAAAGCTGCAAACGCTAAAACAATATGGTGCTACGCCAAATGATGACGAATAGGAGGGCAGGAAAAGGACACTAGTAAGTTCACAAAAGAAGAATACTAACGGGGGAACAGAAATGTCAACGGCCGCAGAATTCTTCAGAATCCAGAAATGGATATTAAGCTTAGTGGTGAACTACTTTTCGGCTATCAAATTGCAGAGAGTCTTAGAAAATGACAGTTTTATGCACGGCTGATAAATGTGTAAATTGGACCAGTCTTTGACCCAGTGCTTTCACTTCTAGGAGTCCTTCCTGAGAACATGGGGAGAGAAATAAACAAAGATTTACAGATGGGGATGTTTATCATAGCTTTATTTGGTCCAGTTGATGATGAGAAACAGTCTGAGTGTTCCGTAGCTGGAGAAGGGTGAAGTAAATGTGGTAAACTACGTAGAGAAGTATTTTGTAGACGTTAAAAAAAAAATCACATTTTCTAAAATAGGTAGCCAGTGGGAAGTTGCTGCACAACATAGGGAGATCAACTCGATGATGGGTGATGACTTCGAGGGCTGGGATAGGAAGGGTGGGAGGGAGTCACAGGAGGGAGGGCATATGGGGATATATGCATAAATACAGCTGATTCACTTTGGTGTACAGAAGAAAACTGGCACAACAGTGTAAAGCAATTATATTCCAATAAAGAGCTTAAAAAATCACATTTTCAAAAAATAATTAATAATACAGCAAAATCTTCATGATAACAATGTTATCTATAATGATATGGAAAAAATGTATAATGTAATATTCATCTGTTCAGCTAAGACATGCAGAATGCTTATTATGCACCAGGAAGTGCCCCAAACTCCCAGGATCTGTCTGAATTATGTAGAGGATTCCCTTCCTCATAGGGCATAGAGGCCAGGGAGGAATCTAACAATGTAATATTGATGATATAATGATGTAATAACAAAAAGCTCAGTTTAGGAACTAACTCTGACCTTGTAACAAAGAGTGTTTGTGTCGGTGTGTATAGCATGTATCTAGTTTGGGAAGCCAGAACAAAATGCACCCAAATTTTTATACTGGCTTTGTCTGGGTCAAAGTATGACAGGTGATTTTTTTGGTTCTTTTCTTATTATGCTTTTCCAGTTTTTTAATAAAAGCTGACTTAGATTTTTAGTAATCAGAACAAAGCTAAAAAAGAACCGCCCCTCCCAAGCTCCCTTTCTCAAAGTGTTACACACACAGTAATTTGCAGACACAGTAACTGTTGCTTATTCGCATTTACAAAAGATCATTTGCAGAATCCATGAACTGACCACTGGATTCTGCCCAACCAGTTACCCTGTACAGTTGCAGGGTCACGGAATTTAACCACGATACAGTCTGGGTTTTTCTCTGGGTTTTTTGTTTGTTTAGGAACACTTTGGGTATAACACAAATAAAGATGTGGGTATGTGAGGGTTAAAAATAGCATGAAATTAGAAATGGGGCCTGGAGAGTATGGGGGACACAGACTGGTACAAAAGTACAATAATAAAGTTAGTGTGGGTGGACTGCTTACTGCTGATCAGTGTCCTACCCTCGTGCATTTCACCTTGAGAGGCATCTTCCCCCGTTTACGGATGGCCTGGGGCCTGCATGTTCCCTGGGCACGTCTGTCTCCTAGTTTATGCTTGGCTGAGCTGGGATTTGAACCCAGGGAGCAAAATCATAAGACACCCACAACAAGGACATCGGCATTCCCTCCAGAAAAGCAGTTATTTCCCAGCAGCTGGGGGCCAGAACCTTCCCAGTTTCCCACCCTGTTAGACTTTCATAGAAGCCACAAGGGAGAGGACCTGAAAGCCGCTGTCCCTCACGCCTGTGGCTCACAGCTCACTGAATGAGCCAGAATGCCTGTCACTGGTGCATTTGCTAATGGAGGGACCTTCTCTTTTTTTTTTCTCTGCTCAAAAATCAGAGTGTTCGTCCAAGTCAGCAATTTGTGGCCACGGAGAAAATCTGAGGATTCTCTCTGTGGCTTTGCTAAATTGATGCTTCTGCTTTCACAGTCCAATTCAAAAGTCCTGTGATATAGAAAAATATGCCATGTGATTGGTGGCCCCATTCCTTGGGAGGTGCTTCCTAAAAGATGGGATTTGGGATGTTTCTTCAAAGCTCCCCCTCCTCCCCTCCCAGGACTCAGGCCGGATATCCCTGCAGAAATCTCTGTAAATAATTTGGGCCATGGCAGCTCTCCAGACCCTCTAAGGGATGGTTTCTCAGATACTTTGCTTTCTTTTTTCACATTTTTCACCCCAGAGTCCCTAGAGGCGAGTTGAATATGAGTGGGGACCTACTGGTTGCAAGTTTGGAAGGTCTGACGCCTCTACACCAGATACCCAGGGTGGGAGTGGGGCCTGGGCCTGTCCTGAACTCAGCTCTCCTACAGCATCTTCTCTCGTTTGGGTGCAAGTGGCCCGAGAGCAGTTTTCACTTTGTTGCTGGTCCCCAGTCTTCCAGGATTACTGAAGGCTTACTTCCACATCCGGGGAGGCGGGCTTGTTTGAAGGGCTTCTGTGTATTACAGACGCGTTGCCAGTGGTGGAAACAGATGTGTGTGTTTTTCTTATTGTCCCCCATGTCTGAAAGACACATGTTATTTGTCACTGGCTTCCAAAAGGCCACAAAGAAACATTCAGCGGCTCAGTCATGTGGCCTGTCTGACTTGGGGCACATTACTTAGCCCAGAGCTCCCTCTTCCCTTCATTTCCTGGAGGCCAGAGGACTGGGCTGCCCCGTGAGCAGTGCTCGTCACTGGGTTAAGGGGCCTTGTTTTGGCAGAGAAATTATGGCTGCCAAGAGGCCTTGCTGGGCCCTCCCCTCCTGCCAGGGCAGGCTGCTTCCTAATTGCAAACACATGGGCTCGTTCCAGAGCACGGGGACAGATTTCAGGTCCTGCCTGGTGAGAGCCGTGTGTATTTCATCCCGATGCCCTGTTTCTCGTCAGGGAAACTGGGGTGCCACATACCAGGGACAGCAGATAGCTGCCTCCCAAACAGGCCTGCCTCGAATGTTTTTGGTGTAAGTTGGTGAACGTTGGGATTTGGTTGTATTTCAGTCATCCTCTATTTCCTCCTGCATTTTTGGTGCATGATTTTGAAGACTTGTCCCCTTTCCTTTCTCTTGGTCTGAACAGATTTGTTGTTGTAAATAAACTTCTTGAATGCACTGTATCTCGCAGAGGGATGCCCTTCACACATGTTTCTGGGCTTTGGCCACGTTTGGTTTGGTTCAGGGATTGGCAGTGACCCCATCTCCCAGTGCACACGAGTCCCCAGGGTGGCTGGCGCTATGGTGCGCAGGGGCCCGGTTTAGAGTCGCAAGGGTCCCTGCGGTCACAGCAGAGTGTGGGGTTGTGGGGACCTCACAGGCTCATATCAGACCCACCTGCTTTCAGTGCCCACTTCCTGGTGGCTCTGCCGCCTGGTCACCTTCTTTACGTCCGATCTTGATCTGCAAAATGCCAGCATCAGTGTCTCCCGCAGGAGGTCGTGGTGATTATGGGGCGCGTGTGACGTAGAGGCCACGTTGCATTGCTTTGAGCTAACGGCTGATTGTGAGAGACCTGCTCTCTAAGAGCTGGGCTTGAGGACCTGAGGGCAGTGGGGAAAGAGCAGCCGCAAGCTGTGAGGGTCTTAGACGAGCTGCCACAAATCCAGCATGTACAGAATTTCAAGGAATTCAGGAGATTGAGAAGCCTGGTGCATCAGGAAGTGTGGGGGTGTTGCATATCCGGGCTTTCCCTGAGAACCTGACCTAAACGAGCAGAATCCCTTTAATTCATCATCACCCTGCCACAGTGGGCCTCTTTCTTTTCTGTCACCTTTCAGTGCTGCAAGTTTTCAAGTATGTACAAAAGTTGAAAGAGAGTACAGCAGACACACGTAAACTCTCCACCCAGGTTCAACGGCCGGTGATGTCATGCCGTGTTTCTTGCTTTTTCTCTCTGCCCCTACACATGCATTTTGTAAAAATTGTTTGCAGGGGGGCGCTGGGCCCTCCCCATGGGCCTTTTTCAGCTCTTCCTGATCCTTAGACTTCTTTCAACCCCTGTGTCTGTTCTCCTGAGCTCTGTCCGCCCCTCGGTTTCCCTCGTGGAAGCTGGACCCACCCTGAACCAGCCTGAGTTCCAGCCCCTGACCCCCTGTGCCCTTTGGACTGTGCTCAGCTGGACCATCCGTCCCAGGAGCACCCAAAGAGCAGGTGCTGCTGCTGGGGACCTGATTGAGAGCATGCAAGGGGATGACTCCCAGCCAGGCTCTAGGTGGGCAGTGCCTGGGTCTCATCTTGTCCTGGGATGAGTGGGCACGTGGTTGCTGTCTCCGTGGTGAAGGCCAACGGGTTGGCTGCATGGCTTCAGAGGGTCTGCATCTCAATTCTGTCCCATTTCTACTGTGTCATCCAGGACACAGCAGGATCTCGCAGGTAGCCGAGGCAGCGCAAAGCCATCCTGCTCTTGAGGGTACCTCGAAGGGGGCCTGGTCCAGCCTTACCTGCCTTGATTGTTCCCAGGGACTGAAGCTTCAAGGGTGCTGAGCAAGGGAACTTTGCTGATTTCTTGGGCCAGGATCCATGTGCCTTCTGTCTTGCAGACGGGACTCCGGGAGCCTATGTCACGTGGCTGGGGAGGAGGGAGACCTGGGCTCCTTGGGTGATGGTGGGTATCCAGTGGCCCCACTCCACCGAGTTGTCTCGGGGCTGAGTGCACGTGTGCGCGTGTGGCACTCAGCACGAGGCTGGCTCGGGAGATGCTGAGTAGTGATGCTGACCGTGCTAGTGTGTAGGCTCCCGGAGCTACTGGGGTCCTGGCTGGAGACTGCGATGTGAGGGTCTCCCCAGTGGAGATGTTTGGGTCCCAGGGTGAACGGCTGAGCCAAGCTTATGCTTGAGGGGGTGGGAGATGGAGGGTTGGACCCAGGCAGGTGGGCCTGCATCGCAGTGAGTGGACTGGGAGGGTGGGGTGACAGGAGCTGTGACCAGAGGGGCTGCACAGGGGTGGCTGCTGGACCTGCAGGGCTCGCTGAGGGAGCAGGCTGCTGGGAGAGCAGGCGGTGAGGGAAGAGAGGAGGTCAGGACAGTTCCAAAAGCAGACGCGCGGTCCGTGGTGGAGGGGAAACGTGGGAAACGTTTCTGAACCAAAGGGGAAGCTGAGACATGGTAACAGGCCGAATGAGCGCCCGTCACGTGCCGTGTGGGTCGGCTCCGGCTGCTGGGAGGGAGCACCGGGACTGGACGGCTTCAACACCAGGCACTCACTGTCTCACAGCTCGGGGGCCAGAGGTCCGAGGTTAAGGCGTCCACAGGGTTGGTTTCTTCCGAGGCCCCTCTTCTTGGCTTGCAGGCGGCTCTCGTATCCCTGTGTCTTCACATCATCTTCCCTCTGTGTGTGTCTGTCCCCAAGTTTCCCTTCTTTATAACGGCTCCAGTCATATTGGCTTAGGGTCCGCCCTGATGATCTCATTTTAACTTGATGACCCCTGTAAAGGCCCTCTCTCTAAATTAGGTCATATTCTGAGATGCTTGGGGTTAGGACTTCAGCATATGAGTTTGAGGGACACAGTTCAACCCAAACACGTACATAGGTTGTAAAGCACTGGGCTACATAATAACCCATTGTGCCTGCATGAGTTTGGGGGGGGCGGCGGGCGGGTGAGGAGAAAGGTGGTGACAGACCCTCACCATGACTGGATTGCAGCTGCTCCCATGGCTGTCACTCTTGGGATGGAATTGAAGTGGTCCCCAGGACACCTCCCTGCAGTGAGTTCTGGGCGTTCTTCCTCACCTGGAGCATGTTAGGCCATTCCCAGGGAAAACCTCCAAATTTGATTTTTCCAACAGTGTTCACCTGCTGTGGTTACAAACAAGTGGGCAAGCAGACACTGCTTTTCTTGGATTAGTAGGAAAACGGATGTGCGGCTGCTTGGGCACCTTCTGTGGTTGGAATTTCTGAACTGTTATTTCTTATTGATAGGTTTTCTCGCATAGCTATTAATAAGTGGCAAAATCTAATTAAAATTGAGAGGTCAACGCCCTTGTTAATGGTCGTTTCTCTTCCGCTTCTCCGTGGGCGAACCCACTGTGTGTTGCTTCTACAGGTGCCTCCACTTGGAAACACACGCCTTCCTCCCTTTTTGCTGCTGCCACCCCCGTGTCTCCCCTCTTTTTTTTTTTCTGTGTCCATCCTCTAAATGCTAAGGCCCAGGGCAAGCACTGCTCCCTTCCTTAGGCCACCCTTGCCCTCAGCATCTTTTGGAAGCTGAGCGTTCCTAGACACTCATCTCTTGTCCAGACCTGGTCATAGCAAGGTTTTCCTTTCCCTTTGAGAGTTTCCTTTGGGTCATTTTGGTGTCTCCAGACCACTTTCCTAAAATTGCTTTTGTTGCTCAAGAGGGCAACAAAAGCAACGTGTGGCCCTCAACGGTGTCAGGAACTGGAACCTGCGGACTGGACAGACTGGCCTTTTGAAGGGGAGGATAGAGACCCTCGGTATCACAGGTTCCATCTGGAGGGGAAGAGGCAGGAGGGAAGGGGCTGTGGGTTTGGGGGTGGATTGCGAGGAGAGCCAGGGTCTGATTGGTGGAAGCCTGGAGCATTTGTGCACAAACCCCAAAGGGAAAATAAACACTCCAGCCCTGGTATCCCTAGGTACCACAAATGGCCCAGGTGTGTGCACACAATGGAGGCAGCCTGGCTGAAACACTGGCTGCCCTACCCGGGGAAACAGAACCTCAGAGGACAAAACCCGAGTGGAGGTGATCACGGGGACAGTTTATGTGGCCCAGTGTGATCCCATCTGCACGGAGCACTTTCAGGTCTGTTCTGTCTTTCCGGCCCTGGCTTCGTGGACTGGAATTTCCTGGGGTCTCAGTCCCGGAGGTTCTGATTTCACTGCTCTCTGTGGGGCCCTGGCGTTGATCTTGCTCAAATTCCCCAGCTGATTGCAACACGCAGGCCGCCCTCCTCTGATCTCATCCACTCCCCCTGCCTTTTATATGAAGAAATTGGGGCTTAAGCAGCTCAAGAGGCCTGTCCAAAGCCAGCCCTTACTCGGTGGCTGGCAAAGCTCGGCTGGAATCGAGATTCCCGACTTCCCAAGGGTGAGGCACTGGTAGTGTGCCTCTCACAGTGGAACCCAGGTCGAGGCATGCAGATCTAAGGATGAGAGTTGTCTTTGCGATCCTTTCTTCTTTTTACATAAAAATTAACCTGAATTTTGTATTCTCCTCTGTTGCATTTACATGTTTGTTTTGATATTTTAAATTTCCCCCCAAATTTTGAGTTAAAAAAAAAAAACCACCCATACTCTGGGAAGATGGATTTGTTGCCCTGTGACTCTAGTCACACACACAGGCATGCACGTGTGCGCGTGTGCACACACACACACTCTTTATGGAAACATAAAGAGACCAGAGACATATACATATGTAGACACACATAGATACTCAACAAAGACATACATACGTACACAGGCATAAATGCACAGAGGCTTACATGCACATTCATAGACATTCACAGACATACAGAGGCACATACACAGACACACATACAGACACACACACACAGACATAAACACACTCACACACAGACTTCACCACTTACTGCCTAGGGGCCCCTCTGGGAGGAGACTGAGAAGCATGGCCGTTCAGTGTATTGGTAACTCTGCGAGGGGCTTGGTGGGTGAAGGAATCAGAGGCTTCGTGACAAGAAGGAAGAAGATGGGCAGTGACTGAAGTTTCTGTAATTGTTTTGTTCCTGTGCTTTTTATTTTTGTTTTTTATTAATTAATTTATTTACTGTTAAATTGATTGGCTGCATTGGGTCTTCGTTGCTGTGCACGGGCTTTCTCTAGTTGCAGTAAGCATGGGCTACTCTTTGTTGCAGTGCACGGGCTTCGCACTGGTGGTGGCTTGTCTTGTGGAGCACAGGCTTTAGGCATGTGGGCTTCAGTAGTTGTGGCACTCAGGCTCAGTAGTTGTGGCGCATGGGCTTAGTTGCTCCACGGCATATGGGATCTTCCCCGACCAGGGCTCAAACCCATGTCCCCTGCATTGGCAGGCGGATTCTTAACCACTCTGCCACCAGGGAAGCCCCCTGTGCTTTTTAAATTCTGGCCCCAGTAAAGGCATAAACTGTGCTTCATCTGGGAACTAAGCCCTGGGCCGGTACATCCTCGCCTCCCCAGCACCCCAGCTCTCTGCTCCCTGCCCGTCCCGTTCGCCTACCCTTCCGAGGGCTGCAGTAGAAGCTGAGCGACTCATCCTGCAGGCTCACCCCTGACCTAGCTGATGGCCCAGCGACGGGCATTTCGCCGGAGCTGGACCATTAGGTCCCTCACTGGAGTGGAGACAGGGAAGGAGGGGTGACTTCTTCAGTGACTGCTTGGGCAGAGCTGTGGGAACAGGGGGTAGTATGTTTTCTTCATGGAGTAGAAAAAGGTGGACCCCATCCCTCCAGAACAGATTTGAATTAACACACAGAGAAGAGCAGAAAGGGGAGGCAGACGGGAGATTCTGTACGCCTGAGCGGTCCCGTTTCCAGAGCAGATCGCTCCGCTGGTCACAGGTAGGGAAATGAGCCCGAGTCCACAAGTCAGAGTTTGCTGGGGTGGACTAACATTGCGTTGGTGCATCTGCTGCAACTAAGAGAGACCAGAGCTCATTCTCCTGGAGCTCTGGGTGGGTCTGGTCACCGTTTGGGTCAGTATTTTTTGTTCCTAAGCTGTCCTCGACCATTCGACCTGCTGTAACAAAACACCACAGACTGGGTGGCTGGTACACAACTGTCATTTATCCCTCTCATTTCTGGGGGCTGGAAGTCTGAGAGCAGGGTGCTGGCAGGGTCAGGTTCTGATGAGGACCATCTTCTGCATTACAGGCTGCTGACCTCTTGCTGTGTCCTCACACGGTGGGAGGCACGCAGGAACTCTGTGGAGTGTTTTATAAGGGCACTGATGCCGCTCAGGGAGGCCTCACCCTCATGAACGAAGCACTTCCCAAAGGCCCTACCTCCTGATGTCACCACATGGGGGTTAGGTGTCAACACATGAATTTTGATGGGACACAGACATTCGGACCGTGGTACAAGTCCACTGGGACTAAGCGCCCCTAAGTTCTGCCCCATTCTTTCTGTTTTCTCCCGCGTAAAAGGCTTACGCTTATCTATATTAGTATAGGCAGTTGTTCCAGATCCTTCTACAGGGGCTTCCTTTGTAATAGATTCTTCCTCCTTGTACCCCAGAGGGCTCTGTTCGGAAGGATTCAGGCTTTCAGTGTAGCTGGTTGTCCAGGCAAGTAGGGTGGCTCAGTGGGGGAGGGCTGGCAACCCCGCATGGGGGGGTGAATGGCTGTGGTGGAGGGAGGGGGCTCGTGGAGCGTGTGGCCTTTTGTTCCAGTGAAAGATCTTACAAGAGATGCCAGTGCACAGGGAGTACTGTTAAGGAAAGTTGAGTGTTGCTGCCTGATGTGAATGAAGGACATTTAGCCGTGCATATCAAAGAATAGAAATCTGTCATCTTAAAAGTCACTAATTTATAGTTATGTGACACAGATTTGAGCAATTAGAGGATTTGATCTCCAAGCATGTGAAACCTATACAAATGTTGGTCGACGTTCTTGGAAAGAAGTCAAACTTTGAGGCTGTTTGAGCAAGTCATGACTCTTTTAAGGTTGCCACAAGCTGAATTGATTTAGTTTGGCAGAAACTACAAAAACAAACATGGAGTTTAGAAAAGCAAAGACTCATGTGATCACAGCTCTGGCCCCCGAGAAAAGGAAATGCTTCATAAATTGCCCTGTGGACCCGCGGCCCAGGCTCCCTCTCCCCCACCTGATAATTTTAAGATCGTCTGGAACAGCTATAAACAATAGCTGGAGACACTGAAAGAGCCTGCTGGCTCCTCCCCTTCCCCCCCCCTCCAGCTTTCTCTCCCTCCTCCATTAACAACCCGCTGGGCTTGTGGTTTCTTTCTGCTTTTACTCCCTAAGTAAATGTTCACCATGGTAGTTAAATGCGGCCTTGACGTCTCTTCCGTTCCCATGGATACCAGACAGGGCCTCGGCTTGGCAAGATGGTCAGGGGACGGCCTGGTCCAGCGGGGCTGTGGACCTGCATCCCTGGGCGTCAACGTCTGGACCGTGGGGACTGGACCAAGGGAGGCGCCTTCTTGGGGCTGCCCTGGCAGCTGTCACCCTCTTCTCTGGCTCCTTCTGGTACCATCTCTTCTCAGATGTGTCCACACACCCCGAGGCCACAGGTGTGCTGGTCCTGATGTGGCCTCGTACATTTATGGTGACCATGTGATCCCGTCAGTTAGCTACAGGGCCAGCATGGCCCCACGGGTCTGGGTGACCACCACGACCTCTGGATGCCACAGAAGACCTCCTGTGGTGTTGGAGGCAGTGCTCTGTCCTGGATGGAACCTGGGGAGGAGGGGAAAGGAACCCACCCAGGTCTGCCGCCACAGCTGGGTCCAAACATCCCTCCCCTCAGCTCCACATGAGAAGTGAAGTTGGCCAAGACCGAAGCCAAGGGCCTCTCCAGCACCAAGCTTCTAGGGTGTGTTGCCTGTCATGTTTGAAGTGGGGGGGGTCAGCGCTCCCTACGGCTTTGAGGGAGGGACCTGCCCAGAAGGCAGGCAGGCAGCGGGTGCCAGAGGCCCTGGGGTCCCTTCCAGGGATCCTTCATCTCTCCTTCAGAAGTGCACGGTGGCCTCAGAGTAATCCCAAAACGTTGGTCATCAGTTAAAATACACTTTGTCACATTTTCAGGACAGTTAATGTTCACTTAAAATAGGACAGTTTGCTACTGAGTGGTGTTAAGTATTTCTCAAATTCCATTTATAAGTGTCTTTTCTTTTTGAAGCTGGGCCCCAAACCAGTAACACATGGTGAACGACAGTCATCGCCCTCCTCTCTGGTGCCCTTGCTTCTTTACCTCACATTTAAATCCTCTGTGGATTGCCACGTCATTTCCCTTGAGGTATACAGAGCCCACCAATTCTGGAGGGGACTGGAGACAATTAACAGCTGAAAGATAAGCAAAGGGATTGCAGATGGAGATAACGGCAATGAAGACTGTAACTTGAGGGGATGAGACGGAGTGATGGGAGCGGGGGAGGCCCAGGGGAGGCGGGCCTGGGAGGCGTGTCTGAGAAGGGGCTTCCGCATGGAAGCCAGGCTGATGAAACACGTGTCCATGTCTCAGGGCAGGAAAGAGCATGGGTGGACCAGGACCAGCAGGGAGGTCAGTGGCTACTCTGGAAGGCGGAGTCAAGGCCTGGCAGAGTGGGGACTGGCCTTTGCAGGGGATGGTGAAGATTTGGGGTTTTAATTGAAGTGAGGTGGGCACCCCCTTGGCGGGTTTGAAGCAATGATGTGACATGATGGAGTTTATCTCTTGAACAGACCCTCTGGCTGCGGGCAAACAGATTGGCGTGCTGCCGTGGTTCAGTGCAGAAGTAGGGAGCCTGGGTGGAGGCCAGGTTGGCGGGTCGGAACGAGGATGGTGCAGGGGAGAAGAGCAGAAGGACCTGGCCTCTGACCCGTTATGGGGGTAAAACGTGACTCCTGACCTACTGACTGCCAAGAGTTAGGGGAGGATGGAGCAATTTGGCGACCGGTGTTTGCCTTGAGCGACTGGATCCAAGGTGGGGCTGCTTCCCGTTTATCAAGGAGGGTTTTCTAAGAGAGGGAGGCCGCAGACACTGGGAGTCCTACAAGGCTGTGCGTTGTCCGCCGCCGGGGACCGCGAGCGTTCTCAGCGGATGGCCACGGGGAGCACCGCAAGGGCAGCCCCTCCCCTGTTGCTGATGGTCGCTTTTGCCCTGTTGTAGTTGTTGGGTTTTTGAAACCTACCTATTTTCCAGACATCTGGGCATTGCCTAGGGAGTTGGTGATTTCCTCCTAATCAGTTGCAAAGGGCCTCCAGACCCACTCTGCCTCGCAAAGTGGTCTTTTTTAATTTCTTTGGCATCCCATCAAATAGTTTTGGTTTGCAGGGAATTTACACGGAGACCATCAGTCTCTCTAAGGTTGACAGTTGAGGTGCTGTCACATTTTCTGTCAAGAATACCCCTCGATAGCCAGCAGGCAATTTCTGAGCTGAGAACAGTATTTACACTGTTTATTTGAGGATTAGTGAAAATCCTGTAATTCTCTGTGACCCTGTCAAAGCAAGAGGAGCTTGATTTAATGCTTCAGTCTTGAGCAAAATGCACTCATTTTACCTGTAAATATTTAATGTTCACTTTTAAGCACCTTTGCAGACCTATGTGTTCTACTTGCCTTAAAGTTTATTTTTCAAACCGTGTGATAACTTTTATTATGAATGAAAATGCCTGTGGTTTCTTTGCTACTGAGTAGGCTCTATACTGCTCTGTAGTAACTGCTCATCAGAGAAAAATCATTTTATATATGCCATGAATCTGTAAAGCGGCATATTGGAAGCCATAGATCATTTTAAAATGTAATGCATATCATTTAGTATGGAAAAGGGTAGTTGACATGATTGGATTTCCTTCTTGAAACGTAATCTGTATAACCATCAACTTTTTCTCAAACCCATTACAGAAGTAGACCTTTACGATTCACTAGAAGAATTAAGTTGCATGTTTTCAGTGATCTTGACTTAGAACCATTATCATTTCTCTGCATCCTGTTTTTTTGAGGAGGTGAAGAGGGGGAGTTCTGCTGGTCCTTTGCAGGACCAACTCATTTCTCAGCTCTGCCCGTGCCTGACCGAGGGAAGCAGAGGTTTGTCACTGAATGTGTTGGTGCCCTGGGCTAATGAGAAAAAAACCACCCAGTGAGTTTAGTGAGTGGAAACCAGCAGAGCCTATATTTGAACTCAGTTTTCTTTGTTTTGTTTTTTAAATTCCAAAGCCTCAGTTCTTATTTCACAGCCATGCTGTAGATGAGTGTTCATCAACAAACTCCCTTTTCCTGGGAGTTGAGTGGTTTTTCCCTCCGCCTTTCAGACCCTTGAAAAGCAGGAAGGAACCCTGCTACTTTTCTCTTACAGAGAAGGAATTAGGAGCACGGAGCAAGTCCCTACATCTTGAGGGAACTGAAAGTAACTTTTTCAACAAATGTGGTCCAAAGTGCGGTTTTTGTTTTAATATCCAGAAGTCGGCTTGTTGGCAGTGCTGCAGTCCCTGGGGGAGAACCCAGGAGCGTGACTAGAATCGAGGGTGACTGTCATGCCGTGGCCCTGGGGAGGTCTCCCAGCTGTGACCTGGCCCCCAGGGCCTGTGGCACCTACAGGCCTGGGATCCCCTCTCCTTATCAGAGCAGGCACAGGGCTGCGTTAGAGGCCAGAGTTTGCAGACCACAGGAGTGGTTTTCTGTTCTCTAGGTGACTGGCAGAGCTGGGCTGTTGCCCTCCAGAGATGGAAGATGCTTTCCAAGAGTAGAAATATGCCAAGGTTTCTTTTGCTTTGATTTTTTTTCCCCTTGAACATTTTTTTTCTTCAGAGAACATCTTATTTTGCGATTTCTTTTCTTTTTGGAGAGAAAAATGCAGTACCATTCAGAGTTGTCACCGAGAGCCTGCCATGTCCAGCAGGTCCTCAGATCTCTTGTTCTGCCATCTTTAACTTTTTCCAGTGCGTTCTGCTTCTTTCCGGTGTCCAAGGGCCTTCTCTTCACTTTGGTTTGGGGAAGCCTCCCATTCCTGGGTCATGAATGCTCTTTCCTGAGATGTGCATGCTTATGACACGAAGTCTGTGTCAAGGGAGATGCAGAAAGACTATTCAGAGAACTTTCTAAAGTGGCCCTGAACTTGTGCTGAATGGTGCAGTGCAACCTAGGCGGTGGGGCACGACAGAGCCTTCTGGAAGGCTGCTCTCGGCTCTGGGGCCACAGAGTTGGGTTTCTATGACGGGATGTTTTTTGACATCCCTTTGCTGTGTGGTTACTCCAGAAAGCAGGCCCCACAATGTAGGCCTATTTACAACTCACAAAGACCCTTTCTCACGTCATAATCTCCCCGCTGCCCATTTATTTGGCTCCTCTAAGCGTGTGGGTTCGGAGTGGTGCTCCACAGACGGCCAACCCACCCCAAGCCAGACGCGCCAGCCCCAAACAATCTGGTTACTGTTTAAACAACCGGTGTAAATAATGAGCACCTCCATTACCGAGAGTATAAATACATTGAGACAAGTAAGAGTTCTGTAGACTGAAAGTTTAGGTTATGCGAAAACATCAACAGCTGTCATTTGTAGGCCCTTGTAGAGAGAGAGGGGTGTGAGTGATGTCAACTGGAGAAAGCCGACGTCTCGTTTATGTATATTTTTGTCATTGTGCCAGGAGGCCAACTTTGTTATATTTCCTTTGCTGTGAATTCATCTTGAGGGGGCGGCACCTGCCAGAAAAAAATGTTTTGGCCAAAAGTAAACTTTGCGTATTCGTGGAGGTGGCTCGTGTTAGCATCCTGGCAAGGCTGAGCCTGGCAGGACCGTCAGCTTTGGACGGGGAACTGCAGTTGGTTTGCTGCTCCTCTTTTCCTGGTCCTGCAAAAGTAATGAAAGGCAAACCACAAAGGCATGTGATTAAGGTGAACTCAACAGTAAGTAGACAGAAGTACACGTGATAAAGGACCACAGTGTTGGCTCCAGGTACCAAGCGGAACGTTTCACTGCTTTTGGAGCACAGGGAGCTGGTCTCTGTATCACAGAGCGTGTGCGGGAGTTCTCTTGGCGAATGGGTAGAGTGAAGTCTCCCTCTTTTTATTTTTTGGCTGAAGCAGGAACTGTAACTTAACTATAAAATTAAGTAGTTTTTTTTTTTTTTTCAAGGAGAAACAGGTGAGGCCAAGAGTCACTTGGGTGTGAGGGATTACTGGGTTTTCTCCTCACTGACAGCACCGTTCATGCATGCCCGGCTTCAAGTCAAGGTGTGTTTGAGAGGGTCCCAGTGTGGGAGACAGCCACACACGTGTTTGTGCAACTGGCCACACACGTGTGCGTGCCTGACGTTCGGAGGCGCTGATCCTGCCGTGTGTTTGGAGGTGACATTTGTGTCGATTTTCACAGTCACTGTGAATTTGTGGATCAGCTCTGAGACCTTCACTGACATTCCAAATGCTCAGCCCAGCGTGGGGCCTCGGGGACTTATTTACATTACCATCACCTACTTGGGAAGATGTACAGGTCGGCTGATCTCAGCTAGTCATTTGCTAAATCTATTCCTTTTCTTCCAATTCTCCACTTCCAGGAGCTGAACTACTGATTCATTACACACACACACACATACACACACACACACACACACACGGACCTGAAGGGATTGTCTAGGTTTTAGTAGAAATGAAAATTAAGTGAACTGAATGCCAGGGCAGGCCAAACCAGAGCCCAGAGTCAGAGGGAGGCAGGTGCTTGAAGGTGTGGGGAATTCCCCTGGCAGCGAGGCCCTTTATTAAAATGTGCCAGGGATTTGCTTTAATCACATCTGGCAAACACAAGGGCATAGAAATGATTGCCATGAAGAGAGACGTTTTTGTCCTCATCAAGCCCTGGAAACAGGAGGCGGGACACGCAGGGCCACACAGGGAAGCACCAGGGTCGGTCAGGAGGCAGTGGGGAAACACAGGCAGGAGCCTTTACTGTGGTTTTCACAGGAAGGAATGGGCCAGGCAGGGTGAGCAGGCTAAGCGGGGGTAGGCTGAGAGGACTGCCCTAGGTGTCTGGTCCAGCCCTGGGGTGGTGAGGGCGTGGGAGCCTTGGTTGGTTTGCATATTGTCCAGCCCAGGGCACGGGGATGGCGGAACGGTCACTCCAGGGTCAGCAAGGCCCCAGAGGTCAGAGATACAAGAAATTAAAAGGCGTGATTAATACAGCCGCTTCCTCAGGGAGACCCCAGGTAGAGAAGGGCTGGAGGGAGAACCTAGGGGAACTGGGCAGCTTTCCATAGGGGCTGCACACAGACCACCCCCCAGCCACACCCAGGTCCGTGCATGGGCCAGGCACCCTGGAGGGCATCCCAGGGTCAGCATTCCAACTGCTCCCCCGTGACTGCCCCACGGGGAAGTGGTGGCGAGGTGGGGGGGGGGGCGTGCTGAAAGTGCTGCAGTGCTGGGCAGGGCATTCTGTAGGCTCTTGGGGGCCGGTGCAGGATGAAGTGGATCACTGCGAGTGAGTGTGTCTGATTCTACGCCGAATTCCACACCGAAGCCACTGTCCCAGCATTCCCAGTCCTCCCAACCATCCCTCCTCGGCCCCAAAGGCAAAAGGGACGAGGAATGCGTATCTCCTGCTTGTCACTGAGCTCGGTTGAACTTCACCAGCTCCTTAGTCCTTGATGTGGAGCCGCACGTTGTACTTCTGCCAGGAAAAGAGCTGAATGGCCCGCCCACCACCAGCGGTCCTCAGCTTCCCCAGGAAGCTCTGCACAAGTGCTTTGTGGGTTTGTCCCATCTGTTCCCCTCCGTGAGAAGAGAGCCCCTTCATTCACAGTCCATGAGCTGTTCAATTGCCAAATCATAAACCTCTGTGCAGAGGTGCTTATTATAGCCTCGCTTGTCTAGCAAAACAGCCGCATGGAAACAAAGTGAATGAACCGCTCCAGGGGAAGAGCTGGACCAATCCTGGTGCGTTTAGACCGTGGACCTGCATTCATTCTGCAGCCGCCAGCTGCTGCTGAAAAAATGGGGTGGAGCTCTGTCAATATCTGGTACTTCTGGAGGATTGTATGGAAGGATGCTCGCCAAGCTGTGCAGTGGTTACCAGATTATTCGGAATGAAAATGTGGTCCAAGGAGAAGTCAAAATGTACATGTCTGTATATATCTGTATGTCTTTATAGATATATGCAGATATATATACACATACGGAGATATATATATATATAGATTTATTGTTATCTTAGAATATATAAGTATGTATATATATGTTTGCATAGAAATACACTTTGGAGTTTTATTGATTGGATTTATTTGGATATTTTAGTTGGATCACAGAAATGTATTACCATACTGGGCATCAGAATTTATTTACTTTACATGTATGTGATATTTATGCAGAGAAAAAACAAGTTACATCATTGTGAGAAAAAAAAGTGGTGAGGAGAATTTCAGACCTCACATTGACAGCATACTCTTTAATTGTCTGTACTCAGCTTGACACACACAAGACAGAGAGATGGACCAGGTAATTATGAGACTGGTGGCTCTTCTGTGTTTCTTAGTGCACCACCGTACCTTTTATACTAATAGTTCTGGACAAACGAGTCATCTGGGGATGTTGTGCTTTCTTCTTCCTTCCTTCCTTCCTTCCTTCCTTCCTTCCTTCCTTCCTTTCTTTCTTTTTCTTTCCCTTTCTTTCTTTCTTTCTTTCTTTCTTTCTTTCTTTCTTTCTTTCTTTCTTTCTTTCTTTTTCTTTCTTTCCCTTTCTTTCTTTCTTTCTTTCTTTCTTTCTTTCTTTCTTTCTTTCTTTCTTATAAATTTCTTTATTTATTTATTGGCTGCGTTGGGTCTTCATTGCTGTGCACGGGCTTTCTCTAGTTGTGGAGAGCAGGGGCTACTCTTCAGTGAGGTGCATGGGCTTCTCATTGTGGTGGCTTCTCTTATTGTGGAGCATGGGCTCTAGGCATGTGGACTTCAGTAGTTGTGGCACATGGGCTCAACAGTTGTGGCTCGTGGGCTCTAAAGCACAGGCTCAGTAGTTGTGGTGCACAGGCTTAGTTGCTTCACAGCTTGTGGGATCTTCCTGGACCAGGACTCGAAACCATGTCCCCTGCATTGCCAGGAGGATTCTTAACCACTGCACCACCAGGGATGTCCCACTTTCTCTTTTCTTGAACTCGAGGTGCCAGAGCCTCACATTTGCATGTGCTGGAATCCGGCACCCAAGGCAGCAGCTTGGGGGACCTGCTCACGCTTTGTTGTTTGCTTCCTATGAGTCTTACCTTCAAGTTTCACAGGCTGGGAGAACTGAGTGTGCGATTCTGCGGGAAATGTGCTTCATCATTCACACTCCATTATGCAAATAGTTTATATGCTGTTGTCATTGAATGCCCTGACTTCAGAATTCTAACTGGACCTCAGAATTTATTACCCAGTGGGGTCTCAGAGTCCATTAACTGCATCCTCATCCTAAGAAGCAGTTGATGGGCGTAGTGTGGAAAGTTGGGGCTGTTGGTTCTGCGTGTAGCAGGGCTTTGGATTCACCCTCGGGCTGCTTCTTGTTCACTTAAAAAAAAAAGAAACTATGGAGTGAGCAGCCTCGGGGGCACCATAAAGCTGTGATGGGGCTTGGGGTTCAGCCCCAGTACCCCTTCCACCCTCCACCGTCTTCACTGTGGACTTTTTCCCACCTGGTCCAGGCCTTTCTGCATCTACGCTCCTGGTCCCTCCGTGCCCCACCCAGCTTGCCTCCCCAAGCTCATCACCCTCCCCTGGCCCCACCTTCCCACCCCCGCAGAGAACCAGCCACCTTACTGGCAGGGTTTTATGGCCTTGGTGCTGGGTGGGAGCTGCAGGAAGGCGGGGCTCCTTCGTGGACACCCTGCACCTGCAGGCCCCCTGCAACGTCCTGCTTGAGATTTGCTGAGTGACCAAGGAATCCAGGTTCTTGTTACTGTGGGCGGGATCTTACAACAGCTTGGAGCCCGTCCTTGGAGGTACCTGTGCGTTTCCTTCACCTACATAAGTGGCCAGGTCCTCCACCCGGCAGGTGTGAGGAGGACTAGCTCTGACATCATGCAGCTGGGGAAAGAAGACCTCCAGTTGGCATTCTTCCTTTACTTCAAGTACCGTCTTCCCATGTTGAATAAGGGCTAAAAGCAGATTATAAATTGTTACAGGAGTGTCAGCTTGGTGCGAATGAGCAGGGGCTACCCAGCAGGAGAGGACCGGCCTGCTCTTTGCTTTCCTGCAGGAGATGAGTGCCACACCCGGGCAGCATCAGTGGTCTCCTGCCTGCACCTCCACCCTGCTATCACTTAGCGACTGCTCTTCTTTTTAAAAGGTGCTGTGTTCATTTGCTACAGCTGCGGGAGCAAAGCACCGCAGCCAGGGGGCTTAAAACAACTGATGTTTATCCTGTCACCATCCTGGAGGCCAGAAGTCCCAGATCAAGGTCTGGGCCTGGTGGGTTCCTTCTGAGAAGCCTCTCTCGGTGGCTTGTAGCCGGCCACCTTCTCCCTCTGTCTTCATGTGGTCTTCCCGCTGTGTGTGTCTTTGTCCTAATCTCTTCTTATAGGGACCCCAGTCATGTTGGATTAGGACCTACCCGAACGACCTCATTTTACCGTGATCACCTCTGTAAAGGCCCTAACTCCAAACGCAGTTCCATGCTGAGGTGCTGGGAGTTAGGACTTCAGCACGTCGGTCTGGGGACACTTCAGCCCATAAAAGATGCCAACCCGAGAGAGCAGGAGAGCAAGGCTCACGCTGCCTCACGGCAGACTGCACACTGGTCCAGGGTGGGAAGCGCAGGTTGGGCTCCTCTGGCCTCCCCTTCTGTCGTCCCACCACTAACACTTTAGAGAGGGCTCTGGCTGAGGTGGGGCCCACCCTCCTCCCTGTGCAAAGTGGGGAGGCCATGTGGGGCTTAGGCAGCTCTGTTCAGTTCAGACATGCTATTTGCACCCTCAGGGCTCTCATCCTCCCAGGAGAAGTGAGGTCATCGCTGAGGCTGGTCCTCACAGGGGCCTTGTTCCAGGTGTGTGCCCTGCACGGCAAATAGTACTCGTCCGGTGATTCCAGCCTCCTTGGACATCGTGGCCCTGCTGTGCCCTCTGTCACCTCCCAAGCCTGAGCTGTGAGCAGAGAGAGTGTGCCTCTGTTTTCCAGGTCACCCCCGTGACGCAGGCCACGTGGCAGCCTTCGTTCTTGCGCACACAGGCTCCTGTCCAGAACACCTGGGAGGCCCCTTGTGTTAACGCCCTGTTGGAGGTTGAATTTACGCACATGTTAGCTGTCTGTGGGCTGCAGGATGTCCCACGTCAGGGCTTCCTCCTCTCGGTGTGGCTGCATCAGGGCTCACGTGAAGTACACGGAGGCCTGGGGCTGGGGCACGCCTCCGCCTGGAACCAGCCAGAGTGCAGAGCAGGGAGGGGCTCCGAGCGCGGCTGTGTGTTTTGGCTCCTCCTGTAGAACGGTACAACCATGTATCACAGGTAAGTAATACCTGTGAAAACATCTGTTTAAGCATAATGCAAAACCACACCTGTCAATCCGGCAGGCCCTTTGGGTCTCAGCCGTCACTTCTAAGAAGGCATTTGCCTTCTCGCGCTTCTCATGTTTGTGACGGATATCCGTATCCGTGAATGCTTTGGGATGAGCTCGGTCTTCACTGTGAGATGGATAAGGTGGCTGTGAAACTCTCCCAGAGAGGAGGGAACTGGTACCAAAACACGCTTGAACTTCAGGAAATCACTGTGCACCGTTCCAGATGCTGTCACTGGGGCAGCCTCAGCAGTGATGGTGGAAACCGTCTCCACCCAGAGCGGTGGGAGGGGTGTCACCTCATGCCACTCTCTTGCATTTGGTCCTGTCGAGTGCGGGGAGCCCAGCCGTCTCCTTGACTGAGTGTTGCCAGGAGTTCACAGCACAGCTTGGCTGATGTTTTTCCTCTTGGTGCATATTATCATTTTAACTACATTGCTGCACATCGTGTGTCAGAAAGAGGCAGTCATTGTCAGTTAACAGCTGTCCTCACTTTAGACACTGTTTTGGGGTTGGGAGTGTGTTAAAGCTGGTTCTTAGTGATGTCACTTCCATCCCGTTAACATTAGCCCTTGGGATGTCAGGTGGGGTTCATGGAGGCTCTCAGGCCTGATCTGGGGGCATGTGTGCCTTCAGACACATGCAGTAGTGAGGATGCACACGACCTTTGCCCTTTGCTGCCACCAGTTCTAGGAAGCCAACAAGGAGATGTTGCCACATCTCAGTGGGTTGCTTGAAGTGAATCATGTCGGCAGGCGGCTGGCCAGGAATTGGTTTTGGCACAGGACCCATTAGTACAGGCTGCAAACAGCTATGAGGCAGACCCGGCTCCTCCCTTTTATAGCCCCCCCTTTCCCCTTCCCTAGCCTCCCCCCTTCTACCTCTTCCTTTTACCCTTCTCCCTTCTCTCTCTCTTTTTAAATTAATTAATTAACTTTTGGCTGCGTTGAGTCTTTGTTGCTGCGTACGGGCTTCCTCTAGTTGCTGTGAGGCGGGGCTACTCTTCATTGAGGTGCTTGGGCTTCTCATTGCAGTGGCTTCTCTTGTTGCGGAGCACCATGGGCTCTAGGCGCGTGGGCTTCAGTAGTTGTGGCACTTGGGCTCAGGCGTGGTGGCGCATGGGCTCAGTAATTGTAGCACATGGGCTTAGTTGCTCCGCGGCACATGGGATCTTCCCGGACCAGGGCTCAAACCTGTGTCCCCTGCACTGGCAGGCGGATTTTTAACCACTGCGCCACCAGGGAAGCCCCCTCCCTTCTCTTTTTCTGTCTGGGGTTGGGGGTGGGGTGGGCGGCAGTCAGTGGCTTGTTGAAAGGGGTTCAGAGAACTGTGAAGCAAAAATTGTTACTTTTGCCAGGAGAGTGACTGAAAATGCATGTGGTTATTTACAAAGACGCAGAAATAATAGGAAGCAGAGAAACGCTGGCGCCCGGTTATTGCTGATAGGTCACTATGACAGAGGGCAGGGGGACAGCCCACAGATCCTGGCCTAAAAGGACCGTAAGCTCTGTGCTTTATGAGCAACATGATACATTTCGTAGTGACATTCCCACCGGGCAGATTATCTGTGTTTTTCTCAGAGAATGTTGGCATAAAAGAATACCTGCCAAGGAGGGAGGGAGAGAGGGTAGGAAAGGAGGAAGGGAGGAAGGAAGGGCCTTGTAGACAGTTTGGGGATCCCTGAAGGAAGCAGACCATCGAGATGGCAAGAAGGTTGTGAGATTCTCAGGGCTGCATGGTCCTGCCTTCCTTTCAGGGCACGTGCCGTTTCTAAGTGAGACTCTCGTTTGAACCTTGAGATTCAAGTGAAGAAGTAGCATCGCACCCGTGGATGCTTTTAAAGTAGTTGTTATTCCTGTGAATGGACCTGAATTGAGCATCAGAGTCGCAGACTCTGTCTCTGGTGTGGCTCCAGTGACACGACTGGAGGCAGAATGTCCAGAGCAGCCATGGTTGAGGTGTGGTCCCTGGGCCTGCAGCATCAGCATTGACTGGAAATGCAGATTCCTCGGCTCCACCCCAGCCCGGCCAAGCAGCAAACCCAGGGGGTGGACTCAGTGCTCTTTCAACAGGCCCCCAGGTGATGCTGATGTCCGCTCAGGTTTCAGATCCGCTGGGCAAAGGGGGTTCCTCCCTGTCCAGGGACAGCCTGTAGGGCCGTGTGGGGACCTGCAGCGCCTCTCCCTGGTTGCCATTGATATCACCCAGGGAGCTTGGCAGACCTGGGCTGCAGCTTGAGCATAGGATAGAAAAATCCCCTGAGATGCTGGTGTGCCCCCAGGGCTGAGAACCAGCTCTTCTCAGTTGTGGGGGGCACTTCTTCATCGGGGATGCGCCATAAGTTTAGGTCAGAATGTGAACTGGCTCCGTGCCCCGTGCAGGTGGTCTTCCTGGCCGTTTCTTGAGCTCTGCTTTCTCCGTGTGACATGCAGAAGGGCAGACGGTGGATGTTCAGATGCCTGACTCACCAGTGAGGCATTTAGGAGTTCTGAAATACAAAACCACTTTTTGTATCTTTTCAGGGAAGAAGACATAAGTCGTCTCGTTTGTCAGCATGTATTTCACAAACATGAAAATTGTCCCCTCTCGTCCACTCAACACACCGAGATGTTTCATGTGCTGGTTATGTGGGTGGGGGGGGGGGAACACAGCTGGGACAAGGGCTGTCCTGTGCCCAGCAACCTGAGGGCGCTCCATCTGTGTGTGTGACATGTGATACATCCCGTACTGGGGACCACTGGAACAGAACTCTTCCTGGATCCTCCAGCCCGGTGCAGCAGCCCTGCTTAGTCACTCGGACCACAGCCCGTCTTCTCATTCTTAGAGCAGAGTTTTGTCGGGTTTCTGTTGCACTGCCCCCTAAATGCTCTGGTTATCGAATGGCACAGGTTTTACCCCAGATTCTGTTCTCCTGCTTTCCCTCTCATTTGGAAGCAGGTGTTTGTATTTTTGGTTTTGGTAAGCGGCAGCTTTCTGTGCCAGGACCTGAGCTAGGTGCAGGGGTAAGTGCTTAGCAAGTGATTGGGAAGATTTGGTGGTCTGAATTCATGTGTCAGGCAAGAGCAGGAATCTCCAGTTTCAGGAATCTCCAGTTTTGTTTTGTTTTTTTAAAGAGAATTGCTTTTAAATTGTTACTGTAGCTTAATGTGTATTTTCCTTTATACTTTCTCTGTTGGTGGTCTTGTTATCATCCCAACAGTTTCAGGTAGAAGTCACTGGAGTCTTCTATGCAGATAAATCCAGCTCCTAGGATCAGAGGCCCCACCTCTCAGCAGAGCTGTTCCCACATCCGCTGTTTCCCACCCAGAGAAACCTAGGCATGACCTCCTGTGGATTTGGTTAAATTGCTTACTTCCTCTTTGCCTCAGCGTATGTCTGAAGCATGGGTATAAGAATGACTACTTCTTGGGGTCATTGAAAGGAATAAAGAAGATAATATTGTAAAATTCTTTTTTTAAAAATTTTTATTTATTTATTTATTGGCTGTGTTGGGTCTTTGTTGCTGCGTGCGTACTTTCTCTAGTTGCGGTGAGTAGGGGCTATTCATTGTGGCGCGATGGCTTCTCATTGTGGTGGGGCTTCTCTTGTTGAGGAGCACAGGCTCTAGGTGCACGGGCTTCAGGAGTTGTGGCACATGGGCTCAATAGTTGTGGCTCTCAGGCTCTAGAGCACAGGCTCAGTAGTTGTGGTGCACAGGCTTAGTTGCTCCGTGGCATATGGGATCTTCCTGGACCAGGGCTCGAACCTGTGTCCCTTGCATTGGCAGGCAGATTCTTAACCACTGCGCCACCAGGGAAGTTGCTGTAAAATTCTTAATACATTCCCTGGCACGCAATAAGTATTCAACAAGTGAGAAGCTTGGTGGCTGCTGATGGAGTTAGAGGAGGATTCCTTGCTTATGATGCGGGGAGAGCTGTCAGTTGAAAAAGTAGATGAAATTGGGAAACATTCAAAAGACCCATACTTCACGCATTTAATGTTAACTCATAATGTGCGTTAATTTACTGATGTTTTAATTGAGGGGAGCTCTGCATGAGTGCTGCGTCATCCTTCTCACATCAACCACACCCAAAGCACGTTTTCAGTGATTTCCAACTTTTGATTTCTTTAAAATAAAGTAAAAGCTCCTAGATATTTTGAATCCTAATAGATTTTTCACTCCCCCCACCAGTGTTTTACAGTTGTCATGTGCACAGTACATGACACTTTTATTTTTTTTTAAGACTTTTATTTGTTTTCCTATTCAGTTTAGTTTTTCTAATAATAACCTTCTTATTAGCACTCCTGTGTCATCACATTTGGTAATTGTTAATTAAATAGCATAGTATACTAACATTAAAGCTGGCATAAACAGGTTTGGTTCAAAGAAGACATACAGATGGCCAATAGGCACATGAAAAGATGCTCAACATCGCTAATTATTAGAGAAATGCAAATCGAAACTACAGTGAGGTAGCACCTCACACTGAGAATGGCCATCATAAAAAAGTCTATAAATAATAAATATTGGAGAGGGTTTGGAGAAAAGGGAACCCTTCTTACACTGGTGGTGGGAATGTAAATTTGTGCAGCCACCAGGGAAAACAGTGTGGAGGTTCCTCAAAAAACTAAAAATAGAGTTACCATATGATCCAGCAATCCCACTCCTGGGCATGTACTCAGACAAATCTATAATTTGAAAAGATACATGCACCCCAGTGTTCATACCAGCACTATTTACAATAGCCAAGACATGGAAACAAGCTGAATGTCCATCAACAGATGAATGGATAAAGAAGATGTGGTGTGTGTACACACACACACACACACACACACACAGACACACACACACACACAAAATGGACTATTAGCCATAAAAAATAATGAAACATGCCATTTTCAGCAACATGGATGGACCTAGAGATTGTCATATTAAGCAAAGTAAGTCAGAAAGAGAAAGACAAATACCATATGATATACTAATATGTGGAATCTAAAATATGACACAAACAAACCTATCTATGAAACAGAAACAGACTCACTGACATAGAAAACAGACTTGTGGTTGCCAAGGGGTGGGGGTGGGGGAGGGATGGATTGGGAGTTTGGGATTAGCAGATGCAGACCAGTATTTGTAGAATGGATAAACAACAAGGTCCTACTATATAGCTCAGGGAACTATATTCAATATCCTGTGCTAAACCATAATGGAAAATAATATGAAAAAGAATGTGTATATATGTGTATAACTGAAACACTTTACTGTACAGCAGAAATTAACACATTATAAATCAGCTATACTTCAATTAAAAAAAAAACAGGTTTGGGACAGCAGCTGACCGTTGGTGGCATAGGGCTTGGCTGGTGCAAGCAGGGACACAGAGAGGACCAGGCACCAGCCAGGGTAGAACGCGGGCATCCATCTGTTGGCGCCTTTTCAAAAAAAAAGGAGAGGATCTCCTGGCAAATGAGCCCGGGCTTGTTTGGAAACAGACATACTTCTGTCATATTATCATAATGTACAGTGATCTCATTGACCTCCCCCAACAGGTCTAAATGGAATTTGTCCTTCTCCTTCTCCAAACCACCATTGCGTCTTCTCCCTAATTCTGTTCATAAATCACTGCTGGGCCCTTTCTCAACTCCCCACCCCCAGACACTTAGTCACAGAGCAGCTGGTTCTACCACCGAAATGCACATCATAGGCAATTTTACTTTTGAATATCAAATTAAAACTGAACTCTATGTTGACTTCCACTGTATTCTCACCAACTTAGTACGCATTTTATGGGGTGATGTGTGCTCCTCTGCAACACTATGTGTTGTGCTTTCCCATTGGTTAATCCCAGGAAGAATGTTAGCTGAGGGTAGTACGTACCTTTATCCTTTCAGGGTGGACAGTACGGATGATGGGATGGGATTCAGTTGAAAGTTTGAGTGGATTTCCATCCTCTTGTCCCTTTTCCTTCTTCATTCAGCTCACAGGGTGCTTGCTGTGGAGGTGAAAGGGGTGTGTGTGTGCGCGCGTGCGCGCGTGCACACACGCACACACCGCCTCACGAATGCCGCTTTCCCCAAAGACACACCCAGAGCACGTTGGCGTTTCTTCCTCTGCGGCCCACTTTGCTTGTGAGTGTCTGCACTTTGTATTTCCAGTTCTTGTGCCAAGGGTGTGTGACTGCCTAGCCAGAAGTTGCAGCTTCTCTAGGCTTCTGGCTCAGGGTGAGAATGGAGAGTGTCATTTAGGGGCAGAGGGAGAGAGGGAGGGGAGTTAATTTGCTGGAGGACGAGTGCAGATGGGAGAAGGTGGACCTTAGGGGCAACTCCAGCTCTGCCCCTGACTGCCTCGGGCTGCCTTGGGAGCCTCCCCTGTGTGCCTAGGTCCCAGGTGGCGGACCAATGCCTGATGCGGGGCCTCTCGGGTTGGCTTTTCTTTCCTCCTCCAACTCAACGCTTGGGAAGTGGGTGGATAAAAAGCGTGTCATCCCCTGACCCTTGACAGCCACGTGTGGGTGTCCAAAGGCCATTGTTGGCGCCCAGTGACTGTGTGGTGGCAGTGGGCCTGCATGTGCACTGTGTGTCACAGTCTGTGCCAGGGATACTGAGAGAAGGATTCTGAGGGGACTGGGGAACAGTCATGTGTCTTTTGAAGACCAGAAGCTGTTTAATAGGTTGTAGTGATTAAACACTGTTCCAGTATTACCGTGAAGTACTCTGGATTAAGTAAGAGCTCTTTTGCGAGGAGGAGGAGGATTAAGGGCACATACCTTATTCCTGCAGAGCATCTGGTTTAAGCTTTTAAATCATAAAAGAAAGAAAAAGGAATTTTCCCGAGGTGGGTACAATACTAATAGAGAGGGCTGGATAATACAAATGAAGCTTTCAAGTGATGCAGTTCATTAAAATAGAGGAAAACAGCCCAAAAGTTGAGGGCTAAAGGGATTTAACCACTGTTTTCACTCATACGTCTCATCTCCAGAGCTCAGGACTGCAACCCCACTCTTAATCCACTGCTGGAGTTTCATCCCTAAAGATTCGCTCTTGGTGGTGGATTTCAGGACCTGGGGTGGCCTGGGAACTTTGGGGGTATCTCCAGGAATCAGCCCCCAGCAAGAGAAGGCTGAAATGCAAAGCGATGTCTCGAAGGCAGGCCCAGGAGTGCTGGCACTGGGAATCAGGCTCTTGCCTAACTGTCACATCCTGACGCAGAGACGTGGGTGGCCTCTCCTTCTCTGTGCCCAGGCTGGGAGAGAGCTTTGGTCCTCTGTGCCTGTTACCTCCTGTGGGCCAGCGGGCAGGGTGGGAGCCCTGGGCCCCGGGAGGCCCCCAGTTGGGCCACGGGTTAAGAAGAGGCTGCTGAGGACATGAGGTGACTTTGCAGCTGTAGGTGCGGGGCTCTGCTGAGACAGCTCCTGGGTCAGAATGACGTGTAAATTGGCTCAGTTTCAACTCAGGGGGTTGCAGGAAGAGGACAGAGTGGGCAAAGGGAATGCTGACCTAAACAAAGAGGTAAGCTGAGGCCAGCTCAGAATTGTCAAAAAAGATGAGTTTCTTTGGGAACAGCAGAGGAATTGCAGTTTGGGACACGAAAACTGCAGCAGGCTACAGGTGAGTCCATGGAGGGTTTGGGGTAGGTTGTATTTAAGGGCAGGGAATGTAAAGAGGGGAGAGTTCATTTAGAGCCAGTTAAAAACAGAGACAGGCTTGGAAGTTCCCCAGGCAGACAAAACCAGTCCAGTCAAACGACAGAGCTCAATACAGCTTATTTTTCGCGACCAACCCGACCTGGGTCATTTTCTTGCTGGTGCCTCTGGAAACCGTAAGCATAACTTCCCGAGGCTGATGATAGGAGGCACCCCCTGACCAACTCTCGATCGTTTAGAAAACAGATCGAATATATCAATATATAAATCATTATACATCAAAATATAAATATAGCAATAACTCAGGCATTTCTGGGAACCACTCTCTCAGTCCTTCAGTTTTGTGTTCCTGAGGGGACAGGCATGAGATTTTCCATTTTATATCCATCAGTTCCATTTTAGGTTGAAATTCTTTCACGAGACAAAGATGGAATTAAACGCATTCCACCGTGACCGCTGAGTCAGGTGAGGCTTGCAGCGGGCTCCAGCCCTGCTTGCACGCTTGCAGAGGCGGGTGCTCTTGGTCTTGTTCCTGTTTCCAGTCATGCAGGTTGAGCCACGAGGAGCGCTCCTGACTTCAGACATTTAGAAATGAGTGTGCTTCTGGCAGCGATAGCCTCCATGGGGTCACAGTCCGTTAAAAATAAAATCTAAAATGTTTTCACCCAGAGAAGAGATGATCTCAGAGAGTGTGTGATGTAGGCCTTGAAGCCCTGACTCCGTGAGATTCTAAAGGCAACCCTGAAGCACAGCTTTTGTGGTCAGAATAATTCCTGAAAGTGACTGGGGCTCCATGAAGGCACAGATCACTCAGCTTTGTGTGCAGGGCTCCAGACGGTCCTGCGTTGGGTGCATACCAGTGTTGACCCAGGTGTGGCATGTGGTCCCATGGAGGACACACATGTAGTGCACGTCTCTGCTTGGAGCCTTCTACGTGCGTGTCCCTCCTGCAGCCTGTTGGGTCCTCCTCTGGAGTTCTCATCTAGCTTGCGTGAATTCTTTTAAATTGTGATAAAAAAACACAACATAAAATTTAGCAGCTTAACCACTTCTGAGTGTACAGTTCAGTGGTGTTAAGTATATTGACGCTGTTGTCCAACCAACTTCCAAAATGTTTTCATTTTGCAAAATTGAAACTATGTACCCCTTAAACAACAACTCCCCATCTTCCCCTTCCCTGGCCCCTGGGAACCACCTTTCCACTCTCTATTTCTATGGATGTGATTGCTCTAGATACTTCACGTGAATCATATAATATTTGTCTTTTTGTGACTGGTTTGTTTCCCTCAACGTGATGTCCTCAGGGTTATCCATGTTGTAGCGTGTGTCCAAATTTCCTTTTGAAGGGCGAATAATGTTTTGTTGTATGGGTGTACGACATTCTGTTTATCCATTGATGGACACGGGTTGCTTCCACCTTTTGGCTCTTGTGAGTAAGGCTCCTTCTGTGAACACAGGTGTACAAACAGCTCTTCAAGACCCTGCTTTCAGGAGTGGAATTGCTGGATCGTATAGCATTATATTTTCAATTTTTTGAGGAACCACCATATTGTTTTCCACAGCAGCTGTACCATTTTACATTCCCACCAACAGTGCACAAGGGTTCCAATTTCTCACATCCTTGCCCAAACTTGTTATTTTCTGTTAAGTGGTATCTCGTGGTTTTGCTTGCATTTCTCTAATGATTAGTGATCTTTGCATGTGTCTGTTGACCATGTGTATTTCTTCTTTGGAGAAATGTCTGCTTTTGTTCTTTGCCCATTTTCTGGTCAGTTCCTTCAAGTCTTCATGAGTCCGCATCCCTGCATGGCCCTGGAATGCCCTGTACTTTCTTCCTGGAGTCGTTACTCCTGGTGGTTCCTTGCCTGCCTGGTGGTCAGGGAAATCAGGAAAACCTCACATTCTTTCCACCTGGGCTCTGCTGGCTCGTGTCTCCCACTCAGGCTGGATTTGGTCCATTTCCCATGGGCAAAAGGGGAGGTGTTTCTGGCGCTATTTAATAGATGTTCGGTGAGCCCTTCCCTCTCTGTGGCCCCTCTCCCTTCTTTCTCTCTTTGCCAAGCCCCATCGTTGAAGTTGACTGTGTTCTGATGCCCTTTGAAGAAACTCCACTGCACAGAGAAAGTGCTGCCCTTACATCCTTGGGCTAAAAACAGTGGTGCCTCTGGAAGTAGTTTCTTCTGACTCGGCAGGGGTCTCAAACCCAAATGCCTACAGGGCTCAAGTGGGTAATATAAATGCCAATAGCATGCTCCACCTAAAGCCTTCCAAATTAAGAGGTTTATTTGTGATGGGCTTCATGGACCAATCAAAGGACCTGATGACAGCTGCCAGTCTTAACCTCGCTTACCTGAAAGGGCGCCCTGGAGCATAGCCCATCTGCCCAGAAGCCAAGCCCTCACTGCTCACAGTGCCCACACACCAGCAGCATCACATTGCCGGGGAGCTGTTAGGAATGCAAAATCCTGCCCCCCTCCACCCGCCCAGCAGACTCAGAATCTGCACTTAACAAGCTCTTTGGGTGGTTTGTGTGCTCGTTAAAGTATGAGAGGGCTGGTCCAAAGGGATTACCTCAGAGTAGACACTCTGAGTAGCTCCTGGCAGCTACCCAAGGAATGGAAACTTATGTTCACACAAAAACCTGTCTACAAATGTTCTTAGTAGCTTTATTTGAAATAGCCCCAAACTGGAAATAACGCAGATGTTCTTCAGTGAATGGATGGATAGACCAACTCTGGTTCATCTATACCATGGAATACTGTTTTGCAAAAAGAGGAAGTAATTATCTCTACAGGCATCAAATTAGATATCTCTCAAAGGCATTCTGTTGAGTGAAAGGAGCCAGTTTCAAAAAGTTATGTAGGGGAGGAAAAAATCTTCTACTCTCTTAGGTTCTGTGACTGGGGCCTGGGAATTAAACTGACAAAAGGCAACAGGAGAAAAGTCATACCGACTTTATTGATGTTGACATTTTTATGTGCATGACGGCATCAGAAAAAAAGTCAAAACCCAAAAATGTGGTCAGGCTTGGGTGCTTATATATCATATAAACAAAGGGTGATAAATTGTGGAGATGTGATTAGACAAAGGAAAGAGGTTTGGGCTTCTAGGGATGGTAGGCTGTGAGAAAGTGACTAGGAAATACATGTGGGAAACAGTAGGTAAGGGTTATTTAGTGAGATTTGTTTATGCAGATTCATCCTGGTGAATCTGTATGACAAGGGTTGTATCTATGGTGACAAGGGTTGTTCTTCCCTTTATGGTCTGAGAGATGGAGGGAGACACCTTCACAAAGGGAAATTTATGTCTTGCTTTTAGGCAGATGAGGGAGGGCAGAGAGCTCTTCTTGTCTCTGTTATTTCTCAGTTATCTTCAGTTCAAAATAATGCTTATGCTAAAGTGGCAGATTTGGGGGTGGCATGTCCTAATCCCTTTCGGTTACATACTGTGTGATTCCATTTCATCTCAAAAAGATAAAACTATAGTGATGGAGAAAGAAGTTATTGTGTGTGTGTGTGTGTGTGTGTAGGGTGTGGTGTGGATGGGACTGTAGAGGGAGAGCATGAGAAGAGTTTTTTGGGCGATGAAACTCTTCTGTATATTGACTGTGGTTGTGGTGAGAGGAATCTATCCTTGTGTTAAAGTGCATAGATCTGACAAAATAAAAGTAATGAAAATGCAAGCAAAACAAAACCCAAAACCCAGTGCTTCAATGAACAACCATTCCAAACAGACATGAGTTCATTTTGTAGGACACATTTCCTAGAGGTGGAATTTGGGGGTCACAGGTGTGTGCCTTTCTAAGTGTCAGATCCAGGTCACGGTCCTGTGTGGAGTTTGTGCCAGTTACACACCTCCTGCCGTGTCTCCACCCTCCCTCAGCCTGGCCTGGCCATTTTGTGATCCGGCCTCGTGGTCTGTGCCAGGGGACAGGGAAAACCATCACGGTTTTTAAATGTCAGGTGACCTTTGTTTCGTGGGGCACTCGCAGGCCAGAGACACACAAGTGGACCATCGGTTGCTGGGATGGTTTTCTACGGCAAAGGTTCATCCACTTGACCTTCAGGTCAACTGAAAGCACAAACTCCCTTCAGCAGCCTGTCAGCATTCTGGTTTTTTTTGATGCATTTGTCATTCAGGACTTGGTGGTGGAGTCCCAAGGCCCCGCCCCTTAGGACCTGGCGATAGCCCACCTGTTGACAGGTCAGATGGCTCCAGGGATTTTAGACGCATCATAGCAGCCCTGGAGTTCTGGTTTCTCTTTCGAGTGTGTCTTTTTCTAGCCCTCCTGTGCACCACAGGGGCCCTCACCTCTGAGAGGCTTCCCAAACTGGTCTGTTTGCCCCTCCAGGGCCTCCCTGAGTGGACACTGCCTCCTCTTCCTGTGCAGGGCTTGGGAGAGCACCATGTCTGTCCTCACCGAGGAGAATGTATCCACTCCAGGAGGCTTGCTGTCATCTTTCCCTCATGAAAACTGCCATCTAGACTTTCTCAGACTCTCTCCTATTTCATGTCCCCTTTTAGCACAAGGCCTTGGGACACAGTCAGGCCCAAAAGGAACTTGGAGAGAGATAACCTGAAAGTTTTCCAGGCCATATCCAGACCCTGCCCTGCACGTCTTACTTCTAGTGGGTCCTGTCTTCCAGCCATCCTCGGCATCCTCAGGGGATGCAGAGCCGCAGGGGGACCCCTTGACTGCCTCGCCTCCCCTGGGTCTTGCGTCTGTGCTCAGTAGACTCGTCATAGATGTCAGGGCCCAGGTTATCTAAACTCTTCCATGCTTTACATTCCTTACACATGAAGGTCATGGTGGGAGGAACAGTAAGGCGGGTGGAGGTAGGGTCCAGTTTTCTGTGTAGGCTGCTGGCGGGTGGAGTTCCAGGAGCCACCTCATTGGATGCCTTGGTCTAACATCCTCATTTTTGCCAAACGTAACCCTCCAGGATGGAGAGTTTCCAAGCCTTTACTCCCCTCAACTTTTACATGGTGTTAGACTTGGCGTCTGTTTTGGTGCGTATTTTAAACAGGGCTGTGGCCCGTTATGAGCTCCTTACTGTTGGCAAGCCAGTGCACGTGGAAGAAAGGCTTCTTTGCATGAATAATGAGTCTCTTTGGAAACAAGCCTGTGAACTTTACTGTGGCCTAGTAACTAAGCATGAAACCAGTCGGGAAAGGTGTTGCAGGTTTGGGGTTGTGTGTTGGAGCTGATGTGTCCACGCTGTGAGCCCCTCGCCCCTTCGCCTCCTTCCGTGTCTCCTTCGCGGTCCAGCCTGTTTCAGTCTCACCAGCCTTCCTTCCGTTTCATGTTTGCATTTTTATTACAGCGGGGAAGCATGGGAAGGTGAGACCACGAAGGTTTTCCTGCCCTTGTGTAAAGGCACATGTTTCCTCCAATAGTTCCAATATCTGTGGGTATCCCCAGTCTCTCTCTAGCCACCAACACCGTCCCAACCTTTCTCTGTAACCCTAGCCAGGGTACCAAGAGGGGGCTGGCCTGCAGGGGCTGTACACACACTGATGATGACAGCGTCTGCCATGATGTCACTCTGAGAAGCCAGATGCTTATGAGAAACAAACACAGACATGGCCAGTGTCATGGAGGAGGAAAGTGAGGCCCCAGGATCGGTCCTGCCCACTCCTCCCCTTCTCCGTTACCACCTGTCCCTGCTGAGGGATCCCAGGATGGGAACACCTGGTGCTGGGGGCTGGTGCTGGGGGCTGGGCTGGTGCTGGGTGTTGGTGCGGCGCCAGCAGCCGAGGGGCCGTCTCATGGAGGAAGAAGCCGTGACCTTGGCCTAGAGGGTGTTCACAGTGGCCCACCAGATTCACCCGGCATCAGGGGCATCTCCCAACTAAGTTGGAAGAGGAGGAAGAATTAGAAAAAGGGGCACAGATGGAAAAAAGAATACGCATCTATTGACTTCTGTGTAAGGCATGCAAAGCACAGTCTGAGAAGTTTGGCATGAATCTGGTCGAATCGGCACCCCAGGCAGTGAGGTCTCCTTACTGCCATCCTGCGTTTAGGGAGCTGGAGATGCCCGCGGGGCGTTTTTCTTGCCCCTAGTTCAAAGCTGGTAAGCGGCCGAGGCGGGATTTTCACGGGCATCTGGCTGTAAGGTTGGGCGTATCCAAGGCACCAGCACCGTTTGAGGGCTCAGCTTCTGTATGTGGAATCGGGACATGGATGAGATTTTATCTAAATTTTATTTCAACTCTAGGCTTGCTGACTCAAAACTGAGAACCTGCAGGAAGATAGGAGGTAGCCTGGAGCTGAACAGAGTCTCTCAGCCTCACACTGTTGACATCTGGGCCCAGTAATTCTTCGTGGTGGGGGCTGCCCTGTGCATTGAAGATGTTCAGCAACATCCCTCGCCTTGACCCCATAGGTGCCTCGGGTGCCCCCCATCTGACAGTCAAACGTCTCCAGGTGTTGCCAGGTGTCCCCTGGCGGTAAAATCCTTTTTATCCATTGAGAACCACTAGAGCAAAAGAAAGGGAACTGGAACAGGAAACAGAAAAGGGGTTCATTACAACTTCCTCTACCCCTCACGCCTGCGGACCCCCCAAAACAAAAAGGAGAAATGCAAAATTAAAGTGAGAGAGAAGGAGGGACTTCCCTGGTGGCGCAGTGGATAAGACTCTGTGCTCCCAATGCAGCGGGCCCAGGTTTGATACTTGGTCAGGGAACTAGGTCCCATGAACATGCTGCAGCGAAGACTTTGATTGTCACAACTAAGGAGCCCTGGAGCTGCAACTAAGGAGCCCACCTACTGCAACTAAGACCAAATCAATCAATCAATCAATCAACAAAAATCTTTAAAAAATAAAAAAAAAATGTTAAAAAAATAAAGTGAGAGAGGAAGAGAGGAGGGGTGTGTGTGTGTGTGTGAGAGAGAGAGAGAGAGAGAGAAAGGAATTGATGTTTTAACTTGGTTGTTCTATTTCAAAATTTCTTCATAAGCAGATCTCCCCACTTAAAGGTGTTTTGTTCCTGTGAAATTACCTGCAGATGAGCAGGAGGGATTTTATTTCCTCTGGCTGGCAGTCTCTCTCTCCTTCATGTATCCCAAAGTCCACCTAGCCTCACAGATACATTATGAGAAGAAATAGGATTTCCTCTGAGTTATGCTTGAGGAAAGTAAAACACAGGCCTAGAAGATTTGATCGGAGGCATCTTGTGCTACCATTTTCCTGGACAAGGAAGGAGAGAGCCAGGGATGTCAGCCAGGGAATGTGTCAGCCTACGCTGTTCTCTTCATCAGGTCACATTTTCCTCCAAATTCAATGACGTAAGATTACTGAGAGTGTAAAGCTGTGAGGACAGAGCCGCGGGATCCCCTGAGTCCCTGAGTCATGTGTGTGTGTCTGTTTCCTGGGTGTCCTGCGTGTGTACCTTCACATGTGTTTTCATAATAATGATGGAGAGAGAGGTTCCCGGGTGCCGTTTGGTTGTTAAAGCAAAAGTGCTCTAAAAATACCAAGCTGAAAGCACACCTGCAGCCTAGAGAGAGAGGAAAGGCGAGTCACCCCTGTGGTAATTACCCATGACATTATTCCATGATTGATTAGTTTAGGGCTTCTGGCTGTGAAAATAAAAAAGCCTTAAAGAACAGCCTGAAACAACCATGATTTATGAGTTTGAGTCTCAATTAGGTAAAACAATGTATCAAAAAATGTCCCTTTTTATAGGGGCAGGGGAAGTAAGTAGTGTCTGGTGATATGATTGCTTAGTTCTTTCAATACATTCTTTCCTTAGAGGAGAAACTTAGAAAAGACAAAGGCATTAATTTATAGAAAAGAATCACAGTTGGCAATTATGTGCATTTTAATGGTTTATATTGCTTTAATCTGCTCAGTATTAGTACTACAATACTGAGATTATAAAATACAAATGTGTATGTTGATGTCGCAGAATCCTTGCTTTTTCGTGGAAGAAATCAGACATTATGCGGTGGCATCCACTGCAGTGGAAGGTATTCAGGAAATAGAGTATTTCTATCAACACTATCTTCAAGTTGTTTGAAACACATGGGGGAGGGGCATGCAGGGACATTCTCAATACTGCTTCATCTCTTTTTGTGCAGTAGATAGTTTGTTATATAATCTGTGAAATCGTTAACATTCTTTTTAAAAAACAGAATTTCCCAGGTGAAGTATTTTATTTTACTCTAAGACACATTAGGTGGGTTTTTTTTTTTTTTTGGAATGGAGAAGGCTGAATGTGCTTAAACGATTCAGAAACAGGCTCACCCTGTTTCCCCGCTAAAGTGATCTGTTTCTTTTGTAGCTTCAGCAGTTGTAAACAGGCCAGCCTGTGTGTGATCAGGAGGGGCTGTGTGCAGTCAGTCCTAATCTCGCTTTGCTCACGCCTGAGTCTTTCATCATCTTTCTGCATGTGACACACAGATTTACTTCATGCTGCAAGCCCGAAATATAGACATTTAAAATTCTTTATCAATGATTAGGGTGACCATAGAAGCTCACAGGGTCCTTTGAGGGCTGGACAAAGAATCCACGAGAAGGGGTTTGGCGCCCAGCACTGGTTAAGTGTTTAAAACTTGTGACAATTGTTATCATTATTATTTACATGCCATGTTTATTACTACCTATTAGATTTAACCATTCTGTCAAACCAATACTGGCTCGATCAGTATTTGGGTTTCCTCTGCTGTGACAGCCAGGGCTGGAACAAGCATCCTTAGAGTTGTGCTTTTGCACCCATAGGGAAGCTGGAGGATAAACTCCTGGCTGTGGAATTGCTGCACAGGGACCTGGTTGGTTTGGGGAGACGGCCTCCTGCTGTGGCAGAGATTCTGAGGCGCCCTGCACACCCTGGTCCAGGCAAGGAGCGCCTGCTTCCTTCCCTTTCCAATGCGACACGTGAACATAAGTCTCCCATTTCAGTTCACCTTCATTGCATTAACACTGTGGGGCTGAGTCTTTTCATAGACTTGTTAGCCATTTGAACTTATTTGCAAACTCTCATGTCCTTCAGTGCTCCGTATCCTTGAGCAGATACTTTACTCATGGTTTCATGTTAGATGCTTAAGTCTTTGATGAGCCAGAATTTACTTTTTCATGAAAGGTTGTAGAGTTTCAGCTTTGTTTTTTACCCAGTGGCTGTCCTGTCCCAACCAGTTGTGGGATTCCTTCCCGTTTACTTGAAAAACTGCCTTGTTTCTTATCGCCATTTCCATATATACTGGGGTCATTTCTGGATTCTCAAATTCCATGTGCTAGTGGGAATAGACATCTCTCCAAAGAAGATATGCTGTATGTATTTTGTTGAGAATTTTGCATCTGTATTCGTAAAAGATGTTGATGTTTAGTTTTGTTTTCTTGTGATGTATATTTCTGCTTTTGGTATCAGAGTAATACTGTCTCATAGATTTGTTCAGAAGTCTCCCCTCTTCTGTTTCCTGAGTCTGTGAAGGATTGGTATTAATTCTTCTCAAAATGTACAGTGGAATTCACCCGAAAAGTCATCTGGTTCTATGCTTTTTTTGTGTGGGGGAAGTTTTTTTTATATATATATATATTTATTTATTTATTGGCTGTGTTGGGTCTTTGTTGCTGCACTCGGGCTTTCTCTAGTTGCGGCCAGCGGGGCTACTCTTACTTGCCGTGTGTGGGCTTCTGATTGCAGTGGCTTCTCTTGTTGCAGAGCGTGGGCTCTAGGCTTCAGTAGTTGTGGCACATGGGCTCAGTAGTTGTAACGCATGAGTGTAATTGCTCAGCAGCATGTGGGATCTTACCGGACCAGGGATCGAACCCATGCCCCCTGCATTGTCAGGCGATTCTTAACCACTGCACCACCAGGGAAGTCCCATGTGGGAAGTTTTTCAGTTGCTAATCAAAACTCTTTACCAGTTAAAGATATATTCAGATTTCCTCTTTCTTCTTGCGTCAGTTTCAGTACTTATGTTTCTGTAGGGATTTGTCAGTTTCATCTACATTATCTAACTTGGTGCACAATGCTCATAGTATTCTCTTATAGTTCATTTTATTTCTGTAAGGTTGGTAGTAATGTCCGCTCTTTCATTTCTGATTTTAATAATTTGAGTTTTCTCCTCTTTCTGTTGGTCACCCTAGCTAAAGATTTGTCAATTTTTTTATCTTTTCGAAGAACCAAGTTACTGTTTATTGATTTTCTCTGTTGTTTTTCTATTCTCTATTTTAAATAAAATAATAGTTTTATTTATTATTAATAATAAATTTTTTGCTGTAATCTTTATTCTTTCTTTTCTTCTGCTAGATTTGTGTGTAGTTTGCTCTTCTTTTATAAGTCCTTGAGGTGTAAAGTTAGGTTATTGATTTGAGATCTCCTTGAGATCTTTTTTAATATAGACATTTAAAGCTATAAAATTATCTGTAAGCCCTGCTTTAGCTCTACTCCATAAGTTTTGTTATGTTGTGTTTTGTTTTCATTTATCTCAAAGTATTTGCTAATCTGTTGTGATTTCTTCTGTGACTCATTGGTTATGTAGGTATGTTTTGTTTAAATTCCACACAGTTCTGAATTTCTCAAATTTCCTTCTTTTATTAATTTCTAGTTTCATTCTTTTGTTAGAGAATATACTTTGCATGATTTTAATCCTTTTAAATTTATTAAGACCTATTGTATGGCCTAGAATATGGTCTATCCTGGAGAATGTTATGTGTGAGCTTGAGAAGAATGTGTCCTACTTTTGGGGTGGAATATTCTGTAGTGTTAGGTCTAATTGGTTTGTAGTATTGTTTAAGTCTTCTGTTTCCTTGCTGATTTGCCTAGTTCTTATATCCATTATTGAAAGTGGAGTATTGAAGTCTCCAGTTATTATTTGTGAACTTTCTATCTTCCCCTCTATTTCTGTAAGTTTTTGCTTTGTGTATTTTGGGGCTTTGTTGTTAGGTGCAGATACATTTATAAAGATTGATGGGTTGACACTCTTATCATTATAAAATGTCCTTCTTTGTTTCTAGTAATGATTTTTGTCTTGTACTTTATTTTGTCTGATACTAGTATAGCCATTTCAACTTTTTTTATGATTGCTGTTTGCATGATATATCCTTTCAGCCTATTTGTGTTTTTGAATATGAAATGTCTTTTGTCTTATTAGATAATTTTTAATCCATTCCACTAATTTCTGTGTTTTGATTTGTCCTTTTAATCCATTTGTACTTAATTTAATTACTGATAAAGTAGGTTTTAATTCTGTCATTTTGCTACTTGTTTTCTATAATGTCATACCTTTTTTGTTCCTCTGTTCCTTGATTCCTACCTTTTTATTTTAAACAGATAGTTCCTAGTGTACTTTAAAGTCCTTTATATTCTCTCTGTATGAAAATTGTTTTCATAGTGGTTGCCATGAGGATTACTATTTGCATGTTACTTTAAAAACATCTTTCAGATTAATACTGACAATTGCAAAAGTAAATATTTTGCTCCAGTATATCAGTCTCCTCTCCTCTCTTCTTGGAACTATTAGTGTGATATAGATTACATCTTTATAGGTTTTAAGTTCATCAACACAGTTATATAATTATAGTTTTATGCAGTAGTCCTTTAAAACAAATAGGAGAAGAAAAGAGTTATAAACAAAAATATGCTTATATTGTCTTTCATAGTATCTATGTAGTTACCTTCCTGGTACTGTTTTATTTTCTTGTATAAATTAGAATTCCTCCAATGTTCCTTCACTTCCTCTTGAATGACTCGCTTTATTATTTCTTGTAGAGCAGTCTGCTAATAACACGTTTTCTCTTTTTTTATTGTTTATTTGAAAGTGACCTAACTTCTTCATTTTTGAAGAAGAGTTTAGCTAGACATAGAATTCTTGATTGTTGGTCTATTTTTCCCAACACTTTAAATATATTTAAATATATCATCACACCGGGTTTCTGATAAGTCAGCTCTTAATCTTATTGAGAATCCCTTGTATATGATGAGTCACTTCTCTTGCTGCTTTTAATATTCTGTCTTTGTTTTTCAACAGTTTGTTTACGATGTGTCTATTTGTGGATATCTTAGAGCTTACCCTACCTACAGTTCCTTGAGTTTTTTAAGTGTGTAAATTAATACTTTCAATCAAATTTTCTAAGTGTTTGGTTATTATTCCTTCAGGTATTTTTTTCTGCCTTTCTCTTCTCCTTCTGGACTCCCGTTATGTATATATTGGTACTTTTGAGTGTCCCATGGGTCTCTTAGGTTCTGTTATTTTTCTTCATTTGTTTTATTTTTTTCTTTCAGACTATACAACCTCTATACCAGTAAAGACAGTAAACTGTCTTCTAGTCCACCGATTCTTTTTTCTACCCTCACAAATTTGTTGCTGAGCCCACTTAGTGAATTTCAGTTATTGCACTTTCAACTGTAGAATTTCTATTTGAGTTTTTTTAATTTGTATCGCTTTATTGATATTCTCTATTAATTGAGGTAAAGTTGTTGTAATTCCCCTTAATTCTTTAGATATTATTTTCTTTAGTTTTTTGAACATGTTTATTGGATGGGCCCCTCAGGGGCTGCTTTTTCTGTTGGGTGTTTTTTTCCTTCCTGTGTATGTGGCATACTTTCCTCTTTCCTCACATGTCTTTGTAGTTCTTTGTTTTAAACTGGTCATTTAGAAAATGTTTCAACAACACTGGTAGCAAATTCTTCAAACCCTTCAAAGTTTTTTGTTGCTGCTGTGGTTTTGTTTTGGTTTCATTTTGGATGTTGTTGGTGTTTTTCCTATTACTGCTCATTTGTTTAGTGGCTTTCCTTTACTAATTCTGAAGTTTCTGTATTCACTCTAATGTGTGACTGCTGTTATCTATTATTTTTTAAAGAACTTTTATTGAGATACAATTGACATACAATAAACTGCTTATATTTAGAGTGTACAATTTGATATTTTTTTCTTATTAGTAACGTATATATGGCAATCCTAATCTCCCAATTCATTCCCCCCCAACCCTCCCCACTTTCCCCACTTGGTGTGCATATGTTTGTTTTCTACATCTGTGTCTCTATTTCTGCCTTGCAAACTGGTTGATTTGGACCATTTTCCTATATTCCGCATATATGTGTTAATATACAGTATTTGTTATTCTCTTTCTGACTCACTTCACTCTGTATGACAGTCTCTAGGTCCATCCATGTCTCTACAGATGTCCCAATTTCATTCCTTTTTACAGCTGAGTAATATTCCATTGTATATATGTACCACATCTTTTTTATCCATTCATCTGTTCATGGACACTTAGGTCACTTCCATGTCCTGGCTATTGTAAATAGTGCTGCAGTGAACATTGGAGTGCATATATCTTTTTGAATTATGGTGTTCTCTGGGTATATGCCCAGTAGTGGGATTGCTGGGTCATATGGTAACTCTAGTTTTAGTTTTGCAAGGAACCTCCATACTGTTCTCCATAGTGGCTGTATCAATTTACATTCCCACCAGCAGTGCAAGAGTGTTCCCTTTTCTCCACACCCTCTCCAGCATTCACTGTTTGTCGATTTTCTGATGATGCCCATTCTAACCGGTGTGAGGTGATACCTCATTGTAGTTTTGGTTTACATTTCCCTGATAATTAGTGATGTTGAGCAGCTTTTCATGTGCCTCTTGGCCATCCATATGTCTTCTTTGGCGAAATGCCTATTTAGGTCTTCTGCCCATTTTTTGATAGGATTGTTTTTTGATATTGAGCTGGATGAACTGTTTATATATTTTGGAGATTAATCCTTTGTTGATTCGTTTGCAAATATTTTCTCCCATTCTGAGGGTTGTCTTTTTGTCTTGCTTATAGTTTCCTTTGCTGTGCAGAAGCTTTAAAGTTTCATTAGGTCCCACATATTTATTTTTGTTTTTATTTCCATTACTCTAGGGGGTGGATCAAAAAAGATCTTGCTGTGATTTATGTCAAAGAGTGTCCTTCTTATGTTTTCCTCCAAGAGTTTTATAATGTCTGGCCTTACATTTAGGTCTTTAATCCATTTGGAGTTTATTTTTGTATATGGTGTTAGGGAGTGTTCTAATTTCATTCTTTTACATGTAGCTGTCCAGTTTTCCCAGCACCATTTATTGAAGAGGCTGCCTTTTCTCCACTGTATATCCTGCCTCCTTTGTCATAGATTAGTTGACCACAGTTTATCTCTGGGCTTTCTATCCTGTTCCATTGATCTATATTTCTGTTTTTGTGCCAGTACCATACTGTCTTGATCACTGTAGCCTTGTAGTATAGTCTGAAGTCAGGAAGCCTGATTCCACCATCTCCGTCTTTCCTTCTCAAGATTTCTTTGGCTATTCAGGGTCTTTTGTGTTTCCGTACAAATCGTAAAATTTCTTGTTCTAGTTCTTTAAAAAATGCCACTGGTAATTTGATAGGGAGTGCATTGAATCTGTAAATTGCTTTCGGTAGTATAGTCATTTTCACAATGTTGATTCTTCCAATCCAAGAACATGGTATATCTCTCCATCTGTTTGTGTCATCTTTGCTTTCTTTCATTAGAGGCATAGTTTTCTGTGTACAGGTCTTTTACCTCCTTGGTTAGGTTTATTCCTAGGTATTTTATTCTTTTTGTTGCAATGGTGAATGGGATTGTTTCCTTAATTTCTCTTCCTGGTCTTTCATTGTTTGTTATCTATTACTTTTTAACTTATTTTTATTTTTTTAAAACCACTTCATAGAGGTATGATTGACATTCAAAAAGCTGTAGGTATTTAATGTATACAACTTGATAAGTTTGGAGATACATATATGCCCATGAAGCCATCACCACAATTTATGCCATAAACATGTCCATCTCCTCCACAAGTTTCCTCCTGCCCTCTTATTTATTGTTGTTATTATTCTTGTGATTAGAATTATTGTTATTGTGTGTGTGTGGTAAGAACACTTAACATAAGTTCCCTTACATTTTTAAGGCTTGATTCCCAGGGTTGACATCTGAGTCTGTATAGTTGTGTGATTAGCCAGTCACTGGTCACGAGATTTTCTTCCACCTTTTGCCAAGAGGATCTTTTGAGAAGCCTGCCATCAAGCATCTGCCTTAACTGTCACTTCTTGATCACACCAGAGACGAGGGACTGGTGTCGTTTCTTTCCCAGGTCTTTCTTGGGCACGTGCATATCCTTCTGTGTGTGCACAGCCTTTTTGATCCTGGAAATACATCGGCTCTTTTGAAGTTTTCTGAGGTTCTCTAGTTCTCCTGGATTTCCTTTTAAATTCTGGCCTTGGCTCAAGTTTACTGCAGTTGTAGTCACAGCATTAGGCAGCTGAGGTGTTGCCAGCAGTTTGTTGTTGTTTGGGTAACGCCCGAGTACGGGCATCACCTGCCACCCTCCCCACGACCCCAGGCCAGCTCAGCTCTGAGTCAAACCTAGAGATTTCCCAGGGTGCTGCAAGTCCAGACAAAATAGTTTCTATGGGATGGCACTTTTAACAGAGCTTCAAAAGCTTCAGATCTGCCAGCCACCTGCAGGGCTGCTGGGGAGGGAGGGAAGATGGTCCCAGCCCACGGTAAACAAGCACAGCTCCACCGTCTTGCCAAGGTTCCGTCATTTCTCTTGGATAGATGATTTCTCAGTTCATTCTGTGGCCTCTGTTCATTATCTGAGTCCTTAAATGGTTGGTTTTAGTTGTTGAGCCTGCATCTTTGCCATTTTGGAGGGAAAGTGAGTTCATCAATGTCCTCATGCCGCCATTCTGGAAATCGATTCTCCGGCACATGTGAGTCTGGCCTCTGCACTTAGCCGGGTGCATGTGAGATGCACCCACTGTGAGGTGTGTATCAACAGCTGGCCCTTTTTATGCTTGAGTAGCTCATGATATGGTTTTAAAATTGTAATAGTTTTTTTTAATTCATTCGGAGTTGTAAAGATACGTATGCTCGTTTAAAAGGGCATGTTGTCAGAGAGATTGTGAAATGTGAACCTGGTGGAGCTCCTTGGGGCATTGCCAGGAATCTCAGGTCTGAGCGCCTTCAAGCAGGGTAGTGTTCACTAGTGGTTTGGAGGAGCAGGGGTCGAGCCCTGCAGCCCGTCCCAGGGCAGCAGAATTGTGGCACTATTGTCTGCCTCTGGGAAGAGGAGCTGACACATGCAGGAGGAGGCGCTGGGGGGGTGGGCACTGGCCACGCCTGGAGCAGGTATGAGCTCCATCCTCAGGACTTCTCCTCACATATGAGCATAACGGCTCCAGGACACTGCCAGCGTTGCTTATTCCTCACATGGTCATGGAGTGCCTCCCACATGCCAGCCTTCCAGGTGGTGGACAGCAGACGGTCACCCAGAGCCTGACATCATGGAGGCCACCATCTTCTGATGTGCGACAGACACGGACAGGAAAGGCCGCGTGGGGCCCTAGATGTTTTCTATGAGGGCTTCCAGGGGAGGCCTTGTTTATGAGCAAACCTTGGAACAGAGGAAGTAAGGGGTGAGCTACAGGGAGGTCTGGGGAAGAGTTTTCCAGGCAGAGGGAAAAAGAAATGCAAACCCCAGAGGGAGAGGGTCTGGAACCGTTCCTAGAGAGTGAAGGGGAAAGGAGCTGAGGTGAGGTCAGGAGTGTGTGTGTGTGTGTGTGTGTGTGTGTGTGTGTGTGTGTGTGAGTGTGCGCGCACGCGCACGTGTCCACACATGTACACACACTCACATGTGGAGGCGCTGGAGAAGGGGCTCTGGCTGCTCCTCTGAGAAGATGCAAGGTACTGGAAGTTGCTGATCATGGAAGCAGTCATTCGTTCAGTCACCAAATGAGCCACTACCAGGCTGTGCTTCAGGTGCTGGGGCTAGAGCAGTGAGCAGACAGGCAGGACCTCCTGCTCCCAGGAAGAGGAGACAGAAACATAAACTAATGAACAGATCATCTCTTGGAAGTGCTAAGGGGAGAAGAAAACTGGGAAGCAGGTGAAGTGGCAGGATTGTGTGCACAAATGTGGAGGGAAGTGTTTGGATAACATTCAGGCAGGCCTTGTTCGAGCAGGTAGCATTACATGAGAGCAATCAAAATGGAAGCAACGTGGTAAGCTTTGTGTAAGTATAATATACATAGATAAAAGTGCAGAAATCCCCACATCACTAAACCCGTCGGCAACCTCTCCGAAACCTGTCTCCTGCTCCTTCCTGGCCAGCACGCCCAACGTAACCAGTCTTCTGACCTCCATCACTGCAGATGCCTCTGCCCGTTTATGAACGTGGTGTAAGCGGGATCATACAATACAGGGTCTTGTGTGTGTGTATTTTCTTCCACTCAGCCTTATGTTTTTGAGATTCACCCCTGCTGTCTCAAGTGATGATGTTTGAGGCTCCTTTAAGAGGTGCACGTGTGTCTGCTGCATGGATAGCAGCAGGGAGGGGAGGGTGGACCCAGGGAAGCTTGGGGGAGGGGGAGCTGTCACGTGGTCCAGCAGAGCCGGAGCTCCTGGGACTGGATGTGAGCAGGGAGGGGTGAGGAACGTTTCATTCTGATGTTTTTTGAAGACAGAGCAAACAGCGTTTCTTGATGGAATGTACGTGAGATATGAGAGGAAAAGGAGTCAGAACCAGGATATGTGTCCTTAGCCCGTGGAAGGCTGGTGTCAGCATTTAGGGAGGCCGGTGACTGCAGGGGAGCGGTCTGGAGGAAAGCTGAATTTGTGTATGCACAAGCTGAGTGTTATGTGTCTATTAGATGTGCAAGTGGACATGTGAGCAGGTCCTCCAGTTTCTGAGGCTGGCTTTCCGCGGAGAGGTCCGGCTTGGAAAGGTGCACTGGGGAGTTGTGGGCATTTTGCTGTCGTTTAAAGCCAGGTCATCAAGGGAACAGGTACAGAAAGAGAGGGAAAGCTCTGGGGCACTCTAGCATTTATGGGGCCAGTGATGAGGAGACTTTCACAAGGGACACTGAAGCGGGAGAGGATCCAAACCTGGAAGGTCAAGTGGAGGGGGCTTGCGGACTATGTACATCGTATAAAATGGGCAGCCCTGTGTAAACGCTGAGCCCCGTCATTACCAAAAATGGTCAGACCGACTGCTCCAGATCCCACCACGACATTCCCGCGGGCCTGCCATGCCACTTTGGGAAGAGTGGTGGTGGTGTAAATATTATGAGAAAGAAGGAATGCCAGCCTGAGAGGAAGGGGTCTGGGAAGGTGCCACGGCTGCTGCCGGAAACTTAGGGAGATGAAGCTCAGAGGACAGCAGTGTCTCCAGCTGAAGCCACAGGGGGACGTCTTCAGAAGGAAGGAGTTGGGGTGCTAGAGTCATTAGCAGGTTGTTGCAGCACGTGGGCAAGCCCATCCCCGACACCTCTGTACTTCGTCCAGATGCCTTGTTTCTTCTTTCTCATTGAGGCTTTCTCTGCCTCTGTCAGCCTGCCTCCCCGCAGTTGCAAAAGTCACTTTCAAATCAGCACGAAGTATAAAGAAGCTTTGAAGATAAGTAACACTACTTGAGTTGTGTCCCCCCAAAATAGATATAATGGAGTCCTAACCCCCAGTATCTCAGAATGTGACCTTATTTGGAGATAGTGTCTTTATAGAATTAAATTAAAATGAGGTCACTGGGGGGGTGCCCAGTCCACTGTGACTGGTGTCTCTGCACAGAGAGAAGACCATGTGAAGACACAGGAAGAAGCTGGACATCTACAAGCCAGGGACACAGACTGCAGGAGAAGCAACTCTGCCAACACTTTGATCTTGGACTTCCGGCCTCCAGAACCATTGTTTAAGCCACCCAGGCTGTAGCACTTTGTTGGGGCAGCCCTAGCAAACTCGTACAGGAGCTACCTTGAAAAAAATCACTGCTTTGATTGTAACAGATGTGTATCCTTGTTTGTTTCCATGAACTCCACGTGATCACTGCCAGCAAATCTTCTGCTTTCAAATATGCCAACTGGTTGACCTGCACTGAGGATGAGAGCAGCTTCTGGCTGCACAGGCTGGACATGGACTCCTGGTTGTAAGAGGCTGCTGTAAACCTTTAGAACCCTTTCCCTCTGGGTCTCATTCACTCTACCCTGAGGTTTCTCCAGGCAACCCTGGGTTCCAAGGCCACTGCACCTACAGCTGAGGAATTTAAAACTCTCCCTGAAGCGAATAAAAATTGCTCTTAACGAGGGAGTAATATTTTCTAACATTATCATGGGACAATACACAGTTTCTTTTTCTAATAAGGTTTGTTTTTTTTTAATATCTTTTCCCTCCTTACCTTTAATTAAACACCTTCCAGAGGTTCAAGGTGTAAAAGTGATTCCTTGTGTGCATGGGAATAATTGATACTCAAAGAGTCTTCTGTAAAACCAAATGGAGGACTTCCCTGGTGGCGCAGTGGTTAAGAATCCATCTGCCAATGCAGGGGACGTGGGTTCTATCCCTGCTCCAGGAAGATTCCACATGCTTCAGAACAACTAAGCCCGTGTGCCACAACTACTGAGCCTGCGCTCTAGGGCCCCAAGCTACAAGTGTTGAGCCCACATGCCACAACTACTGAAGCCTGTGCACCTAGAGCCCAACAAGAGAAGCCGCTGCAATGAGAAGCCCGTGCACCACAATGAAGAGTAGCCCCCGCTCACCACAACTAGAGAAAGCCCATGTGCAGCAATGAAGACTCAATAGGCCAATAAATAAAAAAATAAAATAGAAAACAAAATGGAAACAGAATGGGCTTGGAGTACTTAGCCAGCACTTCTGTTTGCTCCTTTTCTGCCAGATTTGCAGCAGTAGCAAGCGGGCACATCAGTGGAATCAGGCCACGGAGCTCGTGTCGCAGTGAAGGGTGTCAGGGTCTCGCCCTTTCAGCTGCGTCTGTTATGGGTGGGGGCTCCCAGCCTCCCGGCTCTGCCAGGCCCCCTGCTGCCGCAGCCGGGGGATCTAGGTGTTGGGAAAGAGAGAAGGTCGATGAAAGGCCCCAATTCAGCCTCCTGAGCGGTTTCACTCTCCCTTCAACCAGCAATTCACTTGGCCCTTGACAGTGGAACCTTTGTTGGGGGTTTAGGGGCTGGCTGTGGCAGAGGTAGGAAAAGCGTTCTGACAGCAGTGTTGGAGGGATGTGGGCCTGTGCTTGGACCTCATCTGGGGGCTTGATATTTTTGCTGTAGAAGTAGAATCAAAGCAAAGAGACACTGGTTACTCCATTTCCAAGCTGTTGGAGCTTATTTCATATTTCCAGAGCAGAGTTAGGTCAGCCCTTTAAGGAATGTCGACCCAGAGGCTAATGTTTACTCAACTCAAAGTTCGAAATAACGAAATGAAAAATTACAAACTGTTAAGACTACTGCCGATGAGGTACTGGCAGCTCACCTTGAACGCCTTGTGGTTTTCTAGCTGGCCATTGAGACACACAGTGTAATGTTTTAATAAGCGCATTCCCAGAAACATTATCGAGTCTCTTTACTGTGGACACACTTTCTCTGGCCCAGTTCCCAGGCTAATGGACTCACCTTTTAGGATTTTATACGCTGCTCCTTTCCAGTTATGAATTTTTTTCCTTAACTGTTGCATTTCCAGCATCGCGGATGTTTTTGATTTGATGTGTTGCTGAGCTAAGTGATCGTTCTGGAACACACGACGGGCGTTTCCACTTGCGGTGGATGTGCTGACTCTTCACGCAGCACAACTCATCATAAAATCCACGCTTGCCCTTCCAGAGGCTCCCGGCCTGCCGCACAGTCTCCCTTCCAGGCTGTGGGCCTTTTCCCATGTTCCCTGACTGCTGTTCGTTCTCATATTCTGAAAATTATACCTTCATTAAGTTACACCAAATCCAAGAATGCCAAGCTTTGGTGAATGAAATCCCCTCACTAATTAAAAGGAGGCTGCTTTGAAGTTGTCCAAATAGGCCAGAGACTGCATCTAATTAAATCACAACAAGTGTACTGATTCAGATCAACAGGTAGAGATTAAGGGATGAATAGTCTGAATAACAAAACATTTTTTAAAGAGAAACACAAATCAAAAACAGAGTAGCACATGGACTCAAGTCCAAGGGTGTGGGTTGAACTTCATTAGTAAACTCTCTCTTAATCATGTCTTTGCTCTTAACGAGAGAGCTGTGTTCTAATACCAGTGAAGGAGCCTCGAAATGCGAACAGACTCACTTGTACTTTGCAGATATAAATTTCTCTTATCTTATCGATTCCTTAAATCAAGACGTCAGCTTAGAGGATCGTGTTGAGAGAAGGTTTGCAGAAGGTCTTATTTGACTGAGGTACAGTTTCTGTTTACTCAGAATTTGCACACATTTGGGCCGGGCATGCATCTCCAGCTCTCACAGGCTGGTGGGAAACCCTGACTTCTTAACAAGCCCAGAGACATCAACAATGCATCCTTTCATCTGGTCTTTCTGCAGACACCAATTGGTTCAGCCCTGAATATACAGGACATTGATAAGTGCTGCTAAGAGTAACACTAAGTACCGGGTTAGGAGCTGATATCACCATGCCATGATAATTAATGTAAAATTTAGCTCAAAACCCGACATTCTCAAAAGTAATTTAATTGCTGAGCATTCACTGGCAGGCTATTGAATCTTTGAATAAACTATAACAGAGCCCTTGAACCTGTGTCGTATTCTGTTCGTAGGTAGTGCTCACGGCTGGCTTGCACCATTAAGGCCGTTTGGAGATAGCATCTTTCTTAAAGCTCTTCTTTACTTGTGAGCCTTGGTTAAGAGCTTGACCAATGTGGTAGAGTGTGTAATTGTTCTTCAATAAACTTTTTAGTGTGTGAAGGTAGGACAGAGAGTTTGCATATTCCTCACGCTCTGTTTCCTCTTAGTGTTAACTCTTATATTAGTGTGGTACATGTCATAGCAGATGTGCCAAGCTCAAGACAGTATTGTTTACTAAAATCCATACTATTCATCTTTCTTTGGACTTTACCAAAGAAAGTAAAGTGGATATCTTTGGATATCTTTTTTTTTTTCTGGCCTAGGATCCCACCCTGGTTACCACATTGTAGGTAGTCTTTGCCCTAGGCTTTAAAGTGTAATTTTGACCTGGATCAAACTATGCACTTAAAGTATCATTGCATGGAAATGAGCCACACTTAAATTTTTTTCATATTAAATGTTCTCCTTTCTTTAAACATCAAAAAACTAATAAGGAGCTAATAAATCACCACTAACCAATTGAGGTTACCAAAGGTTTGAGTTTTCCAGTAGCTTTATGTTATCTCTCTCTGTGTATTTTTACAGTGAAGATCACCCATGTCCAGTGGAAAAAGCTAGAGCATCGTGAATTCACATTCTTGATGGACACATGTGGCATTAGTAGCACAACGTTTAGTGTTTTACCAAAATGAAGGACCTGTAATTTGCTCCTAGTAGTAGCCTGGTTTTCAGGAAACAATAGTTAGGTCCTGAGGAGTTAGGGCAGCGGAGTCCTCCCAGAGCTTTTTCTCTCTTTAGCTCTTCCCCATCTCCAGTCGGTCAGCTGGAGTGAGGGTACCAGCACCATGTAAACCCAAGGGGGTCTTTGTGTGAAGAAGCACTCAGGACAGCCATGTAGGAGATGTGACTGGACTCACACCACCTTGGACCAATCGCGGACTGATCTGGGCTGGCAGTGATTGCCAGGAGGGGTCACAGGGTGAAGAAGGTGGATAGAGGTCATTCGTTCAGCCCTGGTGACCTGCAGGAGAATGTAGTAGTTGGGAGAAAGCAGATGACACGAGTTACCAATGCTGCATCCATTTTGGTGGCCCCTGAACACGCGGTGATGAAATCCTTCCTTATTCCTTCCTGTGATGAACCATGTTTTATCTGCAGCAGGGACGTGAACGTATGCTGGTCTCTTCCGCTTGAGACTCTCAGCTCCTAAACCGTCACATCTTTGGATCAGTCATCCTGGTTCTCTAGCTTTTCATTTGTTCTCTGTCTTCCATCCTTTAGTCATAGTGTCTCCCAGGCATCCTCCACATCCTGTCTACTTGGGCAGCCAAAACCTCCCCACAGGGTCTGGGCAGTGGTCTGATGTGCTGATGTAGCATTTAATGGCCTTTGATAATTATGTAGTACAGTGTGCTTCTCTCCAACCTTCTTTTTTTTTCTTTTTGGGGATGAAATTTTAAAAATCTAATAAAATCAATGTTTGTTCAAAAGGCCACATGTTGTATGATTCCATTTATATAAAATGGCCAAACAGATAAATCCATAGAGACAAAAAGCAGGTTAGTGGTTACAGGGTCTTGGGGAGGTGGGATTCCGGGGAACTGCTAATGGGAACAAGGTTTCTTTTGGAGGTGATGAAATATTGCAGAATTACATAGTGGAGATGGTTGAACAACCTTGTGCATATATTAAAAAACCACTCAATTATAGATTTTAAAATGCGGAATTTTGTGGTATGTGAATTATGTCGATTAAAAACTTGATGCTTGTTCATTGTAGAGATGTTGAAAAATAGAATAAAGGAGGACATTTAAATTACCTATATAATTTCGGATAATTAGTAGTGGATTTTAACATGTGGGTGGCAGTTTTTGCTGCTTCTGTTTTGTGTTTGTTTTGTTTTATTTCTTTGGGTTGTTCCTGACCCTTTTAGAGCCAGGAGAAATCCTGTTGGAATCTGCTGAGACACCAGACCCTGGTCTCACTATACTCCAGGTTCACATTTGCCCCTGTTACATTTTTACATTGTAAATTTTAGGAGGTGCAGCATCTTGAGAAAAGATGGCCATTCTGCACTGTAGGAGAAAGAAGATTGTTAACTTCAGAATGTAAATGGTGCCCTTATTTCTCAGTTAGGAAGCAACAACAGGGCCTAGTTTTGCTGGAACTTAAGGTGTCAGTTCTAAGGACCACGGGGAGTGGATATTGTGAATTTACTCACACATTTGACTTGCAGAGGAAATGGGCAGGATCTTAGCCTCTGCATATTTTCACATCTAAGTCCCAAAGCTTGGGGTCCCTGATATTAGCCTGGCGGGTTACTTGAAACTTACCCATTTTTCCAAATATGTAGATGGTACTCTCTTGCTCAAATACCCAAACTAATTTTTTTTTAGTTAATTAATTTATTTATTTATTGGTTGCATTGGGTCTTTGTTGCTGCACGTGGGCTTTCTCTAGTTGCAGTGAGCAGGGGCTACTCTTCGTTGTGGTGCACAGGCTTCTCATCATGGTGGCTTCTTTTGTTGTGGAGCACGGGCTCTAGGCACATGGGCTTCAGTAGTTGTGGCATGTGTGCTCAATAGTTGTAGCTCACGGGCTGTAGAGCGCAGACTCAGTAGTTGTGGTGCACAGGCTTAGTTGCTCCGTGGCATGTGGGATCTTCCCAGACTAGGGGTCGAACCCGTGTCCCCTGCATAGGCAGGCGGATTCTTAACCACTGCACCACCAGAGAAGTCCCACCCAAACAAAATTTTACCGAGGGTAAAACTTTAAGGCTGAAAGAAACAAAAAATCAGATCCCAGCATATGTACTGACCAGGGCAACATATTCAGGGAGGATCTTAGCATTTCTAACCTCACTTTGCATGTCTGTGTGGGGTGGCATCTGCTCACTAGTCAGCAGAAGCATTCGGATCCCCTGCGGCTCTTCTCCCACAAAGAGTGTGCATGTCCACACCCCGGCTCGGATGCACGTGCAAATACTTACGCTTCCAACCTAAAAGGTGCCCTGGAAGAGCCAGGAATCTTTTGCACAGTGGAATTGGGCTAATGGTGCTTATTTTTCTTCAGAGTGTATATTTATTTGACTGTTTCACACCATTTATCAATTTCTAAGCAGTTAATAATTTTTATGCCTCTTTCAGATGTGTGTATATAGTACAAGTGTGTTTGATTTCCTGTGGTCTCTCTACATTTAAACAGTACTGAGTGATGGTATGTGTAACATGCCAATTTAAAATTTCAAACCCAAACTGAACTGCATTGATTGGCTTACACAGCTCATGCTCTTCTCTGTCCTGTAGCAGCCCTGGACTGTGTCTAGGTTTTAGTGCTGGGACCATTAGCCCTCACTTAGAGATGCAGCCTCTGATGTCCTCCAGCTGTTTACAGTCCCGACGAAAATTAAAATATATGCAACTATGAATTCAGGGAATGCTGTGATTGCCATAGGAGAGGTATGAGGTTCGGGGAGTAGTATTAAAAGATGTTACTTCTGAATGGCTGATCGAGGACATTGTATGAAAGCTGGTACAGGTGCATGGCTTCTGACAGGTGGCTAAGTTGGGACTAGAAGACACAGAAAGAAGGAATCTTCCATAACTGAATGTGAAAAGCCATGAGCCCGTTCAGCAATAATCTCCCCTGATGGTTGCTTGGGAACTGGACCTAAATTCTAAGGGCGTTGGAAGCTGATGCGTCACCTGGAGTGTCCTGTGATTTAGGAACAAGCAGGGAAAGAGAATCAGCTTAGGCACACAGGTGCCCTTAAGTGTAAACCAGCCAGTGTTTGTTTAGCTAAATAATTTCAAGCATCTTATGTACCTGGTTCTGTCTGAAAATCACTTGTACTCCACTTTTAGACACCAGGTTTTTTGAGCAAGACCTCATCTTAAGGGGGGATCTGAAGTGTCCGGGGGCTTTGTTAGTTTTCGTCTCTCACTTGAGAGACAAATGGGGTGACCCAATAAACTGCTTTTAATAAATTTTTAAAAATGTGGTAAATACACATGACGTGAAATGTATCATCTTAACCATTTTAAATGCACAGTTCAGTGACACCAAGTACTTTCACGTTGTCGTGCAACCATCACCATTATCCAGCTTCAGAACTTTCTCATCTTCCCAAAATGAAACTCTGTTCCTATTAAACAAACACTAACTGCCTGTTCTGCCTCCCCACAGCCCCTGACACCTACTATTCTACTTTCTGTGTGAACTTGACTACTCTAGGTGGCTCATAAATCATATAGTATTTGTTTTTCTGTGGTCGGGCTGTTTCACTCAGCATAATGACTTCAAGATGCACCCATGTTGTAACATGTGTCAAGATGTTCTTCTGTCTAAGTTGCATCATTTTCCTTTGTATGTGTGTCCCACTGTTTGATAGACCTTGAGGCCATAAACCCAGATTCATCTGGATGTGTTGTCAGAGTCACCCTTGGCTACTCCATTTCTACCCCCATGCCCCACCTCCAACCAGTGGGACCCAAGGTATAGGGTGAAAGTCTTGAAAGTAAATAAAGTGCATTGGGATACAGAGAAGGGTCTATACAAGGCCCTGAAGGGTTTCTAGGTCATCAGTCATACCTGCTCATCCTTCCCTGGTATTCCAGGAACCGGGGGGTTGGGAGTGTGGGGGGTGGTGCTTGGCTTTGTGCTATACTCCCACTTGAGCGACCAGATCTGTTCTTGCCCTTGGTGTTTCTGACTTTAGGGGTGGCTCTGCCCCGGCACTCTCAGGGGTGAGGTTGCGATTGTCACAAAGGTGAGAGACTTCTGTTTTACAGTTGCGGGTAGATCAGTTCCTGGCTGCTGGCTGCCAGTGGGTCTAGGGGCCAGGAGGCGAATGAGCTGCTGAAGAAACTCTCCAATTCTGAATTTATTCGGAATTACCAGGGACCTCTATCTGGGGGGCCACCTGCTGACTCTGGCTCTAGAAGTGTTTAATTTTGCCAGCGCGTGTTTTAATCTTCCTCTCCTTCCTGAATGAAGCTTCAGCCACATATTTGCTTCCTCCATACATGCTGCAAAGCATTTGCATTTTGCCATTCTTGGGATAAAACAAGAATCACTTTTGCTAGTGTGTCAAATCTGATGCTGCAGAAGCCCTCTGGAAGTTCTCCTAGTGCCTTATCCCTCTAGGTATTCTGTAAACAGTGGGCAGTTGTTCTAAAACACTCTTGTCTTTGCATGAGAAGCAGAGTAAAGGTCCTGAAAGGGAAATCACTCTAATGTGTGTGCTGTGCTTTTTTGCCCAGGGCAAGTGGAGGCACCTGACCCGAATGACTCTTTGGGACAACTGGATGATCACGACAGCCCTATTCCAACTCTGAAAGGTAAACTATGAAGTGCTCTTGGAATGCAAGTGTTTGAAAGTGTTTTCAGAGTACCACGTAGAGGGGCTCACAGAGCCATTCTACTCAGGGCTTGGCCTGCTGAAATGGATGGTCAGGGCCTTCTGTGGCCCAGTTCTGTCCCATGGGTGGGTATGAAGCTGAATCTGGCCTCTGTACCCCAACACCAAATTGAATCTCAGAGACACAGTTCTGGGGGAGGTAAAAAAGAATAGCTTTATTGTTTTGCCAAGCAAAGGGGGCCACAGTGGGCTAATGCCCTCAAAACTGTGCATCCCAACCTGGAGGGGGTAGTGAGAAGTTTTATAGTAACCTCCAAAGAGGGTGTGATCAGCTCGCGGACAGTCTTCTGATTGGTTGGTGGTGAGGTCATCGGCAGTCCTCATCGTCAACCGGCTGGTTCCAGTTGGTCTGGGGTCTAGTGTTTGTGGACAGCATACAGTTAACTTCTCCCACCTGGTGGGGTTTCAGTATCTGCAAAACAGCTCAAAGATATTGTTATGTGTATCCCTCGAGGGGGAGCCAGGACCCTGCCCCAAGGCTGCACTATTGTTTCCTGGCTGCTCCTCCCTTGTCTCCGAATCCCCTCCCCTCCCTTCCCTTCCCACCAGCCTCAGCAACTGTTTAAACCTGCCCATTGGAACACAGGGAAGGTCTGAAGGCTGAATGAAGCCTATTTCCTATAATCAAGAAATGGGGAACACAGAAAGGCTTTTGTGCCCAGGAGCCCCACAGGGCCCTGCTGGGAATCAGGTGCAGTGGCATGCCTCCCTCCACAGCTGAGTCCCTTGACGCAGTTGTGAGGGGGTTTAGGGCTGGTTGGAGCTAGTCAGAAGCCAGTGGGTGGGTGGGAGATGAGAGGGCAGGGATAGACAGATGGCCACTGGGGGGTGGGGGGACTTTGGGGGGTTTCCATGGGCCTGAGTAGAGCCTTAGGAGCTGGACTCCTGGCTTGGCCATGAAGTCTCCTGCTGACCAGCAGCCGTCTTCTGGGGTTATTCTCGAGATGTAATTGTCCAGACCAGGGGGCGTCTCGGATGAGCAGGTCACCCTCCTCCACGGGATCACCAAAGAGCAGGTTCTATGTCTTGTTGCTCCAGCCTTTCCCAGAGGTCACTGTCAGGGTTATTGCTCACTTGGCACACTTCGTAGGTATCTTAGATTTGTAGAGTCAATAGACCCCATTTCCTGTGATGCAGCCTGGTCACTTGAGGAAGTGACTTTTTCTGCTTCATCCGCTGTCACCATATCGCCTTAGATTATTGCCTAAATCAGCTTGAGCTGCTGCAACAAAACACCACAGACTGAAAGGCTTAATCAACAGACACTTATTCCTCATGGTCCTGGAGGCTGGAAGTCCAAGATTAAGGTGCTGGCATGGCCAGATCCTAGTGAGGACACTCTTCTTGGTTTGTAGACAGCGCGATCTTGCTGTGTCCTCACAGGGAGAGAGAGCAGGCTCTGGCTTCTTCCTGTCTTATAAAGATACGGATCCCTTCCTGGGGGCCCCACCCTTATGACCTCATCTAACCCTAATTACTTCCCAGAGGCCTCGCCTTCAAATACTATCACACATGGGTTTAGGGCTTCAACGTGTGAATTTGGGGGGGGGACACAGTTCACTGTATAACAATTAACTATTAAAACAGCCACTTTATTTCTGTGTAAGCTACAGAAATAAAAAAATTTATTCCTTTTATATATTTTTATATAATAAAATATATTATATATTTGATATATTATATGTTGTATATAAATATATAATATATTAAAAATATATTATATATCTTCATATAATAAAAAAAGTTACTTCCTTTTTAGAGCACTATTCAGCACCCAGAAGTCCACAGTAGTTTCTCAGCCCCCTGCCTGTTGAGGGTCCCGGTGACCCCTCAGGAATATGTTCACCTCCACGTGTCCGAGGCCAGGTCTCCTGGGGATTGAGCAGCAATGACTCAAGTCCACCAGCCTCAGCTGAGATGACCAGATGACCCTCTGTGTCCTGAAAGGGCCTCTTGGGGTCACGCAGGGAGCTGCTCCCTTTCTGGCCTCAGAACAGTCGTTCAAATCACCAGAAATAGAGTCACGGATGTAGAAAACAAACTTATGGTTACTGGGGGAGAATGGGGGGAAGGGATAAATTGGGAGATTGGGATAGACATATACACACTACTATATATGATACATAACTAATAAGGACCTACTGTATAGCACGGGGAACTCTGTTCAATAGTCTGTAATGACTTATATGGGAAAGAATCTAAAGAAGAGTGGATATATGTATGTGTATAACTGACTCACTTTGCTGTACACGTGACACTAACACAACATTGTAAATCAACTATGTTCCAGTAAAAATTATATAAAACAAAAAACCAATGCATGGATCTACGTGCTGTTGGTGGTTCCCAGTGTGTGAGGACTCCTTGATAAGGATTCTCCTCTTTAGCATGTTATGTAGTCAATACACAAGTTGGTTTCCTCACGTGGACCCCCTCACAGTCCTGCTGTGGTCGCTGTGACCTCGCACGGACCAGGCTGCTTGTAGGGAAGGGCCTCTGTCGGGTTGAGAAAGTATCCCCAGGCACCCGAGGCCTGGGCTCTGGAAGCTTGTGTACCATGCTGGGCCCATGGAGAGGCTTCTTAGAAAGAAAGATAGTTTTTGATGGTTAGATTCTGAAATCACTTCTCACAAGTGTAACTGAGCCTGCATGCCAGACAGATTTCCTGACTGCTCTGCACCAGGTGCTGTGTGGGGCGGGCACATGCTCATGATCAAAACAAGTGTGGTCTCTGCCTCTCGGAGTTTACTGGACTGGGGATTCGGCATCGTAAGGGAAAACTGTCAGGTTATAAAACTAGGAGTTGTGACGAGGAGTCTGAAGGAAGGGATGAGGTTGTGGTGAACTGGAAGGAGAGAAAGAGTGTCTTGGTTTGAGGACAGGATGTTGCCCTGAGGTCAGAGGAGCTGACATTTACCAAGAAGAGGTGGGGGGACGGTGTGTCTGGGGCCAAGGCAGAAGCCTCTGCAAAGGCCCTGAGGCCAAGAGGACTTGGTGCCTTGGGGCAGCTGAGAGAAGGCGGTCACTTACGGGCTGGGAGAGCTGAGGTTGGAGAGGTTGTCGGGTCCAGTTCCACGACCATCAGCCACATGTGGGTCTTTAAATTTAAATCAGTTAAAATTGAATAAAATTAAGAATCCAGTTCCTTGGTCTTACTAGCTGTATTTCAAGTGCTCAGTGGCCACCTGTGGCTAGAAGCCACTGTGACAGACAGCACAGATCTAGAGAATTCCATCAGCACAGAAAGTTCTGTCTGGCAGCCCTGGGAGAGCATGCACAGCTGTATAGATGGCAAGAGAAAGCTGTATTTCATTGTAAGAGACACCCTTTACTCTGGAAAGGCCTGAGACGTGGTGCAACCTGGTTTATTCTCTGTGAAGACCTCCCTGGCAGGTGGAGGGGAATTAGGAGGGAGGTGTGGCTGGGTGAACAGGTGGACGAGCTACAGTAACAGCCTAAAATCCAACCTGCAGTCATTCCGTGGACACTAATATTCCCTTGGGAAAATGTGCTCCGGTGCCGTGTTTAGATACGCAGACCTCTCCCCCGAGACAGAGTGGGGACCTCCTTGTGGGCGTGGGCTGGGGTCTGCAGGGGCTGGGAGGGAGCGCTGCACCTGCTACTGCTGTTCTTTAAGCTGAGTGTTCACAGCCGCCCTCTGGGAGGCAGAGGCAGCCACCGGACTCCCGGTCCACTTGGATGGAAGATGCATTTGCTGATCAAGGTGCTGAAATGACCGTGGCTGAACGGTCATAGAAACTTCATTCCCAACTAGCCACAAGCTCCACACGTTGATACGTCAGCTTTAGTGCTTTGGGTGGGATCCTTTGGCCTCCTTTTTGGTATCCGGGCAACTTCTCGAGCCCAGAACAGGACACTTTCTAATGCCCTCGGCTTAGTTGGAATAGGATTGCCTCTTGTTTTTGATAATAACCTGCTCGTGATTGTGTTACCACTGCATGCATGTCAGTGTGTGTGCAGGGCTGAGGGGAGTGTCAGAGTTCGGAAGATTCTCCAGGGCACAGAAATACCAACTGCAGAAGGTAACTTGTCAAGCGGGTGTGCATGTGTGCGCACACGTGTGTGTGAGCATGTGTGCATGCCTGTAAAAAGGCAGTCAAAAAGGAAGCAGAGAGAGGACCACAGCAAGCGGGGCCCCCCTTCCTTGGTGGCAGCACTGGATAGTGAAGCATGGTGAGTGCAGCAGTCCATGCTTGGCCAGAAGACAGGCCTGGATTGGATGGCGTTTCACCATCCTGTTGGGGTCAGGGCACTTCTCTCAGCCCCGTCTCACCCCAGCCATTGGAGGGATAGGAGGGCTTAGCGTGTAGCTTTCACCCAAAAAGCAGTGGCTGGATGCCGAGGCCATTTGTCGTTAATACAATTATGATCTTCAGTGTGTCCATCGGTTTCTAGACATCATGACCTCAGCAGCCCCTCAGGGACGGGAGCCTGATAAAGGGCCACCAGGGAGACCCACGGGCCTCATTTATTCCCTTGCAACCCAATTCTCTAGTCCTGTAGTGCAGTTTTACTTCCTTATGGGCTCTTGCACAAAAGAAGACTCAATCCAGTCTTCCTTTCTGCTCCCCTGACCTCCTCCTTGCACTCTCAGTGATGGAAGGAACTGGCCTGGCAATTCCAGACTTATTATTTCTGTGCTTTTTTGTTTAAAGAGCTTCAGGGAGCATTACTACTTGGCCACATTTGGCTTAAATCATATATAAAAAGTAATAATAGCCCAATGGACTGTATGAGCTATTTCTTCAATCCGATTACCACTTATGATGCCCACGCATCTGTAAAATTGCAGGCAGGTGAAAATGGCCAGCGGGCCAGTCTGTCAGCAACAAAACAGGATCTGAGAATTAGTTACAAGCATGAAAAGCACTTGAGTTCAAATGCACTGGAGCAGGATTGAGCACTTAACATGTAATTGGTGGCTGGTATTCAGAAGGAGAGATACCAGAACCCATATAGGAGAAAAAAAAGGAATACAAAAGGCATTGTGATTTACAGCTGAAATGTTCGCCTGAAATTTCTCTATGCCAAACAAAGTACTGTCATCATTAGGACTGCAGCCGGCCTTAGGACTGCGGTTACAGTGATATTCAGCAGGAGTTTTACATTCTTTGCTATATTAGACACAATATTTATTATTATTATACTTACAAAAGTGTGCATTTGGCCTAGAAACCATTTGCTCTTTTGTTCCAAGGCTGTATCTTAAATGCATATGTAATGCATCTCCAGTTTTGTAAAATCAGTACTTTGGAATGTGTGTGGGAAGTGGATCGTTTCTGAGAGCCCAGGCGGGTGGTGCTGCCTTGTTCGTCCTGCGATCTCCAAAAATAGACCCGCTTGCTTGTGTCTCCTGCCTTAGGAGAAGGGCTGCTCATCATCCCCACTGAAACCAGGAGGGGAATTCCTGAGTCTCCCCACTTGAGGCTGTGTTGCAACAAGAGGTGATCTGAAGGGCATTCTAAATCACAGGGCAGGAGTCGATTACTCACCAGGCTGCCCCCTGCTATTTGTGACATGCTGTCCCGCGGTGCTGAACTAAAATTTCCTGGGACAGAGAAGACAGAGCCATCAGCACAGTTCTCTGTGTTGGCATGTAGACGATGCCAACTGGTTGCTGGTTCCCGATTCACGTAGGACACAGGGAGTGATTAGCATATATGTTGGGTGCATTTCTGGTTTATTCTGGAACTCTTGATGCATGTGGGAGTATGTGTGTAATTGTCTCCTGCAGTTTACTAGAGAGTGAGGGTCTCCAAGGCTGACAGGGTAAACTGGAAAACAGCATCCTACTTGCAGACTCAATAAGCGTTAAATCTGTGGCTGAGAACTTGGGCCCAGGCTCGAGCTGTGAGTCCGGGCCCTGGCACAGCCCCTCTGAGTGTCCCCTGGCTGGCCGTGGAAACCTGGGGCTCCCCCTGGCAGTGAGCAGAAGGCCAAAATTGTTGCCCCACCTACTCTGGACAGATCTAACATGGGTTTCCCAGGCTCTGAGCCGTGGCTTCTCTCGAGGTGAAGGTTTTCATTGAGCTCCTCTGAGCCTCCTGCCGGCTGTGAATTTGCAGAGCCCGTTGGGCTGCCCGGGATCTGGACAAACTGAACTGTGTTGGGAGAAAGCCCCAACCTACAGATGAGAGATTTCAGTGTACACAGTCATTTTGTCTGGGGTGAGTTGGGTGGCGCAGGACTCCCTACACATGCACGGAGCCCACCGCAGGGAGGACAGAGATGCAGCCCGCTTCCAGGAGCAGTGAGGCCAGTTTCTGCCTCCAAGCCTTCCTCTCTGCTTCTGCTTCTTTGCATCTCTCACTCTCCCAGGGTAGCTACTGGAGACCTACCCTTCAGCTGGGATGGAGTCACGGCAACTGGTGGCCAGTGTCTGGCTGGACCGTCCATTGTTGTCCCTATTGAAGGTGACAAAGAGGCAGTCATTCTTCCTCAGCCCACTGGGTTTGAACACCATACTGCAGTAGGCGTGTTCATATGTGCCTGTCTTAATGTCTGTCCCGGGTGTGGGCATCTGTGCTTCTCTCCTTGTGACCCATCCCTGATATGCCCCAGCCCCAGCCGGCTGTTTTTGTGTGTTTCTCTCTCTGTTTCTGCCTGTGCCTGCATCTGGTTTTCTGGGTTTAGGTCTGTCTTCCTGTGCCTGAAGCCTCCCAGTGCGTGTGTGTGTGTGTGTGTGTGTGTGTGTGTGTGTGTGTGTCCCTTTGAGAGGGTGTGGGTGTCACCATTTGTCAAATGGTCTCCTTTCTCCTCCCTCTCTTCTCCTTTTCTTACTCAGTCCTTCAAGCCCCCTGCGGTAGTTTCCAAGGACTGCCATAACAAAGTATCAATACCACAAACTGGGCACCTTAAACAACAGAAGTAAGTCTAAAATCAGAGTGTTGGTAGGGTTAGTGCCTCCTGGAGGCTCTCAGGAAGAAGCCAACCACATCTCTCTGAGCTTCTGGTGTTGCCGGCCATCCTTGAAGTTCCTGGGCTTGAGGCCACACCACTCCAAACTCTGCCTCTGCTTCACGTGATCTTCTTTGCCTGTATCCAAGTGTCCCTCTTTAAAGGATACCAGCCACTGGGTTAGGCCCACCCATACATCCTCATCTCAATTTAATTACATCTGCAATGACTCAATTTCCAAGTAAGGTCACATTCACACATTCCAACACATCTCACGGGGGACACAATTCTCCCCACAACACCCTCTTCTCCTCCAAACACTCTTACATACTTTTCTCCATCTCCCAGGTCCTTTCATTTCATTTCCCCATTTTTCTCATTTTCTCTGATTTCCATCCTTTCTAGTCTCACACCCTCCTCTGACCTTATTTCTCCCCCTAGTAAGCTCCCCTCCCCCGCTTTCTGCAGCTGGTTTCGTGCAGACCACTAGACAGCTCAGCGGGAAAGTCTGAGCGGGCAGTGGCCCCTGCCACTGCCCCCGACTGATTTATTGGCCTGTAAATACTTCCTTCTGGGAAGAGCAGCTTTGTCCTCCGAGAGGCTCTCAGGGTCCCCTCGTCACCTGCCCTTCCAGGCAGGTTGTTTTATTTCCCACCAGTCAAAGCCCTGTGACCTCATGACCCTAGTACACATGGCTTTCCTTATCTCCTCCCAGGCCAGTCAGTGTGACCTGGTAAACAAGCAGATCCTCAAACACTTTAGTCATTTAAGCAAGTTGGTGAATGTGTGGATGGTCACTTGGGGTAAAAAAAAATCATTAATCATTGATCTGACTGTGAGGGCGGGAGTGGTGTGCCCTGGAAGTGGGTTCTCCTGTTACCTCTGCCTTTGGCGTGTTTTCATGCTTGGACTGAGCTCCACTTTGTGGAGTTTAGGGACAAGCAGAGAGCCAGCCTGGGTGTCATCAGAGAGATGGAATGCATTAGCATCAGTTGTTGAAGTGACCCCGCTGTGAGGAAGGGGAAACCCTCTTGGAGAATCAAAAGGGAAGACTTCTGTCCTCCTCCCCCCCCCTTTTTTTTTTAATTTATTGTTCACCATGAACCTCATATGGATAAGTAAGTTTATTGAAAAGCAACTCATTTATTTTATTTTTTATTTATTTTTTAAAAATGAATTAATTTCTTCATTGTTATGCACGGGCTGTCTCTAGTTGTAGTGAGCAGGGCACAGACTTCTCTTATGGTGGCTTCTCTTGTTGCAGAGCACGGGCTCTAGGTGCATGGACTTCTGTAGTTGTGGCTCTCAGGCACAGTAGTTGTGGCTCTCAGGCTCTAAAGCACAGGCTCAGTAGTTGTGGTGCATGGGCTTAGTTGCTCCACGGCATGTGGGATCTTCCCAGACCAGGGATTGAACCCATGTCCCCTGCATTGGCAGGCAGATTCCTAACCACTACAGCACCAGGGAAGTCCCTGTCCTCCTCTCTTAACACTGTGGAGGGCTGACTGCATCCAAGGTAGCAGAATTTGCAGTTGCCCAGGCCTAGTTCCTCCTGGCCTGTTCAGTTGTGTCTGGAGAGGTTTGGGGCGACTCTGAAGGAAGCCTTTGTGAGAAGAAGAGAGCTTAGCAATGGCCAGTACTAATGCCATATTTTACATGGAAAGGAAATGAAGTTTCACTGAGAGGTGAAATAACTGGCTGGGAATTAAACACCAGGGAAAAAAGCAGTATTGTGCTTAGTCTTCAGAGAACTTTCTTTGTACTTTCACTTTGGCCTCCAGAGAATGAATGATGGTTGTGATGGTAGACCAAACTAACTTGGCTACCTTTGGACTTAAATTACATACAAGTGCTTGATAAAATATTCATAAAAGATGTAAATGCTTAGATGAACTTACAAGAGAGATGGAGAAATGCCCAGAACCCAGGAATAGGAAGGAAACAGCATCACGATGGCCCTGGCCTGCTGAGGCAGGAACCACTGAGGTGGTTCCACAATGTATACAGCCTTAGAGAACGGCCCAATTTTCCTGGGAAAAAGTTTATCTGAGACAAACAGTTGGATTCTGCAGGTGTCACGCAGTTATGACACGAGCTCTTCAACAGTGATCTCTTCAGCGGTGTCACCTTGTGGCCTTGGGGCAGATGTGGATGCGTCCATGGGCCCCAGAATAGAACAAGCATCAATCAGATGAGGACACTTCGGCAAAAACTAGTGCAAGCAAAGGGTAGCTGCAGACACATCAAACCCTTCATTGTTTTGTTGCAGGAATAGCTTACACTGGAGAGAAGGCCCAGAAGTAGAAAATCCTGATTTTGAGATTACATGAAATGACTAAGTATGCTAAAGTTACTGGAATTGGATGTATTACATTTCCTTCAATCAGGAAAAATAAGGGGTTGAGATAAAAATCGAGTTTGGTTTTAGAAAAATGAAATTATTTACATTTCTTTTGCCTTAATATAAGGCCTATGAAATATCATGCCTGCTACAGAAACTATTCTGCTAGGCTCAGTTGCATCAGAAGCCTTGGGTTTCAGTATCATGTCAGAAGGCAACCCAGTGGGGCAGAGATCAGAGGTGTTGTAGATAAGCCACGGTGGCTAAGCCCTAAGAAACCTAAGGAAAGAGGGGAGATTTTCATTCATTCGCCCACCAGGATGAGAAGAGGGCTTGCCTCAAGCCTGGCTTGAGGTGGGAAGCACAGAAGTCTTTCCCATGGGAAATCAGGCTTGGATCCGCCCCTCAGGAAACCAAATTTACATTAGTGGAATGTTATGGGGGAATCCTGAGCCCAAGAATTAACATGAAAATTTGACACTCCTTGTAGCAGGAACCCAGTCAGTCCTCCAGGGATTCTGGCAGAAAAGCCAGCCCTGCAGCAAAAAATTACAAAGTATACTCAGAGAGGCCCAGGATGAGTGATGAGTTAGTAAACAATGAAGCCAGAAGGATTAAAGATAAAGGAAGAAAAAGCAGTGGTGGGTTTGAAAAGGAACCAAAAAGACCTTCTAGAAATGAAAAATGTAGCAGGTGAAATGAGAAACGATGGACAGTAGATTGCGCTTAGCTAAAGATTGTAAAAGGATGGGGAATATAAAAGTAGGTGAAGTGTGTGGAGGAATCACGTAAGGACATTCAGCATATAGCAAGAAGGAGATTTCGAAGGAGAAATAAAGGGGAAGGGAGAAGCAATATTTTATGAGATACTGGTAGAGAATTTTACAGGGTTGATGGATGGCATGCATCTTCAGATGCTGGGAATGGCACTGAGGCCCGTTGAGGCTAAAATAAAAATAAATTCACAGCTGGTGATACTTTCGAATGGCAAAGACAGAGGGAAATATGAAAAGTAGCAAAAGAGGAGAGAGGTCAGATTATCCACAAAGGAACCGCACAACTTGTAACAAAAACACAAAAGACACAGGACAGTACTGTAATTGTCAGTCTAGAATTCTGTACCCAGCTAAACTATTACTCAAGTGTGAAAGTAACAGGTGATTTTCGACCAAGAGCAAGAGTGTTTACAACCTTCTTTACCCAAAGAGTGAATGAGAATCAGGAAGAGCTCAGTTGAACCAGGAGAAAGGAGTGAGATGCAGGCAGTGTTGGCAAGGAAAGAACTTTGTAACCAGGTTGGCAAATCTAAAGAAATTCTGTTAGTAAAAATCATCAGTAATAATGACCCCAGGGGGTGTACAAATGGAGTGTAACTAAACACCGGGAAGCAATGACTCAAAGCTCTGGTGGTTGATGGATGACTGTAGCTCACAGCATTTCCAGGTGCTTGTATTTGGTTGTATATGGGAGACTTTGTCAAATTAGATATGCCTATAAAAAGTAGTAAAGCTAGCCACTTAAGTGTAACTTTCAAACAAGTAAAGGGAGAATAAAGAAAGCAACCCAGTAGAAAATAGGAAGGAAGAATTAAGAAGCAAAATTAACACTTTAAAAATAAAACCCATCAGTTAAGAAACTCATATGTTAACACATATAGACTTATAAATTAACATGTTAAAATATACGTTGTTTACAAGATTCATGTCTAGTGTATAATCATAAAAATCATTAAAAAATTAAAAATATAGGATAGGACTATGTTAACCCAACGTAGCTATATTACTATCAAAATAAACAGTTTTTTAGACACAAAAGCCTCACAAAGTGGTATAAAGACTAGATGCTGAAATAAACTAGAAGTTTATTGCACCCAACAACATAGTTTGCAATATATAAGCACAACCTCACAGAATTATTAATAGCTATTTGACGAATACAGTAGCAGTGATCACATATCTCATTGAAACTAATAGATAAGTATATTAAAAATTTGAGCAACAAATTGATAAGCTTTATCTACTGGACATATATAAATGCCTGCACTAAGCAATTAGGCAAAACATTCTTACCAATCAAATGCAGAACATTTTAGGAATTGACTCTGCATTAGGCTATAAAGCAGTTCTCAGTGGTATCAATGAATTATCATCACACAGACTATGTTTTGTGACAACAGTGCAATGAAAGCACACCTTTAATAACTCAACCAAAAAAATTATTAATTACAAGATAACTGGGGTCTGATCAACCATATGGAGATTAAGTAAAATAGTTTATTTGATGGCTAAATGAGAACTTGAAAAAAATTCATATTTAATGTATACATTAGAAAAGGAAAAAGATAGAAAATTTATTAGGAGAAGTGAGGAGTATAAAGATTTGAAAAGACAGCTACAGAAGGAGAGCCTCAAGGGCCAGTAAACCTTCCTAAAGACTCTTGAGCTCATGAGGAATTCTTAAGATGCAACCTAAAACAACAGGACTATTCCATGCCCATCATATTGGCAAAAATTTTAAAGCCCCAAACACCAAATGTTGGCAAAGTTGTAGGAGAAACACTTTAACTCAGACTCTTTTAGTGGGGTACAAATGGTTTCAAGCACTTTTGAGACCTAGATAGATGGAAGATTTCAAGGCCCTGTGACTTATCACTGATGCATCCAGGTGGATGCTTTCAAGGTTACTCCCGTACACGTACAGGTTGAGATGTAAAAGGTGGTCATTAAACAGTTTGTAGTAGCAGAAATGTGGAGACAATTTACAGCTCCAGAATTGAGAAATGGATAAAGAAATTGTGGTTAGTTTGTACAGTAGAATATTATACAGTAATTAAAATAAATCAGCTACATCAATATAGGTAAATCCCAAGCTGACTTTGAGTGAAGAAAAGCAGCTAGCAAAGATGATCTTTCAGAGAAAATTCGAAAAATATAAAATCATACAATTATCCGTTGTAATAGTGCACATCAGTTCTTTGGAGAGGAAGGGAGAAATAAGGGAAGTGTGTACTTTAGTTACATTCCAGAATGTCTTATTTTTTGTGTTGTAAGTCAAATATGGTAAAATGTTTGCATAAAATCTTGATGTTGTATGCATGGGTACTACTATGTTACTATCTGTATTTTTCTCTGCAAACATTTCAGTATTAAAAATTGTTAGCTTAAAAATAATTAATATTGAATAGGCGGCAAGAGGAGATACGAGCAGTAGGAACTTTGGAAGCAAAAAGGCTGTATTGTTATTTGAAGAAAATCTACATAGAAAATCCAAGACAATCAACTCAGAAACTATTAGAACTAAGGTATATCAGTAAAGTGGCAAGATAAAAGAAAAATATACATGGGGGACAGAATAATGGCCTCCCAAAGATGTCCCCATCCTAATTCCTGGAACCTCAGAACATGTCACATTTCATGGGACAGGGACTTGGCAGGTGGGACTAAGTTTAGGATTTTGAGATGGGAAGTGATCCTGGATGATCCAGGGGGGCCAATGTAGTCACAGAGGTCCTTAAAAGAGAGAGATGAGGGGTCAGAGTCACTCGACAGGGATGTGATGATGGAAACAGACGTTGGAGTGCCACAAGGAAGGCACCATGAGCCAGGGCATGCAGGTGGCCTCCGAAGCTGGGAAAGACAAGGAAAGAGACTCTCCCAGAGCCTCCAGAAGGAATACAGCCTTGCTGACACCTTGATTTTCAGACTTCTGACCTGCAGAACTGTATAGTAATGAATTTGTGTCATTTTACACTGTTTGTGCTGGTGGGTTAGAGCAACAGCAGGAAATGAGTACAATATGTAGAAATATAATAGATTTCCTATAATAAATGCAGTTCTCTCTCCATTAACCTATCCCAATTTTTAAATGAAACTTAGGATGATTCTAAATTGAATCTGGAGGAGAAGTAGCCATGAAATTAAGAAACTTGGCCCCCCCCCAAAGTAACATTTGTTATTCTTGATGTCAAAATGTATTTCAGTCATCATAATTTAACAAATGTGAGTTTGCATAGCAACAGGCCTAGATCAGTGGGGTGCAGGGCAAGGTGAGAAATGAATAGAGGCAGCTGGGGTAACACCCTCTGTGGAGGTGACTTTCTGGCAGAGAATTGACTTATGAGAAATAGAAAAGATCTGTGAACAGAGGGTTCTTGGCTGACTGCACAATTGAGGGATCAGTTGGGTGTGTTTTAGGAAGAACAATGGACACCCCCCCCCCCCCAGCCCATGGGAGAGAGTGTGGCAAGGGAGAGAGCATTCCAGAAGCCTTGATACCACAGTTATAAATTAGCTTTTCCTCCTTATCTGTCTTTCTCATTTCTTCCTGAAGGCTCACTTTTACTCACCTGCCTAGGGAGGGAGCTATAAATGTATGAAGTTACCATATTATCAACCCATGGTTTTGGTCTCTGAGCTTCCTGTAGAGCATGAAGGAGGCTGACTCAAGGCCTTGGTTGGGACGTTGGGTGCCATGTGTGGACATCCTGCCGTTTTGTCCATTCCCAGCTGGACAGGCCTTTTATATGGCATTGCGCTCGGAGCCTCCCCAGGTGTAGGTACTGGCCACTCAGGAGCATTCTTTCCAGTCCTAGTGTCCCCTTCAGCGATGCTCCTCAGTGTTGTTCCTGGTCTGCTCTAAGTTCATTCTTGGATGGGTGTGGTTCACTGGAATTGTGCTTTTTCTTTCTCCTCAGCCCTTCAAAGCAGGGACTCTTTGCCCTGGGCTGCGCACTTAGAGTTTTGACAAATTGCCAGGCACTTAATTGCCATGGGGTGCAGGTGGATGTTTTTTATAAGCTCCTAGGTGACCCCAATATGAAGGCACTGTTGAACCCCGCTGGTTTCGATGGTGTAGATTGAGAAGAGTTGGCAAGAACTCTACATGTGGAGTAAATCACTTCACTAGATTCTCCTTTGTTTTCTGTAAATTGAGGAAGGTGTGGCTTCAGGAGTGAGAGTTCATCTGGTTGAGAGTGAAGAGAATCCGGATAAATTGGGCACTTCAAGCTCGGAAGAAATCAGTGGAAGCCTTACCCCAGCATCTGAGCAAAACTGAGGGTCATTGCCAGCACTCTGGGAAGGATGCTTTCAAGAGAGTCCCCCGCCCCGCCACCAACCCCGCCTGATGCCGCCACCTCCCCTCTACCTGCTTTTCCATGGTTTGTTCACCTGGTCTCACCTCACCCATCCCTCCTCAGGGGGCATTTCCTGACCTCAGGACCACATTTGTAACGTTGTGCAACCATCACTGCTCTCTTAGTTCCAGACATTTTCATCATCCCAAAAGGAAACCCCGTACCCATTGAGTCACTCTCTAATTTCCCCTCCCCCAGCCTCTGGCAACTACTAATCTGTTTTCTGCCTCTGGATTTATCTATTCTGGATAGTTCACATAAACAGATATAGGCAAGGGTGCTTTAAAGATTAAATCAGTTGTGTAAGGTGCTTGATTCCAGCAGATGTGCATTTCTTTAGTCCTTGTTAGCTGGTGTTGAAAAAGCATCGGGAAGGGAAGTACCAGCACCGTCTCTGGAGTGAGCCTCATCCTGACTCCAGTAGATGGTTTCACAGCGCCCCACCTGGTGGGATGGGGTTAAGACCACGCTCTCCCTGCTCACGTGGAGGGCAGACCAGGCATGAGCTCATCTTCCCTATTCTGCGTTTCTCAAAAACGAGCCTTCCTGGGGGACACAGAAAGACTAAGTCTAAACTACTGTCAATTTGTCAGTCAGGGGTGTAGAGGAAGCTGTTGTTGGGAACCTTGAAGAAGAATTCCATGTTTCCATACCCATTGGATGTAAAAAAATAAAAAAAGATATTCTTGAAAACAAGTAGACACCAAGGGTCCATAATTAAAGTACCTGGACAGTCCTAGACCCTCCCCAGGTTTCTTTCTAAGTTGTACAAAAGGAACCATCTCTTTAACTTTCTCCTCTAAGTGCTTCCCCCCTTAGACAAATATTTTTTCCGTGTTGAAGAAGATCCTTCTATATCTTTCAAGGTGTTTAGCCGATCAATGGGGACGTTCCAAGTCGATTATGAAAATGCCCTAAAAATGGAGTAAGGTGATGGCAGAACTACTCTCAAGCCTGTCCCCCAAATGGATGAGATAAGAGCCAGCAGTGACCACCCTGTCTCGGCCCTCAGAACCCCTGGGCCTGCTCCTTTTAGATTTTTGCTAGTCGGCTCAAAGACATAGATCATTACACACTGCCTTCACATGAAGCCATTGCCTGTGTCTCCCAGGAAGCCATTGTTTGTCAAAGGCCTTTGGAAAAACTGTCATCAGTGTAGAGATGAGAATTATAATTAAACTTATGCCAGGAAGAAGAGCTCATGGTGATTTTAATCGAATATGTCATTTGCTATTTTAAATTACAATTTGATGACTGTTTTATACACCCTGCTGTGCATTTTAGTGTTATGCACATCTGAATGAAGCATCTGAATCTTAAGCAATTTGTAGGTACCTGAGCTCTGGCCAGAACACAGTGAAACAATGTGTTTGCTGTAATCTGGGCAGCCCAGATTATACCAAAGTAACAACTTCAAACTGTCAAATCAGATCTCATTTTGTTTTCAAAGATGCAGGGTTTAATGCAGGAGCGTCAGGAATGCAGGTCTCCCCAAGTTGAGCTTGCGTGGTTAATGAACAGCTCTGACATCCAGAATGTCACCCTGCTTGATTCAGCCTCTTTTCAGGTGTTTGTGATCGACATTTTAGTTACCTTCCAGCTTTGTGTCATCAATAAGAATTCTCTTCTCCTTGTTGAGTGCTTGGAGAAAGGGGTCAGCTAGCAGAGAATCGAGGTAGAACCCAATGATGTTGTTAATAGTAGTCATAAATAGTAATCAGTACTAGTTAGTGACACCTCTCCCGACGGATATCTACCCACCCTCCCCTGTCAAGGAAAACTCTCCCTTCGTCTTGAAATTCACAGCCTCCCGCTTCCTCAGCTACCCAGCATCTGAACCCGCGCACATCCTGTGAAACTTATCCCCAGGGTCCACCAGAAATCCTGTAATTTTTCATCCAGTTGAATCAGTAATACAGATATGTGCCATCTTTCAATTTTTCACTTCATTAAAAAAGAAAAAAAAAAAAAGGATAGGGACCAACCAGAAATCAAGCCAAAAGATTTAGAACTTGAATACGCTTTATAGTCTTTTTCGGATTGCTCTATTATCTTGGTTTTGTCTGTAGTAGTTTCGTCTCCTGAGGATTGATTGCCTGTCGGACTAGCCTTAGTGGGTTTTTGTGGTGTTGTGAAATTTCAGTGTGCATGTTTATGTTGACAGAGAGTTACCCCCCCAGCCCCTGACTTACACCATGCTCGCGTGCACGTGCACACACACACGCACGTGCACACACACACACATACACACACAAACACACCCCTCCCCACCGCTGTTTGTTTCCCTTCCTCTTGTTCCCAATGGCCTGTGTCACCAGCCAAGAGCTCCTGCTTGTGGTTTAGCTGGGACCCCACATTCCTGGGCAGTGTTTCCAGCCCAACTTGCTCTGTATTTCAGGTGCTCTCAGGCCCTGTTTTCCTTCTCATGTGTGAGCCCTGGACGGCTTCTTCCTGCTCCTACTCTGGGTGCAGTGGGACAGAACCTCTGGCAACACTCGACCTTGTTATTTTTGTTCTGTTCAATGATTAGCTTGTTTTTGAGAATATCTTTGTCTTGTCACATGCTTTCTTTTTCTACTTTCCTTATTGTGTGCTTGTGCTTGATGGTGTGGTAGAAGGGAGGATGGACTTTCTGAATATGAGTTTGCATCATAAATTAGTGAGATTAGATTCAGTTTAGTGCTTGCAAAGAGAAGTAAAGGTGATTCTCATTATTTGCAGATTCCATATTTGTGAGTTTGCTTATCACCTAAAATGTATTTTTAACCCCAGAATCAATTCTCACAGCACTTTCATGGTCATTCATAGACACGCCCAGAGCAGTGAAAATTTTGAACTGCCCCATGCACACGTGCACACATTCCCAGCTGAGGTTGAACAAAATGGCACTGCTTGTTGTCCCAGCTCATACTGTAAACAAATGTCCTTTTCGTGGTCTATTTAGTCCCATGTTTTTTGCATTTTTGTGCTTTTTGTTGGTGATTTACCATTTAAAATGCCCCCAATGATGGGGCTGAAGTGTGCTCTAAGCTGTCCTAACGCAAGACGTGCATTATGGAGAAAGCATGCGTGTTAGATAAGCTTCCTTGAGACACGAGTTATAGAGCTGTTGGTCGTAAGCTCAATGTTAATGAATCAATAATACTTATTAAATAGGTCTCTTTAAACAGAAACACAATAAAAACAAGGTTCTTTATGGATTGGTTGATGAGAATGCTGTGACCAGAGGCTCATAGCAACCTAACCCTGTGTTTCCCCAGGAGCAGTGATTCCGTATTCGCTCATTCAGTGTTTGAGGCAACATTCTAGAACAGAACTACCCCAAATAACGAGAGTGGTCTGTACCTATGTGAGAGAAACTCAAAACCTTCCCCAAGCAGTTCATTCTAAAAAGGAGCCCCAGGCAGCCCTCACTGACGTTGGGTTTGCTCTTCTCTGCCTGTTCTCCTTTTCAGGGTACTTTTTGAATTTTCTGGAGCCAGTTAACAATATCACCATAGTCCAAGGCCAGACGGCGATTCTGCACTGCAAGGTGGCTGGCAACCCGCCGCCCAGCGTGCGGTGGCTGAAGAACGACGCCCCAGTCGTGCAGGAGCCCCGGCGGGTCATCATCCGCAAGACGGAGTACGGTTCCCGGCTTCGGATCCAGGACCTGGACACGACGGACACCGGCTACTACCAGTGCGTGGCCACCAACGGGGTGAAGACCATCACTGCCACCGGCGTCCTCTTCGTGCGGCTCGGTGCGTGGGGACAGTCCCTGGAGTGTCACTTATCAGATAGGAAAGCCCCCAGCCACTGAGCGGCAGATTAATTTGCAGTCTGAAACTGAACACACACAGCCAGCAGAGAGGAAATCAATAAAACCCTTCCCCGAGGCCTTTCCCATTGTGCACGAGGTCCCGGCTTAACCTGTTACCCATTTACTAGTAATAAAAGAAAATAGACGCAGATGGAGGGGTCTGTAAACCTGGAGTGCAGAAAATAACCTCAGGCAGGCTGCGTGTCAGGAGGTCGCCCCACGGGGAGGCTGGCCACGCATGCTTCAAGCCCAGGCAATCCAGACAGGCACCCACCTGCCCACGGAAACTCAGTCTAGCCCAGAGGATGGGCGGGGAGCAGAGCAGAGCGTGATGACAATTCTGTACCCTGGTGCGTGTCACAGGTGGCACAACGCAGTTAAATAGCTGGCAGGAATATGTCCCTTTCATCCCAGTTCTGAGGAGGTCCCGGCAGCATCCCAGCCGTTCTGTCACCAGGAAGTAAGACAGATCCTGTGAATCAAGGTTAGATGAGAAGAGAGAAAAGACAGTAAAAAACTCCCAAAATATCTCCTGACATTTCTGCATCAGCCGAGAGCACGCCTTCCATCCTTGGTGGTTTTTGCCATCCTGGGCATATAATCTTGGGCAGGAGCAGAGCTGGAGGCCCAAGACAGCTCGCCACAAATGAGCACCCTGGGCTGTGGTTGCCTTTACCACGGGCTGGATTGGAAAAAAAATTTATTCCAAATCATGGAGTATTAATAACTTGTCTTTTTTTTTTTTTCCTTTTAGGTCCAACTCACAGCCCAAATCATAACTTTCAGTAAGTATCTGCTTTCCTCAAACCATTTTCTCATTCTTTGCGGGCTTCCGTTATGTAAGAATCCAGGCTTTAAATCGGGCAAACACATGTCTTTGCTGAATTTGCCAAAAGTTGGCTGGACTTCACACAAGGATGGCAATGTGCTTGCTTTTGGCTGGAAACTGTTATATTTTCCATGTTGAGTGTTAGGGAGAAAGTCATAATAGCAAACATTGTTAATTGCTTTCAGAGATTGTGACCTTATAGGGCAACTGGAGGCAGTGTAAGTGTACAGACCTGGGCTGTGCATACAGGACCCTGGTGTCCTGAGCACAGGGAAGCAGTTACCCTGAAATCCCAGCACCACCATAACTGCATCGCCAGCTGCTGTCTAGGAAATGTATGCCTGTTGAGCCTCCGGGACCCTCTACCATCGGTGGGGTCTCAGACCCATTTCAGAGTTGAGGAGACTGAGGCTCGGAGCCTGGCTCACAGGTCTTCACCCCGCCACTGGCAGGTTCTGGCTGTGAACTTGGACCTCTGTTTTCCTGGTGTAGCATCTTTTCTTCTCTGGACCTCGCACATCTGTGAGAATCACTCTTTTCAGTGCATGTGTTTGAGGTTAGCCGTGGCTGTTGGATTCCTCATTTCCTATTCAGGCATATCAGAAAGCCATTGCTTTACCTCCCAGAGTTCTGAGCCATGGTGCAGACACCGTGCTGGGCAGCTAAGCAGTGTTTGCTTATCTGTGTCTCTCTGCCACCTCGTAAGCCCTGGCCATTGGGGTGAGGTGGGCAGGCAGGGGCCCCTCTTAGCTTACATCAGGTGCCACTTGCAGAAGGTAGATTTTTGAAAACTTACCATGCTTAGTGGTAGTGTCCAAGCATCTCTCCTTAATAATCATTCGTGCATAGAGTGAGGAAAGAAGAAATTGCATCCAGGGCTCATCTGTGAGGCTTTGGAAAAGGTATAAGTTATTCAAAAGTTGAATTCTTATTTTCATTCATATCTATATCTTATGTTGTCTATTTCTGTATAATTTATACAAATATTACATAATATAAACATAGATTGCAAAATATATAATGTGTATACAATTATAATGTAATTTATTAAATATATAAATAATCAAATATATTTACATATTTGAATTGTATATAAAATTAAAATTTTTTTCTGTGATTTAAAAAAATTATTTTACTGAAGTATAATTGATGTATAATGTTGTTAGTTTACATTTTACTGTGCTAGACTCTTTCCATCCATTTTCATTCATCAGTCATCTTATTTCTTTTATTCACTTCACAATAAGTTGCAGGTGTTTGTACACTTACCCTGAAATATTTTGGATTTCATTACGGATTATGATATCATTTAGAAATATCATGGAAATCATTAACAAGAGTCCAACTGGTTTCTTCTGAGTTAAAACTCACATATAATCAAATGCACAGATCTTAAGTATTGTCTTTAATGTCCAAACAATGCAAAAACCTCTGCAGTCCAAACCCTTATCCAGGCACAGAGCGTAACTAGCACTCTAGAAAGCCCCATCATGCAACTTCCTAGTCACTTCCTCTCCTCCCCAGGCAACGACTGCTCTGATTTTTTCCTACATGGGCTAGTTTTACGTGTTTTTGAACTTCATAGAAATGAAATCCTACAGCACGTAGCCACTTGAGCCTGGTTTCCTTCACTTGACTTAATGCTCTGGAGAGTCATCTATGCTATACATGTTTCCCTAGGCTGCTGCGTTTTATTGCCAAATAGTGTTCCCTTGTGTGACTGTATCAGTTGGTGTATCCATTTTCCTGTTGATGGACACCTGAGCAGACTGCATCTTTTGGCAGTGATGAATGAGCTGCTGTGGATGTTCCCATACGAGTTTTTTGTGAACATGTATTTTCATTTCTATTAGGTAAATACCTAGGGTCAAAGTGCTGACTTAGAACGTGTGTGTGCTGCGTTTTGTAAGAAATACGAGACCTTTTCCCAAGGTGAGGGTACCACTTTGTACTCCCAGCAGCAGGTAGGAGAGCTGTGGTCATTGCATTGTTTGTCAACATTTGGTCTGGGTGGTCTTTCTAAGGTGAGCCACTCGGCTGTGTATGCAGTGGTTCAAGTGATCTTTACGTCATTCCGACGTCTTGAAAATGTAATTTTTATTAGTCATTTTAAATCTTCAAACAAATGCATTTAAGACAATCAAGTTTCCTCCGAATACCATTTTGGCTACATCTTTTCCCCCTCCAGGCACAGAAACTTTTGTTTTTTGTTATTATCTGATTTCTGTTGTATTGTTATCAGTGAATATGGGGTGTATTTTACAGCTGGTAATTGGTTGAGATTTTCTTTGTGGCCGATCAGATATGGTAAATTTTTGTGAATATTTCCTGTTGTTTCAAAAAATAAGTGTGCTCTGATGGTGGCTAGTACACAATGTCTCGATTAATATATTAAGTTCACGTTAAGTGTGGTATTAAAAGTGTCTGTATTTTTCATTCACATTGCTTACAGATACCTGAAAATCGTCCATATTCAGTTTGGATTTGCTAATCTCTATCAGTTTTCTATTTAATCTTGAGTGTATATTGTTTACCTCCAGATTTGAGACTGTATAGATAGCTTCTGTTTTGTTTTTAAGTCTCTTTTAATGCTTTTTGCCTTGAATTCGGTTTTGCCTAGGAATGATATTGTTCCACCTACTCTCTTTCTATTTGCATTTTCTAGAAAGCTCTTTTACTATTCCTGTCCCACTCCCCCGCCCCCAACCTTGTTGAGTTCTGTTTTATGTAGGTCTCTTGTGAATAGCATATAAGTGCAGTTTTTTTAAGAGCTGGGTGAGGAGGGTTTTCCAATCTGAAAGTCCAGGTTAATACATGTAGGTTAAGTTCTTTTTAACAAATATTCCATGCCAGTCTCACTTTAATTGTCCATGTGTCTGCTGAGTGCAGGTTAGTTGTTTTCACTGATACAGACCATCCTATGTAAACATCCGTCCGTGTCTCCTTGTCCCTGTGGGCGAGAGTCCACCAGCAATAAAAGTCTGGGGGTGGAATCGCAGGTGTGCGCCTCCCACCTCTACCGGGTATGGCCAGATTGCCTCCCAAAGTGATAAAGGACTTCATAGTCCCAGCAGCAAAGCATGAGTTCTTATTTCCCCGTGTTTTCCAGCACGTGGTATTATCAGAACTCAAAATTTTGTCTTGGGTGTCAATAGTAACGTATAGTAATTTTACATTAGATTTCACCAGTAAGTAGTGAAGTGGAATATATTTGTTGCCAGTTCAAATACAGTGTATTCCCCTTATTTATGAATGTAATACTTGCAAATTTTCTTACTGAGTAAAATTTCTTTGTAACCCCCAAATCAATACTCAGAATGTTTTCATGGTCACTCCTGGATATGTACAGAGCAGTGTAAATTTTGAGTTGCCCAGTGCATGAGTTCCCAGCTGAGCTCTGCCGTCTTGTTTCAGCTTTCCTACTGGGTACAAGTATGCTTTTCTGGGTCTGTTTACCTTTTGTGCTTTTCGTTGGTGATTTTGCTGTTTAGAATGTCCCCATGCACAGTGCTGAATTGCTGTCTTGTGTTCCTAAGCACCAGAAGGCTGTGATGTGCCTTATGGAGGGAATACATTAGATAAGCTCCATTCAGGCATGAGTTACAGTGCTGTTGGCTGCGAGCTCATTATTAATGAATCATCAACCACATTAAATACGTCTTTAAACAGAAACACACATAAAACAAGGTTATGTATTGATTGGTTGATGAAAATGTTATAACCACAGACTTGCAGGAGAGTATCTCTGTATTTGCCTTAGGAACAATGGTTCAGTATTTTCTAATTCAGTGTTTGCAGTGACTTTATGGAAAATGACTATCACAGATAATCAGAGTGGACTGTATTTTGTCCATTTTTCATTAGGACATTTGTCTTTTTCTTATTGATTTGCAAGAGTTTTAAAATACATTCTAGATGTAATTTTTACATAGTTTCTACTCCACCTAGAATTGATTTTTATGCTGGTGTGAGCTAGGGTGTAATATTTTCCTATCTCAATGGCCTAGTGCCTTGGTACCATCTAATGAATAGCCCCATCTGTAAGCATGAAATGTAATGTCACTTCTCTCATCTGTGAAATGTCTATACATGTGGATCTGCTTCTAGGCTCTCTATTCTGTTCTAGTAGCTTTTGTGCCTGGAACAAATCCCACAATATTCTAACACTATAGCTTTGTAATATATCTTGCTATATGTAGAGAAATGTTCTCACTTATCGCCGCCATGGATTAAATTGACCCCCTCCCCCGGCCCAATTCAGATACTGAAGTTTTATCCCCCCCCTTCATGTGACTATATTGAAGATAGGGCCTTTAAGTAGGTAATTAAGGTTAAGTGAGGTCATACGGGTGGGGCCCTGACCTGATAGGACTGATGTCCTTATAAAATGAGGAAGGTACATCGGTGATCTCTGTCTCTCCTTTCTGCCACGTGGGGACACAGCAAGAAGGTGGCCATCTGAAAGCTGGAAACTAAATAGGGTGGCACTTTGATATTGAACTTCTTACCCTCCAGAACTGTGAGAAATCAATGTCTGTTTAAGTCCCTCGGTCTGTGGTGTTTGTTATGGCAACCTCAGCTGCCTGATACAGCTACCTTATTATTATACCATTTTTCTAAATTATCTTGACTGTTATCTTTTATTCTTCCATATGAATTTTATGAATTCTATTTTATTGTATCGGTTTGTATTTTTATTGGAATTGCATAGAAGTCTGATTTTTGCAGTCACTTTTTCAGATACAAAGGCGATTGTGTAGTTTTTCTCCTTTCAACGTATTAATGGTATGTAATAGAGTTCCTGTGGTTGGTAACTTCACAGTTCTAGACTGAAATCAACTTGGTCAGGGTGAGATATTTTTTTAATATGCTGCTGAATTGATGCGCTAACTTTGTGTCGGCAGATGACTCTCTTTGTTCACATACTTCGTAGTCTAAGGCACCAGCCCGCTGACAGTTGTCTTTTTTGTGGCCGTGATTTTTTTCTCCCCATTGACTGTGATTGTGTTTCAGCAGACTAGCCTCCACCTCCTTTATGATATCTCTGGAAGTTAACCAAAACAAAGACAAAACGAAGGGACCACCGGTGGGCTTAAAACAGAATTATCCACAAGTTCTCCATTTTTGTCTCTGGAACGTCACTAGCTCATCCAGTGCTGTGCCTCTTCTCTTGGGCCATTTCCTGAGAAAATGCATAGCAGTGAAAGCTCTTTCACTGCTGGTCTGGTGGTGTATCCTGTACCTGCAAATGGAGAGTTGAAACAGTGAATAATCACACAGCCCCGGCTGATGCCTGCGTACAGCGTGCCCGCGCTGGGACATGCCGCGGTCGGTTCTGAACCGTGAACAGGCAGCGATGCTGTGATGACTCATCCCCTCCGGGCTTATCACTCTCTTCCCCCGGCTGCTGGCCTCACACATCCACACATGTGGACGCCAGCAGTGTTGTGTGGGTGGATGTTAGTCTGTGTGTGTTGAAGGAGGTGGGCGGTGGGGTGGAAATCCTCAGAGGTTCAGGGATTCATTACCATTAAAACATTGTTTTTCCTTCCATCCATTTGAAGGGGGGTGGTGAGGAGGGTGTGTGTGTGGAGAACAAAAGCTTTGAGAACAGGCTGTTTCTCCACAGATGTAAGTTCAAAGACAGGGTGATTACAGCTTACTCAGGTAGCAGTTTTGGTAATGCGAGGGGATTAATGTGAGGCTGTGTGTCTCACATGTCATGTATGGGTTTCATTTCTAGCTGCTTTTTTTTGAAGAGTGGTTTACTTTCACGATGACAGATGCATACATACACTGGTGGGGTAGCTTGGTGGTACTGAAGTCCAGGGATGGGGAAGGGGGTGCTCCCTGAAGCCTGAGCATCAGGGCTTCCGCGTTTCGTGTGTTGGTTGTCCTGGGCCGCCCTGAGGGCCCACAAGTATGTGCACGCATAAGGTGCTTCAACAAATGTCTGCTTAAAGCAAAGCGTGTTGTTTTTTGGACAATTGAAAGTTATGTTCATTATCGGCCGCTGGGAAATCACCTTCCTTGAGGCCATGTCCTGAGCCCTTCTTGCTTCACAACCTGCAGGTAAATTCCAAGGCTTCACCCACATGCGCATGACCCTGGCATCTCCACTTCCAAGTCTAATTTTATCTCCCCATCTGCAGGCCCCCCAGTCCAGCCCCATGGTGGGCATCTCCAGGAGGATGACTCACAGGCCCCACACAGCTCGTGTGTCTAAATGGAACTCGGCCATCTTGTACCTCAGACTCCTTCCATTGCTATTTTGGGGAAATTGTCATAAGCCTAGTTGAAACTTTATCCTAATTACAGGAAAATAGCACTATTAAAAAAAAATCCCGAAACTGCCGACTCACCAGTAATTAAAAATGACTTCAGGAGAAACCAAGCTGCCTTACTAACAAGTTGGTAAAAGTAAACTAACTCAGACAGAATGCTAACGTTTAGCATTTGATGTTAAATTCGTTAAACCACCAAGCTAATCAAATTGAGTTGGAAGGGGGAGAGAAGCCAGCCTAATTTTTTCTCCATGACTTCAGGTTCTTTTCTCTGGAAAAGTAACTCCCCTTAAATCTCATAGTGCAGAACGTGAATAAAAGATAGGAACTTAATTCATTTTAAGATTATGTAATACAGGTGATGAGTGGCTAAACACAGTCATAGTTAAAGTAGAGAACACACACACATTCTTCTTATTCGGATCATATAGTGGCACAAAGGAAAATGTCTGTGCTTTAGCAGTAATGATAATACTAGCACTTGATGGTAGTAGCACACTTAATGCTCCCACTAAGTCTTCTTTTTTTTCCAGTTGAACCCATGTATTAGCTTTTATGCCCTACTATGCATGAGTGAGAGCCTTTTACATACCAACCTCCATACTCACCCAAAGTCACCAATCTTCCACGGTTGACGTGAGAGGGACCGGCCCCCTGAACATGATGGGAGAGAATAATGTTTACTTGCCAGTGAACTATGAGTGTTGGAGCCACTGCTTCTCTGCCTCTGGCCATCTCATGTGGTGCTGGCCTTAGAGATGGCCGTTGCAAAAGTCAGTGTTTCTAAAAGATTTTGCTGACTTGGCTTTTTATGACAGGAATGTTGGTGTGGATTCTATGAGTGAATGTGCTCAGCTCACATTTTTGCCACGTCAGATATGACATCAGCATAATTGGATGCAAGAGTATTTCATCTCAGAAGTAGAGAGGAGGAAAGCATGATGTCTAATTTTCAAGGAAATCATTCATTCGTTTTTTTCTTTTATTTAACAAATTTATACGGAGGGTCAGCTATGTGCCAGGCCCTGTCCAAGTTATTGGAGGTCCAGCAAGGAATGAAACAGACAAAACTAAAAATTTCTGCCTTATGCTGCTTACATTTTCCTGGGAGACTCTTATGTCTGGCTTCATTCACAAAATATAATATAATATAATATAATACAATATATCTGAAAAATATATAATATAATATATCTGAAAAATACTTTATAATATATATGAAAAAACATATAATATGATATATCTGAAGAATACTTTATAATATAATATCTGAAAAATATAAAATATAATGTAATATCTGAAAAATACTTTCTATGGTTTATTCCTTTTTATTGATGACAAGTATTCTGTTGTATGAAGATACTACAATGTATTTATTACCTGTTGATGGACATTTGGGCTTCCATTTTGGAGCAATTATCAATAAACTGCTATGAACATTTAATTTTGGGGAACATGTTTTCATTTTTCTAGAATAAATCCTAGGTTGTAAGATTGCTCAGTCAGATGGGTGTGTGTGTGTGTGTGTGTGTGTGTGTGTACTGTATAAGAAATTGCCAAACTCTTCCCCAAAGTGATCTTTCCGGATTACACTGCCACCAGCAATGTATGAGAGTTCCAGTTGCTCCACATCCTCACCAACATTTGATATTGTCAGTCATTTAATTATAGCCATTCTAGTGTCTTGTGTCATGATGATTCATGGTGGTTTAATTACATTTCTTCAATCACTAAAAACGGGACCGTCTTCTAAGGACACAGAAAATCTTAGGCATTTTGTCCAATTTTTACTGTGTTGTCTTCCTATTGAGTTATGGGAGTTCTTTATATATTCTGTATACAATTTCTTTGTCAGATATTTATATAAAGTGTTTTCTCTCAGCTTGTGGTTTGCCTTTTTTATTTTCGTAATGCTGTCTTTTGATGAACAGGAGATTTTAATTTTGGTAAATCTAATTTATCATTCTTTCTTTTATGCATTGTGTCCAAGAAATCTTTGCTTTTGCCTACCCCGATACTATAAAGATATTCTCCCATGTTTCCTTCTATAAGTGTTTTAATTCTAGCTTTTATGTTTAGGTCTATGATCCATCTTCAGAGCAGCTTTTGTGTATGGTGTAAGTTAATGTGTTTAAGTTCATTTTTTTCCATACAAATATCCAGTTGTTCCGGCATCATTTTTGAAAAGACTGTCCTGTCTCCCTTGAATGTCTTCATGCCTTTATTGAAAATCACTTGACTACATGTGAAGATATATTTTGGAATTCTCTGTTATATCCTATTGATCTATCCTTACACTCCAAAACCACATTGTCTTAATATCTGTAATATTACAGTAAGTCTTAACATCAAGGGGTGTAAATCTCCCATCACTCTTCTTCTCTTTCATGATTGTTTTGGCTACTGTAGTACCTTTGCATTGTTTGTCAGTTTCTACCAAAGTGTCTCCTGGGATGTTTTTAACTTTGGATTTTGAAATAACTTCAGACTTATAAAAAAGTTACAAGAATAGTAATAAGTAGTGCCATATGTCTTAACCCAGGTTTACCAGTTTTTGTCATTTTGCTGTATTTGACTTATTCCCTCTATGCCTATTTGCAACTGTTATTGTTTTCAGAACCATTTGAGAGGAGGTTGCATTCATTGCACCCCTTTGCCCTTTGACGCTTCAGTGTATATTCCCTAAGACCAGCAATGTTTCCTACAGAACAACAGGATGTATGTTATTCATATATGCTTCGACTTCAGGATATATGTCTTTGAATTGCCATTCATACTCCAATTTCTTTCATTGTCCCAGTAATGCTTTTTAGGTCTCCCCACCTTGAGTACAGCTCCTCACCATGTTGCTTTAGTCCCCTTTACTCTGCAACAGTTCCTGGACCTTTCATGACACTGAGATTTTTAATAAGTGCAGAAAAATTATTGTGTAGAATGTCACTAAATTTGGGTTTGGCTGCTGTTTACTCATGATTAAATTCTGGTTATGCATTTTTGACTAAAATAATATAGGTGATATTTCCTTCTCAGGGTATCACATCTGGAGGTATATGAATGTCAGTTTGCCCCTTATTGGTGATGTTAGTTTTTCTCACTTGATTAAGATCCATTTTCTCATTATATAGTTATTTTTCTTTTTGTAGTAAAAGGCTATTTGTGGGGAAATCCTGCTAGGATTTCGATGGGGTGATATTGCAGTTTGGGAGAATTGACCTCTTTAAACTATTGAGTGCTCCAGTCTATGAACATGGTATGTATTTCTATTTATTTAGGTTTTCTTTACTTTCTTTCTGCAGTGTTTTGAAGTTTTAAGTGTGGAAGTCTTGCTCACATGTTAGTAGGTTTATTTCTAAGTATTTTAACCATTTTAAGTGTATAATTCAGAGGCATTAAGCACATTCACATTGTCATGCAACCATCATCACATCCCTCTCCAGACCATTTTCATCTTCCCAAACTGAAACTCTGTATCCATTAAACAATTCCCACCCCCAGCCCTTGGCAACAACCATTCTGCTTTCTTTCTATGAATCTGACTACTCCTCTATGTATTTTTAATATTATTGTAAATGATATTTTAAAAAAATTTCAGTTGCAAGTTGTTGCTCAAGTATAGATATATAATTGATTATATTGACCTTATCTTGTGGCTTTACTAAATCCATATTAATTTTTGTAGATTTTAAATGTATTAACTTTGTATGTAAATTATGATATCATCTATAAGTGAAGACAGTTTTATTTCTTCCTTTCTAATCTGTTAGCCATTTATCTGTCTACCATCATCTGTCTGTCTCTCTCTCTCTCTCTATCTATCTATCTATCTATCTATCTATCTATCTATCTATCTATATCTATCTCCTTATCATAATGGTTAAAATTTCCATAGCGGGTGATGTTGGGTAGAAAAAGTAAGAGCAGATATCTTTGTCTTGTTTCTATATCTATGGGGAATATATTCCTTGTTTCACCGTTAAGTAAGAAATTCATTGTAAATTTCTCATAGATGTCCTTTTTATTAGGTTGACAAAGTTATTTTCTTTTGTTGAAAGTTTTGATAATGATTAAGTGTTGGTTTTGTCAATTGCTTTTTTTTTAATATTAACCGAGATTATTACTTGCTTTCTCTCTTCAGCTCTGTGTTTTCAGTGATTGGTTTTTGTTTTCTGTTTTTTTGGTTTTTTTGGCTGGGTTGGGTCTTTGTTACTGTGCATCGGCTTTCTCCAGTTGCAGTGAGCTGAAGCTACTCTTCACTGAGGTGCATGGCCTTCTCATTGTAGTGGCTTCTCTTGTTACGGAGCATGGGTTCTAGGTGTGCAGGCTTCAATAGTCGCAGCACACGGGCTCAGTAGTTGTGGCACACAGGCCCTAGGGCGAGCGGGCTTCAGTAGTTGTGACATGCAGACTCTAGAGTACAGGCTCAGTAGTTGTGGCACACCGGCTTAGTTGCTTCGTGGCATGTGGGATCTTCCCAGACCAGGGATCAAACCCGTGTCCCCTGCATTGGCAGATGGATTCTTAACCACTGCACCACCAGGGAAGTCTCCAGTGATTGGTGTTTAAATGTTGAAGTAACTTTGTACTCCTGTGACCCAGTTTGGTCCATTATCCATTTCTATACTGTCTTTCTTTTGCTGGGTCCAGTTTTCTATTGTTTAGTGGAGCATGTTGCCCTTTTCATCAGGGGGCATATTGGCTTATCATGTCCTTGGAACACACTTGTCAGCTATTTGTATCAAGATTATGCTTGCCTCATAAAATGAACTAGAAAGTATCACTTACTCCTTTATTTTCTGAAAGAGTTTGTGTAAAATTGCTGATGTTTCTTCTTTAAATATTAGGCAGAATTCACCAGTTTCTATTATTTTGGGTTGGAGTTTTAATCATGGGAAAGTTTTTGACTACAACTCCAAGTTCTCTAAGAGATTTAGGGCTATTCTGAGTTTTTATTCCTATTTGTACTAACTTTGGTATATTATCATGTCATTTTTTTCTAAGTTTTTGTGCATATGTATATGTTCATTTATTTGTTCATAAGATTTCTTATTATCTTTAACATCTATAGATTCTTTAGTGAGTCCCCTTGTGCGTTCCTGATATTGATAATGTGTATTTTCTCTTTTCTTAATCATTTTTTCTAGGTGTTATCAATTTTGTTAATTTTTTGAAGAATCAACTTTTGGCTTTATTTTTTTCATTGTTTGTTTTCTATTTTATTGATTTATGCTCTCATCATTATTAGTATTTTTTTCTAATTACTTCAGGTTTAACTTGACACTCTTTTTCCAACTTTTTAAGGTGTAAAATCTTATCTAATTTAAGCATTTAAACCTATAAAGTTCTCTCTTAATTACTCTTTTAGCATCATTCCACAATTTGGGGTATCCTGTTTTCACTTTTCATATTTCATATTTTCTCATTCCATTTAAAATACCACTTTTCCTTACATTTTCTTTTTTGAGCCTAATGGTTATTTAGAAGTGTGCTATTTAATTTCCAAATAGTTGGAGAGTTTCTAAATATATTTTGTTATTGATTTCTAATTTAATTCTGTGTGATCAGAAATTTATGGTTTCAATTTTTAATGTATTGTGAGTTATTTTATGGAGAGCATATGGTCTGTGAGAGCACATGGTCTGTCTGGGTGAACGTGCCACATACACTCACATATGTATTCTGTGTTGTTGGGTATATTGTTCCACAGATGTCCAGTGAGTCAAAGGGATGGTTAGTGTTTCTGTTGTTTCTTCACTAGTTTTTTTTTTTTTGTCTAGTTCAGTTAATTGCTGAGAGTTAGGAATTAAATTTTCCAACTATTATTATGGATTTTTCTGTTTCATCCTCTAGTTCTGCCAATTCTTGTTCATATATTTTGAAGTTCTGAAATTAGGTGCATTCATGTTATGTCTTTTTGGTTAGTAGACCCTTTTATTTGAAAGAAGTTTTTGCTGAGTATGGAATTCCAGGTTCACAGTTCCTCTTCCCTGCTAGCGTATTGAAGCTGTCATTCCCCTGTCTTCTGTTTTGCATTGTTTCTGATGAGGAGTCAGCCATTATTATTATTGTTTTTTTCCAAATCCAAGTAACAATTTTATTTTAGTCTACAGCACAATTTTTTACATACATTTTAGTGGTTTTGATAGTGGTACTTTTGAGCAGACTTTAAATGAATCCACAAAAGTTAATACATTTAAAATAAAACAAGAGGCATCCAGATGTTCAGAATCATGCAGAAAGGGTGGTCTGGTTGGTGTTATCACTGGGTACCTTGCCTATTTAAGAATTCATCAGCAAAAGGCAGTTCTTCTGTTCTTTATTCCCATATAATTTAGCAAAGTCAGAGAGTTCTAAACATACACACACAAAATAAACCCTCATTTGAAGCTACAGCAGTACCAAATTTCAATGAATTGAATTCAATGCATTGTCAAACCAACAATTTCAACGATCAAACCCATCACTAGAAAACACGCAATATCAGCACCTGATCTAAAGGCAAGGTTATCTCATTTATTAAAACAACAACAGGAGATTAACCAACAAAGCAACTAATATGTTAATCTTAATATAAGACACTGAATAAAAACCAAAAACAATATATTAAATACCACTCCACTGAGCCAGGATATAACCCATGGATGACAGACACATCTGTCAAATAGTGCTTTAAATACGTTTCTGTGAAAAAGAAGAGTATCAGGAGATGCAAAGGAAAGGTAGAAATGTGAATTTATGCATCTAGTTCCATAATATAAAGCTAAGTGACAATGACTTAACCACTGGGCACCAAACAGGCATGACCACTATTCATTGTACTTCATAACGCTCTTCAGGAGTTTTCAGTGGATGGCCAACCCAACAATACTCTCTTAATACAGACTGGATACTCATCCGCTGTTGAAAAAGACCCTGAAGAAGACATGGCAAAGGCATAGAGAAAAAGTTGAATCTTTTGAAAAAGTTAATGATATCAAAATACTTTTCCACTGCTGGGAAACCAAACTAGGTCAAGTATATGACCCAAAGCAGCACGGAATTCAGAGTCAGAGGCTGGCAGAAAAGTTTTGGAAAACTTGTAGTTTTAAAAATTGGCAATCCTCCATGCTTAATAAAACTATCAGAAGAGGTATAATGTTTGTCCATTTGTGGAATGTTTACAGCTTGCTGCAAAAATTCACATGATGAAGAACCACAGAGATGCGCTTCAATGAAGTATTTTTTAAAAATTTACAAAAAACTGAAGTTTCCATTTAAAAAATAACCACGTTATGTCAAGATGAAACATGGTAAAAAGTAGTGTAAGTTCTGTCCATGATTCTTTACACAGCTAATGGGAAAGTGATAGAAACCATTTTCTCTTAAAAAGAAAGTTTTGTTATTGCACTAACTTTTACAACCTGACCTAGTAATTTAGAAAAATCATGTAGTAAAATCCATAAAATTAAAATACAAAATTCTGGTTTGTAAACATCAGTTAGCCAAGTCTATCCAGAGTCCTTCATGATAGTGGGATGGAATGAATAATTAATTCACTACCTTATATTTATTTGCTGTGAGGGGGAAAATTCCAGAACACAGCTTTTACACTTTCACAGTAATTATATTCAAAAGATATAAAGAAAATCAGTGCAGTTGTCTTCTTCTTTTTTTTTTTTTTTCCTCTGTGCAATTTTCAGCTCTTACCCCACTCCTAAGTGCCATTAATTGAAATAATACTGGTTTGGAGACCTAGTACAGATTGGTCATAAATGTCGCATAAAGTCTGCAGGACTTCGGTAAAGATATTTCCAAATGGCATAGTAATGCACTGCAGCTGCCGTGGCCACGAACAGGTGCCAGATGGCATGGGCAAATGGAATGATGCCATCGCTCTTGAAGAACACAACTCCCAGGCAATAAATTAAGCCCCCACAGGCAAGTTCGTGAAGTCCGTCAGTGTTATTCATTGATGTCACCACCAAGGCTGGAGAAATCCCCATTGTGAGATAGAAAAAGAGCTCAACCACCTTATACTTTTCATGGTAGAGAAATACATAAATGGTTCCTCCAGCTTCCATGAGCCAGATAAACCAACGCATATGAGATGCCAGGGGTCCAAGTTCACAGAGATTTAACCATGGAGCGTAAGATGCAGCAATGAAGAAATAGATAACCATCCTATCACACATGTGAAAGCAATGCTCCACTGTCCTTAAGTGGCTCTTTTTCCACGTCACGATGTGAAATACTGTGGAAACGATGAAAAGGGCACAGAGGCCCATTCCGTAAATCCATGCTGTTATCTTTTCCCAGCAGTCATCAGACAGCCGGTGGAGGAGGGCACTGCCCACAATGGCCGGAACAACAAGGAATGCATGTATGTAACAGTTAGCAGCATGTTCGTAACAAGTTGGTTTGTAGTGGCCGTTGGCTGGGGCCTGGTGGTTCATGAACCACTGGAATCGATTCTGGAACTGCATTGATCCTCTCTGCTCCTCCTCGCTGGCCGGGAGCTCCATCTTGTCAGCGCCGGTGGCTGGGCGCGTGGCCCTCATGGGCTTGGGCTGCTCCGGAGGCCGCCGCATGCCCGGCGGGCCGCTCGGCGGGGCAGGGTCGGCGTGGGCCAGGCCGGGGGTCGGGACAGGGCCGGAGCCGACCAGGCCAGCCATTATTTTTTCATGTCCCTATTTTTCTGTTTATCCTGGGGTTTTAGCGAGTTGATTGTGACATCAACAGGTGTGGTTTCTTTTGTATTTATTCTGCTCGCTTTTCAGTGATCTTCCTTGATCGGTGTGTTACTGTATTTTAATGAAATTTGGAAAAAATTTGGCCATCATTTCTTCAAACCCTTTGCCCAACTCCATGCATCTCTCCTCTCCTCTTGGGATTCAATTGTACATAAGTTAGACCTCCTGTACTTTCCTGTAGCTTACTAAGGCTCTATTTAATTTTTTGCAAATCTTTTTCTCTCTGTTTCAGTTTGGAAATTTTCCATTGACCTGTCAAGTTTACCAATTTTTTTCCCCAGTTTTATCCAATCTGTTGTTAACATCATACCATGAATGTTTTATTGAAGATTCTATGTTTTAGTTCTTCCAGTTGTTTCTTTTACAGTTTCCATCTCTCCTGACATCACCCACATCTTCATTATACTTTCTTCTGTGCATTGTTTACTGTACTTATGGTTCCTTAAAGTCCTGGTCTCCTAAGTCTACCATCTGGGTTTATTTCTCTTGACCATGGGCTATATTTTCCTGTTTCTTCACACACCTGATAATTTTTTATTTACACCAGACATTGTGGTTTATACTCTAGATTTTGTTACCTTCCTCTGAAGAGTGTTTTGTTACAGGAGCTTTTTACATTACTGGCAGGTCACCTGAAGCTTATGGAGTTCAGTATCAGTTTTTGTTCAAGATGTTGCTTCATCTGCTTCACTCGAACAGGAAGACAGTTTATTGCAGGCAGACCCTCTCATAATAAGAATGACAATTATGAAATGGTTTAACCACTTTTAACAAAAAAACTATTTGGGGAAAAAGTTATCTTCCTGCACAATGTGTAATGACATTTGAGTTTGGGTACAGATTACCATTCAACCTCAAAGGAGCCTACTTGCCTTTAAAGGTTATTCATCATATATAACAAGGAACTCTTCTAAGCTTTTCTTCAAACCAATTTTTGTTTTTAGCAGGTACCACTGCAGGGAAGGTGCTGACTGGCCACACCATCTCCTCAGCTGTTTGTGAAAAAGCCCTTTCTATCACAATATGACAGCTCCTTCTGTTTCCTCCCAATCTCCTACCTTTCCCTTTGCTTTCTTTACCCAATGTTGTAGTTCTCTCTCTCTCTCTCCTCCTTTCCCATGAACTCCTTGGTAAACAAGTTTCTTTTTCATCTGTGTTTATTAGTGCCTGGCAGCATTAGAAATGAAGGAGATTTCCAAAACTGAGTTTCTATCACACTGATGATCTGAGATTTGCTGAGCATGCTTGTTTCACTTCTGTGGTTTAAAGGATTTTTATAGAGGGCAGCTTCTGTGTCAGCTCTTTTCTTTAGTCTCTGAGTGACCAGATTTACAAAGGTACTCCAGCTCCGTTACTCTTCAGAGGTCCCAAACAATGCCAGTAAAGATAAGACATAATTCTGTTTGAAACTGAAAAGTAACTCCAGCTTGTTTTCTCAAAATTCAGAAACCTGAAAGATGCCGTTGTCCAACCACTTCTGCCTGTGTTTTGGGGCATTGTCTAAAACTCAGATTAGAAGCCCACTGAGATGAGTAAACTCTGGATGGGATATGGTGGCCTTGCATCCCTTCTCAGTATGTCTTGCCTGCACCTTTTTTGCTCCCTGCGTCCTGTGGGCACCTGACCAGTGGCCAGGAAGAAACCCATAGTGAGGGACCAGGCTTTCTAGTCCCTGGCCCTTGAGGCAGAGAAAAGAAATTGCTTGGTCTTGTGGGATCACCCAAAGGACTAACTGAATCAAATCTTATACCCTAGCATAGTTGATGTTAATGAGAACATGCACATTTTAATGCTTTTCCTGGCACAGCAGGCCAGCGACCTAAACCTAGCCTGCAAACGGCAACACGGAGCTCACACCCCCCCACCGGGGCGGTGTTGACGTACACTTATGTTTGTGTATTTGGCAAGTGTAGGCACTGGTTTTAGTTTAATCAGCAGTTAACTCCAGCTCACAAAGAGTGAGAGAGGGGTGGGTTGGGTGTGTATTGTTAGCACATGTGCCTATTTAAACGATATTTAAGGAATCCTTGACCCAAAGAAATAATGGCCGGTGCGCTTGAGAGAAAGGGCGTCCAGCTCTCCTTGACACTAGAATCTCCTGTTTCAGATTATTTATGGCTCCAATTTCTTTTCTTTGGAAAAGAGATTTCCTTCAGGGGCTGAGAAGACAGCAAAAGAGGGAGAGAGCCAGAGGCGGCTGAAGAGACTGTGTCCTACCAGACCCTTTGTCTCCACTGTTATAAGCGTCCAGATTTTACGTCTGTGAGAAAGCTAGGGATTCTTAAGTCCATTTGGTGAAATTGGCCACAACCTAGATTTCCTTTGGGGAGGGTCTAAATCAGTGTAGGCTGGATGACAAGTGTTAGGCTTATGGCAGGTTGCAGATTTGCTAGAAAACAAATGACTTCATTATAGGCCAGAGGCACTTGCCAAAGCTTGTCCTGGGAGCTCAGGCCCCCCTGCTTTGCTCCCCAGCAGGCGGCAGCCCTAATATATGTGCTTTGGCCCACTTTTACTGTCTCCTTTGAGCATCTTCAGGGCCACTTTAGAGAGCATTATGTGCTTAGAATGACTGATCTTATCGGCTGAAGGCAGGACTAACAGGTTTTACCGAAAATAATTTAGCACAGACTCCAAAGGGACATGTGCAAGCTGTTCCCTACAGACTGGGGCAGGGGGGCGGGGGGGGGGGGCAGTAAGAGGTCGGACTCGAGGGCATGAGGGAGAGCTGTGCTTTTGAGAGTCTCCCTCTGTCCCCCGTATTTATACACGTGGTCTGCGCTGTGGAGCAATGACAAGGTCACTGCTCCTCTGCTGTGAGATAAGCACATCTTGCTGTACAAACTCTTTGAGGCCTTGCCTGACTTTTTGGAATCCTCTCCATTGCTTTTCTCTGTTTCAGAGAATTCTCTCCTACAGTTTAATGGTAGAACACGGTTTCTGAATCAATATCATTTTCATAAAAGCCTTACTTGCAAACAACAGAAGTTAATAGAGGTGTAATGTTTCTAATGGAGTTTAAGACTAAGATGAAACATAGGCATCAGCATGTACGCACCCGTGTGTACATTTCACAATTTTAATCCATCGTCCATACTCAGCCAGTCCTTCCTTGGTTCCAGCCCCCCTGCCCTCACCACCTTAAAGATGCTGGATTTTTTTTTTTAAGTTAATAGACTTTATATTTTAGAGCAATGTTAGGTTTACGGAAAAACTGAACAGAAAGTAAAGAGAGATCTCATGTGCCCACTCCCCACATCCAGACATACAGCTTCTCCTGTCAGTAACATGGTGCGTTTGTTATAGTTTGGGAACCAATGTTGATACATTATTATTAGCTGAAGTCTTTAGTTTACAGGAGGGTTCACTCTTTTTTTTTTTTTTTTTGTCTTTATTGGAGTATAATTGCTTTACAATATTGTGCCAGTTTCTACTGTACAACAAAGTGAATCAGCTGTATGTATACATATATCCCCATATCCCCTCCCTCTTGAGCCTCCCTCCCACCCTTCCTATCCCACCCTTCTAGGTTGTCACAAAACATCGAACTGATCTCTCTGTGCTGTGCAGCAGCTTCCCACTAGCTATCTGTTTTACATTTGGTAGTGTGTATATGTCAATGCTACTTTCTCACTTTGTCCCAGCTTCCCCGAGTCCTCAAGTCCATTCCCTGAGTCCTCAAATCCATTCTCTACGTCTGCATCTCTATTCCTGCCCTGCCACTAGGTTCATCAGTACCGTTTTTCTGGATTCCATATATATGCGTTAGCATACAGTATTTGTTTTTCTCCCCTGGCTTACTTCACTCTGTATGACAGACTCTAGATCCATCCACCTCACTATAAATAACTCAATTTCATTCCTTTTTATGGCTGAGTAATATTCCATTGTACATATGTGCCACATCTCCTTTATCCATTTATCTGTCGATGAACATTTAGGTTGCTTCCATGACCTGGCTATTGTAAATAGTGCTGCAATGAATATTGTGGTACATGTATCTTTTTGAATTATGGTTTTCTCAGGGTATATGCCCAGTAGTGGAATTGCTGGGTCATATGGTAGTTTTATTTCTACTCTAGAGGAAAACATAGGTAGAACACTCTATAACATAAACCATAGCAAGATCCTTTTTGTCCCACCTCCCAGAATAATGGAAATAAAAACAAAAATAAACAAATGGGAACTAATGAAACTTAAAAGCTTCCGCACAGCAAAGGAAACTATAAACATGACAAAAAGACAGCCCTCAGAATGGGAGAAAATATTTGTAAATGAAGCAACTGACAAAGGATTACTCTCCAAAATATACAAGCAGCTTATGAAGCTCAGTATCAAAAAACAAAACAACCCAATCCCAAAATGGGTGGAAGACCTAAGTAGACATTTCTCCAAGGAAGACATACAGATGGCCAACACACACAAGAAAAGATGCTCAGCATCACTAATCATTAGAGAAATGCAAATCAAAACCACAATGAGGTATCACCTCACACTAGTCAGAATTGCCATCATCAAAAAAAAAATCTAGAAACAATAAATGCTGGAGAGGGTGTGGAGAAAAGGGAAACCTCTTTCACTGTTGGTGGGAATATAAATTGATACAGCCACTGGAAAACAGTATGGAGGTTCCTTAAAAAACTAAAAATAGGGTTCTCTCTTGGTGTTGCGTATCCTCTGGGTTTGCACACGTGTAATGCCACGTATCCATCATTATGGTACTGTGTAGAGTAGTTTCACTGCCCTAAAAATCTCCTTTCTCCTATTCACCAGCCCCGCCCCCTTTAGCATTCACTGATCTTTTTACTGCTCCATAATTTTGCTTTTTCTAGAATGTCATAGCGTTGGGATCATAAAGTCTGCATGCAGCCTTTTCAGACTGGCTTCTTTCACTTAGTAATGTGCATTTAAGTTTCCTCCATGTCTTTTCATGTCTTTTCTTGGTAGCTCATTTCCTTTTAGTGCTGAGTAACATTACATTGTACTACAGTTTATCCATTCACTGTGGACATTTTGGTTGCTTCCAAGTTTTGGCAGTTTTGGATTAAGCTGCTATAAACACCCATGTACAGGTTTTTGTGTGGACAGAAGTTGTCAGTTCATTTGGGTAAATGCCAAGGGACAAGATGGCTAGATCACTAGATGCTGAATTTAAAAAAAAAACCATCGGGGATATTTGACACCTTGCAGTGCACTTACAGACTGTGTGTTTTTACCAGAGACGACTACCACGAGGATGGATTCTGCCAGCCTTACCGGGGAATCGCCTGTGCACGTTTCATCGGGAACCGGACCATTTACGTGGACTCGCTCCAGATGCAGGGGGAGATTGAAAACCGAATCACAGGTAGAAGCACAGACCTTTGTTCTGAGACAGTGAGCATGCGTGCAGCCTCCTGTCACCGCACTGGTGTGTTTTCAGTCCCACTGGTGTGTTTTCAGTCCCACTTTTGTGTTTTGTTGGTCATGACCTTGGACAGCGAGTCCCTGTGCCCTGTCTCCTGTAAGAGAAAGAGGCCTTTTTCAGAAACAGTTGCAATTACCACCGCGGTTTATTCTTAAAATGTTCCCATTTGTACGTGCAGATCAGTAAGTGCGGTCTGCTTAGAGTGTACCAACGCACTGATTTAGGTCAGCCGTGTGGGTCCAGAGCCCTGCGTTCTCTTGGCCTCACTGCCTGGCCAGGCCAGCACCTGCAACATTCACTCTTGGTTCTGCTTTTCCTGACTCTTGTGCATTCTCAGAGTTATGCTTGGTTAAAAGGTACTTGAGCCTGATCGGGGACAGGTTGCAGGCCGTCAGTTGTGCCCTGGGGACACTGGAGTGAACTCAGACCCCCGCTGGCCCTTGGTTTCCAGGCACATCAGGTCTTCAGGTACCTGCTCCACCATGTGAGAAATGGAGCAGATCATTTAGGAGTGAAGCTACTCATTCTCTGTCACCGTCTCTTATTGGCTGTTAGTTCTCATGTTGATGTCAAGGACTTCCTGCGGGAAACTCCTGGAGAAGTGAGAAAACCAGTTAGACCGAGGCCCCGAGAGCCCTCCTCCTCCTGTCTCTGCTCTCCCCACAAACCCACACGTTTTCTCTCCAGACTCTGTAAGGAACAAGGAGAATCTTGTGAAGATGGCAGGTGTCCCAGTTGAACTAGGTTCTCTGCACAGTGGTTCTTGACCCTGGCCGAACTCTGACGTGGGGCTCCTGGAGATTCTGGGGGGATTGCAGAGGGGCTGCAAAAGCACTGCCTTGGTAAGGGCACAAAGGAAGACCCCAGGTAGAAACTCTCATAGGTGTCACTGAATGTCCTTCTAAGTTCAGATCAACCCTGGCTTCATTTTTCACCCACGGTCTGGAGGGTCTAAGGTCATGGTCACAAAGGGGCCTGCCTGGCCCATGGTTCCAGAGTCTCCTGAGGACAGGGCCAGGTGTCCATTGTGAAATGGAAGGGCAGTAATGGGACCTGGAGATCTTGGAAGGTGCTATCTTGGTCCAATGGGAGAATGTTTTGAAACTGTTGGTGTCTCTCATTGGAAAAGCTTCTTCTTGCCATTTGAAGCAGCACTTCTCAAACTTTCTGACCACAACATATAGTATCAAATGAAACGTATGCTTTACCTTGTGACTTAGTACACATATACATAAGCTTCAGAGACCTGAAGTGGGTTACAGGAAGCAACATTCGCCCTTAACAAAGGCAGTGCACCTTGATTTTTCTCTTCAGTTTTATTTTATTAAAGAAAAAGGTTGGTTCCAGCCTTAATGCGAACCATGCACTCTGACATCCTCTGCTCTGTTGTAATCATCTTTTAAAATGCTACCCGCAGACTCCAGAATTAATTTCATGTCCCACTAATTGGCAAACACTGATTCAAGGCACAAGACTCTCTCTCAATTATTTCTTCAGGAATTGTTTAAAGGACTAACAAATCAGATGCCTGAGCAGACTCACTTTTGTAGCAATTTTTAGGTACCAGTTTAGAATGAGGGTTCTCTAGATTTGTGTATTTTTGAAAAAATGAATGTGAAGTTGCTCTAGACTGACTGACTTGTGGTTTAGAGACCACGTTGGTTGTGGAGATGGTCTGTTCGGAGAACGCGCTTGTTGGAACTAGTTCCAGGGACTCTGGAAGCTTCCCAAGAATGGGCCCCAGAACCATCAGAGTGATGTTCTGGGTGTAAACAAGAGCGAAGACATGAGTTGTTGGACCTCCTTGGTGCCTAGAACCACCTTTCAGAAATAAGCCCTATGCAATAGGTTCTGGGGCTGGGGGGAGGAGAAATTCGAAAAGGGTCAGCCATGACATCCTGTCAGTCAGTAGCCCAAGAACAATGCTGTGTTTGGCTTTCTTAGGTCTTTCCCTGCCTGGGGGTCAAGGCCAATACTGGTAACAACCCTTCTGGTAGTCAGCTGCTGGCTCACATGATGGGATTGAACTGGGTTCAAACCTAGTTTGTCAGCCAACCCCAAGAGACTCTGCACCTTAACCTCTTACCTCTCTGCTCCTCAATTTTAATATTGTCCAGAAAGGACCAGAGGACTAAGGATGATGTGACCAGCACACTATGGAGCGCTGCGTGCAGTGCGTGGTGACAGCCTGTTACCAGAACCCCAGGGACCATTCACCTGACGTGCTATTTTATAGGCTCCACGTGGGCTTTTATTCCCCAAAGTGTGGCCTCAACAAATCCCTTGGCAGATAAAGACCCAGGGCCAGAAAGGACTGAGTGACTGCCTACCCTGTAGTAAGTGTCAGGGCAGGGCCAGAATGGGGCCCCCATGCCAGCTCATCTATCCAATGCCTGCCGTGGGTACCTGCTGGGTCGGTGGGCAGAAATGGGTGCCAGCAGCGCCACCTGCTGGCCACACTGGGCACAGCACTACAAGTCATGGGTGGAGCTGGAGTGTCCCAGGGACTAAATTCCAACCTCTCTGGTTTCCTCCTCATCTCAGCAAGGTGTGTAGGCAAAGGGGCCTCTCTTTCTCTAGAGGTCCCAGATCAGACCCTCATAGGCAGGTCTTTCACAGGTCGAAGTGAGGTGGGCCTCCTGGTGTGGGGCTGCTGACGCCTTCCTTTGAACCCTGCCTGCCCAGCCCCAAGGAGAGGGCCCTGGAGTGCGCACCTTCCCTCCTGCCCCCGGCAACTCTGCCCCTGCTCACCTGCCCAGACGCTGTCTCTGCAGCTCCCAGCCCTTCCTTTCTCCATGTCAGGTGTCAGATTCTTCCCATCAAGCTCCATCCTGTGACATCATGCCCCTAAAATGCAAGCCGGCCAACCCTGGCTCCAGACCCTCCTGCAGCTGCCTGCTTCTCTGCTCTCCTTTACCACAAAGCCCTGCCCTGCCCCCACTCAGAACCTTCCCCAGCAGTTTCTTGGCTCCCCCCACTCCCACTGTCATCTTACTCCTCCTCGGGCTGCCTGTCACAGGGCCAGTAGTTCATCTTCCTGCCACACTTTCTCCATCCCCTGGGTCATCCGCTCCCTGGCCAGGCCTCCTCTCTGTTCACAGGCCCCAAGATGTCAGGAAGACCAAGGCTCTCCTTCTAGAAGCCACTCAGCCCACGGCTTAACCTACTGCCATGTGCTTGCAGAGCCAGTTCATAGCACGACCTTAGGAAGTGGCTTTGGGTCTGACAGCAGAACCTCCCTGTCATGAAAGTAGCATTTAGGTGGATGAGATCTGGGGCCTAATTTTTCTTCTTTCTTGTCTCTCGCTTTTGATGTTTCTAAGTGAAGCCCCAGGACCAGGGACCTTCTGTGTCAGGCGCAAATCTGGGCGGCCCATTGGCTCCCTGGGGCCCTGCTCTTGTGAGAGTCTCTCGGGACTGGCAGAAGACAAAGCAAAGCGCTAGGGGGCGGGGCGGGGGGCGGCGGCGGGGCACGGATGAGAGATGGGGATCGGGCCCACCCCAACCTAACGCCCCCCTCGACGCCTCCGCAGCCGCCTTCACCATGATCGGCACCTCCACGCACCTGTCGGACCAGTGCTCGCAGTTCGCCATCCCGTCCTTCTGCCACTTCGTGTTCCCGCTGTGCGACGCGCGCTCCCGGGTGCCCAAGCCGCGCGAGCTGTGCCGTGACGAGTGCGAGGTGCTGGAGAGCGACCTGTGCCGCCAGGAGTACACGATCGCGCGCTCCAACCCGCTCATCCTCATGCGGCTGCAGCTGCCCAAGTGCGAGGCTCTGCCGGTGCCCGAGAGCCCCGACGCCGCCAACTGCATGCGCATCGGCATCCCGGCGGAGCGGCTGGGCCGCTGTGAGTCCGTGCCCGCCCCTGGGGCCCGCGCCCTGTCTCTTCGAGCCTGGGGACCCCGTTTCATCCGGGGATGTCTTACAGACCGGCCCCATCCTGGCAGGGCCGTTGCGGGGTTGGGGACTCGCCCTCATCCAGTTGCAGGCACACAGCCCTCCTGGCCCTGCCTGTCCCTGGGCCCCCAGTAAGTCACTCTACCCGATGAGCCGCAGACTTGGCCTCTCTAAGATGGGAGGACTCTCTGTGTCCGCTGCCAAGGATGTGGGGAGCCCTGGGGGAGGCAGGGCCTGCTTCCAAGCCTGCCTTGTGATGCACAAGCCTCTCTCAGTGCTGACTGTGTCAGGAATTGTGGCCCTCCCTGAAGGGGGTGGGGGGAACCCAGAGAAGAGGAAGCCTCCCTCCCAGGCTTGGCGAGGCTGGGGTTCCCCAGGGCGGCAGGACTCCTTACCAGGACGGTCAGCCTCCAGACCCACGGCACTGTCCAAATCCTGGCTGTGGGGCTGACTCCACGGGACCTCGGGCAAGTTGCTTAAATACCAGTTTCCTCATGTTACATGGGGATCATAACTAGTAACTTCAGGAGCTGGAATGAAGATTAAATGCGTTAGTGTTTTAGCAAGTTCTTAGAACAGGGCCTGCACACGGCAAGCCCAGTGTAATCAGTGTTCAACAAACACACACCCCAGGTGTGGCTCAGAGAGGCCCTGGGTCTCCTCCCGGGAGTGGAGGGAGCCTGGGGGCTCTGCTCACAGGAGGCTGAGCCAACCCCTCCCTGAGGCTGGGGGTCAGGCCTGGAAGTTTCTCTTCCCTCCTGCGTAGTTTGGGTTTGCTCCTAGTACAAGTGAACGTGCGGTTGGGTTGACATCGTCACTGTGGAATGGGGGTGCCTGGTGAGTTCAGAAGTGTTTCAGGGCCACAGAATAACTTCTGATCAGTTTTTCCCCCCATATATGTCTCGGGTGTGCCCACCCACTCCATTTGTGGGCTTGGGGCTGTATTTACTCGTTACTTTTAGTGCTGCTTTTCTTGGAAGGTATGTCCAATCCTTTGGTCCTCCGGAAGTTCCAGTTTGGGTGCACGCAGGCCAAGTGGTTTTGTTGTTCCTTTTTGGAAGAGTTGACGAAGGGTGCTCCCCGGGCCCCCAGAGGAGGGCGGCTTCCTCTTTAAGTGTCGGGCCTCCTGACCCGTCTTCTCTCTCAGACCATCAGTGCTACAACGGCTCGGGCACGGATTACAGAGGCACCGCGAGCACCACCAGGTCGGGGCACCAGTGCCAGCCATGGGCCCTGCAGCGCCCCCACAGCCACCACCTGACCAGCGCCGACTTCCCCGAGCTCGCAGGGGGGCATGCCTACTGCCGGAACCCTGGAGGGCAGATGGAAGGCCCCTGGTGCTTCACGCAGAATAAAAACGTACGCAGGGAACTGTGTGACCTACCCTCTTGTAGTATGTATTCCCTTTTTTTTTTTTTAAAGTGTTGACTGTGGGATGTACTTTGTGATGACGTGGGATCAGGAGGCTGAAAGCCCTGGGCGCCCCCTTCCCCGTCCCACCCTGTTTCACCACCCTGATTATTTGTTTTAAATAAGGCGGTTGCTGGTTGTAAAAGTAATATCTGTTCATTACAGGACATTTTAAATTATAGAAAAGTCTAAAGAAGAATGTGTAAATCACCTCTAATTTCACCACGCAGCAGAGACTACTGTTTACATTTGGGGACCCTTCTGTCAGCTCTCTTTCCACGTGTGCTCCTGGGATGTTCACGTTGGCATCTTGTTTCTCGATGAACATTGTCACGCATTTCCTGCTGTGAGTGGAAAGGCTTCCCACTGCAGTCCCAACCAGCTTCTCAGACCAGCATCGGTAGTTGGGGCAGGACGCCTCCTGCTGCCGCCCCCGCGCCTCCCACTCTGCTCAGCTTCTACACGTAGACTTAGCAGAGGGAGGGGAAAACGGAACGTAAATCTCTTAACTGCCTTCCCTGCAGTTTCTCTTTTAAATTGTGACTAGGAGAAGAGTGTAGTTCATGGTTGCAGATTTCACAGACATCATTATCTCTGTGCAGGAATAAATTTTAAGAATGAAAATGTTGATAGTTAGATTATAGTGTACAGACTCTATGGAATGCTACAGTTGTCTTAAAAAATTTCCTGCAAGGAAGGATGTTCCTGCTAACCCGTTAAGGGAAAGAAGCAAGTTATAGGGCAATAGCTGTGTTATGTCTCTTGGGTTTCTCTTTCTTTCTGTCTTTCTCTCTGTCACTCTGCTTCTCTCTCTCTCTCCTCCTCTTCCTCCTCCTCCTCTCCCTCCCTTCCCTTTTCTCTCCCTCCCTCCACCCCCTCCCTCTCTCCCTCCTTCTTTTACTTTTCTTTCTTTCTTCTACTTTCTTTCTTCCTTCCTTTCTTTCTTTTTCTTTCTTTCTTTCTTTTTCTTTCTTTCTCTTTCTTTCTTTTCTTTCTTTCTTTCTCTTTCTTTCTTTCTTTCTTTCTTTCTTTCTTTCTTTCTTTTTCTTTTCCTTTCTCTCTCTCTCCTTCCTTCCTTCCTCCCTCTCCTTCCTTCCTTCCTTCCTTCCTCCCTCTCCTTCCTTTCTTCCTTTCTTCCTTCCTTTCTTTCTTTCTTTTTCTTTCTTTTCCTTTCTCTCTCTTTCCTTCCTCCCTTCCTCCCTCTCCTTCCTTTCTTTCTTTGTTCCTTCCTTCCTTTCTTTCTTTCTGATGAAAGAAACAAGATGAGTGAAGGGTACGTGACAGCACACATATGCACCTACATTTCATGGAAGAAGTTTGCGAAGATAAAATCACACTTCTGGCAGTGATTTCCCATGACCTACAGATATGTTAAAACATCAGATGTTTTTACAATGAGCAGTTATTTTTGTACTTAAAAATAAATCATAAAGAAAAATATGTATGTCCTTCAACACGGCAATGCCACAGGAATCTTATATTGAAGAAATATTTGCACTTAAAGGGCAGAAATGCAAGAATATTTGTTGCAGAATCACTTTTAACAGCTAAGTGACAGTAATTGTTTACCAGTGGGGGATTGGATGATGATTGAAGTACATCCGTACCATGGGACAGTGTGCAGCTCTTGAAGAGTGCTTGGCGCTGTCTGTTCTGTGAGAAACGTGGCCTGAGATATATTATTCTGCCACAAAACCAGTAGCAGGAAAACACGGATGATATGATTCCATTTAAAATTCTATTTTTAAAAATTCTATGAAACTGCTGCTTCTGTATGTCAAATTAGTTGAATATTGGTTATTTCATGTTCAACGTAAATACATACATAAAAAATTAAGTGAATACCAACCTATTAACAATAGTATAGCCTTTGTTGAAATTAGTTATTAGGAACATTCACTTTTCTCTAATGTTATAATTATTAATAAACGTGTTCTGTTGGAGATTTTTTAAAGGAAATGATACATTAATGGTTGTTAAAACCTATGGATGGTGCTCACATCTCTCACCTTGGCCTGAGGGTCCTGGAATCTCCCCGTAGCCCTAATCATGAAAAATGACCCAGAATCTCCACCACCCCTGAGGCTTCTAGAATATCTTCCTCCAGAGTGGGGCCAGGAGAGTTGTGTGTGTGGTTGGATTTGATTTCTGTCTTCTTTTGGAGGCTGGGGGGCAAGACTGGGTTTGGGAGAAGGCTTCTTTACTACAGTGGTGATAGTGGTGATTTTCAGAACTGAATTAGCTCTTTTGGGGACCACATGGACCGGAAATCACTTGTTTGCTTTCAGATGGGAAGCTCATTACCCATCGGTCATAGGGAGGCCCAAGTCCCATGTAATTATTCACAAGGTTAAGGTGAAAATTGTTGGGGGGCGGGGAGGGGGTCCTTCCACATCACAGAGCAGAAGCCCCAACTCTCCCTCAAAGGGCAGCACTGCCCACTGGGTGCCTGGCGGTGCTTCAGCCCTGCAGCCCGGGGCCCTCTGTGCTTTTCAGTCAATCCGGTAGGGGGAGACAGAGCGTTGCTCTCCACCATGGAGAAAAGGGAAGGAACAGCTGGAAGCTTCAGACAGTACATTTTACCATTGTTTTTCAAGAATTCTTGTGCCCCTGCTGCATATTGTTGGGTCTCACTCATGGGCTACTAGTGCTCATTTAAATCAAATGTGTGTTTAATTATTTTCTGAAAAGAATATGTGTTCATTGTACAAAAATGTGGAAAAATCTAAAATGCTGAATGAAGAAACGGGTCATTTCTAATCCCGGGTTCCAGTTTCCTTCACTCAGGACAAGCATGTCCAACGTGTTTCGTTGAGTTTAGTAAAGATGAAAAGTCAGAGCACCTATTTCCAATGGTATTCAGATTAGGAAGGGACGCAGTTGTGGTGGTGATGGCTACTGTAAGACCTTTCGAGTTCATTTATTTTTTGAGCTCTGTTTTCTGATTTGTTTCTGTGGTGGGCAGTCCTAGATTATGTCTCACAAGTGTTTACCGGGATGTGTATTTTGGGGTACATTACCTTTTTTGAGGTTCGGTTTACAATTTTGTACAATTTCATCGGTTACAATTTTGTGCAACTTACCTGATTATCTCCTTGTGCTTGAATATTTTAGTTGGAGGTGGGAGTGAGCTGGTGGAGAACTTTGAGTTGAAAAGAGGGGTGTTTTCAGAAAAATCACGAATGCCTTGCTGTTCATAGGTCCCCAAGACAGCAGCAGGATGGGAATTCTGTACATCTTGGTTCCGAGCATTGCCATTCCCCTGGTCATCGCGTGCCTTTTCTTCCTGGTCTGCATGTGCCGGAATAAACAGAAGGCTTCCGCCTCCACACCACAGCGGCGGCAGCTGATGGCCTCACCCAGCCAGGACGTGGAAATGCCTCTCATCAACCAGCACAAGCAGGTCTCTGTGCGCACGTGTTTAACGAGGCAGCTCCCCCAGGCTTAACCTCTACCTGGAGATTGGTTACCCCCAATACTAGGTTTCTTAATTTGCTTGATACACAACACATGATTTTTTTAAACCATCCTTCATTTTGCCGTTTCTTCTCTAAAATATATACCAGGACGTTTGTATCCTTAGGGAGGATATGGTAGGTGTGTTTAGAATTCACTGTTCTCCCTCGACGGAGACCAGCCCTTTTAGCATGGGCCTGAATGAGCTGTCCTTACTCTGCTGTGCTTCAGCTGTACCCAGAGGAGGACACACAAAAGAAGGGATCAGATTGCCCCCACCACTTGAGGGTCAATATGGTATTTTTAAGGGATGAGGACCTGTTTTCTGGTCAGTTTGGGGTTGGGTTGGTTTTGCTTTGTTTTGTTTTTCAGGGAAGGACAGAGCGTCAGTCCTGCAGTGGAGATAGGCGGACAGGCCACCCCCACCCTGAGTTCTTAGGATGGGGAGAACACACTGAAATGTATAGCACAGGAGAAGGTCTCTCCCAGCCCACCCAGCTTCCATGAAGGGGCGTTGACATTACTTGCAAGTTTTAGGGGAAAATCATTTCCATCTGGGCTTTGAAACGGGAGAGGGTGGACTCATTCAGCCCGTAGCCAGGAGTCACTGAGTGTTTGCAGGGGCTGGGGAGCTGGCAGGCAAGGACACGGATTCCCCTGGGTTCAGAGAGCCTCTGAGGACAGGGGCCAGGCACGCAGAAGGAGCAGGAAGTTGTAGAGGCTGAGAGATGCAAAGTTCGGATCCATTTCCCCTGTGTGGTGCTTCTGTCAAGAGGCATCTGATGGAGAATCTAATCAGGAGGCAGCCGTAAGACGGGCCCTTTGAGGCGCATCTGGAGAGCAGCTGGCCTGGACTCTAAAGATGACTCAGATCACGGGAAGCACCCCTCGGGGTTCAGGAGAGACAGACATTGCATCTTGCTGTGATGAACAGTGGTGGCTGGGTCTGTCGGTGGGAACAGAGCAGGGAGCAGCAGGAAAGGCCCTAAGTGGGGGACACAGCTGGGAGGGTGACCTGGGGCAGCTGGAGCTCAGCATGGCTGGGGTGAGTGTGTGTAAGCAGGGGTGCACACGCACACCGTCTGCAGTGATATCTCGGGGTGGGGGCATCTTGCAGCCTGGTTGGGACCCGTTGTAGGTTTCAGGCAGCCTCATGGCATCAGAACACGTTTAAGAGCAGAGAGCAGTGTGCAGGTCAGGCTGAGCCTGGGCCGGGCAGGACTGGTGCGTCCTCTGCAAGCTCGGGCTGGGGGTGGCTCTAGGACTACCCCCCCCACCCCCCCAATCCCCTACCAGCTGCCTGGCTTTGCCTTCTCCTGTCTGGATGGCAAAAATGTTTCACTGGAGCTTTTCTTCTTGGCAGGCCAAGCTCAAGGAGATCAGCTTGTCCACGGTGAGGTTCATGGAGGAGCTCGGGGAGGACCGCTTCGGGAAGGTTTACAAAGGCCACCTGTTCGGCCCGGCGCCGGGCGAGCAGACCCAGGCCGTGGCCATCAAGACCCTGAAGGACAAAGCGGAGGGGCCGCTCCGGGAGGAGTTCCGGCACGAGGCCCTGCTGCGGGCGCGGCTGCAGCACCCCAACATCGTCTGCCTGCTGGGCGTGGTGACCAAGGATCAGCCCCTCAGCATGGTCTTCAGCTACTGCTCGCACGGCGACCTCCACGAGTTCCTGGTCATGCGCTCGCCGCACTCGGACGTGGGCAGCACGGACGACGACCGCACGGTGAAGTCTGCCCTGGAGCCCCCCGACTTCGTGCACGTGGTGGCGCAGATCGCCGCGGGCATGGAGTACCTATCCAGCCACCACGTGGTCCACAAGGACCTGGCCACCCGCAACGTCCTCGTGTACGATAAGCTGACCGTGAAGATCTCGGACTTGGGGCTGTTCCGCGAGGTGTACTCCGCCGACTACTACAAGCTGACCGGCAGCGCCCTGCTGCCCATCCGCTGGATGTCCCCCGAGGCCATCATGTACGGCAAGTTCACCGTGGACTCGGACATCTGGGCCTACGGCGTGGTTCTGTGGGAGGTGTTCAGCTACGGCCTGCAGCCCTACTGCGGCCACTCCAACCAGGACGTGGTGGAGATGGTCCGGAACCGGCAGGTGCTGCCCTGCCCCGACGACTGCCCCGCCTGGGTGTACGCGCTGATGATCGAGTGCTGGCACGAGTTCCCCAGCCGGCGGCCCCGCTTCAAGGACATCCACAGCCGGCTGCGGGCCTGGGGCAACCTGTCCACCTACAACAGCTCGGCGCAGACCTCCGGCGCCAGCAACGCCACGCAGACCAGCTCCCTGAGCACCAGCCCCGTCAGCAACGTCAGCAACGCCCGCTACGCGGGCCCCAAGCAGAAGGCCCAGCCCTTCCCGCAGCCCCAGTTCATCCCCATGAAGGGCCAGATGAGACCCATGGTGCCCCCTCCCCAGCTCTACATCCCCGTCAACGGGTACCAGCCGGTGCCGGCCTACGGGGCCTACCTGCCCAACTTTTACCCGGTCCAGATCCCGATGCAGATGGCCCCCCAGCAGGTGCCCGCCCAGATGGTCCCCAAGCCCGGGTCCCACCACAGCGGCAGCGGCTCCACCAGCACGGGGTACGTCACCACCGCACCCTCCAACACGTCTGTGGCGGACAGGGCAGCCCTGCTCTCGGAGGGCACCGAGGACACGCAGAATGTCCCGGAAGATGTGGTCCAGAGCCCCGTGCAGGAAGCAGAGGAGGAGGAGGACGGCTCTGTCCCTGAGACCGAGCTGCTGGGAGACAATGACACCCTGCAGATGGACGAGGCTGAGGTCCAGCTGGAAGCCTGAGGGCCTCGGGGCCCCGGAGGGGAAGACTTGGGCCTCCGAGAGGAGCACGTCCCGAGCACCAGTAGGCTGGAGTGCAGTCTCCCTGTGTGAAGTCTTCCTCTGTCGTCCTCCCGCGCACAGAGCAGCGCTGTGGCCACCTGCTTGGCTGGAGGGTCCTGTAGCCAGTGGCTCCTGACCAGGCAGGGGTGGTAACCCGCAGGACGCGTGGTGACCCCCAGTGCCACCTGCATGTCCCTGGAGGTCAATGGGCCGTGAGCAGTGCCTGTGCTTTGAAGGAAATGAGGTGGCGTCTTCCCTCCATATCGCGTAGGGATTGAATGTTTCCAAACATTGGGAAAGCACGCCCGCAAAAGGCAGTGAGGTGGGACCTCGGGCTTTGCGATGCCCAGCGACTGGCCTGCCAGGTGAGGATAGAAGAGGCTGCTTTTCTCTCTGCTGCCCCTCCACCCCCACCATTACAGTCCCCCCCTCAGCCACCAAAGATTAGCGGGAACAGGACGCCACCGCCTGCCGCCTGTAGGGTCTGAGGAGAAAGGGACTCCTGGAATGGGAGTTCCATATTAAAGTGAAATGTGCCTTAAAAGAAACCCACATGATTTTGTATTTTTGTGAAATGATTTTAATTATCCTGCATGTGTATTTTGCCCAGTTTTCTGGAATTCAAGGGAAAGTGTTTTGGGGGTTTGGAATGTTACAAAGGAAGCAATATTGTACAGAGCACAGTATTGTTATTTTTTTTTTTAGAATCCTGTACAGAGCTTAAATGTAATTTATATGGTTTTTGTATGCCATTTTCATTGAAGTATTTTGAGCTTAAAATAATGACTTCGTAATTTAACTGTTTACGTTACCCTCGTTGGGATGCCACCTGATTGTATTTTGGTTTGCTTGTGTTTGTACCATATGTAAGCGAGGTCCGTTCATTTCAGAGCTCCTGTGAGGGAAGGCCCGCAGGCACATTGCATCCGACACACGGGATAGAGCACACTTGTAACTCCCACACCTGGTGTATCCAATAAAGTGAAACAGAAGGTTTGGTCGGCTCTCTGCAGGTTGTGAGGACGTCAGGCAGCGAGAGGTGCTGGATGACAGAGACGCCAAACGGTGATGATTTGGGCTGAGGGTCAGGGGGCCTGTCAGGTTCAGCGACTCCACTTGAATGTGGATATACTATACACTGGCAGATAAATGTTGGAAACAAGTCGCATTGCTTTTCTCGGTGAGGTCTGTGGCGGGGATTAACTGTGATGTGAAAACGGTCTTTGGTTTTAAACCTCTCTCCTCCTGACGTCCCAGAGACCCTGCCATTTTTAGACCCGGAGCCTGGCACTTCCCAAGGCCTTGGAGCAGGGGAGGAAGACGGTGAGGGAGATTGGGCCTCCTTCACCACCTGCCCAAAGCTGCGTGAGTTCCCTAGTCGGTTGGCAGCACGGCCAGCTGAGTCCAGGTGCCCCTGGGCCAGGGTCACCTGTGGGGTCAGTGGCTCCAGGGCTTCCGGTCAGGGGAGGGGCTGGGTGAAGCCTGGAGATGCTTCTGCCGGCCAGCCAAGGGCCCCTGCTGCTCCCCGGGTGGGTCCCCTTCCCCCAGCATGGCCTGCATGGGTTACCATGTCCGCTGGAGTAGATCCTCAACCCTGTGCCAGGTGAGACCCAGCTAGGAATTCGCTTCACACCCGCAGGCAGTGGTCCTTCAGCCTGCATCAGAACATCTTACCGGGCTGGTTACAAAATGAGCACCGCGCTCCCCACTTCCAGGCAAGTCCGGGTGGGGCCACGAAAGTGCATTTCTAACAAGTGCCCAGAAGGTCCCGATGCTGAAAGCGCCTTAAGCACAGCACCGTTGCATCCTACCCCGTGGCCCTCCCTGGCTCTCTAGCACCTCAGGTCATCTTGTGCATTCCTTGCTCCCAGCTTTAGCATAATGGCAGCTAGAGCCCCACACGCAAACAAATAAGATGTCTGAGGGTACATCCTAAAATCAGGAGGGACTCTTCCCTGCTCGGTAGAAGGAAGTAACGTGAAGGACTGGGAGCCCCTCAGAGCCCCTCTCCCGGCAAGCGTGGTCCGGATTGCATATTAAAAGAACTCAGGGTTATGCGGAGCTACTTCTCATTTCCACTGATCTGAAAGAGGAACTTCAGCTTATCTCTAATTTGGTACACCTGAGGGTTTAACTGTTCGGTTGAGACCTAAGAGTGAAAAATGGGAAATAGCCCTTTGGCCTCTCCCTCCGCAGATGCAGTCAGGGAGGCGAGCGGCCACTTCGGTTTCCCGTCACTCAGCCCCCAGACGTGAAAGTGGCGGCACCGCAGAGAGAGCAGCAGAGATTCTGCAGAAACATGCTTGGAGGGTTTTTTTTTTGTTTTTTGTTTTTGGCAGAGTGGGGAAGGTTTTGATTTGGGGGATTTTGGGGCTAGAAATAACGTTTGTTTGTTACAGCTCATTCTAATGGTAAAATCTTGGTGGATCTTTAGGAAGGTGACCAAGCTCTTAAAGTCGGTGCAGTTGAACAAAAGTGACTTAATTGAGATGCTCCGGAACAGCTGCTTTTAGAGCTAAGCTCCACGATTCAGATCAATGTCTCTAGTACTGTCCACCCAGCCGCATACCTGCCCCTGTTCATACCCGCAAGAGGGAGAATTCCACAGCTATTGAATAAAGTCACTTAAGTGTAATTGGTTTTAATCGTCATACAAAGCCACAAATACCTTGTATACGCCTTAGATTCTTTGATAAACAATACTTGAAACAGTCTGTCAGAGCGATGGCTAACTTATATGTGTGGATTTTAGGATGTTTCACTCAATGTTACAGTTATGTAACACTTCCCACTACATCAAGACAAATCTCTTGGGTCTCTCAACAGGGAAACACTTGTTTCAAAGTGTTTACTTTGGATGAAGTCCACCTCTGTAATTCAGTGTTGATCTATTTTCAGACAGTTTGTGAGTTTCTGACCGGAACACTGAAAATCTTTTTTGAGATGAACCTTTCAAGAGGAGGATGTGTCAGAGTAAACTTACGTCAGGGAACCATTTCGAAACCTGGCCGCTGGAAATCAATGTGACCTTTCCATGGTCAGACCTGTTGCCACCTTACCCCCTATTTTCCCTCCTTCATCAGTCCCCAAAGCAGTAGAGGCTGTGTTTCTTGGCCTGGGACTTAGTGGGTGCTCAGCAATTAGCTTTTGAAATAAAAATAATGCTTTATTTATGTGGAGGAGGGCTGGATTTAGGCTACCTGACGCCCACACTGAGAAGAACACCAGCCTGAGTGTCAGGTGTTTACACCTAAGACAATAGCGCTTTTGCAGCACTGTATTTCTTTTTCCGTTTTATCTCATTCAGTTACTGAATAGCTAATACATTCCTATAGTTCAGCATCACCGTGGCAAGTTCCTCTCCCATCCCCAACTACCCCCCACCCCACCCCGAAGTAAAAACTGCTGTTGGCTTAGTGTGGATCCTCTCAGTGTTTTTAATGCGTGTATAAGAATACACGCCAATATGTTCTTATATTTAATCCATTTTTTAAACATAAGAGGTAACCTTCTCTACAAATTGTTCTCTGCTGTGCTTTTTTCACATAACCGTGTATCTTGGGGGTCTTTGCTTGTCAGTGGATGGGAGCTTATCTGCTGGAGGAGGAGTTCCTAGCGGTGGCCCTGCGAGGGCAGGAGTTGTAAGGGGGCAGATGTTGCCACAGTGCCTCCCCCGGGGGCTCTGGAGTGCTGCTTTGTGGAGGGTGGGGCGGACAGAGGGGGACTGTGACCGACACACGTGGCTCAGCTTTAATACGTGTTATTTAAGAGACAGGGCAAGTTAACATTTTTAACTCATTAGTATTGTTTTTTCACTCATTTGTCCTGTTCATTCTCTTTCTCAGTCTGAAGTGCTGAGATTTTAGTGAAAACATATTGCCCAGACACAGAGTCATAGACTCAAAACCACCCCTTGTGTGTTGGAAGGCCTCAGGGAAATATGCAGGTATCCCGGGTAGAGACGGGGCCAAATGACCACGTGGCAACTACAGCTCCCCGCCCCCTGCCCCAGGATGGCAGCTGCCCCCCCCCCCCCCCACACCTGCCCAGGATGGCAACAACACCCTCCCCTATGGCAATTAAAACTCCACCCCAGGGTGGCAAGTCATCTCGCTCCACCCTTGGTCATGACTGCATCCACCAGGGTGCTACATTCAGGTGACTTTAATGGTATTTCTCAGGTCTCGATGGAAAGTGGGAAGGGAGACCGTGTCCATACAGGCAAAGGAGAATTCAGGGGAGGAAGAGGCAGTCCAGCCCCTCCCTGTCCCCCTGCTGCCCCCATTCATGATGGACAGGTTTAAATAATCATCTTATTGTTTTAAAAAATCATCTTTTTGCTGCACGTTATATTTTGCTTGTCTCCTCATCATGGGATCTTTACTGGAAAACTGCACTAAAGCAGGTTGGGGGGAGAGCTCGTCTCAACTAATAAGAATGTGGAACCCTAGAATTTTGTTAAGGAAATTCACCATTACTTTGAAATATGCCGAATACTCCAAATTAGGCTACAGGAGCCCAAGGAAAAGACTGAAGAGACTAACATGCAAATTGCCTGAAAGGTGGTTTTGGTGTTCAGGAAGCATCCTCCTGCTAGCTGACTTTCAGTCTCAATTCACTGGACAGCTTTTCCCACAATTAATGCAAAGGTGTACTTCAGCCGTGGCACTGAATTAGATATTAGTCGGTGTCTGAACAACTTACAGGCTGGGACTAGCCGGGCATTCCAACCTGAAGGGCCTGCCGTGGGTCCTTGCACATCTGGCAGTTATCTTGTTTTCAGTCTCTTACGTTCTGCACCCTCTGGCATCTAACCCAGGGAGACTCCCCAGCATTTTGTAACAAGGAGTTACTTCTGGGCCCCAGAGAAGGCACTTCCCTTTCCTTCAGGTGGAGATCTTGGAGCTCACTTTGTCTCCTCTTTATCATAGAGAAGACTGAGCCACCACTTTATTAAAATAGCTTAATTGTGTTATAATTTACTTCTGTAAAATTCACCCATCTGAAGTATACAATTCAGTGATTTTTAGTAAATTTGTAGAGCATGCAACCTTCACCCCAATCTAATTTTCATCACTCCCTCAGCCCTGGGCAATCTGCTCTGTTTTCTGTCTGAATGGATTTGCCTTTTCTGGACATTTCCTATAAGTGGAATCATACAATATGTAGCATTTTGCTTCTGGCTTCTTTCACTTAACAGAATGTTTTCGAGGTTCATCCAAGTTGTAGCATGCGTCAGGAGCTCATTTTATTGCTGAATAGTATTCCATTGTATGGATACATCACATTTTACTTATCCGTTAGTCCACTGGTGGCTATTTGGATTTTTTTCAGTTTGGGCAGTTATGAATAATGCACTTATGAACATTGCATATGTTCATATATGTGCATACATTTTCATTTCTCTTGGGTAGATTCCTAGGCGTGGAATTGCTGGGTCATACGGAAAAACCATAGATCTCTTTAAGAAATTTCCAAACTATTTTCCGAAGTGGTGGAACCATTTTACCTTCAGCAACAAATGAGGACTCCAGTTTCTCCACATGCTCGTCAACACTTGTTTTCATCTGCTTTGTTTCCATTAGAGCCGTCCACCTTTAAGGCTATCAAGGGAAAACATTACTTACATGAAAAGACCAAGGTTGCAGACAAGTTCTATGAATTGTTCATCAAATCTCACCAAATGCCCTTCACTTAATTGTTCTTATAGCCATTCAACAAATACTTCTTGAACATGTACCGTTAGCTGAACTCAGTGGTGAATAAGAACGGAAACACCATCCCTGCTTTCTCAGGAGGAAGGTTATTAAGCAAGAAATACTGTAATAACAGGCTAAGTCTTCCTCGGGTAGCAGCATTTGCTGTGCAGTGAGGTCCTGGGCAGAGCCCAGCTGTCTCAACTGACAAGGATCACACAAGCATCTTTAGCTTGGGTCCCAGTGTTTGCAACTAACAAAGGATAGAAATGGCTCCTCCATCATAGGCCTACTGGCAGGGTTGGTACCCACTGTCTTCTAGAGCTTGTGACTGCAGGTAGCTGGAGTCTTTCTTTGGAGGCTCTACCTCCATCTGGAGATCTCAACGTTTCCTGGACCTCAGAACAGCTTGGCAGGACCGTACCCTGGTACCCAAGACCCCCTGGACCTGCCTGTGAATGTGGGTGGGGAAAAGTACAGGTAGGGAAAAGTGCATGTTCATTTTCACTAACCTCTAACTGAAATGTAGCATTTCCTCTTATTACAAATGTAGGAAAAAACCCAACGGTGTGTTCAGCATACTCATGGCTGCTCACCAGTAAAAAGTGCTTCTTTTCACATCACACTGCAAATGCTGCATCACTACTCCAAGATGAGAGCCATTATGGGACCTGCTGCAAAATCTTGCTACCGAGTTAATAGAGAAACACACATATTACAATTTTTTTAATATTTGATCATTTCAATACAAATGTTTTCTTTGTAATTTGAGTGTTTTATTTTCTGCATTAAAACCCTACATTTGGAGAAGGGACCTAAGGGCAAAGGGGTCCATCCGTGGTTCAGAAAGATAAAGAGCCCATTTTCATGGCTGCTCTTCTGAGACCACCCACCATGTGCCCAGTCCCCTGCTCCTCCCAGGATGCAGTCCTTCCCTGAGCGGGAGGTGGAGGGATGCTGCCTGCAGACTGGGCCCCGGAACCCGGAGTGTCCCCCTGGTTGCACTCACTCACCGATGACACCCGCTTTTCCCATCTGTACCCCGGCTCCTCTATCTGCTTTGGTCTGGGAGAGATGGAGCGGCTGTGGAGGGGTGCTCCGCCACCATTTGCCTTCCTACTTTCTCATTCTGTTTCAAAAGTGCACATCAAGAAGACACGGCAACACAGAGAAGAAGGAACAATGTCTCCCTAGCCCAACAGAAGCATAAACTGGTTCTATGTTTTTTCAGAGTAAATATCAATATTGTTGCTTTTTCAAGTCCACAGGTGCTCAGGGACTCCTGCAACATAATAGCTGTCTCTCCATGCCCCCAACATCCCTAGAGGGGGCAGAGGAGACTTAGGTTCCTGGAGGCTCCATCTGCCAAGCTAGTGTCTTACCAGGGAGAGCAACCCACTTCTTTTCCTTTTTTCTTTCCGATAAATGTTCTTCAATTTTAATTATTATCCCATAAGGGTAAATTTCTAATTCCTTAGAATACTCTTTTCAGTATGGATTTCCTTAGCATAAGATAAACATCACATTTCTTCCTGTCAACTAAAAAAAAAGAAGCACAGCATGAGAGTTATGACTTAAGTTTTATCTGGGGCAAAATGAAGACTATAGCCTGGGAGACAGCATCTCAGCCCTGAGAAACTGCTCCAAAGAGGCGGGGGGTAGGTCAGTGTCGTCTATGATCTTAGTGAAGTGTGGGGGTGGACGTACGTGCAGCAAAGCACACATTTTGGAAGAGGCCTTCTGCTGGTCAGGAGGAGCAGATGTCACCAGGAGTGATTTTAGTGCTTTTCTAGATACGAGGAGATTCAAAACCTGGGCTCATAAAATCTTCTCCTGAAAACATCTAACTAGCTAAAGACCTGTTCTGCCAGTTTTTCCCAGAGCACAGAGTGTCTCATTCCTGATCTCCACCCTGCACCCCTTTCAGGGAGTGTTGAAGTTCAGCAACTACAGTGGCTCATGATTTAATCCTTGTTGAGGTAAACAACAAGTGCCAGTTTGTAGCTGGCATTCCCTACAAAATAAAATCTACTATTGTTCGCTTTATGAGGTACAGTGATCTGATAAGAGATGGGCTGATTATGTAGGTACTATAAATATGCGTATTCATTGCACAGGATGTTTTCATAATAAATTTTATTAACTTGATTATACCTTGGGGGTATTTTTTGCTAAAATAACCTAGCATAAAAACCTGATTTGTACAAGAAAACTAGAGTCCTTATTAGAGAAGTTCTACTTTTGCTGTACTGCAGTTAACACAGTTATTTAGAATAGCAATTATGGACTTAATTGTGGGCAGAATGCTCTGTTCCAAATGCAAACATGCAATGTTACTGATTGGGCCACAGAAATCACAAAGAGACACTTACTCTCCAAACTGATCCAAGGCGAGGTCATTAGATTAATTTGTTGACAAATGCAGATGGAAGCCTGCTATGCGCCTGCTGCAGGGATCACAGCAGAGAACCAGGTAGATAAACCCAGCAACAAAGTACATTCTCTAATGTCTGCGATGTTTAGTTCTCTGGCAAAAACACAGCAAGGCGAAGGGAGATTCTCCAGCAGGAGTGGGTAGTTTACGAGATCCGGTCTTTACTCACTGAATGTGCCTCTAAAAAATAGTCTTGTAAAAATACTCTTGTGAAAATACAAGAATCATCTATGTCTTCAAAGTTCCTTTTCTTATAGCCAGTGATGGTTTTTTCACCCTCTTTAACAAGAAAGAAGACCATGCAGGTATAGCAACATAGGCAGTCAGTCCCCTTATGCAAGAGACAATAACAGAAAATGGAGAAATCCACACTCACTATTAAAAAATTGCATCCCTGTGAATAGTGTGAATTTCCAGTTCACAAGGTTAGGACCTCAGGATCATGAAGAGTGAGAGATAGAAACTGGTGGTGAGTCATTTGATTTTTATGGGGACAAGAAGCCCACATGATTAGATGTGCAAGAACGTTATGTCCTTCAAGCAGAGCTCTGAGCCCCTCAGGGTAGCGGAGCTGGGAGCAGGTTCCAGCCTGGGGGTGTCTTCAGCCTCTCTCAGTCCTCGGCCCCCAAACAGAAGTGGTGCAACTCTGACAAATGCCACTAGAGGCCACTAGAGAATGAATTCTAATTAATTAGTCCATTGAGATCCTTACATAGCTCTCTCTTTGCCTAAAGATAATTTTAGTTCACAGTCAGAAAAAAGGGCAGGACAGCTGTTTGGTGCACCAGTTTGGGGGGGGGGGGTGGCATAAAATCTAAATCTAAATCAATGGAGAAAAGTGTGCCCCAGGTGCCCTTAGTACCCACCTGCGAAGGCAGGATCTCAGGAGGTCAAGTCCCAGGGCAGAGATTTTCTCCTCTATTTTGCTCACTGCTGTGTCCCCAGCTACATTGGGGGGGGGGGGGTTGGGTGACTTTTAGGCTTTGCTGGGTAAGATCACTAGATTCAGAGCTAGAACGGAATCACCGTAGACAGTGGAATGAAGATGAGGCCATTTCCGCTGCGAAGCCCAGCGTGGCCCGCAGTAAGGTGTTTAAAGATTTCTCTTCCCATCAAGTGTCAGGACAGACTGAAGTGAGGACCCAGAGCGTTAATCTCATTTCTAACCTTTGCTAAAAATTCACTTAAGGATGTGTTCCAGCAAACAGGGAGAGGAAATCAAGAGAAAGGACAATGTGGGATCCAGGAAAGCAGCAAGAAGGCCTCTTAAAATTCCTTTCCCAAATTTCATAATTCAAGGTATCTGCTGTCTCCCTCACAACTATCCCTCCCTCCCCTCCTTATTCTCCCCATCAGCTGTGAGTCCCTAAGATGGCCTGATACCACATGTGCACTTGTGCACACTCACACACACGTGTGCGTGCATCTCCAGTCACCCCCAGGAACGCCATTCTTTGCCTGGTGACTGATTTTCTTTCTAAAATTCCTAATGGCAAACTTCTAGTGAGATTGTCCAACTCTAGATGTTTTTAGTACTAAGCTTTCTCTAAATGCAATTCTAAATGATGCAGAGAACCCTCTTGTGCACAAAATTGTGACTGGCCGCTGTGCGTGGCGGAGAGAAGCACTAGTAAGTGGCTGCCTTGCCACCCCCCACAGGGCTCTGGTTGAGCCACACGATCTGTCTGCCCTCCCCCTTTTCTCTGGGTCCACTTTCCTTTGCCTCTCCAGTCTGGTCTATTCTGATACCCTCCTGCTTTCCTCTACTGTCTTCTCACAATACCTATGCCTGCAGATGGAACCTGGGGGAACAAGGTTACACGTTTCACCAGAAACCCCTCTCTTCTTGACTCGAAGCACTGTCAAGTAATAAAGCTGTCACTCACAAGACTCTGTGGCCAGAGGTCTTGGTCAAGGTCTGCGTGAATTCAAATGCACACACATTGTTGAAACAAACCTAGGACAAATACCATGAAATTAAAGTGTTGAGATTTTCAAGGGAAACTCCTTCCTACACCAAGGGAAAATCTCTATATTAGTCTTCACTCTGATTGAAAAGTAGGATGCCTGTATTGACATAGGACATGGCATGTGCGTTGAATGCTGGCGTTCCTGCAGAAGTTAGCCCCTCAGTGACTTATGTGGCTAAAAGGCAGACGGACGTCCAAACACAGCCAGGAGTATCCACTGTGCTCCTCGGGCAGTGATCCTCAGCCCACTCAGCCCTCCCACCCCACTCCAGGAAGGTGATGTGATTCACCGGAGGTCAAAAACATTGATTAAGAACACAGAGAAAGGCAGGGCAAGAATAAAGATGTAGAGAACAGACTCGAGGACATGGGGAGAGGGGGCGAAGGGGAAGCTGGGACGAAGTGAGGGAGTAGCATTGACATATATACGCTACCAACTGTAAAATAGATAGCTAGTGGGAAGATGCTGCATAACACAAGGAGATCAACTCAATGATGGGTGATGCCTTCGAGGGGTGGGATAGAGAGGGTGGGAGGGAGGCTCAAGAGGGAGGGGATATGGGGATATATGTATAAATGCAGCAGATTCACTTTGTTGTACAGCAGAAACTGGCACAACAGTGTAAAGCAATTATACTCCAATAAAGAGCTAAAAGAAAACACAGAGAAAAAAAGACGGGGGTCACTGTGAATGTGAAATACAGTGGGATTTAGTCAAAACAACTCAAAGAGAAAACGGGGGGGCCCATGAAAGAGGCAGGGAAGCCATGGATGTGTACCCACCAGGCATGGCAGATAAATACACAGAGCAAGAAGTCCCAGGAACAAACAGCCCTTGTGGGAGCAGTAGATGCATCTTCTAGAAACAGAAAGAACAAGTCAAAAACATAAGCAAACACTGGACCATGTTAGTAGCACAATCCTAAGCTTGAGCAAATAGATTTGAAAACCTTGCTCCCTACGCAATCTTAGGGCACATTTCAATAATCAATCCATGTACTTGACAACAAAGTCCATCTTAATAAAATTCCCAAAGGAGAGATGTCACAGACTCTATCCTCTGACCATCTGAGCACAGCCCCAGAAAACTAAAGATGGCCATCATATTCTGACATCAAAGGCATTGAGAACTGACGTCATTTCTCACCTGGTGAGAAAATCAGACTCACTGAGGCGTGGAATCCCCCTGTCCACGGGTAATCATTCTGCCACTGTGTCCTGTGGGTGGACTGTCCACGTGTGGACTGTCTGCCTCTCCTGCCGGCACCACCATGTCACTGTTTATTGGCATTTCCACAACAAAGGAGGAGTGAAGTTCTGAAACAACCATGCCCACAAAAGCCTGGGTTTTTTCTTTCCTTTGTCAGAAGCAAGTTTGCAGCTACTGATGCCCACTGTCCCCCCAGCCCCCGTTTTAGTGACTGTAAGATGCTGTAAACGAGCAACAGCAGCGGGTGGGGCGGTTCCCAGGACACTCAAGAAAGCTTTTTGCTTCTTTCTGTCTCTATCACAGAGACAACTGGTTAGGTGATAGGGAGAAGGGTGACCCAGGAGAACCTTAAATACAGGCCTGGGTTTAAGAACATCAGAGGCCAAGAAGCCACACAGTCTCCTCCCCTCCCTTTCTTGCACAAACACTGGATCCTAAGGAAGGACTACTCTCAGGAGTGAGGGGACAGGTGAAGTAAACATCGCCCTAGGAAACGTAAGTATCACCTGTCTCTTTTTTTCGTACAAAATTTAATGGGTATATTTTTAGCGCTGGATAGTTTGTTCAGCCCATTTGATAAAATGGCTCACAGAACATCACACTTTTTTTTTTCTCTCTCATGGAAAAATTAAATTATACTTGGGTTAAATCAGACCTTTCTTTAAGATTTTTAAAATTTATTTTTCTTCTTTCTACCCTGCACCCTGCTTCCCAGCCCCCCAACCAGGTATGAATCTGGACCTGGACCAAAGAGTCAAGGTATCGACGTCATTTTTACTAGGAAACTGATGAAATTGGGGTGGGGAAGAGAGATAGGAAAAGAGTGAGACAGGATGAGCTTCTGAGGAAAAACTGTTGTTATCTCACCTCCCTCTCATCAGAATCTGCACAGGGAGGCCGTCCTGTCCCACTTTGCAACTGGGGAAGTTGAGGCCCCGGGGGCTGAGACAAGCCAAAGCGCAGGGTGGTACAGGCAGGTGTTTGAACCAGGACCGGGACGCGTGCCTGGGGAGTGGGAAAAGGAGTGTGTGGCAGCCAAGCCAGGGTTCAACCCCTGCAGGGGCATCCGAGGGCCTGGGATCCCCACTGGAGACATTTCCAGCCAGAGGTGCAAGCAGGGCTTGGGGCCATGGGGGAGGAGGGGCCTGTGAAATGTTGTTGGGGCCGGGGACCACGCGGGGGGCGCGGGACTCCTCTCGGGGGCAGCACCCCGCCCCCATTCCGCGCCGCAGCACCTGTCTATGCGCTGGCCCGAGGGACACTTGGCGGAAGGACTCCCGGGGCTCCAGGACAGATCACAGTGGCCCCCAGGCTGTGTGTGTGGGGGGGTGGTCTGCGCAGGACGGGTCCTCAGGGAATGAGCCACACTCCGGGGTCCTTGGCCACAGAGATTTTGGCCAATTTATTTTCGATCCGTCAATTACTTTAACTGGAAACCCATACAGGCCAATCATGGACACGCAATGATCTCTGCCTCAACCATCAGGTGACTGCAACTGCAGGGGAGACTCCGAGCCCCGTCCACCCCAGATTCATGGGCAAGACAGGTGAGTGTGGGGGTTGTAACTGCTCTCTTGGGTGGGCTGTTGGACAGCAGGTGAGAACTAGAATAACCCAGCGAGACGTTTGGCTTTGGCAAGGATGGAGGTGCTATTGACTGAGCTGGGACGTCAGTGAACTGGGGTTTGAGTTGCCCTGTTCCACCCTAGGCACCGAGGGCCCTCTCCCACGAGTCCTTCCCTGTTCGTGATCCTCAGGACCCTCTGTGTGGGGTCTGCCCAGCTGCAGAGCCACACCAGGTGCCCCTGGGCTCCTGCTGTGGAACTTCCCTGTCGCTGCAGTGGTAACCACAGCTATGCAGCCCCTATGAGCAGGGACGTTAGCACACACTGGGAGGAGACAGCGACTGGGGGAGACTGGTGCCGGCGGACCCATCTGTTTGCTTTCTCCCCTGCAGACAGGTTCTCCTGAGGTCCTAGAGACATCTCCTGTGACTCACCTGCAGATGGTCCCAACCAATTGTGGGTGGAGCCAGCAGTGCCAGCTCAGTCACTTGCTACCGCATACGTGCTCTCCCTTCACCCCTGTCTCTACAGTTGCCTCCTGCTCTGTTTCCTCGGGACCCCAGTGTACACAGATGCCTGTTGGATATTCAGCTGGAGGTGTTGACCAAGGCAGTTAGACATTCAAGCTTGGAGTTCAGGGGAGGAGTCTGGGCCAGCAGCACACAGATGGCACCCCAAGCCATGACACTGGAGATGTCACCAAGGGAGTGAGTGTAGATTAAAAATGGAAGAGACTGAGATGAGCGCTGGTGCACTCCATTGGTTAAGGGTCCCAGAGAGGAGGAGGGAGAGTGTCATGAAAGTGGGAGAAGGACTGAAAGGATGACGGTACCAAATCTGCTGCTGAAGACCACCGGGCCTCTCCCTGTGTGCAGCCCGTGAGGCTGCCACCAGAGGAGGTCTCCATGGACGTGTGGCTGGAGAGGCAGAGGGTTCAAGAGCCAACTGGAAGAAATGAAGGAGTGTGGGTGATCAATCCTTTAAAAAGTCTCACTGTCCATGGAGACAGGTTGTATGCTATTCTGATTCTCTGTTTAATAATCTATTTTTCCTTTCTGTATGCTTCTAAGATTTTTTCCCTTGCTTTTCTAATTCACCGGTTTCCTCAGGCTGTAGCTACAAGTATTGATTTGCCACAGCTACCAGTGCAAAGTGTGATAAGCAGGGCTGGTTCTTCAACAATAATTCATTTCCTCGTGCTTTTGGAGGCTGGAAGTCTGAGACAAGGTGATAGCAGGGTTGGTTCCTTCTGAGGGACGTGAGGGAAGGAGCTGCTCCAGGTTGCCCTCCTTGGTGGGTAGGTGGCCCTCTTTTGCCTCTGTCTTCACATCATCTTCCCTCTATTCGTGTCTGTGTCTGTGTCCAAATTTTCCCTTTTTTGTGAGGACAGCTGTCATATTGGCCCACCCTCCTCCTCTCTGACCTCATATTAACTAATTACGTCTGCAACAACCCTATTTTCTTTTTGTAAAAAATAAGTTGATCTATTTTCTTTCTTTTTTTATATTAATTAATTTGTTTTTTTAATTTATTGGCTGCGTTGAGTCTTTGTTGCTGCATGCGGGCTTTCTCTAGTTGCAGCAAGTGGGGGCTACTCTTCATTGTGGTGCACGGGCTTCTTATTGCCGTGGCTTCTCTTGTTGCGGAGCACGGACTCTAGGAATGTGAGCTTCAGTAGCTGCAGTGCGTGGGCTCAGTAGTTGTGGCTCTCAGGCTCTAGAGCGCAGGGTCAGTAGTTGCAGCACACGGGCTTAGCTGCTCCGAGGCATGTGGGATCTTCCCAGACCAGGGATTGAACCCATGTCCCCTGCGTTGGCAGGTGCGTTCTTAACCACTATGCTAGCAGGGAAGCCCTGCAACAACCCTATTTTCAAATAAGGTCACACGCTGAGGTCCTCAGAGTTAGGACTTTAACATATAAATTTGTGGGAGACACAATTCAACCCACAATGCTGAGCATGTGTCCTTTAAAAAATATGAGTGTTCATATTGCTTAGGATGAATCAGCCCTGCCAGTAGCTGATCTGATTCTTCATTCAGATCAGAGAATTTTTTCCTGTTTACTTAAATACCTCTTCTCTCTGTTTCCTTTCTCTTCTCAAATTACTTCTTCTTGTCACACGTTCCATCTCCTTGAGTCCATCCTCCAAGTCACTTATCTTTCTCCTGATGATTTCCCTCTTTGTATTTTCACTGTATGTTCTGAGATAGTCGTTCTACTTAGTCTTTTATAGAAGATCCGAACAAATACATGAACATTCATGTACCAAATTTTGAAAATCATGTCTTTACAAAGCATTCATTTTATGCTTTTGGTGAAGCTCCTTGAGAATTCTTACCAGTGTGTGGATAATGTTCTCATCCGACTCTTCCCGTTCCGCCTGCCCCAGTGGGAGGCACCAGTTTCACATGTTTTCCATCTTTGGCTTCCACCGCCTGGTGGCTGAGACCTCGGCGGGGAGTATCTCCTTTCTTACCTCTCCTACCTCTCTTGACATCATCTCATCAACCATCAGGAAAAGCTGCAAGAGACTCTTAAGCAACAACAAGCCTGTGTGTGGTGGAAGACAAAAATGTTTCTGGTCTCACTGGGTGGCAGTCAACCAACTGGCAGGCACAGGGACAACCACTGAGCTTTCCTGTCTTCCCAGGGGGAGGAGCAGCCCTGTTCCCACAACAGAGACAGGATCAATTTCAGCTCTCCAGGTGACTTCCTGCTCAGCTGGATGGGCACCCCACATAGATTCTCCAGGACAAGGAAGCTTCTGAGATGTGACCCCTTCCACGGTGGTTCACGGGTCCCTGCTGGCTGAGCAGTGGTGGGGATGGTGGACACCTGGTCTTTGCTCCAGATCTCAAGGCAAGGCAAGACCCCTCTGCTGTCGGTCCCTTCACAACCATCCTACCTTGTATTTCCTTTCTCCTGTGGAGACCCAAATTTGACCTGTGGCCTCAGACTCCGCCAGCTCCTTGTTCTGCTGTGTCCACTCTGGAGGCGGTAGAGAGAAAGATGTCAGATATACAAACACAAGCCGCCAGCTCCCTGTAACCTTGCTGCTTCATTTTAGTGAACAGTTGTTGGCTGTCTTCCCAGCATCCATTTCCCACCTCTCCTTCCCACTAGCCCTGAGCTTCAGTTTGGAAATCCATGTGGTTCTAGAGAAGTTGGCTCCAGGCTTGGCTTCAGAAGTGGAACAAGTGACCTGGGCTAAGAAGTCACAGTGGAATGAGTTCAGGGATGGGCATGTATTCAAAACTAGACCAACCAGCTTAAGGACTTGCCAGAAATGCCGAGACAAAAATTCTCCCTCTCATCCTCCCTGATGAATGTGATAAAAAAAAATGTGGAGCCCCAGGAACTGCTGGCAAGAATTTTGAGATCACCACAGAAGCCATTTTAGGTTGAATCAGCAGTGTGAAGACAGAGCTGAAAGACCCAAAGAGACAGTTTCTTGGTGGCATTATTAAGTCCAAATCCATCCTTCAATGTCCAGACTCATATACTCTCTACAAATGAAAGACCCCTTCTGTAACATACTATCATATGTATAAATAACTTGTATGGATCACATTTGAAGAAGCCTATTCCCAGAGTATTTTCTTCACTCTACAGCATAAGACAAAGGAATGTCATCTTTCTGTTATGGCTCTTAGTTGCTTTTAAGGCCACATCACCAGTGCTCTTTTCTCTCACTCCTGATAGTGATTTCAAGAGGGATTCGGACACTCAGGGGTCACACTGCTAGGCAATCCGGCAGCAAATGTTTGATTGCTAAGAAGCTTACTTTTATCTGCAAAATGAGAATTTTTTTCTTAATACGTGAGGCACGGTAATGCAGTCTTAAGGAGTTGCATCATGTCTACTGTTATTCATTTATTATCTATTATTCTTTTAGAACTCTCCAGCATTTCTTAACTTAGTCATGAGACGCAGCATTGCAAACTTCTAAATCATTGGGTAGTGTGGCCAGTCTTTGGAATTGACATGGGGGAATCATTGTAGTGAGATAGATGGTACGTCTTGGATTAGTTCTAGTTTTATTTTCTGAAATACAATGTCCTTAAGAAATAATTGCTGTTTTTCCTTTTCCTATTTTATACATCTTGGGAATGAGATGTGATGACCACCGCAGTGGACATGCCTAAGTGCCCCTCCCTCCGTGATCCCACCTACTGGTGCGCACACCTCTGTGTGATACCCTCCCTCTGAGCATGGGCAGGACCTCAGGTTCGCTTCAACTGAAATCTGGCCAAGGTGGTGGGGTGTCACTCTGCGATGAGGGCACATTGTATAAAACTCTGTTGCTTGCAGACTGGCTCTAGTCTCTCTCACCATTGCTGGCTTTGAAGAAGCAAGCTGCTGCGAGTCCTACAGCTACAGGGAAGCAAAGCCTGCCAATAGCCCAAGGGAGCTTCCCCAGTCAAGCATCTGATAAGTCGTCCCTGGTCACCATCCTGACTACAGCCTGTGACTCTATGCAAGCACCCGGCTCAGGATGCCTGGACTCCTGGCCCAGAGAAACTGAGAAAATAAATGTGTGTTGGCTTCAGTCATCAGATAGTAACGTGGTGGTTGTTTTGTAGCCGTGAAAAACTAGCACCTTGACTTACAGATTCTCTCTGAAAGTCGCTTCTCTGGCTAAGGCATAAGTTGGTTGGAATGTTCCAACCAATTCTACTGAGTTTGTATTTCTGCAGATAAGAGGTATGAGAATGTTTATATTAACTCTCTCCCAGCTCAGAAGTGGTTCTAAAATATATAACATTTCTACTTCTCCTGCCTGCATTCTACCTGCTCTCGAAGTCAGAATACTAGAGCCAAGCCGACAGCTCAAGGAGGGAGGGCCCAGCCCCTTCCAGCTCACTGCTGTGTCCCCAGCTTCCGGCGAGGGCCTGGTGCACGGCAGGCTCAATACATATCTGATGAATAAGTAGGCAACGAATAAACATTTGTCATCCTATCCTTCTTATTGTTACCTCATTCTCTGTCTCGGACTCTGTGGTAAAGCATTTCTACATCATCTCCCTGAATCATTAAAATAGCCTAGTTAAGCAAGTGGTGTCACTCACATTTTACAAGTGGGGCAGCTGACATTCAGGGAGCTTAGTGATTGCCCAAGATTGGAGGCAGATTGAGTGGCAGTGCTGTCTCTATTAAAAACACGTACACAGATACAGATATAGATATACACACATATCATCTATCCATCTAAACCGTCATCTAATTTTTAGTAAAATGACTGAAATTCTCTTTTGTCTGCACTGATCACATCCCTCCGCAAGGATTTCAGTTTGTGAAGCTTAGGGAGGCCTGAGGTCCCTTTGCGTTCCCCGCTTCTCCCGTCCCCTGCGCCTCCCTCCGTGGGCTGTAGGTGGCGCTTGAGTTCTTGTCAACTGTGGTTTTCCTTAGAAATGTCTGTATTTACTTCCTGGCATGCTGGGCTCTTTGGAGAGCTGATTTTCTCACAATTAATACAGATGGGTGGTCTCATTATGGCCGTTTCTTCATCTGTGAATTATTTAGTGTAAAGAGAAGTGCTCGCACATGCTTAATTTCTGATAGCGATTTAGAAACCCCTGTGCCAACCACTAGGAGGGAAATAGGAGAAGCTGAAAGCCTTTTTACAAATCTGCAATTTTCCTGGTGAGTGAAGGTAACCAGGGATGGGATTTCGCATTTACGGAGTGCTTACTCTGTGACTTCAAATGACTTACTTCGCCTCATTAATCTCATAACAACCTTATGAGGCAGGTAATATTATGATGCCTCTCGCAAAGAAGAGGAAGCAGATCCAGAGAGGAAAACTATTGTAAAGAAAGGGAAGGATTGGAGGTAGATTTAACACCAGAGGCGGCTCCCATCAGAGTCCTAGACTAGCCTTGTCCCCACAGAAGCGCTGGAAGAATAGAAGGGGGCAAAGACCTCCTTGGAGAACACTGTCATGCCTTTGTATGGTCAACAGGAGCGAACCCCAAAGCACCAGAGGTGAACTCAAAGCTCATTTTGGACAGTGCAATCTAAGGAACCGTGTGACCCGTGGCCCTCCGTGGCACAGGTGTTCACACCTGTGGTCAGATCTCCCCCTGTTGTGGAAGAAAGGTGGGTGGGGAGTAGTAGCGAGACACCCCAGAGTCTGCAGGTGCCTTTGGGGAACCACGTGGTGAGTTAGTTGGGCGTGAGGGGAGAGGGGGAGGAGGGTGTCACAGGGGTCCCTGCTATTGTAAATAATTTCTGTGCCTTAAAGAACTAACCCTAGAAAATATTAGATGAGTTGGGATCCAACTTAAGCCAATAGGATTGGAAATGTAAGTTTCTGTAGTTTACGCCAAAATCTAAACTAAATAGATCCGAACTCCAGTTTCTGTAGGATTCCAGGCAAGGGGCTATTTAGTAGGAGAAAAAGCCAAAGACAGACCTTCCTATGAAGCTAGAGGGAGAGCGACCGCCTTTCCTAATTCGTCCAATTCAGTAAGTTGTTTGGGCTGCCGGGAAGCGTAAAGCCGGCCACTCCCGCTTTTGGCATCACATCACTGCAGTTAGTCAGTTCTGGGACATTCAGAAACTTACCAGGAGATGGAATCTCTTTTTCATTAAATCCACATGCTTGCCAGAGCGAACAGAGGTCATAATAAAATGATGAGACAAACACTACGAATTGAATTACACTAATTTTAGCTGTAATAAAACCACAAGCTGTCCTTTGGGTTGGTGAAGAAAAACCTTATTATTAACTTGTTAGGTGTAAAGTGAAAGACCTCTAATCATGAAGTCTTCATCAAGTAACCGGACCTGATATGCTGTCCTCAAATCTCTAATCACTCTCATACGAAGCTGTGGATTACTTAACTAAGTAGTTACTTTTGTTACAGAAGAGTCTGAGTGATGTTGTTGAGTTAGCTTTAAACCCTTGTTTAGCTGAATGACTTAGAACACTTTTTAAGCTCCCAGATTCGACCAGGATGCACTTCTAGCCACTTCTTATCCAGAAGTGGTGGCTTAACAGTCCTTCCTCATGGGACCTATCCAAGGGTTTTTGTCTTAACAATACTTGATGGGGTACCAACACCTGCCTCTTTATCTAGCATACTGAAGGTAAGGACTGTGTTACCAGCATTTAGTTCATATTTAGAAACTGCCCAGTCCATATTGAAAGTTTTTAAAATTCAAGATGAGTTTAATAATATAACTCAAAGGATAAATAGACCTCATTGCCATTTAGTCCTTTGCCTCAAGAGATCTTTCCTATCTGCTAATTAGGGTATAAGAGGAAATGACTTATTAAAACTCACACGTGGGCCAGTGGGAATATAGTTGAATATTTAAAACCCTTTATTCCATTGCTTTTCTGGAAGCATACAGAGACCTTCAGACTATTTTTTAATTACTCATCACATATTTTATAGGAGTATATGTAATAATGAGCCTGATGAGTCAGCTAGATGCTTAGAATACAGCAACCAAGCAGGGGCTGTATTTACTGGAGTTTGCAGCCTCGCAGGTAGACAGTCTATCAACAAGCACAGGGTGGGGGAAAGTTAGTGACAGAGAGAGCTCTGGGGGTCTGCGGAACAAAATAAGACCAATAGTCCTTAGAACTGGGCTTCTCAGAAAGAGGAGGAATTATCCAGCCAGAGCGGGAGAGCCTGCCGCCAATTCGGGCCAGCCCAGGCAAAGACTCCAAGGTGAGAGCAGCTGGGATGCAGCAGCCAAGAAGGCAAGTCTGGAGAAGGGGGCAGAGAGGCTCCACAGCCAAGAGAGAAGGGCCAGGAGCTGGATGTGACCCTCAGCAGTGGGAAGAGTCCCTGAGGCTTTTTAAACACAGGAATGACCTGGTCACACTCGTGCCAGGAGAAGCCAGGAGCTTTTCCTGAATATATTCTCCAGGAGAATACTGCCACGTCTCAGGTCTATAATTTATTTATTTATTGGCTGCGTTGGGTCTTCGTTGCGGTGCGTGGGCTTCTCATTGCAGTGCCTCCCCTTGTTGCGGAGCACGGGCTCTAGGAGTGCAGGCTCCCGTAGTTGTGGCACGCGGGCTCAGTAGTTGTGGCGCATGGGCTTAGTTGCTCTGCGGCATGTGGGATCCTCCCAGACCAGGGCTCAAACCCTGCGCTGGCAGATAAATTCTTAACCACTGTGCCACCAGGGAAGTCCCCTATCTTATCTCTTGTCTTACATTTTGTTCTTTGACTATGACTGAAATTCATAGGAAAAAAAGATGTGTGGTGTCATCGCTAAGGTGGTGTAACTCCATGTGTTAGTCAGCTGAGGTGGTCATAGCAAAGTGGCCCAGACTGCTGGCTCACACAACAGACATTTATTTCTCATAGTCCTGGAGGCTGGGAGTCTGAAATCCAGGGGTCAGCAGGGCTGGTATCTCCTTGGCTTTAGGTGGCTGTTTTCTCCCTGTCTTCACATGGTTTTCCCTGCGTACCTGTTTGGGTCCTAATTTCCTCCTCTTATAAGGACACCAGTCATACCGGATTAGGGCCCACCCATATGCCCTCATTTTAATTTAATTACATCGGGAAAGACCCCGTCTCCACATACAGGGCTTAGGACTTCAACATATGAATCTTGGGGAGTGGGGGTGGCCAGCATAATTCAGGTTGTAACACCCACTTAAGTAAAATGCTTTTCCCAGGGTGTTACTGCAGAAGAATTTTGAAGCAAAGGAGCCAACAAATTTTCTCTTGAGACTTTGGGAGCTCAACCATTCAAATTTAATTAAATCCATCTACCAGTAAGTAAGTGCATCTGTACACAATGTACTCCTCTAGAGGAAAGCTTATGGTCACCAAATCTAAGTAGTTGAATCACAAGAGATGCCTTCCTCCTTCTCCCCCAGCACTTCACCTACCCGTCAAATTGTTCTATCCTCTTCCAGTAAGCAAAAAAAGAGAACGCTTCTGGGCATGTTTACATTTTACCTTTAAATAAAAAGGAATGAAATTAAGCATTGTAAAGTCTGACCATGTTACACGTCAATGTGAAATGATTTTCTCTGGCTAGACTTTGCTCCACCTGTACCCATGGCCCCAGCATTCTCCATGTCCTGGAGATGGAATGCATGGTGGGAGAAGAAAAAGAGAGTCCTATCAACACTATGAAATATTTGTGAAGATAAGACTTCAGTGCTTTTTGTTGAATTTAAAAGTCCCACTTTGCCTCAAATACTTCTCCTTCCAATTTTACTGTGATTTACATCATACTGTCTTACATAAAAATTACTCTCCAGACCAGAAATTCTTCATTCTGACATCTGTCCAAAACTGTTTCTTCTGCAACTTGCAGTCATACTACTTGTTTTAATACCACCACCTCCTTCTTCCTGCTGTCACATTCTTGCAGAAAAGGCAAGTGGAAAGAAAACATTCCTCCTGGGAGCCCAGGAAATGCAGTAGAATTCTCTGTCAAGTGATTTGCTATATTTATGTAACCAATAGAAAACAAACACAAGACATGTACTACAATCAAGAAACTCCAGTTTGCCCTAGTTTTTAAAATCTTGGTCTACTTTCTCAAGAAGGAAAGCCAGTGACAGCCAGAATTTATAGTTTTTTTACTGACTGGGACATCCCAAGACTTCTCATTTAAAAGGAGTAAGATGAGAAAGGCTAGATCAAATGATCCAGTTAGCACAGTGCATACTTTCAGGAGTTCGTAGCCCTACCACTATGGTGGAAAATTGGGAAAAATGAATTTTCTATCATAGAGTAGTGTGGTGTAGTAGAAAAGAAAAATCACTGATGAGGAAAGATATGGAGGCAAAACTTCATGATTAACCTGTTATGTACAAAAATGAAGGCCTCTGATCTTGGAATATTAATTAAGTATCCAGGGTTGTTATGTTAACCTAAGATGTTTGATAGCTCTGATTTGAGACTATGGATTATTTACAGTTTAGTTACTGTAAATTATAAAAGACTGGGTGATAGAGTCACCTTACGTTTAATGTAACTTCATTGGGAATTTTGAGAGAGAATTCAACAAACGTATCCCAAACATTTTCTGAAAGAGCAAAACATAAGCCAATATAATTTTGAAAAATAAGGAAAAATGTAGATTGCTTTTCCTGACCAGAAGTGGAACATACTATAGAGACTTCTACTTCTAGGGAAATGGAATAGATGTACATTTCCTTATTCCTCACTGTAAGTACCACTAAAACCCCTAGAAATTATACATAAAACAAACATAAGAATACGCTGCTTGGCAGAGGGAAGAAAGCAGACTGTTTAGGGATCTTTGGACCCAAAGAATGACACCATAGTGAGTTCCCTGGGTTTCCTTTTCACTATACATACATATATATATATTATATGTATGTATATACATGCTCAGACTGAATATTGGAGACGTCAACAACCTGTAAATACCAATGTGCACGGGACAAAAAGGGTTCCCCCAAAAGACTGCTCCCTCTAGTCGAAGGACCAGGAAAGAAGTAGCCTAGACAAACAGAAAACTTTTAGACAATGACCACTCTGTTCTATCCAAACAGCACAGAGAAAGCTGTAGCCCCACCTCCACACTCATAGCTGGCTGAGTGGAGAGCCTAGACTTCCACCCTTGACAGGCCAACAAGGTGCCCCAACTTCCCATTGGGGTGGTGTCAGAGAAGGCAGAGTGAGGAATTGGAACTTTCATTCACACTGGGTGGTAATGAGCCTTTCTCCTGTATTCTGTGGTGGCCGTGGAGATAAGATGGGAGGTTGGACTTGCACCCCTACTCAGGGTGCACCTCCCCTTCTTGCAGGGGTGGTTTTGGAGAAGACCTAGAGGGGAATCAGGACTTTCACCACCCACTAGCAGTCAAAAGGCCATCCTCCCAGCAGTGTCAGTGGAGGCCTCGCCCCAGCCAGGATGATATCAGTAGAGGCCTAGTTGGGAACTTGAATTTCTACTCCTATTCAACAGTTCAGTCGTACCTAGGAAACTCTCCCCTCCCAAAGTCAATGGAGACGAATTGGAGAGCCTAGACTTCTACCTCCCCGCTCCCCCCCCGGCAATAACAAGGTGATGCCTCACCTCCACTTCACCCCCCAGAGTAGTATAAGAAGAGGCCTGCTAAAACACAGGTTTAAATGAGATGCTTTATAATGTAATACCCACAAGGTCCAGGTCTCAATCAAAACTACCTGACACTGCACTGTGTCTGACCTCATTGTGGGCAACAAATACTACTTCTGAGTTTACAGCAAGAGCATCTGTGGGCTCAGTGATTCACTGGGTGTCTCCAAGAACACAGCCTGGATCCTCAAGATAGGTATCGCCTTCAAAGTGCCTGAGTACAAGGAGCATGACTTGTTCTTGTTCTTGCCTTTCAAGTTCCTGATGCCTCTACTCGACCGGGAGGTCATGACTGGTTATGCTGCCGCTCTCAACTGTGCCATCAGAGATCACCCAAAGCTGAAGGTTGTCTGGATGAAGAACAAGATGGAAATTGGCGAAGATCCCAAGTTCCTGAAGACCAACTACCAGGGGGTCCTGATGTTGAACATCCACCACTCATCCCCCTCTGACTTGGGGACTTACTGCTGTCAGGCAATCAGCAAGCTCAGGGAGGTCCTAGATGAGTGCAGGCTGGACATCTGAGTGCTGCAGTGAAGCTCTGTCTTCCACCTGCCAAGATATTTGGCTGCTAAGTCCTAACGTGGACCTTCCTGCACACATTTCCCTTTCTGGAGTTATCAATGAAAAGGTAATAGTCTTGTCTCGAAACAAACAAGCAAACAAAACAAAACAAAAAACCTACCTGACATATCAAAACCAGAGAATATATAGACACCAATGCCAAGGTGGTACAGATGCAGAATTATCTGACAAGGATTTCAAAGCAGACATCATAAAAATTCTCCAACAAGCAATTATAAACAGTCTTGAAATGAATGAAAAAATAGAATGTCTCATGTTGTACAACTGAAACTTATATAATGTTATGTCAGTTATACCTCCAAGAAAGACAAAGTCTTAGCAAAGGAACAGATGATATAAAGAACTAAATGGAAATTTCAGAACTAAAACATATAAGACCGAAATTTAAAAACTCAGTTGATGGGCGTAACAACAGAATAGAGAGGAAAGAGGGAAGAAACTTGAAGATAGAATGATAGAAATTATTCAGTTTCAACAACAGAGAGAAAACACACTGAAGTAACAATGAGCAGAGCCTTATGGACATGTGGGATCATAACAAAAGATGTAACATTCATGCCACTTGAGTCCCAAAAGAAGAGGAGAAAGACAGCGGGGCTGAAAAAGTTTTCAAAGAAATAATGGCTAAAAAATAGTTATATTTGGCAAAACAAAAAACCCCCATTAAGCTACAGGTTAATGAAGTTAAGTAAACCCCAAACATATAAACTCAAAGAAATTCACTTACGGACAAATCACAGTCAAACTTCCAAAACTTAAAAACAAAAAATCTTCAAAGTAGCCAGGGAAAAATTACACATTACCTATAAGGGAAAATTGATTTAAATGACAGTGGATTTCTCATAAGAAACCAGAAAGGTCAGAAGGAAATTACATAACATTTTTGATGTGCTGAAAAAAAAAATTCAACCCAAGAATTCTATATGCACCAAAAATATCCTCTAAGAATGAAGGTGAAATAAAAATAGTCTTAGATGATTGAAAACTGAAAAAATTTGTTGTCACCTGAAAATAATGGTCAAAGGAAGTTCTCTAAAAGGTAAAGAAATAATAAAACAAAGGATCTTGGAAAGTCAGGAAGAAGAAGAAAACATGGTAAGAGCAAATGTATGTATAAATACATAGAATTTCCTTCTTGAGTTTTCTAAATTATGTTTGATGAAGGAAAAGATATGTGGTTCTCAGTGTATATAGAAGAAATGTTTAAAACAATTATATTCTAAACTGTGGAGGGTAAAGAGGTATAAAGGGAGATAATTTTTCTTCACATTGCTTGAACTGGTAAAATGCCAACAGTGATAGAATTTCATAAGACATGAATATGTAATATAAGGCCAAGAGCAACCACTGAAAAAACAACAAAAAATACACAAATTGCCATAAATAAATAAAAATAAAAATTGAATTCTAAAAGTGGCCAAGTAACCCAAGAAAAGTGGGGAAACAGAGAATACAAAAAGGAAAGGAAAAAACAGAAAAATAAAATGACAGCCTTAAGCCTTAACATTGCAATAATTAAATTAAATTAAATGTAAATATTCTAAATACACCAATTAAAAGATATAAATTGACAAAGTAGATTTAAAAAACATGACCCAACTATATACTGTCCATAGTAATGATATACAAAGGTTGAATGTAAAAGCATGGAAAAAATATACAATAATATTAATCAAAAGAAAGCAGAAGTGGCTATATTAACATCAGATAAAGTGGACATTAGAAGAAAGAAAATTACTGAGGCTAGAAAGAAATTTTACATATGATGAGAGAGTCAATCCATGTAGAAACATAGTAATTTCAAATGTGAATAACCCAAACAAAAGGGCTGCAAACTATACAAAGCAAAACCAGATAAAATTGAAGGGAGAAACACAAGTCCATATTTAAAGCTGGGGACTTCAATACTTCTCTCTCAACAGTTGAAAAAAACCAGATATTAAAACAGCAAAGATATAGAACTCAACAGGATCATCAACAAATAGGATCTAATCAACATTTATAGAATACTCCTCTGAACAGCAGAAGAATATACCTACTTTCTTTTTCAAGATCCCACAGAACATACACCAAGATAGATCCCATCCTGGGCCAAAAGTAAACTCAACAAATTTAAAAGAACTGAAATCATGCAGAGTATGTTCTCTGACCATAGTAGGATTAAAGTAGAAATAAACAACAGAAAGATAACTGGAAATTATCTTTTGGAAGTACTTTTCTCCAAGTGTGTGGAAAGACTTTTGAAACATAAACAATACACTTTTTAAAAATCCATGGGTCAAAAAGGGAGTCACAGAGAAATTAAAAAATACACTGAAGGAAGCTGAAATCACATCTTATCAACATTTGTCAGACACAACTAAAACAGTGCTGAGAGGGAAACTTACAGCACTTATAATGTTTATATAAGAAATGAGAAAAATCCTCAAATAAATCATGTAAGCTGCCACCTTAAGAAACTAAAAAATGAAGAGCAAAATAAACCCAAAGCAAGCAGAAAGAAGGAAATAATAAAGATAAGAGCAGAAAGCAATAAAATTGTGAACAGAAAAGCAATAGAGAAAAATCAATGAAACAAAAGACTGGTTCCTTGAAAAGATCAATAAAATTGACAAACCTCTAGCAAAACTGACAAAGACACAAATTATTGCTATCAGGAATGAAACAGAGTTTCATGACAGACCCTACAGACATCAGAAAGATGATAAAGAAATACTACAAACAACTGCACACACATAAATTTGACAACTTAGGTGAAATGGACCGATTCCTCTAAAAGTAAATTGCCACAATTCACCTAATGTGAAATAGATCACTGAATAGCCACTTAATAATTGACAACCAAATTTGTAATTTAAAAGCTCCGGAAAAAGAAATCTCCAGGCTTAGGTGACTTTCCTGAAAATTTCACCAAGAGTTTAAAAAAGAATTATCACCAAGTCTACACAATACCTTCCAGAAAATAGAAGCAAAGGAAACACTTCCATCTCATCCAGTGAAGCAAGTATTATTTGCTTGCTTTGTTGGATAGCAAAACCAAGGATAGTACAAAAAAAAAAAAATAGAAATAAAACTAGAGACCAATATCTTCATGAAGAGGCAGAAATTCTTTCTTTCATGTATTGCACCTTTTATTTTTATTTACCTTTTTATTGATGTATATTTCCTGTATAATATTATGTTTCACATGTACCACATAGTGATTCACAATTTTAAAAGTTATATTCCATTTATAGTTATTATAAAATATCGACTATATTCCCTGTGTTGTACAATAAATCCTTGTAGCTTATTTATTTTATACCTAGAAGCTTGTACCTCTTAATCCCCACCTGTATCTTGTCCCTCCCCCTTTCCCTCTCCCCACTAATAACCACTAGTTTGATCTGTATATCTGTGAATCTCTTTCTTTTGTGCTATATTCACTAGTTTGTTTTATTAAGATGCATAAAATTTTAATGAAATATTAGCAAATAGAATTCACCAATATGTAAAAAGAATTACATAGCATGACCAAGGTATGCAAGGCTGGTTCAATAATCAAAAGTCAATCAATGTGATATACTGTATTTACAGGTTAAAGCAGAAAAATTACATGATCATATCAATTGATGAAGAAAAAAGCATTTGAATAATTTGACACTCATTCATGAAAACAACACTCAGAAAATTAAGAATAGAGGGGAACTTCCTGAACTTGACAAAGAACATGTACAAAAATTCTAAAAATTATACCTAAGTATAAATTAGCTAAAAATCGTACATAACAGTGAGAGGCTGAATGTTTTCCCTCTACAATCAGGAACAAGGCAAGGATGTTCACTCTCACTGCTTCTATTCAACATACTACTGGAAGTGCTAGGCAATGTAATAAGGCAAGAAAAAAAAGTCATATAGATCAGAAAGAAAGACATAAAACCACTTGTATTTGCAGATAATATGATAGTCTGTGTAGAAAATCCCAGGGAAAATACAAAGAAACAAACAAATAACAAACAAAGTCCCCAAACTCCTAGAACTAATAAATGAGTTCAGCAAGGTTGAAGGGTAGAGGATCAACATACAAAAATCAGAATTACTTCTATATACTAGCAATGAACATTGGAAACTATACAATTTACAATCACTCAAAGAATGATGAAACACTTGGGTGTAAATCTACGAAAACATGTATGGGACTTTTCTATTGAAAACTTACAAAGGGCTTATGGAATATATGAACAAATGGAAGACAACATAGAAAGAAGGTTAATTCTCCCCAGATTGATACATGGGTTTAACACAAAGTTCCAGAAAGATTTTTTATGGATATAGACAATATTACTCTAAAATCTATATGGAAAGGCAAAGGAAATGGAATAGCTAAAACAATTCTGAAAAAGAAGGATAAAGTGGGAGCAATCACTCTACCCATTTCAAGACTTACTATGAAGCTGTAGTAATCAAGACTATGTGGTATAGGCAGAAGGATAAACACATGAATCAGTGGAACAAAATAGTGGACCCTTAAATCGTCCCACGACTATGGCCAACTGACTTTTGACAGAGTTGCAAAAGCAATTTGATGGAAGAAGGTTAGTCTTTTCAACAGCTATCCACAGGCAAAAATTTGAAAAGAGCTTTAACCTAAACCTCACTCAAAATTGATCATAGATTTAAAAATAAGACACAAAGCTTTCAGAAAAAAATATGAAAAAAATGTTTGGGACCTAGGTGATGAGTTTGTCGTGACATCAAAAGCATGCTCTATAAAAGAAAAAAAAGTGATAAATTAGACTTCATCAAAAATTAATTTTTTTTGCAAAAGACTCTGTTAAAAATGTGGAGATACAAATGGGATGGAATATTTACACACCGAATATCTGACAAAGGACTTGTCTAGAATAATAAAGAATTGTCAGACATCAAACTTTAAAAGATAATCTGATTAGAAAATGAGCGAAAAACATGAAGAGGATATATGGATGGCAAATAAGTGCTTGAAAAGATATTCAGCACTTGAAAAAGATTTTCATTAAGGAAATACAAATTAAGACCACGAGACATCACTATACATCACTTAGACAAGTTAAAACAAAGCAAAACAAAACAATCGTGATACCTTTAAATTCTGGCAAGGAACAGAGAAACTGGATTTCTCATGCACTGCTAGTGAGAATGTAAAATGGTACAGCCACTCTGGAAAACAGTTTTGCAGTTTCTGATAGAACTAAACATACACTTACCAAGCAATCCAGCAGTTGCACTCTTGAACATTTATCTCAGATCAATGAAAACTTAAGTCCACAGAAAAAACTGTAAATAATTGTTCATAGCAGCTTTATTTGTAATAGCCAAAAGGTGGGAACACCCACAGTGTCCCTTAATGGGTGAATGGTTAAGCAAACTGTGATCCATTATACATGGAATGGACTATTGAGACACATGGCAGCTTAGATGGGTCTCAAGGACATTATACTGAGCAAAAAGCTACTATCAGAAGGACACACACTGTATGATTCCATTTATACAGCATTCTTAAAATAACAAAATTATAAAGATGGGAAACAGATTAGTGGTTGCCAGGGGTTAGAGATGATGGGGAGGGGAGGGAATGGAGGGTGGGTGTGACTATAAAGGGTTGTGCAAGGAAGATTTTTTTGATGATGGAATACTTCTGTATCTTAATTGCACTTGTAGTTATACAGATTTTCACATAGGATAACATGTACAGTGTATGTGTATATAGTTCACATAGGAACTGTATACACTGCACAATGTCAATTTCCTTCTTCTGATACTGTGCTATAATTATGTAAGATGTAACCACTTGGAGAAATGGGATGGGTACATGGGTCCTCTTTCTACTGTCTATGCTACTTCTTATGATCTATAGCCATGTATTTTAAAAGCTCCAAAAATAACAAAATATAAAGTTACACTAATTAAAACAGTGTGGTAGAAAGCAAAGGATCAAAGGACAAGAACAGAGTCCAAAAACTCAAACAAGTAAATATGGAAATTTGGTACGTGGTAATAGTGGCATTTCAAATCAGTGTGGAAAATGTATATTATTTAATTAAGAAAATTGGCTATCCAAAACAAAACGAGTTAGAACTGTATGCTGTTATAAAGACATTCCAGAAAGATTCAAGAACTAAAAGCCTACTTATCAATGGTAGAAAGCATTCATAATTTTTGTAACATTCAAGTGGAAATAGTTTTTCTAAGCATAATGTGGAATTCAGAACCGAACGAAGGATAACAGACATGCTGCTTAGAAATAACACATTTTTATTCAGCACGCTATACCATAAATAAAACAAGACCTATGACAAATTTGGAGAATATATTTGAAATACAGCAATGCATAATACCTAAAACGCTGCTGTTGATGAGAAAGAGAATATGTAACATGAAAATAGACCAAGGAGATAAACAGAGAAGAAAAAAATCAAAATGCCAAACAATATCTGGAAAGACGTTCAGCCTTACTAATAATCAATGAAATACAAATCAATAGTAATGAAATGTCATAAAATATTGATCATATTGGCGATGATTTGAAACAATTCATTATGCTTTGTATGCTGAAGATTGAGGAAAGAGGCACTTATAGAAAGTTCCTGGATAGTGTCATTATTTGGGTTACAATTTGGCAATAGTTATAAAAGTTTAAATATGATGAATCTTGGATCCAGCAGTTTAAATGGTAGACATTTATGTTATAGCATTACTTGGGCTAGGTTACAAACACGTGTGAAGAGGAAGTACTGGCAGCATTGTTTGAAATTGTCCAAAGTTAGAGCCACTTTAATGTCTTTTACTCAATAGTCAATTGGTTAAATAAAAAGTGGCATATCCGTATGTTGGAATATTGAGCAAATTTTAAAAACAGTGACTCAGAACTATATGTATTAAAAATACTTAAAAATGTAGAAAGCAGTTTAAGTGGAACTTGAATTTTAGAGAATGAGGATTAATTTAAACTTCTTAATTAATTTAAATGACAATACACTGGCAATTATGTACATATTTGTATATTCATAGAATAGTTATAAAAGGATACACCAGAAACTGATAAAACTTTCTAGAGAGAACTGTGGGATGGGAATTTGGGAAGGATTCATTCTTTTTTTTAATGTACTTTTAATTAGTATCAAACTGCTATGGATATATAGCACAGTTAAGCATAGTTACTTAAAATGTCAAGCAGGATTAGAGGGTTTGTAATGAAACCAGCGCTAGGTGTGGGTTAAAGGTCTCCAGCTAAAAATAATTTGAAAAGGAAGAATCATCATGAAGAGAGAAAGTAAATGACACTGAAAATGAAAGAGAAGAAAACATGAATTAGGCCAATTCATGAATCCACACATAAGTGTAGATGTACGTTTCTCTTCCTATTTTGTGACTCTCGTGAGCAAAACTCTGTAGAAGCTTCACTGATATTTCGAAAGTAATGGACCATCTGTACTGATTTAAGAGATAACAAGGCCAAGAAATGACAGTGGGCAAGATCATCTCCTTGGTGTAAGAAGGACCTTAGTGGTTTCGACAAAGGACATCAGCAGGAGATTGTGCATCCTCTCAACTGTTCTAGTAAATGGTAGTAACGCATCATGCCTTCCTTGGATGGGGACAGGTCACTGTATGATTGTGAAGTCAGCAAAGTTTCCCCAAGAGAGCAAGTGCTGGCTAGACCCTCCACCTGGTTTCCATGGTTTTTCAAACCTGCCATGCAGAATGGTGATACATGGAATGTTTTGTCCCCAAAATAACATGGGGGGATAGACCCTATTCCCTAGGCTTGTATTGGATAGACCCTATCCCCTACATCCCAGAATTCCTGTTTGGTTCAAAGGATTAATCCTCTTTTCACATGGTTCTGGGGACTTCCAAGCATACAGTCTTCTCCTAGTATTTTACAACTTTCTCTTATATTAACAAGCAGCAGTGTTTTCTTTGTGGAATTAGACTCCACAAAAAGATCTTTGCAAGCAGATTTGTGTCTTGATAACAATCTGTTGATTAATTTGGCTGCAGAATGCTGATGGAGTGTGTGAATCTCTGGGAAGGCTTCCAGCAGATACACATCAGTGTAATTAAATTCTTCCAGCATTTTACAACTGTCAGGGGGTGATGTTTTACCATTCTGACAACCAGTCTGGCTTCAGCTTGAAGGTGTGTGTGTGTGTGTGTGTGTGTGTGTGTGTGTGTGTGTCTTTTACAGCAGTTCAAGTGTTATGTTCACACTCAGCCCTCTACACCCAGGTTTTTGGTGAGTCCCCCCCAAAAATATAGAAGCCTCATTTCTGAGGGATACAGGGCTTACTCTGTTTATCCTCCTTTCCCCAAAGATCCCTCTCTGCTTTGTCCAAAGGTGACAAAAATAGGCATAATAAGCAGTAGTATAAGAAATGGAGGGGAAGAGCATAGGTTTTGGAGCTAGAGCCAATTTTAATCCTGGTGCTGCTATTTACAAGTTCTGCAATGGAATCTCAGTTTCCTCCCTGTGTCAAATGGAGTAACAATATTTTAATAGGAGACTGTCTCTAGAGAAACAGAACCAATAGGATGTGTATATGTAGATATATAGAAAGAGATTTATTACAAGGAATTGGCTCACTTGATTTTGGAAGCTGATAAGTGCCCTGAGCTGCAGGATGCGTCAGCAAACTGGAGACCCAGGAAGCTGAGAGTTTCACTCCAGACTTAAGGGGGCCAGGCTCAAGACCCACGAAGTTCGGATGTTTGTTGGAATTGTTTTCACCCATTTCTCATCTATTGACTGTAAATTTTTTATTTGAAATATGTGTTTGTGTAACTTCTGTTGGCAACTCATAAAACAGGACTAAGTCTCTCTTCTAGAGGTCGGTGCTTCACAGATTTAAAGCCAGTCCCATGTGCCCCGAATGCCCTCCTTTCCACTCTCCTTTTCCAGGCTATACCCCTAGTTCCACATGCCCCCAACTCCCAACAAGGGCTTTAGACCCCTCACTTTCTAGTTGCTTTGCTTGAGACGTCCCTCAGTAATTCCTTTATAAACTGCATCCTGCCAACAGCCGTGGTGCTCTGGGAGGGACTTAACCTTCAGAGTAGAATGTGTGTTGTCTTTGGAACCCTCACCCCAGGCCCTCTCAGACTGAAAAATGCAAATGATGAACTATACCAGCTCACGTGGTCAGGAGTGCTCACTCAGTCTCCACCTCCACTCACTCCCGGGGTTTTGCTCGACCTGCAACACTCACTAATTTTGGCTCTTGGTTTGGAGGCCACTGGACCCTATACTTTCTCTCTTAATAGCTGGTCTTCTTTCTGCTTGGTTAGGTGAGTTTGAACATCACCATCATCTCCTTGGTGCAGACAGGGCTCTCCCAGGGAGTGAGACGGGAGAATGTACCCATGCAGGAACTACGGCCATCTTTATTCCACAAGTGCTAACTTTGTTATACTCTATGACCACATTAGTTTTATTGAAGAGCTATGACACTGAGTTTACTGTCAGTTAAGCCCACCTCCCAGGCTTCCTTCACGTTTTCAGTTTTGTATTGTGCTATTAATTCCTTGGATCCAAGTATAGGACTGCACATTTACTCCTATTACATTTTCCTTTGTAATGTATACCCTTCACCCTACAGTATTCTGTGTTTTTTTTTTTTTCAGATCTTTATTGGAGTATAATTGCTTTACAGTGCTGTGTTAGTTTCTACTGTACAACAAAGTGAATCAGCTCTAATTATACATATATCCCTATATCCCCTGCATCTTCACCCTACAGTGTTCTTGGACCCCAAAACTCTCATCATTAATGCTCAACCTTTTGAAAACTTCCAATCATTCATTAAGCTGAATTTAAATTTAAAAGGTACCTTATAATCCTTTCTTTCTTCTTCTCTTTAATTTTTGAAATCATTTCTTACTTCCCCTTCCCCTTGTTCGCATAATCACGAGGGTATCTATGGCAGCATTTTACTTCTCTTACATACACACACACACACATTTTCTTCATCTGGGGGTTTATGGGTCAATGTTGAAGGAGACCCATGAGTAACTAGCCCTGCTCAAGTTTCACCAGGAAATTCAGCTATTAAGTCGGGATTATGGGGCCCCACCAGAGCCCCAACAAGGCTCACAAACCTCCAACACCCAGTCCCCAGGGAAATCTCACGAGCGTAGGAAAGTGCTGGGAACTCCATCTTGTGAAAATGCAACCCAACATCATGGAAGGCTGTTCCAAGTCAATCCGTCAAGAATATGACAAAAAAGATGTAGAAGAGAACAGTTTCCAGTGAATGGCAAAGATGCTAGATGTGGGATTTAGCAAAGCATTTATCTTTGCACTGCTGAGAAATCCAATCGAGGACGCAGTGTGCGACATATTTTGCTTGAATTTGTGACATGGGACAGAGACAGCAGCTCCTGCCACAAAGGAGAAGAATGTGGCTTACCCAAGGCCCGGGACAGAATGCCTGCTAGTTTCTAATATGAGAGTGACGTGCTTTAATGAGGATTTCAACATTCTTTTTAAAATAGATTTAAATTTAATGTAAATGTTGAAGCATTTCACAGACGTATTTTATCCCTGTATCATTATCTTCAGCAGATGCTTCCTGGAAGTCCCTACTGCACATGGAGTGAATTAGTACTATTTCCCCATCATTCACTCCACACATGTGAAATATTTCTAGTAGTTAATACACAATCATATTTTATAGCATATAGCGTAGAATAAAGTGTGATATATGACATGTAATATATCAAGGACTGCAAACTATGACCCATGGGCCAGCCACCTGATTTTGTAAAGTTTTATTTGAACATAGCCACATTCATTTATTTACATATTGTTTCTGGCTGCTTTTGCTACAATAACAGAGATAAGTAGTGACAGCATAGGCTGTACATCCCCCAAGCCCCAAATACTTACTTTTTTAAAAAAAAATAATTTATTTATTTATTGGCTGAGTTGGGTCTTTGTTGCTGTGAGGGCTTTCTCTAGTTGTGGCGAGTGGGGGCTACCCTTCACTGTGGTGCGCACGCAAGCTTCTCATTGTGATGGCTTCTCTTGTTGTGGAGCACAGGCTCTAGGCTTCAGTAGTTGCAGCCTGCAGGCTCAGTAGATGTGACACACGGGCTTAGTAGTTGTGGCTCAGAGGCTCTAGAGTGCATGCTCAGTAGTTGTGGCGCATGGGCTAAGTTGCTACGCCGCATGTGGGATCTTGCTGGACCAGGGATTGAACCTGTGTCCCCTGCATTGGCAGGTGGATTCTTAACCACTGTGCCACCAGGGAAGTCCCAAATATTTACTTTCTATTCCTTTAAGATAAAGTTTGTCCAATCCAGTAATATATAATATTATATATAGTATATAGGCATAATGTACTAATACAGAATATATCACATTTACTATATATTAATATAATATTCAATATATGCCAATATATATGATCACAAGTCATATTTGATCATCATATGTGCCAAAAGTTTGAGAATAAGGTATTTGGTGGTTTGTACAATTAAACCATTAAAAGCTTTTTCTAATTTTGAGTGTTTGTCATGTTAGAAAAATCTGAAAATTGTCCTGTGGAGCTGGTTAGAATATACAGAAACTGTTCTACAAAAATAATGATTGATATAGCAATTAACAAACACAATTCTAGTTGAGGTTTTTTCCTATTTTCCAAACAAATTGTTAACAGATGGAGTTACTTCTAAGGCTGAGCCTCATCAAAGACAACGGTTCAAATTGGGGTTGAGTGGTTGATTTTCAGAGCCTTTCGGAGAACATACACATTGGCATGAAATCAGGAGAGTCAAATTTTGTGGCCCAGACGGAGAAACAGCTTTGGGGTCTAGAGCATTCAAAAGCTAATTGTGAGGGATATGGTATAAAAGTCCAAATGTGTTGAACAGATGCATGGAGCTTTTTCAATGTGTGCATGGCTTGGACACACTTAGTTGTCTATGTTTTGCTCTTTGGCCGTTTTTACTGCAGGGTAGTGGGGTGGAGTTGATGTTATAAAGGCTTTACTGCACAAGATGGCACGTGACATCAGGTCATTTACTCATATAGCGCCCTCATTGGGTACTGAGGCTTGATTTTCTGCCCTCAGACTGCAGTGGACAGGTGTGCCTTGGCATTTTTAAGTCTCACAAGGGTGTTCCGCTCTAACCTAAGCTGTTGAGGCAGGGCCTTTGTTAACATGTGTGAAAAGAGTACATAAACTTGGCGGAATTCACACCTCTTTCTGTTTGTTGACAAAGAGACATTGCATAGTCTTACTGGAGCCAAACAATTCTCATCTGATACATATGAATATTCAGGAATTGAATTATAAAGGCATCTGTTTCACCATGAGGGACTTAAGTGCTACACTGGGCACTTCTTATTTATTTGGAACGTCCACAAAGAAATGTTCGTCTGAATAAGACTATAAACTTCTTAGTGCACCCCTGCTAAACTCAAATGATTAAGTTCCACTGGTGTGGAGGTAGGCATGGCTGGTAGTCTACACACTTCCTCTGTTCGGCAAGGTGGTCACATCACAGAAGTTGGTGGTGTTTCCCTTCAGACCCTATTCACGCACTTCCCCACCTCCTTTGCCTTCTCTCCTCTGCTCTTACAACCCTGCTTCTTTCAGGGCATGAATTCATAGAGGGTTAGTGGTGCAATGGTGGCCTGGTGGCCTGGGGATTTGCCTATTAATAGAGGGGCAGAGTTAGAAGGCTTTCACTGGGGAAGATTTCTCTGGACACCCCAGCTTTTCTTGAGAGAACATCACCCGCAGGAGGAACCTTGTCCACTCTACCTCGGTATGCCTTACACAGTGCTTTCCAAACTGTCTCTCTCAGGGTTTTTGCAGCTGGACCACAATGCATGTGGTCAGTATAAGGAGGGTACCATATTAGCCTCATCTGAGGCAGTGCTGTCTATGAGCTTCAGGTGTGAAAATCTAGTTACATATTTTAATACATCCTTATTTCCTACCAGTGGGGATAGTGCCATGGTTGGGAGCTGCTGCCATTAGATACCCTCTGGGAAATGGGTATCCAATAGACTCTGCATCCTTATGAGTCTATCTGAGGATAGGGGGTGGGAAGACAGTGAAATGAGGTATCACATGGAGCCTGACTGTGCATGGAGTGGGTGCCGTCATTAGTGGAGAGCCAGGACAGAACGGAGGAGGACGGTTCTCTAATTACCTGCGGACTTTTCTCTCAGTTACTAATTAATTTTCCTCCAGGTCGGGCAGTACCAGGTTCTTGCTGAGAGAAGAGCTAAGTCCCCGCTGTGCGCTCTCACACCGTTGGCAGGGGCATCAGAGAGCTGGCACAGGTCGGGGCATCAGCCTCGCAGATCAGTTCTGGCACAGCTTGTCTACCCCGTGAGGCTTATAAAGCCACTGATGTTTCGAAATTCTCTTGAGCTCTGTTGTGCTGCTGTTATCCCGTCATCCCTCGGGGGCAGTGTGTCATCTGCTAATTATTCCCAAACGCTCATTATACTCGTTCTGCTGTGATGTAAGAAGGGAGGGGGGCCTCTCCACCTGGAGGCGGCCCAGGACTGCAGCTAGTGGAGTCAGGAGTGATCCAACCTGTTTGTCCTGTGGTCTCATTTTGTCTTCACATCCAGCGAGTGCTGTTTGTTTATCGACTTGGTGGATTTGGAAACTACTCTTCTTTCCACAGGTGCTGACACTCAGCAGTGCAGACGTGAGCATCTCCTGTGTGGAGAACATAGTCCTAGTGTCCCAAAGCTGGAACACGAGTCAGCTTTTGCCAAGATGCGAGGGAGACTGGAGTTGACAGACAGACTTAGTCAGAATGGTTCCTAAAAGCTGGGGCTGATGCTACGTCCAGTTCATCTGCAGTCCTGGTTTGTGCCTGTCATCCTAGAGCAATAACTAACAATGCTCCCTTCCACTCTCAAAGGTGACCTGTTTGAACTTCATATCCTATAGGTACTGTTAATAGGCAATCTTCTGAGTGGGTTTGAGCAGATGAGTGTGTATGTGTTGAAACATAAGGAAAACAAAGGCTCTGCGCTCATCCACAGATGTGCAGTAGTTCCTGACATTCCAGCATTAAATTCCCTCCTGGAATGGGAAACTTTCAATCTTGAAAGTTTTGTGTTCAAAGGGGTGGGTGAAGGAGCTAGATTAGTGAGCTACTCACTTCCAGCTGTCTACACAGTGTATTAATTCATTTAATCCTTAAAGGAATACTGAGATTATTATTGAAGCCAGTTTACTATTGAAAAAAGAAGTTAGAGGTTGTCCCCAAGGTACAAAATAAATGGGAAGACAGGGATTTGAACTTGGGTGTGTCTGCTTTGAAGGACAGAACTGTCCAGGATGCCACATTCACTAGCAAGACAGATAGCCAAGCAAGCTGGTATCAACTAAACCTCAGAGGGTTATCACAGGAAAGGGGGATAGCCAGTCCTTCCGGTGTGGAGTATTATGGAAAGAGACAGAGATGGAGGAGGGAAGGGGACACGAGGACCAAAATTTCAGAGAGGAGAGTTATATGAGAGAGGTAAGTCAGAAGCTGCCTATTTATGATATTCGCAGGCTCACGCTGCTGGACCGTGGTAGTTAAAACAACTGAAATAGTGTCCGACTGGGGACCTTGAGAGAAGGGTCACTGAGACAGGGGTGAAGTGACCCTATGTACAAAAGTGGAGCATGTTCCCTGGCTCCAGGAATAAATGGCTTGTGATTAAGGACAGGACCATGCTCCCGGCAGAGCATGAATATGGGAAAGAAAAGTACTCCTACACAGAACTGAGTCTCTGCAAGGCAGGAAGAAGGAAAAGTTGATGTCAGGAAAGGGGGATACTGATATCAGGGAGGGGAAATTAATCATGGGGAGAGGAAATTAAAGATGGGGGTTAAATTGATAATGGAAATTGAAAATTGAGATGGAAAGGGGAAATTGATGATGGAAAGGGAAATTTGATGGGAAGGAGAAATGATTGGAAGGGGCAGTAGATATTGGGAAGGCCAACATCACCTTCAAAAACAGTTGCCAAGTCACTCTAAGAGTTCTTGTTTCCAGGCTTTGGGCCATGGCGAGCCCCTCAGTGTTTGCCCCTCCATCCAAGTTAGTCACGCCAACTTGGAGTTTCATAAGATTTAGGTTTGATCAAGGCCATGATGGAACAAGGCAGTAATCAGAGAGCAATGTCTCAATATCACTTAGTATTCTATTGAGTAGATAGTAAATTACCAGTAACCTTCCTTGATTAACCTTTGCTTCATGGTGTCATGAAATTTATGTTTGCCTACAACTACAAGAAAGCAAGGGCTAGTGCAGAAGAGAGAGCTAGCTCTGATTTTGGTAGGTCATGACATTGCAGTGGCCAGTAATCTTCCTACCTATGCATTCCGTAGCTCAGCAGTGTTTCCTCTACTAGCTTTGCTTTCTCAAAGAGCATTTTATTTCATATTTTCTTGTAGCTTAAAATTTCCCTCTAGTCCCATGCCCCTTGAGTCTGATGGCTTTACTTTTAACTGAGAAGCGGATGTACCATCAACCCTCTCCCCCTCTTAATACTCATCATTGAATCCTCAGGCTTTGTCTCAAAAATGGACTTTGAATCCATTTACATAATTACCACATAATTACCACCTGCCCCAAGTCACCATCACCTCTCACCTGTCTAACCACAGAGCTTCCTGATAGATTTACCTACATTCATTGCATTCTTTCTCCAATCCATTTTCCTAAAAGGAATCATTTTTTCAAAATATAAGCCGAATCATGTCACTCTCCAGCTTCCATTTCTCCCAGCGTTTCCCATTCCCCCCATATAACTTTCAATATATACGGAAAAGTTTATAGCACTAAAGACCTCTATTAGAAAAGAAGGAAGTTCATAGATTAACAATTTGAGCTTTCACTTCAAGAATCCATAAAAAAGAACAAAATAAACCCAAAGCAAGCAGAAAGAGGTAATAAAGATGAGAGCAGAAATCAGTGAAATTGTAAATAGAAAGATAATGGATAAAATCCACTCAAAAACTACTGACTTTGTGAAAAAATCAATAACATTTGGAGGCCTTTAGTGCTATAAATTTTCCTGTTTATACTGTTTTAGTTGCATTCCAAAGATTTTTAATGTTGCAATATTATTCTCATTCAGTTCAATGTATTTTCCAATTTCCTTTGAGACTTTCTCTTTGAACCACAGATTGTGTAAAAACTACATAATTTAATTTCCAAAGTTCTGAGAATTTCCTATTATCTTTAAGCTATTTATTTCTAGTTTAAATCCATTATGGTCAGAGAACATAAATGTGTTAAATTTTGTTTTATAGACCACAATATAGTCTATTTAAATAAATGTTCTGTATGCACTTGAAAAGAATGTATATTCTGCTAATGTTGTGAAGTGTTTTATAAATGTTAATTAGATTCCATTGGTTAATGGTGTTATTCAGTTCTTATATAGCCTTGTTGATTTTCTGTCTAGGTATTTGTATCTATTATTGAGAGAGAGGTGTTGAAGACCACAGTCATAATTGTGTATTTGTCTGTTTATATTTTCAGATCTGTCAGTTTTTACTTTATATATTTTGAGCTCTGTTGTTTGGTGCATTCATATTTAGGATTGTTCTATCTTGTTGGTAAATCAATCATTTTGTCATTATGTAATGTCCCTCTTTATCCTTAGTAGTTTTCTTTGCTCCAAAGGCCGCTTGGTCTGACATTAATATGGACACTCCTGGTTTCTTTTTATAAGTGCTTTCTTGGTATATATTTTTCATTCTTTTACCTTTAACATATTATACAATTATATTTGAAGTGACTTTCCTGCAGATAGCATATAGGTTACTCAAGTTAAAAAAAAAATCCATTCTGATAATCTCTGCCTCCTAATTGGGATGTTTACCATTTACATTTAATGCAATTATTGCTATGCTAGGATTTAGGCTGTCTATGTCATTATTTTTTTTCTGTTTGTTCTGTTTTTCATTGTGCTATTTATCCTTTTCTGACTTTTGGTGGATTACCTGAGCATTTTTTTTAGTATTTCATTATAATTCAGCAATAGTTTTTGACTATTTATCTTTATTGAGTTTGTGTGTTTGTGTATATATGTGTGTGTACACTCCAGAGATTAAAAATCTATCTTGATATATTACAGTTTGCTAGTATCAATATTTAACTACTTTCAATGAAATGTAGAAAATTCCGTTCCCTTCTGATGATATAATTTTCTTAAATATTGCCTTTCACACATGGGCTGCTCAGGGATATGCTCAGGACTTTACACCCAGATTAAAAGATTGCTTTCCTTAACTCCCACTCACCCACCTTTACTGTTGTTCATCACAAAACAGGGTTATTTGACCATAATCCACTTAACAGTGTCTGTGGCCACTGTGCCTTATGGGAGAGGCTGAGGGCAACCACCCCTGCTTGTGTTCCCTTAGTGTAGTGAGAAGATTGTCAGCATGGCTCCTCTCCACTGTCTCTGTGGCTGATGTATCGGGTGTGTATGGGGGCTGCACCATCTCTTTGCTGATATTCACATAGTGTCAGGTAGGAACAGTCACTAGGGCTCCCCTTCCACCATTTCTGCCTAAGAAGGAGGAATGCTATTATAGCTTGTGTTAGTGCAGTGGCGGGGATGGTTGACAACACTCTACCCCAGAGTCTCCACAAGTTCAGGGCAGGTGGGGAAAGGTTTGACTTCCTTCATGGTGTTTGCCTTGAGAAGAGGAGGTATAGTCTATGTGGTTCCATCCTGCAGGGCTGTCCTATTTCCAGCCTTTGGCTGGAGATAGTAGATTTCCCTTGGGCTTATTTATTTATTTTTAATTAAAAAATGTCTTTTGATCTGTGGCCATTCGTGATTCTGGATTACAGAGTCAACCCAGGTTTGTATAGTACCTGCATCAATATATACAGATTGTGAAAAACTCCCTAGGAACTCATCATCAGGTTGTCCTGGGAGTCCTGAGGTTCCTAGCCAGTCTTTTTACTTTCAATCTCCTGATTGTTGTTTTATGCATTTTATCCAGAGTTTTTGGTTTTAATTAGCAGGAGAAATAGGGTGGAATGTGCTTACTCCATCTTGTCTGGAACCAGAAACTCCTCCCTTCTACTTTTGCTGATAAAATCTTAACACAATTTTGATGATCACCTTAAACCCAAGGATATACTGGTTTTTATTAATGTTCTCTCTCTTGAACACATAAAGTCCTTTACTGTGTGTCATGTAATTCAACACATAATTATACAGCACCTGCTGATTCATTCATGTTTCATGGTCTTATCTCCATGTGGAAGTATATGAGATATTTTCTCTAGCCCCAGAGTGCTCATCACAATTTGAGGCTCATGGTTGGTATTTTATATTTCTTGGATGAATTAATTAGAACTCTAGAACCCATATGCTTCTTTGGAAGACAGACCAACCTGAATTCTACCTAGTACTAGTTGTAGCATCTTGAGTAATTTACTTATCTCTTTGAGCTATGGTTTCCTCACTTGTAAAATAGTTTCACTAATATCTTTATCCCAGAAGGTAATATTGTGAGAATTGAATCAAACTATGCGTTAAGTGCTAACCATAATAAAACACAGTTGCTCAACATCTTTTCCTTTTTCTTCTTTGCTTCTTTGTTTTGTGACAACCCATCCTTCACTTCATAAAAGAAAAGTAATAAGAGTTGAAAGACAAAGAAGGAATCTCCAAAGGCATCTTTTTTTTTATTTTGTTGAGCTGACTCAAGTCCAAAAAAATGCATTCTCCTTGGCTTGTGTCCCAATATAAGCTCTTTTTCTTTGGCTTATCATTGAACCTCCCACGCTATCTCAGTGCCACCGTTTAAGCCTTAAGAAGATTGCTCCACGTGGCAGCTGGCTCAAACACACCAGCACAGTGTGCCCACCCTCTTTTCAAACATTCTGGCCTTTTCCACAAGGACCCCACAAAAGTGGGCCAAGCAGATTAAAAAAAAGCAGCTGGATTCTGTAGTGAGGCAGAGAGTGGAAAAAGGCTTAAACAGTAAGTTGTAAGCGCTACTGTAATTTGCTCCTAGAGTCTGGGAGGCCCTATATATTTCTCCCGGGAACCAGCACTTTGTAAGTGTGGCTGCAGTGCAGTCCAAGCAGCCTGTGTCCCCAAAGGGCATGATATTTCCACACTGGTAGAAATGTGTGGGGAAAAGGAAGGGGGTCAGGTCTAGGAGGGACGCTGACTTCAGGTCTTTAATGAAATGTTTGAGGCAGAAGGGCATGATTCAGGGAAGGAAGGAAAAATTGTGAAGGGAGGAAAGTTAGTAAAACCAGTTGATGAATTTTGTTGAGAATACCAAGAAAGGCATCCATGAAAGATGAAGTTAATCTGCAAAGATTTTGAGGAGACTGTGAGGATTTGCATGTGGGTAGGATGGGGACTCTCTTTTAAGGAGGATGGCCTTAAATTTTGAAAAGAAAATCAAAGGGATGCATTACAGAATTCTGGGGCAGCAGAGTAGGGATGCAGTTACTCACAGGTTAAAACTCAGGCAGAACATGGTAGGTGGGCTAGCTTGGCAGAGAAGAGACAGTGCCCTCTGTTGATGCAGCAGGATGAAGCCAGCTGTGTCTCAGCTGTTATATTTAGATCTGGCCTTGAAACTTGTGCAAGGTAAGGCAAGAACGAATTTGGTACCCCTTGAACTGGGAGTTCCGTGTAGCTTTGGAAACATGAAACTGGTCCTGGAATTTGGTGTTTAGATTTCCAAAGTAGTCCATTGACATTTTTTTTCATTCAATACTTTGTTTTATTCCTGGAAAGAAAACCAGTGCCTTCCCTGGGAACTGCACCCCCTCACCCTCCTGATGCACACACACGCATACACCAACACACAAGCCCACACTACAGAAAATTTAAAGCAATGGTTCCCACATTTGTTACAACTGTCATGTTTTATAAACAGCTCACATGCACGTTCCGGTTGATGAAGAGCAAATGCTCTGTATTTTAACATCCTTGTGCAAGTGTGCAATGTGTGTGGCTTATTGATGACCACTGGGGGAATTCCTGATTTGTTATTTCTAGGCATCTATGATTCTAGCAGTAACACTGAGGTGATGCAGTTTTCTCTGCTTCATTTCCCTGGTGTGCTTGTAATTACTGATTTACCAAATGAAAGAATTCTCATTTCAGGAGGTAGTCATTACTTGAGCTAATCCTGTCTTGGCTCAGGACCCAATACACTGTCCTCTGTACCTTCAAAGGCCTGTGTTCCTTTCTCCTGGGCACTGCCCCCAAGGAGCAGCGGTATTCGTATATGAGCTTATGGTCCCAGGACTGCATACACAGCACATCATCTATTTGTGTGTTTCTACAGCATTTTAATTAGCCTCCAGTTTCTATGTAAAGCTGTATGCTACTTACAGCTGTATACCATGTTTAAAATAAGACAGTATGATCCCTAGGGCCATGGTGAGCACCCTATAGAGCACACTACACTATAAGCAGGCTTCTTTCACACTAGCAGTTTTCAAAGTGGGTTCCGCGGCCCCACAACTTCAATCATCTGGGAAGTGTTTACATGTTAATTCTTGAGTCCACCCCAGACTTACTGAGTTAGAAACTCAGTGATGTGTGTTTGAACAAGCGTCCAGTCTTTACTTCGGCTGATTCTGTTTTGGCTCTGAAGTTAGACGGTAGAGCTGAGGCTCTCTGTGCAGTTGTGTGTTCCTCCAAAGGCCCACTCAGCTCTCAGAGCCTCATTCCCTCCTCCTGGGCAGGATTCTGAGCCTTGCTTATTCGGGAAGCACTGTTAACACCTCCTTCTTAAGGGACACCACTTCTTCCCTACAAGAGTCCCTTGGCTTCTTTTCTCAGTGGGATGCCTTCTCAGTCAGCTATTTGGAGCCCCTGTGCTCCTCTGACCCCTCATCACATGGCCCACATATGGAAGTCCTCAAGGCAGTGACCAGCCTGTCTGACAAGCATGACACAGCTTGAGTTTTGCTTTCCACTGCCCCTCTGTGATTTATTTCACGGCAGTAAACTTGCCCTGCCCCTGTACAGCTTGAGCAGGTCCCATGATTTTTACACTCTCTTACCTTGACGTGGACATCAGAATGTCTTTTCTGGGACAAAGATAAAGCCCTGGACCTGGATGTGCTTGACCTTCTGTCAAGTGCACTGAGAGGAGGTGGGGTAGGGTGGGCACTGTTTCCCCTTCTTTCCCACTCAGCCCATGGCCCTGCCAGCTGCCCACACTGCCCCCTGCAGGCTGGTGGTGCAGATGGAGGAGGTGAGGAAATTCACGTGACCTGGTTGGACCCTAGTCTGGTGGGAGCTGCCACAACTGCCTGAGTGGGTTACTTGTGAGTTCTTTCTTTTGTGGGGACCTGTGGAAATCACGAGGGCCCTCAGAGGCCCCTGCCTGTCATCTCCAATGTCTTTTGCTCCTTCAGGTGAGCAGTTGCTTGGCAGCTGAAGCCCACCCAGCCCTGGTTCTTCTGCCTTTCACCTCATATGACCTGATCTTGTGGGTCTGTGGCCCCTTCCAGTAGGTTCTTTTAGGCAGGACTGACAGTGGCCCTGGCCGATACTCTAACTTTGGATTCCCCTCCAGCCCTTGGCAATCATGCCCGCTGGGACCCCACCACTCCCTTCCCTGGCTGAGTATAGGGCATTTCTTATCAGATGTGGCAGGCACTTGTTTTTCTTCCAATCCTACAGCTGATACGCAACCTGTCTCCCCATTGTCCTGATTTCGCTGGGCAAGAATCACACTCCACTCTAGTATGTGTCCCAAGATCACACAATTTTGCCTTGAGTGAAAATGGCAGGGCTCAATCTCCCCAGGATTCAAACCTTCCAAAGGCTCTCTCAGAGCCTTCCCATAAAATCTTCTTTCTCCAATGCTCTTCCCTCGTTGAAGGGGAGGGGCTCAAGAATTGTGAAATTGGCTCTGAACCACCTCTTTTGAAAATCTAGATCTATGTCTGGTTCCTGATTTGTAATTTTGAGTCTGTTGTGTCTTGGTGCTTTCGTTTTCCTTTCCTTACACAGCTTGAGATCTGCAGTGTGTCTTCCCATGACAACTCCCACGGCTCACCTTACTGGGGCAGGTTGTACTTTCCAAAGTTGGCTCCAGACACTCTCCTGTTGCACAGACTGTTCTGCAAGGTGACCCTGACATGCCTCCTATGAGGGTGGAAGGAGTGTCTATGCCCCCTTAAACAGGCAGTCTAGTGAATCTGTGTGACTTCTGAGGTTAGGTATGAAGGTGATAGAGGTCTGGTTCTCTTGAAGGTCTGAGCTGCCAGGTAAGAAGGCCAGAGCTCCACACTCTGAGAATGACCAGGCCACATGGAGAAGTCACACATACTTATTCTAGTTGACAGTCCCAGGGGAGGTGCTGGCTGACTGCAGCATCTGCTGCTAGACCTGTCCATTTGTCTCCAGATCATTCCTGAGCCCAGCCATGGGGCAACTCCCCACTTTCTGGTCCTTCCATTTGAGGCCCCAGGAATGGTGGGTGCAGAAAGGTGGTCAGCCATGCCCTTTCTGAAATGCCCATAGAATCAGTGAGTGTAATATAATTATTTTCTAAGCCACTAAGTTCTGGGGTAGTTTGTTACACAGCAATAGAGAATTGATAGCCTTACCATCTGTGTATCAATGTCCTTGACTCTCCCTCTGGAGCTCAGATTCCTCAAAGGTCCAGAGCCCAGGCCCAGGGACCCTCCTCAAATTCCAACCTCTTCCTTTTATTCCTCCAACCTTTAACTGGATGCTGCTTCTTTGTGTCTCCATAGAGTTCTCTTTTTGCCATTTCAGTTGTCTAGTCAACAACTTTTTTACCTACTTAACAATTCTTTTTTTTTTTCTTTTTAAGTTCTTTATTGGAGTATAATTGATTCACACTGTTGTGCCAGTTTCTGCTGTACAACAAAGTGAATCAGCTGTATTTAGACATATATCCCCACATCCCCCGCTCCCAACAATTCTTTTTATGGAATTATCTTTATTCAAATAATGGCTGTAGTTTCTGTCTCCTGACTAGACTTTGACTAATATTAACAATAGGTGGATGCTATTTGTTATACTGGGTAAAGGAAATCAGCATTTTTATTGTATCTGCCTACCTATGTATCTGCTTACCTACTTACCTATGTGTTGAAAAGTATGGAGTTGTCCTGGCATCTCCAGTTCCAATGGAGAACTAGAAGATTCATTCTAATTTTCTTCCTTTCCATATTTTAGCTCCCTTCTCTGACAGTGGGAAGCTTGGCTGCCATTTTTTTAATACACTTATTTGATCAATTCCACTGTAAATGACCACTCTTCAACCACCAGGTCCACCTTCTACCCTGTGTGGACAGTCTCCTCACCCAACAAAATTACCCAGAGTATTAGTCTGCTAAGGCTGCCATAACAAAATTCCACAGACTGGGGGGTGTGGACAACAGAAATGTATTTCCTCACAGTTCTGGGGGCTAGAAGTCTGAGATCAAGGTATCAGCAGAGCTGGTGTCTTCTGAGGCCTGTCTCCTTGACTTATAGGCGCCGTCTTCTCCCTGTATGTCCACGTGGTCTGATCTCTGTGCCTGTCTGTGTCCAAATCTCCTCTTCTTATAAAGAGACCAATATTAATAAGACTGGTCTTGGGCCCACCTAGTGGCCTAGGTCACTTAATTATCTTTTCAAAAACTCTATCTCCAAGTACAGTCCAATTCTGAGGTACTGTGGTTTAGGAATTGAACATGTGAATTTGGGGAAAATACATTTCAGCCCATAACACCCACTCTCCCTCGAAGATACTCTCTTCCCTGCCTGTGCCCCAACTCCCTGCACCAGACTTGCCCTCTAATACCAGCCCTCATGGGTAACCTCCTCACTCTCTTTGGGCTGTGACACTCACTCAGGGCTGGCTCCCTGCTGCATGCCATCTCACACTGCTTGGTTTCTGGCTTCTGAACGGCCATATTGATGCCCTTACAACTCCCTAGAGCACCAACACTTGTTTTGGGTCACTGTGTTCCTCTTCCCACCTATTGACTTTAGGACTGAATTGTTCAGGAAGGGAGGTGAAGGAAAGCGAAGGAAAGGGAAAAGAAATGAAAGAAAGGAATAATGGGGGCTTCCCTGGTGATGCAGTGGTTAAGAATCTGCCTGCCAATGCAGGGGACATGGGTTTGAACCCTGGTCCAGGAAGATCCCACATGCTGTAGAGCAACTAAGCTCATGCGCCACAACTACTGAAGCCCGCATGCCTAGAGCCTGTGCTCTGCAACAAAAGAAGCCACTGCAATAAGAAGCCCATGCACCACAACAAAGAGTAGCCCCCACTTGCCACAGCTACAGAAAGCCTGCGTGCAACAACAAAGACCCAACACAGCCAATAAATAAAAAATAAGTAAATAAATAAAATTATATATATTAAAAAAAAGGAATAAGGGGGTTTTGTGTGATAGATTGAGTAGTCCAAAAGGGGATGGTGAGACAAGTTAGCAGTGCAAGATGTTTATTTGGAATCATTATCTGTGGAGGGGAAGGGAGAGCAAAATTGGGCAGAGGACATTGTTGAACTGGGATGCAGATACTATAAATCCTTAGTCAATCCATTGGAGATCTCTGGAGCAGATGCTGCTTATTCAGGCCCCACATTCATCTTCATTTTCTAGCCCTGTTTGGGGAAGGGATCTCTACTCACAGGGAGGGTGTGACCACTGAAAACACAGTTGAGGCAGACTCCCCACAGATGGGCAGCAGATCCTTCCTTGAGGGAGATTTGAGTGGTACATCTCTAGATCTACAAACTTTTGTTTTTTTGTAAATGATTTCTATTCCCTTTCCACAGCTTCCTGCTGGAGATCTTAAACTACAACACTTTACAGCAAGTAAAAATCAATCCAAAGAATTCCATTTCCAGTAATGGAATGATAAAGTAGTTAATCCTTTTGCAGATTGTGACAGAAACAACATAAACAGCAACAATTTGAATGCAGAAAAAACTGGAGTAAGTTTAACCTTGAAACAAAGAATCAATGCTTTTCTGGCCTTTTTCCTGATGGCACTCTCCAGTCTGCCTGGCACAGTGTTACCAGCTCAAATGGAAACCTACATTCTTATTGGCTTGAGGTGTCAGAGGACTGAAGGGCTGTCAGAACATCTGGAATTGGGCAGTCATGGAGGGAAAACCCCCCACATCTACATATAAACTCCCCTAAAATCATTAACTTACCCCAGAATTACATGCATGGGGCAGGGTTGGGGGTGGGGGGTAACTCAACTGGGGCCAGCAGAAAACAGCTGGAAGTCTGAAAGATCAGAGTGGGCTTTCTCTGCTGCAGCTGAGACAAAGCTTAGGGTTTGAGTGCTACCTAGTTGGAGACACCTTAGTCTTTTCATTGAAACCCCAGAAAAGCCTAAAACTAAGGGAAAAAACAGAACAGATCTATCATACAAAATATAAAGTCAAATTACATACAGAAACAAACTAATATAGTCATGCAATAAAAAAAAGTCAAGCAATAAAAAAAAACCTGCCAGAACAGGCAACATTATGTATGAATATTAAAAATATAAAAGAAAGCCAAACACAAGAGCACTCACTATATATTTTCCTTAATATGAAGGTTAAGAACAGGCAATCCTAAGATTTGATCATAGAGATCAGAATACTAGGCTGTATGAAATGGGGATTGACCTGTGGGGAAGGATGCAAAAGTTTATATCTTTAATGGAGTGGTGGTTCATGGTTATATGCATTTGTCAAAACTCATCATATGCACTAATATCTGTGTGTATCAATAAAAGATCAACTCAAACCTAATAAAATAATAAAAAAGTCTTCCTTTGCTTCCCTTTATGTGGTTATAGAATATGATGACTTTGCCTGCAGTGTACTGAGCTCTTGAAACGCCGTTGGTTCTGCAGAGGATAATTAAAAGAAGATCATTTTTTACTAACCACATTCTAAACTGTTGTTTCTCTTTTTGTCTCAATCCATTAAATCCAAACTCAAAAAATGGTATTTGGGGCTTAATTTTTGTAAGATATTGAGAAATGTCTTTTTAGCAGTTATTCAAGTAAGTAGAGTACTATCAAAAGGATTCTCATAAAACTACTTTAAAAAAATTCCAAATAATTCTTTCCTCTTGATTTTGGAGAAATGGTAAAAGTAAATGTTAAGGATTAATTCCAAGAGAACGCCTATTTTCCATCTACTCACTCTTGGGAGTCTTACCGCAGCACAAAGCTTTATGTTCTACCTTTTTGCTGATAACTCAGATGCTTTGCCTGAATGTAGGCACCTCTTACTAACTTCTGACTTGATAAATTCACCTCAATGTCTGACAAGCATCTGAAATCCAAATTTAAACCATAACTCTTATTTTTACTTATCCACTTAGATCACACCCATGGGGCAAAAATGAACACCCTTTTGTCTCCTAGAAATTTTTTCTCATGTTTTGCAAGCCCAAATGAAGATTCATCCCTGTGTCATCCTTTCCCCCTCATCCTTCCCAGGGAATCCTCTCTTGGTTCTGTTGGTTCTATCTCTAACATACACCCCAAATCTCTCCATTTCTAGTGGTGCCATTGATGTCCCCCAACTATAAGGCGCCACTTCCCATCATCTAGGTTTCTGCACAGCTTCCTCCCCAGTCTCTCAGCAGTTTTTCTGTTCCATGGCAGTGATCATTTAGAAGTAAAAGTTATGTTGGGTCACTTCCCTGCTTATACCACTTCAGTGGTACTCCAGTTGCACTTAAAGTGAAATTGAAATCCCTTACCATGGTCTGGAAGGCGCTGAGTGATTGGGCCCCACTCAGTCTCTAACTCCATCCTTATACCTCACACCAAGCCCACCACTCTGGCTTTCTCTCTATCTTAGAATATATTGAACTCATCCCTCCCTTTCCTGCCATAGGACTGGTTCCTTCTCACGCTTCCAGTCTAGGTCATGTCTACCTTCTCTGTTACATGACCTTGTTTATTTCCTATCAAACATTTGGCCAATATACACATAGTGAAAATCAAAAGTGAATATAAATATACGGCTTGCTCCTTCATTAGAAGCTGAAATCCTTAAGGAGAGGGATTCTGTGTGTCTTATTCTCTCTTATTCTTTTCTGTAGCCTGACCACTTATTGTAGTGCCTGATGTAGACAGTGATCAATAATCATTTAATGAGTAAATAAAATGACATAGTTCCTGCCATCAAAAAATCATAGCATACTGGGACACCCCTAAACACATCAACTATGCTTACTTCTGTGTACTCACTTTCAGATTTGACTTTCTACATACATAATGTTTTACATAGATTAAATAATTGAGAATGTGTAATTTGGGGCTTCTGAAAATATATTACAATGAATAACTTTCAACAGCTCTACAAAATTTTAGTCTTCCTAATTATTACATTATATATTGTTATTACTTTTAAATGATTGCATAACAGTTTGCTCACTAGATGTATTCCAATTTACACTTGAATACTTCTAGTGTTTCTAATACAACAAATTACTTTTCTCTCTCACATTTCCTCACCCACAAGGTGGTGATAATACTGATTCTTACTTTAAAGCATTGCTTTGAGGATTAAAGAAGGTATTGCATGTAAAGCTATTAGTAGAGTATCTGGCATATAGTACTATGTGATGTGAGTATTTGTGCCTGTATCTCCTATTTTTATCCAGTCTGACCATTGCTGTCTTTTAATTGGAGTGTTTACATTTAATATTATTGTGGTTAGATTTAAGCCTATCATTTTACTATTGTTTTCTGTTTGTGCTCTAAGTTTTTGTTTCTATAGTCTTCCATTTGTACTTGACTTTGAAGTAATTAAAAATTATTTTAAATTCTATTTTAATTTACCTTTTTACATTTTAGATATACCACTTGCATTTTTAGAAATAATATACATTCTTAAGTTTCACAATCTACCTACAGTTAATACTGTATCATTTCACATAATATTTTTAAAAATCTAAGTGTCAACTTGCACCCTGTTCTTCATGTTATAGTTACCTCATGTATTATATCTATATACATTAACTCCAAACTAAAATATAATTTTTACATTATATGTAAAAATCATATGTATTTTAAAGCCAACAAATAGTCTTTTATATTTGCCTACATATTTGCCATTTCTGGAGCTCTTTATTCACCCCCCGAAGATCTGAGTTTCCATATGATGTTCTTCCTATTCAGCTTGAAAAATTCCCTTTAGAAATTTTTGTAGTAAATGTTTGCTGGTGATTAATTATTTTTGTTTTAATTTTTAATCTGAATATACCTTTGTTTTTGCTTAACATAGAATTTTGAATTGACAATTTTTTCTCTTTTAGCACTTAAAGGTGTTATTCCACTGTCTTTTATTTTTCATAATTTATAATGAGAAGTCAGCTGATTTTCAAATTATTTAATGTTTTCTCCTTATGTTTGGTTTTCCACAGTTAGCCTATGATGCTCCTAGATGTGGTTTTATTTGTTCTTATTCCTGCTTGGGCTTTACTGAGTTTCTTGAATATGAAAATTCATGCCTTTTAACAAGTTTGGGAAATTTTTGGACATTATTTTTTCACATATGTTTTATGTCCCAATGTCTCTTCACCTTTGGAGATTCAGATTACACATACATAAGACCTTTTGATATCTTTTCATAGGTAATTAAAGGTCTGCTTATTTTTTTTTGTCTTTTCATCTTCTTGTCTTCAGATTGGATAATTTCTATTGACTAATCTTCAAGCTTACTTTCTTCAGTCATCATCAATCTATTATTAAACTATTATTTGTATTATAATACATGTTATGTTTTCTTTTTCATCTCTAGAATTTCCATTTAGTTCTTTTTGATATTTCTATTTCATTGTTGAGAAATATTTTCATTCACTGAATGCATTCACATTCTTGAACATAGCTATAATAATTGCTTTATATTCCTTGTTTATTACTTCTGACATCTGGATCAACATGAGTTGACCTTCTTTTTCTTTTAATGAGGGTTGTCATATTTCTTGTTTCTTCTACATCTAGTAATTTGGGGTTTTATGGAGCATTTATGGACATTATGAATAAAATATTGTTGAAGGTCTGGATTCTATATTACTCCAAAGAGTCTTGATTTTTTTGTTTGTTTTATTAGCCATTTGACCTGGATGAATTCAAATTCCTCACTCTGAAATTCCAGTTTAGTTCTCTACCTTATGCTGGGCTGCTTAAATTCTGCCTCACAGATGTGATGTTCAGGAGTCAACCAGAGATTTTGGCAGGAGTGATAAACAGAATTTGGGGTACTCTCTGTGGCTTTTTCCTTTCTTTGATTTCCCCCCTTACTTTACAGGTACTGTGGTTGCTCTGAACTCTGTCTTGTTATTTTTCAAGCCTGTACAACTGCAGTTTTTTGGTCAGAGTTTTATCTACTTCATGGTGTACATTGGTGACCGCATTCAGGCTAAGTGCCAAAACAAATGGGAACACACCAGTTCTGTTCCCTTCCTCCACATGTCTACCCTCTCACAGTATCTGTTTGCTCCAGATCACTCTTCAGTGCCTTCAGGTAGTTATTTTTATATTTAGCACCAAATTTGTGCTATGTTTGGGTCGTTATTTGCAGGAAGGTTGATCTGATAAGAACAACTTGCTCTTACTGGAAACCGAACCACCCTAGATTTTTAATGCTTTTGAATTTCTCTCTACTTGAATGGGAGCTTTTTGTTCTCTTATGTTAATAACAAAGGGTGAATAAGCAGCGTATGATTTCCAACTCCCACAGATTCTTCTCTAGCATTGTTTTTCTACCTTTTGAGCAAAGATCCCTCTTCCTATGAGGCTGATTCTTCAGCATTTAGTCTAGTTAACTCAAGAAGCTTTATGCCAAAAGGCTTTTAATATAGGGAATTAAAATCTTACAAAATTGTTGGAAGGTCTGGAAAAGTAAACCTTCATCTTGGATTTTAGTAATTACAGCCATAAAACCACAGAACTGGCCTACTAGTGGAAAATGCTGTAAGAAGAAGAAGGAGGAGGAGGAGGAAGGGGAGAAGGAGGAGAAGAGATGTGGAACAATAGTAGGTCACCATTGTAAGTACAGACTTGAAGAATACACTGCCACAGTTTCAGGGATAAGGTAACTGGAATCAGGAAGCTTTTGCTACTACTCTTGCTACAACTGTCTCTCAACATCCATGTATCTGAAATGCTGCCTGATCCCAACCAGAGCTGCATCTGCCTCTCAACATTCATGAAGCTAGAGATTGGTCACCATAACTTAGCCACAGAGATCCTCTGTCCCCACAATCTTGCTTGCCAGCAGAAAATTGCCAAAGTTCAAGAAGATAATCTCCACCTATTTTAACCTCCCACATTTTAAGTATATATAATTGAAGAGCCTAATTTTCATTTAGAGCCCTAATAGTGAGAGTCTGGGAAATTTAGTTTTTAGGTTCTCATCCTCTGTAATACAGGCAATCACTGGTGGTGAGGCTAGATACAAGTGCTAATTAACCATAGAGGCTTGTGTCACCCAGATACATTACTCGCTGCCCTACCTTGTAGCTGTCCCCTAGTTTTGGACTATTTCCCTGTATTTATTGGTGAATTGTCTACTGGATTCCTCAGAAGCCCAACTCTTGTTATCTTTTATCCAGATGCACTAATTCCTATGTTAGTAGTGGTCTGATTTTGGTGGCAGATTAAAGATGGCTACAAATTCTTTGGCATTCTTTCCATCAAAAAGTGGGGTCTGTTTCCTTTCTCCTTCAATATGGACTGGCTTATGATTGTTTTAACCAATCAAATATTGAGGAAATGATGCTATGCCAATTCCAGGCCTTGTTGTTATGAGGACTGGCAGCTCTACCTTGGTCTCTATAGATCCTCAGCTACCATATCTGACTGACTTGCCAGAGAGAATGCATGGAGAGTCTGACACTACGTAGAGTGGGAAGGAACCCAGCTCAGCCCAGCCATCCCAAACAAAGCACCATGCATGTGAGGGAAGCTGTCTTAGTCTCTCTAGGTTGGACCAGGCACAACTGCCACATGGAGCAGAAGAACTGCTCAGCCTAATCTTGCCTGAATTCCTGACCTAAAAAATTGTGATAGATAATAAAATCATTCTTGTTTTAAGTTGCTAAATTGTTGGATAGCTTTGTATACAACAATAGGTAACTAGAGCAGTTCCTTTGTCTTTAATGGTCTTCTTCTCCATCTCAACTCTAATTCCATACCTTTGATTCTGTCATTTCCAGGGACTGCTTCAACACTGAACTCTTCCATTCATAGGTTACACATAGCTCTCCATCCTGCTCCCACCACAATAGAACTTAATATCTGACAAACCTCATGACCCTTAACTCCTGAAGTTATTTCCAGCCTATCAGCTGACTTTTGGCTTTTCTTCACTTCTTTTCTATCCTGTTCAGGCCACAGAATCCATCATATCAATAATCTCTGTCATGTTAAACTTCTGTGATCCATCCTTGCTCCCAGCCTGTGAATTCTTAGCTCTGGATTAGTCTCTCTATTCACCTCTTCCAATTTGCCTATAGGAAGCTAAAAGTTACTTGAGTATTTGTTCTGTGCTTTCTCACATCAGGTCCCTATGATGTCATTTAAAAGATAATGTAGATCGGTCTCATTCACCAGGAATAAAGTGTTAATCAGGTAATTCAAAGAATATAAAGGGAATTATAAGTATCATGGAGATAGCAACAGCAGGAAGCAGCTACCACCCATAGACATGCAGGAACAAAGGAAAGGGATTGGACTTATTAAAGCTTAGAGGGGGTGGTCCCATGGGTGTGGGACATAGGTCTCTGAGGAGAGGTCACTGGCTAGCTGGTGCTGGTATCTATGAATCAGTGGGGGGAGTGAGGTTGTTTCAAGGAGTGTTAGAAGAATCTTAATCAGGAACCAACTCCTTTCAGCAGAACAAATTGCACTGTCAGGGTGAAAAAGCAGAGCCTTTCCTTTCCCGCCTCCAGTTTCCAGGTGTCCCTTTCCATTGACAGAATATAAATGTGGTTTGCAGAGTCCCTGCCCCAGCATCATGTACCTGGATATGGAAGGATGGATTTGAAGCCAAGAGATGATAGCCTAACAGTACAATAAGTTGTAAAGAATTTGTAGCCAAACTTTGGTATTAGACTCAAGATGGAGAATCCTTACATTGTTTAGTCCTAATAGAAGAATTTAACCCATTTATCAACATTATGATAACTCATATATGTGGTGTATTTCTACCTTATTTTGTATTTTCTGTTTATTTTGCTTTATTTCAAAATTTTCTTTCTTTTTATTATTTGCTGATTATCACATTGCCTTTAAAGAATGATGTTCTTCAGTGACTTGTAAATTAGTTTACTTTTATTATACAGAATTACCTTTCCATTAAATTAGCAAAGACCACTAGTTATTTGAAGCTATAATTCTTTTTCAATGATAAGAATAAAATTGAATCAAACACCAATGCCCAGCAAAGAACAATGGGCTCCCTTTTAAGGAAATTATGCTAAAGCACTTTGGAAAAAACTATGTCTTCTTGTCTGGGAGTGTGTATCTTGTATATTTCTCAGTTTGGCACTTTTGGAGCCTTCAGTCTAGATGCTAATACTTTTCTGTTTACCCAAAATAAAGCCTGCCAGTCTGTTTGCTCTGTCATATCCCACCCTGCTCAAGCACCCAGCAAGAATTCCCACTTAGTGGTGAGACAGGTGGAAAATAGGAGAATGTATACAACAGTAGAGGAAGCCATACATTCAGCTCAACCTTCTGATTTAACTAGAAATGAACAACTGAAAAACCAATTGGTATGTAAGGAGAAACCAAAAACAAACAAAGCCCCAAGCAACATAAAAGAGATAAATCCAAAATAAGTAACAGAAAAACTGACCAGGAAAGAAATAGAGACTCAGAAGAAAACATTAAAAATCCCTTTAACTAATACATTTTAAAAGATTTAGAAGATGTTATATCTGGATGTAACATACAAGATTGCATGAAAATGTGACAAAAAACTGAAAGACCTTTAATAAAGTAAAAATATAATTTCTGAAACATTTTAATAGAAGACTTGGAAAATCAAATTATCTCCCAAGACTAAGAGAAAAAAAAGGGAAGGAAATAAGAGAACCAAAAACAGATATAGACAATCAATTCAACAGGATTTCCAGAAGGAGTGAAAAGAAAATTAAGAGAACAAAATTATATTTTTAAAAAATTGAAGGGAATTCCCAGGGGTGAAGGATATGAGTCTTTAGAGTGAATGGGCGTGTTGACTTCTGAGTGCAGTGAATGAGAAAAGACCCCATCTGGGACTCATCCTCAAGGAATTTCAGAACATCAAAGAAAAAAAGAAGTTCTAGAGACTCCCAGAGGGAATAAGGAGAAAAAAAATTCCTCTTTAAAAGAGTGAAATTCAAATTGACTTTAGACTTCTTAAAATGAAAAAATATTCTCAACCTTTTAAGGTAAAGCCATTTTTAATTTAGAATTCTATTTCCAATCAAAGCTCAATCAACAGCAACGATTCAGAAATTGTTCTCTCTTTCTTGTCACATCACTTTAGTAAAATGAGAGAGTTGCTAAGAAATAGGAAAATGAAAGATCCAGGAATGTAGATTCAGATGAGAAGAGCAGTGAAGGAACACCCCAGGATAACATCATGTCAGCGTGATCTTGGGCTAGTGCCATAGCCCGTTTGGATATCATGTTCTTTATCAATAAGGCGGGGAAAGGCTGAAAAGATCCTCTCATGGTAAATATTCCTTAAGTCTATGTTTTAGTTATTTATACTGCATAACAACTTGCCACAAACTTAGCAGCAGAAAACAACATACATTTGTCTTCTCAAAGTGCCTATGGTCAGGATTCTGGGCACTGCTTAGCTGGGTCCACTTCTTAGGGTCTCACAAAGCAGCCCTCAAGGTATCTCCCAGGAATGGTTCTCATCAGAGGCTCAACTGGGGAAGGATCCATTTCTAATGGGACCATGTCAGAATCTGCCTACAATCTACTCATTCTAATTCCCATAGCACAATGTAAAATATCTTTAAATCTGCAAAGTAGACTAAATCAGAGTTGGAGGGTTGTTGCCAGGAAAGCTGGGCTCATTTCTGAGGCAAATAAGAACATGATCTGTTGATGGGAAAGCCCAGTGGGTTTCACAATACAACTGGGATTCTAGGGTAGTCAAGCGAAGAATCTCCGAATCAGAAGAGTAAAACTTTAATGACAAGATGGGAGGAAAGCCAGGTCTTTCACTTTTTTCTTCTTAATGCTGGGTAACAGGTATTATTTCTTTATTTCTGTGATATCTTCTAAGAATCCACTTTATTCCACTCTACTTGGAAGGTCTCTGCCCAGAATCCTGAGGGTGAAACCCCTGGTATCCATGAAGTTCATTTGGCTAATATGAAGTGAATGGAAAAGAAAGAAGGGATAAGTAATCCATGTGTGGATTATTCTTGGATAAACAAAGACTGAGAGAAGGTTGTAGGAAAATAAAACTTTTCTCATCCAGTTTTTCAGTTTTCTTTAGAAAGGAAAGAAAGTATTCAGAAAATATTTTGAAAATGCCACATTCTTTCTGTATCTTGTAGGCCGTATCATATTTTGACAATATGTTCCGAGTTTAAAGACGCTGTGATTATCACATGTTGTCATATCAATTTCTTCATACATTTCCATTAAAATAGTGTATAAAGTAAGAAACAGCCCATTGTTTAACTTTATGGCTTTTTCTCTAAAGACTGTACAGTACCTACATACTGTACAGTATCTCAGTACTTCCTTCCTTCCTTTTTTCTTTCTTCCTTCCTTTTTTCTTCTCTTCTTCCTTCCTTCCTTCCTTTCTTTCTTCCTTCCTTCCTTCCTTCCTTCCTTTCTTTCTTTCTTTCTTTCTTTCTTTCTTTCTTTCTTTCTTTCTTTCTTTCTCTTTCTTTCTTTCTTTCTTTCTTTCTTTCTTTCTTTCTTTCTTTCTTTCTTTCTCTTTCTTTCTTTCTTTCTTTCTTTCTTTCTTTCTTTCTTTCTTTCTTTCTTTCTTTCTTTCTTTCTTTTCTTCCTCCCTTCCTTCCTTCTTTCTTTCTTTCTTTCTTTCTTTCTTTCTTTCTTTCTTTCTTTCTTTCTTTCTTTCTCTTTCTTTCTTTCTTTCTTTCTTTCTTTCTTTCTTTCTTTCTTTCTTTCTTTCTTTCTTTCTTTCTTTCTTTCTTTCTTTCTTTTTCTCTTTCTTTCCTCTCCTTCTTTCTCTCTTTCTTTCTTTCTTTCTTTTTCTTTCTCTTTCTTTCTTTCTTTCTTTCTTTCTTTCTTTCTTTCTTTCTTTCTTCTTTCTTTCTTTCTGTTTCCTGTCTTTCTCTTTTTCATTATTTTTTTTTGTACAATCATTTCCCTACATTTTCCAATCAAACAGCTTTATAAAGCAGCCTTTGTTCCTCAAGCCCAGGTTTTGTCTCACTCAGTGGATTAGCTGGTGAACATTTTATCAAATGCTCTTTGAAATCAGTTACCAAATGACAACGTGACCACAAAAGAGAGTCACTTTATTGCAACCTCATGCTTTGTTATTCTGTTCCCAGAATTTCCATTTGGGTAATTTTTTTTCAATGACCGTGCTGGGTTTTGAAGATTCTCTATCTTTTTTTTTTGGGGGGGGGGATTTGGTGGTCTGTTTAAATTTTGTCTTTAATATGTTGATGGGATGAAATATACATGAATATTTCATAATCACGAAACCAGAAAGAGAACCCTAGAGGATACATCTATAGCCGTTAGGAAAGAAATTGGTGTGGTATCTATGCTTGATAACCTCTATCTAGGACATCTTTGAGATATATATAATGTAGTTTGGAAATGTGACTCCATTCTAACACTTAGTGGTAAGTGCCATGGCTTGCAAGTGCCATAAGTTACTCTATACCTTATCATCATTTAAAATGGCATTTTGAAAGGTAACACTTTAAAACAGCATTGGATAACATTCTTCAGGAGACTGCCTAATAACTTCAAATGGTAAAGCCACTTTTGCCATTCTTGTTGTTTTGTGAGGGAGGTTGGGGATGTCCTTTAGGTGATCCAGGCCATCCCTTCAGTTGTGTTCTAATTGAGTGTAAACACAATTAAAACTATTGACTTGAAAGAACTGTGTTGGCTCACAATTAACAGAAATGGTGAGATTAGATGGCACTGAGCAGGGTTACCCTAGAATAGAAACAAAGACCAAGAAGGAACTGCAGAAAGATTCCTACCTCTACCTCTATTTTTATTCTCAGTTCCTTGAGGGAGTAAGTGAATTTGCAGGGACTATTTCATTTTTAGTACTTGAAAACTCATGAGTACTCTGTGATAGGTTTTAATCTTTCTGGCCAGTTAAAACAATGAGTCAACCTTAATGAAAATTGCCACAGCAGTCTCTACCTGTTATAGGTAACCTGTTCTGCATGTATAAAACAGATAACAATTAGCGTATATCAAGATGGAGAAGGTGGCACAGCCCTGAAGTGGGGAGGGTGTGCAGGGGTAATGGTGACTATGGGTGAGATACTCAGTTCAGGTCTACAATAGTTTCCTCATTCCATCACTTTGTGCATTGAAAAGGAAGTGAGTTTCAAGCTAATCTCGTTAGGAAACTCAGAGGCTCCTTCGAAAGAAGCCTTTTGATAGACATGTTAGCATCCTACTATCCAGCCTGATGTCCCTCCCCACCCACCTTCTCTAATGGTCAGACCGGCTGCAATTTCTTGTGTACCATCAACACTGGGCATGAAAGCACCAAGAGGGCCCAATGAGTCCCCTGAATTCCAGACCTCCTCTTGCCATCTCTACTTTGTAGCAGCACCCCACTTTCTCGTAATGGCTAGAGTCTGTTACTCCATTATGCAGCAAATTCTTTCATCACCTACTGGCCCATAAACAAAAACTACCCAAAGTGTCCAGGTGGTATTTGCAACAGCAAGTGCAGCAGGGTGCTTACTTGGTTCCTGGATTTCTGTTTCAGCGGCATGTAAGTTTAAAGGAATGGGAGGATTTTTCTTTCTTCTTTTTTTTTTTTTTGCCTTTTCCTTCCTTCTTTCCTTCCTTTCTTCTTCCCTATCAACCATGTTACAGTAGAATGTGTTTGCAATAAAATGCACATACCTTAAGTATATAATTAGATGACTCGACAAGTATATATACCTGTGTAACCACCACCCCAATCAAGATATAGAGCATTACCACCATCCCCATAAAGTTCTCCTGGCCCCCTTTGCAGATTCAGAAAGGAAAAACATTTTCAGGCAGTTCTTTTCCTCAAGTGTTTTGTTACCTACATGGAACAATAGGGCACCCACCTCTTGGCCCAGAGGCCCTATGTTGGATTCTGTCTTTTGAAATCTGATTTAGTGGAGTGTGCATTTCTTTGCTGTGCACATAAGACCATGGCGTGGAGGCATGATGGACTGATAGTGAATTATTTTTAGTTTAATTAACAAAATGGACAAAGAAATCAGGAGCTCTGTGACTGTGGGATGCTAAATAAACTGGCCGTCACCCTTCAGTCCTGCTCTGCAAAGCCTGGAGTCTGGCCCTGATGAGTGCTGATACCTTTTCTGGGTGAGGGAGAAACTTCTAGACCCCTTTCATCCTTCAGCTTGCTCATATTCCTTACCTGCCTTCAAAAGTTTGATTGGGCTGCGTAATTTTTAAAGGAGGAGGGAAAAGAATTGGAGTTTCTTTTTCTCAAGCTTGCCTCTTCAGCTCTCCACCCCTCACCTCTTGACTTTTCTAATGGCTTACTTCTAGTTCCTATCTTTACCTCTATCCACCCATCTATCTTTCCCTTCCTTCCCCTTCCCAGACAAGGAACTGGCAAGGTGTACTAGGAAGAGTTGGGGGCCAAGACTGTCAGAGGATGGTTTGTGCTGGAATGTAGAATTTATGCTGGATTTGAGAGACTCTTGAGGGGTGAGAAGGAGAAATGATCCAAACTGGAGAAATGGCAGGTACAAAAAGGCAAAGACAAAAATCTTAACAGTACAGAGAGATAGCTTGATGGTACAGGTCTGGGGAGTCTGATAGAAACTTATCACTTGTTGAGAGACTTTGGGAAAGTTATTTAATCTCTCTGACCATCAACTTTTCATATCTGTAAGATGGAGAATAATTAACAGCTATGTTAAGGGTGGATGTAAGAATTATTGCTGACATATGTGAAGTGTGTATGATGTGCATGATGTTGGTGAAGTGATGTAAAATGATGGCCATTATTATAATGGAATATGGGAAGTAGGATTAGAAGAATACAGCAGGAGGTGAATCATGGCATATCATTAACTGTTATAATTTCTTTTAAAATCAGTCCCCACTGCTCAAAGCTTCTTAAAAATGGAAATACATGGAGGATGTACACAACCTGTCACATGCATTTTGAGATTTCCAGATAAAAAATAAGTGAAGGAATTAAGTTCAATTGCTGCCACTGTGTTGCTGTGTAATGAGTAGGTCAGCACTCTTCATTATTATGACTAAGGCAATATGAGGAAAATATGCTGAATGACTCTTGATCCTAATGCAACATAACTTCCTGTTGTGATAAAAGGGTATTTATTATAGTGATGTTGGGAGAGTGGTAATATTACTGAGAAACTGATGCTAGAGGTGTGTTGGGTATGAAAGTAACATTCCAGGGGCAATGTACTCAACAAATATTTATTCAGCAAACATTCATGGAGTGTGTAGTGAATGCCAGGCTCTCTTCCAGGCATTCTGCCCTTACTCTACACTTCTGTATCCAAGATTCCTCTCTAGAGATACAGATGGAAAATGCCTGAGTTCATGGTTGAATTCATTTTTGTTATACTGTCTTGTTTCCTTTTTCATTTGGTGTGTATGAGCTTTTCTTATACTTTTACTGGAAATATTTTCCCCAAGTTACTTTTCCCATTGTGACAGTTTTATTGAGGTTAAATTGACCTACAATAGGCCACATATATTTGTTAAGTTTTGACACATGTATACATCTATTAAATCATCATCATAATCAACATAATAATCATCACATCTAAAAGTTTCCCCTTACCTCTTGTAATCCCTTCCTTTTACTCATTACTGAGTTCTACACAAGTGCCCTTGGGAGGTGGGGGCTGCATTCTTACATCCACACCCCATTTGTGGAATGGAGACTCTGCACTGGGCATGGAATCTTGAGAATACTGGGACCCTGATCACTCTTGCCTCAATTTAAAGCAGTGGTTTTACATCAGAAGAGTTGACTGAGAGAAAATTAGGCTTCTGCCTCTCCTTTCACTGAGCACTCAGGTCTTAGAGTGGGGGTGTCACTGAGAGAGAAGCCTGTCATTTTCTCCACCTCTAACTTTAGTGCTCTGGCTCAGAGATCCTGCCTGGAGAGAAGAAGCAGGTCATAAAGCAGCCCCTCATCACTTCCCAAAGGAAATGACTTCATCCCAAATAGTGGATGGAGAAATTCAAGCCTTTTGTGAAGGCAATTGGAAGGAGGTACAAGATACAAACTAAATGGTAGACCTAGTAGTTTGCAGGAGAGAGCTGTGGAATAAGACAGCTGGGAGACCTCCAGGGCTCAGAACAAATATCAAACACTGACCTCAGAAACAACTCCTTCAAAGGAACCAAAATTTGACTGGATTAGTTTGTAGAGCAATTTATGCCCCGAGTCATTGTTGAAAATAATAGAGCAATCAGCTGACAATTAGTGAAGTTTAAAAGCTGGGTGTGGTCATGGAAGGAGAGAAAGAAAACTCTGTCAAGACCACTGTCATCCCAGTGTGACTGTGGGCATACCCCAAACTGAGCCTTCCTGAGGAACAACATCAGAGGTTTAATACTCTGTATGTGCATGTATGTGTGTGTATTCTGGTGGTGAGAAATAGACTTAATTAAAATATTACTTCCAGTCACTAAACAAATAAGCAAATAACAATAACCCCTGAGAAGTGGGGTGGGGGGGTGGGGGGTGGGCAGCAGTACCTGGATTGTTACAATATATTATCTAAACTGTCTACTTTCAAACAAAAAATATGAAGCATACAAATACAGGAGAGTGTGACCCATATACCAAAGCAAAAGCAGGCAATAGAAATTACCTGTGAGAGCAACCAGATGTTGGCTTTATCAGAAAAAGACTTCAATGTAGATATTATAAATATGTTTACAAAACTAAATGAAACTATGATGAAAGAAATAAAGGAAGATATGGTGACAATTTTGCATCAAATAGAAAATATCATAAAAAGATAGGAAAAAAGGACAAAATAGAAAATTATGGAGCTGAAAAGTACAATAACTAAAATTAAAACTTTACTGTATGGGTTCAATAAGAGGTTTGAATAGGCATAAGAAAGAACAAGCAAGATTAAGGCATATCAATTGAAATTATGCAAGCCAAGAGAGAAAAGAATAAAGAAAAATGAAGGAAGCTTAGCAGAAATGTGGGACATCATCAAATGCACCAACATATGCATAATGGGAATACAAGAAGAGGAGAGAGAGAGAAACAAAAAATAAATTCAAAAAAATAATCCATGTAAACTTCCTAAATTTACTTAAAAACAATAACCTACACAGCCAGGAAACTCAGTGAGCTCCAAGTAGAATAAATGCAAAGAGTGTTACAAATACATCAAAGCAAAACTGATAAAAGACAAAGAGAAATTCTTCAAAGCAACAAGAGAGAAATGATTGGTCACTAACAATGGAAACCCCATAAGATTAACAGCTGACTTCTCAGCAGAAACAACAGAAGCCAGAAGATAGTGGGATAGCATATTCAAAGTGTTTAAAGTCCAAAAGGTCAACCAAGTCTCATATATCCAGCAAAGTTATCTTTCAAAACTGAAGGCAAGATAAAGACTTTACAGATAAATAAAAAACATAGAATTTGTTCCTAGCAGACCCACCTTAAAAGAAAGTCTAAAGGAGGTTCTTCAGGTTGAAAGCAAGAGTCCCAAGATGAAAATTCAAATTCAAACAAAAAAAAAAGAGCAATGGCACCAATAATTATGTAATTATAGAAGACAGAATAAAGGTATAATTCATCCTGTCATCTCTTAACTGATTTTAAAAATTTCTATAAACTAACATGTATTGTGGAGCCCATCACACATAGAAATGTAACACATGTATCATGTATTTGCCAATAATAGCACAAAGGAGGTGGGGAGCAAAGCTTTATTGGGGTAAAGAAATGACTACAGATGGTAAAGTAATAATTATAACAATTTCTGTTGGATTTATAACATTAATAGATGTAATAGGTATAATAATACCACAAAAAGAGAAAAAAGGAAACAGCTATATAGGACTAACATTTTTAAATATCACTGGAAATAAGCTGTCATAAATAGGATGCTGATTCTGATATATTAAGACATATATGATAAACTCTAGAGCAACCACTAAAAAAACTCTCAAAATATAGAACTCATATGATCATCTCAACAGACTCAAAAAAAAAAGCATTTGGTAAAATCCAACATGATTCCATGATATAAAACACTCAATGAATTAGGAATAGAAGGGAACTTCCTTAATCTGATAAATGCATCTATGAAAAACCCACAGATAATATCATACTTAATGGTAAAAGACTAGATGCTTTCTTCCTAATATCATGAACAAGATAAATGTGTCTGCTCCAGCCACTTCTATTCAATACCATCCTGGATGTTCTAGTCAGGTCAATTAGGCAAGAAAAAGAAGTAAAGCATCCCAGTTGAAAATGAAGAAGTAAAATTATTTCTCTACACAGAAGACATGATCCTGTATAAAGAAAGCCCTAAGAAACTCATTAAAAATTATTAGAGCCAATAGATGAATTCAGCAAGATACAAGGATGCAAAATCTAAATACAAGCATCAGTTGTATTTCTACACACTGACAATGAACAGTGTGAAATTAAATTAAGAAGACAATTCCATTCACAATAGCAACAAAAAGAATAACAAAGTTAGGACTGAATTTGACAAAAGTAGTGCAAAACTTATACTACAAGAATGACAAAGTATTGTTGAAAGAAATTAAAGAAGATTTAAATAATTAGAAAATGTCCCATGTTTATGGATTGGAAGATTTAATATTACTCAGATGGCGATACTCTCCAAACTAATCTATAGAGTCAGCAAAGTCCCTATCAGAATCCCAGGTAATTTGCTTGCAGAAGTTGACAAGGTGATACTAAAATTCATAGAGATATGCAAGGAACCCAGAAACAAACAAAACAATCCTGAAATACTTGTCATAATAGCCAAGAAGAACAAAGCAAGAGGACTCACACTTCCCAGTTTCAAAACTTGCTACAAAGCAGTGATAATCCAGATGGTGTGGGACTGGCACAAGTTATAAAACATTAATGCAAAATGGATCAAAGACTGAAATGTAAAAGCTAAAACTATAAAACTGTTAGAAGAAAACATGAGGTAAATCTTCATAATCTTGAATTTGGCAAAGGATTTTTAGGTATGATACCAAATACAATCAATAAAATAAAAGATAGGACTTAAAATTAAAAACATTTGTGCTTTAAAGGACATTATCAATAAAGTGAACATATAATCCACAGAATGGGAGAAAATGTTTGCAAATATATACCTGATAGGGACCTTATATCTAGAACATATAAAAATTCTTACAACTCAATAATAAAAGGACAAATAACCCAATTTTAAAATGAGCAAAGGATCTACATAGGCATTTCTTCAAGGAAGAGATACAAATGAGCAATAAACATGAAAAGATGCTCAACATCCTTAGCCATTAGGCAAAGACAAATCAAAACAACAGCAAGCTATGACTTCATACCCCATAGAATGACTAGAATAAAAAAGTCAGATAACAATAAGTGTTGACAAGGATATGAAATCAGAACACACATACACTGACGACGGGAATATAAAATAATGCAGTCACTTTGTAAAACGGTCTAGCAGTTCCCCATATGGTAACTCTGTACACGCAGAATTCTCATATGACCTAGCAATTCCACTCCCAGGTATAAATCCAAAGGAAATAAAGACATATGTCCACATAAAAACTTGTACATTATTGATTATGGTTAAAAGGTGGAAAAAACCCAAATGTAAGTCAACTGACGAATAGATGAAGTCTGTTATGGTCATACAATGGAATATTATTCAACCAGAAAAGGGAATGATGCATGTTACAGTGTGGATGAACCTTGAAAACAAGCTACGTAGTCACAAAAGACCACATATTACGTTAATATGAAATGTCCAGAACAGAGAAATCTATAGAGATGGGAAGTAGATTGATGGTTGCTCAGGGACTGGGATAGCATAATGAGGTGGAGATGATTTCTCAAGCATACAGAGATTCTTTTTGAGGTGATAAAAATTGTCTGTGGTGATGGTTGCATGTGTCTGTGAATATACTACAAACCATTGAATTGTACACTTTAATAGGTGACTTGTATGGTTTGTGAATTATATCTCAATAAAATTGTCAAAATTTGAATATCAAATTATTTGTTGGTAGTAAATAGAAATAAAATTTTTTATGCTGGTCTCTTATCTTGTGACCTTGCTAAACTCACTTATTGGTTCTAGGTAACTTTGTTTCTATTCCTTTGCGTTTTCAACATAGATAATTATGTTTTCTGTGAATAAACACAATTTTACTTCTTCCTTTCCAAACTCTATGCCTTTTATTTCTTTTATTGTCTTATAATACTGCTTCCAGTCTTCGGTAAAATGAATAGAATTCATGGAGTAAACATCCTTATGTTGTTCCTTATGTTTGGGGAAAAGGATTCAATCATTCAGCATTACATATGTGTAAGCTGCAGGTTTTTCATGCATTCCCTTTATCAGGTTAAACAAGTTCCCTTCTACTCCTAGTTTTCTGTGAGGTTTTTCTTTCTTTTTTTTTGTCAAGAGTGACTGTCAGATATTTTCAAATGCATTTTCTGTATCCTCTGTGATCATCATATGTTTCTATTTATTTTTTATCATCGTAGTATGCACCTTCTGCAGATCTCCAGAATTCTCTCTCTGGCCACTCTCTCCTTACCAGTACTCTTAGAACTCCAGTTTCCTTGGTCTTCCTGACCTCTCAATTTCATTTTATTTTATTTTTTAAATTAATTAATTAATTGGCTGTGTTGGGTCTTCATTGCTTTAGTTGCGGTGAGTGGGGGATACTCTTCGTTGTGGTGCCTAGGCTCCTCATTGCCGTGGCTTCTCTTGTTGCGGAGTGCAGGCTCTGGGCACATGGGCTTCAGTAGTTGCGGCACATCGGCTCAATAGCTGTGGCTCATGGGCTCTAAAGCACAGGCTCAATAGTTGTGACACATGGGCTTAGTTGCTCCACGGCATGTGGGATCTTCCTGGAGCAGGGATTGAACCCATGTCCCTTGCATTGGCAGGCAGATTCTTAACCACTGCCCCACCTAGGAAGTCCTCAACTCCATTTTAATTCAAAGAGTCCGGTGAGTTCCCCCCTCCCAGTGCTGAGGCCTGCAAACTCACTCAAGGCAGTAAGCTAGGTGACCATAAATTTCACCTGTTTGTTTTCTATCTCTCAGAGGTCACTGGCTTTGTTGTCAGACGTTCAGTATCTTAAAAACTGTTGTTTCCTATATTTTGTCTGGTTTAGAGGGGTTGTTTCAGGCAGCGGGCTATATCAAGTTTTTTTTCTTCCACTTGCCGGTAGATGGAAGTTTTTCACAGATTGGTAATGAAGGAACTATATGTAGGGGTGGTTGGCAGAGTTAAGGGAACCTATAGGGACACACTCAAGGATTAGTCCCCACCTGGACCTGCAGGAGCAAGGAGGAGGCAGGTGCTACTGGAGACTGGGGAATGTAACTAGAGAAGAGGGCCACCTCAGAGGAGCTGAGACCACCTGGAAAAATTGCTCCTGCAAACACCTTGGTGTGCAGTAAAGAGTCAGCACGGCAGGCCTGACCACTGCCCTCTGAAAAGTCTGCTTGCAAGGTTAACACTTGGCTGGCCTCTGGGAACTTGGATTTAAGGAGAATTCCCTACCATCCTAACTAGTAAGAATTGCTCACTGTGCATAAGCTGTGTGCAAACAATGTGATTTATCCTGAACCCCTGTTTTCCTTCTGGGAGTCTAGAATTTTGGTACAGGCTAGGCAGAGGGAGCCTGCATGGACCAGCCCGCAGTAAAACCACTGGGACCTGAGTTTCCAGTGAGCTTCCCTGAGTTGCCACATTTCACATGTGCTGTCACAACTTTTTGTTGAAAGATTTAAGCACATCCTGTGTGACTGTCTTGGGAGGGACTTGGAAGTTTGTGCCTGGTTTTCTCCAGACACTGCCCCATGTACTATTTCCTTTGGATGATTTTGCTTTGTATCTTTTCATTCTAATACATTACCATCATGAGTATGACTATATTTGGAGTCGCGTGAGTTTTCCTACCTAACCATCGAAATTGGAGTTCTTGGGGACCCCTGACATACTTGGCAAAGCAAGGAATATGGCGGGGGGCATAAACACTCCAACCTCTCCCTCTTTCTATGGTTGATTTCCTGATGGTGAGCAGGATACACCTGGAAGCTGGAAGGCAATGGAATCTGGATAGTGCAGAGCATGGAGGTGAGCCTCAAGAACAGGGCAGGGCAAAACAGGGTGAGCAGTTCATGGAGGGGTTGGAACGCCAGTGGCGAAGAATCAACACAGATGCAGTTCATGGAGGGGTTGGAATGCCAATGGCGAAGAATCAACACTGTGCTGTCTGCTCTGCAGCAAAGTCCCTGGGACCTGAGGATATAACGCCAGAGCACACATGGTCATACCAAAAAATTAATTTTAAACTTTAAAAGTTCACAAGATAACGTTTCAAATTTTAAAAATCAAAACACCACGTTGGGAGCTACAATATTGATCTAAAATTCTCCAGTGCCTTTACTAGTGAAACATTCTTTCAATGTCAATAAATGATTTAAACATCACTGTGGGAAAAGACTAGCAAAATGACAATCATGGGATTAATTTGGAAACTTTCTTAAAGGAAATTCTGTGCTTTTAATTTAATTATAAAGAACTTTCATTTTTATTTTGACCAGCCCAGGATATTAAGCATTTGAATGATATCATCAATTTTCTTAGCCCTTGTTATCAACATTGAATTATCTATACAATAAATATTTTTTGCCTACCTGCTACTTGATAAGCACTGAACTAAGTGTATTTAGAAAATAGCTAATTTCCATTGCAAAAACAGTGATTGGTTTTTCTTAGGAGGGAACCAATATTAGACCTTATAGAATCTGCTATTTTTATCTGTGCATATCTCAACACCCCTACTTGATAAATAACAATTACATTCTTAAAGTCAGTATTACATATCACTGAATCCTCAGCTAATCGAATGCCTTCTTAAACAACCAATGGGAATTAAAAGTCACAAAAAGCTTTTCTAACTGAGATGACATTCCAGAAGGGTCCAGAGGACCTTCTGAGAAAACCATCTTTTTGTGATGCTGTGTTTCCCAGTATTACCTGGCTGATTGCAGCAAAGAAAAGCCTTGGAAGATTCCAGGTCAGGAGTGAAAGAAGGCTCTGCCTGTCAACCGAGGGCTTCCCTGTGGTTCTCTAGGAAGCAGTGGTGGCCAGCAAGGGAACATGGCCCTCAGAATCCAGCGCAGTACAGGGGAACAGATGACGGCTTTTATCCCGGGCAAGCTCCCCTCACCTCATCACCAGACCACCTCCCCTGGTTAGCCCTTTGGCTCTTAATTATCCAGAAGGGACATAAACCCTGATAAAAAGCTGGCTGGTGCACAGACCTTGGAGTTGTTATTCTAATTCCAGCTGGAATGTCTACTGTGTGATCTTGGCCAACTTAATCTTTCTGAGCTATTTTCACATCTGAGATATGGCAGTAGGGTTGACGATATAACCCATCGTATAGGTATGCATACACTGATTAACTCAATTAATATTAACCGACTTTCTCTCATTCTTAGCAACTAAGATTGAAGCTATTGGTACACAATCCCCTCATGTTAATCAGAATCCTGAAGACTTAAAAACCCTTGAGTGTCTGAAGTTACGGTTGACAACTTCAGCCTACCAAGCAGTGTAACAGGTTAATAGAGATTCCATCTGTACTTCCATTGGTTCTTCACAATGCTATCTGAATAATTTCTTTCAGTGTGCTAGTTTTAGTTTGAACTCTAAATATTGAGAAAAGTTGCAAACGCTGTAGTGTAAATTGTTGTGTCTTTTTTTTCCTGAATCATTTGAAAGTAAGGTGTGGCCAGCATGCCCAGTACCAAACACTTCAGTATGCAGACTGACGTCAAGGACGTTCTCTGGGTAGTCATAGAACAACCATAAAAAATTAAGGACATTGTACCGATTCATCACTACCATCCACTCTTCAGACCCTGCTCACATTCCCCAACAACCTCCTTTACAGCTGTACGATCCAACCCAGAATCATGTGTTGCACTAAGCTGTCATGTCTCTGTAGTCTCCTTCACTCTGGAACAGTTAAGACTTTGACACTTGAAGCCCAGCGTTTTGAAGCACATGCCTCAGTTTGGGTTTGTCTGATATTTCTTCATAATTGGATGCAGGTTATGACTTTTGAGCAGAATATTACAGAAGTACTCTGAGGTCTCAAGCTTTCTACTGGGTGGTAAGTGAGTGATATGTGTCCCACTCCAGGTGATGCTAAGTTTGGTCACTGTTGAGGTGTTCTGGTTTTCCCCTGTAATGCTGTTCCTTCTCTGTTTGTAAGTGGCATTTTGTGAAAGGGTATTTGAGACTATTTGATTATCCAGTTCCTTATCAAATGTATACCCATTCATTTTAACATCTAGTGATGTTTCTTGGCTGAATTAATTATGATGTTTGGCAAACTATAATTTTGGCATTTACACTACATTTATTACACATTTGTTATTAGCATTATATTATTTTAAAAAAGCTTTCTTTTCTCCCCATTTGTATTTGTTTGTTTTTGTGATTACATCAGTATGGATTCATGGTTTCCTGTTTTATTAAAAAGGTCATCATTCACTTATTACCATTATTTATTTTGATATTCAAATTATTCCTGACTTAGTCAATGGAAGTCCTTTCACATTTGCTTCTATGTCTTTTTGCCATGTCCCCATCTTTCTTTAAGCATTTTCTTACACTCCGTGACAAAATGTTTCAGGCTCATCTTATGTTTGTCCTGCCCCAGCCCTGAAATCAACCATTTCTCTAAGAAGCCCTGATTCTTTTTAGTGGGGAATGGTATTTAATCCTCGGGATTTTCTCACATTAAGTTCAATCAAGTTGCTCTTTCTCTGGGTATTGATGGCTATAGATTGTGAGCTCATATTTGACTGACTGTAATCTGAGAAAAATCCTCAGGGTTAAAGTAGGTTACTTTGTAACAAAGACTATTTTTGCTTGCTTGTGCCAGGGTACTACCAAGCTGGATCTACATCGCCTCTTCTGGAGCTTGAGTTCAGATCCTTAATGCTGCAGTGGTTCAAAGCTTGGTCTCTTCTTTGCAGTGCCATTCTCAGAATTAGCCTCAGATTTCCATGTGCGTTTACCTGCTCTGTTCAGGTTTATGCTCACTCTTTCATCACCTTTTCCCCTCCTTTCTCATGCTTGGAATTTTTCCTTACTGTGTTAGGATCCTAGCATGTCTGTTCCAGTGAGAGGATCCTTCAGAGTATCTAGAATCCTGCTGTGTCTGAAGCCCTTAATACCCCTCGTGAGAAACTACAGGTGATAATCCGCACACCAGTCAGAGACTTTTAAGATATGTAAATCAGATTATACGCCTTCCTGGTTGCAGAGTCTCAAATGGGTAACCCAGCACACTGAGAACAAAAATCCAAACACCTTATCTTGGTGTCTCAGGCCCGCATTGTCTGGTGGGGCCTCTTTTTAGGGTTCTATGACCACTGCATGCCTGGTCTGCAAGAGCATTCTCTATATTCCTTCAACAGACCAACCTTGTTCCCACTTCAGTTTTGCACTGAGTATTCCTTGTCTGAAATTCTCATCATTTCCCTCAAACATCCATTCTCTCCTTGGCCAATCAGGGCAGGACTGAATCCTTTTTGAAATTCAGTTGCAGTAATAATGAAGCTGTTTCAGCCTGGTTTTCCAGAGCCATTCTGTTGAATGCTACTACCCTCTCATCCCAAGCCCCTATGTATCACAGGTTTGCCTAATAGCATTTATCACTATTTGAATAACAGTAATCATTTTTCAGTTTCCTCTGTTTATTTTTTTTTACTTTTTTAATTTTTTCAGTATAATTGCTTTACACTCTTGTACTAGCTTTTGAGGTACACCAAAGTGAATCAGCTGTATTTATGCATATATCCCCATCTCCCCTCCCTCCCATGACTCCTTCCCACCCTCCCTATCCCACATCTCTAAGCAGTCACTAATCATCAAATTGATCTCCCTGTGTTATGCAGCAGCTTCCCACTAGCTATCTATTTTACATTTGGTAGTGTATATATGTCAGTGCTACTCTCTCACTTCTTCCCAGCCTCCCCTTCACCTCCCACCCCGTGTCCTCGAGTCTGTGCTCTACGTTTGCATCTTTATTCTTGCCCTGTCACTGGGTTCATCAGTACCATTTTTTAGATTCTATACATATGAGTTAGCATACGGTATTTGTTTTTCTCCCTCTGTTTATTTTCGCTTCTTTCCTAGAATATAATGCTGGGAGAACAGAGACTGCTGAATGCCATGCTGAGAAGTCCTGGCACAAAGTAGTCACTCAACAGATATTTGTTGAATAAATAAATGAAAAAAAAGTTACAACTCAGAAGTACTGATTTAGAATCCTTGCAAAGTACATTCTCTTCCCTTAGGAACCTAGGTGGGGTGCAGGGTGCGAGATGGAGCTAGGAAAACTAAGGGGGAGTCATGGCCCTCTGCATCAGCGTCCTCAGTTGGCAACAGAACCCCATGTCTTATTCATTAATTCACCAGCCCAGCATTCAAAGTGTCCATGAAGATCAACTTTTGGCTTTGTCTGTCAGCCCAGAGTTTACCCTTTTATCCGCTGAGCAAAGCAGGGTGTGCTTTCATTCTATCATGTTTTTGTTGCTGTTTGTTTTTTAGTGCTCATGGATCTTGCAAGACTTGGGACAAACACACACATACACTGCAAAACTAAAACATATTTCAAAAACACCCTCATTGGATCTACGTAGACATTCTTACTAGGGGCAGCATAGTAAAAGTCACTCTCTTGGGATCTAATTTAGAAAATGCTTTTGTATATTATATGCTCGGGAAATGAAAAATTCATAACTCTTTTTGAAGCAAAGCAGGAATAAGTTCCACTCTTTATTTTTTGTTCAACATCAACCATTTGCATGGCAACTTAAGCTCTGATTCTTGTTGTGTACAGGATGCTGGGGCTGCAGCTTAGCCTCCATCTGGTTAATGAAAAAGCATTTTACTTTCTCTCTGGCTCTTTCTTTTCCTCTCAGTCATGCATAAACTGAAAACTGAAAACTCATATATACACATGTTGCAAAAGTCAAGTGTTTGGAAATGTCGTTGTCTTGGCAGATGTAGTTCGTCTTTTGAGCACGGCCAAAATGGTCCCTTGATAACTTCATTTTAACCTTACCAGTATGAATTCTTACTGGAGGGGGACTTCTGCCACATTCTTCAAACTATTCAGGACTGGCACTTGCCATGGGTTTTCTAGGACTTCTCTGGTTCCAGGCAGTGTGTGCCTTCCCGCCACCAACTTTTCTCAATGAAAAATTTTTTTTTAAATTTAATTTTTCAAGCCTTACTGCAGACTTTAGGCCAACCAGCTGTGTTCCATATTGTAAATTGGTTTTGACTCAGGTTTGCATTTTCACTCAAGCCTGACACTAAGGGTTTTGCAAACCTGATTTTCCGACCATTCTCATATATCTATGCACATGATTCATGCTGATGTACATGTGTAGCATGCATAATGTTTGCTTTTGGTGGAAATCAATTCCAAGAGGCGCACTTTGGAATCAATTTTCTGAAGGCTGATTCTCTTATATTTATCGCCTTTAGGTAGTATGTAGTATATACCCAAAAAGCAAGATCAGTCATTATTTGTCGTCATGGTAGAAGAGGCAGCAGTAGCAATACTATCTTTTTCAAGTAAAAAATATAGTCCATTGTCACCAAATAATTTAAATTTTTCTCTTGGACAGATTTTAGGGAAGTCATACAAAAGAGGAGAATATATTTGGATTTATTTTGGGGTAGTAAAGCATGATCTTCACATCCCTCTGGTGGTGAAAAAGAATCTCATCATGTAACTGTGAACAAGCTATAAAAGTTTTATATAATAAAGAATCTGTCTGGTCTTTGTCCCAGACTCCTGGCACAGAGTTTCTAAAACCCTTGGAACTTCCTGAGTGATAGAATGTCTTCGTTATTCACGAGTACCTTGGATCATTCCTGAGTTTATGCTAATGAGATGATTCTGGTGGGTCCCTAGAGAGCTTCAGGATGGGGGCTGGTCACCAGAAAGACCAAGCACATGATTAGAGTTGCGACTTGACCCAGCCTGACCTCCAGGGAGGAGAGAGAAAGGTGAATGGAGAGAGAGTTCAATCACATGGCCAGTGATGTAATCAGTTGTATCTGTTTAATGAAACCACAATAAAATCTCTGGACACTGAATCTCAGGGGAGCTTCTTGGTTGATAAACACACTGACATGCCAGAGGGTAATGTGCCTTGATTCCATGAGGAGCGGACCTGGAAGCCCCAAGTTTGGGACCCTCCCAGACCTCACCCCAGTCTCTTCATTTGAAGGTCCCAAGTTGTATCCTTTCAAATACAACTGTCATTGTTAAGTATAGCACTTTCCTGAGTTCTGTGCATGGTTCCCATGAATTACCTAACCTGATGGGGTCGTGGGGACTCCCAATTTTGTTGCCAGTTGGTCATAAGTGGGGATGACTGGGGACCCCCCTGAGCTTGTGGCTGGTGTCTGAAGTGGGGACAGTCTTGTGGAGGATGATGACCTTCACTGTGGGGTCTGTGCTAAGTCCTGGTCATCAGGGTCAGAACTGAATTGCAGTACATCAGTTACTGTCAAAATAAAAGTAAAATAAAAATCTTTGAAGCAGGGTAAAAGACAGAGCTAGTACAAACATCGGGTCATATTTAAAGACCTTTCAAGTGTGAAAGGGTGATTGGACAGGCTGAAGACAGGCTGATCATATAGAAAGCACCCTTTCCCCTCCCCCTCACAGGACACTAGTATCTAGTTCCATTTATCGATATGGGTGGGGATTTGTTTTGTGTCCATAAAAGTTTTGGGGACTTCCCTGGTGGAGCAGTGGTTAGGAATCTGTCTGCCAATGCAGGGGACACGGATTCAATCCCTGGTCTGGGAAGATCCCCACATGTCACGGAGAAAGTAAGCCCGTGAGCCACAACTACTGAAGCCTGTGTGCCTAGAGCCCATGCTCCACAACAAAAGAAGCCACTGCAATGAGAAGCCTGCGCATTGCAATGAAGAGTAGCCCCTGCTTGCTGCAACTAGAGAAAGCCTGCACACAGCAATGAAGACCTGCACACAGCAACAAAGACCCAACAGAGCCAAAAAAATAAAAATTTAGAAAAACGTTTTGGGAAATCTGGGAACATGAACTAGTGCTTCGGAGACAGATGGCAAGTTCCAGCAAAGCACTGGGGTGGGGAACAGGTCTCCCGCCTAGGTTGTGTGGAATATACACTTGTGCTGCTTGAAATTTGCAACCCAGGCAGCAACAAGAGGCATAAAGAATGGTATCCTCATAATGAGTCCTGTACACAGTGATGGTCAGACTCCTCTAGCGGCTTCAGGACTGTGATGTGACAGGTGGGACCAGGAGCTGCAAGGGAGGCACAGTCAATGCTGAGAGGTAACTGTGCCTGGCACCCTGGTGAGGTGCTCAAATGAGACACCACTTGGGAAAGCCTGCAGAGAGCTGGCTGACGGGGTTCCTGGGAGCACGCAAGGGAGGGGCCTGGCCGTGCTGTTATCCATGTGGATTCCTGTGTAGGTAGAGACCAGTGAGGCTGGCGGCATTGGGGTATGATGGAATTTTCTGGATATATGGCAAGCGGCTAATGCCCCTTGGGACAATCACTGAATGAGATTTATAAACAACATTTATTTTAAGTTTCAGGCAGGCTTGGATGTGCTCCCCACCAGGCAACATAAAAGCCTGTGGATCAGAGCAAGGGAAGGCTTGCAGGCAGTTCTGCAGGGAAAACGAAATGCTGGAAAACCTGATTAGTTTTAGTCCAGTCCTCCTGCTGAGACCTAAAAAGCCTGGACAAAAAAAAAAAATCTGTATGAAGGAACCAGAACGCTATCAGAAGAGCAAGGAGTTGAGCACAGAGCCTGGACCAGGGAGGCCAGTGTTTGGTGCCATTTTTCCTCTGGAGGCGTGTATTCTGTGCTGTTTAATACGATACTAGCAATGTCAGGGTTTTGAGCACTTGAACTGGGGCTAGTGTAAATTTTTATTTAATTTTTTATTTGAATTAATTTTATTAATCTATAGCTAAGTTAAAATAGCCCCGTTCAGTTACTACCTGACCTATTGCACACCCACAAGGTCCTGGGGAAGGCAGGGTGGCAGGACATGAATGCTGGCCTATCCCAGAGTAACTGTCTCAGAGAACTTAGGGAGATTCGTTTCTTTCTCTGTGTTCAGTTTCTTCATCTATAAAAGGGAGTAAATACAATTGTTTCATATATGATTGCCTGCATATAGTAGACATTCGATAAAGATTAGATGGAAAAATCCGGAGATGAGTTGGAAAAAACCTACACCACCTTTGAAAGGTGAGTTTTCTTCAAAAACAAATGCTAACATTCATGGTATTGAACTTATTTATGCTTTTATTTGCTGTCAAAAATCCATCCACATTTTATATTTGGAAAATAAAAATATATTTCACAATGTAGATGCTCTAAAGAAACTGCTTTCTTAGGGAGCTGCTTAAGGTTGACTACATTATCCAAAAAATATATCATGACTTTAACTTCAGATGAAATTATCTGGGAAATAAAGGGTTGTTTTCCTCCCACTTGGAGTCCTTTTTCTCGTTTTTAATAATAAAAAAAGTTAAAGTCCAATCAGCTGCAAAAAGTAGCATGTTCTGGTGCACACAAGCTTGGGAAGCCTCTTTCAGAGACAGTCTTGGTGCCACAATGAGGGCCATGTGTACTGCTCTGTGGGCAAGCGAAACAGTGCTTCTCAGGCCCACTTTCCACTCACGTGTTAAGAGCCCGCTTGTGATTGTGATTTCAGGTTTGTCACCATGAGACACAAGCAGAAAATAATGTTCAACTGCTTTTGATTATAAGAAAAGAGGCCTCCTATTGTAATTATGAACTTTAGCTGTGCACTAGCAGAGAGTGTTCACCAATGCACCAAGATCCTGCCAGTAAATGACTGTGTACCATGGTAATGCTCTTTGCACCAGACCAAATCATTCAAAATGATAAATGATATACCTTCCCTTTCAAGAATAAAGAGATGCTTGGGAAAGACATGGAAAAGGATAAACATGAGGGTTTTTAGCATACCCCCAGTTGTCTCACCATCGCCATATTAAGAGGTGTCAGTCCGGGAGTGCAGGAGGCGTGCCAGCCTTGAGCTGCGCCCCATACACACTGCTCCCACTTCAGCCCGACACCACCCTTGAGGGATTACGTTTGCGTTTACTTTGTAGTGTCAGAGAATTGGGGGCTTGGGGCTGGTTGATAGGAGAGTTTAGAGTCAAATCCCATCCTCTGTCTCCAAAGCCAATGATCTTCTCTGCTGACTCCTTTCCCAACGGGTTGCATTAAAGAACAAGAATCCTACATCTTGAGGGGCTTCTATCCCAAGAAAGTTGAGTGTACAAGATTGAAAATAAGTTTGCACCAAGATGTGTTTGTGCCACCCCATGAAAAATATCATAAAGTCTGAAAAAAATTTCCAATAAAATAAAATGCAGTCATTACTGTGCTCTGGGTATTGTCCTATAGAGTTTTATCTAGGAACCCGATAAGGTTGACAAGAACCATATGAGGGAAGTTCTGGTATCATTCCCTTCCACAGATGAGGAAACTGCCCCAGGCAAGGCCAGTGACTTGCCCAAGGCCCCACAGCTAGTGGTGGTGGAGGAGCTGGAACTCAGAGCTCAAAGTCTGGTTTCAGAGTCTACACATCTCTTAGTCTAATAGAACAGTTGGTAAAGAACATCTGGTGATGTCTTCAGAGTGCTGTTTCTTTTGATGCTCTTCAAAGTTGAGTCTCATCAAGGCATCATTCAGTAATTTATTTGGAATATTCCTCCAAAGAGTATTTTATAAAAAGAGGAGAAAACCTGGAAAAGGTGCAGACCTGGAAAAGGCCAAGACTGCCTGGTACTGTGGACTCTGCCCACTTCCAGAGACAACTGGCCTTTCAGTCTTGGACACTGGTTGCTGCAGGAGTTCAGACGTGAACTTGACCTTGGTAAGAGGACATCTGGGAGCCATCCCTCTCTAGTCTCCTGACTATTTATGAGAACTTTTTTCCTTCTTCTCCTGGAGCTCCAAGTTTGTTTTTTACCTTGAGTACACTTCGTCATGTTGATGATTGCACTTAGCTGCTAATGTCAGCTACTGAAAGCTGAATGAAGCCACAGCTGCCCTCTAACTAGTGCCCAAATGCTGCGAGTGAGTTTTTGGAACTGATCTGGCCTCTGATGCCCTGCTCTTATTCTCCTGCCCTCATTTCCCTTCCTTCCATTTTTAAAAAAAAATCTTAATAGTGTTTGTATTTTTGTAAACTGCCTTGAATCATTATTTGAATAAGCCTACTTATAAATATTTAAATGGTAATATTTTTTGTTTTATGTAGATATGGGTGTCTGATTTTCTTTCTCTTTCTCTTTTTCCGTTATTTCCTTCTAGGACACAGGGCAAATGGAGTTTTGATAAAATGTTGTCATGCAGTTCTGCTAGGTAGAAATCAAAAAGAAAACATATCTTATTGGATGTAATTCCTAGCTTCTGGCTCAAGAATTTTCTCGAAGATTTTTCACCTGGCCCTGACCTGTTAAACACAAGTCAGGATGTACCCTGAGCACCTGAAAGTCAAATGTGCTTTTCACCTTTTACATTCTAGTCAGTGAAGTGGTGAATTCAGGGGGAGGTATAGGAACAGAGACAACAGCAATGTGTCTTTGTTTACTCATTCATACCTTCATTTATTTAACAGGTATGTATTTTTGAGTACTTTATACTAGTGTACACATTTTTTATAAGTGCTTGACACACATCAGGGAATAAATGAGGCAAAAATCCCTGCCCTACATAACAGGAGAGGGAGGAAAGAGAAATAACCAATAAGCATCCTAAATGAGTATAAAAGTAAACACATGGGAAAACATAACTAATAAACATAATTAATAAATAAGGATAGAATCAGCAAACTACAGCCTATGGGCCAATCCCACCTACTCCCTATTTTTATACAATGGCTAGGAATTGGTTTTACATTTTTAAATGGTTGAAAAATTATCAAAAGAAGGATAATGTTTTGTGATGTGTGAAAATTATATGAAGTACAAATTTCAGTGTCCATAAATAGAGTCCTTGGAACAGAGCCATCCTCATTCATTTACATAGTATATTTGGCTGTTTTTGCCCTAAAACAGCAGTTTTGTAGTTTCAGCAGAGACTGCACAACCTCCACAAGCCATAAATATTTACAATCAGGCCCTTTAGAGAAAAGATTTGCTGCTTGTACTGTACATGATATCCTCTCACCGCAATGTAAAATGATTATAATTAGTAATAATGTCTTGCCTGCGTAACAACCCTAGATACTTTCTGTTTATGGGATAGCCATTATAAAAACTGTAAAATATATAGAACTGATCCCTACATATGAAAGCACGCAAAAACAATGTATGGAGAAACAGTCGATAGAATTAAATACATTTATTAAAAAGAAAAAGACTGAAAACTAATGAGTCAAGTGTTCATCTCAGCAATTTAAAGAAAAGAGAGAGAGAGAGAATAGAAGATATTAAGGAATTAGAAAACCAGAAACAGCAGGGAGGATTAACAAAAGCAGAAGCTAATTTTTTTAAAGAAATGAAGTCCACAGACTCTGGTAGGTTTATTTAGGAAGAATGAAGAAAACAACAAAGGCCACTGGAAGGAAAGCGAGACTTGGATGTAACTGAACCACACGTGAAAAATCATAACCAAATACAATGACAATTTTATGCTAATAAATTTTAAAACATAGACAAAATGGTCTTTTTTCCTAGAGAAATCTGCACTTTCAAAATTGACTATAGAAGAAACAAGTTCCTACTGTATATCACAGGGAACTATATTCAATATCCTGTAATAAACCATTAATGGAAAAGAAAAAAATTGACTATAGAATAAATAAAAAATAGATTTACAGCCATAAAAGAAATTAGATCAGCAGTCAAAATCATTGAACAAAAAAGCACAAATATCAGATGATTTTATAACTGATATCTACTAAATTTTCCAAGAACAGAGAACTTCTTATCTTTTAAGACTGCTTCACAGAAGAGCAGCAAAGAGAAAACCCAATGAGGCAAAGAGGCCAATCTCGTTATGAATGTAAATGCAAAAATCCTACAAAAACGTTTACAAACAACATGCTTTGATGTATACTATATCACACATAAGTACGCTTCACTGGAAAATTGCAAAGGTTAATATTAGGAAATATGTTAACATAATTAATTATGGTAAAGATTAAATAAGGAAAAGCATGTGATCCTCAGTGCAGAGAAAAGCATTTGATGAAATTCTATACTTACTCTTATGAAACACATTAAGAAACTAGTAATAGAATGGAACTTCCATAGCCAGGTAAAGCTTATCTACTGAAAACCTCCAAAAAATATTACTATTTAGCAGGAGAAGATTTAAAACAGTTCCTTTAAAATCAGGCATGAAGTTTCACTGACCACTTTCACAGTTCAAGTCAGCTTTGTTCTGCAGGGTCTGGCCAGCACAACAAGACGGATGGGGAAAGAGACATACAATTGGAAAGTAAAACAAAAATCAAAACTGTTTTTTTGTTTTTTGCAGATGCTGCATTATCTATATGGAAAATGCAAGAGAAAGACCCATAACCACAGAAGAATATTATTTTCATTATATACGAAGATTTATGCAAATGAGTAAGAAAAAGGCAATCATCTTAGTCCTTTGGGGCCGCTGTACCAGAATATCATACACTGGGTGGATGACAAACAACAGAAATGTGTTTCTTACAGAAATTTCTGGGACTTGGGCTGTAAGTCCAAGATCAAGGTGCCGGAGGATTTGATGCCTGGTGAGGGCTGCTTCCTGATTCATAGATGGCTACCTTCTTGCTGTGCACTGATGTGGTGGTGGGGTGAGGGAGTTCTCTGGGGTCCCTTTCACAGGGGCACTAATCCCTTTCAAGAGGGCTCTACCCTCACGACCTAATCACCTCCCAAAGGCCCCACCTCCAAATACCATCACACTGGGGGTTAGGTTTCTACATACAAATTTTGGGGTGGAGGGTACACAGACATTCAGCTACAGCAAAAGTGCAATAGAAAAAATATGGGCAAAAGAAGAGATCATTCCTCAAAAAGAGAACCTGAGTGGTCTGAAATGTAAATAATAAATGAAATAATTCACAACCATCAGATTGGAAAAACTCTTGGGTCTGATCATTCCAAGTGTTGGTAGGAGGTAGAGTGGTGAGTGGTTTAGCGATATTGGAGGAATTCAGTGCTAGAGAAATAAACATGTGATCACGAAGAGGCCTAACAAATGTGTGTCTGTAACAGCAAAAAAGTCTGAAAAACCACCTAGTTGTCCACCTATGAGGAATTGGATAAGTTGTTGTATATTCATACAGTGCAATAATGTGAATCAGCCGTAATGAATAAGCTAAGCCGTGGGTATCAACATAAAGCCATCTGAAAACACCTGTTGAATGCGGAAAATCAATTATTGCAAAGGAAAGCATATCTTCATACAAAGTTAAAACACACACTACCATATTATAAATTGGTTTTGAATGCTAAATAGTGAGGTAACGGTATAAAAACATGGGTCTGATAAATCCCTACACATTTCAGCAGAGGGGTACCTTCCGGGCAGGAAAGGGCACAGGTCTCACCTGTACAGGTGAGGGTGTACTGAAGAAACAAGTAATTGTGGCAAAGACTTAATGTGAGACTCATAGGGGTGAGCAGGTGATACATTATTGCCTATACTTGGGCTTTATTTTTTGCGGAAGAAAAAAAGGAGGGAGGGTGGGCATAGTTTATGGCAGCTGTGAAGGTCTGGTTCCCTGCGCCTCTCCTTGGGGCCCATGTTAGCAACCACATTCTGCAAAGATGCTGAAGTGAAAACCCTCAAGCAGGCTAAGTGAGGTGTGGGGCGGGGTGATTCCAGGGCTGCCTGGGCCAAGGCTGGGGGGTGAGCTGGGCCCTTGGGCTCAAGTGGCCCTCTGGGGAAGACCTAGGCCTCATATGGGCCCTATTTCTCTGTAGGAAGAAAGAAAACAAAACAGAAAACAAAGCACTGGCTGGGATGCACAGGCCTTTTTAAAGCCCATTTTGGCGCTTCCAAAACCAAACATCTGGGGCTGGAATCCCTAACCTCATCCCTAAGGCAGAGCTTCTGGGATGGAGCAATATTTGAACCGTCAGGAGGGTTTGTGACGCATAGACGCTGACCTGCCCTCCCTTCCCCCTCTGCCTCCCCAGGCCCTGACTCAGCAGGTACAGGGTGGGCCCCACAAGGTGCATTTCTCACAAGTTCCCAGGGGAGGCGGGGAGGAACTCGTGTCAAGGCTGCTGACTCAGGGAACACACTTTGAGAAACACTGCTCTAATCACACCTGTCCTGCACCCCCGTCACTTTTTGGAGTGGGGGCGGGGAGAAAGAGGGCAGGGACACTGTGGGTTCCATTAAATACAGGCAGGGAGGTGGCAGGAAGACACACGCACACAGGGCGTGCGTGGGGACTGGGGTCCCTCTGGGTGGCAGGAGCTGGCCTGGGCCAGAGGAGGGGCACCTAGGCTCACAGGCTGAGGCCTGACCTCACTTCTGCAGCTTCATGGTGATTATTCTTGGACAGGGCCTCAGAAGCTCAGGTGTGTAAAGTGGGCCACTTTCCTTAAGCCTCACAGCCTTCACAAAGACACGCTAGTGAATGGTTTCTCTCCCCCTTGTTTCTCAAGCTCCGCCAAATTCTGGCTCTACATTTAAACTTATATATATATATATATATATATATATATAAGTTTGTATATATAAAATTATTTACTTATTTAATTATTGGCTGTGTTGTGTTTCCGTTGCTATTCACGGGCTTTCTCTAGTTGCGGAGAGTGGGGGCTACTCTTTGTTGTGGTGCACAGGCTTCTCATTGTGGTGGGTTCTCTTGTTGCAGAGCACAGGCTCTAGGTGCGTGGGCTTCAGTAGTTGTGGCACGTGGGCTCAATATTGTGGCTCGCGGGCTCTAGAACACAGACTCAGTAGTTGTGGCGCACGGGCTTCGTTGCTCCGAGGCATGCGGGGTCTTCCCAGACCAGGGCTGGAACCCACGTCCCCTGCATTGGCAGGCGGATTCTTAACCACTGTGCCACCAGGGAAATCCCTGGCACTACGTTTTTTTTCCTAGGCAGTAAAGGGATCTTCCACAGGTGTGGAAGAAGACAGCCCCAAATAAGAAAGAAGGACTGAAGAAAAAGAAACTTAGCTTAGCTTCCAACCTGTTAGCACCCAGTTGAGAATTGTTGGCTCTTAGGAAACATGGGGGTTTTGTTCTATTTAGTTTGATTTCCATTTGACAGCTGCCACAGAGATTCACACAGAATTTAATTATTGTGAATTCAGTGAGATCTCCATGCTGCTCTTTTTGTTGTTGTGTTGTTTTGGTTTTTCTTTTTTAAGGCACTGTGTTAAATATCTTACTTTCATTATCTCATTTAACCTTTTCTTTTTTCAATTGAAGTACAGTTGATTTATAATGTTGTGTTAGTTTCAGGTGTGCAGCAAAGTGATTCAGTGATAGATATAGTTATAGGATACACTTTTTCAGATTCTTTTCCCTTATAAGTTCTTACAAAGTATTGAGCATAGTTGCCTGTGCTATACAGTAGGTCCTCGCTGGTTATCTATTGTATATATAGTAGTGTGTATATGTTAATCCCTAGCTCCTAACACATACCGCCCCCACCCCTGCCCGCCACCCAGTGTTGTTTATGTGGATGGAGATTTGTTTCTCTTTGGCTCTGCAGTAAACCACGGAGGCCGGCTGGGCCGCGGGACGTGGCGGGAAAGAGACACTCCTGCGGTGGGGCTCGGGTGCTGTATCCGATCTCACCTCATGCACTGATGGCCCCTGGACAGCTCTGGGCCTTGCTGTGCACAGCTTGGGTGGGTGTTGTGGGTGCTTGGAAATACCCAAGAGTAAATGAAGCTCATGTCATGCCTTCTGGACATTAGAACCAACATACTGACTCAGCCGAACCTGGCTAAGGTGCTTGGTCACTGTGACATCGGTCCAGCAGACAAGGGTTTGCAGTCGCAGACCTGGAAAGATGATAAAACAAAAATCCAAGACAGTTCACTGCAACCGTGTGCGTGTAACAAGCTGGCCCTGCCCCAGCTCTGCTTGCCTGGTCCCAGGGCAGGGATGTCAGTAGTGGTTCTGCAGCTCTCCCCTCTTCTCCACACTGCATGGCCCCCTGCCCTCATCTTCACATCCCAAGCACATGTGTGAGGCTCTTGGGATGAGGCATAGTGGCAGGAATGCTTGCCTCCTCAGGGATCTGCTGTGTCCCCAAGGCCGTGACCACGACATCCCCTTGGCATGCACACACCACGCCAGGCAGTGACTGGCACTCAGTGCTCCCAGGCCTTGTGTGATGAGCTGACGTGTTGAATAAAAAGTAGCCAGTGGGGAAAAGTCACCCTCATGGGCCCTGCTCCAAAGCCCATCTGGTGCAAACCAGGCTGCAGGGAGCCGGGTCATGACCAGATATGACTAGACATGGAGAAGGGGCCTGTGCTCTGATAATAGGGACCCTTCCATTCCAGCAAACCATCCAGGGGGCTGTGGGGTTTCTGCCAGGTAGACCTGGAGACCACAAAATCTTTGACTGCCCTGTAGCTTGCAAAAGACCAAACCCGAACAAAATCCCAAAACTCATGCCAGTGCCTAACCTGTTTGCATAAAGATGGTGTTAAGCTGAGTTTTGTCTTAGCAAGCCTCCTTGTTCATGTGGGAGAGAGAACTACGAGGCAAAAATAATGGTGGCAGAGGGGTAAGAGGTCAGGACAGGGAAAGAAAATGACAGTCAAGGAAGCTTGATTTGCCAGTGACTGATTCCAAGTCATCTGATCCCAGGCACGCTACCATCCTTGTGACCATGAACTTGACTGGACCCAGATGTGGTGAAACATTATCCTAGATGTTTCTGTGAGGGTATTTTTGGATGCCATTAACATTTAAGTTGGTGGACTTAGAGCAAAGCAGATTGCCTTCCATTATGTGGGTGGGCCTTGTCCAATCAGTTGAAGAGAGCAACACTGACCTCCCCCGAGCAAGAGGAAGTTCTGCCAGCAGACAGGTGGCCTTCACACTACAACCGCAACATTGAGCCCTGCTGGAGTCCCCAGCCTGTGGTCTCACCCGGTCGATTCTGGACCTGCCAGCCTCCACAATCATGTCAGCCAATTCCTGACAATTAATCTCTTTCTGTCTATGTAGACATATTGGTTTTGCTTCTCTGGAGAACCCTGACTAGCACCCACCCTTCCCTGTGCAGAACTAGGGTGCGCCCCCCCCGCCCTGCCCCAGCCTACCTGTGAGGGACAGCGGACCAGACAGTCAAGCTTGGGAAGGAGGAAAAAGTAAAGCAAGGAGCACGGAGAGATTCCAGCAGATCCCAAGTGTGTTTGTTCATCTTTCCAAGGAGAAACTCCATTCCTTCCATCAGATTTTCAAAAGATTTATCTGTGGTCAAAAGAAGATGAACAATGAAGGTGAGGAGCATCAATGGGAAAGCCTGCGAGAGGGAGAAAAAATTCACCAGACTGAGGAAAATAAGAAGGGAGGAAAGGCAATCCAGACAGTCCTACATTTAAAGAAGCGTAATTTATTCTTTATTTCTCCCTCTCCGCAGGCATGTGGACATACGATTGCTTGTTTTAAAACTCAGAACCTTAAAAAAGACCATAGCTGCATTTAAAAACAAATCAATGGGCCTCTCTTCCAGGAATCTCCATACCTATAATCTGCAGAATCTACAGTTTTCTTAAGCTGAACTGTTTGGTTTAGACTGAGGAGTTCAGAAAGGAAGAGAAATGTTTTTTTTCCTTTCCCCATTTCACCCAATCAGTAGCAATCCTCCTTATTTTGGCAATATTATACCTTGAAGCCCAGTTATTCAAGTAGTGTTTGGTCAAATAAGGTGATACTCACATAAGATTTATCCATCCATCTACAACTGTTATCCAGGGCTATTACATATACAGCAAGATTCATTTATAAATCAATCAGCAAGATGCTACTTAATTAAAATCTCCAGTGAACAAACAGAATTTACAGTTTTTAAAATTTTAGATACCTACAATTAGAGAGTATGTCTAAAACTCCAGAGGGTAAATTCCATGCTATGTGTGGCTCTCAATAAACATTTCATTGAACAAATAACAGCAGCCATATCCTTTGGGGACCTGCCAAAAGAGCAGAGTAGAAACGGTCCCCTCTGAATATTCACGAAGTTCTTCCCAGAGTTGCACTGGCCAGAAGATGGAGTGATTTCCCGGAAGATTTGATGACTACTACTAACAACAGCAACAACAGTATTTGCCAAACACTGTGCTAAGCAGTTTCCATAAATGCCAGTTCACAGTATTTTTCTTATGAAATCTTCCCGGCAACCCCCTGAAACTAGTGCCACGGTGACTCTCTGTTTCAGGCGAAAGCCTGGGCTCAGAGCTGGTAGGGAAATGCCCAGCCCCCCAGTGGAGATAGAGCACGGGGAGGATTTGCACCCAACCAGTCCACACTGGACAGAGCAAATCTGCCCCGTGTTCACAGCCGATCTCAATGGGAGCAGAGGGGAGAAAGAACTGGAAGTGTGGAGGGGGAGCTTCTTATGGGGCACTGGGTGAACAAGCCATACCTCACAGCTCTGCCTCAGTGTTTGCCTGGGAATCTCAGACCCAGAGGACCCACTGGCCGACGAGTTACTGTGTGTAGTCTGAGGAAATAAGGTATTTGTCTGACTATTGTTCGTTCTCATGTTAATTCTGTATGAGACGTCCGGCTCCCTCTAAGACACTCCATATGGTTGATGACGTTTACAAGAGTTTAGGTGGTGTGTTTTCAGTTTCTTTCTTGTCTGAAGTTGTTCTTGATGAACAAGGAGGCCCCTTTGTTGAGTTTTAATAGTCAAAGTTACATCTTTCGTCACTCTCTGGCAACGTTTCCAGAGTGTTCTGTAAGCTATGATTCGCTCTGAAGGCGGGAATGCCACGTTGGCTCAGGTGTGTGCAGTTGGTATGGCTGATATTCCATCAGAGATGCAGCTGGGCAGCTCCGGCTGCAGTAGACCACATCAAAGCTCTCTTTGTGAATTACAGTCCTGGGTTGGGTAGCCGCTCCAGGTTCTGCAGGGGCTTGCTTCAGACATCATTAAAACTCTTACTCAGAAAACAAGCTGGGAACGCGTCGGTGTTGGCCTTGGGAAGCAGCGTGGGCACATTCGTCCTGTTGAAGATTGTTACGAAGAGGGCTCCTATCTAGTAGAGGGTTGTTTTTGACTGATGCATTTGGGATTCGCAATCAAGGAGACTCTTGCTTGAACTCTCTGATACGCATGCGCGATAGTACCTCAAGCCACGATTCTGTCACATTAACACAGCATTCCGTGGCCTGCGTCCGCAGCTGCCTCCATCACCCACCTCCAGCCCCCAGCTCGGCAGTGACACACCATCGTGCAGATCAGGCATCCAGGGCTGCTTCTTGTGGGTCCTGATCAGCAAGGACACTGGTGAAACCAACATTTGTTGCTGAAGTGGTGAGCTAACCAATATTCAGTTCTCAGTATATGTTAGGTACTTTTGCAAGTTGATTCTTCACAGCAACTGTATGAAGTGTAGGTACTGCTCTCATTCCCATTTGACAGAAGAAAAATAGAGGCGAGAGGTTGAATGGCATCCCCATGTTCACAAAACTGGGCAACGGCAGAGCTCAAATTGATGCCAGCTCTGATAGCACCCATACCTGGACCTACCTTTCTGGTGCCAGTGGCCACTGACATCCTCAGGCCCAGGAGGGGATTGACTTGACACAAGGATGCTCTTGCTAGCACCTTGAGAAGTTAGCAGTACTGAAGAGTTTTTGACTCCTTGGTTCAACCTGCAGAGTCATCGGCTAGTAGCATCCCGGTAGTTGGGATACTGGAGGCTGCAGCATGGACTTGAGCTGAGACACTTCGGACCCTGGTGGCCGCAGCTTGAACCCTGGCTCTAGTGCCAGCTAGCTGTGTGACCTTGGTTAGTGTCTTCACTGATAACATTGGAATAATAATAATACTTCACCTACAGGGTTGTCATAAGAAATAACTGAATCGCTTTGTTGTACACCTGATACTAACACAACATTGTAAATCAACTATATTTCAGTTTTAAAAAAATAAATAAAAGAGAAAAACATTTTTTAAAAAAGGGAATAACTGAGAAAAAACATCTAAAGTGGGCTTAGGTGCACAAGAATGGTGGCTATTTTTCAGTGCTAGACCTTTAGGAAGTGGCCCATCCTAAAAAGTAACCTAACCTTGGGCTTAAAATAGTATTTTAACTGAAAATTATTTTATGTTTATGAATTTCAAAAAAAGAACTGTAAAGTTCCTCGTGATGACACAATAGCTGTGCTAACTCTTCCAACACGTGGATGGCAGGGTTATGAGAGGAAACCATCTCAGGCCTCTTTGGTTTGAATTTTACTTTCATGAAACCCACATGCTTTGATTTGGATTTGGTGGGTGCTATCAAAGGCCACACTGAGTGCTCCCACCCTCTGAGGCGATAGCGTGAAGAGAGCCGTGGGCAGAAGCAGCTCACTACACCCTCCTCGGAGATGGAGTCTCACACTCACCCTTTCCACTCCCACAGCTGCCCAGCCAGTCGTCCAAGTTGGCATCAAGAGCCCATCACTTTGCCAAGGGAGAAAATCAGATAGATCAGCATGCCCCACCTCGGCAAAGCTCAAGGAGTATATCCCATCCTGCAGCAATTTCTCTAGTGGGCACACAGCCCCTGACTTCACTTGTGCAATGAAGCTTGTAGGAGCCAAGCACAGGAGCTGGGAACAATTTTTCCTGCTTCCATCCAATTCCAGGCATGGCTGCCATTCTCATTTCTGTGAATGCCTTCCCCAAAATAGTAACCACATGGGATTTTACAATATCCCAGATGACGTGGGCCATACTTGCTGAGACTACGTTTTATAGCACCTGTCAGGGTGGGGTGTGGATGGGCAACAGTGAGAAAGGCCAGGCTGGGGGGAAGGGAAGTCCTGAGCACTGCAGAGCCATGGGTGGGGAGGGGGGAGCAGAAACTGGGTCATCAGTGGAGGGCATTCAGAAGACTACAGTTGGTGTCCAGACACCCGTGCCATCAATGGAGGGCAGTCATGAGACCACAGCTGGTGGCAGCCAAGGCTCCAGGAGGGAGCTCATGGAGCAGATGATGGGATCCAGGGCCCAGGAATAGGGAAGATGCAGTGACACAGGTCACTGGCAACCTTGGATCATGAGTGCAGAGGTGGGAGCTGGCAAGGACAAGAGCAGTGCCCACATGCCATGGATTGTGGTGCAAAAGTGGGTGCTTCCTTATAGAGAAAAGGTGCAAGTTCAGGCCCCAGATTAAGCCCAAGCTCACTAGAGACTAACCACAAGGTCAAGCCTCATATATCCACTCATCATCCATCCATCCATCCGTCCATCCACCCATCTACTCATCCATCATCCACTCATCCATCCATTATATTCTTTTTAATCATTTGGCATGGTACTGGGGATAAAAGAAAAAGATAAACAATGAAATTTAATTTCTCTTCTTATAGCTCATTGCTCAAGGTGTGGGGGCCGGGGGAGGGGGGGACAGTGGTGAGTCATTTGAGCCAAGGAAATACCCCCTCCTTCAGTGACTTCCACCTCCTGCCTCCCCATGGGAGCAGTAAGGGTCCTGTCTGTTATACTTGAGGAACCACAGTGAGGAAGGCTGGGAAGGCAGGGGCGAAGCAAATCATCACCTCTCCTTCGTGGAATGTGAGATCCACTTGAGGGTGTTTTAACTCCTCCTGTCCATTAAAAAACAAAAAGAAATAGTAGCAGTCAGAAGAGCACTGGAATTCAGAAACCCAGTGTATTAGTCTTCTATTTCTGCAAAAAAAAGAAAAATACTACAAATTTAGCAGGTAAAAAAACAGAAATTTATTATTTCACACTTTTGGTGTCAAGAGGATGAAACTTCCTGCCCCACCAAACTCACAGAACTAATGATAACATTTCCTATTACCCACCTATTACCTAGAGTACGCAGATATTTTGTGTGTATTATCTCCAACCGACCTGAGACACCAACAAGAGAGCAGGGGTTTTTCAGATGTGGGATCTGAGACCCAGAGAAATTCTACCCACTTCCTGCTATGCATTCTTGAAAAGCAAGCCTGGTGGGTAACCTCCAAGCCCAGTGTTAGCCCTCAAGGGGTTGGGGGGACTCATGCTGTCTGGGATAAAGAGAAGAAGGTCTAGCTGGGACCATCAGGATCCCAGAGAAGTCAGCCTTGTTCCAGCCTAAATAGTTAGCATCAATACTAGCCTTTATAGACATTAAAACTAGCTCTGGCTTTCCTGTGGTGTGCAGATAACAATAATTATTATAGGAGAAGTTATTTGGCACATACATTGTGAAAAGTGAAAACAGTGGTAAAAACATTTTCAGAAATGTTTCCCTTCCTGAAGATCACAGCCATTCAGGGACCACAGACCATGTCCTGTGACACTGCCCTTCACTTCTCCTCCATGTGTATGAACACATGAATTGGGGGTTCTCTTTACCTAGACAACTTAGATGTTTTCTCTCTGCCAACTGACAGAATGAGGCTTTTGAACCTCCTGAAGAACGAAATCTTTTCTAGATTCCAAGATAACACATTTTTTGAACAAATATTAATGCTCTTGTGCTTTTCACCTTCTCTGATGTGACCTTGTGCCTCTCAGCCTAGACATTTATAGGTAGAGAGCAAAGAGAAAGAGGCGATGGATAGCTTTTAACTTCCAAACCAGACTTTTGAAGTGCTTGGTGAGAAAATGGTCTTGCAAGCCAGGCTTTGTAAAGAAAGAGGGAAATTTGAAATTACCAAAGTTGCCTTCAAATATTAAGAGCAAAGATGCAGTCTGACTGATGTGTCCTTTCAACCTGGGTAGAGAGACCCAAGGCTTTGCATTAGGGAGGCAGAGAGGGGCCCCCGCCTAGGGATGAGCAAGGGGAGGTGGAGTGGAGAGAGAGAGGCTTGGAGGGAAGGACAAGGCCCAGTGGGGGATGTTATCAGCCCTCTGTGGGAACATGCAGACCCGGGATGGAGTGAGAGGGAGCTGGACACAAAGTGGGCTTGTCCCTGCTCTAATTGGTGAACTTGCAGGAAATTTTCTCCCAGAGCTACTCCCTTTACTGCCGTGGGGCAGCCATGGTCAAGCAAAAATGGCAGAGAGTGAAGGTTAAGATGGCAACCTCGTCTGGGCACCTCTTCTTCTCTGCGGAAACTGGGGGACAAGTGCTATGGCTGAGGTTGCTGGCTAGAGAGCTCACAGGGACACCGGAGAGGCACACAGGGACCTCAGACCAAGAGCAACACCAGAGATCTGGTGAAGCTACTGGGTCCCTGGACCAGCCACTGGTCCCTGGACCAGCAACCCGCCTCCAGCACCACAAGGCCTGGAAGCACCTCCATCAGCCAGACACCCTTTGGGACCTCTGGAATGAGGCGGCTGCTGAAAGGTACAGGTGTCTCCCATAACTGCTGCCCTGCAGCAGATTGAGCAGGTGCTTGGAAGAGTCTAGCCAAAGCCCAAAGGAGCTGGGAGTAGTTGGTACCCTGAACGCCCCCATTATCACTGACTGATTATGAGATCAATTAGAGTTACATTTGTTTTCTGCACATGGGCATCACAACATGTAATTATTTACCAGGCTGCTTCAGGATTAAAAAATATATTGTGACTGAGGACCAGACACCGTTGAGGGGGCAAGCCCTGAGACTGCAGAGGAGGCAAGGTCCCCAAGTTCCATTTCAGAGCCATTTAACCTTACAAAGAAGAGAGTGCTTGTCTTCACAACCCTTGCAGATGCCTCTGGTCGGGGGGGGGGGGGGGGGTTGTGCAGCACAGAGAAGGGTGGGGAGAAGGTGACAGCATCCTCAGCAGTAGTGATCTGGGGACCACAAGTGGGATGTCTGAGCTGACAGGACTGGGACGACCAGCCCAGAATTTCAGTCTCTTCAATGTCATCAATAGGAAACTGCAGTTCTGTGCATAACGATTTAAAAATCAGAGTCAGAATTTGAACTGAGGTTTCCTGATTTCCAGGCAAATCTGAGCAAATTGCCCAGGCACTGGGCAGGATGGAGGACTTCGGATGGCCCATTTCCTGTCTTCCCCATGGCTTGCTGGTGGGAGCCAGTCCATCTAGCTTTCCTTACCTGGGTGGATCAAAGCCAGATAGGAACATAGCGGCAACCTTAGGCATCCAAAGAACTCTTCAGCCCACAAGAGTCTCTGGGTCCCCCATCCTTCTTATATGGGGAACCCTGATTATGAAAGGGAACCTCCAAGAATGCAAGTTCCAATCAGCCCTACACTAAAAGTCAAGTTCTGGGCCACTGAGAGCCATACTTGGCTCCTTAAAGAGGCAACTCTTGCCAATCAAGCATCGCCAGGAATGATGAACTCGTAAATGACCCTGGGGAACACTGTTAATTACCCAGTGGGCAATTCCAGGCAACGTAGGAATATGACATGTCCTTGATGGGAAGCAATGTTGGAACTTGTCTCAAAGCCTTGGAGCCCTGTGCAGCCAGTCGGGGGATGATGGTGGTGGATTTTTCCAGCCACACTGCCAGGAAAGGTGCTTGCATCCACTCCTCCCTGCTGCTGCTTTGTACTGTGTTGAGCTCCGTTCAGGCCTGCAGAGGCACAGGGCAACCTCCTGTTTGAGGGAGTTTTGCCACAAGCAGTTCTTCAACCTGCTGCATCCCAGCTCTTGATTTCCCCCCATCCCTCTCATTTGAAAGGCATAATGCTTAAGTTCTGTGCAGCATTCAGGAGTAGAAATTTACTTTTCTTTAAGAGGACAAACACAGCAATAGAACTCAAAGTTGTGTATTTCATGTCATGATTCCTGGGTGGCTTACCTGAATTCTTCCAACTTTGGTGGGAGGGTCACTCCTGGGGCCCATTGGTTCTCTGGGGGCATCCCAAATTTGGAAGACACCTGTCCATTATCTACAGAAAGAGCAGGGAGGTAGACTCTCATGTCCTTTACCATTGGGATGCAGAAGTGCCCTCTTAAGGGCTTCAGAGCATGAAAATGAACCTATCTATGGAACAGAAACAGACACAGAGAATAAACTTGTGGTCGCCAAGGAGGAGGGGGGCTGGGGGGGAGATGGAGTGGGAGGTTGGGGTTAGAAGATGTAAGCTATTATATATAGACTGGATAAACAACAAAGTCCTACTGTATAGCACAGGGAACTACATTCAATATCCTGTGATAAACCATAATGGAAAGGGCTTCTGAAATATCCTCCAAAGAGATCCAACTTAATTCTAGTTGTAGGAGTTTTGATAAATATGAAAAATAATAGATAGCAGCTCTCCACTCTTCCTGTCCTTTCCCACTGCATACAGAATGCTCTTCAGAATAAGATTCAGGAGTGTTGGCTTCTATTTTAATGTGCTAGGGCTGCTGTAACAAAGCACCAGAGACTGGGTGGCTTAAACAACAGAAATGTGTTGTATCACAGTTCCAGGGCCCAGAAATCTGAGATCAACATGTTGGCAGGGTTGGTTCCTTCTGAGACCATGAGGGGGACTCTGTTCTCTGTTTCCCTCCTTGGCTGATTGATAGCCATCTTTTCTCCCTGTGTGTCTTTCTTTCTTCTGTATGTGTGTGTCCAAATTTCCTCTTACAAGGACACCAACCATTGGATTAAGGCCTGCTCTAAAGACCTCATGTTTACTTGCTTACCTCTCTAAAGACCTTTTCTCCATATTGCCATAAAAGGCAGGATTTCCTTGTTTCTCATGGTTGAATAATATTCTATTGTATACATATATCACATCTTCTTTATCCATTCATCTGTTGATGGATGCTTGGGTTGTTTCAGTATCTTGGCTATTGTGAACAATGCTGTGATAAACATGGGGGTGGACCTTGAGAGCATTATGCTAAGTGAAATAAATCCAACAGAGAAAGGCAAATACCACATGATATCACTTATATGTGGAATCAAAAAAAGCCAAACTCATAGAAATAGAGAGTGAAATGGTGGTTACCAGGGGTTGGGGCATGGGAGAACTGGGGAGATGTTAGTCCAAGGGTGCAAACTTCCAGCTAGGAAATGAGTAAGTTCTGGGGATCTAATGTACAGCACTGTGATTATAATGAACAGTACAGTATGATACATTTGACAGTTGCTAAAAGAATAGATCTTAAATGTTCTCACCATAAAAAAGAAATGGTAATTATGTGATGGCAGTGTTAGCCAATGCTAAGGTGAAAACCATATTGCAATACATAAGTGTATCAAACTATACACCTTAAATTTACACAATGTTATATGTCAATTATATCTCAATAAAGCTAAAGAAGAAAAAAGACTCTATCTCTAAATAAGGGCACATTCTGAGGTATTGGGGTTAGGATTTCAATGTATGAATTTATGGAGTCACAATTTAGCCCATAACATTTTCCTGACTGGATGCAAAGTCAGTCTGCAGGACACATAACAAAGGAGTGTGGAATTCTGCCTTCTATGGAGAGATTTGGGTTGAAATGGGAAGTGTCCAGGTGAAAGGTTCAGGTTGTGAGAATATCTTGGGCTAGGAAATCTCTTTAGTGTTTATCATCATACATTTCTGTTAATAACATACCTTTCCCTTCTCAAAAAAAAAAAAAAAAAAAAAAAAAAAAAAAGACTATCCCCTACTTCTTTTCAGAGTTGGCTACATCTCAACCAACTGTACATCCTTTTCAACATCTTCCTCCTTGAAGGTGACCAAGATTCCTACAGCCTATGGAATTCTTCTTTCTTTAAGCCTTTGCATTCCGAGTTTGAGCCATGTGATCAACTTTTTCTCTATTTTGCACAAGTTAGCACTTGCGTGATTGCTATCTTAGTCCTGCTACTATAAGAAAATAGCATGGACTAGGTGGCTCATGAACAAAAGAAACTTATGTCTTTCACTTCTGGAGGCTGGAAAGTCCAAGATCAAGGCACCAGCATATCTGGTGTCTGGTGAAGACCAGCTTCCTGGTTCATAGGTGGTCATCCTCCTGCCAAGTCATCACATGGCAGAAGGGATGAGGGAGCCCTCTGGAGTCCCTTTCATAAGGGCACTAATCCCATTTGTGAGGGTTCCAACCTCATGACCTAATTACCTCCCAAAGGCCCCACTTCCTTATTCCTTCATTATAGAGGTTAAGTCTCTGTTTGAATTTTTCAGGGACACAAACATTCAGTTGAGAGAAGTTTCCACTTCTAATTTGTGTACAAAGTAGGTGCAACTAATCCAAAAAGAGTCTGACTCTCACATGGGAAAGTAGTCCCATCACTTCAAGACTTATCTTTTGTCCCTGGTGAAATCAAAAACTGCTTATATTTATGTCCCCTCATCCAAAGACAGTAGTAAGCAAATAACAGGTGTTAAGTAAATGTTTGTGATTGTTCTCATTTTTTCCAGATTCATTGTGCATGCTCTGTTTTTGCCACTTGAGAGGCAAGAGTATCAGCTGACCAGATGGATCTATCTACTTCCCACCTCTCTTTTTTGACATCTACAAATAGTCCTCTCTCTAGACCCATGCAGGGAACCCCTGCCAGAGGCCTCATGTTCTGGAGAGGCCCAAAGGTTACACACACATGTTTATTAAAGAACACCTGGGCTCCTGTGTCTGGAAACAGAACTCTGAATTATGGTTGTTATTTTCTATAAAGTGTTTACCAACTCATGATAAATCATACTTCTTAAAAACTTCATTTTTATCTCATCTGGTTAGGTAAGAAATGTGACTCTTAAATGCTAGTACCAAGGTTCCACTGATGTGGAGACTATTGCTTGTGGGATGTCTTTCCTTCTGTCTATTTTGTGGTTTCACAAAGATATTCTCAGGTATCAAAGAGGGCAATAAATCTAGCATTTAATGGAAGCTCTATAACAAAAACTTTCATCTCCAGAGCCAAATCCTCTTGGATTTCCTCCAAGATGTATCTCAATTCTTTCTATATCTTTCCCTCTTACTGCTACTCATCAAAATCATCATCATCACTGGTCTCAACTATGCAACAGCCCTTTAGCATGTTTCCCTGACTTGCCTCTTGCCTCTCTTTTGCAGTTCATTCTATACCCATTAACCATAGGGAACTATTTGCAAAGTAAATGTTAATGTTGTCCCAACACCAAACACCTTTGGATGGCTTCCATCACACCCAGCATGCAACTCACATTCCTTCCTGTGGTCAACAAGTCTGTCCCCAAGGTGGCTCCAGCCCTTTTCTCCAGTCTCATATTGAGCCATGGCCCCCAACCTCCCCTCTGCCACCTACTGTGCTGAGCTCTTCCCAGCTGCAGGACCCTGTGCTTTGCTTACCCTTTTGCCTGGAGTTCACCTCAACACCACTCCACCCCTTTGTACTCACCCTTTACATGAAAAACTTCTCCTCATGCATCAGGTCTCTGGCAGAAGGTCATTTCCACAAAAATACCCCACCACTGCCACCCCACTAATTGTTCTCTCTCCTACCACCTGATTAACGTCTTTTCCCAGAAGTCATTACCACATGACATTGTCTTATTTGCCAACTACTTATTTTCCAGTTGCTATTCTCACCACCACTAGAATGTTAAGATCCTAATACCACTCCTGTTTAATACACATTTTGAAAGTGAATGAAGGGTCTTTATTTTGATCTTTATAGCAAGTGTAAAGAAAAGTTACACAGACTCATGCAAATTGTAACTCACATCTCCATGGATTAAATAAAATGCCTTTCCTTTCCAGTCCTTCTTTTTTTCTTACCCCCATGTCTCCTCTTACCTTCGAAGAGTAAGATTCCAATAAGATTAGAGATAGTTTACTAACATCTCAATCTTTACAATAGCTCAAGAACAATTCCTTTACCCTCAGGTGCATTTTTTCTGCACTTGCAGAGTAAATTTTCTCACATCTTTCCCCTTTTCAGAGTATTCTGTTCATGGAGAATTTTACTCTAAGTCTTGCTGTTAAGTCTCTGTAATAAAAAAAAATTCTTTATCTTACATCAGCCAGCTGTTTTAAACACAGGTCTTCTGCCTCTTTGAAAAATGCCAGCCATTTAATCGTGGCTTCTGCTTCAAGTTCACTGTAACAATGGCTAGTATGCTTTTGATTATGCTGCCACAATTTCTGCATTGAGGGAGGCTTTGTAGGTACATAAGAGTCAATAAAGGCTTCTATTTCATGATTTTTCCCTCTGATCTTCCCAGATATCTTTCTTGGCACTGATTAATAGGTCTAGAGTCTTATGATCAAATGTAACATCGCAGCAAGACACAAAGCTGGTATAGAATTCACAAGCAAGTTGATGTTTTCTGTTTGCTGATGAATTCTACATAAAAAAGTGGTCATTATCACCCATTATGGAACATAGCAAACACAAGAAACCACCCTTCTCTCAAGTTGGTGGTTTATTCAGGTTCATTCATTCAACAAATATTATGTATCAGGCACTGTCAAGGTGCAACTCACTTGTGATGGCCCAGTGTGCATAGTAAAATCAACACCCATTCTTTTCAGTGGCTTTAATATTTTAAAAAATGTTGTCATCCTAAGTGTGGCAGAGTGAGACAAGTCTCCAATCTCTTTCTGTTCTTTTTTTTTTTTTTTTTTTTTTTTTGGCTACATGCTTCCAGCTTCTGGGTAGGCACATGACTGTTTAGGTGGGTGAATAAAGACTGTATTTACCAGCTTCCACTGTGTTTAGCATGACTGTGCAGCAGGCCCCAGGTAATGAGAGGTGAGCAGCAAAGAAAAGAGGATGGAATTTATTTATCCTCCTTTTTCTTGCTGAATGGACTGCAGATATGGTAGCCAGAGCTCAGGCAGTCATTTTGACTGTGAGATAAAAAAATGTGCATGCAGAAGATCATGGAAAAACAGGGGATTTCAACAAATTTTTGGAAGATAAAAATCAACTGATACTATGGTAACTGATTTAGAAGTGGGAAGATACTTTCAACCTGTGATGCCTGGAAAAATGATACTAATAGGCAGAGAGCCATTTGCCTGACTGAGCCCTTGAAACCTGGAATTTGAGGTACCATGTACAAGAGTGGGCTGGGTTCACAGATAGGATTTGTTGAAGTCTGTATATGGAGCAGTCAGTGGCCAAGGATACCTTTCTCACACTATACACCCTCCTAACATTACCCCTAGGGATGAGACAACAGTGTTATTCTCTGGAGAAACTGAGCAGAAGAGGTGTTGCATGTGGAGAAACCATATATATTGCAAGGTGGAGCAGAAAAATGTGGAGATTAAGGAAATGTCTATATGACAAAAAAATTGGGCTTGAGACCTCTTTCTCTCTCAGAACCTTGTTAACAGAATACACCAAATAGGACAGCAAGATCCAACTAGAAGCTGTCTAGAAAAGGCATGTTTTAGATTCATAGAAATGAATAGGTGGATAATAAAAGGATGACACAATACATACCACACAGACAGTAAGAGAACTGGATTGACTATACCAACATCGAACAAAAGAGTTTTTGAAATAAGAAATATCACAACTCATCTAACACTAGGGTCCCCAAATACATGAAGCAAGAATTGATAGACTTGAGAGGAGAAATGAACATTTCTATAATTATCATTGAAGTTTCCAATAAAATCAGGAATTATATAAAGGACTCTGACAACTCTATCAACCAATTTGACCTAGTTGACATTTATTGAACACTCTACCCGAAAACAGCAGAATACACATTTTTTTCCCAAGACTTCATGGAACATTATGCAGGATAGATTCTACACTAAACAGAAAACAGATTGTATTAATTTCCTTTGGCTCTTGTGAAAAATCACTACAAATGTGATAACAGAAATGTATTCTCTCACAGATCTGTAGTCCAAAAGTTCAAATTCAGTATTACTAGGCTGAAAGTTAAAAATTGGCAAGGTCACACTCCATCCTGAGGCCCTAAATGAGAATTGTTTCCTTGCAAATTCCAGCTTCTGATCAAGCTACCAGTATTCCTTAGCTGGTGACTGCATCACTTGAATCTCTGCCTCCATCTGTACATCACCTTTTTTTTCTCTGAATGGGTAATCTCCAACTGCCATTCTCTTATAAGAACACATGTGATTACATTGTCCAGGATGATCTCAAGATCCTTAATTTAATCACATTTACAAAGATTCTATTTCTTTATAAGGCAACATATATAGTTTCCAAGGATTAGGACATAAATATCTTTGGGGGTAGCATTTCTTAGCTTACCACATAACTGTCACTTGACTTAAAAGCATTAAAATAACATAAAGTATGTTCTATAACCAAAATAGAATTAGCAATCAACAACAGAAATAAATATAAAAATTGTCAAATGTTTGAAAATTAAACTATATCATCTAAATAATTCATGATTCAAAGAAGAAATCACAAACATAATTAAAAACATTTTGAACTAAATGAAAACAAAGCACAATATAGCAACACTTATAGGACAGAGTGAAGCAGTGCTTAGAAGAAATTTATAGGTTTAAACTCTTATATTGGAAAGAAACAAATCCTTTCAAAAATATTTTACTCTTACTCATCAAGAAGCTAGAAAAGAAAGGATAAGTCAAGCAACAGTAATTATAAGGAAGGAAATAATGTAGATTGGATCAGATATCAATTAAAAAAACCCATAAGATTATGCACCCAACATAGGAGCACCTAAATATATAAAGCAAAGATTAAAAGGTCTGAAGGGAGAAAAAGATGGCAACACAATACTAGCAGGGGACTTTAATATCTCACTTACATCAACAGATAGATCATGTAGACAGAAAATCAATAAGAAAATATCAGCCTTAAATGACACATTATACAAGATGGACTTAGCAGATATATATGGAACATTCCATACAAAAGCAACAGTATACATATTCTTTTTAAGTGCACATGGAATATTCTCCAGGATTAACCATATATTAGGCCAGAAAATAAGTCTTGGTAAATCCGAGGTTTAAAATCATGTGAGACAGCTTTTCTGACCACAGAACTAGAAATTAATTATAAGAAGAAAACTAGAAAATTCACCAATAGGTAGTAAATTCATCAACATGCTACAGAACAACAAATGGGTCAAAGAAGAAATCAAGGGAGAAATTAAAAAATACATTGAGACAAATGAAAATGGGACTACAACATACTCAAATTTGTGGGATGCAGCAAAAGCAGTTCTAAGAGGGAAGTTCATAGCAATAAATGCTTATCTAAAGAAATAAGAAAAATCTCAGGTACAACCTAACTTTACACTTCAAGGAACCAGAAAAAGAAGAACAAACAAAACCCAAAGTTAGTAAAAGAAAGAAAATAACAAGATCAGAGTGGAAATAAATGAAAAGAGAGACTAAAAAGACAATAGAAAAGATGAATGAAACCAATTTCATGAATGAAGAGCTGGTTCTTTGACTAGATAAACAAAATTGACAAACCTTTAGCTAGACTCACAAAGAAAACTGAGAGAACTCAAATAAATAAAATCCGAAATGAAAAAGAAGATGCTACAACTGATACCACAGAAATACAAAATATTACAAGAGACTACTGTGAACAATTATACACCAACAAATTTGATAACCTAGAAGAAATGGATAAATTCATGAAGACAACAAAATACAATCTGAACAGACCAATTAATAGCAAGGAGATTGAATGAGTAATCAAAAATCTACCAAAAAAGAAAAGTGCAGGACAAAATGGCTTCACTGGTGGATTCTACCAAATGTTCAAAGAAGAATTAATGCCAATCATTTTCAAACTATTCCAAAAAAGTAGAAGAGGGAACACTTCCAAATTCATTTGATAAGGCCAGCATTACTCTCATACAAAACCAGACAAAGATGACAGAAGAAGTGAAAATTACAGGCCAATACCTCTGAAGAACATAGATGCAAAAATCTTTAACAAAATATTAGCAAACAAAGTTCTTCAACAATACATTAAATGGATCTTACAGTAATAACCAAGTGGGATTTTTCCCCAGGGATGCAAGGATGGTTCAATATCCACAGATCAATCCATGTAATACACCACATTAACAAAATGGAGGATAAAAGTTATACGACCATCTCATAGATGCATAAAAATACTTGCCAAAATTCAACATCTATTTATGATTAAAAAAAAAAACCTCAACAAAGGGGGTATAGAGGGAACCTAATTCAATATAATAAAGACTATACATGAGAAGCCCACAGTTAACATCATACTTAATTGTGAAAAGCTGAAAAATTTTTCCTTACAATGAGGAACAAGACAAGGATGCTCAATCTTGCCATTCAACATAGTATTGGATGTCCTAGCCAAAGCACTTAGGCAAGAAAAAGAAATAAAACACATCAAAATTGGAAAGGGAGAAGTAAAACTGTCATGGTTTGCAGGTGACATGATGTTACATATACAGAAAATGCTGAAGACTCTAAGAAACTATTAGAACTAATAAAATAATTTAGCAAAGTTGCAGAATATAAAATCAATATACAAAAATATGTTGTGTTTCTATATACTAACAATAAACTATCAGAAAAGAAATTAAGGAAAAAATTGTTTATAATTACATCCAAAAGAATAAAATGCAAGGAATAAATTCAACCTAAGAGGTGAAATACCTGTACAATAAAAACTACAAGACATTAATGAAAGAAATTGAAGATTTGTGAAGACACAAATAAATGGAAGGATAGTGCATGCTCATGGATTGGAAGAATTAATATTGTTAAAATGTCCATGCTACCCAAAGCAATCTACAAAGCAAAGATTCAATGCAATCCCTATCATAATTTCAATAGCATTTTTCACAGAAATAGAACTAACAATCTTAAAATTTTTATGGAAACATAAAAGACCTGACTAGCCAAAGAAATTTTGAAAAAGAAGAACAAAGCTGGAGGTATCACACTCTCTGATTTCAAATTATATTGCAAAGGTATAATGATCAAAGAGAATGATATTGGTGTGAAAACAGACACCTAGATCAATGGAACAGAATAGATAGCCCAGGAATAAACCCACACATACATGGTCAATTAATTTATGACAAAGAATCCAAGAATTTCCAAAAAGGAAATTCTCATTCATTTATTCAACAAATGGTGTTGGGAAAACTGGACAGCCATATAGAATGAAACTGGACAACTATCCTATACCATGCACAAAAATTAACTGAAATGAATTAAAGACTTGAATGTAAGATCTAAAGCCATCAAATTCCTAGAAGAAAATGTAAGCAGTAAGCTCCTTGACAAAGGTCTTGACCATGATTTTTTAATCTAAAACCAAAAGCAAAAGCAACAAAAGCAAAAATAAACAAGTGTAACTACATTAAACTAAAAAGCTTCTACACAGCAAAGAAAATCAACAAAATGAAAAGGTAATCTACTGAATAAAAGAAAATATTTGCAAGTTATATAATTGATAATAGGTTAATATCCAGTATATATAAAGAACTCATACAACTCAATAGCAAAAACACAAACAAACAAAAAACCCACAATCTGATTGAAAAATGGGCAGAAGATCTGAATAGACATGTTTCCAAAGAAGACATTCAGATGGCCCAAATGTACATGAAAAGATTCTCAACAGCAGTAATTATCAGGGAAATGCAAATCAAAACCATAATAAGATATCAACTCACACCTATTAGGATGACTATTATCAAAAAAGCAAGAAAGAACAAGTGCTGGTGAGGATGTGGAGAAAAGGAATGCTTGGGTTCTATTGGTGGAAATGTAAATTGGTGTATTCACTGTAGAAAACAATACAAAGTTTCCTCAAAAAATTATAAATAGAACTAACATATGATCCAGCAATTCCACTTTTGGGTGGAAAATGGATACACTAACTCAAAAAGATATATGTACTTTCCTGTTCATTGCAGCATTATTTATAATAGCCAAGATATGGAAATAACTCAGGTATCCACTGACAGATTTCTAAAATGTAGTATGTATACACAATGAAATATTCAGCAATAGAAAAGAATGAAATCTTGCCATTTGTGACAACATAGATAGATTTCAAGGACATTATGTTAAATGAAGTAAATCAGAGAAAGACAAATACTCTATGATCTCACTTATATTTGGAATCGGAAAGACAAAAAGAAAAATAAACAAAAAACAAGATTATAGATACAGAGAAAAGATTGGTGATTGCCAGGGACTGGGGTGAGAGGTGGGTGAAATGGATGAAGGAGGTCAAAAGTTACAAACTTCCAGTTATAAGTCATGGGGATATAATAAATAGCATGGTAACTATAGTTAATAATACTGTATTGCATATTTGAAAGTTGCTAAGAGAGTAGGTCCTAAAAGTCCTCATCACAAGAAAAAATAATTTTTGTAACTACAAATGGGGAAGGATATAACTAGAATTATTGTGGTGTATAAAATTTTGCAATATATAAAAATATCAAATCTTTATGTTGTACACCTGAAACTAATGTGTTATATGCCAAATATACATCAATTTTTAAATTAATTCATTATTTTTAAAGTTCAATACAGAAAATCAACAGAATAAGAAATTTGGTCATTGAAAAGATAAACAAAGTTCATAAGCCATTAGGTAGACTGATTAAGAAGAAAAGAGAGAAGATACCAAATCCAAAACGAAGAGAAAACATCACCACAGACTACAGAAATGTAAAGGATTTTAAATAATTGTATGCAAACTCCAACAACCAGAATGAAATGGACAAATTCCTAGAATGACATAATCAAATTCTGCTTCCAATTAAGGTAGAAATACAAAATCTAAATAGACCTATATCAGATAAACAGATCCAATTGGTGATCAAACATCCCACAAAGGAAAATCTAGGCTTAAATGGCTTCACTGGTAAATACTATTGAACATTAAGGGAAAAACAATACCAATCCTACCAAAACTCCTTCAGAAAATAGAGGAGCCAGGAACATGTCCCAACTTATTTTATGAAGCTATTGTTACCTTGATACCAAAGCCAGAAGAAAAATGTCACAAGAAGTGAAAGCCACAAATCAACATCCCTCATGAACATATACATAAAATTTCTTTAAAAATACTTACACACCCAATCCAGCATACAATAATAAGTATTGTGCACAATGACCAAGTGGTGTATTTTCCAGGAAAGCAAAGTTGGTGTAACACCTAAAAATCAATTAATGTAAAATACCACATTAAGAGATAACATTCAATCATTCAATAGACAAAAAGAATTTGACAAAATCAAACACCCATTTATGATAAAAAAAATTCTCAATAAACTGGAAATAAAAAGTAATTTCCAGTACTCGATGAAGGGTATCCATGAAAACCCTACAGTCAACATGAGACAATTATGAAAGATTTAATTGTAAATGACTTCAACATCTAACCACTGCAGTTAAGGTGAGAAAAATATTAGCAGTATACATATTCTATAGAAAGAAGTAAAATGATCTTTATTGACAGAAAACATTATAGTTTATGCAGAAGTCCTAAGGAACATTATTAGTTCTAGAACTAATGAGTAAGTACACCAAGTTTCCAGGATATAATATCAAATGATATAAGATCATTTCTGTATGTTAGCCATAAGAAACCCAGAAATAAAGCTAAGGAATCAAGTTAAATAATAATAGCATCATAAGAATAAATTATTTAGAAATAAATTTAACAAAATCATGCAAGAAAAGCACACTGAAAACTATAGAACATTGCTGAGAGAAAAATTTCCAAATAAGGGGAGAGATATACCAGGTTCATAGACTGAAAGACTCATGTTAAGATCTCAGTTCTTTCCAAACTGATCTTTATATTCAGTGCAATCTCTATCAAAATACCAGCAGGCTTAAAAAAAAAATAGGCATGCTGATCTTAAAATGTATATGGAAATTCAAAGAGCCTTGAATAGCGAAAACATTTTGAAAAAGAACAAAATTGGAAGACTTACACTGCCTGTTTTCAAAACTTACTCTAAAGCTACAATAATCAAGATAGGGTGATATTGGCATAAGGATAAACTTACACAGATCCATGGGACAAGACAGATTGTCCAGAAACAGAGTCACACAAAATAGACAATAATATATAATGTATTGATTTTCAGTATACATGCCATGGTAATTCAGTGTGTGGAAGGATGGTCTTTTCCACAATTACTGTTAAAATAATTAAATATTCATATAAAAAAAACTTTTTAGACCCTTACCTCACACCATACACAAAAATTAACTGAATGAGCTAAAACTACAAAACTTCTATAGAAAAGAATATGAGAAAACCTTTATGATCTTGGGTTAGGCAAAAATAGATTAGATTTTACATCAAAGGCACAATTCAAAACAAGAAAAAATTTTAATTGGAATTCATCAAAATTAAAATTTTTGCTCTTTGAAAAACACCATTAAGAAAATTAAAAGACAAATCACAAATAGGAAGAAAATAGTTGTGAATCATGTATATGGTAAAGGACCTGTATTCAGAATTTATAAAGAACTCTTAAAACAGTAATAAGAGGAAAACAACCCAATTAAAAAATGGACAGAAAATTTAAATAGATGCTTCATCATAGATAATATGTGCTAGTAAGCACATGGAAAAATGCTCAACATTACTAATCACTAGGGAAATGCACATAAAATTGGAACTCTCATGCACTGATGGTTGGAATGGAAAATGGTGCAGCCAGTTTGCAAAACATTTTGTCAGCTTCTAAAAGGTTAAACATAGGCTTAACAAATGCACCCAGACATTCTACTTCTAGATATTGACACAAGAAAAATGAAAACATGTGTCTATACAAAGACTTGTACAAGAATTTCATAGCAACATTATTCAAAATAACCCCAGACTGGAAAAATCTAATTTTCCATTAACTGATGAATGGATAAACCATTCAATGTTCAATGGAATACTATCCAGTGAGAAAAAGGAACCAACCGCTAATAATACAATATGGATGAACCTCAAAAACATTATGCTAAATGAAAGATGCCAGATAGAAAAGACTACATGTTATATAATCCCATTTATATGAAATTTCTAGAAAAGGCAAAACTTTGAGGCATAAAGGAGGTCAGTGGTTGCCTGAAGCTGGAGTTTGGAGCAGGAATTGCCTGAAAAAAGGAATGAGGAAAACTTTTAGAGGAATGGAATTTTTCTAAAAATGGATTGTGGTGATGGTTACACAACTGAATAAATATACTAAAAACCATCAGATTTACTAAAATGTTATGGAATGTAAATTATACCTCAATAAGGCTGTCAAAAAAGATAAATTGAAAAATCCTATGGCTAATTATGGTAGTGTGTTCTACATGCATGACTCATACTGATAACTGATACAGCACTCACCACATTGTACTTATATACATGCAGATTTCTCCATCTGGGTCAAAAGACTGTGAATTCTTTTTCTTATGCAGCTCCACACTGCCTCAAATTTCCTAGAGATGTCTGTTGATTCTGGGTTTCCTTCTTCCCTTATTCTTCACTACCTTGGTAGCCCTAATGCCTTTAATCAGAGATAATGAATCAGATCAGGTTTATCAGGGTATATTTTGTATTGAGATATAATTATTGTTATGAATACAATATTAATCAATTTAAAGTGTACTATTTAATGATTTTTGACAGCTGTAAACAATGGTGGAACCATCACCACAGTTATAATGTAGCACATTTCCAGTGCCATGTAAAGTTCCCTCATATCTCTGTATAGCTAATCTCCTCTTTCATCTTCTGGCCACCTAGCACAATCTTTTATCTTCTTTCTTTTGCTATAATTTGCTATCACATTGTCCTAAAATTTCATATAAATGGAATCATGTAGCATGTATTGTTTTGTGACTGACTTCTTTCACACTACATAATTGTTCTGAGATTCATTCATGTTGCAGTGTATATCAACACTCCTTTATTTTTCCTATTAAGTAGAATCCCATTGTATAGATACACCACAGTAATTTTACCATTCATTGATCGATGGATACTTGGGTTGTTTCTAGTTTTTGGCTATTGTGAATAAAGCTGATATAAACATTTGCATTTAAGTCTTTGTGTAAACTTATATTTTCCTTTATCTAAGGAAAATACTTAGGAAAGAAATTACTAGATCATATAAGTATATAGTTAATTTTGTAAGAAACCACCATACCATTTTCCAAAGTTGTACCATCCTGTTTTGCCACTAGCAATGTACAAGAGAGAGAGAGTTGTAGTTGAAACATATCTTCTTCAATATTTTGTGTTGCCAGTCTTTTAAATTTTTAGCCATTTTAGTGGTTGTGCAGTGAAATCTCATATTTTAAATTTATATTTCCCTAGTGACTAATGTTAGAGTATCTTTCATCTTTGATTTGCTTTTGCCTATCTTCTTTGATGAAGTATCTCTTCAGAAAATAACTAGAAGTGCAATTACTGGGTCACATAAGTGTACATTTTTATCATTTGCCCACTTTTTTTGGTTTGTCTTTCTATTTTTAAATGGAAAAGCAGTATATTTTGTATACAAGTCTTTTGTCAGAGTAATTTTTTGTAAATATTTTCTTCCAGTCTGTGGGTTATCTTTCATTTTCTTAGCAATGTCTTTTGAAAAACAATGTTTTTTAAAATTTGAAGTCCAGTTTTTCAATTTTTAAAATTTTATGAACCATTCTTTTGATACTGTATTTTAAAAATCATTGCTAATCCCAAGATCATGAAGATTTTCATGATCTAGTTTTAGAGTCTTAGCTATTACATTTAGGTTTAATTTTATAGTATTAACAATTTTATTTAGGTCTATAATCTGTTTTGAGTTAATTTTTATGTATGTGTTGAGGTTCATTCTTTTAATGGGGATATCCATTTTTTCTAACAGCATATTCTGAAAAAAAAATTCATTTCCAATTGAATTGCTTTTTTAACATTGAAAAAGTGACTACACACAAGCACACACACACAACCCCCATGGGTCTATTTCTTTCTATTCTATTCTGCACATTTCTGTGACTATCCTTATGTCTATTCCCCACTGTCTTGATTACTGTAATAAATCGTGAATTCAGGTAGTGTAAGTCACCCAGCATGTAATCTTCCTTTTCAAAATTGTTTTGGCTATTCTAGACCTTTCCATTTCCACACAAATTTTAGGATCAGCTTAGCAATTTCTACAAAAGAGCTTGCTAGGATTTTGATTGGGATTCTACTGAAATCAGACTTCAACTTGGGAAAAATTGTCATTCTAACAATATTGAATCTTCTGACCAGTTAACATGGTATAATATCTCACTTCATTTTATTTAGATCTTTAAAAAAGTTTCTCTCAGAAATGTTTTATAGCTTTCAGTATATATATCTTGCACCTTTTTGTTAGATACATCCCTGTTTCATATTTTCATGCTATTGCAAACAGATATATTCTTTCGTTAATTTTTCCAATTGTTCATTGGTAATAAAATGAAAAAGTTGATTTTTTAATTAAACTTTTTGTTTTGATACATATTCAATGGAAAGAAATAGAATGGAGATTCTTTCTATCCTTTACCTAGTTTTCCTCAATGAGGACATGTTGCAAAATTATAGTATAATACCAAAGCCAGGATATTGACATTGAGATAATGCGCCAATCTTTTTTTTTACTTTTTAATTTAATTCAATTTAATTTTTTTAACTTTGTATTTTATATTGGAGTATATATAGTTGATTAACAATGTTGTGACAGTTTCAGGTGTACAGCAAAGTGATTCAGTTTTATGTATATGTGTATCTATTCTCTTTCAAATACTTTTCTTATTTAGGTCCCTACATAATACGGAGCAGAGTTCCTTATGTTATACACTAGGTCCTTGTTGGTTATCCATTTTAAATATAGCAGTGTATATATGTCAATTCCACACTCCCAAACTATCCCTTCTCCCTACCCTTCCCCCAGTAACCATGAGTTCATTCTTTCAATCTGTATGTCTGCTTCTGTTTGTAAGTTCATTTGTATCATTTATTTTTAGATTCTATATATAAATGATATCATACAATATTTTTCTTTCTCTGTGTGACTTACTTCACTCAGTATGACAATCTCTAGGTCCATCCATGTTGCTGAAAATGGCATTATTTCATTCTTTTCAATGGCTGAGTAATATTCCATTGCATATATATATCACATCTTCTTTAATCCATTCCTCTGTCAATTGACATTATAGGTTTCTTCCATATCTTGGCTATTGTAAACAGTGCTCAATGAACACTGGGGGTGCATGTATCCTTTTGGACCATGTTTTTCTCTGGATATATGCCCAGGAGTGGGAATGTGGGATCATATGGTAGCTTTATTCTTAGTTTTTGAAGGAATCTCCATACTGTTCTCCATAGTGGCTGTACCAACTTACATTCCCACCAGTAGTGTAGGAGGGTTCCCTTCTCTCCACACCCTCTCCAGCATTTGCTGTTTGTGGATTTTTGGTGATAGTCATTTTGACTGGTATGAGGTGATGTCTCATTGTAGTTTTGATTTGCATTTCTCTAATAATTAACAATGTTGAACATCTTTTCATGTGCTTCTTGGCCATCTGTGTGTCTTCTTTGTAGAAATGTCTATTTAGGTTTTCTGCTCATTTTTTGATTGGGTTGTTTGTTTTGATGATATTAAGCTGCATGAGCTTTTTGTAAATTTTGGAGACTAATCCCTTGTCATTCACATCATTTGCAAATATTTTCTCCCATTCTGTGGGTTGTCTTTTTGTATTGTTTATAGTTCCACTTATTTATTTTTGTTTTTATTTCCATTACTCTGGGAGAGGGATTGAAAAAGATACCTCTGTGATTTATGTTGGAGAGTGTTCTGCCTATGTTCTCCTCTAAGTGTTTTATAGTGCCTGGTCTCACATTTATGTCTTTAATCCATTTTGAGTTTATTTTTCTGTATGGTGTTAAAGAATGTTCTAATTTCATTCTTTTTTTACACAAATCTTTCCAGTTTTCCCAGCACCATTTAACGAAGTGACTGTCTTTCCTCCTAGTCTTGCCTCCTTTGTTGTAGATTAATTGACCATAGGTGCATGGGTTTATTTCTGGGCTCTCTATTCTGTTCCATTATTCTGTACTTCTGTTTTTGTGTCAGTGCCATACTGTCTTGGTTACTGTAGCTTTGTAGTATAGTCTGAAGTCAGAGAGCCTAACCTCCAACTCTGTTTTTCTTTCTCAGGATTGCTTTGGCTATTCAAGGTCTTTTGTGCCTGCATACAAATTTTAATATTTTTTTGTTTAGTTCTGTGAAAAATGCCATTGGTAATTTGATAAGAGTTGCATTGAATCTGTAGATTGCCTTGGGTAGTATAGTCATTTTGACAATATTGATTCTTCCAATCCAAGAACATAGTATAGCTTTCCATCTCTTTGTTTTGTTTTCACTTTCTTTCATCAGTATCTTAGTGTTTGGGAGTATAGGTCTTTTGTCTCTGTAAGTAGGTTTATTCCTAGGGTTTTTATTCTTTTTTATGGGATGGTAAATGGGATTGTTTCCTGAAATTCTTTTTCTGATCCTTTGTTGTTAGTGTATAGAAATGAAACCAATTTCTGTGTATTAATGTTATAACCTGCAACTTTACCAAATTCATTGCTGAATTCTAGTAGTTTTCTGGTAGTGCCTTTAGGATTTTCTGTGTATAGTATCATGTCATCTGCAAACAGTGCCAGTTTAACTTCTTTTCCAATTTGGATGCCTTTTATTTCCTTTTCTTCTCTGATTATCATAGCTGGGACTTCCAAGAATACTCTATGAAGCAAGGCTCTCATTCAGATTTGATGGGGAAATCAAAAACTTTACATACAAGCAAAAGCTAAGAGAATTCAACACCACCAGACCAGCTCTGCAACAAATGCTAAAAGAACCCCTCTATGTGGAAAAGAGAGCAGCAACTTAAAACAACCTTGTACATATATAGATTGCTATATCAAAACCTCATGGGAACAGCAAACCCAAAACCTACCATAGATACACACAAAAGAAAAAGTAACCCGAACACAACACATCAAACCACAAGAGAAGAGAACCAAAGGGAAAGACAAGAAAAAAGACCTACAAAAACAAACCCCAAACAATTAAGAGAATGGCAATAAGAACATACATATCATTAATTACCTTAAACGTAAATGGATTAAATGCTCCAGCCAAAAGACATAGACTGGCTGAATGGATACAAAACAAGAGCTGTATATATGCTGTCTACAAGAGACCCACTTCAGACCTGGGGACACATACAGACTGAAATGAATGGATGGAAGAAGGTATTCCATGCAAACGGAAATCAAAAGAAAGCTGGAGTAGCAACTCACATCAGAAAAAATAGACTTTAAAATAAAAACTGTTATATGAGACAAAGAAGGACACTACATAATAATCAAGGGATCAACCCAAGAAGATATAACAATTGTAAATATATATGCAACCCACTTAGGAACACCTCAATGTATAAGGCAAATACTAACAACCATAAAGGGAGAAATTGACAGTAATACAATAATAGTGGGGGACTTTAATACCCTGCTTTCATCAGTGGAAAAATCTAGACAGAAAATCAATAAGGAAACACAGGCCTTAGATGACACATTAGACCAAATGGATTTAACTGATATTTATAGAGCATTCCATTCAAAAACAGCAAAATACACATTTCTCTCAAGTGCACATGGAATATTCTCCAGGATTGACCACATGCTGCATCACAATGTGAGCCTGGGTAAATTTGAGAAAATTGAAATCATATCAAGCATCTTCTCTGACCACAACACTATGAAATTAGAAATAAACTACAAACTATTTGTGTATTTGTAAAATACACAAACTTGTAGAGGCTAAACAATATACTACTAAATAAGCAATGGATCACTAAAGAAATCAAAGAGGAAATAAAAAAAAGATATCAAGAGACAAATGAAAATGAAAATGCAATGATCCAAAACCTATGGGATGCAGCAAAAACAGTTCTAAGAGGGAAGTTTATAGCAATACAGTCTTACCTCAGGAAACAAGAAAAATATCAAATAAAAAACCTAAACTTAACTTAAAGCAGCTAAAGAAAGAAGAACAAAAAAAAACCCCAAAGTGAGTAGAAGGAAAGAAATTATAAAGATCACAGCAGAAATAAATGAAATATAGACAAAGAAAACAATAGAAAAGATCAATAAAACTAAAAGCTGTTTCTTTGAAAAGATATAAAAAAAAATTGATAAACTTTTAGCCAGACTCATCAAGAAAAAAACGATAGGACTCAGATCAATATAGTTAGAAATGAAAAAGGAGAAGTTACAACTGACACCACAGAAATACAAAGGATCATAAGAGACTACTACAAGCAACTGTATGCCAATATAATGGACAACCTGGAAGAAATGGACAAATTCTTAGAAAGGTAAAATCTCCCAAGACTGAACCAGGAAGAAATAGAAAATATGAACAGATCAGTCACAAGCACTGAAATTGAAACTGTGATTAAAAAACTCCCAACAAACAAAACTCCAAGACAACCCACCGACCTTATTGAGATTTCCCATTTCACTTGTATTCGTGTGTGTTTGTCTGTGTGTGCACATGTGTGCACGTGTGTGCATGCACACGTGTGTATTTAGTCCTATGCAATTTTATTATGTGTAGGATTGTGTATTCATCACCACAGTCAAAGTACAGAACAATTTCATTGCCCTCAAGGATTCCTTTGTGTTGCCCTTATACAACTACACCTACCTCCCCCAGGCTCCCCCAACCTTCACCCCTGGCAACCAGTAATCTGTTCTCCACCTTTATAATCCTATTTCAAGAATATTATTAAAATAAAATCATAGTATGTAACCTTTTGGGAATGACTTGTTAATCTCAACATAATTCCCTGGAGCTTTACCTAAGCTGTGTATATCAATAGTTATTTTCTTTTTGTTTCTGGATATTATTTCATGGTATGGATATACCACAGCTGTTTAATCATTCATCAATTAAAGGACATATGAGTGTTTCCAGTTTTGGACTATATGAACAAAGATGCTATGAACATTTGTGTACACAATTTTGTGTGTAATCATAAGTTACCATTTCTCTAGGATAAATGCATGAGTGCAATTGATAGGTCATATGGTAATTGCAGGTTTAGTTTTCTAGGAAACTGCTAAATAGTTTCCAGAATGGCTGTACCACTTTACATTTTCATCAGCAATGTACAAATGACCTGGTTTCTCCTTTTAATCACCAGCATTTGGTGCTGTCACTATTTTATATTTAAGCTGCTCTAATAGGTGTGTAGTGATGGTGCATGATTTTAACTTGTTTCCCTAAGGGCTAATGATGTTGAACATCTTTTCATGTGCTTATTTACCAACTCTATTTCCTCTTTAAGTGAAATGCCTATTTGTGTCTTTCTCTGATTTCCAATTGGACTGTTTTTTTTACTGTTGAATTTTGAGAGTTCTATATATAGTCTAGATTCTAGTACTTTATTGAATATGATTTTTGCAATATTTTCTCCCAATCTGGATTCATCCACTTAGCAAGTCCTTTTAGAGAAGGAAAAGTTTTAAATTTTGATGAGATCAAACATTATTTTTCCTTTTATGGATCCTGCTTGTGGTTTCAAGTGCAAGAACTATTTCTTGGTCCTAGATCCTAAAGATTCTCTCCTGTTTTTCTCTAGAAGTTTTGCAATTTTATATTTTACATTTAAGTCTGTGATTTGTTTTAAGTTAATTTTTGTATAACATGAAATTTAGGCTGAAGATTTTTTTGCCTATGAATGTACAATTAATCCAGCATTATTGGCTGAGAAGTCTATCTTTCCTCCATTGCCTTACTCTTGCTCCTTTGTCAAAAATTAATTGAGCACATTTCTGTAGATCTATCTAGATTCTCTCTTCTGTTCCATTGATCTATATGTTTATCTCTTCAGCATACCCCACTGTCTTGATTACTGTAGCTATGTAGTGAGTCTTAACATTGGAAAGTGTGATTCTTCCCACTTTACTCTTCTTTTTTCAAGATTGTTTGTTTATTCTAGGGCCATTTCTTTTTCATATAAATTTTTAAATGAGGTTGTCTATGTCTTTAGAAAATTGCTGGAATTTTGATAAAAACAATACCATATGTGTAGATTGATTTGGGGATAATTGACATTTTTACTATGTGAATCCTCCAATTCACAAATAAAGTGTTTCTCCATTTATATGTGTTGATTTATTTCATCAGCATTTTATAATTTTTAACATGTAGAACCTTTATACACTTTGTTAAATGTATACCTAAGTATTTCCTTTTCTTTGGATGGACAATATACTGTATTGTAAGTTTGGGTTCTACATGTTTGCTATTAGTGTATAGAAATGTGATTGATTTTTATGTTCTTTTTGTATCATGCAAATTTGATGAACCCACTAATTAGTTCTAGCAGCCCCCCGCCCCCACCTCTTTTAGCCAGGGGAGGTGGAAGGTGTCTTGTGTCATCTGTAACTAGAAACAGTTTTCCTTCTTTCTTTGTGATCATATGCCTTTTTTCATTTTCTTGCCTTACTGTGCTGCCCAGAACTTTGAGCAGTGGTGAGATTGGATATCCTTGTTTTGTTCCCAGTTTTAGGGGTGAGCAGTTAGTCTTTCATCATTAAGTATGATATTAGCTGTAGGTTTTTATTCATGTTCTTTATCAAATTGAGGAAGTTCCTCTCTATTCCTAATTTCCTACCAGTTTTTATCATAATTGGTTGGGGAATTTCCACATCAATTGGTATAGCCATGTGATTTTTCTTCTTTAGTTTATTAGCATGGTGGATTACCCTGATTGTTTTTTGAATATTAAACCAACATTGCATATCTGGAATAAATCCCATTTGCTTATGGTGTATAGTTCTTTTAATATATTGATGAATTCTCTCTGTTAATACTTGTCAAGGATTTTTATATCTTTATTCATGTGCAGTATTAGTCTGTGGTGTTGTTGTTTTTTTTTTTCTTGAATTGCCTTTGTCTACATTTGTTATTAGGATAATACTGGCTTCATAGAATGAGGTGGGAAGTGGTCATTCTTCCGTTTTATGGAAAAGATTACATAGAATTGGTTTATACAGTGTTTAGTAGAATTCTCTAATTAAACCAACTGTGCCTTTTTTCCTTTTATTTCAGGAGATTTTAAAATTATTAACTAATTTCCTTCATAGTTATAAAGCCATTCAAATTATCTGTTTCATATTGGATGTGTTGGGGTGGTTTGTACTGTTGAAAGAATTGGTCCATCTCATGCAAGTTGTCAATTTTAACATGTAAGTTGTTACTGGCTTTGCCTTGCCCTTCTGAAGTCTTCAGGACTGTAACAGTCTGAATGTTTAAGCATACAATTTGATTTTTTTCTTAGTAATGTATATATGGCAATCCCAATCTCCTAATTCACCCCACCCCATCCCCACTTTCCCCCCTTGGTGTCCATATGTTTGTTCTCTATATCTGTGTCTCTATTTCTGCAAACTGGTTGATCTGTACCATTTTTCTAGATTCCACATATATGCCTTAATATACGGTATTTGTTTTTCTCTTTATGACTTACTTTACTCTGTATGACAGTTCCTAGGTCCATCCATGCCTCTATAAATGTCCCAATTTCATTCCATTTTATGGCTGCATAATATTCCATTGTATATATGTGCCACATCTTCTTTACCCATTTATCTGTCGATGGACATTCAGGTTGCTTCCATGATCTTTGTATTATAAATAGTGCTGCAATGAATATTGGGGTGCGTGTCCCTTTGAATTATGGTTTTCTCTGGGTATATGCCCAGTAGTGGGATTACTGGGTCATATGGTAATTCCATTTTTAGTTTTTTAAGGAACTTCCATACTGTTCTCCATAGAGACTGTATCATTTTACATTCCCACCAACAGTGCAAGAGCATTCCCTTTTCTCCACACCCTCTCCAGCATTTATTGTTTGTAGATTTTCTGGTGATGCCCATTCTAACCGGTGTGAGGTGATACCTCAATTTCATTTTTATTTGCATTTCTCTAAAAATTAGTGATGTTGAGCAGCTTTTCATGTGCCTCTTGGCCATCTGTATGTTCTTTTTGGAGAAATGCCTATTTAGGTCTTCTGCCCATTTTTGGATTGGGTTGTTTGTTTTTTTGATATTGAGCTGTATGAACCATTTATACATTTTGGAGGTTAATCCTTTGTCGATTCATTTGCAAATATATTCTCCCATTCTGAGGGTTGTCTTTTCCTCTTGCTTATAATTTCCTTTGTTGTGCAAAAGCTTTTAAGTTTAATTAGTTCACACTCATTTATTTTTGTTTTTATTTCCATTACTCTAGGAGGTGGCTCAAAAAAGATCTTGCTGTGATTTTTGTCAGAGTGTTCTTCTTATGTTTTCCTCTAAGGGTCTTACCATGTCTCGCCTTACATTTAGGTCTTAAATTTTGAGTTTATTTTTGTGTACAGTGTTAGGGATGGTTCTAATTTCATTCTTTTACATGTAGTTGTCCAATTTTCCCAGCACCACTTATTGAAGAGGCTGTCTTATCTCCATTGTATATCCTTGCCTTCTTTGTCGTAGATTAGTGGACCATAGTTTATCTCTGGGCTTTCTATCCTGTTCCATTGATCTATATTTCTGTTTTTGTGCCAGTACCATATTGTCTTGATTACTTGTAGCTTTGTAGTATAGTCTGAAGTCAGGGAGTCTGATTCCTTCAGCTCTGTTTTTTTGTTTTGTTTTGTTTTGTTTTTGTTTTTCCCCCCACAATGTTGCTTTGGCTATTCAGGGTCTTTTGTGCCTCCATACAAACTTTAGGATTTTTTTGTTCTAGTTCTGTAAAAAAATTCCCTTGGTAATTTGATAGGGATTGCATTGAATCTGTAGATTGCTTTGAGTAGTATAGACATTTCTGCAATGTTGATTCTTCCAATCCAAGAACATGGTATATCTCTCCATCTGTTTCTGTCATGTTTGATTCCTTTCAACTAACCTCCTTAGTTAGGTTTATTCCTAGGTATTTTATTCTTTTTGTTACAATGGTGAATAGGAAGAAATGTGTTGTTTAATTTCCATGTGTTTTGAGACTTTCCTGTTTTCTCTCTGTTATAGGTTTTGTTTGATTCTATTATGGTCAGAGGACATATTTTGTATGATTATAATTATTTTAAATTTGTTGAGGCTTGTTTTATGGCCCAGAATATGGCTTTGGTGAATGTCTCATGAGCAATTGGAAAAAATGTATACTGTGCTATTGTTGAACGGAGCATTCTATATACATCAATTAGATCCTGTTAGCTGATTGAGTTATTCTTTTATATCCTTGCTGATTTTTTCTCTGGTAGTTCTATCAGATGCTGAGAAGGGATTGAAGAATCCCCATAATTTAGGATTTGCATCTTTCAATTTTCAATTCTATTGTTTTTGCATCAAAAATTTTGAGGCTCTGTTTTCTGGTGAGCACACATTTAGGATTGTTATGTCTTCCTTGTGGATGGATCCTTTACTTACTATGTAATGGCCCTCTCCATTTTTTGTAAATTCCTTTGCTTTGAAATCTATTTAATCTGATATTTATATAACCACTCATGCATTTTTAGACATGTTTACATGGTATATCATTTTCCATCTTTTTACTTGCAACCCACATATGTTGAATTTAAGATAAATTTCTTGTAAACAGATATACAGTTTATAATGTTTCTTTTAGATCTGCTCAATCCCTGCCTTTGGGGCATATGTTTACCTCATTTACATTACATTATTATATTTTTATAGTTTGTTTCCTATTTAGTTCTTCTCTTTCTTATTTTCCCTTTCATCCCTTCCCACAAGTTAAACATTTTTAGGATTCCATGTTGGTTTATTTATAGTGTTTTTGATAGGTTTCTTTTTTTTGTATAATTTTCTCAGTGGTTGCTCTGGGTGTTAAATACATATGTATACGACTTATTGTAGTTTTCTGGTATCACCATTTTACCACCTTCAGTGAAGTATAGATACCTTACATTCATTCAAGTCTTTTTAACTTCTCTGCAATTAACTTCCTTATAATTTTTGATTATCAATATAATGTATAAAATTCATGAGGAGGATGGTATATTTTATGTAACTATTTTCTCCTATTTCAATTGTTCTTTCTTCCTCCTTGAACATCTAATATTCCTTCTTTTATCATTTTCTTTCTGCTTGAAGGAATTTCTTTAGCCATTTTAAAGATGGATTCCTGATTGATCTCCCTTGTGGATGCTACTGGACTGCCTGTTGTTATTGGCAGGAATCTTATTCAATCCAGAAGAGGAATGGGTCTACCAGGGCTTCCTTGTGTTACTAATTTGAGTGTTGGAGAATGCCAGGCCTGGGTCACTTTGTTCTGTTGGGTGGAGGAGGAGGTCATGAAACACCCTGCTATAATGTTGTTACTCCACTCCTAGGGTCCCAAACCAAACTGTCTTACTCTTACCATATTTTAGAGTTCTCTTTTGATGTCCTCTTTTGTTATTTATAGGATTCTGAGTTGTACTCAGTGGGTAGGAGCAGGGAGAAGTGAGTCTATGCTGTCTTATCTGGACTAGAGACTAGGCAATTGATTTTTGTGTGTATTGCCCTCGTATTCTGCAATCTTACTAAATTTATTTATTCTAGAAGCTTTTTCTCTACACATCTTAGGACTTTCTATAAAAACAGTCATGTTTTCTCCAGGTAAGGGCAGTTTTACATCTTCCTTTCTAATTAGTATATCTTTAATTTCTTTTTATTGCCATATTTCATTGGCTAGAATCTCTAGTACAATGTAGATTTTGAGGAGTGAGAATAGACATCCTTGTTTTTATCATGATGCATTATCCTGCTTTAATATTTTTAGATTCATTTTGCTAGATTTTTTAAAGTATTTTTCATCTGTGATCATGAGGGAATTTGGTCTATAATTTTATTTTCTCATAATGTCTTTGTCTGGTTTGTTATAAGGTAAAACTGGCCTCATAAAGTGAGTTGAGAACTTTCCCCTAGTCTTATATTTTCTGAAAGAATTTATGTAGAACTGATATTTTTATTTCCTCAAATGTTTGGTAGAATTCAATAGTGATGCCATCTGGGCCTAAGGTTGTCGTTGTGGGAGATTTTAACTCTGAATTCAATTTTCAGTCCTTTCTTAGATATCACATTATTCAAATTATCTATTTCTTCTAGAGTGAATTTTGGTAGTTTATGTCCTTCAAGGAATTTTTCTACTTAATTTAAATTGTCACATTTTTTATCAGAGGTTTTCTATAATGGTCCATTATTTTATGTTTTGTGTCTGTGGAATCTGTGATGATGTCCACTCTTTGATTCATGATATTGGTAATTCATGGCTTTTATCTTCTTTTCTTTGTCAGTCTGACTAAATATTTATTAATTTTTGCATTGTCAAATGTTTTTTCTGCATTTTTGACATGATCACATTGTTTTTCCTTTTCTGTTAATATAGGGAGTTACATAATTTTCAAATGTTAAATCCACCTAGCTTCTCTAATTGAATGGTTCACTGATGACAGACTCTCTGCATCTGCCCATTTCCTGGTCTTTATAAACACTACCAAGAGATTTTGGGCATTTCACATCAACAGCAGCATCTCCAAACCCTTTCCACAGTTGTGCACACAGATAGAATCTTTCTAATAAAATGAAAGATTAAGCTATTAAGATTATGTCATCATTCAGCAAAGAAGACAGATTATAATGAAGGGAAGAATTTTTCTCATGATTGGGATTTTCCTCTTCTGTTCAGCTATGTACATTGGTGGCTCATTGGAAGGAGGTAGGGATGCTCACTTGGAGACTGAATTATGCGGCTCTTATAAACACGGGGTTTAATGAAAAACAATTGTTTTGAATCTTTGAAAAGAAGATTAATTTATTTGAGTTCTCTAAGTAATTTTTAAAGCAATAGGAAAGTGCTACATCAAACATCAATTATCTACATTTCAAAAATCTGTTTCCTAGGAACAGCTCAAACAGACCCATTGAATGGCTTGAATGCTTTGAATGGCAAATAGAAGAAATGATGTTGCAGTTCAACAATCTGGAGAAAAACAATTATCTTGGCTACTGGGCTTTATAAGAAGTATTTCTTTGTAGATGAATAGATTTGTTGAAGAATCTTCTATGAATTGTTTAATACTGTCTCCACAAGAGGCATCGTTTGCATAAATAATTTTAAGCATTCATGCTGAGTATCTGCTCCAATGCTGAACACACAAGAAATCATCTTCAATAAACACTTCCTGAATTGAATTTATCCTGCTCTTAATTCTTCCCAGGAAAAAAACAATAAGGAGTTACACACTTTTCTTTAGCATTTCTATCTAGAAAATTGTATGAATTTTCTCCGTGCTAACATGCATACTTCTGTACATGTCAGTGTGGCATTCTAGTAAATGCTTAACAACCAGCTAATCAAAAAAAATTGTAATGTTTACTGATTTTTGTGGAGTAAATATTCTCATGGTGGCTTAATTAAGCTACAACACTGCTTTCACTAAATATAGACATAAGAAGCAACACATAGCAGCACACCAGTATATAGTATCTCTACTACATGGACACAATAGACATAAATAATTTTAAGAACGGAGATAATAGTAAAATATAGTAAAACAGAAAGTGATGAGTTTTGAGACATTACTATTATTTATAATGTGTTTAATTATAATTTCACATAAGATTATTTTTAATGTGTAACAACAGGCTCATAAAGTTCCTGCAAATGTAACCTTTGGCTCTACCAGTCAGCGTAGCACACCACTGTGAGCAGCTCTGATTGTGTTCTCTATGGAATGAGAAAACAACAAGGCACCACTCACCTAGATGTCAGTTTTAAATTTCCAACACTGACAATAATTTTCTGAAGAAAGTGCAGACTCAACTTATAGTTGAGGGTATCTCTTTACCTGAGCCTCACTTTCTTGACCAGGAATATAGGAACAGGGTTATTTCAGGGTATCTCAGAATTGGGGGGTCTGTGGCCCAGCCCCAGCTCCTGGAGGGAAGTGTTCTCTCTCTCTCCTCAGCACACTCCCCTCAGAAGTGCTAGAGGAGCAGGAGCTTCTGAGTAGCAAAGTCCACCTGGCCTTACATTCTGTGGGTGCCCTTGTTGGAGTGATCCCAGTGATGGTGGCCACTAGAAGTCTAGAGGCTGCTGTAGGCATCTCAGTGTTTGACTGTTTGATGTGCTCTCACTGTAGTTTCAGGGACACTCCCATCCCTGTGGTAGCAATGGAGCTGCACAGTCCCTTGTGGGGACAGCTCAAGGGAAGTAAGTGGGAGAAGCTACCTCTGAGCCCCCTGCAGTATCACAGAGAGTTTCCCACTCTGAGGGCAATTTCTCACTCAGGGCCTGGGTTGCATTGAACAACCCAAATTGTGGAGACCCTGAACAATATCTGAGAAAATGCAATATCTTTAGGATGTTATTTTTTATATCTCACCTTCTTCAAAAATGATATATGGTAGCCACCTGCAACAATAACATCTTTCTAGACCTATTCATATTTCAGAAATTACATGTTTTGAAAGCAGTCTTAAATTTTTCTCCATCTTCCCTTCTACCACTCATCCTCTTCACATCCCCACAAACTGCTTTCTTATAACATAGAGTACTGGGGTAATTTGCAAATCAGGTCCCAATATACCTGTATACCCCATTGGTCCTTCAGTTAGACACAAAAATAAAAACATAGCAAGAAGGGCTAACATTTATTGAGCACTGACTGTTTACCAGGCCTGCTCTGAGTGCCTCATGACAATTAGCTCATTTTAGTGCCCCAAACAGTCTTTTGAGAGAGGTGCTATTGTTATCTTCATTTTACAAATGAGGGACTGAGGTGGAGAACTTGAGAAGCTTGCTTCAAGTCTTACAGACAGTTAGTGATGGAGCCAAGAAAAAAACACGAGCAGGCTGGCTCCAGGACTCTACCCTGTTCAGACCTGAATATTTATTGTCCTTGACTGTTGTTTCCAAATTATCTACCTGTTCTCTCCTGAAAGGGCCCTTATTTATTAAACATACACTGGCTTCCCTATAACTCTCCTCTTAGATTTTTGAAAAAATGATTTCTTTCCTATTTACCTTTTCTTCTGTGTTTGGAGAGATCTTTTCTCCCTATAATCATAGCAATCCCGCATTGCCTTTTACATTTTAACATTATGGATATATATCTGTGTCTCTGTTTTTGGTGCTTACCTACCTAGTGATGATTAGTAAATATAATTTGGAAAAGGACCATGATCCAGAGGACTTTTGGTGATAAGATACAGAAATCCAGGATGAGAAGTTTTATTGTGCAGTTTGTAAAATTTCTAGGGATCACTTTCATGACATAGTCAAATTTCCACAGACATTTTTTCTTCCTTTGCACACACAGGGACTTCTCCTTTGTACCACCAGATTCACCCATCACTCTTTTCTACCTTCCTCTCTGCACCAAGAGACTGACAGGTATTAACTACATCAAGTGGCTCTCCATTGGGTTCTGCAATAGGAAGCAAGTGCAGTGGAGCAGAGAGGAAAGGAAGGGACTGATGGCTGCTTAGTAAACCTTTAGCTCCATCCCTCCAGGGAAGCTAGGGCCCCTTTCTTCAGAACTCTCGTGTGCTTTTCCCTTCCATGCCTAGGGATGGCAATGGCCTGCTGTTTCTACCCTCAGGGAACTGCACTATGCTGCCCACTCCCTGCTCACTTTTGTAAAGAGCCTCTTTATTAAAGTCTACTCAATGTACCCACTTTGTGCCATCTGGTTCTTGCCTGTATGGATTCTAATTACTTTCCCTTCATTGTTAGAGCAGCTGCCATTAGTTTTCTGTATTTATGCTTTCCTCTCTCAAAAAAAAAGTGCCTTTAAACTAAAGTTCAGCCTCTTTAACATCTTCCTTCAATTCTTTATCAAATTTCTTATAATGAGGTGTTTGCTATGAATCACTATCTGTGATTTGCAAACATAGGAACATAAAATCATTATAAAGGCTCAATTAGTGCAATAAATTATATTATTAGAAAAAGGACAATAGACACAGAAAAGGTTTTTGACAAAATCCAACACACTATCACAATAAAAATTCTCAAGGAACTAGGAATAGAGGGGAAACATCCTCACCTGATAGAGGCCATCTACAAAAAAACCCACAGCTAACAACTACTTAATGGTGAAAGAATATTTTCCTCTAAGAACAGGAACAAGATGAGAATGTCTCTCTTTGCCACTTCTATTTAACATTGTACTAAAAGGTAATTAGAGAAAAAGGAGAGAAAATCTTAATCTCTACTCTTTTAGTATCCAGATTGGAAAGGAAGAAGTTAAATTATCTCTATTCACAGACATGGTCTTGCATATAGGAAATCTTAATTAACCTTCTAAAAAATCTATTAGAACTAAGAAACAAATTGAGTAAGGTTGCAAGATAAAAGATAGATATACAAAAATTTCTTCTCATCTATATGCTTGCAATGGACATTATGAAAAAAAATTAAGAAAATAATTCTATTTACAATTAAAACAAAAATAGTAAAATATTTAAGTATAAATTTAATGACAGTATTCTTGTATTCAAGGCTAGTACGATAAAAGTTACAATATAGTGTTGAAAGAAATTAAAGAAGATCTACGTAAATGGAAGCCCTGACATTGTCATGAACTTATTATTGTTCAGATGGAAACACTCTCCAAATTGGTCTACAGATTCAACACCATCTCTATCAAAATCTCAAGTGGCTTTTTTTGAAAAATTGACTGATCTTAAAATTCATATGGAAATGCAAGGGACCTAGGAAAGTCAAAACAACCCTGAAAAAGAACAGTGTTGGAGGATTCACACTTCTTGACTCCAAAACTTACTACAAAGGTATCATAATCAAGACAGCATGGTTCTGGCATGAGGATAAACATACAGCTCAATGGAGTAGAATTGAGAGTCCAGAGACATACTCTTACACTTATGGTGGTTTTCAACAAGGGCACCGAGACAAGTCAACAGGGGAAAGATTAGTCAAATTGTGCAGGAGCAACTGGATAATAACCACATGCAAAAGAATAAAGTAGATCCCTATATCACATTACACACAAACATTAACTAAAAATGATCACAAACACAACTGTAAAAGCTGAAACAATACAACTCTTACAAGAAAACATAGGAGTAAATTTTCATGACCTTGGTTAAGCAATGATTTATTAGAAATGACACTAAAAGCACAGCAACAAAAGAAACAAATAGATAAATTAGACTACAAAATTAAAACATTTTATGCTGCAAATAGTACTATCAATAAAGTGAAAACACAGCCCACAGAATGGAAAAACATATTTGCAAATTATATATCTGATGAGAAACTTGTACCCAGAATACATAAAGAATTCTTACAACTCAATAATAAAAAGACAACCCAATTTAAAAACGAGCAAATGACTTGACATTTCTCTGAAGAAGATGTACAAATAGCCAGTAAGTACACAAAAGATGCTAAACATTAGTTATCAGGGTAATGCAAATCAAAACAATAATGAGGGGGGCAGAGTCAAGAGGGCGGCATGGGAAAATGCGGAGATCGCGTCTCCCCACAAATAGATAAGTTGCCAGAGGCTGGCAGGGGACCTGAGATCCAAGGAGACCACAGGAAACCCGGAGCAACCGGGTAGGACCTGGGGAAAGTCAAGGGGGTGGGGAAGGGGAAGCTGGATAGGACCAGAGCCCCTGGGGTGTGGCTGGGTAAGGGGGGAGGTTCCCGCCTGGAGGGACCACTGGGGGCTGGGGAGATCGCAAAACCACAGCTAGGTTTCTCCCGCCCAGAAGGCCAGGAGGCCTGCTGAGCTTCTGGGCTTGGGAGCTTGCTGGACTCCCCAGTGGGGCCCTCCACCCTCCAAGGGCCCCTCTGAGCTGCCTGGGCCCTGGGGGTGTGGGAAGCAGGGAGGAGGGGCGAGAAGGTGCAGAGGTGAACAGGTAAGGTGGGGGCTTTGAGATCAGGGGACGGGGAGGCGTGAGGGTGTTTTGCCTGCCCTCTTGGCCAGAGAGGCCAACTGGACTCCTGGGCCTTGTCGTTCAATCTCTGGGTCCCCCTCCAGCATGAGGGTCGTGGGGGCATGGGGGGGAAGAGCATGCAGGGGAGAGGGAGAGAGGCAGACAGTGGGGGTGGGAAGGGATCTCTCCAGGTCAGAAGAAGAGGGGAGGAGCCATCGGGTATTTCTTCCAGGCAGGACCTCCCCCTTCCAAGGCTCCTCTGGGCCATTGGTCCAGAGAAGTACAGAAGGGAAGCACTGGAGGGAAAAGAAGAGACACGGAATGGGGGAGGGACCCTCTGGGATCAGAGGATCAGGGGAGGAGCACAAGGCATTTCCGCTACCTACTGGCCTGGGAAGGCTGCTGGGCTTCCAGGCCTGGTCTCCAGTTCTCCAGGTTCCCCAGCCAGACACGTTGATCCCAGGGACTTTGGAGCATGGCAGGGGAAGAGGAAGAGAGGCAGACCGGTGGTAGGACGTTCCAGGAACAGAGGACCAGGGGAGGGGTGGAGGACCTTTCCCCTGCCCACTTGGGCCCAGTGGGCCTGCTGGGCTCCCGAGTCTGGTCCCTCGGTCTCTCCAGCTGAGTGGGTCATACAGGCATGGGAAGGAGGAGAGAAGAAGAGGAAGAGAGGCAGACAGTGGTGGGGGGAACCTTGCAAGACTGGAGGATCAGGGGAGACACTGTGGGAAATCTCCCTACCCACTTGGCACTGGGAGGCCTATTGAACCACCAGGCCTAGTCTTTGGTCCTCCAGGGGCCCCTCTACGTCTCACTGGTCCTAGGGGTGTAGAAGGAAAGCAGGGGAGAGGAGGAGAGGCAGGCAGGGGAGGGGGTCTTCTGGGATTGGAGGATCAAGGGAGGCAGAGAAGGTATTTCCCCTGCCCACTAGCCGTGGGAAGCCTGCTAGGCTCAAGGACCTGGTCTTTCACACTTCCAGAGCCCCCTCCAGCTGCTTGGGACCTAGGAGAGTGGGGCTTGGGGGAGAGGAAGAGAGGCAGATAGGGACCCTATGAGACTGGGAGATCTGGGGAAGTGCCACAGGTGTTACCCTAGCCCAGTTGGCCCTAGGAAGCCTGTTGGGCATCAGAGTCTGGTCTCCTGCCTTCCAGTGCCCCCTGCAGCTGTGAGGGTCCTGGAGGAATAGGAGGGAGGAGGTGAGGAAGAAGAGAACCCAAGGGGGAGTGACTCTTCGAGACTGAAGGACTAGGGGGAGGTGCCTAGCATCTCTCCCACCAACTCAAGCCCAGGGAGCCTGCTGGGTACCTCGACCTGGTCCTTTGCCCCCAGTACAAGAGGTATTCCTGGGCCCCCTGCCTCATTGGGCCTAAGCCCCATTCCCCACCACCCCCAGGGCCTTTTCTAAGTGTAGGCCTTGCCCATTGCCTAACCTCCCCCCACCCCACCTTGTCTAAGCCCCGCCCCCACAGCCACAGCATTTTCTGGCTTTTTTTTTCTTCTTTTTCTTTCTTTTTCTTCCCACATCCTCACTTAGGCTGTTGCAGTTGTTTTACCTTCCAGTTGTTGCTCCATCTTTTTTTTTTAAATTTTTTTCTAGCACATCTGTAAGTTTCTATTATTGTATTTTTTATCTTGCTATTGTTCTGCTGTTCTCCTACTTTTTTTTTTAAACTTTTTTCATTTTCCTGCTCCACACAGCTTGTGGGATCTTGATTCACAAGCCCAGGGTCAGGCCTGAGCTGCTGAGGTGGGAGCTCTGAGTCCAAAATATTGGAGGAACAGAGAAACCCTGTTCCCAGGTAATATTTATCAGAGTAAGGTCTCCCAGAGTTTCTCACCTCAACACCAAGACCCAGCTATTCTCAACAGCCTACAAACTCCAGTGCCTGAAACCTCAGGCCAAACACCCAGTGGGACACAAACACAATCCCACCCAACCAAAGAGGGGGGAAAGTGAGATGACAAAAAAATATGTCACAGATGAAGGAACAAGGTAAAAATATACACAACCAAATAAATGAAGAAGAAATAGGAAAATTGCCTGAAAAAGAATTCAGAGTAATGATAGTAAAGATGATCCAAAATCTCAACAACAAAAGAGAGAAAATACAAGAAACAGTTAATAAGGACTCAGAAGAACTAAAGAGCAAACAAAGAGTAATAGATAACAAAATAACCAAAATTAAAAATACTCTAGATGGTATAAACAGCAGAATAACTGAGGCAGAAGAACAAATAAGAGAGTTGGGAGATAGAATGGGGGAAATAACTGCCACAGGGCAGGAAAAAGAAAAAAGAATAAAAAGAATGGAAGACAGTCTCAGAGACCTTGGGGACAACATTAAGCACACCAACATTCGAATCATAGGCATCCCAGAAGAAGAAGAAAAAAAGAAAGGGTCTGAGAAAATATTTGAAGAGGTTATAGTGGAGAACTTCCCCAACATGGAAAAGGAAATAATTAATCAAGTGCAAGAAGTGCAGAGTCTCATACAGAATAAACCCAAGGAGAAATACACCAAGGCACATATTAATCAAACTAATGACAATTAAACACAAAGAAAAAATATTAAAAGCAGCAAGAGAAAAGCAACAAGTAACATATAAGGGAAAACCCATAAGCATAAGAGCTGATCTTTCTGCAGAAACTCTGTAGGCCAAAAGGGAATGGCAGGATATACTGAAAGTCCTGAAAGAGAAAAACCTACAGCCAAGAATACTCTACCAAGCAAGAATGTCATTCAGATTCAACAGAGAAACCAAAAGCTTTACAGACAAGCACAAGTTAAGAGAACTCAGTACCACCAAACCAGCCTTACAACAATTGCTAAAGGAACTTTTCTAAGCAGGAAACACAAGAGAAGGAAAAGACCTGCAAAAACAAACCCAAAACAATGAAGAAAATGGTAATAGGAACACACATGTCAATAATCACCTTAAATGTAAATGGATTAAATGCTCCAACCAAAAGACACAGACTGGCTGAATGGATCCAAAAACAAGACCCTTCTATATGCTGCCTATAAGAAACCCACTTCAGACCTAAGGACACATATAGACTGAAAGCAAAGGGATGGAAAAAGATATTCCAAGCAAATGGAAGTCAAAAGAAAGCTGGAGTAGCAATACTCATATCAGACAAATTAGACTTTAAAGAAAAGACTATTACAAGAGACAAGGAAGGACACTGCATAATGATCAAGGGATCCATCCAAGAGGAACCTATCACAATGGTAAATATCTATGAACCCAACATAGGAGCACCTCAATACATAAGGCAAATGCTAACAGCCATAAAAGGGGACATCGACAGGAACACAATAATAGTAGGAGACTTGAACACCCCACTAACATCAATGGAGAGATCATCCAAACAGAAAATAATAAGGACATACAAGACTTTAAATAACATATTAGACCAACTTAACTTAATTGATATTTATAGGACATTCCATCCAAAAACGACAGAATACACTTTCTTCTCAAGTGCACACGGAACATTCTCTAGGATAGATCATATCTTGGGTCACAAATCAAGCCTTGGTAAATTCAAAAAAATTGAAATCATATCAAGCATTTTCTCTGACTACTATGCCATGAGACTAGATATCAATTACAGGAAGAAAATGGTAAAAAACATAAACACATGGAGACTAAACAATATGCTATTAAACAACCAAGAAATTACTAAAGAAATCAAAGAGGAAATCAAAAAATATCTAGAAACAAATGACAATGAAAACACAACAACTCAAAACCTATGGGACGCAGCAAAAGCAGTTCTAAGAGGGAATTTTATAGCAATACAGTCCACTTCAAGAAACAAGAAAAATATCGAATAAACAACCTAACCTTACACCTAAAACAGTTAGACAAAGCAGAACAAAAAAAACCCCAAAGAGAGCAGAAGGAAAGAAATCATAAAGATCACATCAGAAATAAATGCAAAAGAAATGAAGGAAACAATAGCAAAGATCAATGAAACTGAAAGCTGGTTCTTTGAGAAGATAAACAAAATTGATAAACCATTAGCCAGACTCATCAGGAAAAAAAAGGGAGAAGATGCAAATCAACAGAATTAGAAAGGAAAAAGGAGAAGTAACAATTGACACCACAGAAATACAAAGATCATGAGAGACTACTACAAGCAACTATATTCCAATAAATTGGATAACCTGGAAGAAATGGATACATTCTTAGAAAAGTACAATCTTCCATGACTGAACCAGGAAGAAATAGAAAATATGAAAAGACCAATCACAAGCACTGAAATTGAGACTGTGATTAAAAATCTCCCAACAAGCAAAAGCCCAGGGCCAGATGGCTTCACAGGCAACTTCTATCAAACATTTAGAGAAGAGCTAACACCTATCCTTCTCAAACTCTTCCAAAATATAGCAGAAGGAGGAATACTCCCAAACTCATTCTACGAGGCCACTATCACCCTGATACCAAAACCAGGCAAAGATGTCACAAAAAAAGAAAATTACAGGCCAGTATCACTGATGAATATAGATGCAAAAATCCTCAACAAAATACTAGCTGACAGAATCCAATAACACATTAAAAAGATCATACACCATGATCAAGTGCCGTTTATCCCTGGAATGCAAGGATTCTTCAATATATGCAAATCAATCATTGTGATACATCATATTAACAAACTGAAGGATAAAAACCATATGATCTTCTCAATAGATGCAAAAAAAGCTTTTGACAAAATTCAACATCGATTTATGATAAAAACTCTCCAGAAAATGGGCATAGAAGGAAATTACCTCAGCATAATAAAAGCCATATATGACAAATCAACAGCCAACATTGTTCTAAATGGTGAAAAACTGAAAACATTCCCTCTAAGAATAGGAACAAGACAAGGGTGCCCACTCTCACCATTATTATTCAATATAGTTTTGGAAGTTCTAGCCACAGCAAACAGAGAAGAAAACGAAATAAAAGGAATCCAAATTGGAAAAGAAGAAGTAAAATTGTCACTCTTTGCAGAATACATGATATTATACATAGAAAACCCTAAAGATTCTACCAGGAAACTGGTAGCACTAATTGATGAATTTAACAAAGTAGCAGGATACAAAATTAATGCACAGAAATCTCTTGCATTCCTATACACTAACAACGAAAGAGCAGAAAGAGAAATTAAGGAAACTCTCCCACTTACCATTGCAACGAAATGAATAAAATACCTAGGAATAATCCTGCCTAAGGAGGCAAAAGACCTGTATGCAGAAAACTATAAGACACTGAGGAAAGAAATCAGACAATGCAAACAGATGGAGGGACATACCATGTTCTTGGACTGGAAGAATCAACATTGTGGAAATGACTATACTACCCAAAGCAATTTACAGATTCAACGCAATCCCTATCAGATTATTAATGGCATTTTTCACAGAACTAGAACAAGAAATCTTACGATTTGTATGGAAACGCAAAAGACCCCGAATAGCCAAAGCAATCTTGAGAAGGAAAGACAGAGTTGGTGGAATTAGGCTTCCTGACTTCAAACTATACTACAAGGCCACAGTGATCAAGACGGTATGGTACCGGCACAAAAATAGAAAGGTAGATCAATGGAACAGAATAGAGAACCCAGAGGTAAACCCAAGCACATATGGACACCTTATCTTTGACAAAGGAGGCAAGAATATACAATGGAAAAAAGACAGCCTCTTCAATAAGTGGTGCTGGGAACATTGGACAGCAACATGGAAAAGAATGAAATTAGAACACTTCCTAACACCATACACAAAAATAAACTCCAAATGGATTAAAGACCTACACGTAAGGCCAGACACGATAAAACTCCTAGAGGAAAACATAGGCAGAACACTCTTTGACATACATCAAAGCAAGATCCTTTTTGACCCACCTCCTAGAATAATGGAAATAAAATCAAGAATAAACAAATGGGACCTCATGAAACTTAAAAGCTATTGCACAGCGAAAGAAACTATAAACAAGACAAGAAGACAACCCTCAGGATGGGAGAAAATACTTGCTAATGAAGCAAGTGACAAAGGATTACTCTCCAAAATATACAAGCAGCTCATGTAGCTTAATACCAAAAAAGAAAATAACCCAATCCACAAATGGGCATAAGGACTAAATAGACATTTCTCCAAAGAAGACCTGCAGATGACTAACCTACACATGAAAAGATGCTCAACATCACTAATCATTAGAGAAATGCAAGTCAAAGCCACAATGAGGTATCACCTGACTCCAGTCAGAATAGCCATCATCACAAAATCTAGAAACAATAAATGTTGGAGAGGAGGTGGAGAAAAGGGAACTCTCCTGCACTGTTGGTGGGAATGTAAGTTGGTACAGCCACTATGGAAAACTGTTTGGAGGTTCCTTAAAAAACTAAAAATGGAACTACCATATGACCCAGTAATCCCACTCCTGGGCATATACGCAGAGAAAACCATTATTCAAAAAGAAACATGTACCACAATGTTCACTGAAGCACTATTTACAATAGCCAGGACATGGAAGCCACCTAAAGCCCATCAACAGATGAATGGATAAAGAAGATGTGGCACATATATATGATGGAATATTACTCAACCATAAAAAGGAATGAAATTGAACTATAAGTAATGAGGTGGATAGACCTAGAGACTGTCATACAGAGTGAAGTAAGCCAGAAAGAGAAAAAACAAATACCGTATGCTAACTCATATATATGGAATCTGAAGAAATGGTACTGATGAACCTAGTAACAGGGCAAGAGTGGAGATGCAGATATAGAGAATGGACTTGAGGACACGGGGCTGGGGTGGGGGGTGTCGAGTGAAAGGGAAGCTGGGATGAAGTGAGAGAGTAGCATAGATATAGATATACTACCAAATGTAAAATAGATAGCTAGTGGGAAGTTGCTCTTTAACAAAGGGAGATCAACTCGATGATGGGTGATGCTTTAGAGGGCCAGGACAGGTAGGGTGGGAGGGAGTCATGGGAGGGAGGGTATATGGGGATATATGTATAAATATAGCTGATTCACTTTGATGTACCTCAAAAACTGGTACAAGAGTGTAAAGCAATTATATTCCAAGAAAGAGCTTAAAAAAAAATAATGAGATACCACATCACATCCACTAGAATGACTATAATAAAAAAGACAGGCAATAATATGTGTTGGCAAAGATGTGGAGGAATTAGAACCCTCTATATTGCTGGTAGGAATGTAAAATAGTGAAGCCACTATAGAAAAGAGTTTAGTAGTTACACAAAATGTTAAACTATTCGACTCAGCAATTTAGATTTATACCTAAGAGAATTGAAAACATATGTCCACACAAAAGCTTGTACATGAATGTTCACAGCAGCATTATCTATGGCAGTCAAGAAGTGGAAACGGGGACTTCCTTGGTGGTGCAGTGGTTAAGAATCCGCCTGCCAATGCAGGGGACACGGGTTCGATCCCTGGTCCGGGAAGATCCCACATGCCGTGGAGCAGCTAAGCATGTGCTCCACAACTACTGAAGCTCTCGAGCCACGACTACTGAAGCCCATGCTCCTAGAGCCCATGGTCTGCAACAAGAGAACCCACCTCAATGAGAAGCCCTCACAATGCAATGAAGAGTAGTCTCTGCTAGCGGCAACTAGAGGAAGCCTGTGCAGAGCAACAAAGACCCAAAGCAGCCAAAAATAAATAAATAAATATATAAATAAATAAATTTTAAAAAAAGAAGTGGAAACAACCCAACTGCCCATCAACTGACGTTTGGATAAGTAAAATGTAGCATATCCATACAATGGAATAGAATTTGGCCATAGAAAGGAATTAAGTACCAATACATGCTACAACATAGATGAACCTTGAACATATCATGCTAAGTAAAGGAAGTCAGTCACACAAGCCTGCATATTGTATGATGCCATGTATATGAAATGCCTGCAAAAGGCGTATTTATAGAGGCAGAAAGTAGTTTAGTGGTGGCTTCGGGCAGGTGGATGAGCAGAAGTGGGATGAAGAGTGATTACTCATGGATGCATTAGATAAGATTGTGGTGATGATTGTACAACCTTGTCAATATACTAAAATTCATTGAGTTGTACACTTTAAGTAGGTAAATTGTACCATGTTGAACTGTATCTTAATGAAGCTATTTAAGAGAAAACATTAGAGAGGTCTCAAGCTTGTTAATTTTGGTCCCAAACCAAATTGTTCGGCTTCCTTGTTAGATGTTTCCCAAAGCCTGGATGACCTCCCAGCACAGCTCTTTTATATCAATATTTGAGGATACAGACCTTAGAAGCATTCCTCTTTTCCTTACAACAGAACCTTTCTTTAACCTAAAGGTCTACAGGATCTAGTCAGCCTTCCAAGAGACCTTCGGCCTCAAGTGACATTCAGTACCTCTGAGCACCTCTGTGCTGGGTGGGATATAGATTCTCCAATTTCCTCCAAGGTCTTATTCTCAAATTTGACCATGCACATCCTGCAGTATGTACTTAGTGACCACAAGAGTTTCTGAAGGCACAAAATAGATAGAGCACACCACCCTAAAGCATTACTGTCTGTGAAGATATTTTTCAGTGAATAGTATTACTCTAACATGAAAACATGCATGTGCCAAATAGCTGTGAGGTAAAGTGCACTGTGCACATAAAAGCAGGAGTGGGGAGGGGCTAAGAGCAGCAAGCCTCTTCAGCCAAGCCCTGGCAACCTGCTCACTGCTTACTACCACTGAGGATGTCTCAGTTGCAATGTCTGAGGAGCGCCTCCACCTTCATAGAGCAACTAACTCCCCAGATGAGTAAGCTACACATGGTAACATGCATTGAAGATCTTGGGAAACATTTATCAAGTCACCACTAAGTATTTTCTATATAAAACTGTAATTTCTTTTGTGTATCATTTAACCATTACTTAAGAATGCCTGTTCATGGTGAAATGTTTGTTATTCCAATATTTAATTAAATTTCATTTCATGGTTTAAAGCATTCCTTGATTTGACTTGTCTTTATGCAAAAATGATCAGCCCCATTTTTGCTTTCTAACTGAGTGGAACTATGCAAATGTTTTGATTAAATGATAAACTAAAGAGTTTTGCCAGAAGCAGCTATTTCCACAGGAGGCGACGATACTGAATTATCCAAGCAAAATGGAATGATGCCAATTGCTGGCAGATGTAGGGAAACTGATAGAAGCTTCCAAATGTGGCTATTATCAAGCAATCCAAAAAAAAAAAAAAAAAAGGCAGAGAGGAAGAAGGAACAACACTTCCCCTCCCCCACACAAAAACCAACTAAGAAAAAGATGGTAGATGCAGCCCCAAGTAACTCTGGCCTATTTGGTTGTGACTCTCATCTCCCATCTAAGTTCAATAGCACAGGGGCAGCCTCATTGCACACATTCCAAAACTTCATTTCTAAGTTTGTTCCTCTTCATTTGAAATTCATTTTCCTACAGAAACAGTGTTAAAGCTGGTCATTGGTACCTCCAATCAGTCCATAAGAAACTTATCAATCCATATGTAATTAAAATGCACTGCATTTGCAATGAAAGTACAGAAAACAAAACCACAATAATATTGGCAATTCAGATAGAAAAACAATAAAAATGAGAAAAGCAATAAAAATGTAAAACATTGTAATGTAAATGTAAAACACTATTAATCAAATTATACCTCTAACATTGAAATATTCAGATTATTTCCATTTTTAATGGTAAACAATACTTAAAATTGACACATTCCTGTACATATCTTTGCATTCTTTTCTAATTATTTTCCTTCCGATTTTGTAATTAGACATCTTTTGTAAGCAACATAAGAAATACTGATGACACTTATTCATGTAAAAAAATTCCATGGCAAAAATATTGTAAGTCAAAGGATAAATGATTAAGAAATATATTTGACACATAAGGAGTTAATAACCACAACACAAAAAAATCCTTAAAAGTTAATAAGAAAAATATTTTTAAATCTCAATGTGAAATAGTCAAAGAATAAGAAGACAGTTTTGAAAAGAGGAAATATTAATAATCCATGAAGATATGAAAATATGATTGATTAATTTGACTAAGACAGAGAAATGAAAATTCAAGGCATTGTAAGATATTAATTTCATCCAGTGTATTAGTTCAAAAATGAGAAAAAAACAAGGACATCCTTGTGCTGGCAAGCATTTAGGGGAAAGGACACTTTGTATCCTTTGGAATAACTACAACCATTTTGGAGAGTAATCTGGCAAGATTATTAAACAGTTAAAATACACGCACCCTTTGGCCCAGCAACCTCACTTCTGGGAATTTATCCTGTAAAATGAGGATGTCTACAGCAGCACTTTTTGGCCTGGCAAAAAAAAAAAAACCTATAAGAACTGTAAAAGACAATTTGCAGAGAAATGTATGTAGTATGAGTCCAGTCTTGAAAAACGTAAAATGATTTTGTAAAACATTATCTCTAATTTGTTTGAAATTTGTGAAAGGCATGAAAAAAGGCACATCTGGCTGTTAGCCTTGGGAGGTGGTACCTGAATTCAAAAAACCCAAGCCCAGACGATGCTGATGATTTTTACTGTGAGCACAGATTACTTTGTAATTGAATCCTTTTAAAGAGCTGAACAAATTTGAACCCAGAGTCAGGTGAAGGGCTTCTACCCTGTGCACAGGTTACAGGGCATGGAGAGCTTCATCATCACCCCAAAGGGCATGTGGGGACAGTACCTGCAGGTAGGACCACTGCCTCGCTGCGTAAGCGCTGGGTGGCCTAGGCTGGCGCAACCTCCTGGCTAGAAGTCCTATTGTCCCAAGTCCGGGTCCCTGTTCTCTTTCCTCTGTCTGTTTTCCAAAGAAGTCCAGAGGGAGTCCTCACCTGCTGGGCCCTCTCCCGGGTTATGTGCTCTGCAAAGGTCATATGAGGCACCCCGGCACCCTTCCTGGTGCCCTGGGGACAGAAGTTAGGAAGCTGCAGCCTCCTTTTCTCTCCTCTTTCCCACCTGTCCTTCCTGTCCTCTCTTTTCCTGACCAGCCCATGACCAACCTGCTGGAATATGCCATCATATCTAGAGCTGGGCCCAGCATCCACAGGATGAAAATAGAATCTGGGGACCAAAGTACTCTCCCTACTCAAAATCGGAAAGCAGGGAGACTAGAGCAGAAGGACCCCAGCATAAGTCTCTAGTGGCAGCAACCGGCAGGAATCAGGGTACCAGGACCATGCAGTCAGCTGAAATGAAGACATGAGGCATTTGATTCTTTCTGTCCTTACTGCCCCCCTTGCAGGTCGAGTGCTGGCTGCCCGCATTACTCAGCTGTCTGCCTGAGTGTTGCCTGGGTGGTGATCATCAGAACCACGACATTCTGGGATGACGCTGGTGACTAAAAATAATTCCCAAGCCTGGGCATTTGAAACTCATGATGCAGATCTACAGAAGAGTCTCCTGCAGCTTCTGACCTTGAAATGGGGACCCCGGGGGGCTAGAATGAGCAGTCCTTCAGCCTTTCCAGGCAGGAAGCAAACAAGAGGCCTTTCAAAGACCCCAAAGCTGTCTTAAAATAACAGCATCTCATTGTCCATGTGTGAGCTGTGTGGCTCATCAGAGATTTTTCCTGAAGCATGTGGAGAAGTGGGCAGCTGTCCTCCTAACCAACTGCCTGCTTCTCACTCCATTAAATGCTCACAAGGATGGACTTCAGCCTAAACAAATGACAAGAGGGATTTTCATTCCAGTGGCATTACTTTTAGTCTTTTGCATGTCACAGCCTGGAGCCACACAGAACAGACTCCGGGACCAGGCTGCGTGGGTTCAGTGAGTTCAAGCCCAGCTGCAACCACGATGATCTGGGACATTTCTCCAAGCCTCAGTTTCTTCTTCTTTTCTTTTTAAAAAAAATTTTTGGGTGTATCAAGCTAGTCCTGTTTTTTTTTAATATTTATTTTATTTTATTTATTTTATTTTTGGCCACATCGGGTTGTAGTTGTGGCATGCGGAAGCTTCGTTGCAGTGCCCAAGCTTCTCTCTAGTTGTGGTGCGTGGGTTAGAGCATGTGGGTTGTGTAGTTTGCTGCACGTGGCCGCTCTAGTTGAGGCACATGGACTTGGCTGCCAGGCAGTATGTGGGATGTTAGTTCCCCGACCAGAGATCAATCCATGTCCCCTGCATTGGAAGTGCCGAGTCTTAACCACTGGACTCCCAGGGGAGTCCCCTCTGTTTCTCAACTGTAAATGGGTCTAATAACTGCACTTACATGGGTACCACATTTGAAGTACTCAGCATCCAGGTGCTCCAGAAACATTAGCTGCCATTATTTTTTCTTCACTGGTAACATACTTTGCCTGCTCATTTATAAGAAAACATAATTGGAAATGGTACAGATCAACCACTTTGCAAGGTAGAAATAGAGACATTGACGTAGAGAACAAACACATGGACACCAAGGAAGGAAAGCGAGGGGGGGTGTTGGGGTAGGATGAATTGGGAGATTGTGATTGCCATATATACATTACTAATAAGAAAAAAAATCAAATTGTACACTTTAAATATATGCAGTTTATTGTATGTCAATTATATCTCAGTAAAAGTTCTTAAAAAAGAAAAACCTTTCCTTAAGTGGTTAAGTAAAATACCATAAAGATCTTTAAAAAAAAAAAAAGAAAAGATAATTGGAAAAGCTTTAATAAAATTCTGTGTATGCATTGAGCCCTTCCTCTGTTTCTGGCATCGTGCAGATTATTTACACAGGTTATTTCTACTTTTTGTAACAACGAAGCTAGCTAAAAGGGTACCATTATTTTTATGTTACATAATAAAATGAGTGATACAGTGAGGATTCAGGTCTGTTTAGGCCCCAATTTTTGCCCCCCTTTTACACTCTGCTCTGCTGCCTCCCCATCGTCGACACTGCTGAAACTGTGTGGATACAGGTGAGGTGTGTGAGATGCAAGGTACATGATGCTGACGAGAAGTAGGAATTCCTGGGGTGATCACCTCCAACTCCTGCCTCATCCGCAAGTGTTTACTGATGCAGCTGGAAATATGACAAAATCCTCTCCCTCACAGAGCTTACATGGCAGTGAGCAGAGATAGATAATAGACAATTAAATCATTTTAATATATAAAATGCCAAATGGTGATAAATGCTATGGAGAAAGTAAACCAATGGACAGAAGCAGAGAGCTTCATTGGGGGGTAGGCTGGGGAAAGGGGTGATTTTCAATTTTAAATAAAAAGGCCACCTCTAAATTACTTCTGACATCAATATAATCTTGGTGGTGAGCTCTAAATGGTGTACAGGCTGCGAGAGGTGATGACTGTGACCCCGAACTGGGAGCCCCGAGGACACAAACGGTGTTTGCAGTCATGACCTAGAACTTCAGTCTTCTACACAGTTGCCATCAGTCTCGTGTGGCTATTTAAATTATTTAACATTAAATAAAATTTAAAATGCAGGTCCTTAGTCTCACTAGTCACATGGCAAGTCCCCAGCAGTCACATGTACTGGACGGTGCACATTTAGAACATTCCTATCATTGTAGAATGTTCCGTGGGACAGTGCTGTACCCAAGTAAAGCAGCCAAATGCGACAGGTAGTGACGAACCTGGAGGAGATGACTTATACCTCCAGGAGATATTATAACAATATGCTTCTGCCCTTCCACAAGCAAACGCTCATAATACAAAAGAGCACAAACACATCCATCTTCAGGCAAAAGTTTAATTTAGTTAACCCAACTTAAAATCACCACTCTCCCCTTCTTCCTCCTCTGCCTCCACCTCTTTCCCCTCAACATCCTCATCACCAGTCATCCATATCATCATACCTTTAGCAACCAGGCCTCTTGGTATTACTGTGATTTGCCAGGAGGTTAATGGAATGAATGGAAATCGATAGAAAATAAGTAATTGGTGGAATAAATATTGGTTTTACAGTAAACCAAGGTACTTCATGAAAACAAGAAAAAAGACTGCAGAATAATGTTTAGAAGTAAAATATTAGTAAAAGTAGTGCATGATACTCAGTTGGATCCTGGATCAAAAACAGCAAAAATCATCCCTGAGGGACAAACAGAAAAATTTGAATTCGGACCAATATATAGGGAAAAATAATAGTATTGTTTAAATGTTAATTTTCCTGAGCGTGATAACTATTTGATTTTTGTTAGAAGATAAATGATAGAGTATTCAGAGGTGAAGTGTATGATGTCTGCAATTAACTCAGATGCGTCATCAAAAAAGTATTCGTGTTTGTGCATGTATGCATATAAAATAAGTTTCGCCTAAAGATGTGTGTCACATACATATGGATATAGCACAAACATCACAAAACACTAACAACTGGTGAATCTAGGTGAAGGACGTGTAGATATTCATTTGATGATTTTTGCAACACTTCTGTAGGTTGAATATTTACTAAAGGATTATTTAAATTAGGTAATAAGAGTAACTCTCCATTAAAGAATGACCATGCCTATAAGCTTTTAAAAAGATCTAGTGGATAAATATTATCTTGTATATTTGATTCCATTTGTTTTATTTTTTTATTTATTTTTATTTTTATTTTTATTTTTTTTATCTCTGAGTAGTTTTATTTTGTTATTTTATTTTTTTATTTTTTATTTTAATTTATTATTTTTGGGGGGTACACCAAGTTCAATCATCTGTTTTTATACACATATCCCCATATTCCCTCCCTCCCTCAACTCCCCCCCCCCACCCTCCCTCGAGTCCCCGCCACCCTCCCCATCCCAGTCCTTTAAGGCATCTTCCATCCTCGAGTTGGACTCCCTTTGCTATACAACTTTTTTCTCCTTTTCAAAACATTGGTCCCGATTTATTAAACTGGATACATTTTGTGCTTGAATTTTAAGTTTAATTTACTCAAGTGTTTCTGTGTAAACTTATTTGTCAATGAAATCTTAACTTTCAGGGTAAAACACAGCGTGTCAGAATCAGACACCTGAGCATCTTAACTGCAAATTCCTTGTAAGTTTAGTCATTCGTTTCTGGAGGAATCAGTCCATTTCCACAGCTCGTGAGGATTTCAAGAACAAACGTTCTGCACACAAATGCTGAGGGGTACCCAGAGCCACATGCTTTGGCCTCCATGGGCCACACTGCGCCACAGAGGACAGCGGGAAAGAATCTCAGGTCACCGTGCAGAAGCAGGTTAAGAAAACCACTCCCTTCTGTTTGCATCACTTAGGGCTCTTTGCTGCAAGTGCCAGAAAACTTGACTGAAACTGGATTAAGCAAGAAAAGAAATTAAATGGCTCAACGACTAAATGTCCAGAGAAGGACAGACAGATTCCACTGCTAACATTACAAGGACTCGGTGTCACTCTGCCTGTAGGCTCTGCCTCCACCCCACCTGCAACCGATCTCACCTGGGCAACCATGGCAGCATCTTCTGGGGGAATCCAGGGAGAAGCAGCTAAGGGCTCTGCCCCGAAGTCCTGAGAGGCTTCACTGGGTCTCAGTATGTCACGTGCCCCACGCTGACCCAATCACTGTGAGGGAATGAGCGGGCACTCTCAGATGCAGTGCTGATTGGAGGAAATGGAAACATGCACTCACCCGCCTCGTCACCAGGTGCTCGGAGATTGGGGCCTCGCAAGTTCCTTGGTGTCAGCTAGCAGAAGTGGGGTGCACGACGCTTCTGGAAATCACACCACCCTGGAAATCATTCAGATGACTTAAGGGAGCATGTAGCCTGGAATAGAAAAGAGAGCTTCAAGGAGCAAGAAGAAACATCTTAGTCTTCTTTCTCTCCTGAAACATTGTGAATCTGTTAAAGACGAAATCTTCCTCTCCCTATGGATAGAAACGCCTTTGTTTGTGAGCCTATTGCCACTTAGATTTGGAACAGAAGTGGCCTGTCTCTCAATGTAGGCATGTTGGAGCAGAAAATTCACTAAAATTTCTGGTGCGGTTCCCCACCCCGAGCCCTATCCTCATGTATCCTCCAGGAACTCAGGATGGTTTCTGGCTTGGAAAAGTCTAACTGTAGAGTCCAGTGCTGTCCACCCTCACCTGCTGGCAGCTTTACGCTGGAGGACTCAAGAGTGTATTGACTGCGCTGGGGACATAGGGAAGGAGGCCTGATGGATGTCTAAGGCTTGTTCCACCAGAAGCCCACCCTGAGACTAGGCTCTGAGTACAAGAGAGGTACTAGGTGTTGCTCCCATGAAGCACTGACTAGGGGAGTGAAATTGAGACAGAAGAGAAGGAAGCCAGTCCAGGGTGTTTTATTGAAGTTATTGCTGTAGACACTGGTGGCTCAATTCCACTGATCTCAAGATGGGAGGAAGGGATAGAACACACCTCAGATTTCTGCCACCCAAAGGTCAAAGAAACCAGGGTCTTAATTTACCAACTCCTGTTGGTTCATGGGATGAAGGTTATTCCTGGGGTCTACAACCCTCTCAATTTTGGACCAGTCCTGTATGTGGGTAGAGCACACAGAGTCCTCAGATGGAGAGGTATGGATGCTTCTGTAGGAACCCACCAGCATGTGTGGTTTGGGTGAGTGCTGTGGGGCACTGACTCAGTCAGTGACAGGAGGTGTCATCTTAGGCACTTGTTGGAAGCATTATTTTAGGGATGCTCTTGTCTAACCATCCTACCCTGAAGGGATAGTTGCATCCAGGGCAGACTTTCAGGTCCCCTGAGAACTGGGAACATCTTCTTTCACAGGCTGAGATACCACACAATTCACAAAAGGCCAAGTGACAGATTAGAAACTAGAGCAGAGGGCTGAACACAAAGCTACAGGCTACTGCAGCCTACCTCACTGGGGTGGGGAGTAGATGGTGACACTGTTCCAACTTTGCATTCTGAAGAGTCCTGGGTCACACACTGGAGAGAAATTTGAATGCCCAACCTGAGTAAAATCTTGAATATATTCACTTTGCTGAAAAGGGTTGCTGAAGAGGCAATTGCAAGTGGAAAGGTAATGAGTTCTTATGCAATCTAGACACTAAAGTCAATTTGGTAAAAGAATTTGGGGCCTTCACCAAGCAGATGGAGAGGGAGGGCTCGGTATCTCTCTACTTACCATCCAGCTATAGCAGAATGGAATACTGACTCTCTCTACACAAATAGAACTGAGTTTAAGCCTCACCTCTTGTACTTGCTATAGATCTTTGGACATGACATTTATCCTCTTTGAATTTCTATTTTTTCCTCTGAAAAACTGAGATGTAATAACTTACCTTGTAGATTTGAATGGGATGGCATATGGCACAGGCAATCACATTACAGGAACTCAGTAGCTGCGAGGGATCTACTGGCTTAGCCCTCCTATCACTAGATGGGAGCCCCATTTCAAGTTTTATAACTGGCTACTTTACATGTAAATGACCCTTCTATTTCTGTAAGAAGGCCAGGGAAAGGGAAGAACAAAGAAAGAAAAAAATAGACACTCACAAGGGGAGAAACTAAGATGCCCTAGGGAGATAGCTGACTTTTGGCAGGCTATTAATATATAAAAGCTATTAATGTATGTGTAGTGTGTCCATTTTCTTGGCACGTATTCAGTTTTATGTTCTCTCGAGCGGAATGCTAAGTGGACAGGGTGGGAAAGGGATAGAAAGGCCAAGGAAAGGCTATTATGGGTGAAGCCTTTCCCACTCACCCAGAAGGACTTCAGGAATTGTCAGGGCCTGAATCAACGAGACAGCTCAGCATCTCACCACGTGAACATCTTTGGCTGAGGCCACAGAAATCTTGACTTTGTGCTCAAAATAGAGCCCTGATTCAGAAGGCCTCCTGATAAGAGGCTAAAATGAAATGGCAAATTGTGCTGTCACAAAAGACGATGAAGGATTTAAAAAGTCTATTTTGGGGGTCCCTTCTCTCTTCTCTTTGGAGGCTGAAATCATTACCTGCAGAGTGGGCATGTGGGCTCAAAGCCTGTGTTCTGGTGGCTCTGTGGGGACAGGAGCTCATTTATGTGCTGGGGAAGACTAATTACTTGGTGGGTTTGTCCTTTATTTTAGGGCTTAGTGGCTAAAGACCTTTATTGTCATTGCCATGTGAAATCTTCAGTCCTATGGAAGCCACAAGCTCTGTAATAGTCTATTTCAGGAGACTTGATACAGAATAGCAATGTCATGCCCAGAAATTGGAATTTGGAGGCAAAAGCAATGGGCTAGAATAGTAAGTTTTCTGGAAAAGAAACCTTTGTTGATTTGACCCAAATGCTTCGCCCTCCACAAACAGCACATAGAGGACGCTGCTTTTTTACCAGATATTCAATTGGGTCTACATCTGTGAGAATGAGATGGAGTAGATTGTCCTCCAAGCTGTCCCCAGTGACATGACCCAAACCAACTTCCCTGCAAGGGTGCGGATTCCATCTACTCCCTGTCAAATCGAGCCAAGCACATATATTCAGTTTAGACTCATGGTATATTTTAAAAAACTTTTTCATATTGAAATCATTTCACAGAAAAGTTGTAAGAATAATGCAAGCCACTTCTATTCACTCTGCACCCAGATTCCCCGAATGTTAATATTTTACCACATTGGTCTTATCATTTGCTGTAGATACATACTACTTTTTTCCTGAACCATTTGAGAGAAAGTTGTAGCCCCAAATCCTCTTTATTCCTAAATGCTTCAGTGTGTCCTTCCTGAAAGCAAGGACATTCTTTTACATTATATAAGCATAATGATCAAAATCTGAAAATCCATATTGTTGTAACAGTATTACTGAATCTCTCGGCCTTATTCAAATTGTACCAGTTGTCCCAAGAAAGTCCTTTAGAGCAGAAGGAAAAAAGAACCCTGGTCCAAGGTCACACATGGCATTTCGTTGTCACGTCTGTTCAGTCTCCTTTAATCTGGAACCATTCCTCAGTTTTTCATGAGGTTGGCAGCTTTGAAGAGTACAAGCCAGTACTTGTAAAAAATGTCCCTCAGTTTGGGTTTAAAGAATGAATTTAGAGAGTCACCTTTCGGCAATGGTCATAGTAATAATGGATTCAGGTAACCATCTATCAATGCTAGAACGAGTGGAGTGGGTGAACGTTTGATGAGGGAACGGGGTGAGTACATTGTTTCAACATACTTCCCCCCCAGATGATTACTGATTACAAAGGAGAAAACAGTAACCTCCCCCCTGGAAGCCTGGACGACCCCAGCGTCACTCAGCAATCAAGGTCAACATTAGCAATATTGGCACAAGCTGACCTCAGGTGCCTCCTGATGTGATGCACAGAGAAAAACACAGTTATTACGTCTGTCGTGTTTCCATCAAAAATGCAGAACCCCAGATCAACCGGTTTGCAAGGAGACACAAATGTAGAGAACAGACCTATGGACACCAAGTGGGCAAAGCGGAGGGGTTGGGGGGGATGAATTGGGAGATTGAGATGGCCATATATATATTACTAAGAAAAAAATATCAAATTGTGCACTTTAAATACATAGAGTTTATTTTATGTCAATTATATCTCAATAAAATTTCTTAAAAAAAATGCATAACCCGAATCTGTCATGAACATCCAACTGAACACACTAGAATGTTAACACAATGTGAGGAAAGTTGGAACTATGGGGCTTTTTACAGAGGAGAGCCGTTCCCAGGTGACCCCATTTACCTGGTGAGCCGAGCAGAACTGAGGCACGTTCCAAACTTGAAAGGACCCTTCCTGGCTCTGCCTGCCAAAGGCCCTTCCTCTAAACTCAAGAGGAACTTGCTAGCCCACTTATTTCCCAACAATGCTCGGCTTTAACTCCTTGTTTCACATCCTCCTTTTCCTGCAGAGGCTTGAAGACCATCAAACACTTTGAGTTTAGAGTCAACACTTCATCACAGCCGCGTCATTCTTGACCCCTGACTCAGCTTCCTCCGTGGGTCCTCACGCCTGGGTCCCGTGGCTCTTGGGTTCCGTCCTCCCGTGTCCTCTCTGCCATGTTAAGAACGTGGGCTCTGTGACAGCAGCCCCATCGCTTGGTCAAGTGACTGCACCTTACTTTCCCCATTTTTCCATCTGTTCCGTGGGAGCTCTGGTGCCCATACCAGGGCTGCAGAGAGTACAGGACAGAATATTTGTAAAATGCTCTTCATGGAGTTCAGCATATGGAAAACATGAGAACTTTTATTGTTATTATCATTAATGGGATTTTAAACACATATTCTCTGGGACCAAACTGCCTGAGTTCAAATCCAATCTCCACCACATCCTACCTAGGCAAACGGCATAACCTCTGGTTTGAGATGATTACATGTATTAAACGAGCAGTGCCAGGCTCCTCGTCTGAGCTAGGTAAGTTTGGGCCGTTCTACTTGTTATTTTCTCTTTTCCCCCTTCAAAAGCTGACATTTGAATAAGACTTCTGAGTCTGCTGTGAACTCCCATTTTGACGCTGATCCTCACCAGAATTATCCCCATTTTATGGACAGGAGGACTGAGGTTTGGGAAATAAAGCTATCTCCGCAAAAATGCACACCTGTAAATAGTAAAGTGGGACATCGATCCTGGGTCTTGGACACAAGCATGCTCTTCTTTAGAGCATTCATCCTCCCCCCAAATATTGATGCAATCTTACGTGCCAAGTGCTGAGAAGGCAAAGCCTCCGAGTTCGAGGACTTTCAGGAGAAGAGGAGGTGGGTGGAGCGTTACAGGGAGGTGTGCGGCACCCAACTGATATTGATATTCCTCTAACTCAGCTGAGGTTTCAGGGAAGGGGATGCTTGAGACAAAAACCAGAGGGACTTAGAAGGAGCCAGGTAGAGTAGCTAAAAGATGAAGGAAGTCCAGGAAAAATAACAGGTGTGAAGCCAGGCAGAGTGAAACAGCTTGAGGCCTTTGGAAAGGTAACAAGTGACTCAGAATGGCCGGAACAAGGGGCCCTGGCTGGGGCTGGAGAAGGGTGACAGCGAGAGCAATCCCTGTGGGCTTCCCTAAGGGGCTGGGAGTCACACTGTTGCAGCTTGAAGGGGGCAGGGAAAGGCTCTGGGCTGTGCCCACAAGCCACCTTGGGAGAACTCTGGGGTTTCTTGACTTTTCGCATGGATACTCTGTCATCTCAGCACTCAGTTTCAAATGCTTCCCCCAAGCACATCCTCATTCTATTTAATTACTCCCTTTCTCTCCCATATGAAGGTCCTAACCTCTGTTCAGCCTCTTTGGTGATGCTTGGGTCACCATGATGGGCAGACTGGCAGCCCCACCTGCCCACCCCTGGGGCCTGTGTTAAGGGAACAGCATGGTGCCAAGCAGCGGTCAGAGACAGGTCATCGTGAGGTACCTGTGGAACGACCCCATGGAGGTGCCGTGGAAGCAGCTGGATGTTTCCATCTGGAGCTCAGGAGAGAGGCCAGGGCTGGGGGTGGAGGGCATTTTGTCATGTTGTTTTAGAGATAGAAATAGGGCTCTGCAATCGCTCTACTGCTTACCTCTTCTAACCTCTGTCCTTTCTATACCAAAGTCTCCTCCACTCATCCTGCCGCAACAATAGAGACATATATAGAGAGACAAAGGAGTTAGTGGAAAGCTTTGTATCACAGGTTTTAGGGGAGGCATGATATTCTGACAGTTTTGCTTGATGGCTATATTTTTCATCTCAGCCTCATTTCTTGACAGGTTATGCAATACTTTTTCCCTTTGTATTCCACATTAGCTAACTGACCATTTTAGTACAGTCCTGCAAGAATATAAACATTTAGAGAATTTTTGCAATGACAAGAAGAGATAATATGTTCGAAGCCAGTGAGCTAGTTATGTTTAGGAAAATCACCATGGGATTTAAGAGGATGCATTGATGTAATGCAATTGGTGGTTTATGAAAATTCTTTTAGACTAACCTCGGCTATATAAGCACAACCACATTCCTTGCTAGCAAATAGCAGGCAGGGCCCAGTGGAATCATTTTTTAAGTATTCCATTATTAACCTTTCACTTTCTACCTCTCAAGGGAAGATGGGGCTGGCAGGGGAGGGTAAAGAACTTCATGGTGAAATTTTCTGTTGGAGCTGTTTGAGGCTACGAGCAGTAAAAGGAAAAATCCAGAAATAGTTTAGGAAATTAGTCATCCGTCTTCAGACTGTGTTCAGTTACAGTGTTGCATTCCACATGACTACTTTACAGATCTTTTTAAAAAGTGGAAATCTGGAAAGATTAATCATCACTTGTGTAAGGGCCAAAAGGTCTAGTTTCATGTCCAGAAACAAGAGGGGGAAAAGCTCCAATTTGCTAAAACCGTCAAAATAATTCCCATGATAGAAAATTATGTTCTGGGAACTGGGGGAACATCTTGACTTTCTCTACATTTACTAGCTTTTTGATGCTAAATGCCAGTAATTAGGTTATACTAGATGTTGCTTAATATTTCTTATTTAAATCTATGATCTATTAAAAGCATTTTTCCAGTGCACACATACACAAACATTATGAAATTGTCCATTAGGGTATGCCAATCTAATTTCTTTAAAGTGTACTAAAGGAGAATTAAAATGGGGGGAAAAAAGTAGTATCCAAACATCTCTATTCCTATTACTCTGCCAACTTACCATCATGATCATTCTAAGACAGTTCTTTTTCTCTTTATGTTCTATTAAAATGTACCTCTTAAAGTTACAGAGGAATTTAAGAGTGTGGAATGGAACACTTGATACAGAAAAGGAAAGAAAAGAAAAGAAAAAAAGAAACGAGAAGGAAAGTGAAACAGCCTGTGGAATCACAATGAATCAGCAGGTCAGCCCTGGAGAAAGCTCATGCTCAGTTTGAGGCCACATTGGACTTTCCTGCAAACCTCTCAGCCTTCTGATGCAGTACTGTTCAGGCATAAGACTTGTACTGATGAAAAGTTCTTTTCATCTGAAGAAAGAGGTTCAGGGAGCGTCATGCAGTTAGTTTGAAGGAACTTCTGAGAATTTAAAGGGTAGACTGTCTTAACACTATGCCTGTGGAGCTGCACAGTACAGGCAGGCAGACACGCAGGCTGCTGAACCACAGCTGGGTCAGCTGGGTGCTTCTAGTGGCAAGTTAACAGAATACTCAACAGTGCTGAAGCCAGTAGAAGATGCTCACCCTCGCATATGCCCACCAGGGCATCTGGTTAAAATGCAGATGCTGATCAGCAGGTCTCAGGGGACCCCAGATCCCGAATTTTTAACAAGCTCCAGGTAGTGTTGATACTGCTGACCCAGGGGTCGCACTTTGAGCAGCAACCATTTAAAAACCAGGATCTGGGCTTCAGTGGTTGCGCAGTGGTAAAGAATCCGCCCGCCGATGCAGGGGGACATGGGTTCCATCCCTGCTCCGGGAAGATCCCACACACTGCAGAGCAACTAAGCCCATGCACCACAGCTGCTGAGTCCGCATGCTACAACTACTGAAGCCCGCATGCCTAGAATCTGTGCTCTGCAACAAGAGAAGCCCCCTGCAAAGGGAAGCCTGCACACCACAATGAAGAGTAGCCTCCGCTGGGTAGAGAAAGCCCACGCACAGCAATGAAGAACAAATGCAGCCAAAAATAAAATTAAATAAATAAATAAATAAATAAATAAATAAATAATAAAATAAATCTTAAAAAAAAAATTTAAAAAGTAAAACCAGGATCGTAATCGTCTTATACACCACGAAGTCGAGACTGGATGTTCCCAGGTTGGTGCAGCAGCTTGAGACTCCAACAAGAGCCAGACTTACCCCATCTACCATCCTTAGTGGGGGCTTCTCTCTTCCTGGTGGCAAGTGTCACACGCTCACACAAGTGCTTCTGCTGTTGTCACACACAAACTTTTCCCTTCTTTGGCCCCCAGCAGACTTCCTAGTAGCCAGGATTGCTTTACACCCACACATTAGCTTCAAGGGAAGCTGGAAAAGCTCCTTGGCATTTCCAGCCTGTGCGGAAGGCAGCCTCTGTCATCAGCACAGTGGGCACGGGGAGGAACTGCAGTTTGGTTGGCACCCCCACCTCAGGCAACAGCAACAAGAGAGATGATGTCACCATCGTGCAGGGACATGCGGAAAGGAAAATCAAAGTCAAGTAAGGTGTACTTGAGAGTTTTTGAGAAAAGGTCTGCTTTTACCTAGGCAACTGTATTATATTTAATGCTACTTAGCAGTTGGAGATGCATGGCTGATATATTACTTCTGATGATCATTAGTAAGCTACTCAGGGTCTTGAGATCCACCACCCTTATCTGTGCCAGGGAATGATGGTATCCTCCCCTCTGGATGAGATTAGATTAAGTAGATTCTGTGTGAAATTATTTAAGATTTTATTTTTTATTTTTATTTTTTCCCTGCCCCTTCCACAAAATAATTGGAATAATCCTCCCTCTCACAAGCCTATGAAATTACCCAGCCCATAAATACTAACCATGCCATATTTCAAGACCCCTTGCTTCTTGCCTTCTGACGTGGCCCACACTCTGTGCAGTGTGTTTCTCTCTAAATAAATCTGATTCTTACCTATCGCTTCATCTCTGAATTCTTTTGTGACAAAGAAAGAACCTTAAATTCACCGGCAGCAAGATCATAGGTTTGTTTTTTAGAGCAGCTTTATTTTTTTTTAACTCTTGATTCTATATTGGAGTATAGCCGATTAACACTGTTGTGATAGTTTCAGGTGCACAGCGAAGGGACTCAGCCGTACATATGCATGTATCCGTTCTCCCCCAGCCTCCCTGCCCACCCAGGCTGCCACTTAACATTGAGCAGAGTTGCCTGTGCTATACGATAGGTCCTTGTTGGTTATCCATGTTAAATATAGCAGTGTGTGCACGTTGATCCCAAACTGCCTAACTATCCCTTCCCCCGTCCTTCCCCCAGGAACCATAAATTCATTCTCTCAGTCTGTGAGTCTGTTTCTGTTTTGTAAATAAGTTCGTTTGTATCATTTCTTTTTAGATTCCCCATATAAGGGATATCATACAATATTTCTTTTTCTGTGTCTAATTTACTTCACTTCCCTCTGGATTAGATTAGATTAAGTAGAGTCTATGTGAAATTATCTAAGATTTTATATAAAAGAGTGAAACTCAGTTAATGGCACGCAGTAGGCATTCAGCACAAATAAAGTAATATAAACAACGTCCCTTTATTTTTGTGTGTGTGTTCAGCATAAGAAGCTGGAATGTATATAGCACATCTACTTTGTTTATGTATGCAGGTTTTAAAAATGCATGATGATATTTACCTGGGAAAGTCCATGTAGCCATAGGTGGGATATCTGCTAACAGACTATGAGAGCAAAGGTGCCACTCTTGAAGTACTGGATCTGCAAATGCAAACTGGAAAAGTGACAGCAAATATTCAAACCACCCACAATAGTAACAGATTTTTACTCGTTGCCAGTAATGCAAATGGCATTGCCTAAAAATCTTTATATCCACTAGTTAACTGAACCAGTTTCTCAGCTGATACTTTTATGCATGTTTAATGTAAATTATAATTTGGTTTAATCTAATGTTTTGAGTTCATTTAATTAAATCATTTACTAAGTTAGCACTAATTTGAAATGCATTGAAAGCATTTGTTAATTATGGTATGAAAATATGTCTTACCAACTCTTAATACTTGAATAAGCAGTTGAAATCACCATCCCATAACTTAATACCTATCTAGTGTGATGTTTCTTTCTTGTTTTGCATACCAAGGATGAAACATTTTAGCCACTGAGTATATTTTAGTTAGCATGCAACTAAATTTGCTTCTTTTAAATAAAAAATTTGATTTTGTTTATTCTTAGGGTAGACATATAATTACACCTGTCAGGAAAAAACAAAAACCAGAAGGACTATGAAATATTATTTCCTAAAGGAAAACATTACACAGTGATATTGATGCAGTGGAAAGCATGTTGTCTTTTTTAAAGTATTACTTTGGGAGGCCATATACCATTCAAATGATTCTGAAATTGCTGAAAATAGTTTTAGAGTTTCTCTTTGGGAAAGGACTTAAAAATATAAAATTTATCTTACTTTGTGGCCAGTCTCTTGAACTGCAATAACAAAACCAAAATGATTTAACTTGGTTCGCAAATGCTCCAAAAAAGTATAATTGCATTAACTTTTAAAAGTTTCTAAAAATTCAAATAACTGAGCATGTATTTTTTCTAACTTTATTGAGATATAATTGACAAAGAAAATTGTAGTTATTAAAAATGTACATGATGAAACACAATCGTGAAATATTTACCACAATCAAGTTAATCAACACATCTATAATCTTACAGTTACCTGTGTGTGTATGTGTGTGTGTGTGTGTGTATGTGGTAAGAACATTTAAGATCTACTCTCTTAGTAAATTTAAAGTACAAAATACTGTATTATTAACTATAGTTACCATGCTGTACATTACATCTCCAGAACTTATTCATCTTATAACTGAAAGCATGAACTCTTTGAATAATATTTACCATTTCCCCCCACTCCCAACCCTGGCAACCACTACGCTACTCACTGTTTCTATGAGTTTAATCTTTTTTTTTTTTTTTTTAGGTTCCACACATATCTGATAACATACAATATTTATCTTCCTCTGTCTGGCTTATTTCACTATTTCATAATGCCTTCCAATTTCATCCATATTGTTGCAAATGGCAGGACATCCTTCTTTCTCATGGCTGAACAATATTCCATGGTATATATGTACTACACTCTCTTTATCCATTCATCCATCAATGGACACTTAGGTTATTTCCTTATCTTGGCTATTATTTCCTTATCTTGGCTATTGTGAATAATGCTGCAATGAACGTGGGAGTGCAGATACCTCTTTGAAACACTGATTTCATCTCCTTAGGATATGTAAGGAAGTGGGACTTCTGAATCATATGGTAGCTCTATTTTTAATTTTTTGAGGTATCTCCCTACTGTTTTCCATTCCCACCAGCAGTGCACAAGGCTTCTCTTTTCTCACCAGCACTTGTTATCTCTTGTCTTTTTGACAATAGACATCCTAACAAATGTGAAGTGATATCTCATTGTAGTTTTGACTTACATTTGCCTGTTAATTGAGGATCTTTTCATAAATCAGCTAGCCATTTGTATGTTTTCATTGGAAAAATGTTTATTCAGGAGCTTTGCCCATTTTTAATTGGATAATTTTAATTTTTTGCTATTGAGTTGTTTAAGTTCTTTATATATTTTAGGGATTAGTCCCTTGTCTTGTAATGATTTGCAAACATTTTCTCCCATTCTGTAGATTGCCTTTCCATTTTATTGTTTCCTTTCCTAGGCAGAAGCTTTTCAGTTTCACATAGTACCACTTTATTTTTGCTGTTGTGGCCTGTCTTCTCGGTGTTATAGCCAGAAAATTATTGCCAAGACCAATGCTAAGAACCTATTTATCTATATTTTATTCTAGGAGTCTTACAGTTGCAAGTCTTACATTTAAGTTTTTAATCCATTTAGAGTTAGTTTTGTGAAGGGTGTAAGACAGTGGTCCAGAGAGAAAAAGATGGCGGCGAAGTAGAGAGACGTGGAGTGCATCCCTCTCCACAGATGCATTGGGAATGCACGGAAGGACGCAGTCATTCCCACAGAGAACCAGCTGAACACCAGCAGACGGCCTCGGACACCGGAAAGGGCTGCGGAGAACCTGACATAGCCGGTAGGGAGGCACCTACGAGGGCTCAAAGAGGGTGAAGCGGCGGAGCTGTGGCAGACGGGAGGGAGTGAGAAACATACGGAGGGTCCGCAGCGCAGCTCAGCGTTCCCGGACCGAGACATCGATCCGCGGCTGAACGGAGGGTCCAGGAGCGGGAGCGTGGGAACTGGAGAGCTGGTTCAGGGGGAGAAACATTGTTGCCGGTAGGGTGACGGACCGAGAGGACAGGAGGGAGGAGGTCCGCGGAGAGGAGTGCCGATCCCTGAGAGCTGCCCGGCCATGATGGCGGCTGGAGGCTGCAGGCTCCCGGGCGGGGGGGAGGAGCCGCGCGCATAGCCTCTCTCTCTCTTTCTGCGCCTCTGCAACAGGCAGCGGAGAGACGCCCTGCGGGGCCACATAAGGCGCTCAGGGATAACAAGCACCCTCAGGCGCTCGGGCGGGGCTAGATTAAAACTCCTTGCAACGCCAGCAGCAGGGAGGCTGCCGAGAGAAAAAAAAAAAAAAAAACCAGCATCAAAAAGAAAAAACCCCGAGAGAGGCCCAACTCTTTAGACTTTCTGTGTACGCCTGAGCCACCAGCGCTCTCTGCAACAGGCACCTCCAAGCCTGACTGAAGCAACAGTGCGCCACTGCTCACTCCCTCCCAGGAGAAGGAGCCACTATTGCACCCTCTCCCTCCCCACACACCGAGGCTTACAGACGAACAATAAAGGAACCTCTGCTGGTCACAGAATAACGCAAAAAAAAAAAAAAAAACCCAAGGCAAGGAAAAGGACACTTACAGCTGAGACTCTAAGGAAACAGAAATAGTAGTATCAATACCTATTGAACTGGTCCATTCGGGGATCAGTTCTGGATTTTTTTTTTTCTTTTTCCTTTCTCTTTTTTTTTTTTTTGATTTATTAAATACGATCTTAGCCCTAAGGGATCTACAAGTTTTACAACATAATTTTATAAGGATATTTTTTACTCTTTTTTTTTTTTTTTTTTTTTTTTTGCCTTTTAAAATACTTCTATATCTAGCTAAGTTTTTGGTAGTACGGACAAAATATCTTTCATACTTTCCTTTCATCCCTTTCTTTTATACACTTCTATCCCTTTCTTTTTCTTTGCATATTTCCAACCACATTACGCTCTTCTGTTCCCCTTTCTTCCAGCCATTTTAAGTGTATTTTATCTTAACATACTTATAAGCAACACTATGGGTCTGCTCAGACTCCTTGCTCTATTCTCCAGATGATGCACTGCCTTGGTATTAATATTAGGCTTTTGTCTTTATCTTAGTTCTTAGTACAGTTGTCTAATTACATTCTGAGAATCTCCATTCTCTCTGGTGGTACTCCAGCTCATTTCTATATTTGATCCTAGCTTACAAAATCTCCCTGGATTGATGTTTGTATGTGTAGGGTGTTATTTGTTGTTTGTTTGCTTTTGCTTTTGTCTCTGATTTGTTCTGTTTCAGTTGTCAATTTCTGCTGGGTTTCTCTCTGAATATCTGATAGCACACTGGGGTTCTGTCAGGTCTTTCTAGAGCCTTATGTCCTAACGGATTCAATAATTGTGTGTCCTATACATGTATGTGTTTCCTAGACTGAATATTCATCTAATCCAATACTTGGACATTAGTCTGAGGCTTGGACAGTCTTCTATAAACACCTCTATCACCAGGACAAGCAACCCCAAAAGCTTGGACAACCATGAGGAAACAAAGAAACACCATGCAGGCAAAGGAGCAGGAAAAAAACCCACAAGACCAAATAAATGAGGAGGAAATAGGAAAAATGCCTGAAAAAGAATTTAGAGTAATGATAGTAAAAATGATACAAAATCTCGATAACAAATTAGAGAAAGTACAAGAAACAGTTCATAAGAACTCAGAAAAACAAACAGCAATGGATAACAAAATAACGGAAATGAAAAATACTCTAGATGCTCTAACCAGCAGAATGACTGAGGCAGAAGAACGAATAAGTGAGTTGGAAGATAGAATGGAAGAAATAAACACCACAGAGCAGGAAAAAGATAAAAAAATAAAAAGACTAGAAGACAGCCTCAGAGACCTCAGTGATAACCTTAAACGTACCAACATTCGAATTATAGGCATCCCAGAAGAAGAAGAAAACAAGAAAGGGTCTGAGAAAATATTTGAAGAGGTTCTAGTGGAAAACTTCCCCAACATGGGAAAGGAAATAATTCACCAAGTCCAAGAAGCACAGAGAGTCCCATACAGAATAAACCCAAGGAGAAATACACCAAGACACATATTAATCAAACTAACGACAATTCAACACAAAGAAAAAATATTAAAAGCAGCAAGAGAAAAGCAACAAACAACATATAAGGGAAAACCCATCAGGATAACAGCTGACCTTTCTACAGAAACTCTGCAGGCCAGAAGGGAATGGCAGGATATACTGAAAGTCCTGAAAGAGAGAAACCTACAGCCAAGAATACTTTACCCAGCAAGAATCTCATTCAGATTTGAGGGAGAAATCAAAAGCTTTACAGACAAGCAAAAGTTAAGAGAATTCAGCACCACCAAACCAGCCTTACAACAAGTGCTAAAGGAACTTCTCTAAGTAGGAAACACAAGAAAAGGAAAACACCTACAAATACAAACCCAAAACAATTAAGAAAATGGTAATTGGAACACACATGTCAATAATCACTTTAAATGTAAATGGATTAAATGCTCCAACCAAAAGACACAGACTGGCTGAATGGATACAAAAACAAGACCCTTCTATATGCCGCCTACAAGAAACCCACTTCAGACCAAGGGATACATATAGACTGAAAGTAAAGGGATGGAAAAAGATATTCCATGCCAATGGAAGTCAAAAGAAAGCTGGAGTAGCAATACTCATATCAGACAAATTAGACTTGAAAGTAAAGACTATTAAAAGAGACAAGGAAGGGCACTACATAATGATCAAGGGATCCATCCAAGAAGAACATATCACAATGGTAAATATCTATGCCCCCAATATAGGAGCACCTCAATACATAAGGCAAATGCTAACAGCTATAAAAGGGGACATCGACAGTAACACAATTATAGTGGGAGACTTGAACACCCCACTTACATCAATGGACAGATCATCCAAAGAGAAAATCAATAAAGACACACAAGCTTTAAATGACACATTAGACCATCTCGACTTAATTGATATTTATAGGACATTCCATCCAAAAACGACAGACTACACTTTCTTCTCAAGTGCACACGGAACATTTTCCAGGATAGATCACATCTTGGGTCACAAATCAAACCTCAGCAAATTCAAGAAAATTGAAATCATATCAAGCATCTTCTCAGACCACAACGCCATGAGACTAGATATCAATTACAGGAAAAAAACTGCAAAAAATACAAACACATGGAGGCTAAACAATTCACTATTAAACAACCAAGGAATCACTACAGAAATCAAAGAGGAAATCAAAAAGTATCTAGAAACAAATGACAACGAAAACACAACAACCCAAAACCTATGGGACGCAGCAAAAGCAGTTCTAAGAGGGAAGTTTATAGCAATACAGTCCTACCTTAAGAAACAAGAAAATGATCGAATAAACAACCTAACCTTACACCTCAAACAGCTAGAGAAAGAAGAACAAAGAAACCCCAAAATGAGCAGAAGGAAAGAAATCGTAAAGATCAGAGCAGAAATAAATGAAAAAGAAAGGAAAGAAACCATAAGAAAAATAAATAAAACTAAAAGCTGGTTCTTTGAGAAGATTAACAAAATTGATAAACCATTAGCCAGACTCATCAAGAAAAAAAGGGAGAAGATGCAAATCAACAGAATTAGAAATGAAAAAGGAGAAGTCACAACGGACACCTCAGAAATACAAAACATCATGAGAGACTACTACAAGCAACTATATGCCAATCAATTGGATCACCTGGAAGAAATGGATACATTCTTAGAAAAATACAATCTTCCAAGACTGAACCAGGAAGAAATAGAAACCATGAACAGACCAATCACAAGTACAGAAATTGAGGCAGTGATTAAAAATCTCCCAACACACAAAAGCCCAGGACCAGATGGATTCACAGGCGAATTCTATCAAACATTTCGAGAAGAGTTAACACCTATCCTTCTCAAACTCTTCCAAAATATTGCAGAAGGCGGAGCACTCCCAAACTCATTCTACGAGGCTACCATCACCCTGATACCAAAACCAGGCAAAGATGTCACAAAAAAAGAAAACTACAGACCAATATCACTGATGAATATAGATGCAAAAATCCTCAACAAAATACTAGCTAACAGACTCCAACAGCACATTAAAAAAATCATACACCACGATCAAGTGGGGTTTATCCCTGGGATGCAAGGATTCTTCAATATACGCAACTCAATCAACGTGATACATCATATCAACAAATTGAAGGATAAAAACCATATGATCATTTCAATAGATGCAGAAAAAGCTTTTGACAAAGTTCAACATCCATTTATGATAAAAGCTCTCCAGAAAATGGGCATAGAAGGAAATTACCTCAACATCATAAAAGCCATATATGACAAACCAAAAGCCAACATTGTTCTCAATGGAGAAAAACTGGAAGAATTCCTTCTAAGAACAGGAACAAGACAAGGGTGTCCACTCTCACCACTGTTATTCAACATAGTTTTGGAAGTGTTAGCCACAGCAATCAGAGAAGAAAAAGAAATTAAAGGAATCCAAATTGGAAAAGAAGAAGTAAAATTATCACTCTTTGCAGATGACATGATACTATATATAGAAAACCCTAAAGACTCTACCAGAAAACTGCTAGCACTCATTGATGAGTTTAGTAAAGTAGCAGGATACAAAATTAATGCACAGAAATCTCTTGCATTCCTATACACTAACAACGGAAGAGCAGAAAGAGAAATTAAGGAAACTCTCCCATTCACCATTGCAACCAAAAGAATAAAATACCTAGGAATAAACCTGCCTAAGGAGGCAAAAGATCTGTATGCAGAAAACTTTAAGACATTGATGAAAGAAATCAAAGATGACATAAACAGATGGAGGGATATACCATGTTCCTGGGTTGGAAGAATCAACATCGTGAAAATGACTGTACTACCCAAAGCAATTTACAGATTTAATGCAATCCCGATCAGATTACCAATGGCATTTTTCACAGAACTAGAGCAAGAAATCTTACGATTTGTATGGAAACGCAAAAGACCCCGAATAGCCAAAGCAATCTGGAGAAGGAAAAATGGAGTTGGTGGAATCAGGCTTCCTGACTTCAAACTATACTACAAGGCCATAGTGATCAAGACAGTATGGTACTGGCACAAAAATAGAAAGGAAGATCAATGGAACAGAATAGAGAGCTCAGAAGTAAGCCCAAACACATATGGGCACCTTATCTTTGACAAAGGAGGCACGAGTATACAATGGAAAAAAGACAGCCTCTTCAATAAGTGGTGCTGGGAAAATTGGACAGCAACATGTAAAAGAATGAAATTAGAACACTTCCTAACACCATACACAAAAATAAACTCCAAATGGATTAAAGACCTACATGTAAGGCCAGACACTATCAAACTCCTAGAGGAAAACATAGGCAGAACACTCTTTGACATCCATCAAAGCAACATCCTTTTTGACCCACCTCCTAGAATCATGGAAATAAAATCAAGAATAAACGAATGGGACCTCATGAAACTTAAAAGCTTTTGCACAGCAAAAGAAACCATAAACAAGACTAAAAGGCAACCCTCAGAATGGGAAAAAATAATTGCCTATGAAACAACGGACAAAGGATTAACCTCCAAAATATACAAGCAGCTCATGCAGCTTCATACCAAAAAAGCAAATAACCCAATCCACAAATGGGCAGAAGACCTAAATAGACATTTCTCCAAAGAAGACATACAGATGGCCAACAAACACATGAAAAGATGCTCAACATCACTCATCATCAGAGAAATGCAAGTCAAAGCCACAATGAGGTATCACCTCACACCAATCAGAATGGCCATCATCACAAAGTCTGGAAACCACAAATGTTGGAGAGGGTGTGGAGAAAAGGGAACTCTCCTGCACTGTTGGTGGGACTGTAAGTTGGTACAGCCACTATGGAAAACAATTTGGAGGTTCCTTAAAAAACTACAAATAGAACTACCATATGATCCAGTAATCCCACTCCTGGGCATATACCCAAAGAAAACCATAATCCCAAAAGAAACTTGTACCATCATGTTTATTGCAGCACTCTTTACAATAGCCAGGACATGGAAGCAACCTAAATGCCCATCAAGAAATGAATGGATACAGAAGATGTGGCATATATATACAATGGAATATTACTCAGCTATAAAAAGGGATGAGATGGAGCTATATGTAATGAGGTGGATAGAACTACAATCTGTCATACAGAGTGAAGTAAGTCAGAAAGAGAAAGACAAATATTGTATGCTAACTCACATATACGGAATCTAAAAATGGTACTGATGAACTCAGTGACAAGAACAGGGAAGCAGATACAGGGAATGGACTGGAGAACTCGAGGTATGGGAGGGGGCGGGGGGTGAAGGGGAAACTGAGAAGAAGCGGGAGAGTAGTACAGACCTATATATACTACCAACTGTAAAATAGTCAGTGGGAAGTTGTTGTATAACAAAGGGAGTCCAACTCGAGGATGGAAGATGCCTTAGAGGACTGGGGCAGGGAGGGTGGAGGGGAATCGAGGGGGGGGCGTCAAGGAAGGGAGGGAATATGGGGATATGTGTATAAAAACAGTTGATTGAACCTGGTGTACCCCCAAAAAAAATAAAATAAAATAATAATAAAAAAAAAAAAAAAAAAAAAGACAGTGGTCCAGTTTCATTCTTTTGCACTTGGATATCAAGTTTTCCCAGCACCATTTATTGAAGAAAATATCCTTTTCCCATTGCGTGTGCTTGGTGTTCATATTAAAGGTTAGTTGACCCTATATGTGTGGGTTTATTTCAGGGCTTTGTTTTCTGTTACATTGGTCTATATGTCTGTTTTTAATGACAGTCCCAAACTGTTTTGATAAGTAAAGCTTTGCAATATAGTTAGAAGTCAGGAACATGATGCCTCCAGCTTTGTTATTCTTTCTCAAGGTTATTTTGGCTATTTAGGGTCTTTTGTGGTTCCATACAAACTTGAAGATTGTTTTTTCTACTTGTATGAAAAATGCCTTTGAATTTTGTTTTAAATCTATAGATGGTTTTTGGTAGTATTGATAGTTTAACAATATTAATTCTTTCAATCCCAGAATATGGAGTATCTTTCCATTGATTTGTGTTCCTCTTCTATGTGTCCCATTGATGTCCTATAGTTTTCAGTGGACAGATCTTTCACCTTCTTGGTTAACTTTATTCCTAAGTATTTTATTATTTTTGATGCTATTGTGAATGGGATTGCTTTCTTAATTTCTCTTTTATACAATGTGTTGTTAGTGTATAAAAATGCAACTGATTTTTGTGTATTGATTTTCTACATTGCAACTTTAATGAATTCATTTATTGGTTCTGACAGTTTTTTTTTTTTGGTGGAGTCTTTAGGATTTTATGTGTATAAGATCATGTCATCTTCAGATTACTTTATTTCCTCCTTTCTAATTTGGATGCCTTTTATTTCTTCTTCTTGCCTAATTGCTCTGGCTAGAACTTTGAGTACTCTACTAAATAGAAGCGTTGAGAGTGAGCATTTTTGTTTTGTTCCTGACCTCAGAAAAAGAATTTTAAACTTTTCACCATTGAATATAATGTAGCTGTAAGCTTGTCATATATGACCTTCATTGTGTTGAAGAACATTTCTTTGTACCTCATTAATTTTTGGGAGGTTTTATCATGAAAGGATGCTGAATTTTGTCAAATGCTTTTTCTACATCTATTGAGATGATCATGTAATATTTATCCTTTTTTTGTTAATATGGTGTATCACATCAATTGATTTGCAGATGTTGAACCATCCTTGGGTCCCAGGGATAAATCTCACTTGATGGTGTATGACGCTTTTAATGTGCTGTTCAACTCAGTGTGCTAATATTTTATTTTGGCCTGTAATTTTCTTTTCCTGTAGTGTGCTTGTCCAGCTTTAGTATCAGGATAATGCTGAACTCATAAAATAAGTTGGAAACTATTCTCTCCTCTCCAATTTTTTGACAAGAATTGGCATTAATTTTTAAAAAATGTTTAGAAGAATTCACCCTTGAAGCCATCTGGTCCTGAACTTTTCTTTAGTGGCGATTTTTGATTACTGATTCAATCTCCTTATTCAGATTTTCTATTTTGTCATGATTCAGGCCTGGTGGTTGTGTGTTTCTAGGAATTTGTCCTTTTCTTCTAGGCTGTCCAATTTAGTTGGTGTATAATTGTTCATAGTATTTTCTTAGATACCTTGTATTTCTGTAGTATCAATTGTAATATTTTCTCTTTTATTTCTAATTTTATTTATTTGAGTAGTCCCTCTTTTTTCTTACTTAGTCTAGCTAAAGATTTGTCAGTTTCTAAAATATTTTTTTAAAAATAGCTCTTAATTGTTGATCTCTTCTACTGCTTTCCTACTGCTATTTCATCTATTTCTGCTCTAATCTCCATTTCCTTCCTTCTGCCAATTTTGGGCTTCGTTTTTTTCCCCTAGTTTATTGAGGTGTAAAGTTAAGTTACTTATTTGAGTTTTTTTCTTCAGGTAGGTATTTATCACTATGAACTTCCCTCTTAGTACTGCTTTTGTTTCATCTTATAGGTTTTGTTATTCTGTGTTTTCATTTTTATTTGAAGATTTTTAAAATTTTCCTTTTGATTTCTTCTTTGAGCCATTGATTTTTCAGGAGTGTGTTGTTTAATTTTCACATATCTATGATTTTTCAGCTTTCCTTCTGTTATTGATAGCTAGTGTCATACAACCATGGTCAGAAAAAATACTTGAAAAGATCTCAATCTTCTTAAATTTGTTACAATTTATCTTGTGACCTGACATATGATTTATGTTTAGGAAGTTCCATGTGTGCTTTAGAAGAATGTGTATTGTGCTGTTGTTGGATAGAATGTTTTGCATATGTCTGTGAGCTTCATTTAGTCTAAAGTGTAGCCAAGTCCATTATTTCCTTACTGATTTTCTGTCTGCATGATCAATCCAATGCTGAAAGTGGGGTACTGAATTCCCCTACTATTACTGTATTGCTATATATTTCTCCCTTCAGATCTCTTAATATTTGCTTCATATAATTAGGTGCTTCTATGTCATGTGCATGAATATTTACTAATATCATATCTTTTTGATGAATTAACCCCTTCATTATCATATAATGAAGCTTCTTTGTCTCTTGTTACTGTCTGTTTAGTCTGATATAAGTGTAGCTTCCCCTGCTTTCTTTTGGTTGCCATTTGCATGGAATATCTTTTCCCATCCTTTCACTTCATGTGTGTGTGTGTGTGTGTGTGTGTGTGTATGCGTGTGTGTGTGTCCCTAAAGCTGAATGAGTCTCTCATAGGCAGTGTATAGTTGGGTCTTGTTTTTTAATCCATTGGGCCATTCTATGTCTTTTGTTTGGAGAATTTAATCCTTTTACATTTAAAGTAATTATTATAGGTAAGGACTTACTGTTGACAACTTGTTAATTGTTTTCTGGCTGTTTTATATTTCCTTTCTTCCTTTCTTGCTTTCTTCCTTTGTGATTTGATTACTTTCCATAGTGATATGCCTTGATCTTTTTTTCTTTATGATTTGTATATTTTCTATAGGTTTTTGCTTTATGGTTAGCCATGAGACTTATGTAAACATCTTATAGTCATAACAGTCTATTTTAAGCTGATAGAAACTTAACTTTGCATGCAAATACTCTGCCCTTTCTTCTGCCCCCCTTTTTATGTTTTTGAGATTACAATTTACATCCTTTCATATTATATATCTATTACCAAATTACTGTAGTTATAGTTATTTTTAAATACTTTTGTCTTTTAACCTTACACTAAAGTTATATGTAATTGACACACTACCATTACAGTAACTGTATTCTGAATTTGACAATATATTTACCTTTGCCAGTGAGTTTTTTACTTTCAAATGTTTTTATATTATTCACTAGCATTCTTTTATTTCATCTTGAAAAACTCAATTTTGCATTTCTACTAAGCATATCTGGTGGTGATGAACACCCCCAGGTTTTGTTTTTCTGGAAAAGTCTTTATCTCTCCTTCAGTTCTGAAGGACAGCTTTGCTGGATTAAGTATTCTTGGTTGTCAATTTTTGTACTTCAGCACGCAGAATATATCCTCCCACTTTCTCCTGGACAGAAAGATTTCTGATGAGAAATCTGCTGATACTCTCATGGGGATTCCGTTGTATGAAATGTTTCTTTTTTCTTGCTGCTTTCAAAAGATTTTGTCTTTGTCTTTTATTTTTGAAAGTTTTATTGTAATGTATTTTGATGAAGTTCCTTTGGGGTTGAATCTGTATGGCCTATGAGCTTGATGTATCTGAATGTCTTTATCTCTCCCCAGATTTTGGAAGTTTTCAGCCATTATTTCTTTAAACAAGCTTTCTGCCTTTTTCTGCCCTTCTTCTCCTTCTGGGACTCCCATAAGGCAAATATTGTTTCTTTTAGTAGTATCCCATAATTCATGTAGGCTTTAGAAACTCTTTTTCATTCTTTTTTTCCTCTTATAAACAATTTCAAATAACCCAATTTTAAGTTCAAATATTCTTTCTTCTGCTTAATCAGGTCTAAGCTTGATGTTCTTTATTGCAATTTAAAATTTTACTCATATTATTCAGCTCCAGAATTTCTGTTTGGTTCTTACTTATGATTTCTATCTCTGTGTTGAGCTTCTCATTTTGTTCATGTATTGTTTTCCTGATTTCACTGAGTTATCTATCTGTCCTCTTATAGCTCACTGTGCTTCTGTAAAATAATTATTTCAAATATTTTGTCAGATCATTTGTAGATCTCTATTTCTCTGGGGTTGGTTATTTGGTAGCCTCACATTTCCTTGTTTTTTAGTGTTCCTTGAAGACTTTCATTGCCATCTTTGCATTTGAAGGAGCAATCACCTCCTCTAGTCTTTGCTAACGACTTCATAAGAGAGATGCCTTCATTTGTCAGTCTGGCTAGGGATTCTGAGGCTTTCTCAGATCTCTTCTATGACTACACCCACTCCACAACGTCTTGTTCCCTCTTGGGGAATTCTTAACCATATGCCTTCTCTCCACCTCAGAAAGCCAGGATGGGTGCTGAGAGCCTCCCACATGTTTTCCCTAAGGTGGTGCCCTGAAATGCTCTGGTTTGTGAGCCTTCTCCCATGCTGAAGAGTCAAGAGGAGTTTCTACTCTTGCTCACTAGCTACCTACAAAGGCTTGCTACTGCCATTCACAGCAGTATGTGCCAGGAACCAGTCAAGAGTCAGTTAGTAAGATGAACCACAAAGTGGTAATTAGTGTCCCTTTAATGAATTTTGAGCCCTGGCTGCTCTGTTCCCAGCCTCTCCTAAACCCTCAGCCATGAAGATTACCTCAGTATTCTGGATGAGATAAGAAAGAAGTGGGCCTCCCTAGGCAGCATCCCACACAGTTGGGAAAACCAAGCATACACTCATACACTCTCACTTTCCCCCATGGGAGAAATTGTAAGGGCACTGAGCCATGTCACCTTGTGGGAGAGATGATGCAGGCAAAGTGAAACTGGTTCTGCTACCTTTTCAGTGTGTATATTCTTAGACTTTTTCCCCTCTAATTGTATGCTGGAACTTCTCCATTGGGCTCTCAGACCTCCACAACAGCATTCTCATCTGTGAGCAACTGCCAAAATTGATGTTCTATGGGGGGAAATGGTAGAGAATTCTTATATTACCAACTTGGTGATGTCACTCCCCTTACTTTTATAGTAAGTAAAACAAAATAAAAGTTGGGATAAAAATATCCTCAAATATAATCTCACATAACAAAGATTTGCTAAGAATAAAACATTTTCACACTGTGATGAAGGGACTGAAAGTAATTGTAAAAATGGAGTGGCAAAAATATTGACTGTTTCAAAGGAGAAATTTATTTTGAAATATGATTATAAAAGTATCAAGTTGGCACTCCTATACATTGCTAATGTGTGCAAAATGTTACAACTCCTCTGGAGGAGAATTTGACAAGTTCTAGAAAAATGGCATAGGTATTTAACTTTTAATCCAGCAACCTTACTTCTTGGAATTTTCCCTTGAGATACTGTGATACTGTGATAAAATAAGATATATATATATATAATATATATGTTGTTCTTCATCTATAGTTTCTAGCACAAAGCTCATAGAACCCTTGTAATTTCCTACTTGGTTTTTGCCTCAGGCCCTTGAAACAGCTCTGGGGTACTAACGGTGAAAGGAGCATTTTTTTGTTATTCATAACAAGCCCCTTTCAACCACACCTGAGTTTACGTTAATGCTGTGGCTTTTGGAAAGCACCTAAAGATGGGGGGCTGGTTGCTAGAGAGATCAACCTTGTGATTAAAGGACTGGAAATTTCAGCCCCACTCTCCAACCTCCAGGGAATGGAGAGTGACAGGAGGTTGAATTAATCACCAAAGCTCAACGATTTAATCAATTGTGCCTGTGTAATGAAGCCTTCATAAAAATCCTAAATGAAAGGCTTTGGAGGTGCTGGGAGGGTGACATGCCTGGAGAGGGCACCATAGCTCTGCACCCCTCATCTCATACCTTGCCCTATGCACCTCTTTCTCAGTTACATCTTTTAATAATAAACGGGTAATCTAGCAAGTAAACTGCTGTTCTGAGTCCTGTGAGCTATTCTAGCAAATTATTGAATTGAGGAAGCGTTTATCCAAGGGGGAACCTTGGATTTATAGCCAGTCTGTCAAAAGCACAAGTGACAACCTGTGTTTGTGATTGGCATCTGAAGAGGTGGGGTCTTGTGGAACAGAGCCTTTAACCTGTGGAATCTGATGTTATCTCCAGGTAGATCATGTCAGAATTGAGTTAAATAGTAGGACACCCAGTTGGTGTCTGCCCAGAACTGGAGAATTACTTGGTGTGGGAAAAACCCACATATCTGGTGTCAGAAATGTTCTGAGAACAGTGTAGAGGAAAAACAGTTGTGTCTTCTTTTCAGATACCATACCACAACTACAAATCAACTCAGATACCATACCACAACTACAATCAACACAAAGTTATTCATTGTGCCATGATAGTAGTAGTTAATGATGGAAACAATGTAAATGTCTAACCATAGAAAACAAATACAAGGTGAGCTGGGCACCTTGCTGTATCAGAAAGTAAGAAATGTGCTTAAAAAAAACTGACGAGGACATGTGAAAAGGACACAGGTGTTCACTTAAAGGGACTTCCATAGTTGGACAATTTGGCCATTAAAAAAAAAAAAGAGTTATAACACATTCACCAATAAGAACCTTCAAGTCCTTAGTAATATCTTTAAAATGGGGAGAAGAAAGCTCTTCTTCTTAGAGTAATACTTATTAATAAATGTAGAAGGAATTCAACAATTGAATTTTGCTACCACCAAGCTAATGACTGATTTAGGCAAGGATTAGCAGTGAATCCTAAAGTCATCAGGTGAAGAGATGTGAGGAACACAACCTCAAAGCATCACTTCAAAGGTTATTTATTAATTACAAAAGAGAAAGGGATCCACCTTGAAGAAGAGATCAGAGTCAGCATCAACAAATCGCTGGACAACCAGGGATGTAAAAGGAAGTACACTACATCACTGAGTAGTTTTCTTGTTAAAGATGTTTAACCTTAATCTAATCAAGAGAAACAATTTATAAATCCATTCTCTAAGACACTGGCCTGTACTGTTCAAAAACGCCAAGGTCGCCAAGGTCATGTAAAGCAAATAAAAGTGGAGGGACTATGGTAGACTGAAGCTGACTAAAGAGTCACAGTAACCAAGTGTAATGCATGATCTTTGATGGCATCCTGAATTTAAAAAAACAAAACAAAACAAAACCCAAAAACAAAACAAAACAAAACAAAAAAAACCTAATGAAGATCATTAATGTTGAAGTACATTAATGTTGAAGTACAGGTGATGGCTGTAGCTTATTTTCAAATGGTTTAGCAGAATGTGTGTGTGTGTGTGTGTGTGTGTGTGTATGGAGAGAGAGAGAGAAAGAGAGAAAGAGATAGAGGGTTAAATGAGAGAGAGAAAGCAAATGTAGGAAAATATTCACAATTGGTGAATTTGGAAGGAGGCTTTACAGGTGTTCATTGAACAATTATTTTAACTTTTCTGTCAGTTTAAAATATTTTAAAAGAAATAGGGGACATCCAGCTGATGACCGTACAGCTACACTTGACACATTAATCTAGGGAATGTGTCACACATATTACATGTGTATGAATTGCATGATTTTTATCATTTCAAGTAGACCATAATATCACTGGCAGGAATCAAGAGTAGATGTTAATAGGAACTAGATGGTAAATTATCAAAGGGGTTTTAGACTCTAAGGCAGGGCCTTGCACACAGTAAGTACTACACTCTTTTTTTTTAATGAATTAATGGGGTCTACTTTTTCACCTCCACTAGGGTAAAAACTAAGACTAAAAGATTCCTAGCCACAAGTGCTTTTCCCATGTGTAGATGACAAACGTGGGGCCTACAGCTGAAGAGGTGTTAACACCTTTCAGAAGAGCTAACTCAGCCCGTGATCACAGTGACCAAATCGCCCAAACTGCACGTAGCACACATCTGGCTCTTTAGTGACCCAAACTTTGATCTACTTATGGTTAACAGGCCATTTGCATATTGGTGAAGAAATATGGAAAAGGTCTCAGATTTTGCTTTATAAAACAATTAAGCTTTCAACTCCTCATGATGATGGAATGTTTGGCATAGAAAATTAACAATTTTCTTAGATGATGTTTCCACCATAATTGAGGGTTGAAATATCCAGAGAATTCCAAGTGGGACCTCTACACACCACAGGATTGTCAATGGAAAAGGCATCTCTCAGTGGTTTTCATCAGAGTATAATTATTTAGACGAATCCCAGAAGTAAGTATGTTCTAATGAAAAATGTCCCAAAGAGATTTATGATGGTAAAGAAAACCCTCAGGCTTCTCACTGTATAAAATCATATCTAATTATAGCTAGTCATTTATTGAGAACTTCAATAAAATTAATGCCTAAGCATTTTGTTTACTATTCCTAACTGTACATATCCTGAGACAAATTTCATAACTGATCTTTTATTTTCTAGATGATCATGTTAAATAGCCAGGGTGCAGGTGTTTAATAGCTTATTCATAAGTTTTTGCTGATGACTAATAACACTTATATCTGAATGAATCTTCTTCAGGCTCTTCCTTACTCATTCTCCTGTGGTCATCAACACTAAAAATTCACCTCTCCAGTTTTCAAAAGCAACCATCCACAGTGCTGCTTTCTTCTCGCACTCATCTGATCCTCTCATTCATACTCACTTACCAGCACTTCCAAAGACTCAAAGTTCCTTTTTATAATGAGAGCATCTCAACATCAGCAAGATATGATAGCTGACCTCCTAGGAAATCCCAGAAGAGAAAAACTATAAGAAGCAAACCACAAGAACTTCCTTATACTTCCTATGTAGTTATATACTGTTCATATACTCATGTATTCATATATATACGTATAGTTCATATACTTACATGAACTTCTCCACACTCTTTCTAAGGTTGGTGCAATCCCAGCATAGCTCAATATCCATGCTCCTACTAAGTCATTTTTCAGTTACCTAAGTGATTTAGATGTCAAGAACCAATAATTTGTTCATAATTCTGCAATTTGGGTAGGGCTAGAGACAGCTTTCTCTCTTTCCTGCAACTTTGCAGGGGGAGGTGGTGGGGACAGCTCAAAGGAGGCTGGAAGATCCACTTCCAAAATAGCCACTTGGTGCTGGCTATTGGCTGGGAGTTCTGCCAGGGCTATTGACCTCCATCCTCTTCCATGTGGCCCCTCCTTGTGGCCAGGATGGGCTTCTTGGGGCATAAGGATGCTCGCTTCCCTCAGAGCCCCAAAATGGAAGCTGCCAGGATTTCTTAAGGCCTAGGCCTGGACCTGGACTTCTGCTACATTTTCTTAGCTAAAATGAATTGCAAGGACACCAGATTCAAAGGGAGGAAACTACATAAGCGTGTGACTACCAGGAAGGGTGCTATGTTGAGGGCCCCAATGTATTAGATTACCACATTACATGAATCATCCAGAAAAGGTTAAATTCAGACCCTCAGGAAGGAAGGAGGTGCCAGCTTTTAATTCATACATAAAGCACAAAAATGTTGTGGGCACTGCTGGGAAAACCCCAAAAGACCTTGAGAGCCACAAGGGAAAAAAAGGGGGGAGGAGATAACGTGAGCAGCTGAGTAGAGGAACTATTTCTTATTCTGCAGCTCTCCATGGGTTAAAAAAAAAAGCTATGGATCTTGCTCTGTTTGAAGGAAGGGTCCGAGGCTCATGTAAGAAGGCTGCTGAGAATTCTTGTATAAGGATAATGCACCCATGTATTGAAGGGTAGATCTGGGTTTAGTACTGACTTATGTTCCCAAAGAGATGATTCCCACCCCTGACAGAATGCCATGCTAAGAAATTAGATGATCATGTATTTCACACATGAATATCTTGGGCCACAGAGCACTGAATGAAGGAATTTGTACCTCAATTTGCTTTTCAAACCTTTAAGGCCCTCTTTTCTAGGGTTCTCAATGAATATAAAATGCCACTGTAATTTACCTCCTCTCCTTCCAATAATTCAGTAGGTAAAACTAGGTAACATAGTCTGGAAAAGATTTCATATTGCTTCCAGATTTGAAACCCTGACTCTGTGATAAAATTTTATTGTATGAATGTGAAAATGTTAGGCTAGCCAGGATGGTCCCATAGCTTACAGGGAAGGTGAGCTAGAATAGCAGAATATTTGAAATAAAGACTGGGGCTTCCCTGGTGGCACAGTGGTTAAGAATCTGCTTTCCAATGCAGGGGACATGGATTTGATCCCTGGTCCGGGAGGATCCCACATGCCAGGGAGCATCTAAGCCTGTGCGCCACAACTACTGAGCCTGCACTCTAGAGCCCATGAGCCACAACTACTGATCCCGTGTACCACAACTACTGAAGCCTGCATGCCTAGAGCCCATTCTCTGCAACAAAGAGGAGCCACTGCAATGAGAAGCCTGTGCACCGCAACAAAGAGTATCCCCCACTCACCGCAACTAAAGAAAGCTCGTGTACAGCAACAAAGACCCAACACAGCCAGTAAATTAATTAATTAATTAAAAATAAATAAATAAAGGCTATTCTTGGAAGTTCAAGCTAAGCGAGAACACACAGAGACCAACCCAAGAGTGTAGAACAACTTCATCAGTACTGAATACAAAGGAACAGGAGTCATGGGAGAAACATGAAGTGAACTAATTTGTGGATATGAGGGTGGGAGGAGATTGAGTGTCACTCAGTCAGGCACATCCTCCTTTACACACATGGGTCCCTTCACTTTCACACTCCTATGTAGCCACCAGTGTCCCGTGGATGAGAACCGGGATGGAGGGAAATTTCTAGAAGGACTGGCTCTGCTTCTCTGGTTAAACCTTGACTGATACACTCTTCAAAAATAAAAATGACATTTAGAGAAAAATTTTCTTCAACAGAACTGCGCTATCAGAAATACTAAAGAGTTCTCCTTCAACTAGAGGGGAAATGACATAGCTAGAATCTGAAACTTTTTTTCCGCAGAAGATAGAGCAGAGGGAATATTTCAGGAGGAAGAGACAGTGACTTTACTTTATGAGGTCAACATAACCTTGAAAGAAAACTAAACAAAGGCATTGCAAGAAAATTACAGATATCAGCATCCTTCATGAACATAGATGTAAAAATCCTTCACAAAAATGTTAGCAAATCAAACCTAGACACATCTTGACTAAATAGGAGTTTCCTAGAAAGTTAAGATTGGTTTATATTTTTAAAAGCAATCAATGTAATTTACCACATCAATTGGATAAAAGCAAAACTAGAGGCAGAAAAGGCATTTGACAAAATTTAACACCCAATCATGATTAAAAAAAAAACTCTCAGCAAACAAGGAATACATTGTAGGTTAGTTGTACGAGGAGGGGAAGCAAACCTATACAAATATGAAATGCACCATTTCTGGTGTGAGCAATTTATCTAAAGGTGGAGGGGGGATGGGAGGAAAGTTTAAAAGTCCCATAGCTGGTGGTACTAGGACATCTAAGAGTTTCCCAGCAACCTCGAGGGAAACCATTGCTTTTATGTATATGGTCAAGGAGCCCACAAATTCAAAGAGAGATTTCAAATCCCCAGAACATTCTCAGCTTAAGTTGTTGAATTAATAAGTGTTCAGTGTGATAAAGATGAATAAGTATGATATTTGTCTTTAGTTTTGATAAATACTCTTTCTTAAGGACATTTCCACTCATTCTTAGTGTACTAAAATATTTCTTTAAAAAAAATATCAGGATGTGAAATTTTGCAAAATACCTCATGGCTTCTGAAAATGAGGTCCTATTTTTTCTAACTTTGATAAATTAGTAACATAAAATAAATTTTTAGATAGGCAAAAGATGGCAGAGAAGTAGAAAGACGTGGAATGCATCCCTCTCCACAGATGCATCAGAAATACGACAAAATACACAATAATTCCCACAGAGAACCAGCTGAACACCAGCAGATGACTTTGGACACCAGAAAGGACTGCAAAGATCCCAACATAACTGGGTAGGACAGAGGGGAAAAAAAAGGAGAAAGAGAAGGAGATGAAAGGAAAGGGATGGGTCCCACACCCTGAGGCAGGGGGATCTGAAACAGTGGGGAGATTGCCTAATTTGGGGAAATGTCCCTTATCTGACAGAGAAACCCCTTCTCCAATGGGGAATTTCCCTGGGCCAGAAGGGAGGCATTTGGGACTGTTCAAAGAGGGTGAAGTGGCTGATCTGTGGCAGACGGGAAAGAGTGAAAAACACACGGAGGGTCTGCACCATGGCTCAACATTTCCAGACTGAGATGTTGGTTCACAGCTGAACAGGGGGTCTGGGAGCTGGAACATGGGAACTGGAGAACTGGTTCAGGACGAGAAACATTGTTGGCAGTGGGGAAACGGACTGAGAGGAAAGGAGGGAAGAAATCCGCAGCAGAGAATGCCTATCACAGAAAGCTGGGTGGCCATGGTGGCAGCTCAATACTGCTGACTCGCAAGTAGGGGGGAGGAGCCGTGTTTGTAGCCTCTCTCTTGGTGCCTGCAACAGACAAAGGAAGGACCCCTCTGGGCCTGGCTAATGCACTCAGGGATAACAAAGGCCCCTGGGCAGGACTGGCCTAGAGTGCCTGCAGCCAAGAGCCAAAAGCCCACAGAGTGGCCCAGCCCTGGAGACATTCTGTTTACATTTGAGCCACTGGCATCCCTCTGCAACAGGTACCACCACAGCTGACTGAGCCGCCATGACCCAAGCCGGGTGCCACTGCTCACTCACTCCCAGGGTAAGGAGCCACTATTGTACCCTCTCTCTCCCCACACACCAGTGCTTACAGACAAACAATGAAGGAAGCTCTGCTGGTCACAGAGTGACACAAATAGCCCAAGGAGGGTAGAAGGACACTTACAGCCGAGACCCCATGGAAACAGAAATATTATTATTAATTCTATTGATCTGGTCCATTCTGAGGTCAGTTCAAGCTTTTTCTTTTTCTTTTTTTTAATTAATTATGATCTTAGTCCTAAGGGATCTATACATTTTATAACATATTTTTTATTCTATTTTTATTTTTAGCCTTTTTATATATTTCTATTTCTTGATAAGTTTTTTGTAGTGCTGACTTTATCTCTCCTATCTTCTTTTCTTCTCTAACCTTTACACATTTCTATTTTTTTCTCTCTCTTTTCATATTTCCAGTCACACTACACTCTTCTGTTGCCCTGTCTTCTATCCTTCTTTAGTTTATTTTATCTTAATATACGTATAAGCAATAATACTGGTCTGCTCTGTTTCCTTGCTTTATTATCCAGATGACACACTGCTTTGGTTTTTATAATTAGCTTTTGTCTTTATCTTACTTCTAAGTATAATTGTCTGATTTCATTCTGAGAATCTTCAGTCTGTCTGGTGGTACTCTTGCTCTTTATTATATTTGAGCCTAGCTTTCAAAATCTCCCTGGATTTGTGTTTCTGGGTATATGGTAGTTTTTTGTTTGTTTGTTTGTTTGTATTTTGGTTTTGAATTTCTGTTGGTTTTCTCTTTGATTATCTGATTGCATACTGGGGTTCTTTTGTCAGGTCTTTCTAGTGACTTATGTTATATTGGATTCAGTATTTGAATGTCTTATACATTTATGTGTTCCCTTGATTTAGTATTTGTTTGACTGAATACTCTGCCATTAGTCTGGGGCTTGGACAGTCTTCTTTAAACCCCTTTATTGCCAGAACAGGCAACCTCTGAAGTCTGGACTACTCCATCAGAAGTCAAGTAGGAGGCTCTGGGGAGGAAGCATTGAATCCAGGATGCTAGACTACTAGGGAGTCCTCACACACAGGGAAGATTAACTGCAGAGAACTCTCACAGAGCTCTGTATCAGAGTCTAAGGTTCAGCTTTGTCTGACTGTCTGCAACTGCCAGTGTGGGACACCTCACATAAAACTACAAACAAGAAAGGAACACAAACCCACTCATCAGCACACAGACTACCTAAAGCCATATTAACCTCACAGATACACTAAAACACACCACCTGACACAGCCCTGCTGACACAGACCATCAGAGAGAAAAGACACAGAGCCACACACCGAAAAGTGGACACCAGACCCTCCCCACCAGGAAGCCTACTCAACACACTGGACAAACCCCACCACAGGGGGCAGAAGGCAGAAACAAGAGGAATTACTACTAGGCAGCATAGGGAAAGGAGACAGCAAATCCTATAAATTAGACAAAATGAGAAAAAAAAGAAACACCAGGCAGGCAAAGCAGCAGGAAAAAAACCCCACAAGACCAAATAAATGAAGAGGAAATAGGAAAATTGCCTGAAAAAGAATTCAGAGTAATGATAGTAAAGATGATCCAAAATCTCAACAACAAAAGAGAGAAAATACAAGAAACAGTTAATAAGGACTCAGAAGAACTAAAGAGCAAACAAAGAGTAATAGATAACAAAATAACCAAAATTAAAAATACTCTAGATGGTATAAACAGCAGAATAACTGAGGCAGAAGAACAAATAAGTGAGTTGGAAGATAGAATGGGGGAAAAAACTGCCACAGGGCAGGGAAAAGAAAAAAGAATAAAAAGAATGGAAGACAGTCTCAGAGACCTTGGGGACAACATTAAGCACACCAACATTCGAATCATAGGCATCCCAGAAGAAGAAGAAAAAAAGAAAGGGTCTGAGAAAATATTTGAAGAGGTTATAGTGGAGAACTTCCCCAACATGGAAAAGGAAATAATTAATCAAGTGCAAGAAGTGCAGAGTCTCATACAGAATAAACCCAAGGAGAAATACACCAAGGCACATATTAATCAAACTAATGACAATTAAACACAAAGAAAAAATATTAAAAGCAGCAAGAGAAAAGCAACAAGTAACATATAAGGGAAAACCCATAAGCATAAGAGCTGATCTTTCTGCAGAAACTCTGTAGGCCAAAAGGGAATGGCAGGATATACTGAAAGTCCTGAAAGAGAAAAACCTACAGCCAAGAATACTCTACCAAGCAAGAATGTCATTCAGATTCAACAGAGAAACCAAAAGCTTTACAGACAAGCACAAGTTAAGAGAACTCAGTACCACCAAACCAGCCTTACAACAATTGCTAAAGGAACTTTTCTAAGCAGGAAACACAAGAGAAGGAAAAGACCTGCAAAAACAAACCCAAAACAATGAAGAAAATGGTAATAGGAACACACATGTCAATAATCACCTTAAATGTAAATGGATTAAATGCTCCAACCAAAAGACACAGACTGGCTGAATGGATCCAAAAACAAGACCCTTCTATATGCTGCCTGCAAGAAACCCACTTCAGACCTAAGGACACATATAGACTGAAAGCAAAGGGATGGAAAAAGGTATTCCAAGCAAATGGAAGTCAAAAGAAAGCTGGAGTAGCAATACTCATATCAGACACATTAGACTTTAAAGAAAAGACTATTACAAGAGACAAGGAAGGACACTACATAATGATCAAGGGATTAATCAAGAAGAAGATATAACAATTGTAAATATCTATGCACCCAACATAGGAGCACCTCAATACATAAGGCAAATGCTAACAGCCATAAAAGGGGACATCGACAGGAACACAATAATAGTAGGAGACTTGAACACCCCACTTACATCAATGGAGAGATCATCCAGAAAGAAAATAAATAAGGACACACACGCTTTAAATGACATATTAGACCATCTCAACTTAATTGATATTTATAGGACATTCCATCCAAAAACGACAGAATATACTTTGTTCTCAAGTGCACATGGAACATTCTTCAGGAGAGATCACATCTTGGGTCACAAATCAAGCCTTGGTAAATCAAGAACACTGAAATCATATCAAGCATCTTCTCTGACAATAACACCATGAGACTAGATACCAATTATCTGAAAAAAACTATAAAAAATACAAACACATGGAGGCTAAACAATACAGTGTTAAACAACCAAGAAATCACTGAAGAAATCAAAGAGGAAATCAAAAATATCTGGAAACAAATGACAATGAAAACACAGCAACCCAAAACCTATGGGATGCAGCAAAAGCAGTTCTAAGAGGGAAGTTTATAGCAATATAGTCCTACTTCAAGAAACAAGAAAAATATCAAATAAACAACCTAACCTTACACCTAAAACAATTAGAGAAAGCAGAACAAAAAACCCCAAAGTGAGCAGAAGGAAAGAAATCATAAAGATCAGAGCAGAAATAAATGAAAAAGAAAGGAAGGAAACAATAGCAGAGACGAATAAAACTAAAAGCTGGTTCTTTGAGAAGATAAACAAAATTGATAAACAATTAGCCAAACTTATCAGAAAACAAAGGGAGAAGATACATATCAACACAATTAGAAATGAAAAAGAAGTAACAGCTGACACCACAGAAATACAAAAGATCATGAGAGACTACTACAAGCAACTATATGCCAATCAATTGGATAACCTGGAAGAAATGGATACATTCTTAGAAAAGTACAATCCTCCAAAACTGAACCAGGAAGAAATAGAAAATATGAACAGACCAATCACAAGTAATGAAATTGAGACTGTGATTAAAAATCTCCCAAGAAACAAAAGCCCAGGGCCAGACAGCTACACAGGTGAATTCTATCAAACATTTCCAGAAGAGCTAACACCTATCCTTCTCAAACTCTTCCAAAATATAGCAGAAGGAGGAATACTCCCAAACTCCTTCTACAAGGCCACCATCACCCTGATACCAAAACCAGGCAAAGATGTCACAAAAAAAGAAAATTACAGGCCAATATCACTGGCAAATATTGATGCAAGAATCCTCAATAAAATATTAGCTGACAGAATCCAATAACACATTAAAAAGATCATACACCATGATCAAGTGCCGTTTATCCCTGGGATGCAAGGAATCTTCACTAAATGCAAATCAATCAATGTGATACATCATATCAACAAATTGAAGGATAGAAACCAAATGATCATCTCAATAGATGCAGAAAAAGCTCTTGACAAAATTCAACATCCATTTATGATAAAAACTCTCCAGAAAAGGGGCATAGAAGGAAATTACCTCAACATAATAAAAGCCATATATGACAAATCAACAGCCAACATTATTCTAAATGGTGAAAAACTGAAAGCATTCCCTCTAAGAACAGGAACAAGACAAGGGTGTCCACTCTCACCATTATTATTCAATATAGTTTTGGAAGTTCTAGCCACAGCAAACAGAGAAGAAAACGAAATAAAAGGAATCCAAATTGGAAAAGAAGTACAATTGTCACTCCTTGCAGAATACATGATATTATACATAGAAAACCCTAAAGATGCTACCAGAAAACTGCAGTACTAATCGATGAATTTAGTAAAGTAGCAGGATACAAAATTAATGCACAGAAATCTCTTGCATTCCTATATGCTAACAATGAAAGAGCAGAAAGAGAAATAAGGAAACTCTCCCATTTACCACTGCAACAAAAAGAATAAAACACCTAGGAATAAACCTGCCTAAGGAGGCAAAAGACCTGCATGCAGAAAACTATAAGACACTGAGGAAAGAAATCAAAGACAATACAAACAGATGGAGATATACCATGTTCTTGGATTGGAAGAATCAATATTGAGAAAATGACTATCCTACCCAAAGCAATTTACACATTCAATGCAATCCCTATCAAATTACCAGCGACATTTTTCACAGAACTAGAGCAAGAAATCTTATGATTTGTATGGAAACACAAAAGACCCTGAATAGCCAAAGCAATCTTGAGAAGGAAAGACAGAGTTGGTGGAATCAGCCTTCCTGACTTCAAACTATACTACAAGGCCACAGTGATCAAGACGGTATGGTACTGGCACAAAAATAGAAAGGTAGATCAATGGAACAGAATAGAGAACCCAGAGGTAAACCCAAACACACATGGACACCTTATCTTTGACAAAGGAGGCAAGAATATACAATGGAAAAAAGACAGCCTCTTCAATAAGTGGTGCTGGGAACATTGGACAGCAACATGGAAAAGAATGAAATTAGAACACTTCCTAACACCATACACAAAAATAAACTCCAAATGGATTAAAGACCTACATGGAAGGCCAGACAGTATAAAACTCTTAGAGGAAAACATAGGTAGAACACTCTATAACATCCATCAAAGCAAGATCCTTTTTGACCCACCTCCTAGAATAATGGAAATAAAATCAAGAATAAACAAATGGGACCTCATGAAACTTAAAAGCTATTGCACAGCAAAAGAAACGATAAACAAGACAAGAAGACAACCCTCAGAATGGGAGAAAATACTTGCCAATGAAGCAAGTGACAAAGGATTAATCTCCAAAATACACAAGCAGCTCATGCAGCTTAATACCAAAAAAAGCAAATAACCCAATCCACAAATGGGCAGAAGACCTAAACAGACATTTCTCCATAAAAGACATACAGATGGCCAACATGAAAAGATGCTCAACATCACTAATCATTAGAGAAAAGCAAGTCAAAGCCACAATGAGGTATCACCTCACACCGTCAGAATAGCCATCATCAAAAAATCTAGATACAATAAATGTTGGAGAGGGTGTGGAGAAAAGGGAACTCTCCTGCACTGTTGGTGGGAATGTAAGTTGGTACAGCCACTATGGAAAACAGTTTGGAGGTTCCTTAAAAAATTAAAATTGATCTAGTAATCCCACTCCTGAGCATATACCCAGAGAAAACCATAGTCCAAAAAGAAACATGTACCATAATGTTCATTGCAGCACTATTTACTATAGCCAGGACATGAAAGCAACCTAAATGCCCATCAACAGATGAATGGATAAAGAAGATGTGACACATATATACAATGGAATATTACTCAGCCATTAAATGGAATGAAATGTAGCTATATGTAATGAGGTGGATAGACCTAGAGACTGTCATACAGAGTGAAGTAAGCCAGAAAGAGAGAAACAAATACCATATGCTAACTCATATATACAGAATCTAAAAAAAAAAAAAAAAAAAGGTACTGATGAAGCCAGTGACAGGGCAAGAATAAGGATGCAGATACAGAGAACAGACTGCAGGACACGGGTTTGGGGTGGCGGGGGGTGAAAGGGAAGCTATGATGAAATGAGAGAGTAGCATAGACATATATCCACTACCAACTATAAAATAGATAGCTAGTGGGATGTTGCTGTATAACAAAGGGAGATCAACTCGATGATGGGTGATGCCTTAGAGGGCCAGGACAGGGAGGGTGGGAGGGGGCCAGGGAAGGGGGGGTATATGGGGATATATGTATAAATATAGCTGATTCACATTGGTATACCTTAAAAGCTGGTACAAGAGTGTAAAGCAATTATATTCCAATAAAGAGCTTAAAAAAAAAAAGTAAACTTATGCTAGAAAATAAATAAATAAATGAATAAATAAATTGGTAGAAATTCCCAAGGTAGAACCATTCTAGAATAAACTTACTTGATCATAATTTGCTATATTTTTCATAAATGTGCTGGATATGATAATATATATTTAAGATCTTTGCACCACTAGCCATAAAGTAGAGTCATTTGATAGTTAATTTCCTATGCTATCTCCTTTAGGTTCTGTAATCAGAGTTAAAAAGAAGAATTCCCCTTTTACATGCACAAACATAAGAAAAAACATGTGTAATAGTCTGTCTCTTAACGTTTTGTGAGAACATGTCCCTCTAGTTGTTTGGAAGCAGATGTATGGCTTGTCTTCTGGGCTTCGTGGACTGCTCGGGTTTTTCTCTAGGTTTAAGAACTATGATGGCCAAGAGAGGAGCAGTCATTTGGGTCAGCAGCTCTTTCCGATCAACAAGGAGTCCTGTAATAATATTTCTATCCATGTACTCCAAGCGTTAAAAACTTTCACCTACTAACCTAGTTGCTTTCATTAAGGAAAAACAAGTAAATTCTACAAATATTGATAAAAATCAGTAGCAGCAAAAATGATAATTCACAGCAGTAAAGCAAGATAAAAATAGCATTAAGCTAGCTAGATCCCTGGCTCATGCAAAGAAACAGGCCATTCCAGTTAACCTCTGTGGGCTTATTATTTGTAAATGTTTCGTTTCTAGTAAGCTTTAGGAATCGCTGAAAATCAGTCACAGAAGTGCTCAAATTACCACTGTAGCACTTTACAGGGTCAAAAGACCCCATATTGGGGGAAAATTTGCATGGTAATTCTTTTAAAAACATAAGCTAGAAGTAAAAGAGCAGATCAGCTTCTCGGGAGAAGACCCTCCTGATCTAACAGGATGGGGAAGGATGGAGATTGCTTTGAACATCATGGCTACTTTACACAGTGTTCCCACAGGCTAAGCAAGTATGTAAGGTATGGCTGAAGTCTCCTCATCTTAAAAGACTCCGTGAACACACAATTGTTGCCTGTTCACTGTGGTCCTCACTGTTACCACGGATTCTACAAGTAAACCATAACCTGATAAACCCTGACTTGTACAGTGCTGAACATCTCCTGGGCTCTGGCACTGGGTGCCCTGTGGTGTATACAATGCCCGATGTGTGTAGAATCTATAATAACACCTGCAAGAATCCCTAAGCCAACCCTCAAGAGGATGCAAATTTGCATTTGCTTTCTATTCCTCTATCATCAGTCGAACCCTTCCTCAGACAAAACTTCCCTGACCTAAAGTAATTCTTGGTCTAAAAAGAGAGATGAACACAAATGTTCCTATGAAATTATGCTCTAGTATAACCCACCCACACCCACCCAAAGAAGGGGCCAGATTGCCCAGAATAAACTTCCAAAATGCAAAAAAACCCAGTTGATTTTGAAGGGGAACTTTCTTTTACCCCATACTGAAGGTGATGCTCAGATAGTGGTTCTGGTAGAAAAGTCTGCTCAAGAAGATGCCCATGGGATGACAGCCCACAAGACAACATGCCCAGCTGCTAGTACATCCCTCTTGTTAGGGGTGATTGGCCAGCCTGTCTGGAGGGTATGTGACCTGCTTTCTCTCTTCCTCTTTTTACTTCCTTTTAACATTTTTGTTTGTTCATCTCAGAGCTTGTGTGGTCCCACTTGCTTTTTGGGGCAATACAGTCGGAGTTAAGATTATTTATCAGTCCCACAGAGAGAGGGTCTCTATGCTAGAGATACAAATACAACTAAATGAAGTTATCTGATAGCATGTCAGAAAATGGCATTTTCTATTCTCAGCTTTTCAGGGATCAGCCAACTCATACGTAAGAAAATAAAAGAACAAGGAAAAATAGAAAATCTTCCAATACCGCAAGTTGAAATGAGGAGCAGGAGGTAGAGGTGGAGATCAATTTCATAATATTCTCTGGCTGGAGATTAGGGGCTGCAGGGACCATCTGCCTGGGCCTACCTTCAAGTTCAGGTGAGAAGTGAGCATCCTCTCTTGGTGATCTCTTGAGGACTGCATTCTCAGACCTGACTGTGCATGGAATCTTCTGAGGATCTTGCTTCAAGACAGATTCTGAATCAGTTGGTCTGGACCTGAGACTCTGCATTTCTAACAAGACTCCAGGTGGTGCCGAAGCTACTGGCCTGTGTGCATTCTTCTAGACAGTGACACAAAGCCTGTGCAGGGCTCTGACTAGCCCCATTTCTGAGGCAGAGCCCAAGGGGAGACAGGAGCAAGATCAAGATATCTCGGGAAAAACAAGGTCTCTCCCCTGAATTAAGAAAGTCAAGTGAAAGGGACAAAGTGGCCTCTTTCCCTTGAGACAGACATCTCAGCAACAAACATCCAGATGCAGGCCCCAGGAGGTATTCATCATTGTTCCCCATCAGAGCTCTACTTACCCGAGGAACCACATTTGGATCACTTTGGATCTCTTTGGCATATTTGTTTTCTATTTCATTATTTGATTGTTTTCTGTTTCACATTTCATTAATATCTATTCTTATCTTCATTTCTTTCCTCCTGCTTTCTTTGGGATTATTTTTCTGTTATTCTCCTGATTTTATTTTTCCTTCCTGCCTAGTACAGTATATTCATTTAAAATAAAACTTTTTTCTCTGAAGTTCATTTAAAACTATTTTTTGTCATTATAATTTTTATTTGACCTATTGGATATTTAGAAGTGTAATTTTATGCTCAAATATATAGTAATCTTTTAGCTTGCCTTTTGGTATAGATTTCAAGTATAATAGGACTGTGATAAGAGAAAATATTATGTAAATTATACAATCTTTTACAATGTGTTGAGACTAACTTTAATGTGGATTATGTGGGCAATTCTTGTAAAATTTCCACATGTGCTGGGAAATGTTGTATATTGTGAAGAGGCTGGGTGAAGTTTTTACTGTATTTTGAGCCATATGTTTTCCACATCTTCATTTTGTAAAAACTAGGATGCACTTTATAATCAGAGAGGGACAAGTGAGAGTCTGTGACATTGCTGTCATTGCTGTGCATATGTGAATGTGTGTACTTAAGGGGGTATCACTGAACAACTGCAACCTGCTAACTTTCTGTAGACAAATCTTTTAAGGACCATTTGGGGAGGAAATGTGCCTCCCAGTTTTATCTGAAAATATTCCATTGTACTTTCAGGTAGGATCAAGCATCAGAGGCTTAGAGGCAGTATCACTGTATAGATAGTAATTCACCTCTTGCTTAGGAATTTCCAACCCTCTGATATCACAGAGGATTATAATACATGAAGACACATCATCATTGGATGATTCTGAGTCTTAAATAGACTCCGGAGAAAAGAATCCTCAAAGATGTTTTAGAAATACCTTATTCAATTTATTTCTCTTATGTTTTCCTTTTTACATATGCATAAGAACAACATAATTAAATATAAAAGAGCTTTCTCAACAAGCGTGGAATAACAGTTCTAAGTGACAAGGAATCATTGTGTCACAGTTGACATTGTTTTCTTTTTTCTTAGTGACCCATCAAGTAATAGCAGGTGTTACAGTCAATGACTTCTTAGAGTCAAGGAAATATGTCACATGGCCTATCAGGTTAAATCATGTTGAGTAAATCTTTCCCTCCTGGATATTTAGGTTGTTATTATTCAGTCAATTACTGAGAGCTACATATTCAAATCTCTCATTGTGATTTGGGTTTTGGTAGTTCTATCAATTTTTGCTTTACATATTTTGAGGCTAAGTTGTCCAGGTGAATTCAATATTTTGTCATTAGTGACTCTAATAGTGCTTTCTTCCTCAAAGTATATTTTGCCTGGTATTAATATAAGCTATACCAACTTAATTTTGTTTAGCACTAGATGGCATTTCCTTTTTCATCCTTTATGTCAATGCTTCTGTATCCTTATGTTTGCAATATGTCTTTCTGTTTTTCCACCTGTTATATTATTTTTCATTCCTTTCTTACCTTATTTGTAGTGACCAAGAAATTTTTATTCCATTTTCTCCTTCTATTGATTGCAAAGTTATATACTTATTTTCTATTCTTTTAATGGCTGAACATTAAAATGATAGAACACATTGCTGGCTTACCTAGGTCTAATATAAGTTATTACTTATTCTCTGATCCTAGCTAATGCAAGAACATAGAACACAATTCCATTTAGTCCATTCATTCTTATGTGCTGTTTTTGTTACACATTTGAATGAATTTTCCACCATCTGGGACATTATGATTAATGCCTTATGAAGTCAATGTTATTTTAGATTTAACAACACATTTGCCATTTTCATTGCTCTTCACTCTTTCCTACATCTTTGACTTTCCATCTGGCATTGTTTTCTTTCACCTAAAAATCACCATGGAGAAAGTTATTGCAGATCTCTTGGCAGCCAACTCTATCAATCTGAAAAGTCTTATACACCCTTATTCTGAAAAGATCTTTTCACTGGGTATAGGATTATATGTTGCTAGTTGTCTCACTTCATTAAAGCAACCATTCCAATGTATTCTGCTTCCATTGTTCCTGTTGAAATGTCAGCTGTCAGAATAACTGGTTTCCCCCAGACTCTGGGAATGCCAATGAGAAGAAAACTCTCAGCTGTCAGCACTCTTTGAGGACTAACTCAGCTGAAGAAATTGCCTGGCCCAAGGTCATGTCTGTTTCCAGGGGCAGGCCAGCCTATATCCTATATCTCCTTTGAGTTCTTATTTCAATCACTGACTGATCAATGCAGTGGAATAAAGACCTAGCTTACTCACTCCAGCTCAGGCAATTCTGAAGGGCCATCCCAGTTCCAGAGATACCTGTAGGATTAGCTCATACCATCACTGGAACTGCATGGCATCTCAAATTCTCCCTCTGTCCAATCCTGCTTCCTTAACTCTCTTCTTCAAAGTCTTTCCCTAATAAACATCCTACATGCTACTCTCTTTCTCAGAGTCTGTTTACCAGGGACCCCAGCTGATGACAAAAGGTATCATAAGTAGGCTAAAAAAGTGGTCACTGGAATGGAATTTCCTACTGGATCTCCCCCTGCCTGCCTGGCAATGAGGACTCCATTGCTGCAGGTAGGTGGGGTACAGACAGCCCAGCATAAGGAAGTGGTGCAGTTGTTAAAGCTTCCATTGGTAGTGGACTGGAGGAAAACAACACATTAACTGAGGCCATGTATCAGGGGTTTGAGAAAAGTGGAGAGAATAGTAACTATAAGGAAAATGGTGTTGGGTTGGTTGGCCTTTGAGCAAAATAATGAAAAGGGGAGATTAATCAATTAGCAACTAAAAGCTGAGCATGTAAACTTTTGCTGTGAATAAAAAGACTCATATCCTGCAGTGTAAGAGCAGAGAAAGCTAAGAATCAGGGTCAGGGCTTAATTGTGAGAGTACCCAGAGCACCAGGTAAGGGTAAACTCCCAATCAAGGCAGAACTGCGATGCCAAGGTCAGGCCATGACTGGGAAAGAATGGGGTCTTGACATACAGGATGGGGACACCTGGATGAATGCTCCTCCAAATTGTGAATCTCCAAATTCCCCCAACCTCTGAGCCTGCATAAGTGGCTCTCCTGCCTGTTGAGGACTAGCATTTTCTCCTTGTTGAAGATGATTCAGGGTCTTCTCCTCCACAAAACCCACATGCCTCTCTCAGGACCTACTTCTACCTCCCCTCCTGGCTTCCAGACCAATAACTCAGGTTAAGTCACAATACAAATCAGCCTGACATTGCTGGCCCTGAAAGGGAGGAAGGCAACTGTACCTTAGGAAGCTGCAAAACCTGGTTGGCAGGTGCCATCAAGCGCTGAGAAGTCCACATGGCATCAGAGGATGCTTTCAAGGGAGCCAGAATGAGAGGATGAATAACGGAAACTGTTTGAGTTATTTAGAGTATCAGAGTTATTTCCACCAAAAAAATCTCTTGAGTGTCTAACTCTTCTTAGAAACCACTTCTTTGAGGACCAAACTGACACAGAACTGCATTGCAGCTCAACTTCATCCTCTACGTCCTTCCTTTCCTTTCCAATGTGTTGATCCCAAGAGCATTCCTAAAACATCTCTCACATGCCACTCTCCGCTTCAGTGTCTACTTCCTGGGGAACCAGGCTGTGACAGTTGCCTCTGAAAAGGGCTTCTTTTCTGTACTGTTTTGATCCTCCTTCCCCATTTTTTCATAGCCCACTTTTTATTTTCTTCTGTTGTATTATTATCCCTTCTTTGACATCTTCTATATCTCCTTTGAGTTCTTATTTTGAGATTACATTCTCTTTCACTTGCTCAAGCTCTTGGAGAAATGTTCATTCCCCCTTTTCATTTACTTCTGTTGGATGTTCTTCATCTGCATTTACTGGTTGTTACTGTCTTCTTTTTGCAGAAGAATCACTCATGTTAACGAGGACAGTTCCCTCTGGATTAGCTATTTAGCTAAGAAATATGTAGGGAAAATATGGATCACGGGGAAGAGCAGTAGTTTTTTGTTTGTTTGTTTTTAATATTTATTTATTTATTGGGCAGTACCAGGTCTTAGTTGCAGCACACAGGATCTTTAGCTGTGGCATGCAGGCTCTTAGTTGCAGCATGCGGGATCTAGTTCCCTGACCAGGGATCAAACCTGGGCCCCCTGCATTGGCAGCATGGAGTCTTAACCACTGGACCAGCAGGGAAGTCCCATGAGCAGCAGCTTTAACACGTTTGTCTTTTGGGAGGGCTTTCTCACGACTCAGTGTCCTCTGAGCAGGGATGGGGTCTGCTCACCAATCTCAATGGTGCTTGCTATGCTAAGCAGGCCTGTGGTTTACAGCAATCCCTGATATTCCAGGGTACCTGGAGTATTAAAGCAAGTAAGCTGCCTGCCATGTGGACTCCTTCTCTGACCTCTTGTGCTTTTCAGAAATACTGGGCATCTTGATGGTTTCCTCCCACCACTGGTTTACCTGTAATGCTAGGTGTGGACACTTCAGACTAGGACCTTCCATTGGACCCCTTAGGGTTGTGTCACCCTTTAATGGAAAAGATCTGGGAGGGATGCATATGTTTTTTTATGTGTCATGTCTCACTTTGTTCCAAAATTTGTTGTATTTGGCAGCTATCCTTTGTAACTTTGGTTTTTACATCTATTTCCAATGAAAATGGTATTTTCTTCTCTACTGCTCATTCTTTTTGTTGTTTTAAGTTGGCCTCTGGGGAGGGAAGTGAACTTGGACCAGAATCCTGAAATAAATTTTAGCAAGCTATTTACATTTTATTCTTTTTTAAAAATCCAATTTAGCATTTCAACCACATAGTTGTAGATTTGTTATATCTTAATTAGTAAGAAATTAGCAACACAAATCATGAGACCCAGAATAAAGGAAAAGTTACAAAAATGAGGAACAAAGATGCCAAAAAAAAAGACATTATTCATTAATCATGCATTAGAAATTTAGATTTGGAAAACAAAACAATCAGTTTGGGATTGCCTCAGAGAAACAAAACTGGTTAAAAACACAAACAGTCATGGCCGTGTTCACAGTGTTCCACATTGCTCATAAAAACTGCCATCAAGAAGTGGCGATGATGTAGTCCTGGAGGAAAACAAGCCATGGCAATGGTGAGTCGGCTCCCCCCCATGTGTGAAGTCATCCTTATTGCGTGGCAGGATGAACATCTGCCCATTAAACTCTGCACTGGATGCAGTATGCCACAAAAACATTCTTTGTTTCTACATGACCCTTGCTCTCATTTTGTTAGATGAAGATTTGTTCATAGGATGAGACTTTTCTGAAGTAACTTCAATGAGGACATTTTATGTCATTTCTTTGCAAGCAATGCTAATAGAATTCAATGTCTTTGTCTCAACAGTGTTGTTAATCCAGCGTGATTCATAGTGGATGGTGGGGGAGGAGGTGTGGGTGGGGAGAGTTATCAAGCACACTCGTTTGCTTGCTTTCTTCCTTTTCATCTTATCAAGCAACCAAATACCAGCTTGGGATCAGCCCACATGCCCCAAGTTGTCCTGCACTTTCAGCATCAAAATGACCAGTTATAATAGAAGAAAAATGACATGACTCAAAACAGACTCAATGCCTGGTTTATAAATTAAGAAGCAGTTACTCTGGCTAAAAGAAAGAGAGAATCAGTTTATATTTCAGACACACAGACTACAAATTTTATAAAAGCTACTATTTCATTTTATGGAAAGATAATTAACTCCACTATGTCTTTCAGCCCATTAGTAAGATATGTAAAAAGAACTGAGGTTGAAATGGGAAAAATCTTACCCATCTCTCAATTTTAAAGCAATCACAGCTTAATACAGTGCAAATGAAAGAACAGTTTTCAGTTCTTCTTAGGAATTAGAAAAGGTTTCTGATTAAACTAAAGGGACAGCATGTTCCAATGACAAATCTCACAGCTGCGTAGATGACGTGGTCTTTCCTCACTTGATTCTGAATTTACTTTATGTAGTAGGCTGAACAGTGGCCCCAAAGATAACAGATCCTAATCCCTAGAAACTGTAAATGTTATTTTATAAAGAAAAAGTCTTTGCTGATATGATTAAGTTATGGATCTTATATGACAAGTTTATCCCAGATTATCTGAGTGGAATCTAAATGCCACCTCATGTATCCTTATGAGAAGGCAGAGAGAGATGGCATGTGCACAGAAGAGGAGAAGGCCAGGTGAAGGTAGAGTCAGAGGAAGGAATGATATGACCACAGGCAAAGGAACTCTGGCAGCATTGGAAGTTGACAAGGAACAGAGTCTTCTCTCTTGGAAATTTGGTGGGGTGCATGGCCTGGCTGACATCTTGATTTCAGCCCGGTGAAACTGATGTTGAACTCCTGGACTCCAGAATAATGTGAGAATAAATCTCTGTGGTTTTAAGCCATGCTTGTGATAATTTGTTATTGTAGCAACAAGAAACTAATACGCCTTATTTCCATATAAATATGGTATGGTTTTATTTCATCCTCTGTTATCACTTAATTAAATCATGGATATCATTTCAAAAAACCATAAAATATAAAGCAAATATCTTCTACAATTTGACTATTTTATCTTTTAAAACTTTGTTTTAGATAAGTGCATGTAAAAACTGACCTATAATTATAGTGTATCAATGTCAATTTCCTAGGTTTTACATTGTATTCTGCTTATACATGCTGTTATCATTGGAAGAAGATAGTAGTAGTATACAAAACTTATCTGAACTCTTTTTACAACTACTTGTGAGTCTATACTTGTTTCAAAACAAGAAGTAAAAAACAGTTTTTCTTTGGTTTGTCTTTTGTTCCTTTGCTTTTTATAATGGTCACCTGTTGATTCTTGGTAGTTTCAGAGTTGAATGAATGAAAACACTAAACAATCCATTTACTCTTCAAGAAGAAATATTTAAATCAGTGGCTTATAAAATGATGGAGGATTTAATATCCAAGTTTTCCAGAAACCTTTGCAGAGGGTGGACAGAGAGTGAATACTGACTGTTATGGGAATGTGTGCCAATCAGGGGGGCATAAAACAATCATTCTGCTTTCAAAAGCTCAGATATTATAGCAGCAAATAATGACATAATATTCACACACTTGGAGGCAGTGAAGTAAATCCTAGCAACTCCTGCCTCATGGTGTCATAACCTTTCTATTCAGGATGTCTGGTGCCTTTCTTGGAGGCAGGAAAGTTGCAAGGATGAACTGATACAGAGCCTTCAGGGTGAGAGTTACTTCCTCCCTACAATCAGATGCTAACTGAAAAACAGAAAAAGAAACTCTGATATTATCAGCCTCTAAGAGTAAAATAATTCAAAGCAGTGAGATTTGTGAGCATTGCAGAGGTAAGGTATACCTGAAAATAATCTGCAGTCCCTTCTCTTCTTTCTCCCCAGCTTTGCCAAGGTACAGCCAAGAAGCCCAGTGCCTCTGTGGCATCTTAGAATTTTGACAAAACAATATCCCATTCTTGAAGAAATCTTTAAACTCTATGCTCTAAATTATGTAAAATGAAGTAACACAATGTTTGCTCTCATGACACATTTTTAGATACTATACTCATTCATTCACCAATATTTATTATACCCTAGAGACTGTTGTTTACATCAACAAACAAACTGACAATGACTTCTGCCTTTTGGAGCATACATTCTAGAAATGAGAAGCGAAAATTATAAGCATTATAAACAAGGCAACTTACAATTTTTGAGAAGATGAGGTTTGAACAGACTTTAAAGGAGGTGAACAAGTGAGTCATGTTAATAACTAGGAAAAGAGTATGGCAGATGGAAAAGCCAGTAAAATGGCCCTCCAATGGACTCAAGCTCAAGAAACGGTGCTGACACTGCTGTTCTTGAGCATGTGAGAGGGGATAATCTATTACACAGTTGAAAATTTGGTTTTAGGTAGAAGCAGAGTTAATTCATCTCTGACATTAGTCTTCATACTTTAATGCACATCAGAAAAACATAAAGGGCTTGTTAAAACACAGATTTCTGGGCACAGAACTTCCACAATGGTGGAATAAGAGGAGCTTGGCAAATCCTTTCCCAAAACAGAAACAATAGAACTGGAAAAAATGGTCAAAAAACATCATTTCAAGACTAGAGAATTCAACCAAAGGCAAACAAAAAATTGAGAAGGGTTTAGTCAATAAAACCACTGAAACTCAAGTATGAACAGTCAGAGTTTGTGGCACTTTTGGTCCTGCCCCAAACCCCCACCTCTGTCTGTGAGATTTCTATCAGGGCATGAAAACTATACACTTTCCTACCAGAGGGTGATGACTAGATTTGGAGTAGAGATTGGACATTGTTTGAAAAAGTAACAAGCCCAGAAGTGAAGAAATTGTGATGAATAGCACTCTGGTTAACCTTAGGTTATGATTCTGGTTGGGGCAAGCTGATGAGCAGACTAGCCAGAATTTAACTGGGAAGTCCAGGGAATGAGACAGACTTAGTGACCTTGATAAGCTCCCACATATTTCTGTCTGTGCTTATAAGGCTGTGCATATGCATAAGTCTGCTTGTACACTCAGAAGAGAATAGAGAGGACCTTAGCAATCCTCACATCTCTGGCTGAATGTGAAGCCACACACACCACAAACACACACACACACACACACACACACACACACACGTGACACAAAAGGGCTGGGTGGAAAGTAAAAGCCAGGACAAGTTTGTAAATGATGCAAACTTTGAATGAGTTCCCCAGCCACAGACAGATCTACTGGCAAGGAGAGGGATCCTTACTCATTCAATGTGTTTGAACATAATCTCTGAGAAATCATTGGCTGACCACTAAAGAAATCTGAAATCTAGTCACCCATAAGAATTCAAGGATATAAATGAAAACAAGAATGGGGGAGGGGGGTGGAGAGAAAGAAAGAGAGAAAGAAAGAAAGAGAGAGAAAGAGAGAGAGAAAGAGACTAGTAAGAGATGTCAGCAACCACATACCACAGAGGACAGAGACACCACTGAATTAGTTAAAGGAAATTGCCAGAATAGAAAAACAAGCAAAAAAAAAAAAAAAAAAAAAAAGAGCAACAATGATAACCCTTGGTGTGAGATAGGGAGAGAATCATAATTGTTATACTAAATTATCAAAGATGTTTAAGTGTCAACAAAATATTATGAGACAGTCTAAGAAATAGGAAAGTGTGTCTTATACCCAGGAAAGTAAGCAATTGATAGAAACAGTCTCCCAGGAGGCCCAAATGTTGGAGTTAAGAGACAAAGACTTTGAAGCCACTACTATAAAAATGTTCACGAAAATAAAAAAAAAAAGAATAAAGAAAAAAATGAATAGAGCTCTGTGACAGAAAAAGTGTACAGAGCCTCAAAGACCCATAGGACACCATCAAATGCACCAACATATGTGTGATGGAAGTCTCAGAAAAGAAAACAGAGAGAGAGGCAGAAAAAATATTTGAAGAATGACCCCCCAGATATTAAAAAAAATTGATTTTAAGAGGCAATAATTTACAAATTCAATAAGCTCAACAAATTCCAAATAGGATAAATACAAAGAAACCCATACCTAAACATCCCATGGCCAAACTGTTGATGAAGGCAAAGAAAATACCTTAAAAGTAAGAGAGAAATGAGTTATTACATAAAAGGAAAATTAATATGATTAAAGCCTCACAGAAGCAACGAAGGTTACAAGGGAATGCAATGGCATATTCAAAGAGCTGAAAGGAAAAAAACAATCAAGAATTCTATATCCAGAAAAATTATCCTTCATAAGTTAAAGCAAAATAAAGTCATTTCCAGATGAGCAAAGACTAAGAGAATTCATTGCTAGCACACCTATCTTACAGGAAACACTAAAGAATTCTTCAGGCTGAAAACAAATGACATCAGAGAATAACTCAAATCCACACAAAGAAATAAAGAGCACTGAAAAAAATCATACACCATGATCAAGTGGGGTTTATCCCTGGGATGCAAGGATTCTTCAATATACGCAAATCAATCAACGTGATACATCATATCAACAAATTGAAGGATAAAAACCATATGATCATTTCAATAGATGCAGAAAAAGCTTTTGACAAAGTTCAACATCCATTTATGATAAAAGCTCTCCAGAAAATGGGCATAGAAGGAACTTACCTCAACATAATAAAAGCCATATATGAAAAACCAAAAGCCAACATCGTTCTCAATGGGGAAAAACTGGAAGAATTCCCTCTAAGAACAGGAACAAGACAAGGGTGTCCACTCTCACCACTATTATTCAACATAGTTTTGGAAGTTTTAGCCACAGCAATCAGAGAAGAAAAAGAAATCAAAGGAATCCAAATTGGAAAAGAAGAAGTAAAATTATCACTCTTTGCAGATGACATGATATTATATATAGAAAACCCTAAAGACTCTACCAGAAAACTGCTAGCACTCATTGATGAGTTTAGTAAAGTAGCAGGATACAAAATTAATGCACAGAAATCTCTTGCATTCCTATACACTAACAACGGAAGAGCAGAAAGAGAAATTAAGGAAACTCTCCCATTCACCATTGCAACCAAAAGAATAAAATACCTAGGAATAAACCTGCCTAAGGAGGCAAAAGATCTGTATGCAGAAAACTTTAAGACACTGATGAAAGAAATCAAAGACGACACAAACAGATGGAGGGACATACCATGTTCCTCGATTGGAAGAATCAACATCGTGAAAATGTCTGTACTACCCAAAGCAATTTACAGATTCAATGCAATCCTGATCAAATTACCAATGGCATTTTTCACAGAACTAGAGCAAGAAATCTTACGATTTGTATGGAAATGCAAAAGACCCCGAATAGCCAAAGCAATCTGGAGAAGGAAAAATGGAGTTGGTGGAATCAGGCTTCCTGACTTCAAGCTATACTACAAGGCCATAGTGATCAAGACAGTATGGTACTGGCACAAAAGTAGAAAGGACGATCAATGGAATAGAATAGAGAACTCAGAAGTAAGCCCAAACACATATGGGCACCTTATCTTTGACAAAGGAGGCACAAGTATACAATGGAAAAAAGACAGCCTCTTCAATAAGTGGTGCTGGGAAAAATGGACAGCTACATGTAAAAGAATGAAATTAGAACACTTCCTAACACCATACACAAAAATAAACTCCAAATAGATTAAAGACCTACATGTAAGGCCAGACACGATAAAACTCCTAGAGGAAAACATAGGCAGAACACTCTATGACATCCATCAAAGCAACATCCTTTTTGACCCACCTCCTAGAATCAGGGAAATAAAATCAAGAATAAACAAATGGGACCTCATGAAACTTAAAAGCTTTTGCACAGCAAAAGAAACCATAAACAAGACTAAAAGGCAACCCTCAGAATGGGAAAAAATAATTGCCTATGAAACAACGGACAAAGGATTAACCTCCAAAATATACAAGCAGCTCATGCAGCTTCATACCAAAAAAGCAAATAACCCAATCCACAAATGGGCAGAAGACCTAAATAGACATTTCTCCAAAGAAGACATACAGATGGCCAACAAACACATGAAAAGATGCTCAACATCACTAATCATCAGAGAAATGCAAATCAAAGCCACAATGAGGTATCACCTCACACCAATCAGAATGGCCATCATCACAAAGTCTGGAAACAACAAATGTTGGAGAGGGTGTGGAGAAAAGGGAACTCTCCTGCACTGTTGGTGGGAATGCAAGTTGGTACAGCCACTATGGAAAACTATTTGGAGGTTCCTTAAAAAACTACAAATAGAACTACCATATGATCCAGTAATCCCACTCCTGGGCATATACCCAAAGAAAACCATAATCCCAAAAGAAACTTGTACCATAATGTTTATTGCAGCACTCTTTACAATAGCCAGGACATGGAAGCAACCGAAATGCCCATCAAGAAATGAATGGATACAGAAGATGTGGCATATATATACAATGGAATATTACTCAGCTATAAAAAGGGATGAGATGGAGCTATATGTAATGAGGTGGATAGAACTACAATCTGTCATACATAGTGAAGTAAGTCAGAAAGAGAAGGACAAATATTGTATGCTAACTCACATATACGGAATCTAAAAATGGTACTGATGAAGTCAGTGACAAGAATAAGGATGCAGATACAGAGAATGGACTGGAGAACTCGAGGTATGGGAGGGGGCGGGGGGTGAAGGGGAAGCTGAGACGAAGCGAGAGAGTAGCACAGACATATATATACTACCAACTGTAAAATAGTCAGTGGGAAGTTGTTGTATAACAAAGGGAGTCCAACTCGAGGATGGAAGATGCCTTAGAGGACTGGGGAAGGGAGGGTGGGGGGGACTCGAGGGGGGGGGAGTCAAGGAAGGGAGGGAATACGGGGATATGTGTATAAAAACAGATGATTGAACCTGATGTACCCCCCCAAAAAAATAAAATAAAATAAAAAATAAAAACATTAAAAAAAACGAAATAAAGAGCACTGGAAAAGGTAAATATGTTGGTAAATATAATAGACTATAAATATTTTTTCTATTTTCTTTTGTCTGATTTCAAAGACATAAGATTGCATAAAACTATAATTATGAAACTATATTGTTGAGCTTATATAAAGATGTTACATATATGACAATAAATGCACTAAGAAGCTATGTTGAAACAAAGTTTGTTCATTTTATGAAATTAATGTGACATTAATCTGAAGTAGATTGCAATAAATTAAGAAAATAATTCAAATAATATAATAAAAGACAAAGAAAGTAAAATGGCACACAAAAAATGTCAATGTAACACAAAAGAAGGCAGTAAAAGAGGAAGTAAAAAAAAAAGGAAAAAGACCTGAGGCATCTGGAGCACAAATAGAAAAATGATACATACAATTCCAGTTATACTAATTAGCACTTTAAATATGAATGGTTTAAACAGTCCAATCAAAACATAGGGATTGTCAGGCTGCATTTGAAAAACAAGCAAACAAAAACAAGATCCAACCATATGCTGTCTACAACAGACATACCATAAATTCAAAAACACAAATAGTTTCAGAATACAAGGATGGAAAAAGACATATGATGCAAACATTAACCATAGCAGAGTCAGAGTACTATACTACTATTAGACAAAATAGACCTTGATAAAAAAATATTATTAGAGAGAAAGAAGAATATTTTATAATGATAAAAGGGTCAAAGTATCAGAAAAATATAATTATAAACCTAGACACTTAACAACAGAATCCTAAGACCTGGTAAATTTTTAAAGAAAAATAAATAAATAAATCAACAACTGTGGTCAAAGATTTTGATACTCCTCTTTCAATAATAGGTTAAAAATTATATAGAAAATCAGTAAGGATATAGAAGAGATGAGCAGCAATATCAACCAGTTAACATAAAACACTGTACCCAGTAACAGCAGAATTCACATTTTTTCAAGTGCACATAGAACATTCTCCAAGACAGACCCTACTCTAGGCAATAAAGTGTATGTTGATAAATTTAAAAAGATTGGAAATCATGCAAAGTACGGTCTCCTACAATAATATATTAAATTAGAAATCAAAAACAGAAAGAAATTTGATAAATCCCCTAATATTTGGAAATTAAATAACACATTTCTAAAAGACCATGGGTCAAAATAGAAATCACAAAGGATATTAGAAAATATTTTGAACCAAATGAAAATGGAAACACAGATATCAAAATTTATGGTATGCAAATGGAACAAAGATTAGAGTACAATTTATTGCTTTAAGAACCTATATTACAAAAGAAAAAAAAGATCGTAGATCAATAACCCTAATAACCTAAGCCTCCACATTAAGAAACTAGAAAAAAGGAACAAAATAAATGTAAAGCAAGCAGAAGAAAGGAAATAATAAAGGTTAGAGTGAAATATTGTATGATTTATATGAAATCCCCAGACAAGGCAAATCTCTACAGACAAAAAGTAGACTATTGATTACCTAGAGTGGAAGCAGGGTGTTTATGGAGATTAACAGTGCATCAGGAATCTTTTTGGGGTGATGAAAATGTTCTAAAATTGATATGTGATAATATTTTTATATTAGGATTCTGCAAAGAAACAGAACCAATAAGATGTATGTACATAAAGAAAGAGATTTATTTTAAGGAATTGGGTCACATGATTATGGAGGCTAAGAAGTACCAGGATCTCTAGTTGGTAAGCTGGAGGCCAGGGAGAGCCAATTGTGTACTTTCTGTGTGAGTCTAAAGGTCTGAGAACAAGGAGAATCAGTGGCATCAGTTCCAGTCTGAAAGCTGGCAGGCTCAAGACCTAAGAAGAACTGATGTTTCAGTTTGAGTCCAAGGCAAAAAAATACTGATATCACAGCTCAAGAGGTCAGGAAGGCAAGAGTTTTCTCTTATTCAGCCTTCTTGTTCTATACAAGTCTTCAATTGATTAGATGAGGCCCACCTACATTAGGGAGGACAATCTGCTTTACTCAGTCTACTGATTTGAAAGTTAATCTCATCTAGAAATAACCTCACAGACACATCCAAAATAATGTTTGACCCAATGTCTGGGCACCCTATGGCCATTCAAGTTAGCACGTAAAATTAACCATCTGTACAACTTGGTAAACTTGCTAAAGCATCTTTGAATTTTATACTTGAAATTTGTGATTTATATGACACGTAAAATACACCCCAGCAAAGTTACTAATAAAATAGAAAACAAAAACAAGAAAACCAGTAAAATGAAAGGTTGGTTTTTAGAAAAGATCAGCAAAACTGACAAGTCTTTAGCTAGATTGACCAGGAGAAAAAGTGAGAAGATACAAATTACCAAAATTGAGAGTGAAAGATGGGGCATCTCTATCAACTATGATAGGATGAATAATGCCCCACCAACAAGACATCCATGTCTTAATCCCCGGAACCTGTGAACATCACCTTATATGGCAAAAGAGACTTTGTAGATGTAATTAAGTTAAGGATCTTCAGATGGGGAAATTATCCTGGATCATTTGGGTGGGCCCTATATGTAATCACAAATGATCTTATAAAGGGGAAGGCAAGAAAGTCAAGTGGAAGGAGATGGGCAACAGAAGGAGAGATTGAAGTGGTGCCAATCATCCAAATGGTTGTCTCCTTCTGAAGATGGAGGAAGGGACAACAAAGAAATACAGGTGACCTCTAGAAGTTAGAAAAAGCAAATATTTTACGAGACAAATACTAAAACAACTGTCTTAAATATAGTTAAAAAACTAAAGGAATTAAGGAAAATGATACATGAAGAAAATGAGAATATGAAGAAGAGATAGAAATTATGTTTTAAAAGAACCAAACAGAAATTTAAGAGCTGAAAAGTATAGCATTACACTGATACCAAAACCAGACAGAGACACTGCAAGAAAAGAAAAACTACAGATCAATACTCTTTATGAATACCAATGCAAAAATCTTCAACAAACACTAGCAAACCAAAGCAATAGTACATTAAAAGATTATATACCATGACCAAGTGGGATTTATTGCTAGGATATAAGGCTAGTTCAACATACAAAAATCAATGTACTATACTACATTAACCAAATGAAGAGAAAAAAGAATACATGTAGATCAGTGGAATGAAATAGAGACCCCAGAAATAAATCTATATTTCACCACAATAAAAAAAGAGAAAAAAATTCTTCCCACAAAGAAAAATTCCTGAACCAGATGACTTCACAGGTGAATTGAGGAAGAACTGACTGTATGAGACCAGTGTTATCCCAATAACAAAGCTAGACAAAGACATCACAAGAAAAGAAACACACAAACTAATACACCTAATAAATATAGACCAAAAAATCTTCAACAAAATATTAACAAACTTAATTCAGCAACATATAAAAATGTCTATTCAACATGACAGGATGAGAATTACCCCACAAATGCTTTATACCTGAATCAGGAACAAGACAAGGATGTCCACTCTTACCAATACTATTCAACATAGTACTGGAAGTTCCAGCCAGAGTAATAAGGCAAAAACAAAACAAAAACAGAAGATGGAAATTGAAGGCACCCAGATTGGAACATAGAAATAAACCTGTCTTCAGTCACAGATGATATAATCTTGTATATAGAAATCCCCAAGTATCCCATAAAAAGAACCAACGAGAAATAATAAAGTTCAGCAACATCACAGGATACTAGATGAATATGCAAAAAACAATTGTATTTCTATACACTAAGAAAATAATTTCACCCATAATAGCATCGAAAAGGATAAAAAACACAGGGATAAATTTCACAAAAGAAATGCAAGACATACACTAAAAACTACAAAACATTGCTGAGAAAAATTAAAGAACTAAAGAAGTGGAGAGCTATTCCATGTTCATAGATAGAAGACAATAGTGTTAGGGTGGCTATTTTCCCTAAGTTGACCTATAGTTTCAATGCCATTGTCCATCAAAGTACCAGCAGGCTTTTTTTGCAGAAATAGTTGACCCTAAAAATGTAAAGGGTAAACTTTTATGAAATGTAAAGAATATAGACAAAATAATTTTGAAAAAAAGGAATAAACTTGGAGAATTCATGTCCCAGTTTCAAAATGTATTATAAATCTGTAGCAATTAAAATTTTGTGGTACTGATATACATACAGATATGCAGATCAATGGAAGAGAAGTGAAAACCCAGCCATAAACCTTACATTTGTGGTCAACCTATTTATACCAAAAGTGCAAAGGCAAACCAATGGAGGAAAGATAGTTTTTCAGTGATATCAATGCAACTGGATATCTGTATACATAAAGAGGAATTTGACAAAAATCAACAAATGTTTTTGGTAGAGAGCTAGATAGTAAAATTTTATGCTTTGTGACCTTACCACCTCTGCTACAACTACTCAACTCTGCTGTTGCACTGAATTCTTTCCTTTCATGTTCTCTTGAAGGGCAGTTGATTTCTTTCTCTATTCATGAATGATCGTGGGAAAGATGTTTGAATATGTAGACTTTGGTTCCAGGATCTTGAACCAAAGATCACAGCTGGAAAAAGAAAATAAAGACTTCTAAATGTGGGGACTTCATTGTAACTTAAATACACCCTTTGGTATAATGTACATGGTACATCAAAGCTAGCAAGGAAAGGAACAAATAGGATTGATAAATTTTCATATGAGAGCAAGATAAAAAATAAATTGAGACTATGAACTTAAACTTTTGACCTTTCAAAAATGAGTAACTTTTCTGCTCTGTCACTCAACTAGTAGTTTTTATGTCATCCATTCTACGTTGGAGTGCTCATGAAATGAAACATGAACCCTAGAGCTCAATTCTCTTCCCGACTGTGAGTAAGCAGGACTTGGAAGGTAGCTGAGTCTGCTTGGAGTGCACTAGTGATGAGTCTGGAACATGTTATTGCTGTCGGAAAGCAAAGATGCCACCACAGTTGGACTTGGAGTTGTGTTAAAAAGAAAAAAATCCAGCAGTCATCCTGATCAGAAGGTCCTAGTAGTGATGACTTGAATATCAAAAAGAAAGCAAAGATTTGGGTCCACTGAAATCAGCCAGGCATGTGAAAGGCTGTAAGCTTTTGTTAATGTGCAAAAGGCCAAATCACATCAGATGTGATGGAGAAGAGATGCTCCTCCAGTGTGAATTAATGTTGGGCTGTGGCGGTAGGGAGTTCCTACAACATCAAAAAGGGGGCCAACAAAAGGAAAAATTATACCACTGTTGTTGTTCTTTTTTATTCAGTGAAACACTTGGTTTGTTTGACAGATGACTGTTCAGTGTGGTTCACAGATCCCTGGTGTTCCATGTGGTCAAATCCTTTCATCGTAGTGCTTAGACAGTATTTGTCTTTTTCTGTCTTGTCCTTTCATGAGCATGCATAGAGACTTCCAGAGGCTACACAACCTGTGATATCACAACAGATTCAACACAGAAGCAGAGATGAGATCCCACCATCTGTCTACTAAGCTGACCTGAAAAAGATTTGCAAGAATGGACAACACTACCACTTTGCTCTCATTTGTTTTTTTTAGGAATTTTCATTTTTGCTGAAAATATGTTATCTGTGTTAACATATAATTAATTTATTATTACTATTTTAAAGGAGTTAGTCATGTTTTAAAATTCAGGTTTAATTTCTAGTACAGTAAATATCAGTAAACAGATAATAAATGAAAGCTTTTGGTGGGGGGGGGGCTCAATTCTTTTTAAGATAATAAAGAGATCCTGAGACCAAAAAGCATGAGAACTACTGGTTTAATTAATACACTTTCTTCTTCTTATCATTCAGTTGAAGTGGTTGTTGTATCAGGAGTGAAATGTATCTGTTTTGTTTTCTGTCTCAGATGCAAGAAATGTTTTTAAAGGAAACAAAAAAATCAGTAATGCTGAGTTCACTCTGCTAGACTATTTTGTCTTCATCAGGAGTGATTGAAGAATGGATTTCAGAATGATCTGAACCCCTTCTGGGTGGGGACTGTGTACCTGGGAAATGCAGTGACTCGGGAAGAACTGAGGAATGGAGGAATTTTACAATCCCTTGCACCCAGGGACCAGGCAAGCTCATAGTCAGTCTCCAGAATGTAGGAAGGGTCCCAGGGGATAAAAATAACCCAGAGAATGCCAAGGGGAGCTTCCTGAAGCACATGATGGTATCCTCCCCAAGCAGACAGTGTTATCTAGCTGGGCACCTTCAGGGGGACTTGTGGGTAGGCTCTGGTCCTCTCTGTGCTAGATGGACATTGTGGGGTCCTTTACACACATTTAAAGGAACTTGCACGCACTGTTCATGTCTGCTCAAGTCTTTCTGTCAACTATAACAACTTTTGATAACCACAGAGATTGACAAGCTTTATCACAGAGTAATTACCAACTACAACAGAATGTTTAGGGCAAAGTCAAAAACAGACATAGTTTTACCAGTGGCCCAGTTACCCCATCCTTCAAGTGGTCTCTTCAAATCTCTGAGTTCCTCCATCCGGAAAGTGAAAAAAGCCTGTTGGGATAAGGTAATTTTCAGGAATGCCTTATTTAAACAACAGCTCCACTGACAGGAAATGTTACACAACAACTAACAATAGATGGTATTTCAAAAGAAAAAGTGCTCCCCAGAAGACCTGGCAAAGTGGTAAACATCTGCAGGAAGTGAAGTCTCCTCCTTGTTGTAGAACCTCATCATGCTGTCAGGGAAGAGAGAGATAAGATTTAGCAAAGTGAGATAAGGGAAGATAAAAGGAGTCTGAAATCATGACCTTCAAACTACTCTAGATTCTGAGAATAAGAAAGTATTCAACATAATTTAAAATTTTGGAAAGTTAAAGTGGACATAAATAAATAAATAAATAAATAAATAAATAAATAAATAAAAGCAATTGAGTCTTATTGAGTACACGTCATCAATCCACAAAATCAAAATTTACCCCAGAGCCATTGGCTAACAGGCCTTCTCCTCAATGGCATAGATCCTCCAAGAGTGACAGCATGTTGGAAGGTCACATTCAATGTTTCAGTAGCCTTCCACTACACTATGGCAATGTGTCTTATTGGGAATTTATTAGGAATTGCCCTTTGAAGAAGCCCTCAATAGAGCATTGGAAAACAGGCATATGGGATGTGTGTACAAGCTAGACTATTTTAAGGACAAAGGGCTGGGAAGGAGGAGAACTGGGAGCCACTTTCTCTTTTGCTCTGTATTAAATATCAAACATGGTGCTTGGCACATAGTTGGTGCTCAATAATTATCTCATGAATGACTGAGGAGAGTGTAATTAAATTGGATTTTACCCTAGAAAGAGGGAAATGGAAATCAGAGAACTATTGTGAAAAGGAGATTGAAAAGGAAGGGTAAGTTTAACAATATTTTATTATCTTTCCAGGATAAAACAGAGCCTGGAATTGCTTTCCTAGGGTCTGGAATATTCTATTCAGTTGGAATATAGTCCCTGCAGCCACTTCCTCAATCTTCCTTTGTGTTCTTGGAAAGTTTTGTAAAAAAAAAAAAAAAAAAAAAGTTCTCTTTCAATGTGTTTAAAAGCAAAAAGTGCTAGAAGTGGACTTGAAAGGAACTTAATACCAGCTAATGGATAATTCAGTCAAATTAGATGAATATTGTGTTTCATAGTTGAAAAGAAGTAGTCAGATGAAGAAAACAATCTTCTCCTGATTGGGGGAAAAAAATCAGAAGATACACATACAATGTGTACATATTTTGGTTTCCACTCATGATGTTGCAGAAATTGGTCCATCGAGAAACCAAGCATGACACGTGGAAGGTTGGAGAACTCAGGTTTATTAAGCCGGCAGCCCCAGATGAGCTAACACTCCAAAGTTCTGGGCTCCAAGCTCAGGGTGAGCTTTACTTTTATAGGAATCTGTGCACATGTTTACAGTTAGCATTGGTAGACTGGTTACTTGGTTTACAGAGCATGGAAGTTTCCAAACAGAAACTTACAAGAGCAGGTGCAGAACATTCCATATTTAGCAAAACATCCTATGGTTACATTTGATTGCTAGGTCATCCTGTTTCTGTTTTTTCCTTTTCAGTGCAGCAAGCATATTTTACAAAAGCAGAACGAGCATGGAGTTATTTTAAGCTGAGTGTAAGTTTCTAACTTTCCTCTTCAATCCCCCCTCCTGATGCACCTTAAATCTTGTAAGGCATCAACCTCTTGATCTTCTAAGCCCAAGGGCTGATAACTTCTCAGGGCCAGGAGGTGCGCAGTGGCCCTCCTATCTGTGGTGGCCTCAGCTAGGCTGGAAACTATCCTCATGAATAATGGCAAGAGGCAAGGTAAAAGAAAGCAGGTCCCAAGGAGGAGTAGGACTACTCCCACAAGAGTTTTGAATCCCCCTAGGTAAGAAAACCAACCCCCAAATAGCTCTCCAGGCTTCCATCCCTTCCAAGTTTGGACTGGGACATGAGCTATTTTAGTCATCTTGTCGGTTATTTCATCTATAACCTTGCCCTTATCATCTCTCTGTAGGCAACAATTATTGAGATTGACCTTCCCACAGACGTCCCCCTTTATAGCCAGTAAGTAATCTAGGGCCAGGCGATTCTGATAAATAGCATTATGCATCTTGGTTTGTTGTTCTCCCAACAAATTAAGAGCCTTGGCTGTTTCATTAGTAATGTTTTCAACCATTGCCTGGAGCCGGATGATTCTGTTAAGCATATAAATTGGGGTTTGGTAGCCCCAGGACCCACCTTCTGCCCAAGTGGCTGGCCCATAATGTTGAATTATGTGTTCAGGAGGCCACTCATCATCTTTCCAGTTTTGAATCTGTAGAGACCTGTGCTTCTTGGTGAGGCCTCTGCTTTCATATGCTAGGACCCTTAATGATTCACCTTGGGCTAAGGGAAGTAGGAAAAAGGAGGGGCGGATAGTCCCCAATATGCATGCCCCTGACCAAAAATTGGCTGGCAAAACTGAATATGTTTTAGCCCCACATATCCAATATAATTCTTCTGGAGCAGGCCACTGGACTTCGGTGGACAAATCATTCCATCTGGTCTTTAAATTGGGGAAGCTTGCTAGATGGTGAGGATTAGGCTGTTTATAGTTTGGGCTTCCCCACCAGTCAGAAGTGTGAGAAGTTGTATTATAGTGTTTTGGGCCTAGGCAAGTGAGGTTTCCTACTGGAACACTGAATAATGGGCCCCACCGTGCCAGACAGTTCCTGCCAATTATGGACATCTTTAAATGCCAAACCCTGACCCTGGTTTTCTTGAGTTCCCCTGAGTTGTTGAAAGGTCTCTGGGGATCTAATTCTTTAGCTTCCCAGGGCCATTGGTCTCCTATATTAGTTCCTCCACACACATAGCAAGAAGTAATCTTCAATGTCTGGGCTACGGTTTCTGCTAGGGCTAAGAAGAGGTTTTTAGTTTTGACTGAAATAGGAGGAGGACTACTTTCTATCTCTTCATAAAAAGAATGGAAGAGCTTGTGTGTAGAAGCCTGGAGTGGAACAGAAATACTCCAGAAATTTAACACATTGATATAAATACCAATTTTGAGACCATTTTTCCATTTTGAGTCTCTGGGGTTGAAGATAATGAAATTCACGGGAGTACGCACCCCTAATTTACAATTGGGGTCAACAGTTCCCTTTTGAAGAAGAGCTAATTTGCTTTGATTCTTCCAGGTTTTCCATGTGACACAGCTCCAGTAAGGGCAATAAACCCAGTGGTCACCATAGCAGGAGGAGCGGGCTGGGGTCTGTTCACACATATATTTGTCATTGAGCCTGTACTCCAATTGCCACGACAAGCCCCCACATCCTATAGTTACCCAAGGGTTCCTGCAAACAGCAGCACACACATCAAAGTGTACCAGCACTGGACGTTCTAGATTTGTAATTCATGTCCGATTGATTAGAAGCCCCCCTTGTCGGTGCCGGACCTCTAACCAATCTTGACTGGGAGGGGATCAGGGGTCAAAACAGATATATTGGCCTGCTTGTTTTGTTATGTTCACAGATTCCTTGGACCTCCCCTTGGCAGGAGAAGTGAGTATGGTAAAGCAAGGTCCAAGTGACCGCCTGACTTGATCTAGTCATGGGGATGCATGGAGTACATGAGGGGTCTATTTTATTTTCCAGTGTACTACAGCTCAGTAGGATATAAATTGCTACTACACAAAACATTTGATCCCACTTAATAATTCCATTACTTTTGGGTAAATTGTAGTCAAAATGACCCCTTGTGTTTGGCCTATAGAAAACATCAAGGCCAGTGGTGCAACCAATCCCTACAAGGCAGGGTGTCATCATAACCCTGACTCTCAAATGTCCCTCATTGAATTCCTCAAGCTTCCACTGTACATAGACCAGTCAGGTCTGGAGTGACTGGAGCAGGGCTGAAGATCTCAGACAGGACTCGCTGTCTCCATAGGAACACCCCAAAGCAGCTGGTTTGGATGAGCTTTGCCAGGCCATGTCCCTCACACTTCTAGAGGTGCTACTCTCTTCACCCTGGTGCAGTGGGTCCATGGGGTGACTCCTGTAACTTTAACAGCAGTAGGGGTCTTCAGGATGACCGTATGAGGGCCAGTGCAAACTGGCTGAAGTGGTTCCTTCCTCTAATCTTTTACCCATACCTCATCTCCTAGCTGATAGGGATGAACCCAGTTGCCCAAGGGAATGGGAGTCCTTTCTAAAGTTTCTTGAGTAATACAGTAGAAGATCTTTCCCAGGGCCTGGAGGTGTTGAGACATCTCCCAGCCTGCTAGTTGTTGGGGGTCTCTCTTGAGCTTCCCTATCACTGGAGGAAGTCTCCCGTATAAGATCTCAAAGGGAGAATAGGCTGAGGACCTCGAGGTGCATTGGGCTCAAAGTAAGGCTAGGGGTAGCATGCTGACCCAATGTAATTGGGTCTCTTGACAGAGCTTAGCTAACATAGTCTTGAGGGTCTGATTCATGCACTTAACTTTCCCTGAGCTTTGTGGTCTGTAAGCAGTGTGGAGCTTCCATTTGACTCCCAGTGTCTTGGACAAAATCTGAACTATCTCAGACACAAAGACTGGCCCGTTGTCAGACCCTATGGAGAGAGGCAGACCATATCTGGGGATTATGTCTCTTAGTAGGGCCTTGGCCACCTCTTGTGCTCGTTCAGTGTGCGTGGGGTAGGCCTCTGCAACTGAGTAGGTGCAGACTATCACAAGCAAATACTTATAGCCTTGGGAAGGCTTGACTTCAGTAAAGTCCACTTCTAAATCTTCAAATGGCAGTGTCCCAACTGTCTGCACCCCTGGGCTAGATCTTGGTCTTTGGCTGGCATTGTTTCGTGCACAAGTCACGCACCTAGCACTGATCTAGGCACACAGGGTTGGAAGCTTAGGAACGAAATAGTAGTGGCTCAGTAGACTTTCTAGTGCAGTTTTCCCTAAGTGAGTTGTCTCATGGTGTTGCTGTACCAGCTGGACTGCTATACCACTGCGGATGAAGAGTCTTTGGTCTGGAAGCTTCCACCAGCCCTCTTTTCCTTTAGTTCCTCCCTCACCTAAAGCCCATTGATCTTCTTCTTTGGTATATCTCAGGGACGGGGGCAATTCTGGTGCCAAGAGGACCTTAGAGATCAGCTCCGGGCCCAGTGTGGGACTCGGTTGGGTCGCCGCCTCCTTGGCTGCCTGGTCAGCCAACCGATTTCCTTTGCTGACTGGATCAGCTCCTCTCTGGTGGTCTTTGCAATGGATGACTGCCACCTGGGAAGGCTTCCAAAGTACCTCTAACAGCTGAAGGAATTCTTCTCTGCTTTTGATCCCTTTCCCCCCTGCTGTTAGTAGTCCCCTTTCTTTATAGATGGCTCCATGAACATGCAAAGTAGCAAAGGCATACATTGAGTCTGTGCAGATGTTGACTCTCTTCCCTTCAGTGTGCCTTGGCACCTGGATGAGTGCCCACAGCTCAGAATGTTGTGCCGACCACCCCTGTGGCAAGGCCTCAGCCTTTATTATCTCATCTGTTGTTGCTATTGCATTGCCTGCTTTGCATTGTCCTTCCTGGACGAAACTGCTTCTGTTAGTGAACAAGTCCAGATCTGGGTTCTGGAGGGGAGTGTCCGTCAGGTCTGGCCTGCTCGAGTAGATTTCATCTAGGACCTCTTGACAGTCATGATCAGGGGTTCCCGCCTCCGTAGGTAAGAAGGTGGCAGCATTCAGCGTCCGCACAGTCTCGAGGCAGACCCGTGGGTTTTCACAGAGCAGTCCTTGATAGTGAGTCACTCTGGCATTGGTCAGCCATTTACGTCCCTGGCTGTTCATCAGCGTGGTAACAGCATGGGGGACTTGTACATTTATATTCTGTTGCAGTGTAAGCTTGTCTGCTTCCCTGACCAGGACCGCTGTAGCAGCTAATGCCCAGAGACATGGCGGCCATCCTGCGGCCACAGGATCCAGTCGTTTGGACAGATATGCGACTGGGCGCTGCCATGGCCCAACTGTTTGTGTGAGGACCCCCAGTGCAGTATGATTTTTCTCATGCATGAAGAGGTTAAAGTCCCGTGTCACATCTGGCAGCCCTAATGCTGGAGCGCTGGTTAAGAGTCTCTTTATCTCCTTGAAGGCTTTTTCTTGTTTAGGCCCTCACTCTAGGTGGTCCTTACCAGACCCTGCCGTGGCCTCGTAAAATGGCTTGGCAGTTTCAGAGAAACCCGGTATCCAGATCCGGCAGAATCTGGCAGCCCTGAGGGACTCAAAGACCTCTTTCTTGGTGCTTGGCCGAGGTATTGAACAGATGGTTTGCTTCCTCTCATGTCCGAGTGCCTGATGCCCTTTCGAGATGACAAACCCAAGGTACTTGACCTTCTGTCTGCAGATCTGTGCCTTTTTCCATGACACCTTGTACCCCGTGGTGGAGAGGAGGGCCAATAGGGCATTGGTGCCTTTCCAGCAGTCCTCTTGGGTGGGACTGGCTAGCAACAGGTCATGTACACACTGGAGCAGGGTGCCGTTCAAAGCTTCTCCGGGGAAGGCAGCAAGATCTGCAGCCAGTGATTCACCAAACAAGGTAGGTGAGTTTTTGAAGCCTTGTGGCAGTTGGGTCCAAGTCAGCTGTGTCTTTCTCCCAGTGTGTGGGTCTTCCGATTCAAAGGCAAACAAGGGCTGGCTGGCTGGTGATAGCTGGAGGCAAAAGAAGGCCACCTTGAGGTCGAGGCAGGTGAACCAGCTTGCTTGGGTGGGTAGGAGGCTCAGGAGGGTGTAAGGGTTCAGGACCACTGGATGGATGGTGATCACTGTGTTGTTGATGGTGTGGAGGTCTTGGACGGGGCAATAGTTGTTCCCTCCAGGCTTCTTGACTGGTAGGAGCGGAGTTTTCTAGGGACACTGACACTCTCTCAGAATTCAAGCGTCACTCGGGCATTGGATGTGGTCTTGAATTCCCAGACATGCCTCTTGCGGTATTGGATATTGCCTCTGTCTGACAGGAGTGGCCCCTGGCCTCAGGTCCACCACGATGGGTGTATGGGTTTTGGCCAAACCTGGGGGCCCCTTTTCTGCCCAGACAGCAGGGGACTCTTCTAGCAGGCTAGTTGGATTTGTTTGTTCTCTTTCTGAAGAATAGAGATGCCATTCATCTTCCTTGGGCGCAGTCACAGAGCTGGGCTCCCCAGAGTGAGGCTTGCATGCTTCCCGGGAACAAAGGTGATCTGTGCCCCAAGCTTTGTCAGCAAGTCTCTGCCCAGCAAAGGAATGGGGCACTCTGGTAAGTAGAGGAATTCATGAGTCACTAGGTGGCCCTCTAGCTGACATGAGGGAGACTTGCAGAATGAGCAGGCAGTCCTGTCCCCTGTGGCCCCAATGATAGTTGCTGTTCAACCTGTGAGGGGAACTACAGGTGTGGTTACCATAGAGTGTTCAGCTCCAGTATCTACCATAAAAGTCATTGACTGGCCCCCTACTTTCATTGAGACCATAGGCTCCCGAGGGCCCAGGATCAGGGAGCCCTGTCCTCCCTATCCTGATCCTACTCTGGCCAGGCCGATAAGGTCTTGAATGGCTGGCTCAGGCTGGTACCTTCCTCTGCTCCTCTGCTGGGTTGATTGAATTTCTTTGACCCTTCAGATGTCCCTCTGCGATGGGGGCATTCATTTTTCCAGTGTCCGGTCTCTTTGCAATAGGTGCATTGGTCATGTCATAGTGGCAGTCTCCTCTTGGCTTCCCTTTCTGCGGGGGAGCAGTCTTCTTTACCAGACCTGGGTTCCCCAGTGCTTCGGCCAGTAGGGCCACCTTCTGCTTCATGCACTTAGCCACCTCTTGGGCTTCTTGGTTGCGGTTCACAGACACCTTGTTTGTGACTTACAGCAGCTGGGTGGCATTCATTCCAGCAAAGCCCTCAAGCTTCTGAAGCTTACGGCAGATGTCAGCACAAGACTGGGCTGTGAATGCCGAGTTGACCATGTGTTGGTTTTCCTGTGCTTCAGGATCAAAAGGGGTATACACCTGGAATGCCTCACACAGTCTCTCATAGAACTCCATGGGTGATTCATCTGGCTTTTGGTGCACTTCTGTTATCTTAGACATGTTGGTTGGTTTTCTGGCTCCTGCCCTCAGTTCCTGCAGCAGGGCTTGTCAGTGTTTATCAAGGGAGTCCTTCCCATCCGGGGCATTGAATTCCCAGTTGGGTCGATCATCAGGTGCAGCCCCCAGGGCCCAGGCTGCAGGATCTACTGTACCAGCTGGTGCCTGCCCTTGGAGCCATTTCTGTGCCTCTGACAGGATCCGGCAGTGTTCCTTGGTGAGTTGGTCCATCCCTCCAATGAGTCCAGTTGGGGCCTGGCTGTATGGAGAGTCAGAGCACCAGTCCGAAAGAGAACCCAGAATACCATCAGGTGGCACGCCTCCTAGTTCGTCTCGGAGCTCCTTCGCTCTGACTCAGCCAAGCCACTGGTCCGGTGGCTCAAGGGGCCGGCATGGTTGGAAACTCACTGGGGCCTCCAGAGATGTTGCAGAAATTGATCTGTCAAGAAACCAAGCACTGAACTCAGAGGGTTGGAGAACTCAGGTTTATTAAGCCAGTGGCCTCAGACGAGCTAACGCTCCAAAGTTCTGGGCCCCAAGCTCAGGATGAGCTTTACTTTTACAGGGGTCTGTGCACGTGTTTACAGTTAGCATGTGTAGATTGGTTACTTGGTTTACAGAGCATGGAAGTTTCCAAACAGAAACTTACAAGAGCAGATGCAGAACATTCCATATTTAGCAAAACATCCTATGGTTACATTTGATTGCTAAGTCATCCTGTTTTTGTTTTCCCTTTTTGGCACAGCAAGCATATTTTACAAAAGCAGAACGAGCATGGAGTTATTTTTAGCTGAGTGCAAGTTTCTAATTTTCCTCTTCAATTAGAATCATATGTCCTTTACCCTTGTTGTGGGGATTAAACGTGATCAACAGAAAGTGCTTAGCATGCTATAAGTACTTAATGAATTTTAGAGCTTATTATTCTTTCTTTGATTGGGGTGGAGTCCTCATATGCTTTTTTAAAACTTTTATTGAAGCATAGTTGATTTACAATGTTGTGTTAATTTCTGCTGTACAGCAAAGAGACTCAGGAATATATATATATATATTTTCATATTCTTTTCTGTTATGGTTTATCACAGGATATTGAATATAGTTTCCTGTGCTCTACAGTAGGACCTTGTTGTTTATCCATCCTATATAAACCAGTTTGTATCTGATAATCCCAAACTCCCAGTCCTTTCCTCCCCCACCTCCCTCATATGCTTTTTAAAAAGTTACTTTAATAGATATTTAGAGCAGTTTTATATCTGTAGAAAAATTGCACAGAAAGTACAGCGCACTCCCCATGTACCCTCTCTCCCTCATGCACATCCCCTACTGTTAACATCTGGGCATTAGTATGGTACATTTATTAATACTGATGAACCAATATTGATACTTTATTAGTAACTAAAGTCTATAGTTTACTCTAGGGTTGACTCTGTGTTTTTAAGTTCTATGGGTTTTCCCAAATGCATAATATCACATATCCACCATTACAATATCATACAGCGTAGATTCACTGCCCTGAAAAATCTTTTGCTCTATTCATCTTTCCTTCCTTGCTAATCCCTGGCAATCACTGATCTTTTGTCTCCAAAGTTTTGCTTTTCTAGAATGTCATATAGTTGGAATCATACAATATCTAGCCTTTTCAGGATGCCTTCCTTCACTTAGCAATGTGCATTTAAGTTTCCTCCATGTCTTTTCATGGCTTGAGAGCTCCTTCCTTTTTTCTTTTTTCTTAACTGTGGGTTAGGAAAATTTGCTGTCTTAGAGAGGTAGTGTAAATACAATGACTGAAAACATAGCTTTTGCTATGCAACATACCTGAATACAGCAATATTCAACATTCAAGAATGGTATATTGAGCATAGTACGTAACAGGTGTTGTGTTTGACGGTCTCAATTCTGGAGATAAAAGGGAAAAACCTCCAGACACAGCCTCTGTCATGTTGCCCTGAATGCCATCCCTGACACACATACACACAACCTACTTCACACCTACATAGTGCTTACTTTGCACCATAAGCTGTTTTATGTTCCTTCTGAATGTTGATATTTAATCCCCACAATAACCCTATAAGTAGAAACCATTATTAGTCCCATTTTACAGATGAGGAAACAGAGGCACAGAAAAGATAAGTAACTTTCTCTACATCCCACCACTCCCAGGTAGCAGATCTAGGCTTGAGACTGTTTGGCTTTAGGGCTAAATTCCACACAGTCAAGCTCTGCTGCCTTTAGTGGCAGCCCAGTGGGAGAGCAGAGAACCAAGGAAGCAATAGCAACACAGCAGGTTAAACCTGGTGACAAGGTCCAGGGGGGCACCAGGACCACCTGACCTGGTTTTAATCGCAGAGGGCTGGGGAAGATGGTCAGGAAATGCTTGCTTGAGTAAGCAGCCCTTGTGAGGCCTGAAGTGTGAGAAATCCATGACTTTCTGAAATGCAAATGTGGTGAGTGCTTGACCTCCCAGTGCCTCAGTGTCCCACCTGAGGATGAGTAGCACCTCCTCTGGTTTTGTGAGGTTTGAGAAGTGCACAGTGCGGTGGGGGAGAGCCGCTTGTTAGCAGTGATGAGGAGGGTAGCAATGATGTTCTCATTTCCTGCCGGGTTCTCAACCTGGCCCTGGTCCTTGGTGGCTGACTGATGCCACCACTTTGCCTTCTTTTGCTTCAACTTCACTCCATAGCCTTGTCTCTCTAAGGTCTCTGAGTGCCGGGGGACAGCAATACAACCTCTCTATGGGAATAACTGGGCTCTTATCATGACTGTTGAAGAAGGAAGTGATGAGGAAATGGAGGGAAGTTGAGAAAGCAGACACAGTGCTATCTGCATTGTCCTCAGGCTGCATTTAAGACCATCCATCTGCTTCTTTGACTAATAAACTGGCTCTGAAGTCAGCGTCTATGAAGTTCCAAAATGGTGTCCACACACACACTTTGATGCAGAGCCCCTTTTGGATGTATTTTAAAAAAACAACTCTCTTTGCTTGATACTAGATTGCATACTAGATTTAAGAAATCATGCACAAAGGAAAATATGCCTTCCCACAATGACTGTAATTCACTGTCAAAACATAGTTTTGGACTTGTGGGTTGATTTTACATGTCCAGGGCCAATCTCAGTACTGCATGCCTTCAAGTGGAGCCACCTATGAAGCCAGGACTTGTAACAGCACAGATGATTCACCTACCCCAACAGTCCTCAAATGGCCCCCAGTCTCCCCAAACATCCCCTCAAATCCACATGTGAAAATGCATCTATATCAGTAACGGTGTTTCCTTATCATGTGACCTTCTGTATTTTAATTGCATAAAATAAACCAGAATTGTCAAAGATGGATAATACATTATCTGAATAACTGTTGATATCGTTAACCCTTTGTGTTGTACATATTGTGTCGAATTGAATAATCAATTCAAACTCTGGGGAGCTTTATACCCAGCAGTCACACCATTCAGAGTTAAATAAATGTGATAACTTTTGTCCCTTCTATCAGGTCAGGCACTGGATCCTAAACTCAAAACTATAGCACATGTTTCCATCAGAAAAACCAAACTTGGTATGTATCGTTTTGAGTTGAAGCAACTTTTCTGGCTGTATAAACATAAGAGGATTGTTTATAAACCCGTGTTGTGTCCTGGGAAAAGGCTTTACTGAGTAGCACATATAGTAAATGTGAATTTTCTCACAAGCCAGTACTAAAGCCATTAATCAGACAAGAGGTCTCCTTTTACAGGGTGACTCCACTTACAGATCAAGTACTTAGCTGACTCTGGCATAATTTTAGTGGCTCCAGTTAAAATCCTCCTTCTCTTACTGGGTCTGAGATCTACAAAAGTCTACAGTTAGAGGTGCATTTCATGGACTTGCACCAAGTGAGAGCAAGCTCACCTCTTAAAGTGGAAAGACATGGAAAGAAAGGCTCCAACGAGGCCACCATGGCAACAGGTTGGAAGCGATATCAATTTGGAAAGAAATGTCTTTGAGCCTACCCTGCCCAGCAATGTCACCCAGGACACCCTCATGATGAGATTTTTGGGGATCTGGCACCAGTTATCAAGTTCAATACAGAGGAAGAGGCTGTGGTGATTGCTGATGTTCTCAGGGTGTGATTGCATATCCACTGGTCACTTCAAACTCATGTGAGGCAATTGTCATTAATAATCAGCCTCGCAAATTGAAGTCCTCGAAGGGAACCAGACTCAGCACTTCATGTTATCTTCTGACACAGGGAGTCTGACTGGAGGACAACTTAAGGAATGTTGGGTGGCCATTTGGCCAGGATGGACTTGACCATCATGGGAGGATCTGCGCTGACCAGATTTCACTCTCCTGGATGTGAAAGAAGCCCTTGCCTGGACACATAGCATCTGGACTGTCAGGTTGGGTTGCCACATACACACCCTCTTGAGTCCAGACCCTGGGGCACCACTCTTACTTCTCCTAAAGAAAGACTTAGTGTTTCAGCAAGATGCGTAGCTTGACTTCATCTCAGGAAAGCACAGCAGAGTGCCGTTTATCCACCTACAATAGAAGTGGCTAAAAGAGCAAAAGGGTTATTCCAACAAGGGCTGAAGATGATTTTTCAATGAGGAGTGAAGTCAGGAGACAGAATGCAGCCAAGCTCCTCATAACCATGGAGACATATATTGAAGAGATATATAGGGAAGACACCCCCCAAGTCACAGGTTTTCACTGTTGAGGCCCATCAGTGGGAAGGGACACTGATGGTAGCTTTTGCAGCTGATCATGAAACAATGCTTGATGCACAACCCTGTAGATGGCAAGAATGTTGAGGTGTTCAACATCCCCCCAGTGAAAATGCACAGAGGAGAGGAAACACCATGGGCAACCAGAGTCTTGATGCCTGGGTGTGAAAGTTTCGCTTGTCCATAGCATCATGGTCTCGATTTGCTGTTATCTTCTTTAAACAAAGGGGGTCATCCAATGTCAGCACACCCACTCGGAAGCGAGCTGCTTACACATGGCTCGGGTATGAGCTGGCATGGCTCTCCTGGGGCCAGTTTGGCAATACATCCTAGAAGCCACAAAAGATGTATCCCCTTTGACACGGCAATTTATACCCAAGAGTTTGTGAGACATACATATTGAATTATGTTCACTGCTACATGATTCATAAGACAGAAAATTCTGACACAGTGCAAATGCCCAGTAATACAGGTGTGATGAGATAGATTATTTACCTCTATCCAATGGAATACTCTGCAGTCAAAAAACATCACATTCTAGAACATTTGATGGGAGAAAAAAATCACAATGTAGAGTTAAGGAAGCGCTTACAAAACAGCACAATTCTAGTTCCGTTCTTAAATTACTTAAAATGCCAAATTACAGTTTAAAAGATAAAACATTTAAAAATATCTAAACACGTGGTCAGGACAATTCTAAACATGTGTCCCCTGAGATTCCCCGCTCTAACACCTGGAACCTGTGAAGTGGTTGAGGTACCATTTGATAACTGTTATGCTATATGCTGAAGCTGACCTTAATATGGAAAGATCATCCCTAGGGGCCTAATCCTATCACACAAGACCATTTAAAAGCAGAGTCAGACTGACTGAGGAGAGGAAGTCACACAGATCTGAAGTGAAGGGATGACTCTGGGATGTTCCTGGTTTGGGGATGGAGGAGGCCAGATGAGAAAGAAAGCAGGTGACCTAAGAGAGGCCAGAACTGACAGCCCACAACAAAGTGGAGCCCTCAGTCCTACAGATGCAAGCAACTGAATTTGACCAAGAATCTGAATGTGTTTGTAAGTGGATTCCTGTCCAGGACTCCAGATAAGAGCCTGGCCTGTGGGCAGCTGGACATCAGCCTGGGAGCCCTGAGCAGAGACCCCATCAGGCTCTGCCAGACTTGAGACCTACAGAATTATGAGCTAGTAAATCTGCATCACTTTAAGGGGCTACATATCCAGCAGTGTGTTACATGGCAATAGAATATGCCCACCAAATTGCACTCAAGAAAGACTAAAAGAAGAGAAGCCAAGATAATAACAGCAGTCTGTCTCAGCAATTGAATGCTTCTTTTACTGTGCATTTGATACAACAAGCATGGGTTCCCTTTGAATTCAGGAAAGAGATATCTGTAAAAAAAAAAAAAAAAAAAAAAGTGTAATCAAGTTTCCAAAAGAGAAAGGTAATATTGTGTATTGTGCTCATTTAGAATGGTTAGGTTTAAAAGGAGAAAACTTCCTTCCTGGGCCTTGTCTGCCCAGTTAGCAACAGTACCAGACCGGAAGTTGTGCATGGTTCATTGTGTGTCCTCAAAACATATTTGTTGAATGAACAAATGAATATATTTAATCATCTTTTATCATTGATCAAATCTGAGCAGTATGTAACAGTTTCCTACTGCAGAAGTTGAGAAATGCACTTACTTTACACTTTCCCCATCTTTTCCATCTCCATGATCTTCTCTGATATATGCTCATTTGTGTTTCCTTCTTGTTTATAATATTTTCCTTCCATTTGATGACCACAGTCCTTGTCCTCTGTGATTGTTAGTCCCACATATAAATGAACACAGCACACAATGCCACTACTTTTGATCCCCTAAGATCCTACAGTTATGATTTCTCCCTGTCCCACTTCCTCCCACCTATGCTGTCTCACCTTAGTTTTTGGCTTTAACAAATATGTAGAGAGTGATCTCTTTACTGAAATGTGGAAGAATGTGAAAGGCAGATGTTTGGGAAGCTAGAATCATAATTTGATTCTGCATAGCAAAATGGAGATGCTTATTCAGACACCCAATAGTGATATTAAGTAGACAATCTAGAGTCCAAGGTAGAAAGCTTAATGGAGGAAGTACATTAAAAGATATAAAATAAACCACTTGACAACTATATTATAACATAAAAATTAGGAGGTAGGGGAAGTGCTTGTTCCATTGCAGGGAATCAATAGCTATTACTGAAGTTTGTACATAAAAAGGATTTAAGTAAATTATTTAAATTTGTAAGACTAATCTTAGAAGAAATGAAATTGACTATAAATCTTCCAAATTATCAAAAGAAAAATACTGACACACTCAAAAAGAGAAGCCATATAGCAAGAGAGAAAAAGAACAAAATAAGCAAAGAAGACATAAAGAAAAATGAATAGTTAAAGGCAAATGTATCTGTAATATCAAATAATGGATAAAGTGGTTTATTAAAGAGAAAATGATTTTCAGAGTGAATCAAAACCCATCTAAAAGTCACCAATAAAAACAAATGAGAAAGACAAAACAACACAGAGCATTTGAAATTACAAAAAGACAGGAAAAGAAATATTCAGCAAACACTGAATTAGAAGAAAGCAGAGTAGCAATAGAAATAACAGAAAAGATTAAGCTTGAGGCAAAGAGCATTCAATGAGCAGGCTCACTTTGTAATCATAAAGGTACAACACACATGAAGAGCCCTCATTGATCTCCCTGTCCCAAGTGATCTAGAATTAAAATTCATAAGAAAAACAGGAGGAAAACACAAGGAGAAATGAAAATACAATAGCAAAAGGAGACAACTCACCTGTCAGCTACTGACAGATCAAGTAGAGAAAAATGAAGTAAGAACATAGAAAAATGGTTTTCAAAATGCAATGTGCACCAGAATTATCTGTGATGCTTCTAAAAATGCCATTCAGAAGATTCTAGTCCAGTAGGTGTGAAGCAATGCTCAGGAATCTGAACTTAATATGCTCTCCAGATGATTCTAGGCACAGAAAACACTTCAAAAGCAAAACGATATAGAGAATCTAAGTAACACACTGAATATGGCAAATCTAATAGATTGATATTGAATATTATACCTGGGGAAAAAAAAGAGGATACAGCTTATTTTGAATTGTTCATGAAATATTTACTGATTGGATAGAAAACTGCGATAAAATGACAAAAAAAATTCTATGAAGTAGAAATAGTTCAGACAACATTTTCAGACCAAAATGCATTAAGGATAAATAAAAAAGAAAATTAATAACCAGAAAAACCCAAATATTATAACCCTCTATTATACAATAAACAAATTTTGTCCAGAAGAGGTACTCAAAATCAAAACTGCACAATACCTAACTAGTAATGCATTCTTAAAATGTACATATCAAAGCCTATGGCATTTAGCTAAGTTTCACTCAATGGGAAATTCCAGGCCCCAAACACATCCTTTGCTAAACACCAAAGAATGAGAGTAAATGAAAGGAGGGAAATTACATCTTAAACTTACCTGATTTTGCACTGTCTCAATACGGGTGAGATTGCCTAATAATCTATTCACATGTTTGTTCACAATTTGCTATTCTTTAATTTTCTCCTGTTCATGTCTTTGGCCTATATCTATTTAGGCTGTTAAGTCTCATAGGTTTGTAGAAATTATGTACATAGTTTTCACTACCTCAAGGTCATGAACATATTTTCTTAACACTTAAAAAAATTCCATCATAAGATATTTTAAAATTCAGAAAGGTTTAGAAAATAATATAATAAATGCCCACATTTCTAGCACCCAATTCTAATACCCTTTACTATTTTGCCATTCTTTGCTTAATTTTTAAAAAATATTAACACATTTCATGTGGGAATTCTGGAGGATCATGGTGGCAGTAGCATAGGTTTTGAATCTCCTCATGTTGTCTCCACAAAAAGAGAGTGAAGAGGACTTCCCTAGCAGCACTGTGGTTAAGAATCCACCTGCTGAGAAAGACATTGGAACTCACCAAAGAAGACACCCCACATCCAGGGACAAAGGAGAAGCCTCAATGAGACAGTAGGAGGGGTGCAATCACGTTAAAATCAAATCCCATAAATGCTGGGTGAGTGACTCACAGACTGGAGAACAGTTATACTGCAGAAGTCCACCCACTAAAGTGAGGGTTCTGAGCCCCACGTTAGGCTTCCCAGCCTGGGAGTCCAGCAATGGGAGGAGGAATTCCCAGAGAATCAGACTTTGAAAGCCAGCGGGATTTGATTGCAGGACCTCCACAGGACTGGGGGAAACAGAGACTCCACTCTTGGAGGGCACACAAATATGTGTGCTCACCAGGACCCAGAGGGAAGGAGCAGTGACCCCATAGGAGACTGAACCAGACCTACCTGCTGGTGTTGGAGGGTTGCCTGCAGAGGTGGGGGCAGCTGTGGCTCACTGAGGAGACATGGGCACTGGCAGCAGGGCTTCAGGGAAGTGATCATTGAAGTGAACCCTCCCAGAGTCCACCATTACCCCCATGAAAGAGCCTGTAAGCTCCAGTGCTAAGTAGCCTCAGGCCAAACAACCAAAAAGGTGGGAACACAGCCCCACCCACTGGCAGACAAGCAGATTAAAGTTTTACTGAACTCTGCTCACCAAATCAGATTAAAGTCTTACTGAGCTCCACCCACCCAGCCCTACCCACCATCAGTCCCTCCCATCAGGAAGCACGCAAGAGCCTCCTAGATAGCTTTCTCCACAAGAGGGAAGACAGCAGTATCAAGCAATATCAGCAGTATTTTGTCTTGTGGAACTGAAAACCACAGCCACAGAAAGATAGAGAAAATGAAAAAGCAGAGGACTTTGTACCAGATGAAGGGACAGGATAAAAACCCAGAAAAACAACTAAATGAAGAGGAGATAGGCACTCTTCCAGAAAAAGAATTCAGAATAATGATGGTGAAGATGATCCAGGACTTCAAAAGAAAGACTGGATGCAAAGATTAAAAAGTTTACCAAAGACCTAGAAGAATTAAAGAGCAAACAAACAGAGATATGCAACACAATAACTGAAATGAAAAATACACTAGAAGGAACCAACAGCAGATTAACTGAGACAGAAGGGCGAATAAGTGACAGAATGGTGATAATCACTGATGGGAAAAACAATAAGGAAAAAAGAATGAAAAGAAATGAAGACAGCCTAAGATACCTCTGGGACAATGTTAAATGCACCAACATTCGCATTACAGGGGTCCCAGAAGGAGAAGAGAGAGAGAAAAGACCCAAGAAAATATTGGAAGAGATTATAGTTGAAAACTTCCCTAACATGGGAAGGAAAATAGCTACCCAAGTCCAGGAAGTGCAGAGAGTCCCAGGCAGGATAAACCCAAGGAGAAACATGCCAAGACATATAGTAGTCAAATTGACAAAAATGAAAGACAGAGAAATGTTATTAAAAGCAACAAGGGAAACACGACAAATAACATACAAGGGAACTCCCATAAGGGTAACAGCTGATTTCTCAGCAGAAACTCTGCAAGCCAGAAGGGAGTGGCACGATATATTTAAAGTGATGACAGGGACGAACCTACAACCAAGAATACTCTACCCAGCAAGGATCTCATTCAGATTCAATGGAGAAATCAAAAGCTTTACAGACAATCAACAGCTAAGAGAATTCAGCACCACCAAACTAGCCCTACAACAAATGCTAAAGGAACTTCTCTAAGTGGGAAACATAAGAGAAGAAAAGCACCTACAAAAACAACAACAAAACAATTAAGAAAATGGTAATAGGAACATGCATATCAATAATTATCTTGAATGTAAATGGACTAAATGCACCAACCAAAAGACACAGACTGGCTGAATGGATACAAAAACAAGACCCATATATATGCTGTCTCCAAGAGACCCACTTCAGACCTAGGGACACATACAGATGCAAAGTGAGAGGATGGAAAAAGATATTCCATGCAAATGAAAATCAAAAGAAAGGTGGAGTAGCAATAGTCACATCAGATAAAATAGACTTTAAAATAAAAATGTTACAAGAGACAAGAAAGGACATTACATAAAGATCAAGGGATCCATCCAAGAAGAGGAGATAACAATTATAAATATATATGCACCCAACATAGGAGCACCTCAATACACAAGGCAAATGCTAACAACTATGAAAGAGAAGATGCAAGGCAGAAATAGAGACACAGATGTAGAGAACAAACACACGGATACCAAGTGGGGAAAGTGGGGAGGGTTGGGGGGGATGAACTGGGAGATTGGGATACCAAATTGTACATTCTAAATATATACAGTTTATTGTCTGTTAACTGTATCTCAATAAAAGTTTAAAATAAAAAAAAAGAATCCACCTGCCAATGCAGGGGACATGGGTTCCAGCCCTGGTCCAGGAAGATACCACATGACACAGAGCAAATAAGCTCGTGCACCACAATTACTGATCCTGTGCTCTAGAGCCCACAAGCTGCAACTATTGAGCCCTCGAGCCACAACTGCTGAAGCCTGCATGCCTGGAGCTGGTCCTCCACAATAAGAGAAGCCATCACACTGAGAAGCCAGTGCACCACAACGAAGTGTAGCCCCTGCTCGCTGCAACTAGGGAAAGCCCGTGTGCATCAACAAAGACCCAATGCAACCAATTAATTAATTATTTAATTAAAGAAAAAGAGAGAGTGAACAGGAGAACTCAGTTCCTTCTGCTCCCCCGGCACCCCCAGAGCCCACCTGACTGCACATCAGTGAAGGGCAACCTCATGCCCACTGCCAGGGCTCAGCCACAAGCTCACAAGGGAAATTTCCTCTTTATAAAAATACTTCAGTTAGGAAATGAAGATGGCTTTGTGAATTAGAAAATTGTGTTTTGCTGTCCCTAATGGAGTCATGGATTAGAGCCACAAACATAAAAAGAGAGAGAACACAGCCCCCTGTACCTCCAGATGGAAGCCTATGCAGCAGTTATGAAGTAACTGTGCCCCCCCAAAAAAGGGGGGGAAGGAACCTGAATCTAATAAAAGCTGCCCTCACTCCCACTTTACAGGGAATATAAGGAACAAAGGAATAATCAGTAAAATCCTGATTGTGGCAACCCTATAAGACTAATTACCCAGTTTTTTTGTTTTTAAGAAAAAGAGTATGAGGGGGAAAAATCAAGGTGGATTATTTCTTTGATGAAAAGACATTTAGGAGACATATCAAACTGATCTCAGCATTGGGACCTTATTTAGATCCCAATTCAGACAAGTTATTAAAACATGATTCTAAGATGAGTGGGGCTGTGAGCACTGACTGGATGTAATTTTATGTGTGACAATGGTATTATCTAGATATACATGCTAAAATATCTAAAGGTGAAATTTTAATATTTTCAGGTTATATCAAAATGATCTCAGGGAGGGACTGGGTAGGCCATGGATGCTAATAAGGTTGAAGCTGGGTTTTATTTCACAGTAAAATATATCTAACATCAGTTTGGTATCTGGGGTGCTGCCATAATAAGCTTTAATACTGCACAGGTAGTGTTTTCCTTGGGATGGGGGAGGGGGGGTGGGGGGCAGTGAGCCACAGCTGAAAAGGCCTTGAGAAGACTGCTCAAGTAAACAGGACAAACCTTGAGGAGAGGAACTTGAGGGGTTAGTGTCCTTTCCTCTCAACAGTTTAGAAGTATTTTCAAATTTCCATGATGAAATAAAAGTAAAGTAATAAAATAATAATAATCTATGTACTTCCAGTTTCAGCTCTGACATCCAGAGAGCTTGGAAGTCAATACTCTCATCCTCACAACAACAGAAGGCTGGACAAACTGAAAACCCATAGTTTTTCTTGGGCTGCTCAGAGATTTTGGGTTGTGGGGTCAACTGCCATCCCACAATCTGGAAAGTGACTGATCTACTGACCTGGAGCAGGAGCAACTGGAACTACAAGCTGGTAAGGCCCAAGTGGTAATTTTGATGCATTGCCCAGGGCTGAGTGTGGGCTGGTGTGAAAGGGAGAAATGCCTGGCGGCCACAGTCTCAAGAGGGACCCACACTTTCATGTGTTTCCCCTCCAGGAAATGCAGCAAGCTTTTGCAGTGGAGATCTGAGAAAGGTCTCTTGACTAGAACAAAGGAAAGGAAGAATAATTACTGTAAAATATCACCAGAGAAATATTTTAGGGATAGAGACCTTTCCAGAGCTTTTTCTAGGGATAGAGACTTTTCCAGAGCCTCTGCAAAGAGAGCGAAGGGCATGCCAGCCCCCTCCAAACTTCCTGTCTCTTGATAGGAAGAATCAGGTGAAAATACCATCAAAAGGAATCCAGGTTTCAAGGAAATATATTGGAAATGTAGTATCTAGGGAAGGAAGTTGGGTACAGAAAAAGGAAAAAGTTGCTAATCTGTGGGAGAAACACTGGTGAGGGTCATAGCACAGAGACACAGGCCAGCAAAAAGACTGAGACTCAAACATATGATTGTAGAATGCTTACACACACACACACACACACACACACACACACACACACACACTAACACCACACCAACAGAACTCCAGTATAATAGCTGTGGGTTCCAACTAAAAGAGCTGCAAGATGTGGACTCTCTCTGAAGAGGAGTACTAAGGAAGCTCAAAATGAGGAAAGGAGATTTTTAAAAGAGTATAATAGATTTTAAACCTCTGGCACCTACAGCCACAACAAAGATTAAATGCAACTCAACTCCCAGATTAACATGAATCCTCACACTAAAGTCTATTTATCTCCATACCTATTGCCCAACACAGCACAGTAGGCTTTCAACAAAATAATCAAAAGCATGCTAAAAGGGAAGAAAAAACATAATATGATGAAGCAAAGCAATCATCAGAACCAGACTCAGATATGATAGAAGTTAAAATTATCAGACAGTAATTTAAAAGACTGTGATTAACATGTTAAGGGCTCTGGTGGGAAAATAGACAACATTTAAGAGTGGATGGGTAATGTAAGGAGAGAGACAACTATAAGAAAAAATAAAAATTAAGTGGTAGAAATAAAAAATAATATAACAGAAATGAAGAATGCCTTTGAAAGGCTCATTGTGACAAAAATAGAACCATGGAGATTGAAGATAGCTCAGTTGAAAATTAACAAAATGAAAAGCAGAGAAGAAAGAATTAAAAAAAAAGATCCAAGAACTTAGAGACAATATCAAAAAGTATTTAAAAACGCATATTTTGAATGACAAAAAGGAGAAGAGAGCACAGAGCAGGAGAGATATTTGAAGTAATAGTGGCCAAGAAGTTTCCAAAATTAATGACAGACACCAAACCACACAGCAAAAAGCTCAGACATCACAAAGCATAATAAATACTAATAAAGCCACACCTAGGCATGTCCTTTTCAAAATTAGAAAACAAAAGACAAAGAGAAAAATCAATAAAGAATTCAGAGGAAAAATACATCTTACCTATAGAAGAGTAACAATAAGAACTAAGGAAGAAAAGAATCTTTTCATCAGAAACCATGTAAGCCAGAACTGGTAGTAAAATATTTTAAATGTCAAAAGAAAAGAAACACCAACCTAGAATTTTATATCAAGCACAATTAGCCTTCAAAATTAAAGCAGAGCAAATAACCCAATCCACAAATGGGCAGAAGACCTAAATAGACATTTCTCCAAAGAAGACATACAGATGGCCAACACACACATGAAAAGATGCTCAACATCACTCATCATCAGAGAAATGCAAGTCAAAGCCACAATGAGGTATCACCTCACACCAATCAGAATGGCCATCATCACAAAATCTGGAAACAACAAATGCTGGAGAGGGTGTGGAGAAAAGGGAACTCTCCTGCACTGTTGGTGGGACTGTAAGTTGGTACAGCCACTATGGAAAACAATTTGGAGGTTCCTTAAAAAACTACAAATAGAACTACCATATGATCCAGTAATCCCACTACTGGGCATATACCCAAAGAAAACCATAATCCCCAAAGAAACTTGTACCATCATGTTTATTGCAGCACTCTTTACAATAGCCAGGACATGGAAGCAACCTAAATGCCCATCAACAAATGAATGGATGCAGAAGATGTGGCATATATATACAATGGAATATTACTCAGCTATAAAAAGGGATGAGATGGAGCTATACGTAATGAGGTGGATAGAACTACAATCTGTTATACAGAGTGAAGTAAGTCACAAAGAGAAGGACAAATATTGTATGCTAACTCACATATACGGAATCTAAAAATGGTACTGATGAACTCAGTGACAAGAACAAGGATGCAGATACAGAGAATGGACTGGAGAACTCGAGGTATGGGAGGGGGCGGGGGGTGAAGGGGAAACTGAGACGAAGCGAGAGAGTAGCACAGACATATATGTACTACCAACTGTAAAATAGTCAGTGGGAAGTTGTTGTATAACAAAGGGAGTCCAACTCGAGGATGGAAGATGCCTTAGAGGACTGAGGCAGGGAGGGTGGGGGGGACTCGAGGTGGGGGAGTCAAGGAAGGGAGGGAATACGGGGATATGTGTATAAAAACAGGTGATTGAACCTGGTGTACCCCCCCCCAAAAAAAAAATAGCAACAATATGCAGTATGTGAACTTTGGCTCCTGATTTGAACAATCTGTAAAAATCTTTTATGAAAGAAATGTAGAAATTTGAATATTGAATTGATACTTGATATTAGGAAGTTATTACCAATTTTTAAATGTATGATGGTCTTGTGGTTATATTTTAAGAGAGTTCTTTCTTTTGGCAAAAAAAATAAATAAATAAAAATCTCTTTATTAAAAAAAATTAAAGCAGAAATAAAGACTTTGTAGGACAAAGAGAATGCAAAAAATCATCACTAGCCAACTGGTCTGTAAAAAAAATACTATAAGAATTTCCTCAAGCAGAAGGAAATGATGTATTCAGATCAGAAACCAGAATTGACATAAAAAAGAGAAGCACATCAGAGAAGGAATGAATGATGATAAGGTAAAATTGTTTATATTTATTATTCTTAATTGACCTAAAAGATAACTGTTTAAAATAATTTTAGTAACAATATATTGGGTCATGATTATATATATGTATGTGAAATTTTCTTAAAAATTGAAGAGGTATAATTGATGTTAAGAGGAGAACTTGATTAAAACCAAAGAGGGCATAATATATACAAATCTGTTGCTTTTCTACACACTAATAATGAATTATCAGAAAGAAAAAGCAAGAAAACAATCCTTTTAAAATCACATCAAAAAAGAATAAAATAACTAGGAATAAACTTAACCAAGGATGTGAAAGACCTGTATTCTGAAAATTATAAAACATTGATGAAGGAAATTAAAAATGACACAAAGAAATGGAAAGATATCCCATGTTCATTGATTGGAAGATTTAATATTGTTTAAATGTCCATGCTATCCAAAGAAATCTACAGATTTAATGCAATCCATATCAAAATACCATGACATTTTTCACAGAACCAGGACAAATAATCTTAAAATTTATGTGGAGCTACAAAAGACCTCAAATTACCAAAGCAATTCTTGAGAAAAAAGAACAAAGTTGAAGATATCACACTCCCTGACTTCAGGGACAAAGCTTTGTATATAATAGCTTTGTATACAACAAAGCTACAGTAATCAAAACAGCATGGTACTAGCACAAAAACGGACACATAGATCAATGGAACAGGATAGACAGCCCAAAAATAAACCCAAGCACTTATGGTCCATTAATCTATGACAAAGGAGGCAAGAATATACAATGAGAAAAGACAGTCTCTTCAATAAGTGGTGCCAGGAAAACTGAACAGCTACAGGTAAAAGAATGATATTAGAACATTTTCTCACACCACATACAAAAATAAACTCAAAGTAGATTAAAGAACTAAATGTAAGACTGGAAACTATAAAACTTCTAGAAGAAAACATAAACAGAACACTCTGACATAAATCATAGCAATATTTTTGGGGGTATATCTCCTAAAGCAAAAGAAACAAAAGCAAAAATAAACAATTGGAACCTAATTTTACTTAAAAGCTTTTGCACAGTAAAGAAAACCACTGACAAAATAAAAAGACAACCTACTGAATGGGAGAATACTTGTAAATGATATGACAAATAAGGGGTTAATATCCAAAATATATAAATGCTCATATAAATCAATATCAAAAAACAAACAACCTGATTAAAAACTGGGCAGAAGACCTCAATAGACATTTTTCCAATGAACATATACAGATCGCCAACAGGCATATGAAAAGACTTTTAACATCACTAACCATCAGAAAAATGCATATCAAAATCACAATGAGGTATTGCCTTACACTTGCCAGAATAACTATCATCCAAAAGACCACAAATAACAAGTGTTGGCAAGGATGTGGAGAAAAGGGAACCCTCATTCCCTGTTGATAGGAATGTAAATCAGTGCAGCCACTGTGAAAAACAGTGTGGAGTTTTCTCAAAAACCTAAAAATAGAGCTACGTTATGATCCAGAAATTCCACTCTTGGCAGTATATCTGTTTACTCCCACTCCTAAGAGTAAACACTAATTCAAAAAGATACATGCACCCCAATGTTCATAGAAGCATTTTTTAAAATAGCCAAGATATGGAAGCAATCTAATTGCCCATCACAGATGAATGGATAAAGAAGATATAGTATATACATATAATGGAATATTACTCTGCCATAAAAGAATGAAATTGTGCCATTTGCAACAACATGGATGAACCTGGCAGGTATTCTGCTTAGTAAACTAAATCAGAGAAAGACAAATACAGTATGATATCACTTATATGTGGAATACAAGCAATAAAACAAATAAATGAATAGTAAAAAACAGAAGCACACTCACAGATATAGAAAACAAACTAATGGTTACCAAACAGGGAGAGAAAAGGGGTAGGGGTGACATAGTGGGAGGGGTTGAAGAGGTACAAACTATTATGTAAAATAAATAAGCTACAAGAATATATTGTACAGCACAGGGAACATAACCAATATTTTATAATAATTATAAATGGAGTATAATCTATAAAAATTTTGAGTCACTATGTTGTACAGCTGAAACTAGTATAAAATTGTAAATCTACTATGTGTCAATAAAAAATTTCAAAATAATAATAAAATAAAATAAAACCAGAGAGGGCAGAAAATAGTGGGGAGATGGATAATAAAGAACAAATGCAGCAAATGCAACAAAACAAAATGGTGGATAAATATCCAATTCTATCAATAATCAGTTTAAATGTCTAAGTATGCCAATTAAAAGACAAATTGTCAGAGAAGATAAAAAAACAAGAAAACTATATGTTGTTTATAAGAAATCTGCTTTAAATATAAACAGAGATTAGAAGTAGAGGATAGAGAAAGATATACCACACTAACACTAATCAAAAGGAAGCCAAAGTAGCTATATAAATTCCAGACAGATCAGACCGAATTATCAGGAATAAGAAGGGAGAATTACATAATTATAGAGGGGTCAATTCTCCAGAATAACATAACAGTCCTAAATGTGCATGGATCTAACAACAAAACACATGAGGCAAAAATTATAAAACTGAAAGAAGAAATGGACACATCTACTATTATGGTTGGAGACTTCAACACTCCTTTTTCACTAGTTGATGGATAAAGCTGGCAGAAAATCATTAAGGATATAGATCATCTGGGCAGCACTATTAATCAACCTTATATAACTTATCTTTATAAAATATTCCACCCAACCATGGCAGAATACACGTTCTTCGCAAGTGCCTGTGGAACATTCACCAAGATAGAACACATTCTGGGCCATTCTCAGACCACATCAGAATTAAACAAGTAAACAATAACAAAAAGATAGTGGACAATCCCCAGATATTTGGAAACTAAATGACACATTCCTAAATAATGAATTTGTCAAAGAAGAAGCCTCAGAGAAACTTTTAAAATATTTAATGAAATAAATAACTTAAAATTTGTGGAATGAAGCAAAAGGAAAGCTTAAAAGGGAATTCATAATATTAAATGCATATATTAGAAAAGAAAAAATATCTAAAATCAATAACCTAAGCTTCTACATTATGAGACTAGAGAAAGAAAATTAATTTAAGTCTAAAGCAAGCTGAATAAAATAAATAATAAAAATTAGAGCAGAAAACAATGAGACTAGAAACAAACAAAAAATATAGAAAAAAATCAATGAAATCAAAAGCTAATTTTAACATAGTTTTGGAAGTCCTAGCCACAGCAATCAGAGAAGAAAAAGAAATAAAAGGAATCTAAATTGGAAAAGAAGTAAAACTGTCACTGTTTGCAGATGACATGATGCTATACCAAGAAAATCCTAAAGACACCACCGGAAAACTACTAGAGCTAATCAGTGAATTTGGTAAAGTTGCAGGATACAAAATTAACACAGAGAAATCTCTTGCATTCCTATACGCTAACAATGAAAAATCAGAAAAAAAAAATTCAGGAAACAATCCCATTCACCATTGCAACAAAAAGAATAAAATACTCAGGAAAAAACCTAGCTAAGGAGGTAAAAGACTTGTACTCAGAAAACTATAAGACACTGATGAAAGAAATCAAAGACACAAACAGATGGAGCGATATATCATGTTCTTGGATTGGAAGAATCAACATTGTGAAAATGACTATACTACTCAAAGCAAACTGCAGGTTCAATGCAATCCCTATCAAATTACCAATGGCACTTTTTACAGAACTAGAACAAAAAACCCTAAAATTTGTATGGAGACACAAAAGACCCTGAATAGCCAAAGCAATCTTGAAAAAAACCAAAAACAAACAAACAAACAAAATATGGAGCTGAAGGAATCAGAGTCTCTGACTTCAGAGTATACAATATGATACCAGCACAAAAACAGAAATATAGATCAATGGAACAGGATAGAAAGCCCAGAGATAAATCCATACACCTATGGTCAACTAATCTATGACAAAGGAGGCAAGGATATACAATGGAAAAAAGACAGTCTCTTCAATAAGTGGTGCTGGGAAAACTGGAGAGCTACATGTAAAAGAATGAAATTAGAACACTCCCTAACACCATACACAAAAATAAACTCAAAATGGATTAAAGACCTCAATGTAAGGCCAGACACTATAAAACTCCTAGAGGAAAACATAGGAAGAACACTCTTTGAGATAAATCACAGCAAGATCTTTTTTGACCCACCTCCTAGAGTAATGGAAATAAAAACAAAAATAAACAAATGGGACCTAATGAAACAAAAACTTTTGCACAGCAAAGGAAACTATAAATAAGATGAAAAGACAACCTCCAGAATGAAAGAAAATATTTGCAAATGAATCAACAGACAAAGGATTAATCTCCAAAATATATAAGCAGTTCATCCAGCTCAATATCAAAACAAACAAACAACCCAATCAAAAATTGGGTGGAAGATCTAAATAGGCATTTCTCCAAAGAAGACATACAGATTGCCAAGAGGCACATGATAATCTGCTCAACATCACTAATTATTAGAGAAATGCAAATCAAAACTACAATGAGGTATCACCTCACACTGGTTAGAATGGGCATCATCAGAAAATCTACAAACAATAAATGTTGGAGAAAGTGTGGACAAAAGGGAACCCTCTTGCACTGTTGGTGGGAATGTAAATTGATACAGCCACTATGGGGAGCAGTATGCAAGTTCCTTAAAAAAATGAAAATGGAATTACCATATGACCCAGCAATCCCACTACTGGGAACACCATAATTCAAAAAGACACATGCACCCCAGTGTTCATTGTAGCACTATTTATAACGGCCAGTTCATAGAAGCAATGTAAATGTCCATTGACAGATGAATGGATAAAGAAGATGTGGTACATATATACAATGGAATATTAGTCATAAAAAGGAATGAAATTGGGTCATTTGTAGAGACATGGATGGACCTAGAGACTATCATACAGAGTGAAGTAAGAAAGAGAAAACAAATATTATATATTAACTCATATATGTGGAATCTAGAAAAATGGTACAGATCAATTTGTTTGCAAGTCAGAAATAGAGACACAGATGTAGAGAACAAACATGTGGACACCAAGGGGGAAAAGTGGGGTTTGAGAGTGGGATGAATTGGGAGATTGGGATTGACATATATACACTAATATGTATAAAATAGATGACTAATAAAAAAATCAAATCTTAAACTTTAAATATATGCAGTTTATTGTATGTCAATTATATCTAAATAAAAAAACAGAAACTATAGAAAAAATCAATTAAATAAAAAGCTAAGTCTTCAAAAAGATTGATCAACCATTAGGCTATCCAAGATAAAAGAATAAATTATCAATATTATAAATAAAAGAAGGGTCACTACCACTAATCACATGAGTATTAAAAAGATAATAAAGGAATAATACAAACAACTTTATGGCCATAAATTTGATAACTTAGATTAAATGGATCAATTCCTTGAAAGCCACACACTACCAAAATTCACAGGAGAAATAGATAAACTGAACAGACCTATGTCTATTAAAGACATTGAATAATAATTTATAACCATCCCCAAAAATAAATCACTAGGTCTAAATAGTTTCACTGGTAAATTCCACCAAACATCTAATGAAAAAAATGATAGCAATCTCTTCCAGAAAATAGAAGTAGACAAAACACTTTGTAAGTCATCCTGTGAGGCCAACATTATCTTAATATCTAAACCAGAGAAAGACACTACAAGAAAGAAAAACTATAGACCAACGTCTCTCATGACTATGGACATAAAAATCTTCAATAAAATAATAACAAATTGACTTCAATAAAGTAAAAAATAATTATACACCACCATCAAATGGAAGTTTTTCCAGGTATGAAAGGCTAGTTCAACATTTGAAATCATCCGATCAGTGTAATCCACTGCATCACATAATCATATCAATAGATGCTGAAAAAGCAATTGACAAAATCTAATATCTGTTCATGATGAAAACTCTCAGCAAACTAGGAATAGAGGAAACTCCCTAAACTTGATAAAGAACATCTACAAAAAAAAAAAAAAAAACTACAGCTATCATCATAAGTAATGGGAGAAAACAAATGCTTTTCCCTCTAAGATTGGGAACAAGGTAAGAATGTCCACTCTCACCAGCTATTCAACATCATATTGGAAGTTCTGGCAAGTGCAATAAGACAAGAAAAACAAATGAAAGAGAAACAGATTGGAAAAAAATAAATACATTTATTTTAATTATTACTGTTATTTTGTACTTTGTATTAAAATATGTATTTAACTATGAATTTGTCTAACAAAATCTAAAGTTATTTCCTACCTTATCCTCCTCAACAATAAGACAAATACTTTAGTAGGCTTTAAGTATCCACTGCATATCCCCCATTTTGTTAATGTTGCTTAGAATTTCAAATTCACATTATTAAGCATATGGAACAATAGCATCATTACTTACCTGTAGTCCCACCAATATATTTTATCAATGTATGTGATCTGCTGTTTTCTAAATCCCCGGTCTTTCCTCTAGGTTTGTTTGTTTGTTTGTTTGTTTGTTTCTTACCTAAAGTTTACTCCTAAGGAGTTTTTCAAGTGAGGGTCAGTGAAGGAGGGTGAACTTATAATTCTGATTGTGTCTTCATTTTGCCTTTAATGACTTTCAACCCTGTGACAATATTATTCCATTATCTTCCAACATCTAGCTTGTCAATTGTTTTTAGATTAAATACAACTCCCTTATAAGCAAACTATCTTTTTCTTTCTGATAGTTTTAAAGATTTGCCTTTTCATCTTTTAATTTTTAAATGTCATTCTGTGTATCTAAATGGTATTTATCTCATTTACCCTGCTCAATACTCAGTGTACTTTTAATCTAAGGACTCATACCCTTTCTTCAATTTCTGGGAAATTCTTAGCCTTTAATTCTTCAAATATTGATTCTTCTCTTTTGTCTTAAACTCCCTCCTTCTGGAACTCCTTCCTAGAGATGTAGTCTGGAGCCTTTCAATCTAGCATCAATGTTTCCTAACTGCCTTTTTAAATATTTAAAATAGTTATCTTTCTGTCAGGTATACAGACTGAATTCTTTATTGGTATCTTCTACTTTACCAATTTCTTGGTTTTAGTGTGTTCAGTATAGAGTGTTTTTTATTCCATTTCTTTTTATATTTCAAAATTATATATCTGATTTTTAGGGTAGTGAAACTATTCTATATGGTACTATAATGGTAGATACATGACATGATACATTATTATATCTGTCAAAACCCATAGAATATACAAAAAGAGAAACGTAATGTAAACTGTGGACTTTAGCTAATAGTACCACTCTTGGTTTATCAATTGTAGCAAATATACTAGGCCAATGCGAGACATTAATAACAGGAGAAACAAACTGCATTAGTAGGCAGAAGGTGGCAGGTGTATAGGATCTTCATGTACTTTCTGCTCAACTTTTTCTGTAAACCTAAAACTGCTCTAAAAAATAGTCTGTTAATTTTTAAGAAGATTATATATCTTGTTTCCAAGATTTCTAATAGATTAACTTTTAGAATTAAGTTACTCTTTCATTTCGGGCTTTTTATTTTACAATGTCTTGTTTCTTTTTAATAGATATTCTTTCACTTATATCTTTAAGGGACCTCACATATTTAAAAGTATTAAAAAATTTTATTTTTTTAATTCATGTGAAGTAAATTACTTTCAAAATTTTTATCTGGTCAATTATTTGATTTCTTAATGTGCTTTACAATTATGGTTTGGAGTTTTAATTCTGTACTTTCTTAAAAGCTCCTTTGTGCTCACTTGGTGCTCCAGGGTCCTAAGTCTAGAACTAGATCTGATATGAATGATTCTGATGTCCTGCCCTACAGTGATCATGGGTGTATTGCAGGTCCATTGTCCACAGCAGCAGGCAGTTTGTTTCAATAACTAGTCAAAGTCATATTTATGTTCAAGTCCTGGGGCCACAGGTTCCTACAAGTCCTGGACCAAGCAGGGCTCACCAGCAGCTTTGTCAATCTTCTTTCACAACTGAGGGTGGCCACACCCTTCATTTTTGAGCCTGAAATGGAGTGCTATTGATACTTACACATCAACAACAGGATAAATCTGGCTGACCTGGGGAAACCAGGATGTGAAGTCACCCTACCTCTCACAACATATACTCTTTTTCACTTATACAAGGTAAATATCTCAGTTTTTCCCTCAAATCAGTATAATAATTATAATTTATTTACTAGCCCATTCTTTATTGATTTGACATGAAACTTACAGTTGTTTTATACAAAATCCCATACTTCCATGGGTCTCATTTAGGATTCTGTATTCTGTTCAGTAGATTGATTTATCTATGCCTCTGTCAATATCAATAGCAGACTGTTTTCATAATATAGCTATTATTGGTTAGGACCGTGTTTGGCTACATGTTACAAAATCCTGATAGCAGTGGCTTAACTGGCGTTAGTTATTCTCAAGTTACCAAATGCCAGAGATGGGTGGTCCAAGCCAGGGTTGGCAAGACTAAGAAGAGATCTGGGACCCAGAATCATTCTTACTTTTAACAGTGCCATTTGTCACCTGTGGCTTTGGTCCTCATGGTTGCCAGATAGCTGATGAACCTCTAGGCATCATATCATAATAGACATAATAAAGGGGGAGAGAGTTTGGCAAGGGGAAATGCTATATCTAATCTGCGTATGTTCCTTTTTGTCAGGAAAACTATACTTCTCTCAGAAGTCTCACATGAAAAACTATCCTTAAATGTCCTTGGCCAAAACTATGTCCCAGGGCCACTTCAAGATCAAAGGAGCCTGGGAAGTTGAGAATTTTACCACCCCAAATAAATTCACAAATTCAGCATTGTGTTAGTAAACAGGAGGGGAGAATGGATATCAGATAGACCACTAACAACGTCTGGTGCAGCAAATTTGTAATATTTTTATATCTGTGTAAAAGTCTAATCTCTCTTTTTAACAATATCTAGGATATTCATGTACACTTATGGCTCCATATGAATTTTAAAATCAGACAGTTAATTTCCATGAAATATGTTAGTTGAGAACTTGATTGTTATTCATTGAATTTAGAAATGAAATTCAGGAATATTTCCCTATCTATTTAAATTTCTTCTAACTCATCCAGTAATATTTTACAGATTTCCCTGTATAGATCTTCCACTTATGGTATTAGATTTATTCATATAGATATTAAAATTCTGCTATTGTATATAATTTTTTCTATTACAGCCCTGTAGTTGGTTATGGTCCTCTAAAAATGCTATTGCTTTTTTATATTCATCTTGTGTCTGGTGGTCTGATTTAATTATCTTATTGGAACTGATAGTTTATCAGCTGACACTCTTAGAATTTTTAGATAGAAATCAAGTCATTTGAAAGTCATACTGTTATTTCTTCCTTACTGATGTTTATACCTCTTTTTGTTTGTTATTACTTTGATTAAAATCTTCAGCATAATGTTAAATAGGAGTAGTAACAGGACACTGTTTTATTTCTGATTTTAATCAGAAAGTTCTGATATCTGCTGTAAATTTTTATTAAGTACCAGGTTTAGGAAGTTTTCTGCTATGACTAATTTTTCCAAACTATGCTTTTTTTTATCATAGTGTCAAGTTGGAAATAATATGGAATTTGACTTTTAATATTATGCTGCATTGAAAAAAATGACAGGTGTTTTTCTGTTTCTAAAACATTTTCCACTCCTTGCATACTTATATCATTTTAAAACTTTAAGAATTTCCCATCTATACTCATAGATAAGCAACATTGACCTATAAATTAATATTTCTGATGTTCTTTTCCTGTTTTGATAACAGATTTGTGCTGTTGGCATAAAATCAAATAATTTTTTATCATTGTTTTGGACTGAATTGTACTCTCCTCCCCAAATTCATATGTTGAATCTCTAACCCCCATGTGATTGTATTTGTAGATAAAGACTTTAAGGGTTATGATGAATTCATAACGGTGGGGTCCTAATGTTATAAAACCGGTGTCCTTATAGGATAAGAAAGAGATACCAGAGCTCTTTTTCTTTCTGCCTACATGCATAGAGAAAAGTCCATGTCAGGACAAAGCAAGAAAGTGGCCAACTACAAGCCAGAAAGAAAGGTTTCACAGGAAACCAGATTTTTTTTAGACCTTGATCTTGGACTTCTAGCTGCCAGAAGTGTGAGAGTATATATGGCTGTTTTTTAAGCCAGCCAACCTGTGGTATTTTGTTGTGGCAGCTCAACAAACTAACATAATCTTTTCTCTTCCTCTTTCTCCTCTCCCCCACCCCTTCCCCCCTCTTCCCTATCCTCCTTTCCCTCCTCCTCCTCCTCCTTCTTCTCCTTCTCCTCCTCCTTCTCCTTCTCCTCCTCCTCCTCTTTCTTCTCTTACAGAATATAGGATACTATTTTTCTATTCCTTGAAGTTTTGGTAGAACCCATCTATAAAACCATTTGAGTAATATCTATTTTAGAAGATATTTGACATTTCAAATTCTCTTTTGATTCATGATCTATTTAGTTATGTCTTTTGGAGCCAAGTTAAAAGCAAATTAGAGCATTTTAGAAAATTGTCAATTTTTGCTTAAGTTTTTAAATGTATAGTTAAAAGGCTGTATGTTTCATCATCCTATAATTTTAAAACTCCTCTGTATCTGTTACTATGCCCCCTTTCCTATCCTACCATTCTTTTGTTGTGTTTTTTTTTTTTTTTTCTTGATCAGACTTATACAAGACGTATCTATTTTACTACTTTTTTAAAAGAATTACTGTACTGGGTTGAATTGTGACCCCTCAAAATATGTTCATATCTTAATTCCCAGAACCTGAATGTTACTTTATTTAGAAAAAGAGTCCTTGCACATGTAATTAAGAATGTTGAGATGAGGAGATCATCCTGGATTATCTGAGTGGCCCCTAAACCCAATGAAAAGTATCTTTAAAAAAGAAAGGCAGAGGAAGATTTGAGACAAGAGAGGAGACTCCAACACAGAAGAGAAAGTGATATGAAGACAGAGGCAGACATTGAGGGGATGTGAACACAGACTGAGGAAGCCGAGAATTGCCTATAGCCTCCAGAAGCTGGAAGAGTCATGGAAGTATCCTCTACTAGAGACTGCAGTGGGAGTGCAGCCCTGTCACACCTTGATTTTGGACTTCTGGCCTCCAAAAGTGTGAGAAAATAAATTTCTCACAGTGTTCTAACCCACCACCTTAATGGTAATTTGTTGTCAGAGCCCTAGTAAACTAACACATCTTTTGATTTTTAATAACTCAAATTTTCTTCCAATTTTATTACTTTTTGCTCTTTGTTTTACTGCTTTTGAATTTTTATCAGTATTTCATTCTCAGTTTAAAAAGTTTGAAAGGTCAAATTTAACCTCATTTTCCTAAGGGCATGTATTTTTACTCTGTGTGTCAATTGGAACATGTGAAACTGTGGAACTGACACAATAATTGAATTCCTTTATTGCTCTAAACAGTGTAGCTTAACAAGTTCTTCTCCACAATCATGGCTAACTGAGTAAATCTTTCACAAACCAATGACCAGGAATAAGTTTTCACCCAAGAAACATAAGAAACTACAAACATAGCGTAGATTACATACTTGGAGGGCAAGGAATGTAGACGTTCCCAGGCATGAAAATGATGAAAGCAGTTTATTCATTGCTCTTAAAGTTACACAGAAGGAATTGGATTGCAATGTAATGTTTAATTTCTATTCTAAATCTTTCGATATTGCCCATATGCTTAAGGTGGATGAGGTCTTTTTGCAGCTTTCGGGATATAAGAAAAATAGTGCTATTGGATTTATGATGCTTTTCAGAGGGTGTCCAATGCACTCACACCATATGCCATGCATGATGAACCAGATGCTCATTCTTCACTTCCCTGTTTAATAACTACAGAGTCAAGCTCTGTCTGCTGGGCTATGGCACCTGCATAGTTCAGAAGCATTGAGTAATTCCTCCAGGGAAAACCCTTGAACAAGAGGGGATAAGATCTAGTGGATAGGCGTTCCCACCTTCCGTCCTTCAGGTGGACAATTCTGGTTTCATGAGGTGTTCCGTTAGTAATCAAGCCCCCACTTCCCAAGGCAGCAACCTCAAAAAAGCACCTTGTATTGGCTTTACCTTCTTCTCTGTCTCACCTACCTCTGTCCTTCATTGTTCCTGGAATTACTTCTCAAACTACCTGCATGTAAGTCCATGCCTCAGACTCCACACAGAGGTCTCCTGGCTCAGACATTGTTTCTCAAAAATGTTTCATGAATGGGGCATATAAAATCCCAGTCTCTATACCTTCTCCTCCACCTTCCCAAGATCTTCCACTTCCTAACAAAACATATAATAAGAATGTTCATATCAGCTTGTCTGTAATAAGCAAAAACAGAAAACAACCAACATGTTCATCAACAGATAAACAGAGTAGGAGTAATGGTGATATATTCACACAGTAGAGTACTACTCAGCAATAAAAAGAAATGAACTATTGATATAGACAACAACATGGTAGATCTCAAAGTAATTATTCTGATAAAAGAAGCCAGAAATAAATTTGTATGTGATTTCCTTTATATAAATTTTAGAAAATATGAAGAATCTGCAGTGACATTTTTTTACCTCAAAAAATCTTTTTTTAAAATCACTAAATCAGATTTTTAAAGGCAAAATAAAAAAATGCTGTGTAAAAGAAAGCAATAAAGCAGTGCTGGTAGATGATAAGTGCAGAGTGAATTCTGAAAAAGATTTATAAGAAAAAAATGATGAGACATCAAAAGCACACAGGAACCAACCTGAAGCACCCTAGCTAGAGCAATTTAAACCACAAAATAAATAATAGTACTGAATAGAATAAAATAAATATCCATACTTCCATACTGATTTTAGTTAAATAAACAAAATCTGGAGAAGAGACAGCACTTCCTTATAGAAACTTTTATATGCCATGTTTGCCACTGACATTTAATCAATATGTGTTGAGTGACCAAATAGAGTTGAAGAAAGAGTTCCACTTAGAAGAATTATGATGCTTTTTCTATTTTTGTTGAATTATAATTAACATACAATATTGTATTAGTTTCAGGTGTACAACCTACAACACTTTTATACATTATGAAATGATGACCACAATAAGACCAGTTCCATCTGCCACCATACAAAGTGTTACAGTATTATTGATGATATTCCTTAGGTCTTCATCCACATGACATGTATTTTAGCTGGATGTTTATACCTCTTTAACCCCTTCACTTATTTCATATGTCCCTCCACTCCTATTCTCTGGCAAGCACCATTTTCTTTTCTGTATTTATGAGTCTTTTTCTGTTTTGTTTTGTTTCCTCATTAGTTTTATTTTTTAGATTACACATATAAGTTAAATCATGCGGTATTTGTTTTTCTCTGTCTGACTTATTTCACTTAACGTAATACTCTCCAGGTCCATCCATGTTGCCACAAATGACAAGATTCCATATTTTTTATGGCTGAATAATATTCCATTGTTTATTTGTGTATGTGTATGTATCTCACATCTTCTTTATCCATTTCTCTATTGATGGACACTTAGATTGCTTCCATATATAGGCTATTGTAAATAATGCTGTTATGAATATTGTGGTACCTGTATCTTTTTCAATCAGTGTTTTCATTTTCTTCAGATACATACCCAGGAGTGGAGTTGCTGGATCATAAGGTAGTTCTACTTGTAATTTTTTGAGGAATCTCTGTACTGCTTTCCATAGTGACTGCACCCATTTCCATTTCCAATAACAATGCACAAGGGTTCCCTTTTTTGCACATCCTTGTCAACAATTCTTGTTTCTTGTCTTTTTGATAATAGCCATTTTGACAGATGTGAGGTTATACTCCATTGTGGTTTTGATTTGCATTTCTGATGGTTAATGATTTCAAGTGTTGGTTGTTCAAGTTTATGTCTTCTTTGGAAAAATGCCTGTTCAGGTCCTCTGCCCATTTTAAATCAGGTTGCTCCTTTGATTGAGTTGTATGAGTTCTTTGCATATTTTGGATATCAACCTCTTATCAGATATATCATTTGTAAATCCCTTTTCCCATCCAGTAGATTGGGTTTTCATTTTGTTGGTGGTTTCCTTTGCTGTCCAAAAGCTTTTTAGTCTGATGTAGTCCCATTTGTTTATTTTTGCTTTTGTTTCTTTTGCCTTAGGAGACATATCCAAAAAAGTATTGCTAAGATTGATGTCAAAGAGGTTACTGCCTGTTTTCTTCTAGAGGTTTTATGGTCTCGGGTCTTATACTTAAGTCTTTAATCCATTTTGAGTTTATTTTTGTATGTGGTATAAGAAAGTGGTCCAGTTTGATTCTTTTACATGTAGCTGCCCAGTTTCCCCAACACCATTTATTGGAGAGACTATTTTCCCCATTGTATACTTTTACCTCCTTGTCATAAATTAATTGAACATATGAGAGTGGCTTTATTTCTAGGCTCTCTATTCTATCCCATTGATCTATGTGTCTGTTTTTGTGCCAGTACCATACTGTTTTAATTACTATAGTTTTCTAGTATAGTTTTGAGTCTGAGAGCATGATACCTCCAGGTTTATTCTTCTTTCTCAAGATTACTTTGGCAATTTGGGATCTTTTGTGGTTTCATACAAATTTTAGAATTGTTTGTAGTATTTCTGTGAAAAATGCCATTGGTATTTTAATAGGAATTGCATTGAATCTGTAGATTTCTTGGGGTAGGATAGACATATTAACTTTGGGGGGTAGGATAGACATATTAATTTTCCAATCTGTGAGCATAGTTCATATTCCCATTTATTTGTGTTGTCTTCAATTTCCTTCCTCGATGTCTTACAGTTTTCAGATTACAGGTCTTTTACCTCCTTAGTTACATTTACAGTAAGTCCCCTACATCCAAACAAGTTCCAAGAACACATTCATAAGTCCAATTTGTTCTTAAGTCCAACAAAGTTAGCCTAGGTACCCAACTAACAAAATTGGCTATATAGTACTATACTATAATAGGTTTATAATACTTTTCACACAAATAATACATTAAAAAAACCCAAAAAGTAAAGTATTTTTTAATCTTGCAGTACAGTAGCTTGAAAAGTGCAGTAGTCAAGTACTACAGCTGGCATACAGGGGCTGGCACTGAGTGAACAGGCAAGAAGAGATACTGACTGGAGAAGAGAGAGAAGGTGGGAGATAGTAGAACTGAAGGATCATCAGCAATAGGAGATGGAGGGTGAGCTGCAATTTCACTCATGCCTGACCTTTGTGGCATGGGTTCTGGTTCCTTACTGGAATCAATTCTATCTATCCTCTTGAAAAAACAGCCCAGTGATGTCTGGTTATTAGCTCATTTTTTCTCATCATAGATGCCATGGTAGCACTGGATTGCATTCTGAATGGCTGCTGCAACCTTCATGTACCATTCTATGTTCAGGTCCTGTGCCTTAAAAACTAACACTGCCTCCTCAAATTAAAAAAAAAAAAATCCCCTTGCCTTTTCCTGCATAGTGAATCTCCTCGGTTCTTCAGTTACTTATTCTTCCTCTTGTCTCTCTTCATCCTTTCTCTGGGCATGTTCACATCTTGGAAATTTTGAAACTTAAAGGTTCGTGTGTAGGGGACTTACTATATTCCTAGGTATTTTACTCTTTTATGATGTGATTGTAAATAAGATTGTTTCCTTAATTTCTCTTTCTGATAGTTCATTTTTAGTGTATAGAAATGCAACAGATTTCTGTATATTAATTTTGTATCCTCCTGCAACTTTACTGAATTCATTTATTAGTTCTAATAGTTTTTTGGTGAAATCTTTGGGTTTCATTTTTTGTTTTTTGTTTTTTGGCCTTTTTACATATAGGATCATGTCATTCACAGATAGTGACAGTTTTACATCTTCCTTTCCTATTTGGATGACTTTTTTTTTTCTTGCCTAATTGCTGTGGCTAGGACTTCCAATACTATGTTGAATAAAAGTGGCAAGGGTGGGAATCCTTGTCTTGTTCCTTATCTTAGAGGAAAAGATTTCAGCTTTTAACTATTAGGTACCTTGTTACCTGTGGGTTTATCATACATGGCCTTTATTATTTGAGGTATGTTCCTTCTATACCCACTTTGTTGAGAATTTTTATCATAAGTGGATGTTGAATTTTGTCAAATGTTTTTTCTGCATCTATTGAGATGATCATATGATTTTTATATTTTGTTTTGTCAGTGTGATTGACTTGTGGCCGTTAAACCATTCTTGCATCCCTGGAATGAATCCCACTTGATCATGGTGTATGCTTTTTTAATGTATGGTTTAATTCAGCTTGCTAATATTTTGTTGAGGATTTTTCATCTATTTTCATCAGGAATTTTGAACCATAATTTTCTTTTCTTTTTTGGTTTGGTTTTATATCAGGGTAATGCCAGCCTCATAAAATGAGTTTGGATGTATTCCTTCCACTTCAATTTTTGGGAATAATTTGAGAATAATAAGTATTAACTCTTCTTGAAATGTTTGGTAGAATTCACCTGCAAAGCCAACTGGACATGAACTTTTATTTGGGAGAAGTTTTTTTTTTTTTTTTTTTTTTACTGATTCAATTTCATTTCAAGTCATTGGTCTATTCAAATTTTCTATTTCTTCATGATTCAGTCTTGGAAGATTGTGTATTTCTAGGAGTTTATCCATTTCTTCTGGGTTGTCTAATTAGTTGGCATATAACTAATCACAATATACTTACTTTTATGATTCTTGTGTTTCTGTGGTGTTGGTTGTAATTTCTCTTCTTTCATTTCTATGATTTTATTTATTTGAGCTTTTTTTCTTAATGATTCTGATTAAAGGTTTGTTGATTTTTTTATTTTTTCAAAGAGCCAACTCAGTTGCATTGATCCTTTCTATTTTTTCATCTTTATTTCATTTATTTCCTCTCTGATCCTTATCATTTCCTTCCTTCTACTAACTTTGGACTTTGCTTGTTCTTCTTTTTCTAGTTCCTTTAAATATAAACTTAGATTGTTTATTTGAGATTTTTCTTGTTTGAAGTAGGCATGTATCACTATGAACTTCCCTCTTAGAACTGTCTTTGCTGCATCTTATAGATTTTGGACAGTTGTTTTCCATTTTCATTTGTCTCAAGGTATTTTTCTGACTTCCTCTTTGATTTCTTTGTTGGCTCATTGATTGTTTAGTAGCATTTTTTCAGTCTTCACATGTTTGTAATTTTTCCCATTTTCTTCTTGTAGTTTATTTCTAGTTGCATACCATTGTGGTAGGAAAAGATTGATATGATTTTAATCTTCTTAAATTTACTGAGTCTTGTTTTTTGTCCTAACATGCTCAAGAAGGTTCCACGTACACTTGAAAAGTATGTGTAGGGTTGTGTCAAGGTGTGTGTTTTGAGGTGACTGTGAGCTTAGTACTTTAGGCAGTCTGTCTTCTGATGGGCAGGCCTGTGTTCCTATCTTGTTGGTTGTTTGGCCTGAGACTTTCCAGGACTGGAGCCTAGAGGTTGTTGGTGGGTCTTGGTGTGGAAACTCCAGGAGAGCTCACTCCAATCAATATTCCCTGGGGCTTCTGCTACCAGTGTCCTCACCCCCCAGTGAGTTGTAGTCTATCTTTGCCTCCCCAGGAGACCCTCCAAGACCTCTAGGTAGGTGTAGCCCAGGTTCCTATGGAGGTACTGCTTTGTGCTGGGTCCCAATGCACATGAGAACTTGTGTGGTCCCTCCAAGAGTGGAGTCTCTGTCTCCCCCAGCCCTGCAGAGCTCCTGCACTGAAGCCCCACTGACCTTCAAGACTAAATGCTCTGGGGTTTCTTCCTACTGATGCTAGACCCTCAGACTGTTTTGGAGGGCTATTTTTAAGTGGCAAGTTCCCTGTGTAGCCTGCATGGGTTTAATATTTTTTGGTGTGAGGGCTGTTTTTAGTATAGATGTCTGCCACCTCTTTCCTCAGTGTATGCTGGCTGTTATCTTCTTGATAGGAGGTGTGACCTACATTCTGGTGACCAGAGCCTGCACTGGACATTGAGCAGAGCCTCCCCTTTGCTCTGTAGTTGTCACTTCCCTATCAGAAGTGGGGTCTTCTCCCAAGTTGTTGGAGTAGAGGTCCTCAGATCTATTTCTTAGTTGTGTTTCTGATCTGTGGTGCAAATTAGGTAGGATTGGAGCACTCCCACGCCCACTAGGAGGGAAGCCACTGAGTATTTATCCTCTGGACCTGTTCATCTTTGGGTGTGCTCTGTTGTGTCACTCTCACTCATTGTGCGAGTTCTCAGATTACACTGTTGTTGACACTGCTCTTGGCCGCACCTTAACCATGGGTATGCTGGCAATTGGCCTTGGTGTCTCTCAGATGTTGTTTTCACCAGGCCACCAGCATAGATCCACTGAAGTCAGGTCTCAAAATTGTAGTAATCATGGCTCTGGACCCACTGTGGGTGCTATAGTGACACCCCAGACTCTGGCCTGGCCCAACTCCCACATGCATGTGCCCACAAAGTCTACAGCTGCTAAAGCTAGACCCATCTTGGCTGTGGGAACACTCATTGTTCATTCAGATGTTTTATAGGTGCTGAGTTTACAAAATTGGTCACAGTGGTGTTAATTTTCAGTTTGTGCAGGTGCGAGAAAAGATTTCATTTTTCTTCCTTAGTTTCACAGCCTCTGGGGCTTAGCTGTGGTTCAGCCCCATCTCTGCATGTGGGCCACCCACAGGGTAAAAGACCTGTACTCAGGTACTCAGGGAACTGTAAGATACTGATGAAAGAAATCAAACATAACACAAACAGATGGAGAAATATACCATGTTCTTGGATTGGAAGAATCAATATCATCAAAATGACTATACTACCTAAAGTAATCTACAGATTCATTGCAATCCTTGTCAAATTACCAGTAGCATTTTTCACAGAATTAGAACAAAAATTTTACAGCTTGTATGGAAGTACAAAAGACCCTGAATAGCCAAAGCAATCTTGAGGAAGAAAAACAGAGATGGAGGAATAAGGCTCCCTGACTTCATACTATCTGCAAAGCTGCTGTAATCAAAACAATATGGTAATGGTACAAAAACAGAAATATAAATCAATGGAACAGGACATGAAAAAGAATGAAATTAGAACATTCTCTAACACCATACACAAAAGTAAATTCAAAACGGATTAAAGACCTAAATGTATGACCAGATACTATAAAACTCTTAGAGGAAAACATAGGCGGAACACTCTCTAACATAAATAACAGCAAGACCTTTTTGATCCACCTCCAAGAGTAATGAAGATAAAAACCAAAATAAAGAAATGAGACTTTTAGACATTTCTCCAAAGAAAACATAAAGATGGCCAAAAAGCATGTGAAAAGATGCTCAACATCACTGATTATTAGAGAAATGCAAATCAAAACTACAATGAGGTATCACCTCATACTAGTCAGAATGATCATCACATAAAAAAAATCTACAAACAATAAATGCTGAAGAGGGTGTGGAGAAAAGAGAAACCTCCCATGTTGGTGGAAACATAAATTGGTACAGCCACTATAGAGAACAGTGTGGAGATTCCTTAAAAAAACTAAAAATAGGGCAACCATATGATCCAGCAACCCCACTCTTGGGCATATATCCAGAGAAAGCCATAATTCAAAAAGGCACATGCACCTCAATGTTCATTGTAGCATCATTTACAATAGCCAGAACTTGGAGGCAACCTAAATGTTCATTGACAAATAAATGGATAAAGAAAATGTGGTACATATACACAATGGAATATTACTCAGCCATAAAAAAGAATAAAATAATGCCATTTGCAGCAACATGAATGGACCTAGGGATTGTCATACTGAGTGAAATAAGTCAAAGAGAGAACGAAAAATATCATATGTTATCACTTATATGCAGAATCTTAAAAAATGGTACAAGTGAATCTATTTATAAAACAAAAATAGAGGTATAGCTGTAGAAAACAAAATAATGGTTACCAGGGGGTCAGAGTGGGGGAAGGATAAATTGGAAGATTGGGATTGACACACACACACTACTATATATAAAATAGATAACTAATAAGAACCTACTGTATGGCACAGGGAATTCTACTCAATACTCTGTAATGATCTATATGGGAAAAGAATCTAAAAAACAGTGGATATGTGTATATGTGTAACTGATTCACTTTGCTATACAGCAGATACTAACAACATTGTAAATGAACTATACTCCAATATTAAAAATTAATTTTTTTAAAAAAAGAAAAGAATGTGTATTCTGCTGCTTTGGGATGGAATGCTCTCCTGTATGTCTATCAGGTTCATCTGGTCTAATGTGTCCTTTAAGGCCAGTGTTTCCTTATTGATTATGTCTCTGGATGATCTATCTGCTGGTGTAAGTAGGATATTAACATCCCCTACTATTATTGAATTGCTGTCTATTTCTTCCATTAGGTCTCTTACTATCTGCTTTATATATTTAGATATTCCTCTGTTGAGTGCATAAATGGCTAAAAATGTTATATCCTCTTGTTGCATTGACCCCTTTATCATTATGTAATGCCCTTCTTTGTCTTTTGTTACAATCTGTGTTTTAAAATCTATTGTGGTTGATATGAGCATTGCTACCCCAGTTTTCTTTTCTTTTCCATTTGCATGGAATATCTTTCCCCATACCTTCACCCTCAGCCTATGTGTCCTTATATCTGAACTGAGTCTCTTGTAAGCAGCATATATACGGGTCTTGGTTTCTCTATCTATTCAGCTATGCTACATCTTTTGATCAGAGCATTTAGTCCACTTACATTTAAAGTAATTATCGATAGGTATACATTTATTGCCATGTTGTTAATTGTTTTTTGGTTGTTTTTGTAGTTCTTCTGTTCCTGTCTTTTTCTCTTGGACCCATCCTTTGTGGTTTCATGGATTCCTTTAGTGTTATATTAAGATTCCTCTTTATTTTGTGTGTGTCCATTGTAGGGTTTTGATTTGTGGTTACCATCATGGTAACCACAAATCATCTATTTTAATTTACAGTCACTTAAGTTCAAAGGCATTCTAAAAGAACTACATTTTACCCCACAACCCACATTTTATGTTTTTGATGCCATGTTTTACATATTTTTATTTTGTGTATACAAAGTTATAGTTGATTGTACTTTTTTTATATTTTAACCTTCATACTCACTTTTTAAATGATGGATCTACTGCCATTACCATATGTTTGCCTTTACCAGTGAGATTTTTCTTTCATATATTTTCTTATTTCTAAGTGTGGCCTTTTCTGCTTAAAGAAGACCTTTTACCATTTCTTGTAAGGCCATTTTAGTGGTGATGATCTCCTTAATTTCTGCTTTAGTTCTGGAAAACTTTTTATCTTTCCTTCAGTTCTGAATGATAATCTTTCCAGTTAGAATTTTCCAGGTTTTAATTTTTTTTCCTTTCAGCACTTTAAATATATACTTCCACTTCCTTCTGGCCTGTAAAGTTTCTGCTGAAAAATCAGCTGATAGTCTTATAGGGTTTCCCTTTTATGAGATTAGTTGTCTTTCTTTTGCTGCCTTTAACATTCTCTTTAACTTGCCCCATTTTAGTTACAATATATCTTTGTGTGGCTCTTTTTGGGCTCGTCTTGTTTGGGACTCTCTGTGCTTCCTGTTCACAGGTTAGGGATGCTTTTAGTCATTAATTTTTCAAATAAGTTTTCTTTCTCTCTCTCTGTTCTCTTTCTGGGATCCCTATAATGTGAATGTTAGTATGCTTGATATTGTCTCAGAGGTTCCTTAAATTCTCCTCAGTTTAAAAATGTCTTTTTTTCTTTTGCTGTTCTGATAGAGTGATTTCCACTATTCTGTCTTCCAGATCACTTATTTGTTCTTCTCTGTCATCTTATCTGCTGCTTATCCCCTCTAGTATATTTTTTATTTCAATGATTGTATTGTTCAATTCTGGTTGATTCTTTCCTTCATCAAAGTTCTCACTTTGTTCCTTTATTCTTTTCCTGACTTTACTGAGCATCCTTATGATCAGTTCTTTGAATTCTTCAGGAAAATTAATTATCTCCATTTCATTAGGGTTTTTTCTGGAGCTTTATTTTGTCCTTTCATTTGGAACATATTCCCCTGTCTCCTTATTTTGCTTAACTTTCCATTTTCATTTCTGTGAATCAGGTGAAACAGCTACATCTTCTGATCTTAAAGGAGTGGACTTGTGTAGAACATCCCTGTGTAGACAACCTGCACATGGCAGTTCTGGCAGGCTGGTTGAGCTGCCATGGGCTCCTCAATCCCTGGGGAGCACTGCACCCAAGGCCACCTTGGCAGGGTGGCTGAAGCTGGAATGGTTCTGGCCAGGGGCATTCCCTGCAGAGTGCCACACTGAGGCTGCCTTGGAGGGGCAGCTGGAGTTTGAGTGGGCTCAGTGTGCAGGGAGTGCTGGGGGAACTCAAACAATGGCACTCACCAGTGCCTCCAAATCCAAAGGGGGCTCCAGCAATTTCCTGCCTGTTTTGCAGAAGTTCTAAGGTTAGTAAATGGATTTCCTTCCTGTATAGTGAAGATGCCCTATAAACTTCTGGTGTTTCTGTTTTTATTTTTTGTTTTTGTTTTTGCTCTGTCCCCAGGCAGGCAAGTCCATGCTAGGACCTCTCAGCTATATCCCTCTCTCCTGCAGGTTGCTGCATCAGGGGTTGTGTTCCTGTGGATACTGTGTCTCTCTTTCTCCTACCCATTTCTTTGTGGACCTTCTGTGTGCAATAACTATTCAGTTAGCCCTCAGATCTTCTTCAGGAAAAATTGTTCTATATGTAGATATAGATTTGTTGTGACTGTGGAAGGAGGTGAGCTCAGGTTCTTCCCACTTGCCCATCATCTTGGGCCCCTCTTGAATTCTGATGTTTCTTATGGTAGATTTTAGAAAGTAAAATTTGATTATTATTTGTGGGGTAATTGAATTATGGTCCTCACATGGATCTTCTATAAAATCAAGACACCATTGTTCTATCATGTATTTCTTCAGAGACAAAGACCCTATTTTTTGTAAGCAATCAAATAAAAAAGCAAATGCTGTTGGGATAAAAAGGCTTTATAAAAGATGCTTTCCATGGAATAGAAATAATATTTATTTTCCAACTGTCTTGTTTGTTTGTACTTAGGAAACAAAAGTTATGAGTTATTTTAGTTATTATATTCTTTAATTGTATTCCTCAAGGCTCATTCACTTGAAACATCTTTTCCACATCAGAAGCTAATGTTTAATTCTACCAAATAAACAAAACAAGAGATAAGATACTACAAGCTATAAAGATAAATCTCAAGTCAATATAAACTGTCCTCATTTTATAACTACTTATAATGGTTTAATTCTATCAGTTTGCTTAATTAGATATCTACCAATACAAAATTCACTCTATTCCTATGTTTAATATCAGAGAAAAATTTAGAATAATATGTGTAATAAATGATTGCTTTTAGTATATTGTCAGAAATGACCCTGCTTTAAAATACAGTTTCAAATAGTCAAAAAGATTTATTTATATAACCACTTGAGGAGAATGACAAGCTGCAAGGCTCTAAGAACAATTTTTGAAGTATCTAGGCAAAAATCAAGTTTGTATCTCTCCAAAATTATTTTTTGTTAATAATTCATTATAAGGGACTTCCCTGGTAGCCCCATGGTTAAGAATCTGCCTGCCAATGCAGGGGACATGGGTTTGATCCCTGGTCTGGTAATATCCCATATGCTACAGAGCAACTAAGCCCATACACCACAACTACTGAGCCTGCACTCTAGAGCCTGTGAACCAGAACTACTGAGCCTATGTGCCACAACTACTGAGCCCATGTACTGTAACTACTGAAGCCCAGGTCCCTAGAGCCCGTGCTTCACAACAAGAGAAGCCACCACAATGAGAAGCCTATGCACCACAACAAAGAGTAGTGCCTGCTCACCACAACTAGAGAAAGTCTGCACACAGCAACAAAGACCCAACCCAGCCAAAAAAATAAATAAAATAAAAATAAATAAAAAATAATTCATTATACATAAAAAGGCATGTTAGCCTATATAACCTAGTGAATGTATTCTGATTTTGTTTCTGGTGCTGTTATGGGAAGAATTGTATTATTCTCTAAATTCATATGTTGGAATCCAGTACCTCAGAATGTGACCATATTTGAAGACAGGGTCTTTACAGAGGTAATTAAGTTGTATGAGATCATTAGGGTTGGCCCTAATCCAATATAACTGATGTCCTACTAAAAAGAAGTTTGGACACAGACATGTACAGAGAGAACACAATATGAAAACACAAGGAGAAGATGTCCATCTACAAGCCAAGGAGGGAGGGAGCCGATCCTTTTTCACAGCCCTCAGAAGCAACTAAATTTTCCAACTTACAGATATCTAGCCTCATAGAACTGTGAGAAAATAAATTTCTATTTTATATGCCACCTAGTCTCTAGTTCTTTGTTAAGGCAGCCCTAGCAAAACAATACAGGTGTTAATCCCAGTTCGTGTTCTTATAGCCAATAAATATTGCTTGAGCTTGTCAAGGACTGTGAATAGTCTAGGATTTTATTTGCAAGCTAAGAAGTTAGCCTGTTAGTGTTTCTTGGCTGCCAGCAGAAGGCATGAGATTCCTGGGTCAGAGACAAGGAGTTCTTGACCAATGGCAAAAGCAGCAAGTGTACATGGTTTCTCTATTCCCTCCACACCCCACAGAGCCAACACAAAGGGTTCATGATGAATGTCTGTGAGTGCAATGAGTTGTGTTACAGGACAGGAGCACATGGAGCTTAGGAGAGTCATCACTATTAGTAAGTGGAAAGATGCCTCCTCTTTATCTAGGAAGAGACACTGCCTCATCTCTCAGGATTACTCACTGCAAACAACTCTGAGAAGTGGCCCACATAAAGAGTGGTGAAGGCCTTATATTCTTGGCATAGTCAGCAAGAACATGCACGTACTCAGGGTCAATTGTGGCTTGCCTCTCCAACAGAGTTATTATGTGCCAGGCACAATGCTAGAGGCTCTAGTGGTGGAAACCAACAAGCCAAAAGATCATTCCAATATGGAATATTAGGGGCTACGGTAAGTGTCAAAATATATGGAAGTGTGGAATTCTTTAAAAGGGGGAGGGGTACTACATGGTTTTGTGTAAGGAAGTCAAAGTGTATTTCTTGGAGGATTTGACAAGTTAATTGACACTTAAAGGATCAATAAGAATTCTGTATGTGAAGAAATAGAGAAGGAGAATGAGATGCAGTTCTAAGCAGCATAAAAAATTAAAGAAAAGGCCAGGAGGTGAGAAAAGGATTGGTGCAATTGTAAGTCTGAAACATCTAACATATCTGGAAGCAGGAGTAAGAAGGAAGGGTGATAAGAAGATAAAATTAGAGATAAAAGTCAAAGTCAGGTCATGTTGGGCTCTGAAATCATACTAAGGAATTTGAACCTTTTCTTGAGTATAAAGGAGAGCTAGGAAAAATGGTTTAAGGGTGGGAAGTGTTGGGATGAGTTTTTAATGTCACAAAGGCCACTTTGGCTGCTGTGTGGGGGACAGATTTAATCAGAGTAAGGCTGAAGCCAGTTAGGTACCATTACAGTAGAACAGGAAAAATTTTGGTGGCCAGGAGAATGGAGTCAAGCAATCTTTGGTATTGACAGAATGGAAGGGATAAATAGACAGTTCTATAATAATATTTGGAGACTTAAATACTTTACTTTCTATAATGGATAAAATAGTAGACAAAAGATCAATAAGAATACACAGAGCTTGAATAACACTGAATACTAACTAAACCTAATAGATCACTCCACCCAACAAGAAAGGGTGCACATCTTCTCAAGTACATGTGGAATAATCTCCAGGATAGACCATATGACACTGACAAGTGTCAATAAACTTTAAAATATTGAAATCATACAAAATATCTTCTCAAACAACAATGGAATAAAGCTAGGAAACAATGACAAGGAAAATTAGAAAACTCACAAATATGTGAAAATTAAATAGCACACTCTTACACAACCAATGGTTAAAAAAGAAGTCACATGGGAAATTAGATAATTAGAGGCTAAGGAAAATGAAAACATAAGATACCAAAACCTATGGAATGCATCAAAGGTAGGACTCAGAGGGAAATTTATAGGTGTAAATGTCTATGTTAAAAGTAACAAAGATCTCAAATCAATAACCTATCCTTATACCTTGAGTAAATAGGAAAAAATACCAAAGGAATTTTTTGCAGGATAGAAAAGCCAAACTTCAAATTCATGTGGAATTGCAAAGGTCCCAGGATAGCCTAAGCAATCTTGAAAACAGAAGAACAAAGAGAACTCACACTTCCTGACTTTAAAACTTACTGCAAAAGCTATAACAATCAAAACAGTGTGGTACTGACATGAAAATAGAAATAAGACCAGTGGAATAGAATTGAGAGTCTAGAAATAAACTCATACATTTCAGGCCAATTGGTTTTTACAAGCATGCTTAGTGCATTTACCGGGGAAAGAATAATGGTGGTGCAAAAGAATGAAGCCAGACCCCCACTTCACACAATAGACAAGATTAAATAAAAATTAACTCAAGATGGATCAATATTCTAAAAATAAGAGCTAAAATCATAAAACCCTTAGAAGAAAACATGGGGGTATATCTTCAAGACTTGAACTTGGCAAATGATTCCTAGATGTAAAACCAAAAGTACAAGTAACAACAACAATAAAAATTGATAAATTGGCCTTCATCATATTTAAAATGTTTTTGCATCAAAGGACGCTACCAACAGAGTGAAAAGGCAACCCACACAATGGGAAAAATTGTTTGAAAATCATATATCTAATAAGGGTCTAGTACCCATAATATATAACAAAAATTCTTACAACTCAACAACAAAAAGACAAATAACTCTATTAAAACATGGCCAAAGGACTTGAATAGATATTTCTTCAAAGAAGATATATGCATAGCTAGTAAGTACATGAAAAGATGCTCAACATTAAGAACCATTAGCAAAAATGCTAATCAAAACCAAAAAGAGATACCACTTCATACCTACCAGGATGGCTATAATCAAAAAATGGAAAATAACAAGTGTGGAGGAAGTGAAAAGGCTGGAACCCTATACATTATTGGTGGGAACTTAAGTTGGTGCAGGGTCTATGGAAGGCTGTTTGCTGGGTTCTTATATTTTAGCTGTATTTAAAAGCTAAACATAGAATTACCATATGAACCAGCAATTCCACCTCTAAGTATATAGCCAAAGGAATTGAAATCAGGGATGCAAACAGATATTTGTATGCCAATGTTCATTGTAGATTTAGTCACAATAGCCAAACTGTGGGCAAACTGAATGTCCAACAACAGATGAATGGATAAACAAAATGTGGTCTACACATACAGTGAAATATTATCCAGCCATAAATGAATGAAGTTCTGATACATGCTATACCATGGATACGCCTTGAAAACATTACACTATGTGAGACACAAAAATAAGTCAGACACAGAAGGGCAAATATCGTATGATTCCACTTATATGAAATCTCTAGAATGGGCAAGTTCATGGAAGCGGAAAGTAGATTTGAGATTACCAGGAGCCTAGGGGAGGGGGAATAGAGAGTTATTCCTATAGTTACATAGATTCTGTAAGGGACTATGAAAAAGGTTTTGGAAATAGTGGTGATGGGTGTACAACATCGTGAATGTAATCAATGCTATGGAATTGTATGCTTAAAATGGTTAAAATGACAAATTTATATATGCTATATATTTTACCACAGTTTACAAACATGAATGATGTGATGTAACATACCAAAATCCACTGAATTGTACTCTTTAAGTGGATAAATGTTATGGCATGTGAATTGTAACTCAATAAAGCTGTTTAGAAAAGGAGAGATTTTGAAGGTATTGATAGAATCAGTAGGAAACTGTGTATGGGTGATGTAGAGAATATTTGTCATTTTTTATGGCCACTTGGCAGCTGGACTGCTTCCTATGTTTAGGAACGGAGCCTGCCTCCTATTACAGAAGTTGAAAAACCATCCAATCATTTTCCCAACCTCCTGGTAGCCAGGGCCCTGGTACATGATCTCTGCCAATCAGAAATACTGACTGTCAGGCTTCCCTGCTGGTGCAGTGGTTAAGAATCTGCCTGCCAATGCAGGAGACACGGGTTTGATCCCTGGTCTGGGAAGATCCCACATGCCACAGAGCAACTAAGCCTGAGTGCCACAACTACTGAACCTGTGCTCTAGAGCCCACGACCACAACTGTTGAACCTGTGAGCTACAACTATTGAAGCCCACATGCCTAGTGCCTGTGCTCCACAACAAAAGAAGCCACCTCAATGAACAGCAGCCCCCGATTAGCACAACTAGAGAAAGCCTGCCTGCAGCAACGAAGACCCAATGCAGCCAATAAATAAATTTATTTTTAAAAAAAGAAAAGAAATACCTACTCTCTTTATAGTTCCTCATCCCCAGGTACTAATCAGAAAATGATTTGAAGCAGTAAAGTCATGCAGGTTCCTTCCTCATGGGGGTGGTGCCTGTGAAGGGGGCTACAACTCACCTGCAAGGGCATTGATTCTGATGGCAGCACTGACAGAGGAGACAGCAATGCCTTCAAGAGACCATTTCTGCAGTATGTTTTGGAGGAGGTATTCTGGCTCCACGTCCTTGAAACCTGGTTTGCCAACCTTCCCACAGACTCTGTGAGTTGCCTGATATGTTTAAAATAAACGACTGCGCTGCTTACATTAGCTAGAATTGGTCTCTGTTGCGTGCAACAAAATACCCTGAATGATATAAAAATTGGTCCTGAATCCTCAGGAAATTGAGTGAAATATAGGATAGATTTTTCTGGACAATATGTAACTTAAGGGAGTAAAACTTCAGCTAGTGTTAGAGAATTGGCCTTTGTAGATCGCTCATGAACTAGATTATCAGCTGTGGACACATGGAATACAGTACTCACTGAAGGCTGACTGGGGGGTCTGAAGGACCACTGTCAGGGGTTAGAATAGTGGGCATGAAGACATGACAAAATCCTAGCCCTCACCCCACCAAGACAAACTAGTCTCCAGTTTGCCAGCAGCAGTGACTAAAACTGAGCTGGTGTCAAAAGGAGTGGTCATCCAGCTCCCTTATGGCAGATTGATTAGATTGGGCCTTGGAGGGGGGCCGTGGTGAAATGGCACTCCGGCCCCACTCCAACCTCCTTTGAGTGTCCCTCCATGTACCTACAGAAGCTGAATTCCCCATTTTCTAATTTCTCTTGCAGCTGGGGTTTTGGATGCAAACTGAGAGAAAATTTGATGGTGCAAGAGGGGTGTGGCTCATCTTCCTGCTGATTTAGCAATTGCAGCAGGAAGAAGGTCATAGAGATGTTGGGGTTTTCTGTAGCAGAATCTCCAAGGCGCCTGACACTTTATTAGTCTATCAGTCAGTTGCATCAGAGTCTTTTATTCCAACCCTCACAGAACCCAGAATCCTCCAAGTGTTGATCATTTAAAGGACTAAGTGTCCAAGAGGGAAATGCTTCCACCAGTTGGCACTGGAATTATGTCTTTACACAAGAATTGAGACTGCCATCTGGCCATTTTAGGCTTCATATGACCTTCATTAAAAAGGTAATAAGTTAGGGACTGTGCCATTAGATGCAAGGACTGATCTTAATTATCAAGGGGAAAGGATGTTGTTACACATGGGAGGAGGGTAGAGAGTATGGATGGACTTGAGGGGTTTTCTGGGGATGCCTGATAACGCCTGATTTTCTTTTCCAATGGTATAGAAAAGAAAGGCTGAAAGTCTATAAAAGCACGACCACCAAAGGCTCAGATGTTTCAGAGATGACTGTTTGCATCAACCCACAGGATTAACTGAGGGATGACAAGAGAAAGGGAATAAGAATTTTAGGAATCGCTTATTAGATTTGCTTATTAGAACTTTGGAATGGTTGCAAAAGCACTGACCATAAAAGTTTCCTGTATTTTCTTCCTTATGTTTCAAGCATAAATAAAATTGTTGTATGTAATTTTTCTATTTTTTCTTTTAAACCATTAAGAAGAGGTTTTTTTTCTTTTATTGAGATATAATTGACAATGTATAAGTTTAAGCTATACAGCATAATGACTTGACTTACATATATTGTGGAATTTTTCTCTTTTTCTATCTTCTTTCTCCAACTTACAAAGGACATGTTGGTGCTCTATTTAGTCTTTAGATTACATAAAACAGAGATGTGGTCATTTTAGAAAAAGAGCAGAAATGGTCATTATCTAGAGATCCTGTATTTGGTGCTACATGCAGAAAAAGATTAGACTTTGGAGAGATAACAAATGTGTGTGTGTGTGTGTGTGTGTGTGTGTGTGTGTGTGTGTAATGAGGGAGAGTTGCACTATGTTAGGAAGAAGCATTTTTTAAGAAGCATTTTGTAAAAATGTAAAGAGGGTATATTGAGCAGTCAAGGGATGGACTGTGGATATGTAGGTAATATGTCCATTCTCTTTGGCCACCTGGCATCTGAGTATCATTCCTACGTTTGAGGAATGTACCATCTTTTGATACAAAGCACTACTCTCACTCTGAAGCAAAAAATGTCAGACATCTACTTCCCAGCTCTCCTTGTAGTATATGTCACTTGCATGTGACCTATACTCTATTAGTCAAAAGCACTGTTTTCCCCCCTACCCCACACCAATTCCTTGGTTGTAAACTAGCAATAAAAATAATCAGGTACTACACAGGTTATATTCTGGTGAAGGTGTTAACAGTGGCATCAGTTGTGATTTTAGCAGTGGCATCCATGTTCTAGGATCAGAAATGTTAGTGATGCAAACAGAGGTATCTGTGCCCGGATTCAGTGGCAGTTCTACTGGTTGACTGGGCATTGACTCTGGCTCTGTAACTTCTAAGATGCACTGTTGTTCTCCAATCTTGTTGTAGAATCCGTGAGATACTGAAAGTCCTAATAAAATCCTTCCCACTCAGATTAACTAGAGTTTGTTTCCCTGGCCAGCAGCTCAGAACCCTCACTGACATAACAGGTGAGGGAAGAGTCAAGGATGAGAGTTAGATACCCAGTGGCTTGTGCAACCTGGTAGATAGTGGTCCCATTGTCTGAGATGGATACACAGGGATTGCTGCAGGTTTAAGTAGGGGTGATGATGAGATTAACTTTGCACAAGCTGAGTATGAGTTGTCTTGGAGACAGCCAATGGATATGTTCAGTAGGCATTGGGTATGCCAGTCTTGTCCACAGGAGAGAGATTTGAACTAGACATAGATTTGGATTCACCAGCAAATAAAGGGCAAAGTGGAGCCTGGCAAGTGTATGAGCTCTCCAGGGTAAGTGTATAGAATCAGAAGAGGGATTAGGGATTCTATAATTAGATGATGGATCCTACAAGAAAGATGTAAAAGTCAATGGACACTAAGATTTTGTGAGGGCACAGAAGCCAAGGCTTACCTGTGTTGAGCATCACTGACTGAACATCCAGTGGGATAATGATGGGATGTGTGCCTGGTGTGTACTGCTAACCCTCCCAGGAACACTCAGAGAAATGGTGAGGCTGAAGGCAGTGTGCAGTGGAATATGATGAAAGGAATCCCACCCACAGCACTGCAGGACACCAGGGCTACCTACAGCAAGGATGGCAGGCAGATTCCTGAAATTGCTCTTTCAGTCATGTGATTCTGTTCCTTTGTTATTGAAGTGAGTAGGAGGTGAGCAACCTAACCAGATTATAATCACCTGTTTGAAGAAGCTTTAGTGTGACGGTAGGAGAGTTTTAGGAAAGGAGATGAAGAGAGAGTGTACAGTTGAGGGAGGAATAATTCAAAATGTGGGAGAAAATAGGGTGACAAATTTATTATGGTTTTCACATGGAAAGTCCCATGAGCCTAGGAAACCATCTCATTCCACAGTAGACAGGATGGTTGTTTATTCTAAATTCAGATGCTCATGATACCTGGTTAATATTGAATGTTGGAGAGAGGAGCACTCAGTTACTAAGTAAGGTCCTGGGGACTGAGACAGAGCTCAAGAGGAAGACAGCTTAGACAGGAGAAGCACCTCTACCTTGGTGATGGAGAAACAGAAAGTAGTGTGTGTATTTGGGTAACCCTGCAGTGATGGAAAGTGGTAGGAAATGGAGGGAGTTTATTTATCTTTTCTCTGTGAGATTGCAAGACATGAGGTTACTTCCTGGGTCTGAGCAGGGAGGTGATGAGGAAGAAGGTCTGAGGAAAGCAGAAAAGGTTTGCAGTCATCTTCTGACAGGAGAACAAGAACTTTTTAGAGACGCAACTGAAGTTAGATTTGATGATATGTGGTCATTCTCCTTAAGTATTCTTTCCTCCTTCCACAGACTCCAGGAAAATGGTGAAAGGCATAAGTTTCTAAAGGTGTTAACCTTCCAATACAAAGGAGATGGGAGCAGAATTATCCAAAGATGAAATATTTCAGCAAACTTAGTGGTGAGAGAAACTGTTCTTGCAGAGTGGAGGTGGCTACCCCACAAGTGCCCACAGAAAGGAGTTCAGTGAGAAGGTTCTCAGTTTCCACTTTGTAGATACCAGGAGACTCGGGGCCAATAATAGGCATATGGGAGGTGAAGTAGGGAGCTACTGGCCGACAGTATTAGTTGAAAGTCTGGATATAAAGTCATTTTTATTCTTCAGGCTTCTCCTGCCCCATCACCAGGAGGCTGAAGGATTCTCCTCTGGAGAAACTAAAAGAAAGACTTTCATATCTTCATATTTGCTAGTTTGCATACCTTACCATATGTAAGCCCCATGGAGAGTCTGGGAGGGACATTTCTACAAAGGATACTTGGGGTGCTACTACACACAAAAAAATAAATAAATAAGAACAGGTACTGGGCAGAAAACATCCATCTATCACTGGGGGTGGGTGATATCTAAGCTAAACCTAAAGAAAGAGAAGGAGAAAGCCATACAAAGTATTGGGTAGAATGTTCCAGGCAGAGGGAACAGCATATTCAAAGGCCCTGGGGTGGGAAAGAGATTAAAATAGTTTAAAAACTGAAGGAAGAAGAGTGTTGCTGGTGTCTAAGGACCAAGAAGAAAAGTGTGAGATGAATTTGAGAGACAGAAGGGACCAGGGTTTTACAGACCCTTGTGGGTCACAGTTAGTGTGGTTTCTCTCCTGCATATGATGAGAAGCAACTGAAGGAGCGCTGACCAGAGCCTATTTCTTATTCCATATTGAGTTAGGCTGTTGTGAAGATGAAGGTGGCTTGGCAAGGTGATGGCAGTGAGGATGGAAAGACATGGCTAGATACAAGGTGTGATTTGGAGGTCCTCTTGCTGTACCTTGGTTCCTCTAGAGTCTGTCATTACCCAATAGCCAGGAGGATGGCCTTAAACTGTAAATCAGGTAATGTTTGTTCAGTGAATGAAGGTCTGATATACAGGTGGTTTACTTAGATAATTAAGCAAAAAGTACCATAATATGTTTTATTTAATGTAATAAGTACTCAATACAGAATTTACATATGAGGCACCTGAAGCCCAGAGAGGTCAAGCGATTTGCCTGAGGCCACACAGCTGGTAAGTGGCACAGCAGCTCTAGATGCATGTTCTCAATCAATACTCTGCGGCCTCTCTTCACATACCAAGTTCAGCCATTTTGACAAATTTAAAATAAATGATTTTTTGATACAAACAGCTCATACAACCCAATAACAAAAACAAAAAAACAACAAACAAAAACCCCAACTGAAAAATGGGCAGAAGACCTAAAGAGACATTTCTCCAAAGAAAACATAGAGTTGGCCAACAGGCATGTGAAAAGATGCTCAACATCACTAATTATAAGAGAAATGCAAATCAAAACTACAATGAGGTGCCACCTCAAAGTGGTCAGAATGTCATTAAAAAGCCTACAAATAATAAATGCTAGAGAGGGTGTGGAGAAAGGGTAACCCTCCTACACTGTTGATGGGAATGTATGTTGGAACAGCTACTATGGAGAACAGCATGGAGGTTCCTCCAAAAACTAGAAATAGAGTTGCCATATGATCCAACAATCCCACTCTTGGGCATATATATGGACAAAATCATAATTCAAAAAGATACATGCACCCCAATGTTCATAGCAGCACTATTTACAACAGCCAAGACATAGAAACAACCTAAATGTCTACTGAGAAATGGATGAATGGAATACTACTCAGCCATAAAAAGAATGAAATAATGCAATTTGCAGCAACACAAATGGACCTAGATATTATTATACTAAGTGAAGTCAGAAGTAAGTCAGAAAGAGAAAGACAAATACCATATGATATCTCTTACATCTAAATTATGGAATCTAAATTATGACACAAATAAACTTATCTATGAAACAGAAACAGACTCACAGACATAGAGAACAGACTTGTGGTTGCCAAGGGGAAGGGGGTAAGGGAGGGATGGATTGGGAGTTTGGAATTAGAAGATGCAAACTGTTACATATAGAATGGATAAATAACAAAGTCCTATTGTATAGCATGGGTAACTATACTCAATATCCTGTGATAAACCATAATGGAAAAGAACATGAAAAAGAATGTGTATATATATATGTATATATATATATGTATAACCAAATCACTTTGCTGTACAGCAGAAATTAACACAACATTGTAAATCAACTATACATCAATAAAATAAATTTTAAAGTAAAATAAAATGATTTTTTTAAAAAAACTGAAACATATTGGATACTGAATCATTTGTAAGAAAAAATCAAGGGATGGGTTTGTAAAAGAGGCTGGATTGAGAACGAAGTTTCAAGTACAAAATTTCAAAGGAAATTTTTAAGCAATGTAACATCTACGATGGTATTCAGGAAATTACAGCAATAGGCCAATTACGACAGCTTGCAGGGGCAAGCAACAAGCCAAGATAAGGTGGCTAGGTTTAAGCAAAAAAATAATATGCATATTGGGCGGGCAAGAGGCAGACAATAAGTGCCAGAGGCAGGAACTACAGTTGTTAATCAGAAGAAAAATTCTGCACACAGCCTGCCTCAAGGTTACCTGGCAGATGGTGGTCTTGCAGACAAGACAACCTTGGCAAGGAAAGTTAATCACCCTAAGCCAGGAGCAGCGCTTCTCTGGGGGAATGTGCAAAGGTGCAATGCAACTTTAAAATACCAAAGCATCCTTTCATTCTAGTTTTAGAATTCAGAAATATGGTCTCAGGAAATAATACAGTTCCTTCCATTCAGACTCAGGACAAATGAGGTGTGAGCCCCAGTTTCCACATCTGTCAACAAGTGGACTCTAAACTCCTTTTGGCTTTAATGGGGATCAATCACCTTGCTGCCCTGCTTATGTGTCAAATGACTGAACTGGGATTTTGCTTGTTTACAGACCTTCATTTTTAAAAATTACAAGTCTCTTTGAGATATATATCTTTTGTCAAATGATGTTACCTCTTGAAGTACAGATAATAAAAAGTGAAGTGTGCCTCTGTCCAGAGTTTCTGCAGACATAATACACGTTTTATCTTCAGAAAGAAGTGGGATCATGTTACCCTTACGGATCTATTTGACTTACTATAGTATTGCCATCTTTCAACATCAATATAAGTAGAGCTACTTCTTTCTAATAGCTGCTAAGTAGCCCATTGTATGAATGTATCATCATTTATTTAGCTAATGACCTGCTTACTGGCACTAAAATTGTTTCCAATTTTTCCTCCTACAAATATGGCTACAGTCAATATCCTTCCATCATGCATCTTTGCTCATTTTTGTGATTATTTCTATGGGACAAATTCTGAGAAGTGTGTTGCTAGTTCTGTGAGACAAATTCTAGGAAGTGTATTGTAGGTTAAAAGGTGGGGATATTTTAACAGCTGATACATACTCCCAAAATTCACTTTTAAAGTTTATATCCATTCACACTAGACTCCCTGACACTCTTGCCAACAATGGAGATTATCACATTCCATCGTTGCCAGTTGGATAAGTAAAAAAAAAAAAAACTCATTTTAATGTTATTTTCTTCATTATTAATAAAGTTATTCATGTTTTCACATGCTTTAAAGTCATTTGCATTTGATTTTTTCAAAATGGGTTATTCATATCTTTTGCCTATTTGCCTATTGGACATTGATCTTTTTCTGTGGGTTTATAAGAACTCATATTAAAAATATTAACCCTCTATTGAGAACAAAAATTATAAATAAATATTTTTCCCAACTTTTTGCTTTTAACTTTGTTTAGGGTGTCCTTTATCAAACAAAATCTGCTTGATTTTCACTTAATTAAATATGTTTACCTTTTCTTTTACAGCTTCTGGGTTTCACATTATGCCGGACCCCTAGATTAGAAACCTGTTCTCCCATATTTTGTTTTAGTAATCTTACATGTAATTTTAGAACTTAAATCTTTAATCACATGAGAATATTTTTATGTTTGGAACAAGGAGAGGGAATAACCAATGATCCCAACATGATAAATTGGGATAAAGTATAAATAAATACTTTGAATCAGTTCTCTCAACCACCATTTTACCTGGCTTCTATTTGGGGAGATTGAAAAGCTAAAGAAAACATTTCCTAGGCTCCCCCAAAACTGAGGTTCTGGAAGCAAACTCTGTTCCATTATTTAGATGCATTCATGAGAGATTCTGGAGGGCAGAAGACTGTCACCTTCCTAACACTCTTGAATGTTGCCATTAGCAAGGGAGCTCAGAAAACGTGAAGCTTTCTTGCATCAGTGCTCCAGGGCCTACCTGCCAGCTTCCTGGGAATCAAAAAGCAATGTGATAAGGACAGCTTCTTAATGTGACCTCTTATTCCCAGACCAAGCTTTAGACACCACAGTCCAGTCTCCTGAATGTGAGAGGTAGTTGCAAAGCCAAGGCTTCTTGTTTCTGGCACAGCTTCAGTGGCAATGTCTAAGTTAGCTCCAGTGGCTCCTGTCAAATCAGTCCTGTTTATGCTGAGTCATTCCAGGAGATCCAGCCTTGAAAATACTCCTGTAGCCCCCCCAACAGTGTTGGAGACTTCTAATTTCCTATACTAAGTCACCTTCTGTCCAAAATACCAAGAGCAACTTCTATTTCCTGCACTCAACCCTGACTGATATGGTCTTTAATTTAAATGATTTTATTTATCCTATATGGTTTTACATTTAGATGTGAATCTATTTCTTGAATTTCAGTTCCATTTCATTGATCAATTTGTCTTTCAATGATGCCACATTGTTTTAATGAGCACAACTCTAATATTTGGTTTCATAAATCAAATAAGCCACCACATTTCTTTTTTTCCCAAGTCAATTCAATTATTTTGAAATATTTATCCATCCAATGGAAAATGAGAATCAACTTTTCAAGTTTCTCAAAATATACATTGAAATTTTGATTACGTGGGGTTAGAGTTATTGGTTAATTTGGGGATAATTGTCATTTTTATAATATTGACCCTTCTAATCCAGAAATTTGTTCAGTACCTCCACTTACATGTCTCCTGTTGTGCCATTATTCAGTGTTTATTTTTCTCTATATAGATCAGCTTGTACCTTTCTGTTAGACATAGTATTAATTATTTAATGGCCTTTTATTATGAGTAAGATATTTCTCCCAATTATATTTTGAGTATATTTAAATATAATATTTTAAACTATAATAAAAAGAGTAACATTTATTAAGCACTTTCTAGGCACCAGAAGTGTTATTTATGTTATGTTTTACATGTCATTCAGATACAAATGATTGTAGTTCACAAAATAGTCACCCCTTCGCTTAAATAAATCCAGATTTGTTTTTCTCATGCTCAGGAGGCCCAGAGGTAGGAAAATAGTTGCGGACACTGACCTTTTCCCTCATGGTCAAATGAATGCCACAGTTCCAGTATCTCATCCATTTTTAAAAAGGCAGGAAGAAAGGAAAACAGGAGGCACCTGTGACTTCTTCCATCTCTTGGACCAGAATGGTGTCAAATAGCCACCCTACCTCCAAGGAAGTCTATGAAAGTATGTAACACTTGCAAATCCCAAAGTAGACAGAGCTAGAGGGATGAGCTTAGAATTGGGTGTTGAGTGAAAACAAAAACTCCCACTCATGATATCCTCACCAAAACCTCTGAGGGCAGCAGAATCATCATTCCACATTTACAGATAAGGAAACTGAAGCACAAAGAGTCTTAGCAATTTGCCCAGGACCGTGCAGCAGTGAGTGGCAGAGTGCATGCTTTTTGCCACTCTATTATAAATGTCCCCTGTGTATAGGAAAACCATTGTTTTTATTTATTTTTTAAAATTTTTTTATTTTTTTTTATTATTTTGGGGGTACACCAAGTTCAATCATCTGTTTTTATACACATATCCCCGTATTCCCTCCCTTCCTTGATTCCCCCCCCCCGAGTCCCCCCCACCCTCCCCACCCCAGTCCTCTAAGGCATCTTCCATCCTCGAGTTGGACTCCCTTTGTTATACAACAACTTCCCACTGACTATCTATTTTACAGTTGGTAGTATATATATGTCTGTGCTACTCTCTCGCTTCGCCTCAGTTTCCCCTTCACCCCCCGCCCCCTCCCATACATTGTACCCATTGTTTTTAAATACTAATATTTTGTCCAGCTACATTGCTGAACTCTCCTTTTTTCTCTACAAGCCTTAGTCTTCCTACTTACTTTAGGTAAATGGGCATATTGAATCACAGCTTCCTTGTAATTGTGAGAATACTTATTCTTCCTGTCTCATTGCTTGTTGTTGTTGTCAAATAATAATGGTTATTCTTGTTTATTTTTCTATTTAAAGGGAAGGCTTTATCATGTCACTGTTAAGTAAGTGATTAAAACTGTCCTGAAAAAGAATAGTCTTCAAATAATCTATAGTAAAAATAGATATTTTTCAGTAATAAGAAATCTTCTTTTCTAGTTGATACTTTAAAATGTTTTCTTTTTATCACAAGTGTCCATATTTCTGACTAGTCTCCAGTAAACAAATGCATATCATACCCAAAAAGTGTGCTGAAGAGGACCTACAGGACGCTTTCCAGACAAACCTCGTGCTTTTTTTCTTTTTCAGCTCTGCCTACTTACTTCCTGACAAGAAACTAAACAACATTACTGGAGTATATAGGAAAGGACTCTCCTAGTCCTGTGAGAGATAAGAAAACTGGATACCAAGTTCTCTGCAAGACTTAAATCATTGTTTTTCTCTGTTTGCTACTTTCCACGAGGTATATATTATCAAGAAACCTATCTGTGAGGATACTGCTGCATTTTATATTTTCTACAGTTTCTGGAAGAGAGAAAAAACTGGCTGTCAGTGTCTGGGTTTCTGAGAAATTGGAGCCTGAGGCTTTCTTGGGAGGTACAACCCTAGAACTGCAAGAGTGGGGTAGCGGGCAGGAAAGCCACGCAGAGCAGCAGGGAAAGTAATAGGCGGTGATGTGTTACCAAGCTGACGGGAGCTTCCCAAGCAAACCCTGCCCTTGCTCAGTGATGTGGAGCACCATGACGCTAAGCATTGTGGGTTCCATGCCATCTCCTGCCTCTCACCGCCTTAAAATTCACCACACAGTGCACCAACTCCCCTGCACTTTGGGGTTGTGCTACTTGCCCCACAGGCAGCCTATGGGAAGAGCAGGTCCCAGCTGCTATGCTTGTCTGAGTTCCTAAGTGCTGGAGCCCAAACACCTTTAGGATCTGCCAGGTCAGACCTGGTGCATGGAAGAAGGCAGGATAAAGCCAGCCACACCCCCACGGGGGGCGGAGACAACTGGTGGGTGGGAAAGGTGACGGTCCCCTAGACAGGTTCTCTCCACGTGGCAAGCAGCCAAGGCCTGGGGTAGCTGAGGCTGAGGGAATCCAGAAAGAGCCCACACTGGGACTTTGTACAGCGGCTGTTTTTCTAAGGGGAGTGGATATCTTCTCGCACTTTAGGGGGAAGTCCTATGTGGCACAAGTCATGCGGCAGCATGAGTCCTGCTTTGGGAAACACCCACAGATGGCCAAGAGCAAACAGGTCAAGGTACAGCACATCCCAGGTAAGAACACTGCCGGGAGGCAGAAGCCAAGTGGGCCTCGCTTGGGTTAACGCTTTCAAGTCCAGTTCCATACCATACTGTACAGTCTCCAGCTGGGCTGTGTCCCCACGTCGGGTGAAGGCACATGTTGTGTAACTGCACAGGATCACGGGTTTCCCATGTGGCGCTGAGCTCTTGGGCAGTCCAACGGGGGCAGCCTGAGTCCGAATCCTGGTCCCAACACCTCTCACCTCTGCATGGGTGAAATACCTTAAAACAGGTGACACCTGCCGAGCAGTGTGGGCACACTGTGGTGCCTTAGGGGAATCTGTTATTCTGGTGGCCTTGAGAGGGACAGAAAAACTGTGGCATTCACAAAGCATGGTACTGGGTGTTTGGCACCTTGTAATGCGCCACACACATTAGTTCCAGCTTAGGTTTGGGACCTCTTTGAAGAATTTTCAGCTCTGGGAGAGTAAACCAACTCATGCACCAAGATTTCACCCTCACAAGGACCCAGGAAGCTCTGGGGAGGCATAAATCCCCAGGGAGACCTCCTCCCTGCCCTGATGGTGGCGCCTGCACTGGCCTTCCAGAAACCACACAGCTTCCTTCCCTGGAGCAAAACCAGAGCATCTCATGGGAGACTCCAGGAGGCCCACAGCTCAGGGCCCCAGAACACCCGACATCTGGCACTCCCTGGTCTTCAGAGACCACCATGCTTACCAGGCCCCACTCCATGGTCTCTGCCCCCTTCCTGCCCACAGGCAATGGCTTGAGGAGACCTGTCTCCTCCGGGTCCACTATGCCATCTTCCTTGTCCCCATTGTTCCATGCCTTGCCCCCTCAGCTCTTTACACCTGAATGAAGAACCCATTTCTAGTTTTCTCCCATCCAAGCTGACCCTGCTTGCCACTCCCAGCTGGCCCTGATTGGTGCACAGCTCTAAGCGAACGCCCATCCCTTTGTTTCCTTCAGAACTGCAGGTCCAGATGTCTGAGAGCTGAGAGGGGCTATCTGGGGAGCAGTGAGGCCTGAGGGTCTTCTGCCACAGTTGGGTGAGAAAAACAGCATGTGTACCAGAGCCCCATGGTTTGGCATCCTGTCTCTCTGTGCCTGTGTGTCTGAAGTTACTTCCATCCTGACCAATGCTAGTGGCTTGTATGCCAGGCACTGCACTTGGGGATGTTCATCCATCCCCTCACTTCTTCCTCTCAACAACGCTATGATCAAGTACAATGTCACTATCATACTACTTTCCAGATGAGGAAACTGAGGCACTGGGGTTTCACGTGACTTATCCAGGACTGTCCAGCATGAGGTTGAGACCTATGGAATCCTAGGCTGTCGAGCTCTAGAAACCAAGCTTTCGACCACTTCCCCACACTGATTCTTCATGTGTGACATTTTGTGTAAAAATGTGTTTAAAACATTGTGTCACTTTTTTAGACTTTGTTTCCCAAGCCATCTATGCTCCTGCCTGCCTGAATAAGGCACAAGTCTCATCGGTGTGACCACTCAGGGTTCTCCAGGCCAGGGCCTGGTCCACCTTCCTCTCCTGTTCTCCCGCTGCCAGACTTCGCACACCGCAGGCACCCGTCAAGTTCTTCCCTGGCCTCACAGCTCCCCCAGCCTCCCTGGATAACCAACCTCCGGGCTTTGGTAGACAGGTCCTTCCATTCAGTAATCTGACCTGTCTGTCAAACGCCCACCCATCCTTACAAACTTTGGTCATATTCCACCTCTCTCAGGAAGTGTTTCCATTTCCCTTCAGTGAGATGTGGGCTCCTTTCCTTGGAACCTGTCTTAGCACATGGTCTGGGCTTTCCAATGACAGTTATATATTGTGATGCCTTTGGTGTGATGCTTCTTACTCTCCCACTGACCTCTGGGGGCCTGGCTCAGCTCCTGGCCCCTGGTCAGGAAATGTGCATTAAGTGGAGGAATGTATGTTGATAGTAGTGAGAATTTATTGTTCTTGTGAAGTTTATAACCGGTCGATGAGATAAAAGCTAAAGATTTGAGGGCACTGTGTTATTTAGCTACTGCTACAATTACGTTGTGTTATAACCCCCCCCCCCAAATTTTTTTTTTAATAAAATAAATGGAGGAGTAAGTGAATGAGCTTATAGTCTAGGACAGGCACAGGACCTCACTCACCTTTTCCAGGAATGCATCAATAAAAGATGCTCAATTAACATAAGAATTAATGAAAAAAAAAGAATTAATGAATTTCTGTCCCTATCCCCCTCTGGTATGCTCTCTTCAAGATGTCGGCAATCACTTGTTCAAGTCAACTGATTGAGGGGCCCACACTGCACACACACACTCACAGTCACCAAGTCCCACATGTACACAAGCTTCTTCGGCTGATAATACCATTTCCCTGATACAGGTGGGTTTTGATTGGGTTAATAATAATCATACTGAATACGTATCACTATCTCATATTGGACACTTTCCTAAGCAGTTAGCAGATCTTAGCTCAGTTTATCCTCAGAACAGCTTGTTGAGATTGAGTATATTATTATCAGTGGTTGCTAGAAGGGAAACTGAGGCAGAATGCAGTTAAGGAAAGTATCTTGCCCCAGCCATACAACCTGTAAACGGCGGGGCTGGGACTCTGACACACCACTTGTCTGCTCATAGCCACTGGGTTCTACTGCCTGTTCATCTGGGGGACTGGCTGAGAGCCTGCTTTCCTGTCATCCCAACAGGTTACCAACACGGAAAAACCCTCCAGAAATGTGTGTGCACGGCTTGAGAAGATCATCACACAGCAGGAGCTGAATTAACATCTTAAGCACTTCTGCTGAGTTGCTCAGAGTTTATTAAACTGGAAGTTTCTCAGAAGACCAGAAATGTGGTCAAGCACCCAATTTCCGGTCTTCTAGTGCATTTACCAAGCTGATAACATTCATTTTAATCTCTTGCTGAAACAAACCACACCTGCAGAAGACAATTTTTGTCTCTAAATTGTCATTGTGCACATTTCACAGTGTAATTTCCTCTGGTGCATGTTACAATTAGGCAAAGTGAAGGTTATGGGTGGGCCAGCATTAACCTGGGGCTGCTTCTCGGTAAATACCAGATTTGCAGGGTTCCCTTTCTGTCCTGCATGTCTGTGGCCCATGCAGAAGAATCACCCCATTGCAATGCCAGGAGGAATGCTATAGAGAATCTGCTTCAACTCCCTCGGGTCTCAGATGAAGGAACAAGGTTCAGAGAGATGGAATGTTTCCCTTAGTCAATCTGGGGTAAGGAATTCACTAGAACCCCGGCCTCTTGAGTTGCAGCCTTGGCTCTTTCCAGTGAACTACCCTGTACGTGACCTTGCAGAAATGCTTAGATAAGGTTTGCCCCCGTGGCTGGAGCTGCATTGCACTGTGGACGTGTCATCTCTTATTCTTAGTAAAATGACTTTTGTTAGAACACATTTCACAATTTTATATTTCACACTCTCGTAACTCTGCTAACTGTGTCCCAGGCGCCAGCTAACTGCTGCCACATGCTTGCTCCATCACTGGAAGTTTTGCAATGAACACAATTAGCTGCTTCCCAAGTCCTGACCACTTTTAGTATAGTCCCCTGCCTATCATCCACTTTTTTGTTAGTTTCCTTTATTTTGACACCTTTACTCACGTAGACCATTTAATCTGAGTGAACAAAAATGCTAATTGAAATGTGTACCATCTGTAGTGGCTGAATTTAAAGACGTGTTTCAATTTTTGTAATGGCGTACTTGCAATCTTCTCTCTTCGTTTGCAAAATCACCTCTTTCTGGTCTTTTCCTGAGTCTTTTTGGAAATGCTTTGAAATGTATTCAGACCATCAGCTGCTTTTGTCTGGGGAAATCATGTAGCCAGTGTAGAGATCTAATTTCTTTCTTAGCTTGAGCAAGCGCCGTTTAATAGGACACATTTCAACTTGCCATACTTTAAAGGCTGTACTTCTATGGGGAGTGTTATTTGACCATCTTCTATTACCCAATTTCCCACAAAAACTAGTTTTTGAAGAATAAGGCCAAGCATGCTAATGGAACCATGTGGCAGAAGCTTAGGGACTAAGCAGCTGAGGCTGGAAGACAGAGTGGAAAGTCTGAACACTCACAATATCTGGGCTGGGCCAGGTAGGGGGCAGGAGACAAGAGAGGGTGGAAATTTGGTAGAGGAAGGAATCCAAAGGAGTAATGAGGATTTGATGATTGAGGAAAGGTCAAAGGAAAAAAGGTAAGAATGAATCAAATAAGTCAAAAGAAAAAATGTGAAAAGAAAAAAATGCAGAAAGAATAAAGGTCAACAACAGGGGAGGAATGAAAAGGGAAGGAGTAGAGCAAGGCTAAGGACTAGAAATAACATGAAGTACAGAAATAAAATAAAGTCCACGAGGGAAAGAAAGAGATACCATTCCAGGAAATTTCTGCCCAAACACTCAATGACTCATTAGGTCAAAGCCGAAACACCACCAGAAATCGCATACTGATGGGTGTGGGCAGGCCTCCGGCCGGTGACCAGCACTGACAATTGCTGCCACTCTAGCTCACATGTTAAAGCCCCAATGCAAAAACAAAACAAAACTATAACCTATGGATTCCTAGAAATTGTTTCACCTTCTGTCCATGAAGTTTAATAAAAGGACACAAGAGACTCAAAAAGCACCATGTAGTGGAAAGACAAGGGTTCTGGACACAGGAGCCCTGATGCTGGCTGTGGGGCCCTAATGGTCACCAGGGGACTTTTAAGCTGTGGAAAGTTTTCTGCAAAGAAATCCAGAGGCCAATATCTAGAACCCATAAGGTGGAGCTGTCCAACCTGGATCACTAGGTAGGGAGCCTGCCTTTCAGCTTCCAATGCCTCTCTTCCTCGGGCGCATATCTGCAGAACTCCTCCATCAGAGGGCAGAATGTCCAGCCTCCATCTCTCTTAGATGGGGCATTTTCTCTCTTTCTGCCACAGCCCACATGCAGCGAACCTGAATTCTCATTAGATATCCCAGTTTGCAGCTACCCCTGCCTGAAGAGGCTCTGGATAAAAACTTCTGGATACCTATGTCCTGTTAGGTATTGTCTCCCTCGAAACATCTGCAGTTGTAGGGTGCTTCCCATCTCAGGAAGGAGAGGCCACATTCTTAGTCATTCTGCTCTCGAGTTATTGCTGTTATATTTGCTTAATAAGAAAGTGTGTTGGTAGTGTAATCAGATGAGGTTGAATGTGGCTATCTTCTGCCAGAAGTTCTCATCCCAGTCCTGACCTTCTCTTCCCTCATCCCTCTCCCTGCCCCTAGCACTGAAAGCAACTGAGGATAAGAAAGTTTTGACTTCATCACTTCAACCAGACCCCTCCCGGAAATCTGGTAGCACCCTGCTCTACACTTCAGGCCCATGCTGACGGACGTCTTCCTGGAAGCCTTCCCTACCTGAGTAATTTGTTTCTGATGTTTTAGGTTTTATGCTGTTTACTGGTGTTAATCTGCAAGCGCCTGCCTAGTCTGTAAATGTTCTAGGATATAACATTGGACACATCACTTCTTGAGTCATGGGGACAGATCCTTTATCATATTGTTTAGTGGTTTCCTAATCACCAGGAGGAGCTAAAGAGTTATTTTCTAAGCTGGTATCACAGATACCTTTTACACTTCCCCTGATTTCCAAGTAAGATGGCAATTTAAAATGATGCACAAATACAATACAGACACAACCTAGAATACCCTCAAGTAATTAGAGAAGCATCAGATTTCAAAATTCAGCATAAAGAACAAGCTTCTAGGTTCAGAATTTTTCCACTATCACCAACTGGGGTGACTCCAAGCCTGTTACCTACCTTTCTTGAATTTCTAAGCTGTTTTTCTATAAAGCCATTTACTACCCACCCTATAACAGCTCTGGAATTCTATAAAATTATTTTAAAAGCAGAACAATGTGGAGAACATGTTTGTAGGTGGGTGTGGGGGGAGTATGCTCTGGATTTCTAGGAACCAGCTGCATTTCTAACCCTGAAAATGTAACTGACATGCATATGGTTTTAATTTCATCTAAGGGAGATTTTCAGAGCTATAGTGGACATTGTGAGGATTTGGGGGGAAAGAAAAAAAAAGGAAATGTATTAGTAAAAGTGAGAAAAGTGGAAAATATAAACCAAAATCAGGATTCATTTTCATCAAGGGAGTCAGCTCTTTGGAATAAATGTCTAACAGAGGTGACTGACTCAGAAGTCATACACAGTTGTGCTTCTTGAATTGGTGAGCATCTGGAAAGGTGGATTTGGGAAACATGCTAAAACCCATATTGCACGTCTACGTTGGTCAGGGTCCTGTTGGTAAATCTACACCTTCCCAGATGAATTGTGAACATGTGTGTTTCTGAACCACAACATTGTCCTTGAGGAGTAGTTTGAAATGTGAAGCCTTCCCAAAAGCTGATACGTGATAAGCACGTTTAAGCATCAGTCTTGGGGTACTTTTAATTCTGTGATATGAGAATGGGGAAGATAGAAGAGACAAACTTAGCAAGCAGATTTTCTATTGATGATGGACGTCGGTGATGGTAACTGGGGGAGAGGGGTGTTCACTCTCGGAAGGCATTCAGCCCAGCTCCCTCATAGTTCAACCACAGCAGGAGGTCCTTCTGCACCTGCCACATTCCCTGTTTGGGCAACTCTGTGCGTCACGATCAGGAATAGGACTCCCTTCGCAAGGGCAGGCACTGCCTCTCTACGTGTAAATGCGCCGTGTGTGTGCCACGTGCCTTTACAGTCTTTAGCTCGGTGACCTAACTCGGTGCGAGGTGTCCTTTCTCCCATTTATTTCACGTAGCCCTGGGATTTGCGGGAGAAGACAACCGCATCCAATTAGCGGCAGAAACGACAGACTCGCTCCTAGCTTCAAGATCCAGAAAAGAGACCCTGAGCGGCCGTCTCAAGCGCCAGCAGGAATCGCCAGCGGGCGTGCCAGGCCGAGGTTGCACCCCGCGGACCCACACCCGGGGCAGCCGCCCTCGGCGTGGCCGGGGCAGCGGGGGAGGCGGGGGGGAGCGGGGGTGGGGTGGGTGGCAGATGGACCTCCGCCAGCTTCGTTTCCCAGTCGTGTTACGCAACAGCTTTGCAGCCGTCATCTTCGTCCTAATTATGTAGGGGGCGGTGTGCGTGCGTTGCGCTTTCTCCCGCCCCCCGCCCCCCCACCCCCGGCTCCGGGCCGTCGCGCTCCCGGTGGGGAGACGCGCGGGGCATCGTAATCGCCGCCTACGCAGCACCGCCGGGCTCCGAACGGCCGCCCGGCCCCCCTCTCCTCGGCGGCCCGCCCCGAGGTCTGGCCTCTTGCCCGCGCCCCCGCCTCCCCTCTCGCCCACCCCAAGGAGGAGGGGTCCTCCCGGAGCGCGAGGGGAGGGGACGGCGGCAGTCCCTGCCACGCCTGGGCCGCGGCAGCCTGCGGCCCTCCGCCCGGTACCCGGCCGGCAACAGGTAGCTCGGCCGGCTGCGCGCTCGGGGAGACCGAACGCGCCTCCGTGAGTGAGCGAGGGTCGCCGGGCTCCGAGGGGCACCCCGGTGACCGAGACGACGGAGGCGGCGGTGAGGGGAGCGGGACGGCGAGGCGGGGGCCTCGCGCCCCTCCCCAGGCTTGTGCCGGCCGTTGCGCAACCCCGGAGCAGGCAGGGCTCGGGGCGCCGGGCGCGGGTCCTCCCAGAGCTCGGGCGGCGGCGGCGGCGCCCGGTAAGGGACGCGGGCGGCCGGTGGCGGCGCCGCCGCGAGGGGGAGTGAACGGGGGGGCGGGGCTTCGGAGAGCCCGCCCCTGCCGGCCGCGGCCATTGGCGGCGGGCTGGGGGGGCGGGGGCGGGCGCGGCGATTGGGGCCGCGGCCGCCCGTCACGGATGGGCTGGCGGGCGGCGACGTAGCGCCGCGCTCGGAACTGACCTACTAACACACATCTCCCGGCGCGGCCACGGCGCCCGCGGACCCGGCGCGCCGCCCGCCTCCCGCGCCGCGCCCTCGCTGCCGCCCGGCGGAGGCCCGGCCCGGACCCTGGTCCCCGAACGTCGCCGGCTCCGCTCCCGTCCCCCCGCCCCGGTTCCTTCTCCCCGCCGCCCCGGCTCGCCGCCCTGAGAGCAGGAACACGGTAAGCGCTCCGCCCACCGCCAGCCCGGGCCGGGCGCCCCGCTCCCCGCCCGCTCCCGGGGCGCGCGGCCGACGGGCGCGGGGCGCGGGCCGGGCTGTGCGCGGGGCTCGGCGGTGCGCGGGGTTGGCCGGCGGCTGCGAGTGTGCGCGGGGCATTCGTTACATAAACTTTTGCTGCCTTGTCAGGAGGGGACTCGCCACCTTAAGGTGGCTGCTTTGATTGCAGCGCCCTCCCTCCGGCACGTAGTCCGGGCTGGCTTGCGCTTCCCCCCCCCCCCCCCCCCCCAGCCCCGCGCCGCTGTTGCATAATGTCTCCTGATTTCAGGAAAATTGATGTTTTGGTGGAGAAGAGCGCCGGAGAGGCTGAGCGGAGACGGAGGCATCTCGTGGGGAAGGGCAGCGCTCTTTGCTTTCTCGTCCCTTCTGCGGGGCTGGCGGCGGCGGAGCGGAGGGGGGCTGAGTGATGGGGGCTGATCTGGATTTTCTCGTGGAGAAAGAGCGCCGGTAGCGTGAACGGTGACGGCATTCGGAGAATGCCTGCCCTGTGTTTGTTTGTGTCCGGGGCTGAGTCTGCACAGACGTTTTCCACCCTGTTTGTCGTCAGCGTGTTTTACCAGCGCTCGGGGAGGTTGTGGGATTTGTCCTTGCACACATTGCATAATCTGCCCCCGGTGAAATATTGGCAGGGATTACGGGCTGATGTGGGAATGTACGCGTACGTGTGCAATGATTTGGTCATCTTAGCGCAGCGTCGGACATCGGATCATTATTTACCTGTATACTACGTCCCAAATAAAAAGATGTATTTTTAAACACTCCTACAAAACATAAAAGGAGGAATTCCTCGGGTTGTGTTCTGATCTTCACTACGACCCGAGCCTCTTCCCTTAGGTGTTCCGAGCTATTATTTTTAAATCTGGGACAAACCATTGTGACGTTCACCTCCTCACCTTCCTAATTTTAATGCGTTCCATTTGATTAGCCCTTTTTCTCACCTTATTGTCATTGCTTTTTCAGACACAAGACAGATCACATAATAGTTTCCTGGAAATGTTGCATTATGTAACTGACGAATTTGCTGGCAGTGAGTATAGGAAGAGGGAGCTAATTACGTGATTTTATAATCTTGCTACAAAGAAAGTAGGACAGTCTCAGCCTTTAAAATCTCACTGTAACAGTTTTTTTTTTTTTTTTTTTTTTTTTTTTTTAGGATATTTTAATCAGGAAAGTAGATAACTGGGTAAGCATTGAGTTTGCTCATGCTGCCGAATGTATGTCTTTTGCCTTAAATGAAATGTGCTTTCTTCTCAATTTAGCCCTAACTATCACATTTTAACAATTGTGGCCTCGCAGCGCTATTTCTGGTGTTTTCTCCAGGGCTGTGTGCAAATACAAGTTCAAGGCCATTTGCTGTAGTTTTAACTCCACGCCTTCGGAGACCTTTGATAAGATTGTATTTTTAGGAAGGCATTTCGCAGAGCCCGGTGATTTGCTGAATGTTGACTCTCATTTATCTTTTTAAAGGACACTTTAGGAAAGTGCTGTTTCCTGAGAACAGCAGGGGATGGCCGAGTGTCATCCTCTGGTCTTGGCTTTTGTAAATAACAGCGACTGAGGTCACAGTATTTATTTCACATCGTATTTTTTTTTTCTCCGACCAGATATGATTTATGGGAAACAGATATAGGTTAGTAGATTGTATTTTTTGTGTGGATGCCCTAGTTTTATACATGTGAGGATTATATGAATATATAATGTACCCAGATTTTAAATTTGTTCCTGGACTCTTAAATAGTGTGTGTGTGAATATATGTATATGATGGTGTGTATATGTCAGATTTGTTCTCCCCGAATGTAATGTTAAAATAATTAAAGAGCAGGGTTGTGGAGGGGTGTTCGGCTGGGGGCGGGGGGGGGAGGAATGGACATATTACAGAGATTCACCTCTAGAACAAATTTACTACCCCAAGTAATTGAGGTCGCTTTCCAAGAAGCTAATATTGCTCCAGGCCCCCAATGTCAGACCCCGACCTACTTTGGAGCTCCGGCTGGGAGGCCTGCAGGGGGCCGCGTAGCGCCACCTTCCGATGGCGACCTCAGTGGTGCTCCCTTGCCTCCTGGCGCGCCCCTCCCTCCTGCGGGCCCTTGGGGTCTGGCGGGGGGGGTCTGGGGGGTTGCGGGCGGGGACCTCGGTCAGCAGCAGGGAGCGCCCTTGGGCGGCGCTTGGATGGGGGCTGCACGGTGGCCTGCGCTGCTCCTCCTCGCCCCCTCCCCACATTCCTTTGTTCTTGTGCGGGGGTCCTGGCGGCGCCGAGGCCCCGCTGCGCCGCCCACCCGGCGGGGGCGGGTCCTGGGGAGGCGCGGCGCAGGGGGGCCGCCGAAGGACCGCCGGGGATCCGGAGTGCGGTGCGCTCTGGGTTCCCTTCGGCGAGAGGAGGGGAGGAAGGGAGGGCAGCCGGAGCGGCGGGAGGGGAGCGGGAGGGACCGGAGGGACCCAGGGCGAGGCCGCTCCGCGCGGAGAGGGCAGCCCGGCGCCCTGAGCGGTAGCTTCGCGGCGGCCCCGCGCTCCACGGGCAGCTGCGAGGGCCTGCCTTCTTGCTTTCTGCGCGCTGAGCTTCTGTGCACCGCAGACACCTTTGTTTGAGGAGGCTTCGTTGTATGTTGCAGCCGAGCTCTTCTGATTGTCGTAAAGTGAAAAAGACCTAAGCAAACGTACAAATGTCAACAGACCACAGAAACGGGGGCGCTCCGGTGTTGACGGTGAGGACAAGGAGGACCGCAGCTTGACTGTAGCCAGTCGAGTCGATGTACTTTTTTTGAACCTTTAGTCTGTGCGGTCAAAGGCAAGAGAGAAGTCGAATCCTCCGGAGTTCAGAATTGAAAAAAACCAGAATACTTGTGTAGATGCCGCTGTTCTACCATATAAGACTACAGTATTTTCATCCTGGCAATAAGTCTTCTGAGGCTTTGCTCATGCGATAAATCGCAATAAATTCGGGGCAACGTCACAGATGTTCTCTGAAAGCGCATCAGCGCAAAGTGCTCTGTTGAAAAGTTGGCTTCTATGGGATCAAATCCTACACCCCTGTCCCCAGTGGTTTCTCTCTTGAGTTTCAGACCAGCCAGTAGTTAGGAAAGAGTGAAGTGCTAACGAAGAACCCAGGCTTTGGGCTCAGAAGAGCTGGGTCCCAGGCCCCAGCCTGTGATCTTGGGCAGTGCCCTGATTTCCGTAGGCCTCCAGGGTAGACTGAGGGAATAAAACCTGTTTAGCAGAGCAGTTGAGGGAAGCTCCGTAAATGCTTCCAGTATGAGTGACCAAGGACTATATATATATATTTTTTTTTCTTTTTTTAATTAAGGTATTCACCTTCATGTTTCACTGCCTAAGTCTCTATGCAGTAAGGATTGACGTTTGAATTAAGCCTATAGTTAAAGATTCTTCTTGAGATACTGTACTTCTTTGTTCTAGTAATGATTAATTTTTTTCTGAAAACTATTTGCCATTATGTTCAATGGTAATTTTAGTTTGAAGGGAATTCTTGACGGGATTGAAGAACCTCAGACTTCCCAAGTCATTGGGTTAATGTTTTGGGGAACTGTTTAAAGAGATAAAGAGAGAGGTGAGTTGATGGTAGCAGGAACCATGTAAAAAGTGCCAAACAGCTGTCTTTTTCCAGTTCCCTTGACCTCTCTGTGATGATTTTCCTGGGCCTGGATAATCTCTGCATCTAAAATTCTAGTCTGAGATCAGAGGCTGGTTGAACTTCACAGATGAACTGTCTTGGGAGGGAGGGTGCGCAGCCTGTCCGGTTAAAACCCTAGGACATGCCCCAACTGCTGATGGTTGGCCCTTTTGACTAAAAAGAAGTAAATTTCTTTTGGTTTACCCTTACACCTGCGACCTAGGGCCGTGCTTCCCTAAGAATTAGGCCTAAAACTGGTCATCGTGGTCATTGCCTCATGCTGTTCATTCCTCAGAAATGAGATGAAGAGCTGATATTTACTAAACATGTACCCTGCCTGGGCCAGGCACTGCGTTGACTGTTGTATTGTCATCCGCATTTTAGACATAAAGAAGTGGAGGCTAAGAGAAATTGATTAGCAGCCCAAGCCAGGAGGCTCAAAATGGGATGTTGGTGGGGGGTGGGGAACCCTCTGTCTCTCTCCCTTGCCTAAGTGTAAGTGTAAACTCACTGGAGTTTTTGAAACAATTTCCTTTTCTGTGTTAAAGACTTATCTTTGCGAAGTGCAATTATAACATCACTATGATGCAACAAGCTGAAAATTAAAACCCTTTGTTCAGGCCCTTTCCCATGTTGAGCAACATGCCTGACTCACCAGCTGAGTGGATATTTCTAGTTGACCTTGCTTTGGTCCATAGAGTCAGTTCCGAGACGTGAACGTGATTGCAGCATGGAATGGAAAAGGTGCAGTCATATTGCCGAGGCTTTATTTTTACCCAAGTAAAATCACACATACTTCATTATTTCCATTGTAATCCAGATGGCATTGATGCTGTTCAGAGTTGTTTATTTTTAATTTGTATTAAGGAATGAGAGCACACTTGGGATTCAGTTCAAAATATGATAGAAACAATGTAATTGAAGTTTCCTTTAATATTCGTTTCTTGTTTTTGTAAGGTATGGCTGTATTTCACAGGGTTAACACATTGTTTGATATCCTGTTATTTTTCTAAATTATATTTGAGTTGATTTTTATCCAGATTGGACTTGTGTGAGAATGTCGAAAGACATTGACCTTTGATCACAGACATTACATAAGAGTTTTTCAGTTTCAAAATGATCTTGTATTACCACCACCCCCAATTATCTCTCAAATTTCATTGCAAATAACTTTCTTGTAGTTAAAAAAGTACTGTTTCTCATATGGTTTTAATTAGAGTATGCTAGCTTGTTTTTATGGTAAAAAAGTTTAGTAGGGATTTACTAGATGCCTTTGGTAATAATCTGTGCTTTGAGAACTCATTTTCATTGGAAGTAGAATGATGTTTATAAGCCTTTTGGTTATCAGAACGTGGTGTCTTTTATTAATTAACTTTCTAGGGATCTAAAACTGGAATTAAGTAGCCTTCAAATAAACACTAAAAGTAAACATTTAAAATAATCTGTTCTATTCACAAGGCACATAGTAAATGATGTTTGTAATCGTCTGCTCACTGGGAAGGAAAGTGAACAAGAAATTAAAAAGTCAAGCTGAGGAAAATTGGAATGATTCTTCAGTATAATTAGGAACATTCAAAACCTTGCCCTACCAAACCCTTTCCTCACCCAACCCTGCATGCACCCCATTTTTCCCGTCATTACCCCACGTTGCGTGTATTCGGGTATTACGTACTTGTCGCAGAATTTCCTACAACTGGGTTACTTCATGATTATCTACGTCCCTTAAGATTTCACATTAGTTGCTAGACGGATAAATTATCTTTTTGAAAGTTTCAGGAAAACAAATGATCCCCATTTTGAAGAGACTGCAGATTTTCTCTTAATGTACTAGTATTTCATCACCCCCACCTTCCCAATTCCCCTCCCTCAAGCCTTGAAGTTGTTTGGATGTGTTAGCATCTATGCATTTACCCTGAGCAGTCTTCAGAATATTTTCATTGAGAGTTAGGTTACAAATAATGTCCTCTTTTTAGGAAAGAACGTCAGGTTATACTATTTCATATTTCAATCCCTTAAATAATATCAGTGCTATAATAAAATGTAATGTTGTCATCGTATTTATTAAGTCGAAATCTGATTTTCAGATAGTCCTTGGTTGAGGATGCGAGGGCAAGAAACTAGAAGTATTTTCATTTATCATAAACTTGCTCTGGTTTTGACACATTCATTTGCAGAAGTCCCCGAACAGAAAAAGTAGGTCAGTTTGTTGCTATGATAGGATAGATTTTGGCAATGTGTAAGCAGTCTGTTTATGTGTGTGTTCATATCTTGATCAAATATACATTTCAATCTGACTTCAGGATTAAAGTCTGTGTTACTACATACAGAATTATATCATTAATGGGAGGCACTTCACTGGCACTTAAAGAGGTTTAACATAGTTTTCTTAATTTAAAAAGCATTTTATTTTTCAGCCTGATTAGAAAGTCCTCATGCAACTTCAGTGTTTCCATAGTTTTTTTTCACCTCCCCCTCCCCCCATGTTTTATTTGCATCCATGAAAAGAAGTAAAGCATTTTATTGAAACAATCATGTCATGAATTTTACCCACAGGAAGAAAATGTAGGTTAACATTTACTAGCATTAGTAGTTTGAAGAGCTGTGAATTGATTCATTAACTTTATTTTTTTCACTAAAATGACACTCATCTCAAAAATAAGTAATTGCCTTCTTAGTAGCGAGATGGTTTGTAGTTTAACATAAAGGAATTTTTGTTTCTTTAATGGTATCTATAGTGTACCTGTGAGGGTGTAAAAAGTGCATTCAGAGAGTAGAGGGAAAATGAAGTAGTTCTATCAAAATATTTCCAAATCCTTGGGCACATCAGATAGTGTTTCATCTTGTATTGACAGACTGTTAAAATCAAAGTGTAGAATAGAAGCAATTTGCAGTCTCTTTAAAGAGAGAATGAGTTTTTCTCATAGTAGATTTTAATGTGTAAGCTATTAGTAAGATTTTAGATGCTTGAAACAAAATGTTTCTTCTCTTCTTGTTTTGTAACAAATTTGAATTGTCCACCAGTACTTCTCTGAGAGATGTGTTGGAGGCCAGGGAAGATGCAGGTCTGTCATTGTAAACGTAAGTCATAAGATCCCTCCTCAAAAAAGAAATTTGGGTTAGAATTTGTGTTGTAAAGCTTTATTCTTTTAGAGAATTTTCTAAACTAAATTTGAGCTTAATTAGAAACAACATTTAGGTCATCTGACTTCATAGACTTTAAAATCTGGGCTTATGAAACGTAACTCCTGCCTGTAGAAAGTGTGATTACTGTGAAAAAGCATTAATTAGTGACGGCACATCCATGTTAGGTGTGGGAAAATATGTTGTTGGAATGTGATGATTTCTGCTCTTAAGTTTCTCTTTTTATTTGCGTTTTTAAGAAGCAGCCATATTATCTACAGGGTGTAATGAAGCCAACCGGGCTGAACGCACCAGAGTCATAGAATTGGCATTTAGTGTCCGTTACCCGAAAGGAAACTAGCGGTGACTGAGAGAGCACAGTGTTAGTGGTGATCTGAAAACAGGAGGCAGTGGTGAAATGACTGTGAAATTCATCATAAGGGAAAACACTGAAGTCTGAAATAAAGTCATTAGTTGAACATAAAAACTGATGCTTTTAGAAAGCATTTTAAACCACGCTTGCATTCGCTTTAATTTAAATTTTTTACTGAAGGGCACAAATAGACTCTCTTCCCTCAATATCTCTGCCCTCTAGTGCTGCATGATCTTAGGAAAGTCACCCACTCTTTCTGTGTTTTAACTGCCCCCCCACACACACACACCATGTTGAAAATAGATACATTTTGGTTTTGTACCAAAAACATCACAGGTGATAGTGCCAATAGCTATATTTTTTTTCTTCTATTTATTTTAGCATATAGGATTGCCAGGAGATTAAAATTTTAGCAGAGATATGAAAATTTAGAATGTTTTCTCAATTCATTAAATACTTGCAGGCTATACAACACCTCTATGGAAGCTGGAGAAAAGTTCCAGGTGGTACCTTTGTTGTCTTAAAGAAGTTCTGGCAGCATCTAATAGTGCTTTACTGCCCCCAGAGTCACTTAGTACATGGGTATATGTTACCCAGAAATGCGAGTAGCACAGAAAGGAACTGTATGTAAATGAGATGCATTGCAGGGATACACACCAGAACAACCCTATGAGAGTACAGGAATGGGTGCTGTTAGAGGAATTGGATTGGGGTCAGGGCTGCCCTGGATCCTTAGCTCTGCTGCTTAACTAGCTATGTGACACAGGACAAGTTGCTTAACTTCTCTGAGCCTTAGTTTTCTCGTCTGAAAGTGGTTATTATGAGGGCAGTGACATAATGACAGGCCAGGCTCACAGTGCCTGTTGCACAGTCAGTGTTGAGTAAATGGCATCTGTTATGATTGTTTTTATTGTCACCATACCAAGAGAAAAAGCAACGTGGCTAGAAATGATGTGCTATGTGCACCAACCCCCAGTGTTGGCAGGCTCCTGGCACACCCCTGGGTGAGCGCTGTGTTCACAAGCCTGTCTCCCACCAAAGACTAAGGGGTCCCTTGACTCTTGAGAGTTAGATTCTTCCTTCACTCTTCATGTGCCCACAGTCTGGCTTGGGCCAGGTATATAGTAGGTGCTCCATATGTGTTGAATAAATCAAGTAATAAGTGAAGCTCTGTATTAATAAGTAAAATATCTTTTTTTAGAATTTAATAATATCAAACTTAAAAGAATGTACCATCAAAGTGTTTTTGGTTACAAAGCTCTCTTATATAAGGCAAATGAGTGACTGTCAATCACATGTCGAGCACCTAATAGGTTCAGTTTGTCACTAGGATACAAATATATTAATTTGTGCCCTGAACTAATTTGCAGTCTAGTTGGGCATACAAAACAAACATGTAGGAAGATACACATTGTACAAAATCAGCACCTCTCTCTGCAGTATCTCGCACTACTGATAAACTCTTTGCAACACTGCAAGGTTATTTGATAAATAATATTACAGAAAATATCTGACATAGTTTGTGGTCATTTGCTGGTGGAATCATAGAGGTAGCTAATATGTGAAGATGAGGGAAGAATCCAGATTCTAGTACATGTAGTGAAGTTCAAACAGGAAGAAGATTAACTGAAAAAGAATGAGATTTTTCTGCAGGTTTTCAATGCACCAACAAAGTTGTAGAGATGACAAAGTGGACATACAGTACTTAGACACCTCGAAGAAATGGGTTAAGGGATTTTAGGACAAGTGGGATATTTTGGTTAAATAGAAATAGGGTTATTTTCTCTGTGCAGTATGGCAAGGGCTGCCTGCCCGCCCTCACTCACAGTAGACTCAGAGCGATTCTTTGGACCAGGAGATTGAAAAGAGTCTCAACTTACTCAAGTGTAGGTTTGAAATGAGGAAACGGATGTGAAATGATGAAAGAATGAAAAGTTTAGGAAGAGTAACTAATACAAGAATAGTAGAGCATTTCAGAAGCATAACTGTAAAATCTGATAGGTGAGGTGAAATGTAAAAGGGATGTAATTTTTTTCCCAAGGAAGGGGCAAATTTAAAAGTACATGGAAGAGAAAGATTCTCAAGTGAAGAAAATACTCAGAATAATAGTATGCAAGGAACTATATACTGTTTAAAAAAAAAAGTAGCACCTGGGGATACAGTGGAGATTTGAAAAGCATCTTGGAAAAGCTCAATGTAATTATCCTCCTGGAGCTGGAATTTTTACTCTTTGCTTCAACAGTCACTTGATTTTAGGGGGGAAGACCTAACTGAATTAGGAAATACCAATTCTTGACAGGAGGAAAGAATCCATTCAATATACTGAGGGAAAAGGGGTTTTCATGTCAGAACAAGAAACCTAAGTGGAAATATAGGAAGTAGTGTTGTTTACTGAGTGATACCTAGAAAGCTCCCCTTTCTACACCATCACTGCCTGGCAAACTCGCTGCCTTCATTTCCCATTGAAGCTGTGTTATCAAAAATAAACGGAAGCTCGGTATTTGTAATCAGTTTTGCTAAGTTGCAACTCACTGTTTCCATTGGCTCAATTTGATGGACAGAAATGTGGCATTAAGCCTTATTCTTGATGATCCTGAAATTATTATGTCATTCCTTCTATTCCTTCTGGAAAAGACACAAAAAGCTGGCAGGCTTTTCCAGCTGATAAAATTAAATGTCATTAGTCATTATAAAACTATGCACAAGAAAAAAAGAGGGACATGAAAACATTAAATCTTTTTAATGGGGCAGGAAGAGTGCGGTATACAGATAGTGCCGAATGAACAGTTGTCTTACCATATCTCCCTTATGAAAGTATTACCTACTGGAAAATCAGGCAGAGAAGCCCTGTCCAGAAATACAGTTCCAAAACTACCATGAAAAGATTGTTATTGGTACCTAATATGGATTTATTATCTCCTGTCAGGCCAAATTCAGATTATAAATATGTCATCAGTGGAAAAGGAAGCTAGTCGATGGTTCTATTTTTGAGTTCTTGTTTGAAACTAATTAGTAAAATGGAAAGAAATTCTTTCCATAATTACATTCTCTCGGTTTAAAATAATTTTAAGTTTCAAGAAGGCATAGTACTTAAAAAAAAAAATCCCTTTGAATCGTAACTGTTTGTTTTAGTCCGGAGGTGCTATATCAATGAAATCTATTATGACAAAGTTGTCAGGACCAAAAAAGGCACTGCGCATGCTTCAATCTTAAGTGAGTGTTTGGTAAATCAATTTGAAGGAACCAGAAAAAAAGAGCATTTCTAACCTCATAAGCACAAATGCATCAAAAGAGATGACTTTATTGAGAAGAGTCCTTTTCAGGTGTGCCGAGTCACTTGGTAGAATGACTGTGACATAAGCCACATAACAGATTAAACAACTACAACTCAGTTGTTTGTGTGGCTTTTCTTTTTGTTTTTGTGGAAATAAAAATTTAGCTCTGTTTATATTTGATTTCCATGTAATTACAGGATGTGTTTACTGACATTAAAGGGGTTTACTTGGAGAAGTTCCTTTTATAAGTTGAGCTTGTTTGCTTGGCAGTGATATAAATGCTATCTAAAAGTTTTCAGGAGCCCCACAAGATACAAGTACTATTTAAAAACTTACCAACCAGAGGCAGTCTATCATTTCCTTCCTGTAATGTCCTATCCCCACATGCCTCACCCCACCATTTTTCCTCCTGAAACATAGCCTTCCTCTCTTTCTCCCTGGGGCCAATGTGTTTTCTCTCTCTCACTCTCCTGGACCACATATTCCTCTGCTGACAAGTCTCATTGGGGACTTGTCCTTTACAACTTTACAGTATAGGTATTTGGGTACTTCTTTTCAAGATTGTAAACTCTGAAAGAACTGTCGACCCTCAGTGCTTTGTGTAGTTTCTTGTACATAACTGGTAATAAATATTTACCAAATGGGTAACTGTTTCTCTTCATGTATTGCAGGTGACCTAGAAGACCCCGACTCCGTTCAGTGAGAGGAGCCAGAAAGACTTATTCTGGATGGTAGAACAAAAGGAAGAATATTGATGGATTTTAAACTGCAGTTTTTAAAGCAGTCGAGAATACTGAGGAAATAACTTCTCCTGCACCGCATATATAGGTTAAGGTGGTTTCTGATGCAGCTGAGAAAAATGCAGAGCATCAAGAAGGAGCAGGCATCTCTTGATGCTGGTAGCAGCGTGGACAAGATGATGATGCTTAATTCCACCTTAACCGAAGTCTCCGAAGACTTGACGACAGGGGAAGAGCTCCTTCTCAATGAAGGAAGTGTGGGGAAAAACAAATCTTCAGCATGTCGGAGGAAACGGGAATTCATTCCCGACGAGAAGAAAGATGCCATGTATTGGGAAAAGAGACGGAAAAATAACGAAGCTGCCAAGAGGTCTCGGGAGAAGCGTCGACTGAACGACCTGGTTTTGGAGAACAAACTCATCGCACTGGGAGAAGAAAACGCCAGTTTAAAAGCTGAACTGCTTTCCCTAAAATTAAAGTTTGGTTTAATTAGCTCGACAGCCTACGCCCAGGAGATTCAGAAACTCAGTAACTCTACAGCTGTGTACTTTCAAGACTACCAGACTTCCAAAGCCACCGTGAGCGCCTTTGTGGATGAGCACGAGCCCTCGGTGGTGGCCAGCAGTTGCATTTCTGTTATCAAGCACTCTCCGCAGAGCTCTCTGTCCGACGTTTCGGAAGTGTCCTCGCTAGAACATTCGCAGGAGGGCCCTGTGCAGAGTGGCTGCAGAAGCCCAGAAAGCAAGTTCCAGGTCATCAAGCAAGAGCCGATGGAACTGGAGAGCTATGCCAGGGAGCCCAGAGATGACCGGGGTGCCTACCGAGCGGCCGTGTATCAGAACTACATGGGGAGTTCTTTTCCTGGCTACTCTCACTCTCCCCCTCTGCTGCAAGTCACCCGATCCTCCAGTAACTCTCCGAGGACATCGGAAACTGATGAAGGCGTGGTAGGAAAGTCATCCGATGGAGAGGATGAGCAGCAGGTCCCCAAGGGCCCGATCCACTCTCCCGTTGAACTTCAGCGTGTCCATGCCACCGTGGTTAAAGTTCCAGAAGTGAATTCCTCTGCCTTGCCACACAAGCTTCGGATTAAAGCCAAAGCCATGCAGATAAAAGTGGAAGCCTTTGATCACGAATTTGACGGCACGCAAAAACTCTCCTCGCCTGTTGACATGACGTCTAAGAGACATTTCGAACTCGAGAAGCATAACACCCCCAGTCTGGTGCATTCTAGTCTCACTCCCTTTTCAGTGCAAGTGACTAACATTCAAGATTGGTCTCTCAAATCCGAACACTGGCATCAAAAAGAACTTAATGGCAAAACTCAGAATAGTTTCAAAACTGGAGGGGTCGAAGTGAAAGACAATGGTTACAAAGGCTCTGACCCAGAGAATTTGTTTCTGAAGCAGGGCATAGCAAACTTGTCTGCAGAGATGGTCTCACTTAAAAGACTTATAGCCACACATCAAATCTCTGCTTCAGACTCTGGGTAAAATTACTACTGAACAAGCTCTGGGCATTTAGAGATGTCATTTGTAATAGATGAGTACGTTTTGTATTAGGCTGAATTTTCACTGGACCTGTGATGTCATTTCACTGTAATGTTCACATGTTGTCTGTTGAGTGTCTTTTTGTGCACAAATTATTATGAGATTAGACTGTGTCATCACTCTGCCTTGTGTATATCAAATAGTCCATCACAAAGGCTGTATATATTGAACATTATTTTTGTTGTTCTATTAAAAAGTGTGTAAGTTACCAGTTTCAATAAAGGATTGGTGACAAACACAGAATTTCTGCTCCATTGCACTTAATTTTGTGGGAAAGAAAGAGCAATTTAAATTACAAAAATAGATACTGTATTAAGATATTCTGCATTTTACTTCTTTGGAGGAGTTTTCTTCTATCTATAAGGGAAAACCAAAACATAAGTTCAACACATAATTTTTTTTTCTAGTTTGGCTCAGGCTATGATGAGTTTGAAAACCTTCCAAAGGGGGAGAGTAGGGAAGAGAAGCTGGGGAATGCATTCTCTTGCATTTGAGACTAGTAATTTACTCAATTACTCCCCATTATCTGTTTTTCTTTAAGGTTACATTTTCTCTATCCTTTTTTTTTTTCTAAATAGAAAAATCCAAGTTGTTTAGCTTCAGAGTCTCTTTAGTCATCTCTCTTTTAAGTATGACACATGAATGTGAATAGAGTCACTGACCCAGTTTATTATTTAGAGGTTCCATTAAAAGAATGGATAGAAGACTAAGGATGAAGTCATTTTTATGTTATTGTAAATCTTAACAGTTATAGAGTATAACAGTCTAGGGAATTAAGCTAGTGAAATACTGTTTTTATTTAGTTTCCACAATTTCAAAGAATATGTCCGTGATCACATTCCACCATATTCAGTCTGAGGATATGTAATGACTTGGTTTTCTTACTGGTTGTCAATGATGAATATAAATAATAGCTCCAGTGTGGAAACTCTTTATAATATAGAAGTCCAGACTAAGGCATCATTCTAGGTAAACCGATGACATGATCATGACTGATGATTTGTCCAAGGTCCTCAATTGCCCCATAGAAGTAAGTGTCCTCAAGTACAGACCAAGTGTGTGTTCTGTTGCAAGGCGGGACTGGCTTGTGGGGGGTTGGATGTTGATCAAGTACAGCTTTCTCTGTAGCTGTTCTCCTCACCAAAGCCCTCTCCAGAACTCTTTACACTGACCTCTTTTGCATTGGAGGCGGGGACGGTAAGGACTTAGGGCTTCATTAAACATGTGCAGGATGGACTTAACACTCACTCTATTACACGTATCTCGTGGTGGCACCTAGGAAGAGCCCAATCCCAATTGTAGCATCCCAGATTAGGGGTCTCCAGCGTTTCTGACTGCCTGGTTTGAATAAAAAGCCTGATTTTTGATATCTTAGACTTCCTGTACTTTTATATTTTAAAAAGTGATCCTTTTGAGTTAAAAGGAATGCTAGAACACGCACACATGCCGTTTGTACACACTGACCAGTTTTCTCTCTGAAATCTCTTGACTCTTAGAGAAATGTGTTGCCAGTCTTGGCCCTTGGCCTTCTCTCTTTTTTATTAGTGACTGGGTGAGGCCCAGAGAGAAGCCCATCCTATTTGCAAATGTTACAGAGCAGAGGAGGGCTAAGATACAGGAGACAGTTGGGATCCAAAAGCGTTCAACAGCCTAGGATGGATGGAATGAATCTAACAACGTGAATTATAAAAGGAATAGAGTGTAAAGTCAGGTTCCTGTGCTAAGCAGGAAAACCAACGACTGTGCAAGTTCACAACTGGGAAAAAACAATAACTACACACGGAGGGAAAAAAGCTTTAGTTCCCTCCAGCTTATTGTGAATCAGTGTCCAGTGGAATGCTGGATCGTGTCAACACAGTGTCCAGGCATGGAGACAACTGTCCTGCTGTCCTGGGTGCATGCGTGCAGAGATGCAGTAGTAAACATTCCAAAGGAACCCAGCAGAGAATGGGAGATTTTGCAGCCATGAAATAGGAGCAAATATTAACAGAACTGTGGATAAACTGCCCTGAAAAGGGACAAACCTTATACTGTGTGGTACTTACTGTAAGAGTCCAAGTGGATAATAGCAAAAAAGGTAAATCTTGAGTTGTTTTCAGGAAGAATTATGCATCTGTCAGAGCAGTGCAGGAGCAAATCACCCTGCCTACCTGAGGCCATAGTACCTCCCCTGTTCATTGCTAATGTTGGGGACTTCCCTGGTGGCGCAGTGGTTAAGAATCCGCCTGCCAATGCAGGGGACATGGGTTCGATCCCTGCTCCAGGAAGATCCCACATGCCGCGGAGAAACTAAGCCCATGCACCACAACTACTGAAGCCCGTGGACCTAGAGCCCGTGTTCCGCAGCAAGAGAAGCCGCTGCAATGAGAAGCCTGAGCACCGCAACAAAGAGTTGTCCCCGTTCGTCACAGCTAGAGAAAGCCCATGCGCAGCAATGAAGACCCAATGCAGCCAAAAAAAAAAAACCAGCTACAATTGCTAATGTTAGCCATTATGGTGAGTATATTACATTTGGATGCCCTCTTCCTTCGTCATTTTGTCGTGTAATTTCAAGGATCTAAGATGTAGCTGTGATAATATTTGAGATGTTACTCCTTAAAAGTACAGAATGACATAAGCAATTCCAAACTCACTAGGAATGAAAGAAAAAGTCCAATAATACTGTGATACTTCTGTTTCATGATGTCAACTGAGGAAACGCTACCACCTCACCCTCCCACTCACAAAATTCCCCCCAATGATAGAAAATGTGTTTAAAGCCAGATAAAACTATAACCATACTTCAAAAAAGCAAGAGATGGAAGCCTTGGAGCATCATAATTTCCTAAGAGTTCCCAGAAAGGTGGCTATCAGGTAGGCCTCGATAGGGAGGAAGCTGCAGCCGGGACAACACAGAGACCCCACTTCAGCCACTGGACACGAGCAGAGGGGAGGGCAGCCTGAATGCTCGGCAGTGGGGCTAATGGGGAGGCTGCAGCAGAAACAGCTGACCCTCCCCTCCACCTGCCCAGGACCAGGCAAGCAGGAGCAGGGACTGCGGTGGGGCGGATTCAGAGAGGCAGGCAGCGTCCCGGGACCAACATGTAGAACACAGACCTCAAGGTCCCTGTGTAGCCTGCCAACAGCACATCCCTCCTGTGTCCAGCAGTATCTTGTTGTCGTTGTTCTTATTTTATTATTGTGCCCACTTTGTGAAGGAGAATACTGAGGCTCTGAGAGGTTAACTTGCCACAGACCCTCACAGCAGCCAGAACCCAGGCCCCACGGGACCAGGACAAGGCAGGCCAGCCAAGTATCGTCTGACACTGGCTTTTCCCCTGAAGTAATCAAGCGAGGTGAGACTACAGAGTTTCTCTAATCAGCAGAAAAGAAGGGGGGCATCTAGGGAGATGTCTCTGCAAACTCGTGGAAGTGCTACGTGAGCATCTACTTTTGTATGGCATCCCAGTTGTGTAATAACTCTTCACAAGGCAAATATTCCCAAATAAAAGCAGCTAACATCTGGGTAGGTCTTCTGGTTTATGTGAATGTTCACACATGTTAGTTCCTTCTGAAGTCCAGTCCCTCATAAGTGGGCACCTTTTTGTCACACAGTCATTGTTGATTGTAAACTTTTAAAAAAATTGTTATATTTTTTTAAAAAATGGTAGCTATTGAACTCATTTTTGAAAACTAGAAATTCTCTCTCAAAAATGACAGTCATTGGCAGCACCCATTGCGGGGGTGTGTGTGTGTGTGTGTGTGTGTGTGTGTGTGTGTGTGTTTTTGGCAGGAACTGGGGACTGTTTAAGAAGTAGTACAACCATTGGAATGACATTGTAAAGTATCCACAAACTACACACACCAAAAAAATTTCAGTAAGAAAGACTTGCCGAGGATATGAAATTGTGGGATACTCAAGATTCCAGTGAAGATAGAGAAATAGAGACAATTTAGAATTAGGAACTATAGTCAAATTAGAAATGTGAACTAGGATGTCTTATGGGAAGGTAAGATAAAATATGACTGGTTAAAAGACTTTGGCACTATTTTTCGCAGAGCTAGCTTATACTGATTCTGATGAGCATATGGAAAAAAATAATTTAAGAACTAATGGAGATAAGTGGTAGTAGTCTTGGCAAAGGAGATCAGGTGACATTAGAAGGTGACAAAGAGCGTTACTTAAAAAGTCAGGAGAGCGGGCAGCTATCTCCCCTGAGGCATCCCGTTGGGGACTGCCAAGGCATGATTGCCATTGTTGAATATTGATAATGTTACTGGCAGACTAATAGAAGTACTTCATAAAGTAAACTAAATAAGTGAAGTAACCCGGACAGGTATCACTGCCATTTTTGATATTTCCATTGTGTCAGCCCTATCCATTTGAGAAGGAAAAGGTTATTTTGGGGAAAGGGATTGCATAAAGTCCAAGGTTCTGGAGGTCAAAAATAAGACCCTTTTGAAAGCACACATGAATGAAATCCTGAAGATAGGAAAGGAGGGGAGAGGAGGTCACTCAGTATCAACACATGGTGATTTAACAAAAGGGGAAGGAGGAAGAGCGGAAGCCTCAGAATGGACCACCCTTGAAGTGAGCAGATTTCAATTTAACAAGTTTTTTCAAAAAGCTATTCTAACAGCTGTACCAGATTTCCCATGAGAGAGGGAACTACCTTTTTGAAAACTTTGATGCACTACCAGGGTCCCAGGGAAAGCCCTGAAAGCAATGATGTCAGCAGGTACTGGGCACCAAGAGAAAGAAGTAGGTTGCTTTGCAGAGAATGTGAAAGGAGATGGGGGTGCGGGTGATTTGTGCTTCTCAGGGGGCTACTTTTGAAAGGATGAGGGTAGAGAGAAAAGAGGAGGGAGGGAGGGAGGGAGGAGAGAGGAGGCCCAGGTAGACCACTGATGGATATGTGGCAAAAACATTTCTCACATTTCCTCCTCAAATTGTTAGTAACTCCTCCCAGGCTCTCAGATACTTTGTGTGAGTGAATTTTTGTTTGTTTGCTGGACTTTGTATCTGGGTCAGCATTTTGCAAAGCAAGTCAGCTCTCCTGGGAGGAGGGGGATGGTGAAGGTTGATGCCCCCAGGAACCTGCAGAATCTAGAAAGGGACTTGGACTTTGACCACCCATGTATCTGAGGCTGGGAGACCACTTCAGCAGGATCTCGGGGGTTATGGAGGCCCTGCTAATTATCAGTAAATACAAATTGCCTCTGGACATTCAGTTTTGTGCTGCACACTATGGAGGAAACAGCAAAAAGAGACAGTAGCTCCTCTTGAAGAGCTTTGAATCTGCTTGTGAAGGGAAGACCAGGACACAAAGTGGAAACAGCCAATAGACATTACCAAAAGGTAGAATGTGTGGCAGAGAGTATTCCTGTGGGGAGAAGCTGGATGGTGGACTGCAGCCACAGCAAGGTCCTGAGGGACATCTCAGCAAGGAAAGAACCGGCTGGAGGGGGAATTAGCACGTGGACCGGCGGGAGGAGCGGAGAGCCCGAATCATCACCACCGTCACTGCGGGCAGCGGTGCGGGTATTTTGCATCCCTGGAGAAGTGAATTCATGTGGAAGATCGGTAAGAAATAAAATTCAAAAGTAAGCGTAGGACCAGTTGCCTAAGGACTTTGAGTTCCGGGCTTAAGAAATCACCCCGATTCACTTAGGAATGGCTGAGGGGAAGGTAATCTCTTCACTGCCCTCTGAAAGACAAATTCAAGTGGGAGCTCAGGAGAGCAGGTGGGCGGGGGTGAAGGGAAAGATTTGAGGAAGGCCAGGGTGAATCTGGGAGAAGGATGCACGCTCAGGGTGTAGAGGGTGAACAGGAAAGGACGCCCTGGATAGACAGGAGCAGAGGTCTCCAGTGCTCCCCAGTCAGGGGCTGGGCTGAAGTCAGGTAGAGCTGGGGCGCGGGATCATCCCAGTAGCCCCAGGACGAGGTCCACTGGGCCCGTGGGAGCGGACAGTGTGAGCCCTCCCTGCGCCTGAACAATCGCCAAGGTCACTGACCTCACCTGCCACCCTGAGCAGCCCTTGTGCCCGGCCAGGGTGGGGATTGAAAGTGACGGAGCATTTTCATGCATCCGTGTCGCCGGGTTAGAAATGTCCTAAGGGTGCTGCGGAGCCACCAACTTCCACTCACTCTTGACTCACAGAAGTCTGGACTCACAGCTTCTCCTGGGTCCCCTGGTCCTGCCAAGGTGCGCACTGAATTCTCCAGGGAATGAGGATGGGACAAGGGTTAGAAAACCTGACAGTGCTGGGAGGAAGAGAAGTGGTGCAGGGAAGAAGACAGAGACCCAAGAAGAGCAGGAGGTTCTCTGTGAGGCGATGGATCCGGACCTGCCAAGAAGAAATGGACAGGGCAGCTCCTGGCGGGAGAAGGGGACTGTGGTCTTGAGCTCCAGGAGGTGGTGGCGGTTGCGTGGGACATCAGGTGGGCTTAGCCGGGGACAGAGTTAGTGAGGTCAGGGACAGCAGATTTTCTCCTCGGAATTTACCCAGAACTCCTAAGCTGCCACACCACCACCACACCACCAGCCCTTTCCAGCAGGCAGTCATAAGATCGCTTCTTTTCTCTCCTACAACCTTAAAATCACATCACCATATGATATGACAAATACAGGTCTGAAATTTAGCTGAGAATCTCGGACATGCCCACATACATCAGCATTTTCTGGGCGCTTCACCAGTAATGAATTGACCCAACCATGGTTACTGAGAAGGTGGATTGCAGTGAACCTATTCTTGGTCTTCTACAAAGTAGGATAAATGTCACAATAAATTATGCTTTGCTTCTTTGCTTTGTAGTTACCTTTGTATTGCAGGCAAGTGGCACCTGAGATCACATCTATATCACTGCTGAGCGAAATTGTGATAATTATTTAGATAATTCAAGTGAAAGGATTCTGAATTTTTTGATATTGTAAATGAATGTCTTCTTCAAAAATCAAGATAATTGCCTTGCCATGAATATGCAAATTAGGCCTCAAGCTTGCAAAACACACAGAAAACTCATTTTCCCCACGTAGGAGGAATCATTTTAGCACCTCCTTCGAGTCATGCAATAAAGCAGAAATGAGGAAAGTGTCACTCTTGTGTTCATTGAGTTTGAAAGTAAATTAACCTCAGGCCAGAATGTTCCATGATGGAGAAAAGTGTAATATAATAACTGATGAAAGCAATGCACAATGGCTGCGCAGAAGGAAATACAAGCAATTACTAGAACCTACTACTTTTTTTTGTCACTGCCTAACATTTTTGCCAAGTTCTCTGATGCCTAAGTAACATGAATAGGGCACCGAAATTGAACTCCACCTTAAAAGTACAGGCATGCGTATTTATGATGAAAGCATAATGGAGAACTAATAACAGGTCATTTTCTTGATACGCCTTTATAAAAACTCAAGGTGTGCTTTAAACATGTAAAATTACAGCATGTGCCAAGCCAAGAGCACAAGCAGCATTTCCTCTGCACCCACCCCACCCTTCCCCGCTCCCACCAGGACTGGGGAACGAGGTGATGGGCAAACCAGGGTTCAGTGACAGCCAATGAGAAAGCTCCATTCAGAGACATTCTCTGCCTGTGTCTACAGGAATTGTGTTGCCTCAGGAAATGCGGCTGGCCAGAGCAGGGACATGGGTGCTCTGGGCTTCCACACAGCGCCACTAGTATTATCTGTACGTCTGAGAGCTCTTACGGGGTCCATCATGGAAATGTGCTTGTCAGGGTTTTCCAGAGACACAGAGCCAGTAGGATTTAAGAATATCTATATCTATTTCTATATCTATCTATCATCTATCTATCAGCAGAAACTGATTGAGATTTATTATGAAGAATTGGCTCATGCAGTTATGAGGCCTGAGAAGTCCCACAATTGGCTGTCTGCAAGCTGCAGACCCAGGAAAGCCAAGCCAGTTGTATTGAATATAACCATCTAATTCCCAAGGCCTGAGAACCAGGAGCCTATGGGGCACATCCCAGTCTAAGAGCAAAGGAAAAGATGAGATGTCCCAGCTCAAGCAACAAGGAGAGAGAAAGTGACGGAGAGAGAGAGAGAGAGAGAGGGAGGGAGAGAGGGAGAGACGGGGTGGAGAGAGAGCGAGAGAGAGAGGTCTCCCTTCCTCTAGCTTTTGTTCTAGTCAGGACCTCAGATTGGATGAGACCCACCCACACTGGGTAGAGCAATCTGCTTTACTCAGTTCACTGATTCAAACGTTAACCTCATCTGGAAACACCCTCACAGGCACAGCCAGCATCATGTTTAATCTGGGCACACTGTGGCCAGTCAGTTGACACATAAAACTGACCATCACACCTGCCCAAGCTCACAGAACTGGCAGGAGGGGGAGCCAGGATGTGATTTCAGGAGCTATGTTCCTAACTGTGGTACACACTGCCTGAAACTAGTGGTGCTTTAAAAAGGGGAAAGAAGGAAGAAGAAAGAGGGACTTCCCCGTGGTCCAGTAGTTAAGACTCTGTGCTTCCACTGCAGGGGGCGTGGGTTCAGTCCCTGATGGGGGATCTAAGATCCTGCGTGCTGCATGGTGCATGGTGCAGCCAAAAAGAAAAAGCACAACAAGTATTTTATCCCCTTGGTTTAGGCCTATTTGCCTCATATCTGTGGGGTAGTATAAATATATAAATTATATTATATATAATATAATGTATAAATTATATATAAATTATATTTTATATATTATATAAATATTTATATACTATATATAAACTTATATATATAAATTTATAATATATATAATAAATTTATTTTAAAAATATTTTAAATTATATATTAATTATATAATATATAATTTATATATAATATATAAATTTATATATATAAATTATATATATTATTTATATATTACATAATTTATATATATATAAATTATTTATATTTGCATATATATATTTATACAACCCCACAGATATGAGGGGTTGTATATATATAACTTCCAACTCCTATATATGTATATTACATAGTATCTATACTATGCTGTATGTAGTGTGTATATACATATACACCTCATGCCCACTACTGCAGATTGATCTCCACTCACATTTTACAAACCTCAATAGGCCCTCTCATTAATAAATAATAGAGGTCAAACTCCCTTATCTGACCCTCAGCATTTTGGCCAATACTAATTTTTCAAGGCTTATCTCCTATTACCTGTGAATTTCAAACTGTGAGTTGCAACCATAATGGATTGTGCCATTAATTTAATAGAAACTACTCAACTTTTCAAAGGAAGGCATAGACAGCATAACAATACATCGTAGTACACGTGTAGGTCATATATATGTTCCATTCACGCTGTAAGACGGATCCCACTAAAGGTCAAGTTAAAGCAGTGTGAAGTCATGACTTCCTACTACTGCTGTCAGCTCTTCTCCCTGGAGCCCTGGGGCCCATGAAGAGGCTCGGGGCCCATGGGAGGCAGGAGAAAGAGCACAAGGTGACCAGGCCCCTCTGAGTAGGGCACTTACTCCTCTTTCTCCCAGTGTTGAGCTTCTGCTCTTCCTTCTGTTGAACTTCTATAGCACCTATCTGCCCTGGTATCAATCACATCAAGTCTTATATTATTGATCTTTTCTCCAGCTGAAACAGGACACCACCACTGAAGTAACATTACTCAAAATAAATTCTGATACAAGAAGATTAGAACTAAGTTTTCAAGATAATCATGTTATAAATTACATAATATTTATTATGTACTATTACTGGTGTTGCTGATTTTTCCATCTAAAAATTAGTTCTCATGTACACAAAACTAATACATTATATATCAATTCTGTCAATATCAATAAAAAATCAATTTTATTTAAAGAAGATAAAAATTAATTCTTTGATATTGTACCCCTCAAGGACAACTTGAATAAATTAAGTAAACTCTAAAAATGCAAAACAAAATTGCCTTAGTATTGGGTTGGCCAAAAAGTTCATTCGGGTTTTCCTGTAAGATGTTATGGCAAAACCTGAACAAACTTTTTGGCCAAACCAATATTTTAGACCAGAGATTTCCAACTTTCAATTTGTTTATCTCACAGCCCTAGCTATATAAAAAAAGTACATCCATCCATCCATCCATTGATCTATCAGTCTATCCATCCATCCATCAATCCAATTCCTAGACACACACACACAGAATGTGTATACTAGAGTCAGTTAAAACATTAAATGATAGTGAAGCTTAGTGTAACTTATTTTGGACAAATTAATGTAAAAAGAAATTCCAATGTTTTCCCTGCATCACAGAGGATAATCTTGTAACATCGTGGGCATGATGACCCCCACTTAAAGACCGCTGCTCCGTGTGAGGGGCTCAGAGATAGCAAGGTCATGGCTCTTCATATACTTGATGAGCCCATCGGGAGCTTCTTTCTAATTTTGTTTAAGGTGTATTTTAAGACCTCAGCTCAAAGCTCTTCAATGTTTCTGCAGTTTAAAGATATACACACATCCCTATTTATGCTTCCCTGTATTTCTTCTCACTAGCCAGGATTTTAGTAGGTAATATAGCCTTATAAATATTTTAAAATTTTGAACTATTTTGGATATGTATACCATATTTTGGAATTGAGGCTGGGTTTGTTTCACAAGGTGCCTAAGACTGGTCTGTTACTAAAGTGAGGAGGAGAGTCATGGGCGTGATGAGTCTCTCCCAGGGGTCAGGGAAAGGCTGCATCACCGAGTGAAATTTAATAAGGCAGTAGGAACGACACAAAGTTGGGCTTTGAATCCATCAGGAGTCGTGTTTATTCGAGGTACCGGATACCCAATTATGGAATAAGAAGCCAAAGAATATAAAACCCTCTTTAAAAGTTGTAAGTCCTCTGAGGGCTGGTGTTCAAATAGGCTTTGGGAAAACAATCTCCTAATTAAAGATTTTGTGGGGAGTATCTCTGAATTAATCTCCTAAAGAATACCATCTGGTCTCTGAACTTAGAGCATCTTTAAAACGACAACTGACCCCAGAGTCATTCTATTTTGCTATTTTCTGCCTTGGGTTCCAGCAGCCTTCCTGATAATGGTAAGATATTTGTAAGATTCACCATCTGCCACTGCTCACCATGTGTTAGGCTTCTGATGTCATAAAAATACTCATTATTTTCAATAGTACATTTTAAAACTTCCTGTCCCCTTTTGTGACTGTTTACTCAGGAATCCTTGCTAAGCCATTAAGGTAAGTATGATAATTTATTATTACATATTTGTTTTTCTATAAAATGAGAACAGCTTGTCCATAATGGTAACAGAATCTTCAGGAACATCTGCTTTGGAGTTAACTTCTAATCGGCCTCACACGGAACAATCTGTTCTCCGTGTATGGGACTCAATCACTGCTCGAGTCCCTGAGAAAAGATGGCACCAAATCAACTACTGCTGCTTCAATTTATACTATTTTTAAGTTATTTTATTTTTGGCTGTAAATATTCTCTTCTTGAAACATACAACGTATATGAATTCTACAAAAATTCTGTGTTTATAGTAAGGTTGAACTATTAAATTAGGAGAGAGATATATATTCAATTCAAAGAATGCATTTTTTGTGAGTCTTTGAGGTGTTCTTGCCTCACTAAGGAATTTCTGCAATGAATCAGGGGACCAGAAATCTAAGTTAAAGTAATCCTTCATAACATACAATACAAATATCTGCAGAATTTTTGTTGTGTGCTTAACTGTAGTAGTAATTCATTTGCACCAATTTTACACACGGTTTTCTGGTTTAACTTTTTAAAATACAAATGTGATGAAGCCAAGCTTCTGGTCTTTTGCTGTGTAGACTAACCTTGGCTATTCAAAGTGTGGTCGAGGCTCCAGCAGCTAGGACCTGACATAGGAGCTTCTAGAACCACAGACTCTCAGGCCCCACCCAGAATCAGAATCTGCATTCTAACAAGATCTTCAGGTGATTCACATATCCTCCTTAAAGTCTGAGACGTGTGATCTATCGGGCGCCCCCCCCCCCCCCCCAAGCTTGTGTTTGGTGAAATTAGTGAAAAATGGAGAATACAGTGCGTTTTTCATAAAGCTAAATGTATTCACCTATTTTTTTTGGTAGAAATATGACTCGCCTACGTTCTCAGTGTTGTTCCTCATATAAAATGATGCTGAATTTCAGATGATAGTAGTTTGGTTTTCACTTAGTAAAATAAAAATTCAACAATCTAATGACAGCTTTCTATTAACTCTTTACCTCACAAAAGAAATGCAACAATCTGAGAACCTCTGCTCTATGGGGCGAAGACCAAACCCCCCCACATGCATAGAAGGCTCTTTAGCATTCTTACCCCTCCCCCACCCCACCCCCACCCCTCACCATGGTCCTCCAGTCTATTCTTCAGCCACCTCACACAACTCTGAACTCCCCGAGGGAAGTTTCTTCTACTGGAAACCCAACCTCCATCTGACAAGCTCCTTCACTTTCTTTAAGCCCAGCACAAATACCACCACACCTGTGAAGTCCTCCTCGATGGTGTCACTACGACACTTTACTCACACAGTTACTGTAGTACTTTTCACACTGTATAAAATACTGCTTGTTTAGGTGTCTGTCAACACATGTAGACTGCGTGCTCCTCAAAAGCAGACACCATGCTCCTCAAAAGCAGACACCATGCTCTCTCCATCACTCTCTCCTCAGCTCTTAAGAAAGACAGACACACACGTACTCAATATGCATTTGCTGAGTGGCTTTGACATACTGGGAAATAGGCCCTGTCTGTGACAGTTACCATTAAATATTCCATTTGATAGGATGAAAACAGGCAGTGGAAAGACGGGTCCAGGAGACCAAGTCTCCACATCTGGTCTCTGTTTGCCCTCACTTGTTATGTGACTTTGGTTGAGTCATTTAGTCCCTTCGTGCCCGTTTCCTTATTTGTAAGGCAAAAATATCTGCTTTACCTCGCTTCACTGAATTATCTCGACAGTGAAAAGCAAAGAATTATGAAAGAGTTTTTAAGAGTTAAAAGCTAAAACGTTAAACAAATGGTTAGATGTAAGTATGAGGCAGTAATCTTTCTTTTATCATCCCCCTAGGATAAAGACACACCAAAGTTGAACTCAAAGAAACAGAGAGTAGAGAAGAGGGTGTCTGGGGCTGAGGGTTGGAGGAATAGAGAGAGGCTTGGAAAAGGGAACATACTTTCAGTCGTAAGATGAATAAGGTCCGAGGATCTAATGAGTAATGTGGCAACTATAGTTAATAATACTGTATTGTATAACTTTTAAATTTGCTAAGAGAGTAGAACTTAAGTGTTCTCATCAAAAAGAAAAGGGAGGAGGGGTATATGAAAGGTGATGGGTATGTTAACTAACTCAATGGTGGGAATCCTTTCACAGTGTATATGAATATCAAATCATCTCATTGTATACTTTAAATATATTACTATTTTATTTATCAATTATAGCTCAATAAAGCTGGGGGGAAAAAGAATGAAAACATACCGCATAGGTGTATTAGGTAACTGTACTAGTTTGCTAGGGCAGGCGGCATAACAAATACCATAGACTGAGTGGCCTAAACAACAGAAATTTATTCTCTCACGGTTTTGGAGGCTGGAAGCCTGAGTTAAGGTACAGACAAGGTTGGTTTCTTCCAAGGGCCCTTCTCCTTGGCTTGCGGGTGGCGTCTTCTCCCTGTGTCTTCACATGTTCCTCTCTGTACATGTGTCTGTCCTAATTTCCCTTTCAGGTAAGGAAACCAGTTGTAGTGGATTAGGACCCATCCTAATAACCTCATTTTCACTTTATTACCTCTGTAAAGGCCGTATCTCCAAACACGGTCAGATTCTGAGGTATTGGGAGTTACAACTTCAACACAGGCATTTTGAGACCATTCAACCCGTGACTGACGTATTTAACTTTGCATGTTAAGTACTTGGTGGAATTTTAATAAAGCTAATTTTCCTCCTTTGTGGTTTATCCACTCCACAAATCCAGCCAATTGTTGGAGTTTCTAATTTTTTTTCAACAGTAGGTCATTTCAGAAATGCAGGCAATGTTAAATTAACAATGGTGAACCAAGGCAGTTCATCTTTGGTAAATGGGATTTGATTTTAACATGACTCAAATGTATGAGCTTTCAAAATGTTTTTAAAGTTATAAAAATATAAGCTACAGTATAGAAATATAGAAAGAAGATCGTAAGGGTTCTCTAATCTGATCCTCCTAGGATGACCAATGTTAACTTTGTATTATTTTCATATTAAAAATGCTTCTATATGAAAATTTACACTTAAACAGATGCACATATGGAGATTCCACATGGAGTTATTTTCACACCCATTTCATTTTTATCAGTAACCCATCATAATATCCCAGTTTCATGGTGTAATTTCAGGGGAATTCATTTAACAGCTCAACATTACAGACAATCAACATCTTTCAATGGGGGGAAAGGGCAAATAATGAGCCTTCCACTTGCCAGTTATACCAAGAAGCCCCAGCACTCAATTCCTTTCTTCTGTAGACTTTGCCCATTGGCCTCCTAACAACTATTTGCAGTCCCTTCCCTCTTGCCATCCTCAGAATATAGAGGCAGGAACAAAAGAGATGCTCACTTTCCTAAACTCCCTTGCAGCTAGGGATGGAGATGTGACCCGATTTGTCAGTGAAATGTAAGGGAAGTCACATACCGCTGAGAGTGATCTGTTTCTTCTCCTGATAAAAGGGAAGGTGCCTACAAATTCTCTTTCCTGCCATTAGATAAATTCTCATGAGGCTACCAGGCCCAGAGGGAGAGCCAAGAAAATCACAGGCACTACTCTGCACTTTCCTGTACACTTGTTATACTTCAACTAACAAAATGTACTGATAAAAACACTACACTGAAAAACAGAGGAGGGAAATTTTGTGTCCCAAGAAAACATTCGAAATTGCCCTGTAAGAAATGAGGAGCTGGTGGAGATTTTTAAGCAGAAGAGTGATGTGATTCAGCAGTAAGAGCCCACAGCATAATCTGCAGCAGTGGTGATGGGGAAGAGATTGGTAGGCAGAGCTGTGAGGAGCAATATTGTAGGAAAGACAAAAAGGATGCTGTGCCGTTGGGCCACCACAGTGAGGACTGGAGCATCACACCAGAGCATGAATGTGAGAGCCTGCTGGACCATGACCTGTTTGGTGCTATGACAACACAGAGGATGACGTCAAGAGGAAGACAAGTTGATCTGGGGCATGTTCTCATTACTGCAATCACTCTCACCCAAAACAGGTATCTTGGAGGTGACAGTGCTGTGGTCAGGGCAGCAGCCCCCACATCCTCAAGTGTCCCTCCCTCACCACCCTGCCCCTAGCCTGGCGGGAGGTGGCAAACACGGCCTCCTCTGGGTGAAGCCGGATTTGCTATCTTTGTCCCTTGACGGTACCGCTCTCTTGTTCTATTTACGTCCCAGTGTTTTAACAACCAGAAATGTTTACGTTTCTATCAAAGGAACGCCAATCTAGCAGCACAACAAAAAAGCAAATATAGACCTCCCGTAGTTAAGTGATCAAACAGCAGCAGCAGAGTGAGGCAGGGTGAAATTATAAGCCTCCTGATGCAATGTGAAAATAAGTACCCAGATGACAACACCTATGTAGGATTCTTGCATAAATATGCAGCCTGAAACTTGTGCTCAGGAAACAACTAAAGAAACCTGAAATCCAGACGTTGTATAGGACAACTGGTCCACTGGATTCTAAAAAAGGTCAATGTTCTAAATTAAAAGAGACTAAAGGGACTTCCTTGGTGGCACAGTGGTTAAGAATCTGCCTGCCAATGCAGGGGACACAGGTTCGATCCCTGGTCCAGGAAGATCCCACATGCCACGGAGCAACTACTAAGCCTGCACTCTAGAGCTTGCATGCTGGAACTACTGAAGCCCACGCACCTAGAGCCCGTGCTCTGCAACAAGAGAAGCCACCACAATGAGAAGCCCAAGTACAGCAAAGAAGAGTAGCCCCCACTCGCCGCAACTAGAGAAGGCCCTCATGCACAGCAACAAAGACCCAACACAGCCAAAAATAGATAGGTAAATAAATAAATAAATAGACTAAAAAGGCATCACCAAGTGCAATGTGTGAATTTGAAGCAGGAAAAAGTTACGAATGACATGCTTGAAAATTCGAAGTCTATATGATCTTTTGGAATAGTTATTAGGTTTGAGATGTGATAATGGATACACACATGGAGACAGAATTTGCTCATTCTTAAGGAATACATGTTTAAACATTTAGTAGTGAAGTGTCATGATGTCTGTAATTTACTTAGAAAAACAAATGCAAATAACTGGTGAACAGGTCCCAAATGCATGTACAGAGGCACAGAGCCCAGGAGACAATACCATCCTCTGGAAAACTGCCACTGAAGATGTTCAGTGATCAGAAACGGCACAGGTCAGGAGCTCAGACACCAGCTCCGGCACTCACTGGCTATAGAACTGTGGGCATGTTCTTTCCTTTCAATTTTCCCAGTTTCCTTTTCTTTATCAAAAATGAGGATTCGACTACAATTATCCACAGGTTGCTGAGAGAGGTACGTCAAACACTTAGCAAAGTACCCAGCATCGTAAGTGCGTAAGTAGCTGCTATTATGATCACAGACGTATTTTACAAAGTTGGGCAGAAATGGATACTCTGGAGTTATAGGTCCATGTAAGCTCTATCAAATGAGGGTGATAGCCCACCTGGTGAGAGAGGCAGCCTGGAGAAATCATAATGAAAATGGGAGTATTCGAGGAAAGTACAACCTTGGTAATCAAACAGGTCTGGGATATAATTCTAGCTCCATCACTTTTTACTTACGTGTCTTTGGGAATTTATTTCCTCTTTCCAAGTCTCAGTTTTCTTGTGGGCTGCCTAAGTTGTTAAAATAATGAATGCCCTGGATAAGTGATAGCAACTTTTATTAAAATCTGAACGGAGTGTATAAAGCATTCTTTGTGATGTTATATTGTTTTAAAAAAAAAGATTGATTGGACTGAATTAAGAATTTTTACCTTCATATATAAATAGCAAAGATGTTTCATTTGTGGGGGAAAAGGAATAGATAAGGTAGGTGACCTCTGTCTCAAAATTTTTTATTTGAAACAAAAACTGCCCAGCTCTCCATCAGATTTTAGATAGGAAAGATGCTGAGAAGGTAAGAAAATGCATCCACATGTTACCACATCCCTTTGACATCCTTATCACCCTTCTCTTCAGTTTCGGGGATTTTTTAGCCTTCTTTTCAGTTCATTATATTTTAGATGAAGTGAGGTAACACATAGTCATCCAAGTGTGGCTGTTCTATGGAATGATTATGTTCTATCTTGTGCCCAGTACCTTCTTTTTATCCAAGAAGGAACTTAGGAGGTCAACAAGGGCACACGCATAAAGCACAATAGAGAAGGCCAGCCAGTTTCTGGTGGAGACCACCACTCCAGACACCAGAAGAGATGGAGGACACCACAGCCAACCTCAGTGCCTTCTCTGCCATAACTTCTTGAAGCTCTCTCCCCCTACCAGACACCATGTTGGCGCAAAGGAGGAGACGGTAATCCTAGAGGCTAAGAAGGGCTGTCCAAATTATTGGATCAGGATCTTCTTTTTTTTTTTAGTTTTTAAAAACTGACTTTATTTTTTTAGAGCAGTTTTTTAGAGCAGCTATATCACAGCAAAATTTAGCAGAAAGTACAGAGAGTTCTCCCATATACCCTCTTTTTTTAAAATAAGTTTATTTATTTATTTACTTATTTATTAACTGCATTGGGTCTTCATTGCTGCACACGGGCTTTCTCTAGTTGCGGCAAGTGGGGGGCTACTCTTTGTTGCGGTGCACGGCCTCCTCAATGCTGTGGCTTCTCTTGCTGTGGAGCAAGGGCTCTAGGTGAGTGGGCTTCAGTAGTTGTGGCACACGGGTTCCATAGTTGTGGCTTACAGGCTCAATAGTTGTGGTGCACGGGTTTAGTTGCTCTGCGGCATGTGGGATCTTCCAACCCATGTCCCCTTCATTGGCAGGTGGATTCTTAACCACGGTGCCACCTAGGAAGTCCCTCCCATGTACCCTCTGACCCCACACAGCACAGCCTCCCATACATCAATATTCCCAATGAGAGTGGTAATGTTTTATTACGTGTGAACCTATATAGACACATGATTATCATCCAAACTCCATAGTTTACCTTTGGTTTTGTACATTCTGTGGCTTTGAACTAATGTATAATGACAAGGTATCTGCCACTATAGTACCATACTAAAGAGTTTCACTGCCCTAAAAATCCTCTGGGCTCTCTATATATTGCTCTCTACCCCTAGCCCTTGAAAACCACTGATCTTTTTACTGTCTTCATAGTTTTACAGATCATGCTAAATTTAACATGGAATAGATATTTAGTAACTTTTTTTTCCTGCTAATAAGTAGAAGGAAGTTTGAGAGAAACACATGAGTAGTTATACACAATTGGAAGGAGCTATTCTTGGAAAGATCTGAGCTGCAGAGGGAGTTCAGTTTTGCAATGTTGCTACTTTGTTTTCAACAGGTTGAAGGTGGACAGGAAACTGGACTAGCTCAGTGGTCAAGTATACTGAGTGCGGTAGTTAATTTTATGTGTCAACTTGACTGAATCACAAGGCACCCAGGTATTTGGCTAGACATTCTTTCTGGGTGTATCTGCCAGGATGCTTCTGGATGAGATTAGTATTTGAGTCAGTAAACTGCGTAGAGGATTGCCTTCCCCAGCGCAGGCCTCAGCCAATCCACTGAAAGCCTGACTAGAACAAAAAGGAGGAGGAAGGGAGAATTTGCTCTCTGACCATGGGAGCTGGGCTGTGGTCTCCTGTCTTTTGCATGGAAATTATACCACCAGCTCCTCTGATTCTCAGGCCTTTGAACTTGGACTGGAATTCACACCACTGGCTTCCCTGGGTGTCCAGCTTGCAGTCAGCAGATCTTGGGACTTAGCCTCAATAACCGGATGAATCAATTCTTGTAACAAACCTTTCTCTCTCTCCCTCTGTGTGTGTGTGTGTACGCATTTCCTATACTTCCTGTTGGTTCTGGTTCTGTTTATGCAGAGAATCCTAATACACTGAAATGTGTGACTTACCAGCACATAGGCTGCAGTTAAAGCCGCAGATGTGGATAATATCTTCCCAAGAGGGTGCATCAGGAACAGAGAGACAGCACCTAGGTCGGCACCCTGAGGTCCCCACTCAGGATCAGGAATAAGTCTATAAATAATACCAGAAGCAGAGGCCAGCGGGTAAGGAACAGTACCAAGAGGCCTCGATGTCACAAAGGCCGGAGCACAATCACAGGGGAAACTGGACGGAGAGGCATTTTAAATAGAATTTGGATTTTTCTCCTTGCTGACTTGAGACATTCAAACAGCAAGATCTCCACATTGATGTGCTTAATTTTCAGAGCTTCTCTGTATTTATTTGAAATGTCACTGCCTGGGAGAGTTGCAAATGGAAATGAATATTGCTTCTGAAAATGTTTTCCTGTGAGGCTTGGTGGGGAGCTGACATGGTGCCAGAACATCGCAGGGCAGGGGGCGACGCAGCACTCCATGAGAGGACCTGGCTCTGATCCACGTTGCATTGCCGAGAGGGGGTGGCCAGACATGGCTCCTCCTTCGGTGGAACAATGGGAACTTTATGCTATTACTTAGGAGGTGTCCTTGTCCAAAATGGTTAACCTGAGTTTGATGAAGTCTTTCTACTTGCCTTCCAGTTTATGGATAAATACAGGCAAAGGAGGAACTGAAATGGCTTCACAAGGAAGCAAACAGATGAAATTAGAGGGTGGGACATTCTACAGGACAACTGTATTCAGTACGCAGATCACAGTTCAACTGTGCCTTTAAAAAGTTACAATTGCATGAAGAGGGGGGAGGGCACAAGAGGGGACTATGTTTTATTAAGAGAGATTATCCTAGACATAATAAAGCAATGGATAGTCCTGAGCTGGATCCTGGTGTGTACACAAAAAGGCAGGTTTTGAGATCATTGGAAAACTTACATATGGAACTGATGTTGGAGAGACTCGGAAGTTATTAATTTTGTTAGGTGTGATAATAATCATAGGATCATAAAGCAAAAGTTTCATTTTAAAAAAACACATACTGAAGTATCTAGAGGAGAATTGCCATAATGTCTGTAATTCACACTGCAATCCTATAAAAAAAATAGGAGGATGTCTGTTTATTGAGATACACAACAGAATATTTAGGGATACATGCTATATCTATAGCTTACACTAAAATATTTCAACCCACTCCCAACAAATTAATAAAGCAAGTGGAGCAGAATCAGACATCATTAATGTTCACCAGTATCTGGTCGCCCCTACTTTCTAATGCCTTGAGAATTGAACTCCCCCACATTCTTGAAGTTAGTATAGTAGCGGCCAAGTTATTAGATCTGGCAGATGGAAAGTGGGCAGAAGTAATGAGGTATTTCAGGGGCAAACATTTTATCACCTGAATCGACTCCCCAGACTGCTCTTAGCCTGTGCCACAGCAAACCCAGAAGCCTCTTATTTTGCTGTTGGTATCATAGCATTATGGAACCTTTGTCAGCCTGGGCCCCCAAGTGATGCCTAAATGAAGTACAACCTCCGATCTTCCCACCAACCTATGTTAAACGTATAGTAGAACGTTTTATTGCTTTAAAGGCCACTGTAAAACTACCAGGAATGTTTATTACTAAAGTATAAGGTAACCTTTCCTGTAACTTGACATTTACAGTTAGTAAGTATTAAAACTAAATAATGGGTGTATTTTATTATTCTGTTTTCCTTCCTTATGAAATGAAGAGTTTAGACAAGACAGCCCCTAATGTGTTTTCCATTTACAGAAGCAATTTAGGTACTTAATACCAATTATTTTTCACTGGATATGAACATATATACGTGTATTATTCACAGTTTATTTTTTCAAGTAGATATTTAATTTATTAATTTTTATTTATTGGCTGCATTGAGTCTTCATTGCTACACGTGGGCTTTCTGTAGTTGTGGAGAGTGGGGGATACTCTTCATTGTAGTGCACGGGGCTTCTCATTGCAGTGGCTTCTCTTGTTGCAGAGCACGGGCTCTAGGCACGTGCGCTTCAGTAGTTGTGGCATGTGGGCTCAGTAGTTGTGGCACATGGGCTTAGTTGCTCCGTGGCATGTGGGATCTTCCCGGACCAGGGCTCAAACCCGTGTCCCCTGCATTGGCAGGTGGATTCTTAACCACTGCGCCATTAAGGAAGCTCCTTCACAATTGATTTTAAACCTATTTCCTTTTCCTTAAACTTAAATTTCATTCTTAATAGTATTAACTTTGTTTCTTGTGCAGATATACTGCTTAAGGAACAAAGTTTTAAGAAACTTTCGGTGTGGAGAGCAAGTAAATTCTGTTTTACCACCTCAAGGCATTGGCCAGAAGTTATAGGCCAAATGAGAAACCGGTGCCTGCAAAGCATCTTGAAGAGGCACAGAGCCAGAGGGGAGAGCTCAGTGCACAGTACACTTGGAGAGATAAGGCTATTAAAGCTCTTATTCTTAAGAAGAAAGCTGGAGCTATTTTAAATGTCAAAATAGGGACTTGAATGCTATTTTAGGCAAAAAATGAAATAGCTGAACAGAAATAGCAGTCAATAAAATATTGAGTACTTCACTGGAATAATATACTTTAATAAGACTGTGGTGACTAAGCGTCAGAGGTTGGAAGCAAACACTTCCCATCGTCACTCCTCTGGTGTCTACGTGGAGGGAGCTCACTGGGGCTACGCTCTCGGCCTCTCTCCCCTCCCCACTCTTTCCCTCACCCCAAGGAAGAGGAGGGACTCATCTGATTGGTAATTTGGGGAGGAAAAACTGAGGGTTTGTGGCTTAGCCCTTTCCTTTTCTGTCAGAATCTGCCTATCTGAGAAGTGTGCTTTCCCTGCTTCTCTGTGCCTTGAGTGTTAGGGTACCAGGTGGCCCCCAAAGATGGGGAGGCAAATCGTTCTAACAGCCAATCAGCTGTCCAGTACTGACAGTGACTAAGTAGGTCTGGTTCTGGAGCCCAGCACTGGCAAGTCTTCTGGGCTGCAGATGGAAAAGCCGTGTTTGCTAGTAAACCTAACATGATCAGAGTAATAGAGGAAAACCTGAGATGATGTAAACATGAACACTGACTCCCTGCCCCCCGCCCCATCTCTCAACAGGTGGGGGTGGGGTAACAAAGTGCAATGTACGTTTTTGTACTGTTTGCTAATATTCTATGATGCTATAGGAGACAAGAAAGTAAATGGAAAGGAGGAAAGATGTAAGATAGACAAGTAAATATGTAAGATGTAAGTATAGATAAGTAGCTGGTAAGCATGCAGAGTGGAAGATATTGACAAAATTCCTCAGATATGTAGATAAAGAGACGTTCCCAAGCAGGGTCTCTGTGTGCTAAATACAGATAGAGAAGGAGTGGAAAGACTCAGAGAAACGTAAAATTCGTGACTATAAATATCCATGAGGCACTGAGGCACTAAATATTCATGAGGTTTCCATTCAACTACCCTTTCTAGCTCTTTGTGTCCTCAGTCTTAGAAATGCAGCTGAAACCCGTAGCTGCTCAGCAAGCTAACTGGCAAACAATAACAGGGCTGGGCATCCTTGTCCCACTGGCCACAGCACATTCTCTGATTGCCCCTCCTTGCTCAAACCTCGATTCCAGTCCTCATAACATCACGACAGGGACACTGATGCCGCAGAGACAGACAGACAGGCAACGTGAACACTGTGTCAGCAGCATTCAGAGCATGGCCTTCCTACCCTGCTTGCTCCTTGCCCTGAGTCCATTAGCTAACTCTATATCTTCCTCCTTGCTTCTCCCTGTGTGTTTTAAACTAACTGAATAAACTAAGTGCCTGAAGCAGTTCCATTTGATCCCTTCTGTGCTGGGACCTCTTGGACCACTTGGTTGGTGGTGTCCCGTTGGTGATGAATATGAGATAACTCTCAACTAAGTTAACAGGAAAACCAGGTCACACGGGAGAAATGCTCTCTGAAATTAATGCAATATGTAAAAGGAAAACCTTCAACCTAAGAGGACTGTGGAAAACGGACTCCTGGTCTAGTGTAGAAAAGGTATTTAAACAAGTGATCAGAAATAAGTTCAGGTCAAAACTCAGTGGAGGCCTGATCAAATCTACAGAGGGAGAAAACAAAAAACAAAAAAACACACCACCACCCAAATCCCAAATCAAAAGAGATGGCTTCGGTGTTAGTGGGAGCTGTGACTCATGGATAAGCAGATGTGTGTGGCAGAAATCAAGCTGAGGCTGCAACTGCCCCCCGCCGGAGGACTGACCATGGAGGGCTCTGAAACCCGACCTCCCAACTCTGCCCAGAGCACATAAGGAGGAACCCTATGACAGAGCAAGATAGCTTCTGCAAAACCCGAAAACACTGCTCATGTTTCATCACTCACCCCAAAATGAGGAACTCATGCCAGATCAGAATTAAATGAATAAAGAATGTTTTTTTTGTTTTAGCATGATACTATTTTTACTTTTTATTTTTTAAAATAAATTTATTTACTTTATTTGTTTATTTACTTATTTATTTTGGCTGCGTTGGGTCTTCGTTGCTGCATGCGGGCTTTCTCTAGTTGTGGCGAATGGGGATTGCTCTTCATTGCCGTGCGCAGGCTTCTCAGTGTGGTGGCTTCTCTTGCTGCGGAGCACAGGCTCCAGGCGCACGGGCTTCAGTCGTTGTGGTGCACGGGCTTAGCTGCTCCTCGGCATGTGGGATCTTCCAGGCCCAGGGATGGAACCCATGTCCCCTGCATTGGCAGGCAGATTCTTAACCCCTGCGCCACCAGGGAAGTCTAAAATGAATAAAGAATTTAATCAAATTTTAAGCAATATACTGAATTAGCAGAGTGAAAGAGACAAAGTCTACTCCAAGTCAATCTATCACTATAGTTTTTGTCTTCTCAAGGTTGTCTTACAAATGAAATCGCACCACACTTAACTTCATGAGCCAGGCTACTTTCACTCAGCATAATGCCCTTGAGATCTATCCCAGTCCCGTGTGTATCAATCACGTGTTCCTTCTCACTGCTGAGGAGAATTCTATGGTATAGTTGTACCACAATCCGTTTATCCATTCACTTATTGAAGGACATTTGGGTTGTTTCTAGTTTGGGGCTGTTACAGGTAATGCTTGTGCAAGTTTTGGTGTGAAAAGAACTGTTTATTTTTCTAGGATGAAAAACCAGGAGTGAGGCTGCAACCAGGAGTGCGAAGTGTATGTTTAACTGTATGAGAAACTGTCAAACCCTTTTTCACAGCAGCTGGATCATTCTGTAACCCCAACAATGTCTGAGGGTTCTGGTTGCTCTGTATCCCCATCAGCACTTAGTGGTGTCAGTATTTTTTATTTCAATCATTCTGATAGGTATATAGTAGTTCCTTCTCATTCTTTTTTCTCTTTCTTGGGAAACTTTGGGGATCCATTGACCATCAAAAAAACCTCTTTCACTTATTACATACCTGGAAGAAAAAGAATGGAAGGAGGGGACTGAGGGAGAAAAATCCAAACAACCAAAACAGCAATAAAAATTTCAGACATCATCACAAGGAGGGGTTTGGTACCAGATGTTATAAAATTAAAATAAAAATAAAAATAAGAGCCACACAAAGCCAACAGTACACACAAAGCCAACAGGACATTCAGATGTTGGAGATATATATATATAACCTCTGGCAACCCCTCTGTTATGGGGATATCTGGGAAACTTGAACAGGGACCTCACAACAGCAAGATGGCCTTTGAATGACCTAAGCAAGCCCTTCACTCTCACCCCCACCAGTGCCTTCCCTTGAATTGGAAGATGTTATGCTTGATAACCATGCTTTCTTGTCTCTGTTTCACATCAGCAAGTAGGCTTTGGAACTAAAAATCTGTCCCACTCTGAATCTAAATATACACCAATTTATTGCATGTGCATGTGTGTGTGAGCGCATGTGTACACACACACACACACACCCCCCCCACCCCCACACTTGCTCTGACAACGTATTGGGCATTAGAACAAACTGAGACAATAACTCGAAACTATCCAGAAACACTGACAGCTATTATTGCAATGGGCTAGATGTACCCCACTCCACACTTGAGGGGACCCAGGCTCTCTACTCATACAAAAGGAAGAGGTACACCATAGAGCAGGCCAAACCAGAAACCAGGGCACGTCATTCCTGTGTGAAGCCACATTCTCCCTGAAAGGGGGCTTGCTGGTGTCTCACAGAGCTCACACAGGGAGAGGGGAGGACCCACTGGACCTGGGCCATCCCTGGCCTGGCTTACTGACAGAAGGGCTGTGCTGATGCCCCCTGGGGTTGCCTGGAAGGCCCCTGCCCTCCATCCACCACTGAGAATACAATCAACCAAAGGCTTGGGAAACATATCAAGTTTGCTCACTTGCAAGCTATCGTCTAAGAAATAATCGGCAATACGTTTTACACTTATTCCTAAACAATACCAAGTGCTATAACTATTTGGTCTGCAAATTTGCAGACTATAAACTGAGAAGTTGATGGCAATGGGGTAGAGAAGTATAACTAAAAATCACAACAGTTCCAAGTAATGGTAAGACCGTCCAATTTACACCTTTAAGGAAATACCTGGAGCCATATAACAGGAAGCGATGGTCACAGCAACTCAGAAAGTAAGTACACTAATCAGACAAGAATGCATTATCTCCCAGGAAATAACAAATTGAGTCCCTGAAGCCTTTGGAAACTCAGGAGCAGGTTCTTTGGTAGCAAGAGCTGAGCACAAACACACTCCTTTAAACAAGCAAGCTGGTCTATGGCTGTACCACCATGAACACATCCGATCTCGTCTAAACAAGGAAGCTGTCTTAACAGCTGTCCAATGAAGTAAGCCCTTCATCCATCAAGGGAGAAATGAAATTATCAGAGGAGATAAACTGAGCCAGAGACAGCACACAGATTACAGACAGATACTATACAGAGTGAAGGAATATTGTCTCACCACCTTGCTCATAAACTCAGGGTTAGCAATTGTGGTCCAACTAGATCTGCTATGTCCAGGCCACTCCTGCAGGTGTATGAGTTTCAGGTATACAACACAGTGATTCAAAATGTTATAGATTATATCCCATTTATAGTTATTGTAAAATATTGACTATATTCACTGTGCTGTGTGATATATCCCTGTAGCATATTTATTTTATATGTAGTAGTTTGTACCTCTTGAGCCCCTACTCTTACCTTGCCCCCTCTTCCCTCTCACCGCTGGCAACCATTAGTTTGTTCTCTATATCTGTGAGCTGGTTTCTTTTTGTTATATTTCCTATTTTGTTTTATTTTTTGATACCACATATAAGTGATATCATATAGTATTTGTCTTTCTCTGTCTGACTTATTTTACTAAACATAATACCTTCCAGGTCCATCCATGTTGCTGCAAATGGCAAAATTTCATTCTTTTTTTATGGCTGAGTAGTAGTCCATTGTGTATATATATATCACACCTTCTTTATCCATTCTTCTGTTGATGGACAGTTAGGTTGCTTCCATATCGTTGCTGTTGTAAGTAATGTTGTTAAGAACATTGGGGTTTATGTATCTTTTCAAATTAGTGTTTTCTTTTCTTCAAATATATACCCAGGAGTGGAATTGCTGGATCATATGGTAGTTCGATTTTTAGTTTTTTTGAGGAAATTCTATACTATTTTCCACAATGGCTGCACCAATTTACACTCACACCAACAGTGTACAAGGGCTCCCTTTTTTCCACATTCTCACCAATATTAGTTGTTTGTGGGTTTTTTGGGTGGTAGCCATTCTGGCAGGTGTGAAGTGACATCTCATTGTGGTCTTGATTTGCATTTCTCTGATAATTAGTGATGTTGAGCATCTTTTCCTGTGCCTGTTGACCATCTGTATGTCTTCTTTGGAGAAATGTCTATTCAGGTCTTCTGCCCATTTTTTAATTGTTTTTTTTTTTTAATTTTTTAATTTTTTTGATATTGAGTTGTAAGAGCTGTTAATATATTTTGGATAATAATCCCTTATCAGTCATATCATTTGTGAATGATTTTCTCCCATTCAGTAGGTTATCTTTTCATTTTATCAAAGGTTCCTTTGTTGTGCAAAAGCTCTTAAGTTTAATTAGGTCCCATTTATTCATTTTTGTTTTTGTTTCCTTTGCCTTAGGAGACAGAACCAAAAAAATATTGCTATAATTTAAAAAATATATTGCTACAATTTATGTCAAAGAGTGTTTCCTTCATTTTATGGCTTCATGTCTTACATGTAGGTCTTTAACAAATTTCGAGTTTATTTTTGTTCATGGTGTGAGAAAATATTCTAATTTTGTTCTTTTGCATGTAGCTGTCTGGTTTTCTCAGCACCACTTATTAAAGAGACTGTCTTTTCTCCATTGTATATTCTTATCTCTTTGACCATAAGTGTGTGGGTTTATTTCTGAGCTCTCTATTCTGTTTCATTGATCTATATATCTGTTTCTGTGCCAGTACCATGCTGTTTTGATTATTGAAGCTTCGTAGTATAGTCTGAAGTCAGAGAGCATGATACCTCCAACTTTGTTCTTTTTTCTTAAGATTGCTTTGGCAAATTGGGGTCTTTTGTGTCTCCATATAAATTTTAGGATTATTTGTTCTAGTTCTGTGAAAAATGACATTGGTAAATTGATAGGGATTTCACAAAATCTGTAGATTGCCTTGGGGAGTGTGGTCACTTTAATAATATTAATTCTTCCAATTCATGAACATGGTATATCTTTCCATCTGTTTGTGTCATCTTCAATCTCTTTCATCGGGGTCTTACAGTTTTTACAGTACTGGTATTTTATCTCCTTAGATTAATTCCTAGGCATTTTATTCTTTTGTAAATGGGATTGTTTCCTTAATTTCTCTTTCTGATAGTCAATTGTTAGTGTATAGAAATGCAACAGATTTCTGTATATTAATTTTGTATCCAACTTCACTGAATTCACTGATAAGCTCTTGTAGTTTTTTTGTGACACCTTTAGGGTTTCCTATGTATAGTATCATGTCATCTGCAAAGAGTGACAGTTTGAGTTCTTCCTTTCCAATTTTGATTTCTTTTATTTCTTTTTCTTGTCTGATTGTTGTGGCTAGGACTTGTCTGATTGTTGTGGATAAAAGTGGTGAGAGTGGGCATCCTTGTCTTGTTCCTAATCTTAGAGGAAATGCTTTCAGCTTTTCCCCATTTTAGTATGATGTTAGCTGTGGGTTTGTCATACATGGCCTTTGTTATATTGAAGTATGTTCCCTCTATGCCCACTTTCTGAAGAGTTTTTATCATAAATGGATGTTGAATTTTCTCAAAAGTTTTTTCTTCCTTTACTGAGATGATCATATGATTTTTAATCTTCAGGGTGTTTATGTAGGGTATCACATTGATTGACTTGCAGATATGAGTCATCATTGCATCCCTGAAATAAATCCCAGTTGATCATGGTGCATGATCCTTTTAATATATAGTTGGATTCTGTTTGCTAAAATTTTGTTGAGGATTCTGGCAACTATGTTCATCAGTGATATTGGCCTGAAATTTTCTTTTTCTTTTTAATATTTATTTATTTATTTATTTATTTATTTATTTATTTATTTATTTATGCCAGGTCTTAATTGTGACAGACGGGTTCCTTAGTTGCAGCTTGAGGGCTCCTTAGTTGTGGCACTCAAACTCTTAATTGCAGCATGCATGTGGAATCTAGTTCCCTGACCAAGGATTGAACCCAGACCCCCTGCACTGGGAGCATGGAGTCTTAACCACTGCGCTACCAGGGAAGTCCCTGGTATTTTCTTTTTTATGTGATATTTTTGTCTGATTTTGGTATTGGTGATGCCAGCTTCATAGAATGAACTCAGAGTGCTCCCTCCTCTGCAATTTTTTGGAATAGTATGAGGATAGGTCTTAACTCTTCTCTAAATTCACCTGTAAAGCTATCTGATTTTGGACTTCTGTTTGCTAGGAGTTTGTTTTTATTTTTGTTTTTGTTTTTTTTTAATTGCTGATATAATTTCATTACTGATAATTGGTCTGTTCATATTTTCTATTTCTTCTTGGTTCATCTTTGGAGATTGTACATGTCTAGGAATTTGTCCATTTTACTGACATATAGTTGTTTGCAATAATCTCTTATGATCCTTCATATTTCTGTAGTGTTGGTTGTAACTTCTCCTTTTTCATTTCTGATTTTACTGATTTGGGTCATCTCTCTTTTTTTCTTGATGAGCCTGGCTAAAGGTTTATCAATTTTCTTTATCTTTTGAAAGAATCAGCTCAATTTCATTGATCTTTTCTATATTTTTAGCCTCTATTTTATGTATTTCTGCTCTGATCATTATATTTTTTTCCTTCTATTAACTTTGGCTTTTGTTTGTTCTTTTTTTTAGTTCATTTAGGTGTAAGGTTAGGTTGTTTGAGACTTTTCTTGTTTCCTGAGGTAAGTTTGTATCGCTATAAACTTCCCTCTTAGAACTGCTTTTGCTGCATTCAACAGATTCTGGATCATTGTGCTTTTGTCTCCAGGTATTTTTTTTGTTTCTTATTTGATTTCTTCAGTGACCCATTGGTTGTTTAGTAGCATATTGTTTAGTGTCCACATATTTGTGTTTTTATATATAGCAATCTTTATATATATATGTGATTATTTTAAGTTGCTAATCTCTTAATTTCAAACACATTTGAACAATCCTGCATTAGTAAGTACTCTTCTCCCCTCATGATTACTGTCTTTGACATCATATTTTATATCTATTTGTTTTGTGTACCCTTAACTGCTAATATGGATATAGATGATTTTACTACTTTTATCTTTTAACCTTCCTACTAACTTTGTGTGTGGTTGATTTATTACCATTATTGTATATATGCCTTTACAGATGAGCTTTTTCCTTTCCTAATTTTCATGTTTTTAGTTGTGGCCTTTTCTTTTTTGCTTAGAGAAGTCCCTTTAACATTTTCTGTAAAGCTGATTTGGTGGTGCTGAACTCTTTTAGCTTCTGCTTGTCTCTGTAAAACTTTTGCTCTCTTCATCAAATCTTATTGAGAGCTTTGCTGCATAGAGTAGTCTTTGTTGTAGGTTTTCCCCTTTCAAAGTTTTAAATATATCATGCCACTGCCTTCTGACTGCCCGAGTTTCTGCTGAAAAGTCAGCTGATAGCCTTATGGGAGTTCCTTAGTTTATAACTTGTTGCTGTCCATTGCTGCTTTTTATATTCTCTTTTTATCTTTAATTTTTTCCATTTTCATTACAATGTGTCTTGGTATGCACCTCTTTGGGTTGATCCTGTTTGAGGCTCTCTGTGCTTCCTGAACTTAGATGTCTGTTCCCTTTCCCAGATTAGGGAAGTTTTCAGCTACTGTGTCTTCAAATATGTTCTGTGCACATTTCTCTTTTCTCCTTCTTGGACCCCTGTGATGCAAATGTTAGTACACTTGATGTTGTCCTAGTGATCTCTAAAACTGTCCTCATTTCTTTTTATTCTCTGCACCTCTTACCTGTCTCCTTGTGGTTCCTTCTTTATACCTTTAGTTGCAGAAGATTTTTCTGGTAGGTGACAGTCTTTTTCATAGCTAGCTGTTCTGTAAATCATTGTAATTTTGGTGTGCCTGTGAGTGGAGGTAAGCTCTAGTCTGCCATCTTGGAAGTACTCCTAATTTTTGAGATCTTGAACTGACTTTAAGCTGTCTGACTAATATTAAATTAAGTTAATGAATAACATTGTCACCCAAATCTTTGGTCATTAAAATGTGCAGATACAGATGGATTACAAAAGTGATTGACCACTCTATAATGCATATATGCTTTTGCAAAACTCCAATAGATGGTAAATTTATGTGAGATATATTACCTTTTATACTGCATTCATAAGGATAATTTACTTGAAAAAGTTGAAGTTAAGATTTAAAATTTTTCTCTAACTATGTATATGTATTTGTGTGTATTTAAACAAAAATGCATATAAAATGTTTTAAACTGAAAAAGCTTATGAATAATAAAGAGGAGAGCAAATAGTTCAGATAAAAGTTATTTCGATGTTTGAATATACAGTCTATTCTTTAAAGAAAGAGGAAACAATTTTTTTTTTGTCTTCTGTGGAGGACACAAACCCACAGCTAACTCTTATCTCCCAAAAAGTCAACCTTCCAAGAAAGTGCTCTCTATTGGTAACTTTACATTAAATTTCTTGAATCACTTTAAAGAAAAATCTCTTTTCTAAAAAGTTAAATTTACTTACTACTATGCTTAATTTAAACATTGCTTTTCTGGCATAATAATTTCCTGTCTTTAAAAAAATGACATATTCATATCCTAATGTGATTAAATGTTTAACAACTCTCTTCTGATATTTCCTTTCCCTAATCTAAGTCCACAGTTGAAACAAAACTGGCAGATCCAAAAAGAGAAGTCTGATTAATTATGTGGTGATAAAATGTTGTCAATGTTTCAGTACTTGTTTACTTTTCAAATTGAACAGAACATACTTGGATTCATGTATAATGACTGAGGCAAAACTGTTCAAAAATTGATGCTTTTGGGACTTCCCTGGTGATGCAGTGGATAAGACTCCGAGCTCCCAATACAGGGGACCCGGGTATAATCCCTGGTAAGGGAAATGGATCCCACATGCATGCTGCAACTAAGAGTTTGGATGCCACAACTAAGGAGCCCGCCTGCTCCAAATAAGACTGGGCACAACCAAATAAATACATAAATTTTTTTTAAAAATTGATGCTTTTATTTAGATACAAAGCCCTTGTAATTTGGTGGCAACTATAATACATACTTCATGAAAGAAATCAAAGGCCCTGGACATTTGTCAATATCCTCATTGACTGTAAATTTCTTCTCTCTGGATCATTATTGGCTAGGTATACCCAAATACGGGATTCCATTCTCCTCCATTGTAATTAAATACCATCAACTAATAAGAGCTATTCAGTATTATTATTCACAGGTGGTTTCATAAACTATAGATCAGAAAATGAGTTTTCTAGAAGTGGCAAAAAAAAAAAAAAACCCTCAATTAAAAATGATTCGCGGTACTGAACAGACTTTCCAAGAGGAAAAATTAGGATTTTGAGGACTATTTCTATCTAGAAAGAGATGACATGTGTCTTATGCTTTTTTTTTTTTAAGTTTCCTTGCTAATTCTTATGTTCAGCTAGGGCTGAGAACTATTGACGTAAGAGATGAATTGCCCATCAGTTTTGCAAATGCACCCAATACTGACAGTAGAAAACCATTCTTAATAATAATAATGATTAAGTGGTTTTCTGATCTGCTTGGAGCTCTTGAATGTGGGGCCTGCCTGCACCTAGGTGCTGGTGCCTGTGCTCTGCTTGCAAACATAACGTCAAGATGGTTAGTTGTTGCACTTTTTAGCAACAAAATTTTAGCAGAACTTTTTGAGCAATTTGATTTTATTATGAAAGATCACATTATTAAATTACTTTCAGAGGAATATATTGACCATAGAATTTAGGTTGTCAGACATACTTACAGGTACAAAATCTATGATATTAAAACTAAAAAATTAAGTTAAATTAATTTTTTAGCTTAAACATACCTTAAAATGGGAAGTGTGCCCATGCTTGCCTGCTTGAAACGGTGGTTTTCAGTTTATTTAAATGAGATTCAGAGAAGTCCTTTAACTTGAAATATTGTCATTTAATTCATGGACCCCGTTGAAGAATGAAGTGTTTAAAATACGTGACTAAAGAAATGATGATTTAATTATTTATTCTATAAGGATTAGTACAGCAGTAATAGAGTAATACTGCTCTACAATTCTAATTGAAAAGTCAAATGCTGAATCTTGAGATACTTCTAAAATTAATTAGTAATTTGGGGGTTGGGGGTTGGTCCTAGTTCTAAATAACTTAATGGAAAGCCATAGACTTTATTTTTATTTGTTCAACGAGAAGAACAAATATTATCTAGAATCTAATTTGGGGCTTCCCTGGTGGCACAGTGGTTAAGAATCTTCCTGCCAAAGAAGGGGACATGGGTTTGAGCCCTGGTCCGGGAAGATCCCACATGCCGTGGAGCAACTAAGCCCCAGTGCCGCAACTACTGAGCCTGTGCTCTAGAGCCTGCGAGCTATAACTATTGAGCCCACATGCCACAACCACTGAAGTCTGTGCGCCTAGAGCCCATGCTGTGCAACAAGAGAAGCCAACTGCAATGAGAAACCCTCGTACCATAACGAAGAGTAGCCCCAACTCACTGCAACTAGAGAAAGCCTGGGTGCAGCAAGGAAGACCCAATGCAGCCAATAAATTAATTAATTAATTAACCAATTTAAAAAAAGAATCTAATTTGTCTTAGGCATTGTAGTGAACCATGGCCAATAAAATGTACAAGGGGCTGTTCTCCTGGATCTTACAATGTAACGGTAATTGAATGTTGATCCTGGGAGTTTACATAAAGTCCACAGACAGTCTTCAAAATATGAGAATTCAATCCTGGCCTAGGGACTTGAAAAAGAATAACACTCAGCCCCAACTATCAAAATTTGACATGTGGCTCTGGATTACATTTTCCCTAATTAAACTTCTGCACCAGTAGCATACCCTCAGTGGTGTGCTTGTTAAAAACACATGTTCTTACTCTCATATTTACTATGAAACAAAGTCAGCTTTCTCCTTGGAGCTGAAAATGCCTTTTGACTCCAAAGGCAAGATGATTCCATGGCATTTGCTGGGTCCTGGTAGATTGACTGTCACAGAACTAACACCAGTCACAAGGGTTTCCAGACTCTCCTCCCCCTCCCTTAGAATTTACACCCCAAAACACTTATCCCTTGAAGGGGACATCGCGATTGTCTCAAAAAATAATTTGTGTGATATATATATAATATTCTTGGGCTTTTCCCATCTCTTTCTCTTTCAATGTGATTAATTTATTATTTCCAGCAAAACTTTGATGTTGTCTCCCTTTTCTGCTGAATGACAACCACTACTGTTTTCTTTAAAAAAGTCAGAGCCTCCACCGTGGTGGGTACTGTGCGGCAGCCTCTCGAGTGTAGCCTTTCACAAATGTAACACATGACAAACTTGTGAGGAAACACAGAAAGTCCCACACTGTTGCTGATGATCAGGGATTGAAAGTCAAGAGGTCTTTCTTCCATGTATCCCAAGACCCAATTTAATTTGACTAGGTTTTCTACATTGGACATACATACCAAGTGACCTCTGATGAGCTAACAGATATAGTTTTTCTCCAGGACACATCTAGAGCAGTGGTGCTGATTAAAATAAAGTCTGTCTTGTTTTCTGAATTATTGGTAAATTCAGTTGCTTAAAATAAACTAAGCATCCCAGGCAACACACTGCCCTTGGTGTGGTGGTTAGACAAAGGAACTTTCATTGAGTGGTGGAGCTGCATATAAATGCAGCACACTAGCTTTTGTGGTCTTGGTCCAGAATGGAAATATTCTCATCCTGCACTACAGGTTGGCAAACCTTAAATAGTTTATGATTTGAAAATGTTTTGTGGTCTGCAGGAAAGAAACTTAGTTTTGAAAATGGAAATGCTGTATATATGGAATCTAAAAAAAATGGTACTGATGAACCCAGTGGCAGGGTAAGAATAAAGATGCAGATGTAGAGAATGGACTTGAGGACATGGTGGGGGAGGGGGCAGGGCGGGGCACAAAGGGGAAGCTGAGACAAAATGAGAGAGTAACACTGACATATATACACTACCAAATGTAAAATAGATAGCTAGTGGGAAGCTGTTGCATAACACAGGGAGATCAACTCAATGACTGGTGATGACTTAGAAGGGTGGGATAGGGTGGGTGGGAAAGAGTCACAGGAGGGAGGGGAAATGGGGATATATGTAAAAATACAGCTGATTCACTTTGTTGTATAGCAAAAAGTGGCAAACAGTGTAAAGTAATTACACTCCAATAAAAAGTTTAAAAAAAAAAGAAAATGAAAATGCTGTAAATATATGCTTCTGTGTTTTGATTAAATCTCTAAGCCAATAGTCTCCAATTTCGTGGAATGTAAATCGATACATTCACTACAGAAAACAGTATGGAGGTTCCTTAAAAAATTAAAAATAGAACTACCATAGGATCCAGCAATCCCACTATTCTGCATATACCCAGAGCAAACCATAATTCAAAAAGACACATGCACCCCAATGTTCACAGCAGCACTATTTACAGTAGCCAGGACATGGAAGCAACCTAAATGTCCATTAATAGATGAATGGATAAAGAAGATGTGATATAGGACTTACTAGGTGGCACAGTGGTTAAGAATCTGCCTGCCAATGCAGGTGACATGGGTTTGATCCCTGTCCCAGGAAGATACCACAACTTAGTGCCCGTGAGCCACAACTATTGAGCCCCTGTGCCACAACTACTGAAGCCCATGCAGCTAGAACCTGTGCTCAATAACAAGAGAAGCCACCGCAATGAGGAGCCCGTGCACCACAATGAAGAATAGTCACCACTAGCTGCAGCTAGAGGAAGCCTGTGTGCAGCAACAAAGACCCAACACAGGCAATTAATTAATTAATTAATTAATTAAAAAAAGAGGATGTGGTACCTATATATACAATGGAATATTACTCAGCCATAAAAAAGGAACTAACATGGGTCATTTGTAGAGACATGGATAGACCTAGAGAGTGTCATACAGAGTGCAGTAAGTCAGAAAGAGAAAAATAATGCATATATGTGGAATCTAGAAAAATGGTAAAGATGATCTTATTTGCAAAGCAGAAATAGAGACACAGACAGAGAGAACAAATTTATGGATACCAAGGAGGAAAGGGAGGGGTGCCAGGAACTGGGAGATTGGGATTGACACGTATACACTTATTGATACTATGTATAAAGTAGACAACTGATGAGCACATACTGTACAGCACAGGGAACTTTGCTTAATGCACTGTGGTGACCTAAATGGGAAGGAAATCCAAAAAGAGGAGATGTATGTGTATGTATAGCTGATTCATTTTTCTGTACAATAAAAAGTAGCACAACACTGTAAAGCAACTATAGGCCAATAAAAAAGCTATACACCAATATAAAATAAAAAGTTTAAAATCAATCAATCAATCAACCACAACTACCATTAGGAATAGGATAAAAAAATTTAAACGTAATTTTTTGTATGTGAATACATGTATATGCCTACGTGTACATATGTATATGCATGCATATAAACATACAAATAAAAGCTATAGGAAGAGGTAAAAATGTAAGCAGAGGTCCTAATATTTTCTTTCCTACCCCAATGTATATTCTCCTAGACATCATAGTTCAAGGCTAAAGTTATTGTATTTTAAGAGTAATAATAATAACAGCTAATGTTTATAGAATTGTTATAATATGCTCTTTTATAATATGCTCTAAGTGCTTTACATATATTGTCTCATTTAATCTTCAAACAGCTGTAGAAGGCAAATAATATTATTTCTCCCATTTTACATATGAAAGTCCATTTCTCAAGGACACACTGCTAATGAGTCATCACTGAGACTGAAATGTACTTAGTTTGAGCCCAGAGACCATGCTTTTAATCACCATGCTGCTACTTGCAAAAGCGACCTTTGTTTCTGCAGTCTTTTTAATTTCACTTCATTTTTTTCTGCCTTTACATCTAAAAATTACCAAATAATAATTAATACAATTTTTTAAAATCCTAAGGGTAGAGTGTATACAAGAGGAACAGGAAAAGTCTCCCTTCCCTCCTAACTCTATTTTCTAAGAGTCTTGCTAAAAGATCTTAGGTGTTGTGATATGAAATATAGGAAGCTTTTTTTTCTTACAAGTACAGTTGAGTTATTTTTGCCTCTTCTTTGGAGTTCTGTTTCTGGTAATGGCAGAGCAGCTCATATTGGACCAAATCTCTTGCAGATAACAACTGTAACCTCTGAACAAAAACAATCAAATAACAACAACAACTACAAAAACAACCCACAGAAAACAACTAACTGAAGGCACTGGAGAGGTAAGAACAGAAAGAAATTGGAGTGGAGTGGACACTTGGAAGAAAGGTACAGTACTGAGTTATTCTCCCACTTTTATGGATTTCTGCCTGAGGGCAAGCCTCAGTTTCTATGGTGGATAAAAATCAGAAAGCTGCTCATGTATTGGCTGAATCAGAGAAAGTTGGGGGTAACCACAGAAGCTAAAAGTTAAGAGGAGAAATCTCAGAAAGGAGAAACTTACAGAGCTGATGCCCTGAATTATCTGTGCAAGCACTGCCCAAATCTCTGGCTTGCCTCTGAATGGTGCGTGAGGTTGGCAGACTCCAAACAACACAGCTAAGGCTGAAAGAACTAACAGGAGATCTCAGCTACTGCCCACTGCTGGAGAGGCAGAGTCTGTGTTCATGTTAATCGCCTGCTAAAACAGAATAATCAATGCTATTCAGAGCAACAATAGAATCCAGAGTCTCTATATCACCACAATGTCCAGAATATAATCCAGAATTATTAGATATATGAAGAAACGGAGAAACATGACCCATACTAAAAGCAGAGCTTCTCAGACCTTTTGGTCTGAAGACCTATTCGCACTTTTTTAAATTATTGAGGAACCAACAGGGTTTTATTATGTATATTATATCTCTTGATATTACCTTATTAAAAATTGAAGTTGATTTTACAAAATTTATTAGTTATTTTAAAATAGCAGTAGTAAATCCAATACATGTCAATATAAGTAACATATTTTCATGAAAAATGACTATGTTTTCCAAAATAAAAGCAATTAATGAGGAGTGGCATTGTTTATATTTTTTCAAATCTCTTTGATGTCTGACTTGATAGAAAAATAGCAAAATTCTCATATTTGCTTCTACATCCAATCTATTGCAATATTTTGGTTTGGTTTACATTATGAAAATAATCTGGCCTCACATAGTTGAACAGATAGAAATATTTTAATAGCCTTCACAGATAATTGTGGATATTCTTTAATACTATACTAAAATTTGACAAATGATAGTTTCTTAAAGGTTTGTTGCAATGTGGAATCTGAAACTATATCATAGTTTATCAAATGTCATATTCTATTATATTAAAATTCATTGTTATATATTGTATCTTTACTAGATCTTTAATCCACGCATGATTTTACAGCATTAACTTTGGTAATTTATAAAATACTGGTTCATTAAATTATGCAGATATTTCAAATGTTGACTCATTTCATTATTCAATATTAAAAATCACAGTCATTAATATCATTATTGATCTCACTAAGCAAGTCTTTAAATATCAGGAAACTCATGCTCATGATGGTAGATACAAGTTTTTTAAAATTCCAATTTTCACTTGAAATTTAAAGTTTATTGTGAGCAACAAATATTGTCAATTTCTTTGAAGAGACAAACTGTCATTCATATTTTAGAAAATGTCTGCCAAATACTGAATTCTGAATAACCAGTGTGTCTACTCATTGTCCTTTCAATTAAAAATGGTGTTTCATGAAAGAATCAGCAAGTTCTGCTCACAACTCAACCAACCACACAAGTACTTTTTCTATCTGCTTCATTATATAGCGAGTGATTTATACATGGTTCACTTCTTATTACATAGAATATTAAAAAGATATGTAAAAGGTTGAGATTTGAAGAAAGTAATAGTTTGTCTGGCTTCATCAAAGCAGTTCTCAAATAACTAGTCACTAGCACAGCTTGGTGCCACTGCCTTGATTCATTCTAACACATCAGGAGTTTTACTGACAACTGCTTTTGTACCGTCATTGCAAATGTCAACATAGGAAAATAGTTTTGACCTTTCAGACCCCCAGAAAGCATCTTGGGAACCTCAGGAGTCTACAAACCACATTTTGAGAACTGCTTTACAAGAGAGAATATAGACAATAAAGATTGACCTCAAATCACCCAGATGTTTTAATTAGCAGGCAAGGAGTTTAAAGCAGCTATTATAAGAATGCTCAAAATTTTAAATGAATGACCAAACAAGAAATCTCAGCAATAGAAACTACTCAAAAGAACCAAATGGAAAATTATGAAACCAAAAAATACAGTTCTGAAATTTGAAAAATTCACTGGATGGGCTTAATAGCAGATTGGAAAGGAAAGAAGAAAGAGTCAGTAATTGGAAGATAAATCCATAGAAAATATCAAATATAAAACATAGAGAAAAAAAGGTTTAAAGATGAGAACAGAGACACAAGACTTTAGAACTAGGAGAAAACATCAAAATGTTTAACAAGCTTGTAACTAGAATCCAAGAAAAAGAGAAAGAATGAGGCAGAGAAAAGTATATAAATAAAAAAATGGCCCAACATTTAACAAGTATTGTGTGTTTGTTATGGGTGTAATATGTATACGTCAGCATAAAATGTAGTATGTATACTACATCATAAAAGATGAGTGAAGGTGTAAAGAGACCTATATAGTTGCAATTTTTTTTACATTTTATTTGAAACAGTACAATATTAATTCTAAATAGACTGTATTAATTCTAAATAGAAGATAAGAATGTATATTGTAATCCATAGGTCAACCATTCAGAGGGAAAAACAGGTACCGTTAAAAAGCCAGTAGGGAAATTAAAATGAAATTCTAAGAAATTCAATTAGCCAAAAGAAGGCAGGAAAGCAAGACCAGAGGAATGAAATCAGATGCAACAAACAGAAAACAAGTAGCAGAATGTTAGGCCTAAATCAAACCATATCAATAATTACAATAAATATAAATGGAGCAAACATTCTACTTGATGTCAGAGATTGTTACAGTAGATTTTAAAAAGCAAAACTCAACTATTTGCTGTCTATAAGAGACACACGTGAAGTATCTATCTTTTGTTTATAACATTTGAAGGTATAATTTACCTTCTTACATGGCAGGAAAATAATAACCCCCTAAAGATCCCTTGTGCTGCAGTGATTAATCCTGACAAACAGTAGAACTGGCTACAGTTAAAAATTAAGGCTAAAGTGTGCTTTGCTTGTGGCATTTGTCCACTGCCGTTTGAGTGCTCTTCCAATCCCCACCCCAACCAAAAGTCCACTTCCTGTGTCTTGCCTTCTGACTTAAATCAGACTATGCTCTGTGCTTCTGCTGGGTGTAGCTTTGTTCCATTCCAGTCTCTTCAAGTCCAGGTATCTGTGAATTACATAATTTGATAAAATAATTCAAGCTAATGTGTTATTCACTAACAATATATTATTGTTCCATGGCATGGCTATAACAAGGGCAGCCAGAGCCTTAATCATAATAACTAATATTTATTGAGTATTTAAGGAAGGACCGCACTCAATGCTAAGCACCTCATGGGTGTCGTTCCATTTAGTCCTCCCCAAGAACTTTATGAGGCAGATGTTGTAATTGTTAACATTTCCCAAACAGAAAAATTAAGGTGTGTACAAGAGGGTCCTCCCTGCCACACACACACACAGAGTTATGTGTGTGTGTGTGTGTGTATATAATTAAAGTGTGTGTTAAAGTATTAAAAACAGGATTTAAAGTCAATGTATCCAATTCTAATATCCAGTCCCTTAAATCTAAGGACTAGTTCTGGCATAATGACAGGCATGAGAGAAGAGACATGAGGGCAAAGTAGACTTTTTGTCCTTCAAATCTATTTAAGTAGCCCCCAACCCCTATCTACATATTGACCATGTAACCAGCATCTTTGTGCAGGAAGTAAAAAGGCACTTTGAATGCCTGTGATGCAGGTCCCTTATGTAAGTTATCGCATTCATTCTTTACCACCTGGAAAGGTGGGCTCTTCTTATCCCCATATTGCAGATGAGAAAATATCAATGTTTCAAAAGTTGTAAAATAAAGTATACTGATCCTTGGTTTCAGTCATGAGAATGACAGATTAAAAAAAGCAAAACACATATGTCAGTTATGAGTTCATTAATACAAACCTCTGCTTTGATCACTTCTTACAACAAGCTTTTATTCAGATATGGTTAGTATAATGAAAATAACAAGAACAAATGTGATTCAAAAACACTTGAGAAGTAAAATCTGTTTTGTTGCTTTTTAAAATTTTTTGGACTTCTGAATAGTCACTAATCAAAAAAATAGACGAACCACACTGTCATCCGTTGTTTTTCTCTGAAGCTGTTGAAAGCAATAATGACCAGGGCTTACCTAATACCTATTCTTTGAAAAGTCTTAATCTATCAGTGCCTCCGCTATCAGTGCCACCTGCCTAAATATAACAGAGTTATTAATGAGAATAACTAGGTGTCCTGGGAGAAAGAAGAGAATATGAATAGAGAGGTAGGAAATTATGACAAAATCCCTTGGGCTGATTTGCACAGGACCCTGCAGCTTACTAGTGTTTTGACTTTTGACAAATTGGTTTACAAGCCAGAGTCCTCCTCTGAGAGTGTCAGTGTCTTCCTCTTGCACTTGCTCTGAGAATGAGAGCTGTTGGCACTGTTTGAGAAGAAAAACTTGCCCCCTATCCTCTTACTTCAGAGTCTGGGGGCCTGCAAATTAAACTGGCAAAAGACAGATCAATAGGAGAAAAAAGGTTTATTTCTATGTGCATGCATACAGGAACTAACAAAAGAAGTAGCTAGCTCCCTAAATGGTTAAAGTTAGAGGCTTTAGACCTCTCTTAGAAGGGGAAAGGGAGGGGACTTCTATGAGAAGAACAAAAAGGTTTTATTGGAAAAGACAGATGGGTCTTAATGCGAACAAACCGAAGATAAGAACGTTTGTGACAATGGTTGTTTAAACAGGTGTCAGTGGTCTTTTTCTTCTTTGTGGCTGTGAAGCTTCCCAAAGAAGGGATTTATGGTAGGTTTATCTTGGTCTCTCTCCTGGGAATAGACCCACCTCCAAGAGGGGATTTATGACAACCTCATTTCTCAGCAGCTCCTGCCTAGTCAGATAAAGGAAGCTCTGAGAAAGCTTGTTTCTGCATCTGTTGAATCTCAAATATCTTCATCTTAAAATAGGGAGGCTTGTGTGGAGCTGGGTTAAGGGAATGTAAGTCAGCAGAGCTGGTTACAGGGAACTGAGGGAGAAGAGTCTCTGATATAGACTCTATTATGCCTCCCAAAATTCATATGTTGAAGACCTAACCTCTAATGAAACTGTGTTTGGATATATGGCCTTTGAAGAGGTAATGACGATTAATAACATCATAAAAGTGGGGCCCTAATTCAGTAGGACTGGTGTCCTTAGAAGAAGAGGCAGAGACATCAAGGAAGCATACACACAGAGGAGAAGCTGTATAAGGATATAGCTAGAAAATGATCATCTGTACGCCAAAGAGTGAGGCCTCAGGAGAGACCAAATCAGCTGACACCTTGATCTTGGACTTCCAGCCCAGTTTGTGGTATTTGCTGTGGCAACTCAAGCTGACTAATAAACCCTTTTTAGACTCCTTTACTGATGTAGAGGACAGAATAACATTCCTACCTCCTTGAAAAGTGTATAAGGAACAAGGCACAAGAACCCCAAGACCTGAAGAGGAGGGGCAAAATCACAGCTTTTCAGTTATACTCTGACAGAGCAGAAACTCTTTTTACCTGGCTGAGAGGTGAGAGAGAGACACTATAGCTTTGAAGGCTAAGAGAGGTAGAGAGCAATGGGCTTGGCCTTCAAAGCTTAGAATTTTATGGCCAGCTGTCATCCTAGACATGCTCATAGCCAAGCAGAGATTTAGGGCCTAGTGGGGAAGATTTCCCTGGGTCTTTCTGCAGGGAACTTGATGCAGGAAGGGAACTTCAAAGGATCTGAGGGGCAGGGGGAGGCAAATGGGTAGCTTAGAGGAGAAGGCTGGCTGAGAGGCATGGAGAACTTCCAGAAGCGTCAAGGACCAATTAACCAGGGCAGGCTTCCAAGGGCAGAACAGACTCACTGGCTTTGAATTAGGGTCCAGGTGGAGTGTGACATCTACCTTTTATTATTTTTTAAAATAATTTTAAAAATTTAGTAATAGTTTTAGACTTATGGAAAAATTGAGAACATAGTACAGAGAGTTCCCATACACTCCACCCCCAGTTCTTCCTATTATTAACTTCCTACATTATCATCCTACAATTATACTACATTGGTTTGTTACAATCAATGAACCTATTGTACATTGACATGTTATTGTTAACTAAATTGTGTACTTTATTTGGATTCCCTAAGTTTTTACCTAATGTTCATTTTCCGTTGCAGGATCTAGCCAGGATCCCGCATCACATTTAGTCGTCAGGTCTCCTTAGGGTCCTCTTGGCTGTGACAGTTTCTGAGACTTATTTTTAATGATCTTGACAGTTTTAAGATGTATTGGCTAGGTATTTTGTAGAATGTCCCTCAATTGGGATTTGTCTGATATATTTTTTTTATCATGATTAGAATGCGGTTATGAGTTTTGGGAGGAAGACCACGGAGGGAAGATACCATTCTCATCACATCATATCAAGAATACTTACTTTCAACATGGCTTATTGCTGTTGATGGTAACCTTTGATCATTTGGCTGTGGTGGTGTTTGTCAGGTTTCTCCACTGCCGTACTTCTTCTCTGGGGACAATGTCCTCCTTGAGAGAGGTTCACTAAAAACCTCCAAGACTCTGGAGATTAAAAAGAGACCCAGAGAAATTCAGGGACAGTTGTTTCAATTTTTATTTTGGGACTAAGCATGAGTAAAACTTTGCATCCTTCTTGAAATGTACTGTGTCCATTCTTTGTACCTTAAAATACAAGTGTTTAAGATGCCTATTTAATGCTCAGAGCTTTACAGAAAATTACACAGACAGCTATCTTACCTTCAGCATAATCACATGTATATATTTCTATCATTTTCTGATCACCGTCAAGGTGCATGCATAGTTTCCCATAGTTTTATATCATAGAACACGTAGATTACAGTTGTCCCCACGTGTCACTGTATATGTAGATCCGCATAGATTTAACATGGCTGTAATTGTATCCACAATTTCATACACTTATCTTTTGTATTATCCTTCCATTCTGAACATATAATTAGCAATTGCTCCTAGATAGCTTATGTGGAAGGATGATCTTTGGTTTGTAGTTCCAGCTCTTTCTTGTGAAACCTATCATACTTTAGGGCTGAGAATCTTTATCTTAGGATTCGTGAAAGTTTTGGTTTCAAAGTGAAAAATCAGGGACTTCCCTGGTGGTCCAGTGGTTGGGACTCTGCTCTCCCAGTGCAGGGGGCCTAGGTTCCATCCCTGGTCAGGGAACTAGATCTCACATGCATGCTGCAACTAATGATCCCGCATGCTGCAACCAGGACCTGGTGCAGCCAAATAGGTAAATAAAAATATTTTTTTTTTAAAAAAGCAAAAAATCAAAAGACTCTGTAGCAGATTGTGCTCCTGAATATCTGTAATACCTCTTGTATATAGTAATAGAATTGTAGTTGGGTACATGGCTGCCTCGCACAAGGTTATATTTTTAGGCCCCCTTTGCTGCAGAGCCTGTGCAGTTGCAGGATGTGAGTAGAAGGAACAGGTGCCTTGATAGAACTGGGTGCTCCCTTCATCTCCCTTCATCTGTCTTGCTGGTGGCAGGGAGCAGCCACTTTAGAGCCAGAGGTGAAGTCCCATGCCGAAGATGGCAGAGCTATCTTACCATGTCTGGACTGTTAACATTCTCTCTTAATCAAGCCATCATTTTCAGGGGTGTTTCTGATACAGTGGCCCAGCCTTTACTCTGGTATACCACTTTCTTGCTGACTGTTTCAGGTGAGATAGTTTTAAAATATCCCCCCACTTTGAAAAAGCCCAGAGTTTTGCTTTATTCCTCACATAGTGTTTGCTAAGCTTGTAGTTGGTAGCATGTTGGTAAGTGTTTCATTTTACTGGTGGCACCTATGACCAGGAGGTTCTGTGCACAGAGCTATGTTCTAGGAGGAATGGCTCCTGCCGTTGAAGACTGGCTGTATTCCAGGAGCTCAGTGTGGGTCATCCTGTATTGCACATGTTTAATATTACATAGAAGTTAAGTATTAGAAAAATGTCAGGATGTGGCAGAAAAAAAAGACTGTTTGCTGAGAGCTAGCTGGAGGCAAGGTCCCAAATCCTGTAACCAATGGTAGTAATTGTACTAGTAATAGAATACCACAAACACCAGCCCTATCTTCCTCTCCCAACTGATACACATCTTGCACTGAAAAGTAGAAGGAACCAAAGGAAATGAAATTTTATTGGACACCTGAACATTTATTGAGAGGTTGTGCAAAAGAGTGATTAAGAACGTAGGGACTGAGGTTAAGTAGAGCAGGTTTCAAATTCCAGCTTCATGACTTATTAGCTGTAGAGTTTGGTAAGTAACTTAATCTCAGTGTCCTCATCTGCAAAATGGAGATAATAATACCAACTCTGAAGTTTTCTGGACATTAAATAACATATCTAAAGTCTGGAATGGACTAAAAAGGAAGCTGAGAAATGGTCTTTAACATTATCAATTCTGTTCCCATTTCCTGATGTCAAGTGCTTTACATACTTATCCTGTCAACTCTATAAAATGGGCATAACCTATTAAAAAAAATTTGAGTAAATTTGAAGATCTAATTGGCTTTATAAAATGATTCATAAATTGGGCAGCATCTCATTTGGCAAACAAAGAGCTACTCGGAGAGGTTACACAACAAAGAAGGCTTTTATAGCAATGAGGGTGGGACAAGGAAAAGAAGTTATCAGCAAAGAAAAAATAAAATTTAATTGCAGGAAAGTAAAAGTTCAGGTGATGCTGGCTCCTCATTGGCTGAGCTATGGTGTTTTCCATTGGCTGGACTCATTGCTGGGCAAGAAGAAAGTTTTCCTTCCCCCTCTGGGGTAGGAAAGTAGTTGTACTTCCTGTTTGGGAGTGCAAGTTACTTCCTGGGGTAAGTAACTGACCAGCTTCCTCTTGGGGCAGTTGTCCTCTTCCTGTTTGGGGTAATGGACAATGTATGGTAGGTGGCGAGAGCTCCCTCTATAAGCCTTCCAGACTCTAATTTTAGTTGAGGTTTCCTTTTATTAATTTTCACACATACTTATGTTATCAACCCTATAAAATGGGCATAATCCTTCCCATTCTATAGATGAAGAAGCTGAAGTTAAAGAATTTGTGAGGTGAAATAGATATCATACTAGCTACTTTGCAAATGAAGAAGTGGAAGTATGGAGTATTTAAATAACTCATGATGTCTCAAAGCAAAGCAATTGTGGAGATAGGATCCAAAGGCATGTCTGTCTGACCTGATATTTGGAAATTCTCTACTAATTGTCACCCCTGACAGGTTGTCATGGTCATGGTGATATTTGTTATTTGCACTAACTTTTAAGAATAAATTTTCTTCACAGAGGACTACATTCAATAAGGACCAGAGTCACAACTCTTAGGGAAGAAGCAAGTGTTCCTAAGTGATGTTTTCTCAACTGGTTCTGTTCTCATCAAAACCATAGGCCATCCTTCTTACTCCAGTTTCTTATAACACAATCTATGATTAGCCTTCTGCAGTTGTCCTAATCAACTACAAGTATATTCAGAGGTTATATTATTTCAAGTAGCACTGTGTCATGTGTCAGGTTTGGCTGAGCCTCTGTGTTAAGATGATGGTGCCTTATGAGGACTGGACTTCGGGAAGGGCTGTGCCACCTGCTTGAGTTGGTGGGCTGAGGACCCTTGCTTTATTTATTTATTTTATTGGCTGTGTTGGGTCTTTTTTGCTGTGCGTGGGCTTTCTTCTAGTTGCGGTGAGTGGGGGCTGCTCTTTGTTGTGGTGCACAGGCTCCTCATTGCCGTGGCTTCTCTTGTTGCGTAGCAGGGGCTGTAGGCCTGTGGGCTTCAGCAGTTGCGGCACATGTGCTCAGTAGTTGTGGCTCACGGGCTCTAAAGCGCAGGCTCAATAGTTGTGGGGCACAGGCCTAGCTGCTCTGAGGCATGTGGGATCCTCCTGGAGCAGGGACCGAACCCACATCCCCTGCATTGACTGGCGGATTCCTAACCACTGCGCCTCCTAGGAAGCCCTGAGGACCCTTGTTTTTATTGGTTGCTCTCACGCCCTTCCTGAACTCCGTATGGTAAGCATCACGTATGTTTATAGGCACATCTAACCGATAACCCTTGGCCCTTATATACATGCGTAAACCAGAGTCCCATGCAGACCCGCTACCCTGTCAGCCAAACTTGAGACCAAACATCTTTGCAGCTAACTCATGACCCCAGGGCATGGCCCAGGGAGTGCAGGGATGCGACTCACGCCGGGGAGTTCTTACAGAACATGTTCCCCCTGAAATATTCCACAGCCTTGGAGAATTGCTTTCCCCCTGCCTTTGCTGGACAAGCCATGACGCCTCGTGTCAGGCAAGGGAGGCCTGAGCAAGTGGCACCCTGGAACGCTCCATCCTCGGTGTTGGGCCAAGCCAGGAGTCGGGGGCGGAGCCTGGCGCGAGAGGGAGGCCCTGGGGGCGTGGCAGGGCGGGGCGAGCCGGGGGCGGGGCATGGGCGTGCCCTGCGGCGTGCGCGGGGCTGGCAGGCGCGCGGCGGGGGCGGGGCTGCAGGCGCAGGCCCACGCCGTAAACAGACAACATGGCGGCGGCGGTGGCAGCGGCGCCTGGGGCCTTGGGCACCTTGCAGGCCGGCCGCGCTCGCTTGGTGGCCGCTTGCTGTGCGCGGCTCGGCCCCAGGTGGAGTCTGCCCGGCTCCTGGAGGAGCCCGCGGGTCGACCCGGCGATCTGGGTCCGGGGCTGGACTCCCGCGGCCGGGGGGGCGGCCTGGCGGAGGGGCTACAGCTCGGAGGTGAAGACGGAGGATGAGTTGCGGGTGCGGTATCTGGAGGAGGAGAACCGAGGTGAGGGGCGTGACGCGGGCGGCCGCCGGGCCTGGGAAGGGGTCGCAAGGTCGAGTGTCCGGGCTGACGTCAGTGTCCGCCGAGAAGCCTGTGGGCCCGTCCCCTCCCCCTCCCCCACCCAAGCATTGCAGCTATTTAGTGCTCCCCATGCCTAAAGGTGTGCCACGGTGCAGCTCACCTGTAAAAGTGGCCCTACTCGGCGCCGAGGACAGAGGTGCAGCTTCCGTCCTCATCTCTAGACGAGCCAAGGTCAATAAACCCGGTATGTGATATTTGCTTCCAGATTTTGTTCTTGCTCTGTAATTGCTTTCTGTCAACTCAGCTTTCAGGGGGAGAGTTTTAGAAGCTGCAGTGAGAATGCACTTTATTATTCTGAGTCTTGTTCAATTTAAAGCTGTGCTTCCGGGACAGTTTTTCCCCTTGTCCGTTTTATTTTCGAAAGTTAGTTTTGTGGACTATTTCAGTTCTGTTAGACAGTCTGGAGCGTTTTCTTGGTCTTCCAGTTCTCTTGCTAAGCCCTGGGGGACACAATTGTGGATGAGATTGATCTTGCCCTTGAGCCACCTCCTTGGAGGAGACAGATGCGTTAGCAATACAGTACAGTGGGAGGAAGGGTTGTGATAAGTGGGAGCGTGCCAGGATTGCTATTAAAGCTCAGTTCCTTTCAGTTGCCTTGTTGAAGCTAAATAGATCATGAAAGGTGGAAATAGCAGATTGCCAGAAGAGTAGTCATTGAATTTTGACACGTGGTTGTTGAGCACCCGGTAATCTGTTAAGCAGAAGTGCAAAACGAGTTAAGTCAGGATTGCTATCTTTAAGCAGCTCCCAGTATAGCGGGGGAAGATAGTGGTGATTAAAAGGTTATGTTAACTTTAAAGTCTTGGTGAGAGCGAAGGGCCGTAATACCCCCAAGGGGCATATGATCAGTTATATTTCGGCGAGATTGGAAGACTCCAGAAGGAAATTCTGAGGGTTAAGTTTGGGTTCTGCCAGATGAAAAGAGGTCCAAGGCATTCCTTGCAATGGAATTTGACATTAGTGAGGGTTCCTAGGCAAACTTCTCTGTGCTTAAACTTTCTTCTGTGTAAAACAGGAAAAATAATACCACCTTTGTATGGCTGCTGTGGAGATGAGATGAGAGTGTAATATAAATTGCCCGCTAAGTATTGATCTAGCTCATAGGAGGTCTTCCAGAGTATGAGTTATTTCTTTTATTTGTTGATTATCTCAGACAAGAGCGTGGTGAAAGGCATGGCATGTGAACAATGTGTGGTGTTTTGGGGAAACGGTGTAAGGCAGGTGTGGTTGTCGTATGGCATGACAGGCAGAATATGGAGAAATTCAGCTGGAAAGTAGATTGGCACTGGAGTGATTAGCGCCATGAATGCTAATATCCTTTGGGTAAGCTTAGTCTTGCCAGGTTTGCAGTTACATTAGATGTACCAACAGTACATTAGATACAAAGGCATTGCAGGTACAGCACCATATTCTATATTTTTTTGACCTAAATGAATGCACATTGAAAGTAAATTTTCATAAAATGTCTGGAAAGTCCTTCAGTTAGGTTTCAAATGGATCAAGGAAAAGAAATCAGGATGTGAGTCAATCTGATAAATATAGAATGTTTTCAGTCACTTGAAATGTAAAAATCAGCTACTAGGAAACATGGTTTCTTAAAAAAATTGACCCACTTTCTTTTAGGATTGGCAAGGTGAGAGCTCAGTTTTTCTAACATTATGTGTGCTTTGCTTTGCTTTACTGTCAAACCAGCAGTAAACAGTGCAGAGAAAAACATGAGGTCAGGGCTGATGCAGGTGAAGGAGACTCCCTGTGCCTTTGCTTCTTATGAGAGGCGAGTCCAAAATTTGGTGCCCTTAGCAGCCTGCAGGGAATATGACAATTCTCCTGGGTCAGAGGAGCCCCAGGCTGCTCTCTGCCCTGTATGCCTCTTTAGACTGGTGGAGGTGGGTAAATGCAGAATACATCAGCACTCCTAGGGGGCCTGGGTTCCATATTTGTAATTTGTTGTGGAAGCACAGTTAGACAACCAACTTTCTTTAGTCGTTATTTCTTGCATTGTTGTCTAGCCTACTCAGAGTTTTAGAGCAGCAGTCCTGGTCCTGCTTTACAAAGGTTTCTCCTGGTTTCCTGCAGCGGCCTCCTTTATAGGTCAATTGGTTTCCAGTCATTCTCCTTCCCAGTTTATTTTTTCACTGGTGCTGGCGTTATTTTTTCAAGGCCAAGCAAAAATTGCATCTCTGTTCAGTTTAAAACCTCTAGTTGCCTCTAAGGCCTGCAAGCCCTCACAGCTGCAACCATCTCCCTTCTGCTGCACCTAAGCTTTTACCTTTTCCTGTTCTATGTGTCTGTGCTTTTGCACACACCTTCTGGAATGACCTCTCCCTTCTTACCAATCTTCTCCCAGTCTGGCAGGCTTCTACTCGTAATTGTGACCCATTTTAAAAATTATTTTTGTGAACCTTACACCAACTTCTGGCAGAAATAGAGCAAACAAATGCATAATGCAAGTTATTCTTAATACCTGCTCCTTCCTCGCCATTCATATCTGGGTTATCATCAGGTCTTCCCAAGTGTCTTTATAGTCTTTCTGCTTTCCTCCATGTGCTTCTTTACCAGCACTCTTCTGGTGCAAGCCTGTATCCTCTCTCAAGTGGCCTGTTGCAGAGGTCAGCTAGCTCATCTTCCTACTACTTGCTTTTTTTTAAAAACCCGGTTGATTCCTTTCATGTTTTTCTCATGTTTTAAAAAATGTATTTTCATATATTTAATGGCATGTGAATTCTTTTTATATTAAAAAGCTATATATTTGGATAGCTGTGTATATTTTAAAATTTTTATTGAGATTCATTCACATAAAATTAAAAAAGTACAGTTGTTTTTAGTATATTTACAGACTTGTGCAGCCATCACCAGAATCCAATTGTAGAGCATTTTTATCAGTCTAGAAAGAAACCCTGTTCCCTTTAGCAGTGACGACTCATTCTCAATATTCCCTCTTCCCCCAAACTAAGACCCATTTATCATCTACTTTCTGTCTTAATAGATTTTTCTACAGTTCTCATAAAGAAATCATATGTGGTTATTTATGGCTTCTTTCACTTAGAATTATATTTTCAAGATTCTATTATGTTGTGGCATGGTTAGTACTTCATTTCTTTTTATGACTGAATAGTATTCCATTGTTTGGATTTTTTTTGTCTGTTCATTATTAATGTACGTTGGGATCATTTCCACTTTCTGGATCTTGTAAGCAATGCTGCTTAGAACATTCATGTATAAATTTTTATGGACATCCTTTTTTATTTCCACTTAGGCGTGCAATTGCTGGATCACACGGTAATTGTAATTCTATGATTAACATTTTGAGAAACTACCAAATTTTTCTAAAGTGGCTGTAGCATTTTACATTCCCACCAGCAGAGTATAAGAGCTCTAATTTCTTCACGTGATGACCAATACTTTTTTGTGTTTTTGATTATAGCCATCAGATGCGTTGTGAAATGATATCTCATTGTGGCTTCCATTTGGACTTCACTAATGGTTAAAGATGTTGAGTATCTTTTCATGTACTTATTGGCCATATGTGTATTTTCTTTACAGAAATGTCTTCTCAAGTCCTTTTTAAACGGGTTGTCTTTTTGTTGCCGAATTGTGAGCGTTCTTTATATATTCTGGATACAAGTCTCTAACCAGATACATGACTTCGAATATATTTTCTCTTTTCTAAGGGTTGTCTTTTCATTCTTGTTAATTTCAAAGAAGATAGGTTTTTAATTATGATGTAGTACAATTTATTTGTTTCTTTTGTTGCTGAGTTTTGGATCATATCTAAGAAACTGTTGCCTAACTCAAGATCACAAAGATTTATAACTGTTTCCTTCCAACAGTATTATGGTTTTAGCTCTTCATGTTTGTGTCTGTGATCGATTGTGAGTTAGCTTTTGTGTATGGTGTGATGTAAGAGGTTAACTTCATTCTTTTGCTTTGTATATCCAGTGTCCCAGCACTATTGAGAAGACTTATCTTTCACCACAGAATTGTGTTGGCACCCTTGTTGAAAATTAATTGACCACAAACATAGAGTTTGTTTCTAGACTTTCACTTCTGTTCTATTTATCTACATGTCTATCTTTATGCCAGTACCATTTCTGAAGAATTTATACCAGAATTTCTAAAGAATTCTCAGTTATTTCAAGAAAGTCAAGTCAGCTGGGGTTTTGATAGGAATTCCATTGAATAGATAGATCAGTTTGGGGAATATTGCCTTTTTAACAATGTTAAATTTAACATTCCATGAACATGGAATATCTTTTCATTCTTCTTGGATGCTATTGTAAATGGAATTGTTTTCTTAGTTTTGTTTTCAGATTGTTCATTGCTAGCGTACAGTAATACAGTTGTTTTTGTGTGTTGATCTTGTATCATGCAACTTTGCTGAACTTGCTTATTCTCATAGTTTTTTAGTGGGTTTGTTAATATTTTCTATATACAGGATCCATGTTACCTGCACAGAAAAGAAATTTTACTTATTCTTTTTAATCTTGATGCCTTTTATTTCTTTCTCTTGTGTAGTCACCCCTCATTGGAACCTCCATTACAGTGTAGAATAACAGTTTAAAAAAAAAAAGACATCCTAGTCTTTTTCCTGATCTGAGAGGAAAGCATTCAGTCTTTTACCATTAAGTATGTTAGCTATGGGTTTTTGGGTAGATGTCCTTTATCAGGCTGAAGAAGCCTCTGTCTGTTCATAGTTTAAGTGTTTTCATCTGGTTGAATTCTGTCAGATTCTTTTTCTGGATCTTTTGAGATGATTGTATGACTTTTCTTGTTGAGCCTATTGATATGATGGATTACATTAATTGATTTTCAAGTATTGAACCAGTGTTGCACACCTGGAATAAATCGCACTTGATTTTGTTGTGTAATTATTTTTATACATTGCTGGATTTAATTTAATATTTTGTTGAGGAATTTTGCATTTATGTTCACGAGAGAGAGTGGTCTTTAGTTTTCCGTTCTTGTGATGTCTTTATCTGGTTTTGGTATATGGGTAATGCTGGCTTCATAGGATGAGTAGGAAGTGCCCCTTCTGCTTCTATTTTCTGAAAGAGATTGTAGAGAAATTACATCATTTTTTTTTTCTTTGAATGTTTTGGTAGAATTCACTGGTGAAACCATCTGCATCTGATGCTTTCTGATTTAGCAGCATATTAATTACTGATTCAGTTTCTTTAATAGATATAGGCCTATTAGGTTATCTATTTCTTGTCCTGGTAGATTGTGCCTTTCAAGGAATTGGTTTATTTCATACAACTTAGCAAATTGATTGGCATATAGTTGTTCATAGTATTTCTTTATTATGCTTGTGCTGTCAGTGGGATTCAGTAGTGAGGAATTTCTCATGTTAGTAATTTGTATTCTCTTTCCTTTCTGATTTAGTAATTTGTTTTCTCTCTCTTTTTTTTTAATGGCTAGCCTGGCCCAAACTCTAGAGGCTTAACAATTTACTGATCTTGTTAAAGAACTAATTTTTGATTTGATTGATTTTTCTCTACTGATTTTCTGTTTTCAATTTCATTGATATCTGCTGATTTTTACTCTCTTTTTCTCACTTATTTTATTTAGATTTAATTGTTTATTTTAGAGTTTCTTAAGGTGGAAGCTTAGATTGCCAATTGTAGACGTTTCTTAATATTACATTCAGTACATTCAGTGCTGTAAGTTTTCCCCTAAGCACTGCTTTTGCTGTGTCACACGTGTTTTGATAAATTTTCAATTTCATTTAGTTAGAAATGTTTTAAATTTCTCTTGAGATTTCTTGTTTTATTTTTGTTTTACTTAGAAGTACCTTAATTTCCAAGTATTTTGAGGTTTTCCAGCTGTCTTTCTGTTATTAATTTCTAGGTTTATTTCCGTTGTCATCTAGGAGCATACTTCAGTATGATTTCTATTTTAAATTTGTTAAGATGTGTTTTTAGCCCAGAATGTGGTCGGTCATGGTGAATATCCATACGACCTTGGGAAGAATAAGTAGTCTGCTGTTGTTGAATGCAGTATTCTGTATTCAATTAGATCTAGTATTCAATTAGATTTAGTGTTTTTTTTTTTTTTTTTTTGGTGTTCAGTTCAACTATACCCTTGATTGATTTTTTGCGTGCTGGATCTATCAGTGATAGAGGTAAGTTGAAATTTGCAACTATGGTAGTGGATTTGTTTATTTCTCCTTGTAATTCTGTCAGTTTTTAAATCATGTAGTTTGATGCTCTGTTGTTAGGTAAATACACATGGTTATTATGTTGGAGAAAAGACCCCTCCAGCATTACATAATGCCCCCTTTTCTCCCTGAGACTAGTCCTTGTTCTGAGATCTGCTTTCTCTGAAATTAATGTGACTGCTCCAGGTTTTATTAGTGTTTGCATGGTTTATCTTTCTTCATCTCTTCATTTTTAATCAATCTGTGTTTTTGTATTTAAAGTGGATTTCTTGTACACAGCATATAGTTGGGTCTTGTTTTTAATCCACTCTGACAGTATCTGTCTTTTAATTGGTGCATTTTAGACCATTCATACTTAGTGATTATTTAAATAGTTGCATCATTATGTATTATGTTTGTAACTGTTCATTGCCCATTTTTTAATTTCTTTCATTTTTGACTTTCACACTTTTTCTGCCAATTTTCTTCCTTAGTATATCAGTTATACTTCATTAGAGATTTTATTTTTGTTGATTGCCATGTTGTTTGCAATATACATTCACAACTAATCCATGCCTACTTTTTAATAACATTATACCACTTCATGGTGGTAAAGGTATAAATGCGTATCCCCATTTCTTTCCTCCCATTCTTTATAATATTGCTATCATTCATTACCCTTTTCTGTAAGCTACAGTCACCCCGTACATTGTTGGCATTATTGTTTTGAATAAATTGTTGTCATTTAGATCCATTAGTTATGAGTCAAAAAGAATCTTGAAATTTATTTAGTAGTCTGTTGTTAGCAGTAGTTGGGCTTAATAATTCTGAATATATTTTCTTTTCGTTGTGGGATAGAGCAAATGAAAAAATGTTGGTCTTGGGAACCAGACTTTTCATTATGGTAGGAAAGAGAAAGTACAGATATGGGATGGGGGAAGGTGAGGAAGAAACCTGTTACACTGGATTTGAATTAGAGTTATCAGGACAAACTAATAAAAACCATAAGTATATTGTATGTACACATATTTATATTTATTTCCTATTCTGACCACTGAAACAGTCTAAAAGGAATGATACCACAGTAGCGGTGAACATATCTAGTGTCCAGATTTTGGTTTCTAAAGACTAGTCCCCCACTGAAAGAAGCCAGGGCTCTTTGGAGAAATGTCTGATTTCATGTCTGGAGCAGGAAAAGAGAAAGGTGAGCCTGGAACATCTTTGTGGGTCAAAAAGCAAGGAAGTGTTCAAATACTAAAAGGAACATGTCAGAAGGACATAGAAACATGTCAAATACTAAAAGGAACGTGTCAGGACATAGGCTTACAAGGGCTCTCACTGGCCATATATAGGATAATTTGAACATTAAAAAGTATAATGATAATGGGTTATAGCACCTTGAGTAAAGAATCCATGAAGCCATAGAGATTACTCAAAATGGTGGGGTAGAGAAGAACATGTTTTTATAGAAGAATGGTAGGAACAATAGAAAATCACCGTTTTGAAACCACCAATGTAAAAATAAAAGAATTATGGCAGGGTGAGATACAGACCCTTTATATTTTTCCAAATGGGTATTCAGTTGTCCCAACACCATTTATTCATCTTTACCCCACTGATTTGAAGTGCTGTTTTTATCATAAGCTAAATTTCCATCTGATCTTTCTGTTCTGTTTTATGATCTCTGTAGATGTTGTACTTCTGCATTATTTTAGGATTAAAGCTGTATTATGTTTTTTAATGAATTTGTGATACATATGTTTATTTATTTATGTATTTATTTACTTATTTTTGGCAGCTTTGGATCTTTGTTGCCACATGTGAGCTTCTTGTTGCAGTGGCTTCTCTTGTTGGGGACCACGGGCTCTAGGCGCGCGGGCTTCAGTAGTTGTGGCACATGGGCTCAATAGTTGTGGCTTATGGGCTCTAGAGCGCAGGCTCAATAGTTGTGGCACATGGGCTTAGTTGCTCTGCAGCATGTGGGATCTTCCTGGGGCAGAGATCGAACCCGTGTCCCCTGCATTAGCAGGCGGATTCTCTACCACTGCGCCACCTGAATAATATTTCATTGAATGGATATAGCACATTTTTTGTTTTTATTTTTTAGATATTATGAGTAGTGCTGCTTAATACTTGTGTACAATTATTTGTTTGAATATACGTTTTCATTCTTTTGGTTGATGCCTAGGAGTAGAATTGTTGGGTCATATGGTAATTTTATGTTTAGTTTTTGGAGGAACCACCAAACTGTATGAGAGTCTGTATGAGAGTTATTTCTCCACATCCTCGTCAATGCTTGTTTTCTTTTTTTCTAAATCACAGCCATTTTACTGGATATGAAGTCATACCTTGTGGTTTTGATTTGCATTTCTCTAATAACAAATTATGTTGAGCTTCATTTCATTTATGTATCTTCTTTGGAGAAATATCTATTCAACTCCTTTGCCTGTTTTTCAGCTGGGTTGTCTTTTTGTTGTGAGTAATAAGAATTCTCTATATAATCTGGATTTTAACCCCGTATCAGTTGTGTGATTTGCAAATATTTTCTATTCTGTGGATTGTTTTTTCACTTTCTTGGTAATTTTGATGAAGTCTGTTTTACCTATTTTTTTCTTTTGTTGCCATATTTAAGACACTGTTGCCTAATCCAGGATCATGAAGATTTATACCTTTGCTTCCTTCTAAGAGTGTTATAATTTTAGCTCTTAGTTCCATTTTGAGAGAATTTTTGTATATGGTGTGAGGAAAGGGCCCAACTCCATTCTTTTGTGGGTGAATATTTAGTTGTCCCACCACTGCTTGTTGAAAAGTCTTCCACAATTGAATGGTTTTGGTATCTTTATTGAAAACCAATTGATTGTAAATTTTTATTTACTTATGTCTTCCTTAATTTCTTTCAATGGTGTTTTATAGTTTTCAGTGTACAGTCTTGAACTTTCTTAAGTTTACTGCTAAGTATTGTATTCTTTTTGATGCTATTACAAATTGAACTGTTTTCCTGATCTCATTTTTGGAGTTTTTATTAATAGTGTGTAGAAATATAACTGATTTTTGTATATTGATATTGTATCATGGAACTTTATTAAGTTCAGGTGTTAGCTCTAACAGTGTTTGGTGGATTCATTGGGATTTTCTGTGTGTAAGACCATGTTATTTGTAAATGGAAATAGTTTTACTTCTTTTCTTCCTATCTGGATGCCTTTTGCTTCTTTTTCTTGCCTACGTACCCTGGCTAGAATTTCCAGTTAACATTGAATAAAAATGGTGAAAACAGACATCATTATCTAGTTTTTTTATCTTGGGGCAGCAGTCCCCAACCTTTTTGGCACCAGGGACCGGTTTCGGGGAAAACAGTTTTTCCATGAAACAGGGGATGGAAATGGTTCAGGGGGTTAATGCAAGTTAGTAATGTGAGTGATGGTTCAGGTGGTGATGGGGAGCAGCAAACAAAGCTTCGCTTGCTTGACTGCCACTCACCTCCTGCTGTGCGGCCTGGTTCCTAAGAGGCTTCAGACTAGTACTGGTCTGGTCTGTGGCCCAGGGGTTGGAGACCCCTGTCTTAGGGAGAAGACTTTAAGTCTTTTAACATTAAGTATGATGTTAGTTGTGGGTTTTTAATAAATATCATGTTTTTAGGTTGAGGAAGTTTCCTTTTGTTACTAGTTTGTTGAGGATTTTAAATTTTTTTTTTTATAAAAAACATTTAAAGCATGTTGGATTTTGTCCAGTGTTTCTTCTGTATCTGTTGAGATGATCAGGTAGCTTTAAAATGTTTTCTTTTATTCTCTTAGTGTGGTGTATGACTTTGATTGATTTTTGTGCTGAACCACTTCTTGGTCGTGGCTGCTAGATTTGGCTTGCTAGTATTTTGTTGAGGATTTTTACCTCTGTATTCATAAAGGGATATTGTTCTAGTATATTCTTGCTTCCTTCTAATCTGTTTTCTATGTTGTGGCCTGAGTGATCTTTTTCAAATGCAAGTTTGAACAAAGAAATAAATTTCCCCGACTTGAAAAAAAGCTATTAGAAATGCATAGCAGACATTAGGCTAAATGGTGAAATACTTAGAAACATTTTTCGTTAAAGGCATTGACAAAATAAGGGAACTTATTAGTTTTGCTACTGTTATGTTGGACTTGAAGTCCTAGCTATAGTAAAACAGCAAGGACAGGAAATGAAATTAACATTGGAGCAGAAAATGTAACTGCCAGTATTTCTAGATAATGGTTGATTGTTGTCTTAGAAAACTGAAAAGAACTACTTAGTAAATCTATTAATATTTCATAAATTTGCTAGAAAAAGTTCGTATAAAATAGCTATAAAAGTACCACGTACTCTCAATATGTGTCTAGAAAATGTAACTGATATAGAAATAAAAGCATTCACTAGAGGCAACAGGTAGCTTTTAAAGATGTGCAAGAGCTATATGAAAAAGTCTCTTCAATCTTTATTGAGGAAAAAACTAGGACTTGAAAATTTGGAGCATTGCACCATGTTCTAAAGGGAAAGAGTTAATACTTTAAATATGTCAGTTTCCTAAGTATTAAATAAATATCCTAATAGTGTATTTTAAACTTCATCGAAAAGAGTTGTGTTTAAAAAAAAAAAGAATTGTGTTTAAGAATATTTAAGACTTTTGAAAAATAATAGGCGGTAGAAGTGGGGCTTAATGTACAGTAGTTAACAATACATAAAATATTGTTATAGTAATTAAAGTGGCAGAACATTAGAGTAGGAGTAGACAGATTGATAGTAAAGCAGAGTAGAGAGTCCAGAAAGTGATTTTCATAGTTGTTTATTACACAGTTTGTTTGATTTTTGAAATCAGAAAGAAAGTAGTGGACTGTTTTATAAATGGCGCTAGCCAAAAATGTTTATGTATTTTAGAGAAAATAAGACTCCTGCAGAGATGAGAACAGCAGAAATGAAAGTAATCAATGTTAGGAGAAAGTATTAGAAAATTGTTTCTAATCATTGGGGTAGAGAGAGCCTTTATTTTGTTTTAATTTGTTTAGTTTTGCTTTTTCTTAATTAACTATACAGTTGGTATTGTGACCAGTATTTAGCATGGTTTGTTTTGAGAACTAGCTGTGCCTTCCTCCACCTCATCTCCCATACTCCAGAAGTAGTTATTTAAAACTCTTTGGCTGATTCTTTTGGGCACATGTTATCTCATTTAAAATAACATACATGTATTTCTGTTTTTGGAATTTTCAAATTTAGGTTATCTATCTGTTGAATTTTTTCAGTGGAGGATAAGGGTTTGGTCCCCTTTCACACTTCATCACACATACGTACCTTCTCTTTTGCCCTCCTTCTCACTCCGTGGTTCTTTGGTAATTTGGCTCTATTTCTAGTTCTAAGTGAATGTTGCCATTTTTTTAAAAAAAAATAGCTTAATTGAGATATAATTCATGTATCTTAAATTCTCCTATTTAAAATATACAATTTAATGGCTTTTAGTGTATTTACAGGGATGTGCAGCTATCACCACAATCAGTTATTGACCATTTTCATTGCCCCCAAAAAGTCACACTTTTAGCTGTCACTGCTCAACCCCTCCACCTTCACCAGCCCTAGGCAACCACTAGTCTACCTTTTTTGTGCCTTCTGGTTTGTCTACTCTCAACAGTTCATATAAATGGAATTATACAGTATGTACTCCTTTGTGACTGGCTTCTTTACTCAGCATGTTTTCAGGGTTCATCCACGTTGTACGTGTATCGATACTTTTTCTTGACAGATATTACAATGCATGAATATACTACATTTTGTTTATCCATTCATCAGCTTATGGATATTTGGGTTGTTTCCACCTTTTGAATAGTTTGATCATTCTGGTGTAAGCATTTGTGTGGACATGTGTTTTCATTGTAAACCCTTTTTAAGGAAGATACTAAGCCGGAAAGTTGTAAAGGCAATAATATACCATATAAAAAGTTAAAACTTTGGTGCAAAAAAAAAAATACTATAAATAAGTTGAATTTTAAAAGTGAATGATAGGGAAAAGATCTATTATATAAATAATGAGTTAATATCTGTAATCTAAAAACTTAGTCATCGAAATGCAAAAGACAACTCTGATAAGATTGGCAAACAGTAAGAACAGTTAATTCAGAAAACAAATGACAAATGATCATTAAACTTTGTTAACTCAACTTTAGTTCGTAAGATTGGGTGAAACCTGATATATAATGATCTTATTTCCCTATGTATTGTGAGAAATTTATAGTACTCACTGTTGAATGGTAGACCACTGAGTCTCAGTAATATATTTAATGAGGTCCCCTTATTGACCTGAAATGACATGTGTAGATAACGTAAGCAGCTCACACGCATAATTAAAACAAAAAAAATCTTTCAATATAACAGCGAAAACAAAAGAAAGGTAATTTATGGCAAAATAACTTACTTCAATATATAATTTTTCTGCTGTGATCATTAAAACATAAATAAGTTAGGACTTAAGAGAGTTAAGAAGACTAGAAACCATTCTGCAAAGTAAATAGAGGAAATAAAAAACAGATGGTATAAGGGGATATTAGAATAAAATCTAGTATTGGGTTGGTAATAACAGACTGTGCTTATTTGTATATGATAAGAGACTGAGAAAATAGCCTAAACTGAAGCAGGGGTAACATGCTAAGATAAATTTTAGACTGAGCAAAAGTGGTATTCTTACAAATGAACTATGCCTTATTTATTTATTTACTTATTTATTTATTTTTGAGACAAAGTAACTCTCTATTGGGATGTCGGAGAGGGTGGTGACAGGGTAAATTGTAACATTCAGTTTTTATTGATGCCAAATCAAATGGAAGTTCTCTCTTACCAGTAATATACTTAAAAATGCAGTGGATGTAATTACACTTAACATACCTTTTTTTGTGTTCTTTCTTTGGTAGGTACTATGTCAAACAATTTATTAGAATTCCTTTAGTTTTAGGGCAAAAAGCCTGTACTCAAAAAGAACATTATGTGTCTGTGTTTGAAGTTATGAGTTTTGTGCATTCCAGTGTATTAGATCCTGTGCTATAGTATCTCACGTATCTTGTCTAACAAAGGCTGGTGGTTCCATACAAAGTGGTACACAGAATTGCCACAGAAATTTCTGAATGACCTGAAGGAGCTGCGTTCCAGTGTCCTAACTTCTGTATTTCTTTATAAGTTAACGTGTGTAACGTAAGACTAATTTGTTGGCACAGCTGTGTCTTAGTACAATGTAGAGATAGTTTATTAGAATTGATATATATATCAACCTATATCTAATATATTAGAATTGATCTTAACGTCAGATTGCTTTTGTATATTTTTTGAAAATTAGCGACAGTGTAAATATTCAAATATGTGGGCAAGGAAGTGACCTAACCTTGGGTTAGGTTTGTGCAGGTAATACACATAGTTGGAACTCGCTCTGTTGAGATGTGCTGCTGTGAATAAATAGGTATTGGTGATTTGGTTGGACAGTATCTGTATTTTTGAGAGCTACCTGTTAAAATTGAAGAATGTACATTCTATTGGACCTAGAAATTCTGCTTCTTGATACCTGTCAGAGAAGTATTTGTGCATGTGCGGAAAAGAAATCTTCAGGAATGTTTATTGCAGCATTGCAGTATTTTAGGAAAATGCTCATGAAAAGGAAACTAAATAATGGAAATTTATTCCACAGACTGTTATGAATTAAAAGGAATGTCTTGACATAGAAAGATCGTTAAGGGCAAATTAAATAAATAAAGGAAATAATGTAGGAACCTATTTACATGGAACAGCGCAAACAGAAAATACTCTGTGATACCATTTATGTAAAATAGCAACAACAAGCAAAACTGCGGCCACAACTCTATTTCTGTATGTAAATATATTTTCTGGTGAAGGTTACATATTAACAGATAACAATGGCTACCTCTGGGGAGGAGAATAGAATGGGTCCAGGGAAGGAGAACTTTCACTTGAGGTGTATCATTTCAATTTTGTGCGAGCAAAATGTATTCATGTTTTTTTTTTTTTAAGTCCCGGCTGAGTCTATGTTCATCTTTCAGTTTTGTGAGCTTTATAGAGCAGGGTTGATGCTGTAATATGAACATGTTACAGATTCACCAAGACTTTTATGATATTTTGTCAAAAGGCAGGAGAAGTCTAAAACAGGAATTTAAGGTTAGCAAACTTGTTTTGGCTAAGTTATGTAATGAGGATGCATGATAATTGAGTTAATGAGAAACTATTAAATGTGAAATAAAGTGGGATGGTTACAAAACAAAAACAGTGGGCCCTGCTAAATACAGTAAGGTTTTATTCCATTTTGGGGTATTGGAAACATGCTGATAAATTTGGTGGGACAGTTGTTAGGCACTGGCTGATTTCTTTTGAATTACAGAGCTAATTTCCAACTGTTTGAGTTAGAAGTGACCAAAACATCAGGCTTCAAACATGGGACCAGAATCACTGGAATTAACTGTAGTAGAAGCATTTTGATGGCACTTTACACTTTAGTGATGATGTCAGCAGTATCCTATCTAGCATCTACACATTATGGTAACACTTACTGCTTCAGAGTGTTTGCAGAAGGGACAGTAATAATTGAATGCCTATGTTGAAAGCTTTGGTTGTATCTTGTCATATGATCCTCACAACTGTCCCATGGAGTTTGGAACTATTAGTATCTTCACTTAACAGGGTAAGAAGCTGAGGATCAGAGAGGTTAAGTAACAGCCCAAGATCACATAGCTAGTGGCAGACTGGGATTTCAGTCCCAGCAGTCAGACCTCTAGTGTGTACCCTTAGAGTTGATAACCAGTTTGGGTGTCTCAAGGCACTTCAGATTCACTGTAATTCAAAACCAAACTCATGAACTTTATCCCTCTGCACCCTCACCTTGGTGTTTTTCATGATTCTCCATCTTATTGAATGTCATCTCCTTCCTTCCCTCCTTCCTCCCTCCCTCCCTCCCTGCATTGGGTCTTTGTTACTGCACTTGGGCTTTCTCTAGTTGCGGAGAGTAGGGGCTACTTTCCATTCTGGTGCGTGGGCATCTTGTTGCTGCTGTGGCTTCTCTTGTTGTGGAGCACAGGCTCTAGGCATGTGGGCTTCAGTAGTTGTGGTACGTGGGCTCAGTAGTTGTCACTCATGAGCTCTAGAGCGCAGGCTCAGTAGTTGTGGTGCACAGGCTTAGTTGCTCTGTGGCATGTGGGATCTTCCCGGACCAGGGCTCGAACTCGTGTTCCCTGCATTGGCAGACGATTCTTAGCCACTGAGCCACTAGGGAAGCCCGAATGTCATCTTCTTTTCATCCAATTGCTGAAGCCAAAAACCTATTAATACTCTTAAAACCTTAAAACTCTTAATACGTCCTTTCAGTGCATTCAGTCCTCAATCCAGTCAATCAGTAACTCATTTTAAATTTCATCTCTTGAATAGCTTTTGAATCCTTTCACTTCCTTCTATTTCTAACTCTACTAACCTCAGCCAAACCTGTTATGTGTTGACTGGATTGCAGCTTGTGCCTGGAAGTGTCTAGCCCTGTACACTTTAGCATGGTCTCCACATACAGAAATGAACCCCCCCGCTGGTTTTGTATGTGTGTTTATACTACTTAAAACTCTCTCAGTGGTTACTCCTTATTTTTTAATAGGGCCTGTAATGACAGTATCTGTCTGGTGCCAACCTCTTCTTTCATTGGGTACTCTTCTCCTCCTGATATGACTATTTTATGATTTCTCCTATGTTGCCTCTGCCTGTAATCCAGCACACACCCCCACCCCCACCCCAATTCCTGCTCCTCTTTCCAATCTCAACTCAAATAGCACTGTCTTGGACAAGCGTTCCATGACTATCCCCCTTTGCCCCCAGACCATATCAGTTCTGGTTACACATTATTGTAGCACCACTCAGAGCATGTAAAGCATTTTGAATTGTGATTTTTATGATTATTTTATTGATGTCTGTCTTTCCTTCTTAGACTGTAGTTTCTTAAGGGCTGAACACCGTAGTGTGTACTCAGTTCATTTGAATGAATGAACAACCACTTGGTTTTCTTCTGAGGAAGCTGAAGCTTGAACAGTGTAGCATAGTCTCATTTTTCCTTCAAGTGTAGAGTTACTAGCTGGAGGTAGTTACTTAACCTCCCCAAGTCCCATTGTTCCACAAGTATCTACCTCTTAGGTTGCTTTGGGGATTATGTGAGTCTTAAAGCACTGCGAGCAGTGTTCAGCACATAGTAAAGGACTCAATTAGTGGTAGCTGTTGTCATTAGTATTGGGACCTACCCAAGGTCATTCAGCTGTTTAATGCAGAGCCTGCCCTAGATACCAGTTCTCCTTCATGATTTTCTCCTTACTGAGATCATTTGGAATTCTTGTAAATTTATTCTGCTCTGAGCCTAAGTTCTTTGAAAAGTGGGTTTGCACAGTTTCTTGCATAGAGAAGGCATGTGTACATTTTGTTGTCTTTAATTTAACTCAATTACAAATAAGGAATACCCCCTTCCCTCAACCCCTGCCCGCCCTAGGTGGAAGGCATTTCTGTTATGCAAGGAAAATTTGAGCTTACTTGGGGAACAAGAAGGTCTGGTACAGGTTTTAGAGGACTTCGAATATCAAATTAAGGTCTTTGAACTCAGGTATTTTGGAAATAAGAAATAATTAAAGGATTTTAAGCAGGGGGTGGATTCTATGCATGGAATTATTTTTAGAAAATTGATCTGACTGTAGCAGTTGGAATGGGAGGCTGGGTTTAGATGGTGCTCTCTGATAAGATTAGGGAAGCTAGGAGGAAGAGCTGGGCTTTGTGGGTGAAAGAATGAACTAACCATAGATTTAGGTTGAATTGCTTATTGGAGTTCTAAATGGAAGTGGCTTCAGGTTAAGTACCTGGGACAGAGTCAAGAGAGAAACCTAGGATGGAAATACTGAAAACCGTGTAGTGTGACAGAGAGTAACTGAGATGTTAATACCTGGTATACTAGCAAAAAAGCTGATCCCATAGTGCTTGCCTGTGACACTGTTGTGCACTTCTGTAGATACTGAAGATGATAAAACTATATTTTAAATAGTATTCTATAATTTAGAATTTTCACCAGTAAGCATGGCCTTCCCACTAGTTAGTTTGATTTAGTGATGTAAAATTTAGTAAAATGTGGCAGATTACTTTAGTGCCGCTTAAGGAGAAAGGAGTTAAAGGGAACATGCTGTTGTAATAAGTTCTTCTCTAAAAGGCTGAAGAAAAGTGGTGAATATTAAGCATCAGATTGATTTTATAAATATGTATACCACATTCTTCAAAAATATCTTGAAAAGAAAGGTAAACATGAAAATTAGGATAAAGCTCTTGAAGTGAACCTGAAGGCGGTGGTAGATTCCTAAGTCCCAGGTTAACTAGCTGTATGTATGGGAGTCTGTACCCTGAATACCTCACTAACTCAAATGCCTTTTTTTTTTCCCCTTTTCCCCTTAACTAGGAATTGTGGTGCTTGGAATAAACAGAGCTTATGCCAAAAATTCATTGAGTAAAAATCTTATAAAAATGGTGAGTGTAAAGATTAAACTGTTTGCTTCTGATATTAAGATACAGTGTTGACATCAATCTGAAAATGATTTTTCTCCTTTTTCCTCCTTACCCTCCCTGTTTCTATTTAGCTCTCAAAAGCTGTGGATGCTTTAAAATCTGATAAGAAAGTACGGACCATAATAGTCAGAAGTGAAGTCCCAGGGATATTCTGTGCTGGTATGTAAATAGATTAAATTTTTAAAACTAGTCTAATTTTTCCTTACTAAGCCTATTTTCCATTATAAAGTATTCTGTGGTTTGAATTCCATTACCAATAGTTCCTCTTTGTTTTTTACTGTTTTACAAGAGAAAAATGCTTTGTCAGTATTAGAAAGAAACCTTTGCAGTGTGTGGAAAAGTTGTTTTGGAAGTTGGAAAAGTAATTTGAGCCATTAAAATATTTGTAGTACATGAATAATATTTATGAAAGATGAGCTGGGAAGGAAAAATTATGTCTCCTACACACAGAAGTATGCTCTGTATTTATGAGTTGCTTAAAAAATACTTTAATTGACTAGCAGTAGCTACCCCCATATAAAATGTTAAATATAGACATATGCTTTGGAGGTTGCTGTTTGTAGTAGTGTCCACTCAAGTATGTGTCCACCAATTGGATTTTACAGCAGCAAAATGTTTTTTCCGTTTGTACTGTGCTACCAAAAACCAAAAGTTAAGTTGTCTTGCATTTTCCATATTTGTAAGTATTTCTAAGTCATGAGATTGAATGAATCTGTTTCAGCTAGTCAAAAATGTAGATGATAAAAAATGCTGATAATATACACTATCATTGTAATTTACTGATAAGTAAATGAAGGTAAAAGTTGAGGTGCAAAAAAATTTTTTCTTCAGTAACAATATAAATGGGATAATCCACTTGAGATAACCAAACATTTGAGGGAATAACATACAATATTTTATTCATTTAATAAGTATTTTTTGAGCATTTAGAGTATACTCAGAGCAGTGCTGGGAACTTGGGGGGAGTATTTCTAGACTAAATGTTTTTAGGGGGTCTTAGTTGAGGCTAATGTTCTTCAGTTTCATTGTTAAGGGTCCTCAGACTTTCTAAGCTTTCAACTCTGTAGCTTCCACCTCAAAATACTGCAGAATTTTATGGTATTTAGGAACATTTGGTGTAAATGAATTATATTTTAGCATTTGATGTAATGTACCATACGTAAAAGGATTAGTTTTAATGTCAGCTTGGTAATCAAAGAGAGTAGGGTGATTTATGCCAGCTGCCTGGGTGGTGATGATTTGCAATACAGGCTTCTGCTTTGACATCTGTCCAACTCCAGTAACACTGTCCTCCTGGTGGGGCTGTCGGAGGCTTGGTGTGACAGTGTACATAAAACACAGTGCAGTAGCCAATAAATTTTAGCTGTTAATAGTTTTTGTAAGGGCTTTGCATATATTTAATCTTTTTTCTCTTAAGCAATGTGAAAACCTTACACCAAGAGAATTAGAATTCTTGTATCTGTGACCTTAGGATCAGGTGATCGTGTTTCTGGGTGACTGAGTCTAACATCGTGATTGATGGCTCTGAGGTCAGTGCACTCAGGTCCTCTGAGGGCTACTGAGGGGCTTATTGGGAAGACGCAGAACAGTTTGGGGGCTTTTAAGGAAGGCCCGATTCTATGCATCTTTGAGGAGTGATAGTGATAGTGGCAGAATGACACTTCAGAAAGAAGAGTCGATCATAACTAGCATTACTGTCTTTCTCTTGGTAATGGGTTTTGTAATTATAACCCTATAATTACTGGTAGAATTCTTTTTGTTTTACCTATTCTTTTGCTGCCCATTTGTGTTGTGTCTCCACATTATCAGTGTTCTTTGGAAAAGGCTTCAGTGCTTTAGTACAGTTTACAACTATCTTTTATTGCCTTTTTGGGGATGTATTAAGTAATATACCAAATGCCTTACCAGATTAACAAGTTAGACTTGAATACTTTTTTCCAAGGGCTTATCAAATCTATTTTCTTTGCTCTCTGTGCTTTTGAATGATCAGGATAATTTTTTCCGCTATTTTAACTCATAAGATTTGTTACTGTATTTTGTCCAAAAAATGTTTGAATTATAGAAAAATTGGGGCAAGTAATTTTAGTATATAAATAAAACCATTCTTTCAAATTTCTCTGAAAAGTTGTCTTTTCTTACATGTATTTAAAACAGGCATTTTAGTGGGTCTGTCTTTATTAATATGTACACATTAAGTGTATTGTAAGTTTAGATACACAAAATCTCTACATACTTGAACATTTAAACTTATTATAGCCTATAAAAATAGTAGTATAAAAATCAGAATTATAATCAGGCCTCATTTATTAGTTCTTGTTGAATACAGTCTTTCACATAATTAGAGCTTTAATTTTTATTCTGAAGAAGTCATATTCAAAAACAAAATCCTCAAAAATAGTGTATTCATTTATTGATTATTCTCTTAGCCCCCCATCCTCTTAAAGTTACTCATTTTCCCTCTTTCCTTTCTGCCCCCACAAAAATTTCTCTTCTCTGTACAAAATAACAAGGTGTTCTAGTGGCACCTTGTTATTTTCCAAAAACTCAAAAGCTTACGAAGTGGTCTTGCCTCAGATTTCTTGAGGATGGGAACTTCTCTTTTTCTTCCTTGAAAATCATCTTATATATTCTCATAACACAGCACATAATAAGGACTCAGTATGTACTTACTGAATTTAATCAACCTTTAAATTATGCTGTGATTCACTGATTTATTTTTTCAGGGGCTATTGAGATATGAGCAGTTTCTCTGATATTGTCTCAAACCACATAGTGTCTTGGGCTTCTACCTGGTTCATTTTTCTATGTCCTTTCTCTAATATGCTAGAAGAACAGATAATTAAGCACTATTAAAGTGATCCCTACTTGCACTGGAGGCTGGACTGAGTGATTTCTGACTTCTCATTTAAATCTGTTATTTAGAAACAGCAATTGTATTTTACTTACCTTTACACTTTTTTAAATCAAATTTTAGTTTTAAAAATAGGTAGTATGTCAAAATGTATGAAATGTATACAAAATGTATGAAAAAGTATACAAAGAGAAATCCCACTCTTACCCACTCACTCTGCTGCTTTCTTTCCCTAATAGAAATAGCAATTTTTAATTTCTTTTTTATCCTTCTAGTTTTTCATTATGCAAATATATACAGATATACATACATAAACAAATAACACACATGCATTCAGTAGATTGTTAAGGAACTATTTAAAGTGATAGTATGAAGACTAAGTTACAGTGTGAAAAATACATGTTATAAGAGAAAGCTGCAAGTACAATGTTATTCCCCATTATGATTGCACCTGTGTAAACTATGCCTGTAGATAAAGTCATAGATTGATATCTTCTTTTCTCCATCTTTAAACTTTCTGTAATGAGTATGGTAAGAAATTATGTTAAGCGAATATATACAAAGTAAATAATTTCAGAAAACTTACCAAGTGAGTTTGGTATATTTTCCAGTTTTGCTAACTAAAATTGTGACATTGAGTTTCTGAATTATTGTTGCAGCATTTGAGAGGAAAAATGTCAGAATATGAAGACCTTATACAGCAGTTCAGATGCTTTCATTTTATAGAATCTCTGTGAACTTAAGTGCCTGGTTAAAGGTTGTGGCTTAGCTGGAGCTACTTCTGACCCCTAGGGCACGGTTTTCTTTACTATACCAGTGATTTTTAATCTTTTGAAATATGAGACGTCCTTTTTAAGTTTTTAAAATTTCACATACTTACAGATTGCAGTGGTCTCATGCTGATTGAGAATGTAATGTCAGAATGCCGCTCTGGTTACAGTAATGTATTTAAATGAATTTTCTATTATTAACCACAATGATAGTCTATATACAGAAAAAATTATATCGTAGTTATCATGGCCATAGACAGTGATTTCTATACATATATACTTTCAGATACCATGCTATGTGTTAGGCGTGACTCCAGATTGGGAATCAATATTATGTTTTCTTTCTTCTGGGTTTGAACATTGCTTCTGGGTTTATGGGTTGCCTATACTTCTCTTAGAATACTGAGAAATAGCATTTTGATAGTCAAAAGCTCATTGTGAAGCAGTGGCTACATAGATTATATTAGAGATTGGCCTGAATGTGTGCTGTCTCCCCTGTATACTCTAGAAAATATTTTTTTTATTCATTTAAAAATTTTATCTGGTTTCTTACATATACATGAACGCCTACTCACACACAAAGGAAAACTGAAATAATTTTGCTATTTCAAAATGTTTAGGAATAAAAATTTTAGTATATTATCTATAATGAAATTATGAAAAAGACCTTTTGACTAGACTATTGCATCGGATGTAAACGTTTAATCCTAGTCATCTGTTTATTTTTGTTCATTATTCTAACACTGAATAGCAAAGTACATATGTATTGTTTTTATCATAAAAATTTTATAAGAAATTACTGAGACTGAGGATTTTTTCTCTTGAAATTCCTGAAATAGATTATAAACAATTCCTGGTAGTTGATTTCTGTATGTGGAACTCTAAATTGAGTGCTTCACTGAATTATACTAGTGTGGGTTTTTTTTAAAAAGTAAAGGTACTTTTGCTTCTGCTTTTGAGTTCTAGTAAATTATGTTCTGACTAAAAACTTCTCACTAAAATTGTCAACGTGCTTTATTGAACGTTGTGTTGTTCAAATGGATGTAGATGTCATGACATGGTTAGATATGTGGAGGCTCTAATGAAGTTTTCTGTTCAGTATTGTTTCAGAATCTCAGGTGAAATTATATTTGTGTATTTGAACGTTAGTCCCTTAGAGAGTTTGATGAGTAAAGTGAAAGGATAGATAGCTACAAATTTGTATTAGTTTAGCATAGGGTTCTTTTCTTGGAAATAAAAAAAAAAAATCTGTGTTACAGAGGTATGCATTACTTGCAATAAACTGTGCCAGCTTTAAGTACTTATGTAATTGATTAGTTTTGACGTGTTTAAACCACGAGGGCAGTTGTGATATAGAATATGTTCATCACTTCAAAAGCTTTCTTTTTTTCATTTTTAATTGAAATATAATTGACCTGTAATACTGTGTTAGGTCCAGGTGCACAAGTGTTGTATTCTATCTATATACAGAATGATCACCATGATAAGTCTAGTTACCATCTGCCACCATACAGTTATTAAATATTATTGACTATATCCCCCATGCTGTACGTTTCATCTCTGTGACTCATTTATTATGTAACTGGAAGTTTATACCTCTTAGTCTCCCTCACCTGTTTCATTCATCTTCCTACCTACCCCCATCCCCTGTGGCAACCACTTGTTTGTTCTCTATCTGTGACTCTGTGTTTGTTTGGTTGTGTTTTTTTAATTTGTTTTGTTTTATAACTTCTGCATATAAGCGAAATCATACAGTAATTGTCTTTCTTTGTCTAACTTATTTCACTTAGCATAATGTCCTCTAAGTCCATCCCTGTTCTTGCAGATGGCAAGATTTCATTCTTTTTCAAGGCTGAGTAATACTCTGCTGAACATGTAGGTATATATGTCACATCTTCTTTATACATTTATCAGTGGACATTTAGGTTGCTTCCTTGGTTATTGTAAATAAAGGTTGACATTAACCGTTGTAAATCTTTGTTATTGTAAATAATGCTGCAGTGAATATATGGGTGCATATATCTGTTTGAATTAGTGTTTTTGTTTTCTTTGGAAGTATAGCAAGGAGTGAAATTGCTGGATCATATGATAGTTCTGTTTTTAGCTTTTTGAGGAACATCCATAATGTTTTCCATAGTGGTTGCATGAATTTACATTCCCACCAACAGCGTACAAGGATTCCCTTTTCTCCACATTCTCACCAACACTTTTTTTTTTTAATAATAGCCATTCTGACAGGTGTGATGTAATATCTCACTGTGGTTTTGATTTGCATTTCCATAATGATTAATGATTTCGTGTGTCTGTTGGCCATCTGTATATCTTCTTTGGAAAAATGTCTATTCAGGTTCTCATCCCATTTTTTAATTAGGGTGTTTGTGTTTTTAATGCTGAGTTGTATGAGTTCTTTGTATATTATTTGGATATTAACCCATTATCAGATATATTATTTGCAAATGTATTTACCCATTCAGTAGGTGGCTTTTTCATTTTGTTGATAGTTTCCTTCACTGTGCAAAAGCTTTTTAGTTTGATGTAGTATCATTTGTTTTTATTTGCTTTTGTTTCCTTTACTTGAGGAGACGTATCCAAAAAAACTTTGCCAAGACAAATGTCAAAGAGCATATTGCCTATGTTTTCTTCTAGTTTTATAGTTTCAGGTCTTATATTTAAGTCTTTGATTCATTTTGTGTTTATTTTTGTACACAGTGTGAGAATGTAGTCCAGTTTGATTCTTTTGTGTTAACTGTCCAGTTTTCCTAACACCATTTATTCCCCCATTGTATAGTCTTTCCTCCTTTGTTGTAGATTAATTGCCAGTAAAAGTGTGGGTTCATTTCTGGGCTCTCTGTTCTGTTCCATTAACCTATGTATATGTTTTTGTGCAGGTGCCATATTGTTTTGATTCCTGTAGCTTTGTAATGTAGTTTGAAATCAGAGTGTGTGATACTTCTAGCTCTGTTCTTCTTTCTCAAGGTTGTTTTGGCTATTTGGAGTCTTTTGTTTTTCCATACAAATTTTAGAATTATTTGTTCTAGTTTAAATGCCATGGGTATTTTAATAGAGATTGCACTGTATCCATAGATTGCCTTGGGTATTATGGTCATTTTAACAATATTCTTCAAATCCATGAGCACAGTGTATCTTTCCATTTGTTGGTGGTGTTTTCAGTTTCCTACAGGTTTCCGAGTATAAGTCTTTTACCTCCTTGGTTAGATTTATTCCTAGATATTTTTGATGCAGTTATACATGGGATTGTTTTCTTAACTTCTCTTTCTGATAGTTTGTTGTTAGTTTATAGAAAGGTAACAGATTTCAATACATTAATTTTGTACCCTGCATCTTTACTGAATTCATAGATGAGTTCTAATAGTTTTTTGGTACCATCTTTAAGATTAGGACTTTCTATGTATAGTATCATGTCATCTGCAAACAGTGACAGTAAAGTTCTTTACATCTCTTCTCCTCAGTTCATTGAACAGCTTTATGATCTTTATCTTGAACTCTTTATCAGTTAGTTTGCTTATCTCCACTTCACTTAATTTTTCTGGCATTTTAATTTGTTTCTTTGAAACGTATTCCTTTGTCGCCTCGTTTTTCTCAGTTCTCTACTTCTACTTTTATGTATTAAGTAGGTTGGTTACATTTCCTGATCTTGGATAAGTAGCCTTATGTAGGCAGTGTCCTGTGAGGTCCAGCAGCACACTCCCTTCAGGTCACCAGAGCTATATGTTCTAGGGATGCTCCCTATGTGGGCTGTGTGAACCTTTCTGCTGTGGCAGGGCTAACTACTGTGGTGGTAGGTGGTGCTGGCCTCTGGCCTGTTTGGCTACCAGGCTCTGCCTCGTGGGTGTGGCTGGGTTCTGGGGCAGCTGGCTTCAGGGCCAGATTGTCCTGGGGCTGGTGCCAGCCTGCTGGTGGGTGGTGCTGTTAAAAATCTTTGTTATGCTTATCGGTAGGCAGTCCTTTCCCCTATTCTGACCCCATTAAAACACTGATCTCATTGCTTTTAATCACAGTTTTTCCTCTTCTAGAATGTCCTACAGATGGAATCTTTCTGTCGATGGCCTTTTGTATCCAGCTTCCTTCATTTAGCACAGTGTTTTGAGGTTCACCCATGATATATGTTTCAGTAATTTCACTTTATTGCTGAGTGTGATTTTCATTATATTGCTGAGTATTCATTTTATATGCTGAGTAGTCCATTGCATAGATATACAACAGTTTGTTTATCTATTTAGCAGTTAATGGTCATTTGGGTTTTTCCAATATTTTGGCTTTTATAAATACTGCTTCCATGAAGAGTCACGTGTAAGTCATTTTGTGAACGTGTTTTCATTTCTCTTGGATAAATACTTAGGATTAGAATTATTGGGTTTTATAGTAACTGTTCATTTTGTTTTATAAGAAACTGCTGCTGTTTTCTAGTCATTTTGCATTCCTGCCAGCAGTGGATGAGGCTTCCAGGTGTTCCACATCCTTGTCAACACTTGACATTGTCAGTCTTTAATTTTAGACATCCTAATGGGTGTGTACTTGTATTCAATCTGTAATTGTGGTTTTAGATATCATTTCTCTAATGAGTAATGATTTTGAGCATCTTTTCTGGTGCTTTTTTGTCACCTGTGTATCTTTTTTGGAGAAGTGTTTATTCAGATCTTTTGCCCATGTTTTAATAAAAATAAAAGTTGTATTGAGTTAGAGTTTTTAATATATTTTTGATACCAGACCTTTTGCTGATATATGTATTTTTAAGTATTTTTTCTACTCTTTGGCTTGTCTTTTTCTTCACAGTTTGTATTGAAGAACCAAATTTTTTCAGTTGAAGTCCAGTTACTCAATTTATTTTCTTTTATTGTTTGTTTATGTTTTATGAACTAAGAAATCTTGTCCTACTCCAAAGTCACAAAGACTTTCCCACACTAGGTTTTCTTCCAGAAAGTTTTTAGTTTTTATGTTTTATATTTAAACCTGTAATGCATTCTTAGTTAATTTTTGTTGCAAGTGTGGATTTAGGTAATGTGGTATAGTAAAATATGTATTTTATTTTTGCCCTGGGTTCCTGGCACAGAGCTCCTGAAATCCTGGGGATTTCTCTGGCGTAATAAGAGTATCTTTTGCATGTGAATGAGACAATTCAAAGCAGGGGCCTTAGATAGCTTTAGAATGGGGCTGGTTGCCAGAAAAATGAATCATGGGATTAGCGGGTTAGAACTTTCAGCCCAGTCCTCCAACTTTGAGAAGGTAGAGGGGCCAGAGATTGAGTGAGTTCGGTCACCACTGGCCAGTGATTTAATCAGTTTTGCCTGTATAGTGAAAACTCCATAAAAACCTATAAACAATGGGGTTTGGGGGAATTTCCAGGTTGGTGAACACATAGAAGTGCTGGGAGGGTGAAACCTTTGTGTCCCTGTTCTCTTGTACCTTACTCTATGTATCTCTTCCATTTGTCTGTCTCCTAGTTGTATTTTAATAATAAACTGGTAAATGTAAAGTGATTTCTTAAGTTTTGTGAGTTATTCTAATGAATTATTGAATCTGATGAGGGGTTTGTGGGGAACTCTTGAATTTATAATTGGTTGGTCAGAAGTATGAGTGATCTCTGGGACTTAAAACTGGTATCTAAAATTTCACAGTCTCATGGGACTGAGTCTTTAACGTGTAGGGTCTGTGCTAATTTAGGGAGTAGCATCAGAATTGCACTGAATTGTTGGACACCCAGGTGATCTCAGAGAATTGGTGAATTGGTGTAGGGGACCCTCCCCACCACCATTTAGTCTCAGAAATAGGATTTGCTAGACTGACTCATAGTACTCAGGAAAATGCTTTACTTATTATTACTGGCTTATTATAAAGATTACAACTCAGGAACAGCCAAAATGGTAGAATGCATAGGGCAGGATTGGGCTGGAGGGTGTTAAGGAGCTACCATGCCCTCTTGGGTTTGACACCCTTCCAAACATGTTCAACAATATGGAAGGTGCTTCTTTTTTTATTTTTTTTTTAAATTTACTTCCTTTTTATTTATTGGCTGCTTTGGGTCTTCGTTGCTGCACACAGGCTTTCTCTAGTTGTGGCGAGCAGGGGCTACTTTTCATTGTGGTGCACAGGCTTCTCATTGCTGTGGCTTCCCCTATTGAGGAGCATGGGCTCTAGGTGTGTGGGCTTCAGTAGTTGTGGAATGTGGGCTCAGTAATTGTGGCTCACAGGCTCTAGAGTGCAGGTTCAACAGTTATGGCGCACGGGCTTAGTTGCTCCGAGGCATGTGGGATCTTCCTGGAGCAGGAATCGAACCCGTGTCCCCTGCATTGGCAGGCGAATTCTTAACCACTGCACCATCTAGGAAGTCCGGTATTATTTCTTTGTTGTTTGGTAAAATGCACAAACGAAACCATCTGGTCTAGGAGTTTTCTTCATGGGAAGATTTTTAACTATGAATTTGATTTCTTTAGTAGATATAGGACTATTGAGGTTATCCATTTCTTCTTAAGTTTTGATAAATTATGTCTTTTAAGGAAATTATCTGTTTTATCCAAGTTTCCAAATTTATTGGCATGAAGTTGTTCATAATGTTTCCTTGTTATCCTTTTAATTTCTGTTGAATCTAAATATATAGAGATGGTTCCTCTTTCATTTTTGATATTGATAATTTGTGTCTTTTTTTCTTAAAAGTTCTGGCAAAACATTTATTACTTTTCTTGATCCTTGCAAAGAACTGGGTTTCATTGATTCTTCTTTTTTCTGTTTTCTGTTTCATTAATTTCTTTATTATTTTTCTTTCCTCTATATGCTTTTGGTTAAACTTACTTCTCATTTTGTAGTTTTTTAAGGTGGAAGGTTAGCTCATTGCTTTTAGTTCTTTTCTTCTTTCCTAATATAAACTTTTAACATTATAATTTTAATTTCTTTATTTCAACATGCCAGAGGTGCCATTAAGAATGACTCAGGGTACTCATGGCCTTTTTGTGGAAGTAATAATTATTGGTTGTTGCTAATTCATTCCTGACCTTATTTCCATTAAAAAAAATACTACCTAAATAATATTTTATGCTCTGTAGATATTATTTTCTTTTTAAGAAATAGGAAGTACGTGTTAGTAATAACCTGGTGACTCTCTCTCTGCTTCCATTCTTGCCGCACGCACGTCCCCCGCAGTGCACCCCAAATAATCTTAAAAAATAATCACTTCACTTCTCTACTTCAAATAATCCTCAGAAATAAAGTGTGATGGGCTGAATAGTGACCCCCAAGGATGTCCATGTTCTAATCCCTGAAATCTGTGAATATGTGATCTTACAATGCAAAAGGACCATCACAGATATGAATAAGTAAAAGATCTTGAGATGAAGAGGTTATCCTGGATTATCCAGTGGGGCCAATGTAAAGACGAGGCTCTGTATAAGAAGGAGGCAAGCGGATTAGAATTTTTTTTTTTTGAATTTCAGAATCTTTTTTTTTTTTTTAGCTCTTTATTGGAATATAATTGCTTTACACTCTTGTACCAGTTTTTGAGGCACACCACAGTCAATCAGCTGTATTTATATACGTATCCCCATATTCCTTCCCTCCTGTGACTACCTCCCACCCTCCCTGTCCCGGCCCTCTAAGGCATCATCCATCATCGAGTTGATCTCCCTTTGTTATACAGAAACTTTCCACTGGCTATCTATTTCACAGTTGGTAATATATATATGTCTATGCTACTCTCTCACTTTGTCCCAGCTTCCCCTTCACCCCCAAGGATGCAGATGCAGAGAATGGACTAGAGGACACGAGGTTGGGGGGGCGGGGGGTGAAGGGGATTAGAATTTGAGAAGACAAATGAGGATGGGAAGAAGTTTGCAGGGAAGAGGGCTTGAGCCAAGGAATATGGATAGCTTCTAGAAGCTGGGAAAGGCAAGGAAAAACTCATTCTCTAGAGCCTCAGGAATATAGCCCTGCCAACCCATTGTAGACTTCTGATCTAGAACTGTAGGATAATTCCACTAAGGTTGTAGTTATTTATAGGGAAACTGATACCAAATGTATAAGGTCTTGCTGCTCTGGCTACCTCATTTTCTCCTGCTTCATCTCTCACCTTTCTTGCCCTTGTCCATCCCACTTGGTCCTGCAGTCTTTATTCTCTGCTAGACAGTGCTCATTCTCCTGTCAGACTACTCAGTGTTCCCTTTGCTTGGCCTCTGCTCAAATGTCATCTCCTTAGAGACTTGTTACTTTGTCTTTTTAACCAAAACAGGCCTCCTTACTTCCCCTCACTCTCTGTTACATTTTCCTATTTTAGCCTCATCTTTGTACTTCTTAGTTCCTGAATTTATTTTTTACTTGTTTGTTATCAATCTGCTTCTCCTGCAGATAAGCTGATTCCCTGGACTTGGGGCAGTGTCCGTTGTCAGAGGAGTGCCTAGTCCATTGACAAATAGTTGATGAATAGGGACGAAGAATTGAACAGTTTTGATTGTTGAGGAAGTAATATTGGCAAAGATGAAGCAAAACAAGCTTATTTTTGGATTCAGTACATGTATAGGCATCTTATAGGATTGAGAGGAGGCAGCGGGCCTTGGCTGTTTTCCCTTAGTTGCCTCTCCAGGCCTGCCCAATTAGGTCATGCTGCCTTTGGTGGGGAGGGGGGCATTGGAAGCCATTGAAGGCCGCAGGAGGTCCTCAATGTGAAGACCCCTCTTTTACAGGGGTGGGGCCAGGGGAATGTAATTCAGTCTGTGACCCTGGGTCAGGTTCAGTAGAGCATCAGCAGCTAGAAAGGCAGAGCTTTCTTTTCTTTAGAAAGAAAATTGAATTTTTATCATTCCGCTTCTGCCAATTGATACTTAGCAGCACAGTTTGCTTTCTGAGAGGGTCCCTTGGGAATCAGAGTTAGTCTAGATTAGGGTTAGGGAAAACTTTTTCAGTAAATGGCCAGATATTTTAGGCTTTGTGAGCCTCTCACTGTCTTTGTCATATATTATTTATAAAAATTAAAAAAAAAATTTTTTTTTACAATGCTTCAGGAAAAAGTAGACTATTTTTAGCTTGAGGGCCAAACAGAAACTGGATGTAGAGCGGCCTGCAGGCTGTAGTATTCTTACCCCTGGTCCAGACTCATTCCTTTATCTTCTGTGCTTGACTAAGTCCATTTCCTGGGACCTGGCCCCTCTCTGCAGCTGGAGAAGCCAGGCCGGGCTCTGTTGACCTCCGCAGGAACATGTTAGATGCCTGACCCATGGAAGCTGTGTTGTGAGTCTTAACATGCATTAGAAGTGCCCTTTTTTCTCTTGTGATTGATGAATGATCCTGCAGACAACTCTGACTCACAGTTGTACAAGTATTTTATTCACTGATAGCGTCATTTGGGTGAATGGTAGATTTGAGGCCACTATCAGTTAGGATTATCTTGAGGTTTAGGGTTCCTGGAAACTTCCTGATTAGAATTTCCATTTGAATAACTTAGGACTTTTGGGGGCAAAATAAGACTTAAGAAATGGATGTAGTCAGTATTTTCACATTCTCTAAAATAAAAGTAAAGCCAACATGATTAACACATTAAATAACAATACTCATTTAAAATATTTGTGATACTATTATAGACTTGTTATCTCTTCCTAAATGTGACCCTCTGGTCATTTTCTTCTTTGAACTCTATGAAATACCTCTGTAAATTGGTTTTGTTTTTCTACAGATAGGACAGCCTTTACTGGGTGTCTTTCTTAAAATGTTCTAGCAGGCAGTTATTCTCCTGGAGGATCTGCTTGTCCCTTTTGAGGCTTGTTTTTGAAGTTTCTGATGTCTTTACTGAATGCCTGGGGTGTTCTTTAAGTTTTATTGATTCGTGCTGGTCATACGTGGACACCAGGAGTTGTTCAGACCACAGCTTCCTGTGGATGTTCTTTCTTTGATAATTGCCTATGAAATGATAATTGCCTCAGCTTAAAGCTTAAGAGAATCCTGTGCAGGTTATTAGAGCTCTTTCTGTGAGAGGCTCTCTCCTCTCTGGTTCTCTGTCCTGCAGGTTCTAGTCACCCATCCTCCCCTGACCTCTCGTGTCCATGTATCAGCAAGACCAGTGTTGCTCTATTTAGGTCCCCCTGCCTTGCTCCCCAGCCTGTAAAGTGCCTTCAGAAAGAAAGCTGAAACAGTCAGTGGGCTCCCAAATAGGTCTGTCACTACCTACTGATCAGCATCTGAAAGATATTTCATGTATATCGAGTGAAGAAGAGCTAGTAGTCCAGTACCACTCACTCTACCATAGTCAGAGATGGACGTGTCCGGTTCCTTTAGTGGGGAATGGTATTTCAGAACCAACATCTGGGTGCTAATAAACATGCTCATTGTTCCTTGGGTGTCTGCTTCTTGGCCCTTTTACTGGGTAGAGCTAAGAAATATGTAGATAAGTAAATTAGATTTTATGTGTATACACACATTTACGTTAAGGTCTGTCTTTGTATGTTGAAAACCATGAGTTCACATTGGTAACTCACTTCCAGTCCATCTCCACAGGACCCTTCTCTTTCTTTCCCATTCTGCATATGTATTATTGCAGGGTATTTACTCGTTTGCTCAGTCCTGTTGTAATGCAGAAACTAGTTTCAAAATTGCCGGTCCATACCACTGTGAGAAACACACTTTCTAACTAGAGTTTGGTATTTAGAGTATTTATGTCTTTAGACTGAGGGTACAGAGTAAAAATACTGCATTGAAAAGTTATTTACATTATTTTCCCTTCAGTTAATTATGTCTGATTCATATGAAGTAAATTTAGGTTTCCTCACTCTTGTTTATTTCATTTAGAATATGTGAAGTATCAACACAATTTCAAAAGTCGAAACTCTCCATGGGAGTGTCACTACTCACTTCCTCCCTCTCATCCCTTCTGATTCCCACCCTTGAGGGTGATAATGAATCTCATTAGTTTCTAGTTTATCCATCATGTTTTTCTTTTTGTAAAATTAAGGGTGTACTGTTTACCTATTTCCATTCTTGTACAAGTAGGATTCTATACAAACTCTTTTGCGCTTTACTTTTTTTCAGTTAACAATATATCCTAGAAATCATTCCATATTAGTTGGTAGAAGTGTCATGATAGCTAGAAGTGTATGAGGGGTTAATGAGAATTTCTCAAGATGGAGATGTTACCCCAGTTTGCTTGCTGATGAAACTGATCCTGATCCTGTTGAGAGGGAGAAACGACATGACTTTAGAAGAGAAGTCTTCAAGGACTTCCCTGGTATTCCAGTGATTGAGACTCTGCTTCCACTGCAAGGGGTGTGGGTTCCATCCCTGGTTGGGGAACTAAGATCCCACATGATCCCACATGCCTTGCGATGCAGCTGGAGGAAAAAAAGAAAAAAAAAGCCTTCAAGTAAGCCAGGGCACCTGGGATGCTGGGCAGAATGGAGGTTTTGGGTTTTGGTTGGTGAAAGGACACTTCACTATGAGGAAAAATGGAGCCCTGTTTATCAGAGCCTTGAGTTCTGATAAAATTCTATGTCAGCCGTCCTTTTCTTTAAATGGGGAGTTAGTATAAATGACTTTGAGGAAAACTTGCTGTACAGATTTAAAAAAAATGAAATTTTTTTTAGAACAGCTTTGGGTTCACAGCAAAATTGAGGGGAAAGTACAGAGATTTCCAATATACCCACTGCCTCCGCTTGCGAATAAATAGCCTCTCATGATCAGCATCCTCCACCTGAGTGGTACATTTGTTACAATTGATTAATCTACATGGTTACAAGTGAGTGACTTTACACAAGGGTTCACTCTTGGTGTCCTGCATTCTGTGGGCTTAGGCAAATGTAAAATAACATGTATATACCATTATAGGATCATACATAGTGTTTTCACTGCCCTAAAAGTCCTCTGTTCATCCCCTTCACCCTCACAACCACTGATCTTTTTACTGTTTTGATGCTTTTACCTTTCCCAGAGGGTTGTATAGCTGTTGTTATACAGTATGTAGCCTTTTCATATTGGCTTCTTTCATTTGGTAATATACATTGATGTTTTCTGCATGTCGTTTCATGCCTTGATAGCTCATTTCTTTTTATTGTTGAATAATATTCTGCTGTATAGATGTATCACAGTTTGTTTATCCATTTACCTACTGAAGGACCTTGGTTGCTTCCAAGTGTTGGCTGTGAATAAAGCTACTGTACACATCTGTGTGCAGATTTTTAAGTGGACATAGTTTTTTTTTTATTTTATTTTTTATTGGAGTATAGTTGCTTTAGTTTCTACTTTATAGCAAAGTGAATCAGCTGTACATATACATATATCCCCTCTTTTTTGGGTTTCCTTCCCATTTAGGTCACCACACAGCACTGAGTAGTTTCCTGTGCTGTACAGTAGGTTCTCTTTAGTATCTGTTTTATGCATAGTATTAATAGTGTATGTATGTCAATCCCAATCTCCCAATTCATCTCACTGCCCACCCTCCCCCCCACCCCCCGACCTTTCCCCTTGGTATCCATATATTTGTTCTCTATGTTTGTGTCTCTATTTCTACTTTGTAAATAAGATCATCTATACCAATTTTTTCAGATTTTTAGTGGACATAGTTTTCAGCTCCTTTGGGTAACTACCAAGGCGCACAGTTGCTGGATCGTATGCTAAGAGTCTGTTTAGTTTTATAAGAATTTGCCAAACTGTTTTCCAAAGTGACTGTACCATTTTGCCTTCCTACTGGCAGTGAAGGAGAATTTCTGTTGCTCTACATCCTCGCCAGCATTTGGTGTTGTCAGTGTTCCAGATTTTGGCTATTCTAATGAGTGTGAGGTATATCTTTGTTGTTTTAATTTGCATTTCTGTGATGATATATGATGTGGAGCATCTTTCACAGGCTTATTTACCATGTATATATCTTCTTTGGTGAGGTGTCAGGGTTTTTGGCTCAGTTTTTAACTGCGTTGTTTTTTCTTATTGTTGAGTTTTATGAGTTCTTTGTGTATTTTGGATAGTCCTTTGTCAGAGGTGTGTTTTGCAAATGCTTTGTCCCATTCTGTTGCTTGTCTTCTCATTCTCTTGACTTTGTTTTTTGCATAGCATGACTTTTTTGTTTTAATGAAGTCCAGCTTCTCTATTATTTCTTTCAAGGATTGTGCGTTTGATGTTATATCTATGCATTGAATTTATAGATCAAATTGAGGAGAACTGACATCTTAACCATATTGAGTTGTCCTATCCATGAACATGGAATATCTCTCCAGTTACTTAGTTCTTCTTTGATTTTTTTCATAAGTTTTGTAATTTTCCTTGTATGGATCTTGTACATATTTTGTTAGATTTATATCTAAGTATTTCATTTTTTGAGATGCTAATGTAAGCACTTTTAATTTCAAATTCCACCTGTTTATTGTTGATATATAGAAAAGCGGTTAATTTTTGTATATTAACCCTGAATTTTGCAGCCTTGTTATAATTGCTTATTAGTTCCAGGAATACGTTTGTTGATTATTTTGGATTTTTTACATGGTAGACAATCTTATCATCTGAACAATGACAGTTTTATGTCTTCCTTCCCAGTATGTATTACCTTTTATTTTCTTTTCCTGCCTTATTACATTCATAAGGACTTCTAGTATGACATTGAAAAGGAGTGTCTTTTACCTGATCAGAGTGCAACAACTTTGAGTTTCTCATCTTTAATTATTATGTTAGCTGTAGGTGTTTAATAAATATTCTTTATCAAGTTGAGGAAGTTCCTCTGTATTTCTAGTTTATTGAGAGTGGATATCATGAATGGGTTTTGAATTTTGTCAAATGCTTTTCCTGCATCTATTATGATCATGTGATTTTTTTTAAACCTGCCAATGTAATGGATTCTTTCAGTTGATTTTTGAGTGCTGAGCAGCCTTGCATACTTGGGCTAAATCCCACTTAGTTGTGTTGTTTATTCTTTTTATACATTGTTGGTTTCAATTGGCTAATGCTTTGTTGAGGATCTTTCCATCTGTGTTCATGAGAGATATGGGTTTGTAGTTTTCTTGTAATGTCCTTCTGCTTTTGTTATTAGGGTGTTGCCGGTCTCATAGAATGAATTAGGAAGTATTCTCTCTGCTTCTGTGCTCTGAGATTGTAGAAAATTGGAATACAGTTAACCCTTGAACAACATGGGTTTGAACTGCACAAATCCACTTATCCACAGATATTTTTCAGTAGTAAATAGTACAGCACTATGTGGTCCTGGGTTGGTTGAATGCATAGAAACTGTGGGTCCAGAGGGCTGACTATAAGTTATACACAGATTAACCTCTGTGTTGTTCAAGGGTCAGCTGTAATTTCTTCCTAAAATTTTTGGTAGAAATTTACCAGTGAACCCTTCTGGGCCTGGTGCTTTCTGTTTTGGAAGGTTATTTATTGATTCAGTTTTTTAAATAGACAGTCATGTCCACATTATCTGTTTCTTCTTGTGTAAAGTGGGCAATTTGCATCTGTTAAAGGAATTGGTCCATCTCATATAGCTTATCAGATTTGTGGGCATAGAATTGTTCATAGTATTCTTTTTTATCTCTTTAACATCTGTGGGATCTGTAGCAGTGTCACCTCTTTAATTTCTGATACTAAAAATCACATATGACCTCTTTCCCTTTTTCCTTTGTTAGCATGGCTAGAAGCTTATTTATTATATTGACCTTAAAGAACCAGCTTTTTTTGTTGTTGTTGATTTTCTCTTTTTTTTGTTTGCAGTTTCATTAATTTCTCTTTTATTATTATTTCTTTCTTCTGCTTACTTTGGTTTTAATTTGCTCTTTTTCTAGTGTACTGATTTTAGATATTTCTTCTTACATAACATATGCATTTAGTAGTGTATAAATTTTCCTCTGAGCAATCCTTTTTCTCTATGCCACAGATTTTGACAAACTGTGTTTTCATTTTCATTTACTTCAAAGTATTTTACAATTTCTGTTGAGATTTCTTGTATTTACTCATTTATTTTTATTGAGTGAAAGATTTTAAAAATTCTGTAGTGCTTGAGATTTCTTCTTTGAGTCACATGTTATTTAGAAGTGTGTTGTTTAATCTCTGACTATTTGGGGATTTTCCAGTTGTTTTTCTGTTCTCGATTTCTTGTTGAATTCTGTTGTGGACTGAGAGTAGACATTGTATGATTTCTTTTCTTTAAAATTTGTGAAGGTGTACTTTATGGCCCCAAATGGGGCCTATCTTGGTGAATGTTCCATGGGAGCTTCAGAAGAAGAGTAGCCTGCTATTGTTGGATGAAGTAGGCTATAAATGTCAATTATATCCAGTTGATTGATGGTGTTGTTGAGTTCAATTATGTCTTTACTGACTTTCTGCCTACTGGATCTGTCCATTTCTGATAGAGATATATTGAAATTTTAATTATCATAGTGGACTTTTTTGTTTCTTCTTGCCATTCTATCAGTTTTTGCCTTATGTGGTTTGATGCTCGGTTGTTATATGTGTTAAGGATTGGTATGTGTTCTTGGACATTTGACCCCTTTATCATTATGTAATGTGCTTCTTTATTGCTGGTAACTTTCTTAGCTTTGAAGTCTGTGTGTCTGAAATTAGTATAGCTATTCTTGCTTTCTTTTGATTACTGTTAGGATGATGTGTTTTTCTCTATCCATTTACTTTCAATTTATATTTAAAGTGGATTTCTTGTTCTCCTGTGTAGTTTGGTGGTGTTTTTTATTTCTAATCAACTCTGACAATCTCTGTCTTCTTATTGCTGCATTTAGACATTGATATTCAGTGATCATTGATATAGTTGGATTAATATCTACCATATTAGTTACTGTTTTCTATTTGTTGCCTTTGTTCTTTGTTCCTTTTTATTTCTTCTACTCTTTTTTGCCTTTTGTGGTTTTCCATTGGGCATTTTTTGTAATTCCATTTTCTCTCATTTCCTAGCATGTCTGTTATATTTCCTTTTTTTACTCCTTTTTTTGTTTGTTTCTCTAGAGTTTGCAGTATACATTTATGATTAATCTAAGTCCACTTTCAAATAATACTGTTTTATGGGTAGTGTGATACATTATAATAACAAAATAATCCTAATTCTTCCCTCCCATCCAGTGTAAGAGCTATCATTTGTTTCACTTATATCTGTTTATACACATATAGACAAACATACAGATATATGTAAAATAGATCCATAAGTATGCATAATCAAATACTATTATTATGTGGAACAAATTGTTACCCGTTAGGTCTATTAAGAATAAGAAAAGTAAAAGGTTTTATTTTACCTTCACTTATTCCGTCTTTGATGTACTTTATGTAGATCCAAGTTTCTGACTATATAATTTTCCTTCCCTCTAAAGAACTTCTTTTTTTTTTTTTTTAATATTTCTTTCAAGGAAGGTCTGTTGGCAACACATTTCCTCAATTTTTGTTTATCTGATAAAATTTTTATTTGTCCTTCACTATTGAAGAATAATTTCACAGGTGCAGAATTCTAGGTTTGCTTTTTTTTTTTTCTCTCAACACTTTAAATATTTAAGTTGATTATGGCTTGCATGGTTTCTGAGGAGATGTCAGATATAATTCTTATCTTTGTTCTTTTACAGGTAAGATATGTTTTTCTTCTGGCTTCTTTCAGAGTTTATGCTTGACTTTTGGTAGTTTGAAAATGTTATGCCTAGGTGGTTTTTTTGTTGGTTGGTTGGATTATGCATTGGTATTCTCGGTGTTCTCTGCTTGATGTTCTCTTGTTGCAGAAATGGGTCCATCAAGAAACCAAGCACCACACTCGGAGGGTTGGAGAACTCAGGTTTATTAAGCTGGCGGCACCAGACGAGCTAACGCTCCAAAGTTCTGGGCTCCAAGCTCAGTTTGAGCTTTATTTTTATAGTGCACACGTTTACAGAGCATGGAAGTTTCCAAGCAGAAACTTAGAAGAGCAGGTGCAGAACATTCCATTTTTTAGCAAAACATCTTACAGTTACATTGGATTGTTAGGTTATCCTGTTTTTCTGTTTTTCTCGGCAAAGCAAACATATTTCACAAAAGCAAAACAAGGATGGAGTTATTTTTAGCTGAGTGTAAGTTTCTAACTTTCCTCTTCAATCCCCTCTCTTGATGCCCCTTAAATCTTATAAGGCATCAACTTCTTGATCTTCTAAGCCCAGGATCTTCTAAGCCCAGGGGATGATAGCCTCTTAGGGTTAGGAGATGTGGAGTGGCCCTCCTATCCGTGGTGGACTCAGCTAGGCTGGAAGCTACCCTCATGAATAAGGGCAAGAGGCAAGGTAAAAGGAGACAGGTCCCAAAGGGGAGTAGGACTATTCCCACAAGATTTTTGAATCCCCTAGGTAAGAAAACCATCCCCCAAATAGTTCTACGGGATTCCATTACCTTTGGGTAGATTATAGCCAACATGACCCCTTAGCCTATAGAAAACATCAAGGCCAGTGGTGCAACCAATCCCTACAAGGCAGGGTGTCATCATAATCCTGACCCTCAGATGTTCCTCATCAAATTCTTCAAGCTTCAGCTGTGCGTAGACCAGTCAGCCCTGGAGTGACTGGAACAGGGCTGAAGATCTCAGACGGGACTCGGTTGTCTCTGTAGGAAGACCCAAAGCGGCTGGTTCGGATGAGCTTTGGCAGTCCAGGTCGCTCACCCTTCTAGAGGTGCTGCTCTCTTCACTCAGGTGTGGTGGATCCATGGGGTGACTCCTGTAACTTTAACAGCAGTAGGGGTTGCCAGGACGACCATATGAGGGCCAGTCCAAACTGGCTGAAATGGTTCCTTCCTCCAATCTTTTACCCATACCTCATCTCCTGGCTGATAGGGGTGAACCCGATTGCCCAAGGGAATGGGAGTCCTTTCTAAGGTTTCTCGAGTAATACGGTGGAAGACCTTTCCCAGGGCCTGGAGGTGTGGAGACATCTCCAGGTCTGCTAGTTGTTGGGGGTCTCCCTTGAGCTTCCCTATCACTGGAGGAGGTCTCCCGTATAAGATCTCAAAGGGAGAATAGCCTGAGGACCTTGTGATGCATTGGGCTCGAAGTAAGACTAGGGGTAGCATGTTGACCCAAGGTAATTGGGTCTTCTGACAGAGCTTAGCTAATGTAGTCTTGAGGGTCCAATTCATGTGCTCGGCTTTCCCTGAGCTTTGTGGTCTATAAGTGGTGTGGAGCTTCCATTTGGCTCCCAGTGTCTTGGACAAAATCTGAACTATCTCAGACACAAAGGCTGGCCCACTGTCAGATCCTATGAAGAGAGGTAGCCCATATCTGGGGATTATGTCTCTTAGTAGGGCCTTGGCCACCTCTCGTGCCCGTTCAGTGTGCATGGGGTAGGCCTCAGCCCATCCTGAGTAGGTGCAGACTATCACAAGCAAATACTTATAGCCTCGGTAAGGCTTGACTTCAGTAAAGTCCACTTCTAAATCTTCAGAGGGCAGTATCCCAACTGTCTGCACCCCTGGGTTAGATCTTGGTCTTTGGCTGGCATTGTTTCGTGCACAAGTCACGCACCTAGCACTGATCTAGGCACACAGGGTTGGAAGCTTAGGAACGAAATAGTAGTGGCTCAGTAGACTTTCTAGTGCAGTTTTCCCTAAGTGAGTTGTGTCATGGTGTTGCTTCACCAGCTGGACTGCTATACCACTGGGGATGAAGAGTCTTTGGTCTGGAAGCTTCCACCAGCCCTCTTTTCCTTTAGTTCCTCCCTCACCTAAAGCCCATTGATCTTCTTCTTTGGTATATCTCGGGGACGGGGGCAATTCTGGTGCCAAGAGGACCTTAGAGATCGGCTCCAGGCCCCACGTGGGACTCGGTTGGGTCGCCGCCTCCTTGGCTGCCTGGTCAGCCAACCGATTTCCTTTGCTGACTGGATCAGTTCCTCTCTGGTGGCCTTTGCAATGGATGACTGCCACCTGGGAAGGCTTCCAAAGTACCTCTAACAGCTGAAGGAATTCTTCTCTGCTTTTGATCCCTTTCCCCCCTGCTGTTAGTAGTCCCCTTTCTTTATAGATGGCTCCATGAACATGCAGAGCAGCAAAGGCATACCTTGAGTGTGTGTAGATGCTGACTCGCTTCCCTTTGGTGTGCCTCAGTGCCTGGATGCGTGCCCACAGCTCAGCCTGTTGTGCCGACCACCCCTGTGGCAAGGCCTCAGCCTTTATTATCTCATCTGTTGTTGTTATTGCATTGCCTGCTTTGCGTTGTCCTTTTTGGACGAAAGTGCTTCTGTCGGTGAACTGTTCCAGTTCTGGGTTCTGGAGGGGAGTGTCCGTCAGGTCTGGCCTGCTCGAGTAGATTTCATCCAGGACCTCTTGGCAGTCGTGATCTAGAAGGTGGCAGGATTCAGCGTCCGCACAGTCTTGAGGCGGACCCGTGGGTTTTCACAGAACAGTCCTTGATAGCGAGTTATTCTGGCATTGGTGGTCAGCCATTTATGTCCCTGGCTGTTCATCAGCGTGGTAACAGCATGGGGGACTTTTACATTTATATTCTGCCCCAGTGTAAGCTTGTCTGCTTCCCTGACCAGGACTGCTGTAGCAGCTAATGCCCGGAAACATGGAAGCCATCCCGCGGCCACAGGATCCAGTCGTTTGTACAGACATGCGACCGGGCGCTGCCACGGCCCAACTGTTTGTGTGAGGACCCCCAGTGCAGTATGATTTTTCTCATGCACGAAGAGGTTAAAGTCCCGTGTCACATCTGGCAGCCCTAATGCTGGAGCGCTGGTTAAGAGTCTCTTTATCTCCTTGAAGGCTTTTTCTTGTTTAGGCCCCCACTCTAGGGGGTCCTTTCCAGACCCTGCCGTGGCCTCGTACAGTGGCTTGGCAGTTTCAGAGAAACCTGGTATCCAGATCCGGCAGAATCTGGCTGCCCTGAGGAACTCACGGACCACTTTCTTGGTGCTTGGCCGAGGTATTGAGTAGATGGTTTGCTTCCTCTTGTCTCGGAGCGCCCGATGCCCTCTCGATATGACAGACTTAAGGTACTTGACCTTCTGTCTGCAGATCTGCCCCTTTTTCCATGACACCTTGTACCCTGTGGTGGAGAGGAGGGCCAATAGGGCATTGGTGCCTTTGCAGCAGTCCTCTTGGGTGGGACTGGCTAGCAACAGGTCGTCTATGTGCCGGAGGAGGGTGCCGTTCAAGGCTTCTCCGGGGAAGGCAGCAAGATCTGCAGCCAGTGATTCACCTAACAAGGTAGGTGAGTTTTTGAAGCGTTACGGCAGTATGGTCGAAGTCAGCTGTGTCTTTCTCCCAGTGTGTGGGTCTTCCGATTCAAAGGCAAACAAGGGCTGGCTGGCTGGTGATAGCCGGAGGCAAAAGAAGGCGTCCTTGAGATCGAGGCAGGTGAACCAGCTTACTTTGGCAGGTAAGAGTCTCAGGAGGTTGTAAGGGTTCGGGACCACTGGATGGATGGTGATCACTGCATTGTTGACAGCATGGAGGTCCTTGACGGGCGATAGTCATTCCCTCCAGGCTTCTTGACTGATAGGAGCAGAGTGTTCCAGGGAGACTGACACTTGATCAGAATTCCGGCGTCACGCAGGCATTGGATGTGGTCCCGAATTCCCAGACGCGCCTCTCGTGGTACTGGATATTGCCTCTGCCTGACAGGAGTGGCCCCTGGCCTCAGGTCCACCACGATGGGTGCATGGGTTTTGGCCAAACCTGGGGGCCCCCTTTTCTGCCCAGACAGCAGGGAACTCTTCTAGCAGGCTAGTTGGATTTGTTTGTTCTCTTTCTGAAGAATAGAGACGCCATTCATCTTCCCTGGGCACGGTCACAGCCATTATCAGAGCTGACTGGCTCCCCATAGTGAGGCTTGCGAGCTTCTCAGGGACAAAGGTGATATGTGCCCTGAGCTTCGTCAGCAAGTCTCTGCCCAGCAAAGGAATGGGGCACTCTGGTAAGTAGAGGAATTCGTGAGTCACTAGGTGGCCCGCTAGCTGACATGAGCGGGACTTGCAGAATGAGCAGGCAGTCCTGTCCCCTGTGGCCCCAATGATAGTTGCTGTTCGACCTGTGAGGGGAGCTACAGCTGTGGTTACCACAGAGTGTTCAGCTCCAGTATCCCCCGTAAAAGTCATTGATTGGCCCCCTACTTTCATTGCGACCATAGGCTCCCAAGGGCCCAGGATCAGGGAGCCCTGTGCTCCCTATCCCGATCCTACTCTGGCCAGGTCAATAAGGTTTTGGACGGCTGGCTCAGGCTGGTACCTTTCTCTTCTGGGTTGACTGAACTTCTTTGACCCTTCAGCTGTCCCTCTATGATGGGGACATTCATTCTTCCAATATCCGGTCTCTTTGCAATAAGCTCACTGGTCGTGAAGTAGTGGCGATCTCCTCTTGGCTTCCCCTTTCCCGGGGGAACAGTCTGCTTTACCGGACCTGGGTTCCCCAGTGTGTCGGCCAGCAGGGCCACCTTCTGCTTCACACACTTGTCAGCCAGCTTTTGGGCTTCTTGGTCACGGTTCACAAACACCTTGTTTGCAACTTCCAGCTGCTGGGTGGTATTCATTCCAGCAAAGCCTTGAAGCTCCTGAAGCTTAACGGCGGATGTCAACCTGAGACTGGGGCACGAATGCCGAGTTGATCATGCGTTGGTTTTCCCGTGCTTCAGCATCAAATGGGGTATACACCTGGAATGCCTCACACAGTCTCTCATAGAACTCCATGGGTGATTCATCTGGCTTTTGGTGCACTTCTGTTGTCTTGGACATGTTGGTTGATTTTCTGGCTCCTGCCCTCAGTCCCTGCAGCAGGACTTGTCGGTATTTATCAAGGGAGTCCTTCCCGTCCGGGGCATTGAAGTCCCAATTGGGTCCATCGTCAGGTGCAGCCCCCAGGGCTTAGGCTGCAGGATCTACTGTACCAGCTGGTGCCTGCCCTTGGAGCCATTTCTGTGCCTCTGGCAGGCTCTGACAGCATTCCTCGGTGTTGAAGACTGTCAGGAGGAGACGGCAACAGTCGTCCCAGGTAGGTTGATGGGTGTAAAAAATGGACTCAGGGAGGTCAGTCATTTCTGTGGCTTCTCCGAATAGGACGGGGTGTGGTATTTCCAGTTGAGAAGGTCGGTGGTGCTGGAGGGCTGATAATAAAGGACCGGGCCTCCTGGCTGAATGGAGCTGTCCTCATTGACCTGGGGTGGATTTTGGGCCTCTTGCAAGGGCATCTGCAGGGCTGTGGGCTTTTGAGCTGGTTGGTTGGCCGAGCGAAGTTGCCACGGGCTTGGCGGGTGCTCTGGATTTGGAGACGGTGGAGACACAGATGGCGGAGGGCTATCTGGTAAAGGGTGAGGAGCCTAAACGGGAACCGGCGGAGCAGTTGGCATATAGGGTGGAGGCACAGGGGCTCTTCTTCAGGGTCTTCTTGGTGGATGAACTTTGCTGGCTTTTCTTTGCTTGTCCTTGGAGCCGGTTGGGCCACAAGGATCCTACACTGTCCCTGCGTATTTGCACAGAACTGAACCCAAGGAGGCAGCTGAATGGCGATTTGCAACCAGGAATCTGTGTATGGAAACTGGTCTGGGTACCCCGGGGTCCCTGTCACCACTCGGTACACAGCTGTAACCGTAGGAAGGTCTAGAGTACCCTCCGTGGGCCATCCCACCCCGAAGGTGTGCCATTCGAACTCACATAGGGTGTGGAGCTTTCCTGAGGAAACTTTTCTTAAAGTTTTTCATCATAGAATCCAAAATAGTCAGCTTAGAGGAACTTCCTCCCATGTTGACAAGTGTAATCTACCTCTTTGACCAGGGAGGAGAGGGGCGCGCACAGAAAGGGCCTTCTCTTAGGGCCTTATAACCCAGGTAGTGCTGATGTCGCTACCCTGGAAAGCCCAGTATTCCCAGACAGCACGAGTACGTGCCTCCTTGAAGATGGCCCTGATCATTAAATGTCTCAGGGAGACAGGGCTGTAAGGAGGCGGTCTCTTGTAATGGGGTTTGCGGAGGAATAACTTCAGGTGGGGCTCCCGAGGGAGTCTGGGGTGATTGACCCTCTTGTGGGCACTGAGCAGGTGGAGGGAGCAAGTATGTGTACTCTTCGCCTAAGTGAAGAGCCTGAAATCCTTGGGGAATCGGGATTATGAAGGAAAGGTGACAGAGGAAGGCAGCTTTGTAATGAGAATCTGAACGGAAACAAGAACACATCAGAGTGTGCTGCTCTGCATGGACTGGTCCAGGGGACCAAGAGGGAGGGAGGTACAAATCTGTCTGGCAAATGGGGCAAGTCTTTTGGGGAAAACCTAATTTCTCAATAAGTCGGCTCAAAGAGTCAGCTGATGGAACGGGAGGCTAAAATTTTAAGAAAATAATCTTGGCAGAGGGCCCTAGGGCAGAAGGGCTGTTAGGACATACACAATGGCTAAATCAAATCAGTAATCAGTTGTCTCTCCTCTACCCTGTCTATCCTGCCCTGTGTCGGTGTCGCAAAAACAAACAAGGGTGGGTGCCCCCTCAGAAGAGGAGACCATTCAGGTGCCCGCCTGGCCGCATCCCCATGGGGAACTTAGGTGTCTCTTAACTTTGGCGGGCCAGTGTAAACTCCTGGCCTGGCTGTGACTCACAGGGAGGGACTGGGTCCCCCAGAGACAGACACCACCCTGAGCCATATGAGGTCACCACGGAACCACAGGTTAGGGCCCACTTGGACTCCGTAACCACAAAGGCCGTGGAGCCACACAGTCGCCCTGGAGTGAGGACAAACCAGGGCGCTCACTCACACACACATTCAGACCAGAGTTTATCACAGTGCCTCCACTCTCTGGGAAGGTCCCTAACTGGTGGGTGCCTGCCCCCTCTGGGAAGGTCCCTGACTGGTGGGTGCCTCCCCCCTCTAGGAGTGTCCCTAACTGGTGGGTGCCTCCCCACTCTGGGAACGTCCCTAACTGGTGGTCTTCTTACTGAAGACTGTAGGAAGTGATCAAATTCCTTTTCCATCTGGAGACGGGACCTGACTGGGTTCAGTACCCCAGGACCTTACTTGATCCTGTGACCGTTCCTGGTAAGTTGATCCATCCCTCCAGTGAGTCCAGTCGGGGCCCGACTGTCCAGAGAGTCAGAGCACTGGTCCGAAAGAGAACCCGGAATACCGTCAGGTGACGCGCCTCCTCGTTCGTCTCTGAGCTCCTTTGCTCCGACTCAGCTGAGCCACCAGTCCGGCAGCTCAAGGGGCTGGTGTGGTTGGAATCTCACTGGGGCCTCCAGAAGTGTTGCAGAAATGGGTCCATCGAGAAACCAAGCACCACACTCGGAGGGTTGGAGAACTCAGGTTTATTAAGCTGGCGGCACCAGACGAGCTAACGCTCCAAAGTTCTGGGCTCCAAGCTCAGTTTGAGCTTTATTTTTATAGTGCACACGTTTACAGAGCATGGAAGTTTCCAAGCAGAAACTTAGAAGAGCAGGTGCAGAACATTCCATTTTTTAGCAAAACATCTTACAGTTACATTGGATTGTTAGGTCATCCTGTTTTTCTGTTTTTCTCGGCAAAGCAAACATATTTCACAAAAGCAAAACAAGGATGGAGTAATTTTTAGCTGAGTGTAAGTTTCTAACTTTACTCTGAGCTTTCTGGATCTGTGATTTGGTGTCTGACATAAATTTGAGGAAATGCTCAGTTATTGTTTCAGATATTTCTTATGCTTCTTTTTCCTTTTCTTCTCCTTTTGGTATTCCCATTATGCATATATTACACCTTGTGTAGTTGTCCCTCAGTCCTTTGATTTTTTTCTTTTTCTTTTTCTTTTTTTCAGTCTTTATTCCCTTTTTCAGCTTTGGAATCTATTGTGATATCTTCAAGCTCAGAGATTCTTTCCTCAGCTCTGTCCTGTCTTCTAAGAAGCTCATCAAAGCCAGTGTTCTTTTCTTTTACAGTGTTTTTGATCTCTAGCATCTCTTTCTGTTTCTTTCTTAAGGCTTCCATCTCTGCTTGCGCTTCCCTTCTGTTCCTGCATGCTCTCTGCATTATTCATTAGAGCCCTTAACAATATTAATCGCTGTTTCAAATTCCTGGTCTATAATTTCAGCATCTCTGCTATGTCTGGTTCTGGTGCTAGGTCTGTCTCTTTAAATTGTGTTTTTGTGAGGGAGGGAATATGGGGATATGTGTATAAAGACAGATGATTGAACTTGGTGTACCCCCCAAAAAATAATAAATAAATTAAAAAAAAATTGTGTTTTTGTGATTTGATATACCTTTTAACATTTTCTTGATAGCCTGACATGATGTACTGGGTAAAGGACCTGCTGTAAATAGGCCGTTAGTAATGTGGTAAGGTGTTGGGGGAGGGGAAGTGTTCTTTTGTGCTATGATTAGTTCTCAGGCTTTTAGTGAGCCTGTGCCTCTGAACTGTGAACTTCACAAGTGTTTCTTAGGGTTTTTTTGCCCTCTTAGATGGGACTGGATGACTTAGAGTGGGCTAAAGTTGGGTATTTCCCTTCTTCCAGGTCCGTTAGGCTTTGGTTAATCAGTTTCCCCTGCAGGCAGGCCTTGTTAGGAACAGAGTGCTCTGATGTTTCAAAATGGTTCCTTTTCCCCTTCCTCTGTCAGAAGGAGGGGGGCATTTTTCTCTAGTACTTTGAGAAGCTGGTTGGGCTCTTGGAGGTAAATCTCACAGAATTGTGGGGGACCCTTAGAATTTTTAACCCTCAGTGTTGTTCCTACTGAGCCTCCAGCATTTCATCAACTACAGTTCAAGGCACTGGTTTCCACTGCTCCTGAGTCTCCGATCTGGTATGTTGTGATTCTCTGTATCTGCCTGTTTGTTCAGCCTTGGGAACAGTGGTTTGCCCTCTGTCCTCCTCACCTCTCTTTCAGATCCTAGAAGAGTTGTTGATTCAGTCTGTTCAGCGTTTTACTTGTTGTTAGGACAGAACGACAACTTCCAAGCTCCTTGTACGTGGAACTGGAAACCGTAAATCCCTATAACTTTTTATAGATTGAAATTTTATATTTAATTGGATTAGAAGGTGGTTTCAGATCCATGATAAAGAAATCTAAGCTAAAAAGTTCCTGAGAATTTAGTGTTGCTCTTAAAGTTTTAGAAGCTGTGAAGGTAGTCATAACAAGAAGATTGTGTTCCTGAACTTTATTTGGTTCTGTCTCACCTGGGCTAGAAATTCCTTGTAATAATTAGGGCTAACCTTTATGCTCCCACCAAGCAAGATCCCATTCCTTGAGAACAGACTGTGGAGTGAAGCTGGATCCATTTGTTATCATTTGTAATATATCCTCTAGTAGATAATGAACATCAGTTAGGAATCTCTCTGCTTCATGTTACAGAAAGATTGACAAGTTGACTTAAACCACAGGGTAGTTAGGATTGCTCTAATTCAGTGATTCTGGGTTGTTATGAAGTTCCTTTGGCTTCATTCTCTTCTGTATGCTAACTTCATCCAGCTTGGTAGCCTGAAGCTTCAGTAGTTCAGGGCCTCCCATCCATGTATAACCACATTAAAATGAAGAGAACACTTTTGCCCAAATCCAAGCTGGACCCCTCAGATCGATCAGCGGAAGAAATTATGCTGATTTGCTGTGGGGATGGGTTTAACTTCTTTAAAAGTACATGGAATATTGGGGGGTGGGAGGGTAGAGGCAGACAACAGAACAAAAATAAGGCTACCTTCAGACAGTGGGAGGAGGGCAGTAGATGCTAAGTAGACAGCCAATATTCATGAGTTTTAAAATTCCTCCTATAAACTGTCTTCATTAGGGTCCAACTATAAAGAAAACGCGTGGATTTCTTTCATTTATTCATTTATTTATTCATCAGGTTTCTAGGAGGGGAGCCTGTCATGGGCTAGGTACTGTTCTAGGATCTGGGAATATAGCAGTAAATAAGACAGAAATCACCTGCTCTCGTGGAGCCTGCGTAGGCATGCGGATAGGGGAGGCGGTGAAAAAAAATTAACGTAAATGTGTACTGTGTCAGGTGAGTGCTCTGAATGCAAATAAAACTGGGCAAGAAGAATGAGTTCTTGTGGCTGGCATGGAGGATTGCTGTTCCATATATGGTGAAGAGGGAAGACCTCTCTGAGAAGGAGATAAATAAGTAGAGTCCTGGAAGAAGTGAACTAGTGAGCTATGTGGATACCTGGAGAAGAATTGTTTCAAGTAGAGAGGTAAGCAAGAACGGAGCCTGGAGGCGGCATCATACTTTGGAAGATAATGGGAGAGCAAGAAGGTTAGCATCTCTGGAGCAGAGCAGACAAGATGAAAAGTGCTAGGAGGTGATGTTGCAGAAGTACTAGAAATCCAAGTGACATCGAATTTTCACTTCTACTCTGAGTGAAAAGAGAATCTGGAGTGTTTTAATCTAAGGAGTGACATGATATGACACGTTTTAAAAGGCTTGCTCTGGGTGTGTGGTGAGAATAGACTGTTCCAGAACTTCTGTCTTTGATCCCCTGCAGTTAAGATCATACTTGGGCCAGTGTAGTGGTGGAGGTGGTGAAAAATTGTTGGATTCTACATATGTTTTGAAGGTGGAGACATGGATTTATTGATTAAAAGGAGGGAATATGAGCAAGAAGAGTCAAAGTTCATTCTGCTTTGATCTGAACATTGGCAGGATGGATTGCCAGTAACTGAGGAGTGGAAGAATGCAAGAGGAGCATATTCTGGGGAGGAAGTTTAATATTTGGGAGAGGGGAGGGTTTATTGTGTTTGAGATGCATATTAGGCATTCAGCTGGGTACATCTAGTAGTTAGTTGAATTTAGGAGTCTGTAGTTAGTTCAGGGTAGAGGTCTGGGCTTGAGGTAAAAGTTTTGAGATCATTGGTATACAGGTGGTATTTAAACTTCTCAGTAAATGAAATAAGAACAAGTAAAACAGTCAGTCTAGAAGATGGTTAAAAAATAGGGAGGGAGATGGAAGGGGAAGAAAAAGAACTAATGGACTGAATATCCCAAAATGCAATTGTAGAAATAAATTCAAATTTATTATCTATCATAGTGAATGTAAGTGTAGTAAATTCTTTAACTGGAAGACAAGTAATGGTTGGCTTAAGAAAAGTTATCGCTAAGCTGCTTGTAAGAAACACCTAAAACATAAGGACGTTGAAATTTGAAGAGTAGAAAAAGATACACCAGTTTAATACTGACTAAAAAAAAGCTGATATAACTATATGGATATCAAATGAAATAGACTTTAAGACAAATTTTTATTAGAGATAGTAATTAGTAGAGATAAAGAGGGTCACTACATAACTACATAATGGTAAAAGATTCAGTTCCCCTGGTAGAGATGATGATTCTCAACTTTTACGCTGTGAGAAACAGCCGCAAAATCTACAGTGCAAAAATTGATATCACTGTAAGGGAAAGTGGACAAATCCACCACCATAATGGGAATTTTTAGCACCTTTCTTAGTTACTAATAGATTAAACAAGAAAAAAGTCCATAAAAGATTTGAGTTAGTAAACTTAACCTTTATATTGTCTGAGTCCCCTGGACCCAGATTTAATTTACTAGTTTCTTTTTATTTTGCTTGTATGAATTGATGTTTTATGACTTTCATTCTTTCTTAGAGGTCTTCTGAAGAACACAAAATTTATTTTAAAAAAGAAAATTAAAACTCCTTTTCCCTTGCAGTTACTGTATGGATCCATTGAAACTTTTTATGAATCTAAGATGCTGTGGGTTCTTATCTCGTACCACTATATCTTTATATTGGTAATTTCATCATCCTAGGAATGGTTTTTGTCATTACTCTTTAATTATTCCCAGCTATGCTAAGAAAAACTAAAATAAGAAAATAGAAGAATGATGTTTTAGAAAGATGTTGTCTAGAAAGATGTTGTAATAAAATCATTGCTATTGCATTATCTTTTTTATTTCATTGCCTCCAGAGTTGTACATATTTTAAGAAAATATAAATGAAGTCTGGAGGTACCATCTTTGTAGTCATTCTTTTAGTTTTCATTGAACACAGTTGAGAATTTAGAATTTTTCATTTTCTGCACATAATGGTGCAAGAGTAGAAAAGTTGACAGAGGAAGACATTTCATAGTTATTAGATAGGTAAAATAATGGTCAGAAGAGGTAGCGGACTCTAGGCCCTAATCATAATGGTGAAGTTGATCATATGAGTGAGATCTTAGACTGTGAGTTATCAGATGACAATATCCTAGATTAATTTTTTGGTTAATGAATTGATGAATGAGCAGTATATTTCTGTGGTTTATATAAAGGAAATAATGGAATTTGCATCCAGTTAGTCATTAGGTAGGAAGGACTTCATCATGCAGTATTTTGTGAAAAGAAGTCGGACTATTCAGTTTTGCCGAAAGGGTATGTGACATATTCTTGCATTTCATATAATGTTGTTCATGAACATTTACTTGATACAGCTTGTAATTGAAGAGTGTTGAAGGCAGATATGCATACAAAGGTGAGGAAGGGACTGTATAATATAGAAAAGAAAGATCATTGGCTTGATTATTCCGATAGATGTTTATAAACCTAAAGATGAATATTTATAATTGGGAACAAAGAATATGGCTGTCCTTCACAACACATTTATGAGCCATCCAAATTTTCAAAAGCACTGCATTTCTACAGTTCAAGTTCAAGAGGAAGCAGAAGTAATGATCATCTAGTAGAGATATATTTGAAATCTGGAATCAGATTTTATAAAACTATATGTCCCAGGTTCATGCATGTCAGTTGATGTCCAGTTTCATTCAAATGATATAATCCTTTTCTTGTGTGTTCGTGTGTGATGTGCGTATGATGTGTGTAAGTATGTATTATGCATTTGTAGATACGTGTATGTATAATACACTTATGTGCACATATGAGGAAAATATAAAATAAAAATATGGATTTTCTGTATTTAAATTTTAACTGAAATTTCCAACTAATTTGCCTTTTTACTGCCCTTTTATTTTTCTGTAAATTATTTATAAAATGACCTAAATATTAAATAAAATACAAAGAATCTCTCAGCCCAGCTGATAAAGGATGTTGATTATTTTTCCTGGCCTACTGCGGGATAATGTAATGTACCTGTGTGGGTCATTGCCCTCAGCAGTTGATGACTGTGCATCTCTTTCAAGCACACATGGAATATTCATGAAGATTAACCAGATGCTTGGCTGTAATACCTCCACAGATTTCAGAGGCTGAGTTCTGTGACTATAGGCAGTTAAGGTACAAGCCATTTACAAAAGATAATTAGAAAAAGTCCCCTACAGTGGGAAATTTAAAATAACTTCTAAATAACTTACAGCTCAACAAAGGAATCTTAATGGGAATTAGAACGTATTCAGAATTAAATTCTAACAAAATACTTTAAAAGTTGTGTAAAATAGTTAAGATTGTACCTTAAGAATAAATGCTCAAGATGAATAAACTAAGAATTCAATTTTAAAAAATGACGGAAGTGACTACAGAATAAACCCAGATAGGGTAGAAGGAGGGACTGAAGATGAGCGTAAACTTACGGCATGGAAAACATGCAGTAAGTAGTGAGGATAATAAAGTCCAAAGCTGGTTCTTTGAAAGTCAAACAGTCAAATTTCTGGCAAGATTTATCAAGGGTAAGGGAATAACTAAACAATATTCAGATTGAAAAAGGATGCCATAGGTATAAATTTCACAGAGATTAATCAGGTAAGATGATATTATGAATAACTGATGTCAATGAATTTGAAATTTTAAGTGGAATAGGTAAATTATTAGAAAATAAAACTTGACCAAAACTGACGAGTTGAAAACTTGACTAGTACCGTAACAGTGAAAACACTTGGTCTCCGTGACTGCAGAGGAACATTATATCCAAACATTTCATGAAACAGATCATTCTAGTCTTACGTATATTTTTTGATAAGTAAAAAAAGAAAGACTCTTTCTCAGCTGCTTTTGTGAGACTAGAATAACCCTGGTACAACTACCATGCAATAGCAGTACAGGAAGGGAAAACAGATGCATCTTCTGGTCTTAGATGGACACCTCCCCATCACACAGGGAGAATCTGTTCCATCTGGTGCCTTTTGGAGGTGAAGATGCAGAGTGAGCCACCTGGAAATCCTTGCTTATCTTGACCTGATGTTTTGGTTGGATGAAGGAGATGAACGCATGTTTGGGGTGGGAGCACAAAAGACCAGGGTGCTTTGGATTGACAGCACATGTACATAAACTGGAACAATCCTGAAATGATGAGCTTGTTCACTGCACAGTAGTGTTCTACAAAATTGAGACATTTCATCTTTTACTACTGAGATAAACGCAGCTTAAAGCTACCATTTCTCACCCATTAGATAAGCAGAACTTTTTGTGTGACAATGGCAGGCACCAGTGATAATGTGGAGCAGTGCACCACTTGTGACAATGAATGCAGATGGAATAACTTAGGAAAAACAATTTGGTGTTACCTTTTTTTTTTTTTTGAAGATTTATTATTTTTTTGTTTATTTTTGGCTGCGTTGGGTCTTCATTGCTGCGCACAGGTTTTCTCTAGCTGCGGCGAGCAGGGGCTACTCTTCGTTGCAGTACATGGGCTTCTCATTGCGGTGGCTTCTCTTGTTGCAGAGCATGGGCTCTAGGTGCGTGGGCTTCAGTAGCTGCAGCACATGGGCTCAGTAGTTGTGGTGCATGGGCTTATTTGCTCCATGGCATGTAGGATCTTCCTGGACCAGTGATTGAACCCATGTCTCCTGCATTGGCAGGCGGATTCTTAACCACTGAGCCACCAGGGAAGTCCCTGGTATTAACTTTTAATACCATGACCCAGCAACTACACTCTGAGGAAAATGACTTAAAGCAATTATCCCCTAGACTGAGGCTGGGATCTCCTCTGGGCATTCAGGATATACAGATTGTTTTAAAGAGATCTAGCTGATAACACAACTTACATGTACTTTTTCATAAAACTTTTCAGGCTGATCTGTAGGTTAAGTTACTCTTTACCATCTTCTCTTTCATAGTTGCCCTTCTTGCACTTTACAGTAGTCCGCCCTGGTTTTGGTTTTTTTTTGCTTCCTTGCTCCAGGGAGGAAGAAAGCTCTGAATTGCCACAAAAGGGGTATTTTAAAACACTAATGTTGAAAATTTCAAGTAGGATCCTATTATTCTGGCAGTTTCCCATTCACTGCTTTCAGCATAATTTAAAGACAGTAGAGTTTTTACGGAATTGTTAAGTGCTTCTTGATTACTGTGTGATTTTTCAAGAGCTGGCTGTAAAGGAGTTGAAAGAATTGGGTGACATTGCTGAAGTAGTCTAGCGATAAATGATTTTCATGCACAGATATATGAAATAATAGGAGGGGAGATAGTCTTATCTATCTCATTGAGATAGGTTCCCCCCAAAAGTTTACTTTTAATATGTGATTGTTATCAGATTTGTAATATAGTTAACGCTTCAGTCAGTTGTGTGCTAGTAATACATGTGATGAAAAGTCAGTGCAGAGGAAAACTGGACTGGGGAATTTAATGGTTATCGGGAATCTAATAAAAATTTTTTCAATTTATACAATATATACATTTTGTTGCAAAGAAAGGTGACAGCGTGATCAAAAGAAAATTTTAAAGCATAAAAGCTGATTGCATCAGAAAAAATCACAGGAAAATATTGTAGAAATAGAACACTTCATAAAGTTGTTCATAAAGAAAATAAATGATGTGGTATTTCTTCTTGTTCGGCAAGGATTTGTTTGTTGTTTTAGACTTGAATGATTTTTAATCAAGTCACTGTGGCATGTAGATTCCACTGGATGCATCGACGGTGATATGTATCAGTTGTATTTTAAGCTGCCAGTGTTTAGAGTGCAGTGCAATCCTTGCAACTTTTTAAATTACGAAAAATTTTAGATATCAATATAAAAATGTTCAAGGGAGTGCATCGTTTTTCAGAATTCTTTTCAGCTGTAATGGGAACAAAATAAGTTGAAGACCACTGACAGACCATTAGAGCTCAAGGAGGATGGTAACACTCATTGGGGAACATATTGGCATTTGGGGGGGACATTTGTGCTTGTCACAGTGATTGAGGGGCTTTACTGATATTTGGTTATTGGGGGCCAAGGAAGCTAGGTATCCTGCAATGTGCAACAAAGAATATTATCGTTGTTTCCCATAACTTTTCTAAAGTCTCACTGGACTAGTCCACAACAAATATAAATAAGTAGAAATTTACTACATAATAATCCTAAAGCATATTCAAAAGGAGGAATTTATATAAAAAAAAAGCCCAAAGATGTTAGGAGAGGACCATTTTTGTGGGCAATGTTTAAATGAAATATATTTTCTCAGAATTGTTAAATAATATATTAACTCCATGCATTGCCTACTTGGGGTATTACATTTCTAATTACTATGTATTTAGTTTAAAAGAGTTTGCAGTAGAGTAGATACTGCAAAAGCAATACAAGTAATTAAAAATGTGTAACAGAACCGAATATTAAATTATCAGGAACATGTAGACTACAGAGATCTTATTGAATTTTATTATGCCTTCTCAGTAAGACCGGTGTGATCATACTATTTAATATTGTAACGTGGTTCACATCTTTACTTCCCTGTGCCCTTTAGGTTCACACTTTCCTGTTATTTTTACTCCCAAATATCACTTCTTATGTAGGTTATTTATTCTGTTTATTTTTTACTATCTTTTTGTCCCCCTTGCTTAGAGACTTAGTGTAAGAGGAGAGGGTAGGAGACAGAGCAGCCCTTTTGAGGAGTTTGGCTTTAAAAAAAGGAGAAGAGAAATTGGTGGTGGCTGGAGTAGGTAATGTGTATGGAGTCAGAATTTTTTTTTTTTCCATTTGTTTTTTTGGGCAAGAAAGTAGGATTTTTTGGTGGGCGTGGGTAAGGAGGGGAAAGCACCAAGGCTTTCCTGAGTGCAGGGTCTGCCATTTGTCCAGGAGGCCACAATTAGGGATGTGTTTGACTCCTAACCATCCAGGATGATCCACTTTTCTGCCACAGTGTCTTCAGATTCATCCACTTCTTGGAGATGTGGATCTTCTGGGGCCTGGGCCCTGTGTGGTGTCTTAATTACCTCCTCCTTGTTTGCAGCTTGGTGCAGGTGGACATAATGACTTGGCCGATGTGGACCCTGGCTACTGTGCGCTAGGGCTTTCCATAGGTACCCGGAATCCCTGTGTGGAGCCTAGAGTGGGGACAGCATGATGTCAGACATGAATGTCCACTGGTAAGGGCTGTCTTCAAGGTCCTTTAGGGCAACCCGTACAAGCAGTAGGCTGCATGCACTACCGAGGAGGCTGCTTTTTGCAGCCATTGCACACCAGGCCTCCACAGAGAAAAGAGCACAGGGGGCCTGATTGGCTGCAGAAGGGAATTTTTTTTTTATATAAACTTTTAAATTGAATTATAGTGTACATAGGGAAAATTGCACAAACTGTAAGTAATACATTCCTACAAAGTGAACTCACTTGTGCAGTCACCACCCAAATTAAGAAGTGAACACTACCATTACCAGCCACCATGATTCATCCCTTATGCCGCTTCCTGTCATTAACCATCTCCCACCCAAAAGGCAGTGGGGGTTTTTCTGATTTTTATTACCAAATACTAACTTTGCCTGTTTTCAAACCTTATGTAATTGAAATTATCCAGCGTGTATCTTTTAAGATTGATTTCTTCTCAACATGTTTGTGGGATTCAGTATGTAGTGTTCATCTAGGAATAGTATATTCATGTTTGTGGTATTATTTCACAGTTTATTCACTTTGCTGTTGATGAATGTTTAGGGTGTTGCTGGTTTCAGCTGTTCTAAATAATGCTTCTGTGAATATGCTTATACATGTCTTTTAGTGTACATATCATGCGTTTCTGTTGGGTATGTACACTTGGGGTGGAATTGCTTTCCAGAGTGATTTTTACCAGTTTTACTCCCAGCAGCATTAAATCAGAGCTCCCATTGCTCTATACCTTCACCAGCGCTTTAGCACTGTAGCACTGTATTGCTTATAAAACTCTCTGTAATTGCTGTTTCCTTGATGATTAGTCATGTGTTCCTTTTCATCTCTTTATTTAGCCAGTGTGATATTCTCTTTTGTGAATTATCTGTTTGAATCTTTTGCCTGTATTTTATAGTTGGGTTATTTATATTTTTCTTCCTGAGTTATAGTTCTTTATGTGCACAGGACACATGTGTGTAAGATACCTCTTCCCACTCTTTTAGTTTTGCATATTCACTCACTTAATGATGTCCTTTGATGAACAGAAGTTTTTAATTTTAATCAACTCCAGTGTTTTCCTTTTAGCAGTGTTGGATAAAGCTTTTAAAAGTCTGTGTCTATACCAAAGTCTTGAGATTATCTTTGGATATTTTTAATTTAGAAGTAATTTGTTTTACCTTTCAAATTTAGGCTGTAATGCACCGTTAATCGATTTATTTGTGTATATGATATGAAGGGCCAAGAATTGTTTTTTCCCATGTGAACCTTCAGTGGTCCCAGTCCCATTTATTGGAACGTTCCAGCAGTGCCATGTTTGTCATAAATGAAGCAGGTCTTTTTCGGACTTAGTGTTCTGTTCCATTGGTCTATTTCTCTATCTTTGAGCCAGTGTCACATTTTCTTCAAGATCATCTTGACTGTTATTGGGTTTTGCATATCCACTTTGTCAGTTTCTAAAAAGCATTGAGATTTTGGTTGGAACCGCATTGAGTTTATTAATATGGAGAGAATTTACATCTTTTAGTATGGAGTCTTCTAACACATGAAAATGGTATGTTCCTCCATTTATTTAGGACTAGTTTAATTTAGATTTTGTAGGTTTTTGTGTCAAGATTTTATACATCTTTTATTAGGTTTATTCCTTGGCTCTTCGATTTTTGAATGTTAATGTAAATGGTATCTTTTTAAAATTTCACAAATTTCTTTTGCTAGTATGTAGAAAGACAGTTGATTTTTGCATATTGAACTTGTATCCAGCAACCTTACTAAATTCATTTATTTTTATGATTTGTAAATTCTTTTGGCTATTCTTCATGTATAATTAAGTCATCTGCTAAAAATGATGGTTTTATTTTTTCCTTCAGATTCTTGTAATTAAAAAAATTTTTTGTTACACAGACTGGTACATTTGTTCCCGTTTGTAGAATTGATAAAGAATACCTTGTCTCATTCTTGATCTGTGGGAGGAAGTAATTGACCATTATTAGCTATAGGTATTTTGTAATTACTCTTTATAAAATCAAAAAGATTCTTTTATTCTTAGTTTACTATGAATTTTTAATGAATAATGAGTGTTGATTAGAGAGGACACCAAAAGCACAAGTGAAAAAGAGAAAAATTGATAAATTGGACTTCATTAAAATTAAACTTTGAAAAACCATCAAGAATCATCAAAAGATAAGCCTCAGCTAGGGAGAAAATATTGTGAATCATGTTTCTGAAAAAGAACTTGTATCCAAGATATAACTCTTCTAACCCAGTAAGATTAAAATAAATTATCCATCAGAAAAATGAGCAAAAGATTTGAATAGCTACTTCACTCAAGAAACTGTATAAATGGCTAATAAGCACCTTGAAAAGAGGCTAACCTCATTAGTCATTAGGGAAATGCAAATTTAAAACCATAATAAATTCCACTTCACATCCATAAAAATGGCTGTCATAAAAAGGCATACTAGTGTTGGTGACCTTGTAGGACAGCAGAGACCCTTAGGCATTGTTGATAGGGATGTAAAGGGGTGCAGCTTACTGTGGAAAACAGTGGCAGGTTTTTTGTTTTTTTTTTCTTTCCTTTTTTAAGTTACATAGAAATTTACAATGTAGCCCAGCAGTTCCACTCTATCCAAGAAACGTCTACTCAAAGACTTGTATGGAGATGTTCATGGTAGTATTTTTCGTAATAGCCAAAAAGTAGAAACAACCTAATGTCTCTCAATGGATGAATGGATAAACAAAATGTCTGTCCCTACAATGAAATACTGTTTGGTAATAAGAAGATAAAAAGTACTGATTCATCTTTATATCATGGATGAACCTGAAAAACACTGCACTATATGAAAGAAAGAAACGGAAGACCATATATTGTATGAGTTTATTTATATGAAATGTCCAGAAAAGGCAGAGTTATGGGAAAATATCAATAGATTACTTTAGGGCTAGAGGTGAGAACTAGGAGTGACTGCATATGGGTGTGAGGAATGTTTTTTGTGATAATGAAAGTGTTCTGAAAGTGGGTTGTGGTGATGGTTGTATAAATCTGTAAATTTACTAAAAAAATATTGAATTGTGTATTTTAAATGACTGAATTTTATTTGATGTAAATTATACCTCAGTGAGTATATTAAAGAATGAGTGTTAAATTTTATCAGTTACTTTTCTGCACCTACTGAAAATTTGTATGATTTTCACCTTTCTTAATTTCATAAATTAAAAAATTTAATATTAAACCAGTCTTAAATCTTGGACTGAGTGGAAATTGGTCTTGATATATTTTATTTGTTACTACTGGGTATGATATACTGATATTTTGTTTAGGATTTTTTGAGACTTTGTTTATGAGAAAAATTGGCCTGTCATGTTTTTTTCTTACAATGTTCTTTTCAAGTTTTTGTTTTGCTGTTCTCCAACTAAGCATTTTAAGATTGATGGTAAATATTTTTCCTTATATGTTTGAAAGAATTCACTGTTGGAGCCACATGGGCATGCAGTTTTCTTTGTAGGAAGGTTTTTAATTATGTATTCAATTTCTTTAATATGCATGTGTTTTCAGATTTTCTATTTCTTTGTCAGTTTTAACAAGTTGTGTTTTCCTAGGAATTTTTTCACTTCGTGTCGTTTTTCAAGTTCATTGAGCCAAAGTTGTTAATAATATTGTCTTATTGTCTGTAAAATCCTCAGTATTACCCTCCTTTTCATTCTTGATTCGGACTTGTGCCTTCTCTGATTATCTGTGATGAATTTTGCTGAAAGGTCTGTCATTTATTTTAGTTTTTCTTTCAAAGAACCAACTATTTTGATTTTTCTCTCGCACGTTTGTTTTCTATTTTAAAAAATTTTGCTCCGGTTTCTACTTTGGGATTATTTTTTTCCTATTTTTTATTTTTTGATAGGAATATTTGATAAGGACATGACTGCTTGCTTTATCTGTTACTGTGAAAGGTCTGTTAAAATCCACTGGTTGTAGATGTGGCAGTTTTTCATTCATTTCATATTTATTATTGTAAAATAACCCCCTAGCTTGAGCATTGTTTCTTGCCTTACTTCTCTGTTGTCAGATGTGAAGATTACAACTTTTTTGTTGCTTAGTGTTTGCATGTTTTTTATCCTTTTACTTTAGCCAGTCTGTGCCCTTATATATATATACTTTTTTCTTTTTAAAGATTTTATTATTTATTTTTCATTGTGTTCAGTCTTTGTTGCTGCGTATGGGCTTTCTCTAGTTGCAGAGAGCGGGGGCTACTCTTCATTGTGGTGCTTGGGTTTTTCATTGCGCTGACTTCTCTTGTGGAGCACGGGCTCTAGGCACATGAGCTTGAGTAGTTGCAGCACGTGGGCTCAGTAGTTGTGGCTCGCGGGCTCTAGAGCGCAGGCTCAGTAATTATGGCGCAAAGGCTTAGTTGCTCTGCAGCACATGGGATCGTCCTATCCCAGGGCTCGAACCTGTGTCCCCTGGGTTGGCAGGCGGATTCTTAACCACTGCGCCACTGGGGAAGCCCACCCTTATATTTTAAGATATATCTCTTGTAAGCAGTATAAAATAAGATTTAAAACTTTACTCATAATCTACCCGAAGAATTCCCTGTAGTGTTTCTTTTAGTGCGGGTCTGCTGGTGTCAAATTGTGTGTGTGTGGGTGTGTGTGTCTGTGAGTGGGTGTGTAAAATGTCTTTATTTCACCATCATTTTGGAAGATAGGTTTGATTAGTTTGGCAGTTATTTTCTTTCCCCAGTTTAAAGATGTTCATTTTCTGTCTACACCATTGTGTGGGTAAAGCTGCATTCCATAACCAGACACATCTTCTACACTTCTCTTCTGGGGCTGGTGTGCAGTTAATGGGCTATGTGTGTTAAAAGCAAACCTTGATTCCCTTTAGCTCCTGACATGGCTTCCAGCGGCCTAATCTCTTTAACCTGAGTGTGGTTTTCAAAGCGTGCTGTGTGGTCACAGGGTCAGAATGTTGGTAAAAGCCCCCGATCTGAGCTCTAGTTAGTGTGTTAGACGGTACCCTAATGGTGCCCTGACACCGGAGGACATGATGGGTCCCATGATGCAGTTATAGCAGGCTCCGTCAGGACCACCTCATCCAGAGGCCCTATCTGTCCCATCAGCTTTCACTTCCTCATTGCTTTGGCTCCTCTTTCATCTATTCCCTTTCACCACATCGCACTACTTTTAGCTACTTTTATTAGCTAATATGTATTAGCTAACATGCACTAGGCAACATTTTTAGTCTCAATTTAAAATTATATTCTTAATGTTAAATGACAGTGAGTTGAACCATTATTTCTTTAACAAATACATCCTGCTAGTTTAGAATTTTTTTGTCACTACTAACATTTTTCTTCCATGCTAAATTTTAATTCTTCATGGAAAAAATTATGAAGACATATATCAGACATTCAAAAATCACGATTGCTGTATTGATTACCCACCAGTTAACTTAAGCAACACAATATTACAAATAAGATTGAAGTTCTCTGGGTCCATTGCCAATCACCGCCCCCTCGCACCCCAGAGAGGTCACCACCGATTGAAATTGAAATGCATCATTTCCATGCATTTCAAATTCATGCATGTTTTATATCCCTACATAGCATTCTTCTTTTAAAAAGTTATTTAAATGGTTATTATCCTTAATTATATATAATGATAAATATATAATATTTATTTATATAATTATAAATCCTTCAACATTGTTAGATTTATCCATATTTATACTCTAATTCCTTCATTTTCATGCTGCACGTGTAGCATTTTGTAGTATATATATGTCCCAGTTTTTTTCTTTAAGAGCTTCTATTGAGATACAATTGGCATACAATAAACTGCATATATTTAAAGCTTACAATTTGATTTTTTTTTTTTATTAGTAATGTATGTATGGCAATCCCAATCTCCCAATTCAGCCCATCCCAACCCCCTGCTTTCCCCACTTAGTGTCCATATGTTTGTTCTCTATATCTGTGCCTCTATTTCTGCCTTGCAAACTGGTTGATTTGGACCATTTTTCTATACTCCACATATATGTGTTAATATACGATATTTGTTTTTCTCTGACTCACTTCACTCCATATGACAGTCTCTGGGTCCATCCATGTCTCTACAAATGTCCCAATTTCCTTCCTTTTTACAGCTGAGTAATATTCCCTTGTATATATGTATCACATCTTCTTTATCCATTCATCTGTTGATGGACATTTAGGTTGCTTCCATGTCCTGGCTATTGTAGATAGTGCTGCAATGAACATTGGAGTTCATGTGTCTTTTTGAATTATGGTGCTCTTTGGGTATATGCCCAGTAGTGGGATTGCTGGGTCATATGGTACTTCTATTTTTAGTTTTTCAAGGAACCTCCATACTGTTTTCCATAGTGGCTGTATCAATTTACATTTCCACCAGCTGTGCAAGAGCTTTCCCTTTTCTCCACACCCTCTCCAGCATTTACTGTTTGTAGATTTTCTGATGATGCCCATTCTAACCAGTGAGGTGATTCCTTGCTGTAGTTTTTTTTTTCTTTTTTTTTAAGAACTTTTATTGACATGCACTTAACATACAATAAACTGCATGTATTTAGAGTGTACAATTTGGTATCCCAATCTCCCAATTCATTCCCCCCCAACCCTCCCCACTTAGTGTCCATATGTTTGTTCTCTACATCTGTGTCTCTATTTCTGCCTTGCAAACTGGTTGATTTGGACCATTTTTCTGTAGTCTGCATATATGTGTTAATATACGATATTTGTTTTTCTCTTTCTGACTCACTTCACTCTGTATGACAGTCTCTAGGTCCATCCATGTCTCTACAAATGTCCCAGTTTCATTCCTTTTTACAGCTGTGTAATATTCCATTGTATATACATACCACATCTTTTTTATCCATTCATCTGTTGATGGACATTTAGATTGCTTCCATGTCCTGGCTATTGTAAATAGTGCTGCAGTGAACATTGGAATGCATGTGTCTTTTTGAATGATGGTGTTCTCTGGGTATATGCCCAACAGTGGGATGGGTGGGTCATATGGTAACTCTATTTTTAGTTTTTCAAGGAACCTCCATACTGTTCTCCATAGTGGCTGTATCAATTTACATTCCCACCAACAGTGCAAGAGTGTTCCCTTTTCTCCACACCCTCTCCAGCATTTACTGTTTGTAGATTTTCTCATGATGCCCATTCTAACTGGTGTGAGGTGATACCTCATTGTAGTTTTGATTTGCATTTCTCTAATAATTAATGATGTTGAGCAGCTTTTCATGTGCCTCTTGGCCATCTGTATGTCTTCTTTGGAGAACTGACTATTTAGGGCTTCTGCGTTTGTTTTTTTGATATTGAGCTGCATGAATTGTTTATATGTTTTGGAGATTAATCCTTTGTCTGTTGATTTATTTGCAAATATTTTCTACCATTCTGAGGGTTGTCTTTTTGTCTTGCTTATAATTTCCTTTGCTGTGCAGAAGCTTTGAAGTTTCATTAGGTCCCACTTATTTATTTTTGTTTTTATTTCCATTACTCTAGGAGGTGGGTCAAAAAAGATCTTGCTGTAATTTATGTCAAAGAGTGTTCTTCCTGTGTTTTCCTCTAGGAGTTTTATAGTGTCTGGCCTTACATTTAGGTCTTTAATCCATTTTGAGTTTATTTTTGTGTATGGTGTTAGGGAGTGTTCTAATTTCATTCTTTTACATGTAGCTGTCCAGTTTTCCCAGCACCACTTATTGAAGAGGCTTCCTTTTCTCCATTGTATACCCTTGCCTCCTTTGTCATAGATTAGTTGATCATAGTTTATCTCTGGGTTTTCTATCCTGTTCCATTGATCTCTATTTCTGTTTTGTGCCAGTGCCATATTGTCTTGATTACTGTAGCTTTGTAGTATAGTCTGAAGTCAGGGAGTCTGATTCCTCCAGCTCCATTTTTTCCCCTCAAGATTGCTTTGGCTACTTGGGGTCTTTTGTGTCTCCATACAGATTTTAGGATTTCTTGTTCTAGTTCTGTAAAAAATGCCATTGGTAATTTGATAGGGATTGCATTGAATCTGTAGATTGCTTTGGGTAGTATAGTCATTTTCACAGTGTTGATTCTTCCAATCCAAGAACATGGTATACCATTCCATCTGTTTGTGTCATCTTTGATTTCTTTCATTAGTGTCTTACAGTTTTCTTAGTACAGGTCTTTCCCCTCCTTAGTTAGGTTTATTCCTAGGTATTTTATTCTTTTTGTTGCAATGGTGAATGGGATTGTTTCCTTAATTTCTCTTTCTGATCTTTCATTGTTAGTGTGTCCCAGTTTTATGATTAATCTTTTTGGTGGGTATTTAGGTTATTTCCAGGTTTTTTTTTTTGCCATTTTTGTATATGTTGCACTGAATGTTGTATGTATGTCCTTGGGCATATATTTAAGAGATTTTCTAGGATATATATACCTATAAGAACTAGTGGGTTGCAGGAAATGTGTTTTATCAAGTGCAGTTCTCACGTCCACAGGAAATATATGGTCTCAGAATCAGCTGCTACTTGATATTACATCTAGTCATGATCAATTTATAATGGGCTAATAAGAGAGTATGTAGCTGAGTGTATACCTTCTATGCTGTAATTTTACTTTGTTTTTTGTTTGTCTGTTTATTTTAATGGCGATCTACCTTTTTTCAGAGTTTAATTTTATTAAAAGAATGTCTTTGTTGAGCCACAGAGTTAACTGTCCCTTAAGGAATTCCTTATGTTTATTTTTATCTGTTCCAAAATTATGATTCTGTATAAACTTATAATTATGAAATTGTCCATTTGCATATATATTCATGCTAGTGATTCTCAAATATGATCTCCAGTCACCAAGGCGGGCATCCATGAAGTCACAGTGATTTTCATAGCAGGAAGGTATGATTTGCCCTTTTCACTGCTTTGGCATTTGCATACATGGGGCCAAAGCAGTGGTGGATAAAACTGCCAGCATCTTTTTAAGAACGAACAAAATAGCATCAATCTGTAGTCATTTATGTCAACATGAATGGGTTTATTTGTATTATTCAAAGAATAAATACATATTTAAGAAATTTTGTTTCGTTTTCTAATAGAATAATTATTGATAGATATATATAACCTTAACAATGCCTCTTTCTCTAAATGTATAAAAGGGTCCTGAGATCACAAAGTTTCAGAAGCATTACTTTAAGCACATGGTAGGTGTATGAACAAACAAATATTTTATTCCATCTGGTGCTGGTCTTTGGGAAGGAAAACTTCGATATTATAATTCTTTTGATAGATAAATCCAGTCTTTCTTCAAGTTATATATGAATCTTAAGTAGATGTTCAGTTTGTTGCCTTAAAATTTTGTTTATAACTAGATTATATTTGTAAATAATATACTTTGCAGGTGCTGACCTTAAGGAAAGAGTCAAAATGAATTCCAGTGAAGTTGGTCCTTTTGTCTCCAAAATAAGAGCAGTGATTAATGAAATTGGTAAGCATAATTAAATTCTCTGTTTAGCATGCGAAAGGTGACTTTAAATGTCAGATTTTAAAGGTTGCTCACTATCTTTACTTTTTTATTTTTTTAAAAAATATTAATTTTTTAAATTTATTTGGTTACACCAGGTCTTAGTTGTGGCAGGCGGGCTCCTTAGTTTCAGCTTGCGTGCTTCTTAGTTGCTTCTTAGTCTTATCCACTGCACCACCAGGGAAGTCCCTGCACACTGTCTTTATATATAAGCTTTGGCTAAAACGTTTATATAGTTAGATAATTATGACCTATAGCTGGTTGTAAAGCAGCATATATTTAATATGAAAAATTGTGAAAAAATATTTTAGAATTAAAGATGCCTGCTGTTTATGATGAGATGGCATGTAGAGGTAATTATTAGAAAACAAAGAATAATTTGGCATAAGCCTTTGACATAAGTATTTATATTTCTTAAGTAATTGCATACACAGACATATTTATAGATTGGGAATTTTTTTTTTTTTTACGTAAATGGGATCATACTATTTCCTTAGAATTACAGATTTTTGTGTAATGTTTATATTTCAGTACATATCAATTTACTTTATTATTAATACTTTTTAATACATTACTACATAGTAATCCCTAGCATAGTCTTAGCCAGAATTTTAAATTATTTCTTCATTAATGAACATTTAGGAATTTTTTTTTGTTTTTGTTTTTTGTTTTTGTGTTATTTTGCTCTCTTTGTTATCCATAATAAAGCAGTGATTATCTTTGTACAAAGTCTTTTAGAACATTAGTATGTATATTTATAAGATAGATGCCTAAACATGGTATTGTAGTTCTAAGTATCATGTGTTCATTTTACATTTTAATAAATTCTACCAGATTATGTTGTAAAAAGATGGTAGTAATTTATAGTCCCTCAATTACATGACAGTACCTGTTTCCTTATATAGTCTTGCAGCTTTTAATGTTATTTTTTAAGTTTGCCAAAGTTAAAGAAAAAAATAAATCTTAGCATTTTAATTTGCACTTTCCCAGATGCTAGAATAATGTTATATCTTTTCAAATTAGACTTGCCTTTCCTCTTCTGTAAGTTGCCTTTTCACATTCCTTATCCCCTTTTCTATAGCAGTATTTGATAACTATTTACTTAGCAGCCAATTTTGCATTAATCTTCTGTTGTTAAACATATTACAAGTGTTGTCTCTTAATGTTTCACCCTAAATTCAATTCTAGGAGCTTTAAATAATCTAGAGGGAACTAAGTTCCCTTTATTATTATTTTTCTTTTTCCTTGAAGATTTTCTTTGCTAATTCTCGCATATCAGTTCTTCCAAATGAATTTAGAATTATTAATTTTAAAGTGAAGAAGAAAATTACTCTCATGAGACTGTAATTGGAATTTCTGTAAATCTTGCTTATAAAGAATTGACATTTTTATGATACTGAATCTTTCCATCCATGATGTGCATGGCTGTCACTCACATTTTAATGTTCTTCAAGAAAGTTTTCTTCACAATGGCTTTGACTTGTATCTTTTTTCCCCTCAGATGTATCCCTAGCTATTTTATAGCATTTATTTCTCTGAATGGGATCTTTTCCCTATATTTCTGTTGAGTCTGGTTATTGTTGTAGGTCTGTAGGAAATTTGGTAAATTTTAAATAGTTATTTTATATCAGGCCAACTTACTAATTACTTCTGTTAGTTATTGTTCTTTCTCAGTTAATTTTCTTGTATTTGCTAGAAAGCAAAAAAGTTCGTTGTATATATAAAAAAAAAAAACAATTTTTATCTCTTCTTTTTCCAACCTTTTAATCTTAATTTATTTTTCGTATATTCTCATATTGGCTAAGGCTCTTGGTACAATATTCAGTTGTTGAAGTGACCATGTTCATCCTTACCTTTATTTGAGTTTGATGAATGCTTTTAATATTTTGCCAGTAATTATCAAGTTCAGGGAGTTTTCTTCTATTTCAACTTTGTTTAGGTGTTTGTTACTCTTTCTATTCAAGAATAAGCGTTAAAGTTTGTCAACTGCCTCTTTGGTATGTGTCAGGATGGTATGTGTATATTAGGATTTGTCTCAGCTTTTATTATACTAAATTGCATTAATAGACTTACTGATGCTACACTGGCCTTGTGTTACTAGAATAAACACTACCTGGTCATTGTGGTTAGTGGTTAAGGTGGTTTTTAATACATGCTGCTGGATTTAATTTTATATAGTTTGATATAAGCATAAATGAGATGGAATCTTCTAATTTTGTTTTTTGTGTTACCCTTTCTGGTTTGGTATCATGGTTATACAACTTTAATAGAATGAAGTGAAAAATTTTTCATCTTTTTCTGTATTATACAGGGAAGTCATCTGTTATTTGAAAGATTAGTAGTGTTTGACCATGTGACATCTTTTGGGGCCTTTGTGGTTTTGTTATTGTTGTTTAATTTTTTTTTTTTTTAGAGCTAAGTTTTGAAATATATGTGTTTTGATTTCTAGAATGGTTTTTGTCACTTTCCTACCTTTTGTTTATCCTGTGCCAGTGTTATTGGAGGCTCTCCTCTGCTTCTCTCTGCAGCTTCAACCACATGGTCAGATAGATGTCTTTGGAGGCAGAGCATGGGTTTGGTTTCCATGTTGGCCAGAGAACTTGATCTTGGAAGTAAAAGTTGTCTATAACTTTATATATATGCTAGGATGAATGGCAAAGACTGGTTCAGTTGTGAACATTACCTTAGTGTTTCTTCCCAGCCTCTTTCTATTTCGTTGAATCTGAAATTGGAATTTTTCTGAGACTTTTTAAATGAAGAACTATTCCTTTTTTTGTAGCGGCATTTTCTTTTCAGTGGTTGAAGCTGTAGCATTTCTGTTCTGGATCCTGATCTAGTATATTTTTTCTTCTTCCATGAGTTCCCCAGTATTTGGTAATGATAAGTTTTCACTACAACATTATAATGGACATAAAATTTTTAAGATGTCTTTTGTGGTGACTTAATGAGATTTTGAAGGGCAGGTAAAAACTGTCTTGATCAAATCTGTTTGTTTAGTATATTAAACCAGGGGCTAGCAGACTTTTTCTTAAAGGGACAGATAGCAGATACTTTAGCTTTGCAGGGCTATTATGGTCCCTGTTGCGGCAATTCAACTTTTTGTTTTTTAAAGACTTTATTTTTCAGGAGCAATTTTAGGTTCACCTCAAAACTGAGGGGTGGGTAAGGAGATTTCTCATATATCTCCTACCACCACAATATGCATAGCCCCTCCCCCATTATTAACATCTCACATCAGAGTGGCCACATTGGTTACAACGGATGAACGTACGTTGACACATCATATTACCCAAGTCCATAGTTTACATTAGGGTTCTCTCTTAGTGTTTCACATCCCATGGGTTTGAACAAATATAAAATGACCTGTACCCATCATTATAGTATTATGCAGTGTTTTCACTGCTCTAAAAATCCTTTGTGCTTGGCCTGTCCCTTCTGCCCTCTCTGGCAACCATGTTTTACTGCCTCCATATTTTTGCATTTCCAGAATATCATATAGTTGGAATCATATAATCTGTAGCTTTTAAAGACTGGCTTCTTTCACTTAGTAACATGCATTAAAGTTTTCTCCATGTCTTTTTGTGCCTTGATAGCTCATTTGTTTTTATTGCTGAGTAATATCCCACTGTATAGATGTATCACAGTTTTGTTTATCCATTTACTTACTGAAGGTTCCCTTGTGTTGGTGATTATGAATAAAGCTGCTGTACACATCTGTGTGCAGATTTTTGAGTAGATGTGTTTTCAGCTTCTTTGGGTAACTACCAAGAAGTATGATTGCTGGATCGTGTGGTAAGAGTCTGTTTAGTTTTATAGGAATTTGCCAAACTGTCTTCCAAAGTAGCTGTACCATTTTGCCTTCCCACAGGCAATACTTGAGTTTCTGTTGCTCTACATCCTCGCCAGCATTTGGTGTTGTCAGTGTTCCAGATTTTGGCTATTCTAAAATAGGGGACTTGGGGTTGGGGGGGCGGGGGGTGAAGGGGAAGCTGGGATGAAGTGAGAGAGTAGCATAGACATATATATACCACCAACTGTAAAATAGATAGCTAGTGGCAAGTTGCTGTATAACAAAGGGAGATCAGCTCCATTATGGGTGATGCCTTGGAGGGCCGGGACGGGGAGGGTGGGGGGGCAGTTGCAGGAGGGAGGGGATGTGGGGATATGTGTATAAATACAACTGATTCACTTTGGTGTACCTCATAAGCTGATACAAGAGTGTAAAGCAATTATATTCCAATAAAGAGCTTAAAAAAATAAAAATAAAATAGGTGTGTAGTGGTATCTCTTGGTTGTTTTAATTTGCATTTCCGTGTTGACATATAACGTGGAGTGTCTTTTCATAGGCTTATCTACCATCTGTATATCTTCTTTGGTGAGGTGTTTGTTATGGTCTTTGGCTCAGTTTTTAATCAGATTGTTTTCTTACTGTTGAGTTTTAAGAGTTCTTTGTCTATTTTAGATAACATTCCTTTATTAGATGTGCCTTTTGCAAATACTTAGTCCCAGTCTGTGGCCTCTCTTCTCATTCTCTTGACATTATCTTTCTCATTGCAGAAGAAGTTTTCTATTTTAATAGGGTCAGACTTATCCATTATTTCTTTCATAGATTGTGCCTTTGGTGTTGCATTTAAAGAGTCATTGTCATACCCAAGGTTTCTAGGTGTTCTCCTGTGTTGTGTTATAGGGGTTTGATAGTTTTGTGCTTTACAGTTATATCTGTGATCCACTTTAAGTTAATTGTTGTGGGGTATAGGTCTGTGTCTAGATTCATGGTTTTGCCTCTGGATGTCCAGTTGTTTCAGACTATTTATTGAAAATACTATCAATGTTCCATTATATTACCTTTATTCTTTTGTCAAAGATTAGTTTACTGTATTTATGGAATCTGTTTCTGGGCTCTGTGTTCTGTGCCTTGATCTATTTATCTCTTCTTTTGCCAGTAACCACACTGTCTCCATTACTGTGGCTTTATAGTGACTCTTGACATTGAGTGGTGTCAGTCCTCCAACTTTGTTCTTCTCTTTCAATATTTTGCTGGCTATTCTGTCTCTTTTGCCTGTCTATGTAAGTTTCAGAATCAATTTGTGAATATCCACAAAATAACTTGTTGTGCTTTTGATTGAGAATTGCATTGTATAGGTTAAACTGGGAAGAATCAACGCGTTGAGAATATTGAGTTTTCCTATCCATGAACATAGAATATCTTCTCTCCATTTAGTTTTTCCTTGATTTCAAGCATTAATTTAATTTCCTCATATAAATCTTGTACATATTTTGTTAGATGTATTTCATTATTTGGGGTGTTAGTGTAAGTGGTATTGTGTTTTTAATTTCAAATTCCACTTGTTTGTTGTTGGTGTATTAAAGAATGATTGACTTTTGTATATTTACCCTGTGTCCTACAACCTTGGTATAATTGCTTATTTGTTCCAGGAATATTTTTTTGTAAATTTTTTTCAGGTTTCTGCATATCATGCGTGATCATATCTTTTGCAGACAAGACCAGTTTAATGTTTTCCTTTCCAATCTGTATTACTTTTTATTTCCTTTTCTTGTCTAATTGCGTTAGCAAGGACTTCTAGTATGATGTTGAAAAGGACTAGTGACAGGAGACATCCTTGTCTTGTACCAGCTGCTCAACTTTGACATATAGAGCTCAAGCAGTCACAATGTGTAAACAAATGTTGTAATAAAATTTCATGCACTGTGAAATTTGAATTCCATGTAATTTTTATAGGTTATGAAATAGTGTTTTAAATAGATTTTTTTTCTACCTATTTAAAAATAGAAAAACCATATTAGCTCATAGGTTGTACTGAAACAGATACATGGCCTAATTTCTTTCCTTTATCTCTCTTACCTGCCCTTTCTCTCTCTCTCTTCCTCTGTCACTGCCATCCACCCACCTACCCACCCATCCATCCGTCCGTTATCTGTGCATCCATCCATCTCATATGTCTTCTATCTTAGTTATTATTCCTAGTTTTTAGAATTAATTCTCGTCTGTCACCTTTTTTATTTATATATTTAAAAAAATCTACTGACGTCCAGTTCTAATTTGGATAAATTGCTTCCATGCTTGGCTCAGTCCTTTTCATTGGTTTTTGCTTTTCGGAGATTTAAAGATTTTAAAGGTCTATGTATCCTTTGATGGGGTCTTAAGATATTCTTCATGGAAAATGGAGCATAAAACTTGCAAAAGAGTTGGAGGGTGAAGGGAGTAGTATAAAAATGAAACAAAACAAAAACCAAAAGAAATTCATCTGATCCTTAAAAAATGTAAAAAGAAGCATAACCTTAGGGCAGATTAAATAGTAAGATGTTGCAATAAGTAAAATAATAACCATTAATGTCAGTGAATTAAACTTGCTGTTGAAAGACATGGCTGTTTAAAAAAATGTAAATAGGCTGTGTATATTGTTAATAATAGCTACATCTGGTATAGTTCTTTTTATAACAGGAGATTACTAACCAAAGGAAAGAGGTATGTTGATATATGCTTTGAGATAGACAGCATTATTAGTAGGAGAGAGAGTAACTACATATGCTAAAAGTTTAAATTTTTTAGGAAATGTCATTCTGAACTTGTATGCACGTGAAAACAGATCTAAAATGTACAAATAGAGCTGTATTGGGTATATATAGGATAAATTGGCAAATCCTCCATAATTGTGGATAATTTCAACCCATCTCTCCCAACTTATTGTGAGGTCAAAAGACAAAACTTAAAAATAAAGATTTGAATAACCTAAGAACCAAGTTTGGTTTAATATACTCTTAACTCCAAATTAGAGAATATATATACTTCTCATGAACATGTGAAACATTTATAGAAGTGTATCATGTGCTGGACCCTAAAAATCTTCATTAAATTTTGTAATGCAGTCTGCAGCAACATGGATGGACCTAGGTATTATCATAGCAGGTGAAGTAAGTCAGAAAGAGAAAGGCAACTATCATATGATATCACTTATATATGAAATCTAAAATAGGATACAAATGGACTTACAAAACAGACTCACAGACACAGAAAAGAAACTTATGATTACCAAAGGGAAGGGAGTGGGAGTTATAAATGAGGAGTTTGGGATTAGCAGATACCAACTACTGTATATAAAATAAGCAACAAGGCCCTACTGTATAGCACAGGGAACTATATTCAGTATCCTGTAATAAACCATAATGGAAAAGAATATGAAAAAGAATATGTATATATATTTACAATGTTGTGTTAGTTTCTGGTGTACAGAGGTCCTGCACTGGGAAGACAAGCCCCCAAAATGTTTGGCTTTGAAAGCCGGCAGTGCTTGCTTTTGGGAGAGCCAGAGGGCTGGGGGGAATAGAGAGTCCACACTTAAAGGGTGCACACAAAATCTTGCATCCTCCAGGACCTCAGGCAGAAGCAGCAATTTGAAAAGAGTGTGATTCAGGCATAACTGCTGATCTTGGAGAGCCTTCTGGAGAGGCAGGAGGCAACTGCAGCCCACTCTGGGGACATAAACACTGGTGGCAGACGTTTCTGGGGCTCATTCTACCATTAGGATGCTGGCAAGCACCGTTTTGGAATTCTCTCTTTAGCTTATTATTAGTTCCAGGACCTGACCCCACGCACCAGCCTGTCACAACCAGTACTGGTACCTCAGGCAAAGCAACTAGCTGGCTTGGGACAGAGTCCCGTCCACCAGCATGCCAGCTGTCTTGACTCCCTGAGTCCACAGCCACCCTAGGACTTAGCTCTGTCCACCAGAGGGTCCAGGACCAAGCCCTGCACAGTAGTAAGCCGTCAGTAGTCCCCCCACCTGAGGGCCCTGCAGCCAGAGACCCCAGGACTTGGCTCTACCCACCAGTTGGCCAGCACTAGCCCTAGACCAACATCACCAACCAGTGGGCAGGCACCAGCCCCAGGTCACCTTAGGCCCGAACCCTGCCCACCAGCAGGTTGATACACCAACTCCAGGACCTCTAGGGCCCTGAGCTAGAGACTCTGGGACCTGGTTTTGTCCACCAGTGGGCCGGCACTAGCCCCAGGCCAACTTCACCAACTTGTTCACAGGACCTGCCCTGGTGCACCCCACCCCCTATCCTGCCCTAGGCGCTGGTGCTGGTTCTGCTCACCAGCAAGCCAACACCAGGTCCAAGACACCTTGGACCCCTCAGTAGGCCTCCCCAGGATCCAGCCCCACTCACCAACAGGACCACACCAGCTTTGGGACACCCTGTTCCTTGCAGCCAGCTGCATCAAGAACTGGCCCTGCCCACCAGCAGGTCAACATTAAATTCAGGAACCCCAGCCCTACAACCACCCACCCTGAAACCTGGCTGTGGCCACCAGTGAGCCAGCACTAGCCTCAGGACACCCTGGGGATCCACAGCCAGCTGCCTTGTGACCCAGCCCTACTCAGCAGCAGCTGGCATCTCAGCATAAGGCAGGACCTGGCCATCAACTGAACTGGGGGCCAGCCATGCCTGCCAGACTACTCACAGTAGTCGGCTTGCTATAGCAGAAGGACCCATGCAGCCCCCATAAGGGGCACCCCTAGAGCACACAGCTCTGGTGACCAGATAGGAGTGTGCTGCTGGAACACATAAGCCACCTCCTACTAAAGAGCAGCTCTCCAAGGTTGGGAAGTGTAACCAAACTACCAAATATTGATACATAGCAATAGAAACAGCAGGTTAGTCAGAAGGAGACCACAGAGGTATATGTTCTAAATGAAGGAACAAGGTAAAACCCCATAAGCACTAAACTAAGTAGAGATAAGCAACCTGCCTGATAAAGAGTTCAAGGTAATGATCATGAAGGTGTTCAAAGAAATCAGGAGAAGAAAGGATGAACAGAGTGAGAAGATAGAAATTTTTAACAAAGAGTTGCAAAATAGAAAATGACTAAACAGAGCTTAAGAATGCAATAACTGAAAGAAAAAATACACTGGAAGGAATCAACAGTAGGTTAAAGGATACAGAGGAACAAATTAGCTGGAAGATGGAGTAGTGGAAATCAGTGAAGCTGAACAGAAAAAGAGAACAGGATAAAAATAAATGAGGACAGTGTAAGAGGTTTGTAGGACAACATGAAGCATACTAGCATTTGCATTATAGGGGTCCCAGAAGGAGAAGAGAGAAAGGGGAAGAGAACATATTTGAAGACAAACTTCCCTAACCTGTGAAAGGAAACAGACATCCCCAGACCCAGGAAGCACAGAGAGCCCTCAGTGGGATCAACCCCAAAGGACCACACCATGATACAATACATTGTATAATTAAAATGGCAGAAACTAAAGAGAGAATGTTAAAAGTAGCAAGGAAAAGTAACAAGTTACCTAAAAGGGATCTCCCATAAGGTTATCAACTGACTTTTCAGCAGAAACCCTGCAGATCCAGAGGTTAGTGGCATGGTATATTTAAAGTGGTGCAAGAGAAAAACCTGCAATCTAAAATACTTTACCCACAAGGCTTTTGTTCAGATTTGATGTAGAGGTCAGAACTTGTGCAGACAAGAAAAGCTTTTAGCACTATCAAACCAACTTTACAAGAAATGTTAAAGGGATTTCTCTAAGTGAAAAAGTAAAGGCCACTTTTTTATCATGATGGACTGATGGATGATGAAATAAAAGCAACCATCTAGAGAAATAGCAGTATATTTGAGAAGGGGAAAGATTGGAACCTGGAGTGATTTTCACTGCAGGAATAAACATTTCAAGCATGATAAAATTTTAATATGATAATGTTGACAGATAAAAAGAATGTTAGAGAATTCAAGATAATTAAGTTATAAGAATGTCATCTGATCTGTATTTCAGAACTCCCAGGCCCTTTGCTCAGCTCTCTGCAGCTACTATCCAAAGGGCAGTTGTTCAACTGTCTGTCAGGGCTTATCCTGAAAAGACACTGGGAAAAATGAAAATGTGAGCAGAGGGTTTTGTGCAGTGCTTTCTTTTTCTTTTTTTTCCTTTTTGGTAGATTAGTAAGGGAAAGGGCTTGCTGATTTACAATTTTCTGGGATTCTAATAATATTCCCTGGTCCCTGAAGACCACATTAGCTGGTTTTGGAATTTACGTAACAAGAAAGCTAATTTTCTTTTCTATAATAGACCCGACCAGCAGGCCCATATATTCAGTGATCCATGAACATTGTCACTCCATGGAGCCTCCTCAGATCCTTGTTAAATTTCCATATGTGACTCGCTGTCCTCCTCTAAAGCCAACTCTGACCATCACTCCTCGAATCTTGGTCAGTTGGACATTCCGCTTACTTGTCCAAAGTGTAATAAACACACCTCAAAACAAATTTAAAAAAAAGAAAAAGAAAGGTCATAACTAGAAATATGAACACTGTGAAAAAAAATCATTGGTAAAAGCAAATATATAGTAAAGGTAGTAAATCAACCTCATATAAAACTGGTAGGAAAGTTAACAGATGAAAGTAGTAAAATTATCTATATCCACATTAAGTGGTAAAGGGATACACAAAACAAAAGCTGTAAAATATGATGTCAGAAACAGTAAATATTGGGGTGGGTGAACATGCAGGGTTGTTAAGATGCATTTGAAATTAAGAGGTCAGCAGCATAAAATAATTACTTAATACATATATATTGGTATATATAAACCTCATGGTAACCACAGACCAAAAATTTATAATACGTATACACACGCAAAACAAGAAAGGATTCCAAGCATAGCACTAAAGATAATCATCAAATCACAAGGGAAGAGAGCAAAAGAAGAACAAAAAACAACTACAAAAACAACCCAAACACAGTTTTTAAAATGGCAATAAATACATACCCATCAATAATCACTTTACGTGTAAATCAAAAGATAAACAAAATTGATAAACCTTTAGGCAGACTCATCAAGAAAAAAAGAGAGGGGCCAAATCAATAAAATCAGAAATGAAAAAGGAGAATTTATAACTGACACCATAGAAATACAAACGATCATAAGAGGTTACTATGAACAATTTTTCACCAATAAAATGGACAACCTGGAACAGATGGAAAAATTCCTATACATGTACCAGCATTGAACTAGGAAGAAACAGAAAATATCAACTGACTAGTTACCAGTAATGAAACTGAATCCATTATAAAAAGTCCTGACAGACTGTAGTCCGGGACTAGACGGCTTCACAGGTGAATTCTACCAAACATTTAGAAAAGAGCTAACACCTGTCCCAATTGTGAACTATTCCATAGTATTTGCAAAGGAAGGAATGCTTCTGAACTCATTCTATGAAGCCAGCATCATCCTGATATCAAAACCAGACAAAGATATCACATTAAAGTCATATGTTTTTCTCAATAGATTGATAAAAAGAATGAGAGATGTCAAATCTATCATAGGTAAAGCTCAAGGCAAACTAGGAATAGAAAGGAGCTTTCTTAGCCTGGTATTTCTTAGTAAAATGTAAAAGTGGTCTCCTAAAATCAGGAAAAAGACAGGAGGCCTGCAGTCACCACCTCTCTTCAACGTTGTTCTGAAAATCCTGGCTTGTGTGGAAAGGCAGGAAATAGAAATAAAATAATGACTGATAAAGAAGAAATATAACACTGTCTTTCTCAAGTGGTGATTGTCTCCATTGAAAATCTAAAAGGATCAACAAATTATTAGAAATGAGTGTTGCAAGTTAGCTGAATATAAGATCCATATTAAAAAATAATCAATTGCCTTTTTTCTGACCAGCAACAGACAAAAGATCAGTCAGAAAAAGATAATATTGACAGTAGGAACACAAATGAATCTAGAAACACATGCAAGCTGTATGGGAAAATTATGAAACTTTATTGTAAAATGTTTAAAAAATTTAATAGAGACTATCTTCTTGAATAGGAAGATTCAGTATCTAAAAGATGATTCTCACAAGTGATTCAATGTATAGATTTAACTTAAAGTGCATTAATTTTGTGAGGAACTTATGAGCATGAAGAGGCCCCCAAATAGCCGAACATTAAAGTAGAAGAAAATGAGGGTTCTTGCCTTACTAGTACTCAAGACTTATTTTAAAGATATGGAAATTAAAATGGTATATTATTGACTTTAGGATAGACAAATTGACCAATGGAGTAGAATATAGAACCCAAAACAGACCCATGGAAGTAGGGGAACTGATAAGGAGAGAGAAGGCATTGAGACCACTGAGGGACGGCAAAGACTTGACTACATTTATGAGGTAAAACAAACTTATATGATCCTGATGGAGTGAAAAATTTCTTAAACACAAAATACAAAACAAAAGGAAAGGTTGATAAGTTCTATGACATTAAGCCTAAGAACATCTGTTCGTTAGAAGACACTGTGAAGGGACTGGTGGTGCAGTGGTTTAGAATCCGTCTGCCAGTGCAGGGGACACAGGTTCAGTCCCTGGCCTGGGAAAATCCCACATGCCTCAGAACAACTAAGCCCATGCACCACAACTACAGAACCTGTGCTCTAAAGCCCAAGAGCCACAACTACTGAGCCTGCGTGCGGTAACTACCCTTGTGCCTAGAGCCCGTGCTCCTCAATAAGAGAAGCCACTGCAGTAAGAAGCCCAGGCACCCCCACGTAGAGTAGACCCTGCTTGCTGCAACTAGAGAAAGCCCGCGCAGCAACGAAGACTCAACACAGCCAATAAATAAATTAAAAAAAAAAAATGTGAGGAAAGTAGAAAGGCCACGGACTGGGAGACAAGACTAGAAACAGCTGCCAAAGGATTCGCGAATATATACACACATACATGGACCAACGCATGCATATATACATGCAGCTGGGAAATCAATAAGACAGAGAAACATTTCACACAGAGGAAAGGGGGATCGGAAGTAAACATATGGAAAGATGATCAGCCTCATATGTGGTCATAGAAATGCAAATTAATACCACAGTGGGATGCTATTTTATATTTACCCGATTAGCCAAAAATCCTTATGCCTGACATTGCCAAAGTTAGCGAGGATGTGGATCACCAGGAAATTTTATACACTTCAATGGGAGTATAAATTGGTGTAACTGGTTAGGGAAACAGTTCAGTGTTATCTTACAATGTAGAGCATCCACATCCCAAAAGACTCAATAGTTCACATTTCTATGGGGTATTTACCTAGAAGGGTGACTTTAAGACTGTTTTTACCAAACTGATAGTAACAAATATATTTACAGTTTGGTCTAGTAAACATATAGGAGTTGGTGGGTATCAGAGGTTCATGAAATAGTTACCCTTCTTTGTGCATTTTGATGCTATTCTATTTTATTTTTAAAACTTCCTGATTTTGGCATTCTAATGAGTGGATTGCTACTTAGAGTTTGAAACAGCACTATTCTGTAGGCACTTTGCACATGTGTCCTGGGGAAGCTACTTATACCAGGATATAACAAAAAATTGTTTATGCTAGCAATATTGTTCATAGTAAAAAGCTGAAAACAACCAAGTTTCAGTGACAGGAGAATGGATAGATGTTTTAGTATATATGTACAGATGGACATGGACAGCCTTGCAAATAAATGAATAACTTACATGTGTAACAGTAAAGATAAATCTTTGAAAAATGTTGAATTAAAACAACATAATTTTTTGTAAAGCTAAAAGCATGAAAAAGAGTAGTATATAGTTTAGAGATGTGTAAATGCAATGAAATCACATATATATACATCCACACACAGGAAAAATATGAGGATGATAAACACAGACTTCAGTGATTACCTTTGAGTTTTAAGAAGACAAGTGACAGAATAGGTGAAGAACACCTGGGCAGATAGGGTATTAGTTCTGACCTGTTTCTTTGGTGATTTTAAGGGAGTTTGTTATTATGCTTCATTATATATACATGCTACACATATTCTCTATATTTGCCAAATTAGATCAGTGTTTTTAGTAGCTTCGTTATATCTTGAGTTCTGCAAACATTTCTTATACTATTTCTTGAATAATTTTCTGCATTTTTTCTTATATTCTTTTTTCTTATTTATTTTCAAGAGAAGCCAGAAATCTAGATTTTTAGAAAATATATCCAATTTTAAGATTTTTCTTGAGAGAGAGGAAACCTTTTGAATGTCAAACAAAATTTGTTTATGGACCAGATTTGCACATAGGCCTCCAGCTTTCTTCTTGGTCCTTATCCTCTAGTTCTCCTAGAGAGGGGCTTCCTGGGGCTGTTTTTTCCATGGGAGGAAATGGTTGGTCTGGTGGATGTTAATGGATGCTGGTGGAGGAGGATCCTGCCTTGTGCTCTTGGGGCTGTTTTATATACACGTGCTGGTGCCTGTTCATATGGACTTGAGGATTGTTATATTTTCAGGAATTTTGTGAGCTGGTTTTCAACAACCATATGTATCTTGAAATTGGTCATTGTAGCAGTATCAGTAATAGTACAAATCAGAATATATCCTACCTGTTTGATACCACTTTCCTCTTTTGCTTCCTTATATTGTCATTTTTCACAATTGGAGTATCTTTCTTTGTGGTCTGAAGGGTGAATATACTTTCTTCTTGGCCATAGTGACTATTGTGTTCTGCTTGTTTTTAATGAAAGAGCGTCTATAAGGAACTGAAAGGTACTAGACGCATTTGAAAGCTATCTTATTAAAATAGAGATCAGAAAGAAGTTCTGTATTTTGAGTCACTAAATTCTTTACTGTACTGTTCCTAGCTTCTTAGAAAGTCTCTTCTTAAAAAGTAACTCCAAAATCCTGGAACAAAATTTAGGTCTTTTGCTCTTTTCAAAGGGGGAAAAAAAAACAAACAGAAAAATCTCTTATGGCTCTTTTTGAGATGATGTTTTATTCTAAAGAAATTCTCATTGTTACAAATCCCCACTGCCCCTTTAGGTGTGGGATGTGTAGGTTGAAAGCAGTTAACTGACTCTTTTTAAATATTAGGCATCAGCAAGTCAGCACAGATGCACAAACATGAGGTGATCGTGATGTAATAACTGCTGTTGTTCCTGCACTTACTGTCCCTTCTCCAGCTGTATGATGTGGGTACCTTATTACTGGGACATCCATTGTGCAGATTAGCAGTATAGTATATGCTGTTCTAGAGCAGAGGTGTTTAATTACCTACTTGTGACTAGCCTTTGTCTAATTAGATGGTATTTCATGAAGAGCTAGGAAACATTTTTAGAATTCTCTGGAGTGGAAACTCCAAGGGGGCAGGCCCAGTTGTCTCAAGATGAGGCCTCAAGGATTTGCTATCTAATGTTAAAGAAATATTTAAAATAGGTTTTCACTAGAATTTTAAATTGTAGAATCTAGTGTGATGTGGATGATATTTTTGTAAAAGATCTTCCACAGTAATCCTTTAAAATGCCAGGCATTTCTGGCTTCCTTTTTCTTTTTTTTCTGATGAAATAAAATTGCAAAGGGTTTAATTTAGCTATGTAAATGCAGAGCTGAATTTGCATTGAAATACAGGTAATCATGTTAAAAGGATGGATCACAAAATTCATCTATTTAACAAACATCTTTTTTTCTTAAGATTTTGTTATACTGTAAAGTTTATCAAAGGAAATAATTTAATTTTGAAAGTTTTCAGATTCTCTGATTAGCATTTCTTCATGTGATTGAAAAAACTCTCCCGTTCTTAGATAGCTTTCTGTTAGAAAAAATTGTCTCTCTGGGTCAAATACATAGAAAATATTTTAGTGCAACAGAATAGAAAAAATTTGTATGCAAAATCTTACATAAATTTTTTAGGATAAACCTCACGTCAAGTAGTGCTTCTCACTTACTTTACTTTCATTGGCATGATTTTGAATTTTAGAATTGAGACACACTTCAGCACAAAACAAGTCACTCATAATTAAAAAATAAAAACCCACTACAATGTAGTGAAAGCACTCTTCTATCAGACTTTTATCTTTGCCACCTTTCTGCAGGGAGGTTATTGGAATCAAACTCTTTTCCTGTCCTAGCCTAGCTAGCTTTGTACAAGAGGATATTCTTTAATGTTTTGGTAACTATCAATACAACATCTTTCTTTCTATCTTCTTTATGTTAAGCTGGAAGTTACATTCTATTTCATAAAGTTGTTCTTATGTCAGAACATCAGCTCAGGATAACCTTTTCTCAAAGACATTGCCATAGAAGTTTTCTGTTTTGTTGTAGAAAAGTTAAATTTTGTATATTCCCAAAATGTAGTGAGCACCTATGAATTGTTTTGATATATGTTTATTGAGGCATACCGTGTGTAAATCTCTTGATGTGGAGGCAGAATATTTGGATTCTGGTCCTCTCTCTACCATATGGTACTCTTCCAATCTTCTCTCTGTTGTGACAACATAGTGATTTTTTTCTCCACCTATACCTAGTATCTAGCATAGTAACTAGCATGTGGTAGATCCCTGATTGAAAGAGTAAATTGGCTGGGATCCCATTGGTGTAGACAGGTGACCCAAGCTGTACTGCTTTCCTCTCATCTTCAGGTTGGATTCTCTCCTGGAATTCCTTTCTGTCTGCCTGTACCTAAAATTCAAAGAATCATGCCTGCACTGGCATGAGTTTGATTCCCTCTCTTCCAATCCAGTTCATGTTGTTTCCAGGATGTGACTGAGGATGATAGAAGGAACATGGATGGAGCAGTTTGATAAATGATTGTGATGAGTAAATTAGGATGGCTGCCCCTTTGCTGGATTAGAGTGGGAAATGTAGCTCAGTAGTTCCAGTTTGAAGTGTGAAGTTAGTTGATGCTTAATAGACATCCAAGTGCAGATGTTGAGCAGGCAACAAGGTAGAAGTTCGATGTTTAAGCAAGTAGACCAGGATCGAGAAGTAAGTTTGGGAGTCATCAGAATGTTGGTGCAATGTGAAGACTTGATACTGGGATGAGGCACCTAGGAAGTTATTGTAGAGAGGAAGGAAGTCTGCCAAACCTGAGACATTATGATGTTGCAAGTCTGGGATGAAAAAGAACCATAAAGGAGACTGAGAAAGGTCAGCCAGGGTAAGGAGGTAGGAAGAGAGCAGTATTCTGAAAACGCACGGGAAAGAAGTCTGATGGGCCCAGTAAGATGAATGCTAAAGAACTGCAACATGGCCCTTACTGGCGACTTTAGCCAAGTACCCTTTTGGAGACGAGTATCGAGGCTACTATGGGCAGCTGCTTATTTGGCTGGCAAATGATGAAAAAGCTCCATCCCTTAGGGCAATTTTGAGAGGCACCTTAGTCTGTTGGTTGTAAATCCATTTGGCAAAAACTAGTTATCTGAAACATATCCTGGTTATGGAAAATACATCCCATAACTTGATTCCATGTAAATAAGCTACAAATGAGAGTATTTGGAAAAGTTTTCCTCAAAAAAAAAAATATATATATAGATATATATAAATAAATAAACATATATATACCTTTCTACGAAGCATAACATCTGATTTATCGTGGCTTAATATTAGTCTCTGATGCTGATTTATCATGGTTTAATAACAGTCTCTGGTGTAAATTCAGAGTTTTTGAATATGAATTAAGTATGAATAATTTTTTGCCGGAGATTAAAGTGTTGCATTTGTCACTTCATGCATTTCATCATTATATTCTTTCTTTCTTTTTTTTTTATGAATAAAGTCACTGGTTTTATTGAGCAGTTCTAGTTTTCAGAACTAGTTTCAAACTAGTTCTGAAAGCAGCTTTTAAAAAGGCACTCCAAGCAGCTTTGAAACAATTATAGTCTCCCACAAAGGCTGTAAGAGTACACTTTTTAATTTTTGCCATGCTGCACCGCTTGTGGGGTCTTAGTTCCCTGACCAGGGCTTGAACCCGGGCCCTCAGCAGTGAAAGCACAGAGTCCTAACCTCTGGACCTCCAGGGAATTCCCAGAGTACACATGTTAATGTACACATTATTCTTGTTGAAAGTCAGCTTCAGTAAATTCATTCACCTTTCACGTACTTCTTTGCAAATAATAAAACACTATATAGGCTTTTCAGTACAGCAGCCTAGGTTTCTGCACGGCAGCCTAGGTTTCTGCACGGCAGCCTAGGTTTCTGCACAGCTAAGTCCAATTGTGTGAGGTCTGCTTCTTTAGCGATTCTGCTCTATAAAAATGGGAGGGCTCGAGGTACCAGAAAGTTTATTCATAGCCCAAAATAACAAAATGATTTCTTATTCTCCTGAAATAAGAAATTTTATGTATTTCTAGGCAAAATAATAAACAACTTTAAAGGTTTTTTAAAAAATTAGTTGAGAAATTTGATGAAATTCATTTATTTCAGTAGGATAAAAGTATAAGCAGCATGAAAATGTAAAGTGCCACATAAAAGCCCCACAGTACATAAAATTTGAAAGGTTTCATTGATTTAAACAGTTACAGGTGAAACAGACATTATATATTTTTGAAGCATGCTATTTTAACTACCTTGATATGTGCTGTGTTGGTCGAAGAAAAAGCCATGAGTTACCTAAATCTGAGGATTGGGGAAGGAGTCCTAAGCCTTTACCTACCAGATCACACATCTGGTTTTGGCATTATGCTGTAAATAAGGGGTTAAAGTGGGGCTTTAAAAATAACAGTTTTCTGAACAGGCCCTTTACTGGGGTGTAAGAATGGCTCCAAAGACCAATTTTTTTTCTTTAACTCCACAATCAGGATCAGATGGACAACTTGAGTCCTAAAAAGGACTAAAAAAGGTAGCTATGTGAGCTGAAAGGGAAGAAGCAAAAGATATGCCACATTTTTAATTACACAAAATGTTAAACTAAGAAATGTGCTTGAAAAGGTATAAATCTACCTAAAACTCTTTCTCGTATCCCATTTTAGGATATAGAGATTCTTGAGTGATGAATACAAAAGAGCTTGCGTAAATTCTAAGTATATCCATTTTTAAGCTTTCCGTTTGATTTAGAGGCATCTGATACTTATTCATGAAAAATCCAGAGGTTTTTTTTTTTTTCAGTGTTTTTCACCATTATAGAATTCAGAGCTTTTTCAGATACTTCTTTTTTGTTTTACTTTATCTGAAATAAACCTTATTCTGAAAATACTTAATTGTTACAGTGACTATTATAATACAATTTGAGAGATTATGTACTTGTTATATTTTCTTTGACATTGCCTAAATGATTATTTGACTTTTATTTTAGGTGTAGTGTGTTAAGAATTGGTTAGTAAAGACATTTTCAAAGTTTGCAGAATTGTTAGTTATTCAGCTGGGTTGGCCTGTTTAAAATCGGTAATTTAGTTAACTTGGATGCAATCTAGCTTATATTTTACTACCCCCCCATTTGATGTTATTACAAATTAGAAATTGGAAGTACTGAATTATGGTATGTGAAAGATCGATTAATGAAACACTCTAGTTAGCTACCTTCTTTAGTTTTCCAAGTAGTAACTTCCAGATCTCAATTTTAGTTTCTTTTATCCTTTTGCTAAAAATGAGGGAAAACTGTCGCAGGTGTCTAGGAATCCATTGTTTTCCATTATGAGTTGTTAACATGTCCTATTTATTGAATTGTAATCTAGAATAGAGTAGTTACACGTCACAGTTTGCAACTGATGGTTTTTCTTCTCTTTTTGGAATTTATTGCCTTTGATGACTTTCGTTGGGTGTTAGTCACATTATGACTTTAGACAGTTTTGTGAAAATTACAGTGTTTTTGCTAAAATATAGCAAGAGTAATGGGGTTATCAACCAAGTTCTGTCACTTACTCTAAAATATTATCCTAGAATATTCTAGAATTTGACAAGACCCCTCCCCCCCCAAGTAAAATTATTTAATTTTTTTTCTGGCTTTTTCATGGTTGTTAGCTTTTAATTCCACAAGCAATGTCTGAGTATGTGTTTAATGTAAAAATTTAAAACTCTTTTCAGCAGCTTTCCCCCATTGCCTTTCTCTCCACATAAGTGATTGCTACTAGTATGCTAATTTACTCTGTATATTTTAGGGCCTTTTCTTGGCTTTTACTTGACTATATATTTGCATGCATACGTTGTTATATAGATTATGTACAAACATATGTATATATGAAAAGAACCACATAAACAGTTTTTTAAATTTTATTTTTAGAAATTTATAATTTTCTAGGAGTATATCCATTTTATTTAGATTTTCAGATGCATTGGTTTAAAGTCATCCATAATATTCTTTTATTTGTTTACTATCAGAAGAGCCAACAATGATGTCCCCTTTGCATTCCTGATGTTGGTAATTCACGTCCTCTCCATATGCTTTTCAGTTTCATTATACATTAAAAAAAAATCTGGGGCTTTGTTTTCTCTATTGTTTCTGTTTTATTAATCCTTATTCTGGTTTTTATTAATTCTTTTCTTTTTTATTCAGGTTTAATTTGCTGCTTTATTTTAGCTTATTTATTTTTTTAAATTGTAGTTGATTTACAGTGTTGTGTTTCTGGTATACAGCAAAGTGATTCAATTATACATTCAATTATATATATACACACACACACATAGGTGTGCGTGTTCTTACAGACATAGAAAACAAACTTATGGTTCCCAATGGGAAAGCGGATGGGGGAGGGATAAGTTAAGAGTTTGGGATTAGTAGATACAAACTGCTGCTTTATTTTAAACTCATTCCGATGGATGTTTATTTCATGTATTCTCTGCCGATTAGACATATATTAGACCTTCTTACTATATCCTTTCTCACTGTATTTTCTGTTTGTTTTTCCTTACCTCTCTGTGAATAGTTTCTTGTCATCCATCTACCAGTTTACTAATTTTCTCGTAAGCTACACCTGATTTGTTATAAACATTGAGTTGTTTTATTTCATTTGAAAATAACTTTTTGGTTCTTTAAAAAATCTGTTATGTCACTTTTCATAGGTTACAGTTTCCTGCTTGGCTTTATGTCTTTGACAATCAGTGTTTGATGACTTTGGATCTCAATTTTGCATGAATCTTTTTCTTCTTGTTTTTTTTCTACTGGTTCTTACCATATCTTGTTTCCATAGTTATTCTTTGGTTGTGTGATAGACACTGTATTTGAAAAATTATTTCTGGGAATAGTTTGGAATCTAGTTTTCTCCAATGTGGATTTTTTATAACTGCAATTTAAAAAAATGACTTCTAGTATCGTTTGTTGTGGGTGTACCATAATGTATATAATTATTCCTTTATTGATGGGCTTTTAGGTAGTTTTTAGTTTTTTACTATATGAACAACACTGCAGAAAATATCATTATACACGTTACTAGGGTATCTGAAGGAGCCTTAATAAATGGAAAACTGTTGTCTCTCTGAGGTTTGGAACAAATTGAAAAACAAAATTAAAAGGCAAAATATTGTCTTTATTACTGATATGCTCTTTATTACCTTATTACTGTTCAGGTGAAGGTTGTGGCTTTAGATCTGTTGGTGAGATTTGCTCGTTTGGACCTCCAGCGTTAGACCCCTTTGCCCTAGTCAGAGCTACACTGAGTTGGCTCTGGCCACTTCCCTCAGCAGTTGACCCAGACACGGCATCTCATAACTCACAGGGCACTTTTCACGTAGGCATGGAGGAGAACCTGTGTTCTTGGAGGCCAGGCCCATTTCCACAAGAAGGAAGAAGGAGGGAATAGTTGAGCCAAGAGTATGCCCATTTATTCATTTTCGAATTAGCCATTTGGATAAATAATTTGTTAGGGTAGAAGAAATTTGGGGGCAAAAATTAGAGTAGAACCCAGCTCTGTAATGCTGTATATATTTAGTTTTTCAGGGAAGAAGAGAACATCTGTACGACCATGTACACTGGACACTTTCCAGTTGGGAAAGTGAGTCGCCTTGTTAGAAAGTACCTCTGGAGGCAGGTGGCTGGAGCCTGCACTCCTGCTAAGCTGATTCTCACGCTTTGAGCCAACTCTGCTAAGCTGCTAAAGTGGGGAGGAAAGTGTGCCTCCAGGCCACCCATCTGTGTCTGTCTCTAATTAGTTAGTTGTTTTGTTGTTATTTTCTAGTTTACTTGTTGCATGTCGGTGAGAAAATGATATTTGTGCTGTTTTGAATTTGGTTTTTTTGCTTTGTGGATGCTGTGTTATTTGATGTATAGATACTTTATCACTGCTAGATCCTTATTGCGGGTTTTTGCTTTATTAAGCGTTAATAAGTACTTTTTTCCCCCCATTTAATGTTTACCCCAGTGTTGCCCTTATTTATTAAGGTAATGAGATGTTTACTTTGTAATTGACTGTGTATTTGACATCTTTCGTATTTTTAAAATGTTATTTTCTGTTTTGTTTTAGCTGTTTCTCTGTTGTTCTGCTTTTGTTCTGCTTGTTCGTTGGGTTTCGTTCTGTGATCCAGTTGGAGTTGTTTTCTTACTTGATGAATATAGCTTCTTAAATGTGTTGGTATGTTTGGTGTTAGGTCTGTCATTATGATTTCCTGTGCCTTCTGATTTTGGTGATTTTACATTAAAAAAATCATCTTAAATATGCTGTGTGTTTTCATGATTTGTTCTGTTTATGGGTTTATTCTAACAATGGGAAAGGGTTGCATTTTTATATCACCTGGTTTTCTTTATTATTAGATTTTTATGCAGTGTACTTGGTCCTCTGTTCCTTTATAAAGTTCTGTTGACTTCTAACTATGAGCAGTGATAGAGTTGGCATATTTCTCGTTTTAAATTCTTTCCTCCCACCTTTTTCTTCTCCCATCAGCTTTTCTTACTATTTTCTTTATAATTCTAAATTGAATCATACCTGTATTACTTGATTTATCAATTTAAAAGTATATCTCTTATTTATAAAAGGTCAGGGAACTAGTGTACTTTTGTTTATCATTTTTGTATTAATCAAGTCATATACTTTTTGAAGACAGGTTTATTGAAGTATAATTGACATACAATAAATTGCAACTTTGAAGTGTAGTGTGGTAACTCTGACTTGTGAAAACATCGCCATAATCAAAATGGTAAACATATCCATCACCCCCAGAAGTTTCCTTATGACCCTTGGTAATCCTTTTCTTCTGCCCCTCCCTGCCCCACACCTGTCCCCAGACAGCTACTAGACTGCTTCATATCACTAGAGACTAGTTTCCACTTTTGAGAATTTTTTATAAATGGAACACAGTATATATTAATTTTGTGTGTTGTCTTTAGTGAGCATACTTTTTTTTGAGATTCGTCCATGTTTAGCACGGATCAGTAATTGGTCCATTTTTATTGCTGAGTAGTGTTCCCTTTATGGATGTACCGCATGCTGACATTTGGGTTGTGTCCAGTTTGGGGCAGTTACACATAAAGCTGCTACAAATATTTGTATGTAAATCTTGACCATCTTTACCTTTACTGCTCTTACCCAAGGAATTAAGGCTCTTCCTGCTTCTTTCTGTCAGTTTTGTGGATGGATTGGTGAGATTGTCAAGATCTCTGGATTAGCGGAGGCATCCAGAGCTTTGCCTGGGGATCTTGTTTTAAAACACACATCCTGGTTTCAGTAGCTCTGGCTGGGACTTGGGATTCTGCATTTTTAACAAGCTTCCAGGTGATGCTAATGTCACTGGTCCACAATCCACTGTGAAGAGCAAGGATGTAGATCCTGAGAGTGAATGAAGCAAGGCAGTAATGCTGTATTTTTCCCCCCCACAGGTCAAAAAGTAAACCACTTCTAGTGTTATACTTTTATTAGAAACAAAATAACTACATTTGGCCTGTTCAGCAGCATTTGAAGTGCCAAGAGCTCTATTCCATCTGAAGCAGCAGTTGATAGTGGAGGTCATTACTCAGTTACACTTACTATAATCTTCCAGACAAGGCTGCTCAGTGGGAGCGTATGGAGATTGAACCTTGGCAGCGTCCCCTCTCTGCATTTCTCCTAGGGGTGCTTTATTTGATTTGGAATTTTGGTAGAAAGGGTTTGCTCTGGTGTTGGCTCTTCCTACTTTAATAACCTATGCAGTTATGTACTGGGGACAGTCTGGGTTGCAGGTTCCCAGGGAAAACTCGAGTCAGAAGTCTGTTATTTGTCAACGGACTGGTGCCTTGCATCTGGTTCCTGAGGTTCCCCCAGCTGGATCCACTGAACTGTGATGTTGCTCTAGGTTTCCAAGAGTTAGAAGAGCACAGAGCGAATGTGCTTGTCAGAGTTCCCCAGGCGTCTCAACATTTCCCTTTCCCGGGCACATGGTCGCAGTCCTTTGGGAAGGCTGGCTAGCAATGCGGAGTCCTTCCTCAGGGGCTCTGGGCCTGGGCTGTGAGAACTGGTGATAGGCAGTCATGGGTACAAGGGGGACCCTGCAGCCAGACCACCTGTGCTCCGCTTGTGGCTCTACTGGGCAACTGAGAGCAGCTCCTCAACCCCAGAATAGTTCTGATGTCATAAGGCTGGTAGGAGGTTTAAATAATATTTCGGAGGTGCTTACAGTGGCCAGACATAGTAAGCACTTTCTACTATTTTGCTAGATCCATAGGTAGCTATGTAGAAAGATAGGAAGGCAGGCGCATAAATGGTCGGCTTAGAAAAATCAGTTTCTCGGATTGCACAGTGGTAACTTTTCTGAGTCCTGGGAGGGGTGGCTCACATTTGCGGACCTCCAGCCCCCAGTGTGATGAGGTGAGTGTGTTTGTTGGCGTCTTGGCAGGTATGCTCCTTTCTCAGCGGCCCTGGCCAGAACCTCTGGAGAGCCAAGGTGCAGCCCAGCATGCTGGCTTTGGGCAGGAGTGGTTATTTTTTTTTTTTTTTTTTTTTTTTTAATCTTAATTCTAATTTTTTGTGGTTCCTTTGAAACTTGATGATGGCACCTTAACCTGAAGGTCAATTTTTGGCTGAAATTAGGGATAATATGGAATTTATTATAACTTTCAGTTAACCTTGATTTTATTTCTATTCTCCTTGAATGTTTTCAGTAAAGTCAGACTTCTTTTATTACTAGATGGGCATTTCTTTTGAAATATTTAATTTTCTGTTTTCTATAACAATATTTTTCAAGCAAAACCAAATTTAAAACTCATGACTGACACTAGCATATTCCCTTAATGATCTCATTGTTTATGTTTTTCTGGAAACATCTGAAAACCTACATTATGTATTGTATTTATCTCAGAGCTGAAAGGAGACCCTCACTCGCCTTCCCTCCACATCTATGGCCTCTGACTCCAGTTATGCTTGCAGAGGCTGTCCTGCAGACTTTGGAGTAGACAGGGCCTGCCTTGCAGCTCATTTATTTCTCTTAAAATAGCAAAACTTTAATTGTTTGCTTTAATTATATTTTTAGGAGCATTCAAAGGATTATTATCTTCTTTGTCATACCTGGCTCATTTCCTGGTACTAAACTCAAAATAGTATCTGATCCTGTTGGTTGCGTAACACATTGAGTCATCCTTTCTTCCTATTGCTGTTGGGAATAGCCACTGCTCCTGGTGGTTCCCGTTTCATTCAGTCACATTGTGATCACAGCTGCCAAGTTGATATTTCTCAGTTCTTTGAAATGGATAATCTGCCTTTCAGATGTGTGTTTTATTGAGTTTTCTCTAAGATCATTAAGTGCTGCCAAGTAGAAGAAATACTGCATGTAAAAACAAGCATATTAGGTAACTGTGAAACTAGCATGTACTTTGAGATGACTCATATTTTCCTGGAAAAAGTTTACAAGAAAGACATCTTTCAGGGAAAAATCAGAATTTTGTAGGACTTCAAGACTTAAAATATTGTAAAATGATTGATATTTAATTACTCATTGAAGACTAAGTTGTTCTACTTAAGTAATTCTTTATAGTCAGCTTTACAGAATGTTAATATTCAAAAGTACCAAGTAGTTTACCTACTTAATGATTTGAGAGTGTTAATACCCTATTTTCTGTGTTGTTTTTAATATCAGGACTCCACATTTCTTGTCATTTTTATTATATATTTTATATAGTCATAATGTTAAAAACTTTTATCTGCTTGAGAAAATATCTTAAGTTCTTAACTGTCACATTTAAAAATAATTTTCATTACTTCCAGAAAATAAAGCATATAGCAGAAAAGTATTACATTCTCTAACTTCAGAATTAAGAAACACTTTAGCATGAGATGATTCATTTTAGCCCCTCTCCACCATCGCCCTCATTCCCAGGTCAGCATATTTGCATTTGTTTATTTCTTCTCCTTTCCTACCGCTGCATTATATAAACCCCATCCTTATACTTCAACTCATGTGGAACCTGAAACCTGTCTTCCCCCATCATTTTATTTCATCAAAGTAATATTTGTTTATAGATGTCACAATGAAGGGAAAAGGTATATTCATTAATCAATTTCATTCGTGTTTTTATTTTTCTTCTTTTAGTGACATTTTATACTTCTGAGAAAAAAGATGTTTTTTAGCTTTCTGTTGGCTAAGTGTGGTTTTTAAGTAAAATATTTATTTGAGAATATTAACTATTAAAAATGTAGAGCAAAGTCTTGTCATCTCTTTTTGAGGCAATCATTGCCTTTGTGTTGCAGTATTAAGAACATTATAAGACTTCCCAGGTGGCGCAGTGGTTAAGAATCTGCCTGCCAATGCAGGGAACATGGGTTCGAGCCCTGCTCTAGGAAGATTCCACCTGCCATGGAGCAACTAAGCCCGTGTGCCACAACTATTGAGCCTGTGCTCTAGAGCCCATGAGCCACAACTATTGAGCCCATGTGCCGCAACTATTGAAGCCCACGCGCCTAGAGCCCATGCTCCACAAGAGAAGCCACTACAATGAGGAGCCCACGCGCCACAATGAAGAGTAGCCCCCGCTTGCAGACTAGAGAAGGCCCGTGTGCAGCAATGAAGATCCAACACAGCCAATAAATAAATTAAAAAAAAAAAGGAACATTATAGATGACCAGGAATTGTCATCTTCCTGTATTCTTTCCATTATGCTTCAGGGATTATGAAGTTGTAGAGTATTTCTTTCGTAATTTACAGTCAGTTTATTCCTTTTACCCTTTTCTATTTAGTCTACGTTTTCAACATACAGTTTGTGAAGAAAGATTCTTCTTTCCATATATATCACATCAGTTTGTTCCTATTTTTAGGGAAAAAAATCTAAAGAATATGAAATAACCCCTATTTACCATGAATTGAAATTTTCAGAAACTGGAACTTGGTAGTACACATATTTCAGGCTGGGTTTGATTTTGGAAGCCCTTTAAACTCACTTTTATTAATTCCTTTTCTGGTGCTCTCTCTGGCTAAGGAACTCTGCAGTTTTTCTTTTCTGTAGCTCTGTAGGGCTGCATATATTCCTGTTGTTCCATTAAAGTATTAAATGAAAGAAGTTAATAAGAAGAAGAAAAGTTGAGAGAATACCAGAATTAATGGAGATAGAAGAGGCAGTGAAAAATCTTGAGGTTTGTTCAAGTGGTAAGAAGGATGTTATTGGCAGCATTTATGTGATGTTACTCTTTGTTTCTGAATGGATAGTAAGGTGATGTGAATGCTCTGCTGGAGGAGTATGTACGGAGTGCCCCGGAAGCATGAAGGGAGGGGCTTCTGAGCATTGCCTTGAAAGATAATTAGGGACTAGTTAGGCATTCTGGGCAGAGGGCGGCTTGTACACAGCTTTGGATGCAAACGACTTCTGAAGGTGCTTTAAGTAGTTTGGGGCTGGAACACAGTAGGTGTGTGAGGTTGGGCAGGTGGGCAGAGTTAGTTCATCGGGTGCCTCCTGTGCCATGCTAAAATTTTCACCATTTTTATCCTGAATGTGGAATAATTGTACTGTTTTAAATAGGGGAATAGCATCACCTTGTTTGCACTTTAGAAAGATTATCCTGCAAGAAATATGGAAGATACATTTGAAGGGGGCAGATTGCAGGTGAGTGAGGTCAATTAGAGACCTCCTGCTGGTGAGAAATGAGGGCACGCAGAACTCTGGCTATATAAAAAGGAGGGGGATTTGCCAATTGTGAGCTGTTAGTCAGGACTTAGAAAACAATTAGGTGTAAGAGCATTGGAAAAGAGGACACCTGGGATGACGTCTGGGTATCCGTCTTGAGTAACCTGGTGAATGGAGATGCTACCAAATGTGAAATAGAATCTACAAGAAGGATTGACAGGAAGTTGATTTGAACATGATAAAATATTTAAGTAAAGATGTCCAACAGGCAGGTAACTATAGAGATACAGTTTAGAGAGACGTTTGGGTTCGAAGTGGTGATTTGGATATCATTGGTTTTATAGATGCTAAAAGTTAAGGATAGGAAAGAGATCTCCTGGGCAGAGCTTCTATTGAGAGGGGAAGAAGGCTGAGACATAACCAGAGGCAGAAAGAAAGGCAGGAAAGATGAGGTGGGGAGGGATCCAGAAAGCAAATGGAGAGAGGAATTCAAGGAGGAGGAGTGTTCAGGATTAATGTCTCTGATCTTCAGAGGCAACAAGTTTAATAGGGACTGGATAGTGCCCATTGGTTATGGGACAGTATCACAGTGTCACTGGTAATTGGATCAACAATGGTTTCGATGAGATGAGTGGGACTAGAGCTGTGAGGTGGAAGTGAGTGGGAGTGATGAAACACATTTCTTCTGTTTGCTTGTCTTAGGTGGCGGTGAGCCAAGGCCATAGTGAGGCCTAGGGAAAGATTTTGATGGGAGAGACTTGAGATTGGGAGGTAGCAGATTGAAGGAGTCTAGAAATATGATAATTTCTATAGCTAGCTTTGTAGAAAGGAAGGAGGATTGGAGGCTGTGTAACAGTGATTCTGTTTTACTTGTAGTGGCTTGAGGTGACCTTGGGAGCCACTCAGATTGCCCTTGTATTGCTTTATTGATTTTTCTTTTTTGTTGGATAAACTAACTAGATTTTATTTTTTCATTAAACTCATTTCCTGAGTGTAAACACTGACATAGCTGTCTGTTCGTTTTTTTACCAGATGTGCTGTAAAGCACATTACGTGGAGCACCTTTGAATTTGTCCTGTCCTTTCAAGCTCCCACCTTCCGCCCAAAAGCTCAGACAGGTACAATAGTGAAGTATGCCCTGTTCCAAAGCCCCGTTCAGCCTTGTTCTACCGGTAGTGCTTTTGCCTCAGGTGGCAGCATCTATACTGTTCTCTATCCCAGCCTTTTCAGACTTTGCTCTTAGAATAAATTTGATAAATTTCTTCATGTATGAATAAAGCTCAGTGCACTTCAACAGATTTGAATAAACCTCTCTGTCTGAGGAATTTCACAGATCAGAGTACCTATGGAAGAGAGACCTTTAGGGATGGTATCTTTTAATTTTATTTTTACTCATTTTTATATATTTATTTAAAATTGATATATAATTGGCATATAACTTGTGTAAGATTCAGGTGAATGTGTTGATTTGATATATTTACATATTGTAATATGATTACCACTGTAGCATTAGCTCGCACCTTCATCATGTCACAGTTATTATTTCTTTTTTGTGGTGAGAACAAATTGAGATGGTGCCTTTTTAATGTCCACATTCTATTCATATGTTAAGCTTGTTCAGCCTAACATCACATTCCCATAGTCAAAAGTAAAATTTATAAAAAGGATTCTGCTTCACAGAATCATTAACCAATTAGGTTTTGAACCACTTATAAAAAATGAAAATTGCATATTATTATTTACAAAAGTCTCATTAGAATAATAAAGTCCCTGGACTAAAGAAAGCCCGGCTTTGAGTTTTGTGGTTGGCCAGCCCCTCCCCAGTCACGCTTTTGGGCAGGTTCTCAGTGCCTCTTCCGTCTGCCGTGTGTGCTGTTTGATGGAGTCTGATCATTTTCTCGCTGCTGTTCACCATACTCATCACCAGATGGTAGAACTGGTGGGCAGGGGCCCCAGCAGCCACTGGGACTGTTGCTGTCTTGTATGAGTAGATGTATTACTTCTTTGAATGAGGCTGTATCATTCTGAGCACCAGGGTATAATGCATAAAGGGTCATGAATTTTGCATTATACCTAAGTCCTTTCAACTTGAAGTTTGTGTGAACCAGAACATCTCATAAAATACTTTAGGCTCTAAGATTATGAAGTCAGAACTGGGATTCTGTTAATTCAACAGAATATATTTATGAATGTGTCTCAATAATATGGTAAGATTTAAAGATAGTACTGCATATTTATGTGATGAAATCCTATATGATCATTACATTTTCTAGAATAATGAAGAATAAAATGCTTATTAAGTTAAAAGTAAAAGAGATACAAAATTCTGTAGACAGTATTTTATTTTATTTAAAATTATATTCACAGAAAAAGTGTAAAATGAATTGCATAGTAACACTTTTACTGAAGAAGCATAAAATCTTTCTTTCTATTTCAGCTAATCTTCCAATGCCAACCATTGCAGCAATAGATGGACTTGCTTTAGGTGGTGGACTTGAACTGGCTTTAGCGTGTGATATAAGAGTAGCAGGTGAGAACTGATCCTATTAAAAACATAACTTTTTAAAAATGCGGTTAATAATTCCAAATATTTTATTTTTTTCCTGTTCAACAGAACATGTTGAAAAAGTCACCTGTTGGGCTTGATGAAGCATTTCAAATTCCCAGTTAAGAAAACATTCTTTTATAGTATCTTATTCAGTCTTAGCAGGAGGAAAGGAGAATAGGAATTGGGTCACACGGAACTGAATTTGGATCTTAGGTCCTGCCCTTTTTAGAGCAGTTTCCTCCTCTGAAATGGGGGAAGTGAGGTTGCTGTTGTGAAGCTTAGATGAGTTCATGTCTGGCATGTGCCTAGTCCAAGCACATAATTATTGTTAGCTATAGTAATAATAAATTAATCTCTTTGAGGTTCACTTCCTTCCTGCATGGTTTTCTGAGGATTGGATGAGCTGGTTATGAAAATAATAAAGGAAACAATTAGTGCTAACTGTGTGCTGAATATTGACCTGGTGCTCAGCTAATACTTGACATGTATTAGCTCACTTAATCTGCCGAACAGCCCTGTGAGATAGGTACACATTGTGGTGCTTGAGGAAGCTAGGGCAGAGACAGGTGAAGAAACAAGGCCCAGATCAGTGACTGAGCTGGGATTTGAAGCCAGGCAGCCTGGCGTCACAGCTCTCACTTCTGTTATCTTCTGTAATCTTCTGTGTGGCCACAGAAGATGGCCTGTCTGTATCCTTGTCCCTCATCCAGGTGACATACAGTGGCTCTGGGATCAAGGACTGGGCGAAGTAGGCAGCAAGTATTTGTCACTGTTCTTCCCCTGGTTCCCACTGTCTCTTCTGATGGAGCTGCCTGTTAAATGTAGTCAATATAATTATGGTAACTGGTTCTTGGGGTTTGCAGTTGCTAATCCATGTGTACCTTTCCGCCTTTTTACTTTATTTTAGATCTCTGTTTTCTTGACTGAGATCATTGGGTTTTAAATTGAAAAGCCAAGTTATATGCAGCCCATTTCTGAAAGAATGCAAGTTCTGGGAATTAGGATATGGGAAGTAGTCCAAGTACATTTGGATATGCAAATAAAGAAATAATTAAGATGTTTTAAAGTAGCCATGAAAACAAACATGGAAAGAGGAACCCTGTTCAGCTGTCAGAACAGTAAACCATTTGTCAAAAGTAACCAGAGATTTGGTCTTGAAAAGTTGCCATATCTCATATGAGATATTAAGCTGTTTGATCTGGAGGACTGTTGAGGCAGCCAAAGAATTCATACTTGTCAGACACAGCCTGTCTCCTCATCCTGAATAATTAATGAGATCTCAGCCTTCAAACATGACTTGGCAGTATCAGGTCAAATTATGTAGTTACAACCCTGGTCTTTCTGCATCAAAAATTAATTCGCTGCCAAGCAGTTTTTAACAGAAAATGTGTGCATCTCTTAATATATATCATTTAGAATGTTTACTTATTTCCATAACTAAATGCCTTCTGAAGTGATTTTTAAAAAGATTTGCGACACAGATTTAATTAGTGAACAGAATATTTGTAGCTTATTTTCCTAACTTTTTCAAGTCATCATATTTGAATTTGATGATGTGGATGTTAATTTTCTTCTTTCCTTTTTAGCTTCCTCAGCAAAAATGGGCCTGGTTGAAACAAAGTTGGCAATTATTCCTGGTGGAGGTATGAGCTATTCAAGCCCATCTTGATTTGTTCCTCAAAACAGAGCATGAGGCAAAAAGGTGTTAGTTGAAAAGGCAACATTTTGGGTAAAGGGACTAATGCTGTGTTGTTTGCTTTTGTAGCAGAGTCCTTATTCAAAGTGCACTTTTTAGCTTCTGCAGGTGCGAAGCTTGTGAATGCATTGTTGCTCTCCTTTTGTGCTGTCCTTTGCTTTTCTGTATGATTTCTTAACTTTAAAATTATTGCACCAGTCATATTATTCTTGAAGGATTACACTGATATTTTGAAACTTTGATGTGAGTACATAAATGTGTGTGCCCTCAGAGAGCTTTATACACACAGTCAGACCCTAGTGAAGGAGGGGGCAGCGCTTCCCAGGCTTTGAGCCAGCTTCCTTGTGCTTCTGTGCAGCTGGATGAAGGTTGCATTTGTTAGGTAGCCTGAATTTGGAGCTGAGGAGGTGTTGTTTCTTCTCTTACTACCAAAAAGATGAGCTGCTGCTTTTGGAAGACTCATTTAAGAAAGTACTTTTCCAGCATTGATAGTGAAATCTTGCATCACCAGATAAATCTGAAATTTTTGTTCTTTTGTCTGATGCAGAGAATTTGGAGACATTCCTATTCCGTGAAGTCGTTCTTTCAAAAAATTGACTTCACCTGAGGATGTGCACATTGATAACTTATTAATTTATGAATGAAATAACAGTAATAATGGAAAACGTAAAGGCAGTGTTTGAACACTTCCTTTGTACCTAAGTTAAAATTATATATTTAACCTTATCATTATAAGAATATTTATCTTGAGTAAGGTGTATAGGTAGAAATTAAAACATAATTCAGTGAAACTGAAGACTACCCATATCAATGTATAAGACTCACTAAGTTTTCTACTTTGGTAATCCACAAAAATAATATTCTTGTAGGTAAAAGCATTTACTGTCTACCTGTTTTACCATGCCAGTCTTTTTCACATTGACTCATGAAAATGCTAAAAGGATTTATAAGAAAATAGATCCAATTGAAAATAATTATCAGATAAATATATGTAAAATAAAACAAGGTTTAGAAAAAGGATATAACATGTTTCTGAAATTCTTTTAAAGGAGTAAGCATTTATTCATAATTAGGCTATAACTAATCCTAGAAAGATAGTGACTATAGTTGAACAGTGGGCCCCCCAAGAGATGTGTCAGTCTGGAACCTAAGAGTGTGACCTTATTTGGAAAAGATGTAATTAACATAAGGATCTTGAAATGGGATCATCCTGGATTATCTGAATGAACCTCCAGTTCAGTGACAAGTGTCTTTATAAGAAGAGGAGAAGACTCAAAAAAAGGAGAAAAAACAAAGAGAAGAAGATATGTGAAGACAGAGAGATTGAAGAGATGTGTTTACAAATCAAGGAAGGAAAAGGATTGCTGGCAGCCGTCAGAGCCTCCAGAAGGAACCAACCCTGTCAACATCTGAATTTTGGACTTCTGGCCTCTAGAACTATGAGAGAATAAATTTCTGTTGTAAGCCACCAAGTTTGTGGTAATGTTACAGCAGCCCTAGGAAACTAATACAGTGTTTTTTAATGCTTATGTAATTTTTTTGGACGGAGAATTAGTAGGTGGCAGAGATGGGGGTGGAAGGAAAATGAACTTGGTACTTTGAATATTTACTATGTCCTGAATATGAAATGTTTTGTGTTAAAACCACCAGAAGATAGAACTGTTGTGTGAGAGTATTGTTGGGTTCGATTAGATGCAAAAAGGTTAATTGATTATACTACAGAAATGAGGGTGGTAGCTTTAGCTCCTTCCATCTTCCCTTGGGAGCTGCCTCTGTCATATTAGGTCTGGAAATTAGCATTTTCTTCCCAGCATACTTAAGTTCTTTGGGGTCCTCTGCAATAGTGGATCCATTAATCAGAGTGCACTTTTTGTATATTTGATTGAAATTGGATTCTTATAAATACAATTATTTAACAGTTTGTTATCAAATAAATGCTTTAACATTTTCCACTTATTTATAAAGAATATGCTTTAACATTTTCCATTTATTTATAAAGGATAGTTTTCTCTTTTTTTTTTTTTCCTTTCCTTTTTTTCTAAGTGAGTCTGAAGGAGTATGTGTTAGTTGCTCCTTTAGTATAATGAAACTTTGAAGTTCATAGCTCATAGTGCATGTAATTATGTATTGAATTTTTTATTGAAAATGAATCTAATTTTGTATAAGGCCACATATTCACATTTAGATAATAAGAGGTACATGCAGAATTTTTGCTTGTCTTATATTAGCATTATGGCTATTAAAGTACCCCGAGAAAAGCCTGTGGGTTCTTTTGTTGTTTTTTGTTTTTTGTGGTTTTTGTTTGTTTTTAGTGTAACAGCTGAACAGTTTAAGTAAGGTTTTTTTTTTTTTTTTTTTGATGTATATCTAAAGGAGCTATTTCTGAAAATTTTATGGAGAAAAATCCTCTTCTGTCCTATGCATAGAAGATTTTTTTTAATCCACAGATATTTTCTCCACTTTCGTTTCTCTCCTTCCCTTTCTCTTAGATGATCCTCATACGAAAATACTGCTTACTTTTTTCTTAAAACTGTTTTTGAATTGGTGAGTTTGCTGTGTCTAAAATGATCTCAGAGATGTCCTCTTTTTTTTCTCTCTGTTTTTTTGTGTGACTGTAAACATTGCGGATAACTGTTATAAAGAGCTTACTGTAATAGACATGAGTAGACTGCACTGAATTCTTCTCTCCCTTCTTGGTGGTGCCTAACTTGCTTCCTGTTGTACATGCTCATGGAGCAGCCAGGTGCTCATGCCCCTCATCAGTGAGCCTTTCTTCACTGTCAGTGGCCCCAGCCTTTCATCTGTTTCAGACACAGGTGGCTGTGGATAGAAGGTGGGTAGAAAGTAAGTGGGGAGAATTCATATACAGGGAAATTGTAGAAAAATTGTGCTTTCCTTTTTAATACTATGGATGAAATAAGTATTTTCAGGGAAAATGTATGAATTCTATCCAGTCTAGAAGATATATGTTATTATAACTAAGAAAACTGTTAAGGCTTCTTGCTTGGGTATAAACCACTGTAGACAAGGTGTCTGGTATTTCTACTGCTCTGTAGTTCTCTTTCATTCTTTCTAGCTTTTTATTTTGGAAATATTCGAACTTTAAGAAATGTGAAAGGCAGTAAAATGAACCTCTTCATACCCTTTGCCAAGGTCTGTCCCTCCCCATCTCCCTCTCTTATATGTACATCCAGTTTTTTCTTGCAGAACCATTTCAAAATAACGAGGTGAACCTTTAAATATTTCAGCATGCTTTTCATAAGAATAAGAAAGGACTCTTATAGAACCACAACACTATTATAACACCTAACAAAATTAACATTAGTATCAATATTCAGATTATGCTAGGTTCAAAATGTTGTTTGTAGTGGGTTTTTTTTGTTTTGCTTTTCCAATTCAGGGTTCATTTAAGTGTCGCACATTGCATTTCTGTTTGTTTTTTTAATCTCGGTAAATTTCCCATCTCTTTTTGTTTTTTATAACACTGATCTTTTTAAAAAGAAGCCAGGCAAATTATCTTATTGAAGTTTGCACATTCTGGATTTGACTGAGTTATTTCCTCATGTTTAGGTTTATGCTAAAAAATTTTTTGCCAAAAATACTAAATGGGCCATGCTGTATATTTTCTTTTCATTTGATGGCACTTAAAGTTAGGTTGTCCCACTTTAGGTGACAATAAGTTGATCACTTGGTTAAGGTGGTGACTAATTGTGGGTACACTTTTAGTATTCTCTTCTTGGAAAGTTTTCAGGAAAAGAATCTTTAATAATTATTGTTGGTGTTGACTATTTCCCAAATTAAAAAAGAAAGGAAGAAAGAAAAATGAGTTTTCTTTTCATTAAAAATAAAAAAGGAAGGAAATGAGAGCACTCAGGTTTCACAGGACTACAAGAGTCCCCAGTTTTGTTTCTTTCTCCTCCCCAGGATCAAGGGTTTGGAACATCACTGCCTGTCTCACACTGTAGGCTGTGTTTAGCAATAAGGCAGTCTCTTGGCATGGTATCCAGGAACTCTATTTTAAGGTGTGTGTATGAAGTAATGACATTTTTAAATCCAGTGTGTGTGTTGTCCTGAACACAGTAGTCATTTTGGAAAGTTTTGTTTATAACCTTTGTTGAAATCTTCTTAGAATTTACATCAGAATCTGAGCTTATTCTTTGAATATCTTCAGCAGTGACTCATCTTCATCCTCTGAGGGTAAATTTGATTTTCATAAATAGCAAAAGACCTTTCTGTGCCAAATCTGATTAATAAGGTCATACTATTTCAGGAAGAAGAGAAGTATAACAGCAAAAATAAGACTGCTTTTCTTAAGAGGCTTATAAAATGTCAAACATTTACCAGTGTTGTGAGCAATGGACAGCACTACTGGATTTTAGTGGACTGATTCGTAAGTGACCTCTAAAGGCCAGCACTTGTTTTGCTCTTTAAAGTCTAGTACATTTACGAACACACCTCATACACTGTGCAGTCTCATTTCTTTGTACTCTAAAATGTATTCAGTGACCACTTTACCTTTTTCTAATTAGGACGTTTTGGAAGCTATTTGTCGACAGGCCATATTGTTGGTTGTTGTAGAGGAAACAGATATAGATATAGATACAGGTATAAATATAGGTGACTCAGCAGTGTTCCCTTGAATTGCCCCTCTAAAATCTGGTGGGAGAGATTAAACATGTGTACAAGTATCGTAACTGCTTTATTATGAAGTTGTTAGACTCAAACAGGAATAAGGCAGTTGAAACTGGGAACTGAGTTTGAGAAAATAGTGTGGATTCTGGCAGCTATAAGCCTCAGTTTATAAGACCTGCTCCGTGAGTCCCCAGCATTTCTCTAACCTTCTCTCCTACTGCTGCTCCCTTTGCTCACACAGTGGCTTCCCGGTATATTTAGTCACTTAATTTGCAAATATTTGTTGAGCCATGCACTGGTGTAGACCTGGGTATACAGCCGTGAGCAAACATGGAAAGATCACTGGTGCCATGCAGCTGACGTTCCAGCACAGAGGCAGTAGACATGGCAAATAATAAGTTGTGAATTATGGCAGAAGTGCAAAATGCTGTAGAAAAAGAAATAGGGGAAGGAGTCTGAGGAGGGGTGAAAGGTGCACTTTAAAATAGGGGGTCAGAGGCAGCCTCATTGAGAAGGTGACATTGGAGTTAAGAGTTATAGGAATTGAAATTGTCGTACAGATAGGAAGAAGAGCGTCTCAAACAAAGGAACATTCAGGAAGAAGGGCTAAGATGGGAGCATGCCTGGAACACTCACCCCATCACTGCAACCCTAACAGATGGGATGAGGAGAATGGTAGGAAATACTGTCAGAGAAATAACAGAGGAGCCAAAGCATAGAGGTTTTACAGCTGTTACCCTGAGTGAAAAGGACCCACACAGGTTATTAGCAGAAATGTAATGTGATCTTAGGCTTTTAAAAATGTGCCTGGTCACTGTGCCAAGAGTAGAAATCAGTAGGGCCAGGTTCTTAGAGGCAGGAGCCCATTCCCGCTAGGAGCTTGTTGCTGTAGTTCAAGTATTCTGGCTAGAGGACCACAAAGGGGGAGCCTCTGGGAACCAGAAAGTACCAGGGAGGTAGTGAAGAGTGAGGAGCTCAGGAAGGGGGCCCCACAAAGTTGTTAATGAACTCCTGGACTCACTCCCCAGCTGTGCATGTGTCTCTTATTCTAAACAGCAGACCAAACACTTGAGAATTTGTACCAAGTGATGAACCACTGTCCAGATTTGACACTGGCCAAAGGCCTCGGAAGCATGACTAACACTGAAACCACAATCCACAGAAGGCTGGTTGGAATGTGGAGCCTGAGTACAGCCCAGCTGATTGAATGCTAAAACAAAAATATCCAGGCCAGAATTACTCAGCATGTGAGGAACCTGAACATGTCAGCCCGCATGGGAGATGATCAAACAGATATCATTAGGAATGACAGCTGTTGGAATTATCTGAGATTTTAAAGCAGTTATTACTTCAAGAAGTAAGGGCGAACTGTTACAGTTGCCTCCTCTTCACCTTGTTGGTGAGGGAGGGATTCCTTTCCTAGATTTCTGAAGATGGCCAAACACAACATGATGTCTGACACTAGACAGGTATGATTGATAGCAGTTTCTTAGTCACATGTACTCACAGCCCAGAGGAAGCCACCCCATGGCACACAGGACCACATAGAGGTTGTGCTTGGGAACAGTGAAAAAACAAGAGTGTGGGAGGCAGGCTTGGTAGTGATAAGAGGGAAGTGTGCCCCCTGGTTCCTTAGGGAGGATGTGATTGGTTTTGTTTGAATAATTTCACGATCTGGCAGGAACCTGGAACCCTCTCCCCAGGAGTAAGTAGGAACGATGCCTAGTCTTCGTGATGAGGAGGGTTGTTTGTTTAGGGGACTTAATCCCTTGGAACAAAGCTGGGAGGAGAACTTGTGGTCAGGGCATTTGTGCTTCACCTTGCTTTCCTAGGTGTTAGGCAGCACATGATATTGAGCCTTAATTTTAGGCCTTACCCACATGAACAAATGGAAATATAGAAAGTTCCAGAATAGAGATGACAGAAGAAGGAGTGAACTTCACGATTAATCAATAGGAGTTAATCTCAGTAACAGAGAAACAAACAAAACCTGAGTAAATGGACTGAACCTCAGGGACCTATAGGACGATGCTGAAATGTTTAACATTTGTGTCACAGAGTCTCAGAAGGAAAGGAGAAAGAGTGTGGTTTAGAAAAAAATATTTAAAGAAGTAATGGCTGAAGATTTCACAAATTTGGCGAAAGACATAAACTAAGGATTTAAGAAGATGAGTGAACCCAAACAAGATAAACCCAAAGAAATCCAGGACCAGACATATTATAATCAAAATGCTTAAAACTAAAGACCAAATAATAATAATAATCATCTTTCAAGTCAAAGGAAAATAACACATTATTTATAGGGAAACAATGATTTGAGTGACTAGATTCTTCATGAGAAACAATGGAGTCCAGAAATAAGTGGAATGATATTTCTAAAGTGCTGAAAGGAAAGAACTGTCAACCCAGAATTCTGTATTAAGAGGAAATGTCCTTTAGGAGTGAAGGTGGAATGAGGATGTTCACAGATTAAGGAAAACTAGGAATTTACGGCCTGCAGATCAGTGTGGTATTGGGGAAAAGACAGACACATTGATTTGTGGAGCACAGCAGAATCCATAAACAGACCTGTGCAAATAGGGCTAGTTGATAATGGATAATTCACACAAGCAGTTCATGGAGAAAGTATGTGGTGGGAAAGTTGGACATCCATGTGCACAAGACAAGAGAAAGAAAAAAAGAAAGAACAAACCACCTCAACCTAAATCTCCCAATTTGTACAAAATGAACCCCAAATCATAAATTTAAATGTAAAAATCCATACAAATCTTTGAAGCTTCATGAAGCCAGAGACTGTCTCTCTCATTCCCACGGTTTGAAACCACAGGTCTGGTAGTCATCCATCGAGTATTACTAAACATGTAAATTATAGTCCTCCCTCAATATCAAGGGGAATTGGTTCCAGACCCCACTGTGGACACCAAAATCCGTGGAAGCTCAAATCCCTTATAAAATGGTGTAGTATTTGCACATAACCTATGCATATCCTCCTGTGTATTTTAAATCATCTCTAGATTACTTACAATAGGTCATACAGTGTAAATGGTAAGTATATAGTTACAAATACAATGTAAGGGCTATGTAAAGACAGTTGGCTCATGAATGACATGAATTTGAACTGCACAGGTTTACTTATATGCAGATATTTTTCAGTAAATATATTATCGGCCCTGTGAATTCGTGGGTTTTGCATCCATGGATTCAACCAACTATATATGGAAGTTTCTGCCCGAAGTTAGTTGAATCTGAGGATGTGAAACCCATGGATACAGAGAGCCAGCTGTATTCATTGTACCATACATCAGCATCAGCAGATTTTGGTATATGTGAGAGATCGTGGAACCATTACCCGCCCTGCATACCAAGAGATGACTATAGTTGCCAGCAAGACACAAATTCAAGTTTTGCTTTTTGGAACTTTCTGGAATTTTTTTTTTTTTTTTCTGAATACTTTTGGTTGGAGAACGTTGGATGAATCCTTGGGTTCGGAGGGCCAATTGTACTGCTCCTTAAAGAGATAGAACTAATTTAACTTCAAAGACTGGTTACACAAAGTAAACTGGAAATTTACCATTACAGGAATATTTTGTTTACTTCTACTGCATGTTTTTCTTCATTAAAATTCACCTTGTTGCTTTGTATATCCAAATTATGTAAGTAATGGGATTGAATTAATCAGTGATTTTGATTTGCCTCAGGTTGATGTCTATTGTTCTCATTTTTGTTTTATTTTTTCTTTTTTTTTTTTTTTTAATTAACAGTAACTTGGTATTTTAAGAAACCAGATTATTCATTTTTTTGAACAGCATATTACTTTCCTGTTGTCCAGCTGTACTCAAGATAGCAAAATTATTTGCATTTGAATATTCTATAGTGTTTATGTATCAAGTTAAATAACGAAGTTTTAAGAATCGCTTGAAGCAGTGTAGAAAGCAGATGCTGAGAGCAATTAAATGAAATATGTAAAAAGTTCATAAAGGAAGGCAGATTAATACTGCATGTGTAAATTAGGAAGGATGGCAGTTCATTTCTCCCATCTTGTAAAAATAAAACTGAATTTTCTTTTCACAAATCACCTATTTAGGTGACTGGTTTTTGACTCTTTGATGCCTGTAACATGCAAAATTGGGTGTGAACCATTCAGGCTTGCCCTCAGTGCATGCCCCGAGCGTTTTATCTTGTAAAGTACACATCCCAGTCTAATGATAACAAGAGAGCTTGTTTGGAGCAGTAAAATTAAAATTGTGTTTTTTTCATTTATACACACTGAATACACTTACCCACCCTCTCAGTAGTGGTAGTTGTGATTGAATGGCTGAGAGCAGCCATCTCTATGTGTGGGCAGAGTCCTGATTCGTGGGAAGAGCTCTGGGCTGAGCCTCTCAGGATTTGAATCCCGCCTCCCTCTCTAAACTGTTGTTAGGCAAGTTATTTCTGCACTTTCTATCTCAGTTTCTTCTTTTTGTAAAATGAAGATAATAATGTCTGTACCCACAGGGCTGTTGTGAGAATTGGTGAGGATAGTACATGTGCCTATAATATTACCTGGTACATTGTCAGCAGAGACGCTTTATTATTATTTGTATTGTTACTGAGTGATTGCTGTAATTTTTCTTCTTTTTAAAATGTCTTTAACAGCTCTACTAAGTTACAGTTGATGCACAATAAACTGCAAGTATTTTTAGCATGCAGTTTTAAGTTTTGACGTACGTACACCTGTGAAACGATAACCACAGTCAAAATAATGAACATATCCATCACCCCCCAAAAGTCTTTTTCATGCAACCACTGAACCAACTTTCTGAGACTGTAGGTTCGTTTTCATTTTCTAGAATTTTATATGAATGATATGATACATTATGTAATCTTTTCTTTGCCTGGCTTTCACTCAGCATTATTGATATCTTGGTATTCACTCATATTGTATGAGTTTCAGTAGTTAATTTTTTTATTGCTAATTGGTATCACATTGTATGGATATACCACAGTTTGATTATCTAGTCACATGTGGATAGACACTTGGCTTATTTCCAGTTTGGGGGTATATGAGTAAAGCTGCTGTCAACGTTTGTGTATAAGCCCTCGTATGGGCGTATGCTTTCAGCTCTCTTGGGTAAATGCTTAGGACTGGAATGACTTCATATGATAAAATGTATGTTTACAGTTTTAATAAACTGCCACAGTGGCTTCTGGGTTGGTTGGACCAGACGTCTGTGAGATTTCCCACCAGCAGTAATGAGAATTCCTGTTTCTTTTGCATCCTCATTGATGCCTGGTAAACTCACCGTTGCTTAGTATAGTTTCAGTCCTTCTCATGGATGTGTGGTATCTCATTGTGGTTGTAATTTCCATTTCCCTAATGTCTAATGATGTTGAGCATCTTTTCATCTACTTACTTGACATTTATATTTCTTCTTTGATGATACATCTGTTCAAATCTTTTACCTATTTTTAACTGTTTTTTTTTTGAGTACTGAATTTTGAGTTGTTCCTGAGTGTTCTTATTATCGAGTATTATAGATATGTCCTTTTTCAGAATTATGCTTTGAAAATACTTTGTTTCCATCTGTGACTTGACTATTATCGCCTTAGTTCTTTCAAAGAGCAGAAGGTTTTAATTTTTTTTTAAGCAGTCAAATATTTTATTCAATCCTTTTTATTCCTTACAATACCTATACTTTCAAAACTTGAGAAGCCAATAGAAAAGGAAATAATAATCAATATAGCTAAGAACTTTTGACTCCTTGAGGCATTTTAAGAAAAACTTCTGACTCACTGATATATTCTAAAAGAATCTAAACTACAGCCTTGGCTTCTGCTTTTATACTAACTTTTTTTTTTAATTGAGATACAGTTAACATACAATAAACTGCATATATTTAGAGCGTACAATTTGGTATCCCAATCTCCCAATTCATTTCCCCCCAACCCTCCCCACTTTCCCCACTTGGTGTCCATATGTTTGTTCTCTACATCTGTGTCTCTATTTCCGCCTTGCAAACTGGTTGATTTGTACCATTTTTCTATAGTCCACATGTATGTGTTAATATATGGTATTTGTTTTTCTCTTTCTGACTCACTTCACTCTGTATGACAGAAGGCTTTAATTTTTATGAAGTTCGACTTATCACTTTGTTCTTTCATGGATTGTGATTTTGGTGTTGTATCTAAGAAATCTTTGCCTAAACCAAAGTCATGTTTTTCTCCTATGTTTTATTCTAGAACTTCTATAGTTTTTGGTAAATATTTAGATCTGTAATCCATTTTGAGTCGGTTTTTGTATATGGTGTGAGGTATGGATTGATGTTGTTTTTACATAAAGACATCTGATTATTCCAGCACCATTTGTTGAAAAGATTGTCCTTTTTCTTTCATTTGTCTTTGCATCTTTCTCAAAAATGAGATGTCTGTATATGTGTTGGTTTATATCTGGACTCTTTTCTATTCCATTAATTTGTCTTGATATTAATACTATACTGTCTTAATTACTGTAGCATTAAAATAAATCTAGAAATCAGGTAGTGTTAGGCCTCTTGTCAAAATTGTTTTGTCTAATTTAGGTGCTTTGCACTTCCATATGAATCAGCATGTCAATTTCTATAAAAATACCCTGCTGGGATTTTGATTGAGATTAGTTTTTAATCTGTAAATCAATTTGTGGAGACTTGATATCTTGGCATTAATGACTCTGCAGACCCATGAACACAGTATGTCTTTATTTTGTTAGGTCTTTCATTTCTCTCTACAATTTTTTAATGTTCTGTATATATGCAAAATAATAAATTAAGTTGGCCAATAATGTTGTACGGTTCTTTTCTGTCTTTATTGTTTTTTTCTCTACTTATTCTATCAATTATTGACAGACAGGAATTTAAACCTCCAACTGTAACTGTGAATTTTTCTATTTCTCTTTTCAGTCTATTAGTATTAGCTTCATGTATTTCAAGGCTCTGTTATTAAAGTGCATAAATATTTAGTTTTGTCATGTTTCATGATGAATTGAGCCTCTTTATCATTTTAAAATAATCTTTTTTATTCATTGTAATTCTCTTTGCTGTGAAATCTACTATGCCTGATACTTATGTAGCTACTTCAGCTTTTTTTTTTGACTAGTGTTAGCCTGTTATACTCTCTCCCATCCTTTTGTTCTGAACCTATTTGTGTCTTTTTATTTAGAGTATATTTCTGGTAGGCAGCATATTGTTGGGTCTTGCTTTTTCACTTTATCTCCCAACTGAGGCTATTTACATTTAGTGTGATCCATGTTGTTACATATGAATCTCTCATTTTCTTATTTCCTACATGTTCTGTTTTTGTTCCCCTTTTTCTTTTGGCCGTTATTTGGATTAATTGAATATTTTTTATGATTCTATTTTATTTCCTTTATTGACTTACTATTAAAGTGCACTTGTTTTCCTCTAACCTTTGTCCTGTTGCTGTTATGCACTTTACTTTTTACATAGGTTATAAACCCATATTGCATAGTTAATTACTTTTGTTAAATAATCAATTATTCTTTAAAGAAATTTAAGTGTAATATGTTTCTAGGAATTTTTCCTTTCCTTGCTTATTTTGTTGGTGTATAGTTGTTCTCAGTAGTCAGTTATGATCCATTGTATTTCTGTGGTATCTGCTATGACATCTCTTCCATTTCTGATTGTATTATTTAGGTCTTTTCTCTTTTCCTTGGTGAGTCTCACTAAAGGTTTATCTTTTCAAAAAACTGGCTCTTAGTTTCATTGATCTTTTCTGTTGTCTTTTTAGTCTCTATTTCATTTATTTCTGCTCTGGCCTTTGATTTTTCCTTTCTTCTACTAACTTTGGTCTTCTTTTGTTCCTTTTCTAATTCCTTGAGGTTAAAGTTAGTTGTTTGAGATCTTTATTGTTTTTTTTTAATGCTTTGAGAACTTTTATTGAGATATAATTGACATACAATAAACTGCATGTATTTAAAGTGTACAATTTGATATTTTTTTCTTACTAGCTTTGTTGTCTCTTGAGGTACACATTTATTGCTATGAACTTCCCTATTGTAACTGATTTTCTTGCATCCTCTATAAGTTTTGATATGTTAAGTTTCCATTTTCCTTTGTGTCAGATATTTTTTAAATTTCTTCTTTGACCCATTGGTTGTTCTAGGGGAATGTTGTTTAATCACGTTATTTTTTTGAATTTTTCAACTTTCTTCTTGTAATTGATTTCTAGTTTCATACCATTGTGTTTGAAAAAGATGCTTCGTATGATTTTGGTCTTCTTAAGTTAATTGATTTGTTTTGTAGTCTAACAGATGATTTACCTTGGCGAATGTTTTATATGTGCTTGAGAAGAAAGTGTATTCTATAGTTTTTGGATGGAAGGTTCTGTATATGTCTAAGTCCATCTGATCTAACGTGTCTTTTAAGGCCAGTATTTCCTGATTGATTTTATGTCTGGATGATCTATCCATTGATGAAAATGGGGTGTTAAAATTCCCTGCTACTATTGCTGTCTGTTTCTCCCTTTAATTCTGTTAATATTTCCTTTATATATTTAGGTGCTTCTGTGTTGGGTGCATAAATATTTACTAACATTATATTCTTTTGTTGGATTGACCTATACAATGACCGTCCTTGTCTCTTATTACAGTCTTTGTCTTAAAGTCTTCTTTTGTCTGATGTAAGTATAGCTAGCCCATCGTTCTTTTGGTTTGTATTTACATAGAATACTTTTTTTTATCCACTTGCTTTTGGTCTGTATGTCCTTTCATCTGAAGTCTTTTGTACACAGCATATAGATGGGTCTTTTTTTTTTTTTTTAATCCATTCAGCCATTCATTGTCTTTGGAGATTTAGTCCATTTACACTTAGAGTAATTATTGCTCCATTTTGTTAACTGTTTTCTGGCTGTTTTGTAATCCTTTGTTCCTTTCTTCTACTCTTTGTGATTTGGTGATTTTTTTTTTTTTTTTTTTGTAGTGGTATGCTTGGATTCCTTTCTCCTTATGGTTTATGTATTTACTCTAGGTTTTTGTTTTGTGGTTGCCATGAGTCTTACATAAAACAACTTATATTTATAACAGTGTTTTAAGTTGTTTTAAGTTGATATCAACTTTGGTTTGAATACATTCTAAATCTCTACATTTTTATTCTTCCCACACATTTTATGTTTTTGGTGTCACATTTTACATCTTTTTATCTTGTATATGCATTAACAAATTATTATCGTTATAATTATGTTTACTATTTTTGTCTTTTAACTTTCACATTAGCTTTATGAGTTATTATCCTACTATCTTTGCAACATTATGTTATTCTGAGTTTTATTATATATTTACCTTTACTAATAAGATTTATACTTTCATATATTTTCCTGCTACTAAATAGTGTCATTTCATTTCAGCTTAAAGAAGTTCCTTTAATACTGTTTTTGTATGGCCAGTCTAGTTGTGATGTATACCTTTAGCTTTTACTTGTCTGAAAAACTCTTTATCTTGCCTTCAGTTCTGGAGGACAACTTTACCATGTGTAGTATTCTTGATTGGAAGTTTTTCAAATATGTTGTGCTACTCCCTTGTGTCCTGCAAAGTCTCTGCTACAAAATCTGCTCCTGGTCTTAATGGGGATTCTCTTGTATGTAGCAAGTTGTTTTTCTTTTGCTTCTTTTGAGATTCTCTCCTTGTCTTTTTAACTTTTGCCACTTTAATTATAATGTGTCTTGGTGTCTTTCTTGGTTTATCTTTTTTAGAATTCTCTGGGCTTCCTGGATCTTGTTGTCTTTTTTATCCTCTAGGTTAGGGACATTTTTAGTCATTATTTTTTCATATAAGTTTTCTGCCCTTTATTCATTCCCTTCTCCTTCTGGGACCCCTGTAATGGGAATATTGATACGCTTAATATTGTCCCATAAGTCTCTTAAACTTCACTCTTTTCCTTTCTTTTTTCTTTTTTGTTTCTTCGATTGGATGAGTTCCACTGCCTTGTCTGTGAGTTCCCTGATCCTTTTTTCTACTTAATCTAGCCTGTTGTCGAACCCCTCTATTGTATTTTTCATTTCAGTTATTATATTCCTTAACTTTGTCACTTCTGTTTGCACTGTCTTAAATTTTCTGTCTCTTTGTGGGAATTCCTTTTTGTTCATGCATTCTTCTCCTGTCCTCAGTAAGCATTTTTATGACTTATTTTAAATTCTTTTTCAGATAAACCGCTTGTCTTTGTTTCACTAAAATCTGAGGTTTTATCTTAACTGTTTTTTTGGAATATATTCCCATGTTTCTTTCTTTTCCTTGACTCTTAGTTGAGTTAGTTTTTATGCATTAGATAAAACAGTCATCTCTCCCAGTCTTGGAGATAAACCTTATTGTTTAGCCCTGCCCTAGCTCTTTTTTGTCTATCAAACTTTTGGTTTTGTGCAAGCATCCTGCTTTATTCTTAGTGGCTGTCAGTAGTTGATGGTGTGCCCAGGACCTGTCAGTGTCTCAAAGGGGAGGATCTCAGCAGCTGAATCCAGGCTGATTGGAAGCCAGACCCTCAGGCAGGAGCTTTTAAGGTATGCAAACCATACTTCTTTCAGGCAAAGACTGGGAGATGGGCATTTCTGTTTACTCCCTCTACCCTGACCCTTTGGGTTATAGCCATTTCAGTTCAGAAGTGTTTCTTTGTTTGCTGTTGTCCTTTTGAACCATTAACACAAGACCAGCTGGTCAACAGATCCAGGCTATCAAGGGATGTGTCCTCTAGGCGGCAGCTACAAAAGCTGGGGTGACAGATGTGTGCACAAGGTTCTTTCTCAGAGACAACAGCAGCCTGGGGCAGGGCAGATGGAGGGTGGGAAGATGGCACCTCCCAGCTTCCTTGTCTCTAGAGAAGATTGTAGTAGGCCCTTTGATGTGTGTTTAGTTAGAAGCTTCCCCTTCAGGCCCAGCTATGAAGGTGAGCTAATTGGCCTCTTTCACAGAAATCCTAGGCTTTTTATTCAGCTACATCTACACTCTGCCATGGGGTATATAGCTGGTTAAAAACTCTCTGTTTGTTACAGTCTGGTGGGACCCATGAATGTAAGCTCCATTGACTTCCAGAACCTAGTGTTCAAGGGGTATCTCCAAGGTGGCAAAAATCAAGGTGCAGAAATCAGGGTGCCAGATTTGTGTATACAAGCTCATTTTCAGAAGATTCTGGTGACTTGGAGTGAGGCAGAGGTGCAGTGCAAAGATAGCTCCCAGTGGTGTCAGCTGTCTTTAGTTAGTATCTCAGTAGGCCTCTAGGTGTGTATTGAATTAGATGCCTGTTCTTTGGACTGAAGCTTTAAGATAAGCAAATAGGCCTCTTTCACAGAAAGACTGGGCACTTTTCAGGCAGCTGCTTCTGTGCTGGCTTTGGTCGGGGTAGCCAGGTGAGTCTGTGAGAGCCCAGAACTGCTTCTCAGTTTATTATAGCTGTCACTCTCGTTGACAGGAGCCTGTTGATTTTCAAAGGTAGATATTTTGGGGTTTCATCTCTCAGTGCAGGGCTTAAAAGTTGGCATGCCTGGTGTGGGATTCAAATGCTTTGCTCCTCAGGGAGGAGCTTGGATTTTTGAATTCCCTCTGGATTGTGTGTCACTGTGCTGGCGGTGGGGTTAATGGTGAGACTGTGCCTCAATCTCTCTTACTTGTTTCAATGTGGGTTTTTTCCTAACTTGCTCAATGTGGAGGAAATGCTCACGATGTTGTTCCTTATTTAGCAATAAATTTTGTGTGTCTATGGAAAGAGGTAAGTTCCAGATCCTCCTATGTTGTTATCTTGAACTAGAACTCAGTTGCATTATTTTTGTCAAATGATTGAAAGGATAATCACAAAAGTTGTATACACCCAGACTGATTGTTGCTATTTTTCCATTCACTGAAGTCGTCCCAAACTACTTCCAGGATCTGTTACCTACAAAGATGAAATCAAACTTAAGGGTACCAATCTTAAAAGGCATTTTGGCATGGGCATTTGAAAGGACCACCTTTCCTTTGAAACAGATTCACCAATGTTTATAGTTATTTGTAACTCACAGATGTGCACCATCTGTCGTGGTGGTTGAACCAAAATAACGTCCTGCTTACATTCAGATTTCTTATCTTTGTTTGTAAAATTGTCTGTTATTAAATAAGCTTTTTGCATGTAGGATTACACTGCTAAACTAGGATGTATTTTTATAGTCACACGTCTCGCTTTTCACTTTTTTCATTTTATAGTGGCACTTTGTGAGTATACTCTTTTGATCACTAGTTATGGCAACCTTTAGTGGCAGCCCTTTGGTTGATCCTACTGTGTGTAGCCAATAGCCAGCAGCCAGTTTCGTTCTTTTCCTACACTTTCTTCCCCTTGTCTTCTACCTTCTGCTATCTCTCTCCTGATATCTCACTGTCAGGAAAATCACCTGCTCCTTCCACCATGCCTCCTCCAGTGGAGAAATCTTGAACTACCCCATCCGTAGAGCCCATGTCCCTTTGAGGAAGTCTTCTGTGAGAGGAAGTGTAATCTCAGTTAATAAGGAAGTAATGGTATAGCTTTAAAATTTAACTCCTAGAGTATTTGAACACAAAAGTAATATTGCTGTTTTTTTTTAAAAGAAGACATATAATCACTAGTAATGAATGATTAGAGATAAAAATAATAATGGGAGGCAGTTTGGAACAGTTTCAAAGTTGAATTAATCTTTTAGAAATTGACAGATTTCTTAAAAGCAATTCCTTATGTTGTCTGATGTCACATAATTTTGATGAAAACAATAGGGAGATATTAGTCCCAATAAGTAATTATTGGATTTTTTTTTGACATACAGTAAACTGCATATATTTAAAGTGTACAATTTGATATTTTTTTTCTTATTAGTAATGTATATATGGCAATCCCAATCTCCCAGTTCATCCCACCCCAACCTCCCCCCCAACCCCCCGCTTTCCCCACTTGGTGTCCATATGTTTGTTCTCTACATCCGTGTCTTTATTTCTGCCTTGCAAATTGATTTGTACCATTTTTCTATATTCCACATATATGTGTTAATATACATTTGTTTTCCTCTTTCTGACTCACTTCACTCTGTATGACAGTTTCTGCATCCATCCATGTCTCTACAAATGTCCCAATTTTGCTCCTTTTTATGGCTGAGTAATATTCCATTGTATATATGTACCACATCTTCTTTATCCATTCATCCATCTGTTGATGGACATTTATGTTGCTTCCATGACCTGGCTATTGTAAATAGTGAGGCAATGAACATTGGGGTGCGTGTGTCTTTTTGACTTATGGTGTTCTCTGGATATATGCCCAGTAGTGGCATTGCTGGGTCATATGGTAACTCTGTTTTTAGTTTTTCAAGGAACCTCCATGCTATTCTCCATAGTGGCTGTATCAATTTACATTCCCACCAACAGTGCAAGAACATTCTCTTTTCTCCACACCCTCTCCAGCATTTACTGTTTGTAGATTTTCTGATGATGTCCATTCTAACCAGTGTGAGGTGATACCTCATTGTAGTTTTGATTTGCATTTCTCTAATAATTAGTGATGTTGAGCAGCTTTTCATGTGCCTCTTGGCCATCTGTATGTCTTCTTTGGAGAACTGACTATTTAGGGCTTCTCGGTTGTTTGTTTTTCTGATATTGAGCTTAATGAACTATCTGTATATTTTGGAGATTAATCCTTTATCTATTGATTCATTTGCAAATACTTTCTCCCATTCTGAGGGTTGTCTTTTCATCTTGTTTATAGTTTCCTTTGCTGTGCAGAAGCTTTTAAATTTCATTAGGTCCCACTTATTCATTTTAATTTTTATTTCCATTACTCTAGGAGCTGGATCAAAAAAGATCTTGCTGTGATTTATGTCAATGAGTGTTCTTCCTGTGTTTTCCTCTAAGAGTTTTATAGTGTCTGGCCTTAACATTGAGGTCTTTAAACCATTTTGAGGTTTCTTTTGTATATGGTGTTAGGGAGTGTTCTAATTTTATTCTTTTACGTATAGCTGTCCAGTTTTCCGAGCACTACTTATTGAAGAGGCTGTCTTTTCTCCACGGTCTGTCCTTGCCTCCTTTGTCATAGATTAGCTGATCATAGTTTATCTCTGGGCTTTCTATCCTTTCCATTGATCTATATTTCTGTTTTTGTGCCAGTACCATATTGTCTTGATTGCTATAACTTTGTAGTATAGTCTGAAGTCAGGGAGTCTGATCCCTCCAGCTCCATTATTTCCCCCTCAAGATTGTTTTGGCTCTTCAGGTCTTTTGTGTCTCCATACAGATTTTAGGATTTCTTGTTCTAGGTCTGTGAAAAATGCCATTGGTAATTTGATAAGGATTTCATTGAATCTGTAGATTGCTTTGGGTGGTATGGTCATTTTTACAATGTTGATTCTTCCAATCCAAGAACATGGCACATCTCTGCTTCTGTTCGTGTCATCTTTGATTTCTTTCATTAGTGTCTTACAGTTTTCTGAGTATAGGTCTTTTATCTCCTTAGTTAGGTTTTTTCCTAGGTATTTTGTTCTTTTTTTTTTGCAGTGTTGAATGGGATTGTTTCCTTAATTTCTCTTTCTGATCTTTCATTGTTAGTGTATAGAAATGCAAGAGATTTCTGTGTGTTAATTCTGTATCCTGCAACTTTACCAAATTCATTGATTAGCTCAAGTAGTTTTCTGGTGGCATCTTTAGGATTTTCTATGTGTAGTATCATGTCACCTGCAAACAATGACAGTTTTCCTTCTTCTTTTCCAATTTGGATTCCTTTAATTTCTTTTTCTTCTCTGATTGCTGTGGCAAGAAATTCCAAAAACTATGTTGATAGTAGTGGAGAGAGTGGACATCCTTGTCTTCTTCCTGATCTTAGAGGGAATGCTTTCAGTTTTTCACCATTGAGAATGATGTTGGCTGTGGGTTTGTTGTATATGGCCTTTATTATGTTGAAGTAGGTTCCCTCTGTGCCCACCTTTTGGAGAGTTTTTATCATAAATGGGTGAATTTTGTCAAAAGCTTTTGTCAAAGCATCTATTGAGATGATCATGTCATTTTTATCCTTCAATTTGTTAATATGGTGTAACACATTGATTTCTTTGCGTATATTGAAGAATCCTTGCATTACAGGGATAAACCCCTCGTGATCATGTTGTATGATCCTTTTAATGTGTTGTTGGATTCTCTTTGCTAGTATTTTGTTGAGGATTGTTGCATCTAAATTCATCAGTGATATTGGTCTGTAATTTTATTTTTTTGTAGTATCTTTGTCTGGTTTTGGTATAAGGGTAATGGTGGTCTTATAGAATGAATTTGGAAGCGTTCCCTCCTGTGAAATATTTTGGAAGAGTTTGAGAAGAATGGGTGTTAGCTCTTCTCTAAGTGTTTGATAGAATTCACCTGTGAAGCCATCTGGTCCTGGACTTTTGTTTGTTGGAAGATTTTTAATCACGGTTTCAATTTCACAATTCATGAAATTGTGATTGCTCTGTTCATATTCTCTATGTCTTCCTGATTCGGTCTTAGAAGGTAATACCTTTTTAAGAATCTGTCCATGTTTTCCAGGTTCTCCATTTTATTGGCATATAGTTGCTTGTAGTAGTCTCTTGTGGTGCTTTTTATTTCTGCGGTGTCTGTTGTAACTTCTGTTTCATTTCTAATTTTATTGATTTGATTCCTCTCCCTCTTTTTCTTGATGAGCCTTGCTAAAGGTTTATCAGTTTTGTTTATCTTCTCAAAGAATCAGCTTTTAGTTTTACTGAGTTTTGCTGTTGTTTTCTTTGTTTTTGTTTCATTTATTTCTGCTCTGATCTTTATGTTTTCTCTGCTTCTACTAACTTTGGGTTTTGTTTGCTCTTCTTTCTCTAGTTTCTTTAGGTGTAAGCTTAGATTGTTTATTTGGGATGTTTCTTGTTTCTTGAGGTAGGATTGTATTGCTCTAAAATTCCCTCTTAGAACTGCTTTTGCTGCATCCCATAGGTTTTGGATTGTTGTGTTTTCATTGTCATTTGTCTCTAGGTATTTTTTGATTTCCTCTTTGATTTCTTCAGTGATCTCTTGGTTATTTAGTAGCATATTGTTTAGCATCCATGTGTTTGTGTTTTTTACAGTTTTTTTCCTGTAATTGATTTCTAATCTCATAGCACTGTGCTCAGAAAAGATGCTTGTTATGATTTTAATTCTCTTAAATTTACCAAGGCTTGATTTGTGGCCCAAAATGTGATCTATCCTGGAGAATGTTCCATGTGCACTTGAGAAGAACGTGTAATCTGCTGGTTTTGGATGTAATGTCCTATAGATACCTCTTAAATTTAGCTGGTTTATTGTGTCATTTAAAGCTTGTATTTCCTTATTAATTTTTTGTCTGGATGATCTATCCATTGGTGCAAGTAGGGTGTTAAAGTCACCCACTACTATTGTGTTACTGTTGATTTCCTCTTTTATAGTTGTTAGCATTTGCCTTATGTGTTCAGTTGCTCCTATATTGGGTGCATATATGTTTATAATTGTTATCTCCTCTTCTTGGATTTATCCCTTGATCATCATGTAGTGTCCTTTCTTGTCTCTTGCAGTATTTTTTATTTTAAAGTCTATGTTATCTGATACAAGTATCGCTGTTCCAGCTTTCTTTTGATTTCTATTTGCATGGAATATCTTTTTCCATCACCTCACTTTCAGTCTATATGTGTCCCTAGGTCTGAAATGGATCTCTTGTAGACAGCATATATATGGGTCTTGTTTTTGTATCCATTCAGCCAGTCTGTGTCTTTTGGTTGGTGCATTTAATCCATTTACATTGAAGGTAATTATTGATATGTATGTTCCTATTACCATTTTCTTAATTGTTTTGTTGTTGTTGTTGTAGGTCCTTTTCTTCTCTTATGTTTCCTGCTTAGAGAAATTCCTTTAGCATTTGTTGTAGGTCTGGTTTGGTGGTGCTGAATTCTCTTAGCTGTTGCTTGTCTGTAAAGCTTTTCATCTCTCTTGAATGTGAATGAAATCCTTTCTGAGTAGACTATTCTTGGTTATAGGTTCTTCCCTTTCATCACTTTAAATATATCTTGCCCTTCCTTCTGGCTTGCAGAGTTTCTGCTGCGAAATCAGCTGTTAACCTTATGGGGGTTCCCTTGTATATTATTTCCCATTTTTCCCTTGTTGCTTTTAATAATTTTTCTTTGTCTTTCATTTTTGTCAATTTGACTACTATATGTCTTGGTATGTTTCTCCTTGGGTTTATCCTGCCTGCGACTCTGTGCATCCTGGACTTGGGTAGCTATTTCCCTTCCCATGTTAGGTAAGTTTTCAACTACGATCTCTTCCAGTATTTTCTTGGTTCTTTTCTCTCTGTCTTTTCCTTCTGGTACCCCTGTAATGTGAAAGTTGGTGTGTTTAACGTTGTCCCAGAGGTCTCTTAGGCTGTCTTCATTTCTTTTCATTCTTTTGTCTTTATTCTTTTCTGCATTAGTGATTTTCACCATTCTGTCTTCCAGGTTACTTAGTCGTTCTTATGCCTCAGTGATTCTGCTATTGGTTCCTTGTAGTGTATTTTTCATTTCAGTCATTGTATTGTTTATCTTTGTATGTTCTTTGATTCTTCTAAGTCTTCGTTTAACTTCTCTTGCAATTTTTTGATCTTTGCCTCCAGTCTGTTGTCAAAATCCTGGATCATCTTCACTATCATTATTCTGAATTCCTTTCCTGGAAGGGTGCCTATCTCCACTTCATTTGGTTGTTTTTCTGGGGTTTTATCTTGTCCCTTCATCTGGTACAGAGTCCTCTGCCTTTTCATTTTCTCTATCTTTCTGTAGCTGTGGTTTTCAGTTCCATAGAACGAAATACTGCTGATACTGCTTGATACTGCTGTCTGCCCTTTTGTGGAGGAAGCTATCTAAGAGGCTTGTGGCACTTCCTGATGGGAGGGACTGGTGGTGGGTAGGGCTGCATGTTGCTTTGGTGGGCAGAGCTCATTAAAACTTTAATCTGCTTGTCTGCCAATGGGTGGGGCTGCGTTCCCACCCTGTTGGTTGTTTGGCCTGAGCTGACCCAGCGCTGGAGCTTACAGGCTCTTTGGTGGGGCCAATGGCAGACTCCACGAGGGCACAAGCCAGTGAGCACTTCCTAGAACCCCTGCCACCAATGTCCCTGTTTCCACGATGAGCCACAGCTAACCCCACCTCTTCAGGCAACCCTTCAACACCAGCAGATAAGTATGGTTCAATTTCCTATGCGGTCACTGCTCCTTCCCCCTGGGTCCTGGTGCACACACTACTTTTTGTGTGCCCTTCAAGAGTGAAGTTTCTTTTTCCCCCAGTCCTGTGGTGGTCCTACAATCAAATCCCCCTGGCCTTCAAAGTCTGATTCTCTGGGGATTCCTCCTTCCATTGCCGGACCGCCATGTTGGGAAGCCTGACATGGGGCTCAGAACCCTCATTCCAGTGGGTCATCTTCTGTGGTATGAATGTTCTCCAGTTTGTGAGTCACCCACCCAGCGGTTATGGGATTTGATTTTATCACGATTGTGCCCCTCCTACTGTCTCATTGCAGCTTCTCCTTTGTCTGTGATGTGGAGTGTCTCTTTTGGTGAGTTCCAGTGTCTTTCTGTTCATGTTTGTTCAGCAGTTAGTTGTAATTCCAGTGGTCTTGCAAGAGAGAGTGAGCACAGGTCCTTATACTCTGCCATCTTGAACCGTCTCCTCTTCAAAAGTGGCAATAAGTAATTATTGTTAATGGTTTGATGCCTGTCATTTCAGATTTTTAAAGTGCATCTAACCAATGTATTATTACAGATCTATGTAGATTTTTTTCTCCTAAAAGTATGATCATATTATATACATTTTGTTCTGTGACTTGCTGTTTTTGATTTTATGGTATATTTTAGATATCTCTCCTGCCTGTTTTATTTATAAGTCTAGTATAGAAAAACTTCTGGTGTTTCACCATAAAGCATTCTCCTGGCTTTAACTCTGAGATATGTATCCATAATCCTATAAAAGAAATATGTTGACATATTGGTAGTGTTGAATATTTTGATACTTGTATTATTTAAGTAGATTTTCTATTATTGAGAGATTCTAGTTTTATTGGAACGAACTGCTCTGGTAATGGTATATTATTCTTTAATGGTTAATGATTCTTCTGGGTTATGTATGCCTATATTGAAATGGTAGTTTTTGCATTCATTTTTATAGAAGAGATTAGTTTGAAGTGTTGTTTCATATGTTATCTTGTGAAATTTTGGTATCAGTTAAATATTAGCATCCTAAAAATGATTTGGAAGTCTTATTAATTACTTGCTTTCTAGGATACTTGAAATAATACTGGCATAAAATAATACCCTTGAAATTTTGTATTAATTTTACTTTTGTGTCCTGATATATTTTGACATTTTTAAATTCCCTTTTAATAGTTGGCAATTCTTGGCAAATATAATTACCCAGATTTTTAGATATACTGACATAGACTTGTATATCGTATGTTCTTATTATTCTTTTAATTTCCTTTCATATTTGGTTGTTGGCCCTTATTAATTCCTTAATTTGTATTTTTGTTCTCTTTCTTCTGATTTGCTTTTCCACAGAACAAAGGCTTAGGTTTATGAGGTTCCCCCCCACCTTTTACTGTTTTTTTCTTTTCTAATTTATTATCTCCTGCTTTTGTGATAATTGGTTCTACCTTTTCTTTGTGTCAGTGTTTTCATTGCTCTTTTTTAACTTAAAAAGTTAAATACTTACTTGGTTTAACTTCACTCTTAGTGATGAAAAAGTTTGCATTTTAAAGCTAAGTTTAGATGTTTAGAATTCGTTTTCATATAGCACTTATTTTCTCTATTTACATTTTATTCTTATTTAATATTAACCAAAGAGTAGGGTTTTTGTGTGTTTTTTATTTGCTTGTTTTTTGTTTTTGTTTTTTAGATTCCTAGAAAGTAAAGGTATTTTCTATTAACAATTTCTAGTTTCATTATATTCAGATAATGTTTTCTGTAGGACTACTGTTAGAAAGTGATTGCAGTTTCATTTTATATAAGAAATGCGTTGGCCAGTATGTTTAAATACATTCCTTGGCCTTTGAAAAGGAAGTATCCTTTTTGTTTTTAAGATTTAGATGCAGTTTTATATTGTATATTTTATTAATTACATTGTTTTCTAGTTTTTCTGTATTTGATCTGTTAAAGTGGAGAGAGGTATGTTAATGTATCCACTGCTATGATATTTCTGTCAGTTTCTTGGTTTTTTTTTTTTTTTTTCCTCAGGTTTTCTTGTGTACTTAACCCTGTAACTACTCAGGGGTTAGGGGTGCCAACCCCCCATGCAGTCAGAAACTGCATATAACTGCATAGTTGGCCCTCCATATGCATGGTTCCTTATCCACAGATTCAGCCAACCATGGATCATGTAATACTGTAGTACACATTTATGGGGAAAAAAATCCTTGTATAAGTGGACCCACACAGTTCAAACCTATGTTGTTCAAGGGTCAGCTGTATTTCAATTTCAATTTCAATTTCTTGGTTTTTTGGTGCCTAAAGATGTCATGTGTATTTTCATTATGGTTTATACCACTTCATCAGTATGACATACCCCTGTTTTCCCATTAAATGTTTTTACCTTCTGTTTTACCTGGTTGTGATACTGTGCACCCCTAATTCAGTTGAGCATGATTTGCCTGATGTGTCTTAGTCAGGCTTTTATTTTCTACATTTAAGTTGCTTTAAGTGTGTATCTTATAGACATCATACAGTTTGTAGATGCTATACAATGAATTCTTCTAAGAGGTAATTTTATCCTGTTTTTCACATTCTTTATTTCATGAAGAAAATCCCATAGTAAATATGTTTCATAGGCCCAGCGTCTTTCAGACTTGTTTCTTGCCCAGCTCTTCTTCAAGTAATTGTTCTTGATTTTTGCCAGTGCATGTTGTGCCAGATTTTATTTCTATGGTACTGTGCATAGGTTCAGTATTTCTTTATATTTTTATGTACAGCTAATATAAAGATATTTCTTTAAAAGAAAGTTTTGTGTTTAATTACATGCAGTTTTCTTTGGGTGTGACATTAGCAAAGTCAGCCAGTTATCTTTATGAAGTTTCTCGAAAATAATCTTAGTCTGCTGGTGTGGCATGATTGCTTATATTAGGCAGTTATTAGATGTTGAAAACAATTTCTTATGTAATTATACTGTCCTTAACTTTTTCCAAGTTTTGAAAATATTGATAACATTATGAGAGCCAGTACTAACTTATGGGGGTACATAAAGAAAATTCATATTTGATACTGGCTCTGGCTGTTATTTTTGCCCTTGCATGAAAAGATTATTTAAAACTTTTAAAGAGTGTGAAGCTGTGCTTTAAGGAAGCTATTTTGGTACTAGTCTCAAAGGACAAATTGCTATTCCTTTCCCACCCTAATGAAACTAGGTCACTGGCTTTTGGCACATCTCCATGATGTGAGATTTATTTGATGTTTAAGTGCGCTGTCTAGAAATAGTGATGCAATGTCAGCAAGGCCCCTTTTCCTTTCATGAACATAATTTCCAGTGCCCTGGAATTAATTTATTTCTTGACCTGTTAATAGTTACACTTGGTCATGAACATTTCAGAGGCAGAGGAAGTGTCTGGAAATGGTCATAGTCACCCTGTTAGATGATAAATTACGGGGTTTCTGTTCGGCTTGAAGATTTGGCTTGTTGAAACAGTTGATATTTTATGAAAAGCAAGGAGCTATTTATTAAGCAAACTTTTACCTAATGCCATGGTAGGATTTGCTAGCTCAAGGGGTTGAGAAAACTCATCTGATATATGTATTTTTGAATTCTATTTTACTATGGCCAACTTTAAGCATCATCAGGTTCCCTGTTTCATTCACTAGCCAGTAGCAAGTACTTGAAAAATAAGGAGTAACCATAGGACTCCTCTAAAATTATTTGTAGGTTCTGAAATACCTGATGTTTAAAATGAGCTACTTTGAAATCAGTTATATATTATTTCAGTGTTTGAGAAAGAGATTGAGAAAACCTCACTGAGTGTGGACTCGAGTGGGTTTATGGCTTGCCTCTCTGTGCTTTCATCTCCTAATCCATAAAGTGTGATGATCGCATTGAGTATTTTATAATGGCTGTAATGGCATTGTGGGGATGAAAGGAATATGGGGACATGCATTAAAAGTGTGCTGGTGGATAATGAGCATGCAGTACATTCCTCATCACCAGTATACTTTTAACGTGCTTGTGTTTATAAATGTCCTTTTTTCCCTTACCACCCCTGCCCCTCCCTTGCCTAACATATTGCCACTCTATTCCGTGTGGTTAGGGAGGGGGTACCTGCTTCACTTTAATTCCACCAAGAGGGCAGGTCTTGGGAATAGCATCATTTGACTGCTCAGGAAATGTATTCCAATAGGATTTTCCATGTAGCCTAGCTTAATTGAGCAGGAGCTTTTCCAAACTGTAGAATTAAAGGGTAAAGCTTGGTAAGGAAATTTGTGGATTTAGGGTATTTTCTGTGCCTCAGTTTCAGTATTTGCTTAGTAGATGTTTTTCTTCTCTGCATTCTTTAAAGTCCATTTTCATCTTGTTAATTTACATAGACCTGTTTAATATGAATTTAAATTATTTTTCAGAAACATAAAGAGTTGCCAATCTGATATTTACTTCATTCTCCCTTCATTTGCATACATTTGACTTTGCAATTATAAAAGTTTTGTTAATTTTTTATTCATAAATTTGACAGCTTTGAGAATTCAGTGAAAAATAAGTTATAAAATCCGAAAGGACTTGAATATTTTTATGTAACCTGTATTACAGTCACATCAGTAGGTACTGAAATAAGAACTTTATAATATCCTGTCCTCTTCCAGTTTGTAGTTTTTAAAAGATAAACTCAGGCATATTAAAATTTTAAGAGTTTATTTGAGCAAACGTCAATTTGAATTGGGCAGCACCAAGCCAGAAGTGGTTAGGAGCGCTCCACCAGTAGGAGGTTAGGGAGAGACTTTTATAGAAAAAAGGTGGAAGCAGAGGAAGGAAATTGATTGGCTATAGCTGAAAGCTTAGTTGGCTCTTTGTGATTAATTGTTTTGATTTTGTAACTTTGAGGCACTTACAGGCTTATATTTTGGTTTGCTTACATAGGCCACCAAGGCATTTACAGCCACCTGGTCTAATGGCCTCCTCATTTACTTAATTTCACAAGTTATATCTCTTTGCTGGTTTAAGTCCTCCATGTGTCCTCAGCACTGAGTGCTACCAGGTAAGGAACTGGTCGATTTTGTTGACTTGTGTCAACAACATCTGTCTAGCCTAGTATTTGTCAAATGATAGGTGCTTAGTAAATATTCCTTGAATGAAGTAAGTTGGTTTTCTTTGAATGTTTTATTTCTAGGATTTTTAGGCGGTATACCCAGAAATTACGTTTATATGTTTTTTGGGTGAGTTTCTGCTGGTTAACAGTGTGTTTATTTAGTACATTTGTTTCCTGCTTCTATTGCTTTCCCTGTTATAGTTTGTTTTTAACTAGGCATGTTTCAGTGCCCTTTGGGGACAAATTCTTCAGATTCCAGGGAGCTTGTAAAAACTGTTTCCCTGCTCTGAATAGCAGACCTTGAGCAGGGCTTCCAATGCCCATCATTTGAGCCTGAGGAGGCTGAAGAAGAACAGAACAGATTGTCTTTCTAAAACTCAAGTATACCTAGCCAGCTCTTTCACACCTCTGAAAAGAGAGAAGAGAAAGTAGATTAAGATTCAGGAGTTTTTAAAAATTTTGTGGCTGCACAAAATAAAGCTGCAGAAAAAAACCACAGTGTTAGTCAAAGAGCTAAGACCCTTTTAAAATGCAAACAGCTGAATTTTCATGAGTCAGTGGTTGCTCTGTAACTAGAGCAGTCAGCCCCTCCCAGTCCCTGTTATTTGGGTCACTGTGCAATTATTTTTTGCTGATTTCCCTCATGAATGTACACACAAGCATGTTATTTTTGATGCCTTAAAATACATTTCAGTTGAGTCATAGAGATGTAGAGGTTTTAAAATACTTTAGTTTGATGCCTTTATTTTGTGCAACTTTAAGTGTAATATTTCTAATGCCAGTTGATATTACAGAAATCTAAATTGTTCAAATATGTGAAGTTTAACATATTCATTTTAAACCTTTCTCACACACAATGTTAATGAACAGCCATCTCACTAATGTGCTCACACTAGTCAGGTATAGTAGAATCCCTTCTAAATGTAGATATTAGGAGATACATACATTGCAGGAAAGAACTTTCTCCTTTGGTATATTTATACCAACTGAAGTTTGTTTTACACCACTATTTTAATGTACCTTTTGTCTGTTTTTTTGGCTTTCCCAGCCTATGAACCTGTCTTTCTAAGTCTGTGGGCACCTGCTAGCAAAGGTTTCTGCCCAGGAATTTGAATTTGAAGCTTGACCTTCAGAGGTAGGGACAGTGAAGTTTTCCTTTTGGCAGTATTGGGGGACTTTGTCCAAGTCCTGGGAGACAGTGTCTTTACTAGTTGCAAGCCTCTCTGCTGTTGGCTGGGGCTGCATCCTGGCTTATGGCGACTCTTGGTTCTGCCTGTTTATTAAACGTAGTTCTTTAGCATTCTTGGTAATTCTTGGAGTGGTCCAGAAAGCTTTCAGTAAATTCCTATTGTGTGCAAAGCAGCCAAAGTTGATTTACGTTGCCAAGAACTAAGAAGTCTGACTGATGCAGCTTACTGATAGTCTCTCCATCTGCCTCCACATCAGTGAGGTATAGTTGATAGTGAAGTGCAAGTGTTTTGTACTCAGAATCTTGTTCTCTGTTTTCTTTAGAATATATTCTATGCCTCGTATGTCTGACCTGATTTTTCCAGTGAAGTATTTTTGGTTTATAGGTCTGTGAGTTGTATTCATTTGTTTATCTGTTTAGTATTTTATCGAGTGCTTATTATGTACCAGCTGTTTGTAGTGGCTGAAGAAACATAGCAATAACTAAAAGAGACCAAACCCCTGCCTTCATGGAGCTTACTTTTGAGGAGGCAGACTTTTGAATAAATAAAATACATAGTTATGTTAGATGGTGATAAATGTGGTGATGACAAAATTAAGCAAGAGAAGAGAGAAGGAGCACTGACCCAAAAGGCTAATGAATGAGATCTCCTGGTGGTCTCATTAACAGAGGTGGGGAGAGTGCTGGCACCCCAGCTCCATTTCTGGTGGAACAATTTGGAGACCCAGGAAGGAGCAAGGCTCACCCAGAGCATTCATAGTTTCTGGACCACTTTGATTCTCGAGATGTGCTGGTTGGTCCAGGACAGTGATGGCAAATGCACATCCAACAGATCAGCAGAATTTTTAGAGCAGCTGGAATTCATTTCAGCAAGTATATGCGGAATGAGATTATATATATATATATGCACAGTTTTTTGTAGGATATAGTTTTAAAAAGTATATTCAGATATGAGTTAGCATTTGAAATACTTTTCTATAAAAATTGGCGCACCAGCTCTTTTAAATCTAGACCATGTGCTCATCATCCTTTTGTCTTTTTAGTATCCTACCACATACAAAGAATGTGTATGAGCACTGGGTTTTAGAATAGTATATCCTCCAGGAGAGCTGCTATAGTTTTTCCTTAGTGAACATACAAAAGCATTTCACACTGATGCTTATATGCTAGTACAATATATGTTGAAAAGCCTGGGCATTGTAGAAAATGAGAAGCATAGTGAAGATGTTGTATTTTATTATGAAAGGACTAATATATTTTATTATACAGAAAAGCTATAAATATATCATTTGTTGAAGTAATTGTCATAGGAAAAATTCTACTGTGTCAGGTCTTTTTCCCCACCTATACATTACACTAAATGCCTTATGATTGAATATTTATTTTTGTCAGTGTGAAGATTAAAGAAAAGCTAAGCAGAAGCAATCTTAATATCTTGTTGATTACATTCCAGAAGAAAAAGAAATGGTAGAACATTAAGCCTAAATGCCATTTGCTATAATTACCCTGTGTGAAATATAACTGGTAGCTGTCAGGCTTTGATTGAAACTTACTGAAGGTTAGCACCAGCTGCATGCATTAATTGTCTCCGAGCAAATGCACATACCGCAGCCACCATTTGGAAGCATGCTTTTTTGTATTTAATTTGTTGTAAAGTATTTTATGATTGGGTTTGGATGAATGCTGCTGTAACTTCTGATTTATTTTTTGCATTATTTCCAACAAACAAACAAAACAAAAGTGCTTTCAGTTAAATTCTAAGTCCTCTATGTGAGTGGTGTTTCCAAATTTCATAATACTGGGTATTTAGAGAAGGGGAACTTATAAATATTATTATTTTAAAGAAGTGTTTTGAAACCTTTTTCTAATAAAGACTTGTGTATCTACCCCTTTTGAACTATTAATATTTAACTTTTTCTAGATATATGAAATCCAACTTAAACATTAATTGCTTTTTTACTAAGCTAGTTTGATCATATTAGATTGTTTACTTTTACTTTTTTTTTATCCTTTTTAGTTGGAAGGTAGCAACCTTCAGCTGAATTTTCTATAAATACTAATATTTAATCTTCATAAAGTTTAGGTCTTTTGGAAAGTGTTGAGGCAAACTTCTTTTCTGTGTCAAAGTGATGAATACTAGTTTGCAAATTTATTTGGAAATTACAAGTATATTTTCCTGGGTAAATAACTACAGTGTTTGATTTGACAGGTACCACATATTGTACCACATAGGCCACAGCAGGGTCTGTCACAAATTGATTCTTTATTAACATTGATCATAATCTGAATTGAACAAAAATTCTGTGTAGACCCCAAACAGAAGGTGTTTATTCCTTTATTGCCCTATAGGGAACATTTAGTTTGAGTCCTCTGAGAGCCATCGCCATGTGAATATGGCCGAAATTCATCAACTATCACTGAGCAGTATTTCTGTAGTGCTAGACTGTTGATGTCTACAGTAGGCAGTTGTTGCTTTTTGGCTGCCTAGCATCCATTCTGCTTTCTGAAAGCACTCCAGTTTCCATGAGGAGATCGCTGGGTCTGTTCCCACTAGCGAGGGAGCCAGAGTCCCCCCTCCTCTCCCTTGGGCTTGGAACCTTGAGCCCCGCCCAGGGTGGGTGCTCTCCCATGGGACCCTCCAGGAGACGGTGGAGCTCCCACAGCGTGACCCTGACTGTGGTATTGCCCGTTGGTCTTGACTGGTGTCTGCCTGTTACCTTTCAGAACCTCCCTTGAGAGCCTTCCAGAAATCCCCTTTTCCTTCACGCTAATCAGAGTCAATTTTAGTTGCTTATCACCTTCACCAGAATTTTAATTGGCTAAAGAAGCATATCCTTTTCAAGGCTAAAGTCATATTTTAATTTTAGTAAATGTGTCCTGCCGGCTCATATTATACAGTTGGTGGCAGTTCCAGACTCCATTACTCAGAGACAGTCCTTACCCTTGTCCTGTAGACCCTGCCAGGCAATTGCTTTTTGTCTCTTTTTAGTTAGTGTTTGAAGACATAGTTTGTACAGGTCTGGATAGCAGGCTGTAAAGGTATTTGGCAGTATTTTTCTGTTTGCTGAATTGTATTTAAAATTGTAGGAAATGATACCCAGTGCCCTAGTGTTGAAAGCCAGTTAGTTGCCGGATGGTGTGTGTCGTAAAAGGGCAGCCGAAATAAAATGTTTCCTCAACTGAATTTTTGTATAACGTAGGTTTTTTAAAAAGATAAGCAAAATAAGTACTTCATTTTCTCTCTTGTAATTTTAAAGACACAGTTTTAGGGTTAGAAGATGACTAAACTTGAAGCATTACATTTTAGAATTCGTTATCATACTTTTATCATTGAAGACGTTTGTTTTCTATAAAAATTAAAATATTGCTGGATGAATTATGTATTGAAAAGAAATTGACCTTTTTTCAGTCGCGAACTAGTGAAATGGAAATTTGAGTGTTTATATTTAGATCCATCACTACATGATTTTTGTATTAGATCACTCTCTGACTCTGTCACATCCTTTTGCATTTGGCCTTCTGCATTAGTTGCATTTCTGTAGCTAGTCCATCTCTTAGGAGAGAAGTTTCTCAGCATTTGGAAAGGGTTAGTTATCTGAAACATATCACCTTAATAGGATAAACCTGGTGAAAGGGTAGTCAGACCAGCATCTTGTTTTATGTTCTTGTTTATTAAATATGTGCTTCTCCTCTTCGCTTCACTTCACTTAGGTGTATTATGCACAGTAGCTTTGCATATAGACTCATCACAACTGAGTATGTATGGATTTACCTCAGAAGACCTAGATTTAGCAACGCATATTCTAGAAAGGTATCCCTTTATAGGGATACCCATACGCTAGGTATCCCAGCTTTCAAAAGAAGACTGTGAAGTAGTCTCAACTGTATATTAGCATAAAAAATAGAAGCTTGGGGTTTAAAAAAATATGTATATGGAGTGTCATATTTTTCTCAATGTGAGTGTACATGTATTCTTTGCATATTCATAGGTTTTGCAAACACTTTAAGTTTTGTCCCCTTCCTGACACAGGAGTGAGTTATATTGGAATGAGTTTAACCCAGAGGATATTCTTGTCGTAGAAATGTTACATAGGATGAGGAGGTCCATGGGATAGTGCTGAAGCCTAATTTAAATCCAAAGTTTGAATGAAGTGCTTTGTGCTTTCAGGTATAAAAGAAAACAGTGGTCTCTGAGCAAACTTTTAATGGTAATCTTGTGGAGAGGAGGTTGACTCCATGGACTTTTACTCTTCATTTTATCTTCCTGGAGGGCATCCTTAGAGTCATCTGGAGTTGATATTTGATGACCAGAGCTTTCGCAGCTAAAGCTGGGAGTTGGTGGGACAGACTTCCTGCCCAGGAAGAGGGGTTCTGGGCAGGAATGTGATATTTGTGGATGGAGGGGCTAGAACCGGCCAAACCGCACTATTGTCTGTCTTCTAAGAACTAGTATGGAAAAGGTGATAGTAGCCTTAGGGAAGAAAAGCATTCACAGAGTAGGGAAAAGAGATTAGGAAGGGGGAGGTGATTTTTTTTTTTTATCACTCCTCTATCCTGCCTGCCTGGAGTGTCCATTGCACCAGAGAAGAGGTGACCAAATATCACACCTGTGAGACTCGGGCTCCCTTGCAGCACTGTCAGCAGGAATGGGACATGGCATTGAAGGTGCTGATCCTTCAGTTGAAACCACAACCAAGGGAGGAGGGTGTGCGCTACTAGCAGTAGCTTCACATCCACTTTCCAGCTGTGGAGGACTGTGTGGGGCAAGTAGATGAGAGCCAAAGGAATGAAAAATGCAGGCAACTGAAAATATACATCTGAAAACCTTGGGTTATCCTACTTGGCTGATACAGCCATTAAATAAGAACCAAACACCACAAAAAGGGAGCAGGTGAACAGTCAAGGGAAAGACAGGCCATGTTCTACATTGTGAAGGTTTGGAGTTAAAGGAGACTGGGTTTAAGTCATTTACTAATTATGTGGCAGATTACTTAGGTCTCTGAGCTTTTCTTTCTTTGTGAAATGAGAGTGATGATAAGTCTCTATTAAAAAGCTGTTGTAAGGTTTATTGTATTTGTTACCTTTTAATAATTGCTTTGTACACTGCAAAGTGTCATGCAAATGCTAGTTGTTCCATGGAGTTTTACATTTGGAAGCTGGGGTACCTTTCTAGCACCTGCATTGCTAACTTTAGGTCTTAGTGATACAGCAGTGGGTTGGGGGGACACTTCTTTTTTTGCAATCTAGACTGATACTAAAGAGACCTGCGTTATGGTGCTGGAAAGCTGGTTTTACTCCTAACTAGCTTTGTGCTTGCCACCAAAGCAGACTTAAAAGGGAACACATGCACTCAGGGCTTCCAAGCAGTCTGTCACATGCTCATAGTTTCTCTAAAATCTCATTTTATTTTACAATTTTATGTAAAGCTTACAGTTTAGCCCATACAATATTTATATGAAACTAGATATACTTTTTAAGTTACCTGTGAATAAGATGTTAAGAAGGGGAAGAGGGAGGGAGTCCTGCCTGTTCTATTATTGTCCCAGCCTGTGACTTCACGTGTCCCCAGACATAGCATACATACCTAACTCTTGGGCTCCTCTTGTTAAAGAAGAGGATTGACTCTGTGGGGCCTGTGTCACCTTCTGTGCAATATTCTGTGAAATCCCATGTAACAGATATTATAAGGAACTCTTGCCCTGATTACAAAATCAAATTATATGACAAACTCATTCTTACAAAATGGTTTTCAGATATTGTGTAATTCTTGTCCATATAGGCCAATCACAGAGGACTTTGCTCAACAGAATTTATTATTATAGAAGCTGCAAATGATCAAATTTTGTTTGCTTATAATATCCTTGAAAGTTAGTCATCAGTGCATGTCATTACATTACGCTGTTCTCTCTACTTTTGTGTGTGAGTATAGCTTTCCGTTATAAGCTTAAAAAATCTTTAGGTCTTCTGGTCAAGAAGGTAGAGTAGGCACTGAGCACTCTCATTTGCCATCAGCCCATTTTAAGGCCTCATCAAAATGAAAGCACAGATTGTTAAAGCAGAAAAAAAAGGTTTAATCATTAACCAATAAACAGCAAAGCAAAGAGGGGAGTCACCAACAAACAAGAGATTTCAACAACTTTTTTGGAATGTAGCAGATGAGACAGATTGAAAGCTCTAACATGGATGTACTGCCGTGGGGGCCTCCAAAGAAGTGGAAGGCACTCTTTCTAGGGAAACCTGGAGGGGCTCAAAGTCAGCAGCTGTTTCAGAGGTTGTAACTTAAATACACGGTTTCCAAAACCAGGGTAGAATTGAAGAGCTGTTGGTTAAATTGTAGTACAGATCAGTGCACATGCTGACATGTGCACACGCACACTTAAAACAGAAGTAGCTGGCATGTACTATTGGGCAAAATAGGCAGAAACTGATTCTGCTTCAGATATGAAACTAAACTTAGAAAACTAAGACTTCTGATAAGGATTTCGGTATCACAATAAAGCCCTCCTTATTTTGGGGTGTTTCTTGCTCAGCAATCAGGTTCTTCTTATCTGTTCACATCAAGTAAAGCCTGCTTATCCTGGTTAGAGAGAGTTAGAACTTCCAGTTAGGGAAGAAGCCTTCCTAAAAGAAAAAAATAGACAAACTGACAGAGAAGAGGGGAGCAGTTCCCATCTTCCTGTATTTCCTCTTAAATGAGCAGACAACCAAGGGGTCATTGGGTTTATGAGGAGAATTGACAGCGTGAAAGGAAAAAAAAAAACGGCCTTAAGGAAACGGCTAATGCAGAAGCAATGATATTACAAGAAAGGCCTGTTAGATTAATGTATTTTTTTATGTGTATTATCCAATTTATTTATTATTATTTTTAATTTATTTATTTATTATTTTTTGGGGGGTACACCAAGTTCATAATGTATTTATTTTTGAAGGATTGCTGAAATGAAAATCTAAGAAAATAAAATTGAAGTAATCTTCCAAAATGTAGAGCAAAGACCAAAAAAATGCAAGAAGAGATGCATGGGAAATTAATCTATGAGGTTTGACATTTGACTTAATAGAAGTGAGAGAAAAGGAAAAAGAGGGGAGGAAAGTATCCAAAAGGAAGGGAAGATAATTCCCAGAGGCAGAAAAGACACATATCTTTATATTAAAAGGACCCATTGAGAGCCAGCACAATTAATGAAAACAAGTTACCCACGGGTATATATTTGTGAAATTTCAGTGCTTCAGGGATTCAGAGAGGATTGTAAAAAATTTCATGGAGGAGTAAAACAAATTGTCCAAGTACGAAATGTCAAACTCATATCAGCAACGTTTTATCAGTTGCAACACTGGATGATGTAAGTATTGCTGACAAAAGCCAAAGGCAAACATACTTTTAACCCAAAATTCTGTACCTGGCAAACTACCATTCAGCTGTAACAACAGAATAAAGACATGTTCAGATGTACAAGGACTAAAAAAATTAGCTTCCCAAGTACCCTTATTAAAAAATAACTTGGCCTTTGGGGAATAGAGGAATCAACCTAATGGGGCATCAAAGCAAATCCACGAATAACGGGACTAAAATAGGTCCAGACAACAATCATTCTTGAACTGGAGGAGTGTAAGGCACGTGAGGGAAAGCAAGGATTGACAGCTTGGGGATAATCTGTGTCACTGCCCCCCTCCCCACCCCTCCCAGAAAGAAAACAATTAAAAACCCCAGGGAAAACTCCTGTTGTGGCCTAAATATGGGAGGAAAGGCCATGTTTTTAAGGGATCAGTGAGAAAAATGAGTCTATTTAACTTTAAAGTTGGAATTTTTTTTATTTCTTGGAGTGGTTAGGAGATCATGACATTGGATTTGTAAAGAATGAAATGTAATTTTAGCCCACCTCTTGACCTGGGATTAAATTATATTAATATATCAATGTAGATGCTGGTTGTTCATTTTCAACTTTAGAACCAGTCTGTGGTAAAGACTGTTTGGTTGCTGTTTACTTCAAGATATGAATGATTACAGTCTTGATGTTGTTAAAGAAAAAGTGTAGCTGACCCAAGGTGAGTTGTGAATGGGCAGAGCAAAGTGTATTGCACATAATGAATTAACCTCTATCCTCTGCATTTAAGAGCAGGATACTGTCATTGGGACATTTAAAAACACTCATTCTTGTCACTTCCTATTAGCTTTGCCCTCTCACAAAATCCTACTTGAGAAATGCTACCACCTACTTAAAAAAAAAAAAATTAAGTGTTAATAAACTAATACTGAAGATAGAATGGAATACTAAAAATGCTCAGACTTGAAGATAAGAACAGGTTATAAAGAACAGATGAGAAAAATAGAAAGCACGTATCAAGATGGTAAATTTAAACCTAACCATATTAATCATTATATTAAATGTAAAATTTTCTTTATAATATAATTAAAAAACATATTGGTTGGAAAAGTAAGATTCAATTTTATGCTGTTTATAAGAGTCATGCTTTAACTATAAAGATACAGATAGGTTAAAACTAAAAGAATGGAAGAAGATATGCATGCTAACAATAGATAAGAAAGCTGGAACAGCTGTATTAATACCAGAAAACTAGGTTGCAGAACAAGAAATCTTAACTAGTGACAAAGAGGGGCACTTTATAATAACAGAACTTCAAAATAATGGAAGCAGAAATTCTCAAAATGGAAAGGAGAAATAAAGAAATCCACTGTTTTTGCTGGAGATTTCATAATTAATGGAGCAAATGGAAAGAAAATCAGTGAGTATGTAGAAAACTTGAACTGCACTATGAAACAGCTTGGCCTAATTGACCTTTTCAGAGTCCTCCACCTACCAATTGTAGAATTTACATCCTTTTGTAAAGTGGTACATGGAATATTCATCAAAATAGACCAAAAGGTGGACCATAGAATAAATTTTAAAGTATTGAAATGATACAGACTATATTTTCTGACCTCAACAGAGTTAACTGAAAATATATGAAAAGCCTCTAGATACTTGGAGATTAAAAGAATACTAAGTAAATCCATGGGTCAAAGAAGAAATCACAAGAGAAAATTAGAAAATATTTTGAACTTAAAATGTAAACAACATTAAATTTTGTGCGATGTAGCTAAAGCAATGCTTAGAGAGAAATTGTAGTTTTCACAGCTTATATTAGAAAGCAAAAAGAAAGATCTAGAATCAGTGAACTGAACCTCTGCTTTTAATAAAGAGAGGAAATTAGTGAAAAAGACTTTGTACAAACAATAGAGAAAAATAAGTAAAACCAAAAGCCAGTTAACACTGCTAGCTAACCTGATAATCAAGAAACAAAGGAACAAAAAAAATTGGGAGATTGGGATTGCCATATATACATTACTAATAAAAAAAATCAAATTGTACACTTTAAATATACACAGTTTATTGTATGTCAGTTATATCTCAATAAAAGTTCTTTAAAAATAGAAACAAAAAAAGGAAGACAAATTATCAATATCTGGATTAAAAGATAGGTATCACTACAAATCCTATGGATATTAAAGGATTATAAGAGAATATTATAAACAACTTAATACCAGGAAATTCACCAAAACTAACACTAGAAGAAATAGAAAATCTAAATACCTCTACTTTTTTTTTCTTTTTTTTTAAGAAATTGAATTTGTAATTAAACTTTTTTTCCAGAAAGAAAACTCTGGGCATGATGGCTTCACTGGTAAAATCTGTTGACCATTTATGAAAGAATTATTACCAATCCTACCTAAATTCTTTCAGAAAATAGAGAAGGGGAGAACAGGTCCCAACTCATTTTATGAGGCCCTCATTACTTTCCTGCCAAACCAAACAAAGGTATTGAAAGGAAATGAATCTACCGACTAGTATCCCTCATGAAAACAGACAAAAATTCTTTTTTTTTTAATTAATTTTTATTGGAGTGTAGTTGCTGTACAGTGTTGTGTTAGTTTCTGCTGTATGTGTATACATATATCCTCTCTTTATTGGATTTCCTTCCCATTTAGGTCACCACAGAGCACTGAGTAGAGGTCCCAGTGCTATACAGGAGGTTCTCATTAGTTATCAGTTTTATACATATTAATGTATATATGTCAATCCCAATCTCCCATTGCATCCCACCCCCACCCCCCATGATATCTATATGTTTGTTCTCTACATCTTTGTCTATTTCTGCTTTGCAAATAAGTTCATCTATATCATTTTTCTAGATTCCACATATAAGTGATGTTATATGATATTTGTTCTTCTCTTTCTGACTTATTTCACTCTGTATGACAGTCTCTGGGTCCATCCACGTCTCTACAAATGACACAGTTTCATTCCTTTTTATGGCTGAGTAATATTCCATTGTATATATGCATGTACCACATCTTCTTTTCCATTCCTCTGTTGATGAACATTTAGGTTGCTTCCATGTCCTGACTATTGTAAATAGTGCTCAAATGAACATTGGTGTGCGTGTATCTTTTTGAATTATGGTTTTCTCTGGGTATGTGCTCAGGAGTGGGATTGCTGGGTCATGTGGTAGTTCTATTTTTAGTTTTTTAAGGAACCTCCATACTGTTCTCCATAGTGGCTGTACCAATTTACATTTCCACCAACAATGTAGGAGGGTTCCTTTTTCTCCACGTTCTCGTCAACATTAGTTACTTGGTTTTTTTTGATTATAGCCATTTTGACAGGTATGAGGTGATATCTCATTGTGGTTTGATTTGCATTTCTCTGATGATTAGTGATGTTGATCACCTTTTCATGTGCCTCTTGTCCACCTGTGTGTCTCTTTTGGAGAAATGTCTATTCAGATCTTCTGCCTGTTTTTTAATTGGGTTGTTTCTTTTGTTTTTGTTTTTGTTTTTTAATATTGAGTTGTATGAGCTGTTAATAAATTTTGGATAATAACCCCGTATCGGTCATATCATTTGCAAGTATTTTATCTCATGCATTAGGTTATCTTTTCATTTTATCAGTGGTTTCCTTTGCTGTGAAAAAGCTTCTTACTTTAATTAGGTCCCATTTATTTTTTGCTTTTGTTTCCTTTGTCTTAGGAGACAGATCCAAAAAAATATTGCTACAGTTTGTGGTGAAGAACTGTTTGCCTATGTTTCCTTCTAGGAGTTTATGGTTTCAGGTCTTACTTTAATATAGATCTTTAATCCATTTTGGGTTTTTTTTTATATATGGTATGAGAAAATCTTCTAATTTCATTCTTTTACATGTAGCGCTCCAGTTTTCCCAGCACCACTTTTTGAAGCAGCTGTCTTTTCGCCACTGTATATCCTTGCCTCCTTTGTCATAGGTTAGGTGACTGTAGGTGTATGGGTTTATCTCTGGGCTTTCTATCCTGTTCTATTGATCTATATTTCTGTTTTTGCGCCAGTACCATACTGTCTTGATTACTGTAGCTTTGTAGTATAGTCCAAAGTCAGGCAGCCTGATTCCTCCAGCTCCATTTTTCTTTCTCAAGATTGCTTTGCCTGTTCAGGGTCTTTTGTGTTTCCATACAGCTTGTGAAATTTTTTGTTCTAATTCTGTGAAAAATGCCATTGATAACTTGATAGGGATTGCATTGAATCTGTATATTGCTTTGGATAGTATAGTCATTTTCACAATATTGATTCTTCCTATCCAAGAACATGGTATATCTCTTCATCTGTTTGTGTCATCTTTGATTTTTTTCATCAGTGTCTTATAGTTTTCTAAGCACAGATCTTTTGTCTCCTTAGTTAAGTTTATTCCTAGGTATTTTATTCTTTTTGTTGCAATGGTACATGAGATTGCTTCTTAATTTCTCTTTCTGATCTTTCATTGTTAGTGTATAGAAATGCAAGAGATTTCTGTGTATTAATTTTGTATCCTGCAACTTTACCAAATTCATTGATGAGATCTAGTAGTTTTCTGGTGGTATCTTTAGGATTTTCTATGTATAGTATCACAGATATAAAAATTCTTAACAAAATTTTAGCATATTAAACCTAATACTGTGTAAAAAGGTAAGTTGGGTATAGGAGGTAAACTGCCTGTTACACAAGCCCCTGAGGGATGTTCCATTCAGGAATGTTACTGTGAATGCTGGGAAGAGGGACTTTTGCTTCTCTGAGTCAGGAGTCTGTGATTGTATTTCTTCTGTCTTTTGCTTTCATGTGTCTGAAATGCCAAGAGGCTGGGGGAGGCATGGGGGAATAGGGGGTTATTACTCTGACTTGAGCAACTCTCATGTAAAAATGCTGCAGGAGCTTGAAAACCTCCTAGTGGCCCTGCTCTGCTAGTTTTTTGTTGTATGTACTGTAGCTCCACTACTTACCCATCCTGATTAAATTGCATAACATTATGTTGAATAACTAAGTGACATGGACTGTTGTACGTGGATCCAGTCTTAGTCAGTAGTCAATAAACATTAATTAAATTTTTTTTAATTTAAAAAAGAATGTAAATGGGATTTAATCTGATTTATAAAACAATATAATTCATCGTATTAACAGAATAAAAGAAAAATTCTGTGATCATCTCAGTATTTGCAGAAAAAGCATTTGATAGAATTCAGTAGTGGTTCATTACTTTAAAAAAACTCTCACTAAATTAGAATAGCAGGGTACTTCTTCAATCTGACAAAAGGTCTTTGTAAAATACCTATAGCTAACATACTCAGTGATGAAAAGCTGAACTCCTTCCCACAGATAATGAAAACAAGGTAAGAATGTCCACTCTCGTCACTTCTAGTCAACATTCTACTTGTAGGTTCTAGCTAGTACAGTAAGGCAAGAAGAAGAAATAAAAGGCATACAGATTGGAAAGAAGAACTCTGTTCACAAGTGCAATATGATCGTGTTCAGAGAGAATCCTAAGAAGTTTACCAAAAACGTTATTAGAACTAGTAATCGAATTCAGCTGAGTCTCTGAATACACGGTATAAACATCAGTTGTACTATATACTAGCAATGAACAATTGCAAAATGAAATTTAAGAATCACTCCCATTTATAGTAGCATCAAAGAACCTGAAATGTTTAGAAATAAATTTAACAAAATATGTGTAAGATCTGTACATTCAAACTATCAAACATGGTGAAGAGAAATGAAAGAAGACTAAAGTAAATGGAGAGAAGTAACATGTTCATGTATCAGAAGATGCAATATTGTTATGATATCACTTCCCCCAAATGGATCTATAAACTTAGGAGAATCTTAGCTAAAATCCTAGGGTTTTTTTTTTTTTTTTTTTAATAAAATGGCAAGATGATTCTAAAATTTATATGGAGAGGCAAAGAACAAAGTTGACTGGATTACACTGCCTGATTTCAAGACAGCATGATACTGGTGTGAGAACAGACATACAGAATAGAAATTCCAGAAATAGACTCACACATACATGGTCAGGAAGCAGAAGTAGGGAGAGGCAGCAATAGAAGTCCCACTTGTCATCTCATTATAAGAAGTGTAGAGTTTCAGAATAATCTTGGTCATAGTTTTATTAGCAAGTGTTATTTTAGAACAGATTTTATGAAGTGTTATTTTATGCCACTAAATAAACCATAAGCTTAATTGCTGCAATCTGGGTAGATGTATGTTTGTTTTACAGTTTAAGCCTCACTAACTGATTTAATAGACTAGCCAAAAGCAATTTCAAATACTTCCATATATTACAAATGATCAATCCTTATTGTTTCTAAAGTAAGATGAAAATGAAATAAAATGTTTATAAGACATTACTTAAATTTAATTATATTTAGTTTCTGTAAAACAGCAGATAAAATGCCAGAACTTACAACTTATCCTTCATTTATTTTTTAAATAGAGCCACATAATTTTTAGTACTTTAATTCATGAGCAATTAGCTTGTTTTGGAAATTTTAAAAAAAGATGTTTTCTAAGTTAATTCACATTATACTTTTGATTTTAAATAATAAAGGTTGTTTCTGAATGATAGCTTCACTGTGTACCAGGTTATCATTTGATAGTTTAAAATAAATTCAACTTTATGATTCTGTAAGGGAGCATTGTAAATAGCCTTTAGATATGAAATACGTACATATCCCTGCAGAGGCACATTTAATCATTAAAAACTGCTTGTCAGGACAGTCATGAAAGTGTCCTCTGTAACAGTTTTTCTCAGATCTGTTTCACACGTATGCATGTGTTACTATATTTATCTAATCAGCCCTTGCTGCCAGGGTTTTGTTATTTTCTTACAAGCAGCGGTGCAAAGCTTTTTCTTTTAAAAACTACATTCTTTTGTAGTGCTGCCATCACTCACATATTACACGTTTGAGCAGCAAGTTAAAGGCAAGTAAACTGTAGAACTAGAGGAAATACACGGTGTCACTATAATTCATACCGAAAAACTACTGTTTCAGGGCAATTAAATTGAAGATATTAGATTTTTTTTAAATCATAAAAGATATACTTGGGATTTTGTATTATCACTCTTAGGTGTTTTCGATCATGAAGCTTCTTATGCTGGGTTTTACTATGACTGTATTCACTACTCTGAGGGTTAATAGCATACCAACATGTAATTAATTTGCTCTGATACTGAGAAATGTATACATAATAGTGTGTACATTTAGTGAATTTATAAGACCGTCAGAAGTCTAAAATTGCAAACCTGTGGCCCAAATGGGAACTTTTGGAATATATAAATTCTTTACAAGCCTGAACTTAAAATCTCACTGCAACTTTTATGTAACAGTTTGAAACATTTCAGTTTGCAGGCTATAAACATCAGATTTAGTTGACCTTTGAGTTTGTGCTAGATTCCAGGTCCATTTGTGGCATCTACAAATGGAAGGCAGTATCCCGTTGTCTCGTATTTCGCCATCAAGCCTAAGAGGTAAATTACTCCTATATGGTAGATGTAGAAACTGAATTTTAGAACCTTCTCCAGGATCACATAGCTAATTAAGGATATTTGATCCTAGTAAATGTTTTGATTACCTCACTCCACCATTTAGGATTGTTGTTAGTTAAGAGAAGTGCTCTGATATTCAGGAAATAATCTTCACAGTGTAAACATATTGCACTGACAGCACATAAATGGTCACCAGTATACACAGATCTTTACTTTTTGTATTAACTGAAGAGATACTTGAACAATTTGCTATTTTAGATTAGCCATCTTTTAATTCATTGTTGTTACTGCTGCCACTCTGTTAATTCAGATTTCCATTATGTGCCACCTGAGCTAATCCAGCGTCTTGTAATTAGCCTCTGGGATTCTAGCCTCTCTTTGGTATGTTTATGTTCACGTGATGTTTAGCAGATAAATTTTACTCCAAAACCTTCAGTACCTTACACTGCTTAATCAAAGGAAGCATAAACTCATCCTGGCATTGAAGACTTGAATTTTCCTTCTCAGTTTTGCCCTTCCCATCCCATATTTGTGCCCCATGTGAGACCTCACCTGTTCTTGGAAGGGCCTTGAGTTGAACTACAGTTGGGTGACCTCCCTCTTTGTTCCCCATCTCAGCACAGCCCCTTTGCCCCCTCCTCCAGGAAGATTTTCCCCGCTCCTTGACGTAGCACTTGGTTTATACCTCTTAGAGTACCTAATAATTTTAGCCCCAAATCACAAAATCTAGGAAATTAAGGTAAACAGAATAAGTTTGTGCACACCTTCCAGGGATTACCATCTTTACACTTCTGCACTTTTTTCTTTCTGGTTTCTGATATAGGCCTGTGCCTATATCAGAAGGCAAACCACTTAAGGCAAACCACATTTCTTTTGTTACCTTCTTTCCACTACTTTATTTGTATATGGATCTTTAAGAATACCAAAAAGGACATTAGTTTTATTTCCATTTTAATTAGCTTGAAATGTAATTCTTTTCACTCTTTACTTAGCTTCTTGACTTTCTTACGCGAATTTTTTTTTTACATAAATGTAGTTTGTTTCTTTGAATTATGCCTTATTTAATACCATTAAAATAAGATTTATATGCAGAATTACTTGTCTTACTTTAAGGAATACAATGATTATCCAGTATTTAGCGATGTATTTAGATAACCTTGATTGGGCTGGTGGGAGAAGAGGTTCTGAGTGTTAATTCACAGGCAGCCCGAATGGAGATAAGGAAACTGCTTTAGTAAGCAGCTTACAAAGCTGCCTGTCGCCTGCAGTCCTCCTTGGTTCTCCAGCACCAAGATTTAGAAAGAGCCACGAAGCCATGAAAGCCAACTCCTCACCATACTTGACAAGAATCTGGTTGAACTGAAGCAGAGAGATGCCTGTTCTGGGTCAGGAACCACCGTGATGAGCCATACAGGGTCATCTCCATCCCAGTACTAACAGTCTCGCAGGTTTCTCTCTTATTGCATCTCCGATCATACCTCATAATTTATTTCTGCTCTGACAGGTGTTCAGTGGAATGTGCTTATAAACTTAACATAATACAGAGGAAAATAAACAGACTTGGTTTCTAGGAGATGTGTCATGATTTATTGATAAATATGAATGTCTGATAAATTCTGAGAGTTTTAGTTTGCTCACTTCACATTATACCGTGTGACATATGAGGAGGTCCTGCCAAATTCATTTTTCCAAATTTCTGTTGGAGAAGAAATCACTTACATGTAGTCTGAGGTTGAAATGTTCATTCAGTACAGGCTTGCTTTTCATTCTGTATTTCTGAAGGTCTGTTGTAGTCTTTGAAAAACTTAGTAATTTCAAGCAATAAAAAGGAGCTTCTTTAAGGAATTGTATGATGAATTTTTTTCTGAAGAGTAATAGACCCTAGTATACTTTTAAATATATAAATCATACAGTGAATTTAAAGGGAAAGATAAATAAAAAAAAAAAAACCCACTAGTAATAACAACTGGTATAGAAACAAAAAGTTTAACTGTTCTCATTAAATATTCATCTATACCATATGGGATTAAAGTATAGTCCTGAGGTAAAAATGTGAAAATTAAAAGATTGTTGTGTTATCTCCCTGTTAGAAGGTCAGTATTAATGGCTTTATTTCTTTGCCTTTAGGGTTTTATGATACCTTTGTTCCAGTTTAGTCTAAACATGTATTATATCCACATCCAGTGGTATTTTACTCTTGATAGTATTGACATCAAGTAATCTTTTGCTTTTTATTTCCAGTATGTGATCTTCTTGGTAACCCAAGTGTCCCCTATCCTTTGTGGTCCTGCAGCCCACTGGAGCTGGAATTCAGCGAGGACAGCTGCCCAGTCTTTGTGGGCCTCGTAGAGACAGAAGAGATAGGGAAGTAATGACACACGCCCCTGTCTGAACGCTCCACTCTGTTCATGGTTGCCTCTGGGGCCTGAAGCAGGGGTTAGAGCTCCACCCTGAAAAACTTGCTGTGGAGTTAAATGAATTCATAAAGTACTTAGAATAGGGTCTGGCGTGTAATAAGCACTAGATAAATGCCCCTGCTTGCTGTCTGGTGCTTTTTTCCAAGGCACCAGTATTGCTGTGTATGTAACTGTTGCTTGATCATATGTAAAAATTGTTTAAAATGACACCCCCCCCCCCCCCGAATAAAGAGAGGAAGAAAAAAAAATAAGAAAGATTGATTGGTAGATTGATAGATTTCCTCAACAGTTTTTGTGGCTCAGCTAAACTCAGAACCATTTAAGAGCAGAGAGGACTTTGAAGGAACTGGAATAGTGACAATATTTATCTAACCCCTTACCAATTACAGTTACATAATCATGGCACTTAGCAGGGCAGTGTGAAATATTCTTTGCTTGAACAGTGTAAGAATTTATCAAAAGATTTGCCGAGTGGCATGCACGTGGGGGCTGTGAGATTATCAGGGAATGTAGTCGAATGTTGAGGAGGAGCGGCGGCACAGGGAAAGTGGACTCTATCCTGGCCTGCACTCGACATTTGGCTCCCTTTTCTTTTTTCTTTTGCAGGCTCATTGGGAGCTTTTATCAGTGGAAACCACAGCTTCTGGCTTTTATAGTGAATACATGATCAGCCAGTGACTGACTTTTAGTTCCCATTCTCCAGTGACTCCTCTCAGAAACCCAGCTACTTTGTAAGTAGTAAAGATCCAACATGAGTCAATCTATGAGTGTTCACACTCCAAAAAGCACGATACCCTGGCAGTCTCTGCGTTACAGAAAGACGTATGAGAGGAGGAGAAAGTTCTGTACTGGAGATGGAACTGGAAGAGAAGAACTCATTTTCATGTTTTGGCCGAGGGCCCAGCGCTTAGACGTGTGTTGGTGCACCTCAGACTTTGCAAGTCCCCTCCTGTTGCTGTGGGGCCTTGGAGCACCACTGCTCCACTTAGGGGGACCGGCCAGGAGACCATGTGTTTGAGCTTGCAAAACATTTACTGCGGCACAGTCATCCGTCTTCCTTCTCTAATAGACGATGGAACTGGGATTCACTAAAATAAAATGTCATCCCTTCAGGGACACTGCAACCCCCGGTCCTCAGACCGCAGGACAGTGCCCTTTCTCTTAGGTCATGGCAGACATGTCGACGGGCTTACAGCTTCTCCATATACTGAGGAACATCATCAGTTTGTTTACTAGTGATTTCTTCTTTATATCAGATAGTATGCCTTCATCCAGAGGGGCATATTGATGTGTAACGTTAGGGGTCCTCCAGCACTGAGGTCTGCATCCCTTTCTGAGTTGACGGAAACGGAGCTCTTGGGTGCTGTATCAGCACATCTCAGTCCACGGTCAGTCCACAGTCTCATAGGCTTGTCTTAGGGGTGACTGTCAGTTTGCCATTGAGGAGAAAATCAGTGATTCATTAGATATTGAAAACTTGAAATTTTATCCAGTTTAATGAGATTAAAGTTACAGATACTGTTCCAGAGAGAAAAAAAGCATAATGAATATGCTCTCAACAGTTTTTTTTTTTTAAGATTTTTTGGTTAGTGATTTAGAATCACATACTCTTTAAGCATGGGTCAGGCATCTGGCAGCTCAGGCGGAAGGTGGGGAGTGGAGGAGAGTGGGGGAATGGTTGTCAGGAGACTCAGCTGCATCTGTGTGTGGGAACAGTGAGGAGAAAGTTCTCTTGTTTCTGATCCTTAACACCAGACCTGGCAGAGAAAGAGCTTTAAAAACTTAATAAATGTTTGCTAAGTGATACAGTAGCCTTTATGTCCCTTTGTAGAATGCTTTGATGTGATTGTGGTATTGAAACAATTTTGCAGAGGAGTGAAAAAACCTGTACACCGGGACAGGCTGGGATAGGCCAGTCCTGAGGAGGGGCTGGGGGTGCATTTGGGAGGTTGAATTTTGAAAGATGCCCTGGATCACCACGTGGTGGGGTGGCTATGTACTGCCTCTCAGGGAGACAATATTTTTATTTCCCTATTTTTTAAAAGAAGTTGTTAGTGGAGACTACAACTTCCGAGGAACTCTTTTTTTTTTTAATTTAAATAACTTTCTTGTTTAAAATTAAGAAAAGTAGTGGTTGATAAACATATTTTGAACGTGGTCAGTAAGTGTACTTTTATCTGTTACATTCGTAATCATGAGCAGATATTTGAGCATTAAGTATATATTAATATATTTGTTACATTGCTGATTTTATGTTACTGCTGGAGAAAAAAATCTTCTGAACAAACAACTTTTGTGTAATCAGCTGAAAGAACAGCCGCAGGGGTGAGGTAACAGGAAAAGGGGGATTGACATGATGGTTTGTGAGATATTGTTTGCTTAGTTGTGTCACAGAGCCACAGTGGCTTTAGTCTTCCCAGAGCCACCAGAGCTCTTACGGGACTCTAGGCCTGTGTTCAGAGCTGCATTCTTTGCTCGTTTCTGTTTTTCTCTCTTTCATCATTTATGTGGCACTCTCCACTACAGGCACAGAGCTTCGTTACACTGTTGACCATGAGCAAAAAAAGCCATGCTAGCCTGCTGATTACAACATGTGTGTACAAGCGTATTGCTATGTTTTACTGTGAAGCAGTGAAGACAGTGACTAGTGTTGTGTAAGTGAGAGGCGGTCAGAATGTAAGGCTTACCTGGCAGCTCTTGAAATTTCTGCGTCCTAACCCGTAGTCCTGACAGCGTCCGAGGCTGTGTGTCCACTGCCTCTGGAGCCGTTCCCAGCTCCCTCAGGTGTCCTCTGTATTATAGCTTTTAGGCTAGGGTGTCCTTTGTCAAAAATCCAACATTGTTAAGAATTTATGCTTTTAGCTTTTCTTTCTTATATTACTATGCTCTTACACATTTTTAGGAAGAATGTATGTATTTTATTCTGAGACATTCTCAGCAGGCCCCTTAAAGACAAAAATAATAAATAATAAATAATACAACCTTTAAAAATAAAGCATGGTATAAAGGCAGTTCATTGAGGGAAAGAATGGTCTTTCAGCTATTGGTTGTCCATATGCAAAAAATTAACTTCAATATGTATCTCTTGCCGTATATAAAAGTGAACTCAAAATGGATTATAGACCAAAATATGAAAACTTCAACAACAAATTCAGGAAAAGCTTTATGCTCTTGGGTTAGATATCTAAGATTTCTTAGGTAAGATACCAAGGGCACAAGCCATATGAGAAAAAAAAGGAAATTTAGGCTTGATCAAAATTTAAGAGTTTCAGTTGTCAAAAGACAGTGTTAATAGAATAGTCAAGTCTCAGACTGGGAGAAAATATGTACAAATCATATATCTGGTAAAGGACCTGTATCTAAAATATGTAGAGAACTCTTAAAACTTAATAGTGAGGAAACACAACACCCTAATTAAAAACTATTCAAATTATTTGAGAAGGCTTTTCAGAGAAGATGTGTGAATGGCAAATAAACATATGAAGAGATGTTCAAAGCCATAAGGGAAATGCACAATTGGACACTATTAAATACATAGTAGAATGGCTAAAATTAAAAAGAATGACTATACCAAGTGCGTACAAGGATGCGTAGCATCTGGAACTCCCATACACCACATGTAGGAATGTAAAATGGTACAATCAATTTAGAAAAGTTTGGTATTTTCTTAAAAAGTGAAGTATACACCTACCATATGACCCATATGGTAAGACATGATAGTTGATATATATAAAATATATCTAACAGTTATTATTGCAGCTACATCGATGTCTTCCGCACCACCCCCCCATTGTGTATGTGTACTGTATATAACCCATTCAGCCTGTGCCTTATTGATGAACAAGGCCTTATTGGCTCGTTTTTATTCTTTTGTAATTGCAAATAGCGTCATAATGAGGAAAACCTCATGCATATGTCATGCCATTTCACATTTTTCCTAGACTGTCTTTGAGTAGACTCCTAGAAGTGAGATAGTAGCTAGGGCTAAGGGTGGCTACTCACAGGTATGGCCGAACCTTCTTGTCACAGGGGTTGTAACAGTTTACAGGACAGCAGCCTGACTAACGGAATTGTTGGTCTTTGGGATATTTGCCAGTTAGATGAGGAAGGGCATTTTGAGGTGGTATAACTTGTATTTCTCACTATGAGCAGAGTTAGTAGTTTTCACATTTTAAGGGTCTGTAGGGGAAGATAAACACTTTTCCTCTACCCTCTAGGTTCTCTGGCTAGGATCCTGGAAATTTACAAAAGGCCGATTAATAATAATAATAAAGTTTTAATAATTAATAATAAACAGTTATTAACATATGTTACACGCATACATGTGAGAGAAACTCAGTGATGAGTAACATGGGGAGGCAGTTAGCATTTGGGGACACACGTACCATCTTAGGCTAAGAAAAGGAAAAGGGGATTGGGGTTGCTGGTGGTGGAGGGTAGGTTATGGAAAGTGACCAGTAAATACATGGTAAACAGGGGTTGTTTACTAAGGTTCATAATGTAAGTTTAAGTCTGTGCCTTCTCCACTGATAAGAGTTGTTAAAAGTTGTCCTCCTTTTCCTGGTAACTGAGAGGGAGACATCTTTAAAGATGGAAATTTCCTTTATAAATGTACATTCCCTTTGCAAAAGAGAAACGTGTGCTTTATTTTTAAATCTCTTCTTATGTCTGCTGTTCCTCAGTTGCCTTCAGCTCAAAATAATCCTATGTCAAAGAGACTTATTTTGAAGTAGTATATTCTGGTTTCCTTCAGGCTATTTAAATTTTTAATTGTCTAACTTTTGCCTTTTTCCCTTGTTAAATTATCAGTCTCAATTTTTATTAGTTTGTTATATATTAAGAATTAGTTCTTTAGCTGTGATTTTTTTTTCCAATTGCAAATATTTTCTTCCCCTTTTTACATTTATCTCTTAACTTTCCTTAGGATTTTTCTCTTTCTTTTTTTTTCTTTATGAAGTTCTTTTTTATAAATGCATTAATTTTTTTATTACCTATAGATATTCAGTTATAGCCCCAGGTTATTAATAATTCTTCCTATTTTTTTTAGCCCTTAGATGCTTCATTTTTTACTTCTAGATCTCAATCTATTTGGAATTTAACCTGATACGTGTTGAGAGAAATAAATTCAGTTTTATCTTTTTTCTCGTTTCTGCCTTCCTTCTTGAAGAATATGTTAACGGGGTGTAGGCTCCTAGGTTGGTGTTTATTTTCTTTCAGCACTGTGAAGGTATCTCACTCTCTTTTGGCTTCTGTTGTGTCACAGAAGTTGGTTTTGGTCTAGCTTTTGTTCCTTTGAAGATAATCTTTTTTTTTTTCTTTTCCCTGGTTGTTTTTTTCTTCATGTCTGGCTTCCTGGAGTTCCATTTTATTTATTAAGGTGTGGATTTTCATTTTATTTATCTTGCTTCTAATTCACTGGCACTCTTAATATGTGAATTGGTATCGTTCAGTGTTTTAGAAATACCCAGCCAGTATCTCTTGAAAGATTGTCTCTGCCTGTTCCTTCTTTCCTTTCTTCTTCTGCTCTTACAGGATTTACGTTAGATCTAACCGCTGTTGTTTTCTTCTCTTTGTGCTGCATTCTGGGTAATTCCTCAGACCCATCTCCCGGTTTAGTGATGCTTTGTTTTGCTGTGTTCAGTGTGCTGCCAAATCCATCTGTCAAGTTCTTGTTTTGGTTACAAAGTTTTCCCTCTCTAGAAATTGTTTGGTTCATTCTTAAACCTGCCATGTCACTTTTTCTAGTTTTCTGTTCCCTGAGAAGACACTACAGTTTGTCATTTATTTGCACATGATAAATGTATTGGGTTGGCCAAAAAATTCACCTGGGTTTTTCCATAATATCTTACGGAAAACCGCAAATGAACTTTTCGGCCACTCATTCAGTTTCCGAAGTGTGAGTCTGTTTTACTCCCTTTATTGTTTCTATTGGCTCTTATTCTTATCTTTTTTCTTTTTATGTCTGAATATTTTTGACTGCTTGCTGACCATTCCCTGTAAAAACTTATAGGGTTTCTGCTGGGGGTTGAATGTGTGTCTCCCTGTCCCCCTCCCCCAGAGGTTTGCATCTGTTCTGCCATTTGCCCCAGGGCAGTGCCAGTTGGATCCCTCAGATTACATCCAGTTCTTCAGGATCCACGAGTGCCCAAGTCCTGTGGCACTGGTGTGCAGAACTACACAGTAGCAGGGAGTTTTTCTCTCTTTCTTTTTCCCCTCCCTCTCTTTCTCTGTTGAGCACCAAGGCAGCCTTTTATGCAGTCCTTTGTGGTTATGAGGGTGGAGATCTGGTTTACCTTCCCCTTGGAACAGCACCCTCTGAAGTCCCACCTGTGTAGTGGGTGGGTATCCTCTGGCCTTGTTCCGGCTCTGAGCGCTGACTGCTCTTCTTCTCCATCCCTGTGGCCCTAGAATCTTGGAACAAGAGCCTGAATTGTAATAGCTATAAGTTACCTGAGACAGACATGACTTGGGGACCCCTGTATTCTGCTCATTTCTGTGATTCCTGCTTTTCATCCCTAAAATGGCCTGGAAGTTCATTGCTGTTCTTTTGGATCGCCAGTGCTTTTAACTTGATATCTTTTTTTTTTTTTTTTTTTTTTTTTTTAAACCCAAAACTTAACATTTTTGTGTGTTTGTTTTCGGTGGAAAAATTGTCTGATCCAGATAACCTAGTTCCTATTTCAGAGCTATGGTCGACCTGCTATACTTTTTAAATTTGTTTTTTATTAAATTTATAGATAAATTTTAGACGGAGTGAGATATTCCCATACTGGGTACTTTCTCATACATGTCAGTTGTTTAGAAATTTTATATGGCTTTTAACTGTCTTGTTTATTATACTTACCTGTCATTTAATGTATGTATGTTTTTAATGTTAATGACTTTGGAGACTGTTTTTGTTTGCTATCTGATCTTCGTTGCTTTGTAAACAAAGAATACAGACTATCTAATATGAATTACTTTGTATTTGTCAAGATTTTCTCTGTGACCTGCATACAGTTAGTTTTCATACATGTTTCCAGTATATTGGAAAGTAATAAATGGGGTGCACGGTTCTTTAGATGAAACTTATTTGTATTTTTCCAATCGTGTATATCAGGGGTGGAGAGACTTTTTCTATAAAGGCCCAGATGGTAAATTTGTTAGGCCTTGCAGGCCCTGCGATCTCTGTCTCGGCTGCTAATGGTGGCTGTGTCCCAGTAAGACTTGTATTCAAAGCAGTGCAGTTCGGGCCTCTGTCTGTGTCCTTACCAGTGTTTTGTCTTCTTCATGTATTGGGTTCTGATAGGATGGATCAAAACTTCCCTTGTTTGCTGTGGATTTACTCTCTGTATTCTCAGTACATGATTCAGAAAAATTAAATACACTTGTGCCTGTCTTTGTGTCTAGTGATTGTTCCTCCAAGAAGTTTTGTCTGTGTTCCAGCTGTCTTTTGCCACAATCGTGCTGTGTTAACAATCCACTCGAAAAGTAGGTGGTTCAAAACTAACCATTTATTTATCTCATGTGCCCAAGTGCGAGTGATTTGGGCTGGGAGCCTGGGGCAGGTCTGCTCCTTCAGGCATTCCCACATGCCTGGTAGCTGCCCCACTTATTTGGTCCCTGGGATGACTAGGGTGACCCAGTCTTTCCCCTCTGTCCTTTGGCTTCCATTCTTCACAGGCTGACTGGTTCCAGCATGTTCTGAGTGTAGGCGGAGACCTGCAGGTGTGGTTGAAGCCCTTGCTTTCTGCACCACTGGCCAATGTAGGTCACAGGACTGCCCCTGCATAGGGTGGAGGGCAGAGGGGGTAGGTGGGGAAAGTGTGGCGCTTGGACTCAGAACCTCAGGACAGCAGCCGAAGTTCTTTTACTTTATTTCTTTTACTTGGACATCCTTTATGAAACATTTCTTTTACACCATTCTTGGTTTTAATCCAAAATTAATTGTTGTTGTAATTCTTTGTTTTAAGGGTAAACTTTTCAGAATTATTTGAGAAATCTAATTTTTTTTTTTAAACAGCTTTTTTTTTTTTAAGCCATCATTTTCCTTTCCCTGAAACAGGTGCTTTTTTTCAGTCTGAAGTATCTTATGTGTCTTGTTATCTTGAGAAATCATTTATTAAAATCAAAGTAATAAAACACGTGAATTTAGTTTCTAGTAAATTAGCTTACTTAAAGGAAAATGTGTGATATTGCTGTCAGGTAGACAAGCAAAAATCATTCTTGAAATGCTGATTTGTGCTGTTATGTTTTACGTGTTTGTCAGGTTTTATGTAACTGAAGGACAGTGTTTTAGTGAATCTTTTATCTGTGGAAATGAAGGGAGCATGCTTATGGTCAGAGAAAGAAGACACAGTAAGGAGGAGGGGTCGGTTATACAGAGAATAATTACAGCATGGTCACCCACAGTCTTTGATCTTGGAGCAAATAGAGAGATTCCTTTTAGACCAAAGACGGAGTACTTCCTCCTTCTGAGACCAGTGGTGTCGGTGGATGAGGAAAAGGGCAGGAGATGGAGAAGCTGGGCACTGAGGTATTGCATGCATGCATGGAGTGTGTGACCGGAGAGAAGAGATGAGAGACGCTCGCCTGTGCTGAGGCAGGGTCAGGGAGCGGTGCCGTGTGCGCCCATCTATGTGGGAGCAGGAGAGTTAGCTGCCCACCAGGGTTCTTTCCTGGCCCTGGGCCTGAACTCCCAAGTGCATTCCATAGATCTCTTGATTTCTTGCAGTGTGTTCTGCTGTCCAGATGCAGAATCAGAGAAGGTTAAAGGGCGGCTTAGCGCATAGTTGAGAGTTGCCAGTTGGGTGCAACGAAAGATTAAGGGAATGACAAAATTAAGGAGAAGATTTAAGATTAAGGATCCTGGCCAGAATATGGCTAACGGGTTCTGGCAGTGGGAAGAGTAGGTGCAGAGAAGTGAAGAACAGTGTGAGGAGGCTGAAAGACTGGGGAAGGCAGAGAGGAGGAGTCAGGCAGTGGAGAACCTGCTTTAAATGAGGGCTTGGGTGTCTTTATGTAAGAAGTCTGGGGTAGGCGGTGGTGGCATGGTTCAGCTGCTTAGGGATGACTGAGGTTCCCACACTCTTTCCAGCTTTCTGTTGTGCCATTCTCAGCATTTGGCCTTTCATCCATAGCCTCGTTGTCTCACGTTCTGTCAGGAACAGCATTTTTCTTTGTTAAATAGTCTGTCCTATGTTTATTTGCTTAGCTTCTAACTTCTTCATGTGCATATACTACCTTTTTTGCGAGTATTTTGCCTTTAGCTGTATGTCTTTAGCCTTATTTCTTCTATGATGCTCTTTCTAATTCGTTAGTTCTATAAATAATGTTAATTTTGTTCCTTGGTATTTTTCTTAGCCCTGCAATCTCACTTTCCATTTCCAGTCTCTGGACTTATCATTGCTCCTTGTCTTGTGTGTTGATTTCATGTCTTCTCTAAATTATCTAAACTTTCCTTTAGTTCCTGCACCGGGTTTCCATAAGCCTGTGTCTTTAGCATGCTGTGTGCGTTTGCTGTCTTCCGCAGGTGGCTTGTTTGATTTCCTTGAGGCAGTGAGGATGCTGGTTCATGTTTGTACTATTAGAATGTCGTGTCTTTTTCATCACCCCATGTGTTTTATCATGAGTCTCTATCAGGATTGTTGTTCTGTTACACAGTGAGTGAACTGTGGGTTGAAGGCGGAGTATTGCTTGTTTTTTTCCTGTCAGAGAATGAGAGGAGAAGATGAGGGGAGGCAGGAATCACCCACCAGGGGCTGGAGGCAGTCCACTGTGCAGCTTTATCAAAGTCCTTGCCCAGGGCTCCCTCCACTTGGTCAGGGCCATACTGCTTCCCATGAGATACACCCTTTGTTCCCCAGCTAGGGACAGGGGCCTTGGAATCTTAGGACAGCAGGTTCCTGGTGTACACGGGCCCTGCTCCTGTCCCCATTCCCTGTGTGTACTCTCTTTCCAGCTCGAGATGGAAAAGGATGAGTAAAAACCACACAGGTGCACGTGTATGTTTGGGGGACAGGGCTGGAGATCAGGGTGACTCCCTAGATAATATGGAGCGAGAGGGTTGTAGGCAGAGCAGCTGCCCAGGTCTGCGTTCTAAATCCTGCCTTACGAGCCCTGATTGGTGCCTCTGTAATCCTATCCTTGTGGAAGATAATGGTGATCCTACTTCATAAGGAGATTGGAAGGATTTAATGAAGTAGTATCTGTAAGTCACTTAACACCAGAGTTTGCTGCTCTCAGCAGCTGTCAACTCCAGGTACTCCAAGTACAGGTATACCCCGCTTTTTCAAAGTTCCATTTATGCCACTTCACTTTTACGAAAGATCTACATTAGTGCCTGTTTTTGCTTACCGAAAGAAATCTGAAGAGGGTTTGCATTTTTATGAAAAAAGGCAAAAAATGAAAATGGCGTTCAGGGTTTGTTCCGCAGCGGCCGTCGTGGAGGTAGCACACACCCCAAAGCAGAAACAGTGGCCCTGCCAAGATCCTTCCCCAGGAACCACACTCAGCATCTCAGCATCAAGCCTCCACAGCTTTGAACTGTGCCTGTGAGCATTTGTGCTTTATCTCGATTGATTCTGTGCATTCGTTAGCAAGATGTATCCTAAGATAATTGCTTCTTTGCTTTAAGAAGCCATTTTGACTTACAAAAGTTCTCATGGGAAGACTACTTATGGATAACTGGTAAACCTGAAATGGCTATCTCATTGATTTCTCACTTGGGCACTTTTCCTACTCAGTTATCCTGATCTCTCTGATCTTATTTTCTTTATTTTTACTTTTGCCTGCCTTTTTACTAAATCCTTGCCTAGTGTTGAAAATGATTAGTGGTTAAGTGAGCATGACAATTTCTGCATTCTTTCTCCAGACTTCTTGTCAGATAAAAACCAAAATGGCTATCTCCCCATTCTGTAGGACAGCCTGATGAGAAGAGGGGCCCTGTCTCTCAAAAAGTACTTATTAGATTTTTAAAATTTCCTTGGGGCTGCCTTCACAATGCTTTTTTCTTCAGATAGGAAAGGGGTCTGTGGTAGTATTGACACAAGGCCTTGTCCATTTGCCCTCTGTGCCCCACACGGCTTCTGTATTGAGATTTGTTCAAAGTCACACCATGCTGTGGCCATGCTTGAAATCTGTCGTGTGCATTGCCTGACCTCTGCTTTTCAGTGATTGTGCCACTTCCTCTCTCTCATTGCTCTTTCCATCCCCACTTCTCATTCCCTCCCTCATTGGGTTTTCAACTAATTTTTGTTGCTTTTTAAAGAGAGTCAAGGAATTAGCTCTGAGCTAACCAAATATCTACCCTAGAAAAATAGACAGTGTACATTAATTTGTAATCAATGCATATCATGGTTCCAGTGTGTGTAGTTTTTCATTTAAAATACTGACAGTATGGCTTAATTTTACTATTTGTACGTCAAACTTAGTTTTTCAGAGGAACACCTTTGTCAGTCCGTTGTTGACATAAGCCATGTATTGTGACTGGTTGTGACAGAACTTTCATTGTTCTTGCTGGGATGGCCACAGTTGATACCTGTTTTGTCTGAAAGTTTCCTTCCAGTGTTCTCCTGGAACAGGGAGAGGACAGGGGCTGCCTCTGGAGCCTCCTACGTGTGGGCTTGTAATCGGGACGTGCCAGAAGGAGCAAAGGGCAGTGGCCAGCCTGTCCCATCCTGGTCATTTGCCCACATACTCAGCAGTGCCTGTAAGAAGTTAGTTGTGGCATGTGGGTAAGAAGGAAAGGAGTGTCAGCCTTTAGACAAGTTAATTTCATATGTATTTTAGATCCAACAGTGCCTTAATGTAGTTTGAAATATGAAACTCTTAATATATAAAAAACGTGTTTATTGAAACTGCAGCTGAGGTTTCTGTTCATTTATGAAAAGCTGAGTAAATACAAGCAAAATGAGTAACCAAGAAGTCTACAGGTGGCCAATGTTTGGAGGTTTCCCCAGTATTTTATTATGACAGATTTCTTATTTTAATTGATAGTCTTTTGATCCTGTATAGTGACCATTTAGGTACGTTTACATACAAATGATTGTTATAAATTAGCCAACTGGACATGAAAAAGCAATAGATGTGAGTGAATACATGTGTGTTATTATAATAAATTGTGGGTAGTTTTTCTCGCTAATGGTTTAGGGAGGGGTTTTAGTTGTTTTATAGCATGTATTTGTTTTATTTTGTTTTGGGCATGGGGAGAAGGTTATGTTTTTTGTTTTTTGTTTTTTTTTTACAGGTTTTCTGTTTTTCTTGTGACATGACTTAGAGTTATGAAAAACTGACTAGATGGTGGATATATTTTGTAAAAATAATTTGTTTCCAGTAAGTTAGAGTTGCTTCATCTTGCTTGGATATGCTCTGAAGAATGGTTCATCCCACTTTCTTAATATGAAACAGTTGTTGACTAGTTCTCTAAATAATAAAATCTTATACTGTCATTTCACAGAATGTTTTCCTGGTTCTCCCAGTAAGGAGTAATGCTAGTTAGTTCATCTTTATAGTTGTAGCCGCTGTGAAATACATGTTCATTTATTTTTTTAATTTATTTTGTTCATTATGCTGTTTTTCTGTTCAAAGTTTAAAAAAAAAAAAAAAAAAAAAGGCCTATTCCATACAGGAGATCTCAGAAAGGGCCAGGGTGGAGGCATATCCAGGCACCTTCATCCCAGGGTTTGTGCCTTGTAGTCAATTCCACATGTTTTATTCCTCTGGCCTTTTCCTATGACACTAGCCCAAAAAAACATAGGATAAAGTAGAGGCAGGCCAGTGTCAGAGAGCGGGGCAGGGGGAATTTGCCACCAAAATGGAAGGATGGCAGAAGTGTGTGTGCTTTCCATCCTGTGGGCCTCTCGTCTGAATTCATTTTTCTCCAGCAACATTTTCCCAGTGGGAATTGACCTCTCTGTGGTGCTTTTGATTTGAAACTTTCTGCCATTGTTCATTGCCTCTAATACCAGACCCAATGGATCCATTTTTCCTTTTGTTCCAGTTATCCAGTTATATTGTTAGGCTAACTAACTCCCACCAAGGCCTTGCCTTATCAAAGAATAACTGTTTTAGGAGCTATGCATCTGGTCTTTTCCCGGGGGCGGTAGCTTGCCATTAGGAAAAGCATGTGGGCTACAGAATCAGACATACCTGCTTCACCCACACCCTCTGGTTTACTAGTGGACATAAGCAGGTTGCTTTACCTCTCTGAGCCTCTGATTTCCTGACTTAGTAGTGACCTCATAGGATTCTTGCAAAAATTATAAGAAATAATTTATTAAATTACAAAGTTCATAGTAAATTCTCAATAAATAATGGTGCTGCTGTGCCAGAATCTTCAGATTTTTATCATGTGACCTGCTTTTGATAAGAAAAATCAGAAGTATTCGGATCTTCACATCCACTCTGTTGTTTAGTCATTTAGTCAAATATTTATACATATTGTTTCCTCTATGAATAAGCTTTTACTATCTCTGTATTTGTCCAGAAGTTTTGTGTTATCCGGAGAGAAAACATCTAGATATTGAGGATCTTAAACCATTTATTAGCCCCCCCGCCCATTTAATGAAAATGTCAGTGTCCAATTTTTATGAAATACAATCACAGTATCCACTCTTTTTTGCTGATCAGTTAAATCAATGCATTTTAGAAAGGCTAGAAATACCTTTGACATGTGGGTGTCACTTTCTCTGCTGACTGTAGTTGGCAGAGACTGTGTTTTTAATGGGACAAGCTTTCCAGAAAGAACATCTTCCATTGTATACTCTCCATACTCCGCCCCCCCCCCCCCAATTATTTTTTTCAAGATAATGGTTAACATGTTCTGTTCATCTCCTCCTGGATTTTGAAAGACTGGAAGATGGTTTTAAACTTTTGGGAAATAGTCTGAATGTGCTCCGGGGGAAAAACCTGCTTTTTGATAAAGGAAAGATGGGCAGAACACAAGATGACCTTTACAGTGTGTGTTGCTTAATCAGTCTTAAACTTTGTGGCAGGCAGCCTCTAAACAGTCATGCTGTGTGTGATTCCTGTCCTCGTGAAGCCTGGGCGTATCTACTCACTTCTGTCTAATAGAATACAGCAGAAGAGATGGGAAGTCATCTCTTGGGTGGGTTATGAGAAGTCTGTGGCTTCCATCCTGTGCATTCTCTCTCTTGAATGACTCGCTTTGCGGGGAGCCACCCGCCTTGTCAGGAGGCAGCCCTGTGGAGTGGCTCATGCAGACGCGACAAGGGAACCTGCCAACACCTGCGTGAGTGAGCCTGGAAGCCGAGGACCGCGGCCTCAGCAGGGACCCAGGGCCAGGGCTGGCCCATAGAAAGAATAAATGTTTGTTGTTTTAAGCCACTGAGTTTTGAGGTGACTTGTAATACACATGAAGTAACTAATACAGTCCTTATATAATCATTAGAGATGATGGAACAGTTTCTTCTTAAACGTTGACCACCTGATTTATGCTTCACCATAGTCGCCATCGGTTTGGGTTAGGGGACGTTACTGCATAATTGGTGTGTTTTCAGTGTTTAAGAGATATCAAGCTGTTAAATTTGATTTTGTTTATTTTTGATTTAATTATATTACATGATTCATCCAGTGAGGTAAACATGAAACATTGTATTTTTAGTAAATGTCACTGTATTAAAGAAAATTAATCAAGAATTTTCTTTAAGGCTGTCACGTATATACGTATGCATATATGTAAATGTATTTAGTATTTATGTTCATTTGACACCATGATTATATGCATATATTTCTAAGTAATCTCAAGAGGGAGGAGATATCCAGCCTAGTCATAATCCTTGTGATATACTTATAACTATTATGGCTAAACCAAATATATTTATCACATATAATATATAAAACATACTTATGTATATAACTAGGGGTAAAATGGAAACTATGTCACATATACAGCAGTCATGGGTAAGTGGCATATTACAGCACAGAAGTTTTACTATAGGTAGGACATTTTTGTGGCAGTAGTAAATTGTCCAATAAATGCATGCCGCGAGATGGAAATCAGAATACAGAAGAGTTCATTGGACCATTTCTTCCTTTTAGTTTTATATTCTCTGAGCAATTACTGTATTTAACTTCAACCAAGCCTGGGATAGGTTTATGTTGAAGGCTGTTAGCAAGGTCTCTGTTTCGATCTCATTTGGGATACCCAGGTTTCTTGTATATGGTGCAGCATTGTTGTAAGAACAGATAAATCATTTGGTTTCTGGCTCATTTTGGCATGACAGAGGTTACCTAGATTGTAGAACACACGTCTTTCACTAGCCATGTGCTGTCCTGTGTCTTCCTGCCAGACGGGTCTGCAGACCTTGCACCTCAGCTGCATCACTGACTAAGACTCTATACGTGTTGCAGTGAACGGTAGATCATATCAGAGTTTCTTTGGTTTTGCAACAGAAACAAATATTGCGACCAGAAACGAGCTCATAAGAAGCTAAAGGGCAGGAAGCTCTAGACGTGGGCTATCCAGTACTGTGGCTGCTGACCACATGTGCTATTTAAATTTCACTTGATTAAAGTGAACTAAAATTAATGCTTAAAATTAAAGCTAGTCACGTTTCAAGTGCTCAGTAGCCACATGTGACTGGTGACTCCCATATTGGACAGCCCAGACACAGCCCCATCATCATAGAAAGTTATGTCTGGCAGCGCACGTGTAACTGGAAGCCTTTGCTTGAGTTGATGAACCCAGCCATTTCTTTCATTCTTCCGTTGCTCCATTCATGATCCAAGTTGCCAGAGAGAGTTTGATTGGTCAGACTTAATTGGTCTGACTGTATCACAGAGGTTTTCATTTGTTGCCAGTCAGCTCAATTTGCTCTGGAAGAAAATTGTCTGATGTCCAGTTTTTCTTTCTGAGCCCCAACTCTTAAAAAGTTTTAAAGTTTTTGCTAAATACCCCTTAAGTATAACCCAAGCAGAGCTCAAACTGATATATTTTAGGTAGGTTCTGCTGGGGTTTAGCCAGTCAGGTTTTCCTTCTCATTTATTCTTGTCTTGTTTGTTTCTGTGTGTATGTGTGTGTGTGTCTTCTCTCATTGTTTTACAACATGCTAATAAAAAGTAAAAAGCCTCAGGAAATAGAAAGTATTACAACACTTTAAACATTGGTCACAAATTGAAAGATATTTTTATGCGTTTTGTATGATTGTGACATGATCTATTATGAGACTGGTAAACATGCCATGTTTGTTCACATAGCACACTTGTCTTTCATTGTAAAAGTGAGAGGAAGTCAGTTTTGCAAGCATCTAGCCTAGATCTGTCAAGAAAGGGCTCTTGCCTAAAGCCCCCTGACAGAGTTCCACAGTTATCCATTGCAACAGGCATTTTAATCCAAAGTTAACATTTTATTGCAGTTTCCTCCACAATTCAAGGAAAATATAACCTTAAGTGGAACTTTTTGTTTATAAGAGGGGATTTAGAAATAATCAAAAGTGATGTTTACTTCTCAAGAGTCAGAGATCACTTCTGATTATATCAACGAAATGCCCTTAATGCAATATCTACATAACTTTCAACTTAAAGTATTTGTTATAGGCATCCTCCTTTATTAGCATGGCTTCTTTCTCCATGAAGTCGTAAGAGGAGGGAAATATAAAGGCTAACAGGAAACCCAAAAAACAAAAATGAAAAACTTGGAATTTTCTCCCTTGTACATATTACTAAAACATAACTTACAATCCGAAAGCATAAGTTATGTTCCTTTATTTATATATTACATTATAATTGACTATGAAATGTCAAATAAAGCTTGCTTTAAATTATTTAAATACATATAAATGTACAAACGGAAAGTAGCATCTGTACTTGGCTTAATTAGCGTAGGACTTTGGTCTGGGAGGAGAAGGAGGCAGTCCCAGATTACTGCCAGCAGGAACACAGAGGGGTTGGAGGAGATTCCCCAGACAGTTTTCATTTCTTGTCTTCTCTGGCAAAAACAGGCTTGCTGTGTTTAAGCCACTGCTGATATAGAGGTTGCTGCTTTAAGCTTATTTTAATAAAAGCGCTATAATCCCAGGAGGGTATCACCTTACTTGGGGTGGGGGGTGGTTCTTGATGTCTTCTCAAAATGATAGATTAAATGATGGAAATTTTTAAAAATGAATATGATATTTCAGATATATTTTCATTCTGTCCGAATAATATGTGAAGATGAAAACATTTTGTTACGTGATTAAAACAGTTTTACCACTTGAGGTAGCAACTGCTGATGGCCTACCCATTTTCATTTTCCCTTTATAATAGACCCCTAATGTTATTGCCTGTGCAATGGCAGATACTCGACAAGATGTTCAGCCTTGAGAAAACTGGTCCCCAAATTTTGTGGTTGACTTCTAATGGTATCAAGGAAGTGGTTAAATCAAAGTAATAAAATGATAGCTCTTGCTAAAGAGGCCAGCTTTAATAAAGTAGACAGTGAAAGTGTAAAAGATCTGTTAGCATTACATAGTGAATTCCTGACTACCAAAGAACTCACTCCCTTGTTCGTTTGTTAATGCTCATTCTCGATGCTTATCATTTGTTTGAAGAAGCAGAATCTTGAAACTCAATGCAAAATTCTTAAAAGAATATACAGAACATGCATTTGAAACCATGGCTATTGTAGGTAAGCTTGGTCATGAGCAGAAGTGTTAAAATTTTAAATGCAGCTCCACTGCAAGGAATCAGGCTCTGGGAAAGTGGCTGGTTCAAGGTCTGGGGAGGAGATGTTCAAGATGAGCTTAGAACATTTTTGTGATACCAGGTACAAGTTATCAAAGACTATTAAGGTCAGTAGGACCCTGGGGCCAATCTAAGTAAGGTCCACTGACCAAAGATGGGGTCGTTTGAGCATCAATGAAGATAAAAGCAGCAGTGAATTCTCATACTTCAGTTATGTTGTAAGTTATCAGTTTGTGATGGTTTCTATGATTAAAAATTCCTTGGTCACCTTTGCAGGATGCTAGGGAACCACCTTTTTATTTTGAACATTAATGAATAAAGGGAAAGAATCCACTATTTAAAAACAGTAGTTACAAACTCATTTTTGTATTATCGATAAGATCACATTCAGAAGATGTAAGACAGACATCCGTTTTGAGTGTTTTCATCCTGTTAGTTTGTCTGTGGCTTCAGCCAGTGGTTCAGAGCTACCTGCTTCCCAAATTTGAGTGCCAAAAAGAGAATGAGATTTGGACGTCAACAAACCCCAGGCATTTGCAGGTCTGCTCACTCTGTCATCAGCATGCTGTCCTTGACCTCCAGCCTCCTCAGGGGGCAGCACTGACTCTCACTCTTCCTCCTCTCACGACCCGACAGCTCACCTTCTACCACCTGTCTTAGCCCAGTACTCTCATGGTTATACCCTAGATTCCAGCATCACCAGGATGGCTCCATTCTGAATCTAGATTCCTGCATGTCACTCTGCAGCATCCTAACCTTCCAGTTCTCTTTGGACCTCATCAAATCATCAAGTCCATGGACATTTTCACTCTCAGCCAAGTCCCTCCTCTCCTCACCCAACTTAGATTTCATGGTCCTTTGTGGTATGACTGACCTACAAATGACCTTAACTACGTTTGCACCAACCTCGTAGGGGAATTGTAAGGATTCAATGAGCTAATTAAATATGTATGCAGTGTTTAGGACAGTTGATGTGGTATTATAACATAGTGTCTGCCTAACTCCTTGTCTCTTCTTGCACTTTTCTAATAAAGCTCCAGCTTACCTGCCTGCTCTGTACCTGCCACCATATGGCTAGGAGTTGCTAGAAAAAACCATGTTAATCATCTCATGACCACAGATCTCAAATGTATAATGAGTTTTGCCCAGCAGTGTTGCCATTACTTCTCTTGTGTGTGTTTGCTTTCTACTCTCCAAAATGTGTTCAGCTCTCTTTCCTTAGTCCATCCACACTTGCAGACACTTTTGGTACAAATAGTAGGAAACCGTATTTCAGGAAGCTTAATAAGAAACTACCGTGTAATAGCACAGGAAGTCACAGCATAGGGCAGTCTCAGGATTGGTACGTTCAGCAGCTTAATGACGTCTTTCTGCTGTGCCATCTTTAGTTTGAAGATTCTGCCCTTGCTGGCTTCCATCATAGTCACAAGGTGGCTGTCATTGCTCCAGGTGTCACATGTAGATGTGGAAGCATCCTGGGAGGAGGCCTGTTTACTCCTGGGTGTCCTTATTTCAGTGAGGAAAGTCTTTCCTAGAAGACCCCTGCAGACTTGACTTCACCGGAAGAAGGCTCGGGGAGTGTTGGAGGGGTAGGTGTCTAGCTGAGCACCGCCTTCCTCCTGCATTTCTGCTACCTCGCTCACTTCAGTGGGCACTTCTCAGGGTCTTGCTGACTCCTTCTCTGCCCCTTTCTATCTAAACAGTCTCCCTGGGTGGTCACATCCAGGCCCCTGGCTTTGAATGCCATCTGTATGATAGTGATTATTAATAAACATTAGACTGCATATCCAGTCGCATGCGTGATGGCTCCATTTCTGTATGTAGAAGACACCTCACGCTTAACATGCCAGAGCACACCCCCGCTGCTTCGTTTTTCCCAGTGTCAGTAAACAGCACTGCTTTCTAATCGCACTCCAGCCAGAAATCTAGGCATTAGATTGATCTTCTTTTCTCCCTACATCCATTTTACTAGCAGTTTTGGACACACACCCCAAGTCCCTCCCCTTCTTCCTTCCTACACGGCCCTAGTTCAATCCAAGATGCCATCATATCTCACTTGGAGGACAGCAGTAGTCTTCAGCTGGGCACCGCACTTTGATCTTGCCTCTACAATCTGTTCTCTGCCAGCCTTACAGAGGATGTTTTAAAACACAAATCAGGACTTCCCTGGTGGTGCAGTTGTTAAGAATCCACCTGCCAGTGCAGGGGACACGGGTTTGATCCCTGGTCTGAGAAGATCCCATGTGCCACGGAGCAACTAAGTCCATGTGCCACAAATACTGAGCCTGTGCTCTAGAGCCCATGAGCCACAACTGTTGAGCCCTCGTGCCACAACTGCTGAAGCCTGTGCACCTAGAGCCTATGCTCTGCAACAAGAGAAGCCACCACAATGAGAAGCCCGCACACTGCAACAAAGAGCAGCCGCCACTCTCTACAACTAGAGAAAGCCTGTGCGCAGCAGCAAAGATCCAATGCAGCCAATAAATAAATAAATAAATAAATTTTTTTTAAAAAGCACAAATCAAATTATGTCACTTTCCACTCAAAACCCTCCAGTGTCTACATCACACCTAGAGTACAATGTAAACCTACACTATATCTGTGTGATCTGAACCCTGCCTGTCCAGCTTCACTTGTGCCACTTCCCTCACATCCTTCTCCACATAGCCACAGTGGCCTTCTCTTCCTCAAACATGCTAAGCCTGGCTTTACCTCAGGGCTTCTGCATGGCTGATCTCATCACTGGGCATTCTGTCTGATCTTCACGCAGCTGCCCTGTTAGCATTCAGACATGGGCCCTGCCCACCTACCCAGGCTAAATGCGTCATCTGATGATTATCTCAGAACTTTCTTCCCCGCCTTAAATTCTCTTCGTAACACTCATCACAACCTCTATTCTCTCTTGTCCATGTGCTTGTGTGTTGCTCTTTTTCTTCCTTTCTCTCTCTAAGGTGTAAGCTCTGTAAGATCTGGGATGGCCTATCTGGTTCATGACTGTTCAGCACCTGGGACAGCGTCTGGCACACATTAGGTCCCTTGACCAACAAATTGAGAGATTGAACGAGTGGATTTTATTTGGGAAAAGTAGAACAAATAAACTGCCATCTAGCTTCATCTAACTACTTTTGAAAGGGAAGAAGCTCCTAGTATGTCATTGTATCATTCACGGTGTTGGAAATCACGCAAGAGAAATTGACTCTGGCTACCCTACATGAAAAGGAAATTTATTACAAGGTTCCCAGAATCAATAGCTGGCTAGAGAATAGAGCTTAGACCCCAAACTAGACCCTGGGAGCCCTGGAAATACAGTCTGCAAGTTGCCAGGATCACAGTACAAGAATCGTCAGGTTGGCACATCCCTGCCCCTGCGTTGCCTGTAAGTTTGGAAAGTCTCCATGTTACAAGATCACTCATTCAGGACTCCTAGTCATGAGATGTAACATCCAGTGGACCAGATCTGACTTGGATGTCTGCCCTACTATGCCAGAGCAGGGAGAAGGAGGATCTGGTTCTCCTGGCCTCCATTGGAGAGATTCTCTGCCGTCCCAGTCTGTATACAACAAGGTGGTGGTGGTGCAGGGGGATGTTCTCCAAAAGCAAGACCAGAACTTTAATGGGGGCAGTGGATGTTGGACAACCAAGACATGGCAGACATTGAAAGCATGTGGGAAGTTGTTCTGAACTTTCTCTCTGAACCTGTTGGAGCCCTGCCACAAGTGGTATGAACATCTACCTCCCTCCCTCCATCTTCTTGGCTCATAATGACCATAGCTTGTCCTCAAACCCAAATCTTCACTAGTGATTGATGTTCCTACACCACCACTTTCAGAAGATGCTCTCGTACGCTCCGTGGCTTTCTGTCATTCTCACAGTAAGCCATAGGTCCTTCCGGTCCCAGGGGACCCCTGGAATCTGGGCCTGCTCCTCTCAGGCTGTGCTCCAGCCATTCTGGTCTCCCTGCGCTGCTCTGTGAGTCACACACGGTCCCCACAAGACCTGTGCATTACACACCCCTTGGTTCCTTCTGTTCTTGGCTCTAGTGTCACCTCCTCAGAGCCCTTCTTTGGCCATCGTATCTAAACTGTGTGCACCCCACACCCTGACGACTCTACTCTCCAACTAACAGTATGTATTTATTTGCTTACTCTGGGCTTCCCCATGGGAAAGTCAGTTCCTGGGAGCAGGGGTTTGTTTAGTTAACAGCTGTATCCACCTGCCTAGAACAGGAAACTGCAATAAGTACTTGAATGAGTGAGTAAATGTGTCATTTTGGAAATGAGTTCCAAAAGAGGAATTCCAAAATGGTCCTGAATAACAAGTATACAGCATTCGAGGTGACTGTTCTGAAGTGGCTCATACTCCTTTGGTTATGTAAATTCTGTTGCCTTATTAAAAATGAACCATCTCCTACCTCGTGTTTTATAGCAGTGGATCAACAGAAGCCACCAAATCAGAATCTCCCTGTTGACAGAACCAAAGCAAAAAGCCTTAGAAAAGAACTGGCATTTTCCGAGCATTCCCACATTAGAAAGGGAAGGCTCAGTGTCCAACACGCTTCCTCTTCACGACACAGTAACATGGCTTTGGCACACTGTTTCTGCTTACTACTCTGACGGACTTTCGCAGATTCATGGGATACCACAGAATGCCCTTTTCTGGTGGGTGATGAAATGGCTCGAGTAGTTGTTTTCTGTGGAAGCAAAACATGCTGTAAATTTACTGTCCCTGGAAAGGGTTAAATTACTTGCATTTTAGCAGGAGCCTTGTGAGTGACTGTGGCAGTTCTCAGCTCACGTTCATATTTCTCCTTGTATTTGGTGGTACCATGGGGTACCTACCACAGTGTTGCGTGAGTGTATGACCTCCTGATACCATGGTCTCTTAGTAGTAACACTGCAGCCCAGGAGAGCTGAGGCTTCCCAGAACCTGGAGAGCTTCGTGGCAACTCAGGCACGCAGCGGTTTGGGAGGCTATTACTTAGTGGCTGGCTCTTTGTCTCCCTGTACTGTGCTCTTCAAAACTGGTGTAGCACTTTTATTCCTATTACAGTGTCATATGACCTGTATGTTGCAACACATTTTTGAAACACAGCCAGGCAAAATGAATAAAAGATCATTTTCTGTCAGCTGATCCCACAGAGACAACTTTCTGGATACACTTGATATATGTATATGCCTACTTACGTACCTACTTATATATACCACATGCATACCTTTTATCGAACAACTTATGCACTTATTCCATAAGTTGCTCTTTACTTTCTTACCATATGGTAAGAAAGTAAGAATCGGGCAGAGGTAGGTTTGGCTCCGATTTCTACGACTTAACTTTGTGACTTTGGGCAAGGGATTAAGCTCTGTGAGTCTCAGAGCAGGGAAGCTGCTGTGATGGACAGCAGTAGAAGTTTATTCAAACTTCTCAGACCTATGTCGTTTTGAATACATTAGGGCTGCTGTCAGAATGGAACAATTTTAATTCTGCTGGGGACAACCCTATTTTTAGTTCTACTGTTTAATTTCGCCTGTCATCAAGGCTTATCTAGAGATGGCACTTTAGTGATCTTGAGCTCTGATCCGTATTGGAACTAAACAGGTTGTGTTTTCTACTGAAGTAAGCCTGGTGTAAAGAAGTCAACTGACAGAGACATAACACACTATCTTCACTTTTACTTAACTCTAAGCTAATATTGGAATTTAGTATTCAGAATTAGTAGAAGATGAATTGAAACAAATTCTCTCTAGTACTCCTTTTTGTATTTGGAACTTAAAATATCTGATGCCTTTTCTTCCACACCAGGTCTCAGCGGCACATCTTGTGTCTCAGGTTGTAGGATGCAATGCTATAGTGAACCTCGCTTCCCTAATAAGCTAATTGCTTTATTTTGTAACAGAAAATAGCTGTCCATAAACAGGAGTACTTCCAAACTGGACTAGAATGTTGGCATAAAAGGATTTTCGATTTGGTGTAACTATTCCTGAGGTATTTGTAGAAATCTGAGATTCCACATCAGTCATGTTTAGTTTTTTGTGTCATATTGCACTGCACTTCAGTAACTTCCAATTGTAAGGCTCTTTGCTCACACTATCAATATTAATTGACAAAGGCAAACCGAACAGGTCATATTTTTATAAAGGTTGAAATTGTATACCTGGAGCTAGTGAGGGGTCAGTTACCTTTAATTCCATAAAGTAAAAATATAGTTCAAACTATCAGTCTTCGATTTCTGCAATCTGAGTGCAGCATGTGAAAGTGGGCCAGATAATTTCTTACCAAACAGGGTTCCTAAAGATAAAGTTTTGGTAAGAATGAGCAAATTAAATTACCTATTTGTGTAACTGTTTAAGAATGCCCCTTTTGACAAGCAGTGTTACGGAAACTGGATTTCTACCCGCAAAAGAGTGAGGATGGACCCTTACCTTATACTATATGCAAAAATTACCTCAAAATTGATCAAATACTTTAATGTAAGAGTTGAAAGTACAAAATTTCTGGAAGAAGACAGTGGATTTGGCAATTATTTCTTGGCCATGACACCAAAAACAAAGGCAGCAAAAGAAGAAATAGATAAATTGGATTTCATCAAAATCAAAAACTGGCATGCCTCAAAGGATGCTATCAGCAGTGAAAAAGCAATCCATGAATTGAGAGAAAATATTTGCAAATCATGTATCTGATAAGGGATTGATATCCAGAATATATAAAGAACCCCTCCAACTCAACAACAGCAGAACCACCCAATAAAAAGTGGGCAAAGAACTGAAATAAGACTTTTCTCCAAGAAGATACACAAGTGGCTAATAAACACATGAAAAGATGCTCAACATCACTAGCTGTTAGAGAAATGCAAATCAAAAACCACAGGATACCACTTCACACCCATTAGGATGGCTACCATCAGAAAACAAATCAGAGTAACAAGTGTTGGTGAGAATGTGGAGAAATTGGAACACTTGTGCCCTGTTGGTGGGAATATAAAATGGTAAAGCTGCTATGGAAAACAGTGTGGCTGTTCTCAAAAAAATTAAACATAGATTTACTATATGTTCCAGCAATTCCACTTCTGGGTATCTACTCAAAAGAATTGAAAGCAGGGTCTTGAAGAGATATTTGTATATATGTATTCATAACAGTATTATTCCTTATAGCCAAAGATGGAAGCAGCCCAAGTGTTCCTCAACAGATGAATGAGTAAACAAAACATATTCACACAATGGAATATTATTCAGCCTTACAAAGGAATGTAATTCTGACACATGCTACAATGTGGATGAACCTTGAAGACATTACGCTCAGTGAAACAAGTCAGCCACAAAGGGACAAATACTATATAATTGCACTTACATGAGGTTCCTAGAGTAGATAGCTTGTAATGTCAACCAAAAAAGCCAAGTCTTGGATGCAGTGTTAGTTGGTGAGCCAGGCTGAGGATTTTTCCTTGGGTCCTATGATGCACTGTTTTCAACAGAACAGAAAGGTCTCTCCAGCACGAGGCCTCTCACACTCAGCATCATGTCCTCCAGCAGACGTTTGGTTTGCATCCATTTCACCCAGAGAAGCTTAGAGTTCTTTGCCATTCAGCTGTTCAGCTCTATTCCACGGGGTGAGTTTCATGACTGTTCCTTTGTTAATTTTTTACAAAATCGTTTCCTGGAGAATCATACCATAAACAAGATAATATGATGAGTGGGCTTAAGCTGTTTGGACTTGCAAAATATTGTTTCCAGTTGAATAAAAAGTGCAACACTGACAACCGTTGAGGGTCACATTTGTTAACTTTAAGCAATCTACATTAAACCTTTCACAGAACTCAACAAAGAATCATTTCCTAATGTTGTGCTTATCATAAATACTATGTCCTCATCAGCTCCATGAGTAAATATAGCCATCTGGGTTGTATTCTTTATATCTCTGTTCTAATCAGCTGCCACTGGAAATATTGTAGATAACTTGCCTTTTCCATGCAGCTCGTTCCATAAGTTCTCAGACCTATCTTTAGTATACTGAGCAATAGCATTGTTTACAGTTAGATTTAAAATTGTCAGTGCTTCATTTTTTCACACGCATTTGTCGTCATGTTGTGTAAAATACCTTTAAATTCACCATCTATAACTGCTTGGGCTGTGTAAGCAATAAGTAACTGCAGTTTACAGAAGCAGTTCTCATTTAATGGTCAGAAACAATCCCTACTGAAAATGTCAATCCTTTTGAGGTTTGTTTTTGTTTTTGTTTTTCTAATCACCTATATTTTTAAAACATGGTCATGATTCTCAACATGGTTGCTTACTAATAGCATCATAAGCCATGTTCTTCCAGTACTGGCGTGCTTTGTTCATTAAACATGTTGGAATATACTTAATTAGTGAAGGGAAATATGCTTTCTTGAAACTTGTCTCCCCTCCCACTTTTGATTGAGATGTGAATAGAAAAGATGTTGCCTTCCTTTTAACGCAGTTGCTTAAAGAAAATCAAAACTTCTCAATCTAGGACTTTCTGGTGGTGCAGTGGTTAAGAATCTGCAGCCTGCCAATGCAGGAGATGCGGATTCGAGCCCTGGTCCGGGAAGATCCCACATGCCACAGAGCAACTAAGCCCATGCACCGCAACTACGGAGGCTGCGCTCTAGAGCCCATGAGGCACAACCTCTGAGCCCACGTGCTGCAACTACTGAAGCCTGTGCACCTAGAGCCGGTGCTCTGCAACAGGAGAAGCCACTACAATGAGAAGCCCATGCACCACAACAAAAAGTAGCCTCCGCTCACCACAAGTAGAGAAAGCCTGTGCACAGCAACAAAGACTGGCATAAATAAATAATAAATAAATCTTAAAAAAAAAAAAAAACCTTCTCAATCTGTAGTATTGGAGTAGTAGGGAGTGGTATGGCAGACTCAAGTGCATTGCATCTAAAAGTGCAGCTGCAAATAACTTCCAGGTAGAAGTTAGTTTTTATGTGAAGTCACCCACACACTTTATAAATGCTGATAACTAATGCAGAAAAACAGTTTAAACTTTATGGGCCATGAAAACAGTGAGGTTGTTCAGATGTTTGGCCATCAGTTTGCTTTTTCTCCTCTGAACCTTCTCAGTCAGCCTTTCCTCAGCCTCCTGGGCAGCGCAGCTGCCACTTTAAGGATAAGACTTAAGGATAAGATTTAAGATTTGCAGCTGTTTTCATATTCTTATCGGTAGAAATTGAAGCTCTCAGTAAGAATGTTACCTGCTTTTGTCCGGCTTTCTATTTAATGAGATCCTGGTCTCTTCACGCGCAGCAGATAGGTGGATGAATTAGTGCATCAGGGGATGATTAGTACTTGCACTGAAAAATAAAACCCCGGGGCAAAGCCTGTTTCCATGAGTAATTATCTGTTTTTATTTTCATTAAATTAAAATTAGTTTACAGTTCATTTACCGTGAGTCTTTAAAAGCACGAGTTGCATTTCTCGGAATTTGATGTTTTATCTAAACTGAAAGAGAAATGCCAAGCTTGATGGACCTGTCATCCCTCTGGTGACAGGGCTGGGAAGAGAAAGCTCCCCCCACCCCCCCAAACTGCCTTGCACCTTTTCATTCCTGACGTGGTAATGCTTGTGGATTGGATTCAGGAACACACCAGCTGTCTTGCAAGTGATGGTCAGTGCCCAGATCACTTAATGATACAAGATTCTGAAGAGCTTTGGAGATATTAATAATTTTATAAACTAATTAAGAAATTGGATTCTGCTTTGAAGTGGTTTTCCAGTCACTAATCTTGACACAGAAACTTCTGGCCCTGGTTTGTTTTTATAAAAGGAGAAATGAAACATTGAATAAAATGAAAGGGCATCAAGTGGTGCCCACATTTTCTGTCTCTTCCCTTCTGCAGGTGGGACGCAGCGACTGCCACGTGCCATTGGGATGTCCTTGGCCAAAGAGCTCATCTTCTCTGCACGTGTGCTCGATGGCCAAGAGGCCAAAGCCGTGGGCTTGATCAGCCATGTTCTAGAACAGAACCAGGAGGGGGACGCTGCCTACAGAAAGGCCTTGGACCTAGCAAGAGAATTTTTACCTCAGGTATTTTAATTACATTTCCTTTTTTTACTCTTTTTAGATAACTTTATGACAAATTGACAAAACCAGCAATCATCTCACATACCTAGGATGTCCTTGGCTTGCTTTGCAAGTAGAGAAGTACATGGTAGCTGTAAAACTAGAAATCGTGTACTAGGTTATTAAGAGCCTTCAGAATTAAAATTAAGCTTTGAAGATAATCCAAGGCCCCTACTGTAGCCACACATGGATAGTATATTACACGAACGTTTGTCACGTGTGACAGAACTTCCCAGCAACGTACGTTGTTCGCCAGCTAGCGCTCCTGACCTGAACTGTACACGTGAAGAGAAACAGCGATGGCTGGGCTGTCACACTGGATCACCCCTAAACTGAAGCACAAATAAGGAGCCCACAGTCCATTACACCAGGGTCCACGCCGGTCCGCGGCCTGTCAGGAACCGGGCCACACAGCAGGAGGTGAGCGGCAGGCCAGCGAGTGAAGCTTCATCTGTGCTCCCCGTCGCATTACCGCCTGAACTACTACCCACCCCCCCACCACCACCCCTGTGGAAGAATTGTCTTCCACGAAACTATCCCTGCTGCCAAAAACGTCGGAGACCACTGCATGATGCCAAGTGAGCTTTCATTGAGATCCCATAACTTGAGATAACCTGCTTGGACCGCACCAGTTGTTTGTCTTACTGTGTTTGTTTTATGGTGATGTAGGCATTGTTTTAACTCGTTTGTGTACAATATGCTTCCTCACAATTACACCTCAAGCCTGGGACTCACGGCACTCGTTAATCCTCATGGGTAATCTTGGCAGCAGTGCATCCAAGGACCTGTTTTAAGGGTTTCTTGGTTCTTTCACTCTTCCAGAAATATTTTTCAAATATTCCTTTCTTCTGAAATCATGGATTAAAGGATTTTTGCCATGTAAATAAAAAATTAGTGATTTCTCTCTATTCCTAATGGAGTGTAAAGTTTTATAACGCCTTGACCATTTGTGGAGTCAAATGACATCCTCTCTAACTCAGACAATATTTGTAACCTCTTTTGGGGCCTTGGGGCCTTTTGGGAGACCTCATGAAATCTCTCCCTAGAAAAATGCATGTGCCCTCCACATGTCTTTTGCATCAAGTTTCAGGAGGCATCCTTGGAGTTCTTTGTTGTAAGATAAAGGCCCAGGTCTGCTGTGATGCACCTATCCCCTGAGAGCTGTCAGATGGGGCCTCTCATTTGAATTGGTTTCTAAAACTACACTGCTTGATGTTGCTTCTACTTCAGTCCTTCTCAATTAAGTTAGGAGCTACAGGATCTTTCAGGGCAGGGCCCTTACGTAGTTTATTCCCCATGTGAGGTAACACAGAGCCTTATACTCTGAATTGATGGAGAGAGAGCAAAGAGAGAAAAGACTTTTATTACTTTTAAGAAAAAACTTTCAACTATAACTTTGGTATTCATATTTATTCAAAATATTAAGGAAACATCTATCTAAAAGGAGATTAAAGGTACGCTTATCAGGAGAGGTGATCGTTTAACTACATACAGCTTTAATGACTTCCCCTGGCTTAAAACTTTACAACTGATGCATGTCTCAGTTGAAAAAAGGGGTGTATTTTAAAAAGGTTGTGGCATCATTCCAGTTCTGAGATTCACAGCCTCCCCGGTCCTTGGATGTGAGTGTTGAGCTTCCTGTTCCAGAGCTCCGCCCAGGTGGCTTGTTAGCCCCTTTGCACCTTGGTGGTTCAGGCTCCTTATCTCACTCTTGGGAACTCCCTCTTCCTCCTGTGACCTCAGTGCCGTTGATGCCATCACTGCCTACAGCTCGCCCCACCTCCAGCCTGACATCCAGCTGCACCCTGCCACGTGGCAAGCCGGGCAAACTCATTGTCTCTTCCGTCTGAAGGACACGCCTCTGAGAACATTAATTGCTACAATTAATTCTTCCCCAGGTGAAGGGAGATGTCAAATGACTTCGGAAAATGTGTAACTGAAACTGTATGCAAAAGTTACAAAACAGAATTTGAGGTGAAATAATGTTTATTTTTACAGACTTTGTTACTAAATGATTGTCTTCTAAATAATTAGAAAGCTTCTATAAAATTAGTATCTCTAGGTGATGTCTGTATTATATGTTATTTCCATTTTTCTGAGAAAAAAAGGTTTGCATATATGGAAGAAGCACTGGTTTTATATTTTAAAAGACAAGTAATTAAATAAGCGTTGTATCTAATAGTATTTTCATTTTCCTGTTTCTCCAGTTTTCTAAACCTTGCTGCCCGAAGTGTGGTCTGTGGATTAGCAGTCCAGGCATCTCCTGAGAACGTTTAGACTTGCAGAGCCCCCGGCCCATCCCAGACCCCTGACTCTATATCTCCATTTTAACCAGGGGCTTGGGGATTTGTGTGCATATGGAAGTTTGACTAGCACTTGTCTGGGTCAGCTGGTGATAAAAGTAAATGGATAAGATTCTCACTGAGAGGAGCACTCTGTTTGAAAAAAAATGAATTGATCTCAAAAAAAAAAAAAACACCTAGTATGTGTAACATAAGTACAAACCACATTTGGAAGAATTCTAACTAAGATACTTGCCTGAGCCTCAGAAAATTTCAGAGTCTGAAAAAAAAATATTTCAGAATGGGATTTAGGAAGAGAATTTAGATAGGTTAAAATTGATAGCCGAAAAATGGCATTTTTCATGCCGTCATGCATTTATCCATTCGCTTATTGGAGTCCTTTGTTGTGCCTGTTATTTAAAGCCTCTTGCATTTTAATTCAAAAGATGCTTTAAAACATGCCACTAAATTCTAATTCATCACCCATAAACAATTTTTAGGTATTTAAAGTATGATCGAATAATCAAATTCCATCTGAGAGATTATGGTTTTCCAAGATAAAAGTAATATTTCCCTTCTCGCAGAGGACTCCCAATTCTTTCCTCTGTGACCCTCACACAGTGAATCCTGAAGGACTCATTGGAACTGGAAGCTTTTGTGTGATGTGGGAGCACTGTCTGGAGGACACGTGTTTACTAACACATCATCATCGTGGTTAGTTATTGATGCCCAGGGAAGCAGGTTACAGAGCCACAGCCTGAAACGATACCCCCTGAACCCCATATTAATCAATAGTGTCAGCCTCATTCCCAGCCCACACATCTGTCGCACCGCTAATGGGTGTGTTATCGTGCCAAACATGTTATCTCCTTTTCTTTTTCCTACTTAACTTGTAGGGAGATTTACCGAACAGTGAAAAGCCCTCTACTGTACACATACCACCTGCTGACCTCCAAGCATGTAGTTTGCCGCACCACAGCATGCCGTGGGATCTGCGTAACCTGCTGGTGCAGTAGATTGTTACAACTGCTGTTTAGTTAAGTCCTTGCAAGGCTCCTAAAATAAACCTTCCATCAACTATCTTATAACCATTGTCACTTCTACGCCATGGATCCAGCAAAGGGAATTTCTGAATTTGACTGAAATGTACAACACGATTTGCATAAGTAATAATTACAGTACGTTTCTTTGGTTTGAATTTTAGGGACCTGTTGCAATGAGAGTGGCAAAATTAGCGATTAATCAAGGGATGGAGGTGAGTGCCTTAAGTTTGAGTGTTTTATTGAAATAGGTAGTGGAGATTTAACTTAAATGAACCATTATTTTTTAATATTCTAAAATACAGCTGTTTTACTGCTGTGATTATTGAAAGCTACTGAGGTTCTTTTTAGCTACAATCTTTAGTGATTTCATTCTGCTTAGAGCTGTTGTTGATTCGGGATCATAATCACAGAATTGAGTAATTTCACTGACGCCCTGCAGCACATGACATGCTTGTTATTTTTGCCATTGAGTTCATAGATTTATTGGCTAGTAGTTCATAGGAAACCAGAAGAAAAGGGCATTCTGTGTATTCTCAGCACCAGTGTCATATTATAAAAAAGCATTTTGAGAACGTCCTGGCTCAAAGCTCCTCCTAAAGATGGAGACCATCTTTAAGTTCTCGATGTGCTTTCTGCAGTGAGACACACATAAATCCTGTAGGGAGCCCTGGGGTTCCTCTGGAGAGGTGGGTCCAAAGGAGTGGAGGCCCCAGGACAGGGGAGAAGTAAGCAGGGCAAGGGAGCAATGCAGGTACCCATTTCTGTTGGCCTTTTCATTACAGCAGTTGTATTTTGGGTAAATTATGGGAACTTTAAAGAAAGATATTTCTTCCTTGCAGACCTAGAGGCCACTGTATTTTCCTGGCCTTTCACAGCAGTAAAAAGTGGTTGAATTTGTTAGCAATAAATACATTTTAAAAAATTTACAAAGTATTTGATTGTTTTTTTTTTCATTCTTACATAATAGTAACACTACTAATAGCAAAAACCTTGTATGACCCTTACCATGTGCCAACCCAATATATATCTTATGTGCTTTATAAAGACTTCACCAAAATTAACTAATTTGATCCTCACAATAACCCCATTTGGTAGATACTGTTATCAGCTCCTTGTTCAAATACACTGCTCTGAAGCAAGAGAGGTTAAATAACCTGTGTAACCAAGTTTACCTGGCTCTCATATGGTAGAGTCAGAATTTGAACCCAGGCAGCCTGGTTCCATAGTTTCTCATGCTGGTCATACTTCTGATTTGCTGTATTATATCAAAGAATTCTGTTCTTTCAGAATAAGGTTATTAAGTTTGAATTTATATTTATATTGAATATACCATATTTTAAAAAGTAATTCTTGCTGAAATGAATTATATTTTTATCCTTAGGTCGATTTAGTAACAGGATTAGCCATAGAAGAAGCTTGTTATGCTCAGGTATGTAATACAATCACAAATTCAGTGGCGATACCCCTTACCTTCTGTGTAAGTCAACTGCATTATCGCTGAGCAGATTAGACTCACGCCTATTACAAAATCACACAGATGAGTTGAAATTGTTTCTGCCCTTTGACTGTTACCAGCTCTTATGACTGATTCTGTTCCACTTACTAATGACTCCTGTCTATGTAATTTAGAAAACTCTTAGAATAATTAACTTAGTACGATTTGTGCTGTAGCTGCCTCTCTGGCTCATGTTGTTTTTTCTGGGTGTGGCTTTGAAGCCTCACTCCAGGGTAGAGAGGTGGGAGAAAGGCAGCAGTGAGCATGTGCTTCCGGGAAGCATCAGTGTTGGAGACTTATTGGCTTTTCCTGACATTCTGAGCCTTTCCTCCTACCCACTGAAACTCCACTAATTCAGTTACATCTACAGCTTTCTTTTTTGTACACAAATGAATAGGGCTTTTTATTGAGGAACAAATCTTCCTTCCTCTCTTCCTTTCTTCTGTCCCTTTGTAAATGGAAAGACATAACTTTGTTTTCGGACATCTGAAGTAGCAAAACAGTTTCATTCTAGCTTTTCTGAGAATTGGAGACTGTGTCAGCTCCCTTTAAGCATGGCAGTATCATGAATTAGGAGCTAGAATGTTCCTCTGTGCCTGGTTTGTTTACATGAATTACCACCTGTCATTGATGAGCACATGCTGTGAAGGAACTAAATTGCAAACCTCTTACAAATGGACAACCTCAGAATCTGAAGAAAAATTTTAAAAGCATATTTGGCTACACCTTATCAAATGTAAAGGAATAGGAGTTATCAAAGTGTTCTGTCAGACCACAATGGAATTAAACTAGAAGTCAATAACAGAAAGATAGATGAAATCCCACCTATTAATGGTGAGGTGTAGTCTTTTTAATAAGGTTGAACAGTGTACTTCTAAATAACGTGTGTCAAAGAGAAAGTCTCAAGAGGAATTAAAATATATTTTGAACCAAATCAAAATGAAAATACAACTTATCAAAATTTGTGGGAATACATGAAAAACAGTGTTTAGAGAGGAATTTATAGCATTAGATGTGTATATTAGAAAAGAAGAAAGATCTAAAATCAATGAATTTCCACCTTTCAAAAGTGGAAAAAGAAGATCAAATTAAAACCAAAATCAGAAGAACGGAATACTTTAGAGCAGAAATTCAGTGAAACTGAAAAAGGGAAACACCAGATAAAAAACAAAAGCAAAAGTTGGTTCTCTGTAAAGATCTATAAAATCGACAGACTTCTAGTTAGGATAACCAGTGGGGAGGGAAAAAACGAAAATTATATCAGAAATGCAAGAAAGGTTATTACTGCCGATCCTGTGAACATTGAAAGGATAAAGGAATGTTGTGAACTATATATGCCCACAAATCTGATAACCTAGATGAAATGGACCAATTCCTTGAAAGACAAAATATGCCAAAATTCACTGAAGGAGAAGCAGATAACCTGAATAGTCCTATGTTTGTTACAGAGATTAAATCAATAATTAATAAACTTCCAAAGTAGGAAGCACCAGGCCTAGATGGTTTCACTGATGAATTCTACCAAACATTTAAGGAAGAAATTATACCAAAGTCTTTTCATGAGGACAGTATTACCCTGATAACAAAACTAAAAACATCACAAGAAAGGAAAACTATAAACCATTATTTCTCATGAACATAGATATAGAAATCCTCAACAGAATATTAGCAAACTAAATCCAACAGTATATTGAAGGAATTTTGTGCCACAACCAAGTGAGTTTTTCCCCAGATATGCAGGGCTGGGAAATGCAACACTCAAAAATCAATTAATATAGTTCATCACATCAACAGGCTGAAGAGGGAACTCTGGTGAAAGAAATCTCAAATTAAATAGCTATCCCATATTCATGGATAGTAAGACTCAATATTATTAAGGTGTCACTTCTTCCAAATTTGATCATAGATTCAATGCAGTCCCAATAAAAGTTCCAGAAAGTTATTTTCTTAATGTTGGCAAACCAATTCTAAAGTTTATATGGAAAGTCCAAAGACCCAGATGAGCCAACACACTATTGAAGAACAAAGTTGGAGGAATGACACTACTTGACTTCAAGACTTACAATAAAGCTACAGTACTGGCAAAAGAAAAGACAAATAGGTCAATGGAACAGAATAGGGAATGCAGAAGAAGATTCATACAGATATAGCCAACTGATCTTTGACAATGAAGCAAAGATAGTCTTGAAAACTAATAGTACTGAAGCATCTGGACATTCAACTACAAAAAATAAAAAAATGAATCTAGACACTGACCTTACACCCTTCACAAAAATTAACTCAAAATGCGCTGTAGACCTAAATGGAAGATAACATAGTAGAAATTCTAGGTGACCTTGAGTTTAGCAATGGCTTTTTAGATAGAATACCAAATTCATGAAAGAAAAAAACTGATGTTTGACTTTATTAAAATTAACAACTTCTACTCTGCTAAAGACACTGAGGAGAATGAAGAGACAAGTCACAGTCTGGGGAAAAAAATCTTTGCAAAACATATCTGATAAAGGACTTGTATCCAAGATGTACAAAGAAGTTTTCAAACTCAACAGTAAGAACATAACCCAGTAAAAAGTGGGTATAAGGGTCTTTGGTAAAAGTGGGTATACCTCACCAAAGTAGTTGTACAGATGGCAAATCAGCATAGGTAAATATGCTCCACATCATATGTCATTAAGAAATGCAGATAGGAACAAGATACCGCAATTTGGCCATTTCTTACATAGTCTTACCTCTTGATCTAGCGGTCATGCTGCTATGTTTTTACCCAGATGAGTTGAAAACTTATGTCCACACAAAAGCCTACATACCGGTGTTTATAGCAGCTTTATTCCTAATTGCAGAACTTGGAAACAACCGAGACGTCCTTCAGTAGGTGAATGGATAAACTGTGGTATATCTGTACAGTGGGGTGTTATTCACTAATGAAAGGAAATGAGCTATCCTGCCAGGAAAAGACAGGAAGGAACCTTAAATACATATTACTAAGTGAAGGATTTCAACCTTAAAAGTCTGCATACTATATGATTCCAACTCTACGACATTCTAGAAAAGACAGTGGGGTGGGGGAGGTCGGGGATGACTAGGTAGAACATCGGGGATGTTTAGGGCGGTGAAACTATTCTCTCTCATACTGTCATGGTGGATACCTGACATTATGCATTTTTCAGAACCCGTGGAATATCGCTAATGTAAATTATGGACTAGTTAATAATATTGTATCACTATTGGCTCATTAGCTGTATCAAATGTACCACATGAATGCAGGATGTTAATAACGGGGGAGAACAGTGAGGGGTTTGATGTAGTATGTGGGAACTCCGAACTTCCTGCTCAGTTTTTTTGTAGACCTAAAATTGTCTAAAAAATAAGGTCTTAATTTTATTGAAGTATGTTCGAAATAGGGGAAAAAAAGCTTGTTGGGGTTACAGTGATAAATTTGGCCACATAATTTAAATTGTTCAAATGATTTCAAGATTTTAGATTATCTTCTAATTAGTGTCCTTAGGCAGAACTCATTAAACTTCTACAGTTGTTTTTAATTTTTGACATAGATAACGTAATGTTTTGTTTCTCTTAGACTATTCCAACGAAAGACAGACTTGAAGGTCTTCTTGCTTTTAAAGAGAAAAGGATCCCTCGCTATAAAGGAGAGTAGAAGAAACAGAAAACTTTAAAATGCCAGTGTAATAAATGTGCTTCTGGAAGTACCTTTCAGACCCACGTATGCCTCAGCACCTGGAATCCCAGCAACCAAAGGGAAGAGCGAGTTATCTGTGTACTGAATTACATATCTGGAGTGGACCCATTTGTGTACTGTGTTCAAATGTGTGTCATCACATTCATTCCGATTCATGAAGCTAGTAGTGCATACTGTCAAAAACACCGGTCCAGAATTAGGTATACATTTCTAAATACCTCCTGCATATGAGGCTTTCTGTTGTTAATTTTTTTAATGTGAATAATTTATATATTGCCCATTCTAGGAAGAAATATTGATTGTATGTCTCCTCTGCTGCAGTATGAAAATAAAATTATTTCTATATACCAAAAATGTGAAGTTATACCAAATAAAGTTTCTAAGGGATTGTACATACATGCACCCACACACATACATCTCATACTGAGAAAGGAGTTGATAGAATTCTGAGTGAAAATTACCAAATATAAATAAAATTAGTGAAAAGAAAACTTGGAAATTCTTCTCTTACCCCATTCTTTTTGCATTGAATAAATCATTGCATGTTGGATTTTAGAAGAAAGCACCTTTCCATTGCTGATTCTATCAGGTGACCTTTTTATGTGGTCAGTCTTAGAATACAGTGTGGATGAATTAATCCAGTCAGAGACTGGGGCCAGAGGCCTTGTGAGGCCAACTGGAGACCTGGAACTGTTGTGCCTCTAAGCCCTCCTCGCAAGTGGCCTGGCCCCCTGGCCTAACCCTGAAGTAAAATGGTGCAGCCAAGGTTGGCCCATCGAAGTGGCTTGGTCCTGGACTGAGGGTCTCTGCTTCCTTCTCCCCAGCTATTTGCACCTGATTTCAGTAAGGAAAGGAGGTGAACTCAGCACCCTTCTCTCCACCTTCTAACAAGCATCGTGCCTTCCTACCCCTGGCCAGGTAAGCAACTAGCAGTGGAGGAGCTCCAGAGGCGTGTGAGTTTATATAGCCTTGCCTGGGGGACAGATGGGAAGCGTGTGTGAAATGGTCAGCTGTGGAAGTCAGTGTGCAAAAGGAAGAGGAACAGCACAGCTCCCTGAACGAGTTTGAGCTAGCTTTATTTTGTGTTCATTTGATCAAACCACACTGCCTCCCGAGGCTGCATCCAGGGTTGAGTCTGGCAGTGCTGGAGAAGCCCCCCTCCTTTTCCAGGACCCACGCCTGTTATTTGCCGGCTCCAGGGTGCCCCTCTGTCCCTGAACACTGCAGCTGTGCTTCACTGCTGCGCAGTCAAGTTCAATACACGGGTGACTGCCTGTCTCATGCGTTCCCACGCTCAGCACCACAGATTCCTTGCTCTCGGGAAGCATATAGACTTGGAATTTTTTAAATCACCAAAACGTTTGTATTTTAATTTAATAAATTGAACTCTCAATCTCAATTCTAAAATCCTTGAAAGAGGTAAGCGTGGCCTTACCCCCAGCCAGTGGGCACCCTGCCAGGGGACAGGTCTGCTCTCTGTGCACATGCTCATGCTACGGCGAGTGTTGTGCTGTCACCTTTGCTGCTGACACTGCAGACTGTGATGCTTGCTCAGCTGATCAGCCTCATGTGAAAGGAGGAGCTGATTAAAATTCACACTCGGCTCTGTGGTGACTGTATCTGGTGGTGTGTCCTCTTTGCTGATAAACTTATACCACTCGTTTCCCGCAGGATAATTTGCAAATAAAGTGCTGGTCCTTGTTTTCGTGGTCCTTGAAGGGTTTCAGAACCATTTTGCTCTGTCCGTGACATGTTTCAATGCCACTTCCATTCTAATGGAGTGGGAAATAATTACGTTCATAGGGAGAAATAGTGTGCTGAGTGACCTGTCTCTCCTGACTTGGATTCGTGGTCTGCTGGTGATTTAACTTCCTGACAAATTCTCATTAAGTCACTGGAGTGATTAAGTAACTGGGGTGCATCTGAAAGCAAAGACATCATCCTGTAGTATCTTCACCGTGTCTGCCCAGCTGTCTGTATAGACGTTTGCCTTTCCCTTGGTTTTCTCTTCAGCGGAGCAGTCTTGTTGGGGGGTGGTCCTAACCCTTCCTCTGAGTCGGGATCCAGTGGCTGTGCGCTGGGGGTCCTCCTCTTCCCGGAGGGAGCACCTGCCCTGGCGGGTGGGCCCGCAGGTCCTTTTGTTTTCCTCCAGGGCTTGGAGTGTTTTCGAGTCCTGACGCTGAAACCACGTCAAGCTGACGCAAGCTGGTGATGCAGTGGATGTGTCCGTATGTTCAGATGAAGTTAAAGACAACCGAGAGGGAGGATGATTAACCGGGCACACTTACAGTTCAGGGGAAAAACACTTCGTGTTATCTCAGAGCAGGAGATCTACTAGTCTTAATGTAGCCTGGTTAATTTATAACTTCTCTCTGGAAGAAAAAGAGGTCTCCAAGTTACAGAGGTTCTGAGTCAAGAGAGAACTTGTGATCGTGGCCAAAAGAAGACTCGGATTTCCTGTGACTCGTTTTCTGTGATTTAAAAAGTGTCATTTCAAGTTTGTGTTGTTTTCAATAAAAAAATAGACCTCGTTTTCCTGTCCTTTTTTTTCCCCTCTGGCTGTCAAAAAAATGGGCTTGTCACATGTGTTACTTTTCTGACGGTACTTAGAATAGTGCTCTGGACTTGGACTAGAGTAGTGGGGTGTCATTTGTGGATACCATACTTATAGAAAATGCTTATTTTTCAGGGACTTCCTTGGTGGCACAGTGGTTAAGAATCCGTCTACCAATGCAGGCGACAAATGTTCGAGCCCTGGTCCAGGAAGATCACGCATCCTGTGGAGCAGCTAAGCCCGTGTGCCACAACTATTGAGCCTGCGCTCTAGAGCCTGCGAGCCTAGAGCCCATGCTCTGCAACAAGAGAAGCCACCACACCAAAATGAAGTGTAGCCCCCGGTCTCCACAACTAGAGAAAGCCTTCACGCAGCAACAAAGACCCAACGCAGCCAAAAATAATAAGTAAATAAATATTAAAAAAAAAAAAAAAAGGAAATGCTTTTTCATAAGGACTCATAGCTGACTAGCCTTTGACCCTTTTCCTCACTTGATCTTCACTCCCTCTTCTGGTTAAGGGAGGCACTACATTTGCTCTGACTTGGGGTCCAAAAATCCTGACAGGCAGGCAGACTTTTAAATGTTTAATCCTGCTGTTATTATTTGTCTACTTACCTAGTTAAATAGTGTATGTCGGCATTTATTGGGCTTTATCAAAAGACAATAGAAATTTTCTTATATTTAGAAAGAGTGTGTACCTGTGTCACAAAAGAAAAATAGAGCACTTTAAAGTTATCTGGTAATATTTTGGTAAAATGATAGCCACTCTTCTGCATAGATGAAACAGACTGCAGATTGCGGTTGGGGGTATTTTGTCAGGTAGGGAGATCACACACTCTGCTCAAGATATGTGTGAGCCTCAAGCCCTAAAAACTCACTGTTTCAAACGCCTTTTCTTTGGGAACCTCCCAAAATTCAGCCACCCTTCAGAGGGATAGCTCCTAATCCTCAAACAATTTGATGCTCAATATTTGTTTTCCAAACCAATCCTTGGTGCAGTGTGAGCAACCTGGGCATCTGACAGGGAGAATAAAGGACCCCAAGGACGGACCAAGACATGGACTGCTCGAGTGGTCAGGGCTAGGGACACTCGTCCACGCACCAGCTTAAAGGAGGCGAGGTGGGAAAGCCGCCCTTCCTCAGTGAGCTGACAGTGCCCTGGGATCAGCAAAGTGAGCTCATTGCCGCCAGCATGTCAATCCCATTTTAAAGTATAGCAAGCACGGTAGTATATGTTTTGATTCAAGAGAACATTTTGACAATATCTTTGAAGATGCTAATGTGAATACGGTGAGAGAATTAGGCCTGGATGTTGTTATGATGGTAATAATTACTGCTTATGAAGCCCTGAATTCCTCCGGGTGTTTCTGTGCGCTGTTGTATTTACTCTTGATGGCATCCAGGAAAGGAGAGCACTGGTTACTCCTCGTATCAGAGCAGGAGGCTGGAGTGTAGCCTGATTACATGTGGGTGGTGGCGTCAGGAGCAGAACCTGGGACTGTTGACCTGTCGTTACTGTTAAGCCTGAAAACAGGCGAACAGCACAGCCAAAGGCTACCGACACATGTGTGTCAACGTTTGCCCAGATTGGTTCTAATCTCATGACTTGGCAAGAGACTAAGTGTGTGTATCGAGTGATCTGATGACAGGAGCAGGCAGCGTGACTGTCACAGCGATGTGCCCGCACAGTCCCATCCAGCATTCAAAAACCTTAGGAAATGGGTTTGTCGTTTTCTAGCTTAAGAGGCTGAGGCCAGAGTTGGATTTGTGTCAGGCGTTCTGAATTCAGAGCCCCAGAGTTCACCACAACACCTGGAGAATACCGAGCCGATCTTGGCAGCAGTGAGCAGTGAGTCTGAGGACTGGTGCTTGGCAGGGATGGCCATCAGAAAGGAAGCGCATGTGGGTTGGGAGGACCCCGTGCTGCTTTTGGGGGAAGCGAGATGAACATTTTGCTCTATTCTACAATTGGCTCACCTAGAGTCTTGTGTTCGCTTCTAAATGTCACAGCTTCAGGTGGTTGTAGATTCACTCAGTGCTATTCTGGAAAGTACACAGGGGTTCTTTGCCCAAGTTTCAACTCTTCTAAAACCAGTGACAAGAATGGGTAAAGCGTCTCCTCCCTCTGAGCCTCCTTCTTCATCTGTAAAGGAATCCAGTAGTCGTTTGTGATCACTGCAAAGATAGACTGCATGTGTCCAGGCAAGAGGGCTTTGGAATCATTAAGGTCGCCTTCTACAGCAGTGGTGATGATGTTTTATTTCACGTTTCAGAAGAGACCTGTTGGAACAGGGAGATGGGTCTCACAACCGTGTCCAGTTCAAGGCCATGTTCAGGAACCTGGGCGTTCACCTAGGAAATGAGAGGTTGGGGGAAAGCTGGTGGCTGTCATTTTTAGAACCACAGTGTGAAACTGGAACCTTCGAGGCTTCCGGGGGCTGGAGGAAGCCACACAGGCCCCCACCCCCAACATCCCTCTTCTGCTCTGTTCTGTGTTTGTCCACACTCCGTGTTGTGGGCTCCAGTCAATAGGGGAAGCTGCTTCCACTCTCCCAGGCCCGGGAGCAGCTCCCTGCCGCTGAGGTTGAAGCAGAGAGTGGGCAAGTGGGTGAGGCAGAGGACAGTTCCTCTAAGTCAGCTCTGTCCCTGAAGTCATCCAGATGGTACCCCTTCAGCTTTGACACAGACCGTATACATGGGAAATGCGTGGCTGCGAAGGTGCCTCACTTGGTGGGTTGGGTCATAGAGAAGCACAGAGAGCAGTCATCTGCCTAAGTGGGTCTGCAGTTAATAACAACTCTGGCCCTTGGGATAATCCATGGTTTAAGCAGTAGTTCTTTTAATATTTTAAGAAAATTATCCTTAGGCCTGAATGCCATGTTTATAGTTCCAATTTTGAGGGCTGGGGAAGAAGGAGTGCCCATTTTCTCATCACCCTGTTGGCTTTCACATAGCTGCCTGGTGGCCTCCCTGTCACAGAGGAGATGCCAGAGGATTCGGCTCCCGTGGCGGGCGAGCTGTGGCCAGGCCAGGAGCAAGGCGGGCTGCCAGCACCGTCTACGCCCCACATCCCACTGCCAAGGTTCAGTCTTCATCCATTTCCAAAGACTGCCCATCAAATGTTCTCCAAACACAGTCTCTGGTGAACCCATTTCACAGAGCGGGACCTGAATTCTTCTGAGAGAAACAGTAAAATCACTGTGGAACTGAGTGACAGCTCGGGAGGGAACTGTTTTCTTTTAATGGTGATGTTCACAGGCCAAGGTTTCAGAGCAATTGGAAGATGGGCAAATGCACTTCTTGACCTTTCTGAAAATAGTCTGAGTCACTTTCACTTTCAGCCTCTGAACCGTGTTGAATGAATCCTTTGTGCAGTTTACAGAAAGTGAAGAGTGATTTGGCAACCGAGAAAAGTTCAAACTCCTCACAGCCTCTCCTACATTGAGTAAAGTTTCTGTCGAGTTGTCTATTAACACTGTTCTGAAACAGACTTTTTAAGAAGCCTAGAACTTACTCATGAGTGGCCCTAATTTGAGTGTGTTAAAAATACAAGAAATGTGTGATGTGCCTTAAGACAGGAAATGACAGCCCACATCTGACTTGGTGGAAAGAAATTGTAATTATTGGGAAGGTGTGATTGGAATATTTATTCACTTATCAGTGACTCTGTTATATGTTTACAGAACACAAACAGAGGTCTGCACATAACATGCAAGGTACTTTCTTTTGCTCTGGTCTTTGTGGGAATGTGTATGTGACTTGTGATTATCCAACCACTCTTCTAAAAAGGATGTGTATGGGCCCATCCATAGGGCTGGTAGTCCTGAGTTCAGGTAGAGTGTGTGATCTCTGATTCGCTACGTGTGTATTTAAAAAAAACAAAATGTTTGCCTGTGTAGATCTGAAAATGTATGTTGAATTTCCTGAAAAATTCAACAGACCTGACATTTTTAATCTCCCCTAGGATAAGCTAGTCTTAGAAAGGGAATGTGAGGAGGAGTGTGGTGGTTAAGGGAACCAGGGAAGAGAGTCAGCCAAGTTCTGGCCTGGTTGAGTCCTACCTGGCCGTGACCTTCAGCAGATGCAGAATGGAGGGAGGCCACATCTACAAGAGAGAAAAAAAAAAAGACCTCAGCTTGTCTGTTCATTAACCTGAGGGCAGGATCCTCAAAGCTACTGGCATCTGGAAAAAGTACCTTCAAGATATGATTTGGGACTCCATTCCACAACTTCTGAATTGATTCTGTGTTTGGAGCCCTAAAATTGATATTGAAATAAAAGCCACTTTGCTAAATTTTTTTTTGAGCTATAATTCACCTACCGTAAAAGTCACGCTTTCAAGTGTACAAGTCAGTGGTTTTAGTATGTTCACAGAGTTGTACAACCATGAGCACTATCTAATTGTAGATATCTTCATCATTCCAAAAAGAAGCCCTGTACCCATTACCAGTCACCCCTGATTGCCCCTCCCCCCAGCCCCTAGCAACCAATAATCTACTTTCTGTCTCTGGATTTGCCTACTTTAAATATTTCATATAAATAGAATTATACAATATATAGCCTTTTATGTCTTGCTTTTTTTACTCAGTATAATGTTTTCAAGGCGTATCCATGGTGTATCATGTGTCAGTACTTCATTTCTTTTTATGGCTGAAAATATTCCAGTGTGTATATACCACGTTTTGTTTACCCATTCATCAATTGATGAACATTTGGGTTGTTTCCACTTTTTGATTGTTATAAATAATGCTGCTATGAGCGTGTGTGTACAACTATATGTGGGGATATATGTTATCATTTCTCTTAGGTATATACCTAGAAGTGGAATTACTAGGGCATGAAACAACTTTATGTTTAACTTTTTGAGGAACTACAAAACTGGTTTCCAGTGTGGCTGCACCATTTTACAATCCTACCAGCATATATAAGGGTTCTAATTTCCCTGCATTCCCCACCAGCACTTGTTATTGGCCTTCTTTTTTATTAGAGCCATCCTAGTGAATGTGAAGTAGTATCTCGTGTTTTGATTTGCATTTCCCTAGGTACTAATGGTATTAAACGTCTTTTCATGTGCTTGTTGCCCATTTGCATATCTTCTTTGGAGAAATGTCCATTAAAACCCCTTGCCCATATTTAATTGGGTTATGTGTCATTTTATTATTGAGTTGTTAAGTGTTCGTTATGTATTCTGGATATAAGTCCCTTATTGGATATGTGATTTGTAAGTCTTTTCTTCTGTGGGTTGTCTTTTCGCTTTCTCAGTGGTGTCGTTTGAAGTTTTAAAAGTTTTAAATTTTGATGCAGTTTGGTTTATCTATTTTTCCTTTTGATTGTGCTTGTGGTATCATATCTAAGAAACCTTTGCCAATCCAAGGTGGGGGAGATTTAAGTTTTTGTCTAAGTTTTATAGTTTTAGCTTTTACATTTAGATTTTGATCCACATTGCTTAATTTTTGTGTCCTAAGACCCAACTTCCTTCTTTTGTATATTGATATCCAATTGTCCCACTATGCTTGTTGAAAAGACTGTTCTTTTCTTCACTGTATTATCTTGGTAACCTTGTCCAAAATAAGTTAACCACAATGTAAGGGTTTATTTCTAAACTCTCAATTCTATTTCATTGTCTATTCTTATGCTCACATCTATTCATTTGATCAGGTTGCTGTTTTTTATTCTATTAATATGGTTATTACATTGACTTATTTTCAGATGTTAAACCAACCTTGCATTCCTGTGATAAATTGCCTGGTCATGGTGTACACCCCTCATTTTTTTTTTTTTTTTTTTTAATGTTTCTGTATGTGGCTTGCTAGTGTTTTGCTCAGGATTTTTGGGTCTGTGTTAATAAGGAATGTTATTGTGTAGTTTTCTTTTCTTGTGATGTCTTTGACTGATTTGGGTTTCAGCATAATACTGGCTTCATAGAATGATTTAGAAAGCATGAAAGTGCTCCCTTCTTCCTCCTCTCCCCCTCCTCCTCCTCCCCCTTCCCCTCATTTCCCTCCCCCTTCTTCTTCTTCTTCTTCATCCCCTTCATCATCTCCTCCTCCTCCTCCTCCTGCTTCTCCTTCTCCTTCTAAGAGTTTGTGTAGATTTAGTGCTATGTCCACTATAATCATTTGGTAGAATTCACCAGTGTAACCATGTGGACCTGAGCTTTCTTTGTTAGAAATGCTTTGGTTACTAATTCAGTCTCTTATTATAGCTCTACAGATTTTCTATTTTTTCTTGAGTCAGTTTCAATAGTTTATTTTTTTAAGGGTTATTTTCTATTTCATCTAGTTTATCTAATTTATTCACATACAATTGTTTATAGTAATCTTTACATTCCCCTTTTTCATTACTGATTTTATTTTATTTTATTTTATTTTTATTAATGATTTTAGTATTTCAGTCTTCACTCTTCACTCTTTTTTTTCATGGTCAGTCTGGCTAGGTTTGTCAATTTTATTGCTTTTCAAAGAGGCAAATTTTTATTTTGTTGACTTTACTGTTTTTCTGTTCTCTATTTCATTTATTTCTACTCTAACATTTATTATATCCTTTCTTTTGCTTGATTTGGGTCTAGTTTGCTTATATTTTTCTAGTTTCTTAAGGTAGACTGTTAGGTTATTTGATTTGAGATCTTTTTAACATAGGCATTTACAACTATACATGTCTCTCTAAGCATGCTTTAGTTACACCCCATAAGTTTTGATATGTTTGTGGAAAAGAGTTAGTATAGCAGGTCTTAAGTGCTGTCCTTGGGAAGTACTAATTTCAAGACTGATCCTTGGCCTGCATTTGGGAACTTAGATTTGTGGCAGTTCCTGCCATTTCCAAAACTGATAAGAGTTATACCTAAACTGTTTGTACAAATGATATGATTTATGCTAAACACCTGATTTCCTTTTTCAAATATGGAGTTTGGATATTTGCCAGCCAGGGTATGCCTACATGATTACCCCCCAACAAAAACTCTGTTTTCTGAGTCTCTAATGAGATTTGGACATGCTTCACACATATTGTTATAATTTGTTGCTGGAGGAATTAAACTTATCCTGTGTGACTCCACTGGGAGAAAACCCTCCCCTGATTTTTGCCCCTGCATGTTTTCATTTGCTGCTTTTCTTGGTATACTTTTGATTATGTAACATGTCATAACTGTAAATACACCATATGCTGAATCCTGTGAGTACTCCTAGTGAATTTCTGAACCTGAAGATGGTGTTGGACCCTGACCCATGTGGTTTTGTTTTCATTTATCTCAAAGTATTTTTAAATTTTTCTTGTGATTTTTTTCCTTTGGCATTTTGGGTTTTTTAGGGTTGTGTTCCACAATCTTAAAAATTCTCACATACGTGTGAATATCCCAAGTTCCTTATATTGTTGATTTTAAATTTAATTCCATCATGTTTGGTGAACCCACTTCAATCTCACCATTGCCTAACTTTAGTTCTTGGTGATTTAATGAGACTTGTTTTATAGCCTAACATATAGTCTATCCTGGAAAAGATTGACTGTGCAGTCTATCCTGTGCATGTGAGAGAAATGTGTTTTCTGCTGTTGTTGGATGGAGTTTTATTAAGTTTAACTGGTTTAAGTTAGTCTTGTTTCATCATTTTATTTCCTAGTTGACCTTTTGTCTAGTTGTTCTGTCCATTATTGAAAGTGAGGTATTGCAACTATTACTGTTGAATTGTATGTTTCTCTTTTCAATTCTGTTAGCTTCACTTCATTTATTTTGGACTCTGCTGTTATGCATATATATTTATAACTATTATGTCTTTCTTGATGGATTAACACTTTTATCATAATAAGAGGTGCTTTCTTATCTATAGTAACTTTTTATCTTAAAGTCTGTTTTGTCTGCTATTAGTATAGACACTCCAGCTTTCTTTTAGTTGCTCTTTGCATGGCATATTTTTCCTATCATTTTGCTTTCAATCTACTTATGTCTTTGAATCTAAAGCCTGTCTCTTGTAGACAGCACAAAGTTGGATTATGTCATTTTAATTCATTCTGCTCCTTCTGCCTTTTGATGGAGTTTAACCATTTACATATAATGTAATTATTGATAAGATAGTATTTACATCTGCCATTTTGCTCTTTGTTTTCTACATGTCACGTCTTTTTTTTTTTCTCTCTTACTGCATTACTGCTTTCTTTGTGTTTAACAGATACTTTCTAGTGTACCATTTTAATTCCCTTGTCATTTCATTTGCTGTATATGTCTTTGGACTTGTTTTCTTAATGATTTTGGGGGGAATTACAATTACCATCTTAACTTATAAAACTATTTTGCATTGATACCAACTTAGTTCCAACAGTACCTAAAAATCTGGTGCAATGTGGCTTTGTACCCTTCCCTCCCTCTGTGCAATTATGATCATATAAATGAAATCTGTATGCATTGTCAGTCTGTGAGAATAGCTTTATAATGATAAATTTATGCAGTTGTCTTTGAGTTCCAATTGAAGGGAAAAAGTTACAAATGAAAAATACATTTCTCCTCTCTTTTTTTTTTAAATTTATATATTTATTTATTTATTGGCTATATTGGGTCTTTGTTGCTGCACACGGGCTTTCTCTAGTTGTGGTGAGCGGGGGCTACTCTTCATTGTGGTGCATGGGCTCCTCATTGTAGTGGCTTTTTTTTTTTCTTGTTGTGAAGCTTGGGCTCTAGGTGCATGGGCTTCAGTATTTGTGACACACTGGCTCAGTAGTTGTGGTGCACGGGTTTAGTTGCTCCATGGCATGTGGGATCTTCCTGGAACAGGGATCGAACCTATGTCCCCTGCCTTGGCAGGCAGATTCTTAACCACTGTACCACCTAGGAAGTCCTCTACTGTCTTTTATATATATAATTAGCTTTACCAGTACACCTAATTTTTTTTCACATGGATTTGAATTACTCTCTAGTGTTCTTTCATTTCAACCTGAAGGACTCCCTTTATACTATATATTATAAGAAAGTCCTTGTAGTGACTAATTCTGTATGTTTTTGTTTGTCTCAGAATATCTTAATTTTTCCTTCATTTCTGAAGTGTAAGTTTGTTAGACATAGGGTTGTTGGTTGACAGTTTTCTTTCTTCAGCACTTTGAACATGTCATTCCACTGCCTTTCGGCCTTTATGGTTTCTGATGAGAAATTAGCTGTTAATCTTATTGAGAACCCCTTGTAAATGACAAGTTCCTTCTCTCTTGCTACTTTCAGGATTCTCTGGCTTTGACTTTTGGCAATTTGATTATAATGTGTTTTGGTGTGGATCTCTTTGAGTTCATCCAGATTGGATTTCACTGAGCTTTTTGGATGTGTAGTTCATGTCTTTCATCAAATTTGGGAAGTTTTTGGTCATTATCTCATTAAATATTCTATCTACCCCTTTCTGTCCTCTCCTTCTGGAACTCCCTGTGTGCCTATATTAGTACATTTGATGATATCCCACAGGTCTTTGAGGGTATGTTCATTTTTCTTTGATCTTTTTTTCTCTACTTTTCAAATTTGATGATTTCTATTGATGTGTTTTCAAGTTTACTGATTCCTCTGTCATGTCAAATCTGCTCTGGAGACCATGTAGGGAATTTTTTGTTTCAGTTTGTATTTTTAACTTTAGAATGGTTCTTTAGTTCTTTTTTTTTTTTTTCACAATACCTCTTTATTGCTTTTTTCGCTCTCAGACATGGGCACACCGCAGAAGGATGTTGTTATCAAGTCAGATGCACTTGACACCCTATTACTGGAGAAACATGCAGATTATATTGCATCCTATGGCTCAAAGAAAGATGATTACGAATACTATATGTCTGAGTATTTGAGAATGAGTGGCATCTGTTGGGGTCTGACCATAATGGATCTCATGGGACAGCTACATCGCATGAATAGAGAAGAAATTCTGACATTTATTAAGTCTTGTCAATACAAGTGTGGTGGAATAAGTGCTGATATTGGACATGATCCTCATCTTTTGTACACTCTTAGTGCTGTCCAGATTCTTACTGTCTAGGATAGTATTAATGTTATTGATGTGAATAAAGTTGTGGAATATGTTCAGAGTCTACAGAAAGAAGATGGTTCTTTTGCTGGAGATATCTGGGGTCCCACTAAGCAGCTGGTCTATCTGGAGTTAATGGCCTGGTGGAAGTTCCAGCATGCACTGTGCTAGTTATATCAGCATACAGGAGTACTGGAACAGAGGGGGCCAGTCTAAAAGATAAGGGCTGAATACAGTGCAGGCCGGAGAGACCAGCTGCTTCATGGGATGTGAAATCTACAGTTATATAATAGGGAGAACTTGATACAAGATTCTCTTTTTGTGCCATGGCAACTTTGGCTCTGTTGGGGAAGCTGGATGCTATTAATGTGGAAAAGGCAATTGAATTTGTTTTGTCATGTATGAACTTTGATGGTGGATTTGGTTGCAGGCCAGGTTCTGAATCCCATGCTGGGCAGATCTATTGTTGCACAGGATTCCTGGCTATTACTAGTCAGTTGCATCAAGTAAATTCTGATTTACTTGGTTGGTGGCTTTGTGAATGACAGCTACCATCAGGTGGACTCAAAGGAAGGCGAGAGAAGCTACCAGATGGATGCTATTCTTGGTGGGTGTTGGCTTCCCTAAAGATAATTGGAAGGCTTTATTGGATTGATAGAGAGAAACTGCACAATTTCATCTTAGCATGTCAAGATGAAGAAACTGGAGGATTTGCGGACAGGCCAGGAGATGTGGTAGATCCTTTTCACACTCTTTTTGGAATTGCTGGATTGTCACTTTTGGGAGAAGAACAGATTAAACCTGTTAGCCCTGTTTTTTGTATGCCTGAAGAAGTACTTTGGAGAATGAATGTTCAGCCTGAACTAGTGAGCTAGATTAGATCCCTTGATGCAAAAGTTGCTTAGTGTAGTTTTTACCATCTTAACATTTCAGTATTTGAAGTGCTTAATGACTGCCATGTTAATATTCTGTACATGAATTCTGTTGATTTTAATAAATTATATAATTATACATATTGTAAATTAAAGACCTTTATTGTATCTAATATTTTGTTTATGCTTCAGTGTATTTGTTATCTTATATGTCTCCATAATAGCAAACTGAGTTGAACTCTAGCTGATGAAGTCTTGTGTTCTGATTTTCCCATGTACTCCCTTGATATGCTTGTTACATGTAACTATAGTTAATGTAAATTGGTCTTTGTCAGTGAGAATGTTAACTGATGAAGAATTGATGAACCCCATAAGAATTAAAAGATGAAAAAATAAATGGCTGAAATTCAGGAATATTTAAAAAAAAAAACCTCTTTATTAAGTTTCCTTGTTTGGTGAGACATTGTTCTCATATTTTCATCCATTGAACATATTTAAAATAGCTGATTTAAAATCTTTTCTAGTAAGTTCAAAGTCTTGACTTTTCAGGGACAGTTCCTATTGGTTGCTTCTTTTCCTTTTATTTGTCAGACGTTCTTATTTCTTTGCACGTCATAATATTTTGTTGACTAATGGACATTTAAAATAATATAATGTGTAACTGTGAAAATCAGATCCTTGCATCCCCTTCCCACATTCATAATTGTTGCCTATTATTGTTGTTATTTATTTATTGATTTTCCTGAAATAATAATGTATCCTTTGTTGTGTGTGGTCACTGAAATCTCTGCTTGGTTAGTTCAGCGGTCAGCTAATAGCTGGACTGATACTCCTTTAAATTCCTTGAACCAATAAGTCTCCAGCTCTTGCAGAAGGGCTCCATGTGCATGTTGGGGCATGTCATCAATGCTTTGTCAGGCAACTGGCAACCTTGGTTTAGTCTTCTCTTCCTATTTGCACAGAGCCTCAACCCAGAGGTAAGAGTTATGGTTTTCTTAGGTCTTTCCTGAATGTACATATAGACCTGCACATGCCTATTGCCTTCTAGATTCCTAGGAATATGTTAAAGCTTTTCATAGCCCCCTGTGGACATCTCATTCCCCATCTCCTACTTTTCAGTCTTTTGGTCAGATTCTTGTTTGTGCCAAATATAATCACTGCCTCAGACAATTTAGGTGGTAAACAATTGTCACTGGTTGTTTTCTGCAAATACTCTGCAGAAAAATCTGTTCTTAGTAAGGGAGCTCTGAGTCAGGTCAGATAAAGGCAAGACCTTTGATTTGAGTGGGGTTTTCCCACTAGTTGATTCTCCAAGGAGCTGCCAGACAGGTCAGATAATGACAAATTTCTAGGAATAGAGCTGTGGGAAGGCTATAGACATGGTGGTAGTCAGGTCATGGCTACACTGACTTGAAACTGTTGGCCTTCAAGCTGTACAAGGAGTTTGGAAAGGAGGCTGGATATACAGCAATTTAAAAAAACCATAGAGCTTGATGTTCTTATGGAGAGTCAGCCATTTTTCTTGAATAAATGCTTATTTTTTTTCATAATTTCCTTTGTGCTTTATTGAATTTGGGTATCTTTGTTATATTTTATTTTATTTTATTTTATTTTCAGATCTTTATTGAAGTATAATTGCTTTACACTGCTGTGCCACTTTCTGCTGTACAACAAAGTGAATCAGCTGTATTTATATATATATCCCCATATCCCCTCCTTCTTGAGCCTCCCTCCCACCCTCCCTATCCCACCCCTCTAGGTCGTCACCAATCATCGAGTTGCTCTCCCTGTGTTATGCAACAGCTTCCCACTATCTATTATATTGTTGCAGCTTTTGGTTGAATTCCAGGGTTCTGTAAAAGTTGATTTTGACAATTATTGTTTACATAAAGAATCAGATTTTTGGAGATTCTCACTGCACCATTCCCACTGATGTCACTCACCCCACTAATTCTAATGCAACAGTATGTGTCATGGGATGGTATTGATAAATAAAGCATTCAGCTTTCCGACTTCCAGTACATCAGAAGCGACATCTATTGAATAAACTGTATGTCTGTTGAATAACAGTAATAATAGAACAATGTTAATATATCAATAATTAATTATTAATATTAATAGTGTATTAATTATTGGTAATAGTATAATATTTATTCTTCCTCTTCTGCCAGGGAGTTCCCTGGTAGCCTAGTGGTTAGGATTCTGGGCTTTCACTGCTGTAGCCCAGGTTCAATCCCTGGTTGGGGAACTGAGATCCTGCAAGCTGCACATCATGGCCAAAAACTATACAGAGATCATTAATTATTAATATTAGTAAGATATTAATAATATTATTGATTTGTATTTATTATGATTACAGCCCCCAAATATTTTCAGCCAAAATGTAAAGTTTATTTTCAGTCAAAAAAGAATAGGGTTTACTGCTGTGTGTTTTTTCAATGTGTGCTCTGAGGATGGACCCAGGAAACAGAAATTTGCTGCACCAGCTGAGGCTGCCCCTGCCTAGTCATGAGGTTGGCTTGGTCTGTGGAGGATCTGTGTTCATTCAACCACCAGTGGCTAAACTGATAGCCATAGATCAAAGTGAATCAATCCATACATGCAGAATTCAAGAAGTAAAAATCAGGAGTTAATTATTGTAGTCCCAGGATTTATAAGTGTTTTATGTTTTAGGAGAGGTATAAACTTTTCCTTCATGCTGTTAAATTCATGTTCCATTGTTGGACATAAAGACTGTGATGACAAAACAGTGTATGCACTTGAACTTGTCAGAGATTGTGGGCAGGATTTCAAATACAGGAAGAGTTTGCTAGTGATGGAATCTGAGAGCTCTTTTCTTAAAAAGAAAAAAGTGAAATGAAAATATCAAGATTCAAGTTGATGATCAACTATTGCTAAGATATGCTAGGGAACCAGCTATATTCTAGGTGGTTCCTGCAGTGTATAATTGGCCCCTGGTTAAGTTTCAGAAGAATTTCTCAGTTACAGTGTCTTTGAGAACAACAGTAGTTTCGCGGAGTCCTGACACCTCCACTGCACTGCTAACTCTCAGAGCTCCTCAAACACTGGCCACTGCTGCTAACATGGCTCATTACTGGTATGTTCCTCTAGAGTCTGTGTTGATGCTGCAAAAACAGTTCAGGCCACACGGCCTCTTTATTCATGTAGTAATTACAGCGTATTTGTCTTGCGTGTTTCGCAAGTGTTCTCTTTAGATAATATTGGCAAGATTAAGTAATAGTTTCTCGCTAGCTGTGTTGCTCAAGAACATCAAACATGATGAATCGAGATGGGATGTATGACGCGCATGCCTTTGGCTCCTGGCATCTTTGACCTTTTACTTTTCTTAGTATACAATAATCTTATGGTGGGGCTATGTCTGTTGTTTCTGACACACATGCCAGGAACTGTTTGAGCAAGAGAGTTGATTTTTATTTTAATGGGTAGTTTTCACAACGATCAAGTGTAACACATCCCAGCCAGCCACAACACTGTGCCGGAAACCAGGGACTTCAAAGAGTCTTCTCTTTAAAACTCTGAAGGAACTGAAATGCTGTTTCTCCATATCATCCGACTTAATTATTGGCAATAAGTGACTGTTGGCAGGAAACCCTCCTCACGTGGTTCCAGTTCTGCTTCAGAAAAGGTCAACAGGAGGCACAAACGCTGGCCTGCGTTGTGCAGATGTGGGCTCGGATCCCCTGACACGTGCTTCAGAGCCCATTATGCAATGTAATGCTCACTGATTCATGGCCGCTTGCACAAGAAGTTTTTCATTACCCCGAATGCAAGCATTCTGGGAATGATTAACTTTGTGACATAATTCTCATCACACAACTATGGAAGATTCAAACAGAGCTTCCAAATCATGTGCTTCAGAAATAAGCAAATGTGTTTTGGCTTCTTGATGGGTCTGTGATTAACAACTGCTTTAAAGCCACTGAGTAAAACAGAGAAACCTATTTGGGATATTTGTTCTGAGTGGGGTTTCATGAGAATGGTTCATGTGTGAATTCTCTTCTACCATATTTTAATTTTACCTTTCTGTATACTAATTTGCTGTGGAAAAAGTCAGATCTATTTCACAGTGCTCCATCTTGTGAGTTCAATGTTGAATATAAGGTTACTTTTTAATGTATTTTTTATATTGGAGTGTACAGTATTTGATTTACAATGTTGTGTTAGTTTCTGGTGTACAGGAAAGTGATTCAGTTATACATATACATATATCTATTCTTTTTCAAATTCTTTTCCCATATAGGTCATTACAAAGTATTGAGTAGAGTTCCCTGTGCTATACAGTAGGTCCTTGTTGATTAGCTATTTTATATATAGTAGTGTGAATATGCTGTTGCTTTTATTCAACATTTTGGTCCACAAAACTATGCCTCTTATATCTCCATGCATGATGGAGAGTTACGTGATGATTGTTATTGACTTCATGTGATTAAAATCGTACATTAAAATTTTGGATTTTGCTTAAGATTTTCAAATCTTGATCGAGTACAGTCTGACCTGCTTGGTGTATTAGGACTTTTCGGTGTGAATGGCATCAATGGCAGGAAATCAACCGAAGCAGCTAAGGCACAAGGGAGCTTCGTGACTCTCAGCGTGGACAGGACAGTGGAGCCAGGATCTCAGAGCTGCAGGGACACTCTCTGTTTCTTGTCACATGTCCTCTGGCATATGGCTGCATCCTCTGGGCCTGACTTCAGCTCCAGGCTGCCGGCCTCACCACCAGGGAGGAAGGGGAGCTCTCTTTGCTCAGTTCCAAATCAAAATCTCCCAGCAGTGGCCTCTGCTAGGCCTTGGAGGTCACATGTCCTCTCTGTGGCCACAGAAGTGGGCTTTATGAGTGGGGGAGGGGGACCTCTCCAACAGAAGGGAGAGCTGCTGTTCTGGCCGGAAAAATCACAGCCCACTGAGGGCCAACCTTGACCCAACTGGTCATCTGTTCACCATGATGCCCCCAAATCACCTTAAAGCATTTCCTCCTTGTCCATCCACAACTTGCCTTAAAGCATTTTTTCCTTTAAGTTCATGACTTATATTAAAGCATTCCTCCTTGTATGTCCACAAATGCTGTTGTCTTGCCAAGAGCCACCCCAGGTTCTGCCCAGCAACTGCACCCAACTCTAACCCCATACCTCTAGGTCACGTCCGCTGCTCTCAAGGTCACGTTTGGCTTCACAGAACCAGGTAGCCTGTAGCCTCCATACTCTTCAGCCAACTCAGCATGCTGTGCCCAAAGACGGAGGGAGCCCATTTACAAATGGGGACAAAGAACACTGAGCTCTCTATCCCCACAATATCTGCATCACAAGGAGGACATAACAGGGCCGGCTGGTCTCAGGCATCCATTTTTGGACCCCTTTCCCTGACAGTAGATTAAGCCCCTTAGCCAGTCTTCCCACCAGTTTCCTGCTAATAGGCTTTTTTGCCTGAAGAATGATTGGAGAGAACTTCTTTGTAGGGGTCTTTATCCCTTACTGATTCACTTTTGTTAGTGCTGTTGTAGCGGGTCCTGGAGAGTGTCATGGGCTGGGGATAGACCCCTGAACACTGCATCTAGCTTTTCATAGATTTAATGCAGGGGAGGCAGTCCATTATCTAATAACTGATAACATGGTTCTGGTCAAATGAGTAGTTTGGGACCTGGATTGGGTGGAATCTAGGGGCTTTGCCTCCTAAGCCATGTGCTTGGGAATTCTCCTCTCTCTAGAACTTAGCTTAACAGTATCTGCTTTAGACCAACAGCACATGGAAGGCTTGGGAGAGGGTGATGGGGTTACTAACGAGCTCCAGCGTATGGTCCTATCAGCAGGAACCTAAGTTAGAACGTAATCCACTATTAGGAAAGGGGATCAGGTGATGGAGGGGGGCTTAGTTAGAATAAGACACCCAGGCCTGTGTCAGAACTCTTTTGGTGGCAAGAAACACAAACCCAACTTGAAACAAACTAGACAGGAAAAGAGAATCCGCTGACCAGCCAGCTTCTGCGACAACTAGACCTGTGGTCTCCATCTTCTCCAGTCTTTCCCTCTCCCCTGCCAACTGATTCTCCACATAGGAGCAGACGTGTCCCTGACGGTCCCTAGTTTGCATCTTTTCAGCCTTTCTACCAGAGTGGAGGGTGATCTTACCTCCATATTTTGGGAAGATATTTTGGGAAGGACTTGGGCCCTGGGGTGGGGGGAGAGGATGAGGTGCTGTAATTGACAGCCCTCATTAGGACTCTGCTCTTGGAGTCGGGGAGACGAGGCAGGAGACCCCTACCATCCTTAGTTTTAGTGACAGCAGATGGCCACATGGAGTGCCATCGGGCAGGTCCATGTGACTATGTCTCCAGTTATTAATTCATTTTCTTGTTCACCTCTGCACTTGCACTAAGGTCGAACACCCAGAAAACCGCTTGGTTATTACGAGGGTCTACAAATCCATGTTGCCGCCAATTGGGTAGATATGTTTGGCACAGATACGCCAGTGCTTCCCCTGTGTTGTAAGAGTTGTTGTTTTTAATAAAGTGCTGGTTCATCTTAAGTTGGTTCACCCTAAGTCACCACTTAATCCACATTTGTTATTTGTCATTTTGTTTGTTTTTAAGAGGATGATTAAGGTCCAGTTACTTTCATGTAGGGCTCCTCAAAATATGATATCCACACTCAGAAACACAGGAGCCCTGGTTTTTTTTATTGCACTTGGAGCAATTCTACAATTTTCTGCTGCAAGATGACTGGGCAATACCAGTGGACTTTTTCTAAATAACATATCCTAACATATATACACTACTATATATAAAAGAGATAAATAGAAAAGACCTACTGTATAGCACAGGGAATTAAACTTGCCATTGTAATAAGCTATAAGAGAAAATAATCTGGAAAAGAATAGATGTGTATAAATGTATAACTGAGTCATTCAGCTGTACGCCTGAAACTAACACACTGTAAATCAACTACAATTTAGAAAAAGAGAGAGAGGTAAACAAATTAGGAAATAAATGCATACGTAAATAAATAAATAACACGCCCTGTTCCCTAAATAAAACCTCTAAAGAAGAGAATGCTTGGTTTCCCTTCTCTTGAACAATTTACACAACGCCTGCGTGTTTGATGAGACACTTTTAGAAGGGATGTAAGATTAGTTAGCCTGTAGTGCAGCCACGTGTTCTCATGAGAACAATGAGAAAGGGGAAAAGGAGGTGAAGCAGGGATCCAGCAGCTCCCCACTCTCCATACACTCTCCTCCAAAGCCCTGCTTCCCTTCTCTGCGAAGAGCAGACAGTACAATAACCTTGCTCTCTTGGCTTCATGGGATGGCAGTGGCAGGCAGGTGTTTTAATGGAGACAGGACCTGAGCTGTGTGAAATTCAGGGTACAGCCTTACTCTGATGGCCCTTTCTTTTCACTTCAGCAGGGGAGCCTGGCATGCTCTAGTTTTAGCTTCATTGCTAAGGGGATGCGTTTACCCACCAATTGAGCTTGGGAGAGGTCCCTGTTCACGCCACTTCCCACACTCCAGCTTCATCGAAAGCCAATAGAGTAGGTAAACATCGACTTAGGAGTCAGCCTGGAGCTGGTGCAAAGGTGCAGGAAGCAGATCACCAAGCTGCCTGATGCTGCCTACGTGCCAGACGGCTCTGGAGAGGGCGGTGCAAGGACAGAGCTGCTTCCTGGAACAAGGTGCTGATAAGAGGCAGTTTGTTGTGCTGAGTTTCAGTTGAACTCCACTGCAGGTTACAAAATCCTATGTCATAGCTATTGCATTTAGGGTTTTTGAGTACTAGATTCCCCGAGAAGGACTCTGTGTATTTTGAGTGAGAGAGAGAGAGAGAGAGGGAACAAAAGGGTGTGTGTGTGAGTAAGCATAAGTTCCTTTCCGTAATTATTTGGGAAAGTGTTCAGAGATGCCAAAAATAATGACCAGCAAGGTGGCTTCCTCTGTGCGGGTCTTGGGGTTTCTGTGCAGACAGACACACGGGCAGTCCTGCTGAGGAAGAGCGCCAGCCACTGCGTGGCTCACTGAAGCAGCTGAGTCCTTCCCTGGACTTGCTGGGATGGGTTTATCATCTTGGCTGTCACAACTTCCATGCCTGTACTTCCTTGCAGACTTCTTTTGGCTTGTAGGAGAAAAATGGCATTTAGATCTAGGTTATTCCAGAGGGTGGAGTGAGCTAAGTCCAGTGGAGGCTAAAAATAGCCGGAGCCCAGCCAGCCTGGTCAGGCCTGTGGGTCTGGGGACCGCCTGCCATCAGCCTGGCCCTCCCTGGGGACCACATGCCAATACCAGTTCCAGGAGGTGCTCAGAGCCCGTTACTCATATGTCAGATTGCCACTGTTTTGATGTTATTTCATGCACCAACTGCATTTCCATAGAAAAGTGTGAGTCACTCCCCAGTGGGGCTTTGAGAAAAAACTCGGTTAGAGAGGGAGGGAGCAGCTCTCATAAACCGGAAAACTAGGCGGGGAAGGGGCCTTTTATAGCATCCTGCGTTGACTCTTTTTCTATAGGTTAATTTTTATCTTAACAACCAAGATAAGGTTGGATGGTCTTTTTATAAGAAATCTATTTAAATACAAGGGATTATTTGAACTTCTTTTTAAAAGCCAAGGGCATTTTTTGTGGTGCTCAATTTATAAATAAAATAGATTAGGGGGTGTTTGATGGACATATATGATGCTGACTGCCAGTGACTCTTGCCGGGGTGCCCTCTCCGCACCACTCTGGGAACACAAAATATCCTTTGTTCTTGTCCACGGGGACGGCCCTGACCAGCCAGGCATGCCCACGCCAGACCCCGCGAGACGGGGCTTACTGCTTGGAACAGATGGTGATTTTTCAAACTGAATGCTATTCTGGTGCACTTACTTAGGAAAAAGACCTAAAAATAGACTTGAATGAGCGTAACCTGCAAAAATAAGTTGTCAGCTTCTTTTTACTCCTGCTGGGTTGGAAACAAAGCTGTCAGCAATTTCTGTGTGTTGAGGAATCTGTGTGCTTTCTTATTTTAGAGAATGCTTCTTCAGTAGGACTGCGATTGAGTCCCCTTACATCTCGCAGTGTCAACAAATTACCATCTGTTGTTCTGGAGACTCTCAAGCTGATGAGTCCTGCTCCTCGCTTGATGCCAGGGGCAGGTGTTTGCCTCTCTGGGAAATGGGGCCTGAGGATGGGGACCAGCTCTGCACCCCTGGAGGGGCTGGTTGCAGGATCTTGAGGTGAGCCAGACCCCCTGAAGCCTGATGCCGGGAGCGGTTGACCCCTTGGTGAAGACACTGGGCTTGGAGATGAAGTGGCGATGAGGTCCAGGCCGGGGAGGCCTGACGCCCACTGTGACAGGTAGCAATGGCCAGAGCACTGGACTCTGGGGAGATGGGCTGAGCACTCAGCCTCCCTCAGAAGGTACCTGGTGCTGTCTTGCCAGGTGGGTGATGTCCTCCGGGCTTGCAGAGGCTCCCTGCGCCCGTGTGCAGCATCGATGTCTGTGAAATAACCCCCATGCTAACAGGGTGATGTAAAACCTAGAGAAGTCAGGGGGTAGATGGAGCCCTTGCTCATCCTGGGAGGGACTGGCTTGACTCTGAGAAATGAAAGGAAGCTGGAAACGGCACCTCTCCTGGTGGAGAATTGTGCTGGTGGCCCCCAGACTCGGTCTAGGCCCGAGCAAGGGCGGGTTCTCGGGGCTGCGCATCCCTGCTGAGTGCTCGCCGTGGTCCTCAGGGAGTGGTACCCAGCTGCGAGCTGGCTCTGCCATCACAGGAAGGGAATCGACACCCTTGAGGACAGCAGGCCTGCCTCCGGGAAGGCCTCCCAGCCTCTGCTCACTAAGCACGCCCTCGCCAATGCCAAGCAGCTTTTTAAACTGTTCACCCGCAAATCCAGACTACTCACCAATAGGATGTGGGATTCTGCTGCTTAGAAACTTCCTCCACTCAGTCTTCACTGTATTTTAACCTATACATGCTTTCTCGAAATAAAGGAAACAGCTCCCAGCTCTCACCTCACACATGCCCGACACACAGGTAGGCACATGGGCACAGAATGCCACACGCACACCACACACACACACATGCCCCCCCACATTGCATATATACTACACACCCACCCACACACACACACACACACACTCTGTGCTGAGGAGAAGAGTGATTTCTCCTGGGATGGCATGGTGACATATCAGAGGAGAAAAAGGAAGAGGAGGATGATACCTCGGGGACAGGAGGGCATGGAGGCAGCGAGGCTGGGCCAGGCCAGCGTCAGAGGACTGCCCGGGCTCTGAGAACCTCCAGCCTGGCTCCATCAGTCCGTCACAGAGGATGAGGGTGATGGTCAGGCCAGGACAGTGTCGGAGGCTCTGGGAAACTGCCCAGCTGGTTTCTGTTTGATGAAACGATCTCAGTAGCCCATGAATTAATGTGGCCTGTGTGTGCTAAGGGGGGAGGCTAGGCTCCCACTAGCACCTTCCCCGAAGGCTGAGCTGGGGTGGAAGCCTGCACGCCTGCCCCGCCTCCCCACTCTGCACACATTTTTCAAAGGGAGCGTGAGTCCGTCCACCAGCCAGAGGCTCGGGGTTCCTGAGGACACTAAAGGGCGCATCCCTGGCTTCCAGCCAGGGATGCTAAGGAAGACCATGGTGAACTTCCACATGTGTTTCTGACCCTGCAGGACAATTCTCACGGCCCTTTCTTCCAGCGAAAAACACATCAAAGAATCAAAGGTTTTAGACTATTTCAAAAATAAGTTGAAAGGGTGCCAGTGACGAGTCTAGGGCCCAAAAGCATTGTTTTGAAAGGAAACGAAGTTTTAAAAGGAAGAGAGGGGCTTCTCTGGTGCCTCAGTGGTTAAGAATCCGCCTGCCAATGCAGGGGACATGGGTTCGAGCCCTGGTCCTGGAAGATCCCACATGCCACGGAGCAGCTAAGCCTGTGCACCACAACTACTGAGCCTGAGCTCTAGAGCCTGCGAGCCACAGCTATTGAGCCCATGTGCCACAGCTACTAAAGCCCTCGTGCCTAGAGCCCATGCTCTGCAACATGAGAAGCCACTGCAATGAGAAGCCTGCGCACTGCAACGAAGAGTAACCCCCACTCATCACAACTAGAGAAAGCCGGTGGGCAGCAACAAGGACCCAATGCAGCCAATAAATAAATAAATAAATAAATTTATAAAAAAAAATAAATAAAAGGACGAGAAAGGACGCTGTACTTCAAAAATTAAGTGGAACAGACCAATGAAATTTAATGGCCTTTAGACCTTGGAAGAATAACTGTCTTACCCTTGGGCTGCTTCCTGTGGTCCAGAGAGCTCTGCGTCCCAGCTCACCCATCTGTGCCCCCGGTGGTGTGATCCCCAAGAGAAAGTGTCTGACAATGAAGCTAGGATGCAGGGAGGAGGACCCCTCAGAAGAAATCCTCTCACCGAGCCCCCTAAAAAGTCACGAAGATAAATGGTCACCACCCTGTGTCAGTGAGAATCCAGGGCCGAGGGAGGGGCTGCACAGCAATGATGTTAGCTATCCAAAGCCACACATTTAAAAAGGAAGTTCCTGGGCTTCCTAGGTGGCACAGTGGTTAAGAATCCACCTGCCAATGCAGGGAACGTAGGTTCAATCCCTGCTCCAGGAAGATCCCACATGCCATGGAGCAACTAAGCCTGTGTGCCACAACTATTGAGCCTGCGCTTTAGAGCCCGTGAACCACAACTACTGAGCCCATGTGCTGCAACTACTGAAGCCCACGCACCTAGAGCCCATGCTCCACAACAAGAGAAGCCACGGCAATGAGGAGCCCATGCACCACAACGAAGAGTAGCCCGCACTCACCACAGCTAAAAAGAAAGCCCGCGCATGGCAAAAAAGACACAACACAGCCAATAAAATAAATAAATAAATAAATAAATAAATAAATTGATTAAAAAAAATAAAATAAAAGTAAAAAGGAAGTTCCCATTCTTTGGCAAAGGAGTTGAAGTCCTAGGGATTCGTCCTGAGAAATTAAAGATGTGCACACAGCAAGTTTACCTCTGAAACAAACAACCCTCAACAATAGGAAGATGGGACAAATACATTCTAACAGACACACTCCATGTACTGAAGATCGTGTTAGAAGTGTGCATATAATTGTCACGGAAAAATATTTACTGTCTGCTGTTACATTGCCAAAACAGGTTACAATTCAGTAGGCCCAAAATAATCCAATTTTCATGTAATATAATACATATACCTTTTCTAACTTTTCTACACGTGTATTAGTTTTCTATTGCACTATAACAAATTGTCACAAACCTGGTGGCTTCAGACAACACACATTTATTATCCTACAGTTCTGTGTTGCGGAAGGGTGACGTGGGTCTCCCGGGGCTGAGATCAAGGTGTTCTGTCTAGAGGCTTAGGGGAGGATGCTTCGTTGTCTTCACAGCTGCTGGCGGCCACCTGCATGCCTGGGCTTGTGGTCTCACCTCCTTCTGCAGAGTAGCAACAGCAGGTCAAGTTCTTTTCCTTCACCTCTGGTCTCTCCTGTCCTCACCCACATGGGACACACTCAGGCTGTCCAGGAAAATCTCCCTGTTTTAAGGTCAGCTGTTGAACATCCTTGTTCTCAATTTCCTTCATTTCCTCTTCTACCCCGAACCCGCCTTTTTCATGTAACCTAACATGTTTATGGGTCCCAGAAATCAGGGCATAGACATCTCCGAGGAGGCCGGTATTCTGCTCACCACAACGTGTGTACTTTACTGTTAATTAGCCAAGAAAAGCCCGGAAAAGCGGGGGGCTCTGGACACTTTGTTTGAGTTTTCCTTCCAGTTTTAAAGATTCACTTTCATTTCTGTAACCTTAAATCCTATGGTTCTCAGCTTTAGTTCTAAATGGACATTAATTCGATCTCATCATTATTCAGTTCATATTATGACCTTTCCATTTCTATGTTCTTAGTTGGTCAGGCAGTTTTATTTTATTCTTGTTTTCCTAAAAGGTTCTGTATTTCCTATATTTTTTTTTTTAGTCATCAACATTGAATATAATACTTTTATTATACTTAGATTTATCAGAAGTCATATAAGATCTTTTTTTAGGTTCTGTATTTCTTGAAATCTGGCAAGGTTGAAACCTGTGTCTATTGCGTTTGACTAGAGTGACCACTTAACTGGGTCTACAATTCCTGGGCACACCCGTTTCCCTCTCATATCCTCTGGGAGACTTTCTTCTGCTAGTGGCAGTAAACGCTGCTGGTAAGACCCCTCCTCTCCCCAAGCCTTCTGCAGAGTCATCATAAGCCCCTCAGAGCGTTGCGCTAGAGACCCCCCTCTGTCTCCACCCAGTCAGTCCCAAGCTGGGTTGAGGAATTCGAAGTGTGCACCATTTCAGGGCAAGACCAAGCCTCCTTTTCTGGGAGCTTCCTGGCCTGCGGTAGGTTTCTGGGCTGTACCTGCTACTCCCACTCCCTTCCTAGCCCAAGGAGGAAAGGGCAGAGGAGGCTGAAGGTTTAGCACAGCTGTGACTCTTCCATGGTCAAAGAGCCCCTTAGAATGCAGTGTTTGGCTTGCCTTAGCTCCTGGGCTGTCCAGGGGTCTGCCGTGTTTCCTGTCTTTCATCTTCTGCCTGGGCATGTCCCTGTGCGGCTGGCCTTCACCTGCCAGCATCCCTCCCACCGAAGGAAACCCAGCGTGAGTGAGTCCTGGCCCCTGGGTCTGCCCCTTGGGAGGCGCCTTCATGCCACCTGGGGTCTCCCCATTCCTGGTGGTCAGGGCACATCTGCCTCACTTCTTCCCACTGGAGTGCTCGCAAGTGTGTGTGTGGTGTGTTGTATATGCTTTGCGTGTTGTGTTTCCGTGTTGTGTGTGTGGTGTGTGTGGTGTGTGTTGTATGTGTGGTGTGTGTGGTATGTGTGGGGTGTGTGGGGTGTGTGTGGTATGTGTGTGGTATGTGTGGGGTGTGTGTGGTGTGTGATGTGTGTGTGGTGTGTGTTGTATGTGTGGTGTGTGGTGTGTGTGGCATGTGGTGTGTGTGGCATGTGGTGTGTGTGTGGTGTGTTGTGTTTGGTGGGGTGTGTGTGCTGTGTTATATATGTGTTATGGGTTGTATGTGTATTGTGTTGTGTGCTGTGCGTGTGGTGATGCTGTGTGTTGTATATGTTTGCTGTGCTGTTTCTCTGTTTTGTGTTGTTATGTGTAGTATGCATGTGTGTGTTGTGTTGTGTTGTGTGTACAGGGGAAGGATTAGGGGCCGCGCACTGACGCCTGGATGTCCTGACTGGCTGTCTCCAAAGGAATGCTGTGTGGTTGCTTCTTTCTTACTTTGAACGTAGCTGATATTTGATTTTCCGCTTGCTCTTCTGTGGACGTCAACTTTGTGAGGTTTGGGGGAAGAAGGTTTTGTCAACATCCATCTTTCTACTTTGGAGGCAGAGCTGATCCGGTGTCCAGGGACGGAGCGGGTTTTGAGCCGGGACAAGCACTCTGGGAGGTTACGTTAGGAGCTGGGGGGTGAGCGCTTCCCCCAGGGTTTCATTTCTCATCTTTCTGAATTTCCCAGTAGCTCTGTCCTCCAGTGCGGACTTCAGTTCACTTGGTTCCCACTGTTTCCTCCACTCATGTGAGAGAAGACATAGTTCTCACACGCTGAAAGGAAGACAGAATTATTTTCCTATTCCTCTACTTTTAGAAATGAAACTCATTTTACAGAGTTACAACTCTGTTGCCCAGTTGGCAGGCTAAGAAGAGCCATTCTCTTTACAATCAAATAAATACCATCGTCACAAGGACTTTGGAACCAGACAGATGGGAATTGAACCTGCCTCATCTACCAATGGATGGCTCAGTCAGTTTCTTATCTCTGATTCTCAGGTTTCTTTCGCCCTTCCTCCCTTCCTCCCTCCCTTCCTTCCTTCCTTCCTTCCTTCCTCTCCCCCTTCCTTCTTTCCTACCCTCCTTTTAAAAGGGAGTGATAATAATGTAACCTCTTGCTGTAGGGACAAGTCACTGCCTCCCATCCAGATGGGTCCAGGGGACCTGGGAAAGGAGGGGAGGTGCGGGGGGAGGGGATGGGGTTTGGCAGGAGGGGTGGGGGAAAGGGTGGGATTAGGGAGGTGGGGAGGGGATGGATGGGGGACGGGAGCAGCCTGGGGTGGAGGGAGGATTGAGCAGCAGTGCAGTCACAACAGTGACCTCAGCTGACCTCCAGCTGGATGGCCCTCTGGGAGGTCCCTGAGTTTGGGCAGAGGCCCAAGCCTTTCCACCCTATGCTGACTGGTCATCGGATGTCAGCTGCCTGGGGGGACATGGTTTTGGGACAGGGACCTCCCCACACAGGGAAATAAACCTTGCCATCCTGAAGGGGATCTGGGTGGCGCACCATGGCTTGGACAAGAAACAGGAAGCTACAGCTCTGCGTCCCGGGTGCCCCAGCCTCTCCCGACGGTGGCACCAGAGCAAGCCGTGCACGCCTTGAGGCTGTGCCCTCCAATCTCCTGCTGGTGCCACTTATTGACCCACCCTGCTGGGGGGCACAAAACACAAGACTCCCATGGGACAGCCTCCGGGGACACAAAGCAGGACAGAAAATGGGTCTGAGGTCCAGGTAATCAGAGAATAGGTGCATGTCCAGTGTGGCATGTCAGTGTCTTCCCCTAGGGCATACCTGCCTAGCCCCTAAGCGCTCCTCACCTCGGCAGGGTGAGGACCCATCACTTCAGGCTGCTGGAGATCATTCCATGGATAAAGTCGCAGCCTCTGGCTCGACCTAGCACTTCTGAGACAGGACACTGACCAAGACCCCGGGTCCTCTTCTCAGCCAGAGAAGCTGTTTCCTTCATTGATCACTTCACTGACGGAACTCTAGTCCTTAGAGTTTGATTTCTCTGTAGGCGGGGGTGCAAGACTGTTCTTAAATTCATTTCAAACTTTTACTAACAGAAACCCTGCCTCTGAAGGGAAGAAGTGACTTTTCTCTGAAGACACTCAGGCTTTGCAGACATTAAATACATATATATGTAAAGTTGCTGGGCCAGACAGAGGCTTGAAGCAAAGGGGCATGGATCCCCCTCCTTCTGTCCATGGAGAAGCCCACCTGTGATGTGGCCGGAGGTGGCCTCCTGTCCAAAGGCCATTGGTATCATCGATGACAAATCTTCAGCCCCTCTGTGTGACTGTGATGAGAAAGCAGCTTTGAGAGTGTCTAGGATGCCTGGAAAATAGAAAAGTGAGCTCTGGGCACTGGCAAGTGGTGAACCACCCTGATATCACAGGATGAGGCCCTTTGCTGTGGCCCAAGCTGATTTCACAGAAACCAGGTTGCTGTAGACATTTAGGAGGGCAGACAATTCCATATTTTAAATGGTTTTATGAATCACTTTCTAGGGCTTGCTTTCTGTGATGTGATTTTAAACATGGTATATCTTATTTTTTTAAATTAATCAATTAATTTTTGGCTGCATTGGGTCTTTGTTGCTGTGCACAGGCTTTCTATAATTGAGGCAAGTGGGGGCTGCTCTTTGTTGTGGTGCTAGGGCTTCTCAGTGCACTGGCTTCTCTTGTTATGGAGCACAGGCTCTAGGCATGCAGGCTTCAGTAGTTGTAGCACGTGGGCTCAGTAGTTGTGGCACACAGGCTTAGTTGCTCCGCAGCATGTGGGATCCCCCCCACACCAGCGATCGAACCTGTGTCCCCTGCATTGGCAGGAGGATTCTTAACAACTGCACCACCAGGGAAGTCCCCAAAATGGTATACCTTAAATAAAGCACTTGGTATATATTTTAAATAAAACACTTAAATTCTCTTTCTGCCCCAGAATCTAAGGAGTGTAGCAGTGTTTTTCTTTGTTTTCTTTTTTTTTTTTTTTAAGCTTCAGCCAGACCTGTTAAGAGTCAGTTTGTTTTCTGTCATTTAATCTTGATGACGAGGCAGCCAGTTCCTCTGAAGGGTCACCCCACATGCTACCATCTTGCCCACCTATAGGGCTCCCAGGGATGTCACTCAGGACACCTCCACCTTGCAAGCCTCCTCAAGGGACATGCATGTCTGTGTCCTGGGCACTCGGGGTGAGCAGAGCCCCTGTAGTACAGAGGAGCCTGAGTTTGGTTCAGTTACTGCTGAGAAACAAGCCATCCCGAAATCTGCTGCTCAGCACAACACAACCTTTTATTTCCTGCAGTTCTGTGGATCAGAGTGTGGACAGGGCTCAGTGGGGTGGCTCTTCTCTAGCAGCATGTGGCTGAATTCAGCTGGGAACCCTACTGGCTGGAATGTCCTGGATGGTGTCGCCTCTCCAGGGCCTCTCCTCGGGGCCTCTGGTCAGTCATGTGTCCAGCCTGGACCTCCTGGCAACACACTGGCCCGGCTCTACTTTGGAGAAAGTAGATGCGCAAACCTTCTTAAGGACTGGGTGCGAAAGTCTCAGAAGGTGACTTCTAGTGCAGTCTGTGGTCAAAGCAATAGGCAGGCTGGTCCAGAGTCAAGGCGAGAGGAAGAAGCTCTAGACCTGTGGGCCAGGGCAGGGATTCCACGAGATCACGTCTGGACAAAGAGCAGCAGGTGCCAGTATTGGTCAGGATTCCCTACACAGCAGCCGTTTTCATTGCTGTGACCCTCTTTGGTCCCCAGTTTGTATTCATGGTGGTCCCCTTGTGTCCACCCTGTCCTGGGGAGCTTGCATGTGGGGCGTGTGCAGTGTGTGCTTGGTGGGCACAGGCAGACATCCACGGTGACTGCAGACTGCAGCCCACACCCCACATTGTGAAGAAGGCCAGATCCTGCCCCCAAGTTATGCAAATCCCTGAAATCATTCTAGATCCAGATTCCCCTGAATTGGTTCAGTCTGTATGGACACACATCCCAGCAGGACACCTGCCCACCTCCAGCCCTGACCTTGCTCAGCTGTGTGCCTTGAGGCTGTAGCAGGGCTACTTCACTGCGCACCTGCAGGGGGGCACCACCCACATCGTGCCCCTCGTCCACCTGGACTAGGCAGTGCCACCCAGAGAGCACAGCAGCCCCAGAGCAGCCGCAGTGATGGCTGATGTCATAGAACCAGAGATCTGTGGGCATCCTGGTCCTTAAAGGTCCTGAGGCCACGCAGCCACCAGGGCTCTCCATGTGGGATGAGCCTTCATCCTCTTTGCTCCGCCTCCTATAGGCCCCTCATTTACCGAGCAAGGTAGTCTGTTTTGTTTGCTGCCTGAAGATGCATCTCCTATCACCCCCTTCCCGGGCAGTTCCCTCTCTTTCTCTGGGTGTATGTAGGGGCTTCCCTGAATAGGGGCAGCAGAGGGTCTCTGGGGGCTGCTGGTAACACAAGAAGCTGTTCCCCTGGACCAAGCGCTATGGGAGGGGGTCCCAGGGCTCCCACCAGGTTCAGAGAGGCCGGGTGGCTGCCCGGAGGGAGGGCCAGAGCTGAGGGCGGAGGAAAGGGCTCTGTGGAGGTCATGTTCTGGGAGGGGGTTTGTTTACAGAGCCCTTTGTGAGGGAGCGCTCCACCCTGACTGCGTACTGCAGTCTCCTGGGGGGGTTTTAGCATCCACATGCCTGAGCCCACCCAGGCTGCTTAGACCAGGGTCTCTGCAGGTGGGATGCAAGTTACTGTTCTGGTCCAGCCACAAAGAAGAGTCATTGATTTAGTGAACGCACCTGTGCTAGAATTTCAATCAATGAGTATTTTTTTAAAATAAAAATAAAAAACCTAACTGCAGACAAGAAAGGCACTGGGTACTGGGAACGGGAAAGGGTACAGGATACGGGGTACCCGTGCGGTGGGGGCATTCCTGTGTTTTCCTCCAGCAAAGAAGCCAGGCTCCCCAGAAAAGTGGTTCACATTTATTCAGCACATGAGATGAACAGCTTAGCCTTCTCTAGTTAATTAAGTCAATGTAGAGTTTGAGACCAGAATTGCGGACAAACGTCCTGGATTTAACTCCAGGCAGTATTGGGGGCTTGGGAGTGAGAGACAGAGCAGCTGTCTGGATGCACTTGTGCTTACGTTTGTAGCTGTGGCACAAGTAGTAGCACTTGAACATTCGTAGTACAGCTTATGAATTATGCAGAATATATTTGCATTCTCATTTTGGTAGCAGCACTGAAAATAGAAATCAAAAAGTTAGAGACAGTGAGAAGAAAAGGCAGTGAGGAGTGAAGCCAAATGATATTCTTAGAACTTTATATTTCAGGTGGAAAGTTGGAGTCACAAAACCAGACAGATCTCTCTTTCTTTCGCTAATTAATTATAGGTTGTGAAGTCAGGGTGTGGGCTGGTGTATTCCTTTTTTCAAAAAACCGCATTTGACAGCTCTAGGCATCCAGGATTTCATCAGTGTCTCCAGGTGCGTTGTAATTCATGTGAAATGTACACCCAATTGCATAACTGTATGATATTATCCGTGTTTCTCCATCAGACTTACATCATCTCAGGAGGAGGAGGAGGAGGAGAAATCCCACAGCACTGTTTCACCCTGAAGGAAAAGGTGTCACTCCTTTCCTTTTATGAAGAAATAACTTTAACTCTAAAAATACTTTAAAAATACAAAAAAAAAAAAGTGAAAAAAATCCATAGTCTAACTACTTAAAATGTTCAATAATCTGCCCCGCTTTTTATATTTTGGGCTCGACGACAGGACAAAGTGATTCTGGTCTGGGTTTCAGAACCGGGTGACCTGGGTTCAGATTTGCCACCTACCGCTCACGGGACCTTAGGTAGGTCAGGTGGCTATTTCTACCTCAGTTTCCTGATCTGTACAAGTGGGACTGTTAGGAGGATTATGTGTAAAGTGCTTATAACCGTACCTGGCACAGGGTGGAACTCAGTTAGCTGTGATCATCGTGACAACTATTCCTGCCTGCACCCTGCGCTTAAAAGAGCAGACACGTGATAAACAAGTATGTACAATTACACACACACACACACTCACGCATACATGCATGGAAACACACACCTGTGGGCACACACACACTTTTACCCACAGATAATAGCATCTTACTCCCCATGTGGGCCTGCAGCTTGCTCTGGTTTTCACCTTACAATAACCACGAACATTTTTCCCAGTCAGCAACATCCCGCCGTCCTCCAGGGCTGCTACTCCTCTCCTGGTGGCCATGCAGTTGTTCTGATGTTTTGCTGCCACACACTTACCGCTGCAGGGCTTGGCCTGGGTTGGGGATACACAATCTTAATTGCTCACCAAGATTTGTGTCCGTTTGCCTTCCCACTGACAGGGGGACCTCTCTCTCCACCTCCTGATGGGAGTGGACACGGCCCTGCTCTCTGCCAGCCCAGTCCTTGAGAAACGCACTGTCCTTGTTTCAATTTGCATTTCAGTAATTATCATTTGTGTGATGGCCTCTCATTTGTCTTGTGCAACGTGCAAACACTGTTCTGAACAATGTCAATATATTCTTTGGCCTTCACACTTTGTTTTATAGCTGATCCCTTTTTCTACAAACGAAAGAAACCACACGCAGATCATCCACAGCTTGCTCAAGCCTATAATTTGCCAAATTAGCACATTTAGGTAAAGAAGAGTTCCAAATTCGGAATCTTAACACTGTTTCCAATTGTCATATTTCTGAAGCGTTCTTCCTACAAACCAAACCATTATGCGTTAAGTCCTTCATTTAAAACTGGTTACTGAGCCCCCTATCTGTGTGAGGGTCATAATGTATTACAGATTACATCAGTAAACAAATTTTTAAAAACGCTGCTGTGTGGAATTTATGGTCTATCCTAGGTCAAGTGGGAACTGAGATCAGGACCCCAAGGCAGGAGGTGGCTGCTCCAGGCCGGAGCCTGTGATGCCTTGGGTGGTGGGTACCCAACTTGCTTCATGCCTCCCCACCCCCTACCCCCGGGCTGTGATGGAGGACAGGTGGGCTGGTGGGCAGATGGGCCTCCCCTCCTGATGCCCCGGAAGCCATAAGGCATGATGGGCTGCTGGCCCCTCAAGGCACCAGAGCTCTTCTCTATCCAGGTGAGAGAACGAAGCCCAGCCCCTGGGTGCAGGCCCACCCTTCCTGCCTTTCTCTGAGGGAAACTCCAAGGAGGAAGTGTGTGGCCATGCACCTACTCATCAGGCATGCTGCTTTGAATCTGTACACACACAGCCAGCATCTTTGAACTTGCTGAGTCTGACAAGTAAAAGTCACACTGCAGGGGGCCCCTGGAGGCCTGCAGGGACCAGTCCTGGGCCTGCACCGGGCCCCCAGCCTGCCTCCCACACAAGTCAGCGAAGGCTGGCCCTGTGTCCTCAGCTCCTAGTTGAAATACCCCAGGAAAGGACTTCAGTGGCTCAACCTCGGCCGAAGATTTTATCTCTGACTAGAGCAGCCGTGACCAAACAGGTGGCAATAGTCACAAGGCCAGCTGGTCAGTCACTGGTGGGGCCATGCTTACAGGTGGTAGCTGTTGCTGAACTGTGTGGCTAGGGTTTAATTCCCCACATCCTCAGGGCCTCCCCCTGAACAGGGAACCAAGTCACAGTTGTCTGCAAAGCCCAGCACTGCAGTGGTCATTGTGGCCTGTGGGGAGCCATGGGGCCACGGACATGTGGGTGGCAGGAGACCCACCCTTCTCTCAGGGAGCCTATGCTGGAAGGGGGTTCCACACACGTGCTCCACAGGTGCCAGGAGGTCCTGGGGCAGATGCCCAGCTGGCAGGATCCAGCAGGCCTTCTGAGGGTGGTGATGGGCAGTGTGTTAGTTTCCTGGGCCACTGATACTAATTGTTGCTAATTTGGTGGCTTAAAACAGCACAGTTTTATCCCCTTACGGTTATAGAGGCCTGAAGCCTGAAATCAGTTTCACCGGGCTGAAGCCAAGGTGTCTGCAAGGCTGGTTCTTTCTGGAGGCTCTGGGGAAGAATGAATTTCCTTGGTGTTTTCAGCTTCTAGAAGCCGCCTGTGTTCCTTGGCTTTTGGTTCCTTCCTCCATTTTCAAAGGGCATCACTCCAGCTTTTTTTTTTTTTTTCTGCAGTCTTCCCCGGGTAAGAACTCCTTTGATTACATTGGGCCCACCCCATAATCCGTAATCACATCAGCAAAGTCCCTTTGGCAATGTGAGGTGACATTCACAGGTTCCAGGCTTAGGACGTGGACATCTTTGGGGACCTAGTCAGCTGACCACAGGTGGGAACCCTTGGATGGACATGTACTGATTCTCTGGGCAGGGGTGGTGGGAGGGGGCTTCCAGGCAAAGAGGGTGGCACGCATCACCCACGGCCCACTGCTTGCTGGTAAGTCAAGCTGACCCACTGCTGACTTGGCCAGATCTGCACCGGTTAATTCTGCAGGGCTGGCGACTCTGCAGAGGGCGCGGGTCCTTGGGAACTATATACCAGCCAGGGTGGCCAGAGCGATGCCCGCAGGGCCGCTGCAGCGCAGAGCGGGGGCCATATCTGCTGTGACTCTTCCCACCGAATCGTGTAGCACGGGCGAGCATGGCTGGGTGCTGTGGGGCGTCCATGGCCAGAGACAGTGACAGTGAACTTGGGGGCAGCAATGTGATTGGAAAGAGGGGCCCAGTGGGACAGACATGGGGAGGATAAAGCTCACCAGGCTGAGCCTGGATCCATGGGAAACTGTCCCACGTGGCTCCTCAGCAAGCCGTGGGGTCCCCACCCATGCCTCCCACTGGCCAGTGTGACCCTTCTCACTCCAACCTCCCCCCCGTTCTGTGACCACCTGTAGTGATTGACTTCCCCTTCTAAGCTCCTTGAGGACCACATCGAAACAAACTTGTGCCTCTGTCACCCCTGTTCACCCCCACTGCCGGAGGCTTGTTCCACCTGGTGTGGGGCGAACGGGACAGTTGCTGGGGGTCAGGGTGAGGGCCAGAGGCGCCCCTGTGCAGGGGAATGCACAGTTGTTCTCAGATGGCACAGTGCGGGTGGGTGGGGGGAGATGAGACCCCACCCCCCAGACCCCAGAGAATGCAAGTGGCTGCTCGTCCTCCACTTGGTGACTCACTTTGTCTGCATAACTTTACACACATAATGTTGATTTCCGGCAGCTCTGGGACAATCCCTGATTGCTCCTAGATAACAGCAGGCCTTGGGCTGCGCCTAGGAACTCCATGTTTGTCACAAACAAGGTCCCCTGTGGACTGACATCTGGCCCTCTGCCGAAGAGCGCAGGAGGAACTTGCCTGCCTCTCCTGAAAAGGCCCCATGGTGTGGCCGTGTGCCACCCTGAGAACCCTGGCAGGTCCAAGAGGCCCATCTGGGTGAGGAAGGGGTAACAGGCAAATCCCAAGTGTCGGACGGGGCCCGAGGCAGGTGTGGGTCCCCATGGACACGGGCCAGTGTTAGCTGGCCGCCTCCACACCTCTGCCCACTTCATACCCTGGATGGCTTGGCTCGCCCTTCCTCTGGGGGAACGGGAGTGGCGGGCAGACCCATGCAGCCAGGGCCTGGCCGAGGAGCACGTGTTTGTGGTGTCCGGAGACCCCAGCCAGGCCCCAGCAGCTACCCACACCTCTGCAGGCTGCTGCCCTGCCTCTCTGAGCCCCCGATCTCTCCTCAGCTCCCTTTCATATTCAGCTGGACCCTCTCACGGACTGAACTCTGTTCCCCCCTTTCCCAAATTCATCCGGCTCAGAAATTTCCCCTGCCAAACCACAGAGGCAATGCTCAGCTTGCTTCCTGGCAAACACACCTTCTGCAGACAAACTTGACCAGCCACAAGGTGGCTTTATCATGAAATCAAACACTATGCTGAAGTTCTCTGGGTTTTTTGATTATCCTTGAAAATGTGAGGGAAAGTGGCCTGTTTCCGGGCAGTGTAAGCAGGTTGCAGACTGTTAACTCTGTAAAAGAAAACCTCTGGGATGTGGAAAATTAAACGAATCACCAGTGGGGATAGGATTCCAGGACGTGGGGCTCACACATGCTCACTGTGGAGGTTGCAAAAGAAGAAAGGACCACGTCATTTCCAGTTTGCATCTGGAAGTAACCACATTGAAATGAAGCTTGGGGCTGACTCAGAAAAACGAATAAGTTTCAGGCACTCTTGTAAGATTTGAGGCCAGCCGAGCCTCGGTGCTCTCAGCATCCCACTGAGGATACCGCTGCCCACCCAAACGCTCGGGAGTGGTTATAGGGCAAGGCTTCTGCTCTGTAAGAAATGATTCCCCAGACCGGGAATTGTGGGAATGCCCCTGCTTCTTATCTTGGGCCAGAATCCTTCTCCCGCTTCGTCATCACTCCAGGAATGATCTCATGCAGGTCAGGCTGCCAGGCACGTCCCGGGCGTGGCAGTTCTGGGCACAGAGACTGAGACGCCAGCCTCACTTTTCTCTCAAGAAGCACAGGGGAAGGTGAAGGCTGTGAACAGATCAGCAGAGAGACAGATCTTGCATTCATTCATGTCTAGTTTAGTTTTTAAATTATTTATTTTGGCCACACTATGCAGCTTGCGGGATCTTATTTCCCCGACCAGGCATTGAACCCACGCCCTGGGCAGTGAATGCGCTAGAGTCCTAACTACTGGACCACCGGGCAGTTCCCCATTCATGTCTATTTTAAACATCAGCCGGGAAGTATGATACCTTGAGTGTCATCAGAACTACCTTCATCAGGAGCTAATTACCTGCAACTCCCTCCAGAACCACCAGCTATAAAATCACACGTCCTGGCTGCTGTTCTAGGACAGTGCATCATACACTATCTTTGGTGAAGGACCAGATCTTTTCGGGTGTTCCCCAATCTCTCATACACTAGTACTTATGTAAGAGGCAATAAGCATGAATTACTGAAAAGCGGGCACACATTGGATCTTGCCGCAGTGTTCAATTGCTGTAAAAGTTCTAAGCCCTCACACTCTGCTTTCAGTGATCTTGTCATGGGGCAGCAGAAGCAGTTTGCAAATGGACCTCAGGCCACAGACCACACAGGGATCGCGCTGGCAGCCCCACACCTCAGATTCTCTGTGTGTGTTCACAGTGAACAACCTTTTTATTGTTCTTGTAAACCACCGGTCCTGTCAAGCTGCCAGCTACAAAGTCTTTTGTCAGACCGTAGACCCCAAATTTTCAATTGGGAAATGTGGTTACCATTGATTTTCTATAGCTGTTGTGTGTCTCCTTCTCTGGGGATTCCTAATGAAATTCTTCTGTGGAGGGATGCTTGGCCATGTTGACCGACTCCTGGGCATCTCGTGGTCCCTGAGGGTGTGCACATGGTCAGAGTCACTTGTTGCACTAAGTTTTATCCTCTAGGTAACACACTGGCTCTTCATAACTAGTGAAAGAAGTTCTCATTTCTCATCATCACAGATCCTCTGAGCAGGCAGGTCCCTTAGCTACATAGTGGAAACCACAGAACATCTGTCAAAATAGAAACTGCAATGCTTTCTTCAAAGAATTCTCATCTACACATTTATAAAGTTCTGCAGCACATGCTGGTTACAAGGAGCATAGGCCCATTTTCCTCCTGGATTTTTCTATATCATTCATCTACAAATCCCTTCCCAACACACATACTTTTTCCAGGGTTCTAGTTACTACATTTGGGTTTCTGCTAAACCAGTAATTGGGTTTTCTGTGTTTCTTTGACCAGAGTTCATTTTTTTTTCTTTTAAAATAATCACTTATAACCAAATATGGCAAGCTGTTAAAAGACATCATGGAATGCAGTTTAATATTATGATGGGAGTTGAAGTTGGTTCTCATTGGCTTGAAGTAGTTATTTCTATTACAGTGGTGCTGACTTTGACTTTGAGATTCTCGTGAGAGTGTGAGCTTGTTAACTTTAGTACTTTAAAAAATGCTCCTTTTTTAAGGGGGTAATATTTTGTTATGTTTTGGTGCTAATATCATGCTTGTCTCAGAAAACATGTTGGAACGTGTTCCCTCCCCCTTTTATTTCCTAAAAGAGTCTGTGCATGATTGATGTTACTTCTTTGAATATCTGACAGGTTTCACTTATGGGTGGGTCTGAAGTTTCCTTGGTGGGAAGGTTTATGATGACAAACTCCATTTCTTCAGTAATTATAGGGCTATTCCTATTTTCTCCTTCATCTTGTATAAATTTTGGTAAGTTGTATTTTTCAAGGAATCTGCCCATTTCATTCAATTGCCAAAGTGATTAGCACAGAGTTGGTTCACAAAATTGACATTATCCTTTGAATATTATTATAATATTTAAAGTGATAACCAGTCTTACCTTCTTGATGTTGATGATTTGTGTCCCTTTATGACTTTTTAATTAGTCTAGTTAAGGGTTTATCTATTTTGTTGTTTTTAAGATAATAGGATTTAGCTTTACACTTTCTTGACATTGTTTGTTTTTGACTTTGTTGATTTCTTCTCTTTATTACTTCTTTCCTTCCACTTACTTTGGGTTTACTTGGCTCTTCTTTTTTTAGCTTCTTGAGGTGGACATTTCCTCTTTTCTAACTGTAAGTATTTAAAGCTGTAAATTTCCCCCTAACTACTGCTTGAACTGTATGCCATGTGTTTTATGTTGTATTTTCACTATTACTTAGTTTGAGATAGTTTCTAAATTATTTCTAATTTCTTTTTTTGAAACAAGCATGACTTAGAAGCAGGTACTTTAATTTCTAAATATTGAAGGTTTTCTTATTTATCTTATTGTTACTGATTTATAATTTAATTTCTTTGCAGTCAGAGAGTCTGCTTCATATATTTTCAGATCTTTTAAATTGTTTTGAGATTTGCCTTATGTGTAATTCTCTATGTGTACTTGAAAAGACTATCTAATGGTGTATAAACAGAAATTAGGTTAAGGTAAATGATGATGTTCAGCTTCTCTCTGTATTTGCTGATGTTTTTTCTAATTGATCAATAAATTGCTGAGAAAGGAATGGTAAAATCTCTTCCTATGATTGTTTCTTTCTCCAGCAAACTAAGAAGAGAAAGAAACTTCTTTCATCTGATAAAGGGCATCTGTGAAAAACCTAGAGTTAACACAATACTGTCTTTACTGTAGAAATACTGAACACTTTCTCTTTAAGATCAGGAACAAGATAAGGAAGTATGTTCTCTCTCATCACTTGTGGTCAACATTGCACTGAGAACCTAGCTATGGCAGTAAAACAAGAAGAAGATGTGAAAGGTGTAAATTGGTGGGGAAGAAATAAAACTCTCTATTTGAACATGGCATGATAGTTTACATAGAAAATCTCAAGCAACCTACAAAACCACTCACATTAGTTGCAGGATATAGGTTAATATAAAAAATTAATTGCCTATATGCACATTAGCAGCAAACAACTGGAAATTATGTTAATTTAAAAATTCCATTTATAATACCAAATAGAATACTTAAAATGCATTTAACAAAAGATGTACAGGCCCTGTTCACAGAAAGCTACAGAACATTGCTGAGAGGGAAATTTAAAAAGACCTGAATTCATGGAGAGATGTACCATGCTCATGGATTGGAAGTCTCAGTAGTGCCAAGACATCAGTTCTCCTCAAGTTGATCTGTAGCTTCAATGTGATTCCAATCAAAATTGCAGTAGGGTTTTGTGTAGAAATTGAGAAGCTAATTTTAAAATTTGCTTGAAAATACAGAGGACCTAGAATGATCAAAGCAATTTTTTAAAAGTTGGAAGACAGGTACTACTTGAGTTTGGACTTCCTACAAAGCTGCAGTAAGCAAGTGATGTGGTGTTGCAGCCAGGATGGGCAGGTCCATCAACTGGATGTAACAGAGACCCACACACAGAGGGTCAGTTGATTTTTAACAAAGATGCCCACTCAATTCAATAGGGAAAAGACAGTTTTTAAAATTTTATTTAATTAATTAATAAATTAATTAACTTTTGGCTGTGTTGGGTCTTCGTTGCTGCATGCAGACTTTAGTTGCAGTGAGCAGGGGCTACTCTTCATTGATGTGTGCGGACTTCTCAGTGCAGTGGCTTCTCTTGTTGTGGAGCACAGGCTCTAGGTGTGTGGGCTTCAGTGGACGTGGCTTGAGGGCTCTAGAGTGCAGGCTCAGTAGTTGTGGTTCACAGGCTTAGTTACTCCCTGGCTTGTGGGATCTTCCTAGACCAGGGATCAAACCTGTGTCCCCTGCTTTGGCAAGCGGATTCTTAACCACTGTGCCACCAAGGAAGTCCCAGGAAAAGATAGTTTTTTAAACAATTGGATATCGGCGTGGGGAAAAAACCACAGCTACCGTTACCTTGTTCCATGCACAAAATGAACTTGAAATGGTCATAGACATAAAACTCCTGGGAGAAAATCTTTGAGACCTTGAATAAGCAAATATTTTTACATAGAACAGAAAAAGCCCAAAGCATTAAAAAAAATGATAAACAGGCTTTATCAAAATTTAAAACTTTTGCTCTTTGAAAGACATCATTAAGAAAAATGAAGATGCCAGTCCTAGAATAAGAGAAAATATTAGCAAGGCCTATATCTGATATAAATGTTTAAAATATGTAAACATATTTTACAAATAGAATATAAACTTCAATACTAAAAGGGCAAACAATACAATTATAAATAGGAAAATGATTTGAACAGACACTTCTTCAAAGATGACATATAAAAGGCTGATAAACACAGGAAAAGATGTTCAACATCAAGTGTCTGGGGAAATGGAAACAAAACTACAATGAGATACCACTGCGCACCCTCTAGGATGGCTAAAATTAAGACAGTCTTGTAATGTAAAGTGGAATGTAAAGTGGTGCCAACATTGCTGACAGTTTCTTAATACACCTGTCATAATACCCAGCTTTTTCACTTCCAGATATTTGCCCAACATAAATGAAGACATATGTCCACACAAAGACCTGTATGTGAATGTTCCTAGCAGCTTCAATCACAATAGCCTATACATAGCTGAATGGACCATCGCTTTGCATTACAAACCTGCCTTGGAGACCCTGCAGGTTTGGTTCCAGACTGATAAAGCAATCATCATCATAAAGCAAGTTGTGAATTTTTTGGTTTCCCATATCAAAGTTGTGCTTACACTACACTGAAGTCTATTAAGCATGTGATAGCATTATATCTAAAAAAAAATGTACATACCTTAATTTAAAAATACAAAACAGAGATATGATCAAGATGGCGGAGTAGGAGGACATGCACTCACTCCCTCTTGCAGGAGCACCGGAATTACAACTAACTGCTGAACAATCATCGACAGAAAGACATTGGAACTCACCAGAAAAGACACCCCACATTCAGAGACAAAGGAGAAGCCACAATGAGATGGTAGAAGGGGTGCAATTGTGTTAAAATCAAATCCCATAAATGCTGGGTGGGTGACTCACAAACTGGAGAACAGTTATACTGCAGAAGTCCATTGGCAGACAAGCAGATTAAAGTTTTACTGAGCTCTGCCCACCAAATCAGATTGAAATCTTACTGAGCTCCACCCACCCATCCCTACCCACCATCAGTCCCTCCCATCAGGAAGCACCCACAAGCCTCCTAGATAGCTTCCTCCACAAGAGAGCAGACAGCAGTATCAAGCAGTATCAGCAGTATTTCATCTTGTGGAACTGAAAACCACAGCCACAGAAGATAGAGAAAATGAAAAAGCAGAGGACTTTGTACCAAATGAAGGGACAGGATAAAACCCCAGAAAAACAATTAAATGAAGAGGAGATAGGCACCCTTCCAGAAAAAGAATTCAGAATAGTGATGGTGAAGATGATCCAGGACTTTGAAAAAAGACTGGATGCAAAGATTGAAAAGTTTACCAAAGACCTAGAAGAATTAAAGAGCAAACAAACAGACATATGCAACACAATCACTGAAATGAAAGATATACCAATAGCAGATTAACTGAGGCAGAAGGGAGAATAAGTGACCTGGAAGACAGAATGGTGATAATCACTGATGCAGAAAAGAATAAAGAAAAAAGAATGAGAAGAACTGAAAACAGCCTAATAGACCTCTGGGACAATGTTAAATGCACCAACATTTGCATTATAGGTGTCCCAGAAGGAGAAGAGAGAGAGAAAGGACCTGAGAAAATATTGGAAGAGATTATAGTTGAAAACTTCCCTAACATGGGAAAGGAAACAGCTACCCAAGTCCAGGAAGCACAGAGAGTCCCAGGCAAGATAAACCCAAGGAGAAACACGCCAAGACATATAGTAGTCAAACTGACAAAAATTAAAGACAGAGAAAAGTTATGAAAAGCAACAAGGGACAAGGGATATGTGTATAAAAACAGTTGATTGAACCTGGTGTACCCCCAAAAAAATAAAATAAAATAAAATAAAAAAAAAAAAAAAAAAAAAAAAAAAGCAACAAGGGAAAAACGACAAATAACATACAAGGGAACTCCCATAAGGGTAACAGCTGATTTCTCAGCAGAAGCTCTGCAAGCCAGAAGGGAGTGGCATGATATATTTCAAGCGATGAAAGGGAAGAAACTACAACCAAGAATACTCTACCCAGCAAGAATCTCATTCAGATTCAACGGAGAAATCAAAAGCTTTACAGACAAGCAACAGCTAAGAGAATTCAGCACCACCAAACCAGCCCTACAACAAATGCTAAAGGAATTTCTCTAAGCGGAAAACATGAGAGAAGAAAAGCACCTACAAAAACAAAAACAAAACAATTAAGAAAATGGTAGTAGGAACATACAGCTCAATAGTTACCTTGAATGTAAATGGACTAAATGTACCAACCAAAAGACACAGACTGACTGAATGGATACAAAAACAAGACTCATGCATATGCTGTCTACAAGAGACCCACTTCAGACCTAGGGACACATACAGACGGAAAGTGAGGGGCTGGAAAAGATATTCCATGCCAATGAAAATCAAAAGAAAGCTGGAGCAGCAATACTCATATCAGATAAAATAGACTTTAAAATAAACAATGTTACAAGAGACAAGGAAGGACGTTACATAAAGACCAAGGGATCAATCCAAGAAGAGGAGATAACAATTACAAATATATATGCATTCAATATAGGAGCACCTCAATACACAAGGCAAATGCTAACAACTATGAAAGAGGAGATGCAAGGCAGAAATAGAGACACAGATGTAGAGAACAAACATATGGACACCAAGTGGGGAAAGTGGGGAGGGTTGGTGGGGAATAAATAGGGAGGTTGGGATATCAATTTGTACACTCTAAATATATGCTCTTTATTGTCTGTTAACTGTATCTCAATAAAAAAATAAAAAAATTAAAAAGAATAAAAATACAAAGCAAAAAATTATAATAGTAACAGCAAAGATCTCTGATCACAGTTACCGTAACAAATATGTAATGAAAAAGTTTGAAATATTACAAGAATTACCAAAATGTGACACAGAGACACACAAAGAGAGCAAATACATTTGGAAAAATGGTGCCAATTGGGTTGCTGGATGCAGGGTTGCCACAAACCTTCAATTTGTAAGAAATGCAATGTCTGAGAAGTGCGACAAGGTGTGTGTGTATACGCATCTGGTGGGAAACAACTCAGCGATAGAAAGGAAGGAACGATTGATGCAACGTGAATGAATTTCAGACTCATGGCTGAGTGAGAAAAGCCAGATCGTACATACTTTATAATTCCTTTGATATAAAAAATTTTAATTTTCAAACTAATCTATAGTGATGAAACTCAGATCAGTGGTGGCCTGAAGCCAAGGATGAAGGGAGGGGCTTCAGAGGAGCCCAGACACTCTTCTGGGATGCTTGAGAATGTCCTATATCCTGACTGCGGCCATGGTTCTGAGAGGGTGTGTGTCAAAACTCCTCAGGCTATGATCTTCAAGTGGGTGCAGTTTATTGGATATAAATCATACCCTCAATCAAGTTTTGAAAAAGCTGCCCCATCTCACCCCACCCCTTGGGGGGTGGACAAGGACTGGAATGGAGACCAAGGACACTGGAAAAGCTGGGTGGTGGCAGCATGGTTATGTACAGGTGGATCCACTGGGGTGGAACCTGAGACCAGTGCCTTTCACTCACATTAATATGTAAATTTCGTACCTTGATTAAAAAAAGGAAAAGTCCTTGTTAACTGTTAGAAATGAACTACACTGAGTAGTGTTTTAGGCCAAGGATAACTCCTGAAAGTTTTCAATAGAGATTTATTTTTTCTGTAAAGGAAACATTTTCTTCTGAATTAGGTTTCATCCATTGGATTTGCTCAGAATGGTACAAAGCAATTAATCAGGAAAGGATATGAAGTCTGCATCTCTTTAAGTGTTCAGTTGGTGTCCCAGGGAAAGTTGCCAGTACATTCTAGGGATCCTGCAAATTGACCTTGGGCTTTTAGTTTGTGTTGCTAAAGTAAGGCGCCCTACCTTTTGTTGGCTTCTCTTTGTTGACTGGGAAATTGGTCTCTGGGTCTTTTCTGATCACGTGGTGGAAGATTGCCAACTTTCCTTTGCTTTTGCACAGCTGTTGGGCAGTTTTTGCTGGAACCACCATTTCCAGTTTGTGCTGCAGAATTCTAGGATGGTCTCAGGACTTGAACCTCCTGGTGTCACTCCTGGGGTTAGGTTTCTTTACATAGCAAAAGGGAATTTGCAGATATAGTTAAGGTTACTCATCAGTTGACCTGAAAATAGAGAGATTATCTGGGTGGGACTCAATTAATCTCAGAGCCGTTAAGAGCAGAGAGTTTTCTCTGGCTGGTCACAGCAGAGGAAGTTAAAGACATTTGACACAAGGGTGGTTCCCTGTTGGGGGCTTTGAGATGGCACAACAAGGGACAAGGACCTGGGTGTGGCTTCTCCTTGCTGAGAGCAATTCTGCTGACATCGGCAAGAAAGCAGGGCTTTCAGTCCTGCAGCTGCAAGGAATGGATGAGCCTGGCAGTGATTCCTCCCAGTGCCCCCAGGTAAGAGCCTTGACTGCGCCCTTGCCCTCGAGGGGCACTAAGCAGGGATGCTCACCAGCCCACCTGGACTTCTGACCCACACTGCTGAGAGATAATAAATGGGTGTGGTTTGAAGCTAAGTTCGTGGTTAGTTGTTATGCAGTAATAGAACCCGAACAGACAGCAAAGATAACCCAATCATAGTAATAAACCATTTGGTAAATAAACATGTTCCCAGTTTTATTGCCATTTCATAGAATAATGAATGTGATTCTATTTTTTTTTTTTATTTGGTTGTGGACAAGGCCTCCTTTTTTTTTTTTTTTTAGCGTATAAACTGATTTTATTTTATTTTATTTTATTTTATTTTATTTTATTTTATTTTATTTTATTTTAAAGCTCTTTATTGGAATATAATTGCTTTACACTGTTGTGCCAGTTTTTGCTGTACACCAAAGTGAATCAGCTGTATTTATACATATATCCCCATATCCCCTCCCTCCTGCGACTCCTTCCCGCCCTCCCTATCCTGGCCCTGTAAGTCATCACCCATCATCGAGTTGATCTCCCTGTGTTATGCAGCAGCTTCCCACTAGCTATCTATTTTACATTTGGTAGTGTATATATGCCAATGCGACTCTCTCAGTTTGTCCCAGCTTCCCCTTTGCTGCATTCCCCCCCACCCCCACTCCACCCCAACCCATGTCCTCAAGTCCGTTCTCTACATCTGCATCTTTGCTCTTGCCCTGGACGAGGCCTCCATTTTCTAAGCCATTGCTAGTGTGAAGGTAAATTATGGCCCGTCTTCTTGGGAGAGTGCCTTTAAATTCTTGCTGCTCAATGTGTGGCTCCTGGACCAGCAGCAGGATGGACGTCACCTGAAAGCTTGTTAGGAACTCAGAATCCTGGGCTGCATCTCAGGCCTCCGGATGCAGAAGCTACACTTCAGTTCCATCCCTGAGCTGGTGAGGTGGTGCTTATTATAGTTTGAGAAGCTGTTGCCCTAAAGTTGCAGAGTGTGGCTCTTAGGGATTCTAAACCCCAAATTATCACCTTTGTTGGCCAAGTCTGGAACCTAGACACCAGCCCCCCATGCTGGTGTTGCTCCTGCCGGAGAGTCTGAATTCCTGGGCTCTTATACGAGAGAACTTTCATTCTGGTTAGTTTTCCTCTTAGCTTCTGAATCCTTTCTAGGATCTAATTCTCAATCATGACAGCCAAGCAGTACCTGTACCTTGTGTGCTGTATCCTGTCCCCTGGAGTGGGACCTGTGTGTGTTCCAGCTCCCACGAGTCTTCCTTCTCAGGGGAATTCAGTGTCCCTTCCCCCACCCACCCCTGTTGTGTGTGTCTGAGGAGCACCTCAGAGGAGCACGTGGGAGATGTCATAAGCTGCTGTTGCTGACAGCCGTGGTCTCTCCCAGCCAGAGACAAGCAGACCCACTGTGACAGCTCCCGGGTGGTCCTCATAGAGGGCACAGGAGTGGCACGGGTGGCTCTTTTACATGCGTGCTGCGTTCAGCCCAGTGGGGGATTCCAAGGCCAGAGTGTCAGAGCATCTCTGGTATAAGATCATCTCTGCTAATATCTTCACTGTCTTTCCTCTCTCCTCCCATAAACTACACATCCCTAGGAAAATGGAACCCCTCTCACCTCTGGCCTTTCACTGGTGCTGTTTTCTCTTCCTGAGAAACCCCTTCCATCTCACCACCTGAGATACTGCTTCTTCCAGGAAGTCCCCCCGGAATTTCCCTTCCCAGCATCCCAGTGAGATGCCCCTGATATTTGCTTCCATGCTACTTTGGTCATCTGTTGCAGCACAAAACACTTCTATTTGGGTGGCTTAAAACAACCATTTCATTATGCTCCCAATTCCTCAGGTCAGGACTTTGGGAAGGGCTGGGCTGGATGCTTTCACTTGATGTCTCTATGGAGACACAGCAGATGTCATCTGGGGCTACAACCCCCTGAAGAATTGACAAAGCCAGCCACCCACGAGGGCACCCTCATGTACCTGGCTGGAGGCTAGGCTTTGACTGGAGAACCCACAGCTGGCCTCTCTCCATGGCTGGGGCTCCTTCACACATGGCACCTGGATTCTAGGGCAGGCTGTCTTGAGAACAAGTGTTCTAAGTGTTCTCAAAGCTTTTCCTTGCCTAGTCTAGAACTTCCATGCATCACACATGTCTCATTTCTATTAGCCAAATGAGTCACACAAGCCAGTCCACATTCAAGGGGAGGGGACGTGGATCCCACCTCTCAGTGGTGGGAGCAGCCAAGAATGTGCGGCCGTGTTTCCTCTTGCACGTGTGACCACATGTCCTGCCCATCATGACCTCTTTCCACCAAGGATCCCCTCCGGCTGGCAGGCTGTCTCCCACCAGGCTGTTTCCAAACACAGTGCCCAGCCTCTGCTTACACACATTTGTCAGCTGATGGTATGAGTCAGGATAGAGTTCAGCAAGACACGATGGGAGATACACAGAAGCACCTTACATGTGATGTGTATTTATTGTGTATGTAACAAAGCTTGAAGTAAACGTGGAGTCATCCACAGTCAGCCCCAAAATATGGGGCCAGCCATCTACAGGAGCTCTTGATTCCAAGGACTTGTGAACCCCATTAATGGAAGTATTTGAAGTGGCAGCCTGTCACAGAAAGACTTCAGCCAGGACGCTGGGGTCCAGGTGGGCCCATGGGGGTGCCCCACATGGACATGAGGAAGAACAGGGTCGACCTGCTGGTCTACCCAGGGAGAAGCTTCTCCAAGCTCTTCAAGCTCTGGTTCAAGCCCCTGACAGTACCCAAGTGTCACCCAAGCTCTCAGAGTCTTTGAAGCAAGGGTCACACTGAGCTTGTTTTAGGAAAATGTGGTAAAATAAGTTTCTGCCATCTCAGCTTAAACTCCCTAGTTTGCAGAATTTTATTTACAGCAAAATGTTGATTTACCCACAAACATCCTGCTTTACTAAATATACCACCCGGCTCCTAGAACAAGGCTGTGGTTTGAGAGCGTGGGTTCTGCCCTCCCTTCTGAACGCTGGCAGGCTGTGTCCTGTTCTCTCTTCTGTGGTCCCGGCACAAGATAGGAGGCGAATGGGAACTCAGCCTGGACTGTCCTCCAGCACAGGCATCTCACAACACGAGGGCTGCAGGAGACAGGCCTTTGTTTGACAGAGCTCCCTCGGGGGACCTGGCTGCGGCGAGGAGGGCTGTGGGAGTTCTGGTGCCCACTGCCAGGCCTGACCTGTTTGCCGAGCCTCTTCCCCTTTTTGTAGGCTGAGATGGTCTATGGGGTCACCCAAGATATATTTGTACTGCCAGGTCTCTGCAACAGAAGGAAGGACTTGAAAGGGATTCAATCAGAAGGGAACATCCCACCCTGGCAACACCACAGCTTCCAGAAGCAGAGACCCGGGGCTGCAGGCTGCTTTGGATGGTCAGCCTGAGTGCCAGGAAGCGGCCCGTGAGGCCCCTGTCATCACCCTTGTAGAGAAAGACACAGGGCCAGGCAGAAAATTAAGATGGGCAAGTGAGAAGGAGAGGCTCTCAAATCACACATTTGTTTCTCCTTAAGCAGCAGGAAGGCGGGAAGGGAGGAAGGGCTGAAGAAACAAGTCAGCTCCTGGGTCTGCTGATGAGCTTGGGCAGCCCTGGGGCTAACCTCCAGGAATCCCGGAGGAAAGAGGATTTGGGGGGAAGGAGAGAAGGTAGGATGCTAGAGCTGATGAAATATTGGACTCAAATGAGAACACTCCTCTGGCCACTCTCCTCTGTCAATGAGGGGTGCCGGGGCCTCACGGGCAACAACCAAGCTAGGGGCTGCAGGCGGCTCTGTTCTGAGCCACCTCGGCCCATATGTGTCACCTTGAAGAGCCTCTGTGGTCACATCTGTAAATGGGATTCTAACACCTCTCACAGGGGCTTATGCGGATTAAACGGGTAATGTTACATATAAAGCCCACAGCATGGTGCCCGGCCTAGGGCAACTGCTGGAGCAATAGCAGTCGATACTTTTTATTCTTTGATTTTTGTTACCAACAGCATCAACAAATAGTGCTGAATTTCCCTCAGTTTTCACCTGACAGTGGAAAATCAATAGATAAGAGATGTAGAGCCTAGTGGCTAACATGTTAACGTTCTCTCAGTTTAGTCTGTTTAAGTCTCACAGGGACTCTAGCAGACAGAGGTGGGACTTGTGCTGTGCTTCTGATGGGACAGAGAGACGAGTAAACCCGGGACCATCTCTGCTCTCAGCCCAGAGTCCGTAAACACCATGCCCGTGTCCTTCTCAGAACCATGCTGTTTCTAAGACATGGAGTGGTCTTGGACCTGAATCCTCCACGGCTAGGATGCCAAATGACCATTTATGGAGAATTAGAAACTGGAAGAGAGAGTAAAGGAAACCTCTTTGCCTAAGAGTAGACGACAGTGAGTCGCTGGCTGTGCAGGGTGATGGGTGACATTAACTTCTCATTTGCCAAGATGATTGCCTCGGGCAGGCTGGTAAGTGAAGTTCGCTGCTGAGAAAAGTCAGCTTCCTGTATTTGAGGAAATCAACCACAAAGAATTCTTGAACATCCAGTAAATGCCTGTGAAACTCAAGTTGTCCCGAGCGAGGTGCGGATGAATCAGTAACGCCCACGATACAGACCTCTCCTAACGCACGGAGCTGTCGCCTTCGTGCTCCCAAGAGCCGGGAGTTGAATGAATATTTGGAAAATTTCCAAGTGGGGAGTGCCAGACCAGCCAAGGTGCCACTGTTTACCCCAAGGAAACCAGCAAACACCAGGAGTCAAATCGTTTCCCCTCCACCCTCCCCTTCCTTTCTCAGAGAGTCATTTACCAGCACAGTTAAGGATGGCAAGAAACCCAATTTTTTTTTTTTTTTTTTTGGCTGCATTGGGTCTTTGTTGCTGTGTGCAGGTTTTCTCTAGCTGTGGTGAGCAGGGGCTACTCTTTGTTGAAGTGCACGGGCTTCTCATTACAGTGGCTTCTCTTGTTGAGGAGCACAGGTTCTAGGCATGCAGGCTTCAGTAGTTGCAGCACACAGGCTCAGTAGTTGTGGTGCACAGCCTTACTTGCTCTGCAGCATGTGGGATCTTCCTGGACCAGAGATTGAACTCATGAAGCCTGCATTGGCAAGTGGATTCTTAATCACTGCACCACCAGGGACGTCCAAGAAACCCAATTTTTAATCAAGGGGTTTTGGTGGGATTTGTCTTCCCAGTTCCTGCTGACAGAGGAGGTGTGTGGGCAGGACTTGCTCTCAGGCAGCCAGCCAAGCTTGAGGAGTCTGTCCAGGCAGGACCCTGCAGCCCCTGATGATCAGCCCAGTGCCTGGTGACGTTCTCTATGGGTCCAAGGAATCCCGGGCCAGCAAAGCCTTCCAGATCTTTGAGTCACATTTGGAGGGAGCCCTCCATTGGTCACCTTTCCTCCACCTGTCTCACTTGTGAACATGTTTGTTCCCTCATCAACCCTTAGGAGTTGCGGCGCCCCCAGCAAAGCCGCTTATCAGGCTCCTTAGGCCGCAGGGAGCCCACTGGGTACTTCCTCAGGGTGGGAACCGGGCCCCACGTGCCCGCCATCGCCTCCTCCCCAGAAACCACAGTGTGACATGCTTGGAGCATCTCCTTTGGTTTTGTAACTACCAAATAATTGCAGGCCCCTGATAATCGGGGCCCCCAGATGCCTGGGCCGGAAGTGCTGGGGTTCACAGACTGCAGAGTTGTTGAGGCACTGGTGTTAAGCGGTGAGTGGGAGGCCCACACCTGTCCCTGCCTGCTGGCCACTCATGCTGTCCTCCTGCCCTGGGCTCCCCTTGGCAACCTGAGACCCACTGTCCAGCTGCAGATAGAGAAAGAAAACACTCAAAATGCAGAAAAATAAATAAATAAACTTAAACAACGATGGGAGGGACAAAGAGGCTTCCTGGCAGAGCAGAGTGTGCAGGGAGGTTCAGCCCAGTGCAGCACCTGTCAGCTTATGGGGGACATCTGGGCCCCCCAAGCCCTGGAAGAGGGCGGCTTTCTGTTCTGCCTCTGTCCAGAAGGACAGCCAGACAGGGGCAGCCCAGCCATGAGCACTGACTTCATCCCGTGTGGTCATCCCCTGGGTGACATCAGAACAAGACTCTGATATTTTCTATGGAGCATTTTGCCAGGAGGAGAGGTTCCAATTCCTCTGCTGAGATAAAGATATTTGATGATAAGAAGCTGAGTTCTCTGGAGCGTGACCTTGACATCAGATAGGTGATGGAATGAGGGGCATGGATGATGGTCCTCACAGACAGACATTCATGGAGGTGGGTGAGCCACCAGCTCCCGGGGCCTGAGTGTGGGTCAGAGTGCAGGGGCCATGAAAAGAGTCCTCTGGTCCCTGAATGGTGGCAATACTGCTGTGCTGGTGGTCCTGGGATGCTCCAGTCAAGGCTCCTTGGGTTGGGTTACTGTGTCCTTGGTTACTCCTCGCTCTGGGATTCTGTGTGCTTTTGCTTTCCTGGCCAGCATTTCTGGGGGTGTGGGTGGGAGTTGTCCTTGAGCTGTTCTTGAATTGCCCTTGGGCTGCTGGAGCTATTTTGTTGAAGATGTTACCAAGTCCAAGCTCCCACTGCTTGCCGCACGGCAGGCACATGAATCAGAGATGAAGTGCTGAGGCAAGGAATATGACTTTATTCCAAAAGCCGGCAGACCAAGAAGATGGCAGACTAATGTCTCCAAAAAACCATCTTCTCGGGGTCTGGATGCCCGTTTGTTTTATACAATCAGAGAGGGAGAGGCCGTGAGGAAGTAAAGTGAAAGGGCCATCAGTCTTGCAAAAACACCTGTGGAAATAACCAGTCTTGCTGAGGGAACATGTTAATTTCAGCCACTCACACAGGTGGTCAGGGCAGACCGGCTGCCTGTGAGCTGAACAGAGGCACTTTAGTTTAACATTCAGGCAGAGGGGCCGTGTTCCCTGAGGCAGGCCATCATGTATGACCACAATAACAAAAGCAACAAGAAGCAAAGGTTAAAGCCAAAGAAACAGATCTAACATGGAGTCCAATTTAGCTCTTCCTGGTTACAGAAGGGCCCAGGAGTTGTGGTCTCCATTCCTACCTCTCCCCTGCCCGTGCCCTTGGCCAGCAAGTCTTGTGGGGTGCCACTTATGCTCTGGGTCTCCAAAAGTCAGGCTGAAAACTCCCCCATTCCCTGTGGACTGGCCCATACTTCCCCCAGCTTGGTTCTTCTCTGTCTATGCCCTGCTTTGCCCATCTGCCACAGTCCTTCCTGGGAGCCCTTCCTCATCAGTCTCTTACATGGACCTGCTTCTGGGGAACCTTGGACAGCCCTGCTCCTGACCTTTCAGGGAGACCAAGCAGAGCTTTGAACAGTGGTTTTGAGTGGGCAGAGAGGGCACGTCCAGGGAGGGCAGGATGCAAAAGGCTTGTGTGTGGGGATGTGCCCTGGGGTCCTGCAGACACAGTGTAAGGCCTGGGCTGAGTTTGGGAGGAATCTGATGAGAGGAAAATGGGCCCAGCATGACCAGGCCCTGGGGGATGGGCCTTCTCAGGAAGGTGTGCGCTGGGGAAGGGCTGCTCTAGATCTGAGGCACAGGGACCCTGGCATGTCAATGGTAATTCACTGGGTGGGCAGGAAATGCCCACCATTTCTCAGGCCTCTTGCTTCGAGCAGAACTCTAGCTGGTGCTGGAAACTGTCAGATATTTTTCTTTATAACAGAATCCTTATGAATAAAACTTTGCCAGACGGTTTTCTAGCTCCTCAGAGCAGGATAACTGCCTTTATGTGTGGGTTGGGAGGGGATGGATCCACCCTTCACTGTTGCTTCAGGCTTTGGGTCTTTGTTCATTCACTCCTACCCTGATACCCAGGTTTGTCCCTAGCTGTTCTCTGAGCACTGAGCCCTCTCCAGGGGCGGGGTGAACACTGGGATCACAGCATGGTCTGCATCCCCTGACACGTTTGGTGGGAGACACAAAGAAAGGACATACGTTAATAAGTAGGTGATTACAGACTTTGAGAGGGGTTAAAGGGCAGGGGCAAAGCAGTGATGGGGAGAAGAGTGGGGCAGAGCTCAGTTGGGGGCACGGGAGCCTCCCCGAGAAAGGAAAGGAAGGCAGCACACTGAGTGGGGATTCACTGGCAGCGAATAGACAGGTGACAGATATGCGAGGGCAATGCTGAGGAGTGATCTGGAAGTAAGGTGACCCCAGTGGGGGCAGAGCTAGATGAGGTCAGTGGGGGGACAGGACACAGGAGGACACACCCTTATCCTGGTTATGATGGGCAGGCTGTACTTGACTTAGGTCCCATAGTAAGGAAGTGTCTGAGAACCTGGATGGGAGACAGCAGTGGCAGGGTGGCTGGGATGGAGAGGGTAGGCAGTGGGGGCTTCCTGTCAGAAGCAGCAAGAAGAGACTTGGAGGTGGGGGTGCAGGGAGGAAGACAAGGTCCAGGAAGTCCACTGACTTCTGGTTTGACAAACTGGGTGAGGGTTAGGGTGTGGGTGGATTGTTCCTTGAGACCAGGAAAACAGAGGCTCCTAGAGTTTACTTTGGGGTGGGCAAATTTGAAACACCAAAGTGAAAATCAGGGAGGGCTGTTGGTAGACGTGGCAAGTGAATCTGGGGGGGACTAACTATGGTCTTTAGAGCAAAGCTCTAAAAGGCTGAAATCACCAAGGAGCATTCACTGGTTTTTTGGGGACACCAGCCTCTAGTGGATCTTTCCGTCTTTCTTCTGAGTATCATTTTTACACATTTTCCACAGGGTTACATCACTTAACGTTTACTTGAAGAATAACTTTTAAACAAATTCTTGAAATAAACCTCAGCATTTCCTATGCAGTGCTCTCTGTGAAATACCTTAAGTTTGGTATGACGGAAATAGGCAAGCTAGAGATGTACTATTAGAATTATTGAAATAACAATTTCTACAGAATTCCCTGGTGGTGCAGTGGTTAGGAATCCACCTGCCAATGCAGGGGACATGGGTTCAATCCCTGGTCTGGACAGATCCCACATGCCACAGAGCAGCTAAGCCCATGCACCACAACTACTGGGCCTGCGCTCTAGAGACTGTGAGCCACAACTGTTGAGCCTGCGTGCCACAACTACTGAAGTCCATGTGCCTAGAGCCTGTGTACTGCAATGAGAAGCCACCACAATGAAAAGCCTGCACACCATAATGAAGCGTAACCCCTGCTCGCTGCAACTAGAGAAAGCCTGCATGCAGCAACGAAGACCTAATGTAGTCAATAAGCAAACAAATTAATAACTAAATTTGTTTAAAACAATGAGATAGGGATTAAAAAAGAATAGATCTAATTAGTAAACTAAAATTAAAAAAACAAACAAAAAACCCTCTGCATGTTCACACCTGAAAGTTGCTCATGAAGCCCACCACTTGGGTATGACCCTGGAATGGAAATGGATCCCAGGCATAGCTTTGCCTGTTGTCAGCAGCAGCTTCTTAACCTTGAACATTAGGTTTCGCCTCCATGAAATGGGAGTCACAGCGCTCCCCCACAGAGCTATGAACATCACTGAGATAACCACGAGAGACAGCTAGTTTTATGTGTCGACTTCACTGGGTCACCAGGTGCCTGGATATTTGGTAAACACGATTCTGGGTGTGTCTGTGGGGTGGTTTCCAGGTGACACTGGCATTTGAATTGGTAGATGGAGTAAAGCAGATTGCTCTCCCCAGTGCGATGGGCCTCATCTAATCAGTTGAAGGCCTGAATAGAATAAAAAGTGAAGGAAGGGAGAATTTGCCCCTCTCCTTTCCTGCCTGCTTGAGCTGTGACATTGATCTCCTTCCTTCACACTGGAACTTGCATCATCGGCACTCAGGTTCTCAGAAGCACACCAGTGGCTTGCCTGGGTCTCCAGCATGCAGACAGCAGAATGGGGGACTTCTCAGCTCCATAATCACGTAAGCCCATCTCTCCTAATAAATCATACCTCTATCTATCTATCATATATCATCTATCTATCTATCTATCTATCTATCTATCTATCTATCATCTATCTCTCTATCATCTATCTATCTATCTATCTATCTATCATCTATCTATCTATCTCTCTATCTCTCTATCATCTATCTATCATCTATCATCTATCTATCTATCTATCTATCCATCTATCATCTATCTATCAATCCATTCATCCATCTATCATCTACCTATCTTCTATCTATCATCTATCTATGTAATCGATATATCTATTTCCTGTGGGTTCTGTTTCTCTGCAGAATCCTCACAAATGGGCCATGTAAAGGGCCTGGTATAGGCTGTGCCACCCAGATGATCATAGTCTTTGTGTTCTGCAATCTCTATCAACGCACAGCTTCTCCTCCGTAGGATGCAGAAGAGCCAGGGCATCTGTTTAACTGGCCTTTATGTAAAACCAACAGATGAGAGCATTTGAGAAATACTACTTAATAATAACACCCAACAATAGTATCAATAAACTGGATATCCCTGAAGATGTGATGCCAAGCATTTTAGAATAGGTACACGGTTTGCCAAATCTTCTGCAGAAAATTGTGTCAAGGCTGCCCAGGTAGAAGACGGTGCTCTTGGGCACCAACATCAACATTATCTGGGAGCTTGTCATAAATGCAGATTCTCAGGCCTTGCACTGAACTCTGCCATCTGTGACTCCAGCCACTGACCACACATGGCTAGTGGACATTTGAAATGTGGCTCGTGCCACACAAGGGAAAAATAATATTTGGGGCATGCTAGGTTAAGTAAAATATCCTGTTAATATGAATTTCACCTATTTCTTTTAACTTAAAAAATACCGTGACCAGGAAAATTTAAATTACACATGTGACTCACATGGTATTTCTACTGGACAGCACTGCACGCCTGCCGGCTGGCTCAGAATCATCATTTTAGCAAGCTCCCTGAGTGATCTGCAGCCGTGAAAGCTTGTGAAGCACTGCTCTGGGCCAGCGGTCGGCCAACTACAGCTTGTGGACCAAATCCTGCCTGCTGCTGGTTTTTTGAATAAAGTTTTATTAGGACATGGCCAGACCCATTTGTTACACATTGTCTATGGCTTCTTCCCATGCTTCTTTCACGAAGAGCTTAAGGCTTGCAAAGCCTGAAATATTTACCATCTGGCCCTTAACAGTAGAGTTTCCGACCCCTGGTCTGGGCCATTGATCCTTCTGGTATCTACGGTGTGCCTATTCCTGCTCTTGTCAGGGAAAGTCCCCTGGCATGGGTGCCCGTGGTACAAAGTACCCTTGGAGCCCTGCCTCTTTCCTGGAAGTCACAGAGGAGGCCAAAGATCCTTTGGCCACGTGATGGAAAAGATTAAAAGATGATTTAAGGTCAAAAGTCCCAGTCACATTGGAAAAGCCCTTCCAGGTCACCGGGCTGCTCTCTCTTGTTTGGTGAGGGAGAAGTAAGGCCCCATGAGGGCACGTGGGCCGCAGGCCACCCAGCTGCTGGAATCTCAGTGTTGTTTTTGCACCAGGCTGTTTCCCCAGATCCTGGGTGTGGGGGGACCGCCCCTGGCGGGCCACAGAGGTGTGATGTGAAAACACAGCAGGGCTTTATCCTCACGTACTGAGACTTGGTTTGGGTGTAACACTTATTTCCTGTGCCAGTTTTAAATCTTATTAAAGGAAGACATGAGATTTTTATGTTAATCAGTGGGAGGCATGGATTTAAAAAAAAAAAAAAAGAGAGAGAGAGAGACAAAGCTGAGAATTATGGTTCTATTTTCCTGCTACTTAAAGTGTGGTCCACAGACCAGCAGTAGAAGCTATGCCTGGGAGCTGGTTAGAAATGCAGAAGCTCAGTGGTCCCCAGACCCCGGCTTCAGGATCTGCAGTTAGCAAGACTCCCAGGGAGACACAGGCACGTAGCATTTGAAACTCAACACTCTCAAGTTGTTCAGCTTCAGTGCATCTTGAAATCACCAGGGGAGGTTTTAAAATTCTGAAGCCGGGTGCCTGCTGCAGAGCTTCTGACTTCATTGTGGTCTGGGGCCGGGGCTGGGCATGGAGAATTTTAACGTCCCCGTGTGGGGTGCACGTGCAGTGGAGGATGAGGACGTCCACCTACACTGACCTGAATTTCACAACTAAGAACTCATGCTATATGGCCTGGGTGGAGACATTTAGGAATTTGCTCTCAAGACTCATGCTGCTTGAAGCCCACTGTTGGTTTCCTTGCCTAATCAACAAGGCTCCCCTCCCACCAAGGGTGCGAGATCCACGCCTCTCTGGGTTCTCCGCACTTCTGGTGAAGAAGGTGTGATGTGGGATGTGGCTGACCCGCCTGACAAGAGGAGGGGGAGTCCCCGGCTCCAGCTGTCAAGGCCAGTTGTGACACCCCTCCTCTCTTCTCTTTGCTGCAGACGGTGGGGGCTTGTGCCAGGAGGGCCCCTCTGTCCCCTTTAGTTGGTGGGTGACCGTGATGGGGAAGCCCCTGGGGTTGTGGCCGCTTGTGCCCTTGCAGACCTGATAAGCTCAGCCTGAAGATGGGCCTTGCTGGGCATGCAGGGATAGTACGGCCTAGACATGGGTGCCCCCACATAACTGGCATCCTTCAAGGCCTGTCTGAGGCCCCCAAGTCAGGGCAGACACTGGGCTTCATTCTCTCTCAGCTCTCATCCAGACAGTGCTTTGTCACTCAGGGAGGTTGGAGGCCCCTCTGGTGTGCAGGTTTCCCTCGTCCCCTGGTTCCTACTGGGCACCCCTCCCTGCCAGGCCCCTGGGCTGCTGCAGCATCAGGTGGTCCTTGCCGGGCTCTCCTGCAGTGGGAAGAACAGGGCAGCCGGGAAATCAGAGCCGGGCCTGCTGGGTGCCCTGATATCAGGTGTGGTGCAGAGCCAAGGTTCGCTGGCTGGCACCCTGCAGGCTTCCTGGAGCCCAGACCTTCTTTGACTGTATGCATTTTGAGGTACTACAATTTTAGGTCACTAATTGTTCTTTTTCATCAGTACTTTATTGCATGAATTGATTTTTTTTTAATGAGCACATACCTTTAAGTAAAATAATAGCATTTTTTTTTTATAATGGTAAAACCCAGTGTTAACTGCATCTATCAGCTGCGTGGCTCCAGTAAATAATTTATGCTGTTCTCTCCATCCCTCTCGTCTTCTCCTCCCTCAGTTTCCTGCCTCAGGAACTCCCTGATGGGTCACAGCAAGGATCAGAAATAATGCACACATACCTCGGAGCTCAGTGCAGGTCTGGGCGAGGCCTGGGTACATGTTTGCAGATATAAGGCTGGGGAACAGCTGTTAGGAAGCTTCATGCCTGCAGGTTAGGGTGACGGAGCACTCACCACTGGGAAAGGAGAGTCCCCTGTGATGAGTGAAATACCTAGCCTGCCTCCCTGGGCCCCTTGCTGTCCTCACTCCGTCTCCTGTCTGCTCTGCCTGGCTCCTGGGGCTACTGTGGGGAGGAGGGAGGTCGGAGAAGCATCGTGAGACAGAGGCTCTGGCCCAGGCTGGAAGGGGCAAGGGAGGGGGAGCTGGGTGTGCGGGCAGCCAGGGGGTGGAAGAGGACAAAGGCCACAGTTTGAGAAGTGCAGAGGGAGCTGATGCCCTCTGTGTGGTTGGGGAAGCACAGGTGGGACCTGAGTCATTCAGAAGTCCCTCTTGGTTGCCTTGGCAACAGCACCCCTGGGCCATGGAAAAGGGCTGATTCCCTCAAGCAATGGTGCAGTCACCTACTGACTAAAAGCTGAGCCTCTTATACTCATTGTAGGATGGAAACTTCTAGAAAAGGGATCACCTTGGTGAGAAGGTGAAGGTGGGCAAAAGCTTCAGTGGGTGGGTGTGCAGCAACAAGAGGGAGGGTTGGCACTCTTTTTTTTTTTTCCTTGAAAGAACTAACATTCCTTTGGGGTAGGTTCGTGAGAACCAGAAGCAATGGTGCTTGCAGTCACAGTGAGAGGTTGGATTTCCTTGGAAGGAGAGGAGAACGTTCGAAACAGTGAAGCTTTTCTTCAGCCTGATGAAGGGGTAGTGAGACTTTGCTTCCCCAAAGTAAAGCTGACTGAGCCTTGCTTGGGGGACAGTACTCCTGGGACCCCCCACTGCATCCCAACCCAGCCAGGTCTTCCTTGTCCAGGGCACGCTGGAGCTTATCTCGGTGTCTGAAGGCCTGTCATCTGCATCTGCAAACCAAGTTCTTCCACGCTTCCCATCTCTCTGAAGCCACCTTCAGCCACATCTCTTCTTGCCTCCAGCCAGAGAGAATTCTCTGCTTGTAAGGGCACATGTGATTAGATTGGGCCCGCATGGATAACCCAGGACAATCTCTTATCTGATCTAATCTCTTTTAAAGTCTATAACCATAGTCACCTCTATAGGGTCCCTTTTACCATGCAGTGCAACACATTTGCAGACATCTTTGGAGGCCCTCTGTTTCCCCCTCCTCCATCTGCTTGTCTGGGAGGCAGGCCCATGGACCATGGCCTCTACAGGGGCGTTTCCTACATCATCCATCACAACCCTGCCATTAAGCCTTTGTAAATAGCAGCTTCTACTGGAGTGGGGAAGAAGGCACGGAGCCTTCTCTCAAGATGCAGTTGAGGAAATGTGACAAACAGAGTGTGTTCTGATGTTCACTTTCCCTAAAAAATAAATATAACGGATGGATTTTTGATGAGCATATCATGAAAACCACTGCTGGATTCATAGCATGCCTCATCTCTTTACAGCTTGAGCTATTTTGAAATGACAGGCTTGCCTCTTTAAAAAGACACTAGAAACCCAGCGCGAGGAGCCTCTGCATCTAAAAGAACACATGCGTGGACAGTGTGCATTAGAGGGATGAGAAGTTCCTGTCCTCGGGGACCATTCCGGTGCTCCTTGCCTTCGCAATGATAAGATTCATTTAAAAGGCAAAAACCCACAAACTCAAATGTGGTCAAACTGTTGCCGAAAGTAGAGGTGACGTCCAAGGTGAAGGAAACAGAAGTCTGTGGTTTAGTAGCTGGTTTCATGATGAGTTATGTTATTTCTCCAGAAAAGCTCTGCGATCAGTTACATTTTGCTATTGGGCAGCTGCAGGAACTAATTCAGCCGTGGTTTCATGTTTGATGTTGGGTGGTACTCTTTGTCTTTTTTGTTCCATCCTCATGGTAACAGCCCAAAAATTTTTGAAGGGATGGGGGAGCAGATCCCAGGTATCTATTGCCAGGTAACAAATCACCCCAAACTCAGTGTCTTAAAGCCTCCATTCTCTTAAAACAGCTCCGAGGGCTGCCAGGAGCCAGTGGCACGGTCCCCCTGCTGCTTCCCTTGGGATCCCCAGATTGGCAGCTCACGGCCAAGTCACCTGGCCAATCACACGACAGGGGCATGTGACAGCTGGGCCTCTCTTTCTCCTTGTGGCCTCAAGGCCCCTCCATGGTGTCTCTCCAGCAGGTAGGTGGACTTCTTATACCAAGGTTTGGCAAATTTTCTGTCTAGGGCCAGATAGCAAATATTTTAGGCCTTGTGGCCACATGGCCTCTGCCACCAGCACTCGATAGCAGAAGCAGCCACAGACAGTGTATAAATGAATGGGCATGGCTTTGTTCAAATAAAACTTTACTTACAAAAACAAGTGGGGCGGGCAGGTTTAGTGGGGGCCAAAGTTTGCTGCCTCTTCTCTTATGCAGTCCCCCAGGACTCCCAAGGACACTGAAGAAGACACTGATGGGCCTTCTTAGGCTTGGGCCCGGCTCTGGCACAGCCCACCTTAATGTGGGGGGTTCTGCAGAGGTGGGGGCAGGGTCCCGGCCATCCCTGGAGGCACACTTCCCCAGGGGCAGGGAGATGGAAGGGTTCCCCTTGGTGACTGACTGTAAAGAAACATTGGGGTGTGCGATCCTCAGATTTAAACCAAGGAACTGAATTCATCCTTTGAATGAGCATTTTCTAGGCCTGTGGTGTGTATTGCTTACTGTGAATTATTACAGTGAAAACTCTACGGCTGGATGACTCTCCGTTAATCACTACGCCACCAAGTGAAAGAACCTTAGAACACCTGGTTTCATGGCTGGAATGCTGTCATCTCTGCCCCTTTCTCTAGCTGTTACTTTTGTACTTGGATATGGGAAATAGAAACACTAGGTGAGAGTTATGCTCAGAGGTTGCAGCCATTCGGGTCACCCTGACAACCGCATTTTGTTGGGATCTAGATGGACCTCCCTTGTGTTCTGCCTCCTGGTTCAGCTAGCGTGTGGGTAACAGGGTGTCCATGGGGTAGCTGTTAGAGGGCTGAGGGTCTCTAGGCACGTGGGGGAATACCAGTCCCTGCAGAGGAGGGAAGCCCCCTGACTCCTGCCTACACTGTTTCACATGCCTCACCTGACTTGTCTCCAGGCTGTCCCCCTCACTGTAGGGCCACCACTGTGCTTGGTTTTATAACATGCTGGGTCATGCTGCTCCCTTTCGGATAAATTCCTACCTGCTCCTCATCATCTGAACATAGGCTCCATCTCAGATTGGTGCTCTAGGCCCTCTGCATCCCCACTTTGCTCACCTTCCCACCTCCCAGTGCATGCTGCTGCTGCCCTGGCCTCTTCAGTATTCCCCAAGGAGCCTGGACTCTCCTGCCTTCCCAGGTTTACTCCAAGCCTGAGTCACTTCCCCCATTTGAAGGTGATTCTCCAAATCCCAACCTAAGTAAATGCCACTTCCTCCAGGAAGTCCTCTCTAGTTCTCCTAGTTGGATCAAATGCTCCTTCCTGAAAGAACCCTAGTAGAAAGAAGAAAGAGAGAGAAAGAGAAAGAAAAACAGGAAAAGCAGATCCTAGGTATTTTACTGAAACATATCTTGGACGCCCCGTGAGTACATTCGCACATGAACTTATTAAACACATTTACCTTCACGGAATGCAAGACAGTATAACTGAAAATCATAAGCGATCATTTCTGATGCTTAATGATTCATCTCTTGCCTGGTGAGCAATTTTGTGCCTAGCAGAGGAGTTTCTGAAGTGGTTCCCAAGTTTGCTGGCTGTCATTAACGATCAAGCCAGCATCTAAATTCCATGCTGCTCTTTAATTTCCCCAAAATGTTCTTCTAGATCAACATTGAGCTTTTTAAAACAAACCAACCAAGCAAAAAGGCAGATGGATTTCCTTTGTTTTGCAAGGGAGCCGATATGCCTTCCTTGTAGCTTTAAAATATGATTAAGAAAGCCCATTTGCCTGGGGTTAGGAAGTACACAAGCTCCTGTTTTTGCTTTTTATGTAAGTTTTGGGCAGGTGGCTGCCCTTCCTGCTCTGAGCCAGAGGGAGGCAGAGAAGGGAGTCAGGCTCTAGCAGATGGGAGAGTCCCAGCTGTTTCTCATTTTCTGCATCTTCCCTCCATGCCCACCTGACCCAGCCAGAGAACTCACCTATTTCTTCAGATTTACCTGAGTGGGAGGGTGGTGTTCACAGGAGAGATTCAGGTGGCAGACAGGCCTTACTGGTGGTCTGCAGACCTATCACAGTGGTGTTTTTCAAAACGTGGATCGGGATCCATTAATGGGCCATGACATTAATTTGTGGACTGCGATGGACTTTAAAAAAAAAATGGGCAAACTGAATAGACATTTTCTTAAAGAATATACACAAATAGCCAATAGGTACATGAGAAAATGCTCAACATCACTAGTCATTAAGGAAATGCAAATCAAAACCACAGTGAGATGACACCTCATGCTTGTCAGAATGGCCATCATTACAAAGACAAGAGATAACAAATGCTGCTGAGGATGTGGAGAGAAGGTAGCTAGGGCCCTGTTGGTGGGATTGTAAATTGGTGGAGCCACTATAGAAAGCAGTGTGGAGAGGCCTCAAAAAAATTAAAACTAGAATTACTATATGATCCAGCAATTCCACTTCTGGCAATAGATCCAAAGGAAACAAAAACGCTAACTTGAGGAGATATCTGCACCCCCGTGTTCACAGCAGCACTATTTACAATAGCCAAGACATGGTAACAACCTAAATGTCTGTCAGTGGATTAATGGATAGAGAAGTTGTGGTGTACGTGTACAGTGGAATATTAATCAGCCATGAGAAAGGAAATCCTGCACATGCAACAACATGGGTGGACCTTGAAAGAATTATGCTAAGTGAAATAAGCCAGACAAATAATGTATGATCTCACTTATATGTGGAATCTCAAAGAAGAAACAAAAAAACCCCCAAACTCAGAAAAAGAGATCAGAGTTGTGGTTACCAGAGGCAGGAGGTGGGGGGAGGGGGAATTGGAGGAAGGTGGTGAAAAGGTACAAGTTATAAGATAAATAAATACTAGGGAAGTAATGTACAATATAGAGAATATAGCTAACACTGCTGTATGATATGTAGGGAAGTTGTTAAGAGAGTAGATCCTGAGAGTTCTTATCACAAAGGGGCAAAACATTTTTTTCCTTTTTCTTGTGTCTTTATGAGGTGATGGTTGCTAACTAAACTTATTATAGTAATCATTTCACAATATGTCAAAACATTATGTTGTACATCTTAAACTTCAACAGTAATGTATGTCATTTATATCACAATAAAACTGGAGACAAATGAAATAAACAAATAGACTGCTTAATGGTAAGCTTTTTGTCTTAACATTTTCTGCTTTCCCCATCAACATCCGTATCCTATTCTATCAAAATACATTTCTAAAGAGATTGTCTTACAGCTTTGTGTACCTTGAGATGCTCTCTTCTCTGATACCTTCTTCTCTCTCAGCTTCCCTCGCCTTATTTCCTAGAATACGTGAGCTTGGACTTCAGACTCTCTCCTTCCGTGTTGTGCTCACCGCTCCTTCCTGAGCTGTCTTCCCCTTTCTAGCTCTTCTCTTCACCTGCTGATCCTGGCCAGTGAGTCGAGTCCCTGCAGTCCCCCAGTCCCGCATTTCTCGGGGGCCAGCCCGTACGTCCAGCAGCCTCACAGACCTCCCTCAGATGCCCCACAGGGGTCTGCTTCTGAGAGCCACCTCTTTCTGGACATCCTGCTACCCCTTCTGCCTTTTCCCATTTGGCAAGAAGTCTATAATAGCCACCAAGTTGCCTGCACCCAAACCTAGATTTCTTCATCTCCATGGAACCCTCACCAGGTCTCATTCTTTGGTGTCCCTCACGGAATGCATCCTCTTCTTTCTGCCCAGCAACCCCCTACCCGACCCCTGACTTGGATCAGCATCACATCTCTGGTGGAGGATGCTTGGCTGCCATGATGGCCTCCTTTCCTCCTGTTTCATTCTCCAGCCACACTGCAGAACTTCTCTAAGCGGGAAACATAAGAAAAGAAAAGGAGCTACAAAAACAAAAACAAAACAATTAAGAAAATGGTAATAGGAACATACATCTCGATAATTACCTTGAATGTAAATGGACTAAATGTACCAACCAAAAGACACAGACTGACTGAATGGATACAATAACAAGACCCATATATATGCTGTCTACAAGAGACCCACTTCAGACCTAGGGACACATACAGATGGAAAGTGAGGGGATGGAAAAGATATTCCATGCAAATGAAAATCAAAAAGCTGGAGTAGCAATACTCATATCAGATAAAATAGACTTTAAAATAAAAAATGTTACAAGAGACAAGAAAGGACATTACATAAAGATCAAGGGATCCATCCAAGAAGAGGAGATAACAATTATAAATATATATGCACCCAATATAGGAGCACCTCAATACATAAGGCAAATGCTAACAACTATGAAAGAGGAGATGCAAGGCAGAAGTAGAGACACAGATGTAGAGAACAAACATATGGACACCAAGTGGGGAAAGTGGAGAGGGTTGGAGGGGGATGAATTGGGAGATTGGGATACCAAATTGTACACTCTAAATATATGCTGTTTATTGTCTAACTGTATCTCATATAAAAGGACATTACATAAGGATCAAGGGATCCAACCAAGAAGAGGATGTATTGAGGTGCTTCTATTTTGGGTGCATATATATTTATAATTGTTATCACCTCTTCTTGGATTGATCCCTTGGTCTTTATGTAGTGTACTTTCTTGCCTATTGTAACATTTTTTAAAGTCTATTTTATCTGATATGAGTATTGCTACTCCAGCTTTCTTTTGATTTCCATTTGCATGGAATATCTTTTCCAGCCCCTCACTTTCCATCTGTATGTGTCCCTAGGTCTGAAGTGGGTCTCTTGTAGACAGTATATGTATGGTCTTGTTATTGTATTCATTCAGCCATTCTGTGTCTTTTGGTTGGTACATTTAGTCCATTTACATTCAAGGTAATTATCGAGATGTGTGTTCCTATTATCATTTTCTTAATTGTTTTGTTTTTGTTTTTGTAGGTGCTTTTCTTCTCTTATGTTTCCTGCTTAGAGAAGTTCCTTTAGCATTTGTTGTAGGGCTGGTTTGGTGGTGCTGAATTCTCTTAGCTGTTGCTTGTCTGTAAAGCTTTTGATTTCTCCCTTGAATCTGAATGAGATCCTTGCTGAGTAGAGTATTCTCGGTTGTAGGTTCTTCCCTTTCATCGCTTGAAATATATCATGCCACTCCCTTCTGGCTTGCAGAGTTTCTGCTGAGAAATCAGCTGTTAACCTGATGGGAGCTCCCTTGTATGTTATTTGTCGTTTTTCCCTTGTTGCTTTTCATAACTTTTCTCTGTCTTTAATTTTTGTCAGTTTGACTACTATATGTCTTGGCATGTTTCTCCTTGGGTTTATCTTGCCTGGGACTCTCTGTGCTTCCTGGACTTGGGTAGCTGTTTCCTTTCCCATGTTAGGGAAGTTTTCAACTATAATCTTTTCCAGTATTTTCTTGTGTCCTTTCTCTCTCTCTTCTCCTTCTGGGACCATTACAATGCAAATGTTGGTGCATTTAACATTGTCCCATAGGTCTCTTAGGCTGTCTTCAGTTCTTTTCATTCTTTTTTCTTTATTCTTTCCACATCAGTGATTAACACCATTCTGTCTTCCAGGTCACTTATTCTCCCTTCTGCCTCAGTTAATCTGCTATTGGTTCCTTCTAGTGTATTTTTCATTTCAGTGATTGTGTTGCATATCTCTGCTTGTTTGCTCTTTAATTCTTCTAGGTCTTTGGTAAACTTTTCAATCTTTGCATCCAGTCTTTTTTCAAAGTCCTGGATCATCTTTACCATCATTATTCTGAATTCTTTTTCTGGAAGGGTGCCTATCTCCTCTTCATTTAATTGTTTTTCTGGGGTTTTATCCTGTCCCTTCATTTGGTACAAAATCCTCTACTTTTTCATTTTCTCTTTCTGTGACTGTAGTTTTCAGTTCCACAAGACAAAATACTGCTGATACTGCTTGATACTGCTGTCTGCTCTCTTGTGGAGGAAGCTATCTAGGAGGCTCGTGGGTGCTTCCTGATAGCAGGGACTGAAGGTGGATAGGGCTGGGTGGGTGGAGCTCAGTAAGACTTTAATCTGCTTGTCTGCCAATGGGTAGGGCTGTGTTCCCACCCTGGTGGTTGCTTGGCCTGAAGCTACCTAGCACTGGAGCTTACAGGCTCTTTGGTGGGGCTAATGGTGGACTCTGGGAGGGCTCATGCCAATGAGCACTTCCCAGAACCCCTACCACCAGTGTTCATCTCCTCAGTGAGCCACAGCTGCCCCCTGCCTCTGCAGGCAACCTTCCAACACCAGCAGGTAGGTCTGGTTCAGTTTCCTATGGGGTCACTTCTCCTTCCCCCTGGGTCCTGGTGAGCACACATTTTTGTGTGCCCTCCAAGAGTGGAGTCTCTGTTTCCCCCAGTCCTGTGGAGGTCCTACAATTAAATCCTGCTGGCTTTCAAAGTCTGATTCTCGGCGGATTCCTCCTCCCATTGCTGGACTCCCAGGTTGGGCAGCCTGACGTGGGGCTCAGAACCCTCACTTTAGTGGGTGAACTTCTGCAGTATAACTGTTCTCTATTTTGTGAGTCACCCATCCAGCATTTATGGGATTTGATTTTAACACGATTGCGCCCCTCCTACCATCTCATTGCGGCTTCTCCTTTGTCTCTGGATGTGGGGTGTTTTTTTTTTGGTGAGTTCCAGTGTCTTTCTGTCGATGATTGTTCAGCAGTTAGTTGTAATTCTGGTGCTCCTGCAAGAGGGAGTGAGCACATGTCCTCCTACTCTGCCATCTTGATCCTCTCTGATCAAGTTAGAGATCCTAGGATATCTTAGCTTACCACCACCCACAGCTTATACATGTGCACTGATAAATAGCTGATGAGAAGTGTACAGGAACAAAAAGGTGAGTCTGATTCCATGCTTGCCTTTGTGGTGGGGAATGGCACCCGGAAGCAGGTGACGATGGACTGGACAGATGACTCAACAGCACCTGGTGACACAACCAGCACCACTGTGGCCCATCTGAGGATAATGACAGGAGCAGGCATGGAGAGGAGAGTAGAGAGCCAGGAGCAGAAGTCTTTCCATGAATAGCAGAGGAGGCATTAGTCACATGTGGGCAGCAGGAGAAGAAGGTGGTTCAGAAGGGAAGGGATGGCGAGGTTGTCCAAGGAGCTGGGGTTTTAGGGAGGAAGCAGGAGAAATGGTCTGGAGGGTGTGTGGGTGGTTTCCTGTATCAACTTAGCTAAAGTGCCATCTGTTCAATCAAACACCAATCTAGGTGCTGCTCTGGAGGTACTGGGTAGATGTGATTAACATCAACCGTCAGTTGACTTTAAGAAAAGCGCCCTTGAGAGTGTGGATGGGCCTTATCTAATCCACTGAAAGCCTTAAAAATTGAGGTTTCCCAAAGAAGAAGAAATTCTATTTCAAGATAGCAGTGTCAAATCCTGCCTGAGTTTCCAGCCTCTGGCCTGCTCTGCAGAATGAAGACTTGCCAGCCACCATGAGCCTGTGAACTAGTTCCTTGAAATGAATCTCTTTACATACATATACATATATATATATACACACACATGTATGTCTGTATATGGCTCTCTATATCTATATAGAAATATAGATGATATAGAAATAGATCCAGATGTAGATGCAGATGAGATCTCCTATTAGCTCTGTTTCTCTGGAGCCCACAGTGATCAGTGCCCACTGGACTGAGGATCAAGAAGGAAACAACCTCACCTCCTGGCTGCAGAGTGGTGCCTAGAATGGGTACCTGAATTGGTGCCTAAAAATGGTGCCTCTGAATTTGAGAGGTCTGCAGTGGAAGCCCACTCTTTCCCTGAACAGCCACACCCTTTCTTGGCCCCAACTTGTCACACACGTCTCTCTTCTATTTGAAATTTGCCTACACTCCATCTATGCATTCAGCCAGCAGACCTTTAGTGGGTACTTTCTATGGTATGGTCGCCATGCTAGACAACAGAGGGGGATTTCAATGAAAAGGCGCAGTGCAGTGTCCTTTCCCCTTTGCCTTGACCTCATGGCTTGTTTGTTGAGACCCAGTTACAATGGCGGTCCCCAGGAGACTTTTCCCCGCCCCTCGGATGGTGTCACTCTTCATCCGTGGCAGGGCAGCCCTCTGCCTGTGCTTCTGTTCCAGCACCCATCGTCTTGTATTACAGTTTTTGTTTCGTGTGTCTACCACGCCCTCAGCTCCACTGCATGGGACCTTCCTCTAGAAGTTTCCTGACTCATCTTGCAACGCTGTCTCATTCTGTCCAGCAGACTTCTATGCCAGTGACTGCAATGTCTACTGACTCCCTTTGAATAAAGGAGTCCATTTTCCTTCACAGACTGTAAGCATCTATAAAGCAGATACTAGGATTTCCCTGGTGGTGCAGTGGTTAAGAATCTGCCTGCCAGTGCAGGGGACACAGTGTGAACCCTGGTCCAGGAAGATCCCACATGCAGAGGAACAACTGGGCCCATGTGCCACAACTCCTGAGCCCACATGCCACAACTCCTGAAGCCTGCACGCCTAGAGCCTGTGCTCTGCAACAGGAGAAGCCACTGCACTGAGAAGCCTGTGCACCGCAACGAAGAGTAGCCCCCGCTTGCTGCAACTAGAGAAAGCCTGTGCACAGCAACAAAGACGCAATGGAAAAATAAATTAAAAAAATTAAAAAAAATATAAAAAGCAGATGCAGATCTCACTTGTTTGGCCAAATACACTGGTTATGCGACAGTGACAAGTAGCCCCAAAGTCTTCACCACTGCAGATGGCTCGTGCCGCATGTCCACCATGGGTTAACAGGGGACTTTGTTCATTGTGACAGTCGCTTGGTCACCTAGGCTGATGCGACGGCTACTGCTTCAATGCTGCCATCGCTGAGGAGAGATCAGGAGGGATCAGGAAGGGCCATCCTATCATGCGCTCCAGGGTGAGAGCTGGGGATGTACTTGATGACTAGCATTGATCCCTACCTACTCGGTTAGATCCCAGAGACTAGCATAGTACCTGCAATTACTAACTAAATTCATCCATGAGCATCTCAGAAGCAGAAACGGGAATGATTCATCTGTGTGGCTCAAGCATCTAGTGAAATATCCGTCACTCCATAAACACTCCCTCAGTGGTTGACTGACTAAATGGTGACAAGCACGTACTACGCTCTTAGCTACATCAAGGGTTTCTGAGATGTGAATGTTGGAGGTCTATACTGTGGGCGAGCCCACATTTGCATCCGGTGTTTTCAGAGGCAGCTTGGCAAGGTAGAGAGAGTGTGGACAGCACACGTCTGCTCTATCTACCTGCGGGCTCCTGCTGACTTGCTTAGCTGTTTGGACTTCAGTTATCACCCATAAGGAAGGGTGTTCCCAAGACACCACAGCTGTGCTGCTCGCTGATGGGCTAGAGGCCGTCCTGAACCTCTACCACTACTGCTCAGGGGCCCAGGAGCCCACACTCCGGCAGCTGCTGTCGAAACCTCCCCAGTGCTGTTGAGTGCAGCCACCTGTAGGTACAGTTGGAGTCGTGCTTGTGCAGATGCTGCTGTGAGAGGCTGTGTGAGTTTCCCGAGGCTGCCAGACAAAGTACCACACACAGGGTGACTTAAAACAGCAGACATTTCTTCTCCCACAGTTCTGGAGGCCAGAAGTCAGAAATTAAAATTGTCGGCAGGGCCACGCACCCTCTGAAGGCTCTAGGGAAGGACCCTTCCTTGCCTCTTCCAGCTTGTTGTTGCCAGCAATCCTTGGCATTCCTTGGCATCACTCCAAGTTCTGTCTCCATAGTCACATGGTGTCTCTCTGTGGTTCTGTGTCCAAATTTCCCTCTTCATATAAGGACACCAGTCATAGTGGGTTTACAGCCCACCCTAGTCAAGCATGACCTTGAATATACCTAAAGACCCTATTTCTAAGGAAGGTCACATTCGCAGATTCTGGGTGGGCATTAATTTTGAGGTGACCACTATTCAACATGTATAAAGGTTTTGCCAGGAGCAGAACAAAAGGGCCCTTTCCTTCTGATCTCCCACCAATGGTTCATCAGGAAGCCAATTGGCAGGGTGTCCATGACAGGTGGTCTGCAGACTTCCATCCCTTTAGCTAGAGAGGAGAGCACAAGATGATGGAAAGGATTAAGAGTCAACAGATAAATAACTGGCCTGTGTGACAGGAAAGGAGACCATGATCATTAGCTCAGCTCCATGCCTAGGGTATCAGAAGAAAGCCCATTTCCAGTGTGAGAATATTTTCTCAGCGTCTTTCAAGACAGCTTCCAGGTGTACCTGATCAGAGGCTCCAGGTGTTACCTTAATAAGGGTACTGAATTTTTCCATAAGCACTTTTCATGTATCTTCCCCTTTGCCCTTCACACATGGCAGCATGTACATATCTTAAAACTGTTGGTCCACAGTTTCTGTCTGTGTCTCAGTGGATACATTGCAGAGCGGGACTCAATTCAACGCTTGCTTGCTTCCTGCTCTGAGTGACGACTCTGCTGAGTAACTTGTCCTACTGTCAACTAAGCTCTGCTTCATTTCTCAAAGCTCCTTAGCATCTGGAATAAACAAAGATTTGAAAATTTTAGAGGAGCGGTATCAGAGCAAATGCCGCATATTTACAGGATACAGGAATCAAAATTAAACCTGACCCTGGGAACCATGACTACAGTATTATTTCTATAATTTTTCTATCATATAAATTATCAATGCTCATTAAAAAAATTAAAATCTAGAAAAATTCAGAAATGAAAATTAAAAATCATGGTTAACATAATGATGCTTCTCTCCTACTCCCAGGTGATTTTCCAGCACTTGGTAATTTTTAAATAAAAAAAATAAGTAAGCATAAAGAAAAAAAACGTACCTCTCAAATAAAATGGCTGGGATCTGCTAAATGGAGGGCAACAAAGAGATACAACTGGAATAGTGTTAGAGGGCTCTAGAAATGGTCTTTTGAAAAAAGGAGTAAATATAAACTTTACAAATAATTTTAGAACTTCAAAGATATGGCAGTGAACAAGTATCCTTTAAGCAAATAGTAAATGATTTACTCACCCAGGATCCACTTAGGAATAAAATTAATTATCCAAAAGACACGTAGTCCAAAAAGGCCGTCTGAGTCACCAAATCAATGTCACTAAAATCTGTGTTCTGAAGTCTATACATTTTGTTTTTCTTTTTTTTCTTTGTTTTTTGTTTTTATATCAATATTTTTAAATTAAAGTATAGTTAATTTACAATGTGTTATTTTCAAGTGTACAGCAAAGTGATCAGATATATGTGTGTGTGTGTGTACACATTCTTTTTCAGATTCTTTGCCATTATAGGTTATTATAAGATATTGAGTATAGTTCCCTTGCTGTATGGTAGATCTTTGTTATTTATCTATTTTATTTATAGTAGTGTGTATATGTTAATCCCAAATTCCTAATTTATCTCCCCCCCATCTCCTTTGGTAACCATGAGTTTGTTTTCTATGTCTGTGAGCCTATTTCTGTTCTGTAAATAAGTTCCTTTGTATTTTTTTTTTAGATTCCACTTATAAGTGATATCATGTGGTATTTGTCTTTCTTTGTCTGACTTACTTCACTTAGTATGATAATCTCCAGGTCCATCCATGTTGCTGCAAATGGCATTATTTTATTCTTTTTTTATGGCTATATCTAAGACATACCCATGATGAATTGTTAAGTAAAAAAGCAAGTTTCAGAGTGACACTTATGAGAGGATTTCATCCCTTTGTAAAGGTATGAAAGAAAACCACAGAAATGCATGTACCTGTGTTTGATGAGCATGGAGATGGGCAGAGATGCTGCCAGCCAGTTGCTACCTGGTTGCCTCTGGGGTGGGAATGAAGTGCTGGGGGAAATGAATCATTTGTTGCTATTTCCCTTATTCATGGGCTTTCTTTGACCTGTTACTAACAATGAGCACACACTACTTTTATCATTGAACATAATCCAGTAACAACCTCTCTATGCAGCCCTCAAACAAACAAAAAATCTCAGGTCAACGCATTGGGCCGGAGCCCCTGGGGAGCCTGTGGTGTGAGCAAGGGATGGAGAGAATGAAGATTCAGGCTTTGTGCAGGTAAGGAGAGAGCTTACCTGAGCATGTCTGACATGGGTGACTATTTGTATTAGCTTGTAAAATTTGATATAATTTTAGACTTACAGAAATATAGCAGAAATAGATCATGGTAACTGTATATTCTTTACCCAGTTTCTACTAATGTCAACATCTTACATAACCGAGATCAAGATTAAGAAAGAACACGGGCACAATGCTGTGAACTAAACCACAGACTATTCAGATCTTCCCATTCCCCACACTGCATTTAGCTCTTTCTACTTCATTCCCTCCAATCTGTGATGGTTCTTCAGTGTTTCCTTGTCTTTCATGCCCTGACACTTTTTGAAGAGCACTGGCCAGTTACTTTTTAGGATGTTCCTCAGTTAGGATTGGTGTGACATTTTCTTATGATTTGTTAGAAAGGTGATATCTTGTCCTCTAGGCAGTGTGTCAGGGGTACGTGATGTCAGCATGTGTTATTATTGGTGATGTTAACCTTGGTCATTTGGTTGAGGAAATGTCAGCTGGATGTCTTAGCCTGGATGGTCCAGGTTGTCCAATGGAAATAAGCAATCTACATAGATAATTTTAAATGTCCTAGTAGAAAATTTATAAAATGTTAATATATATGTCAATAATATGTAAAATTTAATTTAAATATATATTCTAGTAGAAAAAATATACAAGTAAAAAAAGAAACAGGTGAAATTGATTTTTTGGTTTGATAAAATAAACATAATATAAAATGTACCATTTTCATCATTTTTAAGTATATAGCTCTGAGGTATTAAACACACTGACACTGTTGTGCAAACAATGCCACCATCCAACTGCAGAACTTTTTACATCTTTCCAAACTAAAACTCTGTACCTCATTCGCCTTCCCCTCTTTAACTACTAACCTCTATTCTACTTTCTGTGTCTATGAATTTGACTATTCTAGGTGCCTCATCTAAGTGGAATCACTTAGTATTTGTCCTTGTGTTTCCGGCTTCTTTTATTAGCATATTATCCTCAAGGTGCATCCAGGTTGGAACATGGGCCAGAATTCCCATCCTTGTTAAGGCTGAATAATATTCCATGGTCTGGATATACTATATTTTCTCCATCCATTCATCTGTTGATGTGAAATTGATTTTAATAATATATTATATTTAACCCTGTGTACCATGTATGATCAATTCAACATGTAATCAATGTAAATGTTATTAATGACATATTTTACATTCTTTGTTTTGTACCAAGTCTTTGTGGTCCAGCATGTATTGTACACCTGGAGCACATCCCCATTTAGGTGCACAAAGTTGCGTGTGGCCAGCGGCTACTGCATGGGCACTGCGGTTCTAGATTCTGTCCACGGAGCACTGCCTCCTGGGAGTTCCACATAGGAGTGCGTGGTCTCCTGGTGGGCAGCACCTCTGTGTGGCTTCTAGAATTCAGCTAAGATGAGTAGGATGGGTCCACATCGACCTCCACTCTGTCCTCCTGTGCAGCGCAGAGTCTGGAAGGCTAATACCTGCATTGCTTAGGTGCCCATGCACCTGGGGTTCCAGAGGCTCCCTCCCAGAGCTGGAGGCAGAAGTGAAGGGGGCTGCCATTTTTGCTGGCCAGCAGGGAAGAGTTTGGTTTTTGGTGGTGATCTTGGTGAAGGTCATCTTATCTGGAGCTGGCTCCTGGGCAGGGAGCTGTCCGTCCTGTAGCTGCAGACAATGGCAAATGCAGCATGTTCGGGAGCTGGCAGCCTTTGTCGGGGCTTCCAGATGAGTCAGTGTGCTCTGGCTCTCACTGTAGGGGGTCAGCAGCTCCCTTGCCAGGCTAGGATAGGCAGCTTGCTTCTGGAAGCTATCCCACTAACCGTGTCATACATCCAAGTCTACTTGAGGTGGCTTGCATGACCTCTGCTCTTTGCAACACAGACACCATGACGCACCTAGAACCTGTTGCGGGATGAATGTTTGTGTCCCCAAAATTCACATATTGAAACCCTACCATCCAATGTAATGATATTGGGAGGTGGGACCTTTGGGAGGTGGGACCTTTGGGAGGTGATTAGGATTAGCGGAGGTCATGAGGGAGGGTGGAGCCCCACCCTCGACTGCATGGGATTACTGCCCTTAGAAGAGTCACCAGAGAGCTGGCTTCTCCTCTCTGCCTGATTTCAGACTTCCAGCCTCCAGAACTGTGAGAAATAAATTTCTGTTGTTAAGTATCCGGTCTGCAAGACTTTGTTAAAGCAGCCCAAATAGACTAAGACAATACCTTCTACTGGCATTAAGTTATATATCTGCGCAGGAGGTGGACAGACTCGTTAAAATACTGACATGACTACGGCATCTCACATACAGCTGCCTGCTTTGTATGACGATCTGGGTTGCACCTAAAATTAAAATATGCCTGCTTTGCCGAGAAAGCTTGTGTAACAAAACAGATGATAAACCTAATACTCAAATTCCTGTCTGACTTTCTATGGGCAGCTTCTTCAATTACACAGAGTCCTGAATATTAAACCATAATTGAATTTTATAATAATTTGGGGAGAGACAAGAGCTTAGGGGAGAGTCTCTAACTCATGCCAACCTGGAAAATTGATGAAATAGATGGAAAGAAAGTTGAGTATGGCTTTAGAAAGACATTAATATTATGGAAGATGTTTAAAGGACAATTTCCTCTATAAATTATAAAGCAATTTAGAAAGCTCATAAATACTTTAGGAATAAAATTTTTTTTCTTTTAGAAGAAATGATAATCTGTGCCTCCTATTCCCCTGCTGTCAGTCACATAATGGAATTGTCTCTGTATTTTATTTAAACATGAAACACATATGTCACACTTAAGTGTTTCAAGATCGTGTTGTGGAGTCTCTTGAGAGATAAGCACATTCTAAACAGTTCCACTGATGTAATATTTATTCTAATGCAAACCCTGTAAAGACAGCAGGAACATCCCTTTGAACACTGTGAGTGAGCATCAGCAGAGCTACACTTGACAAAGAGTTATAGTGATTTTTGTAAAGCAAGAAACTTCATGAGACATAGGTTGGCCTATAGGAAGGAGATGCTCTATGCCATGGATTATCCCTCCAAACGTACCTAAACAGGCACACACGAGCACATGCAAGACATATATGCCTTTACACACATTTGCATACATGTACACACATTTATACACATATACACAAGCACATATACATGTATGACATGAACATGCACGCACACAAAAACATATACATGTATATACACATGTACACGTAAGACATGAATACACACATACCGTTGTATAGTTTGAGGAGTGTGTGCGTGTGTTTCGTGTACCTGTAGACAGCTGCATTTTAAGACTTCGGTTTACATAAGGACTCATTTTGATCCTGGCACACTCTGAGGGTAGACACTTCAAGGCTTTAGCTTGAAATCTGAGTGATTGCAGTCATAGCTCTGGATGCCGTGAGTGCAATTTTGTCGTCACAGTGGCCCCATGAAGCAGACTACTACTTCATTGTCTCACTGTTATGGCCACAGGGTCTGGAGAGGCTCCACAGTGTGCTGAGTCACATAGGGAAGGGGACATGGGCTCTGAGCCCCTAGCCTGCTTAGTGAGGCTGCTTCCAAGCTCTGACCTTAGAGTCTGGGGCTTTCTGCTTAGAGCCGGGAAACAGGTCTCATTCCCCCGAGCTACATGGTGGCTCTATCATTTAATTTTGAAATATTTTTTCCTTTGAACAAGAGCTGCCTGGAATGTACATATGAGATCACATTTTTCCTTGAAGAAAATATTGCCCAGGAATTGGGACAGGTTGTCCAGTGAAATGCCATGCAAATCTGTATTGAAGAGCTTCTGGGCACGAAGCCCAGCCCATTCTCAGGTGTGATGTGTATTTGTGTTTTACTACTTTGTTTAGGGTGAGGATCTGCTTAGCAGAAAGCATATATTTTCAATGGTACCAGAAGAGGGTCCATAGAGCACAGAATATAAAACACAGCTGCAGGGGAGAAAAATAAAACCACAGAACTGCCACCAGTATATCCCTGAACCCAAATGGTATCATTTGGAGACCATTATTTCTCTATAAATTTCTGAAGAATGAATTATTGATTTTTCTGTGACAAAATTTTGGTACTGAAATATGATGACTGATTGAGCTTACATATCTACCCTCATTTCAGCCTCAATTCCCATAAAATGACAAAAAAAGAAAATTTTAAAAGAACAGATCTTTAATAATGCAGGAAAACAAAAGAGTGCTGTGAGTGCAGGAGAGCTTTGGAATAATTCTGAAAGACAGATATGGGCAGATGGTATCAGATCCTAGGGAAAAATAAAATTGAAGCAAAACAAATACAGAAGATTCTGTGAGGGCAGGAGGGTTTAGGGAGCTCATGTCAAGGTCCATATAATGTGAAACAGAAGGGAAACCGCTAGACATCGTTAGGCATCAAGGACTCAGGAAACGCACCACCCATAAACCATTTGAGAGGGCTTCTTTAAAAAAGAAACATACACCAGCACAAATAAAAATAAACACAAGAGAAACATGAAGATGATACAAGGAGTGGTGAGCAAAGAAACTATATAATGAGTAAAGTTGCCAAATGATCACATAATGGCTGCCACTGCTCTAATCTTATGTTCTTACCCTAGCATCCAAAGCAGGAGCAACGATGTCAGCAAAGACTGTGTTGAGGAATGCTAACTTAGACTTAATCATGACTCATCTTCTAGCCTGGGCATATTATTACCCCTTCCAACCCTGCACCCCCCTCCCCCCCCAAATCAGGGTGTGTGGGCAAATAGAAGTGGAGTGGAATGGCTGGGTGAGCAGTTAACTGTGTTTGCCATGGTAGACAAAAAGAGAAGATTGAAATAGCCCAATTAACAAGCTTGTATATAAATCTCTGCACTCAGACACATTTCTTTTATGCCAAAAGGGACCATACCTTCTTTTCAAACACAAATGAAACATTCACAAAAATTGTTGCTACAGTAGAACACAAAGAACATCTCAATAAATTCCAGAATGTGAAAGTACACAGGCCACATCATCTGAACAACCTCCAAAAACTAGAAATAAAAAATAAAAAAATTAGGCATTGACATCAGAAGACTGGAAAAATGGTTCTCTTTTTTAGGTTTAAAAATACCATTTAAATAAAGAGAAAATAAAAACTAAATCCATAAGCTATGGATTTAGAAGTGAATGTCCATGAGAGTACCACATCTTGAAGGATATGGACAAAGCAATTGCTAGAGGAAAATTTGTAGCTTTCAATCCTGGTGTTAGAAAATAGGAGAGACAGAAAAAGAATAATAAAGTCAAATAAAAGTAATGAAAGATAGTGCTTTGAAAATAAAAGATAGTTTAGGGCTTCCCTGGTGGTGCAGTGGTTAAGAATCCTCCTGCCAATGCAAGGTACACGGGTTCAATTCCTGGTCTGGGAAGATCCCACATATCATGGAGCAACTATGCCCATGCACCACAACTACTGAGCCTGTGCTCTAGGGCCTGCATGCCACAACTACTGAGCCAGAGTGCTGCAACTACTGAAGCCCACATGCCTAGAGCCCATGATCTGCAACAAGAGAAGCCACTGCCATGAAAAGCCCGAGCACTGCAACGAAGAGTAGCCCCCAGTCTCCACAACTACAGAAAGCCCGCGTGCAGCAAAGAAGACCCAACGCAGCAAATAAATAAAAATAAAATAAATTAAAAATAGCTTAAATATATCTCTGTCCACTCTGAACAAGTGAAAACAAAAACAAAACAAACAAAAAACCCCAAAACAGGAAAAATAAGACACACATAAGTAGAAGTGGAAAAGTATCCATAACTGCACTTGTGAAAAAGATTATAATTGAATAAAACTCTATGCCAACATTTTTGAGATTCTAGATGAAAGTCATGATAATCTAGGAAAACATGAATTATAGTAGAATCCCTCTTATCCATCACAGTCCAGACATGTAGTCAGTTGGTTAAGTGAAAAAGTGTGCTAAAGGGAGGAATCATTTTAAAAATGTCAAACCACAAATATTTTACTTTAATTGAAAACATAAAAACATTTATCCACTTACCAATCTTTTAATGTATGGTCACAGCCTTTTCTTTGAAAATGGGGCTGCTGAGTGGAAATAGACATCATCTTTCTTACACAAACCACACCTATAACTCACCATCAAATTTCCAGTTTCAATTTTTCAAATACAGAGGAAGAATGTTAAGACAGTAAATGCAATCTGATTGTGGAATCCTTTGATATCAGAGCTTCTCAGACTTTAATGTATCTGTACATCTCTTCAGGGTCTTGTTCAAATGCCAAGTATAACTGTATGTCTGCAATGGGCCTGAGAGTCAGCATTTTTTTTAACTTTTTATTTTATATTGGAGTATGTCTGATTAACAATGTTGTGATCATTTCAGGTGCACAGCAAATCGGAGAGTCAGCAATTTTTTTTTTTTATAAATTTATTTATTTATTTATTTATTGGCTGTGTTTGGTCTTCGTTGCTGCACACGGGCTTTCTCTAGTTGCGGTGAGTGGGGGCTGCTCTTCACTGTGGTGCGCGGGCTCCTCATTGCCGTGTCTTCTCTTGTTGCAGAGCACAGGCTCTAGGCGCTTGGGCTTCAGTAGTTGCGGCACGTGGGCTCAATAGTTACGGCTTACGGGCTCTAGAGCACAGGCTCAATAGTTGTGGCACACAGGCTTAGTTGCTCCACGGCACGTGGTATCATCCTGGGCCAGGGATCGAACCTGTGTCCCCTGCATTGGCAGGTGGATTTTTAACCACTGTGCCACCTAGGAAATCTGAGTCAGCATTTTCAATGGGCTTCCAGGTGTTGCTGCTGCTGCTACTGGTCCACAGACCACACTTTGAGCAGCAAGGATATGATGTTTGTTATTCCTGCTCCCACTTATCATTTCTAGTTGTATTGGCACATTGGTTTATTATGAGAACCTCCTTTCAAAAGCACCACATGCTAAGGTCTGAATGTTTGTGTCTTCTCAAAATTCAGGTTGGAACCTTAATGCATAATATGATGGTATTAGTAGGTGGGCCTTTGGGAGGTGATTAGGTCATAAGGTGGAGCTCATAAATTGGGTCAGTGCCTTTATACAAGAGATCCACAGAGCTCTTTCACCCCTTCTTCCATGTGAAGATACAATGAGAAGACCATGACCTCGAAGAGAGCCCTCACTTGACCATGCTGACACCCTGATCTCAGACTTTCAGCCCCCAGAGCTGTGAGAAATAGACTTCTGTTGATTTTAAGCCACCCAGTCTGTGATATTTTGCTATAGCTGTCTGAATGGACTAAGACATCCTCTTGCCAAAAAAAAATAAAAAAGCCCCAGACTCCGATGGTACGTGTGAGTTTTACCAAACTTGCAAGGAATAATATCCATCTTATGTATATTTTCCCAGTAAGTGTAGAATGAGACATGCATCCCAACTCATTGTAGGAAGCTAGTACAATTACACAAAACTGTAGAGACAATACAAGAAAAAACTCACAGATACACTTCACTTATGAATCTAAATGTGAAAACTCTAAATAAAATATTTGTTCACTGATTCTAATTGAGTAAAGAAGAAGTTAAATATCATGAAAAATTAGGGTGTATTCCTGGAATGTAAGGATGATTCAGTATTAGAAAATCTATTGATATAATTTATTCCCTTAGTGGACACAGAGAAAAACTGTATATTCTCTCAATGGATGTAAAAAATATTTAAAAATATTTAACACTCTTTCTTAATTAAGTAAACAATCTTCATTAACTTGATAGAAAATATTTCCTTAACTATTAGAGGCTGTCTATCAGAAATCTACAGTTGAAACTTGAAGATCATAAAAAATTTTGAATAACTGGTGAGGCATACCGTTCTTCTGAAAAGACATAACAATATTATAAAGACTTTAGTTCTTCCGCCCAAATATACATTCATTTCAATCAAAATCCCAGTAATTTTTTTTTTGGTTGAAATTGACAAGCTGAATCTCAAGTTTATATTTATAAGAAAGTGCAGGGGACTACCCTGGTGGCGCAGTGATTAAGAATCCGCCTGCCAATGCAGGGGACACGGGTTCAATCCCTGGTATGAGAAGATCCCACATGCTGTGGAGCGCCTAAGCTTGTGGGCCACAACTACTGAGCCTGCATGCCACAACTCCTAAAGCCCGCACACCTAGAGCCCATGCTCCGCAGGAAGTCACCACAATGGGAAGCCTGCACACCGCAACGAAGAGTAGCCCCCACTTGCCACAACTAGAGCAAGCCCATGCGCAGCAACGAAGACCCAACGCAACCCCCCCCCCCAAAATGCAGAAGAATTGTTCTGAAACATTTGGAGAAGACAAGTCACAGGAAGAAAATATTTAGAAAACAAAGAATTAATATCCAGAATACAGAGTGCCTATGAAATCATAACATAATAATGGAAACAATGACATAGAAACACAGGCAGAATAAATAGGGGATTCACAGACAATGAAATACAGGTGGTTAATAAATATATGTAAAAATATCTAGTCTCTGGGAGTTGCAAATTCAAATGAGAATTTGGTGGTTCTTTTTTTTTTTTTTTTGGCCACTGGATTGTTGGAAACAGTCTAAATGTTCATCAACTGGAGAAATCATTAAATAAATTGTATTCCAGACACTTGAGGAGAAAAATATGTGCATACATGTAGTGAACACCATGACATATGGTGAAGTGATGAAAGCATGAAGAGGAACATTACGTGTAAAGCCAATGCATCTAAATACGCCAATGCCCAGCCCAACGTGATTGGCAGAGGGATGGGCCAGGCACAGTGCCTTTTCAATTTGTTCAGGATGCTTTTGAATCTTGGGCGTGAGAATCTATTAATAGTTGTTTTTAAAAAGTCCCCTAGCCAAAATTCTACGCCTTCTAGAAAATGAAAAATATTCTACTTTTGTTGTTCCTTTGGAGAGCTGCTAGGCATCGAATATAGATGCTTCTTTCTGAAACATATCCAAGAACTATTCAGCGATCAAATTTAGCATTCTGGCTCCACAGAAAAATAACAATTCTATATTAAGTTCCTAGTGCCAAGTAGGTGGCCAAACCCTACGTGTGACATTCTCAGTTTTTCAACAAACTAAATATGTCTGGGGCACATTTCCTGAATGCTTCTTCCACAAGCAAAAGCATGAAATTATCAGCCACACAATTGACATTCCCAGAATGGCAGTTTGCATTCCAATCCAGGAAGAGACCTAGAGGACCAGACCCTTCCCCACTATCCCCTATGGTGAGAGGAATTCTGCGAAAGTCATCCCACCTCCAGGAACTGGTTTTATCACCTAAGCTCTGGTAGGGGGGTGGCGGCTGGGCCGGGGGAGGGATAATGTGAGTCACCTCCATTTAGGGCTTATGAAGAATCAATAAAATAAATTTGAAACAAAGACTTGATCAAACACGAATACTCATTTTAACAACTTGTGTAGATTCTCTTGACTTTCTCCACTCCTAATTTTGGAAAGGAATGAAATTATTTTTGAAAGCACATTTATGAATTTCCTGGCCACTTTAGCCTTTAAATATTTAGCACTTTCTCTCTAAAGAAAAAAGACTGGCAACATAGAAATTCATAGCTCTGAACAGACACAAATCAGTGACTTTTTATATGCAGAGGGTGCCAGACTCCAATTTGAAACTCTCCAGCAGCTTTATCTTCAAGCAAGTTAAATCCAATCACTTCCTGAGTCATTGTCTCATCAACATGCAAAGCTTTTGAAGAGAAACCGGCTCTCTACTTGCCCGAGGGAGTTCTGGCGGGCCGTGTGGATGTGGAAGCTTTCCCCTCATCTCCATCCTGTCAAGAGCTGTGGAGCAAACAAGGAGATGAGACAGAGGCGGGAGACCAGGCTGATAACACGTGTCACCTCACGGCAGCGGGAGACCGGATGTGACTTCAATTCACGCCTCTCTTTGGTTTGGTTTTTGACCAAGTAAACTTGGAACCTTGTCAACATATCAAATCAGCTTTTACTGCTTGTCTTTAAACCAAGAAAACACAAAATGGTATTTTCTTTTTGCTCCAACCAGTTTTCATTTGGTGATTCTTGTCCCTTAGTCTCCCACCCCCCCAAAAAAATCAAACTAAGAAATGCCTGGCAGGGTCCCTAGCGTTTGAAATGCTCTTTGCACGAGCTAAGAGGTTACAAAGAATGCAGAAACGTACTACAGAGCCTGGGGGGCGGAGGGGGTGGAGGTTAGAAAAAAAAATACGCAAAGCATCTTTGAATGTGTGAAAACTCCTTAGACGTAAGTTCAGAGTAAGTTCAGAGTGTTTTCCTATTGACGTCTGCAGCGCTGAGCTGCAAGAGGTGGTGCTGGGGGCAAGGCCTGGGGAGGTGGGCAGCAGGCAGACGATGAATGCTGTTAAAACCTCAGGGTGACATTTTGCTCCCACGGCTCGGGCTCGGCCATACTCCATCTCTCCATCTCCCCACCACCGTCTCTCTTCTCCTTTCCTCCCCTGCTCCCCTTCTTTCCTGGTTAAAGCAGCCCTCTTCAGCGGCCCTTGAGCCTGCAGTCTAATTTGCTTTCCCAAATGGAATCCACTTCTCTGAGCTAAGCTGCTTTTTGCAGCTTTGTGGCAATACCCAGCCCACTTTATTTCCACTTAAAGGGCTGCCTATTCTGTTTACCATCACTCCCCGGGAACTTAACCTCATTTAGAGACTGACTTTCCTCCGCATTACAGAGTTACAAGGGAGCCTCAAAGCCTCTTTCTCTCCACAGCCTGAATCCAGCCATCTCTTCCACCCGCGGGTCCCTCCCAGGCCCTCAGCCTGAAGGCTGGTCCTGACAAGTGATTTGTTTCCATTTGCGCACGCCTGCCTCCAGCCAGCGTGACCGTTCTGTACTCAGAGCTTTACAACTGGCACGTCTCAGCATTCCTAAAATCCCAGAGAGGATCTCAAAATAGAATAAGAAATGAGGATTTAAATTAGAAGCAACAGGCTTTGCAGGGCTGCCAGCTTCGGGTAGAGAGGGTTTTGCATCCCCCTCCCCCACCAGGGTCCAGGTTGCCCCACAGGGTTTTGCATTTCAGGAGCCACCCTCCCTCACCTGTGACTTGGACTGGCCATTTTAAAAGGAAACCGGGGTTGGCAGGAGCATCCCCATACCTTTTGAGGCGCGAGAAGGACATTTGGGTCCTTCAGAGATCTTCAGCACAGTGGCTAAACTACCCTCATTCCAACCACAGAATAGGAGGAAGGTGGATGCAGGAACAGGGAAGCGAGATTGGTCAAAGATTTGTCTTCTTGTCTTGGGTCTGGGGTGTTTTGCTGTGAACTGAGCCCTTTAGATGAATTTCAGATGGGCAGCACCCCATGACTCCGTGTCCATGGGTGGCCAGTGTCACAGAGCGGCAAGTTGCAAAGCGGGGCCCCAGCAAGAGCTGTCTTTGGGAAGGAGGAGTGCCTTCCATCCTCTGGAAGGTGACACCTTCCCATCCCTCCCCTTCTCACACATGCCAGGAGCAAGGCCCTTCCTGGACCCATGAATCCCGAGAGAGGTCACCTGCAGCCGGAATCAGCTTCATCTGGACCCGTGTCCTGGCCCCAGCCCTCAGGGAGGCGGAAACCTTTTCTCGTTGTGGGTTGCTGCGTGTAGCTCCAGCCTCGATGCTTCATCACACTCTTAGTAAAAGTCTCCTCAATGCATTACACATCCCTCCCTTCATTTCGAATTCTCATAGCAAACCACACTCTCACTTCTTTACACACTTTGGAGAGGGCTGGCCAACTCCCAGTAAGGATGGCTGGGCTCACTGGGTGTCATCCCTCTTCCTCACCTCCTGTTTTCTGAGAAGAAATCCCTAACTGGTGTGAAGCACAGAATGAGAAGTCGGGATGCACAGAATGGACTTTCTAGAAAACTCAAACTTCAGTTCTCTCCGGTGGTTTTAGCTGTAGTCACAAATCTCCAGCAGGTGAAGAAAGCTGTCCTTCTACCCTTTGGTTCTCCCAAGGACACCTTCTAAAGGTGTCCTAAAGGATCCCCAAAGGCACAAGAGGTTCAGTGCTGGGCTGCCCAAGACTGGGCAGAGATGCCTGGGTCCCTCCCATACTAAGAGTGTATCCATGCCCCAGGGTGAATCCTTGAGGAAGGTTCCCAGTGGAGCAGGATCTCCAGGAGTTGACGTGAGCCCAGCAAACCCACCAAGCCCCTCTGGACCCGAGTCCCAGGGCCTGGTCCAACCTGTCAGTAAGTGCCCACCTCCTGCCCAGATGAGGGACTGACGGATGCTGCAATATCCCCAGCTGATGTCCATTGCATATTTCCTTCTTGCCGATCTCTGTCCTCAAAGCTTTATAGACAGTGTCTTATTACATGGGTAGAAGTTCCTTTTGATTCATACATGTAGGTACTGCCCAAGTGGTAAGATGTCCCACCCTCATTAGGGACATTGCCTGAAGATGATGTTTTGAAATGGTCTCTCTTGGTACCACTTCAGGACTTAACGCAGCCTGAGTTCCCCTCCCCATCCTCTTCTTTAAAAATCAGGACCAGTGGGGGCTTCCTAGGTGGCACAGTGGTTAAGAATCCTCCTGCCAATGCAGGGGACAAGGGTTCGATTCCTGCTCCAGGAAGATCCCACATGCTGTGGAGCAACTAAGCCCGTGCACCACAACTATTGAGCCCATGTGCTGCAACTACTGAAGCCCACGCGCCTAGAGCCCGTGCTCCACAACAGGAGAAGCCATGGCAATGAGGAGCCCACGCACCACAACGAAGAGTAGCCCCCGCTTGCCGCAACTCGAGAAAGCCCACGTGCAGCAACGAAGACCCAACACAGCCAACAAATAAATAAATAAATAATAATAATAACAATAAAAATCGGGACCAGTGGGAAGTGACCCCCCAGTTTCCTGGAAGGGGGGGCGGATATTGAGGTGTCAGCATTTCATCTCCCTCCAGGCAAAGCTGTGTGCTAGGACTCCTAGGAAGGCAGCGGCTGCAGGCAGGAGAAAACACATAATACTCACTATACAAACCACATAAATGAGTTTTGATTGTAGTGTTCTAGGATTCCCGTTGTTAAGATCAATCTTAATAGGCTGAAGGTTTTGCACTTGTTTTTGATTGTGAAATTTCAGGCATTGAATATGCATTGAAGTAAGTGGGTCATAATGGGGCCATTTCAAGATTCAAGCTGCATGGGGCGGGGGTCTTCTTGCCTTGACCACTTCACTACGGCACCTGGACCACCTGCCTGGTCCAGTATCGTGTGCAGCGCTGATGTTGAGAGTGGACTCCGATCTGAAAGACCTTGTTTGTTTACTCTCAAAGCCCTAATTTCCTGAGAATAACGCAGGGGAAAAATGATAGTCTTTACTGTGTAGAATTCAGAAAATGAACCGTACTCAGCCCAGAGCTTGACAAAGTGAATCTTCAGCCAATGTCATTTCTTCTTCTTCTATTTTTACTGCTGGTATTTAACTTTCTTGCTAAATGATTTGGCAATTTGGTGTTATTCTATGCAGGAAAAGTTGGCCTTGTGCTTTGTGGAAACTTGTCTCGGTGACCTCAATACCATGCTGCTGTCCATGCAGTGAATGATCTTTCCCTGGACCAGGCAGCTCCTCAATTCTAGAGAGAAGGAAAGGCAGCGGGAGGGTTCTCAGTGTCTGCAGGGACGCGGGGCATTGACTGCACGTCAGGAACCTTCCTCCACACATTTTGTCTTCCAAAGAAGCCGCAAATGGGTCCGTAATGACTAATTTTTTCTTTTTTAATCAGGGACCAATGGGGAATTTTTCCAGGATGTAGTCAGTGAATATTTGCAAAGAAAACAAATGAATAAATGAATAAAAATGATTTCCCTTGTTTTTCCTTGAGAGGAGTTCTGCTCAACGGTTAGAGCACCTGCTCAGAGCCTGCTGATACGGGTCTAGATCCCAGCCCTGCCACTGCTGCTAATCTAATTGTCATAACTCCCACCTCCCAGGAATGGCAGGGACTGAATAAGATAATGCAAGTCCCTTAGCACGGGCCTGGTGGATTCTTTGTCCGCAACACCAGCAGCTTCTAAGTCACGGCCAGCGGTATTCCCTGGCTCCCGTACCTCCACCTGAACTTCTTGTTGGATGCAGTCCCATTGTGAGTTTCAAAATAGTGGTGGCTGTGATCCCATATATATGTATTGGCGAGCTGTATTTGGACAGAGTATCTATTTTTGCCTAAGTCTATATTTGGGTGTCTGTACGTATATGTCATATGGCCCCCTCGGCCCCTTGGCGCACATGTTTTGCGTATTTAGATCTTTTCTCTCTTATCATGTTCCTCAACAGTGAGCCCTTTCCACGCCTGGTGGAGATGGTTTAAATTCTTAAAGTTTTTAAGTGAGCCAAGGGTATCCAATTTTCCTTCTCCTCTATTGCGTTCCTTGCTAGGAGTGGGGGGAACGGCTGAATGAATATCTTTTTTGAGCTTTCCAAAGTAAGTCGTTTCTAGGCTGAGAGTTAGCAGGGAAAATGTCTGCATAAATGTTAATTGGGGGGGAAGTAACACGGTGGACCATGGAAAGGATCAGAAAATGAACCCTTTCTACTAGTGCTAGAAACAGACATTCCCAGGTTGAAAACCAATCCAAGAAAAGAAATATGGTTCCAGATGATGGATGTATTTTGAAAAGAAATCACGGGGCAAGCCCTTACGCACTTGATGTTGGAATTGTAGGTTGGAGTTATGAGAGACAACGATTTGTGTTCTTTCTGGTCATCAGACTAGCTGTGGTCTCTCTGCTGATGGGTTGATGGTACTCTCTCTCTGAATTGTTTTCCTCTTATTTTCTGAGGCTTTGGATTAAGAAATTTGATAATTCAGGCCCTGGGCAACTGCTTTACCACTGCCCAGGGCCTGAATTACCAGTGTTTCTGAATGCAGCAGGCTCTGTTGAAGCCCTGCATTGATCTGTTGCAGTGTTAATCGTTGCCACAGAATTTGAGTTCTCCTGAGAAAGAGGCCAGTGGAAACCAGAGTTCTTATTACCTTCACTGTAGCCCATTAAACAATGTTTTTATTACATATAAACACGGAGCAGGGGTCAATTTAAGGAGATCCATCAGGCCCCAAACAGGACGAAGGTGGTCTGAAGACAAAGCTTGGCGAGACTCGATTTTGGCTCTGCGGAGAAGCCTGGCAGGACTTCTGGAAGGCAGCAGGCTTTTCAGTGACTGGGAGTGGGGAGGGGGCTGCACTGACAGGGGAACCACCATGAACAAACGTACAGGGAGGAGACAGCTTGGTGTTCAGGTGACCGAGCAGCTCTGCCCAACAGAAATATAATGTGAGCCAGGTATATACTTTACAATTTTTTAGTAGCTGCACCAAAAAAAAGTGAAATTAATTTTAATAAAATATTATATTTAACCTGGTATATATAAACTATTATCATTTTATCATGTCATTGCTATAAAAGATCATTCATGAAATGTTTTACCTGCCTTTTTGTACTAAGTGTTCCAAATCCCGGGATGCATTTTACCCTCAGAGCACAGCCTAGGTCTGAGCAGCTCCTTTACTTTTTTTCTTTTTTTTTCTCATTACCACTTTTATTTTTCTCTTAATTTAAGATTATTTTTTAAATTGAAGTATAGCTGATTTGCGATGCTGTGCCAATCTCTGCTGTACAGCAAAGTGACTCAGTTATACACACATAGACATTCTTTTTTCATATTCTTTTCCATTGTCGTTTATCAGAGGATGTTGAATATAGTTCCCTTTGCTCTACATAGGACCTTGTTGTTTATCCATCCTATATGTAATCGTTTGGATCTGCTAAGCCCAAACTCCCAATCCATCCCTCTTCCTTCTGCCTCCCCCTTGGCAACCACAAATCTATAAGAGAGTGTATTTTAAATAGTAGCTGCCCTTAGAAGTCCTGGATACATGGCCCCCAAATTAGCAGCTTAAAGCAGCCAATTTTCAAGGCTCAAAATCCCCTGTGACTAGTGCTGCATATTGGCTGGGCTGGAGTTTTGGAATCCTTCCCTAGCAATGGGCATTACTGCTGGTCGTCGTAGCCTCACATCCCCAGGGAGATGGACAGGCAGATGTGGCATGTGCTCCAGTGCAGCCAGCCTTGACTGCCTGCATCTGCAAAATGTCCATGGCCATGTGTCTCCATAGCCACGTGTCTCCTCTCCTCCCCTCCCAGCCCTCTGGTCTCCGTCACCTTCCTCAACATACCTGCTGTTCAGTTGCCTCGGCCAGGCTGGTGTGGCCTCCTTCTCCATGGAGACACCTACTCAGCCTTCCAAAGCTGACCAGGGTCCTCTTCAGGGGACACCTGCTCTGCCACCCTCCCTGGGGGAGGTTGTGTTTTCCAAGAATGGCTGTCACTCGCCTCCATCCCAGTGCTTTCTTTGTGAAATGGTGTGGACACTCCTTTTCTGGAGTGGTAGGCTCTGTCTGTCTCCTTGCATCTGGGCAGGCCTTAATGCCTGGCCAACAGGTAGAGACACTGGAAATGACCTAGGCTGCTGCCGAGGTGAAGGCATGAAGGGTGAGGTAGCGTCTCCTTCTTTTCTCCTGGGATGCCTGCTCTTGGAGTCCAACCGCCATGCTCTGAGGGAGCCCAGGGCACACAGTGAGGCCAGGTGCAGTGCAATCACCCTAGAGGAGGACCAGCTGACAGCCCACATTCACCACAGACAGGTATGGGATGGAACCTTGGATGAGCCCAGCCTCAGTCACCAAGTGGCTGCCACTGCCTGAGAGCCGCCAAGCTGAGTGAAAAGTCCAGGATGGTGAGAGAGCATAGGAAAACAGTCACAGGCATCATCAATAAGTCACCCGTATGTGAAGCCACTAAGTGTTGGGGTGCTTTGTTGTCGATGTAGATGACTGAAAGACTTCCTTTCCTAGCACCCATATCTTCAGGAGGGTCAGGTGGCTCCTTCTGGTCTTGGGACCACCCTGGCTGGCCCTTGGCCACTGGCCCTCATTGGACCACAGGTTGTGAGTGCATGTCTGTTGCCCTCTAGACCACACTCTTCATGGCAGGGGCCAGGCTGTCTTGGTTTACAGGATGGGTGACTCCATGCCAGACACTTGGCACAGCCCTTGAGGCCCTCAGTTCTTATTTGTTGTATAAATGGATGAATCAATATTTGTTGAAGTGACAGCACACAGACTTGTGTCCTCTGGTTGGTTCTTCCTGTTAACGTTATCAGGTGAGGAAACTGAGGCCCAGAGAGGTTGAGGTGACCGCCCAAGGTCACACAGCTTCTCAAGTCCAGTGGTCCATCTACGAGTCCTGCAGACATGACTTCAGGGTTGGCGTGGTCAGGCCCAGGCTGCCCCTGGTCAGTGCTGCATGACTGTGCCCAAATCCTTAACTCCTGTGGCCCCCTAGGCTTCCAAACACTGGGCTGAATCCCACTTTCTTCACAATATCTGTAGAACCACGGGGCCAGGGCCTGTGTCCCATGGGGTCTGAGCAGACGGACCATGAATGTAAGGCTACGTTCATACATGAGGGTGGCTCTCCATGTCAGTTTCCCAGACCTGCTGTCTGCATTGTGGTCCCTGAGTTGCCTGGTCTCTGGACCCCACATCCCCCACCTTCTCCAGACTTCCCACCGCTACTGATTCTCTCTCTCAGGGATTCACTCCCCACCTCCCCCACCACCCTGTTCCAGTTGTGTCTTTGCAACCAGAACGTGAAGTCTCCTCCCTTGACCACACAACCTCCTGCAGCTACCACCGCTCCCTCTCTCAGTTGTCAGTTGACTTCTCTCAAGAGCTGTCCACATTTCCATGGGCCTTCTCCAACAGGACCGCTGGGCCTGAAAGGACTCCACGCCCTCCTCTGCTAGACTCACTGCAGGCCCCCCACGGCTGGCCAGCCCATCCTTCTGTGGCTTCCGGGCACCACCCCCTTCATTTTCCCTTTGGTGTCCTTCATTCCTCCTTAGCCTCCTTCCCACTTCCTTTCCAGGGAATGCTATTGGAACTGTATCTGATTTCAGGTTTCCTGATTCCTGAGATGCAAGAGCAAGTCATTTATGTGAGAAGTGACTCCAGAAATACTTGCAGGAGTTAAGACAGGATGAGAGTGGTTTTACTGCTCTGGAGGCTGGAGATCTGGAGTCCAGCCCTGTGGTCAGAGCATCAGACCTCAGCCACTCTTTCGATGCAGTTGCTATAGGTTCATGTGGCAAGAGGCAGAACTGTGCCTGGTTACGCTGTGATGAGCTTTCCCCAAGGTGACTTCTTTATGATGTTTTTAAAACTCCAGGTTGACAAGAACCTCCAGGAGAGCTTAGGAAATGCAGTCTCCCAAGCCTCATTCCCAGAAACTCAGATGTGGGCCTGGTGAGGTTCAGGAGTTTTACTTTTTCACAAGCTCCTTGGGTCTGTCAAGAAATGAACAAATAAGGGACACTCAGCCACAGGTTTTATCTCTGAGATTTTATTATAAAATTTTTCAAACATGTAGAAAAGTTAAAAGAATTGTATAGGGACCACTAATATTCTTAAAACCCAGATTATGCAGTTAACATTTTGCTATATCTGCTTTATCACAAAACAATACAACCATCCATCCATTCATCCATCCATCTGTCCATCCACCCGTCCATCCATCTCTCCATTCATTCATCTCTCCACCCATCCACCCATCCATCCATCCACCCATTCAGTCTATCCGTCCATCCATCTGTCCACATCCATCCATCCTGATGTAGATTTCAGTGTACTCCATCCCCTAAATACTTGCCTACTCAGATCTCTGATTTTCCATGAACAGGCAAAATGTGTTTAGGCAGCAAATTTTTGTGAAATTATAAGATTTCACAGGCTAACCCTGCTCTTTCTCTACTTCATTGCATTCTAACGGGGAGTGACTTGTTTATGTGCCTCTTTGAGCTCTTCCCTTCAATCTCTGATAAAGGTTTCTTTTTATGTTCATTCATCACAAATACTTTACTCAAGTATCTCATTGTCTTTGAGAGTGCTTTACCTCATTCTCTGTATTGTTCTTACTCCTCGGTTTCTAAGTGGAGGTCTTCTGAGATGCTCATGTCCTTGGTTTAGCTTGTGCTTGGGTACAGTGGGCAGACTCCTTGACCAGCTCTTGATGTAATTTTAGAGCTGTCACATTTGCAAAGGATTGTACCAGCTGCCCAATTGAGTTCCGAGCTCTAGGCTCAGTAACGTTTCAGAAATGCAGGAAGAATGTAGGTCACCTGAGAATTTGAGGGTGACGTGAAGCTTGACAATCCAATGCTCAGAGCCAATCCATTTGTACTCAGAAAGCTCTTGTGGGAATGTGGTATAATGTAATTGAGCTAATAAAGCTCATCACCAGAATGGTTTGTGGAAGGGCTACCCAAGGGCAGGTAAGATGCAGCATCACCAGGAAAGAGAAGCAAGGAAATCTTAACAAAACAAAGCAAAACATGAAACACAAGGTGAGCATTAGTTCTTGCACTTTCTAGACAATCTTGTGGTCCTAGCAGCAGAGGCAGGGAACTGTTTGCTCCTGACCTGTGCCCTTGCCCAGGTATCTGGTCTGTTCTCGCCCGGCATCAGTCCGTGACTTAGGACCAAGTGTGTGTTGCCTCTGGTTCAAACACAAACACCCCTTTACAAACATGGGATGTGATCTGCCTGCTAGCACAGTCAAAGGAAGAAAGATCTCATAACAGAACTTAGTATTTGATAAATAACATTCTTAAAACTCAACCTTCAAAAGCTGCATTTGAGCGACCAAAAGCTATAGACTGATATATACATTTATTCAGATCATTGGAAGCCGAATAGTTGCATATAGGTTAAAGTTCCAGGTAGCATTCAACTGCATTTAAAAATTAAGCATTTTAGGAACATAAGCTGTATTACACTTTCCTTCTCTTCTTAAAACAGTTTTCTGAAAACAACTTGACCTTTTCTTAATGACTTAAATCAACTCCCAGGAGAGGTGCCAGGTGAAATCCAAACTCCCATGGCTCAGGGGTGGTAGGAAACGCAGAGAGGTGATTCATCAAACAATTCTTAGAGGCTGGCTCTGCTCTCTTCAGGACTCTTCTCCAGCCCCCACCAACACACACTCCAAAGAGAACAACCAGATAGCAAACCCCCAATTCCATGGACAACGTGGGCAACAAAACCAGCTGACAAGTTATCCTCACAATTCCCCCAAACAAATGTGCAGTGATAAACCACCAACAACCAGAGTCCAAGGCATTGACATCAGTGTGGGCAGAACAAGGAGGAAAGAGGGGAAGGATCTAAGGATCCAAAACACAACCCCAAGTAGTCTAACAAGTGGTCCCTGGAGAGGGTGGCCAGACACTGAGGACAGCAGGTACTATCACACAGAGTGAGTGCACGGCCCCACCTGACATCACCCCAGGTGAGTGCATAAGCTCTACCAGCAGAACAGAAGGGGCTGCTTGCTGGGTACAGGGTTCCTTGTGGGGTGATGAAAAGATCCTGAAATTAGATAGTGGTAATTGTTGCCCAACATTGGAAATAGATTAAAAACCACTGAATTGTATACTTTAAAATGGTTAAAATGGTGAATGTTATGTTGTATATGTATAATCTGAATTGAAAAAAAAAAAAGGTAGAACTTGGGCAGCCTAGCTCTTCTGAACTCTCAAACTGATCTTGCAGGACAGGCCCCTACAGAAGAGAGGTACTGGTACAGGTGTCCAAGTGGATTGGGAGAAAACCCAAATGGGAGGAGACAGGGCCAGGCTACTCCAGAAAGTGAGCCCAGCACAGTGGGCCGCTATACCAGAGGATGCTGGAGACAGCTCTGTGAAGCAAGGAGAGCTGTCCTAGAGGAACTGCAACTACAAGGCAAGAAAGCCTCTTGGGGTGTTGGATGGAAATCAGAGATGTCAGCAGTAACTCTTGGCTTTTAATACATATACAGATAGATAAATAAAAATAGACATTTATGTGAGTGTAGATATATTTATCTTCTAGCGCTGACTGTTGTGAGGGCTTAGAAGCTGTGACACCCCAGCAATGAGCGTGCCCAGCACATGGCTTCACCCACAATGTGTCTTACCATTTTCAATTATTTTGTTTATAAGAATATAGTAAGTACTGTAATATAGTCACATAGAAGAGAAGAGAAGAGAAGAGAAGAGAAGAGAAGAGAAGAGAAGAGAAGAGAAAGAAGAGAAGAGAAGAGAAGAGAAGAGAAAGAAGAGAAGAGAAGAGAAGAGAAGAGAAGAGAAGAGGATAAGGACTAGGGGGCAGGAACTTATCTTCGTTGCCCATAGCTCTGCCCCAACCAGCTTACAGTACAGGGCATGTAGTAAGACCTCAGCAACTATTTGAATGAGTGGATACGTGTGAATTCTGAACATCCCTGTGTGCAATTTGCTCTGACCATCCTAAATAGCCCAAGGAGTCACATTGGCTATTAGAACAAACTTGGAACCTGGAGGCGCCCCTGTGCACCTGGGTCAACAGGAAGTTGGGGGATGGGGTGTAGGCGTGCCTGGGGAAGGTCCAGACCACACCTAAACCCTTTAAACTGGGACTTTTGGGAGAAGGTCCTGGGCGTGCATATTTCTTAAGGCCCCGGAGAGTAAGTCCAGAAGAAGCTGAGGCTGAGGACCACTGAGGCTGTAGAGAAAAAGCCAGCCTTCAAGGATTCCTTTCTATTTGTTCGTGCTTGTGATCGGGAGGGGACAAGTGTGTTTGACTCGACCTGGATTGGCTTCTAAATTCACTTCAGGGAAAAAGCAGGCTCTGATTGCCAATCAAAGGTTACATACCCTGGTCCAGTTCAGGGCTTCCCAGCCTCATCCACTCTCCGGAATCTCCTGGGGAGCTGTGGAAAGTTCCAGCAATGGCCCCACCCCATGAGGTCCTGTTGTGACCTGTTTGGGGTTCCAGATGTCCCAGGGGGTGAGCATGTGCTCTCAGGGCCGGAACGCTGCCCTGGACCTGGACAATAGCCGGCCTCCGTTCCCATGAAAGGGCAGCTCTGGAGGTTGCTCTCAAGGGCTGTCAGCTGTCCACAGGCCAGAAGTCCCTTAAGCTGTCCTGTCTCCCTCCACACAAGTCACTGTTTCATACAATTTGCATAAATTCAGCCTATGTTTCTACCCACGGTTAATCTTCTTAATTAGCTAAGCTGCTAGATCATAGGAAATAAACAGTGACCCTTAAGCAGATAATTGGCGAGATTGAAACAATTAAGTGATTTTCCCCAGGAGAGCATTCAGCAAAGTCATTCTAGCAACAGGAGAAGGAATAACACAAAAACATGGAAAGCAGCTGTTGCACGTATGAAAGATACCAGCATGCCAGTGTTTGCAGTCTACTCAGATTGCCCCACGGGAAGAACGATTTCCACTTGCTTCGTGGTCAGCTCCGAGCTGATTGGTCAACTATAGGCTTCCTTTGTTATCAGGCTCTAGAATGACTGACAGAAAGAGAGGTGAATGTGGTCTGCAGGGTAGATTGCTTAGCCAGAGGCAGGGGCAGAGTCTGCTGTGGGCGGGCCAAGGGTGCAGGGCTTTGCACCTTTTGAGTTGATGACCCCAGCTCTTCCTGAGTAAAGACAGCCCCCCGGGCATGATGTCTGGCACAAAGGCCCTAATCCAAGCTTCACTCCACTGGTCCCTTCCCCAACACCATTCCTCAGCTACAGCTGGTCTACCATGAATGACACTCCAAACGAGGACTATTGAAAATCAAAAGATGGGCTTCCCTGGTGGCACAGTGGTTAAGAATCCACCTGCCAGCGCAAGGGACACGGGTTCAATCCCTAGTCTGGGAAGATCCAACTTGCCATGGAGCAACTGAGTCCATGAGCCACAACTACTGAGCCCATGTGCCACAACTACTGAAGCCCACGTGCCCAAAGCTTGTGTTCCACAGCAAGAGAAGCCACTGAAATGAGAAGCCTGCGCACCATACGAAGAGTAGCCCTCACTCACCGCAACTAGAGAAAGCCCGTGTGCAGCAACAAAGACCCAATGCAGCCAATAAATAAATAAATAAACTTATAAAAAAAATCAAAAGAACCAGCAAAGGACCTGAGCAAGGGTGGAAAAGGGAAGTAGATGTTAAATGAAAGTAAAGAACACACACACACAAAATCGTGCTAAAAACCAAAGAAAATATCCAACCCACGTTTCTCTATGAAATTCAACGTCTAGAAAATATATGGCCTCTGTGAAACAAGCTCTCAAAGGAAAAACTTGAAGGCAAGACGTGATGATATGAAGAGGGTCAACTAGACAGAAGCAAACAAGGACTCAGGAGATGCCTCACCAGGAGCTCTGCTGATGAGCAGCTTGAGGTTGACCCTAAGCGAGCCACCATATTCAGAAGCAGGCAGCAAAGAAGTGGCCATGAGCCTGGAGTTCAGGTGAGCTGGGTGTGTGGAAACTTCACATAGGCAACGGAAAGCAAATGCTCTAGCATGACAATTTAGAGATAATTATGTTATTAGCAAGAATTTGGAGATGAAGAGAGAGAGAGAAAGAAAAGGAAACTGGTCTAATTATGCTGCTTTCCTTGCCTTTTATGATGTGAGGACGATAGATAAGGCTTCGAAGGTATAATTCAACATATACTCATTTAAGTATATTATATAATGTTTTAAAGATAATTATAAAAGGACTAAAAGCTTCTCCGATTATCAGAAACCCAATACTGTTGCCAAGACTGAACTGACACAGGAGTCAGACAGTGTCAGTGGCGTGTTGATTCTTGCCATCTCCCTGCGGAGAGAGGCGGCACGATCTGAGAGTTTTACATATATGTGCCACTTTTTGGAATTTATTCAACAGATTTACTTACACAGTCTTTGGGGGACAATGCTCACGGCAGGTGGACAGCCTAGGGGCACATGCAGGGAACGGGGGTCATCTCTGTGCTCTGATGGATTAGCAGTTTTCCTTCCCTGAAATGCACACGTGATGACTATTCATTACAGCAAGATTACCCACCCAAGTTGCTTTGCCATTTTCTGGCCGCGTGAATCTGAGCTTCTCTTCATCTGTTTTCTCATTGATAAAATGAAAATGACACTATTTCCTGTTTTTGCCAGCTTCCGTGACTTGAAGTATGTAACAAGTGAGATGGCATAATGACATAGTGGCATGAAACAACTTTTACGGTGCTCGTGGATTTAGTGGGGTGGGAATTCAGACAAGGCACAGAGGGGGTGGCTTGTTTCTGTTCCACTGTGTCTGGGACCTCAACTGAATGACTCTGAGTTTGGGGCCTGGGATCATCTGAAGCCTCACTCACACACATGTCTGGGGGTTGGTGCCAGCTGCTGGCTGGGGCCTCAGTTCTTTCCCACGTGGTCTCCTCATGTAGGTTAGCTGGGGCCCCTCACAGCATGGTGGCTGAGTTCTGAGAGCAAGCATCCAGGAGAGGTAGAAAGCTGATGGAAGCTGTCTTGCTTTTATTTGATCTAGTCTCGGAAGTCACACAATGTCACTTCTGCTGCATTCTGTTGGTCAGGCAGTTACAAAGTCTGCCCAGGCTCAAGGGGACACGTAATAATCTGCTCAGGCTGCCGTGACAAATACCGCAGGCTGGGTGGCTTAAACAACAGACATTAATTGTCTCACAGTTCTGAAGCCTGGAAGTCTAAGATCAAGGTGTGAGCAGGGTTGATTTCTCCTGAGGCCTCTTTCCTTGGCTTGAAGACAGCTGTCTTCTCCCTGTGTCCTTACATGGTCTTCCCTCTTTGTGTGTCTATGACCTAATCTTCTTCTTATAAGGACACCAGTGACCACACTGGATTAGGAATGTTACCTCATTTGGAGGCCTTACCTCCAAATGAGGTTACATTCTGAGGTCCTGGAGGTTAGGACCTCAACATACAAATTTTGGAGTGACACAATTCAGCCTATAGCAGCAGGGAATATCGACCACACCACTTGAGAGGAGGTTAGTGTCACATTGTAAGAAGAGCTGGGGGGATGGTTGTACCTACAGGTGTGGCCTTCTTTGGAAAATACAATCAGCCAACATGACTTATGGTGCCCTCTTGACATAGTTAAATTACATATATAAAGGTGGTATAATTGATAGGGTGTAATTTGTGGGTCTCAGGGAATAGGCCCTCTGTTTAAATGGCCTGCACCTGCCCAGGGCACATCATCACCCCCAGGGTGATCTTAGCACCTACCATGTGTAAAGGTACATATGGTTGGGATTGCGACCATGGATAGAAGTGTCCCTTTGAATTAACCCTTGAAAACAACTCCTAACTCTAATCAGGTTTTTGGCTTCCTTCTTTCCTGACACAGGGCTCAAAACTAAGCCTTAAAAATAGCACTCCTGGGGGACTTCCCTAGTGGTCCAGTGGTTAAGGCTTTGTGTTTTCCATGCAGGGGGCGTGGGTTCAATTCCTGGTCGGGAAAGTAAGATCCCACATGTCACGCAGCTCCCACATGTTGCACAGCATGGCCAAAAAAAAAAGAAATAGCATTCCTGAAATTGAAGTCTTGGATGCTGTAGCCAGTTCTGCCAGTGTGCCCCACTTATATCTCCACACTCACTGGGGCATGCACGCCCCTTAACTCCCATCCTCCAGCCCTGCATCTCCTAGCTGTGCTGTTTCTGACCTTTAGGCCACTTTGCTTGACTGTTCAGCAGTGCAGGACACCTGCAGGTTAACGGCCCACCTGTACCCAGCAGCATCTACCAGTGGCCCATGAGAGTGGCTTACACACACTCCAGGGACCTCACCTCGAGTTCTACACCGGCACCCCAGGGTCCTGAGTGGAACTGGACTCAATTATCACGGTGATGACAAGATTTTTGCTGCCATCTCCAACCCATCTCAATTCCTACCCCCCACCCCCCACAGTGCTCTGGGAATAACCCCAACCCCCAAATACACTGCCTGCCCTGGAATGTTATCTGGAGGAACCCAAACTAAGGTTCCTATATTGGGTGGCTCTGTGAGGAGAGTGCAGAAACACAGACAAGAACAACCACTTTGAGGTTAAAATCAAGTCTTTTATGTTGCTTCCCACATCTGAACTTGAGGAAGTCTTCCCCGCTCCACCCCTAGGACCGCCCACCCCCACTCAGTCTCAGCCCAGCCTCCCAAGGGCGTTCCCCCAGTTTGGGCCCTACAGCTTCACTCCACCCCCGCCACCTCATAGGAAACCATGAACTGGGGGCGACCGGACACCCCGCTCCTGCTGCCTCCAGTGGGCTCTCTGATGAATGCCAGTAGGATTACAGCAGTCACTCCATTTAGAGCACCTGGTTAATACAATGGGAACAGCCCTCCAGTGACTGAGTTTATCTTCCCAACAAAACCAGCACAATGGTTTGGTTAGGATGGGAAGCACAAGGTGTGGAATTAGCCTATGAAAAGTCATGGCCAGGCGTTCCCATCACATCTCTGTGATGACAAGATAATCACTGTCCTGGTGATTGGTCACTGGACAGGAGGGGCAGGCTTGGGTATCCTGGCTGGCCCTTTTGGGAGGAACCAGAGAAGGGATGACTGAGATGGGTCCGGGAGAGCCCCTGCTTGACCACTGCTCTCTGACAGCTCCCAGCCCTGCTGGCTCCCCCGGGACTGTTGTCCAGCCCAGGGCTCCCAGGGGCAGCACCCTCCCTGGGTGTGCCAAGGAATTCAGGCTGCACAGGCCACTGAAGGGCTGTCATGGCAGTGTGCCCTCTTCCCAAGCCTTCCCCATACTCTGCCTCTTCCTAGGGCCAAGGCAGCCTCCAGAGCCCTGCCAAGTCTGGCTGGATCTTGTCTTCTACTGCAAGGGCAGCCTGTCCTGCAGGCCTTTCCAAAGGGGCCCAGTCTGCCCCCCTGCACTTGCCTTTGTCCACAGAAGCCTCCTCTCCTTCCTCAAACATGTTTGTGACTCTGCTGCCTTTCCCTGTGAGTCCAGTACTTGGGGAGGCTCAACAATCCCTTAGTGCCATTGGTGGCATTGGATGTGCCTGGCTCTGTCACAACCCCCTTGGACTTGGGGGACAGTGAGGCCTGGATGGGCAGTCAGCCCCCTGACCCAATGCTGCCTGGACAGGACCCACTGACCTGAGGTCCTTCTGGCTGCAGGTGTGGCCTTTGGGTTATTAAACTAACACCAGTGACTGCCACACGGGCTGGGGCCTCAGCCACAGCTGAGATCCGACTAAACAGGATTCCCAATCCCATGCATCCAGAAATAGAAACAAACCAAAGATGAGAGGGAAATGAGCCATTTTGGAAGGGTGTATGTTTCTAAAATGGAAGGAAAAAGCAAAACAAAGAAGTGAGGAACTGAGACAAGTTGAAAAATATATTTGGAAATCAAGAGTTGTGTTTGTTTTTAAGTGGATGAAGAATTCTGAAATACTGAGCTGGGTCAGGATTGGGAGTGTTGGAGAATGCTTTTTAAAGAAAAATTCAACAGAGGAAATTTATAGATCTTGGTAACTTTATTCAATGATTCATGGATCAGACAGCATCCCATCCAGTAAACAGAAAGGAGCTCCAAGGACCCGTACAAAATAAGGCATTTATAGGCAGAAGGGAGCAGGAAGAGGAAGCTTCTATCAAAGAGTAGATTGTTTCAGGCAAGGTCACCTTTCTATGGGGGACAGAAGGGGTTTATTGGGCAGGTCACCTCACCAGTGCTGACCAGGTAATCCCAGATTGGCTGGTTAAAGCTTACATTCCTGGAAGAAGCTGAAACTGAATTTAGGTTAGGTATTACGTCTCAGTTTGCTGACGTGGGCCTTAGCACAAGTGACTCCATTTTGAGCCTGTTGTTTCTTCCTTTTTTTTTTTTTTTTACACAGTGATTAAAATAACTTTACAGAATTTACCCTGAGGAGGAAGAAATAGCCTCTGTTAGGCTCTGGATGCAGGAATTAAAATGCATTTATTTATGTGGCCCAGCCTGATAGCTGACTATGCTCTTAAGGAACGTGTAAATCTCTGCCACAGATGGCGGGGCGAACGGTGATGATTAAACATTTCATCAGAGGCCTGATAGTTTGTTGTGCATTCATTGTGGCTACAGGAAAGGATGCTGTAACAGATCTTTAAATAGCAAACCTGCGGCTAAATTTCACTTCATCCATCAAAAGCCACTGCTATGCAATGACCTAATTTTAGCTGCTTATCAATTCCCCAGTGCTTGTTAGTTGATGTAACTTTGATCCTCTGATGTTAGATGACTTTTGTGCTGAATATAGCTAGAATTTAATATGAATCATTTGGATGGCTGCCCAGCTCAGCTCAAGTGTGTGTGTGTGTGTGTGCGCACACACATGTATGTGTGTGTGTGTGAGAGAGAGAGAGAGAGAAGGGGGATGCAGTCTGCAGGCTGGGAGGTGGATGACAACACAGATACCAGCTTTCTTAACTGTGAGGCAATCAACTTCCCATCACCAGCATTTCAAGCACTGTGTCCTTGGACTTTCATTTTATTTTCCCTACTAACCAATGAGATTCTTCTCGCTGCAGGCACACATGGGATGCAATGATATTACGCTCCTGCCAAGATCTAATGAGAGTGTCAATAATTGCAAGACATTTTAAATGAATGTTTTCTAAGCAAATCATTGCCTTTTCAAAGAGCTTTTCTTTCTGCTTATGGAAAGAGCAGCTGAGATGCTCCCAGGGAGCAGAGAGCACTTTTGATAGCCCTCCTCCTCTCCCATATTCTGGATTATTAGAGAATGCTTTTTCATCTTGTCTACTGTCAGGTTTTTCATCTGAATTGTGAGATTTCTTTCTGCCATCCTGGCTTTTTAAGGACGTCCAGGTTACACACATCATTCCTGGGTGTGTGTGGGTGCCTTGGGTCTCCTATTTACTTGCCCTGGTTGGTGTAATTTCTTGCCATAAAACAGAGTCACATGGTTTGATCTCCATTTTCTGAATGTTTCAGGTGAAGCTGAAATCCAGGGGGACTGGGGAGATTTCCTGGGATGTATCAGGCTCCTTGGATAGACCTAGCCTGGGGTTGCCAGCCTGGGTCTGCCTTCTCACCCAAGCTGGGGTAGGGGTGGGGGCTCTCTAATTTCTATTAATTTCTTTTTCCTGGATTTAACCACTGCTTGCTTATAACCTCCTCTACCCCAGTTGGAGAGGGAGAGGTGGGGCTATGAAACTTAAATCTGACTTGGCTGCCAGATAACAGTTTGGTGGAGGAAGAAATCAAGACTCCCCTTCCTAGGGATGTATGTGCATTTTAATCTTCCCTGCTATTTCTGTCTGCCCTCATTAAGGGGGCACGTGAAAACAGGTGTGTGCAAATACCATTCTGCCGGAGGAGTTTCTAATGGATATAAGATGTCTTAAAATCCTCAGAGGAAAGTCTCCTTTAAAAAGAGATAATCAGCTGCTGTAATGAAGTGTCTAGAATGAAATCAGCTTAAATATACACACTGACTGTTCAAACCAGTTTCCAGGTAGCTTGACAAATGTTAAAGATGTACTTCCAGAACAATCTGTGGGACAGCCACAGCTAGATAGGAACAGAACATTCCATTTCATACCCTAGCTTCACAGTGACACTTATCGTGTTGTTCCTGCTACTTGTCTGAGTACCGTACCCCCTTCCCTGGGAAAGCAGGGAGGCCTGTGTTTGCCAGCATGTCTATGAGTGTCTGCACAGGGCCAGCTGTATATGAGACTCCATCCTGGGCAAAGCACGCAGTGGGCAGAGTTGGTGGGTTGGGGTCACTTCACAGTTAGAGAAGAGAGTTGCTAGATGTCAGGGCCTCCACCACGAGTGGTTCAGCCAAAACAAGCGGTGGCTGACCTGCTCAGACCCTATCGGTTACAATGCAACGTAAGACTGGGCGTAGTTTAGAGGCATGTGATCAGCTCCACAAGCTGTGTATTAAATAGTGGTAAAAGCACCATAATAATAATTCCAGGAAACTTATAGAACACTTACTACATACTAGACACTCTTTAAAAGCTTTCTAAAGATAGCTACATTTAACCTTCCCAATTATCTTAGAGGGTAAGTATTACTATTGTTCCCACTTCACAAAAGAGTAAACTGAGGCCCAGAGAGGTCAAATACCCAAGGTCACACAGCCAGTACCTGGGAGATTCAGCATTCAAAGCTAGGCAAAGTCCAGATTGTGTGTTTTCTAGCTTATTCTGCCTCTAAAGAACTAGAAATCTCCAGCAAGAGTTCTCTGACTCCTCCAGAAGCAGTCTGCCAACCTCAGCGAAAGTGGTCAGCAATTCTGGCTGTGTGTGGAGGCCCTGGTCAGTTGCTGCTGTTGTCAGTCATGAAGGTGCCTTTGCGACAGGTGCAGAGACATCCAATCCCGGTGCTGATCTGAAGTAGGAGCTTTCAGCATAAAGGTGGTTTCGTTCACAGGTCTTCCCGAGAGCCTTGTATCTAGATGCTGCCAGCACGAATTGATAATACTGCAGTTCATATCTGGCTTGAGTTGGTTATTTCCTTGGGACATTCCCCATGGTCGGCGTAGATGTACAGGCGAAGGAAGCACTGTCAGGATGGGTGGTCTGCCCTGAGGTTCCTGCATGTTAGAGGTCCACAGCCTGGAGTCATATGGAAAGCACCAAATTAATCAGTCTCTGAAACAGTGCCGACAGATACCAGCCCCAGATGGTCCTTCAATCACAGAGTGGCCCAAGAATGGGGAAGGCTCTCCAGGTTGCAGATGCGACTATATGGTGGTGAGCAAAGGATGCAGGATTGTAGAACACCCTGAAATAGAGACCAGAGATGGGTCCATGAATGGAAAATAATCAAGTGCCTGGAGTAAGACATAAAATGGAGGAGGATTTTAGAAGTTCTTTCCAGAAACCCAAGGGAGTGGGGAGCAGAGAGAGGCAAACACCTGTCATGGGTTGAGTTGTATCCTCCAAAATTCATATTCCTAACCCCTAATATCTCAGAATATGACTATATTTGGAGATAAAGCTTTTAAAGTGTGAATTAAATTAAAATGGGGTCGTTAGGGTGGGCCCCAATCTAAGCTACCTGGTGTTCTTATAAAGAAAGCATATTAGGACCCAGACACACACAGAAGGAAGACCACGTGAAGACACAGGGAGAAGACAGTTCTCTACAAGCCAAGGAGAGAGGCCTCAGAGGAAACCAGCCCTGCTGACACTGGGATCTCAGACTTCAGCCTCTAGAACTATGAGAAATAAATGCCTGATGTTTCTGTTACAGCAGCCTGCACTGACCAATACACCGCCCTTCTTACCTCTCCAAGGGCAGCTGGGATCTCTGGAGCTGCCTCTGAGATGGCCCTGACTCAGGTATAAGCTGCACCTTATGTCCCATGCATGCTCCTGGAAAATGAGGCAACACTATATAAAAAGAGAGATAGTGGTCCATTTCCTCTCAAATAAATAAATACTGTGTTCCCAAAGTGCTTGTTCATTTGTTCACTCCTTCAGCAAGTTCCTATAGCTGCAACCCCAGTCCACACACTAAACTTACGCCTCACTGCCACAGCCCTGAACTGTGATCCAAAGATGTGTTATCAGGTGTGTTGAAATAGGGGCAGAGGTGGCGTGCAGAGCAATCTTGGTCAGGAGGACAAAGGTGTCAGCAGGAATTGGGTCCCACTTCCTATGCGGCACAAGGAGCCAGGGAGAGCTAGGGGGCCCTCTGAGAGGAAGGTTGAAGTCCTTCAAGGGGATGTTGGAATAGGTTGGCCCTGAATTTGGCAAAGGGGCTTAATTGTGAGCTGAAATGTGCTGCTGGGGGAGGGGTCCCCCTGCACTTGAAAAGACTTCTCTCCACTCCCAGTTTGGAGCATAACCCCTTTTGGCTCCTACAGCAGCAAGGCCACCTCTAATCTGGGGCTCCCTACCATCTAACCTGAAAGCATGTGACAACTTTGAGTGGGCAAAGGGAAGTGTCATCCACTCAGGGGGGTTCAGGACTGGGGAGGGAAGTCAGGGTGAGTAATCAAGATGAATGGTTTAGACTGAGGCAGAACTGATGGAGTAACTTGAGAACTTGAGTAAGAATAAGAGGAGACCTTCAAAGAGATGAGGTCACGTTGCAAAAGGACTCTATGAAAATAAAATGCATGAATTCTGATTTAAAGCTTCAGTAGATGAATCATAAAAAGAATCACCTTTACTGAGGCCTGAGTGTATCTCTGGTTTGAAAGCTGGAATGGCAAAAACCTCTCACAAAAGAGAGCCAGTGAGAGATTATGAGTGAGAAGATGAGAGGCACCAGAATCAGGATGCCTAACATAAATAGTAGGAATATGGAAAAAAAGAAAGGGGACCGATAGACAAATAGTAACTAAGGAGCCAGTGCAAGAAGATGACACATTGCTGAAGAAACACCTGACTTTGCATATTCAGTGGTCTCACTGAGTCTCAAGCACAATGAACAAAACAAGACACATCTTTGAGCATATTCCAGAGAATTTCCTGATAAAATAAAATAAGCATTCAGGAACAAAGTTTAAGCATGTAATATACCAGAAGAAAAGATGAAGTTAGCATTAGATGTTTCATCAATAACATTGGAAAATAGAAGATAATAATTAAGGAAAAAGCCTCTATTATCCGAGTAAATTATATTGAGAAAAAAATTGGAATTCATATTCCAGAACAAAATAGTGTCACTTTGGACACAGAGGGCCTTAAAAATATAACCATGTATCAATACTTTATCTGAGAATAATATGAAGAAAACACTTGAATCAAGCTAGAGAAGATGAAGAGTTCTGGGCCTCTGTGAACAATGTCTTGTACTACAGACATCTAAGTGGATACCTTGAGTCACAGGAAAGTGAGCATGTAAATGTTAACTAAGGATTCTTGAGACAGAACACTCATTCTAGAAGAGAAAGCATAATAAGAATCTGCTATTTAAAATATTTACAATATTAAATATTTCATCAAAACCAAGGAGTCAAGGTTGGATGTTTGTGTGTGGTGGTTGGAAGGAGACTTGAGGTGTGGAGAGAAGGGGAAGAAAAGCATTGCAGGTGATCATGAGAAGGGTAGTGACACAGCTGAGGACTCATACACTACCATGGATGGGTGGGTGGAGGATGGGCAAGTCAAGTGCTTGGGAGGGGATAGTGTTGTCATAATTAATGTCAATATGTTAATAGAGATACAGTGGGTGTGATGGTTAATTTTATTTAACTTAACTGCACCCTAGGGTGCCCAGATAATTGGTCAAACATGATTCTGGGTGTTTTCTGTGACTATTTTTGGACAAGATTAACATTTGAATCGACAGACTGAGTAAAGCAGATTGCCCTCCCCAACGTGGGTGGGCCTCAGCCAATCAGTTGAAGACCTGAATAGCACGAAAAACACTGAGCTCCCTGAGTAACAGGGAATTCCTCCTGCCTGGATTGCCTTTAAGCATTGGCTTTGCTTCACATTAAGGACCCCAAATGTGTACCTCCTAGGTAAGACACTCCTAAATAGCTGATCCACAAAAACTGTGAGATAATAAATGTTTATTGTTGCTTTCAGTCCCGAAGTTTTGGGGTAATATGTTAGAAAGCAACTAAGCAACTAATACATATGGATATGTGAATATTGCTAGGGGCCTAAGTCCGTCTGATGCCCAACGTGTCATCAAACCCAACTCCAAAGGTGCAAAATTTGTTAAATTGTCCACTATTAAAACTTGTGGGTATGAGAAATTATATCTTACAGTTGTATTAGCATGTTTTGTAAATGGCATGAAAATTTCCCCTTTTTCTAATTTTGTTAAAGAAAGCTATATCCAGATCAGAAGAAAGAATCCCTGGTTCAACCCCAGGTTGGATAAACAAGGAAGGATTTAAATTGTGGACAGCCAACATGTGGTCTAGCGTGACCTGGTGGGTTACTAAAGTAACTGCCCATGTTAGTCTGGGATGAGCTTTGGTTGATTACATTGGCTAGCTGTGACTTAACCAGGAGACTTATCCAGGCAGTCTCAACCTTGAGATACACTATGGAAAAGCCACATGAAGGACCCACAAAGAAACAGGAGACAAGCTGATGCAAGCTTTCAAGTGTTATCAAAAGGAGGAAGGAAGAGGCTCTCAAATTCTCAGCTGTGTGAATGGATCAAAACTTTATGGGGTGCTATAAAACAAGAGCTATTGGTGAAATGGCTTAAATAATGTGAATTAGTAATGTCCTTGGCAACTGGAGCAACCTTTATTGCTTGAGATGGTTTTGGCTTGGTTCCTCATGTAGTGGAGAATGAAGAGATCTATGTAGAATTCAACAGCAGAAACAGTTCCAGGCTTTGAAAATGGTATTTCTATACATTTTGAGGATCAATATTAGAACCTTTCTAATACATAAAAAATGATGTTTGTGCCTGTTAAGTAGCCATTTTTTCACTGAATCCCTGGCTTCTAAAATCATTAAAAAATTTTTTTCTCCTGTTACTTACTGTGTATTAACATTCAGTAAAATTTTGTCTTTATGTTTGAACATGATGTTGGAATTCTTTCAATTCATGACATTTTCTGTGTATTTTGTTCTGCCTTTGGAAACTGTTTTCACCTTGAGATAATTGTAAATTCACACGCAGTTGTAAGAAATAATAGAGAGATCCCACGTACCTTTTATCCAGGTTCCCCAATTGTAACATCTTGCAAACCTATAGTACAATATCACAGCCAGGATGTTGATATTGATGCAGTAAAGATGCAGGACACTTCCATCACCACCTGGATCCCTCATGTCGCTCTTTTATAGCCACACTCACTTCCCTTCCTCCCTACCTCCCCTGCTTTAACTCCTGGCATGCACTAGTCTATTCTCCATTTCTATGACTTTGTCATTTTTAGAATGTTATGTAAATGGAATCATACAGTATGTAACCTTTGGGGATTGGCTCTTTTCACTCAGCATAATTTCCTAGAGATTCATCCAAGTTCTTGCATGGGTCAATAGTTCCTTCCTGTTTACTCCTGAGTGGTATACCATGGTATGGATGGACCACAGCTCAACTCTTCATCCTTGATGGCCATTTGGGTATTTATTTATTACAAACAAAGCTGCTGTGAATATTTGTGTACAGGTTTTTGTGCGGACCTGTTTTTGTTTCTCTGGAATAAATGCCCATGTATGCAATTGCTGGGTTGTATGATAATTTTATGTTTAGTTTTGTATGTAACTGCCAAACTGTTTTCCAGGGTGGCTGTACCATCGTCCATTCATTCTCACCAGCAATGTATGAGTGTTCCAGCAACCTCCGATCCTCTTGAACGTTTGGTGTCATCACTACTTTTTATTTTAGCCATTCTGATAGGTATGAAGCGATTGTGATTCAATTTGCACTTCCGTAGTGGCTAATAATACTGAACATCTTTTTCTGTGTTTATTTGTGGCTAGCATGTCCTCTGGTGAAATGTCTCATATCTTTTGCCCATTTTCTAATTGGATTGTTTTTTCTTTGTTGTTGAGTTTTGAGAGCTTTTATTATACTCTAAATACAAGTCTTTTGTTGGATAGATGGATGGGTGGATGGTTTGCAACTATTTTTTTCTCAAAACTCTAGCTTGCCTTTTCATCCTCTCTGCAAGATCTTTTGTAGAGTGAAAGTTTTTAATTTTGATGAAGCTCAGCTCATCAACTTTTTCTTTCAAGGGCAATACTTTTGTTGTCATGTCTAAGACCTATTTGCTTAGTCCGAGATCCTATAGATTTTCTCCTACATTTTTTTTCTGTTTCATAGTTTTAAGTTTCACATTTGAGTCCGTGATCCATCTTGAGCTAATGTTTGTAGGAGGTGTAAAGTTTAAGTACTGTATGATTTTCAGTGTGAGGCTATGACTGTATCTGTAACATTTTTATACCTAAAATATAATTCGTAATAACAAAAGCTATGCTTCACTCCTATGGCCATGAGCACATCATTGGTTACCCCATATTGTCTGCACTGACATCAAGTGTAGATTTTTTTGCTTCTTTGATTTCAGACAACATCTCTTTGTTCTGAATTGTGCTGGGCCTGTCACTTTTGCAGACTAAACATTGGAATTTCAACTTCACAGTCGATAGGGTCACAACCAGTTGCCGCCTCTGAATCTGCATTCCTATTATTGGTATGTTTTTCTGCTAGTCTATATTTTGAATGATTTGAAATTGATCTCTTCATATGTATTTAGCCCATTCTCATGTGCTAACTTTTGTTTGCTTGTCTATCCTTAATTCTTAAAAACATAACAACCAAGAAATTCACAAGAAGCAGAGGATAAAGAATCTTCCTTAACTGGAAGCTTGAATCTTAGTTTGGTTTTCTGCACAAGCGGAATCTGAGTTAAAAACTTGGGTACAAGTTTATTACTGAACAAAAACTTGGTTCCACTTGCCTGCGCCCAGTAAAGCCAATCTACTGACACTGGGTTGTGGTAAAGGAAAGTGCAACATTTATAGCAGGGCACCAAGCAAGGAGTCCAGGGCAATTAGTGCTCAAAATATCCGAACTCCCCGATGAGTTTTAGCAAAGCATTTTTTAAGGGCCAGGTGAGGGAGGGGCATGTGATAAGCTCCTGCACAATTCTCTGATTGGCTGATGGTGAGGTAATGGGGCAGTGTCACTGGGGTTAACTTACGCATCCTTAGGCGCCAGTAGGTCTGGGGGCTACGTGCTCAAGATCATCAAGTAGTTAATTTTTTCTGTTTAGTGGGGGTTTTAGCATCTGTAAAACAACTCAGGAAATGTGCATCACATACTATTATCTAGGTACTTCAGAGAGGAGCTAAAGCAGAAGATATGGGGGAGGGGTCTGTCCCAGGAAGGCCCCATAGGGTTACAAGTTCCTTGGGTGGTGACCCCCTGGAAGCGCAAGTGAAGGAGAGGGAAAAGGGAGAAGGAAAAGCCTTTCTTAATGGGATGAATGATTAGGTGAGTGCTGTGGTGATGGGGACCCTCTGCTGAACCCTGCTGAATGTGCCTAAAGATTGCCCCAGTGATGGACAGGAAAGGTGGGCTGCTCATCCACCAGTGCCGTCCCTGTTTGGCTGAGGGTTGCTCCTGGACCGTTCCCAGCATGTGGACTGAGCAGCTTCTGCGTGTGGGAGGCAGCTATACAGAGAGCCAGAGAGACATGGTGACTGGAGGTGGCTGCAGCAGCATCCCTGCCAGTACTGTCACAACTGTGAAGTAGAAGTGCTTGATATCCACATGGTCACTTATTGGGGAAGGTGAAGGACATGCTGCCTCTTGAGAGCCTTTCCCATTTCTACTTTAAGTAATTACTGTGAATGCAACAAATCTCATAAGGTCCTACATTCTGACCTTTTTGATGCTTTCCTTTTCAGACCACCATAGATGGCTATATAGATTCCAGAGCCTTTGGTGCAACAGAAACGCAGGAGCCCTCCATCTCCAGCTCTCATCCCAGGTAGTCCAGATGTCCTCTGATACAGGCTGCAGGGAGGGATAATTCCAGTTCTCTGCTGGGCTTGTTTTCTCTAACTGTAGTCAGTGGCTGACCTGCCTGGAATCATGGCATGTTCTTGGTTCCAACCCCCAGATCATCTGATGCTGCAGATCTAGGATGGCACCTGCCATGTAATAAATGGCCCAGGTGATTCTTGAGCACACCAGAGCAGAAACAGATGAACCTAACTGAAGAAACAGGTAAACCATGGACCCAAACTTTAGATGTATCTTGTAGGTTTTTGTTTTTATTTTTACCCAAATATAGGTAGATTCCAGGTGAGAGTACAGATATCCAACCTCTAAGCAACAACACAGGAGTCATACGGTAACAACTGGGTCATACAGGACTAGTGGCTGGAGCCACAGAGTGGCTGCCCCTCTAGGCATAGCAGTGGGGTTCAGTTTGCTAACCATCTGCCCATCGTTTTGCACTGAATCTCCTCTCACTTACAGAACCTTCTGGGCCTCTGTAAGCATATACGTGTCCAGCCCCTGGAGGCAGCTGTTGGTCAACTAGCTCTTCCCTTGTCCTGCCCATTCTAGTTGGGGAAGACCTCCTGTCTCGCTGGATGGTGACCCAACAGGAGTGACACCAACAGAGGCAAAGGCCCTGTGTTGCTCCGCTGGCTTAGCCCATCCCAAGGATTTCCAAACACACCTAAAACACAAAAGACAAAAGATGAGAAAGAGCTATTCACAAAGAATGCAGAGTAATAGCCCCGTGTTTGGGGTGGGAATTGGGAGAGGCGAGGATTGAATATTGCGTTGTTGTTATTGTTTTGTTCTTAGAAGGAAAAATATTCCAAACGTCCATGCATGGAGCATTTTATTTTATGGCAACAAGAGGCCAAAGCTTCAGTTTTGCTTCTTAGCAGTTTCTTTAAATGTTATAAAACATGTCACCTTGTGGGTTCATTAGCTGTTTCTTTTCCTTATCAGATTGAAATACAGCAAAGACTCTAACAATATTCTAAATTCCTGGCAAAGAACCTCAGGTCCATCAGGAACAGCTAAATGTCCTCTGCTCAAAGCCTCCTTGAAATGTCAAGTGCTCTTGTGACTTTATGGAAGTGGCACAAAAGTAACATTTCAAGCTTTGAGGACTTATTTCACTCCCAAGAGAGGGATGCTGCCAGGCAAATGCACTCTTTCTGTTGATTGGATCTGCACATAATGTCACGTACCTTCCATCACAGTATCATAGAGTTTCATTTGTAGGGCAGCTACCTTGTCTCAGAGCACTGCCATCCAGCACAGTGCATCTCCGTGGGGACATTTATTTATTTATTTATTATAAATGTATTTATTTATTTATTTATTGGCTGTGTTGGGTCTTCACTGCCGCACTCAGGCTTTCTCTAGTTGTGGCGAGCGGGGACTACTCTTTGTTGTGGTGTGTGGGCTTCTCATTGTGGCGGCTTCTTTCCATTGCAGAGCACGGGCTCCAAGCGCGTGGGCTTCAGTAATTGTGCCACATGGGCTCAGTAGTTGTGGCCCACGGGCTTAGTTGCTCTGTGGCATGTGGGATCTTCCTGGACCAGGGGTTGAACCCGTGTCCTCTGCATTGGCAGATGGATTCTTAACTACTGTGCTACCAGGGAAGCCCTCTATGGGGGACATTTAATGAGTGGCTATTGAAATGACCTCAGAATGATCAGACTGTAACAGTAATGCCAGTCCTTGGTGGAGCAAGGTCTTCCCAGACCTCACCTGTGGTTAGTGATAAGTGGTGGTCTGCAAGGCAGTGATCTCTCTCCAACCCAGTGGATCCTCATGAAAGTCATACATGACCTTAAAAGCTCTGCAGCATATTTGCAATAGACCTGAACATCTGCATCTGCCCATTTCAAAGGGCAGGGGGCCGTGGTGGGGGTCGGAGCTTAAATCTTCCTTTGGAACAGTCCCCTTATGTAAAAGTACTGGAGAATGCTGGCTCTACCTGTTTTTTACCTGCTCTGAAAATTCCTGCTTGTACTCCTCCTAAATGTTTCAAAATCCAAAGAGTACCTACCCTCTGGCTTTAAGATGAAACACTGAAAATAAGAGGGAATTTAAGAACTATGTCAGGAATCTCAGTGTAGATTTAGGGTCTAGAAATCAAGTTCCAGGACACTACAGGTAACTGTGCGGAGCATGGATGCCTGAATCCACATTGCAGTGCTCTGCGCTCACCTATGCTTCTGTTCCATTGCCCTCATCAGTTTGGAGCTTTACCTCTGTGCGGAAATCATGTTAGGTTCTTTCTTCTTCTTGAGTGTAGGATTTGCTTCCGTCCTGCACTCGCCCCCTGCTTCGGCAGGTGGCAGCTGATGTGGCCTCAGAGGGTCTCCTTCAGCGATACCTCTGCACCATTTGACCCTCACGGGCAGGCTGCACTTGTGTTTCTTTCCCATTACCAGGATCACTGGGGATCCATGACGACCCAGTGTCCAATTTTCTGTTCACTGTTCTTTCCTTTGGAAAGCTGTCCTGGAAATGGACTAACTTTTCCAAGAAAGCCTGTCATGTATGTTTACAGACTTTTAGTTTTGTTCAATTTCCTGCCACCAGTGACAGATCTGGGACTGTCAAAGCAGGCTGCTGGGAATTCCCCAAGATCAGAGACAGACCTGCTTCTTAAATCTCTTCCTAGAATACACAACAGAACCCTATTTTTCTTCCACATGTTCCTATATCCCCAGAACTTCCTGCTCAAAACAAACTGCAAGATAGTCTATTTACATGTATATGGACTCTCCCACATGGAATGAAAACCAGTGCATTTTCCCCAGGAGATTCTTGCAAGGCCTTTGTTAAACTCCCTCACACTTTTCCAAAATCCTTTGTGGGACACCACAGGGGAGAAAGAGAGAAAGGGGTTGTGATGGTTAATATTACTCGCTAACTTGGCTGGGTCTATGTGCCCAGATATTCTGGGTGTTTTGTATGAGGGTGGTTTTTGGAAGAGATGAACACTTAAGTTGGTGGACCTCCAGTAAAGCAGATTGCCCTCCATAATGTGGTGGGCCTCATCTCATCAGCTGAAGGACTGACTAGAACAAAAGACTGAACTCCCCAAAGGAAGAAGGGAGTCTGCCAGCAGATGGCCTTTGGACTTGAACTGCAACATTGGTTCTTCCTTGGGTCTCCTGTCTGCTGACTACCATGCAGATTTTGGACTCACCAGTCTCCATAAGTGCTTGAGCCAATTCCTTACCATAAATCTCTCTCTTTCTACTATGGACCCCCATCCTGTTGGCTCTCTTTCTCCAGAGGATCCTGACTAGTGCAGGGGTAGATGAGGGGCAAGTGATAGAAGTAGATTATGCTCCTCTGCAGCAGAGGGGTAGGCAACACACCATTTCTCCCAACTCCTGCAGGGTCTGGGGAAGGAATGTGTAGGTAGAACTTCACATGACAGGTTTACCAGATCTTTGCTAAAATTAAACATAGAGCCAGTCATTTGATGCCTTGTAATTAAAAATTAAAAAATTAGGAAGAGGGCTTCCCTGGTCAGGCAGTGGTTAAGAATCTGCCTGCCAATGCAGGGGACATGGATTCAATCCCTGGGCTGTGAAGATCCCACATGCCGTGGAGCAACTTAGCCTGTGCACCACAATTACTGAGCCTGCACTCTAGAGCTCACAAGCCACAACTATTGGGCCCATGTGCCACAACTACCAAAACCCATGTGCCTAGAGCCTGTGCTCCTCAACAAGAGAAGCCACCACAATGAGAAGCCCGTGCACCACAATGAAGAGTAGCCCTCACTCGCCGCAACTAGAGAAAGCCCGTGTGCAGCAACAAAGACCCAACTCAGCTAATTAATTAATTAATTAATTAAAAAATAAAAATAAAACCTTAGGAAGAGATGATTGCAAATGCAAAGTGATATCCTCGACTGCATCCTGGAACAGAAAAAGAACATTAGTGGGAATAACCGATGAACTCAGAATGAAGCCTAGAGTTTAGTTAATATTTATGTTTCTCTCTTAGCTTTGACAAGTGCATTATGGTTATGTGAGATTTTCCCAATAGGGGAAGCTGGGTGAAGAGTGCTCGAGAACTCTCTGTACCATCTTTGCAACTCTTCTGCAAACACAAAATCACTCCAGAATTAAACGTTTATTTAAGAAAAATAGGAGACAAATGGGAGTCCATAGAAGATGATGGTCAAATTTTATCAGGAGTGACATTACTGCAGGTGATACTGTTATCTTTCAACTTATGACAAAGTGTTAGCATTAGATTGCTCACTTACATAGTTGTTGTATCTTGGCCAGTTAATAGGAATGAAATGTGATTGTAAATTAAGACAATATGGAATCATCATGTTTTAGAAATCAACCATGAAGAGCTAATTAACCAGATGTAACTGATTAGGTCCAGTGTTAATGAACAGAGATGTGAGTGAGGCAGGTACCAGCATTCTTGGCAACTCTTAGGGTCTGGGTGGGCATTTGGAAATGGCTGGCATGACCACTTTGGGTAACTATAACCCATCATTTCCTTCTGTGACCATGAGGGCTGCTCAGAGGTGCACAGGCCAGCCTGGCTTCTCAGATTCCTTAGGAGAGCCCTGGAGCCCTAGAGTGTCACCCCTCTCTGTCTGAGAGCTATTTTTCTGAACTGATAAGATAAAATGCTTTTGGAATATAACAAATATATAACAAATACATCTGGTCCACGTGAAATTTCCCTACACCCTGCCATCTACCAATTAATTTTGCTGGTCTTTTTCCTTCCAAACTCCACGCAGGGGGCTCTCCTGCTATACTGCCCTCCACTCATTTTTTAATCGTTAATTTAATCGTATTTAAAAATTTCCCCAGGCTCAAAAGCAGCTTTCTCTCCCACATCCACTTCCCTGAGCCTCACTCCCCGGAGTTAACCCTTTTCAGCTTTTTACTGCCTCAGTTGGTATCTGCCTTCATACTTCTCCATATTTCTGATACTACTATTTCTTGACTTTTGGGTTTTAGACATTATCTATGGGTCAACTACTTTGGAAAGTGAGGATTAAGCTCCTAACAGATTGACAGAATAATTCTGACAGCAGCAATCACGTATTTTGACATGACTGTAATTATGTAAATTATTGTTCACAGATGAGTCATATGGCATGCAATGACTACATTCTCTTCCTTGTATAACTTCTGAATTGCCAAGGAATAAATAATTGCCCCATTCTATTTTAAAAATTGTTTAATTTCGATGTGCTTATTGCTCACTCATTTTTGAATTTTCCACTAGACCTGTAAATTTTTTACTCACTATTTTTAAACCCTCCCATCTATTTCTTGAAAACCCTCTTCTTCCTCTGGCTCCATCTGGCCTGATTGGTGTCCAGACCTGCTGCCCCTTGTCATCCTGGGGCCTCGTCCCATCATCAGTTTAGGGGTTGCATTTGCATTTCTCCTGTGGTGAATCCCCACTTTCCTATATGCCAAGTTCTCCTCTTTTGCTGGTTTCCTCTTTTTGCGGTACTCCTGCTCCAATAGGCTCTTGAGAAAAGTCCCTTTGAAGTAAAACACAGTATCTGTATATCTATTCTTTTTCAGATTCTTTTCCCATATAGGTTATTATAAAATAATGAATATAGTTCCCTGTGCTATACAGTAGGTCCTTGTTGTTTAGCTATTTTATATATGGTAGTGTGTATCTGTCAATCCCAAACTCCTAATTTATCCTGCCCTACCCCCCACCTTCCCCTTTGATAACCCTACATTTGGTAAAACACTGCATCTGAAGATACCTTCATTCAAAACGATAGTTTGTCTACATGTAACATTGTGGGTTGAAAATAATTTTCCCGTAGAGACTCCAAAACATTGCTCCTTTGTCACTGAGATTCCACTGTGGTATCGAGAAGCCCCCAGTGGCATGTAGGATCTTTCCCTGTGCCGTGATACCCCATGACCTGCTGCAGCTTTGAACGTGTTCCATCTCGTGTGCTGGGATTTCAGGGGGCGCTGTCAGCCTGGGGACTCACTTTCTTGAATTAGTTCATTGATGATTTCTTCCCCTTGGTCTTCTGTTTTCATTCTGGACTTCCTGTCATTTGGATGTTGTGTCTGACCCGCTCACTGTCTCCTCTCTTCTCCGCTGTTTCCCACGTCTGCTCTTCTGGTCTGCTTTCCGGGAGGGTTGCTCCACATTTTCTTTCAATCCTTCTATTGACTTTTTCATTTTTGTATATATTTTTAATTTCCTGATTTTATTACCTGAATATCCCGTTTTTGATCTTTTCCTGTTTCTGTGCATGTGATACAGTGTTTCAATTCTTATTGCCGCCTAACGAACCACCTCAAAATGAGTGGTACCAGTGACTTCTGGGCAGGGATGCCTCAAAGGCTGGCTGAGTGGGACAGTGGACCAGAATGTCATCACGAGGACCCCCATGTGGCTCGGGCTGCTCACAGTGTGGTGGTTGGGTTTGGAGAGGGAGGGTCCTGACCGAGTGAGGGAACATCCAGGAGAGCCAGGTGGAAGCCGTGCAGACCTCAGCAGCCCAGGAAATCCTGTGGGATCACCATGACTACATGTGCTGCAGGGAGACGGGATTGGAGATGGAAGAGGAGGAACAGTAGATGCTGGGGAGGCTGCAACAGGCCCGGCGGGAGATGATGGAGGCCTGGGCAGAGTACAGGGTGGATACAAGGTGTGTTTTGAAATAAAAAGGTAGAACTAACAGGACAACGTGAGATTTGAATCTATGTGGAGGCAGAGGGAAGGATCTGGGTTGAGGATGAGTGCTTGAGCCACGGACCAAGATGGAACAATTAGGAGGGAGCATATGGAAGCCTGGGGGGAATGAAGACTCCTTTTGGCCACACAAAGTATGGGATTCTTGTTGGATCTTCAAGGAAGTCAAGAAGGCAGCTGAGTATGTGTGTGGTGCTCAGTGGAGAGGTTAGCATCTAGAGTTGTTGAGCCTTAGATGACGTTTAGGACAAGGACCTGGACGTCACCCCTGGGGAGCCACACACAGCCTGGAAGGACAGGCAGAGAGGAGGAGGAGCAAGAGGACATAAGACTGACGCAGGAGGACAGGAGAGTGTGTTATCTTGGGGTCAAGACAGGCCCTAATGCTCCTGAGAGAGGAGGCAACTCAGAGAGCAGCCTCTGTCTTTGTCAAACTGAAGGTCAGGGGGAGGGTCTCAGTGAACTTAGCGATTCCAGGGGTGGGGGTGGGGGGAGGGACACATAAAGTTGGGAGGGGGCCCAGCAGAAACTAGAAGGCAGGAAAGTGCAGATGGCGTCTATAGACAGCATTTTGGGTTTTGGGATGGGGAACAGGGAAATGAGGCTATTGATGGAGGGGGATGTGGAGTCAAGAAAAAATTAAGACTGATGTGTTAGAGAATGTTTTCTTGCTGTTGGAAGTATCTGGTAGAGGGGGAAAATAATGTTTCTGGGTAAAAAGAGAAGTTTCTGAGAAGGGGGAGGGGTGCGTCCAGCACCCGGGGAGGTGTGCTCTGGCCGAGGAGCAGGGCTGTCATCCACGGTCCCAGAAACAAGCAGGTCAGAGACTGGAGGGATGGCAAGGGAGTCCCTGCCTTCTTGCTTTTACTTTCTCCCTGAAGAAGAAGGTGTGTGTGTGTGTGTGTGTGTGTACATGTGTGTGTGAAGGAACAGAGCAGGCTATGGGAAAGCACAGCTTTGGTGAGTGGGAGAGTTAGCCCTGCAGGAAAGGGGAGTAAGTGTCCTGGGCTGGTTGGATGCCCTTGTTGGATCTCATGGTCTCATGTGAGCCCCTCACCACAGTGGACTGGTCACCTCCAAAGCTCGCCCATCACCTTACAGCGGCTCTGTGGTCCCAGCAGAGGGTGGGGACCAGGGTCGGGGATCAGAGGGTGCAGGGGCAGAAAGCACCAGGCCGGGATGGAATAGGCCCTAGACAGCAAGATGGGGACGGCAGGCAGAAGGAGGAGGGGGCCGGGGCAGTGAGTCAGTGCCCAGAGGAGAGGGGAGGGGAGGCCGAGATTGAGTGGAAAGGGAGTGGATGTTCCTGGGGAAGAGAATGTACCTAGGCTTCTATTTATTTTTATTTTGGACACAGTTCCACAATGAGTACCACTGAAGAACTCTGTGTTCTGGTTCTAGCTGTGCTGCCTTTCTTTTCTCTTTTCGACGTGTTCTCTTGTGAGCCGAGGGAGCCCGCTGAACTGTGGTGCTTTGCAGATGGAGACACGGACACACAAAGCAGACGGTGTGCATCCTGCCGGGAGCCGGGACCTCCGACCCCCGGGGGCTGGATGTGACGACGCAGGCTTTATTTGTTTACTGTGATTTTCTACTGGAAACTGCCCTGCCCTGTCCTAGGGAGAGAGCTGGGGCTTGTCTTGGAGAATGGATCTTGACTTTGCTCTGGAGAGTTGAGGAAATGACCCAGACACAGACATTTTTAACTGGACCTGAAAGATGCTACTTACCTGTGCATGTTGGTTCTGTGTGCTCAGGGTGAGAAGCTCAGGGTGGAAGAAGGGTTTTGTCTTTCTGGTCCAAAAATTCAAGGGCTTTCCTAGAGGAGAGCTCTGCCCTGCTTCTCTTTTCTCCTCCTCCTTGAGGTTTGGGCCTGAGCACCCTGAAATCTCAGGCTCCAGGTCTTCAGACAGGTTAAGCTGGACCTGCAGAGTGATGCTGAGAATCCCACAATGCCACAGCCTCACTGCCTATGGAGCTCCTGGTGGAGCTGCCCTGACTGTGTTGTCACTAGGAATGAGGCCCCAGGAGGGAAGGGAGGCCTGGACACTGGAGAGGGGACCAGTCAAAAGGGAGTCCTATGGGAGGTGGTTGGACTGGGACACTGCTGGCTGGTAGCTTGAATGAAGAGGGCCACCAGACTAGAGGAGATGGGCCTCTTCAGGGCAGGGGCAGCTTCCCTCCTGGAGGTGGGATGCTGTCGGTCATCTGGGTACCCCAGCTAAGGTTGCATGCACGTAGCTGCAGCCCAGTATTCGCTGTGCTTTGAGGAATTAGAGGTGGGCTTCATCCAGGCCTTGGGTGGTCCTGGGAGGAGCTGGGAGAGTTCTGTGACACAAAGGGATGGATGGAGAAGCCCAGGGCAAGTGGCGCCAGGACCAATGTGGCCCGACAGCTCTCTGTGGACAGGCTCGGAAATCAAAGGTGGCCCCTGGACACAGCCCCAAACTTCCTGCAGGATTTAGGCAGGTCCAGGAGCCTGAACCCTTGGGGGTCAGGCTGCGTACATGCAGGGAGCGCTTGGACCCATCTGTGAAGACCTTCGGGCCGGGGGTGTGCTCTGCCCATGGCCGCCCTGGGGAAGGCACCATGCTTTTCCTCAGGGGCCACCATGCTTTTGTGTCTCCAGGGGTCAAGATTGGAGCTAGATGAAGAAAAAAGAAACAAACCCCCAAATGCTGTTAATTCCACGCTTTGTTGGCAATTCAGGGAAAAAGTAAGCTGTGGGGAGTCGAGCTGGTTTGGTGTGGGGGCAGGGAAGCAGCACAAGGCTGGCACTTCAATCAGGGCACAAACACCAGAGAGAAAAATAAACACTTTAGAAGGCACTTGACCTTTTAAATGCTGAGCTCTAAAAATAGAGACAGAGGGTAGGGATGCTTTTCCAGAGGCAAAGATGAAGCTGGGCTGCTCTCCCTGACATCAGCCCTGTCACCTGTACCTGGTGAGCAGCCCGGGTACCTGGCTGGGAGGGCGGTGCGCTCTCCTCTTGACTAGAGGAGCGGAGGCTGGGGACCTCCGATGAGAGCAACCTGTGCTTGGTTTCACTTCATCGCTTTCCTGCATCACTGTGTGAATCTCCTTCCTTCCTTACGTTTTAGCAGGAAGCTTATTCTCCAGGTTAGGAGACAAGAGTCGCTTGCCCAGTTGGCCCTCATCACAGCACCAATATTTCCTTTAAACCTCTTTCAAGTATTTGGTCAGAGCCTCGAGATTTTGGGGGGCCGTGTCCGAGGCCCCACATCCAGAGCACTTGCTTGGCCCGGGGAGGAAAAGGCAGGGCAGGGGTGATGTCTTTCTGTGGCCATCCTTCCTCTGCAGTAATTTCTCATCTCTCGTGAAGAGCTGCCCACGTGTGTCTAGTCGGGCCGGACATTAGTGACAAAATCAGTCCTCAAAAGTGCAGCCAGCCCACAGTCACGCGGGCATCGTGGTGAGACAGCCTTTTGTAAAGATTTCTGAGCACAAGCTTTCCTTTCAGTCGTAATTGTAGCGCATTTTAATAGGAAAGTTCTGTCTGAAAACATGCCAACTGGAAATCAGATTATGTGGAGGGGATAAAAATAGCCCTGCCCTGCTACTCAGCACAAGGCAGCCTGTCTTTGTCCTCCTATCTCAAGAGGGAGGGTGGGGGGAAGGGGGCAGGGTGGGAGAGTCAAATTTGCGGGGACTTCATCACCCTCCTGCCTTCTCCCTGGAGCAGTGGGTCAAAGGCCATTTGTCTTTCCTCCCTTTTTCTCCAGGTAATGTAAAAGTGATTGGACTCAGCTTATTTTTACCCCCTGAGAGGAAGGGAGACCCAATTGGCTTTTGGTCCCTAAGGCCCTCCAGGGAAGGGAGGAGGCTGGACATGTGTCTGTCAAGGGGACAGTTTTAATCCATCCTCATCCCCCCCTTCCCCTCCCTTGACCACGCTAGGATTTTGAACTCGGGACATAGAAGCAGGTCAGTCTAGAGGTTCTTCAGGATCATGTATAGAACCCAGGGGGTCAATGTCCACATTTGCTTGTAGCTGTCTTTGCTGACTTTGTTTGAGGCACCATCCGTCACGGGCTGGAAACAACTGCCTTTGTCCTCATGACTGGTTTCTGCGCCGTGGACTGACCCCACCAGCTGCTGACTCCCTGTCCTCATCCAGGAGGCCCAGATCCAAACACCGCTTAGCTGCCTCCTCTGTTCACAGGGCCAACATAGGAGGTGAGAAATCCGATTTCTGAGTCAGTCATCTAATGCAAGAAACCTAGAGAGCAGGTGAAAACCCTTTCTCAAAGTCTGCGGACAAATGGAACCCTTCTGTTCCATGAGCTGAGCTGGGCGCTCTTCATTCACTAGCGTCCTCAGATGGGCTTCTCTCTGTGCAGGTCTGGGAGACTGGCAGGAGGTCTGTCAAGTGGATGGCGAACTTCTGACCCCAGGAGCTGCGTCTGCATCTGCGGACAGTGCCCTCAGGGAGGAACGGCTCAGCTGCCTGCAGCCCCAGGCCAGGGGGAGGCTGACTCCCTGATGTTGGCCGTTACTTACAACTTAGACCTTTCTCCGCGTAGACACTGGTGGTGCCCTCCCAGGGAAAGCCTTGGGCCTGGCCAAGAAACAGGGGTGCAGCCCAGAAAGCAAACTGGCAGCTCTGAAACAGGGGAGGGCTTGGGATAAAATGTGATCCCAGAGTTAACAGACCGCGCCTATTTGCATCTCACCCTTGACTGAGAGTTTTTGTAGATCCGCCAGGCTGCTAGTTTGGATGGCATTTAGTTCAGCCAACACACAGTTGAATTGATTCCCTTTCCCCCTCTTCTGCTGACAGAATAAACCAGTGTCCTGGCACAGGGGTCTTAGCTGGTGCAATGTAGCCTTTGGTGGCTTGGTGCAGCCCCTAGATGCCTGGTCAGAGTGATGCTTTTGATAGATGAAGTCGATAGGATGGGCAGACTGGACTTTCCAAAGGTGCTGGACAAAGCCCCCAGGCCACACACTTCTCTTCAGTCACCTTGTCACTTGCCCTCAAGCTGGGGCGGAGGGGTGGGGGGGGTGGGGCTCTGTTTCTCCACTCCCTCAAATCTGGGCAGCCTTGAAAATACCAGGTCCAACAGCATAAGGTGGAAGTGATGCCATCCCGAACCTTCATCTTCTTCTGCTTGGAAAGCAGCTTGCGTAGGAAGTCTGATGGCTCAGAGACTGTGGTGCTGTGGGAGGCCAAGAGGAGGCAGCGGCTGGGGGAAGAGGCATCCGTGAGGGCACCCGAAAGCCCCCCAGCCTAGCCCACACCCCATGGGTCAGACCCGACTGTCCAGCTGAGCCTCCCTCAATCTCCTGACCACAGAATTGTCCGCAAAAGAAAACGGTTGTTTTAGGCCACTCGGATGGTTTGGTTTTTGTTTATTTTGGGGGAGGGGTGCTGTTACTCAGCAGTAGAAAACCAGATCATGGATTACCAAGGAAATTAATTGTATTAAAATCCAGGTCATCGTGGTTAGTTTTATGTGTTAACTTGACAGGACTCCGGGTGCCCAGATTGTTTGGTCAGTCATAAGTCTGGGTGTGTCTGTGGTGGTGTTTTTGAAGGAGATTTGCATTTAGATGTGTGGAATGAGTAAAGCAGATTGCGCTCCTCAACGTGGGTGGCCTCTTCTAATCAGGTGAAGGCATGAACAGAACAGAAAGGCAGACACTCCTGAGAATAAGGGAGAATTCTTGGGAATTCCCTGGCGGTCCTGTGGTTAGGACTCAGTGTTTCCACTGCTGGGGCCCCGGGTTCGATCCCTGGTAGGGGAACTAAGATCCTGCAAGCTGTGCAGCATGGCCAAAAAAAAAAAAAAAAACAATAGAGGAATCTTCCTGCCTGACAGTCTTTCAGTCTTCGAACTGGGACATTGGCTTTTTCTGCTTTTAGCCTGGAACCATCGCCTCTTGTCGGTCTCCAGCTTGAAGGCTTACCTACTGGAACGTGCCAGCCTCCATAACCATGTGTGACAATTTCTTATAATGAATCTCCCCTCACTCTTTCTATACATATCCTATTGGTTCTGTTTCCCTGGAGAACCCTGACTAATACACAGGTTAAGCTGACAGAAGAACTCAGAGTTTAAGCAAACTTTACGTTAAAATGACAATGCCTGGATACTTACTTATTGGCAGGCAAGAACAGAAAATACTTAGCCAGCATGTACGTGGAGACTACACAAGTCCAGAGGAAATAAAAGGAAGTCTAAGAGGCAGGACCCATGCCCTCCGGGAGCTTCCACTCTGCTTGGAGAACCCCCAGAACACAAGCTGAGGATCTGGACAGATGCACTGGGGTGGTAAAACAGAGTGATAGAGAGAGGGGTGACAGACAAGTCCCCAGGAAGAGCTCCAGAAGGGCCCAGGGTTTTGGGGCAGCTGGATGGCAGGGCAGCCCGGAGTTTGGGACGAGTTCACTCAGATCAACCAGGAGGGTGAGCAGCGGTCTGTGTGCTCCAGGGTGGCTTGTCCACAAGTACGGTGGAAAGAGCCCTGGGGACTGTAAAGCAGAGGGGCAGGAGCAAGTGGAAATAGGCCGCCTCCTTCAAACAATTCTGGGAGACCTTCTGAGGGCGTCCCAGGATGCCCTGCAGAGCCGCCCTGTCTGTCCACAGCAGGACCGGACGATGCTTTGCTGACCAATACCCCATTCCAAGAAAATCCCTGCCCCAAGGCTCAAGATGCCTGGGCCCCTTCCTCCATCAGGACCACTTGGTCCCTCCGTGTCCCCAGGGCATCCTGGAGGGGGCGGCTGCTTCCACATTGAACCTTGTTTCTTCAGCTAGCGGGATGCTGTGATTAGCAGACTCCACCATCCAACGCTGGCCCTGCTGAGACTCCTGATGGCAATTGTTCGCCTTGTCAGCTACTGTGCTTCACTCACACGGTTGCCAATCCTCGGCACTGCTTGGCCAGGCAGGCACCAGAGCTTCCATGTGACAGGCAGCCAGGTACCAGAGGTGCCACCGCCCGCCCCGAGCCCAAGAGCCCCTCCCTTGCTAGGTCCTGCTGCAGGTTCCTGGAGTGGCTTCGGCCCCACTGTGGCCTCCTGGTGTTAGAGCAGCTGCCTCTACACCTAGGCTGACCACTTGCTGTGCCAGAGGTAGCTTTTGTCACAGCCAGGACAGGGCAAGCAAAGTACGCTTCCGTTTGCTCCAGCATCATTCAAAACAGCAGCAAGGCCCTGTCCGGACTGGCAATGCTGGTGCTGTCCCTTCTCTCAAAGCCTCCAGCCCCTGGATAAGACTGAGCAGAGGGGGCGCGTGTGGGAGTCAACGGCGCAGGCTTCCTGAGTCCCCTGCCCCACGTGCAGTGAGCACACAGCCCCGTGTCCAAGGCATGCATGCACTTTTCACATAATCTCCTTAGCTGTTTTATTGACTGACCCATCAACTGGATTTTTAATTGCACAGAAGGCACTTGCTCTGTTCTTAGGTCTGTCTTTCTCAGGGCCAGGGCCACTTTGATCATTCCAGTATGTCTCTAGGGGGCAGGCAGTTAGCCCAGAAGCAAAGGGTCAAACCTGGAAAGCCAGGAGTCATGTTAACTGTAGCACGTGGGCAGCAGAGCTGCAGCAGGAGCACCGCTTTGTCAGCATATCTCGGCTTCTAAACAGGCTCCCTTCTCGCCTCCAAAAAGACCCCCTTTATGTAGTTCCTATGGAGTGCGGCTCCCTGGCCCAGCTCTGGCTGGAGTTTGCAGGTTCACAATTGCAACACATGTGGGGCCCCTTCTGAACCATGCACTCCCTCAGCCATCTACTGGCACCCATGGATACGGGAGGCCAACTCTGGGACTTGAGCATCCCCAGACTTTGGTAGCTTTGGGGGGTCCTGGAACCAATCCCCCGTGGATACAAAGGCATGACTATCCTTCCATGGCCCCCGTTGTCTATTTGCTTCTTAGTGGTTACTGACATCACAGCACGCTAATGAGATGGTCTGTATTCCATGCTGGCTGGCCCTAGAGCCCCATTTTCAGTTTCCTCAAGAAATTCCACCTGGAGAGGGGTCCGAGTTCATGGGTAAATTACGCAGTGTGTGTCTTGGTGGGGGTTCTGAATGCAATGGACTCCCTCCTCATTTCTAATCTGAGCACATCCTCCCTCCTCTGGAATGCCTATCTCGACGATTCCTGGAATTCCTGGCCCCTCTCCTCAGAAGCATCTCCGTCCTGGGCTCTGTCACGGCCAGAGCCTGCCCTGAGTGTTCTGCTGGCTGTCATAGGGCTGTCCATAGAGAGAGCAGTGCCACGATGAGCGGTACGGAGAGGAGTCCTTTTAGGGGGAGGAAGGGTGGAAAGGATGTTGGGGGATCTGAGAAAAGTCTCTGTCTAGCCTCCTGAGGCTGTGCACGAGCAGATGAGTCAGGAGGCCAGGCACCCGCACGGCTGGTGGCAACGTCTCCAACATGCCGCCACGCCTAGCATACTGTATAGGCCGGGGGGTCAGGAAGAGAGCTGGGTGTGGAGCTGGGGGAGCGTGCCTGCCACCCTGGAAAGCCACCACGGCCTTCAGGAAGCAATAGCTGCTTCCGCTTCTGCCCTGCAAAATCCCTCTTCTGGCCAGCTCTGTGACGTGGAAGGGGCTTCTGGGAAATAATTCGAGTGTGATCATGTCTAATCCAGGCGAATCACATCACACAAAGTGCCACAGCTGGACCTTATTTTTTTTTTTACACCTTTTTGTGTCTACCCAGACTAGATAGATATTAACTAAATAGTTTTTGAGGGTTAGGAAGGAAACAGGCTAAGTAGGCAAATCAGATGCCACTGGGGATCCCGGCCTTCATTTGGGAACCCCCTATTTATTGCTCTAGTGCCGATACGTAACCCTTCTTCCAAGGCTGTGATGAGAAGCAGGGCAAAGCAATCTGCGTCTATTTCTAAAATCCTCACTTCAAGAGTGTTATAAAAATAGAATCAGAAAGTATATACCCTTTGGGGACGCACTTTTTTCCCTCAGAATAATTCCCTGGACATTCATCCAAGTTGTTCCATGTACCAAATGAATCATTCCTTTTGATGGCTGTGTAGTATTCCATGGGGCAGATGGACCACGCTTTGTTGAACTGTTCACCCACTGAAGGCTGTCTGGGTCTTTTCCAGATTTTGATGGTTACAAATGAAGCTTTGTGAATATTCATTTGTGTGAACATAAGTTTTCATAGTTCTGGGATAAATGCTCAAGTACACCATTTCTGGGTTGTATGGGAGTTGTCTATTTAGTTTTGGAAGACATGGCCTGCTTTTCAGAGTGACTGCACCATTTTATATTCCTACCAACGTATTTTATTTTCAAAATGAATTGTTATTAAATTAGTTGGTAGGAGGGGAGTTGTGGATGTGGTTATCCAAGGGCAACAACAGGAGGGAATCCTTGGGAAAAGGGAAATGTTTAGTGTCTTGTCTATGGTGGCAGATATGACAATGTGTGCGTGTGAACTGCATAGAACTAAATACACACAGATCAGTGCACATAAAACTGGGGGAATCTGAAAATGATGGGTGGACTGTAATATACAAGTATTACAATTTTGCAAGATGATACCATGGGAGAAACTGGGTAAGAGTAACTGCATGTGAATCACCAATATCTACAAATAATTAATAAAAAATAAATAAAGTATATGGTATTAATTTAAAACGTCTGCGGAAAAACATTACAAAATATTAAATTTTAGGCAAATACTGCTGTTACTCGCTTTTCTGATTTTTGTGGCCCAGTGGACGTTCCTAAGATTCCCATCCACTGGGAATTTAGTTCTCCCTTGGCGTCATCCTTTCCTCCACACACTTAGGGGAAGAACCCTTTTAAACCCGACTTCACCCCCTCTCCAGCCTTGTTTTACGGAACAGAAATGTGAGCTGGTTAGAGTCGAGGGAAATGCAGTTTGGGCGGCTGGGCACTCACTCAGAAGGGCCATCCGCTGCAAAGTGGGGAGGGAATGCAAGAATTGATCTGTGTCTGGGAAAAGGAGACCCGAGCTGGCGTCTCCCAAGCTGGAGCTCCATGATGGCATGCTTGGCACAGCAGTGCTTAAAAGCCAAGTGTGAAAATTCCCTTCACAGCCAAGCAGAGGTGGTACACGAGCAACCGTGGGGCTGAAGCCTCAGGCCCATCCCCGCTCCGTGCAGGCAGAGATCATTCAGAGCTGATGATGCTGAAACTTAAGAGGAGAAAATAAACTTTTCTGGAGCACTGGGGCCGGGCTGGGAGTTTACGGCTGACGCGGTTTAGGGCTGGCCGGAAGCTGCCTTCTGAAGTTTGCGAAATGGACTCTGGGCTAAAGTACCAGGAGGGCTTTTATTAAGCACCACCTGTGCTCCTTGCGTGGGTCCTGAGGTGGCAGATTCCCTCCAGGGAAATGCTGACCTTTACGATACACTGTCTTATGACTGAAAACTTTGCAGCGTTAAAATGTGATCTGTCTCATTAGGTTGCCGTATGAAGCCTATAAATAACTCCAGAAATGAGATCTTGTGACAGCCTTTCACTGTTATTATTTAAAACAAATATTGGTTATTTACAGCTAGGTCACTAAGGTAGCCATTACTTCCCAAAGCCTCTTATTTCCCTCATGCTAACCTTGGAAATGGGGCTTTTAAAACAGCCCAGGCGGTGGAGGGACACCCTGCAGGCCGCTTCCCTTTTTTGGGCCTCTTAGGGACAGAGATTCTCCTCACACCGTTTATACCCTGGTTATCTTCCTGAAAAGCCAATTGAGCCATCTCTGCCTGGGAGGTTTTTATTTACACATGATGTTTTCTCTTCCAGTAAGTCTGCCCTTCCAAGAACTGTGAAGGGTCTGAGTTTTCCCCTTCTTACAAGCTAACAAGTTAGCCCGCAACAGTTTCCTGTATTCTTGGCAGAAGACAAGAGACTCCTGGGTTAGAGACAAAGAACGGTTTGTTATTTAGAGCAATCACAGCAGCCAGAAGATCAGAAATTTTATGCTGGTTCCCTAAGCCCCGCGTCCTACAGGAATTCCAATTTCCCCCGATTCCGAGGCTCTGGTGACCTCTTGACACGCAGTGGGTCACGTTACAGAAGAGGCAGCCCAAACTTAGGAACAACCTGAATTTTCTGGACACAGGCCTGCCTCTGACTCTACAGGGAGGTTTTACCTTTATCATCCTGAACACTCAACATGCCAGCCGTTTGTTCCAGAGGAAGTCACTCTATCTTTTTTTCCACAAATCTTTACAAAGAAAGTCCAGAACAAAGGGCCGTCAGCACCTCATTCCTGATTCAGGCAGAGTTTTCTAAAGACCCATGGAGAACTGTCTCCCAAAGGACCGGAGACTAAACTCTTATTTAAAAATTTTTTTCTGAATCAACTCTGGTCCCCAGTTCTGCAAAGTGATGGCCTATTCTTATGCCTACTGCTAACAAGCTGTGTGGTCTTGTGTGGCAGCCACAGAGAGGTGCTACCTGGCTCTCCCTTCAACAAAACCCCTGCCATTCAGCTGTGAGGTGCACAGACAGCTGAGAGCCTTCGGCCGCAATGCCTTCGGGTTCCGCGTCAATCTTTAATCTGAGGCTGTGTTCTCCTCAGGCAGCCCCAAACCACCCTGAAGTCAGCAGGGCGATAGAGTCTGGGCATTTCTGCCCCACATGCGACTTCCCTACATCTGTTAGTGTGCAGCTCCCTGTTGGGCTGGCTAAGACCTTCTCCAGGCTGCACCACAGCCGGAAGCCCACCCTCGCCCATCTTCCTTCCTTCTCCCTCTCCTCCCAGAGGTGTCGGGCCTGCATACGGTGTGAAGGCTTCTATTTTCTGCCCCCTCCTCCTTCTCACCCCCTTTATCTCACAGGTGTTACTCCCAATGCATTTTTAGCACTTTGTCTTGAAGGACCCCGCTGACAGACTGGATTGAACCAGCCACTGAGTTGCTCTTAGAAGAATTACCTGAAAACTTCAAGGCTGAGCAATATGTCCTCCAAGCCTTCCTCTAAACTTTGGTTCAAGACATTTGAGGTTCTGAGGTAAAGGCCTGAAGTGTTTCCCATTCCAGAGATATTGCAGTATTTACCTCCCATTTCCCAGGAACCTATCCACACCCCATCAACTCCTTCTAGAAGCCAAAGGCAGATTTCCCTCAATCCCATGCCCTTGGTTGGACTTCTGTTTGCTTTTCCTTGTGTTGGAGGCTCAGCTCAGGAATTGCTTTCCTGACAAGTCTTCTGCCATTCTTTTTACATTTATTTGTTTATAAATATCCGTATCCTCCCTTTATGAGCATAGGGTCCATATTTGTCTTCAATGGCTGGAACAACGCCTGGCATATAGTAAGTGTTAAATAAAAATTTATTGCGTGAATAATGAATCACAGATGCTCCAAATTATCCACTTGCTACATCCTGAGCTTCGTAATGATTCCAGCTTGAATTCCCTGTTCCTAGCACTCAATTCCCTCAGCTCACTCCTCTCTCAAATGCGTGCTGGGAGTTGTCCTGTAAACCATCGCCGTCATTGTCATTACCTTGCATTTAGAGTGAATATGTCAATTGTCACTCTTGCCAGGGAAAGAAAACAGTAGTAATTTCCCAGCTGGTGACATTCAGGAGCTGTGGGCATCCCACGACAGCATTTTTAGGCTCAGAAAAAAGGCTTATTAGCATCTATGGGGGAGTCACTCCCGCTCGAACTGTGCTGAGAAATGGACTTCCTCTGTGGTCACCTCTGGGAAAACCCACAAAGACCAGAGAGTCCCTTCACTGGCAGAGGGACGTCCCCAGAAAGGGAAACAGCTGGAATGATTGGAACTCTTGAATTTGTTGCTGAGACCCAAGAGTGCTCTTTGGTCAGCCTGAGGCCACTTCTAAAGGCACGCGGCTCCAGCTCTCTGTCACCCCCCTGCCACTCCTGGAACAGGCCCTAATCATATCAGAATGTTCCCGCGTTTCTGTAAGCCCACACCCTTCCCAAGCACATGATGTTCCTCAACAGCCCAGTTTTGGCATATTTTTCAAACCTCTGGGGATGATGAACCAAGTTGTCCATGTAGCTATATGGTACATCTAGTAATCTACACCTCAAGACTTGATTCTAATTTAGCATCTGTGAGGATATTTCCCGACTCCCACTTGCATATTTAAATAGTCACCTCGCCTCTGTTTCTCTCCCTCAGCAATGACCAACCAGCCTGCAGCCTGAGATTTGGATAATTGCCAGTAAAAATAAAAGAAAGGGATATGTTGGCATTATGCCCTGTAAAATGATTTCACAAGTAGTGGGTCCACTTGCTCAATAAAACAACCTTCTTATAACCAGTCATTACTTATTCCCACTTGCTGCTCTTGTGGTTTTGCAAAACAGTCCTTATTTATCTTTTCCGTATTATATGAAATAACATCTTTCAGCTCAGTCTTCGTGCTCTCTCTTACAAACTCCCTGATGGCCAGCTTTAGGTTTCAGATCATTAATTTTGTGTTGTTTCACCATTGTGATCACCCTTAACATCGGGATCTATGAGCTTTACTTTTTCCTCTGTGTTTATATCAACAGTTTGAAAAAAAATGTCATGACACTGCATAAATAGTTTAATATTCTGCCTTTTCCCCTCAATATTTTATTGTGTGACTGTTCCCATGGGCCTGAGAGACCCTCAATATGTCAGTTTTATTTGTTTTAAAATATTTATTATAGTATACTGGCCATCATTTATTTGGCCATCTTCTATTCTTTTTAAGAATATTTTATTCTAGTATAGTTGGTTTACAATGTGTTAATTTCTGCTGTACAGCAAAGTAACTCAGTTATATATACACATATATTCTTTTCCATATTCTTTTCCATTATGGTTTAATCCCAGAATATTGAATATAGTTCCCTGTGCTATTCAGTAGGACCTTTTTGTTTATCCATTCTAGAGTTAATAGTTTGCATCTGCTAATCCCAAATTCCCAATCCATTTTTCCCCCACCTTGCTACCCCTTGGCAACCATAAGTCTGTTCTCTAGGTATTTTTTGACATTTAGATTTGTTGCTAAAATTATACCATTATATGTCATGCTACAAGGAATCTCATTTGATAGAAGTTTTTGTGTATTTGTCAGGACCATGTAGGCTTGAGTTGATAACAAACAACCTCAAAATCTCAGCGGCTTAACACAACAAAGGTTTGTTTCTTGTTCACTTTCAAGTGAAACAGAGGATGGCCAGAAGCTCTCCATTCCCCATGGTCACTTGGTCCCGGAGGTAAAGGAGCACTAGCGCTGCAAGCGGCCTTCCAGAGTTTGCTTCAGGGGAACACAGAGTAAAAGGAGAGTTCACACAGCTCCACTGTGCGCTAGGTGGGGGAGGATGGGGACGATGTGAAACCCACCACTTCCGCTCATAGCCTTTGGCCTGAGCCAGTCCCGTGGCCCAGCCTGCCTGCCAAGGAGGTGGTTTGTAACATTCTATGAGCCCAAAGAAGATGAGAGCAGGATGTGGGCAGGCAATGATAATATACCCCCCCGCACAAGGGATGACTTTTACTTAGGATGCATGTCCTAGGAAGGGAGTATCGGATTTTGCAAACTTGTTTTTCCTAAGAAGCTTATAACATTTTTATCATCCCACCATCTTGTTTTCTGTCCCTGAAAAGCTTCAAGTGTTACCACCTTTTACTCTTTGCTGAACAAAGTGATGAGAAATGCCATCTCATTGATTTTTTAATCTATATTTCTTTCATTACTATTGGGAGTACAGATTTTTTTCATATGTTTATTATTCACTTTTATTTTTGCAACAGACTCATAGACTTAGGAAAAGTTAGCCTGAAAATTCTCTGAGCATCCCTTGCCCCACTTTATCTTTAGAGTTTAAAATGTTTTGAAACATCCATCACCATGGCCCCCACTACTCAGCTCACTGTTTCTCTCCCTATGGTAATTTTAATTATTGCCTTAAGGTGTAGGTCTGCCCATGGGATCTTCCTGCATCTTATAACTAACTCGTGATGAATCTCTGCTCCCTCACCTTGACAAGGCTTCAAAAAACAAACCTCCAATAGAAAACCCACACCCTGTGGTTTGGGTCCTGTCGGAGCGATGGGAAGTTTGGGAGTGTCCAGTGTCCTTCCACAGGCAGTGGGCTTGGGAGTAAGGAAGGGTGGGCTCAGAAGTGGGGGGGAGGTCTTGTTAATCCCTTGAGAATTCAATAGAAAATTTTAATTTTAGAAGACAATTTCAAAGAGACACAACTGTGGATGTGTGTGAAACTCAGCATCTGCTCACACTTCTCTACTTCAAAGGGCGATCAGAGGCAGGAAATTTTACTTTCAAGATGGCAGCACGTCAGAAGCCTCTACATCTGCCTCCCCTCAAGATGGCCTTGGAGCTGTGTCTCAACCTTCCAGAAGAACAGCAGCCAAAAGGCTGTAGAATTAGCCACCTCGAAGGCCATCTCTTGAAAAAGGGGCCATCAAATTATCAAAGGAAGGCTTTAGAGGCATTGTTTCCTGCAAATCAGTCAACTAGGATGTCTGCAAAAGCTTCCCTGGCTGATTCAGCTGACACACCCAAGGAGTTCTGAAAACAGAACTCTCCAATAAAGGTTAATTATGACTGGACAACCCAAAGAAGGAGAGAAACTACAGATTAGATGCTGCTTGATCTAAAAGCCAAGTAAAAAACATGCACATTATTTTCAGGCACACATAGAATATTCGTAGCAATTAAATACGTCCTAACCACAAAGCAAGTCTTTGTTACCTAAACAGTTAGTAGTTAAACAGATATGATTTTCTGATTCTAATGGAAGTTAAGCAAAGGAAAAAAATCACTTAATATATGCAAATCTATGGATATGTATATTTAGAATGGAATATATAATATATGTATTTAGAATGGAATGGTTAACATTATACAGTAAAACCTTTGGGATGCAGCTAAACCAGAATCTGGAAGGGAATGTATAGTGTTTAATATTTATAATTGAGGAGAAAAAAATGCTCAAACATAATGAGAAAAGCAAAAAACTCAGGAAGAGAGAAAATGAAAAACCAAGTAAAGTCAAAAGATGTAGAAGGAAGGAGGTAATAAAAATAAGAGCAAACATTTATGAAATAGAAAAGAAATATAAAAGAGTCAATAAATCTAATAGATTTTTTTTGAAATGACAAACAAAATAGATTTACAGTCAAAACAGATTGAAAGGGGTTAGGATTCTGGGCTTTCACTGCCGAGGCCTGTGTTCAATCCCTGGTCTGGGAACTGTGATCCCGCAAGCCACACCATGTGGTGCAGCCAATAAATAAATAAATAAATAAATAAATAAATAAGATGGGAAAAAAAAAAAAAAACAGATTGAAAGAAAAGAGTGAGAAGGCACAAATAAGCAACCCTAGGAGTGAAAAAGGCATATAATTGTAGATAGAATAGAAATTAAAAACGAGTACACTAAGAACAACAACAATAAAAAAAAACGTAAAAACATAGAGATGGATAATTCCCTCCAAAATGTAACTTGGCAAAACTCAAAAACAAGAAGAATCTGAACAGACCTTGACCATTAAAGAAATGTTAATCAGCAGTTTAAAAGTCTACTCTGCTTAGTGCTATACACGAAATGCCAAGACCAGACAGTTTTATAAGAGAATTCTGCCAAACAGTCAAGGAACAGTTATCCGGATAAGATACAAAATGTTCCAGAGAATAGAGAGGAGGCACTATTGTCTGATGCATCCTCTGAGGCTAGTTTATTTTTTATATCAAAGCAGACAAGGGCAGCATGAGAAAGGAAAAGATTCATCTTCCTTACAAATGTGAACATGAAAATTCTAATAGATATTAGCAGAGTTCGGCGTAAACAGATCATGACAAATATGGGTTACTTAAGGAATGTAAGGCTGCATTTAAAAAAAAAAGACTCTTTGTGTACAGTTGACCCTCTGAATCCTTCTGCATCTGCAGATTCAACCAATCATGGATCAAAAATATAAAAAAAAAAAATTCCAGAAAGTTCCAAAAAGCAAACTTGAATATGATGCATGCTGGCAACTATTTATATAGTATTTACTACTGTTTACATAAGATTTACATTGTATTAGGTATTATAAGTAATCTAGAGATGATTTAAAGTATGTGGGAGGATGTGCTTAGGTTATATGCAAATACCGTACCATTTTATATAGGAGACTTGAGCCTCCTTGAATTTTGGTATCCAGGGGTGTCCTGTAACCTACCTCCCCGCATACTGAAGGATGATTATAATTCATACCTTAACAGTTTAGAAATCTACACTCATTCACAAGACAAACTCATAGAAAACTGGGAATAGAAATTGGAAATAGCAAGCATCTACAAAAAAATGTAGAAAGAAGCATCCAATGGTAAACCATTAGAATAAGTCTCTGTAAACTCAAGTAAAGTTGAGAGTGTCTGCTATCACCCTTTATATCCATATTTTACTTGAGCTACAGATTATCATAAGATACTAAAGGGAAATAAGAAATGCAAGCATTCTAAAGGGGAAGCAAAGTTGAGATTATCTATTGAAGATAAGATTGTTTATGTAAAAAATTGAAGAGAATCTAAAGACAGATGATTAGAATCAAAAAGCGTGTTCAGGGCTTCCTAGGTGGCGCAGTGGTTAAGAATCCGCCTGACATTGCAGAGGTCACAGGTTCGATCCCAGCTCCAGGAAGATCCCACATGCCACGGAGCAACTAAGCCCGTGTGCCAAAATAAAAAAAAAAAAAAAAAAAAAAAAAAGCGTGTTCAGTTATATTTCTGGACACAAGACCAGTATGCAAAAACCAATATATTATCCATAGCAACAGACAATACAAAATGCAATTTAAGAAACAGGCCATTTATAGTGGTGACAATAATATACGGTAACTATGAATTAAACTGAAAATTCGTGAAAGATCTTTATGAAGGAAATTTCAAAGTCTTATTGAAATACATAAAAGACAACTTGAATAGATGGAGCAATGTTAAGATGTTCATAGATGGGAAGACAATAGCATAAAGATGCCTATTTCCCAAATTAATCAAATAATTCATTGAAATTTCAAAATATATCCTACAAATATTTGGGGGGAAAATTTAACATACTAATCAAAAACTCATGTGGAAGAAGAAATGGCATAAACAAGATGAATCAAGATGGGAGGATTTGCTTACTGGGTATTTGAACATTTTATGAAGCTATGATAATAAACGGATAGGTCAAAGGAACAAAATGGAAAACTTAGACTCACACCTGGGCATATGTGGAAAATTGATATATGACAGAGGTAGCCTGGTAGATCAATGGCAATATGATACACAGTTCAATCAGTATTGCTAGGAGAAGTGTTGGAAAAAAATTAAATCGCCATCTCATGCCATAGTCAAAAACAACTTCAGGTTAATTAAAGACCTAAATGTGAAAAACTAAATTAAAAAAGATCGAAGTATATATAGAAGGTATTTACAATCTTAAAATTGGCATGGATTTCTAAAAGACGAAAGGCAAAAGTATAAAACAAAAACTTGGTGCCTTTGGCTATATTAAAGTTAAAAATGAGCATAGAAGATGATTTTAAAATGTGAAAAGATGAGCTGCAAACATATAAGTGACCAAGGATTGGCATCCAGAATGTATAAAGAACCCTTTCAGTTTTAAGAAAAAGCAAACAACTTAATGGAATAATGGGCAAAAGATATCAACAGGCAATTCATGTTAAGACATATCCCCAAAGACCAACAAACATGAGAGTATGCTCAGTCTCTCTAGTAATCAGGAAGTGAAGATTAAAATAAAATAAGCAGGTTGGAAGAAAGTGAAAGTTGGCAGTACTATATGACGGTGAAAATGGAAGGGACTCAACTTTGATGGCAGACGTGTAAGTTAGACAACCTTAGTGAAGGGCGGTTTGGCAGTATCTGGTTGAAAACATAGATAGATCCCTTACAACGTGGCAATTCCACTGCCAGGTGATTCCCTGGAGGAACTCAAACAGATGCCCAAAGAGTCACAGCCGGATGTTCAAAGCAGCATGATGTATAATAGTAGAAAATACATAAACAGCTTGAACATACACATTCAGGAGAATGGATCAATAAATTGTGGTAAAGTTCATTTAATGTGGGCTATATGTTTTTCTATTCATTAAAAAGAATGAATTAACACTGATAAATCTCAAAAACAAAGTTGACAAAAAAGCAATTTACAGATGGATATTTACAACATGATAACATTTATAAGTAATTTTATAAAGCAAAATATACAATATATATATTGTTCATGGATGCTAAAGAATACAGATATGTGTGGAGTTCCATGATTAGGATGGGAGTTACTCCGGGGGAAGGGGTAGTGGGGATGTGATTGGAGAGTGGCATTTAGGGATCTTCAACCATAACGTAATATGTTATTTTTTATATAATAAAAGATCTGTCTGAAGCAAATATAGCAGAATATTGAGATCTTACAAAGTTAGGTAGATGATCTATGGGTTTTGGTATATTATTTTCTTTTTCTGTATGCTTGAAGTATTTCAAAATAATAATTTACAAAAAGAATATCTTTTTTGATTATTCTAATATAGAGTATGAGATACAATCACCAATAAAAGAAAATTCTTCATCATTCCATTTAACATTTTAAAGAGAAATGTAAGACCTTAAATACTTTTTTTCAAATTTCAGTCTCCCACAGGTTAACTGTTCCCTTTGCTATTTTACTTGGTTTCAGTAGTTTGACTTCTTAAAAACAGAGAAGAGTTTTATTGAGATAAAATTAACACCCCACAAAATTCACCCTTTTAGAATGTATAATTCAGTGGGTTTTAGTGGAGCAGAGTTGTGCACCACTTTCTAATTTTAGAACATTTTCATCACCCCAGAAAGAAACCTTGTACCCATTAGCAGTCATTTCCCATTCCTCCCTTCCCCCACTCCCAGCCCCTGTACTCACTACTCTACTTTCTATCTCTATGGATTTGCCTATTCTGGGCATTTAGTATCCAGAATAATGCAACATGTGGCCTTTTGTTTCCGACTTATTTCACTTAGCAGTGATGTTTTCAGGGCTCACCCACATTGTAGCATATGTCAATACTTCATTCCTTTTTATTGCCAAAATAATAATCTATTTCGTGGATATACCACATTTTGTTTATGCATTTATCAGTTGATAGACATTGAGTTATTTCCTTTTTTTATTTTTTTTATTTTTTTTTTGCTATTTTGAATAATTCTGGTGTAAACTGTGGCTTACAAGTTTTTGTGTGGACATGTTTTCAATCCTCTTGAATATGTACTTAGGAGTGTAGGTGTTTTATTTTATGGTTTATGGTAACTCTATGTTTAACTTTTTGAGGAACTGCCAAACCATCTTTCAAAGCCACTGCACCATTTTACAGGCTGACTAGCAATGTATGAGGATTCCAATTTCTCCACACATCCTCACCAGCACCTATAGTCTGTCTTTTTAATTTTAGCCATCCTGGTGTGTCTGAAGCGATAGTTCATTGTAGTTTTACCTTGCATTTCCCTAAAGATTGGTGAAGTTGAGCATCTTGACATGTCGTATCGGCTGTTTGTATATTTTCTTTGGAGAAGTGTCTGTTCAAATCCTTTGTCACCTTGTAAGTTTGTCTATTTGTCTTTTTCATGTTGACTTGTTTCCTGTATACAAGTGCCTTATCAGATAAGTGATTTGCCAGTATTTTCTCCCATTTTGTGGGCTGTCTTTTCACCTTCCTTATGCTCTTCTTTAAAGCTAAAACATTTTTAATTTTAATGAAGTTAAATTCATCTATTTTTTTCTTTTGTTTCTTGTGCTTTTGGTATTATATTTAAAAATTCATTGCTTAATCCAAGATCACAAAGATTTACTCCTTTGTTTTCTGCTAAGATTTTTGTAGTATTAGCCTTTACAATTAGGTCTGTGTTCAATTGTGAGTTAATTTTTGTATGTGGTGTGAGGTAGGGGTCCAACCTCTTTCCTTTATATGTTGGTATCTAATTGTTTCAGCACCATTCAATGAAAAGACTATTCTTTCCCCATTGAAAATAAATTTAAAAATACATATATATGAATCTATTCATCTGTATGTCTATACTTATGCCAAAACCATACTGGTTTGATTACTGTAATTTGGTATTAAATTTTGAAATCAGGAAGTGTGAGTTCTACAACTATTCTTTTTCAGGGTAGTTTTGGCTACTTGGAGCCCCTCGCATTTCCTTATGAGTTTTAGGACTAACCTGTCACTTTATGAAAAGAAAAAAAAGCCAGCTAGAATTTTGGTAGGGCTTGCACTGAATCTGTAGACCAATGTGTCAAGCACTGCCATCGTAACAACATGAAGCCTTCTAAACTCTGAAGACGGATTGTCTTTTCACTTATTTATGTCTTCTTTTATTCTTTCAACATTATTTTGTAGTTGAAAGTGTACAAGGCTTTCACTTCTTTTGCTACATTTACTCCTAAGTATTTTACCCCTTTCGATAATATTTTAAATGGCATTTTCTTAGTTTCAATTTTGGATCATTCATTGGTTTTGTACAGAACAACTGGTTTTTGTAGGTTGCAACTAGTTTTTTTTTTTTTTTTTTTAGATTGGATAGATTACCTTGTGGATTACTTAAGATTTTCTATATACAAGCTCCTGTCATACTGATCTTGCTGTGCCAGTTGCCTCAACATGCTGGAAGCAGTGAGAGGTGATGAGCAGCCATGCTCCACTAACGAGAAGGGCTCAAGCCCAGAAGATATTGCTGGCATTTCCATTAGAAACTCCTCAGGGTAACCTTTGACACGGTGACAGACTAGATAATTTTACTTCTTTTCCTTTTATTTCTTTTTCTTGCCCAAATGCTACCAAAGAATATTTTTGTCTTTTTAAAAGACGCATCTTAGAGGATGAACTAAGGGTAAACTAAGACTGATGCCTCATTGACTCGGAATTGAAAGGAGTCTTAGAAATCACTCATTTACTCATTTCTTTCTTTGCCAAATACGTAGTGCTCACTATGGGCTTGATGCTGGAGAGACAGCAGGGAGAAGGGCCCTGCCTTCATGAGTTGACAGTCAGGTGGCAGAGGCAGAAAAAGAAGTCAACAGGTAAATAAAGAGGATGATTGCAGATTTTGGTAAGATTCTATGAAGGAAATAATTGTGATGTTATGATAGAGAGTATCTCAAGGTGAGGGGATTGTGGTACCTCAGATACCATTCAGAGAAAGTCATTCAGCTCAACCCTTTATCTGCTCTGTAAATTATCTCGGCAAAACCCCCCAAAAGTGCTCATTGGGACTTGACCTTAATACTTCATGGGGGAGGTAACCCATCCCCTCTTGTGAAAATCTATTCTGTTGTAAATCTACTCCAGGTTGTAGAAAGTTCCTCCGTAATATTGGGCCCGAGTCCCCCTCTTGATCCAGTGCCACTGTTCACCTTGGTTCTTACAGTGGAGCTTATTTCTCTGCATAATGGAGCACACAGGCTCTCCTCTAATCAACCGGATGCCCTGTGGGTCACCCAGCTGAGGGCTGTGCTGAGAAACCACAGGTTCAGGCAAATGCCCTTGACATTCTACAATTGGTGTAGTTATTACTGTCCCCAATTTACAGATGGAAACCTGAGGCTTGAAGAGGTGCGAATACAGCCACAAAGGGGTATCACAGTACCAACTTAGACGTTTACGTACCTGAAGCCAACTCTACCATGCCAGGTGCCCTGACGTGCTGCAGGGAGTGAGAGGTGATGAGCAGCTGTGTGCCACTAATAAGATAGGCTCGAGCCCAGAAGAAATTGTTGGCATTTCCATTAGAAACTCCTCGGGGTAACCTTTGACATGGTGACAGACTGGAGATGCCAACAGGCAAACTCACACACTTGCTCTTACTACTGAAGTGGAAAACAAAAAAACAAAAAAACACAACAGGACTTCTGCTGTGGGGCAGACCTCAGGCACTGAGAGAAACCTGCCATCATCCCATCTTATGCTGACTTGAGTGTAGAAATGCACTTGATTTTTGAGGGTGTGGGTCTGATTTGTGACAACCCGCTGATGTTCTTTGGCAACATGTCTATTCATTCCACTCAATTAGACAGTTAAAAATTACTGATAAAGCATGAGGGATTTTTGTGAACTTTTTAAAGAGACATGAAACTGAAATTTAAGTATGCCAGTAGGTTAAAAAAGTAGCAGCGTATCATTTCCTTCCTTTGATGAATTAGATTTGAAGTTTAAAACGAAAGGAAACCAATTTGGTTTGTTTCTTCTGAAGTCTCTCTTACCCACGTGTAATCTTCATGGTGTAGAAAGTGAAAGCCCCACTCTGAGGGGATCCAGTGATGTGATGGTTTGAAGCAAAACTCTGGGTCACACTGCAGGCTCGCATCTCTACTGCGCATCCACTGGGCCCGATAGGTAAGTAATTTGTCAGTTTCCTCATCTGTAATACAGGACAATGAACCTTGTGGGGTTACTGTAAGAGTGAAACGTGTAAAAATATGCAAAGTGTTTAGGACAGGACCTGTCACGGAGTAGCAGTTTATAAACGTGTGCTGGTTTAAACTCCAGTTTTACTACTGTTCACACTGAGGGCAGGTGAAATATTTTATCTTATTATCTTTTTAAAAGAGGCATCTGAATTCTGTGGAACAGGATCCTCAGATACTTCCTTACTTCTGCTCTTCAAAGACCGTGCTGCTAACTGAGGGGTTATCTGTCATCCAGGTGATAACCAGAGTCCTTGTATTTATTTTTTAAAATTTATTTATTTATTTTTAGAACTTTTATTGAGATAATATTGACATACAATAAACTGCATATATATAAAGTGTACAATTTGATATTTTTTTATTATTTTTTTCTTATTAGTAATGTATATATGGCAATCCCAATTTCCCAATTCATCTCACCCCAACCCCTCATGCCCCACTGCTTTCCCCCTTGGTGTCCATATGTTTGTTCAGAGTTCTTTTCACACCAAAATCTGGCTTTGATTTGTGACTGTACATGAATAAGTATTTAAAGGTATACAAGAAAAAAACTCCTCTTGCATAGAGAAGTTTCTACTCAGTTATGTGAAATAACCATGCTGAAATTCCTCCAGTTTCTCAGAGCTATTCATTCAAGGAAAATTTTTATTAAGCATCTATTTCTGGTCTGTTCTGAACACTGTGCTAAGAGCTAGAAACTATTTGCAGCCTCCTAATGTTTTAAAACCTGTTTGTGATTAAGTTTATAACTCAAGATCCCTGGAGGTCAGAAACCTGGTTTAAATATCCTTGTCAGAAGGGTAATTAATTTTGAGGGGGGAGTCTGAACAGGAAGTAGATGAACCCGTCCTCTTCCACCTCTATAACCTCCTCTCACCCGGGCCCTAACCCCTGGCCAATCACTAGTGTGAACTAGGGATGTATCCTGACCAGCAGGGATGGTCAGATTCTCTTGACCATGGATTTGCAATAGGAACTGGGACAGAGAGCATCAGTTGGATGACGGTGAGTGTCTGAGTGGTGGAGGCACCCAGAGTCTTGGCTGAGTCTGAAGGGGTCCAGGCAGTGCATGGAGGAACAGAAAAGCCATGAATCAGCAGAGGAAGCTGTTTGCAGAGAGCAGCCACCAGGAAGCCCAGAAGCCCCACAGAGAACAGCAGGAGTGTCCTTAGGGCTGGTTTGGGAATATTCCAATCCAGGAGGGGCTCTGGATGCCCTGAGACTGAGGATGAATTCTTTCAACACCAACCTCTCTAGCTGAGCTATCAAATTGCCTCATGTGAGGCAGAAAACTCCTTCACAAAGATTATTCTTGTTTTCAGGGAAGAAGACAATTTGTATATACGTCTTGCCATTATTGATTTTTATTTGTTGTTTTACTTATCTTTTAAAAATATTTGTTTATTTTTCTTTATCTCATTTTTTTTTGAGAAAAAGGATGCAAGGGCCTCCACTGAGCCTGCATTTAAGTTTTAAAAAGGTGCAAGCAGTAGAAGCTCGTTGTGGATAAGCTGAAAATAAAAATAAGTGAAATATACAAATCATCACTCATTTCCCCTTCCAGCCCTCCCACCGAAGCAAAGGTCACCATAATATTCTATCTATCAGTAGTATCTTGTAGGCCTGTTTATGGGCCATGTGACTTGGATGGCAGGTCTGGGTTCATTCTGACTTTTCACTGTCTCCCCATCTTGCTAGTGGCCAGTCACACTTTGCCCAGTTGTCTCATCGCCTCATGAGCACAGGTTATGCCAACAGCCCAGTGGGAAATGGAGCCCCATGGACCAAGGAGGCCAAGGGGGCCCTGGGAGAGAGCCCTGGGCACCCCAGCTTGGAGGAATTCCAGGCTTCTCCCTGGGTGCTGAGAGAGGGGGAGAGGAAGGAGGAGGGGAGGGGAGAGGAGGGAGAAAAGGAAGGGGGGGGGGAGAGAGGGAGTGGGGAGGGGGAGGGGCTGGTGCAGCCTAATTGGAGAATGGTGGAATAGAAGGAAATAAAGTGATTGACTTCAGAAAGGACTAGGGGCTACTCCTGGAAGGAAAAAATAAGATGGGAGGAAGGCAGCTGGGGAAGGGGTGACATGGAGTAAGAAGGGCAGGAAGGAGGGGGGATTCTGAGCAGTTGCAGGCTGGGGGAGGAGTGTGGAAGCCTAGAGAGCAATGTCCCGTGTTATGTGGTGTCAGTGCTCTTTGCACCTTTTGGGGGCTCCAGTAAACGCCCACGTGCATTGTCGAGGCGGCTTTGCAGTCCCTCTGTGCACACCCCACTCCGAAGCTGGACGTGGGGATGATGTGGCCGCACTCCACCTCTTTCCCACACGGGTCCCTTTTGCAGGCAGCAAACTGGTGTCCAAATTTTAATTCCCCTTTTATTGTTCCCATAACTGTCAACCTTCCACGGAGAAGAAAGCACAGCAGAACATTCTTGCAGGAACCGTGAAAGAACAGAAGGTCCTAGTAGCCTGCCTGCTCCTGCTCTGTTCCCTCCGGGATCCTCCTGGCTCCCAGCAGGTCCTGGGCTTCCTTCCCCCAGCTTTAATCCTGGGGGTCCCAGTGGCCTGTGCCTGCTGAGGGGGCCTCAGGGCTACTTGGCTCTTCACTGGGACAGGATTCCGCCTCTGCTGGATCGCCGTTTCTATTCAGTGCAGCATTTCCGCCTTCGAAGCAGGATGGGGAGAAAGGGAGTCCTGAGGAGAGCCTGAAAGTGATGGAAAAGAGAGCAGAAGAAATGCAGGACCATCTCCAAAGATGGCCTTCAATGTCCCTTCCCCTCCGCAGGTGCATATTCCCTTCGTGAGATTCAGGCTTAACCATGACACAGGGCTGGGATTAGGGGGAGACAAGAGAGGCACTTGCCTTAGAGCCATATTTAGTGGGCAGCCAGAAATCTCAGACATCAAGATAAATAATGTTTTTTTCAGCTTTTTATATGTAGCTGGGTATTCTAATTTCTTTTTTTTTAATTGATACAATGTCATTCATGTTAGTTTCAGGTGTACAGCATGATTCAGATATAGACATATATATACATACCCACACACACATATATATGTAAATATATATATATATTCTTTGTCAGATATTTTTCCCTTATAGGTTACTACAAAATTTTGAGTATAGTTCCCTGTCCTTCTTGGTTATCTATTTTAAAAATAGTAGTAATAACATTTTAATGCACTATTTTAAAAAGTCAAAAGTAATGCAAAATCATCTGGCATTGTTAAATAAAGCCTGTCAGTGATGAGGCCGTCCTGGGCTGCCTTGGAGCCTGAAGCCAAAGGAAAAGTCAGTAAAATGGATCCCATCCCAGCCCCTCAACCTAATCGAATCTGGAAGAACGTTCGATACACACAAATGGGGGGCATCTACAAAATACCTGACCAGTGCTCTCCAAAAAGGACAGGGAGAGATTCGAGCTATCTCCCATCACAGGGGACAAAGGATATGGAAGTGACATGCGACACAGGGTCCTAGAAGGGAAAAGGGTGTTAGGAGAAAATAACTAAAATGTGGAGAGAGTCTAGAGTTCATTTAACACCATTTTACCATAATTATTTTCTTGGTGTTGATAATTGCCTTATAACCATTTATAAAATGGTGATGGTATGGAAAGATAAGTGAAAGCTGTATAGAACATCTGGATACGAATTTTGCAACTTTTCTGTAAGTCTCAAACTGTCTCGAAATTTAAAATTTTTTAAATTTAAATAAATCAGCTGACCTGGCAAAAAAAGAAAAAGAAAACATAAACTTCTCTATTGGTCAGCCTGTGTCGTGTGGAGTCAGTTTCCTATAGCTGGATCAGCCCTTGCTGAGAGGGGGGTGGAAATCGTGAGTTTGATCTTTGACGTGGCCTGTGTAAGGGCGTGTTGGACAACCAGGAGATTGTGAGCAGATCATTGGGTACATGATTCTGAGGGTCAGGGGAGAGGGTTGGTCCAGAGACTTCTGAGGGCTCCTGTCTCAAGCCCAGAGTCTGGCTGGGCCCCAGGAGAGCGAGTGTAGACAGTCGTCAGCAGACAGACCTGTGCCCACCAGTGTGCAGAGAATGGGGTCTCAGAACTCTTTTCTGGGTGAGGAAATAGTACGATTAAGGCAACTCAATGCTGGTTCAGTCTATGCAAGAGGCCGCAGGATACCCATCATCTGAGATGCTTGCAAATAACAGGGTGGCTTTTCGGTGAAAAAGGAAGTTGGCAAAAATGACCTCTTTGGTATCTAACCAGCCTTGCAAGGGTGGCATTTTGATCATAAAGATGAATGATTTAATTTTAGGTGAGGTGTGTACACGTGTGTGGCTGTGCGTGTGAGTATATGTGTATGCGTTTGTATTTGTGTGTGTGTGTTTGTGAGTGTGTGTGGTGGTGTGAGGGTGAGGATGTGTTTGTGCTCAGGTGTGAGTGTGTGTGTCAGCAATGGCTGCCCCATGTGAGCTGGGTCTAGTCCCACAGGTACAGGACGGCCCTGTGCGGGGAAGGCCCCATCCTTTCATTGTCCTGACGGGGCCTGGTTCTAGGACTCACTGCATCCCTGCAGGTGGCCATGAGCTGTCATCATCTGCATCACGGCTAACAGGGGAGAAGCCCAGGGATGCCAGAGGAGCTGGTGCCCCCACCCCTTCCCTGTAGGAGGCTTGGAGGCCTGGGAAGGAAGGTGGACCCCCACTGACCAGGGAGAGTGCAGACTCCAGCAGATGGAAGGCGTAGGGGAAGTAGAAAGCTTCCCTGACTCCGGAAAAGCTTTCGTCTTCCTGAACCGCAGTGGTCCTCTAGCTCCTGTGTTTCCTCCCACATCTGTCTGGTCGCACTCGTGTGTGGATCTGATTTTCAGCATCTCCTTTTCAAGGAGACTTGAAAGCAGTGAACTTCCCCTGGCAGGGACACGAGTTGGTAAGCGTCAGACAGCACACGTGTGCACACTCTCTTTTTTCTTATGTGCTGTCAGCAATTCCCCTGGATGAATCATCCCACCAGTCTGAAATTCTTTGGTACAGAGGACTTTTTGTAACCCTCTGGAGCCCGTGGGTGTGTATCTATTTCCCTACTTGCATGCAGACACACACGTACACACTCATACACTCTCACACATGCAACACACGCTCACACATTCTTTCCTTCTGGGCTGTCATCAGGGCGTGGATCTGAGGATAGTTTCATCGTAACAGTGAAGAAGCCTATTTCAAGCTTCAGTAGGACCCCGGTTTCTCTTTCCCGAAACTGAAGTTGCCCTGCTGAAGGGGGGCCTCAGCTTGGAATCGCCTGGGGGTGCACAAGGCTCACGACTGGTTGCCTTCATGTGGGGTAGCTGCCACTCACAAACACAGGGCAATGCCGAGAGGGACAGAGCAGGCAGGGTGTCATTGTGTTTGCAAGCAAGCCCTGGTCCCAGCTCTGCGGTAATTCCCCCCTCTGCTGGGGTTTCCAAGAACTCCTACCCAGGACTGGGCGATGAACCTCTTAGCTGCTCCTGTGACATTGCCGGCCACCCCCTTGTCTGTGAAAAAGTCTGGCTCAAATGCCGCACCCATGAGCCGTTGTCACACATTTTACATCACTCGGATTCCTTTGAACTTTTGTTCATTTATGAACCAGGCCCCCCTTCCTGCAACTTGCCATTTGTTAGCATGCTGCCTGTTTATTAATGTTTCGGTCCCGAGTACACACCATACTGCCGTGGGGTACCGTTTCCATCAATTAAAATGCTGTGATGAGGGTAACGTAGATGAGAAGGACAAAGAATCCCAAATTCCTGTGAGGATTCCGGAAGAACATACCCAGGCTGTAATTTCAGTCTGTTTTACGCCCCTCTCTTCATTTGCTTAAAACCTAATGATTTTATGACATAGAGACCGTACACATCTCCTTCACTGAGATGAAGTGTTCTTGTAGGAATGTCAGGGTTATTAAGAGAAAGAGAGGAAGAATGACAAGGAAATAAAATTGTGTGTAGGTGTGTTTCTCTAAATCCACGTAAAACAGTATGTCTCTGAATCTGTTCTCTCTTCTCACTTGCTGAGCCCTAGGAGGGGCTGTGATTTAGGAGTCCTGCGAGCGGGCTGTCCAGCTTTTTCATCCCACCTGAGTGAGTGGTCTGCAGGCTGGCGGCGCTGGACCACGGTGGCTGAGTGCGAGCCTCACCCGTGGTCTTGTTTGGGGATTCAACACCGAGTTGTCACAGAGTGTCCTAGAGCCCCCAAATAAAGGCTCTGTTCCTAGGATGAACAGGAGCCTTGCAGAGGACGAAGTGTGTGCAGTGTTGAATGACTGCCCCCAAGTGTCCTTCTGTGGGAGATGAGCGCAAAGGAAGCAGGATGCTGTTGCCACTGCTGGGAGAGGGGCTCTGTGGGCAGGGAGAGTGCAGAGAGGAGCCTGGGAGAAGGATGCCTGCTGGGTGGCAAGAGCTCAGTGGAAGCTGCACCTGCTGGAGGACTGCCTTTCAAAAGCAAAGTGCACTAGCCACTTCTGGAGCATGGCCAGGTGTCAAATATCCACTCTCCCTTGTGGGACAAACATTGTCACTGTGGCTAGGCAGCATCTTGGGGAAGGCTCTGCCTATAATGCAGCTGTGCCTTGTGGGACACACAGCCATCCTGTGCTGGCACCCTTCTGGCCCGCTGCACTTCTCTGTGTGAATTTTACAAAAGACCCCTTCCTGGGACTTGCTCCCTCAGTGCCCTCAGCTGTGCATTCAGCCCAGGTGAGCGGACCCCAGGCTGGGTCAGGACCTCTCTGCTCCATAGCTGGGTAGAAACGGAACACCTTGTGTGGTGGCCCTGCAGGTAACTTGTACATTCTTATCCTCCACCCAAGTTGGCAATGGATGAAATCCTCAAAAAACTGGAGAGTGGGCTGCATTTTATATCCCAGCACTTGGAGCTCTTAGCTGGTCTGCTGGTCTTCTGGCCTCCATCCTCCTCCTCCCTCTTGGTCAGCTCAGACCAACTTGACTCATTTTCCACACTCTTCCTCCAAATCCACTTTTCTTAAGTTCCAGGTTTTTTTTTTTTTTTTTTTCAGCTCTCATAATTTTAATTCCCAGGAGCCCTTCTTGGTCTCTGATTGTCCCTTTTATGCCAACTATTCTCGATTTATGGATATAGTGTCTTCTGTTATTTCTCTAAAAACATTAATCACATTTTTTTTGAGGTTGTGTTTTGTTTTCTGTCTTGTCTCTATTTTCTATGGTTTGATCTTCCTCCCTCCCTTCCTTCCTCTCCCCACCTCTCTCTTTCTTTTGGCTCTCTCTTTCATATTGGAAGATTTCCTGAAATGCTTGGGAAATCCTTGTCTATTCTTATTAAAGAGACAGTTAACAGAGAGCTGACTGTTTCAGGGGCAGGCTGTGCATGGGCAGGTAGGGACCCACATCTCTCTCTCTTCTTTTACATTTTATTCTATTTAAAAAATTTTATTACAGTATAATTGATTTATAATGTTGTGTTAGTTTCAGGTATGCAACAAAATGAATCAGTTATACATATACATGTATCCACTCTTTTTTAGATTCTTTTCCCATATAAGTCATTACAGAGTATTGAGTCAAGTTCCCTGTGCTATACAGTAGGTCCTTATTAGTTATCTATCTTATATATAGTAGTGTGTATATGTCAATCACGATCTCCCAGTTTATCGCTCCTCTTCTCTTTCCCCCCGGTAACCATAAGTTTGTTTTCTATATCTGTGACTTTATTTCTGTTTTGTAAATAAGTTCATTTGTACCGTTCTTTTAGATTCCACATATAAGTAGTAATATATGATATTTGTCTTTCTCTTTCTGACTTACTTCACTCATGACAGTCTCTAGATCCATCCACGTTGCTGCAAATGGCATTTTTTCATTCTTTGTTATGGCTGAGTAATATTCCATTGTATATATGTACCATCTCTTCAGTGGGGGCCTTGTTTTCTCCCAAGGACGAATCCACCAATAGTGAGCTGGGAACAAACTGGGCTGCCATTCCTCTGTGAGCAGAGTGGGGGGAGTAGCAGGTGGTGCTGCAGCTGGGGGCAGAGTGGGGTGGGGAGGGCAGTCAGCACCTAGCTGGGGGACAGGGAAGGTGACCTGGTGATTTGTAGATACTTCAATCCAGTGACTTTCTTTTATATCTTCCAACATCCCTGGTGCACCAAACTTCTGAAACTTTTGGGTGTTTTGTGGGGCATTTGCTCAGTTTTGTAAGAATTCTCTGCTGGTATATGGCTTGTGCCTTCATCTGCCTTGCTAAACAGTTATTACTTCTCCTTGTGCTTTCTTTATTTTTTAAAAAATAGATTTATTGAGATATAATTGATGTATACTAATGCACATATTTAAAGGTTACAATCTGATAAATTTTGACATGTGTGTATGCTTATAAAACCATCACCACAATCAAGGTAATGAACATGTGAGTCATGAAGTTTCCTCATGCCTTCTTCCAATCCTTCCCTCCTCTCCCCACCACCCCCATCCTCTGGCAATCACTGGTCTATTTTTTGTTGCTATACATTAATTTACATTTCCTAAAATAAATGGACTCATACACCATATATTCTTTTTTTTTTAATTTTTTTTAATTTTTTTTTGGGGGGGTACACCAGGTTCAATCAACTGTTTTTATACACATATCCCCATATTCCCTCCCTTCCTTGACGCCCCCCCCTCGAGTCCCCCCCACCCTCCCTGCCCCAGTCCTCTAAGGCATCTTCCATCCTTGAGTTGGACTCCCTTTGTTATACAACAACTTCCCACTGACTATTTTACAGTTGGTAGTATATATATGTCTGTGCTACTCTCTCGCTTCTTCTCAGTTTCCCCTTCACCCCCCGCCCCCTCCCATACCTCGAGTTCTCCAGTCCATTCTCTGTATCTGCTTCCTTCATATATTCTTTTTGTTTGACTTTTTTCACTCAGTTGTTCTGAGAGCGATATTTTTGTAGCCTGTAATGCATTGTTTTTCATTGCTGAATAATATTCTATTGTATGCATATATCACAGTTTGTTCACCTACCTGTTGATGGACATTTGGATTGCTTCCAGGTTTTTTAATTACAAATAAAGCTGCTATGCTCATTTGTGTACAAGTCTTTCTATGGGCATATGTTTTCCTTCGTCTTGGGTAAATGCCTAGGAGTGCAATGGCTAGGTTATATGGTTTATATATGTATATAGGTTATATGTTTAATTTTTAAGAAAGTAACTCAGTGATGTCCAAAAAAATTGTGTCATTGTACATTTGCACTGGCAATGTAAGAGAATTCCAGTTGCTTCACATCCTTAACAACCCTTGATATGGTCTTTTAAATTTTATCCTCTCTACTAGTGGGTGTTACGTCTCATTGTAATTTTAATTTTCACTTCCTTAATAACTGCCAATGTTGAGCTTTCCATGTGCTCATTGGCCAACCATATAACTTCTTTATTGAAGCATCTGTTCACATCTTTTGCCCATTTTTTTTTGTGGTTGTTTGTCTTCTTATTAATAGTTTTTGTGAGCTCCTTATATATTATGTATACTAGTCTGCTTTATTTCTAAAATTAAGAAATGTTTCAAATATGGAGAAAATTACAGATAATAATATAAAAATCTTATAAGCCTGATACCTACATTTAATACATGATAACATGGTCTTACATTTTCTTTGGGTTTTTTTAATATAAAATATTATAGATAAGATACGTTAAAAGCCCTCTTCTTACCCTTTCCTAATTTTCTTCTCTTCCTCATAAGAAGTAAACATTAATCTGAACTTGGTGCATACCCATGGCTTTATTCTTTTACTATACACACACACACTCACACAGACATGCATACACACTAAGTTAACAATGTGTTAATTATTATCCCTGAGCTTTTGCCTGTGTTTGGACTTTATACTAATGCAATCATACTATGTATATTCTACGTGACTCTTTTTGCTTACGTTATGTTGTTGACATTTGTTCGTATTGATGTATGTAGCTGTGGATCACTTCATGATTGTAGGTTTGCATTATATGAAAACACCAAAACTTATTTTTCATGGCATTAGTGATGGACATTTTGGTTATTTTCATATTTCTCTTTATAATCAGAAATACTGTTAGGAGCATTCTTGTGTATGCTTTCTGGAGCATGTTTGTAAGTGTTGCCCTAGAAGTAGAAAAGATGGGTCACAGGGTGTGCTCACACTCCACTTTACTAGGTAACACAAAACATCTTCCTAACTGGCTAAACAAATTTACAGTTCAACCAATTGTGATGAGAGTTTCCACTGATTCACATTCTCTCCAATACTTGGTATGACCAGACTTTATATTTTTGCCAATCTGGTAAGTGTGAAATGGTATCTCAATATCTTTTATTGACAATCTGCCCAACCTAGATATTTCCTTTCCACTGCCTTCTGGATCCTGTTGCTGCTTTCAGTTGTTTGGTAGTTGGCTGTGTTTTGTTTGTTTGTTTGTTTTAAATTCCTAATTTCCCATTTACTTTTTTTCCCCATCTTTATTGGAAGTATAATTGCTTTACAGTATTGTGTTAGTTTCTGCTGTACAGCAAAGTGAATCAGCTATATGTATACATATATCCCCATATCCCCTCTCTCTTGAGCCTGCCTCCCACCCTCCCTATCCCAACCCTTTAGGTCTTCACAAAGCAGAGTGAAATAAATCAGAAAGAGAAAAACAAATACTGTATGCTAACACATATGTATGGAGTCTAGGAAAATGGTACTGGTGAACCAAGTGGCAGGGCAGGAATAGAGATGCAGATGTAGAGAACGGACTTGAGGACATGGGGTGGGGAAGGGAAGCTGGGATGAAGTGAGACAGTAGCACTGACATGTATACACTACCAAATGTAAAATAGATGGCTAGTGGGAAGCTGCTACAGAGCACAGGGAGATTAGCTCAATGCTTTGAGATGGCTGTTCTTTTGTAGATGGTCTGTTTTACCCCTTGAGATGCTTTTAAAATCTTCTCTTTTGGTGTTCTGCAGTGTTGCTATGATGATATCTATGTATGGGGAGGGTTTTTAAAAATTTATATTGGAAATTCAGTGAGCTTCCTGGATCTGAACATTTTCAGTAATTCCAGAAAGTTCTCAGCAACCACTTCTTAAAAATATTTAATCTTCCTCCATTATTACCTTTTCAAACTCCAATTAGACATATATTTGACCTTCCCACTTGAGCATCTACATCTCTTAGCTACCTTTTGCTTTTTCTGTTTCTTTGTTTCTCTGGATTGTATTCTGGATAATTGATTTATTTCTATTTCCTAATTCTCCCTCCAACAGACTCTAATCTGATGTTCATCTGTCCACTGTGCTTTAATTTGGGTGAAAAATTTTTTTTCATTTCTGGAAATTATTTTTCATTGTTCAAAACTGTGCAGATATTATTCACAATGTCTTGTTTCTGGATCATACTTTCAGTCTTCCTTTTAAAAATTACTTAATAAAGTAATTAAGTTCAGTTTCTGTTCATTTCAAAACCTGTGGGATCCAGCAATCTGAGTTTTTACAGATATTCCAAGGGACTCTGAGGCAATTGTTCCTCAGAACACTCCTTGAGAAACATGGATGATTTAAGAAATGTAAAAATGTCCACTTAGAGCAATGGGCTTTCCCATCAGTTTTTTCATAATTTAATAGAAAAAAATCATATGTTGAGACAACTTAAGAATAAAGGTAGGCTTTTCACATTAGGAAAAATGTTAGAATTTTCTTGTTAACATGCTAGCAAAACTTGTATCTCATAGTTCCCCTAAGAGTGTCACATGTGAAATCCTATACATATTGTATCTTATTTTTTTTATAAATTTATTTATTTATTTATTTTATTGGCTGTGTTGGGTCTTTTTTGCTGTGTGTGGTCTTTATTTTTAGTTGCAGTGAGTGGGGGCTGCTCTTCGTTGTGGTGCATGGGCTCCTCATTGCCATGGCTTCTCTTGTTGCAGAGCACAGGCTCTAGGTGCATGGGCTTCAGTAGGTGCAGCACATGGGCTCAGTAGTTGTGGCTCATGGCCTCTAAAGCACAGGCTCAATAGTTGTAGTGCACGGGCTTAGTTGCTCTGCGGCATGTGGGATCTTCCTAGAGCAGGGATTGAACCTGTGTCCCCTGCATTGGCAGGAGGATTCTCAACCACTGCACCACCCAGAAAGCCCCTATAGTATCTTATTAAACTTGGTCAAAACTTAGATTTTATAGCTAGCAGTCTAGAAATACTGAAGTTTCCTATAGGAGCACGGAAAGAGACTCTCAGAATTCCAACTTTATGGGACTATGGTGGGATCATGTGTTCTGGAGTTTTCAGGGCAAAATGATTTACTGAACCTCAAAAAAATTAACTGCCACTTATTTACCCTAAACCAGATAGACCTATAGACACACACAGATCCACAGAACATTTAAAGGGTGACTTCCATTTCTAGCATATTTTTTGTAGAATTAAATTCAAAAAGTAAAATTCAATAACAATAGCATTGGATGATTAGAGAATCTTCATGCCCTCCCCTCAACAGCTCTGTGAAGTAGGTATTATTATTAATTTTATTTTACAGATGAAGGAGCTGAGGCACAGCGAGGTTAAGCAGCATGTTCAAGGTCACACAGGGAATAATAGAAAATCTAGGATTAGAATTGTGTCAGTAGGGTTCCTGCACCTGTGCTCTTAACCTTTATGTGAAAATCTACGCTTTAATATTTTAACCTCTTTATATGTGACTGAGCTCTGTAAAGTGTGTAGATTAGCACGTTTAAGGTGTCAATGATGGGACAGGATGAAGTGTTCGCTGGGAATTTATAAAAGTAAATTATTGTAGAGTTTATTGTGTTTTACTTTTTAATGCAAGAGATTGTTGCTACATAATACACTAAAAATCAGGTTGAATCACGTGAAATTGCCAAGAGTTAACAATTTTCAACCTAAGAAAAGACTGCATTTGTAGGTCAAAAATAGCAACTGTAGGTCAAATATGGTTAACTCTTGGCGATTTCGTGTGGTTCAATTGAATATAAAATTTACATCCACGTGATGATTTACAGCTTACGAGAGCATTTACGGAATTCTCTTTGTAGTCTTGAGACTTGGGTGAGGACATTGTTATGACCTTTGTTTACAGAGGGGAAGTGGAAGCCGTATGGAAGGGAGCTGCTCCAAGTGGTGTGCACCTGGGAGGGCACAGCACAAATCTTTAACCTAGTTTCTAGGGACTGATTCTGCTGCTCTGTCCCTCTTATCCTGGTACCTGGCCAGTGGCTGCTAATCAGGGACTGATAGGCAGGAGTTTTAGGCATTTCGTTTATATGGACATGTTGAGTTTGTCAAATACAACTTAATAGAAAAGTGAGGAGCAAATCTAAGAGGGAAGGTGCTGACCACCTAAATAATGCAGGTGCCATAAGAGCAGCAGCCACTCATCACAGGATTCTCTGCTTTTTGAAAGTAATTTATTGAGTTGAAATTCACACAGCACCGAATTAACTACTTTAAAGCGAACAGTTTGGTGGCATTTAGTCCATTCACAATGTTGTGCAATCACTGCTATTCTATCTGGTTCCAGAACATCCTTGTCATCTGCCCAACAAAAAAAGAAACTACACTCAAGCAGTTGCCCCCATTCTCCCCGGCTTCTGGCAAACAACCACCTGAGTTCTGTCTTAATAGATTTATCTCTTCTGGACATTCCATATAGGTGGAATCGTACAATATGTGACCTTTTGTTTCTGCCTTCTTTCATTAGCATAATGTTTTCAAGGTTTATCCAGCTAGCATGATGTTTATAGCATGTATCAGACTTCATTCCCATTATGGCTGAATAATACATCACTGTATATATTTACCATAATTTGTTTATTCATTCATCTATAGATGGACATTTGGGCTGTTTTCACCTTTTGGCTATGGTGAAGCGTTCTGCTATGAAAAGGCGTGTACGTATATTTGTTTGAATACCTGTTTTCAATTCTTATTGGGTATATACTTAGGAGTAGGGGTCATATGGTAACTCTATGTTTCACTTTGTGAGGAACTTCCAAACTGTTTTTCAAAGTGGCTGCCCCATTTTACAACCCCATCAACAATGTTTGAGGGTTCTGGTTTCTCCATATCCTTGCTAGTACTGGTTATTATCTGTCTTTTTAATTTTTTTTATTAGAACCATTCCAGTGGGTGTGAAGTGGTTTTCACATTGTGGTTTTGATTTGCATTTCCCTAATGACTAATGATGTTGAGCATCTTTTCATGTGCTCATTAGCCATTTGTATGTCTTCTTCGGAAATGTCTATTCAACTCCTTTGCCCATTTTTAAACTGGGCTGTCTTTTTATTTTTTAGTTTGCAAATATTTTATCCCCTTCTGTTGGTTGTCTTTCCACTTTTTTGATAGTGTCTTTTGAGGCACAGATGTTTTAAATTTTGAAGAATTCTAAGTCACTTTTTTTTTTTTTTTTTTTTTTTTTTTTTGCCATTTGTGCTTTTGGTGCTGTATTTAAGAAATTATTCTTTAACCCAAGATCATGAAAATTTACTCCTATAGTCTCTCCTACAGTTCTTTTCTTTTGTAGTTTTAGCTCTTAAATGTAGGTTTATGATCCATTTTGAGTTAAATTTTATATTTGGTCGAGGTAGGAGTCTAACAATTCTTTTTTGGTAATAAAAATTGTATATATTTAAGGTGTACAACACGATGATTGGAAATACATACATGTAGCAAAATGATTACTACAGCCCAGCTAGTTAACGTATTATCTCCTCATGTGGATAGCATTCATGATTATCTGTTATAATGTTTATGTTCTTCCTTTAAGCTGTAAACATTTGGAGAGCAGGGACCATTTATATTTGCTCACCACTGTCTCCTCAACCTCTTGTACCATTTCTGATACATCTGCAAAGTAAATGAGACCTCCTACAAATCATTTCGCCTTGAGAATCAGCTTACATTCTATAAAAACAATAGATCTAGACTACATCATTCTTTACTTTTTTGAGAACTTGTATTGAGATATAATTGACATACAATAAACTGCATATATTTAAAGTGTACAATTTGATATTTTTTTCTTATTAGTAATGTATATATGGCAATCCCAATCTCCCAATTCGTAGCCCCCCAACCAGCCCCCCACCCCCGCTTTTCCCACTTGGTGTCCATATGTAGACCACATCACTTTACTTGAGCCTTCAGGTCCCACTCATAAAATTAAATGCATTTTTTTCTCCACTGGGATGACTCACTAATACGATTATGTGTCTTTAATAACTGGTCTCAGATTGGACAACTGTCATCTAATTGTAGCTTGAGAGCTCTCTGGAAAAATCTACTGTTTTCTGGCACATGACACCTATTGAATAATTCTGTTTTATGGTGGAGCCAAGAATAACAATCATTTCTCATAGTTGAAGTCCTTGCAAATACCATAAATGGACATACCTTTTTGTCATCCCAGAGATAGCTCATTTTTAAATTGGCAGTCTCAACAATAGAGGTGATTATACAGCAAATGCAGCTTCCTTTGAAACGCCCTTAAGCATTCTCATGGAAACCTTTTTATCTTTACTGTATCCTTGTAAAGTAGGAAAAGGATGAGTAATTGTTTGTGTCAAATGACCATTTCCTTAGGCTCAGTGAATTGGGCTATTCTTACACATTCCTGCTATACAACTTTAGTTTTATGGTTTTCCGTGGTTCTGATCACTGTGATGGTCTATTTGAATCCTTTATTGGTATGACTTCTATCACCTCAAAAGTATATTTCTATATGTTTCAATGAAGCCATTTAATAATAAATTTCTCATGAAAAATAATATTGATTTGACAATATAGTTTGGGCATGAAGTATTATTTGATTTTTAGAAGAGTTGGAACGAAATTTATGTTTTCCCTAGATGTTAAATTTATGGGCCTCAGGAATCAGTGTTATTTCTCTGACTTCAAAGAAATTGTTTATTCAGGCAAGAAAATACTTTTGTGGTACTATGTCCACTAGGAAGCACATCACTCATCTGATAGAGTGTGGCGCCCCTAGAGGACGTGTCTCAATTAATAAAACATAGTTTTTTTTTTATTCAAACAAATATGGCAGATCATAGGAAATGAAGAAAATTTTTCACTCGTTTTACAGTTCATTCATTATACTTTTAATTCCCAAATCTGACTTTAAAGATAATAAAGTAAGAGGGAAAACAATTAATCAATTCCATTTGTAAATATAGATGCAAAACCGAAACTACTCTGAAATATTAGCAAATTAAATTCAGCAGTGAATTAGAAAACAAATCTTGCTTGACCAGGTAGAATTTGTTCCAGGAATGTAAAAATGACTTAACATGTTCAGCAAATTCATTACACAAACACATTAAAGAACAATATAATTATAGCAACAGATTTAAAATAACATTTGAGTAATTTTTAGCTGTTGGTAACATAAGCTGTAAATGAAATAGGACCAGGAATAAGCTGCTCTAACATAATGAAGGCAATTTACCAGAAATCTCCATGTCAAATTGTGAAATACTTAGCAACTGAAATGTGGAACATGACTGCAATGCCCTCTGTCATCATATTAAAGGACATGATTTTGGAGGGTCTAGCTAATGTAGTAAAATAAGATGGAGGAAATAAGTCATACTAATGTTAGAAGAGAAGGATCAAAATTATCTCTATTTGTAGGTGATAGAGTGGTAGGCTTGGAAAATACAACAGATTAAATTAAAAAAAATTGAATTAGAAAGATAATTTTGTACACAAAAATATAAAAGCCAGTAGCTTAAAAAATAATGTTAATCAATAGAAACTCAATGGAAAACTGCCGCATTTATAATAAAAATAAAAGCTAAAAAATAAATGTGAATGAATTAATAACAAATTTAATAGAACATAATGGAGGACTATTAAACAGTCTTTAGACAAGGAGGATGGAGAGCGAGATGAGTATGGAGATGTGCAGCTTTCGGAACCTCCCTGAGTCTCCTGGCTCTGCCTGCCTCCCTGGCTCCCTGCTACAGGTGGTCTGATACGGTAGCAAACCCTGGCCTTTTCACACTCAGGGCCACTTCCAGAGGAGGAAGAGAGATGGATGCTGACCTAGATGAGCAAGACAGACCTTTCCGCAACAATCACACAACTCTCCTCTCATCCTTTCCACCAGGATTGGGCCACATGCCCACTTTTGAGAAAGATTAGGCAAGTTAGAGTGACTTTGGAGTTGAGTGGGATCAACCTCCCATGAAAAACATTGCAGAACTTGTTTCCTGAAAAATCTGGGATTATATTGATAAGGAGGAAGTAGAAAGGAATTAATGGTTGGGGGAACAATAATCATTCTTTTGGAAGGAAAAAAAAAAAGGCCGAGTCCTCCTTTGTTGCATGTAAATAAACCCCAGAAGGTTTAAATAGCTAACTGTAAAACAAATCTATAAAAATATTAGAAGAAAATGGAGAATATTTGTCTAACCTTACAATGAGGAAGGCCTTCTCAAGTGACAAACCTCAAAGATCAAAAAGGCAAATGGTGACAGAGTCACTGTAGGTGTTAAACATTTCTATATGGCAAAGACTATTAGGATGAGTGTAATAAACGATAGACAGGGTAAGAACTTTGCAATATATGTGGACAAAAGCTTAATATTGCTCCTATGCAAAGAATTTTTACAGAAAGGGAAAAAACAAACATCCAGTTGAAAAAATATCAGAGGGTATGAATAGGCTAGATAAAATACAAAAAGTGAGAAAAGATTAAAATGCTCAATTTCATTATTATCAGGAAAATGTAAATTAAAAAATATCAAGTTTCCTAGCAAATTTTAAGAATTTAGGGAAAAAAAAACAAACAAACCTGATGGGATCCAAGATGTGAAAAGGCTTGGAGAAACTGGTGCCCCATAATTTTATTAACAGGAATGTGAATTGTTACAACCTCTAAGGGACTCAGTCTGGCAGTATCTGTTCATTCTGTGATGTAGAAATCCCACTTTTAATAATACGTTTTACAAAAATAAAAAAAAAAACCAATACATAAAAATAGATGTCTAAAGATATGCTTGTGCATTTTTATTATAGCAAAACACAGGAAACCATCTGAATGTCCATCTATGATGGAATTGCTGATGAAACTATGGTACACACATGCTGTGGACAAACCTGTCACTATTAAAGGTGAAGGGAGGTGCAATCATAGGACTGTGGATGTGAAAGATGAGTGAAGTGGAAGGAAGAGAAGCAATGCCAAAACATGCTGATTGTAGCTTAATAGGGAGACACAGCAGGGTCCTCATTACCAGGCTATTTTCAGGTAGGTTGAACAGAAAAACACTGTCTAGAACAGCCCATCAGAGGAAGGAAGAGAGAGTTTAGTTGCTGGTGCTCTTATTTCTTGTCTCCCTTTATTAAAGTTCCGCTTGAGGGTTTGGCACCCCCATACTTCTGAGTATGTTGCCCTGGAGAAGCCAAATCCCAAGCATGAGCGAGTTGATAACTGGTGAAGCAGGAGCCTCAGAGAGTCTGGTCAGGCCATGCCTGTGCACTGAAGTTGCTGCAGCTCCCACCATCACAGCTGCCAAAACAGAACACGGAGGAACTGGGCCTTACCCAGGAGTGACGCCCAGATAGCCTGGCTTTTGGATATGACATGGTGGCAGCAGCTGGGGATGTCCGTGAACAGGGGCCAAGATCTTTGGCTGTAGGAGTGAATGAATGAATCTAACAAGGGGCATCAATTGTGTTCAATAAAATGTATCTCATCAATTTGGGGAAGTCATCATGTAACAGTACTTCAGATTGCTTCTATTCTAGTCTGTCTGTTACCTCTGGATAGGAGACTACATTCTCCTGTCTTTTACCTTTTCTTCTGTGTTTTCCATCTGTTTGTCTCTTTGTGCTTTATTCAGAATCTTTTCTTCTAATCTGTGTTCTTATTCACATATTTTTTCCTTGGTTATATCTAATCTGCTGTTAAGTCCATTAATTGAGCTTTAATAGAAATAATTTTATTTTTTCTGTTTCAGAATGTTCACTGTTTTTCTTTAAGAGTTAACAATACTCTGCTAGAAATTTCAGTCTTGTTCTTAATCTACTTGAACATATTAAAGGTAGTTATTTTAAAGTCTGTGACTCAAACTGTGTTCTAGATTCTATTGAGAAATTATTAACTGTATTGAATATGATAATGGTCTGATGGTTAGGTTGTTAGAATTATATACTGAAGTCCTTAGAGGTAAAATATTATGTCTGGATTTGCTTTAAAATGCCCCCCAAAATGTGTGTGCATGTGTGTGTGTGTGTGTGTGTGTGTGTAATTGTTGAAGATGATTCTTTCTCTGACGTATGCCTAAAAATTTCCAAAATAAAAAAAGTTTCTAAAAAGTCTTGTTCTGATGACTCCATTTTTGGAGGGAATTCCTAAAGAGTTTGCTTCTATTTTCTCTTGCCTTTCTTCATTTATGTTCTTGTGCTTTTGTCTCATGGGTGTTTGGTATTTCCAATTGAGGGTCAAATGTTGCATATAACAAGTAGCAGGAATAATTTGAGGCCTAGTCTGATGTTTTCTTCCTCCAGGAAGGATTTGTGCCTTCTCCTGGCTGGCAGATGGGGCATTGGCCTTAATCCAGTTTCACACATGATTTGAAGGTGGGATTCAGGCCCTCTGAGAGATGATTAACATCTGAGTTACCCTTATGCCTAGGATGTAGCCCTTTGTGTTCCCAGCCAGAGTGTGGGTGGCCTGTGAGACTCTCCTGCCCTTTGGTTGGCATGGGCTCCAGGTTTTATCTCCTCCACTGAAAGGCTGCCAGGAACTCTTGATTCCTCTTAAGTTCTTTTTTTTTTTAGAATTGGTAAACATCTCTGGGAAGACTGGGTTCACCTCCCCTCAACCTTCCTTTAGCTCTCAGATCTTTCCCTGTTAATTCTTTGTTAGCTGTTTTTTTCCTCTGGTGCCTTTGATAGATTTTCTTCTTTTTTCTTTCCTTTTTTTTTCTTTTCTTTTCTTTTCTTTTTTTTTAATATTTCCTCACTGTTCAAACTATTCTTGAGGATTGGGCTAAATTAGCAAGACCACCAGTGCCGTGTGCCATCTGTTTTCTGTCTTTGCTCCTCCTCCTTTGATCAGTCTCACCTCTCATCTTTACCATCTCTCCTGCTTAGGAGTCTGTGAAGGCTGCATGGAGGGAGCTTCCTGGTTTCATTTATGAGTTGAATGCTGCCCCGGCAATCCTCAAAGCTATTGATGCCGACAAAGCTCTTGGCAGCCCAGCCTTATGGATTCCAGCCATTTGCATCTCTTTTGCACCAAGCCCACGTGCCCCGGATAGGCATGGATAACTGAATTGACTTCAGTTGAAGACAGAGCCTGTGCTGGGGTCCCCTGAGCTGAGAGGAAATATCAGTGGTAGGTGAGTGGACTTGACTGAGAACCCTGAACTTATCCTAGAGAAACTGGAGTAGACTGCTCATCACTGGTGACTCGGTCTGGCACAAATCACATTTCTTTCAGCAGCAAGCTTTTGGGATGCTTTTAGGGAATGTAGCTTGAATTAAGAGTTTTTCAAACTTTCTAGAAGATGATGTAGAACTTCTGCTAGGATTCAGTTTAGGTCAACAAACATCAAGAGTGGGAAGGAGAGTGGGAGGGAGAGAGGGAAGGAGGAAAGAAAGAGGAAGGGCAGGAAAGAGCAAAGTCAGTGGAAGGGGCTATTCTCCCACTTACTGTCCTTGGAAACATCAGCAGATCCAGAGGTGAGACATCTAGCAGCCACCTGAAGAGTGGCTACAGGCCATGATACCTGGGCCTGGAACAATTTATTGGGTTGGAACACCTGGGCAGGAGGGTGAGCTCCGTGTTTTCCTGTTATGTTTTTTGCCTGAGAGGTAAGTCTGGTCTTGAACAATGTGTGTTTTACCCTAATGGTCTTTACTGAGAGAGAAGCTCATTTACAAAAGACAGATTTACAGAAATTAGCATAATCCCATCCAAACACCACAGGGGGTAAGTGAAGCCCAGTTAAATGAGGTAAATCCTGTATCATTCCGTATCCATCTTTAACCCCTGCCACGGCCCCCTGCTCCCAACACTGATGAGGTATCTACCATATTGAAGGCCAATATGCGAGCACTGTTCACAATGCTTTACGTGAATTAGTTTATTTAATCTCAAAACAATCTCTCTCATTCCCATTTTATAGATGAGGAAATAAAGATATAAATTAATAACTTGTCCAGCAAGCAATGGAGGTGGGATTCAAACTTGGGAGGTTTGGTTCTAGAGTCTGTGCTTTTTTGCTAACCTCATCTGGTCCTGAGCACAAAGCCACCTGTTGGTATCCTTATTCCTGGAGGCAGGAACTCCATCCTCATTGCTGGCAGTCCTGGCCCATGGTGCAGAGGAATCAGTGTCATACCCCAGACTCATGTGTCCTTTAGAAGCAGTTCTCCGCTTGGGGTGCCCCTCACCTGTCTCACTCTGCTTTCAAGTTGAGCTTCATGTAATCTGGCTGCCATAGACAAATCACTCCAGTCTCAGAGACCCACAGAGTTTTTCAGAGTTTGCAATCACAGTGGTTCTGGGGCAGGATTTCTTAAAAAACTTCAGCTAAACAGATTTCATAGAGGGCATTTCATCCCTCAGCTAGTTCTGGCTGATTGCAGGACACATCTCTAATAAGGCCTGTTTCCACCAGGTTTAGCATTAGTCCCAGCAAAGAGACAAAACTCCGAATGGTGCCAACTCAAATAATTCCAAATTTTGTGTTTGTTGTGAGCAATTAAACACAACAAAAACACAGATTTTCATAATTATCGGTCATATATAAATAGGAAAATAATCAAGCATGAAAGCTGTGTGAGATACATTGCAGCTTTTTCATTGAACAAACTAAAAAGGGCACAATCCTATCATGATCAGGTGAGTGGTGAATTCTTTTGCAGGCAGTGTGGATGGAAATGTCAGTAGGACTTATCCAGTCGAGGGAGGGAAGACCCCTCCTTCAGAGACATGATGAGAGTGACCACAGTGACCAGAAGCAGGGCCAAGCTGTGGTCAGAGTGTCTGGGCCCACTGTCTATGGGGTGAGGCTCATTGGTCACACTGGTCACAGTGTCCAGGAAGTAGATAGACACCCTGATTGATCTATAAAACTGAAAAGCATTTGAGTCAACACTCTGGAGCCTTGAGCAAGGAAACCTGAGGAAGGGCCTCAAGTGAGGAGTTGGTTGCTTTCCTTGAGCTCAGACCCCAAGAAGCTGCCGTAAAAACATACTCTGAGTTTGCCCTACCTTCCTGAAGATGACCTGCAGCCGTTAACCAGGGTGGCTGCGCATGGGGGAAGTGAAGACCCAGATTTTCAGGGCGTAATAGTCACAGGCTCTGAGCTGATGTGAATCTACCCCAGAACTGGGACTTTGTGGAGGCTGGGAGGGTCAGGGGATCAATGGAGTTTTGGCTCATGTGTATTTCCTGGCAGGCCCAGTGGCTCTGGAAATCCATCTTGTGATTATTTTTCTAGTTCCTTGAATGTACAGTTAGGATAGAAATATACATAATGATAAATGAAATATAAACCTTAAAAAGTTGTCCATCTCTATGCTATACACCTGAAACTTATATATATAATACTATACATTAACTATACCTCAATAATTTAAAAAAAGACATGCTCAACAATTGGCTGCATCTCCACATGGGTTCCCTTATTGATGGAGGGAGGTCCTCTCTGCCAGAAATGATCAAATGGAACCAGGTAAAACCACCCTCCAGGTAAAACCAAAACCAATACAGCATCTCTGGGAGGACTGTAAAGATGAGTGCCACCATCAAATACTTGTGAGATGAAGAGGTGGTGACCCCAACTCCTCTCCCTTTTATTGACCTGTGCAGAGGGGAGAGAGTTCCTGGAGAATAACGGTAAATTATCGTAAATGAATCACTTATGATGCTAACTGCAGGTATCCTTCATGATGTGGTTTCTTCACTAGAGAAAATCACCACTGCCTTTGATGCCTGGCAGGTATCTTTCATTCTGACTAGTGCTTATTCTTTATGCAAATAGAGAATATTTTCTTTATTCAAATACATAAAAGCAGCAGAGGCAATGTGCTTTCAGCAGGTAGGAAAGCAGCACTCCTTCCCTGTTCCAAGGCCTTTTTTTAAAATTTATTTTTTAAAATAAATTATTTATTTATTTATTTATTTATTTATTTATTTATTTATGTTTTTGGCTGTGTTGGGTCTTTGTTGCTGCACGCGGGCTTTCTCTAGCTGTGGAGAGCAGGGGCTACTCTTTGTTGTGGTGCACGGGCTTCTCGCTGTGGTGGCTTCTCTTGTTGCAGAGCAAGGGCTCTAGGTGCACAGGCTTCCGTAGTTGTGGCTCACAGGCTCTAGAGCACAGGCTCAGTAGCTCCGCAACATATGGGATCTTCCTGGACCAGAGATCAAACCCGTGTCCCTTGCATTGCCAGGCGGATTCTTAACCACTGCACCACCTGCAAAGTCCTCCAAGATCTTTTAATTGGAAAACTGAAAACTACATCTTCCAAACTCCCTTGCAGGTAGGGTTCTGGAGGTAAATTAGGCACTGTTTAGATTCACTAGAGTAAAGCTTGGCCTAGTATGGACCAAATCTGTTGGGCTATTTGTTTTTGTGAACAGGAGGACAGAATATGCATTCATTCATATATTATCTATGCTGCGTTGATGCTATAGCATCCCAGAGGATTGGTGTGACAGAGACTCTATGGCCCCGGGAAGCAAAATATGTACTTTCTAGCTCTTTCCAGGAAAAGTCGGTCTGTTGGGAAGGCAGGGTTGAGGCTAGATGCATTTCCTGTGGCTTCTGTCTTTGATTTTTTCTCCTCCAAGAGTTTCCCCCAGTGTTTGTCCCCTGATCTCTGATGTCCTGAGCATAAGGAGAGTCACTCCTTGATGTGCTGGGGCCCAGCCCCAACGGCTCTGAACTTAGCCTAGCGTGACTCCAGCAGAGGCAGTAATTCCAGCTGGGCTGGCTCTTGTTGTTCCAAAAGTCATTTCAAGAAACTTAGCCTAAAACCTGTTGCTTTAATAATTTTAAAACACTTAAGTCCAAGTATTAAACCTTTTCTTGACCAACTACCTAGAACTTTTTTGGTTTTTTAAGCTGAATCTTGACTGCTACGTACCTCAAATTGGTGTACCAGTGATATAGGCATTTAAACAAACACATGGTTCTTCATATAGATCAATCATTTATAATATATGGCCTAAATGTGTATATTGTATGTATAAACCAGAGACAAAGACATCACAATATTTTTTATTTAATAAATTAAAAGGCAAAGACTAACTGTATCTCACAATCTTAACTGGTTTGGGGGAAACCCCCCGGTGGTGGCTGAATTAGAAACATCAAGAGACCCAGTTTCTTCTCTTTCTGGGATCCCTGTTATGCTTAGATAGGCATATTATCCCATGAGTCTCTTATATTGCTTTTGTTTGATTTTCATTTGACTTTCTGTCTGCTGTTCTGATTGGGTGAAAGGGTGGGGTTGGGAAAGGGAAGGATTGGGAGTTTGGGATTAGCAGACACAAACTATTATATATAGGATGGATAAACAACAAGATCCTACTGTAGAGCACAGGGAACTATATTCAATATCCTGTGCTAAACCATGATGGAAAAGACTATGAAAAAGAATATACATACTGTATGTATAACTGAATCACTTTGCTGTACAGCAGAAACTAACACAACATCATAAATCAATTTAAATCACGTAAAATTTAAAAAAAGAGAGAGACTCAGCTTTGCCTGTCTCTGCAGGCCTGGCCCATGCCTGGCTCCATCCTGCCATGGACAGAGTCTCTAATTTCCTGGTACGGAATGATCCCTGAAGAGAACTTCCTTTTTTTTTCTTAAGAGCTTTTATTGAGATATAATTGACATACAATAAACTGCATATACTTAAATTGTACAATTTGATATATTTTTTCTTATTAGTAATGTATGTATGGCAATCCCAATCTCCCAATTCATCCCACCCCAACTCCCCACCCCCCGCTTTCCCCCCTTGGTATCCATATGTTGGTTCTCTATTTCTGCCTTGCAAACTGGTTGATCTGTGCCATCTTTCTATATTCCGCATATATGTGTTACTATACCATGTTTGTTTTTCTCCTTCTGACTTACTTCACTCTGTATGACAGTCTCTAGGCCCATCCATGTCTCTACAAATGTCCCAATTTCATTCCTTTTTTATGGCTGAGTAATATTCCATTGTATATAAGTACCACATCTTCTTTATCCATTCATCTGTTGATGGACATTTATGTTGCTTCCATGACCTGACTATTGTAAATAGTGCTGCAGTGAACATTGGGGTGCATGTGTCTTTCTGAATTATGGTGTTCTCTGGGTATAGGCCCAGTAGTGGGATTGCTGGGTCATATGGTAGTTCTATTTTTAGTTTTTCAAGGAACCTCCATACTGTTTTCCATAGTGGCTGTATCAATTTACATTCCCACCAACAGTGCAAGAGGGATTCCTTTTCTCCACACTCTCTCCAGCATTTACTGTTTGTGGATTTTCTGATGATGCCCATTCTAACTGGTGTGAGGTGATACCTCACTGTAGTTTTGATTTGCATTTCTCTAATAATTAGTGATGTTGAGCAGCTTTTCATGTGCCTCTTGGCCATCCATATGTCTTCTTTGGAAAAATGCCTATTTAGATCTTCTGCCCATTTTTTATTTGGGTTGTTTGTTTTTTTGATATTGAGCTGCATGAACTGTTTATATATTTTGGAGATTAATCCTTTGTCTGTTGATTTGTTTGCAAACATTTTCTCCCATTCTGAGGGTTGTCTTTTCGTCTTGCTTATAGTGCCCTTTGCGGTGCAGAAGCTTTGAAGTTTCATTAGGTCCCACTTATTTATTTTTGTTTTTATTTCCACTACTCTAGGAGGTGGATCAAAAAAGATCTTGCTGTAATTTATGTCAAAGAGTGTTCTTCCTGTGTTTTCCTCTAGGAGTTTTACAGTGTCTCTGGCCTAACGTTGAGGTCTTTAATCCATTTTGAGTTTATTTTTGTGTATGGTGTTAGGGAGTTTTCTAATTTCATTCTTTTACATGTAGCTATCCAGTTTTCCTTCCTGACTTTTCAATGTGTGCTCCATCCAATCTCCAAGGCCTGTTGCACAAAAGTGGAGGTGGATGACTAGGGAGTATGTTTTATTATGCAATTCAGCTTCCTCATTAGGTCACCTCTAATGGTAAGGCTTGGTGTGCTTAATTAGGAGATTTCAGGTTTAAAGGAACACTGGCTCCACACAGAAAAGAGCTGAGGATGACAAATGAAGTCAATTAGGACAAGATAATATCATCGTTTCCAGCACAGGTAGGCCATCACTCTACCTTTCATTAAAGTGATTTAAGTTTGTTTTCCTTGTTACCCTGGGGCATGGCTAAGGTTGGACTGGATCCCAGAACCATGGCACAGTCTCCTTGTGCTTTGCAGAATCTCTGGTGCAGCCAAACTCTACTGGCCTCCTTGAGTCAGGGGACAGGTTCTCCCACCCCTATGCCCCATACTGCTCAGTCATTGGATGATGGACTGAGAGCCTTCAGAAGCTTTGGGACCAACTTATTTGATAATTGTGCAAAAGTTTATGAGGGAAAGTTTAAGTGTTTAGGTTTCTTTGTTTTTCTTCCCTTTCTTTCCCTTTCATTCTGTATTCCCATCAACCTCCAACTTTCCTTCACAGTTTTAGGGGGAAAAGGAACAAATTCCTCAAAGGTCATTACTAAAGGAAGGGAAAAAAAAGACTCTCTTTTGGAAATAGGAATGGTTGGTTGACCCCTAGTCTGTCAGCACAGAATCTACATTTAAGCAAATATCTGATGCTTACACTTTGAAACACATAACAATACTGATATATTCTGTGCTAACTTGATAATGAAATCTATTTAGTGTATTCCAGGAGACACATTCTGGAAGAGACTCTTGCCCAACTGGGACACATGTGGGCCACTGACCAGGCATGGTTTTCAAGAGAGAGAGAAAAAAAGTAAGACTCCAAACAGCTATTGTGGTTAGAAGCTAATTTATACAGAATGGCAGCAAAACCGTAGCTGGCCTCCCTGTGATTTCCTTGGACACCACACACAATTAGAGCTACGAGCCTTTCTCCGAAGAAAGAAGATGGGACCCTGGAAACCTTAAAGTATAAGTGACAGAAGCTGAAAGCAAGTAGTGGAAGGGACTTCATCCAATAAAACCCACTGTGGCCACGACACTGTTCCTAAACCATGCACGATCATTTCTCTCCTGGTCTCTGCCAGAACTGTCTGGCTGTTTTAATGCTGTATTTTTATAAGATGCTTTCAAATAGAAGGTCAGAAGGACAGTGGGGCAGAATAAACATTAAACATGTTACTTTGTTTGGTGCGCTGCGGGTAAAATGTCCCATCTTGTTCTTGGCTCCTAAAATGTAATTACCTGGCTGTTTTCCGGAGCTGCTGTCTCAATCCATGGTGCTTCCAGGTAATGTTATGCAAACTCATGGGTGTAAAGAGGAACGGAATGCATCTGAGGATGAAGTTTTTGTTCAGTTCAAAGAATCTGAAAATACAGTTGTCTGGTTTCTCTACCTTCCTCTGGCATTCATGGTCACTGCCCTGTGTAGAAGATGCAAATTGTTCTGAGCAGAACATGCCCAGACTGGTTGGCTGGAAAGTTTCCAGTCCTGTATTCTGCTGCTCAGGGAAGGAGGAAAGAAACGGGGGTGTAGAGCTTTCTGGATTCACTCCTTCACAAATGTTTACTGAGTGCCTCCTGTGAGCTGAGAAAACTCCAAAGGCTAATGTTTCCTTGGTTTATACTGAAGGAAAAGTGTTGCCATCACTCTCCATGGTGACCTGTTGGCCACAACATTCCTTTGGCACAATGGGCAAAGTGTGCTGTATTCTAGTAGTTTTCTATGGAACTCCAGGCACTGAGCTTGAGTTCCCTAGGGGAGGTAGGGTGCCACAGGGACACTGGATGAGGTGGTCAGTGTTCCTACCCCCATTTTATGGAGGGAGGGGTCGATGGATAGGAAGCAACTGGCTTAGTGGCTCCTGGCCCGTCAGTCTGTCCTGTAGTCACACCAAAAGCCACTGAACAACTGCAAACGATCCTTCTTGTTTCATTTGTTCTGTTTTGTACACATACACACCACACACATACACCACACACAGATACCAAACACACACAACACACACAGGGCAAGAATTATGACTAAACAAACTGGCTTTTCTTCATACTTCCTCCAAAAGTTATGAAGGTAAGTGTGATTTTCAAAAAACATATTAGAACTAAATTGGCAAATGAAAGTTCAGTTCTACACAAAATCCACTGGTAAGACAATACACATGATGTCCTTTTTTAAGGAATTCTTGAAACTGTTTTCTTTCAAGACGTGACCCAAATAAACATGGAATGTTTATTACAGATTCTGAGAGATTTCAGTTCATTAAGATATTCTAGAAAGATTCAGCATTACTATTGCTTTAGTTTTACACATGCCCTTACAGAATTCCTTTCCTCCCTCTCCCCACTTCTTCCTTGCTCCCCCCCCCCCAATTCCCTTACTTAGTTCACAGGTATCATTTTGGCTGTGGATTTCCCAAGCCCTTGCTTGGATGCTGCGCAGATTGTATCTTGTAAAGATGGTCACACCACTATCTATTCGATCCCACAAGCTCTTCTTACAATGCAATATTGACCTCCTTCATCAGGAGCTGAGGTATTCCCATCCCTTAAATCCAGAGGAACCCCTGTATCTGCCTCGACCAACAGATGCAGGCTAATTGATGCTATAGAACTTTCCAGCCTGGACCATAAAAGTGGCGTGGTTTCTGCCTGGCTCTGTTGGTGTCCTTGTCCTTGGATCACAGCCACCTTGCTGTGAGGAATCCCAAGCCACATGGAGAGGCCACTTGTGGGTGTTCCAGTCAGGGACCAACAGCCAGCATGAACTGCCAGACCTCTGAGTGATGGCCTTCAGATGGTCTTGGCCAATGTCACATTGCCCTCAGAGGGCCCAGACATCACAGGGCAGAGACCAAGCAGCCAGCTGCAAGCTATCTAAATTCTTGACCCGCAGGACTAGGAGAGGTAAAAAAGGATTATTGTTGTAAACCGCTAAATTCAGGGGTGTTCATTAGGCAGAAATAAATAACCAATATAGGGACTCCTTGAATCCCAGCCCGGGGAATGAGCTGCATTGGTGGTACCCCTCAGAGATCATGGGCTTTAGGTCTCAGCCCTATTTCCAATTTCCTCTTTTACAAACATATATTTTTATACTTCTTCACTATCCTATGAAGAAATTAATACATAATATTGATGCAATTTATCTAGATGTGCAATATACATATATATGTATACATCTTTATGTATTTGATACATCTTTATACATATTTATATATTTACTTACTAGCTATAATGAAACCAAGTAGAACCCTCTGAGGCCCTCCCAGATACAAAACCCTTCCTGTGTTCCCTATTTCTTGTTTGTAGGGAAAAGGTTTCAGCCTCCTAGACCTTCCCTGAGTTCCAAAGGGCAGATTCAAGCAGTGACTAATTAGCGGGGTGAGGGAAAGCAGAAACAAAGGAAAGACAGTGAAGAAACATTAGTGCAACCACAGGGCAGGGTCCTGCTTCCTCCCCAAGGGATGTACAGAACACTGATTCATGTCTCTGAGCTCATCTACAGGATCTAAGACCCCCACCCAGGTGGAGGATGGTAACTTCAGGCTGAGCACAAGCAGGGGGACACCAGATTGGTTGGAACTAAAAGGCTGATTTCTATTACCTCACCAACAACCAATCAGCAGAAAGTCACACACCCTGCAGCCAGCTCCCCAAGTTTTGTCTATAAACACTCTTTCCTGAAGACCATCGGGGAGTTCGGGTCTTTCTCTTCGCATGGGGCCTAACAGAAACTTTTCTCTGCTCCAGAGTGACGTTTCGGTTTATTTGGCCTCACTGCGCCTCAAGCACATGAACTTGGGTTTGACAACAATAATGTGGAGAAGTAAAAACAAAATAATTCTTAATAAAATAACATGAGTTTTATTAAATGGCTGTTTCCTCTATAGAGCACGATGCGTGTCCCTAAAATTCACTATGTTGTGGAATTTTGTGTAAAATAATAACAGCACCTATGGGGAAAATAAGGTTAGTAAAAGAATACTCAACACCTGTATAATCTTTTTTTTTAAATAAATTTATTTATTTATTGGCTGCGTTGGGTTTTTGTTCCTGTGAGCAGGCTTTCTCTAGTTGCAGTGAGTGGAGGCTACTAGACATTGTGGTGTGCAGTCTTCTCATTGCAGTGGCTTCTCTTGTTCCAGAGCACAGGCTCTAGGTGCATGGGCTTCAGTAGTTGTGGCACATGGGCTCAATAGTTGTGGCTCACGGGCTGCAGAGTGCAGGCTCAGTAGTTGTGCTGCACAGGCTTAGTTGCTCCATGGCATGTGGAATCTTCCCAGAGCAGGGCTCGAACCTGTGTCCCCTGCATTGGCAGGAGGATTCTTAACCACTGAACCACCAGGGAAGTCCCAACACCTGTATAATCTTATAATTAATTTGTTACACAATAAATGATAAACCTTATTAAAACTGTGCTGCATTGTGAAACACCTTAAGTTCTTAGTAAATAAAGAAATGCATATCAATATGCTATTTACCTAGACAAGATCGTAAAGTTTGGTGGGTGGGTGTGGTTTTTGGAGAAGGGATGGATGGAAGGGCCATGTCATTTATAGGATGAAAGGCCACTGTACCACAAGGGGTGGCCATGGCTTGTCCTCTTTCTGTGTCTTCTTGTTGGCTTAAAGTAGAGATCCTACTGCACTCAGCATTGGAGTTGTCATCTTCCATTCCCTGAAAGGGGTTTTTGGTCACATCCAAGACAGCTGATTTCTGTAGTATAAATATGATTATTTTACTTTCTCTTATTTTATGTTATTGTTGCTTTCAGTGCCATTTCTCTGTTGTACAATCTGGATTCACGTAGGTGTGATTCTCTTGCAATATCACATGATCTCCATGCCTTATCAAATTTTTTTTATAAATTTATTTATTTATTTTATTGGCTGTGTTGGGTCTCTTTTTGCTGTGCATGGGCTTTCTTTAGTTGCATTGAGTGGGGGCTACTCTTCGTTGTGGTGTGCGGGCTCCTCATTGCCGTGGCTTCTCTTGTTGCGGAGCATGGGCTCTAGGCACATGGGCTTCAGTAGTTGCAGCACATGGGCTCAATAGCTTGGCTCACAGGCTTTAAAGCGCAGGCTCAATAGGTGTGGTGCATGGGCTTAGTTGCTCCGCAGCATGTGGGATCTTCCTGGAGGTAACTAGATTTTTGTACCTACTTACAATAAACAAGGTTGGATTCGAGAAAAGAAAGCCAATACTCAGCTGAACATTTTTGTCTCTTTAGTTGGCACTTTGAAATAATCACACACACGGAACCACTTTGGATGCCCCACCCACAGGTGCAGACCAATGATGCAGGTGTTTTGTGACTCAAATAAGTGGTTTTGTCGTTAGGAATGTGACTTTCTAGAATGATGAACCACTCTTGGTAAAGTTCCAGACAAAACAGAGAAAAATCTCCTCTTAATTTATATGATAGCTGCATTCTTAGAAATTTTAATATATTTTCATCCCTTGTCAAAATATCCTTTGTATTTACATGTAAGGAGTTACATGAAAGGTTCAGATCATCATAAAAGGATTTCTCCATCTATGTGAAAATCCAAGTGGGCATCTGAAAGCCATGTGAGAGAGGGGCAATTTGTTATTCTGTGGGATGGTTAGCATCCTTTTTTTTCCTACCAAATGCCAGAAGCACCCCTCAGTTATTGTGTCAACCAAGCAAATCCAGAATCTTATTTCGTAAGGGCTGAATTACAATGAAACTTGATACTTAACCTCACAGCATTGCACTGACTGGGCAGGAGTGGGATCCTGAAAACTGGGACAGGGACATAGGAACAGAGGCAATGGAGCTGGGGACCTTGAGTCCCTAAATCCACCATGTCTTCTCAGACAGTTGTGTAGGAAAGAGTTAACATAGAAAGGCCTGATTGCAAGGTTGACTGTTGGTTGACTCCCGGGAACTTGGTTGGAAGAGATGTCCTTATTCCTTAAATGATGAAATTGTCTCAACATGCAAACAATGGGATTCATGTGAGGGCTGTTTTCCTTCCGGGACTCTGAAATTTTGTTATGTACTAGACAGAGGGTGGTTTTATGACCAGCCCCCAGTGAAGAACCCTGAGCACTGAGCCTCTGAGTTCCTGGTAGACCATATTCCCATGTGTCGTCACAGTTTGTTGCCGGAGGAATTAATGCATCCTGTGTGATTTCATTGGGAGGGGAATCTCAGAAGCCTGTGCCTGGTGTCCTTCAGGCTTTGTCCTTGGTTGATTTTGATCATATCCTTTTGAAGTAATCAGAGCAGTGAGTGCAACTGATATGCCCAGTCCTGTGAGTTGAGCTGGGAGTGCTCTCGGAGAGTCCCAGCATGATGGTAGAAGCATCGCTTCCCTCACCCAAAGAGGCTAGCCCTCTTCATCTGAAGACTTGCAGTGGCCTCCCCAAGACAGTGGCCCTGAAGGCACTGCTGATTCTCCTCAGGACCCACCCCCACCATCACTCTCTGCTTCTAGATTTATAACTAAAATCTAGTCCCAGCCAGCTTTACAGGGGGAGGTACAAAGTTTGTCCACGGTGAGGTGTGGTATGCACCCAGAGAACGGGGTGACTTTCTGGTTTACGTTGACAAGAGTCCTCAGGAATACGTGCAGGAATGGATCTTAGGGGTGAGGCATCAACGTGGAAAGAATATGAGGTTGAGCTGGCCTGAACTGATTGATATATACTCTCTAAGGAGAGATTCTGGATTCAGTGTCTTTGCTTGATGGGTTAGAAAAGACGCTACCAATTTGTTTGGTTGGCTGAAATGGGGATATTAAAGACCCTGCCCATAAAGACTGAGGAGTATCATAGCCAATGCCCGAGTCCCTGGGATCAGACCGTTACTAGAAATCTGGACTTAATGGATGTTATTGCTGAGGACAAAGGAGGAAGCGAGGAACATTGGACCCTGGAGGAAGGCAGATGCTTGTTACGCTGCTGCGGGGAGTTCAGTGACATTGCTCCCTACAGTTAGTGGAAAGCAGAACTCATAGGCCGTGAACTGGAACACACGGCTGAGAAGACCTCCAAGCAAAGGGTTGGAGGTGTTGCCTGGTGTCTTCTTGCTCCTTATATTATAATGTGAGAGAAGAATTAAAGGAAGAATTTTTTTTTAAAGATTTTTTTTTTTTTGATGTGGACCATTTGTAAAGCCTTTATTGAATTTGTTACAATATTGCTTCTGTTTTATGTTTTGGTTTTTTGGTCACGAGGCATGTGGGATCTTAGCTCCCTGACCAGGGATTGAACCCGCACCCCCTGCATTGGAAGGTGAAGTCTTAACCACTGGACCGCCAGGGAAGTCCCTGAAGGGAAAATTATTGAAGGAACAAGGACTTGATGATTGTGAAAACTCTGTCTCTGCAGATGACAAAAGATCTTAAAAGATAGAAATGGATGCCAAAATCATGGCACAGAGAAAAGGCTGAGTATGTATGTGACTGTACAACTCTTTCCTGAAATTCGAAAAGCTTAAAAGTATAGAAGTATTTATCCCCATTAATAACTCTTCCAAGAGATTAAGAGCGTTCCTCTTAGATCTTCTCAATCAAACCAGAGGGCCCTGGGAGACTTAAGAACATTCTTCCTCAGCAAAAGCCAAACGTAGAGAAGGAATTATTAGGAAAAGGTCTGTGGACATATCTTAAGTGAAACCCAGTGAAAATGCACTCAAGGCCCACAAGTGTCTCAAAAAAATTGTATCAGAAGAAACTCTGCTGACTTGGACTAAATGGAACAAAGGTTGTAGAAAATGACAGAGAGATTGGAAGGGGTCAAAAACACCCGAGGTTGTTTCAGTTATTTATTGTTATGTAACCAGCACCCTCAAAACTTAATGGCTTAAACTCGTGATTTTGTGGGTCTGAAATTTGGAATGGGTTTGGCTGGGATGGTTCATCTTTACTCCATGGGGCTAGGGCTGGAAGATCAACTTCCAAGAGAGCGTCTTCCTTCCACGTCTGGTGACTTAGTACTGCTCTTTGCCACCCAGCAGTCCCTGTGCCCTCTCCCTGTGACATCTCATCTCTCAGGGCCTCTCAATGGAGCTTGGACTACTCATAGCATGGTGGTCTCAGGATGGCCTTATTTCTTTCACAGTGAGCGGCTTCCAAGAAACAGGAAGCGGAAGCTGCCAGACCAGTTAAGGACCCTTCTGCTATATTCTACTGGGCAAAGCAGTCGGAAGGTCTGACTATCATATTGAGGAGAACATGAGGACTGGAGCATATCATTGGAGTCATATTTGGAAAATACAGTCTACTGCGGAGTCCCTTGAGAAAAATTCTTTCTTCAGTAGCAGGGATACAGTTAGGTAATAACTGAAATAACCTGAAGAGCAGCAGTTCAGACACATGAGATTTTACATCATGTGAGCACGTAGGGTCATGATGGAGAATGTGGACTAATACATCAGGTCTTTGTACCACAAACAGAAAGAGACATTCTTCTCATCTGCAGCAACTAGTTAAGTAATTCCCTGTCAGCCACCTTAGTATCTGGTCATCCGTCCGTCTAGAAAGTTGCAGGAAATATTCCAAAAGAACTGTGGTGCTGTGTTTCTGCAGGCAGAGATAGGAAGGAAGCGAGTAATGACAATTAATGCCTCACTTTATTTTACCACTGAGCATATTTATGGACTTACTGTCACGCCATGGTTATGCACATTATTTAGAGCCAATTCGCGCACCCATAAGTGGAGAAGATTCTATGAAATCCCTGCACCTCTCATCACAGTGGATATTGTGTTATGTCCCATCCAGTATCTTCATCCTTTTGCACATAAAGACTGGTGACTTGTAAAATGTCCTGATAAACCAAAGAGATGCTCATTAGTCCTGAGAAAGACTATTATGTCTCCTTGTGCCAACATGCATATGAGATACCAGCAGTTGTGTGATGTGGTATTAGTCGTGGTTCTAACTCAATCCAGGCATTTTATATTGACCCCCTTCCAGGAAATGTAGGCTAGTATCATTTGCTACCAGAGGCCTCATGGGAAGTTTCCATGTTAAGTGTTATCTTATGTATTAATTATTAATAAATCAACACATAATATATTTGTTATATCATTTTAAATTCCAACTTGAAATTATTTTAAAATATGCACTAAATCAGTAGTCCTCTGATGGCATGCTTACTTATACTTTTTACAGTAGGGATTTTTGGGAGCCACATTTCTGAGCCTCTGGGGTATATGAAATAGATCATCTTTTACCATGTTTTGTGATAATCAACAGTCTGAGGGCCCATGGAATGAACAGGACGGGACAGAGAAAAAGTAGCCTACTGAAACAGGAAGACAGGAAGCTGATAGGGATGTCCTGGACCTCACAGAAGGACCTGTTCCAGCGGCTACAGCGGAATAACAAACACTCCAAACTCTGTGGCTTAAAACACCAACAAATCATTTATTTTGACTGTGAAGCTGCTTCCTAGGGAGTACAACCTGTGACAGTCATCATCCAGAATAAAGTGAATAAACAGTTAAAGGTATTCTGGGGACTTCCCTGGTTGCGCAGTGGTTAAGAATCTGCCTGCCAATGCTGGGGACATGGGTTCGATCCCTGATTTGGAAAGATCCCACATGCCGCGGAGCAACTAAGTCCGTGTGCTACACTACTGAGCCTGTGCTCTAGAGCCCACAAACCACAACTGCTGAGCCTATGTGCCGCAACTACTGAAGCTTGTCACCTAGAGCCCATGCTCTGCAACAGGAGAAGCCAACGCAATGAGAAGCCTGTGCACCACAGTGAAGAGTAGCACCCCCTTGCCACAACTAGAGAAAGCCCATGAGCAGCAACGAAGACCCAACGCAGCCAATAAATGAGTAAATAAAAATTTAAAAAAATAAAAAAAAAAATTAAAGGTATTCTGGAGTGTTCACTAAGCTGATAGTGATAGGTTAAAAGCATTAACAGAGACTGGGCCATGAGGAGGACACCAAGCCAGTGTTTATCATATATCTTGGATTTCTGCACTCACACTTAAAATAATTCATTCAATTTTCTTTGTAAGAGGACCCGTGTTTAGAAGACTGTGGCTTCTGCTTTGAGATCTCAGAAATTGATCACTGTATTCTATTCTGGTTCTTGGATGGGCCTAGTGGAGATCCCCACCTCTGCCCCAAATAACACAAGGATGTAGCACATATGAAGCCAAGAGTATGCTGAAGATACTTGGAGAAATGTCTGTGTGTGTGTTTGTGTGTGTGTGTCCACGCATGTGCACACAATTCTGTCCAGAGAACTCAAGCTTGAAAATGACCCTCATTTGGTGAGGTCAATAAATTCATGCAATATTAAACTAGAGAATAATTGGATATGTTGGGAGAAAGTTGATTCTGATATCAAGAAGCATGTCAAGAGAGAGAAAACCCTCAAAGAAAAAAGAGTGTAAAAAATATGTTTTCAAGTACAAGAAAATGAAAGAGGTAGGAAATGTATAAGGCTGATAATGCCGTACATGAAATAAGAAAGCGTACATCCAGGGTCAGACCCACGTTATAGGTGCAACAGGGCCCCCCTCTTAGCCTCTACTTCTATAGTCCCAATATGGTTTTTTTAAATTAATAAATTTATGTTTGGCTGTGTTGGGCCTTCATTGCTGAATGTGGACTTTCTCTAGTTGCAGTGAGCAGGGGCCACTCTTTCTTGAGGTGCACACAGGCTTCCCATTGCGGTGGCTTCTCTCGTTGCAGAGCACGGGCTCCAGGCTCCTGGACTCCAGTACTTGTGGCTTGCAGGCTCTAGAACACAGTCTCAGTAGTTGTGGTGCACGGGCTTAGTTGCTCCACGGCATGTGGGATCTTCCTGGACCGGCACTCAAACCCGTGTCCCCAGCATTGGCAGGTGTATTCTTAACCACTGCACCACGAGGGAAGTCCTCCAATATGGTTTTATACAAATGAACCCTTGTTAACAAAGTTAAACAAAAATTATATCGTTAATTATCATCTTCTACCCTCAAGCAATTTAAAGTAGATTGTCCTCTAAATCATGTTGTAACTGAAGAAGAAACACAGTTGGACTTTGGACTTGTAAGGGCAAGTCCCGGCAGTCAGGCAGTGAGTGGATGAGACAACCGTTTACTACACATTCAGACAGAAATCATGTGTTTGGGAATCCACCTTGAAAAACAGGGAAGGAAAGTCATTTGCTCAATCTGAGTGCATGAATCATGGCCCTGGACAAGGCCAGACCAGACCAGGGCATCTGTGTAGATCTTTATAGAAAGTCACACTTAAGGAAAAGTCAGTGGTTTTTATCCGTGAAGGAGATGAGCTAATAGCATCAGGGGCTGGTGTATGCACATGCCAGCCAAACGAATCTGGGTCGTGAGCTAGACCGAGTACATCTTAGTACAAGAAGATCTTTGTCCAGCATGTATTTAGAGGCAAGTTCAGCTCTGTGGTGAGGGGGGGGGGGTCAGGTGGGTAAAAGCACCCTTGGCTTCTCATTCTGTGATGTCCAGAGCAATCCTGCTTGGCTTCAGGCTTGCATCCACCTTCAGGTTTCACATTCTCACTGTTCATTACTCTATACACTCACATGTCCCCACAGGAGCTACTTCCAAACAAAGGACCTCTACCCTTCCTAAGGGAAACCATGACAATCATGTCCTCTCCATCTCTTCATTTTGGGTGATGCTTTTGGCACCCACCCTAGGTTGCTTGGAACCCAAGAAAGTTCTTTTAGAGCCCAAGCTAATAGACAACAATATAAGACTTAAACTTAGCAAGGAATCTGTGGGTCCAGCTGGCATGTATTCACTGCTGATAGAGGAGAGATATAAATAAAATAGATTCTAGAATCCCCACAAAAATGGGATGTGTAAGAAAGATGACTAACAACAAGTTTAGGGGATGGATGAGTAAGTGTATAGTTCTACATTAAGGTCATGAGACTCAGGGAGCCACTGCGTGGAGGAGTTTGATGACATTTTGCTTTGTGTACATTTATTTTAACTGTACAATACTAGAGCAGCAATTACAGATATAACAAGAGAGAATGGATGGCATTTGGGGACCAAGAGTCTCACTTATCCGCTTCTGGATTTCATGGTACCCACTGGTACCAGAATTTCTGGGGTTTGGCTCTTGAAGGTTTCAGGTATATTACAAGATAGGGACCACTTGAAACCATCATTTGTCACCAGTTTGTAAGCATGAAAATAGTTTTTACTGAGAAGTTGGCCCGGGAGGAGGCAGAAAGAGCAAGAGTTTGCCAGGAGGAAAGGAAGAGCAGACAGGACAATGATGATGATTGAGGATGATAATTCCACTACTCTCTCATCTTCCATTTCTAGTTTTCAAGCAATTAAGGGAGCCAAGAAATTATTTGTAAATAAAATGAATAAATTTGTAAATGTTGTGAATAATTTGTAATTATTAGGATTCAAGTGTCATAGGAAAGATGGGCCTTCCTCAACCTGTTTTCCCCTTTTTAACACACACACACACACACACACACACACACACACACACATACACACACATTTTCATCAGACAAGTAATACAGCCTCAGTGTAAAGATCCAAGCAATAGAAAAGGAAATGGAGTAAATATCCAGTTCTTGGAAATGGCCCTGTTACGAAGCCTTCAAAATCTTTTCCTCTGCGTTGAGGATGGGCACATACACAGACCATTATTTTACCAGTATTGAATCATACGTTACACAATATTTATGACTCTCTTTTTTAAAATATAACCTGGAGATTGTTTTCTATGTTTGTCTGAAGCTTCTCCTTTCCTGTTTTAAGGAGCTGAATAATATTCTGTAGCATGCAGCAACCATGTTTCAATTAGCCTTTTTCCTCTTGGTGAACATTTCAGTGATTTTCAATTTTCTAACACCACACTGTTTGTGTTCCTGTATTTTTGTAGATAGACAAGACTAGACACAAGAAGTGGAATTGCAGATCAATGGAGATGCCCTTTTGTAATGCTGGGTTTATCGATTTATTCTCCAGCAAACAGAATGTATGAGAGCGTCTCAAACTGTTGCCAAGAGTTTCAATTTTAAAAACTTTGTCAATTGGTGGCATTTTATTTGCAGTGCTTTAATTATGAGTAAGATTGAACATTTAAGACAATGCTTCATTTCTTTTGTATTTGTATCCTTCTTTTCTGGGACACTGGTCATTTCATTTACTGAGTTTTCTAAGAGTTATTGTTATTGATTTGTAAGAGTTTAAAAAATATCTCAGGACATTATGCTTCTTTGTCCAATTTATCTCTTATATTCTTCATTTTCATGTTTTTTACTGTGCACATGGTTTTAAATTTTCTGTGGTTAAATGAGTTCATCTTTCCATGTGTGATTTCTGGCTTTTACACCTTTCTTAGGAAATTCCCTTTCATGTTATATATCTATTTCTTTTTCCTTTTTAAAAAATGTGTACTATGCACTTTGAGCACTGTTAAAATGCCCACTTTTATTTAAACACATTTCTCTTATATACATCTGTTTTCTTCTGGACTTTTAAATTCTACTCTGTTGATTTAATTGCCTTTTCTGTGTCAAAATCCACAGTTTTAATTATTATAGCTGTACAACAAATATGCACATCTAGCAGGGCAAGTTCCCCTTCTCAGAGATTTCTGCTTGGCCATTGTTGTCCTTTCTCCTCCCATTCTTATTTTAGAATTAGCTCGTTAAATTCCATTTGAAAACTGGTTGTGAGCTACCCAGGAATTCATCAACCATTGAATGAATAACCACACGGTGTTTCATTCACACAGTGGGTTGTTAGGCAGAAATTAAAAAGGATTGAACTGCAGTGTATACAACCCCTTGGCTGAATCTCAAAATAATTACATCAAGTGAATGAAATTAAACACAGAAGAGCACAGACTGTAAGACTCCATTTATACAAACTTCTAGAAGAGGCAAATCGGACCCATGGTGGAAAAAATCAGAAGGTGTTTGCCTCACAGTGGGAGTGGAGATCAGTTGGCAGGTGTGTGGGAGAATCTTCTGGGTTGATGTTAGTATTTCACACTTGATACCTGTTTGTGTGACACGGGTATATCCATCCCAAACCTTAGGAAATGCTCACTTAAGATTTGTGCATTGAATTGTATGTAAGTTTAAAAAAAAACTATAAAAAACATTGACTCTGATGATATGTACCTGGAATGTTTAGGTTGAAATGTAATGATGTCTGCAACTTTGATACACATTAAAAAAGACAGATTGGGAATTCCCTGGTGGTCCAGTGGTTAGGACTCGGCACTCTCACTGCCTGGGGCCCGGTTCGGTCCCTGGTTGGGGAACTAAGATCCCGCAAGCTGCGGCACGGCTGAAAAATAAAAGGATGGATGGGTGGATAGAGGAATGGGTAGATGGACAGTCTGTGATAAAGAAAATATGGTAAAATGTTAAGATAAGTCTAGGTGGCAGGTATGCGTGTATTCAACATAAAATTTTCAATTTTTCTTTGTTTAAATCTTTTCATAATAAGGTATTGGGAGAAAATCTTCTTGAATTTTGATTAGTCTTCCACTGAATTTACAGATTTAGTTGGTGGAGAATTGATATCTTTACAATATTGATTCTACATTAAGATATTTGTTGTATGTCTCCATGTATTCAGGGATACTTTTTGCCTTTTTGCCTTTAAGTAAAGTTTTATGGGTTTGTTTTTTTGGTAGATTTTGTACAGTTCTTGTTGGTATTATATGATTTTCCTACTGTGATTTTTTCCCCATTACATTTTTCAATTGTCTATTACTGGGTAGAGAAAAGCTTGATTTTTTTATTTGTGAATATTTCATCTGCTGAACTTATTAAACTCTCATGAGGTTTGATGCTTTGTTAGGGATCATCTTAGATTTTCTATACATTCGATCATTTTGTCTTCGAACGATGGACTGTATTTGACCTTATTAATTTCCTCTGTATTTTTCCATTCATTTCCAATACTGATTTCTCATTCTTTTTCTTATCTCATTGACAAAAATGGGTGCCAGCAACAGCAAGGAAATCCACATTGGGGGGGGGCAGGACAAGAGGTGGAGCATTGGCAGGCGTGTTGGTGCCATGTTGCATCTTGAAACCATGGTGAGGATGCCAGGATTGGAGGTGTGGGGAATCCCCCGAGGGTATACACCAGGGAGTGACTCAGTCCAGTTTGCCTGTTAAGAGCCTCCCTTGGGGCCTCCTGGGGGATGGGTGAGTGAAAGTATACAAATGAATTTGCAGTCTACTGAGATAGCCCAGGCAAGAAGAGATGGTGGCCTGGACTTGTGATGTTGGAATTCAAAGGAGAGGAGAGGTCAAGGGTAACTCCAAGGCTTTAGCTTGAACAACTGGATACTGTTCAGTGAGGGGAGAAATGGGGAGAAGTAGGCAGGTGTGGGTAGAATGGGGTTCATGTTTGAGTATGCTTGTGATGCTTGTTTGACATTGAACTAGAGACATTGAGTTTGAGGTTCAGGAGACTGGGCTGTGTCAAACAATAATCAGTATCAAGACTGCAAAGAACAAAGAGGATCTTTATTTGGAGTCTTAAGAATTGCAATGCAGGAGACACAGATTTGTGTAAAACTGAAAGAATGTTCCAGGGAAGTGAAAGAGTCAGGGGCTTATAAAGGCTAAAGGCATGAGGCTGTACTCTAACACAAGAAAAGAAATATTTGTCTTCAAGGGATAGGTGCCATGAGTTGTTCAGAGTAAGGGTCCTATAAGTATCCTGAATTTCTGGCAAATGTGCATGATGTCTTCATTAGGACAATAAATGGCTAAAAGTTCAGATTCCATTGAGGCTGAGATGTGTACAAGTCACACTTCCTCAATGGCCTCCTGGTTCCTTTTAGAGAGCTCTCTTAGCAATACCCACTCCATATGGATTTTCCTTTCACAGCAGGAGGCACAGATTTGGAGGTCACCAATGTGTAGATGACATAGAGAGGGGTCAGGTGAGCTGGGCAGGTCAGCACTTTGGAGTTGAGATAAAGATAGGGTCTGGCCCCAGAGCCTGGAAGGAGCACTCAGTGATGGGAAGGGAGCCTGGAGAGTGTGGGGTCTGGAAGCCAAGTCCAGAGGGTGGTCAGAGGAAAGGAGTGATTTGCCCCCAACACTGGGTCTGACTGTGAGATCACTGCCATCCTGACTGTGGGAATGGGGCAAAAGCCTGGTGAGGAGGGGTCTAAGAAAACAGACATGGGAATCTGGGGCACCAGACTCATCTTTAGATCTTTTTCCATAAGGGGATGCAGAGGAATAGGGCAATAGCTGGGGGCTGAGTAAAAAGAGGGCGAGCTTCCCTTTTATAATGCTATGTGTGTTATCTTGTAGGCTGATTGAGATGCCCCACTGAAGAGGGTACACTTGACAGTGAAGGGCAGAGAGGGGACTCCTAGGATGGGTCTATGCCCGGAAGGAGAGGGCGCCACCCGGATGAGCGCAGGTGCTTCAGCCAAGGCGATGTAATACCCCTCCCAATTTTCTGTATGGAATATCCTCTTGTACCTTCTCTGAGGATACTGATGAGGCTAATTTTAATGCATTCTTCTTTTCCTCTGTTAATTCCATTCTCGGGTGTTTTCTTGTCTGTTTCTTGTGTTGGCGCATCTTCACAATGTTCACTTCTCTGGGACACGTGGTGCTGAGCATCTGTTTCCAACTCCGTGATTTGCTGAGTTGTGCTCTCCTCCCAAGGAGGGCTCTGATGCTAGGAACTGGCCCAGGCGGCTGTGGGAATGACACTGGGTTGAGTAAGGTGAACTGGTGGCTTACCTTCTGGGGTGGGGCCCATCTTCACCTTCTGGTCTCTGACCCTGTCACCTCTGGGACCTGCGGTGGGAATCTTCACTCACTGCTCAGCCCAGCCTGGGGAGGAGCAAGTGCTTGGACCGGTGACTCAGGCTGCAGCTCCCGGGTCCACCACTTCAGGCTCTCCTCCTGCTCTGAGGACCACTGCATCACCCAGACTCTTGTCACCTCCACACCTTTTTTTGTTACTATCTCTGCTCTTGTTTCTCCATCAATGTGGATCTCTTTTTCTTTCTCTCTGACAGTAATTATGTTCACTTCTGGCTTCCTGATTGTATTGTTTCTTACTTTCTAATGCTTCCTGGATTTATTTCTGTGAATAATTCTTTCTCATTATCTCCAATGAGCATGTAAGCGTACTTTGCCATCTTGATCAAGTTTTTTCAACAATCTCTTCCTTGGAGACCTTATCTCCTGTTCTAGTGTCAACTCACTCTCTACACCAACATCCCCACCATTGTCTCAATCTTCGTGGTCCCTGAAACAAGTTTACCCTTCTTCTTTATCAATTGCGTCTCCTTTTGAACTTTTCTGTTTTGGAAACAGCCGCTCCCATTCTGTGTGTTCCCTTCATCTGAGACTCCCATTGTCATTGCTTTGTCCCCAGAGCTGTGGTCCCAGGACTCTGGTCTGGTGCCCTGGGCGTGGTGCCTCTGGCTGTGCACCAGTGTCAGCCCCTCTCCCTCTTTACCTGAGGAACCCCAGGCCACACCAATGGCCCCTTCCTTCCTCAGGCCGTACTCCAGTTGAGCTCAACGCATCCTTGTGTCCTTTAGAATTCCCCTGTGGTCCCCTCCAGCTCTGTGACACCTTCTGCAGCTCCCCACTGCCCGATGGCCATATCTCAACACCCTGGTCTGGAAGGTACGGCAGGAAAAGACATAGGGAGCTCTTTGAGTGGAAAAGTCTAGAAGGAAATATTACTTTTCCAACACATTAACACTCTCCCCTCCCCTCCCCCTGGCAAGATATTAGAGAATATGTCTTTTACCTGCAGTGAGAACTTAAAAAGGGAACAGTTCTTTTAGGTCATGCAGGCCTCACCTAAGAATGGGGGTGCTAACTGACCCCAGATCTAAAATTGACCCTTAAGAGAAAAGTAAAAATCACTCCTGCAGATGTGGGAAAGCTCGTTGGGGCACAGGGAAGTCTATATTTTTGTCTTGATGCTGTGAGGAAGCTGGTGGCCAGGACGACAGTTGGAAGGCTGTGCAGACAGGCCCATCTCTGGTCCCATGTGACACATTGGGACCCGAGCCCCCCTATAATTAGGAATCCCAGATGCTGCGGTCCTGGCCTGCCCACCACTAGCGGAGCTCCTGGTGGCCTCCCTCGGAGGATATTTTGGACCGGGGGTTTTGATTTTATTTTTGCATGAGATTCACCTCGGATGGCAACACCAGGAGTGATTGATGGCCCACACCAAGCTGCCTTTTTCACCCCTTTGCTGAGGGGCAGGCCCAGGCTGTGGCTTCAGTCAACGGCAGCAGAACGCCAGCTGAGATGGCTGCGGAATCCCACAGACGGTGCCTGATTTCCGGCAGATGTCCCAGATACCAAGCAGGAGAGCCCACCACAAAAATGGTTGCGTAAAAAAAGGTCTGCTCAGTGTGACCTGCCAGCCACAGGATGGTTGCACCCAGCTTGAAGTGTGGACAGATCCAGGCAGAGCTGAGTCCGCAGCCCAGAACGTCCCTTTTTCCAGGACAGATGCCCTGGGCTGTCAGCTCCAGCCTCTTTTTCCCCTGACTGCTGTCACCTGGGGCCTCTGCAGAATCTGTCTCTGAATGAAGGGGGCACACTGTGCAGACAGCCCCCTTCTCCCTTCCAGGGCCAACTTTGATGCTGAAGGTAGGACCTGGGAGACGACATCAGAGTTAATAGCCAACAAATGCACCCACGACTGCCCGTCGTGTGCCTGGCACGTACATCTGTCAGCTGGTTCTTGGGGACCGTGGGCCAGCACAGGACCAGGACTGAGACATGGCAAGGACCACAGAGCAAATGCTTTGCTCTTGCGGAGCCCATATTTGGGACCGGGTGTGGGCACCTGCACAGGGAACAGAGAAGCAGGTTCACTACATAGTGTGTCAGATGATGCTAGAAGCCTGGAGAAAACACTCAGGAGAGTGAAGGCAAGAGGGAGTGGGGCAGGTGGAGGTGCTGCAGGGAGCTTGGGATGCTGTGAGGGGAAGGCTGATGAGGAGTGTTTGCACAGATGGAGGGCTAGGGCAGCCAGGCCAGCCTCTGGAGTTCACACCCCTTCCCTCCATCCCCCGACACAGCCCTCATTGTTGGAGGGGCTGGGGCCTTGCAGATGGGGAAACTGAGGCTGAGGACGCCGCTGCTTGCAGACCGCAGGATGGGATTTGAACCAGGTCTCCTTGGTCCCTCTTCAGGGAGACACAGGAAGAGGATTGCTCTGAAAACAGAAAACTTCGAAATGCACAGATTAAAGGATTTTATTATTGTGAAGTGCACAAATTACCCTGGATATATAGCGAAGAAGACAGGACAAGCTCACGGTGACCACTGAGCATCACTTCCCCTTCCCTTGCCCCCCTCCCTCAGGCCAGGTCCATTCTCAGTCATCTCCTGAGCATCCTCTCCTGCCCTCCCAAGCTCTCCAGTCCCTGATCCTCAGCAACTTGCCCACATCCTCCCTCTCTCCTCTCTACCATCACCCCCTCATCTCCCTTCTCTCATGTTTGGCCAACCTGTTTCAGAGCAGGTGATGCTTTCTCCCTTTGGGCAGGAACTCATTGGCACCCTCAGCTTTCCAGCGGGACTCACTCAGCAGCTGCATCTGTGAAATGGGCTGTGGTTCTCCCCAGAGAAGCCACACTTTCCCTGGAAACGTGCAGGATGGACCGAGTGGGGAATAGTTTGGAGGACAGAATACGTCGTGGCATCACCAATCCAAGGCTCAGAGAGCCACAGTGTAAGAGGATCAGGATCCCATCAAAGAGTTAGACAGTGGACAGAAAGACAAAGACAAAAGGGCCCGCTCCTCTCACCTCCACCTGGGAAGGGCTGACTGTCCCGGGAGAGAATGTAGGTGCAGAGACAAGGTCTCACTTCACTGTTCCCCAGCTGTGTGACCTTGAGCATCACCAGGCCTCTCCGTGCTCAGGGCTCTCAGGGTGACAAAACGTGCCCTGAGTTTACTTTGCCTCCCTGGTAGGGTTGCAATGAGGAGAGAATGGAGTCTGAAGGCATGTTATAAAGTACACCCTGTGAATTCCATCGTAACTAGTGTGCTCTTGAGTTTCAGGGGCGTGTGGTCGTGTTTGATGCCCAGCTGAGCTGTGTTCCTGTCTCATTTATCATTGCTGGGTGAATTTTTACCATTTTGAAACTTGGACTCCTTTGGTTGTGTGAAGTTTTTGGATTCCTTCTCAGAATATTTCTACACGTGTACACACTCCACAGGATGTCACAGGAACCTACTCCTCTATGCATCTGTCAGCAACAATGCCATGTGTCCTGAAAACACCTGAGATTTCTCAGGCAATGAGACGGTGAGAACTGCTTATCCAGCTGTGGTTTGTTGCTCATATTCAAAACCGAGGTCAGCACTACATTTCAGTTAGAGGTGAATGAAAATAAAGGTTCATGTTCCCCATCTATGTTACTGTACCTCTCCCCCAAATTTTATCCACAGGCTCTTGGGGGATCCGTGGCCCCAGGTCAAGGATGTTGGAATCAGAAGCATCATCTCTGAACATTTTATTTGGACATTTGGATTAACTAATTCAAATATTAAGGGGCAAAATGAGATGAAAAATTCCATATTTTTACTGAGATTTTTCTTTTGTTCTGTTTTTTTAAATTATCCACAAAGGAAACTCCTCTAGCTACAGGGACGCAGCACAGTCTGACCACTAAAGATGAAATGAGAACACTGGCTGCTACTTCCATGTTAGGGCTGATTTCCTAATTGATCTTTCAATTTCAATGGTCCATCTAAGGAGGTGGGCAAAGGGAGTCAAGCATCTCCCTGGGGACTTTGCTTCTTCTACGTGGGCTCTGGTGTTCTTAGAGGATCAGAACTGGGATCAGATAGATCACAGAGCATCAGATCTGGGATCAGGTTATCTATCTCTGATAAATCATAGAGGATCAGATCTTGGAAGAGGGAAGGGAATCACTGGGTGGAGCGTAAGATGATCTGTCCATGTTTTGTGACAAATTCCAGGGGCACAGCTTCTTGGACGAAGGATGTTTTTCCAAACAAGACTAAAAGAGCACTCAACACGCAGAGCTGCACAATTCCTATGTTGACAACTCCTGTGTGAATGAAGATTGTAAAGATACATGTTGAATAATTGATGGATGGCATTGTCTTTAAAAAGCAATATAGTATATGACACCACGGGACTAATGATTTTAATTATTATTAATATGATTTTTAAAATAAATGTAGAAACCTAAAGCATATTAATACCTCTCATTTTTGTTCATCAGCCCCAGATGAAATAAAATTTGTTTACTCTTCTCTTCGTTAAATAATAAAATAAACTTCCCGGAGAAAAAAAGCCTACGCTGAATTGTTGGAGGTCATCCTAGATCCTTCATCCCACGTCATCTACCCCTGAAGCTGCTTGCGTATCAGGATGTCGGTCTCAGGCACAAATTCATGGCAGGGTTGAGAGTTGCCACCTGTGTTGAGCAGCCCTTGGAAGAGGCGGTTGGAAGACTTCCCGAGATTGCTGTAAACTCGAGTCCAGGCTGGACCCTTGGGACACACATGCCCTGACATGCACTGTGCTGGTGTCCACAGCCTCCAGGACAGACTTGGTGCTCACACCTTTTTACAAAGCAAAGGCTGGGCTCCTGGCTCTGAGAAGATGGTGCACTTCCATCCTTAGAGATCAAGTCTGCCCTTCTAGAGTGGACAGTAGATTTCTAGCCTGACTCACTACCGGCTCCTGGCTGAATTCACTTCCAGGGCTGGCCCTGGAATTGTGAGGAGGTTCTCCATGGGTGGGGATCCTAGGGGAAGATGCCTTGGACACCTCCTGCCCTCCGGCGTGTCCTCATTTTTCTCTTTCCTTTAAAAAGAGACAATTCTTGATTATTACACAGTTCATAAAAACACTGTGAAGACTCATCTGGCAATGTCTCCTAGAGAAAGTGCTATGTCAGGGTTATGTATTCTTCATTTGCTGAAAACTGTGCCGCATGGCTAGGAAGCTGGTTTTCTTGGCATTTCTGTCCTCGTCACGTGGCGTGTTATTCTTCTGCTCTCATCTCTCACCCTCATAAACCCATGCTTTGGGGACTTTCTGGGTTCCAGCTGCTCTGGTGCTGATGCAGGTGGTGATGGTGTGAGCTGCAGAGGGAGGCGCTCGATGGCCCCGAGACAAGACCTCCAGCCTCCAGCCGTTCAGCCTGTGCCCTGCTGTGCCCCTTGGTGGCTCTGAAGTGCTGCACTGCCCCAATCCTCCCAGTTCCCTGTCTGCTCCCTGCCTCCACGTTTTCTTCTTCTGTAACAAAACCCAGGGGCACAGTGTTCTGATTGATCATGAGAGCAGAACATGTAAAAGCTTTCTGGGCATCAATTTGTCACTCTTTCTGGTGAGACAGTTTCACGGTTTCCATGGGGGAAAACAAGCATTCTTGGTGATGCCACTTCTGCTTTTTTTTAAAGCTGCAAGATAACTTGATTTCTAATTTCTGGTAGAAGGGTCTTCCCCCCCCCCCACCCCCGAGTGAAGAGCTCAACCGGGACTCATGGCCATGCCTGTATCCCCAGAACAAGATGCTCTCCTGTCAGCGCTGTGGGCAGTGGTCCCAGCCTTGCCTGGACATGTGATGCCCTGGCGATTAAGACCACACAGATGCCTGGTGCCACCTGTCTCAGGTCTTCTGACAGAACAGGTCTGCATGGACCTGGTGGTAGAACTTCACAGCTCCCAGTGGCTCTGCAGGGCAGCCACCTTTCCAAACCTCCACAAAGCTCGTCATTTCTTCAGTGACCCCCACGAGGACCAGGTGTTCTGCTCCCAATCTGTTCTCTTTACTTCACAACATCAAACTTCAGTGCCTTGTGCTTTCTGAATGCTTCACATTCTGAGTGTGCCTAAGGAAATCTGGATGTGGGGAAAAATCACACACGTGAATTACTTTGAAAACCAATAGTTAGTAACCACTTATAAAGACTTAGCTGTGTTTTCAAACTGAGTTTGATGGGCTAAATTAGAGCACATATATTTCCAAACTCTGTGGACGGTCGTTGTGAAATTGCTTTTTTTGCCTATCTCCGTGGCCAGCTCTTCCCCCTCAGATGAGGAAACTGATAGAAGGTGCTAGATGGGTGGAGCTGGGCTCGTGGTGGGTCAGTGGCTTCAGGCTCTGAGGCCGGCCCAGGAGTGACTTAGATTTACAACAGACCCAGGGCCTTTCCAGGGCCCGGGCTGTTTCTTTTCTTCCTCCTCTGTGTCTGACGAAGAGAAAGAAAGGATGAGAGGGAGGACCAATTACCAACACTTCTTGCAACTCTTGTTTTTTTCACTCCAAGAGCCACGCACTCCAAAATCAACTGCTTATTCTTGACTCCTGAATCCACCACTGGAGTTTTTAAAGACAATGTTACACAGCAGTTTTAGGTTCACAGAAAAACTGAGGGGAAAGTACAGAGATTTCCCATCCTCCTCCTGCCCCTACATGCAAGGTCTCCCCCATTATCAACACCCGCCAGCAGATGGTACATTTGTTACAACTGACGAGCCTACCGTTGGTAAATCATAACCACTCAAAGTCTATAATTTACATCAGGGTTCACTCTTGGTGTTGAACATTCTGTGGGTTTGGCCAAATGTATAATGACACATACCTTTATAGTATTTTACAGAATAGTTTTACTACCCTAAAAATCCCCTGTGCTCCACCTAGTCATCTGTCCTCTGCCCCTAATGCCTGGCAACCACTGATCTTTTTCTGTCTCCATACTCCTGCCTTTTCCAGAATATCATATAGTTGGAATCACATAGTATGTAGCCTTTTCAGATTGGCTGCTTTCCATTAGTAACATGTGTTTGAGATTCCCCCATGCCTTTTCATGACTTGATAAATCATTTCTCTCTAGCTTTGAATAACATTCCATTGTCAGGATGTACTACAGTTTATGTGTCCATTCACCTACTAAAGGACATCTCGGTTGCTTCCAAGTCTTGGCACCCATAAATAAATCTGGTATAAACATCCGTGTGCAGGTTTTTGTGTGGACAGACGTTTTCAATGCCTGTAGGTAAATACCAAGGACTGCACTTGCTAGATCATATGGTCAGAGTATATTTAGTTTTGTCAAAAACTGCCGACCTGTCCTCCACAGTGGCTGGATATTTGCGTTGCCACCAGCAGTGAAGCAGGGTGCTGTCGCTCCACACACCAGCTGACTTTCAATGTATAAAAAGAAGGCCATTCGGTTTGCAGCAGAGTTGATTAGATTCCTGTTTAAAACAGAAGAAAGGAACAAGTGAGGGAGGTAAGAGGAGAGTGAAGTATATCACTGCTGGATAGATATGCTTTTGACTCCCTTTGGCAAACTGCGCCCACAATTCAGGCAGCTGAGACTGAGAGCGGGTGGTGGCGCCTTACCACTGTTGGTGGTGAGCGCAGACGAGGCCGCCGAGGGTGCTCCCTGGCCTCCAGGCTGCCTTTCTTGTACAGTCGCCGTCAGGTTGACATAAGCACCAATCTAACCTCTAGTTTTTAGAGATCTATTTTTAAGTGGGGGGATCATTTTAAAGAGCAAGATTGCAATAGTCCTGCAGAATGTATGGTAGTTTCCACACCCGTCTTCCCTGAGGAACCATCACGGGATGGAGTCCTGTGGACCTGGGCAGGTCTCCTTACCTGTGAGCAGTGCACCTATCGCAAAGGGAACTAGATCCGTTCAGGCCTGGGGAAGTGGCTAGAGGAGCCCTAGTGCAGAAGATGCACAGGCAGCAGCCCAGCTCTGAGCTGAGTAATAGCGACCACCCCAGCTGGCAGAACTGGTGCCCAGACGCCCCCCACCTGCACCCAGTGCTGATGACCTCCCCCACCTGGGAGTTAGAGGGCTCCTTGGAACTTTTCTCTATCACGTCTTCAGACACAGAAACTGCTGGCCTCCTGAAAGTCCTTAGCCTTGAGCCTTGGGCATCTGTTTCCTTACAGGTGTGCCACTTTCTCCATCTTTCCCTTTCCATTGGGCAGTGAGGCAAATTAAGGTCGTGGTGACACAGACTGTGCTTTGTGCTGGCTACTCTGCGGCAGTGTTTGTCAACTCAGGAGACACCAAATTTCTATGAAACTAAGTTTCTATGAAAGTGAGTGTTACTGCATATGAATAAGCAGATGCAATGACATGTAGCATGTAGGATAAGCCTCTTAAGAGAAAATCGCTGTCTAGATACATTCATGTACATACAAAGTACTAAAGACAGTCATCCTTTTAAATTCATCGCTCCTAATTTCTATCGGTCTTTGAAGTAATCTGATTTAGCAGGATATTTGTTTGCAATAAATCCTATTAAAAATGCATAAATACAGCTGATTCACTTTGGTGTACCTCAAAAACTGGCACAACAGTGTAAAGCAATTATATTCCAATAAAGAGCTTTAAAAAAATGGATGTGATCATTTCTTCAAAGTCCTCTTGCAATACTTTTTCTGCACTTACAGAGGGAACATTTTGACAATTCTCAGTAAAGTTCTTAACCTCTCTCAGTTTTGTTGTTGGTTTGAACAAAGAGGAGCATTAAGGCAAAACACTTCTTATAGGAGGCAAGAATTTGAACAGACATTGCCTGGCTGGGAAGGCGTGGTATGTGGGCTGCTTTTGGTGCTGGCCTGCAGGTAGCAGGTGGAGTCCCTGGGAAGATGTCTGAGGGTCAGAAAGGCTGGTACTCAAATCTCACCATTAGCTGGGACATGTTGTTAATTTTTCAGCTTCCTTGGGCTTCTGTGTCCTCATCTGTAAAACAGACTGGAACAAACACTCTACTCCATTCTTTAATTTTATTTATTTATTAATTTATTAATTAGTTTATTTATTGGCTGCATTGGGTCTTTGTTGCTGCACACAGGCTTTCTCTGGTTGCGGGAGTGGGGGCTACTCTTCATTGCGGTGCATGGGCTTCTCATTGCAGTGGCTTCTCTTGTTGCGGAGCACCAGCTCTAGGTGCGTGGGCTTCAGTAGTTGCAGCACCTGGGCTCAATAGTTGTGGCTCACGGGTTCTAAAGCACAGGCTCAATAGTTGTGGTGCACGGGCTTAGTTGCTCCGCGGCATGTGGGATCTTCCTGGAGCAGGGCTTGAACCTGGGTCCCCTGCACTGGCAGGCGTATTCTTAACCACTGTGCCACCTAGGAAGTCCTATTCCATTCTTTATTGCTTAAAGTAACCACAGGATAGAATGGGAAATGCAATGCTCAATAAATAGCAAATGCTCAACAAATGGGAGCCATTATTATTCTATTTGCATCTAAGGAAACAGCACCATCCCTCTGAGAAACATACGGGACAATAAAACAAATAGCAGGATTCCCTTTGGGATAACATCCCGGTGTATTTCAGTTTTGCAGTGTTTACCATTATCATTATTTAACTCCTGTAATGCGGCAGTAGGACTTATTTAGTTACGAGAGAAAAATCACTTCACATTGGTAGGAGAAGAGATGCCACTGAAATCCAGTTGAGACTTGCTGGTTCCTTGTGTGCACAGAACAATGAGCTCAGAGGCTGGGGCAGGGCGGGTGGGAGCAAGCCCATCCGCCGGCCGCGGGCACATCTCTGCTCGCGCTGAGGCCATCACACAGACATCTCCGAGTGAGTCAGGGCGTGGAAGGGCCACTGTGTCATGTCATGATGAGGCAGAGGGAGACCCTGCCCACCTTGGATAAAGTGCAGTTGTGTTCCTTAACTCGAAGCTCGGCCTCTCAGGTCCCTTCTTACGTATTTGCGTCTAGAATTTTGGAGTGTAACAGCACAGTGAATAGCTCCACATCACCTCCATCACATTAACACCCTCAGCCTTTTAAGAATTTCTGAGTCAGCCGTAACATTTTGCCAAAGATAGTTTTGCTCAAGAGCGATTGGTTTTCTTTGTGTCCATAAATCACGAGGCATCACTCTCTATTTTTCTATTTTTAGAATGAACCAAACAAAAACATTTAACGTGTACTCAGGGCAAATTCTTTGCTTTTGCTTTAAAATATGCTATCTTTTCCACACTCTCTCTCTCTCTCTCTCTCTCTCTCTATATATATATATATATATATATATATAAAATGGTTTGTTACATGTTAGTTCTGTACCCTTATTTGGTAGCTCAAAAGACTCCTGAAATGGGAGATTTGATTTCCAGAGCTTTAAGCATCATCTGAGGCCTGCGAAGAAGCAGGAAAGGAGGCTGGTGATGGTGTGGGGGTGGGGGGCACGTAGTCACGTGGCCTTGTCCTCCTGTGGCTTTCATGCATGGGACCTGCTCAACCTGTCACCCATCTAAGTGGAAGTTAGAAAAATAGGGGTCCTGGGGGGATGGCAACAAAAGTTGCTACCTGTCCTTTAGGACATTCTGAGCAAATACTTTCTTGCCTCGGACTCTGCACATGTGATGGGAGTAGGTAATAGTAGCAGTCGTTTGTTTTAAACACCTGTGAACTAATACAAACTGTCAACTATGTCCTTCCTCCCTTTCTTTTCCCTTCCTTTGCTCCTTCTATTCCTTTTTTGTTGTTATTCTGGTCAAGCTCTGTCTCTCACTTATTTACAAAATAGAAATGACAAAACTCCTCTTGGGTACATTACGGGCATTAGACAGACATTAGGGATGCTTGTTAATTACCAGCAGGACCACTCCTGTGCCAGGAATAAACTCAGTTGTACCTACTTAAAAGGCTGGCGTGATTCATGTGTGCTGAGTTCACACTTTGATTTAAGTGCCAGGTAGGACCGTCTCCTCCACAGGCATCATCCAATTAGTGGGATGCACCTCCCTGCTGGCAGGCCTGTTGATTGCGCACTCCAGGCTTCCCGGGGTTGTCATGGAGACCATCAGAGCAGATGCCCTTAAACTGGCTAAGGGATCTCTTAAATATGGGAGGTTCAGCTGGGGCCCCCAGACTCTAAACCAGGGCTGCAGGGAGCTGAAGGGAATCATCCCCAAGTCCCAGACCCCTACAAAGGCAGCAGGTCTCTCCAATGCCTAGATAACAGAGTATGCCTCCACCTGATTCACGAGGCAGGAGAAGCCCTGAACATTCCTGGCTCATCTCTGTGTCTAACTGCACCCTGAAGCCAGGCGCTGGCCATCAGATGTGTTCCCTGGATGCTTGGCTTAAAGCCAAATGGGGTCTATACTGTCTTTGGGGCTTATACTATACAATACTGGAAGGTGAGAATCAGGCAGAATGCCTTTAATCAGACTTTCCCGGTTCATCCCAAGCCATTTCAGTGTGTAAGATGTAAAGCCAATAAGCACTAGTAGAATCAGCATGGAAGAGGGTTCTAGAAGTATCCTTCACCAGGACTGTCACAAACCATTTAACAGACCGGCACATTAGGCCCTTATTAGGTGGTGTCCTGTTCAGTAAAAATAATAGAGGCTCTTTTATTGATTTTATATTATACATCAGGCATTGTGTTCTCTCTCTATATTCTTCCATCAGTCCTCACATTAACCCTTGGTGGTCGTTAATATAATGACTAATTTTTAGGTAAAGAAACTGAGTCCCATGCACAGCTAGTGGCAGAGCTGGGATTTGGACACAGGTGTGTCTGGCTCAAATGTCCACGGCTTTATCTGTGCATTATACTGCAGCACGATGAGGGTGGACATTCCCCACCAGGCTCTTTTCAACATGTGTTTTCCACTTAAATAAATTTGACAAACACTTGGTGTAAACTTCTGTAATATGATTGCTTTTCATGAAGAGCCTCTAATTTTCTCTAGTGAACTGGGAATGTCTAGGAGAGTAGATGCAGTTTGCATAACTTATATGACAATAATACATTTATACTGGAATTTCTATTAGCGTCTCACAAAACAGTGGTCCACAGAACACGACTTTATACAATGCCAGGGGAGGGTAATTGTATGTACTGGGTGGAAAAATGTATGGGTAAATAAGGACAGGGCCAAGATTTGGAAAGGGAAAAGCAAAGAAGGACCCCCACAGCAAGAGATGGGGTCCAGAGGGCAAGCTTCATCCTCCAAGCCCCCATCACCCCAACATACACACAACTTGTCAAGATGGGCTCTACGTGTGCATGTCAACTTTCATCCAAGAATCCTAGAGAGAAAAGTATTAGTAAATCATGTTTTTTACTTCTCATCTGCAAATCACATTTCATCCACAAAGAACAAAGATCAAGACTGACAATGTCCTGAAGGATCAATGACCAGGAAACTGTGGGCATTCGGTCCACAGCATTTTTTTCTTACAGACTTTCTTGTTTAGAGAAGTTATTTATACAAAAGTTGCACACACAAAAATGACATTGTGGGAAGTGCCAGCCAGGCAGTGAGGCTGCCATGATAATTTGTACCAGTGGCCAATAACAAGTGTTTCCCTATGTCCAATGCCATGGCAATCTAAACTCTGCTTCTTCATGGGAAATGGGGAAGGGAAATATGTGAGTGCAGGGCAGAGGCAGCCAGCTCTCTTCAATATCCTGTCTCCCTTTATTCCTTTTAGAAATGGAAACCCTCGGAGTTTTTAATTGGGCACATAGACCAAAGACTGCATTTCCCAGACTCCTTTGCTACTAGATATGATCATGTGACCAACTGTGGGCCAATGAGATGGCAGAGGAAATGCTGCTGCTTAGAAAACCAGGGGATGGTCCACTACAGCCCTGCCTGCCTGCCTGCCTGCCTGCCAGCTGGGAAATCGTGACAATTGGAGAAGCTGCTCACAACCCAGAAATGAAAGCCCTGCGTTGAAAGCAACAGAGCAGTGGCACCAGCCTGGGCCGTTTGCCTTCCACAGCTTACACTAGAGAGAACTAAAATTATTTCAGCCACCATATTTTTTGGTTTTTGTTATAGGCATTCAGTCTATATTCTATTTCATGCAGTCCAGTGGTCAAAGTCGATTTCAAATAGATCATTGATATAAGCGAACATCCCACTCCTTCTTCTGTCTTTGTCTCTCTCTCTCTCTCTCTCTCTCTCTCTGTCTCCCCCACCCCCACCTCACTCATTGTTAAAACACTGACTGGCTGTGTTCTGCATGTCTGAGCTTGTGCGTGGGCTCCCCTTTCTACACTAAATGCAATTTTGAAGGAAGAGATCAAGGGGTTACAGATGCCATACAGGGCATGATGCTGGCATTCCTCTGACAGTCGAGGGTGCCACTTGACTCTCATTTAAAAGGTAAAAACCTATCTTACTCCTCATTTTTGTCTTCAGTGATCACTGAGCAGCGATTGTATCCATCTGGGTTGTAACAAGAATAAATAATAAACGGACTTTCTTCATTGGATCCAGAGAACACAAGAAGGCAGAACAAAACACGCAAAGAGCAAACACAAATGGGGAGTATGTGTGGCCTGGAAAAAGCAGCAGCCCTGGAGGTCTGGACACCCATGTGCCAGCTCCTGCTCAGGGCCTCGACGTTTGCAGAAGGAAGGAGAGACATCCTTAGTCCCTTTCCCCCTCACCATGATTGGATCGGGGGGTGGCTTGGGTTTCCAAAGATGGCTTCAATCACATCTCACAACCTTGTCTGCAGTATGGCCTTGCCGCCCTCCCCTCGAGAGCCGGAGGTCCAAATTTCATCTCTGGATTACGCCTAGCTGTAGGGACTGGCTTGTGACTGATGGCTTGTGTGGAAGTGATCATACATGGAAAACTAAGTCTTTATAGAGGCCCCTGCAGGGATCACGCCCAGAGAAGCCTCAGCCACGGGAGAAGCCACGTGCGTGATCTCTGAGGTACAGGCTCAGGTGAGTCCAGCCCCAGTCTCTGAGTCAGCCCAGCTGAGGCCCAGGCATCCCGAAGAAGAAGCGTCTTCCTCCGTCACACCCCCAGCCCTGTCCCTGACCCCTAGAATCTGTGATCGTGACTTGATATTTTATACCACAGTGTTTTTGGGGTGGTTTGTCATGCTGCAGTAATAATGAACAGCATTTCATATCCTTCCCACAATGTACAGTTTTAGAGTGAAATGAAAAGCACATCTTTAAAAACATACCTTGAGTTCTTAGTCATCTGGAAATTTCCTAGTTAAAATAGGGTGGAAAAATCATCCCACACGTAGATATTTGGTGGCTGGAAGAAAGGTCAATGGGTAGTAATATCGAAAGGGCCCCTTGAGATGAAGGCAGAAATGCAATGTCCTGGAGCCCAGGGGAAGGTTCTTCCTCACGCTCACGAGTCCAGCGTTGGTGTTTATCGAAGGTTAGCGGCAACATGACAGACCTGAAGCCCAGGGACCCTATGGAGTGGGGAGTTTGGGAACTGAGCGTTTACACATATTTCCTTAAAAGTATTCGTTTTCACCCACAGCCATTCCATGTGACTTTTCCTGCTACCTTCCAGGCACCTGCCTGGTTGGGACCACCAGCCTGGTGTGCCCTGTGCACAAAGTGGGGTCACAGTGTGAAGGTCACCTGCAGATGTTTCCCCAGGAGATGCTCGGGCTGGCACTGATGCTGCAGCTGTGAGACCCAGAAGGACTGGTTCCGAAGGCGCAGACAGAGCCTGTGGGAAGCAACGGAGTGATCTCGGGGGGTTGGGAATGTGCCTGCAGAACCCCCTCTCCCGCTGCTGCTGCTGCTCAGGGCCCAGGATCCCCCAGGACCTACAGGGTAAGTTTCACTGGCTCCAGGCTTCCGGGATTCTGCTCTCGCCTTGCTAAGGATTAGTGCAAATCTCAACTAGCAATATTGTGTACACTTTTTATTTCTAATTTTGTTTTGTTTTCTTTAGGATGAATTCCAGTCTGGGGGGGGGCGGGGGAGGGAGGTGTGGCGAGCAAATCCTCTATTGGAGAAACTAGAAATTAAGGTATGTGGAAGTCTCTGGAGCAGTGATTCACAATGAAAAGGTTTGTCCTTTTTTTTCTTTAGCTAGGAATTATGCTCCATTTGATATATGTTTCTTTACTCCACAGGTGACACATTCACGTGGCCCACAACTCCAATCAAGCCTCGAGTGACAGTTTCCCTCCCTCGCCTCTCTCTGTCCCACCCCCTCCTCCAGCCCAGGCCTGCACCTTCACAAGCTTTGTGTGATTCTTTCCAGATTTTCCATATGTAAGTGTCAGCAAATGCAATAACATTTCCTTTATTTTCTTTCTTTCACACACAGAGTAGTGTTTTTCGCCTTTGCTTCCCAAGGAGCAATTTTTTTTTTTTTTAAGATTTTTATTTTATTACATATTTATTTATTTATTTTATTTTGTGGCTGTATTGGGTCTTTGTTGCTGTGCACAGGCTTTCTCCAGTTGTGGTGAGTGGGGGCTACTCTTCATTGCGGTGCACAGGTTTCTCGCTGTGGTGGCTTCTTTTGTTGTGGAGCATGGGCTCTAGGCGTACGGGCTTCAGTAGTTGTGGCTCATGGGCTCAGTAGTTGTGGCGCACGGGCTTAGTTGTTTTGCGGCATGTGGGATCTTCCTGGAGCAGGGATGCAACCTGTGTCCCCTACATTGGCAGGCAGATTCTTAACCACTGTGCCACCAGGGAAGGTCCCAAGGAGCAAGTATTAACATGAATTTCACCCTATTATTCAAATAATATCACTTTTAATGGTTTTATAATTGGGAGGGTTAATTATATCAACTTGGCTGGGCTACAGTGCTCAGCTGTTTGGCCAAACACCAGTCTAGAGCACTGGGAGGTTTTGTTGTTTTGGTTTTTTTTAGATGTAGTAATACTTCATCCGCAGCCTTTGGGTAAAGCAAAGCTATGTGGGTGGACCTCATCCAATCAGTTGAAGGCCTTAAAAGCAGAGGCTGAGGTTTCCTGGGGAAGGAATTCTGCCTCAAGTCTACCCCGTAGAAACCTTGCCTGAGGTCCCAATCTGCTGGTCTTTCCTACGAATTTCAGATTCAAGATGGCAAAATCAACACTGACCTGACTTTCCAGGCTGCCAGACTACCCTGCCGATTTCAGACTTGCCGGCCCCACAGTTGCGGGAGATGATTCCTTAAAGTAAATCTCTATCTGCACAGCCTATTGATTCTGCTTCTCTGGAGATCCCTGACTAAAGCAATGACTATGTCTTTTTTTAAAATTAAAAAACTTTTATTGAAGTATACTATAGTGTATATTTTTTATTGTATTCTTTTCCATTATGGTTTATTGCAGGATATTGAGTAGAGTTCCCTGTGCTCTACAGTAGGACCTTGTTGGTTACCTTTTTTATATACAGTAGTGTGTACATGTGAATCCAAAACTGCTAATTTATTCCCTTCCCCCCCCCACCTTTCCCCTTTGGTCACTATAAGTTTGTGTCCTATGTCATCTGTGCATCTATTTCTGTTTTCTGTTTAAGTTCATCTGTATCATTTTTTTTTTTAAGATTCCACATATAAACAATATCATATGATATGTACTTGGCTTTACTTGGCTTAGTTCACTTAGCATGATAATTTCTAGGAATAAAGCATGCATGTGGAACTTAAAGATGAATTGTCATGCCTGTAACTAACTTTCAACTGGTTCTGTGTGAGAGAGACAGTGAGAGAAGTAAAGAAACAGGTCGGAACGCTGACCTCTGAATCCAGGTGGCATCACACGGTGTTCGCTGCCCCGGTCCTTCAACTCCTCTGTACTGTATGTGTCTACACTGTCCTCATAAGAACCCGGGGACATCACTTCCCCACCTGCATTTCCACACAGGGCCTTGCGTGGAAGCGGAAGGTCACACATGTGTGTCCTGTGTCTCCAAGACCACAGCAGGGATGAGCGGTGTGGGTGGGATAGAAGTGGAGTTTTGGGAAAGTCCCAGGTCCGCTGTGCTTTTCTCCTCACACGGCTCCTGTCACCCCTCTTTCCTGGCAGTGTGTGAAGCGTCAGAAAAGCGGCCTTTTCCTCTCTCACTGCAGCACTGACACCCTGAGGAGAGAGCTTCCTTGTCAGAAGCACAAGAATACAGGGAGGAAGTGTGTGAGGCTGAAGGATCTCTTCCTTGAGGTTGTATGTGTGGCTCCAAAAGCAGCGCCACGTGTTTATGTACGGGGACGAGAGGTGTGCATGTAGGGGCTTATCTGCAGGTGGGGGGAGGTGTTTGGACCAAATTCACCTCCTCCTGCTGATCTTTCTACCCCCCTCTTCCCGGTGATTTTGTTCTGGGGCTGTGAGGAGGGTGGGAGAGAGCAGTGCTGCGGAGAGTGGGGCCAGAAAAGGGCACTGCCTGACTCTGGTCCAGGGGAGACAGCATCTCAAGGTATGAGAGGGGATACCTTCCTGGCCTTTTTCACACTTGCATCAGTTGTTATTGGCTTGAGGCAGAGGCTGCGGAGAAAAATCTGAAAAATGAGATTGTCAAACCAAAAGCAAATCCTACAGTCTGCAGACCGTGGGCAGAGGACGATACTTTAAGAAGCCCATGGAGCAGCAGAGGGCTGAAAGCTGAGGCCAGTTGCCTGGAAGCCCTTAGGCCCAGGGGCTAGTCCATCCAAACCGAGAGGCTAGGGTGGAGGCAGGTTCTGAGAAAGCCCTGGTTTTCTTGGGGTCATGGGAACACAGTCCCTTTGGGTAAACACACACCTGCTTTGTTTTGTGCTGGGGGTAGCAGTGTGATTTGTCAGCAATGACACTGACACGACCTGGCTTCCAACATGCTGTGTACGTGGGACGACAGCCGGCCGGGGGCCTCGCCCAGCCAGCCTGCACTGTCCATTCCCAGCTTATGGGCAGACCCTTCAAAGCAGAGCTTCGAGCCTCAGGTGTGCCAGGAGGCAGCAGAGATGCTCCAGGGTGAAATATGCCCTTGTTTCTCAAAGTGTATTCTTGTCGAATTTGGCTTTCTTAAACATTGCATCATTTAAACAACAAGGACCTACTGTATAGCATGGGAACTGTAGTCAATATCTTGTAATAACCTATAATGGAAAAGAATCCAAAAAAGAATATATATATACATACATATATGTACGTATGTATGTTTAACTGAATCACTTTGCTGTACCCCTGAAACTGACACATTGTAAATCAGTTACACTTCAATTAAAACAACTACATCACTTTGCAGGATCCAGACATGGAGAAAGTCATGGTCCCTGCTGTGGTGGTGGGTGGAGTGCAGAGTCATTTCTCCAAAGTCAGTTTGGTTCTTAGTTCAAGAAATAATCAGTAAAGAGATTTTCTTATGATTGCGGACATGCCATAAAAGCAAACACAGGAGTGCCTTTCACTGAACCTTCTTATGTAGGTCTACACTACTTCTCCTTTTGAGTGTCCAGGTGGACTGGGGGGCTGCAGGCCATGCACAGATGCCCCGTTTCAAAAGAAAAGGCCATGGTCACTGCAGGTGTCTTCTCTATCTGTGTAACAAACATCACAAACTCAGTGGCATAAAACATCACGGGTATATTTTCTCCTATTTCCATCAAGAGTGACTACCATCAGTGTCTCAGAGGCTGAAGCCAGGTGGTGTCAGGACAGTAGCGCTGAGATCTCTGTTTCCCCAGCAGCTCTCAGCCAGGCCTCTCGCAGCTCCCAGAGCCTCCCGGAGGCAGTTTGCAGCAGGCTTGTTGCTTCTTTTTCTGCTAGGGGTGGAAGAAAGTCCCTCATTTCCTTCTCTGCAACCAGCTAGGGAAATTTCTGTGCTTTTAAAAGCCTCAGATGATTAGGTCAGACCCAGACATATAAGGTACAATAATCACAGGAGCGATATCCCATCGCCTCTCAGGTCAACCCATGCGTGCTCAGAGGGAGGAGGGGCAGAAGCCTTGAGGCATCTTAGAATCCCGCCCACATATTACTGATAGGATTGGATCCTGGAACAGCATCCCCCAGGTATACATCATTTGGTCCAGGAGAGCTGGATTTAGTTGTTGGTACCCCCCAAATATCAAAACACCCTTTTCATATTTTTGAGTATAAAGAATGGAATTTTTTATGCTAAAAAAATATTTCAAATTTCTGCACACAGCCAGGTGCTTTGTGGGGTTTGCTCTGTTGTATTCTAGGACCTCTAAGCCCCTGGACAGCTTACCAGCCTGCCACACGCATGGCCCCGCTTTTCCTCCTGCTGCCTCCTGGGTGTTTACTGAGCACAGAGTGCCCCCTGCAGCCCTGCTGAGCCCAGAGGCCCCTTGTTTCCTGAGACCTGCTATAGGCAATTGACCAGGAGCTAATTCCAAGCTGATGTAGTGGAGAAAAAAGCTCAACCCAGGGGTTTAAAACATTGTGAGGTTTAACTTGTATCCCAATAGTCTTTTAACCTTGCCTTTTCCCTCCAGCCTCTGAATGGATACTTAAAAACACTGGGTTGATTCACTGTAATTTGTTCAAATTGGATAAACCGAACCTAAAACCAAGTGCCTCTTTTAGAAAGGGAGCTCTCTTGAGCCGTGGTAGGCAGGCCCTGCCTCTGGGCCCCGAGATGCTTTCCAACCTACACACAGTGTCCTCCAGGTACGGGTATTTGCCAGGGCAACGTACCAACATGGTCATCATCTCACATTTTACCTGAAAATGATTCTTTCTATATAAACTTATAAAGAAAACTTTCCATCCCTACTAAAGCCATAGGTTTGATACACCTAGTTGTGGTTTTTGAAATAATATGCTTCAAAATAAATCCATAGATTTTAGGTTACAATATTTGTCTGTGTCACATTTTGAATCACTTTGGAAACTCCTACTTTAATAAAGGGAATAGATCTGTTTCAGCAAATTTCACGAGAAATTTTGTATATATGTATGTATGTGTAGTTTTATTTTCCTTATTATATCTAATTTCTACCTAGGGTGCATGTTTGAATGTGTTCCTGTGAAACATTCCCCAGGCAGAACAGAGTCTTACTGACCTGAGGGTCCATCCCAGCTCCAGGACTGAAAGTGTGCATTTTTTTAAGAAACTCATATTATGAAATGGGTAAAAGAATGTTCCATTTCAGCCTCATCCATGTTTGCAGTGCACGTACTGTGTGGATGGAGGGGAGGAACCTTCCACACGCTGAGCTCTCACGCAGGTGACATGCAAACAGCATCATAATCTGCAGATAAGTCTATGGGACTTTTTGTGCCACTTAAGAATTTCACAGGCATTGAGCTTCCCTACCCACCCTCTCTCACGGTGTTCGCCTTCCCCCAGGCTGGTGTGTGCATTGCTGGCTTCCTTGTCCTGCAAGCTGCTCTCGGGCCACTGCCACTTTCAGGCCACCCTGCGGCTGCAAATAGGCGTTCGGCGAGTCCTGCGCCCAGAGCCATCCCTACCTGAGTGAGCACTTAAAACGGCCTGTGGGGATTAACTGGAAGCTGGAAGGATAACTGCTGACTGTGCAGACATAAATCTCATCCAGGAGCCTCTGTACTCTGTACTCACTCTTCCAGCTGGAGGGACAAAAAATAGAACTACCATATGACCCAGCAATGCCACTCCTGGGTACATATCTGAAATAAACAAAAACATTAACTCGAAAGACACATGCACCCTGATGTTCATAACAGCATTATGCCCAATAGCCAAGGTATGGAGACAACTTAAGTGTCCATCAACAGGTGAATGGATAAAGAAGATGTGGTCCATATGTACAATGGAATACTACTCAACCATAAAAAAAAGAATGAAATTTTACCATTTGTAGCAATGTTGGTGGACTTAGAGGATGTTACACTAAGTGAAATAAACCAGACAGAAAAAGACAAATACTATATGATACTAATTATACGTGGCATCTAAATGATCCAACAAACTAGTGAACATAACATAAAAGAAGCAGACTCACAGATATAGAGAACCAGCTAGTGGTTACCAGTGGGGAGGGCGGGAGGGGCAGGCAATATACGGGTGGGGGAGTGGAGGGTACAAACTGTTTGGTGTAAGATAGGATAAAGGGTGTATCGTACAACATGGGGAATGCAGCTAATATTTTGTAATAACTGTAAATGCAAAGCAACCTTTAAAAACTGTATAAATTTTTTTTTAAAAAATTCAAATTCTTCGTTGTGATGTAGGCACCCCGGGATTTGTCCCCTGTGTGTCGGACCTCCTCTTCACCCAGCCCCACGACCTGCACACAGCTCCCGCCACACTGGCCATTTGGCTGGTTCGGGAGTACCTGCTAAACCTCCACCCAGGTTCCTCACGTCCTGCCTGGACCACCTGCCTTAAGCTCTTTGCCAAGAGCAGCTTCTGCCCCCATTCCACCTGAAATAGCATCCTCTCTACGCTGTCCCTCTCGTCCCACCTGTGCCACTTCCTTCATCTCTCTTATTGCCACCTGAAGCTGTGTCATGGATTGTTTGTTGTTCTCCCCCCTCATTACCACACAAGCCCTAGAAAGCCAGGCATGTTGTCTTGTTTACCTCTGTAGGCGTAGCCCCTGAAGTCAGAGTGGGGATTCTGTAAATACATTTCGGATGACTGAATAGCTCATGCTGGTACCAGCACAATGTTGTAGACACCTCTGCTGATTTGAAAACCTCTGACACATCAAGGAAAATGCGGCATTTTGCATTTTGGATTTCATGATCCCTACTCTCCCAATACCTGCCTTTGGTTAAAAAAGGAGCCCGTGATCGTAATTAGACAACTTCCACCCCCCATACACTGGACTTGATCTTTGAGTAAAATTCAGTACTACCCTTAGAAGAAGAGCTGCCCCTAGGGTCGTATTCTATAGACTTTCACTCTAGGTGATGCTGCCCGCTCCAACATAACATTGGTGTCTGCCGGCCATCCCTTTGGAATGAGGCAAGACTGGGACCAAGATAGTTCCATTTTAATATCCCATTTACCCACAAAGAAGTCATAGGATTAGCATAACAGAAATTATTGTGTACCTGCTAAAACTTAAATATATTTGCATAGCAGTGATTCTGGGTAGACAAAATTAAAATGGTGATAGGATACAAGTTTGTATGCCCCACTTTTGTATCCAGGACATTCTTCCATCTTCCTCCCTAATGGCCCCTCCACAGCAGATCTGATCTTTTGACACCAGATCCAACACATTACCTCTTCTTCTGCAGTCATCCCTGCCCCCCCACCCCCCCACCCTGTATTACTCTCCACTGGATCGTCAAAGACGTATCTTTTGGCTTCCTGTCATTCTTTCGAACGCCACTCCTATCAGAATGTTTGCCAATTTCAGTGGCCATATAGACGATCCTTTAAATACACTGGCCTTCCTTCCCTCCAAGGCTCTTGTTCTCCACCTGCCTCGGCCACTCTTTTCCAGGGTCACACAGTAATTACCATTACTTATGTCATTGCTAGTGGTTGCCCTGTCAATCCTACCAAAATCGCTATTTCAGGCATCCTGCTCTCCAGGTCCCCTCCTCTTGTCTCCCAGCTCACTTTCTCCTCTCTGTTTGCTGCTACAATTAATTCTTCAGCCTCTGTGGGATTCCCATTCACTACCTCTCAGTTAAATAATCCATCACCGTGATCATGCCCTTACACATACCCTTAACTCACAGATTCCTCTCCTGCTTTGTATCCTTTTGGAAAATGTCCCAGACTGGATAAGCCCAGTTTTCCCAGGACTGGCATTTTGGCTGATTCTCACTAGTGTGGCCCTGGTGCATCCTGCCGGTCAATGCCTATGCCACACCGATTGTTAGATGTTTCAAAGTTCACCAGTGAAATTTCCACTGCCTACGCACCTGCACCTACGTAGGTGCTGGTGGCTGGAAAAATACCCTCCAATATGCTGACTGGCCTCACTTTAATTTCATAACATCAAACGGGCCCTACAAGTTTCCAGGTGTCACTTTACATTCCCTGGTCCATTTAGTCTCTTGTCCCTGGATGGTCATTTCAATACTTCTTTCTTCAAACCTCCCAAAATTCCTCTCCATCCTCTTCTCAGCTGATCACCTTGCTTCCTATTTCACTGGAAAAAAAGGAGCAATGACAACAGATTCCCACCACCACATAAACTGACATACTAACACATCTGACTATATATTCTATCCTCCTGCCACTATGAACTATCAATTTTCTCATCTAGAAAAACTTCTTCACTTGTTCACAAGATCCGATGCCCCTAGCACATTGCTCCAGAAATTATCCCCCCTTCTCTCTTCCGTACTAAACATTTACCACTGTAGTGGGCCATCACCATCAGTATAACAATGCACTGTAATGTTATCATTTAAAAGAAAAGTTTGGGGATATGTGTATAAAAACAGATGATTGAACTTGGTGTACCCCCCAGAAAATAATAAATAAATTAAAAAAAATTAAAAATTAAAAGAAAAGTAATAACAACAAAAATCTTTTGGCTTCATATTCATCTCCAGCTATAGCCCTGAGCTGGATATTGTCTTTGCTTTCCCTTATCCTACAGGAGGTGGATACCAAGGGATTTTCCAAAATCCCTGCCAACACAATTCTGGTTAAATTCTACCAGTAAGAGGCACTCTCATAACATTTGGAAAAGAGAGGATTATAGAGTTCTCATTTAGAAGCGAGTAGTTCCTAGGCACCTTGACCTCCTTATTCCTGCCTCAGGACCTTTGCACATTCTGTTCTGGCTATAAGGGAACTCTTTCTTGCCCAGAGAGACACAGCACTCACCTCTCTCTACTCAAACACACCTTCTCACCATCCTATTTAAAATTTCAACCTATTCTTCCTCTACTCTCAGCACTTTTTAATTTTCTTTTCCTAACTTGTCCTAATTTTCCTCTCTAACATTTATCACCATATGACCTTCTGTGTAAACACATATTTGTTTTTGTTGTTGTTGTCTGTCCTCACTAGAAAGTATACTCCACAGGTACAGAGGTTTTCAGCTGTTCTATGTACTGTTAGAATAAAGCCTAACATAGAGTTTTTGATGATTGATCCAAATGAATGAATACAATATGTTATTCAAGCCTATAAAAGTTCTTGTGAGTACATCTTTAGGTGTAATTCTTAGGTTCTGGTATATCGAGGTTTTATTATTGTCACAGTCTAGATATTCTGCTATTTGGCTTTCATTTCCTTTTTGAGTTATAAATTGGTTAAGAAATGGGTTAAAATTTTCCAGATGATGGGTGCTGTTTGTTTATTTCTTGTTTTCATTATTAATTTTTTGTTTTACTGCAATTTGATCAGATAATGATGTTTGTGCTTATGTTTGATTTCTGAGATATGTTGAGGTTTTCTGCATGTTCTATTAAACGGTCAATTTTTATGTATCACTGGCACTTGAAAAAAGTGATTATTTTATTTGGGTTTTCTGTAAATTATTTTTGTCCTCTTACTCTGTATGGACTAAAAGTGGCTAAGATCTCTTTTAATATGTCTTCTGTGTAGATTTCCTTACAGAGCTGTGTTTTATCCTTTATTGACGTCAATGCTGTTTCATCAGTGGATGGATGTTTGTAACTGCTATGCATACGGCCTGCTGTGCCTTCATTGTGGATCATGCCTTCATCATTGGAAAGCATCCCTCTTTGCCTTTCTTGATGCCATTTTCCTTGAATCTACCCGACGTTAGACTGGGGCCCTGCTTTCTTTGTTCTGTGCGTTTACCTGCTATGCCTCCACTCATTCTTGTACCGTCAAACATTTTGATTCATTTATGTGTGTTTCTAATATAAAGCATATTGTTTGAGTTTTGCTTTGTGATCCAATATTTGAGTCTTTTTCTTTTTAAATATGAATTAATGCATTCGTATGCATTTATTTGGTACAGTTTTACTTCTGCTTAATGCTACACATTCTGTTTTTAATAGCTTTTAAATCTTTGTGGTTAGTTTGATGTATATATTTCCTTTGATAGTTTGTTAAAATGGTTAACTTTCAATTGTAATTAAACACAATGCATTTACTCCTCCATTTTGAGGGATAAAATCCATTGACTCCTCACCATAAGCAATGACAAACTTGGTGTATTTCCTTCCCTTTCTCCTCCTGCCAACAAGCCATTTAAATCTTATTTAATTATTTTTCATAATGTTTCCCTTTGTATTTTTGCATATTTCTCTTTTAATTTATTCATTAGTTTTATCGATTTCTCTTGATCTCAAAGATGAAGAAACTAGCATGCTTACAATGTCTATCAAATTACATCTAATTTCTTCTCTCAATTGTTGTTCTGTAAAACTTTACCACATTATAACACTTCTGCTGTTATGTGTTCATAATCCTAGTCGTACTTTAGTCTTAGTCCAGCAGTAAAACGGGCAATGCTCACAGCCCACCTTCTGCCGTGACTTCTCATTCATCTAGTCTTGGTCCCAAGTGTCTCTTGAAGCAGTTTCTCTAATTGCTGTACATTTGAAAAATGTTTTTCCTTCTTGCTTCTTAAATTAAACAACCATCTGGTTGGGTTCAAATATTTTTGGTCACTTTTTCTGTTCTTAAGGGCTTTCTACTTTGTTTTACTATCTTTTAATATCCACTGCTGCTATGGAAATGTTGGAGACCAGCCTACACTCCTCTAATTCAAAAACATGATCTTTTTTCAGGCGATGTCTCTGTGTTGATTATTCTTTGCCCATTTTTCCTAAGAAACAATGTGCCCTTTTGGTAGGAAAGTGTATGTCTTCTCTGATTTCAGGAAAGTGTTCTTGCATTATATTTAACAATATCTGCTCTATTATTTACTGACCCAGTGACAGTTATGCATATGTTGGCTCTCTATTGCCTATTATGTATTTATTCCTTTCTTTTAAATCCCTTAATTCTGAGTTCATTTCCACTTCAGTGGTTTTAGTTTTTCCCTGCAGCATTTATATTCCATTGTATTGCTTTCCAAAGTGGCCTTCGTTCCTGAAGAATACTTCTTTCCTGAGCTCTGTTGGCTTGGATTTCAACTCCTTCTGTCATCTTTCCATGTCATAACTGGAAATCTTGTATCTTTCCTTCCATATTTGCATTCTAAGGGCAATTCCTTCATTGCTTTGTTGATTTCATGACAATATGTTTATTCACCATTCATCAGATCTATAACAGTATTTTTTACAGGAATTTTCTTTGGTCCAAAATTTGATTTTCCTTTTTTTTCTTCCTTGCGATTAATGTGGTTTATTTTATTTATTAGACCCTGTACCTGGCTCATTTCATCATATATCTTTAAAAGAGATGAGTTCTTCCTGGACGAGTCATTGGAAAATGGTTCCTAGGGGAAGGGGGGCAGGCTGAAGTTAGCAGAACTTTCTTTTATGATGCAGGGTTGTGTGTGCTATAGAGTTCTGTTAGCTCTGCTTCCCCTCCAGCAGGGATTTCAGCTCACAGCTCAGAATCTCTATTCTCCAGCCCTCCTCATCAACAAACTGTTCCCAGCAAACATGACTTGCTCCTCTACCTTTCCAGCTTCTTAAGTACTTGCACAAAGGATGGAATAGCACAACACATCTGCTTTTCTATTACCATTACTGCAAACGAGGGATTGGTGGATAGCGTTTCGAGCACATCACTAACTTTGAGAAGTTTTCTTCATCAGATTTTCTGATGTCTTCCCTCCCATGTCTCCAAACACCCTGTTTGGCAACTGCTCTGGACAGCCCTTCTTTTTATCTTACAGTTTGGAGCCTTGAATATCCCTAGGCTCATCAGAGAGGCAGTTTCTGTTTCCCATATTCCTTGTTGCTGTTGGATCTCTCAGAAGGAAACAGAGAAACAAAGATTTTGTGCCATTGTATTACAAACAGATCTTGTGAAGTTCTGGCTAAGTTTAGAATAACATTATAATGTATCCACTCTCCCTTATTAGACTGCTATGTCCATCCTGGTACTTCACAGATAACTTGAAGATAGAGACTAAATCTGTTTTCTGATATATATTGTCTAAAGCCACTATTTCTCAAAAGGAAAGGATTTGCAAATACATTGTAAGACATTGTTTCCTCCTAGACATCACTCCTTCATTGAAGTAGCTCCTTCCAGGAGAACCATTGTACCTGCTAAGTTTATATATACCCAATGAGGAAACGGTTATCAAGAAATGATAAACTAAGGTGAATAAAGCTAAATGGACTTTTTTTCTAGAAAACTACCACTTGTAATTAAAACAGTGTAAAAATGGTTACAGTTATCTCCTGAGATACAATTAAATAGACATTCAGTATTTATCAATATTTTAAATACTTAAAACTGTTGCATTCAGTTTTATTTTAAATTCTTTAAGGACAGCATCATTGTATCTATAGCACACAAAATCTGGCACATAGTAAGTAGGTGCTCAACAGATAAATGTAACTTGACTTCTAGCCATCATTGTAACACGTTTGATTTGCAGCCCTCCTTGCACCACCTGACAGTGTATTGTTCTCCAGGCTGTGTGATCTCCAGGCTGGTTCTAAAGACACCACAGCCACTTTTATATTTGCTGCCTGTTAGTCAAGTCTAAGTTTTGCCTCTGACTTCTCTAATTAGATTGGAGAAGGGCTTCCCCCAGCAGCAATGTTTTTCATTGTTGGGAGACCAGCAAAAGTCTTGACTAACAGTGCTTTAGTGTTTCCATTCACTCTTTCCTGCCTTCTTGCATCACAGATAATGGAAGAAAATCCTTTGAGAAAATACAGCAGGGACATTCATCCTAATCATTGTCATTGAGACGATTTTTCTCTAATCAGAATCAAGGTTGACCTTCATTAGTCTTATTGGCCTTATTTATTGAAATCGATTATGTCTCTATCTAAGGACTAGTAATCCTTACTAAATATCTGATGGATTTCCTTTCCTAAAACAGTTCCTAGCACTAAAACAACAACTAAACAAAACAAAAAACAGAACAGCAAAAAATTTCTCTTACGAGAGATTCTAGGTCAGGAGAGTTTTCTTTCCTTCAAAATAACTCAAATATTTTAGGCAGATCAGATATTTATCAGAAACACTTCAAGTACGTTTCTCCCAGCACCATCAGGACTTCAGGGCCTTTGCATAAAAGGAACCCTGGTGGCTGGAGACAACCACGCCTGCAGCCCAGGCTGGTCCTGAAGCTTTCCGCTTTGTGAACTTGTAGGAGGTGTTGTGCATTACTTTTGGCTCATTTTGATCATATCTGATTCTTTCTTCTTCTTGTACTTACTCACATGCATGTGTTTTGGAGAACAAATACATCTTTACAATAAACATTGGTCTGAGCACTTTTTGAAAAACTATGATATCTCAAAGCACCAAGACCTGCACTGCCCAATAGGGTAGCCAGGAACCCACAGGGCTGATAATGTTTGAAATGTGGCTGTTCCAAGTTGGGATGGTTACATACAGTACAAAAAGAAAGTGAAATATGTCACTAGTAATTTTTCACATTGGCTGCATGTTGAAATAATATTTCCTTATACTGAGATAAAATATATTATTAAAATCCATTTTACTTTGTTTAATTTTTCTGTGTGGCTACTAGAAAATTCAGAATGTCTTATGTGAATCACATCTATGACTCGCATTATATTTCTATGGGGTAGTAGTGATCTAGACACTAGCCCAGACTCGTTTCTGAACTCTGGGCTAGGTACAGGGCCTGGGAGGATGGGTAAATGGAAAGAATGAACTAGGCTCCTGTCCAAAGAGATGCAGATTTAGTCCTTCTTCCTCTGCTCTCCAGCTCTGAGACCTTGGCCGAGTGACCTAGCTCTCCTGCAGCTCAGTTTGCAGGGCTGTGAAAATGGGCACAATGATATCTCTCTCAAACATTGTGAAGATTAAGTCAGATAATAAGTAAAGCATCTGGCATATAGTAAATCCTCTCAAATGGTTGGTTCTCTCCCTTTGGCCAAATGAAAGGACTTTTATAGCACGTTTGTTTGTTATTTAAACAGTTCTGCCAGCATCATTCACGAAGCATATGCTTATATGGAGCACAAAATAAGATGCCTTTGGTGATGTCCTGGGTGGGGACCGCTCCACCTCAGGGAAGTGATGCTACCCACCTCAGGAAGGCATAGGAGTGGAGGTGATGGTGAGTGCCTGGTGGCAACTCCACAAAAACCCAACAAGAGGAATAACTCAGCAGACCAAGCTGTTCAGCGGTCAGCAGCATACAGCCTGGCGCTCTCTGCCAGCCACCCCTGTTCACAGACACTTGATTCAGAACTGCTTGGGAGGGAAAGAGGGGAGGGAAGGGATGCCAGAGGCTTTCCAGGAAGCAGCCCCTGGGTGATGGTGGATTAGCAATTCACAGTTTTGAAAAGCCCAGGTACTTTCCACTCAGACTACACTACTTCCTATCTGAAGATGATGATGCCTTAGTACTGGGCTTTCTCATGTTCTTTCTTGTTCAGGTGAACGGTCCCAGTAATTCCTACACTTTCGGGGTTGCCACTTTCAAATGCCAAGGCAGTGATTTCCAACAGTGGAATGGGTTGATCGGGGAGGATGCTCTGAAACGTTTGGGAATGGTGCTGAGTCAGAGCCAGGATTCGTGGAAGGCAGCAGGAGCCCCCAGACCCTGGGCAAGGCAGGGTCTTGATTTTTCAGTTCACTATGCATTTTTTGAAGGGTCTGTGTCCTTTATGGGTACATACATGGTACACAAGACCTCCCACTTGGACCTACAGACTTCAGGTGCATAAGTATTACAGCATTCATAAAAACGCCTACTCTTGGAAAGCTTTCTAACCAGTCATGCTACAAATGGAGAGTGTGTAATCAGCGTAGCTTTTCTTCCTAGTGAGCTATTGTGTCAAATCGTCAAAGAGGGAAAATGTGCACAGAAATATACAAATATTTTCAAAGTCTTTTTATTGTTGTATGTATTCCTGAATATAAGGATTTGATTATTCCTATGTATTTGTATTTATGATGTATTTATGATTTATTATTATGATGTGCATGTATTCATATCAGTAGCCCCTGATGAGCTCTGGTATTCACACCCTTGTGTTGTCCCCTCCCAGTGAACTCGTCCGTGTGCCTTGCTGTGGCCAGTGGGACATCAGCAAGCATGACAAAGAGGCTTGTTTAGAGCTTGCACGCTGGGCTATTCTTGGAACACTGTCTCTTGGAGCCCTGAGTCCCATGTAGAGATGCAGATACCCTGCTGGGAAAACCACGTGGAGGTAACGAATGCTCAGCCAGCTGAAGAAACCACCTTGGACGTTGCAGTCCAGATAGCTGAGTCACAAGGAATAATCAATCATCATTGTTTTAACTCATTAAATTTTAGTGTTGTTGGTTGCACGGTGATAGACAATCAAAATAGTGCTACTTGTAAAAATTAGTATAAGATGAAAAAAAGATAAAAATATTTATCAAAATATACATAATAATAAAGGATCCAAAGAATCATTGAGGAAGTTACATAGAAAGATTAGGAGTAGAAAAAATAATAAAGCCCTAAGCAAGATCAGCTCACAGAAAAACCTGCAATTGCATCCTGAATGGTCACAGGTGTCCTAAGCTTCCTGCACTGAAACCAAATGAGGAGACGTGACCAGTTACGGGGTGACAGGGTCCAGAGGAAAAAACACAACAACCAACTGGACTATTTGTCTATAAGTAAATGCTGAGTATTAGTGCTGGGCCTGGAGAGTAAGAAGCCAGGCAACCTCTTTATTCCCTGAAGCTTCGCTGAATGGTTTTCATGCAAATTTTCCTTTTATCTTCCTTTTATTGTGAAATATGAAGCACAACCAGAAAATTATGCAGAAGATAACTTATCACAAAGTAAATACCTGCATAACACGTACCCAGTCAAGAAGGATAACATTGTCTTTCCTGGAGGACCTTGCATTTGCCCCTGTCCCTAAAGGTAACAATTATCCTGACTTTGATGGAAATCACTTCCTTGCTTCCTTTAGCAACTGAATCCTATGGTTCGGTTTTGCTGGTTTTGATTTTTATCTTAATGAAACCACGCAGGAAGTATTATTTCATATCTGGCTTGCTCTGATTAGCTGTAAATCCTTCCTTTTCATCCCTGTCTAGCACAATACCTTGTGAATATATTTTTATTCTTGATATACATTTGGGTTACTTTCAGTTTGGGGCTGTAACACATACTGCTGCAATAAGTATTATTGTATAAATCTCTTGGTGCACGTGTCCATGTAATTCTGTCGGGAACACACATCTATACATCTGCTGGGTCCTACATTATTAGTGTCCTTGCCTTTAATAAATGATGCCAAGCTGTCTTCCAAAGTGATGGCATGGTAGGAAACCCCTTACCTCAGCGTGTGAGAGTTCTGGACCTTCACATCACACCAAAGCCTTAGTGCTGTCCGGCTTTTCCATTTTGGCCATTCTGGTATGTATATGGCCATTACATTGTGATTTTAATTTTCCTTGATTATTAATAAGCTTAAGTACCTTTTCATAGATTTATCCACTTAAAGTCTTTTGTTCAATTTTTTATTTGACTGTCATTTTCTTAATTAATTTGTAGAAATCCCTTATATATATGGAGAAAGGGCCCTTTGTAAGGCCAACTCACTGCAAATGTCCCCTTTCCCTTTATTGTTCATCTTTTCCCTTCCTATTGGTGTCTTTCAATACTAGAGGGTCTTAGGATTATTGTAGAGCAATTGAACAAATCTTTCCCTTTATGGATAATGCTTTTTGCATCTTGTTTGAGTACTCTTTCTCTATCTCATGTTCAAGAAAATGTTCTTCTATATGATTTTCTGAAAGCTTTGTTGTGTTGCCTTTTAAATTTAGAGCTACAAATTGTGTGTGTGTGTGTGTGTGTGTGTGGTAGCACCTTCTATTTCTATGTGCATCTCCAACTGACTCAGCACCACGTAGTGAAAAGAATTTTCTTTCACCCAGGTCAGTTTTTCCTTGGCTTTATATTCTGCTCATACTCTGACTTTAATTACTACTCTTTGAGTCTGTCCAGTGTGCTTACCCTACTTCCTAACCACCCTCTCTGAAATTGGAACCTCCCCCTTTCCCCCCACCCCTAAAAAAGCAACCCCAGCTGAGCTGCCCTCTTCACTCTGATTCAGCTTAGTAATTCTCGACTTTACTTGTAGTTCTCTGATGGTCTCAAAATGATGTTTTCATATCATGTTTGGCTCTTACCTTGACCTCAAGCAGGAGTGTTATTTCAAATGACCTAATTCATCACTACTAGAAACAGAAGTTTGGTGATTCTGTTTTAAATAACATTTGCAATATCTTTGGACATGGCAGGAGAAGGGGCGAGGACAAGGCAAGTGAATGTGAAGGCTTTAAAAATCCAATAATGCCTTGCATGGGTTTAGGGAATGTGTTAGCTTTGGGGGGTGGTGTTAATGCCCCTCCAGGAGACTCTGTGGGGTAGACGCCACGCCTAGTGGAAGGAAGTCCTCAAGGTCATGGAGGGCCATTTCATGAGGTGGCAAGCACTCCAAAGCTTGCATAAGCCTGGGTGACTTTAGCTACAAGTAATATGCAAATAAATTCAAAAGGGCTTAAATGAAAAAGGAAGTGTATTTTCTCACATATTGCAGATTCTGTAGTCAGGGTGATTCCAGAGTTGATTAATTCATCACCTGTAACATCATCAAGAACGTGGATTCTCTCCATTTTCCTCAGCATCTTCCTCCCCACAAGCTGGCTGCACTGTCCTGGCCCCACACCCAGTGACGGCAGTGGACGGTGAAATGGGAGGCACTGCTCCTTTTTGGTGTCTCTTCTCAATAGCAAGGATAACGTTCCTCAGAAACCTCCAGAAGACTCCCCCTCATGTTTCTTCCATCACAATGGTCTGAAATGTCCATGCTGATCCAACTGCCGCAAGCAGGGTGGGACCGCCACAATGGGTGGACTCATCTTTTGGGACTGGGATGTATCCACCAGCATCCCTAGAGAGATGCCGTGGGCTTCTGGGAAGTGGGGGGGGGGGGGGTTGGGAGGGGACAGTAAGAGTATGTTTGCATAATGCATGGGGAGGAGAAGAGAGGAAAGAGAGGCTCGTGGACACACAGGTCTGTTAACATGGTCCAGGCCAGGGGTAGGGCCATTAACATAGGGAAGGGACAGAAATGTGGGAGGAGAGATGGAGGAAGGAAGGTAACAAAAGGGTAAGGGATGAGGAGAGCCACTGAGCAAGAGGTGTTCAGCTTCTAAAAAAAGCATTCTTAACGTTATCTCCCCTCCCCTCCCTACTTTCATCACCTGGAACGTTCCATTGGGCCAATCTATAGGGTCCTGGGCCTGAACTGCCAACCTCCTTGTGCAGACAGGTCAGTCCTACTCCCAGTTTGCAGACCCAGAGACTTCGGAGGGTCAGGGATTGGTTCACGTTGAACAAAAGTATTAGGTATCCGATGAGGTGGGGCTGCCAATAGTGCAGGCCCAGGACCTTCAGACTGATGTGAGCCCTGGAATGAACCAAGCTTGAGGGGCTCCTTGTCACTCTTGGCCTTTTCAGATGCAACCATCCATTGGAGATGATGGAAACCCAACAACACACGCTCTTTTGGACTTGGCAGCCGTTCATGCCTGAGCTGAGGTCTGGCCCTTTCTGGGTGTGGCTCTGGGGGCTGGCTGAGCTTCCTAAAGTGTTGACTGGCTCGTCTTTTGGTCCTCTAGCTAGTTTGGACCTTTCCCAGGCATACTGGAGGCTCCATCTGCGCAGTGTGAGGTTCAGGCAGTAGTTCTGAATCAGGGGTGCCCCTAGCACAAATGGAGGTATAGGCTGTGGCTTTGCTTTATTGGGAGTTGGGGCCAGATCTGGGTTGAATTGGTTCTTTGAGACTCTAGTTGGCTGGAGCAAGAAAAGTCATCATGTATATGCTTCCCAACCTAGGGATCAGCTTGGTCTCCATTCTATGCCATTCAGTTGCGCCATCTTGCCCCAGGAGTGAACACTACCCCCAGCCTTGGTGACCTGGAGGTTAACAAGTCACACCTGCCCCACAGTCAGCACAGACACCTGTCTGTCATATCCCAGGACCTTCTTCCAAGACTGGTATTCTAAGGTGCAGATTAGGGCCCAACAAATGTTTTCTGTAAAGTGCCAGAGAGTAAATAATTTAGTCTTTGAAGCCTGCATGGTCTGCATTCCAACTGTTCAACCCTGTTGTATAGCATGAGAATGGCCACTGACAGATTATAAATGAGTAGGTGGGGCTGTGTAACCGCAAAACTCAATTAACATAACAAGCCATGCACCGGATTTGTCCCATAGGCTGTAGCTTACCAACCTCCCGATCTCACTTAATCAATAATGCTATTTTCCATGGAAGAAAGAATTGTGTGAAATTGCATTTAATTGTCCTTTCATCTTAACTTACTGTTTGATTTAAACACTTGTTAGTGACATTGTTAATTGCCATTTTTAGTAAACGAGAGCCATTACATTTCAATCTCTTCACAATTGGCTGACAAAGGGGACAGGCAGCCTTAAATCTTCTTTCTTACCATATAAGGCATCTGGTCTTTTGAGTCTGATTTGCTGCCTAAGTAACTGCGCTGGAAATTTCTAATGGAGTTACACAGTGCATGAGTCAGACTCTCATCGTTCTTTCTGCTCTTATTTGTATGATCTCTAAAGAGTGTGGACTTTCCTGTTTGTCATCCACTATCCCCGTATCCACCTGGCCTTGCAGTTTTCACTGTCTCTGAGAGCTGGAGCTCCCACACAGTTCTTAATGCACCAAGGATGCCAATCACGTGTTACCAAAGTAGAGCAAAAGGCCTGCTGCCTGCACCATCTGTGACGAAGAATTACATTCAGGTTGGAAGCACAATACTGCTCATGTAGCATCACTATTTAATCACACCTGGGTGTTTTTGCTCAACCACAAACACTGTCTGCCCCTCCCGTCTTATGGTCAATCCACATATGAATGGATCCAAAGTCACAGCAGTAAGCCAGGGTGAGGAAATACAGGGAAACATCCTTGGTGATCAGCTGCTCGGTAAAGAAAGGGAAGAGAAGGGGCATGGGTGAGAACTTCCAGTGTGCTTAGAACCCAGAACTGAGCAGTGAGTTTGGGAGCAGAAAACCCATGTTCAGCTCTCAGAGCCACTTGAGCCTGGGCAAGTCACTGAATTTTCTCGGAGCCTTTCTTTTCTGTAAAATGTGACTGTGGTGGATTGATGGCAAAAATGGCACTGATTCCCCCGGCTCCCTTATACCTATACCCTTCCCAGTGTGCCTTTTCAGCCCTCCCATTGACAGTAGAGTCTAACTCCCCACGCCCATTAGGGGAAACACAGATTGTAACCACACCCTGGCCAGGTAGAAAACAATTTGCATGAGAACTAATAATTTGCATGGGAACTAACAAACCACCACCAACTGGAAGAACACGGGAAAGGTCAAAAGGTGAAGCCAGTCCATGTGTCCTACCCACCTCCCAGAATCCTCCTTGTCGGAGCCCATCTTGGCTGAGTGATTCTCGCGCCACCAGAAAGGACCCTGAGTCAGAGTGATTGCCCAGAGACAACCCGGAAACCCACCCCATCACCATAAACCCCGAGACTGCAAGCTACGTGGCAGAGCAGTTCACCTGGGCTCCTTCACCCTCCTGCTCTCCTCCCAGGGCGCCCCTTCCCAATACAGTCTCCTGCTTTGTCAGCACGTGTGTCTCCTTGGACAATTCATTTCTGAGTGTTAGACAAGAGCCCCCTCTCAGGCCCTGGAAGGGGGTCTCCCTTCCTGCAACACCCCGAACTGGGTTACCTTGGGACTTGTTTTGGTACAGAATGCAGGGCCCTTGACAGGGTGCTGTTTGGATGGAGGCCAGGTGCACTGCGCTGCCTCTTGCTTTTTTGTCTTTGCCTGGGAACAAGCCTGGGCTGGCCTGCTGGGAGAAGAGTTAGTAAGTTGAGAACCGAGGTGTCCCAGCCCAGCCGACAGCTCCCTGGACCCCACAAGTGCCCTCACTGCCTAGAGACCCGTAGTTTTCCGGGACATGACCTGAGTGAGCACAGACCAAACACCACAACTGCCTGGCTGCTCCCAGCCTTAGCTGCTGACTAACTGAATCACAGGTTAAAGAAATGCTTGTTGTTGGAGGCTAGTAAAGTTTGGGATGTTTGCCATGCGATAATAGCTAACTGCTGTTCTTGCCCCATCTCACAGAATATTGTGAAGAGCAAATGAAGCCATGCTCATTAGAGTGTTCTGTGAATCGTGAATAGCACACAGATACAAGCTGTGTTTCCCAAGTTTCAGTCCGTATTGAGACCAAGCAGAAGATGCAAATCAATGTAAACAGTGCATTTACTCCCACTCCCCCCACCCCCTCTCTCCACCTTGACACAGGGACAAACCCCGAGCTGGTTTTTTTCTTCTAAATATCCCCATCACCCTCTAGTCTCCCTAGGTTCTACACTTGTAAACTTAAACTAATATTTATTGGTTACCTACTATATGCCAGGTACTGTTTTAGGCATGGTGGATGCTGGGATGGGGCGGGACAGGGAGGCAAATATGGTTGTCCTTCAGTATCCTTGGGGGATTACTTCCAGGACCCCCATAGACACCACAATCCGTAGATGCTCAAGTCCCTTATATAACATGGCAGGCATAATAGCCACAGATTCTGCAACTATGGATATGGAGGGCAGACTGTAAATTCATGAATAAGGCAAAGAAAAGAATCAGAAGTGAAAAGGCTGTGCAGCAGATAAGTACAGGGAGAAGTGATGGAGTGATTCGGTGGCTACTTTATGCTCGGTGGTTTGGAAAGGAGGTGACAATGAGATGAGAACTAATGAAGGGAAGAAGTCACCTGAAGATCCACGGGAAGAATGAACGAATGTTCCAGGAAGGAGGAGTGGCCATGCAGAGACCTCAAGGTCATAGAGGCTGAAGCGGGGATGCAGGGCTTGAGCTGAGGAGCAGCGGGGCCAGATGGGGTCAGTGGGGAGATTCTATTCTCCAGTGTGACAGGGAGCTGCTGGGGTGCCTGAGGGAGGAAGTGCTAGGGTAGGATCTATGTTAAAGACCCCTCAGCTGCTGTGTGGAGAACTGCCTGCAGGCCAGCAAGAGATGAAATCTGGGCACTGTTTAGGAGTCCTCTGAGGCATCCACCAGAGAGGTGCGGGTAACTTTGCTGAACTGGCATCTGACCACCGCTCCACTCATGGCATCTGTCATTTAAAAGTTATTGCCCGCTTCTGAGTAAGCTTCTCTTTCAGTTCATCATTCTTCAGCCCACACAATTGATTTTTTGTGTCCTCTGTGCATGGCTTGAGCTATGCACTGACGAGCCACCTGGACTGGTGCATGTGATGACATCTCATGACCTGCGGGCAGCCACCAGACAACACACTCGGAAGTTCGAGGGATGCACATGGCTGCAAGGTCAAGGCCAGCTGGCTCTGATCTTTACCAAGTTTCCATAGGTTTTCAGATCAGATGTCAGTTATGTAACTTGGTTTAAATTATTTTCATTTTTCTTTAAGATCAGCTTTGCGTTTCAGAATCAGGGACTCACTGATGCTCCTGGGCTTAGGGGTCCTACAAATTGGTGGGCAGTTCAGGGTCACAAAATGAATTGTCACTTCCTTGTATCAGGTGGTCATTGGATATGATTCTTTATAGCAATGTCACTCATAGGACTCCCTATGTTGGGGGTAACTTTTCAGACTCCTTGGTTTGGCCTGTGTGGGTAGGATGGGGAAAATGCATTCTCTTCCTCCAGTCATCAATACCAGAATGGGCCAATTTCAATGAAATGGAACTCTTGAGTGGACAAGAAGTCAACCAAGCTTAAAGGAAGTCATCTGTTCTCTGCCACCCCCTTTCGCTTGGGCCCCAGCTTCTCTCATCTTAACTGCAGTTCGGAACAGAAAAGGTCTAAGGGGTGCTTGGGGTTTCACAGTGAATTGGTTATGGTAGACATGGCTTCTGACAAAAATTTAGATTAAATACTATGACATGCCGCAGAGCAACTAAGCCTGTGCACCACAACTACTGAGCCCTAGTGCCACAACTACTGAGCCTACACATCTAGAGCCTGTGCTCAGCAACAAGAGAAGCCACCACAACAAGAAGCCCGCTCATTGCAACGAAGAGTAGCCCCCACTTGATACAGCTAGAGAAAGCCCACATGCAGCAACGAAGATACAACACAGCCAATAAATAATAAAATAAATAAACAAGTAAATACAATTATAAAAAAATAAATAAACACCATGGAACTATCTTTATCAAGCCTTAACGTTCATGCAAAATATATTCATGAACTTAAGGATAAGCTGTCTGATCCAGTGGCCTTGCCTTCTTAACTTATTTAGTTATAGAGTTGAACTCATTGTCAAAAACAGGTGCGATTATGTGAAAGTTGTCATGGGTTGAGAAATAAGTGGATCCATGTGGTGGGGGTCTGCTGTCAAATTACAATGAGCAAGTGTCCTCCTCTTACAAAGTAGTCAGTAAAATACTCTCTCTTTTCTTTAAATATTATGTAACGCAGATGCTGCCTCTTGATATAGCATTTTGCACATGGGGCTTCATTGCTCTGTGACAAGTAGATGTTTGGTCTGTGTAGTAGTTTGCTAGGGCTGCCATGACAAAGCACCACAGACTGAGTGGCTTAAACAATACAAATATATTCTCTCACAGTTCTGAAAGCTGGAAGTCTGATAGTGAAGTGTTGGCAGGGTTAGTTCCTTCCAAGGGTTGATCTGTTAGAGACCTCTCTCCCTGACTTGTAGATGGCCGTCTCCTCCCTGTATCTTCACATGCTAGTTTCCGTGTCCACATTTCCTCTTCTTATAAGGATACCAGTCATATTAGATTAGGGCCCATCCTAATGACCTCATTTTCATTGAATGACCTCTTTAAATACCCTGTCTCCAAATACTGTTACATTCTCAAGCCCTGGGAGTTAGGAGTTCAACTTATGAATTTTGAGGCGGGGACACAACTTGGACCTTAACACTCTGCTTAATGTGGACCAGCACTGTTTCAGTAACCATAGGGAATAAATTTCAGGGTATATTATTTAAACAAATAATAGGATTATGCCTCCCACATGATTTGGTTTCTGATGGGTCCTGTGATTGGTTTATCCTAGGGGTAGGAAGAGAGGGAGCCCTGTAGACCTCAGAGACAGGAATGTGCTGGGGCAGAAGTAGGGCAACCCTGTAGGTCAGGGCTTATCCAACCCTAGCAGTCCTAAGAATCACCAGAAAACTTGTGAAAGCACAGATTGCTGGGCTCACCCCCAGAGTTGCTGAGTCAATAGGGGCTGGGAAGGCCCTAGAATTTTAATTTCTTGCAAGTTCTCAGATGCTGCTGGTGCTGCTGGTGCTTTAGCTTGAGAAGCAGTAGGATACCCTCCACCCAGCCCCACCCCCTGGAGCTCAGCAGCACTCAGCAGAGTAGACATGGTGAGGAGGGTCTTAGCCAAGGGAAAGTAAATGGACTTTCTTCTCCCTGGGGCATTGACTTTACAGTTAAAAGCCACATTGTTAGGCAGAGAAGACAAAAGAGATGGGTTCCAGGAGATGTGTGTTGTTGAGTGGTTTTTAGGTATGAGCCTAAAATGGACCATAAATTACTTACAAGGAGGAACTTAATTCAGTCCTGGCTGATAGTAAGCTTCACTTTCTTTCTTTCTTTTTTTTTTTTTCCAAGATTTATTTTATTACTTATTTATTATTTATTTATTTTTGGCTACATTGGGTCTTTGTTGCTGCACATGGGCTTTCTCTAGCTGTGGCGAGCAGGAGCTACTCTTTGTTGTGGTGCGCGGGTTTCTCATTGCAGTGGCTTCTCTTGTTGCAGAGCATGAGCTCTAGGCATGCAGGCTTCAGTAGTTGCGGCACAGGGGCTCAGTAGTTGTGGCTCATGGGCTTAAGTTGCTCCGCGGCATGTGGGATCTTCCTGGACCAGGGCTCGAACCCATGTGCCCTGCATTGGCAGGTGGATTCCCAACCACTGTGCCAACAGGGAAGCCCAAACTTCACTTTCATTTCTCCAGTGTCCTTGACCTGACCTGGGAGATTTGTGGGTTCCGTATTCTGCAACGGAAGGAACACAGGGTGAACCCCACTCTGTGCTTTCCCTCAGATATCCACTCAGCTCCACATTTGCTTAAGGTAAGATTTTTGGGAAAATCTCACCCCTACTGAATTCAGGATTCCCAGGATTTATCTCCAGGAGCAGCTAATATTACTCATAGAACTATTCAGAATTTTCTATTGTCTCCTAGCCCTTGAGGGGGTTAGTCGGGAGGAGAAATGGCTAATGCCCTTTCTGTCTAATTTGGCTAGGATGTTGTTCAGCTCTAAAACAAGCTGTGCCTTTCTGGCCAATGATGGAGCTGGCGGTGTCCTTGTAAATGTCATCTGCATCAGGGGTGGGGGATGTGCCCCTCTTCGCAGGCTCTGCGCTAATGCACTGAGCTGGACTTTGAAGCAAACCCAGCAGAACTCACTGCATTTACATTGTCCTTCCTGATGGGCTGGCTTCCAGGGGTGTTAGGGAGTGTTAGACATGCAGGGCGCCCTGGAGGGACCCAGGACAACAGACCTTTGTGCAGCGTTAAGGAAACAAAGAGCTAGCACCAAGGCCCCACAAGTCGGAGGTGACCCAGACCTCCTGCCTCTCCCCAGCATGAACGGGCCCCTGCTGGTGCTGCATGTGCCTCCACTGTGACTCAGGAGGTGTGGGCGGGTTGGGGACACCACGGCTATGTCTGCATAGAGCAGAACCATTCCCTCACCTCTGTTCCCTGAGCGTTCCCACCAAGACAAGGAGCTGACCCAGGGAATGAGGCTGCAGGGCCCCAGGCGGCTCCTTTTCTCGTTGCCTCCCTGAGGTGCCCCTCGGAGACCCTGCTGCACAAAGGCCCAGCTCACAGAAGTGCCCCCAGCCACTTGCCCTAGGAAGACCCTGACTCCAGGGGGAAGAACACCTGAGCTGGACAGTTCTGGCTATCCAGCCCCATCTCCCGGGGGTGGAGGCAGGGGGCACATGGGGTCCCGCGTGTGCGGGAAGTTATTTCCTGAGAAGTAAAGACTGTGGCCTGGACTCAGGGCCTGGGGTCCTTCTGAGGCCTGTCTGTGAGGGAGCTCTGGTCAGGCTGTCTGCAGAGCTGTGCTCTGTTTCTTGCGGTTCTCCTTCATGACACCTGGCTGCCCGGGCTTTGGCGAGCATTGAGATCACTGGGGGGCTTATGAAAGCCCCCACCCCAGAGTTCCTGAGTCAGCTGGTCCAGAGGGAGACCTGAGATGGTGAGTCTCTAGCCAGCTCCCTAGGGATGCAGATTCTGTGGTTGAGACCACACCCAGAGAACCGCTGGATGACACAAATCCCTTGGGCTGCTGCCTTCCCTTGCCCCCGAGTCAGGACAGTGGTGGTGCCAGTGGCCGGTCCCATCCTATCTGTGGGTTCATAGATCCCTCTATATGCCCTGCTTGAACTGGTGGCCAAGCAAACTCTGGGTGTGCTGGTCCCAGTGCCACCCTCCTGTCCAGTGCCCCAGCAGCTGCCACAGGGCAGGTGTCAGTGGACGTTTACATCCTCAACTCTAAAATAAAAGGATTGGGCTTGAGGGTCTATGATGGTCCTTCCAGCCCCCAAGAAATAGCAAGCACTGCTTCACATCCTCCTTCACACGCCCTCAGCCCATGTCTGGTTGTCCACTGTTACAAACAAATTACTCCAAAACATAGTGGCTGAAAACAGCAATTTGTTATTATGTCTCTCAATTCTGTGGGTCAGTAATGTAGACATGGTAGAGTCGGACTGACTCATCTCTGCTGCATAATGTCTGGGATCTCAGCTGGGAGGATGTGCGCTGGGCACCTCTTTCTCACTCTCTCTCTCTCTCTCTCTCTCTCCCCTTACACAGTCTTCCTAAGTGTTGAGCTTGGGCTTCCTTGCATCGTGGCAGACCTAGGTTAATCAAACTTCTCCATCACTACTCAAGGCTCCAGGAGTGGGTATTCCAAGACACCTGGGTGGGAGTTGTAAACCTTCTTAAGATGTAGCTTCTGAAGTCCCAGGAAATCATTTCCATCGCATTCTATGGGTCAAGGAATTTGGGAAGGAAGGTACCCAGATTCTGTGCATCAGTGAAGACATAGCAAAAAATTTATGGTCAAGTTTAATCTACCATAGTCCACTTGAATTGACTGCAACAAGACAGACAGTGCCCCCTTATCCTGCAACACCCCACTTGGAACCTGCTGTGCCTCAGTGTCTGAAGGCCTTCCCAGGTGCACCAGGGGCTTGCTCAGGGCCTGTGCAGGGCAACCAGAGTGCTGGCTATTTAATTTCCCAAGGAGTTAGCCTCAGCCAATGAGCAAAAAAGCAAGTAGATGGTCCCCAGTGTCCCCATCCCATCGTAGGACGATTTGGAAGCACAGTCCAGGCTGTGACTCGGAGGGCCCCAGGGGGACTGAGCCCAGTCCTGAGCCCCTGTTCATTGGTGCAACCTTGATGACTTCCTTTCTGCCTCCATCATGTTCCCTCTCCCTTAGGGGGCCTCCCAGACCACCTCCCAGATAAACCACCCACTCTCCAGACCCTGTCTCAGCATCTGCTTGCAGGGGCAGCTGAACTAAGACAGAGCTTGGTGGGATCTTGAGAAGATACAACAAATGTCCAGTTCATGTCAGCAGTTATTGCCTTCTAGAAATGCCTACATCATCACATCATAATAGGGTTAGTTTCCTAATCCAGAGGTAGAAAACTCCATAGAAATGTAATGACCTGATTCCTGGACTGATTTTGTGGTTAAATTATGCTTGTACCTGTCTAATTCTCAGCCTCCAAGATCAGAGAAACCTCGCTCTCCTTGCATCGTGAGTCACCTCATCAGGACTGTGTGGGACGCGGTCAATGCAGGGGCACCATGACAACCACACATCCCGGGCGTGCTCGGTGGAACGGCCCTGGAGATGGGACCATGAGGCAGGAGCCCCAGTTAGTGGTCTCTGTGCCTTTGTGGCTTTGTTCCTAGCAGAGGGGCATAGAGATGGTTCAAGTCTTGGAGTTCAGGAGGATTTTCTCATTTCATTCTTATACCTCCTGGCTTTCAAGTACAATTACAGTCCCTATTTAGTAAGAGAGGAAGCAAGGTCTGGAGATGCTTATTGAATTCATATTTCCTATAACCTCCTACCAACCCTGTCCTCACAGCCTTGGTTCTCCAGTGACATCTAACATGCAAACACAGGCGCATGCACACACACACATGCACACACACGCACAGACTCATACCCTTAACACATATTCACACATACACCCTCATACTTACACCCTCAAATACGTTTGCACCGCCACCCCACGTATGCCTCACACACACACACACACACACACACACACACACACCCGCTAGACACTGGGAAGGAAGTTTTCTGGCTCACAATGGTCATGACTCTGAATCATTTCAGCTTTCATTGCCCAGACATGTTACTCTGTTTTGGAGACGTCAGGTTCAAGTTTACTGAAACTTTGGTGCAAAAACTTATTATAAGATTGCTGAAAGAGCCAGGCCATGTTGGCATTCTGCATGGGAAGACGCGTCATGCCAAGGACAGGGAGTGGGACCGGGGCTGGTTGCCCTGGTACAGACAACGTGGGGGGGGAGGTGGGTCATTGACTGCAGAGAATCTAAAAACAATTCGCTAAAAATTTTTATTTTCACCACGCACTGAGAATTCTAAACAATGTCAGTAATGACATACGCTTTTCCCCCAAAATCTCTGTCGGTGCAGGTCCTGAAGTACCACTGCAGTTCCCAGAGCCTCAGTGATGTTATGTCAGCTGTATATGAGCAGGTGGTCATTTCCAACCTTTTAATAGGCACTGTACTGAGTCAGAGGACCCCTGGCGATTCTTGGTCCTGGAGACTCAGAATCAGCTATTCACTGGCTGTGAGAGCACGTCCTTAAGGGCTCTGACCACTCAAGCTCATTTCAGGCACAGCTGGGGTCCCCAGCTCCAGGGGGCTACGTGTTCCTGTATCAAAACAGTAGATCTGAAATGCACCAGGATCGCTCAGTGACAGAAAAAAAGATGAAGAAACAGAACCGAGTTCTTCAAAGTGACCATTTGGCATTTTTGTTTGTGTTTAAAATTCCAAACCATGATGTAAGTTAGAACTGTGAGTGTAGTGTTTTTGTTTGGTAGGTTCAGGTTTTGGTTCCTGTGTGAGCTGTACTTCATTTCGTGATTATCACGGGCAGTCGTTTCATCTTACTGAGGAGATGAGTGTTAATAATGGTCTGTTCTGTGTGTAAATGTGCCAGACCTTCTCCATTGGACCCTGACTGGGGCAGATATCCAGGCCCTTTTTGAGTTTTCTGCATATGGTTGTCCTAAACCTGAAATGTATATGATACATTACACACACTGCTGCTGTTTCTATTGCTAAGTTGCAACTGTCACTGTGTTACTAAACTCTCACTCCACATGGCTTTATTTGAAAGCCCAGATCCTGGTTTATATCCACAGAAGTATTGCCAATTGGCACTTCTGGAATTTTCTGCCCCAGTGGTTCCAGAACTATATGAGAATGATTGCTCGAGGACCTCCAGCCATGGCCTGTCAAGGATTCTGGCTGTTCCCTCTAGTGCTGGACCCGTGGGCCCCACACGGACCCCCACAGGGACTCCCAGACTCCCGTAGGCCTCTAGCTGAGTCCTCCCCAGGACTGCCTCACCCAGGGGGAGCTGCTTCACCTAGAGACAGCCCTGCCCTGGGGCTGCCCCAGTGCTCTCAGGAGCACTGAAGCCCATCCCCATTTCCGCCACTGGGGCAAGACGGAAGGGCCCCCAGCAACACCCTGCCTTGGGGCTGCCTCTGGAGTTCAAGTTCTCCCTCTATCTGGTCCTGCTCCCTCGCTCCCCAGAGGGACCCATCCTGTGAGTGTTACCTGATATACTGCCTCTGCACAAATCAGGGTGTTTTAGGGGGTCTATTACAACACCACTCACCTCTCCAGATCCCCATCTTGCATCAGGTGGCCCTCTGGCCTGTGCCCTCTTCCCCACGTGCATGCATGGGCGCCCATCTCAGCCCCAGTAGAAATCAGTGCCATGCACCCAATACTCCTGCCATTCAGTCTTCCAGGTTTCCCTTCCTGACCCCCTTTTCCCTACAGGGATCTCAGGCCCCTTTTGGCAGCTCCTGGATGGGGCTCCAGTGTGAAGGCTTAAGCTTGGCCACCATGACCTGTAAAGAACTTAACCAACACCCCCCCCCCCAACCCCATGACAATGAGCTTGGTATTATTCCTCTGCTTTGATTCCTTTCTGCCCCTTCTCTCCAAGGGAGCAGAAGGATGGAGGAATGGAGGGAGAGGGAAAGAACTGATCATTGTTCTATTCAGAGAGACAGCTAAATCAGAACTTCTTTCCACCAGCAGACAAGTGATAGAGACTATTAGTGAGGGTTCTCCAGAGAAACAGAACAAATAAGAGATGATAGATGATAGATAGATGATAGATGATGGATAGATAGGTGATAGATAGATGATAGATAGGTAGATAGATAGATAGATAGATAGATAGATAGACAGACAGAGAAATAGGTAGATAGACAGAAAGGGATTTCTTATGAAGAATTGGCCCATATGATAATGGAGGCTGAGAGGTCCCACTCTCCACTGTCTGCAAGCTGGAGACTCGGGGGAGCTGATAGTGTAGTGCAGTCTGAGTTTGAAGGCCTGAGAACCAGGAGGACCGATGGTCCCATTCTGAGGGCAGGAGGAGACCACGTCATGGCTCCGAGACATTCAGGCACAGGGAGAAAACTCCCCCTTCCTCCACCTTTGTGTTTTATTCCGGCCTTCAGCTGATTGGATGAGGCCCTCCACACTGGGGAGGACAGTCTGCTTCACTGAGTCCACCAGTCCAGATGCTAACCTCATCTGGACACACCCTCGCAGACACACCCAGGATCACCTTTAAGCTGATACCTGGACGTCCCATGGCCCAGCCAAATTGGCACATAAAGTTAACCTTCCTGTGCATAGCTGTGATCTCCGGGTTCCTGGGGCCTCACCCTTGTTCCGGGGGGCTCAGAGTGTGTGGGCCTCAAGGAGTTATCGAGAAAAGCTGAGGATGGTCCTCCGGCAAACCCGAGGGACACTCCCTGTGTGGGAGAAGCTCCCCCCAGGCCTGACCTCCTGCAGGAAAAGAACCTGCAATGTTAACAGCAGTGCTTTTCATCCCTGCATCCAACTCGAGGGCAGTTGAGGGGCGCGTCAGCTGCCCGGCGGCTGCTAACGTCTCTGCTCTTCACGGAGTGTGTGCTCCAGGCTCACTGGACGGGACGGAGGTTGGCAGGCAGGGCTCCCCTCCCTCAAGGCTGGCGGCCCTGCTGTGGCTACCTGCAACCTTGCCCTTTCATGTCCCACAGGGCCCAGCAGCCTTCCTCCCTCTGATGCTGCGACCACAACCCCTGGAGGCCCTCTTTCTTCCCACCTCCCTCCAGCCTTGGGTCGGCCCATTCTTCACCTCTTACTCATTCAATCTGTTATTCACGGAGAGCGTGACGCCCTGCTCACTGGGCTTTGGGTTTTCAAATCCTTTTAAATGATTGTTTTTATTTTAATGTCAAAATGTTCTTCTCTGGCAGATTGAAAGTTTTGTGTTTTAATGTTATTGTCTCAAAGTGGGCTTCCTGTTAGAGGCCAAAGATGGTATGTGGGGATCTTTCTTTTTGATAAATTCCTTCCATAGGAATAATCCTCCTGGAGAACACATCTGTCAGGTAGAAGAAGGGACCTGAGGATGCAGGGAAGAAAAGCACAGACATTAACACTGCAGGTTCCTTGCCTGCAGGAGGTCAGGGCTGGGCCAGCTTCACCCACACAGGAAGGGAGGGGGCTCTCAAATGAGTGGTCAGCCCTCTGCCTTCTCTTGCCCCTTATTTATTTTGTCTTTTTATTACGCTCAAATCCTGTGCACAGTTAGAAGAAGTTATGTCTGGGCAATCAACTCACTTCCTCAGTCAGGAGAAACAATCTTGTGTATCTTGGGTAGGTTTTACCATCTCTGATGGGCCCTGGGTCAAGATCACATAAGAGATTTCTGTTACTTCCTCCCCTGATGGTGTGTTTAGGGATGAGACTTGAATGACTTTCTTAGATTCTTCTGATCTGGTGGGTGGTTTTAGCTCTTCTTCAGTTCTGACAGAGCTGGTACCCCTTCTTCTCTTTTCACTTGGGGGCTTTCAGTTTACTCGGTTTAGAAGGAAAGAAGTTTCTCAAACCTTCTGCAGCACCATCACCTTTCCTCACATGTCTGTATTGGTTAGGAAATCAGAAAAAATCAAAACACTTCTTTTTTTTAAATCTGAAAATACTCTGCCCTCTGTTGGTCACTGATACCCTGTCTTGGGGTCAATGAAGAACAATTGGCAGTGTTACAGCGACAGGCCCACGGATGGCTGTGGACCACACTGGGAGACTCGGGCAAGACAGACCCTGGCCGGACGACCCCCAAGCAGCCTGCAAGCCCTGGGCCGCCTGCCCTGGTGTGAGGCTTCCCAGCAAGGCCTGGGCTCAGGACAGCCTCACAACAGAGTCGTCGGGGGATGCTGCTATTGGCCCGGGGTGAGCCTGTACCATCTAACACCCCACCCCCAGAGGAGAGCCAGCCTCCTGCATGAGAAGGGGGCACCTGCCTGAGCAGCGGGTCTCCTGGGATAGGCAGGACCTGGCTATAGACCTGAGACGGAAGGCAGCTGCCCTTGGGGGGTGGTAGGGAGTGAATTGCATCTCAGAACTCAAGCACATTTCTAGCTGGAGGCCAGGTGAATCTGGGAACAGAAACTTCTCCCTCATTGAACAGATTCATTTACTTTTGTGTTCAGTGAGTGAATGTACAAAATTGTTCTCTTGGGGAAAAAAAATGCCCTGGAGCCTGCAAATACAAGAAAATACCATGTAGTTAATGTGCATTCAACAGAAGAAGTAAGATCACATTATATTAGCACCAAACAGAGACTACGAACATCCAAACTTTTGAATTCTCCAATGTCAAAGGCCTCTGAAATTTACTTCCCTCCATCCGGGTGGGGAAATTTGACTTCCAGTTAGAAGTTTCTATGTGGCATGCCCCTGTGCTTCCTTGAATGGTGTGGAGTCTTCTGGAGGTTCATGGCATGGACCCCTTGCCAACTCCGACCTCCTTGACTCCAAGGGGATTTTTCTGAGGAGAGGATGAGTGGCCTACTCCTACTTTCTTCGTCGTGGGACGTCGTGGGACAAGGGAAAGTGGTCAAATGTGTTTTTCACAGCCTTCTAGATTGGAAACATCTGTGGAGTCAAGCATACAGGTTTTTCTAAAAAAAAAAGTTCCCTTTGAATGAGGTCATCTGCTCCTCCTTTCTCCCCTCTCCTACCCACTCATCCTTCCTTTTCTGATGAGATCTTTGAGCAAATCAAGGGTGGGGTTTGGTGAGCAGTTTCCCAGGAACCACCAGCTACCTATATGGTAAGATCTTTATAAGGTCAGCCAACACTGCCAGCCCCAGAGAAACGGGGAAAAGGGCAGTGATCCAGGGATCCAGAAGCAGCTTTTATCCCTTGTCATGTACCGACTGAGTTGTGCGTTTAGTGGGGCTGTGTTTGGTTTGTTTCTCAAATTCTTTAGACAATAGCAACTGTTTCAACCTGAAAATACTCATGAAAGCACAGGCCCCCCCCCCCCGCCCCCCGTGCCCCCAGCGAGTGGGAGTAGGCACACAACTGCCTGTCAACAGAGGAATGCACTAATACATCACCTGACATCCCCACCCTTCCCAGCGAGGGAACGCTGTCTGGAACGAGGACACGGTGATCTACAAGCTCATGAGACAACACAGAGGAGAATCTTGCAAATGTAACACGAGCCAAAGAGGCTGGACAGGAAAGTGTGATTCCATTTGTACAAAATCAAGGGACACGAAGCTCTGCTGTTGGAAGTCAGGGTAATGGTGGCGCCGGGCACGGCTGTAACCAGGTGGTCCTTCCATGGTGCTGCTGTTGTCTGCTCTTGTTCTGGGGCCGGATGCACAGGTTGAACAGCTAGTGAGACTTCAACAAATCATGCACTTAGGAAATGTGCTACATTTGTGTGTGTGTGTGTGTGAGATTTAAAAATTAAAAAAAATTAAGGGCTGCGTCTGTTGAGGGACCAGCAGGTCGGAAGATCCACGTGGGCCTTTGGAAAGGAGAGGCCCTTACAGACACTGCTTTCCTCGTTCAGTGGCACTTCCCTCCTGCTTGGTGGTCTGGTCTATGTTTCCTCTCCACGGGCTGTAAGTGACAAGCTGGGGACAGGAGGGGATGGCCAGAGCAGACTGCAGTGGGATCCCCACACCTTCCCCACTGTGGGGTCATGGCTTTGAGGTGGCCGACAACAGGGAAAACAAACAAACAAAATATTGTTACTGTTGTTTTCAACGTGAAGACGTCAGGTTATCCAGAGTAGTGAAGACCCCCAAGAGCATCTTGGCACTTAGAGTCGAAGACCCAGGGTTCTTCCAGAATCTCTGCAGGAGGACAAAGAGATCAGCATGTAAGAAGAGGCAGAGGCATGGCGGGGGTGGGGTGGGGGCAGCCCTTGGTGTCAGGGCTCTGGGAGGAAAAACCCGGGAGAGGATGAGAGCTGAAAAACCTCCCAGAGCCAAGGATATGGGTTTCCAGTGGCAAACCTCTTTTGGGGTTACAATCCAGGATTTACTATTGTTGTTGTTGCTGTTATTAGTTTGATTCATGTAAAACTGACCTCTTCAGAGGAATAAATTCAATTTCCCTTTCAGAAACCCTCAAAAAAAAAGAACCATCCTCTTTGAGATAAAAGAGGAGAAACCAATTCAAAACTTTCACTTCCTCATTTTGCTAAATCTCAAGTGACCTTAAGGGAAAAACAAAACACTGAGACACACAGACCTATTTTAAGAACAACAGGTATTTCCACATGGGTGCTTTGACTTATTTCTAGACCAGAAAGTGAATCGCTGGTCCACAAAGCCCTGTTCCACCTGGCGTTTTCCCTGCACAGGGCCTGGGAAAGAGCAGCGTGGGGTCAACTCAAAAAGGCAGCTTTGTCTTCTTTATGATCGAATGCCAAGAATTTCCTGATTTTATAGCATCTGCTTTGATACTACACACAGAGGCCAAGGTTGGAGCTTAGCCCAGTCTTTTCTGGAGATGATTCCTTTGAATCAGGAGGTCCACTTAAAGAAAAGAATCAGAACTGCGGGTTCCCTCGTGACTCACATCACCACCGTCATGTGCAGATTTCCTCGTGAGACTTTGTCTGGAAGCTAGCTGTTCACGGGAGGTTTGTTCCTACCTGAGATGTGATGGTGTTCGAGTCACCACCACGGGTGTATCCGCCAGGGGGATGCTTCCATTTCTAGAACTATGCCCGAATGAATGTGTAGGAAGGGATTTCATAGATTTCAAGTCTGGGCGTTCCCCACAAGTAATTGCATACTATTTGAGCTTGAAATGACCACCTGAACACCAGGTCCAGGCTATGGTCACGGAGTTACCTGGCCCAGGAGCCCCATCAAAGCCCATCTTGAGGTGGGGCTGCAGGAGGGAGGGGAGTTCCATCCGGTACCTCCGTGGTTGGCACCTGCTGTGATTATTGCCACACCGTCTCCACTTACACACTGTGCTTCCACAGATAAGTTATCACTTGACAACATTTACCAAAGCTAACAAGAGTTAAAAACCACTCTTGAGGTCTTTATTTTACAAATGAAAAAACCAGGCTCAGAGAAACATGCTGATCAAGGATTCCCAAACAGCAAGATCAGCAGAGAGTCGAGAGCTGTAAAACATCAGAGAAAATGAATGCTATGAAAAAGTGACAATCCAGTTCAACAAATGGAAAGAGCCAATATGGCAAAGTCTTACAGGTAACTCTAATTAATATAGTCAAGGAGATTAGGGAATATAAACTGTCCATAAAGCAAGAAGAGTTTGTTATGAAAAAGAACTAGGGAACTTGGAAACTTAAAAAATGACTGTTAATTACAACCTCAATAAATAGGCTCAGTGACAAAATAGACATGATTGAAGAATGAATTAGTGAACTTAAAAGGCCAGGCATTTCTTGCAGACTGCTCATGAGGACAAAGAAATCAGTGGACACTTAAACGGGAGAACCAGAAATCTCATCACTTATTTTCCCAGAGTTCCAGGAGAACAGAGAGAATCCAGGGAGGAAAATAATCAGTTAACAAATAGAAGAATATTTATCAAATTTTTTTCAGTTCTAAGCAGGACTAGCCTCAGCACTGTGTGGCCTTTGCTCAGAAGGCCCTCCACTTGACTTAGTATCCTGCTGTCACTCACTTGAAATTGTGAATAATTTAAGCTTTGAACCTGTGTTTTGTAAGTGAGGTCTGGTGAGGTAATGAAGTGTGCCTGTGTGCAGAGGAGACATCGTGCAGAACTGGTGTCAGCCGCTTTCTTGCTGTCTGATTCGAGTTTGCAGCACCCCATAAACAGACTTCCTATGCACCCAGGATGTGCGGAGTTCATTCAGCAAAACTCAAAGCGAGTATAGGTAAGCATGTACCTTTACCGCCGAGGGAGTGGGGCGCTGACAGCTCTGAGAAGCCACACTCTTCACTTGAACTGGAATTTGCTTCAAATGCAAATGGAAGGCAGTGACCTTCTCGGCAACACGAACAACCAAGGCACCCTGGCCTAGCCTCTCTCACCTGTTTACGTCCCTGTATCAGCTGAACACTCACTCTAAAGTGATGATGACACAGCAGGAAAGGGAAGCACCTTCTTATTCAGTCCTTCCTTTCTTCTCACTGAGCCAAAGTGTCAAGAAGTGAATTAAAAATGCTTGAGTTAGTTTTGTGCAACATTTCCATTGTTCTGGTAAGGATGAAATACACCTACACATATGAGCTACAAAATAAACTATGTAATTTGAGTGGTTCTTCATGTGACTTAAAAGCTCTTGTATTTGCATTTAAAACTGGCATTGCACAATGTAAAGGGAAATGCTAAAATGCACTCAAATAATTTAAAATTTTAACTTTTCTTTATGTGGAACAACATTAAATAAAACCAACATAGCAAGTCAAGAAAGACTGTGAAGGAAAAGAAAGCTTTATACTTTGGTACCTTTAGGTAGGCTGTTTTTCTTTGTTTTGAACGAGGGTCCCCCATTTAAATTTTGCACAGGGACCTGTGAATGAGGTAACTGGCCCTGTTTAAAAGGTCTGACAAATTCACAGCAGAGTATATTTTAAACATGTTTACTTTGGAATTTCAAAGGTAAATGGGAATTTTTGAGGTTTCCAGAGGAGAAAGAGGAGTTCATTTACAAGAAATGAAAGTGCCCAGGATGAGTGATGGCTAAGTTGGGTAGGGATTCCTTTGCTGGCCAAGGTTGCACCACTTTGGACGTGGGCACTGAGGGCTCCCCCTCCCAGCGCTCTCCACTCTGAACAGCCGGGTGGCTCAGGCTGCATCCTGTCTTCATCTGTTCTAGAAAGCAAAGGAGGTGGAGGAGCCAGCGTCCTGGGGTAGTAAGCAGGCTGGCTGTGAAACCCCCGGGCCGTCTCCTTGTAGAACTGGCAGGGCTGGCTCTGGACGCAGGCCAGTTTCCCGGAATGTGCGGAGATGCTGCTCAGCTGGGCGGTCCCTGTGGGGCTGCGGGTGGTGGGCTGCAGCTCTAGGACAGGTTGGAACCAAGTATCCTGCTGCTTCAGCACCTCCAACAGAAAGCCCAAGAGGACGGAGCGCTGCGGGAGGCTGTGACAGACGCAGCCAGGACCGAAGGCACTCGGGCCACCTGGGAGACTGCCGATTCCCACGTCAGAGGATGGCCAGCACTAACTCTGAGTTCACGCCCTGGGTTCGTGCGCTGGTAGACAGCATGTGTACATGAGCAGACACACATACACACACACACTCACACACATCTACAGACAGACACACAGAGACACACATATACTGACATACAGACACACACAGATGCCTAGAGACACACACCACATATGTACACTAATATACATTGCACAGATACATACATAGACACACATGCACAAGTATACACAGACATACACAGACACACACTTGTGTACACACACAGACACACACATATACAGACATACACATAGGCATATACACATCAGTAGATACACAAACACACAGACAGACACAGACAGACACAGCAGTGGAAATTTCTCCTTTGGCTCTTCAAATACAGAAATATACAAATAATTCACTTTGGCCAGCAAACTCCTGCACAATGTTAGTCGCTGGAGAACCACACAGGGAATCGGGATTCTGCCTTTCATCTCTTCCCCTTCATCCCCTGATAGAGGCATTAATGAGCAAGCCCAGCCACGCCGTCCAGGAGGAGGGATGCGGAGCAGCTAAGCGTTGGGAGAAAGTCCAGCCGGCCGGGGGTGTTAGCCGATCTGCTAGGTGCACACTCAGCACCGTCCTTGCTGCTCTGGTCCAGGCTCAGGAAGGAACGGGACGCAACTTCTGCTTCAGAGGACTTACAGCTGAATGTCCATAAAACACACACCTCAAATTGGGTGGTACATCGTATTACAGGGACCGTGAGAGCTGAGGGAATGCGAGGCAGCGGGCACTCGGCAGTGGAAGGAGAGGAAGATTTGTGGGGAAAGAGACGTGGGCTGACTTCTCTGGCTGGAAGAGCTCAGGCCAGAGAGGGAGGCCAGGGCGGGCACACAGGCACCCTCGCTGGGTAGCCGTGAAGGGTGGCTTCTGGCCAAGGATCCCAAGGAGAGATGGGGTCACGGGAACAGGTTCCTGTGCTGCAGGAATTCTGTGCGTTTTACATGTGCTTTCTAGATCTCCGATAGGGGACTATGGCCGACACAGGTTTCTGTAAGAATTCAACCGCAGACTCTGTTCTGCTAAGCAGAAGGCAGTCTGTAAATCTTGATGCATGCAGATGATGGAGGCTGTCAGCGTTATGGGGAGGTGACAGGTTGCAGCTGGGAGACGGGACAAGAAGGTCCTGATTGTAACATAGGGCAGAGTTGATCCACTTGACAGCGTGTGGAGCTGGAAAGCCGCTGTTGGCTGAAAAGGACTGACCCCGGGTGGGAGTGCCTCCCTCATCGGGGTGCTCATAGCTCTTGGTCAAATTTGCAGCCTACTTGCAGAGAAATGCAAAGTGTAGGTTCACTCAGCCCATCTTCAGGATGAAATGCAAAATGACCTCAAGAAGGGGAAATCTCATCCTTCTAACAGAGCCGAACTTCCAGAAGGGTCACTATCCGTGTGAAAGGGGGAAACCACATGTGGAGGGCAGTGGTGGCCATCAGTTTTGATTTTTAAAATGCCTTCGAACTATCCACATGCTGAAGATGGTTACCGAACACGACGTCCCCTGATGGTGCCTCCATCTGTGTGCAGTTAGGGACTTGCCTTAGAGGATGGAGGGCCGAGCCGGGGTTAAGGGGATGCGTGAGGGACGAGGGAATGGGTCTTATTTAATCATCCTCTTTGGTTGGAAAGAGAAGGAGCACAATACAATCTCCAAGTCCAGAAATTTAAAAACGGAAACAAGTGTATATTGACAACGTTCTCTGTGAAGGCCATTCTACTCCTGTGAGAGCGGGTGACGCGAGTCAGCCAGCATCTACGCTGCAGCAGCAGGCTCTGTGCTGGGCCTGAGGTCCGGACACTCACTCTGGACCATCCAAGGATGCCAGGCCTGAGCTTGGCCCCGGGTTTTAGTAGCGTCCCCTAGGCACAAGGCAGACCCCCAGCCTTAGGGTCCATGTGGATGGAGAGGTCCTTGGCCCTGCATCCTGCGAAGCCTGGGCAAATGAGGACCACGTGGCAGCTGCCCTTGCTCTTACATGTCCAGCTTTGGAAGCTGGTCCCAGAGTTGCCCCCTGGGTGCCGAGGACCAGTTGGACTCCTCACACAGGGCCCAGCTCTGTAGATGCCTGGGAGGCAAAGTTTCAGGAGGCTGTACCCACTGCTGTCAAAGCCTGCCCTTCCTTCTCCAGCACATTCTTCAGCCTATGCATACATTTTAAGTCTAACCTCACCCTGTCATGCTGCAGAAACATGTGATAAGGTGTGATGCAGTGGTCAGAATATAAAAGCTTACTTACCGAGCCGAATCGCCACAGGTGAGGACCAGAACTTTGCCTGGAGGAGCTTTGGTGACAGCATTGGGACTCAGCTCCTGAGCAGATCACTTGAAATGCCTCACAGGGTTGTGCCCCTGTGCAGGGGACATTGGAGGACAAAACACATTTGTTTGGGGTCTAAATCCCTGCCCTCTATTTAGTGTTATTTGTAGAAGAAAGTACGAGAATATGTAGAAATACCAAACTAGAAGAGTCACCTGTCACTCTTCTTGACATTTCTGGAATGTTTCAGGGTGTGTCAGGAGGTAGAGCATCTTTGGCTTTGCTTCATGTCTGGGAAACGACAGCTCAGCCCTGCAGTGTGATTTCTTCCACTCGCCGAGGCTCTGTGACCCGGGAGGAGGGTAGAGGGCTCAGAGCAAGTGGTTATGACGTCCACCAGCTCAATTCACACCCATTTTTGGGACTTAGTTCTTCCTCCCGTAGAACAGCATGGATTAGACCTGGGGTCTTTGTGTTACCTCTTTAGAACCTACATCCAAATCATGTTGACTACGCAGTAATTCGTTGTTTTCAGATTTTCTCTTGATCAAAGGCCTGGACTGTTTGAATTAAGGAACCCGAGTGTTTCTGTTGTCTGAGTGGCCTTCTCCAGGAATACGTGATGTGTCCTTCACTTCCCAAGGTCTCTAGGCTGGAGACAAACAGGCCTGAATGAAGGGCCCTTCCGGCTCAAACATTTGGCATCCCACCTCAAAATGAGTCCACCTCAAGGTCAGGCCAACAGAAATGAACACGTGCCAGGCAGATCTTTAACAAGAGAACATAAAGAAACTTTTCAAATCCCCTCTGCTGGCCAATACCTAATGGCAAGGATTAGAAATTGCTTCCTTGAATAGAGTAGCCAGCTGCCAACCACTTACTTCGAAAATAAATCACTTACTACATCCTTTTACCTGCCGAAATGTGATTTCCAATACTGCATCCAGTTGGCAACTTTCAGGCTTTTGTGAAAATAGGTGGAACCTACATCGCTGTCTCCGGGACTGGCCGACTCTCACCTGGGGGTCATGCTGCCACCTAGTGGATGTTCAGGGAGCATCCACGCGCCGTGCCTGTCCTGCAGCAAAGGGCTGCCCAAGGTGTTGGCCATGCCCGTGGGAGGGGCCCAGAGAGCCTGCTGCCTTCCCGCCAAGGTCAGGCCAGAGCACCTATGTTGACGCGACATGATGGTCATCCCTCCCATCTTTCCCTTCTTTTCCTCCCTTCCCATCTCTTAAAAGAGGTTCAACCCAATGAGATGAACCCCTCTCGGGGGAAGCTTCTATAGGAGAGGGCAAGGTTTTTACTTGGAGAGGATGCTATTAACTCTCAGAAATTACCCTGGGCCTGGCCCTGGCATAGGCAGACTCAGCAGGTCGGGTCTATACCATTAGATTTCAGAGTACAGGGCCCCTCCCCATCAGGGTTTCAGGAATAAGGCTCACCTGGGGATGGTGATTCCGCCCTGGACCCCGAGTTCATTGGGTGTCTCTAATAGGGTGCCTAGGGGCCCAGCGTGACCTGACCATGTGGTCACTTGGGGGCTTCAGAGGGGCCCACACATGTGCCAGGTAGGAGCCTCCTTGAACGTGAACTGCATAGAGCTGCAGTCTCACACCAGAGTGGACCCAAGAGCTGGTGCCTGTGGACCTTGTCAGACACCTGACAGGCTGACAGACAGCCTTGTGGGCCCAAGGGGTGGTGGGCTTTGGGTGGCGGGAAGCAGGGTCCCACATCTGGTTCCCCTCCTGCCCCCAGCATCTTATCAACTCCTCCCCAGGAAGCCCCAGGGGCGGGTGTGATGATTATTACTAAAGCAGCGCCAGGGAGAAGGTGGATGAAACAAATCACCCCTAGTTCTGGGCTCCTGTCCTTCCCCAGGAGGCTGGAGTTCGCTTTTACTAGAACAAAATACCACCTGGGACGTTTCCTCAGGTAACAGCTCTGGGCCTTCTCTGGGCTATAGAAAACCTTCTGTGGGCTTTTTCTTCTTCTCTCTAGTTCTTTATCTGTCTCTCTCTCTCTCTGTCACTCACACACACACACACACACACACACACACACACACACAGCTGAGTCCCAGAATTTGAAAATCCCCACATATAAACCTGTCTCTCAGCCCTCCCAGGGTTTCTCTGTCCTTCTGAGGAAGGATGACAATGGATGGCAGGGTGACATTTGCCTTTGATGGCCAAAGCTTGAGCTGTTTCACTTGGGAGGGGGCTGGAGAGCAGGGTCCCTGCAGGGTACGGTTAGAATTGATGACCTTGGGGTTGTGATGACTGAGGCCTTGTGGGGTCAGAGGACAAAGTCAGAACGCAGTGGTTGGACTGGGCACAGTCCCCTCTCCCCACACCCCCTCCAGATCTGGCTGGACAAATCTATACAAGGAGGCCCCGATGACAGCCAGGGAGCCACGGCTAGTGAGGACATGGTCCTCGGCAGACCTGATGTCCATCTCATCATTGTTCTCCTGTCCAGGTGGGTGGGAACCTCGGGAAACCCCTTCCGGTGCCTTTACCTGCCTGCTCCCCACCTGGGTGGCTTGTGCCCGACACCAACAGGTAAACACAGTGGCTGTTAGACATCAACCATCAATGCCTGGGCACTTTCTCCAGGTGAGCCCGGCCTCCCCCAGTGCTCCCAGAGGCTCAGAGTCTCCCTGTAGATGATGTCACACCTGTGGCTGGCCCCGTCCGTGGAAAGCCTGCAGGGCCGCGTGGGGTAGGCCAGACCCAGGGAGCAGGGGGAGGAATCCCGGATTCTAGCAGAGCCCCTTCTCGTCCAGGTGACTTCTGACATCCGTCTCCACTCCACCACTGTGCCCACTGTCCCAGCTGGCCAGAGTCGGGGTGACTGCTGGGGCCAGAGAAAGGGGCTGGGGCCATGAATGGGGTGGGGGGGTGTCTCCAGGTGATTAAACACAGCTGTTAAGAGATAAAATCAGGTGCCTTAGCCGGCCAGCAGTTCTCTGGCTGACCTGGAAGCAGGGGGCCTGGGGCTATCTTGGAGGACAGGGGCCCCGGTGCCCTGCCAGGCTGTTGGAGCCACGGGTCAGGGAGGGCCCATGATAAAAGCATTTCTTTACGAAACGTAATCATGTCTGAGGTTAGAATCACAGATTCTCTGAATGAGAGCATTCCTTTAAGGTCAGCATTTCTGAGCCCACGGACCACCGTGGGAGACAGAGGAACGGACATACGGGCACACGGCTTCTCCCGGGAAACCCCAGTGACTCCCAGGGCCTTGCACTCTCGCTGGGCTGATGTGGCCAGAGCCTAGTCTGTGCAGGTGGGGAATCCGAGGTGACAGAGAGTGAGAGAGCCTTGGGGCAGGGACAGTTGGTCCTGGCCGGCCGCCTGCCCACAGATGCCCCCGTTTATGCAGCACTGCACCCTGAGCCCATGCTGGGCTGGGCGCTGGGACACAGAAGTGGGCAGGATGAGATGGGCATGGTTCTCCCCTCCTGCCTGTGACCCTGACCCAGCCCCTGCAGGCTTATGGGCTCTGTGAGGACAGAGTCCTTTCTCCTCCTGGCTCAGGCATCAGGAAGCCACCGAGAGCTCGAGGGATGAGGGGGTGACCAGCCAGGCGCCCTCACTGACAGGCAGTGGAGTCCAGGGGACAGTTGGGTCACAGCTGCCGGTATCTAAAGTGCATGTGCACGCTTACCGAAACACAGGACACGCAGGGGTGGAGTCCTGAGGGTTCTTTGGAAAGAGCCTGGAGGCGGGCGGTCCTCTGAGAAGCTGACTGCGAGGGAGCGTCGGAGCAAGCGTTTATCACTGAGGGTGCGGGGTCCACGTGGAAGGAGTGGACAGAGGAATGGGTACAGCAGCTTTCCCACGGGGGCTGTGGGGCCCGCGTGGCCCAGCAGAGCCGTCCCAGGTGGGCCAACACAGCCAGACCTGCACAGACCTGGACAAGCCACCTGGATGGGGACCTACCTGAGCCTCCCTCAGGCAGCCTGTCTACACCATGAAGCTACAAGGGCCTTAAACTCCCCACTGTATGAACTCAGGTCTCTGGGAACCCAAGATACACCTTCAGGCCCTGGGTTTCCCTGCAGGACAGCTTCCGGCTCAGTCCCGGGAGCTCCTCCCAGTGGCCCTAACTTATGACCAGAGGCGGGTCATTGAACAGCCGAAGATGCTCAGACTGGGGCCCTCATCCTCTTCTTCCCGGGATGGGGCACGCACCTCCGCGACTTGTTCACATGACCGTACGTTCTAGTAAAAGTGAGGCATTTTGACCGCAGTGCACGAGACCATGGTCTCCCTTCTGGACCTTCCCAGTGTTCATATGTGTCTATTCTTACAAAGGGGTCCCAGACTGGACGAGATTCAGGCTCCACAGAACTAGAGATGCTTCTCTTCCACCCCAAACCCCCGCCCCCCAAACGCCCAGGGAGCACCGTCTTCCCTAAGGCTGCACATCAGACTCACCCAGGGGCCTTTCAGCATTGTCAACGTCCAGACTGCAGCCCAGACGCAAGGCCACCAGCACCGCTCATCTCTGCAGGCAAGTCCGAAGGGCAGCAAATCAAGCACCAGAACCTGGACCCCTTGTTACTCGGATGGGGCCGCATCAGCTGAGAGGAATACAGGCCCCGCCCCAGACCCACTCAGTCAGAATCTGCTTTCAACCAAATCTGTGAAATCCATGTGCACAGGAAGACAAGAGAAAGGCGACCGGGAGCCACTCAGCCCCCTCCTGGTGTCCCTGGCCCTAACCTCTGCTGCCACAGGGAAGGGGCACCTGGCAGGAAGGCAGGGCTGCTGGAGCCCGGGTTTCCCTGCTGCCCCTTGTATTGGTTTCCTGGAGCTGCTGTCACAAAGCACCGCAGACTGGGAGGCTTAAACAACAGAGATGGATTGCCTCACCGTCCTCGAGACTGGAAGTCCAAGATCAAACGATCAGCAGGACTGGTTCTTTCTGAGATTGTGAGGGAAGGATCTGGTCCAGGCCTCTCTCCTTGGCCTGTAAATAACCATTTCCCTGTGTACAGGTCTCTCTGTCCAAATTTCCCCTTTTTATAGGGACAAAGTCACGCTGGATAAGGACCCACCCTCACGACCTCACGTTACCTAAATCACGTGCAAAGACCCCATCTCTGAGTAAGGTCACGGTCACAGGTACGGGGCTAGGATTTCAGCATCTTGTTGGAGACACAACTCAACCACATTTTCCGCAGTGTCTCAGGGTGAGGCTACCCTGCAGCCCCCTCCTGACACACCGGAGCCTCCCGTGGCCAACCCCTCAGAAGGCGGCAGCCTAGCTTCAGCTGCCCCTGCCATCCTCAGAAAGCACCCTCACCCACTCACAGCATGGCCTCAGGGTCCACTCCGAGGGAGCCATTTTGTCGGTCAGCTGCAATCTCTCCGAGCTGGGAGCCAGGCTCTGGTTGAACTCCAGTGGGGACCCAGCCCCTTCCAGGCTCCTGTGATGAACAAGTAAACAGAAGGACAGAGTCCATCTGCGCCGTGTTAGGGGCTGAGTCATGTCCCCCAAATTCGTATGTTAAAATCCTAAGTCAGGAGAAATTTGGACTCAAAGATGGACACGCACGGAAGGATGACCACGTGTGGACACGGGGAGAAAACAGATGTTTGCAAGCAAAGCAGAGAGGCCTCAGGAGACCCCAGCCCTGCTCACACCTTGATCTTGAACGTCCAGCCTCCAGGACTGTGAGGTGATACATGTCTGTTGTTTAAGCTTCCCTGTGTGTGGTGCTTTGGGACACAGCTTGGGACACTGCGGCATGCAGGGATGTGCGTCCGAGAGTGTCTGGACCCAGGCAGGAGCGTGTAAAATGTGGCCTTGGGTGCAGGCGCTGATGAGCACAGCCAGCTCCAGACGTAACGCAGGTGTGCAGACGGGTGCGGCAGGCCTTCCCACAATGTGGGCAGGCCGGTGAGATACAGGCTGGAAGCAGCCCCACTGGGCCTGGGTCTCTGCGTGGACTCCAGGGCAGGCTGCCCTGCACACCCATCGGCATCCCTGGCCAGGAATCACAAAGTGTGTTGGGGCCACATGTGAGACCCAGGGACCCTCAGCAGTAAGGTGGGGTATTCACAGATGCCAGGAGCCAGGGACATTTCCATCTTCTCTATGAATCTGGCCTTGGTTACAATCACAGGCGGTGTGACCTGGGGAAAATGAGGTTGGAGAATGTGGGGACCAGGACGGGCCCTTCTCAGAGCCTGATGAGGTTCCTGGTGGGGCCACCTCCTGGGGGCCCAGCTTGGGGGTGCAGAGGGGGTAGCAAGGATCCACGCAGAACCCGCGGAGGAGTGTGGCCCTAGCAGGTCACTTCTCTTTTTTGGCACGACCCGTCCACCTCCCCTCACACCACCTACACCCAATTCCACCGGTCCCCTCTCCCTCCCTCCCTCCTCCATTCTCTCTCTCTCTGTCTCTCTCTCTCTCCCAGCACCCAGCTTCTCTCTATCGTATTGGCTGTTAGCAGAGACGGATTCACCAGACAGCTAGTTCACATACTCCTTAGGACCTGGGGTTTGCATAGACTCCTTCCAAGATCCTGGGAGAGGACCTAGCAAGGCAGTGATGCTTTTTAAATAAAATTTCCCCAAGTAAGAAATTTGACCTGCAATCTGTCAAGACAGCTGTCTCTAACCCCTCCACGTTCCTGGGTAGCTTTGCAATAGCCGTGGGCACTGTTAAGATTTTGGGAAAGGAAAGGTGAGTCAGGGATACGGAGAGCCTGGGCCCCGTGCGGCACGGCCTGGTTCCCCGCATCTCCCATGTGCACTTAGGTCACCGGCAGCCTTCCAGGCAGCCAAGGCCACCACCCACTCTTCTGAGCACCTGATTTGAGATGGCAAGGCCTCAGGTGATAGGATCGTGTCCTGTTTGCCAGCACTGGGCGAGGGGAGGGCGGGGGCAGGATGTGCAAGGGGAACGCGGTGGCCTCATGTAGGGCCGGCAGCACGTCTGTGGAAGCCTCCTCGTGGTGGGAGGAGGGGAGGTCTTTATTGTGAGGTGAGTCCCCAGTGGCCATACACCCTGCACTGAGAGGCTTATACAATCATATGAGCACCATGCTTTTGATTTTTCTTTTTGATGGGGATTACCTAGAATGGAATTTACCAGAATTCCTATTTCCTTGGGTCAAACCTGTAGCCATCCTGCACTCAGTATGTAGAACTGCACATTTTATATCTCCCAGCACAATGAACCGGTCTTAGCACACCTGGACCAGAGCCGGCTCTGGCGGTTCCCACAAAATCTCTTTCTTAAAGTCGACTCCGCAACCCTGTGTGTGAGCTTCAGACGCCCCGAGCCTGAATCCGCCTGGGCCTCCGGGATAGCCATAAAAGATATTCAGTCCCCCTGTTCAAGGGGGTTATCCATCCAAGGCTTCAGGGATGTGGACCCCCACCGGGATGTTTGTAAGGGAATGGCTTCCGGCTGAAATTACTGTGGATTTTGCTCATTGCTGGTCATCCTGCAAGTCGTCTGGGGACACAGGTGCTGGTGGTAGCATTCAAGGCTGAAATGTCCCAAATTCTCCTGAGTGAGGCCTGGACCTCACAGGTTCCTCTGAGTCACCCTGGGCTGTAAACAGCTCCTGACTCCTTCTCAGGCCCTCCTGACGCTGTACTCTGCTGTTTGTAAGATTCTGCAGACAGAGAGCGAGGGAAGGAAGCAGCTCCGTTCCCAGGCTGTTCCTCAGTTTGTTGACCAGCACTGACAGGCTGGTCATGACACTGACTTCTTCACGCTACAGATTTCCCTGTTCTTCCATGAAGAGTTGGAACCCACAACACAGAAAAGGGATAAGGCTTAACAGTGGAAACCACCAAGTCAGATTTTGATCAGCCAAGAGAATTCAAGACCTTTACTCTTCACTGGGCCACTTTGGGGTTGTGGGGGTCCTTTAGAGGACTGTCCCGGCAGGTGTTCAGTGACCCATTTTAGAAACCATTGGTCAACACCGCTTGGCTTCACTGGAGAAACCCGACCTGCTGGAACTCAGGTGGGGCTCTGACCTTAACTTCCTGTCCCAGGACCCCAAATGTTTCTAAGTCCCCCAAGTCAGAGCCCTGATAAAAGAGGAGAACCAGTGATGGGCCACGCAAGGGGGATGGGTTGCACTTTTAAATATTGTCAATGCCTTGGCCCCCCTGGGCCCCATTCCAGATCAGTGCAGCCAGGCTCTGGGAATGCAGCCTGGGTAATAGCCTTTTTAAGGCTCCAGCTGATTCTACTGTGCAGTCAGGCCTGGGAACCAGTGGTATTAGACAAAGCCATCTGGGTTGGCCTCTTCCTGGGTGCTCTTTTCTGAGTCAGGGACTTTTCATTTGTAAAATAAGAAGTTAAGAATCACAGCTATCTCAAAAGTCAGTTGTTTTTAGACAAAATAGAAAATATATCTGAAAAGGCTTTGCTGGCTGCATTATGTAAATACAGCTTCTATTACTGAGTGCTCAAAAATGACCCCGCACATACTTAGTCGACCAAAGCAGGCTAAACCTTTCGTGTGTCTGAGCGATACTCTGGGCATTCACACCTTGTTTGAGTTTTTTTTATTATAAAGCCCTTTGCATGCTGGTCTGCCCAGTGGTCAGAGGTGCAGCCCCTAGGCTGCTGGAGGGCCTCATAGAGAGGTTCGTTTCTCTGACCTGTCAGTGCTCTCTGGACACTCTCTGAAGTTGAGAATGGGGAGAGAGGAAGACTATGACCCCCACGGATTCTAATTCCACCCTCAAGTGATGTGGATAAGTGGCTTAATCTTGTTTTGTCTCCTGATGAAGCCTCCAACAGTCACCAGTGGCCTGAGGCTGCATCCAAGGCCCAGGAATTGTCCCTGCCCTGTTGGCCATGCAGGGAGTGGTCTTTGGGACAACCTGTGCTGTGGCTGGCTTCCAAGTGCTGGGCTCTGTCACTCTGCCAGTTAGGCTGGTTTCGCAGGGGCAGGAGGACAGGGAGTCGCAGCCAAATTCCAAGTTCCCCTGAGGAAGTCCCTGCAGGTCTGGGAAGGATGCCCCTGCTCTCAGTGGGCCCGCCTCTCGCCTGACTTGGGGTTTCCCAGCATCCACCCCAGCCTCTCACTGCAGAGCTGGGGATCAGTCTCCTTACAGTGCAGGAAAAGAAGACTTTTCCTTGTGCACTGAAATATTTGGCTCTTATGAAGACGTCAGTAACAGTGCATCAGGCCCCAGGTCCGTGTCGGTAAGTGGGGGAAGCAGGTTCTACACATCGAGAACTGAACTGGGAAAAGCAGTTCAATTTGGTTAATCATAAAAAGTTATTTTCATGTAGAGAAGAGGATTAAAAGTACAAGAAGGTCTGTAAAAAAGAATGCCCTTCCCATGAGCCAATTTTGCACCCTGCGATTCCAGATTACAACACACAGAAGTAGGGATTCAGGATAGAACGAACTTGCTGGCACTTTAGGGCAACCCCTTGCCCTGAATGAGAAAGCAGCCTGGGGGACACTATGGCTTGGTGTCCAAGCATGATGAAGCACTGGAATGACACTGAGAAAAAATATCATTGCACGACATTCAGGAATGGACATCGCACTGACTTTAAGAGAAGAGTGTCCCAGAATGAACAAATATCTAAAAGTTTTGATTTCAGAGTAAAACTGATTGATGCGGCGCTCTGTTCCATGTTATGCTTTAACTGGGCAGCCCTTGTCTTTGGAGCAATCTCTTCTACTCAGTTCTCTCCATTCCAGGAGGTGGGTCTCATCTCTGAGTCGAGTGGAGTCTGCTCGGGTCCTTGTGTCCTGATACCCATTGTGTGTTTAGGTCACCTTTTTCTCTGTCTGGTTTTCCCGCCATGTTCATAAACGCATTAGGTACAAAGTGGAGGTAAGTGGGGTTTGCTTCATCAAGCATCCTGCTTTCTTTTTTCTTCAGGGTTGAATGTCGACAGAAGAAAGAGGTGGGGAGGGAGGGGATGGGCTGGGGGCTTATCGGACAGCTCGCATCCCTCAATTCTGACAGGTGCTGGGGATAGCGGCACACTGCTGTGTGAGGTTGCTCACCTGGACACCCTGGCAGGCAGAAAGCTCCCTGGCATCCTTGGGAACACTTCCAGTGCCCAGAGGTCCTGCCCTCCTGGGTGCCTTCAGTATGAGAGGAGGCGCTGCTCTTAATGTTCTCCAAACATCTCCAGGTGCATCATGAAATTGAAAACTCACTTTCTGCACAGCGAGTGCAGGTGACTCGCCTACTTCTGTGAAAAGCGCTTTCTTTCTGGAACGACCCACCTGAGAAGGACTTGAACTTAGCAAAATGGTTTTCTCCATCAATGATCTTTCCTACCTTTCCTTACCTGTTTGCTACCTGTGAGGCTGGGACCTTACCTCTGCCCCCGTGTTGGGGGAGGAGGAACTCAGAGCAGCTGTTCACAAGCCGTGAGTATTTACAACGCTGTCTTCCAAAGAGCTTTGACATCCTTGGTGGTTTATAGAAATTCATGATGTCATTTCATACATGCTGTGGAGAATAAACAGTACCACACACTAGCTCTTTACTTTTATGAATGAGGAAGAGTCGTTTTTGAACAATATACATTTTCCACTCACTGTTCCACAGCTGAATGGTCGTCATGGAAAACTGAGTCATTTGAAGACCTCAAAGATTGCAAAGGTGTAAAGTCTCATGACTCACGGCTTTGGTAGAATAACGCCTGGCTGAAAAAATAGCTCCTGGGGACATTCTCAGCTGTGAGGCATGGGGGCTGAGAGCATTACTTGGTCAGCTAATGCCCCATAAGGGGGCAGTGACCGGCAGCGCCAAACTGGTGAGATCATGTGTTCAAACAGGCACAGGATGGGTTGAATCATCTCAGGACGTACCAGGCATCCAGGTGGATGCTTGCTGGATTTGGTAGTGGTGGCTCTGGACATGTTCTTTCTTAATGTAGGTTAATTTTGTAAAACTACAAAATAATAAGTAAGTGATCTTCAGTGATCTTAAAGAGAACTCTGTGTAATGAAACAAGTTATGTGCCCTAGACCCTCCTTCTGTATAAAAAATGCTATCTTTTTTTTTTTTTAGGAGGCAAGATTGATTACATATGTCCTGGGGTTGTGCGTGTGTGTGTGTGTGTGTGTGTGTGTGAGAGAGAGAGAGAGAGAGAAAGAGAGAGAGAGAGAGAGAAAGAGAGAGAGGGAGAACATGATGTATAAATAACCCACATTTGAGAACAGGACAGGGCTGGTTTTTCAACTAATAAGAATACAGTCACTGCTTCCTTGAGTGATTTCAGGGACAGAATTACATTCCCACAAGTGCACAGTATCCCACTGTAGAGACCCCTCCCTCCTGCATGGTAAGTGTGGCATTTCCTACAGTGTGAGGGAAATACCAGCTTCATCTTCCTAATAGGCACTGAGCACAATAGCGGTTCTGCGTCAAAGAAGCCGGGAAAATGATAAGCTAGAAAAACACGTGTGAGAAGGTCTCTGTGGCACTATTCCTCGAACTCTGGGCCAGTGGGCACGGGCGTGCGTACATGGGAATGTACTCGGCCGTGTTATTTGATCAGGGAACTTCTGGGTGCACAGCACAGCTCTGTCTTCTAGACTCGCATTCAGGGGAACACACCTGTGAGCTGTTTCTTGGGCTTCTCTTTGGGTGGACGGCAGGAAGAAGGAGAAGGGGGCAGGGCTTGGGGGCCTGATTGCACTTTGCCTCTGCTGGGCTCCCCATGCCTGAGAAAGGCCATGATTCAGGAGGACTTGCTTTTTGGGAAGCAGGGACAAATTCCATCTTGAGGCCACAAGCCAGTGTCCAGAAGGAAGCAGCTGCTGTGTAAAGTGGGAAATACCAGCATCGTTTGTCCTGAACTAGAATCTCGTTCTGACTCTTTCAAATTTTTTTCATTTTTCTGAAAATCAGCTTTGTGTTTCAGAAGCGGAGTTGCTGATGCTCCTGGCCTTAGGGATTCTACAAATTGGTGGGCAGTTCAGGGTCACACAATGAGTTGTCACTTCCTTGTATCAGGTGGTCATTGGATACGATTCTTTACAGCGATGTCACTCATAGGACTCCCCACGTGGGGGATAACTTTTCAGACTCCTCGGTTTAGCCTGTGTGGGTGGGATGGGGAAAATGCATTCTCTTCCTCCAGTCAACACCACCAGAATGGGCCAATTTCAATGAAATGAAACCTGAGTGGACATGAAGTCACCCAAGCTTACAGGAAGTCAGCTCTTCTCTGCCACCCCCTTTCTCTCGGGCCCCAGCAACTCTCATCTTAACTGCAGCTCGGGACAGACAAGGTCTAAAGAGTGCTTTTCCTAAAAAAAGAAAGTGTTTATTGACTGGTTCTGAAGTCCCCTCCTACTCTTGGAAAGACAAGCGCAGTTCTTAAAATCTCTCTCTGCCGGAGCTCACTTTGGGGATAAAGCCATCTCACATCCCTTCTTCCAGGCATCACAAACCTGTGATCACCTGGGTCCTGCGCCCTCCCTGGGGTTGAAGAAGTCACTTGCTGAGCTGTCGCACAGCGCCACCTGCTGTCCTGCAGAACCCCACTGGCCAGGTAGCCCATTGCTGTCTGGGACACAGGCTGTGGTGCCCACCAGCATTTTTAGAATACGGCCCCTGGCCTCTGTGACACTTACATGTGTCACTGTAGGTCAGTGGGTAACCCTCAGCTGTAGTTACGCACACCAGGAGGTTGAGTCTGTATGGTTCACCCAAAGTCAGTGCTGGAGACCACCTGTTATACCCTGCTTCTGGGGCAACCAGCCAAAGGGCTTTTTGGCAGTCTGCATCATCCCCAATCCCCCGGTCTCAGAGCCCACCAAGGGCATGTGAGGCCAGCCAGTCCATGTCTCCTCCAAATCTCTGCCCGCCAGGAGCCGGAGGACCTCTAGTGGGGTTGGGAGGGAGGCTGCTGACTAGGAGAGACTGTGGTACTTGATCCAGGACCAGAGCAGGCAGAAGAGAGGTGACAAGAGCCACTAGTGTGTATCCCAAGGCAGCATGTCTGCCCCACACTGGCACTGAAGTGGTCGTTTGGAACAAGATTCAGTGTGTACATGGGTTTATGTGGTGTGTATGTGCATGGCATATGCCCATGTATGTGATGTCCATGCATGTGTGTGTAACCTCTTTTAAAACAGGGGGTGGGGCTCTGGATTTCTTTTCTTGACACCCCCAATGCTCCCTAAGCCATCTGTACAGAGAAAGGGAAAGCTCACAACACGAACCGCTGCTCTGGCCCCTTTTGGGATTTCCGTCTTGTCAGCCCACATCCCGTTAGGGTACGATGTAAGCTGTGAGGCTCTTGCTGGGCAGATCCCCTGCCTAAGAACAGAGGATCATGGCAGGCCAGGGCCCTCCTTGACAGGCCTTTTACTTCTGTGCACCGCAGAAGCGTCCAGATCCGCTCCGACTAGCCTGCATACATCCATCTTTTTCGGAGGTGGCTGGGGAATCAACATTTTTAAAAATACATGTTGCACACTTGACAATGCTGTGTGACACAGTGTATCTGACAGTACAGACCACCATACTTTAATCACATCCATGAAAATCATCACAAAGCTCATTTAAAATTTTTATTAAAAGTCACAGTTGAAAAAAAGACCAGTGACAAAAGATTGCTCTTCTGAAACAAATGGAGAATATGATGCCCAGATTAACTGGTCGAGTGTGCTCTTTGGGAGGCGGTCACCGCCCCCATGTAAAAATCTAGGTGGGGTTGTAGGCATCGGGCTGGGGTAAACGTGAAGTCACCACGCAACGGACAAAGGCAAGGCTGGTATCAGCAAGGGCGGGGAAAGGACAGCCTCAAATGAAAAGTACGTGTAATTATTTCAACCACAGAATGAATTATGTGTCTGTTACAAAAACCTTTGGTTCCACGGAGGTGACAAGGTGTCATCAGCAGACAATTGGTGCTGGCCAGGGCCGTGCATCTGACGTGCTGTCCTTCTGTTCCTGCTAAAAACGGACCAAAAGGTGAAGGCACACGGAGTGAGCCCAGACCTAGGTAAAGACTGGTTAGACCCATGCATGTGAAAGCCCAGCCCTGCAGAATCCCTAACCTTCTTAATTTCCTTCATTTACATCATAAATCTTTCTTTCACAGAGGTGCCTTTTCCTACGTGCCTTCCTCTGTGACCCCAGGGAAAAGGAGAGTTATCTCTCACGCAGGACACAGTTCTCACTAGACAAGACTTGGGCTTGCGGCCACAGTGGGAATTCTACACACGGGCCTCTCTCCACCAGGGGGAGAAGCGGAGCACAGAGCGGAGGGGAGCGCTGGCTGCCTCCTGGGCTGGGCGTCTCTTACCCACTCACATTCTAGATGTTCATCCCCAGACTCCTGGGAGGGGTGTTAAGCTGCTAGACAGTGTGGAAAATCCCGCCGGAAAGAAGGAAAGAGCTCTACACACTTAGGACATGCACGTCCCCTATTCCTGTAAGTGTGTGACCTGCTACAGACACACTTTGGGAGCAGAAGAAGGACCCCAGGAGTTCAGCAGTGTATGGAAGGCCTCTTTCTCAGATGCCATCACTGCTTTATCCAGCCCTTTCTCTGATGATTCTACAAACAGCCTGACCACAGAGACTGTGCCACTCATCTTTATAATCTCAGGGACTCGAAATGTGCATTGCCATTGTTTTGAGTAACTGCTCAGCACACAGGGATCCTCTCTTTAACACGATGATTAAACCACCACGTGGCAAGATTCCGAAAAGCATGAGTGGCTTCTAAAAGTTTCTTAACACAAGGTCTACCAGTGGACGCATGTCTTCTGCTAGCTAAGCTGGGGTTCCGACTGCTGCCTTTCTCGATGCCTGGCTCCCCTGTTAGGAGTGGGGCTTCTTCCGCTAGCCATAGGCTGGCTGCACACTTTAAAATGTCCTAGGTACTCTTGAAGACAAGATGGTCTGAGTTTGTGTCTCGACTGACCTACGAAGGATGGCTAATTATCTTCAAACTTCAAGGGCTACAGTAAATCTGATATCAATGGGCTGAGGACCTGTATAAGATCAAACATTAGTCAAGGATTAACTAAGATTTAGAGACTAGTAAAATTTCTTGGGTCTTGCATCTTCAACCCAAAGTCACACTCAATGAGGGTCAGGATCTGTGGCTTTTACTCGCCTTAGAAACTCCTCTTTAGATGGCCTTGGCCACCAGGTTGTTCCTCACTACGAATACAGAAAAAGTCGGAATTCTGGCCGCAGCCCGTCTCCAGGGGAGAGGAAACTTGGACCACACTAAGCAGATGACAGTCCAAAGTGCCTTGCTGTTTGTCCTCCGTCAGACCTGAGGTGACAGACATCCTCTTCCCTGCTGGGTCTCCACAAGGAACTTAATTAGCCTCCAGTCGAGTACTGTCTTCAGAGAGGCTTTTGGGGGGGAAGTCAGCCCAGCCGATTCATTCCAACAGGCCCCATTTTTCACATAGATGTGAGTCTTCTGCCTCAGAACACATATAGCAAAAGCAGTATCCAGACTTTTTATTTTCCCTTACTTGGGCTACAGGCTTAGAGACTGCACTGGTCTAGCCTCATTTTTTTTTTTTTTTTGTAAGCTTCAAAGCACTTTTTATTGGGGAACGTGTTTCAGTGGCAGGGCTCAGTCTTGGGACCTGTAGAAGCCACGTTCTGGAGGCAGTCAAACACCTTCTCTCCCTTCCTTCCCTCCACGGCAGGCATCTCAAGCCAAGGGCACCCTCCCGCCACTGAACTCGCGGCCAAGATGGGCCAGCGGACGCAGCACCTCGTGGGGATGCTGGGTGTTCAAATGCAGCTCAGGAGCCCGAGAACTGGAAAGACAGAAAGGAATCTGGAAACAAATCCTGCAAACAACCTGCCACTCGGACAAGAAACATACAGGAATCCACCGGCCCTTTGATCCTGGTGTCTGTCTGTCTTCCCACCGCTCCCCTGGAACGGGTTTGCTTTGTGGAGGGCGTGTTCTAGCACAGGCTTTGGGGAACAACAGTCACGGGCACGCCCCCCCAAGCTGGCTCTCCCGGGCGGAGGGAGATGCAGACGCAAAATCAACGTCCTGAAGCAGTCTTCCCGCGACTGCGCATCTGCTCAAAGGCAGCCACAGACGGCCGAGGGAGCCGCTAGTTAACCACGTCGTAGTAGTAATTGCGCAGCCGCAGTTCCACCGCTACGAAGCCGGGCCTGTTCTCCACGCTGAAAAGGGAAGAGAGGCGTTACTGTTATCAATGCTTGTGAAAAAGTGCTGGTCACAGCTGGGGCCTTTGCAGGCCAAGTGCTAGTGGAGTGGCTGCGCCCCTCGCTGGCTTCCTCATGAGCCTACGGTCACAGTGCATCCCTGCTGCAGGTGCGGTGACCAGAAGCCTCTGGGGCACACAGTGTCAGGCCCACCCCAGACCTGAAGAACCCAACCTGCATTGAAAACAAGGTCCCCAGGTGACTCAGGTCCACCTTAAAGATGGGAACGTTTTGTTCTCAAAGTCAGAATCTTTTAATCCCAGGTTCAGAGACTTTCTTATGATCTAGCAAACAGGATGTGTTTGAAAATACTTAGCTGGTCAGTGCTGCAGACATATATTTAACGTTTGACCCATAATCTTTTTAAGAAAAAGAATGTGTACACAATCGAAACTTTCCCTCCCCACACCCCAATGGGATAGCTCTGGATTTTCTGAAAACATGCTGTTATTACAAACCTTAATGTGGCAAGGGCTTACATCTGTCACTGCTGGCAGGTGAGGCGACGATGTACGGAAACCATGGGTCAAAATTGTTGTTAACAATTTTCAACCTCTAAACAAACTTCTAACATGGGCATACCGAACAGGATCACGTGGAAGCAAGTATTTCTTAAAACTGGGAGAATCTATCCTTGGTTGGAAGTTAATTTTCTTTTGCAAGATTTTGGGCTATATTGCAAGCGGGTAAAATTGCCCAATAAGTGACATAGAACTTGAGGTTAAACTGCATGAACTGTCCACATTCAACCTTTTTGACCCACAACAACTGCAATTTCATATGGTTCTGTCTAGGGACAAGAAAACAGCCAGGGACCACGCACAGGAAGCAAGAATTACTGTTATAAGGGCAGAGTGGCTTCTACAGAACCAAAATGGGTTTTGTCTGGTCAAATGGCATCAAAATAAATGGTTACACCTACAGCTTTCAAGAGCAAGCAGTAAAACTGCTTGAAAACATCAGGTATCTGTGGTCATGTCTGGAAACAAAAGCCTCCTACGCCTCACTGTGGGAAGATGTCTCTAGCCACCAAATTGTTCTGCAGTAGGGGAAGTGATGGCCAAGCTTGGGATGCAGGCCCATGTTGTGGAAACCTGTGTCCACAAGAGGGAAAGCCTCCCTCCTGCTACTAAACGTCTATAGCCAAAGAACACAACCTTATCATCTTTGTCAAACAGGGTGTTCTGCTCCAACCATAGGGATCTGAATACATGAGTCCCTTTGAGTCTTGTTGTGAGGGTTTCATCCACCTAGCAGCCTAGCACCAAGCAAACAAACTATTGTAGGGAAACAGGAATACAGACTGGCCCTCAGCAAAGACACCTGGTCAGGTTTCCCAGGGAATCTCTTCTTTACACCACGGGTGAGGCTGCCTCCAGGAAGCCAGGACAACACTGAGCTTCTGCAGAGAAGGGTGGCCAAGTGTCCTCTGTGTGTGTGTGTGTGTGTGTGTGTGTGTGCGTGCGCACACACACTGGCGTCCTGCCCACTTCTGTCTACCTGGGTTTGGGGTGCTTTTTCTGCCCTGACCCTTGTGTGTAGTGGAGGCATTTCCTGTTCCTGCACTCAAGCTCCTCATCCTGCAGTTCTCAGTTTGAATGCCCCTCCCTAAAAGATGCCAATATAGACTCTCCAATGGAGGTATGACCCTCTCCCTGAAATTCTCTACTCTCATTCAAAGCTCCTGTAATTTCACTCTATAGCACCATCACAATAGGTAATCATGCGTTTAAATGGGGGTTACTTTGTTTCCTGTTTGCCTGGCCCAGAAATATAACCTCCATGAGGAAAGTGGGCCAGAAATGTCTGCCCTCTCCCTTGGGCTAACCCCTGGGTCACTTCTAGATAATAATGAGATTCTTTACTTCCGCTCCCAGCTATAATCGTGGAAGATGTGTCCCAGGACGTTGGGGAATTCCAGGTGGCATCTGGAAGCACGTGGAATATCCCTCATCCTGCAGATGTTCTTCCAATATCAGCAGTTGTATCTGAGAACAAACCTGATCCTCAAAGTATTAAATCTATTGGCAGATATACGAGCTCCCCCCAATTACAGACCTGCATCATGTCCAAGCTGCAAGGGCACTCCATGCACACTTCAGTGTCAGGGAGACAGAGACCATGGCTCAGGGTTTCCCCTTGATGTACATCCAGGCTGCCAAACCAGGCAGGGTCAAAGGCCACATCCCTGATTCTCAGGTGAAATGCATTTCCCTCGCTAGCTGAGCTGCCCTAGACATTACCTGCCTATAATGTTATGTGTGCTCTACCAGGCAGGCCACATGAAGGCCCTCAACGCAGACTCTAGGGCCACTGTTCCAAGTTCTGAGTTGCTTCTTGGGAAGTGCTACCTTGGCCAATCCATCTGAGAGCTGGCCACCATCCTTGGTCATGCCTCACTCTGAAAGGTGATCAGGAATTAGGAAAGTATGACATCCCCCTGCTAAGTACCTCCACCATCCTCTCCTGCCAAAAATAGCATGCATCACCAGACCAGACCCTTAAGAATATTGTTTTTACTTTGACCACCCCTTCCAACCTTGGGCTGATATTATCTACATTTAAATTTTGATACCTGGAATTAGAGTAATTGTCTATACTCTTTAGGCTAAAGAATATAAGCACATGGTCCAGGAAGCAAGACCGCTCCACCATTGATTAGAAGCGAGCTCATCCCTGATTTATGAAAAGATAAAATTGATACTCCTTATTAGTGCCTGGCAATTCCATCTGCCCCGAGAGCGTTGGGCTAAACAACAGGAAGGGCTGGGTACTCACTCATAAGTCCAGCATAGGGTCATCAGCTCGTACATCTCTCTCGGACACCCCGCGGGGCACCCCATCCTCTCTCCTTTCTCCAGCATAGCAGAAACTTCGCTGCCTTTCATTCCCTAAAACATGCAAAATATTCTTGAGCTGTTTAAACATAGCATGCAGCAAAACAAAACAAATACGTCCCACCCCCCTCAAAAGAAACAAAAGAATACATGCTGTGTGACTTCAACTAAATAAAGTACAAACCATAGGAGCACCTAATCTATTTTTTCAAATATTTATTTATTTATTTGGCTGCACTGGGTTTTATTTGCGGCATGCGGGATCTTCATTGCCACGTGTGGGATCTTTAGTTGTGGCATGCAGGATCTTTTCAGCTATGGCATGCGGGATCTAGTTCCCTGACCAGGGACCAAACTCGGGCCTCCTGCGTTGGGAGCGTGGAGTTGTAATCACTGGACCACCAGGGAAGTCCCAGGAGCACCTAATCTATGATGCTAGAAGTCAGATGGGTTACCCTTGGGGTAAGTTTTGTGTGTGCAAGGGGAAAGGGGGGCTCATGGGGTTCTGTTCTGTTTCTTCATTTCGGGGCTGACTTCATGGGTGTGTCCCAATTGTGAAAACCCATCAAGCAGTGTCCTGGGATGTGTGCACTTTTCAGTGTATATATCTATATCTGTATACGAAAAAATCTAAAAAAGGATAACTGATAATGGGGATAGCCATTATGTCTATTTCAACTCTAATAAATGGTGATTTGGGTATATATTTGATGAAATAAAATTTATATTTTAAGGCAGGACAAGAAAAAATTAAAGAAAATCCTGTGTGTGTTTTGGGCCACCTCCCTCCCTAATGTGCAGTGTGCACCTGCATTACGCATTAACCACAGTTCCTCAAAGAGGGGGGTGCCTGCTTGACCATGAAGATCACATTTTTCCCTTTCTTCTGACACTCTCACTGTAACTTCCTTAAAAAATAGTGTTCTTTCCCAGCTCTGTAGGGGTCATGGTGACTTGCTGCTCACTGTGTATGTGTTTCCCTGGACTCTGTATCCTTGGTAACCTTTATGTAAAATATCACTGTGTCATTCTGATGTACGATCCTTTGTCTCAAAAATGTCTATGACTGTGCCTTCGACTTCTAACAGGTGGAACTGTTCTCAGAGCTTTCTGAGAATCTCCTTCCTGGGTTATAATCCTCAATTTGGCTCAAATAAAATTCCCTTTCTTCCTTCTTAACTTTCTGGTTAATTGAATTTTCATTGATATACTTTATGCCTATTTATGTGTGTAATACACGATAAAAAACCCACATATTGTCCAGATAGTGTCAAATATTTCTTTCAGTTTAGAATAAATTGAGATCACATTAACCCCTCACTCCAAAAGACTCAGAAAGGGTGTCCAGATTTGATGCTTTTCAGGGTCTGGTACAGATAATCTAGTGCTTATCTGTTCTGATGGCATGATAATTAGGAAATGAAACAAAAGTAGCTCACCCGGTATGGCTTCTGCCCGTAGGAAAACGCTTCCCACATTAACACGCCGAAGCTCCAGACGTCACTCTTGCTGGAGAACTTGTAGTAGTTGATGCATTCTGGAGCGTACCACTTCACGGGCCACTTGCCGTGGGTCTGGGCCTGAAAACCAAGCACGTGGAGGTGTTCCATGAAGAATAAAATGATGGACATCATGTTTGTTCATAGCAACACTATTCTCGACAGCCAAAGGTGGAAGCAACCCGTGTCCATTGACAAATGAGTGGATAAACAAAATGGGGTATATCGATACAGTGGAGTATCATTCAGCCTTAAGAAAGAAGGGAACTCTGATACATTCCACGTCATGGACGAACCATGCCTTTACCTTTTATTATGCTCAGTGAAATAAGCCACTCAAGTCACTAAAGGGCAAGTATTGTATGATTCCACTCATCTGACTCCCCTGGAGTAGTTCCATTCATAGAGACAGAAGGTAGAATAATGGTTGCCTGGGGCTGCGGAGAGAGGGAGGGATGGAGAGTAGCTGTTTATTGGGTACAGAGTTTTGGTTTGGGAAGATGAAAAGAATTCTAGAGGTTGGCTGTGAGCAAAGTGAATGTACTGAACATTACTGAACTGTACCCTTAAAAATGGTTAAGATGGTAAAATTTATGTTATTTTACCATAATAAGAAAAAAGAAATAAAATCAAGACTCACAAAATGCCTGTGTGTATATATTTGGTCTGAACCTTAAAAATATGTTAAATCTTAACATCTTAAATTTAAAAAATTTAAATACGTATTTTAAGGTTCAGAGTGAAGTTTTTGTAGTTTTTAGTCTCTTCCTCTCACCTCTTCCTTTGGCTACTCACGGCTTCCTGGAGCTTGGCGTGGCAATGTAAGAGTCAGGCCTGAATATTACTTCATGGTTTTGCTCCAAGAAATACTGGGCTGTTCATAATATATTTAGCTATTACTGTACATTTCTCTACAGTTTTAAGCCAACTATTTTGGGGGAGACAGTTTGCTAGTATCACTTAAAACAAGGTTGTAAACTTTCTAATTTCAAAAAGCAAGTGCTAGTAAAGAGATCAAAATCTTGCCTAACAAAACCCTTTTTTGGGGGGCTTAGGGTTCAGTACGGTGTGCTTATGTCTTTATACATCCTGTGGAAGTCATTCCAACCTGGGTGACATCTCTTGAAGTAGAGGGAGGGAGGTGAGCTGCCCTATGGTGGCCAGAAGGGGACAACTTGGGGATATCAACCTGAGACCACAGGTGCAAGGGCATTTCTCTAAATGACACACTACTTATACATCTGTCTCATTCATGTTATGTACGCGGGTGAGTCAAAATTTATCCGCACTCTGGCTGTAGAATTTATTTTAATTAACTTTTAGAAACGACAAATACATCATTTTTTGACATAATGTACTTGCTTTTCCATACACTTTGTCCATCTGTTAACAAGCTTTCTTATTCCCTCATTACAAAATGTTTTAGGCTGAGCTGTGAGCCAGCATGAATGCACCGCTGCCTTCACTTCATCAGAAGTGAATCTCTGTCCTCGTAGAGCTGCTTTCAGGGGACCAAACAGGTGAAAGACTGATGAAGCAAGTTCAGGACTATAGGGAGGATGCTTTAACATCTCAAAACGAAGTTTTTGCAGAGTGTCAACAATGTGGGCAGAAGTGTGTGGATGTGCGCACCCTCAGACCACATAAAACGAATCCCTGCACGCTGCTCTTCTTTCATGCAAATCACAAGTGGGGCATCCATTTTTGCTCACACAGCAGTTACAAATGAACTGATGTAACAGGTTCACACCTGCACAGCAGTGACTCAGGAGCCAGTAGCCTTGAACGGAAAGCACTGATAAGACAGTGCGGCCAACAGAAGTTTTAATATAATCGGGGTGCGGATAATTTTTGACTTACCCTCGTATTATTTTTAGATTCTGATTTCAAAAGTTGTGAACAATCTAGTCATGTGTGTTATTTCAAGTTTATTCTGAATTTTGAACCGATCACAAGGTAAACCTTTGACAAATCCTAAATATGATGAAAAGTGAGTCTCTCTCCACCACAAACTCCAAATCCTCATCGAGACAGCACACTTGATCACTTTTCTTGAGTCTTTCCAGAAAAATCTATAAATAGACAATATATACTTTTTTGAGGAGTAATCAAGCTACAGGCATATACTTTTTGCACTTTACTTTTAAATTTTTCTACTTAACCATGTGTACTAGACATATTTCTATGTCAGCACATGCAAGGAAAGTCACTTTTAGGGGTTAATTGCATGCTTTGCATACATCTGCTGCGACTGATTTAACCAGCCTCCTACTGAGAGGTCATTAAGTCATTTCCTGATTTTTGCTGTTACACATTATGCTAGAATGAACATTACTGACAGTGTGCCTTTGCCCTGTGTGCAGAGTGCTAGTTAGGAGGTGCTGGATCAAAGGGCATTTGTGGTTACAGTCCTGGCGCTGCACAAATTCAGGCTGTCACGAACAATTTGAGTGCTGAGCTAAATTTGCTTCCATCACTATCACTTCTCTTTAATTTTGTTTAACTTTAATGTTTTCCATTTCACTTTGTTTTACTAGAGAAATTCTCCACGTTCCCATCTTTTCATTTGTGTTCAGTCTCTTTTAGCTACTTCTAACGTGGCTGCTTCTTTCTTATTTTTTTTTTGTACAGTGTGATGATTGAGACACATATATTGCAAAATGTTTACAACAATAAGGTTAGTTAACACATCCTTCACCTGACAAAATTACTAATTTTTGTTGTTGTTCTAATGGTGAAAACATTTAAGATCTACTGTCTCAGCAACTTCCAAGTACTATACAATGTAGCACTGTTAACTCTAGGCACCAAGCTGCAGATTAGATTGCCAGAATTTATTCCTCTTAAATCTAGAAGTCTGTGCCCTTTGACCTACATCTTCTCACTTCTCCCACCTCCCAGCCCTCAGCAACCAAAATCCACTCTCTGTTTCTATGAGTTTTTAAATTCCACATATAAGTGAGATCATACAGCATGTCTTTCTCTGACTTATTTCATTTAGCATAATGTCCTCAAGGTCCATCTATGTTGTTGCAAATGACGATTTCCTTTTTTATAGCTGAATATAACCCATGTTTTAAGCCAACACACACATATACACACACATACACACACACATATACAAGTATCATATTTTATGTATTCATCTGTTGATGGATATTAGGTTGCTTCCATGTCTTGGCTATTATAAATAATGCTGCAATGAACATGGGGGTAAGGATATCTTTACTAGATAGTGATTTCATTACCTTTGGATACACACGTGGAAGTGGGATTGCTGGATGATATGGTAATTCTATTCCTAATTTTTGAGGAAACTCTATACTGCTTTCAACAGTGGCTACACCAATTTACATGCCCACCAATAGTGCACAAGGGTTCCCCTTTCTCCACGTCCTCAACAAAACACTTGTTATCTCTTATCTTTTTGATGATCACCATTTTAACAGATATGAGGAGACATCTCATTGTGGTTCTGATTTGCATGTCTCTGATGCTTAGTGATGTCAAAAACCCTTACAAGTACTTGTTGGCCATTTGAATATCTTCTTTTATCATAGAAATATAGAAAAAAATAGAACATTTCTATTCAGGTCCTTTGTCCTTTTAAAAATCTGGTTATTTGGGGGGCTTTGCTATTGAGTTATGAGTTCCTTATATATTTTGGATAATTACCAATTACCAGATAGATGGTTTGCAAATATCTTCTCCCATTCTGCTGAGCTTTCGTTCTGTTGATTGTTTCTTTTGCTGTGCAGAAGCTTTTTAGTTTGATGTAGTCCCACTTGTTGATTTCCGCTTTTGTTGCTATGCTTTTGGTGTCATATCCAAAAAGTCATTGCCAAGACCAACACTGAGGAGCTTTTTCCATATGTTTTCTTCTAGGAATTTTATGGTTTCAAGTCTTACAACTAAGTCCTTAATCCATTTTGAGTTAATTTTTGTGAATAGGGGGTCCAATTTCATTCTTTTGCATGTGAATATCCAGTTTTGTTTTTGACACTATTTATTGAAGAGACTATTTTTCCCCATTGAATATTCTTGAATTCCTTGTCAAATATTAGTTGACTATATATGCATGGGTTTATTTTTAGGTTCTTGATTCTGTTACACTGGTCTACATGTCTTTTTTTATGTCAGTACCACAGTGTTTTAATTACTATAGTTTTGTAGTATAGTTTGAAATCAGGAAGCATAGTGCCTCCTGCTTTGTTCTTTCTCAAGACTGCTTTGGCTATTCAGGGTCTTTTGGGATTCCATATGAATTTTAGGATTATTTTTTCTATTTTTGTGAAAAATGCCACTGCAATTCTAATAGGGATTTGTATTGAATCTATAGGTGACTTTGGGTAGTTTGGTCATTTTAACAATATTAACACTTCTGATCCATGAACACAGGATATCTTTCCATTTATTTGTGTTTTCTTCAATGTCTTATTTTTGGTACATAGCTCTTTCACTTTCTTGGTTAAATTTATTCCTGAGTATTCTATTATTTTGATGCAATTGTAAATGAGATTCTTTTTCCTTTATTTGTTTTTCAGATAGTTCACTGTTAGTATAGAAATGCAACTGATTTTTATATGTTAATTTTGTATCTTGCTATTTTACTGAAGTGTGATTAGTTTTCACAGTTTTTTGATGGAGTCTTTAGGGTTTTCTACACATAGTTGACTCTTGAACAGTGCAGGGGTTGGGGGTGTCAACACTTCACAAGTCAAAAATCGATATATAACCTTACAGTTGTCCCTCTGTATCCATAGTTCTGCACCCACAGATTCAACCAATAGTGAATTGTGTCGTACTTTAGTATATATTTAAAGAAATCCGTGAGTAAGTGGACTTGCACAGTTCAAATCTGTGTTGTTCAACTGTATAAGATCATGTCATCTGCATATAGAGACAGTTTTATTCTGCTTTTCAGTGCAGATGCCTTTTATTTAATTTTTTAAAAATAGAGATAACTTTGGTTTCTAAGCCTTTTCTTTCTTTTCCTCCCTTCCTTCCTTCCTTCCTTCCTCCCATTTTTTTTTATTTTGGCCTAACTGCTCTGGCCAGGACTTCCAGCACTGTTTAATAAGTTATGTGGGTGGGCATCCTTGTCTTATTTCTCATCTAAGATGAAAAGCTTTCAACCTTTCTCCATTGAGTTTGATATCTGCTGTGGGCTTGCCACACATAGCCTTTATTGTGCTGAGGTATGTTCCTTCTATACTGACTTTTTTGAGACTTTATCATGAAATGATGTGAATTATGTCAAATGCTTTTTCTGCACCTAGTAAGATGACCATATGATTTTTATCTTTCATTCTATTAATGTGGGGTATCACATTTATTGATTTGCATGTATTGAACTATCCTCGAATTCAAGAATAAATCCCAATTGACCATGGTGTATAATCTTTTTAATGTGTTGTTAAATTTAGTTTGCTAGTATTCTGTTGAGAATTTTTGCATCTATGGTCATCATGCATATTGGCCTGTAGTTTTCTTTCCTTCTATCTGGTTTTGGTATCAGGATAATATTGGCTTTGAAAAATGAATTTGAGGGTATTTCCTCCTCTTCCACTTTTGGGAATAGTTTGAGAAAGGTTGGCGTTAATTCTTCTTGATATGTTTGATAGAATTCTCTTGTGAATTCTATTAGGCCCATTTGGTCTAACGCATAGGTCAAGTCTAATATTTCCTTATTGAGTTTCTGTCTCAAGTCCAATGTTTTTCTTAATGGCTTATCCATTGTAAAAAGTGGGGTATTGAAGACCCCTACTATGATTATATCGTTATCTATTTCTCCCTTCAGATATTTTAGTATTTGTTTAATATATTCAGGTTCTCCAATGTTGGGTGCATGTATATTTACAATTATTTTATCTTCTTAATGAATTGACCCCTTTACCATTATATGATGACCGACCTCCTTTGTCTCTTGTTACAGTTTCTGGATTAAAGTCTGTTTTGTCTGATATAAACACAGGAATACCTGCTACTTTTTGGTTTCCATTTGCATGGAATATATTTTTCTATACCTTCACTTTGAGTTTTTGTGTGTCCTTAAAGTTGAAATGAGTCTCTTGTAGGCAGCGTATACTTGGCTCTTTTTTTTCTGTCCATTCAGCCACTCTACGCTTTTTGATTAGAAAATTTAATCCATTTACAATTAAAGTAATTACTCATAGGTAAAGACTTACTACTTTCACATTATTGTTTTCTGGATATCTTATAGTTCCTTTGTTCCTTTCTTCCCCTCTTGCTGTCTCCCTTTGTGATTTGATGATTTTCCATAGTGGTATACTTTGCTTCCCTTTTCTCTATCTTGTATGTAGATATCTACAGCAAGTTTTTACCTTGTGGTTACCCTGAGGCTTACATAAAACATCTGATAAATATAAGTCTATTTTAAGGTGATAACAACTTAACTTCAATTGTATGCAAAAACTCTACCCTTTTACTCCTCCCCATACATGTTACATTTTTGATATCATAATTTATGTCATTTTATATCATGTATCCATTAACAAATTATAGCTATAGTTATTTTTAAGAACTTTTATTGAGATATAATTGACATACAATAAACTGCATATATTTAAAGTCTACAATTTGATATTTTTTCTTATTAGTAATGTATATATGGCAGTCCCAGTCTCCCAATTCATCCCACCCCAACCTCCCCTCCCCCTGCTTTCCCCACCCTGTGTCCATATGTTTGTGCTCTACATCTATGTGTCTATTTCTGCCTTGCAAACCAGTTAATCTGTACCATTTTTCTATATTCCACATATATGCGTTAATATGCTATATTTGTTTTTCTCTTTCTGACTCACTTCACTCTGTATGACAGTCTCAAGGTCCACCCATGTCTTTACAAATGTTCCAATTTCATTCCTTTTGAGGGCTGAACATAATTCCATTGTATATATGTACCACATCTTATTTATCCATTCATCTGTTGATGGACATTTAGGTTGCTTCCATGACCTGGCTATTGTAAATAGTGCTGCAGTGAACACTGGGGTGCATGTCTTCTACAATTATGGTTTTCTCTGGGTCATATGGTAATTCTATTTTTAGTTTTTCAAGAAACCTCCATACTGTTCTCCATAGTGGCTGTATCAATTTACATTCCCACCAACAGTGCAAGAGGGTTCCCTCTTCTCCACACTCTCTCCAGCATTTACTGTTTGTAGATTTTCTGTTCATGCCCATTCTAACTGGTGTGAGGTGATACCTCATTGTAGTTTTGATTTGAATTTCTCTAATAATTAGTGATGTTGAGCAGCTTTTCATGTGTTTGTTGGCAATCTGTATGTCTTCTTTGGAGAAATGCCTATTTAGGTCTTCTGCCCATTTTTTGATTGTGGTTTTTTTTGTTGTTGTTGTTATTGAGCTGGATGAACTGTTTATATATTTTGGAAATTAATCCTTTGTCTGTTGATTTGTTTGCAGATATTTTCTCCCATTCTGAGGGTTGTCTTTTCGTCTTGCTTATAATTTCCTTTGCTGTGCAAAAGCTTTTAAGTTTCATTAGATCCCACTTATTAATTTTTGTTTTTGTTTCCATTACTCTAGGAAGTGGGTCAAAAAAGGTCTTGCTGTGATTTATGTCAAAGAGTGTTCTTCCTATGTTTTCCTCTAGGAGTTTTATAGTGTCTAGCCTTACACTGAGGTTTTTAATTTATTTTGAGTTTATTTTTGTGTATGGTGTTAGGGAGTGTTCTAATTTCATTCTTTTATATGTAGCTATCCAGTTTTCCTAGCACCACTTATTAAAGAGGCTGCCTTTTCTCCATTGTATATACTTGCCTCCTTTGTCATAGATTAGCTGACCATAGTTTATCTCTGGGCTTCCTATCCTGCTCCATTGATCTACATTTCTGCTTTTGTGCCAGTATCATATTGTCTTGATTACTGTAGCTTTGTAGTATAGCCTGAAGTCAGGGAGTCTGATTCCTCTAGCTCCATTTTTTCCCCTCAAGATTGCTTTGGCTATTCAGGGTCTTTGTGTCTCCATACAAATCTTAGGATTTTTTGTTCTAGTTCTGTAAAAAATGCCATTGGTAATTTGATAGGGATTGCACTGAATCTGTAGATTGCTTTGGGTAGTGTAGTCATTTTCACTATGTTGATTCTTACAATCCAAGAACATGGTATATCTCTCCATCTGTTTGTGTTGTCTTTGATTTCTTCCATCAATGTCTTATAGTTTTCTTAGTACAGGTCTTTTACCTCCTTAGTTAGGTTTATTCCTCAGTATTTTATTCTTTTTGTTGCAGTGGTGAATGGGATTCTTTCATTAATTTCTCTTTCTGATCTTTCATTGTTAGTGCATAGAAATGCAGGAGATTTCTATGTGTTAATTTTGTATCCTGCAACTTTACCAAATACATTGATTAGTTCAAGTAGTTTTCTGGTGGCATCCTTAAAATTTTCTATGTATAGTTTTATGTCATCTGCGAACAATGATAGTTTCACTTCTTCTTTTCCAATTTGGATTCCTTTTATTTCTTTTTCTTCTCTGATTGCTGTGGCAAGGACTTCCAAAACTATATTGAATAGTAGTGGGGAGAGTGGACATCCTTGTCTTCTTCCTGATCTCAGAGGGAATGCTTTCAGTTTTTCACCATTGAGAATGATGTTGGCTGTGGGTTTGTCATATATGGCCTTTATTATGTTGAGGTAGGTTCCCTCTATGCCCACCTTCTGGAGAGTTTTTATCATAAATGGGTGTTGCTGAATTTTGTCAAAAGCTTTTTCTGCATCTATTGAGATGATCATGTGGTTTTTATCCTTCAATGTGTTAATATGGTGTATCACATTGATTGCTTTGCGTATCTTGAAGAATCCTTGCATTCCAGAGATAAACCCCACTTGATCATGGTGTATGATCCTTTTAATGTGTTGTTGGATTCTGTTGGCTAGTATTTCGTTGAGGATTTTTGCATCTAAATTCATCAATGATATTGGTCTGTAATTTTCTTTTTTTGTAGTATTTTTGTCTGGTTTTGGTATCCAGGGTGATGGTGGTCTTATAGAATGAGTTTGGGAGTGTTCCTTTCTCTGAAATGTTTTCGAAGAGTTTGAAAAGGATGGGTGTTAGCTCTTCTCTAAATGTTTGATAGAATTCACCTGTGAATCCATCTGGTTCTGGACTTTTGTTTGTTGGAAGATTTTTGATCACAGTTTCAATTTCATTACTTGTGATTGGTCTGTTCATATTTTCTATTTCTTCCTGATTCAGTCTTAGAAGGTTGCACCTTTCTAAGATTTTTTTCTGTTTCTTCCAGGTTGTCCATTTTATTGGCATATAGTTGCTTGTAGTAGTCTCTTATGATGTGATGCTTTTTATTTCTGCAGTGTCTGTTGTAACTTCTCCTGTTTCATCTCTAATTTTATTGATTTGAGTCCTCTCCCTCTTTTTCTGATGAGTCTTGCTAAAGGTTTGTCAATTTTGCTTATCTTTTAAAAGAACTTGCTTTTGGTTTTATTGATTTTTGCCATTGTTTTCTTTGTTTCTATTTCATTCATTTCTGCTCTGATCTTTATGATTTCTCTCCTTCTACTAACTTTGGGTTTTGTTTGCTCTTCTCTCTCTGGTTTCTTGAGGTGTAAGTTTAGATTGTTTATTTGGGATTTTTCTTGTTTCTTGAAATAGGACTGTGTTGCTATAAATTTCCCTCTTAGAACTGCTTTTGCTGCTTCCCATAGGTTTTGGATCATTGTGTTTTCATTGTTATTTGTCTCTAAGTATTTTTTGATTTTCTCTTTGATTTCTTCAGTGATCTCTCGGTTATTTAGTAGTGTATTGTTTAGCCTCCAGGTGTTTGTTTTTAAAATTTTTTTCCCCTGTAATTGGTTTCTAATCTCATAGCACTGTGGTCAGAAAAGATGCTAGATATGATCTCAATTTTCTTAAATTTACCAAGGCTTGATTTGTGACCCAAAATGTGATCTATTCTGGAGAATGTTCCATTTGCACTTGAGAAGAAAGTGTAATCTGCTGTTTTTGAATGGAATGCCCTATAAATATCAATTAAATCTAGCTGGTTTATTGTGTCATTTAAAGCTTGTGTTTCCTTATTAATTTTTTCTCTGGATGATCTGTCTGTTGGTGTAAGTGGGGTGTTAAAGTCCCCCACTATTATTGTGTTACTGTCAATTTCCTCTTTTATAGTTGTTAGCATTTGCCTTATGTATTGAGGTGCTCCTATATTGGGTGCATATATATTGATAATTGTTATCTCCTCTTCTTGGATTGATTCCTTGATCATTATGTAGTGTCCTCTCTTGTCTCTTGTAACATTTTTTATTTTAAAGTCTATTTTATCTGATAAGTGTATCGCTACTCCTTTCTTTTGATTTCCATATGCATGGAATATCTTTTTCCATCCCCTCACTTTCAGTCTGTATGTGTCCCTAGGTCTGAAGTGGGTCTCTTGTAGACAGCATATATATATGGGTCTTGTTTTTGTATCCATTCAGCCAGTCTGTGTCTTTTAGTTGGTGCATTTAGTCCATTTCCATTCAAGGTAATTATCGATATGTATGTTCCTCTTATCATTTTCTTAACTGTTTTGGTTTTATTTCTGTATGTCTCTCTCTTCTTTTATATTCCACACTTAGAGAAGTTCCTTTAGTATTTGTTGTAGGGCTGGTTTGGTGGTGCTGAATTCTCTTAGCTGTTGCTTGTCTGTAAAGCTTTTGATTTCTCCATCAAATCTGAATGAGATCCTTGGTGGGTAGAATATTCTTGGTTGTAGGTTCTTCCCTTTCATCACTTGAAATATATCATGCCCCTCCCTTCTGGCTTGCAGAGTTTCTGCTGAGAAACAGCTGTTAAACTTATGGGAGTTCCCTTGTATGTTATTTGTCATTTTCCCCTTGTTGCTTTTAATAATTTTTCTTTGTCTTTAATTCTTGTCAGTTTGACTACTATATGTCTTGGCATGCTTCTCCTAGGGTTTATCATGCCTGGGACTCTCTGTGCTTTCTGAACTTGGGTGGCTATTTCCTTTCCCATGTTAGGGAAGTTTTTGACTGTGATCTCTTCCAATAGTTTCTTGGGTCCTCTCTCTCTCTTCTCCTTCTCAGACCCCTATAATGTGAATGTTAGTGTGTTTAATGTTGTCCCAGAAGTCTCTTAGGCTGTTTTCATTTCTTTTCATTCTTTTTTCTTTATTCTTTTCCATATCAATGATTTTCACCATTCTGTCTTCCAGGTCACTTATCCATTCTTTGGGCCTCAGTTATTCTGCTATTGGTTCCTTCTGGTGTATTTTTCATTTCAGTTATTGTATTGCTTATCTCTGTTTGTTTGTTCTTTAATTCTTCTAGGTCTTTGGTAAACTTTTCTTGCATCTTTTCAATCTTTGAATCTAGTCTGTTTTCAAAATCCTGGATCATCTTCACTATTATTATTCTGAATTCTTTTTCTGGAAGGTTGCCTATCTCCACTTCATTTAGTTGTTTTTCTGGGGTTTTATCTTGTTCCTTCATCTGGTACAAAGTCCTCTGCCTTTTCATTTTCTCTATCTTTCTGTGGCTATGGTTTTCAGTTCCACAGAATGAAAGTCTTCTGATACTGTTTGATACTGCTGTCTGCCCTCTTGTGGAGGACACTGTCTAAGAGGCTTGTGCCTGCTTCCTGATGGGAGGGACTGGTGGTGGGTAGGGCTGGGTGGGTGGAACTCAGTAAAACTTTAATCTGCTTGCCTGCCAATGGGTGGGGCTGCGTTGCCACCCTGTTGGTTGTTTGGCCTGAGGCAACTCAGCCTGGAATTTACAGGCTCTTTGGCAGGGCTAATGGCAGACTCTGGGAGGGTTCATGCCAATGAGCACTTCTCAGAACCTCTGCCACCAGTGTCCCCATCCCCATGGTGAGTTTCAGCCATGCCCCACCTCTTCAGGAAACCCTCCAACACAAGCAGATAGGTCTGGTTCAGTCTCCTATGGGGTCACTGCTCCTTCCCCTGAGTCCTCGTGTGCACACTAGTTTTTGTGTGCCCGCCAAGAGTGGAGTATGTTTCCCCCAGTCCTGTGGAAGTCCTGCAATCAAATCCTGCTGGCCTTCAAAGCCCGATTCGCTGGAGATTCCTCCTCCCATTGCCAGAGCCCCAGGTTGGGAAGCCTGACATGGGGCTCAAAATCCTCACTCCAGTGGGTGTGAGTCGTCCACCCAGCAGTTATGGGATTTGATTTTATCACGATTGCACCCCTCCTACCATCTCATCATGGCTTCTCCTTTGTCTCTGGATGTGGGGTGTTTTTTTTGGTGAGTTCCAGTGTCTTCCTGTCAATAACTGTTCAGTAGTTAGTGGTGATTCCGGTGCTCTTGCAAGAGGAAGTGAGTGCATGTCCTGCTACTCTGCCATCTTGAATCGACTCCAGCTATAGTTATTTTTAATACTTCTGTCCTTTAACCTTTATACCAGCATTAAGTGATTAACCCAACACCATATTACAGTAATGGGGTATGCTAAATTTGATTATATACTTACCTTTATCAGTATGTTTTATACTTTCATATGTTTTCATGTTACTAATTAGCTTCCTTTAATTTCAGCTTGAAGAACTCAGAATTTCTTGTAAGGCAGGTCTATCTAGTGGCGATAAACTCCCTTAGCTTTTGTTTGCCTGGGAAAGTCTTCATGTCACCTTCCTTTCTGAAGGACAGTTTGGGGACATAAAGTAGTCTTCGTTGGCAATTTTTTTCTTTCAGCATTTTGAATGTATAATTCCGCTCTCTCTTGGCCTATAGGTTTGTGCTGAGAAATTTACTGGTATCCTTATGGGGAGCTGCCTTGTAAGTGAGCAGGTTTTTTCCCTCTTGCTGCTTTTAAGATTCTCTCTTTGTCTGATTTTTGACTGTTTTATGATTCTGTGTCTTGGAGAATATCTATTTGAATTGCATTTATTTGGGGACCTATAAGCTTAATGAACTTGGATGTCCTATCTCTTCTCAGATTTGGGAAGTCTCAGCCTTTATTTTTAAATCTAAGCTTTCTGTCCCTTTCACCTTCTCTTCTTCTTGGACTTCAAAAATTTATAACTTGTTTCTCTTAATGATGTCCCATAAGTCCTGTAGGTTTTCCTCATTCCCTTTTATTCTTTTTTTCTTTTTGCTCCTCTGACTAGATAATTTCAAATGATCTGTCTTCGAGTTCACTGATTCTTTCTTTTGCTTGGTCCAGTTTCCAGCTGAAACTCTCATTGAATTCTTCAGTTCAGTCATGGTATTGCACAATTCCAAAAGTTCTGTTTGGTTCTTTTTTTATGTTCTCTATCTCTTTGTTGAACATATTTTGTTCTTGTATTGTTTTCCTGATTTTTGTTAAATTGTTAATCTGTGTTCTTTTGTAACTCTCTGAGCAGAAGAATTATTCTGAATTATTTGTCAGACAATCTGTGTGTCTCCATTTCTTTGGGATCAGTTACTAGAAGTTTACCCTGTTCTTTTGGTTGTGTCTTGTTTCCCTGATTCTTTATGATCCTTGTAGCCTTGTGTAGCATTCTGTACATTTGAAGATGCAGTCACCTCTTCCAGACTGCATGGGCTGACTTCAGTAAGAAAAGACTTTCACCTGATGGTGGGAGCATGCTGGAGCATACTTTGACCCTGGGTCTAAGGTACAGGACATCAAGTGCAAGGACATGTGATTGTTCCAGGTCTGGAGGTAGGGCTTGATGTCTCATTGGCTTCACAAGATGACAACTGTGTGGTCCTTAGCAATAGCTACAGTGGTTGCAAGGGCTGTTGGGGTCCTCAGTGGTACCTCCAGGTCCAGCAGCTAGGGACCAGGGCAGGTGTTGATGGTGTCCACAGCCAGTGGTGTGCATACACTGAGCTGTGGGGGCTGGCTGTAACTGCCTCTGTAGAGACTGGGACTAGCTACAAAATACACAGTGGCAAGGGCTGGGGCTAGCAGGAGGGGTTGAGGCCAACTATGGGTGCACTAGCAGCTGCACGGACCCTGGGCTACTGACATGCCCATTTGTGGTTGCAGGGACTTGCCATGGGTGCCTGCATGGCACTAGAGGTGATGGGAGTTGGGCTGACAGTGCACAAGTGAGCAGCTGCAGGTGAGCCCAGTGGTGCAGGCCAGTGACAGGGGACAGGGCCAGATGCAAGCACACAAGATGCCACAGGGGCTTTGGCTGTCAGAGTGCACTCCTGCAGCTGCACAGGCTTATCCCAGGTACATGCACAGCAGTGAAGGCCAGTAATGGGATTCAAGCTTGCAGTGTGCAGGTGCACAGCTGCAGGAGATAGTCATGAGTGCACACATGGTGGTGGGGGTCAGACATGGGGGTCCAGGCTGTCATGCTGCATGCATGCAGCCACAGCAGCTGCAGCTGGCTGCTGGTGTGGATCCTATTTCCCAGTGGGTGAGGTGGGGAGAGCAGGGAGAGACTCAGGTGGCTGGTGTCTGTGAATTAGAAAACCTGTAGGGCAAAAAAACCTCAGTAGTGAAATCTGTGGGGAGTCCATGATGAGATCCTGAGTGATGCAAGCTGCGGGGATCTGTAGCATCTGCAAGGGCAGTTGAAGTCTTCAGTAGTGAAGGCTGCTGGGGTCCTCTGCAGAGTACGTCACCGGGAATCATGCTCACTCCTGTGCGGCTGATAGCGGTAGCCCCCTCCCTTCTTCCTTGTTCCTAGCTGTCTCTAGACAGCTCAGTTTCACCTCTGGGTTGGGTGAAACTGAAGTGGGTCCTTTGTGCACTGCTCCAAAAGGCTGGAAGCTGGCTGCTCACCCTGCTTTCCCTTTCCTGTTGAAGATAACTCTTTCTAGTGGGTTCTCACCTGGCACTGAGCAGTGCTGACCTGAGGGATGGGATGAGGCAGGCAAAATTAAGCTATTATTCCTTCCCTTTTTATGTAGCTATTCTCAGGCTTCTTGTTCCAACTGTGTTGCTAAAGCTTTTTAAGTGGACTCCAGCATTCTTTCGCAGAGCTGTTTCATTCAGGGATAGCTATGTAACTGTTGATCTTTGTTGGGGGACAGAAGCTGGGGTCACCTACCCCATCATCTTGTTCCTGATCTTTTTGCCTTTTATTTCTATACTGTCTTCTGTATTTTCTTCCCCTTATTTATTGATTTTCAGAGATTCACTGGTTTTTTTTCAATGGTATGTTGTGTAATATCTGTGGCAGCTGAAAAAATTGGCCCTCATGTTCTTTGACATTCCTCCCGATTCCCTTGAATATGGGTGGTCTGTGGCTGCTCTGACCAACAGAATAAGTGGACATGACTCTGAGCCAGTTCCTGGGCCTGGACTTAGGAGCCTGGCAGCCTCCACTTCCTGCCTCTTGAGTAACTTGCTCTTAGGACCCAGCCGTCATGCTGTGAGGAAGCTCAGGGGCACATGGAGAGGCCACACATAGATAAGTTACTGTTTAATGGGTACAGCCCGGTGGAGGCCCCAGACCACATCAAGTCAGTCATTAGCTGTATGAGTGAGCAGAGAAGAAATAAATCCTCTGTCCCTTTAGAACCACCTCCCAAGACACTGTGTGGAGCTGAGATGCACCAACTCCACCAAACCCTGCCCACACTGCAGAACTATGACCAAATAAATGGTGGCATTGTTTTAAGGCACTAAGTTTTGGGATTATTTGTTATCTCAACTCCTCCATCTCCTCTTTGAGTCCTTGTTTTAGGTAGTCTGTATTTTCTTCTCTCTAATTACCTTGATGAAGTGCATGTTACAAAGTGTCTCCAACTTTAAAATATATTCTTTTCTGGTGTGTATGTGTGGTTGTTATTCTAGGCTGTTGTTCCCTTTGCTCTATCTTCTGGCAGTTCCCACAGAGGGCTCACTTGATGTTTTTCTCATGTTGGTTCATTTCTGAAGCAGCTTTGCTTTGGGGCCAGCTTCTCTATGAAGGATGGAGTGAGGAGCTGTGATGGGAGCTCTGCTCTTGTTGCTCAGCCTTTGTGCTAACCTGCAGCTGACAAAGACCTGCTACCCACTGCTATCTGCCATACCCACACCTGTACCCTCAGAGGAAGGGTGGGTGGGTAGATGTGGACACTTGGGCATATTTCTCCAGCCACTCTGGGGTGTGGCACACAGGGCAACCCCACAGCTCCCATCCTGACACTCACTAGTTAGACCTTCAGGGTATGCTGTCTATTTATGAGACTGCTGGACATTCCCAGGGACCTGAAGAGTTAGGAATCTGTTCTTGGCACCTTCTTGCACTGCCTGGTCTCAATCCTATTTACATCTTCTAACCAATCAACATAGACTCCACATACACACTGTGATTGAGTTCATTTGAGGACAGGGCTTTCTTATTTTTTTTCCCTTCTTTAAGTTGCTATTTGTCCATTTGAGTGTTGAGAGAGGAGCTTTGAAAAATCCTGCAAGAGTCAACCTGTTCAACACATACTTTCCAAAGCAATTTAACAAAGGAATTCTATTCTTGTTTTTTTCCAAATGAATCATCATTAATACCTTGATTCCCTATTGTTCCAAGGAACTTAGTTTGGAAGATACTATTCTGAGTAAATCCCAAGTTGTGATCTATTAGTGTATTTTCATTTTTTAAACAATAGAATCAAATCTTAGGAAGAAAATTTCTTACACAGTTATTCTTAAATAGGGGAATTGTTTCTTGAAACCCTACCCTAATAAATCAAGAAAACATACATTTGCACTTCAGATTTTTACTACCTGCTGCTCTGAAAACTGGCTAAGTTGTTCCTACCTTGTAGTAGTTTTCATCAGCACTAAGTGCTTTGGAAAGTCCAAAATCACTGATCTTGGCATAATGTTGAGTAACCAGCAATACATTCCTTGCAGCCAGATCTCTGTGCACAAAATTGCACTCTTCCAAATATTTCATTCCCATAGACACCTGATGGACCAGCTCTATGATGTTCTTATCCTTGACATGCCTGAAAGTCACAAATGTGTCATTAGTGATAGGGAACAGGAGTCCATTTCAGAACAACCAACCACGCTTCTCATGCACATAGAATATTCTCAAACCACTCATTTCCTATTCTTCTTAAGTGAGAGTCACAAATGGTGGTGACTGAGGTTTAGTTGGCAGAATTTTTAAGGTGGGCTTTGCATTGCATGAAAACCAGTATAATGGTGTGGTCAGACCTGGCTGGCTCACAGACAGCCAGGCTTTAGCTGGAATCCCTGACTCAATACTGGACAGCTAGCAAAACCAACCCTGAGTCTCAGCTAAGTACAAACATCAGGTTGCAAATGGGATAAAGTAATAAGTGGCTATTGCTACGCCTTATTCTGCATGAGTTCCTCCATCTCAACCACGGCTGGTGCTGAGCACAGCATGACTACACCACTGATGGTTGTAATCAATTAATAGCAACAGATGTTTTCAGAAGTAATTACTCAAGGCAATGCAGAGGTCAGCCAGACATGTAAAATATCACTGTTCTCCCTTATAAAATGTTTACTTAAATATTTGTTTTCTTTATTTTTTATTTTAAAAATTTTTTTATAAATTTATTTGTTTTTATTTATTTATTGGCTGTGTTGGGTCCTCACTGCTGCACATGGGCTTTCTCTAGTTGCAGAGAGTGGGGGCTACTCTTCGTTGTGGTGCGAGGGCTTCTCATTGTGGTGGCTTCTCTTGTGGCAGAGCACGGGCTCTAGGTGCCTGGGCTTCAGTAGTTGTGGCACGTGGGTTCAGTAGTTGTGGCACATGGGCTTAGTTGCTCTGTGGCATGTGGGATCTTCCCGGACCAGGGCTTGTACCCATCTCCCCTGCATTGGCAGGTGGATTCTTAACCACTGTGCCACCAGGGAAGTCCTAAATATTTCTTTTAAAGGAGCATGTTCATTCTGCTTGGTGAGGGGAGACCGCTTGCCAAGATAATCTAAGGCTGATTCTATCACCAGGCCAGTACTGAGTGAGCAAAGGAGACCACATTGTTGGATCAGAGTTCTTCTTAAAACATTAAGAGCTGGAGAGAAAAGATGGCGGCAAAGTAGAGAGATGTGGAGTGCATCCCTCTCCACAGATGCATTGGGAATGCACAGAAGGACGCAGTAATTCCCACAGAGAACCAGCTGAACACCAGCAGACAGCCTCGGACACCAGAAAGGGCTGCGGGGAGCCCGACATGGCCGGTAGGGAGGCATCTACGACGGCTCAAAGAGGGTGAAGCGGCGGAGCTGTGGCAGATGGGAGGGAGTGAGAAACATACGGAGGGTCCGCAGCGCAGCTCAGCGTTCCCGGACCGAGACGTCGAGGCTGAACGGAGGCTCCGGGAACGGGAGCGTGGGAACCAGAGAGCTGGTTCAGGGTGAGAAACATTGTTGCCGGTAGGGTGACAGACCGAGAGGACAGGAGGGAGGAGGTCCGTGGAGAGGAGTGCCTGTCCCTGAGAGCTGCCCCGCCATGATGGCGGCTGGAGGCTGCAGGCTCCCGGGCGGGGGGGAGGAGCCGCATGCATAGCCTTTCTCTCTCTTTCGGCTCCTCTGCAACAGGCAGTGGAGAGACGCCCACGGGCCACCTAAGGCACTCAGGGATAACAAGGACCCTCAGGCACTCAGGCGGGACTAGATTAAAACCCCTTGCAACGCCAGCAGCAGGGAGGCTGCCGAGAGAAAAAAAAAAAACAACAGCAACAACAACAACAAAAAAAACCCGAGAGAGGCCCAACTCTAAGACTTTCTGTTTACGCCTGAGCCACCAGCGTCCCTCTGCAACAGGCACCTCCAAGCCCAACTGAAACAGTGCGCCACTGCTCACTCACTCCCAGAAGGAGCCACTATTGTACCCTCTCCCTCCCCACACACCGATGCTTACAGACAAACAATAAAGGAACCTCTGCTGGTCACAGAATAATGCAAAAAAACTCAAGGCAAGGAGAAGGACACTTACAGCTGAGACGCTAAGGAAACAGAAATAGTAGTATCAATACCTATTGAACTGGTCCATTCTGGGATCAGTTCTGGATTTTTTTATTTTTTCTTTTTCTCTCTCCCTCTCTCTCTTTTTTTTTTTTTCTTTATTAAATTCAATCTTAGCCCTAAGGGATCTACAAGTTTTATAACATAATTTTGTAATGATATTTTTTATTCTTTTTTTTTTTTTTGCCTTTTTACATACTTCTATATTTAGCTAAGTTTTTGGTAGTACGGACAATATATCTCTCATACTTTCCTTTCATCCCTATCTTTTATAATTTCTATTCCTTTCTTTTTATTTGCATCTTTCCAACTACATTACACTCTTCTGTTCCCCTTTATTCCAGCCTTTTTAAGTTTATTTTATCTTAACATACTTATAAGCAACACTATCGGTCTGCTCAGACTCCTTGCTCTATTCTCCAGATGACGCACTGCCTTGATATTTAATATTAGGCTTTTGCCTTTATCTTAGTTCTTAGTACAGTTGTCTAATTTCATTCTGAGAATCTCCATTCTCTCTGGTGGTACTCCAGCTCTTTTCTATATTTGATCCTAGCTTACAAAATCTCCCTGGATTAGTGTTTGTATGTGTAAGGTGTTATTTGTTTGTTTGTTTGCTTTGGCTTTTGTCTCTGATTTGTTCTGTTTCAGTTGTCAATTTCTGCTGGGTTTCTCTTTGAATATCTGATAGCACACTGGGGTTCTGTCAGGTCTTTCTAGAGCCTTATGTCCTAATGGATTCAGTAATGGTGTGTCTTATACATGCATGTGTTTCCTAGATTTAATATTTGCTTAATCCAATACTTGGACATTAGTCTGAGGCTTGGACAGTCTTCTATAAACACCTCTATCGCCAGGACAAGCAACCCCAGAAGCTTGGACAACCATGAGGAAACAAAGAAACACCATGCAGGCAAAGGAGCAGGAAAAAAACCCACAAGACCAAATAAATGAGGAGGAAATAGGAAAAATGCCTGAAAAGGAATTTAGAGTAATGAGAGTAAAAATGATACAAAATCTCGATAACAAAATAGAGAAAGTACAAGAAACAGTTCATAAGAACTCAGAAAAACAAACAGCAATGGATAACAAAATAACTGAAATTAAAAATACTCTAGATGCTATAACCAGCAGAATGACTGAGGCAGAAGAACGAATAAGTGAGTTGGAAGATAGAATGGGGGAAATAACTGCCACAGAGCAGGAAAAAGAAAAAACAATAAAAAGAATAGAAGACAGTCTCAGAGACCTCAGTGATAACATTAAGCATACCAACATCGAATTATAGGCATCCCAGAAGAAGAAGAACAAAAGAAAGGGTCTGAGAAAATATTTGAAGAGGTTATAGTGGAAAACTTCCCCAACATGGGAAAGCAAATAATTCACCAAGTCCAAGAAGCACAGAGAGTCCCATACAGAATAAACCCAAGGAGAAATACACCAAGACACATATTAATCAAACTAATGACAATTAAACACAAAGAAAAAATATTAAAAGCAGCAAGAGAAAAGCAACAAACAACATATAAGGGAAAACTCATAAGGATAACAGCTGACCTTTCTACAGAAACTCTGCAGGCCAGAAGGGAATGGCAGGATATAATGAAAGCCCTGAAAGAGCGAAACCTACAGCCAAGAATACTCTACCCAGCAAGAATCTCATTCAGATTTGAGGGAGAAATCAACAACTTTCCAGACAAGCAAAAGTTAAGAGAATTCAGCACCACCAAACCAGCCTTACAACAAGTGCTAAAGGAACTTCTCTAAGCAGGAAACACAAGAAAAGGAAAACACCTACAAATACAAACACAAAACAATTAAGAAAATGGTAATTGGAACACACATGTCAATAATCATCTTAAATGTAAATGGATTAAATGCTCCAACCAAAAGACACAGACTGGCTGAATGGACACCAAAACAAGACCCTTCTATATGCTGCCTACAAGAAACCCACTTCAGAACAAGGGATACACATAGACTGAAAGTAAAGGGATGGAAAAAGATATTCCATGCAAATGGAAGTCAAAAGAAAGCTGGAGTAGCAATACTCATATCAGACAAATTAGACTTGAAAGTAAAGACTATTACAAGAGACAAGGAAGGACCCTACATAATGATCAAGGGATCCATTCAAGAAGAACATATCACAATGGTAAACATCTATGCCCCCAATATAGGAGCACCTCAATACATAAGGCAAATGCTAACAGCTATAAAAGGGGACATTGACAGTAACACAATAATAGTGGGAGACTTGAACACCCCACTTACATCAATGGACAGATCATCCAAACAGAAAATAAATAAAGACACACAAGCTTTAAATGACACATTAGACCATCTCGACTTAATTGATCTCTATAGGACATTCCATCCAAAAATGACAGACTACACTTTCTTCTCAAGTGCACACGGAACATTTTCCAGGATAGATCACATCTTGGGTCACAAATCAAACCTCGGCAAATTCAAGAAAATTGAAATCATATCAAGCATCTTCTCAGACCACAACACCATGAGACTAGATATCAATTACAGGAAAAAAACTGCAAAAAATACAAACACATGGAGGCTAAACAATTCACTCTTAAACAACCAAGGAATCACTAAAGAAATCAAAGAGAAAATCAAAACATATCTAGAAACAAACGACAACGAAAACACAACAACCCAAAACCTATGGGATGCAGCAAAAGCAGTTCTAAGAGGGAAGTTTATAGCAATACAGTCCTACCTTAAGAAACAAGAAAATTATCGAATAAACAACCTAACCTTACACATCAAACAACTAGAGAAAGAAGAACAAAGAAACCCCAAAGTGAGCAGAAGGAAAGAAATCATAAAGATCAGAGCAGAAATAAATGAAAAAGAAAGGAAGGAAACCATAGCAAAGATCAATAAAACTAAAAGCTGGTTCTTTGAAAAGATTAACAAAATTGATAAACCATTAGCCAGACTCATCAAGAAAAAAAGGGAGAAGATGCAAATCAACAGAATTAGAAATGAAAAAGGAGAAGTAACAACGGACACTGAAGAAATACAAAACATCATGAGAGACTACTACAAGCAACTATATGCCAATCAATTGGATAACCTGGAAGAAATGGATACATTCTTAGAAAAATACAATCTTCCAAGACTGAACCAGGAAGAAATAGAAACCATGAACAGACCAATCACAAGTACGGAAATTGAGGCAGTGATTAAAAATCTCCCAACACACAAAAGCCCAGGACCAGATGGGTTCACGGGCGAATTCTATCAAACATTTCGAGAAGAGCTAACACCTATCCTTCTCAAACTCTTCCAAAATATTGCAGAAGGCGGCACACTCCCAAACTCATTCTACGAGGCTACCATCACCCTCATACCAAAACCAGGCAAAGATGTCACAAAAAAAGAAAACTACAGACCAATATCACTGATGAATATAGATGCAAAAATCCTCAACAAAATACTAGCTAACAGACTGCAACAGCACATTAAAAAAATCATACACCATGATCAAGTGGGGTTTATCCCTGGGATGCAAGGATTCTTCAATATACACAAATCAATCAACGTGATACATCATATCAACAACTTGAAGGATAAAAACCATATGATCATCTCAATAGATGCAGAAAAAGCTTTTGACAAAATTCAACATCCATTTATGATAAAAGCTCTCCAGAAAATGGGCATAGAAGGAAATTACCTCAACATAATAAAAGCCATATATGAAAAACCAAAAGCCAACATCATTCTCAATGGGGAAAAACTGGAAGAATTCCCTCTAAGAACAGGAACAAGACAAGGGTGTCCACTCTCACCACTATTATTCAACATAGTTTTGGAAGTTTTAGCCACAGCAATCAGAGAAGAAAAAGAAATAAAAGGAATCCAAATTGGAAAAGAAGAAGTAAAATTGTCACTCTTTGCAGATGACATGATATTATATATAGAAAACCCTAAAGACTCTACCAGAAAACTGCTAGCACTAATTGATGAGTTGAGTAAAGTAGCAGGGTACAAAATTAATGCACAGAAATCTCTTGCATTCCTATACACTAACAACAGAAGAGCAGAAAGAGAAATTAAGGAACCTCTCCCATTCACCATTGCAACCAAAAGAATAAAATACCTAGGAATAAACCTGCCTAAGGAGGCAAAAGTTCTGTATGCAGAAAACTTTAAGACATTGATGAAAGAAATCAAAGACGACACAAACAGATGGAGGGACATACCATGTTCCTGGATTGGAAGAATCAACATAGTGAAAATGTCTGTACTACCCAAAGCAATTTACAGATTCAATGCAATCCCGATCAAATTACCAATGGCATTTTTCACAGAACTAGAGCAAGAAATCTTACGATTTGTATGGAAACACAAAAGACCTCGAATAGCCAAAGCAATCTTGAGAAGGAAAAATGGAGTTGGTGGAATCAGGCTTCCTGACTTCAAACTATACTACAAGGCCATAGTGATCAAGACAGTATGGTACTGGCACAAAAATAGAAAGGAAGATCAATGGAATAGAATAGAGAACTCAGAAGTAAGCCCAAACACATATGGGCACCTTATCTTTGACAAAGGAGGCACGAGTATACAATGGAAAAAAGACAGCCTCTTCAATAAGTGGTGCTGGGAAAATTGGACAGCAACATGTAAAAGAATGAAATTAGAACACTTCCTAATACCATACACAAAAATAAACTCCAAATGGATTAAAAACCTACATGTAAGGCCAGACACTATCAAACTCCTAGAGGAAAACATAGGCAGAACACTCTATGACATCCATCAAAGCAAGATCCTTTTTGACCCACCTCCTAGAAGCATGGAAATAAAATCAAGAATAAACGAATGGGACCTCATGAAACTTAAAAGCTTTTGCACAGCAAAAGAAACCATAAACAAGACTAAAAGGCAACCCTCAGAATGGGAAAAAATAATTGCCTATGAAACATCAGACAAAGGATTAACCTCCAAAATATACAAGCAGCTCATGAAGCTTAATACCAAAAAAGCAAATAACCCAATCCACAAATGGGCAGAAGACCTAAATAGACATTTCTCCAAAGAAGACATACAGATGGCCAACACACACATGAAAAGATGCTCAACATCACTAATCATCAGAGGAATGCAAGTCAAAGCCACAATGAGGTATCACCTCACACCAATCAGAATGGCCATCATCACAAAATCTGGAAACAACAAATGTTGGAGAGGGTGTGGGGAAAAGGGAACTCTCCTGCACTGTTGGTGGGACTGTAAGTTGGTATAGCCACTATGGAAAACAATTTGTAGGTTCCTTAAAAAACTACAAATAGAACTACCCTATGATCCAGTAATCCCACTACTGGGCATATACCCAAAGAAAACCATAATCCCAAAAGAAACTTGTACCATAATGTTTATTGCAGCACTATTTACAATAGCCAGGACATGGAAGCAACCTAAATGCCCATCAACAAATGAATGGATAAAGAAGATGTGGCATATATACACAATGGAATATTGCTCAGCTATAAAAAGGGATGAGATGGAGCTATATGTAATGAGGTAGATAGAACTACAATCTGTCATACAGAGTGAAGTAAGTCAGAAAGAGAAGGACAAATATTGTATGCTAACTCACATATAGGGAATCTAAAAATGGTACTGATGAACTCAGTGACAAGATCAAGGATGCAGATACAGAGAATGGACTGGAGAACTCGAGGTATGGGAGGGGGCAGGGGGTGAAGGGGAAACTGAGACGAAGCGAGAGAGTAGCACAGACATAGGTATACTACCAACTGTAAAATAGATAGTCAGTGGGAAGTTGTTGTATAACAAAGGGAGTCCAACTTGAGGATGGAAGATGCCTTAGAGGACTGGGGCGGGGAGGGTGGGGGGGACTCGAGGGTGGGGGAGTCAAGGAAGGGAGGGAATACGGGGATATGTGTATAAAAACAGATGATTGAACTTGGCGTACCCCCCAAAAATAAAATAATAATAATAAAAAAAACATTAAGAGCTAAAGAGCATCCGATCCAAAGACTACAGCTCTCTTGCCTCTCTGAGTGTGGACCGACCCTGGAAAGGCGTGAGAGAGGACAAGGCCTCCTGTAGAAATCAGGCTATGTGATGCACTGGGCAGGCGGGTCCTGTCCCTCACAGTGTGAGCTTTTGGGGTACCTGAGGATACCTGTTCTGCTGTAAATATTTGTTGAGTGGACCAAGCTCCGCCATCTCCATAACCAGCATCCAGGATTCAGCTTCGCATATCCCAATCATGCGCACAATGTAAGGGTTGTCAAGCTGCTGCATGACATTTGCTTCTGCTAACAGCTCGTTTTTAAGAGCTGGGTCATTGGCCTCGTTCTTCAGGATTTTCACAGCCACTGTCTTCACGACCCTGCAAAAGAAATCGTAACACATTAAAAAACTTTTCAAAGTGGCTCACGTGTAGATAAATATCTTTCATGAAGCATAATTCCTATGCTAGAAATGATGTTATGGCAATACCAGCCACAGAATGGAAATGCATCTTAAGAAGCTGTGTTATACATGACTAATTTTCCAATCATGTTCTCTCATTGTACAGACAAGGAGAGTAACACCTAATCAGTTAAAAATAATGGGAGAGTGCTGAAGAATGCCCCAACATACTGTAGAATATTTAAATAACTTTCAAATAAACTTTACAAACTATGACATACATGAATTCCAGTAACATCTTGAGACTTATCATCTCAGATTATGTACAATGTATGTAAATACAACATGCCTTTAATATATGTTACAATGAATTTCTAGATGCAGAATTAAAATGCATATACTGTTAAAGCTCATAATTTACAAAACACTTCTAAAAACTGAGCTTTGCTAATTTTAAGCATGCTTCAACAAGGTTGCAAAAAACTATTTTCCATTTTCTAATAAAAACATCACCTGGGTTGTGTTTCAAATCAACAATATTTTGATATAGTGGGGCTTAAATAAATGAATGGAACTTAACTATGTATGATTTGAAAAACTGTATCTCTCTGTGACACAGTTCCCACAAATGCAAGAAGTATACCTCATTTGTTGAACTCTGAAATGGGAGAATAAAAACAGAACTATCCAAAAAAATAGGTAAAATAACAGAGAAAGTCTGACATACATTCAGAAAAAAATATACAGCTTCAGTGTAGAACTCAAAAGAGTATTTACACATTGAACACATGCTGTAGCTCCTACACAGAGGTACACAACATCACCAGCACCCTAGGAGCCCCCTGCATCCTTCTCCTGAGACCAAGGAAATATTATCCTGTGCTATCTCTAGACAGTTTATTATTTTACATTTCACATTTCATTCTGCCATCCATCTGGAACTGGTGTATGGTGTGAGGTAGGGGTCAAAATTAACAAGCCAAAATCTCTTGATTCTTCCCAATGTTTAAGAAAGAAAGAACACCCATAAAATCTTCCAGAAACAAAAAGGGGAAGGGAACGTCCCAACTCATTTTTTGAGGTCAACATGAGCCTGATACCAAAACTAGACAAAGAAATTACAAGAAAACAATTTACTGATATCCCTCATGAATGTAGATGTAAAAATTCAAAGGGAAATATTAATAAATTAAATTCAGTGATTTATGAAAAAATTACGTTGAATTCATGAACTAGATGGGTTTCATCCACGAATGCAAGGTGGGTTGAACATCTGAAAGTCAATCAGTGTAATTCACCACGTAAACAACAAAGGAGAAAAAGCCTGTGGTCTTAGCAGCAGAGGAAAAAAAGTACACAAAAGATGTAATACACATTTAGGATTAAAAACAAATCTCTCAAAAAAGTAGAAATAGACTGAAACCTTTGTAATCTGACAAAGAGCAGCTATAACCTAATGGTGAAATGCCTGAAATCAGGAATGAGGAATAAGGCTATGGCCACTTTTATTCAACATTGGCCCACAGTTCCTAGTTAATACCATAAGCAAGGAAGAAATATAAAAATATAAGGGTTGGACAGGATGAAACAAAACTGTCATTATTTATAGATGATATATTTCTGGGTCAACGAATACATAGATAAACTACTGGAAATAATAAATGAGAAATAATAAGGAGACTTTAAACAAAGTTGCTGGGCATCAGGCCAACAGACAAAACCAGTCATATTCCTGCATTCAAGTAATGCCAAGGAATAGCAAATAAAAATTTTAGAATTATACCACATTAATTAACATAAAAAATACTAAACACCTATAAATGAATCCAACAAAGAAGTTGTGCAAGACCTCTACACAAAAAACAAAACAACTTTGGCTCGAGAAATTAAAGACCCAAGTAAATGGAAGGATGGGTCATGGTTATTGATTGGAAGACTCATTGTAAAGACATCGTTTTGCCCCAAACTGACCTATACGGCCTCTCCTCTCCCCAAACTTCTAGTTGAAATTATGTATCTATAGTTATGTCTATGTTAATTTACATATTTAATTAAGCAAGGAATTTGAGTATCACAAACTAGTTGAGAAAATTTATATTTTAATACAGGATAATTTATATCCATTTTACAAAATAACTGTGATATATATGTATATATATATATTTAAAAATAAGCATAGCAGTCATATATATACATACACACACATACATATATATACATGTATCCACACACACATATGGTGGAAGGGGCAGGATTAAAAGCATAAGTTTCTGTGCATGGTTTTGCCTACATTTTTGACTCCTGAATCATGTAAATTATCTACTCAAGAAAAAAAATTTACACAAATTCCTTAAATTTAAAATAGCATCAAACAACCAAACCCAACTGTATTCATATCAGTAACATATTGACTCAAACATAGATTTTCAGAGAGGATTTGTTTCAAAGGACTTTAGAAACCAGTATTTTTACTGAACATTCCATGTTGGATGCCTTCTAAAGATCAAATGATGTACAAAGAGATGTTCAGTAATTTAGCAATTCTAATTGTTGTGGAATATATACTATTATTTGAAATTACAGGATAAAGCAAATAATTATGCTAACGATACTTGTAATCAAGAATTTTCTGGTTAAGGGAAATGAGATGCAATTTTTAAAAATCAAAGAAAATAAGTGAAAACACTGTGTTATCATTGAATGACTGCATTTTAATTAAATAATACGTATGTGTGAGTATATACACATAAAGACCCCCAAAAAATACAGATACTCCGGTTTGTTAGCAGTAGCGGTGTTGGGTGATAAAATAGGATGTTTTTATTTTCTTTTGTTTTGCTTGTTTCTATTTCCTAATTGTCTGGAAGGGACACAATACATCCAAACTAACATGTATATAATTATTACATACACGGTTAATATATATAAGGGATGCTCTCACTTTAACTGTACCAGAAATGAACAAAAATTACACTGCTGGTAACACAGGATTTAGCTACGCCAGATTACATTTTGCATTTGAGATGAAATGAACACAATACATGTATATGTGGTAGTTTCTAGAACGTAAGCTCACACGAGAATGAGTGTGGTGTGCTGGTGCAAAGCTTTGACTTACTTTTTCATCTGGTAGTAGCCCTTCTTCACGGTCCCAAAGTTCCCAGAGCCCAGCTCCTTTTCCTCCAAGGTCAGCAGCTTCCGGTCCAGATAGACCTCTTTGGGCCTGATCTCCTCGGGATCTGCATAGGGGCTTTCGTAGACCTCGGTGTCCATGGGCAGGGCTTCTCTCTGGGCTTCTGCAATTCAGTCAAGAAAGGCACAACCCTGGGGCTGGATCTCCTGTGAAACTGCCATCATCCCCCTACTCCTACCTCCTGGGATCGGAGCTTGCCTTTCAAGACCTTGGTTACCTTGGGCAATTGTGGGGCCTGTGAGCACCCAAGGCACAGTCATGTCTCCCAGCTGGGAGCAGCGTAGGAAAAAGCCCCTTATCCCTGTTGTACTTGACCCCTGTTCTCGCACTCATGTGCATCAGGAAAGGGTCTTCTGGCCAGAGGCAAAGTCAGATAGGGCCCTCCTAATGGGCCGTGGTGGCTTTACACTATGTCTGAAAATTCTGAGCCTCTTTCATTGAGAGGTGGAGTCTATGTCACCTCCCCTCACTGGCTTTTGTAATCATGTCAACCAATACAGTGTATCAGAAGTGATGTTTGTGATATACTCAGGTGAGGTCCTAAAAGGCCACACAACTTCTGGCTGGGTGGCTGGAAATGTGACTCTTGAAGCTTCAGATACTATGCAATTGTCCAACTGCCCTGACCCCTTCTATGCTGTGGAATGTTCCAGCCAGCCCAGGGGGAGAGACCAGATGGAGAGCCTCCAAGGCTCCACAGAGACAGGGAGATATTGGCCGGCCCCCAGAGCCCTGGCCCAGTCTCACCATGGCCTCCACCCCTGCTGGCCCAGCTCCACCCCCAATCTGCCTGCAAGAGGCCTCAAGCCACCACCGCCCAGCTCAGCCTCGCCCAGATTCCTAACTTGCATGAGACAATTAAATGATTGTTGTTGATTTCAGCTACTAAGTTTGGGGGAGGGTTTTTGGTAGCATTAAACAGACCAAGTTCACCAATTAAAAAAAACCAGGGGCCACCTAGAGAACCTAAGAAGGTCATTCAGAGGCCCCAGTCTAGTAGAGGCCTATTGAGTTCGAGGGGGTGTCTTCCTGAACCCGATCCTCTCCTGGCCTCACAGAATCACTATAATTCTCTGAACATGTCTAGAATTCCAACATCTCAGACATGCGTTCAGTTTTTACCAGCCATCCATTACTGCACCTCCTACTGAAACTTATTCTCGGACACGGACGTCTTTCCAAGAACAGGATCTTAGAAATGGAAACGTTGAGTGGTATCAGTTATTATTGCAAGAGGTGAGAAATTCTGAAGCAGCAGGATTGAAGGATATTTTCAACGTGGCCAATTTATTGTGAGGGAAGCCGTACAGACCATTTCATCCAACAGACACCACTGCTCACAGACACGTGGCATCTGCCACGTGCCACCAGATGACAGGGTCTGCTAAGCACCGCTACGTTGCAGCTGCTGACCACGGGGTGAGCCTGCCCTGCAATCTACAAGGGACTGTGGGAAGCATCTCTGCACTGGGAGCTCCCAGGGACTAAAGGTGCATGTCTCACCTCTTTCATTGGGCCAGGGTCCTCGGTCTGGCTCGTAAGGGTTGAACGTCACCGAACTCTCTGGCCGGTTCCCTTGCGATGAGGAGCTCTGAGGCACACAAATGATAACAGCTCACTCTCCCTCACAGATAACACTGTTGAGCTGATCTGTGTAATTATTTTTATTTTCAAACAATCACATTTTAACTTAAGCAGGGAAGACAAAGGAAGGAACTAGGAAAAGAGACAGGAAAACGACAACAACTTGGCTTATCTCATTCTTCGGGCAACTGCTGGGATGCTGTGAGGGTTAAATAAAGCTCATGCTCCCACGGAAGGGGCCTGCAGGGGCCCCAGGGGGTGTTGTAAGAGAATTCACCAGAACTGTTGGGGTGGAATTCCCTCCTACTTACACACCCTTTTAAATCCTACTTCCACTTGCTAAAAGATTCGTTTACCTCTTCGGATTTGTTTTCCTCCATTAACTCTTTAACTTTATAGTATACAGAAGTTATTTAAAAGGAAACATTAAATAGCCACCAGCTGCTTCCACCCACTCCCCAACTCCAAAGCATCTATGACTTCCTAGTATCCTCCTGTATCAGTAGCGTTCGTGGAGATCTAGCGGCATTTGGGTAGATGCCTGAGGGTAGCACTGGTCAGTAAGCTGAGGTCCCAAGAGGAAGCGGCTGCCAGCAGCCCAGGTCCAGCACCCAACGCTATCCATCAGCATCATGGTCGTGGACACTGTGAGAAGGCAAAGCCTCTTTTTGCTAACCTGAAGGAAGTAATTCTTCCTTGTACCCACAGCAGGTAACTGAAACATCGAAACAAAGCCTTACTGGCCATTATCAATGGCAACCTTCCCTATTATTTATTTGATTTGCATCAATTTGCAGCATGAAATAACAGGGGGAAATACATTGTTATATTCCTATATACTTTCCCTTCTGAAAGTTTTATATATCCATTTCCCTTAGCAGTGCCCAAACACTGGCCGCGAAGGAATGAGATACTGCCAGATTTTGGAGAAATGTAAAGAAACAGAGACAGTAAGCTTAATTTTACACAGTCACTTATCTCCCAGCACACTGAATCTTCCCTTGCCTTCCTGATATCCCAAGCCTGGGAACCAAAAGTACAGTAACAAAGTCACAAGGCATCACTGCTGCCACTTGGCCAGTTGTCTCCAAAACCTTCTTCCTGCTGCCTACCCAGGTCTACAGAACCACTGCTCACTGAGGCAAAGGCCCTTCTGACAGGTTTATGTGTCAGTGGGATGTCATGGAATCCATTTTCGGATGACTATCTCAGCAGTCTTATCAAAGAGAAGTAGCTATGATATATCAAGAATGAAAACAGAATATAAGTTACAGGGGGCATAGTCATTTATTCACTGCATTAGAGCTTGCTACCAATTTGGTTCCCTCCATCCACCACTGGCGCTAAATACAAATGTGTTCAACACGTGCTGAACGAATGAATGAATGAATGGAGAGACCCTTCATACTGGGAGACGTGAAGTGTAAACTAATTAAAGTGATTTAAAAGTGAGTTCTCTCTCAAGTTCTTATATTAACAAAGGATAGGTGTGGATAATTCCAAATGACAATATACTGCTTTCAAAAATTTACATATAATTACAAGGTTATCAGATGTGTTGTGAGCTCACTTCTCAGTTATAAAATAATTACCCTGTCTCAACAGAACTGTCCTAGGAGAAACTAGGTAATTCCCAAGGCTTGCCAACCTCCTGCTCTGCTCACTTCCCTCTGGCGATCAACCTCCAACACGAAAAAGTTTTCAAATTTTTTAAAAAGGTCTCTTTTAGGTTCACATTGACTACCATTTCAGCTTCTCTGATTTCCCTTGAGGTAGGAAGGTTCTGAATCCAAAGAGACAAAACCTTCGAGACCCCAGGACCAACTGTCGTGAACAAAGAGAGGGCACCAATACCCCTGTGCTTGACCAGAAGACCTCCCAGCCTTTGCCTACTTAGGGATGTATCATGGGGCTGCAGCATCTCCACCCTGATGGAATGTTCTCCAGAGCAAGCGGACTTCGTAAAGGCTCTTGCAATTAAACCAAAATATAATTACCTGCCATACGAATCCCGTGGAGGAGAATTTAAAAACAGAGGTGGGGGTGTAAAAAGTACTGAAAAGGATGCTAGGGCCTGAGGCGTACGAGTCAGTGCACACAGTTTGCCTAAAGCCCTGGATAGAGGGATGCATACTCCGAATGGCTGTGTGGTGCCCGCCCCTTGTCTATCTTGGCTATGGATAAGGAAGCAGATTGGGGGGTCTCCTTTGGAAGGTTGGGCCCCATCTTTTAAGCCGAAGTGGCTCAGGGCTTCATTTCAACGCTACCCACACGGACCACCATTTGATTACCAGCCTCTGCAGCCTGAGCCCTGAGTTTCCCTCAATTACCGTATCAGATCTCTGCCCGGACCCCTCGGCCCTCCCTGCCCTGACTGGGACAGAGGATGGAACTACACGTGAGAGACTGTTCTTTGGAGGAAATGGGAGGTTTTCTGCTCTGTCTGTTAAAAGGGTAGTAATGACTGTATGAACATGAAGATACAAAATACGAGTTTCATCTTTCCCAAAGTACTCGACGAATATGCCATTCGGTAAAACAACAACAAAACCCCTCTGGAATCAAATGCTTAGTTGAAAAGAAGAACTTGAGGACTTTGTAAAGAACGAGCTCTAAGGAAAAATGATAAATTATCAAAGTATTGTTAATACTTAGAATTTAAAGAAATTTTAATTTAATGAAAAACGTATCGCTGGTCCAGTTTGCTGATCCAGTCTGTCATTTGCCATTATTCTTTCTTCTTTGTATTTGATAATTTATTCTGCCGTAATCAATAGCATTCCCTTTTCTACATACAGAACAAGGTGTAAATGAAATGCTGACTGTTGCTTTTCTCTCCATTTTTGCTATTTGCAACAGAAGTCAAAGCTGTAGGACACCACTAGATGGCACTAGCTACCCTAGCTTTCTACCTTCCAAAGAGCAATTTCTGATTTTTCTTTAAGTTTTGTAAATTCAGGTAAAAACAGATCACAGCAATAAAAAGAATATTTGTTTAGGTTATAGATTATGATCCATGATCTCTTATTGGTCAGGCTTAACTGCAAGTAGAAAATATATTTGACAAATACTCTTTCGGTGCCCGTTTTTAAGAAGCGCAGATTCAGAAGTGAACAAAAGAGAGAAAAAACATTGCTGTTGTGGAGCTGTAGGCTAATTCAGCGTTTCCTGACTGGGGAATAGTGCTAGGTGTTCTGATGGCTATGTAAAGACTTTAATTTTTAGACTTCTTAAAAGACATTTTCAAATCAGGCGACAGCACTAATAAAGATGACAATATACTTGCCACAACTGAAGTGACAAAAAGAGGCAGCAGGCTTCAGAAATATTGGCTGCCCCAACCAGACACAGTTCTGGTCTCTGGTGGAATGACTGTGGTCTCACTGGGGACCAAGGTTCCACAGGTGAAGGAAGACTCTCCTTGGCCACGGCACGAGATACTCTTAGGTTTGCTTCAGATCTATGAAAATAAATACTTCACCTTCATAATTAATTTTCCCTCATCTTAGAGGCACAGATCTAAAATCTGACCCTTTATAATCATGTGAAAACATTTTCTCAAGGGTCTGGTCCATTGCTTCCATGTTACCAAGTAAACAGGTATGATTTAAAGAACTTCTTTCTCTCTTTCAGCTGAACCCTAGTGAATGATGTATTAAAATGTCTAAAAATATTCTAACCAGCAATGTACGTGTTGGAGTAAAACATGAAAAATGGGTTTTAATTTGAAATTCTGGAACACTTTTCCACAGCAAAGATAAATGTGAATGCGTTGTCTGATCTTAGAGACCGTGCCTCTGAACTGTGAAACAGAAGCACAGTCTTAAGGCTGCTTGTTGTTCAAACTCTGCCAGTCATCCTTAACAGAAGGATGGGTTTATGCACTTGAAGCAGCAAAGAAAAATATTCCCATGCTGATAATCGGAGGAATTTTATTCATGTAAGGACTACCGGTCCTTAGAGTAAGTGATGGCAGGGGGCAAGGAGAGGGTGAATTATACCTGTATTTTTCAGTTAAATTCATTTATATTTTTAAGTGTTAAAATGTACTAATCTCTAAAGAAAAGAAAAATACACCTGCCCTTAAGTTTTTTATTATGGAATTTCAAATTATCTGGTTAATAATATTCTGCAAATCAAAACATGCTTGTTATTAACTACCTATATGTAGAGTTAATTCAAGTTCTAACACGTCCATTTTGTGCCTGAATTATTAAAAACAACTATTCATACTGACCAAATTAACAAATTCAAGAAAGCTATTTACACCTTAGCTGCACAGATGGAATATTTGACATATAATTCCCACAAGTCTTTTCTCACACCTGGTTAAATAATGGAAAATTCCCCTTCTATCTGTGAAAACGTAAGTATTAGTTTTCCTAAAATATTTCTGGTGGGCAATTAAAATACCTTTAATCCACTGCTTAAATCACACAATCCTTCTCTTTATCAATTAACTACTGATATTTTTGGCATTTATGAAAATTCAATGCATACTTCAAAGTTGCTATAAATTTAGAAAGACAACAGTCCTCTTTTAGCCAGAAAAGTATTTCCACAGTATTAATCAGATTAGTTTCTAATATTTAATTATCCTTCAAAATTGACTATATAATTTAGGAGGGATAAATTTTAAAAGGCACAGCAGGGTTTACAATGAAGAGTGGGTCTCCTTGACACTCTGTTTCCTACTCCCAAGGCAACCAGTGTTATCAGTATTTTCTATATTCTAGAACATTCTACACTATATCAGCACATATATATGTGCATGACTTTGTTTTCTTCCATTAACACTGTATTTTGGAAACAATTCTAGATCTCAGCTACCCATCATAGTATGAATTCTGTTGTAGCTGATTTCATGTATTTCTCATTGGTTGACTTTTAAATTATTTCCAGATCTTGTCAATGATACAATGTTAGAATAAACACTTTCATATATACATAATTACACATAAATGCAAGAATATCTGTATGATAAATACCTAGAAACAAAATTACAGTTAAGAGGGTCTATGTGCTCTCAATTTTGATGGATGCTGTGAAACTGCCTTTCTTAGAGATTGTACCATTTCACACTTCTCCAATAAAGTACAGCTGTGCTTACTCACCACCCTTGTTGTGTGGTGTCACCAAGCTTGTTTACTGGGATCAGTTTCACAGGGAGCACCACAGGTTTAACCTGCATTTCTCTTCCATGAAATGGAACAGCTTTTCCTATGTTTAAGAGCTATTTTTATTTGCTTTGCTATAAACTATCCTCTGCGCATTAACCTGTCAGATAGGTAAAACTTTTATTGATTTATAGAAACACCTTATATATTAAAGATATAGAAACTCCTTAATATAATATAGAAACTCCTTAATATTAAAGATATGAACCTTATATATGTATCATCATTACTAATACTTATTCCAAGTTTATTACGTTTCTTTTGATGATGTTATTCTTATCCATGCATATTTTATTTTTAGGTAGTCTCACTGATATTTTCTTCAACTTTCTTTAGACGTGTTCTTCTTTAATTTAAAGATCTACTAAGACTTATTTTATGGATATTTCTTTAGTCACTGTGGGTGACCCGAGTGGGCTTCAGCCTGCTTGGGACAAGGACATGCATGGGAGTGGGGCCGGTCTCCTCACAGTGCTGGGTTACTGTTTCCTGGGGTGCTGGCATTTTAATGTGTCAACCTGGCTAGCCTGAACGATATTCCTGTGTTATCGTTCAAGTTCAAACTGTGATCTTGGTACTGCTGTGGAGCGACTTTGCAGAGGTAATTAAAACCCTTAATTAGTTGATTTAATTTAGGGAGATTATTCTGGGTGGGCCTGGCTTTATCAGTGGAGAGTCCTTAGAAGAGTTTGAGGCTTTCCTAAGAGAGAGAGGGCACCAAGGAGGTGTGGTGCCTGACCCTTGGCTGTGGATGACAGCTTTGGCCTTCCCCAAATGGTTCCACCCTGCTCATCCTCCCTTCCTGATGACCTGCCCTATGGACTTTGAATTTACCCCTACAGTTGTGTAAGGCAAGTCCTAGTGGTAAGTCTGTATACGTGGGTGTGTGTGTGTGTACATGTGTGTATGTATAAATATGTACATGTGTGTGTTATGTATGTATCTATATGTGTGTGTGTGTATGTGAGTGTGCTGTGTGTGTTTCATGCATAAATCTCTGACTGGTCACGCTCTCCTGGCTGAGCCCTGAATGATGCCCTTGGAAACCACAGAATTAAAAGTGGAATGCGGTATCTGCTCTGTCTGCAGTGAAACTGCTCATCTCTGGGACTGTACATGCATGGGCTGTGCATAGGTACACTGGCCTTGGGCCGCCATAAAGAGTGTGATAAATAAACAAGCTGTGGAAGCCAGGGCTGTGGCCCATGTCCACGGGGGCTCCTCCACGGCTGCCAGGCAGATCTCTCATGTGGAGGGGCCAAGAAAGCCAGGCGATCGAAAGCTTCTGGGCCCGCCTGCTGACGGAGCACCGTGCATGGGCAACTCAGTGTCCCTCCCTGAGTTGTTCTACGAAGCTCTGTCAATGCAGTGTTTGATTAGGACTCTTGAAAAGATGACTCATGACTGGAAAGCACCCTGAACCAGAACACATTTTGAATCATCTCAGTTGATGGGGTACTATCTGGCCTATTGCCCCCAGCCTATGGTCCTGTGAGATAGCATCCTACAACTAGGTGAGCTCTCTCCAAGGAGAAGGGGTGAACGCCGACTGGAGTCGAGGACCAGGTGGGCCAGAAGGTGGCAGCTGTGGACAGTTTCGCCTTGGATCATGGGGAATGCTGATTCTTCAAGGTCAAAGCCTCAATCACCTACTGGCCCAAGTGGCTGAAAACAAACACCAGGTCGTGGGGCAAAAGGGACACCGACATAGAGCATGTATTGCCTTAACAACCTGGTCCCCAACTCCTAACATGCCACCCTGGCATGGGCAGCCCTCACTGTCACCCCCCAAAAGGGGTGCCCCCTCATGGCTGATGTTCCCCACGAGCTGGTCCACACTGACTGGGAATGTGACATCAAAACAGGTAGTTAGTCCATTCAGGTTTATCACATAACTTTTCCCCTCAAACACCATACTAAACCCACTTCTCTGTTCTGTAGTAAACAAGATTGAGAACATCTAGAATATGACTGCCCACTTGGAAAGAAAATCTTGGGGCTTTTATACTTTTTACCTCTGTTGTTTCTAATAAGTACTTGAGGCAATCTGCTTCACGAGCTGACGCTAAAGGTTTGGAAAAATACCAACTGATATGAAAATGCAAAGAATTATTAATAAAATAATCAATTTTAAACCACAATGATAAAAGTAAAAAATTTTTAAAAAAGCAATCCATATACATATTATAAATATTTTTTTTTGAGGGAGGTGACTCATTATAAATAAGTCATTAAAAAAGAACTTATTATTTCCCTCATAATTCAATCATATAGCAAACTTTGAAAACGCATTATATGTCAGCTTCCCGGTCTCATAAATAAAAAGTGTTTCTAATCCTCAAATTCCACCTTGTCTTTATATATGTCATATTTAAAGTTCTGTGTTGGAACTCTGCAGCCACAAGGAAGTTCCTGTGGCACTTGATACTTACAAAATCAAATGGCCTAGTATAGTCACTGGGCAGGACCCACGCAACCTTGGCTGTTCCTTCCACCAGCATGCAATTTATCTAGTCAATGACCATAATGCTGCAGCGTGTGATTCCGGCTTGCTTTGCTTTCAAAAGAGTTTCCCATAAGAGAATTCCCTCCCACTTACTACATCGGCCGAGATGACTTCCAAGCGCACATTTTAGCAGAGAGCGCGCGCTCACGGGGATGGACTCTGCAGCAAAGGGACTCGGACCCACATGGAAAGCACAGTGACTACGGGGCATGGGCTGCCCATGAGGGCTACACACGGCGGGGACGTGAGACCAGAGCAGCAGGGGGTTTCAGCAGCAGTGCACGGAGGGGCAGCCACGGGGCAGAGCGTGGGTGCTGACTGCGGGTCTGTCCTACCACTCAGTCAGGGACAGCAAGCAGGGGACACTTTAGCACCTTTCTGTGGCCAGGCTTTGGGAAGGAGTATGATTTGATTCTTGAGATTATTCCACCCGCTGACCAAGTCTAGAAACCATAATGGCAAAGAGGAACAGTAAATGTTTCAGAAAACAAACACAGGCAACCTGACATGACGTTATTTTAACTTGTTCCGTAATTAATACTAACCCCCCCTCCCCCAGATTCTGTTGATGAGATGCACTAGGGACAACACTTGATCATTAGAAAGGCTTTGGGAAAAGCCAATCACATGAGCAGAAGGACCTGGAAAAATATTTTGGCAGTATTTTTCATGGAGGGCTATACAATTTGAGCTCTTACATTAAATAGCCCATGTATCATATACAATTATTAAGTCACAAACTCAAGACAAATAAATCATCCCAAAGAAGCTAATTCTGCCTGCCCAATTTTGTTACTTCTTCTGGGTGCTGGTTCCATGATGTCTGTGGAAATTCACTGAGTTGGATCCTTAGGGAACATGCATTTTTTTTCCTATGTGTTTCTCACTACTCAATAAAAAGTTTTTCCAAAATGTCCAACTCCTTGAAGCCTTTAGGTGATGCATGGCTAAACAGAGGGCTTGATATTCTTTTAAGAGTACTCAGCTCTAAGCCCTCATGCCTCTCAGAGGAAAATGGACCTGTCTCATGGCAGGTACAAACTTAAAGTTGTACTTGCCAGGCCCATGAGCCATAAAAACAGTAAAACAAAATGATGACTCCATAAAGGTGCTGTATTTTAGAGGTAGATCTCAAACTTCACCAGTATTTTAGCAAATTCCAGGTCCCCCAATCTGGGAACAAGGGCTGTGCCTGGAAAGCCTGCCTGGTTCAGCGTAGTTAGAGCTTCTGAGCAAGTCAACAGCCCTACTGTGGGTGGAGTGTGCATACCGTGTTCTGCAGATTTCAAGGGTTAACAGGCAGAAAGTGAGATATAGAGTGCACAGCTCATGACCGGGGAATCTTCATACCTCACAGATGGCATTAAAGGGCATCAAAGGTCCATAGTGAGGTCCCCCTCAAAGTAGCAGGACAACATTCCTGCTTGGAATCTAAATCTGTGTGTCAACTAATAACAGTCTAGAGAGGGGAGAGAGCTGGGATTCTCTCTCTTTGGGGGCATCAGACATGCGTTGGGCAAACCCACATGGAGAAGTGTGGACAGGCCACATTCTCACCTCCCATTGACCTGGAGGGGGAGGTGGGTTCTGGCCAAACTCCTGACTCTATCCTTCTCTAGAGGCATCTCTCATGTGATGGCACCAAGCACCCCCATCCCAAGCCTTCCTCCACCAAGCACCCAAAGCAGCTCTCCTGGAAAGGGTTACTTTTCTGATAACAATGTCTTGGTTGGTTTAGCCAAGAGTTGGGCAGTCAGTCTCTTATATACCCGGCTGGCTACCCCATCACGGGCGTGGTCATGTGGACCAAGCACACAGCTCCATGTGGATGGGCCAGGACTGAACCTAATCAACACGTTACCATTTCCCAAATCTGCCAGGAGGCATATTTCTGATTTAACATTGGGCTGCATCCTCATTTTGTATACTTTTAGAAAACAAAGGGATTTTAACCTACCAAAGAAGTTAACTGGGCTAGCTCAGAACTGAAATAAGCTGATTCTAGCTGACACCAGCAATCCTAGTTTATCAAGTATGATAAAAACAAATACCACTACTCCTATTACCTAAACATGCTTCTCACTGTGCTAATATACAACTATTTCACCTTTAATGGCATGGCTAAGTAACACTTACCGCAGGATGGGAACTTGGAAGTTGTGGACGGAAATTAATATTTCCTGGTCAGAAAGAACACGGACAATTACTGCTATGTCAGTGAAAACCAACTATTTACCACCCCTCCCCCCACTGCAGATCAATCAATGTGACTAAAATATTACTGCTTGAGGAGTAGATACATTTTATGCTTACATTTCTTGTTGTCCTCTCTCACTTTTCTTACATAAGCAATTAAAATGAATTTGTTTTTTAAAGGTAAAGCCATCAGCTATTTTTGATGAATGATATTTATAAAACTGGAGCAATCTGACATCATTTCAATCAATCAGTAAAAACAAAGCCTCATCCCATCTTGTTTGAATTTGCAACAGACCGAATCTAAAACAAGTCTGATTACTATCAACATCTTAAAAGAGTGAGACTCCAATGTCTTGGCTACTCACCAGCTTGCCCACCAATTTTTTGACATGGAACTGTAAGAACTCTTAACAAACCATCTGACTTATAAGAATAATGCTCGACGAGCTGAAAAAGAAGAAAGTAAGGATGTGTAATAAATAATGGAGGCAGAAAATGGAGAAGTCCTGACCTGGAGCAGCTGACTCCCCCTTTAGGACTTTAAAAGTGACACTATCGAATGTAAAATAGATAGCTAGTGGGAAACTGCTGCATAACACAGAGAGATCAACTCGATCATGGGTGATGACTTAGAGGGGTGAGATAGGGAGGGTGGGAAGGAGTTGTGGGAGGGAGGGGATATGGTGATATATGTATAAATACAGCAGATTCACTTTGCTGTACAGCAGAAACTGGCACAACAGTGTAAAGCAATTATATTCCAATAAAGAGCTTAAAAAGAAGTGATTCAAGGACAGCTCTTAGCAACAAAAGATGTTTCCTTGGTGGTCTTCCTGATCCCTCCCCAGCCTCTCTCCTGCCACCCTCAGACTTCTGGACAGAAATCCACATGCCACCTTCCCTTTTGGACTCTGCTCTTGGGTCACCCTCTTTCTATTTTCTTTTCTTTTTTTTTTTTTTTTTTTGGTTCTGAAAATTAGTTCTTTATTTTGATACAAAAAATAAACCCTTCAACCTGTAAAGAATATCACTTATTTTCATATTATTGTAAAGCAAACTTGCAGGATAGGAACATCTGCTACCAGCTCCAAGGATGTCACCTATACTTTATAAAAAAAAGTCATTGCTACTTGGATTCAAACAAACAACAATATGGAAGAAGGAGTAGCTAATTATCTTCATCACCTGATTTTTCTATAAGTTTACTAAATCATCACTGGAAAAGCTAGTAGTTGGGATATCACATAATTATGCCAGAATTCGGTAACAGTGGTGAAACCAGACAAATTATAAAAACATGACCTTTTATTGCCCTTCTCTATTGTTTCTGGAGTTACAAGGGCTCTACTTTACACCCCCATGGGCCAGCAGTAGGCTTGAGTTACAATGTGTAGATTCCTTTCAGTTATAGTTGCAAAAGAAGTCTTTAAATTCTTGAGGGTTTGACACGTCTTGGAAAGAAGTAAGCTAGAAGGCAGACTGCTGATCTGCATTTGCTTAGATGGAATCTTTCTTTCTTCTTTTTTGGGGGGCAGGGTAGCAAGTTGCATTTATTTGTTTATATTCTCCTATATCCATGTGATAACAATTCAGCACACTAACTTTCATTCATTTACTCAGTCATTCAACAAACATCCTGCTGTGTGCTAGGCCCTGGGATGGGACAAAACGTAAACTATGGTGAATGAGACACATTTCCTGCTGCTAAGGTACTGACTTTCTTGGTGGAGAGAAATATAAATGAATAATGTAAAGTGATCAATGCTGTAATAGTGCTGTGGGCAAAGGCTCTGGAGGCACCAAATAATTCAGCCCCAAAATTTCAGAGATAAGACATTACAACACAGGTGACATAAGAGGTGGGACATGCGGAAAGCTGAGCCTTTGGCAAATGGCCTCATGTTGACGGAACATGGACAGCCTTGGCTAACGGCTCCCAGAAAACTATGACTCATGCTGTCTGATTTCTACACGAAAAAAATAAATGAATGGTGAGTAGATTTATTTATCTCTAATCAAGATTATGCAATAGAAAGACAGTCTTAGTTTTCATGTTTTCTTTTCTCATCTAGATATTTCCTCTTCAGACAAGCTAAAATCCTCCTGATATTTCTTTCTTATCTGTTTATTGGTACCTTTTCCAGTTAAGGACTTCTTGCTCCTGAATCTTTCATCCTCTGAAAACTTAGGTATTTGGGTGGATGTTTATTGAATGAATATATTTTATCCTTCCAGGGAGCATTCTCTTTTTAAAGTTTTATTTTATCGTGGAAAGAACACAACATGAGATCCATCCTCTTAATACATGTTTCAATCTGACCAGCCCTAACACACTACTGAAATGGACATCAAAGCTCTCTCTGTTCTGTTAAATGCAATTGTGTATTCTAAGTCTAATAGTATTGAGGTCCCTACAACAGCGGAAATATCCCATCCATCTCTCCAATGTCGTTCAATTATCTCCTTACATGCTTATGTTTTCAGACAATCTACCCCACAAGGGTGTCTGGGAGGTGGGCATACACGTAAGGATTTCCCTCTTGGGCCGGGGTCTGCAAACTTTTCCTGTAAAGGGCCAGATAGACATATTTTAGGCTTTTTCACTCCACATGCCATCTCTGGCACAGAGTTCTTTACTTACTTTTTTAAAAACAACCTTTAAAGTACAAAGGCGAAATACTCTTTCAAAACGATAGCATTAAAATAAAGCAAAGTCTGTGGTCGATAAGGAGCTACGTGCCAACGCGCCAGAAACCAAAAGGCAATGTCAGCGTTATGACTCATACGAACAAACGTTAAAATACCCAGCACTCAAAAAAGAAGATTTTTTTCCCCAACTACAGTATTAGGAAACAAAATACATCATGTAGTGGTTACTCTAAGTGCTTTAAAGGAAATGGGGAACCCTGATCTCAGTTTTTAAAAAAAGACAAGGTTTTGAGACGGGTGCTTTCCTGCTGTTACCACACGTGAGGTTCCTGGCGGGGCCTGGTGTGGACATCTGAACCCATCTCTGATGACATCCTGCACCTACAAAAGCTCAACGTAGCTGTTGCTCTTGGGGTGGCAGAGTCCCTTGGTTTTCTCCACCTCTGGACCCACTACAGTTTACAGAACACTTTGCCATTTCCTCACGGAGCTGTGATGCAGGATGAAACCACGTCGTTTGTGCCCAATGGAAAGCAGGGATGAACATCAGTTTAGGGCTCATTAGTGCCTAAGGAACTCCCAAATTATGCTCTGTTTTGGGGTTTACTACCAGGTGGGTCAAGAAGAACCCCTTTTTTAGACCAGGGCTGAACAATCCTATGTAATTGGTGGTCTGAAGCGCATGAAATGCTGACTGCTAGTTTGCCTTAATTTTGCAGCAAGATTCATCTTGCAGCGAGAACGGCACCTGACATTTTATATTAAATTTGGCCTCTCACAACTCAAAGAACAGTCTGATCATCCACCTCTAGGCCTCCCTTCCTAGCCATCTACACCTTTCTTTCGTGTGTCTTTGTCTGAAAGGCTGCTCTGACTTCCAGGTACAACGTCTTAGAAAGAAATGTCTCTAGTGCGCCAATGCAGGGTCTCCTGTAAAGCAAGCACAGTCCTGAGTTGGTACCACCCCCTGGTGCCGAGAGCTGAAGGGCCCCGGACAAGCTATGGGAGCCTCTGTCACCTAACATGGTGACCCTAGACCAGTGTGTCCAGGAACCTGGAGGCTGCAAAGCAGACTCTGATCGGGTAGGTCTCGGCAAGGAGCCAGGTCTTCTAAAAAGGTCCAGGGACCAGTTCCCCTCTTTTCTGAGGATGACATGTACCTGCCAGAGTGTGTCGAAATTCTTCCCACCGGGGATGGAGAGCTTCCCCGTTTTGTCCTTATCGATGCGGTAGTGCAGCACCTTCCCGTCGTGCAGCAGGCACAGGGCGTAAGACCCGTTGTCCCTGGACCTGATCCTGGAAGAGAGGAGACAGCGTATCACCATCACTCCTACCACCCGGTGGGGAGGAGCGCCCTGGGCGGGCAGCCTGCAGCAGCGTCCCAACCTCGGGGTCAAGGGCTTTGTACCCAGGAAGGCCCAGCCTACGGCTCAGTGACACCACAAGCTCCAGACAAGGAAATGCTTGGTTGGGGATGGGCTACAGCCAAGCCCAGTGGGCCGGGGAGTGCTGGGTGGGCATCAGGAGAGGCCTGGGCTCTGGGGCCAAGTCCTCCATTCACGTGGAACAGCAACGTCGCTCGGGGCACCAGCACGTGGGGCCCAGAGCAGCCCGGAGCTGGGGGGGCGGGGTCTGTGGAGCCCTCCGCACTCACCTCCTCTCCTCAGTGAGGTCTGTGTTTGGGTCAGATTCCAGTCTGTGCAGCTGCCCTGCCCAGCCCAGTGTGGGTGTGGGGGTGCGTGTTTGGAGGGCATTTTAACTAGGAACCTTCTGGACCCCAGATAGAGGTGGGTGACAGCTTCTACACCCAAGGGCCCTCTCCTCTCTCTCAAGCTTGCTCTCCCTTTTGCAGGGAGGAGAGGGCAGGACTGGGATTTAAAATCCTCCATGTGATATTGTCAGATGACATCACCAGGAGAAGAAAATGCCCTCCACTGTGGGGCAGGGACCAGCAAGCAGAACCAGGGCTGCGCTGGCTGTGCTGACCTCCCAGGCTCTGCCTCCTGGTCCCAGCAGGTGCTCCTTGGTGCCACCCCACTCCCTCATCTGAGAAATGAGACTTGTGAATCTGAAACAGAGGGACACCCACTGCAATGTAGGGGGACCTGCTCCCCATGGGGAAGGCCTGCAGGACTTGGGGAGGGTGCAGTCCAGATGCAGGCTGCAAAGGCACGAAATGCAGGTGAACCCCCTCCCCCAAATGAAATCCTTAGTCATCACCATCCTCAGCCCATCTTCCCCTCAGCAACTCAAGCCCTTGGGATCACAAGATCTAAGAGAGGGTGAGTCACTGAGGTCCCAGAAGGTCCCAGAAAGCCTCTCTGGCCTTGGTGTTTTCTAAAATGAGGAAACTGAGGTCCCCAAATATTAAGCAAAGTGCCCAATGCACTGTATTTTGGGAAGAGTTCAAATGTGCCAAGCTGCCGTGGGATTTCCATGTTGTGGGGATATTTCTGGTGCCTCCTCTTGGTTGTAAGAGGCCACATGCATGAGATGGGCTTTGGAAACTGACATGGTCAGTTTCCCTGGCTTTGTAGGTTCATCTCAAAAAGCTAGCCCAGGACTTGAGCGCTGAGCTGTGTGGTGAGGGGTTGGAACCTTGCTTTTAAAATAAGTTTCTTTCAAGTCGTGCTTGGCCGTGCACGATGAACGAGTTCCCTCCATGCCCCAGTGCTCAGGGCAGCTGGTATGGGTGGTGGGACACACCCAGACCCCCTCGGCCTCGGCAGGAGCCACTTCTGAAAGCTTCTGCACTGTGAAAACAACCCTACCTCCCAACCCAACCAGGTCACCCGCGTTCCCTTTCACGGTCACACGACCCATCAAGGCCAGTTGGTTGCTGTCGAACCGAAAAACAACCACACAGTAAAGGAAAAACATATTTTTATATGAGGAAGGACTGAATCTATCTTATAGGGAAGCTATTTTAATAATGTGGATCTATGCACACCTGCTTTGTTTATTTTATAAGCATCAGTGGCAAACAAATAGGATAGTTTGGAGGTCCAAAGAATTGTGCAAATTCTTAACATGAAGCATTAAGAATTTATGCATTTTCATATGAAAGGTAACCCTGGGACAATGATGTCCACAGGCCATTCTAAAATACCACTCTCTTTGATTTAAGGTCCTTTGCATCTTGGCTTCAGCATCCTGGAAACAATTAACTGCATCTGAACTTCGGTTTTCTGAATCCACGTCCAATGCCCACCATTCCACCCTGCCTTATGCCCTGATGGATCTTTTGTTGTTAAAACTGAGATGGAGGATCACAGAACGCCCAGGGAGATGGTGCAACCACCTCATTAGAAATGGGGAAATGCAAATTACGACCACAGTGGAAATACCATCACACAACCCTTCAGACTGGCAAAAATTAAAAAGACCAAAAATACTAAACATTGCTGAGAATGAGGGCAATAGGCACCCTCGTACACTGCCAGTGGGAACACGAACTGGTTCAATCATTTTGGAAAACAACTTGCAATTCTCTACTGAAATTGAACCTGTTTATCCCCTGTGAGTCAGCAACATGCTCTAAGATACACAAAATGTGTGCATGGCGTGCCTGTAAAGTGTGTGGGGATGATTCTAACAGCTTCATCTGTGAGTATCAAAAACTGTAAGCAACCTAAGCGTCCGCGGAGTGCAGAGTGAGTAGGTCCGTCGTGGGGTACTCACACCACGGAATGTCACAGGATAAAACAAACAGCGGCTGTGATATAAAGCACAGAGGCCTCACTCCAGCATGAAACGAACCCCGTGACTCCACAAGCATGAAGTCCCCAGACAGGCAAATGCGAACAGTTTTGTTGAGAGATGCACACCTAGGTTGTAGGTGGTCAACTAGAAAGGAAAAAGAAGGAAAAAGCCAGGGCCTGCTGGACACGAGGGTGCAGACGTGGTGTCCTCTAAGGGGTGGGGTGTGAGTGAGGGCCTTCTGCGATGTTGCTTGCGTTTTCGTTCTTGACGCCGGTGGTGTTTGCCTTATACGTATCCATTAAGCTGCACATATAGAGTGATGCACTCTCATGTGTGTTTAATATTTCATAAGAAAGACAGCATTGAAAGAGCGCTGGTGCAAGGCAGAAAGAGAGCATCTCTTGCTTCTGGGCAGTGATTTCTGCAAAGGCACACGCTTCCCTGAGGTTCCCCAGGAGAGGAGGTCCCGGAGGAGTTTCTCTCCCAGAGCTCCAGCCAGGCAGCCTGTGTCAGCTCCCGGGATGCCAGTGGTGACAGCTCTCCGGTGAGCACAGCCTAAGGACCGGCAGGCACAGGGACAGGCCCTGGACACGCAGCCTAAGCAGCCCCCGAGGCAGCTGGCAGGAAATGAGGGCAGAGAAGGGAAACCCACAGGCCCAACATCTGTAGGAGGCAAAGACCAGAGGCTTGGTGACACTAACGGTCAGCAACTGTGAGGTGTCTGCTGGCTGCAGGCTGGTCCTGGGCTGGGCTATTTTTAATCTAACATACGGACTCTACTGCTTTGGAAGCTAAAGTAGCTCTTCCTCCTGGCCCCCTCCCTCTGCCCTGGGATACCTGCCAGGTTTGCCACGTGGACTCCCAAATTGGAAACAGCAAAGGCTAGTCTGGCAGCTTCTCTTGCGGTTGCTGGCTCCCACCCTTCAGGTCAACTGTCCTCAGGCATATTCCCAGGAGCCCCCGAATACTGTATTTTTTCCAAGTGAATTTCCTGGAAGAAGCAGGCTCACAACAGATTTGTGTTTTGCCATGATAGGGTGTGGGACTTCAGCACTTTGAACTGCAAAGTTGTCCTAACTGACCTTAAGATCGCCTTGAGGTCCTTGGTGAGAGGGCAGGAGAGCCACCTTGCCTCCGAGCGTAGACGGTCACAGGCTCTACCATGAGCAGGCCTTGCACCTCACAGACACAAAGCACTTGGCAAAGCTGAGGTGGGGAGCGTGTCCATTCTGCCAGGCACAGCCCGGAGGGGCTGAACCCCCTCTCCACCCCCTCCTATGCCCTCCTGGATCAAAGAAAACACGTGGTAATGATGCCCAGACACTGACGGGGGAGTGAGGATCCCGGAGGTGATGGGACCCTCAAGGTGACCCCCACCCACCAAGGTCTGGGGACACTGCATTGCGTTGCTGCAGACAGAACAGGACAGCACATCCTAGCCCACCAGGCATTCTTGTTGTCCTGCACGTTTTTTCCCATAGCAGAGCGGAGCATGGCTGGCTGGAGAGGAAGGAAGGCGCCTGGGATGAGCTGTGTGACTATGGCTGGGATGGGCTGTACAGAGAGAGATGGGGAGGGGCTCCCTTCCAGGGCTGATGCTGTACTGGGTGGTCAGATACTGCTGCATGGGGCCCAAAAGTGGTTTCTCGAGATGAGATGAGGAATGGGGAAAGATAGGATATGGGAGTGGCATTTCCAGTCATATGCTTGCCAGTATAATGCTGAGAGCACCCCCAGACTCAGGAGAGGTGCCAGCCCAAATGATCCACAGAAGACAAATGAAAATGCAACTTCTGGGTACTTCTGCCTTGCACTATAGCAAAAGTCAGGCACATGAGCATTCCATACATGCAATGAAATCAGGATCAGTATGGAACACAGGTCCACATGTCAGGCCACGCCAAGCTATTCTTTCACGCATCTGCCTTTTTAAAAGTTTTATCACAGATTCCCCTCTCTCCCTCTGCTCTAGTTCATGAGGTGAAATGAGGTCATGGTGCTTCTCCTCCAGCTTCATGGGGACCTTGATCAGACCAATGAAGTGATACTGACATCTGTCCACATCTCCCTTTAAACGTTTCACTTCAGACAGACAGGCCATGATCTTTATGTTGAGCTGTGGCTGCAGAACTGCACGTGTCGAATAAAACGGCACATTCTGATCCATGATGGCAGTACATAAGAGTGCTCACAGGACTCAGCTTTTATTGTGGCATCTGAGGGTCACACCATCTCATTCATCAATGAAGAAGAGGATGCTTTTTTCTAAACCCACAGATCGCTTTTGAAATTGAAGTGTATAACAAAAAGTAAGCTATACCTTGAGCAGGGAAAAATGAATGCCAAATAAGAGCAAAAAAAAAAAAAAATGTGAGTTTCACCTAAGGACAAATATCAGTGCTGCAGTGGACAGGGGGAGAGCATCCCGGGCCAGCAGAAGGTGGGCATCTGAACCTGAGATTTCCCCACTAAAGCAAGGAGGGTGAAGAAGAAGACCTCTTCAACTCTGAGGACAGCGTTCCCAGCATAGGACACTCAGGAGTCCCACAGACGAATGTCGATCAAATGTGAGCTCAAAAAGATCACCCGAAGCATAAGGAGGCAGGAGTTATGACAAAGAGGGCAGGGAGGGAAAGAGAAAGGAGAGACAGAGATTTATACACCCCTCAAGGACTTTCTGTATTAGAATCATCAGATACAGAATGTAAGCTAACTATACATGAAATGTTCAAAGAAACAAACAATGGAATACAAAAACTAGCAAGCAATAAGATACTCTCAGAACTGCACAGAACTATTTGAGAAATAACAAAAATAAATACAACTGCTAAAAAATTTTTTAAAAAATGTAATTGGTGGGAAAAAAAAAAACAAAACAATGGATGAGTTTAACAGTAGCTTAGATACAGATGAAGTGAAAATTAACAAACTGGAAGACAAACCCAAGAACATTACACAGAAAAGGCAATAGAAGATAAGAAAGAATACAGAGGATGAATTAAGAAGGTCTAACATATGTTTAACAGGAGCCTCTGAAGGAAGAAATGATAAGAAAGAAGGATAGTAATATTTGAAAAAAAAATAGATGAGTATTTTTCAGAACTGATGAAAGAAGAATCCATGGTTGGGAGGAAGCACAGATACAGGGCAACCATTGGCTTAGCTTTAAACATATTACCTTGCTCATCTCCATAGCAACTCAGTTAACACACTAGTTTCCCCTTTCTAACATTCAGTAAACTGAGGTCGGAGAGATGAATTAAGCTGTTTCAATCACAGAGCTATTAAGTGGCTGTCCTTGTCTGAACTTAAGTTTCTACAAATAGAAGCAGTTTCAAGGTAACCTCTGTCTCAGCCAGTCAAATAATGCAGTATTTGGGGTGTACTGCCAGAACATTTCCTACTGCACATATGGTTACAGACCCTTCAGTGAACTTGGAAAATCTCAAATGATCACTATTCTTAATCAGATAGCTTAGGTAGGCATTCGGCATTTCAAACAGGCTCAAATATAGACCTCAGACCAGCAGCCTCAGCATCACTTGGAAACTTGTTAGAAATCCAAGTTCCTGAGCCATAATCCAGACCTAGTGAGTTAAAAACTTGGCAGGGGGCACTGACCCAGCAATCTGCTTTACCCAGACTCCAGGTGGTTTGCACAAACACAGAAGGTTGAGAACCAGTGCTTACATCATCTGCTCTGGCCTCTGTATCCTGGAGCCCCACTGAAGGTACTGTTTTCATCCTTCCACCTTTCTCCTAGTTTACATTTGTTCCTTGCTCATAGGGAATACACGTGTATATTCTTACACGCTATCTCAGCGTCTCTGAAAAATGTGGCATACTGTGAATACATTTTTTATGGCATCCTTATACTGAGTTGTACTTGCACTGAAAAAGATTAATAGCTATTTCCTAAGAGAGGCATCCTCCTGCCATCCAGTCCACCTGATGGGGAAGGGGGCAAGGGAAGGGGTGGCACTGGTGAAAGGTACTGTTCTAATATTCAAGGGTGGCTGGTATGTCATCCAGTGTCCCCAAGCCAGGTCCATCTTGGACAAGGACCACATGGTTCTGCACATTCCTGACTCTGGGTGAATACAATCCTTTTCCTGAGAAAGCCACTGTCACCAAATCTCCTAGTACCCAGTTGTGTACAGAATGGTGTATACCCTCATCGGACCATCTACGCATGCTGCTCACTGCTTTACCTATAGGTTCTCCTGGAAGGATTCTCACAGGGCCCTGAATGTTAGAGGCATGAATAAGTGAATGTATGTGTGTGTGTGTGTGCATGCGAGTGCACACATGCATGTGTGTAAAGGAGGAGAGGCTGTGAGGGGCATGGGGCTATGATGGAGAAGGATACTGTGGGAAAGGAAGGGAAGAGAAGGGAGGAAGGGAGAAAATAATGAGAGTGTCATACTCCATCCAGAAAATGGCTAATGAAGAAGGGATGACTCGAAGATTAAAGTGTTTATCTCTCCTTGAAAGGGACAGGGGAAGGAAGGTCTGGGGCACCTGGATTTCAGAGGCAGAGTACATAAGAGCACGTCACACAGGAGACTCGATTTTTCTGCAGGGCTGGAAAAGTGGCTGACTGTGCAGGGCCCATGAAGGACAAATGGCACCACTACTTGGTACCTGCTCAGAGGCCTCTGCACTGTCTTGTTTCTCTGCACACAGGGCCCTACCTGGGATGACTGTAACATGTTAAACAGCTGTCATGAGAAAAGCACAGTTGAGTTCCACCCATCACATGCAACAACCACAGGCCGGCACAGGAGCTGAGACCCACCCCCAGCTACAGGGGATGTAACGCTCTACAACCTCAGGAGCCACAAAGATCACAGGCCACAGATCCTGGCCCGCCCTCCTCACACACTCGCCAGCACATGTGCCTCTCAGACCCTTGGACTCCAACTCTCCTGGGCTTCCTCTCGGCCTTGGTTCTCACCTTCCTGCCCTGCCCACACTACTCAGCTACAGCATGGCCAACCCTCGCTCTTGACTTCTACAAACTACTGTCCTGGTCTAACACCTGATTCTGCCATCTCTTCCCGTGCAGAACCATCATCCCCCATTCTTCACACTGTGGGGTGCCAGCCCAGAGGTCAGGGTCCTCCTCAGGACCTCACAAGTCTCCTAGACCTGACTGCCCCACTGGTTTGGCCCAGGAGACTCGGCCTGGCAGTACCTCATCCTCATCGGCTCTCCTGGGATCTCCTTCAATCCCCTCCACCTCCTATCACCATGACAACGCTGGCCTGGCATCCACCAGGCATTCCCAAAATGACACCTGTAGTCAGCACCTCTTCCCTTCTGCCATTTTCGCCTAGTGGCTCCGGGCACAGCTGCCCCCAGCACTCGTCCTGCTATGGCTTTTCCTCCCTCCTGCTGGAGTCCAGAAGTGCCTTTTCACCACTTCAACCTCAGCTAAATCTAATCGGCCAGTTTAAGGATCATTTGGCAAATCCTACAGTCGGCGCATAAATAAGACGACCATCTGGCCTGAGACAGTCCCTGCTGTACCCCCTCCCATCATGTTATTGGCCCCTTCCACTCTCCCTGAGTGACAACCCATTCCCCGGTCCAGCCCTTAGGATCAGGAGGGACTTCCTGTCTGGTCAGACGGCCTTCCCGTCACACAACTTGTCACTCCTGCCCCGCTCCTGGCCAGGCCATGCTCAGGTCACAGTGTTGACCCCTTAAGACTCTGCACTGACACTGCCTCCTACCCAGGACCCCTTTCTTTTCTTTCCCCACTAATTCTCTTCTCCTCACTGCTCAGCACACAGCTTAAATGTCCCTTTCCCCAGAAAAAGATTCCTACCACTGAGCACTGGGGCTCCGCCTGTGAAGATGGCGGCCGGTCCCTGCACTTAGGCATTCAGAACACGTGGGACTGACGGACAATACACAAGTGAAAAGAAATATAATAAAGATACCACTCAAGAGTCAACAGTGTCACTGGATGGGATGACCGTGATGGATGGAGCGGGACATACAGTCACACATCACACATGCTGCAGTATGTCTTTCTAATTTAATAACTTCCCCTAGGCTGGTGAGAGCGTGGTGCGGGCAGGGACCGAAGTCTGTCCTGTTTGTCACAGTCCTATCACAATGCTTGGCATATACCTGGTGGAATGCATTATTTTGTGGAATGAAAGGCTATTTTTGTAGCTTCTTTTTTTTTTTTCTTTTTAAGCAGCATACTTTTAAAGTTAAAAAAATAAGAACTGCAGTGAAAATGGCATTGGCATCTCATTTGTCCTTAGACAAATCTGAGATACTATTTTTTCTGTGCCATGTTAATTCAGTTGTTGGGAGAGCCACCCTCTGTGTATGTTAAAGGTTACCTAGAACTCACTCTTGACTCTGTAAGGCTTGCAAGGACTTTTAGTCAAAAACAATAAAATGTTTACTTGAGTACTAAACACAAAGAAAGTGACAATTCCATTGTTATTTCGTTTGCGAACATGGGAATTTTAGAGTGTTCTGGTTCTGAGATACCGTACATGATGACACGAAAGGACCAGCATATTACATTTCAGCAGATGTGATGTGTTCTGGGAGCACTGCTTGCGCACGAGAGCTCTGAGCCCTGCACGAACCACACGGTGAGATATTTCTGCACAGGACAGTCAGACGCCTGTTGACCACGGCCCGTCCCCACGCTCCTCCTCCTCAGGGCCCGGCAGTGTGACCACATGGCCTTAGGTTTTTGTATGATTTGTAAAAGATATTTAATTACAGCCAGAGAAGACCACTCTTTCTTCCACTCCAACTTCCTTTCCCAGAGTCAACAATGATCCTAAAAATGGTCACGCTTTACTCACAGTGAGTTGCGAACCCAGAGGAAGGACCAAGTTTTCTTTTTTCAATATGCAGAAAATATTAGCAAATTATTGTCAAGGGATGAGGCAACCAAACACTGGGCAGTCAAAAGATGTAGAAAACAGAAGGTGCTATAAACATATGTCAGGCACTTAAGTAAAAAAATGTTATTTTCTCTAAATTTTGCATGTTTGAGGTATTTATTCGTTTTTTAAAAACTGTAATTCATTGTGATTTTTTTCTCACTCTATAATATTGTATTTTGTACCTAATTTTGTGTTCTCTCCTAAAGAGGGTCTCCAAATTATATATGCTTTGGACCCCACCTTCTGGATCCTTCCTCTGGGGGAGAGGATACAAAAGTTTCGGAAAGGAAGCTTTGTTTCCCTTTTCTAACAAACTCATGTTGCGGTCACACCTCAGCTGTGACTGATTTCTCAAAATGGCAAACTGTGCTGTCATACGAGGCCTCAGAGAGCTGAGGGGATGCATCCCTAACACAGCCCGTCCGCTCTGCCTCTGTCCCTGGTGTCCTGGACGAGACAGAGCTCTGGCCTCAGCCGCAGGACCCGGGCTGGGAGTCCCTGCCTGGTGCTGCCATCCGGCCGGCCAGACCCCAGACAAACAGGGGTCTTCGTCGGAATACCACAGCCTGAGAGGCCTAAACAACAGCCATTCCTTCCTCACGGTGCTGGGAGTCTCAGATCAAGATGCTGGTGAAAGCCTGCTTCCTGACTTGCAGACGGCTGCCATCTGGCTGTGTGCTCACGTACGTGGCCTAGCCTCCTCAGTGTGTTCAGGCAGAGAGAGAGATAGTCCAGTCTCCTCCTTTTCACAGATAATCCCATCATGGAGCCCCATTTTCATGGCTTCGTCTAAACCTAATCATCTCTCAAAGGCCCCACCTCCAAATCTGTCACATTGGGGTCTGAGGCTTAAATGTATGAGTCTGTGGGGACACAAACATTCAGCCCATCATAGAAGGTGATGAAAAGCCACCTCCAGAAAAGGCTCAGATGACTGTGAGGGAGGGTCTGTAGACCACGCTGTCCATACCCTCCGTAAAGCGCCGTTACGCCCATATTCTGTATTCTCCAAGGAAAGTACAAAGTCTCTGGCATCCACTCTTTCCAAGGCCATTCTAGAACAGTCCCAGCTGAGCTGTGTGGTCAGGAGACAAGAAGGGGGAGTGGCCTACTGAGTGATGCGCGCTTGCATGGGGAGAGCGGTGGGGCTGGGGGCAGCGGAGGCCCTGGGCGTGGCTTCTGCTGCTGCTTCCTCCCAGCCCAGACATGCCAGGGACCCTGCATTCCAGCCCTCATCTCCTACTTGCCTGACAGCCTTCAGCAAGTTCATCTGAAAATCAAGGGAGTGAGACCATTAGCAGTGAGGTCCCTTCTGGCTCAAGGGATTCTGCCACCACAAATGGATTTCACACCATCATTCAAGAGGAGAGAGAACTGGAACCTGAGTTGGTCAGCATTCCCCAGACACAATCCATCGCGATGGTGAAGGGTCTCTGGGATATACCTTCTGCATTTTAAACTGCATTAGAGAGGATTTATAATCTCCTCCAGGTCTCGGACTTTTGGAAATATGCCGCCTTTCCATCCATGTTTTCTGTGGGCAGCAAGAGTATTGTTTTCCCAAGGTGTGGGCAGGGGACTTTGCTCCACTGAACTGTAATATGGATCGGAGGTTCCAGGATGAACTGGTATTTTCACACTTGAGTTTCCACGTTATTCCTAAATGGGAACCGCAAGCCTTCAACATTTGCCACGGGTGTCCCTTGGCCTTCTGTCTTGCGTTCATTAGTGACCCGAGATCAGCTTATATTTATTAACCTTCTACAGAGCACTCGACATTCTGAGTGGCCTGTTCACGTGCATTGACTCATTTCAACTCCAACGAAGCCCAGCATTACGGATCACAAAGAGTAGGTTCTGTTTCTGAACCTTAAAGCCTCCTAGGTTCTTGTCGCCTGCCAGGCACTGCGGGGAGATCCCAGGTAAGGCCCACCTGCCTCGGCAAGTCTTAGACAGAGTCACGCAGGAAGAAATAAGTACCTCTGAACTTGCAGGGGGAGGGGAGCGGAGGGGGTGTGAGAAGCACGCGTGGGTGGCCAACTGGAGCCAAACCGTGTCCAGAAGGGCTGGGAATGGACCCGCAGAGGAACTGCAAGCAATGACCAGCAGGATCATCAGCCCCCAGTGGGTAAAATCAAGCAGCAAGACGAGGCTGGACAAGGAGCTGTAAACATCAGAAACACGGGGGTTGGTGTGAGGCCAGTTCGCCAAGTAGAGAGAGCACCACACCACGTGCCCTGAAATCTGCCTTCCTCCTCGCTGCAGGGTTGCTGTGACAACAGAGGAGACAAATGAACTGCTGCTCCCAGCAATACAGGCCTGTCCGCACAGAAGAGACACAGAGCCCAGGCCTGACCATGGTGCAGGGCAGAGCCACGCAGCAGGGCCACACACCAGCACCCACGTCACGCCTCCTTTCAAGAAGCACTAAAGGTGGTTCTCGAGCTCAGGCGTGAGACTGTGAAGGCCCTGAAACCGCTGCAGAAAAATGGACATCATGCTTTGGTTCAAATGGATATCAGTGTGCTTGGTTTCGCACCTCTGCATGCTCTTCTCTACATGCAGCCAGATGGGTACCATTGAACCTCAGTTGGATCTGCCCTAACACCTTCCTGAAGGTGGACAGACCAATTTGCCCAAAGCAAAGTCCTCCCAATGCCCGAGTGCCCTTGGTGTCCTGGCCCTCATCCTCCATCCCTCGCCCTCTCACCCTGCACCAGCCACAGTGGCCTTGTGGTGGCCTGGCCCTCCGAGCACACTCCTGCCTCTGGGCACCCACGTGTGCTATTTCCTCATCAGGATGGCTCTCAGCTGCCTTCAGGTCTCTGCTCAAATGTCTCCTTCACAGTCAGGCCCTTCCTTGCCCACAGCATAAAACAGAACCCTGCAAATTCTAGTCCCTTCCTTAAATGCTCCAATGCACTGTGCAGCTCCTGTTCAATTGTTCAGTGTCTACTTCTGCCAGCGAGATGTGGGCTCTACAAGGCAGACGCCCCCAACTCTGATGCCCAGGATGGAGCTGGCAGCCAGTGGACACCAGTAAATGCTGGTCCACAGATGGACAAGCCAATTAAAATGATGGGAAAGTAGGCAGGAGATACATTCTTTAGGGAAAGCTGGATGAGGCCAGAGAAGGCCCAGTCAGAAGGACCCCACAACTGTGGGGCTGTCCCAGGGCGGGTTCTCCTTGCAGCACCCACTTGTCTAAGTGGGGAGCAGGCAGTCTCCCTGACCTCAGCTGTTCCCTAGAGAGCCTGAGAGCAGGTTTCTGAACTGGCGAGAAAGTGGGAGGCCTTGCTGTTTACATTATACAACTTGGGGCTGACTTAACACACCAAGATGCCATGTACGCAGTCCCATGACATGTGTGTTGGAAATTATTCCTAAGAAGGTGGTAAAAGTCCAAACCTCAGGAGAAAACAAGCTGATAGGTGACACACTAAGGGGAAAAAGTGTCTCCCTGCCCCAGGATTCCTGCCAGCGGCCATTATGCATCCACTAAGCCACCGTCCCAGTCACGCTGTGTGCCAGCCTGGGCTGCTCGGGACTTGTTTTTAGGATCACTTTTTAAAAGCGTATTGGGTTTAAGATCATTTCTTACCTAATAGGGATTATGGTAAAGTCTGAGGAAAACTCTTTAAATAGAAGGATACTCAGAGAAAACACTTCTATTTCCAGGAAATGTTTACAACTGTGACTCCACATCGTTGGTCACGGGGCTATGCTGCTGTGTAAGTGTCCGAGGCCAGGAAGGGGCACCCAGTCAGCATGTCTGGGGCGGGGGGGTGGGGGTGGTCACCGAACAGTGACAAACGCAGGTGAGCGTGCCTCAGCCAGCAGTGCCCCCTGCATCCCCTCGGCCACAGCACCTTGGGGGAATGGAGTCAACACCTGTCCGAGACAGCTCCTTGCCTTCTCTGGACCACCCATCCCATCCCGAGGTGGCCTGCATCTCCAGCACCTCCAGGATCGAGGTGCACTGACCGCTGAGGATGACAGGGAACAGGCCTCAGGATGCGCATCTCGCTTCTGAGATTATGAGGCTGGAGTCTGCACACCCGCTAGTGACCAAGTCCCCACACTAACCTTTCATATGAGAGACTCCCGGCAAACTTTCCTTACTATCCATCCTGCACGTTTCTCGAAGTAAAAAGAGAAGTGAAGCCTGAGATCTTGGGGCAAATGTGAGCAGACACACTGCAGTGTTTTTAGCTTGGATGAATAGCCACAGAGAGTGTTACACATCTCACGTTTGTCATTTAAGCAGAATATGCGGCTGAACAGATATTCTTAAATGATGTCCCTTGGTGCCCAAGAAGAGTGTCCACTTTGGGCCAGACTGGGGAAAACAAATGCTGAATGACATGAGATAGCTTTTATTTGAGATGTCTGTGCGGTCAACCCACATGCGTGTTTCAGATAGCATGCGATCCCATCCCCTGTGGTCACCAGGGGTCCAGGGATGGGGAGACTGAGTTACCCCTAACTGTCCAAGCAGACCTGGCGCTAAGGGGTGAACAGGAGACACGATACTTACAAAAACTTTCCATTTGTCTTTGATCCTATCAGGACAATCTGCTCAGATTCATCTCGAGAGATTTTTCCATGGAACCAGGGCATTTTTTCATGGGCTGTGGTGGCAATCAGCTTCTCCAGCTGAGGTTTCTGGCTGATAATGGCCTGCTCAAGAGCTTGACCCTGCCATGAGGAGGAGAGAGTGGAGTCATTCTAAGTGAAAGTGACAAGAAAGATGCAGAAAGCATTTCCACTCTACCCTAAGTCCTGACGTGGTAAAATGCAATCACGTTTATTTATTTGTTTGCTTGTTCATTCAATGAATAAAGCCAATAGATCTGATATGTTATTTAACTACCTTCAAGTGTATAGCTAACAAAATAGATTTTAGATGCAGAGGTGGGCCTTTTAGAAGCCACATTGGGCTTTAGAAACCATCTGGTATAATCCACGAGTTCTAGAGAATGGTCCTCCTGCCCTCTTCCAAATAGTTGCCTCCTAAAAGTGACTGTTCTGTATTAGACCCTGATCACATAATAACAATCAGGAAGACTTAAGATGTGTGCAACAAAAGAGACATGCTTTTGCCTGTCCGCCTCTACAAGGCTTCACTCTGAGCGCTTACACATGCTGCCACCTGTAACTGCAGGAGATGTGATCACAGAAAGAGGAGATAAACCTTGATAACATGGAAAACAAAAACGAGAGAAAGGCTGACAGCTGGGTGAACTCACTTCGTCGTTCTTAGCGGGAGGGAAATAGATATCTTTCACAGTAGTAAATGAAGAACCTGAGTTGAATATTCAAAGTTATAAAAAGAACCAGAAGAAGTGAAAATAAAAACACATAACCAACCCACATGAGGTGATAGAAAGGAAAAGGGAAGGCAGAAGGGAAGGTGAATTTGAAAATGTTGTCATGCTTCACCGACGGAAAGAAAAACAAAAGCTGTAATAGTTACGCACCAGGGAGGCAGGTAAAAGTGAGCAGATGGCAAAAGTAAAACAGTGTGGAATACTACTTGGCCACAACAAAGAATGGACCACTGACGCACAGCTGACTCGCGAATGCATTATGCTGCGTGTAAGAAGCCAGTCTAAAAGGTGACAGGCTGTGTGAGTCCATTTATAGGCAATCTGGACAAAAGTACAGGGACAGAAATCAGACGAGGGGTTGCCAGGGGCTGGGGTTGGGGGTGAGCCTGCGCACGCTTCATGGGTGATGGAACTGCCTCGTATCTTAACTGGGGTGGGGGGGCTACATGATGCCATGTGATTGCCAAAAATCCTAGAAGTGTACACCTAAAAAGGATGAATTTCATGGTGTGTAAATTACACCTCAATAAGTTTGATTTAGCTGTCTTAAAAAGAGTAAAAGGATGGCCTAAGACATACCTAATAAATATTGGGTTGGCCAAAAAGACCATTTGGGTTTTTCCATAAGATGTTACGCAAAAACCCAAATGAACTTTTTGGCCAACCCAATACTAATGAAAGATACTAAATATAGTATCTGTCTCAAGAGTGAATTCAGTGCACAATATATTAAAGGAGTAAAGAAGTCAGTGTACAGCGTCCTCAGAAAGCCTGTACTGTCATACATTCACATGGGTGTATGGAAAACATACATCCAGGAAATGCAAGGAGATGGCTGGACGCGTGGGTCGGAGCAGGAGACCATCAGGCAGCCTGGCGGTTCCTGATACCAAGCGCTGTTGAGAGTGTGGCAGGAATGTAAGTTGTCACAACCTCTGGGGACTTTCTGGATGACAACCTGTCAATATGTCCAAATCCTTCACTGTTGCAAGACCAACCTGTCAGGGTTATCCTGCTGATACTGCATAAAGGGTTAGGAGGATGTTACTAGCAGCATTATTTATAAACAATGAAGATGTCCATCAGTAGGTACTAGTAAAATAAATTCTGGTGCACAGGAGGGATTATCAGGCAGTCAGTAACAGGCTGATGCAGCTGCGTGTCTGTGGACAGGGAGAGTTCTGCAAGAGGTCTCACGAAGGGGTGAAATCAAGTGCCAATCAGTGTGTACCGTAGGACCCTCTTAGGCAAATAAAAACCAGTATATGTCTGCGATGCATCTCCGAAAGGGCCCAGCACGAATTGGGTGACAGTGGTTTCCTGCAGTGGAGAAACCCACACTGCTGGCACCGAGGGGCCCACCCTCTCAAGTGTGGCCACAAAAGAGGAAAGGCTGTCTTCTTGGAGTGAGGCATTTGGGGGCCCACGTTGATGACTAAGGAGAAGGTTGCTTATCTGAGGCACCATTGCCTGGCTCTCATGCAGCTGGGCGCCTGTGCGGAATTCCAGGGCCCGCGAGCACACGAGAACGCGCACCGCTGCCAGGGGACTGGCCGCCACCCACCTGTAGGTTCCATGTCTGTTTCACGTATTCCCGGATGAGGTTCTCTTTCAGGTCCTCAAAGGGGCCAGTCTTGGGCTGCACCCCCGGCGGCCGGTTGAAGGGCTTCTTAAGGAGGCAGACGAGGCCATCCAGCTCCTGGGAGTGGTAGAGGCAGAGCTCGGCAGGGCTGCCGTGGGCCCTGCCGCCCGAGATGGCGTAGGTGCCGTTCAGCTCCCGCTCGATGGTGTAGTGATGCGCCTTCCTGTCGTGCGCCACCGACAGGGCGAAGCCGCCCAGGTAGTTGCGGCTCTGGCGCAGCAGGTAGAGCCCATCGCTCATGCCCCCCTGGACCAGGTAATCTTCCGCCTCCTCCCGGGTGATGTTGCCGAAGAAGAAGGGCAGGTTGTTGGCATTTTCGCCCATGCCTGCGACTTCCCCTCAGGTGTCCACCTGGCAAAACAAAGACGGGGCCGTGGTCAGGACCCGAATGGCAAGAAGTTGTTAGAGCACCGACCCTCCAGCCCTGGAGGCAAGTTCTCCGGCCAGGGGGAAGATCGTCCCTCTGGGACTCCATTCTAAAATCTAAACCAACTGTGCCCTCCTCCTTTCTGCCCACATAACCATTAGATTTCCAAACACAACCCTCTCAATATTGAGCCAAAAAACAGAGCATTGGATCAATGTGGCCAAATTCATCTTTTTTTTTTTTTTTGGTGGGAACAGAAAATTCTAAGAGACAAACTAAGAAGAGAAGTCCCCTTGCAAAACAGGGCTTAGGAACTCTCTGACGGTCAGTGGGTCACAGGGGCAGAACCCAGACAAGCCCATTGTTCTCTGGAGATGAAGACAGTGTCAAGAATACGCTGGTCAGAGTTACATGCAGTGAAGATGTTACTGGCCTCCCTCTACATGAACATTGAGGGTCTACTGTGTCCCATGCTGTAGTTGGACACCTGCGAGTTGGCCACGTTTACATACCATGTCAAACCTTTGGCCAGGAGGTAGGACGGGCAAGTGGCTGCCCCGAGGCATGAAAAGTGACATCCTCAGAGAGCCCCGGGCCCCCGCAACACACTGTCCCCTCCCCACCCTCCTCCAGACCACTTCCTGGCACCCGCCTTGTACCATCCGCTGGGATGGTATTGAAGAAACAGTGCAGGTTCCACATTTGATGAGGACACCTGTCACCAAAAAAAGATACTTCTTGCACTAAACAGACACACTACAGAGGGGATGTGTGAAGGCAGTGAACGCAGTTTGACAGGAAGACTGATCAGCTGTGGTTGTAGATGAGAAGGATCTTTCGCCAGACCAAAAAGGTGTATGTTTTAACCAAAAGGGGCTTGTCATCAATGGAAAAGTATCTAGATGACTGCATCTGTGCATCTAGGGAGCAAAGTACATGCTCCTTCATGTTACACAAACACACAGACACACACACCACACTCATACAGAGACACAGATACACAAACACACACACACACACGATTATATGAAACAGCCTCTTCTCGATAGGAATTACCTTACAAAGGACTGTAAAACATAATGCCTGCCCGGTAGAGCTAACAGAATCGTCTCCAGGCAATACTGCCAAATCAGTATTCCTGAGTGAGCCCCCCAAAAGACATGGGTTTTATTATAATTTGATTGTACAAATAATTTTCTCGTTTGCTTCTCTTAATATTTGACTATCAATCATTAATTTTTCTTTGTCGAAGCTTCTAAACATTCACCTCTCTCAGCGAGGTTTTGTTTTCTCTTAAAAATACCATCCATATTTGCTCTTAAAGACACCTGCTGTTAACCAAAAGGCATCCTTGGAAGACAGTGAGTAGATGTGTCTTTGGGGTGTAGTCGTTCCCTTCTGCTTCTTTCTTCTTCTCAGGCTAATCCCTCTGTGCCACTTGTGTTACAGGTTCAGCCTCCGCCCCCCGCCGCCCCGACCCCCCCACACTCCCCAAAGAGTGAGGGCTCTGGCCTCCTTTCTCATGCTCCACTCTGTTCCAGGGCCTCACCTATCTGTCGTACACGGTGAGCCCACCTGCCTTTCCAACGCCTGTCCCCTGCAGCCCCGTTCTTTTCCAGCCTCCACGTGCCCGCACATCACCTGAACTCTGTTAAGCCGGGGGCCATCCTCGCTGCAGGGCCAACGATCTGGGTGACGCTGATGTTGGGCCCCTGACCGTACCCGAGGCTGAGATCTCCATGCACCACCTGCCTGCCTTCCCCAGCGCAGGCGCTCCCCCAGCCAGGAACCCAGCATCCTTCGAGGGTCCCTGCTTTCTCTCAGGCTGCTTTTCCAAATGGCTTTGGTGGGTGTTCTGCTCCCTCCGTATCCCTTACCACGGTCCTGTCTAATGCATCGCGCCCAGCTGCACCGCTGGCAGCCCTGCTGCCCTGCCATCCCCTCCCCTCCTATTCCTGCTTCAGCTGCCCTGAAGGCCCACAGTTCCCTGCAGCTTTGCCCCATCCCTTTCTGCCTGTCAGCCTCACTCCTGGCAGGCTCGGCCTACAGGCCCCCGCTGCCCCCTCCCGCCTCCTGGCTGAAACACTCCCTCTGCTTGGGGCCCACCCCGTCTTGCACACCTGTCCCAGATGCACCCTGGCTCTCAGCGGTCCCCACTCCTTGGGACTTCTTATAGAGCTGCTTCCCTCTGTCGGCCTCAACTAAAACCATACGTCTTCAGAAACAATATTGTAAGTGTTTACAAATATTTTTTAATTTACATAAATCTTAACACCTGCCATTTTTAAAATTCATGAGTTTGCCACTAAGATTTACATCGGTGCCGGCTCTCTGCTGTGAATCCCATGTCGAAGCAGACCAACGTGAGAAGACGGGAGACAGGCGGAGAGGCAGCCTGCCAGCCCATCCTCCGGGCCCACGCGGGATGCTCCTCAACGGCTCTGATGGTGCACATCAGACTCGGCCCTCAGCAGGTGGCACCTCTCTGGCTTCCCTGGGAGGGCAAAGGCCTGACTGCCCTCCGTGTCAGCAGGGCCTGGCTGAGCAGCCCTTTTCTGATGGTGTGATTTCCTGTGCTGGAGGTGACACTGGGCGAGGGCCTGAGAAAGACGCACTGGGCCATTGCCATTGGTGGTGGTTTTGACAGTGCAGATGGTTTCCTGCAAGGACAGTTTAGGGCACATTCTTGGGCTGTTTCATTTGGGGGATGAACATCTGCGATGCCCTGGTTATGCCTTCTGGCGCCGGCTCCCACTAGCGCCCCCCCGGGGCCTTCTCTGCACAGCACAGGCCGTGGTGACAGGAGACGGCCACCTTCGCGGCAGCCACCACCCACAGGAGCGGCGGTGCCCGCACGGCGGCTCTCCGCCCTGCTCCTCAGACAGCTGCTCTCGCTCGCTCTGGCAAATCAGAACAGACAGAAGCTTCCGCCCTGTGCTGTGCACCGCCTCTGCCCGCCCATCGACGCGACCCCTCTCCGCCCGCAGCCCCTCATCGGCGCTGCTCAAACCTTCCTTCGCCTTGGACCCCGGGGAAAGTCTGTAGCTCAAACGCTGTTTAACACCCACTGGAAATAGTATTTTCCTCAGCAGTGTCTAGAATTTGCTACCTATTTTTCTTTTTGTCTATTTCAACATTGCCAGTTACTTTTCGCCCTGTGTGAGATCACTTTATTCTAAAACTCAAAACTGAGAAACCAAAGAGGCCATTGGTCCCCATGGACCAGGCCCCCCAACTCCCTCCAAATGGTCCCAGCACCTTGGCTGGTGCACACCTGCACAGGTGGCTCTCGAGTGAGGTGAGGTTTCATAGTATTGCTAGGTGAGCTCCTCAAAACACTACAGCACTGAAGAGCGTTGGATTGGGAGTTTGGGACTATCAGATACAAACAATTTTACATAGAATGGATAAACAATAAGGTCCTTTTGTGTAGCACAGAGAACTATATATAATGTCTTGTAATAAACCATATGGAAAAGAATATGTAAAAGAATATGTTTACATATATATGACAGAATCACTGTGCTGTAGACCTAAAACTAACACAACACTGTAAATCAACTATAGTTCAGTTAAAAGAAAAACAACACTGCAGCATCATTTGCTCTTTGAGGGCTTTTTATGACACAGGTTCAAGGTGGATTTCATACTAGAAAAATGTTTTACAACATGAAATAATGTTTTGTGATGCCTGGGGCAGCCTATTTCCCTTCCCGGCTTAGTTTTTCTCCCAGCACATCTCCATGGGTGACAACCCTTTAACACACTGTAACTTGCTGTTGAATTGGATCCTTGTCTTGGTCCCTGCACCAGAGCGCCAGCTCTGAGAGGCGAGAAGAGGATGCCTTCATTCACCGCCCTGCCTTGGCACCTGGCACAGCTCCTGACACATGGCAGGTTGTCAAAGTAGGTATTGTAATAGGGAAGAACAAATCTGAGTCCATGTTGGATCTGTTTCTCTTACTTTAAACTTTGTATTCTATTGCTTTTGCTACAAGTTAATCACTAAAGGGATGTTGCCTATAGCTTAAAGTACACATAGGGGCTCATGTCTGGGAACCCTGCCTCCAATGCCTGAGCATTAAGCTAAAATACTTTTGTGTAGCTCACAGGAAACATCCTGACCAGACCCACCAGTGAATGGCTGTAGGAAAGAAGAAATTAACACATCCCCTCCAGAATCTGGCCGGAACCAGGAAATATTTGCAACAACTTAGAGCCGCCTTCTTTTACTTTACCTCTTCACTTCCTCCTCTTTGCTCTAGAAAAAAAAAACTAGCATCCATACCCCTGCAAGGTGGGAACCTAGTCCACCATCTTCTTGGTCTGAATAAAGATGCTATGCTTTGCCCCAACACCTCGTCGGTCAATTATTGGCCTATCGTGCAGCGATCTCGGACTTGGTAACAGTATGATTAAGTGAAAGCAGCTTTCAAAATAATGTGTCCAGAGCAATCTAGTTTTGTTTTTAAAAGGTTGTATGCACACAAGTACATAATAATATACACCTAGAGAGCGAGAAAGGAGATAGAAAGTCTGAGAGGATGGGTGGTACAGAGGAAAGACCGTGGCTGGTTTTTCTTCAATATTTTCTGTTGAAGCCTCTGCACTGCCCCATCCTCTTCTGTCTACCATCCTCTGCCTGGACTCCATGCTCCATGAATCTGCTCTTGCTAATGTCACCAACCTCTAAATGGCCAAACTCAAGGTCTCTCCTCCGGCCCTATCTTGCTTGAGCCCCGGGCAGCACTGGATGCCACCCGGCACCCCCACTTCAGTGAGTCAGGCCCTCTTCTTGGCTGACCCCTTGCCGTCCATGGTTCCTTCCTTCAATTACTCTGCAACCCAGTGCTGGGTCTTCAGCTGCACCTTCTCCCGCGCACAACCCCACTGCCAACGACACGCCCATGGATCCCACATCTGCCTCTCCAGGCTGAGCTCCTGACCTGAGCGCTGCTTACCTGACGTTTCCACCTGGACATCTGAAAGGCAACTCAGCCTTCAGCTGCCCAACATGGGACTTTCAATGGCTCATGCGTGGTCCTCCCTGAGTCCCTCCTAATTGAGGAGATGACACCAACGCTAACCAGTTGCTCAGGACGAGAGCCGAGAGACTTTCAGGATCCCTCCCTTTTACTCACCATGCATGTCTAATCTGCTAGCTCAGAAAAGAACATTCTCTTTCAGGTGTGTCTGGCCCACCCTGGAGCGTGTCCCCATGGGAAGCAGTGAGCTCCATTCAGAGACCAAAGGGCTCCATCATGGGCTGGGGAATCTCGAAGGAGGGTGGACCAGCTGGTTTCCAGGGATCTCTCATCAGTTTTCCTCTACAATGTATCCCAAAGCCCTAGGTCCTCCCTGTTTCCCCTGACATTCCCCGGGTAGAAGGTCCATGACCTCTCACTCACGTGGATGGACGTCTTACCCTGTTAGTTCTTCCTTCCGCCCGGCCCTCCTTGTGGTCCATTCCCCACACAGCAAGCAGAGGGACGCCAGCAAGTCATTCCCTCTCCCAGACACACCCCAAACCCTCTTCCCCCGGCCTTCAAGCCCTCCTGGGTTTGGCCTGAGCCCCCTCCTCACCTTGCACACCTGCCCATCTCACTGGTGCTCACTGCGTCCAGCCACACCGCCCTTCTTCCTGTCCCGGCCGCTGTACTTTCCCCCCACCGGCTGGTTTCCTCCTTCTCAGGCCTGTGGTCTCAGCTCATGTCACCTCTCAGAGGGGTGCATGCTGATGGCCGAGTCTAAGGTGGCTTCGTGCCCCGGTTCATCTTCATCTCCTGAAACGGTTTATTTCCTGCATCACATTCACCACAAGCCTGCACTTGTACAATGTAAGTTCCAAGGTCTGAAAGTATCGACCTGCACTTGGGGGCTTCCCAGGTGCTCACGACATACCTATTAAATGGAAACGTGCCGGTCTCTCCTGTTTAGAGTTTCGACAGTGAATACACGTTGCTTTGGAAACATAAACTCTCACCGTGCAGCTGCTGCTTCGCCCAGGCAGACAGCATGGTGCCAGAGTCAGAGAACCTTGGAGAACATGCGTCCAACCTCCAGTGAGATCCACATGATTCCATTTTGCCCAAGACCCTCTTAAAGGTGTAGTTGGCTTCAATGTCACCACTGCTGAGATCAGATCTAAGCACCCAAGTGCACAGGCCCCTCTTGGGCTGCTGTGTGTGGCCCACAAACACGGCCCTGGGTGGCTCAGCTCCCAGTATCCACACTGGGCTTCTGACATATGAAAAGCAACTCTTTTCACATGCGGTCAAAGAACATCCCCCACCCTTGATTTACACATTAAGACCATTGCATTTGCCCCGCTCCCACTGCTTTTGTTGGTCTCACCCATCTCCATCTGTCACCTTTCATTACAGCAGCACCGGGCTTCTCAACCTTGGCACTCTTGACATCTGGACTGGATCATTTTCTGCTCTGGGGGCTATCTTGTCTACCATACTCTGGGTAACAGCAACCCTGGCCTCCACCCACTAACGCCAGCAGCTTCCCCTCATTCCCCAATCATGACAACCATCTCCAGACATTGCCAAATGTCCCCTGGGGGCAGTGTCTCCAAACACCCCTTGACTGGAAGCCACTGTGTTAGCAGTTTGGCCTGCCCACAAATCTGATGTGTTCTTTCCATTGCTCAAGCATCTTCACCAATAAATTAGGTAAATGAATATCCCTCTATCTAACTTATTACCATGATCACTCTGAGCACAGGACGGGGGGCGTGGAAAGAACAGAGCCCCATGGAGGTAAGTGTGCCCCAGCCCTGGAGGTAGCAGAGCTGGGGGCACAGAACAGAGCCTGAGAGTGGAACAGGCTGGTGTCCCAGCCCAGCCAGTGTGACCCAGGCACATTAGCATCGTATTTCTTCACCTGTGAAAGCGATGGCAATAGCACCAAAGTCACTGTAACTCACTGCAGTCATGATGGAGAGTGTGGAGGGGTGTACATGACAACCAGTACCTCACGAGTGAGGGCTCCGAATAAGAGAGAGGAGTAGTTCAAGGTGGGATGGTGAAGGGGAAGGTATGGGCAGCCCACACTTGAAAGGACAGTGTGTGTGTGTGTGTGTGCGCGCACCCGAGCATGCATCCTCAACAGACACCTGCACACAAGGATGACAGAGGCTTGAATGGAACCACAGACTAGTTTTCCTTCTTTAAAATCCTGCATTCATGCATCTGAGGACTTACATCTAGAATAGAGCCTATTTCAACCCTGGGCTTTGACTCTGGCTGCCTCACCCCAAGAAGCCCCACCTGCAGCCCTCCTAGAGGTGCAGAAACGAATTCCTGTAACAGATGATGAACCCGTTGGGTTCAACCAGCACCCTCACGTCTTCCTTGTTTGACTTAAGCAGTACTGTATCCTTTTGCACTTCCCAACATGTTACAATCTCCCCTGCCAACTAGACTCTCATGGTCCATTTCCCCCGTCCCAGGACCGTGGCTGTCTGCACGACCTTTGCCCTTTAAAATGTATTCAGCTTGGAAAATATCACTAAGTTCTAGCTTATCAGACAGCACTTTCATAGATTAAGAAGAACAGCCCAGGCTTGCCATCATAAACACAATGTTTTAGATAAGATTTCAGCTAATTTTTTTTTTAAAGTCACGTTTCCGAAGGCAGCCTGAGTAGAACATTAGGTACAGCTGCTCACATCTAGGCTGGTAGCTGAAAAAGCTGTCTGGAACCCATGACTCAGGTGGAAGGAAATTTCTTCCCCAGCAGAGAACAACCAGCGTGAAGTCAACCTGATGAAGGGGAGGGGAGGCTGGGCTCTGCACACCCACCCACCTCAGCTTTATAACCTTCTATTTTTTCCTTGTCTGCATCCTGAAAGCCATTAGAATTGATACTCCATAAGGATCAGTATGTTCCCTGTATTGTCCCCTGCTGCCTAGAACACAGGCTACCCTAAGAATGGGCCTCCACCCTGCACAGCTCAGTGGAGAACTGGAATGCACACGTGGCAGGCAGCCTCCAAGATGGCTTCATCCATCCTCACTCCCTGGTTCCAGGCCTTCACGTGGTCCCTCCCACGCTGACTGAGGGCTGGCTGCACAGTGACGGTGTGGGGTGCCTGTAAAGGCCTTTACAGTTTTCCCCTGGTCTCCGGACCACCCAACCGAGCAGAGGCCAGATGCTAAGGCATGGGGATGTTCAAGGGGCTCTTTGGGGGAACTGAGGCCTCCAGCCAACAGCCAGCACGGACCTGCTAGCCACAGAAGAGAGCCACCTTGGAAGCGGGTCCTCTAGGCCCGATGAGCCTTCAGACGATGCAGCACATGTGACTGCAGCCTCATAGGAGACCCTGAGCCAGGCCAAGCCGTCTCAAATTCCTGGCCTGCAGACACTCTGCAGAATAATAAATGACTACTGGTGTTTCAAGCCACTAAATTTGGGATAATGTGTTATGTAGCAAGAGATAACTCACGCAGCTTGTGGAATAACAGGGTTAGATGAGAGAAACAAAGGTGTTTCATAAATATTTGAATGATTTGTTGACAAACAAGGCCCCCTAATCTGGGGAGTGAGGGAAGGAAGTAACTAGAGGCCAGGTCCTGGCAGAGTGAGAATAAAACTTTCTGGTACTGAGGAGAGATGAGGAGGAGATCAACCCCTAAGGTCAGGAGGGAGGGAAGTGAGGTACACGTGCCCGGCGAGTGCCCCCAGGAGCTGCTACCTCAGTCCGTCTTCCTCCATCCCCACTTCTCACCCACTGAAGATGGTCAGAGGCACGGACCCCAAGCCCTGCAAGGGCCTCAATATCCAAGCCTGGGAAGCAGGATCAGAGGCAGATCCCAAAGTTCAGATTAATTTACTATCTCTGACAACACTGTAACTCACCCACCTTCCAGCATCCTTTCCTTCCCTTCTTCCTCCTCTCTCCATTGTGTCAATATTGCTACCCTTGGGTCTATTCTCTTTTCACCTTATACACAAAACAAAGCATAGTCATAGTTGGCTCTCATTATTTGTGACAGTTATGTTCTATAAAGGCACTGTGAACAATTACTTTTCAAATGCTGAACCACTGCTCCTGGAGGAAGACTAGGTTAGGTTCTTGCGAGCCTCTGGTCCACAACATTTTTGTCAACAGACGCATCTATAACCTTGTTTCATGTGTGTTCCTGTTTAAAGAAACTTATTTCATATATATTTTTGACATATTAACGTGGCACTCACGGCTGAAAGCACCATGGCTCATGCCTGAAGGAAGCTTATCTAACACGTGTTTTCTCTATAAGGTATATCACAGCCTTCTTGCCCTTAGGAACACCAGACAGCACTTCAGCACTATGCCTGGGGCCCTTTTAAACCAAAAAATACAAAAAGTACAAAAAACATGGCACTAAATAGACCAGGAAAGGACCCCTGTTTGCAGTATGAGCTGAGTCAAGAGGGCAGGGCATCTCTTCCTTCAGCCGCAGCTGGGCACGTGCGTCATGGGCAACTCAAGTTTTTCACTGCCCTGCGCGTGTCCACAAATGACCACACAAGGCGGTGACTACTGCTGTGGGGGTTGCACATCTATTTTAGCGAGAAGGTGGATACATGAATATGGAATCCGTGAATAAGGAGGGTCAACCACAAGTGAGTTTCCTCCACTCTCCCCCACCTGCCCCGAAGAGCCCCTACCTCGTGGGTAGGTACACAATGACATCTCTGTACAAGACCGTGTTCTTAAATGTATTATTCTTATTCTCTACATCTGTGTTCATTTCAGTGCTTTTAAACTTGGTGTGGAACCAGAAGAGGTAGCCTATGTCTTTGTACTTTTTATTATTTTTTCAAATTTTTATCTTATTTTTCTTGATGTTTTTAATTTTTATTTTTAAAATTTTTTTAGTGTCGTATATTTTTATTGAATCATAATGTATATCTTAAGCATAGATTCCATAAAAATCCCAACACCTTTATGCTAAAATTTCGGCTACAAAACAATCATTTGCTTACTTTTATATTTTTTCTTTTTTCCCCCATTTTTTTTAATAAACTTTTATTTTATATCGGAGTATAGATGATTAACAATGTTGTATGATTCAGGTGTGCAGCAAAGTGATTCGCTTATACATATACATGTATCTGCTCTTTTTCAAGTTGTTTTTTAAAACCCTATCTGCCCTGGTTATCACTGGCCCAGACCTGCGCCTCAAGGCTTCTGCTTTTCTCAAGACCCATCAAACCATGGCTCCTGCAGGTGCTGCCCCCTGACTACAGGGTTCAGCCCTTTCTACTTCCTGTGGAGAATATTTCAACAGCGCTTAGCACAGTATTTAAAGGTGGCTCCTCACTGAGCCACAGTTTCCCCATATAACATGGACTGATGTGACAGTGGCAAGAAGTAAATGGTACTCTGGGGAAACGACATCTGGGGACAACTTTTGCCATAGCCCTACCACGTAGGGGAACAAAATCAGGAAGATGCAAAAAGATGTCTTGGCTTATCATGCTGAAAGCCACACAGCCACCTCAATGCAAAGCAGCACGGATAAAACTTGCCTGGAAATTTCCTTTGCGGCGCAAAGCTAAGAAAATTAAGTAACAGGACTTGGGCAAAAGGGAAAATTTCATCTGTGGGTTTGACTAATTTACATAAGAAAGAGGAAAGAGCCTGACCCAGGGGGAGAAGGGTTCTTCCTGGGTCAGTCAGGGACTGGCTGATTAATTATAAGAAATGACCAGGCAAAGGGCGATGCAGGGGAACCACCCCGGACAGCACCAGGAGATGACGGCCCTCCGTTGGTCTGCAAAGGGCCCTGCGTGCTGCCTTCTGCAGCTGAGTTTTGCTGCAAAAAAAGAAAACTCGTGAACAGACCTGCGGCCGCAACACGGAGAAACAGAACCCAAGGACCTGGCCTGAGGTGGCCCCACGTCCGCCCAGCTTCCTGAGTGACACCAGCTGGCCTTCTGGGAGACCACCGTGCAGGGCTGTCCCTAGGCCCCCCGAGGTCTGCTGGGCCAGTCACATTGCTGCAGACCTGGTCTCCGGAGGCAGAACCATACTTCACGGCTTCTGCGCAGTGGCCCCTGTTCTGCATTTGTGGTAAAGCACAGTTTCTTAGATACAGATACACATTTCAGAAACAGAAACTAAGTCTAAAGCTGGTGAGAACACACTGTTTCACTAATATTTAGAAATAGAGGGGCTGTTCTAATACTTGAAAATGTTATCCAAACCTTCAAAACCAAGTTATTTGCCCTGCCTTCAAAACCCTGAAGGTCCCAAAAAGGCGTCAAGGAAAGACTGACGTATCTCAGCCAACATCTGGATTTTCAGGCTCCACATGACATGCTCAAGAACTTCTTTACTATGTCCACCTAATATTTCTCCCTCGACCTAATTAGCACACATTACAGAGACTACGCCTACATAACCATTAACTCTTAACATAAACGTTAACTCTCGACATATTTGGTTACAAATAAGCAACAGGCCCACCATAGTGAATTTAACTTTAAAATATGAATCACGTATTCATCAACCAGGATGTCTGTTGGGCCATCTACCATGTGCGAATCATTTTGTTGGGTGCCCTATGGAATAGAAAGGGGACCTCCCTGTCTCCAGACAAGCATCAGGCACCAGTGGCTCACGGGTGGCAGGATTCGCTCCAGGGGCCCTGCTTCCATTCCCCAGACTGTGAAGATGCAGGGTCTCTACCGTCTACACCTCTCCTCGCCTCCCAGGGTGACTGGCCAGAGCCACCGCAGACGCAGCTTCTTGGCGGGAACTCACCACACCAGGCACTTCACGCCATGCACTTCAGGCTCAGCGCTGGAAAGGCGGGTCCCAACCCAGCTCAGGCCCGCAGGTACAGCGGCGCAGAGCTGGCAAGTCAGGATGTTAAACAATTTTCTGGCAATTTTCAAGCACTCTCCTGTTCGAGAACCTCTGCCGTAATCCAATGTTTCCCTCTCCACGTGGGGCTGGTAGAAAGAAAAGGGAGGTGAGTTACGTCTCCCTCTAGGATGTAGGGAGGAAGGGAGTTAGGAGTTGGGCCGAAGCGGGGCTGCCGGCTGCCACGGCAGGGAAGGGAACCGGGGAAGAAAATGAAAGTCCCTTGCACTGTGCCTGATGATCCCAGGGCAGGAAAACCTGAATCCAGCTCCACCAGGGAGGGCAGATTACACCTGCACTACTCTACCAGGGCACAGACATGCCGCTCGTGAGGCCGGATTTACGCACGAGGATGGGGTGACTAGAAACGCTCTAGACTTAGTGAAGAATCAATGAACATGGGATCGCGTTCACACTGTCCCTAGGCAATGCCCTCTCACGCTCTCTCGGCGTTGTTGCCAGGGGGTTGAGGCCCGGAGTGGGTCCCAGGACGTCCGCCCACCCCTCTGTGAACTTCACTCAGCCACTGTGTCTGAAAGCCACCCTGTCACCCACTCTACTTTGGGGAAAGATGAAAACAACACACAAAGTCATAGACAAGAGGACTCACTTTGAAAGTGGCTGACAGCCCTCACTAGCATCCTCTTCCTATGGGCAAACCAAACAGGGAATCTGAACAGGCAGCAAAATGACTGAGTTTTCCCTGGTCCTGATTCAGATGACTCTCCAAGAGCCTTTCCCACTCAGAGAACAGAGCTCCTGGCAAGGCTGTGGTCACCTTGCAGTGACCTGGCCTCTCCTGTCCCCTCTGGCAGTGCCTGGTGGTTTTTAGCTTCCGGGGACTATTTTACTTTCCTATCGCCCTTCCTCATTCACACGATATTTACAGGGACACTGCAGCTGCGGGAGAAACCACACCACCTGGTTTAAATGAAAGGACACATTTAAATCCTTTAAATGAAAGGATTATGGCTTTCTGTAGATAATCTTTACATTAAAAATAGCCATCACTTTTTTTCTAGTCAGTGAGAGAATAATTGTGGGTGACTCACGATGGCAAAATATTATAGAAGCTTATGACAGTATTCTTAGATTTCATAAAACTGTGACATAAATATACCCAGTGCTTAAATAAGTGGCAAAAGATCCTATGAAGGAAAGAGATGGTCTGACTACACAATAACTGCAGGCAAGAAGTTGGGTGGCAAAGCCCTGAGCCCCAGCTCCTCTGGGCATGCATTCCGTGGGAGAAGGCTGGCTGCACAAGTGTGGGAACACACAACACGCAAGCACACACATGAACTCGCTGAAGCACGCGTGTGGTATCCTTCCTGTGGGCAGCCACAGAGGGTAGAGCTCTGAGGTCAGCGCTCTGGATTTACCTGATTCTGACACATCTGACCTACCTTCCTTTTCTGGATTCAAGAGCAGGTCTGAAATCAGAAACCCAGGACAGCGTGGGCTGTGGGATGGGAAAAAGCCCAAGAGAGAGAGAAGTATTTAAAGGGAGAAGAGCAGAAATGGAGAGGAAGCAGAAGACAAGCCTTACCAGCTGACCTTACCAGCTGACCTTGCTGTCCGCACTGTGTCTGCAATTAGGGAAGTAGGCCTTCTTCTCCCATCTCGGCAAACCAACCAGAAAGCAGAAATGCAGATCCCCATGTAACCCGCCTCCTTCACTTGCGTGTACAAAGGAACACCCCAAAGACATGGAACCCACCAGAAACAGTTTAAGCCAATGTTGATCCTGTTACGCTGAGCCAGCCAGGAAATGTACTCTTCCGAGAGGTCTTGCTAAGTGGACTTTGTCCTGAAGTGCTAGGTGGAGTATACCAAAACCATCTTGGTTATTTTATATTTTAAAAAGCCCTAGGACATTATAAGTATCAAATTCCACCTGAATGCTGGATGGAATAGGAGAGAAATTCCAGGAAAGGCCTTATCAGAGACCTTATCAGGATGCTAATTCACAGTGGGAGACTGGAGAGATAAGCAGACATGGTCTTCAAGGCAGGAAGGCCAAAGTGCAGGGTCAGAGTACATGTGCCACCCTCTCCCACTCTGCTCCCAGACCTCCTGGCAGACAGCCACTCATGGTACCAGCAGCAGACATAACTCCACAGAGGGCCTCTGGTGAGGTCCTTCAAGCTGAGTCGAGAGGTGCTTTCCAAGCATCACCTAAACATCCACACACTCCGCAGGAAGCAGGATGTTTGAATTTATCACTCCAGGCTGTGTTGTCCCCCACACCTGGAAAAAGAGCTGGTAGGAACCTAGCCAGGCTTCACTCTGAAACAGGTAAGGAAATATCCCTAGCAAGGCAAGTTGGAGAGACACCCTCTCCAGACACATGAAGCTGAAAGGAGTCTGGTGTATGGTTTATTGGGGTGAGGCCAGGAGACTCCCAAGGATGTGTTCAGAAGACTACCAGCAACCAACCTGCACCTGAAGCCAGCAAAAATGACCGCTCAGTGCAAAGCACTACCATTTTACAGGTGATAAACCCAAGCCACACAGAGGTATAGTGCCGACCAGGATGCCCATGAGAAGGAAGATGATGAAGATGAGGAGGAGGACAACCAGAAGCAGCTCCCCTGCAAGGTGTCAGCTGACCTGCACAGCATCCTTAAAGGTAGTGGCTACTGTTATCCCCAACTCACAGACCTGGACATTGGGCTCAGAAAGGTCGGTTACTTGCTGAAAAGCACACAGGTAATAGTGGGAGAGCCAGTGTTGGAAGCCAGCCCTTCTCTTCGCTACTGCCTTTAGAGACCCTCAGGTAGATGTGAAAAGATGCTTCTGTCAGCACATCCACATGCAAGCTCAGGGCTTTTGCAACATCAGCATCACCAGGAACGTGCAAGAACTTTGTCTCAAGAACTCCATCCTTGGAATTTCCTAGGTGGCGCAGTGGTTAAGAATCTGCCTGCCAATTCAGGGGACACAGGTTCAATCCCTGCTCCAGGAAGCTCCCACATCCCATGGAGCAACTAAGCCCATGCACCACAACTACTGAGCCCATGTGCCACAATTACTGAAGCCCATGCACCTAGAGCCCATGCTCCACAACAAGAGAAGCCACCACAATGAGGCACCTGCGCACCACAATGAAGAGTAGCCCCTGATTGCCGCAACTAGAGAAAGTCCATGTGCAGCAACAAAGACCCAACACAGCCAATAAATAAATAAATAAATAAAGTTATATATATAAAAAAAGAACTCCATTCTTGTAACTGCTCAAGACAAAAACCTAAGTCTTCTCAGATAGTGCTCTCCTTCCAATTCCTGAAAGTAACGCATCACCAATTCCAAGCATCTTATCTTCCAATCTTCCAAAAACATCCACTCTTCAAGCAAAACCTAATCACACCACTTCTCTGCTGAAGATCCACCACTGTCCACTCTCTGATCTCAGGATAAACATGCCCCTGTTCCCCAGCATCCGCATCAGCTACCCTCAGATCTCACTCCCAATGGGCTTTCTCTGTACAGCATCCTCAGATGCTCTCAGACCATCCAACTCCCCACAAGGTACCATGTGCCTTTCTTTTGTAATGCTAACTGCAGTTCTGACAATTTTAATTTACCTTTACTTAGACTTGTGTTATTATTTGATGAATTTCTATCTCCCCGAAGAGGGCTGAGGTTATATCTATTCATCTCTCTTTTACTTTTTAAAATAAACTTTTAACTTTAGGATGTATTTAGATTTACAGAAAAGTTGCAAAGATAGTACAGAGAGCTTTCATATACCCCACATCCAGCTTCCCCTATTATTAACATCTTACATGATTGTGGTACATTTCTCACAACTAGTGAACCAATAGTGACAAAATATTATTAAAGCCCATACTTTATTACTTTCGTTGCATTTCCTTAGTTTTTACCTAACGTCTTTTTTTCTATTCCAGAACTGCAGCTGAGATACCATATTATATTTAGTTGTAATACCTCCTTAGGCACCTGTTGGCCACGACATGTTCTCAGACTTTCCTTGCCTTTGATAACCTTGACAGTTTTAAGGAGTTCTGGTCAAGTAGTTTGTAGAATGTGAATCAATTGGGGTTTGATGTTTTTCTCATGGTTAGACGGGGTTATGTGTTTTGGGGAGGAAAAACACAGAGGTAAAATTCCCTTCTCCTGAGATCTTATCAGGGTCCGTGATATCAACATGACATTACTGCTGTTAATCTTTGATCCTTGGCAGAGGTTTATCCACTGTAACACTACTTTTCCACCCCATCGCCTTCCAATCCCACCCTCCTTGGAAGGAAGAAACTCTGCACAGCCCACACTTAAGAAGAGGTGGGTATGTTCCACCTCCTTGAGGGGGAAGCATCTACATCAATTGTTTAAAATTCTCCTGCAAAGTAGATTTGTCTCTCTCCCATGGAGAAAACCCATGGTAAATATGGATTCAAGAATATCTTATGCATTAGGTTATAATCAAATACTACTTTATTTTGTGGCTCAAATTATTCCAGTTTGGCCACAGGGAGCACTTCTGGGTGGCTCCTGTGTCCCTCTCACATACCTCCATCACTGTAGGGTTTTTTGTTTTATTTATTGAGAGCACTCCCTTACTTCTGGCACTGTAAGATACTACAGGCTTATCTTGTATATTTTGTGTTCCTATCCTAGAATCTATTCTTTCTCTATTCCGTTTTTTTTTTTTTTTTTGATTTGTTTTATTTTTTATTTATTTGTTTTTGGCTGCATTGGGTGTTCGTTGCTGTGCCCAGGCCTTCTCTAGTTGTGGAGAGCGGGGGCTACTCTTTGTTGCAATGCGAGCGTTTCTTACTGCGATGGCTTCTCTTGTTGGGGAACAGAGCCTCTAGGTGTGCAGGCTTCAGTAGTTGTGGCTCACAGGTTCTAGAGCACAGGCAGTAGTTGTGGCACATGGGCTTAGTTGCTCCACAGCACGTGGGATCTTCCTGGAGCAGGGATTGAACCATGTCCCCTGCATTGGCAGGCAGATTCTTAACCACTGCACCACCAGGGAAGCCCTCTCTATTCTTTTTTATTGAGAGGGAATTAGAAACCAAGATCTAGGCATTAGATATGCTTGTTACTACTAGGATGTCATTGTTTCTAGGCCCTCTCACATGACAGAGCAAGGAAATACGTGTTTACTTAACCTGTGTATGTACACATGTCTAAAGTATTTCTGTATATATCCATCTGTATCTATATGAATCCACATGAGAGTTCACACTGATGTTTCCATCCCTCTGCTTCTAATTTCTGGAAGAGAAAATTGTTGCAAATTGGTATAATCCCCTCCTTAAATAATTCACCAATGAAACCATCTGGGCATGGTACTTTTTTGGGAAGGAGGTTATAAATTATTGATTTCAATTGAAAAGACAGATATTCAGGCTAGTTTTCCTTCTGTGAGTTTTAGTAGTTTGTGTCTTTCAAGAGTTACCCTATTTCGCTTATGTATCACATTTGTGAGAACAGAATTGTGCGCTGTATTCCATTATTGTCTTTTTGACGTCCATGGGGTCAGTGGTTGACTTTGTAGACTTTCTCTATTGTTTTCCTGTCTTCAATGTCCGTGATTTCTGCTCTAATTTTAATTATTTATTTTTTTCTTCTTGCTTCAGAGAAATTTGCTCTCTTTTCTGTAGTTTTCTAAGGTGGAAAAACAAGTTATTGATTTTCTATCTTCCTTTTATCTAATTGATTTTCTATCTTCCTTTTATCTAATCTTCCTTTTATCTAATACACAATGCCATAATGTATGCACTGCTTTGGATGCATACCACAGATTTTAATAAGTTGTATTTTCATTTTTATTCAGTTCAAATTATTTTAAAGTTTCTCTTCAGACTTCTTCTTTGAGCCAGAGAGTATTTAGGAGTCTGTTTACTTTCCAAATATGTGGGGATTTTACAGCTTTCTGTTACTGGTTTCTGGTTGAATTTCACTGTGTTCTGAGAATATAATTTGTTTGATTTTTTTATTCATCTAAATTTGTTCACATATGTTTTTCAAGAATTTGTTTACTGTGAGCTTGAAAAGACTGTGTACAGGCACACACTGGAGATATTGCAGGTTTGGTTCCAGACCACCACAATAAAACGATTATCACAATGAAACAAGTCACATGAATTTTTTTGTTTCTCAAGAAGCACATATAAAAGTTATGTTTACACTATACCGGTCAATTAAGTGTGTAGTAGCATTATATCTTTAAAAAGACAACGTACATATCTTAATTTAAAAACACTTTATTGAGGAGACAGTTCAAGATGGTGGCGTAGAAGGATGTGTGCTCACTCCCACTTGCAAGAGCACTGGAATTACAACTAACTGTTGAAGAATCATCAACAGAAAGACACTGGAACTCACCAGAAAAGACACCCCACATCCAGAGACAAAGAAGAAGTCACAATTAGACAGTAGTAGGGGGGAAATCACTAAAAAATCAAATCACATTACTGCTTGGTGGGTGACTCACAAACTGAACAGTTATACCACAGAAGTCCATCCACTAGAGGGAGGGTTCTGAGCCCCATGCCAGGCTTCCCAACCTGCGGTTCCAGCAATGGGAGGAGGAATCCCTATAGAATCAGACTTTGAAAGCCAGCAGGATTTAACTGCAGGACCTTCACAGGACTGGGGGAAACAGAGACTCCACTCTTGGAGGGCACACAAAGAGTAGTATGCCCACCAGAACCCAGAGGGAAGAAGCAGTGACCCCATAGGAGACTGAACCAGACCTACCTGCTGGTGTTGGAGGGTTGCCTACAGAGGTGGGGGGCAGCTGTGGCTTACCATGGGGACAGGGATACTGGTGGCAGGGGTTCTGGGAAGATTGCATTGGCACGAGCCCTCCTGGAGTCTGCCATTAGCCCCCACAAAGAGGCTGTAAGCTCCAGTGCTGGGTAGCCTCAGGCCAAACAACCAACAGAATGGGAACACAGCCCCACCCACTGGCAGACAAGGAGATTAAAGTTTTACTGAGCTCTGCCCACCAAATAAGGTTAAAGTATTATGGAGCTCCGCGCACCCAGCCCTACCCATCACTAGTGCCTCCCATCAGGAAGCACACACAAGCCTCTTAGATAGATTCCTCCACAGGGTAGAGAGCAGTATCAAGCAGTATCAGCAGTATTTCATTCTCTGGAACTGAAAACCACAGCCACAGAAAAATAGAGAAAATGAAAAAGAAGAGGACTTTGTACAAGATGAAGGGAGAAGATAAAACCCCAGAAAAACAACTAAATGAAGTGGAGATAGGTATCCTTTCAGAAAAAGAATTCAGAATAATGATGGTGAAGATGATCCAGGACTTTGAAAAAAGACTGGATGCAAAAATTGAAAAGTTGCAAGAAAAGTTTAACAAAGACCTAGAAGAATTAAAGAACAAACAAACAGAGATAAGCAACACAATAACTGAAATAAAGAATACACTAGAAGGAACCGATAGCAGATTAACTGAGGCAGAAGGGCCAATAAGTGACCTGGAAGACAGAATGAAGAAAATCACTGATGTAGAAAAGAATAAAGAAAAAAGAATGAAAAGAAATGAAGACAGCCTAAGAGACCCCTGGGACAATGTTAAATGCACAAACATTCACATATAGGGGTCCCAGAAGGAGAAGAGAGAGAGAAAGGACCCAAGAAAATACTGGAAAAGATTATAGTCAAAAACTTCCCTAACATGGGAAAGTAAAATAGCCACCCAAGTCTGGGAAGCACAGAGAGTCCCAGGCAGTATAAACTCAAGGAGAAACACACCAAGACACATAATAGTCAAATTGATGAAAATTAAGACAGAAATATTATTGAAAGCAACAGGGAAAAACAACAGATAACATACAAGGGAACTCCCATAAGAGGAACAGCTGATTTCTCAGCAGAAACTCTGCAAATCAGAAGGGAGTGGCATGATATATTTAAATTGATGAAAGGGAAGAACCTACAACCAAGAATACTCTTCCCAGCAAGGATCTCATTCAGATTCGACAAAGAAATCCAAAGCTTTACAGACAAGCAACAGCTAACAGTATTCAGAACCACCAAACCAGCCCTACAACAAATGCTAAAGGAACTTCTCTAAGTGGGAAACACAGCAGAGGAAAAGGACCTACAGAAACAAAACCAAAACAATTAAGAAAATGGTAAGGGAAACATTCATATCAATAATTACCTTGAATGTAAATGGACTAAATGCTCCAAGCAAAAGACACAGACTGGCTGAATGCATACAGAAACAACACTTATATCCATGCTGTCTACAAGAGACTCACTTCAAATCTAGGGACACATACAGACTGAAAGTGAGGGGATGGAAAAAGATATTTCATGCAAATGGAAATCAAAAGAAAGCTGAAGTAGCAATACTCATATCAGATAAAAGACTTTAAAATAAATAACGTTACAAGAGACAAGAAAGGACACTGCATAATGATCAGGGGATCAATCCAAGAAGAGGAGATAACAATTATAAATATATATGCACCCAATATAGGAGCACCTCAATACATAAGGCAAATGCTAGCAACTATACAAAAGGAAATCAACAGGAACACAATAAGAGTGGGGGACTTTAACACGCCACTTACACCAATGGACAGATCATCCACACAGAAAATTAATAAGGAAACACAAGCTTTAAATGACAGAATAAACCAGCTAGATTTAACAGATATCTATAGGACATTCCACCCCAAAACAGCAGATTACAATTTCTTCTCAAGTGCACATGGAACATTCTCCAGGATACATCACATTTTGGGTCACAAATCAAGCCTTGGTAAATTTAAGAAAACTGAAATCATATCAAGCATCTTTCTGACAACAACGCTGTAAGATAAGAAATCAATTATAGGAAGAAAACTGTAAAAACCACAAACACATGGAAGCTAAACAATACGCTACTAAATAACCAAGGGATCACTGAAGAAATCAAAGAGGAAATCAAAAAATACCTAGAGACACATGACAATGAAAACACAACGATGCAAAACCTATGGGATGAAGCAAAAGCAGTTCTAAGAGGGAAGTGTATAGCAATACAATCCTACCTCAATAAACAAGAAAAATCCCAAATAAACAATCTAACCTTACATCTAAAGAAACTAGAGAAAGAAGAACAAACAAAACCCAAAGTTAGTAGAAGAAGAGAAATCATAAAGATGAGAGCAGAAATAAATGAAATAGAAACAAAGAAAACAGTAGCAAAAATCAAAAAAACTAAAAGCTGGTTCTTTGAAAAGATAAACCAAAATTAATAAACAAGACTCATAAACAAAAAGAGGGAGAGGACTCAAATCAATAAAATTAGAACTAAAACAGGAGAAGTTACAACAGACACTGCAGAAATACAAAGGATCATGAGAGACTACTACCAACATCTATATGCCAATAAAATGGACAACCTGGATGAAACAGACAGATTCTTAGAAAGGTATAACCTTCCAAGACTGAATCAGGAAGATACAGAAAATATGAACAGACCAATCACAAGGAATGAAATTGAAACTGTGAAGAAAAATCTTCCAGCAAACAAAAGTCCAGGACCAGATGGATTCACAGGTGAATTCTATCAAACATTTAGAGAAGAGCTAACACCCATCCTTTTCAAACTCTTCCAAAAAAAATTTCAGAGGAAGGAATACTCCTAAACTCATTCTATGAGGCCACCATCACCCTGATACCAAAACCAGACAAAGATACTACAAAAAAAAGAAAATTACAGACGAATATCACTGATGAATTTAGATGCAAAAATCATCAACGAAATACTGGCAAACAGAATCCAACAACACATTAAAAGGATCATACACCATGATCAAGTGGGGTTGATCCCTGGAATGTGAGGATTCTTCAATATATGCAAAGCAATCAATATGATACACCATATTAACACACTGAAGGATAAAAACCACATGATCATCTCAATAGATGCAGAAAAAGCTTTTGACAAAATTCAACACCCATTTATGATAAAAACTCTTCAGAAGGTGGGCACAGAAGGAACCTACCTCAACATAATAAAGGCCATATACAATAAACCCATAGCAAACATCATTCTCAGTGGTGGAAAACTGAAAGATTGTCCTCAGGAACAAGACAAGGATGTGCACTCTCCCCACTGCTATTCAACATAGTTTTGGGAGTCCTTGCCACAGCAATCAGAGAAGAAAAAGAAATAAAAGGAATCCAAATTGGAAAAGAAGTGAAACTGTTACTGTTCACAGATGACATGATACTTTACATAGAAAATTTGAAGCATGCCACCAGAAAACTACTTGAGCTAATCAATGAATTTGGTAAAGTTGCAAGATACAAAATTAACACACAGAAATCTCTTGCATTTCTGTACACTAACAATGAAAGATCAGAAAGAGACATTAAGGAAATAATCCCATTCACCACTGCAACAAACAAATAAAATACCTGTGAATAAACCTAACTAAGAAGATAAAAGATCTGTACTCAGAAAACTATAAGACACTGATGAAAGAAATCAAAGACAACACAAACAGATGGAGAGATATGCCATGTTCTTGGATTGTAAGAATCAACATAGTGAAAATGACTACATTACCCAAAGCAATCTACAGATTCAATGCAATCTCTATCAAATTACCAATGGCATTTTTTACAGAACTAGAACAAAAAATCCTAAAATTTGTATGGAGACACAAAAGACCTCAAATAGCCAAAGCAATCTTGAGGGAAAAAAATGGAGCTGGAGAAATCAGACTCCCTGACTTCAGACTATACTACAAAGCTATAGTAATCAAGACAATATGGTACTGGCACAAAAATGGAAATACAGACCAATGGAACAGGATAGAAAGCCCAGAGATAAACTACGGTCAACTAATCTATGACAAAGGAGGCAAGGATATACAATGGAGAAAAGGAAGCCTCTTCAATAAGTGGTGCTGGGAAAACTGGACAGCTACATGTAAAAGAATGAAATTAGAACACTCCCTAACACCATACACTAAAATAAACTCAAAAGGGATTAAAGACCTCAATGTAAGGCCAGACACTATAAAACTCCTAGGAAAACATAGGAAGAACACTCTTTGACATAAATCACAGCAAGATCTTTTTTGACTCACCTCCTAGAGTAATGGAAACAAAAACAAAAATAAATAAGTGGGACCTAATGAAACTTCAAAGCTTCTGCACAGCAAAGGAAACTATAAGCAAGACAAAAGACAACCCTCAGAATGGGAGAAAATATTTGCAAACGAATCAAGAGACAAAGGATTAATCTCCAAAATATATAAACAGTTCATGCAGCTCAAAAAAAAAAAAAAAACACTCAAAAAATGAAAAAACAACCCAATCAAAAAATGGGTAGAAGACCTAAATAGGCGTTTCTCCAAAGAAGACAAATGGATGGCCAAGAGGCACATGAGAAGCTGCTCAACATCACTAATTATTAGAGAAATGCAAATCAAAAGTACAGTGAGGTGTCTCCTAACACCAGTTAGAATAGACATCATCAGAAAATCTATAAACAGTAAATGCTAGAGAGGGTGTGGAGAAAATGGAACACTCTTGCACTGTTGGTGGGAATGTAAATTGATACAGCCACTATGGAGAAGAGCATGGAGGTTCCTTGAAAAACTAAAAATAGAGTTACTAAATAACCCAGGAATCCCACTGCTTGGCATATACCCACGGAACACCATAATTCGAAAAGACACCTGCACCCCAATGTTCACTGCAGCACTCTTTACCATAGCCATATCATGCAAGCAACCTAAATGTCCATCAACAGAGGAATGGATAAAGCAGATGTGGAACATATATAAAATGGAATATTACTCACCCTTAAAAAGTAAGGAAATTGGGTCATTTGTAGAGACATGGATGGACCTAGAGACTGTCATACAGAGTGAAGTGAGTCAGAAAGAGAAAAACAAATATCGTATATTAACACATATATGTAGAATATAGAAAAATGGTAGAAATCAACCAGTTGGCAAGGCAGAAATAGAGATACAGATGTAGAGATCAAACTTATGGACACCAAGTGGGGAAAGCAGAGGGGGGGGGATGAACTGGGAGACTGGGATTGCCATATATACATTACTAATAAGAAAAAAATCAGATTGTACACTTTAAATATTGCAGTTTATTGTATGTCAATTGCATCTCAATAAAAGTTCTTAAAGAAAAAAAATTTAAAAAATAGAAATACTTTATTGCTAAAAAATGTTAACCATCAACTGAGCCTTCATCAAGTTATAATCTTTTTGCAGCAGAACTTCAAAGATCACTGATCATAGATCACCATAACAAACATAATAGTGAAAATGTTTGAAATAGTGTGAGAATTACCAGGATGTGATGTGGAGACATGAAGTAAGCAAATGCTGTTGTAAAAGTGACACTGGTAGAGTTGTTTGACACAGTGTTGCAACAAACCTTCAATTTGTAAAAAACATAAAACCTGTGAAGCACAATAAAGGTTTAAGTGCAATAAAATAATTTGTGTCTATTTTTCCATTGTTGGATTGAGTGTCTTAGTAGTATTAAGTAGATCAAGTTGTTGACAGTGCTGCTCAGGTCATCTGTATTCTTACTCATTTTCTATCTACTTAATAAATCAATTACTAACAGAGGGTGATGAAAATCTCCAGTTACAATAGTGGATTTGCCTATTCTCCTTTCGGTTTCAATCAGTGTTTGCCTTGCATATTTTGATGCTATTTTGTTATGTGCACATATATTTAAGATTGTTATGTCTCCTTAGATAGTCGATACCTTTATCATTATGTAATATCCCATTTATCCTCAATAATCTTCCATTTTCTGAAGTCTGATTTGTGTAAAGTTAATATAGCTACTCCAGCATTCTTCTGATTAGTGTTAGCATGGAATATCTTTACACTTACATGTGTTTTTACATTTAAAGTGGGTTTCTTGTAGCAACACATAATTGGGTCTTGTTTTTGATCCACTCTCACAATCTCTGTGCTTATATTGTGTGCTTAGACTATTTGCATTTAAGGTGATTACTGACTTAGTTGCATTAACACCTACAACATTTGTAACTGACATTGTTTTATTCACTACATTTGTTCTTTCCTCTTTCTCCTGTTTCTATGTTGTCTGGTTTTAACCACGAATTTTATATGATTCCATTTTGTATCTTCCCAGAATAGCATTTTAAAAATTTTAGTGGTTGCTCTGGAGTTTACAATATGCATTTTAAAATTTAACTTCCATTTTCGAATAATATCATACTGCTTCACATATAGCACAGGTACCTCATAACAGAGTATTCCGAATTCCTCCATCCTATCTCTAGAATAATGCTGCCTTCCATTTCATGTATCCATATGCTGTAACCACCCAATATGCTGTTACTTCTATTGCTTTAAACAGTTACCTTTTCAATCAATATTATGAAAAACAAAGTATCTTATTTTACCTTTATTTTTTCCTTCTTTAATGCTCTTCCTTTTTTCAGATAGATCCAAGTTTCAGGCCTATATCATTTTCCTTCTACAAAAGAACTCCTTTTAATATTTTTTTTTTGTAGAGCCAGTCAGCTAGTGGTGAATTTTCTGGTTTTGTTTGAGAAAGTCTTTATTTCTCCTTCACTTTTGAAGGATAAATTTAGCTGCATATAAGATTTTAGGTTGGTGCTTCTTTTTCTTTCAGTACTTCACATCTTATACTACTCCATTTCTGGTCTGCATTGTTCTCAATGAGAAGACTGCTATAACTGTTATCCTTATTCCTCTGTAGATCTTTTCAAGCTTCTTTCTCTGCCTTTGGTTTTCTGCTTTCTGTGAGCTTCCCGAGGTCCATGTTGTGGTGACTGTATTATCTCTTCTCTTTCAGATTGCCTCATAATTTCTTGTTGAAAGCTGGACCTGTTGTATCAGTTCATGGGGACTGAGGATCTACTAGAACTTCACGTCTTCTGTATCTCCAGGTGCCAGACCTCACGTCCTTCGGTGTCCTTGTTTTTGTCTCTTCTATTGACTTCCTCAAAACTTCCCTCTTCTGTTGACTTGCCTTGCAGCTCTCTCAGCTGTAATTCCCTGCTAATAGGCTACACACCTGTTATTGTGGTGGTAAGGGGTGTAGAAAGGGGAGCATTCCATAACGTTCCTTTTTTTAAAAAATATATACTATTTTAATTAATTAATTTATTTATTTATTGGCTGTGTTGAATCTTCGTTGCTTTCTCTAGTTGTAACGAGTGGGGACTACTCTTCACTGCGGTGCACGGGCTCCTCATTGCCATGACTTCTCTTGTTGTGGAGCATGGGCTCTAGGTGCACGGGCTTCAGTAGTTGCAGCACATGGGCTCAATAGTTGTGGCTCACGGGCTTAGTTGCTTCTCGGCATGTGGGATCTTCCTGGAGCAGGGCTCAAACTCGTGTCCCCTGCATTGACAGGTGGATTCTTAACCACTTGTGTCACCTAGGAAGTCCCCATAATATTCCTATTCTCAATCTTTTAGTGAGCCAAGGCTGGGGGACTGTGACCTCCGCAAGCATTTCTTTGGTGGATAGCTTTCTTCTCCCAGCCTCAGTGTCCCTTTCCTGACTGCCAGGTTCCAATCAATTTGCTTGAAATTTAACCCCTGTTGACTGTGGGGGTGTGTGTGGTATATTTGTTTTGTTTTGTTCTTTTGGGTATTTTTGTCTTTGTTTCTGGTTTGTCCTTTAGGTGATACAGGACCTCGGAAGGGCACTGGAGCATGAGGAATCTCTTGCTCCAGCTGGGATATGGCAAAGTCTTCTCCCTGCAGAGGAGGCTATTGTTACAGAGAAGGCTCTGGGTGTGTTTCATAATGACTACATCCTCATCACCCTCCCCACTGCCCCCTGCCGCATCTCCCTGCCAGTAATGAGGGGCTTTTTCTCAGATTTTTTACCATGAGAACCTGATGCGTTTGTATGAATCATGCCTTTTTATTTTCTGTCTTTCTGATATTTTGACATCTGGGCCTTGCTGATCTTGGAGAGACTGCCCCTGCCAGGGTTAGCCAATTTCTGCAGAGAGTAAAGGACTCCTACAAGTTTGTCTTTTGCATTTGAAACAACCAGTTCCCCACCCACTTTGTTTACATGCCAAGCCACTATTCCCCTGGCCCAATCATCCCAGGGTCAGGTACCAGGCAACTAGGAACACCCTCTGTGCACCAGAGCCCACTGAAATTATTCAAACTAGCCAATCCCCAGCCTGCTTACCCTTCCTCACCTGTTCTTTCCCACAGAAACCACAACGAAAGCTCTTGTCCACACTTCCCTGCCCCCCCACCTCCTGATCAACCCTGGTGCTCCCGCATATAGCCCTGCATGGAGTGCTGTGCCTCCTATTTCTAGAAATCTGTGAATATAAAAACTTCTATCTTCATGACAGTTATTTCTCTGTCTGTGTGTCTTACCATACCTCAGTAGAACATATCCCAGGTACCCTTAAAACAAGGTTTCTAGAAGTAAAGCCCAAGAAAGTGGAGACCTGCTGAGACTGTGACCTATTGGAGTTTCTCTCTCTCAAACTAGTCCATACTCAGCCTCACCAAAGTGACCATTTAAGAGTTCCTGTCTGCTTAGGGCTCCAGCAGTATATGCTCCAGGTAAGCAGGTTTTGGTTTCTTCCAGATTTCTAGGTGGCAATCTGCCCTAAGACTTCAGTTCTCTGATAGTCTAAGAGGGGTCACTGATTTGCAATTATTCCAGCTTTTCTTATTAAGAATAAAGTAACAATACTGGGACTTCCCTGGTGGTCTCACGGTAAAGAATCTGCCTTCCAATGTAGGGGATGCAGGTTCGATCCCTGGTCAGGAAACTAAGATCCCATATGCCGTGGGGCAACTAAGCCTGGGTGCCACAACTACTGAGCCTGTGTGCCTCAACTAAAGAGCCTGCATGCCGCAAACTACAGAGGCCATGTGCTCTGGAGCCTATGTGCCACAACTAGAGAGAAAACCCACAGGCCACAACTAGAGAGAAGCCCACGTGCTGCAATGAAGAGCTCACATGCTGCAACGAAAGGACTCACATGCTGCAATGAAGATCCTGCACACCACAACTAAGGCCTGACACAGCCAAAAACAATAAAATAAATAAATAAATAAAATATATATTTTTAAAAGTGACAACACCTATTTTAAGTTCCTTACTTGTTGAAGCTGGAACTGGAAGATGGTGTCTCTTTTCTTTCACCCTTACCTGGTGTCTATCTTATTAATGATGGCCCACTAACATTTGGCAGGTGAATGAATAAATGAATTTGTAATTAGATGTGATTATTCTGTAGCAGATGGTTCATAACCATATCATACCTGTGAATTTATGAATGAATGAAAAAATGATTCAGATGTGATTATCTGGTCCATAAACATTTGTCAAATGAATAATGAATGAGTGAGTGAGATGTAACTGCAGTTTTATCCAGACAGGTGCCCCAACTGTTCATCTCAAATCTAAGGCACCCCACAGGTGCTCCGGGATTCTAAGTCCAGTCCACCCTATTTCACTCCAAATCACTAGAGAGCCCAACATCCTCTGACACACCCCAGGAGCTCTGAGACAGTCCTAAACTACTTCTGCCTCAAGTGATTAAGTCTCTGTTTTTCATGCAGGTCTGGAACGCCAAAGGAGAAAATATTTGTTTCTCATATGCCCCCAAATACAATACAGCTAGCAAAACTTGATGTGTCCTATTTAGATACTATCCAGTGTTACTTTCTACCTGGTTAATAAACTATAACCTTGTCCCAAATAACAGAGACACTGTGGGCCTTATTGTCTTAATTCCCTTCTTTTCCTGCTGCACAACCTTTAACCAGATTTGAGGTCTGAACCAAGAAAATGACAATAACTGCAAAATTAAGGGCCTTGTGCTTTGAAGGCAATGTTCTCTTTCACCTGAATAGCAAGGTCAAGCTGCATTTTCTGTGCCTTATTTTAGGCAGAACCCTCTTGTAGAGTCACAGAAAGCCTGGGTACATGGGGTGGAAAGGTGGTCTGTGATGGGGTCATGAGTCCCAGCTTAAGGCAGAGTCCCTGGGTCCAAGCACTGGCTCAACTTCCCTCAGTTACAAAATGAGCATCTTTGTGAAACCCACCTCCAAGAGTGGTGTGGGGATTCCACTGCCTATCTGTGTGAAGTGTTCATAGCAGGTGGCCTGGCACCTGAGAAATGCCCCGGGGTTAGCAATGAGGGTGGGTGTCCTAGTAGCAGGCAGGGTGATGACTCAGTACACACCCTCCCTATCAGTGGAAATGACCTCCTTTCTCATCCATTCACTCCTAGGATGATATGTTCACATATTCTTTTTCACCAGCCTCTGTGGTTCTGCTGCTATAAACAGGCTTCCCCTAATGCTAATTTTGTTAGGTAGGATAACTCTATTATTATCATGCCTTTTTTTCAGAGAGGAATACTGAACTGTTTAGGGGTGAAATTTTATAACATCTGTAGTTTACTTGGAATGCACTTCAGAAAAAAAAAAAAAAAACACAGCAAAATATTACCACAACTAAGTTATTAGTATACGCACGATCATTACATTCTTTTCTCCATGTGTCTGCATATGAGAAACTATTCGTGATAAGAAGGAAGTTTTTTCATGCAAAAATATAAAAAAGTGAGCATAAAACTCACCTTACATAACATGGGCTTTACAGGCAAATGTGAAGCCTGTCCCCATCAGCCACCACTCTGACTGCACAAGGGCCCAAGATTATACTCAGGCAAATCAACTGCAGCCTGCGGCCACAACCTTCAGTAAAGATACTCTGTACTTTATGTATCTTACTGGAAAAAGTGGGGATAACCACAACACCCTAGACACAAACACCCTCCTAGAACATAAAGTGATGCAGAGGACCAAAGAATAAGGTGCAAGAAACTTTGAAAACATAGAGCCTTAAACAAAACGTTCTCTCTTATGACGTTATCGAAAGTATTTTGTTCACAGAAATCTTCAACTGCTAAAATGACCAACACTTTACCTTCCAAGGAACCTACAGCCTTTATCACAAGAATTGGTTGCGTTAGGGCTTCCCTGGTGGCGCAGTGGTTAAGAATCTGCCTGCCAATGCAGGGGACGTGGGTTCGATCCCCGTGCTGGGAAGATCCCACGTGCCTCGGAGCAACTAAGCCCGTGCACCACAACTACTGAAGCTTGGGCACCTGGAGCCTGTGCTCAGCAACAAGAGAAGCCATTGCAATGAGGAGCCCACACACCACAATGAAGAGTAGCCCCCACTCGCTGCAACTAGAGAAAGCCTGTGCAGCAACAGAGACCCATGCAGCAACTAACTAACTAAATAAATAAAATTAATACAAAAAATAAAAAAAATTATTAAAAGAAAACAAAAAAAACCCAGCAATTTTGAGAAAAAGCCCATTTTTATATAAAAGAAAAGAATTGCTTGCATTCAACATTTCCCACCTAAGGAGAGGCTCTGCCCCCCACCCCCGCCCCCAGAGGATGCCCTTCTCCTATTGGCTGTGTGGCGCCCACCTATTTAGGCAACACTGCTTGTGCTCATGCTAGTTAGCACTTTATTTTATAAGTTACATCTGTACTGGAGGAACTATAACATCTAACGAAAACCAAAGCTTTGGCCTGTTTCCAGTGGGACCTTGAAGCTCTGTCTTGAGTGTTGTTCAAAGAGATAGCTGGCTCCCTGGGCATGCTCCAGGTATGGACCTGTCTCTTTACACCTGAGCCGTATGATGCAGTAAAGGCCCCACTGGAGGAAAATGCCTGCCGTCGCCCTGCTGTGCAGGGTGGTTTCTGCCTGACAGTGTTCTGAGTCAGCCTGTGCCAAATATGACCTGTGATGACCTAGGGGGTCTGTATACTGTGAGCCACGAGGACCTTCTGGTGGGTGCGTATTACAGTATATCAACACCAGCCTCCAATTGTGCAGCTGGGAGGGAACTTACCATAGAATCAGTCCCTGGTTATGAGAAAGATATTTACTTAAAAACACAGGCTATGAAAAATTATCCTTTCATAAGAAGAGCACTTGTGTGAGAATCAGATTCTTATTTTGAGAACTCCCTAGGCTTGCTACCAAATTTAAACAGAAATCACATCGATGAGGTGTGAGGACTTTTAATCCCGATGATTGTGATCTGACCTCTGGACCTGTTCACCATGTCCTCCTGGTATCAAAGCAGCGCCAGGCACACAGTAGCAGATCAAAAAAAACCCACTAAGTTAATTACCAGATACAAAATGCAAGGTGAAGAGATTTTCACTGGATTATAAAATAGTTCATTTCTTTCAAAGATATGTCTCATAAAAAGTCACATTTAACTGGGTTTTAAAAATTATTTCCCTGATCTGTACACAAAAAGAAATAAAATACAGTCATTTCTTGTTATTTGTGACAATTACGTTTCATGAAGTTGCCACGAACACTGAATTAGCAGATATTGAACATTGCTCCCGGGGGAAATACAAGGCTAGCTTCCTAAGAGCCTCAGGTCGTATCTTCATCAACCAATCAATACCTAACCTTGTTTTATGTGTGTTTCTGTTTAAAGACATCTTATTTCATATATATTGTTGATTCATTAACATGGAACTCACAGCAAAAGTTCTATAACTCATGCCTAAACGAAACTCATCTAACACATGTATTTTCTCCATAAGGCACATCACAGCCTTCCTGTGCTTATTTAGGACACCGTTTCAGCACTGTGCCATTTTAAACAGCAAAATCACCAACAAAAAGCACAAAAATAAAAGTGTACCACTCAACTGACCCCCCAAAAGACTCTGTTTATAGAACGAGCTGAGACTAGAAGGCAGAGCTTCACTTTATCTAGCCTCATCTGGGAACACACACGTCGGGTGACTCAAATATTTTGCTGCCCTGCACGTGCCCATAAAGGGCCACAGAAGCACCACGGGTATTGATTTAGGGGTTACAAATAAATTTTGGTGAGTAGGTGAATTTTCAAATATGGAACCTGTGGAATGCTTAATTTAAGTCTTAGATTCATTCTTTTTTTAAATTTTTAAAATTAATTTATTTTATTGGGTGTGTTGGGTCTTTTTTGCTGTGCGCGGGCTTTCTTTAATTGCGGTGAGTGGGGGCTACTCTTCGTTGTAGTGAGCAGGCTCCTCATTGCTGTGGCTTCTCTTGTTGCGGAGCACGGGCTCCAGGTGCGTGGGCTTCAGTAGGTGCAGCACATGGGCTCAATAGTTGTGGCTCACGGGCTCTAAAGTGCAGGCTCAATAGTTGTGGTGCACGGGCTTAGTTGCTCCGCAGCATGTGGGATCTTCCTGGAGCAGGGATCGAACCCGCGTCCCCTGCATTGGCAGGTGGATTCTTAACCACTGCACCACCTAGGAAGCCCTAGATTCATTCTTTATCCATTTTGAGTGAGTTCTAGAATATTCACAAGGGGCCTCAATGGTCACAAACTAGATGAAAAAGTATGGGTTATTGTAAAAATCAATACAAGGCTAAAGAGATATGAACATGTGGACAATTCATATCTCAGTTCATCTCAACTTCTGATAACCACATTTCCCTTTACTTGCTTGGCTCTCTAACAAGCTGCTTTCTGGCATTGTCAAAAATGTAGGCTGTATTTACATCTACTAAAAATTGGTCCATTGCATAAGAAAAACCTGTCTGGTTTACGCTCGTAGGTGTTGATATTTGCTGTAGACGAGCCGCACAGCTAATAGGGCACAATCAACGCCTTGTACACAAGACAATGCAGCAAAGTAAATAAGAGGATAAACAGACTCTGCACCCAGAGAGGCTGTCTGCTCACTTGTGCTCCAGCCTTGGGCAAGTTACTCTCCACAAAAAGGGCACAACCTCTATTTTCTGTGGGGTGTTCTCCCTTTAGAAGAAATAAAGACAAACATGGTAAGCTGGCAGTGTTTGCTAACTATGAGTGGTACTGCACTTTTCTGAATTTTTAAAATGGTTACTGTGAAGAATAAATGAGGTTATATCTGGTGAAGGCGTGGTGCTGGGATGGCGCTTCCTGTCAACTTGACCATAAACAACCTGAGTACAGAGAAGGATCTTGGCTACTGCTATAGCCCCAACACCTAGTACCATTCCTGGCTGGTGGAAGGTGATCAATGAGTCAACGTGATGAAGAGACCAAGAAACCAGCCAATGAAATGGCCCCAGTTGGCCAAGTAGATCAGAGAGCCGGGCAGAAGCAAAGAATGTCACATGAACTTTGTGGTCATTCGGAAAGTTTCTGTTTATTTGCTTGTTCTTAACTGTTCCTGTAGAAACTTAGTTGTCTGACAAAAATGCCAAACATGCTAAGTCGTCCTGCATGATAAATATCAAAATATCAGGTGGCCTGGATGCTGACAGAGTAAAGACGTCACGACCCGCTTCTCTCTAAAATCAACCCCCAAAAAGGACAAGAAAGAGAAGTGCCATAGAACTAGCAGACCCCTCTCACCCCGGACAACAATTCTTGGGGAGCAGCCGAATGCAGCAAAGGCTTGTCCCGAGAGCATGAAGACCCTTAGGGAAGATGGTCAGGGAAGGGGAGGCACTGCTGCAGACCTCAAAGCCTGCAGATCTGGGGCTTCTACAGAGCAGTGGGGAGCCAGCTTCCTCCTGAGGGTGGAGAGGAGGTTCTGAATGAATGGCTAGCAGCCTCCCTGAGAAGAAATAAAGGTTAAACCAGTGAAAATGAGAAAAAGATTCTGTTAGGCCAGAACGCATCCTGGGCTGCTCCTTGATATGATTCATTTCCAAGATAAGGAACTCACTTTATGTCTGTACAACTATACTAAAAGAATAAAAAGAGAGAAGCAACAAGAAAGACAGACAGCACAGAAAGAACATTGGCCAGAAAATTATCCCAAGGGGCAGATGAAATCACAGCCACACATACAGCCACGGAGTCAAAGGATTTCACAGACGAGTCACTGTTAAAAACAGTAGCTCTAAATGGAGACACGAAAGGCAGGGGATGAACTGGGGAGGTGAGAAAAGTCATGGGAAATAAGCTGAGATCAGGGGAAAACGCCGGAAAGAAATGATGGCTGTCATTTCAAACAGTAAAAAGAGAACAGACATTAACACTGTGAAGAAGGTGATGGACAGGATGGAGTAGCTTGAGAAAAATGAATTGGAAGTGAACAAAGAGTGAAAGAATTCAACAGCAAAGGACTAGAAGGACAAAGGAGATCCAAAATGTGCAAGATCAAAGTCCCTGAAGTAAAGAATTTAAATAAAGGAGTGGAACAGATATTTAGAGTTATAATTAAAGTAAATTTGCATAAATAAAAGAGGACTTTTCCCTGGATTCTTTTATCCAGACTCCTATAAAGGGAAGGAAAGTACTGGGCTTCAGACGTCTCCTCGGCCATGCTCCAAGCCAGCAGACAGAGGGCCGATGGTCCCGAGAGGGGCAAGCCTATCTAGCCCAGAGATGAAAGGTCCAGCTGGGCTAAGGGCTGGGCGCAAAGGACACAATTTCAGGACACGAACTGAAAGGGCTGCGGAAGGCAGGAAGGTTCTAATGCTTCTGCCAAGAGTCCAAAGGCCAAGCAGGCTCGTTACACTTCCAAGACTGCTTCAAAATCACTCCAGATTTTCATCTGTGCAGAGGCGGGGCCCACAGCAGCCTAGGAGTCTAAGCCTGGGGGCCTGGCCTGCTGTCCCAGCTGTTGAAGATGCACATAAAATCACAGAAGCGCGCTTTCCATAGCAAGTTCAATAGCAGAGCTCTAGGCCAGAACTGTGATTCTCCACCCTGGCTGCAGGTGACAACCACCTGGGTACTTTAAGTACTGGTGACAGGGTCCTAGCCCAAACTCACTCAGAACCAGGGGTGGGGCCCAGACAGCACTAATTTTTTTTTTTTTTTTTTTTTTTTTTTGAGTTCTCCAGGTGATTCTCGTGAGCAGCCAGGACAGGGGATCACTGCTCTAGAATGATTGCCTCTGTAAAGAAGGTTCAAAACCGATCCAAACAGAGCTGACCGCTGAAGCGGGCAGCAGGACCGGCTATGGCACGGAGGAAAAATGGACAAATTAAAAAAGTCAAAGTTTAGAATTCTAAAGGAGAAACAGGAAAAGCCATCACTCACGAAACCACTTTTATTTTAGTCCAATAAAGCCTCCTCACACACACTGATTTTTTGGCATACTTATTTTGCCAACATAGTAATTCAAGAAAAAGCATCCTCTTGCTGGCGTCCGCCCTGTCCGTCGCGCATGCGTAATGGCCGGGGGCGGGAAGTCAGTTTGGGAATCGCACACACGTTGCTCCGCTTCCTGAGGTCGGGCTGAATCATGAAAGGAAGTTCTATAATTCGCAAACCCTTGCAACTGTTCTCTTGGGGTATTTTATCTCTCCTGAAGTTGAGCAGCACAGACATTCCAGAGACAGGCCAACGGCACATCCCTCCCCCGCCGCCCAGAATGAGAAGGAGACAGAGATGGAGCCTAGCGGACAGGGCAGGCACCCTGCTGGGGTGGGTCCCCCCCCCCCACCAGCCTGCGGTGGGCCCCCCCCGCCTGTCCCTTCCCCATCACAAGCTCCTCGGGTGCCGTCTCCCAAGGATGCACCTGCCTCTCAGCCCACCCGGCCCGCCCACTGCCCTCGGAGTTCTCAAATGCCCGTGGTGCACATTCCCAAAAATGAGCCTGGTTTTCTTGTATTCGCAAGAACGAAACGTGGTCATGTGATAAGCATCGCATTTTCCTCATTTTGCCTTGACGAGGAGCATACTCCCTCTTCAGAGCTTTCTTTCAAAATGGACAGAACCTTGGATTCCAAATATTTTGAGAAAATGACATTGGATTTTTTTTTTCACTGCAGAGGCATTCATCAGTACGAGAGTTTTCTCCATTACCTCTAAATCCTCTTGAACAATAAACTAGCTTATTCTTTCAGAAACTATACTGAACCAAGGGTGTTTAAACTCAGGATACGTTACCTAGTATTCCCCAAGGCTGTGTTCCCATGAGACCACCCCAGGAAAACAACTGGGAACATTTTCCGTTCCTATGTAAGTCATTAGTAACCTGTCACTCAGCCAGACTGTCACAGTGTGTTTGCATGTGGGTGGGTGTGCATGCACATGTAGGTGTGTGATGTGTGTGCATCTGTGTTGGCGGAAGCTGTTGTGGTGAGTAGGAGATTGTCACTGTGTTGAGGATGAAAGGGCCAGGGAAGATCCCGTGAACAAGACTTGGGGTCTCATCTGAAGGATGTGGGTGTCCTGGTGCCACCACCACTTCCCAGGGTCAGAGCCCCTTAAGGAAACGGGAGACAACCAGGGTTCACACGTGGAAAGATGGAATGATGCGCTGTCCACACGCAGTGGTGCCAAGAGCTGGGAAAGGTGGGAGGGGGTAGAAGCTTGTGTCCCCGACTCCCCAGGAAGGACTGCGTGGGGCTCGGGTGTAACACAGAGTGGTTACTCTGTCCCAGACACCTTACGGTCATGATGGCGATGCTTGTTCTACCCTGTCCCCCACAGAGCCTCCAGCCACATGTGGCTAGTGGCCCCTGAAATGTGGCCACTGAGACTGAGAACTGATTTTCACATTTTATTTCCTTTGAAGTATTTGAAATGTAAATGGCCGCATGTGGCCGGTGGCAACATTCTAAACAGCACAGTTCTAGATCCTTGCCGGGGAAGCTGGGGAGAGGCCATCTGTCGTCACCTGGGCCAGGTGTCAGAGATGGAGCAGCAGGCAGCACCTCCCTGGGACCCACCTGATGGGACTGCAGGTTGACAAAGGGAATTTTATAAATTCACCCTAAGGAATAAGCTGTGTGGTCCAGACACCTCTCCCTTCCAGATGTTTCTCCTACTTGCGCCAAGCTTGGGGTTCTAGGTTTTCTTTTTATTAACGAGAGACACATTTTACTCCAAATATTTAGCTTAACTGTATCCAAATCCTATGTGACACATTGAAATATAAGGAGGGGACTTTAAGAGCACCTACACATGCACAGAGGGCCCCGTGCTGGGAGCACAGAGCTCACAAAAATATCCTCAGCATGGTCTCCAAACGGATGTTGTAAAAGTAGATGACAAGGGCCAAAATAATGTCACACAGTGTTTTAGCACTTCAGGTGAGGATACTGCCAGGACCCCCTGAGCAGGGTGTCCTTGTCCAATCACTGGGTACGGGAGAATACGCTCCCTATGGGCTGCCTGTTAAAACCCAGCAGGGTTCCCAGGTGCACCGCCAGGGAACAGACGCACACTTGCTTCAGAGTCAAGTGACACTTGGGCCAGAGCCACGCTTTCTGTGACCTTCCCATAAAGTCTTCTGATATTTTGTCCCCTGAAGAACCCCACCTCCCTTTTCAATCCTCAGGCAACCAGAGGCTATGTAGCTCCTTGACGTCCTGTACCCACCCATGACCTCTCTGCAGGGCACCTCTTTGCAAGCCAGTCTGCTGGGCGCTCCGCACAGTGGGTCTCTGGGTGCCACAACCACCCAGGGGCAGGTCTTTTCAGCCTCGTTTTGCAGATGAGGTGGCCAGCGCTGAAGCACTTTCAAGGCATGATGAATTGAGACAGGCTGGGACCTGGGACCCTTTACTGCAGTGCTCACACCTGGACAAACATCTCCAGGAACAAAATACGAAGAAACTATAAGGGACTAAAAATAACTATGTGCCTGTGCAGTTGGGGCGAAGTATGGACAAGATACAAAAAAGAACCAAAAAAGCCCCAACGGCCACTTCCGAAGAGCCGGGAGCAAAAGCAGAGGGTCAGGAGCAAAAGCAGGGTACTGCACATGCCCCCTGCACTCAATATCACCAAAGGGGTGAGCAAACCACCTAAGCCACCCTTCCGGCCCGAGCCCTGGACGCACCCCTACCCTCACCCCATATTAGCAACCAGCTCCCCACCCCCGCCTCAGGGAGCCAGCAAGGGAACCTGCTACTTGTTCTTAACCCTCCAACCCCCAGCCCCCCACCCCCACCCCACCCCCCGCTGCACCAGGGGCCCCAATAAAGCCTTGCCTGAGTTTCTGGTCTGGCCTCTGATCGATTTCTTTTGCTTAAGGAGGCCAAGAACCCTGGTCGGTAACAGAATCAGAGCGGGCGTGCTTGGTCTGCTTCCGGCACCCACACTGCCCCCCAGAGGGGCTTTCTGCATTGGATGTTTCTGGGTCACAGCTGTGGTCCTAGAAGTTTTATTAAAAATTATAAATGTGCGTGCACTCGGTGAGCCCCGGGGGCTCTGCATGTGAGTGCCCCATGGTGTCCCCCTTACATGCCAGGTCAGACAGAGTCAGCACCGGGAGGCCCAGCCACAGACTGTCTCCAAACGGCCCATAGCGAGAGCAGCTCCTCTGTCACCATCCGCCACAGCCTTCGAGGCCCAGAAGCCACAGACGCCAAGAAACCCAGGCCTCTCCGCCCAGAGCCAGACTGTTCACTCACATCCTTCTGATGAGAAAAAACCATCTCACATGCAACAGGCAGACAACACACTGTCTGACAGAAAGTAAGTACAGTGGACTTGGAGAAACGCGAAGAACTAATCTGAAGGATGGAAATCATTCGCATTATCTTGGGTAGAAAATGTCACAAGTGGTTTTCTATCAGACCAGTGCACACATTTTTTCTCTGAGAATCGTTTCAATGTGTGCTCACCTCCTACAAGTCTCATAGCAGTGTAGTGAGAACACACTGACATGCTCACTCAAATGCCTGCCGCCGAAACTTCCACAGGCTTCCAGATTATATGAATGCAACTTCCCAAGGAATGGAGTGTTTGCAGCATAAAAACATGTGAGTTCTCTCTCTCTCTCTCAATCATTCTCCTTTCTTTCAACATCTCTCTCTCTCTCTCTCTCACACACACACACACAAAGTGAAGATGTACCACCTAATGTGCCCAGAGTCTCTACAATGAAAGGCACACACAGCTGTCACTATACCCAGTGTATCAATAAATTCAGTTTGGGTGGAAACTGTGTTAGGCTTGAAAGAGGTGCTTGTGTGCTACAGAATTGCATCAACTCATTCTAAACCAGTGATCCTCAACTTTGGCTGCTGCACTTGGGGTGGGGGGTGAGGAAGCCTTAATGAATGTCCATGCTAGACAACATCAACTTTGGAGGCAGCCTGGGTATCAGTGGGTGAGACGAGTTCTGGAGATGGCCGTGCACAGGCACACTTGAGAGCCTCGGCTGTATAACTCTGTGCAAACCACACAACCTCTCCAAGCCTAACACCTTGTTTGGAGACAGAATGGCCCCAACAGCCATGATTGATGCTTTGTTCTGAATTAGTTCTTTTCCTGGTCTCATCCTACTTAGCCCCCAGACCCCCAAGCAAACCTTCTCATTTTATGATGATCACTGCAAACATCTGTATGCAGAGTGAAAATGCATATTTCATTTTTTTCCTCTCCAAACCAGTTCCCCTACTGCCCTCCCCACATAACTGCTGCTCACAGTTTGGTGCCTTTACTTTTGGATCTCTCTGCTATTTACACACACACATCAGGACAGGCAGACCTGCATCTATATGTAATAAATAACATTCCAATGTAGCCTACATTGTTATGTGCATGCATGTGTTTTTAAAAATATATATATTTTGCAGCTTCACTGACTATAATTTGGACATCTTTATGTCTTAGTCTATAAGATTCCACATGTTTAAAAAGGCCATATATAATTTCAATGGATATACCACAGTTTATTTAACCAAGCATAATACATATTTCCCTTTCTTTCTTCCTTCCCCCCTTCCTTCCTTTTTCTTTCTTTCTTCCTTCCTTCCTTTCTCTCTCTCTCTTTCTTTCTTTTTCTTTCTTTCTTTCTTTCTTTCTTTCTTTCTTTCTTTCTTTCTTTCTTTCTTTCTTTTTTCTTTCTTTCTTTCTTTCTTTCTTTCTGTTTCATTCTTTTCTCTCTCTTTCTTTCTTTGCTTCATTCTTTCTTTCCTTCCTTTCTTTCTTTCTATTACAAAATAAAATGTTGCAATGAATTACCGTATGCACATATATTTCCCCACTTCTGTCAAATTATGTGTGTAACAAGTTCCTAAAAGTGAAATTGTTGAGTCAAAACACATGTGTGTTTTACATTTCAGAAGACGTTACCCAACCGCCCTGCCGGTGCTAACCTGTGGCAGTGTCTCTTTTCCCCACACCTCACCACACACCAAACACTTAAAGCAACGAGGGATTACAGAGAGGCAAAGCATATCCGTGTACTTCTGGTTCCTTTGCATTTGGAGCTGCTTGTTCGTGTCCTTGACTGATCTTTCTATTGGAGTGTGTTTATTTTTCTCATTGATTTGAAAAAACTCACTGCATATGAAGGCTACTAGTCCTTTACCACAGGCCTTGAAAATACATATATCTTATAGGCTTTTTCCCCTCAGTTATTTATATATATTTTTCATTTGCATAGGGACTTGCTTACAATTTTAGAAAATCATACTCATCAACTGTTTTCTATCATGGCTCCATATTTTCTACCATATTTATAAAGGCTATCAGTCCAAAATTATTTGAAAACTCACTCATTTTCTTCCAGCACTTTTACGATTTCACTGTTAGATTTTTATTCTTTGTTCAATCTGGAACTTATTTTGGTGTACAGAGCAAAGCTTTATTTTTCCCAAACTGTCAGCCGGTTTTCCCAAGACCACTAATGAATAATCCATGCTCCCTTTCCTGACTGATTGGAAAGGCCACCCTTGCTTTGCACTAATTTCCACGTGGAATTTGGGTCCATTGCCCCACTTGCCGTTGCAGTTTTGCCTTAAGATCTTGTAGAATTTGTCTCTCCTCATTATGCTTATGTTTCATTTTTTTTTTCCTCTGGGTCTCATAAGTTTCTTTTTTTAACAAAAATTGCCAACCTAAGGTGGAAGGACAATTATATCTTGAGCATTTTAACTTGCTTGGTTTTGTGTGTGGCGTCCGCATACACCATGTTCTGTAACCATCTCTGCACAAAGCTCACTTCAGCTGGCTTAGAAATCTCTCCATCGCGATACCGGAGAGCTCCTTCGCTCTCTCGGCAGCAGCACAGCAAGGCCACAGGAAGGAGAGGCCAGCTTCCACTTAACAACCTGCTGTGAGAAGAACTGTTTCCCCTCCCAAGTTCATATGTTGAAATCCAGACCCCCATTAGCTCAGAATGGGACTTTACTTGGAAATAGGGCCTTTACAGGGGTGAGTAAGTTAAAATGAGGTCATCAGGGTGGCCCTAACCCTCTATGTCCTTATAAAAAGGGGAAATTAGGACACAGACACATGCATAGAGGGGAGAAGATGTAAAGATACAGAGAGAAGACGACGTCCACAAGCCGAAGAGAGCGGTCTCAGCAGAAACCAACCCGGTCCATACCTTGATCTCAGATTTCCAGCCTCCAGGACTGTGACGTGATAAATGTCTGTGGTTCTTTGTTCCAGTGACTCTCGCAAACTAAAACACCATTCCTCTATTAATGGATACTGACAGTTTCCAGAGTTTTCTTAGAAGGGGTAAGCTAGAAGGAATATCTTGCACATATTTTGCATGTATGGGCTCCTTAGGGGAAATCATACATGACTTTTCTATCTTCTTTCTAGAAGGCATCCTTTCTCTGCAGTTGTCAAGCTGCCTTTCTTTCACTGAACCACTGTAATCCCACCTGCATCACAAGTGTTTCCACTATGGAGTAGAACGGCTTTTGAAATTTTCCTTTATCTCCTGCTCCATTCTAACCTTCAGGACCCCATGTATGGCCCCTCCCAACCCCCGGGACAGTAATGTGTGCAGAGAGCAGCACTTCTGTCCTGTGTGGGGACAGTTGTAGAGATGCAGGACTGATGTATACACAAAGGCTTGGTGTGTCCTTCTAAACCAGCTTCTCACATTACTTCAGTTCACTTTGGGTGGTAAACTTGAAAGTCAGATCAAACTGTGTTGGAAGGAGACATATGCAAAAGCATCAGATGTTCTATATTAACCTCTCATTGTTTCCGGATTTTTTTTGTCCAATTCCTACTGAATTTGCTTAATTTCTCAACACAAAGCTATAAAGGTAAAAGAGTGAAATCAACATGTCAAACTGCGCTTATGCCCTCTGTCTGCCTTCTCAGGCTCCTGTCTCCACCGACGGGACTTTAAATCTTCTCACCACCAGGCATGACGGCAGGTCTCTTTTTGTTCCTCATTGGAGTAATGGGTAGGAATTTTGGTTCTGGATTAGAAACACCTAGGTTTTAGGCTTCAAATCACAGCAACATCACTCAGTAGCTAGACAAGTTAAAGTGACTTCACCTTTCTGGGCCTCATCGCTTCCCAGCAGGTTGAATTAGACGTTCCCCAAGATCCCTTCCCCCTCTGACATCCAGGCATCCTTACACATGCTTCTAAGAAACTTATGATTTGGGACTAGCAATTTCCTAATAATCAGTATGGACTTGACCATGCAGCCCTCTCTTTAGACACGCTTCCTGCCTAAGCTACAGGATGGCTGGCCCAGCTCCCAGGGCAACAGTGAAGACCAAGGAAGCCCCAAGCCTGCCATTCAAGCCTCCTCTAGAGAGCTCCTCTCCCTCCTCCTTCCTGTCACTTCCTTCACAGCTATGACCATCAGCTGATTGGTGTTGCTAAAAAAAAAAAAAAGAAAAAAAAAGGAAGTGGTGGACTTCGCCTTCCAGTATAAGCAGCAGCTATAAATGCAGAGAAAGAAAAGAAACAGCATTAAAAACAATAAGATAGAATATAAATCTGTTACCATGCTAGGGAGCAAAGGAGGCATACCAGTGGGCTGGAAGTTATTGCTGTCCTTGAAGGACTCAAAGCAAGATGGGCTCAGCCTGAAGAGGGAAGCCACAGCCTAAGTGCAGGCACTGGGGATGGCTGCGAGGAGTCAAGGGTGAAAATGACAAAGCCTGGGTGGCATCGGGTGGGGGAGAAGCAGAGCGGGAAGCAGGCAGGCAGCCAAGCCCTCTCCAGCTCCTCAGCTGCCGGCACCCCCAAGAGCAACAGAAGTCCCTCTGTAGGAAAGACGTGGGTTTGGAGAGGCAGGGTATGGCCACATCCGTGAAGAACAGAGAGCGCCTGCACCCCCCACACTTGTTACCGGCTCATCCTGCCCTGCGCACATCTCACCTCCTCCCATCTCATGGGGGGACCGGTTACAAGAGGGCCATGCGACACACACAGCCTTAAGAGACTAACTCCTAGGACACTTCCAAAACAAGACCAGCACGCATCCTAGAAACACCAAGCACATCACGAAAGCTAACCCCACAAAGGAAGGCACCAAACGGGCAAACAGATGAGTAGGTGCCAAAGAAGACAGAGGGTGCGGCATAAGAAGAGAACGTCCGTCCATGCTGGAACTAGTAATAAAAACAAGTATTAGGCAAGAGCTTAATGTATCACTTAAATAATAAAGAATTAACTGTGCCTTTAAGTGCTTGCTAACATGTAACTGACTCAACAGATAGACGGAATAACAGGATGGACAGGGCTGAAGATCTTTCTTAAGAAAATGAGTAACCTGTCAGTTCCATGTAATGCAATGAAAAGGGTAAAAGAGAGGGAAAGAATGAAAGAAAAAGTGCATTCCCTGGGGCTTTGTTTATAGTATTGAAAATGAGAAAAAAATCCTAAATGTCTATCAATAAACAATCATATTTTCCACCCTGGAATAAAACACAATGATCACAGATAGGAAGGGCTCCCCCAACCCTGCTGATTAAAAAAAGAAAGTTGCAGGAGGATGATGTTGATATTAAGAAGACAGACACACACACACACACACACACACACACATTATGTCTTCTAAAAATATACACGTATATACACACACGCATGAATGCACAGAATGAAAAATTAGAAGAATATACACTAAGTCGCCCTCCCTCAGTGAGGGTGGGCTGGGGCTGAGGGTGGTGGTCAAGGAGGGTTTCAATGTCACCTGCTGTATCTGAGTTCTTCACCAATGGATATGTACTTAGACACCAGCTATGCAATTTAACCCTTTTCAAAAAGAAAATGATAGAAAGCTCTCCCATCTTGGAGGTCAGAGAAACTAACTTCAGAGATGGTATTTACTCAGCTGTGACCTATTTGGGACTGCCATTATTAGCCTCCAGCCAAGACTGCAGGGGCAGACTCCCAGAGGCACCCACCTGGGAGAGGCTGTGACAGTTATGCCAGTTCTAACCACAGGCCCAGGTATGGGCACTGCCTGCGTGGTCTCCACCAGGCACCACAAATGAAACCCCCTGTAGTCCTTCCATCTACAAAGACTAAAAGAGTAGCTTGAAAACTCAGTGGGATTTGAACCCAGTGGGACTTCAGACCCCCTACTCTCAACCACTATTAATAAAAATATTCAGTGACTGTGACTTTGAAGCATTAGGGCAATCAAGTGATTCAAATACTCTTAGTATTTAAGATGAAAATAACCACAGCATTCTGCTTCCATCTAAGAAAGCCCAAGGATCTCGTAAAGGGGCAGCAGGTTACCCAGTGTTTCCCAAAGTGGACTTAGGGAGCCCCGGTCCCCAAGATACTCCAAGAACCAATGCATCCCATGACCAATGTAAGAGCTGAGTAACATACGCCCTGACTATGCACACCACCTGCGCAACGGCTCTGAACAAGCCCGTGACAGTTTCCCTACTTACTCAACTTTATTCTGTCTAGCATTTCACTTACTTGAATAAAGAAAGCTTCCTTGGGAATACCATTTAAAATTGCAGGGGCTACCCTGGTGGCACAGTGGTTAAGAGTCTGCCTGCCAATGCAGGGGACATGGGTTCGATCCCTGGGCCAGGAAGATCTCACATGCCTTGGAGCAACTAAGCCCATGTGCCACAACTACTGAGCATGCGCTCTAGAGCCACAACTATTGAGCCTGTGTGCCACAAATATTGAAGCCCGTGCACCTAGAGCCTGAGCTCCACAACAAGAGAAGCCCCCACTCACTACAACCAGAGAAAGCCTGTGCGCAGCAACAAAGACCCAATGCAGCCAAAAATAAAATAAATAAATAATTCACTTAAAAAAATTTTGCAAAGCACCCCCTTCAGAAATCAAGGGAATCGAGGCCAGCCAACTGATTAAAGCCCCGCGGATTTCCCATTCCCAGAAAAATACCTATTTCCATCAATCAGATAATAAAACATCAGGCTCAGAGCAAATACAGAAGTGACATTGAGACATTTAAAATGTAGCTGCTAACTGCTAAATTGGAGCTAAAAATAATTTTCACTAAGCATGATTCAGAATACATCCTGACTGGAGAAATTACAAAAGTTCCAAAAAGCTACAAAGGTAATAAATTACATAAATAAGCAAATAACCATAGAGATCAAAAGTTTGGGGGAAATGTTTTCAACTATTATGACAATGGATTTACAATGGATTTAAAGGGTACACAAATGTTGATAAAAGGTGTAAGATTCCAAAAAGTATACAGGGCAGAAACTTGCAGAAAATATATTTAGCTAACCAGCTCCCCAAAATATGCTTCAGTTATTAATAGATGTGTAGCAAGACTGAAAAGAAACAGTCAAGGAGGCAGAGGGTTACAGAAAAAGAGAGAAATGGAACTGATAGATTGCTTGGTATATTTGACTCAGCGGGAAATTGAGTCAAGGGGGGGTTTTAACTTCATGTCAGACAGTGGGGGAGAGAATTGTAACAGGCACAGGGCCAACTGGGAAAACACAAAAAACAACATGGGGTACAAGAAAGAAAATGGAACTATGTTATACACTGTGCTCTAGAAGTAAACATAACCAAAACAAGGTAAACACCAAATAGCATCTTAACACTAAATTACAGAAAGATTATCCTGGGTAATAAGAGTCTAGGACTGCCATGTGCTTATTTCTCAGAGTAGAAAGTCAGCAGACACTGTCTAAAGCTGATATATTAAGAAAAGAAAAAGAAAAAAAGCAGTGAACATATCATCAGAAAATAAGAAGGAAAATTCTAGAAGAAATAGCTAAAACGATTAAAAGATTGCTTTTGGGGAGCAGTACTAGAGGATGAGAAGGTATTGTTATAAGTTGAAATTAAATAAAAAGAAAGATTAACTCTGGTCGCACCAAAACATTTTCATGACAACTGAACGGAAATGGATAGATTTAATATTTTGTCAGACTGATCAGGACAGCATGAAGATTTAGCAATTAAGACAAACAGATGGAGTGGGAAGGTAGAAGGTTAATTGTTGGACATTCAAATGCTCTTTGTAGCCATGCCAAGCATAACTGAACAAACCAACATTTAAATTGTGACTTTTCCTAAAACTTGGCCCTCAGCCCCCTTCCTTCCTTTCACACGCCCTCCCATTGACGCCGCCAGGCCCAAGCCTCACTTACCCAGATGCCAGCCCCACACTCTCCTTGTCAATCCTGATACCTGCCCAGCCTCTGCTCAGATCAAAGATCTCACACTCAGCATGCCAATCTGGAAGCCCAGTGTTCTCCCACATCTATGCTCCCCTCCAGGGCTCCAGTACAGCACTGAAGGGTACCTCCTTCTCCAGCTTCAGAAGCCAGGACTCCAGTGTCAGAGACAGTACCCCCAGGACACAGGATGCTGCTTACCAGATACTGTCCATCACAAAAGCTTTCAGTACATCCCCCTTGGTTAATGAGGCATTAACAATATTCTAAATCATCCTCACCTTCCTCTTCCCATCATCAGCCTTTGACAGCCACCAAAAACAAATACACAGTTTCCCATAAATAAAAGAATCAAGAGAGAGTCATTTTTGATTTGTTAAACCTACTGTAATAGAAACTAAATATTCTTCCTTCTACTGGTATCTTTGGCAGTGGCTAAATTTGACTATTCTTAAGATTCCAATTCAACCACTTTTCCAGATTCATAAGGAAAAACTACATAATTAATTCTTAAAGGCAAAAAAAAAAAAAAGAAATTCATATTGATGCAAGCTAACATTTTGCCAGACAGCTAGTAGAAAATTTCCCTGCTAATATAAAGTCAAATTGAATGAATAAACTTTTCCTTTAGAATCCAATCAGCCTAGTTTTTTTTTAATCTTCCAATTCCTCAGTTTAAAAAAAAATTCTCTTTTTTTTAAGTGAAAAAAAAAAGAAAACCCAAGTTGTTCAATTCCAAGGTAGAAGAGTAAGATGGTAAGACATGATTAAATTAGGCAATTTAATTCCAATGTCTCTTTAAGACTCTGCTTTTTGATTTCAATTGCTGTAAAAGAAAAGCAATGTTCAGTGTGTAGAGATTTTAAAAAAATTCTCACCCAAAGCCCTAAATTCCTGATTTTCTCTCCACTCATTAACAGCTAAATTAATCCAGAAGTGGAAGAAAGTGTTGGGGGCAGGGTGGTGGTGAGTTAGGTGATAGTCGGAAAAAAATCTACGTGGTGAAAAGTTGAGAAAACAAAAATTAGTTCAGATTGTATAAAGTACCTGGCCATTCCTTAGGCACAGATAACAGACAGAGATAGAACCAGCTGCAAAGTGAACAGGAAACAATATTTCTTCCAAGGACATGCTGTAGCTGTGAAGGGTGCTAATACCCCTTCTTTAAGTAAATACTGCATTCTTTACTGTCTGAAACTTTGCTGTTGGAAAGTCTCTGTAAGGATGAAACATCCTATTCTCACTTGGAGGATCTGTATTTTGATTGTTATCACTGAAAACTGAGGCAAGTCTTGCTATTTCAGGCTTTCTGGAAAGGGGGAACTACCCTTCTAATTACTGGAAAGTGTGAGCTGTTGGGCAACAGAAATGCAATTTGCTTTCAAAAGCAAACAGTAGCTTCACGGTGTCTAATACCGACTCAGTCCTATAGCCCTAACTCCAAAAACCTCTGAAAAACAAGGTTTTTTGGTGAGTTTTATAGGGAACCTCATTTAGTGACACCTTCCCGAAACTGACACACAGCTATGTGTAGCTTCTCTGTATTCCACCTAGCGGGATTTTTCCCACTGTTGGTGCAGAAATATTAAGGTGTGGGATTACAGGATGCTGCCCAGGCTGTGCTGGAGTCGTGTGTAACATATGGCGTCAGGACCCATGCATACCTTTCTAAATTCTGAGGACGGTCTTTCTCAAGGCTGAAATTCAGATTCCAAATTTGAATTCTAAATTCTGAAAAAACCTGAATTCCAAAACATATTTTGGCACAAGGGTTTTGGATAATGATTATAGATATGCCATGTGCTGAGTAAGGGATGGCCTACTAAGAAGTCTTTAGTTTAAAAACAGAGAAATCAGACCTGAACTTAGAACACTAGGAACCTAAAGAAAGCTAGGGTGAGTTATTTCTGAAACGCAAATGTAGCGATAAAACGATCTTTCTGACAATTTCATCCCTCAGGGAAGGTAAAGAGCTAAAATATACACCTCACTTTTACCCTGGGCTTAAAACATTAAAAACATTCTAGTTATTACGACTATTTATAAAATCCTACATTTTGAAGCACTCCAAATACGAAGAATATAAATGTTTCTATTTTACTGCAAAATTTCTCTAAACAGATCAAAGCAAAAGTTCGACGTAGATAGAACAAAATAATTTGATAAAATATTTTTAGTAGACAAGGCTTCTCACTTAAAATACCTAATACTTTACAAAACTTTTAGCTCAAAGACAAATATAGCTATGCACTATTTGGCTTTTTTTTTTTTTTTTTTTTTTTTTGCAGGGGAAGGGAGGAGCGATTTGCACATCAATGAATTTAACTACATTTAACTAAAATGCTGCCTATGTAATAGCGATGCATTTGTTCTTACTAAAACAACAACAACAACAAAACCAAATACTAGAATCAATTCCATTTCTTTCAGGAATTCTCCATCATCCCATGTTTTTTCTTTTTTAACATGAAGATTCAGATGTGAGACATCTCCAAGTCTAACTACACACTGAAATGCCTCCAGGGTTTAAGGAAAAGAACAACTCCAGACAACAGTTTTACTTGGTTCAATGGGAATCTTTGGCGAGTCTGGCAAACTCATTAAAATAACCTGCAATTCTGTTTCCAAAGGCCACCTGGCGGGATGGCATGGGCCTTCTGATCACCAGCCAACAGGAACCTCTTGGGTTAATGACTGGAAAGACTCCGCACAGTGAACAAGATTCTCTTTCCCAAGTAACCGCACCGTAAACGGCCCCAAGACTGAAACTTCTCCAATGATTGTCTTTCTAGTTCTCGATATTCAAACAAACCAACAAATGAATCACCTTTGTATCGTTATTTCGGTGGGTTTCAGGTTGTAAAGCCAGACTGCCAAAAAAATCTTTAACTTGAATTCACATTTTACTCCCCGCTCTTCAAGTCATTCACTGGCTGACAAACTTATGTTACCATGAAAATGCGGGGAAAAAAAAAAAAGGCATTCATGCTACATTTTAGTAGTGGTTCAGAAAGTTTCATGTTTTACGCAACTGCTCTTTCTTTCTGTAGTACAGGAAATGTATAAATAAAACCTTTGCAGGGATATGAACATATCTACAATGAGTCAATTCGATAAATACAGTGGAATTTTCCACTGGATTCTGCAAATGGCCAATCAAAAAAGTGTTCTTTCCGAGACCCGACAAGGACTTTCTCGTGCCTGCGGATTCCAGTTAGTCTCCCAGGACCCAGCCGCTTCCGCACTTTGCGCTCGCGGCAGCACTTGGCTTCCCATGCAAAAGCTGGACCCCAAGAGGCGCTAACTAGGTTTAGCAGAAAAGCTGGCACAACCGACTAGTTTTCGATCGAAAAATGTTATCAAATGTTCCCTCCGACTTTCAAAGCAGGAAGGCCCTGAACATACCTGCCTGGGTTTGCCTAGGCGCACAGACCTTGTGCCGACCGAGGGGGAAGGGCCACATCCTCCCCTCTCCCCGCGCCTTCTCCCCCATCTCCGCGCCTTCTGCTCTCCCACGCCGCCTCCCCAAGCCCAAAGGTGCGTCCCGGCAGCCCAAGTGGAGGGAGCGCGCGGCCACAGCTACCTGTGCCAGGTGAGGCTAGGGCGGGGCGCGGGACTCCTGCCACCGGACGGGCGTGATCGTGGGGGCAGCTGTGGGCGCAGCACCCGGCCGCCAGCTCCTCCTCGCTGTTCCCGCTGCCGGAGTCGCCTCAGTCGCCCAGTGCGCGGCGCTTCCTCATTTTGGGCAACTTCCTTAACGTGCCCAGGCAGGCCCGGCACTTCCTCCCGGCCGCCGCGCCCCACCGCCCCAGGCCCGCCCCGCCGCCCTTGAGCCCAGTGTGCCCTGTGCGCCCCCAGCGCCCGGGGCAGGGCGGCGACGGCCGGAGCGCGCGGGAACCCGGCCCTCGGGGTTGGCCTGGGAGGCGGGAAGCTGGAGGGGAGAGGGAGGGGAGTCGGGCGGGCGCTCCTTGCCAATATTCCCGGGTGCAGAAGTCCCGGACCAAAGGGCTTCCTGTACAAAAGGGGCGCACGGCCAACAACAGGAGCCACTTGCCACCTGGTCTGCCTGCTGCCTGACCCTGCCAAGGACCAACAGGCGCTCAGCGGCACGCCCATTTGCGGTGCAATTGCTTGGGAAGAAAATCTTGTTCACTGTGTGGGTATTCCCAGTCACCAACCTGAGATGCTCCTGCTGACTGGTGATCAGAAGGCCCGTGTCAACCTGCCCGGTGGCCTCTGCCTTCGGTGAACATCAGTTTACAGCGCACCTTTGGGTGAGCCCAGACTGTCCAACACAGTTTTCTGAGGGCTTTAATTATTATGAGGTTTTTGACAGTGAGTTAAACGTGCTTCCTTTTTACCCACGAACGCTTCTGAGGTCTGGAGATAAAGTTTCATCCGTCTCTGTAGTCTTTAAAAATGATTTAAAAAAACACCTACCTGGTTCCTCTCCCCCCTTTTTTCTGTTAGCCCTCTTTAAAATTTTCCTATAAAACAGTTTCCAGACCCTCACATTCTTAGTAACAGTGGCTAACAGTGCCTGTTTTAAAAAGCTGCACCCTGAACCGAAATACAATCAATAAAATAAAATATATAGTGTGTTAGAGCGTGGGAAGACATTCGGGAACCTTTCTGAAACCTTGAAAATGTTAAAGTATGTGGGCCGAGCGATGGGATTCAGAATGTCCTGCTTGAGCAGTGGAGGAGCTGAGGGTGTGGGGCGTGGAGACTAATATCACCCTGTTTGGCCCTGAAGGATGGCTGGTTAGCCAAAGACGGGTAAGATTCCTCAGAGGAGGAACAACCTAAGACAGGCACAGCCGCAGAGGGGCCAACAGGGGTGGTGCATAGAGCCCTCCTTGTATCACCCTGTTTGGCCCTGGAGGATGACTGGTTAGCCAGAGACGGGTAAGATTCCTCAAGGAAGGAACAACCTAAGACAGGCACAGTCGCAGAGGGGCCAACACGGGTGGGGCACAGACCCCTAATATCTGAGAGAGGTCTCCTGCCCCCAGGGCTGTTTTGCTCTCCACCCCCAGCTCAAATCCACACCTGCTCAACTCGGACCCAGGAAGTAAACAAAGATAATTGCCTCAGTCATGTGAGGCCTTTGATTGTTTATGGGTGTAACCTGAGAATGTTAGCGGAGAACTCAATAAAAGCAACCTGGGATGAGTCAGCAGGGCTCTTGATCAGAGAGGTCTTGAGCCGAGAGGTCTTGAGCCCCCCGGTCCCACTTTTCTCTTCTGTCTGTGTCTGTGTCTTCTTCAAGCTTGCGGCACCCGTCACTCACCTCGAGTCGCTGAGCTGGTCTCGGCATTAGAGTATAATTGCCATGGAGAAAAATAAGGTGATAGGAAGCGTTTACACCGGATTGGAGCTCCTCAGCCTTTTCCACTGGGAAATTCTCTTCCATTTATTTTTGCCACTAAACTTTCAACCCAAGTGAAGGATTTTTGTTATGGTTATATTTGTTAATCGCTGGACGTGATTTCACTGCAAATAACCAACGAAATAGCCATTGTTGTCTAAACAGAGGCTGCAGAACCTCTGGCAATATTGTTGGAAATGGGCAGGAGGTGACCTGTCTTGCTTTTCCTAAGGTTACAACTTTTCCTTAGGGAATGCTAAAGGGAGATGAGATGAGGTTTTGGATCCATCTCTAAGGCACACTTTAGCACTGCTGCAGTCCTTCCTACCTTTGAGTCATCTTAAAAGTTAATTAGTGTACTTTCAATGAATTTTTTAAATGTTAAAATCATCACCTAGCAAATACCTAGCAAAAAATCCTCCTAAAAGTCAACACATTTTTCCCAGCCTTTCTTCATTCACCCCATGTGCCCTTTCCTTTTGCTGACTTTGCTTGTTATCTTTCATTGAAATAAATCTTAGCTGCGATTATATCATGAGTCCTGGAAGCCTTCCTAACAAAGCCCTGCACCCAGAGACCCTCAGGAACTCCCAACACAGTTACTTTTTATTTTTGATATTTATTGTATTTATTTGGTTACATTACATTTTATTTATTTATTTCCTCTTAGTTGTGGCAGGCATGTGGGATCTAGTTCCTTGACAAGGGATTGAACCCAGGCCCCTGCATCGGGAGCTTGGAGTCTTAACCACTTTGCCACCAGGGAAGTCCCCACAGTTACTTTTTTGTTTGTTTGTTTGTTTATTCCGAAATTGTATAGGTGGAAGTGTCCCCACAGTTACTTTTTAAAGTCTCCTGTTCCCTGTAGGTCCTTTATTTTTTTATTTTTTTGAAAATAGTAAATGTAATTTTATATATTGTTTTGCTGTGTTAATCCCACCTTATGAAGTCTTTAATGTATACTTACGTTGTCTGAGTGTTACCACTGCTCATGTTGCCAGGCTTCCTTGTGTACTCCTTGGCAGAGGAAGAACGGAGAGCTTGGGAACGCCTTTTAGCATTAGCTCAGTCCCCCAACTCGTCACACTTGTGAGGTCATGCCAGATTGCGGACATTTCTCTTTATAACCTCATCTCCACAGCAGCTATTTTCACTACCCCATAGTCAAAATTGGGAAAAGCTAAGAATAAACAATTACTTCTTTTTCTTCTCCCAAGATTTGAGTGAGAATTGTCAGGATTTTGTAGACTCACAAGATGTAGTTTCTGAGAGGTGGGGACATGACCTCACCGTGATACTCTCAAACTTCTGTTTTGTAGATGAGCCAGCACTTTTCTAAGTTCATCCCATTAAGGGCGTCTCCTTTTCTTGTTTGGTTACTATTGGTAACTTACATTTTTATTTCTCCCTCTTCCTTTTTTATTGGGAAGGAGTAGAAGAGAGGTGTGGGTTAAAGGAGAGGAAGGGTTCTTTATTTATTCTAGATAGTGGGACCTTGATACTCCCTAAATATCCAGAATTTGTTACAGATTTTTTCCTTGTAGAATATAGATCATATATTTTAAAATTTAGAATGCAAGGTCCTCATTTTTCATCTCTTTCAAATTAAAAATACACAAGTTACACATAATGGTTTAGGTTGCAAGTAAAATAATATTCAACTACAACAATTGAAATGATAAAATTGATTCATCTATCGATGGACATTTAGATTGCTTTCATAGCTTGGCTATTGTAAATAGTGGTGCTATGAACATTGGGGTGCATGTATCTTTTTGAGTTCTAGTTTTTTTCAAATATATGCCCAGGAGTGGGATTGCTGGATCATATGGTAGCTCTATTTTTAGTTTTTTAAGGAACCTCCATACTGTTCTCCATAGTGGCTGTACCAATTTACATTCCCACCAACAGTGTAGGAGTGTTCCTTTTTCTCCACACCCTGAATGGATAAAGAAGATGTGGTATACATACACAATGGAATATTACTCAGCCGTAAAAAAGAAGGAAACAATGGCATTTGCAGCAACATGGATGGACCTAGAGGTTATCATACTAAGTGAAGTAAGCCAGACCGAGAAAGACAAATATCATGATATTGCTTCTGTGTGGAATCCAAAAAAATGATACAAATGAACTTATTTACAAAACAGAAATAGACTCACAGACATAGAAAACAAAGTTATGCTTACCAAAGGTGAAAGGGTGGAAATAAATTAGGAGTTTAGGATTAACATATACACACTACTATATATAAAATAGATAACCAATAAGGACCTACTATACAGCACAGGGAACTATACTCAATATCTTGTAATAACTTATAAGGCAAAATAATCTGAACAAGAACATGTATATAAATATATATATATAAATATATATAAACTGAATCACTTTGCTGTATACCTGAAACTAACACAATGTTGTAAATCAACTATAGTTCCATTAAAAATAAATAGTAAAATTTTATTGGCATACAAAGGAAAAAATCCCAGAGTTAGGACAGTTATCATGTGTACTTCTATACAGATTATTTTAAGTTAAGCTAAAAGTCAAACAACACAAAAAAAGTTAACCATTTTAATCATTTTAAAATATAGGTGAACCTTTTAAAAAATGTAATAGCTCAACCCTCTCTTATCTTATGAAGACAAGTTAATTTTGACCAATTAACCAGCATCACTGACAGAATAATGAGATAAATTCCTTTATCTCAGTGATTTCCACAACCTGGTCACATCCATCTGACTTCCAGATGCCACTGAACATGGCAGGAGAAATAGCCTCCTTCTGCTGCTGGGGCCCCTAATCAATTCAACCATGATTTAAATGTGACTTTCCAGCTGCAAATTATGGACTTCCTTCTTTTTCTGTGGGTAGTGAAGTTTCGAACAAAAAAAAAAAAGAGAGAAATTACTTAAGCACCAAGGGTAGCATTTGAACTTGGATACATGCATCTAAACTAGTGGTGCGAACACTGACCAGGAGTCACAAAGCATAGGCTGTCATCCCAGTGCTACTCCTTTCCTGGGCTTGTGGCTTGGAGCAAATCAAGTCTCCTATGTGCACCTCTGATTCCTTATTTTCCATGAAGTTCAAGTCAGCAAACAAGTGTTGTATGTTGTTTATTGCTAGACATGATCCTAAGCACTGGAGATTTAAAAGTATGGGAAAATTTATGCTCAAAGATAACTCCCCCCTTTGCAAATCTCGACAGATAAGCATGCACTTGCCTAGAATGCTACTCTTTAAAAATATAATTACTTAATTGGGACGTAGTTCAAGCTGTTATTTTTGCCTTGATGAAAATAACTTCAATTAAGTGGCTTTTCTCTTAGCAAGATCTTTTGATTCTTTTTATAAAAATACAGTTCAGGTTTTAACATTTTTTGATATAATTGACATTTTACACAACCAATTAAAATGTATAATTCAATTATTTTAAGTATATTCACAAATTGTGTAACCATCACCAAATTCAATATTAGGACTCTTTTAACCACAGAGAGAAATTCTGTACCCATTAGTAGTCACTCTGCATTCTCCCCATCTCATACAGTATGTACCCCTCCCCCCACACACACACATACATACACCCTAGGAAAATACTAATCTTTTTTTTCTGTTTCTATAGATATGCTTATTCTGGGCATTTCATATAAATAGAATTATACAATATGTGCTCATTGTAACTGACTTCTTTACTATGTTTTCAAGTTTTGTTCCTATAGCATATATTAGTATCTCATTCCTCTTTATTGCCAAATAATAAGCCTTTGTATGGATATACCTACACCCTTTTATTTATCCACTCATTGGCTATTCTTTGGCTGTTGTGAATAATCCTGCCATGAACATCTATATGCAAGTTTTTGTGTGAATGTTTTTTTTCTTGTATATATAACTAAGAGTGAAATTGCTGGGTTATATGGTAACTCTATGTTTAACATTTTGAGGAGCTGCCAGACTGTTTTCCAAAGTGGCTTTACCATATAAAGATGGCCAAGAGGCACATGAAATGATGTTCAACATCACTAATTATTAGAGAAACGCAAATCAAAACTACAGTAAGGTACCACCTCACACTGGTCAGAATGGCTATCATTAAAAAGTCTACAAATAACAAATGCTAGAAAGGGTGCAGAAAAAAAGGGAACCCTGCTACACTGTTGGTGGGAATACAAATTGGTGCAGCCACTATGGAAAATAGTTTGGAAGTTCCTTAAAAACTAAAACTAGAGCTGCCATATGATCCAACAGTATATATCTGGAGAAAACTATAATTTGAAAAGATAGCTGCATCCTAGTGCTCACTGCAGCACTATTTACAATAGCCAAGACCCAGTGGAAACCTAAATCCATTGACAGATGAATGGATAAAGAAGATGTGGTACGTATATACAATGGAATATTACTCAGGCATAAAAAAGAGGGAAGTAATACCATTTGCCACAACAGGGATGGACCTAGAGATTATTGTACCAAGTAAGTCAGACAGAGAAAGACAAATACCATTGGATATCACTTATATCTGTAATCTAAAATATGACACAAATGAACTTACTTATGAAACAGAAACAGACTCACAGACATAGAAAGCAAACTTATGGTTACCAAATGGGAAAGGGGATGGGGACAGATAAATTAGGAGTATGGGATTAGTGGATACAAACTACTGTACTTAAAGTAAACAATAAGGTCCTACTGTATAGCACAGGGAACTATATTTAATATCCTGCAATAAGTTATAATGGAAAAGAATATATGTATGTATAACTGAATCACTTTGCTCTACACCAGAAACTAATACAACATTGTAAATCAACTATGCTTCAATTAAAAAAAAAAGATAAAAACACAAAGTGGCTGTAGATTTCCATCAGCAATGTGGGAGTGTTCCAATTTCTCTTCATCCTTGTCAGCTCATGTCATTGTCATTTTGATTATAGCCACCCTAGTGCATGTGAAGTGGTATCTTACTGTGATTTTGATTTGCATTCCTTTATGTCGTAATTCTAAGAATCTTTTGATGTGCTTAATAGCTATTTGTATATCTTCTTTGGAGACATGTTTATTCAGATCTTTGACCACTTTTCAGTTGACTCACATATTTTTATTATTGAGTTGTAAGAGTTCTTTACATATTTTGGATACAAGTCTCTTATTTGATATAAGATTTGCAAATATTTTCTCCCACTTTCAGGTTGTCTTTTTACTTTTTTGATGGTATCATATGCCAAACAAAAGTCTTTAATTTTGCTGAAGTTGAATTTTTCCAGTTTTTCTCTTTTTGATTGTAGTTTTGTGTTATATCTAAGAAGCCGTTGTCTAACCCAAGATCTTGAAGATTTACTCCTATGTTTTTCTCTAGGACTTTTACACTTTTAGCTGCTACATTTATGTCTCAGATCCATTTTGAGTTAATTTTTATATATAGTTTGGGGCAGAGGTCCAACTTCAGCTTTTCTGCAGGCACATATCCAGTTGTGTCAAATACTGTTGACACAACTATTCTGTCCACAATTATCTTGATACCCTGTTGAAGATCAACATAAAGGTTTATTTCTGGACTCTCCATTCCATCTCAGTGATCTATGTATCTGTCCTTACACAAGAACTACAGAATCTTAATTACTGTAGTTTTATAGTAAACTTGGAAATAGAGAAGCTTGAGTCATCGAGCTTTGTTGTTTTTCAAGATTGCTGTGGCTGTTATAGTTCCCTTGCATTTTTGTATGAATTTTAAGATCAACTTGTCAATTTATGCAAAAACAGAAAGTGGGGTATGGATAGGGACTATGTTGACTCTGTAGATCAGTTTGGGAGCATTTCCATCTTAACAATATTAAATATTCTTATCCATGAACATGGTCCATTTTTTTAGGTCCTCTTCAATTTCTTTCTTTTTCTTTCTTTCTTATTCATGGTTCCCCTACATCTTTGAGCATATTTATGGGTCCTCTGAAGTCTTTGTCTGCTGGGCCTACAAAGGCTATTTCTGTCGCCTGCTTTCTATTCTTGTGTACAGGTGGTGATTCCCTGATTCTACGTGTGTCTAATTTTCTTTTTTGGTTGAAAACTGGACATTTTATTATGGAGACTGATCCCCTCTCCACCAGGGCTTGTTGGTGTTTGCCTGCTTGCTGGTGCATTTGTCTGCTGTCTTGGCTGGACTATTTTCCTGGCTGTGGGCAGCCTGTAATGTTACTCCTCTGAGGGCACAGCCTTGGGTGTGGGACAATACCTCTGACCATGGGGAGTGACTGTGGTCTTAGTGGAGCTCTCTTTGACTCTGTCTTTCCTGATCTCCCTGATGAGCTTCTGGCTGGTTTGTATTTGGTGTCACACCAAGATTTTAGCCTGCTGACTTCTCTGTTGTTTTCAACAACGCCCTGGGTATAAATTGCTCTACTGTCTGATGCAAGTAAAGTCAGTTTTCTTTGCAGGGACAGATGTTAACAGGCTTTGAGGCTTGCCCCTACCCAGGAAGGCTCTTCTTAGCTGCCTCTTGTTCTGGTTCTGTTAATCTTCCACCTGGTCTGTTTTTCTTATTGATACTAGTATTATTAAGTTACCATCTTCGTTTTAATTGCTCACATCCAGAACCTCTATTATTTTTAGCAACACTTTTAGATGTGAACTTCCTTATGTTCTGTTCCCATTGACTAACATCAGGCCCTATAGACCTACATACACCTGACCCAGACAAATAATTGTTGTGCCCTCCTTGGCATGCATGCTAGAGGTTGTGTATGCCTATCTCAGACAGTAGGAAATTAAACTTATAAAACTGACACTTTGTAAAAAAAAAATCACTGGTATTTTTCCTTTAGTTCAGTAGTACTCAAATGAATTTTCTTTAAGTCCATATGTGGTCTTAGGGAGATGGTGAATGATTTGTGGGGGAATATATATATATATATATATATAGTAAATAACCTGATGAGAAAATATAATATTATTTATTATTATAATATTATTTTAAGAAAGTCTGCTAATGTAAAGCATTAAGCATATTGGTGTGAAATCCTATTAAATATTACTACCCTGGGAATCATACTCTATTTCAAGTATACCTAGAAAAATTATGCCTAGAAACAAAAAACAGAAACTGTATTTTCTGATGCAAAATATGTTTCAGTTTCATGAATGGGCATTTCCTGCTTGCCCATACATCTCTTCCCTTGATAATGTTTGAAAAACTTGACTGATTTGAATTTTCAGGTTTGATCTGGGGTTGAAGTTGCCACCCTGAAACTCAGTGAAGAAAGAAAACTTGTTATTCTTTTCATTCATACAAATAGCCAACAGGTACATGAAGACATGGCCAATAGGTACATGAAAAGATGTTCTACATCACTAATCATCAGGGAAATGCAAATCAAAACCACAATGAGGTACCACCCTACACCTGTTAAAATGGTCATCATCAAAAAAGACTAGAAATAACAAGTGTTGGTGAGAATGTAGAGAAAAGGGAACCCTTGTGTACTGTTAGTGGGGATATAATTGATGCAACCACTATGGGAAGCAGTAAGGATGTTCCTCCAAACATTGAAAATAAAACTATCCTATCATCTAGGATCTCCACTTCTCGGTATTTGCCTGAAGAAAATAAAAGCACAAACTCAAAAAGATTCTGCACTGCCATGTTCACTGCAGCATTATTTACAATAGATATGATATGGAAACAACCTAAGTGTCCATTGATGGATGAATAGATAAAGAAAATGTGGTCTATATACATGGTGGAATATTATTCAGCCATAAAAAAGAATGAAATCGTGCTATTTGTGAAAACATGGATGGACCTCAAGGGTATAATGCTAAGTGAAATAAGTCAAACAGAAAATGACAAATACATTATAATCTCACTTAGGTGTGGAATCTAATAAATATATACAAACTCATACATATAGAGAACAGACTGCTGTTTGCCAGAGGTAGAAGGTGGGGGATAGGAGAAATGGGTGAAATGTTTCTGTCTTTTGTTTAAATAAATTGGTTTTATTTTTAAAATTAAAAATGAGTTTTCAAATTAAGGTATCTTTTATAGTTATTAATACAGTTTGTTGTAAAATTTGTTGCCATATAGAAATTGTAGCAAGGAGTGACTGACCAAAATTGTCTATCAATACATACTTTGACTTTTGAGTCTGTGGGTCTTCAAGTCTCTCTCCTTTCCAAATGGGGGCTCTTTGATTTGAGTCAAAGACAAACTAGATGGCAAGGAATATCAGGGAGCTACTAGACAGGTGGGTTTAAATGAAGACAGAATTCATAAATAGAAATGGCTCAAGAAAGAACTCTGGTTTTCCAAAGAAAATATATACCTAATAGGAGCTTTAAAAAAGAGGTAAAATATAAAAGTTACCCCAAGTCACAACTCTAGGAAAGTTTGAGGCAACTCCTCAAACTTTTCTTGATGTGGTTTTAGTCATCTGTCTGCATACAGGGACACATAAATGTGATTCTATATGTAGTTTTATCACTCGATTGTAGAATTAGGTAGTGTATTATGGAAATACTTTTATCTTCTTATTGGCTACAGTTTGGCTCTGGATTGCGTGAACCATGAATTATAACCAATGCCTGACTGATATACCATTAATTGTTTCCTGGGTTTTGTTATTATGAACAGCCTTGCCACAAACAGTCCTGTTTATACATCTTTGATCCGTGGTGGATCTTTCAGGCATAAATGCCTACAAGCTGACTTCGAGGATCAGAGGAGGTGCAGTTTTTCTGTGATGCTTGTTGCTGAATTGCATTCTGGAAAGATGTGATTCTGATTTACACTTCCACCTTGCAGAGGTGGTGCTCAGCACAAGATCAGGTGGGGCTGAAGTCCAGCCCGTACTCTGCTTGACCAGCATCTACCTGGAGGAAGGGCACTGAGGCTTCATGGTACACAGATGCCATAGGGGCAAGCAAGGCTCTGGTGTCAGCCGGCAGTTTGCGAGTTTGCTACCTGTAGTAACTAATTCCAAGCACCATTGATGTGTTTATGCTGTGTAGGGTGAGAGGTGAAAGATATCTCATTTTTATTTCTAATTTCTATCATTTTAATCAGAGAGATTGAATATCATTTTATAGGCTTGTTGATTATTAATATTTACTTCTTTTGTGAAATGCTTATTCATTACATGTCCCAGTATTTTCACCAGATGCTAGTTTTTCTTTATTGATTTAGAAAAAGATTTTGTGGATTATAAACTTATTTCTAGCTACACTCACCAGTTATGTTGCAAATATTTCCTCCCGTTTGTCCTTTGTCTTTCAGCTTCCTATATTTCCTTTGTTCATGTATTTATGCCAAAAATAATATTTCAACTTTTATATAGAAAAACTACCTATTGTGTCCAGCTTTAAGGCCTTTGTTTCTTCAATATATAAAAATACTCACACCTTTTTACATTTACATCTTTATAATCCATTTGGAATTTATTTGGCCATAAAGAGTGAAATAGATATTCAATCTCTTTCCCCAAATGGTTAGTCAGTTCATTCAACCGTCCATCTTTTCACGGATTGATAATTAAGTTTTATTAAATACTGAATTGCTAAACACTTGAATCTATTTCTGGCCTTTCTGTTCTGTTTCATTTATCTGTCTAGGACATTACTGCTTAAATTGCTATAGCTTTGTAATTTTGCTTCATTGCAATTCTTTTTCAAGATTTGAAAAAGTCTTCTTTGATAGCAAAAGCTCCTCCCCCAACATGATAGGATGTTTGCATTTATCATCAGTAGACTGAGAAAATGCATATGCATGTGGATTCTGAGGTCACATATTCTCTGATTCAGTTTTGAGGAGATAAAGGAGGAAAACAAAGAAAAGTTTTTCTTCAATTTATGGTTATCAAGTGGAAAAGTGAGTCTGATACAGTGATATACCACAATTCTCCTACAGTGATCTACATGGAGTGTTAAATTTTTCTGATATTTCTGGTGACCTGCAGCAGAGTAGGTTGCTAAAAAACAAGTGTGGATCACTCTACACTTTGTTGTCTTTTCACAAATGCAGTTGGACATGTTTGTATTTAATATAAATTTGTTAAACTATAATTTATGCTGTAAAATGTGTTTATGTTAGTTTATAATTCAGAAACTGATGGTTGTTGCAAACAGTTTTTTTTTTTTTTGAGTAACTGATATAACAAGATTTTCCCTCTTTTTATTATATTTTTGATATTATGAAGAGACTCCTTAATAGGAAGTATACATTGGAGCAAGCTTTCTGTTAAATAAAGCAGACACACAAACTACATAGAACCTAAGTACTTAAAGACTTCTGCTATTTATTTCTCCTACAGTTAAAAGGACTATAGCTTGCAAGGTAGTATATAGACACTTCTTCTACTCTAACTTCTGTATTAGAGAAGGTAAATGTTAGAACATAGCTGGGACCCTTGAGGATTTGGAAGGAACAGTGTCTGTGGTCACAATCAGGGGATGGACAGCTTGAAGCAGCAGGAAGTAGGGGACCTGTCAGTGTCCTACATTCCTGCTACATGTTGGGAAGGAAGCTCCTGCCCGGAGCTCTCAGCCACGGAGGGCATTAACCTTGGTAACATGGAAGGTGTGCTTTGGGATGATCCAAAATAGGTCCCCCATTCTGCATCCTCCCTCCTTGTCAGAGGCTGCACTGAAGGCTGAAAACATCTTGAGCACCAGAGCATTAGAATAACTCATGGTGGGTGAGGAGCCAGTGATGGCTCTATGAGAACTGGAACATCATCCTCTGCTGTCCACCTGGTGTCATTATCTTTGTAGTCCAAGGGCATTTCAGGGGAGAAGGAGGAGCTTCTCTAGAGCTTCCTGGGTGTGCTTCTGAGTAGACTGGGGAGGGGAATGGGTATGAGAGGCAGGGGAGGGGAAACAGGGAAATCAGTTGGCCACCGAACTCAGGTGAGTGGGCATCAAGTGAGAAGATATCTGCAGACTCATAGCCACACCTGAGATCCGAGGCTGCAGGCTGGTCCTCTGGGCTTTTGGGACTGGAGCTTCAGACCCTGGAGAGCTCTCAGGATCCTCTGTGCCCTGGAGGAAGGTCCTTGACCAGCGGTTGTGTGAGTCTCTGGCTATTGGCACAACCTCGCCCCTCCAAATCCACAACCCTCCAGCCTGGAACCTGTGGAGGCTGCTGTCTGAACACACCCTGATCTGGGAAGCAGCCCTGTAAATCTAGGAGTGTTTTGTCATCTCAGGGAAAGGTTTTTAACAGGTTTTTTCTGCCTGTTTTTCCTTTGAGACATTTTATAAAAAGTAAAAATTAAAGATGTTTGTCAATAGTGATCAGGCATTGGCAAACCACAGTGGCTGGCTAGATTTGACCAGTGGCCTCTTTTACATACTCTCCCAAGCCAAGGATGGTTTTTACATTTCTAAAGGGCTGTTCAAAAACAAAAACTAAACACTGTTGACCGTGCTCCAGAGATTCCACGTGGGCTGCAAAAGCTAACATTTTTACTATCTGGCTCCTGGAACAGGTGTGCGGACCTCTGACCTAGATAATCTAGATTATTCAAGGAGTTTATCGAGTGAGAGTATTATGGTCCTTCTGTAGTGCATGGATTTCTTGCCTAAAGTCAGAGACAGGTAACATAGTGCAATGTCGCAGATAACATATTAAGTTGAAGAGACAGAAACTGTCTAACCGGAAGTTAGGTTCTACTTTGAAAAGCACATTCAAGTCACTTGGGACTGACTAGCTATTCTGAGCTGCGTTACCCGGGTCATAATCAGGAAAAAGAAAAAAGGGTCTGATCACCCTCAGAGCCCACTGAGCCTGCCTCTGGTCACAAGCCTGCCTTCTTCCATGTGACCTTTGTGGGGACCTGATCCCCCCCGACTCCACCCTACTGGCCCACCATCCTCCAGAAGCCAGAGGTTATGTCTTGGCTTATAGTAAATCTTATACTAAATATGAAATATTTGTTGTAACTTTCCCACTCTCATCTTTTATATATAATAGTGAAAGGAAGAAAATACAAAAAAAGAAAACAAAAACAAAAAACCAAGGAAAAAAAGTTCTGTTTTCTTTCATTGAAGGTATTACTACTATGCAAACTTTTTTTTTTTATAAATTTATTTGTTTCTTTATTGGCTGTGTTGGGTCTACATTGCTGCACACGGGCTTTCTCTAGTTGCTGTGAGCAGGGGCTACTCTTCGTTGTGGTGCACAGGCTTCTCATTGTAGTGGCTTCTCTTGTTGTGGAGCACAGGCCCTAGGCACGTGAGCTTCAATAGTTGTGGCACATGGGCTCAATAGTTGTGGCTCATGGGCTCTAGAGCAGAGGCTCAATAGTTGTGGCGCACGGGCTTAGTTGCTCCGTGGCATGTGGAATCTTCCCAGAGCAGGGCTCGAACCCGTGTCTCTTGCATTGGCAGGCAGATTCTTAACCACTGCACCACCTAGAAAGTCCCTGCAAACTTTTTAAAGGAATGATTTTGTTCCCAAAAAATTATGGTTCATGCTGGTTTTCATAGGAGTATCAGGGTCAAATGTTTTTTGTATCCACGTGTGGTGCTCACTCTAAGTTCTTCTTAACATTTATAAAGGTTTTAACTGTTCTGAAAATTTTCATTTTATCTCATGAATGACAATGAGAAGGCAGTATTAATTCGTTTAACCTTTGGGAATCTTGCATAGAGATCCTGATTTAAACACAAGTTAAAGGATTAAAAATGTATTATTACTGAATACAGAAAACAAATTTGACTCAGAGAAATATGTTAATAAATGGAAATCTGTCTTCCATTTTTAAAAAAAATTAATTTTGGAATAATTTTAGATTTACAGGAAAATGCTATTGAAAAAAATGCTATAGAGAGCAGTCATGTACCCTTCTCCCAACTTCCCCGGTGTTAACATCTTATATAACCATGGAACACTCATCAAAACTGAACAATTACCACTGACACAATACTGTGAGCTAAACCTTAGACTTTATTCCAATTTCACCAGCTTTTCTACTAATGCCCTTTTCTTGTTTTAGGATCCAGTCCAGGATTCCAGGCTGCATTCAGTGCCCTTTTTGTGTTTCAACTTCACTACCGACAATAAGACAAAATCACATTCACACTTAGGTTTTTAGCAAGAAGACAGGACCTTCTACTTTTGCAGGTGCCTTTCAGATCTGATTTTCTTTGATTCTATAATGTGAAAACCAATGACAGAAAGAGGTTAAAAAATCCCTCTGCCTTCGTTTAAGTGCTTTTAAATAATCAAAGATCCTTGGACAGATGCCCAGTCCATACTGACAGAAAGAAACCCTTAGAAATTTTTCTTCAAGACTCAAAACTCTCATAATTAGAAAGTCCTTCCTAAATTCCAAATTAAATCATTTCTGTGGCAATCTAATTCAACAGAAACTACAAACAGTTTATCACTGTAATCATTAAAAATAGAATCAACGGTTGTTTGGTTTGCTCCATCCTGTGAAAGAGGGGCCTGGTGGGGAGCTTGGTGGCCATGAGAGAAAAGGCAAAGTCAAGAACCATAGGCAGACAGTTCCTGGGCTGTGGCAGGAGAGACAGGAGAGCACCCTCGGGCAGGACTTCTGGCTTTGCCAGGACACCCCTTCTTTTTACCTGGTGGAGTGTGGGGTGAGACCTCAGAGGCTGTTGCCTCCCCACCACCGCACGCCGCCCCCAGGCTTGCTGAGCCTCTTGTCATAGCTGTCAGCATTTCTATTTCAGGACAGTCTCAGGTGGGTGCATTGTCGCATCAGGATTTGTTTTAGTTGCAGATGACTGGAAGTCAAAGTCAGGAGCAAAACACCTAAAAACTTACCAACCCCCCCCCCAAAAAAACCTCTCAGAAAAAGTGGCAGTTACACCACAGGGAGCGTATCAGCTTCCTCCTGGCAGCTGAGCCTTCACATTGAGCATGTGCTTTTGTATTTTAAATTGTTTCCCTTTTTCTTGGTTTGAAGAAACCACATGTTCTCATGTTTCCAGAAAACCTCATTCTGTCAGTGACCTTGGGGAGAGACAGTTGAATTCACTCACACTCCATCAGGAGGTCAGTTCCAGCCTCCAGGAAAATTGCCAGCGTGCTGGGTCAGGAGAGGGAAAGCTAGCCTCGTCTCTGCCTCCAGATGGTTCTCCCAGGGCCAGCCTTGGCTTAGCTGGTTACATTCCTTCTCCAGGGGAACTCGGAGTGCCCAGCCCACCAAGAGCAGACTTGTGTTGGAGGATTTGTGCTTCTACTTAGGGCAGGATCACCTCTGAGCTCTGTGCAGTGGCAGGAACTCTGAATCTGAGAATGTGAGCCCACACTGGTGCCTGTGGCCTCCCCTTGGGAACTCAGCTCTGTTCTGGGGCCTGTTTGATGTGCCCATTAAGGCAGAGGTGCCTTCAGTCATTTTTTCCTAGGGTCAGTGTGTTGGATCAGAACAATGTCAGCATCTCTGTTCCATTTTTGGAGAACCCAAGTTTTGTAAAGTTCTTTCTCATATTGATCAACACTTTTACTTCCTAAGATATCTCTCCTCTGGTGTTAAGGCTGCCTTCTGGAGCTAAGACTTAATCCTCTATTGTCACGGCAGTCTAGTTTAAAGACGTGTAGTCAAGAGCATAGATTCTGGGTTTCTCTGAATAGAACTTCCAGTACTGTGTTGAATAGAAGTGATGAGAGTGTCTTCCTGGTATTAGGGGAAAAGCATTGTTTTTTACCTTTGATTACTATGTTGACGGTAGGCTTTTCATGCATGGCTTTTGTTGAGATCACTTCCTTCTGTTTGTAGTTTAAGTGTTTTCATCATGAAAGGATGTTAAATCTTGTCAAATGCTTTTTCTGCATTCGTTAAGATGATTATGTGATTTTTTTGTTCTTTGTTTTGTTAATGTAGGTGTATCACATCTATTGATTTCCCTACGTTGAACCATCCTTGTATCTCAGAGATAAATCCCACTTGATCATGGTATATGATCCTTATGTGCTGTTGAATTCAGTCTGCCAGTGTTTTATTGAGGATTTTTGCATCTATAGTCATCAGGGATATTGGTCTGTCGTTTTCTTTCCTTGTAGTGTATTTTTCTAGTTTTGGTATCAGGGTAATGCAGGCCTTGTAAAATGAGTTGGGAAGTGTTTATCTTCTTCAACTTTTTGGAAGAGTTTGAGAAGGAACGGCATTGATTCTTCTTGGAAAGTTTGGTAAAATTCACCAGTGAAGGCCTCTGGTACTGGGCTTTTCTTTGCTGGGAGGTTTTTGATGACTGATTCAATCTTTTTACTCATTATTGGTCTGTTCAGATTTTTTATTTCTTCATGATTCAATTTTAGTAAGTTGTATGTTTCTAGGAATTTATCCATTTCTTCTAGGTTATCCAATTTGTTGGCATATAATTGTTTATGGTATTCTCTTATAATTATTTTCATTCCTGCGGCATCAGTTGTAACATGATTTTGTTTGAATCTTCTTTCTTTTTTCTTCATGTAGCTAAAGGTTTGTCAAACTTGTTGATTAAAACAAAAAAAAATGTAGCCCTTAGTATTATTGATTTTTTTTCCTATTTTCCACTTATTTTGTTTCTGCTTTTATTATTATTTCCTCCCTTCTCCTAACTCTGGGCTTAGTTTGTTCTACTTTTTCTAGAGCTGGTCAGGGTACCTACCCCATGCCTGTAAGCCTAGTAACTGGACAAATGGTGAGCACATAACTCAGTTAGGGCCCACCTAGATGCTTCCTTGAGATTTGACATAGGAATCATGAATGAGGGTGGGTGTGTCCTTCTCTTGGCTTGTGTACTGTAAAGATATGTCCTTGGAGCTTCCAGAGTCATAATTTCTTGGCTCACTGAGAAAGCCTATCTGAAGTAGAAGGGAACAAGGCCAACAAATAAGGAGAGAGAGAGAACAATGTAGCTGGGAGAACAGAGCAAGAAAGAGAAAGAAAACCATTCACACATCATTTAACCTACAGCTGTATCTTCTAGCTGTATCAGATCTCCACCTTGGTGTTCCAGTTGTGGAAGTCAACACATCTTCCCTCCCCCACCACCTTCTCACTGTCTCAATTTCTTCCTCCCTTGCTCTCTGTGCTTTTTGTCTTAAGCCATTTTGAATTAGGTTTACATCTCTAGCAGCTGAGAGTAGTACTATATTTTGTTGTTGTGAAGTCTAAAAGCAATAATTGTGTAAGATTCCTGACATCAATGATTATTATTTATTATTATTATTATTATTTATTATTATTTATACCTCCCTAGACTCCAGTTCCTTTTTTTCTAGTACAGATAGCAGCATCCACAGCTTTTTTTTTACTCAAGACAGGGCACTTCCTCATTGCACTCAGAGGAGCTTCCCAAGCCCTTTGCTTATAAGAGATACTAAATATGTATTTATAAAAGCTTCAGGCACTTTGGTAAAATGTATCATCTAATTTTTTTCTTCAACGTAGCCTGTGAAGTAGGGACCATTATTAGTTCCACTTTATAGATGGAGACACTGGGGAAAAGGAAGTGAATTAATGTGTCCAAGGTCACATAGGCAGGAAGTTTTAGAACCAGGATTTGAACCCAGATCTCTCTGCTCCTGGAAACCAATTTCCTCTTTAATGTTCCAAGGACCAGAGAACAGTTTTGTGGAGTAAGGATGCAATTATTTCAGAACCTCTGCAATGAATTTTCACAGTTCAAAACACAGACTAACCACTTTGTATTAGTCCATCAAATAATAAGGATGTTATTGGAATCCCAGCAAAATGGGAAAAGCCAAATGTCGCCAGTGGTGACATCTTGAGTCTTCCATGTGATCATTTATGCAGACTGCCACCCTCCTTGGGACAGACGCACTGGTCCAGAGCATACCAGGCATTAAGGATTGTAACCTTCCTTCATCTAGATGTAAGATCCAGAAATGGTCCTTGAGGTCCAGAGTGCATACTGGGGCCGTATAAGAGAAGCTGGGGGAAGACAGGTTATTATCATTCTTGTGGGCTCAAAGAAACATCCAGATTAGAATGATGGTCACATTTACATATCAGATTCCACAGGCAATTTCATATAGCTATTCAGAGATGTGCCTGGGAACTAAATTTTATATATTTGTCAAGACTTGGGAGCATTATTGAAAGCATGCTATTTCTTTGTGAAATCCAGTAACTTTGGCCTTGGAAAGGTCCTGCGTATTGCTGACAAAGGGATGTTATTATTAATGTATAGTTGATCAGATCGCTACTGATTGAATTCATATATCTAGCCAGCAAACCAAATTAACATGACGTTCAGTACCTTTACAATTTACTATCTAACTTTCCTAGATGAATTCTTACAAATTTATTTATTTATTCATTCCTCCCTCCCTCCCTTCCTTTCTTTCTTTCTTTTAAAATTGGTTTGATTTTGCCCTTTTATTCATCTATTTATTTAAAATTGTGGTAAAATCGAAACAATATGCTTATTTTTTCAAGAAAAATGACCCAATCCAGATACTTCTTTGCTGATAAGTATTTTTATTTCCAGTTGAGGTCAAGAGCAGCTAAAATTTAATTGAACTTGGCACATTTCTTTATCTTCAAAACACTGTGTAATATATTCTACAGCACATTTCTGTGGACATAAAAAGTGGAAGTCCCATGTGGAGAAACAGAGGGATTCTTGCAGAGATTTATATGTGGAGTTTTACAAGATCTCAGCTTTCTAGTAGAAATAAGTACCTTATAAATACAGATCAATGAAAAGTTGTCTTATGTGGTTCTCCCTACTCTTCTTATTCAACATGGATGTATGTATGTATGTATGTAACATCTACTGTGAACCAGGGAGTACATACAAGATGGGCAAGGTCTCTGTCTCCAGAAGCTGACAATCCAGTGGGCAGATAGGTGATCAATAAGCAAACTGATACATATACAGTTTAATTTCAGGTAAAATTAATTCTGTGAAGAATTATAGCCAATGGGAAGGAAGAGATAGAGTGTCAGGGATGATGTCTCTGAAACAAAGATATCCGGGGTGTGAGTAAATAAAGAGGTTCATGAATTAATGCTCCATGAGAAGATGTGGGGCAAGAGTGTTCTAAAGACAGGGCCAAGGAAGTGCAAAGGACCTGGACCGTTCAAGCCAGAGTGTTTGGGATGAAGTGAGCATTAGGGTGAGTGATAGTTGAGTGTGGAGAGGAGAGAGGCCAGATCAGGTCCACCTTGTAAATCACAGTAAATACTTTGATTTTTGTTAAAAAGCCAAAGAAACAATTAGGAAGATTTTGATGACAGGAGGGACTTCATCGAATTATTATTTTTTTAAATTATTTAACATAGGAAACTACTGCATTGTAAAATTTCCCTGGGTTGACCCTGATCTATTTGTAAAATTAAGGCATCATTCACATACAATATATGCACAAACCTCATGTGCATGTTTTGATTAGTTTTAACAAATCTATATGAATGTACTGTACATACTTTGGTCACCACCACCACAATGAAGACATAGAGAATTTCTGTCCTTAAGAAATTACCCTATTGCCACAAGTCTGTATCTCCCAGAGTCAGTAGTTCTCATTTCTATCACCTTAGATTAGTTTTCTCTGTTCTTGAAATTTATTTAAAAGACATCATACACTTAATGTACTCTTGTGTGTCTGGCTTCATTTCCTCATTATCATTTTCTTAAGATTGATCTATGTTATTTGTTCATTTATTTTTATTGGATCTATATTTATTTGCCCAATTTTCTGTTAGTGGATATTTGAGTTGCTTCAAGTTTTTGGCTGTTCTAAATAAAGCTGCAATGAACATTTTTGTATGAGTCTTTTCTTGTGGACTTACGTTTTTATTCTTCTTGGGAAAATTCCAGGGGATTTGTGTTTTTATTCTTGGGAAAATTCAGAGGAATTTTCAATGGAATTGCTGAATCATGGATTTTGTTTAACTTTAAGGGAAACTGTCAAACACTTGCAGAGTGATTGTACCATTTTATGTAAAGATTTTTGCAAAGAGTTCCAATGGCTTTGCATCTTTGCCAACACTTAACATTACTTGACTCTCCTGTATTCTTGTTGCAGTGTAGTGATGTCTCACTGTGATTTTAGTTACTCTGACAACCAATGGTTGTTGAACATATTTTATGTGCTTAATGACACTTCCATTATTATTTTTTATTAGTGTATAGTTAATTTATAATGTTATATTAGTTTCAGGTATACAATGTAGTGATTCAATATGTTTATAGATTAAACCTCATTTAAAGTTATTATAAAATATTGGCTACATTCCTGTGATGTACATTACATCCTTGTATCTTATTTTATGCACAGTAGTTTGTACCTCTTAATGTGCTATCCATGTCTTGCCCCTCCCCCAACCCCTCTCCCCACTGGCAGCCAGTAAGTTGTTCTCTAAATTTGGGAGTTTCTTTTTGTTTTGTTATATACGCTCATTTGTTTTATGTTTTAGATTCCACATACAAGTGAAAACATACAGTATTTGTCTTTTTCTGTCTGACTTTTCACTAAGCATAATACCTCCAGGTCCACCCATGTTGTTGCAAATGGCAAAATTTCATTCTTTTTATGGCTGAAAAAATATTCCATTGTGTATATATGCCAAATCTTTTTTATCCATTCATCTGCTGATAGATACTTAAGTTGCTTCCATATCTTGGCAATTGTAAATAATGCTGCTAAGAATATTGGGGCACATGTATCTTTTCAAATTAATGTTTTCATTTTTGTTCAGCTATATACCCTGGAGTGGAGTTACCGGATCATATAGTAGTTCTATTTTTAGTTTTTTGAATGACCTCCATACTGTGTTCCACAGTGGCTGCACCAATTTACATTTTCACCAACAATGAATGAGGATTCCCTTTTCTCCACTTCCTTGCCAACATTTATTTGTGTTCTTTTTGATAACAGCAATTCTGACAGGTGTGAGGTGATATCTCATGCTTTTAATTTGCATTTCTCTAATGATTAACAATGTTGAGTATCTCTTCATGTGCCTGCTGCCCATCTGAATATCCTCTTTGGAAAAATGTCTATTCAGATTTTCTGTCCATTTTTTAATTGGCTTGTTTGTTTTTTTGATCTTTTGGATATTAATCCCTTATTGGTTATATCATTTGCAAATATTTTCTTCCATTTAGTAGGTTGTCTTTTCATTTTGTCAGTGGTTTCCTTTTCCGTGCAAAAGCTTTTAGGTTCCATTTGGTTATTTTTGCTTTTGTTTCTTTTGCCTGAGGAGACAGATCTAAAAAATTATTGCTACAAATTATGTCAAGTAGTGTTCTGCCTACGTTTTCCTCCAGCAGTTTTATGGTTCCTGGTCTTACATTTAGGTCTTTAATCCATTTTGAGTTTACTTTTGTATATGGTGTTAGAGAATGTTCTAATTTTATTCTTTTACCTATAGCTGTCTAGTTTTCCCAGCACCACTTTTTGAAGAGATTTCCTTCTTTCCACTGTATATTCTTGCCTTCTTTGTTGTAGATTAATTTACCATAAGTGTGTGCATTTATTTCTGGGCTTTCTATCCTGTTCCACTGATCTAGGGGTCTGTTTTTATGCACATACCATTCTGTTTTGATTACTGTAGCTTTGTAGTATAGTCTGAAGTCAGGGACTGTGATTCCTCCAACTCTGTTCTTCTTTCTCAAGATTGTATTTTTGTTTCCATACAAATTTTGAAATGATTTGTTCTGGTTCTGTGAAAAATTCCCTCCACATTTTGATAGGGATTGCGTTGAATCTGTAGATTGCCTTGGGTAGTATGGTCATGTTAACAATATTAATTATTTCAGTCCATGAACACAGTATATCTTTCCATCTGTTTGTGTCATCTTCAATTTCTTTCATCAGTGTCTTATAGTTTTCCAAGTACAGGTCTTTTAGCTCCTTAGGTAGGTTTATTCCTAGGTATTTTATTCTTTTTGATGATATGGTAAATGGCATTGTTTCCTTAATTTCTCTTTACGATAGTTCATTGTTAGTGTATAGAAATGCAACAGATGTCTGTATATTAATTTTTTATCCTGCAATTTTACCAAATTCATTGATGAGCTTTAGTAGTTCTCTAGTGGCATCTTTAGAATTTTCTGCATATAGTTTCATATCATCTTCAAACAGCAACAGTTTTACTTCTTCCTTTCCAATTTGGATTCCTTTTATTTCTTTTTCTTTTCTTATTGCTATGACTAGGACTTCCAATACTATGTTAAATAAAAGTGATGAGAGTGGACATCCTTGTCTTGTTCCTGATCTTAGAGTAAATGCTTTCAGCTTTTCACTGTTGAGTATGCTGTTAGCTGTGGGTTTGTCATATATGGCCTTTATTATGTTGAGGTATGTCCCCTCTATACTCTCTTTCTGGAGTTTTTATCACAAATGGATGTTGAATTTTGTCAAAAACGTTTTCTGCATCTATTGAGATGTTAATATGATTTGTAAAATCCAATGTGTTAATGTGATGTTTCACATTGATTGATCTGCAGATATTGAACAATCCTTGTATCCCTGGGAGAAATCCCCCTTGATCATGGTGTATGATCCTTTTAATGTATTGTTGCATTTGGTTTGCTAATATTTTGTTGAGGATTTTTGCCCTTATGTTCATGAGAGCAGAAATAAATGAAATAGAGACTTAAAAAAAAAAAAGAAAGTTCAATGAAACTAAGAGCTGGTTATTTGAAAAGATAAACAAAATTGATAAACCTTTAGCCAGACTCATTAAGAAAAAAAAAGAGAGAGGGCCTAAATCAATAATATCTGAAATGAAAAAGGAGAAGTTACACTGCAGAGGTACAAAAGATCATAAGAAACTGCTACGAACAACTGCACGCCAATAATGTGGACAACCTAGAAGAGGTGGACAAATTCTTAGAAATGTACAATTCCCCCAGACTGAAACAGGAATAGAAAATACAAACAGACTGATTACCGGTAATGAAATTTAACCAGTAATAAAAATACTCCCAATATACAAAAGTCCAGAATCAGATGACTTCACAGGTGAATTCTACTAAACATTTAGAGAAGAGTTAACATCTCTCCTTTTCAAACTATTCCAAAAAATTGCAGAGGAAGGAATGCTTCCAGACTCATTCTATGATTCCAGCACCCTATGTCTTTTGATTGGAACATTTAGTCTTTAACATTTAAAGTGATTTTTGATAGTTATGTACGTATTACCATTTTGTTACTTGTTTTCTGGTTGTTTTTGTAGTTTTCTGTTCTTTTCTTCTTCCTTTTAGTTTCTTCCCTTGTGGTTTGATGATTTTCTTGAGTGATATGCTTGTTGTTCCTTTCTCTTTGGTTTTTGTGTATCTGTTATTGGGTTTTGACTTGTGGTTACCATGGAGTTCATACTTGTTGACCTATAACTATATCTACCTGTTTTTCATACTGTTAGTTATTTAAGTTCAAACACATTTTAAAAGTTCTACATTTTTTACTCCCCTCCTCCACATTTTGTGTTTTTGATGTTATATTTTACATCTTCATGTCTATACCTTAACTGTTTATTGTAGTTATAGTCAACTTTATAATTTTTGTCTTATAGTCTTTATAGTTGTTTATTTAAGTGGTTTTGTTATATATTTGCCTTTGACTAGTGGGATTTTTCCTTTCCTATAAATTCTTTACTTTGTGTTGTAGCCTTTTCTTTTCCACTTAGAAAAGACCCTTTAACACTCCTTGTAGGGTCAGTCTAGTATTAGTGAACTTTTTCAGTTTTTCCCTGTCCTAGAAATTCTTTATTTATCCTTTAATTCTGAATGATAATCTTGCTGAATAGAGTATCCTAGGTTGTAGGTTTTTCCCCTTCAGTACTTTGAATATATCTTCTCCTTCTGATACCCCTATAATGCAAATGTTAGTACACTTGATGTTGCTTATAGAGGTCCCTTAAACTGTCCTGATTTAATTTTTTTTCTTATTGCTGTTCTGATTGAGTAATTTCCATTAGTGTATCTTCCAGATCACTTATGTGTTCTTCTATGCCATCTACTGCACTGTGAATTCCATTTACTTTATTTTTAATTTCAGTTCTTGTATTCTTCAGCTCCGATTTTTTTTTTAATTTTTTAGCTCCTTGTTAAAATTCTCACTGTGTTCATCTAGTCTTTTCCCAAGTTCAGTTGGAATTTTTATTGCTAATACTGTGAACTCTTTATCTAGTAAATTACATATGTCTGATTCATCAGAGTTTTTTTTTTTTAAAATCAGGAGATTTTTCTGTATCTTTTTCAATAAAGGGCCTGTCCAATATTTTCCCATTAAAAATATTAGACTATTCATCTTTTAATTATTGATTTGTGGGACTTTGAAAAATATCTTCTGAATTCAAGTCCTTTGTCAGGTATACATATGGCAAACATTTCCTCCCTTTTAATTTTCTTATCATTGTCTTTTAATGAACAGAAGTTGTTAATTTTGATTAAGTAAAATTGATTAATTTCCTTATTTTGAATGCTATTTTTGACCAATCTAGAACTCTTTGCCTACCCCATCTGACATTCTCTCCCTCTCTCTCTTTTACAACTTTATAGCTTTTTTAAGGTTTAATACAACTTTGATCCATTGTGAACTGATTTTTGTGTATACTGTAAGATAGAAGTTGAGGTTTTTTTTTTTTTTTTTGTATACAAATATTCAATTGATTCAGAATGGCCATCATCAAAAAATCTACAAACAATAAATGCTGGAGAGAGTGTGGAGAAAAGGGAACCCTCCTGCACTGTTGGTGGGAATGTAAATTGATACAACCACTATGGAAAACAGTATGGAGATTCCTTAAAAAAACTAAAACTAGAACCACCATATGACCCAGCAATCCCACTACTGGGCATATACCCTGAGAAAACCATAATTCAAAAAGATACATGCACCACAGTGTTCGTTGCAGCACTATTTACAATAGGCAGGACATGGAAGCAACCTAAATGCCCATCAACAGATGAATGATTCAGCATCATTTTTTGAAAGGACTTTCTTTTTCCCTTTTAAATTGCTTTAATGACTGTGTCAAAAATTATTATATACATATGGGCTTTCATTTTAATAATCTATTTATCCTTACACAAATATGCTTACTGTACTATAGTAAGACAAATTTCTTTCTTTTTTTATTTTGAGACTCTTTGGGCTATTTTAGGTCCTTTTAACTTCCATATAAATATAATAATATAGCTTATTATTTCATACAAAAAAAACCCAAGTTGGATTTTGATTGGTATTGAATTGGCTCTATGGACAAATTTGGGGTGAAATGATACCTTAACTATATTAATTTTTCAATTCATGAATATAGTAAATCTCCCCATTAATTTAGGTCCCCTTTCATTTCTCTCAGCAGTGTTTTCTAGTTTTCAGAGTACAGGTCTCACACAACTTTATGTATTTCTAAGCATTTTATACTATTGTAAAATGATATGTTTTATGAATTTTATTTCCAAAATTTTATTGACAGTGCATATGTATACAATTGAAATTTATTTACAATTGTAGATTTATTTTGTGTCCTGAGACCCTAGTACATTCCCTTGTGTGTTATAGTAGTTTCTTTATAGATTCCTTAGGACTTTTGATGTAAGCAGTTGTGTCATGTGCAAATAAAGGCAGTTTTACTTTCTATTTTTCCTTTCTCATTTTCATGTTTTTAATTTCTTTTTTTCTTGCCTTATTGCAATGCTTAAAACCTCTAATACAGGGGTGACTAGAATAGGTGAGAATGAACATTTTTGTCTTCTTCCCAATATAGGGAAAACATTCACTATACTACCATAAAGTATAATATTAACCATAGGTTTTCCATAGATGCTCAATCAAGAGCATTTATGGAATGCTCAGTTTTCTTTCATTTTCAAGTGTAACTCTCCAAACGGCTTTGGGGTCTGTTTTGAACTGAAAGGGTTTTAAAATACCAATAAAGTCAAAAAAATTATTTCACAAACAGTTAATATGTACTATTCTCTAAGTATTAACTGATTTAATCCTGAAATAAGGTTGGGGAGCTATTATCTCCATTTTATAGTAGAGGAAGATGATATAGAACTTGCCCAAGGTCAGACAGATAAGAAGTGGTAGAACTTCACAGTCTGGCTTCTGAGATCATAGCTGGCTGCTCCTATAACCTCATGCATGGGTTTACTGTCATTGTAACTCACTTTTGCCTTCACTTGCTCATCTGAAAGCAGCAGATGCTAGTGAACAATACCTTCTTTTGGGGGTGAGAAGGTGATGACTGTGTAGCATGTTAGTAGCAGTGCATTTCTACAGCATGGTTATAACTTCTTGCATTTCAAAAATGTAAGTAAGTCAACCTAAAATACATACTTATATAGATATAATTCTTTCATTTCTTCAAAATACTTAAGGAAACAAATGAGGAGAAACACTTATTTTATCCCTCAAACAATTTTAAATCTCATTTTAAAATGTCTTTTCTTTACCTCAAAAGATGAGAAAGCAGCTGTCTTCATGACCCAAAGCAGTATCCTTTTTATTTTTCATTTGGCTAAGTAAGCATATTTACCCCTTGTAATATCAAGAGCATATATTCTTTCCTCTTTTCCAGTGCTAGACTAAATATTTTACATACAGAAACAGAAATCAGCATGCGTGTTTTTATATGCACCAATGTGTATATATAAACTTACATATACACAGTTCACATGCATATTCTGTTTAAGTGTGAAATAATAACAATGGGTCTATAATATACATAGTAAATGGCTATAATAATAACCATTTACTTAGTGCCCATTCTATTTAGGAAACCAGGAGCTTTTGACATTCACTTTCTTTAATTCTTCCAAAATTTTGCAAGATTAATATTATCATTCCCATGATCCAGTGAGAACTTGAAGACAGGAAAGCTTGAAGAGACTACTGAATGTGACCCAGCTGGGGTTATTTCTGGAATTCCAATGCAAACCCATTAGCAGCGGTGATTTAGATTTGTCCTTGTGTCATGACCATGTGAGGGTCCAATGCTCAGTTATGCCTGTGGAATCCACGAAAAGGACAACCGTAGTGTTGAGACAGTATGTGGATGGCCCCAGTTCACATATATGCTATTTTGGTTGCACAGTGTTTTAAGTCAGTGTGAACCCTCACTTGCTCAAATTTGTTTACTAGAGGGACTGTTAACTCTGTAGGATCTTATGGAAATGCCCTGGTGGGGGTTTCAGTCACAGTTCTGGGAGTGTGACAAACCACACAAAAGAGGAACCAGTCCACCTACCAGGTGCCCAAGGGTGTTTCAGAGCCCTGTTTTCATACTCTGTTCTTTTCTCCTTTATGAGTGCTGAGAAAACTTGCTTAGCAAGTGGTGTTAGTAAATACTTGCAAATGAATAAATATCAAATGCATGAACTTTCTAATGGTTCCATAAGGTCAGTCAGTTGATGGTCTGTGCTCTTGGACCCTGCTGCCCCAACCCAATAGCTCTCGGCATAGGGAATTTTCTCTCCACTTTGACAATTGTGCTAGCTTCACATTGTCCTCTGCAGAACAGAGCCTGTAGTGCCTCCCAGGGAACTTCTCTGCTGTGAAAGAAGGCAACATTTCAACATTTCCTTGTGTGGGGGGACATGGTTAGTCAGGCAAGGGTCAAGGCCAGGTGTCCACTGAGGCAGCACCTAGGTCTGGGGAGCGAAAGGAGCTCCTTGGAGCCCAGGACACTTGGGAGAAGGTGGGAGGTTGTGGGCTGGGATTACCCCTCCTTCATCCTTCAGCAGACGTACAAACTTGGGGCCCTCAGTCAAGATCGCTGAATTTCTGTGTCTTAAAGAAAGAGGTTGATGTTAAACAACTTTTATTGAAATACTAAGTGTCATTCTGCCAATGAAAGACGTGTGTACACTTTCTCCTTTAATTTTTGGATATTCTTATGAACTATCCCAGCCCACTGATGAGAAAACTGAGACATTGAGGGGCTGACCAATTAGCTCAAGGTGGCACAGCTGGGACCACCAGAGCTGGGATCCAGCTGTCCTTGAAAAAATTACAGTCCCTTGATCTCCAAATGCACCCCTGACTGCCTAAGTTTGCCTCTGAAGAGTGAGAGGTGTTGCAGCTGTAACAGCCTCCCTTTGCTTTCCATGTGACGTTCCTGTATAATTTTCATAAACTTCATTAAAAATGAGGAACAACACACTTCTGAGAATTTCCCTGCCTGACTTGGCCTCTGTCGTCCAGCAGAGGGCAGCTCAGTCTCAGGCCAGCTCCCCTTCCTTTCTTTCCTTTTGGTGGAACTGTGAAAATCTAACTGCTTCTAGCAAAAACCAGTCTCAGCTGGAAAGCGCTGAATCTGCCTGGAGAGGACATTGAAGAGTGCATGGCAACAGATCCAGATGAGATCCTATCTCATCAGAGGCACAATTTGAACATTGTTCCTTGGAAGGCGTTAGAAAAGCATTAAAAAAAAAAAAGGAATTCTTGTTTTATTCCATGCATGAAAGAAAAGTGATAAAGATTTTGGGCTTTCCTTCATCTGTATTTATAAATATTATTAACATGCCTATAATAGAAGCCGTGTCACTTTTGCTGGAACTGATGGTGACACTAAATGACAGAGCACATGGTCCCCGGTGCCCACATTAAATATGGTCAAGTGTCTAGAAAATTACTTATTTAAAGAATTTGCACATGCCACAAGGTGTTTTTAAAACCTTATTTTTTTCTAGGTTATTTCCTTTTATATCTATAAGCTACTAGGATTCAGAACTGAAGGTCCTATTATCGTCATAAACTAGCAGGTGCTCTTTAGGTAACAAAGCTAGTCAGTAAGTGACCTCTACGGCCAGCTCACTGGCCACACACCTTCCCCTGGTTCTCTGGAGACCAGCCCATGGTATAATGGAGGCCTTCTTTTCACAGCAATGCCTCCACCAGTTCTCGGTGTGTTATAGCAAATAAATAATTGTTAAAACCTTTGAGCACCTGCTATTTCAGCGCATTTATAAATCAAAGCAATTCACCAAAGATGGAATAAAAAAAATGTGCACTTATTGTGGCTGGGCACCTTTTTAAAAAAATAATTAATTAATTAATGTATTGACTGTGTTGGGTCTTCCTTGCTGCGTGGGGGCTTTCTCCAGTTGCAGAGTGGGGGCTACTCTTCATTGTGGTGCACAGGCTTCTCAGTGCAGTGGCTTCTCTTGTTGTGGAGCATGGGCTGTAGGCACGTGGGCTTCAGTAGTTGTGGCTCACGGGCTTAGTTGCTCCGCAGCGTGTGGGATCTTGTCAGACCAGGGCTCCGAACCCGTGTCTCCTGCATTGGCAGGCGGATTCTTAACCACTGCACCACCAGGGAAGCCCCACATGGCTGGGCATTTTCAAGTACTTTATCTATATGAACACATTAAACCCTCACAGCACCTCTACCAGGGAAGTATGATGATCATCCCCATTTTACAGAGGAGAAAAGTGAGGCAGGGAGACAGTAAGTGACTTGCTTAAGATCCCAGAGCTAGTAGGTGGCAGAGCTATTACTAGCTCCCACAGAGTCTGCTTGCAGAGTCTGTGTTCTTCACGCCTATTCCTCCTGCCCTCAACGTCAGCAGCAGGCAAGTCTTGTGAGGACTGGTACATCCAAGCCACCTTCTGGGTGGGATGGTCTTTACCTGGATCTATCTGTGGTGGGTTCCAGAATCTTCTCCCTAAATGTAAATGTTGCAAAAGCTGCTGGTGTATTACTACCACACCTGTCTGGTCTGTGGGCTCTGCCTCGATCCTATCTGCATCTCCTCTTTACCTGAGAGCATCTCCTAAACCTCAGGAGACTCTCTGGCCACGTCCACATGATCTCAGTGCTGGGAATTAGTAGCCCTGGCAGGGCCTCCACTATGATTGACAGGTTGGTGTATAAATGCCCACCTCCCTCACTGCTCTGAACTGTGGTTCCACAGTTCCCTGGTGGGGTGGAGCTCCACAGCCTGCAGGGATTCTGGCCCCTCAATGGCTGCCTTCTTGTCCTTTCCCTTCCCTGCCTCCTGTCCAGCTTCCCATGGCGGTGCCCGCTGCACCTGCTGGATAAACTCCTCCCACTGGGGTCTTGTCTCCAGGTCTGCTTCTGGGGGAAGAATGACAGTAAAGGATCAGAGTGTCCACATCTAACAGAAACAGCTGTGACCATGGTCCCCACATGTGGTTCCTGTTCTCACGTCTGTGCCCACCTTCCTGGGCTTGGACCCAGTTTACAGTCTCTGCGGGAAAGAATCTCTTCTGTTTGGATTCAGGACTGAAAAGCAGACTCCCTTTGATGACTGCTTTCCTGCCTGAAGGAGGGCACATTATTTATGCTAATAGTTAATTAATCGATTCTCTGAACCAGCGTGCCTCTAGTAATATTGATTGATTGTTTACTATGTTCCGGGCATGATTATAAGCACTTTGTTTACATGAATTATGGTGCATGAGTGGTTCTCACTGGACTTCAAACACAGGCTGCCTTGTGTCAGATCCCAGGCCTGAAACTACTTTTCTGCTACCTTTTGTTTCACAATTTCCAATGACAGGACCAAAACCAAAGGCAGAAAAGGGTCCCGAGTTCTTTTTCTTATTTACGCTTCACCCCTTTCCAGTAACACCCTTGCTGATGTCTTTTCCATGGTTCTTTCTCCAGTAAAACATTTGTGCCTCATAGTTTTTAAAAATCAAATCAATGCACACAAATAGCAACTTTTTAAAGCACAACCTCAGGGACTGCCTCCTTTAGCTGGTGCTATGGTGTACCCCCAGAGTTCATGGCATGAAGTTGTCAAGAGCAATGGTTCACATAGCTGCTGCTTGCAAGTTTCATGCCCTTGGTTTCGGGAAAGTGTTACAGGCCTGCACAGATGCAGCTCCAGAATGTCTGATGGAATGCAGTTGGCTGAGCACGTGTGCTTAACTACCCACCCACCAAACCTCCATCAACCAGGATTTGAAAAAGGGGGCAACATATTATAGCAGAGAACACTGGATGAATATTGCCAGCAGACTAGAACTTCTTCAATTTCCAGAAGATGTAACCTTGCTCTGTGAGAGCCAAACAAAGGAAATTTTCAATAAGCAGGGACCTCAAAAGATGCTTTCTCTCTTCAGATGTTTTACTCCAGGAAAAGGAAAGTAAAAAGAAGCAAACTAAAAATGAGAGAGAGCGAGAGGGAGAGGTTGAGAGAAAAAATATGGATATTGTAACACAAGAGAGAATATTTTGAATTCTGCCAGAAGTTATTTCCATAGCTCTAAGTGCCCTATTTCTTGAGTTCATTTTGTACCTTTAGACTTCACACAATAACCACACATACTTAATGATGACATTTTAGCTCACTTTTTTACCTGCTAGGTACTTGTCCTTGCCTTCTTCTAATTTTTGTCATGAGCTATTCCAGTTTCTCTCTAGTATCTTTAAATAGCATTCAGACTCTATTCTTGTTTGATCCATTTATATCTATCTCCCGAGACTTCACACACACCACACCCCCCATGTAGGGTGGGGGGATGGCACTCTTACTATTCCCTCTCAATTCTCTCCAACCACATCTTTGCTTTTTACTTGATCAAGCCTCACAGCAGTTGTATTTTGTTTTAGTACCTGAGGTAGACAGACCGATGGCACCCAGCGAAGCCCACATCAATTCTCAGGACCTGGGAATATGTTACCTTGTATGGCAAAGGAATTTTGCAGATGGGATTAAGTGGAGGAAATCTTGAATTGGGAGGATTAACCTAGATTATCCTGGTTTATCCTGGTGGGCTCAGTGTCAGCACCAGCATCCTTACAAGGGAAGGAAAGAGGCAGGTAGGTCAGAGTAGAGAAGATGTAGTGATGGAACAGAGGTTAGAGGTCAGAGTGAGGCAGGCTCATAAGCCAAGGAACGCAGACGGTCTTAAGAAGGCAGAAAGGCAAGGAAACAAATTCTCCCCTAGAGGCTCCAGAAGGCGCGCAGCCCTGCCAACACCTTGATTTTAGCCCAGTGAGGGCTGTGTCAGACTTCTGACCTTCAGAACTATAAGATGATAAATTTTGTGTTGTTTTAAACCTTGAAGATTTTGATAGCATGTCGCAGCGACAACAGGAAACCCGTAGAGCAGCATCACTAAGTCTTCTGGTATTCTGTTCATAGGTTACACGTGCTTATGTCTGGAGTGGTTTACATACGTTCTCTCTTTTAATCCTTTAAACCACCATGACTCCCATCTTATAGAGGAAGAATTGAAGTTCAAGGTTTTATAACCTTTGTAAATATCACACAAGGAAAGAGTGGGCATGGGGCCAACTCCCGGCCTACTGTAGGCTGAGTCCTGATGCTTTACATCCCACTGGCTCCCCATTGGGGAGCATAAAAACCACCATAAGTGCTTACAGTCCACAAGGAGAGAGATTTGGGGGTTGGAGAAAAGAAGGAAAAGAAAATTTCCAAGGGAAGGGTGCTGTTTGTTAGGCATCTGTGATGACATTGTCCCTTTTTGATGACCCCAGATCTGGGACCTCTTTGCACTTACATTTTACAGTGATGGAAGAAATTTTCATATATTCAGGGTATGGGGAAGTCATTCTGACTTATAGGTGATTTGGCTTGAACTTTATGCTGACTAAAACATCCTGTCTTATGGCCAGTCAAACGTACATTGTACATCTGCTTTAACCATAAAGAGAAGAATGCCACCCACAATCCAGTTATACAAAGGGCTACTTGCAATCCACTGCAGGTGTCCACTGACAGTGTGCCCTGAGGAGAATTCAGGAAAAAAGAAAACAAAACAAGATGAGGCATTCTGTGCTTGAATAAAAGGCCCCTGCGTAGTTAAGCTGCAAACCTCATGAATTTCAATGACCTCAGATTCTTGCATCTTCCTGTGCATAGAAAGGCACAAAAATCATTAAGGTGAGGTATCTATTCTTTCTGATTAGCAGCAATGTTTTACCAAGATATATGGCTTGACTACATGTATTTCCCTAGCCAAAATATTCATAAATACCAAGTCTTCCCCTACTCTTTAAAGTGGTCCCCTCAGAGATACCTACCGAGAGGACGCTTCCTGGGCTCTAAATCTCAGTTTAGCTGGAATAAAACTCTCTTGTATTCTTACTATAGATTATTTACTGATTATTTGCATCAACAAAAACATACAAGTGCTGATGAAATAATGAGTAGTCTGGGACACCCCTGCCTCACATAGAGGTAAACTGAGAATGGGGTATGAAGAACTCTCTCTATCTCACAGAGGCCGGAGGAATGCTGCCTGCGATGGCTCTTCACTCTGGAAATTTCACTGGTTTGGGGAGAAGAGACCTGGATCTCTCCCTAAGGAAGGGCCCTATGCCCCTATCCCCATCATACTGGGATTTCGGCAAGCATTTTTCAGACCCCCCCTCAATCTGGGTGATAAGGCAGTAGGATGACAAGCTTTGATGGACAGTCCTTCACAGCCTTGCTGGACAGGAGACCAGGCTGGGAGAGAGGGTCATCACCCTGAGTGGGGGTCTGCAAGTTGGAGATGAGAGGGCTGTGAGTTTCTTCCCCCCTTTTTGCATCTCGTCTTATTTTTTCCCTTTCCATTTCTTCCTCCTTTGCTCTGACTCAACATTGCCTTTATATCTCCTTACTCTTTCTCTCTGAAATTAAATCCCTCTGAATATTGCTGCCTGAAATACACCTCTTATATCTCCCTCCTTCTCTCCTGCTTCCTCCCTCTAGGTCATCCATTGAAATGACTGGGTAGAACATGCGCTTAAGTAGAAGCCCTGAGATATCTCCAGACCTTCCATCTGGTCACTCTTAACTCATGCTTATTTAAAAGTAGCTCATAATTGTTCCAATAAATTAAAAAAATAAAAACAAGGACAAGATACAGAGAAATTCTAGTGATGCCCATTGCTGATAGGGACAGAGTAAATGCACAAAGTAGGTGATTAAATCCCACCAGGGGATTGTAAGTAGAGAAAAAAGTATGGGAATCCCCTGTAAGTTAATGATCACTTAAGAAAACAGGTTTGCTTAACCACAAAACCAAGCAAGCTTGCTTAACAATAAAACTGCACAACAGAAGCATGAGACATACCCCAAAACAATAAAACAATGGTGGCATGAGACCCACATCCTGCCCAGTGAGCTCAGTAAGTTAATTATTCCTAGGACACCCTCCTCTGCATGCACTAAAAACAAAAACAAAAGGAAAAGGTGACATTATACTGAAACCTGAGATGATTTACCATTTTTAGCATGTTACTGCCTTTTTGCTCATTTCCATTGTGCCATGACAGTCCTGGCTTGACTATGCAGGGACAAGAAAACTCCCCCACCCGACTTGAAGGAGGAACTGATGATGGAAGCATGACATCTACTCAAGAATGAGGAAGAAGGTGGTCTTCTCCCCTCCTCACTTTTCCTTTGATTATAAAACTGTAGCCCACTAAGTTCTTGGGGTGTGGCACCTCCTCATCTGCCCATTTGTAAGCCTCACAAGCATCCTATTCTAATAAAACACTTCTTATCTATGACTTTGCCTCTTGATGAATTCTTTCTCACTGAGACATAAAGAACTGGAGCTGCTCAGAGCCTCCCCTAGATGCCACCTAGCAGTTTCATAGCCACCAGCTTTCTCCTAGCATTTCTTACATTTTGCCTTCTAAATGAAGTAGGAGCTCATCACTGTCAATTATGTGTTTGTATTCAAAACTTTTGAAAAAAAGTTCCTTAATTTCTCTGGTAAACTACATTTGTTGTAAGAGGCAACTTCTCATTTTTTCCCACGGAAGCCTGAGTTCCTATATTAATCGAGTGTATAATATGACCCTTTCAGACTGAGAATATTGCTGTATTCACAATTCCACTTATATTTGCAGAACAATTCTCTATTATTATGGTAATCACATGGCTTCTATCCCTTTACTATGCAAATTTTTCCATTTTAGCTGAGTAAATACTTCCTATCTGCCTACTGCAATGATTTGAATAACAAAGATGCACAGTGGGTAAGAGCAGGCTGCTTTGGTGGATTGGGCTGGAGACTTCTTACAAAGGAGATTTTAGGGTAAAAGGATGACTCCTCCTAAGTGGTTTAGCAGCCATCACAGAGGGAGTAGGTAGCATGGGATCCTTTAAGCAAAATTTAATTTTGGAATTTAGCAGGAAGATAAAATTTGTGAACTTGAGACTTCAATTCTAAAGTTTTCTTTTTCTTCCTTCCCTTTCTTTCTTTTTCTTTTTCTTTCTTTCTTTCTCTTTCTTCCTTCCTTCCTTCCTTCCTTCCTTCCTTCCTTCCTTCCTTTTCTTTCCAATGCTTAGTAAAAAAAAGAGTCTACAACCACTCCAACATAAGCATGAATGCACATGTGTGAAGATCAGAAGCTACGCTCATAGATTAAAAATGGCCACTTTACTTCCAAATTTAGACAAGGGGGGCCCTTATTAATCTAAATTATCTGTCAGCTGCTTCTCTGTAAGCAGATGTGGAGAGGCACTTTGGGAGCACTCTGTTCTGCAAAGAGGCCCTCTGTGGACTCTTCATTATGTAAAGATAAGATGTGTTGGTTTTCTATAGCTTCTGCAAAAAATTACCACAAACTTAGTTGCTTAAAAAGCACAGATCTATTATCTTACAGCTCTGTAGGTTAGAGTCTGACATAAGACTCATGAGGCTAAAATCAAGGAGTCAGCAGAACTACATTTCTTCCTGGAGTCTCTAGGGAGAATAATCCATTTCTGTGCTTTCTTCAGCTTCTACAGGCTACCTGCATTCCTTGGATCATGGCTCTTTCCTCCAGAAAAGGCTGGATAAGTATTTTTCACATTAAATCATACTGACCCTCCTGTATCTCTTTTCCACTTTTAGGGATGCTTGTAATTACATTGGACCACCTAGATATTCCATGTAATCTCTCTATTTTAAAATCAGCTGATTAGCAAACTTAATTCTCCTTTGCTATGTAACAGAACATATTCACGGCTTCCAGGGATTAGGATGTAACCATGTTTGCGTGGCCGTTATTCTGCCTACCACATGTAATACATAAAGAGTGTACAAGTCCAAGACTTTAACTTATGCTACCAGGAGATATAAGGCTTGAAATACTTCCTTTGCCCCAAGTGGAACTCTAGTGGGGAAAGAAGTTTCAGGAATGATGGTGGACACAAGACTCTGAGAGGCAGGTTACTGCCAACTGTGTGTAAACTTTTAATACCAGCTACCCTGGTGCTCTATCAAGCTTTGATAGAATACTGACCACATGGATGTGATTCAGTAGAGTTATAACTTTGAAGTCTAAGCATGGGACCACACAGGGATATGGAACAGCAAGGACCCCACAGCAGTAACAAGTGTTGTGGGTCTCTGAAAGTCAAGTTATTTTCAGTGAGAGAAATTGTAGAACTAGTGTGCTTATTGGACTTCTTAGTTCTCCCTCTAAACTTGGAATTTGAGGTAGGTCTGTCTCCTCTTTTAATTGAATAGCTTCAAAACCAAACTAACCTTGGGGTTGTTGGACTAGTGGAGTGGGCATAGGAGGAAGACCCAGAAGAGGGCTACTGAATTTCTTGCTAATGGCAAAATATGCTGTTAAGAAAATGATTGCATAAATAAATGAGAAATGCTTATATTTGTACCCCAAGCTGGTGAGGTAGTCCATACCAATTATATATATTTATGATATCCATCTTTAAGGAATCTGTTATCCCGCCAAATGTGGCTTAGCTCAGTTTCCAGGAATTAGAGTTCATTCACTTACTGATAACATCTTTCAGATATTATTGACAATTTTCTATGAAAAAAAATTATTCTTGGTTTCCATGACCCTTGCTTACTATGACCTTTCTCCTAATACCACTCTTGCAGCACCAAAAGTGAGGGTGATTCGAAATTCAGACCTCAACTTTAGCACACCCTCCATGGAAGAATTCATTCATCCCTATGACTTCCACTGGCAGGTTTACAATGTTGACTTCCAAATGTAGCCTTCAGCCCTGACCTCTCCCCTGAGCATCTTTTCTATATGCCCAATTCATGCTTGAAATTTCCATCTGGATATCCCATGACTTTTAAACACAAGAAGCTTGAAAGACCCAACTCCAAAAAGAAAAGCCAAACACTCATCAAAATCTGACTCTAGTCATGATCAGAACTCTCAAGTGTAGCTCACTGGGGACTTTAAGAAAGGAATTCATCACTGGAGAGTGAAGAAACTGAAGTAGATGGATGGCTCTCAAACTGCTGTGTAGAATCCCTGGTATTCACTGGTGTGCAATGCAAACATCTTTGAAAAGGCAGTCTGGAACAGAGGACAAAAATTACCTCACTTGCATGATGTGCAGAAAGGTGAGAGACACATGAAGGATTGTCTTTGAAAAATATCCATCTCTGGGACTTCCATGGTGGCACAGTTGTTAAGAATCTGCCTGCCAAGGCAGGGGACACAGGCTTGATCCCTGGTCCGGGAAGGATCCCACATGCTGCAGAGCAACTAAGCCCGTGCAGCACAACTACTGAGCATGTGCTGTAGAGCCTGTGAGTCACAAGTACTGAGCCCTTGTGCCACAACTGCTGAAGCCCATGTGCCTAGAGCCCATGCTCTGCAACAAGAGAAGCCACCACACTGAGAAGCCAGTGCACCACAAGGAAGAGTAGCCTCTGCTCGCCACAGCTAGAGAAAGCCCACATGCAGCAACAAAGACACAATGCAGCTAAAAATAAATAAATAAATATTAAAAAAATAAGAATATCTGTCTCTTATTTCTACACCATATTAGTTTCTGGAGGATTTTCCCACTAGTATTCTATTCCTTTAGCCACTCTGATTTAACTGACTGATAGAGGCTAGACCCCAATTCACACATTTATTTTTTCTCATGCAGCCTTTAGTTAAGGCTACTGTTAATAGGACTCTAAGACAAAGGATAATGTCAAACTGCAATATTGACATGAACCATGCCCATGGTCTCAAACCAAACCAACTGAATAAAACTTAGATACCATCAGGGTCTAAGTTTTATAAATCTAGGTGAATTTCCCCTAATTTCTGCATTGATTTTCTCATTTAGCATGAGGTCCGTTTACCTTCTTTCATTCATTGTTTAATAATGTTAAGTATTTTCTCTATGTATTTTGAGAATTTCATCAGGTTGTGTTTTAATTTTTGCTTCAACTGTTAAAAGTAATTTAGAAAATTCAAGTGGGGAAGGAAAGTCTATTTAATTTAACCATATTTTTACTTTTTCTTTTGTTTTTCCTTCCTTCCTGATATTCAAAATTTTCTATCACTTTTTTCTGCTTAAAGAGCTTTCTTTATCCATTTTTAAAGTGTAGGCCTGCTGGAGACAAATTCATTATTTTTATCATCTAAGAATATGTAATTTCCTCTTCACTTTGGAGGGTATTTTTGCTAGATATAAAATCGTGAGTTGACATGTCTTTCAACACTGGAAAAATGTTGTGACACTTTATTCAGACCTTGTTCTTTGATGAAAAAAATCTACTTTTGCTGGAATTGTTTTATCCTATTTGTAAGGTGTTTTCAAAGTTTTTTCTTTTTCTTTGGTTTTCATAAGTTTAATTGTGATGTGTCTTGCTGTGGATTTCTTTGAATTTATCACTCCCTTATTCCTTTCAGGCCATTATTTCTTTGAATATTTTTTCAGCCCCATTCTCTTTCTCCTCTCCTTCTTGAACTCCAATGACATTAATGTTAGATCTTTTGGTAGAATCCCACAAGTCTCTGAGGCTCTGTTCTTTTTTCAGTTCATTTTCTCTATGTTGTCCAGATTGTGCAACTTTATTGTTCTGTCTTCCAGTTCATTGATTCTTTCCTTTGTCCTCTCCAATCTGCTATTCAGCCCATCCATTGAGTTTTCCATTTAGATTGCTGTGTTTTTCAATTCTAAAAATTTCCACTTGGCTTATCTTTTTATCTCTTTTGGGGGGCTTTCAATTTTTTCAATTATTTCATTTACCTTTTACTTAATTTACATTTATTTGTACCCTACTGGCCTCCATTAGTGCCCCAAGAGCAGTGGGGTACCTCATTACTGCTGGGTGGGGGTGGCAGTTCAGGTTCTGCATCAGGCCTCTGGTGATACCACTCTTCCTGTGAGAACTAGGTTCCTTGTTGTTGCTGCAAAGGTACCCCTTATTTACATTGCAGAGAGAGATGCCTCATTATTACGGGGTAGGGATGGGAGTCTAGGCTCTCTACTTGGCCTCCTCTGACACCACCCAGGAGGAAAGGTAGGAGGAAAAGAGACCTCATTATTGCATGTGAGTATGGACATTCAGGCATATACTGGACTTTGCTGAAGAGTTTGCACATGGGAGTACAGGTTTTTCTGTGGTGTTTGGTTGGAGTAGAGTGGTTATTTGAAAAATTTCTGTCTTGCTTGGCTATCACTTTTCCAGTCATTTGGCTGGAGACAGCAAGGGTTTTTTTGGTTTGTTTTTTGTTTATTTATTTATTTATTTTTAGTTTTTGTTTGTTGGTGTTTCTGGTTGCTGGTTTCTTCAGCATCTAGTCTTGGATATATAAGGCCAAAATCACAACCAATGGAACTCAACATTGTATTGTTTCTTGCATCCCAGTGTCCCTAGCCAGCCTCTATCTTCCAGGGATGTTTGCTATACAAAAGTTCTTAGAAACATAGTTCAAGATAAAGTGCAGTCAGTGCCTTGCTCACGAGATAAGCACAAATGTGAGAGAACCATAAAGAATTGTCTTCCAATACTTAATTATATAAAGAACTAAAAACTAAAAAGATATAAAGAATATGCTTAAAGAGAAAATGTGTTAAATAATTGGCAGTATAAACACAAGTCAGGAAGTGGGGAAAGATGATATCATCTATTATCAATACATTCTTTTACTCATCCATATTAATAGTAAGTGGAAGTGGAAGAAAATTAAGTATCTTATTTAGTATTCTAAAACTAACTACTATAGCTAAAAATAATGATAGAATAAAATAGCAAAATACAGGAAAAAAGAAAAGGTATAATTGTGCTAATTTTCTCATCTTTCCTAGAGAGTTGGTAGCCTCTAATTTTACTAAATACACAGAAATTTATGTACACTAATTAAAATTGTAAGGATAAGTAGTAGGAAATAAAATAAATGAGGATATAAGCCTTCACCTTCACAGAAGACACAAACACCACATTTATATATGGGTATACACACACACACTCACATGCACAATTACAGTGAAAGAATATAAATATTGATCAAAAACAAAGATGCAGTTTCAGTACAATGTAAAATAAATGGACTGAATTAGGTCATATGAAAATAATCAAAATAATATAAAAATAATATAATTGGGGTAAACCATAATTAAAGAAAATATCTTAATTTCGATTGAGAAATAAGATGTGTGTATGTGTGTGTGTGTATACGTATATATATTAATATATCAAACAGGAGTATACCAAAAGGTTGATCATTAAGAGGGTAAACAATGGAATTCTAGACAAATGCTAAAAAAAGAAAATCATAGAAAATAAAAGAATGGTGACCATGAGGATGAAGAGGAGGAAGAGGAGGAGAAAGGGAGAAAGAAGAACAAGAAAAGAAGAAAGCAATGAAGAAGGAGGAGGAGGAAGAGAAGAAGAAGAAAAAGAAGAAGGAGAAGGAGACAATTGCCTGAGATCTTCTTAATTTTATTTGACAATTTGTATTCAAATCAAAAACTGTAAAAGTATTTAGGAAAGATAAACTTTTATACTCCTTGTGCTATAAATCATTATGCACCAAACAATATGGCATCCAAATCAATAAAGCCAAAAATAGCAGGAAATACAAGGGGAAATCTATTTAAACATAATATTAAAAGGTGGAATCAAGTCTCCATTTCAGTTGACTACTGATTTACTTAAGTAAAGGCAAAAGCAATGCAAATAATATAATTAATAAGAAGGATAAAATAATAAATATATGTTCCTGAATTTAGTGGGAAAGCTTTCATATTTTCACATTGAGTATTATGTTGGCTCTGCATTGGCATAAATGGCTTTTATTATGATATGTTCCCTCTATATTCACTTTGGTGAGTTTTTATCATGAGTGTATGTTGAATTTTGTCAAATGCCTTTCCTGTGTCTATTGAGAGGATTGGGTGGTTTTCTTCAGCCCTTTATATATGTCATGACACTCCCTTCTGGCCTGTAAAGTTTCTCATGCAAAAGCTGCTGATAGCCTTATTGGGTTTCCCATGTATGTAATAAGTTTGGATATAATGTAGTATGCTTTTCTTCTGCTGGTTTTGAGATTGTCTCTTTAACTTTCACCTTTTAAATTATAATGTTTCTTGGTGTGTTTCTCTTTGGGTTCACCTTATTTGGAAGTCTCTGGGATTCCTGGAGTTTGATGTCTGTTTCCTCCCCCAGATTAGATAATTTTTTAGCTATTATTTCTTCAAATAAGTTTTCTGGCTTTTCCTCTGTATCTTCTACTTCTAGAACTCATAATGTAAATCTTATTCCACTTGATGTTGTCTCAGAAGTTCCTTAAGTTGTCCTCACTTCTTTTCATTAAAAAAAATTTTTTTTTGCTGTTCTTTCTGGGTGTTTTTCATAGCTTTTTTCTTCCAGCTTATTTGTGCTTCTATTTCAACCATTCTGCTTTTGAACTCCTCTGGTGTATTCTCCAATTCAGTTATAACATCTATTTGGTATTTTCTATCTTTGTTGAAGTTCTCACTTGTGTTCATTTATTTTTCTCTTGAGATCATTGAACATATTTATGGCCATTACTTTTAATTCTTTATCAGGTAGGTTGCTTATCTTTATTCCATTAAGTTCTGTTTTTTTCTGGGAATTTGCCTTGTTCTTTGGTTTGAAACTTATTGCTCTGTCTCCTCAGTTTGCTTGTCTCTGTGTGTTTGTCTACATGTATTAGATAAAACAGCTACCTTTCTCAGTCTTGAAGGAGTGGTCTTGTGAAGGAGTTGTTCTGTGTGGCCCAGAAGCACAATCTCCCCTGGCCACCAGAGCCAGGTACTCTATGGGTATCCCTCACATGGTTTGCACACACCTGCCTGCTGTGAGAGAACAACAATTGCTGTGTGGGGAGGATGGGCTTTGACTTACTTGCCCATCAGAAATGATGCTTTGAAAAAAAAAAAAAAAAGAAAGAAATGATGCTTTGAAAACCACAAGTGATTAAATAATTGGAATTTGTGATATTGTTGGAATCATGTCTCCAAATATGCCCTGGGAGAGAAAAGGAGGTTCTCCCTTTTGTTCTCTCCTCAGTTGCAATGAGTTTGAGGCTACAACGAGCACCTGGAGAAAGGTGGAGAGGGAGGGTCTGCCTCTGCTGGACCAGCCACCTCTCCACCTGAGACCTTGCCTCTAGATTTAGCTTCTCCTGCCATTGATAGCTCTATGCTGCATTGGAATGGGATTAAAAGGGCAAGATGCGATCTTAGTAGCCCCTGCAGGAGGACAGAAAGAAGAAGAAAGAGGGCACAACAGTGAATGCAAATTGGAAAAATTTTGGGACAGCCAAGTGTGCTATTGTACTTACTCATTTTCTGTGGGTATCATTTTTCTTGCCACTGAAATCATGCCCCCCAATATGGAGAGAAAAGTATAAATATGGAAGATAGGGAAAGGAACACTGATCTAGGTATACTAGTTATTCCTAGAAAAATTGAACAGAAAAGAACAACCACAAAAGATGCAAAATGAAAACAACTTCTCTGAAACAAATAAACTAATTCTATGTATTTAAAGCACACAACATGTCCTAGGAAAGGTAGACAGAATGATTAGTCCAGAACATGAACTGTTAGTAGTGATAGTCTTTTAAATATAAAGAAAGAGTCTGATGACCTGAGAAGCATCCGGTCCTCCTCCCTCCTGCAAAAGCAAAATCACCTGGAATGAAGTGACTTAGGCTGGCTGTAGACTTTCTCCACAACACATTCAATGAAGAAAATGGAAACTTTATGGAAGAGTTTTAGGAAAATAAAGTTTGACCTAGAATAATGGCAGATAAACTCACATACAAAAAATGACACAAATCAAATACTTTCACAAAGGGAAATTCAGATATTAGCTAGCATAAGACCTCCTGGCAGGGGGATGGGGAACTCCAGAAAACCAAGAGATAAATTGGAAAATTGTGGTAAGAAGACCGGGGTGATAGAATTCAAGCTGAACTATGTGGGAACTATGGTTACAGAATGAAGGCTAAATTTTATAAAATAGTAGGGTATAAAAATCATCATATAATTAAGAAACATGCAGAAGTGACTAGGAGAGAAAAATAGCAGAGTTCTTAGAAAATTCCCTCCTCTTTTATAGAGTCAGGAGACATCTCAGACATATCGTGAGTTAAAATGCAAGAAACTGACACATATCAATTTTATAAAAATAGTCAATTAACCAGTTATACATATACAGATATCCACAGTAGAAACTAACACAACATTGTAAATCAACTATACTCCAATAAAAATTAATTAAAAAATAAAGATCACACTATCAAAAAACTTTTTTAAATAATAAAAAAGGTCTCTATAGCCACACCCACTATAATATTAATGTCAATTTAATTACATAAATAAAGCAAAGAACAAGTTGAAAAAAAAATAGTCAATTAACCAAGAGAAGAACTGACGGTTGACATATGACTTCCCAATTTTCAGAAATAAGACACAGGCAAGCCTCCATACATAAAACAAAGATCAAATGCTAAAACATAAAAATGGAAGTTTTAAGACAAATGTCATCATAAAATGATAGAAAGAAGACTAAGCATACTTGTCATGTTAATAAATGTAAACAGATGTAATGTAATATCAAGATAAAAAATAAACCCTTTCCCTTTGAAGAATTGCTCAAACTGAATAAAAAAGCAACTACCTGTGTGCTGTCTACAGCCCAGGAGGCTAAGAGCACAATGGTCATTGAAAATGGTCAAGAGAGACACTGAAGAGAGGAGGCAGGCACTGAGGATCCTGGCTAGGTGGCCTTTGCAGAAGGACTGTAAAAAGGACAATGTGGGAGCGCTCACTGCATCTTTGTGCATCAAATACATAGTGTCAGATTTGAGACAGCACATAGAAGGGCAAGATAGCTACTGATGCAGGGACCTGAATTTCCCTCTCTGGGTCATGGTGGTGCAGAGGGGCTGGGCTTCAGCTGCCAGGTCAGAGTGGAGAAAATCAAGGAGGTGACTTGTTGAAATTTGGTATAGCATGGAGGGCCACAGCAGGGTGCTGTGCCCTGGCTTAAAATCTGTGTTATCCAGGCTCTTGACTCTTACCTTTGTTTCTTCCTTTCTCTGCTTATTGAAACTTCAGGGATGGAATCGGTTGTTAAATTTTACATACATCAGTTTCTATTTGAGGTCGGATGCTTTGCCTGAGAGGAAGTGTGTCAAAACTACGATTTTGATATAGAAAACCTTTAAGATTGCAGACAGGCTTACAACTGGACAGCTGTCCCCCATGACTGTGGAGCGCGAGTCTCAACTTTCGCGTGGCTGTGTGGGCAAGCAGGACAGCCAGCAAGGCACAGGCTCTGGGGCTCAGAAGGACCTTAGAATCCTGGTTGTTACTTTACAGATTAGAAAACTGAGCCCAGAGGAAATGTTTTGCCTGAGGCCACTGTACCCTCATGCTGGAGCGGGTGCTGGTATCTGCGTCTGCAAGGATCCGCATGCAGAAATCTCTGGTAGAGAAGCACAATTACAAGAGGACATGTACGCAGACACATGCACAAAGTGCTTCAAAGGCATACAAATGATTGTGTGCACATGTGCAAAGTAGATTGCTTTTGCATCGTTTATTTTTAATGGAACATGACACACATACCCTTTTCCTTCAAGAGTTTCTTTACAGAGAATACACACAACAGTCACATTGTCATCTGAACCAATAATGCCACCTTGGAATTATATGGCAATTTCTACTGAAGAGCTAACATTAGTGTAGGTAGGATCTTGTTTATCACAAGGAAACTCACCTCAGTGGATGGGCAACCATTATGGTAATCTTTGCAACAGCTTTAAGATCACAGATGGGAAACCAAGTGTTGTAAAAGGGTGGATGTAAGCTTGGACACAGCTCAGGCTGGAGTGGTCAGGCTCTGCCAGCTCCAGGTATTTTGAGTATGTGAGCCAGGCTTTGCTTTGCCTGCCTATAGTCCCAGCCATGCCAGCCTGGGTTCACTGTCAACATCAGTTGCCTTATTCCCTCCCTGACAAGCCCTGCTTCTCCACTCACCCCCCATTTTATTTTTGTTTTTAAATTTTGTCAATGGTTTTCCATAAGTAAGGAGTCACTGCTGTAACAATAGCCCATATGTAACACATTTTTTTCAACAGTGCTTTGAAAAAAAAAAAGTGTTTTTTTTAAAGCTGAAGACCATTCAAAATCCACATTGATGGAAATGACTTGAATTACATAACCCAATAGCCATTTGTGCGCTGTTCAGTAACAGTGTGTTGGTTGGTCCTTTTAGCAGAAAGAATGTGCTTGGTGAATAACACCAGTGAGCAGTCCTAGGACCTGGAAAGATGGCCCCGAACTGGATTTCTTTCATATGTCTCCTCTCCATAGGTGGTTTTCAGAGCCTTAGTTAACAGAACTGTGAGTGCAAAAATCAAGACATGGTATTGATGCCTTCAGCAAGTGTTCATTTGAGAGAGACTACAAGAGTTCAGGAAGGAGGGAGCTGGCACCCCGATGGCATTCCTCCTCCCCTGCCCCTCAGTGGCATCTCGCTGACTTTCTTTTGTTCTGTATAAGCACACTGCACCCAGTTCAGTAAATGAGACACCCAGAAGGAAGGCTCACATCAATTGCTTCTGCTTTAGAAATTCCTTCTTGACAGCAGTCAAGTAGAATGAAAAGAGAAATAGCTATTCTTACCATCTCCCTTCTCCATCCAGACATTGTTCTAAGTATCTGTGTTACCTCATTTAAATTTCACCATGGATCTATGAGAAAGTTACTGTTGTCATCTTATTTTACTGATTAGCAAAACAAGAACAGAGAGGTTAAGTAACTTGCCCAAAACTACCCAGCTTGCAAGATATAGAACTTAATCATTGCATTATAACATCCTTAAAGCCCATTTGATCTTACTTTGGTACAACCAGGATTCAAAAACATCAATTTCTCTGATCCCCTTAGCCATGTGTGAGTGTCAAGGCAGGTGAACAGACCTGGGAAATGTGTGCATTTAAAAGAACCCAGAAGCAGAATCAAGAACCTTATGGAGGCTTGAGAAAATTAACAAGAGGATCTAGAAGTACCTTGAAGCCGCTAAGAATACAGGAATATAGAACCTATGTCTTTGTTTTCATGACTATCTTATTAGGACCACCTCTCCCAGGTATGGGTTTAAAAGGAAAAAAAAAATTGTAATGTTATAGAACATTCACCTGTGTAAACTGTAAGCTATTTCTGTTTATTTGTTAGACTCGTTCTTTTCTTTTTAGAAGAAACAGTCACCTAGATAAACCATAAGTAAAATCAAAATGTTCCTAACATTGAAAAGCTCAGGCCACAGGTTCCTATTTCTGTTTCTTTAGCTTCACAGCACAAATCAATCAGCTAGGAAATAGGATAATGCATATTTTTGAAAATGAAAATGTTACTTCATGTTAAATGCCACAGTGTGCCTTAAACCCAAGATGGAAGCAGCATCTCCTTTTCTGCGTCTACATCAGCATTTCTGGGAAGCAGCTGGAACTCAGGACTGGGGATAAAAACAATCCTTTATACTAATTGGAAGTGCAAACCAATAAGGAATGCAAAACACCTCCTGGTTTTCCTATTCTCCTAACAGCTAGGAAAATTGACTGAGAATGAAGGGAGACCAATCTCAGGTGTAAGCTGTTGTTGGAATGGAAATAGTTTATCCAAACCTCCTGAACTATGCATCATGCTTAAGCTTAAAACTAACAAAAGTATTTTTTTCTGAGTTAAATATGTTCTGTTTTTTTTGCAAATCAAAACTAAGCTGTGATTTTTTTTTACCAGCTTCTGAACTCCCAGTAAAATTAACCATTTTCATACTGAAACAACCAAACTTGAAAGAATTAAATGAAATCAATCAATTTATATAATTGGACTATTCTCAAAAGCAAATCATGGTGCTGAAAAAATTAAAATAAGCAATTGCCTTGGCTGATATGTACATTTCATTCTACCAGAATTTTACTTACAAACACACACACACACACACACACACACACACACACAGTGCGTGGTCTTTCTTTAAAAAATTTTTTCTTCATGTCTTCTATAGAAATTATCAGTAAATTATATATTTACCTCTGTAATATAAACTATCTTTTGAAATAGTTTATTCCTTTTGGTTATACTGCTATACTGTAAGGCTAAGATTTATAATCCAACTCAACATAAATATTCATTATATTAAATTCATCAACTTTTTATTGGTTATTGTTCTTTAAATTAAGGAAAAATTTTCCTCTCTTCAGGGTAACGTGATAAGGTTTTAAAACTTTAGTCATCTGAGCAGAGAAGCATCTTCTAGAGTTTGTAACCCTATGATTTTTCCAGGGTTATTGGATGGCAACTTTCAGCCAGCGGTCACTGAAAGCAAAGTTGGTCAATTAATTCAGAACTCTCAACCCAAAGCTTCTGTGACATAAATTAGGAATTTTTAAGACTTCCTTTAACTCTTGAGATTTATTTATTCTATAGTGTATCACTTACGGCAAGGGCAACAAAAATGTATCGTTCCTCCCCATGAAATGTTTTCCAAAAATTGATAACTAGTTTATATAAAGTGTATGTAAACTGTAAAAGTATATAAAGTATATGTAAAAGTATACACAGAGTGTGTGCGTGTGTGTGTGTGTGTGTGTTGGTGCCTTTGTCTCCTCTGTAGACACAGACAAATGCAGATGATTGAAGTCTGATAATCTGTAGATTTTCTCACAAGAGAAGCAGAGCAAACAGGAAAAGAGAATCCCTGAAAATAGCACAAGTGCTCAGATTTCCTGAGGATAGTTAACACACGTCAAGTCCCAGGTGTTGTCTGAACCCACTCAATTCTCCTAGAAAGCCTGTGAGGGAGGTCCTTTTGTATCCTCTCATTTTTACAGATGAGGAAACTGCGGGAAAGGAAGGGGACATGACTGACCCCTGAGTGTGCAACGGGAATGGGCAGTTGGGCTCTCAGTTGGAAGCAATCTATCAGGGATGAAATTTTCTGTGACCCTAACCAAGTGACTGAACTGCTCCCTGACTCAGTTTCCTCACCTATAAAATGGGAATCATAATTTTATCAAACAAATAGAGTTGCTATTCACTTGAATGAAAAAATGTAAGTTAATATCTACAAAATAGAACCATGCCTGGCACATAGAAAGCACCTTTTCCATGAAAGAAATGTGAGTGGAAGCTATTCTCTGGGTCCTGGATGTAATGCTGCCTCTTAAAGACCACAATAGTTGTAAGGCAGGATGACAGATGGCTAGTGATGAAAGGAAACCAGTTTCCTTCCTTCCACTTCCTAATCAGACATTAACCCTCCAGCTAGCGCAGTAACATGGAGAATGCACACAGATACAGGTGATTATCCTGACAAATTGTACATTGGCCAAGCAGCTAAGGGATGGCACGAACATGCACTTTGTTTTCGCCCTGTGGGAGTTTTAGTCCAGACAGGCTCGGCCTCATTTGGGTATGTAGGGTTGGCTATTACCTGGTCTCTCTTCCCTTCTCTCTCTCTTCACCTTCCCTGGGGATCCCAATTCTCCCTGTCATCACCCCACACAGTGGCTCTCCACTTTCAGGGTGCATCAGAATCACTTGGGGAACTTGCTGAAACACCGAGGGCTGGGCCCCACACCCAAGTTTCTGATTCAGGACATGTGGGCAGGCCTGAGAACTTGCCTTCCTACCAAGTTCCAGGAGAGACCGGTAATGCTGTGGTTGCAGGGTCACATGCCAAGACTAGGGATCCCTGCCACAAAGGTGCCACGGAAGCTCCTTGTGTGGACAAGAGTGGCCTCCTCTTTCAGGCCCTGCAGAGGAAAGGCTTCCAATACAACTCCTCTTGCTATACTGAGGCCCTCACACAGTGGAGTGTGGGCCTGTAGTTGTACTAGAAACCTCTTTCCAGCAGGGCTGAGGGGACAACTACAGAAAGCAGAGCAGAGAGAAACCCTGCCCTGTGCTGTTGGACACTTACCAACACAGGTAAGCCAGGAGATTTCTCAAGTGCCTAGCTAAGAGCCGACAGCTCTCTCTGTAAAAATTCTCCAAGGAAGACAGGAGGCTTGAGGCCAAGAGAGCTGCTAGAGTCCCTGAATGTCTCCCCAGCTGGCCAATCTGAGAACCAGAACTTGAAACACCAAATCATGGTTGATGATGATTTTTATTCCCTGCCACCTCCCTTGACAAGCAAGAATGCACACAAATCACAGCATTATAGCCAGCCAGTAGAAGAATTCCCCTACACTGTGGACTTCCTGGTGTGGGGAGACCTGACATGTCTGTAAGGCAAGTGTCCTGCTCCCCACCAGGGCCCAGCAAGCACACCCTAATGACCCCCACATGAAAACACAGGGCAAAAGATGTGCAAGAGAAGAGCCAACTCCCTGCTGGTGACCAGCACAGGAACATGAGCAAGTTGTTTGACTCTTTGTGCCTCCACTTCCTCTACCATAAAATGGGAATTATAGCAGTGCTCATTCTGAGGATTAAATGAATTAACACCTGCAGAGAGCTGTGCCAATTGCTGGATGCACAGAAGGCAAGGCACCAGTAGGCATCCACCTACCCGGGGAGAGTTTGTTAGGTCAGAGAAAGATGGACGGACAAACAAGTACAGGTTCTGGTGTAAAAGTCACCTGGTCCTGTCCAGTGTCACCAGCTTCTTATCAAGAGCCCAGCTTCTGATAAGCCTCCAAGTTACTAAATCCTGGTCCACATCTTTATTGTCTTCTGGTACTCTGCTGCCTAGCATTAGTCCTCACTCCACCTGGAAAAGACTTGCAGTTTCTGCATTTTTTTCCTGTCACCTTAACCACTTCCAAATCTGTGCCAATGTTCCCCAACTGCACAGCTTGGTTCAAACCTCTACATGGCTGTCACATACCCGTAACTTTTGTTCTATCTCCATGTGGACATTCTTCAGGCATCTCAGACTCATCAAGCTCAGATCTGAACACTTCTTCTTTCCTCCATAGCCTCTTTCCTCTGATCTTCCCATGCCGTGTTCATTCACCCAGGGGCTCCATGCAGTGGGAGTCATCTTGACATTTTTTCCGTCAAGAGGTGCTATCAGCACAATCTCAAAAATGTACTCTGAGCAGGTCCACTGTCCCTTCTCTGTGGCCACACCCCTAGTCCTGCCACTGTCACCTCTCTCTAGCTTGGTCCTGCAAGTCTCCCCAACTGGCCACATTTGCCCCTCTCTAATCTATTCTTTGCTAAACAGTCAGTAGCTTTTAAGAAATGTACATGGAAATCCTTTGCTGTGTGCATCACCCTACTTGTAGGATCTGCAACTTCTCTGCCTAGTCCTGGTTAATCACCTGGGCTGTAGTGTCTGGGGATAAACTTCAGCTCCACTGCTAACCAGCTGTGTGACCTTGGGCAAATTGCTAGCCTCTCTGAGACTCAGTTTTCTATCTGTAAGATGTGGGTGATAACCAAACTTCCTAGGAATTTTGTGAAGACTACATGAGATATGCCAAGAAAAGTTGTTACTAAAGAAATCAGTTATGGAGAGCAAGTACTATTCCTCTACAGGCCTCACTGCTTCACATACCCCACAGAATTCTGCTGTCCAGGCCCCTGAAGCACACCTGGCGCTTTTCTGCTTTGTGCCTTTGAAATGTTGTTCTGGCTGTCTAAGGTCCTTCTGCCTTATTCAGAACCTGACAATACCCCTTATCTTTTAGATTTCAACTTTGCAGGGATGCCTGACAACTCTTCCATTTAAATCAATACAACTCTCAGTTTGGTTAATCTTTTCTATTGTTTTTCTCTTCTCTATTTCATATTTTTCTGCTCTAATCTTTATTATTTCCTTCCTTCTGCTAACTTTGGACTCAGTTTGTTCTTTTTCTAGTTCTTAAGGTGTAGAATTAGGTGTTTATTTGTGATCTTTCTTGCTTTTTTAATATAAACATTTATTGCCATGAACTTTCCCCTAAGGACTGTTTTGCTGCATCCCACAAGTTCTGGAATGCTGTGTTTCTTTTTTATTTATTTTGCCTCAAGAAACCATATTTTCCCTTTAATTTCTTCTTTGACCCATTGGTTGTTCAGAAGAGTGTTGTTTAATATCCATGTATTTGTGAATTTTTCAGTTTTCCTCATGTTATTGATTTCTAGTTTCATGCTATGGTGGTCATATTTGGTATAATTTCAATCTTGTTGAATTTTCTAAGACTTGTTTTGTGTTCTAAGATATAAAAAGTTCCATGTGCATTTGAGAACTATATTCTGCCACTGTTGGATAGAATGTTCTGTAAAGGTCTGTTAGGTCCACTTGATATATAGTGTTGTTCAAGTCTGCTGTTTCTTTATTGATTCTTTGGATGATCTATTCATTATTGGGAGTGGGGTATTCAAGTCCCCAACTAGTATTGTATTGCTATTTATTTCTCCTTTTAGCTCTGTTAGTTTTTACATATTGAAGTGCTCTGATGTTGGGTGCATAGATAGATATTTACTATTGTTATAAATAAAATAGACAATGCAAAAACAATAGAAAATATTAACCAAACTAAGAATTGGGTTTTTGAAAAGATAAACAAAAGTGAAAAACCCTTAGCTAGACTAACCAAAGAAAAAAGAGAGATGACCCAAATCAACAAAATTGTAAATAAGAAAGGAGACATTACAACAGATACCACAGAAATACAAAGAATTTTTTTTTTAATACAAAGAATTTTAAGAGGCTACTATGAACAATTATATACCAATAAACTGGACAACCTAGAATAAATGAAAAAACTTTTACCAACATACAAACTACTCAGACTGAATCAGGAAGAAATAGAAAATCTGAGGAGACAGTTACTAGTTAGGAGATTGAACAAGCAATCAAAAATCTCCCAATGAGGAAAAGCTCAGAACCAAATGAGTTTTCTGGTAAAATTTTCCAAGCTACTAAAGAAGAATTAACACCAATCCATCTCAAAATCTTTAAAAAAATTGAAGAGGAAAGAAAACTCCCAAACTCATTTTACAATGCCAGCATTTCCCTGATACTAAGTCAGATGAGGACACTACTAGAAAAGAAAACTACAGGCCAATATCCCTGATGAATATAGATGCAAAAATTCTGAACAAAATATTAGAAAATCAAATTCAGTAGCACATTAAAAGGATTGTTTACCATGACCAACTGGAATTTATCCCTGGGATGCAAGGATGGTTCAATATATGCAAATCAATCAATGTGATACATCCCATTAACAGAATAAAATAAAATAATCATATGATCACCTTAATAGATACAGAAAAGGCATTTGACAATATTCAGCATCTGTTCATGATAAAAACATCAAATTAGGCATAGAAGAAACATATCTCAACGTAATAAAGTCCACGTATTACAGGTCCATAGCTAACATCATACTCAATGGTGAAAAGTTGAAAGCCTTTCTTCAAAGATCAGGAATAAGACAAGGGTGCCCACTTTTAAATACTCCTTTCAACATAGTAGTCCTAGCTAGAACAATCAGGCAAGAAAAAGAAATCAAAGTCATCAGAATTGGAAAGAAGTAAAATTGTTTCTATTTGCAGATGACATGATTTTATATATAGAAAATTCTAAAGACCCAACCAAAAATTAGAACTAATCATCCAATTCAATAAAGTTGCAGGATACAAAATTAACATTAAAAAATCAGAGCATTTCTATAAATCAACAAAGAATTTTCTGAAAAGAAATTGATTCCATTTATAACAGCACCAAAACAATAAAATATGTAGGAAACACGGAACCAAAGAGGTAAAAAAAAATCTCTACTCTGAAAACTACAAAATGTTAATGAAAGAAATTGAATAAGACACAAGTAAATGGAAAGGTATCCCGAGTTCATGGATTGGAATAATTAATATTGTTAAAATGTCCATACTACTAAATGCCATGCATAGATTCAATGCAATTCTTATTGTTTCCAATACCATTTTTTTACAGACATTGAAAAAACACTCCTAAAATTTGTATAGTACCACAAAAGACCACAAATGTCCAAAGCAATCTTGATAAAGAACAAAGCTACAGGCATAATGGTTCCTAATTTTAAACTATACTACAAAGCTGTAAGTAATCAAAACAGTACGGTATTGGAATAAAAATAAACAAGTAGACCAATGGACTACTTGAATCAAGAGTCCAGAATCAAGAGTCCAAAAATAAACCTAAGCAGATACAATCAACATATTTTAAAAGGGAGGCAAAAATACTCGATGAAGAAAAGGCAGTCTCTTTAATAAATGGTGCTGGGGAAACTGGATATTCACACGTAAGTAATGAAATTGACCCCTTACAGCACTCATGAAAATTAACTTGAAATGTATTAAAGACTTAAATGTAAAACCTAAAACCAGGAAACTCCCAGAAGAAAAAAAAGCATAAGTAAAAAGCTCTTTGACATGAGGCTTGGGAATGATTTTTTGAAAATCACATGTAAAGCACAAGCAACAAAATAAAAAATACAGTGGGGCTACATCAAGCTAAAAAGCTTCTGCACAGCAAAATAAACCATCAACAAAATGAAAAAACCACCCATGGAATTGGAAAAATTATTTACAAACCATATATCTGATAGGGAATTAATATCTAAAATATATAAAGCACTCATACAAAGCAACAGCAAAAAATAAAACAAAACAAAACAAACAGAAAAACTCAAACAAAAACCAAATAATCCAATTAGAAAATGGGCGAAAAAGCTGAATCAACATTTTTCCAAAGAAGATATACAAATGGTCAGTAGGTACATGGAAAGATACATCACTAGTCATTAGGGAAATGCAACATAAAACAACAGTGAGATATCACCTCATACCTCTTAGATTGGCCATCATCAAAAAGACAAGTGTTAACAAATGTTGGTGGATGTGAAGAGAGGGAATCCTTGTGTACTGTTGATGGGATTGTGAATTGGTACTGCCGCTATGGAAAACAATATAGAGATTCTTCAACAAAGTAAAAATAAGACTTCCATAAGATCCAGCAATTTCACTTCTAGAAATATATCCAAAGAAAACAAAAACACTAACTTGAAAAAATACCTGCAGCCCCATGTTCATTGCAGCATTATTTACAATAATTGAGACATGGAAACAACTTGTGTGCATTGATAGATGGATGGATAAAGAAGATGTGGTATAAATATATACAGTGGAATATTACTCAGTCATAAAACAGAGTACCATCTTGCCATGTGTGACAACATGGATGAAACTTGAAGGCATTCTGCCAAGGGAAATAAGTCAGACAGAAAAAGACATACCATATGACTTCACTTATGAGTGGAATCTAAAATGAACAAACAAAAAAACCCAAATTCATAGAAAAAGAGATCAGGTTTGTGGTTACCAGAGAGGGGAATTGGAGGAAAGTGGTGAAAAGGTATGAACTTCCAATTATAAGATAAATAAGCACTAGGGATGTAATGTACAATATGACTATAGTTAACACTGCTATATGATACAGAGGAAATTAGTTAAAAGAGTACATCCCAGGTGTTCTCACCACAAGGAGAATTTTTTTCTTTTCTTTTTACTATAGCTTTATGAAAGGATGGATGTTAACTAAACCTAATGTGGTAATTAATAATTTCAAAATATCTATAAATCAAACCATCATGCTGTATGCCTTATTCAGGGACACATGTCAATTATTTCTTAATAAAACTGGAAGAAAAAATTAGTACGACTCTTCCCTTACCCCCCACCCTTCACCCCCCAGCCCTGAGTAACTGCTTCTTGTGGTCTCCATTGTTTTCTTTGTATCTTAGTTTTCTCAGCTTATATTTGCACACATTCACTTTAAAGAGGATGCTGCACTTCTAAAACATCTTAGTTGAGCTTGCTGGTGGCTTTGAGCACTGAGGCTTAGAGCCTCTTCTTCACATCTCCTTTGCTTGGCAGAAGTTCAGCAGCAACAATGGCATGGTCACCAGTGGTTCATCATGGCTGACCAGAGAGAAAACTCAAATCAGAGGGGCCACTTGGACATGCCAGCAATGTCTTTCAAAGAACTTGTTCAGAGAGCCCACAGCCATTAGCCTCTACTCAACTTTCAGACAGAAAGAGCAGAAAACAAAAGACATCAAAATAACACCTTTTTTATTTTCAACCATGGAAAACTTCCCAGCTTTGCCTTTTGTAAAGGTCAGGCTATTACCTATTCATGGCGGTCCAGGCCCTCTCCTGGGAGGAAACCCTCCACATTATGTGGGTCATTGGTAGTGAACTGTGGACTGAAGCTCCTGGGCTCCAGGGCCAAGTCCTCTGGCTGAGACTTTTCCAGGCTTCACTTTCTTTATCTTCTAGATCAGCTGGGCAGCTATACAGCACCCTCCCACAACTTCAGTGTCCATATTCTTACTTAATCATTGCATTTTGACCCAAGTAATGCAAAATTAATTGCTGTGAACTAATGAAAAAAAGAACAAAGAATGACTTTACACCCAGATCTCACATTCGTACCAAGTAAAAGCCATTCTATGTCCCAGCAACTCTTTTCTGAGGCTTCTCAGTGTTCACAGAGCAAAGACAGGGAGGAAACCAAATTATCAGGGGCACACACTGTTATGAAGATGTCAAATCCTCCGGGGCCTGGGGCACAGAAGTGGGGCCATATTCACACTGAGGGAAGCGGCTGGGTTTTTTTGGCTCCTGGATGGAGCTAGGCCCTTAGAGAGGAGAGAGAAACGCCTAAGGGGGCCCCTGCTGAGGAAGATGCCAAGCTGTGTATCCGGGTGGGGGGATCTCTTAGGGTCTCTGGGCATCACTGTGAACACAGCAGCATTTACCCTCTTCTTTGCAGCCATCCCTCTGTACTGGAAGCTATCCAGAACTAGTTGCTTAAGCAGGGAAAATAACTCCAATGACCATCACCTGTATTAGTTGCTTGGTACATTTTTCTAATCACCTGAACTTCCTAATCAGCATGCATGCCATTAAGACACTGTCCTACTCATTTATTAATCAACAAACATGTATTGAAGTTTAGTCTGACCTAAGTACAGTGATCGACGCTGGAGTGATAGAAGGTTAGAAAGATGTGGTCCCCACTCCTGAGGTGCTGGTGGCTATTGTAATCAGCTTCACTGGACCACAATCCTCAGGTTTGTTCTGGGGCCCTTAGCCACAGGAGCCTCTGGTTCACGTCCTATGACTGTCTGCTCACGATTTTGTAAAAAGAGCAGAGGTTTAAAAAGATTGCCAAACATACTTTGTCACAGAAATGAGTCCCAGGTGTAAAGGCTTCTCTTTATAGAATTGGTGGCTCATTTTCACCCACAAAGGTGGCACTTACACTTTCTATGCTACCAAGTCTGACATCACATCAGTGCAATTAAAAAGATATATTCCATATTTAGTTCCAGAAAAGATTTAAGCTGAGTCACATAAATATATACAATGCAGTAAGGCAAAATAAAATTAAGGGAATGAGGGAAACAAGACGAGAGAATGCGGGTACTGGCCAAAGAAGGAAGCCAGAAACTTCTTTTTGGAACTGTGGTAAAATTTACATAAAACAAAATTTACCATCTTGACAATATATCAGTGTACAGTTCAGTGACATTGGGTACTTTCACACGGGAGGCAAATATCACCACTGTCCATCCACAGAACTCTTTTCATCTTGCTAAACTGAAACTTTGTCCCCATTGAACACTAACTCCCCGTTCCCTCTCCCACAGCCCAACCTTTCTGTCTCTGTGAATTTGCCTAGAAGACATCCTTCATACAAGTAGAATCTGTATGTGTCTTTTTGTGTCTGGCTTCTTTCCTTAACATCATGTCCTCAAGTTTCATCTATGTTGTAGCCTGTGTCAGGATTTCCTTCCTTCTTAAGACTGAATAATATTCCATTGTATGAATATACCAGCCAGAGACTATTTTAATCTCACATTGTAACCTCAGTGCTCGTATAATTTTAATAATTACAAAGCATACTCTATGCATTTGTTGAAAGTCATAAATCATGGCTAGTGTAGGAGGTAGTGACAGTTCCGAATAGAGTGATCACAAACCCCCTCACAAGTAACGGAACTCAACTCATTGATTGCTTGCTGCTTGGCTGGGTTTATTTTTTTTTACCCTTTCCAACCTTAAATTATGTTCATTATTTCTTAGCATCTAAAAGTTTAGTGCCCTTTCAGGTTAGGGAGAGCTGTTATAATCACTGCAGCTGTCTCTTAAAATATTAAATTAAATGACAGTATTTCTGACAGTTTTTAACATGCAAAGTGTAGTATGGAGCTTTAGCTAGTGTCCTGAGAGGGACATACTTGGGGAAGGTTATTCATTTGAGAAATATTGAGTGAGTGTCTTGCTATGTCAGACACTGTTCTGGGAGCTGGGGACACAGACAACAGAGGTTCTATCCCAACATTTCAGAGTTGACATTCCAGAGGTGAAGACTGGCAGTATAAAACCAATAAGCAGAAGAAAAAATTGCAGGTTATAATCTGGGGAATTAAAGGGAGACACAGACACAGGCTCATGTAGAAAGCCTGGCATGGAGTGGTGTGCGGGGGTGGCGGAATTTAAACCTAGGTCTAAGGTGATGGGAGAAGCCACTCTTGCAAAGCAAGCAGGGTGAGGTCTGGACAGAAGTAACACGTGAAACGTCCTTGTGCTGGTAAGGCGGGAATGATCTTGGAAAGAAGAGGAGATGGCTGAATCTGGATAGCAACAAGCAAGAGGAGAGTGGCACCAAGACTGGAGAGAGGAAGGCAGAGGCCTTAGAGATCATAGTAAAAGGCGAATTTTATTCCAACTTTTCTAGGAAGCACTCAGAAGTGTTCTACTTGGAAGAATGATATCATCTTCCAAGGAGCTGGTGGAACATGGATTTTTTTTATTTTTCAAGGCGCTGGTGGAACATGGATTGGAGACAGGCAAGAATGGAAGGCAAGGACTAATGAGGGGATGCAGGGAGAGCCGAGAGGGAGAATGATGTAGACTCAGGTGGGGCAGTGGAGCCAGATCCAAGCATTTATTGGGAATACAGTTGAGTCTCCTTATTTCTGTGTTAGGTTACAGGTATGTTAAAGAACAAAAGTCCAACCATGTAAATTTGAAGACCTAATTGGCTTTATTTAGAGATTCATAAATCAGGCAGCATTCCATCTAGCAAGTACAGAGATACTCTAAGGAGCTGAACAAAATGGAAGGTTATTATAAGCCAAAGGAGGGTGAGGCAAGGAAATTCTTAGCAAAAGGAAAGAAAGAATTGTTTCAGGCCAGTGCATCCTCTTTGGGACATAATAAATGGAGGGGGTTTTATTATGCAGATGACCTCATTGATACTGACCAGAAAATTTCAGACTAACCAATTAAAGTTACGTTTATTGGGCGGGTCAAAACTGCAATTAGATCAAGTATTAAGTGCAGGGTATTGTCGTGGGCATTAGCATGAGTGACACAATTTTGAGCCTATGTTTTTTTTTTCTTCAATTTTTTATTTTTTATTTTTTACAATAAACTGCATATATTTAGAATATACAATTTGGTATCCCAATCTCCCAATTCATTCCGCCCCCCCCTCCCTGCTTTCCCCACTTGGTGTCCATATGTTTGTTCTCTACATCTGTGTCTCTATTTCTGCCTTGCAAACCGATTGATTTGTACCGTTTTTCTATAGTCCACATATATGTGTTAATATACAATATTTGTTTTTCTCTTTCTGATTCACTTCACTCTGTATGACAGTCTCTAGGTCCATCCATGTCTCTACAAATGCCCCAGTTTCATTGCTTTCTACAGCTGAGTAATATTCCATTGTATATATGTACCACATCTTCTTTATCCATTCATCTGTTGATGGACATTTAGGTTGCTTCCATGTCCTGGCTATTGTAAATAGTGCTGTAGTGAACATTGGAGTGCATGTGTCTTTTTGAATTCTGGTGTTCTCTGGGTATATGCCCAGCAGTGGGATGGCTGGGTCATATGGTAGTTCTATTTTTAGTTTTGCAAGGAACCTCCATACTGTTTTCCATAGTGGCTGTATCAATTTACATTCCCACCAGCAATGCAAGAGCGTTCCCTTTTCTCCACACCCTCTCCAGCATTTACTGTTTGCAGATTTTCTGATGATGCCCATTCTAACTAGTGTGAGGTGATACCTCATTGTTGTTTTGATTTGCATTTCTCTAATAATTAGTGATGTTGAGCAGCTTTTCATGTGCCTCTTGGCCATCCATATGTCTTCTTTGGAGAAATGCCTATTTAGGTCTTCTGCCCATTTTTTGATTGGGTTGTTTGTTTTTTTGATATTGAGCTGCATGAACTGTTTATATATTTTAGAGATTAATCCTTTGTCTGCTGATTCGTTTGCAAATATTTTCTCCCATTCAGAGGGTTGTCTCTTCGTCTTGCTTATAGTTTCCTTTGCTGTGCAGAAGCTTGGAAGTTTCATTAGGTCCCACTTATTTATTTTTGTTTTTATTTCCATTACTCTAGGGGGTGGATAAAAAAAGGTCTTGCTGTTATTTACGTCAAAGAGTGTCCTTCCTGTGTTTTCCTCTAGGCGTTTTATAGTGTCTGGCCTTACATTCAGGTCTTTAATCCATTTGGAGTTTATTTTTGTGTATGGTGTTAGGAATTGTTCTAATTTCATTCTTTTACATGTAGCTGTCCAGTTTTTCCAGCACCACTTATTGAAGAGGCTGCCTTTTCTCCATTGTATATCCTTGCCTCCTGTGTCATATTAGTTGACCATAGTTTATCTCTGGGCTTTCTATCCTGTTCCATTGATCTATATTTCTGTTTTTGTGCCAGTACCATACTTTCTTGATCACTGTAGCCTTGCAGTATAGCCCGAAGTCAGGAAGCCTGATTCCACCAACTCCATCTTTCTTTCTCAAGATTGCTTTGGCTATTCGGGGTCTTTTGCATTTCCATACAAATCATAAAATTTCTTGTTCTAGTTCTATGAAAAATGCCATTGGTAGTTTGATCAGGGGGCCTATGGTTTTCTTTTTAGAAGGTATTAACACCAAGGTTTTGGCTTGAGAACTGAGGAAGAAGGGGGCATGCATTTGGGGGAACAAAACTCAAGGGTTCCTTTAGATATTTTGAAATTGAGCTATATGAAACAACCCACACGGAGAGATATAACACATTGTTGGAATGGCTAGCATGGATTCCAGTGGAAAGCTCAGAGTTAGTAATAAATATTTTAGGGTCATTAACATAAGGATGACATTTAAATCTTTGGAGATTGCCAAGTAATAGAGCACAGAGAAGAGATTAGAAGACCCAGAATCCCACTGTGACTCACCTCAACATAAAGAGGTCAAGTAGAATACAATAAGGCAGAAAACTGAGAAGAGTTGTCCATGAGCTAGAAGGGGAAACCTGAAGAGTGTGGTATCATGGCAACCAGGAGGAGAGAGCCCTCCAACGATGCGATGTTGGGGTCTGGGGAAGAGTGGGAGACTACAGAGAAACTGAGAAATACCATTTAGATATGGCCACATGGAAGACTGAGTTCGGGCAGTGGCGATGGGTAAGGTCAGACTAAAACTTCTGACTAGTGAATAGAGGAGGGGGAGTGGAGACAGTGGAAATGTGGAATTTTTTGGAGAATTCTGGTATATAAGGAATATTGGAGAAATAAGATGGTATTCCGAAGGAGATAGTAGGTCAAGGACTTCTTTGTTTTTAAGTTGAGAGATAATATAGCATATTTGTATGCTGATCAGAATGCTTACCCAAAGGGTCATTTTCATTTCAGAACATTTGCAGTACATATACTCCCTTCATAAAAATCAACCAGCACAGGCAGCTGGCTATTAAGGCCACTAGTAGATCCTGAACATACAAATATGCCATCTGCACAAAAAAGACAATAGATAAATAAAACTTGAAAGATTAATGTACGGCATTTAATAAGCACCTATTATGTATGAGACACTGATTTAGACCCTTGACTTACCTTGTAGAATAATGCAGAACAGGAGCTTATGTTCTTGAGGAGGAAGACATAACAAACAATACATCGATAAATAAGTTATATAGTATAGTAGAGAGTGATTGGTTTGGTACAGGTCTCCGCCATAGAAGTTGACTTTTTAGTTAATATTTAAATACGTTACCAAATCCTTGAGTTTTTGCACCTGTAAGCTCAGCATGCACCAAGAACTGAATTAAAAATTTAAATGCCACTTTTCTCCAGCTATTGCCTGCACACAAAATGTCTCCTGTAAGGCGGGATGAGTGCTTGAGGAATGGTATCTACATCGCTCAAGCTGTTTTGCCTCCCAGTTACACATGCCTAACTGACACAGAGAGATTATAAGCTCACGACGCACCAAGTGCTGGTGCAGCGTGGTTTTGGGAAAAGGCTGGATGCATGTTGGGACTTGCCTCCCTCCTTCACTCTCTCATGCCCTCCTTCCCTCCTTCCTTAGCCCCTTCTTCTTTTGTCTTCCTCCCCGCCGCCCGGTCTCTTCTGATCTGGCCACATACCCAAGGAGGCACAGCAGTGGTCTCCCATCATCACCCCTCAGAATCTCCACCACTGAGTGGGGTGCTTCTTCCCAGCTCTGCAGAGTGGGACCCACTGTGTTTTGTTGGCTCTGAGGGAGTGCTCATGCCTGAACCAAGGGCATCTCCAGAGTGACTCTATGTTCTGACGGATGGGGCTGGGTCACAGTACCCATACTGGTTTTTCCTTGGGGTAGGTCAACTCCACTGAGCCATACACATGGAGAGTCATTCCTCCTGTAAATTCATGGGGTCCGTAGCAGAGGGGAAAACACACTAGGGGATGAGAAATGAAGAGGACTGGTAAGTTGCCCCCAGCACATGGATAATCATTTCAGACCAACAATGCTGACTCAGGTTTCCCAGATCCTCAAGCCCAGACTTTTCCACATGAGAATCTATCATCTTCCCAAAGTTTTTATTTCAGGTTTTCCATTTACTCAGTGTGCATGAGCTCGGTATTTTACAAGAATTGGGTATGTAGATAGAAGTTGTCAAATGAGGGCAGAGAGAAAGGCACAGAAGAAAGTGAAGATGGAGTGCAGCAGACAGCAGTTGGGGGTCCCAGCAGGAAAGATGCACTCTCAAATCGGATAATTTGAGAAGCGCTTACTAGAGGGATTATTTGCCAAAAAAAAAAAAAGAAAGAAAGAAAGAAAGAAAAAGAAAACAAAAAAAGGCATGGTGTAGAGAAACCAAAAGAGATAATGTAACATTTTAGGGCAAGTAAGTGTGGGGCATTTGACAGCTCAATGGAGGGAGCAGATATCAGAACCCAGAAGGAGAGAGTCATGTGGAGAAGGCTACCTTGGCAGGAGTTGTGGCTTCAGAATAGGTCCATCCAGCTTCAAGTGACCACAGAGGGAGGACACCTGTGGAATAGGATATGCAGCCCTCCCTCTCTCCCTCCCTCAGATGTCTTGCCATGGATCCCCATTGCTGAACACAGATGCCAGGGGGAAAGAGAGATGGCTGAAGCACCCCATGCAGGTGAGCCTCTGGGCACGGAGCAGGGAGCAGAAGAATGCAGGACATATCTGGTCATCTGGTTACATAAAGAAAAGGCAGCATAGGAGGTAAGATCAACTGGAGGTGACCACACTCTCCACCACCTACTTCTTTCCACCAAACCCACTTCCTGCTTCCACTCTGCCCTTTCTGTCAGAGAATCTTCTGCTAGATTCCCCCTCCCTTCAGCAGGTATCAAAGATACCTTTCTCAGATGTTCTATGCTAAGCACTTTCACTCTTCTCTGAGGAATAAAGAGGAAAAGATCTGAGACCCAGTGCTGACTCACACACGAATTAGTGCTGTGATGTGGACAAGGTCTTTACCTTCCTGAGCTTTTTCTTTTTCTTTTTTGTTATTTTTATTTTTTTACCTTTCAAATGCAAACAAAATTACAATTGTGCAAGCTTCTTGTAAGGAGTAAATGAATTGACACATCCAAAGCCGGTTACACAGTGAGTGTCTCATGGCAGATGTTTATTTATGTGAATTCTCTAATCCATCAAGGCTGTCCAGGTGGAAAAGAGGACGCGATACCCTCAAAAACAGAACTTTCTCACACTTCCTCTATATATGAACCTTCCTTTTTACATAAACCCTTAGTGCTACAAGTGATACCCCGTGGAGCTAAATCAGACTCCATGTTAGATCTGTTTCTTTAACTTTAACCTTTGCTTTTTGTTGCTTTTGTTGTTGTAATCATACACAATGGCCTGCCTCTAGGAACACTGCCCCTCAGCCTGAATGTTGAACTAAAGTGCCTCTGCACAGCTCACAGGCAGACACTCTGCCCTGCCCACCTGTGTGAATGGCTGAAATTAACATATCCCCTCACTGAGGCTGGTTATTCCGGGAGATCTTTTGTAAGACTGATGGCCCTTTCACTTTACTTCCCCACAGCCCTCCCTCTCTGGTTCTATAAAGCAAACTGGCATCCAGACCCCGATAAGATGGTTTTTTGAGGAGACATTAGTCTGCCATCTCCTCGGTTTGCTGGCTTTCTGAACAAAGCCGTATTCCTTGCCTCAACACCTTATCTCCGATGCACTGGCCTGTTGTGCAGCGAGCGGAATGAGCTTGGACTCGGTAACACAAGCAGGTTCTATACAAATTAATAAATATATATTCAGGGAACCTGCCAGATTCTACTGAGCCCAGTAAAGAGAGTTAGGTTCATAGCATGTGAACAGATTAAGTAAAGTCACATCACAGTCTGAAGGAATCCAGATTCCAGCTGGGCCCCAGGGCGGGGTGATGGGTGGAAGTTGTTCATATGGCTGCTGTTCCAGGGAATTAAAAAGATCATGGGGAGCAGGGAAGACTTCCTTCCACTTGGCCACTCCCACCACCTTGCAGTAAGTTCCTGAATTTACCTGCTGATCCTCCATGCTGGGGTTGAAGGTACCAGAGGAGGAGCCCGAGTGCAGAGGGTGATACAGGACTTTCTTACTATTGACACCTTGCCCTGGCTCCCCTGGTCACATCTGAGACCGAGCACTGACCTTGCACTCCAGAAGTTTGAGGGTCCCCACCTTCTTGCTTTCTGCTGCGGTATGCCCAGGCCCTCCTGTAACTCCACAGCAGGGACAATTGGCTGTGGCCATGCCAGAAGCTGGGTATCCCACCAAGACCCTCTCTCCATGGCCCAAGGGCACACCTTCAGAGAAGATGGCCCACTTTCCTTTCCTCTTTAGCTCAAAACTCACCCAAGTATGGTTTCACACAAAAACTGTTGCAGAAAAAGGCATTTTTTGAAAAGATTAGTCTGCGTGCTGTCAGCTTACACAGCATCTTGTGACACAGCATGTCAACCTCAATTCAACCATGAGGAGGGCATATGTCTGCTTTCAGATTCACACACATTCAAGAGGTGAACTAAACTTAGACAGAAGACACTTTTATTTTTGTCTTTGTGGCCTTAAATAGTCCTTACGTAATTTAGCACTCCTTTCTCTTATTCCTGTCCGTATAGAGCACAGTCTTTTTTTTTTTTTCATAAATTTATTTAATTTATTTATTGGCTGCTTTGGGTCTTCGTTGCTGCGCACGGGCTTTCTCTAGTTGCTGCGAGCGGGGGATACTCTTCATTGTGGTGCACAGGCTCCTCATTGTAGTGGCTTCTCTTGTTGTGGAGCATGGGCCCTAGGCACATGGGCTTCAATAGTTGCGGCACATGGGCTCAGTAGTTGTGGCTCACGGGCTCTAGAGCACAGACTCAATAGTTGTGGCACATGGGCTTAGTTGCCCCGTGGCATGTGGAATCTTCCCAGGGCAGGGCTCGAACCCGTGTCCCCTGCATTGGCAGGCGGATTCTTTACCACGGCACCACCTAGGAAGTCCTAGAGCACAGTCTTGGAGCAGAATTCCAGCAGCCACCCTCCACGACTTCTTCAAATATGATTTGTCTTTAGAGGAGGAATTTTCATTGAATTGAAAGCTCTTCCCACAAGGAAGAGGGAACTTAGGCTAAGAACAGGCTCTCCACAGGGAGGCTGGCTCTAGAGTCCCTCTCAGAAGGTCTAGAAAGTGAAGGACAGTGAACCTCTACCAAAGAGAAGTTGCACAAAATGGTGCAAGGACCTCCAACAAGGCTTTAGATGTGACTGAAGATCATCTTGTTAAAATCATAAATTTCAGTAGTTTCCCTGACTTTCCTCCTGACTGTTGTTGATAGTTACCAGGTAGCAACTGTGCTTTGGATCTCCCGTGACCTTGGCCTGCAGTGGCTTGAAGCAGGGTTTCAGTTCCAGGCCAGAGATTGAGGTTGGGTCACGGTGGTGAGAGAACCAAATCCTAGACACTAAACCAGTGGTCAGTGACAAGGCCCTGGCCCTACAGCTTTGCAGAAAAAGAATTCCCACAAAGACAAAAAGTAGTGAAACAAGTGAAGTATTTATCAGGAGGAAAAAGAGTACAGTATGTGTGGAGAGACACATAGGTGGGCTCAGAGAGAGAGTCACGCCCTCGTGGCCGTGTAAATCAGTTATCTGGGGCATTTCTCTTGGCTTTCCTTTGTTTTGGCCAGTCATTTTGATTTGCTTGGTTCCAAGTCCGTATTTGGTATATCACAGGATCTTCCTGTATGTGCGTGCATCTCTGAGCCAAGATGGATTCCATCAAAGAGGCCTGTGGGTAGGTTTAGCATCACTTAGCATCACTCCCCTTTTGACTTCCAAGGAGCCTTTCCATGCATGTGTAGTTGGGGAGGTCTCCTGACTTCAAGAATGAGAAATATGTGGTCTCTTATCATCTTTCTGGGCAGGGCCCAGCCTCCTCTCTCAACTGTCCTGGAGAATCTCCTCTTGCAGTATGAGTCCACAGGGAATGAACTTCAGCTATTTGCCCTGGAGGCCCACCTGTCTCCTGCCTCACTTTGATGGTGAACCAAGGAAACAAAGGAGACAGCAAGAACGCTCCAGCCAGAAGGACTATTTTGTAAACTTTTACATTTCTTTCATCTTTTTTCTTGACTATTTCATTGGAGATGATTATGCATCTTCTTCAGTTTAAAATTTTAAAAAATACATATATGTGTATGTGTGTGTGTAAAACAGTTAAAAGAAAAGACATGCTTTTCAAAAATAGCTGGTAACATTTGCTTTTTATTACAATTGGCAATCATATATTTGAAATCAGTTTAAAAGCATACTTGATATAAAAATGATTTAAAAAATTTCATTCTAGTTATTCTTTAATTTTATATATACGTATATAAACCTATAGCTAACTTTATATATATTATTATAATATATAATTAAATTTCAATTATGTATGTGTCTTTTGTGGAAAGATATACCACATTAATATTAACTAAGAGAAAGAGTGGCTGTGTTAATATCAAAATAGATTTGAGACCAAAAATATTGCCATGGATGAAGAGGGTGATGAATGGGATATTGCCTGCCACATCAGTAGACAAAGAGGGTGATGAAGAGGGTGATGAATGGGATATTGCCTGCCATATCAGTAAACAAAGGATGTCACAGTCATCAGCAATTGCAGTCACAGCCTATGGTGAGCTGGCAACCCCCGAGGAAACTCAGAAAGGAGAAGAATGTCAGCCATCTAGCAGCCATCAGACTGCAGCCACTCCCTGTGCTAAGCCTTGTCAGGATATGAAAACACAGGATACTGGCCCCAGATCGCTGAAGTGCATATCAGAGGAATCATTTCAGTGAGCCCAGACACTTGCGTCTTCCCCTACATAGAAAAGTGCTAAATTCCTTAACTTGAGATTTCTAGTTTTCTTTAATTAACAGTGATTTTTTGCTCCTACTACCTCCTGCCCTTTGTGGTGCCGTAATAACAGCCACTCTGTGCACCAGGACCTAATAGAAATATGGAGACAGAGATTTTTGGAGGAAGAGCGAGATGGCTTTATTTTTCTTTGCCAGGCAAAGGGAAGACACAGCAGGCTAGCGCCTCAAAAACTGTGCCCCCCCGCCGCCCCCCCCATCCGTGAGTGTCGGGGAAGATTTTATACCTGGGGGCTTGCAGTCGGGGGTTTGTGATAAGGATCAAGTTGGTGGAGGTCTTGCATTCTTTTTCTTTTAGATTATTCTTCTTTTTCCTTTGCATTATTTCAAAACAGTCATAGCTGGCATCAGGCCACCCGGTAACTAGGGTCTGGCAGTTTGTTGATTATCTGTTTGTCTCTGGTTTGTCGGCTGGGGACCTTCTTTCTGGAATGCAAAACAATCTATAGGAATGATTTTTTACAATAGCTGTGTAGGGTCCCGGGAAGTGACAGGGCTGGGGAGTGAGAGACAGGATGTAATTTATACAGAGGTAAGGGTGATAGAGGGTAATTTATATACTAACAGGAAGTGAGTTCAGCCAAGTGCAAATCTAGCCTCTATAGGTCAGTGACAGTAAGTAAAGCAATGAGTGACTAATTCTTTCAGGCCAGGTCATCCTTCTTCTCTAGCCTGTTTGCTGTTTTCCTTGCTTTCAAATGGAAAAAGGGACAATCATTTCTATTAGCATTGCAACATTTGTTGCAAAAATCCTATATGTCCAACTCCACCCGCACCTCCTCAGAGCAGTTCTCTTAGGGTTACTTGAGATGCTGCCTCCTGGACTTGAAGTCCTAAAAATTCCCACTGAATAAAACATAACTCTCAACTTTTAGGTTGGGAATATTTTTCAGTCGACAGGGTCATTTCATAATGATAAAGGGGTCAATTTTTCAAGTGGGTAAATTGATCCTAAACATTTATGGATTGAAAAGGAGAGCTTCAAAATACATGAAGAAGAAATGACACAATTGTAGGGAGAATAGACAAATACATAATTATTGGCAAAGATAATATTCACTCATCAATAATTGATAGAACATTCAGAAAAATCAATAAGCATATGAAAGATAGCAACCACACTATTAATCAACTTTACGTTATTGATTTCTAGAATATTCCACTCAAACAACATATTCTAATGAAGGAGACACAGAGTGCTTAGTAAGAAAAACTGTAGTTTGGACCATTAAAAAAATTTAAAATAATTCAAGATATACCTAGTTATGTTATCTGAACACAATGGAATTAAAATAAAATTAAGAGAAATGTATCTGAAATTTTTTCAAATATTTGGACACGGTAAGACACTTCTTAAAAAATGGGTAAAGAAACAAATCAAAATGGAAAAAGTAAAACATTTTTAATTGAATGAAAATGAAAACATAACACTTCAACATGGTAGAATGCTGCTAAGGCAGGGAAATTTGTAGCAATTAATATGTATATTAAAAAAGAAAAGTCTCAAGTCAATGCTTTCAGTTTTTACCTTAAGAAATGAGAAAAGGAAAAGCAATTTAATTTTTTGTCCAATCAATGAAAGTGGACAAAAAATAGAGATCAATGAAATCATATATAAATCTTTAAGAAGATCAATAAAATGTAAACCTCCAACCAGACTAATCAGGGGGAAAAGAGTATCCTGATATCATGAACTAGAGGGGGGACAACTCTACACATCCTAGAGATATCAAATTGATAGAAGGGAATATTATGAACAACATTATGCCAATAAATTTGTCAGTTTCTATGATATGGACAAATTCCTTGAAAGACACAAATTATGAAAGCTCACTCAAGAAGAAGGTAAAAATCTGAATGATCCTATATCTATGAAAAAAATGGAAGTTGTAGTTAAAAACTTTCTCCAAAGAAAACTACAGTTCTAGATGTCTTCACTGGATAATTCCACCAAACATTTACAGGAGAAATAATACCAATTTGACACAACTTCTTTAAGAAAATTGAAGAAGAAAGAACACTTCCTAACTCATTCCATGAGGTAAACATTACTCTGACACTAAAACCAGATAAAGACATTATAAGAAAAAAATACAGATCAATATCTTTCATGAATATAGGTATAAAAATTCATAACAAAATCTTAGCAAGTTGAATCCCAACAATATATAAAAAGAATAATACAATATGACCAAGTGAGTTTTGTACCAGGAAAGCAAGGTAGGTTTTATATTAAAAAAAATTAAATAATAGTAATTTGTCATGTTAACAGACTAAAAAAGAAAAACTACACGATCCTCTAAGTAGACACAGAGAATACATTTGATAAAATCCAGTATTCATTCCTGATAAACACTCTCAGCAAACTTGGGATGAAAAGTAACTTTCTCAACCTGATAAAGGGCATCTACAAAAAACTACAGCTAACTTAAAATTGAATTTAGTGGTGAAAGTTGGAATGCATCACCCTGAGATCAAGAACAAGACAAGAAGGCTTATTTGCATCACTTGTGTTAGTCGTTGTACTGGGGGTTTGATTTAGTACAAAAAAACAGAAAAAGAAAAGACATCCAGATTGGAAAGGAGAAATTAAAACTATTCATATGTGCAGTTGACATAATTGTCTATGTAGAAAATCTGATGTAATCTAGCAAAAAGTCTTTTAGAGCTTGCTTAGCAAGGCAGCAGGACACAGGATCAATATATAAAATTCATTTGTATTTCTAAATACTAGCATCAATCAGAAATGAAACATTTTCCTTAAAAGTACCATTTACAATTATATCAAGATACTTGAAATAAGTAGGGATAAATCTGGATAAAGATATACAAGACTTTTATACTGAAAGCAACAAAATATAAGTGAGAGAAATACAAAAAATCCATCCAAGTAAATGGAGAAATAGACCACGTTTATTGATCAAAAGACTCAATATTGTTTAAAGGCCTTAAATTCTACATGACCCAGTCAAGGTTTTTGCAGTTTTTTTTTTTTTTTTTCAGAAATTATCAAACCTGATTCTAAAGTTCATATGGAAATTCCAAGGGCCTAAATTATAGCCAACTTGCTTTTGAAAAAGAACTAAGTTGGAGGACTCACATTGTTTGACTTGAAGAATTATTATGAAGCTACGATGACCAAAAAAGTGTGGTATTGGTATCAAAATAAACAAAGATCAATGGGTCAGGATAGAGAGCACAGAAGTAGACCCACACATCTATAGTAATTGATTTTTGACAAAGTTACAAAGGATTTAGGGGGGGAAAGATAGACCTTTCAACAAACAGTGCTAGAACAATTGTATATATATTTGTGAAAAATGAACTCTGATCCATACTTCACATCATATATAACAATTAAGTGAAAATGGATCACAAATATAAACATAATACCTAAAATCAAAGCGTTTCTAGAAGAAAACAAAAGAAAATCTTTGTGACCTTGGGTGAGGTAAAGAGTTTCTGAATACAACACCAAAAGGGACAATTCATAGAAGAAAAAAAATGACAAATCGAACTTTGTCAAAATTAACAACTTCTGCTTTCTGAAAGATGATATTAAGAAAATTAAAACATAAGCCTCATTCTGGGAGAAAAGTTTTGCAAATAACACATCTGATAAAGGATTTATATTCAGAATACATAAAGAACTCTCAAAAATCAACAATCGTGGATTTTCCATACATTGCTGGTGGAAATGTAAAATAGTACAGCCACTGTGTTAAAGTGTATGGCAATAGCTTATAAAATGAAACACATGCTTGGCACACAACAAAGCAATTGTAACTTCGGGGCATTTAACTGAGAGAAATGAAAATTTGTGTTTACACTAAAACCTGTACACAAATGTTCAGGGAAGTTTTGTTTATAACCACCAAAACCTAGAAACATCCTACATATCCAGTAACAGGTGAATGGTTAAGCATATTGTGGTAGATCCATAGCATGGGATATCCCTCAGTAATAAAAAGGAAGAAACTGCTGATAATTGCAACAATCTGATGAATCTCAAAAGAATTATGTTGCGTGAACAAAGCCAATCTTAAATGGTTACACACTGTGTGATTCCATTTACCTAACAATTTTGATATGACAATTATAGAGAAAGGAAACATTAATATGGGCCAGTGGTTTTGGAAGGGGTATTAGGGAGGTGACTGTTGCTAAAAAATGTAGCAGGAGGGATCCTTGTGATGGAACTGTTCTGTACCTTGACTGTGGTTGTGGTGACATGAATCTACACACATGCTAAAATTGACTAGAACTAAATAAGTATGCATACACATTCACACACACACATGCACACGAGTCCATGTAAAATTGGTAAAATGTGAATAACATTGATTAATTGTATAATGCCAGTTTTCTGGTTGTAATGCTGTTTTATAGTTATGCAAGATTTTGCCATTGGGAAAAACTGCATGAAGACTACACAGTGTCTCTCTGTATTTCAGTGAGTGTATCTACAATAATTCAAAAATAAAATTTTAAGGGGAAAAATGTCAAAAATAAGAAAACAAGTAATGAATTATGGGAAAAATCTTTCAACCAACATTTCACCAGACATGTAGTGGCAAATAATATTAAGAAAAGATACTCAATGTTATTAGTCTAAAGACTAAGGGAAATGAAAATCACAATGAGATACCACTACACACTTAACAGAATATTTAAAAGTAAAAAATTAGCCATTCTAAGTGTTGGTGAAGATGTAGCGTGACTGGAATTCTTATACAGTGCTATTAGAAACATAAAAGGCATATTACAAATTTAAACCTACACCTGTGGTCTAGCTATTCTATCTCTAGGTATGAAGGTGAATGTCTATGCAAAGAGTCATGAAAACATATATCCATATAAAGTTTTTCTTTCTTTCTTTGATAATTTCAACATGTTGCACTTTGTAAATTTATGGTGTACAGCTTGTTATAGTGATACATTTATATATTGTAATATGATTGCCCGGGAAGCAACCCAATTTTTCTTCAGTGACTATGTTATCTGTGAATATATTTTGTATGGCCTTTATTGTGTTGAGGTATGTTCCATCTATATCCATTCTGTTAAGGATCTTTATCATAAAAGGATGTTATGTTTTGTCAAATTATTTTTCTGCCTCTATTGAGATGATGTGATTTTATCTTTCATTTTATTGATGTGATGAATTACATTTATTGATTTGTGCATGTTGTACCATCCTTGCATCTCAAGGATGTATCTCACTTGATCATGGGGTATAATCCTTTCAGTGGGTTCTTCAGCTTGGTTTCCTAATATTTTGTTGAGAATTTTTGCAGCTACATTCATCAGGGGTATTGGTCTACAGTTTTCTTGTGATACCTTTTTTTTTTCTTAATTTTTAAATTTTTTTAAAATTTATTTATTTATTTATTTATTTATTTATTTATTTAATTGGCTGTGTTGGGTCTTTTTTTGCTGTGCACAGGCTTTCTTTGGTTGCGGTGAGTGGGGGCTACACTTCATTGTGGTGCGCGGTCTCCTCATTGCCGTGGCTTCTCTTGTTGCGGAGCATGGCACCTAGGTGCATGGGCTTCAGTAGTTGCAGCACATGGGCTCAATAGTTGTGGCTCATGGGCTCTAAAGCACAGGCTCAATAGTTGTGGCGCACGGGCTTAGTTGCTCTGCGGCATGTGGTATCTTCCTGGAGCAGGGATGGAACCCGTTTCCCCTTCATTGGCAGGCAGATTCTTAACCACTGTGCCACCTAGGAGGCCCTTGTGATACCCTTTTCTGATTTTGGTATCAAGGTTGTGCTGGCTTCATAGAGTGAGTTTGGAACTGTTTTCTCTTCCTCAATATTTTGGAAGAGTTTGATGAGGATTGGTATTAATTCTCCTTTACATGTTTGGTGGAATTCACCAGTGAAGCCATCTGGCCCCGGAATTTTCTGTGTTGGGAGTTTTTTAAAATTACTGATTCAGTCTCTTGACTTGTTATTGGTCTTGTTGGACTGCACCTGGAAGGCCTTCAAGCCGTGTACTTGCCCAGCCTTGAGACTAAAAGAAAGACCCTAAAGTCAGTGACAGAGACACTAATGGTTTAATGGATGGGGGATCTTACACATCTGAAGCAATGTCCTGGAGGGACACCCCACCCCTCCCACTATATGTGGAAGATGGCAGGCAGAATATGACAGCAGTCTTGGTTCCCAGGGGGAGGGGGAGGTTACAAGTCATAGGGGGAATTTACATCAGGTTGACTCATCAGTTACCAGTGTAACTAGCAGATGGGCATGCCTCTCACCACCCCTTTTGAGAAGGTCTCATGTTGGAGATGTTCTGATCTAAAGATAAGGACAATCACTAGCTGGGGCCAGGGACAAGCATGTTGGAAGGCCAGTCGTGTGCAGGGCATAGGTGAAGCAGGCACTAGTCGAGTAGGGGGTATACAAAGAGCAAGAGAACAACTGTCTTTGGTGGCTTCATCACACAAACTTGTGCAGGTTTTTATTTATTTCTGATTCAGTCTTGGTAGGTTGTGTGTTTTTAGAAATGTATCCATTTCTTCTAGGTTGTGTGATTTGTTGGCATACAATTTTCCATAGTAGACTCATAATTCTCTGTATTTCTATCTTATCAGTTGTAATGTCTACTTTCCATTTCTAATTTTACTTGAGCCTTCATGCTTTCTTTCTTAGTCTAGCTAATATTTTCTCAATTTTGTTTATCTTGTTGAAGAATCAGCCTTTAGTTTCATTGGCCCTTTCTGTTGTTTTATTGGTCTCTATTTCACTTATTTCTGTTTTTATTATTTCCTTCCTTCTGCTAACTTTGGGCTTAATTTATTCCCCTTTTTCTAGTTCCTTGACGTGTGAATTTAGGTTGTTTATTTGAGGTTTCTCTAACTTCTTAATATATGTATTTATTGCTATAAATTTTCCTCTCAGAACTGCTTTTGCTTCATCCCACAAATTTTGATACTTTGATTCTCATTTTCATTTGTTTTGAAATAATTTTTTATTTCCCTTTTGATTTCTTTTTTAATCCATTCCTTGTTTAGAAGTATATTGTTAGGTGTCCACATATTTGAAGATCTACTCCCTTCCCTGTTGTTGTTGATTTCTATTTCATGCCATTGGGGTCAGAGAAGATAGCTGGTATGATTTCAATATTCTTAAATTTGCTGGGAATAATTTTGTGGCCTACCATATGATATACTCTGAAGAATGTTCCAGGTGCACTTGAGAAGAATGTGTATTCTGTTGCTATTGGGTGGAATACCCTATAAACATCTATTAAGTTCATTTGTTCTAAAGCGTGGTTCAATTCCAACATTCTAAAATTTTCTGTCTGGATGATATATCTGTGTGGATGGTGAGGTATAAAATCTCATACATAAGTGTCATAGCACCTTTATTTGTGTTAGCCCAAAATGGAAATAACCTAAGTGTACATTAACAGGTGATGGGATAAAAAAATTGTAAACCCATACAAAGGAATACTACCAAGCAATAAAAAGGAATAACTTGACAGACACTGGCCATTGGATGATGCTCAGAATTATGCTGAATGAAGGAAGCCAGCCAAAAAAGACTATATTCCCTATGGTCCTATTTATATATATATAAAATGCTCCAAAATGCAAAACTAATTTATAGCAACACGAAGGAGATCCCTGGTTGCCTGAGTATGGAGTGGGTAGGTGGTAGGAGGGAAAAATTATAAAAGGTCTGAGGAAATTTTGGGGGTGATGGATATGTTTATTATCTTGATAATGGTGATGGTTTTTACAGGTTTATATATACATGAAACCTAGCAAATTGTATACTTTAAAGATGTTCAGTTTACTGTATCTTCAATAAAGCTCTTAAAAATTAGATTACCATTACAACTCACTCTGTAAAATAAATGTTTTCCTACAAATCAAGAAGTAAAATATATCCAACCCAAGAGAAAATAGGCAAAAGACTTGAACAAATATTTTACAAAGGAGACAATCCAAAAGTTGAGTAAACATATCTCCTTAGTAGATAGGGAAATAACAATTATACTTGCAATTAATGTGGTCACCATAATGGCTCTAAAAGTCTAATAGTGCCAGTGGTTGGTGAAGTATGCAGTGGTGGAGCCTCTCAGGCACTTTTGTGGGGAATGTAAAGTGGTACAAATACTTTGGAAAACTGTTTAGCAATATCAGCTAAAATTGAATGCGCATATACCCCTTGGAAACCCCCTCCCCCCCCAAAAAAATACCCCATGACTCAGCAACTTACCTCCTAGGCATATGCCCAATAAAATTGTATACACAAAAATATGTGCACAAAAATACATGTGCAATGATGTTTCTACTCATTGGAAAAGTCAAAATCTGGAATGAATTTAAATATTTTTATCAGTAGGAGGAAAAGTAAAATGTATATTCATACAGCATTCTGTTTCTTGTAACAAGTAAAACATAGAATTACTATCTCTTTAACCCAAATGAGAAAATCAAGGGACACAGACATAAAGAAACTTGCCCAAGGTCACAGGCTAGTAGCCAATAGGCTACAAACGGAATGGTTTGGCTTCAGATACACTTTAGCAGTTCAACATACAGCCTTAAAAATGGAGACTGTGTCAAAGGGTTCCAAGGAGTGGAATGTTAAAAGTGATACTCTGTGCCTTTTTGGCACAAGCTTCTCTGTTTTTCATCATTTATGCTTCAACCCCAAATCCAGTAGAATGGCAGGCTGCCATGAACAAGCCTCAAGATGAAATAACTAAATATGAGATTGAAATGAATATTTTACACATATTTTCCTTAAGTTAATTTCAGGGCTGGCATAAATGAAGGAATTTGCAGAGACAGAAAAGGGGATGGGGGCGTAGGAATAGGAGGGTGTGGGAACTGGGGTGGGGGAAAGGAGCCCTGGGAAGGGAAAACTGAGTTGGACATCAACTATGCCACCTGCAACACCCCAGAGACCTTGACCTTCAATATTAATGGCTTCAAGGCATGTGGAAATCAAGAACTAGCACAGAGGAAACAGTATATAGGGGAAAGCTGGAGACCCCAAGGACTTTACCCTTACTGTGGGTGAAGAAATTACCTGCAACTTGGTGATAAAACTTGATTATTGAGAACCTGACAATTATGAAAAAAGTAAAATCTCATCTGAGAATTTATAACCGCAAGCCATTACTCAAGCTGTTTCAGGACTGAATCAGCTGCTTTTATGGTCCTAAAACTTTCAGTGGAGAAATTAAAGTGACTCATGGCAGACAGTACTACCATGAGCCCAGCAGAAGTAAATGAAAACCCTTTGAAAGATAAAATGACATCTAGGGCCTCACATATTGCTACAGATGGTTTCCCCAGAATGAAGAATGAAGTAGCTTAGAATTCACATAGATATACATGAACACACACACACACACACACACGGAAACAAGACATAGTAACCACTAAATAAAAAGAAATATAGCATAAAGCTTCTGAACAAATAGAGAGGAAAAATATGAGAAAAAGAAAATCACTCATTCCAAAGGAATTTTTAATGAAAGAAAAGAAGAAAACCAGAAATAAACAGAAGAAGCAAGACAAATAGACAGTATAAATCTAATATTAAACACAATTAATGTAAATGGACTAAATTTTTCAATTGATTTGTGACCTTAGCCAGATAAGAAAAATAAAAATAATTGGAGAGGACTACACAAAATTGTATTTAGTTACAGATACTAAAGTTGTCTATACAGGAAAACTAAAAGAATCTGCAGACATAACATGAGAATTAAAGGAGGGTTAAAAAACTGAATAAAAAAATCACTAAATACAGATTGAATGTACTTCTCTATATAAGCAACTCTGAAATTTTAATGTAAAAGTTGCCATTTTCAATATCATTAAAACATGTAAAATACTGAGGAAACTCTACAGAGAAAATGTCTTTATTAAAAGACATTTCAGAAGATCTAAACCATTGAGCAATAAATATACCATATTTAAAGATACAGGAGTTGATTTTCCTCAGAATTCATCCATAAATTCAATCAAAGTCCACAAAGTGCTGACAGGACTTTCATGGCAGAAGAGCCAGGTTCTGAAATTGATAAGGAAAAAGCAAAGAGCTGAAAGTCCTCAGGCAATTTAAGAAAAAGTAATATCGGTTTGCAAGGCAGAAATAGAGACACAGATATAGAGAACAAACGTATGGACACCAAGTGGGGAAAGCGGGGAGGGTTGGGGGGGGAATGAATTGGGAGATTGGGATTGCCATATATACATTACTAATAAGAAAAAAGAACACCAAATTGTACACTCTAAATATATGCAGTTTATTGTATGTTAACTGTATCTCAATAAAATTCTTAAAAAAATAAAATTATTCTAACATTAGAAAAAAAAGAGAAAAAAGAAAAAAATATAAGGGTGTCTTTGCCCTGCTCGATATTAGGACTTGTTATTATATTAATAAGTACAGAGAAAAAATTGGTTGTTGCCAGAGGTGGGGGGGGGGGTGGGGGTATTGGGTGAAGGTAGCCAAAAGATACAACCTTTCAGTTATAAACTGAATAAGTCCTGGGGATATATAGCATGTACAGTAAAGTACAGCATGATGAGTATAGCTAACAACACTCTTTTGTATATTTGCAAGTAGCTCAAAGAGTAGATATTAAAAGTCCTTGTCACAAGAAACAAATTTTGAAACTGTGTATGGGGATGGATGTTAAATAGACTTTTTGTGATTATTTGGCAATATATAGAAATACGGATCATTACGTTGTAAACTTGAAGTGAATATGATGTCATATGTCAGTTATACCTCAGTTTAGAAAATATTCACAGTCATTATTTGAAACGCAATAATGTTAAAAGTATAATAAATGGAAACAATCTAAGTAGTAAGAGAGGAATATTATTCAGAAGTAAAAATGAATTATATGAAGATCATTTTGGATGAAACTCACAAATACAGTGGTATGTGAGAAAAGGGAGTTGAAAAGAACATAAACGGTAAGCTACTGAAATAATGTTGAGAATGGTGAAAGAATCCTATCATTTTGGAGCTACTCACATAGTTCAAGTATAAAGAGAAGTGGGAGAATTTTAAGCAGAAAATTAAGGATAGTGGTTATCCCTGAGCAGGTAGGAATGTGAGAATGATGAAAGGTGCACGAGACTTTCCACTTTCTACCTACGGAGTCAGGGCCTCCCAAGAACTGACCATGACTGTGAACAGCCCAGTCCTGCTATCATGAAGTGCTTTCTCAGCTCTGAGCTAGAATGAGGTCTTGACGGATGAGGTTGATGATCTGGGAAGGACACAAAATAATCTGAGGCATCTCCCTTGCCCTTGAGAATCAGGTTGTCCAGGAGGCATGGGAAGCTTTCTGTGATTGAAGGAAGGACATCCGAGACAGTTCAATGTGGAGATGGCCAGGACTACTGGGTGCACCAGAACGGGTGTGGTCAGAAATGGTATCCTGCAAAAAGCTCTCCGAGGAATGAGAATGTTATATATTGATGACAAGGTAAAATAGAACAAAAAGCCTTAACGGCAAGGATGGAAATGACCTCTGTGGTAAATGAGAGGCTGGAAACATGGTTAAACTGAAGTAAACATGAAAGGAGATTGTTGACCTTGTGCCAGGATTCTCTGCTCTCCTCTCACAGTGAACAGAAAAATAAGTGAAATTTCATTAAAATGTAATGTCAGTGACTATTTCTCTTCTCTTTGTACACACGCCCGAAGTGCCCCAGTATAATGTTATTACAGATCTTTCCCCTTGAGGTAACGGAGGTGTCCAGAGTTACATGTCACCTTGGATCGAGGTTGATATCTTTATGCCTCACCTAAGTGATTGCGCTGCATCTCTTTGGGACATAAACAACACAGAATCACATCTTCCAGTGTCTTGTGCCCCTGGGTTGACGGCTAGATTTTCTTCTATGAGGACATCGTTTTTATTAATGGAAGCTTTGGTTGATCGATACAGGTACTTCCTGTGGTTTCCGTCTGCCTTCCTCAGCTTCCTCCGTGGATGAGGGAGCTGGCCCCGGCTCTGTGACTGTGGGCAGGGCGAGTTAACTGCCAGGCTTTACTTTCCTAAGCATCTCTTAGGACCACAGAAGCAGGCTGAGCTTCCCCAGGTACTGAGTCCAGGAGGAGGCTACTCTGGAGCACAAACTCTTTGACATCAATACCCTCCCAGGAAGATCATTCCATTTCTTTATCATTCTGTTTCTTTGCTTTCATCTCGGGGTTTAGCTCACTACTCCAGCTCAACATGGAGGAAGCTATCCTTTCAACCCATCTAAAGAGAGTACTTTTTTCTTTTTTAATTAATTGTTTTCATTTAGGCTTCTCCTCTCCATATCCATCCTCCATTCCACCCAGCCCTGGGAGTCGCCACAGAGGGAACCTTCTCTTCCTTTGGCTCCAGCCTTCTCCAATGAAGTTCCATCAGCCCTAGGTCATCCACACCTGTCTCCCCACTCTCCCTTTGTCCTTTCTTACAATCTCTGGATCCTTTTGGTGGGTATAACAGTTAATTTTAATTTTTACCTTAATTGGGCCACAAGGTGCCCAGATATTTGGTCAAGCATCATCTAGCTCTTTCTGGGAGAATATTTTAAATTGAGATAAGCACTTAAATTGGTAGACTGTGTAAAGCAGATTGTCCTACCCAATGTAGGTGGGCCTCATCCAATTAATTGAAGACTAACCATCCCCCGAGTAAGAGGGGATTCTTCCTGCCTGACTGCCTTTGAACTGGGACACTGACTTTTTCCTGCCTTTAGACTCAAATGAAAACATTGGATCCTCACAGGTCTTAAACCTACCAGCTTTCAGACTGGAAGTACGCCACTGGTCTTCCTGGGTCTCCAACTTGCCGAGTACATACCTTGGGACTTGTCAGCCTCCATAATCAAGTGAACCATTTCCTTATGATAAATACACACACACACACACACACACACACACACACACACACATTCTATTGATTCAACCCTAATACAGTAAGATTTTTGGAGAAAAAATGCAGAGGTACATGCATCCTATTCTGTCATGTTGAACTGAAAGTCCTGCATTTTACATTATTCACGATTCCTAAATTTAGAACTAAAAGAGAACACAGAAATTATCTAGGATAACTCTTCAGGACATTAAGACCTAGAGGAGATAAATGGTAGGATCAGTAGGCAAATTAGAACACGCTTGACATCATTTGCTTTGTAAAGTTTGACAGTACCCTCACTGTATCACAGGCCTTCTCCAAATACTTATGGCTCTTTCCCCTCAGCTCCCAGCAAATCTAGGAGGATGCTGCAAGAGGCAAGATGAATTACTACTAAGTTTAATTCCAAGAATCCACCCATCCAGCAAAATTTTCCTAAGGGGCGTATTTGAAAGCAAGCCTATGATCCCTCTGGTGGAAAGTTTCCCTTTGCTGAATCTGAGGGGTCCACCTTTTTTTGTCTGTTACCCAGACCTTGCTGGAACCACAGCCCTTCTGGCCATCACCATCCTAACAGTCGGAGAGCAGGGACCCTGCCTTGCCTGGATCTAGTCCTTAAGCCTAGCAAAATTCATCGAGAATCACAGACACTCAGCGTTCCTAAGTTAACTACAGCTGGTTTCTTACTTAAGCAGGTACTTGTGAATGTAGTGTGCAGCCTGTTTCCTATTTAAACAGCTAAAGGTAAATGTGATCTGTGAAAATGAAGTTGAAGGAGAAATCATTGCCCTTGAATAATTAATTGTTTCATCTTCTCTTGCAAAATTTGGTTTATTATCTCAAATGGAACTCCTTCAATTTTCATTACCCAGTGCATAAGTGACATTTAAATAAATGTCTGCTGGCATCCTGTACTGCTTCTTTGTTCTTTAGAAACCTCTCCTGCATGCAACATTGAGAAACTTGTGGAGAGCATCCTTTTAAAAGAGAACAACTCCACAGTAACAGTCATTTATCATTCCTTTGTTCTGTTATTACTGTGTTAATGGCAGCCCGAACTTAGTTATTTTAGCAAAACTGATTGGTGAACTGAAGATTTCTTTCCCTATATTTTGATATATCAAGTCAGGTTAGAATTTTTCACTGTTAGGTGAGAGAGTAAAACCATAATAATCAGAGACAGAGAATAATTCTGCATATGCCTCTCCTAATATGTTCTTGAAGCCCAGTATTTTTATTTTTATTATTTTTAAAATTTGTTGTATTGAGGTATAGTTGATTTATAACATTAATTTCTTCTGTACAGCAAAGTGATTCAGTTATATGTATATATATTCTTTTTCATATTCTTTTCCATTATGGTTTATTACAAGATATCAGGATTTTTAATACAACTGTTTTTTTGTAAACCATATGTTATATGGCATTAAATCTCATGATATTATCATTAATATATATTTTTAAAGTTATAGAATGTTAGAATTGGAAATATATCTACCTTAAAGTACAGATGATAGGGTTAAAAAAATACACAATTAACTTAAAAAGAAAAAGAATGCTTTTAAGAAAGGAGCAAAATAAAATGAGTTTACAAACAAGTCTATTTTGGAAAAATAGAAAAAAAGAAACACATTTTATATCTGATGGACACTATCACTTGAGTAAAAAACATGGCAATTGCCAAGGTGTGCAAATATAAACATATAGAAAACTTAAAATCTAATCTCTGTATTTAATGTGTTTTCTGGAAGTTCTTCATCTTTCCTGCCCTCAAGACAATCCTTGTGAACTGCTTTTTGGAATAGCTCTCTGCTATGTGGTCTTCCAAAATGATTTGCATAAGCTTACAAGAGTGAGATTTGCATGTTAAACTATCTGGATTTAAGAAAATATAATGCAAGGCCAGTAGGTGAGTGCCGTTCAGATGCAGGTACCAAGACACACATCTGTTTCAGTAGGTGCTGTTGAATCCTGAGAAATCAGGAAAGCAGGGTTCTCCCACTGTGGGCCCTTCTGGTGATGTACAACGGGATTTCCAAATTGGGATCCAGGGCTCAATCCCTTTGAGGGACTGAGGCTCCACAAATGATCAGAAAGCAATAAAAGGGAGAAATTTTCCCATCAAAACCCATGAAAACTATACTCAAGGAAAAATGCATAATCTTATATGCCTTCCTTGCTGGAAAAGAAAGGCTAAAAATTAAGGAACTCAGTACTTAGCTAAAGAATATAAACATAATAGAAATTTAAAAATTAGGGAAAATAAAGCTAGGGAGACAGATTTCATATAGACAAATGCTGAAATTAATAAATTTGAAGTAAAATATGGTACCAATAAATCTGAAATTTAGATTTTTTTTCTTTCCATAAAACACGTTGGTGATATTCCTTCAATTGTTTTGGCTGTTTTTATTGAAAGTTAGTTTTTTAAAAAAGACCAACAAAACAGATAAAATTCTCATGAGGCTGATAAATGAACAAAGGGTGGGGGTATAAATGTTGCACAAGATTCAAAAAGGAAACATCATCATAGATACAGATGATGAAACCAATTATAAGCAATTGCTATATACAACTCCATGGTGATACAACTTACAATTTCCTATTAAAATGTAAATTAAGAGAAGAAAATATAATAATTTTCATCTAACAATTGAAAATATGATTGAAGCACATTGCTTTTTAAAAAAGACACTATGGGGGCTTCCCTGGTGGTGCAGTGGTTAAGAATCCACCTGCCAATCCAGGGGATACGGGTTTGATCTCTGGTCCAGGAAGATCCTACATGCTGAGGAGCAGCTAAGCCTGTGCACCACAACTATTGAGCCTGCACTCTAGAGCCTGTGAGCCACAGCTACTGAGCCTATGTGCCACAACTACTGAAGCCCATGCACCTAGAGTCCATGCTCTGAAACAAGAGACGCCACCACTATGAGAAGCCTGCTGACCGCAGTGAAGAGTAGACCCCGCTCGCCACAACTAGAGAAAGCCCATACACAGCAACGAAGACCCAACACAGCCAAAAATAATTTTAAAAAATCTTTAAAAGAGAGAAACTATAGACATATGGTTTCACAACTAAATTCTACCTAAACTTTAAATAAGTGATTATTCCAGTGATATTTAAAGTATTCCAGACCATAGAAGAAAAAAGAATTTGTAAACTCAGTCTACTTGAGAAGCTACTGTTATAAGTTATTTTACAATAATATAATTTAAGAAAGAAATATGTCAATCCCAATTATGAATAAAATGTGCAAAAATAGAATCTAGCAGTGTTTTTAAAAACAACTCAAAATAACTTCATGAATAATCAATTATACGAGGGTGATTCAATAACAGTCAATTTTTGACATTCAATTAAAAGAAAAAAATCATGTGATCATGTAGAGACTAAAAGGTACCATTTAGCAATCATTCTTAATAAAAGTTATAGGGAAAACAGGAATAATAACTCAGTGGCAAATGCTAGATTTGATGAAATATTTAACATTTCCATTAAAATCCCTGCACTAGTCCAAGCCACCTTCACTTTCGCAAGTGTAACACCACACCTACAGAATGCTTGCACTTGTTTCTACTTTTGCCCTTATAGTTCTTTCTTTTCACATCAGCCAGGGTGATCTCTGAAAGCTGTGCATCAGATCACATACCTCCTCTGTTTAAAACCCTCCAAACAATGATCACTGGGGCTGAAGCTCAGAGATGGGGGGATGGAGAGACAGGCCAGTGGGGCCAATGGGCACAGAAGAACAGGCCTGGGTGGCCTGCTAACCTTGGAAGGGTGCTCAGCTTCTCCGGGAGTCAGCAGGTAAAATTCAAATACTAATGATGGGTCACTGCTCCTCAGATTGGCAGAACGTCGCCCAAAGCAGTGATTAGTATGGCTGTTGGTGGAGAGTAGAAGGAACGTCCTCCTCCATTCCTGGTCAAAGCCTGAAGAGTTGTAGCACTTTCGGGAGACAGTCAGTAAATAGCTGAAAATTTCTAAAATGTACTGTTAAACGAAAGAGACAGTTGCAGAGATGTCTATTTCTTTCATTTTTACATGATTGCAATCTTTAAAAAAACATTTAAAAATTATATATGGACTGTATGTGTATGTATATATCTATATATACTTGTTTGCATGTAATTATGTGAATAAAAAGAAAATTATGAAAGGATTCTTACCAGGTTGTTAATTTAGTGTTGGTTCGGTGAAGGGAGGAGGAGGAAGAGAGAAATAGGCTCGAGGAAGGATTGGGGTTAATATAAATATTCTCATCCAACCCTCCCAGAATTTCCCCTCAATGTTGTTTGTGTTTGTTTGTTTGCTTGTTTGTTTAAGCTCTTTATCAGAATATAATGGCTTTACACTGTTGTGCCAGTTTTTTTCTGTACACCAAAGTGAATCAGCTGTATTTATACATATATCCCCATAGGAAAAAACATGGAACGCTTCACAAATTTGCGTGTCATCCTTGCACAGGGGCCATGCTAATCTTCTCAGTGTTGTTCCACTTTTAGTATATGTGCTCCTGAAGCGAGCACTGTTTGCTTGTTTTTTAATTTCTTACTTTTCTTTGCCTGTTTGTGGCCTTCAGACAGGTTTTCTCAAGTGGTGACAAAGTGGGAAGTAGTGGACAGACCAGCGGCTTGTACTGAGCAGAACCAGTGAGGATGAAGGTGCGTTCCCCCTCTGCTGAGGAGGGGGCATGGCTCCTCCTACTGTAGAAGGGGCTGCAGAGAAGGAGGAAGGACCATGGGGCGCTGCTAGAAAGGCAGGCTTCTCCAGAGATGCACTCCAGGTGGGGCACATTCGCTGCTGTAGGAGGCCTTCTCAGGTGAGGAGAGGAAGTGATCTTCATTTTGGCCTTCTGCCCTCCCCCACCAGCTCTCCCCTGATGGAGGAGAGAATAAAGCCCTCCCCAGCTCCCTCCTCCTCAGACAGGGGAGAACTCAGGGCTCCTGGCCTCCCTCCAGGATCTGCCAGCACTTCTGCCCTGGTGTTACTTCCTAAAAACTGGAGGTGGGGAGAATGGAGGCAGGCTCAAATTGCCATATTGTCCAGAATTTCCCGGAGTAGCCTTCCCACAACTCGTTCACCTTTTAAATTTGCATTCATATCTGCTAAAGAGCAGTGAGTCTGCAAAGGTTATCTAGAAAGCAGACCTCTCCAAGCACGGGTTTCTTTCCTACTCCTGGCCACCACACTGAAACCCTCTGCTGCCTGCTTCACACCACGCACCCCCTCCCCAATTGCTACACCACCCCCAGGGTGGCTGAGCAGCCAAGGGGCTTGTGAGTTCCCAGAGGAGCCGGCCCGCCCAAACCCATCAACATTAAATGTTTTCTGTATTTCACACCCTACACAAAGATCCTTCTTAAAGCCGTAAAGCCATCTGGCTGTTTCCACCTTAGTTTTCTCTCTCTTTATACCCCTTTCTTTACCTCCTCGAATCAGAGCTTTTCCATTTTACTTCTTGCATCATGAAAGCTTCCTGACATCATATCCTGAGCTCTCTCTTCCTTAGCTATATAAGAAACTGTAAACTCATACCTGCAAACTTGGCTTTCAGGATGAAAGATAGCTTTTACAGTAAGGAATCTCTTTTTTGTCTCAATTCTTGGATTTTGAGACGATCATCTGTCTAGAAACTCAAGAAAATCAGATTCAAGATTGGAAGATAATCAAAGACTTCTTTTTTCCAGATGATTACCAAGCATTTCTTGAAGGCAGCTATATCCTTGGATTCAATGGACTAGCACCAACAGGCTACAGATTTTTTTCTTCTAGATTGTGTTTTATTTGAAAAATACCTCAAAGATGCTTTCTCCATGACACCAACAAGTTTTACCATAAACTACACATCACAACATCTACAGTTTAATAGTCTGGCAAACAATGCATAGCTTTAGTTTTAGTAAAAATAAATCTTTTCTGTTGATGAATATTAAGTGGCATTGTGAGAAGGGTGCAGTATTCCCATGAGCTCTGACCCATCAGGTGATAACTGTGTCGCCCCAGGTAAGAGCCACATACCACAGGTAGAGGTAGGAGCCTTGACCCACCAGGTGAGAACCGCTAGCATGGTCTACCTGATCTGCTGAGGGTTTTGTGTCAGTGGTAGAGTAGTTAGATGGCCCTGGCCTGAGAAGTAACAACTAACTCCAAGGAGGCTGTTATTGTCCCTGAAACAACATTTTCCTGCTGTCTGCACAGTGCCTGTGGAACTCATCTCTAAACTTGTTTCACCACAAGGATGACTCTTTCTATTGCTAGTGCAATTTTTTTAAATGCTTGTAATCTTTCCAAGCATTCTTTAGAAAATAGTGGCCTCTTGGAAAGACAGCGTAGCTGGCCAGCTGAAATATGGTTTGTCTCAGGCCCTGAAAACAAAATTAGTACAGTCATCAGGATATGTTCATATTTCTGTGTAGATTTCTCTAAAAATGGTGACTGTCTAAGATTGAAAGGTACTGGAGGCCAAAAATGAGTGAATATATATGTGTGTGTGTATCACTAAGTATGTATATCTGTGTACCATTATGTATGTAATGTGTGTGTTTATCATCATGCATGTGTACGTGTGTGTGTGTGTATACATGTAGCATGAATCCAGAAATGGCCTTTCTGTTACAGATGCACTGAGAGCTTTATACATGGTAAGTGATTGGAAATTGAACAAGAGCTTTTATCTCACCACTGATGTAGGAAACTACTATTGCTCATCCATATTTCCTCATAAGGGTCTTGTTTACGGGATAAAATTCACTTTTAAAATGATGCCAGTGGCTATAAAAACATTCTGGGTGAAGCATCATTCTTAGTCTGTGCACAGTTTACATGGTGCTCATGCACTAAGCTTTTGAGATCAGAAGGAAACAAAAAGACTTTCATGGTGACCATTGACTATCAATCAGGGAAAGCCCTGAAGCTCAGGCAGAAGGTGAGGCATTGTGTTGCTCTCAGGGTCAGGCACTAAAGACACTCATCAGATGCTGAGTTTGACTGTAAAATTTTTTTTAGAAGCCCTCCCCCCTCCCCCTGAAATTAGACAGCAGTCACCTTCCCAAGTAGATCTGAGGAGGCTGGGCTTAATTTTTGCACCCAGACCACACAGTTGGGGAATGGCCAACCAAATCTCAAGTGTATTGAAATGTGGTACAGGCCTTGTGACTTGGGACACTAAGAGCAACATGTACATGATACAGCTACTCTGGATCTGAACCAGGTTATTTTGCCTAAGTTTTCTAGTTCACTGCCTACACTGTAGCTGCACCAGCCCTCCAAGCCAGAGAGGGTGCAGACAGAGGTCCTCATCATTTGCCCTCTCCTTTGATGTCGTCCGTAGAAGTCAGGGAAAGCTGTAGGCACTGGTGTTGCTGAGAATGGGTACACTCGGCTTCAGAGCATCTGAGCAGGCTGCCCCAGGCTGAGCTGTACCTCTCAGCTTCCCAGCCCATGGGAAGCAGTGCCCAGAGAAACATACCTGAATGGCCCCATCTGCACCCAGACCTGACACAGATAGCAGATCATGGACTTGACCCCAGATGCCAGGATGAGATGAAACTTTGGGAATCTCAGTGGGCTGTGAATTATTGAGGCCAGAAGGGAACTGTTGAAGGTCATTGCCTGATGGCGCTGGGGGAATCATGCCCCCTTACATTCACAGGTCTTTGCTAGGTGACTTTGCCCTCGCTCCTTTGAGAGCTGGAGTCTATTTCCCACCTTCAAATCTGGCCTAGCCTTACCTCTTGCCTTAACCAGCAGCATCTGGTGGCAGTGATGGGGAGCAGCTCCTGAGGTAGGACTTAAGTGGCTTGCACAGTCCTTCAAGCGTCATAGAATACTTTCAGCAACGTGTGAGGAAGCCAAGCATGAAGGACATTTGGAAGAGAGACCTAGCCATCCAACCAGGTTCCCACTGGCCCATCTGAGCCCTTGCAGCCCCAGCTGAGCTCCAGTCACCTGCAGCCACACAAGTGACAAGTCAGGACCACTAGAAGAAAGGTCAGCAAACCCACAGGCTCAGGAGAAATCATGTGCCATTATCTTCAGCCAGGAAACTGGGTGTTTTGGTTACGCCACAATGGATAGCAGACACAGAAATAGACCCCATTTCATCTACACAAGCCAGTTGAATCATAGATGTAGCTTTGTAAAAAGGTCATAGGTTTCTACAAGTTAGGAAACTGAGATCTAAGAAATGGTGACTTTCCTGGGGTCAAACAGCTAGATATTAGGTACAGCCAATCTGAAGACCTGCTTCTGCCACTGCCTATGTGGGACCTAGATTTCCTAAAAAATCACCTGTTTTCTGAGCTTCCCTTCCCTTATCTATAAAATAGGAATACTAATAATATACCTGCCATTTATATCTAATAAAATGAGCAAATGAAATTTCAAAATGGAATTTGCCTTGCGATTATAATACACTGTAACTGGGTATGACTTTATTTTTATATGACAACCCATAGGCTTCGTATTTTTTTTCCTTCCATTTCCTTACTAGGATCAGAGAAATACTTTTGATAGTAAACCAATGTTAATTTGAGAAAATCTAGGGAAGATGTTCTAAGTTAAGGGAAATTTGAATTATTGATGAATTTTATATTATTATAGTGTGGGATACAAAGAATGGATGTAAGAAAGAGATGAGTTTTGGCTTCAGTTTAAAAAAACAATCTTTTTAGTAGTTGGTTGTGTCCAAAAGAGAAATGAACTGCCCTTGTGTTAGTTCGAGTTCCCCATCACTGAAGTTACATTTGTACACTGGACAAGAGTACAAGAGGCCACATGGCATATTTTTGTGTTAAAATATTTAAAAGATATACACCATTACAAATTATTGAATAAAACATGTTCTGTTCTTCTACCTTGAAAAAGAAACCTTCATATTAAATTTCCAGATTCACATTTAGATTGTTAAAGTCTTTGTGTTCCACTCTGTAATTTGGTGGTTCAGGGAGGCTCACTCCAACCTGCCCCATCCGTGTAACTTCTCTCACTTGCCCCACTTGAGCTGCTGGGTCGTTGGGGGTGGGGGCGGGGGTTACATGAACATTCCAACCTACTCATCCATACTCTACCCAAATGCTCTCAAATAGCTACCCTTTGTCCACTGAAGGATCAGAGACTGGACAGCCACTTAGGAAATATCTTACAGACAAGACTCATGCTCAAAATAAATGCTGGACTAATTGACCTCAGGAGGCCTCTTCTACATTTGATGTTTTAGAGTTCCATTATTTTCAAATACTGTACAAAATGAGAGCTAAATGATAAACGGGTACTTAAAAACTATATACATAAAGTCGATAAACAACAAGGTCCTACTGTATAGCACAGGGAACTATATTCAATATCTTGTAATAACCTATAATGGAAAATAATCCATAAAAGAATCTGAAAAAGAATATATATACAACTGAATCACTTTGCTGTACACCTGAAACTAACACAACGTGGTAATTGAACTGTGCTTCAATAAAAAAAAGGGTCTTATCTATTCTGAACATTTACAGTTATATATGAGTTTTATTTATTTATTTATTTAAGAACTTTTATTAGGATACAGTTAACATACAATAAACTGCATATATTTAGAGTGTACAATTGGGTATACTTTTTCTTATTAGTAATGTATATATGGAAATCCCAATTTCCCAATTCATTCCCCCCAACACCTTTCCCCCCCACCCCTCCCCGGTTTCCCAATTTGGTGTCCATATGTTTGTTCTCTACATCTGTGTCTCTATTTCTGCCTTGCAAACCAATTGTTGTACCATTTTTCTATATTCCGCATATATGTGTTAATATACGATATTCGTTTTTCTCCTTCTGACTCACTGCACTCTGTATGACAGTCTCTAGGTCCATCCATGTCTCTAAAAATGTCCCAGTTTCATTCCTTTTTACAGCTGAGTAATATTCCATTGTATATATGTACCACATCTTCTTTATCCATTCATCTGTTGATGGACATTTAGGTTGCTTCCATGTCCTGGCTATTGTAAATAGTGCTGCAATGAACATTGTGGTGCATGTGTGTTTTTGAATTCTGGTGTTCTCTGGGTATATGCCCAGCAATGGGATGGCTGGGTCATATGGTAGTTTTTTTGATATTGAGCTGCATGAACTGTTTATATATTTTGGAAATTAATCCTTTGTCTGTTGATTCGTTTGCAAATATTTTCCCCCATTATGAGGGTTGTCTTTTTGTCTTACTTACAGTTTCCTTTGCTGTGCAGAAGCTTTGAAGTTTCATTAGGTCCCACTTATTTATTTTTGTTTTTGTTTCCATTACTCTAGGGGGTGGATCAAAAAAGATCTTGCTGTGATTTATGTCAAAGAGTGCTCTTCCTATGTTTTCCTCTAGGAGTTTTATAGTGTCTGGTCTTACCTTTATGTCTTTAATCCATTTTGAGTTTATTTTTGTGTATGGTGTTAGGGAGTGTTCTAATTTCATTCTTGTACATGTAGCTGTCCAGTTTTCCAAGCACTACTTATTGAAGAAGCTGCCTTTTCTCCATTGTATATCCTTGCCTCCTTTGTCATAGATTAGTTGACCATAGTTTATCTCAGGGCTTTCTATCCAGTTCCATTGGTTTATATTTCTGTTTTTGTGGCAATACCATACTATCTTGATCACTGTAGCTTTGTGATATAGTTTGAAGTCAGGAAGCCTGATTCTACCAGCTCTCTTTCCTACTCAGGATTGCTTTGGCTATTCAGTGTCTTTTGCGTTTCCATAGAAATCGTAAAATTTCTTATTCTAGTTCTGTGAAAAATGCCATTGGTAATTTGATCGGGATTGCATTGAACCTGTAAATTGCTATGGGTTGTATAGTCATTTCACAATGTTGATTCTTCCAATCCAAGAACATGGTATATCTCTCCAGCTGTTTGTGTCATCTTTGATTTCTTTCATTAGTGTCTTATATTTTTCTGAATACATGTCTTTTACCTGCTTAGATAGGTTTATTCCTAGATATTTCAGTCTTTTTGTTGCAATGGTGAATGGGAGTGTTTCCTTGATTTCTCTTTCTGATCTTTCATTGTTAGTGTATAGAAATGCAAGAGATTTCTGTGTGTTAATTTTGTATCCTGCAACTTTGCCAAATTCATTGATTAATTCAAATAGTTTTCTGGTGGCATCTTTAAGATTTTCTATGTATAGTATCATGTCATCTGTGAACAGTGAAAATTTTACTTCTTTTCCAATTTGGATTCCTTCTTTTTCTTTTTCTTCTCTGATTGCTGTGGCTAACACTTCCAAAACTATGTTGAATAGTAGTGGCGAGAGTGGACATCCTTGTCTTGTTCCTGATCTCAGAGGGAATACTTTCGGTTTTTCACCATTGAGAATGATGTTGGCTGTGGGTTTGTCATATATGGCCTTTGTTATGTTGAGGTAGGTTCCCTCTATGCCCACCTTCTGGAGAGTTTTTATCATAAATGGGTGTTGAATTTTGCCAAAAGCTTTTTCTGCATCTTTAGAGATGATCTTGTGGTTTTTATCATTCAAGGTGATAATATGATGTATCACATTGATTACTTTGCGTATATTGAAGAATCCTCACATTCCAGGGATAAACCCCAGTTGATCATGGTGTATAATCCTTTTAATGTGTTCTCGGATTCTGTTGGCTAGTATTCTGTTGAGGATTTTTGCATCTATATTCATCAGTGATATTGGTCTGTAATTTTATTTTTTTGTAGTATCTTTGTCTGGTTTTGGTATCAGGGTGATGGTGGCCTCATAGAATGAGTTTGGGAGTGTTCCTTTCTCTGCAATTTTTTGAAAGAGCTTGAGAAGGATGGGTAATAGCTCTTCTCTAAATGTTTGATAAAATTCACCTGTGAATCCATCTGGTCCTGGACTTTTGTTTGTTGGAAGATTTTTCTTCACAGTTTCAATTTCGTTCCTTGTGATTGCTCTGTTCATATTTTCTGTTTCTTCCTGATTCAGTCTTGGATGGTTATACCTTTCTAAGAATCTGTCTGTTTCATCCAGGTTGTCCATTTTATTGGCATACAGTTGCTTGTGGTAGTCTCTTAGGGTGCTTTTTATTTCTGTGATGTCTGTCGTAACTTCTCCTGTTTCATTTCTAATTTTTTTGATTTGAGTCCTCTCCCTCTTTTTCTTGATGAGTCTTGCTAGAGGTTTATCAATTTTATTTATCTTCTCAAAGAACCAGCTTTTAGTTTTATTGATTCTTGCTATTGGTTTCTTTGTTTCTATTTCATTTATTTCTGCTCTGATCTTTATGATTTCTCTCTGTCTACCAATTTTGGCTTTTGTTTGCTCTTCTTTCTCTAGTTTCTTTAGTTGTAAGTTTAGATTGTTTATTTGGGATTTTTCTTGTTTCTTGAGGTAGGATTGTATCACTGTAAACTTCCCTCTTAGAACTGCCTTTGCTTCATCCTATAGGTTTTGAATTGTTGTGTTTTCTTTGTCATTTGTCTCTAGGTATTTTTTGATTTCCTCTTTGATTTCTTCAGTGATCCCTTGGTTATTTAGTAGAGTATTGCTTAACCTCCATGTGTTTGTGTTTTTTACAGTTTTCTTTCCAGTAATTGATTTCTAATCTCATAGCATTGTGGTCGGAAAAGATTTTTGATACTATTTCAATTTTCTTGAATTTACCAAGGCTTGATTTATGACCCAAAATATGATCTATCCTGGAGAATGTGCCATGTGCGCTTGAGAAGAACATGTAATCTGCTGTTTTTGGATGTAATGTCCTATAGATATCTATTAAATCAAGCTGGTTTATTGTGTCATTTAAAGCTTGTGTTTCCTTATTAATTTTCTGTGTGGATGATCTTTCCATTGGTGTAAGTGGGGTGTTAAAGTCCCCCATGATTATTGTGTTACTGTCGATTTCCTCTTTCATAGTTGTTAGCATTTGCCGTATGTATTGTTGAGGTGCTCCTATATTGGGTGCATATATATTCATAATTGTTATCTCTTCTTCTTGGATTGATCCCCTGATCTTTATGTGGTGTCCTTTCTTGTCTCTTGTAACATTTGTTATTTTAAAGTCTATTTTATCTGATATGAGTATTGCTACTCCAGCTTTCTTTTGACTTCCATTTACATGGAATATATTTTTCCATCCCCTCACTTTCAGTCTGTATGTGTCCCTAGGTCTGAAGTGGGTCTCTTGTAGACAGCATATATATGGATCTTGTTCTTGTATCCATTCAGCCAGTCTGTGCCTTTTGTTTGGAGCATTTAATCCATTTACATTCAAGGTAATTATCGAGATGTATGTTCCTATTACCATTTTCTTAATTGTTTTGTTTTTGTTTTTGTAGGTGCTTTTCTTCTCTTATGTTTCCTGCTTAGAGAAGTTCCTTTAGCATTAGTTGTAAGGCTGGTTTGGTGGTGCTGAATTCTCTTAGCTGTTGCTTGTCTGTAAAGCTTTTGAATTCTCCGTCGAATCTGAATGAGATCCTTGCTGGGTAGAGTATTCTTGGTTGTAGGCTCTTCCCTTTCATCGCTTTAAAAATATTGTGCCACTCCCTTCTGACTTGCAGAGTTTCTGCTGAGAAATCAGCTGTTAACCTTATGGGAGTTCCCTTGTATGTTATTTGTCAGTTTTCTCTTGTTGCTTTTAATAACTACTGTAAATAGTTCTGCGATGAACATTGTGGTACTTGTTTCTTTTTGGATTATGGTTTTGTCAGGGTATATGCCCAGTAGTGGGATTGCTGGGTAATATGGTAGTTCTAGTTTTAGTTTTTTAAGGAAGCTCCATATTGTTTTCCATAGCAGCTGCACCAATCTACATTCCAACCAGCAGTGCAGGAGGGTTCCCTTTTCTCCACACTCTCTCCAGCATTTATTGTTTCTAGAGTTTTTGATGATGGCCATTCTGCTTGGTGTGAGGTGATAGCTCATTGTGGCTTTGACTTCCATTTCTCTAATGATTAGTGATGTTGAGCACATTTTCATGTGTTTTTTAGCCATCTGCATGTCTTCTTTGGAGAAATATCTATTTAGGGCTTCCACCCATTGCCTTTTGCATATTGAACTTCATGAGCTGCTTGTATGTTTTGGAGATTAATCTTTTGTCCATTGCTTCATTTAGAAATATTTTCTCCCATTCTGAAGGCTGTCTTCTTGTCTTGTTTATGGTTTCTTTTGCTGTGCAAAAGATCTTAAATTTCCATAGTGGCTGTACCAAGTTACATTCCCACCAGCAGTGCAGGAGAGTTCCCTTTTCTCCACACCCTCTCCAACATTTGTTGCTTCTAGATTTTTTAATGATGGCCATTCTGACCGATGTGAGGTGATACCTCACTGTGGCTTTGACTTGCACTATGGAAAACAGTTTGGAGGTTCCTTAAAAAACTACAAATAGAACTACCATATGATCCAGTAATCCCACTGCTGGGCATATACACAGAGAAAACCATAATTGAAAAAGAAACTTGTACCATAATGTTTATTGCAGAACTATTTACAATAGCCAGGACATGGAAGCAACCTAAATGCCCATCAACAAATGAATGGATAAAGAAGATGTGGCATATATTTACAATGGGATATTACTCAACTATAAAAAGGAATGAAATGGAGCTATATGTAATGAGGTGACTAGACCTAGAGTCTGTCATACACAGTGAAGTAAGCCAGAAAGAGAAAGACAAATATTGTATGCTAACTCACATATACGGAATCTAAAAAAAAAAAAAAAAAAAAATGGCACTGATGAACCCAGTGACAGGACAAGAATAAGGATGCAGATGCAGAGAATGGACTGGAGGACATGGGGTTGGGGGGCGGGTCAAAGGGGAAGCTAGGACTAAGTGAAAGAGTAGCATAGACATATATATACTACTAAGTGTAAAATAGATAGCTATAGGGAAGTTGCTGTATAACAAAGGGAGATCAACTCGATAATGGTTGATGCCTTAGAGAGCTGGGATGGGGAGGGTTGGGGGGAGTCATGGGAGGGAGGGGTTATGGGAATATGGGTATAAATACAGCTGATTCACTTTGGGGTACCTCATAAGCTGGTACAAGAGTGTAAAGCAATTATATTCCAATAAAGAGCCTAAAAAAATAAAAACATAAAGCAGAAAAAAAATGTTTCATTAGGACCCATTTGTTTATTTTTTATTTTATTTCCTTTACTCTAGGAGGTGGATCCAAAAAGATCTTGCTTTAATTTGTCATAGAATGTTCTGCCTATATTTTCCTCTAAGAGTTTTATAGTATCTGACCTTACATTTAGCTCTTTAATCCATTTTGAGTTTATTTTTGTGTATGGTGTTAGGAAGTGTTCTAATGTCATTCTTTTACATGTAGCTTTCCAGTTTTCCCAGCACCACTTATTGAAGAGGCTGTCTTTTCTCCATTGTATATTCTTGCCTCCTTTGTCAAAGATAAGATGCCCATATGTGTGTCGGTTTATCTCTGGGCTCTTTATTCTGTTCCATTTGTCTATATTTCTGTTTTTGTGCCAGTACTATACTGTCTTGGTCACTGTAGCCTTATAGTATAGTTTAAAGTCAAGGAGCTTGATTTCTCCAGCTCCATCTTTCCTTCTCAAGATTGCTTTGGCTATTTGGGGTCTTTTGTGTTTCCATAGAAATCATAAAATTTCTTGTTCTAGTTCTGTGAAAAATGCCATTGGTAATTTGATAGGGATTGCATTGAATTTGTAAATTGCTTTGTTTAGTATAGTCATTTTCACAATGTTGATTCTTCTAATCCAAGAACATTGTATATTTCTCCATCTGTTCATGTCTCTTTGATTTCTTTCATCAGTGTTTTATAGTTTTCTGAATACAAGTCTTTTGTATCCTTAGGTAGGTTTATGCCTAGGTATTTTATTCTTTTCGTTGCAATGGTAATGGGGATTGTTTCCTTAATTTCTCTTTCTGATTTTTCTTTGTTAGTGTATAGAATCTAGAAAAATGGTTCTGATGAACTTAGTGCCAGGGTAGGAATAGAGATGCAGATGTAGAGAATGGACTTGAGGACACCGGGGGGAGCGGAAGCTGGGATGTAGTGAGAGAGTAGCATTGACATATACACACTACCAAATGTAAAATAGATGGCTACTGGGAAGCTACTACAGAGCACGGGGAGAGCAGCTTGATGCTTTGTGAAGACTTAAAGGGGTGGGATAGGGAGCTTGGGAGGGTAGCTCAAGAGGGAGGGGATATGGGGATATATGTATACATGTGGCTCTTTCACTTTGTTGTACAGCAGAAACTGACACAGCACTGTAAAGCAATTAAATGCTAATAAAGATTAAAAAATATTAATTGAACTTGTATGCATGGGTTTATGAGTTTATTTCTGGGCTCTTGATTCTGTTTCATTGGTTTATGCATCTGTTTTTATCCCAGTACCATACTGTTTTGATTACTATAATTTTGTAATGTAGTTTGAAATCAGGAAGTATGATACCTTCATCTTTGTTCTTTTTCAACACTGCTTTGGCTACTTGTAGTCTTTGTGGTTCCACATAAATTTTAGGTTTTTTTTTCTATTTCTATAAAACATGTTATTGGAGTTTTGACAGGGATTGTATTTAATCTGTAGATAGTTTTGGGTAGCATAGACATTATAACATTGTTAATTCTTCTGATCCATGAACACGTGATATCTTTCCATTTCTTAGTGTCTTCTTCAATTTCTTTTATCAGAGTCTTATACTTTTCAGTGTACAAAACTTTCACCTCCTTGATAACTATATTTCTATTTTATTTTTGGTGATGCTATTGTAAAAGAGATTGTTTTCATTGTTTCTTTTTCAGCTCATTTATAGTTATGTATAGAAATACAACTAATTTCTGTATGTTGGTCTTCTTTCTTGCAACTTTACTGAATTTGTTTATTAGTTTTAATAGTTTTTTAGTAGAGTTGTTAGGGTTTTCTATACATAAGGTCATGTCATTTACAAACAGACAATTCTACTTCTTCCTTTTTGATTTGAATACCTTTAAGTTATTATTATTTTTGCCTAATTTCTCTGTCTAGGTACTATACCAGTTCTATATTGAATGAAGTTGTGAGAGTGAACACCCTTGTCTTGTTCCTGGTCTTAGAGGGAAAATTTTCAGCCATTCATTGTTGAGTATGATAGCTGTGGGCTTGTCATGTATGATTTTATTTTGTCAAGGTACATTCCTCTTACACCTACTTTGTTGAGATATTTTATCAAGAAAGTATATTAAATTTTGCCAAATTTTTTAATGTATCTATTAATGTGATCATATAATTTTTATTTTTTATTTTATTAATGTCATGATGAATCCCACTTGATCATGCTATATGATCCATTTAATGTTATGTTGAACTTTGTATTCTAGAATGTTGTTGAGAATTTCTGCATCTATATTAATTAGGAATATTGTCCTGTAGTTCTCTTGTGTCTTTATCTAGCTTAGGTATTAGAGTAATGTCCTTGTGAAATGAATTTAGGAGTCTTTCCTCCTCTACAATTTTTTTGAAGAATTTGAGGAGAGGTGTTGATTTTTCTTAAAATTTTTGCTAGAATTCACCAGTGAAACCATCTAGTCCTGGGCTTTTGGGAGGTTTTTGATTACTAATTCAATACTCTTAACTCATTATTGATCTGTTCAGATTTTCTGTTTCTTCATGATTCATTCTTGGTAGGTTATATGTTCCTAGGACATTATCCATTTTTTTCTAGTTCCAATTTGTTGGCATATAATTGTTCATAGTGGTCTTTTATGATCCTTTGTAGTTCTGCGTTATCTGTTGTAATGTCTCTATTTTCATTTATAATTTTACTTGTTTGGGCCCTCTCTTTTTTCTTGTTTACTCTAGTTAAGGTTTGTCATTTTTGTTTATCCTTTCACAGAATCAAATCTTAGTTTTGTTAATCTTGTCCATTATTTTTCTATCTTCTATTTTATTCATTTCTTCTCTAGTCTTTACTATTTCCTTCCTTCTTCTAACTTTGCTGCTATTTGTTCTTTTCCTAGTTCTATGAGGTGTAATGTTACATTGTGTACTTGAGATATATTTTTTTCATGGTGCTTACATTTATAAACTCTAAACTTTCCTCTTATAACTGGTTTTGCCTTACCCCACAAATTGTGGTATGCTGTATTTCATTTTCATTTGTCTCAGGAAATTTTTTAAATATTCTTTTTCTTTTGTTTTTTGATCCAGTGGCTCTTCAGAAATGTGTTAATTTCCACATATTTGTGAATTTTCCAGCTTTCTTCCTCTTATTGATTTCTAGTTTCATAATATGCTCAGAAAAAGATATTTGATATAATTTTTTTTCTTCTTGAATTTGTTGAGATTTGTTTTGTGGCCAAATATATAATCAATCCTAGAAAGTGTTTCATGTATGCTTGAATAAAATGTGTACATTTTTGTTGTTGGATGGAATGCTCAGTATATGCCTTTTAGGGTCATGTGATCCATAGTGTTGTTCAAATCCGCTGTTTCTTTATTGATTCTCTGTTTGGATTATCCTTCCATTGTTGGGAGTGGGGTGTTAATGTCCCTAACTATTCTGTGAGCAAGGCCACAGGCTGTGTTCAGCAACCAAGCAGAGCTGTATGCTGGGCTCCATCACTGATGATACCAAAGAGTGGGATCTGAAGCTGCTCAGGGTCATTCTTTAGGCTTCCTGGTTATGTAGGGCCACAAGTATGCTCAACAGTTGGGCAGTTGGGTGGGACTGCTACATTGGCTCCCTAGAGGCAGACCATAGGATGGACCCTGTGGCTGTCAGACATCTGTGACTATACTTCCTGGAGGTGCAGAATTGGAGGCTCAACTCAGCACTTGTGTGGGAATGCAAATATGCTCCCCTGCCTAGGCAGGACTTAGGGAATGCTCTATGGGTTCTGGGAATCTGTGGCTTTGCTTCATAGTGTGATGCAACTGGAGGCTATGCTGAGCAGTTGAGTGGGAATGAAAAGTTGCCTCCCTACCTGGGTGAGAGCATAGAATTAGCTCCATGCCAATACATCCCATTGGCTGAGGATTCAAGTCAGGGAGAACTGCCAACTAAGTTTCCTAGCATGATAGGCCCACTGGCTTGACTTTGCAGATGGACAGAACTGCTGGATATGATATCTATCTGGGCACCACTGAAAGCAGGAGTCAAGATCTGAGTGTAAATTGCTGTAAGCACTGCCCATTTTTCCATTTCTATATGATCCTCATGGTCAAGCTTGGTAGGTTTCCCCCGTAACTCTCATGAGGTGAGAACTAAGTGAGCTTCCTGGGAAGTTTTCTACAGTGCTGGGGAAGCTGGATATCCACACTGGGTTCTCTTTTTCCCATTGGAGAAACTATAGGCCAAGGGGAGATTTTTCAGTATAGCACTGTACCATCCTGGAAAAGAGGTTATGCAGTCAGAGTATAGATGTTCCTCTCAACTTTTTAAATGTGGTTTGTCTTGGCCTGTTTTCTAGGGGGGGTGTTCCATCTTCACCCTTGGGTTCTTGGATTTTCACAATAGTGTCCTATCTACAGGTAGTTGCTAGTTGATTTTCTTGTGAGGGGGGCTGAAGTTGGAAATGTCCCATGACACCATCTTGATGACATCATTCCCCATTTCTATGAATTTGACTATTCCTAGATACTTCCTATAACTGGAATCATACAATATATACTTTTGTCTCTTGGTTATTACACTTAGTGTAATGGCCTCAAGATTCATCCATGCTGTAGCATGTATTAGAACTTATTTTCTTTTTAAGAACAAATAATATTACATTGTATGTGTATACCATATTTTATTTATCCATTCACTCATCATTGACATTTTGGTGCTTTCTCCTTTGGCTATTCTGAAAAATGCTACTCTGAACATTGATTTACAAATATTTGTATGAGTCCCTGCTTTCAAATATTTTGGATATTTATCCAGAAGTGGAATTGTGGCATCATATGATAATTCTATTTTTAATTTTTGAGGATCTGTAGTACTGTTTGCCCTAGTACTGCTGTGGGTTTTGCATTCCCACAATCAGTTCTCCACGTATTCCTCACACATTTAGTTTTTGTTAATAGCCATCTTAATGAGCATGAGGTGATATCTCATTGTGGTTTTGATTTGCATTTCACCAATGGTTACTGATGTTGAACATTTTTTCATGTGCATATTGGCCATTTGCATATCTTCTTTAGAGAACTGGTTATTCAAATTCTTGGCCCATTTTTTAATTGGGTTGATTTTGTTGAGTTGTAGGAGTTTAAAAAATATTCTGGATAGTAACTTCTTATCAGGTATATCACTTGTAAATATTTTCTCCCATTCCATGTGTTACCTTTTCACCCTGTTGATCGTATTCTTTCTTGCACAGAAGTTTTTAATTTTCATGTAATAAATTTATCTATATTTTCCTTTTTACCTGTGCTTTTAAAGTCATATCTATTTGTGTCATTGGCAAATCCAGTGTCATGACACTTTCCCCTTAATGTTTTCTTCTAAGAGTTTTATGGTTTTTAGCTCTTATCTTCAGAATATTTTAATACATATTGAGTTAATTTTTGTATTATGGCAAGGGTCAAACTTCATACTTTTCAATGTGGATGTACAGTTTTCCCAACACCATTTGTTAAAAAGATTGCCTTTACCCATTGAATAGTTTGTTATTCTTGTTTGAAATCATTTGATCATATATGTGAGGGTTTATTTTGGGCTTTCTATTCTATTTCATTGTTCTCTATGTCTATATTTATGCCAGCATCACATTGTTTTGGTTATCATAGCTTTGTAGTAAGTTTTGAAATTAAGAAATATAAGACCTCCAAATTTGTTGTTTTCCAAGATTGATTTGGCTATTCAGGGTACCTTGAGATCCTTTTGAATTTTAGAATTAATTTTTCTATTTCTGTAAAGACATTGTTGTAATTTTGATAGGAATTGCAATGAACATGTAGATTCCTTTGGATACTATTGGCATAACAATATTGTCTTCCAATCCATGAACATATGATGTCTCTCCATTTATTTGTGTCTTCTTTAATTTCTATCAACAGTGTTTCACAGTTTTCAGTCTACAGGTCTTTGTCTCCTTGATTAAGGTTATTAATAAATATTTTATTCTTTCAAATGCTATGTAAATGGAGTTGTTTTCTTAATTTCCTTTATCGATCATTCAATGTTAGTGAATAGAAATGCAACTGAATTTTGCATATTGATCTTGTATCTTGTGATTTTGTTGAATTTGTCTATTAATTCTCAAAGGGTTTGTGTGTGTGTGTGTGTGTGTGTGTGTGTGTGTGTGTGTGTGAAATCTATAGGGCTTTGTTTTTTTTTACACATAAGATCATATTTTCTATAAATAGAGACAATTTTACTTCTTCCTTTGGAATTTATATTTGATTTCTTTTTCTTGCCTAAATGCTTGAGGCAGAACTTTCAGTACTATATCAAATAGGAATGACAAAAGCTGGCATCCTTTTCTTGGTATTAGAGAAAAACCTTGGTCTGTCTCCATTGAGTAAAGAAGGAAATAAAAGGAAACAGTGGTTGTGAAAGGTGGTTACAAAGGGTGCTAAATTTGGTTAAATGCTTTTCTTTGCATCAATTTAGATGACAATTTATGGCTTTCTTTTCCTCATTCTGCTTATGTAGTGGATTGCATTGATTGATGATAATTTTCCCTTAAATGTTTGGTAGAATTCACCAGTAAGCCTACTTGATTTGGGATTTTTTTTGTTGGGAGGTTTTTAATTATGATTCAATTTCTTTCTGTTTCTTCATAAGGTAATCTTTATAGATTATGTGTTTCTAGGAATTTTTCCATTTTTCTTGGTTATCCAATTTGGGGTCATATGCTTGTCCATTGTACTCTATTATAATCCTTTGTGTTTCTATAAAATCTGTAGTAATGTACCCCTTTTTCATTTCTAAATTTATTTACATATACTCTTTTTTTGTTAGCAAATATAGCTTAAAGTTTATCAATTTTGTTGATCTTTTCAAAGAACCAACTCTTGTTTTTATTGATTTTTCTCTATTTTTAAAAATTCTCTATTTTGTTTATGTCTGCTTTCATTGCTATATTTCCTTCCTTCTGCTAACTTTGTTGTTAGTTTATTCTTTATCTAGCTCCTTAAGGTGTAAAATGAGTTTGTTGATTAGAAATCTTCTTTCTTTTTTAATATAAGCATTTGTGCTATACATTTCCCTCTTATCCTTGCTTTCACTGCATCTCATAAGTTCTGGTGTGTTGTGTTTTCATTTTATTTGTCTCAAAACATTTTCTAATTTCCCTTGTGATTTTTCTTTGATTCATTTGTTGTTAAGAGTGTGTTGTTTAATTTCTGTATATTTGTGCATTTTTCTGCTTTCCTTCTTTTATTGATTTTTAATTTCATTCCATTGTGATCTGAAATGATAGTTTGCCTGTTTTCAATCAGTCTTTTACATTTATTGAGACTTATTTTGTGACCCAACACCTGGAGAATGTTCCATATGCACTTTAGAGTGGAAGTTGGGTGAAACATTCTGTATATGTGTTTTAGGACCTATTGGTCTATATTATTGTTCACACCCTGTCTTTTGTTAATTACCTTCTCTCCCATTGTTTTATGCATTATGGAAAGTGGAATACCAAAATTTCCTACTATTGTTATGGAGCTGTCTATTTCTCCCTTTAATTCTGTCAATGTTAGATTTGCATATTTTGGAGCTCTGATGTTTGGGACATATATGTTTATAATTATCTTCATTGTGAATCTACCCTTTTTTCATTATACAGTATCCTTCTTATATATCCTTGCTATCTCTTGTAACAGTTTTTGACTTAAAGTCTAATTTTTTTCTGATATTGGTATAGCTATCTGTGCTCTCTTTTGGAAAATCTTTTCCCATCCTTTCAAATTTAACCTATGTGTGACCTTATCTCTAAAGTGAGTCTTTTATAGACACCATACAATTGTGTCCTGTTTTCTGTCTATTTTGCTAATCTATGTTTTTAGATTGCAGAGTTTAATCCATTTACATTTTAAGTAATTATTTGCAAGACAGAACTTACTACTGTCACTTTCTTATTTGTTTTCTGTGTGTCTTATAGCTTTTTGTCCTTCATTTTCTCTCTACTGTCTTCCTTTTTTAAAGATGATTTTTTCATAGTACCACATTTTGATTTCCTCATTTCCAGTTGTGAATATTTTATATTTTCTTTATGATTACCATGGGAATTATGTATAACTTCCTAAAGGTATAACAATCTATTTAAAATTTATAACAACTTAACTTCAATGACATACAAAACTCTACTCCCTTACAGCTCCATCCCATCACTTTATGTTTTTAATGTCATAAATTATCTCTTTATATGTTGTACCCATTAACATAGATTTATTATTAGTTTTTGTACTTTTGTCTTTCAAATCCTGTAAAAGACTAAAAAGTGGAGTTAAGAACCAACATTACAATAATATTGGCTTTTATATTTTTCCATATCTTTATCTTTACTGGAGAACTTTATATTTTCATATGGCTTTGAGTTACTGTTTAATGTCTGTTCATTTCAACTTGAAGGTCTGCCTTTAGGATTTCTTGTGCACTGATCAAGTGCTAATAAATTCACTCAGCATTTGGTCATCTGGGAATGTTTTAATTTCTCCTTCATTTTTGAAAGGCAGTTTTGATGGATACAGAATTTCTTTGTTGAAAGTTGCATGTATTTTGGCATTTTCCCACTGCTTTCTGACCTAGGAGGTTTCTGCTGAGAATCTGCTGATAATCCTACTGAGGATCTCTCATAAAAGACAAATTGCTTTTCTTTTGCTATTTTCAAGAGTCTCTCTTTGTCTTTGACTTTTGACAATTTTATTATAATTTGTCTCAGTGTGGGTCTCTTTGGATTGATATTACTTAGAATTTGTTATTCTTCTTGTATTTATATATACATGTATTTCCTCAAATTTGGGAATTTTTGGTCATTATTAATTCAAATAACCTTTCTGCTCCTTTCTCTTTCTCTCTTCTACTTCTGGGACTCCTCTAATACCCACATTGATCTGCTTAATCGTATTCCATAAGGAGGCTTAGGCTCTTTTCACTATTCTTTAATCTTTTTTCTTTTTATTCCTCACACATGATAACCAAAATGACCTCTTTTCAAGTTCCTTAATTCTTCATCTTACCTGTTTGATTCAGCTATTGAAGCTCTTTAATGAAACTTTCAATTCTATAATTGTATTTTTAGGCTTCAGAATTTCTTTTGTGTGTGTGTGTGTGTGTGTGTGTGTGATTTTGATCTCTTTGTTGATATTCTTATTTTGTTCATATGCCGTTTCTTCTGATTTCCTTTTGTTCTTTGTCCATATTCTACTTCAGTTCTTTGAGAATTTTAAGGCAGTAGTTTTAAAGTCTTTGTCTAGTAAGTCTAAAGCCTGAATTTCTTTAGGGTCCATTTCTGGAGGTTTATTTTATTTCTCTGAATGGGCCACATTTACCTATTTGTTTGTATGCTTTGTGAACTATTTTTGAAAATTGGGCATTTGAAAAAAAACAAAAACAAAAACAGCCAACTTTCCCAGTCTTTGCCAACTGATTCTGTGCAGGGGAAGACTTCACTATCAGCCTCAAAAAGTTGTAAGTCTTCTTAGGCCTTTTATGGGCATGTATCTTTTCTGGGACTGCACATGTGCTTTTTCACCTGCTTTTCCCATATACATGACTGCTTTTAAATGTCTTAATGTCTCTCAGAGTCTCACTTCTATTTCTTCCCACAGCATTAGGTGTTCTGTTGTGTTCCTCTGTCTGTAATCTATGGTCTCCCTGCAGTTTTCAAGTGTTGTGGCACCTGATATACAAACATTGCCACTGTAGAGGAAGAAAAGCTTTTCTTTCTACTCTATTAGGTCCTGTGTCTAAAAGTTAAACTGACATAAGACAGATTTACAGGACAAAAAGCAATTTAAATTATTTATGTATGAACAGAAATCTCACCAAATATGAGACTCAAAGAGGCAGCCAGATGACTGAGGTCTATATACCATCCTGAGATAAGAAAAAAGTAGGGGTTTGGGACTTCTAGTGTGGGGAAGGCACATTTTAGGAAGATAAGGAAAGAAAATGTATGTCAAATCAATGTTGTTTTATTATGCGGATAAGATTCAGGAAAGAAGTTATCTCTGGAAATAGCTTCCTGGTATAGATATCTTTTCTAATGTAAATTTCTTTTATAAATGTAGATTTCCTTTACAAACAGGAAAATTTAGACTTTATCTTAGACAGGTGAGGTGGAGGTGAAGAGCTTTTCCTGAGTCTTCTGGTTCTCTATTGCCTTCAGCTCAAAATAATTCATATGCCAAAGTGGTATATTTGGGGGTGGTATACTCTGAACGCCTTCATCATTATTCCTATGTGATGAGTCAGGCAAGACAGAATCTTTATCCTTTGGACCAGCTGCCAGACAATCTAGAATGTTGCAAATAATTTCCACTTTTTTTTCTTTTGACCCAAGGGAGGTACTAGGAATTGAGTGCCTTCCTCTGGACCACACTGTGCCTTCCTCTGACCCCAGACTGGATCGGGGTGAGCAAAAACACCACATAATTTCCTACTGCTTTGAGTGTGTTTTTTTCTTGTTTGGGCATTCACTTGGTTGCTGCATAATCTTGACTGGTTTTTAGAGCTCCCACAGAACTACTTTGCTCATTCTGTTGTCATTTACTTGATGTTTCCATGGGGAACAAGGGTCTGGAGCTTCCCAGATTGCCATCTTGCCCACATTTTTTGACTCCTGTATATTCTTAATTGGTTTAGAACTTGAGTAGGGAGGGCATGGCATTTATGTACTTCACCCTCAAATTTTTTAAACCAACATACTGGGATGGTGATGAATGAGGCATTCGTGGTGCCCATATTCATTTATCTTACACGCAAAAGGGGAAGACAAAATAAATAAGTATATAAACAACTAATAAGTACACAAATAGAAAATGAAAATTAATCACTATCTAGACTCTAAAGGAAGCAGAATCTAGGGACTGGGTTATGGGACTTGTATTAGTTTGCTGGAGTTGCCACAACAAAGTACCACATACTGAGGGGCTTAAAGAAACAGAAATTTGTTGTCTTACAGTTCTAGAGACTGGAAGACTAGAAGCTACAATTCACAGTTCTAGAGGCTTTAAGCCTCTTGATGTTTAGAGGCCTAAAGTTGTTCTCAAGGCCAGATTCCCTCTGAAACCCAGGGAGAATCTTTCCACGACTCTTTTAGCATCTGGTGTTTTCTGGTAATCCTTGGCTTTCCTTGACTTGGAGAAACATCACTCCAATCTCTGCCTCCATCATCACATGGCTGTCTTCTCCCTGTATATCTCTTCTCCTCTCCTTAGAAGGATACCAACCATATTAAAATAAGGGCCACTCTACTCTAGTATGTCCTCATTTTAACTTAACCAGTTGTTTCGGCAACAAACCTATTTCCAAATAAAGTCACATTTTGAGTTACTAGTAATTAGTACTTCACATATCTTGGGGTGGGAGCACAATTCAACCCACAGCAGGAGGTGATGCAAGTTTAAACAGGGCAGTCAAGGAAGACCTCTCTCCAGACAATGCATTTAGGACTAGATGTGAGGCAAAGAATGTAGTGAGATGACCATGGTAAAATAAGCTCACAGAGCTGAAGTGCAGAGCACGTGCAGGAGCCTTGATGGGAGGAAAGCCTTGGTGCATTTGGGAAATGGAAAGAAGATCAGTTTGGCTGGCACTTGAGAGCAGTGGGATGTAGGGCACGAAATGAAATTGGAGATGATGCAGCAAGGCACTGGGTCATGAGAACCTTATGAGCCAACATAAATGTTGGGCTTCATTCTAAAAGCTCTGGGATGCCCGCCAGACTGTATCTGCTCCACTCTTCCTGGCTGTTTGGGGAACAAACCGAAGATCACAAGCATAGATGAGGGGAGACAGCTTAGAAGCTCAGACTCATTCAATGATACCTTCAGTCTTTTTGATTCTACATGGGGGACAATAGTGAGAGACAATACTTGTTTCTGCTACATACTATACAGATAGAAAAGGGAGAAATGATGATGTGGAAGAAACAGATTTCTAGAAGGAAGGTGATCCTGAGCACAGTGGAAAAACTGGCCTGCTAAGGAGGAGAAGTGTCTGGAAAGGGGAGGCTTGAAACCAATATTCCATTGTCCTGTAATGTGTCATGATGCCAGGGAGCAGGATATGGCCACCAGTGGGAATGGCTGGGATGTGGTGGAGGAAAAAGTCACTGGAAACAAGGAGACCAAGCAAAGAAGAGAGCAGAGAGTGGGATGAATCTTTTAGGTGGCACCGGATCCAGGTAGAGAGAAAGACCACCAGACCAAAAGCACAACAAGATGAAGGGAAGAGGGTGGTACAGTGTAAAAGAAGCCAAGATTTTGCAGCCACATAGGAAGATATGGCTCAGAAAATACAATGCATTGAGATCAAGGAGATAATGGAGCAGAGAGAAAAAGCAGTCTCTGTTTGAGGTGCTCCAGGAAAGGTGGGGACTGGAAAACCATCAGCTTTCAATTGGGGCAAAAGGATGGCAGACACTTCCACAAAACAGTGTAGGATTTAGAGGAACTTGATGAATAAGGCACAAATGTTTCACCAACTAGAATGGAAGCTTAGGGGAGGAGGGAAGGTTAAGGTTTTGATGGGCTGGATCTGGGGAGAGTACGAGTGCACGGGGCTGCATTTTATGGTTAGAATCATCTGCGTGTGTTCACTAATATTTTAGTAAACCAAGAGAACTAGGTCAGCCTTAGATAAGGCAGGGTTGAGAAACTCTCTGAGATTACAGAAAACAGATGTCAGCTTTAGTATCTGTGTGGCCAGGGTAAGCTGAAAAGATTAATAACAGATAGCGAGCACTGTGCCTCGTCCTTATTGGGCTACACATGGTATGGAGGGAGGCATGGAAGGAGAGAGGAAAAACCTCCTTAGACTTAAAAGCATCTGGTACAATTGTACAGAGCCTGAAGGGATGATTAAAAATACAGAAGCAGAATTAAAACCAGTGGAATAATATAGAACCTTTATTCTCTGTAAAAAGGCCTGCCTCTGAAATTCTTTATCTGTGAGAAATTGATGCCATTCTCTATAAATCATCCTTGGCTTCTAAAGAGCGTTCTGCAACCCACCACCATGATCACCACTCAGGACTGAAGCCTCTTTGCCCCAGTGGCTGGAGTGTTGCTGTTAAGGGCTGTCAGCTGATTTCCTTCCTGGGACTTGCTCTCGAAAGGGCCTAGAGGGAGGATGGCATGCCAACAATGACTAATCCAGGGGTGGCTCTCAATGTGGGATGCCTTGGAAGGGCCAACCCAAACTCAGAGGTCTTATTTGGGGGCCAGGGAACTCATGGACAAAAATCAAAGAAAATTTTATTTTCCTTTTCCCGTATGTCCATAGGGTTGGGCTTCTTTTCTCCAAGTAGACGTGAAAAGCTTTTTGCATTTCAGGGCTGAGATCTTAGTTTGGAGGGTCTGGCCTGTTCAGGGGCTGGGCTGGAGTGACTCCATGAGGGAGAAGATAGGGGTAGGAGTTTGAGCTGAAGAAAGCCAGCTCTGAAGGTGGATACCCTGACTGCTGACAAGATTGCTGGAAAATGAGGTGTCTTCTGGGCAGTGGAGTCCTGCACCCCACCCTTACACAGTAGAACTTTAGAAGGGATGATGACTAAAGTGCTGGGGGAATCTGAAGGGCCAGAAACATCTGGGGAGGGGGTACACTGCTCCCCTGAGCACATTCTATAAAGATGATACCCTTTCAACAATTTTTAAAGAGATGTGTTGACACGGCATTTGTTAAAATATAATTAAAAAAGCAAACTTTAGTGCAATGGGTTTCAAGCTCCGTTATGCATCATTACAGTCACTTGATCACCTGGATTTTTTGCTAAAACACAGTTGGTTGGGTCCCACCTTCAGACTGGAACCTGATTTACGGTAACAGAAAATCCAGGATGGGGCTACAACATCCATTTCTACAGACGTCCCAGATGATGCTGATACCGCTGGTGCCCAGAACCACTGTCACAGAGAAAACAGGATGAACGTGAGACCACGAGACACATAAAGAACATGGCCCCCAAAAGTGTGTCTTTTCATTATTTGTTTGTCTCCCCCCTTATCCCTCAGCTGGTGACCCCATTGTTAGAATGTGACTCTACTTCTCCCTTGATGGTGTCTGGCACTCTGTGGAACTGTAGACCTGGTCCTAAATGGAGCTGCCAGCCCTCACCTGGACCATGCCGGCCCCAGAGGAAGGGCATATTTGATGTGCTTGGTTGTGCAGTTTGCACGATGTACAAAGGGGACCAGCAGAGGGTGAGCATGGGGCTGGGGTTCAGTGCACCTGGGGACTTAAGAGTGGGCTGCGCCTCCCCCAGGCTTGTTCTCTGCAGAAAGGATCCTCTGTCTCTCAAGGCATGTGCTGCCTTAGGAGTGAGGGGGAGAGTGATTATGTCCACCCAGAGTGCAGTCCTTTTTCTAAGTTGCATAGAGGCCAAGTGTACCTGCGCAGAGTCCTACGTCAAAGGGAGAAGTGGGAACGCAGTTGGAGAGGTTCTTTTTATAGCCCCTCAAAAGGTCCTGAGGCACATGCGTGACTCTGTGGAGGAACAGGAGGCTTCCTCAGAATGAAGGACACTGGATTGGCCGAGCCAGCTGCAGTGTGCTTTAGAAAATAGAGGAATGTTACGCTTCTTTGTGCCTGAGCACATCACCACTTGTTAGTCTCTGCGTTTCCTGAGTGGCTGAGCTCAGTGGGTCCCAGCTGCAAGCAGCCTCAGCGTGACCAGGGAACTTGTTAGAATCACACATTTTGGGACTCGCCCCAGCTGTGCAGAATCAGGAAACCTGGGGGCAGGGGTGGCGGGGCGGTGGGGTGGGGTGGCTCAGCTGGCTGTTTAACAAGCTCCCTCCCCTCAGGTGATTCTGATGTATGTGAGAGTTTGAGAGACACTGGCCTAGAGCATCCCACCTCCAGCAGGCCTAGAAATCTTCTGGGGGATCTTATTACATCAGATCCTGAGACTGTAGACCTGGGAGCAATCTGTTCCTTCTGGCTGATGAAAAGTCAGGGCTTGTGGAGAGCCACAAGAGACACCAGGCTATCATGTGAAGTGTGTTGTTCCTTGTTTAAATGGGCCTTCTGGGACCCCTGCTTCACATTCTTAGAACAAATAATGAATATATGTGGCAAAATGCAGAATTCCACTGCAGTGCAGTGTGGAGTTTGTAGAATCAAACTGGCTTCCTTCACCACCTCCAGATTCTTGTTCCCTATTAGTTTGGTGCCAGAATTGGCTTTTTGCCTTCCATATTTTGACCTCTTTAAGTCTTTCACCATTCTCTATTCAGCCCTCAACTTCCATCTTACCATTTCACCTGATAACCTACATTTTGGGGTTGTCATGGAAAACACCTCGATTTGATGATTCTTTTAGATTCCATAAATGCAGGCAGACACTGAGGGGCTGTGTCTCTGAGCCCTCCTCCAGGACAGCTTTCATAATGGCCATCCACTCCTTTGTAATAGAGAGGAGGCTGGGAAAAGAGTGATACCCTGTTTTCCGGAATCATTAAAATAGGAGTAGATTTGCTAATGGTAGCCTTAAATGACAAAAAATGGTGTTTTATTCATATTCCAATGGCCATAGCTTCAAGGTCAGAATTAGGGTGCACTAGTGAGCAAAATAAATTTTCTTGATTACATTTATCATACTAAAGTAAGATTAAAACACACACACACACTTTCCTGTGAATAGCAGGGCAGAAATCTACTTTGGAAATGAACATCAAAGGACAAAGTGAACTGAAATTGTAAATTTGAAACAGTGTTAGAACTGATAAATGGGATTCTTTAAGGTAAATCAAATTTAAAGAAGAAAATATTGCCCAATTCTTTTACAAAATTTGGTATTAAAAGAGACTGTTATAACAGGGAGAAGAGATCTTCCTCAAATGTCGTTTAAGTTTAATACGGATCAACGTTACAGGAAAGCATTGTTTTTAAGTGTCGGCACAGAATTGTTAGCCATAAACTGAATTCTTGCTGATTCACCTGTTTTCCATCAATGCATCTTTGACAACATGGTTTATCAATGTCAGAAAATATACCCGGTTATTGCCCTGAAATACTAATGTGAAACTACTCGGTGTAAAGGCAATTTTAGCCCCACACTGCTCATGGTGGTTTTGTTACAGGAGCCTTTTAAATTAGAATGTATTAATCTTCAATCTGGGGTTGGCTGTCCGTCATGGCCCGATTTCATCTGCCTTATAAATGAGGTTTTTAATTTAGTATCTGGACACTGAAAGAAAGCCTTACGCGCTTAGTAGTAATCATAGCTGGTAACGTGAACAATCTAAAACAAAAGAATCTGGGGCACTTTCAGTAAAATTATTTTAATTCATTGAATTCGCTGAGAATTCCAGTCCTGACCATTTATTCCAGGAGCATGCAGTAGGTGGCACCTAAAAGCTCTTTGGAGTCGGGCAGGCGCCATTTACGCCTGAGCATCGCCGCTGCTGCAGCAGCTGGCACCGCTGAGAAGTCAGAGGTTGAAGGGTGGAGGAGGAGAGGGGGCTGGAGGAAGGTAGCGCGGCCGTGACAGCCGCGGGCCCGCCCGGGCTGGGCGGCTCAGGTGCGCGGGGGGCGCGGGGAGCACGCGCCGGGGCGCAGGTGCGCGGGGGCGCGGGGCGCACAGGCGGGCGAGCAGCTGACAGCATCGTCACGGCGGCGCAGGGGAGCGCGCGCCCCGCCTGCCTGCGGGAGGAGCCCGCATCCGCACAGCCTGAGCTGCCCTGTCCTATGCGAGGCGAGCTCGGAAGAAGCACTGAGCAGAGTTGTCTTCAACCTCAGGTAACCGATTTCTCTTCCTTGGCTGTGGCTTCGCTGCTTCTGCGCTGGGGCACCGACGGCTTGGGCATTCTTGTTTGCCAGCCCATAAAAAGGAATTGCCGCTATCTGGGAGAGCGAGTCAGCAATATAAAGACTGGAGTTGGCGAGGCGGAAAAAAGCTGCATTTCTGTATCCTTGTCAGGGCGGGTGAGCATCTTGATACACTTTTCTAAAACATGTCCTTAAAAACAAATAAACAAAAAAAAAAACAAACTGTATCTTATACGTTATTTGGGATTCCTTCCAAAGCAAGAATTCATGTTTTAGAAAATTCTAAGATGCAGGTGTTTCGATTAATGTAGAAGTTGATTAAATGGATTTACGAAAGTCCTGAAAAGATATGGTCCAAAGTGAGAGAAACGCGAGGCACGTTAGAGGCTGCTGTTTTGTGTCAGCGTGTTTTCTTACTAGACGGGAGCCCTTCGCGGGCTTGGCTGAGACTTGGCTAAATGTTTTAATTATCCTTTTAAAGAATGTGTTTCATGATGTCTACATGTGTTTCTTCCTGTTTGGTTGCTGTAAGAACAAAAGATGGGAAAGGCGCCGCATCCAATCTTTAGTTGTAAGATTGTGGTTCCCGTAAAATGACACTGACTGCTGACAGCTCCCAGGCTCGCCTGCAAAGCACTGCTGGCTTCTCGCCATGTGGGAACCTGCCTGAGTTTTCGGTCCTGAGAAATGCTGTTTTTCCCCTTTAAAACTCCAACTCACGTTCTATGGGGGTTCGGGAGACTTTTAAACTAGAAGCTCTGTGAATCATGTTACATCCATTGAATAGTGATGTACACTGTTGTGGTGGCATTCAGTGTCTTCCCACTGTGCAGGGACACAGCTTGCCTGCCTTAGGAATCTATTCTATATATTTGTCCACGTTGTATTTTTGAAGGGCCCCCTTCCATGTGAGAAGCCAGTCTTAGCATAGCGGACCTTTTCTGCTTTGAACTAAAAACTTAAAAAAAGATTCTTTTTAAGGAAAATTTTCTGGGTAGAAGGCTGGAGCATTTTACATCCCAAATCGGTCCAAATGCACTTCTTTCCCGGTGGCATTTGGATTCGAAGAGGTGGAGTGGGAGGGAGAGAATAGGGGAGGATAAAATTAGAATAAATTTAACAAATTTGTGGGGGATAATACTATTTTTTTTTTTTTTTTGGTTTTTGCCTGAAATTGTCAACAATTCTGTCTCTGGAAATGCAGGAGATCCTGTGGGCTGAGGTACAGGAAAATCCGTAGTTCATTTCATAGAAACAGAAGACACAAAGCAGGGAAGCATTTTCATCCCATTTAACACATGGCATTTCATTTGGTAATAGGGACGGTGGTGCCCGGTGAGCACAGGAAGGGAGGGGAGAGAAGGGTGACTGTCTCTACCATCGCACAGAACTGCTGCTCAGTTATCTCTGCAGATGGCAAATATATGTGCACGGTTATTGCAGAAACCTCCAGAATCTGCTCTTGTTACAGCTTTAATAGAGTTGTTCCAAAGAAGAGACTCAGAAAACACCCGAATTGAATTCCAAGTTGTGGAAGTCCCTTTCCAGCTTGCTGCTAGCAAGCTAGCATTCTCAGCACTCAGCAACCCCATCTTACCATGAGAAGAACAGAGAAGACCTTATTTATTTCATGCTGTGCATCTCCTAGAAACCACACCTGATCTTATTAGAAATGTATTATTTCAGGAGTAAATTCTGTCTCTACCCTGATACTGGCATATCTTACTGAAAAATTAAAACCTTTGAAAAATAACAGGGTTATTTTTGTTAAAAAGAGGGTAGCTGTGATAATAAAAACATATGTTCATTTTTCTAATTTGTGGCCATAGTTGGTATATATTAGTATCTTAGAAATTAACCTATTAATTTAGACAAAATCATTATTTTCCCCCCAAGATAAAGGCAGTCAATTTTTGCACTAGAGAATTGCTTTGTTACAAAGAGGAACATTTGGTTGTCTGGGTGAGGAGGTTGTCTGCCAGCTGTTTTAAGTTAAAATGGGCTCAGTGCTGACCTGTAACTTTCAGTTCAGATGACCATGGTGCCCCATTCCCACTTATGTGGTAGATTGAATCTGTCTTCTCTATCTGTCCATCATCTATTTATCATCCAGCTATCAGTCAACTATCTACTTGGTATGGGTATTTATAACGGACAGATGTGTCATTAAAGGCAGAATTGATTTCTAGGACACTAATTGGTTTTGGTTATGATTTTTCTAGGAACAAAGCTGCTCTTAAAAGGGGAGGTGATGATTGTCATGTTGTGACAATTGCTAATGTTCTTTTACAAGTAAAATTTACACATGCACGCACATTGAAGGATTAACATAAAATTTGATTTCCAATTATGTTTTAGTTTTTATTTTTATTATGTGGCTTGCAAGTCTGACTTCCTTGACCAGGTAAGTATTTTTTAAAGTACTCGAAACAAATGCCATCTCATCCTCTCCTTTTCTCTTGTCACTGGCCAATTCAAGGAAGGAAGATTGCTTGTAGTTCTCTCCTTAGTGCAGTTAAGTGTTTTCCCAGGAATCAGTACTATCCAATAGAAGTAAAGTGTGTGGACCACAGATATAATTTAACATATCCTGGTAGTCACCTTAGAAAAGTAAAAATAACAGGTGAAATTAATTTTAATAATATCTTTAACACAGTATATAAAAATGACCATTTAAAGATGTAGTCAATACAAAATACTAATAAGATATTTTAAATTTTTTTATGCTAAGTTTTACACTTAGCATACATGTTTACATTTACATGTTTCCAGTGGTCAATAGTGGCTTGAGGCTGTCGTATTGGCCAGCACAGCTATAGCATGTTAACCTCTTTGACAAAGCAATTTAAAAGCTGAAATATTAGGAGCCATTAAGCTGATTAAACTATCAAAAATAAATATACAAATGATCTTGAATTGCTGTAAAACCTGTGTCCTCCCCTTCCCTGCCATTAACCAGTTGTGCAGTCTTGAACTTATTTTTACTACTTTATCAGCAAAAAAAAGAGGATTGGGTCAAATACTTCCCTGGTTTTATGAAGAAACCAGTAGATGCGGATTCAACCCACAATGCAGCCTAGAAATCTACTGTAGCAGAAACAAAGGGATCAGCCCTGGTGCTGGGCGTTGCCATTTTGCACCAAGGTTGCTTCTGTCCAATCCCTGATGACAGATGCCAGTACCTGAGGCCCCATGTCTCGCTAGAGATCATTCAGGTTTCCTATTTAAATTACTTTACTGGGCATGTAGCAGCAAACCCATTGTAAAATCAATAGATAACTAGTGAGCTAGTATTTAGAATTTTTATATTATCCTTCACTGGCATGCGTATCTTCAGTGTTCGTATCCCTCTATTTCAACACCATTGAATAAAGTTTGGTGCAATGTGATGTTTTATAATTGACTGATCCATGAGTAGTGACTTCTTGAAACATAGAAATGACTGACCCTGTGAAAGGCTGTCAGTTTCTTCACCCAGTCTTTTGATAGCTTCTGTGATCAGTGAGTGCTGGCGGGACGGGTACCATTTGCTTCGCATGGCTCTCTGTCCCGGAAATCATGATACGACATTTAAAGAGAGCTGTGTTTTGTATAAAAGGAGTTTATGCACGATTTTTCTAAAACTAATTAATGTCTGGAAGGTGGTTGTTTTTCTGAGAAAATAAGCGGACAGAGGAACTTTCCATCAGGCCTCCCTACAGTAATCTGTCTCTCTCTGTGTGTGTCTCTCTCTGTCACCGGCTGTCTCTCTCTTTTACTCTCTCCCTCTTCCTTGCCTCCATTCCCTTTAACTTCTGAAGCTGAGCTCCACAGGGGTCCGGATACTCATCAGCATTCAGGCAGAGACGCTTTTGCCAGGTAGACTTTCCTTCCTATGTTCTCTTTACACTCAGGTTGTTTTATTGGAGCACCTCTATGACTTCTGAATTTGGAGTTTATCTCCAGATGATACTAAGCAAAGAGGAAAAGTAATCAGTATCCAGGTCTCTGCATCCAGAGCAAAGCCAGGACTTCTCTCAGGTCTCTGTCCCACTAAAAATCCAGCTCAAAGGCATTTTCCTTTTGGTGTAAACTTGAACGCATCTCCCCAGCCCCACCGCTCAGCTGCCACCCCCACCCCCATTACACATACACCCATAAGAACAGTGAGTTATCTCATTGCCTTCTTGAAATAATCCCCTGAGATTTAAAGAAAGGCGTCTGTGGAACAGTCTCAGACAGTTAAGGATTGTGCTTCTCTTCTGAGGCCTCTTTGGATTTTGTTGGGTTCTTGACCACAGAGTGATGGGAGGGTACCACAAAATGTAAAACTGGCCTTACTGTTTTTGTAAGGTGTATGTAAGTGTACATCTATGTAAGGTCTGTGCGAGCTCCATGCGAGTAAAAAAAAAAAGCGTCTGGAAATGTTGAATGATAGAAATGACTGGGTGACCTAGATTCTGCAAAGAACCTAAATTTGCAGGATATCGTGACAACTATGTGTTTATATATTTTTGATTATTCCAAGTAGATTTACAGATAACACTCTGTGCCCCTCTTCTTTGTTTTTCCCTTCTTTTAAATGTTAATTTAAATTCCTCTAAATATACCATCCATTTCAAGATGCAGAAATAAATCAGGTTGTTGGAGCACCTATTTAAACATAAAGAATGAAAATGTAAATATAGAGAATGTTTAATGATCTCGGAGTAGGGAAGAACTTTTTAAGGATGATGTCAAACTGGGATCCTAAAGAGGAAAAGCTTGTTAAATTTGGCTTCACAGAAATTTTAAATTACTGTCCAGGAAAAAGAAACAATATCAAAGGACAAATGGCAGCTGGGAATTAAGATGAGGTCTAATTTCCTTAATACAGTAGGTCTCAAATTTTGAACATTCAGATCACCTGATGGGGTGGTTAAACCTGAGATTGCTGGGTTCAACCCTAGAGGCTCTGATTCAGTGGGACCAGAACAGCTGGAGCGTGATCCTGGGTAAGGGGGATAGTTCTGGTCTGCTGACCACAGCTTGAGAATGACCTCCTTGAAATGGTAAATACCATCCTTGCGAACTAAGAGAAAACCGAGCAGAGCACAGGACCATGCAGGTGTCAAAGACACAAATTACTTTTAACATATGAAGAAATGCTCGATATCACACAAATCAAATAAATACAATTAAACAGTCGTGAGAAACAGCCTTCTTGTTACATTGGGGAGGATCCAAGAATTGATAGCAGTACATCCCCTCTGGGATATGCTGTGTGCGAGGAACCAGCACTGTCACACACCATTAGGGCAAATTGTGGTAATTTGGAGGGCGTTTGGCAATCTCTACCAAATTTAAAACGCACGTATGCTTTGATCCAGTTCCATTTATAGGAGGTTAGTCCACATGTAGACTCAGATGTAATGAGATAATTATAAGGCTGTTCATTGAGCAAAAAAAGCTGTTAGTGAGAAATTGGTTGATACCTGATGTACCATCTTGGGATTTCTATGCAGCTGATAAAAAGCACAGTATGGCTCGGTGTGTAGTAATGTGGACGGACCTACGCCAACGATGGATACTGCTCTCCCATCTGCATGTGCATGTTTCTCTCCCTAATGTGCTGTCAACTGATATCTATCCCTCTTGCCCACATACCAGTTTGTTAACACCTGATACCACTAAACGCGTGACACATACTAAATGTTTCAGTACAAACCCTCCTTTTCCATTTGCTTTGTGTGCTTGACTATTTCTGGTGATTGAAACAGAGATCATGCTGAGTAAGATGCCCCTGTGAGTTAATGTGCAAGAGCAGCCCAATCAAGTTAATACACTGGAAATGGATAAGACTTGTCTCTCTCTCTCTCTATATATGGCATTTCCAAACATGATACAGTGTTGGTGGTTTTTTTTTTTTTTTTTGCACTGATAATTGTTTTGTACTATTTTCATTCTTACAAGGACATTCTGAGAATTTTCGCTCATGCAATTACCCTGCTCTATCCTTTAGGACAACTCCAGGTTCCATTGAAGCTCTTCTGCTTCCATTATGGAAACATAAGCCAGGTTTGGGGCACTGGGATCTTGCTCTACAACCCTGAGATGACCAATGTGACCCAGACCTTAACTGTAGGGTTTTTACTAATTAGGAACTGTGAGTCTTTAACTCAGCATTAAGAGTCAAAGGTGAGACCTAAACATTTTTGTATCATCTCATTGCCTTTTCCTAAGATCTGCGAAGACCAGCAAAATCAGAGTTCCTCCTCTGACAACAGTCTCCTGTGGCCTGGCCTTTCATTGGTCAGCCTTATCAGGACACTCTTGCCCCTGGCATTGGGGCTAAGTTAAAATACTGATTCAAATATCCATGACGTAATTATAATTCATGTTTTCCTACGAGCAGGGGTTATATTAACCACCTGGTGTGGTTGCTCAGAGTTCAGCTTTTGATGTAGACCTTTTATAAGGCATCTCTAAACCTTTTTTGATGAATCAGAAAACATACACAGTCATCCATTATTCGCTGCCTGACATCATTATTACATTTTAAAAAATAAATATGAGATATTCTGAAAATTGCTTGGCAATATTACATGTTAGTATAAAAAAACCTCCTCCAGCATTTCATAATCCAGAGCTTCTTATTCATTTGTTTCTAATTTGGATTGGCCTGAATGTCTTCCTGGGTTTGCTAAAGCTGAGTTGAAATGCAGGTTCTGCAACTTACTGGCTGTGCATCACTGCACTGTTACTTTACCCAACTAAGGTCTCAGTTCCCTTATCTGTAAAATGGGGCTGCTGATACCCAAATCAGAGACATTTTAAAGATGAAGCTTGTCTGGGACCTCTCGACACTGGCTAGACAGGCAGGACTCCTGGGCTGTGCTGGTGGTTGCTATCTTATCAGCATCTTCGTGGTTCCCCTCTCTCACCATCTCAGATTTATTCTCCTTTACATCCTGGCAGGAAGCCCATTGTCTCACAGTTGCACTTTGCCTCTGGACGGAATTCTGGCCTTTAGTTTTAGCTTTTCCTAATTTACCTAGTATGCACACTCTCCAATTCATCTTAAAATATTAGTTTTTTTTTCTTTACATCTTTTTAAGCCAGACCTACGGGACTTCCTATTTTGTATCTGGTTAAATCCATGTTCCCGCTTTTGCGAGCACTCTTTTCCTCTGGTTATCGACTGAGCTGATCTCCCCTCAGGCAGTCCTGACTCTGTAACAGAACTCACAGCTTTGACTATGCAAGAATACCCCACGCTTGATAATTTTGTCATTCTGGTCTTGAGCTATTTATCTATGTAATGACTCCAAGGGTCCTGGCCTTGACTGGAAGCCTTCTGAGGGCAGGTGGTACGGCAGCCTGTCTGATGTTGTCTGTCGTTGGATACTAGATACATCAGGAGCTATAGCCTTTTACAGTGAATTTTGCTGACCTGCCTAGTAACCAGAGACTAGACACAAGTCTATATTCACTGATTAATGGTTCTCAATTAGTGACTGTATGCCCTTGCCTTTTCTCATTCCACCAGCTTCAGACCTCCTGGATGTTCTACACTCACCAAAGGTGTTGCCCTCTGGTTTAGTCTTCTCCCTCACCTTATGTTCAAGTGTCATCCAAGTGACATCAATATTTTCCCTCCACTCTTCTTAAGTTCCGTACCCACAGTCACAGGGGATCTCATCAGTTCTGGAGGCTCTCTCACTTCCAGAGAGCACCTCTCTCTGACCACAGCATCCTGATTCTGCAGCATCCTTGCTCAACTTCTCCTGACCCTCTCCCAGAACTTACATTTTATCTTGCTAATGTATTCAGTTACCTTCCCATTAACATTTAAACATGCTCAGGTCTCTGTATTTAATCAAAAATGGGTACTGCTTAGCCACCAATTCACAACCTTTCCTCCAGCTCACAACCAGTCTCAGGAAATATTTCTAAGCTACCTGTATCAATGTCTGCTTCTCATGCTCACTCCTCGCCCTATGGCAGTCTAGCTTCCACCCCGGGTGCTTCCGGAGCACCTCTTGCTAGGGTCACCAGTGACCTTCATTGCTTCTCAACCAGCAGGTGCTTTTGAGTTCTCACTGTATTGGACGTCTTACCACCAGTTCACGTGGTCAAGCCCTCTCTTCTTTCTTGACGTCCTCCCTTTCCTTGGCTTCCACAACATGCCATTCAGTGCAGTTGCTTTTGTTTCTACCGTCTGGTAATTCCTTCTCTTGATTCTTTGCAGATCCTCTGTCTTTTCTTTCTTTTTTTCAAATAAATAAATTTATTTATTTGTTTATTTATTTATTGGCCATGTTGGGTCTTTGTTGCTATGCACGGGCTTTCTCTAGTTGCAGAGAGCAGAGGCTACTCTTCGTTGTGTTGCGCAGGCTTCTTGTTGCAGTGGCTTCTCTTGTTGCGGAGCATGGGCTCTAGCCATGCAGACTTTGATAGTTGGGGCTCACAGGCTCACTAGTTGTGGTACACGGGCTTAGTTGCTCCGTGGCATGTGGGATCTTCCAGGAACAGGGCTCGAACCCGTGTCCCCTGCATTGGCAGGCAGATTCTTAGCCACTGCGCCACCAGGGTAGTCCCTCCACTGTCTTTTCAAACAGTACATTCTGGAGTCTCCTGAGGCTGCGTCTAAGTCCTATACTCTTCTCTTTGTTCTCACAAGCCATGTCATCCACAGACTTGGCTTCAGTTCCCACGTCAGCACAGAGGACTCCCACCTGTGCATTCTGACCCGAGATGCTACAGCTGCCCTGGATGTATTTCCACCTGACCTCTTGATGTGAGCCCTCTACTATCCCAAAGACACTTGGTGCTCTGTTTGCTGAAAATCAAGCTCGGGATTTTCCCCTAAAACCTGTCCAGTTCCAGCAAGTGGAAACCTTTGGAGTTTTCCTCGACAGTTTATTCTCTCTTACTCTGTGTCTTAACTCTTTCCTCCACCAGCCATCACTCATCGCTGTTGATATCACTTTAACTGTTTTCTGTCTTTCCTGCTATCACTCTAATTTAAACTATTTAGGCCTGATTTATTTTATTTTATATTATTTTTTCATCCACTTCCTTTCTTTTTAAAATTTTTATTGGAGTATAATTGATTTACAATGTATTAGTTTCAGGTGTACAGCAAAGTGAATCAGAGATAGATACATATATATATATATATATATATATATATATATATATATCTCCACTCTTTTTTAGATTCTTTTCTCATATAGGCCATTACAGAGTATTGAGTAGAGTTCCCTGTGCTATACAGTAGGTCCTTATTAGTTATCTATTTTATATGTAGTAGTATGTGTATGTCATTCACGGTGGGCCCAATTTATTATAATAGACTTCTCATCCTTTTTCTACCTTAAAACCAGACCCCTTCAATGGCAGTGGGTTGCCCTCTGAAAGCCCATGTGATCTTGACCATGCCTCCTTTCTGCTAGCCTCACCTTATATCACTTTCCCCTTGCTGACGATGATTGTCATGTAACTCTCCTTCCAGCATTTGGAGGGCTCTCTCTGCACAGGCCCACGCATGGTCTTGATCTGGCTTTGTTAATACAGTCCCGTAGTGGAGGGCCATGGACGAGACCTCACCAGTGGCAGAACTGCCCTGCCACACTAGTCCTCTGTCACTGTGGCCTGGAAGCCACGTCTGAGATCCCGCCCAGCCCACCATCAAAGCAGGGGTAACTACTGCAGGTACATGACCAGGTAGAGATGAAGCCCAAGGTCACTGCTCACATTGCTCCCACCTGAGTTGCGTGGCTTGGCTTGGCCTTCCCAGTCTGTTCATTAGAAGTCAAGTACAGATACATTCATGCACCGAACAGATTCTTATTGTCCACTATTTATGGGCCAGGCAGTGTTCAAGCACTGAGGAGACAGCAGTGAATGAAACAGATAAAACGCCCCATGGAGCTTATAATGTAGTGGAAATAAACAGTTTTTAAAAGGTAAATTGCATATATGTCAATGCTACTTTCCCACTTCATCTCAGCTTCCCCTTTGCCCCACCCCCCACCCCGTGTCCTCAAGTCCATTCTCTACATCTGCATCTTTATTCTTGCCCTGTCACTGTGGGAAGTTCCTGCATGACATAGGGAGATAAACTCCATGATGGGTGATGACTTAGAGGCCCAGGATAGGGTGGGTGGGAGGGAGTCGCAGGAGGGAGGGGATATGGGGATATATGTATAAATACAGCTGATTCACTTTGGTGTACCTCAGAAACTGACACAACAGTGTAAAGCATTTATATTCCAATAAAGAGCTTCAAAAAAAAAAAAAAAAAAAAAAAACCGGTAACTTGCAAAGCGTGTCAGAAAGGGATATGTGCTATGGGAAAAAATAAAGCAGGAAGAGGCTAAAGTCTGCCAAGGTTGATGCTGGAAGTGTAAATTCAAATAGGGTGGTCAGGGAAATTCTTACTGAGAAAAAGACATGTGAACATGGACCTGCGGGAGGTGATGGGGAGGAAGAGTGCCCCAGGTAGAGGGAACAGCCAGTGCAAAGACCCTGAGGCAGGACCATGGCAGGTGTGTCCAAGTAGCAATGAGGAGACAAATGTGGCTGGAGTGAAGTGAGCTGGGGGCAAAACAGTAGGAAGTGAGAGTACAGGTCGGGGCAAAGCCCTTCACCTGTTACTCTCAGGGAGACGGGGCGACCAATCGGCTTTAAGCACAGGAAGGACATAATCTAATACCTGAGTAGGGAGCTGATTGGAGTTGCTCAAGGCCTTGAAGCAAATGACTACTTAGGAGACCATGGCAGTGATGCTGGTAAGAGGTGACAGTCACTTGGAAAGCATGAGGGCAGAGAGGAAGATGATTTGTGCCTAAGTCTGGACATGTTTTGACGATATTGCTGACACTCTTTGCTGATGGGAGGGACATGAGATACAAGAGAACAAGAGGGGTTCAAGAGGGTTTTGGCCTGGACAACTGGAAGGAGAATGTGGGCATTGATTGAGATGACGGAAGTAGTAAGGGGAACAGTTTAGGATGGTATAGGGGGTTCAGTTTTGCATATTTGTGATGTCCCCAAGGCACAGAGCAGAGATGTTCAGGAGAGAGAGAGACATATGAGTCTGCAGTTTAAGAAAGAAACCTGGCCCATGGGTATGTAGTTGGACGTTGTTGGCATATGCATGGCATCTAAAGACGTGAAACCCGATGACACTGATAGGAGGGTCAGCATAGCAGGGGCCGGGGTGATAACAAGGATGGAGGTGTGAAGTTGTCTTACTGGAGAGTTCATTAGGAGTGGTGGCACTGACCGACCTCCCCTGCCACCACCCTCGCCCCAGCTGGACCTCCTGACTGTCCCTGGCTTCTGCTACTGTCCCTTAGAGTCCCCAGGGAGGTCTCAGCACAGTGTGAGTCAGACCTATCACTTCTCTGCTCGAAACCCTCTGTAGCCTCCCATCCTTCTCACAGTAAAAGCTGCCTCTACTCTACCCACATATCCCCTGCCCACTACCTGCTGGTCTCATCTACTTTCCCCCCTCCCTCCTTCCATTCTAGAATCCTCCCTGTTCTAGAACATGTCACACTAGCATCTGTGTTTGCACCTGTGGTTCTCTCTGCCAGGGAAGTTCTGAATTCACACCATCCCTGCTCTCAAATCTTTCCTCCAATAATGACTCTCCAGGGAGCCCTTCTCTGGCTTCTGGCCACCTCTGATGTCCACTGTACATCCTTAAAACGTAACTGAAAGATACTGCATTGATGTATTTTTATTAAATGCACTCACACACATGGAAATGCTTCATTTGGAAGACTTAAAATGATAAAAAATTATTTTCAAGTTTCTAATTGTGCAGATAAGAGAGCTTTTAAGGGAAACATTTGCATTACTTTTGGCAAAATCCTGTATAAAAATGCTTCCACCATTACATCTCTTTTCAAAATGTTCTCTCCATAGGACAGTTGTTTTTCCAAAGCAGGTACTGTTCCCTCCCTCATGTTTTAAAATGTCACCTCTCTATTACAGGGATGGAGGAAATGTGCTTCTTTTTGGAAAATACCTGCTGTATGGAATACCTGCTGTATGGAATACCACCTGCCACCCAGAAAATGGTTATGAATGTAGAACAATTGCTTTTTGTGTGATAGAAAAACACACCACTTGCCTTTTAGTTCTGCAGCACATATTTTCTGTGCCGCAGGATGACTAGTGAACCATCCTGCGATAGAAAATATTTTCATGGTGACTCCTCATCTTCTTATAAACTATTGTAAGGAATCTACTACATCATAAAGGTCTTACTTTTATATATTAAAAAATACAATATCCAAATGCATGATATTCAGAAGCTCCTGCCTGCTTTTGGCTTCAGCTTCTTTGCTACAAGAACTGACTGAGGAAGAGTGCAATACGTTTATTCACCGCTGATTCTGTCTCTATAATGTCACTATAGATTCTCATGTAATTTTTTATTTCACTTGACATTGCCAACCTATGAGAGGTTACTCTTACATAGATTTTTCAAAACTTGATTTTGTTTCTTTAAAGAGTTCATTGATCCTCTCCGGTATAATTTCCCTTGGTCAGCTCACAAAAATGTATTTCGACAGCAGAGAAGCCACGTGTGCTAAGTGTTCCTGATGTGTCTGGCATGGGGTTGGGTAAAATAAAGTGCTGGTGGGTGAATCCCATGGGGACCCTGCCTTCATGACACCGATATTGGGGGGAGAGAGAGAGAGAAAACACAAATAAATACCTAAAGAAGAATATATGTGCCTAAGTATCTTATTATTGAAAGAGAATCATTCCAACAAATAATAGATGTGCTGAAGTGTGTTTGAAATATTTCTACTTGCTCTGTTTAGTAAATATCTCCCCTGTGAAACTTCTAATATTGGTTCTTTATACCTTCAGCATTGTTTCCTAATTATCTTCCTGTAGGACTCTGAGAAAGGACTGCATTTCAGTTTACCATCATGCATTTTGGTGTATTATTTTATATATTTTATGATGTCAGGAAAATAAGTATTTTTCTAATGACTTGTGACATTTTGCTTTTCAATATTAATAAGAAGATTCTAAGCATTTAAAAAATCAAGTTTAGTTAAATTTTGTAACATACTGGAGTAAGTATAATATGTTAAACTTTGCTAAAAAAAAGTATAAACAGTTGTTCTAGAGCGGTACAGCCCAATAGATAAGCAATGGGAGCCACATATGTAATTGTGTATTTTCTAGTGACCACCTCTGAAAACGTAAAGACACAACTGACGTTAATTTAAATCATGTATTTTATTTTACCTTCTGTATATGAAATATTTCAACTTGTAATCAATATCAAAATTATGAATGAGATATTTAACATTCTTTTTTATACTAAGGGTTCAAAATCCAGTGCAGGACATCTCAATTCCTTCTAGCTGAGTTTCAAGTGGCAAGCGGCTACCATATCAGACAATGCAGTCCTGCGGGCTTCAAGTTTTAAATGCAGTGGCTAATAGGGATGTGTCACAGTACCATTGATATGGTATACAATTAGGGCCTGGAAGTAGGTACAAATTTTAATTGGTCTTCTCAAGAAATTAGATTTTTTTTGGACCAATCAGATCGGATTAGATCCTTACTGCTTTTACTGTGTAATGTGGGTGACACAGGAGAAGGACTGTCTTGCTCTACCAGTGCTGATAATTTGTGCTCACGTTATGAGTGTGATTTTTAATTCATAGTTGTTTTTGCTAAAAATATTTTCACTTACGATCATGCATTTTTATCGTGGTAAAATATACCTAACATAAAATTTACCATTTCAGTTGTATGATTCCGTGGCATTATGTACATTCATATTGTTGTACCACCATCCATCTCCAGAACTCTTCATCTTGCAAAACTGAAACTCTGCACCCACTAAATAATGAATCCCCATCCTCCTCTCCCCCCAGCCCCTGTAAACCACCCTTCTACTTTCAGTCTCTATGACCTTGACTACTCTAGGGCTATTTCATGTCAGTGGAATCATATGTTCTTCTGTGACTGGCTTATTCACTTAGCATAATGTTCTCACAGGCATCTATGTTGCAGCAGGTGCCAGAACTGTCTTCACTTTTAGGTTGAATATTATTCCTTTGTGTGTATATTGCTGTATTTTGTTTATTCATGTGTTGATGGACATTTAGGTTGCTTTGGCTGTTGTGAATAATGCTGCTAGGAACATGGTATATAAATATCTCTTCAGTTGTTTCAATTGTATCTCTATGTAGCAATTATATAACTGTTTTAACTATTTTGAGTATATACCCAAAAGCGGATTGCTGGATCATATGGTAATTCTGTGTTGAATTTTTCCCACAGGGGATGCACCGTTTTAGATTCCTACTAGAATTGCACAAGGATTCTGATTTCTCCACATCCTCCCTAACACTTGTTATTTTCTGATTTTTGCTTCTTTTGATTTTTGATAGTAGCCATTCTGGTGGGTATAAGGTGATACCTCATTGTGGTTTTGATCTGCATTTCCCTGATAACTAGTGATGTTAAGCATGTTTTCATGTGTTTATTGGCCATTTGCATATTTTCTTTGGAGAATGTCTATTCAAGTTCTTTATCCGTTTTTTAGTTGGTTTTTCTTTTTGTTATTCAGTTGTGAGTGTTCTGTATGTATTCTGGATATTGCATTCTTATCAGATATATGATACACTTTCTTCCATTGTATAGGTTCTCTTCTAACTTTTCTGACACTGTCATTTGTTGCACAAAAGATTCTAATTTTGATCACGTCCAGCTTATCTATTCACATGAAATTGCAAGGCACCCCAAATAGCCAAAACAATCTTGAAAAAGAACAAACTTTGAGGCTTCATACTTAATAGATTTCAAAACTTATTATAAAGATACAGTAGATGAAATTGTGTGGTACTGGCATAGGACTAGACATGTAGACCAATGGAATAAAATTGAGAGTCCAGAAATAAGCCTAATTTACATTTACAGTTACTTGAGTTTTGATAAGGGGGTCAAGACCTTTCAGTGGAGAAATAATTGTCTCTTTAACAAATAGTGCTGGGACACTGGATGTCCACAGGTAAAGGAATGAAGTTGGATCACACCGTATTCAAAACTTAACTCAAAATGGATCAATGGCCTAAATATAAAAATTAAAACCATAAAACTCTTAGAAGAAAATTCAGAGGCACGTCTTCATGATGGCAATTCTTAAATTTTTAGATATGACACCAAAAGTGTGAGTAACAAACTAGTTCATGACTGTGTGAAGGAATCTTTTTTTATCCACTTGCCAATTTTGTAAGCTTCTATTTGGCTAAAACTAGAAATCTACCTAACCAAGTACACATATACAGAATCATGTTCTAATAGGTAGACAGTGAGGGAAGGACCCCAGCGTGCACACAGCAAGCAGCACCTTAAGCCATCACTCTGGCTTTGAACGCTTTCTTCTCCTTGCTGGCAGAGTTTCCAGCCTCCAGTTTTCTTCATCTTTTGGTGTTTATTTCCCCGCAACGTTATCATGCTGCAATGGGCATTCAGGGTCAAACTTGGTAACTGATCCTTTGATTAGGACAATGGTACTATTTTTTATTCATGTAGTTTACCTTTTCACTTCTCTTACCCACATAGAAAGGAAATAAAGCAGACAATGGCCCAAACATAGTCAGGCTCTTGGCAGTCCGATAAGTGTCACTAAGCGCATTTCATTTGGCTGTTTGGGCTTCCTGGCCATCATATTTTCCCCAAATGGAATTGTTTTAGACAAACATCAGTGAATTTTATTTCTGTGCCTAAGCTCTAGGCTTATTTGCCTCTCGGTACTGAAACTCTTACTCTTATAAAGGATAATTTATTCTACTCCTCCCATTCTAGGGAATGTCCCAACTTCTCTCCCCTTATTTCATTATTGCAGATATTACGAGCCTTGTGATGAGTACCTGAGGCCTCCCCATCCCCCTGCGTGGGATGGGAGCTCCATTACTTGTGTGCAGATGTGTCCCCTGCTTTAGCACCTGCACTAATATTGCCAGGGTGGGTGTCTCCATAACACTGTGAAACAAGATTCCTGAAAAAAGGGTTCTGCTTCTTTGGAGAAGGATGAGCCAGGGATATTTAACTCTTCTTTATGATCAGGCAGGCATTTCCCACTAACAAATCTTTCATATTTTTACGTTCAGCGGAGAAGGTACATGAAATAAATCCTTAATTAAATTGAGATTCTAAAAATATGTAAAAGTATACTCTCTTACCTAGAGAATGTATGTTCTGTTGAAAACTGTTAATTTCCTTTTAAGATATCCTTATTTATGTTGTATTGTCAGTAATAGTCCTTACTTTTACTTAACCCATTTACCTTTTATTAGTAGTAGTTTTAAATATAGGCTCTCAAGGACCAACTTTAAATACGGAATTTGCTTAAAGTTAATAAAGTTTAAGTATTATAATAAAGACAAACCTGCTTGAGGAGAAAGCATTGTGGAAAACTACAGCAAAAATTGAGCAGAGAAAGCCTGTATAAACTTCAGGAAATGCAAATGCCCTTGATCTCAGACTGTTGATAGGACGTTTTTGGCAGGAGAGTATACTAAGTTGTCCGGCTTTTCCAAATGCTGACGGCTGATTTCTTGTAATCTATGATTTTTCTCTGGTTTCAACTATTTGTTTTGTTTGTTTCCTGTGTTTGTCATTGTTTTTTTTTATTGTCATTATTTTATCTTTTTATTTATAGTTGATGTGGTGTGTCCAGCTCTGCTGTACATCAAAGTGACTCAGTTTTATCCATATATGCATTTATTTACTATTCTTTTCCATTATGGTTTATCCCAGGAGATTGGATATAGTACTCCATGCAATACAGTAGGACCCTGTTGTTTCAAATATTTGTTTCCTGAAGCGGGCTTAATTCAGGGTATAATACAGATAAAGATGGTGGTTTTACCTGAGATACTGCTGCTGTGGCTGTGGCTTCTTCCTTTTTTTTTTTTTCCCTCATGCACATGAATCTAATGTGTCTTCCAAAGGATACTTGAATGGGAAAATTTTGTGACTCAGGAAATCAAAGTCCATTTTCCCTACAATCCTAGATGAGCCTAGGATAAACCTCTGATAATTCTGCACCCAATTACAATGTGGAGGAGGTTTCCCCACATGTCCACTGATGCTCCAGACGCAAGCGGGATGTCCTTCCATTTGGCTCATTTCTGACACTGTCACCCAGACATAGCATCAGGCTCCACTGGTTGAGGGCTCACCCACAACCTGCCCCTGCTTCATAGGCCAATTGCCAAGTCCAGGTTTTTACCAATGAGCTAAATCAGAGGTTCCCACTAGCTCCTCTTTAGGTTTGATTAATCTCCTGGAGTGGCTCACAGAACTCAGGAAAACATTTCACTGTCTAGAGGACTAGTTTATGATGAGAGGATACAACTCAGGAACAGCCAGATGAAAGAGATGCCTAGGGAAGGCATGGGGAAAGGGCGCAGAGCTTCCATGCCCTCTCTGAGTGCACCATCCTCCCCATGGCTCCATGTGTCCACCAACCTGGAAGCTCTCCTCATCCTGTCCTTTTGAGGTTTTGCGGAGGCTTCATTACATGGGTATGATTGATTCAATCATTGGCCACTGGAGATTGATTCAACCTCCATCCAGACTCTCTCCTCCCCTTCTCCTCCCAGGAGGTGGGAGGTGGGGCTGAAAGCTGGTTAGTTATCCTTCCAACTAAACCCTAGTCGTTAGGTATTTTCCAAAAGTTGCCTTAACAACATCAACCCAGTTGATGGAAAGGGGCTAGTTATGAATAAGAAGACACTCATTACACCTTTATGATTCTCAAGTGTTTGTAGGAACTAAGGACAAGAGGCCAAAAGTATAACAAAAGATGCTCCCACTGCTCTTACCTCTCAGGAAATCCCAAGGGTTTTGGGAGCTGTGAGCCAAGAACCACGGACGAAGATCAAATACATGTGAGAGACACACTTTGGTCATCTGAATGACCAAATGTGTATTTCTTATAAATCAAAATATTGCACTTCTGACCTGATTTTCAGTATTTAAAATGTCTCATTTTGAATTTTTTATTATAAGACACACATTTTTATATTTTATGACACTTTGGGATAGATAGTTTACTCTCTTTCCTTGGTTCTTTCCCTCATTTGTCTATGTATAAGCTTTTTAGAAGTATAAGGGGCTGTAGAGACAGTTTAGTCCGAACAAGTTGAAGAAAAGGAAAGTAGAAAGGTGTGTGTAAAATCTTTCCAGACAGCCTTCCTGTGTAGGGGCTAGGCTGTTGGTGAGCAGGTCTGTGCATGAAAAGAACCCATTCTAGCTGCTTCTCCCAGCCAATATGATTCTTCTATATATCAGTGGGCAACAAGAGACCAACAGACATTTGGTGAAACCAACTATGTGAAAGAGAAGGACCACACTCTGAAAAAAAAAAAAAATCAGACTACAAGAAAGTTTACTGACAACATAAAAGAAAAGGTTTTAGAGAGATCAAGAACAGGTACACTTGGTCCATCCTCTAATAGAAGTTTCAAAGAGAAAAAAGATATAGGGATTGGGATGATGTAATTTGAAAAAGCAAAAGAAAAATTTCCCAAGCTGAAGAAGGGGTTAGGTTTTTAACCAGCTGCTCTCCCCTCCACCCCTCCTAAAAAAAACACCAGCATATATCGAGCAGTTCTAGATATATCCTGGTGAAATGTCATAACTCCCAGAATAAAGAGTTCTATCCTAACCCTGCCAAAGAGAAGGGAAAAACACAACTTTCCTACAAAAGAAAGAGTATCGCACTGGCTTTGGATTTCATGTCAGTAACCCTGGATGATAAAGTTAAATGATTTTTAGCATCTGAAGAAAAGAGAATTTGAACTTAGTTTGGCTGCAGAATTCTATCAATCAAGTGAGAGGGCGTGAGCTCAGAAATTTTAATGTCATCTAAAAGAATTTTTCAGTAATGTTTATACCAAAGCATAAAATGAGTCCACGGAAGGTAATAAATTGAAATACAAAAGTTGTATTACTTAAGCAAAAACAAACAAAAAAGCTTGAAAAAGTAAGACCCCGATGTTGCTGACACAGAAAATTATGCAGTCAGCAAAGTTTAATGAAAATGACCTTTTCCTCTCAGTGGGTCCAGTCCTACTTCTGCAGTGAAGAATCTTTGCAAAGTCCTTTTAATGCTGTTTATTGATAGGGTTTAGAAACAACCTGCAGAAGAACCACAGAAGACCATTTAAATTTTGAAACAAATTGTAAAGATTATATCTGGACAACTTAAATACTGATACGTGCTTTAAAAACAGAATATACCTAATAAACTTAGGCAATGGAAGAAGGTAATAGTGCTGATTTCATAGAGAGAGGTGGGCCAAAGTCAGTAAATCAAGACATTATTATTCAAGCAATGAATGCATTATATAAAATTTAACCCTGAACATCAGGAAACAACAGCTGAGTTTCCATTCTTTTTAACAGTGGTTATTTCTGGAAACAGAGACGAGGGCTGCCAAAGGAAGGGGTCGGGGTGTGGATAAGATTATTTTTCAGTTTTCTTTATTTTTCTTTAACCAAGTACATGCATTATGTCATTTTGTTCATTTGTTTGTTTTTAAAGTTTTTAAGCTGAGCAGCAGGGCTGACCTGGACAGGTGTAATCATTGGCCATCAATCTACCCTTCCTTTTCTCCCTGAAGGCCAGCCTGCTGTGTATGCATCCTGAATCCCAGTGGCTCCTGTTTTCTTCCAGCTTTGCTCCACCCATCAGCAGTCCCATACAGATACTCCTTTCCACTCCTCTAACCCTTACCTTACCCTTTGCCAATTGTCCCTTCTCCTTTCCTTAATCCTCAAATTTCCTTAAAGAGAAATCTACACTTCTTGTCTTTCTAGCCATCTCATCAATTCCTGTCACTCTTACTCCCCTTGCAGAAAGACTTCGACCCCCCACACCACTTAACGGAAGTTGCCAGTCTTCATTTACTTCTGTGTGGCTGAACCACACTGACTCTATTTTGTCAGTTCTGTGATAGTTCCTTAGTCCTACCCGTTTCCTTCTCTGCATGACTGAGCTTTTGCCTAACTCACAAGGAATACATCCTGAGAACCGCACACCCTCCCTACCAACCCCCTGGGGAGGAAAAAAAATTCTGGTTCTTGATGGGTGCAGACGTGCTGCTCACTTGGTAGTCAGATTCCATTTTTCACTTTGGCCCCTTTAAATTCCCCTGCACCCCTTTCAGCAGGGTGGAGTGCAGCTGTGCAGGCCTCTGGGTCACCATCTGCCTGATCCAACCCAGATGCATGTTTAGCTTCAATAAACTTCATAATTGTTCTTTATGGCATTGCCTGCTTCATTTTTCAATCTTGAAGTTCCTTCTCAGTTTGGGGACTATTATTCAATATCCCCATCTTTGAACAACTTCTTGCTCTCCAAAAGCAAAGGCTTACTTTGATTTATCCTACTTGAACTCTAACAATAGTATCTCTTTAACTGGGGTCTGAGAATGACTCCTATTAGATTTCCTAGTTTTTAGATTTTTTAAATTTGTGATTTTATTTCTATGATAATTTTAAAAGAATAAAGCCATTCAGAATAATCTGTGTAACCACCTTATAACAAGGTAATGTTAATGAACACCTTTGTAACCTCCACCTATGTGAAAATATGCAACATTTCTAGCAGCCAGCAGGCTGCCTAGCACATCTCAACTGTCAGATTTCACTAGGTTTTTGCATGTATTATTCTTTGTATTGTTCTCTGCATTGCTTTTTCTTATTGTATGAATAAAGTCAATGTATTGCTTTTTATGTATGAATATTCCATTCTTTGTTTATCATTTCTACTGTGAAGATGTGTATTGTTTGCATCTGGCTGTTAGAAATAAAGCTGCGCCTATGAACCTTTAGCACGTTATTTCTTCCACGGAATCAGTTTCAGAATCAGCAATGTCATCACATACAGTGGAAGGCTGCCCTACACAATGTCTTTTTTAAAACTACAGCTTTATTGAGATAATTCACCCAATTAAAGTATACACTTTAGTAGTTTTTAGTATATTCACAGGGTCATGCCATCATTACCACAGTCGTTTTTAGAATATTTCATCATTCAAAAGGAAATTCTGTCCAGTCACTTCCCATTTCTCCCCAGTGCCCACTTCACCCCATCCCTAGGCAACCACAAATATCATTTCAATGTCTATAGATCTGCAGTTCTGCATGTTTCATATGAATGGAATCATACAATATATGTGGTCTTTTGTTATTGGCTTGTTTCATTTAGCATCAAAGTTTTCAAGGTTCATCCATGCATGTAGCAGTACTTCGTATCTTTTAATTGCTGAATAATATTTCATTGCATGGATATACTACATTTTACTTATCCCTTCATTAGCTGGTGAACATTTGGGTTTTTTCCACTTTTTGGCTATTATGAATAATGTTGCTGTGAACATTCATATACAGATTTTTGTGTGGCTATGTTTTCATTTCCCATGGGTATAGAATTAAGTGCTGAGTCTTATGGTAATTCTATTTAAGCCTTTGAGGAAGTGATAGAATGTATTCCAGCACAGCTATAACACTTTACATTGAGACCAGCAATGCAAAGGGGTTACAGTTTCTCTACAACATTGCCTACATTTGTTACTTTCTGTTTTTTTTTTTAATTTTAAATTTTGTTAAAGCCTTTGAAGTAACTGGGAAGTGGTATTTCATTGTGGTTTGATATGCATTTCCCTAATAACTAGTAAGAGTTATGTTGAGTATCTATTCATGTGCTTATTGTCCATTGGTATAGCTTCTTTAGAAAAATGTCTATTCAAGTGCTTTGTCCATTTTTAATTTTTTTGTGGGTTTGTTTTGTTATTGAATGGCAGGAGTTTATTATATATTCTGGAATTAATCACTTGTCAGATATATGATTTGTAGAAATTTTCTCCCTTTCTCTGGGTTGCCTTTTACTTTCTTAATAGTGTCCTCTGGTACACAAAATTTTTTAATTTTGATGAAATCAAATTTACCTATTTTTAACCTTGTTCATGCATTTGATATCACATTTAAGAAAGCATTGCCAAATTGAAGATCACAAATTTATACCTATATTTTCTTTTAAGAGTTTTATAGTTTTTGGTCTTACATTTAGGTCTTTGATCCACTTTCAGTTAATGCTGTAAGGGAGGGATCTGACTTCTTTCTTTTGCATGTGAATATCAGTTGTCGCAGCATCATTTGCTGAAAAGACTATTCTTTCTCTATTGAATTTTCTTGACATCCCTGTCAAAAATAAGTTGACTGTAAAAGTCAGAGTTTATTTCTTGACACTGAAGTTTTTCATTCATATATTTGTCTATCCTTTGCCAATATCACTGTCTTGATTATTGTAGCTTCGTAATGAGTTCGAAATCAAAAAGTGTATTCTCCAACTTTGTTCTTTTTTTTTTTTTCTTTTTCGGTTAACATTGGTTTGACTGTTCTGGGTCTCTTGAATTTTCCTGTGAATATTGGGATCAGCTTGTCGATCCCTGTAAAATAGTCAGTTGGGATTTTCTTAGGTATTGCATTGAATATGTAGGTGATTCAGGGACTATTGCTATTTTAATAAAATTGTCTTCTGATAAATAAACATGGGTATCTTTCCAATAATGTGGGTCTTCAATTTCTTTCAACAATATTTTATAATTTTCAGAGTATACACTTTGTACTACTTTGTTAAAGTTATTCCTAAGTATCTTATTCTTTTTGATGACATTGTGAATGGAATTGGTTTCTATCTTCTAGATTGTTCATTGAAAGTGTGTAGAAATACAATTAATTTTTAAATGAGTATTGTACTCTGAAAACTTGTTGAACTAGTTTATTAGTTGTAATAGTTTTTAGTGGATTCCCTAGGATTTTCTATCTATAGGGTTGTGCCACCTGCAGTAGAGATAGTTTTATCTCATTCCTTTACAATCTGGATGGCTTTTATTTCATTTTCTTGCCTAATTCTCTTGGTTAAAACCTTCAGTAAAATGTTGAATAGAAGCTGTAAGAGCGGAAACTCTTTTTCCTGATCTTAGGGAGAAAGCATTCAATCTTTTACCGTTAAGTCTTGTGTTAGTTTGATATTTTTCATTATATGCCCATTAACTGGTTGAGGAAGTTCCCTTTTATTGCTGGTTTAAGTGTTTTTGTTTTAATATAATTGAGTGCTGAGTTTTGTCAATTTTTTGTGTATACTGAGGTGTCATGTTTTTTGTCTTTTACTGAGATGGTGTGTTATGTTGTATATGTTATATATATATATATTAAAACCAACTTTATACTGCTGACATAAATTCTACTTGGTTATGATGTATAATCTTTTCTGTATATTGATGGATTCAATTTGCTAGCATTTTGTTGATTTTTATACCTGTATTCGTAAGAGATACTGGTCTGTAGTTTTCTTGTGACATCTTTGTCTGGTGTTGATATCCGGCTAATTTGGATTCAGAAAGTTTTTGGATTCAGAAAGTTTAAGAAGTGTTCATTCCTATTAAGTTTTTTTGGAAGACTGTGAAGAATTGTTATTAATTCTTCTTTAAATGTTTGCTGGAATTCACCAGTGAAGCCATCTAGACCTAGGTATTTTCTTTGTAGATAGTTTTTTGATTACTGTCCCATTAAAGTTCATTCAGATTTTTTATTTCTTCTTGCGTCAGCTTGAGTAGTTTTCATCTGTTTTGTCTGAGGTATCTAACTTGTTGGCTTATAGTTGGTCATGCCCTTATAATCTTTATTTCTGTAAGATCGGTAATGTTTCCTCTTTCATTCCTGATTTTAATAATTTGAGTCTTTTCACTTTTTTGTTCAGTCTAGGGCAAAAATTAATTTTGTTGATATTTTCAAAGAACCAAATTTTAGTTCTATTAATTTTTTCTATTGGTTTTCTATTCTTTATTACTTTCCACTGTAATCTAATCTTTCTTTCATTTTTCTTCCTTTGGGTTCAGTTTGTTTTTTTTTTTTTAATGTAACTATTAAAAAATTAAAGTATAGTTAATTTACAATGTTCTGTTATTTTCAGGTGTTCAGCAAAGAGATTCAGATCTATATGTATATGTGTGTGTGTATATATATATATGGAGAGAGAGAGAGGGAGAGAGACAGAGAGATGCTTCTTGAGTTTCTCAGAAGGTTAGGGATTCCAAAGTGCATACAATAACAGCTGAGTATTTAATTGAGCAGATTTGCAGGCAAATGTACTTGGTGGACTCAGATAGAAATCAGGAGATGAGATGCCACAGTCCTGGGCTTTGATCTGATCTGTCTGCCAATAGAAATTCACTCCACACACCCATTTCCTTCTGTGGCTAATTACATTTAAGTTTTACTGATTTCTGAAAATGACTTTGAGCAACGCCTTTTATTACTGTCCCTCGGTTACCGTAAGATTAGAAATGTGAAAGTCAGCACAATGTTGCCTGGAGAAAATGGGTTCCATGCTTCCCATTACTGTATTACTTGTCCTGTGTTTTAAAAAGGTTGGATGCTGCTTGATTCTCTACTTTTTTGCATGTCATATGTCCTTTCTTACCAAAGAAGGGAGGGATGAAAGATATTTGATAATCTGTATGTCAGGAAAGGGGTGATGTTTGTGATGAAGGGAAACCCCATTCTGCCCCATTTTAATGACCATTAATAGTGATTTATATTACTATCTTAGTAATGCTTGACTTCTTATAATTCTTAAAAATAAAGCACCCATTATCATTTTAGTTTTGATGAATAAAAGGACCCTCCAAGCTTCTTAATTAACTGTCAACTCGTGCTGCTTAATGAGAGTCCACACCATAGCCTGAGTAGTGCCCAGGTCCCTGTGACCATCTCTCTGTCCAGCAGCTTGTGGGACAGCAGAGAGACTGCAGTTAGCATCCCCATCTCACCTCTCACTGGCTGTGTGAAGTCAGAGGTATTACATTCCCCTCTTCCTTCTGTATTTCAAGGTTCTTCATTTCACAGCAGGGGTAATGACACCAATTCTGCAGGGTGGTGAGGATTTTATGAGTTAATATAAACACTGAGTAAATATTAATTGCATTCTCTTCCCTTTTAACTCCCTCCTTATACTTATAAAAAATTACATGTTATGACTAGTATATTGGGTGTTCACAGTACTTCAGGTAAAACAGTAAAGATCTGTTGTGATTTTGTGTGTGTGTGTGTGTGTGTGTATTGGGAGTTGGTTACTTCCCATTTCCCCATTACTTTTCCTGGATTCTGCTTCCCTTGGGCTGACTTGGCATCTTTTCCCCAGGCACAGGGTGATGTGAGAGGAGAGCTGCTCAGAACCATGGTCCAATAAGGAGAAACAGACTGGGTTCAGTTAGCCACTCCGTACATCAACAGCCCTATTGAAAACTGGGCATTGACTATAATTATTGGATTTAGAATTACAGAATTTTAACATGAAATTTGAATTGTTATGTTGGGAAAGTGAAAGTAAAGTGTTCCACTTCAATTTTTTTTAAGCTATCAGGAGAGTATAAAGCAATCTTTCGCTAGATTTTTCTTTTACTAATTCTCTCAAACATTTGGTTCCTTTGCTAGGTGCTTCCTAGTTGATCATCGGAGCCCTCAGTCAACATGCCGGAGCAGAGCAACGACTACCGGGTGGCTGTGTTCGGCGCAGGTGGTGTTGGCAAGAGCTCTCTGGTCTTGCGCTTTGTGAAAGGCACGTTCCGGGAAAGCTACATCCCCACCGTGGAAGACACCTACCGGCAGGTCATCAGCTGTGACAAGAGCATCTGCACCCTGCAGATCACGGACACCACGGGCAGCCACCAGTTCCCCGCCATGCAGCGGCTGTCCATCTCCAAAGGGCACGCCTTCATCCTGGTCTACTCCATCACCAGCCGGCAGTCCTTGGAGGAGCTCAAACCTATCTATGAACAAATCTGCGAGATCAAGGGGGACGTAGAGAGCATCCCCATCATGTTGGTGGGGAACAAGTGTGATGAGAGCCCAAACCGCGAGGTGGAGAGCAGTGAGGCCGAGGCTCTGGCCCGCAAGTGGAAGTGCGCCTTCATGGAGACCTCGGCCAAGCTCAACCACAACGTGAAGGAGCTCTTCCAGGAGCTGCTCAACCTGGAGAAGCGCAGGACCGTGAGCCTCCAGATCGACGGGAAAAAGAGCAAACAGCAGAAAAGGAAAGAGAAGCTCAAGGGCAAGTGCGTGATCATGTGAATGCCCTGCGGTGGGAGCAGCGATTGTGTGTCCCCCCTCGCCTCCCCTCCCCCCCCCCCCACGTGAAACCCACAGTCGTCAGGGTAGCATGTCAGTCGCCCACATGTTAAGTATTGCATTTTGACCGAGATGTGCGCTATTGTCCTCAGAGGGCATTTCACACCACCACCAATAAGCACCCCCCTCCAGAATCAGGGAAATCTAACAAATGCTTAGAATGAAAACCAACATGCTCGGCGGCATTGCGGGGAACCGAGAGGGGTGCTGGCCATTTCTGGAGGCGTTCTTCGCCATCAGGAGGCGGCAGGGCTCCTACCTTCGGAAGCAGAGTGTGCCCGATAGGAGGAAGTACCATCTGCATGCGTGTGAGAGCATGTTAAGCCAGAACTGCAGGCACCACCCCCAGACCAGGCGTCCCCTCTGCTCAGAAGCCAGTGACCTCCCTGGGGGTGGGAGGAGGTCAGAAGACAGGGCCAAAGTTGTTCCCTTCCAGGGTTCTTTAACTGGATTAAACATAATACAGCCTCTGTCCCCTCCAGAGGATGCTCACTGTCAGTTCCCAGCTGACCTGTGAGCCTTGCCACTCTAAGGGAAGGTCCTCATCTCACTAAGCCTACCTGTTAGCAAGTATCATTTTAACCTTTTAGAGTATTTCTTTTCACACACAGTGATGAATTCACTAAGAGCTTGCTGCTCTGTCAGAAATTCTTCCATTTCCGTCTGAAATGTTTGCCTGAGGATATTGAAAATACTAAAACTTTGCAATAACACTGCTGTGTGTTATATTTTGAGAGTTTTAGAAATGTGAAGTTTCCTTTCTTTGAGGGGTATAACTCTTCCAGCCCTCAGATTTTAAATAAAAGCAATTAAAGTCGCTATTTTAAAGACATTTTTGTCCTCCAACATGATTTTCTTCTTTTCAATAACTCGGTCTGTCTCCAATTGGGTAACAGCCAACAAAGGCCATCCGAAGACCACAAGCACATCCACTTTCTAACAGACATGGACATGTCTCTGCCATACTTTGCACCGTAAAGAAATACTTTCAAACAGAGGTTGTTCACTGTGTTTTTGATGATTATCTATAACACGTATATTCCTGGAAAATGCATTCAAGTAATAGATTATCGTGCATGTTCTATTAGAAGTGTCCTATAAGAGCTGTTCAGTGCAGGGTTTACTCTGGAAATGATTATCTTTTCCTCCTGATGATCTCCTGTGCATCCTCAATCCTTCAGACCAAATTGTGGCCACTGCTGGTTCCTGCATGCTGAGTGGAGACGGGTCGGGCAGGCTTTGTCGCAGACAAGGCACAGCCACTCAGCTTATTCTTCTGTCATCATCAAGGCTGCTTTGCCTCTGCTTGCTGAAAATTCCCACTGATGGAGCCTGTAAAGTCTTCTGTTTGTTCCAGTCTGCATCCCACTCTGTCCTCCTCTGGAAATTTCCCGTTCAGCACACCTTCCTGTCGCCTACCTGGCAGGCAGAGAGAAGGATACCTTCACGCTCATGTAGGGGAGCTTCCCAGCTTCTGGGCAGCAGGGCCAGCTGGGGCAGGATGGTCAAGTTTGGACGTTTGCACATATCCTTCTCTCTTACACTTGCTGCGTCTTTCCTGCCCCTCCCGCTGAAGCAACTATTGGGCAGCTGTGTGCTCTCAACAGATCCTAAATTAACCCTTTTCTGGTTAAATTTTCTTGCCTTCATCTCATCCCCTCTGCTCTGCTGGTAACTCATCCTTGTGATGTATTTAGTGTGTGGGAGGCACTTTAAGGACCATTGGCTCCATGATCTGCCCACCTCTCTGGTCTCCTAGAACATAACCTGGGCAGGGAGGGTAGAGAAGTGGTCTGGGCACCAGCAAGGCTTGGGGGAGCCTAGAATGCCTCATCCAGAACCAAGTCCCTCTCCAAGTCCCAATGGATGCACCCTCTGATGGACTCTTTCTGTTCCAAGTGGCCGTTCCACAGCGAGATCTCATCGGTGTATTTTCTAGAACATTTGCTTTTCAACTTGTCCCCACCATTTTTTTTTTCTCTATTTCTGTTCTCAGAGAGATGTCATCCATTTGTAATCTGGATATGGGTTAAGTGGAAGAAGAAACAGGACTTCATGGCCAAAATGAATTTTAGAGATCTTGGGTGGGTTAAACTAATGATAAAATGTGATGTCTGCCACAGGCTGTGATGTCTGTAAGGCTCCCAGTCTGCGGGCTCCCTGTCACTGCCCCATTCCTCCCGACCCAAATTGGAAATTCATTTAGCCCTCTCAAGGCGGTGTCTACATTTTTAAGTGTTTACAGCTTCATCAATAGGAGAAGCTTGTAATTATTGAAAATCTGATCGCGTTCAGGACACATTTTGTTCCTTTGTGCTTTGCCTGTGAGTTTATTGGAAGGCTATTGATGCCTCCATCATGGGTCTTTGTTCTGAGATCATTTTTTATGAACTGCACCGAGGGTATAGATGATTATCGCAAAATAATCTTTTCAGAGCTCCCCAATTGACATTCAGGGCTTGAGGATTTAGTCTCACAGAATCAGATGTTTTTAGCATTTATGTGGCCCCATCCCCGAACAAGTAGTTGTGGTTCTTAAAGACGCGTCCTGCACTGTGTATGGACACACAAGATTTTGATCTAGCCACAGTACGTTACAAAACTCAAAATATTGCTTTGAAGATGGCACTCCAGGAATAAGCTTGGGGCTCCACAGGTCCCCTTCTGTCCCTGCCAATCCCTCTTCCATCTGGTGACAAGCCATGGGCATGCCCTGGGCATGCACGCAATACAGCAAGACCAACACAAGAGCAATATTGAATTGTTCATTAGATCTAAAATTATATATATAACATATATATAATTTAATCTTCCTGCATTTTTGAAGTATAAAGTAGTACATTGTACATATCTGTAAGCTAGTATACTTGTTTCACCATTTGTAATATTTAAGAAATGCTCACTCTTTATAGAACAAACGTATTAAATATCCAAAAACAATGCTCTGTGATACTTAATTTTTTTTCAAAATTTGTAATGTGTTGCTCCTACATAAGCTCTTTGGAAATATCCATAACTAATGGGACACATGTAAACCCTCGAAGGTTCATCCTGGAATTCAGTGCCCCACAAAGACAGTGTATGGACAGAACATTTACAGAGCATGACTTTTATACGTGTGGGATAGCAATGTGTATATTTATATTTAAGGTGTATTTACTGTTACAATTCCATTATCTGTCTTATTTACAGTGATAAAAAAATCACACTTGCGTACAAGTTTCTAGTTGCCAGTGATGTTCTGAAAATAATAAGCCTATTAAAATAAAGCTTTGGTTCTGACCCACGGCTGGAAGGTCTGATATCTCTTACTCTTCAGGGCACAGAGGGTCTGTGATACTCTTGATCGAGTTCTTCCGCAGCTGCTTTCTTGTACCCATTGACCACATAGGAGATGGTCAAGCCCTGTAGGTCTAGGGTTGGCAAAAGCAGCTGCCCTGCAGCGTTCTGAGGAAATTTCCCTGCTGGTTCCTGTCACCGGGCTGACATGATGCTCAGGGCTGAGTGAGGTGAGAGGGAAGGAGCAGGGGCGGGGCCCTCCTTGGCTTAGAATAGGAGTAGTGACTTGGAGAAAAACTCCTCTTCAATTCTGTTTCTCCCAGATCTCTTAGCCTCCTCAAAAAAGCCAGGCTATTAAGTGTAGGTGATATAAAAAGCCCCAGCACTCTTCCTGGGTACAATTTCTGTTTGACACCCTTGATCCTTGCTCCTTCTGACTATAAAATAAACCTCACTCTTGATTTTGAAGGACAACTGCCAACAAAACAAAAGGCCATGCAGCCACTGAAGAGCTAGATGACAGTGGGCAAGTTCTCAACCTCCCTGTGCTTCTGCAAAATGGGAACTATTAACACCTGCAGCATGCGTGGCCCTGAGAATTCGATTAACGATAAGCACAGAGCACATGGAGCTGTCTTGTCGCCTACTGAGCTTTCAGCGGAAACAAAACCCTTTGGACTATGTAAGATTCTGCTGTTTGGAAGGTCTGTGGCAGTGTGGAAATTAATCTATGAACATACACCAATCAACTGGAACCTTTCAGTTTCTTTAAGCCTCTAACAGCTTTCTCTACTCTGGCTCTCAGCATACTCCGCCCCTACCCCTACCCCCCGCCCCAGATCATTAATACTACATTATTCAGGGATTTCTCCATTTACAGAAATAATTACAACCAGCAGGCCCCATTAGGTCCCATTAAAGGTCATCCCATTCAGTGCTTATCAAGCTTTAATGTGCAAGTAAAGCACTTGAGACCTTGTGCTTCAGCAGAGTCTAAGTCAGAAGGGTGGGGCAGAGCCTAAGAATCTGCATTTCTGACAGGCTCCCAGGTGATATGAATGCCTCTGGCCCACGGACCACAGTTTAAGTAACCAGACTCTAATCTACGTACACTTCACTTTTGCAGCATATTGGAATCACGTGGAGGAGTTTTGAAACTTACTGATACTGTTAGGGAGGAAAAATTTCCCTCTATCCTTTTAGGTTCTTCTGGCTGCCCTAATAATTACATTGACATGAGAGTAACCGGAGAAAAACAACATTTAATTATGTACAAAACTCGTTAGAACCAGCTAGGCCCAAGATGGTGGAAGACTGGGTCCCCAGCAGACCTCCAGCCTCATGATGTGCTCGTTGTAATACCTTAGCATGCTGCCTGATCCCACCACCGGCGCCATGACAGTTCTATAAGGCCAAAAAGTGGGCGCTGGCCCAAGTCCTGGAAATCCCCGCCCCTTCTTCAAAACTTTTAGAACATTCCTCCCGCTTGTTAGTGTATGTAATTGCCCAGCCCATAAACGCTAACCATCCCCACACCCCAGGGCCGCTCTCAGTTGAGATAGCCAGCATTCGCCTCCTGCCTATGGAATGTGTGTCTCCCAGAGCTGCTCTCACTTTCTGGGACAGACCACATTCTGCCTGTGGAATGTGTATCTCTCTAAGTAAACTCGCTTCCACTCTATGACGGCTTGTTCTTGAATTCTTTCCTCATTTTGCAACCTGCCCCAGGAACTCTCCTAACTTGTAGGAGAGCTGGGACGTGACCATTCTCTTGTGCCCACTTCTCCTGCAACAGAATCTAATATCCACTAAAGAGTATTACTGAAACATAATTTTTCTCTCTAAACATCACCCTTATTTTTACCAAAGATAGACAAATTAAGATTAATTTATTTGAAAAAACAAGTCTTGTTTCATTACACTTGGCCTGACTATTAACATAAGTGAAGCAAGAATAGTGATTGACCACATAGACTCTTTTATTCTGCTTTGCTGGAGTTTTTCATAAAAAATCTCAGATTGAACTTTTAAATGCTTCTCAAGGCTAGGAGGCAAAGCTAAGGACTTGTTTGTCATCAGATTTCCCTGCAATATCTAAAGATTTGGGTTAATTCCTTTGATTTTGTGGTTCACAACATATTCTGAGGTTCCTGCACTTGCCAGGAAGTGACTTTTTTTTACCTGGTTAGGCTATCAGTAACCCTGTAAGCGAAGTACCACACTCTTTTCAAGGGGCTTTATTGGCTCCATTAAGTCAACCTTAGTTCCTTAAATCTGTTCAGTCATGTCTGAGTTTATGCATGCCTCTCTCAAATGTGACATTCTAGTCAAAGCCTTAGTAATAATATAGCCAATGTTTCCAATTGTGTCCTGTTATAAGGAGAACAGATTCTTAGTGAACTTATACAAATAACTATATTGCCATAAAGAATACTCATTGAGTTTTCAAATTCTTGAGGAATCAGGTAGGGAGAAAAAGATAAATGTTTCAATTCTGCTTACAAAGGAATAATTTACCAAATTTCTGTTAGTCATAGTTTAAGAGGAAAGGTTTTCTTATATCTGGAAAACAGAACATTAACGAAAATTAGCAATGTTTCAAACAAAAAATCATGAAAGTTATAATCATCCTATTTATTCCATCCCATGTAATTAATTCTTGTTAATCTTGATCTTTAGTTAGCAGTTTTATGAAATCATCAGTTTCTCTATTAGTGTTCTGTAAGTTCTTAGTTTAGTGGTACAGTCTAAAAGTTATCAGAGATAGTATTTTAGAATACTTTAGAGTCCTTTCCATGAATTTTTCTGAAGATAAAACATATTTGCAAAAGCAAAAAGACTTAAAAATGACCATGATAAGGATCAAATGAAAATTCATTAATGTAAGTGACAAGAAAATTTGGTTATTTCTGTGACATACATTTTAAAATAGTAATTAGAATTACAAATGATAACATTATACTAGGATATAAGATTTTCAGGAATTCTATATAATTTCTAGAACACTTACATTAATAACATTTACCCATGCAATATAACCTAAGAAGGTTTATCATCACTTATTTGATAATGTTTCCATGTAATTTAACATATCAAATACACCTAATTAGTTTAATCTCTCCCTTTTTGTAAGAAGATAGAATAAATCCTTTGTGATGGTCAAGAAGCCCTCTAGAAATTCTCAACGTTAGTTTTTGGTCAAAAATACTTCTTTTAGAATTTGATTTTTGGGGAATTTTGTCAAAAATATCAAAGAGATTTTAGAACACTTGGTCAAATATGATCATAGATTACTATGAAACAATAGTTATTCATTTAACCATGACAACAATTAAAGACTTTAAAGTCAAATACAGAAATTTAAATAGTTGTAAAAAGATTTAGCCATTTTAAAATAGAAAACATTCAATTTTTTTAATAATCAAAAACCTGATAAAGGCAAAACATAGAATCTTTGTTTTTCTAGGCAGATTATATTAAAGATAAACCTTTCACAAGAGCAGACTAATAGTCCAATAAATCTTTTTCTTTTAGCAGATGAAGGAAAATTGTTTTAGTTTACCTAAGTACATTATTGATATTAAAGCTTGTTTTTAAAACCTTTATAACAAATTCATTGATCACATATAAACTTTCTTTCCTACGATTCTTTTTTTTATAAACCTTCTTCAACTTTCTATGTCCATTTTAGTTCATCCCTTATTGTTTATTTCTTCCCATTCAGCTTTATTTTAGGACAAAATTATTTTATTTTCCCTCAACAAAAATGCATCTTCAGATCCCTTACCTTTTCTAACCAAAACCACATCCTACTTTCCTTGACTATAAAGTCATTTCCCTTATGATTTCCAGTAGCTTTAATTATATATATTAATTAGAATTCTTAACCCTTAGAAACTTTAATTTCTAGTGAAAACTAACAAGTAAGAAATTGTGAACTATTACACCAACAGTCTTTAGATTGGCAAATTTATGAACACATTTCATAATGTCTAGAAACATACATTTCCTCATAGCACAAGTTTTCATTGTGGCATATGCCATGTTTATTAATAGACTCAAATATCTTTAGACTCTGTAATAAGAAGTCAAAAGTAGATAGACTTGTTTAGCGATTAATGTCTCAGTATTTTAACTTATCTGGAAACTATCAGACATTTAATAAATCCCCATCATTTCAATTAGCAAAATTCTAAGGGTGGAAGTTAAAGAGATTTTGGAAACTAAATGAATATCATAAAACAATCAACTTAAAAAGTTCACCTGAAAATTCTTCTCATTTACATCTATTTAATTCATTTTTTTAAACAATCATATTTTAGATTACTCCTAAAGATTGAAGATTTAATGAGACATTAAATCAATTAACTATCATCTTGTTATTTTTCTTGTTGATAAATTTTGTAACAGAGATAAGGTAAACTTATTTGAGTTTTAGTAAACCTAAGTAGAAAAAAAGTATTATGCCTGATGTTGATAACTCTAAAGACATATCTGTGTTAATTAAACCAACAAACTTAAACTAGCTTTTATTTACCAAAAATTATCCTAGATCATAGAAATCTGAAAAACATATGGGTTTGTTTCAGTTATACTTATGAGGTTTAGAAATACTTAATTGATAAGTGCTTAATTTTAAGCCAATTAAATAGAACCCTTTTACAAATTAAATTTGGCAATTGTATCTGAAGGTATAAAAATACCATATCTATAATATACATAGATATACATACAAACACAGAGATCTTATAGTTTTCATTTTAAAATTTGTCATGAATTAGATATAACAATATAAGACTCACTAGTTTATAAATAACGGTTCGAATAAGACAAGTTTGTACATGCAGATGGCTAAAGATTTATACTCTTTATGGTGGAGACTTTTAAGATTTGTACTTGTCTTTAACAAGTAATCTTAAGAAGGCTGTGAACTAGATTCTTGGCAAGAGAGCCTTTCTAATAGTATGTATTTTAAAAAGGCACCCCCCTCTCCTTTTTTTCCTTAAGTCTGGGCAGAGTTTTAATTATCTTCCAGCATGTTTACATTTCAAACACATGGTAAAATTTGAGACTTTAAAAGACAGCGGAAGAATGCATGTTTTCTCCTAGGAGTTTGAGGTGTATTTGACTATTAATAGAACTCTTTGGTAATTACCTTTTAAACTTTTTCTTCTTTTTGTTAGGTACAGATCAATTGTACTTCCAATGTTCTGATTTTTGCAATATCTGCAAATGTCTGAAGGTAATTATGAAAATGTCTGAGTGGATTTTGAGATATTTCAGAATTAGGCTTTTGTTTTTCTAAAGACTTAAGTGGTGAATTAAGTATTATTGATTTTAACTTCTTTGCATTTCTGTAAGCTATCTTCAAAGAACTGGGTAGGCTTTTTCATTATAGTGTTTAGAGGTTGATTTGCTCACTCAATCACACTATTTTGAATTTGCCTTTTATATCAGGGATAAGATTTCCAGGTAAGATGGAAATCAAAATTTTTTTATGATTTTTGGGTTCTTCTGTTTAGAGGACATTAATTATGTGGTGGGGGGGTCTAGGATAGATCTGCAAAGGACATTGCATAGGAAGCTGGAAAGCCTAATTGTAGGACCCAGCAAAATAGCCTGATTGTCCATCCTGGGTGCTACTGCTTAATTTATTTCCTGGTTAGAGCATTAATATGAGTAACCTGTAGACCTTGGGCCTAGAGGTTAAGGTGTAGTGCTTTCCGTAACTCTTGTAGAGAAAGGGAAGTTAAAATAAGCAGCTGGGTGTTTAAGGGCTTTTCTGGGAAAGCTGAAGGAGTTTTGGGAGTTAAGGGAATTTGCTTAGAAGACGGGGCCATATTCTAAGAAGGAAAATTTATGTTGGATATGAACTTCAATTTTGTTCTAAGTTTAATTTCTGTTCTTTCCTCTTGTTAGAGAGTCCTTAAGGTTAGCAGTTATATTTCTTTGTATCCACTTTTTAATTTGATCTCTTCACAGACACCAATAAGACAACTATAAAAAAAAATCCATTTAGATGTTCAACTTAAAGGATTTCTCATCTGGCCATTGGCACACTGGACCTTAATAGTGACCCAAACCAATAAGACTTTTTATGGCTTAACCAAGGATACAAGAGGCCTCTCACAAGAGAGTGCAGTTCCTCACAAGATTCAACAAGTACATTCTCAAAGATAACCTAAGAAAGCAAAGACCTTAATTACACAGTAAGGATGGTGTGGTGAGGATGGTGTCTCGGGTCTCACAGGCAAACCATGAGATCCTCCATTTACAAACCTGATACTCTATGACACCAAGCAGGTGCTAATGGAGTGGTATTTTCTAGCACTAACAAAGCAGCAAAGACAGAGACAGCAAAGGCCCCCGATGGACTGTGACCCTTTGTGACAAACTCCCCTGAAAGCTGGCACAGCCAGACAAAGAGAGTGCTGCTTGTGACTTCATGTCTTGGAACCCCAGTCTGTTCACCCAGCTGGCCACCAGATGTACCCCAGTAAGTGCACCTTCTACACGGCAGAGACCAGAGAAAATATTCTCACTAGTCACAAAGCCAAGTTCTCAGAATGTAAGGTGAAATAAAAGGAAAAACCTCATCTAGCTTTTACCTAGGGGACCCACAGCAAAATTTGTCTAAACAGATGTGGGTCTGATGAGATCCCTGAACTCATCAGAGGTTGGCTTGAACAGTAGCCTTACAGGGCCCATGCAACATTCTGCCCTGTTTGTTTGTTTTTTCCCTCCTTGTGATGAAAAGAAAAAAAGAAAAAAAGGATAAATAAAAACCAAGGGTACTCATTACCAAATTTTTACCAGAGGTGTTATGCCCAAGGAATGAACTCCACAAAAATTTTTTTTTAAATTTTTAATTTGGTAAACATTTATTGCCTGCTAAACACCAATGCTAAGTGCAGAGGTTATAAAGACAGCTAAATATATACTATAATATCATTTAAAACTAACAATAAACAATATATTTTGTATATAAACGTATGCATATAAAAGCATTTAAAAGTTATTTGCAGTATTCCACAAATATTTTTTACTAATCTAAATTTAGAAAAAGATAAAAAGGACTCTCACCACTTTTGCTTCCACCGCACCTTGCAAACAGAGATTCAGGAGGCTGATGTGATAAGAATTCTTACCTCCTGCAGCTTTTTGTCAGCGTTCCCAGCATCTCTTTATTTGCACCAGTCCTGAGAGAAAGGGGTTTCTACCCAGTGAAGATCCTGCCAACTAAGCCAGTTGTTGGGAAGGAGAAACTTTCCTCTAACTTTCTAGGTTCTTCTGGCTGGCCTAATCGTTAGATTGACATGAGGCAGACTAACAGGAGAAAAACCAAATTTAGTTACATACATGTCAGGCTTCATAGGAATATGAGGTCCACAGAAGTGACCAAAGCAGACAGCTTTTATACCTTTTAGACAAAGAAACTACATTTTTGGAGAACTGACATGACAAAGAAACAGATTTGGGTACTAGTTAGTGAAGAATCTAAGCAGAGTTTGTTTACGTACTGGGCCCTGAATTCCCTATTTCTGGTGATAAAGATCTCTCTGTACTTCTGGTGCAGGGAAGGGTACCTTTCACATGGGAGATTTATTTCCTGCTTTCTGGGGGACAAAGGAGGGTCAGAGTGTCCTTTTTGCACTGGCTGTTTGTTAAGGAAATTTAATTCAAAATAATCAATATGCCACTTTGACATATTTTGTCATGGCCTGTCCTGTGCTCCATCAATATCCACACCCTACCCCAGGAATCATGATTTAGTAGGTGTGGAATGTGGCTTTGGCTTTGGGAGGTTTAAAAGTTCTTATGTAATTAGGATGTGGAATAAAGTTTAAGAACCACTGCTGTTAGTCAGGTTTAATTGGCACGGCCTGCCAGCTTCATAAATTTCCTGGGGTGGGGGTAGGGTTGCTTGTTATATTGAGTTCTCCTTTAATACATATTTCCCAGGAAGCAAATTGCTGAAATTGGTGTGAAGGTCATAACTTCCTCTCTACGTGTAGCGTATCCTAAGATTGGCAGTGAGAGGAAATTATAATCCAGGTTAGAGCACCCACCCACCACACCACCAAGAGGAGTTTTGTTGGCTCTAAGTGTGAGGTGATCTCACTGGTCTTGGGCCTGAAACCCAGCAGCGGTCTGGAGTGTCCCATCCTTGGCTGGCCCAATCCCAGCATGGCACGCACTCCATTCTTGACAACTCCTCACGTTTCTTCAGTGCCTGCAGATACCAAAGTCCCACAGCCCCGTTATCAATCATGCCTTGGCTCTGCTGATTTGCTATTGCCCTGATTCCGATACGGTGAATATGATCAGTGCTCAGCGCTTCTTACATTCAACACTCAGGGGCTATGTCATTCCTGTGACCTGAGGCAATGGCTCTGCCCTACCACTGTCCTGCTGCAGACTGGGGCATGACCTCGCATGCCCTCCTGTTTTCACATTTCTGGATTTTTCTCATTTGCTTTCCCATTCTACTACTTTTTCCCAAGTAAAAGAAGTCTTTTCCCATCCTCGTATGTCACTAGTCATTGGTGGACCCAAAGAGGAAGGCATGTGACTCAGCTATTTTAAAATAATTTTTATTGTCACAAAGAAAATAGATATCATTATTCTTGTTTTTATTGGTTTGCTCTTATAATTCCTCACATTCCCTTTGCCCCAAGTAACATGGGGGATAGTTAGCTTAGGTATAGGAAGTTTATGTAAACTACCAACTTCCAGCTGAACTTCTATAAAGAGAGAGTTCTAGGGGTCAGAATAAAGCTAAGTGGAGATAGACCGCTTGCAATGTATTTACTCTGGAAGTTCCCCAATTTCTTTATTAGGGGCAACGAGGGGTTATAAAGTAGACATGAAACATTTATTTCCCTCCTGTCAAAAGTCAAAATTACATTCTTTGTGGTTCATCTAATAACAAAGGCACACGGCTTTCAGGAAGTACCTCTCCAAGTGCTCAATAGCCCCCTGTCAACCATAATAATAAAGCAGCCTTCAGAGTTGGACACTATTGATACAAATCATCCCCAGTACCCCAATAAAACAACCATAAGGTTAGCGTCAGGAAATCCATGGAGGGTGAGGAAATGAACTTTGTTTAAGGCATCCCTGTCGCTTTACAGCTGACAACATACAGTTATAGAGTGGCTGTGTCCAAATGCATTACTTCGATCACGCTGTTTTTCCTGCTCAAAAATCCCTTCTTTCTGTCTCTTGGTTCCATCCCTGCATAGTAAAATCCTTTCCTATATTAAGCCTGCCATCCAATGAACTCCTCTGTGAAGAGTTCCCTGGTCATTTAAATCAAAAAAGAATTCTCTCCCTCTTCAGAATTCCTTTTGATTCTTGTTTTCCTGTCCTTCCTGGCTCTTATGACATGTTTTCTTACTCTGAAGTGATTTTTGCATCTATCCTGATTTGTTCCATACTATTTAACCTGAAATCATTGTTGAACTCTCTTGGCAACCTGAACTGTACTTTGGACCAGGAATGCCCTGTAAACACCTGTTAGAAGGAGCAGCCAATCCCACCTACTCGCTCATGGTGGGATTCTGTGCAGTTCTCCAAACTTTCCCATCCTCCCACTCTGGGGAGTGGAGGATTGCATGTCCTGGTGCCCTTATTGTCAAGTTGGATCTGACCATTTCTGGCCAAGGTGTGTGCATGGAAGAATTACCAATCATTTCTAGGCTGGAGCATTTGAATCCTCAGTAAGAGGCCCTTCCGAATTCTGCTTCACTTCTCACACAGGCATGGCAATGTTCCAGACAGGGGTTAATCCGTTGGCCTGCATCTCAGAGTGGGGACAAGGGTGAGATGGGAGCAAAGCCCCCTGCTAACCTGCAGTGTATATATAACCAAAGGGAGAAATAAACCTTTGTTGTTTTGTGTCATTGAGATTTTGGGGGTTGTTTGTTACAGCAGTGTAACCTACTCTGTCTTGACTAATACATTACTCTTGGTTTACAATCTCAGAGATTAGCATTTCCTTCTCATCAAACTTTTCCTCTTAAAATAACAAGTGAATAAATAAAACCTGTACAATACAAGTAAATACAGTACTATAAAGGATGAAATTCTTAGAGCATGCCAGTCACAATTGTAAAGGTTATTTTTCCATTCTCGTCTGACAGGTTACTAAAAAAAAAAATTCTCAAATTTAGGCTGACTAATGTCAACTAAAAATGAATTAATTTACAGAAATCAAGCACAAATGTTGGTCAATCTGACAACTCTTCAGGCATTCCCAGGTGTCTTGCTTTTGCCCCATAAGCCAGTATGATTCAAAATGTGGTCAACTGAGTAGCCTGTAGGCAGCTTCACAGTTTTCAAGGAAAAGGCAGTGAAACCGTTTTTTCTTTAATTCTATACATTTTACAGATGTGAACAATGAAACAAATTGACTTTCACAGAAATCCCACTGAGTTCCTAATAGCTGTGTTCTCAGCAGCTGTTCCAGAGCCGCTGGGACTTGTCATGTTCTCTGGGCTGGTGTGATGCATTTCACCTTGGCTGGTGTGTTTTCATACTTGTTGCATGGACTTTCTTGGTTCTTAAATTGCATTTTTTTAAATGTTTAACTCATGACTCAATGAAGCATAATGGCAAGATAAAATAGCAACAAAATAGTAAGCATATGATGTCATAAAGCACTGGGAATGTCTCTGCATATAGTGAATCTGTCAATCTGTGAGCATGATATTTCCTAACACAGGAATCTCCTCCCTCACCCTCTAAACAAAGGTGTTTAAGAAATAGGATGGGGCTTCCCTGGTGGTGCAGTGGTGAAGAATCAGCCTGCCAATGCAGGGGACACAGGCTCAATCCCTGGGCTGGGAAGATCCCATATGCCAGGGAGCAACTAAGCTCATGCGGCACAACTATTGAGCCTGCACTCTAGAGCCCTCCAGCCACAACTACTGAGCCCATGCGCTGCAACTGCTGAAGCCCACGTGCCTAGAGCCCATGCTCCACAACAAGAGAAGCCACTGCGATGAGAAACCCACACACTGCAACAAAAGGTAGCCCCTGGTTGCCACAACTAGAGAAAGCCCTCATGCGGCAACAAAGACCCAATGCAGCCAAAAATAAAAAATAAATAAATAATAAAATAAATCTAAAAAAAAAAAAAAACAAGAAAAGAAAGAAATAGGAGGAAAATACCTGACAATTTGATATGATGGGTCTGGACTCCTCATGTCAATGAGTTGTTCTTTCAAAAATTTTATCATATCATCAAAATTTTATCATCATGAGTAAAGCAATCATGATTCCATTTTTTAACAGAACAAACACCAAATAACATTTTTAAGTGTGAAATTAATGAATTGTTGATAAAGAAAATGAATAAACCACAAATTGTATTTTTTGTCATAGAAAGAGACACAAGTCATACCATCACAGAGAGGTCTATAAAACCTGACTCTACGTTTACTACAGATGTTCTTAGAAAGAAACAACTGTTTTTTTGTTAAAATTTCTTTATTTGTTAGATACTGTGTAATATTAATGGCCTACTGTGTGGAAGGGTGGTGACCAAAGTCTCAGTGTATTTGCTAATTCTGTTCCATACTCGAATCATTTCATGTCGTAGTGGTAGGACACATGCGGGGTCAACAGAGAATTCATGCTATAGACGAAAATGTTTTATTGTTGTCATTTGTTTAACTTGTGATTATTTTGTAGGAGGAAGTATGTTCTGCAGAAGGTACACTGTGGTCAGTACTGGTAGGGAGAGGTTTTACTTGAATGCCAAGTCACGAACTGCTTTATTCTCTAAAGCACTTGGTGATTAATGATTTGCCTCCTGCTCCTAATTTATGGTTCAAAGAAAAAGTGAAAATTGGGAATCAAATCATGGCCACCAGCACCTTGGCAGTCTTCTATGTTTAGAAAAAGTGGAGAGGGAAGCACATATAACATGTTGCTTTTCAGCACTGAGTATGTTGCCAACTGAAAGGAAAGGCACTTACCAAGTTTTTAATGTTAAAGATGAGTTAAACTATTTTATTTTTGATACTGAAGATGTCAGCAGCATGATCAAGTGATATATATTTGGGACACATTGAGTACCTTGAGAGGCTTGAACTCTTACTTCAGGTCCAGATATTATGGTTTTTTACATTAAGGAGAATGTGTTATCTGAACTTATTTGGCTGAATATAACAGCAAAATCTCAAAAGATAGTTATTGAAACAATATAGATTTTTATTCTTTGTCATTGAAAGGAGTCCAGTGGCTTAATGAAATCATGATGGATCTAGATTCACTGGATGATTCAGCTTCCCCTTCTCTGGGGTGTGGGTCACATACTAACAGCCCATAGTGGCTGCTGGAGCTCCAGCCATCAAATTCTCTGCAGGCTGATAGCAAGAAGATGGGTGGAAAGGAAAAAATGCATAATCTACAGCACTTCTGTCTCCTCACTGAGCATAACTTATTCACATAGCCACTCCTAGTGGCCAGGAACACACAGGAAAGACTGTCTTTTTCCCTGGGAGACAATGTGCTTATGTAGAACTTGGGCATCTGTTATTAAGAAGGGGAAAATGAGTATTGAGAGGCAACTGGCCTCTCAATTTTAAAATGTAGATTTTATTATTTTTCAGGTGTGGTTAGATCAACAGATCAAGAAACAATTGTCATTGGAAAGATAGTTTGTTACACTCATACATCCTAAGAAGAGGGGCGTGACATGCCATGCTGTGGGTGGGGAGCATTCAGGGAAGTACCAGGAGGCAGAGGGAGAGGGGAAAATGTGGACAAGAGACTTTATTGTGGTTTCTGTGGAAAGGAATGAGAAAGAGAGGGTAAACAAGTTTAGGATTGGCTACTTCAAATAATTTCAGCAGACTCTGGGGCAAAAGGGCTGTCTTTGGTTGTCTGGTACCTGGCTTTGGGGTGATTAGGGAAGGGCCTGAGTGTGGGAGCCTCAGAAATGAGGTGGCTGGGCTGTGGGCTCTGCATTGGTTGACTTGTGTAAAAAGAGTATCCTTGTAGGTGAGTTGTTTACTATCTCTGAGTACTGGCTAACTCTGGGAGGAATAGTCCTTCCAGGGTCAATAAGGCCCCAGATGTCAAAGCATCAGAAATACAGAAAATAAAAGACATGGTAAATATACTGGCAATCTCTGTCATGGATAGGATACCAAGATTTCATGAGATAGCTCAATCAACATTTTCCCAATATTTTATATTTTTCTAATTTTGTTAGAGAAACAAAGCAATGAATATTTAAAAACCATACCCAAATGCTAAGGGGGAAAAAAAACATGAAGAAGCACTTTCTAAAGCCAAATGAAATAAGTGACTAGATTAAGAATCCATTTGCTATGATCTCTCTGTTGAAACTTTTAACCTCTGGCTTTTGAGTGTTACATGCTCTGTAGCCAAAATCAGATAAAGCACTGAAAATTGGGTCCACTGAGAAACATCTCCTCATTTCTGGGTCCATTTTTAACTTTGGTACTTAGTACTTAAAACTGTCTGCCAGAATAAACAACCACTTACTGTCATTCATAATGAGCTATTTTTGTGTCGTTAGGTTTTTCTAATTTGGTGGAAATAGAGGACCAATAAGAGATATTGACTATGCAATGAAGTCTGAGGCATGGTTCAAGGCATCCATTGTCTGGTCGGATTGGAAAAGAGCTCATGAAAAGATCAGGAGACGTGGTTCCTAGAGGACACCTCCTCTCACGCATAGGACATTTCCTGTGGTGTTCAGCTGTGCCATGGTCAAGGGATATGAGTTTTTCTTGACCACACAGAACATCCAGCCCCCAGGTCTCTGTTTAAAGGTCCCTGTAAGTGTCCAGAACTGTTGGGTGGCAAGTCTCACAGGGCACAGTGTGGAGGATGTGGTCATACACGCACAGCCAAGGACCCTCATCCTCACTACCCGCTTCCATCATCCCCTTGGTCCCTTTCCGTCAGTGATGTGCTGGTGCCAGCTCCTACTGGGTCACAAGAGTCAACAGGGCCTATTTTTTCCTACCTCTGAGTGAAGTGAGTTGAGATCAGTCACAACAGAAGCATGTACACTGTAACAAACGCTGAAAATCAGGGCTTTCCTTTCCTCCTCTCTCCTCCTTTCCCCTTCCCTCTTCTTCCTTTCCTGAAGAGCTGGTTGTTACCACTTACCAGGACACTGTTGCTTGCAAGGTATGAAAGTGTTTTATCTCTTTTCTCCTCTGAGACTTTGTTCTCTGAGCATTTTCTTCCTCTCCTGATTGCTACCCATCTTCATCCTACTTTCACTAGAATCTTCTTCACTGATCTTCCAGCCTGTCAGTTACCAGTTTATTGTTAAATTCATCACAAACAGTTACATTCTAAGATTTTTTAAAATTATAATACTGAGGGCGGGCAACAGTGTGTTGAAAAGCAGTGCAGCATTTTGGAAACGTTTTTGGAAGCATTAAAAAAAACTCTGAACTATGTTATAACCCAGTGACCTGACATTCCACTTTAAGCATATCTGAAACTAATTTGAAATATAAAAGAAATAATCTTCTGTTCAGAGATGTCCTTTTCAGTCTTAATTAGCAGAAGATTGGAAAAAAGCCTAAAAAAGTCTCTACAGCACCAAGCAGTCTGTGTGCTATTGGATGGTAAGAACAGTCAGCCTGAGGCACTGTCAGTGACTTAATTATCGAAGAAAATTTAAATTGGGTTCACTAAGTCAAGAAAGTGTATCTTATATACTTTGGAAAAACATTTGGAAAAGTTTTTCTGGTTAGTGCTCAATTAAGCCCTGAAATTAAATTACCCGGAACACTCGATTAATTGAAGACTCTCTTAATTGAGATTTTTGCAATCACATTTAAAACAAGAAGCTTTGCGAAGTCTTAGAGTTAGGCTGTCTCTGCTGTAGCTGGTGTAGATAGAAAATAACAGTCAAAGGCCAGCTCTGGAAGGATGGATACTCTCCCCTCTGCACTGTGATTGGGGGCAAATGGATACCCTCATTTCCTCAGCTGTAACTGGGAACAATAACTTTTAGGATATCTTTTAGGACTGAATGAAACCCCAGAGGCAAAAGACTTGCCACAATGTTGTCACATAGTAAACACTCAAAATGTCACAGCAATGATTGTTGCAGTTAGTGAGAGCTGTTCCCAATCAGGGTGCATGAGGTAGTATCTCACTCCTTATCTTGAATTCCACTTTCAATCTTGACTACTACTTTCTTCTATTTTCCCCGTTCTTTTTCTAATTGTAAGGCCATGCTTTCCACAAATCAACTAGAATCGGACAAAAGCATGCGGTGCTCTGAATTACTTCTCTTCTAGGTTAAATTTACACTGCTTCCTTCCACATTCTCTCTCTCCCTCTCTCCTTTTTAAAATCCTCTGTTGCTTTCATTCACACACAACTCAAAATAGCTGCTTTCAGGAAGCGCTAAATATAGGTAATCTGAAAGAGCCAGTTTTATCCTTCTCTTCAAGATTCCGTTCCCTTCGAGTTCTTTGAGAAGAAATTTTGCTGGGGGTTTTGCTTCCTTTTCCTGATGTAAACCCCAGTGGCCCCTCCTGATGTCTTGGGGCCTCCTCCTGTTGCAGCTGCCAGGCCAGCTGGGGCCAGAGGTCACCTTGCTGTGGGTCAGTGTCTCTGTGACAGGTTGCCGCCCTCCCCACACAGCATCAGCAGAGGGCTGTGATGGGCGGGGGTGTCCTTTTTCTGAAGGCCTGTGCTCAGTTGCATATAAGGGAAACCCCAGTGACAATGGCTTGAACTTCCTCAATGACAATGGCTTCATTACTAAAATCTTCCTCTTGGTATCAAGAAGCTTGAAGGGATGCATCCCAGGGGTCCTCGGATGTCTCCAGGTGCCGCCATCTTGGTTACTTGAAAGCTGGCTGCTTCAGCACATTCCATGCAGCAAGCACAGAGGAAAGTCAAGGGGGAAGTGAGCATGCCAGTGCAGCCCCCCTTTCAAAGGAGCTTTTTGGAATCCCTACCTCACAACCTGAGCTTGCATTTCATTGCCAGCACTGTCTTCCATGGCCACTCCCGGACAAAGGAAGTGAGAGTGTTACTGGTAGACCTGGCCACCCACAATGAAGCTGGTATTCTGGTAGGAAAGGAGAGAGGGCACACCTGCCTTTCCCTTTATTGTTTACATTGTCACCCTGCACAACTGTATTTGTCTGTCAGACATTATGAACAGCTGGGGTAACTAAAGGCAACTGAATCATAGAAATTGACCGCATTCCTAGCTTGACTTTGTTACTGTCCTTGTCAAAATGTCTCTACCAACAAGTTCAGGACACACCCCCAACCCCTGCCCAGTGCGCGCGCACGCGCACACACACACACACACACACACACACACAGAAGGGAGCTGGTTTCTGAACTTCACTCCATTAAGTTATCCTCAATAGTTACTCAAAGTCTCAATTACTCACTCCAAAACAGCGCTTCTCTAACTCGAATAATGAATGGATAACTTTGAAAAGAAAGAGGTTGGTAAACCCCTGGGTAGTGATCTGCACTATTTGTATTTTAATGTTACTTAGTACGTACGTAAAATACAGAATTTGGTCGAACTTCTTAAGCTTTTGGGCTTTATGTATCTTTAAAACAAAATTTCAGAGCAATGTCAAGAAAACTATCAATTTTTGCAATCACTTAAAATCAAATTAGCATAATTGATTCAATGGGAAGCAGGTTTTATCCTCAGCGGCTGCTTTCAGATGCACAAGGCACCCACAGCTCTGATTCTGCAGTGTGGATGCCTGCAGCAGTGTGTGCTAAGTGCTGGCTCAGGTCTCTCATTATGTTTTTCTTTTCAAGTCATTGCAAAAATTATTATTTCATAGTGCCCCAGATGCCATTTAGCCTCCATTTCTTTCCCACCAGTGATAAATAAAGTTAATTTCCCTTGGTACTGAGGGTGTCATAGATGAAAGTGGGGTTTTAAGGCAGGATGTCATCTCAGGTGATGCTCCTATTGTTGCTGGCCGTGACAACAATTAACTCCTTCTATTTCCCTCTCTGCTTTCCCATCAAATTTTGCCTCTAGGTTCTTCCTGAAATAAGAAACATCCTAAGAATATGAAAACCAGGAAAAGCAGAACTTCTGCTTGTAAAGATTTGATTAGAATATTAGGCAAGTCCTATTATCTATTAAGGTTGGGGGTGAAGTGGGTGAAAGGAAGATTGGGTTCTTTCAGTGTCATATAAATGTCTCATATTTTTAAGGGAATTAAACAGCTTAATCAGGTGTCTCCATACTTTTGGCCTTGGGCTATCATCATTATGGAGTATGAAGCCTGTTCAGAGCATTGCCATAAGTGGGATGGGGAAAAGGAAAAGTCAGTACTCTCATCAACAGCAAAGACTAGAGAGAGAGTTTGGCACATTGGAAAACCTAGAGCTCGGTAGAGTGGAGATGAGTTTACCAGTCTCTTGATGGAAGTACTTTTTTATGATTTTGCTATATAATTTAACATCAGAATTTCTTGGCACAATTTCTTAGGAAATTAGTGACCACACACTATCCCAGCATTCTCTCTTGGTTAGGAGTCTCTACTAAAAGCAGTGGAGAAAGGCAGGGGAAATGTGGTGGACGGTATTTCAGAATCACTTGCATTTTCTTTCCTTTTTTTTTTTTTTTTTTTGCCAAATTGCATTGTTTCCTCTCTGATTCTGATAGGTCATTCCCTCTTATGCCCCAGGAAGGGCCGCTAGTAGCTGAAGGTTACCAGATCTATGAGTGCCCCTGGGCCCTAAGACATCATTGTTCTAGGTCTTGACTAGTCCACCTCCTTTGCTTACAATTTAGAATTGTTCCTACCATTGAATGTGACTTGGAACTTTCCTTTTCTGATCCCTCCTCTGCTTATTGGACTAATCATCTTCTTACCTACTGTCCTCAAATAATTCTGCAAATAAGTCTGATATCACTTGTGAAGAATCGAATTTCCCAACCATATTCAGATAGACTATGTTGCATGGTCGTAACGAATAGCTCCCAAATTTCAGTGCCTTAAAGCAACAAAGGTTTATTCCTCCTCCTGCTGCATGTCTTCCTTCTTCTGTCTTGGGCATTTCTCCCGATAGAATCTAGGATGTTCATGCAGCCATAAGTTAGAGCTCTGGAGGGTTGAGACAGGCAATTAGGATCTCTGGAATAAGAGTGACACGTGTTACGTGACATCTGCTCACAACCCATTGGCCAGAGTTAGTCATCTGTTTCCACCCAACTTTTAGGGAGCTAGGAAATATAGTTTTTCCATGTTCCTAGAGGGAAGACGCCAGCCAGGAAGGAAATAGCTGGCAAATGGCACTAATCATTGCCCGCCAATCCAGGATTCTGGCTGGGTCAAGAGTCTCCTCTGAAAAGCAGTGAAACTATCTTGGGAAACTAGCATTGTTCCTTCTGTTGGTAGATTTACAGTCTTTATTGAGAATATACACTTACAAAGGAGGATGCAAAATGCTCTATACTGGTGGTTGAAAATAAGATCATGTGTCACGTGTGGAGGATGGTGTCTGTCTAGCCAATCTCATCTTCCATTTTGGTCTATATCGACTGGTTATTTTGTTCAAGAGATTTGCAATTTCATGCACTACCCACCTGGCTGTGGATTTAGGCAAAGGTCACAGTCTCAGAGAAGCTTACTGAAGACGGTCCTGCTGGGCAAGATTTTGGAGGCAGGAATATCCCTAGGAGGACTGAGGAAAGGCATCTTATCTCCCTGTAAATAAAAGCACCAGCTAAGTTTGGATACCTGAGGTGGGTAGTTTTAATGAGGTTTCGGCGTGCAGTAGCATCTAAGGACTCTTACTGCCAGTTTACAGTGAATTCTAAATATTTAAAGTTTTTTCCATGACAATAAGTTGGAGGAAGGTGGGATCATTTTTCAATAGAGGAATTCTAGATTATTTGAAGAAAAAGAGAAATAGCCTCCAAGTTGTCTAATTCTGCAAGGGAACGTAAATTTAGAAGGTATTTGAAATTATTTACATAATACATGCTTTATTATGCACTATCAAGAGAAAAACATGAATGTTGTTGGCAGCCATGGAAACCCTGGCAAAATCTGACAATACTTGTATTTCTGCCTCTTATTCTCCCCACAACAAAAAGAAGCAAAAAGTGGAAACTGGAAACTGATCAGCTATAAACTACAGAGAAATGGAAATTAGTATTTAAAAAAGAGTATTGTATTGGTGACACATTACATTTGGATAGTATTTTTCTCTATAAGCCCCCAAAGCTCATTGAACCATGGTAATCGTGCTCACACACTTTATATACATAAGTCCCACCTACACTGAAAGAACAAATAAATAGATGCACCAAAGTATCAAAATAATCTGCCCGCCTAGGAAAATGACAGGATGAACTGATATCACCATCAACTTCTGACTAAAAATTCTGTATTCATTATAGTTCCAATGGAATGTAGTTGACATTGTCTGTGATAGACGTTGGTAAGTTCCTTGAGAAAAGTTAAAACCATGGATAATCAGTGAAATCCCTTTCACCTGCTTCGAGGTCATTTTAAGACTTGCATGGCCTGTAAGCTGCATGTAGCCTGAACAATATGATTGCCTGAGTTGTTTTCAGTTGTGTCTAGTTTGAGACTGGTAGGACCACCGACACTTCAACTGGGCATGCGTGAGTGTCTGCTGACTCAGTGACCTTTTGAATGTGCAGAGGCCGGTAGCTTAATTATGTCTGTGCAGAACAATGGTTACTTGCACCTTTTTCCAATCACCAATCCCCATGCTCCTCATGCCTCAGACCACCCTGCTTTTTCATTTTTATTCCATAAATACCCTGAGCCCCTTGTGTTAGGGGAGGCAAATTTGAGACTTGTTCTCCTGTGTCCTCACTTGGCTGCCTTACGAGTAAAACCTCTCTTTGCTGAACACCTAGGCATCTCAGCATTTTGGCTTGGTTCCTGTCGGCTGAAGTGAACTTGGTTTGGTAACGATGTGAAATGTGCTATAAAAACAAATGATCATACGTTTGGATTACAATCTGTAGCCCATGGCTGCAAAGCTGAAAAGCAAACTCAAGCTACAGTAGTTAGGGAATTTCAATGGCAAGTGAAAATCACCTTTTGGCTTTATAGGAAATAGACTTTTCTTTTACATCATTCAGCATGAATGTCTGTGCTTTCTATGTCTGAAGAATAGCAGTAAATTAAAAAAAAAGGGACTTCCCTATGTCCTGCTCCCGGGCCTCTGCCACACACAGTAAGGTGTAGGTCCAGGACCTTACTTCAGACATAGTTTGTTCCCAGGGAACCCAACCTAAGATAATATCAAGAATGGTTCTAGAGGGAAAAAAGATGGTGGCAAAGTAGAGGGACGTGGAATGCATCCCTCTCCACAGATGCATTGGGAATACACTGAAGGACACAATAATTCTCACAGAGAACAAGCTGAACACCAGCAGATGGCCTCGGACGCCGGAAAGGACCACAAGGAGCCCTACATGACTGGTAGGGAGGCATCGACGAGGGCTCAAAGAGGGTGGAGCGGCGGAGCTGTGGCAGACGGGAGGGAGTGAGAAACATACAGAGGGTCCGCAGTGCAGCTTAGCGTTCCCGGACTGGGACGTCGATCCACAGCTGAACAGAGGGTCCAGGAGCAGGAGCGTGGGAACTGGAGAGCTGGTTCAGGGTGAGAAACATTGTTGCCAGTAAGGTGACCGACCGAGAGGACAGGAGGGAAGAGGTCCGCGGCGAGGAGTGCCTGCCCTTGAGAGCTGCCCGGCCATGATGGCGGCTTGAGGCTGCAGGCTCATGGGCTGCGGGGAGGAGCCACATGCATAGCCTCTCTCTCTTTCTGCGCCTCTGCAGCAGGCAGTGGAGAGACGCCCTGTGGGCCACCTAAGGTGCTCAGGGATAACAAGCACTCTGTGGGCCACCTAAGGTGCTCAGGGATAACAAGCACCCTCAGGCACTCGGGCAGGGCTAGATTAAAACCCCTTGGAATGCTGGCAGCAGGGAAGCTGCTGAGAAAAAAAAAAAAAAACCCAACAACAACAACAAAAAACCCTAGAGAGGCCCAACTCTAAGACTTTCTGTTTACGCCTGAGCCACCGGCGTCCCTCTGTAACAGGCACCTCCAAGCCCGACTGAAACAACAGTGCACCACTGCTCACTCACTCCCAGGGGAAGGAGCCACTATTGTGCCCTCTTCCTCCCCACACACCGACGCTTACAGTCGAACAATAAAGGAACCTCTGCTGGTCACAGAATAATGCAAAAAACCCAAGGCGAGTAGAAGGACACTTACAGCTGAGACTCTAAGGAAACAGAAATATTAGTATCAATTCCTATTGAACTGGTCCATTCTGGGATCAGTTCTGGATTTTTTTTTTCTTCTTTTTCTCTCTCTTTTTTTTTTTCTTTATTAAATACGATCTTAGCCATAAGGAATCTACAAGTTTTATAACATAATTTTTTAATGATATTTTTTATTCATTTTTTTTTTGCCTTTTTATATACTTCTATATCTAGCTAAGTTTTTGGTAGTATGGACAATATATCTCTCATACTTTCCTTTCATCCCTATCTTTTATACATTTCTATTCCTTTCTTTTTATTTGCATATTCCCAACCACACTACACTCTTCTGTTCCCCTTTCTTCCAGCCATTTTAAGTTTATTTTATCTTAACATACTTATAAGCCACACTATCGATCTGCTCAGACTCCTTGCTCTATTCTCCAGATGACGCACCGCCTTGGTATTTAATATTAGGTTTTTGTCTTTATCTTAGTTCTTAGTACAGTTGTCTAATTTCATTCTGAGAATCTCCATTCTCTCTGGTGGTACTCTGGCTCTTTTCTATATTTGATCCTAGCTTACAAAATCTCCCTGGATTAATGTTTGTATGTGTAAGGTGTTATTTGTTTGTTTGTTTGCTTTTGCTTTTGTCTCCGATTTGTTCTGTTTCAGTTGTCAATTTCTGTTGGGTTTCTCTTTGAATGTCTGATAGCACTGGGGTTCTGTCAGGTCTTTCTACAGCCTTATGTCCTAATGGATTCAGTAATCGTGTGTCTTACACATGTATGTGTTTCCTAGACTTAATATTTGTTTAATCCAATACTTGGACATTAATCTGAGGCTTGGACAGTCTTCTATAAACACCTCTATCGCCAGGACAAGCAACCCCAAAAGTCTGGACTACCATGAGGAAACAAAGAAACACCATTCAGGCAAAGGAGCAGGAAAAAAACCCACAGGACCAAATAAATGAGGAGGAAATAGGAAAAATGCCTGAAAAAGAATTTAGAGTAATGATAGTAAAAATGATACAAAATCTTGATAACAAAATAGAGAAAGTACAAGAAACAGTTCATAAGAACTCAGAAAAACAAACAGCAATGGATAACAAAATAACTGAAATTAAAAATACTCTAGATGCTATAACCAGCAGAATGACTGAGGCAGAAGAACGAACAAGTGAGTTAGAAGATAGAATGGGGGAAATAAATGCCACAGATCAGGAAAAAGGAAAAAGAATAAAAAGAATAGAAGACAGTCTCAGAGACCTCAGTGATAACATTAAGCATACCAACATCGAATTATAGGCATCCCAGAAGAAGAAGAACAAAAGAAAGGGTCTGAGAAAATATTTGAAGAGGTTCTAGTGGAAAACTTCCCCAACATGGGAAAGCAAATAATTCACCAAGTCCAAGAAGCACAGAGAGTCCCATACAGAATAAACCCAAGGAGAAATACACCAAGGCACATATTAATCAAACTAATGACAATTAAACACAAAGAAAAAATATTAAAAGCAGCAAGAGAAAAGCAACAAACAACATAGAAGGGAAAACCCATCAGGATAACAGCTGACCTTTCTACAGAAACTCTGCAGGCCAGAAGGGAATGGCAGGATATACTGAAAGTCCTGAAAGAGAGACACCTACAGCCAAGAAGACTCTACCCAGCAAGAATCTCATTCAGATTTGAGGGAGAAATCAAAAGCTTTCCAGACAACCAAAAGTTAAGAGAATTCAGCACCACCAAACCAGCCTTACAACAAGTGCTAAAGGAACTTCTGTAAGTAGGAAACACAAGAGAAGGAAAAGGCCTACAAATACAAACCCAAAACAATTCAGAAAATGGTAATTGGAACACACATGTCAATAATCACCTTAAATGTAAATGGATTAAATGCTCCAACCAAAAGACACAGACTGGCTGAATGGATACAAAAACAAGACCCTTCTATATGCTGCCTACAAGAAACCCACTTCAGACCAAGGGATACATATAGACTGAAAGGAAAGGGATGGAAAAAGATATTCCATGCAAATGGAAGTCAAAAGAAAGCTGGAGTAGCAATACTCATATCAGACAAATTAGACTTGAAAGTAAAGATTATTACAAGAGACAAGGAAGGACCCTACATAATGATCAAGGGATCCATTCAAGAAGAACATATCACAATGGTAAATATCTATGCCCCCAACATAGGAGTGCCTCAATACATAAGGCAAATGCTTACAGCTATAAAAGGGGACATCGACAGTAACACAATAATAGTGGGAGACTTCAACACCCCACTTACATCAATGGACAGATCATCCAAACAGAAAATAAATAAAGACACACAAGCTTTAAATGACACATTAGACCATCTCGACTTCATTGATATTTATAGGACATTCCATCCAAAAACGACAGACTACACTTTCTTCTCAAGTGCACACGGAACATTTTCCAGGATAGATCACATCTTGGGTCACAAATCAAACCTCGGCAAATTCAAGAAAATTGAAATCATATCAAGCATCTTCTCAGACCACAAGGCCATGAGACTAGATAGCAATTACAGGAAAAGAACTGCAAAAAATACAAACACATGGAGGCTAAACAATTCACTCTTAAACAACCAAGAAATCACTAAAGAAATCAAAGAGGAAATCAAAACATATCTAGAAACAAACGACAACGAAAACACAACAACCCAAAACCTATGAGATGCAGCAAAAGCAGTTCTAAGAGGGAAGTTTATAGCAATACAGTCCTACCTTAAGAAACAAGAAAAAGATTGAATAAACAACCTAACCTTATACCTAAAACAACTAGAGAAAGAAGAACAAAGAAACCCCAAAGTGAGCAGAAGGAAAGAGATCATAAAGATCAGAGCAGAAATAAATGAAAAAGAAAGGAAGGAAACCATAGCAAAGATCAATAAAACTAAAAGCTGGTTCTTTGAGAAGATTAACAAAATTGATAAACCATTAGCCAGACTCATCAAGAAAAAAAGGGAGAAGATGCAAATCAACAGAATTAGAAATGAAAAAGGAGAAGTAACAACAGACACCTCAGAAATACAAAACATCATGAGAGACTACTACAAGCAACTATATGCCAATCAATTGGATAACCTGGAAGAAATGGATACATTCTTAGGAAAATACAATCTTCCAAGACTGAACCAGGAAGAAATAGAAACTATGAACAGACCAATCACAAGTACAGAAATTGAGGCAGTGATTAAAAATCTCCCAACACACAAAAGCCCAGGACCACATGGGTTCACGGGCAAATTCTATCAAACATTTCGAGAAGAGTCAACACCTATCCTTCTCAAACTCTTCCAAAATATTGCAGAAGGCGGAACACTCCCAAACTCATTCTACGAGGCTACCATCACCCTGATACCAAAACCAGGCAAAGATGTCACAAAAAAAGAAAACTACAGACCAATATCACTGATGAATATAGATGCAAAAATCCTCAACAAAATACTAGCTAACAGACTCCAACAGCACATTAAAAAAATCATACACCATGATCAAGTGGGGTTTATCCCTGGGATGCAAGGATTCTTCAATATACGCAAATCAATCAACGTGATACATCATATCAACAACTTGAGGATAAAAACCATATGATTATCTCAATAGATGCAGAAAAAACTTTTGACAAAGTTCAACATCTATTTATGATAAAAGCTCTCCAGAAAATGGGCATGGAAGGAAATTACCTCAACGTAATAAAAGCCATATATGAGAAACCAAAAGCCAACATCGTTCTCAATGCGGAAAAACTTAAAGAATTCCCTCTAAGAACAGGAGCAAGATAAGGGTGTCCACTCTCACCATTATTATTCAACATAGTTTTGGAAGTTTTAGCCACAGCAATCAGAGAAGAAAAAGAAATAAAAGGAATCCAAATTGGAAAAGAAGAAGTCAAATTGTCACTCTTTGCAGATGACATAATATTATACATAGAAAACCCTAAAGACTCTACCAGAAAACTGCTAGCACTAATTGATGAGTTTAGTAAAGTAGTAGGATACAAAATTAATACACAGAAATCTCTTGCATTCCTATACACTAACAATGGAAGAGTAGAAAGAGAAATTAAGGAAACTCTCCCATTCACCATTGCAACAGAAAAGAATAAAATACCTAGGAATAAACCTGCCTAAGGAGGCAAAAGATCTGTATGCAGAAAACTTTAAGACATTGATGAAAGAAATCAAAGACGACACAAACAGATGGAGGGACATACCATGTTCCTGGATTGGAAGAATCAACATGGTGAAAATGACTGTACTACCCAAAGCAATTTACAGATTCAATGCAATCCCGATCAAATTACCAATGTCATTTTTCACAGAACTAGAGCAAGAAATCTTACGATTTGTATGGAAACGCAAAAGACCCCGAATAGCCAAAGCAATCTTGAGAAGGAAAAATGGAGTTGGTGGAATCAGGCTTCCTGACTTCAAACTATACTACAAGGCCATAGTGATCAAGTATGGTACTGGCACAAAAATAGAAAGGAAGATCAATGGAATAGAATAGAGAACTCAGAGGTAAGCCCAAACGTATATGGGCACCTTATCTTTGACAAAGGAGGCACGAGTATACAATGGAAAAAAGACAGCCTCTTCAATAAGTGGTGCTGGGAAAATTGGACAGCAACATGTAAAAGAAAGAAATTAGAACACTTCCTAATACCATACACAAAAATAAACTCCAAATGGATTAAAGACGTGCATGTAAGGCCAGACACTATCAAACTCCTAGAGGAAAACATAGACAGAACACTCTATGACATCCATCAAAGCAAAATCCTTTTTGACCCACCTCCTAGAATCATGGAAATAAAATCAAGAATAAACACATGGGACCTCATGAAACTTAAAAGCTTTTGCACAGTGAAAGAAACTATAAACAAGACTAAAAGGCAACCCTCAGAATGGGAAAAAATAATTGCCTATGAAACAACGGACAAAGGATTAACCTCCAAAATATACAAGCAGCTCATGCAGCTGAATACCAAAAAAGCAAATAACCCAATCCACAAATGGGCAGAAGACCTAAATAGACATTTCTCCAAAGAAGACATACAGATGGCTAACAAACACATGAAAAGATGCTCAACATCACTCATCATCAGAGAAATGCGAGTCAAAGCCACAATGAGATATCACCTCACACCCGTCAGAATGGGCATCATCACAAACTCTGGAAACAATAAATGTTGGAGAGGGTGTGGAGAAAAGGGAACTCTCTTGCACTGTTTGTGGGAATGTAAGTTGGTACAATCACTATGGAAAACAATTTGTAGGTTCCTTAAAAAACTACAAATAGAACTACCCTATGATCCAGTAATCCCACTACTGGGCATATACCCAGAGAAAACCATAATCCCAAAAGAAACTTGTACCATAATGTTTATTGCAACACTATTTACAATAGCCAGGACATGGAAGCAACCGAAATGTCCATCAACAAATGAATGGATAAAGAAGATGTGGCATATATATACAATAGAATATTACTCAGCTATAAAAAGAGATGAGATGGAGCTATATGTAATGAGGTGGATAGAACTACAGTCTGTCATATAGAGTGAAGTAAGTCAGAAAGAGAAAGACAAATATTGTATGCTGACTCACATATATGGAATCTATAAATGGTACTGATGAACTCAGTGACAAGAACAAGGACTCAGGTGCAGAGAATGGACTGGAGAACTCGAGGTTTGGGAGGGGGTGGTGGGTGAAGGGGAAGCTGAGATGAAGTGAGAGAGTAGCACAGACATATATATACTACCAACTGTAAAATAGATAGTCAGTGGGAAGTTGTTGTATAAGAAAGGGAGTCCAACTCGAGGATGGAAGACGCCTTAGAGGACTGGGGTGGGGAGGGTGGGGAGGACTCGAGGGGGGGGAGTCAAGGAAGGGAGGGAATACGGGGATATGTGTATAAAAACAATTGATTGAACTTGGTGTACCCCAAAAAATAATAAATAAAAAAAATAAAATTAAAAAAAATAAATTAAAAAAAAAAAAAGAAAGAACAGCAACACATTGGGAAAATAGGAACCTCAAGAAAATGAAGAGGGGTTGTTTGTGTGCCTTGAATCTTCATCAGAGTCTGTGAATCTATCTAAGAAACAGACAGCCAGCTGCTTTTGTCCCATTCTATACCTGGTTGGGGTGGAAAAACCCATAGGTTAGTGCAGATAATGTAAGCATTACAAAGGGTATAAAAAAGGGGGTGTGGGTCTGGGCTTCTGTAATTGGTGGCCTTGAGGCCTAAACAGGGACAGAAGACTGAGAAGAGCCCTGCAGGTCTGGACAGCGGCACCTGCAAACATAGTTCCCTCCGAGCCCTGATGAAGTCCAGCTTAGAAAGGTGGATACTGTAGAAGATTTTTAAAAAATTATTTTCTTCTTTTATATTTTAAATCCTGGTTGTTTATTTTATATATAGCAGTATGTATCTGTTAAACCCATACTCCTAATTTATCTGCCCCCCCGCCCCCTCCCTCCGCTTTCCCCTTTGATACCCATAAGTTTGCCTTCTATATCTGTCTGTTTCTGTTTTGTGAATAAATTCATTTGTATTATTTTTCAGATTCCACATATAAGTGATATCATATATTTGCCTTTCTCTGTCTGAATTACTTAGTATAATAATCTCTAGGTCTGTGCTGCAAAGAATTATGCTGCAAATGGCATTATTCCAGTCTTTTTTATGGCTGAGTAGTATTCCATTGTATGTATACATACATGTATGTGTGTGTGTGTGTGTGTGTATACCACATCTTATTTTGCATTCTACAATTTACATTTTATTGAACTTGCTTTATAACATAACTTTCCCATCTAACCACCCTATTTATACATTCACCAATCTGTTGTATTTATCGTTTTGAGGCCAAAGTAAGTTGAAGACTTTGGTACACTTCCCCCTAAACATTTCAGTATGCACATCATTAGCTAGAGTTCAGTAATTTTCTAAGGTTCTTTTTCTCTTTTATCACAAAATTTACATACAACAAAAAGTATGAATCTTAAGTGCTGCATTGGCTGAGTTTTGACATACATACAACTGTGCAATCCAAACTTTTGTCCAGATACAGAAGAGGGTCATTAGAAATCGCCCTCATGTAGCTTCCCTGTCGTTCCCTGCCCTCAATGTTCTTCAGAGGTAACCACTGTTATATTTTTGTGCCATTTCTTAGATCCGCCTCTCCTAGAATTTCATATAATAGAATCACAAGGTATGTACTCTTTACAGAAGACTTCTTTCACTTGGCATATACTATATCTTCTTTATCCATTCATCTGTAATGTATTTAGGTTTTTTCCATGTCCTGGCTATTGTAAATAGTGCTGCAATGAATATTGGGGTGCATGTACCTTTTCAAATTAGAGTTCTCTCTGGATATATGCCCAGGAGTGGAATTGCAGGATCATATAATAACCCTCCATTTTTAGTTTTTTAAAGAATTTCCATACTGTTTTCTATAGTGACTGCACCACTTTACATTCCCACTAACAGTGTAGGAGGGCTCCCTTTTCTCCACACCCTCTCCAGCATTTTTTTTATTGAATGGTGATAGTTTATTTAACCTAATATATCCCAAATTTTTACTTCAACATATAATCAACCTAAAATTATTAACAAAATATTTCACATTCTTTTCTGCTTGTGGTCCCAAGTCTTTCAAACGTGGCTGTATTTTACAGTTACAGCATACCTCCATTGGCACTGGCCGCATTGCAAGTGTTCTGTACCCACAGGTGGTGGTAGCTACCATATTGGATAGTGCAGTCCTAGACCTGCCTCGTACTCATTTTTTTTTAATCTTTATTGGAGTATAACTGCTTTACAGTGTTGTGTTATTTTCTGTTGTACAACAAAGTGAATCAGCTATATATAAACATATATCCCCATATCCCCTCCCTCTTGAGCCTCCCTCCCAATCTCCCTATCCCACACATTTAGGTCTTCACAAAGCATCAAGCTGATCTCCCAGTGCTCTGTAGCATCCTCCCACTAGCTACATATTTCACATATGGTAGTGTGTATATGTTAATGCTACTTTCTCACTGAGTCCCAGCTTCCCCTCCCCACCCCCCACCCCACTGTTCTCAAGTCCGTTCTCTACATCTGCATCTCTATTCCTGCCCTGCCACTAGGTTCATCAGAACCATTTTTCTAGATTCCATGTATTTGCGTTAGCATACGGTATTTGTCTTTCTCTTTCTGGCTTACTTCACTCTGTATGACAGACTCTAGGTCCATCTACCTCACTACAAATAGCTCAGTTTCATCCCTTTTTATGGTTGAGTAATATTCCATTGTATATACGTGCCACATCTTCTTTATCCATTCATCTGTTGATGGACATTTAGGTTGCTTCCATGTCCTGGCTATTGTAAATAGTGCTGCAATGAACATTGTGATACATGTATCTTTTTGAATTATGGTTTTCTCTGGGTTTATGCCTAGTAGTGGGATTGCTGGGTCATATATCACCTCATGCTGGTCAGAATGGCCATCTTCAAACAATCTAGAAACAGTAAATGCTGGAGAGGGTGTGGAGAAAAGGGGACCCTCCTGCACTGTTGGTGGGAATGTAAATTGATATAGCCACTATGGAAAACAGTATGGAGGCTTCTTAAAAAAATCCAGCTTTTATTTTGATGATGGCCATCCTAACCAGTGTGAGGTGATACCTTGTTATAGTTTTGATTTGCATTTCTCTAATAATTAGCGTTGTTGAGCAGATTTCATATGCCTGTTGGCTATTTGTATGTCTTCTTTGGAGAAATAGGTCTACTGCCAATTTTTCATTGGGATGTAAGCTTTTTTTTTAATAGAAAAAGAAGTCCATTCTCTTTTATTTTCCAAGAGCAAGACCTCTCCCCACCTCCTTACTCCCCACCCCCAGGTTGGTCCTATTCTTGGAGCCAGGATCCACTTGAGTAGCTGGGCCTCCACAGACTTATGGTCACCTGCAGGAGAAAAGCCTAGTCAGGCACACAAAATTCAAGGAGCTTTCATTCATACCAAGCTGCACAGGGCTGATGGGCTTTTTAGCCTTGTTCCTGAAAGGGCATTCACAATACCCCTTATTTCAGGAGGAAAGTCTTTTCCCCCTTTGCAGTCTGTCCTATCTCCCCTTTAATAAGAGATCTTATTAGAAGCAAGGCAAGAACTCTCTCAGGAAAGACTGTAGGCACAAGTGATAACCCCTATACTTCAAGCACGGTGCCAACTTGCATGCTAAACGAAAACATCTTTGTTCACATTTCTTTGGGTTTATATGACAATACAGAGGTTACTTTGTGGAGAGCTGGTTCCAGCACTTTTTAAAGAGCATATTTTTTAACACAGAAAAGAACATGACATGAATTTGCCCAGTGAACCAATTGCACCCTTGGGCATTTCTTCCAGAGAGATGAAAATTTATTTTTATGCAGAAATTTGTACACGGAGGTTCATAGCAGCTTTATTTGTAATAGCTCAGAACAGAAAATTACCCAAATGTCCTTCAATAGGTGAGTGGCTGAACAAACTCTGGTCCATCTATGCCAGGGCACACTCCTCATCAATCAAACTGGACAGACTATTGATGCACTCAACAACTTGGGTGGATCTCAAGGAACTTATACTGAGAGAGGACAGCCAAGAAAGCCAAGCTCAAAAGGTATATACTGGATGACTCCTTTTTTTAAAAAATAGAATTCATGAAATAACATAATTATAGAGATGGAGAACAGATTGGGAGTTGCCAGGTGTTAGGAATAGGGGAGGAAATTTTGGGTGGCTACAAAGGGGTTGCATAAGTGAGTCCTGTGCTGATGGTTCAGTTGAGTGTCTTGATTGTGGTGGTGGCCACATGAATCTACACATGTGCTAACACTGCAGAGAGCTACACACACACTCATGAGTGCGTGTATAACTCATGAAATATGAATAAGTTCTATGTATTGGATCAGTGTCAATATCCTGGTTTTGATATTGTACTACTGCTGCGAGAGATGAGGAGGGCTTATGAAATGTGTGTAGGACATCCCAGGCATTTGTGTTCGCAACTTCCTACAAATTTATAATTATTTCAAAATAAATTAAAGCAAAAGCAATGTGTAACTAAATAACTCAATTACTGCTGCTAATTTGGTGCTGTATTCAACAGCCTTTTAAAAATGTAAAAAGGAAAACATTTTAGAATGCCCTCTTTGGATGCATATATCATCTGTATACAACATTACAAACTTAAGATAGAAAAGTTAATAGGTATCGAACTTCAACCAATCACTGTTCATGAATCAACTGGGGTTCCACTCACTCCAATAAACTCAGGTTTAACATGGAGTGAAAACAGCTCCTGCCAGTGCTAAGTGTACATTAAAATAAGTACACCTATGAATTCAAATAATTACAAAAGCTCAGGGTGTTAAGTGATCTGTTGTTGATCTGTTTCTTTTCTAATATAAGTATTTAATGATATAAATTTTCTTCTAAGTACTGCTCTTGCTCTATCCCACACATTTTGATAAGTTGTACTGTGATTTTTATTCTGTTTAAAGTATTTTCTTATTATGCTTTTAAAATTTTTCACAAGGGTTGGAAACCTCATTTTCCAACTATGGTGGGCTGAATAATGCTCTCCTCAATGTCCACATCCTAATCCCCAGAACCTGTGAATATGATACTTAACATTGTAAAAGGGACTTTGCAGATGTGATTAAGTTAAGGATCTTGAGCTAGGAGACGATCCTGGATTATTCAGGTAAATCCAATGAAATCACAATATCCTTGTAAGAGAGTGGCAGGAGGGCCACAAGTAGAATGGAGATGTGACGATGGTAGCAGAGACAGGAGTGATGCATTTTGAAGATGGAGGGAAGGGCCAAGAGCCAAGGAATGCAAGAGGTTGTGGAGGGCATGGACCAGATTCTCCTCTGGAGCCACTAGAAGGAACTAGCCTTGCCAATGCCTTGACTTTAGCCCATAAGACCCACCTCAAACTTCTGACCTCCAGATAACAAATGTGTGCTGTTTTAAGCCACTAAGTTTGTGGCAGTTTTTTGCAGCCATCATAGGAAATTAACACAACCGATTTTTATTTTGAAACGTTTTAAACTTCTGATTAGTTGTAAGAATAGTATGAGGCACAGCCATATGCCCTTCACCCGGATTAATTTCTGCCACATTTAATTCCCTTCTATATGTGCATGAGTTTTGCTGACCCATTTGATCATCAGTTGTAGATATTATGTCACATTTCCCTTAAATATTTCAGCATGAATTGAAGAACAAGGACATTTTCCTGTGTAGACGATAGAATTGTCACAGCTGCTTTAACACTGATGGGATACTTTCATCTAATAAAGAGTTCATACTCAAATTTCTCCAGGTATCTCAATAATGTCATTTATTCTTGTGCTTTTTCTCCTAATGCAAGACCCAATCAAGGGTTCCACATAACATCTAGTCGTCATGCCTCTGTATTTACTCTTTTAAATCTGAGAAGTTTCCAGCCTTTTTCTTTTTCCCTCTCATGATACTGATAATTTTGCAGAATCTGGGCCAAGGGTTTTTGCAGAATGTCTCTCAATTTGGAATAATGGATTGTTTTCTCACTGCCAGATTCAGGATAAACATTTCAGGAGTATTACATAGTGATGTTATGAATTTTTTCAGAGCCTCACATCATTAGGCACATATACATGTATGACTTTAAACTTTATTTTTAAAAAGTATCATACAGGAAAAGGGATTCATTTTTTTGGTGCACAGTTCTATGAATTTGAAGATATGTGTAGACTCATGCAATTCCCATAACAATTAAGACACACAAAATAGTTCCATTCCCACCAAAAAAAAAAAAAAAAAAAAAAAAAAAACACTTGGGCCCTACCCCAGTCCTATTGAATCAGAATCAGCATTTTAACAAGATCTTCAGGGACATTAAATTTCGAGAAGCACTGGTTTAGAGAACTTAAAAAATATCTGAAAATTTCTTGGCACATAGAAGACTATCGATAGATGACGCCATCTTAAATGTCTCTCCTTCATTATTAGAAGGTTTTCCAAGTGCATATACTTCTGTTGAATATATGCAAACCCATGCACACTTGCAAACTCATATACTTTGACTACTAGAAATAGCTTTTTTTTCCTTATTGAAGATGCTGCTATAAAAACTAATTTTCTAATTTAGCTTTCTACTAAGGAGAGCAATTCTGCTAATACTGAGGGAGCTGAGTGAAGTTTTCTGGCTCTCTTGCCCATCATCATTCATCCTGTAGCTGCTATGAGGAAGGCAGTGCAAAGGATCTGCAAAAGGCAAGCTGAGCTGGGGTAGCAGTTCATGGTCAGGCTTTAGGTGTCCATCTAGAGCCCAGTGTACTAGAAAGGCTCAACACTTTCTAAATCTTGCCCAGTTGGAGGCTAAGACCTCCATGTCTTGGGAGGACCTTGAAAAACCTAGTGAATATAGGACATGAAGCCACTCTTTTGTTATGTTAATGGAAAATTTCAAGACCATTTTAATATATCAACACATTAAATCAAAGTGAGTACTAACATGTGTGTGATGTTGCATTAAGGGTAGGGCTCTCTTAGAGGTTCATGGTCCTTAAATGTTACCTATCAATTCCCCAAAAAAGATTATTCCCCAAATTCCTAATTTTTTAAAAAAAATTATAGAGTATGGGAGAACACCATCTTGGTAGTCATAGTGTCTCACAGTGGGAGTCAGGAGAAAAGCTTCATAGAGTTTTAAGGATACAGATGGCTGATTTTTCAGCAGTCTTTCAATGATGGAACTGGTTGGGTCAGACAGAATTTATGCCTGGGGTTGGTGTGCATAGAGAGGAAAGGTTGAGAAAAAGGTTTTGGTGACATATCAGTTTTGATAATAAGCTATTTTATTAGTTGGTTCACAGTCTTATCTTTCAAGCAAGTATTTCCTGGAACAAGTAGCTATGTTATTTTTCCCTGATCTCACTGTTATTTAGCACAGATATGGGACAGTGTCTTTGTCTAAAAAGTATTTAGCACAAGAACAAGTACGTTGCTGGTTTCAGTATAAAAAAGTAACTCCTTAGATCATGGATCAGTGCAGGGCAGTCCTGGGGCTTCATGGCAGGAAGCCCCAGGATCTTTAAGATCTGAGAGTGATGGGGCACATTGAGGTTCTGCCTTTCTGCTGAGATGTACACATACGTATCCACCAGGAATGTGTGGGTGCTGGGACAGGCAGGAGCATCAATCTTAAGAGCTTCCTCTAACTTTTCCTATCTGTGCTTTGGCTTTGTTTTTTCATGGGGCTGTTTCCATGCCTTTACAAAACGCTGAAGGGAGAAGCACATCACAGTAGATACTTACTGCTTAGACTAGGAAAAGAAAAATATTCTATGAATATGAAAAATATATATTGAGCCAACCTTTTGCATAAATCACTGTATTGACTACTTTGCATTTCTCCTTTTTATTTCCATGGAGCACTAGATCAATTCTCTAAGAGAAAGGGCTTCTGTAGATGAGAAGTCTGAAGATATGGTATGTATGTTCCTGGAGAGGTCCTTACTGCTTCTCAACACCCTGCTCACAGAGGCCCTCTTGTAGAGCCACTGGCGAATTTCACTTAAGTGGTGTTCAAATGCATTTGACCATCCAACACCTTTTATATTTAGCAACTTCTATCATCCTGTAGAAACTCACTTTAGTTACATTCTTGAACCATAGTGATTTTGGAAAGTGCAGAAAACCGTCTTGACTATCAACCAGAAAAAGCGTGAAGTGAAAAGGGATGGATATATTGCTGAGAAAAGATTTTCATGATAAAAAATGAAAACCTGTCAGTAGTTTTGACATTCTGGAATCAAATATCCAGCACCCCAGAGCCATGTCACTTTACTGTTGTCTATGAGGTAAAACCTTTGGGAGTACAACCTAGTCAAACCAGAGACAATTACATAATGTAGACTAGAATAACATGTATGGATGGCTGCTAGGTGCAGAAGGCCTTTCTCCCTTTAGTATGTAACCTAACATTGAACCTGGTACCATGACACCAAACAAGTACTCAGTAGGGCTTGTTGAACTCATCACTACACAAGAATAAAGAAACATATAAGTTACATTTGTAGAATTTACTCTTATTGATTACCTTTTTATTAAAAATGTACTAAGTTTATAAAAGTAGTACATGCTCACCATTATGAGTTATAACTCTACAGATTCCACTCAGAGTCACTTCTACTCTTTAACTCTGCACACTTCAGTCCACTACAATTTGGTATAAATTCTTTTAAATTAAAAACTATGCATATATATTCTCAATCTTAATTTTTTCCACTGCGGTAAGAGAAAAACAGTAGTCCATTAATATCTTAATTTGCCTTTAATTTGGTATAGATCTTTTTAAATATTTCATTTTATGATATAATTACATATCTGAAAAATTGTGTTTTAGTCAATCATATTTTATTGTGTTGTGTCATAATATGGAGATGTGTTATGTGTTTTTGTGATTGCTCTTTGATATTGAGTGACTTCTTTTGAATTGTACTTTAATTTTACCACCCATTAGGAATAGGAAAAAAAGGAAAAGTTAATTTTGCTGTTTTTGTTTGATTGAATCTGAGGGTAATGACGGTCTATATGGAGAAGGTTGATGTAAGGGAACTCCAAGAGATATTTGCTCAGTTTGGGAATTCTATTTATTCATAATGTGCCTGTTTTCCTATATGCTAAGCTATCATTAGCAGCTTCTAGAATGGCTCCCATGACCCATCTCCTCCTGTGTAACCCCTTGTTGTCTAGGGGCTGGACACAGTGACTTTTTCTAACCAACAGAATAAGGCTAACGTAATGGGATGTCAGTTCTGAGGGTAGGTTATAGGAGACTGTAACCTCTCTCTCGCTCACTCTCTGTGTGGCTTTTTCACTTTTTCACACTGATGAACTCAGGCTGACTGTCCTAAGGAGAGACCCACATGGCAAGTAACTGACAGATGCTTCTAGCCAACAGCTTGTGAGCAACTGAACCCTGCCGACAACCACACAAGTGGGTTGAGGAGCAGAAATTTCCCAGCTGAGCCTTAAGGTGATGGTAGCCCCAACCAACACCTTGATTGCAGCTTTGTGAGCATCCTCGAGACAGAGTTGGGCCTTGGTTGGATTTCTAACACACAAAGATGGAGAAATAATAGATGTTGTAGTTTCACTCCACTAAGTTTTGGAGTAATTTTTTATGCTGCTATAGATAGCTAATACTAGCTAATTGTTAATTGATCACATATTCTACAACTCATAGATCTAGCTTAAGTTCATGTGTGTTTTCTCCAAACAATAGGCTTCTTCTTTAATCTAAAAAGGAAAATGTTATTTATGTATGACAATGTTTTTTAAAGAGGAAAATATTATAAATCCAAAAATATCTTTATGCTTCACTGCCATAGTTGTGGAGTGTACAGTTAGCCTTGAAAAGACAGGTCTGTGACATTATAATTCTGAGAAGTTTTAGTCCCGGTTGCCCCAGTCCAGGCTGACATAGTTAGATCCTACGGTATACTTACAAGCATAGTTGAAAAGGCCCTGTGCCCACTGGATTTAAGAATGGGATGACATTTTACTTTGTCCTGGGATCTTGAATCCAAGCATCTATGATTAACTTCTGTAATCAGGTTAGAACTGCCATGTGAGCCTTTCCCTTGGCAACCTCCAGTTGCTACCTACAGCAAAAATCCAATTACAAACAAAAGGCTGCATAATTTGAGAATGTTCTAAAATCTTAAATGAGTTGCTCTTTATGATAATATCTGCTTCATATACCAAACAATATCGTCTGGACCCTGTGAGGGCTATAGAGCAAATATGGTAAAAAACCTAAGCATTGTGTCCAGTGCTCACAGTGGGAAACTACCAACTATCAATTTAATTACAACTTTATTACTTACCATTCAATTTGGTTCCTACAGCGTGTATGTTCCTTCAGGGAATACAAAAAATTATGTTCTAATTAAAGTATAATTATATATCAAGGACACAAGGGCAGGAATCATTTCACTTCTGCACTTCCTCACATCAGAATGGACGTGAAGCTGCTCTACTGTCAAAACCCACACTGAACAATCTTACAGTATGTGTGGTACTTCTATTGAAATGTAGGCTCTTACAAAATGCTTTTATTTCAAGTTAATAATAATTAAATCTCAAAAGATGCAAACTGATTGAAATAGGGTAAGGTTTATACTGATTTCAACACAGTTACATTTTTCATTGAATGCATACTTTTTAGGTTTATCACATTTTGTTTTGTTAAGTACAATCCCACAGTCAGTGTAATTGTCAGGAACATCCAGAGTTTACTGCCAAGACACAGAGGTTTTGTTTCCACCTTTTCGTTTCTGTGTCCATACTATCTTTAGTTACTCTGAGCATCTCTCAGAGTTTTTGCATTTTCTAATGCCTACCTATGATCTCTGCTTTCCTAATCAGGCCTAATATTTATCGATGTATTCTTATTTTTATCTTATGCCGTATGGTGTCTCTCTGGTTAACTCATTTTTTTGCTTCTGTGGTTCCAGTTGGTGTTTGGCACCTAATGAATAAGTAGATTGAGAACCACACACAGAGGATTTTTGGAATCAAGAATGTGACAAGATGTCAACACCTATTCATGCAGCCAGCAGCCGAGGAAGCCCTAACGTCTGTCTGTGAATGTTTGTATTTTCACTTGTTAGATCTATGTATTGGATTTAAGCTTATCTTATTTTTTAAGTGAAGTGAAAATTATCACCAACTGCATGGATATTAAAGTGTCAGAAGACAGGACACAATTACGTGAAAGACAATGACTGTAAAATGGGCAGGTTTTGCATAGGACCTGTGTCTGCCTTGGGAAGCATGAAAATACAAATGGCTGCTATCATGCTCTCAAATATCTTCATAAGAATCAAGCATAAACGACGACTTCTGTTATTTCACGAATCTCTCACCTCGGTTGCCCTGCCCAGAAACATTCTATATTGCCAGATATGAAGCCCAAATTCTTTTATTCCTGTTTTTCTCTTGTGTTCAGAAGTTTTAAAACATAATAGAACACAGCCTCTTGGACTATTTTTCTGGGGCTGGATTTGGGAAAAGAACAGTTTTGTATATTTTTAAACATGTTGGTGAGGCAGGGATTCAACTGTTCAGAGGTTGATTGACTCCAGTGAGAGCATAAACATGGGCTTAAATAAGGATAAGAAGGTGAATCCAAACCAGAGAAAGAAAAACCATCAGGGTACCTTCCCTCCTCCTTCCTGTCTGTATTCTCTTCCTCAGGGCAAGACAGTGCAGAAGCCATGCATACAACAGAAGCAGCAGGTGACACTTTCTGATAAGGGACTTTCTGGTGGTGGAGGAGAGACTTACACAATTTCAATTACAATTAAAGAGTATATCACCAGGTAAGATTTATGGGTTTCTCTCAAGAGTAGAGAAAAAAAGTACTTAAGTCAAAGTTTTCTATAAAGAAACAAAAATCAGGTTTCTTTCAGACTTTTAGTCTATGAAAATACTGTACAAAAAAATGGAAGTGTATTCAGAAATAAGACAAGAAAAAATGTATAACACAACACCTAAATCATGTAAGTTTCATTAATTATATCACTCAGTACTCTAATCTAGTTAGTACTCTGCTGGTCAACAAATAATTATGCTAATAGAGAAATCAAGAATGGTGGACATATGCTATAAAAAACAAATGATAACCAGGAGTGGCATTTAATAGATACTGTTTCATTTTTTAGGTTTATGATAGGAAACACTATGAAAATGGTCATATTAGACAAAGCTACTAGAAAAAAATAGGCTCAAAAATGGAAAAAAAAAGATGCATAACAATATAGTAGCTTCACATTTATAAACATGAACCAAAAGTCACCAGGCATTTGAGAAAAAAGAAGTATAATGATTTTTTAAAAAACAAAGCAAAACAAAACAAAACTTTTGCTGGAGTAAAAAAATCACCCAAGAAAAAAGGAAAAAAATGTTTAAACTAATTTGAACATCTTCAGAGAGATTTGAGCTGTCTGGTATTATTACTAAAATAAGAAAGGCTGCTATGAAAAAGGAGCAGTGGGAAAAAAGTAAAGTATTCTTGGAAATTAAAATATTGCCAGACTGAAAAGTTTAGTAAAAGGACTGAATGATGAAAAGGAAACAGCCAAAGAAAGAATCAATTACCTAGAAGATGTTGAGAAACTCTCCAAAGGTGTTGAAGAAAAAAAGAACAATGAGAAAATAGAAGAGAAAGCTTAGCATTATGGATACCCTCATCCAGGAATCCCAGTGTTCATCTAATAAGATTTCTAGAAGGAGAAAACAAAGACATAAACAAGAAAACAAAAAGAGAAAGAAAAAGTTAGAAAAACATCAAAGGATAGAAGAAGAGTAAGAACAATAACAATGTTAAATACAATAAAGTAAAATATCCACATGTTCACATTGAAGTGATTGGACACTGAAAAAGATAAATCAATAAAAATAGAAAAGACACTTGCCTGGACATTCCTAGCATGATTTTATAACTCCAGTTGTAAAGAGGTAATATTCTAAAAGCTGCCACAGGCAGGGAATAAAATTAGCAAACAAATGACCATTTGGATTATGCAAGATTTCTAATCAGTAAAAATAGGTTTTAAAAAATAACATGATTGATCAAAGTTGAAGGAGAAAATTGTTTTTACTTGAGAGTTGCATGACAGACTATTCACAAAGCCAATATCAAAGCAAAGATGTTTTCTGATAAAAGTAACTGTTTACTCCACCTGTGAACTCGGTATGAATTAAAGGTTGTTGAAACAGTGTTAAAAGTAAAAAAAAAAAAGAATCTTAACACTATGATAGTGTAAAATAAAAGATTCTGTGAAGGCAGAAGTACAAAAAGCTAGAAAGAGAAATGTTTTAAATGGATTAATTTCAATTAGGAAAGAGTAAAAAGATCTTGTTTCTTTCATATCTTTCTAATCATACTATGTAGTTCTACATAAATATTTCCACAATGATAACATTATGGTCACCATGTTTAGTTTTTCATTCTTATAACCAACTTATAGAAAATAAGCATAAAGTGGAATATATGTGTTATAAACCTTGAAACACGGTAAACAATAAAACCAACAAAAATTAGGATGGCAGAGAAAGAGAGAAGAAAGAAAATATTCAAATATGCTAGAAGGAAATTATATAAGTGCAATATAAAGGCAACGAGGGCTTCCTGGTGGTGCAGTGGTTAAGAATCTGCCTGCCAGTGCAGGGGACAAGGGTTCAGTCCTTGGGCCAGGAAGATTCCACATGTTGTGGAGCAACTAAGCCCATGTGCCGCAACTACTGATCCTGCACTCTAGAGCCCACAAGCCACAACTACTGAGCCCACGCACTGCAACTGAAGCCCTTGTGCCTAGAGCCTGTGCTCCACAACAAGAGAAGCCACTGCAATGAGAAACCCGTGCACCACAACAAAGACCCAATGCAGCCAAAAATAAAATAAATAAATAAATAATAAAATAAATCTTTAAAAAATAAAGGAAATGAATCATAAATATAGCTGTGTAAAATATATACATGTATATTTACTTTTAAAATAAATATGTTAAGTAAACTCTTTATTTTCTATCAGTTTTTGAATTACAGAAAAATTGCAAAGATAGTGTAGAGTTCCCTTACACTCCACAGCCAGTTTTCTCTATTAACATCATACATTAGTATCGACATTTGCTGCAATTAATGAATAAGTGTTGATACATTATTGTTAACCAAAGCCATGTCTATTTAGGCTCTGCTCTGCTGTGACAATTTCTCAGACTTTCCTTGTTTTTAATAACCACAACAGTCTTGAAGAGTAGAGGATAAGTATTTCATAGAATGTCCCTCTATCGGGATTTATCTGATGTTTTTCTTATGATAAGACTGAGGTTATATATCTTGGGAAGGAAGACCACAGAGGTAAAATGCCATTTTACCACATCATAACAAGGGTACATGCAATCAATATGAATTTCCACCATTGATGTTATTAACCTTGATCATTTGGCTGAGATAGTGTTTGTGAGGTTTCTTGCCTCTAAAGTTACTCTATTTTTCCCCCAATTTGCATGCTGTCCTCTTTGGAAGGAGGTCATTATGAATAGCCCAAACTTAAGTACAGAGAGATGCTTCATCCACTTGAGGTTGACTTACCTACAAAAACAGAAAGGACAACTTCCTGAATGAGAGAAAATATTTGCAAATGATATGAATGATAAGGGGTTAATATTCAAAATATATGAACAGCTTATACAACTCAACATCAAAAAGTAAAAAATCCATTAAAAAATGGGCAAAAGACCCGAATAGACATTTTCCCAAAGAAGACATACAGATGTCCAATGGGCACATGAAAAGATGCTCAATATTGTTAATCATCAGAAAATTGTAAATCAAGACCACAATGAGATATTACCTCACACCTGTAAGAATGGGTATTATAAAAAAGACAAAAAATAATGTGTTGGTGAGAAAGTGGAGAAAAGGGAACTCTCATATACTATTGGTGGGTATGTAAATTATTGTAGCCACTATGGAGAATAGTATGGAGGTTCCTCAAAAAACTAAAAGTAGAACTACCATATGACTCAGCAATTCCACTTCTGGATGTATATCCGAAGAAAACAAAAACACTAAATTGAAAAGATACACACAACTTGTTGTTCATAGCATCATTATTTACAACTTCCAAGGTAACATAACATAACATCCATAAGATATTATGGAAAAACCCAAATGATCTTTTTGGTCAACCCTATATATATATGTCTATATATACATATATATGTCTCATGCATACACACACACACACACAATGGAATACTACTCAGCTATAAAAAAAGAATGAAATTTTGCCATTTGCAACAATAAGAATGGATCTGGACGATATTATGCTTAGTGAAATAAGTCAGACAGAGAAAGACAAATATTGCATGTTCTCACTTATAGGTGGATAAATGAATAAACGAATGAATATAAAACAGACTCACAGTTATAGAGAACAAACTAGTGGTTACCAGTAGGGAGAAGGGAGCAGGGAGGGGCAGGATAGGGGTAGGAGATTAAGAGGTATAAACTACTATGTATAAAATAAGCTACATGGATATATTGTATAGCACAGGGACTATAGCCAATATTTTATAATAACTTCAAATGGAGTAAAATTTATAAAAATTTTGAATCACTGTGTTGTATACCTGAAACTAGCATAATATTATAAATCAACTATGCCCCAATTTAAAAAAATTGAAATTCTTCTGTATGGGAGATTTGTTTATTCTTTTCCATCTATATATTACTGCATCACTTATTTATATTAGGATAGATTTGTGGATATGTATTTTATACTTGGTGACTTAATCCAACATTAATTTCCTTATTTTAGCTCAAATTGTTCCAGCTTTGGCTGTTCGGAGCTCTTTCCATTGGCTCTGGCATCTCTTTGACATACGTACAACATTTTGTTCATTTTTGAGCACTTCCTTACTTTTTGGTCCTACAAGATGCTCCAGCCTCATCTTGTATATTTTCTGCCCCAATCCCAGAATCTTCTATTTCTCCAAGGAGCTCTATTTTTTTTTTTTTTGATTGAGAATGATATTTGCAACCAAGACATGGGTGCTAGGATGTTCTTATTGCTACTAGGATTTTGTTGCTTTTAGATCCTCTCAGCTGACAGAGTGAGGAAACATGTGTACTAATCAGTCCATATACTCACATCTATGAATATTTCTATTTGTGTCTTTATGTATATATATTAGGCTAAACATGAGTTCATTCTGATACCTGCAATCCGTTAACAATAGGACATCATTCTGGCCTCCTCTTAATTATCTGTAACTCCCAACTCCAAACAGTGGGAAACCTGGCTCCCACCATCTGCTATCCATTTACTTAATTGTTCGATTCCAGTGCACATGTAGTGGTATTAAAATTGTTACACAGTGCTTCCATGGGAAACAACTTTATCAACACAAGTACAGTGTTACATACAGTTTTTTTTTGTTTTGTTTTGTTTTTGTTTTTGTTTGCCATTAGTCTTACAGACTCCATTTATTTCCAAAGTTATTAAGGTCAATACTTTCTCTCCCATCTCCTTCCTTGAGGTTTCCTCATACATTTGTGATGCATTTAGATTTTTTTTCATATTCTGCATTCCATTCCAGAATCAGATTAAATAAAACTTCAAATTCATAAATCCATCCACAAGAAAAACTAAAAATAAGAATAATATTGCCATATAAAAATTGAGAGATGTTAGGGAAGAAGAGAAAGGGAGAAGAAGTTAAATTTCTTGTTAGTTAGTTTTTATTATTTCCTTTATGTTTTGTTGTTTAATTGATTATTATTAGTTGTATATATTTGAAGCAGGAAAATGCAAACAATATTGCAATAAACATTATTACCTACCACCCAGATTAAAAAATTGCTAACATTTAAATATACTTTCTTCAAAAATTCTTATTATGGAAAATTTTAAACATGTAAAAAAGAGGAGCCTGCACATACCCATCACCCATCTTCAATAATCATAAACTCATAGCCAGTCTAACTTCATCTATATTCCCACGCATTTCCCCTATCCTGGATTGTTTTGAAACAAATTCCAGATATCATATTATTTTAGCTGTAAATATTTCAGAACATATCTCTAAAAGATAAAGTCTGCTACAAAAAAAAAAAACAGTCACTATTAATCTGATCACACCTAAAAATGAATGACAATTCATTAACATAATTAAAATCCAGTTAGCATTCAAATTTTCTATTCTTCCATAAATGTCATCAGTATCTACATTTTTCTCAGTGTGTTTGAGTCAGGTCCACATGAAGTACACTCATTGTTCTTGCTGGTATGTCCCTTAAATATCCTTCTTTTTTTCTCCTCCATTCAATTTGTTTGTTGAACAAATCTCGTCATTTGTTCAGTGGTTTCCCATATTTCTGGATTCTGATGATTGTTTTCTGTTAGTGTGAAATTTAACTTTTCCTTTGTCCTTTACTTCTTGTGGATGGTAGTTGGATTTAGATATGGGTTTAGATACTTGATCAGATTCAGGTTCTCATTTCTGGCAGACTAACAGCTGATTCTTCCAACAGGAAGCACATACTGTCTGATTGCCTTCATTTGTGATGTTGGCTGACCTGATGCTCAAAGTCTAAATCCATGAATTCTCAGGGGTCATAAAATGGTACCATTTCATGTTCCTCCATCACTCATCATCTGGAATACATATGTAACAAGAAACTCTGCCTCATCTACTCTTTGGCTAGCCAATGATAGAATCGACACAGGAAATGCGGGATAAATGATTCTTTACCTTTATGTGCTAGTTTTCAAAATAATAACTCAATCCACTTATATGCCAACTGTCTTATCTTTCATAGTAAAGAGTTCTAGGTACTTTCTAAAGTTGTTTAATCAAGCAGTAATGGAATGTTGGTCATCACCATAAAATGGGAAACACAAAATGTTGGCAATGGTTCCCTCTGGAGAGAGAGGCTGTGGATGATGAAAAAGAAGCTGTTACTTTTCACATTCTGGGTCTTTTCCTATAGTTTAATCTTTAAAAAAAAACTTTATGCATTAGCACAACATTGTAAATCAACTATACTTCAATCAAATAAATTAAAAAAAATAAATGCAGATAGACAAAAAACCTTTCTGCAGATTTTACTTTAATAATAAAAAATTATTAGGAATTTTTAATTATGTGGGAAAATGCTTACACTTTATCATTTTAGTGAGAAAATAAAGATACATATATAAATTTAATTAATAGTATTCAGTAGGCAGTGAATCTGGCCTAATGGAGAAAAAAGGCAGCTGGAAGGTAGTGATAAGAATAAGAATGGCCAATGGCTTTAGGTCCTTCATGCCAAGGGCATAGGACTGAATTCTTGTCTTATAACATCAGTTTGGCCCAGTATTATTAAAACTTTCTCAGGATTTTAATCATTTCCCCAACACAACCTGGTCTGGCTCAACTTCTAACCTCTATATTCTTGCTACTTAAGCAAAGTGTGGACCCACAGACCATCAGTGTCTGCATCACCTGGGAGCCTGTTAGAAATCCAGCTGAGGTTCAAGGAAGAAAGTTGGATACCAGTTAAACCAACAAAAGCAACAGCAAAACAATCCAAGAGCAGAAAAGCCAAAAAAATGATGACACACACCTCTAGTGGTCACCAGAACACCTCACAGAGAAACCAGAGCTGGAGCACAGGAAGGTGTGGTCTGAAACCTGAAAACTCCACACTGTCTTTGGATTTGTTCAGTACAAAGTGACCCCCGGAGGGCTTGGCGAAGACAGGAGGCTTCCAACAGGCTGGCCTCCTGGAGCCATTGTGTGTGCGTGTGTGTGTATGTGTGTGTGCATGTGTGTTTGTAAGAAAAACCAGGGCCAAGTTTAAGAGTCTTTGTAAATTTTAGCCACAGTACCGATGTTCCATTAACTCGTGGAGGAAACTCACAAAATTAAATATAATGTGGCATCATTATTGTGGGGCTGCATTCTAATTTTTGGTGTGTGGATGGCCTGGATCCTTCTCTCCCCTGGTGTATTATTTTCCTATTGCTGCCGCAACAAGTAACTTAAAACAACACAAATTTATTCTACTGTTCTGGAGGTCAGACGTTTAAAACCAGTTTCACTGGGCTACATTTGGCTGGACGTGTCCCTTCCGGGGGCTCTGAGTGGAGAACCTGTCTCCCTGCCTTTTTCAGCTTCTGGAGGCCACCTGAATTCCTTGATTAAGAGCCCTTCCTCTTACCGTTACAACCTTTTACGTCTGTTGCCACATTTCCTATTAATTACTCTAACTTCCTGCTTCCCTCTTATTTTGTAATTACCTTGGGCCTGCCTAGATAATGCAGAGTAATTTCCCCATCTCAAGATACTAACTTAAACACATCTGCAATGTCCTTCTGCCATAGAAGGTAACATTCACACGTTCCAGAAAGTAGAAAGTGGAAATCTTTGGGGAAAGAGCATTATTCAGCCTATTATACTTTTGGATGGGAAAGATCTGAGGAGCAGAGTGTATCTCTCTGGAGCATAGGTCGTCGACATGCAGTCAACCTGATCTTTCTTTACCTGTCCCAGTGGCTGCTCCTGCTAACCTCTTTCTCAGGAAAACTGAGATATTGGCAGGACTATGTTCACCATAAGATTCTTTAATAGCAAGGTTTTAAAATGTGACTGGCATTTGTTCTAGTCAGGTATGGTAAGACACACAGACACAGAAATGACTGTCATGAAGGAAGTTTTTATACTCACACATCCCCAGAATTTGGAGGTACCTCACACAGGTCACAAGGATAAGTGCCAGAGTCAATCAGGAGGCAGAGACAAAAACAGGGGCAGGAGCCTTTATCGTGTCCTTCCCCCTGCCCCCCGGAAAAGCAAAGCAAGGCAGAATAAAAGCAGGTTTAGGATTGGCTAGTTTGGATAATTTCCCCAGGCTCTGGTGCATAGGGGCTGTCGCTAGTTGTCTGGTACCTGGCCCTGTGGTTAGCGTGATTAGAGTGTGGGGGTGGTGGCCCCTTTATCAGGCCCTCACAGGACTCTCATACCTTCTATCTCCAAACCTCTAACGTATGTGGGGTTCCCATGTATACAAATTAGAATTTGATTTTCTCCTGTTAGTCTGTCTTATGCCATGTTAATTATTTAACCAACCAAAAAGGAAAAAAAAAAAAAAAAAAAGGGAAAAGGAAAAGGGAGATTTTGCCCTTTCTGACAGTTCTATTGAGTGCCCTTTTCCAAGAGCCTGCAGTAGTGTATTTTGAGAAGTGAAGGGTGTCCTGGTTACAGGGAATGAGGAATGTGCTTGCAAGGCCATGTATTTTGGCCTTTGTATATGCACGGATATGTGTGACATTGATTTATGTTTCAAGTATCTGTGAGGCAAGTGATTCCCATAGCTCTTTACCCTGAAGGAGGTCACCTCGTAGGCAATAGTCCAACAGTTCATAATAAATGTGAAGATGGAGCCATTTGTTGGTCAGGGCATCTGTGCTAAGATAACTGACTGCCTGGTTTGGCAAATTGTGTTGACCCTTGGGTCTGTCCTTTACCAGGACATCCTGATTAAGGGATTAAAAGCAGCAACATTCTACTGAGCACCATCATTTTTATAATAGAGGCAGTGCCATTTGTACAGTTTACAAACTCCCATTGCAGTTCACTCAGTTAATCCCCAGGGATCTGGGGAGTGGTTGACCTCCTGCAGCACCATGGCATCTGGCAAGGGACTGAAGACAGCAGGGCCGTACCCCCCTTCAAGTCCTCAGGGGTGGTGCTATCCAAGTGGGCCAGGAAGGTGGGGCCCACTCCAGGGGCACCAGGAGGACAAAGCATCAAGCCAAATTACTCTCGAGCCTTAAAATCTAATGGAATATGACTTTCTTGGGACCCATGACCCCTTTCTTCTTTCTGATTTCTCTCTTTGGGGATGGGAATGCCTATCCTATGCCTGTCCCACAGTTGTATTTTGGAAGCAGATAACTTTTCTGTTTTCCTGGGTTCAAAGGTGGAGAGAAATTTTGCGTCAGGATGAATCATACTTGTCTCCCCTGCACTTAATTTAGATGATATTGTTAGGAGATTGGGGACTTAGAGTTGATGTTGGAATGGGTTAAGACTTTGAGGCCTCAGAAGAAACCAAACCTGTCCACATCTTGATCTCAGACTTGCAGCCTACAGAACTGTGAGAAAATGAATCCCTGTTGCTTAAGCCACCCAGTCTGTGGTATTTTGTTGTGGTAGTCATAGCAAACTAATGTAGTGTGTAACAGTAACATAGAGAATAAATAATTGATTATATGAAATTAAACTGAGAATTGGAGAAGGAGGGGGCATTCTAGGTCTTGGAGCTTACCATAAGGATTATTGGTTATCTGAAGAGTTACTGAAGCCATTTCAGGGTTTGGGGTAGGAAGTGACTTGGCCAGATTTATATTTCAAAAATACCACTCTGACAGCAATGTAGAGAGTGACTTTGGGAGAGGTAAATCAATTTATCTAGATTACTTACTTCATAAGCTACCCCAGATCTTTGGTAACATGCATCAGCAACAAGTTTGTTATGTTCATGTATCCTGTGGGTCAGGAATTCAGACAGGGGAGAGTGGGCATGGCTTGCCTCTGCCCTGAGATCTCTGGTGCTTTACTCTAATGGCTGGTGGTGACAAAAATGTCTTCAGGCTGGGGCCGTTAATAGATCTCTTCACTCACATATGTGCTGGGACTGCTGACTGTCTGCGTGTAACTTTTCTTGGTGGCTTGAGCTTCCTCACAACATGGCAGCCATAAGGCAGTCAGAATTCTTATATGGCAACTCAGGGCATGTGGAGTAAGGCAGTGGAAAAGGTCAAGCTTCATGATCTTTTATGACCTAGCCTAGAAATCACATAGCATCACTTCTGCTGAACTCTACCAGGAGGTGGTTGTGGATCTCTGGTTTGCATGGCCAGGTGAACGGTGGTAAAATGTGTTAAGACGTTGAGCACTACAACATCACTAATCATTGGGGAAATGCAAATCAAAACCACAAGGAGGTATCACCTCACCCCTGTTAGAATGGCCATCATCAAAAAGACAAAAGATAACAAATGCTTGTGTGGAAGTAGAGAAAAGGGGACCCTCGTGCACTGTTGGTGGGATTGTAAATTGGTACGGCCACTACAGAAAAGAGTATGGAGGTTCCTCAAAATATCAAAGATGAAGCTACCATGTGATTCAACAATTCCATTTCTGTTATCTCTCTCTCAACAGGTTGAGGGACCTAATGAAATGTTTTTGAAACTTATGTGGAAAATGCCAAAGAAAAATGTAAATAAATATACAAAACCCCTAGCATTCCAACTGAAGTGTATGAGGAGGCCAATAAATAGTTGTTGCCATGAGTGTCAGTGGTCAAAGAGTAAACCTGACATTCAGGTGAAATAGATCACATTATATAAAATGCTTTCTTGAAGACAATATTTGGCATCAGAATTGAGGGAAATGGGTATGATGATAACATGACCTCTGAGGCTGTGTTCCTGTTTGCTGGTTGCTTTCTGCCACCACCAACAAGCAGTTTGGGCGACCAGAAGAAGGAGGAGGACATTTCTCTGTTAAGGCAGAGCCCTCTGTGATAAATTGCACCCTCTTTTTACTTTTTTGCAGTGAAAAATGTTCCCACTGTTCAAATATACATGTCATCTGGTTCTCAATGAGAAGAAAGGTCAGTACTATGAAGGCCCACAGAGAGGAAGCTCCAACCATCCCCTTTGTAGGTTTAGGTCTGGACACATGCAGCCCTGGTCCCCTTCTTTCCTTTCTGGGGACACATTGAGTTTCTCTTTCTCAGTCCCCTTGCAAGAAGAGGTTTTTCAAGGCATCCTCTTTAAGATTCTTACTGAAATTGCAGTTTTAACAAGTTGAAGTCATATTCACCTGGGAAATGTGGTAGGCAGAATAATGGTCCCCAAAGACATACATGTGCTAATCTCTGGAATCCCTAAATATGCTACCTTCCGTGGTAAAAAGAGACTTTGCAGATGTGGTTAAGTTAAAGGCCTTGCAATGGAAAGGTGATCCTGTGTTATCTGAGTGGGCCCTAAATATGATCACAAAGAACCTTCAGAGAAGAGAATGTTTGCTTCCCGGGTGTGGTCAGCAGAAGATGTGACTATGGAGAAATAGTCAGGGAGGTGCACTTTTGCTGGCTCTGAAGACAATGGAAAGGGCCATAAACCAAGGCTTGTGGACAGCCTCTGGCAGTGGGAAATGGCAAAGAAATGAATTTTCTTTTAGGGCCCCCAGAAGGTACACAGACCTGTTGACACTTTGATTTTTTTCCCTGTTTGAGCTCTACTATACAAAAATATAAGATAATAAACATGTGTTGTGTAATTTTAACCACTAAGTTTGTGGTTATTTGTTACAGCAGCATCAGGAAATAGATGCAGGACCAATTCTCTGGGCATGGCCCCAGGCAATTCTGACCATTATTTCTCTGGGTGCGTCTCTGACTGTCCACCCAAGTCTTCCTGATCTGCACCAGTGGAGTCTGCATTAAGCCTATCACTGAATCAGAGAAGCTGGGAGTGCTCCAAGCACAGGGTTGTTGGAGAACCCTACACTGCCAACACCACTGCTGGCATCCCAACTGAAAAAGGGACTCACCTGAGGCCAGGGATGAATGAATCCCGAAGCTGATGTTTTGCACTCAATGAGCCAATACTCCCAGTCCTGGCCAGCCTCCTTTGGACATGTGCTGTTCTCTGAGCCACCCCTGGCAGCCACCCTCCTCACTGTGCCTGGAGTACAGACATCCACCTTTTTCACTGTGTCCTCAAGTGCTGAAGGGGTGACAGAGCTCTCTGGCCTCTTCTTATGAAGGCACTGATCCAATCAAGGGGGCTCCACCCTCTTGTCCTAATCACCTCCCCAAACTCCACCGCCATATACTATCCTACTGGAATTAGGATTTTTAGGGAGGCACAAACATTCAGTCCATAACAATCATTTTTTCTAACTTTCCCTGAACACCACCAAAGTGCTTAAGACCCTGCAGTGTCATCTTTGCTGCCCTGATCTGTCTCTTCTGATGCTGATCCAGGCTGTTCCTGAATCCCAAATTAGTAAGGAAGAAATTAGTTTAACTTCACTAGCAAACTTAGCTAAAATCTTAAAATGAGATACATTGAGTGTGTCAGGAAGGAAGAAACTAAGTTATCCTGTCATCTTGCCAGTTCTTTATAGCTCCTGTGTCAAAATATGAAACGATTGCCAGGGTAAAATGAAATAAAACAGAAATAAGAAAATTCTGTAATAAAAATTATACTCAGGGGCTTCCAAGTGTCCCTGGGAAGGGGAGCAAATTAACAGAAGTGCATGAGGAGATGCCTGGTCAGCCTCACGTTTTGTACCTGCTACCTGGCTTCTTACCTCACTAACATGTATGTCCTATCTGTGTTGAAATTTACCTACCCTACATTATTTCAAGGGAGGCAGACATTAATTGGTGGACTTCTGCTTCATGTGTCATGGAAACTGGGCTGGGTGGAGATCAACAACAGTTCAAGATCTGATGTTTTGATGTGGCTTCCTGCTTCAGTGCTGTTTGTGGGTATCATCTATGCTGGTTCCAGAGCACTGTCCAGACTGGCCATCCCTGTGTTTCTCACTTTGCATAATGTAGCTGAAGTTATCATCTGTGGGCACCAGAAGTGTTTTCAGAAAGAGAAAACCTCTCTTGCAAAGATCTGTAGTGCCCTCTTCCTCCTGGCCACCACGGGATCCCTGCCCTTCCATGACTCCCAGTTTGATCCAGATGGATATTTCTGGGCTGTAATTCACTTATTCTGCTTATATGCATCAGAAATACATCAAAAGATGCAATAATTCCCACAGAAAACCTACTGAACACTAGCAGAACACCTTGGACACCAGAAAGGACTGTAAAGATCCCAACATAACTGGGTAGGACAGAGGGGAAAAAAAAAGGAGAAAGAGGAGGAGAAGAAAGAAAAGGGACAGGTCCTATGCCCTGGGGCAGGGGGAGCTGAAACAGAGGAGAGATTGCTGAATTTGGAGAAACCCCCCCTTATCTGACAGGGAAACCCCCTTTCCAATGGGGGTTTGATTGGGGCAGAAGGGAGGCATTTGGGACTGTCCAAAGTGGGTGAAGTGGCTGATCTGTGGTGGATGAGAAAGAGTGAGAAACACAAAGAGTCCACACCATGGTTCTGCATGTCCTGGACTGAGACGTGGGTTCACAGCAGTACAGGGGGTCTGGGAGCTGGAATGTGGGAACCAGAGAACTTGTTCAGGGTGAGACACATTGTTGGCTGTGGGGAGATGGACTGAGGGGACAGGAGGGAAGAAATCTGCAGTAGAGAATGCCTACCACGGAAAGCAGGGGAGCCATGGTGGTGGCGCACTACTGCTGACTCACACGCAGGGGGGAGTAGACACTGTTGTAGCCTCTCTTTCAGTGCTTGTGATGAACAAAGGGAGGACCCCACTGGACCTGGCTGTCACAGTTGACAAAGGATAGAAAAAGCCTTTTTTTTGGGGGGGTGGGGGGCTGGTCTGGTGTGCCTGCTGCAGAGAGCCATAAGAAGTCCACAGAGAAGGACCTCTCTGGAGACATTCCACTTATACCCATCCCCACCAGCTTCACTCTGCAATTGGCGCAGCCACTGCCAGGGCTCCTGTGAGCCAAGCAGTGCACTACTGCTGACTCACATGCAGTGGTGGGGAGTGACTGTTGTAGCCTCTCTTTCTGCCCCTGTGACAAAGAGAGGCCCCCTCTGTGCCTGGCTGTGGCAGTTGATAAGGGATAGAAAAAGCCCCCATGGTGAGGGGGGTTGCTGGCTTGGTATGCCTGCTGCCAAGAGCCAGAAGAAGTCTGCAGAATGGAACAGCTCTGGAGACTTTCTGCTTACACCCAAACCTGCTGGCTTTCCTGTGCAAAAGGCACTGCCACTGCTGCCAGGGCTGCCACAACCCAGGCAGAGTGCAACTGCTGAGTCACACAGGAAAAGGAGCCACTATTGTACCCTCTCTCTCCCAATACACTGGCACCTACAGATGAACAATAAAGGAAGATCTGCTGGTCACAGAGTAATACAAAAAGCCCCTGAGGGCTGTCCCTCAGGCACCTTGCACCAGGCACCAGTAAAGAACAACACTAAGGCCAGATTTCATATACCCACAGCCATTGGCATCCCTGCACATTTGGTATCACCCCTAGGTCTCCCATGATCCAAGCAGAGTGCTATTGTTGAGTCACATGCAGGGAGAGGAGCCACTATCAAATCCTCTCTTTCTCCACAAATCTGTATCTGCAGATGAACAATAAAGGAAACCCTCACTGAGGTAGACAAAAAGAGCTCCAAGGCAGCCTCAGGACCAGACTCTGGTGGTTAGACCACATGCAGAAGCAGGGACAAAACCACAGCTGAACACCAGGGACAGAGGGACTAAGGAAGAGGTTCTAAAATCTTTCCATCAGATATACATGCTGCAGACTAAATCCCTGTAATCAGCTAGTTAGACCCTATGTCTTTGGAATATCTGAATAGACACTGAATGTTCCCACAAATGAAAAAGGTCTAGCTCTGGCAGCTGTGGACTGTGGGAGCAAGCTCACACAGGAATTGGACCAGGTCAGAGCCCAAGTGGACCCCATAGGACCCACAGCAGGTCCAAGTCCAACCCAGAGGCATAAGAGGGCCTCTTGGGGAGGCGATGGTGGCCTGAGGCCCAAGGGATATACCAGGAGACTTACAGCTGAGACCCCAAGGAAATAGAATTATTATTATTATTATTAATTATATTGATCTGACCCATTCTATGGTCAGTTCTAGCTTTTTTTTTAAAAAAATAAATTTATTTATTTATTTTATTTATTTATAGGCTGTGTTGTGTCTTCATTGCTGCACACGGGCTTTCTCTAGTTGCTGTGAGTGGGGGCTGCTCTTCATTGTGGTATGCAGGCTCCTCACTGTAGTGGCTTCTCTTGTTGTGGAGCACAGGCTCTAAGCACTTGGGCTTCAATAGTTGCAGCACATGGGCTCAGTAGTTGTAGCTTAAGGGCCTAGAGCACAGGCTCAATAGTTGTGGCGCACGGACTTAGTTGCCCCGTGGCATGTGGAATCTTCCCAGGGCAGGGCTCGAACCTGTGTCCCCTGCATTGGCAGGCAGATTATTTACCACTGCACCATCTAGGAAGTCCTTTTTTTTTTTTTTTTTTTTTTTTTTAATTATGATCTTAGTCCTAAGGGATCTTCACATTTTATAACATATTTTTATTCTATTTTTACTTTTTATTTTTAGCCCTTCTATATATTTCTATTTTTAGCTAGCTTTTTGTAGTGCTGAGTTTATCACCCCATCTTCTTTTCTTATCTTTAATACATTTCTATTTTCTTTTATATTTCCAATCATACTACACTCTTCTGTTGCTCTGTGTTCTGCCCCATTTTATTTTATCTTATTATACGTTTAATCAATATTATTGGTCTGCTGTGTTTCCTTGCTTTATTCTTCAGATGACACATGGCTTTGGCTTTTGTTATTAGGTTTTGTCTTTATCATAGTTCAATTATATTTGTTTGATTTCGTTTTGGGATCTTCAGTCTCTCTGATTGTTCTCTTGCTCTTTGTTGTATTTGCTCCCTGTTTCTATTTGGTTCTCGTTTTCACAATTTCCCTGGTGTTTTTTTTTGTTTGTTTGTTTTTGTTTTTGTTTTTCCTTTTGGTTTTCAACTTTTGTTGGTTTTCTCTTTAATTGTCTGATTGCATTCAGGGGTTCTTCCATCAGGTTGTTCTAGTGCTTTATGTTTTATTGAGTTCTGTTTTTGTGTTTCTTGTGCATGTATGTGTTTTCTTGATTCAGTACTCGTTTGACTTAAACTTTTAACATTAGTCTGGGGCTTGGATAATCTTTTTCAATCCCCTTTATTGCCAGGAAGAGCAAACTCTGGAGTCTGGATTCTGTGAAGAGAAGTCAAGTCAGAGGCTCTGGGGAGGGAGCACCGAGTCCAGCATGCTAGACAACTAGAGAATTCTCAGCCACAGGGAAGATTAACTGCAGAGAATCCTCATGGAGGCCTCTATCAGAGTCTAAGACCTGGCTTTACCCAACAGCCTGCAACAGCCAGTGCTGGATACCTCACACCAAATTACAAACAAGACAGGAACACAAACCCATCCATCAGCACACGGACTACCCAAAAATTCAAAACCAGCACAAAGCCATATTAAGCTCACAGATACCCTAAAACACACCACCTGACATGGCCCTGCTCATCAGAGGGAACACACCAGAAATCAGGCACCAGACCCTCCCATTAGGAAGCCTACTCAAGAACAGAAATAAAAGGAATTACTTCTAGGCAGCATAGGGAAGGAGACAGCAAATCCTATAAATTAGACAAAAGGAGAAAACAAAGAAACACCTTACAGGCAAAGGAGCAAGATTAAAAACCTACAAGGCCAAATAAATGAAGAAGAAATAGGAAAATTGCCTGAAAAAGAATTCAGAGTAATGATAGTAAAGATGATCCAAAATCTCAACAACAAAATAGAGAAATTACAAGAAACAATTAATAAGGACTCAGAAGAACTAAAGAGCAAACAAACAGTAATTACCAACACAATAATTGAAATTAAGCATACTCTAGATAGTATAAACAGCAGAATAACTGAGGCAGAAGACTGAGCAAGTAAATTGGAACATAGAATGGTGGAAATAACTACCACAGAGCAGGAAAGAGAAAAAAGAATAAAAAGAATGGAAGACAGTCTCAGAGACCTTGGTGACAACATAAAGTGCACCAACATTTGAATCATAGGCATCCCAGAAGAAGAAGAAAAAAAGAAAGGGTCTGAGAAAATATTTGAAGAGGTTATAATGGAAAACTTCCCCAACATGGAAAAGGAAATAGTTAATCAACTCCAAGAAGCACAGGGAGTCCCATACAAAATAAACCCAAGGAGAAACACACCAAGGTACATATTAATCAAACTAATGACAATTAAACACAAAGAAAAAATATTAAAAGCAGCAAGAGAAAAGCAACAAATAACATATAAGGGAAAACCCAAAGAATAACAGCTGATCTTTCTGCAGAAACTCTGCAGGTCAGAAGGGAGTGGTAGGATAAACTTAAAGACTTGAAAGAGAAAAACCTACAGCCAAGAACAATCTACCCAGCAAGAATCTCATTCAAATTTGGCAGGGAAATCAAAAGCTTTACAGACAAGAAAAAGTAAAGAGAATTCAGCACAACCAAACCAGCTTTACAACAATTACTAAAGGGACTTTTCTAGGCAGGAAACACAAGAGAGGGAAAAGACTTCCAAAAACAAACCCCAAACAATTAAGACAATGGTAATAGGAACACACATGTCAATAATCACCTTAAATGTAAATGGATTAAATGTTCCAACCAAAAGACACAGACTGGCTGAATGGATACAAAAACAAGACCCATATATATGCTGTCTACAAGAGACCCACTTCAGACCTAGGGACACATACAGACTGAAAGTGAGGGGATGGAAAAAGATATTCCATGCAAATGGAAGTCAAAAGAAAGCTGGAGTAGCAATATTCATATCAGACAAATTAGACTTTAAAGTCTAATACAAGAGACGAGGAAGGACACTACAGAATGATAAAGGGCTCAATCCAAGAAGAAAGTATAACAATTGAAATATTTGTGCACCCAACATAGGAGCACCTCAATACATAAGGTAAATTCTAACAGCCATAAAAGGGGAAATTGACAGGAACACAAAAATAGTAGGAAATTTTAACACCCCAGTTACACCAATGGACAGATCATCCAAACAGAAAATAAATAAGGAAAAACAAGCTTTAAATGACACATTAGACTGTCTCCACTTAATTGATATTTATAGGACATTTTATCCAAAAACTACAGAATACACTTTCTTCTCAAGTGCACAAAGAACATTCTCCAGGATAGATCACATCTTGGGTCACAAATCAAGCCTCGGTAAATTGAAGAAAATTGAAATTGTATCAAGCATCTTCTCTTACCACAATGCCATGAGACTAGATATTAATTACAGGGGGAAAAAAAGGTAAAAAATGCAAACACATGGAGGCTAAACAGTACATTATTAAACAACCAAGAAATCACTGAAGAAAGCAAAGAAGAAATCAAAAAATACCTAGAAACAAATAACAAAAAAAACTCAATTACTTAAATCCTATGGGATGGAGCAAAAGCAGTTCTAAGAGGGAAGTTTATAACAATACAATCCTACCTCAAGAAACAAGATAAACCTTGAATTAACAACATAAACTTACACCTAAAACAATTAGAGAAAGACAAACAAAAAATCCCCAAAGTGAGAAGAAGGAAAGAAATCATAAAGATCAGATCAGAAATAAAAGAAAAAGAAATGAAGGAAACAAAAGCAAAGATCTATAAAACTGAAAGCTGGTTCTTTGAGAAGATAAACAAAATTGATAAACCATTAGCCAGACTCATCAGGAAAAAAAGTCAGAAGACACAAATGAACAAAAGACACAAATGAAATGAAAAAGGAGAAGAAACAACCAACACCAGAGAAATACAAAAGATCATGAGAGTACTACAAGCAACTATATGCCCATAAGTTGGATAACCTGGAAGAAATGGATAAATTCTTAGAAAAGCACAATCTTCCAAGACAACCAGGAAGAAATAGAAAATATGAACAGACCAATCACAAGCACTAAAACTGAGACTATGATTAAAAATCTTTCAACAAACAAAAGCCCAGGGCCAGACTGCTTCACAGGCAAATTCTTTTTTTTTAAAGCTCTTTAATGGAAGATAATTGCTTCACACACTTGTGCCAGTTTTTGAGGTACACCAAAGTGAATCAGCTGTATTTATACATATATTCCCATATCCCCTCCCTCCCACGACTCCCTCCCACCCTCCCTGTCCTGGCCCTCTAAAGCATCACACATCATCGAGTTGATCTCCCTTTGTTATACAGCAACTTCCCACTAGCTATCTATTTTACAGATGACAGCACATGTATGTCTATACTACTCTCTCATTTCATCCCAGCTTCCCCTTTGCTCCCCCTGAAGCCCATGTCCTCCAGTCCATCTGCATCCTTATTCTTACCCTGTCACTGGGTTCATCAGTATCATTTTTTTAAGATTCCGTATATATGTTAGCATAGCGTAATTGTTTTTCTCTTTCTTCACAGGCCAATTCTATCAAACATTTAGAGAAGAGCTAACACCTATCCTTCTCAAATTCATCCAAAATAGAACAGAAAGAAGAACATTCTTAACCTCATTCTATGAGGCCACCATCACCCTGATACCAAAACCAGGCAAATATGTCACAAAAAAAGAATATTACAGGCCAATATCACTGATGAATATAGATGCAAAAATCCTCAACAAAATACTAGCAAACAGAATCCAACAGCACATTAAAAAGATCATACACAATGATCAAGTGGGTTTATCCCTGGAATGCAAGGATTCTTCAATATACACAAATCAATCAATGAGATATATCATATTAACAAATTGAAGGATAGAAACCATGTGATCATCTAAATAGATGCAGAAAAAGCTTTTGACAAAGTTCAACATCCACTTATGATAAAAACTCTCCAGAAAATGGTCATAGAAGGAAATTACCTCAACATAAAAGCCATATATGACAAACCAACAGCCAACATCATTCTCAATGGTGAAAAACTGAAAGCAATCCCTCTAAAGACAGGAACAAGCAAAGGGTGCCCATTCTCATCCCTATTATTCAACATAGTTTTGGAAGTTTTAGCCACAGCAATCAGGGAAGAAAATGAAATAAAAGGAATCCAAATTGGAAAAGAAGAAGTAAAATTGTCACTCTTTGCAGATGACATGATATTATACATAGAAAACCCTAAATATTCTACCAGAAAACTGCTAGCACTAATTGATGAATTTAGTAAAGTAGCAGGATATAAAAGTAATGCACAGAAATCTCTTGCATTTCTATACATTAACAAAGGAAGAGCAGAAAGAGAAATTAAGGAAACACTTCCTTTTACCCTTGCAACAAAAGAATAAAATACCTAAGATTAAACCTGCCTAAGGAGGCAAAAGACCTATATGCAGAAAACTATAAGACACTGATAAATGAAATCAAAGTTGATACAAACAGATGGAAGCACATACCTTGTTCTTGGATTGGAAGAATCGACACTGTAAAAATGACCATACTACCCAAAGCAATTTACAGATTCAATGCAATCCCTATCAAATTACCAATGGCATTTTTCATAGAACCAGAAGAAGAAATTTTATGATTTCTGTGGAAACACAAAAGACCCTGAATAGCCAAAGCAGTCTTGAGAAGGAAATATAGAGCTGAAGAAATCAAGCTCCCTGACTTCAAACTATACTACAAGACTACAGTGATCAAGACAGTATGGTACTGGCACAAAAACAGAAATATAGATTAATGGAACAGAAGGTACAGCCCAGAGATAAACCCAAGCACATATGGGGACCTTATCTTTGACAAAGGAGGCAAGAATATACAATGGAGAAAAGAGAGTCTCTTCAATAAGTGGTGCTGGCAAAATTGGACAGCTGCATGTAAAAGAATGAAATTAGGACACTTCCTAACACCATATATAAAAATAAACTCAAAATGGATTAAAAAGCTAAAGTCAAACACATTAAACTTTTAGAGGGAAACATAGGCAGAACACTCTATGACATACATCAAAGCAAGATCCTTTTTGACCTACTTCCTAGAATAATGGAAATAAAAGAAAAAATAAACAAATGGGACCTAATGAAACTTAAGAGCTTTTGCACAGCAAAAGAAACCATAAACAAGACAAGAAAATAACCCTCAGAATAGGAGAAAATATTTGCCAATGAAGCAATGGACAAAGGATTAATCTCCAAAATATACAAATGGCTCATGCAGCTTAGTACCAAAAAAGCAAATAACCCAATCCAAAAATGGGTGGAAGACCTAAATAGACATTTCTCCAAAGAAGACATGCAGATGGCTAACAAACACATGACAAGATGCTTAACATCACTAATCATTAGAGAAATGCAAGTTAAAGCCACAATGAGGTATCATGTCACACTGGTCAGAATGGCCATCATCAAAAAATCTAGAAACAATAAATGCTGGAGAGGGCAGGGAGAAAAGGGAACCCTCCTGCACTGTTGGTGGAAATGTAATGTGATACAGCCATTATGTAAAACAGTACGGAGTGTCCTTAAAAAACTAAAAATACAACTACCATGTGACCCAGCAATCACACTATTGGGCATATACCCGGAGAAAACCATCAATCCGAAAAGAAACATGTACCAGAATGTTCTTTGCAGCAATATTTACAATAGCCAGGACATGGAAGCAACCTAAATGCCCATCAACAGATGAATAGATGAAGAAGATGGGGCACATGTATACAATGGAATATTACTCAGTCATAAAAAGGAATGAAATTGAACTATATGTAATGAGGTGGATAGACCTAGAGATTGACATACAGAGCAAAGCAAACCACAAAGAGAAAAACAAATACTGTATGCTAACTCATATATATGGAATCTAAAAAAACGGCACTGATGAACCCAGTGACAGGGCAAGAATAAAGATGCAGATGTAGAGAAAGGAATTGAGGACATGGGGTGGGGGGCGAAGGGGAAGCTGGGATGAAGTGATAGACTAGCACTGACATATATACACTACCAAATGTAAAACAGATTGCTAGTGGGAAGCTGTTGCATAACACAGGGTGATCAACTCAATGATGGGTGATGACTTAGAGGGCTGGGATAGGGATGGTGGGAGGGAGTTGATGGAGGGAGGGTATATGGGTATATATGTATAAATACAGCTGATTCACTTTGTTGTACAGCAAAACCTGGCACAACAGTGTAAAGCAATTATATTCCAATAAAGAGCTTAAAAATTATACTCATGGTGATATTATTCATGTTAACTAATAAAAATGACTCTAATTATTTTAAAAATATAATATTCTCCACAATGTGTGACAACATTTTGCTAGAGCCAAATAGCTGTCCAGAATTTATCCAGGGATCACATTCTGCTCAGGAAAGTGGATTGATGTGACAATTTTTAGAGTTTTATTTCTGTTCCACCTGATTTTATTGCTAGATGGATATAGTTATATATATATATATATATATATATTTAAAAAGTCACAGTCTTACAAAAAAGCAAAAGGACACCTAATACCATCAACAAAGAATGTGTAAGTTCTAAAAGGTAACTTTAACACCTAGATAATTTTTTAGCAATTATTTTTCCAGGTCATGATTTATTTGTGCCATTGAAGAATTACAAAATGAAAATAAGATCTGTAAAAAACCATACATTTGGAAACTGTGCTGGAATTTGTACTGGAATTTAGTTCTGAATCTCTGTCAGAGAAAGAGATAAAATCAGTGAACTTTATTATGGTCAGGATGATACAAAGACTAAGCAGGCTGGAGCTGAGACTTTATGCTAAATTGCAGACTGAAAAATTTGACTAATTTTACAGAATTTATGCTTTTTCCTATAAAAATAGAATAAATTAGAGGTAGTTGGAAAGAAAATGTGATGTAATTATAATAAATGTTTAGGAAGATTACATTGGCAATGATTCCTACTGTGATGAAATGTCAATAGTTGCCCTACATGCCAATGCTGATCTGAAAAACTCTAGTTTAATCAACAATGGAGAGGATGTACAGAGATTCTAAAAAAAAGCCTGTACTACCTGTGCCTAAAACAGTTTTAGTTACCATAATCAGCTAAAAAATGGTCTTGCGACCTTAGGAAAGTTAATTAACTTTGCTGAATTTAGAATCACCTCTAGTACATAGGATGCTTTTAATAAATGTAGTTCTTTTCCCTCATCCTCCTCATGAATTCATAAGAATTTTCTATTCTCATAGAGTGTAAGCATGCCACTAGGTCAAGGATAGCAAACAGTCTTCATCCTACATGTCAACTTTACCAAACAATGAGCCTGGGGTGGGGAAAAGCAGGGATAACTTCCAGAAATATCCTTTTTATCTGCTGTTCATATTTGTTAAAGTACAGAGAAATTGGTTAGTTTTAACTACATTTTTGGTCTATTTAGGTTTAACAGTTCATTTCTTTCCTGTACTGTTGATAAAGTGTCCTTGAAGATGTGAACCCTTACCTATTGCATTTAGCATAACTCACACAGTTATACATAAATAATTTTCAAGATAACATAACAAGGGAAGTTTAGGAAAGAAATATAGAGACATACTGAATGCTAAACCAGTTTAGCATTAGGTTTTTCTCTTACAAATTTATTTTCCTGATTCTTTGCTTTCACATCTTCTTTTTTTTTTTTTTTTTTTTTTTTTTTAGGCGCACAGGCTTAGTTGCTCCATGGCATATGGAATCTTCCCAGGGCAGGGCTCGAACCCGTGTCCCCTGCATTGGCAGGCAGATTCTTTACCACTGCGCCACCTAGGAAGTCCTCACATCTTCTTTTAATTAATAAGTCTGAAAAGAAATCTCTCAAAGTTATTGAGTTTTAGATTAATAATGTTACATATTTTTATGGTAAAAATACTCTTTAAAATTGGAATATAGTTGACATATAACTTTTTGTAAGTTTAAGATGTACAACATGTTGATTTGATATGTTTATGAATTGCAATATGATTACTATCACAATATTAGCTAATACCTTTACCACATCACAAATATACTCTTTTTTTTTTTAATGCTACAGGAAGGGGAAATGGAAAGGAATGGTTAGTTCAGTCAGTTTTTGCTGGTTACCTAAAATGTGCTAGTTCCTGTGAGACAGGCTGGGATCTGGGACCTGGAATCCTTTGCTATAGTGCTCGCACCTGGACAAATATCTCCTCTTAAGCAACAAACTACAAAGGAACTTTGAGACTAAAAATAGTGTGTGCATGTGTGGTTGGGGAAAATTATGAACGAAATAGAAAAGACCAAAAATCCAAATCCCACTTCTGAGGTGTCAGAGCAAAATCAGGGTACTGCCCATGTACCTTGCACAGAGCATCACCAAAGGAGTGGGCGGACCACCCAAGTCACTGCTGCTGCCTGACCGCTGGACCTGCCCCTACCCTTACCCCATTTACGGGACCAGCTCTGCCCCTACTTCGGGGAGTGAGCAAGGGAACTTGTTACTTATTTTCACTGCCTTGTGCTACAGCAGGAGTCCCAATTAAGCTTTGCCTGAATTTCTCCTCTAGCCTCTTATCAATTTCTATTGATTAAAGAGTCCAAGAACCCAGGTCAGTAACCTATGCTAAGGCCTGTGTTCACAAGTCCTGTGCCTAATGCCCTTTCTGCTCTATTGGAGACATAGTGAAGAGGAGGGTTGAAGAGATGTCTTCTCTACCAGGTCGATGGGATTTGTCAGCCAAGCCCAAGCTTCATGAAGTACAGAGGAAAGAACATGTGGAGATGGCACAGGGAGGTTGCTGCTCTGAAAGCTAATGCTTGAGTTCTCGTAAAGCTTAGCTGAAACATGGCAGAATGTAGCATGGGATTCAGGGTAGGTATTCCAGAGAGAAGGAACAAAATAATGCATTGCCCAGGGATGCAAAGCTCAGTGATCATTCTTGGAGCCACAAGTGTGTATTTTTATATACACATCTGTGTGAGGAAGTAAAGATACATGGCAGATATGCTCTCAGGGGTCATTATTGGTAAAGCCATATTTTACATGGGTGGATTTTAGATATTGGTGGGTTTAAACAAGGGTAAAGATTGAAGTTTAGATGAGTTACCCCTTGGGCAAGGAGGGGAGGTTTTAGGCTGGGCACGACTGGGCTCAGAGATCTGGGTGAGGGTCTGGACTAGCACAGTAGATTTGGGAAAGAGACAGCTTCAAAAGTCTTAAGAAGAGTGATTCACTGGGTTTAGCAACTAAGTAGTAGCGCATGAGGCAGTAGGAAGAAACAGGACTTTAGAGGTTGGGAAATGATACAGAACAATTTCAGTTTTGAACAAGGAGATTGTGAGGTGCCCTTGGTGAAATAAGCAGGCTTCTCTGGAGCCTGTCACAAGAATGCATAGTCTCAATTGTTGGTTACTTTCCTCGATGCTGTTTTAATTAGAAAATGCAGAGAGGGATTATACATTAGAAAGTTAAAGTTCCCCTCCCACCCAATCTTAATTCCCCAGCGTGATGGTTCATTTTATATGTCAACTTGGCTGGGCCACAATGCCCTGTTATCTGTATTGGGTCACACAGTACTATGAATGTTTCTGTGGACATTTAGGATGAGATTCACATTTCAATCCATGGACTTTGAGTAAAGCAGATTACCTTTCATAATGTGGGTGGGCCTTATCCAATCAGTTGACAGTCTCCATAGAACAAAGATTAACCTCACCTGAGCAAGAAGCAATTCTGTCAGCATGTTGCCTTTTTACTTAAACTGCAACTCTTCCTGCCTTTTCAGCCTGCCAGCTTACTTCATCAGATTTTGGACTCAGCAAACCTCTATAGTTGCATGAACCAGTTCCCTCAATTCATTAAAATCTCTCTCTCTCAAATACATATATACATATATATACACATACATACATACATATATGTATATATATGCAAAATCTCTTGTTATTTTTGCACATACAATCATACACATACTTTTATAAAATTAGATCATGAAGGAAATGAAAATGAAATCAGTATCTGAAAAGGATGTCTACACCCCCATGTCCATGATTACCAGTGGCTTTGAGCAATTTTCCATTATTTTCCTTATGTTCAAACTTAGCCACCAGTATTTTTCCTCTTTGCAAGTTTTGTTTGTAGTCTTTGCCCATTTCCTCATTTAGTTGATGGCTTTTAATGGCTTTTTCTTCATGATTTGTAGGATCTTTTTGTATTCTAAGATTACTAACAGTTGTCAATTTCTGCACTCCAAATTCTTTACCTTTGAGCTGTTTCAAGTACCTTTTAATGCGTGGATGTGGATGTGAATTTTATTTCATCAAGTTTTTGCATGACTTCATGCTCAGGAAGGCTACATTAACTTAAGATTTAAAAAATATTTAGTCCTCTTATAGTTTTATATTTAAATCTTTTAGATGTAGTTTACGCTTGTGAAAAGGTAGGAACCTATTTTTTTTAAAACAAGATTATAGCCAACTCTCTCAACTTGAGGGTTTTAATGGCTCATTAGTTACATTTTTATGTCTGAAACTGAGTTTACTAGGCATATACTAATTTAAACTCTCCTTTTCCTTTTAAACACCAGATCATCTTTCCATGACATCACATTTTCTTTTAATTAAATTATTTCCTTCTTGGAAGATCAAGTTACTAAAACCCTTTCCAGCCAGTTTCGTGGACAAGAGTTATTTAAAAGCCTATTTTGCTTGGTAAAGACCGCATAAGATTCTTCATAAGAAATAATGATGCTGAAACTTTACAGATTTCCCCTAACTGATTCTTTAAGTGTGAATCTCTGACTCAATGACTACCCTGAAATAGACCCTATTATTCTTCACATCCTCACCTCCTTAATCCTCACCAGGATTGGTGACACAGTGCAAGCTACATGAAGACTTGGGGAGATGGTCATCCTTCGCAACAGCAGTGTAGTTACTAAAGAGCTTCCCAGGGTACTGAACTGCTGTGAACTCCAGGGTACCTGAATTCCAGCATCCCTGCATTCACCGCATCATGAACCAAGCTTGGAAATCCCTCTACTCTCTGTTTCTTTGGTGGTGGCTCATTGGTGTTGCAGTCAGCATTTCACAAAGTGACTTGACTCTTACACCTCCATGAGCTGGAGAAGAGAAATAATTATCCTTCCTGATGCACTTAGGGAATCAAGTCAGGTGAATGATGTCAGGACTCAACTTGCACTGAGCTCTCTCATGATATTATAATAGGGACAAACAAATTTGTCTTCATGTTAGATTGGGGTCCTTTACTTTAATCTTTATATTCTATTTCTTTTGTTATGAGTTAAGAATGTTGCCTATAGCCTGAAATATACAGGATAGCCCAGTCTCAAGACTCTGACCTTTAAAGGTATAACCCTTTTCCATTCATATAGAGATAAAAAGTTGCAGAACAGAGAATAACACTTGTCTTGTTGGAGGTTTACAGAAACATTACGATGTGACCTACGACTACAAGAACAAAGGATTCTGACACCAAGAATCTTGCAACAACCAGCTGCACCCCCTCTCTTTTTAGTGTAAAAGAAGGCTGAATGCTAACATGGGTAAAATGGTTCTTTGGGACACAAGTCCACCATCTTCTTGGTCTGATGACCTTCTGATAAAGTCACAATTCCTGGCCCCAACAACTCATTTTGATTCATTGTCCTGTCATGAGGCAAGTAGTACGAGTGAGCTTGGACTCAGTGACAATGTTGGTTCCATTTTCAACACTTGTGGGAAAATGATGAAAGAAAATACTGAAAGTATATTTTCTTACACAAAAGTTTATATATAATGGGTTTACTGTAGACAACGAGCAGCCTTGCTGGCAAAAACAGAGGGTCATCTTCCATTAGTATTTGTCAATCCTCACTGTTATTGGTTAAAATGAACACAAAGGTCCTGACCTTTATACTCAGCTCACCCTGGCAGATCCCACAGCTGTTTCCTTCAGCATAGTTCTCCCTTTGCCCCAGATCTTCTCCTTGCCCAGCATCTGGTCTGCCACCATGGCCCCACTCCTGATTCCACACAAAGTCAAATCCAAACACATCCCTTCCCCTTTGAAGGAAGAAAGCCTCAGTGCCCAAAGCATTCCTGCCATTTAATAAATATTGGGGACTCAATGTCAAAAGAGAATAAGTCTTGGTTGATAAACTTCTGTGAGGTACAGAACAGGTGGGGCTCAGGAAGTAACAGGGTGGACCAGTTTAGAGATTTCCAAGACCCAAAATTTGAATATGTCTTCAGAGACAAAGTAAGCAGTCAGGGGAATCTCAGGTGTGGTGACAAGCATAGACATGTAACAAGAGGTGATGGAATCTGTCTGTAGAATCTTGATTTCAGGGATAGAATTTCCATGTCTGGGAAGCAAGGCCTTAGCCCAGAAGGTAGTGGGTTACTACAAAGAAGAGGTGAGCAACCCACCTACTTGAATAATAACTGGTAGCATGCATTGCTGGCCACAGTGCTAAGCAATTTTGGCCAGGAGGTAGGATATTAATGACAAGAACCCTGGAATTCAGAGTTAGAACACACAAGCCCCAGTAGCAGCACCAATTCTATCTTTTCTCAAGGGACAAGTTAGTTCTGCAACAATCAAGGGCTGGGACAAAATTGCAGTTTGAATGAAAGGACACCTCACAACTAAGAGAGCTACAGGAACGGACACTCCAGCAAGTCAAGTGGACTTTATTTTTTCAAAATATGGACAATATTTTTCATTCAAAAATTCCACTCAGAAGGTTCACAAGAAGGTGGTGGAGGAGTAAGATGTGGAAATCACCTTCCTCCCCACAAATACTTTAAGAATACACCTAGGACTTCCTAGGTGGCGCAGTGGTAAAGAATCCCCCTGCCAATGCAGAGGACATGGGATCAAGCCCTGCCCTGGGAAGATTCCACATGACACGGAGCAACTAAGCCCGTGCACCACAAATATTGAGCCTGTGCTCTAGAGCCCATGTGCTGAAACTATTGAAGCCCATGCACCTAGGGCCCGTGCTCCACAACAAGAGAAACCACTGCAATGAGGAGCCTGTGCACCACAATGAAGAGTAGCCCCCACTTGCAGCAACTAGAGAAAGCCCATGTGAAACAATGAAGACACAACTCAGCCAATAAATAAATAAATTAAAAAAAAAGAATGCATCTACGTGTGGAAAAGTTCCTGTAGAACACCTTCCAAACCCTGACAGGGGACCTCAGACTTCCAAAAGTTGAGAAAATCCTCACTTAGCTGGGTAGAGCAAAAGAAAAAAGGGGAAAAAAACCAGACAAAGGAATCCTGAGGAGACATGCCCCTCTGGGAGGGAGCTGTGAAGGGGGGAAATCTTCCACACACTAGGAAGCCCTCTCACTGGTGGGGATGGACAGGGAGATCTTTGGAGCCCCTGGAGGAAAGAGCAACAACAGGTGCGTGGAGGGCAGAGAGGAAAGATTCACGCAGAGAGGATCGGTGCCAAGCAGCACTTCCTAGACTGAGATACTTGTCTGCTCACCTGCTGGGGTGGGTGGGAGCTGGGCACCAAGGCTTGGGCTTTGGAGGACAGACCCCAGGGAGAGGACCGGGGTTGGCTGTGTGAGAACAGCCTAGGGGGGTAGTGCACTATAGCTAGCCTGGAAGGAGTCTGGGGAAAAGCCTGGGCCTGACAGAGACACAGGAGACCTTTGTTTCAGGGTGCTCGAGAGGAGCCATTGGAGCTTGCTGCTCCATGTGCTTACACACTGCAAGGCAATGCCTATGCAAGAACCACAGTGAGCCACAGCTGTTATATCAGAACACAGAGCCTGCTGCTATGGCCACCAAAGGTCCTGTGCACAAGGCAGCCAGTGCAGCCCACCACCACCAAGGGTCCCATGTTCAGGACCAACTTCCCTGGGAGAATGCATGGCATACCTCAGGCTCATGCCAACCTCTGCTGCTGCAGACACTCTTGCACATTTCAGTTACACTGCCATATCCCTCCCTTCCCCTCAGCCTAAATGAGCAAGTAAGACCCAATCACCCACACTTGCCTGGGTGGGGAACTGATGCCTGAGAGCAACCCACACACAGAGATGGGACCAAAACCAAAACTGATCCCTGGGGACTGTGGGAACAAAGAAGAGAAAGGCAAACAGCTGCAGGAGCAGATTAAATACCCACAATCGACTTGATAAACCCTGCATCTATGGAGAACCTGAATAGAAGAGTGTTCCTACAATTGAGGCTGTAGACTTAGGGGGCAAGTACATGTGGGAGTAAGGTCAGAGTCTGAGCTGACTCCACAGTGCCCACAGCAGGTGCAGAGACCTACCTAGAAGTATTGGAGGACTTCCTGGTTTGTTTGACGTGTTCCTTGGTACTATGTATTCTTTAGTTTAATCTTTAGTGTATATTTTCATATGTGGGATTGTTTATTGGTTCGATTGCTCTCTTCTTTTTTTCCTCTCTTTACTTTTTCTCTATTTTTCTTCTCTCTTCTCTTCTTGTGAGTGTGAGGGTGTACATCTCTTTGTGTGATTTTGTCTGTTTAGTTTTGCTTTTACCACCTGTCTTAGGGTTTTATCTGTTCTCTTTCTTTTTTTCTTTTCTTTTTTTTTCTCTTCTTCTTCTTTTTCCTCCATACTGTGCACCTTCCAGGGTCTTGGTGCCCAGGCTGGGGGATGGACCTGGACCTCTGAGGCAGGAGAGCTGAGTCCAGGACATTGGACCACCAGAGAACCCCTGATCCCATGGAATATTAAGCAGCTAGAGCTCTCCCAGAGGTCTCCACCTCAACACTAAGATCCAGCTCCAACAAATGGCCAGAAAGCTCCAGTGCTGGATGCTTCATGCCAAACAAATAGCAAGACAGGACCACAACCCCACCCATTAGCAGACAGATGGCCTATAGTCATGCTAAGTTCACAGACACACAAAAACACACCACCAGACATGGCCCTGTGCATCAGAAGGAAAAGATCCAGCTCCACACATAAGAACACAGGCATAAATCCCCACCCCCTGCCCGCCACCAAGGAAGCCTACACAAGTCACTGGAACTACCTCCCTGCTGGGGATAGACAACAGAATTAAGAAGAAGTACGCCCTGCAGCCTGAGGAAATGAGACCCCAAATCGAGTCAGCTAAAAAAAAAAAAAAAAAAAAAAAAAAAAAGAGAGAGATAACAGAGCAAGATGCAGCAGATGAAGGAACAAGGTAAAAACCCACAAGACCAAACAAATGGAGAAGATATAAGCAGTCTACCTGAAAAAGAATTCAGAGTAATGATAGTAAAGATTATCCAAGATGTCAGAAATAGTATGGAGGAACAGATGGAGAAAATAAAAGAAATGTTTAATAATGAGCTAGAAGAAATAAAGAGTACACAAACAGTGATGAAAAACCCAATAACTGAAATTAAAAATACTCTAGAAGGAATGAATAACAGAATAATTGAGACAGAAGAACAGTTAAGGGATCTGGAAGATAGAATGGTGGAAATAACTGCCATGGAGCAGAATAAAGATAAAAGAATGAGAAGAATTGAGAACAGTCTCAGAGACCTCTGGGACAACATTAAATGCACCAACATTCAAATTATAGGATTCCCAGAAGAAGAAGAGAAAAAGAAAGGGTCTGAGAAAATATTTAAAGAGATTATAGTCAAAAACATCTCTAACATGGGAAAAGAAATAGGCAGTCAAGTCCAGGGAGTGCAGAGAGTCCCATATAGGATAAACTCCAGAAGAAACATGCCAAGACACATATTAATCAAACTATCAAAAATTAAATACACAGAAAAAATATAAAAAGAAGCAAGGGAAAAGAAACAAATAACATACAAGGGAATCCCCATAAGATTAACAGCTGATGTTTCAGCAGAAATTCTGCAGGCCAGAAGGGAGTGACAGGATATATTTAAAGTGATGAAAGGGGAAAACCTAAAACCAAGATTACTCTACCCATTAAGGATCTCATTCAGATTTGAAAGAGAAATGAAAAGCTTATAGACAAGCAAAAACTAAGAGAATTCAGCAGCACCAGACCAGCTTTACAACAAGAAACTTCTCTAGGCAGGAAACACAAGAGAAGGAAAAGATTTACAAAAACAAACCCAGAACAATTATGAAAATGGTAATAGGAACATACATATGTATAATTACCTTAAATGTGAATGGATTAAATACTCCAACCAAAAGACACAGACTGGCTGAATGGATACAAAAACAAGACCCATATATATGCTGTCTACAAGAGACCCACTTCATACCTAGGGACACATATAGACTGAAAGTGAGGGGATGGAAAAAGATATTCCATGCAAATGGAAGTCAAAAGAAAGCTGCAGAAGCAATACTCATATCAGACTAAATAGACTTTAAAGTAAAGACTATTACAAGAGACAAGGAAGGACACACATAATGATAAAGGAGTCAATCCAAGAAGAAGACATAACAATGGTAAATATCTATGCACCCAACATAGGAGCACCTCAATACATAAGGCAAATGCTAACAGCCATAACAGGGGATATCAATAGTGACACAATAATAGTAAGGGACTTTAACACCCCGCTTACACCAATGGACAGATCATCCAAACAGAAATTAAATAAAGAAACAAGTTTTAAATGACACATTATACCAGATGGACTTAATTGATATTTATAGGACTTTCCAACCACAAATAACAGAATACCTTTTCTTCTCAAGTGCACACAGAGCATTCTCCAGGATAGATCACATCTTGGGTCACAAATCCAGCCTCAATAAACTTAAGAAAACTGAAATCATATCAAGCATCTTTTCTGACCACAACACTAGATATTAATCACAGACAAAAATCTGTAAAAAATCAAACACATAGAGGCTAAATGAACACTACTAAATTGTGGGAAGACATTCAGGAGCCTTTCTGAAACCTTGAAAATGTTAAAGTATGTGGGTTGAGCAATGGGATTCAGAATGTCCTGCTTGAGCAGTGGAGGAGCTGAGGGTGTGGGGCATGGAGACTATGGGGGCATAGGCAGAGGGTTGGCTGTCTCTAGGGGCACAGCCCCTTTCTCACTGCACACCTCATATCACCCTGTTTGGCCCTGAAGGATGGCTGGTTAGCCAAAGACGGGTAAGATTCCTCAGAGGAGGTACAACCTAAGACAGGCACAGCTGCAGAGGGGCCAACAGGGGTGGGGCACAGACCCCTAATCCATCTGAGAGAGGTCTCCTGCCCCCAGGGCTGTTTGGCTCTCCACGTCCAGCTCAGATCCACACCTGCTCAACTCGGACCCAGGAGGCAAACAAAGATCATTGCCCCAGTCATGTGAGGCCTTTGCATGTTTATGGGATTAACCTGGGAGTGTTAGCCAAGAACTCAATAAAAGCCACGTGGGATGAATCAGCAAGGCTCTTGATCCTAGAGGTCTTGAGTCTCCCGGTCCCATCTTTCTCTCAGTCTGTGTCTGTGTTTTCTTCAAGCTTGCAGCACCCGTCACTCACCTCGAGTCGCTGAGCTGGTCTCGGCACTAAATAACCAAAAGATCACTGAAGAAATCAAAGATGAAATAAAAAGATACCTAGAAACCAATGACAATGAAAACATAATGACCCAAAACTTATGGGATGCAGAAAAGGCAGTTCTAAGAGGGAATTTCATTGCAATAAAATCCTACCTCAAGAAACAAGAAAAGTCTTGAATAAGCAACCTAACCCTACATCTAAAGTAATTAGAGAAAGAAGAAAAAAAAAATCCCAAAGTTAGCAGATGGAAAGAAATCATAAAGTTCAGATCAGAAATAAATGAAAAAGAAATGAAGGAAACAATAGCAAAGATCAATAAAATTAAAAGCTTGTTCTTGAGAAGATAATCCAAATTCATCAACCCTTAGCAAGATTTATCAGGAAAAATAGGGAGAAGACTCCAATCAACAGAATCAGAAATGAAAAAGCAGAAGTAACAACTGACACCACAGAAATACAAAGGATCTTGAGAGACTACTACAAAAAATATATGCCAATTAAATGGGCAACCTGGAAGAAATGGACAAATTCTTAGAAAAGTACAACCTGCCAAGACTGAACCAGGAAGAAACAGAAAATATGAATACACCAATCACAAGAAATGAACTTGAAACTGTAATTAAAGACCTTCCAACAACAAAAGCCCAGGGCCAGAGGGCTTCACAGGTGAATTCTATCAAACATTTAGAGAAGAGCTAGCACCTAGCCTTCTCAAACTCTTACAAAATATAGCAGAGGGAGGAGCACTCCCAAACTCATTCTACAAGGCCACTATCACCCTGATACCAAACCAAACATGCCACAAAGAAAGAACATTACAGGCCAATATCACTGATGAATATAGATGCAAAAATGCTCAACAAAATACTATCAAACAGAATCAATAAGTGGTGCTGGGAAAACTGGACAGCTACATGGAAAAGAATGAAATTAGAACATTCCCTAACACTATACACAAAAATAAATTCAAAATGGATCAAGAAACTAAATATAAGGCCAGACAATATGAAACTTTTAGAGGAAAATATAAGCAGAATACTATGATATAAATGACAGCAAGATCCTTTTTGACCCACCTCCTAGAGTAATGGAAATGAAAACAAAAATAAACATATGGGACCTAATGAAACACAAGTTTTTGCACAGCAAAGGAAACCATAAACAGAATGAAAAGACAGCCCTCAGAATGGGAGAAAATATTTGCCAATTAAGCAACTGATAAAGGATTAATCTCCAAAACATATAAGCAGCTCATGCAGTTCAATATCAAATATCAAACAAAAACAGCCCCATTCATAAATGGGCCAAAGACCTAAATAGACATTTCTCCAAAGACAACATACAGATGGCAAACAAACACATGAAAAGATGCTCAGCATCACTAATTTTAAGAGAAATGCAAATCAATACTACAATGAGGTATCAACTCACAGCAGTTAGAATGGCCACCATCAAAAAATCTAGGAACAATAAATCCTGGAGAAGCTGTTTATTGAGGAGAATGAGAAGAAAAGGGGACCCTTCTGTGCTGTTGGTGGGCATTTAATGTGATGCAGCCACTATGGAAATCAGTATGGATATTCCTTAAAAAACTAAAAATAGAACTACCATATGACCCAGTAATCCCACTCCTGGGCACATACCCAGAGAAAACCATAATTCAAAAACATACATGTACCACAATGTTCATTGCAGTACTATTTACAATAGCCAGCACATGGAAGCAACCTAAATGTCCATTAACAGATGAATGGATAAAGAAGATGTGGCACATATATACAATGGAATATTACTCAGCTATAAAAAGGGATGAAATTGAGTTATATTTAGTGAGGTGTATGGACATACAGTCTATCATACAGAGTGAAGTAAGTCAGAAAGAGAGAAACAAATACTGTATGCTAACACATATATATGGAATCTAAAAAAAATGGTACTGATGAACTCAGTGGCAGGGGAAGAATAAAAACACAGATGTAGAGAACAGACTTGAGGACATGGGGAGGGTGAAGGAGAAGCTGGGACAAAGTGAGAGAGTAGCATTGACATACATACACTACCAAATGTAAAATAGATAGCTAGTTGGAAGCTGCTGCATAACACAGGGAGATCAACTCGATGATTGGTGGTGACCTACAGGGCTAGTATGGGAGGGTGGGAGGGAGTCTCAAGAGGGAGGGGATGTGGGGATATATGTATAAATACAGCTGATTCACTTTGTTGTACAGAGGAAATTATCAAAGCAGTGTAAAGCAATTATACTCCAATAAATATCTGGAAAACAACAGCAACAAAAATTCCACTCAGTTCAGAGGAACAGATCGGTGAAATGTGGAAAAAAGGAACAAAAGCCCCTAAACTACATTATCATGTAAGATGGGCATAACTCCCTCCAAGGTACTAAATAAAAATAATGATTCCTGAACACACAAGACTATGGAGAATGGTTCTGTGCTGTACACAGCAGTTTCTGACACTCTTGCCAGCAAGTACTTTTTGGAGTGAATTAAGAGGAGGAAGGAATAGTCAGAGGAGAGAAAGTCTTTACGGCTTTCAAATTAAACATTAACAACTTTGTTTCTGAAAAGCTCTTTTCCTTATTTGATTACATGTAATATATAGTTTATGAATATGTGTGTGTGTCTAGCATCTATCATTATCTATCTATCTATCATCTATCATTTATCTATCATCTATCTATCATTTATCTATCTATCTAATCTATCTATCTATCTATCTATCTATCTATCTATCTATCTATCTATCTGTCATCTATCTATCTATCTATCTATCTATCTATCTATCTATCTATCATCTATCTATCATCCATCTATCTATCATCCATCTATCTATCTATCTATCATCTCTACCAGTTTTTCATATCTATTTCTCTCTCTCTCTCTGCATCCATCCTCAGGGATCATCCTGTCAACTCCATGAGCAGGGAGGGGAGGGACCCCATGCATGCAAGGATCCAGCTAGGTAAACCCCATTTGCATTAAGAAGCTAAGTCTGGTGAGCTAAATAATGGCCCCCAAAGATAACCAAGTCCTAATCCCTGGAACCTGCAAATGTTACCTTATACTAAAAAAGTGATTTTGCTAATATGATCAATTATTTTGAGGTAAGGAGACTTACCTTGACTATCCTAGTGGAACCGAAATGTATCACTAATGTCCTTGTAAGATAGAGGCAGAGGGAGATTTGACTGCAGAAGTCAGAGGCAGAAGCAAGAGGTTGGAATGATGCAAGGAAGGGGTTAGGAGCCAGGGATGCAGGTGGTGTCTGGAAGCTAGAAAGTTGAGGAAATAGATTCTTCCCTAGAACTTCCAGAAGTGATTCCTTCAGCCCTCATGATGCCCTGATTTGAGCTCAGTGAGTCTGATTTCAGACTTCTAGCTTGCAGAACTTTAGGCGAATAAATCTCTGATGTTTAAAGCCGCCAATTTTGTGGTGATCTGTTCCAACAGTCATTGGAACCTAACACATGAAGGAAATTGTAGAGGTTCTTTCTCCCTTTAGTATTGATTTGATTTAACAGCACACACTATTCAGAGCATCTGGGACCAGCAATGAACTTGTGAATCACTTTTTATATTTGAAAACCTTTAATCCAAGGGAATGGGACCTCACAGTGCAGAGATTGGTATTAACTCTGGGTGCTGGGGTCTTGGCTTCTCCCACATTTCAGGTGAGGGTCTTAGATTTCATCCCAAGCCCTTTACATACCTGTGAGAGATCAAACCTAAACTCTACTAGGCATTCAGATAGAAGTGCAGACCAGGAAACTCATAAAATGACAGACCTCCTAGGGAACCCAATTCAGCACATAGTGTGGCCCTATGGAGCTCTTGTAGGACCCCTGGCTAAGAGCCTGACAGCAGAGGGAGGTCCAGTTGACCAAGAACACTTTCCCAGGACTGCGGAGCTGCTGCTTGGACTTAGCCACTGACCTGCAGCCTTCTGCTCCCCCATCGGCATGATTTTCTTGTGTTCTTGGGTTTTCTTTCATATTAGCAATCATGGGATTGATAGTTTTTCACAAGGAGAGATTGCTCCTAATGTGTATGTAAAAGCTAAATACCCTTCTATTGTGACAACAACATTCAGAAAGAATGCTCAGTTAACATAACCACTTTAGGGTGGTGAGAAAATGGGGAGTTTTAAAAGAGCTATCCTTGAAAATAATTTGAACCTTATTATTTGATGAAAATTCTTATAACAGTTCTCTCTCTCTCAGCACAAAAAGCTGTATGTATTGAATATATACAACTTGATGCGTTTGGAGATAAGTGTACATCCATGGAACTACTAGCACCATCTATACCATAAACTTATGCATCACCTCCAAAAGTTTCCTCTTGCCTTTTTTTTTTTCACTTTAAACTCTTTAGTGGAATATATTTGCTTTACACACTTGTACCCATCTCTGAGGTACACCAAAGTGAATCAGCTGCATCTACACACATATCCCCATATCCCCTCCCTCCCATGACTCCCCCCCACCCTCCGCATCCTGCCCTCCAAGGCATCTCCTATGAAGTTGATCTCCTTTTGTTTTACAGCAACTTCCCACTAGCTATCTATTTTACAGCTGGTAGTGTAAATATGTCTATGCTACTCTTGTACCTCGTCCCAACTTCCCCTTTGCCCCTCACACCAGCCCCGTGTCCACAAGTCCATTCTCTACTTCTGTATTTCCACTCTTGTCTGTCACTGGTTTCAGCAGTACTATTTCTTCAGATTCCATATACATGTGTTAGCATACAGTATTTATTTTTCTCTTTCTGGCTTACTTCACTCTGTATGACAGACTCTAGGTCTATCCACCTCATGACATATAGTTCAATTTCATTCCTTTTTGTGGCTGAGTAATATTCCATTGTATATATATATGCTGCATCTTCTTTATCCATTCATCTGTTGATGGACATCTAGGTTGTTTCCATGTCCTGGCTATTGTAAATAGTGCTGCAATGAACATTATGCTACTTGTTTCTTTTTGGATCATGGTTTTCTCTGGGTATATGCCAAGTAATGTGATTACTGGATCATATGGTAGTTCTATTTTTAGTTTTTTAAGGAACCTCCAAACTGTTTTCCATAGTGGCTGTACCAGCTTACAATCCCACCAACAGTGCAGGAGAGTTCCCTTTTTTCCACACCCTCTTCAACATTTATTGTCTCTAGATTTTTTGATGATGGCCATTCTGACCAGTGTGAGGTGATACCTCATTGTGGCTTTGACCTGCATTTCTCTAATAATTAGTGATGGTGAGCATCTTTTCATGTGTTTGTTGGCCATCTGTATGTCTTCTTTGGAGAAATGTCTATTTAGATCTTCTACTCGTTTGTGGATTGGGTTATTTGCTTTTTTGGTATTAAGCTGTTTATATATTTTGGAGATTAATCCTTTGTCTGTTGCTTCATTGGCAAGTATTTTCTCCCATTCTGAGGGTTGTCTTCTTGTCTTGTTTACGGATTCTTTCGCTGTGTAAAAGCTCTTAAGTTTCATTAGGTCCCATTTGTTTATTCTTGATTTTATTTCCATGATTCTAGGAGATGGGTCCAAAAGGATCTTGCTTTGATGTATGTCACAGAGTGTTTTGCCTATATTTTCCTCTAGGAGTTTTATAGTGTCTGGCCTTACATGTAGGTCTTTAATCCATTTGGAGTTTTTGTGTATGGTGTTAGGAAGTGTTCTAATTTCATTCTTTTCCATGTAGCTGTCCAATTTTCCCAGCATCACTTGTTGAAGAGGCTGTCTTTTTTCCATTGTAAATTCTTGCCTCCTTTGTCAAAGATAAGCTGCCCGTATGTGCTTGGTTTTATCTCTGAGTTCTCTATTCTGTTCCATTGATCTTCCTTTCTATTTTTGTGCCAGTACCATACTGTCTTGATCACTGTGGCCTTGTAGTATAGTTTGAAATCAGGAAGCCTAATTCCACCAACTCCATCTTCCCTTCTCAAGATTGCTTTGGCTATTCAGGGTCTTTTGCATTTCCATACAAATCGTAAGATTTCTTGTTCTAGTTTTGTGAAAAATGCCATTGGTAATTTGATCGGGATTGCATTGAATCTGTAAATTGCTTTGGGTAAGATAGTGATTTTCACAATATTGATTCTTCCAATGCAAGAACATGGTATGTCCCTCCATCTGTTTGTTCGTCTTCAATTTCTTTCATCAGTGTCTTAAAGTTTTCTGCATATGGGTCTTTTGCCTCCTTAGGCAGATTTATTCCAAGGTATTTTATTCTTTTTGTTGCAATGGTAAATGGAAGAGTTTCCTTAATTTCTCTTTCTGTTCTTTCATTGTTAGTGTATAGGAATGCAAGAGATTTCTCCGCGTTAACTTTTGTATCCTGCTACTTTACTAAATTCATCAATTAGTGCTAGCAGTTTTCAGGTAGAGTCTTTAGGGTTTTCTATATATAATATCATGTCATCTGCAAAAAGTGACAATTTTACTTCTTCTTTTCCAGTCTGGATTCCTTTTATTTCATTTTCTTCCCTGATTGCTGTGGCTAACACTTCCAAAACTATGTTGAATAATAATGGTGAGATTGGACACCCCTGTCTTGGTCCTGACCTTAGAGGGAATGCTTTCAGTTTTTCTCCATTTAGGAAGATACTGGCTCTTGGTTTGTCATATATGGCTTTTATTATGTTGAGGTAATTTCCTTCTATGCGCATCTTCTGGAGAGCTTTTATCATAAATGGATGTTGAATTTTGTCAACAGAGTTTTCTGCATCTATTGAGATTATCATATGGTTTTTATCTTTCAATTTGTTAATATGGTGTATCACATTGATTTGCATATATTGAAGAATTCTTGCATTCCAGGGATAAACCCCACTTGATCATGGTGTATGATCTTTTTAATGTGCTGTTGGATTCTGTTAGCTAGTATTTTGTTGAGGATTTTTGCATCTATATTCATCAGGGATATTGGACTGTACTGTTCTTTGTTTGTGACATCTTTGTCTGATTTTGGTATCAGGGTGATGGTGGCCTTGTAAAATAAGTTTGGGAGTGTTCCTCCTTCTGCTATAATTTGGAAGAGTTTGAGAAGGATAGGTGTTAGCTCTTCTCTAAATGTTTGATAGAATTCACCTGTGAAGCCATCTGGCCCTGGGCTTTTGTTTGTTGGGAGATTTTAAATCACAGTTTTAATTTCCGTACTTGTGATTGGTCTGTTCATAGTTTCTATTTCTTCCTGGTTCAGTTTTGGAAGATTGTACTTTTCTAAGAATGTATCCATTTCTTCTAGGTTATCCAATTTATTGGCATATAGTTGCTTGCAGTATTCTCTCATGATCTTTTGTATTTCTTCAGTGTCCATTGTTACTTCTCCTTTTTCATTTCTAATTCTGTTGATTTGCATCTTCTCCCTTTTTTTCCTGATAAGTTTGGCTAATGGTTTATCAATTTTGATTATCTTCTCAAAGAACCAGCTTTTAGTTTTATTGATCTTTGCTATTGTTTCCTTCATTTCTTTTTCATTTATTTCTGATCTGATCTTTATGATTTCTTTCCTTCTGCTCACTTTGAGGTTTTCTTGTTCTTCTTTCTCTAGTTGTTTTAGGTGTAATGTTAGGTTGTTTATTTGATATTTTTCTTGTTTCTTGAGGTAGGATTGTATTGCTATAAACTTCCCTCTTAGGACTGCTTTTGCTGCATCCCATAAGTTTTGGGTTGTTGTGTTTTCGTTGTCACTTGTTTTTAGGTATTTTTTGATTTCCTCTTTGATTTCTTTAGTGATTTCTTGGTTGTTTAATAGTGTATTGTTTAGTCTCCATGCGGTTGTGTTTTTTACTGATTTTTTCCTGTAATTTATATCTAATCTCATGGCATTGTGGTCAGAGAAAATGCTTGATATTATTTCAATTTTTTTGAATTTACCAAGGCTTGATTTGTGACCCAAGATGGGATCTATCCTTGAGAATATTCCATGTGCACTTGAGAAGAGAGTGTATTCTGTAGTTTTTGGGTGGAATGTCCTATAAATATCAATTAAGTCAAGATGGTCTAATGTGTCATGTAAAGCTTGTGTGTCTTTATTGATTTTCTGTTTGGATGATCTGTCCATTGGTTTAAGTGGAGTGTTAAATTCTCCTAGTATTATTGTGTTACTATCGATGTCTCCATTTATGGCTGTTAGCATTTGCCTTATGTATTGAGGTGGTCCTTTGTTGGGGGCATAGATATTTACAATTGTTATATCTTCTTCTTGGATGGATCCCTTATCATAATGTAGTGTCCTTCCTTGTCTCTTGTAATAGTCTTTACTTTCAAGTCTAATTTGTCTGATATGAGTATTGCTACTCCAGTTTTCTTTTGACTTCCATTTGCATGGAATATCTTTTTCATCCCTTTACTTTCAGTCTATATGTGTCCCTAGGTCTGAAGTGGGTTTCTTGTAGACAGCATATAGAAGGGTCCTGTTTTTGTATCCATTCAGCTAGTCTGTATCTTTTGGTTGGAGCATTTAATCCATTCACACTTAAGGTGATTATTGACATGTATGTTCCTATTGTCATTTTCTTAATTGTTTTGGGTTTGTTTTTGTAAGTCTTTTCCTTCTCTTGTGTTTCCTACTTAGAGAAGTTCCTTTAGCAATTGTTGTAATGCTGGTTTGGTGGTGCTGAATTCTCTTAACTGTTGCTTGTCTGGAAAACTTTTGATTTCTCTGTTGAATCTGAATGAGATTCTTGCTGGGTAGAGTATTCTTGCCTATAGGTTTTTCTCTCTCAGGACTTTCAATATATCCTGCCACTCCCTTCTGGCCTGCAGAGTTTCTGCAGAAAGATCAGCTGTTATTTTTATAGGTTTTCCCATATATGTTATTTGCTGCTTTTCTCTTGCTGCTTTTAATATTTTTTCTTTGTGTTTAATTGTCGTTAGTTTGATTAATATGTGCCTTGGTGTATTTCTCCTTGGGTTTATTCTGTATGGGACTCTCTGTCCTTCTTGGACTTGGTGAATTATTTCCTTTCCTATGCTGGGGAAGTTTTCCATTATAACCTCTTCAAATATTTTCTCAGACCCTTTCTTTTTTCCTTCTTCTTCTGGAATGCCTATGATTTGAATGTTGGTGCATTTAATGTTATCACCAAGGTCTCTGAGACTGTCTTCCATTCTTTTTTTTCTTTTTTCTTTTTCATGTTCTGTGGCAGTTATTTCCTCCATTATATCTTCTAACTCACTTATTCATTCCTCTTCCTCAGTTATTCTGATGTTTATACCATCTAGAGTATTTTTAATTTCGGTTATTTTGTTATCTAGTACTGTTTGTTTGCTCTTTAGTTCTTCTGATTCCTTTTTAACTGTTTCTTGTAGATTTTGGATCATCTTTACTATCATAACTCTGAATTCTTCTTCAGGCAATTTTCCTATTTCCTCTTCATTTATTTGGTCTTGTGTATTTTTACCTTGTTCCTTCATCTGTGGCATATTTTTTTGTCATCTCTGGGAGACTTCATGGTAAAGGATATTTCCTGGGAACTGGGTTTCCCTCTTTGTCCAATGTTTTGGCCTCAGAGCTCCCACCTCAGGAACACAGGCCTGACACTGGGCTTGTGTATCATGATCCCACAAGCCGGTTGCTGCAGGGTTCCTGTGGTCTGCTTGGTCCTCAGGTCCCCTGCTGGCCTCTGGTAACTGTTCTATTTGTGGAGAGATGTGATCTCTGTGTCTTCCCATGCCACCATCTTGACTCTGCCCCACCTCTTGCCTTCTTATTTATATTTTTTGTGATAAGAACACTTAACATAGTATTTATCCCTTGAGCAAATTTTAAAATATTCTACATAGTATTATTATCAATGAGAACTATGCTGTAAGCATATCCCTAGGACTTATTTATCTTGCTTTACTGAAACTTTGTGCGCTTTGGCCAACACCTCCCTTTGTCCCACTCCTTCTAGCCCCTGGTAACCACCATTCCACTCTGTGTTTCTATAAGTCTGACTGTTTTCAATTCCACATGTGATATCATATAGTATATGTTTCTTTATTTGAGTTATTTCACTTAGTATGATGTTCTGCTTGTTGTTGCAAATGGCAGGGTCTCTTTTTTTTTTTAAAAAGCTGAATAAAATTCCATAGTATGCACATATAGTCTTTATCAAAGACCTGTAGAGGAAGTGTCAAGAGGACCATCTTACCTAGTTCCAGTCTCTCAAGAGGGACACTGGTCAATTCTTAAGGACAAATGGAGGATGATTCTACAACCCTCACAGGCACACAGAAACTCACTGTCTAACAACATTCTCTATTTGGGCACTTACCTTGGATTTTCCCTGCACCTTTCATAGTACAATTTATGTTTGAACATTATTAAGCCATTATAAAATCATCTCAGCTACAGGAAATGAGGAATTCTTTCCTAATTGACTAATCTTAGCTACGACTGGCCTCTGTACCCTCTCACAATATCACATGGTATCACAATATCACTCGTTGGCTTGAAATCATACAAATATCTAGATAGAGACCATTATCTGACTTGAGGGTGACAGGACTGTGATGCAATGATCCCTCTCTTGGTCCTCTCTTTTAGGAGTCAGTTAATGAATCTCAGAAGGATTGTACCTTTTAAATGAAAGGATTTCATTGCATTTGGTGACCTAATATACTTTTTGTATAGATTTATTGTTTAATTTTAATTGCTGGAACTTATCTTTTCTTCAGTATAGCTGTGATTTTTTTTCTTTCTGTTTCAAATATTTTTTTTTAATTATGAAATCATACACTTAGAGAAAAATGCATAATCTATAAAGAACATTTTAGTAAATCATTGAAAAGTGAATTTTTGTTACTTCTACTTAGGTCCAGAAATAAAATATTACTAGAACACTAGAAGTCCCAACTTTCTTTCTTTCTTTCCTTTTGTAGTGAACATTTAGCTTCTTTTATTTATTTAATTTTATTTATTTAATTGAATGAAAAATTCTTTAGATTCTATAGTGCTTACAATTTTCAAAAGTTTCACACACATGATTTCATATAATCTCATAATAAGGCTTTTTTATTTCCCTTACCCCTACATTGCCCCTCCCCTCTTCCCTCTTTCCACTGGTAACCACTAGTTGGTTCTCCATATCTGTGAGTCTGTAGAAGCCCTAACTTTCTTAATCCCAACCCTTGCTCTGTCTAGAAGGGTGATCAGTATATTTCCTGTTATACCAATCACTTGTTTGATTTTGTTTTTAGCATTTTCATGTAGGTAAGCATTGTTAAACTTATAATTAGTACAAGATTAGTTTTGTGTGTTTTTGAACTCTAAACAAATGGAATCAAACCATATGTACTCTTTTTTGGTATGGCATCTTTCACTCAATATTCACCCACATAGCTGCAGAGTGACTGCTGTGAGGACACATTTGCTTTCATTGCTGTATTTTACTCCACAGTAAACACATATAACAATATATTTATTGCCTATGTGTATTTATGTTATTAGGGATGGTGCACATGTGCATATTCTTGAATGTGTCTTTTGGAAACTATGTGTATGATTTCTTTTGGGTACACATTTACAAGTGACATGGCAGAAGTTTTGATATGTATACTTTCAATTTTTCTAGATAACACTGAACAGTTTTCCAAAGTAATTGTACCACTTAATGCTCCCACAAATAATGTACATGAGTTTCAGTTGCTTTACATCCTTATCAATACCTGGTATTACTAGTCTTTTTCATTCTACTCCCTCTATGTGTACGTAGTGCTACCTTATTGTAGATTTAATTTGCATGTCCCTAATGGCTAATGAGTGTGGGTATTTTTGATATCTTCTTAAAATTTTAACTTTTTCAATTGTCATTCAAAAAAATTGAAAATTGACTTCTTTTGGTGTACAGTTCTATGAACTTTAATATATGTATTGATTTGTGCAATTACCACCATAACCAGGATACAGAAGTGTCCATCATGCCAAAATATTCAGTCACATTGCTCCTTCATTCCTAATGTCTGGCCAGCTCTGAGTCCTGTCTTTTTCATGGTGTGACATGTTTAGCCATAGGTAATGCATTGTTCTTCTCTGATCGCATTCAAGATTTTTCCTTGTCTTTAGTTTTCAGCAGTTGGAACATAGTGTGCCTGAGACATTTCTTTGAGTGTATCCTTTTTTAAATTTGCTGAGCTTCTGAATTCTCTTAAGTGTTTGTCCTTTGACCAAGTACTCTCAATTGCCTTTTTCCCATCCTCTGCTTTGTCTTGACCAAACTTTAGTACAGCTTCTCTCTTTCCTACAGACCCTGAACTCTGCTGGCCCTCCATCCTGAATCCGCCACCAACAAAAGTGAAAGGTGGACACAGCATCTTCTCCTGGGATACAGCTGACCACAGTGAGACCTTCCTATTAGACACCCCCGCGGTCATTTCCCTTTGCTTGTCCAGCTGTCCCTTAGAAGATTCTGCTTATTTATGCCTGCCTCCTTCTTTACCTTATAAAAGAAAATATATTTTCTGTAAGATCTTGAGGCATCACAGATTTCTGAGATCAGATCGTTTCTCTATTGCAATAGTCTTTCTAATTAAAACCTCTGCTTATGTTAAGTCCAAACTTGTTTTAATTTGACACTTTTGATAAACTTGAGAGTTTTCAGTTAACATTTCTTCACATATTTTTTTTCTGCCCTGCACTGTTTCATCTCTGTTTCTGGAACTCTGATGGCATGAATGCTAACCTTTTTGCTATTATACTATAGGCACCTAGGTGTCTCTCCATTTCTCTTTTTAAATCTTGTTGCTCTCTTTTGAGCAACTGGATAATTTACATCTTTACATTTGCTGGTTCTTTCCTCTGTCATCTCTATTTTGCTACAATTCAGCCCATCCAGTGAATTTTTAGTTTCAGCTATTGTATTTTTCAACTATTAAATTTCCATCCGTTTCTTCTTTATATTTTTTTCCTGTGATTTTCTAGCTTCCTACTCATTTGAAAAACTTCTGCCCTTTCATCTTGGAGCATGGTTATAACAGCTGTTTGAAGGTTTTTGGTTTTCAAATAATTGCAGTATTTTTTGAAGAAGTCCCATTTTTGCACCAGCTAGCTGCCAGTCTGAATGGGAGCAGTGTTTTACTCTGTGGCTCATTTGCAAACTCAAAGGTGATACCAGGATTTCACACACAGTGCTATGAGGTTACTCTCTTGATGTCCCTTCTCTTGTGATCTCACTGACACTGGTTCCTGGGGCTTTCTGTTTTCTGGCTAGAAAACCTGGGCTTTAGTTTCCTCACTCTTCTGCACAATCACTGGGACTGTCTATGCCCTGGGCCAAACGATGGGAAGACACAGAGAAATGAACACAAGGATTTGCCTCAAGGGTCTCACTTCTTCTGACCACAGAAAAGATTTCCGTGTTTCTGAGTTTTAGGGGTGTCCCTGCTGCTGTTGTTGCTGTTGTGGAATTGTGTGGGAGCTGTGGCTGAAGAGAAGGGAAAACAGAGGAACCCAGGGGGCTTCTCCACTCTCTCTAACCTTTAGAATTTCCCTTTCCTGCTTCTTAGATGACAGGGAGAGCATTTATCTGTAGCTGTTCTTTCCACATCTACTGCACACTATGGGTTCTAGTCTGTCTTTGAGTTCAGCCAAGTAATACCAGAAGAAAGGAAAGTGATAAACATAATTCTGGTTTGGTGGAACTATGAACCAGATTGTCCTTCCTCATTCAACTTGTAGCCACTTGCTTGCAAGGTTTTCAGATAGCTGTTCTGTTCACTCTGTCCAGGATTTATTGTTGAATTCAGTGGGAGAGACAGAGTGCAATGTGCTTACTCCACCTTTCCTGGGATAAGCACCAGATTTCACATATTTCTCCTCTGTGAAATATCCGCTCAGCTCTTTTTTCATACATATTTTTCCATTAGATAATTTTCCCCATAAATCTGTCCTTTTTACTTGAAAATAGCTCCATAATTAGGCGGTTTGCTTTAACTTCTAATGATTGCTATAAATCCCATATTTCTCAGTGTCAGATTAACATTAGCAGGATTTTCTCAGAGTTCTGTCCTACTCATGAACATTTTCTCCTTTTAGGAGGATTATTTTTAATATACATCTTATTTTAAAAAAAACAAGAAAATTTGATATCCTTTAATATTAAAACAGAAAAGTGAGAGTCCCCTAAGAAGGAGACTAGATATAATGGTAGCAGGAAACTGGCATAGACTTGTTTTTACACTTAAGTCTTACTCCTAGGTTTGACAGCCAGAGGGGAGCAATGGAAATGTGGATCTCACTGTCAGAGCTACTTCTAAAATTTTACCAAAATATTTGGCATCAAAAACACTATAAAATGGTAGAAGCTTGTATATCCTTATACATTTTCACAAACTGATGCAGATACATTGGTAGATTGAAGAAGGCAATACGGTTTAAAAAAATCATTTAAAATAGCTCTAATCTTCCATAGGAAGACAATATAAATTCTAGTTCCCTTTAATATTTTTGATAGGGCAAGTGGATTATTATTTACTTCTTTGATATTTATTTCTGAGTTTCTCATTCTTAGCAAATTGTAGGCACATTTAACAAATGGATATACAGTACGCCTATCCATTATCTTCTCCAATGGATTTAATAATACCTTTTCCATATTATATTCTCCAGGGAAACTATATATTAGTATCCTATTCTTCCAAAATGTTAAAATTGTTGTGGTTTCTCTCCTTATTTAAAGGATATTAAAATCTTGAAAGCATCAGTTTTGCACGTGTGCAACACATCACTAACTGAGGTAACACATCAAGATATTAAGTATACCTAGTGAGAAGTATTATTTATAATATTGAGTGTTCTTACTTCTAAATACACACAGTTTTTTATGGCAATAAATATCACATAATTATAGTTTATTATTAGTTATGATGTTAATACTCTGTTAGTTATTTTAGAGTATTTTAATTCAGGCCATAATTATGGACATTTTCCTTTCTAATCTGCTGAAAGTGGACATAGCAATTATGATGTATGATAGAATTCTCCACCTGGCAACTGTCGTTGCCATGGTGATGACCGTGTGGGCAAGAAACACTGTGATTCACTGTGCTTTCTCTGCTTGGCTTCATCATCTCCAAAGGGAAAGAATGTGCATCTGGCTGAGGATTGCCTCTCAGTCTCCTTTGTTATCTTCTGAGCTGTCAGTTGGGGGGGGGGGTGGGATCAGAAGTGAAGAGTTGCCTTCTTAAAAACTCTTTCTCCACATAGAAGGATGGGTAATATGTTTTGCTAAAACATAATATGCAAGAAAATAAAGAAAATCTGATTTCATATCATGAAAACAACATGATATTGTGGTACTGGTACTGAAGCATCATTGATACTATCATCCCCGTCATAAAATTTAAACATATGTGCCCTCTTTACATTCTGTGCCATGTTCAGCTACTATAGCAGTTGCAAAATGAAAGAAAAAAATATGTTGTTGATAAATTTCAAGACTACATGCAATTCCTAGCTGTGAGTTAAATTTTTTTTAAAAAAAATTCTATCAGTTCAGAGATGTTTGGTCAATTTGCAGTTAAGATTCCATACCAAACTTTCCCTTCAATGGCTCTGAGGCCTTCAGAATACTATTTAAGCTCTCTATGGTTTGGTTCACTCATACATTAAAAGAAAAATAAAATTAAGCTTGAAATGAGGATTAAACAGGAAAATATGTTAATGTACTTAAAATAGTTCCTGGCATAATAATCATTAAATGAATATTTGCTATCATCACCGTTAAGTATCATAGTTCCTACTGAGACAAGCTGGGACATGGGGCCCTTTGCTGCAGGGCTGCAATGCTTGCATCTGGACAAACATCTCCTGGAGCAACAAAATACAAAGTAACTTTATAAAAGACTAAAAATACCTGTGTGTATCCACAGTTGGGACAAATTCTGGAGAAAAAAAAAGATACAAAAAGACCAAAAAACCCAACTGCCACTTCTGAAGAGCCAGGAGCAAAAGCAGGATACTGAGCATGGCTTCTGCACTCAACACCATCAAAGGGGTAGGGGTAGGCAAACCACCTAAACCACCCCTCCACCCCCCCAACACACCCCTACAATTAGCCCATATAAGGAACCAGCACCCCCCCTCCTGGGGAGTGAGCAAGGGAACCTGTTACTTGTTTTTCCTCCCTCCTACAGCTGCAGGAGCCCCAGTAAAGCCTTGTCTAAATTTCTTGACTGGTTCCCTATCAATTTCTATTGATTGTGGAAGGCCAAGAACCCCGGTTCGCCTCACTATAGACTAGAGTCCTTGCATTATTCCAGGCTCCCTTAAACACTTTGCCTCTCCTGTCTCATGCCTTCATCCTCCACTTGGAGTTGGGGTGAAATACAGGTGGAGAAGACCATTGGAAGCTATTGTTCCATGTTTCTTCCTTAAATGGAACTAATTTGTCAAAAACACCAAGTTGGGAGGTTTCTTCTCTAGTGGTGGGTGGAAGTAACGTGGGTAGGTGTGTCCTCCTGGTGACTGGAACTTTCCCTCTTGGGGACTGTCCCAAGGACTATCTTGGAGAGTGAATTGGCAGGCCCATTGGTCTTAGGCTGAGTCATCCTACTTCCAAATTAATCAATTGGTTTCCATCTGCTTGTTATGCTGTTTTAGTTCTCACTCTCATGAGAAGTAGAGCTCAGGTGGGAAGAAAACTATTGGACCTTCTCAAAGACACACACTTGTTGTTAAAAGCTTCATGTTTAGTTGATTTATCTCATGGACTCTGTATATACATTTATCAGCACAGGCTATAGAATTTCATGAATCCCTATAAGAATCATGCAAAAGATTTTTGTTGTGTTGGTATTTTTTTCTGTAGATATTTTAGGAATTGAATTTTATTTTTTCATTTATATTACAGTTCAAGATTGTCAAGGGCTTTCTGAGTAACACCCACTTATTTTGTCATTGAATTGTATTTAAAAATTTCAACTAAACTTGGAGTTGGGAAGGCCTGTAGAAGGAGCTTTCATGCCCTACCACTCTTGGTCAATTACCCCAGCAGGAAACTGTCAGTTACTGATCCCAATAGGAAGAGAGAGTACTTTGCACTACCAAACAGGAAGTGTAACTCCTTTACTGCCTCAGCAGGTGGAAGGAAGACTTCTTTCTTGCCCAGTAAGAAGCCCAGCCAATGGAAAATGCTGCAGCTCAGTCAGTGAGAAGCTGTCATCACCTGAGCTTTTACTTTCCTCCAATGAACTTTCATTGTTTCCCTACTGATGACTTCCTTTCCTTGTCCTGCCCACCTTACTACAAAAGCCTTCCATGTTGTGTAACCCTTTGGGGTATCCCTCTGTTTCCCAGATGAGATGCTGCTCTATTTTTGAATCATGTAGTAAAGCCAGTTAGATCTTCAAATTACTCAAATAAAAATTTGTTAACAGTCCTAATAAAAGAGATTAAACTACCTAGGTTTATATGAATATGGGCATATCAAAGAGGGAATAAGCAGCTGCAGGTACTTAGTGTTCAACCTACCAGAGTATAGGGGAAATTTAGAGAGGCACTTATGTAAATCTTACAAGGTGGGTCTAATCCAATGACACTAACTTCCATAGATTCCAGAAAAAGTTGAATTTATCAAATGCTGACCACTCTTAAACAGGAAAATAAAAGCTCTGTATTTCTTCATTCCCTGATGTTTTCTTCATTAGGCTGATAATACACTTTTGTAATCCCCATAAAAAGATTATAGGTGTTTAGCGTTCCTAATTCCTTTTACTTAAACCCTTCTCCCACTTCCTTTATTTTAGTAGGCACCCAGTCTAATATAACTGTAAGGTGCATATACCCTAGAAAATGTACTATTTCACCAATAATAATTAAATTAATAAATTAATTAATAATATCATATTATATAGTTATATATTTAAATTATTCTATTAAATAAACAATATATATTAAATAATTGTATACCATTATTTTGATTACAGATTGCATTTAAAATTTTGTTCCATCTTGTGGCTTTTATTCTTTTGTTTTAAAAATATAACCTGTTACTATGTGTATATCGAGTTCAAAGCTTCTCAAGCTATTTACTCTCTAGAGCTCTTTACACTGTTAAAAATTATTGAGTATTCCAGAGAACTTCTTTTTATTGTTATATTACATCTATCAATAGTTACCATATTTGATACTAAAACTGAGAACTTTAAAAACTATTCATTAATTTATTTGAAATGATAATCAAAATCCATTTCACATTAACATATATTTTTGATACATATTTTTGTAAGAGATAACTGTATTTTCTAAAACATTAGTGAGAAGACTGAGTAGCATTGTTTTAAATTTTTGCAAATCTCTTTAATATTGGGCTTCATGAAAACATTTGAATTCTTACATTCTGCATTCAGTTGGTTGCAATACATTGTTTTATTTGAAATACAGGAAGAGATTCTGGCCTCATATATGTATGTGGCTGGAAAAGCAAGGCATATTCCAATAACTTTGTCAGCTTATTGTGGATATTCTTTTTTGGTGTTCCAACAAAACTTGACAAGTAGTAGTTTCCTGAAGGTTAGTTGCAATGTGGAATCTGAAATCATGTCAGTCAATTTTTCATGTTCATTTACATTAAAATCCATTGGTCTGTCTTACTATTTGAATAATCATTTGCCCATGTGTGATATTGTAACATCACACATTGGTCACTTAAAAATATTCACTGACTAATGCAAATCTTCCAGATGTTGACATGTTTAATTCTATAACATATATAACAAATCCATATCATATCATCACCACCCATATAATCAGGAAAGCCTGGTAAGTGTTGAGAAGCTGCCAAATTCCAAATTTCTAATTTTTCACTTGAAAGTTCACATCTTATCATTAGAAATAAATGATATCAATTATGTTCCTTGAACTGACAGGCTCACTTTGTTCATTTTTGAGGAAATGTCTGCCATAATCTAAGTCTGATAACCATAGCTTGTCTTTCAGTTGTTTTATCAAGTACAAATGGTATTCAATGAAAAAATGGGATTATTTCAGCTTGTAACTAAAATAATGGCACAAATGCTTTCCTTGAAATAGCTCTCATGCCTCAGTGAGCAGCAGGCAAGTTCTATGGATACTTCCCATTTCATCACACATGATATTAAAGAGGTGTACCTATGGGTCAAGGTTTTGTTTTGTTTTTTGTTTGTTGCCACATTTGCTTTCTCTTTTTATAATTTTTTAAAGCTCTTTATTGGAATATAATTGCTTTACACTCTTGTACCAGTTTTTGAGGTACACCAAGGTGAATCAGCTGTATTTATACATATATGCCCATATCCCCTCCCTCCCAAGACTCCCTCCCACCCTCCCTGTCCTGGCCCTCTAAAACATCACCCATCATCGAGTTGATCTCCCTTTGTTATACAGAAACTTCCCACTAACTATCTATTTTACAGTTGGTAGTGTATCTATGTCTATGCTATTCTCTAACTTTGTCTCAGCTTCCCCTTTGCTCCTTGCCCCAACTGCATGTCCTCAAGTCCATTCTCTACATCTGCATCTTTATTCTTGTCTTGTCATTGGGGTAATCAGTACCTTTTTTTAGATTCCATATATATGAGTTAGTAAACTGTATTTGTTTTTCTCTTTCTGGCTTACTTCACTCTGTATGACAGACTCTAGGTCTATCCACCTCATTACATATAGTTCAATTTCATTCCTTTTTATGGCTGAGTAATATTCCATTGATATATATATGTGCGCCATCTTCTTCATCCATTCCTCTGTTGATGGGCATTTAGGTTGCTTCCATGTCCTGGCTATTGTAAATAGTGCTGCAATGAACATTATGGTAAATGTTTCTTTTTGGATTATGTTTTTCTCTGGGTATATGCCAAGTAGTGGGATTACTGGATCATATGGTAGTTCTATTTTTAGTTTTTAAAGGAACCTCCAAACTGGTTTCTATAGTGGCTATACCAGCGTACAATCCCACTAACAGTGCAGGAAAGTTCCCTTTTCTCCACACCCTCTCCAACATTTATTGTTTCTAGATATTTTGTTCATGGCCATTCTGAACAGTGGAAGGTGATACCTCATTGTGACTTGACTTGCATTTCTCTAATGATTACTGATGTTGAGCATCTTTTCATGTGTTTGTTAGCCAACTGCATATCTTCTTTGGAGAAATGCCTATTTACACCTTCCACCCATTTGTGGATTGGGTTATATGCTTTTTTTTTTTGGTATTAGCTGCATGAGCTGCTTATATATTTTGGAGATTAATCCTTTGTCTGTTGCTTCATTGGCAAGTATTTTCTCCCATTCTGAGGGTTGTCTTCTTGTCTTGTTTATGGATTCTTTTGCTGTGTAAAAGCTTTTAAGTTTCATTAGGTCCCATTTGTTTAGTCTTGATTTTATTTCCATGATTCTAGGAGGTGGGTCAACAAGGATCTTGCTTTGATGTATGTCATAGAGTGTTCTGCCTATATTTTCCTCTAGGAGTTTTATAGTGTCTGGTCTTACATTTAGGTCTTTAATCCATTTTCAGTTTATTTTTGTGTCTGGTGTTAGGAAGTGTTCTAATTTCATTCTTTTACATGCAGCTGTCCAATTTTCCCAGCACCACTTATTGAAGAGGCTGTCTTTTTCCCATTGTATATTCCTGCCTCCTTTGTCAAAGATAAGGTGCCCATATGTGCTTGGGTTTTCCTCTGGGTTCTCTATTCTGTTCCATTGATCTTCCTTTCTATTTTTGTACCAGTACCATACTGTCTTGATCACTGTGGCCTTGTAGTATAGTTTGAAGTCAGTAAGCCTAATTCCACCAACTCCATTTTTCCTTTTCAAGATTGCTTTAGCTATTTGGGGTCTTTTGTGTTTCTGTACAAATCATAAGATTTCTTGTTCTAGTTCTGTGAAAAATGCTGTCGATAATTTGATAAGGATTGTGTTGAATCTGTAAATTGTTTTGGTTAGTATAGTCATATTCACAATGTTGATCCTTCCAATCCAAGAACATGGTATGTCTCTCCATCTGTTTGTTTCACTTTGATTTCTTTCATTAGTGTTTTATAGTTTTCTGCATACATGTCTTTTGCCTCCTTAGGCAGTTTTATTCCTAGGTATTTCATTCTTTTTGTTGCAATGGCAAATGGGAGAGTTTCCTTAATTTCTCTTTCTGGTATTTCATTGTTAGTGTACAGGAAGGCAAGAGATTTCTATACATTACATTTGTATCCTGCTACTTTACTAAAGTCATCAGTTAGTGCTAGCAGGTTTCTGGTAGAATATTTGGGGTTTTCTATGTAAAATATCATGTCATCTGGAGAGTGACAATTTTACTTCTTCTTTTCCAATGTGGATTCCTTTTATTTCATTTTCTTCTCTGATTGCTGTGGCTAAAACTTCCAAAACTGTGTTGAATAATAATGGTGAGAGTGGACATCCTTATCTTGTTCCTGTTCTTAAAGGAAATGCTTTCAGTTTTTCCCCATTTAGAACAATGTTGGCTGTTGGTTTGTCATACATGGCTTTTATTATGTTGAGGTAATTTCATTCTATGCCCATTTTCTGGAGTTTTTTTTAATCATAAATGGATGTTGAATTTTGTCAAAATCTTTTTCTGCGTGTATTGAAATTATCATATGGCTTTTATCCTTCATTTTGTTAATATGATGTATCACACTGATTGATTTGCATATACTGAAGAATCCTTGCTTTCCAGGGATAAACCCCACTTGATCATGGTGTATGATTTTTTTAATGTGCTGTTGGATTCTGTTAGCTAGTATTTTGTTGTGGATTTTTGCATGTATATTCATCAGTGATATTGGCCTGTAATGTACTTTTTTTGTGACATCTTTGCCTGGTTTTGGTATCAGGGTGATGGTGGCCTTGTAGAATGAGTTTGGGAGTGTTCCTCTTTCTGCTATAATTTGGAAGAGTTTAAGAAGGATAGGTGTTAGCTCTTCTCAAAATGTTTGATAGAATTCACCTGTGAAGGCATCTGGCCCTGGGCTTTTGTTTTTGGGGGGATTTTTAGTCACCGTCTCAATTGCCTTACTTATGTTTGATGTATTCATATTTTCTGTTTCTTCCTGGTTCAGTCTTGGAAGATTGTATTTTTCTAAGAATGTATCCATTTCTTCCAGGTTATCCAATTGATTGGCATATAGTTGCTTGTAGTAGTCTCTCATGATGTTTTGTATTTCTGAGGTGTCCATTATTTCTCCTTTTTCATTTCTAATTCTGTTGATTTGCATCTTCTCCCTTTTTTTCCTGATTAGTCTGGCTAGTGTTTTATTAATTTTGTTTATCTTCTCAAAGAACCAGCTTTTAGTTTTATTGATCTTTGCTATTGTTTCCTTCATTTCTTTATTTCTGCTCTAATCTTTATGATCTCTTTCCTTCTGCTCACTTTGGGGTTTCTTTGTTTTTTCTTCTCTAGTTGTTTTAGGTGTAATGTTAGGTTGTTTATTTGATATTTTTCTTGTTTCTTGAGGTAGGACTGTATTGCTATAAACTTCCCTCCTAGAACTGCTTTTGCTACATCCCATAGGTCTTGGGTTGTTGTGTTTTCATTGTCATTTGTTTCTAGATATTTTTTGATTTCCTCTTTGATTTCTTCAGTGATTTCTTCGTTGTTTAATAGCATATTGTTTAGCCTCCATGTGTTTGTGTTTTTTACCAATTTTTTTTCGGGAAATTGATATCTAGTCTCATGGCATTGTTCTCAGAAAAGATGCTTCATATGATTTCAGTTTTCTTGAATTCACCAAGGCTTGATTTGTGACCCAAGATGTCATCTATCCTGGAGAATATTCCATGTGCACTTGAGAAGAGAGTGTATTCTGTAGTTTTTGGATGAAATGTCCTATAAATATCAATTAAGTTGAGATGGTCTAATGTGTCCTTTAAAGCTTGTGTGTCCTTATTTATTTTCTGTTTGGATGATCTGTCCATTGATGTAAGTGGGGTGTTAAGTTCTCCTACTATTGTTGTGTTACCATCAATTTCCCCTTTTATGGCTGCCAGCATTTGCCTTATGTATTGAGGTGATCCTATGTTGGGGGCATAGGTATTTACAATTGTTATATCTTCTTCTTGGATGGATCCCTTGATCATTATGTAGTGTCCTTCCTTGTCTCTTGCAATAGTCTTTACTTTAAAGTCTAATTTGTCTGATATGAGTATTGCTACTCCAGTTTTCTTTTGGCTTCCATTTGCATGGAATATCTTTTTCCATCCCTTTACTTTCAGTCTGTATGTGTTCTTTGGTCCGAAGTGGGTTTCTTGTAGACAGCATATAGAAGGGTCTTGTTTTTGCATCCATTCAGCCAGTCTGTGTCTTTTGGTTGGAGCATTTAATCCATTCACATTTAAGGTGATTATTGACATGTATGTTCCTTTTACCATTTTCTTAATTGTTTTGGATTTGTTTTTGTACAGCTTTTACTTCTCTTGTGTTTCCTGCTTAGAAAATTTCCTTTAGCACTTGTAAGGCTGGTTTGTTGGTGCTGAATTCTATTAACTTTCCTTGTATGTAAAGCCTTTGATTTCTCTATTGAATGAGAGAGCTTGTGTTTCCTTATTTATTTTCTGTTTGGATGATCTCTGAATGAGATTCTTGCTGGGTAGAGTCTTTTTGACTGTAGCTTTTTCTCTTTCAGGATTTTCAGCATATCCTGCTATTTCCTTCTTGCCTTCAGAGTTTCTGCAGAAAGATCAGCTGTTATCCTTATGGGTTTTCCCATATATGTTATTTGTTGCTTTTCTCTTGCTGCTTTTAATATTTTTTCATTGTGTTTAATTTTTGTTATTTTGATTAATATGTGCCTTCGTGTATTTCTCCTCTGGTTTATTCTGTATGGGACTCTCTGTGCTTTTTGGAGTTGATTAACTATTTCCTTTTCCATGTTGGGGACTTTTCCACTGTAACCTCTTCAAATATTTTCTCAAACCCTTTCTTTTTTCCTTCTTCTTCTGGAATGCCTATGATTCGAATGTTGGTGCACTTAATGTTGTGACCAAGTTCTCCAAGACTGTCTTCCATTCTTTTTATTCTTTTTTCTTTTTTCCTGCTCTGTGGCAGTTATTTCCCCCATTCTGTCTTACAACTCACTTATTCATTCTTCTGCCTCAGTTATTCTGCTGTTTATACCATCTGGAGTATTTTTAATTTTGGTTATTTTGTTGTCCATTACTGTTTATTTGTTCTTTAGTTCTTCTGAGTCCTTATTAATGTTTCTTGTATTTTCTCTATTTTGTTGTTGAGATTTTGGATCATCTTTACTATCATCACTCTGAATTCTTTTTCAGGCAATTTTCCTATTTCCTCTTCATTTATTTGGTATCGTGTATTTTTACCTCATTCCTTCATCTGTGACATATTTTTTTGTCATCTCATTCCCCCCCACCCCACCTTTTGATGGGTGGGATTGTGTTCCTGTCCCATTGGGTGTTTGGCCTGAGGTTTCAAGTACTGGAGTTTGTAGGCTGTTGAGTATAGCTGGGTCTTGATGTTGAGGTGAGAACCTCTGAGAGACCTCACTCTGATGAATATTACCTGAGGAGTGGGATTCCCTGTTAATCCAATATTTTGGACTCAGAGCTCCCATCTCAGGAGCTCAGGCCTCACCCCAGACTTGTGAATCAAGATCCCACAAGCCATGTGGAGCAGAAAAAAGGAAAAAAAAATAAAAACAAGAGAAAAGAAAGTAGGAGAACAGCAGAACAATAGCAAAATAAAAAATACGATAAGAATAGGAAACTAACGGGTGTGTTAGAAAAAATTTTAAAAAAATAGATGGAGCAAAAACTGGAAGGTAAATCAACTGCAATAACCAAAGTGAGGAGGTGGGAAAAAGAAAAAAGAAAGTAGGAAAAAATAAAAGAAAAAGAAAAAAATAAAAAAGCCAGAAAAGGCCTTGGCTGTGGGGGCAGGGCTTAGGCAAGGGTCAGGGTGGGGGGTTAGGCAGTGGGAAGGGCCTATGCTTAGAAAAGGCCTTGGGGTGGTGGGGCATGTGGCTTAGGCCCAGTGAGGCAGAGAGGCGAAGGAGTGCCTCTAGTCCTGGGGGCAAAGGACCAGGTCCAGTTTCCCAGCAGGTTCCCTGGGCCTGAGTGGGTGGGAGAAATGCTAGGCACCTCCTCCAATCCTCCAATCTCAGAGGGTCCCTCCCAGTGGGTTCTCTTCTTCCCCACCCCCTCCCTCCTATTCCCCTAGGACCCTCACATCTGCAGGGACCACTGGAAGGCAGGAGACCAGACTCTGATGCCCAACAGGCCTCCTAGGGCCAACTGGGTTAGGGTAATGCCTGAGGCACTTCCCCAGATCTCCCAGTCTAGTAGTGTCCCTGTCTGCCTCTCTTCCTCCCCCCCCCACTCTCCTAGTCCCAAGCAGCCAGAGGGGGCCCTGGAGTGTGAAAGAAAGACCAGATCCATGAGCCTAGCAGGCTTCCCAGGGCTAGTGGGCAGGGGAAATACCTTCCTCGTCTCGTCTCCCTTGATCTTCCAATCCCAGAAGGCTCCCTTCCCTGCCTGCCTCTCCTCCCCTGCTTTCCTCTTACACCCTTTGGACCAGTGAGACCTAGAGGGGCCCCTGGCTCACCAAAGACCAGGCCTGGGGACACAATAGGCTTCCTGGTGTCAAACGGGTAGGGAGATTTCCCGCAGCATCTCCCCTGATCCTCCAGTCCTGTGAGGTCCCCCCCACCACTGTCTGCCCCACTTCCTCTTCCCCCCTCCTCCCTCCCTTCCATGTCTGTATGATGCACTCAGCCAGAGAGGGCCCCAGAGACTGAGGGAGCAGATTCAGGAGACCAGCTGGCCTGCTGAGCCCAAGTGGGCAGGGAAAAGGTCCTCCACACCTCTTTTGGTCCTTTGATCCTGGAAAGTCCCACCACTGGTCTGCCTCTCTTCCTCCTCCCCTGACAAGCTCCTATGTCCCCAGGACCAATGCATCTGGGAGGGGACTCTGGAAGGTTGGAGACTAGGCCCAGGAGCCCAGCAGGCTTCCTGGGCCAGTGTGCAGTGGAAATGCCTTCTGCTCCTCCCCCAATCCTCTGATCCCCAAGGGTCCCTCCCCTCTTCCATCTCTCTTCCTCTTCCCCTACTGCTTCCTTCTTGTACTCCTAGGACTGATGGCTGGAGGAGCCTTGGAAGGTGGAGGACCCACCCAGAAGAAATATCTGGTGGCACTTCCCCTATTCTTCTTACCTGGAGAGATCCCTTCCCACCCCCACTGTCTGCCTGTCTCCCTCCCCCATCCCCTTCCCCCCCATGCCCCCAGGACCCACACGCTGGAGGGCGGTCCAGAGAGTTGAGGACCAGGCCTGGGAGCCCAGTTGGTCTCCCTGGTCAAGAGGCCAGATGAAATGCCCTTTTGCCTCCCTGTCCCCTGATCTCAAAGTCCCCACCCCCACCAGCTTGCCTCTCCACTTCCTCGCCCCTTCTCTCTCCCTCCCACACTCCAGGACACAGGCAGCCTGGAGGGGGTCTTGGAGGGTGGAGGACCCCTCTGGGGAGCCCAGCAGCCTCCCAGACCTGGGAGCTCAGCAGGCCTCCTGGCCTCCTGGGCAGGAGAAACCCAGATACGGTTTTGAGATCTCCCCAGTCCCCAAGGGTCTCTCCAGGTGGGAACCTCCCCCTTCACCCAGCCACCCCCTCAGGGGCACCGGTCCCATCTGGCTTCCCCTTTCCCACCCCTGTGACTTCCCCCAGGTCCTACCCACTTGCTCTGGGTTTCCTCCCATCTCCTTGGGCCTCAGGTCCCCCACCGGCCTCTGGCAACTGATCTATTTGTGGGGAGACACGATCTCCTTGTCTTCCCATGCTGCCATCTTGACTCTGGCCCCTCTGGGTCAATGTTTAATAAAATTAAAATTAATGCTTTTTATTGTTTCATCAAGGATGTTAAGCAAAGCTAACTTTTTAATATGTGTACATGGTAGTGTTGAATGTAAAGACCATGCATATAGTTTGTTGCCATTATTTCATTCGTGCTAAGTTTCTAGCTGCTTTACCCCACTTAGCTTTGGACCATCATTGCAAACATTAGTGCAGTGGAAAAAAGCAAATAATACCCTCATATTATTACGAATATAGCTTTGGCCTCATAAACTCTCTGAAATGGTCTCTGGGAACTTCTGGGATCCTCAGACCACACCTGAAAACTGGTGCTTTCAGTCATTCCCTCTACCTGCTTAATATTATGAATGCTTTAACTACATGGTTAAACTAATACATGCATATAACTGTGACACTATAAAATGAGATTATTGAGATTTTAAAGAAAAAATCATCATAGTCTTGGGGTGCATATTGAAAACTAGATAATCTTTAATTTTCTGATAAATAAAAGTAAATGTAGTTTTCAATAAGCAGATACACAAATTAAGCCATACAAACCTTTTAGATTAAAAAAAAAACAAGCATTTCAGAGGATAATTGAAAAAAATACCCAGATACAATTTATTTATAATGAAATAATTATGATTATGACAAGAAAGGACTTCCTCCCCAATTTTATCTACTATTTTATTCTTAATGTATCCAAGATAAAGGTCTTATAATTATACTTTAGTGTTCAGCTTCATCTGTATAATGTCCAGTTTAGTAAATTATATTTTTGAAGCATTTGTGTCATCAGTCTTCCTATTATTGATAGGTTTTCCATTAAATTCCTAGATAAAATGTATGACTTCTGTTGGCAACAATAACTTTATCAGTTTCAGTCAGAATCAAAGAAATCAAGCTGATGGTCTTTTTTTCTTTTTTTCTTTTTTTTTTACCAAATGGCCTAATCTAGTTACTCTGATATTTAAAAATTACATGGACAACCACCCTCTCTCTCTTTTCTGGAACAATTTATAGATAAGAGGGATTATCTATTATTTTCAAAGGCAGGCAGATTCATCTGTGAGCTTCCAGAACCTGGGATTTGGGAGGTGTTTATTTAAATTCAATTTCACTAAAAGGTATTGGCCTATATGAATTAAATTTTTTTTTCAATCCTGTGACAATTTTGCCATTTTATATTTTCCTAGAAAATTATCCATGTCACATAAGTTGAATGTATACTTGTTTAAAATATTTTTTAAAATTCTGTTATTTGGTTCTTTAGTTCACTGATTTCTTCTTTTTTCTTTTCTTACTTTATGGTATTTATAAAATTTACAAAAAATGTGCATTTCTTCTAAGTTTTTTTGTTGAATTCTTGCTATTTAACATTTCTACACTTCTGACTTAAAAGCATTAAATTTCTTTCTGGGATTGTTTTAGCTAGCCTCAGTGTTCTTGATTTGTTGTGCTTTATTTTCATTGAGTTGTAGGTATTTCATAAGTTCTCATTTTATTTTCCACCCAAAAGGTATTTAATCATGTGTATTTAGATAATTTTCACACATAGAAGCACATACACAGATACAGAGTGCCAGTGCTTTTCATATCTTACTTTAGAAAGTCATACTTACTTTGGGGTCTTAAAGATATTCTATAGTCTAAAAGCTTAACAGTTTTTAGCTTCTTGTTTTATGCCTTAATCCTTCTGCAATTGGTTTTTCTGGTGTGATCTTTGAGGTATGCATCATTGTATTTCTCCCCCTATTAATGAATAGTTGTCTCAGCACAATTTATTGAAAAGACTTTGCTGTCACCACTTTATCAATATGAAATACTATTGTATGTGAAGATCTGTTTTTATGAAGTTTATTCTGATTGGTCCATTTGACTATCCCTTTACAAGTCCCTCATTCCCCTAACTACTATAACTTAAAAATATATTTTGATAGCTATTAGAACAATTCCTGCCAGCATATTTTTATTAATTTAAATGTTATTGAATTTATTAAATTTATTTATTTATTAAATTTATTTAATTGAATATTTTATTATATTTTTATTTTGGTTATTTTTGGATGTTTGTATTTCCATTTATAAATTTTAGAATTGGCTTATCAAAATCCACATAAAAATTAGGTATTTTCATTTGCAGTGTAATTTGTGTGAAATTTATATATTTTAAAAAGTGAGAAAAAATTTAAAAAAAAAGAAAAAATTGAGTATTCCAATCCATGAACATGTTATATCTTCTTAGTTATTTAGTCTCTTACTAATTCTCAATAATGGTTTAGAATTTTCTCTGTAAAATTCTTGTCCATGATTTCTTAACTAATCCTGAGTAGTCTATGTTAACTATTACAAAAGTTATCTTTTTTTAAATACCATAATTTTTTAGTTCTTTATTGTTGGCATATAGAAATACAATTGAATTTTGTATATTGAGTTTGTATCTAGTAACTTTAAGAAGCTTTTTTGTTAATTTCAATGATTTATGTATACATTATTTTAGCTTAACTACATGTAAAATGATGTATCTGCTAATAAGGATTTGTTTCTTTTTTTCATTCCCATTTTTGCTCCTTATATTTCTCTTTCTTGCCCTGCTGAAGTGGATAGCATCTCCAATATAATGCAATCTAATGATCAAAAACAGTATATCTTTTTCAAATTTTAGATCTCAAAGGAAAGTTTAACTGTATACATTTTTTAAATTTAGCTTATTTATTAAGAATTTTATTTCTTGAATTGCAAATACAAGAAGTTAAATTTCCAGTGTTTCTTATTGATTGATTATCTGAGAGGTAATGCCCTCTAAAATAAGATTAGGTACGAATTTTATCTTCAAAGTCTGCCATTTCTAATTCTTTTGGTATTCATACCACTCAAACTAGAGTTCAGGTAGCTATAAGATCTCCACTTCCAGAAAGCATGACATTCAAGTCCTTCTTGAACTAATTATTTTCTACCATATTTTTATTTGGTAGACAAAGTCAACCATTGATAAACCACACTTCCATTGGAAAAATGCATTGTCCATGGTTTGAGTTTTCATAACATTCAACAGTTTTTTATTTCTTGTACATTATAATGAAATTTTCTGGGCTGGTGCTTTCAGTCAAAAAAGCCACATATTTCTGAGGGATTCGTTGCTTGTTACTCCAATGAAATATCTTCTACAGAGCAGAACTGTTCATAAATTGGCCAAGAAATCCTAGTTATTATGGCATGACTCACAACATTTTACTGTTACCACCATAATGGTGCTTTGACTGTTATCCCAGTTGCTTGACAGCATTTTTCTAAACAACATTCACTCTGAGTGATGCCCCCATGTATGCACTGCTTGAGATTTTTGGTTTCTGTTTATGATCTAAATCTAGAGGAACGATTTGACACTGTTGCTCTGAGCTATAAATCACAGACTAGAGGGCTCTAGGGTACACACCCTGGTACTGGAAGTCAGTTGAGACATTGCTTGAAACCTTCAAACCATTCTCAAGCCACCAGTATGAGATATCAACTAATAAAGGATACCTTTGATTGCAAGAAAAACCTACATTCTTGTTGCTGATTGCTATCATAATATATAACATATTCAAAGAGTATTACCTTAAGAGATGATAAGAATTATGAAATTGGGTCCTATATTTAAAATAAAATATAAAGCACAATTATGTTACCCAAATTCTAATTGGACTTACAGACTTCTTCCATGCAAAACGCTGAAGGCAAATGGACTGTTGTGGAATTATATTTATCAACAATTTCCCATGAGTGACTCATTGCTATGAGTAACATATATTTTTAATACCATCTGGTTATGAACATTTTGGCAACATTTTCCTGAATTTTCAACAAGGTCACTGTGAAGGAAAGCAATGTTCCTTGGTTTCTAGCAGCATTGCTGAAGTGGGTCCCTGATACATACAAGTCCTGATATTCTTACTTTTACTTATCACTTAAAGGATGGCTCTTTAAAAGGGAACTTGTTCTCTTTAAATTTGTTAGCTCAGGGGTCACATGAAAAGTTGTGTTTTCAGGACACTGTATTTTGTGTGGCAACTTCTGGTATTTATTGATTTAGAGATTTCATCCACGCTTTGCATTTGTTAATTTTTTTACAATGATAAAGACCTAATAGGTTGAAGAAATATTTATTCTTCAAAGCGATAATACTATTATTACTTCTTTCTACTATTATTCATGACAAAGAAGCAATGCTTAGAGCATGAAGTACAAGGAAAGAATAGTCTCATTTGCTTGGGAAAGATGATTGAAGCATAATAGATGACAGAGAAAGAAGAAATTTTTAAATCCATTTTCTTTCATATCAGAGCAAACGCACATTTTCTTTGGATGTTGTAAGCAATAAGAAATATTTTCCTAATACATGTACAGTCTTTGTATATGACAGATATATTTAAATGAGTCAGAGCCTTGGGTCAAGATTGCTTTTGCTTGGAGAATCCATTGACATTCCAAGCTCTTGAAATTAGCAGGAGATTCAGCAAGATCACCACTGCAGAGCAAAAATAAATTTTCCTGGTTGAAGTGACATTTACAGAAGATTTCCCTCACGGCTGCAACAGAAATTGACTGAGCCAAGTGCCAAAATCCAGAACTAGTGCCTCAGGCCCTTTCCTGTTTTCTTATCTTAAATTCCCCCTTCTAAAAACACCATCTTGCTTTTTACCCCTCTATAACTCAGGTGTCTGTCAAAGAGAAATCAGAAATAATAATAACTGATAATAATAATAATGACGGAGACTTACTGAGCATTTAATATATTGTGTCTGAGGATCAAATATGGTAATTCATGTGAAGGTCTTAAACAATATCTAGCATATATTTAATGATGAATAAACATTAGTTCTTACTGTACTTCTTAGCTCCTTAAAAAACACTTATTAGATTTTTTTTTCCCAATGAGCTTAACTTGGTGTTCAGTACATAATGAAGCCTCTCTTTTCTTGTCAGATTTAATCACCTTTATTTTAGCTCCTTTAAAATGACTTCCCCATGTTAGACAGGAGGTCCTTGTGATGGTCCACAGTGTGACATGACTGTCTCTGCATCAATCCTGTTGATGTGACACACAGACTCTCTCCTTCAATTTCTACTCCCTGAGTCAAATCCATTCTGGATTCTTCTCCGAGTTCTCTATCATCAGCTTGACCTGGTCTCACTAGTCCACACACAGTGCCTATACCACTGGTGGTCTTGATGTTCATTATGTACGTTTCCCATGTACATATTCAAGATTGCAATCCTGTGAGGAGGCATTGATTATGCTTCTTTCATGCAGTCTATAGACTTAGTAAAAAGCCAGGTATGTAATTTATGATCAAAACTATTGAGTCATCCATTGAGTTTAACTTTTAATGGCTTCTTTTTTTAGATCATAAGTACGAAATTCACAAGTATTTTCAAATGTAGTCTTTACTATGATGTTTATTTGACAGAATTTTTTGGTATAGAAACCTCTATTGTACTCTACTTTAAGTACTATTCATTCTTTCATTTGTTTATACAGTCAGCCATCACAAGAGTCACTGTCTGAATCACAGTAAGGTGCACTATTTATTTTTCAGAATAAAATGAAGCAGGGAAAATTTTCATTTTGGGGACCTGCAGGTAATGATGTATACTCAATCAGCTTTATCATTCATCATAAGAGACTTCTATTGAGAAGAACAAAATAAATTCATGAGAAACAATGTACTGCTGGCTTATTTCTCAATTCCCTGGGGTAACTTGTCAGACACTCCATATTTTCATCATTATCTGCTTCATTAGCCAACAGAACAAGCAACTATCACATGCTCGCCATCAAAAGGATGCCAACACATCCAGAAAGATTATATCTGCCACTCGATTCAGTATGACAGCTACATTCACAGATCCTAAAGCAAATAGAATCTCTACTTTCTCAGTAAAAGCTTAAGGCTGCTGAAAAGGCAACTTCTGGCTTATGTCCTCATCTCTGAAATTTATTTTCCCTGGATTACATTCCTATGAATTCTGGAGCTAGTTGGGAGTTGCATGAGTGTCAGAGCTGAATTAAAGAGATAATCTGTAGAAAAATACTTTAATGACTATAATCTATTCCAGATAGGTGTCAGATGTTTCCTCTTATTTGTTGTGAGGTCCCATGCAGCTTCATAACTTTGTGCATAAGCACAAAAGGAAAATTATAATTTATAAGAACCATGAGTAATTGCAGTTTTTTTTTTCATGGTCAGCTAGGGTGAGACAGGGAGATAGAAATATTTCCCATATTTAAGAGAATATAAAAGTACAGATCCATAATTGCTTCTTTCCATTATACTTTAATGTCTAGAACTTAAAATATGCCTTTTATTTTCCTGATTTGTATACATGAAGCCAGGAATTAAAAAACCCACATTGTAGCATACACAGGTTTCACTCAATATACGTTTTTGCTATCCTTTATAAATTGTAATCATAAACACAAAAAGTTTGTAAAAAATTTGCATTGTAATAAAAATAATAACTTTCTTTGAGAACAAAGTAGCTACCAGGCACTTACTATGCACCTACTCAGAATAAACTCATGAGATAAGTGCACTTTTTATTCCCATTTTTATAAGAAAATTATTGCTCAGTTAGGTTGGGTAAATGCCTCAAAGTTATGAAGCTAAAAGTAGCTGAGCTGCAAAGACTATGCTCTTCCCTCTAAACTACTGAAAAAACAAGGAAGCAAACTAGATGTCTTTTGTTTGTCCCTCTGAATCCTTCCTCACACTTGTCCATCTTTCCTGCCCCTTGGGATTCAATGTGGGTTTGGTGAATGAAGCTCAGCAAAAGATGAGAGGAGAGGAAAAAAAGAAGTTTAGGGTACATATTTCCTCCCTGCAGGGACACTGAGTTTGTTCCTTTCTTCCTTTTTCCTCTTTCTTCCTTCCTTCCTTCCTTCCTTCCTTCCTTTCTTTCTTTCTTTCTTTCTTTCTTTCTTTCTTTCTTTCTTTCTTTCTTTCTTTCCTTCCTTCCTTCCTTCCTTCCTTCCTTCCTTCCTTCCTTCCTTCCTTCCTTCCTCCTTCCTTCCTTCCTTCCTTCCTTCCTTCCTTTCTTTCTTTCTTTCTTTCTTTCTTTTGACAAATAGTGTCAGACAGTCCTTCCACATAACATACTCTTTCTCTCTGGGTTCTAGTAACTGGTCCCATCTTACCCCTTCAGGCTTAGCAGTGGTAAAAGCACCCTGAGTTTGTAGCTGTGGGGTACAGCATTATCCTACCCAATTTGAGTGCCATCTCTTTCTTGCCATAATTCTGATAGATTATCAGAATCTGTCTCAGGAGAAATAAACTGTAAAATTCATGTTTATCCATGTGAAATTGTCTCATCCCTATAAAAGGGGGTATAATCACAGGACATTATAATGTGCAATAAGATAGACATATCAGAACACCTAGCACAATTTCTGACTCATATGGGGTATTCCATACATTTAGTTAAAGTGAAATATGAATGAATAAATGCTTTAAATAGTCAAGTCACTAATCTGTTTTACCTTGCTGCCATATGAATGTATTCTGGTACTCTCACTCAGATTTTCTCATCCTCTTTCTGCCATCCTACACTTCAGGACACATGTTATGCTCTAAAAAATTTTAATTAGTATTTTTACTGACCTGTGTTATCATTCTATATCAAACTCAAAATGACAATGACATTTCTTAAAAGGGCCATGGGGAAATGCAATTTATTGAAGAATTTGTGTTTGGGTTTCCTTCTGCTAAACAAAACATAGATTTGGGTAAAATTAGAAAGTACAGGGTCATGTTCATTGAATACTGGGAAGGTGACAGAGAGATCATTAGTATCAATGATGACAGAAATGTTTCATTATCAACCCAGCTAAGCCAGATCAAATCTGTTTACCTCACTCTTTAAGTCTCAATCATGTTCACTGTTATTTGTATCCTTTGATAGTAAGGAAAATATTGCAAAGAAGATTTTCCATGAAGATGTTGATGGCACTATCTGGATTTCCTTATCCTTTTTTCAAACATGTGAATACCATGAACCAATGATGCCCAAATTAGAAAAAATCTAGCTTAGGGAACTTTGCTTTGGCAAACTACCTGATTCTCCTCTTCATGGACCCCCACCCTGAAGCAGATTTGATAATCTTCTGTGATGCTTGGTACCTTGACATACCCCTGTTCCCTTGCAACTGTTAATTTAATGTGTCTCCATTATTGCACTGTGGCCCTTTATGAGCATAGCATACAGAACATGACATATAGGAAGAGCTCAATAAATGTTTGCAGCATTTAAATAAGAAAAGATGATAGCAATTAAAAAGAAGATACTCAGAAGCACAGACTCTGTGTTTGATGGATTGTAGTGCATCACCTTTAATATGATAGACATTTTCTCTGATAATTTTGACTTAGTTTTATGGGGAAACCCCAAACATTTTATACTAAAGAAAGGCAAATTGGTACTTAAATCACATTATTTTATAGTTTAGCCTTAGTTATGTCCCACTACCCTGCCCCATTCATAATATAATTGTCAAAAATATTTATATACATTTAGAACCACATACATGTGTAATAATTTTTACTTTAATCATCAAGCATAATTTAGAAAACTCAAGAGGAGGAGGAAAGTGTGTTGTATTTTACACACTCCATTTTTTTCCCTTCTTGATGTTTAAAGATTCCTTCTTGTATTGTTACCTTCTGTTAGGTATTTCTTTTAGTCATTTTTTTACAATAGGTCTGCTGTTGACAAATTCCCTTGGCATTTATTTATCTGAAAATGTCTTGATTCTTCTTCTTTCTTGAAGTATATTTCCACTGGAGGTAGAATCTGGGTTAACAGATCTTTTATTTTAGTACTTGAAAAAATGTTTTGCTTCTTTCTTTTGGCCTCCAGGATTTCTGATGAAAAATGTGTTGTCGTTATAATTTTTGTCACATTATGTAATCTATCATTCTTCTATGTCTGTCTTCGGGGTTTTTTCCTTCATCTTTAGTATTCATAAGCTTGAATGTTAAGTGTTTGGGGTGGATTTCTGTGGATTTATCCCTGTTTGGAGTTCACTTATCTTCTCGAATTGGTAGGTTTATGAATTTGGGGAGTTTCAGTCATTTGTTGTTTTTTTTTTTTTTTTTTTGAAGACAATTTTTTAGAGCAGTTGTGATTGTACAACAAAATTTAGAGGGTGGCACAGAGATTTCTCATATATCCCCTGCCTCTACACATGCATAGTTTCTTCCATTATCAACATATTGACCAGGGTGGCACTTTTTTTTTTTTTTTTAGCTTAACCAAGGATAACCTATATTGACACATCATAATTGCTCAAACTCCATAATTCACCTTAGCATTCACTCTTGGTATTGTATGTTCTATGGTTTGGGACAAATATATGGATATAATGACAATCATCTATCATTATAGTGACATAAACAGTATTTTCACTGCCTTAAAATTCTTCTATGCCCTGCCTATTTGTCTCCCCATCCCCCCACCCCCACAAATACTAATTGTCTCCATAGTTCTACCATTTCCAGAATATAATACAGTTGCAATCATATAGTAGTTAGCCTCTTCACGTTAGTTTCTTTCACTTAGTAATATGCATTGATGCTTCCTCCATGTCTTTTCATAGCTTGATAGTTCATGAATAATGTTTTCAGTGCTGAATAATATTTTATTGTCTGGATGTGCCACAATTTATTTCTCTAAACACCTATCTAAAGACATCTTTGTTGCTTCCAAATTTTGGAAATTATAAATAAAACTGTTATAAACATCAGTGTGCAAGTTTTTATATGGACATAAGCTTTCAACTGCTTTGGGTAAATATCAAGGAGAGTAATGTTGGAGCATATGGTTAAGAGTATGCTTAGTTTCATAAGAACCCATAAAAATATCTTTCAAAGTGGCTGTACCATTTTGTCTACCCTCCCCCCCCCCAGCAAAGTATGAGGCTTCCTGTTACTTCATATCCTCACCAACATTTGATACTATCAGTGTTTTGGGGTTTTACCATTCTAATAGGTGTGTAGTAGTATCTCAGTGTTGTTTTGATTTGCAGTTTCCTGATAACATAGGAGGTGAAGTATCTTTACGTATACTTATTTGCTTCATTGGTGAGGTGTCTGTTATAGTCTTTGACCCCTTTTATATTCAAGTTGTTTGTTTTCTTATTGCTGAGTTTAAAAATGCATGTATATTTTATATAATAGTTATTTGCCAGATGTGTCTTTTGCAAATATTTTCTCCCAGTCTATGGCTTGTTTTCTCATTCTCTTCAGATGCTCTTTGGCAGAGCAGAAGTTTTTAATTTTAATAAAGTCCAACTTATCGATTATTTTTTTCATGAATTGTGTCTTTGATGTTGCATCTAAGAAGTCAATGCTATTCCCAACTCACCTAGGTTTCTCCTATGCTATTTTCAATGAGTTTTATAGTTTTGTGTTTTACACTTAAGTTTATGATCCATTTTGAGTTAATTTTTATGAAAAGGATAAGATCTATGTCTGGATTTACTTTTTTGCATGTTGATGCTCAGTTGTTTCAGTACTATTTGCCAAAAAGACTAACTTTGCTCCAATGTATTGCCATTGTTGATATCCATAAAATAACTTGCTAGAGGGACTTCCTAGGTGGTGCAATGGGTAAGACTCTGCCTGCCAATGCAGGGGACACAGCTTTGATCCCTGCCCCAGGAAGATACCACATGTCGTGGAGCAGCTAAGCCTGTGCGCCACAACTATTGAGCCCATGTGCCACAACTACTGAAACCTATGTGCCTAGAGCCCGTGCTCTGCAACAAGAGAGGCCACCACAATGAGAAGCCTGTGCACCACAATGACGAGTAGCCCCCGCTCGCCAAAACTAGAGAAAGCCCGTGTGCAGTAATGAAGACCCAACACAGACAATAAAGTAAATAAATTTATAAAAAAAAATAACTTGCTAGAATTTTGATTGGTATTGCATTGGATATATCGATCAAGTTGGGAAGTTAGGAAGATCTGACCTCTTGACAATACTGAGTCTTCTTATCCATCAACATGGGTTATGTCTCCATTCATTTCTTTTGTTGATTTTGTTCATCCTAGTTTTGTAGTTTTCCTGATATAGATCTGGTACATATTAGATTTATACCTAAGTATTTTATGTTTTTGCAGTGCTAATGAAAATAGTATTGTGTTTTTATTTTAAGTTCCATTTGTTCATAATTGCTATATAGGAAATCAATTGATCTTTGTATATTAACCTTATATCCTGCAAACTTGTATCCTGCAACCTTGCTGTTATCACCTATTAGTTCCAATCTTAGATTTTCTTCATAGACAATCACGTCAGCTGTAAACAAAGACAATTTTATTTCTTTCCTCTCAATTTGAATGCCTTTTCTGGTTGCATTAGCAATGCCTTTCTGTGTTATGTTGAAAAGAGATGGTGAGAGGGGACATACTTGCCTTGTACTTCAAATTAGTGGGAAAATTCTCACTATTAAGTATAATGATAGCTACCAGCTTCTTTTGTAGATAGCCTTTATCAGGTTGAGAAAGTTCCTCTCTATTCCTAGTTTTCTTGGAGGTTTTTTTTTTTTTTTAAATTATGAATGGGTGCTGGAACTTGCCAACTTTTTTATTGCATCTACTGATATGGTCATATGATTTTTATTTTTAGTCTGTTGGTGTGATAGCTGCAGTAATTGACACTTGAATGTTGATCAGCCTTGAATACCTGGAATAATTCTTTCTTTGTCATGGTGTATAATTCTTTTTGTACAATTTTGAATTCAATTTTTTAACTTTAAAGGATTTTTGCATCTAAGTTAATGAAGAATATTGATCTGTAGTTTCCTTTTCTTATAATGTTTTTGTTTTTGGTATTAGGGTATCAATGGCCTCAGAATGAGTTAGTAAGTATTCCTGTTGCTTTTATCTTCTGAAAGAGAGTGTAGAGAATTGGTATAATTTCTTCCTTAATGTTTGGTAGTATTCAGTAAGAACCCACCAAGGCCTGGTGTTTTCTGTTTTGAAAGGTTATTAATTATTGATTCAATTTCTTTAATAGATATAGACCTTTTCATATTGTGGTCTGAGGTCAGATATTGTATAATTTCTACTGTTGATTTAAACAAAATGCACAATGTGAGAGTTGTAAGTTAAGTTTTATTTGGGGCAAAATGAAGACTGCAGCCCGGGGGAGAGCATCCCAGATAACTCTGAGAAAGTGTTCCAAAGAGTCAGGGTGGAAAATCAGTATATACGTGGTTTTGGTGAAAGGGAAAAACATGCAATCAAGCACATATTGTTTACAGAAGGTTACTGCTAGTCACAAGAAGAAGTCATCACCATGAAGGATTTTAGTGTTTTTCTAGAAATGAGGAGATACAAGAATTGGGCTCATAAAGTTGGCTCCTGAAAATATCTGACTATCTAAAAACCTGTTCTGCCAGGTTTTCATAGAGTACAGAGTGCCTCATTTTCCTTTCAGGGAGGCATTGACAGTCAGCAGCTGCAGCAGCACATAATTTAATCCTTGTAGAGGTAGATGGCAAGTGCCCATGGCAAGTGCCAATTGTAGTTGATAGTATTCTTGCAAGTTTGTTATGGCATTCTTTATGGCTCAGGATGTGGTCTGTCTTGGTGAATGTTCCATGTGAGCTTAAGAAAAATGTGTATTCTGCTGTCACTTAATGAATTAGACTATAGATGTCAATTATGCTTAGTTTATTGATAACATTGTTGAGTTCAACTCTGTCCTTACTGCTTTTCTGCCTGCTGGATCAGTCCATTTCTGAAAGAGGGGTGCAGCTATTATTTCTTACAATAATTCATCAGTCCATCCTCTCTCTCCTCTCCTATCAGGATTCTGATCACAAGAATATTAGACATTGTTGTTGTTGTTATAGTCTCACAAGCTCTGAGGCTCTGTTTACATTTCTTCTTTTTTTTTCTCTTGTTTAGTTGGTTAATTTCTGTTGTTTTATCTTCAAGTCCGTGGATTCTTTCCTTCAAGTCCATTCTGCTGTCATGCTTACCCATTCAGTGTTTTATTTTGGCTACTGCATTTTTTCAGGTATAAAATTACCATTGAGTTCTTTATATCTTCTATTACTTTGTTGGCATTGTCTGTCTCTTTATTTTTAATTTGTTCCAAATGTGTTTACAGTTACTCATTGAAGTAATTTGATGATAGCTGCTTTGAAATGTCTGTCACAAAATTCTAATGTCTCTCATGTCCATGTTGACATATGTTGATTGTCTTTCGTCATTCAAGTTCAGATTTTCTGGGTTTTCAAAAAGACATGATTTTTATTGAAATTTGGACATTTCTCATTAGTTATGAAGCACTGGATCTTATTTAAGCCTTCTCTTTTAGCTGTTTTTTTCTGACACCATTCCAGCAGTGAAAAGGAATATGGCATCACCTCTTTACCTCCAGATGTGGGTAGAAACCCAGGTTACCCAGTTGGCCTCCACTGACACCCAAAAAGGAGTGGCTGGCACAGGCAATGAGCTGAATCTCACAGGAGCTTTGGGGGGAGTGTGGTCCTGCTGACATCATGATTTCAGGCTTCTAGCCTCCAGTACTCTGAGGGAAAAAATTTCTATTGTTTTTATGCCACCCAGTTTGTGCTAATTTGTTACAGCAGCTATAGAGAATTAGCATAATTGTCCCTATGGAAAATCTGGCGGAATCTACCCAAACTGTAATAGAACTAATTAATTAGTTTAGCAATATCACAGAATATAAAAATCAATAGTATCATATAAATGAGTAATAAACAAAGAAAAATTAGTGTAAACATAAGAAATAATTAGTAATTAATCTGATTAAAGAAATAAAAGATGTGAACACTGAAAATTTTAAAGCATTGATATGATAAATTAGAGATCTAAATAAATAGAGAGATATGTCATGCTCATGAGGTGAAAAACTCAATTTTGTTAAGACCTCAGTTTGCACCAGATTTATACATAGATTTCAATCAGATGCCTATCAAATGCCCAGCAAATTTTTTTTCTCTTTAAGAATGTGAAATGTTGATTCTAAATTTCAGGTGGAAAAGCAAATAATCAAGAAGAGCAAAAATATCTTTGAGAAACAGGAACAAAATTTGGTAAATAACACCACTTGATACATTAAAAACTATGTTAATCTAAAAGAATCAATGAAATAGAATTGAGCACCCAGAGGTAGACCTACAAATATTCATAGGCAATTACATGGAGCAATTTTTTCAACAAATGATGTTGTAATTATTGAATAGTCATGAGAAAATAAAACAAACAAACAAAACTTGTATTCATACCTTGAACCGTATTCAAAATTAAACCAAAATAGATAAAAATCTTAAATGTAAACATAAGATTATAAGACTTGTAGAAGAGAATACAGTACAACACCTTTGTAGCTTTGTTTATGCAAAATTTTCTTAGCTATGACACTCAGAGAACAATCTATTAAAGAAAATATTGATAAACTAGAACCCCCCCCAAAATTGCAGGCTCTACGAAAGACACTGTTATGATAATAAAGACAAATCATGTACTGAGAGAAAATAGTTGAAAATCATATATCTGATAAAATAGTTATATCCAGAATAATAAGTACACCCAGTATTTAGTAAGAAAACAAATAAACCAATAAAAATGAACAAAAATTTTGAGCATACAATTTAGTGAAGAAATTTAAATGTGACAAATAAATACATGTAAAGATGCTTAAAATCATTAGGTATTTGGAAAATGAAAATTAAAACCACAATGTGATGTCACTACATACCTGTTAGAGTGGCTAAAATTAAAGTCATTGACCATATGACCATATCTAGTGTTGACAAGGATATGGAGAAACTGAAACTTGCATACGCATTACTGGGAATTTATAACCAATTTGAAAAAAGTTTAGCAGATTCTTTAAAAATTAAATACTTAAAATAGTTTTATCATTATGTAGCCATTTTAATCCTAGAAATCAATTTTTTTATCCAAGAAAATGAAAGAATGTGTCTTTATAAACATTTATACACAGATGTTCATAGTAGTGTTATTTGTCACAGCCCCAAACTTGAAACAGATGAAATATCACTAACAGGATAAATGCATTTTAGTATAGCAATAAAATGGAAAAAAAAAAAAAGAAGGAATGGACCATTGCTATATGCTACGTGTAATTGAATCTCAAAAGAATTTATCCCAAGGGAAAGAATTTGGACAAAAAGTCATACATACTATATAATTCAAAGCACATACATTTTTAGAAAGTGAAAATTAGCATACAGTGGCAGAAAGCAGATCAGTGGTTCTTTGGTGATGGGGCATCAGGGTGAGATGTGATGGAGAAATACAAAGGGTCATTAAAAAGCTTTGGGAGTCATGTATAGATTCAACATTTTGACTCTAGTGAATTTTTTGGTGGATGTATACATATGTCAAAATTTGTCAAATAGTGAACTTTAAATATATGGAGTCTATTGTACGTCAATTATGCTTCAAAAGCTTCTTTAAAAAGAATATATTTAGAATGGCATTTAAAGATGCCTAGGGACTTCCCTGGTGGCCCAGTGGTTAAGAATCCTCCTGCTGATGCAGGGAACACAGGTTTGAGCCCTGGTCAGGGAAGATCCCACATGCTGCAGAGCAGCTAAGCCCATGAACCACAACTACTGAGCCTGTGCTCTAGAGCCCGTGAGCCACAACTACTTAGCCTGTGTGCCACAACAAGAGAAGCCACTGCAATGAGAAGCCCACGCATTACAACAAACAGTAAGCTTCCGCTCACAGCAACTAGAGAAAGCTCGTGCACAGCAACAAAGACACAATGCAGCCAATAAATAAATAGATAAATTTATAAAAAAATAAAGATGCCTAGGAGTAAATTTAATGAAAGATGTTAATCACTGTAGGACTAGTATTTGTTAACATACACAAACCAGTTTAAAATTTTATATGAAAATGTAAAGGATAAATAGAATTAAGATAATTTTGAAGAAGGAAATGGGAGGACTCACTCTAGTAGATATCAACACTAATTATAAATTGCCAATAACAGAATGTGGTATTAGTGCACAAATAGACAAACAAAATAGAAATTCTAGAAATAGATAACACATAATGTTGAAACATAATATATGACAAGATGACACTTCAGAGCCATGGGGTAGAAGTGGTGCTGAATCTTGACCTTAATCCACTGTACAGAAATCTAAATAACAAGTTGATTCTAGGTGAAAACATTAAAGAAAAAAAATTGAGCTTTTAAAAGATAATATAGAATAAGTTCTTTTTGATCTTACATAGAGAAATATTTCTTAAATAAGACACAAAAGAACTACCTTTAAATTTTTAAAAATTGACATATTGGTGACCCAGCAATCCCACTCCTGGGCATATACCCAGAGAACACCATGATTCAAAAAGACACATGCACCCCAATGTTCACTGCATCACTATTTACAATAGCCAGGACATGGAAGCAACTTAAATGTCCATCAACAGATGAATGGATAAAGAAGGTGTGGTACATATATGCAATGGGATATTACTCAGCTGTAAAAAGGAACAAAATTGGGTCATTTGTAGAGACATGGATGGACCTAGAGACTGTCATACAGAGTGAAATGAGTCAGAAAGAGAAAAACAAATATTGTATATTAACACATATATGGGGAATATAGAAAAATGGTACAAATCAACCAGTTTGCAAGGCAGAAATAGAGACATAAATGTAGAGAACAAACATATGGACACCAAGTGGGGAGAGCAGGGGGCGGGCAGGAATTGAGGGGGAATTAATTGGGAGATTGGGATTGCCATATATACATTATTAATAAAAAAATATCAAATTGTACACTTTAAATATATGCCATTTATTGTATGTCAACTGTACCTCAATAAAAGTTCTTAAAAAAATTGACATCTTGGGCACAAAAATATTTGAACAGGACACAAAAAGAACATCATGAATGTTTTTTAAATTGGACTCCATTAAATTTAGAAACTTTGGTCCATCTAAGAATGTTTGAGGATGAGGAAGTTAGCCTGAGGTTGGGAACTAAGCAACACAACGTTTGAGTGGTTTATGTGTGGTAGTTAGTATTTGTTTCCCCATTTCTATATGGACTGTGACAATATAGATCCATTTTTGAAACTTCAGTAAGAGATATTTTGGTTTGTTTTTGGATGAATTTAGAGAATTCAGAAAAGTTATCTGAATATTTTATAAGGTTAAAAAATACAGCTGATGAGCTTTGCTGTACAGCGGAAACTGGCACAACAGTGTAAAGCTATTATACTCCAATAAAGATAAAAAAAAAACAATCCAATGAAATAAAATAGCAATTCACTTCTCTGGAATAGTTTAAATGACTAAGTCCATGATAGCCTGTTATTGTCAAAAATAATATATTTGGGGAAATGTGTTGTTCACTGATCTCTTGATACATTCTTTAAGCTGTTTACAATGTTAATTTGACATTTGAAAACTCACATATCTATTACTAACAGAATCATAAACTTAATGGCATATTCTACCAAATGGTAATGGTTGGGACAGTGATCTAATCCAGCCTCCCAGTGAGTCTTAAAAAGGAGAAGGCTGTAATGGGAATGCAACCTAGGAAAATGTAGTTGGCTTTGGGAACTCATATTTTTATAAAACATTTGTTTAAGTTAGAAAAAAATAGCAGAAGAGAAGGGACTTCTGTTTTCACTCAAGAAGGTGTAAATATAAAACTGGATGAATATGTGAAGCAATGCTTTCAAGGAATTGGAATATAAAGAAGAGAAATAAAATAGCCCAAGCAATTCTGAAAATTAAGAAAAAAATTATAGAATGTACACTCCCTGATTTAGAGATTAATTACAGTTTTAATAATCAATGCAATGAATATTGGGGTAAGGATAGGTAAACAGATAAACAAAATACAAAGTCTAGAAATGGACCTTCATATTTGTGGTCAGTTGGTTTTTTTGATATACATGTTGATGTTGAGGCTATTTCATAGAAAAAGATACACTTTGAAACAAAGGTCATGGACCAACATATAAATTTTTAGAAAAAAATAAATTTTGATCCCATATCACACCACACAGAAAAATTATTTTGAGACATGAAAGAAATCTAAATTTTAAAGTAAACTATAAACTTTCTAGCTAAAAGAAAACAGAAGAGCATATCTTCATGATTTGTGAAAAGGCAAAGATTTTGTAGATAAAATACAGAAAGCACTAAATAGAAAAACTTTTAAAATGCGTAGATTGATTTTCATCAATACTAGAATATTTTGTTTATCAAAGACATCACGGAAAGAAAATAAACAGGCAAGGCATACACTGAAAAAAATATTCTTGGTACATATCTCTAACAAAGAATTCATATCCAGAATACTAATATCTTACTAATTCATAATAAAAAGACAAACAACCCAAAACAATGGTCAAAATATTTGAACTTTACAAGAGAGCATATATAAATGATCATTAAGCAATTGAAAAGTATTAGTATCAGTATTAAGTATTAGGTAAATGCAAATTAAAACTAAAATGATATACAGTTCCACGCCCCAAACAGGCAAAATATAAAGAGATTCACAGCACCAAGTATTGGTAAACATGTGGAATAACTAGAACTTTACGTGTAATATGGTACTGCACTTTGAAAAAATCTTTCTAAAAGTGTGAAACGTATGTCTCCCCTCTGATGTAGCAAGTCCATTAAAGTATATACCCAAGAGAAATAAAAAATGTGTTTCATACAGATGGCCAAGAGGCCTGTGAAAAGATGATCAACAATGCTAGTTATTAGAGAAAGGCAAATTAAAACTACAATGAAATATAACATCACACCAGTCAGAATGGCCATCATCAAAAAGTCTACAAACAGGAAATGCTGGAGAGGCTGTGGAGAAAAGGGAATCCTCCTGCACTGTTGGTGGGAATGTAAATTGGTACAGCCACTATGGAGAACAGCATGGAGGTTCCTTAGAAAACTAAAAACGGAACTACCATATGATCCTGCAATCCCACCCTTAGGCATATATTAGAAGACTACTCTAATTTGAACAAAACATGCATCCCAATGTTCATTGCTGCACAATTTACAATAGCCAAGACATGGAAGCAACCTGTGTCCATCAACAGATGAATGTATAAAGAAGATGTGGTACATATATACAATGGAATATTACTCAGCCATAAGAAAGAATGAAATAATGCCATTTGTAGCAATATGGATGTACCTAGAGATTATCATACTGAGTGAAAAAAGTCAGAGAACTGCATATATCATATGATATCACTTATATGTGGTATCTAAAAAATGATACAAATTAACTTATTTACAAAAAAATATACTCACAGACTTAGAAAACAAACTTCTTGTTACCAAAGGGGAAAAGTAGGGAGGGGATAAATTAGGAGTTTGGGATTAACCTATACACACTACTATATTTAAAATAGATAACCAACAAGGACATACTGCATAGCACAGGGAAATCTGCTCAATGTTCTATGATAACCTAAATAGAGAAAGAATTTGAAAAATAATAGATATACGTATATGTGTAATAGAATCACTTTGCTGTATACCTGAAATGAACATAACATTATAAATCAATAACACTCCAATATAAAATAAAAAAATTTTAAATATGTGCTTAAAAAAACTTGCACAAGAATGTTTATAATAGCTCCAAGCTGGAAAGGATACAAATGTCCATCAACATAAGGATGAATGAATTATTGCAGTACATTCATCATAATGGAATACTACTCAACAATACAAAAGAATTAACTACCAGTACACAAACAACATGGAAGAAACTCAAAAACTTTATATTATGCAGAAGAAGTCAAACATACCTCAGAGTATATTAGTATAATTCCATTCATGCAAAGTTCAAAAGCAGGGAGAATTAATCTGTGGTGACAGAAATCCATGGATGTTGCCTATGGAAGGGAGAGTGGCTTGAGGTTGACTGGAAAGCAGCATGTGGGGTCTTTGGGGAATGGTGGGAATGCTCTTTATTTTAGTGTGAGTGTTGGTTACCTGAGTATAAACATTCAGCAAAAACTCATTGAACTGCACACAATTCTTATGCATTTCTCTATACATAAACTTTCCATCAATAAAAATATTTAAAAACACATGAGCTAATAAATGTAAAATGTATGCATATTACACCTCACACAGAAGATAAGCTAATGGTACCCAGAGATTGCACAAATTTTACACAGAAGATATGCAGGTGAGGCTGCATTTTACTCTCCATCCCTTAGTCCACCTTGCAGAATCACGAAGACATTAAAGTAATCACCAATTGTTAAGAGTAATTCAATATTTATAACATAGTACATTAGTGAAGGTCACAATCATTAGAACATTCAAAATCTATAATGGCTTAAATGCAATAAAAAACTATTTCTCATTCACATAATTTCCAAATGGATGCCCTTGATTGGTGAGTAGATCTTGTTGAAGTGTTCATTCAGGGACTGAGCCTTCTACTGGTGGCTCTGCTATTTTCAAGGTCACACCCCATGTTGTCTCCATTCCAGCCAGCTGAAAGGGAAAACAGCATGGAGAATCATGTTTGTTGAGCTTTAAGGTGCTAGGACTGGAAGGAGCACACACCACTTCTATTCACATTCCATTTTCAAGAACGCAGACACATGGCCACATCTCATTGCAAAGGAAGAATGAAAATATAAACTAGCTATGTGCTCAGTGAGAAAGCCAGTCTGGTGAACAGATAGCCAATACCTGTCACATCTATGAGGAATCCTTGTGCAAGGAGGTAATTCTGTTTCTTTTTTCCTTTTTCTCCTTCCATTGTCAACTTCCCTTGAGGAAGATATGCAAAAGTGACCCTGTATGAATCTGAATATCAAGTAGTTATCACTCACTCTTAAACATTCTGAGAGCCAGATTGCTAGGCACATGTGTGAAGCTATCACATTTTATTATGTTTGTTAGGAACCAAGCACCCAGAAGGAATGATTACATAACTATGACCCAGAGAGCCCTGGGGATCCGCAGAAAATGATCAAAATGTCCATGAATCCACATGAAATCTAAGTAAGCATGGTCTGCACAAATAACATTTTTCACACATTTGTGTCTTTCATTTCTCTCAGAAATAGTAGCATATTCTAGTTAATGTCTTACTAATTCACAGTAGATTTTTGTCACCATACATGCTTTGAATTATCTTTATTTTCATTTTAGAATGGGGTCCTTACATCATAATGCTTGGAAATCACATGTTCTAGGTGATTACCAGCTGTCATCATTATTGAGGCCAAAACAACAGACTGTTTCAAGGCATGATTTAATTCAGATTTTTAAAAAGTCAATCAAATTATTTCTTGACATTAAAATCTTATACATTCTTGAACTCTCAAAACAGTTATTTTTTTCTACAAGATTTTTTCATTTTAAGAATTAAGTCATCACAGCAAATTTCCTGTTGGAAGACATCCAATCATCTGAGCAGTAAATACCAAGACCACCAAATTTTTTTATATAATCACAGATTTATCCTCTAGCCAGGGCTCTTTAGGAAATATTCCTCTGTGTTCGTCATTCATCAATCTTTTTTACTTTTTTCTTAGGTTTTGAGGTGGATAAGACTGTGTTGCACACCCAGTCTCTGAGGATCTTCTCAAATTGACCATCAACCCAACAAAAACATCTTACTACCTGCTACTCAGAATTTTACCTGCTATTTACACTGCATCAACACCACCAACCAGCTGGTCTTTACAATTTCTACAATTAGTATATAGTATTATATCCTTTGTATTATTAACTCCATATGAAAATGCTTTATTGAATTCATGTTCACATCTGCACCAAGAAGAAACATTAACTCTCTAATGTTGAGAAGTATGCAAAACCAGGAATACAGAAAGTTATGGAGCCTTTCACCCTCCATCCAGTATCTAGGTTTCCTGTAAAGCAGAGAAATCAGAAACTAGCTTGAAAAGAGCAGACATGGAAGATAGTCTTTAAATGTTAGGAGTTTTAAGAAATACTTTTCACCTTTTGTTTCTAAGGCAAATGAAGGCAAGTTGTTTTACTCTGTAAATAAGTGTTTTGGTGTCTTCATTAATAAACAAACCATTGATGAAGGTAGACTATAAGATATTGTGACACTGATGAATTGAACTGAGATAAAACATTCCAGGCACTGGCCATTACTTCTTCCTGGAAATACAGACTGCTTTTATGACAAACATGTGATGCTCAGAGTGGGTGACAGCTTTTGAGCAACAGAGAGCCATGTAAGTATTAAATGAACTAATAGATTGTCATCTTGAGTTATTTCACTATTAAACCGTGTGCTCAAGCCCTCCTTCAAAATATAACTAAAACAGGTATTTCCAAACAACTCCCATTTAACTTCAGATAGTACAATTGGTGTTATTGTTACATTTTCAAATAAAGTTCCAAATAAAGTATATTCTAAAAATTACATAAATGTCATGATCATTGCTTATGAATTTCCTTAAAATGTTTTAAGATATTAAAAGACTTCCAAATCAGACTCCTTTGGCAGCCTATGACTGCTGATGTCATTAAGTTGATTGCCTAACTCTAAGTGAATTACTCTAGCATAAATCTTATTTTGTTGCCTGAGCAGAAATGAGAAAAGGCAAAATCATCAGCGACAGTTTTTAATAACTAAATGCTAAGAAGCAATGTCTCCTAACACCCTCACTATATTATTTCTTAAGTCATTACAGATACTCCTCTTTTCCAAGGGCTGGGTTCCCTTTTGTGTCTCCAAATAGATTTGGGGGGAAAAAAAGCTACTGTCATGGCTGTCACTGTTAATTAGTGTCTCCTGAGTGCTGCTTCCTGCCCAAGGCACTTGCCATCCCCTGCCAGACCACACAGGGACTTGCATAAAAACCTTGTTTACTCAGCATAGCTCTCATGCTTGTATTATTTGATGGCATTGTGAAGGACTCATCAGTGTCTCTCAGTAGGAGTGGAAGTCAATTTTATATGTGGTGAGAACTTCACCTAAGCTAATCTTGGAGTGATGAATTCTCAGCTGGACATAAAGTTTTACAAGACAAACAAACAAACAAACAGTGAGGTGAATTATCATGCAACTTATAAATTACAAGCAGTGAAAACACTTCTATTGAGTTATCTTTATAAATCAATTTTTATTCAATGTCATTTCACACATTCCTTATTATTATTTATTTTCCTCTTTCAAATATTGCATTGCTTCTTATGAGAAAATGACTTTCTGAGGAAATTGACATGGCAGTCTTTTCAGACCTGGCAGATAGTTTTTTAAATGTATGGCTGTAATAAGTGATATTCTTTCCAAGGGCATCTGTAGGTTCAGACACAAACAAATGTGCCAAATTGAGCCATATTTTTGATCAGAGGTATTTGAAGGGTATCTATTGGTTTCATGTTCTCTCTATTTTGTTTCTCTTCTCCTGGTAATAGGATTCACCCCCAGAAGTGAGTGTGGGACTCACTCGAGGCCGGTTGTCATCAACACACAGTAACTGGTGTCGGGCCCATCAATGATAAATCCCAGGACTTTTCTTGCTGCACTCTGGAGAGAGGAAGCTTGCTTATCTGTAGCTTCAAGCCCGAGATGAGGGAGCTGGGGGCTGCTGGTGGTTATGGTCCTTCCTGAAGGAGAAGCAGGCTGGAGAGATGAAGTTGACGAGGGGAGAGACTCAGAGAAGATGGGGTGAGAGGCCTGGGACTCTTGGGGGTTTACAGTTGTTGGTAAGGCAGGATCCTCTTTACTAAAGTATGGTAATATCAGGTGATAATCTGCACTTTTATTTAAGAGCATTTGAATTGGATGTCCATCCTTCAGCTGCCCTAATCAGTTGGGAAACCCAATGCCTGTCTAGGTTGGAAGACTGCACACAAGTCTTTGTGGTGTTCAGTCCCTGTAGTTTCCATCCGTACCTTCCCTGATTAATGATGATTAGAAACAGATAAATGCTCCTGTAAATTGGTACTTGCTGTGAGCTAAGCACGAGGCTAAGTACTTCACATGCATCATCCCACTGAATTCTCTCTGAGACCCTGTGAGGAAGATGTAATCATTATTTCCTTTTCAGAGAAGCAGAAGTTACTCGGGCAAGGTGCACTCCCAGCAGGTGGTCTAACTTGAACCCAGAGCTTGCATTCTTAATTTCCTCTTCAGGTAAATCTGGAAATCTCAACAGTGGGCTAGAATAATGGGGAGGTTTCCAAGGAAAGAGGTGGCAGAGGTGATGTGCACATCCTTATTTGTCTCACTCTCCATGTTCTCTGATTTTGTTGAGACAAATCTACTCTCAGCATAGATGGTGCCCGGTTTGTTTCTATGGGTTTCTTGTTCACAAACCATAATTTGAAATCTCTCATAAGAAAAAAACAGAATTTAATTTTTGGAATCATAAACCAACTACAGATTTTTTTTGTAGAAAGCTACTGCATATTTGTTGCTTTCATGCAGAAAGATAGCCTTATAGTTTCCCATATGCTCAATGTTACTGGGTATTGACATAAAGAAGTGATTTCTCAAACACCCACAGAATCCTACAAATGCTGTCTGCCCAGGGATATTTATGACATAAAAATGTTCACACTTTCTCTCACTTCCTGATACAGAGGAATGGGAAACTTTGCACATGATGGTTATTAATTTATAGACTTGAAGTGTTTTTTCATCTAAAATCTCTGGGCTCTTTGTTTGGAGCTGAAAAGTCAGAAATTAGTTTTGCCAAAAATGTTGGATTCCTGACTCTGCTTCTAGCTTTGTTAGCAAAGTTATATAATCCATATCAGCTTTTGCTTCTTCAGCCATAAAATGGAGATGATAAGAGTGTCAAAATGTACGGCTGTTGTGAAAATTAAAGAGGGCCAGCAACACGTAGTAACTGGTGTCAGGCACATTAAGGATAAATAGAAGCCACTGTTGTTAATTGTACTAGTAGCTTTGTGGGATATCTGCACATCCCCACCCTTGGGCTGGCAGCTGCTCCTTTACACACACTCCAACATCTCTTTGCTAACCACAGCCTTTATGCTGTCTGTGGAATTGTGTATAGCCTGTGGAGGGGGTGATGATTTGCTCCACCCTCTAAGCAGTTGAGGAGACAGTGAAATGGAAAGGGGCATATGAAGAATGGAGGTGTGTTGCTTAGATCCTAAAGCTAGTTCAGGGAAGGGAGTAGAGAGCTGTATGGACTGTACATGGACTTGTCAAAGGAGTGTGGACGTTTGGAATCATCTGAGACGATCCCACTGCCAACTTCTTCTGTGATGGCAACAAATGGTATTCAGCTCCTGGTACTTGGTACTTAGAAGCCAGCCCATATCTGGGATAACTGGTGGTCAAGTCAACGGGCCACAGAGTTGGCCAGGAGGGAGCCACAGAGCCTCAGGGAGAATTAAGAAAGCACTGCAAAGGACTTAAGCCAATGAATTAGAAGATCAACATGAGGTAGGTACTATTTTTGGAAAATATGACCAAAATTAACTCAAGTGATAAAATACATCTAGAGAAATTGTAAAAGTAGTCCAAGAACTCTCCTGAAAATGGACCAGGTCCAGTTTAAAAGATAAGTGCTGTGACCTCTTTAAGAAAGAGCTATTTTCTGCGGCATAAAGCTGGTCTATACATTGGAAGAAAAGTTGTCCAACTCAGTTGCCTAAGTTTGCCAAGTGATGATAATTAATCCATACTAAATGAAAAAACAGGAAAATCTTATCTGAGGATATAAAAAAGATATCAATACATCAAGATGGTAATGACTAAAGGGTACACTCAATATGACAATTCTCCCCAAACTGATAAATTTAGTGTAATCCTAATCAAAATTTCAAGAACTTTTTTATGGAACTTGACAAGCTCATTTTCAAGTTCATATAAAGGAGAAAATATAGAAGATTAGCTGAATAAATTATGGAATGAGAAAAATAGAGGTGCTTGCTTAGCAGATTATCACAACATATCATGAAACTTATAAAGAAATAAAACTATAAAAACAAGGATAAGAGTAAATAAATAATTCAGGGAGCCAAAGAGAATTCACACAGAGACACAAAGACACACACACACACAGTGTGTATATCATCTTATATATCATGATATATATCATATAAATACATTAATATATATCATATATGTACGTGAATATATATTATGTTGCATATATGAAAGTCACAGTGTTGCAATGTAGTGATGAATATATAGAAAGGGGTGGAAAGGCTACACATGTCACTTGGCATCAGTTATCCCTGATGCAGAGTGTGAAATTAGGGAATGATAAAGGGGTATAACCCCATGTACTCCTAAGTATTTTAATCTTTCATACCCAGAACTATTTTTGTAATGAATTAAGTAATGCTTTAAAAAATTTATTTTTCTAAGCATTTGTGTATTTTCTGTTTTATTTGCTTGTTTTGCTGTTACATTTATTTTGTAAAATGGAAGAAAGAATTTATAGAGGGAATACTTTCCCTAGACTGGAATTGTGTTCAGATCTTGGCTCTACCATTTTCTAGCTGAGGGAATCGTGGATGACTTATTTAACTTCTTTCTGTCTCAGTTTCCTCATCTGTAAAATGGGACTAGTGATACTTAACGTGGCTGTTAGGAAGGTAGAATGAGATAAGATATGTCATGTGCTTAAAATAGTTTACTAATGAAGCCCCTTGAGTTGTTAGCATGATTCATGTGAGGAATAGAAAGAAAACAAGCATGGCTGGAAGGTATGGGAGCTTTTGGGGTTGTTCTGAGAGAAATATTTTAAATTTTAAAATGATTCCTAAAGGCAATGGAAAGAATCGAAATATTTCTGTGCAGTGAAAGCATGATGCCAGATATGTCCTTTATATAGATTCCCATGGCAGATTAAAGCTATTGCATTATAATTTATTACATTTTATAGTTTAATCCTATTTTATAAATAAATTATAGTATTGCATGCTATATGTCAAGAACTTTAATATTTAATGGTAATGTGAGCACTGATATGTAAAATAATATTTATTTTTAAAAGCCTGTGAAGTACAGTTGTAACAATTATCTCTCCAAAGAATGCATTCTGAGGCTTAGTCACTTCAGAGGAGTTGAGTTTTGAGGCCCTTCTTATCATTTATGGCCAGGGACAGGTTATTTACGCTATTGGTGAATGCTGGGGAAAGAATCAGTAACACAGGCATCTCCGAAGAGTCCTGGGAATTCAAGTTAGTGGCATTTCAGTCTTTATATTGTATATTTACTTTGTTATTCTAATTGTTTGCTTTATTATCTTATCCTAATTGATTATTTTAAGAAAAGCTTATTAAAATTTGCCACATGCGTAGGTATAAGTATTTAATTTAGATATGTTAGCACAGACATACGTTTCTTTTTTTTTCCTTTTAAAAAGGGTTTTATTGAGATATAATTGTCAACTACAGTTGGTACTCGCCATTGGCATTGCCATCTACCTCTACAAAATTAAGTCACATGCTGCTGCAGCTGCTGACTGCCAACGCCCCCCTGAAAGTTGTCCAGGCTGGAGGGCTGAAACGAGGCACTCTGTGCTCTGTGAAAAACTGGCAGAACAGGTCTTCAGATAGTCAGATATTTTCAGGAGCCACCTTTATGAGCCCAATTCTTATATCTCCTCATATTTAGAAAAACACCAAAATCCTTCACGGTGACAACTGCTCCTCGTGACTAGCCAGCAGGAGACTAGCAGAAACCTTCTGTAAACAATATGAGCTTGATTGCCTGTTTTCCCCTTTCACCAGATTCACTTATATACTGAGCTTCCCCCTTGCCTCTTTGGAACAGTTTCTCAGAGCTATCTGGGATGCTGTCTCCTGGGCTGCAGTTCTCATTTTGCCCCAAATAAAACTCTAACGTTGTGCATTTTTTTAAGTCGATATAATTGGTATACAATAAACTGCATATATTTAGTGTGCAATTTATATTTTTATCAGTCATCTATTTTATATGTATTAGTGTATATACAAAGGTTTCTGAATATATATCGTAATAAATTGTAATGAAATTGCTTTGTATTATCAGACAGTTTATAGAGAATTCTAATACACGTAAGGTTTTGAGAATAAATCATTTTAAATTATATATATTGTTGGTCTCTAAAAGCAGCATAAAAGCTTTAAAAAAGGCAACAGTAGCAACCCATCTCTTTTTCATTTACTCTAAATAAACACATGTAAGTCTTGTGACATGGAGGGTATTATATGAAGCTATGTTTGATCTAAGTGACTTTTGTTTCCTCAGCCTTTGACATTTTAATCTGTCCAAAACGTTTGTGGGGATAGGCAGAGAAAAACAACTCCCTTTTATAATTCTAGAGAGAGGAAAAAAGATCTCCTGAAAAACATCTTGATGTAATGGGTATTTGGTCTCAGAATGTAAACAGAGATATTAATGTAACTATTGAACTAAGAAAACAGCTGTGATGAGGCAGGAACACTTGCTCATAGTTTTGGTGTTAAGATAGAGAAAATCAGGTGCGTACAACACGGAGGATTCTACTAAATGTTTAAATATACACTTACCAGTTGTTTTAAGAAAAGTGAATGGATCGTAAAGCATATAATGCATACGTTTATATTAAATGACACAGATATTTAGTCTTAAATTCATATCAGAAATGTTTACTAAGATTAAGAGCTCTGCTTTTCTGAGATAAGTCATGGTCTTATGTGTGAAATTTCTAGGGCCAGAGTTCTGGAAGAGGAGATTGCTTCTGCCCGAGCAAAGATACAAATGCAGGACTTCATTTACATTTTGTGAAATTAAATGAAATCGAATAATGTGCAAAATAGTCTCCTGAGTTTAATCGCTGGAACTTTTCATTTCTGTGAAGTACCGGTCTTTAACTTATAGCAAATATTACTGGTCATTGGTAGATCGAGTGATTTTTAACTGTTTATTATAACTGCTAATATTTTTATTATTAGTCTTATTACTAATGCCCTCAATCAAAACATTTCAAATTTCTAATGCCATGTTTGTAAGTTTATATTTAATATGTAAAATTTCAAAGATAAAAAGCTGAGCAAGAGCAGCTCCAGTAGCCCTCAATCGTCCACAAGTCTGCTTTGTTCACTAATCCTTTCAGAAGGAGCCACTTTGGACACCACGGAGCAGGTTTGTCTCTTTTTAAACTTTGTATCGGCTGGTTGTTAAAGCCTCCGCTTTAAAAAATAAGGGGGTGTATAGACACAGTGACAGAAGAAGAGAACCATGTTGTGGATTTGGGCCTCAGGGCCAGTGTCAGACGGGGAATTATGCCTCAGTGTTTTATACTAATGCACCCGGAGAATCCTCAGGGTGACTGATGAGGGTGTCCTGCCCAACATCCCCAGCAGTGTAAGGTAAGCCAGGGGACCTCACCTGCCCTAGGTTTTGTCCCCCAAACAACAAGAGTGGAAACCAGGAGTGAAAGAGCAGATCTTACTGGATATCTTCCCCATCGCCCCTCATGTCTATACCACCGTTTCTCTCCATCCCGCTCTGTGTTCTGGGACCTGATTGTTGGAACCCATCAACAAGGTCCCCACACTCTGGCTCCTGTGTGTGTCCCCTTAGTGGGAAGGAGGGGGCAGGAGCCTGGGGGAAGGGGGAAAAAATCAGGGAATTGATTCCCCCAGAAATTTCTCTGAAGAGAAGCTGTTAAAGAAAAAATCCTGACACATGTGAAAACAGTAAGGAGGATTTTATTCAGGACTGTTGCAGTCAGTGTCAAGAGTGTTGCAATAGGGATGCAGAATGAGGCTCAACTCCTAATAGAGCAAGAATGAGCAGGGGTTTATAGCCAAAGAGCAGGTTGTGGGTTGGTGGATAGAAAATGACTAAGCGTGGACATCAAGGGTGGGGCCTTCTTGCTAAGCTGGCTTGTCTAGAGTTTGGTTAAGGAAAGAGTTTGTCAGTGCCTCCTGAGGGTCCTCTCTTCTAGCTCCTACTCTCTGCCCTTACCCCTGAGGCCTGCTACTGGGGGCAATTCCCTGCTATTGCAAAATCCCACTTTTTGGTTTTCCTTAAATTTGACCACACTTTTGTAAATAGTGTCTAATAAATTCTCCTCCATTACCCCATTGAATAATTCATTTGATACCATTCCTAGTCTCTCTCTCTCTTTCTTTCTCTCTGTGTCTCTCTCTCTGTCTCTTTCTGTCTCTCATCCAAAATCTAGCCAGCCGACCTTCTTCTCCTTACTAAAACGTGCATCACATTCATGGCTTATACTTCCTCTGACCTGAAACTATGTCCCCGTTCTTCTCTCTGCCACTTTCCTCTTCTTATTCGGTCTTGACTCACTTCCCAGACCTTCCCCAAATTATTTTTCCAAGTATACCCTGATCTAATATTAAATTTTATTTTTTCTTAGCACTGATCACAAACTGAAATTATATTGTTTAGATACTTTTTTACTGTATTGGTTAAGGTTCAATTGTAGGCAGCAATTTTATCATTTTTAAGCAAAAAAAAATTGTTTTGCATTACATACTTTGGTTTACAGCCTCTCACAGAGTTTTAGGAAACAAAGTTTGGTTGTCACACAGCAAGAAGAAATCTACCTAGAAAACTGCCCATCCGCAATGTGGGACTATCCCACTGTCACTGCCATGTGTTGCTGGGGGAGCTACAGACCAAACCTAAGATTCTCTGCTAGAATCACAGCAATGACCAACAATACTTCCAGGTCTGTTCTTCCTGAAAACACATAGGACATGACCTCCTAAAACTCACTTCATATCCCAGATCTTGCATGATGCAGAGCCTACCTGCAAGGGAGTCTGTGGTGTCCTAGCTTCTGCCAAGGAAGGGCTACTTCAAGGGGCTGAAATGGTGTTGGAAGAGCTCTCAGCAGTTTCTGTCCCATTCCTGCTTGTAAAATCTGAGCTCTCCAGGCCAGCAACAGTATAGATGATGTTTACCACTGAAGAGTCAGGGTTTAGAGTCATGGCTGCTCTGCTATAAATGTTCAATAAGTTTCTTTTCTTGTGGAATAAATAAATTTAAGGATATATAGTTGATTTTTATTCATACAAAGGGGCCATACTGTATGTTCTGCACTTTTTTCCTTTAATATTATACCTTACAAAAGTTTCCCTATATCAGCATAGATAGATTTATCATTTTATTTTTAATGGGACACGTAGTAATCATTATATAATTGTACCATAATAAAAAAGTCAGTTCCTTATTGTCAATATATATTCAATTTCTTTCACTCTTTCTTTCTTCCTTCTTTCCTTCCTCTCTCTTTCTTTCTCTCTCTCTTGCTCTTTCTTTCCTTCTTTCTTTGCTGCATTGGGTCTTCATTGCTGTGTGCAGGCTTTCTCTAATTGCGGTGAGTGGGGGCTACTCTTTATTGTGGTGTGCAGGCTTCTCATTACAGGGGCTTCTTTTATTGTGGAGCACATGCTCTAGGCACGTGGGCTTCAGCAGTTGTGGCACACGGGCTCAATAGTTGTGGCTTGAGGGCTCTAGAGCACAGGATCAGTAGTGTGGCACATGGACTTTGTTGCTCTGTGGCATGTGGGATCTTCCTGGACCAGGATTCGAACCCATATCCCCTGCACTGGTAAGCAGATTCTTAACCACTGCGCCACCAGCGAAGTCCCTAAATTTCTTTTTAAGGCGAAAGTAATGACAATGAAAAAACTTAAATTCATACCTTGTCAAGTACATTTAAGTTAAGTTTCTACCAGTGAAGTTGATGTCTGAATGTATTTGTACACATAACAACATGATAGCATTGCCTAATTTCTTTTAAAGAAATTAAGCTCTCACTAAAATAGAACCTAGCTCCCCACATTATTTTATTGTGCTAAAAAATTTATAATTTTAGCCATTTTCTGATTTTAAAATTAATAGCATTAAGTATGTTCAGCATATTGTTCAACCATCACCACTATCCAGTTTTGGAATATTTTCTTCACCCTAAATGGAACCCTCCTGCCCATTAATAGTCATTCCCCATTCCTCCCTCCCTCCTGGTCCTGGCTACCACAAATCTGCCTTCTATCTCTATGGATTTGCCTTTTATGGATGTTATATATAAGTGGAAACTATTTCCTTCACTCAGCGTGTTTTCAAGTTTCATCCATGACATCATGTATCAGTACCTCTCTTCTTTTTATGGCTAATAATATTCTATTGTTTGGGTAGACCACATTCTTTATCCATCCATCAGTTGATGGGCCTTGGGTTGTTTATACCTTTTGGTTACTGTGGATAGTGCTACTAGGAACAGTCGTGCACAAGTTTTTGTTTTAACTCCTGTTCGAACAAAATATTTTGGGAATGGAATTGATGTGTTATGTGGTAACTCTGTGTTTATTTTATTGAGGAACTATCAAACTGTTTTCTTTGGTGGATATACTATTTTCTATTACCACTCGCAATGTTCAAAGGTTCTAATTTATTCATAGCTTCACCACCAACATTTATTATTTTCCATTTTGTTGATTATGGCCATCCTAGTGGGTATGAAGTCGTTTTTCATTGTGGTTTTGATTTGTATTTCCCTGATAATTAATGATGTTGAGTATCCTTTTATGTGCTTGTTGGCCATTTGCATATCCTCTTTGGAGAAATGTCTATTCAGGTCTTTTATAGCTTTGGCTCTTATATTTATGCTTTTGATCTACTTTTAGTTAGTTTTACACACTGTGAGGTAAAGGCCCAAGTTCATTCTTTTGCATGGGGACATTCATTTCTCCCAGCATTTGATGAAAAGACTGTTTTTTCCCTTTTAAATGGTTTTGGCCCCCTTGGAGGTTTATTTCTGGGCTCTTGATTCTATTCTACGGATCGAGATGTCAATTCATATGCCAGTACCACACTGTTTTGATTACTGTTTTGAAGTTATAAATAATGAGCCCTCTAACTTTGATTCTCTTTTCCAAGATTGTTTTGGCTATTTGGGGTGGGCTGCACATCACATAATCTTTTTAAAATTTCAAAGTTATCCACAGTGTTGTTTTAATTTTTGTCTCTTTAATTATATTCGATCCTAGCCATCCTACATATATGTATGGACCTATGACATTACTTTTCTTTCCTTTTTTAAAATAAGCTCTCTGGTTGTTTCTGATACTCATTTTTCTATTGACTTTTTAGTCTTTTATTAATTTGTATGTTTTTTACAAGTATAGGAAATAACTTCTCAACTCTCATGTGAGCTATTTCCCTTGTTTTTGTTATTATTTTGACTTAGATGTGGAAATTCTTTAGCTATATAAATGTCCAAATTCTTTAGCAATGCAAATGTCCAAATTTTTATAATTTCAATGTTATATTTTCTTTTTGACCTTCTTCACCTTAAGACATAAAAGTCACCAATTCTTTCTGATAGAACGTTCATGGTTTTGTCTGTTACCTTTAAATTGATGATCTATTTCAAATTTATTTTGAAATAAATCATGGTGTAGAGATTCACCTTTATGTTTTTATTTTCCCTAAAGATGAGTCAATTGGGCTGACATGAAACCCACGTCCTTATCATGTGTTATTTATTTATTTATTTATTTTAAAGAACTTTTATTGAGATACAGTTAGCAGACAATAAACTGCATATATTTAGGGTGTACAATTTGGTATTTTTTTTCTCATTAGTAATGTATATATGACAATCCCATCACGTTATTTTTAATGCATTCATTTATATTTATCAATTTTAAAACTTTTTCATGAAGTATAACAGACATGAGGAAAAACTTCAGAGTCATAAGTATACAGTTCAATGAATTTTTACAAAAAGAACAGATCTATGCAACCAGCCCCAAAGCAAGTAACTTAATCGGCACACCAGACATCCTCTTCTCTCCTCTCGAAAATCACCTTTTTTCCTTAGGGTAACCACTACTCTGACTAATATAGATTGGTATTTACTAACTTTCAACTTCATACAAATAGGATCATAGGAAATTACAGACTTCTGTGTCTGGCTTCTTTCTCTTGACATCATGTTTGGAGCCTCATCTATTCTATTGAGTACATTATATTATTAATTCCTCTGTTCTCATTGTTGCATTGTATTTTACCGTGTGAATACACCATGGTTTATATATCCATCTTCTTGCTGATGGGCATCTGGATAGTTTCCAGTGTGGGGCTAGTACAAGCAGTGCTGCTATGAGCATCCTTGTTGAACTTACATACGCATTTCTGTTGGGTATGGAATTGTTGGGTCATTGGCTATGCATGTGATTGGTTTTGATAGAGACATAAAGACTGCCAAAGAGTTTTTCAATGAGACTGTACTATTTATACTCTCACCAAGAATGTACCTGAGTTTCAATTATTCTCCATCCTCTCAGACTTTTCATATTGCTGATCTTTCAATTTTAGCCATTATCTGGCTAAATTGTGGTATTACACTGAGGTTTTTAATTTATATTTTGATGAGAAAAGAGGGAGTGCACATTTTTATGTTTCTTGACCATTTAGATATCCTTTTCATTTTCTTGCCTGTGTCATATTTGGTTGTCTGTCTTTTCCTTGTTGAATTTAGGAGTTGTTTATGTTGTTTACATACTATTTCCATTGTCAGAGATATGCATTGCAAATGCCTTCTTCCGTTCTGTAACCTGATTTTCCCTGCCTTAGAGTGGGATGTTTTTGGACATAACTTTTGAACTTATATTTCAATTGGTCAATTTCTTCCCTTATAGTTACTATTTTTTGTGTGTCCTTATTAAGAAATCTTAACCCAGTCTAAGGTCATTAAAGTGATTTTTTTTTTGCCTTTTATATTGAGATCTGAAATCCATTTGTAATTGCTTTTCTCTATGATATGAGGTAGGAATTAAGATTTAATGTTTTCCATATTGGTACTGAGATGGCTCAGGACCATTTATTGGAAAGGCCATTCTTCTCCCACTGCATTGCAGTGTCATAAACGTAAGTCTGTTTCTGGCCTCTTTTTTGTCCCTTTCATGAGCTTGTAAATCCTTGCAAGAACACCACACTGTTGTTATTTCTTTTAATTAACTTTATAACATTTAATTGGTTTTATAAAAGATCTCAATAAATAACAGTGTAAGTTTTGTCCTTTAAGTAGAAATGCAGCAGAATCTATAAGTAAGCTATTATAATTAAACAGTGACTCATAGCAAAGTCTCCATATATAAGGCCATATATAAAAAAAAGAGGTTGTCATATCAGCAACAAACAAATGGAAAAGAAAAATTTTTTTCTTTTTTAAGTTCTTTATTGGAATATATTTGCTTTACACTTTTGTACCAGCTTTTGAGGTACACCAAAGTGAATCAGCTGCATTTATACATATATCCCCACATCCCCTCCCTCCCAAGACTCCCTCCCACCCTCCCAGTCCTGGCCCTCTAAAGCGTCACCCGTCATCGAGTTGATCTCCCTTTGTTATACAGCGACTTCCCACTAGCTATCTATTTTACACTTGGTAGTGTATATATGTCTATGCTACTGTCTCATTTTGTTCTAGCTTCCCCTTCTCCCCCTGCCCTCCCAACCCTATGTCCTCCAGTCCACTCTCTGCATCTGCATCCTCATTCTTGCCCTGTCACTGGGTTCATCAGTACCATTTTTTTTTTTTTTGATTTCCATATATATGAGTTAGCATACAGTATTTGTTTTTCTCTTTCTGGCTTACTTCTCTCTGTATGACAGACTCAAGATCTGTCTACCTCATTACATATAGTTCAATTTCATTCCTTTTTATGGCTGAGAAATATTCCATTGTATATATGTGCCACATCTTCTTTATCTGTTCATCTGTTGATGGGCATTTAGGTTGCATCCATGTCCTGGCTATTGTAAATAGTGCTGCAAAGAACATTATGGTACATGTTTCTTTTGGGATTATGGTTTTCTTTGGGTATATGCCCAGGAGTGGGATTACTGGATCATATGGTAGTTCTATTTTTAGTTTTTTGAGGAACCCCCACACTGGTTTCCATAGTGGCTGTAACAACTTACATTCCCACCAACAGTGCAGGAGAGTTCCCTTTTCTCCACACCCTCTCCAACATTTATTGCTTCTAGATATTTTGATGATGGGCATTCTGACCAGTGTGAGGTGATACCTCATTGTGGCTTTGACTTGCATTTCTCTAATGGTTAGTGATGTTGAGCATCTTTTCATGTGTTTGTTGGCCACCTGTATGTCTTCTTTGGAGAAGTGTCTATTTAGGTCTTCCACCCAATTTTGGATTGGGTTATTTGCTTTTTTGGTATTAAGCTGCATGAGCTGCTTATATATTTTGGAGATTAATCCTTTGTCCATTGCTTCTTTGGCAAGTATTTTCTCCCATTCTGAGGGTTGTCTTCTTGTCTTCTTTATGGTTTCTTTCGCTATGCAAAAGCTTTTAAGTTTCGTTAGGTCCCATTTGTTTATTCTTGATTTTATTTCCATGATTCTAGGAGATGGGTCAAAAAGGATCTTGCTTTGATGTATGTCATAGAGTGTTCTGCTTATGTTTTCCTCCAGGAGTTTTATAGTGTCTGGCCTTACATGTAGGTCTTTAATCCATTTTCAGTTTATTTTTGTATATGGTGTTAGGAAGTGTTCTAATTTCATTCTTTTATATGCAGCTGTCCAATTTTCACAGCACAACTTATTGAAGAGGCTGTCTTTTTTCCATTGTATATTTTTGCCTCCTTTGTCAAAGATAAGGTGCATATATGTGCTTGGGCTTACCTCTGGGTTCTCTATTCTGTTCCATTGATCTTCCTTTCTATTTTTGTGCCAGTACCATACTGTCTTGATCACTGTGGCCTTGTAGTATAGTTTGAAGTCAGGAAGCCTAATTCCACTAACTCCGTCTTTGCTTCTCAAGATTGCTTTAGCTATTCGGGGTCTTTTGCATTTCCAAACAAATCGTAAGATTTTTTGTTCTAGTTCTGGGAAAAATGCCGTTGGTAATTTGATAAGGATTGTGCTGAATCTGTAAATTGTTTTCTGCAGTGTAGTCATTTCCCTTATGTTGATCCTGCCAATCCAAGAACAAGGTATGTCTCTCCATCTGTTTGTATCACCTTTGATTTCTTTCATTAGTGTTTTATAGTTTTCTGCACACAGGTCTTTTGCCTCCTTAGACAGGTTTATTCCTAGGTATTTTATTCTCTTTGTTGCAATGGCAAATGGGAGAGTTTCCTTAATTTCTCTTTCTGGTATTTCATTGTTAGTGTATAGGAAGGCAAGAGATTTCTGTGCATTACTTTTGTAGCCTGCTACTTTACTAAATTCATCGATTAGTGCTAGCAGGTTTCTGGTAGAATATTTGGGGTTTTCTATGTAAAATATCATGTCATCTGGAAACAGTGACAATTTTACTTCTTCTTTTCCAATTTGGATTCCTTTTATTTCATTTTCTTCTCGGATTGCTATGCCTAAAACTTCCAAAACTATGTTGAATAATAATGGTGAGAGCTGGCACCCTTATCTTGTTCCTGTTCTTAAAGGGAATGCTTTCACTTTTTCATCATTTAGAATGATATTGGCAGTTGGTTTGTCATACATGGCTTTTATTATGTTGAGGTAATTTCCTTTAATGCCCATTTTCTGGAGAGTTTTTATCATAAATGGATGTTGAATTTTTAAAAATCTTTTTCTGCATCTATTGAAATTATCATATGGTTTTTATCCTTCAGTTTGTTGATATGATGTATCACATTGATTGATTTGCATGTATTGAAGAATCCTTGCATTCCAGGGATCAACCCCACTTGATCATGGTGTATGAACTTTTTAATGTGGTGTTGGATTCTGTTTGCTAGTATTTTGTTGAGGATTTTTGCATGTATATTCATCAGTGATATTGGCCTGTAATTTTCTTTTTTTGTGACATCTTTGCCTGGTTTTGGTATCAGGGTGATGGTGGCCTCGTAGAATGAGTTTGGCAATTTTTTGGAAGAGCTTGAAAAGGATGGGTGTTAGCTCTTCTCTAAGTATTTGATAGAATTCACCTGTGAAACCATCTGGCCCTGGGCTTTTGTTTGTTGGGAGATTTTTAATCACAGTTTCAATTTCATTCCTTGTGATTGGTCTGTTCATATTTTCCATTTCTTCCTGGTTCAGTTCTGGAAGATTGCACTTTTCTAAGAATTTATCCATTTCTTCCAGGTTATCTAATTTATTGGCATATAGCTGCTTGTAGTAGTCTCTCATGATCTTTTGTATTTCTGTGGTGTCCGTTGTTACTTCTCCTTTTTCATTTCTAATTCTGTTCATTTGCATCTTCTCCCTTTTTTTCCTAATGCGTCTGGCTAGTCGTTTATTAATTTTGTTTATCTTCTCAAAGAACCAGCTTTTAGTTTCATTGATCTTTGCTATTGTTTCCTTCATTTCTTTTTTTGTGTGTTTCTGATCTGATCCATATGATTTATTTCATTCTGCTCATTTTGGGGTTTCTTTGTTCTTCTTTCTCTAACTGTTTTAGGTGTAAATTTAGGTAGTTTATTTGATATTTTTCTTGTTTCTTGAGGTAGGACTGTATTGCTATAAACTTCCCTCTTAGAACTGCTTTTGCTGTGTCTCATAGGTTTTGGGTTGTTGTGTTTTCATTGTCATTTGTTTCTAGATATTTTTTGATTTCCTCTTTGATTTCTTTAATGATTTCTTGGTTATTTAATAGTGTATTATTTAGCCTCCATGTGGTTGTATTTTTCACAGTTTTTTTTTTTTCCTGTAATTGATATCTAGTCTCATGGCGTTGTGGTCAGAGAAGATGCTTGATATAATTTCAATTTTCTTGAATTTACCGAGGCTTGATTTGTGACCCAAGATGTGATCTATCCTGGAAAATGTTCCGTGTGCACTTGAGAAGAAAGTATATTCTGTAATTTTTGGATGGAAAGTCCTATAAGTATCAATTAAGTTCAGATGATCTAATGTGTCAATTAAAGGTTGTGCGTCCTCATTCATTTTCTGTTTCGAGGATCTGTCCATTGATGTAAGTGGGGTGTTCAAGTCTCCTACTATTATTGTCTTCCTGTCGATGTCCCCTTTTATGGCTGTTAGCATTTGCCTTATGTATGGAGGTGCTCCTATGTTGGGGGTATAGATATTTACAATTGTTACATGTTCTTCTTGGATTGATCCATTTGTCATTATGTAGTGTCCTTCCTTGTCTCTGGTAATAGTCTTTACTTTCAAGTCTAATTTGTCTGATATGAGTATTACTACTCCAGCTTTCTTTGGACTTCCTTTTGCATGGAATATCTTTTTTCCATCCCTTTTCTTTCAATCTATATGTTTTCCTTGGTCTGAAGTGGGTTTCTTGTAGGCAGCATACAGAAGTGTCTTGTTTTTGTAACCATTCAACCAGTTTGTGTCTTTTGGTTGGAGCATTTAATCTATTTACATTTCAGGTGATTATTGACATGTGTGTTCCTATTACCATTTTCTTAATTGTTTTGGGTTTGTTTTTGTAGGTCTTTTCCTTCTCTTGTGTTTCCTACTTAGAAAAGTTCGTTAAGCAATTGTTGTAATGCTGGTTTGGTGGTGCTGAATTCTCTTAACTTTTGCTTGTCTGGAAAGCTTTTGATTTCTCCATCGAATCTGAATGAGATTCTTGCTGGGTAGAGTATTCTTGGCTGTAGGTTTCTCTCTTTCAGGACTTTCAGGATATCCTGCCATTCCCTTCTGGTCTGCAGAGTTTCTGCAGAAAGATCAGCTGTTATGCTTATGGGTTTTCCCTTCTATGTTATTTGTTGCTTTTCTCTTGCTGCTTTTAATATTTTTTCTTTGTGTTTAATTGTCGTTAGTTTGATTAATATGTGCCTTGGTGTATTTCTCCTTGGGTTTATTCTGTATGGGACTCTCTGATCTTCTTGGAGTTGATTAATTATTTCCTTTCCCATGTTGGGGACTTTTCCACTGTAACCTTTTCAAATATTTTCTCAGACCCTTTCTTTTTTTCTTTTTCTTCTGGGATGCCTATGATTCGAATGTTGGTGCACTTAATGTTGTCACAAAGCTCTCTGAGTCTGTCTTCCATTCCTTTTATTCTTTTTTTCTTTTTCCTGCTCTGTGGCAATTATTTCCCCCATTCTATCTTCCAACTCACTTATTCATTCTTCTGCCTCAGTTATTCTGCTGTTTATACCATCTGGAGTATTTTTAATTTTGGTTAATTTGTTGTCCATTACAGTTTGTTTGCTCTTTAGTTCTTCTGAGTCCTTATTAACTGTTTCTTGTATTTTCTCTATTTTGTTGTTGAGATTTTGGATCATCTTTACTATCATTATTCTGAATTCTTTTTCAGGCAATTTTCCTATTTCTTCTTCATTTATTTGGTCTTGTGGGTTTTTTTCCTGTTCCTTTGCCTGCATGTTGTTTCTTTGTTTTCTCCTTTTGTCTAATTTATAGGATTTGCAGTCTCCTTTCCCTTTGCTGCCTAGTAGTAATTCCTCTTGTTTCTGCCCTCTGCCCTCTGTGGTGGGGTTTGTCCAGTGTGTTGAGTGGACTTCCTGGTGGGGGGGTCTTGTGTCTGCTTTCTGGTGTGTGGCTCTGTGTCTTTTCTCTCTGATGAGCAGGGCCATGTCAGGTGGTGTGCTTTAGAGTATCTGTGAGGTTAATATGGCTTTAGGTAGTCTGTGTGCTGATGGGTGGGTTTGTGTTACTGTCTTGTTTGTAGTTTGGTGTAAGGTGTCCAGCACTGGCAGTTGCAGTCAGAGAAAACCGGGTCTTAGACTCTGATACAGGGCTCTGTATCAGAGTTTTGAGTTCTCCATGAGAGTTCTCTGCAGTTAATCTTCCCTGTGTGTGAGGACTCCCTAGTAATCTAGCATCCTGGATTCAGTGTTCCCTCCCCAGAGCCTGCTACTTGACTTCTGATGGAGTAGTCCAGACTTCAGAGGTTGCTTGTCCAGGAAATAAAGGGGTTTAAAGAAGACTGTCCAAGCCCCAGACTAATGGCAGAGTGTTGAGTCAAACAAATACTAAATCAAGGAAACACATCCATGTATAAAACACAAATACTGAATCCAATAGAACATAAGGCACTAGAAAGACCTGGCAGAAGAACCCCAATATGCAATCAGACAATCAAAGAGAAAACCAACAGAAATTCAAAACCAAAAACAAACCCCCCCCCCCAAACAAAAACCCAGGGAGATTTTGAAATCTAGGATCAAATATAATAAAGAGCAAGGGTACCACCAGACAGACTGAAGAGTCTCAGAATGAAATCAGATAATTATACTTAGAACTAAGATAAAGACAAAACCTAATAATAAAACTCAAAGCAGTGTGTCATCTGGAGAAAAAAGCAAGGAAACAGGGCAGACCAATAATATTGGTTATAAGTATATTAAGATAAAAGAAACTAAAAAAGGATAGAAGACAGGGCAACAGAAGAGTGTAGTGTGACTAGAAATATGAAAAGAAAAGAAAAAAATAGAATTGTATAAAAGATAGAGATGAAAAGAAGGTAGGAGAGATACAGTCAGCAGTACATAAAACTTAGCTAGGAATAGAAATATATAAAAAGTCCAAAAATAAAAATAGAATAAAAAATATGTTATAAAATGTGTAGATCCCTTAGAACTAAAATTGTAATTAATAAAAAAAAAAAAAAAAAAAGCGAGAACTGACCCCAGAATGGACCAGATCAATAGAATTAATAATAATATTTCTGTTTCCTTCAGGTCTTAGCTGTAAGTGTCCTTCTACCCTCCTTGGGCTTTTTGTGTTACTCTGCAACCAGCAGAACTTCCTTTATTGTTCATCTGTAAGTGCTGGTGTGTGGGGAGAGAGAGGGTGCAATAGTGGCTCCTTCCCCTGGGGGTGAGTGAGCAGTGGCACCCTGCTTGGGTCACAGCAGCTCAGGTGGCTCAGGTGTTGCCTGTTGCAGAGGGACACTGGAGGCTCAGGCTGAGAGAGCAACTCCAATCACGGCTCCTCCTCCCTGCTACAACTCCACCAGTGCACCCTTCCTGGGTCACGGCAGCTCAGTCGGCTGTAGCAGTGCCTGTTGCAGAGGCATGCCAGTGGCTCAGGTGTAAACAGAATGCCTCCAGAGCTGAGCCACTCTAGGCCAGTCCCGCCTGGGGGCCTTTGTTATCCCTGGGTGCATTAGCCAGGCCCGGAGGGGTCCTTCCTTTGTCTGTTGCAGTTGCCAAGAGAGAGGCTACACCCACAGCTCCTCCCCACTGCTTGTGAGTCAGCAGTAGTGAGCTGCCGCCATGGCCGTCCAGCTTTCCACAGTAGGTACTCTCCACTACGGATTTCTTCCCTCCTGTCCTCTTAGTCCATCTCCCCACTGCCAACAATGTTTCTCACTCTGAACCAGTTCTCCAGTTCCCATGTTCCAGCTCCCAGACCTCCTGTTCAGCTGTGAACCAATGTCCAAGTCTGAACATGCTGAGCTGTAGTGCGGACCCTCTGTGTGTTTTTCACTCTTTCCCGTCTGCCACAGCTCAGCCACTTCACCCTCTTTGAACAGTCCCAAATGCCTCCCTTCTGACCCAGGGAAATTCCCCATTGGAGAAGGGGTTTCCCCATCAGATAAGGGATATTTCCCCAAGTTTGGCAATCTCCCCTATGTTTCAGATCCCTCCACCCCAGGGTATGGGACCCATCCTTTTCCTTTCTTCTCCTCCTCTTTCTCCTCCTTTTTTTCTCCGCTCTGTCCTACCCAGTTATGTCAGGATCTTTGCAGTCCTTTCTGGTGTCCGAGGTCATTTGCTGGTGTTCAGCTGGTTCTCTGTGGGAATTATTGTGTCTTTTGACTTATTCCTGATGCATCTGTAGAGAGGGATGCATTCCATGTTCTTCTACTTCACCGTCATCTTTCTTCTCTCCAAAACAAAATTTTAAAAAGTATTTTTTCAGCATGGCAGTTTCAAAAATCATCAACTACATAGTAATAAATCTAACAAAAGATATGCAAGATCTCTACCCTGAAATTTTAAAACACTTTTGAAAGACACTGAAGAAGATACACATGTGAAAGGGAAGTACAAAGTTAATGGATTGAAAGACCCAAAGTTGTAAAGATGTCTATTCTCTCCAAAGTTGACCTATAGATTAAATTCATTCTAATAAAATGCCAAAAGTTTGTGTGACTATTCATACATGCACACATGGAACTTGGTAAGCTAATCATAAAGTTTATATGGAAATACAAAGGACCAAAAGTAATCAAGGCAATTTACTTATTGTGTTTAAAAATGCATTGCTTTTTAAAGTTCATATTTATTTTCATGTTACTTTTTATGTTTTTTCTGTTTCTGTGATTTTACTGGTTTTGTTATGTGTTATGTTATTATTAAAAAAATATTTATACAATGGGAATAGTGTAAGTACCTGAAAGATTAAAAGACTTCTATGAAATTATCTGGATAAATTACACACACTCACCTCCTTTTTGTTGTTGTTGTTGTTAGTAGGTCATGGGTGTAGCTCTTTGATAATGATCTCAAAGTTTTAAATTATATTTTTTTCTGTTGGGATTTTATGACTCTTCTGGGGACAATTATGTTAACATTTTTTCCCCAGAAAATTATCCATATGTCTAGATTTTTATATGTGCTTACATCCATATTTATACATTAAATTCTTAATTTGCCAAATGCACTCTTGAAAAGTTAAACTACATTAGTATCAATAGGGCACAGAAATACAAATTTGGCCAAACCCTAAAAACATTATACTCTGTAAACCTTTTCAATCTTTCACAAACTGATAGATTAAAAAAAACAGAACAAAAAAACAAAACCAAAAAAACCCATCTCCTCTTTATCTGTATTTTTTTAATTAACTAGTATTTTTGGATCTTTAGCATTTATTATGTGACCTATCTTTTCGCTTTATTTTTACCTCCCAAAGATCAATATATATTGGGTATATAAAATATTTGTCTGATATAAAAAATATTATTGTGATTCTTGAATTTTATTTCTGAGGTTTCTCTTTAATTAATTTTTTTTTAAATTTTGGGGATGTTTGTTTCCTCCTTAATTAGATAAATTTGTGATTATCTTTTAAAAAAATTTCTTTCAAGATGCAGGTTCTGGCTTAAAAGTTCCATTGTAGTGTTTCTTGTAGGAAACAGCTTTGTGCTGGTGCTTTGATAACCTTACAGGTATGTCTCCACAAAGGCCACATAAGCAAGGCTTGAATCCAGGTTGGTGGGAGATAGACAGAACATCTTGTGAGCCTACTAGAACATAAGAGCATAGGAGCCTTGTGAGCTGCTCCTCTAAGACCATTTCTCACTTGTTTCCTGGTCTACCAAGAGGCTGTCATGAAGTAGTTTCTTACTGCCACCTGGGTTCTAACAAGGGTCAAGCTCTCTGCCTTGCTTCCCTCAGGTTACAGCTGCAGGCTGTAGAACTGCCTAGCAAAGCATGGCTTTGGTTCCTCAGCAACAGAGACTCCTGCCATCCATTTACTCTCATCTGACCCCTTTGTTTCCATGTCACCTGTGCAAGGGCTAGGAAGCTGGCACCTGGGCCACCCTTGTTTTCACTGCTCATGTAAGAAACAAACAGTCTGAACCTAAAAAGGGCTTGTTTCTTTATCAGATAAATCCATCAAGCCTTGCCTTGTGTATGACATATTTTATTCTTTTTAAAAGTATATATTTTAAGCTTTTGTTCTTATTTACTTCTTTGTTTCTTTAAACGTTTTGAATTATATTTAAGGTTGAATTTTATTAGTCTCCCTCATCTCATAAGGAAGTTCTTAGCTGTATAAGTGTTTTAAGAAATTTCTTCTGACCACAGTTTTAGCATATCTTGTAAAATTTAATGTTTTATTTTCTTTATAATTGTTTTCTAGGTTTTGATCTCTTCCTCGACTCAACTGTTTACCTACCTGTCAAAAACTGTCTAAATGCTTTTTACTCATTTTTTTGTGATTGCTTTCTAGTTATCTCACTAGATCAGAGGATGTAATTTGTATAGTTTAGATTTCCTTCATTTGATTTCATTGTGATTTTTCTTTGTGATCTATATGGATAGACCTTGTCAGTGTTTCATGGATGCTGGAAACACACTCATTAGTGTCTTCAGAATTTCTGTTTTCTCACTTGTTTGTGTCTATCTGACAGTTATGGCCTCCCCAACTCTCTTTCTATTGTGTTTAAATCAATCTCCCCTGCATTTCTTGTCCCTGAAGAGTTATGAGAGTGGCTTTATTGCTGAGCGTAACTTTTGTCATGATTCTTTGTCTTGTTTAACAACTTCTGCCTTGAGTCCAAGCTTATCACATTTTAATATCACAAACCCTACTTCTTCTTTCTTGGGATTTTTCTATTATGTGTTCCTGGATCCTTTTGTTTATAGACTTTGGTAGACCTGCCAATAAGAAATAACATACTGTTGGGTATCGATTTTTTTCCTCTGTGGCATTAACTGAATTCACTTTACTTACATAGAAACATACATGCGTAATTTTATACATAGGAACAAGCTTTGTGAACAACTGTGATTTCTTAGTTCCCTCCCCCCATCTCTTTAGTCTGGTTCTTCCCTTCCCCTAATTTTTCCTTTCCATCCAGATCTGGTCCTTCTCCCCCCGCAGAAAACCCATGATGACAATGCAGTACTGTTTATCTTCTAGATCTCCCCCGAACTGCACACGCACATCATCCCTGTCTACCTCTGTGTCTATGACTGTGTCTGCAATTGCACCCATGGCCCCTGCATGCCCACCACCATGTTCACGTCTGCCTTGGCTCCTGCATTTGTGTGCTGATGTCTCTGAATCCCATGTCCTTTCAGTTTTCGTCCTTTAATTTCTTAAGTTCTTAGGGAATTTAAACATTTTTAAGAAATTAAAGAAAAAATCTTATCCACTTAAAAAAATTGGTTTCCATTGGACGATTGCTCTAAATCAGTTGTCCCTAACCTTTTTGACCCCAGGGACTGGTTTCGTGGAAGTCAATTTTTCCACAGACTGGGGGAGTTGGGTGCGGGGGGAATGGTTCAGGTGGTAATGTGAGCCATGGGGAGTAGTGGGGAGGGAAAGATGAAGCTTCACTCACTTGCCCGCCACTCAACTCCTGCTGTGCCATCTGGTTCCTAACAGGCCAGGGACCGGTACCGGTGCACAGCCCGGGGTTTTGGGACCCCTGCTCTAAATGACCTTTTCTACTATTATGGAAAGTAGAAGCTCTACTTTAGAACTTGGCTTCATTTTTTAAGTAATTTTTGTAAAATTGTTATCTTTATGAAAACAAGCATTTTATCCTTTCCTCTTGTTCATTTCTTATTTTGAATCTTCAGTAATGTTATATAGTTTTGGGTTTTTTTTTTTAATATATAGGCCTTGTGGCATTCTTGTTAAATGTGTTGTTAAACATTTTAAAGATTTTGTTGTGAATGTAATACGTATACACACACACATATATATTAAATATATATACATATACACACACACACACACAAACATACATTTCTTTTTCTAGTTGCTTATTTAGGAAAAAAGCATTGATTTTCATTTATGTCCAGCTAGTTCACTAAATTCAAGATTTTTACCTTCAGTGTCTTGGCTTGTCTAGGGTGCTCTCATATCATCACAAAGAGAAACAGTTTTCCCTCTTCTATTCCAATGTCTGTAAAAGCTACAAAAGTCTTGTTATGTTCATCAAAACTGATCAGACAATGTTGAAAACTAATGGGTCAGTGGGCTTACAGTCAGTTGTTAGGTGGTTTCATTATTTAGGACATTACCTAATCTTGGCATTTCGTATATGTCATTGTCATGTTTTCTTCCATTCTCAGTGTTAATGTTTTGGTTACAATTTTTACATCTGTGTTCATAATTACTTTCTGTACCACCATTGTATTTCAGAATTGGAGTTATGCTGACCATATATAGTAAATCAGAAGCCTTGTTTCCCTGCCCATGTCTTGTCTGTGGAAGTACCCAGAAAGGTAAGCCTAACACAGGCACGGGTCCGCAGGATTCCATTGATTACCTTGCCTCCCTCTTCCTTTATTCAAGGTAAGCCTCCTATATCATTCTTAACCTTGCACACTTTTACTAACTTGTTTTTTAATCGGGCTAATGTGAACTTAGTCTCTCCCATCTGACTTTATAATTTATTTATATTTTTATAGATGAGATTTTCCTATTTTACAGTATTTATGTAACATATATTTGGTTTTAATATCTCATCTGATTTTAAGCTTCTTTTTTTCCCATCTTTTGCTATTTAGCCTATCTTTGCAATTTTAGGATTGTTTTATGTGTGAATATGTGTTCGTGTGGGTCCATCTGTTCGTGATGTGGAAGTCATAGATTCTGTTTTTGGGTTTTGTAGTGGTTCTTTTTATAATTCTTGATATCACACTTAGCCCTCTGTTTCTGAATTTAGAACTCTTACAGAGCATCTGTTGCCTCTGTTATGACTAAGAGAAAATTACCACTCTCCCACTTCCTCTCTCTTCCTTCCACCTCCAGACTTTTCTTGGTTTTCTTCTTATTTTTAGTCCTTCTGGTGGTTCCCCTCACAGCTCCAAGTAAAACTCAGAGTTTCCTTTTCTTGGCTTATCTACTTGGTGCTGCAACAGATGAAGAAATGGCAGCCCTTACATTGTCTCCTTCCTGCTTTGATTCTTGTTGATTTTAGAGTGAATTTTACTTTTTTTGAGGTTCATAAAATGTACCTTTGGGAACCAAATTGCCCTCAGAAATTTGTCTCATTTTCTATTTAAATGTTTTCCTCTTTGCTTTCACTCTTTTTACTGGTTCTTCTTTCATTATTTGGATATCCACATTCAAGATTTTTCTTAAAAAAAAAAAAACAAGCCATGGTAATATATTCCTGAATTATTTCCTATGTGAGCTGTTCCACTTCATGACAACTACTTAACTCACAGCTTCCTGCGTGTGATGTTCTAGATCCTAGTTTCTTTCCTGCAGCAACTCTAACATGCAAGATGCTTTTGTTGTTTTCTGGGGAAGATCCAAGGCAGACAGTTGTTTTGTCCCTGCCCTTGTCAGTTGTCTTTTTGTAATAGTATTTAAAAACTTAACTAGTCTCTGCATCTTTGTAGATAACTTTGTGCCAGTTTGGGGAGTCATGGTTTGCCCTTTAGGTTTGCAGACTGTTCTTTCTCTTCTCAGGTTCAGGAAAATCCTTTCCTATTATATCTCTGAACGCACTACCTCTTTCCTCTGAAGGGGTCCTTGTGCGTGGATAACCATGATCTTGTATTAGATGTACCTGCTCTCCACCAATGTTATCTCCCTTTCAACTGAATTCATTGGCCTGCCTTTTTCCTTCTGCATTCACAGAGAAGGTCTCCAACCTTTCCTGTTCATAAATAACCTGGCTCTATAGCAAATTGGTTCTACTCATTACTATTCCATTTATCGAGTTTACATTCAGGATGCTTTGAAACAAAATTTTGATCTAAGCTCCTCCTTTTTGTCTGGGAAAATCTTTACTTGTGCAATTTCATGTTAGATTTCTTCCATCTTTCTTCCCTTTTTTTCCTTTTGAAAATCATTTAACCTTTATTTATTTTTTGGCTAATATATTTATTTTATTTTAATTAAACTGTAGTTGATTTACAGTGTTGTGTTAGTTTTAGGTGTACAGCAAAGTGATACACACACACACACACACACACACACACACATTTGTCTTTCTATGCCTGGCTTACTCCACTTAGTATGATAATCTCTGGGTCCATCCATGTTGCTGCAAATGGCATTATTTCATTCTTTTTTATGGCTGAGTAATATTCCATTGTATATATGTACCATGTCTTCTTTATCCATTCATCTGTTGATGACCACTTAGGTTGCTTCCATGTCTTGGCAGTTGTAAATAGTGCTGCTGTGAACACTGGGGTTCATGTATCGTTTTGAATTAGAGTTTTTGTCTTTTCCAGATATATGCCCAGGAGTAGGGTTGCAGGATCATATTGTAACTCTATTTTTGTTTTTTTTAAAGGAACCTCCATACTGCTCTCCAGAGTGGCTGCACCATTTATTTATTTTATTATGTTTTATTATATTCGTGTAAATACCAAATTATTTTTTCCATATTGCTTGTGCTTAAAGTGTGGAGTCTGTCTTGATCATCCTTCTGACCTGACGCAGTGCAGGCAGATATTCTTCAACACCTTCCCTCTAGGGTTTCGTGAGGTTGTACTGGGCCCTCTGGGTTTTCTGCTGCCAGAGGGGACAGTGTGCGTGGCCGGGGCTGTGCTGGCTTTCCTGCAGCTTCCTTGAGTGTTGTGCATCCAGCTTCCTTGAGTGTTGTGCATCCAGCTTCCTTCAGCCTGTCAGGGGCAGAATTCCCTTCAGTGCCTCTCTTGTGGTCTGGAGTTCTCGGGCTTCTGATAGCTCTTTATCCTCAGTGCTGGCTGTCATTGGTGACAGAGAGGCTGCCGAGTTGTATTTCTTTTTTTTTTTTTTTTAGAACTTTTATTGAGATACAGTAAACATACAATAAACTGCATATATTTAGAGCTTACAATTTGGTATCCCAATCTCCCAATTCATTCCCCCCCAACCCTCCCCGCTTTCCCCACTTGGTGTCCATATGTATTTCTACTCAGTTCTCCTAGTTCTGCAGCATGCTCTCAGATCCACGCAGGCCAGAAGGCTGAAAAGACATATGGAAGCAGGGTTGGGGCCCCTGAGGGAAGTCCACAAGGAGTGGAGGGGTTTTACTTGGTCCTCTTCTAGTTCTCTTCTCCCATTTCCCACTGACTTAGGTGGTTTTCCTATATATTTTCTCTTTGACTAATTGCTACTTGATTTTTGGAGATAATTATCTCTGCTTTTGTGACCTTTCTGTTTGTACCCCTCTGCTCTCAGGGAAAATGGCAATGATTGGGGGAAGTTTTCCCTGAGAGGGGACATTTTCTAGTGATTTCTCAGTCCTGCAGAAACCACACTTTCTTGGCCTTTCTCAACTTGTATTATTCATGACTCCTACCTCCACCCCTGCACCCATAATTATGCATCTAACCTTTCCTCTCCAGTGTTTCCTTCAGATGCAGGATGGAGACTGTGGTAAGATATTAAGTGAATCTGAGGGATTCCTGGAAGTTTGCACCTCTCTCTGTGATAGGACAGCACCTCTTTCCTTTGTTACACTTTGTTACACTCGTTTGGATTGGCTTTTATTTTTTCTCATTCGGCATTCAACATTTTAGGTTTCCTGGGATGTAGGTTTTGATTTCTCTCTTCACGCTGTCATCTTAGACGAGAAGTCCCCGAATTTGGCTTTCAGACTGTCATAAGGATGATAAGTTTCAGCAGAAAACACAACTGTAGGCCACCATGCATCACACATCTGTCAGAAGCCCACACGATTTTGGAAAGAATGTTAAATAGATTGATTACTCACACATTGATTCTCTTATCTGAACCTTATTGTTGTTAGATTGTCAAAAAAAGAACTTAAAATGCTTAAATGATATATTCTAAGAGGAAATTAATAACATTGGTGGACTCTTTGGATGAGTGAACCATGGCTCTGGAAACCATGCTGTGGGAGACAAAAAAGTCACCAGCCCAAACGTCCGTAGGTGAATCTACAGTTGTAAAGTGGCAGATGTCAGGCAAAGGTGATGAGGGGAGGAGCTGCAATGAATTGTAATGCACATGGTGCCCCTAAAAGCATTCAAAATGAGATCACTTATAATCACTGGTGTGGGTCAAAGTTGGAAGGAGTACTCTTCATGTCCTAGGTTAGAGAAGGTGCATTGGCTTCCACAGTCCTTTGGTTGGTGGTTTTGATAACACAGCTAATGAAATCTTGTGTGACCAGCTAGATTATGGTATCACATACAATGCACACATATTGAATATAATCTATTATATTATACATGTAATGTTATACCTATACACATAACATAAATTTACCCATTCTTTCCCATAAATTATTGTTTTAGGCTTTGCATCTATTAATTGATTTATAATCAATAGCCAGTTTTCCAGCTGCTCCTGTGAAAGGTTATTGTTTTCCCCCTTAAAAATACTATCAGGGATAATTCAAGGTTTTGGAATTGATACACAGAGAAGCTTCTGACTTGAGCTGCTCTTCTGTGGCTGCTCATATTGTCAAGGTGATTTCCTGTCTGCAGAGATTCCCATATAGACATTCCCAAAGACTTTATTAACAGATGTGTGAATAAATTTTAAAAGACAAAAGTGAAAAATAGGGCTGGAAGGAAAGAGAAGAGAGGATATTCTTCAGAGCAGGTTGTTAAATCTGGAAATCATTGAATTACCATATTCTTTTATTTTTCTTCTTCAAGCAAAATATGACCCAAGAGCCATGGCTTATTAGGTGTCTACAGTGGGCCCTGGTTCTTCATACTAATCATTTTATTCAGTACTGAGCCCAAGCACAAATGTGGTGCTGTGATTCCCATTGCACAATGGACCATGGAGGCAAGTTCGTTCTTTTGTTCACTCTGAGCCAATGACTGGATCTTGTTCAGTGATGTATCTCCAATACCAAGCGGGGTCTAACACTCATTTGATCCTTCACTCACTCTTAGTTGGTGAAAAATATAGCTGGTAGGTATAGTTACTGAACCAAACTTGGGTCCATTCACCTGAGAAGCAGCAAAGCCAATCTACTCGTACCAGGTTGTAGCAAAGGAAAGTATAGCATTTATTGCAGGGCACCAACCAAGAACAGGCAACTTGTGCTCAAAAGACCCGAACTCCCTGATGGCTTTCAGGGAAGGGTCTTTAAAGGCATCATTAGGGTTCACGACCAGCTTGTAAATTTCTTCTGATTGGTTGGTGGTGAAGTAACAGGGTAATGTTTCGGAACTTTAATTATCAACCTTCTGGTTCCAACCAGTCTGGGGTCTATGTGCTTGTGGTCTGCATGTAATCAGCTTCTTCCTCTTGGGTTGGGGGTCTTAGTCTCTTCAGAACATATGGATTTAGTTTCAACTCAAAGATATGGGTCCGATTGTTGTGTATATCCCTTGAGGAGGAACTAAGACTCTGTTTTATCACTGAACTACTGTTTGAGTTATCATCACTTTCTTGCTTGACTGTTTTTCCATTGTTTCTGTATTCCTTTACTTCTGTGTTAATTTCTTGTGTCTGCTCTTTGGAACTCAGGGAAGGCCTGGGAGACTCAAGCTTTCTACAAATAAGAAACAGGGGACAGGGAGGGACTTTTGCACCTAGGAAGGTCCCGTTTGCTTTCAGTCTCCCTTTTTCTTTGATATTCCTCAATCCTGAGGGCAACAGCGGGCAGGACAAGGAAGAGAAGGAAGTTTTGGATAAAGAGGTTGATTATAAACTTGGCAGGGGAACTCAGTTTTAGGAGGACTAGTTTCAGAAGCAGAGCCAAGATTGAAATCCAAGACAGTAAAACTCCAGACACAGTGATCTTGTGATGGTTTCTAGCTGTTTTTCATGAGCTCTTCCCTGGATGGCTCCAGACACCTTCCTTTAGGCCCCAACCTTTGATAATGACATTTAATAGTATAAATAATGGGTCTGAGCCTCTGCTTCCAAGCAAGTTACAAGGTTATTTCTTGAAAATATTTGTAGATGAGGTTTTTTTTTTTTTCTTTAATAAACTATATTTACATATAAGGCCTATTCACAAAGGATTTAATGCCTGAATATATTCTATTTTCAAACTCTGAAAAGAACAGTTGTCATGTTGTTTGCAAATATCCACTTCTACTGTAGAAGACAAATGACCAGTGAGATGGATGGACTTTGCATGTCTAAGTCTAAATGGGTGAGTTAGAAGCTGTGAGGCACATCAGACACAGCAAGAGTGGAGCATATATGAGTGTGAATGTAGATGGAAAGGGGTGGCAGGACCACAGAAACAGTTTATATTCATGACGTGCTAAATATATAAAGTCCATGTGGCACTGAATATTTATGAGGCTTTAAACTAGCCACACATTGGTGACACATATTCTGTTCCCAGGTGTCCTTGTCAAGGAAGGCAAATAAAATCCAGAGCTGCTTCTTGGATGAAATGCAGCTGCAGCCATGGCCAGGAATTCTTGTCCCTACATCTCACCAATGGAGCAAAGGTGTGTTGGTTCCAGTTGTCTTTCATCTGTTGGGCCCCCTGGCTCAAACCTTAACTCTGGTCCTTGTAACCACACTGCCCCTTTTCTCTCTCCTCACATTTCACTACATTTCGCATTGATTGGATAACCATGTAATCTGGTCTGTGAGTCTTTTGTTCTGTGACCTCCAGAAGAGGCTACCAGATGATGTACTTAGAGGCTACAAAGGCATCCGTCCAGATAATTTCTTACAAGTAAACCAGGCATTTTCTCTATGCTTTTTCAACATGTTGAATGAAACAATTCTTTTTCCACTGAGCATAAATGAATCAATGACTGTTGACTTATCTCTCTCTCTCTCTCTCTCTGCAAGCAGACATTACATCTTTAGTTCCAAAACTATTTACGGAGTTTGTCATATGTACAAGAGGCTGTGCTGGATTCTGGAAATGATTTCCCAGAGCTTATGGGCAGATGGTGGAGAAAAATAACACTTTCCCATCATGCTTGAGAGAAGCTGCACACTCCCTCTGTGATAATCCTGCTCTGCCCCCCTCGGACTCCAGCTCCTCCTGCTCTGAATGTCCCTCCCTGCTCCCACCCACAGCAGCCTCCTCCTTCCTGCTGCTCCTCCATGCTGCTTTCTGCCTCAGGACCCTGCATGGATGTTTCCTCTCCCTGTGTCTCCTCTGTCTAGGATCTTCTCATGTCCTACACCTTGATCCTTCAGCTGTGTGGTCAAGTGCATCCCCTTGAGAAGTCACTTTCTGACTATTGTAGTTAAGATAATCCCAGTTGTTTCCTTTGTCCCTCCCTCCCTCCCTCTTTCTTTCTTTCTCTCTTTTTTTTTCTTTCTTTCCTCTCCATTTGCTTGCTTTTCTTTTTCCATAGAAATGTTATTGTCTGAAACAGTGATTCTTCATGTGTTTTCCTGTTTCTGTCTGCTTCTCCACTGTAATGTTTCCACAGGCACATCGTCTTGGTTACTGTGTCCTCTCCATATCAGAATGATTGCTTTAAGGGGGACACTTGATATCTACTTGATAAATGAATAAAGGGATGAATAAATAAAGCTGTCATTTATAAAAGCATTTGGCTACAATTCCAGAAAATGCATTCCCAGGGACTGAAACAAATTTGGGCTCATTTCTCCATGTAATACAAGTTCAAAGATAGGTTTTTGCCACATGAAGTCAGTTCAGTGGTTGATTGATGAAATTTCTGATATCTCTGCACTTCGTTCAGCTTTTCTCTCTTTGAATTCAGCTGCGCCATTCTCCCTGGAGTCTCTCAAGCAGTTGCAGGATTTAGATGAAATATATTTGAATATTAGAAGATATAACTGACGGAATGGAAAGAATTTTCTCCGGTCCTTTGATATGTTGAAATAGCATAACTTATGGTATGCAATTAGAAAATATCTTATCTTTTAACATTTATTTTCTGGAAGTAGTTTGTATAATGCCTTTGATGAAAACTTGATCAGGATCATAAATTTGCTCTTTCTTGGGTACCACAAAAGCCTCTGATAAATAATTAAAGTTGTCAGTAACATGTAACTACAATATCAATGCCTGCTGCTGACTAGACCTTCTAAATTCTGCTAAAGAGGCTGAGTTCCTTCTCTCTTCTTCTCCTTGAAGATGGGGAAGACTAAAGGGTACAGGGAAATTTTTACTTGATTGGTCCTGTTTTGATCTGGGCTCAAACTCTCTGTGTTTGCAGATATTTTAAACTAACTTCATCTCTAATGAGTGTCTTTAATAGTTCCTCAAAGTGGCCTGTTTATGCATAACAAAGCATCCCAGGAGATAAGGGATTAGAATAACCACAGTTTTATTATATCTCATGATTTGTGGGCCAGGAATTTGAGCAGTACTCAGCTTGGAGATTCTTCAGTTCATGTGGCCTGGACAGGGGTCAGTTTTTCTTTGACACTGCACTGGTGCTCAGTCTCTGGTGACCTGTCACCTGTGGCTCCTTTGTTTGAGAGCTGCCCACTCCTGTGGCTCACCCTGTACCTCCTACCCCCTCCCCAGTCCCCAGCCATCTGTAGTCTCTCTCTGCTGGGACCTGCCTTCCCTCCCAGCTGGCCCTCATGTGCAGACCCTAAGAGGGCCCCAGCTGGCTCTCTTCTGCCTGTACAGAACATCTGGTCCAGAGGAAACACTCAGGTTCCTTTTGTCCTGATGACTTCCCAGGTGTAACCACTTCCACATGGCTGATGAGTCAGCACTCTCTAGATTATCTCTGACTCTGGGTTCCCTGGGCTGCAGTCAGACCCCCACTGCAAGAGATCATTAGGTTAGAGGGAGGGGCAAGCTCATACTGAGAAAGATATAGCCTTGTTTTATAGTGATGGTTTGGTTAATGCAGGGACATTTGGCTACATACATACATCATGTTCTCAATAACCTCCTTAGCTAGCCCTTAGCACACACAATGGGTGGCGCACTATGCAGAGTCCATAAATAAATGATACAGTGTAAGTTTAAGATTTAGCCTTTGGAGCAAGATATGCCTAGATCTGATGATCATGCCTAGCTTTGTGATCCTGGATCCTGCAATTTATTTCATCTTTCTCAGCCTCATTTTCCTCCTTTGTGAAACTGGAGCAATAATGTATGCATCATAAAGATTAAATAACACAGACATGCAAAGTATTAGAGTGCTTGATGCCTTCTTTTAAAGGGGGCAATAATAGTAATTGGTAACAATATTTGATTAAATTTTCACACATGGTCAATTAGAAACTGCTTTTAAAATCTCTCTCTGAAAATTATCGTTTCAAATGCTGTGATACATCATCTCATCATATTTCATGTGAAATCTCATTGTCAGTTTTATCACTTTACAGAATTAATTGAGTGTTTTGTGATGAGTTGTCCAATCTGTCCATCAAACTCATTTAATTTATATTTTAACTTTATCATTTTGCTAGTGAAGAGTTTGGGTAGAAACTGACTTTATGGGAAATGATGTAGTTTCTGAATACTAAAAGATCACTTTAGCAAAATATAGTTCAAACTGCTCAATTTTCCAAACGTCATGGCAGAAAAAAATCATGATTATGCAATATCAGTGGGACTCGTCATTTGTTCACAAAATACAAGGAAGCAATCAAGACCCGTGCAATTAAAACAGCAGTGATTTTGCCTCCAGTAGTTTTGAGTCCATCCAAGAGAATATGCTAGATTCAAAAAATGTGAAATGGCCTTGTAGCGTGGATATAACTTCCCCAAATCACAGTGTAAAAGGTAGCTGGTGTGGACCTCAGTCCTTCCCTGCAAGGGCAGTTTGAGTTGCAAAAGATCTGTAAGGTCAAATTATGAGTCCTTTATTCATTAATTATTTTTTTATTCACTTGTTTGTCCATTCATTCAGCCAAAAGCGATTGACACCAGCATGACCTAGTGGAAAAGACTTGGCTCTGAAGTGGACAAGCCTGAACTTTCATCCCAGCTCTTCCATACATTAGCTGTGAAACCATAACAGGGCATAATTTCCATTCTGAACCTCAGTTTCTTTTTCTGTAGTTTGGGGCACTAATTACCTCTGGTGTTGCTAAGAAGATTGCATGATATTAATGGTTCCCATCTGAAGTAATACCACCTCTTATGCAAAATATGGAAATTTACTGGGCATTTAGGGATTGAGGATTGAGATTCTATAGAGGCCGCGACATCTAGAAATCTTCAAAATTTAGATTATGCCTTTCTGTACCTCAGAAAACCATGCTGTGTCCCAAATTACTCTTGAATGTTCCAGTGAAATGATGGAGCTGAAAAACCTGAGTTTAGACTCTAGCACCATTTTGTGTATAATAAATGCAATGTTTTGGCACTATTGTGATATGCATCGAACTTTCTAGAAATGGATCTACCATATAAATTAAGGGACGGTTACACATTGCTTTATTTGGTACTCTACTAAGAATTGTTCATTATTTTGGAAACATGCTGCCATCAAGAATTTTCTCCTCAGACTTCGCTGGTGGCACAGTGGTTAAGAATCCGCCTGTCAATGTAGGGGACATGGGTTTGATCCCTGGTCCAGGAAGATCCCACATGCTGTGGAGCAACTAAGCCCATGCGCCACAATTACTGAGCCTGCACTCTAGAGCCCGTGCTTCTCAACAAGAGAAGCCACTGCACTGAAAGCCTGCACACCACAACAAAGAGTAGCCTCTGCTCACTGCAACTAGAGAAAGCCCGCGCAGCAACAAAGACCCAATGCAGCCAATAAATTAATTAATTAATTAGAAAAAGAGAGTAGGGTACTGGCATAAGGATAGACAAATAAGTCAATGGAACCCAATTGAGATTCCAGGGGAAAAAAAATAAAGAATTTTCTCCTGGTTAAGTCATCAATAATACACACTTTATCAGTCTGCATTTGTAGCTATCAAATTTACAGTGATATAGATATAAATATATAGAGAGAGGCAACTTTAGCCCTTACTTAAAAAATGTTAAAGTGCCAAATAATATTCAGTAAGATATTTAATATTGATTTTATCCCAATATTTACTCTACCAAAACAGAGTAAAACCAACATTAGATAAACATTTTCCCTTAAAATACACTAATAGAATTGTCAGAGATATATCACACTTTCAAGATGTAAACAAATGATTTGAAAAATGTAATAATGAAACTGAAATATTGCATTTTTTTTGGTCGGAAAGAAAAAGATTTTATTGCTTCTTAGATAAAACCACAAATTAACTTAAAATATGGCAAACTACACAATTTTAGGTAAAAATTATTTTATTAATATTTTATTATCAGTATAATAGCAGCATACAAAGGTGGAAATAAATCCAAAAAAAGTAATTTTCCACCAAGCAATTATCATGTTTGAGAAGCACGGTGATGTGGGAGAGATGTAAAATACAAGTTTTAGAGGAAAAGTTATTTTCAAATTGCTGACAATGGATATAAAAAAATTTCAATACCTGAAACTCTTAAAATGTATAGAAAGAGTCCACTTCTCTGTGCCATTGCTTCCACTGCAGGTGGGGCAGCAGCTGTGGTGAATCAAGTGGGGACCACGGGAGGACTTTTAAAAGCTGCACCAGGTGACCTAGTGCTTATTCGCCTTCTGCTCAACAATGCTTCAGTGCCAAGGATTGCATTGAAAGGTCACTCGTCATTGCTCCTAATGACATGAAATGTGCTCCTGTGAACGTTAAATTATTTCATGAACTGTGCAGCAACACTGAAGATGTGTTTGGACGTCTCCTCTATACAACAAAGGAAGCAGCTCTCCAGAAGAGGTGGTGATGGTGGTGGTGGTGATGAAGATTCTGTTCACTTTTTGATGTTACTGAGTAACTTTTAATTATTGAAAAATTATACTTTGAAACTGTAATATTGAGGAAAATTAACATATGTTTTAGACTTATTTAAACACATTAAATGGGTTCTTCCTAAACTGGAAGGGAATTAGATCAATTTTTTATTAAAGTGAAGGGGATTATCACTGCATTTATCTCACTCACTGAGAATGTCATGTAGATACACTTAAGGTTCTAATTTGGAAACATTTGCTCATAATTAGATACTATTTAAGGTGTGTAAAGAATTGATTTAAAGATCTTTATCAACTTACTATACCAGACCAAGTTACTAATCCACTTAAAGTGGCCAAAGACTATGTTAAACATTGGCAGGAAGTTAAATAAGTTAAAAACAATGCCTTTGAGACAGAAATATCTTTTAATTGATACAGTTAGAAAAGATTTTGTATTTAAGATTTTCCTACCCACTCATTTGGAAAGAAACTAAATTACTTATTTAGCCCAGTTTCCAACTCTGTGTTTAACTAAAGATGGTTTCAGTGCAGTAGGGTGGTTACTAAAAAAAGCAGTGGAACCAATTGCAAGATCTAAAGGAAGGAGAGTTGAGATTCCTTTTAACAGTTGGAGAACCAAATGTCAAGTTACTGAAAGCACAGGAAACATAGTGGATTTCATCAGTGCAGCTTGCTTTAAAGATATTTTGTGTCATTTATATCATACATGTAATAAACATACACACACTTTTGGGGGTTTGGGGTGGGAAGACGGGAGATTGGGATTGCCATATATACATTACTAATAAGAAAAAATATCAAATTGTACACTTTAAATATATGCAGTTCATTGCATGTCAATTATATCTCAAAGTTCTTAAAAAAATAATAAACATACATGCACTATTGTGTAGCATGATGATAGGAAACCCATATTGTGAAAAGCGTGCATGGGGGCAATTTAGGGGTTGCCTCCCAGGTCCATCACATAATCTCTTTATGTCCTGCTGGCCAATTATTTCTTCTTTTATTTCCTAAGACCAGTTGAGGGATATGATCCTCAACATGTGGTCCAACATGGGGAAAGTTGGAGGGAGTTTTCCTGGGATAAGCTATGATAACACATAGCTTATTAGGGTCTTATTTTGAATCTACATTTGTAAATAAGGCTAAGCTCATGCGTATGAATTTCATGCCTCATCATTTTTTCCCCCATTTCATCAATCTGTAATTTGCCTTGAATTATTCCCCCACTTTAATTAAAAGTATTTATCTTTCTTTTATTATATAAATCCACCCTGTAATAATTTCTCCTAACATTAGGCTTTATTTTAATCTCTGTCTTTCCCTTTGCATTTTCGTCATCCCATGCCTCTTGTTAGAATGGCCTCTGAGTGTCTTTCTTCTCTTAAATCCAAATTTATTCATTATAAATAAGTGGAAGCATTTGTCTACTTTATTAGGATAGCTGTTTCTGAACATTTGCTTATTGAATGCATGCTGTATAATTAAAACTTAGTTTCCATTTACATCTCTGTCATATCTAATCTCAAATAGATCACATGAATTTGACATGTTATTGGTTAAACACTGAAAATTTATACAGTTCAATGAAATACCATTACGGCATTATATTAGAATTTATGTGTAGAGTTAGAGAGTCCCAAGACAACACTCAGATTCAATAATTCACTAGCAGGACACACAGACTCGCTGAAAGCTATTCTACTCATTCTTACAGTTTATTACATAACGTACAGATTGATAGTAGCTAACGAAAGAGACCTGTGGGGCAGGGTCCAGGAGAGTTCTACCTGTGCAACTCCCAATTGTCCTCTCCCAGTGCAGTCATAGACAGCCCTAACTTCCCTCTTCAATGGTGTCTGACTAGACACATGCAGTTTAACAACAAGGAAAGCTCACATAAGCTTTGAGGTTCAGAGGTTTTTTTAAGACTTGTTCATATAGTCATGGTTGACTGCCTGCATGGCTCTCCCACCATAAATCATTTTGTTAACATCTGGTATGGCTCCAAGCCCCTAGGTAAATAAAGACACTCTTATCAGGCAGGACTTTCCAAGGGCTTATAGATTACCTCCCAGGAGCTGAAGGCAAAGAACAAAACTTTTTCAGGCAAGATAATTCTTTACAACACAGTATGATACATTGTGGTTTCATTTCAGGATAGCAGAAGAAAGAAACATCACAATATAGTAGCTATTTATAAAAAGAAGTTCTGTTGTAACGGAACTGAGGACCATGAGAAGCAGGGACACAGTTGGCTGAGTGTTGGTAGAGAGGTCCTGATGAGTGGCCATCTCTCTCATGGTTATCATTAAATCATGCAAGTCCTCACTCTCAAGATAATTATATCTCTCCCACTTTATCTCAGTCTTTCTCAAAGTGAAGAAAGTAAGATGAGATGATCAGCCTTATGTGGTAATGGAGTTCACACCATGAAATCATCACACTTGTCAAGGAGGTTCAAGAGTCTGGTGAAACTTTGGATACTTACTGAGTGATATGTGTGTGCCCGATAAGCTCACAGTTTCATTTTTTTTCTCAGCCTGAAGGAATAAAAACAGATGAATTCATTTAAATCACTGTGTCAAAGCCTTCCCTTTGTGGAGTCATAAGCAAATGTTTTCTGTGGAGATATCCTAAGTTTCTGGGTGACAGCAGGAAAACAATTAAGAGTATTAGTGATAACCACTTAGACTAATTAGAATTAACTGAATTCTATGAACTCCTCCCCCAGGTCTAGTGAATCTGTAGCAACTTGTTTCTACTAATCAAGAAAATGTGAAATTATTCTAACTCTATTAAATCCCAGCAAGAATGCAGTTTTTAATTCCTCCTAAGGGATTATAAAAATGTAGTATTTTGGGCAGCAGAAATCTAGCAACAAGATGGTGTCCAGGGGTGCAAGTCTTAGATAATGTTGGTACCACTTATATCAGCTGATGACATTTGAATGAGAATCATGTTCCAATCACACATGAATCCCAACTGGATCTTTCCTCCTCAATCCTGATTTGAATTTTCCCTAAATATGAGTCTAAAAACAAAACAATGAGAAAGCAACATCAGTTTTGTTTGCTAATATCTTGTCTTTCACGCTAAGAATATTGTATATTCTTTGTGAAATAAACTATGGTATACCTTGTGATGGAATATTATGCAGTAACTAAAAAGGATAAGGTGAGGCAAAACTATGAACACAAGAAAAAGATCAGTGGTTTCCAAGGGTTAGGAGGGAGGGAGGGTAAATAGGTACAGCACAGAGGATTTTTTTAGGAGAGAGAAACAATTCTGTTTCAAACCCCACAGAATGTACACCACCAAGAGTGAACCCTGATGCAAACTATGGACTTTGGGTGATTATCATGCATCAGTGTAGGTTCATTGATTGTAACAAATTTAACACTCTAGTGAGAGATATAGATGGTGAAAGAGGCTGTGTGTGTATAAGGGCAGGGAACATATAGGAAATCTTTGTACTTTCCTTTTTTTATTATAACCTTCTTGAGATTTTTATTGGGATTTCACTCACTTTGTTAATTAATAGGGAAAAATTAGCAATTTTAAAATATGGTATCTTCCCATCATTAGGAAATCTCTGTACTTTCTGCCCACTTTTGATGTGCACCTAAAATTGCTCTAAAAATTAGTCTATTAAAAATAAAAATTAAAAAATGAGAAAGGTTACAAAACACATTGGAATAAAAATGATTTATGATAAATTAAAAGATACCTTTTTTCACTAAACTAATTAGTAGCTTTGTTTTGTTTTGTTGTTTTAAGAATGAAGTGTATCTGCTATTGAACTCAGGTTTGAGTGCTTGCCACTCAAAAGTTAATACTTGAGAGACAGGCATTGGCTGGAAAGGAAAGATTGCCTTATTCAGGAGGCCAGCAACCCAGGGAAAAGACAGACTTGTGTCCAAGAGCCAACTCTGAAGATTCTGCTGGACCATGAAAGTCTTTAAAGGGGAAAAAGGCAGTTGATCATTTGGGGAGGGGGCCAGAGTTTGTTATCTTCCACTATGTGCAGATTTTCTTCTGATTGGTTGGTGGTGAGGTAACAGGGCAGTGCTCCAGGAATATTGTGTTCAGCTTGAAGTTACCATCCTTCAACCTGGGTGGGGGCCTTAGTTTCTGCAGAAGAACTCGAAGGTATTGTTATGTATATTCCTTGAGGGGGAACCAGGACCCCTCACTTTAATAGTGCTTTATCACTGTGCTATTATTTCTTGTCTGCTCCTCTGTTTTGCATTCCCTCCCTTCCCTTAGTCTAAGAAAACAACCACTATGTTAAGCAAAGCAGAACAAAGGCCTTGGAAACTGAGCAGAAGCCTAAGGGTCCAGGAATGTACCTAGTGTAAAGTTTAGAATTTAAAGTATAAGTAGGCTCTAGGGCCAAGGGACTGCTTATAGATCCACATTTACTGATGTGAAAAGATGCTTGTGCTATGTTTTAATAAAGCAAAAGCACTATTTCTTGTATAAGATTTTTTTTTGTCATTCATGAATTCAATTGTTTTCCAGTAAATTTAGTAATATGCTTTCAAGTGTAAAAGAATTTCAATTCAAAATAGAACTGGAGGATATAAAATGGAGAATCTCATACATTTGCCCACAAGAAGAGAAAACTGAAGGAAATGTGCAGATGTACACAATTTTCCATTTAGGGCTTGGGCAAGAAACATGAACCTAGGATATCATAGTCTGCCAAAAAGCAAGGAAGTTTTCAGAGACAAGTGGTGTCATGACAACAAGATACAGGTACTAACTTGATCAGATTCTTGCTGCTAAAATGGTACCCCTTGATAAATAAAAATAAAGCGACGACAGTAGATTGAAGAGTTGGTCATGTGTGAAATCTATGATTACTCTTCTTTCAGCTCCAATATTGAAAGAGTTTGGAAAATTGCCATTTCCATTGTTACAATGAGAAAAAGCTAGACAAGTTGAAAGTCAGCAACTTCTTTAGGACTCATAAGAGAACTAAGGTTGCAGGTCAAGCTACTCCCCTGAATTTGAAGAGAGAGGCACATCCAGAAAGACAGAGCAACTGAGATCTACTTATCAGGAGTAGAATATGTCATAACTATAAACTTCTAGGAACACTTACGTGCTAATTTTGACAAATTATTGGAGGTTGAATGTGAACTACTGTGAGAGTAAGAAAAACCCAGAGCCACAGTCTTAGGGGGTACTCTCCATTGATGGGATTTTGCTCCAGGAACCCCTAAGAAAGATCCCAGTGTGGCCCTGGCCCAGGGAGGAGAGTAACCATTCTGAAATGACCCCACAGCCTTCTCCATACATAAGACCTACTTTTTGAGGGAAAGAACTTCACCAGAGGGCAATTCTGAAAGTTTATCTTAGCTAGAGAAAGGGAATTCCTCCCACACCAGTACCCTCCAATATTCCTGTCTTACCGGAGAGGGAAAAATATAGTCCCTCTGTCCCAAGAGGGACAGAGATAAAGGATATAGATTGGCTATGCCAAGCCCAGAAAGAAGAAGAGAGAGTGAAGGGGAAAAGTTATACCATGGGAGGAGGGGCAGAAATACTTATGACACAGGCCCACTGAAAGACTGAGACTTAAGCGGAAGACTGTAGAATGCTTCCCAATCCCCACACCTCACCACCACATGAAGCAGGCTCCAGGATAACAACAGGGGATTAAAGCCCAGTTGCAAGATTCCAACTCTATCTAAGCAGGAGAGTTTAGAACCCAAAGTCAAGAAGGGAGACAAAAAAAAAAAAAAAGACACTAGAGGAGATTAAAGACTCTGACACCTATAGCTACAGAAGGTAGTAAGAATAGTTATCTACTAGCCAGGTGAACATAGACCCTTGGTTCACATTACCTGAGAAGACATGTCTAGGTTTCAACAAAAAATTATGACAACACAAAGACAAGAAACACCACCACTGTGTGAAGAAATAAACCGATCGTTAGAAGTAGACTCAGATATAACACAGAGCTGGGATCATCAGTCAGGGAATTTAAAATAACTATGATTCATATCTTAATGGCTGTAAAGTAAAAAGCATACAACACACAAGAACTAATAGCAAATGTAAACGGAGTGCTAGAAACTATGAAAGAATCCAAAAGGAATGCTAGAAGCAAATGACATAGTAATAAAACGAAGAATGCCTTTGATGGGCTCCTTATGCCCGTTATGATGGGGAGGGTCAAAGAGTCATGGGAGCAAAGTGAAAGAGCTCCCAATTGCCGAAGCTAGAACAATTTGAGCAATAAAACCATGTTGGATTATACCCTGAAGTTTGAAACAAATATCTATAAATCCATACTAATTAATTATATGTTAATGATTGAGTGAATAAATAAATGGAGAACAGAGAAAAATCTCTGAGGCAGAATAAACCCAAATAATTTATGTAGATAACTCCTCCCTCCTTAAGTGCTGCCCGTGCATCATGACTTCTTTCCAAAGAAAGTGGGAGAAAATAACGTTTCAATGGAGAAGACTGACAAACACATCCTCAGCCAGGTCATCAAACATCTGCAGTATCAGTTATGCTGATAGCATGTACTCTTGCTAGGATGTGATTAAAATGACACTTTACTTCTGTAGTCTTTTTTCCAAAATTACATAACCTTGTATTTGTTGATCTCATAGGTCTAATCATAAGAAGAGCATGAGATAAACTCCAATTGAGGGATATTTTACAAAATGCCTGACTACTACTTCTTAGTACTGTAAAAGTCATCAAAAACAGAGAAAGTCTAATGGTCACAGGCAAGAGGGGACTAAGGAGACATGACAATTTAAAGTAAATTATTTTGTATGGGATCCTGGAAGAGAGAAAGGGGCATTAAGACTAAAAATTAAAGAAATCTGAACATAATATAAATTTTAGTTAACATATCTATATTGTTTCAATAGTTGTGAGAAATTTACCATCCTGATGGAAGATGTCAACAAGAGAGGAAATGAGATGTGGGGTATATAGGAATTCTCTTTACCATCTGTGATGGGTATTTTCATTGTCAACTTGGGAGGCTAGGTTATTCAATCAAACACTAATTTAAGGGGTGCTGTGAAGGTGCTTTGTAAATGTCAACATCTGCAATCAATTGACCTTTAGTAGAAGGTGATTTTCAATAATACGGGTAGGCTTCATCAAGTCAGTTGAAAGGCCTTAAAAGCAAAATTGTATCCCCTCCCATAACCCTGAACTCTCCAGTCTAAATTGGATCAAAAGATTTCCAATTCTAATCTGAGAATTGTGTAATTTTTATCCCCAAGTCAGATGTTAATTAATTTTTTCCAAATTAAAGTGAGTTAAAAACAACAAGAAAAATTGGTATTTCCCTGAGGAAATTCTGCCCTAAGACTGAACCATCTAACTCCTGTCTGAGAGTTTCCAGCCTGCTTGTCTGCCCTATGGATTTTGGACTTGCCAGCCCCCACAAGCAAGTGAGCCAATTCTTTGAAATACGTCTCTATAAATAGCTAAATAGATAGGTAGATGATCATATAGATATAGTGTATATAAAGGTATAAATATAGATCCTATTAATTCTGTTTTTCTTAGAGAACACTGATACACTATCTTTACAACTTTTCTCTCTCAATCTATTGTAAAATATAAAGCTTAATTTAAAAATCTATCGTTACAAAATGATATTTAAAAAAAGATTGAATCGGTCACCACTTATAATTGGTAAGACACTAACTCACTGTTCTAAAACTTTAAAAATAACTGGAGAGAATTAAAACATATTTTCTGTTTTTTTTTTAGAGTAACCAACTGTTATGTAATAAATAAAAGTTTCTTTCTACACAAAATTCCAACAAACAAATGCAGAAGAAATAATGGAATTAGACAATCATCATTTTGTAAAGTCCAATGGATTAAAATCATTCAAAGTTTGGTTGATGTGAAATTTTATATTGGAAAGATCACTCAGACACAACATGAATGTTCCAGTGAATATAAGCATCACTAGTTAGATTTCTCATGATCTAATGTATCAGGAAATTTACAATAGCATCTATGAAGCTGTGTTGAAAAAAAATTAACTTGAATTGAATTGTAACTGCACCTCACAACCAGTTTATAGGACACACACCGAGAAAGAGAAACACATGAAATGATGCCACAAAGAACCCATTAACCAAATGCAAAATGTGAGAATTATACAGGATAAATAATTGATTTTTTCCCAACCCCTCAGAGACAGCCAATGGGAAAATCTGAGAAGACATTAGAACCAAATACAATTTATGGATATTGTTGGATTCTGATTCAAACAACTGTGCTGTGAAAAATGGCTTTAAGATGATCAGGGCAATTTGAGTAGAGACTATTAAATAGTGTGAAGCTGTATTTTAATTTAATTATTTTAAATTTGGATATGTAAACAGCATGATGAATGTGTAAAAAGAAAGTGTGTGTTAGCAGTGCATCATAAAATATTTACAGGTGAAATGGCACATGCCTGGGATTTGCTCTATGATGCTCCAAAAAATCTCAAAATACAAGTGAGGCGATGAGTGAAACAAAACTGTCCATAAGTTGATAATTGCTGAAGATGAATATTGGGTAAAAGAGGGTTTATTATACCATAATATCAGCTTTTGGTATGTTTGAAAATTTCCATATTCAGAAAAGATTTTAAATATTTCTAAAAATATGTTGAATTTTGATAGCTATATTTTCTAAAAAGCAAAAATGAAAAAAAATTAGTATTTATAAAGTTAAATTAGTATTTTGACAGCTTACTTTTCTGAAGTGACAACTTTTTCCCAAAAATGGGCTATGGAAATGCAGTAATCAGCCCCTAAAGTTGCATAGCTCTAGAGTAAATAATATAAACACAAAAGGGAAACAATACATGAAAAGAACAAAGGAAAGAAGAAAAGCAGAAGAGGAATGAAGGAGCGGAAGGAAACAAAACTATTGGTTGATAAATTTTTATCTTTCCAGAAATGATTGTTCCAGTGGTAAATGTTATATCTATTTTTAAATCTTCAAAATCCATTATTTTGCCTAGCAGCATCCTGGGGAAAGACAATTGCAAAACTATGATTTAATTTAATCATCTTATTGTTAAATATTTATAATGCAGGACAAGCATGTGGTTTGATGATGAAACTGAGTAGGACCCTGTGGGGCCCTCCCAGGCACAAAAGCCCCTTCATGTTCCCCATTTCTTGTTTGGAGAAAAATGGTTTGGTCTCCTATGCCTTCCCTGGGTTCTAAAGAGCAAGCACAAGCAGTTACTACTTAGGGAAGTAAGGGAATGCAAAAAAAAGGAAAAACAGTTAAACAATCTGACACAGATCTCTGAGTTGTTCTGCAGGAACTAAGAAACCTGTCTCCACCTCCATCTACCCACCCAGGTGGAGGATGGTGACGACATGCTGAACAGAAGCATGTGAACCCCAGACTGGTTGCAACCAGAAGATTGATTATCAAGATTCTTGAAATATCACCCTGTTATGTCACCACCAGCCAATCAGAAGAAAGTCAAGCATCCTGCAGCCCTCGCCCCAAATGTTACATTTAAAAAACCCTTCCATGAAAGTCATCAGGGAGCTCTGGTTTTTGAGCATGAGCTGCCCATACTCCTTGCTTGGCACCTGCAATAAACACTATACTTTTCTTCACCACCACCTGGTGTCAGTAAATTGGCTTTGATGTATGGCAGACCCAAGTCCAGTTTGGCAACGATGCTGTGTACCCTACCATCACAGAGGATGCAGAAATATCTTCAAATGATACATCAAGAAAATAGTTATCACAACTTTGTCTCTGATCTGAATGGAAAGATGGGTGTTGGAATTTAATACAAGCCATAGAAGGAACAAGAGTCTTCATTCTTTGGGAGAGAAGAGAGCCCAGTCATTATGTAGAAGACTTGTACCCATTTTTGTTCTGAAAGTGGATGCATTAGCAAGCATTCTGACAGTACAGTAGGGAGATCCTCTGAAAGTGAAAGTGACAAAAAAAAGCAGAGGGAAAAATTAATGTTTCAACAGGATAGAAAGATGCCAGCACATTTGTTGCCAATATGGATTAAGTATGTTACACTTGCAAAATTATTTTGTTTTTTAATTTTTAGTTTCACTTTAAATTTTAGTATTGGAGTTTAAATATATTTTGGTATATAATATGGTCCTTCATTTTTCTGCCCTTTAAATTTATTGCAGTTTTCTTTCTTACCTTTTTTTTTCTTTGACATAACTTTAAACATTATACTTTACTATTTTTCATGTATTCATTTTCTACTTGACTAGGACTACTTCCTTGACCAAACTTCAGTCAGGCTCTCCTGAATCCTCACTTTGACTAAGCCTCATCCTTGGCCTGTCAAGATTGATCTTAGCAAAGAATCCTGCTTTCAGTTTGTTGAGAATTCCCTGACTCTTGAAACCAATCAAGTTCCTCTTCCCCCTCATCTTTGATTATTAACCAAGTTCCTCTCAGTAATTGTCTATCTCTTCCTCATTCTGCCCACTGGCTATAAATCCCCACTTGTGCCTGTTGTATTTGGAGTTGAGGTCAATTTCTCTCCTTTATTGCAATAGTCTCTCCCCAATTGCCATAGTCTTGAACAAAGTCTTCCTTGCCATTTTAAACAAATGTCAGAATAATTTGTCTTTAACATACTATACCAATTGACTCTGTGCTACAAATTATACAAAAATAACATTCCATTCTTACATTCCCATTCCTTCTTGAATCCTTCCAATTGTGGTTACCTATATTCTTAACCTTACTGTTTTTCTGGTGGCTTTTGTAAAAAACTTTAGGAAATAAATATATTTTTGTCAATTTGTATATCTTAGAAGTTATCAAATACCTTTCAGTTAAAATAAGAATAATAGCACGTGTACAAATACTCCCATTTTTTTCATGTATTGTAACTTTTACAATTGTCAGGAAAAGTTATGAAAGACTGAAATAGGAAAAAAATACAGCTTAGTAAACACCCTGCCTAGATCATCCATCTAGGTTATCTCTGCCTTTCATGGTCTTTGAGCTGTTTTACAGCCATGAAAGTTGTAGAAAGCTGACAATAATGCAAGTGATTCTTCTTCATAGAAACACAAATGAATTGAACCCAGTATATTGCAATTGGTTATTGCCCTGTAGATAGATCTGTTTTGCATCTATTTGTAATTTGATTTCAGAATTATTTATTCTATGTGTGTGTTTGAATTCTCTTTTGAATTGGTTGTGACATCTTTCAGCTTCTCTCATTAATTATGAGTTAAAAATTTTGACACATGTTCATTTTATAGTCATATGGTAGTCACAAATTTCCTTTAAAAACTTATTCTTTAACACAGCATTGGGATTTATAACAGTTAACCTTTTGAATCATATTTCCCACAGCTTAGTCATTTTTCTACGTATAAGTGTTTAATCCCTTAAAGCTGATATTTTTCCTGGCTTCCAGCTTGAACTCTTTCTTGGCTAAATTCTACTGTTGTCTAGTTCTTTTTCAGGAAATGCTCATGGGTGTCATGAGTTTCCTTACGTTTGAGAAGGTCTGTCTGCTCTCTTTACCCTTGAATGACAAAGTCACCAGGAAGAACATCATGGACTCAACCTTCTTTCTCTCAGAACTTTGTTTTCTGACATTAGATATTGCTATAGTGAAATCTGAGGCCATTTCAATTTTCCCCTGTTTAAGTATCTTGCTTTGTTTGCTAGTGGTCTAAAGGATTCTTTCTTTTGCATTAAAATTCACTAACACAAAAAGGATATATCTCTGTGTTGGTTATTTTATATCAATTTTTCTGGGACCAAGTGTGCCTTGTGATCTGTACAAGCTATTTTTCCTTGGTTTCTGTAAAATTCCACTTCATTATATTGCTGAATAAAATTTTGCTTCCTTTTTGGGGATTCTTTACTACAAAGACATTAATTATCTTAGTTTTAAATAACCTGTTTGTTCTCCATAATAAATTTTTTCTTTCAATTGCTCTAATCAATTTGTTTCTTGCTCTGTATTGATGATTATTTAAATCCTTTCTCTATGTCAGTAATTCAGTGCTAAGCTATTCCTTTTTTTCTTTGCTGTTTCTATTTTCTCTTTTCATTCAGAAGTATATTGATTTTATTTGTAATTTTCTGTCTATAATCTCTCTCTCTAGCTGCTTTATTTTAATACTCCACATTTAAAAATCCTTTAAAATAAACTCATTATTCATATATTTTTTCTGTGTAGAGTAAAATATTAGTGAGTTTCTTATTTCCTTGGATTAAGTTTTTTGCTAAAACGATGCTTCATCTTTCTTTTGCCTGCTAACTTCTCTTTTCCTCCTTTCCTTTCTTTCTTCCCTCCTTCTCTCCTCCCTCTTGTGTACTCTCCCATCCTCTCCATTTCTCCCCTTTTTATGTATCAATTGCTTCATAATTGCTGCATAAACATCATGTTGTTAAAAGTGGACAAGTCTGTCCAGAACCTTACTTGTACTGATATGGTGAATTCTCCTTGACTTTCCTCTCATGATGCATGGACCTGCTTCACTTCCTCTATGAAGCAATATGATGACTACATGTTCATGGCTTGATGTTTCAGGGGTATGGAGATACAGGGCTCAGAGAGGACTATATATAGTGATGGTTGGCAATCCTAGACTCTGCCCTGTCTTTTGTAGTTATCTTGAATACCTTGAATTAAAGGGAGCACATCCTATTCTATGATGTCCTGGAGTCCATTGGTTAATATTTGTTTGACTTGACCTTGCACCTTTTCTGGATTGGGTCCTACTTCAGGGGTCGGACTCCTGTACCTGCAGCCTCCATCCAAGTGAATGGGACTGGTCCCTGCCCTCATCCGGCTGTCTCACCCCTACAGTGATCACCCTTGGGAAGGAGAAATGGGCTAACTGGAAAGTATATGGGCCTCTCTTAGACATTCTGTGTGTTTCTCACCTTCCATTTGCCTAATTTTCCATTTATTGCTCAAAATAATTAAGCCCTTCCTTTTTCCTTCTGTTTTTTCTCTCTTGAGGAAGTCATCAGCATGGAATCTGTGTGGGTGTTTTGGAATTTTTTGGTTGCTGTTCCTGTGGAATGAGAAGGGTGTAAAAGCCTTCAACATTTCCTTTCTTTTTGCTTCTCCCCAACCCAAGTCTTATGATGAGATCTATCTGGACCTTCTTCAGCTCTCTCCAAGGTGCCTCCATGGAGCATAGAGTAAAAAGATAAGTGAAGAGGCACCACACTGAGTTTTGAGGATTTTCAGATAATCTTTTATTCCTGTTTAATTGCAGGCCACCAGCCATCAATCAATTTAAATTTGACCGAGTGTGCTTTTCACTGCCTCTCTTCATGGTGCCTCTCCTTCCCTCCACTTTCCATCAGAACTGATTATTTATATTGCTTGGGGCTGAGATAGGAAGGTTTTCATACCCTGCTTCATGTTACTGATTTAAGTCTGAAATTACACAATGCTTTCATGGATTCCTCTGGCTGCAAGGCTGGGTGGCAATTTTAAGACATCTACAGACGTTAAAATGCACTCAACAGCTTGGTGCCTTCCATGTGGCCCAGAGGCACTTTTTAAAAGCTGACTGTGAGCATGTTTATTTCCAGCCATCTCTGGAAAAGCAGTGATAGTTTTGAAATGTCACTTTTAGATGTTTTAGAATGCATAGTTTAAAAAAGCAAATATTTTTGCCTCTACTCAGTGTTACCTGGATATTAAAAATTCAAGTTTGAGAAAAACTAGGATGGCTAGGGCACTTTTGAGTTCAAACTTAATCTTCCAATAATGCAACCTGAAAATGACCACTGCTCTTCCTTGATCTGTTGGCCATGAGTGGATTTATAGCTGTTGAAGGAAGTACAAGAATGTAGAGATTCATTGGGATGTCCTTGGCTGCAGGAGCAAAAGTGTGGTCTTCCTGCCTTGAACAGGATATACCTTGTGTTCAGACAAGCAGTGGCTTCTCTTTCCTTAATCCCTTGGCCCTGCTTTTGTAGGGAGTTATAAAATGTTATGTTGTAAGTTACTGCTTTATTATTATTTTATTACATACAATGATACTATTGTGCATTACATGCTTCTTAGGTGCCAGGCAGTATTTCAGATACTTTATCAACACAATCTCATGTAATTCCCACAACAACCCTATAATAAGTATATGCATTTGGTTGTGAGAAACTGAGGCACTAAGCAATTAAGTCATCATGTCAGTTTACACAGCTAACGTGCAAGCTGGATTTAAACCTTGGGTGACTCATAGGACAGTCTCCCTCTCTGGGCTGTATTCTTACAGAAGGCATAGCTCCTTGCCTAGTGCTAAGCAGACCGTGCAGGGAAAAAATGTAGAGCACAGGGGAATCTGAAAGACCTTTTGGGGGTTCCAGCACTGCAGCCATCAGGTTCATGGAACTGAACCCTTCACAACTTCTTTAAGTCTACTTTTCATTGACTGTAAAATGACCCAACACTTTGCAGAGTTGTGCTAAGAATTCCAGAGATGATCTCTCCGGGTTGTCTAACTATGCCCTGCATCTATGTGGTTATTGACTGACCCTTGGTATAGTATTGACACTGTCTACATTTTTATGATAGATGAATTTCCAAAAGAAACAATTCTTACACACTTTCCATATGCCATACAATGGAAGATTAGCAGCTGTATAAGTGTAGTTGGTAGAAAATAGTTTAATATATATTTTCAGAATAAAGTTGGCAGTTTAATGATATTCAAAAAGTAAAGATACATTAACATCTTTGAATTACATGACCTAAAAAATAAGTCATTCTTCCACAGCTCTGGTAATTATTTTAGCGAATTGCAGCCCCTTCCTCTGGCAAAATTTCTAGCTAGTGAGAGCAGGAGACCTGTTCCTGGAGAGAATGAGTCACCTATAGGGACCATGAAATTTGTCTCCAGCTGCTCCATCTTCTGTGAAGATGGGAAAACTGGCATTTGAGCTTGTGTCTTGTGGGCCCCACCTATTGACAGTCTTCTTTATAAACGGGAAAGAAAAAGACAACTGTCTTGGCCACAAAAGAACAAAGATGAAGTAGCCTGTTATAAGGTGAAATGCATCACCCCAAAAGACGTTGAAGTCCTAACCCTCAGTACCTGTGAATGTGACTTTATTCGGAAATAGGGTCTTTGCTGATGGATGTAGTCAAGTTAAGGTGATGTCATTAAGGTGGGCCCTAATCCAATATGACTGGTGAGAGAGGGAAATTTGGATGCTGAGACAGACACACAGGGAGAACACCATGGGGAGGCAAAGGCAGAGATCGAGGTAATGCTTCTATAAGCCAATGGATACAGAGGATTGCCAGAAACTACCAGAAGCTTGGAGAAAAGCCCAGGACAGATTCTGCCTCAGAAACCTCAGAAGGAACCAATCCTGCCGACACCTTGACTTCAGACTTCCGGCCTCCAGAGCTGTAAAACAATACATTTCTGTTGTTTAAACTACCCAGTTTTTAGTGCTTTGTTATGGCAGCCCCAGGACAGCTGTGCATGGTCCTCAACAATGAGTGTAATTTCCCTTTCGCTCATCTCATGGTCAGAGGCACTAAAAATGCTGTGCCCAACTTGGAACCTCAGAAGACATGACGAGTTTGGGAGTTTCAGATGATGATGTGGAAGCATAGCTGAAGAGCAGTGGATAGAACAGTGAGTGTGGCTGCACTGAGCCTAGCTGCATCACCCTGTCCTCGGACAGCTGAGACTCCTTTCGATGAGTGAGTGAGGGCGGGAAGCTAGTGAAAGAGGAGCAGACCACTTCCAAACTCCCTGCCCAGTGCCTCCTTGTGGACCAACTGGACCAGATTCACCCCTCATGTGAAAAAGCATCAAAGATTTACTGGGAAATATTTACCCAATTGGAGCATACATGTAAATGAAACAAAGTTATGCACTCAGGTGAAGTTGGAGAAAATTGCGGAGGAGGAACATAAAGGTGAACTTTTGCTGATAATGTTGAATTATTCATAGACTTTCATGCATATTCTCCCCTAGAACTGAACATGACTTTTAAAAGAGATCAGCAAGAATTTTTCTTCACAGTTTATCACAGAACTTTTTGTAAACCAACAACAACAAAAAATAAGTGGGTAATCCCAATCTCCCACTTCATCCCATCCCAATCCCCCCCCCCCCCCCGCCTGCTTTCCCCACTTGGTGTCCATATGTTTGTTCCCTACATCTGTGTCTCTATTTCTACCTTGCAAACTGGTTGATTTGGAGATTGGGATTGCCATATATACATTGCTAATAAGAAAAAAATATCAGCCCCCGCCGCCATCTTGAGCTGAGAAGTCATGGTGTCCAATTTCCACGAGGAACTCCGGTCTGAAGTGCCGGGTTCAAGGCCTCTGCACGCGGCACCCTGTGAGCAAGTGACACTAAGGGAAAAAAAAGACTGTCTCCATGTGGTGTCAGTGACTCCTGGAAGCTTCAGAATTAGCTGGTCTTCAAATAATATGAACTCACAGAAAGAGAGAAAACCATCTCTTCTTCAGCAGCCTTATCCACCCCTGAGGAGGATTCAAATTGGCCTTGTTGAGAATTTTTAGCCGAGAAAAAGATGGTGGTGAAGTAGAGGGCCGTGAAAGGCATCCCTCTCCACAGATGCATTGGGAATGCACAAAAAGATGCAATAATTCCCACAGAGAACCAACTGAACACCAGCAGATGGCCTCAGACATCAGAAAGGACCGCAAGGAGCCCAATGTAACCGGTAGGGAGGCATCTACGACGGCTCAAAGAGGGTGAAGCGGTGGAGCTGTGGCAGACGGGAGGGAGTGAGAAACATACGGAGGGTCTGAACCGCAGCTCGGTGTTCCCAGACTGAGACGGCGATTCAAAGCTGAACAGTGGGTCCGGGAGCGGGAGCATGGGAACTGGAGAGCTGGTTCAGGATGAGAAAAATTGTTGCCAGAAAGGTGACAAACTGAGAGGACAGGAGGGAAGAGGTCCTCTGTGAGGAGTGCCTGCCCCTGAGAGCTGCCCGGCCATGATGGCGGCTGGATGCTGCAGGCTCACGAGCAGTGGGGAGGAGCCACAGGCATAGCCTCTCTCTCTCTTTTGGCGCCTCTGCAACAGGCAGTGGAGAGACGCCCTGTGGGCCACCTAAGGCTCTCAGGGATAACAAGTACCCTCAGGCACTCGGGCAGGGCTAGATTAAAACCCCTTGGAATTCCGGCAGCAGGGAGGCTGCTGAGAAGAAGAGAAAAAAAAAAAAAAAAAAAAAAAACCCCAAGAGAGGCCCAACTCTGAGACTTTCTGTTTACACCTAAGCCACTGGTGTCCCTCTGCAACAGGCAACTCCAAGCCCGACTGAAAAAACAGCGTGCCACTGCTCACTCACTCCCAGGGGAAGGAGCCTCCCCTCACACCAACAATGACAGATAAACAACAAAGGAAGCTCTGCTGGTCACAGAATAATACAAAAAAACCCAAGGCGAGTAGAAGGACACTTACAGCTGAGACGCTAAGGAAACAGAAATATTAGTATCAATTCTATTGAACTGGTCCATTTGGGGATCAGTTCTGGAATTTTTTTTTCTTTATTAATTATGATCTTAGTCCTAAGGGATCTACAAGTTTTATAACATACTTTTTTAATTCTATTTTTTATTCTATTTTTATTTTTTTGCCTTTTTATATACTTCTAGTTCTAGCTAAGTTTTTGGTAGTATGGACAAAATATCTCTCATACCTTCCTTTCATCCCTATCTTTTATACATTTCTAATCCTTTCTTTTTATTTGCATATTTTCAATCACACTACGCTCTTCTGTTCCCCTGTCTTCCATTCATTTTTAGTTTATTTTATCTTAACATACTTATAAGCAACACTATCGATCTGCTCAGACACCTTGTTCTATTCTCCAGATGAGGCACCACCTTGGTATTTAATATTAGGTTTTTGTCTTTCTCTTAGTTCTTAGTACAATTGTGTAATTTCATTCTGAGAATCTCCATTCTGTGTGGTGGTATTCTAGCTCCTTTTTATATTTGATCCTAGCTTATAAAATCTCCGTGGATTAATGTTTGTATGTGTAAGGTGTTATTTGTTTGTTTGTTTTTGCTTTTGTTTCTGTTTTGTTCTATTTTGGTTGTCAATTTCTGTTAGGTTTCTCTTTGAATGTCTGATAGCATACTGGGGTTCTTCCATCAGGTCGTTCAAGAGCCTTATGTCCTAATAGATTCAGTAATTGTGTGTCTTATACATGTATGAGTTTCCTAGACTTAGTATTTGTTTAACCCAACACTCAGACATTAATCTGAGGCTTGGACAGTCTTCTATAAACACCTCTATCACCAGGACAAGCAACCCCAAAAGTTTAGACTACCATGAGGAAAAAAAGAAACACCATGCAGCACAGGAGCAGGAAAAACACCCACAAGACCAAATAAATGAAGAGGAAATAGGAAAAATGCCTGAAAAAGAATTTAGAGTAATGATAGTAAAAATGATACAAAATCTTGATAACAAAATAGAGACAGTACAGGAAACAGTTCATAAGGACTCAGGAAAACAAACAGCAATGGATAACAAAATAACTGAAATTAAAAATACTCTAGGTGCTATAACCAGCAGAATGATTGAGGCAGAAGAATGAATAAGTGAGTTGGAAGATAGAATGGGGGAAATAACTGCCACAGAGCAGGAAAAAGAAAAAAGAATAAAGAGAATAGAAGACAGTCTCAGAGAGACCTCAGTGATAACATTAAGCATATCAACATTTGAATTATAGGCATCCCAGAAGAAGAAGAAAACAAGAAAGGGTCTGAGAAAATATTTGAAGAGGTTATAGTGGAAAACTTCCCCAACATGGGAAAGGAAATAATTCACCAAGTCCAAGAAGCACAGAGAGTCCCATACAGAATAAACCCAAGGAGAAATACACCAAGGCACATATTAATCAAACTAATGACAATTAAACACAAAGAAAAATATTAAAAGCCGCAAGAGAAAAGCAACAAATAACATATAAAGGAAAACCCATAAGGATAACAGCTGACCTTTCTACAGAAACTCTGCAGGCCAGAAGGGAATGGCAGGATATACTGAAAGTCCTGAAAGAGAGACATCTACAGCCAAGAAGACTCTACCCAGCAAGAATCTCATTCAGATTTGAGGGAGAAATCAAGAGCTTTCCAGACAAGCAAAAGTTAAGAGAATTCAGCACCAACAAACCAGCCTTACAACAAGTGCTAAAAGAACTTCTCTAAGTAGGAAACACAAGAAAAGGAAAAGGCCTACAAATACAAAACCAAAACAATTCAGAAAATGGTAATAGAAACACACATGTCAATAATCACCTTAAATGTAAATGGATTAAATGCTCCAACCAAAAGACACAGACTGGCTGAATGGATGCAAAAACAAGACCCTTCTATATGCTGCCTACAAGAAACCCACTTCAGACCAAGGGATACATATAGACTGAAAGGAAAGGGATGGAAAAAGATATTCCATGCAAATGGAAGTCAAAAGAAAGCTGGAGTAGCAATACTCATATCAGACAAATTAGACTTGAAAGTAAAGACTATTACCAGAGACAAGGAAGGACACTACATAATGATCAAGGGATCCATCCAAGAAGAACATTTCATAATGGTAAATATCTATGCCCCCAACATAGGTGCACCTCAATACATAAGGCAAATGCCAACAGCTATAAAAGGGGACATCGACAGTAACACAATAATAGTGGGAGACTTGAACACCCCACTTACATCAATGGACAGATCATCCAAACAGAAAATCAATAAAGACACACAAGCTTTAAATGACACATTAGACCATCTCGACTTCATTGATCTCTATAGGACATTCCATCCAAAAATGACAGAATACACTGTCTTCTCAAGTGCACACGGAACATTTTCCAGGATAGATCACATCTTGGGTCACAAATCAAACCTCAGCAAATTCAAGAAAATTGAAATCATATCAAGCATCTTCTCAGACCACAATGCCATGAGACTAGATATCAAGTACAGGAAAAAATCTGCAAAAAATACAAACAAATGGAGGCTAAATGATTCACTCTTAAACAACCAAGGAATCACTAAAGAAATCAAAGAGGAAATCAAAAAATATCTAGAAATAAACGACAATGAAAACACAACAACCCAAAACCTATGGGATGCAGCAAAAGCAGTTCTAAGAGGGAAGTTTATAGCAATACAGTCCTACCTTAAGAAACAAGAAAATTATCGAATAAACAACCTAACCTTATACCTAAAACAACTAGAGAAAGAAGAACAAAGAAACCCCAAAGTGAGCAGAAGGAAAGAGATCATAAAGATCAGAGCAGAAATAAATGAAAAAGAAAGGAAGGAAGCAAAAGCAAAAATTAATAAACTAAAAGCTGGTTCTTTGAGAAGATTAACAAAATTGATAAACCATTAACCAGACTCATCAAGAAAAAAAGGGAGAAGATGCAAATCAACAGAATTAGAAACAAAAAAGGAGAAGTAACAACAGACACCACAGAAATACAAAAGATCTTGAGAGACTACTACAAGCAACTATATGCCAATCAATTGGATAACCTGGAAGAAATGGATAAATTCTTAGAAAAATACAATCTTCCAAGACTGAACCAGGAAGAAATAGAAACTATGAACAGACCAATCACAAGTATGGAAATTGAGGCAGTGATTAAAAATCTCCCAACAAACAAAAGCCCAGGATCAGATGGATTCACTGGTGAATTCTATCTAATATTTAGAGAAGAGCTAACATCTATCCTTCTCAAACTCTTGCAAAATATTGCAGAAGGAGGAACACTCCCAAACTCACTCTACGAGGCCACCACCACCCTGATACCAAAACCAAGCAAAGATGTCACAAAAAAAGAAAACTACAGAGCAATATCACTGATGAATATAGATGCAAAAATCCTCAACAAAATACTAGCTAACAGAATCCAACAGCACATTAAAAAAATCACACACCATGATCAAGTGGGGTTTATCCCTGGGATGCAAGGATTCTTCAATATACACAAATCAATCAATGTGATGCATCATATCCACAAATTGAAGGATAAAAACCATATGATCATCTCAATAGATGCAGAAAAAGCTTTTGACAAAATTCAACATCCATTTATGATAAAAGCTCTCCAGAAAATGGGCATAGAAGGAAATTACCTCAACATAATAAAAGCCATATATGAGAAACCAAAAGCCAACATTGTTCTAAATGGGGAAAAACTGAAAGAATTCCCTCTAAGAAGAGGAACAAGACAAGGGTGTCCACTCTCACCATGATTATTCCACATAGTTTTGGAAATTTTAGCCACAGCAATCAGAGAAGAAAAAGAAATAGAAGGAATCCAAATTGGAAAAGAAGAAGTAAAATTGTCACTCTTTGCAGATGACATGATATTATATATAGAAAACCCTAAAGACTCTACGAGAAAACTGCTAACACTAATTGATGAGTTGAGTAAAGTAGCAGGATACAAAATTAATGCACAGAACTCACTTGCATTCTTATACACTAACAATGGAAGAGCAGAAAGAGAAATTAAGGAAACTCTCCCATTCACCATTGCAACAAAAAGAATAAAATACCTAGGAATAAACCTGCCTAAGGAGGCAAAAGATCTGTATGCAGAAAACTTTAAGACATTGATGAAAGAAATCAAAGACGACACAAACAGATGGAGGGACATACCCTGTTCCTGGATTGGAAGAATCAACATCGTGAAAATGACTGTACTACCCAAAGCAATTTACAGATTCAATACAATCCCCATCAAATTACCAATGGCATTTTTCACAGAACTAGAGCAAGAAATCTTACGATTTGTATGGAAACGCAAAAGACCCCGAATAGCGAAAGCGAGATTGAGAAGGAAAAATGGAGTTGGTGGAATCAGCCTTCCTGACTTCAAACTATACTACAAGGCCATAGTGATCAAGACAGTATGGTACTGGCACAAAAACAGGAAGGATGATCAATGGAATAGAATAGAGAACTCAGAGGTAAGCCCAAACGCATGTGGGCACCTTATCTTTGACAAAGGAGGCACGAATATACAATGGAAAAAAGACAGCCTCTTCAATAAGTAGTGCTGGGAAAACTGGACAGCTACATGTAAAAGAATGAAATTAGAACACTTCCTAACACCTTACACAAAAAGAAACTCCAAATGGATTAAAGACCTAAATGGAAGGCCAGACACTATAAAACTCTTAGAGGAAAACATAGGCAGAACACACTATGACATCCATCAAAGCAAGATCCTTTTTTGACCCATCTCCTAGAATCATGGAAATAAAATCAAGAATAAACAAATGGGACCTCATGAAACTTAAAAGCTTTTGCACAGTGAAAGAAATCATAAACAAGACTAGAAGGCAACCCTCAGAATGGGAAAAAATAGTTGCCTATGAAACAACAGACAAAGGATTAATCTCCAAAATCTACAAGCAGCTCATGCAGCTGAATACCAAAAAAACAAATAACCCAATCCACAAATGGGCAGAAGACCTAAATAGACATTTCTCCAAAGAAGACATCCAGATGGCCAACAAACACATGAAAAGATGCTCAACATCACTAATCATCAGAGAAATGCAAGTCAAAGCCACAATGAGGTATCACCTCACACCGATCAGAATGGCCATCATCACAAAATCTGGAAACAAATGTTGGAGAGGGTGTGGAGAAAAGGGAACTCTCCTGCACTGTTGGTGGGAATGTAAGTTGGTATAGCCACTATGGAAAACAGTTTGGAGGTGCCTTAAAAAACTAAAAATAGAACTACCATATGATCTGGTAATCCCACTACTGGGCATATACCCAAAGAAAACCATAATCCAAAAAGAAACATGTACCATAATGTTTATTGCAGCACTATTTACAATAGCCAGGACATGGAAACAACCTAAATGCCCATCAACAAATGAATGGATAAAGAAGATGTGGCATATATATACAATGGAATATTAATCAGCTATAAAAAGGAATGAGATGGAGCTATGTGTAATGAGGTTGATAGACCTAGAGTCTGTCATACAGAGTGAAGTAAGTCAGAAAGGGAAAGGCAAATATTGTATGCTAACTCATATATACGGAATCTAAAAATGGTACTGATAAACTCAGTGACAAGACAAGAACAAGGATGCAGATACAGAGAATGGACTGGAGATCACGAGGTTTGGGGGGGCAGGGGGTGAAGGGGAAGCTGAGATGAAGTGAGAGAGTAGCATAGACATATATATACTACCAACTGTAAAATAGATTGCCAGAGGGAAGTTACTGTATAACAAAGGGAGTTCAGCTCGATGATGGATGATGCCTTGGAGGACTGGGACGTGGAGGGTTGGGGGTAGTTGAGGGAGGGAGGGGATATGGGGATATGTGTATAAATACAGATGATTGACCTTGATGTACCTCAAAAACTGGTACAAGAGTGTAAAGCAAGTCTATTCAAGAAAAAAAAAATTAAATAAATAAATAAATAAATATATGCAGTTTTTTGTATGTCAATTGTATCTCAGTAAAAGTTCTTAAAGAAAAAGAAAAGATACTCAGAAAAAGAAAAGAAAAGAAAATAAGTGGTTATAAGCCTATAAGAAGATATTCTGCAAGTGGGAAATACATTGTGGAAAAAAACTTGGACTAGTACTGACAATTCTAAGGATGTTGCTAAAACGCCAAAAGCTTCCCTGCAAATAAAGAAAGCAGAAAACTAAGGTTTATTTCTATAGGCATTGCTCTCATATATTATGATAACTGTAATTCTCATAATAAAAAGATATGATAATAGCATACTGGCATAATAGCAAGAAAAGCATGAATTATCCTTGTTTTACAAAAGAGAAACCTGGTACTCATAGGCACTGAGTAACTTGCCTCAGGTCACAAAGCTAGTGATTCAGAATCAGAAACTGAACCCAGTAAGTTCAGCTTGGAAAGCCAGGATTTTGGACCATGAAGAAATCATTTGAAAGAATATGACTTTCACCTTTGAGTCAATAAATAACATTGCACAGACAGCTCCATTATTTCAGCCCAGCATATTTAAGACTACACAACCTGAAATCCATTTTTATCATAGAGATGAAATGTCTAAAAACAAAATTTGAAATAAAAACTGATTCAAAACAAGTGAGTTCTGAGGTATTTCCTGGGGAAAAAAAGTCCATTCCAATCTTGACCTGATAGCATCTGGCCCTGTGGCTACATTTCCAGAGCATCAGATGACCAATGGTTTAAAGTTGGCGCCAAGTCAAATTTCAAGGCATTTGAATCATCAATAATCTTCTAAGTAAGCTGTCATATATTAAGTCTATATGATCAGAAGCTGGGAAGGCAAGAGAAATGTCTTAAGAATTCACAGAAACACAGCTTCACATAGGACAGCATCAGTGTGATAAAAATGGTTCTGACTTGGAGGCTAGCCAAGCACAAGTGCATATGTTATGATAGAGGCTGTAGAGATAGTAGCTACCACTTAACAAGCACCTAAGTTCCAGGGACTTTGTACACCTTATCTTTGACCTGCATATCATCAATGGAAGAGGCAGGTATCACTTATTCCTTCCTCTACATAGAGGAGAAAACAGTTTCAGAGATGACTCACTTCCCCAAGGACAAACACTGTCAGGAAAGGTGCAATGCAATTCTCTTTGGAGTAATGACCTTATGTTAATGTGGAGTCTTAGAGCCACCAGCAGTGACAGTTCTGCAATAGTGGCTTTAGGTGTCAGTCCATAGACAGAATTTGGGCTCAGAGGAGCTGGCCTGATGTGGAACTTCTCAGCTGGGAGACACATGGGTGCTCTGTCTTGCAGAGTAAAGGACAAATAATTTTTATTATGATGCTCCCAGATACAAAAGTAGTGTAATGTACTGCCACATACTGTTACCCAACTTCAACAGTTACCAACTCATGGCTAATCTCAAAAAATAATATCTTCAAAAGAAAAATCTGGTTGCTCCCCTGTACCAGCTTTCCCTTTGTCTTAGTTTGCCCACTTGCAGTGACCAATATTTTAGGTGTGGATTTAAGGGGGAGAAACTGCTCATACAGAAAGGTAGAAATTCCTGATCATCTTGACTATTAATTCATTAACATGGGAAAAAACCCAAAACATTTAACAACATGTGCTTTTGTTAGATACATTTGGATCTCATACAAAAACTAGACTTTTTTTTTTAGCAAAGAAAATGTCTTCCTTGCCATTTATTCAGTTAAAACTATACTCACCATCCTTCTTGACACCTCAAGTGTTACTTATTCAATGTCAGTGAGTCTGTTATTTGATCGAGAATCTCAAATTGTAATACTTAGAGCTATCAGACCTACAAAACTGAGGGTCTTGGGCAGTTCCCAGGAGCCCTGGGGAGCATGGTGTTTCTTGAGAATGTATGGTTATCAACAGTGTTCCAATTCCAAGCCAAATCCATTGTGCAGATTGTATTTCTCCTACAAGATGCCAGTCTGAAACCCTGCCTTACCTTTGTTATTTTGTGTATTACCCACATGCTGTGCACGGATGTATTTTTGTTCCTATTTCACAGATATCCAAACAGAAGCTTAGCCTCAGAGCTGATGGCACAAACACCTTTCCTTCCTCTTCAAGTTAGCCATTCCCAAGGCTGCAACCTAGAACTTGAGAGCAGCGGACATCTAACCACATTGGCATCAGAGCTTCCGTTGTCCCAACCTCCTGCCCCCATTTCACGGCACGTGTTTTTAACTTGGCAGAGATTTCAGACCTTTGGCTCTTCCATTATTTACTCATGACTTTACTTACCTCCAAGGTACAGATATGAGGGTGCCCAGTTGTCTTTCCTCAGGGCATGATTTACAGATTGTCAGCTTCATACCACTCTGGCCATCTGTTGCACACCTGAGGAAAGCACTGTATGACCTGGTGGTTTGGTGGCAGAATTAAAGCCATCCACGGTCTCCAATCCCAGACGAGAAGGCAGGCTTGCTGGGTCATCTTCCCATCTCTCCCTAGCCACTTATGCTCACATTTAAAGGCTGGATGAGTTCATGTTTTTTTTTTTTTCCTTTCCCATTCCCAGGGTATGACTGTATCTCATATTTTCAAAAGGAAACAAAAAAGCTCTTCTTCATCTTTCTGTCCCTGCCCCCAATACAATACAATACACTTGCCCTCCCTTTCCTGCAGCTCAAGGGTACTCTCAGCCTTGCCCTCTGCTCCACATGTCACTGCCTTCTCAGGGACAGCTTTCTACTAAGGGAGCCCCCATACCTGATCTTCAATTCTTCCCTCAATTCCACTCTTTCTTCACACGTTCAAACCCTGTTTCATTTTTTGTCCATGAAAATCCTTTCCCTGTTCTGTGGTTTCTACCTCCTATCCCATCTATCTCTGTTTCCTTGTCAGACTTCCCATCCAAGGAAAAGCAGAATAATGGATCCTCAACAATGTCCAACTCCTAATCCTCGGGGCCTCTGAGTATGTTATATTTCATTACATGAAAGGAGGAAGTACCATTACTAATCAGCTGACATACAGATAAAGAAATTATCCTGGATTATCCAAGTGGATTCAAAAATCCTTAAAAGAGAAAGAAATGGGCAGAGCCAATGGCAGAGTAAGTCCATGCGAAACTCAACCAGCCATTGCTCAGAAAGAGACATATGCTAGAGAGTACAGGAGGCCTCTAGAAGCTGGAAAAGGCAAGGAAATTATTTCTTCCCTAGAATCTCCAGAAGGAATACAGCCCTGCTGATATCTTGACTGATAATAAATGCAATAAATAGATTTTTTTGGGGGGCCACTACATTTGTGAAAATTTGTTATAGCACCAAAGGAAATTAGTACATGCTCCTGCCACATCAACCCCTCTTTGGTCTCTTTTTGACTCAACTGCTCAGGCAAGAATGATGCAATAAATTCAGTGAGGTCTTACATGCATTTAAACAATCACAACAGCTTTTTCATATATGTGGAAAAAATATTTTCATGAATACATGTGTGTAATTAGGATTAATTATGTGAAACTGATATTTATGTTGGTCAAAAATTGAATATTAATAATTTCATGTCATTCAATCTTTTATATATATAATAATTTTTCTGATATATAACTCAATTAAAACTATATATATATATATATCAGAAAAATTGTTTTTCCTTGTGGTGATAGTGGTTCTGAGGACAACTCATAACTTTGTAATCCCACCGTATTTGAGGCCCAGACTTTGGGAATCATCGCTGTAAAGGTACAGACAGATGAAAGATAAATATATCTACAAATCTCTTTGCCTTTGCTTTCCTACTGCTTCTTCATAGAACATTCATATTATTGATATGACTGTGAGAGAGAAAAAATAATATGTTTTATGGAAAATGTCCCAATCATTTTTATTTTCCCCCAACTCAGCAGGAGAGGGGAAAAAAAGCCAAAAAAGGAAGGAAAGAAAAGGAGGAGAAGGAGGAGAGGAAGGAAGGAAAGAAAGAAGGGAAGAAGGGAGGAAGAAGAAAGATGAATGTGAGTTAGGGAGGGAAGGAGGGGGAGGAAATGGAGAGAAAGAGATGACAGGCAGAAAATATAGAGCAAAAAAAAAACCCGAGAAGCTTTTAACATGACACAGTTCAAGTTCCTTTTGGATATATTGTCCTTTTGAGATATCTTTGAAAATAGGTATGTGATCCCCAGGTAATGATATTTGATATCATTAAATCATTGATAATGATATATTATTTGTTTCACTGCTGTTGTTGAATACTTGTCATTTAAGTAGTGCAATGGCTACAATAATAAAGCCATTGAGTATGACTAAATCTTCCTTTTAACATCATCTGAGAGAAGACTGATTTAGTTTTAGGATTATAGTCTTTATATCTTATTTGTCACTGTAGAAAAGCTATGTCATTATTTGATTTATTTCTTTGATATGTTTCCAATATAATAGAAGTCTCTGTCTATCATTGACTTTTTTTTTTAGCATGAACACTGGGCTTATTTACAGTGGGAACATTACAATGTGAAGTACAGTTCTTAGAGAAAAAATAATGAGTTTGTTATCTAGTAGAGTTTACATACAAAATAACTAAATATTGTTAAAAATGAAAGGTGAAATATTTTGTATGTTAACTTTTTATTGTTATTTTAATAGATTTTTTAAAATGTTATTTTATATTGGAGTATAGTTGATGTACAGTGTTGTGTTAGTTTCAGGTGTACAGCAAAGTGATTCGGTCATACAATATCCACACTTTTTCACTCTTTTCCCATATAGGCCATTACAAAACATAGAGTATAGTTCCCTGTGCTACACAGTAAGTCCTTGTTGATTATCTATTTTATATATAGTAGTGTGTATAAATTAATCCCAAACTTCTAATTTATCACTCCCCCCCTCACCTTTCCACTTTGGTAACCATAAGTTTGTCTTCAGTCTGTGAGTCTGTTTCTGTTTTGTAAATAAGTTCATTTGTATCATTTTTTTTTTAGATTCCACATATAAGTGGTATCATAGGATATCTGTCTTTGTCTGACTTATTTCACTTAGTATGATAATCTCTAGGTCCGTTCATGTTGCTGCAAATGACTATTTCATTTTTTTATGGATGGGTAATATTCCATTGTATATATGTACCACATCTTCTTTACCCATCCCTCTATCAATGGACAGTTCAGTTGCTTCCATGCCTTGGCTATAATAGACTTTTTTTAAAGAATATTTTCAGGTTCATAGCATACTTGAGCAGGAAGTGTAGAGATTTCCCATATACCCTCACCTTCCACACATGCACAACCTCTCCGCACCAGAGTGGTACAATGGATGAACCTACACAGATGCATCTTTATCATGTAAGGTTCCTAGTTCACATTAGGGTTCACTCTTGGTGTTGTACATCCATGGTTTCTATGTATGATGCCGTGTATACATCCATCATTACAATGTTATACAGAGTATTTCTACTGCCTTAAAAATCCTCTGTGCTCTGTATCCTTCCTTCCTTCTCTATCACCTCCAACAATCACTTTTTACTGTCTTCATTGTTCTGCTTCTTCCAGAAGGTCATATAATTGGAGTCAAATAGTATGTAGTCCTTTCAGATTGGCTTCTTTCAATTAATAATGTGCATTTAAGTTTCCTCCATGTCTTTTCATGTCTTGATAGCCCATTTCTTTTTTAGTGCTGAACAATATTCTACTGTCTGGTTGTGTCATAATTTATTTTTTCACCTACTGAAAAGTTTGGACAATTATGAGTAAAGCTACTATGAACATCTGTGTGCAAGATTTTGTGTGGACATACAGATGCTACATTTTAAAAAAAACAGATGAACTCCTTTAGCTTAATGATGTAAGATAAATTAGTTACATGATACAAAGTCAATGGGCAGAAGAGCAACACAAAAGGCTTCTGCTGAAATCATGCCTCAGTGAATCAATCTCATTTAACCTATAAAAATACATAAGTTTATAATTTTATATGAAAAAGAAGTAGAAAAGCAAACAACAAAAACAAAGAAATAAACAAAACCCTCATTGGTCATGACTGAAGGAACTATTGCATTCAGAACTTCTGATTTCTGATACAAATGCATTTCAGGAGAGCCAAAGCCATTAAGGAAAGAGTTTGTTTGTTTGTTTGTTTGTTTTTGTTTTTCTACTGAGGAATTCCAGATGATAACTGTGGAAGAAATGATAAGAGTAGAGAGTCATCATTTTGCATCCTCTCAGGAAATCTTTCATTTAGCTGATCACCACCTGAGCCTGACAAGAACCTTAGGTGAAAGGTGGATGGAAAATGTCTTGATGAAGAGACTAGGTGCTCACCATTGATGGTTCTTGGCATCCCTTGAATGTGGACAAGCAGACACTAGGCGCCTCCTTAATGTGATGCATTGTGGAACACACTCTATCACCTGGGAGGCATGCTTGACAGAAGTGCTGAATCTGGGTCTAATAAAACCTTTAGAGCTTCCAATTACAGCCTTTTTAGAGAGGATACTGGAAAAACTTAAACAGCAGCTTGAGGAAAATAGGCAAATCCAGAATTCAGGATATTTCATAGAACAATTGACACAGTTATTTCAACAAATTAATTTTCTTAAAAAGGGATGAGAAAAAAATTCAATTAAAGAAGGATCAAGGGGCTAATCCAGAGGCAGGGTGTGGGATGATTTTTGGTATAGATTTGAAAAACCATATATGTATATGTGTGTGTGTGTGTGTGTGTGTGTGTGTGTATACACAAAGATATTTTTGATATGATTTCATTTGAGATATTTGGATATAGGTCCATTATTACATGTTATTGAGAAATTATTATTAATCTTGTTAAGCATTGTAATAACATTGAGATTACATTTTTCAAAAAACTTTTGTCATGAAATATATGGTGAAATATGATTTAAATGAAATGACAGGAAGTCTTGCTTTTACTTTCAAACATTTGGACAGCAAGAAATGAACAAAATAGTGATAAATGAAGCAAGTGCCACATAACCTTGATTACTGTTGGGACTGGAGGTTTATCTTAGAAAATTGTCACTATAGCAACAATGTATGGTACATTATGTATTATGTACGTAATACTTAAAAGATTGAAATACATTGATCTTGAAAAAATACTCTTCCCTAGTTCCCATTTGAAAAAAATTCCTTTGTCCTAGAACATACTCAGATGATCTATTGAATTTCAGTCCTGTGCCCTCAGTGACTTGATGGACCCCCATGCACCTGAATCACAGTGCTTATTCATAATCTGGGATTCCTTTCCTTCTCTCTCCATGACTAGAGTCAGAGTGGCTGCAGAGGGAGAGCGGTGAGAATGTAGACTTTTCCTTTGAATGTGATGTGCTGAGGACGGTTCTTGCAGCACTTCAAACTCAGTAAGACAGAACTTAGAAATGTGCCTGAGGTCAGTGCTGGGCCTGAGGGTCAGATGCTGCCTTGTTCCTTGTGTATGGGGTCATTACCTCTGCTGTCTCTGGAACTTCGTACCTGTGGTTCCTTTTGTTCTTCTCTTTACTGTTTTACCTTCAAACCTGTTTAAGTTTCTATCCAGCCAGAGAAACCAGCAACCTGTTCCTTATCTTCTAGTTGTGCTCAAAGCCTTCCCACTTTGCCAGAAGCTTTTAATAATGTTTGCTCTTCAATCCACATTTACTAACCCACCTGCTAGAAACAGACTTGGGGTCGCTGTTCTCTGTACATTTTCCTCCATTGCAGTCCACAGATTCACTTTCAGGTTCTACAGATAACATGACCACCCCTATCATAGGTACTTTCTCTCTTTCACTACTTCTTGAGCATATGGCTACTTTGTAAATGCTGATGTTAATAACCATAATTTATTGAGCACCTACTATATGCCTAGACCTTCTGTCAGTCCTTGTGTATTGCATTATCTCACTTAATTCTGATAACAAAACCACATGGAAAATTTTAATATCCTCATTTTCATTAACTGAGTATTAAAGAAATTCTCATGACTTAACTGGGGAAACATAGGTACATAGTAAATAGTAGCAGAATAAGCATATAAACCTATGATAGACGACATACACACACACATACATATGCATGCATATATATATATATAATATCCAGTTGTGATTAGGAAAAATAAAGTAAGTTAGGGAGAAAGAGAGTGAAAAATGAGCTCTTTTTTAGAAGCCAGAGAAGTCGCCTAAGTATTAGATGCCATTTAGGCTGAGACCTAAATAAATTTAAACCACAGCCATTTGGCTAGCAGAGTAAGAGTGGCCCACACAAATGGTCTGCAGTGAGATTTAGAAATAATTTATTGAGGTGAAATTCACATGACATTGATTAACCATTTTGTAGTGAACAAATCAAGGACAATTTAGTATTGACATAGTCACAATTCAGTGTATTACCACTTCCGTCTACTTCCAAAATACAACTCCCTACCCCTGAGCCATTTCTCCTCATTCTCACTAGCCCTGGCAATCACCAATTTGTGTTCTGTCCCTAAGGATTTATCTATTATGGATAGTTCATATGAAAAGAATCATACAATATGTGACCTCTTGTGTCTGGATACTTTATCTTAGTATAATGTTTTGGACGTTCATCCACAGTGTAGCATATATCCGTGCTTCATTCCTTTTTACAGCTGAATGATATTCCATTTCATGTATACACAACAATTTGTTTATCCATTCATCCATTGATGGACATTTGGGTTGTTTCTACCTTTTGGCTAATGTAAATAGTGCTGCTATATACATGCATTTATACTTGTTTGAGTCCCCATTTTCTTCTTTTTGGTATATAACTACGAGTGGAATTGCTGGGTCATAGGGTAATTCTATTTATAACTTTTTGAGAAACCACCATGCTGTCTTCTACAGTGGCAGCACCATTTTACATCACCACCAGCAATGCGTGAGTGTTTCAATTTTTCCACATCCTCACTCTGAGATTAGATTTTAACTTGTGTTTTCAAGGAAAAGCAAGGGAGGCAGTGAACTGAAGTTTTAAAAATGAGCAGTGGGTTTCCCTGGTGGTGCAGTGGTTAAGAATCTGCCTGCCAATGCAGGGGACACGGGTTTGATTCCTGGTCTGGAAAGATCCCACATGCCGCACAGCAACAAAGCCCGTGCGCCACAACTACTGAGCCTGCGCTCTAGAACACACAAGCCACAACAAATGAGTCCACACTCTGCAACTACTGAAGTCTGTGTGCTTAGAGCCTGTGCTCTGCAACAAGAGAAGCCACCACAATGAGAAGCCTGCGCACCACAACAAAGAGCAGCTCTTGTTCTCCACAACTATAGAAAGGCCGCATGCAGCAATTAAGACCTAGCACAGCCAATTAGTAAAAATAACTAAATAACTAGCTAAATAAATAAATTAATTAATTAATTTAAAAAAATGAGCAGCAAAGGAATTGGAAATTAATGTGGAGAGTAACCAGGGCCAGTAACCAGGGCCAGGGGTCATGAGGCCTATTGGCTGTAATAAAGAATGTGCTGCGCCTAATCTGTCATATGGCCTGCCAGACCTGTAAAATCTGACTCCTCTCTAATTATCAACCTTATATGGAACGAGGACTTGTGAAAACCTAAGTCAGCTATCCCTAATGAGATCACCTTCTTTCCTGTAGTATGTGAGATATCTATGGCTCTGGAAGGGGAATCCCCTCCCTTGAGTTTTGTACCAGGTTCTTGTGAACTAAAAATACCACCTGCCATATCAGTAAACAAAAGATGTTGCAGCCATCAAGCATCATATTACAGCCACCCAGATGGTGAGCCCTGAGGGAACTCAGGATGGAGGCAAGATGCCCCCCTCATCTAGCAGTCAGCCACTGCAGCCACTCCCAACAGTGCACCCTGAAGAGACTCATGAAGAGAAGCACAGGATACTGGCTCCAGATAGCTGAGGTGCATATCAAAGGAATGATTTCAATAAGCCCTGATTTTGCATCTTCCCATACATAGAAATCATTGTCAAGGCCAATGTCAAGAAATTTTCTCTGTTTTCTTCAAGGGGTTTTATAGTCTCAAGTCTTATGTTTAAGCCTTTAATGCATTTTGAGTTGATTTTTGTGTGTGTTGTAATATGAGTCCAATTTCATTCTTTTGCATGTGAATGTCCAGTTTTCCAAGCACCATTTGTTTAAGAGACTATTCTTTCCCTATTGTATTCTTGGAACCCTTGTTGAAGGTCAGTTGACTGATTATTCATGGGTTTATTTCTGAGCTCTCTATTCTACTCCATTGGTCTATGTGTCTGTTTTTATGCCAGGACCATACTATTTTGATCACTGTAGCTTTGTAATATATTTTAAAATCAAGAAATGTGATTCTTCCAGATTTGTTCTTTCTCAAGATTGCTTTGTCTATTCAGCACTGTTTGTCTAGAGGGATGAGAGACTCCAATTAACAGTTATGGGTCAGAGTGAAATACATGATTTATGTTTAGAATGAGAAGTCTGTTTTGTGAGAAAGAATACAGAGAGGCATATGTGGAAAGAAGGCATCCAGTTAGAAATCCACTACAGAAATCCACCTAAGATAACTTAGTCTAGGCTGGTCACAGTGAAAGTTGTGAAAAGGAATTAGATTTGAGGTGTCCTGGGAGTATCTGGTTAACAATATAAACTGATAACTCTCACATTTATAACTCCCATTCTGATCTCTCCCATGAATTCCACACTCCAACTTGTTTTCATCACTTCCTCAGAGAAATTCAAAAGGTTACCCAAACATAAATCTAAAAGTCATTTTTCTTTCTCTATCTGACTTACTTCACTCAGTAGGACAATCTCTAGGTCTATCCATGTTGCTACAAATGGCAATATTTTGTTCTTTTTTTATGGCTGAGTAGTATTCCATTGTGTGTGTGTCTGTGTGTGTGTGTGTGTACACACATACCACATCTTCTTTATCCATTCCTCTGTCGATGGACACTTAAGTTGCTTCCATGTCCTGGTTATTTTAAAAAGTGCTGCAATGAACACTGGGGTACATGCATCACTTATATGTGGAATCTAAAAAAATGGTACAAATGAACCTATTTACAAAACAGAAATAGAGTCACAGAGGTAGAAAAAAATCTTATGGTTACCACGGGGTAAGGGAGGGAGGGATAAATTGGGAGATTGGGATTGACACATACACACTACTATATATAAAATAGATAACTAACAAGAACCTGCTGGATAGCACAGGGAACCCAATACTCTGTAGTGACCTATATGGGAACTGAATCTAAAAAAGAGTGGGTATATGTATATGTATATGTATAACTGATTCACTTTGCTGTACAGCAGAAACTAACACATCATAGTACACCAACTATACTCCAATAAAAATTAATTTAAAAAAAATCATTTTTCTGCTCTTTCCCTGCCCAACACTATACCCTAAAATATGCTCCATGGCTACTGTTTCTCTTCTTACCATATGACACCTACATTTTGCTATCATCTTTGACTCCTCTTTTCTCTTCTACCCTACTTATGTCCATTTCACAAAACCTCCTGGCTCAATCTTCAAAATATATTCAGATTTGGATTTTTTTTAGGAGCCCAGAAGTGACTTTTAAAAACATAAATCTGATTATGCTTTTCTTATGCTCTGAGCCCTAGGAAGGCTTCCCTCCCCTCTCAGAATAACATATGAATTTCCACCATGGTGGGCAAGGCCTTACCTAACCTGGGCATGGGACACCTCCCTATCCCATCTTCTTCCCTCCCATCTCTCACTCATGTGGCTCTAGCCACCCTAGCCTCCTTGTTGCTCATTAGAAAATGTCAAGCATCCTCTCTTCTCAGTTTCTTAGAAGTTCCTGTTTCCTCTGCCTAGAACATCCTGCCCCCACAGGGTTGCATGTCAAGTTTCTGCTTACATGACACATTTTGAGGAGCATGTTCCCTGACCTTCATTCCCTTACTGTCCTTTATTCTGCTTTAGGTACCTACAAATTATATATATATATATATATATATATATATATATATATATATATATTATAATCTACTTTCCTTTAATGGAGGGTAAATTTCATAAGAACAGAATCTGTTTTATTCACTGCCATGTAAAGCTTAAAAATGTGATGGGTACAATATGTGTACAATATGTGTACAAAAATGTGATGGGTACTCAATAAATATCTGTTGAATGAATGAATGAATGAATGTGTGGTTTAAAGTCATGGAACCAGATGAGACCACCCAGGTAGTAAGTGTAAACAGGGAAAAGAATAAAGCCAAGCACAGATCCCTAAATTACTGAAACATTTAGAGACAGAACAGGAGGAGGGTCCCGTAGAGAAGAAGCAGCATTTTATGGACAGGAGGAAATTCTGGAAGAACAATAGTCCAGTAAAGAAATCATTTCAAAGAGAAAGTGATCAACAATGACATAAACACCTAAGTTGCTTGTTAAGATGAGAGCTGAGAAATAACCATTGGATTTTTCTCAAAATCCAATGCCAGTGCTCGCTGAGCCATGCTCTACAGTCCATTTGAGGGATGTCACCATTTCCATGGCCTGAAACTCTATCTACAGACTGGCGAACCTCAAGATGGCACCTTCAGGGTCAGCCCGTGTTTGACCTGAGCACACCTGCCTGGGTGTTCTGTCAGGTCTTAAACTTAGTATGGCCAGAACTTTATGTTTTATGCTTTATACTTCCTCACTTTTTATGACCTTTAGACTCTTTCCCTAAATTCTTTTTTTTTTTAATTGAAGCATAGTTGATTTACAATGTTGTTTTAATTTCTGCTGCACAACAAAGTGATCCAGATATATATATACACACATATATGTATTCTTTTTTTATATTCTTTCCTGTTATGATTTATCACAGGATATTGAAGATAGTTCCCTGTGCTATACAGTAGGACCTTGTGTTTTATCCATTCTATATATAATAGTTTGCAACTGCTAACCTCAGACTCCCACTCCGTCCCTCCCCCATCCTTCTCCCCTTGGCAACCACAAGTCTGCTCTTTAAAATTATGACCTTTAACTGTTGGTGTCATTTCTCAGTGTGACCCACTCTCTTTCATATTAGCAACCTCAGTGTCATCCTCACTGCTGTCTTGACCCCCCCCCCCAAACTCAGCAATGATTCATTAGATCCTCTCCATTCTATCTCATAGAACTTGGCATTAATGCAATCCTTTCATTCCAACATTGATCACTTCCTGTTTATATTCTTACAATAGGCTTTTAAATGATTTCTCTATCACCATTCCTTTCTCACTCTGGTTTATTCAATACATTGATATCAGTGTTCTGTGCATTAAAAAGCTAAAACCAGATGGATTTATAATTAAAATCTCTAGGAGACATCTTAATTCTTAGAGTTGTATACTAAACAATCAAGTAACATTTTTAAAAGATAACTTTTATAAAGGATAACATTTTTCAGCTTTAGCTTAGTGTACCAGAAGCTTCGTGATCTAACCTATTTTATTTCTAATGCCTTCTCCAGCCTCACCATCTCTTCTTCCCCACATGCCTGTGACCCTGAACCAATTATGGGAAAATAAGAGATGATTTTTGCTGTGCTCCTTTGTCTGAAAGTCACTCATTCTCTCTTTAATTGCTTGGTAAACTGTTTCTACCCCTGGCAGACTCAGGTCAAACAATAACTCACTTGCCCTCAACAGCACTTTGACCACATCCACTTAAGAAATTGCTTCTTAACACATCTATTTAACTCACCTTGACCTCTGTGAATGACAAAAGTTTTGTATTACCCATCTTTGTTTCCCAGTGAAGGCCACATATGCTGAATATATTTTTATTCAATGATTGCAAAGTCAGTGAGTAATTTATCATATTGAGTAAAGAATGACAACCAATATGATACTCCCAGTAATTAATATCCCTGGGAGCAAAGGGTAGGGACTGCCTTTACACAAGATTCAACCCGTCACTCCTTACAACTACCTACAAAAATAGAAACAGCAAAATAACCTATGTGTTGTCTCACAACTCTATTCTATCTTCCTTCCCAAGGAACTGCAGATCTGCCTGAATATCTTACTTCAGTAGTTTCCTGGATTTCTGGATATTTGTTTTCCTTTTCAACTTTTTCATGCTCGTTTGGGGAATCTTTCAAGGAGATGGCAAAATTGTGCAGGACTGTTATGAAACAATTGTTATTATTTGACTTTATAGATAGAAACTAGCTGTGGGAAAGTCAGTATGAGCTTAATACAATTCCCACTTATTACTTTCAACACAAATAGGTACTTTAATACCACAGTAGATTCAAAGTAAGTAAAAATGCAGGAATGATGCTTCAGTGACAAGATCAAGCTGTCAAATAATAGTATGTTTTAATGGTCTGATATTGCATACACAGCCACAAATATAGGAAAAATGCATGTTTTTTATTTGTTGACAGAATTTATTATGCTTCCATTGATCCATGTCTGAGTTACAACCCACACTGATTCCAGGAGGAGCCCTGTTCGGTTCCATAGTAGAACATAGAGATTATATGAAATATGGTGAGGTATAGAAACATGCATAGTCACCATGCAGATTTTAACAAACTCAAAGAAATATGTACATGGGTTTCAGATATAGCACCCTAACATTTTCTGAAATTTAGTAACTATCTCAGTACATCCCATAAAATAAACTATTAGTTTATTTCACTGTGCTCCTTTGTCTGAAATTCACTCACTCAGACCGGGGAAACAGTAGCTATTTAACGAATACATACTTTGATTTTTTCATATTGTTAATTCACTATTTGCTTAATTCTTTGATTTAATCAAATATGACTTGTGTATCTGCTGTGAACCAGACATTGAAGATTCAGCAAAAGCAGAACAGAAAAGTGTATCCTTGCCTTCATTGTTGGTGTGTTCTGGTAAGGTGATAAAGACAGGTCAATACATAAATACAAAATATACCAGAGGGTCAAGAGCTATAAAGAAAAATAAAAAATTAACCTGCATAAGGTAGGATAGTGGATTTTCAGTGCTACTCACCCACAGTCTGGTCACAGATGAAATTAAACAAGTTCTTTATGTAAAATCTGTGACCAGTATCGTGATGGGGAGGCAGGTGGGGAAAGCAGGCACACCACAAAGGGAAACTCATCTGAGTGTCAGAGTAGTCTCCATGGAAGACAACACTCAGTGGAGAACTGAAGGACAGATACTGTTTATTTAGGAGATGGAATAGTACTGTGAAAAGCCGTACCAAGGCAGGAGGAAGTTTGTGGGAAAAGACTGAGCATCAGCCTTGTCCTGACATTATCTGGGGAGATATTTAGCTGGCTTGTTCCCTTTGCAATTGCCTCTGAGAGGTGAATATCTAAAGGAAAGCTGCCATGGAGCTGTGTAGTTTGGAAGATGGCAACGAAGGCACAGGGCTACCTCCTGGGGAGAGCATGAGGGAGAAGAGGAGGAACCAAACAGCCCTAGAGTAACACCATCATTTGTGAAGAACAGAGCAAGAGGGCTCAGCAAAGAAACCTGATAAAGGGCCACAGAGGCAAGAGGAAAACCAGGAGAGGGATTTATGAGAGCACTTCTAGAAAGAGGGAGTTGTCAGCCTTGTCTCATGCTTCTTGGAAGTTAAGTAAGAAACAGACTGAGAAATATCCAAGGGGTTTACCCAAAAGAGGGCTTTAGTGAGCTTTAAGAAGACGGCTGTTTTAACTGAGAAGTGGAGTGAAGGCCAAATTGCTGCATGAAAAATAGAACCTGGGAGATTAGAAAATGGAGCAGAGACAATGCATTCAAGAATTTAGGTGTGAGGACTTCCCTGGTGGTGCAGTGGTTAAGAATCCACCTGCCAATGCAGGGGACACGGGTTTGATCCCTGGTCTGGGAGGATCCCACATGCTGCGGAGCCCAAGGGATCCCACTGAGCCCATGCACCACAACTACTGAGCCTGTGCCCTAGAGCCCACAAGCCACAACTACTGAGCCCATGTGCCACAACTACGGAGTCCATGTGCCACAACTACTGAAGCCCGTGCGCCTAGAGCCCGTGCTACACAACATGAGAAGCCACTGCACTGAGAAGCCTGCACACCACAAGAAAGAGTAGCCTCTGCTCTCTGCAACTAGAGAAAGCCCATGCGCAGCAATAAAGGTTCAATGCAGCCAATAAATAAATAAACAAATAAATAAATTTAAAAAAGAAGTTAGGCGTGAAACAGAAGGACAAGGGGAGAAAAGTGGACACAGGAACATGAGGAACAATATATGAGAAGGCATAGCCCTTGTACACTGAAATACTGTGCGTAATCGTCGTATGGCCTGCCAGACATGCAAGATCTGTCTCCTCTCTAATTATCAACCTTACATTGAATGAAGAATTGTGAAAAACCTAAGCCAGCTATCCCTAATGAAATCATCTTCTCTCCTGTAGCATGTGAGTTATCAATGGCTCTGGAAGGGGTATCCCCTCTTCTGAGTTTTGTATCAGGCTCTGGTGGACTAAAAATGCTACCTGCCATATCAGTAAACAAAAGATGTTACAGCCATGAAGCCATCACATTATGGCTGCCCAGATGGTGAGCCCTCAGGGAACTCAGAATTGAGTCAGGATGACCCCCATCTAGCAGTCAGCCACTCAGCACCCCCAACAGCATACCCTGAAGAGACTCAGTAAGAGAAGCACAGGATACTGGCTCCAGATAGCTGAAATGCATCTCAAAAGAATGATTTCAATGAATCCAGACTTTGCATCTTCCCATACATAGAAAAGCTCCAAAGTCTGCAACTTGAGATATCTGGTTTTCTTTAATTAACAGTAATTTTTGATATTCTGACTACCTGGTCTTTATTGCAAAATCTCCTATATATCCTGGCTCCCCTCCTTTCTTCTTCGGAACAGTCTCTCAGAATTATCTGAGGTGCTGAGTCCCAGGCTTAAGTCCTCAGTTTTGTCCAGTAAATAAAACATAACTCTCAACTTTTAGCTTGTGCATTTTATTAGTTGACACTCTGGAGTGGACTTGTCCTTGTAATTTTGGCAATTCGTACTTCTGGTGTCTAGTTTTCCTGTTTGTAAAATGGGAAGGCTTGATGAGTCGATTGCTTAGTTTTCTTTAACCTCAAAATTCTCTGCAGATGTCACTTTTATAACAGTTTGACAGCACCAATACAAAACCATGTTATCTTCTCAGAAAAGCAAATTAGAACTCATTATTTACATCTCAGAAATGCTTTAAAAATACTCTTCCTTAGATTTTGAGAGAAGTCAAAATTGTCAGTGTGTGTGTGTGCATGTGCATGTGTGTGTGTGTACCTGTATGCATGGGTGTCTCTGTGTGTGTTTTAGGGAGTTTGGAAGTAGGAAGAGTAGAGGAAAATTAAAATATTAAGAGACACTATCCATTGAAATGTAATTTAGAATAAAGTACCAAAATAAGTTAGAGAGAAATACTATGATTTATATAATTTGATTCATTTATCCCTATCTGAGGATATTATCAGTGCAAAATGTGAAATATAATTATCAACTCACCCAACTTTCTTAAAATAACTGCATGGATCTTTGCCTTGACAAAAAGTCATTTATAACAATTTACCTTACTCTTTTGATAAGAAAAAAGCACATCTCTAGAATGCATTAACAAAATAACATTTTGAGCCGTAATTTCTCATTCAAAATCTGTAATGGCTTCGGCATTCTAAATGCTCTACATAGATATTTAGTTATTAAAATTTTATTACAACAAGGTTTTTTTTACATAGACAAAAAGCTATTAATATGGTACAGAACTTCAGATACAGAAACATGTTTTAATGGTTTAAGGTAGTTTTTAATCAAAATAGTTGTGACTATGTAGGGCAGTCACTTAGAAGCATTATTATTCTCTAAGTGCTGGGTCCTGGAGAAAAGGCCAAACTTACTCAAGAATTTCTTGGTGTTCTGGGAAGCACTGCCACCCAGCCCGACATTCAGTCTAATGGAGCTCACAGCAGGAACAAATTATTTGTACAGCCATGTACAATGTATGTACAAACAGCAAGGAAGTCACCCTAGATGTTTGAGGTCTGGCGGGGGCCACTCCATAAGGAGAAAGGAGAACAGTCTGACCATGTATTATAACTTGAGATTTCTCAAGTTTTAGATGCAAACCTCAATCCATTTACATACTATCCTTGAATAAGGCCTGACCTTGGATTCTAGTTTAATTTGGGGGGGCTATAAAACATATCCAATTGGATTCATTCCCACTTGAGTTTTTCTAGGGTAGGTTCAACTTTTAATCTAGAGTTTGTGCTGTCACGTTCCTTCATAAGATATAAAATTTACAGAGTTAAAGAGCTCTGTGTGTGTGCTTGTTTTTAGTTACAACTTCTGTGTTTTTTACTTGCTTATTTTGATTGGTGTCTTAATTGGTTGATTTCATCATCAAGGGAAATATTGAGTATCTCTTAAGCACCCTGTTCTGTATGTTATCCATTGTCAGTTAAATGAGACCAGAAATGGTGCTTTCCTTTCAAGGCTCTTGTGAGAATAAACACAATAAAAACAGAGCCTGACATTTAAGACGTTTTCAACAAATATTAACTACTTGTAATGAGCAGAGTTTTACAATCATTCTTTTGCTATGTTCGCAGATTTGTTTCGCTTTGTTCTGTTTTTCAAAAACTTATTTGTTGTTTCTTTTTTACAAATATTCACCAATTGCAGATGATTTGTGTGGGGATAATATTCTGGGGTCACGTATCCTTTTCCTCAGAATCTGTAGATACTTCTTTGTCATCGAGCACTAAAGAAATGTTAATACAATGAATCATGAGAATAGCTTGCTTTTTTCCCTGCTTGCAATTTTTTCTGATTGGAAATTTTTGCTTCGTTAACCTTGAATTGCAATAAATTAATCAGGTTATGTTACAGTATTCATCCTTCTGTTACAGAAAGATTTGGGTCCACAAATTCAGTTCATTAATTCAGGGTTACTTTCTTATTTTCATTTTTAAATATCTTTTTCTTCTCTGGTAGTTGTTTCTCTGTTTCATGGATTCCAATTGCCCTGACTTTGGATCAGTTTTGGTGTTTGGGGATTTCTCATTTAAGTATCTTTTAATTGCTTTATTTTCCTTCCTCTTCCTTTTCTGTGTGTCATTGATTCCATTTTCAGGCAAGTTTAGTTTGCTGTTTACAATTTTAAATTTACTTTCAGTTTGTTTCCTTAGCTACTCATTATTCTGGTTAATATAATTCTGTTAATTACCAATTGGCCTCCAAGTGCACTCTTTTTTTTAACTTTATTTTTTAGTACTTATCTATTTATTTATTTGGCTACAGGCGTGGCACACGGGATCTTCATTGTCACATGCGGAATCTTTTTCTTTTTTTTAAGAATTTTTATTGAGATACAGTTAACAGGCAATAAATTTCATATATTTAGAGTGTACAATTTGGTATTTCTTTTCTTATTAGTAATGTATATATGGCAATCCTAATTTCTCAATTCATTACCCCTAACCCTCCCTGTTTTCCCCACTTGGTGTCCATATGTTTGTTCTCTACATCTGTGTCTCTATTTCTGCCTTGCAAACTGGTTGATTTGTACCATTTTTCTATACTATGCATATATGTGTTAATATACGATATTTGTTTTTCTCTTTCTGACTCACTTCACTGTGTATGACAGTCCCTAGGCCCATCCATGTCTCTAAAAATGTCCCAGTTTCATTCCTTTTTACAGCTGAGTAATATTCCATTGTATATATGTACCACATCTTCTTTATCCATTCATCTGTTGATGGACATTTAGGTTGCTTCCACGTCCTGGCTATTGTAAATAGTGCTGCAGTTTTCCTCTAGCAGTTTTATAGTGTCTTGCCTTACATTTAGGTCTTTCATCCATTTTGAGTTTAATTTTGTGTATAGTGTTAGGGAGTGTTCTAATTTCATTCTTTTACATGTAGCTGTTCAGTTTTCCCAGCACCACTTATTGAAGAGGCTGCCTTTTACCCATTGTATATCCTTGCCTCCTTTATCATAGATTAGTTGACCATAGTTTATCTCTGGGCTTTCTATCCTGTTCCATTGGTCTGTATTTCTCTTTTTGTGCCAGTACCATACTGTCTTGATCACTGTAGCCTTGTAGTATAGTTTGAAGTCAGGAAGCCTGATTCCACCAACTCCATCTTTCCTTCTCAAGATTGCTTTGGCTATTCGGGGTCTTTTGTGTTTCCATACAAATCATAAAATTTCTTGTTCTAGTTCTGTGAAAAATGTCATTGGTAATTTGATCGGGGTTGCATTGAATCTGTAAATTGCTTTGGGTAGTATAGTCATTTTCACAATGTTGATTCTTCCAATCCAAGAACATCGTATGTCCCTCCATCTGTTTGTGTCTTCTGTGATTTCTTTCATTAGTATCTTATAGTTTTCTGAGTACAGGTCTTTTACCTCCTTGGTTAGGTTTATTCCTAGGTATTTTATTCTTTTTGTTGCAATGGTGAATGGGATTGTTTCCTTAATTTCTCTTTCTGATCTTTCATTGTTGGTATATAGAAATTCAAGACATTTCTGTGTGTTACTTTTGTATCCTGCAACTTTACCAAATTCATTTATTAGCTCAAATAGTTTTCTGCTGGCATTTTTAGGATTTCCTATGTATAGTATCATGTCATCTGCGAACAGTGACAGTTTTACTTCTTCTCCAATTTGGATTCCTTTTATTTCTTTTCTTCTCTGATTGTTGTGGCTAACAATTCCAAAACTAAGTTGAATAGTAGTGGCAAGAATGGATATCCTTGACTTGTTCCTGATCTTAGGGTCAATGTTTTTAGTTTTTCATCATTGAGAATGATGTTCACTGTGCATTTGTCATATATGGCCTTTTTTATGTTGAGGTAGGTTCCCTCTATGCCCACCTTCTGGAGAGTTTTTATCATAAATGGGTGTTGAATTTTGTCAAAAGCTTTTTCCGCATCTGCTGAGATGATCATGTGGTTTTTATCCTTCAATTTGTTAATATGGTGTATCACATTGATTGATTTGCATATCTTGAAGAATCCTTGCATTCCAGGGATCAACCCCACTTGATCATGGTGCATGATCCTTTTAATGCATTGTTGGATTCTGTTGGCTAGTATTTTGTTGAGGATTTTTGCATCTAAATTCATCAGTGATATTAGTCTGTAATTTTCTTTTTTTAATAGTATCTTTGCCTGGTTTTGGTATCAGGGTGATGGTGGCCTCATAGAATGAGTTTGGGTGTGTTCCTTCCTCTGCAATTTTTTGGAAGAGCTTGAGAAGGATGGCTGTTAGCTCTTCTCTAAGTGTTTGATAAAATTCACCTGTGAATCCATCTGGTTCTGGACTTTTGTTTGTTGGCAGATTTTTAATCACAGTTTCAATGTCATTACTTGTGATTGGTCTGTTCATATTTTCTATTTCTTCCTGATTCAGTCTTAGAAGGTTATACCTTTCTAAGAATCTGTCCGTTTCATCCAGGTTGTCCATTTTATTGGCATATAGATGTTTGTAGTAGTCTCTCATGATCCTTTGTATTTCTGTGGTGTCTGTTGTAACTTCTCCTGTTTCATTTCTAATTTTATTGATTTGAGTCCTCTCCCTCTTTTTCTTGATGAACCTTGCTAGAAGTTTATCAATTTTGTTTACCTTCTCAGAGAACCAGTTTTCAGTTTTATTGGTTTTTGCTTTTTTTTTCTTTGTTTCTATTTCATTTATTTCTGCTCTGATCCTTATGATTTCTCTCTGTCTACTAACTTTGGGTTTTGTTTGCTCCTCTTTCTCTAGTTTCTTTAGGCATAAGGTTAGATTGTTTCTTTGGGATTTTTCTTCTTTCTTGAGGTAGGACTGTATTGCTATAAACTTCCCTCTTAGAACTGCTTTTTCTGCATCCCATAGGTTTTGGATCATTTTGTTTTCATTGCCATTTGTCTGTAGATATTTTTTGATTTCCTCTTTGATTTCTTTAGTGATCTCTTGGTTATTTAGGAGCATATTGTTTAGCCTTCATGTGTTTGTGTTTTTTACATTCTTTTTTCCCGTAATTGATTTCTAATCTCATAGTGTTGTGGTTGGAAAAGATGCTTGATATGATTTCAATTTTCTTAAATTTACCAAGGCTTGATTTATGACCCAAAGTGTGATTTATCCTGGAGAATGTTCCATGTGCACTTGAGAAGCACATGTAATCTGCTGTTTTTGGATGTAATGTCCTATAGATATCTATTAAATCAAGCTGGTTTATTGTGTCATTTAAAGCTTGTGTTCCTTATTAATTTTCTGTGTGGATGATCTGTCCACTGGTGTAAGTGGAGTGTTAAAGTCTCCCACTATTTTTGTGTTACTGTCAATTTCCTCTTTTATAGTTGTTAGCATTTGCCTTAGGTATTGAGGTGCTCCTGTATTGAGTGCCTATATATTTATAATTGTTTTCTCTTCTTCCTGGATTAATCCCTTGATTTTTATGTAGTGTTCTTTCTTGTCTCTTGCAACATTTTTTTATTTTAAAGTCTATTTTATCTGATATGAGTATCGCTACTCCAGCTTTCGTTTGATTTTCATTTGCATGGAATATCTATTTCCATCCCCGCACTTTCAGTCTGTATGTGTCCCTAGGTCTGAAGTGGGTCTCTTGGAGACAGCACATATATGGGTCTTATTTTTGTATGCATTTAGCCAGTCTGTGTCTTTTGGTTGGTGCATTTAGTCCATTTCCATTCAAGATAATTATCGAGATGTATGTTCCTATTACCATTTTCTTAGTTGTTTTCTTGTTTGTTTGTTTGTTTTACTAGGTCCTTTTCTTCTCTTATGTTTCCCACTTAGAGAAATTCCTTTAGCATTTGTTGTAGGGCTGGTTTGATATTGCTGAATTCTCTTAGCTGTTGCTTGTCTGTAAAGCTTTTGATTTCTCCATCGAATCTGAATGAGATCCTTGGTGGGTAGATTATTCTTGGTTGTAGGTTCTTCTCTTTCATTACTTGAAATATATCATGCCACTCCCTTCTGGCTTGCAGAGTTTCTGCTGAGAAATCAGCTGTTACCCTTACGGGAGTTCCCTTGTATGTTATTTGTTGTTTTTCCCTTGTTGCTTTTAATAACTTTTCTCTGTCTTTAATTTTTTTCAGTTAGACTACTAGGTGTCTTAGCGTGTTTCTCCTTGAGTTTATCCTGCCTGGGATGCTCTGCAGTTCCTGGACTTGGGTAGCTATTTCTTTTCCCATTTTAGGGAAGTTTTCAACTATGATCTCTTCCAATATTTTCTCAGGTCCTTTCTCTCTCTCCTCTCCTTCTGGGACCCCTATAATGAGAATGTTGGTGCATTTAATGCTATCCCAGAGGTCTCTTAGGCTGTCTTCAGTTCTTTTCATTCTTTTTTCCTTATTTTTTGCTGCATCAGTGATTATCACCATTCTGTCTTCCTGCTCACTTATTCAACCTTCTGCCTCAGTTAATCTGCTATTGCTTCCTTCTAGTGTATTTTTCATTTCAGTTATTGTGTTGCATATCTCTGTCTGTTTGTCCTTTAATTCTTCTAGGTCTTTGTTAAACTTTTCTTGCAACTTTTTGATCTTTGCATCTAGTCTTTTTTTCAAAGTCCTGGATCATCTTCACCATCATTTTTATGAATTATTTTCCTGGAAGGGTGCCTATCTCCTCTTCATTTAGTTGTTTTTCTGGTGTTTTATCTTTTCCCTTCATCTGGTACAAAGTCCTCTGTCTTTTCATTTTCTTTATCTTTCTGTGGCTGTGGTTTTCAGTTCCAGAGAATGAAATACTGCTGATACTGCTTGATACTGCTGTTTGCCCTCTTGTGGATGAAGCTATCTAGGAGGCTGGTTTGCATGCTTCCTGATGGGAGGGGCTGATGGTGGGTAGGGCTGGGTGGGCAGAGCTCAGTAAAGTTTTAATCTGATTTGGAGGGTGGAGATCAGTAAAAGTTTAATCTGCTTGTCTGTCGGTGGGTGGGGCTATGTTCCCACCTTGTTGGTTGTTTGGCCTGAGGCGACCCAGCACTGGAGCTTACAGGCTCTTTGGTGGGGCTAATGGTGGACTCTGGGAGGGCTCATGCCAATAAGCACTTTCCAGAACCCCTGATGCCAGTGTCCCTGTCCCCTCACTGAGCCACAACTGCCCCCCACCTCTGCAGGCAACCATCCAACACCAGCAGGTAGGTCTGGTTCAGTCTCCTATGGGGTCACTTCTCCTTCCCCCTTGGGTCCTGGTGAGCACACACATTTTTGTGTGCCCTCCAAGAGTGGAGTCTCCATCTCCCTCAGTCCTGTGGAGGTCCTGCAATCAAATCCCACTGGCTTTCAAAGTCTGATTCTCTGGGGATTCCTCCTCCTGTTGCTGGACCCCCAGATTGGGAAGCCTGACATCGGGCTCAGAACCCTTGCTTTAGTGGGTGGACTTTTGCAGTATAACTATTCTCCAGTTTGTGAGTCACCCACCCAGCATTTATGAGATTTGATTTTAACACAATTGTGCCCCTCCTACCTTCTCATTGCAGCTTCTCCTTTGTCTCTGGATGTGGGGTGTCTTTTTTGGTTAATTCCAGTGTCTTTCTGTCAATGATTGTTCCGCAGTTAGTTGTAATTCCAATGCTCTTGCAAGAGGGAGTGCCACATGTTGAATCTTTAGTTGCAGCATGTGGACTCTTAGTTGTGGCATGTGGGATGTAGTTTCCTGACTAGGGATAGAACCCAGGCCCCCTGCATTGGGAACATGGAGTCTTAGCCATTAGACCACCAGGGAAGTCCTTCCAAGCTCTCTTTCTTATTGCACCTTCATTCTCACAGAATTGTTTTCTAAGTTTAAGTATTAGAGGAGATTTACTTCTGTTCCTCGGGTTATGTTTTCTTCCATGCTAAGTTCCTCAAATCTGCTACCAATTTCTTCTGCCTCCCTCTGAGGCTAGGCTGTATCTACTCTGTAGCCAAGGACTTTTCCCTCTCATCATACCCAGGCTGGGGTCTGTTGAAGTCCTAAGGGCCATTAAGGAAGTGACCAAACTTAAATGAGATATAAGGGTGGGACCCTCATCCTGTAGGTTTTGTGCCCCTATGAGGAGAGGAAGGGACAAGAGACACCAAACTCTCTCTCGGTCTCCCCTTCACATGAGAACCAAGCAAGAAATGGCTGCCTGCAAGCCAGGAAGAGAGTCCTCACCAGAAACTAAATTTGCCAGCACATTTATCTTGGGCTTCTAGCCTCTAAAACTATGGGAAATCAATGTCTGTTGTTTAAGCTGTTCAATTTGTGGCATTCTGTTGTGACTGTGAGGCAGACTAGGACACCAGCTATCCCAGAATTTTCTGTTTATTCCCTTGGTCACTATGTGGTCACGTTAAATGACAAGAGGTTTTTCCATTTTGTGCTGACTTATTGCTGCCATTTGTTTTCCCTTGTTATTGTTACTCTTGTTGACTTTTTTATTTATTTTTTTATTTTTTTATTTTTTTGGGGTACACGAGGTTCAATCATCTGTTTTTATACGCATATCCCAGTATTCCTTCCCTTCCTTGACTCCCCCCGCCTCAAGTCCCCCCCACCCTCGCTGCCCCAGTCCTCTAAGACATCTTCCATCCTCGAGTTGGACTCCCTTTGTTATACAACAACTTCCCACTGACTATTTTACAGTTGGTAGTATATATATGTCTGTGCTACTCTCTCACTTCGTCTCAGTTTCCCCTTCACCCCCCACCCCCTCCCATACCTCGAGTTCTCCAGTCCATTCTCTGTATCTGCATCCTTGTTCTTGTCACTGAGCTCATCAGTACCATTTTTAGATTCCGTATATGTGAGTTAGCATACAATTATTGTCCTTCTCTTTCTGACTTACTTCACTATGTATGACAGATTGTAGTTCTATCCACGTCATTACATATAGCTCCATCTCATCCCTTTCTATAGCTGAGTAATATTCCATTGTATATATATGCCACATCTTCTGTATCCATTCATTTGTTGATGGGCATTTAGGTTGCTTCCATGTCCTGGCTATTGTAAATAGTGCTGTAATAAACATTATGGTACAAGTTTCTTTTGGGATTATGGTTTTCTTTGGGTATATGACCAGGAGTGGGATTACCAGATCATATGGTAGTTCTATTTGTAGTTTTTTAAGGAACCTCCAAATTGTTTTCCATAGTGGCTGTACCAACTTACAGTCCCACCAACAGTGCAGGAGAGTTCCCTTTTCTCCACACCCTCTCCAACATTTGTGGTTTCCAGACTTTGTGATGATGGCCATTCCGATTGGTGTGAGGTGATACCTCATTGTGGCTTTGACTTGCATTTCTCTGCTGATTAGTGATGGTGAGCATCTTTTCATGTGTGTGTTGGCCATCTGTATGTCTTCTTTGGAGAAATGTCTATTTAGGTCTTCTGCCCATTTGTGGATTGGGTTATTTGCTTTTTTGGTATTAAGCTTCATGAGCTGCTTGTATATTTTGGAGGTTAATCCTTTGTCTGTTGTTTCATAGGCAATTATTTTTTCCCATTTTGAGGGTTGCCTTTTAGTCTTGTTTATGGTTTCTTTTGCTGTGCAAAAGCTTTTAAGTTTCATGAGGTCCCATTCATTTATTTTTGATTTTATTTCCCTGATTCTAGGAGGTGGGTCAAAAAGGATCTTGCTTTGATGGATGTTATAGAGTGTTCTGCCTATGTTTTCCTCTAGGAGTTTTATAGTGTCTGGCCTTACATGTAGGTCTTTAATCCATTTGGAGTTTATTTTTGTGTATGGTGTTAGGAAGTGTTCTAGTTTCATTCTTTTACATGTTGCTGTCCAATTTTCCCAGCACCACTTATTGAAGAGGCTGTCTTTTTTCCATTGTATACTCATGCCTCCTTTGTCAAAGATAAGGTGCCCATATGTGTTTGGGCTTACTTCTGAATTCTCTATTCTATTCCATTGATCTTCCTTTCTATTTTTGTGCCAGTACCATACTGTCTTGATCACTATGGCCTTGTAGTATAGTTTGAAGTCAGGAAGCCTGATTCCACCAACTCCATTTTTCCTTCTCAAGATTGCTTTGGCTATTCAGGGTCTTTTGCGTTTCCATACAAATCGTAAGATTTCTTGCTCTAGTTCTGTGAAAAATGCCATTGGTAATTTGATCGGGATTGCACTGAATCTGTAAATTGCTTTGGGTAGTACAGTCATTTTCACGATGTTGATTCTTCCAATCCAGGAACAGGGTATGTCCCTCCATCTGTTTGTGTCATCTTTGATTTCTTTCATCAATGTCTTAAAGTTTTCTGCATACAGATCTTTTGCCTCCTTAGGCAGGTTTATTCCTAGGTATTTTATTCTTTTTGTTGCAATGGTGAATGGGAGAGTTTCCTTAATTTCTCTTTCTGCTCTTCCATTGTTAGTGTATAGGAATGCAAGAGATTTCTGTGCATTAATTTTGTACCCTGCTACTTTACTCAACTCATCAATTAGTGCTAGCACTTTTCTGGTAGAGTCTTTAGGGTTTTCTATATATAATATCATGTCATCTGCAAAAAGAGTGACAATTTTACTTCTTCTTTTCCAATTTGGATTCCTTTTATTTCTTTTTCTTCTCTGATTGCTGTGGCTAAAACTTCCAAAACCATGTTGAATAATCGTGGTGAGAGTGGACACCCTTGTCTTGTTCCTGTTCTTAGAGGGAATTCTTTAAGTTTTTCCCCATTGAGAACGATATTGGCTTTTGGTTTCTCATATATGGCTTTTATTATGTTGAGGTTCTATGCCCATTTTCTGGAGAGCTTTCATCATAAATAGATGTTGAACTTTGTCAAAAGCTTTTTCTGCATCTATTGAAATGATCATATGGTTTTTATCCTTCAAGTTGTGGATATGATGTATCACGTTGATTGATTTGCGTATATTGAAGAATCCTTGCATCCCAGGGATAAACCCCACTTGATCGTAGTGTATGATTTTTTTAATGTGCTGTTGGATTCTGTTAGGTAGTATTTTGTTGAGGATTTTTGCATCTATATTCATCAGTGATATTGGTCTGTAGTTTTTTTTTTTTTTTTGTGACATCTTTGTCTGGTTTTGGTATCAGGGTGATGGTAGCCTCGTAGAGTGAGTTTGGGAGTGCTCCGCCTTCTGCAATATTTTGGAAGAGTTTGAGAAGGATAGGTGTTAACTCTTCTCGAAATGTTTGATAGAATTAGCCCATGAACCCATCTGGTCCTGGGCTTTTGTGTGTTGGGAGATTTTTAATCACTGCCTCAATTTCCATACTTGTGATTGGTCTGTTCATGGTTTCTATTTCTTCCTGGTTCAGTCTTGGAAGATTGTATTTTTCTAAGAATGTATCCATTTCTTCCAGGTTATCCAATTGATTGGCATATAGTTGCTTGTAGTAGTCTCTCAAGATCTTTTGTATTTCTGAGGTGTCCGTTGTTACTTCTCCTTTTTCATTTCTAATTCTGTTAATTTGCATCTTCTCCCTTTTTTTCTTGATGAGTCTGGCCAATAGTTTATCAATTTTGTTAATCTTCTCAAAGAACCAGCTTTTAGTTTTATTTATTTTTCTTATGGTTTCTTTCCTTTCTTTTTCATTTATTTCTGCTCTGATCTTTATGATTTCTTTCCTTCTGCTCACTTTGGGGTTTCTTTGTTCTTCTTTCTCTAGTTGTTTGAGGTGTAAGGTTAGGTTGTTTATTTGATAATTTTCTTGTTTCTTAAGGTAGGACTGTATTGCTATAAACTTCCCTCTTAGAACTGCTTTTGCTGCATCCCATAGGTTTTAGGTTGTTGTGTTTTCGTTCTCATTTGCTTCTAGATATATTTTGATTTCCTCTTTGATTTCCTTAGTGATTCCTTGGTTGTTTAAGAGTGAATTGTTTAGCCTCCATGTGTTTGTATTTTTTGCAGTTTTTTTCCTGTACTTGATATCTAGTCTCATGGCATTGTGGTCTGAGAAGATGCTTGATATGATTTCAATTCTCTTGAATTTGTGGAGGTTTGATTTGTGACCCAAGATGTGATCTATCCTGGAAAATGTTCTGTGTGCACTTGAGAAGAAAGTGTATTCTGTCGTTTTGGGATGGAATGTCCTATAGAGATCAATGAAGTCGAGATGGTCTAATGTGTCATTTAAAGCTTGTGTGTCTTTATTGATTTTCTGTTTGGATGATCTGTCCATTGATGTAAGTGGGGTGTTCAAGTCTCCCACTATTATTGTGTTACTGTCGATGTCCCCTTTTATAGCTGTTGGCATTTGCCTTATGTATTGAGGTGCACCTATGTTGGGGGCATAGATATTTGCCATTGTGATATGTTCTTCTTGAATGGATCCCTTGATCATTATGTAGTGTCCTTCCTTGTCTCTGGTAATAGTCTTTACTTTCAAGTCTAATTTGTCTGATATGAGTATTGCTACTCCAGCTTTCTTTTGACTTCCATTTGCATGGAATATCTTTTTCCATCCCTTTACTTTCAGTCTATATGTATCCCTTGGTCTAAAGTGGGTTTCTCATAGGCAGCATATAGAAGGGTCTTGTTTTTGCATCCATTCAGCTAGTCTGTGTCTTTTGTTGGAGCATTTAATCCATTTACATTTAAGGTGATTATTGACATGTGTGTTTCTATTACCATTTTCTGAATTGTTTTGGGTTTGTATTTGTAGGTGTTTTCCTTTTCTTGTGTTTCCTACTTAGAGAAGTTCCTTTAGCACTTGTTGTAAGGCTGGTTTGGTGGTGCTGAATTCTCTTAACTTTTGCTTGTCTGGAAAGCTTTTGATTTCTCCCTCAAATCTGAATGAGATTCTTGCTGGGTAGAGTATTCTTGGCCATAGGTGTCTCTCTTTCAGGACTTTCAGTATATCCTGCCATTCCCTTCTGGCCTGCAGAGTTTCTGTAGAAAGGTCGGCTGTAATCCTTATGGGTTTTCCTTTATATGTTATTTGTTGCTTTTCTCTTGCTGCTTTTAATATTTTTTCTTTGTGTTTAATTGTCATTAGTTTGATTAATATGTGTCTTGGTGTATTTTTCCTTGGGTTTATTCTGTATGGGACTCTCTGTCCTTCTTGGACTTGGTTAATTATTTGCTTTCCCATGTTGGGGAAGTTTTCCACTATAACCTCTTCAAATATTTTCTCAGACCCTTTCTTGTTTTCTTCTTCTTCTGGGATGCCTATAATTCGAATGTTGGTACTTTTCAGGTTATCACTGAGGTCTCTGAGACTGTCTTCTAATCTTTTTATTCTTTTTTCTTTTTCCTGCTCTGTGGCAGTTATTTCCCCCATTCTATCTTCCAACTCACTTATTCGTTCTTCTGCCTCAGTCATTCTGCTGGTTATAGCACCTAGAGTATTTTTCATTTCCGTCATTTTGTTATCCATTGCTGTTTGTTTTTCTGAGTTCTTATGAACTGTTTCTTGTACTTTCTCTATTTTGTTATCAAGATTTTGTATCATTTTTACTATCATTACTCTAAATTCTTTTTCAGGCATTTTTCCTATTTCCTCCTCATTTATTTGGTCTTGTGGGTTTTTTTCCTGCTCCTTTGCCTGCATGGGGTTTCTTTGTTTCCTCATGGTTGTCCAAACTTTTGGGGTTGCTTGTCCTGGCGATAGAGGTATTTATAGAAGACTGGCCAAGCCTCAGACTAATGTCCAAGTATTGGATTAAACAAATATTAAATCTAGGAAACACATGCATGTATAAGACACACAATTACTGAATCTGTTAGGACATAAGGCTCTAGAAAGACCTGACAGAACCCCAGTGTGCTATCAGATACTCAAAGAGAAACCCAGCAGAAATTGACAACTGAAACAGAACAAATCAGAGACAAAAGCAAAAGCAAACAAACAACAAATAACACCCTACACATACAAACATCAATCGAGGGAGATTTTGTAAGCTAGGATCAAACATAGAAAAGAGCTGGAGTACCACCAGAGAGAATGGAGATTCTCAGAATGTAATTAGACAACTGTACTAAGAACTAAGATAAAGACAAAAGCCTAATATTAAATAGCAAGGCAGTGCGTCATCTGGAGAATAGAGCAAGGAGTCTGAGCAGATCGATAGTGTGGCTTATAAGTATGTTAAGATAAAATAAACTTAAAATGGCTGGAAGAAAGGGGAACAGAAGAGCGTAATGTGGTTGGAAATATGCAAATAAAAAGAAAGGAATAGAAATGTATAAAAGATAGGGATGAAAGGAAAGTATGAGAGATATTTTGTCCGTACTACCAAAAACTTAGCTAGATATAGAAGTATATGAAGAGGCAAAAAAAAAAAAGAATAAAAAATATCATTAAAAAATTATGTTATAAAACTTGTAGATCCCTTAGGGCTAAGATCGTATTTAATAAATCAAAAAAAAAAAAAAAAAAAGAGAGAGAGAAAGAAAAAAAAAAAATCCAGAACTGATCCCAGAATGGACCAGTTCAATAGGTATTGATACTAGTACTTCTGTTTCCTTAGCGTCTCAGCTGTAAGTGTCCTTCTCCTTGCCTTGGGTTTTTTTTTGCATTATTCTGTGACCAGCAGAGGTTCCTTTATTGTTCGTCTGTAAGCGTCGGTGTGTGGGGAGGGAGAGGGTACAATAGTGGCTCCTTCTCCTGGGAGTGAGTGAGCAGTGGCGCACTGTTGTTTCAGTCGGGCTTGGAGGTGCCTGTTGCAGAGGGACGCTGGTGGCTCAGGTGTAAACAGAAAGTCTTAGAGTTGGGCCTCTCTTGGGGTTTTTTTTTGTTGTTGCTGTTGTTGTTGTTTTTTTTTTTTTCTCTCGGCAGCCTCCCTGCTGCTGGCATTGCAAGGGGTTTTAATCTAGCCCCGCCCAAGTGCCTGAGGGTGCTTGTTATCCCTGAGCGCCTTAGGTGGCCCGCAGGGCGTCTCTCCACTGCCTGTTGCATAGGCGCTGAAAGAGAGGGAGAGGCTACCCGCGGCTCCTCCCCGGTGCCCGTGAGCCTGCAGCCTCCAGCCGCCATCATGGCCGGGCAGCTCTCAGGGACGGGCACTCCTCTACGTGGACCTCCTCCCTCCTGTCCTCTCGGTCCGTCACCCTACCGGCAACAATGTTTCTCACCCTGAACCAGCTCTCCGGTTCCCACGTTCCCGCTCCTGGACCCTCCCTTCAGCCGCGGATCGATGTCTGGGTCTGGGAACGCTGAGCTGCGCTGCGGACCCTCCCTATGTTTCTCATTCCCTCCCGTCTGCCACAGCTCCGCCCCTTTACCCTCTTTGAGCCCTCGTAGATGCCTCCCTACCGGCTATGTCGGGCTCCCCGCAGCCCTTTCTGGTGTGCGAGGCCGTCTGCTGGTGTTCAGCTGGTTCTCTGTGGGAATGACTGTGTCCTTCCGTGCATTCCCAATGCATCTGTGGAGAGGGATGCACTCCACGTCTCTCTACTTCACTGCCATCTTTTCTCTCTCTGTTGACTTTTTTTATTTGGGTCATTTTATTGGGAATTAATGTGAGTTCTGGCACCCAGATTTCTCTTAAATTTCAGCTGTCACAATAAGATGATTGGCTTGGACTTCCTCTGTCTGCCCTCCATGCCCCACCCCATACCCCCAGGTTACTCTCCACCCTTTCCCACACAGTTCTTGGCTTTGATTACCTACTGCTATTTAAAAAACTCCCCAAAACTCACTTGCATAAACTAACCCTTTTATAATGCTCACAGTTTTGTGGATGGAAATTCAGGCAGGTCCTGTGAGAAAACCTTATCTCTTGGGGCGTCACATGGGGTGGCTCTAGTGGCTAGACAGGTCTCGGATGCTGGATGCTGGTCATATGTCATGTCCATGGCTGCATTCTTTAACTCCTTTCCTCCCACTAACCCGCTAAAGCTGGAATGTTTAAGATGGCTTTCACTACTTCTTCACCCTTCACTGAAGATGATACCTGAGCTGGGATGACAGGGACAGTTGGGGGGTTGGTCATCTGGCTTTTCACATGGCTAGTTTGGGCTTTGGTGGCCCAAGGATGGCAGAATTGGTATGGTCTTGCTTCTCACACTGCAGTGGGCTTTCCCCAGTGTGAGTGACCCAGAATGGGAGGTGGAAGCTGTCTACCTCTTAAGGTCTAGGCTCAGAAAACTGCCAGTGTAACTTCTATTTTAATCTATTGATTATTGGCCAAAGTAGTCACAAACACAATATTTACTCTCTGGTTTTTGTTGTTTGTTTGTTTTTCAGAAATGTTGATTGGCTTAAAATACAGTTTTTAAAGAAAGACCATTTTTATATCATCGGTTGTAAATTATAGAGTACTCACTACATTCCACTCTGATCAGTAAAATAGTATAAATAAATGCCTTTGTTCATGATAGGTAAATATATAGGGGAAGAAACCTAGTATCTCAAAAGTCTCTAGAAAATATATTTTCTTAAGATATAGGTATTCTAAACCATCTCTGAACACCCCTTCTAAATTAAAAAAAAAAAAGTAAAATAAAGTATCATAAGTGTGACACCTAACAAACTAAGGAGGTAGCTGAATCATACTTTTATGTTTCCAGCATATATGTTGGAACTGAAATTAAATACTACTAATTTTACCATAGAGTTTTTTCAGTTCTGCATTTAAACTTTCATGATATACTGATGTCATATGCATGTATACATATATATATATAATTTACTTGATACTGAGTCCTTAGTTAGGAATAGTCTACAAATGCAACATTGTTCCTTGAATAAATTATATTTATTTGATTGAATGAATTCCATTGAGAAAATAAACTGGGAGCTTCTGTATTTGGCAGAAAGTTAATTTCCAAATGTGAGTGTTCCAAATGTTGCTTTGCCCAAAATCTTTAGAAAGAAAATAAAGCTAATTTCTGCTTTGAAAGCAGTTGACCTCCAAAGTTTGAGATGGACACGCACCTTTAAATTCAGCAAGGTATATTTAATGAAATGGAAAGAGAACCAGACATGTCTGGAAATGACACCTGCGTTCCCCTGAAGATTCTCGAGTATTTTATCTCAGAATGATTCTAAGATCAGCATCTTTTAATGCTGGGTATATTGATACATACAAAAGACAGTCATGTGGGTGGAGTCCTTGTGTCTGGAAGTGGTCCTGGAGATCATCTGCTCTAGCCCCATTATTTTAGAAATAAGTGAGCATCATTCCACAAACTTCAGTCACTGTTTAAGTCTGGGCTGGATTAGCTGGTTACTTCAACTATGAAGCATAGCATCACAAAGCAGAAACCCGCCCAAATGTCCTCCATGAAAGAAGAAACTGCCAGAGATGCTCAAGGACTTCTCTGGATTATACTTATTTTATTTGATTTTTCCATATTTGAGTTTTCAAGTGCACAGAAGGATGAAAGTAGTGATACCATTAACAGTATATATCCTAGAAAATATATTTTGCAAAGAATGATAAGAAGAGATAAAAATTAGCCATTTGATATGTGAGCATTTTCATTTTCACCTGAGTCATTGCATGTTTAACCCCTCAGCAGTGTGCCTTTTTTTTGTAGCACCTGCAAAAGTAAAAGTTTTCTGTGTGCCATCTATTCCAGACTGTTGCACACATTTTGTTTGGTCTTTTATTTATTTGTTGCAATGACCATTTCTTCCTCTTTTTCTTTTCTTTTACTTTTTAAAGAATTGACTAAAATGTATTTGCTTTTCTTTAGCTTATTTTTTTAAATTGAGAAATAATAAACAAACAGTAAAAGAAAAATGCCAATGCTACAAAAAGTTTTACTGTGACTAAATAGTTTTATCACTCCTCAGAGTTAACTACAGTTCCCAATTTCTTGTGAGTTCTCTAAAACATACTGTTTCTGTTTTGTATCCAGACACTATATAGATGCATGTGTGTGTGTGGTTGTGGGTGTGCATGCCTCCAATTATTTTTATATAAATATAAGGACCAGATAGAAGGAAATACACACAGTTATGAACACTGATTTTTTTTGTTGTTGTTCTAATACTTGTTAGAAATCATTCAATACATTATTTCAGGTACTATGTAAGAGCAGGAGATTGCCCTCCCTTTTCAATCAGTTCATGCACTACCATAACAAATGCCACACTCTGGTCAGCTTAAACAAGAGACATTTATTTCTCACAGTCCTGGAGGCTGAAAGTCCAAGATAAAGGCACCAGCATATACAGCTCCTGGCAAGGGCTCTCTTCTTGGTTTGCAGATGGCCACCTTCTGGTTGTATCTTCACATGGCTTTTCCTCGGTGTGTGAATGTGGAGAGAGACAAAGATCTTATAATGATACTAACAGCATCATGAGGGTGGCCTCATGGCCTCAGCTACACCTAATCACCTCCTTTATAAAGACCTGAGTTCCACTACTCTCACAGTGGAGGTTAGGGCTTCAAGAATGTTTGAGTTTGGGGGGGGCCCTCGAGCAGTCAATCCATAACGCCACCCCAAATATGATTCAGGTGTCAAGACTGATGACACCACACGTATACACCAAAGGGGTGTACAAGTCTCATTACTTACATAATTAGGTCTCCAGGGAGCAGGGCAGTCCTCTCCAGCAGGTCCAAAACGGTCTGAAAAGAGACCAGACTGAGTTTCTAGTGTGGTTAGGGCTGGGGCTTGTGAAGGTTCCCATACACACGCAGGGGCTTTTGGTGTTTGAATCTCCTGCCCTCACCAAAGGAGGAAGCATCTGGTGGTTTTGTCTACTGACCAGACATGGGCATAAGGGGAATGCAGGGGGTGAGACTTGGAAGCTGTCCTCAGTCAAGCATCAACAGGTGAGGCTCCTTACTCATCAATCTACTCCACTCTGATTTTTCAAAATGCTTTGTTGGAATTTAACATTCTAACTTATTGTACCCTGAACACAGCAGGTACTTACCACACGAGTGGAGAAGTAAGACCTCACCCCAGCCCAGATGTCTCCCCCCATGACCACTCAGTCACAGAGCCTCCATCTTCACCAAGGGGGACTATACTCCTCCCCTTGGGAACCTCAGCGTCCTCTTCCCTGGTGTTGAGCTTAACGCGGTCATCCAGTGTGTGTGTTCTGTGTTTGGTGTGTGTTGCTAGCTTTATGTTTGTGATGTCTGCCCGTGTTGTGTGGAGCACAGCTCATCCCATCTCCGCTGATGCACCAGGTTCTATTTGTGATCATATTGAAAATTGCATTTCCGTTCTGTTATCAAGAAAGGATTGGATTCATCCCATTTTTACTATTGCACTATTCATTGTTCTAAGTGACAGCGAAATGACTCTTCTTTTGTGTCTTTGGGACACGTGTAACATTTCTGTTGAGTAGATACATGGGCGTGGATTTGCTGAACCGCAGGACATGTGTATGTTTAGCTTTGATAAATACTGCCAGCAGCTTTCCAAATGGTTTCATCTATTTACACACCCAACACAAGGGAGTTACAGGTGTTCCACACCCTCACTTATATTCAGTATTTCCAATCTTCTTATTTTTTCCATTTGAGTGAGAGTATAATGGTATTTCATTGTGGGTTAATTTTTGAGTCTCTTTTCTTACGGTTATTGACAATTTTGGTATTATCTTTTGTGAAGTGTCTATTTAAGACTTTTACTCACTTAAACATTGGACTACTGAATCTCTCTTTTTCTTAATGATTTGAAAAGTATATTCTGAATATGAGTCTTTTGCCACTTATATGTATTGCAAATTTCTTCTTCCACTCTGCAACATGTCATTTCTCTTTCTTAATAGTTTTGGATAATTAGAAGATTTTAAGAAGGCTAACTGATCAGTCTTTTCCAATATGCTTAGTACAATTTATCCTGTTTGAGAGATGTCTTTGTACCATGAGATTGTGTGTTATTTCTAGAAATTTTGTTAATTTAATTTTCACATTCAGATATATATAATGCATCACGGATTGACTTTTCTGTATCCTGTGGAGTAGACAATTTTCATTTTCCTGTATGTATATCCAGTTTACTCAGTACTGTTTACTTTAAAGAACTTTTATTTCCCATATTCCATAGTGTCACCTCTGCCAAAAATTCAAGTGCTCATTTATGCTTAGGTCTGTTTATATATAGACATTTTGTTAGACTATGTATCTATCCTTGTGCCCATACCACACTGCTTTGTTTTAAGTAATATAATATGCCTTTACAATAAATACTGATATCAGATAATGAGTCTTCAAAAGCTGCTTTTAAAAAAAAAGAGTATTTAGGTTATTCCTGGTCCTTCGTATTCCATATACATTTTTTTAGAATGAGCTTGTTAACTTTTGCAAAAAGCAAAAACAAAACCAGGGAGTGTTTATATAGGACTAACACTGGAGTTTTAGACTCAGTTTGGGGGGAACTAACATTGCCACAGTGCTGATTCTTCTTATCCTTCAACACAATATATCCTTCTCTTTATTCAGGTCCTGTTTAAATAGTGTTACTTTCAATACTATTTTGTAGCTTTTGTGTAGAAGTCTTGTAATCGCAAGATAATTTTGTGCTTAAGTATTTCTTTTATTTGATATTGTAGAAATTGTTATTTAAACATTGCTTTTTCTAATTTTCTGTGGCCAGTAGATAGCAACACAATTTATTTTTATATGATAATATTTTAAAATAAATTTATTTATTTATTTATTAGCCGTGTTGGGTCTTTGTTGTTGCACGCGGGCTTTCTCTAGTTGTGGTGAGCAGGGGCTACCCTTAGTTGTGGTGCGTGGGATTCTCATTGCAGTGGCTTCTCTTGCTGTGGAGCATGGGCACTAGGCACGTGGGCTTCAGTAGTTGCAGCACATGGGTTCATTAGTTGTGTCTCACGGGCTTAGTTGCTCCATGGCGTGTGCAATCCTCTAGGACCAGGGCTTGAACTCGTGTCCCTTGCATTGGCAGGCAGATTCTTAACCACTGCACCACCAGCGAAGTCCCTATATGATAAATTTGTATCCAGAGACTTTGGTGATCTCAATGAACCATACCCTAATTTATTTGTGCATTCATTTGGATGTTTCACATACACGATCATATCATCCATGGATAGTCTCTTTTCTTTTTTCTAATATGTATACTTTTTCTATTTTCTTCTTGCCTTAATCACATTGGGCAGAACAAGTAAAAAGTTGCCTGTGCCTGTTAATAATGAACATTCTTATCTCACTCCTGGCCTTTGAGGAAAACTCCTAATGTTTTACTATCAAGTGTGATGTTTGTTGAAATTTGTTGTCTTTTCTTGGATGAAGGATGCTCCCTTGTGTTACGTGTTAGCTGAGAGCTGTAATCATAATTAGGGGCTGGACTTTATGAAATTCTTTTCTTGTATTTCTTGGAGGAATCATGTGATTTTTCTCCTTTTTTCTGTTAATGTAGTGATTTACATTGATTTATTTTCCAATATTAAGCCAACTCTGCATTCTTGGTATAATCAAAACTAGGTTATGATCTAGTATCATTTTCATATATTTATTTAGCTACTGTTTTTAGAATATTGTCTCTTATTTAAAACAAGGATGGATCTGCAACTTTCCTCTTGATCAGTACATGTGTTAGTGAGCAGGTTACGTTGTTCTCATTAATCAAGTTGGGAATTTTTCTCTTTTTCTACATGCTGAAAAAAAATATGTATATTAGTGTTATTTCTTCATTTATATTTTTTAGCAGTTCCCTGGTGAAGCCTTCTGGTGCTGAAGTTTTCTTTGTAAAATGAGTTTTATTATAGGAAAAGTGAAAATTTCTGCTTATTGTTGCTTGAGTTCTGGTTAGTTGTATTTTTCTAGAAATTTTTCAAAAATTATTGAGATTAATTTTTTATAATGGTCTCTGATTATCATTTTAGTGTCTATTGTATCTGTAGCTTTGTTCCCCTTTTTATTCCTCATATTGTTTGTCTTCTTTCATTTTTGTTATCAGCATTGTCAATAGTTTATCAATATTGTAATCTTCTGAAGATTCTGAAAGGAAATTTATCCCTCTATATTAAATATGCTTTCTATTTCACAATTTCTGCTCTTGTTTTAACAATTTCTTCTTTTCCCTTTATTTTTTTATTTTTTTCTTTAAGAACTTTTATTGATATACAATTGAAATACAATAAACTGTATATATTTAAAGTGTACAATTTGATATTTTTTCTTATTAGTAATGTATATATGGTAATCCCAGTCTCCTAGTTCATTCCCCACCAAACCCCTTCCTTTATTTTTTTAAGTATTATTTTTTAATTTCTTAGTATTCATTGATTTTTCAGCCTTTCTTCTTTTCTAATATGTATACTTAAAACTGTTGTCCTGTAGGCGCAGCTTTAGAAGCTCTTCATGAATTTGATCTGTTGTATTTCCATTATTATTTAGTACACATATTTTCTAACACCTATTGTGATTTCTTTGACTCATTGGCTATTTAAAATGTCTTTGTTACATTTAGGGATTTTTCAGTTTTCTTTTTGTTATTGACAACCAGCTTTACTGTGGTCACACAATCATACTTGGTCTAATTTCAAATGTTTGAAATTTGTTAAGACTTGTTTTCTGGCATAGGTCAGTTTTGTTACATCTTCCATGCTAAGTGTGTTATTTGGTGCCTTGTCTCCTTTCTTTCCTTGATCTGAATCCTGGTTGCTCTCTGATTTTTGCTGAATTTTTCGAGAAAATTTGTATGCAGTTATGAGAAATAATATAGAGAAAGTCCTTGTATACTTTGTTTTCCCCAAATGGTCATGTTTTGCAAAATTAGAGCATATCACCACTAGGATCTTAGCATGGGGGTGGTGATATTCCCCCTGTCACAAAACCTCTAGGCAGTCCCTATGTCTCTGGGTGATGGAGGAGGGTCTTGAGGTCCAAGAGGAGAAGGCAGCTTTCCAAATCAGGCCACTTTCTCTGGCCATGCCCCCTCTTCTGTCTCCACCTTTCTTAGGTATCTTTCTGCAGACAGGGAAGTTTCAGGCCCAGAGTGGAAAGTGATTATTTCTGCCAGGGCTCCCAATCCACCTCCCTGGTGGTGTGGTCCCACCTGTTGTCAGATGGACTGTTGTTTGATATGGTAGGAATGCACAGCTAGGTGGCTTTCTGCTGCTATGTGGGGGCTGGGATATTGCGGGTCTGGGGGTCCTTCATCTCTTAGAACATGTTTATGCTGTTCCTTCAGGCCTGGAGACACAAACCTGTTTTCCCTCCTCTTTCCACATTTCAGAGTTTTCCTTTGGTGTCTCTTGTGGTATTCCCAAGGTTTATACTTGTGCATAACAAGGAAGAGCAGGGAGAAATGGGTCCACACTATCTTGTCTGGACCAGAAATCTCTGGTTTTTAAAACAATATTTTGTCCAGATCATTAGTTCTTTCCAAAAAGTCAGATAGAAATGAAACTGGAAAATCAGCAGCAAAGGGAAAACTAGAAAATCCACACACAAGTGGGAATTAAATAACACACTGTAACAACAAATTAGTTAAAGAAGAAAGCACTAGGGAATTTAGAAAATATCTTGAGACAACTGAAAATGCAAATGGAATGCTACAACCTATGGGATACAGGAAAAGCCGCACCAGGAGGGAAGTTTATAGCTGTAAATGCAAATAGGGAGACTTCAAATCAACAACCAAACTTTACACCTAAAACTAAACCCAAAGCCACTAGAATGAAGGAAATGATAAAGATTAGAGCAGAGATAAATAGGACTCGAAAAAATATTAGAGAAAATCAACAAAACCAAGAGTTGCTTCTTTCAAAAGATCAACAAAATTGACAAATATATAGCTGGATTAACTTAAGAAAAAAAGAGAGAAGGCTATTCAAATTATAAATGGCAACACCATTATGGTTAAGAAGCTCTAACCAGTTATTCCTGACCTCTCCTGCACAAATCTATTCTTTACAGTTGGTTCTCTTGGCTGCAACCCTATCTCTGCCTGGTCTTCCTGGGAGCCTCACATCAGCCTGTCTCAGCAGTTAATGGGAAGACTGGTGTAGCATAGGCACTCCCTGTACTCTCATCTGCATTATTCAAACATGCTTAAGTCTATAGTAAAAACCAGTGTCCACTTGAAAGGCTGTTCATTCATCATTTAGGGCCCACCCTTGAATTTAGCTCTGAAATAAAAATGTGCCTCACCTAGCATTAGTGAGAAAAGAGGACAAATCTCATGATTAAGACACTTATGCAAGTAAAAATAACAACAAAGCACTTCTGAAGTTGTGAAGGTAAACGAAACAGAGGAAGATCTTTTAAAAGGATCTAAAAGTAGGATCTGTGGCTACTGTATGAGTCATTTTATATAAAGGGCCCTGAAACACAGCCATCTGCAGAGAGGGGCTCACAGATCCTGCTTCTTCTTTGCCTTGTTCTCTTGACCTTGTAGTTCACATTTTCAAGTATAAACAACCAGAGAATCAGCTGACTGCTCCAGGCTATGTTTTGTGTTTATATTTTCACTTGTGGAAAAACTTAAAAACTTATTTATTTTAAAGGCATTGTTCAATTTCTTTAGGTCTTTTGTCTGTAATATTAAGCCATTGTGAAATATCCCCTAACTGTAAGGAGGAGTTTTTTTGTGCTTCACCATTAATAATTCTTGCAACTTAGATTGCAAGGCAAACTGGTTTTCAGCTCACAAACTTGAGGTACTTGGTTGTATTGAACTAGTTCAGTATTTCCTGAGCTCCCAAGGTAATTGGAGAGTCCCTGCTGATCATCTCAAGGGCTCCACTAACATTAACAGGGCTCTGGCAGAGCCAGGATCTTCTGAACCCTAAGGTCCAGCTGAGTCAGACTGCAGAGGCACAGTTCACATCATTGCCTCTACACTCTGTGGTTGATTTCAAGTTTTACACACATGCTAAGTAGTAGTCCTGAACTCACTCAAGTGGCATTTCGAGACGACTGTCTTATGGATTTATTTTTATTGAAGTATAGTTGATTTACTATGTTGTGCTAATTTCTGCTATACAGCAAAGTGATTCAGATATATATATATATATACACACACACACACGCACATATACATACACATACTTTTTATATTCTTTTCCATTATGTCTTATCACAGGAGATTGAATATAGTTTCTTTTGCTATACAGTGGGACCTTGTTGTTTATCCAGTCTATAGATAATAGTTTGCATCTGCTAACCAAAACTCCCACTCCATCCCTTCCCCATCCCCCACCCCTTGGCAACCACAAGTATGTTCTCTATGTCTGTGAGTCTGTTTCTTTTTTGTAGATAGGTTCATCTGTGTCATATTTTTAGATTCTACATATAAGTTATATCATAGGGTATTTGTCTTTCTCTTTCTGACTTACTTCACTTAGTACAATAATCTCCAGTTGCAACCATGTTGCTACAAATGTCATTATTCTGTTCTTTTTTATGGCTGAGTGGTATTCTATTGTATAGATATACCACATCTTCTTTATCCATCCATCTGTCAATGAATGAACATTTAGGTTATTTACATGGCTTGGCTATTGTGAATAGTGCTACTATGAACATAGAGGTGCATGTATCTTTTCAAATTATGGTTTTGTGGAGAGGACTGTTTCAAGTCCATCTCTCTATGTAAGTAATGCTAAAGTTTTCAGCAGCATTTGTTTCATTTAATGAGGGATATGCAGGTAGAATAAGTGTGCAATTTCTGTTTCAAAAGAGAACTGAGGCAATGGGAGGGAAGGTTGTGGGAGTTGAAAATGCCAGGGAAGAAGTTTTTCAAAAAGCCTCTCACTTCCTTTAAAAGCAGTACTCAAGGAACTTTAAGAAAAGTTTTATTTCATATAAAGTATGTGCTTTTGTCTTTATACATTCTTTTACTGCTGTAGAATTCTAATAGTTAAGCAGCTGGAAGAGTTCTGAAAAAGCATTTTTTGTTATTTAATGCAAATTCCTGAAAGGAACCCCAGTGTGCTCTCCATTTTAATGGAACATGATTGTTTCAAATTACAGCTGAATCTGCCAGGGTTAGAACTGACACGTTATTCGCATTTAAACTAAATATGCATAGAACTTCAGCAAATGTCAGTTTAAAGAGTAACTGTAACTGGGAAGGATAAGCTAGTTGATTCTTCGAAAGGGTAATCAGATGGGCCGTGGGTAGGGAGGAAGCAGGCACCAGTCCTGGGTCATGGAAAGCTTAATTGTTGAAAGTGCACAGCACCCTGGGCAGTGGAGCAGTCCTCACCATCGTAACCCAAGAGAGCCAACCGGAAACAAAACCATGCTGCTGGATGAGGGTGTCCTCATTGGCTATTTCTTCCCTTTGGACTGAAACAGTCTCCTGGGGGCCTTGTCTTCATCCCTGGGTGGTCACCTCAGCCCCTGTGTCTGCTTGTGCTCAGCATCTGCCCTCAGCCTCCCTCATAGCAGCCAGAGATGCCCTTAAACCAAGTAGGGCCAGCACTAGGTGCTGGCCCCTGTGGGGAGCAGTCCTGCATACACCCCACCACCCTTGGAGCCTTCAGGTAACTTGCCCGTGATTGCCCTTGGACGGACTTCACTCTCTAGCCGCCTGCATGCCTGCTCCCCTGCTGGGCCTTCTTGGGCTCACCTCTCCAAATCTGTGCCAACAGAAATAATGTATTCGGCAGCAGCTGAACAGCACAAAATTTCTCAACTGCTTTATACGTGCCTTTGTCTGTAAGAAGCCCAAGGTGGCCATGGGAAACTGCTCCCAGCCAACCACAGTGTGAGGGAACACAGGGTGCGTGCCTCTCCGCCCCACATCCATACCCCTGTCCTGCTGCCCACACCCCCCACTGGTTTGCAGTCATCCTCTGGTTCTTCTTCTTTATTGTTCTTTGCTGTTTTCTCTCAACCCTTTTCTATCTCTACCTTGTTCTCACACAGGGTGTCGAAGCAATGCTGCCACGAGCAAGTATTCATCTTCTTCAAGGTGAAGTGCCACAGTTATTGCTGTATTTTTTAACCACACAACATGCAAAAACTGTGAGACTATTTTAGATTCCTATCTCTTTTTTTGTCACCAGTTGTTAAGAGTTGTGCTACTAACCCCATTTTCCCGTATGCTCGGTAGGTTTTACAGAGTGATTTTGCATCGTGTGGTGATTGGTAGGAAGGGGTGTGTGATGGGTGTCAGGGCAGGACTGGCCATGGACTCCAGCAATGGAACCCTTGACTCAGGCCCTGGCCTGGGGGGCTCCATCACAGGGAGGATGGCAGGCCAATCAGACTATACTATAAATGTCTGCTAAAGATTCAATGCCTTACCTGCAGACTCCCACAGAAAACTATGAGAACCTGAAATAATATCCAGCTGAGGCTGGGAAAGGATACTTGCAAATAATAAACAGAAAGTGTCATGTTCTAGGATTTCTGTACAAGGAAGTCCTTTCAGATCATACTCATTTGGAAGTAGATCCATTCTCTTTCCCTCTTTCTTGTTTGGGTGTTCATGAAAGCCAGAGGGAAGGAAGCCACATGGAGAGAATGTCCAACCACAAAACAACTCCTCAAACCCTACAGAGCAGAAAGCTGATTAAGAAACATCCTTAGGGTGAAATACACAGAACCAAGCTGCTACTGGCAGCAAATAAACTTGGACAGCCTGTTGAAGGCCACACTGAAAGTCATATTTCCTGTGGTCTGACTGCATGGGACTACACATTATTTAGTCAGAAGCCAGATGTTTTTTAAACTTTAAGTATGGACTTCTAGGAATTACAGATGGAGATACCAACACCAAGTTAGAATAGGTGTGAGATCCCTAATATCATCACATGCCCCATGAACTGCAGATCCATATGGACATGAGCGTGGCTCTTCTTGATATTGAACCCAGAGGAGATGAATGGCACAGGGATAGAGCTTTCCTCTGACCCTACTCAGCTTGTGTGTCATTTGATGCCTAATCTTTAGTGAGGCAGAATGAGTCAACCCCATGGAAATACAAGATGTTACATATCATTTGTTTTACTTATTTATTCATTTATTTACTTTTAATAAATTTATTTACTCATTTACTTATTTATTGGCTGCATTGGGTCTTCGTTGCTGTGTGTGGGCTTTCTCCAGTTGCAGTGAGTAGGGGCTACTATTTGTTGTGGCTTCTCATTGTGGTGGCTTCTCCTGCTGCAGAGCACAGGCTGTAGGCGTGCGGGCTCAGTAGTTGTGGCATGTGGGCTCAACAATTGTGGCTCATGGGCTCTAGAGCACAGGTTTAGCAGTTGTGGCCCACGGGCTTAGTTGCTCCATGGCATGTGGGATCTTCCTGGCCCAGGGGTCAAAACTGTGTCCCCTGCATTCGCAGGTGGATTCTTAACCACTGCACCACCAGGGAAGTCCTTATAATTTGTTTTATAGATGCTAGTGCTTCTTTTATCATTCTAGTAAAGTGCACTTGTAAGTTCCCATTGCAAAATATAGGTTCAATCCAGTCATTCTCAATTAATCTTTTTGATATTTAAAGAAATAGTACTTCCAAAAATTGTTAAAGATCTCTATCTGAGATTCTGGTGCCCAGAATGAGCAGGATGTCTTTATAATTCTGCCTTAACTTTTCCATTTTAGCAAGAGACATCACCTTAATATCTATATTTCTGTGAGTGTGTGTATACTCACCCAAATACACACATATATGTGTTTGTCTTTTAGGGTGTGTATCAATTACACTGTTTTGTTTGCTGTTGCTGTTATTGTTGGTTTTCTTGAGGAGGGACTCTCTGAACACAGCAGGGGTGTAAAACAATGCCTTAGGGGATTTTAGCTCCACCAGTGTTCAGCATACCCTGCTAGTCATTCCAAATAAATCATCAAGAGAAAACAGTGGAGCTGCTAAACAAACATGGTGTCAACAAAGAGAGTCCTCCTGGCTCCATGCTGCCCTTAAGCCTTTTTTAGACAAAAATTACTAAGCCATTGATTATATCCCCAAACTATCTAAAACTGCCATTACTATATAATATTTGAAGAGCACTTCATATTTTACAAATTGCATTCGTGCATCACTTTTTGAATTTTTACAACAGACTTATGAAGTTGGTAATATCAACACCAATTCACAACTGAAAATTCAAAGACCCTACACTGTGCACTGGAATTCAGAAGTCCTTCTGGTCTTATGAGCTCTTTTCAACCTACAGTAATCACTCATTCCTCTCCTCTGAAGATGACCTCAAGAATTCAAAGATTGGACTGATGCGTCTGGTGGAGGAGGAGGAGGATCTTTTTTTTTTTTTTTCTTTTTTTTGGAGGTGTAAGTGAATTTTTATTGGGAAGGGAAGTTGTCAACTTAAACAGCAGCAAATGAAAAGTGAATAAGGAAACTCCCTGTTGTCACAGATACACAAGACCTCCATCATATATGATACAGGAGGCATTTTAATGTGTGACCCCCAGCCCCAAAATGTCAAATGCTTTTCCATTCAATCTCATACTTCTGGATTCCTACCAAAAAAGGAATACAATAAGAGGATGGAAAAGTTGCTTACTGAAAGGAAATCCCCGAAGAAGAGTAAGGGTGGGAATGTAGAAATTAAGAAGTAATGTAGAACATGCTTTAAATTGTAATTAACTACATTTTCATATCTTCACAGTAATATAAAACAGAGTCACTTGCAGAACTGATTCAGATTACTTAAATACCAGATACATTTTTAGTCCTCTACATAAGTGTTTGGAAGTTACTTATGTTTCTATGAAATGAAGCTGTTAATACTTTTCTACAGCAGTAACTGCACGTCAGGAAGGCCAAAACAAACACAAATCAAGGAATGGAGTTTTCCCAAAGCTGCAGTGTGAAAAGACTACAAACAGTTGATTCCATACCCATGAATGGGTTTCTTTGCTATAGGAAATCCAAATGGAATAAGGAATGGAGATGAGTTAAAAGGTTTCTTGAGGGGAAGAAGGATGACACCCTGTATGCACTTAGCTCTCTGCCCCTTCTGCCCCTACCCTGTATGCACTTTTAGTTTTCTGCCCCTTCTGCCGCATCATATTCTTCTCCTTCACTGTCTGATGTCCATCATGTTAGGTTGTCTCTAAGCAACTGCATGATGAAGGTGCTGTCTTTGTAGGAGTCTTCATTCAGTGTATCAAGTTCTGCAATGGCCTCATCAAAAGCCGTTTTAGCCAGTGTGCAGGCAAGTTCTGGGTTATTAAGGATCTCATAGTAAGATACAGAAAAGTTAAGAGCCAGCTCCAGGCAGATTGGGTGTGTGGGTTGCATCTCTTTCTTGCTTATATCAAAAGCCTCTTGGTAAGCTCCTTGGGAATTATCTATCGTTTGTTTCGGATCATCACCGCAAGCAACTTCAGCAAGGTACCGGAAGTAGTCTCCCTTCATTTTCAGGTAGAAGCCCTTACTCTCTGGATTAGTTGCACTGGCTATTAAATACGTATCCAACAATTCCAGGACCGTGGTGCAGATGGACCTCAGTTCGGACTCCACTTTCTCCCGGTAGTCCTTAATCAGCTGCAACTTCTTGTCGGAGGCGTTGCTCTTCTGCTGGATGCTCCAGATGACCCTCCAGGCTGCCCTGCGGCCCCCGCCCACGTTCTTGTAGGCCACCGAGAGCAGGCTGCGCTCCTCGTTGGACAGCTCGTTGCCCTGCTCCGTCACGGCCTTCATGCAGGTGGCCGTGTCGTCGTAGCGCTTGGCCTGCTTGGCCAGCTTGGCCTTCTGGATCAGCTCCGTCTTCTCCATGGGGCCGCGGACAGCACAGCGAGGGCGGGCACCGACCCGGATGGTGAGGAGGCGTGCGCGGGGCCTTCACGTCTCCGCGGCCGGGAGGAGGATCTTTTAGGAGGCCTGTTAGGAAAGGGGGCACATTTGCTGACTGTTTTGTGGGTGGAAAACAGGGATAGGCCATGACCTGCTGCAAAGACTTAGGCCCTTACCTTTATCAGAATTGTGTCAGCCTCTGAATCATGGGACTGATATTTATTTCTTTCACTTGCCAATTTATGGGGATTTCCAGGCCAGAAACAAGGAAGTAGACTCCGCTTGCACTGGCTGGCTTGGGCTGAGTGTTAAATAGTAAGGAATTCTTTCTTCCTACCACACAACAATTAGCAGCCTGAAGTTGGCCATAGAAAATTACATCATTGAAAATATGAAAATCCTACAAATTAGTGCTTTTATATTTTTACTTTTTCTGAAGAGAAATGGTTTACTGTAACACCACTGGACCTGGGCAACTGTGACCTTTACTCCAGACTCCATGCTCTAGAGGTCTCTACTCCAGCCTTCCTTCAGTCTTTTAATCCCCCCGGGGCTAGATGTTGGTGGTGCTGACCTGACATACTCTCTCTGGGCACAGTCCTCAAAGTCCCCTCCACAGGGCACCCAGGACCTCAGAACCCTCAACCCCAATGGCGTAAGCCCACTTCCTAGCCCTGCACAATCCCCTGCACCGTGTGGGTCCTTTTGAGAGTTTTGGATGTCCTTTTTGGCCCTAGGATGGTTTTGGGTGGGGATTGTGGTGGTAGAAGTGCTGTGAGTTTCATCCATTACTGTTGGTTGGCATGTGTAACTGGCCAACTCTGGGAGGCACAACGACATGAGACCTGGTCTCATGACATGAGCACAGCCAGCCTGCAACACAGCACTGGCAGCCCCCTCACTCTCCTCTCCACAGCCTCCTCCTCCACCTGAATGTGCCCACCAGCTCATGCGTCCTCCTGACAGTGACGAAATGCACCTTTGGCAACTTTGAAATGAAGGATGATTATATTAACTCTGAATGTCTCAAAGAAACATTTGCTTTTTATTCATAATCCATCTTGAATTGAAGAAAAATGCACACCTTTGAAAAGCTAAGAAAAATGGGAAAAAGGGAAAATCACTGATAACCACACTATCCTAAGGTCAAGTCTTAGCACTTGGTTTATTGACTCCCAGGAGGACTTTAATACTGTCATATGAAAATGTAAATGTATATGAACTTGTGTGAGTTCATATTTAAAATACTTATAGAATGTATACGTATGTGTATGTGTATGGTGTGTGTGTATGTGAATTGTGTATTGTGTGTCTGTTTGTAGGTGTGAATATAAGATCATATTCTATTGCACACTTCTAGCAGTTTTTTTAACTTTTAACTGATAAAAGCTTTTAATGCCAATAAAAATAACTGGCTTTAATAACAGCATAATGTGCCCTCACATGGCTATGCAATAATCTTTATAATGAGTTATATGCCAATTTCCTTACAACCTTACAGCAGTGAGTATATTTAACACATTTCCTATGCAGAGGCAAGCGTGGTATGTTATTTCACCTGGAAGGGTTTTCCTCACCGTGAGTGAAACCTGCATTGCCAAGGACACTGTGGGTGCCTGAGAATAAGGCTGATACTTGGGGGACAGAGACCAGCTATTGATGAGGCCAGTGTTTGCCTATCAATTATGGCAAAAAACTGAGCGAAGAGAGGCCTCCTTGCAGCATCCACATTCGAGCCTGCCTCCCAGCTTGCCACTCTCCCTGTTACTAGAATCTCGAGATTGCCGGGAATCCCTTCATTGTGATGTCCAGGTCTTGTAAATTTCAGTGGTTTTCAAAGAAACAGAGGGGGAGGCTTGCTTGGGGGTGACCCCTCCTACTTCCCACACTTCTTTTAGGGAATGGACCAAATAAAGTTTTGATATACTACCCTTTAAAGTTTACTATCCTAAAATTGAGATTATTTTGCCACTCATTTCCAGAAGGCTCCATGTGTAATTAAAATGCAAAATATGTGAGTGTACCACGCCCAGTTTCTCACAATAAATAACCTTGGGACACCTCTCTACTCAAGGCTCCTGAGTTTCATATGGACTTTGACCAATCTATTCCTTATTTTTCTCACTTCTGCAGTTCATCAGGTGGGTGATTCCCCTTCCTTGTTTCAGTTTTTGATTTGGGTGGTGCTTTCTTTTTTTTTTCTTTTAAAGCTCTTTATTGGAATATAATTGCTTTACATTGTTGTGTCAGTTTCTGCTGCACACCAAAGTGAATCAGCTATATTTATACATATATCCCCATATCCCCTCCCTCCTGAGACTCCCTCCCACTCTCCCTATCCCAGCCTTCTCAGTCATCACCCATCATTGAGTTGATATCCTGTGTTATGCAGCAGCTTCCCATGATCTATCTATTTTACATTTGGTAGTGTATATATGTCAGTGCTACTCTCTCACTTCGTCCCAGCTTCCCCTTCACCCCACCCCCTCGACCCTGTGTCCGCAAGTCTGTTCTCTGCATCTGCATCTTTATTCTTGCCCTGTTGCTGGGTTCATCAGTACCAATTTTTTAGATTGCATATATATGAGTTAGCATAAGGTATTTGTTTTTCTTTTTCTGGCTTATTTCACTCTTTAACAGACTCTAGGTCTATCCACCTCATTACAAATAACTCAGTTTCATTCCTTTTTGTGGCTGAGTAATATTCCATTGTATATATGTGCCACATTTTCTTTATCCATTCATCTGTTGATGGGCATTTAGGTTGCTTCCATGTCCTGGCTATTGTAAATAGTGCTGCAATGAACATTATGTTTCTTTTTGGATTATGGTTTTCTCCGGGTATATGCCCAGTAGTGGGATTGCTGGGTCATATGGTATTTCTACTTTTAGTTTTCTAAGGAACCTCCAAACTGTTTTCCATAGTGGCTGTACCAAGTGGTGCTTTAGATAGTCATCGGTTCTCAAATCCTCCATCATCATCATCATTATTATTATTTCTCATTCTTTGCCCCTCCTCCTCCTTCTCCTCCTCCTCCTCCTCCTTCTCCTTCTTCCTCTTCTTTTTTATTAGAGCAAACTTATTATGGTTACCTTCAACATACAGATGTGCATATTTCAGTTCTTAAGATGGATAGCTATTTCCATGTACTTACTAGTGGCTCAAGGTTGTAGACATGAATGCAAATTATCAGACATTCAAATATTGTACATGTAAAGGATTCACAAATTTCATTTCAAAAGCAGAACAAAAATGCATGGTATTTGACAAAAACTGGGAATAAATTAAATTTGCCAGGAAAAAAATGATCCACATGTTTATTAATTTTTGTGTTTTCTTAAGAGAGCTGTTTCCCCATCATGTTAAGAGGCTTAATCCCCTTTCTCTATCCCCTGTGTGACCCCCCTGCTGCTTATTCAAGTTGCAGAGTGAAGTCTCCAACTTCAGGACACCTACTCACTGTATTGCTACTTGAGCCTCAACCACAGTCCCCTTTGGAATGTCTCTTAATCGCCTGGGATTCACTTTGCTTTGACTTTGAGGCATTTTCCTTGTTTTTCTAGTTTAGCTGGATTGTAAGTGTCATGGGGTCACCAACATTTTATTATCTTGTTTTATCTCCAAAGCTTAAAACTCTACGATGTGCATGGTGGTTTTATGTAACTGGAGACATGTGAAGGTAGGGGACAGAATTAACACCAAAACTTTCTGAATAAATAAATGGTAAGTGCTCTGTAAAATGAGCAGTGCCTGAACTGGCAACCTTCTCATCAAAGTCACAGATGAGCGGTTGCTGAGGGAAGCTGTATGTAGTCTGGAGGTCACTTCAAAACACATGTACAGACAACTCCTTCAGAAACTTCTGTGTAACTGAGGGTTGTGAGAAGAAGGAATCTGTGTTTTGACAAGGCTCCCTGGGTGGTTCTCAAATGCCAGCTCCTTTGGTTTCATTGAGAATGACTAGTTGAGATCATCACAGACAGTGAGACCTGGAAGGGACTTCAGGGATCTCTTAGTGTTTCCTAAACTGGTGAAATGTGAGAATGTCCCCAGTGAAATTCCTAAGCCCTTTCCTGGAGATTTCGATGTGGTTGGTTTGGGGAGGGGCTTCGATCCCTCTATCTTAAATAATGACTCTGGGTTCTCTGATTGTCAGGAAAGTTTACGATATGGTGATGGAGCTAGTCACTCAGAAGCATTGGAAATGACACCACGGAAGGTCAGCACCAGCCTCTGAGAGAGACTACGTGCCTCCAAGTATTCCTGCATCTCAGCACTCCATGACGATGAAGGTTGCTCTGTTGTGCCCACGTTTGCCAAGGTTTGTTGTGTCACTGTAATTACAGGGTGAATACAGCTACAGTCCTCAGTACAAATAAGGGTGTCAGAGCCCACTCTGTGGCAATTGTTTCCCATTAAGGAAATGTTAGGTTTCTTCCAATGATGAACAGCAATGACACAGTATATAATTCCTGTAGCCCTGATATAGTGCATCCCAGACCAGAAACACTGCTCTCCTATTAGCCACGTCTTCAGATCCAGAGAGTTTTCCTCTATCATTTGCTTATGTTGAGTTTACATTTCTTCTTCCCAGGAAGCTGAACTATAATAAAGAGTCTTCTGACCTCACTTTCTCCATAAGAGTAATTAAGCAACGCTTGCATGTGAGGTTTACAAAAGCCTTAGATTTAGTTATGCCAAAAGAAAGACACATTTTTTTCTTCCTGAAACTTTTTTTTTACCTAAAATTTTAAGTACTGTAGATGATTCTAGCCCTAGAGGTTCTGTGAAATTGATCTGAAAATGTTCCATCTAAACCTTTCAACTTATGAATAATTATAGCTCTGCAATTTCAGTAGAAATGATCACCTACACAGAACACTTCCCTGCCTTTCTCCTCCTATTTCCTACCCACTCTCTCTTTCAGAGGCCTATTATCTTCACACAGAAGCTCACAAAAAATAACTTATCAGTGTATAAAGATAAATTCATAGTAACTTCAGCCAACTTGAATGTGGAGAGATGCAAAATTTTATGATAGAATCCTAGTTTATCTTTGTTTTATGTTGACGGCTAAATATGTAGCAGTAAGTTTAGAGGGATACAGGGGAGGTTGTTGAAGCTGGAAGGGGAAAAAGTAGTAGGTTTTAGCACTCTTGTCACTTCAGTCTGTAGCCCGCTACCCACACTGGACTCAGTGGAATAAAATTCTTATTTCTGATCGTTGTATGTTTCATGGGCTGGTGTTGGGGCCTTACCTCCAACTGAAGCCAATTTCATAATTTCACCGTGTGGTTCAAGATAAGGGAAGGGGTTGTTTGCCTGAGATTCATGGAGAAATTTGTTGTGGAAGGTCTTTACTACCTGAGATATTGGTTTCAAAGAAGATTATATTGTGATTTGACTTGGCAAGTGAGGGTTGGATGTTGTCATTTGGAGTATAGAAAAGGTGCCTTTTGCTTAGATTGGTTTCCAGCCCAAGCATGGATTGTTTCCAGTGTGATCAATTCAGTGAAAGAGTGATTGAAAACAAAATATCTCTTTTTATCAAACCTGTCTGAATACTGACTTCAGAGACCTGGTGCCTGCAGGGGCACCTTGGAAGGGCTGCTGAGAGCAGGGAAAAAGGCATTAGGGGAACATAGAAATGCTGATTTTGCTGAAAACATCAGGCAGCCAGCACTGGCCCTGGAGTCTTCATTGGTCACTGGCAGGTAACCACAAGGACTCTAAGAGCACATAGGATTCAAATATTCAGAACTACCTAAAGGGCAGTAATATTCCTTCAGAGAGTCTGTGGGCAGAGCCAGAGAAATACTATTTCTACACACCATCTACGGTTTCAATACACCAAGCTGCTGTGTCATGAAAACTGCTTGCAAATATTTGAGAAAATCAGATTTCTTGCTTTACATTAAATACAAAAAATAATTTCTGCAGGAGATAAAACTTATTTTCAAAACATTTACCAAGGACCCTCTTATGGGTATCTTATATGTTTCAGGCTTTAAAAAAACACACTCTTTATTAAATAATAACTTACCTGATTTTTATTCACTTCTATTTTAGAGTTCCTTTAATACTATCTAATATAACATTATATTTGCAAAAATGCACACTTTGTTAGAACAATGCAATCACAAAATCTAAAAAAAAAATTGTGAAAACAAAGCAAAACAAAAATCCATCTTCTTTTATCAGGTAATAAAGCATACAATTCAGAGATCTGAGGATTATTTAATAATGCTGTTACCTCCCCCTCTCTCTTTCTCTCTCTCTCTCTCTCTCACACACACACACACACACACACACACACAATTTGGTTAGGTACTTAGGAAGTCTCCTAAGACATTTCCTAAACATTGGGTGTGTGCATGTGTGTGTATGTGTGTATATGTCTTATTTTCATTCATGTTATTTTCCTCTGATTCTGTATTTCCTAAAATATTGCCATAAATAATAGCATTCCATAGAGTTGGCATCTCTCGATTTCAGCACACTCTCTGCTCTGGGCTGAGTTTGTGTGTCTCCCCTAAATTCATACTTTGAAACCTAACCCAGTGTGATGTTATTCAGAGGTGGTAGCCTTTAAGTGGTGATTAGGTCTTGAGGGTGGTGCCCTCATAATGAAATTAGTGCCCTCATAAAGAGACCCCAGGGAGCTCTGTTTGCTCCTTCTGCCTAATGAGGACACACTGAGCAGGTGGCCCTTTGTGAACAAGAAAGAGAGCTCTCATCAGACACTGAATCTGGTGCCTTGAACTTGGACTTCCCAGCCTCTAGAACTGTGAGTAGTAAATTTCTCTTATTTATAAGCCTCTGATAGTCTGTTCTAGTAGGCAGAATGGACTAATAGAGTTCCTTTCCTGTAATGGGAGGCAGAGCTCTCCATTTTCATCCTGCCCCTCTGGCTGTTCCACTTCTGTTTCCTTAGGTAACTCTCCTTCTTCTTTGGTTCTTTAAATGTAGACTTGCCCTTGGCACAGGTGCCCAGGTGTGATTCTGCCTATCATCTCCCAGGGTGATCTCATCCTTTCTGATGGCTTGAAATGTCTTCTCTATGCTGACAACTTTCAAACTCATAGAAGTTATTCATGATTAATTAAGATATTCATGATTAATCAGTTTAACAATTTAAAAAAACTATGTTCTAACTACTGTCCCAGGGAGGCTCCTTTTATAAACTTTGAATCTTATAGACAGACATAAGTCAAATAATCCTAAATTTTATGGAAAATTACCAGAGTGAGAAGTACTGTAACTGGGAGGCCGTTGTTCTCTAAAATCATGTAATTTGGGCATTTGGTTCTAAAATATAGGTCAGAAAAGGCCTTCCTGGGGTAGTGATGAATAATTTGGAATCCAGAGGTTGAAACTGAATTAACTCAGAACATAAGGAGGAATGAGCTCCTCTGACACTGGGGAAATGTCATCTATGCAAGCATAATGGACTGGAAGAGTGAAAGAAGATCAGTGGGACCAGGAAGGTGTGGTGTAACATCTAGCTGGAGAGGAATGAAAAGGCTGGCCCTGGATTATCTGGTCCCTGTTGTCAAGTTAAGGACTGTTTCCCCCTAAGAGCAATAACAGTAGAGAGCTATGGAACATTTTGATGGGGATGGTAATAGGGTAGCAAAATGGATGGGATATGGTTTACATTTCAGTAAGCTCAGTGTGAAAGACATATCAGAGCACCCACATATCATGGTAGACCAGTTAGATGGGCCAAGGAAGAAATGACAGTGGATAAAAGTGAGGTTTCCAATTCCTGCCTCCTCTGCTTGAAAGTCCCAACCAGACCATCGCATGACCATCTCTTCTCATTATTCAAGTCTTAGTTCCAACACCTTCACCTCAAACAAGCTTCCCATTGACCACACTCCAAATCATTTCTCTCTCTTCTTCACAAAGTGTTTTGAATTTTTTGACTCATAGCGTCTAGCATCTTCTGAAATGTCAACCTGTTTATTGTTTCTGTAGGTGTTTCTCCTCCCTAGAATGGAATCTTCAGGAGGGCAGGAACCTGTTCTTTTTCATGGGCCACTGTATCCTATATTCCCGCTGAAAGAATGAAATCTGGGACACGCAGATGCTCAAAGACACTTATTTCATGAATGAATGGATGCAGACATATTCTAAAGATATTGCAGAGGGAAACAGGCAGAATTCAGTCAGAGATTAGACACGGTGGTGGAGAAAGATGTTGGGGTAATTCTAGAATTCTGGTTTGCATCACTGCAGAAAGGAAATGGAAAGACCATTTTGGGAGAGAAGACAGCCCGTACTAGGAATGAGTAAATGAATGAATGAATGAGTGAATAAGTGAATTGATATTTGTAGCTTATGGCAAAATAAGGACTGATTAAAGTGTGGGAGCTCTGCTGTACACCGCCATGCTAGTTTGGGGTTTCAGCCAACACAATGTTCTAGCTTCAATTGACATGCTGAGCAAAAACAGCAGAAAAGAAAGGTGAGGCACACGTATTTTGCCACTTTCCCGCTGTGTTTCTATTTCGGGCTTGCCACCGCAGCCCACTGGAAATGATCTATGGTAAGTCCTCTGTGTGCTCCAGGAGGCAGGGCTCCAGAAGCCACTGGATTCTGGAATATCTCACTCTTGCTGATTAAACCATGCATCCTGCAGAGAGTACTGTTGTCTTTGGCAAGTGCCTTCTGAAAATGAAATGGGGAAGAATAGCTCAAGCAGAGCTTGTGGAAAGAAAAATGCTCTGCTGCCCTGTGATATGAGGAAAGAAAACATCATCAAATCATGGATAAATGAAGAGATAGGGTTGTTTTGATTTTCCCTCAGGGAATATTCAACAGATGAATTTGCCTATTTTTTATCTCATCTACAGTCAAGCTACTTAGAGGGAACCAATAAATTCTGCTCCCTTTTGGCAAGATCTGCCTCCTTTAAGAGGCTACACTTTCCTCAAACACATCAGAGTTTTTTATTGACATTTTTGTGAGGTCTTTTCTTTATTGTTGCTAGAAATTGTCCCTAACTATTAAAAAAAAGTGCATCCAATGAAATACTGAAGTTTCACTGGTTCAAAAGCAAAATCTTTAAAATTGTATTTACTCAATTGCAAGAAAGATGAAAATGAGCTTATCAATAAGCAAAACTAATCTATGGTGGAAAAGATCAGAACAGTGGCCCTACTGTTAGGGTGGAGGTGGCTGAAAGTGACTGGAAAGGGGTATGAGGGAATCTTCTGGAGGGATACAAAGTTCTGTATGTGGATAGGGATTTGGGGTATACAGGTGTATACCTTTGTCAAAACATTAAATGGTCCCCTTAAGATTTGTGCTTTCAACCACAAAAGATATAAAACAGATAGCAAATATTGAATTTAAGTCCATGATATGCATGCCAAAGTACTTAGGAGTGAAAGGAAGTTATGTCTGTAACTTATTTTGAAATGTGTCAAAAAATGCAGTATACTGATGGATGGATAGAGGGAAGCATGGATGAATAGATAAGCACAAAAGCAGGTGTAGTAAAATGTTAACTGTAGAACCTGGGTGGTGGTCATGTAACTGTTCACCCTCTCATTCTTTTAATATTTGTGTTTGAACCTTTTCAAAATAAAGTGATAGGAGAAAGATGAACTAGTTAGAATTGTGTCAAATTAGCATTTCCTGTTCATATTAACTCTTTTCTTCTTAGAAATGTAGGATTATAATCATAGAAAGTCTTCCCCCTTTAGGGTGCTACCTAGATATTTAATGTGTATGTTATCCCAAATCCAATTGAATGTTGATATGGAAAGTGTCAGGATATTATTGTAAAAGGACATTATCATGAACTAGTCTGTAGCACTAGGAGTAAATGCCAGTACTGCAGTGTGTACTGTTTTAATCCTGCCTTCCTCCCAGACTGTGTATTTACTCTTACTCAAATGCAAGCTCTGTGTCACTGGTCCTAATATTCTCACCCAATATTTCATTTTAGTAAAGACAGAGTCCCAAGAGTAATGTAAATACCTGGCAATTCACAGAAATACTTTTGAGTGTCTTTAATTTTATAGATTCATTTATATAGTACAACAGTATCACATTTACAATCAAGTGTAGTAAAACCTTTCATCTGCAGAGCATGTATTAGCAAGATGCTTGCATAAATACAATCACTATAGAGACATTCAAATGCATAAAATAATTCATGTTTATAATTTTATGTTTGTAACCCTGACTGGCCTAGAGTAGCCCTAGAAATAAGCCTTTTATACTTTCTTTTTACTATAATGGTTATTCTCTGAGATAAAGTATCTTACTCTCAGAAACTCAGGTTGTCTCTGTAAATGGTTTCAGTAACAGTGTGGGCAAAGTGACTGCAAAAGAACAGCAATTAAACTGAGAACTGATGGAGAGAACATCTTTGCCAATGTTTGAGCAAAGGTGTCTGGGCTGAGAAAACTAGTAATGATCCTATAAGTGTGAGAAAGCCTGAAATTCCATCAAGATAGTGTGGTGATGCTGTCAGTGTAATTCTAGCATCAGCTCTTTTTTCATGCAAGGAAGGAGTGGTCCACCAAAGAGTGAGCCTCACCAGAATCCCCATAATACCCCAAAAGATTATTCAAATAGTTCAGTGCCCAGTTGGGACCCTCTAAATTTAACTGGTAGAGGCAGCTTCATGGGCTTGGAACAGGGCCTCTACTCTCAGGAGGGTCCCTATGCTTGATTTAATGCACCACTATCATTGTTTGAAATTATTAATAATTTTATCTTTGAACTTGTGTTTGTTAAGTGAAGTGCAGACAACAGATGATATGTTGAACAGAGGAGATATGCTGGGTGGCAACATGTTTGCATGTGCTCAGGCCAATGGCAGTTGCCCTGGCCAGCACATGCATGTGCATGCCTGGGGCTGCCACAGTGGAGCTGAGATCCAGGCTCTCCTCGCTGGCAGGGACTGTGGCAGGGGTAGCAGTAGCAGAGGACTTGGGAGAGAGGAGGGGTCCTCCTGGGGGCGGAACTGGGACCCAGAAAAGGAACTTCCCATCCTCAGGCCATGGGTTTTGTTAGCAGATTATTAGAGATCAAAAGTACACCTGTGGACCTTGCAGTGTAGCATTCCAGGGAGTTCCGAGATCTTTTTGAGTAAGAGTTTAGAAGCCATAGTTTGGAAAACTATTGCAACTTTGTAAAGCAAATGCCCACAGACTTAGTAACAGAAATAAAAATTAAATTTACAGATTGTCACATTGAATAGAAAACTATTTTCAGGAGAAGGATGACAATTTTAGAATTAGTTTCTCCTTGTAATTGAGGAGACAATGATTGGATGAACAAACAGTCATTTCAATTATAAACAAATTTTAAGGCTTGGTCTTTCTTGTACAACCTCCACAACATATGGGGACTGTCTGAGAAAAATACTGAAATGCCATTACATTTACATTGTTGGCCATTCTGAATAGTGTGATGAAAGTCTGACAATTAGTCACGTAATAGTGGTCTCAGTTATGAGATGGACTGTCAGGGTATTGCAGTGCTTGTGTTCAGTTAACCTTTATTAACTTAATAATGCACCCAAACCCAAGAGTAGTGATGCTGGCAAGTTATACATTCTCTTACTGTGCCTAATTTATAAGTTGAACGTCATCATAGGTATGTATGTATAGGAAAAATTTGGTATATACAGTGTTTGGTACTATCCATGGTTTCAGGCATTTGATTGGGTTCTTGGAATGTGTACCCCGATAGATAAGAAGAGACTACTATACGCATATGTGTACACACACACAAACACATGCACACATATACACACTTTTTTTTGTCAGGGGATTGAGGGCTTGTAAGGAAGTTTTTTGTTGTTACTTGTGTGTCGCTATTACTCCTTGTAATGGTTAATTTTATGTGTCAACTTGACTGGGCCATGGAGTGCCCAGATATTTGGTTAAATATGATTCTGAGTGTGTCTGCAAGGGTGTTTCTGAATGAGATTAACATTAGAATCTGTAAACTGAGTAAAGTAGTTTGCCCTCCCCATTGTTGGGGTGGGTTCTCATCCAATCCATTGAGGCCTGAATAGAACACAAAGGGAGAATTCCTTCTCTCTGCCTGACTCTCTTTAGCTGGAACATCATGCTTTTTCTGCCTTCTGACTCAGATCAGGACTGGACTTCACACCATCAGCTCCCCTGGGTCTCCAGCTGGCAAATGGCAGATTGTGGGACTACCATTAACAGTATGGCTTACTGAGAAGCTTCTCCTTCATGGCCTCCTGACTTTTAGCCTCCACCACAGTCTCTCTCCCAGTAAGCCTCCTCCTTGTTTCCACCTTTTCTTGTTATAAGCCTCTTGGATACCACTTTGTCTGGTTACTTGCTGAGTTGGCCTGGGATGGCAGACAGGGCACTCAGTATCCTGAGGGGAGAGACTCTTGGTTTGGCTTAACCTCAAGAGCAGATTATATAGGACTTCCCTGGTTGTACAGTGGTTAGGAATCCACCTGCCAATACAGGGGACATGGGTTTAATCCCTGGGTCAGGAAGATCCCACATGCCATGGAGAAACTAAGCCCATGCACCACAACTACTGAGTCTGTGCTCTAGAGCCCACACTGCAACTACTGAGCCTGTGTGCCACAACTACTGAAGCCCATGCACCTAGAACCCATGTTCTACAACAACAGAAGCCACCACAATGAGAAGCCCGTGCACTGCAATGAAGAGTAGCCCCTGCTTGCTGCAACTAGAGAAAGCCTGTGCACAGCAACGAAGATGCAATGCAGCCAATAAATAAATAAATAAATTTATTAAGAAAAGAGCAGATTATCTAAAACATTTCACAGGGAGAAGATTCAGTTACTCAGTTTCTGTTTCTATTATGATTGTTACTAAGTCCAAGATCATACTACTTGTTGCACAACAGGCCAATAAATTGAGAAAGGAGTTGTTGGGGCAAGGAACAGTGACTTTATTCAGAAATCCAGCAGACTGAGAAGATGGTGGACTAGTGTCTGAAAGAACCATCTTACCCATGTCAGAATTCAGGCTTCTTTTATACTAAAAAGGGGAGGGGGTGTGATTTATTGTTGCAAACTTCTTGGTGTCAGAATCCTTTGTTCTTGCAGCTGTCCACACAGGTCAGGTCACAATGTTCCTGTAAACCTGCAACTAGACAACTGTTATTCTCTGTTCTACAACTTCTTCTTTCTATATGAATGGAAAAGTGTTATACCCTTGAGAATGAGCCATCTTGTATAGTTCAAGCTATAGGCAACATTCTTAACCTGAAGCAAAAGCAATAGAACAACAAAGATTAAAGTAAAATAAACAGATCCAATGTGGAGTCAGATTTGTTCTTGCCTATTACAATTCCCCACTGTCAATGTCCATTCCACAATCTTATAGGGAAAGGTAGTGACAACTGTTCTGCCTACTTCCTGCTGATTGGGGGTGGGTAATGAGGGGGTGATCATGGAATGGAATTGGTCAGCTCTGGATAGGGAACATTCTTTAGAATCTTTTATTAGTAGTACAATCCTCTTTCCTTCTGTATTTACAATTACTTGAACCTGATGAAACCCCTAGCAGTTTGTTGAACTTGGGATTTTCTTTCCAGTTCCCTATACATACCTATTAATTTTATCTTTCTGACTGTGCCATAATTACACTAGATTCCTGTGCTATTTATTTGGATAAGATTAAACAAATAGGTTGATCCTTTTTCAGCTGCAATGAAATTATAATCTCAATATTTATCTATTTTAAAAAGCAACCTTAAGCATTCTAAAGGTTCACAAAGCCTTTGCTTCCAAGGCCTCTCAGGAGTGTGATGAATCCATGGCTTTATCCCAGCTAACTTGACAGATGAGTGAGTGGTAAGTAATACCACATGTGGTCCTGTCCGCCTTGCAGTCAGTTGATATTCAGGCCTTTGTTCTTTCCAGGTTTTAAGAAGGACTCAGTCTTAGGGCAGGAAAGGATGTAAAGCTACTTCAGTTGAATGGGTGGACTTGTTGAAGGCAAACTCATGAACAGAGGTTAATATAGTACCCAAAGTTTTAACATAATCGGCAACTGCTAGGTCTTTTAGAACATTTACAGATTGTCGCTCCTGGGCAGACACCTGGAATGGCCTCCCATTCAATATTCCAAAGGGATTTCATTTAAGCCTACTTTTGGAAACCACTCTGATCTGTAGCAGGGCAACTTATCTTGACAAGGCCTCATCTCAAGTTAAATTAGTCTCTTGATATATCTTAGCAATATTCTTTTTTAATGTATAATTCATTTTCTTGTTTTTTTTCTATTGATTTTTGTCTCTAGGATGAATATAATTTCCAATTAATTTGCAATATTTTAGACACTTGTTGGGTTATGCCAGAGACCAAAACAGGCCTGTTATCAATTTGAAGTGTGTTAGGCAGTCCAAATCAGGGGATAATTCTTTTAAGGAGGGCTTTAATCATATTGGAAGTTTTTCTGTCTGGGTAGGATAAGCTTCTACCTATCCTGAAAAAGTGTCCACCAATACTAGCGGGTATCTGAAATTTCCTGCAGTTTGAGGCATTTGAATAAAGGCTATTTGTGAGTCCTCAGTGGGGCAGGTTCCTCTATGTTGAGTCCCCATCTGGGAAGGTCCAACAGCAGTCTTTGGGTTATTTTTTGCACAAGTCATGCAATTCTCAGTGACTCTCTGGATGGTCTTTTGTAGGTTAAGTCCTACAATATACTTTTGAATCCACTGTAAGATGACCTCTCTTCCAATGAGTATTTTGTACCAAAGCATCCACATATTGGAGTAAAAAGTCTTTCATCCAATATTGTTTCTAAGGTCACTAGCTAACATTTCCCCAAACAAGGTAGGGGAATTCTTAAATCCTTCAGGAATGACTGCCAAACAATATTGTTGGACTACCTATGTTTCTGGGCCCTGCCATTCAAAAGCAAACAGCTGCTGTAATTCTTCTGCAGTAGGAATGCAGAAAAAAAGCATCTTTCAAGCCCCCAAACTGAGAATCTCCTGGAATAGTTGTGAGTGGAGTGTATGGATTAGGCACCACAGGGTACAAGTCTTGGACTACTTCATTAATAGCCTTCAAGTCTTGGATGAAGCAGTACTCTGCTGAGTTTGGCTTTTTGACCAGGAGGATAGGGGTGTTGTAGGGAGACCTGCAGGATTTAACAGTCATGCTTTCAAAAACTTTTCCAGAATTGGATGAATTCTCCTTTGGGCCTCTTGCCTCAGAGGATATTATTTTAGATTAGGTGTCCCAGGGGCCCTTTTTAATGGGATTTGTGTCGATCATGCATTTTTTTTCCTTCACTGGGGTGCTATCAGCCCACACTTCTGGCCTTACCTTTTTGTAGACGTTGGGGGAAAAGAGCTCTGTCCCTTTTCTGGGGCATCCATGAGTGCCATCTGTAGGCTTGAAGCATACTCCAGTGGGACCCTGATGTCAAGCTGTTCTGGCAAAAAAGTAACTTGAGCATTTAATTTACAAAGGAGATCTCAGCCTAAAAGAGAGATTGGACAGGCTGGCTTATATAAGACACTGTATTTCAGGGTGAGGTCTCCTAGTTGACATTCTAGAGGTTGTAAGAATGAATGATCTTGTACTTCTCCAGAAATTCCCATGACTGGGACGGATTGAGATGTTTTCTGTGCCACCTTGGTGTTTACCACAGAGTAAACACCCATATCTATTTGAAAGTCATATCAAATTGTCCCCCACTGTCCAAGTTACCTGGGGATCCTGTAAGGAAATTGGAATTGGGTGCTTCAAATCCAAGGGAGCTCCTGGGTCTCTTTATTCATCATTAGAGTGTCATCTTTGTCTACCATATGAGAGGCTTCCATCTCCATCTTTCTTTTATTGTTTTCCTTCTTATGTTTTAGCTTAGAGTAATCTTTTTTCTAATGCCTTTCCTCCTTACAGGAAGCACATTGTTCCTTCCCCAATGGTGGCTTACCTCTCTTTGGGTTATTCACCTTCTGGGAATTGCTGATGCTACCGTCAGAAAAGTGACATTTCCCTTTTGTGTCTTGTTTCTTCTGTTGTTTCCCCCTGTTATTGAACACTTTAAAAACAACATCTACAAATTGAAAAGTGTTCACTCCAAATGCACCAATTTTGCAATTTTCTCATATTTACCATTCTAGCATTTTCAGGGATCTTGGGATCTGCATCAGTCTAATGTTTGTAACCCTGGTCAACACTTTCTAAAAATTCAGAGGGGTCTTCATTTGGTTTTTGCTGAATTTCTTGAATTTTATTCAAATTCCTTTGTTGCCCATTAATGGTGGTGGGTTATCCACAAGAACCCAGCCTGCTGACTCTTTTCATGTAGGCCTCCTGTGCGATAATGGTATGAGGAAAATTGCCCTTTGCTGGGAGTGCCTTCTGGTCCAAATCGGGTGCCCTGTAAGATCCAAGATGGCAATACCAGACCAGGTCTTTGTTCCCCAGGAACTAACACAACTGATCCTTATAAGGAGAGGGAGACAGTCCAACCACTTCCTGATCCCCAGTGTCTGGAGTTGGGGCTGTCTGTAAAGAAATGGGAGGCGGTGGAAGGGGTGGATATATTGGTATAGTGGCCAGAGGGCCAGGACAACTAGCTCATCTGGGGGAGGTAAGGTTTGAAGCAACATATCCTAACTCTCATTCCCTTCCTTTTTTTATTTTCCCTGATGTAATAGCACAAATGCTTGTACATAGGAAATTTTATCATTCTTCCTTGCTTTTTTCACAGAAAAGCTATAATTGTAGGATTGTATAGAGCCATTCAAAGGCCATCATTTCTCAGCATTTTATTGTGAAGCCATAAATAGTAATTTATTGTCTCTAACCATTTTGCTCTTGCATCAAACAACCAGGCTGAATTCTCGGCTGGGGTCTTGGTGACTTTAGGAAACAAATGGAAACTTTCTCTTCTCCCTGGGTATGTCCCACTCTCAGACAAGAACAGGCAGGTTTCATTGTTGTTCCTTCCCTCCATTTGACATCAGTAAAAGCTTTAAATATCACAAAACTGATTTGGTTTTAAATGGAGAAATGGTACCAAAACAAAATGACATGAAAAACTCAAAGGATAAAACCCAAAGTAAGCCCTCAGGTTTGGTCTTGGGGTTTTACTTATCATAAGAACCGTCAATTCAACACCAATGCAATGTGACTCCTTGGCCAGACCAATGACACAAGTGACCACAAAGGACATAATTAACAAGGCAAGGGTGACAATACTTACTACACAGGGTCCCAAGATAACCCTGCATAAACCCTTTGTGGAGATCCTAACAGGTACTGTGGTCACATGTTACTATGGTAAAATATTATCTTTCTCTTAGATGTGGGTTCTTAGCTGTAATCAGACAACTTACCCAAAATGTGTCCCAGAGGACTTTCTTTAGGGATAATTGAAACATTTCCCAATTTTTAAAGACAGAAATACAAGAAAAGATAACAAAAAAGAACAAAACAAACAAACAAACAAACAAAGCACACAAAGGTATCCAAAGAAACAAATGAAGTAGTTCACAAATCAGGTAAAAGTCCAGCAACTATTTCCTCTTTTCAACAGAATGCCCCACTCAAATACAAAACAAACTGGTTTATTCTGGAGGAAACAATCCCCAAATGGATAGGAATAAAGTTTCTGGCTATATACACCAGAGAGACTTTTCCTACTGATTGAGCTTATCAATTCCTAGATACTGATTTTTTGCTTACTGCCAAGTGCTAGGGAAGCTGGTGCTGCTTTGGGAAATATTGAAGTGAAGAGTCTCAGGACAAGTGATCCTGGCAGCTGCTAGGGCTTTACCTGAAAATTCCCCAACCAGGGTCAGCTGACCACAAGCAGCAAGGCTCCTGGCTAGCTTGCCAAAATTTGTTACTGAATCCAAATTCATACTGCTTTCTGCAAAACAGGACAATAGATTAAGAGACAAGTTTTTGGGGCAAGGAACAGTGACTTTATTCAAAAAGCCAGCAGATTGAGAAAATGGTGGATTAGTGTCCCAAAGAACCATCTTACCCAAATCAGAATTAAGGTTTCTTTTATACTAAAAAAGGGGAGGAGGTGTGGTTGGTTGTTGCAAACTTGATGTCAGAATCCTTTGTTCTTACAGATATCCATGTAGGTCAGGTCACGATGTTCCTGTAAACCTGCAACAAGACAAATGTTATTCTCTACAACTTTTACTCTCTATATGAATGGAAAAGTGTTATACCCTTAAAGGTCAGAGCCTTAATTTGAAGCAAAAGCAATAGAATACAAAGGTTAAAGTAAAAGAAATGGATCTAATATAGAGTCAGATTTGTTCTTCCCTATTACATGATAAAGGTGTGCCTTGTCCTTTGCCTTGAGTTCTTTATCAAAGGCCTCACTCTATGTCTTCTGTTCCCATTGAATGCATTCATTCCATTTTTACAGTATCCCAAATGCACCAACTTTTTCTGGTTAGGTCAGGGTAAAAAGTGAAAAACCCAATATCTGTACTGAGCTGGAATACTTCTTTCTGAGGATGGTAAGTAAAGTAATCTATAGTAGTGAATGCACCATCTTGGTATCAAGTCTAGCCTTGAGGACAACATATCAATGCATGTTATTTCCAAGGAATTCCTGGCCTGAATCTTCTTTACAGTGGTTTTTGTGAGCAATTTCTTCTGCCAAATACAACAGGTGCAAAAAAACTATATCCCAGTTATCCTTAAAACCAATCCCTCTGCTTTCCAAATTTGTCAGCACCCTTTACTTCCAAGGATATTTGGGGCAGTTGCTATAGTCTCCATAATATTCCATTATTATCAGGGACTTCCCTGGGCAGGGCCTTAATGACTGGGGAGTTGGGTCAAGCCCATCTCTCTTCAAGGCCTGTCTTTGTTCATTCTATGCCCTGGTCTGTGGCAGCAGGGATTGGCTCAGTCTGAGGAGATCCAAAGCTACCTTCAGTACAGCCTCTGGGGAAGTTTCTAGTTCTGGACTGTGCTTTTGTAATAGGGAAGAACAAATCTGACTCCACATTAAGTCTGTTTCTTTTGCTTTAACTTTGTATTCTGTTGCTTTTGCTTCAAGTTAAGAATGTTGCCTGTAGCCTGAAATATACAGGATAGCTCATTCTCAAGGCTCTGACCTTAAAGGTATAACACTTTTCCATTCATATAAAGATAAAAAGTTGCAGAACAGAAAATAACATTTGTCTTGTTGGAGGTTTACAGGAACATTGTGGCCTGACCTACGTGGACAGCTACAAGAACAAATGGTTCCCAGTCCTACGCTAAGAAGTTTGCAACAACCAACCATGCCCCTCCCTCACCTTGTCTTTAAAAATGCTTTGCTGAAACCTTTTGGGGAGTTTGAGGTTTGAGTGGCATGAGTCACCCATTCTCCTTGCATGGCCCTCAAAAAACTTTGCTCCAAACTCCAACGTTTTGGTTTGTTTGGCCTCACTGTACATTGAGTACATGAACTTGCATTTGGTAACACTGTTGACCAAGGTGCCATCTTTCACAGCCCAGCAATATTCACATTAGCATTAGTGAGAGTTCCCATGAGGCACTCCCTCTCTGTCTTTCACATACCCCTTCTCTGCTTTTGGGCCCTCTGTAGAGCTAATGAAACTATTTTGTGAAAGAGATATCTGGCAGGCCCCCACTAACTGTGGCTTTTGCTCTTGCACATCCTTATAATAGACAACAGTGGTTCTCAAAGTAGGGTCCCCAGACCACCATCATCAGCATCATCTGGACCTTGTTAGAAAACAAATCTGTGGTTCTTAACTCAGACCTGCTGGGTTGGAAGCTTTATGGGTACTGGGAGCCCAGCAAGTGCATTTTAATAAGCCCTCTGGGTGGCTCTGATGCACAGTAAAGTTCAGAAGCCCTGATGTGCACATTATCCATTTGCCTTCCATGCTAGTGTCACAAGTCAGTTCTGCAACTGACAAACTACTTCGGTACTAGCCAAGATGCTGGCTCACTGGTTTCTTCTACCTTTCCCCACAGGAATCAGGGCTGGGGCCATCCACCCTTGTTTAGGATCCAGCTGCCAGGACTCAGACCCCTGAAAGGAAGCTCTGTCACCAACAGGTACCCTTAAATATAGCAGCAACAGACTTTCCCAACTGCTATGTTTATTCTGCAAAATGATGGCATGGACCCTTGGATGACTCTTATCCAAAAGTCTAGGATAGACTAAATGCACAAGGTATTCATGTGCTGTGTGCTTTTGGTTTAGAGGCTGACAATCCACGTACATCACACTTTTAAACGGTCCTACCTTATGCCCCTGATCAAGATGGGGTTTGGAGATTTTTGAAGTGATTATCCATCTTAGACTGCAAACTTCTAGGAGGCTTCTCATAGCACAGGTGGCTGTATCACTGTCCGAGGTGCTTGTATCACTTGCGGACAAGAACCCATGACTCATAGTTTATAGTTTTCGCTCAGTCTCTCCTTCCATTCTCATACATCCACAGAATTTGAAGCTTCTGCTGACATCCCTCCAGAGGGCCTTGGGTTGAAGAGTTACAAACAGCTCACTTTGAAGCAGACTTCTTTCTTCAGTTTGTACTCACACAAGTGTCTATATCAGGAGGAGAGTGGCCGCATGGTACCTGGGGCCACTGGAGACCACAAGACAGGGACAACTAGAGGCACTTGCTGCAGTCAGTGTGTGTACCAGAATGGGGCCTCAGGCTCCTCAGAGGTTACAGGATCACACAACCTGCTTTGATATGGTAACACTATATTCAAGCCATAGGGTGCACACCTGTGAGTCTGCAAAGAGGTGAGGGTCACAGACAGCCCTTTGACTGACTGAAAATTGGTAGTGACTTGAAGTTACACTGCCCAATAATCCCTGGTGAGGCTCTTCCTTAATCTTAGTTGGCTTGTGTCTCTGGGGCAAATCCGTCTGTGTTGAGAGAGTCTGGAACGACACATGGTCTATGAAGATGGGGGTGAGGCCTGCACTGGGGACAAGCCTAGTGTGGCTTGAGGCTGGACTCTTTGGTCTGTAGCCCCTTACTCTTTCGCTGCTGAGTTCCAACACTCTTCATTTTCCACCCAGGAGCAATTATACTATTAAGAAAGGTGTGAGTTAGCCAGGAGAATCCAGCCCATCCACTGGAGGGTGGGGACTTGGGGTTTCAGTTTCAGTTGCCTTTAGAATATTCCCCTGCTCTACAGCTTGGTCTTGGGTTATTTCTGTACTGCTAACCACAGCACAGACATCACCCAGGACATGCCACACATCTATAGTGTTGGTATCAACGGTTTTCTTCTCTTCACTCAAATTAACCACAGAGGCAAGGGAAATTCAGTTGTCCCTGAAGAAATGAGCTTGCAGCCTGATGCTGGTCAAGACACATTGATAGAAACCAATCCCACCACCATCAAAATAGGTGTGGGCTGTACTCTAAGACTGTGAGTGATGCCCCTTGATGCCTTGGCCTATAGCTGCCAAATGGCCATGAATATGGTGAATGCTTCCTGGACACCCTCTGGCCTCACCAAGGCATACTCTAAAAATGAGAAGTGTTGTGCAGCAAATAGAAAATCTGCCTGGATCCTCTGCCTCTGAACTCCTCTTCCATCCTGTGCTCAGCTTCCCCTCCAACTTCTCCTCCTTCCTAAACACCCAAGTGCAGCTCAAAACTAGCCCAAGCCTTTGGTACTTGGTGGCATGGAGCAGCACTGCTTTCCTGACCTATTACCTGACCATGGTTTGAGAGCAGCCACCATAGAAACCAGTGCCAGCTGAAAAGCACCCATTAGCTCTGCCAGGGTACAGCTAGCCACGGATTTTTCTTTCAACACTGCTTTCTCTAAGCCTTCTCTGCAGATCACTGGGGGATTAGAAGCCACTGTTCAGGGACTCCCTTCCCCTCATACTTCCTTACAGAATTTCATATGGAAATTGTCCCAGTAAACTCTTGTCATGCATGGTCCCAACTCCCTTGTCCAGCTGTGCAAATATGTTCCCCAGTACCCCTTTACCCAACACTTCTGGCAGGGACTCACATCTCTTCCCCATCCTCTCCTCCCACCCTGAGGGAAAATCCAAGCATCGTTATTGCTCTTCTGGGGGCATCATTAAGGCATTATTATTGCTCTTCTTAACTGTGTAGATGTCCTCACCTAGCACTATAGATGATTTTTTGGTCCGGGAGCAGAGAGCCAACACACCCCCCATTCTGTAGTCCTGGATGAAAGCCTGGCATCTCACTGAAACAGTCCCTAATCCCAGCACAGAGCTCAAGGGCTTCAGAGGAGGAGAGACCACTGGGGACTGGCCTCAAAGCAGATAATTTCAGGCACAGCCAGCCTTTCTGCTGCTCCCCAATTAACCTTTGCTTAGCATCTTTGTTCATTACCCTGCAGAAAGCACATCTCTCTGCCTTGAGTTTTATTACCAGAGAACCCCTTCTTTTAATCAATCCTTGCTGTGCAAGGCAGGGTGGGTGGGCTTTCCTGTCACACAAAAAATGAACACATTTTTAACAAAGGGAGACAGATGCTTAGTCAAAGGCCATAAAGATAATTATGCCCTCGAGGCCAGGGTCAAGGAGCTTTTGCTAAGATTCACAAGTGACCTGGGAATTTCCTCAATAAAAGCTGATGTATTTCTGACCTGAGGAAGCAGCAGAGACTGTACCCCTTTGGCATTTGAATGATTTAGGGCAAGAAAGGAAATCCAGATTACCAGAATCTCCACAGCTCAACTTCTGCCTGATTAAAGAGGAGTTCAGTCAAATTAATTACCATGACTTGGAGCGCAAGAGTGAGATAAAACATGTTGGAAGAAAAGCCACTTTTTAGTGATAACTAAGTGAGAGGAATTTTAACACATTACAAATCAGATACTAGGAAGGCCAGAGCAGAGCTTGCTGAATCCTGGTGAAAACACATTGCAGACATCTATGGAAGGAAGTGATTCCTCCCAGCAGAAAGGGAGAGCAAGCTTGAGGTTTCCTGGATTTCTAATAATGTGAAAGCAGAGCTCCCATGTTGTATGTGATCCCACTCTAGGTAGAGATTTTTATTAGACTTAGTAGCTAATGAAATATCGTTCTAGAATTTACACACACATACACATGCCCACACACGTATACACATGCGTGCCTGACACATGCACACACACGTACACACACACACACACACCACCTCTGCTTCAGAGTCACCACAAGGGAAAACCACGTATACGCAACACTATGCAAGGTGATTCATTTCTTGGGAAACAGTTTGCAATGATGTTTTCTTCCCTCCTATGGATGAACAGACTAGTTTCTTCCTTTGAATATCAGTTGAAAGAAAATCATACATTTTAAAATTGTAAGAGAAGGAAAAAAACTCTTTCCCTTATCCTTCTTATCTGGGGCCTTGCAAATTAGACTGACAAATGCCAGATGACAGAGAGAAAAGCAAACAAAATTTATGAATGTGTGCATCACACTTATATGTGAGCATTTGGTGATGAGTAACTCAAAGTGTTGGTTAGAACTTGGGCTTACATAGCATCTTAGTAAAGAACAACAAATTTTTACAGAAATGACAAGGGAAAAGGGTATCAGGCTTTTAGGGGTGGCAGATATAGAACAGTAAATATATGGGGGGAAATAATGGAAGATGAGTTGTTTTAGTAAATTTTGTCACCTAGAGTCCTCTCTTGCTCTCTCTGGGCCGATAAGATTCTCTGACGAAATAAAATTGTAAGCCTGCTTTTGCACAAATGGTGAGGAGGGCAGAGACCTTTTTCAGTATCTGTTGTTTCTCAATTGTCTCCAGCTCAAAGTAATTCTTTTGTCAAAGTGGTGCATTTCAGAATGGCATGTTCTGATCTCCTATGAAATTTAAGACTCATGGTTAATCTGGAAGTGTGCTCATTTCATGCAAGATTCATGGAGAGTGAGAGGTGTAAGTAGTAGATTCACCTTTCCCTTCCCCGGCTGTTCCTGGGGCAGACATACTCTGGGTAGGACAGGGGCAGAGCAGTCCTGCTGGAGTGCTCTCTGCTGCCCTTGGATTTAGTTATTATGTAATTTTAGTTGAATTCACAAACACACAATTCACAAATGAATGTACCGTATTAACCGATGGCATATCCTTGCAATTTGGGGGACTATTAATTTAAATTACTATTTTTAAACGTGACCAGACCCACAGAAGTTCTACTCTGCAGCTCCTGGGCGTGAAATGGAATTTTAGAGACTCCAAGGAGAGCTGATTTGCAGCATTTTGCAGTATTGCTTTTAAATTCCTTTCAAATGTGCATAACTTATATTGAGGAGGAAACTCACAATGTAGAAAGAAAAATTCTGATTCAACACTTCTGAGTGACACATTTATCCAAAAGCTTTTCAAAGGCAAGTGTGCATTTGTGATTCCATTTCCCTGTCTTCTTTATTCGTCACAGGATTTCAGAGGGGGCCCTTGAACTGCAGGCAGTGACAGTCAAAAAGTTTACATTCCAACCAGCATCTTAGAAGCTCAAAATAGAGACTCAGAAGAACCTCAGTGCTTGCTTACCTCTGTAGCATCTTTCGGTTTTTAATTACCTTAATTGTCTGATCAGGAGAAATAGATGGCAGTGACGATCTTCTCTTTGCATTTCCAAAGCAGATGACGTATCATCCTGCTAGATTTCACCGAAATTATGCCTGACAAGCTCTTTCTCAGGTTTTCCTAAATCAAAGAAGGATGGTACTGAGCTGTGCATTCTCCACCTAAGCAATGATGCTGAGGGGACTTCAAGGCCCATCGTTACAAAACATGAATTTGCAGAGGTGCTGGATGGTATGGGGACTTTGTAGCTTCCTTGAAAAGCAAGCCACTGAATTCCACAACTACCTATAGATTAACCAATGCATTGTGCTTTGGACCTAAATTTCACACTTAGTTAACTAAAGTAGGTTAGCCGAACTTAGTAAGCACTCTAATCATTGCACTAATTTGCACATTTCAGCCCTCCTCTTTGTCTAGAGCAGCCCTGGCCTCATATCAGCCCTCCCTGCACAGGTACTCTACCAGCAGGGACTCTAGAGCAGGTGGAAACCCCTGTGATCCCCTGGGGAGGTTGAGTGGAAGCTACTGTATTTACAATGGAGTGAGCATTCTGTGGTCCAATGCAAGCTGGAGCGAGGAAAAGTGGATGTTTCCCATCAAAAAAAAAAGCTAGTTTGTTAGCCACATACATCTCTGAACAAGTGCTGAGAAACAGGAGGCATCAATTTGGCTTTAAGTATCTGTTCTGTTTTCCTCCAGTATCTGCTCCATATTTCCAGCAGTTACCAAAGCTTTGAAATGTCTTGCCTTGAGGTTGTTGGCCTGGAAGAGGCAGCCTTTGGCAGCCTACCTTGGGCATAAGCCTCAGCTGCAGAGGAGGTAATACACACAAGCCATTCTGAATGGGACAGGGGAAGAGAGATCAGCTGAGAAGCAGAGAGGAAATTCTTCAGTATCAACAGCATTTGCAATTTCTTCTGCATCTCTTGGGACAGAAGGTGAGATCTAAGAGATGCTGATGCTACAGTGGGCTTAGGGGGTCAGGGCACTAAAAATGATGTTCCTGAGCTCAGCAGATTACAATGGCCCACATAAAAGAGCTCTGGGATTTAACTGACTACTGAAAAATTTCATAATGCAAATGCCAGCAGCAACTAAGATATATTGGAGGTTAGAAGCTCTTTCCTCATTTGCAGGGACCAAGGAAGCCACCAGGATTCTTATGCATTTGTGGGAAAGACAGTAAGAATGGACACCAACTGTTATGGATGTAGAATTTTCTCTTGAGACTGCTGGGACTTGATGTGAGAATGTAAGCTGATGTAAGTGATAAAAGAGGAGGCTATGTCTTGCCTGTATGAGTTAGAAACTGAGAATTGTGCCTGCCTCACCATCTTTTTAAGAGCCACTCTGGTTTGGAAGTCGGTTCACTTTAATCTCTCCATTTCCAAACGTTCTCCCCTTAGCCTTAGCACTCGGGTTGCCTTCTGGTGTATGTTTTCAGGTATTTTGTAATATTAGTTGATTCTCTTTCTAAATCAGGCAGCTGTTAAATTGCCCTTCCATTAGAAATAAAGCCAAAAAGTTAAGATGCAGGAAGGAGCCAGATTAAAATAACCCTGTCTGATGTTTCAACAGCCCAAAGCACTCTGGACACTGAGGGTGCATAGCCTGGACCTTTGATTTTGCAAAGGATAACTGGATGCTATAAAAGGCCTTAGCTTAATCTCTTATTCTTTGATAAATACCTACATGAAGGAAAATGTTAAATTATGGGGTGGCTGTTGAGTGGCAGAGCTTTTTACTTCCTGACAGCAAAGACAGAAGGCAAATGGGGATGAGGAATGATGTGGAAGATATGTTCCTCACACGTGAGGCTGGAAAGCAAAGTACCACTTAAATATAAGAGAGGAGAAAACCATGTACAATATCCTAGGTCCTCATTTTGGAACAACCAATGTTATCACTATATTTTGTTAAAGAAAAACTAGAGCAGGACAGTAGTTAAAGTGGTAACAACAGATTCCACTTACGAACTATTGCAAAAGTGGAAAAGATACCTCAGTATAGACAAGGACGGGGAGTGGTCATTATATGAAATTACTAAAAGGAAACAGCAGGGATTGGGGGTTCTGGTTAAACAGGCCTAATTAAATTTTTGCTGAAAGAAAGCCAATAGCTTAGAGATCAAAGTTGGGGGTGAGGAATTTGATCAGATTTGGTATCTGGGTGAAGGATTCTCCATGAACTGACTTAGCAAGATTTTTGCCGCAACTGGGCAATGCGGGGCCTACAAAGACAGATGCCAAGGTCAAGGCCTAGAGGACTTAGAGGAGCCTGACTGAAGTTTGGTCAAGGAGAGAGTCTTTGCCAGTTTATTCTGTTTGTGGACTTGACAGAGTCTCTCATTTACCAAACTATTCTTAGCACCCCTGAACTGTTTTTCAGCTAGACCTGACTTTTGGACTATGTGCCTTATCCAAGTTTAGCTAGAATCCTAAGTCAGTTTAACCAGAAACCCCCCATCCTTCATATCTGATCACTGTCAATATCTGATCAGGTTCCTCATGCCCTAGCATCTCCCAGGTGATGTTCAATCTCCCTGGTCTGTCTACTGTAAGAATCCTGTTAGGCTGGTTTAGCCAGAATTCCCCTTGCCCCTCATGTTCTTAGTAATTTTCCATCCACTGACCCCACTCTTGCTCCTTGGCTATAAATCCTCACTTTTCCTTATGGTATTTGGAGTTGAGCCCAATCTCTCTTCCTCACTGTAAGACATTATTGCAGTGGTCCTTCCACTCATTGCATCCCCGCCACGTTAAATAAAATCTTCCTTGCAATGCTTTAACAATGTCATTAATTTCTTTTTCCTTTAATACACTACAGACATCTTCTCTGGCTAATAAGTGAAAAATGGGTTCATCAAAAGTATCACAGATACCTCACAGAATGAACTGTAATCTGGAAATCCAAGCTCTGAACATGGACAGGACACAAGGCAATTCCAGGGCTCTGGGTGGCAGGTGCCAACTACTTGGTTCTCTCCTTAGGGTTCATTTGACAAAATCCATGAACAACAGATTTATGTCCTGGAATCAATCTATGCAGGTTTTGAATTTCTGGGAGGCCTTTCCACTAGTGGAGGACACTGATCCAACTCTTTGCTAAGAGAGGGGAGAAAAAAAAACTTAATTTACAGCACCAGAGAATGCACATTGAGGAAAAGATAATTCCCCAAGTTTTCCAAAAGGTAATATTCTTGGAAATTTGGAGAAGGGATTTTGTGAGTGAAATAATAATAGCGGTAATAAATAAATAAATCTATGGTCAACCTTTAAATCATGACTTCTCAGCAGAATAGTTTAATCCAGAGGCAAGTCAAGAATCCAGGTTCCTGAGTCCTCAGATAACTGTTTACAATGAGGATGATACAATTAATTTATGAGCAACATTACCCGAGAAACGTACATTACTGGCTTCTGTTAATTTCACTTAACTTTTTTTTTTTTTTTTACAAATTTGTAAAAGAGGATTATTGGTAGCACTTTAAAGAAATCGCCACTTTATCGTATACTAATTTTTGTGAATTTGGGCAAGTTAGCATCTTGGAGACTCAGTTTCCTCTTGTATTTAACCTGGGGTGATGTAACCTTACCTCAGAGTCATGGGGATTAAATGTAGTAATCTATGTGCATCGCTCAGTGTAATGCCTGGCACATGATAACCAATCCATATATGGGAAAAGTCACTGTTTTTTCCCTCTACAATCACTATTTGTCATCTATGATTTTTAGTCCTCATAATCATTTAATCATTACTACTAAATGATGCCTTTGAGTGTTCAGATTTCTAACTGTCTCAGAAATATCATAACATATTTCAAATGTTTGTTTGAATCAGGATCAACATTGGGTGAATACATGGTGATTGGTGTCCCTTAAGTCTATTTTAAATTATAGATTCCCCCATATTGTATCTCAGTTTTTTGTTTATTTGCTTTTTGTATTTTATATTAAACTGTCCCACTGAATAACTTAAAAACAGATTTTTGAAAGACAAGGACTCAAATCATTGTCTTGTAGAATTTCTCATAGTGTGGGTTTTGCTGATTGTTTCCTATGGTGTGTATGCTATTTCTTAGAAACTGTTAGCTGGATTTAGAGAGTTAATCATGCTCAGGTTTAATTTATTAAATAATTTCCTATGTCTATGCATGGTAAAGGTAAAATTCATGACCAATTCAGTAGCAAAGAACATCCCTTGGCCCAGATTCTGGTCTTGAAAGAGCATTGTCAATGAAAAGAAGCCAGAAATCAGAGAGATTCTGGCGTGATGTTGGCAGCACTGGAAATTAGTTTAGTTTTTGAATCTTCCCAAATTCCCATGCAAGAATAGATGGCAAAATTGGGTAGTAAACTAGATAGGAAAACCGCAAACAATGGACAACATTTACAGCAAAACTAGGTGTTTGTTCCCATGGACCTCAAACTACCAACAGCTACAAGACATAGCTGTTTTCCAAGTCTGTGCAGTAGAAAGCTGAGGAAAGCAGTAGAACATCTGATGGACTTTCAGATAGAAGGACCCAAAAGCAACTGCAGGTATTCACTGCAAAGTGAAGTAGGCCAACTTGAAAACAATGCTGTGAGAACCATGAAGTACTAAGAAAAAAAAAAGAAATAAATGATGATGAAAGATGTAAAACAAAATTGAGAAGTGACACTGTTGAATGTAGGCAAATGGGATCCAACATAGGAATAATAGGAATCCTTGAAGGAGAAACCAAAGTGAGGGGAACTGAACAAATAGTTAAAACTGTAATTTAGTAAATCTTTTCTTAATTTTAAACAAAATGATTTTAATATATATATTGAAACCCCATGTATCTACAAATATTGATCTAGAATGACAAAAATAAAGATATTTCCAGTAAAATGACTGAACTTAAAAAGCATTTAGGCAAAAAAGAGCTTTTGATTTGTAAGAAAAGTAAATTAGGCTATAATCAGACTTGCTGACAGCAAGAAACACAAACATATTAAAGATACTCAGGGGAAAACATGAGTATAACTAACCTACAAGAATCCAGGGAATATATTTCTGAGGAGTCAGCTAGAGAAAGAGTTCCAGGAAACCAAACGATCTAGAGAGCATTAACAGTGGTGAACATTAAATATTTAATTACTTATAGAAGAATAAATGAGGGTTAAAAGTGAGTATTTAGATATATAACAGGTATGTGATCTGACAATGTAGATTTGATATGATCATTTAAAAAATTACAGAAAAAAGTTACATATTTAAAGAATCAACTGTTTCAGTAATTATAATCAGTAGCAAGTAGAATGAACACTGTTATTCTGAGTTTAATGTACATGTAATACGGAGTAACAAATTAGCAATTATGAGATATCCTAATTCAATTACTTCCTGTGTTTTTGAATACAGAAAGTTTCACTGTGGAAGAAAGGAAATGCAGACACAATGTGATGAAGGTAAAGTGAAACCCTGTAGTCCTGAATTTAAATTGGGAATATCAGTATGAACTCACAAATCATTTTAACTACTCCTAGATATAATTACAACAGATTACGCATTCAAATATATGTAAATCCACAAATTCATAATCAGATTATGAAATATAATTGATGATTCCCTGAGGATGGTAGAGAATCAATTTACTAGGTTGGAAACTGGGAAATAGAATCAGCGTTTATCTTCTCTTTCCTAATGAGCTGTACTGCTGCTTATGCAAAGAATAAATGAGGGGAAACCTACCATAATAATGCTCACATGCATCCTGATGAAATGAAATGCCATCACTGACAGCATGAGAGCCTTACCCAAAGGAATCCAACCTGAGTTTAATTGAACCTCAGGTCTAGTTGCCAATTTCCAAGAAATACACAGGACGAAGGAACATGCTGACCTGAATTTTGAGTTTGAATCAATGAAATTCAGGCTGTGGGAGACAACAGATCAAGTGGCCTGAGTTTTTTCAATGGTTAAATTGTAAGAATTAGAAAGAATATATTAAAAAAGACTTTGAATACAAAGAAATCTAATAAATCAACTGAACCATAGTGTCTTGGGATGTACACCTAGCTGACAAAACTATAAACAGTCACAACAGTTGTGCAATTTCTATCCATTTTGAAGTTCAGATCTGATTTTTGGCCAGTGGGATCCTGCATGAGTTGGCTCGTAGCCCTCTTCACATGACCCTTACAATCTTTGACAACTTTCTTGCATTCTGATACGACAAGATGCTTCAGGCTTAACTTGCACAATTCCTGTCCTAGTCTAGGAATCAGCCATGTTTCCACAAACCCCTGGTTCCTTTGGGCTGGCAATGATATTTCCTGAAGTCCTGGTAATAGGTTCTAGAACTTTTCTGCCAGGAAAGCTAGGATTTTTGTTTATAAGATAAAATGCATCATGAGTTCATACTAATACTTTCAATTCAAATTCAGGACTATAAGTTTTTTGAATAATTTCTTCTGTCTGATATTTGTGTCCACTTTCTCCCCTACCGAGTACCTTACCTAATGGTGAGGCTTGTCCAGTAGAGAAGATGACAGCAGAATGTTCAGATTAAACACACAGACTTTGGGTTCAGACCTATTGCACTCAAATACCCTGCCTTAACTTGGGCAAGTTATCTACATCATTTATAAAATTAAGTGTAAAGAATAATAAAATGATGAAAAAATACTTTTGTCATAATGTTGTTATGAAGATTAAAATTAACCTGGAAAATAAATGCCTCTTTTGAGGATGTCTTGGAGGGAAGAGCCACTGAGCTTAATAGTTGCATCCAATCTTGCTTGGCATGGGTGGCTCTTTTCACTTTAAAACCTGTACCAGTGATTTTCTGGCAAAAAGGAAACTTTGGGTTAATTGTGAACTTCTGATGTGGTAGGATGTGATACATCTTATTATCTAACTTCTAATCTTGCCACTCCATTGATTTCAAAATACCAGATGAACTACAGCAAAATAATAACAAAATACATGAATGTGTACAACAATGTGAAAATACTTAATGCCACTGAACCGTTCACTTAAAATGGTCAAAATGGTAATTTTATGTTATATCGTACTAAAAAAATACATGAATGAGATCAGAGAATGAAAAATGTGTTAGTTGTTGGAAAGTAAACCATAAATAAATAAAACAAAAGATAACTTCCACCTTTTTATTTAAAAAATGTGAACATCCATAATTATTGGATGCAAAAGTGAAACGAGGTCAGGGTGGAAAAGAAAATAATACAAAGAAACTTTTAACAACCAAAGTGTTGTGATTTGAGTTTTCATTACGTTAAATAATTAACCTCACCCAACTTCTGTCTCCATCTTTTTCCGGCAAAGAACATGCTAATAGTGTTCTATTTTCTGGTCAGCCTTTCCCTAGATGGGCAAATGTCAATGTCAAACCTATTCAGAAAAACAAGCCCTTAGTTATACATGTCTTCTAGCAGGCCAAGTGGACTTTGTAGCAGGTAAGAAGACTAGCCACTACCCTGTGCACTCCCCATTCACAGGAGAGCAATTGAGTATGCAGAGAGACCTAGGACCACTTTCCTGCACTTGACCATCCCCGTGGGGGACTCATACACTCCTGGGAAGAGAGTAATGGTCTCACATCAACCCCAGGAAACTCTCTGCTAAGGCTAAGCTTTTCTTCATGGAGCATTCCATTTCCAAGAGGCAGCACAAGCTTAGCTTTCAGAAAGAGATCTTCAAGATGTCGTGCTCCCTAGCACTAGCAGGGTTTGTGTGTGGAGAGGGGAGAGCAGGACACTGGGTGTTGCTTGACCAAAATGGTAATACATAGGTAATCAGAAGCTACATTGTTTTTTGTTTCCATTTTAAAGAGTACCATCCACAGTGTCTCTCCATGGTTCTTAATCCCAATGTGCTACTCCTGCCCAGAAAGCATGTGGAAATGTGTGGTGAGATTTTTGGTTTTCACAATGACTGGAGAGGAACAAGCAGCATTCACTAGGAAGGACGCTAAACATCCTAGAAGCGTGGAGACATGCTAAGGATGGAAGGGTCCCTCAAAAGGGAAAATTGTGCCACCCAAAATGTCCCTAAAGCAAATGCTATGTAAACAAAATGTGAATTTCTTTTAGCTACTTGACACAGACCTTGATCTTTTAATGTTCTTTCCCACTGCAAGTTTTTCTGAAATCCTAAAGGACCATATGTGTTTATTGGAGGGCTTAATTTTAGGCAGATCAGAAGGACTACACTAAACCGGACATTAGTGCACAGGAAGCAAAATAACAAGCTTGGTGCTGTGGCTGTCCAGAGGCTCAGGTCCCCATGGGAAGAATGAAATTATAAAAAATATTTTTTCCTCTTCCATCTTCATTTCATAAAATCTTCAATGGGCCAGAAGCAGTTTTCAGAAATTATCTTATCATGACACAAATTCATGTTAGACATCTGCAGGTAAATAATATCCTTAGGAACCAAGTTCATTACAAATTGATTAGTTAGCGTCTTTGTATAAAAATCAGCGACAATGATGGAGTGATTATCATTAAGCATTCAATTGCTTTTAGTATGGAGATATTGAATGTTAGAACTAAGTTTAAAATCTAGTTTTGTGAAGACGAACTATTTTATATTTGATCCTACATTTATTTCCCAGATTATAATGATATCTTTACTATCCTCCTCCTATTCTTGTATGTCGATGATGTTTTCATTAGTATGTTGTGAATTTCAAGAGTGTATAGGCATATAATAATATACCAAGGAGATGGAGAATTGTATATACTTGGTTTATAAAACTCATTGGCCTTTCAAATAATTTTTGAGTTTGGAAGTAGAATTGACTTGTAAATGCCTACTCCTTTTGGTCAGTTACTGATCCACAGTGCTAGCCTTTATCATAGAAGTTGAGTTCTGAAAGGGCCAATTGAAGCAATTTGATTAAAATGTGGCATCTATGAGAATGGAATGGTATCTCAGAATGGGAGGATAATATTTCTAGCTGGAGGCACCAAAGAAGGCTTTGTGATGCCATTCTTGGTATCTGGGTAGAGTATAAGCTTTCAGAGATGCTGGCATAGCCATTCCAAGGAGAAGGGATCAAATGAACCTTTGGAGACCTCTCCTGGTACTCCCACCTCCTCCAGAGTCTGATCTTGCCATGGGACCTGCTCTAACTACTAGACTGTGCCAGTTCCAGGTCTAAATCTGCTGCTTAGCATCCTGAAGCTCCTGCTTTTGCATCCTGGCCAAAGCCAGTCACCGTGTTAGAAATCCTACTTCCTGAGACCACCATGCTGCAAGGAAGCACAAGCAGACCACATGGAGAGGCCACGTTCAAGAGAATCAGGAACCCAGCTGACAATCAGCACCAAGGAACCAGGTGTGGGGTCTTGGTAGAGCAGTGCCCACCAGTCTGCAGCCTTGCCAACTGCCCCGGCTGATGTTGTATGAAGCAGAGAACTACCTTCTTTGTGCTCTGTTCAGGTTCCAGATCCACAGAATTGAGAGAAAACACAATGGCCGTTGTTTTAAGCTATTAAATTTAGGGGATAACTTTGTTATGCAGCAATAGATAACTGATACAGCATAAAGTATAGGGGACATTCAAGGAGCATTAAATGCTTATGTTTGGCTTGAAAGATTCCTGGTGGGAGGGACAGCTTGAAATGCAGAGAGAATTAAGAATGCAAACATTAGCCTGCATACATGGAATAGAAAATACAAGCTGCTTCTGGATATTTCTACAAATCCTTTAGGTGAAAAGTGGTACATTGTTATACAGGTAGAAGATGACCACAAGGACTATCCAGCAGCGAATGCCAGTGAAACCCTGCAAGTGGTTTTGAGGATGATGTCACAGCTGATGCCTTCCTTGGAGCACCTCTCAGCACAGCAGGACCACTCCCAACTCCCTGAGCACAAGGCCCTAAATACGAAGGAAAACAATCTCAGGCTTGTCAGACATGAGTCATAGGCAACAATTTCTGATCTTTTATGACAATGTGGGTGGTGAGAGACTGTGTACTAATATATGTCATCTCAAAAAGACAAGCAATTACCAGGATAAGGTGCAAACAAGAGGCTCAGGGGGAGAAAAATGACCCTTGGATTTTCTTTTGCTAAAGGATTTGGGAATTGGCAGTGAGAAAAATTAGAGATTTATTTTAGGAATTACACAGTGAATACAGTGTCCTCAAACAATGACTTCACAAGAGGCTCTTGCTGTAAGAGCATGGATTTGATCACAGGTGACCATATTCTGCCATTAGGATGAGACAAATGTCCTGCATCTGTGCAGTTCTGTGCATGTGTGTATGTATTTGTGTGTGTCTAGATCATATGAATGCAAATCGAGGGGTGATGCTGTCTTTAGTATATTGAATATACCACCCCTGCCCTGCCTCACCAGTTGCCTGTCTTGTTAATCCAATTGTTATAGAGACAACTTGCTCACAGAGAAGAATGTTCAGGGTAGTTCCCCATGTCAAGCTACTCAGCTTCACTCTCTCCAGGTAAAACTTAAACCTTAAGTGAAGACTTTAAAAAAAAAAAAAAACTGAGTTTTCAGTCTCAAGATAGAAATGACTAGCATTCGTACATTTCCTAATGACCACACTACTGAAATACAGAAGCAAGCTTGCACCAGTAGGTCATCAGGACTGGGTTAGAGAAATCAAGCCCACAGCAAGAAGCCAGCCCAGAAGCTTAATTTTATCCAGATTGTGGGAACAAATATCAATGACTATTCTTTCAAGATAATTCTGCTTGTAGCAACATGTAGTATTGCTTGATATACTATATGTACATTCATATTTAGAAAAATTATAAAATCAGGAACAAAGAGAATCCAAGCCAACTTCAGTGTATTCATTACATCTCAAGGAAAAGAGAGGTGAATTGGATAAGTTCACCAACTTATAAGTTTGAGAGGATTTCTCAAACATCTCAAATTCTATTACTGACGAGTCTGATCTTTGCCTAATGCTGGTATCACATTACCTTATTGCATTACTACCTTTGTATTACCTTATATATGGGGAAGAGAAAATAGACATCAGATGAATTGAAAAGCTAGAGTAAACAGTGCAATCTTCAAGAAGTGATACTAAAACAGCAAACATCAGAGCCTTAGAACCAGGGCCTTGCCTGTTGAGGAGAAAGATACTGTTGCTGGGAGTGGAGGCTGTTGAGTGGCTGAAACCAAGTCTCACACTGCCAGCCTATTCCAGTGCTCTGTTGTCTTGCTGTGTTGTGGCAGGGGGCACCACCAGACAAACTGTTGTCACTCTACCTGAACCTTGGGATGGGTCGTAGGGAAATGCCCCTGGCGTGTTTGAATCTCTCTCTCTAGCGGGGTATTTCTCAACCTTTTTTTCCTATTATTAGCACCTTCCTTCCACCCCCACCCAGAAGTGCAGGCCAAAAGCCTGTTTAGCTACTTTTTGCCTATTCAACCACCCTCAAGAAATTTTAATACCATTGACATACTAGATATCTGCTTATGTGGTGTATATGTTTGTGCTTTACACAGAAAAAAAATAAGCATGAATCTTACTCATTTTATTGATTGAAGGTTAAAAATGACTAAATACAAATTTTAAGTTAAAATTTAAAATAAAATCTAAAAGCTATAACATAAAAACTAAAAGCTATAACTTAAAAATGTATTTTTTAATTGAAGTATACTTGATTTACAATATTGTGCTAGTTTCAAGTGCATAGCAAAGTGATTCAGTTTTATATATATATGTATCTATTTTCAGGTTATTTTCCATTACAGGTTATTATAAGATGTTGAATATAGTTCCCTATATTATACAGTAAATCCTTGTTGAAAAGCTATAGCATTTAATTTAACTTTACCTGAATAAATTTTAATGTAATTTACTGATTTATATAAATTGCAATATATCATATTAGTTATACATAAGCACATAAAATAAAGTTGTACACATTTTAAAAATCATTCAAAACTGTTATTTTCCCAGCAAAAGTGAAGTAATTCAAAAATTAATTTCTTAAAAATGTATTTCACTCTAGTTTGATATGAGAGAATAACTTTTAACTATCATTCAGACATGACAAATATTCTTTTTTCTTTTCACCACTTGACATAATTAATGGTGGACTGAATCATATTTTTAAAAATAAATTATAAAATGGAAACGTTTTTATTTGCTTCTCGATGCTCTCAAAGCCAAAGTGAAATATAAGATCTCTGACATCAAACAAAGAAGGCCCACAAGGCAGCCAACCGGCACATGCTGCCTCTCTCACCATGGACTCTGATACGGAAAAATTGATGGAGAGAAAGTCTTCCACTCACAGACATCTATTTGCCACAGATTTGTAATCTGACTTTGCATATGTTTTGGATCAATGCCATTAACTTAATGTCAACACTGTTTGTGTGTAATCCAAGAAAATATAATAAGAGAAATGAAGTATTAAGGAATAAAATTTTGCTGGGTAAGTCTGACTTTGAAGAGCCACAAATCATTGGAATAGCTAAGAATTTTTCCCTCAAAAAAACCAAGTTGTCACTCCCAAAGGAGTGCTTTTATGGAAAATGGATGCTGTAGTCATATCTGCATTATAAAACTAAAGTATTTGTGTTACTTCTTATATTTATCAAAGATGATCGCTCGTTTTTGGGTCAAAAGAAGGATTACTTGAATGTTTCATATTTTTCCAATCTCAAAAAACAAAACAAATAAATAAAATACCTATTTGATCTGTTTACTTAAAAAATACTGATCTAGGATATGTCTATTTGAATTACAATTTATTGATTAAAAAATAAATCTTCACCTTCACTTTGGAGTTACCACCTGGTCCCTAGGAATATTGGACCATTGCATTGAACCATTCCACCCTGAACTACTCAACCTCGATATCTCTCACAATTCTAACCCTCAGTCTTCCAACCCTAAGCTTACCTATTCTCTCAAGCTTTTTTGTTCCAAGGCCTTGAGCAACCACATTTCCTGTCTAACTTGCATGCCTTAGTTAAACACTTGACCTCACCTCTCTCCAGATTCCTTAACACTCTCAGTACCTAGTTTCCACGGCCCTCAATTCCACAAATCCTAACTTGATACCAGTACTGTCATCTGTTGCCTCATAGTATCTGAGCCCTGAAAAAACTCCACAGTTCTACTGATGGATGCCACTGTTAATTTGGGGTTTCTATACTTGGTTGGCGCCTCAAACCACTGTTCAATCCTTTTGCTTGTGAATGAAGTTAAAACATCCTATTATAAAAACATCTCATTATAAATGAACACATGTATGAACTTATTTGATCTTGACTACTATCTATGAGATAGATGACATTTTGTTTGTATTTTACAAATACAAAGACTGGGACAAAGACAGGTTAAGTGATTTACCCAAAGTTACACAGCAAGTAAATGCCTGAGCAAGATTAGAATGAAGGTGTTCTGATCCTAAAGTCTGTGCACTTTGTGTTTAGGTGCTACCTGCTAATATTTTAAGTAAGTGGACCAACCTATGCAACAATTTATTTCTCAGAGTGTTTATGATTATCGATTGCTTGGAAGGTTGGGAAAACACAAGGAAAATTAGGGCTTTTGAGTTCTGCTGATTTTGATCCCTATCTTTTGTTTTTCTTTTTTCTTAAAAAAATCACTTTTGGCTTTTGAAATCTTACATTTTCATAGAACCCAGATTTTATATAGGAGTTTTGGAAAATGAAAACAATGAAACACTGTGAAAAGAAATTCAGCCCAGGTGTTCCATCTGGGTAAGGTGAGAAAGTGGCCTCTGACATATTCTTTCCCATCAGGAGATTAAAATAGTGACTAGAGGGTTCTGGCCAGGACAGGAATCCCTTGTTAGAATACAGGGAGACCCTTTCTTTGCCTGTTTCTTAGGACTCTTTGGTGTCTGAGTAAGATAAATTTACATCCCCACTAACACTATAAAGTATTGTTTAGGTTTTGTTTTTCAAATATTGAATTGCAGGTTTCTAGGCTTCTAAGAGAGTGGCTGTTACTTTGATAAATTGCCCTACATGTCGCCAAATATAAAGAAATGGTGCTTGACTAAACTGTGAACAGATTTTCACCATTATTCAAAAAGTATATTGAGTAAAGAGAGGTAGCTAGTGGAAAATTCAAGTTTCCCTGCTGGTCAACCGACACCAGATTGAAGGTCTGGTCCCTATATGGAGCACAGATCAAAGGACAGTTTCATTTGATAAAGTTATCACATGACAGGAAGTCAAGTAAGTTTCCAGCTGCCTTCAAATATTATTTAAAAAATACATCAAGGTAAATACTTCAGGCATCAGTGGTTGCTCAGGTGGGAGACTTCTGCAGAGTTAGGAGAGTTTGACTGAATGATCAGTGATTCAAGAAAACTCTCATACAACTTGATTAATAGAGTTTCTCCTACTTTACAACCTTCCTTCCATCCTCCAGATGAGTCTGTAAGTCTGCTGCATGTACATTTTATTCATATATTGATATATATAGTTTTTATAAATGCAAGTACACACATATACATACATGTTGTAAACATGCATATTGTCTAAAGCCAGACTGAAAGGCAGGGAAAATATAGCTTATAATAAAACAGGCCAAGGAAAAAATTGAACACAATTTTTCTATGACTGTGACAACAATAAAGTGTTGTGGATTCCCTGCTTCCTCTTCTTTACTTCTATTGCTATTTCTCCTTCCCACGGGTATTTCTCAAGCTTTGCCTGGGGTGCCAGTATCCTCATGACTACCATCCCCTTTCCCTTTAGAAAATGGATAAGCCTGCTTGGGTAGTTCCTCTCTGTGGAATGGCCACAACGTGATTACTGAGTACTTGAAATGTGTCTAGTGCCACATGTGTATATGTAGTTACATTTCATATAAGTATATTCACAATGTATTTTATTTCATATAAACACGTGCATTATATTACATAGAAATATGTTCATCAGTATGCGTATGTATATGTACACTTCATTGGCTACATTGGAATAAATGAAATAAATTGTTTAATTTAATTTTACCTGATTCCTTTCACTTTTTTAAAAGAATGGAGTCACCAGGACATTTTAAATTACCCATATGGCTCCCATTATGTTTCTTTGGTCAGCACTGCTTTAGAAGATGTGACTACTTTTACCTTTGGGGTTTTCTGATGAAACCCACTTGGTTCCTGAGAGCCATAGCTGGGCTGGCCTCCTGTGGAGCATTCTTACTAATACTTGATTTTAAAGTGTCTACCATTTTCATCTTTTTATTATAATTATCTTTCCATTTTATTTTTTTATGAAAGTATAGTTGGTTCACAATTTTGTGTCAGTTTAAGGAGTACAGCAAGGTGATTCAGCTATCTATATATATATAGAAATATATATATATTTCTTCTTTTTTGGATTCTTTTCCTTCATAGGTTCCTTCATAGTTCCTTGTGCTATACAGTAGGTTCTCATTGGTAATCTATTTTATATATAGCAGTGCGTGTATGTTAATTCCAATCTCCTAATGCATCCTTCCCTTTTCCCTTTGGTAACCATAAGTTTACCACATTCTATGTTTGTGGGTCTATTTGTTTTGTAAATAAGTTCATTTATATCATTTTTTTTAGAGTCCACATATAAGCAATATCATATGATATTTGTCTTTCTCTGTTTGGCTTACTTCACTCAGTATGATAATCGCTATGTCCATCCATGTTGCTGCAAATGGCGTTATTTCATTCTTTTTTATGGCTGAGTAATATTCCATTGTCTATGTATACCACATCTTTATCCATTCATCTGTTGGTGAACATTTAGGTTGCTTCCATGTGTGAGCTATTGTAAGCAGTGCTGCAATAAACACTGGAGTGCATGCATTTTTTGAATTATAGTTTTCTCCAAATATACACCCAGGAGTGGGATCCCTGGATCATACGGTAGCTCTATTTTTAGTTTTTTAAGGAACCTCCATACTGTTCTCCATAGTGGCTGTACCAATTTACATTCCCACCAACAGTGTATAGGAGGGTTCCTTTTTCTCCACACCCTCTCCAGCATTTGTTATTTGTAGACATTTTGATGATGGCCATTCTGACCAGTGTGAGGTAATACCTCACTATAGTTTTGATTTGCATTTCTCTCTTTCCATTTTACATCAGTGTTTCTTTTTGGTGTCATTATGAGTTTACTGTCTCATCAATTTAATTTGTTACCGTTTATTATTATTATTATTACTATTGCTATTACTACTTTGATGTTCCCTCAAATCATCAAAATTTGGCTGTGTATTCTTAGCTTTTCCAGTAACAGACTTAAATGGTAGAAGCTCCCTGTTCTGGAAATATCATGATTTTCCACTGCCATGAATGCTGGAGTAAAATACCCATTAAGAAGTTCTGAGTTCTTTCCGGGGAGAAGAAAATTAAAGATGAAAATCGGAGTTCATGAGACTTGGAGAGTTGGGCGAAGTGCTGTGGTTGCTGCAGCTGCTGTATTGGGCTGGTTTTTGTGTCACTGAATTGGAAAAGAGGATTCTTTTTAATATTTTTAGTACACATGGATTTTATAATTTTATGTACTATGTTTTATTTGTCAGAGAATGAATGTTTTCATCTGTGAAAAAGACTCTTTCCTCTGCTGATACATGTGATGGTGTTGCTCCCCTCTGCCATCTGTTTAAGGACAGAGGGAAAATAGGAGGCAGAGAGTTGAGGACACACACATTCACACTCACACATCACACTCACACATGCTCTTGCTCACACACTCATGAGCTCACACACATGCTGATATGTACACACACACAATCACACTCACATACACTCACATTCACACATGCCCACCCTCACACACACACACACCTTGGCTACCTTTCTCCTAAATGCAGAGTTTTGGTCTTTCAAAAACCCACAGGAGAACCTCAGCAATTTGAATTCATGTTAAATCTCAGATTCAGTGGATAAACTTTTTCACAAGTCAGGTGGGTGCTTCTGATTATGGAGTGTTAGTCATAGGAGTAGGTTTTATTATTCATTCAGTCATGATTAGAAGTGCTTCCTAGAATGTGTCTAGTTTCACCACAAGTCACTTCCTGTCGCACAGATTATAGAAAACATCCAGGTTTTGCCTGAGGTTTGGAAAATGTATCTCATCGTGGATGATGAAATGATGCCTGTATTTTATAAAGCTGTCTCTTCTCTCTCCATTTCTATCATACTGAATCCTTGAATCTGTGTCACATTGTAGAATTTTCATTCTTATTTCTAATTTTCTCATCTATCCTCAAAGACAAGATATTACCCTCTCCATTTTATACATGAGAAAGCTAGATTCAGGTAGATTAAAGATTTGCCCAAGCTTTCATAAAGAAGAGTGCAAAACACACTAATTTCATGTTCTTTGGCATTTTCTCATTATCCTTATCTTTTTAGAAAACCGATGGAACCTACCAACTCATGACTTGTTCATACCTGTGGAGCTTTAATCATAGTAAATTACTCCTTTGGACAATTGAGAGAATCATTTCCAAGTGATTAACATCACATATTTTGTAAAGGAAAGGGTTTCTGAACATTTTTGGCCCAGAAAACTGATGCTTAAAATGAATTTTAAGCCATTCACTGAAGCTAGTTGATTAACTTGACTTGTAGTGAAATACCTTGGAATCAAACATTCTGGAAGTTAAAATGTTACCTAACTGTCTGGGGAAGGAAGCTTCATTGAGTTCTAGAAAATGGCTGAAATCACACCCGTGCAAGTATGCTTTTGAACAGGTTCGACTTGTTTTCAAAATTGTCAGTTTTGCACAAAATGTACAACATTCAGTTCTGTAAACTTTTAAAACTTTTAAAAATTCTTCTAAAAATGTAAAAATACATTTCACTATTATTATTTCATTTCTTAAGCTCATGATTTTCTTTTCTAAAAAGTAGCCTTGCCTGTTGTGTTAATTTTCTTTCAGTCAAAGATATTAATAAAGAATACAAGTCAGTATATTGAAAACAACATAGATTTGGATTTATCAATTTCTTTCTTCATTTAACAAATATTTATTGGGTCCCTGTTGAGGGTCAGATACTATTTTAGGTAAAGGAGACAGAAATTCCTGTCTTTATCAAGTTCCCATTCTGAAGAGGGGAAGCCGATAATAAACGAGATAAGTAAGTAAAATATATAATAGGTGAGATGTGGAGAAATAAAGCAGGTAAGAGGGGTGAGGAGTATTGAGAGTGTTTGCAATTGTAAATAGTTGGTTATTGAGAATATGAATGCCCTGAATTGTCTGGAGAACGGGCCATGCAGATATGTGGGAAAGAACTTTTCTGACAGAGGGAACAACACATGCAGACACTTGAGATGAGAGGCTGCCTGGTGTGTTCAAGCATCAGCAAAGAAACCAGTGTTGCTACAGTAGAGCGAGCAAGCAGAGGAGAAAGTAAAGCAGTTCCTGGGGGGCCAAGTCACGTTGAGCCTTGTAAAGTTGTTGTGAGGTTACTGTATGTACTTTGTTTGAGATGGGACGACCATGGCAAGGTTTAGGCAGAAAAGTGACTTTCAGAAACTGTGAAGTGTCTGAGCTCTTTCTCTACGTACAAATTAAAATCATTCTGCCACAGTGTTATGTGCATGTGCTGACTGAGACACAGACCTTTATTACTTACAGCGAAATGAGTGGCTGTAGAAGAAACATCTTGTGCTGATTCCCCACGCCCAAAAAGTAGCAAGGCAGGGGGATGAGGACCCTCTGTTACCCGAATGGGCAGTAGGGTATGTCATAGAACCGGGCAACTGTGAGCTTTTATAGGGCTGCTGTATATCCTGTTTTACCTTTCCTCCTCTCCTCTCCCTGGAATGTAAGCATGTATCTTGGAGGGGGTGGGTAGGACCTTATTTTTATTACCATGGGATGTCTCTGATATGATAAGTTTCTAAATCTTTCTGGAGGTATACACTACCTATAGGGCCCCAGGCCGTTTATTCTTCAAACGTGTCCTTTGCTTAGAGGTTTCAAAATTTGCAGAAACAAAAGAAACATGGAGGATTGCCTGCTAATAGTGACATGATATAATGAATTTTTTACCTTCTGATAGTTTGGATTTTTTCCCCAGCTTTATTGAGGTGTGGTTGACAAATAAAAATTGCATGTATTTAAGATGTATAAAGTGATGTTTTGTAATGCGTAGATGTTGTGAAATGATTACCACGATCAAGCTAATTAACACACCCATCATCACACATAGCTACCCTTTTTTGGGTATGGGATCAACTCTCTTAGCAAACTTCAAGCATAAACTATGTTATTATTAATCACTAGGCAGCACATTAGAGCCCCAGGACTTATTCATCTTATAACTTCAAGTTTGTACCTTTTGACCAACATCTCTCCATTCCACTCCTCTACCCCAGCATCCAATAACCATCAGTCTACTCTTTGTTTCTATGAGTCTGACATTCTTTGATTTCACGTATAAGTGGATTTATGCAGTGTTTGTCTTTCTGTGCCTGGCTTATTTCACTTAGCCTAATGTCCTCTAGATTTATCCATGCTATGACAAAGAGCAGGATTTTCTTCTTTTTAAAGGCTGAATAATACTCCATTATGTATATACCATAGATTCTTTTTTCTTTCTTTCATCAGTTAACACTTGTTGTTTCCATATCTTGGTTATTACAAATAATGCTGCAATGAACATGAGAGTATAGATATCGTTTCAAGATAATAATTTCATTTCCTTTAGATACATATTCCCACAATTGGATTGCTGGATCATATGATAGTTCTATTTTTAATTTTTTGAGAGACCGCCATACTGTTTTCCATGATGGCTGCACCATTTTATATTCCCACCAACAATGTATAAGGGTTTTAATTTCTCCACATTGTCACCAGCACTTGTTATCTTTTGACTTTTGACTTTTTGATGACAGCCATTCTAACAGGTGTGAGGTGACATCTCATCACGGTTTTGATTTAAGTTTTAGCAGTAACTTAGCTTTGGGTTAAGAATAGACTGAGAGTGGGGAGCCCAGCTGGGAGGCTATGAAGAGGTCCCAGAGCAGGGATGATGGTTTCTTTCAGCTTTTCAATATACTGTTTATGTGAAATGTCATGTGATTTAAACTCTTGGAGCCTCAGTTTCCTTATCTGCAGAATGTGGATACAAATACCTACATCCTAGGGCTGTTGTGAGTAATATACAAAGTAAAGAAGATGAAGTAACTCACACAGCAATCTTGCATCTAATGCGTGGCATTATATATCTACCCTTATTCACTTGAAGTTGCAATAACTAGCACAACTAATGTTTAATTTTGGAAAACAATTCACATGAAAAATACTGGAGTTGAAAATTAATAGTTATTTGGTTAACTCAAGCATTGCATTAAGCAAACAATACTAGACTTTCCAAAAATTATTTGATAAACCTTAAGCATAATTTTGATACTTAAAACATTGAAATTCTTAAATCTCTGAAGAGTAATTTAAGCAGTTTTTTTTTTAAAACAATAATTTTATTTGAATCTCTCTTTACTAGGGTAATATTACTAAAAGATGAACAAAAATGATAAATTCCTCAACAATATTTATTTTGAGGTAATTATTGTATTTTTAAGACTAAAAATATATGATGTTTTATAGGTCTATTTAAGATGGTGGAGTGGAAATTCTTCATCCATCCTACTTCTGGAAAGCAACAAATCACAACCAAAAAGCACAAAAACAGAGGGAAAAATCTACATATTCAAAAAAGTTTCAGTTATGCAACATGAATAATTTCTAGACATCTGTCGTACAACATAATGCCTATAAATTACCAATATGTATTGTGCACTGAAAAATTAAGACAATAGATCTCAAGTTGTATGTTCTCACTACAAAAAACTTAAAAAATAAAAAAGAAGGGACAGGAGGAAACTTTTGGAGGTTATGAATATGTTTATTTCCTTGGTTCTGGTGATGGTTTCATGGGTGTATGCATATGTTCAAACCTATCCAACTGTATACATTAAATATGTGCATTTTTTGTATATCAATTATACCTCAATAAAGCTGTTAAAAACTTAATATATACTTCAAAACAAACAAACTACACAAGCAAAAAAAATTCAATAAAGTAGGAAACAATTACAACACAGGCCCAAATATAAATAATGAGTACCTGTGAAATATATGAAATTTGGACCAAATTTAAGTTTTACATTCTTAGCAGATGCCTTTGCATAGATCAGGAACAATGGTTGTGCAGATCAGAGCATCTCAAACCTTGATTCCTTAATTGAAATTGCAAGGCCTGGAACATCTCTTAGCCTTGAACTTCAAAACATCGACGAAGAAGGGCTGAATGATGAATCACACAGACTACTAAGGGAGACTGCTGTGGGCAGGATGAAAGAGATAAAATGGATGACACTCAGCTCTGCAGCTGCTGATACTAGTCAGCTGGTATTGCCACTCACAAACATGCAGTGTATAGTGCTTTCCTGGGGCCAAAACCTGCTGCCCACTCAAGAAGGGTAAACAGCTAAGTGTTCAGAACACCAAGGACATAAAGTGTGCTTTGATCTCCTGCACAGCAGAGTAGATGAAGAAATAATACTTTGTAACAATATTGGATGAGATATCCAATATACCCCTGCCATTTCCTTCATAATACATTTTTTAAATAAATTTATTTATTTATTTACTTATTTACTTATTTATTGGCTGTGTTGGATCTTTGTTGCTGCGTGTGGGCTTTCTCTAGTTGCGGTGAGCAGGGGCTATGCCTCCTTGGGGCCCACTGACCTATTTTACCATTTGGGCTACAGTCTTGTCAACCTCCCGGTTCATATTTTATGAAAAAAACATCACCCCAGGCCAGAGGCACCCACTGAAATTTTATATCCATAAGGTCCTGGAGTCAGCTAAAAGATACACAGCCTTTGAGAGACAATTATTGGCCTGTTATTGGGCTGTAGCAAATGCTGAACACAGAACCCATGGCTGTGAAACAATCTTAAAACCAAAAACCTGGATCATGTTGTAGGTTTGAATAAGTCTCAAATTGCTGTGTGGAGGCAGCTCAAGAATCTTCCACTATAAACTAAAAATAGTACTTACAAAAGCAGGCAGCACCCAGCATAGCCAGGTTCTTGCAATTCCATGGAAAGGTCTTGGGTGCCCCTCTGCCTCCCTGGCACCTCGCCCCAGGAACTGCTGTCTCTACTGACCCATTGAGGGTCAGGATGTCAAGACCTCCGCTCGCACACATGGGCCTGGTTCACTGATGGCTCCTCCCGGTTAACTTCCATCTGGCTGCAGTGGGGTGCACCTGCCCTCCAATAAGAGAGACCTGTCCCTAATTGAGTGTGAGAAGGGGCATTAAGCACAGTGAATGGAGCTTTATGCCCTAGGGAGGGCTCTCAGCTTCCCAGCAAAAGGATCCCTGATCTATTTTCAGGCTGTGCTATGCAGGCCCTACAAGACCACATCTGTTTCCTATTCAAATTTCCTGAACACATGGCATCTGATAATAGCCCAGACATGAGACATGTAAACTCTCCATGCTCCACGTCACCCGCAAGCTGCTGGGGACATTAACTGTTTTCATAGACAGGTAAAGGGCAGTCTTAAGTGATTGATAAAAGGACACAAAATAATCCCAATCCAGACTACGTATCTCAGGTGACCAGACTGGAGGCACAATATAATGATTCCCCCAGAAAACACTTCTTGTTTGTGCCACACATTTTATCAGACTGCCCCTCCCTTTCATCCTTCCCTTCCATTATATGCCGTTTGTTCAGAGTTTCTGACGTCTTGGTCTCCATGTGAGGGCCCTGCAAGGGCCTTCCATCCCCTTCTACCCCTTTCTAAGGGCTCAAATAAATAGGAGACTAAATGGCTTCTAAATAACAAAGAGTTAAAGATTATGGAAACTCATTTAAAATCTTTTAAAAATTCAAAATATTGTGCTAACCAATTCTTCAAGGTGATGTGTTTTTCTATTTGTTATATAAAAATGTTATTCTATAAAACCACTTTTGGGACTCTTACACACAACCCTTCCAAACAAAAAGCCTAAATAAAAATTAAAAATTAATTTAGAAACTTAAAGTTCTGATTGCTAAGTAAGACACACCGATAACAGCTCAAACACAAAACCCTGACACTTAGAAAGATGTGAATGAGGAAAAAAGACTTTAATGATCTTTGCTTTTGCAGAACTACTCTTGAAAGTTTTTCACTCCTCCTTAAAAACCAAACCAAACCAAACTCCCTCTGCTGCCCAGAGCCCTTTAGATTCAAGCTGGGCCTATGATCAACTTGACAGCACTGGCTGACACAGCCGAGGATGAGCCTGCTTTAGCCTGTCCATGTAAAACACCTCCAAATGCCATCTACACTCGTGAGGTGGATAAACTGATATCAGACGAACAGAACAGGTTCAAACAGACTGCCTCATGCATGCCTCTAAAACCAGAGACTAAATTATTCAGACTAGATCCAAAAGCCTGGGACAAGGGTTCCCATGATAATAGGCCACATTAAAAACTCTGTGAACCTGACTGTATAATCAATACATGTTCTACCTGGGGTGTCCTGACATTAAAAACTCTTTATTTCCAGAGACAGGGCCCTCATGTAACCTCTGGGATTGACTCCTTGTGTGTGTATGTGACAATCATGACATCACATTAGCCCTGGGGGACAGTCACATCAGCACCAATCTCCTGAACTGCTCAAGCTGGGCCTGGATTAATGCCTTGGACCAAGTGAAAAAGGCTCAAGTAAAACATTTTTCATTGGGATTGACATATACACACTACTATATATAAAATAGACAACTAATAAGGACCTACTGTATAGCACAGGGAACTCTTTGCAATATTCTGTGATGACCTATATGGAAAAGAATCTAAATAAGAGTGGAATACGTGTATGTAAAGCTGATTCACTTTGCTGTACACCTGAAACTAACACAACCTTGTAAATAACCTATACTCCAATAAAAAAGTTTTTAGAAAGCTGCCTCTGTATGGTAGACCCAGATAGTCTAGGAGACATCTTTTCCTGATGTAGTAACCATTAAGACTCATGTCTCATATTGAGACTCCAGGCAGGTCTGAACATCTTGCTTGGCGGAATTTTGATCAAAGCCTTGGTGCCTGTTGTCTCAAACCAATTACCTGGTTCTTGGCACAGCCCCTCCAAGTCTCACCTATTCAGGTCCATAATAAAATAGACTGTTTTTTACTCAGGTCCTAAAAAATTCAGATCAAAGTGTCCAGCCGTAGACCACAATCCTTTGAGATTTCTCAGGCCCGATCACAGACATGACGACAGCTGTGCTGCACAGCCTTCACCAACACACACACCCCAGACATGCGGCATAGCATGTCTCTGAAGGGAGTTGTGGTCAAAGCCTCAGGGCCCCCTCTCCAATGAGCCATGCTTCAACACATGTCTGCATCCCAGACCAGAGCCTTCATCTGGAGGCCTTCCATGGTGGCTTTCCTCGGGGATCTCTATAAAGGTCTCCTTTAGGGGACATAGGGGAAGCCAGAAGACAGTTTTCTCCACTCTAACTGAGAACTCAGTCTTTCTACCCCTAGTACTTCCCTCTCTCCCTAGCCCCTACCCCAGGGTTCATAAAACTGCCAGAGCCTTTTGTTGGGGTTTCCTTCTTCAGCAGTGAGATGACCACCATGTCTGTGGTCTATGCTGATCCACCTGACTTTGACCAGTGGGCCATTCCATGGGAACAGAGTAGGGGAAAATATTGAGGCTTTCTCTCATTTAGCTTCTTGCTTGTACTATCACAATAAGACTTGACTTATTAAAGACTTGACTGCTACTTTCATTTTTGACTTATTGCTTTAATCGTATACTCTGACACCCAGTGGCTTAGCTCCAGCTGAACTCCTAAGAGTCTACTCTCACCACTATCACTCAACACAGTTCTGTAAGTCCTGGCTGGGGAAATAAGGGAAGGAAAAGCAAATGAAAGGTATAGTGATTATAAAGGAAGAAAAGAAACTATTTACGGATGACATGATTGTCTACGTAGACAATTCCAAGGATTCTACAAAAAACAAACAAACAAACAACAACAACAACAACAAACAAGCCTGAGTTACGAAATGTATACTAGCAATGGAAAGTTGGGAATAAAAATTAAAAACAACAACTAAAAAAATAAAAAAGTAAATAACTAAAGTGTAGACTTAACAAAACTGGTACAGATTCTGTAGAGTGAAAACTGCAAAGTGCTAATGAAGTAAATCCAAGAAGACCTAAATAAATGGACATACTGTGTTCATCTTCATAGTAAATATGTCAATTCTTTTCAAATTAATCTATAGGTTTAATGAAATTCCTATCAAAATCCCAGCAAGAGTCTTTGTAGATACAGACAAGCTGATTGTAAAATTAATGTTAAATGAGAGGGATCAATTTTTTTGTAAAAGAATATAGTGGGAAGAATCAAACTACCTGAATCTTTTTTATTGTGAAATACATAAACAATAAATTTGCCATTTAAATCATTTTAAATGCACATTTCAGTGGCATTAATTACATTCACAGTGCTGTGAAATTATCACCACCTTCTACTTCCAAAACCTGTTCATCACCCTAAACAGAAACTCTGTACCCATTAAGCAATAACTGCATTCCTCTCTCCCCCCAGGCCCTGGTAAGCTTTGATTTACCTTATGTCTCTATGAATGTGCCTATTCTTCATGTAAGTGGAATCATACAATATGTGTCCTTTTCTGTCTGGCTTATTTTACTTAGCAAAATGTTTTCAATATTTGTTCCTGTTGTAGCATGTAATAGAACTTCCTTCCTTTTTAATGCTGAATAATATTCCATTGTACATATATACCACATAGCGTTTATCCACGCATCTATTGGTGGGCACTTTGGTTGTTTCTACCTTTTTGGACTTTTGTGAATATGCACGTATCTGTCTGATTGCTGTTTTCAGATCTTTTGGGTATAACTAGGAGTGAAATTCCTGGGTCATATGGTAATTCTATGTTTAAATTTTGAGGAACTGCCAAATTTTTTCACAGTAGCTGGCCATTTTGTGTTCCAATCAACAATGGATAAAGGGTTTTAATTTCTTCAAATTAGTGCCAATGCTTGTTATTTTATTTTATTATTTTTTAAATTATAGCCATCCTCAGAGTTGTAAAGTGGCATTGCACTGTGGTTTTTATTTGCATTTCCCTAATGACTAATCATATTGAAAATTTACATGTGCTTATCGGGTATTTGTGTATCTTCTTTGGGGAAATATTTAGTCAAGAACTTTGTGTAGCTTTTAGCTGAACTGTCTTTTTGTTATAGAGTTATGAGATTTTATATATTCCAATAAGTGATTTGTACATATCTTCCCCTGTTCTGTGGTTTGTCTTTCAATTCTCTTGATAGTACTGTTTGATATACAAAAGTTTTTAATTTTAATGCAGCTCAACTTATCTAATTTTTGTTTTGTTGCCTGTGATTTTAGTGTCATATCTAAGAAACTATTGCCCAACCCAGAGTCATGAAGATTTGCCTGTATGTTTTCTTCCTAGACTTTTACAGTTTTAGCTCTTAAGTTTAGGTCTTCTTTTTCCATTTTGAATTAATTTAGGGATATTTTTAGCTCTTTATTGGAATACAATTGTTTTACACTGTTGTGCCAGTTTTTGTTGTACTATGAAGTGAATCAGCTGTATTTATACATATATCCCCTCCAACCTGCGACTCCCTCACACCCTCCCTATCCCAGCTAGCTAAGTCATCACCCATAATTGAGTTGATCTCCCTGTGTTATGCAGCAGCTTCCCACTAGCCATCTATTTTACATTTGGTAGTATATGTCAATGCTACTCTATCACTCCTTCCCAGCTTCTGCTTTGCCCGCCCCCACCCCATGTGTCCTCAAGTCAGTTCTCTACATCTGCATCTTTATTCTTGCCCTGTTACTAGGTTCATCAGTACTATTTTTTTTAGATTCCATATATATGAGTTAGCATACGGTATTTGTTTTTCTCTTTCTGGCTTACATCACTCTGTATGACAGACTCTAAGTCCATCCATCTCACTACAAATGACTCAATTTCATTTCTTTTTATGGCTGAGTAATATTCCATTGTATATATGTGCCACATCTTCTTTATCCATTCATCTGTTGATGGGCATTTAGATTGCTTCCATGTCCTGGCTACTGTAAATAGTATGGCAATGAACATTGTGGTACATGTTTCTTTTTGGATTATGGTTTTTTCTGGGTATATGCCCAGTAGTGGGATTCCTGGGTCATACAGTAGTTCTATTTTTAGTTTTTTGAGGAACTTCCATACTGTTTTCCATAGTGGCTATACCATTTTACATTCCCACCAACAGTGCAGGAGGGTTCCATTTACTCCATACCCTCTCCAGCATTTTTTGTTTCTAGATTTTTTGGTGATGGCCATTCTGACCAGTGTGAGGTGATACCTCATTGTGACTTTGACTTGCATTTCTCTAATGATTAGTGGTGTTAAGCATCTTTTCATGAGTTTGTTAGCCATTTGCATGTCTTCTTTGGAGAAATGTCTATTTAGGTCTTCTGCCCATTTTTTGGATTGGGTTCTTTGCTTTTTTGGTATTGAGCTGCATGAGCTGCTTGGATATTTTGGAGATTAATCCTTTCACAGTTGCTTCATTGGCAAGTATTTTCTCCCATTCTGAGGGTTGTCTTCTTGTCTTGTTTATGGTTTCTTTTGCTGTGCAAAAGATTTTGTTTCATTAGGTCCCATTTGTTTATTTTTTATTTCCATTATTCTAGGAGGTGGATCCAAAAGGATCTTGCTTTGATGTATGTCATAGAGTGTTCTGCCTATGTTTTCCTCTAAGAGTTTTACAGTGTATGGCTTTAGATTTAAGTCTTTAATCCATTTTGAGTTTATTTTTGTGTATGGTGTTAGGAAGTGCTCTAATTTCATTCTTTTACATGTTGCAGTCCAATTTTCCCAGCACCACTTATTGAAGAGGTTTTCTTTTTTCCATTGTATATATTTTGCCTCCTTTGTCAAAGATAAGGTGCACATATGTGCGTGGGTTTATCTCTGGGCTCTCTATTCTGTTCCATTGATCTATATTACTTTTTTTGTGCCAGTACCATACTGTCTTGATCACTGTAGTCCTGCAGTATAGTTTGAAGTCAGGGAGCCTGACTCCTCCAGCTCCATCTTTCCTCCTCAAGATTGCTTTGGCTATTCAGGGTCTTTTGCATTTCCATACAAATCATAAAATTTCTTGTTCCAGTTATGTGAAAAATGCCATTTGTAATTTGATAGGGATTGCAATGAAACAATCAATTGCTTTGGGTAGTATAGTCATTTTCACAGTTGATTCTTCAAATCCAAGAATATTGTACATCCCTCCATCTGTTTGTATCATCTTTGATTTCTTTCATCAGTATCTTATAGTTTTCTGCTTACAGGTCTTTTGCCTCCTTAAGCAGGTTTAATCCTAGGTATTTTATTCTTTTTGTTGCAATGGTAAATGGGATTATTTCCTTAATTTCTCTTTCAGATCTTTCATTGTTAGTATATAGGTATGCTATAGCTGTCTGTGCATTAATTTTGCATCCTGCTACTTTACAAATTCATCAATTAGTGCTAGCAGTTTTCTGGAAGCTTCTTTATGGTTTTCTATATGTATTATCATGTCATTTGCAAAGAGTGACAATTTTACTTCTTTTCCAATTTGGATTCCTTTTATTTCTTTTTCTTCTCTGATTACTGTGGCTAAAACTTCTAAAACTATGTTGAATAATAGTGGTGAGAGTGGGCACCCTTATCTTGTTCCTGTCCTTAGAGGGAATGCTTGCTGTTTTTCACCATTTAGAATTATGTTGGCTGTGGGTTTGTCATATATGCCTTGTATTATGTTGCGGTAACTTCCTTCTATGCCCACTTTCTGGGGAGTTTTTATCATAAATGAATGTTGAATTTTATCAGAAGCTTTTTCTGAATCTATTGAGATGATCACATGGTTTTTATCCTTCAATTTGTTAAAATGATGTATCACATTGATGATTTGCGTATATTGAAGAATCCTTGCATCCCAGGGATAAACCCCACTTGATCATGGTGTATGCTGTTTTTGATGTGCTGTTGGATTCTGTTAGCTAGTATTTTGTTGAGGATTTTTGCATGTATATTCATCAGTGATATTGGTCTGTAATTTTCTTTTTTTGTGACATCTTTGCCTGGTTTTGGTATCAGGGTGATGGTGGCCTCGTAGAATGAGTTTTGGAGTGCTCAAATTTTGCACTGCTGTATTTTGAAAGAGTTTGAGAAGGATAGGTGTTAGCTCTTCTCTAAATGTTTGATAGAATTTGGCTGTGAAGCCATCTGGCCCTGGGCTTTTGTTTGTTTGGAGATTTTTAATCACAGTCTGAATTTCAGTGCTTGTGATTGCTCTGTTTGTATTTTCTATTTCTTCCTGGTTCAGTCTTGGAAGATTGTACCTTTCTAAGAGTTTATCCATTTCTTCCAGGTTATCCAAGTTATTGGCATATAGTTGCTTGTAGTAGTCTCTCATGATCTTTTGTATTTCTGCAATGTCAGTAGTTACTTCTTTTTCATTTCTAATTCTGCTGATTTACATCTTCTCCTTTTTTTCCCTGATGAGTCTGGCTAATGGTTTATCAATTTTATTTATCTTCTAAAAGAGCCTGCTTTTAGTTTTATTGATCTCTGCTATTGCTTCTTTCATTTCTTTTTCATTTATTTCTGATCTGATCTTTATGATTTCTTTCCTGCTAACTTTGGGATTTCATTCCTTTTTTTTCTGTTGTTCTTCTTTCTCTAATTGTTTTAGGTGTAAGTTTAGGCTGTTTGATATTTTTCTTGTTTCTTGAGGCAGGATTGTATTGCTATAAACTTCCCTCTTAGAACTGCTTTTGCTTTGTCCCATAGGTTTTGGTTCATCATGTTTTCATTGTCATTTGTTTCTAGGTAGTTTTTGCTTTCCTCTTTGATTTCTGCAGTGATTTTGTGGTTGTTTAATACTGTATTGTTTAGCTTCCATGTGTGTGTATATTTTTTACAGTATTTTTTCCTGTAATTGATATCTAGTCTTATGGCATTGTGGTCCAAGAAGATAGTTGATACTATTTCAATTTTCTTGAATTTACTGAGGCTTAATTTGTGCCCCAAGATATAATCTATCCTAGAGAATGTTCTGTGCACACTTCAGAAGAAAGTGTATTCTGTAGTTTTTGAGTAGAATGTCCAATAAATATCAATTAAGTCAAGATGGCCTAATGTGTCATTTAAAGCTTGTGTGTCCTTATTTATTTTCTGTTTGGATCATCTGTCCATTGATGTAAGTTGGGTGGTAAAGTCTCCTACTATTATTGTGTTACTGTTGATTTCCTCTTTTATGGCTGTTAGCATTTGCGTTACGTATTGAGGTACTACTATGTTGGGGGCATAGATATTTACAATTGTTATATAGTCTTTTGGAATGATCCCTTGATCATTATGTAGTGTCCTTCCTTGTCTTTTGTAATAATCTTTAATTTAAGGTCTAGTTTGTCTGATATGAATGAGTATTTCTACTCCAGCTTTCTTTTGTTTTCCATTTGCAAGGAATATCTTTTTCCATCCCATCTGAATGAGGGATTTCTCCATCACATCTGAATGAGATTCTTGCTGGATAGAGTATTCTTGGCTGTAGGTTTTTCTCTTTTAAGACTTTAAGTATCTCCTGCCACTCCCTTCTGGCCTGCAGAGTTTCTGCAGAGAGATCAGCTGTTATCCTTATTGTTTTTCCCTTATATGTCATTTGTTGCTTTTCTCTTGCTGCTTTTAATATTTTTTCTTTGTGTTTAATTTTCATTAGTTTGATTAATATGTGCCTCAGTGTGTTTCTCCTTGGGTTTATTTTGTATGGGACTCTCTGCACTTCTTGGACTTGGTTTACTATTTCCTTTCCCATGTGGGGGAAGTTTTCCACCATAATCTCCTAAAATATTTTCTCAGACCCTTTCTTTTTTTCTTCTTCTTCTGGGACATCTATGATTTGAATGTTGATATGCTTAATATTATCCGCAAGGTCTCTAAGACTGTCTTTCATTCTTTCTATTCTTTTTTCTTTTTCCTGCTCTGCAGCAGTTATTTCCCCCATTCTATCTTCCAACTCACTCATTCTTCTGCCTCAGTTATTCTGCTGTTTACACTATCTAGAGTATTTTTTATTTCAGTTGTGTTGTTCATTACTCTTTGTTTGCTCTTTAGTTCTTCTAGTTCCTTATTAAATGTTTCTTGTATTTTGTGTATTTTTTTTCTGAGATTTTGGATTACCTTTACTACCATTACTCTGAATTCTTTTTCAGGCAATTTGCCAGTTTTTTATTCATTTATTTGGTCTTGTGGGTTTTTATCTTGCTCCTTTTCCTGCAAGATGTTTCTTTGTTTTCTCATTTTGTCTAATTTATAGTATTTGCTGTCTCCTTTCCCTATGCTGCCTAGTAGTAATTCCTCTTGTCTCTGTTCTGTTTGACTTGAGATATCAAGCACTGTAGCTTGCTGGCCTTTGGTTGGATTTGGAGCTTAGCATTGAGAATGAGAACTCTGGGGGAGCACTTGCTGATTAATATTCCATGGGGTCAGGAGTTCTCTGGTGGTTCAACATCCTGGACTCTGCTTTACTGTCTCAGAGGTCCAGGTTTGACCCCTGACCAGGGCACCAGACCCTGGAAGGAACACATCATGGGCAAAAAGGACATAGAAGGAGAGCAAAGAAAAAAAGGGAAAAAAAAAAAAAAAAGGAAGAAGGGGAAAGGACAGATCCCCAAGACTGGTGGTAAAAGCAACTCTAATCAATCAAAATCACTCAAGGAGATGTTCACTTGCAAAAAGAGAAGAGGGAAAGAAAGAAAAGAGAAGAGAAAATGAGATAGCAAAGAAAAGAAAGAAAGGAGTTCTTATACCAATTACAAGCAAATCCACATACAAATATACACAGTGAAGATTAAACTAACAAATACATAAAACTAGAAACAAGACAAACATAACAAGAAGTCCTCCAGTACTTCTGGGTTGGGCTCTGCACCTGCTGTGGAGAGGACTGTGGAGCGCTCAGACTGTGATCTGGTATTAATCCTGTATATATTTGTCCCCACAGTCCCCAGTCTACAATCTCCACAGACATGCCCCCTATGTCTACAGTCTCTATTGTAGAAATATTTGTTTATTCAGGTGATCCACAGATGCAGGGTCTATCAAGCCTACTGTGGGTATTAAATCTGCTCCTCCTCTGGCTGTTCCCCTTTCTCTTCTTTGGTCCTGCACTTCTTGGGATCAGTTTTGATTTTGGTCCCTTCTTTGTGTGTGGGTTGCTCTCAGAAGTCAGTTCCCCATCCAGGCAAGCGGGAGCCAAAGGGGGTGATTGGGGCTCACTTGCAACTTCAGATCAAGGGGAGGGAGGAATATGGCAGTCTAATTGAAATCTGCGGGAGTAGTTGTAGCAGCAGAGATCAGCATGAGCCTGAGGTATGCCATGTGTTCTCACAGGGAAGTTGGCCCTGCATGCAGGACCCTTGGTGTTAGTGGGTTTCACCTACTGCCAGGAGGGTGTGGCCAATGACTTGCCTTGCACACAGGACCCCTGGTGGCAACAGGTGGGTGGGCAGCAGGGCCCAGCAGTGTTCAGGGCCTGGCAGCGAGTGGCAGAGTGGGGGCATGGGGTGGCAGGAAGGCTTTTCAATCCAGCTGCCATGGGTCATGCCACTTTACAGCCTGTGAGTTCATGGAGAGGGAAGCTCCTCCCAAGCATTCTGAAACAAAGGTCCTCTGCCTCTCCATGTGGCTCAGGATTTCCTACAAACTCCCTCCTAGCTTGCTGCTGCACCTGCCCCACAGGCTGTTCTCATGCAGCCAGCCCCAGCTCTCTCCCTTGTATCTGTTGTCCAAAGCCCAAGCCTCGGCGCCCAGCCCCCACCACTGCCATGGGTGAGCAGATTAGCTTCTCTGGCTGGGGAGTGCTGCCTGAATCCTCTGTGAGGAGATCTCTCTGCTCTGCCCTCTGCACACCTGTCATTGCTCTCTTCTGGGATCTCTGAGGCTACCCCCTGTCCTTCCCCACCAGTGATGGTTCTCCCCAGTGTGTGGGAGCCTTCCTGCCCTCATAGCTCCCTTCCAGAGGGGCCAGTCTCCTCAGGATTCCTTCGTTTCTTTTTTTCCCTTCTTTCCTTTGTGCTACCCAATTTTGTGGAAATTCTGTTGCCTTTTTGGAGGTCTGAGGTCTCCTGCCAGCATTCGGAAGGGGTCTGTAGGAGCCACTCCATAAGTAGATGTATTTTTGATGTATTTGTGGGGAGGAAGATGATCTCCATGTCCTACTCCTCCACCACCTTTTTCAAGGTCCCTCTTCTTTCTAATTATTCTACTTATTATTAAAAATATAGTACTGAAATCTCCAATTATTGTTGTTGAATTGTCTCTCACTTTGATTCTATTAATTTTTGTTTCATATATTTTAAGGATCTATTTTTAGATTTATGTAATTTATAATTGATATATCTTTCTGGTGAACTTATCCTTTTATCATTATAAATGTGTTTATCTCAGTAACATTTTTGTTTTAAAGTCTATTTTGCCTGATAACTGTAGTCATTCCAACATTTTTATGGTTAATATTCACATTTTTTTCTTTCTATTATTTTACTTTCAATCTTTGTGTGTTTTTGAATCAAATCTATGTCTATTGTAGGAAAAATATAGCTGGATCATACCTTTTTAAAAATCCAATATGACAATTTAGACTTAATGTAATTACCTTTAAAGTATGTTTTGCATCTGCCATTTTGCTATTTATTTTCTACATGTTGTATATCTCTTTTTGTTAATTCATTACTTTACTACTATCTTCCTTTGTGTTAAATAGGTATTTTTTAGTGTACAACTTAATTCTTTTGGTATTTCTTTTACTATATATTTTTTCAATTTATATTCTTATTGATTGCTTTGAGGATTACAACTAACATTGTAATTTATAATAATCTCATTTTAAGTAATGCCAAATTAATATCATTAGTATATAATAGCTTTGTTCCAACTTAAATTGTCCTCTCCCTCTCCTTTGAGCTATTATCATCATACAAATTAGCTCTTCATACATCATATGTTCACAACACAGTTTACAATATTGCTTTATTCAATTCTCTTTTAAATCAGGTAGGGGAGAAAAAAGCTACAAACCAAGTAGGTTATACTGTCTTTTGTATTTACCTATGTATTTTCTTTTCCAGTTTTCTTTATTTTTTATGTGGATTTGAGTTAGTGGCCAGTGTCCTTTCTTTTGAGGCTGAAGGAATTCCTTTAGTATTTCTTGTAGGGCAGATTGTCTAGTGATGAACTTCTTCAGTACTTAATTATCTAAGAATATCTTAATTTCTCATTTGTTCTTGAAAGATACTTTTAGTGACTATAGAATTCTTGGTTGACATTTTTCTTTTTAAAACATATATATATATATTTGCTGCATCGGGTCTTGGTTGCAGCACACGGGATCTTCATTGTGGCATGTAGGATCTTTTGTTGTGGTGCATAGGCTTCTCTCTAGTTGTGGTATGCAGGCTCCAGTGCACTCAGGCTCAGTAGTTGTGGTGTGGCACGTGGGGTCTTAGTTCCCCAACCAGGGATTGACCCCATGTCCCCTGCATTGGAAGGTGGATTCTTAACCACTGGATCAGCAGGGAGGTCCTGACCTTTCTTCTTTCAGCACTTTGCATCTGCCATTCATTGCCTTCTGGCTTCCATAGTTTCCAATGGATCATCAGTTATTAACCTCACTGAGGATCTTCTATGTAATGGGTCACCTCTCTCACTGCTTTCAAGGTTCTTTGATTTGTCTTTCAGCAGATTGATTCTTATGTGTTTTGGTATGAGTTTACCCCACTTGGAGTTTACTGAGCTTCTTGGATGTGCAGATCTATATTTTTCATCAAATTTGGATCGTTTTCATCCATTGTTTCTTCAGATATTCCTTCCAACCCCTTTATTCCTCTCCTGTCATTTCAAGACTCCTATTATGTGTATGTTGGTCCACTTGAGAGTGTCCTACCAGTCTCTGAGGCTCTCTTCACTTTTCTTTATTATTTTTTTGTTTCTAGACCAGATAATCATAATTACAATATCTTTAACTTTGATTATTCTTTCCTCTGTCAGCTTATATCTACTATTGAGCCACTCTAGAATTTCTATGCTTTTTTTCAATTTCTCTTTATTGATATTCTCTATGTGAGACTATTCTCATACTTTTCTTTAGTTCTTTAGACATCATCTTTCTTTGAAAATATTTATTTATAGCTGATTTAAAGTTTTTGGTATGTTTGACAACTAGGCTTCCTCAGGACAGTTTTTCTTGCTACTTTGTTTCTGAATATGAGCCATGCTCTGCATGTGTCATACTTTTTTTTTGTTAAAATTGGACATACTAAATAACATAATGTGGCCACCCTAGAAATAAGATCTCTCTTATTGTTTAGTGACTTTTATGAACAAATACTATAAAGTTTGTATTTGTTTTGTGTGGTAGCTGAAGTCTCTGTTTATTTAGTTTAGTGATAAGCCAATAACTGGACAGAGATTTTCTTAAATGCCTTACAAAAATAAGTTTCTTGGACTTTGCTGAGGGTGTGTGTGTGTGTATGTGTGTGTGTGTGTATTGGGACATGCCTTCAATATTTCTGTGGTTACAACTTTACCTGAGTTTTTATTTTCTGCTTGTATAGAGCCATGAGGTCTTCCAGAAGAGAAATCTCAGGACCATCTCATGTCTCTCCTGGGCATGCACACAGCACTATATATGCATATGGCCTTCTATATTTCCAGGTATATATTGGAACTTTTCAAAACACTCTATTCTCCAGGTATTTCTTTTAATTTTTTTAGTCAGCTGCTTGTTTGCTTTATGGTTACCAATGCCACTAGCAGTTGTGATATAAAACTGTTTTCACTGATTGTTTTGACAAACTGTCCTGGGATAAAAGGCAATTCTCTCTGAGTGGACTCTGAGTCAGGCCAAATAAAAATAAGCTTTGTGGGTGGGGCTTTTTAGGTAACTGCAAGATAGGTGAAGTGGTAAGAATTTTCTGAGAATGGGCTTTTGGGGAACACCAAATCCAATTTTCTCCTTCTACTGGCTACTAGGCCTCCTGTTTACATGACTACCATGGTTAAAAACTGTTGGCATTCAAGGCTACAGTGAAGCTAGGGAGAGTAGAATTTGAATCAAACAAAGAACTGTGAAGCTCATTGTTCTTAAAGCAAATCCACCGTTTCTTGAATAAACACACCTCAGATTGTTGTAAGCATTTGGTTAACTTCTACAGATTGATCAAACTGATTTTAACTATTTTTTTCCCAATATTCTCATTATATTTATGGAGGTGCATTTTTGGAGGTTCTTACTCCACCAAAGAGTAATTTAAAAAATGGGTTTTTTGTTTCATTTTGTTTTTATTACTTCTATTTCATTGCTGAGATTTTCTATTTTTATACACTATTTATAATTGATTGTTTAAGCACATTTATGATAGCTACTTAAAAATCCTTGTCAGATAATTCTATCTTATTGATCTCAGTGCTGGCATCATTTGATTGTCTTTTTACATTCAAGTTGAGATTTTCTGGTTCTTGACATGATGGGTGATTTTTTTGTATTATTATATCCTGGAAAATTTGTCTGTGATGCTGTAAGACTATGGTATTCTATAAATGTTTTACCTTAACAGATAGTTACCCATTTTTAAGTTTAGTATGAAATTCCTGGCCTAATTTATGTGCTGTGATTCTAAAGTCAATTTAATTTTCAGAGCCTCTGTGGTCCTATTTTAGTCCATTTGATTTCCTTGATGCCACAGGGGCATTCTTTTAGCTCTGACAATTGTATGTAAGGGGTCAGATGGGATTTTCCCCAGCCAGACCACCCAGTGTCTTTCAGTGTGGGAGGAGACCTACAAGTCTATGGAGATGAAGAGATTCACTAAATGGGAGCTTGCTGTGGTAGGATTCTCCCTACTCATGGGGCATGGAGATCTCATGTCAGGTCTTGGGCTGCTTGTTCTGGCAGGATACCTCTGGACAGTGCCCTTTTACTACTCTGTCCCTGCATGGCAGAGCAAAGTATCAGGTCTGTGAAGATAAAGCAGCTTCTTGCACTGGATATTTGTTGTAGTTGTGCCTCTGGATACTTTTGTATTTCTCAGTGGTGGAGGGAGTCTCAGGCTGGCAGTAAAGGGGAACGCTATTCCTAGCTGCTTAATGTTAGCAAGGCTCACCTGTCATCCCCCTTGCCAGTGATGGTGGGTGCACCTGCTGTTATATTCAGGACTCGCATTCCATCTTGGGGAGGAATAAGCCTATAGAAGCTGCCTTCTTTTGGTAATAAGCATTAGGATTGAACAAACTACTTATGCTGGGTGGGGAGATGGAGGACCCCTGTTGCTGTGTTCCATTTCTTGGTACCCCAAAGCAGTTCACCTTCTTCTTCCCACCACTCACAATTCACATGAAGTTGCCTCTTGCATTATTTCCAGAGCTCATAGTTGTAATCAATGGGGAGGAGAAAAAAGGAGTTTATAGAATCTTATCCAGACTGGAAGTGAGGGGCCCCAACTAATTATTGACACAGGTGCAAAAATGATTCAAAGGAGGAAGGATAAACTATTCAGCAATTGATGTTGGAACAACTAAACACTCACAGTGAAAAAAAGAATTTTGACTTAAACCTTTCATCTCATATAAATATTAAATCAAGGTAGATCACAAACTCAAATGTAAAATGTTAAACTATAAATTTTTTTTAAAAAAAGACATAAGATAAATTTTTCTGGAATATAAGGCTGACAAATAATTTTTAAACTTGACCACATATGCATGAGTCACAAAAAGTAGGATGATAAGTTTATTTCATTCAAATTAAAAACATTTGCTCAGTGATAACTCATGTTAATAGAAAGAAAAATTATAAACTGGGAGAAAATATTTAGAAACCACAAATCTGACAAAGGACTAGCATATAGAAAGAATGCATATAGACCTCTCAAAATTCAACAGTAAAAACAATCTTATTAGAAAATGGACTAATGACAAAGTGATATACAAGTGGTAAATAAGCACATGAAGAGATGTTCAACATCATTACCTGTCAGGGAAATGCAAATTAAAACCACATTGAGATATTAGTACACATCTATCAGAATAAAACAGTGACAATATCTAATGTTGGCAAGGATGCAGAGAAATGCATCACTCATAAATTGCTGATGGGAAGGTAAATGGTATAACCACTCTGGAAACATTTTGGCAGTTTCTTATGAAACTGAACACTCAATTACCATGTGACCTAAGAACTGTATTCTTTCTCATTTATTTCAGTGTAATGAAAACTTACGTTCACAAAGAAACCTCTACACAAATGTTCATAGGAACTTTATTCATAACAGTCCCAAACTAGAAATGACCCAGATGTCCTTCAATGGGTGAATGGTCAAACTATAATGCATCCATCCTTTGGAACTCTACTCAGCAATAAAAAGGAATACACTATTATACCTACAACAACTTGGATGAATCTTCAGGGAATTATACAGAGAAAAAAAATCCCAAGAAGTTACATACTGTATGAGTCCATTTATACCATTTATATATTTTTTAATTTTTTAAAATATATTTATTGTATTTTTTATTTATTGGCTGCATTGAGTCTTTGTTGCTGCATGCAGGCTTTCTGTAGTTTCGGGTAGCGGGGGCTACTTTTCATTGCAGTGTATGAGCTTCTTATTGCCGTGGCTTCTCTTCTTTCAGAGCATGGGCTCTAGGCATGTGGGCTTCAGTAATTGTGGTGTGTGGGCTCAATAGCTGTGGCTCTTGGGCTCTTGAGTGAAGGCTCTGTAGTTGTGGCACAAGGGCTTAGTGGCACGTGTGATCTTCCCAGATCAGGGCTCAAACCCGTGTCACCTGAATTGGCAGGTGGATTCTTAACCACTGTGCCACCAGGGAAGCCCTTATATAGATATTTTTGAAATGATAAAATTTTATAAATGAAGAATAGAGTAGTCGTTTGCAAGGTTTATAGAAGAAAGTGGGGCAGGTATAGGGGAAGTAAGTATTATTATAAAAGGGCAACACAAGAAATCCTCACATTGATTGAACTGTTCTGAATCTTGACTGTGGTGATAAGTACACAAATCTACAAGTGATAAAATTGCATAGAACTATGCATAGAGGTACATGTACACACAGAGATAAGTACAGGGAAAACAAGAAATCTGAATGAGTTCAGTGGATTGAATCAATGTCAATATCCTGTTTTGGGACATTGTATTTTGATTTTGTAAGATGCTAATATTGGGGAAAATTGAATAAAGAATGCCTCGAATTTCTATTATTTCTCACAACCCCATGTGAATCTACAATTGTCTCAAAAGTTTAATTACAAAAGAACAGGGAGAGAAAAGATGGCGGTGAGGTAGAGGGATGTGGAATGCATACCTCTCCACAGATGCATTGGGAATGCACAAAAAGATGCAATAATTCCCACAGAGAACCAACTGAACACCAGCAGACAACCTCGGACACCAGAAAGGACCACAAGGATCCTGACATAATCAGCAGGGAGGCATCTACCATGGCTAAAAGAGGGTGAAGCTGTGGAGCTGTGGCAGATGGGAGGGAGTGAGAAACACACAGAGGGTCCACACCACAGCTCAGCATTCCCGGACTGAGACATTGATTCACAGCTGAACAGAGGGTCCAGGAGCGGGAGCGTGGGAACCAGAGAGCTGGTTCTGGGTGAGGAAAATTTTTGCCAGTAAGGTGACGGACTGAGAGGACAGGAGGGAAGAGGTCCATGGTGAGGAGGGCCTTCCCCTGAGAGCTGCCTGGCCATGATGGCAGCTGGATGATGCAGGCTCACAGGTGGGGGGAGGAGCAATAGGCAAAGCCTCTCTCTCTCTTTCAGCGCCTGCAGTGGGCAGTGGAGAGACCCCTTGTGGGCCACCTAAGGTGCTCAGGGATAACAGGGACCCCCAGGCCATTGGGTGGGGCTAGCTTAACACCCTTTGGAATGCCAGCAGCAGGGAGGCTGCTGAGAAAAAGAAAAAAAAAAAAAACCTGAGAGAGGCCCTTCTCTGAGACTTTCTGTTTACACCAGAGCCACCAGTGTCCCTCTGCAACAGGCACCTCCAAGCCCGACTGAAATAACAGTGCACCACTGCTCACTCACTCCCAGGGAAAGGAGCCACTATTGTACCCTATCCCTCCCCACACACCAGTGCTTACAGATGAACAATAAAGGAAGCTCTGCTGGTCACAGAATAATAGAAAAAAACCCAAGGCAAGTAGAAGGACACTTACAGCTGAGACTCTAAGGAAACAGAAATATTAGTATCAATTCTATCGAACTGGTCCATTCAGGGATCAGTTCCAGTTTTTTTGTTTTGTTTTGTTTTGTTTTTTACTAATTATGATCATAATCCTAAGGGATCTACAAGTTTTATAACATATTTTTTAATTCTATTTTTTATTCTATTTTTATTTTTTTTGCCTTTTTCTATACTTTTATTTCTAGTTAAGATTTTGGTAGTATGGACAATATATCTATCATAACTTCCTCTCATCTCTATCTTTTATACATCTCTATACCTTTCTTTTTATTTGCACAGTTCCAGTCACACTACGCTCTTCTGTTCCCCTGTCTTCCATCCAATTTTAGTTTATTTTATCTTAACATACTTATAAGCAACACTATAGATCTGCTCAGACTCCTTGCTCTATTCTCCAGATGACACACCACCTTGGTATTTAATATTAGGTTTTTGTCTTTATCTTAGTTCTTAGTACAATTTTCTAATTTCATTCTGAGAATCTCCATCCTGTCTGGTGGTACTCTAGCTCTTTTTTATATTTGATCCTAGCTTACAAAATCTCCCTGGATTAGTGTTTGTACATGTAAGGTGTTATTTGTTTTTTTGTTTTTGCTTTTGTTTCAGTTTTGTTCTATTTTGATTTTCAATTTCTGGTGGGTTTCTCTTTGAATATCTGATAGCATACTGGGGTTCTTCTGTCAGGTCTTTCATAGCATTATGTCCTAATGGATTCAGTAATTGTGTGTCTTATACATGTATGTGTTTTCTATGCATAGTATTTGTATAACCCAACACTCAGACGTTAGTCTGGGGCTTGCACAGTCTTCTATAAGCCCCTTTATTGCTGGGACAAGCAACCCCAGAAGTTTGGACTACCATGAGGAAACAAAGAAACACCATGCAGGCAAAGGAGCAGGAAAAAACCCCACAAAACCAAATAAATGAAGAGGAAATAGGAAAAATGCCTGAAAAAGAATTCACAGTAATGATAATAAAAATTATACAAAATCTTGATAACAAAATAGAGAAAGCACAAGCAACAGTTCATAAGGACTCAGAAAAACAAACAGCAATGGATAACAAAATAACCAAAATTAAAAATACTCTAGATGCTATAACCAGCAGAATGACTGAGGCAGAAAAACAAATAAGTGAGTTGGAAGATAGAATGGGGGAAATAACTGCCACAGAGCAGGAAAAAGAAAAAAGAATAAAAAGAATAGAAGACAGTCTCAGAGACCTCAGTGATAACATTAAGCTTATCAACATTCGAATTATAGGCATTCCAGAAGAAGAAGAAAAAAAGAAAGTGTCTGAGAAAATATTTGAAGAGGTTATAATGGAAAACTTCCTCAACATGGGAAAGGAAATAATTAACCAAGTCCAAGAAGGACAGAGAGTCCCATACAGAATAAACCCAAGGAGAAATACACCAAGGCACATATTAATCAAACTAATGACAATTAAACACAAAGAAAAAATATTAAAAGCAGCAAGAGAAAAGCAACAAATAACAGATAAGGGAAAACCCATAAGGATTACAGCTGACCTTTCTACAGAAACTCTGCAGGCCAGAAGGGAATGGCAGGATATACTGAAAGTCCTGAAAGAGAGACACCTACAGCCAAGAAGACTCTACCCAGCAAGAATCTTATTCAGATTCAACAGAGAAATCAAAAGCTTTCCAGACAAGCAAAAGTTAAGAGAATTCAGCACCACCAAACCAGCCTTACAACAAGTGCTAAAAGAACTTCTCTAAGTAGGAAACACAAGAAAAGGAAAACACCTACAAATACAAACCCAAAACAATTCAGAAAATGGTCATTGGAACACACATGTCAATAATCACCTTAAATGTAAATGGATTAAATGCTCCAACCAAAAGACACAGACTGGCTGAATGGATGCAAAAACAAGACCCTTCTATATGCTGCCTACAAGAAACCCACTTCAGACCTAGGGACACATATAGACTGAAAGGAAAGGGATGGAAAAAGATATTCCCTGCAAATGGAAGTCAAAAGAAAGCTGGAGTAGCAATACTCATATCAGACAAATTAGACTTGAAAGTAAAGACTATTACAAGAGACAAGGAAGGACCCTACATAATGATCAAGGGATCCATTCAAGAAGAACATATCACAATGGTAAATATCTATGCCCCCAGCATAGGAGCACCTCATTACATAAGGCAAATGCTAACAGCCATAAAAGGGGACATTGACAGTAACACAATAATAATGGGAGAATTGAACATCCCACTTACATCAATGGACAGATCATCCAAACAGAAAATCAATAAAGACACACAAGCTTTAAATGACACATTAGGCCATCTCGACTTAATTGATATTTATAGGACATTCCATCCAAAAACGACAGACTACACTTTCTTCTCAAGTGCACACAGCACATTTTCCAGGATAGATCATATCTTGGGTCACAAATCAAACCTTGGCAAATTCAAGAAAATTGAAATCATATCAAGCATCTTCTCAGACCACAACGCCATGAGACTAGATATCAAGTACAGGAAAAAACTGCAAAAAAGACAAACACATGGAGGCTAAACAATTCACTCTTAAACAACCAAGAAATCATTAAAGAAATCAAAGAGGAAATCAAAAATATCTAGAAACAAATGACAATGAAAACACAACAACCCAAAACCTACGGGATGCAGCAAAAGCAGTTCTAAGAGGGAAGTTTATAACAATACACTCCTACCTTAAGAAACAAGAAAAATATTGAATAAACAACCTAACCTTACACCTAAAACAATTAGAAAAAGAAGAACAAAGGAACCCCAAAGTGAGCAGAAGGGAAGAAATCATAAAGATCAGAGCAGAAATAAATGAAAAAGAAAGGAAGGAAGCAAAAGCAAAAATTAATAAAACTAAAAGCTGGTTCTTTGAGAAGATTAACAAAATTGATAAACCATAAGCCAGAGTCATCAAGAAAAAAAGGGAGAAGATGCAAATCAACAGATTAGAAATGTAAAAGGAGAAGTAACAATGGACACCTCAGAAATACAAAAAGATCATGAGAGACTACTACAAGCAACTATATGCCAATCAATTGGATAACCTGGAAGAAATGGATACATTCTTAGAAAAGTACAATCTTCCAAGACTGAACCAGGAAGAAATAGAAACTATGAACAGACCAATCACAAGTACGGAAATTGAAGCAGTGATTAAAAATCTCCCAACACACAAAAGCCCAGGACCAGATGGATTCACTGGTGAATTCTATCTAATATTTCGAGAAGAGCTAACATCTATCCTTCTCAAACTCTTGCAAAATATTGCAGAAGGAGGAACACTCCCAAACTCACTCTACGAGGCCACCATCACCCTAATACCAAAACCAAGCAAAGATGTCACAAAAAAAGAAAACTACAGACCAATATCAATGATGAATATGGATGCAGAAATCCTCAACAAAATACTAGCTAACAGACTCCAACAGCACATTAAAAAAAATCATACACTGTGATCAAGTGGGGTTTATCCTTGGGATGCAAGGATTCTTCAATATACACAAATCAATCAGTGTGATGCATCATATCCACAAATTGAAGGATAAAAACCATATGATAATCTCAATAGATGCAGAAAAAGCTTTTGACAAAATTCAACATCCATTTATGATAAAAGCTCTCCAGAAAATGGGCATAGAAGGAAATTACCTCAACATAATAAAAGCCATATATGACAAACCAAAAGCCAACATTGTTCTAAATGGGGAAAAGCTGAAAGCACTGCCTCTTAGAACAGGAACAAGACAAGGGTGTCCATGCTCACCATGATTATTCAACATAGTTTTGGAAATTTTAGCCATAGCAATCAGAGAAGAAAAAGAAATAAAAGGAATCCAGACTGGAAAAGAAGAAGTAAAATTGTCACTTTTCGCAGATGACATATTATATATAGAAAACCCTAAAGACTCTACCAGGAAACTGCTAGCACTAATTGATGAGTTTAGTAAAGTAGCAGGGTACAAAATTAATGCACAGAAATCTCTTGCATTCCTATACACTAACAACAGAAGAGCAGAAAGAGAAATTAAGGAAACTCTCCCATTTGCCATCGCAACAAAAAGAATAAAATACCTAGGAATAAACCTGCCTAAGGAAGCAAAAGATCTGTATGCAACAAATTTTAAGACACTGATGAAAGAAATCAAAGATGACACAAAGAGATGGAGGGACGTACCATGCTCCTGGATTGGAAGAATCAACATAGTGAAAATGACTGTGCTACCCGAAGCAATTTACAAATTCAATGCAATCCTGATCAAATTCCCAATGGCATTTTTCACAGAACTAGAGCAAGAAATCTTATGATTTGTAGACAAATGCAAAAGACCCCGAATAGCCAAAGCAATCTTGAGAAGGAAAAATGGAGTTGGTGGAATCAGGCTTCCTTACTTCAAACTATACTACAAGGCCATAGTGATCAAGAGAGTATGGTACTGGCACAAAAATAGAAAGGAAGATCAATGGAATAGAATAGAGAACCCAGAGGTAAGTCCAAACACATGTGAGCAACTTATCTTTGACAAAGGAGGAACGAATACACAATGGAAAAAAGACAGCCTCTTCAATAAGTGGTGCTGGGAAAATTGGACAGCTACATGTAAATAATGAAATTAGAACACCTCCTAACACCATACACAAAAATAAACTCAAAATGGATTAAAGACCTAAATGGAAAGCCAGACAGTATAAAACTCCTAGAGGAAAATATAGGCAGAACACTCTATGGCATACATCAAAGCAAGATCCTTTTGGACCCACCACCTAGAATCATGGAAATAAAATCAAGAATAAACAAGTGGGACCTCATGAAACTTAAAAGCTTTTGCACAGCAAAAGAAACCATAAGCAAGACTAGAAGGCAACCTCAGAATGGGAAAAAATAGTTGCCAATGAAACAATGGACAAAGGATTAACCTCCAAAATCTACAAGCAGCTCATGAAGTTTAATACCAAAAAAGCAAATAACCCAATCCACAAATGGGCAGAAGACCTAAATAGACATTTCTCCAAAGAAGACATACAGATGGCCAACAAACACATGAAAAGATGCTCACCATCACTAATCATCAGAGAAATGCAAGTCAAAGCCACAATGAGGTATCACCTCACGCTGATCAGAATGGCCATCATCACAAAATCTGGAAACAACAAATGTTGGAGAGGGTGTGGAGGAAAGGGAACTCTCCTGCACTGTTGGTGGGACTGTAAGTTGGTACAGCTACTATGGAAAACACTTTGGAGGTTCCTTAAAAAACTACAAATAGAACCACCATATGATCCAGTAATCCCACTCCTGGGCACATACCCAAAGAAAACCATAATCCCGAAAGAAACATGTACCATAATGTTTATTGCAGCACTATTTACAATAGCTAGGACATAGAAGCAACCTAAGTGCCCATCAAAAAATGAATGGATAAAGATGTGGCATATATATACAATGGAATATTACTCAGTTATAAAAAGGAATGAGATGGAGCTATACGTAAAAGGAATGAAACTGAGTTATTTGTAATGAGATGGATAGACCTAGAGTCAGTCATACAGAGTGAAGTAAGTCAGAAAGAGAAAGACAAATATTGTATTGCTAACTCATATACGGAATCTAAAAATGGTACTGATGAACTCAGTGACAAGACAAGAACAGGGACGCAGATGCAGAGAATGGACTGGAGAACTTGAGGTTTGGGGCGGCGGGGGGTGAAGGAGAAGCTGAGATGAAGTGAGAGAGTAGCATAGACATATATATACTACCAGCTGTAGAATAGATTGCTAGTGGGAAGCTGCTGTATAACAAAGGGAGTTCAACTCAAGGATGGATGATGCCTTAGAGAATTGGGATGGGGAGGGTGGGGGGTAGTCGAGGGAGGGAGGGAATACGGGGATATGTGTATAAATACAGATGAATGAACTTGGTGTACCTCAAAAAATAAATAAATAAATAAAGTAAAATGGAACAAAAACGAAAAGAACATGTTGCATAATGTATGATTCATGTACATGATATTCTTGACGTGACAATTACAGTGATGGAGAACATGTTAGTGATTGCCCAGTGCTAGGACTGGGAGTAGGTGTGACTATGGTCACATGATACCATGAGGTGGTAAGATGAGGGTTTTTTTGTGTTGATAGAACAGTATCCTGATTTTGGTGATAATGATTCTATGCATGTTATATAAAATTTCATAGAGCTATACACTCTCCTTCCCAACAAATGGTGAAATGTGAATAAGATCTGTATTGAAGTTAACAGAATTCCACCAATATCAACTTACTTATTTTAACAACTTGCTATGGTTATGAACATATTATCATTGGGAAAAGCTGGATGAATGGTACAGGGAACTCTGTACTATTTATGTAAATATTTGCAAAATTTAACCTATTTAAAAAGAAAAAGTATGAGAAGAAACAAGTGGTATTGACACATAAATGAACTGAAAAATTAATCTAATTGAAAATTCAGAAATGCAAAAATTTATGCAGAAATTTAGTACATGATAAAAGTGTCATTTCAAATCATGAATAGGCAGAAAAATGAATTATTTGATAAATAGTGCTGACATATTGCATACCTGCTTTGGGGAAAACCACAAAGTTTGGGTTCTTTCATTTTATCTAACATGAGGAAATGTGGAGACTTTTAAAGTCTGTGATTGGACACATCCTAAGTATGAATAAGACCTAGGAATCATAATGTAAAAGAAAATAAACTTGATTATGTAACATTCAAAAATTTCTGCCAGCAAAACCCAACATATGTAAAACTGTAAAACCAAAGACATAAATAAATGGAGAAAAAAATATTTACAATTTACAAAACAAGGTAAGACCATGGTGTGCTTCCAATGAAGCTTTGTCTAATTTTCTTAATCTCCTCTACATTTATTTCCCATTCTGCCTTTTTAGATACTTTCTGCTTGTCTTCTTGTCCTCTTGCTCTGTGTGATGCCAAAAGCTCATCTTCTCTGTAAAGCGGTGCCAAATCAAATCTCGGAAACAGAGTTTTGGGTGAAGTAGAAAGAGATAGCTTTATTATTGGGTTGGTCAAAAAGTGCCTTTGGTTTTTAAGTAAAAATAAAAGACACATTTTTCATTTTCACTGAGAACTTTATTGAACAACATATTCACCCTTTTGTTCCACGACCTTCTCCTATTTTTCAGGCAACTTCGTAATTTCATCTTCCCAAAACTTTTTATCTTTTTGAGCAAAGAACTGTTCCAGGTGCCTTTTACAGTCATCCAGGGAATTGAAATGTTTTCCATTAAGATAATTTATTTGGTAAAGATCAAAATAAATGGAAATCCAAAGGTGCAATGTCTGGTGAATAAAGCGGATGAATCAGAACTTTCCAGCCAAGCTGTAACAGTTTTTGCCTGGCCATCAAAAAAACTTGCAGACTTGCATTATCCTGATGGAAGATTATGCATTTTCTGTTGACTAATTCTGGATGCTTCATCGAGTGCTGCTTTTAATTGGTCTAATTGAGAGCAGTGCTTGTTGGAATTAATTGTTTAGTTTTCCAGAAGGAGGTCATAATAAAGGACTTCCTTTCAAACCCACCATACACAAAACATCACCTTCTTTGGATGAAGACTGGCCTTTGGTGTCAATGGTAGTGATTCATTTTGCTTGCCCCATGACCTCTTCCATTCCACATTGTTGTAAGTATCCACATTTCATTGCCCTTCACAATTTGTTTTAAAAATGGAACGTTTTCATTATGTTTAAGTAGAGAATCTTATGTAGAAATATGGTCAAGAAGGTTTTTTTCACTTAACTTACGTGGAAAGCAAACATCAAAGTGATTAACATAACTGAGCTGGTGCAAATGATTTTCAGAGCTTGATTTGGATATTTTGAGTATGTCAGCTGTCTCCTGCGTGGTATAATGTTGATTGTTCTCAATGAATGTCTCGATTTGATCACTATCAACTGGTCTACCCAAGCATGGAGCAATGTCCAGTGAGAAATCTCCAGCATGAAATTTTGCAAACCATTTTTGACATGTTCAATCAGTCACAGTACCTTCTCCATAGACTGTACAAATCTTTTTTGCCTTTTGGTTGCATTTTTACCTTTCTTGAAATAATAAAGCATAATATGCCAAAAATGTTGCTTTTTTTCTTCCATCTTCAATATTAAAATAGCTTCAAAAAATTCACAAATTTTGATGTCTTTTTTTAAATGCACGCTGATATGACAGCTGTCACATAAAATCTGACAATTGTTTTGAATGAAATTAAATACACCTAAGTGCTAGTAAAGCCATCTTATGGAAAGAACCAAACGAACCTTTGGCCAACCCAATACTTTGCCAGGAAAAGTGGGACACAGTGGGCTCCTGCCTCAAAAAACTACTTGTCTCCCCCTTGGAGAAGAGAGTGAGAAGTTTTATAGTAATTGTTCAAAGAGGGTGTGATCAGCTCATGGACGTTCTTCTGATGGGTTGGTGGTGAGGTAAGTAGGAGTCAGCACCATCAACCTTCAGGTCCAACTGGTCTGGGGTCTACATGCTTGTGGGCACCATGCCATAATTAAGTTAATCACTAACTTCTCCCACCTGGAGGGGGTTTCAGTATCTGCAAAACAGCTCTAAGATATTAATGTATGCATCCACTGATGGGGAAACAGGACCTTGTCCCAAGGCTGCTCTTGACTATTTGCTTCTCCTTGGTCTTGCATCCCCTCCCTTCCTTAATTAACAACTGCTTGAATTTGCCCATTGGAAATGTAGGAAGGTCGTGGAGACTGAATAAAGGCTGTTTCCTATAATCAAATAAATGGGGGACACAGAAAGGCTTTGTGCCCAGGAGCCCCACAGGGCCCTGCTCAGTATTATGTGCAGCTCAACCAGCACCTGCTTTTGGGGAGTGTCTATGTTGACTGTCTGGGCCCCTTAATTCCAGGTGGCTTTGGCCAACTGATTCCCAAGTGTTATAGCCCTTTGCCCCCATCTGAATGCATATTTCTGCCAGCTGCTCTGACTCCTGATAGCCTCTCTCTGTCAGGCTTTTCAGTCTCTGGCTCAATGTCAGAACTTGGAAAACACTTGAAAGAGGAAAGGCTTACTGATATGAGATACCCATTCCTCTGGATCTGACCACTTAGGTCCTGATTCCTCAAACAGAAGTTTTATATATTTTCATGCAAATTTTCTAGTTTTTCTCAGTGGAAAAGTTGCTCCCAGTAGAGCAACTCTATTATAGCCCTATTTGATTGATTTTTGCAAAATGTTTAAAATAGAAAACTAAAAAACCTCACACAGTTTAGATGAAAATCAATTTTGTAAAATAGGTAGTTGTCTAAGAAGTAAAGGTCCCTGCTTCCATTATCCTCATTTTCTCATATAACTTGAGGTTATATAACACATATGAAAGTAAGGCATTGTGATTTCAAACATTATTTTCTCATTGCATAATTTTGTTCAAACTCCTAGCATAGCTAGAAGACAACACACCATTGAAATAAAATCATTTTTCAAAGCCTCTTGGGTTCTTCTTCAAATTGTCAGTGGGATAAGATCAAAGTGGCATTTAAATCTTTTCTGTAAAAAAAAAAAAAATAGCCAGAAAAATTATGTTTACACACACACACACACACACTTTACCCACTGGCAAATATTTTCTGTGTAAGTAGCTTTTTACCATAGGGTTGTTTTTTTTTTTTTAATGACACATTCACTAACCATATTTAAGCAAATGTTAAAGACTTAAGTTAATTAAACCATCTGTCCACACAGCCTTAAATAAGTTCCAGTTGCTTGAAATATCTTTAAATTTAGATTGTTTTAAACATAGATTTTTTGTTAGGACTCAACTATTCCTCTGATTTTCCATTCGTACGGGTTAAAAATTATTGTATATTCTCCTTTAATAGTTTTGAGAACAAGAAAACATAATTTTCCTCCTGCTTCACATTCCTCCAAACACTAACTAGATGAAGGTCTCATAGTTAACACATTTTACTTGTACTAGTGGGAAATTTATACGAACATTTTGCATCACAAAACCCTGCACAGAATTTCCAGCAAAAAAAAAGAGACTTTAAATGATCTTATTGTTAAGATGAGTCAAGAATTATTAGCAAAGAATATATGGGTTAGGCCACTGTGAAAATTCTCCATAGTTTTCTCTTCGTGTACAAGAGAGAACATGAAAGCAAAATTAATTATTTCCTTCCTTGAAGCATAAAACTATGTGTTAAAGAAAACAGTGGGAGGGGTTCCCAAATCTATCCCACTTGAGTTAATTGAATGATACTGGGCCAAGAAGTATTCTGTCTTGTTTTCAATGATTAAAAAAGAAAGACGTTTCAGCTACTTAACAATTTACTAAGAATACTACCCTAGTCCAAACTAAGATGCGTTGAAACATCGCTAAGGAAGCAGATAACCACAGCAACAATTAAAGTGAATGAATGTGCTACATGAATCAGTAATAAGTACCATTCTGGGGAAAAATTAAAGTGTGTTCAGAGAGCAGGCGCTTCCCAAAATAAAAGGATATATTCATAGAAACATAGCAGCTGATCTAAGTATATCATATAATATGTTTAATATCAGTGGTGACAAAAGTTCACTGTTTAAGAAGCTGTAAAATAGCCAATGAGTTATCAGCACTAGATGACTGATAAATAGTACACAGATTAAGGGCTTGGGGTTTCTGGTAAGACCTGGGTGCAAATCCTGTTCCATCACTTACTAACCCTGTCTCTCTGTGACAGGGCCACTTCTCCCTAACCATAGGCTCCTATACTGTAAAATGAGAAATGTTACCACTAACTTTGCAGGGTATCCATGAAAATTCCCTGAGATGTTGTGAGCAGAGTGCCTGGCATGGAGTCTGGCGCAGTGGCCAGATGGTCCCCGGCAAGTTGGTACTCTGGTAAATGGCAGGTTACTTTGGTAAGCATCAGCCTTCGTTTAGAACTCACACCTCTGCAGCCTTGGCACCCCAAAATAAGCTACGGTGAAAGCAGGTTTCAGTGCACATTCTGTCAAAAATACAGAAGTGGACTAGAGGGCTGGTGTAAGGGCCATCCTGACTGCCCTCAGAATCCTGGAGTACATGGTGTGAAAGGCTGCCCTAAAAGGAGACACCCCAGATGCTAATGGCAGGCTCAGCTGCCAGGACACATACCTGGTCAGGTGGCAAGATGCAACCTGAAGGGGAACTGCAAGGTCCACAGGCGCAGTGCTTGGGAACCTAGTTTCTTGTGTCTTATTTATGCAATGGTGGCAAGATCTACCAACCCACTCCTCCCAGTAACATCCAAAGCAACTGCAATTGCACCAATAAGGAGACTATGCTAATTATCTAAGCTTAAGGTATTGATTCAGATGGGGATAGCTTATAAGTTGATTTATTACAACTAAAGTCTTTATGAGAATTCCTTTGTACACTATTTATACAGAATTGTTTTCAGGTAATTTACTCCACAACAAATATAATGAGGGACAAGAGTATGAATAGCTTATTAAGTGCTTACCCTGTATCAGGAATCTTCTGAAAGTTGCACATGAATTAATTTATTCAAACCTCACCACCACCCATAGGGCTCAATATGCTTGTCCCATTTTACAGATGAGGGAAGGAAGGCTGAGAAGCTAAGTACCTCATGAAGTCATGACTAGTGAGTTAGGAATTAAACTCAGGCAGTCCGGCTCTAAATGTCCTACTATCATGCCAGTTATTTTCATCAATCTAACTTGCGCTACAAATCTAGAAAAGTAGAATGTATCAAAATGTACAAAGAAAAAAAGAAAAAAAATACTAGTTTGGCCTAAATACTTGTGGAATGTCCTATATTTGTATGGTTCCAGTGGACAATTCTCGGTTACTACCTAACTATAGAAAAACACAACTTAAACTTTATTTTATCTCTAATATAAATACCACAGGCCTCATATTAATTGCACTAGTTTAAAAATATGTATATATGGAAACAGTAAAGTATCAATTATGTAAAATGATGTCCTTAATAGTAAAATTAACAATAATAACAATAATAAAATTTTTGTTTATATAACAGTTCATAGCTCTCAGGCTATTTTGATGTACGATTTAGTTTGATAAAATTGGCATTTGTTTAGTAAAGTAGCAAAAGTGAGTCATTAGCAGAGATGAAATAAAAAAGCAGTCTCAGAATATATGTATACATATAGCTGATTCACTTTGTTGTACAGTAGAAACTAATACAACACTGTAACACAACTATACTCCAATAAAAATTAATTAAAAAAAAATAAAACCCCTCACTGAGAAAAGGAAAAAAGCTGTCTCATACCTGCTAGCCAAATTCTCTTCCTACTGTTAATATTATTAGGCTAAACACATTTTTAACCAGAATTAGTTAATTGATTGTGATTAATTGACAACAAAAACCAAAAAAATAATTTTGATTGTTAGAACAATTCATCCCACCAAAAGAAGGATAACTTTAAAATTATCTTTATAATTGCCATTTTAAAACAATGTATATTTAATATAGCCTATAGTACTCACACCATTCTATATAGCAACCCTAAAACATGACTTAGGGAAGAATATAGACAAAGTATTAAGACACAGGTAGACTCAGAGAATGTAGTTTATAAAAGATACTTTTGAATCTGATCAACCATTCCAAATAAGGTTCTAATATCGTCTAAATTTGACAGCAATTACTTGCTTTTATTTTTAAAAAAGCAGGTTGCTATTTGGAATTTGCAGGTGACCTACAACCAAAGAAAAGTTTTTTGGAGCCAGAAATTGACGCATAATACTAACCCAGGAAAAATGACCATCACTTATTATTTCAGAAAAGAGTATCCTCAGGTTTGTTCTTGGTATGGCTTGTATTTGCCTGTTAACTCATCATAGTTTGGAACAAAGCGTGAAATGTACAAAAGAGCAAGTTCATTAAATGCATGCAAATTAAGAGGGAAGGCTACGTGCAGGCCAGTGACAGAGTGGATTTCTTGAAGTAAAAGGGACAACTGTGAAAAACCCACAGCAGAGGGAATCCAGAGCCAAGGGCAGCAGAGCACACAACCCACAGCATGGGAAGCCAGAATGGAAGAAGAGACAGAAATCTCAACATTGGTAATGAACTTGCTTCTGTACAGGCTGGCTCTCCCACCTTAGACTATAGCTGGAATCTGCCAGTCAATGTGCCCTGCCCACATACCAAGAGCTTTCTGTCAGGCCACCTGGTGCAGAGAGCCTAGGGATGTCAGAGAAAAGCACACCAGCTGCTGCTATCAATGCTTCTACCATTAGAGCATTCATTTACAAATGAGTGGACATTCCAGGATCAAGGCACACATGTCAGCTACAGAAAAACAAAACAATACAAAATTAAAAATGAGAACTGCAAAAGATTTATATCACAATTTATATGCTAATTTATATCACAGAGAATTGAGAAGATTTTATATTGTAAAACACACAAACAAAACAAAACAGGCTGTTTCTACAACAAGAATAGAACAGTTAGAGAACAAAGAAGACTTCATGGAAACTAATAATTATTTCTTAAATAAAATTACAATAGGAGGGCTGAAATAAAGGTTGAGATGTTATTTAGAAAGAGCAAAAACAAACAAATGAAACAAACATCAAAGATTTAGAAAAAATAGAGAATTATTTCTAGAGAGCCAGGATGCAACTAACCATTATTAAAGAAAGAGAAGAAAGAAAATGTAGCAAAGAAAATAGTCAAGGACATAATAGCAGAAAATATACCAGAGTTGAAAAAAAATTCTCAAACTGTTTAGAGAGAGAGAGTTTATGCACTGGCCAACAGTGTGCATTGTGTTCTGTAAATGCCATTTAGGTCTAAATGGTTGACAGTGCGGTTAGTCTTCATATTTTTACTGATTCTGTCATTTTTTCCATTAATTATTAAGAGATAGAGGTGTTGCAGTCTCCCACTATAATCATGGATTTTTCTAATTCCCCTTTCAGTTACATTTTCATCTCCTTTGGAGATCTGTTATAGGTGCATAAATATCTAGGATTGTAATATCCTTTTAAGGAATTGACCTCTTTTGTTATTTTGAAATAACCTTGTATACCTGTTGCTAATATTTGTTGTTAAATGCACTGATATTAATATAGCCACTCCAACATATTTTTATTATATCTCTATATGTTCACCATTTTCTTACTTTTAACATATCTGTGTTTTCAAATCTAAAGTGAACATCCTGTAAGCACCATACATTTAGGTCTTGTTGTTTTAATCAATCTGGCAATCTTCTGTTTTCAATTGGAGCATCTAAACCATTTACATTTTATGGGATTTTGGTGTGGTGAGTTTAAGATCACCATTTTCCTAAGCAATATTTTGTTGATCCAATTGCTCTTTGTTCTTTTTCATCATATCTTGTTTAATTATTTTTTATGATTCCATTTTATCTCTATATTGGCTTATTATCAATACCTCTAGGTGGTGCCAGCTCTAGGGTTTACTATATATATCTTTAACTCATGAAGGTTTACCTTCAAATAATATTATGCCACTTCCCATGTAATATGAAAACCTTAAAACAGTGTAGTTTCATTTGACTCCTTCTGATTTGGGGATTAAAGTTGTTAATTTACTTCACATTTTGGAGATCTACAACACACTATAGATTATAATTATCTTGTTCTTATTATTACTGTCATATTTTTTTCTTTAAACAGTCAATTATCTTTAAAGAGATGTTAAATAAGAAGAAATTTAACCACATATTTATCATTTCTGATTTTCTTTCTTCTATCTATTATAATTTTCCAGAGACTAAAGAATTTTCCCTAAGATTTCTTGTAGAGCAGATCTGCTGGCAATGAATGATTTCAGATTTTGTAAGTCTCAAAAAGTTATTTTCTCTTGCCTTTATTTCTGAAAAATATTTTTGCTGGGTATAGAATTTTAGGATAACATTTTTTCCTTTTATTACTTTAAAAATGATGCTCAATTTTCCTGTGGCTTACATTTTTTCTTACGAGACATTTTTATTTTTTAATCTGTGATTATTTTCCCCTCTGTACATAATATATCTTTTTTCTCTAGCTACTTTTATTATTTTTCCCTTTTCCACCAACTTTCAGCAATTGTATTAAGATGTGCCCTGATATGACTTTCTAATAGTTTCTTCTGCTTGGGTGCTTTTGAGCATTTTGAAACTCTGGGTTTATTGTTTTACTCAAATTTGGAAAAATAATTGGCCTTTATTTCTTTAAATATCCCCTCCCCCACTCTTTCTGGTACTCAGTTTGCACTCACAGGCTTTGTTGCCTGCTTTTGTTCCACAGCTCCCTGATCTCTTTCTGGTCTTTTATTTTTATCTTGGTGTCTCATTTTGCATACTTTTAATTCCTGTGTCTTCAGGTTCACTACTTCTTTTGCCTGCAATGCCCCCATGGTGTTCATGTCATCTAATAGATTTTTCATTTCGGATATTGTATTCGTCTATTGTATTTGTCTCTAGAAGTTTGTTTTGGGACTGTTTTACAAGTTCCACTTCTGTCCTTATCTTGCTCATGCTTGTGCAACCTTGTTGGTCATATGAAACATATGCCAATATCTGTTTTAATGTCTGTAGATGCTAAATCTATCATCTGTGTCACATTGGGATCTGTCCCTTTTGATTAATTTCCTCAGATTTATGGGTCATGTTTTTCTGATTTTTTTGCATGCCTAGTAATTTTTATTAGTTTCTGAACATTCTGAATTTTAGCTGGCTTTTGTCATTTAAAAGATATTTTTGAATGTTGTTTTGGAATGCAATTAAGCCACATTTACTTTATTCCTTTCAAGGCTTGCCTTTAAACTGTGCCTTTAGTAGAGAGAAATGTGATCCCATTACCAACTATGATTTTTGAGAACTCTACCCAATGGTCAGTTTACTAGACAGCCTTTCCACACTAGCTATAGGAACTGAAATTCTTCCCAACCCCACGTGAGCTCTGGAAATAGTTCTGTGTCTCTGCGGTGTTTCTTTCCCCACATGTGGTAGTTCCCTGATTTCCATTCCCAGGTCAGTGTTCAGTCAATGACTTGCAGATTTTTGTAGCTATCTCTGAAACTCTATTGTTTCCAGTATTTTGCCCTGCAATTCTAGCCACCTTAGCTTCCCTGAACTCTGTCTTCTCAGTTCAGTGAATTCCCCTGGGTTGTATTTCACCTCCCTCTCTGCTCTGCATTCTAGAAACACCCTTAAGAGGAGCCTGGGGCACTTGCGCCCCTCACCTCATTTGTTTCTCTTCTCTCAAGGATCACTGCCTGTGCAATTTTTCAGTATCTGAAAATCATCATTTCACATACTCTGTTTAGATTTCTTGCTGTTTAAGTCATGAGGCATCACGAGTCCTTCTGTTTCCATTAGGACTAGAAGCAGAAAATGCATTTATTTATGTTGAAGATTTATTTTTATGTGAAAGAAATTAGTCATTCAGTTCTCACCTATGGTATATTTTGTTTTCACCATTTACCATTTTCTTTCAACCTTATTTATGATGTTTTGTTATTGCTGCATTTTTTTCCAACCATGGGAATCTTTATGAGTAAAATTTATCAGTTTTATAATATGCTAATTAAAATCTTTCTATTTTAATGATAAAATTATGCATTCATGTTTCATTATTTTATGTTTGGGTTTCTTTTAACATTTACATACTAATCTATCTATAATTTATGTTGGTGTTAGAATAAAGAGGAATCCAGTATAATGACTAGACAGTTGTCTAAAAATCACTTATGAAGTTATCTTTCTCCGTTTATTTGAATTACTTTTATCATTATACTTAACTGGGTCTGTGTCTGTCTTTTTATTCTGCTATTCTCTTTGGTCTTTAATTGTTTCATTATTCTGTCAGGAAACTCATACTAGTACCACACTAGCTTCATATCATATTTTATTAACTGGTAAGGGAAAAGATCTCCTCTCATTACTCTTCACTTTCAAGATTTTTCTTTTTCTCCCATCCTCATCTTACCTCCTCTTTAAGGCTTGTTTGTTTGGGTGAACTCTAGGATGCATGTTATCCAAGGCACAGAAATGTCTCTTTGGGACTTTGATTGGAATTAGATTGGAGTTTTAGACTAATTTAGGGAGTACTGACTCTGGAAATTGAACTCCTCAATCAAAAGGCAAGCCAATTTTAAAATTCGATACATAGAATAATGCTGCTTTCCCATGAGTTTTCCACCATTTATAGAATGACCAACACTTTTTTTGTATAAATTTATTTATTTATTTATTTATTTATTGGCTGTGTTGGGTCTTTTTTGCTGTGTGCGGGCTTTCTTTTAGTTGCGGTGAGTGGGGGATACTCTTCGTTGTGGTGCACAGGCTTCTCATTGCTGTGGCTTCTCTTGTTGCGGAGCACGGACTCTAGGCACGTGGGCTTCGTAGGTGCAGCACATGGGCTCAATAGTTGTGATGCATGGGCTTTAGAGTGCAGGCTCAATAATTGTGGCACACAGGGCTTAGTTGCTCCGCACCATGTGGGATCTTCCTGGAGCAGGGATCAAACCCGTGTCCCCTGCATTGGCAGGCATTTTCTTAACCACTGCACCACCTAGGAAGCCCATGACCAATACTTTTTGAAGGGAGTGCCAGTGTCTGACCCTTGCTGTTATCAGAGCTCATTCATGATTTTACGTTTTGCCAATAGGATGAGTGAAGAATATTTTCTTCTTATTTAGTTTGCATTTCCTGTGAACACCAGTGAGTCTGAGCATCTGTTTATAGATTTATTTGCATTTGGATGTGGGTTGCCTTTTGTTCCCCATTTCCAGTTGAGCAGATTGAGTTGGTAAATTTGGTTTAGAGCAATTGCTCACAATTCACAGGACTTTTACTTACTGGGTCAGTGAGTATTTTCTTCCACAGGGCTGCCTTTGGTCAGCAGCTGGATTGTTGGCTTGGATCCAATCTTTTTTTTTTTTTTTTTTTTTTTATGGAGACACAGCAGATTTAAAAGTTGCTTGCATGGTCTCTCCCTTGAGCTCCCTCACCATCAGCCTGAGCTAAGGGGTATCCTCTAGTCTGGGTCTGCTCCCTGCTCACATATCGCATCTGTGCTCCCACTGCTGGGGTGGTGGAGGTGCCTTCAGAGGTTCATTAAGCTTCTTCCTGCAATACCAAATCATGCTTGGCATCACGAGGATTTAATCAGCTCCAAACAGTTTCTTCCAAATTGTTCCAAAACGTTATTATTGCAGGTGCCATGCTCTTTGAGGTTGTCAGTATGAGGTTACAGTCATTTCCTAGTGAAACTAGAGGAAGTTGTCTTCCTCAAAATTCATTTAAAGAGACTTGTAAAAATAGATAGCCAGTGGGAAGCTGCTGTATAACAAAGGGAGATCAACTCGATGATGGATGATGTCTTAGAGGGCCGGGTCGGGGAGGGTGGGGAGAAGTTGAGGGAAGGAGGGAATATAGGGATATGTGTATAAATACAGCTGATTGACTTTGGTGTACCTCAAACACTGGTATGAGAGTGTAAAGCAATTATATTCCAATTTAAAAAAAGATAAAAAAAAAGAGAGACTTGGAAATTTATGCTGTTATCCTTCCTAGAAATCTTAAGTCAATCCTTAATCATTGACAACCATGACTGTTTATTATAGCCTATTTTAGGCTAATGGACATTCCAATAGTTTTATTACTTGTCTGTGATTATTTCTTACTGTTAGTCAAAACCCAACCCTAAAACATGGAATAATAGTATATTATCTTTTTGTTAATGGAGAAATGTGTAAATTTATCAGTGGGAAGGAAACAAAATTAACTTAACCATCATAGACTAAGATTCTGTTATTAAATTGCCTATGACATGACTTTTTTTAAAATACTACTTGAACCCACTCTATAATCTTACTAGTTCCTGCATTAATTAGGTCAATTATGTTTTTTTTAAATAAATTTATTTACTTATTTATTGGCTGTGTTGGGTCTTCGTTGCTGCACACGGGCTTTCTCTAGTTGCGCGAGCAGGGGCTACTCTTCATTGTGGTGTGTGGGCTCCTCATTGCTGTGGCTTCTCTTGTTGCAGAACATGGGCTCTAGGTTCATGGGCATCAGTAGTTGTGGCTCACGGGCTCTAAAGCTCAGGCTCAGCAGTTGTGGCACACGGGCTTAATTTCTCCGTGGCATGTGGAATCTTCCTGGAGCAGGGATCGAACCTGTGTCCCCTGAATTGGCAGGCGATTCTTAACCACTGCACCACCTAGGAAGCCCTCAATTATGTTTTTACTTTTGAAAGTTATATCTTAACATGAACAAGGTAGCTAATTGTGGATATTTGTATTTCTCTGAATCTCCTTTAAAACTTCTCCTAAAGAGGTTTTGCAAATGCTTATTCATGATTTTAGTAATTTAATTCTTCAGCAGAAGCATAATTATTCCCTTAAAAAAGTTTACTTTATTTCCTTGCTTCTAGGAGAAACCTGGTTGTTAACCACATGGCTATAAATGTACATCTAAAAGAAAATAAGAGGTAGATTTTTAATAGATGAGCTTATAAACCTTGCAAGAAGTGGTGAAACATTCCGTTGGTGGGATTTATAGACAGGCTGAAAATATGTAAACATGATTTTCTAAAAACATAATTTAAATATTTTAGTTCTAAAAATGCATTTTTCCTACTTTTGGAGGTAAATGAGCCTTCTTCTCATTGCTACTCAAACAATATTTGGATGTTTTAAAGTGATTTTGAACCAATAGCTCTACCCTACACAATGGTTCTCAATCTCTTGAGGCTCTGGAATCACCTGAAGAACTAACTTTTGATGCTTGGGTTCCAGTCCCTAAAATTTTGTTTTAATTGATTTGGCATATGGCCCAAACATTATTTTTTTTAATGCTTTGCAGGTGAAAGCCAAGATTGAGAATGATTACCAAACTTAACAATCATCAGGACCTTATTAAAAATAAAAATACCCCATTCCCACCACTTGGAGGTTCTGATTCAGAGTATCTGAAGAAGGAACAACTAACCCACTTAATTCTGATGGCTGACAGGGTCTGGGAACCACTGGCTAGAAGAGTTCATTTTAGTAATTGTGGTAACACAATTACACAGAACAGAAACTTCTGCCTTGAAATACCCAGCTCTAACTATTCTCCCTAGCTGGCTTTGCTTATTCATGTGTTTGTAATTTAATTTCTAATATTTAGTAGGGAAATCTTACTTTAAGAAAGAATGAGGTTCAATGTAATTTTGAAGGGAGCCAAGGCATTTTCACAAGGAGAAATACAAATAATTCTATGACTAATGTGTAAAAGCTATATCTTATTAAACTTCTGTAATTTTCACTGACAAATATTTGTTAGAAGACAAATTTAATCACAAGTGGAGAAAAATCGTTTTTCAGTGTTCTAAATTGAAATCTGCCAAAAATACTGAAGTTTGATAAAACCTTGGCCCCAATACACTATCATGATGCAGAATGGAGCTGCTGTTGCCCTAACACTGGATGATTATAAATACCTCCCTGAAATACACATAAAGCTCTCAACAAAGGAACCTGCTGCTGGTCTAAATTGGGCACTAAGAAAAAGACTCCAGCTGGTAAGATGTGAGCTCCATCTAGCTTTCTCTTTACCTGCACAGCTATTGATCTCCAAGAGAATGAACTTAAAAGTTTACTTCCAGGAACAATAATAACGTGTTCTACTTTTTAGTGTTCTATTTTCATAAAGAAATAAAAAAATTGTAACTTACATGTTCTAACATAGATGCTAATAAGAAAATCAATTTTACCATTAAAATTCAGATAAAAGATATAGAATTTTCAAACTGGCGGATTCACCTCTTTCATTAGTTCTGGAACATTCTCAAATATTGCTTCAAATATTGCTTCCTTTCAATTAGAGCTGCATTGCTTCTTTTCATTCTATCCTCTATGCCTTCTAACTTGTCTTTAACTATTCATAATTTGTTGTCTCTATGATGAATCTTGGGTAGTTTTCATAGTTCTATTTTTTATTCCACTAAGCTTTCCTTCAGGGATATGTGAGCTGCTATTTAGCATATCCATCTACTATTTAAAATTTATTACCTATTTTTTCTGGATGGAAGTGGCCACAGGACTCATATGTTCTCTCACTGGCCTTTTTAATGGTAGAGGATCATGGGGCTACTGGTGTCCCCATCCCAGCAGGTCCTAGCTGAGTGGAGGGCTGGGTAAAGGGTAAAGGAGGACCTCTGACAGGTCCATGACACTTCTAGCAGCAGACAAGGCCAGTAAGAGGAAATCAAACAAAATAATATGAACAGAAAAAAGTAGAATAAATACTTGATATAGATAAAAGCCAAAAATGAAATGGGAAAGAAAATGAGGGTAGTTTTATTTCAAAACACAAAATTTATTTGCTTGAAATAATCAATACAAAGATGAAATATTTGACAAGCCATTTAAAAATGAACAGAAACACATTTCAGAAACAATAAAGGTCATTATTTCTGGGATAACGGAATTATTGATATAAATTAAAAAGAAATCTCTTTGACTGCAGCATGTGGTATGGCAATTCCCCAACCAGGGATTGAACCTGCACCCCCTGCACTGGAAGTGTGGAGTTTTAACCACTGGATCACCAGGGAAGTCCCTGGGATAACAGAATTATAAAACAAAGAGATTTTTGTATAGTTATAGGAATAAACTTCAAATCTATGCGAAATAGTTGATTTCTAGCAAAATGTGCTGTCCAAATGAACTCGAAGATAGAACAAATGACTTAATAACCATAAGGATGATATGATTTATGTAAATACAAAACAGTCAATTCGGTTAAAGTTCACCGTGTAATGAAGAAGGAAATAAAGGTTGGACAGAGGTGCCTTGTGGGGAGTGAGAACCTGGGGATGGGGGGTGATTAAGTGGAACTTGATCAGCAGGAACTGTGTTGTCTTTAAGAGAAAACTGATGTTGGCAGATCTTGCTTTGGGAGGGCTGGGGCTATCGGTGTCTGTGTCATTGTTCCTTGTATTTTCCGCTACCTCCAAGTCCATGTGGGATTTTTTAATAATGCCATGTGAGTTCTACAGAAATGCGAGAATCATTTGGTCAAATTCAGCATCCTTTCATGGCAAACACTTATCAACTGGGTGATAGAAAGAGACATTTTAAAGAAGCATGTGGACAGCTTTGTCTTAATAGGCAAATATTATAAATATTCCCCCCAAAATAAGAGACAATGTGTCTAATATCACCACTTTGATTTTGGCTTTTATTTATTTCCCAAAAAAGCTCAACACCACTCTTGGTTTGGAAGAATCTTACCACAACTTTCCTTAAGATGATTTTACTGAAACTGGTCAGAACCTACACAGATCAAGAACAGTGACCTTTAAAACCCCTCTTGAGATGCAGGAAATAGCCCTCTGGGATGATTTCCTGGGAATTTATTAATAATTCATATTAGTGTTTTTTTTTTCCTCAAAAGTGTAGCTCCCCCTGTGGGCCCCCTGGCTGTCCAGTACACCCAGAGTTACTGGGTCTAACTTGACTGCACTCTTGGAAATTGGAGCCCTGAAGGGAAAGAATCAATAAGGAGTAGGCTTATTGATGTCATACTGATGTTTTTCTAGGCATTTTTATGTGATTTGCTGTAAAACATCATAGCCTTTTAAGGTGAGTGGGGATTACTGATGTAGGCTACTGTAGGCTTCACAGGTGGGAATGGAGAGCTGGAATGAGAATGAGGATGTTGGCCAGCCACGCCTGGTCCTTGGGACCTCAATATACTCTCTGCTGAGGATTACCTGGAACAGAGGTCTGAGTAAGAGAAGGGAGATGCCTGGTGCTGGTCTCCCCTTGGCCCAGAGCCTCCCTACCTGTGCTCCTCAGGGCTCATTTGGGCCAGTGGTTTTTCTGGGTTCAATGTTACTGCTACTTTTCTGGCTTTATCAAGACAGTGCTGTCCTTTCCCTCCTCCTGCTTATATTTCTTGATATTTATGGACTCCCCTGTCACACAGTTTGTTAACAGAGTGAGTTGATGGTAAAGAAGAATGGTTGTAACAAGTATGAGTTATGAATAATAACTATAATTCAAAGACAAAAATACAACTAAGAACAATGAGAGTTTCCACAATTGCAATTATGATTAAAATAGCTTTCAATTGATGGATTAGTTGTCATTGTTGTGACTACTGTGATTAAGAGTTAGGGAATAACCTTATGTTAACAAAGTGATGAGTGAAGGCAGTCAGTGAATACTTGAGGGGTGCCTATCTAGAGAGCTGCTAAAGGATATGCTTTTCTGAAGGAGGATTTCATAACAACACCTCCACCAAAAAGCAACAGTAGCAGCAGGCAGTGCAACTATGATTAATACAGCTATACAGTGTGTTAAGTCAGGCAGTGTGTGCAGGGTTTTACTTTTAATGCTCACAAAAATGTATAAAAATTTTCTTTTATTGTTCCCATTCTACAGATGAAGCTATTGAGGCACAGAGAGGTAAGATAATTTGTCCAAGATCACACAGACAATAAGTAGCAGATCTTGGATTTGCTACTCCTCGAGTGTCCTGAAACAAGCACTATTTCAACAGATGTGATGATGGGGACTCAGAGCACCTTCGAGAAGACATTCATCAAAGTCTTCACTTGGAAGAGGGGAGTATCTGGTCTGCCAAAGAAACAGATCTCTGATTTCATACAATACGTTACTACCTGTAGTGGGGACTTTGTAAAACCTACAGTCTGGGTGTCAGAGATGCAGAGATTTTAAAGTGAGGTATCATTTGAAAGGGTATTTCTTTGATGTATAGCCAGTGTTATTTCTGCTTTACCATGAACTTTGCAGAGGCCAGCTAATCCTGAACGTGACATCTTCTGGAACTAAATAGTATACATGTGAGGAGGAGCTACGTCTTGTGCAGTTAGCAATGACACTTTGTGATTAGTTAGGATATAAAAGTGAAAATTCTGGGTCTGTTATATGTTAGAATAAAAATGGTTCTTCCTAGCTACAGGTTCAAAAATAGCTCTTCAGGTGCTAGTTAATGCTGAGGAAGAATCCTGTAGAATTCCAAGTTGCAAAGACAAATATAATTGAGAGTATTTTTGAGACAATGTCTGCTTGTCCCTCTGCAATCAAGATGTGTTGAAAAATTCTATGACATGTGTTGGGGTTCCTTACTCACTTTCCCTCCTCTCAGATTCTAACAAGTTGAAAAATATGTGCAAATGTCAGGGATTAAAATATCTCCTTCACTGCTGATGAAGCTCAGTTGGAGAACTCATCCTGGATCCAATAAAAAAAATGAGTTTCTATTTTCCATCTGCATTTGACTTACAGGGCAGAGATGTCCTGCCACGTGAACCAGCCATACTCAGCAATCGCAGAAAGGGCTGATGACCCAGTGACCTCACATCACTGCCCCCCACACCCAGGAGAAGTAAAGATCCATGGAGAGAATGGCAAGTCCTGGCTCACTTCTACTTGTGGGTGAGTATAAAGCCCTATCTTGTGTGATAAGGCAGGAACACAGGGAGATGGAGAAAAAGCTTTCCTCTAGAATATGAAAAGCTTGCTTCAAACAGATTAACCAGTGGTTCAAAGTATTAAACATTATCATTCCACCTATTTATTTTGGTGGCCTCTGATATGTGTGCCCTCTTGCTACTCATCGTGGGTGATACACAGAAGTAGAAAAGATGACCGTGCTTTAGGGAACTTCATCTCTAGAAAAGATGGGAAAGGTCAGTGCACACGTACATTTGGTTCAACACTTAAATAACAATACAGTAAGCCAGATCACAACACACCCAGTTGCTCTCAAAAAGCATACAGATTCCATTGCACCCGAATAGATGGGAAGCTGATGAATTCTGAGTAGAGTGTATATTGCTGACTGAAGTAGTTAGGATATCTTCATGGGGCAAGTGCTTCCACAGAGAAATCCGTTCTCAAAGGGCAGGCAAGGCTGTACTGAGGGGAAATAAGAGTCGTCAAAGAGGAGGGGCGTGAGGGGGTGCGTGTTCGTGTTTGTGTGTATACAAGGCAATGACTGGCCCATGCAAGTGAGAAAGTGAATAATGAGAGAAAGATGAGGCGCACGTTGGAAAATGCAAAACTGATGGGTCTTTATGGATATTTGGTGAGAAAAAGACATTTTAAAACTGTGGGCAATGTCTTAGGGAGATCTGGTAAGCTAGAGCCTCATGCATTGGGAGAGAGAGCCAACCGACGCAAGGACACCAATGGAAAGGGTTGAGGGAAACAGCTCAAGGGATCCAATTCTAAACTAAATAGGAGAAGGAACGGAATTAAAGGGGCAGAGGTAGAAGTGTCACACAGGCGGCTTCTACAAGATTCTATTTCCTTCAGAATCTCATGCAAATCAAATGACTAACACACAGTATTCAGAGACAAAAAAGTGCCTGAGGGACTTACGGAGAAAGGTAACTGTGGGTCAAGTGAGGAACAGCCTTTCTGCCCCAGAGAGGATGTTGCCTTGGAGCCTGCAATTTCATGAGCACATTCATGCTGTCTGTGTGGGTTGGAATTTTGTCTGTGTTCTGATGACTGAATCAGTTTGGGACAAGTTAACCTAACTTGCAGTTCAATTGTCCACATAGTCTTCCAGGAAGGATACGGCATAAAACTGCACTTCACGCATAGTGGGAATTTTGCATGTTTGTGAAACAACAAATGCACACAATGGAAGGGAATGATTTTGACATCAGGGAATTCTGCGGTCAAGTTGTGGCTTTAACACTTCCTAGCTAGGTCACTATACATAGACAAATACAATTTCTGTGAGTTTGTGAAATGGTGAAAATAATACTTCTCTCATTGGGTTGTTTTGTAAAATACATAATGTGACACAAAGTGCCACTTGATAAAGTGTCACTTCATTGTTATTCAGATAACAAAGATTGACTTCTGAATATGTTTTCTGCATATTCCATGTTTTTGCTACTTGTGGTCACCATGGCTTTGAGCATCTCATCTATAAAACCCCAGCATCTCTGGTTATTTCAGTTCATTTTATAATCATATTTTAGTAATTTCTTATAATATCCCAGATATAGTGCTATGTATTCAGTACATGAAGCAGAGGAAAACATGGCTTCTGCTTTCTAGGAGGTTGAAATCCAGTAGTGGAGACAGACATGGAAATAGGAAGTTGAGTTGTGAGGGCCATGCTGTAGAGATGTATGGACCAAATTGTGCAGCAGCCCAGATGTGAGGTGTTTAATCAGAGGTGAGGAGGAGCAGTAGAATGATGGGTGCAGTTTTCCTTAGAGAGAGCGGGCAGATGCTTGAGAGAAGAGGAAGTATGACTATACTTTTTTCAGATAAATAAAAAGGGTGGGGTGGCATATACTGACCACCATCACTTTTATAGTCTATGCTAGATGCCCTTGAAAAATAACCTTCATAATACAAGTAAAAGCAAAAGTTATTAGCATTGAGCACTGGGTCAGGCTCTATTCAGATGCTTTATGCATATTCTTATTTAATTTTCATTTAAAGATAAGGAAAATTATTCCAAGAGGTAAAGTGAGTTATTGCATGTTATAAAAAGGTAAATGATCAAATAAGTATTTTAGTTCATGCTTTATGAGTTTAAGTCTAGAGTTCTTTCCATAGTATTAGATCATATTTATTTTGGTGTTCAAATGAGAAAAGTTCTATAAGAGGACCTGAAAAGCTATAATGTATCTTATTTTTTTGTTTGTGATACATGGATTTATGTTAATGTACTTAAAAAATTTAAAGAATGTATATGCATTTCTGTGTTATGTGAGGGTCAGTCAGGTGCAGCCATGAGAGAAAAAGCTCAGAAAAACACTTATTATTCTCACAGATCCTAGAGATAGGAATTCTGCACGACACGACACAGAGGGCCACATGGGGAAGTACCAGCATCAGTCAGGAAGCAGAAAGGGCAGGATTTAGGGAGAGCCCAGGCCATGGTCTTTATGGAATTTTCATGGGAAAGGCAAGACAAGGAAAGGAGAAAAGTTTAGGGCTGGCTGGTGAGAATAACTTTGGTGGGATCTAAGCTATAGGTGTGGTCCTTATATGCAGGGTACCTGAACCTGGGATAATTAAGGCAGAAGAATATTGCCTCCTGGGATGCACAGGTCAGATGGAGGAAGTCTGACTCTGGATTTGTTGGTTTGCACATCAAAGGCACGCTCCAGGCTGGACTCTTTGCTCTAAGTATTCACTAGCCCAGGGAGAGGCAGTCTCTCCTCAGCCAAAAGGATTTTCTTAAGATACTAATACATATATCACAATATACAGAAAATAAAAATATAAACAAAAATATAAACATACTCCAAAACTCCCTCATTGTAAGTGTACACTCAAAGGTTTCGTTGCTTTGAGTTGTATTATTGTCATCACAATCCAGTTTTAGCCATTTCCACCACCCTAAAAATTTCCCCACGCCCCTTTCACTTAATCTCTGCTCCCATCCCCAGTCCTGAGCAAACACTAACCTGTTTCTGTGTCTACATATTTACCTTTTACAAATATTTCATATAAATGGAACTAGGCAAAATGGACACTTTTGCATAGTGATTTTTTTCACTGAGGTTTGCTGAGCTTCCTGTGTGTGTAGATTAAGGCATTCACCAAAACTGTGAAGTGGTCAGTCCTTATTTCTTCAAATACTTTTCCTTTCTTTTTCTCTCTCCTCTCCCTCTGGGACTCCTACTACACTTAAGTTTGTATACCTGATGTCTCCTATTGGTCACTGAAACATTATTCATTTTCTTCAATCTTTTTTTCTCTATGATCTTTATATTGAATCATTTCTACTAATCTTACTCTGAGTTTACTCATTATTTCTTCTACCACCTGACATATTCTGTTGAGCTTTCCTAGTAAATTTTTCATTTCAGGTTATTTTAATTTTCAACTTCAGAATTTTCATTTGGTTCTTTCTTGTAATTTGTATATCTTTATGAGCATCTCTCTTTATTAATTCAAGTTGGCATACTTTAATTCTTTAAAGTTAACTTCCTTAAGTTCTGTGCATATAGTTATAATAGCTATTTTGAAGTCTTTGATTACTAAATCCAACAATTGTGTCCCTTCAGAGATACATTCTGTGACTGCCCCCAACCCCATTACCTTGGTTAAAGATCTCAATTCCTTTCCTGTCTTGTAATTCTTTTTTGTTGAAAAGCAGATGTTTTAGATAACATTTTGTAGCAAATCTGGATTCTGATATATTTTTCCCTAAAGGTTGTTGTTTATGTTGTTTGTATATTTGTTTAGTAACTTGGCAAGATCAAAATAATCTACATTTCTTGTGGAGTGCAGCCACTATGAGTATGGATATACTTATTGAAGTATAGTTGATTTACACTGTTGTGTTAGTTTCAGGTGTACAGCACAGCAGTTCAGTTTTATATATATATATGTATATATTATTTTTTTCTGTATCAGATTCTTTTCCTTTATAGGTTATAACAAAATATTGAGTATAGTTCCCTGTGCTTTACAGTAGGCCCTCGTTGGTTATCTATTTTACCAGGGTGAGTCAAAAATCATCCTCACTGTATCTGTAGTATTTATTTTAATTAACTTTTAGAAAAGACAAATACATCATTTTTCAGCATAATCTCCTTGCTTTCCAATACACTTTGTCCATCTGTCAACAAGCTTTCATATTCCCTCATTAAAAAATGTTTTAGGTTGAGCTGCGAGCCATGAATGCACCACTGTCTTCACTTCTTCATCAGAAGTGAATCTTTATCCTCATAGAGCTGCTTTCAGGGGACCAAACAGGTGAAAGTTCAATGGAGCAAGTTCAGGACTATAGGGAGGATGCTTTAACACCTCAAAAGAAAGTTTTTGCAGAGCATCAATAGTGTGGGCAGAAGTTTACAGACATGTATTGTGATGCAAGATCACAATGCCCTTGGATAGCAGTCCTCTGCATTTAATCCAAAGTTTAGGCTTCAGCTCCTGAATAACCATCTCACTGTAACAAGCACAGTTGATTGTTGAAACTTTTTCCTGATAATGTCCCAATATTGGCCCTTGAGAATCCCAGAAAACTGTAAGCATCAATTTTCCAGCTGATGGTTGACTTCTGAACTTTTTCTTCGTCAGTGATTGAGGATGTTTCCATTCCATACTCAGCCGTTTACTCTCAGTCTCCTAGTGATGATTCCATGTCTTGTCACCAGTAATGATTCTCAAGAAACTTTCACCTTCCTTAGAGTATTGGTCCAAATTTTGTTTGCAGATATCCAAACACTTCTGTTTATGCTCATCCGTGAGAGTTGTTTCAGTATGCATCTCACACAAACTTTTCAAAACATGTCTATCATGGATGACTTCATTTTGAGGTGTTAAAGCATCCTCCCTAAAGTCCTGATCTTGCTCCATCAGACTTTCACCTGTTTGGTCCCCTGAAAGCTAAAGATTCACTTCTGATGAAGAGGTGAAGACAGCAGTGCATTTGTGACTCACAGCTCAGCCTAAAATATTTTTTTTAATGAGGGAATATGAAAGCTTGTTTACAGATGGACAAAGTGTATTGAAAAGCAAGGAGATTATGCTGAAAAGTGATGTATTTGTTTTTTCTAAAAGTTAATTAAAATAAATTCTACAGCCAGAGTGTGGATAATTTTTGACTTACCCTCATATATATAGCGGTGTGTATATGTTAATCCCATTCTCTTAATTTATCCTGCCCCCCCGTCCCTTTGGTAACTATAAGTTTATTTTCTATGTCTGTGGATATATTTCTGTTTTGTAAAAAGTTCATTTGTATCATTTTTTCCAGAATCCACATCTATGTGTTATCTTATGATATTTGTCTTTCTCTTTTTGACTTACTTCACTTCATATGATAATCTCTAGGTCCATCCATGTTGCTGCAAATGGCATTTTTTCATTCTTTTTTATGGCTGAGTAATATTCCATTGTATATATATGTACCACATCTTCTTTATCTAATCATCTGTTGATGGGTATTTAAGTTGTTTCCATGTCTCAGCTATTGTAAGTAGTGCTGCAATGAACATTGCGGTGCATGTATATTTTCAAAATATGGTTTTCTTTGGATATATGCCCAGGAGTAGGGTTGCAGGTAACTATTTTTTAGTTTTTTAAGGAACCTCCATACTGTTCTTCATAGTGGCTATACCGATTACATTCCCACCAACAGTGTAGGCCATTTTCAAGTCTGTTAGGGTTTTCTTTTCCTTAAGAATTGCTATGCACCTGTGTGTAGCCCCAGGGTCAGCTAGAAGTGTGTGAATACCTTGAGCCCTCTGGTTTTCAATTCATAAACATGAAGCCTGAATCAGGAATATATGTTTCCCAATGGTGACTCAGGATCATAGAGACAATAGTTGGTTCTTCTTCACTCATCCACCTCTGAAAAGTTACTTTCACTCCAAGGACATTGCCTATGGACATTACCCACTGCTCCAAACCAAGGGATCTTCCTCTGCCATGATCCTGCCCTAGCAGCACCTCTATGGTCTAAATTTTAGGGATTCAATCATCACCTGGTCAAAATGTTGCTAATTACCACCATTCTTACTCAAAACCAAGCACTTTATCAGTTTCCAAAGCACCAAAATGGTGGTTTCTGAAGGTTGTGGTTTTGTTTTGTTTTGTTTTGTTTTCATTTGTTTTTTGGGGAGAGAGTTTGCTGATCATTTCACTGGATTATAGCCACTCTTCACTACTTTTCCAATTGGTCTGTAAGTCTAAAATTATCTTACAGTAAAGTTTAATTAATTATGACCTTCTTTCATGCTCTTTTCGGTGATGAAATCCTGAAACTGAGAGCAAGCTGTTTTAATAACTCTGTGTAAAATTATGCTCTGCAGCGGTGAATCATGTTACATACATTAATATGGTAATAATAATACTCATGTTTTATTCTAGTAAAGTTCTTATTTTGGAGGGTATAAGAGAAGGGTAGGTATGAAAAAGGCTGCCACATTCTGAAGATAAATGTCTAATTTCAGGGACAGAGAATTCAACAATATGAGATGAGAAAATTCTAAAGTATATAAAAAATTAGTGAAACTGCACAGAATCCCTTCCTGTCTCCTAGGAGATGAAACCGTATCTAGCCTGTAATAAGATGGAAATGAGGAGAGCTGCTGAATAATGAAGGAACACTAAAACGAGGCAGATTCTGATGATGCAAAAGAGGCCCACGGAGGTAGTGGAGAAATAAGGTGTGGCTCTGAGCACAGGGGTTTGGCAGAATGTATCTGACAACCCTATGCAGCTTTTTAAGTATCAAGATTCAAGTATCTAACTGCCTGTGTTTAAATCCCAGCCTTGCCTTTTAGTGGCTATGTGATTATGATACCATTACTTGAACTCTCAGCCTACGTGTTTCCATCTTGAAAATGGGGATAAAATAGTACATTATCATAGGGAATGATTTAATACATGTAATTCCCTAGAGTCTGGAACACAATAAATGTTCAGTAATGTTGGCCACGATTATTGTGTGCCCAGTCCTGTTCTACATGGTACCCCAAAGAGCCTAGATCCTCAATCAGAGCTTGCATGCAAATCATCAAGAGAGCCTACAGAACACCTATGATATAACCTAAGGTAGTGGTGTATGATGTGTCTTAGTTTCCCAAAGCTTCTGTAACAAAGTACAACAAGCTTGGTGGCTTAAAATAATTCTGGAGGCTAGAAGTCTAAAATCTAGGTGTTGGCAGGGCCATGCTCCCTCTGAAACCTCTAACGGAATAATTCCTTGCATCTTCCTAGCTTCTGCTAGTTTGCTGGAAATCTTTGGTTCTCCTTGGCTTGACACTCCATGACTCCAATCTCTACTTTATTCTCCAGTACATCTCTGTCTTCCCATGGTCATCTTGTTATAAGAATTCTAGTTATATTGGATTTGGGGACCACTCTACTCCAGTACAACCACATCTTACCTAATTACATATGCAACAATCTTATTTTCAAATAAAATCACTTGCTGAAGAACTGGGGATTTAAGACTTCAACATATCTTTCTTTCTTTCTTTTTGGTAGGGAGTAACACAATTCAGTTCAAAATATGCTGTTGAAGGGACTAACAACCTTTAACAACAGATGCAGAACGAAAATCTCTTATCTGAATAGAACAGAGCCTCCAGAGAATTCAGCTGCCGTAAGCACCCCATCAAGGGAGTCTCTAGACAGGAAGGTGACTGACCTTTAACACTGTGACATTCCAAGACAATTGCAGAAGTGAGCTCCAGCAGAACCTTCCATACTTCCCACAGAGCCCCTAAACCCTCTTCCAACATCTTTAATCACTTGTGTGCTTCCACACTTGTGTGAAAAAGCTTTGTTGTTTCTCCTGTTAATCTGTCTGTTCTTAGATGCATATATCAATTATGTTTTGCTGCACAACAAAGCAACCCATAGCTCACCTGGCTTAAAGCAATACTCTGTTATTATTGCATAGATGGTTCTGAACAGCAGGGCAGAGCCTCTACTTTCCACTTGACTCCCTGGGATTAGTTGTGGGTCTGGTAAATTGGGAAGATGGATAGTTCTGCTGAAATTGGCTGTGCTTTCTCATGTGTTTGCAGGTCAGCTGTCTCTTTTCTCATATTTCAGTATGCTATCCCAGGCTTGTTCTAATGGGTTCTAAGAAAGGGACCCTAAGTGTGTAAGGCCTACTGAATTATATGCTCAGAACTGGCATTCCATCACTTACTTCACATTTTATGGGCCAAAACAAGCCCAAAGCCTGTCCAGATTTAAGGATGTGGGAAACAGACTCCACTTCCTGATGGCAAAATTACAAATTCTCATTGCAAAGGACAGGCATACAGGAAAGGAATTGGAGCTGTCTTTGTAATCATTTTATACCAATATTTATAGCCTGAAGTGTGCATCAGGGGTTAGGAAGTGTTTCCTTAAAGGTCCACATAGTAAATATTTTACACCACATACATTTTCTATTGTTGTTGCTTCTACTTCTTTGCTTCGTTCGTCAAATATTTTAATAACAGATTTTTTTTTATCAGATGTCTTTTGTAAATATTGTCTCCAAGTTGGTAGATTATCTTCTCATTCTATTGACACTGTCTTTCACAGAGCAGAAGTTTTAATTTTCCTGAAGTCCAGTTTATCAGTTATTTCTTTCATGGATCATGTGTTTGATGTTTACCTAAAAAGTTGTCACCATATCCAAGGTCATCTAGGTTTTCTTTGAGGTATCTCCCAGGAATTTTGTAGTTTTACATTTTACATTTAGCTTTATGATCCACTTTGAATTAATTTTTGTGAAGGGTATGAGATTTGTGTCTAGATTAATTTTTTTTTGCTTGTAGATATCCAATTGAAAAGATTGAACATTTATTGAAAAGATTGCCTTTGCTCCATTGCATTATTTTTACCCCATTGACAAAGATCAGTTACTCTATTTATGTGTATTTATGCACTTTCTTTTATGTTCCATTGATTTTTTTTTTTTTAGTCTTTAGACAATGCCATATTGTTTTAACTACTGTAGCTTTATAGTAAGACTTGAAGTCAAGTCTTGATGTCAATAACATTCTGTTTTGATGACTATATGGCAGTCTTCCAACTTTGTTCTCGTTAAATCTTATGTTGGCTATTCTGGATCTTTTGCATCTCCATATAAATTTCAGAATCAATTTGTTGACATCCATCTTTATCAGATACATAATCTGCAAATATTTTCTCCCATTCACTAGTTGCTTTCTTATTTTGCTGATGGTTTCCTTTGCTGTGCAAAAGCTTTTTAGTTTGATGTCATGCCATTTGTTTCCTTTTGCTTTTGTTGCAAAATACTTTTGGTGTCAAATACAAGGAATCATTGCCAAGATATCAAGGAGTTTACCACCTGTTTTCTTCTAGGAGTTTTATGATTATAGGTTAGATCTTACATTCAAGTCTTTAATCCATTTTGAGTTGACTTTTATGCATGGTGTAAGATAGTGGTCCAATTTCATTCTTTTCGATGTGGCTGTCCAGTTTTTACAACACCATTTATTGAAGAGATTGTTCTTTCCCCATTGTATATTCTTGATTTCTTTGTCATAAATTAATTCACCATATATGCATGACTTTACCTCTGGGCTCTCTGTTCTGTTCCATTGGTCTTTGTGTCTGTTTTTATGACAATAGCATTCTGTTTTGATTACTATAGCTTTGTGTAATAGTTTGAAATTAAGGAGCATGATACCCCCATCTTAGTTTTTTCTTGTTTAGTGTTGATTTGGTATTTTAGATTCTTTTGTAGTACCATACAAATTTTAGGATTAGTTATTCTTTTTCTGTGAAAAACATCATTGGAATTTTGATAGGGTTTGCATAAATTTGTAGATTGCTTTGGGTAGTATGGGCATTTTAGTAATATTAGTTCTTCCAATGAATGAGCACAGAACATTTTTCCATTTATTTGTGTTTCTTCAATTTCTTTTATCAATGTCATATTTTTTCATTGTACACATTTCTCCTTTTTAATTAAATTTATTCATAGGCATTTTATTCTTTTTGATGGGATTATAAATTAGATTGTTAAAAATTTATCTTTCTGACCATTCTGACTGTTTATTATAGTGTATAAAAATGCAACAGGATCCCTCTCCACAGATGCATTGGGAATGCACGGAAGGACACAGTCATTCCCACAGAGAACCAGCTGAACACCAGCAGACGGCCTCGGACACCGGAAAGGGCTGCGGAGAACCTGACATAGCCGACTGAATATTCGTCTAATCCAATACTTGGACATTAGTCTGAGGCTTGGACAGTCTTCTATAAACACCTCTATCACCAGGACAAGCAACCCCAAAAGCTTGGACAACCATGAGGAAACAAAGAAACCCCATGCAGGCAAAGGAGCAGGAAAAAAACCCACAAGACCAAATAAATGAGGAGGAAATAGGAAAAATGCCTGAAAAAGAATTTAGAGTAATGATAGTAAAAATGATACAAAATCTCGATAACAAATTAGAGAAAGTACAAGAAACAGTTCATAAGAACTCAGAAAAACAAACAGCAATGGATAACAAAATAACTGAAATTAAAAATACTCTAGATGCTCTAACCAGTAGAATGACGGAGGCAGAAGAACGAATAAGTGAGTTGGAAGATAGAATGGAAGAAATAAATGCCACAGAGCAGGAAAAAGATAAAAAAATAAAAAGACTAGAAGACAGCCTCAGAGACCTCAGTGATAACCTTAAACGTACCAACATTCGAATTATAGGCATCCCAGAAGAAGAAGAAAACAAGAAAGGGTCTGTGAAAATATTTGAAGAGGTTCTAGTGGAAAACTTCCCCAACATGGGAAAGGAAATAATTCACCAAGTCCAAGAAGCACAGAGAGTCCCATACAGAATAAACCCAAGGAGAAATACACCAAGACACATATTAATCAAACTAACGACAATTCAACACAAAGAAAAAATATTAAAAGCAGCAAGAGAAAAGCAACAAACAACATATAAGGGAAAACCCATCAGGATAACAGCTGACCTTTCTACAGAAACTCTGCAGGCCAGAAGGGAATGGCAGGATATACTGAAAGTCCTGAAAGAGAGAAACCTACAGCCAAGAATACTTTACCCAGCAAGAATCTCATTCAGATTTGAGGGAGAAATCAAAAGCTTTCCAGACAAGCAAAAGTTAAGAGAATTCAGCACCACCAAACCAGCCTTACAACAAGTGCTAAAGGAACTTCTCTAAGTAGGAAACACAAGAAAAGGAAAACACCTACAAATACAAACCCAAAACAATTAAGAAAATGGTAATTGGAACACACATGTCAATAATCACTTTAAATGTAAATGGATTAAATGCTCCAACCAAAAGACACAGACTAGCTGAATGGATACAAAAACAAGACCCTTCTATATGCTGCCTACAAGAAACCCACTTCAGACCAAGGGATACATATAGACTGAAAGTGAAGGGATGGAAAAAGATATTCCATGCAAATGGAAGTCAAAAGAAAGCTGGAGTAGCAATACTCATATCAGACAAATTAGACTTGAAAGTAAAGACTATTAAAAGAGACAAGGAAGGGCACTACATAATGATCAAGGGATCCATCCAAGAAGAACATATCACAATGGTAAATATCTATGCCCCCAATATAGGAGCACCTCAATACATAAGGCAAATGCTAACAGCTATAAAAGGGGACATCGACAGTAACACAATTATAGTGGGAGACTTGAACACCCCACTTACATCAATGGACAGATCATCCAAACAGAAAATCAATAAAGACACACAAGCTTTAAATGACACATTAGACCATCTCGACTTCATTGATATTTATAGGACATTCCATCCAAAAACGACAGACTACACTTTCTTCTCAAGTGCACACGGAACATTTTCCAGGATAGATCACATCTTGGGTCACAAATCAAACCTCAGCAAATTCAAGAAAATTGAAATCATATCAAGCATCTTCTCAGACCACAACGGCATGAGACTAGATATCAATTACAGGAAAAAAACTGCAAAAAATACAAACACATGGAGGCTAAACAATTCACTATTAAACAACCAAGGAATCACTACAGAAATCAAAGAGGAAATCAAAAAGTATCTAGAAACAAATGACAACGAAAACACAACAACCCAAAACCTATGGGACGCAGCAAAAGCAGTTCTAAGAGGGAAGTTTATAGCAATACAGTCCTACCTTAAGAAACAAGAAAATGATCAAATAAACAACCTAACCTTACACCTCAAACAACTAGAGAAAGAAGAACAAAGAAACCCCAAAGTGAGCAGAAGGAAAGAAATCGTAAAGATCAGAGCAGAAATAAATGAAAAAGAAAGGAAAGAAACCATAAGAAAAATAAATAAAACTAAAAGCTGGTTCTTTGAGAAGATTAACAAAATTGATAAACCATTAGCCAGACTCATCAAGAAAAAAAGGGAGAAGATGCAAATCAACAGAATTAGAAATGAAAAAGGAGAAGTCACAACGGACACCTCAGAAATACAAAACATCATGAGAGACTACTACAAGCAACTATATGCCAATCAATTGGATAACCTGGAAGAAATGGATACATTCTTAGAAAAATACAATCTTCCAAGACTGAACCAGGAAGAAATAGAAACCATGAACAGACCAATCACAAGTATAGAAATTGAGGCAGTGATTAAAAATCTCCCAACACACAAAAGCCCAGGACCAGATGGATTCACAGGCGAATTCTATCAAACATTTAGAGAAGAGTTAACACCTATCCTTCTCAAACTCTTCCAAAATATTGCAGAAGGCGGAACACTCCCAAACTCATTCTATGAGGCTACCATCACCCTGATACCAAAACCAGGTAAAGATGTCACAAAAAAAGAAAACTACAGACCAATATCACTGATGAATATAGATGCAAAAATCCTCAACAAAATACTAGCTAACAGACTGCAACAGCACATTAAAAAAATCATACACCACGATCAAGTGGGGTTTATCCCTGGGATGCAAGGATTCTTCAATATACGCAAATCAATCAACGTGATACATCATATCAACAAATTGAAGGATAAAAACCATATGATCATTTCAATAGATGCAGAAAAAGCTTTTGACAAAGTTCAACATCCATTTATGATAAAAGCTCTCCAGAAAATGGGCATAGAAGGAAATTACCTCAACATCATAAAAGCCATATATGACAAACCAAAAGCCAACATTGTTCTCAATGGAGAAAAACTGGAAGAATTCCCTCTAAGAACAGGAACAAGACAAGGGTGTCCACTCTCACCACTGTTATTCAACATAGTTTTGGAAGTGTTAGCCACAGCAATCAGAGAAGAAAAAGAAATTAAAGGAATCCAAATTGGAAAAGAAGAAGTAAAATTATCACTCTTTGCAGATGACATGATACTATATATAGAAAACCCTAAAGACTCTACCAGAAAACTGCTAGCACTCATTGATGAGTTTAGTAAAGTAGCAGGATACAAAATTAATGCACAGAAATCTCTTGCATTCCTATACACTAACAACGGAGGAGCAGAAAGAGAAATTAAGGAAACTCTCCCATTCACCATTGCAACAGAAAAGAATAAAATACCTAGGAATAAACCTGCCTAAGGAGGCAAAAGATCTGTATGCAGAAAACTTTAAGACATTGATGAAAGAAATCAAAGATGACATAAACAGATGGAGGGATATACCATGTTCCTGGATTGGAAGAATCAACATCGTGAAAATGACTGTACTACCCAAAGCAATTTACAGATTTAATGCAATCCCGATCAGATTACCAATGGCATTTTTCACAGAACTAGAGCAAGAAATCTTACGATTTGTATGGAAACGCAAAAGACCCCGAATAGCCAAAGCAATCTTGAGAAGGAAAAATGGAGTTGGTGGAATCAGGCTTCCTGACTTCAAACTATACTACAAGGCCATAGTGATCAAGACAGTATGGTACTGGCACAAAAATAGAAAGGAAGATCAATGGAACAGAATAGAGAACTCAGAAGTAAGCCCAAACACATATGGGCACCTTATCTTTGACAAAGGAGGCACGAGTATACAATGGAAAAAAGACAGCCTCTTCAATAAGTGGTGCTGGGAAAATTGGACAGCTACATGTAAAAGAATGAAATTAGAACACTTCCTAACACCATACACAAAAATAAACTCAAAATGGATTAAGGACCTACATGTAAGGCCAGACACTATCAAACTCCTAGAGGAAAACATAGGCAGAACACTCTATGACATCCATCAAAGCAAGATCCTTTTGGACCCACCTCCTAGAATCATGGAAATCAAATCAAGAATAAACAAATGGGACCTCATGAAACTTAAAAGCTTTTGCACAGTGAAAGAAACCATAAACAAGACTAAAAGGCAACCCTCAGAATGGGAAAAAATAATTGCCTATGAAACAACGGACAAAGGATTAACCTCCAAAATATACAAGCAGCTCATGCAGCTTCATACCAAAAAAGCAAATAACCCAATCCACAAATGGGCAGAAGACCTAAATAGACATTTCTCCAAAGAAGACATACAGATGGCCAACAAACACATGAAAAGATGCTCAACATCACTCATCATCAGAGAAATGCAAGTCAAAGCCACAATGAGGTATCACCTCACACCAGTCAGAATGGCCATCATCACAAAGTCTGGAAACCACAAATGTTGGAGAGGGTGTGGAGAAAAGGGAAGTCTCCTGCACTGTTGGTGGGACTGTAAGTTGGTACAGCCACTATGGAAAACAATTTGGAGGTTCCTTCAAAAACTACAAATAGAACTACCATATGATCCAGTAATCCCACTCCTGGGCATATACCCAAAGAAAACCATAATCCCAAAAGAAACTTGTACCATAATGTTTATTGCAGCACTATTTACAATAGCCAGGACATGGAAGCAACCTAAATGCCCATCAACAAATGAATGGATACAGAAGATGTGGCATATATATACAATGGAATATTACTCAGCTATAAAAAGGGATGAGATGGAGCTATATGTAATGAGGTGGATAGAACTACAATCTGTCATACAGAGTGAAGTAAGTCAGAAAGAGAAAGACAAATATTGTATGCTAACTCACATATACGGAATCTAAAAATGGTACTGATGAACTCAGTGACAAGAACAGGGAAGCAGATACAGAGAATGGACTGGAGAACTCGAGGTATGGGAGGGGGCGGGGGGTGAAGGGGAAACTGAGAAGAAGTGGGAGAGTAGTACAGACATATATATACTACCAACTGTAAAATAGTCAGTGGGAAGTTGTTGTATAACAAAGGGAGTCCAACTCGAGGATGGAAGATGCCTTAGAGGACTGGGGCAGGGAGGGTGGGGGGGAATCGAGGGGGGGGCGTCAAGGAAGGGAGGGAATATGGGGATATGTGTATAAAAACAGTTGATTGAACCTGGTGTACCCCCCAAAAAAATAAAATAAAATAATAATAAAAAAAAAAATGCAACAGGTTTTTTACATTGATTTTGAATTGTGCAACTTTATTGAATTTGTTAGTCCTAATAGGTTTCTGGTGGAGTCTTTAAGGTTTTCTACATATAATATCTTGTCATCTGTAAATTGTGACAACTTTACTTCTTTCTTCCTTATTTGAATGCCTTTTGTTTCTTTTTCTTGCCTAATTACTATTCCAGGACCTCGACCTCCAATACTATGTTGAATAGAAGTGGTGAGAATGGGCACTCTTGTCTTTTCCTCATTTTAGAGGACAAGCTTTCAGCTTTTTACCATTGAGTATGATGGTAGCTTATATCATCATTGATGTTCATATATGGCCTTTATCATCTTGAGGTATGTTCCCTCTATACCCACTTTGTTGAGAGTTTTTAATCATAAATGAATGTTGAATTTTTTTTTTTTTTGCATCTGTTGAGATGATTGGATGATTTTTATCCTTCATCTTGTTAATGTGATGTATCACACTGATTAATTTGCAGATGTTGAACCATCCTTCCATCCCTGGAATAAATCTCACTAGGTCATGATCTATAATCCTTTTAATGTAATGTAATGTTTAATTTGATTTGCAATATTTTGTTGAAGATTTTTGCACATGTGTTCATTGGAGATGTTGGCCTCTAATTTTCTTTTCTTGTGGCAGCCTTGTCTGGTTTTGGTATCGGGGTAATGCTAACCTCATAAAATGACTTTGAAAGTGCTCCTTTATTTATTTATTTTTTCTAGAAGAGTTTGAGAAGGATTAATAGTAATTATATTTTAAATGTTTGGTGATAGATACACTTTAAAATAGTTTTTGATTTTCTCTCCAGTAAAATCTCTCTCCCCAGAAAAAAATCATAATTACTAATTTATCCTTTTGTCTATGTATGTTTTCATCCATACACACACATGTGCACGCGCGCACACACACACACACACACACACAGGTTTACCAAGCTTCTGTCCACAATCTTATGTCTTTATAGCTTCTTGAGTGAGTGAAAAGTCAAATATAGTTCTCATAAATTAGCATATGTGACAGGGAGATGATAATTCTACTATCATAAGTGCAGAGTGTAAAGAGAAGGCACATTTGAAAGGGAGATATTGAGCTTTGTCTTTGAGTTTCAGTTGCTCCTAAGACATCTAGCAGTTAATAATCTGTGAATATATACACATATCTAAGTCTGGAAATATGTCTGTCTTAGGAGTTACAATTTTAGAGATAGAGTGATAAATATTTATGAAAATAGTGTGAATGAAAACACCTATGTATAAAAATATCCTAAACATCAGAAATGTTTATACCAGGCACCAGTAGCAAAACCCTAAGTTACTTAGGATGTTTATATCAGGCACCAACAAAACCCTAAGATACTTAGGAATTAATTTAACCATATATTTTAAAGATAGTATGGATAAAATTATGAACTTATACTGAAGGAACTATAATTAGATTTAAATCAATTTGCAACATGTATGCATGTTTTTGAAGGTGAGAGTCTACTAAATTGATTTATCAAATTAATGCAATTCCAATGAAAATGTGCAAAACAGGCATTTTTATGACCCTTGAAAGCTGTTTATAACATTAATGTGAAAAAGGAAATGCACACATATTTATTTAAGAAGATCTTATCAAAGAAAATGAGGAGGCAATTAAATTTGCTTTTCCAGGTAGAAAAATATACTAAAAAACAATTGTAATTAAAATAACAGTTATAGATTCCAGACAAACAAGCCACTATTATAGAATAAAGGCTCTAGAAATATATATAAAGAAATATAGTTTAGGATTTAAGTAACATTGAAGTCAATGAGAGGGTTAAATGGACAATTTAATAAATGATGTCATAACAGCTAAATGTACAACTGGCTAAGAAGAGTACAATTGGATCCCTATCTGAAAATACACAATCTTTTGAAGTCTCTATAAATATGATAAAATCTTAGCAGAAATATAGACAAAATATGTGAACACATTATTTACCGAAGGAAGGAATACAAATGGTAAACACACACACACACACACACACGTTTATATATATGAATAAAATAGTAACATTTTAAAGATGGTTTTTGGCTATATAACGATCTTAAAAATATGATTTTGTATGTATCTAAAAGATATATACATAAAATACATAAGAATAAATGTTATATATATATATATATATCTCCTCAGACCTAGCAATTCTACTTTTAGAAGTGTATCTTAAAGAATATTCACACATGGAAGATCACCCAAGACAGCAGAGTAGAAAGACACTGAGCTCATCTCCTCTCAGAAGCACACCAAACCCACAGCTATTTGCAGCACAACCGTCAATGAAAATGACTGGAACCTACAAGAAAAGATCTTCCACAGCTAAAGACATAAAGAAAGAACCACAACAGGCTAGGTTGGAGGGGTGATCTCATGATGTAGTCAAGCCACATGCCACCAGGTGGGTGACCCATAAACAGGAGAATAATTGTACTACATAGGTTCTTGCACAAGTGTGAGAGTTCTGAGCCCCACATCAGGCTCCCTAGCTGGGGGGGTCCTGCACCAGGTGATATGCTACCCAAACCTTTGGCTTTGAAGACAACAGGGCTTAATTTGGAGACTCCAACAGGACTGGGAGAGAGAAACTTCACTCTTAAAGGGTGCACACAAAATCTCACATGCTCTGGGACCCAAGGCAAAAGCCATAATTTGAAAGGATCCTGGGCCAGAACTAACTGTTGGTCTTAGAGAATCTCCCAAAGTGGGGTATGTGTGACTGCGGCTTACCCTGGGGGCATAGACATTGGTGGCAGCCATTCTTGGGAGCCCCTTCTAGCATATAGACAGTGGTGCTAGAGGGCACCATTGTGAAATTCTCTCTCCAGGTCATTAGCTCCAAGACCCAGCCCCACCTAACAGCCTGTAGATGCCAGTACTGGGATGCCTCAGGTCCAACAACCAACTGAGTGGAGACATGTCTTTACCTATCACCAGACAGGCTGCTTGAAAACCTCCTGAGCCCACAGCCACCTATGGTCATAGCACTGCTCACCAGATGTCCCAGAACATAGTTCCAACCACCAGTGGATAGGTGCCAGTCCCAGAATCTCCTGGGCCTTGACCTTGACAACAGGAAGTTTGCTCTAGCCTCAAGACCAGCTTCACCTACCAGGGGCAGACATCAGATATAAGGAAACTACAGTCTCACAGCTGTGGACCCAGCCTGCCCACAGTAAGCCAGGCCCTTCCCTAGGGACAGCTGGACCCTGACCCTGCCAACACAACTTTAGGACACTTTTGGCCCCATACCCATCTGTGTCAGAAACTCCCCTCACCTCCATGCACACCAGCAGTCTGACACCACCTCTGGGATCCTAGGGCCCTGCAATCAGACTCCAAGAATGAGCTCTTCCTGCCAGTAATCTGGCACTAACTCCAGGGCCTGGCTTACCCCACCAGTGGGCAGGCAATAGCCCTGAAGTCTGAAGAACCATGACTCTGCCCACCAGTGAGCAAGCAGGGGCCCCTGGGATTCTACAGTGAGCCAACTCATGACCCCATCCCACTAAAAAGTGGTTAGTAGCCTCCACACAAGGCAGAGACTGGCAATCAATCAAACTGAGCACCAAACAACTATGCAGTCTGTCCACATAGTTAGCCCACCACAACAGAAGGACCCATGCAGTTTTCATGGGGTAACCACTAAAACATATATCTTGGATGATGAGAGGGGAGTGTGCTGCTAGGAAGCAGAGGATGTCTTCTACAGAGGGCCACATCTCCAAGGCTGGGAAACATAAATAACCTACCAGATACATAAAAATGCAAAGAGCAACTTAGGCAAAATGGGGCAATTGAGGAATATGCTTCAGATGAAGGAACAAGATAAAACCCCAGAAGAACTAAGTGAAGTGGAGATAAGCAATATACCCTAGAAAGAGTTCAGGATAGTGATCATAAAAATGATCAAAAAACTCGGGAGATGGGGCTTCCCTGGTGACTCAGTGGTTAAGTATCCACCTGCCAATGCAGTGACGTAGGTTCAATTCCTGGGCTGGGAAGATCCCACATGCTGCAGAGCAACTAAGCCTGTGTGCCACAACTACTGAGCCTGTGCTCTAGAGCCTGTGAGCCACAACTATTGAGCCCACATGCTGCAACTATTGAAGCCCACGTGCCTAGAGCCTGTGCTCCGCAACAAGAGAAGCCACAAGATGAGGAGACCACACACCACAACAAAGAGTAGCTCCACTCACCACAACTAGAGAAAGCCCGTGCACAGCAACAAAGACCCAATGAAGCCAAAAATAAATAAATAAATAAATAATAAAATAAATCTTTAAAAAAAAAAAGCTCAGGAGAAAAATGGATGCACAGAGCAAGAAGTTAGAAGTTTTTAAGAAAATTAGGAAATATAAAATGAACCAAACAGAGCTTAAGAATGAAATAACTGAAATGATAAATACACTAGAAGGAACCAACTAGACTTAATGATACAGAGGGACAAATCAATGAGCTGGAAGACAGAGTAGTGGAAATCACTCAAGTTGAATGGAAAAGAAAAAGAATAAAAAGAAATGAGGACAGTTTAAGAGACCTGTGGGACTACATCGAGTATACTAACATTCATATTATAAGTTTCCCGAAAGGAGAAGAAAGAGAGAAAGGGGCAGAAAACATACTAAGACAAAATAGCTGAAAACTTCCCTATCCTGGGAAAAGAAACAATCATCCAAGTCTGGCAAGTGTAGAGAGTCCCAAGCAGGATCAACCCAAAGAGGAACACACTGAGATGCATTGTAATTAAAATGGCAAAAATTAAAGATAAGAAGAGAATATCAAAAACAACAAGGGAAAAACAACAAATAACATATAAAGAACTCCCATAAGGCTATCAGCTGAATTTTTAGCAGAAACTCTACAAGCCATAAGGGAGTGGCATGATGCATTTAAAGTGATGAAAAGGAAAGAACTACAACCAAGAATACTCTGCCCATTAAGGTTCTAATTCAGATTTGATGAACAAATCAAAAGCTTTACAGACAAGCAAAAACTAAGAGTTCAGCACAACCAAACTAGCTTTATAAAAAATGTTGAAGGAAATTCTCAAAGTGAAAATGAAAAGGTTAAACTGGAAACATGAAAATCACAAAATGGGAAAGCTCATCATTAAAGGCAAACATACAGTAAAGGTAGGAAATCATTCACACACAAAGCTAGTAGAGAAATTGAAATAAAAAAGTAGTAAAATCATCTATATCCATAATAAACAGTTAAGGGATGCACAAAGTAATTAGATGCAAAATATGATATCAAAAACAGTGGTCATGACTTGAAGAGAGTTCCTAATGCAGGGTTGTTAAAGTGCCTTTGAAATTAAGAGATCAGCAACTTAAAATAATCCCATATGTATGGAGAGTGCTATATAAAATCCTTATGGTAACCACAAACCAAAAATTTATATTGGATACAGACATGGAAAAGAAAAAAGTCCAAACATAAAACTAAAGATAGTCATAAAATCACAAGAAAAGAGAGTGAAAGAAGAAGAAAAGAAAAAAAAGTATAAAATAACCCCAAAATAATTAACAAAATGGCAATAAGAACTTATATATTGGTAATTATCTTAAATGTAAATAGGCTAAATGATCCAATTAAAAGACATAGAGTGGCTGAATGGATACAAAAACAAGACGTGTATATGCTTCCTGCAAGAGTCTTATTTCAGACTTAAGATACACACTAACTGAAAATGAGGATATGGAAAAAGGTATTTCATTCAAATGGAAATCAAAGGAAAGACAGGATAGCAGTACTTATATCATATAAAATAGACATTAAAATAAAGACTGTTATGGGAACACTACACATGATCAAGGGATCAATCCAAGAAGAAGGTATAACAATTGTAAATATATATGCTCCCAACATAGAAGCACCTAAATACATAAAGATAATATTAATGGACATAAAGGGAGAAATTAACAGACACACAATAATAGTAGGGGACTTTAACATTCCACTTACTTCAATGGATAGATCATCCAGACAGAAAATTAATAAGGAAACACAGGCCTTAAATGATACATTAGATCAAGTGGACACAGTTCATATTTATAGAGCATTTCATCCAAAAACAGCAGAATACAAACATTCTTTTCAACTGTGAATGAAACATTCCCTAGGATAGATCACAAAGCAAGCTTAAGTATATTTAAGAAAATTGAAATCGTATCAAGCATCTTCTCTAACCAGAAAGATATGAGACTAGAAATCAATTACAAGAAAAAAAAATTGGAAAAAACACTAATATGTGGAGGCTAAACAATATGATACTAAACACTGAAGAAATCAAAGAGGAAATCAAAAAATACCTCTCTAGGTAAATGAAAATAAAAATATGACAATCCAAACCCCATGGGACACAGCAAAAGCAGTTTTAAAAGGGAAGTTTATAGTGATGCAAGCTTACCTTAGGAAATGAGAAAAATCTCAAATAAGCAACATAACCTTACACCTTAAGTAACTAGATAAAGAGAAACAAACAAAACCCAAAGTTAGCAGAAGGAAAGAAATCATAAAGATCAGAGCAGAAATAAATGAAATACAGACTAAAAAAATGGAAAAGGTCAATGAAAATAAAAGCTGGTTTTTTGAAAAGATAAACAAAATTGATAAACCTTTAGTGAGACTCATCAAGATAAAAAGAGAGGATCCAAATCAATAAAATCAGAAATGAAAAAAGAGAAATTACAACTGACACCACAGAAATACAAAATATCATGAAACTACAATGAACAGCTATATGCCAATAAAATGGACAACCTGAAGAAATTTACAAATTCTTAGAAAGGTACAATCTCCCTAGACTTAACCAAGAAGAAATAGAAAATGTGAATGGACCAATTACAAATACTGAAATTGAATCTATTATTTAAAAATGCCCAACAAATAAAAGTCCAGGACCAGATGGCTTCACAGGTGAATTCTACCAAACATTTAGAGAATCAACACTTATACTTCTCAAATTGTTTCAAAAGATTGCAAAAGAAGTAACATGTCCAAACTCATTCTATGAGGTCACCATTACCCTGATACCTAAATCACACAAAGATATCACACACACACACACAAAAATTATAGGCCAATATCACTGATGAACATAGATGCAAAAATTCTCAACAAAATATTAGCAAATGAAATCCAGCAATAGACTAGAAGGATCATAGTCTATGAGCAAGTGGGATTTATCCCAGAGGATTTTTTCATTATCCATTAATCAATCAATATGATACACCAACTTAACAAATTGAAGAAAAAAAACCATACGATCATCTTAATAGATGATAGATAAAAGCTTTTGACAAAATTCAATATTAATTTATGGTAAAAATCTCTCTAGGAAGTAAGCAAAGAGGGAATATATCTTAACATAGTAAAGGTTGTATATGACAAACACTCAGCTAACATCATAGTCAATGGTGAAAAACAAAGCTTTTCCTCAAAGATCAGGAATAATACAAGGATGTCCAGTCTCATGGCCTTTATTCAAAATAGTATTGAAAATCCTAGCCACAGAAATCAGGGAGAGGAGGTGGGAGATGGTAGAGCTGAAGGATCATCAGCAATAGGAGACCTAGCAGTACCATCTACACCACCACTGCTTTTACACTTACTTCTGGATGTCTTGAGCTCGAAATAAAGATACTGTACTACTTTACTCCGTATAGTACTATACAGTAAAGTATGCAAAAGCACAACCATTTATAGAGGATGTACATACATAACAATGTATACCAGACACATGACCTTACTTATGTGATTGGACATGAGAACACATGTCTACATCTTTGAAAGTTCACAACTTGAAGGTTTGTAGGTAGGGGACTTACTGTAAAACCAATAACTATGTAATATTTTTGTATGGTGACATGGTAACTAGACTTGTAATCATTTTGAAATGTGTAGAAATATTGAATCACCATGTTGTGTAACAGGAACTAGCACCATGTTATAGGCCAATTATACTTCAAAAACAAACAAATAAATAAGTAAACAAGCTCAGAAAAAGAGAGCAGATTTGCGGTTACCAGAAGTGGGTGGTGAGGGGAGGGGAATTGGATGAAGGCAGTCAAAAGGTAGAAACCTCCAGTTATAAGATAAATAAGTACTAGGGAAGTAATGCATAGCATGGTAAGTATAATTAACACTGTTGTATGTTATATACGAAGGTTATTAAGAGAGTAAATCCTGAGTGCTCACCACAAGGAAATTTTTTTTTCTTTAAGTTTGTGTGAGATGATGGATGTTCACTAAACTTATTGTGATAATCATTTTGTGATGTAAGTCAAATAATTATGTTGTACACCTTAAACTTATATAATGCCGTATATCAATAATATACCAATAAAGCTGGAAGAAATTTAAAAAAAGAATACCTTAGTTTGCCAACGTTCAAGTATCACTCCACTCAGGATATCCCTAAAATTTCAGAAGCAAAGAAATAGTTTTCTTCTTTCCCTTGACAGGATTTAGCGACAGAGTTTCTAGGAGTCCTGGTCTAGTATAGTGAGTCCCACTTGTTTAAATACTGGATTTTAAACATTTATCATGTGTCTAACTATTGGATAAATTGGCATACTAAATGTTAGTAGAAGTGCCATGCTGGATTTTAAGGGTCTTAAAAATATATACCTCACTTGGAAACCAAATTCTTATCATTATTTTGTAATGAAAGTGGAGTGACATAATAAAGGTTGTATATGACAAACACTCAGCTAACGTCATAGTCAAGTGTTTGTCATATACAACTTTTATTATGTTAGAAAGTGGAAATTTCTAGAACTTAAGTGTATTGCAAACTCAATAAATGTTAGCTGTTTTTATTTAAAACCAAAAAAAAAAGGTACTAATAAACATCAAATGATGGCTAGCTTACAGAGACATCAGATCACTCATACATTTTGGTGCGAAAGGTAAACATTATAGCCGCTCTGGAAAAAAGTTTGGTAATTTCTTTTTTTTTTTTTAAGATTTATTTTTCTATTATTTATTTTATTAATTTTTTTGGCTGTGTTGGGTCTTTGTTGCTGTGCATGGGAGAGCAGGGGCTACTCCTCTCTGCAGTGCACGGGCTTCTCAATGTAGTGCCTTCTCTTGTTGTGGAACATAGGCTCTAGGTGTACAGGCTTCAGTAGTTGCGGTGTGTGGGCTCAGTAGTTGTGGCACATGGACTTAGTTGCTCCATGGCATGTGTGATCTTCCCAGCCCAGGGCCTGAACCCACGTGCCCTGCATTGCCAGGTGAATTCTTAACCACTGTGACACCAGGGAAGCCCTGGTAATTTCTTATAAAATTAAACTTGCAATTATCATAAAACCTACCAATTGCAATCTTAAGCACTTACCCCAGAGAAATGAAAACTTATGTTCACAGAAAAGTCTATACATAAATATGCATATCAGTTTTATTTATAATAGCCCAACCCTAGAAACACCCCAAATGTCCTTCACAAGGTGAATGGTTAGCCAGCTGTCATACATCTATACCTTGGAATACCACTCAGCAATGACTATTGATACATGCAGTAAACTTGGACGGTTCTCCAGAGAATTAAGGCAAGTGAAAACAGTCACATCAAAAAACATCTTACATGGGGATATGTGTATAAATGCAGCTGATTGACTTTGGTGTACCTCAAAAACTGGTACAAGAGTGTAAAGCAATTATATTCCAATTAAAAAAAAGTCTTACTGTATGACTTCATGCATATAATAATTCTGAAATAACACAATTTTAGAAGTGGAACTCTGTTGATCAATGGTTTACAGGGTTTATATATGGGTCAGGACAGAGTTTATGTGGTTATAAAAGGGCAACATGGAGGATGCTTGCAATGGTGGAACAGTTCAGTATGTTGACTTTTTTGGTGCCCACACTTTCTCTCCAGCCCCACAAATATATACCATGAGTCCAGGTAAAACTAAGGAGTCTGAATAATGTTGGTGAATTGACCAATGTCAACATCCCAGTTGTGATATTGTAACATGATTTTGCTAAATGTCACCATTGTGGGAAACTGAATAAGAGTATATGAGATCTCTCTGTTTTATTATTTCTTACAACTGCTTGTGAATTTACAAGTATTTAAATAAAAATTTCAAAAAAAAAGTATTGATATGAAGTACATGCTGTCATTGGAAGCATACAACTTGATATTTAAAAGTTCCATCCATGGAAAACAAACTTAAGTTTAACTAAAATTTTTGAAACTGATTTATTTAGAACTCTTACAGAACTTTGATAATAAGCATGTCCCACTGCTTTTTATTTTATTATAATTTTATAATTTTAAGAACAAGTAATAATTGTTTACAAGCCTCATATAAACATGCCCACATCCATTCTACTTTGCTCCTATGTGACAACCCAAAACCCTTGGGGCTCAATATGTTTTGGGACTTAAAGTTTTATCAGATGGTAGAAAGGGAATATGAGACATATAACATACATTGAATATCTTCCCTGGAGAAGTCTGAGCTAGAACCAGGAATAAAACACATTGGTATTTCTGCATAAAATATGCTGCGTACTAAAAGAAATAAATAAACCATAAAGAATCTCAGGGAAATTCAGTATGCTTTTGAACTTGTGTTATTAATTTCTATCTGTGCAATGGGAGGGAAAAAATTTTGGAAACCATGGAGGTCAGAAGTTTCTGCAACAGAGAACCCTGTAACATATTCCAGACAATAAACAGAAACAGAACAGAAGAGAAATAGCATGGAGCTCCCAATGATGGGGTTACTTCTGAGAAGTCAGGTTTCTACTGAGATTTTCAATGGAATGGTCTTAGTTCATCTGAAATTGGATCCAATTTCTAGAGAACAGATTATTTCAGGGTAGTAATGTGTGAAAATGTTAGTAATCATGACAACATCCAATTGAAGAAATAGTTTTGCTAGATCACTTTGTAAACCATCTTTCAGGGAACAAGATGTAAAAACTATTCCTAAATTACATAAGATCATTCAGTCCATTTAAGGAGCTACTACTCAAAATTCATTGAAAAATCTTTCAACCATTATCCAACTATGCCCCCTTTTTTTAGAACCATATAATCTCATGTGCAGTCAAAATTTCAGATAAATCTATCATCCTGAAATTTCCCCAGTGTATACACTTCAGAAATAATTATTTTCTCTGAGACGTACTTTGGCCTAGTAACAAAAGGATTTTAACACAGAGAAGTGGGGGCTTCCAAAGCAACTGGACAAGCTGTGCAGCACTGATTATGGGACTACACAGCCAATCCTTTCACCTCACAGCACCAACATCGGTGTTTCCTAAGGTCACATGAGGGCAGCTGCAACCTCACATTTCTCATCTACCTGGCTGCAACTGTCCCCCAGGAAGACTGGCCTCATATTCATCTCCACATTACAAATCTCACACAAGTCCTTTTCATTAGTTGACTCTAACCCAGAACCATGCCAGGAAAGGGATTCAGAAGCTGTAGTTTGTAGATCCTTGCTGTCTCATTTGTGTCACCAACAGTTCAATTCTCTCTTTTCTCTAACAGTTGCAAACATGCAAAAATCTTCATTATGTATGAAACACAGACAGATGTCCGTGAGTTCCTTCTCCTTGGCACTATTTTTTTTAATATATACAATAACAGACATGGCCTTCTAGGGATAGAGTTGCCCAACTACTCTGCTGAACTCTCCTGAGACTATATGTCTGCAGGTGAAAGACGTGTTGTCACAGATGTCCAAACCCCTTCCCTCACCGGTGGAGGCAAGGCTGTCTACACCTGTCAGGCCACATGCTTGATGACATAATGTCCTCTAAACTCGATTAGTCCAGTAATTTTTCAGAAACTGAGCTTTTCCTGACACACCGACCATGGTGCAATTGATATTCAATAAATAGAATAATTCTTACATTCCCAATACTTAATTTCTATCATGGTTATACTTTCCAACTCAAAATTAGCAACATTTTAGAACATAATAATATTTTTATAGTTCACATTCTCATTATGTAATTTCTGGAAATTCTATTTTATGATGCTCTCTAGGCTATTATAATTCTCTGTGGGTCATTATCCTCAAATAAATTTACCCATTCTCAATTACTTTTCTTAGATATATCTAGAAAAATATACATCTGGATAAAAGAATAAAAAGATTGGGAAAATAATTGGGTTAAAGTGATGACACTTGAGGGAAATCTCATAATTTTTCTTTATTTTCATAATGTTTGTCTGTTATATTTTTTTTAAGGAATAGGAAAATTTGTACTATGAGGGTGAGTCAAAAATTATCCACACTCTGGCTGTGGAATTTATAGAAGCTTTAATATAACCAGAGTGAGGATAATTTTTGACTCACCCTCGTACACTTGCATTATACAAGAAAGTGAAAAATGCATTTATCCAAAAACAAGACATTGTCTCCATCAGTAATCTTTCTAATTGTGTGTTCTTTGTTTTAATTAAAAGCACTGTTGATTGGAAAAAGAATCCCCCACATACTGTTAGCTAAGCAAGAACAATCTTCCTTTAAAGAATCTGTAATATATGAGCGTGTATTAGTCTCTGCACAGATGCAATTTTTTTTCCAATTTATTACCAGTCTTGGGCAGAAAACTAATGTATTGAATCGGGAGAGCAACAGAAAATAATTATGTGTTCCCCTTCTGAGACTGGGGCCAACTGAAATATAGGACAAAAGACACATTGAGATCAAAACATCAGTCTTATTACTAATAAAAATGCTATTAAAAGGAGAGGGTGGCTTTTTATTTTCAAACAGTTGGGCTTAAACAACTGTGTATACACACACACACACACATACACACACACACAGATACACACAATAAAATACTGCTCAGGAATAAAAAGGAATGAAATAATGCCATTTGCAGCAACATGGATGCAACTAGAGATTATCATACTAAGTAAAGTAAGTCAGAAAGAGAAAGACAAATATGGTATGATATAACTCATATGTGGAATCTAAAACATGACATAAATGAACCTATCTACAAAACAGAAATAGACTCCTCATGGACATGGAGAACAGACTTCTTGTTGCCAAGGTGGAGGGGGTTGGGTGAGAAATGGAGTGGGATGTTGGGGTTAGCGGATGTAAGCTATTATATATGTTGATAGAATGGATAAACAATAGGGTCCTACTGTGTAGCACAGAGAAATAACTATATTCAATATCCTATGATTAAACCATAATGGAAAAGAATATAGTTAAAAAAGAATGCACATGTATTTATATATATATTTAAAACTGAATCAGTTTGCTGTAAAGCAGAAATTAACACAACATTGTTTGTTAATATTTGTTACCAAGAGTAGTGCATGTGTGACAACAGTGGGAGGAGGGGGGATGTAAAGGATTGTAAACATATTGATGATTGAAAAGAGTCATCCAAATATATTGGTTGTTATTTCAAAGAGAAAATAAAAAATTGATCCAGTGGTCCTGAAAATGTACCAGTCACTATACATACTATTAATAGTAAGCTAAGATTAAATCTAAATATTAAGGGGGAAATATTCAAATTATAGGAATACAGAAGTGTACGAAATTAAATTAAAATGCAATAAAGAACTGTTTTAGATTTGTCTCCAAACCAATGTCATCAAGAACACATAAAAGAAGCAGCAGAATATTAATGTTAGTGGATTCAAAGAATAAATGTGCACAATTGACAATGGAATGGAAAGAACATTAAATGAAGTAAAACACATAGCTCTCCTTGTTGAGAACTGTTTACTAAAGACTTTCTTCTTTGGGTTGCATGAAATAAGTGAAGGGGATTAAGAGGTACAGACCTCTAGGTGGATAATAAATACATCATGAGGATATGATGCACAGCATAAGGAATATTGTCAATAATATTGCAATAACTTTGTATGGGGACAGATGTTTACTAGATTCATCATGGCGATCATTTCATGATGAATGCAAAACATCGAATCATTATGAAGTACACCTGAAAAATTCTTATAAACAGAAAACTAAAAATTAAATTAGAATGGGCATCATCAGAAAATCTAGAAACAATAAATGCTGGAGAGGATGTGGAGAAAAGGGAACGCTCTTGCACTGTTGGTGGGAATGTAAATTGATACAGCCACTATGGAGAACAGTATGGAGGTTCCTTGCAAAACTAAAAATAGAACTACCATATGACCCAGCAATCCCACTCCTGGGCATATACCCAGAGAACACCATAATTCAAAAAGACACATGCACTCCAATGTTCATTGCAGCACTATTTACAATAGCCAGGACATGGAAGCAACCTAACTGTCCATCAACAGATAAATGGATAAAGAAGATGTGGTACATACATACAATGGAATATTACTCAGCTGTAGAAAGCAATGAAACTGGGACATTTGTAGAGACATGGATGGGCCTAGAGACTGTCATACAGAGTGAAGTGAGTCAGAAAGAGAAAAACAAATACTGTATAGTAACACATATATGTGGACTACAGAAAAATGGTACAAATCAACCAGTTTGCAAGGCGGAAATAGAGACATAGATGTAGAGAACAAACATATGGACACCAAGTGGGGAAAGCGGGGAGGGTTAAGGGGGAAATGAATTGGGAGACTGTGATACCAAATTGCACACTCTAAATATATGCAGTTTATTGTAAAAAATAAAAAAAAATAAAAAGGTAAAAAAAAGCCTCACAACATTGTAAAGCAACTATACATCAATAAAAAATTATAAATAATAAATAAATAAATAAATAAATAAATAAATAAATAAATAAATAGCTGGCCTCCCACGTGTATTTACTTTCTTGTCATTCAGTTGTCAATTTGGATCACAATTCCTTAGAGATCCCTTACTTGACTGTTCAATCAAAAGTATCCACCCAGAACATCTCCAATGCACTACATTATTTTAGCACTTTGTACACTTAGAGCTATATGATACGTTTAATGTTCGTTTGATTTTTGCCTCTTCCTCTTGATTAAATACAAATTCTGTAAGAGCAAGAAGCCTTGCATGCCTTGTCCTTTGCTCAATTACTAGCTTACAGAACACTGCCGGGCACAAAGCAGGTGCCTGAAAAAGTTTAACAGGTTATAAAAGAGTTTACCTCTGTTTCTACCCTCACCAGTACCAACCATGTGGAAGAGAATGGTACTATTTGCTGCTTCATGAAGTTTAAACCACTAGAGAATGAGAATAATTGAAATAAGGAAAGGGTATAAGAATTATTCCAAACATTCTAAAAAATTAAATGAGCTTAGACTTTTATTAGAACAAAAAGGGATTTTAATATCAAGTGTATATATATTTTTTAAGAACTTTTATTAAGATACAGTTAACATACAATTAACTGCATATATTTAGAGTGTACAATTTGGTATCCCAATCTCCCAATTCATTCCCCCCCAACCCTCCATGCTTTCCCCACTTGGTGTCCATATGTTTGTTCTCTACATCTGGGTCTCTATTTCCGCCTTGCAAACTGGTTGATTTGTACCATTTTTCTATATTCCGCATATATGTGTTACTATATGGTATTTGTTTTTCTCTTTCTGACTCACTTCACTCTGTATGACAGTCTCCAGGTCCATCCATGTCTCTACAAATGTCCCAGTTTCATTGCTTTCTACAGCTGAGTAATATTCCATTGTATGTATGTACCACATCTTCTTTATCCATTTATCTGTTGATGGACAGTTAGGTTGCTTCCATGTCCTGGCTATTGTAAATAGTGCTGCAATGAACATTGGAGTGCATGTGTCTTTTTGAATTATGGTGTTCTCTGGGTATATGCCCAGGAGTGGGATTGCTGGGTCATATGGTAGTTCTATTTTTAGTTTTGCAAGGAACCTCCATACTGTTCTCCATAGTGGCTGTATCAATTTACATTCCCACCAACAGTGCAAGAGCGTTCCCTTTTCTCCACATCCTCTCCAGCATTTATTGTTTCTAGATTTTCTGATGATGCCCATTCTAACCGGTGTGAGGTGATACCTCATTGTAGATTTGATTTGCATTTCTCTAATAATTAGTGATGTTGAGCAGTTTTTCATGTGCCTCTTGGCCATCCATATGTCTTCTTTGGAGAAATGCCTATTTAGCTCTTCTGTCCAGTTTTTGATTGGATTGCTTGCTTTTTTTATATTGAGCTGGATGAACTGTATATATATTTTGGAAATTAGTCCTTTGTCTTTTGACTCATTTGCAAATATTTTCTCCGATTCTGAGGGTTATCTTTTCATCTTGCTTATAGTTTCCTTTGCTGTGCAGAAGCTTTGAAGTTTCATTAGGTCCCACTTATTTATTTTTGTTTTTATTTCCATTATTCTAGGGGGTGGATGAAAGAAGATCTTACTGTTATTTACATCAAAGAGTGTTCTTCCTAAGTTTTCCTCTAGGAGTTTTATAGTGTCTGGCCTTACATTTAGGTCTTTTATCCATTTGGAGTTTATTTTTGTGTATGGTGTTAGGGAGTGTTCTAATCTCATTCTTTTACATGTAGCTGTCCAGTTTTCCCAGGACACTTATTGAAGAGGCTGCCTTTTCTCCATTGTATATCCTTGCCTCCTTTGTCATAGATTAGTTGACCATAGTTTATCTCTGGGCTTTCTATCCTGTTCCATTGATCTATATTTCTGTTTTTGTGCCAGTACCATACTGTCTTGATCACTGCAGCCTTGTAGTATAGCCTGAAATCAGGAAGTCTGATTCCACCAACTCTGTCTTTCCTTCTCAAGATTGCTTTGGCTATTTGGGGTCCTTTGCATTTCCATACAAATCATAAAATTTCTTGTTCTAGTTCTGTGAAAAAAGTCATTGGTAATTTGATTGGGATTGCATTGAATGGGTAAATTGCTTTGGGTAGTATAGTCATTTTCACAATGTTGATTCTTCCAATCCAAGAACATGGTATGTCCCTCCATCTGTTTGTGTCATCTTTGATTTCTTTCCTTAGTGTCTCATAGTTTTCTGAGTGTGAGTCTTTTGCCACCTTGGTTAGGTTTATTCCTAGGTATTTTATTCTTTTTGTTGCAATGGTGAATGGGATTGTTTCCTTAATTTCTCTTTCTGATCTTTCATTGTTAATGTATAGAAATGCAAGAGATTTCTGTGTGTTAATTTTGTATCCAGCAACTTTACCTAATTTGTTGATTAGCTCAGGTAATTTTCTGGTGGCATTTTTAGGATTTTCTAGGTATAATATCATCTCATCTGTGAACAGTGACAGTTTTACTTCTTTTCCAATTTGGATTCCTTTTATTTATTTTTTTCCCTTTGATCACTGTAGCAAGGACTTCCAAAACTATGTTGAATAGTAATGGCGAGAGTGGACATCCTTGTATTGTGCCTGATCTTAGAGGGAATACTTTCAGATTTTCACCATTGAGAATGATGTTGGCTGTGGGTTTGTCATATATGGCCTTTATTATGTTGAGGTAGATTCCCTCTGTGCCCACCTTCTGGAGAGATTTTATCATAAATGGGTGTTGAATTTTGTCAAAAGCTTTTTTTGCATCTATTGAGATGATCATGTGGTTTTTATCCTTCAGTTTATTAATATGGTGTATCACATTGATTGATTTGGGTATATTGAAGAATCCTTGCATTCCAGTGATAAACCCCACTTGATCATGGTGTATGACCCTTTTAATGTGTTGTTGGGTTCTGTTGCTAGTATTTTGTTGAGGATTTTTGCATCTAAATTCATCAGTGATATTGGTCTGTAGTTTTCTTTTTTTTGTTGTTGTATCTTTGTCTGATTTTGGTATCAGGATGATGGTGGCCTCATAAAATGAGTTTGGGAGTGTTCCTTCCTCTGCAATGTTTTGGAAGAGCTTGAGAAGGATGGGTGTTAGGTCTTCTCTAAGTGTTTGATAAAATTCACCTGTGAATCCATCTGGTCCTGGACTTTTGTTTGTTTGGAGATTTTTAATCACAGTTTCAATTTCATTACTTGTGATTGGTCTGTTCATATTTTCTATTTCTTCCTGATTCAGTCTTGGAAGGTTATACCTTTCTAAGAATCTGTCCACTGCATCCAGGTTGTACATTTTATTGGCATATACTTGCTTGTAGTAGTCTCTTATGGTGCTTTTTATTTCTGCAGTGTCCGTTGTAACTTCTCCTGTTTCATTTCTAATTTTATTGATTTGAGTCCTCTCTCTTTTTCTTGATGAGTCTTGCTAGAGGTTTATCAATTTTATTTATCTTCTCAAAGAACCAGCTTTTAGTTCTATTGATTTTTGCTATTCTTTTTCTTTGTCTCTATTTCATTTTTTTCTGCTCTGATCTTTATGATTTCTCTCCGTCTACTAACTTTGGGTTTTGTTTGCTCTTCTTTCTCTAGTTTCTTTAGGTGTAAGCTTAGATTGTTTCTTTGGGATTTTTCTTGTTTCTTGAGGTAGAATTGTACTGCTATAAACTTCCCTCTTAGAACTGCCTTTGCTTCATCTCATAGGTTTTGGGTTGTTGTGTTTTCATTGTCATTTGTCTCTAGGTATTTTTTTATTTCCTCTTTGATTTCTTCAGTGATCTCTTGGTTATTTAGGAGCATATTGTTTAGCCTCCACGTGTTTGTGTTTTTTAGTTTTTTTTCCAGTAATTGATTTCTAATCTCATAGCCTTGTGGTCAGAAAAGATGCTTGATACAATTTCAATTTTCTTGAATTTACCAAGCCTTGATTTATGACCCAAAATATGATCTATCCTGGACAATATTCCATGTGCACTGGAGAAGAATGTGTAATCTGCGGTTTTTGGGTGTAATGCCCTGTAGATATCTCTTAAATCCAGCTGATTTATTGTGCCATTTAAAGCTTGTGTTTCCTTATTAATTTTCTGTATGGATGATTTGTCCATTGGTGTAAGTGGAGTGTTAAGGTCCCCCACTATGATTGTGTTACTGTCTATTGCCTCTTTCATAGTTGTTAGCACTTACCTTACATATTGAGGTGCTCCTATATTGGGTGCATATATATTTATAATTGTTATCTCCTCTTCTTGGATGGATCCCTTGATCTTTATGTAATGTCCTTTCTTGTCTCTTGTAACACTTTTTATTTTAAAGTCTATTTTATCTGATATGCGTATTGCTACTCCAGCTTTCTTTTGACTTCCATTTACATGGAATATATTTTTCCATCCCCTCACTTTCAGTCTGTATGTGTCTCTAGGTCTGAAGTGAGTCTCTTGTAGACAGCATATATATAGGTCTTGTTTTTGTATCCATTCAGCCAGTCTGTGTCTTTTGGTTGGTGCATTTAGTAAATTTACATTCAAGGTGATTATCGAGATGTATGCTCCTGTTACCATTTTCATAATTGTTTTGTTGTTGTTTCTGTAGGTCCTTTTCTTCTCTTATGTTTCCCTCTTAGAGAAGTTCCTTTAGCATTTGTTGTAGGGCTGGTTTGGTGGTGCTGAATTCTCTTAGCTGTTGCTTGTCTGTAAAGCTTTTGATTTCTCTGTCAAATCTCAATGAGATCCTTGCTGGGTAGAGTATTCTTGGTTGTAGGTTCTTCCCTTTCATTACTTTAAATATATTGTGCCACTCCCTTCTGGCTTGTAGAGTTTCTGCTGAGAAATCAGCTGTTATCCTGATGGGAGTTCCCGTGTATGTTATTTGTCATTTTTCCCTTGTTGCTTTTGATAACATTTCTCTGTCTTTAATTTTTATCAATTTGACTACTCTATGTCTTGGTGTGTTTCTCCTTGGGTTTATCCTGCCTGGGACTCTCTGCAGTTCCTGGACTTGGGTAGCTATTTCCTTTCCCATGTTAGGGAAGTTTTCAACTATACTTTCTTCCAATATTTTCTCAGGTCATTTCTCTCTCTCTTGATCTTGATCCTCTCTCACTCAAGTGTATATTTTAGATGCCTTAAACCATCTCTGAATCCCATTGTTTGTGCTGTTAGGTGGTATTCAGAACACAATAGTGTCATTTCTTCTTCAGTGCAAAGGCTCACATATTTTAAACATGTTGACTAAGGAAATGTGATCAAAATTGGAAGGATCAAAGTATCCCATTACTCCAGCTGTGATCTTTTTACTCTTTCTCATATTCTGATTAGCAATCAATTTCAGGAATTAGCTAACAATCATTTTTCTGTTTCCTAGTGAACATTGCAAGTTATGCTGAATTCCCCTCCATTCACAGGAAAAATAATGATGATGTAGTTGAAAAAAATACTTCAATTCCACCAAGATATAGTAGTCCTATTCTTCATAGTTCCTCTTCTTACAGCTATAAAATCTTTGACTTAACACAACAACAGGAACAATCAGACTCTAAGAAGTGGAAAGAAGAAGGTGGACAGTCTAGGAAATTCAGAACATGCAAACTACAGGACAGTGAGTTCCTTCAGCTTCCTTATTGGTTCCCATATATCCCAGACAGGATTCTGCAGAAACCACCAACATGGAACCTCCAAAAGGCATAAGAAAGCTCCATGAAAAGCCTGTTTCCCCCAGCCAAATGACTGAGAAAAGGATGGCCTAACAATAGAAAACCAACAGAAAATATACTCCTAGCTCTGTGGTTTCATGAAGTTGATCTTTTAGGGGGTTGATCTTCTACCCCAGCCAAATCCCATGGGAGAAGTGGTTCTCTGATTCTTCTGCAAGGCATATGGAGGTGTTCAAAGATGGATCAGGTAGCAGATTATTCATTCTTCTTCTAACAGAAACAGGAGGTGTTTGTTCTCTTTGCCCCAACAGGACAGTGTCAGCAGGGTCCAGAGGCAAGCTGAGCTTCCACCCCACCCTCCAACAGGGAGATTTATCAAGACATCATGAAGCAGGTCTAGTCAACACCAGAATTCATACCCCATCCCTGTATCCCCACTCCCTGGTGACATCCGGGACCAGTTTAGAGCTGAGGATCATTCTTACCTGGCATTAATAAGACTGGACAAGGTGATGCAAGTTGAGGCTGGTAAATACTTCACTTTCCCCCCTATACTGGTGTCAGCAAGACCCAGTGGGAATGAAACTTCATGCACACTGGGCAGGGACAAAACAGAACTAGGCCATGTGCAACTGGGCCAGTTTGCACTCTTATTTCTGCTAATCTAGTGTCAATGGACTCTAGTAAACAACTGAGCCTTCACTCCCACTCTGCACCAAGAAGGCAGAATAGAAGAGTCAAAGCAGGTGGGGGTAGTTGACATTCTCTTATGCCCTTCGCTCTTGTCATTGGAGCCCAATGACAAAAGCTGAACTTTCACTTCACTGGCTGAACTAAGAAGTGTGAGTCAGTACCCCTGTTTCACTGGAGTGCTTTCCACAGAAGCCAGCAGGAAGTTGCATATGCACACCAGATGGCATTAAGACTATACTTCAGGGACTTCCCTGGTGGTGCAGTGGTTAAGAATCTGCCTGCCAATGCAAAGGTCATGGGTTCAATCCCTGGTCCTGGAAGATCCCACATACCATGGAGCAACTAAGTTGGTGTGCCACAGCTACTGAGCCTGTGCTCTACAGCCCAAGAGCCACAACTACTGAGCCCATGCACCACAACTACTGAAGCCAGTGTACCTACAGCCAGTGCTTTGCAACAAGAGAAGCCATCGCAATGAGAAGCCTGCACACTGAAATGAAGAGTAGCTCCTGCTCGCCACAACTAGAGAAAGGCTGTGCACAGCAACAAAGATCCAATGCAGCCAATAAACAAATTAATTAATTAATTAATTTAGAAAAAAGAAAAAAGACTATACTTCAACAGGACTGCTTCATAAAATATTGGCTAAATAAAGTGCCTTCATACAATGCCCCAAATGTGTAATATATGATGGAGCAATCTCTCATTATACCAAAAACCAGGAAAATCACAACATGAATGGAAAAAGACAATCAACAGATACAACACCAAGGTGAATCAAATGTTGAAATTATTTGACAAGAATTTTTAAATAACCATCATGAAAAATGCTTTAAGAAGCTATTATAAATTCTCTTGAAACAAGTGAAAAGATAGGAAAATTAAGCAAAGAAACAGATGCTGAAAAGAACTAAATATAATTATAGACCTGAAAAATACAAGCACCAAAATTTAAAAAACAAACAAACAAACCAAAAATCAACTTATGGATGGTCTAAATAGTAGCGTGGAGAGATGACAGAATAGAATCAGTGAACTTGAGTGCAGATTCATAGAACTGATCCAACGAAAAGAAAAAACAGACTGGAAGAAAAAAGTATTGCGTGTCTGTGGGACAATAACAAAAGAGTTAACATTTGTATTATCAGAGAATGGGGAAGAAAGAAGAGAGAGACTGGAACTGAAAAAGTATCCTATAAAACAATGGCTAAAATTTCTCCAAATTTGGACAGCTAAAAACCTATAGATTCAAGAAACTGAGTAAGAGCTAAATGAGGTATTTCCTAGATCCAAATAGAGACATTATAATTAAAATCCTGAAAATTAAAAACAAAGAAAAACTCTTGACAACAGCCAGAGAAAAATGGCACATTACTTCTATGGGAAAACCAATTCAAATGTCTGTAGATTTCTCATCCAAAATCATGGATGCCAGAAGGACATGTCACTTTCTTTCTGTCCTGAAGGAAAAAGATAAAGGACCACTTAAGATGATTATATTTAAAATTGTGGTGAGTAAAGGAATCTAAATGGAAGTAAGGTTTCCATGCTGGATCCAGAATAGCAAATTTAATACCAGTGTGTGCATGTGTGTAGATATAGATATATAGTAACATTCAGAGTAACAGCTACAAAAGCTATCCAAAGAGATACATACAAAAACACTATAAATAAATTAAGACAGAATCCTAAAAAAATCTTTAGGTAACTCAAAGAAAAGCAAGAAAAAGGAAACAGAGGCAGAAGTAACAAACAGGAAATAAATAATACAATGGCAGGCTTAAGTCATAGCCTATCAATAATTAACTTATGTGTGAACGGGGAAAAATACACCAATTAAAAGAGAGATTTATGGAGTGTATAAAAAATGATCCAACAATATGCTGTTTACAGAAAAACTGACTTTAAGTACAAGGGCTAGGTTAGGTTGAAAATAAAAGGATGGGAAAATATATGTTATGGATACATTAAACAAAAAGCACATAAAAGTGGTTATGCTCATATGAAATAGTTATATTTCAGAGCAAAGAAAAAAATTAGACATGAACAGATGTACTACTGTAGTATAGACAGATATATACCTGTATCTCTATTACCTATCAGCTATCTATCTATCATCTATCTATCTATCTATCTATCATCTATCATCTATCTATCATCTACCTATCTATCATTATCTATCTATCTATCATCTATCTGTCTATCATCTATCTATCTGATCTCCATGAAGATCCTAAATATGTAGGCACCAAACAACAAGGCCTCAAAATACAAGAAGAAACAACTGATGAAGCAGAGAGGAGAAATAAACACACTCACAATTATGTGTGGAAACTTATTCAGTGCACTCAAAGCAATTAGTAGAAATATAGAACAGTAAGAATATAGAAGAGTTGAGCAACACACACAGCCTAAGGGCTTAATTGACACATATGGAACACTCATCCAATAGCAGCAGTGTGTAGGTGTATTTTTTTCAAGTGTTCACTCCTCACCAAAATAGCTCATACCCTGGAAAATGAAAACAAACACACACACACACACACACACACACAGTAAATTCAAAAGGGTTGAAATATCATGCACGGTACAGAGTGTCTTCTGATCACATTTGAATCAGAATAGAAGTTAACAACAGAACAAAATACAAAAACAAAACTTTGTAAACAACACAATTTCAAATAATACATGAGTTAAAGAGGAAGTCTCAAAGGAGATTTTAAAAATAAAATTGAATGAAAATAAAAATACAACATTTCAAAATATGTAAGTGAAGCTAAAGCAGGCATGAGAGAAAAATGTATAGCACACTTATTTTCACTGGAGGAGAGGAAAGATCTACAATCAATCAGGAAAATTTTTACTGCAGGAAACTAGAAAAAGAAAAGTGAAATAAATCTAAAGCATGCAGAAGGAAGGAAGTATAGGCATACCTTGGAGATACTGTGGGTTTGGTTTTAGACCACTGCAATAAAGCAAGTCACACAAATTTTTGGTTTCTCAGTGCATATAAAAGTTATGTTTACATCATACAGTAATCTATTAAGTGTGCAACAGCATTTTTCTTAAAAAATTCACATACCTGAATTTTAAAATACTTTATTGATAAAAAATGCTAACCGTCATCTAAACCTTTGTAGAGTTGTAATCCTTTTGCTGGCAAAGACTTTGAAATATTGCAAGAATTACCAAAACATGAGACAGAGACATGAAGTGAATAAAGCTGTTGGAAAAATTGTGCCAATAGGTTTGCTCACAGCAAGGTTGCCACAAATCTTCAACTTGTAAAAAATGCAATATCTGCAAAGTGCAACAAAGTAAAGCAAAATAAAACAAAGTAGGGCTTCCTATGTGGTGCAGTGGTTAAGAATCCTCCTGCCAATTCAGGGGAAACGTGTTCAATCCCTGCTCCAGGAAGATCCCACATGCAGTGGAGCAAGTAAGCCAGTGCACCACAACTATTGAGCCTTTGCTTTAGAGCCTGTGAGCCACAACTATTGAGCCCATGTGCTGTAACTACTGAAGCCCATGCACCTAGAGCCCCTGCTCTGCAACAAGAGAAGCCACAGCAATGAGGAGCCCACGTACTACAACGAAGAGTAGCCCCCACTCACTGCAACTAAAGAAAACCTGTGCAGAGCAAAAAAAGACCCAACACAGCCAATAAAATAAATAAATAAATAAATTTTAAAAAAAGTAAACTTGTTATAAAGATAAAAGTAAAAATCAATGAAATTGAAAATAAGAACAATAGACTAAGCTAGTGAAACAAAGAGCAAAGAGCTGGTTCTTTGAAAATATCCAAAAACTCTGCAAACCACTGACCACAAAGAAAAAAGAAAGAAGATATGAGTGACAGATATCAGAAATGAAAAGGGGATATTCGTGCAGTTAGACCACAGAAGAGTGAAGGAACACTACCAAAAACTCAACACACATAACTCAGGCAACCACAATGAAAAGTACAAACTACCAAATATAAAAAAACAAACAACTCACCAAATATAAAAAAGATTATTGCTAAAAACTATAAGAATATTAAATTAATAATTTAAAACCTCCCCAATAAAAAATATTCTGCCCAAGTGGTTTCATTGGATAATTCTACTAAAAGTAAAGAAGAATTAACATCAGCTTTACACAATGCATTCTGGAAAACAAGAGAGGAGCAAACACTTGCCAACTTATTTTATAACACCAGCACCACCATCTAACAACAAGAGAACAAAAAATCAACAAAGAAAACATAAATATCTCTCATGAATTTAGATGCAAAACCCCTCAACGAAATTGCTGAATCTAGCAATGTATATCTAAAAAATGCATATATACATAACCAAGTGGTATTTGTTCCAGCTATGGAAGGCTGGTTCAATATCCAAAAGTCAATCAATGTATCACCAGACCAAAAGAATGTAATTCAACAGACTACAGAAGAAGAATTATAAGATCATACCTACTGACACAGAAACATTTTGACAAAATGCAATGTTCATTCATGGTAAAAACTCTTATCAACTTAGAAAGCAAGGTAAGATGATCTCAAATCAATAATGAGCCACTACATAAATCCCTATAGTAACATCATTAGTAAAGGTAAGAGACTGAAGCTTACCCCTAATATCAGAAACAAGGAAATAATTTTCGTTTTTACCTCTCTTATTAACCGTAATGCTAGAAATTATAGGAGGCACAATAAGGAAAGAAAGGAAGTAAAAGGAATACAGATTGGAAAAGAAGAAATAAAACTTTCTTCTTTGCAGGTGACATGATTGTCTATGTACAAAATCCCAAGGAATCTACAACAACAAAACAAACAAACAACAAACCTCTTAGAACTAACAAGTGAATTCAAGCACTCTCACTGGATACAAGATCAATACACAAAAACTGAATTCTATTGATGAAATAAAATTTATATTGTAAGGCAAAACAAGAAAAGTTAAACATAAAATTCTCTCTCTGTGTGTTTAGACCTCCTCCCTCCCTAATGTGAGGTGTGCATCTGCATTAACCAGACCTCTTCAAAGATGGGAATGCCTGCTTGACTATAAAGATCAATTTTTTTTTCTTGTGACACTAGCAATGTAACTTCTTTAAAAAGTCGTGTTCTTTCCCGACTCTTTAGGGATCATGCTGACTTGCTGCTCCCTTTGTACATGTTTACCTGGACTATGTATGTTTGGTGAACTTTATGTAAAATACCAGTATGTCATTTTTTCTTTTCTCTTTTTGTAATAAATTTTATTTATTTATTTATTGGCTGCATTGGGTCTTCGTTGCTGTGTGTGGGCTTTCTCTAGTTGTGGGGAGCAGAGGCTACTCATCATTGTGGTGCACTGGCTCCTCATTGCTGTGGCTTCTCTTGTTGCAGAGCACGGGCTCTAAGCATGCAGGCTTCTGTAGTTGGAGCACATGGGCTCAGTAGTTGTGGCTTGCAGGCACTAGGGCGCAGGCTCAGTAGTTGTGGTGCATGGGTATAGTTGCTCTACAGCATGTGGGATCTTTCCAGACCAGGGCCCGAACCTGAGTCCCCTGCATTGGCAGGCAGATTCTTAACCACTGTGACACCAGGGAAGCCTCAGTATGTCATTTTGATGTGTGATACTTTGCCTCGAAAACATATATAAGGCAGAACAGGGCTTCCTGAGAATCTGCTTCCTGGGTTATAATCTTCAGTTTGGCTCAAATAAAGTTCCCCTTTTTCTTCTTAATTTGATAGTTAATTGAATTTTGTCTGACACTATAGACTAACAATAAACATGTGAAAACTGAAATTGAAGACAGGGCACCATTTACAATTAGTCCAAAATTAATGAACTACTTAGGGAGACGTATAACAAAACAAGTGCAGGTCTGTGTGCTGATTATGACCAAATGCTAATCAAAGAAATCAAACATCTAAGTAAATGGAGAAACATACTATGTTAACAGATTGGAAGACTCAACATAGCAAAGATGTCAATTCTCCCCAAATCAACCTAAGTTTTAGTGCAATCCTATTGAAATCCCAGCAAGGGGTTTGGTAGACATAGATAATCTTATTATAAAATTTATATTGAAAAGCACAGGTTCTGGAATTGTTAAAAACAATCTTGAAAATGAAGAATGAAGTGGGAGTATATCCTCCAAAGAGAATACACAGATGGCAAGTAGCATATAACAAGATGTACAACATTATTAGCCATCAGGAAATGCAAATTTAAGCTGCAAAGAAATATTGCTATATATCTATAAGAATGGCTAAAATTTAAAAAAAAAGTGAAACTGCCAATTTCTGGCAAAGATGCAAAGAAACTGGGCCACTCCCATTGCTGGTGGGTATGTAAAACCATATAGCTACTCCATAAAATAGCTTGACATTTTCTTATAAAACTAAATATGTGATTACCATATAACCTTACAGTTGTACTCTTGGGCATTTATATTAGAAAAGTAAACACATGCTCGCACAAAAATCTGTACACAAATATTTATAGTAGCTTTAAGCATAATACTCAGAACCTGGAAAAAGCCCAAATGTCATTCAATAGATGAATGGCTAGACAGTCATAGATCTATACCAGGGGACACTATTCAGCGTTAAAAATGAATGAATTATTGATACATGCAACAATTGAGATGAATCTCCAGGGAAATATGGTGAGTGAAAAAGCCATTTCAAAAAGGTTATATAATGTATGATTCTACTGATATAAAATTTTTGAAATAACAATATTTAGAAGTGGAGTATAGATTACTGGTTGCCAAGGTCAAGGACTTGGGTGTGGTTGGCTATAAAGGGGCAACACAACAGATCCTTCTGGTGATGCAAATGTTCTGTACCTTGACTGTATAAATTCTAATATCTTGGTTGTGACATTGTGCTATAATTTTGCAAGATGTTATCATCTGTGTAAACTGGATAAACAGGACATCATACCTCTTTGTAATACTTTTTACAAATCCATGCAAATACACTTTTATTTAGAAGTAAAAAATTTAGTAAAAAACAAAAAAAGGAAGCTTGAACTAAACCAACAGCAACATGTTTCATGGGGATTTTGTTTCTGTCACTTAGCAGGAATGTTTTCCCCAGAACCCTCTGTTAATTCCTGTGGCCTCCACAAGCTCATTCTTGTATTCTTCCCAGGCTATTCTAGGAAATTTTGTCTCAGCTGGCACAGGTGATGGGACCACATTGATGGATGACAACCATGGAAAAGTGACTACTACAACATGGATACAAAGAATTTTTGTTGTGGGAGCATTTTTACATTCACAGTGAACATTGAATACTGGATTTAAAACAGTATACATTGTGGAATTTGAGAAAGACCTCAGATGATTTGGTCTTCCCCTTTAACATGACTTATAAAGAAACGGAGGCACAAAATCAATTAATTGTCGAGGATCAAAGCATAAGATACTGGCAAACTGGCAAACTCAGAACTAGAACCCAGGTTCAGGGATCTTAAATCTATGTTCCTACCTCTAAACTATATATAATCCATCTTAATTTCTTTGCTTTTTCCCTTTTCCACATTCTTGTATTGGTAAGAGATCTAAAGATCTGGAAAACTACCCCCTCATCTCTACAGCCTACCCATGTCTAAAATTCTGTGCAAATGCCAGATCTTATTCTCCCTGAAAATTCACTTCATCATCTTACAAGGAATTACCCCTTCTTCTTCCCCTGTCTTTCTTTAGTCAGTTATGAGGATCTAGTGTGGGTTTTTTTTTTTAATAAATTTATTTATTTATTTATTTATTTATTGGCAGTGTTGGGTCTTCATTGCTGCCCACAGGCTCTTCAGCTACTGTTGTTTGTGGTGCATGGGCTTCTCATTGTTGTGTCTTCTCTTGTTGTGGAGAATGGGCTCTAGGTGCTCGGGCTTCAGTAGTTGCAGCATGTGGGCTCAGTAGTTGAAGCACACAGGCTTAGTTGCTCTGCAGCACATGGGATCTTCCTGGCCCAGGGATCAAACCCATGTCCCCTGCATTGACAGGCAGATTCTTAACCACTGCGCCACCAGGGAAGTCCCTATTGTGTTGTTTTTTTGCCTATATTTTTACAGGTGCTTCAAGACTGTAATTTTGAAACACATAACATATTACATGGTAAATTGTTTAGAGATATATAGAATAGATATTTGTTGAATGATTGAATTATCTTTAAAAGATCCTCTATTCTCTTCCACTTTCATGTTTTCTATCATGTATCTGACTGCTTCTCTAACTTTTCAAATTGAATAAATTTTACAATTTCTTATGCTTCTATTTATCACCGACTTTGGTGTCACCCAGGAACCAACTGAATCTATTTTCTATTCCATGATCTAGGTCTTAGTGAGAAGGCACATGCACTAATCCCTCAGTAGATTGCTGTGTATCCCTGGAGATGCTAACTCATCCTTGGATCTTCTAGGATGCACTATATTCAGTCTAGAAGTTTCCTTCTATGAGCATTTTTTAAAGAAAGGAGAAGGAATACTTCCTTGGTATATAAGGAGGTGAGTTAAGGATATGAAAATGTGTTTAGTAGTGCCTGCTTGACTACAAATTCTAACTCTGATAAGCTACAAAATTGGGGTCATGAGATACTAAAATAAGATGATTAATTTTATATCTCTGGAGTGATATTTTAACAACTCCATAAAGTATAAATACAAGCAGATTTATGTTTTTACTTTAAAAATAATTTAAATGAGTTTCTGGGATTCAGCCTAACCAAAACAGTTACAAATGAGGAATAAAGATAAATGTATATTTTTTAAACTTAGTCTGGCAGATGGAATGAAGAAGGGTGGGATTTCTCATGTTCTCACTTATCTCCTTTTCACTCCTTCTGTTCCTACTCCTCATACGTAGATATTCATAGATATTTAGCAGAAAACGAACACACATTCAAGGCTTTCTTCCTAATTCAAGTAGTGCCATCTGTATAATATGTACAGAGGTGTAGGTATATTCAAAATGAAATTTATTCTTACTTTCATGAGCCAGGGAAACATGTGGTTGCTTAATACAATGAAACTTATTTTGTTCAAAACAAAGATGTTATGGACACGTGAATTCAAATAGGCAAACTTTTCTTGTGCACATTTTAATCAACCCCTTCCCCTGTCTCCAGTCCCTGCCAACAACTGTTCTGAATTCTACTCTATAGTCTTGCCTCTTTTTGAATGTCATATAAATGGAATCCTACAGGATGTATGTAGCCTTGGTTTAATGAGTTTGAGATTCAGCTGTGATGTTGTGTGTATCCGTAGTTTGCTCTTTTTAATGCTGAGTAGCATTACTTATGATGGATTTATAGCAGTTTATTCACTAATTAAAAGAAATTTCCAGTGCTTCCAGCTTTTGGCAAAATGCAGACAGCCACTATAAACATTTGCATATAGGTTTTAAGTAAACTAAGATTTCATTTCTCTTGGGAAAATACTTAAAAGAGGTATAGCTAGGTCATATGGTGTGCATTCAACTTTATAAGAAATTGGCAAACTGTTTTCCAAAGTGCCCGCACCATTTTTCATTCACACCAGCAATGAATGAGGGCTCCAGTACTTCCACCCACTCTTTGTCAACATGTGCCACCCTTGGTAGTCAGGATTGTGGCCATTCTCAAAAGTGTGCAATAGTATTTTACTGTGTTGTTTTTTTTTAATTTTAGTATTCATCTTGTGTATTTTTTGACATCCATGTCTTCTTTTATGAAGTGTGTATTCAGATCTTTTGTACCATTAATAGTTGGATTGTTTGTTTTCATATTATTAAATTTGAGTTAATTGTTTATGCATTCTGGATATAATTCTGTTATTAGACATCTGTTTTTGGAAATACTTTTGCTCAGTCTGTGACTTTTTTTATACTCTTAACAATGTCTTTCAAAGAAAAAGTTTTAAATTCTGGCTAAGTCCCCTTAATTTTTCATATTATTTAAGGGAATGGATTTAATAACCAGTCATAATGCATGTGAAAAAATGTTAAAAACACATGTAATAAAGGTGTATATAACAGTGCTACATGCATATTACACTGAGAACAGTGTTCCCAGGTAAGGGAGCTGGTGTGGGACCTGCCTGGAATGCAATTCCCCAAGATGTCTAGGCGGCTTGCTCCCCATGTCCTTCAACATCGTCCAAATGGAACCTAAAGGGTGTGGTGGAAAGTAATATTTGTTTCAACACAGAGAAAGAAGATATCCAAAGTCATTAAAATGAGAGTGACTATAGAGGCATTTTTCTTATATTTAATTGCTCTACAAGGTTGCAGGGAGGAGAGATTGAGTCAGTTTGGCCACAACTTAAACTCAGTTAGATGTATTTTTGCCATGGCTTCCAATTCCCCTGAGTGTTAGCTTGGCTTTAGGGTGGGGCCAGTTTGCCACTTTCAGCCTAGGACTTCCCTGTGTACTTGACCTGGAGAGAGGATCTCTCTCCATAACTACTCCTGCAGCCCCTGTGGTAGACTGCCATAACCCTGGTCTAGAATGTATTCAGCTGGTCATCCATCCCTGGGGCAAAGAGGTGGAGTTTTTCAGTAATCCTCTTCCTCTGTTGGTAATAGGTAATCTAATTGCAGGGGGCCTAGGATGGTTTTCTACTTCTACCCCAGTAGCAGAGGGTTTAATTTTTTTCTCCCTCAATTTGCAATAAATCTTCACCTATGCCTTGAAGGTAACAGGTTTCCCCACCTATTGACCAGTGGGTTGTTTTGAAGGAAAGACTAATATAAGTGGTACTTTTGTTGTTAATTACCTGGATTTTTCTTGTTGTGGTAGGAATGACATACTTTCCATTTTTCTACATCCCATTTTCTGTTTTATTTATTTCTCATCTAATCTTTGTTATTTTCTTCTATTAACTTTTGGCTTAGTTTTTTTTTTTTTTTCTAGTTATTTTAAGTGTAAAATTAGGTTGAGATCATTCTATTTTCTTGGTATATGTGTTTCTAGCAATAAACTTTACTCTTAGAACTGCTTTTTGCTGCATAACATACTATAACTTCTGATATGTTTCCTTTTATTTTTTAGTTTGTTTTTTAGTTTTTTGTTTGGTTGGTTTTTGAATGAAAGATTCTTTAGATTCCATAGTGCTTTATATTTTTCAAAAGTTTCATACACACGATTTCATAGAATCCCATAGTGACTTTTTAATTTTCCCCTACCCCTATGGTGTCCCTCCCCAATTTCCCTCTCCCCACTGGTAACCACTAGTTTGTTCTCTATATCTGTGAGTCTGCTTCTTTTTTGTTATATTTACTAGTTTGTTTTATTTTATAGATTCTATATTAAGTGACATTATATAGCATTTTTCTCTCTCTGCCTGATTTATTTCACTTAGTATAATACACTCCAAGTCCAACCATGTTGCAGCAGATAGCAAAATTTCATATTTTATGGCTAAGTATATTCCATTGTGTGTATATATATATATATCTTTATCCATTCTTCTGTGATGGACACTTAGGTGGCTTTCATATCTTGGCAATTATAAATAATGCTATTGTGAACATTGGGGTGCATGTATATTTTCAAATTAGTGTTTTCTTTTTTGGGGATATATATCCAGGAGTGGAATTGCTGGGTCATATGGTAGTTCTATTTTTGTTTTTTTGAGGAACCTCTATGCTGTTTTGCACAGTGGCTGTATCAATTTACATTCCCACTAGCAGTGTAGGAAGCTTCCCTTTTCTCCACATCCTCACCATTGTTTGTTATTTGTGTTCTTTTTGATGATAGCCATTCTGACAGGGGTGAGATGTTGTCTCGTGGTTTTTATTTGCATTTCCTTGATAACTAGCAATGTTGAGCATCTTTTCATGTGCCTGTTGTCCATCTGCCTTCCCTCTTTGGAAAAATGTCTATTGAGTTCTTCTGCTTATTTTTTCTAAATTGGGTTGTTTGGTTTTCTTTTTTATGCTGAGTTGTATGGGCTGTTTATACATGTTAGATATTGACCTTTTACTGCATATATAATTTGCAAATATTTTCTCCCATTCAGTAAGTTGTCTTTTTGTTTTGTCGATGGTTTCTCTTGTGCAAATGTTTCATTTTTTTTCTCAAGATACCTGTAAAATTTTCACTTTAATTTCCTCCTTGATTCATTGATTGTTCAAGAGAATGCTATTTCATTCCCATGTATTTGTGAATTTTCCAGTTTTCCTTTTATTATTGATTTCCAGTTTACACCCTTTGGTCAGAAAAAGAATACTTGGTATGATTTCAATCAGCTTAATTTGCTAAGACTTTTTTTTTTTTTGTGGCTTAATGTATGATCTATTCTAGAAAATATTTCATGTGCCCTTGAGAAGAATGTGTATTCTGCTATTGTTGTATGGAATGCTCTGTGTATGTCTGTTAGGTCTGTTTGGCATAGAGTGTTGTTCTAATCCTTAAGTTGTCATCTTTAAACATGATTGTTAAGCCTCAATAGCACCAGTCATTTTCTTTATATATCTATAGAAACATACCTATCTCACAATGCCAATCTGAATTCACGGAAACAAATAAATTGTAAGAATAAACATTATAAATTATAAGAATAGTTTGTAGGCATTGCCTCCAGGGACAGAGTTGGAAGCCTCTTTGCCTTCCCCCCAATCTCTCTCTCACCTTTGCCAAGGGATTAAAAATACTTCAACATGTCAGCCATTGTCACTCTCTCCTCTCACTCCTACTCAGCTTGAATGGAGCACTGACATGGGTCAACATCCTTGGAGCGTGTCTCTCAGGAGACTGGACAGCACCTGCTTTCCTTGTAGTGGCTTGTCAACTAAGGCCAAGATTAGAGGGCCAAGAAGTTCTCTTCCTCTCTCAGTTAAAGGTCATGTTGATTACAGAAGACCATTGAATCCAGCATTTCTTCTATATTTATTGAGAAATCTGAGGCAAATTGTTGTTGAAACAAGTTAGAATTCACTAGCTTAGAGAAAATATTTGCTCCTCAGGCCAGGTTACTGGAGCTCCAAACTAGAGTTAGGCCCAAGTCCAAGTTAGTGAAGCTTAATTTGACTTCCCTTTGACATTATTTTCCTTTGTACAGTATTCTTTGGTATGGGGAATGGGGTGGGAGGATGACAGGGTCCAGTAATGTGCTTAATTGGTAGTAGATTGCAGGGCACTCCAGGGTGCCCAGTGATAAGAGTATCTCATCTCCTTCCAGTCTCCTCATTATTTTGAAGTGTGCCCTCAATATATATGTCTTGTGCTGTATTGAAATTTCTCATTCAATGGAAATCATAGGGGATTCCTAAGAATGTGATCTCTTGCACATTGTTGGGTCTATCAATTCTTTCTGAGTGCAATACCAGAAGGTATTCTTCTTGCACTACAGTTATAAATTCCATTTACTTTTCCCTTTTTTCACCCCATCCAAAAGATAGTGAATCAGACCATGATGTACTTCAGAAAGGGGGGATCATTTTGTTATACTTGGTAAGGCAGATGCACTAAGGGGATTGTTTTATTAATTTAAGCTCTAAAAAATTGACTTCAAATCTGGAATTTCAAGTTATCTCTACTGGATAATATACTTAGATTTCCTGGCTCCTCAGTAGAGAGACACTTTTTCTCCTTTACGTATGCAAGTTCCCTGTAGGGTTAACAGGAGGAAGAATAGATGACAGAGCCTCCAGAAACTTGGGATTGAGGAGCAACATTTTGGGAACCTCTCATTCAAGCTGTAGAAACAACTTTGAAGAACACCTGCAGAAAAGCAAATTAAGAAGTGAAGTAAATGTCACATCCATTTCTGTGACTTTTCCCTTTCATAGAAATGCTTTCTTGTAATATTTGTTTCAAATATTCATGTGAAAAAGTATAGGAATTACATAACTAGAAACTTGGAAGCAATAAATGGGCTCCATAGCCATTAGAAATACTATGGGTAGATATTTGCTGGAATGGAAAGATGATCACATGAGGTTCAGTGAACAAAGGAAGTTTTCTGAACATTAAAAAATGAATGAATGAGTTAGAGGAATGAATGAATGTTTAGTAAAAATCTGTATTGCCTCCTTGGGCAAAAAGGGGATGCCTGAGATTGAAAAAATAATAATAAATAAGCTTTCACCTGTAAAAGCCTGCAGCCAATATTTCAGAGTGAATTAAACTTTGAAGATTAAAATTCATCATTTTAGAATGATATTTTACTTTCTAAAATAATATCATTAGTATGTTCTTAATTTCTTATAACTATTTCAGAATGAGACATGTCAATTGCGTTAGAGACCCTGATGAAGTTTTGACTATATCTTTATTTCAAAATATAACACAGACTCTGGAGCCAGACTGCCTGGCTTCAAATATTGGTTCCTCCACTTGCTAACTTTGTGCACTTGGACATTTTATTAATTTATAAAAAAAAATAGTAACAGTTGCCTCCGATGCTCTTGGTGCCATGCCTGTAATTCCTTGTCCTCCCCGAAATGTTCCCTATACGTACCCACCTTCCTACATTGCTCTGCCTCAAGGTATTCTCTGGCCATGGTACTGTGCTTGCCTTCTCTCTGAGAAGGCTGGGAATGCAGGGAACACCTTCAGACAACAATGGTGGATGCTAGCAGGCAGATGCCTGGCTGTCCTGTGACCCAGTAGGGCAATTCTGAGATGTGCTTCAAACAGTCTTTCAGAGGGTCCTCGAGGATTTGGTCCTTCATTGTCCACAACAGTGAGAAGCTCATTATTGTATCCTTCCCTTCTTTTTCCTGTCCCACTTCCCAGCCCACTCACAGCTCTTGTGATCACCTTTAACACCCAAAGCTCTTCTCTGAGAGAAATCCAGTCTAAGATAATCATATTTAACTTTTGAAGCTGCAAAAATTAAATGAAATGATGCATGTAAGTTTTTTGCCTTAGGTATTTTGGTGCTCTGTTGTTAGGTCATGCATGCTTGGAATTAGTATCTGCTTTGGGAAAATCAACCTTTGTGTAATACCCATCTCTATCACTGATAATTTTTCTTGTTCCAAAGTCTTCTTTGTCTGGTATTAACATAGCTACTCAAGGTTCCTTTCAATTAGTTTTAGTATGGTGAGTTTTTCTCTACCTCTTCACTTTTAACCTATTTGAGTTTTTATGTATAAAGCAAGTTTCTTATAGACAACAGCTTTATTTTTTTACACACTATGACTATTTTTTATGGGTATGTTATTACCATGATTGGATTAGTTTCTATTATTTTTATAGCTGTTTTCTATACATTATATTTGTTCTTTGTTTATTTTCTTCTGCTTTTCTGCCTTCTCTGGTTTTAATTGAACATTTGATATAATTCCATTATATCTTCTGTTTTATTATATCTATTGTATTTCTTTAAAAACATTAGTGGTTTCCCTAGAGCTGCAATGTACATGTTTAACTAGTATAAGTCCACCTTGCATTAATATTATTCAGCTTCCAGTGTAGTCCAAGTACCTTACAACAGTTTTCACAATTGCTTCCTCCCATCCCTTATGCCATTGCTGTTAGTCATCCAATACCGGCACACCTTATTTTCTTGTGCTTTGCTTTATTGTACTTCACAGATATTGTATTTTTTTACAAATCAAAGGTTTGTGGTGACCCTGTGTCAAGCAAGTCTACCAGTACCATTTTTTCAACAGCATTTTTTCACTTCATGTTTCTGTGTCACATTTTGGGAATTCTCATAATATTTCAAACTAATTCCTTTATTATATTTGTTATGGTGAGCTGTGATCAGTGACCTTTGATGTTACTATTGTAAAAAAGATTACAATTCGCTGAAGTCTCAGGTGATGGCTAACATTTTTTAGCAATAAAGCATTTTTTTCTCTTTAAGAACTTTTATTGAGATACAGTTAACAGACAATAAACAGCATATATTTAGAGTGTACAATTTGGTATCCCAATCTCCCAATTCATCCCCCCTCAACCCTCCCCGTTTTCCCCACTTGGTGTCCATGTGTTTATTTTCTACATCTGTGTCTCTATTTCTGCCTTGCATTTCCTCTTTCATAGTTGTTAGCATTTGCCTTATGTATTGAGGTGCTCCTATATTGAGTGCATATATATTTGTAATTGTCATCTCCTCCTCTTGGATGGATCCCTTGATCTTTATGTAATGTCCTTTCTTGTCTCTTGTAACATTTTTTATTTTAAAGTCTATTTTATCTGATATGAGTATTGCTGCTCCAGCTTTCTTTTGATTTTAATTTGCATGGAATATTCTTTTCCATCCCCTCACTTTCAATCTGTATGTGGCCCTAGGTCTGAAGTCAGTCTCTTGTAGACAACATATATATGGGTCTTGTTTTTGTATCCATTCAGCCAGTCTGTGTCTTTTGGTTGGTGCATTTAGTCCATTTACATTCAAGGTAATTATCAATATGTATGCTCCTATTACCATTTTCTTAATTGTTTTGTTGTTCTTTCTGTAGGTCCTTTTCTTCTCTTATGTTTCCCACTTAGAGAAGTTCCTTTAGCATTTGTTGTAGGGCTGGTTTGGTGGTGCTGAATTCTCTTAGCTGTTGCTTGTCTGTAAAGCTTTTGATTTCTCTGTCAAATCTCAATGAGATCCTTGCTGGGTAGAGTATTCTTGGTTGTAGGTTCTTCTCTTTCATCACTTGAAATATATCATGCCACTCCCTTCTGGCTTGTAGAGTTCCTGCTGAGAAATCAGCTGTTAACCTGATGGGAGTTCCCGTGTATGTTATTTGTCATTTTTCCCTTGTTGCTTTTGATAACACTTCTCTGTCTTTAATTTTTGTCAATTTGACTACTCTATGTCTTGGTGTGTTTCTCCTTGGGTTTATCCTGCCTGGGACTCTCTGCAGTTCCTGGATTTGGGTTGCTATTTCCTTTCCCACGTTAGGGAAGTTTTCAACTATGATCTCTTCCAATATTTTCTCAGGTCCTTTCTCTCTTCTTTTTCTGGGACCCCTATAATGTGAACATTGGTGCATTTAACATTGTCCCAGAGGTCTCTTAGGCTGTCTTCAGTTCTTTCCATTCTTTTTTCCTTATTCTTTTCCACATCAGTGATTTTCACCATTCTGTCTTCCAGGTCACTTATTCGCCCTTCTGCCCCAGTTAATCTGCTGTTGGTTCCTTCTAGTATATTTTTCATTTCAGTTATTGTGTTGCATATCTCTGTTTGCTTGCTCTTTAATTCTTCTAGGTCTTTGGTAAACTTTTCGATCTTTGCCTCCAGTCTTTTTTCAAAGTCCTGGATCATCTTCACCATCATTATTCTGAATTCTTTTTCTGTAAGGGTGCCTATCTCCTCTTCATTTAGTTGTTTTTCTGGGGTTTTATCTTGTCCCTTCATCTGGTACAAAGTCCTCTGCTTTTTCATTTTCTCTATCTTTCTGTGGCTGTGGTTTTCAGTTCCACAAGATGAAATACTGCTGATACTGCTTGATTCTGCTGTCTGCCCTCTTGTGTCTAAAGCATTTTTAAATTAAGGTATACATGTTGTTTTGTAGTCATGATGCTATTCACATGTAATAGACTGTAACACTGTACTGTGTAAACATAACTTTTGTGTGCACTGGGAAGGCAAAAAGAATGGGTATGACTCACTTTATTGCAATATTTGCTTTATGGAGTGGTGTGGAACTAAACCTGCAATGTTTCTGAGAAATGCCTGTACAGTGATGCTATTATTAATTTAAACAAGCCGCTATCTACTAGATCTATGTGAATAAAATATAAAATATTTATTTTGTCTTTATTTATTATTTCTTTGCTGCTTTCCCTTTCTTTATATAAGTCAACATTACTGAATAATATAATTTTTCTTTTTCTTGATGAAATTCCAAGAAAACATCTTGCAGCAATTATCTATTGGCAATGAATTCCCTGAGTTCTTGTTTATCTAAAGAAATCTTTATTTCTCCTTCATTTTTGAAAGACTTCTAGGTATTGAAGTCCAGGTTGGTGATTTTTTTTTTCTTCAAACATTTTAAATACATACCTCACTGTCTTCTTGCTTGCATGGTTTCTGATGGGAAGTCTACTGAAACACTTATCTTGTCTCTCTGTAGGCTATATGCTAGGCTTCTTTCAAGATTTTCTTTGCCTTTGCTTTCTGAAGACTGACTATAATATGTTCAAGTGTAAATTTTTTGGTATTCATTCTGTTTGATGTCTTCTGAGTGTTCTTGAGCTATATTTTGATGTTTGCTATTACTTTTTAAAAAATTCACAGCAATTATTGTTTCAAATATTTCCCCTGTTCTGTTCTCCCTTTCTTCTCATTCTGGTATTCCAGTTATGTAACTTTTATGTCTTTTTAAGTTGTCCAACAATTCTTGAGACTTTGAATCTTTTTCAAAAATACTTTTTTTCCCTCTTTTTATTTCAGTTTTCAGATTTTCTATTGCTCTATCTTTAAGATCACCGATTTTTTCTTAGCAGTATCTAATAAGCTAATGAGTCCATCAAAGGCATTCTTTATTTCTGTTACAGTGATTTTTATTTGTAGTATTTCCTTTTGATTTTTAAAAACATTTTCTTTCTCTGCATTTATGTTATTTATCTTTTCCTGCATGTTGTCTAATTTTTACATTAGTATTTAAGTTATTAATGATAGTTATTTCAGATTCCCTGTCTAATAATTGTATCTTTACCAAATATGAGTCTCTCTGCTTTTTCCCTTTAGACTGTTTTTCCTTGCATCTTATCATGACATCATTTTTTTTAATCGAAATCTGAACATAATATGTTAGGTAATAGAAACTGAGATAAATAGGCCTATAGTGTGAAGTTTTATGTTCATCTGACTTGGACTTAGGCTGTATTTAATACTTGTTGTAGCTGTAGGTGCCAGGCCCTTCCAGTTCCTTCACTGTCCTTGCCAATGTCTCTCTTGTTACCTTTGAGCTTACCTAAGTCCTCCTCCTTAGAGAAGCTTACTTCATGCAGCTCTTTCTCTTGGAACCCACTATTAGTGAGATGGTGTACAGTGTGTGTGGGGGAAATCTTCTGATTAAGTTTTATTATTTTATGGACCTGTTTCCCTGATCTATGACCTTCACAAGTGTTTCATAACCTATTTTCCTCCCATGGGTGAGACAGGATGGCTGGTGGGGTCTGGAATCAGGTAAATGACTTTCCTTTAGATGGGATAATCCTCTGGTTGTCTTTTCTCATAGAGAGGAGGACTTTGTGAGGAAGAAAGCTCTGGGAATATTTCAAATGGTTATTCTTCTCCTCCCCTTGCCAGAGTCTAGAGAGGAACTTTCTTTGCTCTTCTCCATGTTTGGGGATTTTTGTTATACATTTTATGCAGCATTGTGAGGTGTTCTGTAGAAAGAGGTCTTCAGATTATCTAGTCCATAATTGTGCTGGAAGTGGAGTCACTCCATTCATTATTCAACAAGTACATACTAAGCATATACTATGTGCCCTTGTGTTATGTCATAGGAATAAACCAGTAACTAATTTAGACATAAATCTTGATTTTCCAAAATTTACAGTCTTGTAGACAAGATAATTATTGCAAAATGAATTACAATAATATGATTGTGGTATATATGAAGCAAAGGAAAAACAATGAGTGTTTATTGAAGTACATATCTGCTGCCTTCTTTTAACAGGCTCTCCATTCTGTGATGGAGCTCTCTACTTACATAGAACCTTTGATTTCCTTTTTTTTAATTTAATAAATTTATCTATTTATTTATATATTGTCTACATTGGGCCTTTGTTGCTGTGCGTGGGCTTTTCCTAGTTGGGGCAAGCCGGGGCTACTCCAGTTGTGGTGCACAGGCTTCTCATTGAGGTGGCTTCTCTTGTTGCGGAACACGGGCTCTAGGTGTCATGCATGTCATGCAGGCTCAATAGTTGTGTCTCCCAGGCTCTAGAGTGCAGGCTCAGTAGTTGTGCTACACAGGCTTACTTGCTCCATGGCATCCTTGATTTCTTCGTATATCCCAGTTCATCCTCACTCTGCTCTGAGCTTATAAATTTCCATGTTTTCTTCCAGTTCTCAGTCTTTTAACTGACATCCTCCATCTTCTATAGTCTACCTCCCATGCATCATAGCCTTAGTTCCCCTCATACATATTTTCAAGAACTTTGACTGATTAAAAATAAACTTTATGGGGAAAACTAGATATCCACATGCAAAGAAATGAAGTTGGACTCTTATACCATATACAATAATTAACTTAAAATAGATTAAACACTTAAAAAGAAGATCTGAAACTATAAAATTTCTAGGAGAAAACATAGGGGAAAAACTGCATGACATTGGATTTGGCAATGATTTCTTTGATAACACACCAAAAGCACAGGCAACAAAACCAAAAATAGACAAATGGAACTATACCAAACTTCAAGACTTTCACATGGCAAAGGAACCACAGAGTGAAAAAGAAAAGGGAACCTATGAATGGGGGAAAGTACTTGCAGATCATATATCTGATGGGGGTTAATCTTCAGAATAAATAAAGAATACCTACAGCAGCAACAACTACAAATAACACAATTTTAAAAAGAGCAAAGGACATGAACAGACATTTCTTCAAAGATATACAAATGGCCAACAAGAATATGAAAAGATGGTCAACATCACTATTTATCAGGGAAATGCAAATCAAAACTGCAATGAGATATCATCTCACATCTGTTAAAATGACCACTATAAAAATAACAGAACATAACAAGTGTTGATGGGAATGATGAGAAATTGCAACCCTTGTGCACTGTTGGTAACATTGTATAATGGTGCAGCCAGTGTGATAAACAGTATGGAGTTTTCTCAAAAACATTGCAAGTAAAATTACATATGATCCAGCAATCCCAACAAATTTGAAAGCAGGATCTCAGAGATATTTTCACATACATATTCATAGCAGCATTACTCATAATAGCCAAGATGAAGAACAAATACCATACATACATGCAAAGGACTATTATTCAGTCATTAAAAAGAGGTAAAATGTGTCAGTGCTACAATGTCTATGGGTGAATCTTGAAGGACATTATGCTGAAGTGAAATAAGTAAGTCACAAAATGGTAAAGACTATGTGATTCTACTTATATATCTAAAGTATTCAAGTTCCTAGAAATTTCAATTCAAATTTCTTGGAAAACTCTCAGCATGTTGATTGTAAGGGGCTGGGTGGGGGAGGGAAAGGGGAGTTGTTTAATCAGTATAGAGTTTTTATTTTGAAAGATGAAAAAGCTCTACGGATCTATGCACAACAAGGTGCATTTAGTTAACAATGCTATAATGTGCACTTAAAAAATGGTTAAAATGGTAAAAAAACACCCCTTATAAAACTTCATTTTTCAGATATAAATTCATGATTTCCTGTTTTTTGAATTTTCATAGACACATATTTGTTTCCATTACAATGTAAGTTTAAGAATTAAGTGCATACTTTTTTGTAAATGATAATCTCTCCACTGGTAAAAAATATATATAAAATTTTATACCACAAATATATTCTAAAAGACTTTTTTTTTTGCAACTATCTCAGTGAGTCTCCTGACAATCTGAGCTAATTTACACATCAAAGAGATTTTATTTTTACAATACATTCAGGTATCCCACACAAAGAAAATTAAGAATTAAGAGCAGGTCTTTTTCATCCAGAAAATTACTCTATTTTTCAGCCTCCCTTTAATTATAGGGAATTATACTCTATTTTCTGAAATTTACTAAATTAAGTGTGCAAAGTGCTAAAAAGAAGCCAGCTAAAAGCTTTGGTTCCAGTTCATCACATTTATTTTTTAATTATGAGCAGTTAACCAAAATAAGGCCCTGGAGGAAAGGCTCAAACAACTGGGATTAGATAAGAAAATAGAGGGCTCTGGATAGTGTGCAAATAGAGGGGGATGAGAGAGATTACAGAGCCTATGAGGAGAAGAAATGGACTTGGATCAGAGGATTTGGAGTTTTAAGCTAGATTTAGAAATGGCATCTTTGGGCTTCTTACTGAATTGTAAAAATGAATGTATTGGTCATGAATTTACTTGCATTTGTTATTCATCTTCATTAGAACTTTGTAAGGTGAGTGTTTTTATTTCATAGAGGCCAGGAAGGTGATGAACTTTCCTGAGATCACACAGCTACTCCATGGCTGGGCCAAGAATTTTGCCCATATTGTCTGATTCCAAGGCCTAACGTTAATGCTTTTCACCAAACTTTCCACCCCATATTCTGCCCAAAGGCCAGAGAATGGACTAGTGACCTTTCCAATGAGCCGGACTACGTTCATTGATGTGAGTGCATCATAACTACCCCAGGAACCTCAACACAGTTCACATGGTCTTGGAGAGTTGACAGAAGGGAGCAGCACACATGTCCCCCACTTTCACCCCAACCCTATTCTCACCATTCGGGAGAAGACTGCTTGATATTCTCATGGGTCACTGAAACCCTCAGAATGAGAGGAAAAAAGTGCTAATAGTCCCTAAGGTTTCTGACTCCATAATGCAGAGTGATCAGTTTCTAATATAACGGTAAATAAGTGAAAATACCATTAAAATTTAACACACATTGTCAGATGTTAGAAGTAAAATGAGTCAACTGATTAATGGATGTAAATTAAAAGAAATATATACACACCATATTTTATCTGCTGTTGTATACTCATATACATATATGTATTTATGCCTATCCCTGTATAAATAATGTGCTTAAATTAAATACTACAGCGATTTCAAAAAATAATTTTTTTACTGTAAATCAAAATGATTAGCGAACACTTGCTCCATAATTCTTCTGAGTATACTTTTTCAATTCCAATAGTATTTTAACTGATGGTCTGTGTTTGGCTTTTCCTGATGGAACTTGGTCTCATACTGTCAAATGCTGAACATAGCTTTTATATGTCTTTGTAAAATCTCATTTCAGTTTTTGTTTAATAAGCAATTATTAACATTGCACTCTGAGGGCTGAAGAAATACATAATTTGTTTACAATAATATAATTAGGGTTTGCTAAGTTTTCTCTAACTGTTATGTGAAAAATAAAGATATACACAGGTGGAAAGGATACCTTGAGTTAAACAGTATGGAGGTTCCTTAAAAAACTAAAAATAGAATTACCATATGACCCAACAATCCCACTGCTGGGCATATACCCAGAGAAAACCATAGTTCAAAAAGACATATGCACCTCAATGCTCATTGCAGCACTATTTACAATAGCCAGGACATGGAAGCAACCTAAATGCCCATCAATAGATAAATGGATAAAGAAGATGTGACACGTATACACAATGGAAAACCACTGAGCCATAGAAAGGAATGAAACTGGGTCATTTGTGGTGATGTGGTTGGACCTAGAGACTGGCGTACAGAGTGAAGTTAGTCAGAAAGAGAAAACTAGATATCATATATTAACGCATATATGTGGAATCTAGAAAAATGGTACAGATGAACCGGTTTACAAAGCAGAAATAGATGTAGAGAATAAACATATGGACACAAAGGGGGTAAAATTGGGGAGGGATGAATTGGGAGATAGAGATTGACATATATACACTAATATGTATAAAATAGATAACTAATGAGAACCTGCTGTATAGCACAGGGAACTTCTCTTCTCTGTACAGTAGAAACTAATACAACTTTGTAAAACAACTATACCCTAATAATAATAAAAATACCATATTGTATACATGAAAGATGCCAAGGGAGTAGATCTTAAAAGTTCTGATCACCAAAAGAAATGCTAATGATGTGACCTGATTTCTGTGTTAGCTAAGCTATTGTTGCTCATCATTTTGCAATAAAGTGTATCGACTCAACACATTGCACACCTTAAACTTCCACAATGCTATGTGTCAATAATATCTGTTTAAAACAAACAAACAAACAAATAAGTAAATAAATAAATAAAGCATGATTGGCTAAAAGGCTGCCACCTGTAGGGGTCGTTGTGGGGCACGGCTCAGAGCCTCCTTCAGGACAAAGAGATTCATTTCCCAGCTCCTGGAAGTCTTCTTAGGAAATAACTCTATGCTCATGGTCACATTCCTCTTTCCAGGAGTCCTTGTAAGCACACCAAGGCCCAGTGCCCTGCCCCAGCTTGTGACAACTCTGAAAAGCTATCACCAAGTGGCCGGCTGAGGCCTCTGTTGAGAGATATCACAGCTACCCTGACTCTTTGCCCAATTCTACTTTTTTCTTTCTCAAGATCATCTCTCAAGAAATTTTCCATCCTCAGGTCCCTGTCTTAGGGATTTCTTTCTAGAAACCAATCTGTCACAGTTCCATACTGCTTGGCCCTTCTCCCTCCAGTCCAGATAATCAACCTCACTTTGTTGTTGCCCATGTGAGGAATTGTCTCAAACAGCTTTGCAAACATTTGTTGAGGGTGTCTTAAGTCTCAGGTACTGTGCTTCCAGAGAGCAGTACAGAGGGGAATGAGACATAATTGCTGCCAGGGAGGAGCCAAAGCTGTTGTTGACAGTTCATATAACCTTGTTCACGACTAACTATCCCTCTCATCCACTTGGTACCCCACATCGTATTTTTCTTTTGCTACTGAAAATTAAGGTCATTACATTCTTATATGGGCAAACACATGTCTTCTAACTCCCCACTTCCATCGTGCTCCTGATGGTGGCCCAGCAACCAATAAACTTCATTTTCTTCCTTCTCAACTTTCATTTCCTACGTAATTCTCACAAATATTCATAAGACAAAGGAAAAGGAAAACCATGAGAACCTACATGATCAATCTGGAAAGCCCATTGAGGGGCCCCTTCTGGATTTCTACCACTATTGTTCTGCTCTTGTCATTTCTATGTACATTTCTTTAAGCAAGAATAGAAAAAAAATAATTGTTTTTATTGTTTTATTTACGAGTTGATTAATTTTGTTTTGTTTTTGCCTTTTATCTTTAATGCAAAACACAGTATTTCACTATCTTTATGTAACAAATTGGTGATGGACTTCTTAGACCTTGGCATATATAATGTCACACATACATGTATGTGTGTGCATGCATATGTTTAAATAGAGCAAATAATTTTAATTGAAAGTAAATAATAGTAAAATGCATTGTTTTTAAGCTACCTAATTCTTATCTAGTTTATTGTGTTCCCAGCTCTATAAAGGAGAATCAAAGTGTTGGTAGAGTGAGTTTGGGTTGAATGTATTAAAGTCCAACTGGCCTGAGTCTGAATCCATACTGTGTATTGATCAGCTGTGGGATGGCAGACAAGATTTAACCATGTGATTCTGGGAGCAGTTATTTGGTTGTTTTAAGCCTCTTTGGTAAAATTGATATGATATAATATAATATAATATAATATAATATAATATAATACAATATAATTTAAAATACCTGTCTCATGACATGGCTGTGAGGGTTAAGTGATTGACAGGAAGAACAGGAAGCACTTGGGAGGTACCCGTGGTAGATGTTTAGCAAATGGAAGCTATGTTATTTAGATTCAATGAATTTAGAATTTTACATTTAAAAGCAAAAATATTTCAATTGCATAGTAAAATACAACCATGGACTTTCCAATATCACCATGGTTTCTTCAGTTGAATTATGCAGGACTGTAAAGCATAGTGATTGCTTGAGATGGCATGAATTTTATCCTCAGCAATGCTTCCTTCCCATAGGGCTTCTAGTCCTCAAAAAATACATTTGTGACTTCATTTGCCGCAGGGATATTTCACTCTTATGTATGTATTGTTAATAAAATGACTCAGAGTTGTTAATAGCCCAGATACTTCTCTTTCCTCTTCTGAGGATCTCTTGATAATACTGTGTTGTAGCGTTTGGGGCAAATATCTATGTTTTCTGAGTGCATAATGTCCTTGATGCTGGTCTCTGTTAAGTAGGCCAACTTTTTTTCAGGTGGCTCAATGCTAAAATGTTCCTCTGGGTGGGATCTGCATTATTTGTGGTCAATCTTGTTCAGCTGAGGCATTTTACATCACTGAACTAAATTAACCGGGTTTTGAGAAAATGTATATATAATCTATCTGAGATTCATGTTCTTCCTCAGTTTATTTTTTACTGTCCAGGGAAACCAGTGGTTTATGGACAGGTGTTTTATAAACATATATGTTCTTGGTATTTTATCATTTTTATTCTCCATGGTCCTATAGTACTTCTGGGCCATTTAAATAGTTTTTCTTGCCCTCATACAGTTGAAAAAGATAAAATTGAAGACCATGTTTTCCCTGAAAAACCAGAATCTCAACTCCAATGTTTTCCTAGATAATATTTTTTGACTGAGTACAAAGCAGATATCGTAGTTCTGTTGGATAAATGCTCAAAAAGGTCATTTTAAATAAGTGTTTGAGTTTTTTTCCCCTATGAGATCTTCATCTATCTGGCAGTTAAGTATTTCCTGGATCTTGATAGTAAATACTAAAGAATAAATTTCAGAGTGACCTGTTTCTCTCAATAGATGACTTGGCTTCCTAAATTTCACAGTGAAAATAAGATTTCTGTAGCAAATAAGGGTTTTGTTTTGTTTTATCATGGTATGTTTAGGTTATATGGGTAATAAAATGGGCATTCTCCCTGTAGTTTTACAGGGAAGTGATTAATTCTAGGGCAGATAATATGATTGGTCTGAGGATTATATGAAAGAAGCACTATGCTTTCCTGGAGGCCATGGGAAAATACTGGGTTGGGGGCACAGACATACGGCTGCTGCCAGGAAACCATTCTAAAGTTAATAACATGGTATCAGTCTTTCATTTATTCATCCACTCAGCAAATATCTGTTGAAGACCCATCATCTTCTAGGTATTGGGACACAGATGCAAACAAAACAGGAAAGATCACTTCCCTCATGTAGCATACATCCTGATGTGGAAGGGGGGGATAGAACAGACTTGGAAAAATAATGCAGATACTATAGCAATATAGATAAAATAACAAAATCATTACCTCTGTGCATGGAGATTTGGGAAAGCCTCTCTGAAGAGTCACATATGACTGAGTCTTGACTCAAGGGCAGAAGTCAAGGGGTTCCCAGGAAGAGCCTTGGCACAGAGGGTGCAGTACTGAAGAAGGCCTGGAGTCAGAAAGAATGGGATGAACCTCCAAGGTCAAGGTATCTCTATTGTGGTGAAAGAGGGACTGCCTACTGGGACTCTGAGTTGGAGTAGTGTCCATTCTAGACTGTGAGAAGCTTGGGGAGGTCATTGGAGGACTTGAAGCAAAGAGAGTCACATTACATTTTAGTAAGGTTTTACTGGCTGCAATGTTCAGAGGAGATTGTAAGTGAGGAAACAGGGGGACTAGTGTTAGGTTTCCAAGAGGTCACGACAAGGTTCAGATAGCTGTGTATCTGTTGAGAGGGCAGAGTGATGAGGAGGATGGAAGTACTGGGGCTTCCCAGCAAATTTTGACAATAATTTGACCTAGCACCAAGGGTAAAACCATCTCTTTGTTCCATAGTCCCTGGACTCAGTACCCTGATAAGCCATTACATGTTCTTAGTAATTTATTTGACTTTCTGAGATTGTTTGGCAAGAGGCAGGCATATTAATGTTAGTTTGAAGGAGAGGTTACTAAGAAGGAGAGGTTGCTAAGAAGGAGAGTTCAAGAAAAGAACAGGTGATTCAATATTCCCAGTAAAGATTTAATGGTTATTTACATTTAAATATTAGCATTTGAGACAGAAGAATCAAGATGGCAGAGTAGGAGAACGTGTGCTCACTCCCTCTTGCAAGAGCACTGGAATTACAACTAACTGCTGAACAACCATTGACAGAAAGACACTGGAACTCACCAAAAAAACCCACCCCACATCCAGAGACAATGGAGAAACTGCAATGAGATGGTAGGAGGGATGCAATTGTGTTAAAATCAAATCCCATAAATGCTGGGTGGGTGACTCACAAGCTGGAGAACAGTTATACAGCAGAAGTCCTGAGGGTTCTGAGCCCCACGTCAGGCTTCCTAACCTGAAGGTCCAGCAACGGGAGGAGGAATCCCCAGAGAATCTGACTTTGAAAGCCAGCGGGATTTGATTGCAGGACCTCCACAGCACTGGGGGAAACAGAGACTCCAATCTTGGAGGGCACTCAAAAAAGTGTGCTCACCAGGACCCAGGGGGAAAGAGCAGTGACCCCATAGGAGACTGAACCAGACCTACCTGCTGGTGTTGGAGGGTTGCCTGCAGAGGTGGGGGGCAGCTGTGGCTCACTGAGGAGACAGGGGCACTGACAGCAGGGGATCTGAGAAATGCTCATTGGCGTGAGCCCTTCCAGAGTCCACCATTAGCTCCAACAAAGAGCCTGTAAGCACCAGTGCTGGGTCTCCTCAGGCCAAACATCAAACAAGGTGGGAACACAGCCCCACCCATTGGCAGACAAGCAGATTAAAGTGTCACTGAGCTCCACCCACCAAACCGGATTAAAGTTTTACTGAGCTCCACCCACCCAGCCCAACCCACCATCAGTCCCTCCCATCAGGAAGCACCCACTAGCCTCCTAGACAGCTTCCTCCACAAGAGGGCAGACAGCAGTATCAAGCAGTATCATCAGTATTCCATCTTGTGGAACTGAAAATCACAGCCACAGAAAGACAGAGAAAATGAAAAGGCAAAAGACTTGGTACCAGATGAGGGGAAAAGATAAAACACCAGAAAAACAACTAAATGAAGAGGAGATAGGCACTCTTCTGGAAAAAGAATTCAGAATAATGATGGTGAAGATGATCCAGGACTTTGAGAAAAGATTGGATGCAAAGATCAAAAAGTTGCAAGAAAAGTTTAGCAAAGACCTAGAAGAATTAAAGAGCAAACAAACAGAGATATGCAACACAATAACTGAAATGAAAAATACACTAGAAGGAACCAATCGCAGAATAACTGAGGCAGAAGGATGAAAAAGTGACCTGGAAGACAGAATGGTGATAATCACTGATGCAGAAAAGAATAAAGAAAAAAGAATGAAAAGAACTGAAGACAGCCTAAGAGACCTCTGGGACAATATTAAACGCACCAACATTTGCATTATAAGGGTCCCAGAAGGAGAAGAGAGAGAGAAATGATCTGAGAAAATATTGGAAGAGAATCTAGTTGAAAACTTCCCTAACATGGGAAAGGAAATAGCAACCCAAGTCCAGGAACTGCAGAGAGTCCCAGGCAGGATAAACCCAAGGAGAAACACACCAAGACATAGAGTAGTCAAATTGACAAAGATTAAAGACAGAGAAAAGTTATTAAAAGCAACGAGGGAAAAACGACAAATAACATATAAGGGAACTCCCATCAGGTTAACAGCTGATTTCTCAGCAGGAACTCTACAAGCCAGAAGGGAGAGGCATGATATATTTCAAGTGATGAAAGAGAAGAACCTACAACCAAGAATACTCTACCCAGCAAGGATCTCATTCAGATTTGATGGAGAAATCAAAAGCTTTACAGACAAGCAACAGCTGAGAGAATTCAGCACCACCAAACCAGCCTTACAACAAATGCTAAAGGAACTTCTCTAAGTGGGAAACATAAGAGAAGAAAAGGACCTACAGAAAGAACAACAAAACAATTAAGAAAATGGTAATAGGAGTATACATATTGATAATTACCTTGAATGTAAATGGACTAAATGCACCAACCAAAAGACACAGACTGGCTGAATGGATACAAAAACAAGACCCATATATATGCTGTCTACAAGAGATCCACTTCAGACCTAGGGACACATACAGACTGAAAGTGAGGGGATGGAAAAAGATATTCCATGCAAATGAAAATCAAAAGAAAGCTGGAGTAGCGATACTCATATCAGATAAAATAGACTTTAAAATAAAAAGTGTTACAAGAGACAAGAAAGGACACTCCATAAAGATTGAGGGATCAGTCGAAGAAGAGGAGATAACAATTATAAATATATATGCACCCAATATAGGAGCACCTCAATACATAAGGCAAATGCTAACAACTATGAAAGAGGAAATCAACAGTAACACAAACATAGTGAGGGACTTTAACACTCCACTTACACCAATGGACAGATCATCCATACAGAAAATTAATAAGGAAACACAAGCCTTAAATGACACAATAAATCAACTGGATTTAAGAGATATCTATAGGACAGTACATCCAAAAACAGCAGATTACACATTCTTCTCAAGTGCACATGGAACATTCTCCAGGATAGATCACATTTTGGGTCATAAATCAAGCCTTGGTAAAGTCAAGAAAATTGAAATTGTATCAAGCATCTTTTCTGACCACAAGGCTATGAGATTAGAAATCAATTACAGGAAAAAAAAACTGTAAAAAACACAAACATATGGAAGCTAAACAATACACTACTAAATAACCAACGGATCACTGAATAAATCAAAGAGGAAACCAAAAAATACCTAGAGACAAATAACAATGAAAACACAACAATCCAAAACCTATGGGATGCAGCAAAGGCAGTTCTAAGAGGGAAGTTTATAGCGATACAATCCTACCTCAAGAAACAAGAAAAATCCCAAATAAACAATCTAACCTTAAATCTAAAGAAAGTAGAGAAAGAAGAGCAAACAACACCCAAAGTGAGTAGATGGAGAGAAATCATAAAGATCAGAGCAGAAATAAATGAAATAAAGACAAAGAAAACAATAGCAAAAATCAATAAAACTAAAAGCTGGTTCTTTGAGAAGATAAATAAAATTGATAAACCTTTAGCAAGACTCATCAAGAAAAAGAGGGAGAGGACTCAAATCAATAAAATTAGAAAGGAAACAGGAGAAGTTACAACGGACACCACAGAAATAAAAAGCACCATAAGAGATTACTACAAGCAGCTATATGCCAATAAAATGGACAACCTGGATGCAGTGGACAGATTCTTAGAAAGGTATAACCTTCCAAGACTGAATCAGGAAGAAATAGAAAATATGAACAGACCAATCACAAGTAATGAAATTGAAACTGTGATTAAAAATCTCCAAACAAACAAAAGTCCAGGACCAGATGGATTCACAGGTGAATTTTATCAAACATTTACAGAAAAGCTAACACCCATCCTTCTCAAACTCTTCCAAAACATTGCAGAGGAAGGAACACTCCCAAACTCATTTTATGAGGCCACCATCACCCTGATACCAAAACCAGACAAAGATACAAGAAAAAAGAAAACTACAGACCAATATCACTGATGAATTTAGATGCAAAAATCCTCCACAAAATAGTAGCCAACAGAATCCAACAACATATTAAAAGGATCATACACCATAATCAAGTGGGGTTGATCCCTGGAATGCAAGGATTCTTCAACGTACCCAAATCAATCAATGTGAGACCATATTAACAAATTGAAGGATAAAAACCACATGATCATCTCAATAGATGCGGAAAAAGCTTTTGACAAAATTCAACACCCATTTATGATAAAAAAAAAACTCTCCAGAAAGTAGACATAGAGGAAACCTACCTCAACATAATAAAGGCCATATATGACAAACCCACAGCAAATATCATTCTCAATGGTGAAAAACTGAAAGTATTCCCTCTAAGATCAGGAACAATACAAAGATGTCCACGCTTGCCACTACTATTCAACATAGCTTGGGAAGTTCTTGCCACAGCAATCAGAGCAGAAAAAGAAATAAAAGGAATCAAAATGGGAAAAGAAGTAAAACTGTCACTGTTCGCAGATGACATGATACGATACATAGAAAATCCTAAAGATGCCACCAGAAAACTACTCAAGCTAATCAATGAATTTAGTAAAGTTTCTGGATACAAAAATAACACACAGAAATCTCTTGCATTTCTATACATTAACAATGAAAGATCAGAAAGAGAAATTAAGGAAACAATCCCATTCACCATTGCAACAAAAAGAATAAAATACCTAGGAATAAACCTAACCAAGGAGGTAAAAGACCTGTACTCAGAAAACTATAAGACACTAATGAAAGAAATCACCGAAGACACAAACAGATGGAGGGACATACCATGTTCTTGGATTGGAAGAATCAACATTGTGAAAATGACTATATTACCAAAAGCAATTTGCAGATTCAATGCAACCCCGATCAAATTACCAATGACATTTTTCACAGAACTAGAACAAGAAATTTTATGATTTGTATGGAAACACAAAAGACCCTGAATAGCCAAAGCAATCTTGAGAAGGAAAAATGGAGCTGGTGGAATCAGGCTTCCTGATTTCAGGCTACACTACAAGGCTACAGTGATCAATACAGTATGGTACTGGCACAAAAACAGAAATATAGATCAGTGGAACAGGATAGAAAGCCCAGAGATAAACTACGGTCAAGTAATCTATGACAAAGGAGGCAAAGATATACAATGGAGAAAAGGCAGCCTCTTCAATAAGTGGTGCTGGAAAAACTGGACAGCTGCATGTAAAAGAATGAAATTAGAACACTTCTTAACACCACACACAAAAATAAACTCCAAATGGATAAAAGACCTAATGTAAGGCCAGACACTATAAAACTCCTAGAGGAAAACATAGGAAGAACACTCTTCAACGTAAATAACAGCAAGATCTTTTTTGATCCACCCTCTAGAATAATGGAAATAAAAACAAAAATAAATAAGTGGGACCTAATGAAACTTCAAAGCTTTTGCACAGCAAAGGAAACTATAAGCAAGATGAAAAGACAACCCTCAGAATGGGAAAAATATTTGCAAATGAATCAACAAAGGACTAATCTCCAAAATATATAAACAGTTCATCCAGCTCAATATCAAAAAACAAACAACCCAATCAAAAAATGGGCAGAAGACCTAAATAGACATTTCTCCAAGAAGACATATGGATGGCCAAGAGGCACATAAAAAGCTGCTCAACATCACTAATTATTAGAGAAATGCAAATCCAAACTACCATGAGGTATCACCTCACACCGGTTAGAATGGGCATCATCAGAAAATCTACAAACAGTAAATGCTGGAGAGGGTGTGGAGAAAAAGGAACGCTCTTGCATTGTTGGTGGGAATGTAAATTGATACAGCCACTATGGAGAACAGTATGGAGGTTCCTTGCAAAACTAAAAATAGAACTACCATATGACCAAGCAATCCCACTCCTGGGCATATACCCAGAGAACACCATAATTCAAAAAGACACATGCACTCCAATGTTCATTGCAGCACTATTTACAATAGCCAGGACATGGAAGCAACCTAAATGTCCATCAACAGATGAATGGATAAAGAAGATGTGGTACATACATACAATGGAATATTACTCAGCTGTAGAAAGCAATGAAACTGGGACATTTGTAGAGACATGGATGGGCCTAGAGACTGTCATACAGAGTGAAGTGAGTCAGAAAGAGAAAAACAAATATCATATATTAACACATATATGTGGACTATAGAAAAATGATACACATCAACCAGTTTGCAAGGCAGAAATAGAGACACAGATGTAGAGAACAAACATATGGACACCAAGTGGGGACAGTGGGGAGGGTTGGGGTGGGAACGAATTGGGAGACTGTGATACCAAATTGTACACTCTAAATATATTCAGTTTGTTGTAAAAAATTTAAAAAAGTTAAAAAAATAAATATTAGCATTTGATGAATGTACTAGTCTGTCAAATTAATAGATATTCTTTATATAAAACATCTACCAATGGAAACTGAAATCAAATCCCAATTTTAAAGAGCAGACTTACAAATCCATTTGCGAATACAATTATTTTTTATGCTAGGAAAAGTCTGTCTTACAACACACTAGAACATGTAGCTTTCTATTCTTAGTTTCTCAATTATCATGTCATTAAAAATGTTAAAATATCAAGGGATAGAAACCAGTCTGAAAAGGCTACATATTATATGATTCCAAATATATACTTTCTGGAAAAGACAGTGAAAAAAATCAGTGGTTGCCAGGGGTTCATAAGCGGGGAGAGGGGATTGAACAGATGAAATATGAAGGAATTTTTTAGGGCAGTGAAATTATTTTGTATGATACTGTAATGGTGGCTACCTGGCATCATGCACTTGTCAAAACTCATAAAACTTTATAGAACAAAGAGTGAAATTTAATCTGTAGAAAGGTAAATTTTATTTAGGAATTTGGGGATCTCAAGATGGAATGCAGACGGTGACAAAAAAATATAAATGCATTGCAAACATATGAAACAACCTCACTGAAGGGAGTGGGAGTGAAAGATGTTGAATTAAGTAGCTTGGGAAGAAGGAGCTTGTGAGATAACTACATATAAGCACTGCACTCTATTGGTAAAATTATTTCCTACATGGGCCTGGGTTACCAATTTTGCTGCTGCTATACAGTTATACTGGAATTGAACAATTAAGTAAGTGCATGAGCAATGGTGGGAGCCAGGTCTTTCACTGTCAGAGTGGAGTACACAGATAATCAAAAAGAGGAAGTTAGAAAAACCCATGTGGTAACAGAGCTGGAAACCAGCAGAACTCATGTTTAGTAGATATAGATACAGAGGTTTAGACATAGAAGTATTCATAGATATGTGCAAATACACAGGTTAATATACACACATATTTACTTGCTCTGTCAGTTGAGGTAGCCTAAAGGCAGCAATACCCCAGTGAATGGACACATCTAATGACCAGATCTTGGTTTCTAATATCATTCTCCAAAAATAGAAACCAGAGATCTTTGGGGAAATGGCTAGTTCTAGGACTGGGGCACAAAATATACACAATGAGCCTAGAGAATCTTATAGTGTCAGAAAGTAAGGAAGGACTCAAAAAAGAGAAACCTACATTGATGGAGCGATGCTGACATAACATAGAAGTCAATTGAAGGAACTCCCATTGGCTAAAGCTGGAACAATTTGAGAAAACAAAATAATTATAGCAGGTTTGGGTTTTAAAATTTTTCCCAGCTTTATTGAGATTTAATTGACATACACCTTTATGTAGTTTGAAGATGTAAAATATGATGGTTTGATACACGTATGTATTGCAAAATGATTACCCTGACAGATTAGTTAATATCTCTATCTCCTTAAAAATATCAACAAAAGTTTAAAATAAATATCTGAGTTCATACTGATGTAAATAAACAATTAAATAAACAAATGGGATAGAAGAGGGAAATCTCATGTGAAGAAGTATATGCATAATTTGTGTATATTCTCTAATCATAATAGAGAAAGAGAGGAGCTGGAACTTTCATGGCCACCCCATGGTAATGAAACCTCCTTTCACCCCAGAGAGTTCAGATGTTCCATCTTTTTTTTTTAGAACTTTTATTGAGATACAGTTAACATACAATAAACTGCATATGTTTAGAGCATACAATTTGGTATCCCAGTCTCCCAGTTGATCCCCCCCCCAACCCTCCCCACTTTCCCCACTTGGTGTCCATATGTTTGTTCTCTACATCTGCGTTCCATCTTAACGAGCAGTAAGAGGCACTCATAGATCCATCTGATGAGCTGGTATCCATAAAGGTCAATTTGAGAGCCTGGAATTCATGGCAATCTGGCAATAATGAGGCACCACTTCCCCTCCCCGCCAGAGTGGTCTCAGTGGAGATAATACAGACCAGGATATCTATTCCCTCCCCCGATAAGGGATAACAAGACAACCCTTCTCCACCTTATGGTATCACCTGAAGTCAAGTGGGAAGTTTAGATTTCTAAACCTGCCTGCACAGTAACCAGAACCTTCTTACTCTCGTCTAGTTTGGTCATCATGGAGAATCAATGGAGAGTCTAGATTTCCACCTCCACCTGCCAGCAATGTGATGATACCCCCACTTTTCCCCCAGTGCTAAAACAGAAGACTTAAAGAAGATCCAGAGTCTCATAACATGCAAAATACCAAAGATACAATTAAAAAAAAGTCACTCATAGTACCAAGAACTAACAGATCTTAACTTCAGTTTAAAAATAAAAAGAGAGAGAGACGATTCATGGGAATTCCCTGGTTGTCCAGTGGTCAGGACTCCACACTTTCACTTCCGAGGGCATGGGTGTGATCCCTGGTTAGGAACCTACACAGAGATAACAGATTCCTCCAATAAAAAGATGTCATAGATGTTGAATTTATCTGACAAGGATAAGAATTATACAAATTCCTGAAGCAAATTAAAAAATAGACAAATTTACCAAAGAAGTAGAGTATATAAAGAAGGACAAAGTGGAAATCTTAGAACTAAAAAATACAAAAATCTAAAAAAAATACTTTTGATGGGCTCAGTAGATAGGCTGACTAAATGGGCTCAGTAGCAAAATAGCCATGACAGAGGAAAGAATAAGTAAAATTAAAGGTAAAACAGATGAAATAATATAATGCAAAAGAGAGAAATAGATTGACCTTAATTACAATAAAAATGGAAAATACATCATCAAAACTAGAGGGAAGCAGCTAAAACAGTGATGAAGGGAAATATACAGAAATTCTTAGACTTGATCTAAAATCAGTAATCTAAGGTTCAAACTTAAGAAACTAGAAAAAGAAGAGAAAAATAAATCTAAAGAAAGCAAGTGAAAGGAAATAATAAAGATAAGAGCAGAAATCAATGCAATAGAAAGCAGATAGAGAAAAAGAAACAAATAGCTGTTTTTAAGAATCGCATTAAAAAGGCTTTATCAAGACTTATGAAGGAAAAAGAAAGAAAACACAGATTACCAAAATCTAGAATGAAACAAGACTATCGTTACAGACCTCAGAGACATTCAAAGGTAATAGGGAACACATAGAAGGAACAACTCTACAAATAAAATTTTATAACTTAGTAAATGGCCTTTGGAAAGCACAAAGTACTAATATGAAATAATTAGAAAAACTGTTAATGAAATTAAGCCTATGCTTTAAAAAACTTCCCCAAATAAATCTTCAGGATGAAAAATTATATCTAAGATTTAAGAAAGACTAAGGACAATTTTACACATTCTCTTTCAGAAAATACAAGACAAGGAAGTATTTCCCACTTGATTCTATTAGTCTCTGACAAAACCAAAGACACTGAAAAACAAAACAAAATAAAACAAACAACGAAACCCTGTAGACCAATATTTCACATGAATATAGACACAAAAATTTTTTTAAGGAGAGCAAGTCAAATTAAGCAATGTAGAAACTAATTATACACCATGCCAATGTGATTTATTCCAGTGATGCAGCTGTTTCCATACTCAGTTATAAATAAATGTAATTCATCATATTTTTTAAGTTGCATAACCATGTCAATTGATTCAGAAAAAGCATTCAGCAAGATTCAACAACCATTCATGATAAACAAGGTCAGCAAAAGTAAATAAAGGTAAATTTCCTTAACCTAGTAAAGAATATCTGACTAAGACCTATAGATAACATAATATTTTATGGCAAAAACTGCTTCACCCCTAAAATTAGGAACAAGGCAAGATGCCAACTGTCAACACTGCTACTCAACATAGTACTGGAAGTTCTATACAGTTCAATAAAGCAAGAAAATAAATTAAATTCATGCATATCAGAGGAAGAAAGAAAACTGTGACTATTTGCAGAAGACATTATGATCTACACAATAAATCCCAAGGATTGTACAGAAACCTCTTAGAATTAACATGTGAGTTCATCAATGTCACAGAATGAAAGAAAAACATACAAAAATCAATCACATTTCTATGTACTAACAATGAACATGTGGAAACCAAATTAAAATCATAATATTTATAAGTGGTCAGAAAAGAGAAATAATTTTGTACAACAATATCTGTTGAAATAACAAAATGCTGATGAGAATAATCAAAGATAACTTAAATAAATGGAAAGACATTCCCTGTTCATGGATTGGAAAACTAAACATAGTAAAAATATCAATACCCATCAATACCCTTCAAATTTATAATGCAATTTCTTTCAAAACCACAGCAAATTTTTTATAGATATAAATGAACATATTCTCAAATTTATATGGAAAGGCAAAATAACTGAAATAGCTAAAATGATTTTGAAAATGTATGAAGTGCAAGGAATCACTTTCCCCAATCATAAAACTTAGTATACAGATACAATAATTAAATTTGTGTGGAATTGATGGAGGTATAGACACATAGGTGAAAGAGACAACTAGAGAACTGAGAAATAAACCCACAGAGGACTGGCCACTGATTTTTTTTTTTAATACATCTTTATTGGAGTATGATTGCTATACAGTGTTGTGTTAGTTTCTGCTGCACAACAAAGTGAATCAGCTATATATATATACATATATCTTCATATCTTCTCCCTCTTAGGCCTCCCTCCCACCCTCCCCATCCCACCCCTCCAGGTCATCGCAAAGGACTGAGCTTATCTCCTTGTGTATGCAGCAGCTTCCCACTAGCTATCTATTTTACATTTGGTAGTGTTTATATGTCAGTGCTACTCTCTCACTTTGTCCCAGCTTCTCCTGCCCCCTCCCCGCCCCGTGTCCTCAAGTCTGTTCTCTACATCTGCATCTTTATTCTTCCCCTGCCACTGAGTTCATCAGTACCATTTTTTTTAGATTCCATATATATGTGTTGGCATATGGTATTTGTTTTTCTCTTTCTGACTTATTTCACTCCGTATGACAAACTCTAGGTCCATCCACCTCATTACAAATAACTCAATTTCATTCCTTTTTATGGATGAGTAATATTCCATTGTATATAAGTGCCACATTTTCTTTATCCATTCATCTGTTGATGGACATTTAGGTTGCTTCCATGTCCTGGCTATAGTAAATAGTGCTGCAATGAACATTGGGGTGCATGTATCTTTTTGAATTATGGTTTTCTCAGGGTATATGCCCAGCAGTGGGATTGCTGGGTCATATGGTAGTTCTATTTTTAGTTTTTTAAGGAATCTCCACACTGTTTTCCATAGTGGCTATATCAATTTACATTCCCATTAACAGTGCAGGAAGGTCCCCTTTTCTCCACAGCCTCTCCAGCATTTATTGTTCCTAGATTTTTTGATGATGGCTATTCTGATTGTTGTGAGGTGATACCTCATTGTGGTTTTGATTTGCATTTCTCCAATGATTAGTGATGTTGAGCAGAACTAGAACAAAACAATATATAATTTATATGGAAACACAAAAGACCCCAAATAGCCAAAGCAATCTTGAGAAGGAAAAACAGAGCTGGAGGAATCAGGTTCCCTGACTTCAGACTATACTATGAAGCTACAGTAATCAAGACAGTGTGGTACAGGCACAAAAACAGAAATATAGATGAATGGAACAGGATACAAAGCCCATAGATAAACCCATGCACATATGGAGGCAAGAATATACAATGGAAAAAAGACAGCCTCTTGGTGAATGAGTAAACAAATTCTGGTACATAATATCATGGAATAATACTCAGCAGTGGAAAGGAACAAAGTATTGATGCATTCAACAAATTGGATGGATCTCAAGGGGATTGTGCTAAAAAAAAAAGCCAATATTAAAAGATTACATATGTATAATTTCATTTATATAACATTCTCTTGATACAAAATTTTAGAGGTGGAGAATAGGTTAGTGGTGCTAGGGGTTAGGAATAACACATGGGAACGTTTTTTGTGATTATAGAGCAGTTCTGTATCTTGATTATGGTAGTAGTTACACAAATCTATACACACACACAGACACACACACACTGGTGAAATCTGCATGAGGTCTGTGGATTGTATCAATGTCAGTTTTCTAGTCTGACATTATACTGGAGTTATGTAAGATGTCACCATTGGAGAAATCTGGCCAAATAGTACAGGGACTATTCTATTATTTTTGCAAGATCCTGTGATTACATCAACATTGAAATTATTTAAAATGTCACAGAGAACACTGAGCTTCCCTTTTGTACAAAATACAACACTTTATTTCCAAAAATCTGTCTTTATTAAGAGTTAACAATTAAATTACTTAAGATAATCAAATCATTTGTTGCTGCTAGCTTACTGGATAGTTTATTCTTCCCAGAATGAGGGTGAGAAGAAGTGATATTCATAGAACTAGTATGGAAATCCATGGTAATGAGACTAGTAGTGGTATCCACGGCCCAGGGCATCCCCAGGGAAAAGCACTGAAGATGGATAATGAGAAGAATCTGGAGGTGGAGGTGTTGATAAGAAAGGTGACTATGTCTCATAAGATGACATCTTTTTGAAGATGGACTGTGTCCATTGGCACTGGTGACTGTGGAAAAGCCTCATAGAGTGTGGTGACACCAAATGCGGTTGATAAAAAGAGGCTATTTAAGAAGGTAGCTGTTATAAGCCAGAAGGAGAAAATATATGTCACATTCTTATGAAAGTATTCCTTTCATGTAATAAAAGAAAAATTAAAAAATTCTAATCAGAACTTGATTATTTTATGGAACGCCAAAAAGTAACAAAAATCACATATTAGAAAGAAGAAAGAGATTTACACTTAAATCATAGTTCTTAAAAATAAATCAATTTTTAAAAATATATGTGAAAATATAACCCAGAGAATGAGAGAAGTATTTGTAAATCATATTTCTGATGACGCTCTAGAATATATGAAGAACAATTACAGCTCAGCAATACAAAGACAAATGACCCACCTAAAACATAGACAAAGGATTCCACCAAAACATGGACTTCTTTCTCCACAGAAGGTATATAAATGGCCAATAATCACACATAAAGATACTCAAAATCATTATCCATTAAGGAAATGCAAATCAAAACCACAATGAGATATCACTTCACATCCTCTAGGATAGTTATAATAATTTTAAAAAAGAAAATAGAAAGTGTTAGTAAGGATGTTGATAAAAATGAGGTTCTTATACATTGGTGGTTGGATTGTAAAATGGTGCAGTCACTGTGAAAAACAATTTGGCAGTTCCTCAAAAAGTTAAACATAGAATCACAATATGATCCCAGAAATTCCACTCCTAGTTACATGCCTGAGAAAATTGAAAACATATATTCAAAAAAATTGTACATAAATGTTCATAGAAAAATTATTAAAATAGCCACAAAGTAGAAAGTATCCAAATGCCTATTAACTGATGAATGGATAAACAACAAAAAAGTCATATGTCCATATGAAGAAATATTGTTTTTCCATAAAAATAAGTGAGATATTTTTGCATGCTGCACCTTGGATATAACATAGGTGAACCTTCAAAAAATTGTGCTATGTAAAAGAATCAAAGAAAAAAAAAGCCACATATTGTATGATCCATTTATATGAAATGTCCAGAATAGTCAAATCCATAGAAATAGAAAATAGATTAGTTGCTGTCAGAGGATGGAGAGTTTGGGGGTCTTTTGAACGCTATGAAATGTTCTGGAATTGGTGGTGATGCATGCATAGTGCATATACTAAAACCACTGAATTATAACATTAAATGGGTAAAATGTATATTATGTGAATTATATCTTAATAAAAGAAATAGAGGGTTTCTTTTGTTTTTATCAAATAGTATTGAAGTTAAGAGGAATGAAGGAACATTACTAAACAACTAAGTCAAATGTGGACAGCCTTGTCTTTCTGAGAAACAAGAAAGAAAAATTACACATTTTAAAATTCATGTATCTTCTGCTCACTTTAGTTTTTAAGTCAAGCTATGCATTTCTAAAGAATATAGTCAATTCTTATTTTAAGGTTTATACACTCTGAGATTTTTTTTAGGCCTTTTGTTTCTCTGCCTGCAATGTCTCAGTTGTATAGCAAGGAATTATGCCAGAGGATGGGCAGCAGACCTTGAAATCAAATAAATTAATTTGGCTTTTAACTGATGTCATAAAAAGTTCAATAATAGAAGCTTAAGTTGGCTATTTTGGATAAATTTGTATTTTCCCATTCTTGCACTCTTTAGCCACTGTCATGGAGGCCATATAGTTTCATTTGGGGTCTTGCCTTGTGGCGGGTTAAAACGTGAATCCCCCAGGCCCTTTGTGAGCCCCATCTTCTACTATCAGTTCCATCAGAGAGACCATGAAATGAAAACACTGATTTTACATTAAATGTGCTGAGTCACAGTGCTTTTCTTACTTTTTTCTCTAAATGTGGGGACTTGCAGACTAAGATGTTGGCATGTCAACTCTATCAGAGAAGTCCCTCCCAAGTTACTAATAAAGATCTATAGAAGCATATTTTTAAAAACTTTCACAATTGCGCTAAGAGGAAGAAAACTAAAAATCATATGCCACAATCTAGAGATAATTTCCACAGACTTTAGCCAGAAAAAAAAAAAGAAAAAAAATGTATTGAGGAAGGCCACCATGGATTCTGCATGTTCCCCCAGGAACCCAAACAATCTCTTCAGCTGGCTTTAAAAAAAACACAGATATGCTAGTCTCATCCTACAAAGATGTCATATTCTGTAATTTCAAGTTTTTGAAGGAATATTTTGATGAGAATATATATATATTATATATATATTAATCATCATGTTAATGCTTTTAATTTAGTGGATTTTGCTCAGGTGGGAAAGGCTGCTAAGAAGCTGAAGCTAGCAAATGAAACAAATTGACATTAGGGATAGACTGGAAGAAAAATTAACTGAAAAGCAACAAGACGGTAGATTGAGCAGATGAGTTAACCTTCTTTTTCACTCTGAGTCTCACAGAAAAAGCAGGAAATATCTGACAAGGAATAGACTCACAACAACAACTTGAAAAATGTTTTCAAAATCAGCAGCAACATTTTGAGGAATTTTAAAAATATGGGATAGAATAGAAACCAGATAAAATAAACATGTTAATTAAAATATATAGAAATCTGTTGCAGCCTATCAATTCTTATCAGGGAAGCCCAAGATAAAGTCACCAATATCATGGGGAGATGATAGTATTATCAACAAACAATGCTGGGACAATGGAGTTTGCATATCACTACACATTTACTAGAAAGGCTAAAGTAAAATAGAAACCTTTGATACTAAATGCTGTCAAGAATGCAGAGCAATAGGACCTCTCATTCATTGCTTTTGGAAATATAAAATGATACAGCCTTGGAAGACAGTTTGAAAGGTTTTTTTGTTTTTGTAAGTTTAACATATATTTACCGTATAATTCAGCAATTGAACTCCTGCATATTTACTTAAGCAAACTGAAAATTTAAATTAGAACAAACCTCTATACGTAAATGTTTATAGCAGCTTTATTTGTATTTGCTAAAAACTGGGAGGAAAGAAAGCAAAACAAGATGTCTTTCAATAGGGGATAGAAAAACAAAGCCTGGCACTTGTGATAAAAAAAGATTAAGGTATTGATTCATGCAACAACATGGGTGAACCTTAACTGCATTTTGCCAAGTTAAATTCGCCTGCCACAGAAGGCTACATATTGTACAATTCCATTCATAAACTATTTGGGAAAAGAAAAAATTATGGGATGAAAACACGTTTTGTATTGACACTGATTGGGGAAGGAGAGATTGACTACAAAAGGATTATATTTACTCAGCAAATGTGTGCAAATTTAAAAATCAAGCAGAGTATTATGGGATACCAGGATAGAAATCAGACTGTGACAAGTGAATCTAGCTATATTTCAAATATATGGAAGGATTTCATTTAAAGGAGTGTGGATAAAAGGAAATTTTGGTAAAGTATTTTGACCAGACATCATATGTCTAAAGATAAAAATAACAGTACAGAAACAAAGTACAGTTGTTGGTACATAGTTGGCAAATATGAACTCATGGAAATACAAAAGACCCAGTCTAGCTGAAACAATCTTGAAAAAGAACACTAAGGCTCTCACTTCCCAATCTTGAAAAAGAACACAAAGGCTCTCACTTCCCAATTTTCATGTTACTACAAAAGCTACAGTAATCAATAGAGTGTGGTACTGGCATAAGGATGGGCATATAGAACAAGGGATTAAAATAAGAGTTCAGAAATAAGCCCATACATTTATGACCAATTGATTTTTTTTAACTGTAAAAAATAGGTACGAAGTTTATTATTAAAGACACAGCACAATGTATGGGAGAGCACAGAGAGAAGCAGTTTGCTTATTTAAGACAGAAGCAAGGCAGAAATACACACCCAGAGAGGAGTACGGGCATCCTGAATGAGGAGAGCAGTAAAGAGGTGATTTAAATCACTTATATAGGACAGTCCTTCCAGGTCTTGTTTATCTTTAGCCAATTAACTCTTTTTTTCACACCTGACTGGTCCCAGGACCCTACCCAGCATGCATGTGCAACTTTTTGCTAAGATGGATCCCACTCCAGAGGCCTGTGGGTGGGTTCATTTTGTACTTATTATGGGCTGGTGTCCCCTCCCTTTTTGACCCCCAAGGAGCCTTCTTGCACATGTGCAGGCAGGGAAGTGTTTCTTGACCTCAGGAGTGGTCATCTTATCTCTTTACTCCAGCAGAGCTCAGCTTCTGCCACTAGCTTTGTCCTTGGAGTGCCTGGGTGAGAACAAAGCTTCAATTTTACTCCACATGACAAATGCCAGCTGTCCAGCCCAGGGGCCCACCTATCTCCTACCTCAAATCCCTCCCTGAAAGACATGAACCCCAAGAAATCTTTATTGGAAGGATGAAGGACGATGTATGGACCCTACATAGCTGGGGTCATGGAGCTCTTGCCCTGTCTTATTAAGCAGTCCCACGGTGACTTCTGTTGTTATTCCAGCAGGATCTGTTCTAAGGAGGAGATGAAATCTCTGTATTGCCATTATCTTGATGTGAAACTGTTGTAATCTGGAAAACACAAAACTTAACAAGTAGTTTTAAAAAAGGCAGAGGCCAAAGATCAGTAAAAGAATGATTTTATTGACCAATTGATTGTTTACAAAGGTGCCAAGACCATTTAATGAGGAAAGAATAATCTTTTCAACAAATGATGTTGGGACAAGTATACATTCACATGCAAAAGAATAAAATTAGACTCCTCCTTATACCATATATAAAAACTAACTCAAAATGGATCAAAAAATAAATGTAAGAGCTAAAACTATAAAACTATTAGAAAGAAACTCAAGTGTAAGTCTTACTGACCTTTGGTTAGGAAATGTCCCTTACTGACAACACCAAAAGCACAATTTATTTAAAAATATATTAATTAGATTTCATCAAAATTACTATTTTCTGCTTCAAAAGACATCATTAAGAAAATGAAAAGACAATCCACAGACTGGGAGAAAATATTTACAAGTCATATATCTGTCAAAGAACTCGTATCCAGAATATATAAAGAACTCTTATGACAGAATAACAATAATTAAAAGGGATAATTAATAGAACATACATTTCTATAAATAATATGTACAAAATGCCAAAAAGCACATGAAAAGATGTTCATTAGTCGTTAGGCAAAAGCAGATTAAACCACTACAACACACAATCCACAACCTCTAGAATGATTGTAATCCAAAGACAGATGAGACTAAGCATTGACAAGAACATAGAAAAAACGGAATTTTACATACATTGCTAGTATGAATGGAAAATGGAAAACAGTTTGGAGAGGAAAGTGAAGGGAAGTATCTTCACTGCAACATCTTTTACTTACCTTCTCTAGGCCTTGGTATCTTCGGATGTAATAGGAAATTGATCATTGCATACATGAGTTGGATTGTTGTAGAGAGATTAATTATATAATAGATATATAATAGATGTAAATTGGTTGGGCAAATGCATAATAAGTACTCAATAAATATTAATCAATTTACACTATTGTTTTGGAGGAAGCCATTCCTCAATAAGTTCTGAGGAAACAAAGAGTGCATAAGAGGGTAAATTACTCAAGCATTGACTAAATCTGTTTGGGATGCTGTAACAGATGGGTTATAAACAGCAGAAATTTATTTCTTACTGTTCTGAAGGTGTGGAGTCCAAGATAAAGGCACTGGCAGATTCAACATCTGGTGAGAACCCACTTCCTGGTTCATAGATGGCCATTTTCTAGCTATGTCCTCACATGGTAGAAGAGGTAAGCGAGCCCTCTGGGGTCTCTTTTATAAGTGCACTAATTCCATTCAGGAGGGCCCCACTTTCATGACCTAATAACCTCCCAAAGGCTATACCTCCTATGGTACAGGGGAATAGTATTTAAAATATTAATAGTGAGGGGACACAAACACTCAGATGATGGCAAACATTTTGTAGTTCTACCCTCACTCTTAATTAATATTTTGGATGGGCATGGAATTTTAGGTTAGAAATTATTTCCTCTAGTAATTTGAAGACATTGTTCTGTTATCTGCTAGTTTCCAGTAATTTTGTTTAGCTGTTCAATGTCATTATATCACCTGAGACTTCGTATTTTCATAGTATGTAGTTCTTGCTTTGCTTTTTGTTTGCAATATCTTCCTTTTTTTAAGAATATTAACTGTATGTTTTTGAGGCTTCTTTTTTTTTAGATACTCTTGGTTTCCTCCAAGTTGATTTTATCTCTATTGGTTTGATTTAGCCTCCAGCTTTCAAACGAGAGACCTCTGTAAATGTCCAGTGATTTGGGCTGTCCATCAAATTGTGGATTTCTCTTTCAATTCTAGAGTGTAGATTAGTCTGGCTGGGCCCCTACTGTTAATATTTCCAGAGTCTCTTCTCTTAGGCTGCTCAGTGCTGCAGAGAATCTTCCAGGCTCCTGATCACTTGTATAATCCTCGTGGCAATAGTGATCTGATTTGAAAGAAAAGGGCTGAATACCTCATCATTCAGTATGTGATCTTTGAACTGATATAGTTCCCTGCTCTCATGTGCCTGGTGGATCTCAGTTCAAAGACCTCTGCATTACCCCCTGCAGATAATAAGTGTCTAGTCTTATGCTGGGATGAGAAGAGCAGTAACCTATCATTCTTAGTGATAAGCTGCCCTGTATTATCCCGTTCTAGGAGAAGGGCTCACAGGACTATTTCCAGCACTTCAGGATCAAAATGCAAATTAATTCTAAACCATGTAGAATACTATCAGTATCAACACATAGAATAGATATCTAGTTAAAGATGGCAAGATTAATACATGCATTAACTTCCAGTCTCTCCAGAAACCTCACTAAAATAGCAATAAAGAGTTATGTGATTTTTAATTGTAAATAAGGCAAAAAAAATAGGACAAAAGATGATGCCAAACTAATTTTGGTAGCTATAAAGCAGATGGTTAAGGAGTAACTTAACAGACCACCCCATAGAAATTCTACAGGCAGCTCCATTTACATGTTAGTACCCTGCCAGTGATGTATTCGGGTGTGGGAACTTAGGTGGGTCTGAAAATAGAGGATAGGGTAAAAGTCTTTTTAAGGAGCAGGTACATTCTCTTACCCTCTTTCCCAGCTCTGAAAGAGGGGTTACTGTAGCTTCCAGTGGGCCATGGAAAGAGAGCTCATGCTTCTGACACAGAGCTGTCTAACACCCACAGAGAAGTACTTCTGGCTCAGGTTTTCTTAGGAACTCAGCTAATTTTTCTTTTCTAAATTTCCCCTTTGTTTATTTCTATGTTTATTAGAGGGGCAACTCTTTCATTGTTTCTTTCCTAAAACCTAAGAAACATTTTTTTTTTCGATCTTTATTGGAGTATAATAGCTTTACACTGTTGTGCCAGTTTCTGCTGGACAGCAAAGCGAATCAGCTGTATTTATACATATATCCCCACATCCTCTCTGTCTTGAGCCTCCCTAGACTAAATACTCAAGAGAACCAGCCACTGCCAAGGTGAGAAGGCAATGTAGGTGCAATCCAGTGTGTAAATATGTGTATTACTTAATCACTCTGAGCTTTTTTCCTTTGTTAACTAGAAATAACAAATCATGTTTGCTTCATTAACTTAACGTGAGACTCAAACACATTTAAATGAAATAATGTGTGTGATAGGATTTACTTCTAAAGATGTCATGCGGTTGAGGCTTTGTCTGAACTAGAATCAAAGTATGTCAGTAATATCACCCGTACATCAAAGATGTCTGCAAATTCTTTGCTGCATCTTCCTTTGAAAGGCAGAATTTACTTTCTGTCTCCTTAAATCTGGGTAAGTTCTGTTACTGCTTTGCCCAATAGAATAAAGCAGAAATAACATACTGACAGTTTCCAGGCTGAGACCTTAAGACACAGATAGCTTCAATTTTCTGTCTCCTGACACATGTGCTTTAGGACCACAGTGACCGCTCTGTGAGGAAGCCCAAGCAGTCACTTGAAAAGAATCAAGGCCCCTGGCAGAGATGAGCTCCCAGAGGAGGACCAGCACCAACTTTGCAATGCAAGAGAGGAACCACCCTGAAAGGGGATCCGTTGTATCTGTCCCTCTCTGAGCCTGCAAGGAGCCAAAAGGGGCAGAGGTGAGAACAAAAACTTCATCTCAAAAGCTTAACTTTTAAAATAATTATTTGGTAGTTCTATTTATCCCACTCCTGGGCATATACCCAAAGAAAACCATAATCCCAAAAGAAACATGTACCATAATGTTTATTGCAGCACTATTTACAATAGCCAGGACATGGAAGCAACCTAAATGCCCATCAACAAATGAATGGATAAAGAAGATGTGGCATATATATACAATGGAATATTACTCAGCTATAAAAAGGGATGAGATGGAGCTCTATGTAATGAGGTGGATAGACCTAGAGTCTGTCATACAGAGTGAAGTAAGTCAGAAAGAGAAAGACAAATATTGTATGCTAACTCACATATACGGAATCTAAAAATGGTACTGATGAACTCAGTGACAAGACAAGAACAAGGACGCAGATGCAGAGAATGCACTGGAGAACTCGAGGTTTGGGGGGGCGGGGGGTGAAGGGGAAGCTGATACGAAGCAAGAGAGTAGCACAGACATATATATACTACCAACTGTAAAATAGATAGCCAGTGGGAAATTGTTCTATGACAAAGGGAGTTCAACTTGAGGATGGAAGATGCCTTAGAGGACTGGGATGGGGAGGGTGGGGGGAACTCGAGGGAGGGTGGGGGGGGAGTCGAAGGAAGGAGGGAATATGGGAATATGTGTATAAAAACAGATGATTGAACTTGGTGTACCCCCCAAAAAATAATAAATTAAAAAAATAATTTGTATAACATCAAAAAATCAATTAAAATTTTTTAAATTAAAACAGGAATTAAAAACTCTTGATAACAGAAGATTGAAAGGATATAATTCAAGTTTTCAAAGGAGGCAGTTCTGTGTCTGCTAGCATTTCAGTGATGCCACCAGTTGTCTTACCCTAAGTTATAGGCCAAACGTAGGAGCAGTTGGTCTAATTTTGATGGAATGAACTTGGCCAAGCACTTTTGCTTTCTGGGCCTTAGATTTCTTGTCTGTGGATTTCATTAAGCTCATAAGGGAATTTTTTGAAATTGTAAAAGAAATTTAGGAATTATAAAGAAAACATAAAGCAAGTCAGGTTATACCAGCAGCTGTTCTTTAGTAAAAACCTCACAGAAGCACATTTTCAACAGGCTGTAAAGGCTAAGGTCTATCTATTCCTAAATGTATTCATGGGTTTGCATTTTTCTTAGGTCTTTACATACACGTTTATATTTGCAGTGCATGTGAATAGTGGGTTGGTGACAATTCCAGTTGCTACTTTCCAGGATAATGAAAACAGTCATTTGTTGATGAAAGCTGGGAAAAAAAAAAAAAAAAAAAAACAGATTAAGCAGGGGTTTTCAGGGTTATTTGATTCACATTTTAATGCATTCCCTGCCCAGCTTTAAACGTGGCAGTGGATTAGACAAAGTAATATTCGATTGTCGTGTCTGGTTCCAGGACTTTTACATCGAGTTTCGGGAGCCGTCTGTGGAAACCACCTCTAAATGAGTGCGTAGGTCCTGCTTATGTTATGTATAGTATTATTATTTGATCTTTTGAGATAACTCTGATGTTTTCATGACAGAGTCATAAAAATAGCAGGGGCCTGTGGCAAAGCTGAAGGGGCAGGCAGCCAGGGCCCCGCTGAGAGTGAGGTTTTGTCAGGTCCAGATGGTGTGCTGCTTTTCTGATCTGGCCCCGCTTCATTTGTGAGCTTGGAGCACAGTGCCTCCCACTCCCTGACGCCACCCACCTGCTTCCTGATTTCAGACACAGAGGATTCTGACACTGAGTTTACTGTTACCAACAAGTCATGATTAAAATGGGGCAGTGTGAAAGCCAGCTAGGGCAGCCCTTCAACTTTAGGTGGACCTTCTGAGCTCCTGCTATGTGCAGGCAATTCACTGCTCAGAGTAAACCCTGGTAACCAGGAGTTTATTTGTAGTCCAAAGGGGAAGAAGCAAGTGCTGAGGGCATGTAAAGAGGTGGGGCCAAGGGGCCAAAAGACAATGCCCAGAAGGTCCAGAGGGAACTTATCACGGGTCACTGTGGACTGCTGGCTTCCAGGCAAGCCAACTCTGACCAGAGTTTCTCTGCTGCTTCCTGAATGTAGTCTCTTCACCTTTAACCTAGAGCAGCCTATGCCTACCTGCTCAGCTCCACACCACACCCTCCACATTCTCAGTTGCAACAGACCTCATTAGCTTCTGACCACTGTGGGCATCTTCAAGCAGAGGCTGCCAGGAATGTTCCCCACAAGCCAGCAGCTGAGACACACAGCTTATGTCTTCCAACAGCCAGGAAGGACCTTGGTCATGGGAAGCCTGACAGGTATGTAGAACTCTGTACTAAATCCTGACCCCAACTAATTTCAGTTGTGTCTGTTCAAAATGAAGAGGCAGTGTTCTTACCCAAAAGGCAAGGGCATTGCTTTCTTACCAGAAAAATAATTAATCATCAAAACAGTTATGCAACTTCTTAAAATGTGCATTAAAAATAAAACTGATAAAACTAATTACATGTCCTTCAAAATTTTTGACTGGCTCATTTTTTAAATACTGATATTAAGCTATGATAGATCATTTCATTAATAGCTGAGTGAGCTTACATATTTGAAGGATCTAGATCTTCCCTTATCTTAGAGCTAGCGAAAAAGTAAAAGGACATGCCATCTATTTTTTAATGAAAAATATTACGTATATATGAAGAAAGAGAAAGAGAGTCCTAGCAGCAGGGAACATGCTGGGGTTTCTTTGTTTAGCAGGTGGGGCCCATGGATGTGGTTAAACTTTAGTCTAACCAGAAGCAAAATTTTTTTCTATACCATTACATTTTTCCCATGGTCTTATCTATGTTGATTTCAACAAGCATATCTTTCCTAAAAAGTACTACCGTACTTTGAGTGGTTATTTCTTTGTTTCTCCTATTGCATTACACTGTGTTATGAGATTCATTTCCTCTGTATATGTTATAGTTCATCTTATTTCAGCAGGTGAGGTGTACAGGTGGACATTCTATGCATATCTCAATATGGGAGAATGGATATAATTGTGGTGTTTCCTTCTGGTCACCAATCAATTAGTGCTACAGGGTGGTCATCTTTTGCACCACTTGTTGAGTTTTCTACAATGATTTTGATATTGAAGATGGTAAATGATTGGCCAGCAATATGTTGAGTCTTGTTAGAATCACTGGCAATAAGAAATTTACATCTGAAATAACTGAATTAATATGTTTTGAATAACTAGCGTAGAAGGTTTTCTTAGAGTATTTCTCAGGAATCCATGAACACAGGGGCAGTTAGTGATGCAGATAATACAGTCCCAAAGCCAGGGGTGAAGCATGAAAATGGAGAAACTTCAGTCATAATCACTGCCCCTGCACGTGGTTTAAGTTTTATATAGAAAGAACTGAAGAGGTAATGAAGACGGGGGTGCAGGACACATTTTGTCTGAGGACAGAGAGCAGCTTTTGAGGAGGAGTTGGGAGAACACTTCTTCCCAAAGAAGAAGGAAGTAGGCACAGCTGACTGGCATATGGAGTGGAAGCTTAGGCAGAATTTTACGTACTTCCTGCAGGTATGTGAAGGAAACCCAGTTTGTTGCTCTTTGGATAAATTAGGATTAAAAAAAAAATACATGGAAAAGTAAGAGACTATGTTAGAAACAAAAGAAACCTCATGGCTCCACATTTTAGCCTGTAGGACAAGGTAGTACAGGGGATTTAAGGCAGCCAAGATTTCAGAGTGATGCTGAAGGGCACAGCTGAAAGACCGATTCCTTTTAAAGAGTACTGAACCAGTTCTGCGAAAAGAATTATGATTTAATAATATGATTGATGGTCTGCTGATAAAAGTGGCTCCCAAGTCAACCAGGTTGATTGTGAAAACAATGATAACACCTCAGAATGAAAATCTATCTTTAGCAATTTAACTATAAAACTGACATGATAGGGCCAAGAGTCCTAAGGCTTTATGATTTAGGGTATTTTTAGAATTTACCACTATAATTCTGGAATTACTCTTTTTTGGATTTGTTGTTATTTTGGACTAAATTACAAGAAATCTAAATTTTACAGAGGTAGTAAAACAATCATTGTGGAGAGGGAAGAATGAATGGATGAGATTTCTGCTTGATTTCTGTTTGGTAAACTGGACCCCTCAGCCCAACTCCTTCGCTTCTAATCTGTTTAGGTAATGTAAGAGGAAGAAAGCATAATAGGAGAGGTATTACATCTAGAAAATGTTTAGAAGTTAGAAATCACAGGGAGGATTTAACTGAGAGAAAATTAGAGCCCCGGTTTGCCAAGGAGAGCCTGAAGAAAGTTGACTCAAGCGACGGAATCCAAGACAGCTCAGCAATGGAAGCCCCAGGTTTTCCGCACCTCATTTAACATGAGGATAAAGTCAGATCACCAGAGTAATGTCCTAGCATGAAGACAGGCTAGTACGAGGTAACAGAGTGGAGAAACTGTGCACAAAAGAGAACAAAATGTTTTTTTTTTTAAACTGTAATGAAAATCTTCAAAGTACTAAGAACAGATTGAATTCATGAAGACAGAACATGTGGCTATAAAAGTAAATATTGAAAGAATAAAAATTAATTTTTAACAACCCAGAAGTGAAAAATAAATTCTAATTGAATGATTGTAAGCCAAAGTTAAGCAAATTTACCAGAAGTCACTGCTAAAAGAAACAGACATAGAAAATGTGAGACAAGTAATTAATATTATTAGGCAACTTTTCTAAAAGGTCCAAGTAAGCAATTGATATTTTATAAAGAAAAACAACAACAAAAAAGGAAAAACAAAAGGTAAAGAAATTTGTTTTTTATAATAGAAGTATGTGTTTCTAATTTTTTTCAGATCTAAAAGTACCACTGGAAAATGCAGAACAAAGAGTTAAAAAATGCTTCCTACAAAGCACTCAATGTAAAATTTCAGAAAATTAACAATGATGATTAGGTCATAATTATTATTATGAAAATAAAAAAATGAACAAATAATTTTTTGAGAATCTGAATGACATAGGAGTTCTCAACAACTCAAAAAGACAATGGTAGGGCAGCACTGACTTAGGACCAGACAGAAACCACATTGCTGTTCCCTACCAAACCCAGCATAGATATTACTTTGGGATGGCAGTGAAGTAGAGGGACCTGGAGTGCATCCCTCTCCACAGATGCATTGGGAATGCACGGAAGGACGCAGTAATTCCCACAGAGAACCAGCTGAACACCAGCAGACCTCCTCGGACACCAGAAAGGACCACGGGGAGCCCGACAGAGCCGGTAGGGAGGCATCCACGAAGGCTCAAAGAGGGTGAAGCGGCAAAGCTGTGGCAGACGGGAGGGAGTGAGAAACATACGGAGAGTCCGCAGCGCAGCTCAGTGTTCCTGGACCGAGACATCGATCCGCGGCTGAACGGAGGGTCCGGGAGCGGGAGCGTGGGAACCGGAGAGCTGGTTCAGGGTGAGAAACATTGTTGCTGGTAGGGTGATGGACCGAGAGGACAGGAGGGAGGAGGTCCACGGAGAGGAGTGCCCGTCCCAGAGAGCTGCCCGGCCATGATGGCGGCTGGAGGCTGCAGGCTCACGGGCGGGGGGGAGGAGCCGTGCGCATAGCCTTTCTCTCTCTTTCAGCTCCTCTGCAACAGGCAGTGGAGAGACGCCCTGCGGGCCACCTAAGGCGCTCAGGGATAACAAGCACCCTCAGGCACTCGGGCGGGGCTAGATTAAAACCCCTTGCAATGCCAGCAGCAGGGAGGCTGCCGAGAGAAAAAAAAAAACAACAACAACAACAGCAACAACAAAAAAAAAACCCCAAGAGAGGCCCAACTCTAAGACTTTCTGTTTACTCCTGAGCCACCAGCGTCCCTCTGCAACAGGCACCTCCAAGCCCGACTGAAACAACAGTGCGCCACTGCTCACTCACTCCCAGGAGAAGGAGCCACTATTGTACCCTCTCCCTCCCCACACACCAATGCTTACAGACGAACAATAAAGGAACCTCTGCTGGTCACAGAATAATGCAAAAAAACCCAAGGCAAGGAGAAGGACACTTACAGCTGAGACGCTAAGGAAACAGAAATACTAGTATCAATACCTATTGAACTGGTCCATTCTGGGATCAGTTCTGGATTTTTTTTTTTCTTTTTCTCTCTCTCTCTCTCTTTTTTTTTTTTCTTTATTAAATACGATCTTAGCCCTAAGGGATCTACAAGTTTTCTAACATAATTTTTTAATGATATTTTTTATTCTTTTTTTTTTTTTTTTTTTTGCCTTTTTATATACTTCTATATCTAGCTAAGTTTTTGGTAGTACGGACAATATATCTCTCATACTTTCCTTTCATCCCTATCTTTTATACATTTCTATTCCTTTCTTTTTATTTGCATATTTCCAACCACATTATGCTCTTCTGTTCCCCTTTCTTCCAGCCTTTTTAAGTTTATTTTATCTTAACATACGTATAAGCAACACTATCGGTCTGCTCAGACTCCTTGCTCTATTCTCCAGATGACGCGCTGCCTTGGTATTTAATATTAGGCTTTTGTCTTTATCTTAGTTCCTAGTACAGTTGTCTAATTACATTCTGAGAATCTCCATTCTCTCTGGTGGTACTCTGGCTCTTTTCTATATTTGATCCTAGCTTACAAAATCTCCCTGGATTAAGGTTTGTATGTGTAAGGTGTTATTTGTTTGTTTGTTTGCTTTGCCTTTTGTCTCTGATTTGTTCTGTTTCAGTTGTCAATTTCTGTTGGGTTTCTCTTTGAATATCTGATAGCACACTGGGGTTCTGTCAGGTCTTTCTAGAGCCTTATGTCCTAATGGATTCAGTAATTGTGTGTCTTATACATGTATGTGTTTCCTAGACTTAATATTTGTTTAATCCAATACTTGGACATTAGTATGAGGCTTGGACAGTCTTCTATAAACACCTCTATCACCAGGACAAGCAACCCCAAAAGTTTGGACAACCATGAGGAAACAAAGAAACACCATGCAGGCAAAGCAGCAGGAAAAAAACCCACAAGACCAAATAAATGAGGAGGAAATAGGAAAAATGCCTGAAAAAGAATTCAGAGTAATGCTAGTAAAAATGATACAAAATCTTGATAACAAAATAGAGAAAGTACAAGAAACAGTTCATAAGAACTCAGAAAAACAAACAGCAATGGATAACAAAATAACGGAAATTAAAAATACTCTAGATGCTATAACCAGCAGAATGACTGAGGCAGAAGAACGAATAAGTGAGTTGGAAGATAGAATGGGGGAAATAACTGCCACAGAGCAGGAAAAAGAAAAAAGAAAAAAAAGAATAGAGGACAGTCTCAGAGACCTCAATGATAACATTAAGCGTACCAACATTCGAATTATAGGCATCCCAGAAGAAGAAGAAAACAAGAAAGGGTCTGAGAAAATATTTGAAGAGGTTATAGTGGAAAACTTCCCCAACATGGGAAAGGAAATAATTAACCAAGTCCAAGAAGGACAGAGAGTCCCATACAGAATAAACCCAAGGAGAAATACACCAAGGCACATATTAATCAAACTAACAACAATTAAACACAAAGAAAAAATATTAAAAGCAGCAAGAGAAAAGCAACAAACAACATAGAAGGAAAAACCCATAAGGATAACAGCTGACCTTTCTACAGAAACTCTGCAGGCCAGAAGGGAATGGCAGGGTATACTGAAAGTCCTGAAAGAGAGACACCTACAGCCAAGAAGACTCTACCCAGCAAGAATCTTATTAAGATTTGAGGGAGAAATCAAAAGCTTTCCAGACAAGCAAAAGTTAAGAGAATTCAGCACCACCAAACCAGCCTTACAACAAGTGCTAAAGGAACTTCTCTAAGTAGGAAACACAAGAAAAGGAAAACACCTGCAAATAAAAACCCAAAACAATTCAGAAAATGGTCATTGGAACACACATGTCAATAATCACCTTAAATGTTAATGGATTAAATTTTCCAACCAAAAGACACAGACTGGCTGAATGGACACAAAAACAAGACCCTTCTATATGCTGCCTACAAAAAACCCACTTCAGACCAAGGGATACATATAGACTGAAAGGAAAGGGATGGAAAAAGATATTCCATGCAAATGGAAGTCAAAAGAAAGCTGGAGTAGCAATACTCATATCAGACAAATTAGACTTGAAAGTAAAGACTATTACAAGATACAAGGAAGGACACTACATAATGATCAAGGGATCCATTCAAGAAGAACATATCACAATGGTAAATATCTATGCCCCCAATATAGGAGCACCTTAATACACAAGGCAAATGCTAACAGCTATAAAAGGGGACATCGACAGTAACACAATAATAGTGGGAGACTTGAACACCCAACTTACATCAATGCACAGATCATCCAAACAGAAAATAAATAAAGACACACAAGCTTTAAATGACACATTAGACCATCTCGACTTCATTGATATTTATAGGACATTCCATCCAAAAACGACAGACTACACTTTCTTCTCAAGTGCACACAGAACATTTTCCAGGATAGATCACATCTTGGGTCACAAATCAAACCTCGGCAAATTCAAGAAAATTGAAATCATATCAAGCATCTTCTCAGACCACAACGCCATGAGACTAGATATCAAGTACAGGAAAAAAAAACTGCAAAGAAGACAAACACATGGAGGCTAAACAATTCACTCTTAAACAACCAAGGAATCACTAAAGAAATCAAAGAGGAAATCAAAACATATCTAGAAACAAATGACAATGAAAACACAACAACCCAAAACCTATGGGACACAGCAAAAGCAGTTCTAAGAGGGAAGTTTATAGCAATACAGTCCTACCTTAAGAAACAAGAAAATTATCGTATAAACAACCTAACCTTACACCTAAAACAACTAGAGAAAGAAGAACAAAGAAACCCCAAAGTGAGCAGAAGGAAAGAAATCGTAAAGATCAGAGCAGAAATAAATGAAAAAGAAAGGAAAGAAACCATAAGAAAAATAAATAAAACTAAAAGCTGGTTCTTTGAGAAGATTAACAAAATTGATAAACCATTAGCCAGACTCATCAAGAAAAAAAGGGAGAAGATGCAAATCAACAGAATTAGAAATGAAAAAGGAGAAGTCACAACGGACACCTCAGAAATACAAAACATCATGAGAGACTACTACAAGCAACTATATGCCAATCAATTGGATAACCTGGAAGAAATGGATACATTCTTAGAAAAATACAATCTTCCAAGACTGAACCAGGAAGAAATAGAAACCATGAACAGACCAATCACAAGTACAGAAATTGAGGCAGTGATTAAAAATCTCCCAACACACAAAAGCCCAGGACCAGATGGGTTCACGGGCGAATTCTATCAAACATTTCGAGAAGAGCTAACACCTATCCTTCTCAAACTCTTCCAAAATATTGCAGAAGGCGGCACACTCCCAAACTCATTCTACGAGGCTACCATCACCCTGATACCAAAAACAGACAAAGATGTCACAAAAAAAGAAAACTACAGACCAATATCACTGATGAATATAGATGCAAAAATCCTCAACAAAATACTACCTAACAGACTCCAACAGCACATTAAAAAAATCATACACCATGATCAAGTGGGGTTTATCCCTGGGATGCAAGGATTCTTCAATATATGCAAATCAATCAACGTGATACATCATATCAACAACTTGAAGGATAAAAAACATATGATCATTTCAATAGATGCAGAAAAAGCTTTTGACAAAATTCAACATCCATTTACGATAAAAGCTCTCCAGAAAATGGGCATAGAAGGAAATTACCTCAACATCATAAAAGCCATATATGAAAAACCAAAAGCCAACATTGTTCTCAATGGGGAAAAACTGGAAGAATTCCCTCTAAGAACAGGAACAAGACAAGGGTATCCACTCTCACCACTATTATTCAACATAGTTTTGGAAGTTTTAGTCACAGCAATCAGAGAAGAAAAAGAAATCAAAGGAATCCAAATTGGAAAAGAAGTAAAATTGTCACTTTGCAGATGACATGATATTATATATAGAAAACCCTAAAGACTCTACCAGAAAACTGCTAGCACTCATTGATGAGTTTAGTAAAGTAGTAGGATACAAAATTAATGCACAGAAATCTCTTGCATTCCTATACACTAACAACAGAAGAGCAGAAAGAGAAATTTCGGAAACTCTCCCATTCACCATTGCAACAGAAAAGAATAAAATACCTAGGAATAAACCTGCCTAAGGAGGCAAAAGATCTGTATGCAGAAAACTTTAAGACATTGATGAAAGAAATCAAAGACGACACAAACAGATGGAGGGACATACCCTGTTCCTGGATTGGAAGAATCAACATCGTGAAAATGTCTGTACTACCCAAAGCAATTTACAGATTCAATGCAATCCTGATCAAATTACTAATGGCATTTTTCGCAGAACTAGAGCAAGAAATCTTACAATTTGTATGGAAACGCAAAAGACCCCGAATAGCCAAAGCAATCTTGAGAAGGAAAAATGGAGTTGGTGGAATCAGGCTTCCTGACTTCAAACTATACTACAAGGCCATAGTGATCAAGACAGTATGGTACTGGCACAAAAATAGAAAGGAAGATCAATGGAATAGAATAGAGAACTCAGAAGTAAGCCCAAACACACATGGGTACCTTATCTTTGACAAAGGAGGCACGAGTATACAATGGAAAAAACACAGCCTCTTCAATAAGTGGTGCTGGGAAAATTGAACAGCTACATGTAAAAGAATGAAATTAGAACACTTCCTAACACCATACACAAAAATAAACTCCAAATGGATTAAAGACCTACATGTAAGGCCAGACACTATAAAACTCCTAGAGGAAAACATAGGCAGAACACTCTATGACATCCATCAAAGCAAGATCCTTTTTGACCCACCTCCTAGAATCATGGAAATCAAATCAAGAATAAACAAATGGGACCTCATGAAACTTAAAAGCTTTTGCACAGCGAAAGAAACCATAAACAAGACTAAAAGGCAACCCTCAGAATGGGAAAAAATAATTGCCTATGAAACAACGGACAAAGGATTAACCTCCAAAATATACAAGCAGCTCATGCAGCTTCATACCAAAAAAGCAAATAACCCAATCCACAAATGGGCAGAAGACCTAAATAGACATTTCTCCAAAAAGACATACAGATGGCCAACAAACACATGAAAAGATGTTCAACATCACTAATCATCAGAGAAATGCAAGTCAAAGCCACAATGAGGTATCACCTCACACCGATCAGAATGGCCATCATCGCAAAATCTGGAAACCACAAATGTTGGAGAAGGTGTGGAGAAAAGGGAACTCTCTTGCACTGTTTGTGGGAATGTAAGTTGGTACAGCCACTATGGAAAACAATTTGGAGGTTCCTTAAAAAACTACAAATAGAACTACCATATGATCCAGTAATCCCACTACTGGGCATATACCCAAAGAAAACCATAATCCCAAAAGAAACTTGTACCATAATGTTTATTGCAGCACTCTTTACAATAGCCAGGACATGGAAGCAACCTAAATGCCCACCAACAAATGAATGGATAAAGGAGATGTGGCATATGTACACAATGGAATATTACTCAGCTATAAAAAGGGATGAGATGGAGCTATACGTAATGAGGTGGATAGAACTACAATCTGTCATACAGAGTGAAGTAAGTCAGAAAGAGAAGGACAAATATTGTATGCTAACTCACATATAGAGAATCTAAAAATGGTACTGATGAACTCAGTGACAAGAACAAGGATGCAGATACAGAGAATGGACTGGAGAACTCGAGGTATGGGAGGGTGTGGGGGGTGAAGGGGAAACTGAGTCGAAGCAAGAAAGTAGCACAGACATATATATACTACCAACTGTAAAATAGATAGTCAGTGGGAAGTTGTTGTATAAGAAAGGGAGTCCAACTCGAGGATGGAAGATGCCTTAGAGGACTGGGGTGGGGAGGGTGGGGGGGACTCGATGGGAGGCGAGTCAAGAAAGGGAGGGAATATGGGGATATGTGTATAATAACAGATGATTGAACTTGGTGTACCCCCAAAAAAATAAAAAAAAAAGACAATGGTTCCACATAACTATATATAGCTTAATAGACTGCAAAGTCTTTGTACTGTAAACCCTGTATATTTATCCAACAACAACAACAAAATACATATGATGTGATGATCATTTGGAATCTTAATACTAAGGTATAAAGAGTATTGGAGAAACGACTTTGTGGAGATGGTTTTGGAGCACAGGAGCAGTACCCCTCATGGGGGAAAGAGAGAGGATGTGACTTCCACTTGGTTCAATCTAGTGAGAAGGGTGTGAAGAGATCAGGCACAGAACTTTGGCCTCCTTGGTCGTACCTAGATACAGTCGGCCAGCCAGGCTTATACTTGAACGTTTTCAGGATGAGATCTGTGAACATCCATTGGTTTAGGGACAAAGAGGAAAGAATTACTTTATGTGGAGTGTGTGCATCTCTGCATGCAGGTCATAGGTGATACAGGATCATTTTCAAAAAGTTAAAAGCAGGGCTCCTAGATAAGCCCATTGATGAGCACATGCCAATGACTTCATTCCTGAGGGCACCGGTAAGATGATATGACTCACTCAAAGCACATTTGAAGAGCTGGGTCTATATGTACAACATGATATAATAGGATTGAGTAGGATTGCTGGGTCAACACACTGGTTAATGATCAACAGGGCAATAAACTCTAACCGTTGGGGTTACCTTTTAAAAATCGCTTGCATCTCTACTGGACAAAGAGTAAATTGATCAAGGTACAACCCCCTAAGTGATTAAGGAATCCTTAGGTAGGACTGTGCTCCCAATGTGACATTGAAAGGATATGCTGCCCACCTCTTTAAAAAAAACTAATTTCCAAGTTTAATTTTTTTCTTAATATGAGTGTATGTTTGCCATGAACTCGATGTGGGCTACTCAGGCAGAAGCCAATGTAATGGGGGTTTCAAGTGGGACCCATCCAAGAGGAAGATTATTTTAACAGAAGAGGCTGGAGGCTGGAAGGAGCTGGGAACACTGATAGGAGGAAGGGCAATGCCTATGTCAAAGGGCTGAGTGAGAGGGGAGACAGAGAGAGAAAAAGTCAGAGAGAGGGCAACAGAGACACAGAGACAGAGAGAGCGCCTTGGCAACCCTACAAAGCAGCTACACCACTTTATCACTTGTAGGCAGTGTCTGTTCAGCAAGGCCTCTTACTTTCCCCCCTTACACATCAATCCACCCCTCTCCAACTGATTAAATAATCCCTTAATCCTTTAATCCTCAGGGGAGTCAAATTTCATCCTAGTTGCAGGGGGACTAACCCAGGAAAAAACAATGAAGGATCAGAGCTGTTTCCCTTTCCACTGCAGGCTTTGCTGCCCTGGGACACAGGGTTTAAGAGGCAGGAACTCCATACAGAACTAAATATTTTCATTGTGAGTTTTCTTTGGTGACAAGGAGTAACCAGAATCTATTTTATTATCTAAAAATGACTTACAATATCTTTACTGCACGTGCAACATCTTTAGCAAATTGCCATGTGAGGGTGAAGGGGCAGTGATGGAAGTAGAAAGAATTAATCCCCTGCTCTCATCAGATGGCTGCCCACTCATCCAATGTGAAGATCACATTTCTTAAGCTCTAGAAATGGAAAGGGGTGGGGCAAAGGAAGATTGTGTGTTTGGGGGTGCAAGGGGGTGAATAGTGTAAGAGAACAAAATATTTAGCTTTAATATCAGGAAATCAGCAGATAATATCTGTATATGTATACCTGAATCATTTTGCTGTACACCACATTGTTAATCAACTATACTCCAATATAAAAGTTAAAAAAAGTTAAAAAAAATCTACAACTCAAATACAAGAAATGATGAAACAACGGAGTCAAATACGAGAGCAAACACCTAAGACAGTTTGTTTCTGGGAAATCAGGGTAGGGCTGGGGTGAAGGGAGATGCAGGGCTCATAGACTCATTTCACTTATTTTACCAAACGGTCTTGGCACTGCTATATTTCAGCTGAGGAGCATCGCATTAGTGCATAAAATGTCCACAGTGGGAGAGGTGCTCAGATGGAGGGAAACAATTTGTGATACAATTATAGCAAGTTTTAAAATGTTTACTAACCGTTAAACTCTTTCTTCACCCCATCATCTAAACTACAGAACTTTAAGTAAAAAGGAAAAAAATATATATATATATATAGCATATATATATATATAATTATATATAGATAGATATATAAAATAGTACGGAAGGAACAGATTCTTAGAATGCGTTAAAACATTTGTCTTAATAATTTGTGAACAAAACTAATTAGATACCAAACTTTACTACGTAATTTGACATTAGAGAAAAGACCGAAAATCTATTAACAAAATGCTATCATCATTAGCTAAACTATTCACCATTTCACTTATTGCTTTGACTTTTAAAATTGAAGTACAGTTGCTGTACAGTATTATGTGTAATGCACATGCACAGATGCTGAAGATGAAATTTCACCCCTTTCTCTAATCTACAGAAATCTAAATAAAACATCAAACATTTACCAATCAAAGGTTGAATTCTACCACCACTAGGGAATTGAGGGAATCAAAAACAGCAACACCAACAGTGATTAGTATTCCAAGAACTTTGTGTTATACATTTTGTTGATGTTTTACACACATTGTTTCAAGCTCATAACAACACTATCATGTCACTTTTATTATCTCCATTAAACAGAAACTAAGAACTTTTCAAAGCCACACAATTAATAAAGGGCAGATCCTGGATTTTATCTGAGTCTCTACGAAGTCATGACGCTATGGATCTCTAGAAATTTTGGGTCAAGAGAACCCATTCCACAGAACTGACCATTAATCCATAATCTCACAGACTGTCTGCACTTGCACTAGGACATCTGGATATAAGAAATATAAGAGCTAAAGGAAAAGAGTAACTATACGTCAAAAGAAAACCCCGTATCTATATATGCCTCTCACATGTTGGATGCTTTTTGCTATGTATATCAATCTGGGTTCAACTGGAGAAGTAGAACCAGTAGCATATTCACATATACATGTACAGATGTGTGATAAAAAGTAAAGGAACTTATTACAGAGGGGACTTATTCCAAGGATTTGGCCTGTGCAGTCCTAAGTCTAAGAGCAGAGAGCAGGAGGGGAAGGTCATTGGCAGTCTGGACCCTGCAGATATGAGCTAACATGGGCCACAAGCCCAGTCAGAAGGCAAGCCCAGAAGAGGAAGAAGGATTATAGACCCAGCTGCAGTCTTGAGTTTCTAGATCAGGGAATTCAAAACTCTCTCTTAAAGATCTTTCAACCGATTAAGTCAGGCCCATCTTGGGTAATCTCACTTTCAATTAATTTACAGTCAAGTAATTAGGGATTTTACTCACATTTGCAAAGTCACTTCACAACAACACCTTCTTTAATGTTTGAATGACTGGGAGATGTGAACAGGCTACAAAATGGCCCTGCTTCCCTCCTTCCTCCAGTTCTCACCAGGGATAGCCCTCATAGAGTGTCCTAACCAGAAACATACTCACAAAGTGACTCTGAGGATTGTACTTCGGCAGAGCCAAAGGGACACATCAAAAAGCTACCACATCCCATGTTTAGAGCTGTGTTTCCCACAGCTCATGTATCATCTGTTATCCTTATAACAACCCATGAAGTAGGGATGGACAGATTATGCAACTTGTTTACCAACTGGAAACAGCCAAGCTAGGAAAAGAACAGAGCAGTGAACCTTCTGCTGAATAGGGCTTCATTTCCCAAGATTCAACTGGAATTGGTCATTGGTCTCCACTCTTTTCCACACTGGACTCCTTTCAAAGCTACACACAATTATCTGGTCTACATTTTCAGACTATTGTTTATGAGGGAAGATGCATAGCCTTCCCATAGAGAAAATAAAGATGTCTAGGATTTACAGAGGGAGGAATATCTGGACACTCTTATGTGGGTTTAAATTACTTTCATCCAACTCTTGAAGGGAGCAGGATCAAAGAAGACTGTTTTTCACCCATTTCCAGCAATTACTAGCTATTTTTTGGTTTGTTTCAAAGGGAAACATTTCTACCTGAACATGCTATTGTTTGCAGTAGACATTGTGCATGGGAGTAGGGACTTTGAAGAGAGAGAGACATGCTTTAAAAGGTAGTTCCAAGCACATTCTCTAACTGCAGTTCATTTTATAGTCTCTGTCTGTAGTAGAAAATTTGTTCTGAGATGTAATTTATAATGAGTGATGAATCATGTAGCCCACTCATAACACAAACTGTCAACCCCCTGTCAGACACTACTATATTTTTATTTTTTATTAGCTATCAAGCTAACTTTTTAAATTCCTGATGTGTATTTTCCAAAGTTCCCTAGATAGTCAAAGCCTGCAGCAACCACTTGGGGTACATACATCTGTGGGGGTTTGATTTTAATGAGGGGTTCTCAGTACAGCAGCCTTCTCCAAGGCTATTAGTAAGAGGGAGGGAGAAATTTTTTCCACTGTGGAGGTGTTAGCTTGCAGTTTTTTTTGTTTTTGTTTTTTTTTTCAGCTGCTCCTAGAATCTGGGGTTGAAAAAATGTCCCCAAGGAAGAAACATCAAGGGCCTGGTCAACAACTCCCAGCTGGCCACCCTGAGGATGTGCCCCCTCCAGATTCTGCTTATTGATCATGGGAAGGATTTCTGATACTAGCAATAAAGTGCCAGTGCTGAGAAGGTAAGTTCTTCCCTGTAGCTGACTCCTGTGCTCTGCAACATGCTGCCTGGAGTTCTATTTAGAGATGACTGTACTGACCCTGCAGTGAATGATTCAGGATAGTCCCTTGTGCTCCAGCCACACTGCTTTCCAAGCTGTACAGACTGTTAGCAGGGCAGTGTGGACCATGGCAGTGGGCGACTGAGGTCAAGAGGAAGTAACCGTTGTTGGCAACAAGAAGGTCCAGGAAAGAGAGGCCACATGTTGGATGCCATCAATATTGATGCTTGGATGATGTGATGTGGCACAGAGTGTCCAGGAGGACAGTAGGATAGCCACACATTAGGGCAGTAGGTGATAGAGGGGAGTGGCTTGAACCTGAAAGCAGTGTTGTTTGATGGTGGGGGAGGACCATGGGGTAAAAGTAAACCTCAACCTCATTTCTTATCCCAGAAGTAGGGAAAGTAGGGGAGATCAGGTTAGCCTCCTTTGAGAAGGCTGCAAGAGAGGTGTGTCCTGGAGGACAGTCAGGTAAATCCTGGAAGAAGGCATTGGGAGCATAGGAGGGTTTGTTAATGACAGGAGTTCAGAGGTCATGGTGGGAGAAACTGGAGAGCAGACGTACTAATTCAAAAGGCTTGTCACATTCAATTCTACCCCAGGCAGGAGAGGAAGTTACAAAGACCCTATGAAAGCCATTTTCCCACCAAGAGCAAGGACAGCACCCAAGGATGTCCATGGCCTGGATTGGGGTCCTCACCACCTCCTGATCAGCGAGATCTACGTCTGAGAGTTGTAGGTAGGGCTACAAGGATCCATGTCTCAGCACAAAGGGAAGGTTCATTGTTCCTGGATGCCACGACAGAGATAGAAGATAAAACACTACTTCTTCTTCAACATGTGCTTCATTTGAATTGTGTCTATTAATGACAAAATTCACATCCGAATAAATAGGGATCAAGTATTAGAGCTTTATGAATTCATTTGGGAAGGCACCAGCAGGGAAGACAAAAAGAGCTAGTTTCAGGACCATGTGAAAAACAAGAATACTCAGTCAAGGAAAGAGAGTCCTAAAGAAGAATGCTAAGCCACTTATAAGACTGATTAAGTTTTTCAGGACACCAACCCCATAGCAATGTTGGGATAACTTGTCTACCAGACTGTGAAAGTTCCAAACCTCACCAGTCTCTTCGGGTCAACCTCTAAGCTGACAAGCTGAAATCCAACTGTGCTTTTTGGTTGCTAATTATAGTCAAATACATGTATGCTTCAATTGTCTCTTCCTGGTAATCCTGCTGCTAAATGAAAAGCCATTCAATGAAAAAGGAGTTCCACTAATTTTAATAGGAAATATTACTGAGGCATCCTATACCATTTCCACAGAGAGAAAACATGTATTGGTTGAACAAGGGAAAGACGCTCATAGATGTAATAAACAACAATTGTGAGTAGTAAACATCAACATGAAGGCCTTTTGTTCAGTGTTGGAACGTAATGAAGTTTTCTTGTGTTCTCCACAGTGAGAAGACAGGATAGTGGATGGTGAGTGGTGTGTGGGGAGTCATCCTTTGGAAGGCACATTCTTCTTCCTGCACAATTTCTTAATAATTTTCCATCTTCTTACAGTTGTTGACTGTCTTACACTCAGACTTTACTAAAATTATAGCAAAGAAAATTACTTTCAGTGCCTGAAAACTCATGTCAATATTATACTTTGCACACAGCCTAAAAGTCCCAGAAGATTCCACTTCTTCATCACTTTGCAAGCTTACATAAGCAGAGCAAAACACCTTGGGTTCATCCAAACATGGCAGAAACTCAACTTGGTTCCACATGGGATAGTCCAGACAGAAAATGTTGTTTCTAGTAAAATGGTAAGTATGTCTTCACCTGAAACTGTAATGCTGAAATATCAGTTCCTGTAGCATATTCATTTAGTGTGATTTGTATGAAAATGACATTGTATTCACCCAAAATAGTCACGCAGAGAGTGATGTAGCTTTTCAAGAGCTGTTATGCTGAAGCGTGGTAATATACCTTAGTCATTTTTCAAAGGAATTCTGTATACTCTGATACATTTCCTAGGGCTGCTCACTAGGGGTCAAACAAGTCTGATAGAAAATGCTCTCACATATCAAAACAGCAAATCCGTCTTTGCCTCATTCCAAGTTTGAGCAATTTTTATTTTTCTTTCACATTATTTGAGAATCAGTTTTGAGAATCCACCTGAACGTAGAGACTCATTTCCACCATCTCACAGGGACTGTAGTCCTTTCTTCTGATGGAGACTCTGTGGCAGGATGGACGTGGACCCACCACTCATCTGGAAGAAATCTAGGGACTGCCTGATGTGAGGACACAGGGTGGAACCAAGAAGTGAAGCTGACTGCCAGGCAGAGTGGAGTCTGTCCCTGGGGAGGATGATCACCTGACCAAGGAACGTCCAGAAGGGGTCCTACCTAAGGTCCAGGTTTTGAAGGGATTTATAGTGGTTGACGAAAACAAGTGCCTTTGCTAGAACTTCAAAATTCAACCTTTCTTCTTGACACGTCTTTGGAGATGATCGTCAGCCGTGGCCCATCATTCAAAGTACACTGAAGATCCAGACAGGAAGAAAGTAAGCAAAGGCTTCCCGATTGGCAAAGCGACAGTCTGTGAGAGAAAAGGGTCAGGGGAAGGTAGCAACAAGCATGTTGCACGTCAGCACGTTGTGAGCAATGCATGAAAACAGGAATCTCAAAGCAGTTTTGCCATGAGCCTCCCAGTGTTTTCGTGGCTCTCGTAGGGGTGTGGTAGACAAAGATAGATGGCTCAAGCTTTGCCCTCTACATAACCTGCAAGCCAGTCTGTCTTTAGACTTGCTTATTCCTTCTGGGTACTGAAATGTTGACCGATCACTTATCCTACAACTTTGGTTAGTACCCTCCAAAACCATCTGCTAAATAAGGAAGGCTCTGGGGGTGGGGAGAACTAACTAATTAAAAAAAAATTCTCTGCTATCTCTTGAAACACCGTTAAAAAAGCAATGTCATTCAAATGCCCAATTTCTGATTTTTCCAATTGCTGATACAAGATTTTATCTGTTACCATGACAACTAAGAGCTTTATAAATTTGTTCTTGCCTCTGATATTTTCCAGAACGTATCTGCATTTCTGTACTTCTTTAATAATTTTGAGCTGATACTAGTCACATAATTCTCTCTGGCTTGCAAATGTGCCTGCTGTATGTGTCAGGGAGGTGTAATTGAAGCCTTTGTTTTTCAGTGTAAAACATTTTTAATAAATCCTTATATATAATATATATTAAATGTCCCATTCACTCTGCTCAATATCTAGTTAAATCATTGCCTGCTCTCTCATCCTTTTTCCCTTCAAACTGAGAAATAATCACTAGCATGATTGTTCACTCTAGGCACTTGTGATGACCAAATTGAGTTTATCAAAATTAGCTGGATTAATTAAAATTTATGCAGACAGTAGAGCAGGGATTTCAGTGACATTTAGAGCCTTAATAAACAAACCCTAAGAAACCATAAAGAAGCATGGAAATAAAATGATTGAATAGAAAATCAACAAAGTAAAAATTTACTTCTTTGAAAATATGTACAAAATGTGGCTTGTCATTTACCTGTCTTATCTAAGATAGATCCAGTTTCTCTCAGCTGTCTGGGGTCACCTTCCATTTAGTTTATGTCTCAGATTATTTATTGTTAACTAAATGTAATTATGAATAGTTGGATTCTGTTAATCCAGCATAAATTTGGTGGATTGTATTTGTATTTCTTCACTTTGTATTTCTAGCTTCTTCCATGGTCTCACCCAGCAATATGTGCAACTGAACAGAATTCTCATTTTAATATGTGTTTAAATCTGAAATATGATCTGTGAAAACTTGCTTCTCTCTGGCTATCTTTCCAGATATGACATGACTAGTTCCTCCCTCAGAGGGACAACATGGAGTGTTTGCTGATAAGTCAAAGTGTGCCTGGACACAAGCAGTAAGGGACAGCTAACTTCTGATGATGGGAGAGATACCTGACCCTGCTGTATACTCCTGCCACACATTTGGTAGCAGCTAGTTGTAATATGGCCATCAGGCTGCCTGCTGGCTGGGTCAATGATTAAACATGGCAAATTAAAATTTACGTGTATGTGAAATATGTATGACAAATGGAAGTAGACCAATCCTTCCATGGAGTGTATATAGTCTGAATGTTCTGGTTACAGCATTTTTTCTTTATAATACATGCACATCTATAATTATTTATTGTACTGTTTAGCAACACTTTAATTTTGCAATTAATTGCTTTGTTTTGCAACTATTTTGCAGTAATGAACAAAAAATTTAAAAGTTCACTTAATTAAAAATTATATACAGAAATTGTATTTCTAAAGAAGATTGACATTTGTTGGCATTGATCATCCACCACGGGGACCGCAGTGACCATGTAGAAATGAGAAGTAACAATACAGGATAAGGTTAGGAGTTATCAAAAGAACCACGATGACTGAAAGTGAAAATTGAACACATCTTGAGAAAATGTGTTTAGGCCTCATGCTGTGAGAGAAAAATTTTCATCAGGATCCAATAACTGTTTTCAAATTTCAAATTTTCTTGGCACATATAAAAATTGAGGCAGTAACTATTGATGAAGAAAAAATATAAATTTCTCTATGGCAGGACAATCAAACTAAGTCAGAATTATAAAATACATAACAATGCCTCAACATGTCCCCATTTGTGACAGGCCTCTCCCAATGTGCAATGTGCATATAATGAAACTTTACGAAGAATGGTCCCTTTCTTCAGATGCCAGCATTGAAATTCTAAGATTACTCCTTTTTCATTCCATACAGGGGGTTGCAAATGACCTAAAAGCTCTCACTCTATATGTGCACACATGACCAAAACATCTTTGATGAATTTTATGTATAATGTTAACCTGTCAATATAATACACAGTTCTTGATCTTGAGAATGTTTAATACTGCATCTCTAACTCTTGACCCATAGAGCAGTTCTCAGAGCTTCTGAGGGTCTGTCTCCTGAGTTATAATCCTCAGTTTGGCTCGAATAAAATTATTCTTTCTTCTTAACTTGATTGTTTTGTGATTTATTTGGTCATCTAGCTTCAGTTAGCAGACAAACATGAGCCATAAGTAAATGATGCCAGAGTTCTATTAATGATTTGAATACTTGAAACAGAAAATTATTTAATTCCCATGCTGATTTGATCTTTTCATCTCATCCTCTTAATCAGTGTAGGCCTTTGGAATTTTAATCTGTTGAAGATGAAGCATCTGATATGTGAATGTTACCAGGATTTCAGTTTAAATGTTCAGCCAGGAGGATAAAAGTGTTTGTATTTGTAATTATAATAAGAAAAATGTTGGTGGTGCCAAAGTTCGTGGTAAAAACAATGTTGTTTCTAAAGTAAAACAAAACAAACAAACAAAAGACCTGTTAGCAGGAATATGCTAGAAATTGATTGGAGGACACGCATAATTCATAATTTTGTCCAAATAAATGACATTGTTTTGCCAATTGGAATAAAAATATAGCTTGTGAAATTTATTAGTATTTTATATACATACAGCTGAGTAACTGAACAACAGAATTTTGTGAAAAAGCAATTTAATTGTTTAATAAAGTAATGGTATGTGTTTTATACCTCTTCATCTATCACAAATCATATTTTAGATGTCTGAACATCTGAAGAGCAACTGTGTAACGTAATCCCTGTGATCAACAATGATTTTGATTTTCAGACTCTTCTAATTTTAGTTTTGTATTTTATGCCAAATAAAGGAGGTCTTGAAAACATGAGACTATCTAAGAAAATGGTGAATGAAAATGGGATAACTGACAATTTTTCAGAATCTAAATTTGGCAAAATATTCCAAGAAATCATAAATACAGGCTGGTTATTTGACAAGTTTTGTCTTCTTACAATATTTGTCAGTGCCATGCATCCTGAATTAAAGTGAAAAGGTAATACCTTGAAAAAATTTTGGCTAAAATATTTACAATTTTAGTACAAAAAAACATAGTTAAAACAAAAATAGTTTCCATCAAGTTCTGAACTGTCCAGGTACTTCAGCTTTGTACAAGTATTTTCACAATGAAAAAATATTGTCTACAAAGGAAGTGTCAAGTTCGTTAACCATAAAGTGTAACTCTGAAGGAGGCTTGTGGGTATTTTATGTTTAAAATTTAAAATAATAAGACTATATATTTAAACATATGTTATTCTGGACAATTTCAATAACATTTTATCAGAGAAAGTTACAACTAAGAAACTGAATTGTGTGAATATTTACCAAGAACAAGTACTTCCTTTATAATTTTTAATGTTTGGATATTCATTACTATGAAGTAATTTTGTTTCTAAATTTGCTTTGGCAATCAAGTTTTTTTTTACGGGAAATATAATGTTATTTTAAAGACTTAAAAACATAGTCTTTTAGTCTGTAATATAAAAACATTTGTTATATTGCCATATTTTATGTAATTTTAATTATGTTGGGGGATATAATTTCACTCTCCTGGTTTGAAAGATAATTTATACAGTCATCCTACATCAAAGAGAAAAAAATTCTGACAAGACTGATAAAGTAGTAAAGACACAAATGAATAATATTATGAATGGTAAAAAGGACATGACCACAGATAGAGCAGTCATTAGTAGTATTCTAAGATAATGATATCAGTAACTTAGTGGAACAACATTTGAAAACTCAGATGAAATGAAAAATTCTTTTGATATATAACTTTAAAAAATCTAACATAGGTAAAACTAGATTGCATGAAGAATCCTGAGGCTAAAAAAGAAACTTAAACAAAGGTCAACACTTTTTGACAAAGACAAGCCCAACTGCCATATGGTTTTCTAGGTGAGTTTTACTAAATTCTCATTTGATCACCCCAATTTTCACAGGCCTTTTCAGAGAATAGAAAAGGATGGCTTGGCTTATTTTGTAAGACCAAGTACAACCGTGGAGCAAAACATAAGTACAGTAAAAGAAAAGAATATCAAAGACTTATTTCACTCAAATATAAATAGGTATAATTATAGATAGATTATAATTATCCTAAACAATATTTTAATAGCCCAAATCCTGCAGTGCATAAAACTGATGGTACACAGTACCTGTGACCAAGTAAAGTGGAGAAACCTGGGGAACACTAATTTAGCCAAATGATCAAGGTGACTTTTCACAGATGACTCATGCTGAGAGCATGTACCCTTGATGGGATGTGTTGAGAAAGGCATTTGACTATTGTGATCTTCCTCCCCACAGCCCATAACCCTAGTCTCATCATAGAGAAACATCAGACAAACTCAAATTGCTACAAACATGCTACAAAATACCTAATCAGTACTCTTCAAAACTGTCAGGGTTATCAAAAACAAGGAAAGTCTGAGAAATTGTCACAGCCTGGTGACTAAATATAGCTTAATATCCTGGATGGAATCTTGGGACAGAAAAAGGACATTAGAGAGAGAAAAAAAAACTAGTACAATGTGATTAAAGTATGAAGTTTAATTAATGATAAGGAACTCATTGAAACAAAAATAAGAAACTTTAAGTAAAGTACAAATTTGAATTTAAAACTATTAGAAGGTATTTGTGGCACTGTAGTGGGCAGAGATCTAAGACAGCCCCAAAATTCCCAGTCCTTGATAGACACACTTCTTCTCCAGTTGGTCAAACACTAATCTAGGTGCTGCGGTGAAGGGATCGTTCTATGTGATTAAGGTCTCCAATCCCCCTAATGGTGGGGAGACTACCCAGATGGACCTCACTTAACCAGGTGAGCTCATCAGTTTCCAGCTAGTTGTAGAAGACAGGAAAGCTGACATGCACTTCGGCTGTCCTGGACAAAAGTGTACACCTACTTTGTGAATTTCCTATGAGTGCTACGTGGGAAGGAACTGTGAATAGCCTCTAGGAGCTTTTAGTCTATTTCCTGGCCAATAGATAGCAAGATAATGGGAACATCCACACACAGGCATTCTGCCAACAAGTGAGGATGAAGGAGAACCTGTGTTTCGATTGAGAAGGGCTGACACCTGAATTTCAATCTGTGAGACCCTGAGTAGAGAATCCAGCCATGCCTTGCTGGCATTCAGACCTACTGAAACTGTGAAGTGATGAATTTCTGATGCTTTAGGCCACCGAGTTTGTAGTAATTTGTTATGTGGCAAATAGAAAAGTTATACAATAAAATAATAAAGTGTGACGTATAAGTAGAGAACAAAAATTCTCCCAAGACGAGAATGGCATTCCATAAAGGAGAACACATACATGGTTAGTAAATATGTAAAATATATATTTAACCACTTTAATGAGGTATGCAAATGAAATTATAATAAAATAATATTTTACACCTATTAAATTACCATTATTTAAGAAACTTTCGAATACTAAAATTTGTAGATGTTATGAATGAGGAATCTCTTATTTACTGTAGGTAGAAATGTAAATCAGTATAACGACTTTAGGAAACAATTTAAAATTATGTTATAAAGTTGAATATTTGCATATCATACTATGACAAGGAAGTTCCATTTCTGGGAACATATCCAAGAAAACTCTTGCAAGTGTTCGTCGGAAGTCAGATCTTGGAAACAACCAAAATGTCCATCACTGAAGAATGGATAAATTAACAGTGCTGTACTCACACAGTGGAACATTTTGTAGCAGTCAGAACAAGTACATCTAGCCACATGGATCAGTCTTAGCTATATGGTATTGTGTGGGCAAGGCCCAGAAGGTTACATATAGATTACATGATACCATTCTTATAATGGTAAATAAAACAATGGCTAAAAGTAAGTTTATAAAAGATTTAAAGAATGTTTTTACATTAAAATTATACTTTACAAGAGCAGAAGAATGATAGCCACACATTTCTAGACAGTGGTTGCCTCGGGTGGGGATAAGTAGCATTTTGGGCAAGGGAAGGAGCCCCTGGAAGATGTCAAGGATCATCAACATTCTAAGGAATCGCTTATACATGGGTCCATGCTCGCTGCTTATATTGAAACAAGAGAGAAGATTGGAGGGAGGAGGGAAGGATAAAAGATCATGTGTGGGCCCATAATGAAAGCAGGGTAATGAATAAATTAGTATAATTGTAATTCCGTGTGCTCGTCCAAGATGATTTACAGATTAACATACTAGTGTCTAGAACTGCTTTGAGAATTTCATAAAAAACTATGAACTCTCCACCTAGAACAATGCACATTCGTATGTACCCATAAAAACTCTTTACTATGTTCTTGGAAGATTCTTTTCAAGAGATTCAACTCTTGAAAATTGAGTTACAAGAAGAGAAATTCTTACCCTCTCAGTCACATTATCCTTCCCATCCAGGATGGAAATTTAGGATTGTACTCAGATTTCTCCAGCTTGTCTAAGGAGAGAAAGCTTTCTAATTACCCTGGAGCCCGGCCAGGAAAAGGCAAGATGAGAAAGAAATCTTCTAGAAATAGATAACCCAGGCCATTTGAATAGATCTTCACCTCCCATTCCTGGCCCTGTTTTTCCATAAACCTTACACAACCTGCATAAATCATATTTTCACAGAAAGATATTTGGCAAAGCTAGAATATTTTCTTTTCCCTATAGTTGATATTGATCTATTATGAGTTCCATAAGAAAACTAAAAACCAAACTAGATTCTTTTGCTGTATTGAGTGGATTTTCCACATATTTAAGATAAAAGGTGTTTCTCTCAGCATAGTATTCTAGGAACAGATGATGGAATTTTCTTCTCTAGTTTTTGAAAGCAAATTCACTTTCACTTGCATGAACTTGTCTATGTTTTTCAAAATAATAAGTTCAGGAAAAGATAAAGGGAATATATCTCATTCACCTGCCAAATAAATATGAAAATCCCTAAGTACTTGGCTCCCATCATCCCTTATACAAATTCCCTTAGCTACTCACTTTTTTTTCAATTCCCTCAAAAGCTTTGAAAATGTTAAAGAAAGGTAGTGAGGAAAGGATTTGCAAATTTTGGTGGAATAAAATCCATATTTTTCAGATTATTCAGCAGTTGATTTGCTTCAAAAAATTCTGTTTCTCTCAAATGAGATGACCCTGAAGTTCCTTCCAATACTAAGATTCGATTTCTGATATTCTTCTAACAACAGAACATTAGAACAGAAAATACAATTTTCACCCTCTTCACTTCTACATATAAAACTTGAGAACTCATCTTTTATATAATTCCATAAATGACATTTGTGTTTTGTGTTTCAATTTTGAGTACTCACATGTCTTCCAAAAAGGGGGGGAAAGATCCCTTAAAGGTCAAGTCTTTCCCTTTGAGTTAACAATAGAGTGGATTTAGTGAATACGCCTTTTCTTAGGTCTGGGATTCATTTTTTTTTAAGAATTTTTATTGAGATATAATTGACATACAATAAACTGCATATATTTAAAGTGTACAATTTGATATCTTTTTTCTTATTAGTAATGTATATATGGCAATCCCAATCCCTCAATTCATCCCATCCCGACCCCCACTCCCACTTCCCCCCTTTGGTGTCCATATGTTTGTTCTCTACATCTGTGTCTCTATTTCTGCCTTGCAAACCAGTTGATTTGTACCATTTTTCTATATTCCTCATATATGCATTAATATAAGATATTTATTTTTCTCTTTCTGACTTACTTCACTCTGTATGACAGTCTCCAAGTCCATCCATGTCTCTACAAATGTCCCAATTTCATTCCTTTTTATGGCTGAGCACTATTCCATTGTATATATGTACCACATCTTCTTTATTCATTCATCTGTTGATAGACATTTAGGTTGCTTCCATGTCCTGGCTCTTGTAAGTAATGCTGCAATGAACATTGGGGTGCATGTATTGGGATTCATTTTTTAAATTGTGATGAAAAACACATAAGATAAAATTTATCATCCTAACCACTGTTTAGGGCACAGTTCAGTGGTTCTAAGTACATTCACCTTGTTGTGTAACAGATCTCTAGAACTTTTTCATCTTATAAAACTCTATGCCCGTTGAACAACAACTTCCCATTTCTTCCTCCCCAAAGCTCACTTTATTTTTTGTTTCTATGAATTTGGCTAATTTAGATATATTATATACATGAAATTATATAATATTTGTATGGGTTTTTTGACTGGTTTGTTTCACTTGATAGCCTCAAAATTTATCCATGTGGTAAAATGTGATAAGATTTTCTTCATTTTTAAGGCTGAATAATATTGCATCATATGTATATAGCACATGTTCTTTCTCCATCATCCACTTGTGGGCATTTGGGTTGCTTCTACCTCCTGATGATTATGAATAATGCTGTAATGAACATTTGTGTGCAAATATCTCTTGGAGATCCTGCTTTCAATTATTTTGAATATATCTGCAGAAGTGGGAATGCTGGAGTATATGGTCATTTTTAAATTTTTAAGGAAACTTTATACTGTTTTCCATAGTGACTGTACCACTGTATATTCCCACCTAGAGTGCACAAAGGTTCTAATTTCTCCACCTCCTCAGCAATACTTGTTATTTTCTTCTTTCTTTCATAGTGGCCAACCAATAGATATGAGGTCATATCTCATTGTGGTCTTGATTTGCATTATGATTTAATAATTAGTGATGTTTAGAATCTTTTCATATAATCATTTAACATTTGCATATTTCTTTGGAGAAATGCTTATTTAGCTCTTTCCCACATTTTAATTGGATTATTTGTTACTTTCTTATTGAATTGAAAGGAATTGTTTACATACTCTTAATATTAACTCCTTATCAGATACATGATTTGAAAAACTTTTCTCCCATTCTTTTGGTTGCCTTTTGCCTCTGTTAGTTGCTTCCTTTGCTTTGTAGAAATTCTTAAGCTTGATATATTTGTCTAGTTGTCTATTTTTGCTTTTTTTTGAACTGTGCTTTTGGTATTATACCTAAGAAATCACTGTGAATTCAATGTCATGAAGATTTTCCCCTATGTTTTCTTCTAGAAGTTTTATAGTTTCACATCATATGTTTACATCTCTAATCTATTTTGAGTTAATTTTTGTATACAGTATAACAAAAGGTTCCAACTTTACTTTTTTGCATGTATATATTCAGTTTTCCCACCATTTCTTAAAGTGTATGCTTTCCCTGTTGTTTTATCTTGGCATCACTGTTGAAGATTATTTTACCATATAAACAAGGGTTAATTTCTAGGCTCTCAATTCTATTGTATGGACTGTCAGTCTTTGTGCCAGCACCACATTGTTTTGATTACAACTTTGTAACCTTTTGAAATTAGAATGTGAAACTTCCAACTTTGTTCTTCTTTTACAAGATTGTTTGGGCTGTTCAGAGTCCCTTGAACTTCCATATGATTTTTGAATTTTATTTTATTTTTTTTGGTATTTCTGCAAACGTTGGCATTGGAAGTTTGATAGTGATGACACTGAATCTATGGATCGCTTTGGGTGGTATGGACATTTTCAAAATATTAAGTATTTTGTTGCATGAACATGGGTTGTCTTTCCATTTATATGTGTCTTCCTTAGTTTCTTTCAGAAACAATTTATAGTTTTCAAAGTAAAATTCTTTAACTTCCTTGGTTAGTATTTTTCCTAAGTATTTTATTCTTTTGATAGTATTGTAAATGAAATTGCTTTCTTAATTTTATTTTTGGATTCTTAATGTATAGAAGTGCAACTGATTTTTGCATATTAAATTTGTATCCTGCAAATTTGCTGAATTTATTAGTTCTAACATTGTGTGTGTGTGTGTGTGGAGTCAATGGATTTTCTACATATAAAATAATGTCATCTATGAATACAGATAAATTTATTATTTCTTGTCAATTTGGATGTCATTTATTTCTTTTCCTATCTGATTGCTCTGGCTAGAAATTCCAGTACCAGGTTGAGGAGAAGTGGTGAGAGCTGATATCCTTGTCTTGTTTCTGATGTTGCAAGAAAGGATCTTTGAGACTTTTATCATAGAGTATGATGTCAGCTGTGATTTTTTTTTTTCATATATGGTGTTTATTTTGTTGAGGTAGTTTCTTTCCATTCCTAGTTTATTGTGTTTTTTCCCCCCAGATCTTTATTGGAGTATAATTGCTAGTTTCCATTGTACAACAAAGTGAATCAGCTGTATTTATGCATATATCCCCATATCCCCTCCATCTTGAGCCTCCCTCCCACCATCCCTATCCCACCCTTCTAGGTCATCACCAAGCATCGAGTTGATCTCCCTGTGTTATGCAGCAGCTTCCCACTAGCTATCTATTTTACATTTGGTAGTGTAGATATGTCAATGCTACTCTCTCACTTTGTCCCAGCTTCTCCTTCCCCCCCTCCCTGTGTCCTCAAATCTGTTCTCTACATCTGCACCTTTATTCTTCCCCTGCCACTGAGTTCATCAGTACCATTTTTTTAGATTCCATATATATGTGTGTTAGCATACAGTATTTGTTTTTCTCTTTCTGACTTATTTCACTCCATGTGACAAATTCTAGGTCCATCCACCTCATTACAAATAACTCAATTTCATTCCTTTTTATGGGTGAATAATATTCCATTGTATATTTGTGCCACATCTTCTTTATCCATTCATCTATTGATGGACATTTAGGTTGATTGCATATCCTGGCTATTGTAAATAGTATTGCAATGAACATTGGGGTGCATGTATCTTTTTGAATTATGGTTTTTTCAGGGTATATGCCCAGCAGTGGAATTGCTGGGTCATATGGTAGTTCTATTTTTAGGTTTTTAAGGAATCTCCATACTGTTTTTCATAGTGGCTGTATCATGTTACATTCCCACCAACAGGGCAGGAGGGGTCCCTTTTCTCCACAGCCTCTCTAGCATTTGTTCTCCCTAGATTTTTTGATAATGGCCATTCTGACTGCTGTGAGGTGATACTTCCTTGTGGTTTTGATTTGCATTTCTCTAATGATTAGTGATGTTGAGCATCTTTTCATCTGTTTGTTGGGCATCTGTATGTCTTCTTTGGAGAAATGTCTATTATGTCTTCAGCCCATTTTTGGATGGGGTTGTTTGTATTTTTGATATTGAGCTGAATGAATTTCTTATGTATTTTGGAGATTAATCCTTTGTCAGTTGCTTCATTTGCAAATATTTTCTCCCATTCTGAAGTTTGTCTTTTCATCTTACTAATGGTTTCTTTTGCTGTGCAAAAACTTTTGTTTCATTAGGCCCCATTTGTTTACTTTTGTTTTTATTTCTATTACTCTAGGAGGTGGGTCAAAAAGGATCTTGCTGTCATTTATGTCATACAGTGTTCTGTCCATGTTTTCCTCTAAGAGTTTTATAGTGTCTGGCCTTATATGTAGGTCTTTAATCCATTTTGAGTTTATTTTTGTGTATAGTGTTAGGGGGTGTTATAATTTCTTTCTTTTCCATGTAGCTGTCCAATTTTCCTAGCACCACTTATTGAAGAGGCTGTCTTTTCTCCATTGTGTGTTCTTGCCTCCTTCATTGAAGGTAAGGTGACCATATGTACACAGGTTTATCTGTGGGCTTTCTATCCTATTCCATTGATCTATATTTCTGTTTCTGTGTGAGTACTATGGTGTCCTGATTACTGTAGCTCTGTAGTATAGTCTGAAGTCAGGGAATTTGATTCCTTCAGCTCTGTTTTACCTTCTCAAGATTGCTTTGGCTATTCAGAGTGTTTTGTGTTTCCATATAAATCATATAATTTTTGGCTCTGGTTTTGTAAAAAATGCCATTGGTAATTTGATAGGGATTGCATTGGATCTGTAGATTGTTTCAGGTAGTATAGTCATTTTCACAATGTTGATTTTTCCAATCTAAGACCATAGTATATCTCTCCATCTGTTTGTGTTGCCTTTCATTTCTTTCACTGGTGTCTTATAATTTTCTGCATACAAGTCTTTTGCCTCCTTGGGTAGGTTTATTCCTAAGTATTTTATTCTTTTTGTTGCAGTATTAAATGGGAGTGTTACCTTAATTTCACTTTCTGATGTTTCATTGTTAGTGTATAGGAATGCAAAAGATTTCTGTGCACTAATTTTGTATCCTGCTACTTTACCAAATTCTTTGATTAACTCTAGTAGTTTTCTGGTGGCATCTTTAGGGTTTTGTATATGTAGTATCATGTCATCTGCAAACAGTGACAGTTTTAATTCTTCTTTTCCAATTTGGGTTCCTTTTATTTCTTTTTCTGCTCTGATTGCTGTGGCTAAAACTTCCAAAACTATGTTGAATCGTAGTGGCAAGAGTGGACATCCTTGTCTTGTTCCTGATCTTAGAGGGAATGCTTTCAGTTTTTCACCATTGTGAATGATGTTTGTTGTCGGTTTGTCATGTATGTCCTTTATTATGTTGAAGTAGGTGCCCACTTTCTGGAGAGTTTTTATCATAAATGGATGTTGAATTTTGTCAAACGCTTTTTCTGCATCTATTGAGATTATCATATGGTTTACCCTTCAATTTGTTATTATGTGTATCACATTGATTGATTTGCATATGCTGAACAATGCTTGCATTCTGAGGATAAACCCCACTTGATCATGGTGTATGATCTTTTTAATGTGCTGTTGGATTTTGTTTGTTAGTATTTTGATGAGGATTTTTGCATCTATATTCATCAGTGATATTAGCCTGTAATTTTCTTTTTTTTGTGACATGTTTGTCTGGTTTCAGTATCAGGGTGGTGGTAGCCTTGTAGAATGAGTTTGTGAGTATTCCTCCTTCCGCTATATTTTGGAAGAATTTGAGAAGGATAGGTGTTAGCTCTTCTCTAAATGTTTGATAGAATAAACCTGTGAAGCTAGCTGGTCCTGGGCTTTTGTTTGTTGGGAGATTTTTAATCACATTTTCAATTTCAGTGCTTGTGATGGGTCTGTTCATATTTTCTATTTCTTCCTGGTTCATTCTTGGAAGGTTATTCTTTTCTGAGAATTTGTCCATTTCTTCCAGGTTACCATTTTATTGGCAGATAGTTGTTTATAGTATTCTCTTATGATCCTTTGTATTTCTGTGCTGTAGTTGTTACTTCTTCTTTTTCATTTATGATTCTGTTGATTTGAGTCTTCTATTTTTCCTGATGAGTCTGGCTAATGGTTTATCAATTCTGCTTATCTTCTCAAAGAACTGGCTTTTAGTTTTATTGATCTTTGCTATTGTTTCCTTCATTTCTTTTTCATTTGTTTCTGATCTGATTTTTATGATTTCTTTCCTTCTGCTAATTTTAGGATTTTTTGTTCTTCTTTCTCTAATTGCTTAAGATGGTAGATTATGTTATTTATTTGAGATTTTTCTTGTTTCTTGAGATAGGATTGTATTGCTATGAACTTTCCTCTTTGAACTGCTTTTGCTGCATCCCACAGATTTTGAGTAGTCATGTTTTCATTATCATTTGTTTCTAGATATTTTTTGATTTCCTCTTTGATTTTTTCAGTGATCTTTTGGTTATTTAGTAGCATTTTGTTTAGCCTCCATGTGTTTGCATTTTTTACAGCTTTTTTCTTTTCCTGTAATTAATATCTAGTTTCATAACATTGTGGTCAGAAAAGCTGCTTCATACAAGTTCAATTTTCTTAAATTTATTGAGGCTTGATTTGTGACCCAAGATGTAATCTATCCTGGAGAATTTTCCATGTGTATTTGAGAAGAAAGTGTATTCCATTGTTTTTTCATGGAAAGTCCTATAAATATCAATTAAGTCCATCTGGACTAATATGTCATTTACAGCTTGTGTTTATTTAATTTCTCTTTGGATGATCTGTTCATTGGTGTAAGTGAGGTGTTAAAGTCCCCTACTATTATTTTGTCACTGTCAGTTTCCCCTTTTGTAGTTGTTGGCATTTGCCTTATGCATTATGGTGCTTCTATGTTGAGTGCATAAATATTTACAATTGTTATATCTTCTTATTGGATTGAGCCCTTTATCATTATGTAGTGTTCTTCCTTGTCTCTTGTAATGGTCTTTATTTTAAAGTTCATTTTGTCTGATATGAGTATTGCTTCTGCAGATTTCTTTTGATTTCCATTTGCATGCAATAACTTTTCCCATCCCCTCACTTTCAGTCTGTGTGTGTCCCTAGTTCTTAAGTTTGTGTCTTGTAGACAGCATATATATATATGGGTCTTGTTTTTGTATCCATTCAGCTAGTCTGTGTCTTTTGGTTGGAGCATTTAATTCATTCACATTTAAGGTAATTATCAATATGTATGTTCCTATTACCATTTTCTTAATTGTTTTGGGTTTGTTTTGGCAAGTCTTTTCCTCCTTTTGTGCTCCCTGCCTAGAGAAGTTCCTTTAGCTTTTGTTATAAAGCTGGTCTGGTGTTGCTGAATCTCTTAGCTTTGCTTGTCTGTAAACCTTTTAATTTCTCCTTTAAATCTGAATGAAAGCCTTGCTGGGTAAAGTAATCTTGGTTGTAGTTTTTTCCCTTTCATCACTTTAAATATATCCTGCCACTCCCTTCTGACCTGCCAAGTTTCTGCTGAAAGATCAGCTGTTAACCTTATGGGGATTCCCTTCTATATTATTTGTTGCTTTTCCCTTGCTGCTTTTAATATTTTTTATTTGTATTTATTTTTTGATATTTTGATTAATATGTATCTTGGTGTGTTTCTCCTTGGGTTTATCCTATACGAATTGTATGAGCTTCCTGGACTTGATTGACTATTTATTTTCCCACATTAGGGACGTTTTAGACTATAATCGCTTCGGATATTTTCTCAGACCCTTTCTTTGTCTCTCTTTCCGGGATCCCTATAATTTGAATATTGGTGCGATTAATGTTTTCCCAGAGGTCTGTGAGACTGTCCTCAATTCTTTTCATTCTTTTTTCTTTATTCTGCTCCATAGCTGTTATTTCCACCATTCTATCTTCCAGGTCACTTATCCATTCTTCTGTCTCAGTTATTCTGCTATTCATTCTTTCTAGAGTATGTTTAATTTCAGTTATTGTGTTGTTCACTACTCTGTGTTTGCTCTTTAGTTCTATCTCCTTGTAGACATTTCTTTTATTTTCTCCATCTGTGTCTCCATACTATTTCTGAGATCTTGGATCATCTTTACTATCATTATTCTGAATTCTTTTTCAGGTAGACTGCCTATCTCTTCTTTAGTCTTGCGGGTTTTTACCTTGTTCCTTCATCTGCTGCATCTTTCTCTGTATTCTCATTTTGTTTAACTTACTGTGTTTGGGGGCTCCTTTCCTCAAGCTGAAAGGTCATAGTTCTTCTTAATTCTGTTGTCTGTCCCCAGTGGGGAGGTTGGTTTGGTGGCTTGAGTAGGTTTCCTGGTGGAGGGGACTGGTGCCTGTGTTCTTGTGTGTTGAGCTGGATCTTGTCCTTCTGATGTGCAGGGCCACATCTGTTGATGTGTTTTGGTGTGTCTGTGAGCTTAGTATGACTACAGGCAGTCTGTCTGGTAATGGGTGGTGTTGTGTCCCTGTCTTGCTAGTTGTTTAGCATGAGGCATCCATCATTGGAAATTGCTGGCTGTTGGGTGAAGCTGGATCTTAGTGTTGAGATGGAGACCTCTGGGAGAGCTCTCACTGATTAATACTCCATTGGGTTGGGAGTTTTCTGGTGGTCCAATGTCCTGGACTCAGCTCTCCTGCCTCTGAGGTCCAGGTCCAACCCTGGGCCATGGCACCAAAACTCTAGAAGCTGCATAACATGGAGGAAAAAGGAAGAAGAAGAGAAAAAAAGAAAGGAAAAAAGAAAGGAAGAGAACAGGTAGAACCCAAAGACATGTGGTAAAAGCAAAACTAAACAGACAAAATCACACAAAGAGATGTACACACTCACACTCATAAAAAGAGAAGCAAATGAAAAAAGAAAAAAGAAAAAAAGGAGAAAATAAAGAAGAGAGCAACAAAATGAATAAACAATCCCACATACAAAAATATACACTAAAGATTAAACTAACAAATACATAGACACAGGAACAAGTCAAATAAGTCAGGAAGTCCGCCAGTACTTCTAGGTAGGTCTCTGCACCTGCTGTGGGCACTGTGGAGTCAGCTCAGACTCTGATCTGGCCTTACTCCCACATGTACTTACCCCCAAAGTCCACAGCTGCCCCCTAAGTCTACAGCCTCAATTGTAGGAACACTTGTCTATTCAGGTAATCCCCTGATGCAGGGTCTATCAAGTCGATTGTGGGTATGTAATCTGCTCCTCCTGTGGCTGTTTCCCTTTCTCTTCTTTGTTCTCACAGTCTCCACGGATCAGTTTTGGTTTTGGTCCTATCTCTGTGTTTGTGAAAGTGGATGATTGGGGCTCACTTGCTCATTCAGGCCAGGGGGGAGGGAGGGATATGGCAATCTAATTCAGATGTGCAGGATTGCCTGCAGCAGCAGAGGTTGGCATGAGCCTAAGGTGAGCTGTGCATTATCTCAGGGAAGTTGGTCCTGAACACAGGACCCTTGATGGTGGGAGGCTGCACCAGCAGCCGGGAGGGTGTGGACAATAACCTGCCTTGGACACAGGACACTTGGTGGCCATGACGGCAGGCTCTGTGTTCTGATATAACAGCCGTGGCTTGTGTAGTTGTTGCCCTGCAACCTGTGATTGCATGGAGCAGGAAGCTCCTGTGGTGGACCACCTCTTGAGCACACTGAAACAAAGGTCTCCTGCCTCTCCTTCAGGCCCAGGCTTTTCCCCAGATTCCCTCCCAGCTAGCTGTGTTGCACAAACCCCCCTAGGCTGTCCTCATGCAGTCAACCCAGTCCTCTCCCTGGGTTCTGTCCTCTGAAATCCAACCCTCAGCACCCAGCCCCCATCTGCCCCAGAGGGCAAGCAGAAAAGTGTCTCAGGCTGGGAAGTGCTGCTTGGCACTGATCTTCCATGTCGGAATCTTTCTGCTCTGCCCTCTGTGCACCAGTTGTCGCTCTATCCTCGGGGGCTCCAAAGATCCCTCCATCTGTCCCCACCAGTTAGGGGTCTTCCTAGTGTGTGGAAGCTTTTCTCCCTTTAGAGCTCCCTCCCAGAGAGGCATATCTCCTCAGGATTTCTTGCCTTTTTGGAAGTGTGAGGTCCCCTACCAACATTCAGAAGGTGTTCTGTAGGAGCTGTTCCACAAACACATGTATTTGTGGGGAGGAAGGTGATCTCCACATCTCACTCCTCTACCATCTTCCTCTCCCAGTATTGAGTGTTTTTATCATAAAATGTTGTTAAATCCTGTCAAATGTTTTTTTGCATCAAAAGAGTTAATCATGAGTTTCTTGTTCTTCATTCTGTTAAAATAACAAAGTTCATTGACTGATTTTCTTATGTTAAACCACCTTTTCACTCCAAGATTAAATCTCAATTGATCATTATGTATATTTCTTTTGATGGCTTTTGAATTTGATTTACTACTGCTCATTGATGACTTTTGTCTTGATTTTTTCTTGTTGTCTTTGTCTGGCTTTGGTATTCGCATAATGCTGGCCTCCTAAATGAGCTTGAAAGTCTTTCCTCCTTTTCACATTTTTGGAAGAGTTTGAGGAGGATTGGTGTTAATTCTTCTTTAAATGTTTAGTAGAATTCTCCAGTGAAATCATTTGGTTCTGGGCATTTCTTTCTTGAGAAGTTTTTGATTACTGATTCATTCTCATTACTGGTTATAAGTCTGTTCAGATCGTCTATTTCTTCATGACTCAATTTTTATAGGTTGTATGTTTCCAGAAATGTATCCATTTCTTCAAGTTATCTGATTTCTTGATGTGTAATTGTTCATTGTATTCTCTTATAATTCTTCTTATTTCTGTGGCAATAGTTGTAATGGTCCCTTTTTTGTTTCTGATTTTATGTACTTATTTGAGTCCTCTTCTTTTCTTAATCTAGCTAAAGATTTGTTGATTTTGTTGATCTTAAAAGAATCTCTTAGTTTTATTGACTTTTCCATAGTTTTTCTATTCTCCATTTTGTTTATTTCTGCTCAAATTTTTTTTAATTTATTTTTTCTTTTTTTTTTTTCTGCTCAAATTTTTATTATGTCCTTCCTTCTGCTAAGTTTGAGTTTAGCTTTTTCTTTTTTTCTACTTCTTTGAGGTTCAGAGTTAGATTGCTGATTTGAAATTTCTTCCTTTTTAGTATAAGTGGTTACTGGTGTAAAGTTCTCATCTTACTATTGCTGTGCATCCCTTACATTTTCATATGCTTTATTTTCATTTATGTTTGTCTCAAGATATTTTATAATTTCTCCTATGACTTATTCTTTGACATTCTTTTTTTAAGATTGTGTTTTTTTTTAATTTCCATATATTTGTGAATTGTGTAGTTTTCATTTTGCAATCAATATCTAGTATCATATTACCTTGGTCAGAAAAGATACTTGGCATGATTTTAATCTTCTTAAATTTGTTAAGAATTGTTTTGTGGCCTAACAGGGCCAGTCATGGAGAGCGTTCCCTGTGCAGCTAAGAATGTAGATTCTTTTTTTTTTAAAGAAATTTAATTGAGATATAATTGTCATACAATAAACTGCATGTATTTAAAGTGTACAATTTGGCTTATTTTTCTTGTTGGTAATGTATATATGGCAATCCCAATCTCCCAATTCATCCCACCCTAACCCCACCCACCCCTCCTTGCTTTACCAACTTGGTGTCCATATGTTTGTTCTCTACATCTGAGTCTCTATTTCAGCCTTGCAAACTGATTGATCTGTATCATTTTTCTATATTCCACATATATACATTACTGTACCATATTTGTTTTTCCCTCTCTGACTTACTTCACTCTGTATGATAGTCTCTAGGTCCATCCATGTCTCTACACATGTCCCAATTTCATTCTTTTTTATGGCTGGGTAATATTCTAGGATATATATATATATATATATATATATATATATATATATACCACATCCTCTTTATCCATTCATCTGTTGATGGACAGTTAGGTTGCTTCCATGATCTGGCTATAGTAAACAGTGCTGCAGTGAACACTGGGGTGCATGTGTCTTTTTTGAATTATGGTTTTCGCTGGGTATATGCCCAGTAGTGGGATTGTTGGCTCATATGGTAATTCTATTTTTAGTTTTTCAGGGAGCCTCCATACTGTTCTCCATAGTGGCCACATCAATTTACGTTCCCACCAACAGGGCAAGAGGGTTCCCTTTTCTCCACACTCTCTCCAATATTTATTGTTTGTATGTTTTCTGATGATGCCCATTCTAACCAGTGTGAGGTGATATCTCATTGTAGTTTTTATTTGCATTTCTCTAATTATTAGTGATGTTGAGCAGCTTTTCACATGGCTCTTGGCCATTTGTATGTCTTCTTTGGAGAGATGCCTATTCAGGTCTTCTGCCCATTTTTTGATTGGATTTTTTTTTTTTTTTATTGAGCTGCATGAACTGTTTATATATTTTGGAGATTAATCCTTTGTCTGTTGATTCATTTGCAAATATTTTCTCCCATTTTGAGGGTTGTCTTTTCATCTTGCTTATAATTTCCTTTGTTGTGCAAAAGCTTTGAAGTTTCATTAGGTCCCACTTATTTATTTTTGTTTTTATTTCCATTACTCTAGGAGGTGAGTCCAAAAAGATCTTGCTGTGATTTATGTCAAAGAGTGTTCTTCCTGTGTTTTCCTCTAAGAGTTTTATAGTGTCTGGCCTTACATTGAGGCCTTTAATCCATTTTGAGTTTATTTTTGTGTATGGTGTTAGGGAGTGTTCTAATTTCATTCTTTTACCTGTAGCTGTTCAGTTTTCCCAGCAGAACTTACCGAAGAGGCTGTCTTTTGTCCATTGTATATCCTTGTCTTCTTTGTCATAGATTAGTTGACCATAGTTTATCTCTGGGCTTTCTGTCCTGTTCCATTGGTCTATATTTCTATTTTTGTGCCAGTACTATCCTGTCTTGATTGCTGTAGCTTTGTAGTGTAGTCTGAAGTCAGTTATTCTTCTGTTTTTGTGTGGAGCATTCTGCATAAGTCTGTTAGATCCAGTTGGACTATTGTGTTTTTAAGTCCTCTGTTTCCTTCTTGACTTTGTGTCTGATTGTTCTATCTGTTATCAAAAGTGAGGTATTGAAGTCACCTACATTTATTTTGTTGTTGTCTAATTATCCCTTCATTTCTGTCAATGTTTGCTTCATATATTTGGAAGCTCTGATGTGAGGTGTATATATGTTTATAATTGTTATATTGTCCTGGTGATCTGATTCTTTTGTCATTCTCTAATGTCCTTCCTTTATCACTTATGATTCTTTTGATGATGGAAGGGAGGTGGTAAAAAGCTATTTTATTCCAGTATACCAATTTTTTGGAGCTTTTATTGAGATACAGTTAACATACAATAAACTGCATATATTTAGAGCTTACAGTTTGTTATCCCAATCTCCCAATTCATTCTCCCCCAACCCTCCCCTCTTTCCCCACTTGGTGCCCATATGTTTGTTTTCTACATCTGTGTCTCTATTTCTGCCTTGCAAACTGGTTGATTTGTACCATTTTTCTATAGTCCACATATGTGTGTTAATATACGGTATTTGTTTTTCTCTTTCTGACTCACTTCACTCTGTATGACAGTCTCTAGCCAGTATACCAATTTTGTTTGTTTGTTTGTTTGTTTGTTTTAATTGAAGTGTATTGAGATATAACATTACATTAGTTTCAGGTGCACAACATAATGATTTATTATTTGTACATTTTACAAAATGATCACCACTATAAGTCTAGTCAAAAGCAGTTCCCATGAAGTTGCTGTATAACAAAGGGAAATCAACTTGATGATGGATGATGCCTTAGAGGGCCAGGATAGGAAGCATGGGGGGGAGTCACAGGAGGGAGGGAATATGGGGATATGTATATAAATACAGCTGATTGACTTTGGTGTACCTCAAAAACTGGTAGAAGAGGGTAAAGCAATTATATTCCAATAAAGAGCTTAAAATTAAATAAAAAAAATTTTAAAAAGCAGTCCCCATACATAATTATAATTTTTTTTCTTGCAATAAGAACTTTTAAGATACACCTTCTTAGCAACTTTCAAATATGCAAGATAGTAATATTAATTGTAGTCATTGTGCTGTACATTACATTCCCAAGGCTTACTTATTTTATAACTGGAAATTTGTACTTTTTGATCTCCTTAACCTATTTTACCTACCCCCAAACCCTGTCTCTGGCAACTATCAATCTGTTCTCTGTATATATGAGCATTTTTGTTTGTTTGTTTTTAGATTCCACGTATAAGTGAGATCACGCATTATTTGTCTTTCTACATCTGTCTTGCTTCACTTAGAATAATGTCCTCGAAGTCCACCCATGTTGTCTTAAATGGCAAGATTTATCTTTTATATGGCTAAATAATATTCCATTATATATGTAGGTATATATGTATATTTTTCTCTCACAACTTTCTTGTGATAGTTTTTTACTCCATTTTGCCCTCTTTTGGTTATCATTTGCATGGAATATGTTTTTCCATCCTTTCATATTCAGCCTATGTATGTTCTTAGATCTAAAATGAGTCTCTTGTAGACAGTATATATTTGGACCTTGTTAAACCTGGAAGAGGGATCTCACCAGAACTAATACATGTGGTCGCTCTGATTTTGGACTTCCAGGCTTAGGGATGAGTAATAAATTTCTGTCTTTTATAAGCCACCTAATTTATAGTATTGTGGTTATAGCAGCCTGAACAGATTAATACAGAAATTGGTACTGAGAAGTAGGGATGCTGCTGTAACAAATACCTAAATATGTGGAAGTGACTATTGCACAGGTTAGAGCCTGGACTAGTTCTGAGATATTAAAAAAAAATTCTACTGCTGTAAATAGAACTTTAAAGGTGATTTTGATGAGGATGCAAATGGAAAAGAGGATAGCTGTAGAGAAAGCTTCAGTCTTCTTAAGGACTACTTAAATAATCACGCTGGTAAAAATATGGCAGTAAAAGCTAGTGTGATGAGGTCTCAGATGGAAATAAAAATTTGAACATTGGAGAAAAGGTGATCCTTGTCATAAAGTAGCAAAGAACTTGGCCAAATTGTGTTTGTGTTCTAGTGTTTTGTGGAAAGTAGAACTTATGAGCAATGAAATTGGATATTTAGCTAAGGAAATTTCCAAGCAATGTGTTGTAGGTATAGCTTGACTCTTCTTGATTGTTTTTAGTAAAATCAGAGGAGAGAAATGATTTTAAAATGGAATTTTTAAGCAAAAAAAGAAGCAAAACTAAAAGATTTGGAAACTTCTCAGCTTAGCCATATTACCAGAAATAAGAAAGCATGTTTGTAAAAGAGTACTAAGGGTATGGCCAAGTGACCATTTGATGAGAAAATCAGTATGAATGTGAATCATGGACCAAGGAAACATCTCAACAAAATCTGATGAAATTAATCTAGCAGAAACACTGCCAGCTGTAACTAAAGGAAACAGAGAATGGGACAAAATGAACAAAAACTATTGGAATTCTTAGGCCCTACAGGAGTGAACCATAGAACTATTTAGCTGTGAGCCTATACTACTCTTTAAGACTGGGGAAAAAGGACCCCCAAAGGCAATTCAAAGATCATCAGGTTGTCACTCCACTACAGAATTGGTGTGCATATGCCTGGGGCAGAGCTGCCTGCACCTTAATTTCAAAGGGATGGATCAGTGCCCAAGGGCAGGGCCCCATGCAGAGCCCTAAAGGCGCACCCTCCTTCTAAAACAGAGCCACTATGGCATGAGCAGAGACACCCCAGAAAGGCACAACATGGGAGAAGCCACAGTAGAAAGCCATAGCTTGAGCAATGTTCCACTGAGCTATGGGGATAGTGTTGCCACCCCAATGGATCCAGAAAATCATATCTTCACCCTAGTATGTCTGGAAGATGGGATTGATACTCCAGTGGACCTGTAGGACAGAGTATAAAGCCAAACAAGATTATTCTTGAGTTTTAAATCTCATAAATTTTGCCTTGCTAGGTTTTGGACTTGCTTGTGACCCATCACACCTTCCTTATTTCCTTTTTATCCATTTTGGAAAGGGGGTGTCTATCCTATGCTTGTCATACATTTGTGTTTTGGAAAAACAAAATGTTAGATTTCACAGGTTCACAACTGGAGGGGAATTTTGCCTCAAGATGAATAGAACCTTGTGCATCACCCACACTTGATTTAAGTGATATTTACATGAAACTTTGAACTTTGGACTCTAGGGTTGATGCTGGAATGAGAACACCTTTGGAGTTGTTTTGATGAATGTATTTTGCATGTAAGATGGACATAAATTTGGGGAGTAAGGGCAGAATGCTCTGTCCAAAATTTTTGTCCCCCCAAAATTTATATGTTGAAAATTCACCCTCAATGTGACAATATCAGGAGGTGAGGCTTTGGGGAAGTTATAAGAAATTGATGAGGTGATAAGCCTGGAGCCCTCATGAATGGAATTAGTGCCCTTATGATAATCACAAGAGAGATTGCTTCTTCTCTTTGCCTTCCACCATGTGGCAATACAATGAAACAATGGCAGTCTACAATCTGGAAGAGAGTCCTCACCAGATCTCAAACAAGCTGTAACCCTGACCTCAGACTTTCTGCTTCCATAACTGTAAGAAATATGCTTCTGTTGTTTATAAGCCACCCAGTCTATATTTGGTAATAGAAGTGTGAACACACTAAAAGAGTTGCACACTGGCATTATAATACTACAAGACTATATATCTGTGTATATGTTTACTTGTACCAGAGAACTTCATATTTTTATATGCTTTTATGTTGCTGATTAGTATCTTGTCATTTCAACTTGAAGGGCTCTTTTTAACATTTCTTGTAAGGCAAGTCTAGTGATGATGAAATCCCTCAGCTTTTGTTTATTTGGGAAAGTGATTATTTCTCCTTCGTTTTTGAAAAATGGTCTTACCAAATATAATATTCTTGGTTGGGAATTTTTATGTTTCAGCACTGAAATATATCATCCCATTTCCTTCCGGCCCATTATGAAAAGATTCTGCCTTTGTGACTTTTGAAAGTGCCTTGGTGTGGGTCTCTTTGAGTTACTTCTAGTTGGAATTCTTTGAGATTCTCAAAGTTATGCATTCATTTCATTTCAGAAATTTCAGAAATTTATGGCCATTGTTTCTTCAATTAGGATCTCTGCCTCTTTCTCTCTTTCTTCTCCCTTTGGGACTCCTGTAATGCACTACTGGTCTTCATAATGGTATCACATAAATTCTTTAGGCTCTGTTCTTCACCTTCTGCCCTTTTCTTTTCTCCTCAGATTTAGTTATTTAAAGTGATTTGTCTTCAAGTTTGCTGATTCTTTCTTCTATTTGAAGTCTGTTGATGAATCTTCAGTGAACTTTTCAATTCAGTTGTATTCATTAGTTCTTAGTTTTTTGTTTGGTTCTTTTTTATAGTTTCTATCTCATTGATATTTTCATGTTGTTTGTGCATCTTTTTCCTGATTTTATTCAGTTGCTTATCTGTGTTCTCTTTTAGCTCATTGATTATCTTTAAGACAGATATTTTGAATTCTTTGTCAGGTAACTAATTGATCTCAATAGATCTCAATGTCTTTATGTCAGTTTTTTGAGTTTTATTTTGTTCCTTTATTGGTTCATGAAAATACAAAGTTTTTTTTTTTTGTATGCTTTGTGATCTTTTTGTTGACATTTGAGCATAAAAAAACAAAAAACAAAAAAACAAAAAAAACAAGCACCTCTTTCTGTCCTTACAGACTAGATTCATACAAAGAAAGACCTTCACCAATCGTCATGGCTAGAGCTTCTCAGACACTCTCTGGCCTTTTTTAGGGAGGTATCCTCTTTTGGTTAATGCATGTAAATTCCAGTTAAAGATACTTTTCTTGTTCTCAGTATCCCATAATCTTTTGCACCATCTGGTGTCTGCCTGTGGTACTGCAGTTTCTCTGGGGCTTTAACAAGCTATGGGGCTTACCTTTATTCTCAATGCCCTTAACCTGGCATCTGAATTATACCTCTGTTCCCTTCAACACTTCAAGTGAGACAGAAACTAGTTCCTTCTTAGGTCCCCAAAGTCCCAAACATTGATGCACATTCTACTCTTCTCTTTTCCTCCCAAGGTAAAAGCCAGAAGTTGGAAGTTTTTCCTCAATTTGCCACATTGGGGAAGCATGGGAAAATACAGCAAACTTTCCTACTTATTTCTTTTTTTTTAAATTTACTTATTTATTGGCTGCATTGGGGCTTCATTGCTGCACACGGGCTTTCTCTAGTTGCAGAGAGCAGGTGCTACTCTTCATTGTGGTGTGCGGGCTTCTCATTGTGGTGGCTTCTCTTGTTGCAGAGCACAGGCTCTGGGTGTGTGGGCTTCAGTAGTTGAGGCTCACAGGCTCAATAGTTGTGGCTCATGAGCTCTAGACGGCAGGCTCAATAGTTGTAGCATACAGGCTTAATTGCACCACAGCATGTGGGATCTTCCTGGAGCAAGGCACAAACCCATGCCCCCTGCATTGGCAGATGGTTTCTCAACCACTGTGCCACCTAGGAAGACACTCTTACTTATTTCAGTGTGACTCTTTTTGGCTTTTGCTCCCTGGGAAGCTGCCACATCTTATCTGAAGTTCTCACAAAGAAAATTGAGTCCAGGTATTGTTTTAAGTTTCTGTCTCCATGGGGGATGAGGGCCTGGGACTTCTTATTCCACCATCTTGCTGATGTTGGACTACACTTTTATTTAATCAAGGTCTTTACGATTTCGTATTTATTACAAATTACCATACTGGAACTTTTTTACCATCTTATCTTATGAATTTTGCTAAGTTTATTTTTATTCTTTCCTACTTTGCACTGGGTATATTTATTTTTCTACATTTACGAAAACTATAATGCAATTTTTATTTTTCTCATAATTATTTTTAACTCTCTCAGATGAGCTTACATATTTTTCTATGACTTCAAGTGGATATTAATATCTATAGTGCTACCCTGAATTAAGTGATTGCTTTAGTATGCCCATACATCACTTCTCTCTCATTACCAGACTACTCCAGTGCTATGTTCCAAACTTTTCCTCCTGGATTGCTATAGATGTATCTTTAAGTTCAGGATGACCTTGTCATTTTGGAATACAGACATACCTCATTTTATTGCGATTCACTTCATTGCGCTTTGCAGATATTGCACTTTTTACAAATTGAAGGTTTGTGACAACCTTGTGTTAAGCAAGTCTATCGGTGCAATTTTTTCAATAGCATTAGCTCAGTTCATGTCTCTATGTCACATTTGGATAATTTTTGCAATATTTCAAACCTTTTCAAAGCAGGATCCTCCACAGCAAAGAGATGATAACTCACTGAAGGCTCAAATGATGGATAGCATTTTTTTAGTACTGAATTATTTTTAATTAAATTATATGCATTGTTTTTTAGACATAATGATGTTACACACTAATAGACTACAGTACAGTGTAAATAAAACTTTTATATACCCTGGGAGACCAAACATTTCATGTGAATTTCTTTATTGTTAAATTCTGTTTATTGTGGTAGTCTGGAACTGAACCATAATATCTCTCAGATATTCCTGTAACCACACAAAAACTTCTTTGATCATAAATACCTATCAGTGTAGATCACATTTACTATTTATATATTTGCTGCTTCTTTTAATAACATAATATGTAAAATTATAATAGTCATCAAAAAAGAAATAAAAAATCAGATTTTAATTATGAATTAAATGTTTTTCTTTTTAAATTCAGTGGCTTTTTCTATGCCACTCTAAGATGAATAGAGTCCACTTTAGAAAGCTGAATAAACTTCCCTAGCTTATTTACATATCCTTATTCTTAATTACATTATTCATACCTCATGTGTCTTTAAAAATGTGTTTATCTTCTTTTTAATGGCAGTATATTTTCTCTTTGTATACCATATTGTTGCTGAGAATTCTGAGGTCTATCTGAATTTTTTATTTAGTTAGTTTTAATATCATAAAACTCTAAATTCTTTGTATATTTGAACTTTAAAATTTTAATGACTATATATTATTTTCCTTATTTATCTTATTTTTTTTGTCTTAACAATCAGAGGTATTATAAAAATGTTAAAGAGAAACCACAGATGAAACAAAATGCTAATTTTCTGGTAGAAAAGAATGATAGAAAGTATTAATAGACAATTTTCAGAAGAGTAAAAGTAAATGTCTTAGAAGCAGTTGAAAATATTTTGCTTATATGTAATTATCAAAAGGCAAATTAAGATGAGATAAACTTTCTCATTCATCACATTGGCAAAAAAATTTAAAGTAAAACACTTCTGTTGGCCTGAGCCAGGCCTTTTACTCTCATGGTTATTTTTTGTGAGGATAAATTAACAAAACTGAAATGGAAGATTATTTGGCAGTATTAGAAAATGAAAAAAATCCATGTGAGCTTTGGACTAGCAATTCTCCTTTTAAGAATCCATTTAGAAAAAAAAAATTACACCAATAAAATTATATTAAAATTTCCAAAATAACTCGTGTATTATAGACCTAAACTATAAAACTCACAGAAAAAGATGTATAGGTGTGAATCTCTGTGACCTTAGGTTAGACAAAGTTTTCTAAGAGATAACACCAGGAGCATAAGCAAGAAAAGAAAATATAAATTGGACTTTATAAAATTATTAAAAATTTAATCTTATCTTCTTCAAAATTCTTAAAAATTAAGCTTTAAAGGATACCGTTAAGGAAGTGAACAAAACCTAGAAAAGGTGGGAAAAAATGTTTGAAAATATTTTTTCAAATACATTTTTTCAAAGTGTTCTACTTTAATACATCTGATAAGTGATTCTACAATGTTTACTTTCTAGCACTTATAAATAACACTTATAATTCAGTAACATAAGACTGTACCACCCAATTAAATATGGGCAAAGAATCTAAATTGATACTTCCCCAGGTAAAATATATAAATGGCCAAAATGCCCCTGAAAAGATGCTCAACATCATTAATCATCAGGAAAATTCAAATAAAAGTCACAATTAAATACACTTCACACCCAAGAGGATGGCTATTTAAAAAAAAAATAGCACAACCATTTTGGAAAGCAGTTTAGCATTTCTTCAAAAATTTAAATGTAGAGTTATCATATGACTCAGTAATTCCATTCCTAGGTTTATACCCAAGAGATTTGAAAACATGTCCCTCAAAAACACTTGTACATGTAAGTTCATAGCAGCATTATTCATAACAATCAAAATGTAGAAACAACCCAAAAGTTCACTTGTGGATGAATTGTTAAAATGTAGTATATCCATATATTGAAATATTATTCAGCAATAAAAAAGGAGGTACTGATACATGCTATAATATGAATGAAACTTGAAAACATTTTCCCAAGTAAACAATGAACAGGAAAGAAAGCTACATATTATTTGATTTCTTTTATATTAAATGCCCAGAATAGGCAAATCTATAGAAATAGGAAGTGAATTAATGGTTGCCTAGGTCTTAAGGGTTTGAGGCAGAGTGAACTGCTTAGCTTATTAGCTTTATTTTGTGAATAATAAAAATGTTTTAAAATCAATTGTAGTGATGGTTGCACAACTCTGTATATGTACTAAAAACAAGTGAATTGAACACTTTAAATGGGGAAATTATATGTTATGTGAATTATATTTCAATAAAACTGTTTTATGAAAAATTTATACACACAAATTTTCATAACTGAGTTGAGAAAAAAATAGAAAGCCAATAAAAACATATATCAGCACTAAGTTAAAAGGCATCCTTCTAATGATATACTACTATGTGGTTCTCCAAAAGAATATGGTAAAAAATTTATATATTTACTGATGAGCAATCTCTGAAACATGATGATTGAATAAAAAGCCAATTTTATATAAATATATACATACCATACTCCAATTTATTTAAAGTGTATTTTTTTTAATTTGTGCAAGAGTACTAAAAAATAAAAGACTCACATCCAATTGCCTTGTTTTGGAGAGTAGGACATAGAAAAAAGAATATGAGATTTGCAGGATATATGAACACTTTCATGTTTTATTTTAAATACTCTGGGATTGCTGGAGTCTTTTAGGATAAAAATGCACTTACGTATTGTTTGAATAATGAACAACCAATAAATAGGTAAATAGTTAAATAGAAATGTCAAGTGCATGGGGATGAGGAGTTAAGAGGTCTGTCATTTGTTCAGTGTTCTCTTGGCCAACTAAGCATGAACTGCTGCTGTTTGTATAAATGTCTTCCACAAAAAACCTTACCTGGACTTTAGTTGTAAACATGGCTTTGAAAAAGGCAGAGTTTTTACTTTAAGAAAGGAAAATAAGGGGGAATCCAAGTTTTTTTTTCTCTCTTTACATCTTATTAAATTATTTTTTATTTGATTTCCATTCTTTTTATTTCCTGTAATTAATTTCCATGTTTACCTATTTATATCTATTGATAAAAGATAACATACCAGAGTGTGTCAATCAGGTTCCAAAGTAGGATAAATTGAAGAGAATTTGCTTTTAAAGAGCTGATAATATACAGGAAGTTTATAGGGATAGCATGACATAAGTAATATTACCAACCTTAAACCCAACAAGACTGGAAGATCTGGTCAATAGAAACTGAGATGATTGCTTGAGAGGAACAATAATGTCCAGTGGAGGAACTCAGCCCTCCCAAGGTTACCTCACCTCGTGACCACCAGTGAAGAAACACCCTGTCTGCCCTCCCTCTGACCTCCTGCCAGAACTTCCCACTGGAAAACCCAATGGGAACCACACAGCCACAGGAGCCCATAGGGGTAGGTTTCTGGAGCAGAAAGCTGAATAACAGTCTGAATTTGGAAAATGGAGTAAAGAGCTGGATAGAATATTTTTAATCCTTATTTGTTGCACAATGTTCCAACCTGCAACATGAACTTGACATTTTTTACAATTCCTCTGGTTTCTGACCTATTCTGATTGGCATTTTGTCATATATATATTTTTTTCTGATCCGTTATTATTGAAATGTCATGAATAGCTTTAAAATGTGTTCAACACAATTGCTTAACAATAGAGTTCAATGTTGAGTTTATGCAGGGTCCCTCATGACTACAATTTGCACAGAACTCTCTTATCCAAAATAGCTTTTGAAAGAACTCTTGCAGGCTTAATTTAACCTTTATCTCAATAGCTGTAGAAATGAAGCACTCTTTTCAAATACTGCCCACAATTCATTTTTAATTGCTCTTTAAAAAGCAATACTTGAAAATCTTCCCACAGTAATAACCAAATTATTTTCTTTTTTTCATAGAAGAAAATGGGGATGGAAGAACAGTAGAGCAGGAAGGAACACATCTTCAGGATGGCCACATGATCTTGATCTTGAGTATTCTGGGAGATGTTGCAGTTGCTCTGTTTTTTCAAACCAGGCTTTTTTTTTTTTTCCCCCACCGGTGGGTAAACTGGGACTGCCCTTTATCTTTCATGAAAAATAAACATCATCCTCACTTCCTCCCACATAAGCAACTGAGAAATATTTATATTGTCTACTTCATGCTGATGTAAGCTTTGGGTGCAATTCTAATGGAACAAAAGAAGTTTCTTTTTTTTCAGATTTGAATCATTACTTTAATTATGCCGTTCACCAACACCAACCACACCCAATCTATGCATATATAGTTGCCTAATACAGGAGTGAATTTGGGGAAAATGCATATCTCTCTTGGAACCACCATCTAGCTCTTCTGGTTAAAACAGCTCTTAATTGAGATTCAAGTAACATAAGTCATATACAATGTGCTTTTGTGTTATCATTAACATTTAAATTTATTTCAGAATCCCTTAAGAAATCTTTTTCCAAAGTTGAGTGCACCTCAGAATCACCTGAAAACCAGATTCATTCTAGAATCAAATCTGGAATCTGAAATTAAATTAAATCGAATCTAGAATATGTTTTTTAAGAGAAATCCTCTTTTGATTCTAATACCCAGTTATTATTTTATACCATAGAAGAGAGAGAGAGAGAGAGAATGTGTGTGTATGCACACAAATTTACATATTTACATATATCAAATTGAGGCAGTAGCTTGGGAAACATGATAGGAAAACTTTGGAAGGTTATTTTCTAATTTTCTGGTGCTTCTTCACATGATGATGGTAGGTGGACAACCTGTGGTAGGTGGATGATTATAGAATAATTTTTAACATTCTTTAATATGACTAACTTTAATTTCAGGAAACTGAAGGAAATGTGTTGATCCTATTTTATTCATTAAACTTACTTTTTGATAACTCGTTTTTATGACTTTCAATTTGACTGGAAATCAATTTTCAGTATCCTCTAAGATGAAGATTATTGTCCTCAGAGAATATAAAACAGGCAGGTAGATGGTAGATTTAACCTGAAAATATCACTAATTTCATTAGCTCTAAAGTGGATAGCCCATTAAGTGAAAATGGAATACTCCAATTAAAACCAAAAGATTGTCAAACTGGATAAAAATGTACCTAGTTACCTACAGCTTATGAAATATATGCCTTAAATATAAGGCTGCAGTATATGCTAATGAGGGCATCATTTTAATAGAATCAAGGACCATCTCAATACATGCAGAAAAAATGACAAAAACTGACATGCATTAATGATAAGTACTCTTAGCAAACTCTAAACTGGAGGAAAGTTTCTGAATCTGATAAAAGAAATCTACAAACACAAAATTTCAAGCAAGCATAAAAATCAAAGATTTAAAACTTTCCCTTTGAGATTAGAAACAAGATAAGAATGTCTTCTATCTTCAATTTTAATTCAACCCTGTAGTGGAGATTTCAGTCAGCACAATAAGAAATGGTGAAAAAAAAAAAAGAAAGAAAGGAAAAATGAAAAGAAAGAAATAGAATTATTATTCTGTATGTGATTATGTATAAAATTCATGAGAATCTATAGTTTATTTAAATTAATAAGCAAATTTGCCAAGGTAACTGGTTATAATCTCAATATATAAAAACCAATTGTTTTTCTACATATTAACCATACAATATTAGAAAACAGAATTTAATGAAGAGACCATTTATACAAACATCTATCAAAAACTTAAAATATGGAATAAATCTAAACTGTGCCAGTGAACTCAACTCAGGTGGTCAGAACTTATGCTTTTAACCCCTAGCCTGTCTGCCTTCAAAAGTAAACAACTCCACTTTTGCCAGCTACTCCAGTGGTGTTTCCTTTGTTAAAACAGATTGCTGAAGCCTCTGGCAGTAGGAATAGAGCTATCAATCTGGTGGACCCATTTTCTTCCCCATTGCAATGTCCCAAAACACCAGAACCAAAGGACTTTCATTGTGCTAGGACAGCGGCTTGATTTTCCCATATAATCTTATACATGGATTGCCATATGGCATATTTGTCACCACTTAATCTGTGTGTGAACTTGACTACATCATCATCCCACAGTTTATCATGTTGATACACTTCACTGATAGGACCTGGGGTGTAGAATGTTCCTAGGTTTTTAAGAGAGGGGGGCCAAATTCCATGAAGTCCTGTGGTCCAGCACTTATAAAGACATCCTCTGTAAAGGTAAGAGTCCTTGTGGTCCCCCAAGGAGTCCTCTTTGGATTTTACAGGCAGCATATATACACTTGTGTGTTTTGCTCTGACCTGAAAGGCTGATGGATTTGAGTGTTGCCCTAAGCAAGAAACTGCCTAGGTGCACTGCTACTCTGCCTTGTTGTTTGACCCAAGCAGAGCCCTCAGAAAAATAGTAGCAATCAAGTAGGACACTGAAGCAAGTCAGTGCAGGCCCCAGCATTTTTAAACAAAACCTATTGGTTATGACTCTCTTCCCTCTGAGAAACAGTCCCTAGCTTATTAATCTAGTGGAGACAATGCTTAACTATGAGACGTGGCGTGACCAAGGGACCCAAGAGGCCATCGTGAAAGGCTTTCTGTCTGATTCAGCAGCGGTAATGTCAGAAGGTCCAACAGCATTCTACTACCAGGATTGTCATACCTAGGGCCTGCTTTATGCTGGACCTGAAGAGCCAACAAGGTGCCCCATGGCATTGCCACCTGATCTTCAACCTGACCTCAGATGTCATGGGGAATTACCTATGGCCACTTGGCACAGAAATGTGAACTTTAAGTCTCTTTTACGGATAGCTCTGATCAATATCCTAGGTGGGCCGGAGAGCATGATGGATCTTCACCATTTCCATAGCAACTCAAAAGCACCTTCTCAGAGAGGCCTTCTCTTTTAATCTTTCTACCCAAGGATGGCTACGCTAACACCTCCTTTCTATCACATCACATAGTTTTGGTCTCATTATGCAACTTACCAGTGTAGAAAATTGTCTTGCTTGTACATTTTTCTTTGTTGTTGTCTGTTTCCTTTGTTTAGGATATAAAGTATCTAAGCACAGGAAATTTGTCTCAGCACACAGAAAAGTATATTCTGAACCCTCACTGTTCAACCAAAACATAATGCGAGCCAGATAATTTTAACTTTCTACTAGATATATTAAAAAAGTAAAACACAAAACAGATGAAATTAATTTTTACATTCTATTTAACCTAATATATGTAAATATTATTGCTTAACATGAAATCAACTTTAAACTTTATTTAAATGGAATGGGGTGTGTTTTACAGTCATAGCACATCTTATTGTGGACTGCCTACATGTGACTTACAACTATTGTAATGGGCAGTCACATTGCAGATATTCAATAAATTGAATAAATGAATTCACAAAGCTCTCAGAACTGTTGCCCCAATAAGAAGAAATCTTTAAAGAAAATGAGACAACTTACACCCTAGATATTGTTTATCTTATATGATTTTATAATATTGTTATATTTTGTCTTTTTTTCTTTTTTCTTTCATTTTTGTTTGTTCCATCATATTTCTGTTCCCTTCTCCTTTCATTTCGAGTCTGACTCTGCTTTTAAGTTCTGTCAATGTTTTGTTTTTTTCCATTCACAGCAATTTCTTTATCAAAAGGTGAAAATAAAATAATGATTAGGCCACTCACTAAAATGACATTACTCATTTCTCTCTCAACAAAAAAAGTAGCTTTTTGAATCTTCTCTTTTCTACTCTTCTTTACACACAGGCAAACTAGTTAGGAGGCTTCACTTCTCCCTTCATACATATTTGGAAGTCATGAGATTGATTGGCGAGATTTTCTGTTGTCGTTAAGCTATTAAATTATCTAACAATCTGCTTCCTTTCAAAAAGGCGTAATGAAACTTTATGCCACAATCCCAGTCTCATCATCAACATCTACTAGCTGTACATTTTGCAGCAGTCTGTACCCATCACTATTTCCTCTACTAGCTATCTACTACTGTTTTGACATTTATTCTGCTCCTGTTTCCATTTGGGTAAGGATCTTCAAGCATCCTCCTTAAGACAGAATCTTCTCTGAATTCCTGCATTAGAAAAATGCCTTCATTTTCCACTAACAGTTAAATGATGTCTTTATTTTTCTTTTTAAATTTTTTAACCATTTTTAAATTGAAGCATCATTGATTTACAATATTGTGTTAGTTTCAGGTGTACAGCAAAGTGATTCAGTTATATATATAACTGAATTTTCCATTATAAGTTATTACAAGATACTGAATATAGTTCCCTGTGCTATAAGTATGGCATTATTGTCTATCTATTTTACATATAGTAGTGTGTATATATTAATCTCAATGTCCTAATTTATCTCCCCTGCCTCCCCACACCCTCCACCACTATTTCCTTTGGTAATCATAATTGTGTTTTCTATGTTTGTGAGTCTATTTTGTTTTGTAAATAAGTTCATTTGTATCATTTTTTAAGATTCTACATACAAATGATATCATATGATATTTGTCTTTTTCTGATTTACTTCACTTAATATGATAATCTCTAGGTCCATCCACGTTGTTGCAAATAGCATTATTTCATTCTTTTTTATGACTGAGTAATTCTGCTATGGACATTGAGTTTCATGTATCTTTTTTTTTATCTTTATTGGAGTATAATTGCTTTTCAGTATTGTGTCAGTTTCTGCTGTACAACAAAATAGAAGAGCCACATGTATACATATATCCCCATATCCCCTCCCTCTTGAATTAGAGTTTTCTCTGGATATATGCCCAGGAGTGGGAGTGCAGGATTATATGGTAACTCTATTTTCAGTTTTTTAAGGAACCTCCATACTGTTCTCCACAGTGGCTGCACCAATTTACATTCCCACCAATACTGTAGAAGGGTTAATGTTTCTCCACACTTTCTCCAACATTTATTTGTAGAATTTTTAATGGTGGCCATTCTGACTGGTGTGAAGTGACACATCACTGTAGTTTTGATTTGCATTTCTCTAATAATTAGCGATGTTGAGCATCTTTTCACGTGCCTATTGGCCATCTGTGTATCTTCTTTGGCAAAATGTTTATTTAGGTCTTTTACGCATTTTTTGATTGGGTTGTTTGTTTTTTATGAGCTGTTTGTATATTTTGGAAAGTAAGCCATGTTGGTTGCGTATTTTGCAAATATTTTCTCCTAGTCCATAGGTTGTCTTTTTGTTTTGTTTATGGTTTCCTTTGCTGTGCAAAAACTTTTAGTTTAATTAGGTCTGATTTGTTTATTTCTGTTTTTGTGTCTATTACTTTAGGAGATGGATCCAAAAACATATTGCTATGATTTATGATAAAGAGTGTTCTGCCTATGTTTTCCTCTAGGAGTTTTATGGTATCTGTTCTTACATTTAGGCCTTTAATCCATTTTGAGTTAATTTTTGTATATGGTATTAGAAAATTTTCTAATTTCATTCTTTTACATGTAGCTGTCTAGTTTTCCCAGAACCACTTATGAAGAGACTGTCTTTTCTCTATTGTATATTCTTGTCTCTTTTGTTGTATATTGAATGATCATAAGTGTGTAGGTTTATTTCTGGGCTTTCTGTCCTATTCCATAAATCTATATGTCTGTTTTGGTGCCAGTATGAGTCTGGCTAAAGATTTATCATTTTTGTTTATCTTTTCCAAGAACCAGCTTTTAGTTTTATTGATTTTTTTCTAATGTTTTCTTAGACTCTATTTCATTTCTTTCTGCTCTGATCTTTATGATTTCTTTCCTTCTATGAACTTTGGGTTTTGTTTGTTCTCCTTTCTCTAGTTGCTTCAGGTGTAAGGTTAGGTTAGGTTGTTTACTTGAGATTTTTCTTGTTTCCTGAGGTAAGATTGTATTGCTATAAGTTTACCTCCTAGGACTGATTTTACTGCATTCCATAGGTTTTGGATCATTGTGTTTTTGTTTTCATTTGTCTTTAGGTTTATTTTGATTTCCTCTTTGTTTTCTTCAGTGATCCATTGGTTGTTTAGTAGCATATTCTTTTGCCTCCATGTATTTGTTGTTTTTTTGTGGGGTTTTTTTTTTTTTTTGGCAATTTTTTCCTTGTAGTTGATTTCTACCATCATAGCATTGTGGTCAGAAAAGATGGCTTGATATGATTTAAGTTTTTTTAAACTTGCCATGGCCTGCCTTGTGGCCCAGCATATGATCTATCCTGGAGAATGCTCCATGTGTACTTAAAAAGAATGTGTATTCTGCTTCTTTCAAATGTAATGCTTTATAAATATCAATTAAGTCCATTTGATATAATGTGTCATTTAAGACCTGTATTTCCTTGTTAATCTTCTGTCTGGATGATCTGCCCATTGATGTAAGTGGGGTGTTATTTTAATTATTTTGTTACTGTCAATTTCTCCTTTTATGTCTGTTAACATTTGCCTTATATATTGAAGTACTCCTATGTTGGATGCATTTATATTTACAATTGTTATATCTTCTTCTTGGATTTATCCTTTGATCATTATGTCCTTCTGTGTCTCTTATAACAGGCTTTATTTTAAAGTCTATTTTGTTTGATATAAGTATTGTAACTCTGGCTTTCTTTTGATTTCCATTTGCATGGAATACCTTTTCTCATCCCCTCAGTTTCAGTCTATATATCTCTAGATCTGAAGTGAGTCTCTTGTAGGCAGAAAATATACAGGTCTTGTTTTTATATTCATTCAGCCAGTCTGTGTTTTTTGGTTGGAGCATTTAGTCTGTTAACATTTAAGGTAATTATCGATATGTATGTTCCTTTCACAATTTTGTTATTTATTTTGGATTTGTTTTTGTAGGTCGTTTTTCCCCTTTCTTCCTTTGTTCTCTTCTCTTGTGATTTGTTGACTATTTTTAGTGTTATGTTTGGATTCCTTTTTATTTCTTGTGTGTTTATCTATTACGGATTTTTGTTTTGCAGTTATCATGAGGTTTTTGTATAGAAGTCTGTATTTATACATGCTTGTTTAAGTTGCTGATCTCTTAATTTCAAATGCAATTTTGATACCCTGCATTTGTACTCTTATCCCCTCATGATTACTCTTGTGTATCCCTTAAATGCTTATTGTGGATACAAATGATTTCACTACTTTTGTCTTTTAAGCTCTCTACTAGCTTTGTGCATGGACGATTTCCTACCTTCATTTTATGTTTGCCTTTTCACTCCAGTTCCAGTGAACTTTTCCATTTTGTATTTTTACTTTTTCTAGTTGTGGCCTTTTCTTTTCAACCTAGAGATGTTCCTTTGCTATTTGTTGTAAAGTTGGTTGGTGGTGGTGAATTCTTTTAGCTTTGACTTGGCTGTAAAGCTTTTGATTTCTCCATCAAATCTACATGAGAGCCCTGCTGGGTAGAATATTCTTGGTTGTAAGTTTTTCTCTTTCATAACTTTAAGTGTATCATTCCACTCCCTTCTGGTCTACAGTTTCTACTGAAAACTTATGGGAGTTCAGTTATGTGTTATTTGTTGCTTTTCCTTTGCTGCTTTTAATACTCTCTCTTTATCTTTAATTTTTCTCATTTTGATTACAATGCATCTTGGTGTGTTCCTCAGTGGGTTAATCCTGTATAGGACTCTCTGTGCTTCCTGGACATGGGTGACTGTTTCCTTTCCCAGGTTAGGGAAAATTTCAGCTATTATCTCTTCAAATATTTCTCAGATCCTTTCCCTCTCTCTTCTCCTTCTGGAACCTTTATAATGTGAATATTAGTGTGCTTCATGTTATCCCAGAGATCTCTTAAACTGTTCTCATTTCTTTTCATTCTTTTTTCTCTTTCTCTTTGACACCCTAGTCTACTGTTGATTCCTTCTAGTGTATTTTTCATTTCAGTTATTGCATTCTTCAATTATGTTTGGTTGTGCTTTATATTTTCTAATTCCTCATTAAAAAACTTCTAATTTCTCACTCTGTGCACCCATTCTCCTCCCAATTTCTTTGATCATCTTAATGATCATTATTCTGAACTCTTTCTTGAGTAGATTGCCTATCTCCATATCATTTAGTTTTTCTTCTGGGGTTTTATCTTTTTTGTTTTGTATGAAACATGTTCCTCTGTTGCCTCATTTTATCTAAATTGCTATTTGTATTTTTATGTGTGATAGGTTAGTTTTATTTTTTGACCTTGGAGAAGTGATCCTCTGTAAAAGATACTCTATTTATCCCAGCAGTGCACTCTCCACTTGTCACCCAAGGGCTAGAGGCCAGCTGGTCCCAGGGTAGTATCTGGCCTGAGTTTGCTGACTTTGTCTGCAGGCTGTGGGACTGTAGCTTTCTTGCTTCTGGTGCCTGTCCACTGGTGGGTGGAGCTGGGTCTTGGCCCTCTGGTGGGAAGGGTCATGTCTCAGGGCATGTCTAGAAGAAACTGTGGGCTCAGGTAGTTAGCCTGTCTGCTGACAGGTAGGGCTATCTCCCCCTTCCCCACCCCCCCCCACCCCTGCCATCCCCAGTTTGCTGTTTGGCATGAGGTATCCCAACACTGGAGAATTCAGGCTGTTGGGTGGGGCCACATCTTGGTGCTAAGATGTCGGCCTCCAAGAGAACTCATGTAGATGAATCCTCCCTGAAATGTCTGTCACAGTGTCTATATCCCCAGGGTGAACCATAGTCACACTCCGCCTCCCCAGGAGACCCTCCAAGACCAGCAAGTAAGTCTGGCCCAGGCTCCTATCAAATTACTGCTTTTATCCTTGGTCCCAGTGCATGTGAGATTTTGTGTGTGCCCTTTAAGAGTAAGATCTCTATTTCCCCCAATACTATGGAACTCCTGCCATCAAGCCCCACTGGTCTTCAAAGACAACTGTTCTGGGGACTCCTCTTCCTGGTGCCAGAACTCCAAGCTGGGGGCCTGATGTAGGGATCAAAACTCTCACTCCTGTGGGAGAACCTCTGTAATATCTTTATTCTCCAGTTTGTGGGTCACCCACCCTGGGGGTATGGGATTTGATTATATCATAAGTCTTCCCCTCCTACCCCTTTATTGTGGTTCTTTATGTCTTTAATTGTAGAAGATCTTCTCTGGTAGGTTCCAGTCATTTTCATCAATGATTTTTCTGCAGTTAGTTGTGATTTTGGTGTACTCATGAGAGGAGGCAAGCTTAGGGTCCTTCTACTCCACCATCTTGGCTGCTCTTCGAGACAAAATTCTTAAATTCATGGGGTGGCTGAGCTGGAGCAGGTCCATGACTCAGTTCATCAATGGCAGTTGAACTCAGGCCACCATACCTCAGGACACCTGTGGCACATGTCACAGTGCAGTGCATAGAATAGGAGGCTGTGGGCAGTTAGGCAGGAGTGTGGGGTGGTCAGTGTGCCAGATCTGAATTGCAGTGCTGCAGGGGCTTGGCCACCAAAACCACAGCAACAGCAGGAGCCCAGAGCAGGCATGGGAGGCAGGAGTGCAGCAGCAGCAGAGGCTCAGTATCTCTATTTTTGAACAGCTTTATTGAATTACAATTAACACAGTTTAAAAATCATCCTTATAGAGTTACAATTCAATGGATTTTAGTATATTTGCAGAATTATGCAACCATGACTATAATCAATTTTAAGATATTTTTACTACCCTAAAAAGAAACCCTGTGTCCCTTACCAATCATCCTCCAGTCCCCTTAGGCAACTGCTAATCTGCTTTCTGCCTTTGTAAATTTGCCTACTCAGGAAATTTTATATAAATGTAATCATACAATTTTTGTTCTTTGGTGACTAGCTTTTAATTAGCATAATATTTTCCAGATTCATCCATGTTGTAGAGTATATCAGTACTTGACTTTTATTGATAATTTCCATTGTATGAATATACCATATTTTCTTTATTCATTTTCAGTTGATAGATGTTTCAGTTATTTCTATGAATAATGCTACCTTGAACATTTGTATACAAGTTTTTGTGTGGACATATTTTTATTACTCTTGAGTATACACCCAGGAATGGACTGTAGGTCATATGGTAACTCTAATGTTTAAGCTTTTGATGAAACACCAAACTGTTTTCCAAAATGCCTGGCAATTTAAAGTTCCCAGCAGCAATGTGTGAGGGTTCCAATTTCTCCACATTGCCACCAACACTTATTTTTGACTGTCTTTTTTTATAACCATCCTACTGGGTGTGAAGTAGTATCTCATTGCAGTTTTTTATTTTTGTCTTCCTGATGAATAAAAATTTTAGCATCTTTTCATGGGTGTATTGATCATTTGTATACCATCTTTAAAGGAATGGCTATTTAAATCCTTTGTCCTTTTTAAAATTATATCCTTTTATTATTGTGTTACAAGATTTTTTTTATATTTTCTGGATACAAGTGCCATGCAAGATATAGGTATCCCCTTCTTATTGAAAGTCTGTTTTATATCACTTCACTTTTAATTAAAGACCTACAGTAATACCTGTTTTTGCTAACTGAAAGAAATCTGAAAAGCATTTTCACTTTTACAAAACAAGGCAAAAAGTGAAAATAGCATATTTCAGCATTTGTTTTGCAGTGAGCCATTGCAGGGATAGCACTCACCCCAAGCAGCAGCAGTGGCACTGACCAACTCCTTCCCAGAAACTACACTCAGCATCTCAGCATCAAGCCACTGTAGCTTTGACCTGTGTCTGAGTGCTTTTTCTCACTTTACATTGGCAGCTATCACCTTGAGGATAAGTGATAGATGGGTGGGGTCAGAGCCAGGTGTGAGCCAGAGCTTCTCCTATGTTCTGTGGTCATCACCAGCCCAGGGGCAGGGGCTGGTCCCAAATTGCTGGAGCAGAAGCCCTGAGGGTCAGTCCAAGCCAGCTCAGTTCCCTTCAAGTGTGTGCTCTCCCTACTCCCAGCACTGGCACCCTAACCCCAGGGGGAAGCAGTGCTGGAGCAAGAGGGCTGGCATGGGCATGCAGCAAGGGACTGGATGGGCTGTGGCAGTCTGGCCTCTGTCAGAGATCTGGACTGCTTCTGATGTACTGCTTGTGTAAGCACCAGTAATGGCTGCCCTCTCCCTGCTCAAATGCTGTTTTGGGTTTGAACAGCCTCAGCATCTCATGGTCGAGATCTTTCCTCAGTCATGTCAGCCTTTGCTCCAGTGTATACCTGCAAGGTGAGGCAAGCAGGGCTAGCTCAGGCTGGGGCATGTGCTGAGGAAGTCACAGAAAACAGCACAGCTCCCCATGCATTCTCAATCCACATTCTCCACTCTGCTTTGGGTGTAATCAAGCATTGGTACACTCCTCATAAGCAGGGGCCAGGCTTCCCATGCCCCTTCTGTTAGACCCACAGGCCCTCCAACCAGTCAAGGGAGCTCGTCTTCCCTTTGTTGGACCCCAGGGCTAGGGCACCCAATATGTGGCTCAAACTGCTCCCTCCCCAGGGAGGATCTCCATCCATGTAATCTCCCTTTTCCTCTGAGTCCCCTGCCTGGGGCACTAGACCTGACCTGATCACTTTTCTTTCCTTCCTATCCAATTCTGTGTGGATCTTTCTTACCGCTGTCATTGTACAAGAGACTTTCTGCAAATCTCCAGTTACTTTTCAGTGACAATTTTCACATGTAGATACATTTTTGATATGTTCATAGGGGGAAAGAGTTCCGTGTCCTCCTACTCCATCGTCTTGATCCAAGTTCTCTCTTGATTCATTGTAGGCATCCATTAGCAAGACATGTCTTAAGGTGATTGCTTCTTTGCTTTACACCATCTTGGCTTCCTAAAAGGTTTCATAGGAATTCTTTACTTTGGGATATGATTTGCAAATATTTTCTCTATTTATATGAGTAGTCCTTTCACTTGCTTGATGGTATCATTTGAATGCAGCTCAAAATTTTCAATTTTGATAAAGTTTCTATATTTTTTCTTTTAACGATGGGCTTTCCCTGTCATATATTACATAACTCTAGATTATTAAGGTTTGTAGCTAAGTTTTTTTCTAAGAGTTTACAGGTTTAGTTTCCTCATATAAGCATAGGATTTTTTATCAGTAAATTTTTGTATATGGTGTGAGAGAAGAGTCCCAAATATTTTTATTGTTGTTTTTGGTGTAGATATGCAGTTGTTCCAAACCACGTGTTCAGAATACTATTCTCTCCTCATTGAATTTTCTTAGCACTCTTGCCAAAAATCAATGACCCATAAATGTAAAGGCTTATTTCTAGACTCTCAATTATATTTCATTTTTGTATACATCTATTCTTTTGCAAATACTACACAGTTTCAATTACTGTAGTTTTGTAGTAAGTTTTAAAATTGGGAAATGTGCATCTTCTAACTTTTTAAAATTTGTTTTGTTATGATGGGCACCCAGCATTTCCATGTTAATTTTATGATAAGCTCATAAATTTCTGCAAAAAAAAAATAGCTGACTGGGATTTTGATAGGTTTTATGATGAACCCATAGATAAATTTGGGGAATATTACTACCTTAACAGTATTAAATCTCTCAATCCATGAACATAGGCTATCTTTCCATTTATTTAGATCATCTTTAATTTATTTTAACAATATATAGTTTTCAGTGTGTAAGCGTGCAAGTTTTGTTCTTCTCTTTTAAGTTATTTCTAAGTATTTTGTTCTTTTTGATGAAGTTATAAATTATTGTTTTATTGTTTTCTAAATTTTATTTTCAGGTTTTTCACTAAAAGTGTACAGAAATGCATTTGATTTTTGTAAGTTAATTTCATCCTTGAAACTTGATAAGCTCATTTATGAGTTCTAATAGTTTTTAAGTGGGATCCTTAAAATTCTCTACTTTGAAGATCATGTTATGTACAGTTGGAGAGAATTTTGCTTCTTCTTTTCCAATCTGGATATGTTTATTAACTCATTTCCCTAAATAGAACCCCTAGTATAATAAAAGTGTCAAGAGCACACATCTTTGTCTTGTTCTTCACATTTAAGGAAAGTATTTAATCATTCACCAATAAGTATGATGTCAACTGAGTTTCTCATGATAAAGGATACCATTTATTATGTTGAAAATAATTCTGTTGAGAGTTTTTACCTTGAAATGATATTGTATTTTGTCAGATTTTGCAACTTGAGATGTTCAAGTGGTTATTTTCCTTTATTCCACTGCTACAGTATATTAGATTATTTTTAATTTCAATTGTAAAATAAAATTTACAATCTTACACATTTTTAAGTGTACAGTTCAATAGTGCTAAATATGTTTACATCATTGTATAAGCAATCTCCATAACTTTTTTACCTTGTGAAACTGAAACTTTATATCCATCAGACAATAACTCCCAATTTTCCCCTCCCCACAGCCTCCAGAAACCACCATTTTACTATTTGTATGACTCTTATACTATAGATACCTCATATAAGTGGAATTATACAGTATTTGTCTTTGTGACTGGCTTATTTTACTTAACATAATGTTCTCAAGGATCATTCATGTTGTAGCATGTCAGAATTTCCTTCTCTTTAAAAACTGAATAATATTTCATTGTATGTATATACTACATTTTGTTTATCCATTCAATCATTAATGGATATTTGTAGTGCTTCGAGCTCTTGACTATTGTGAATAATGCTTCAATAGACATGAGTGTATGAGCATCTCTTTGGGACCCTTCTTTCAATTGTGTTGGATATATTCCCAAAAGTAGGACTGCTGAATCATATGTTAATTTCATTTTTAATTTTATGAGTAAACACTATACTATTTTCCAAAGTGGTTATGCCATTGGACACTCTTACCAACAGTACACAAGTGTTCCAATTTCTCCACATCCTCATCAACACTCTGTTTTTGTTTTGTATTGTTTTGTTTTGTATAGTAGCCATCCTAATTGGTGTAAAGTGATATCTTATTGTGTTTTATATTTGTATTTTTCTAATAATTAGAGATGTTGAAGAGGTGTATTACACTGATTGATTTTCATGTTAAACTCTCCTTATATTCCAGGAATTAATCCCAGTAGGTCATAGTGCATAATTCACTTAATATGTTGTTAAATTCTGTTTACTAGTATTTTGTTTGGATTTTTTGCATCAATAATCATCAAGGATATTTGTCTGTAGATTTCCTCTCTTGTAAAATCTTTTCTGGATTATGATATCAGGGTGATGGTAGCTTTGTAAAATGAGTTTGGAAGTGTCCTTTATTTATTTAGTTATTTAAGAATTTCAGGAAGATTGGTGTTAATTCTTTAAATGTTTCATAGGCTTCTTGAGTGAATCCAGTGTAGTCCTGGTATTTTCTTTGGGGGGAGGCTTTTGATTACTGATTCAATCCTCTTACTACTACAAAGTCTGTTCCGATTTTCTATTTCTTCATGATTCAGTTTTGATACTCTGTGTGTTTCTAGGAATTTATCCATTTCACACAGGTTATTCAATTTTTTGATGTATAGTTGTTTACTGTGTTCTCTTATAACCCATTTTTTTCTGTAAAATCATTCATAATGTGCCCTTTTAAACTTTTTATTTTAGTTACTTGAGTCTTCTTTTTTCTTAGCTAATCTATCTAAAGATTTGTCAATTTTTATGATCTTTTCACTGATTTTCTTATTGCTTTTCTATTCTCTATTTTATTTATCTCTGCTCTAATTATTTATTGTTTTATTTCTTTTGCTGGATTTGGTTAAATTTGTTGTTTTTTCATCTTTCTTAAGGTGTAAATTTAGGTTGGTGATTTGATGCTTTTCTTTTTTAAAAAATGTGTTTATAGCTATAAATTTTCCTTTTAGTACTATTTTTGCAATGTCACATAAGTTTTGATATGTTGTGTTTCCATTTTTATTTGTCTCAGGATACATTCCAATAAACCTTGTAGTTTCTTCTTTTATCCAGTGTTTATTAAGAGTATGTTTAATTTCCATATATTTGGGAGTTAGCTCATTTTCTTTCTGCTATTAATTTCTATTTTCATTTCTTTGTGATCATAAATGATACTTTGTATGATTTTAATCTGTAAAATTTATTTAGACTTATTTTGCTACCTAAAATATGATCTACCATGAAAAAAGTTCCAAATGCACTTGAGAAAAATGTGTATTGTGCTTTTGTTGAGTGGAGTGTTCTGTACATGTCTGTTACATCCAATTTAAACAAATTTTATCCATTCAGCCAAATTATGTCTTAAAAATATGGAAAGCTTCACAAATATAAAAAAATTCTTGTGCGGGGGCCAATTGATTAGTTCTGTATCATTTCAATTTTAGTATATATGCTGCTGGAGCAAACACTCTGTTCAGATATTTTGCCCATTTTTTTTGTAGTGGATTGTTTATTTTCTTATTGCTAAATTCTGTGTATGTTTTGAACATAAGTCCTTTATCAGTTATGTGTTTTGCATTAAGTTTTTCCCTATCTCTTGCTTGTCTTTTTATTCTCCAAATAATGACTTTTGCAGAGCAGATGTTTAAATTTTAATGAAGTCTATCTTATCAATTTTCTCTTTCCTGGATTATATTTTTGGTATTGTATATAGAGCTCATCATCAAACATGTGGTCACCTATATTTTTATCTATGTTATCTTCTAAAAAGACATAGTTTTGTATTTTACATTTAGGTCTAAGGTCTATTTTGAGTTAATTTTTGTAGGGTGATCAGTGACTAGATTCTATTTTTTGTTTGATTATCTGTGACTGTTCACTTCTCCAGGACCATTTGTTGAAAAATTCTATTCTTTCTGCATTGCATTGCCTTTGCCCCTTTGTCAAACATCAATTGACTGTATGTGTGTTTCTATTTCTGATGTATCTATTTTATTATATTTATGCATTTATTTATTATTTCACTAATATTGCACGGTTTTGACAATCATAGCTTTACAGTATGTGTTGAAGTCTGGTAGTATTAGTCTTTGGACATGGTCTTCTTCAATATTGTGTTGGATATTCTGTGTCTTCTGCCTTTTCCATATAAATTTTAGATTTTTTATTTTGTTGGTATCAGGAAAATAGCTTGCCATGATTTTTACTTGAAATTCTTGGAATCTATATACTAAGTGGTAAAGAACTAATATTGTAACAATACTGAATCTTTCTATCCATGAATGTGGAATATCTCTCCATTTATTTAGCTTTTCTTTGATTTCCATCATCAGAGTTTTGCTGTTTTTCTAACATATAGCTTACACATATTTTAATAAATGTACACCTAAACATTTCCTTTTTTATTGCAAATGTAAATGATATTTTTTAAATTTCAAATTCCAATTTTTCATTGCTAGTGTATAGAAAAGCAATTGTATTTTTTTAAGAACTTTTATCGAGATACAGTTAACAGACAATAAACAGCATATATTTAGAGTGTACAATTTGGTGTCCCAATCTCCCAATTCATTCCCCCCCAACCCTCCCCGCTTTCCCCACTTGGTGTCCATGTGTTTGTTCTCTACACCAGTGTCTCTATTTCTGCCTTGCATGTCCTCTTTCATAGTTGTTAGCATTTGCCTTATGTATTGAGGTGCTCCTATCTTGAGTGCATATATATTTATAATTGTTATCGCCTCTTCTTGGATTGATCCCTTGATCTTTATGTAATGTCCTTTCTTGCCTCTTGTAACATTTTTTATTTTAAGTCTATTTTATCTGATATGACTATTCCTACTCCAGCTTTCTTTTGATTTTCATTTGCATGAAATATCTTTTCCCATCCCCTCACTTTCCGTCTGTATGTGTCCCTAGGTCTGAAGTGGGTCTCTTGGAGACAGCATATATATGGGTCTTGTTTTTGTATCCATTCAGCCAGTCTGTGTCTTCTGGTTGGTGCCTTTAGTCCATTTACATTCGAGGTAATTATCGAGATGTATGTTCCTATTACCATTTTGTTAATTGTTTTGTTGTTGTTTTTGTAGGTCCTTTTCTTCTCTTATGTTTCCCGCTTAGAGAAGTTTCTTTAGCATTTGTTGTAGGACTGGTTTGGTGGTGCTGAGTTCTCTCAGCTGTTGCTTGTCTGTAAAGCTTTTGATTTCTTCATCAAATCTGAATGAGATCCTTGCTGGGTAGAGTATTCTTGGTTGTAGGTTCTTCCCTTTCATCACTTGAAATATATCATGCCTCTCCCTTCTGGCTTGCAGAGTTTCTGCTGAGAAATCAGCTGTTAAGCTTATGAGAGTTCCCTTGTATATTATTTGTTGTTTTTCCCTTGTTGCTTTTAATAACTTTTCTCTGTCTTTAATTTTTGTCAGCTTGACTAATATATGTCTTGGCATGTTTCTCCTTGGATTTATCCTGCCTGGGACTCTCTGCACTTCCTGGACTTGGGTAGCTATTTCCTTTCCCATGTTAGGGAAGTTTTCAACTATAATCTCTTCCAATATTTTCTCGGGTCCTTTCTCTCTCTCTTCTTCTTCTGGGACCCCTATAATGCAAATGTTGGTGCATTTAACATTGTCCCAGAGGTATCTTAGGCTGTCTTCAGTTCTTTCCATTCTTTTTTCCTTATTCTTTTCCACATCAGTGATGATCACCATTCTGTCTTCCAGGTCACTTATTCGCCCTTCTGCCTCAGTTAATCTGCTATTGGTTCCTTTTAGTGTATTTTTCATTTCCGTTCTTGTGTTGCATATCTCTGTTTGTTTGCTCTTTAATTCTTCTAGGTCTTTGGTAGACTTTTCAACCTTTGCATCCTGTCTTTTTTCAAAGTCCTGGATCATCTTCATCATCATTATTCTGAATTCTTTTTCTGGAAGGGTGCCTATCTCCTCTTTATTTAGTTGTTTTTCTGGGGTTTTATCCTGTCCCTTCATCTGGCACAAAATCCTCTGCTTTTTCATTTTCTCTATCTTTCTGTGGCTGTGGTTTTCAGTTCCGCAAGATGAAATACTACTAATACTGCTTGATACTGCTGTCTGCCTCTCCTTTACTTTTGAAAGAAATTTTTCCAGATACAGATTTCTTGGTAGCTTTTTTTTCTATCAAAACAGTAAAGATTTCATTTTGGTCTTCTTGATGCATGGTTTCTGAAGAGAACGCTGGTATAATTCTTATCTTTGTTCCTTTATTGGTAAGATTCTTATTTTTCCCTCTGGTTTCTTTCAAGATCATCTCTTTGTGTTGGTTTTTTTTTTTTTTTTTTTTTTTTTGCAATTTCAGTATGCTTATATTTAGATTTTTCCTATGCATCCTACTTGGTGTTCTCTGAACATCCTGGATCTGTGTTTTGGTGTCTGCCATTGATTTTGGAAAATTCACAGCCATTATTGCTTCAAATTTTGTGCCTCTTTCTTCCTTCCTTCCTTTCTCTCTCTCTCTCTCCTCCCTCTGGTATTCTCATTGGGTTGCCATGAGTGTATATTACATTGTGTACTTTTCCCACAATTCTTGGATATTCTGTTATTTTTTTTCTCATTGCATTTCAATTTTGGTTGTTTCTATTTAACATATCTTCAAGTTCACTGATTCTTTCCATGGCCTTTTTTGAGTCTATTAATAAGTCTCTCAAAGGCATTCTCCATTTGTTTACAGTATTTTTGATTTCTCACATTTCTTTTTTTATTTATTCTTAATGCATATCTCTGCATGCATTACCCATCTGTTCTTTATTGTTGCTTACTTTTCCCATTATAACTCTTAGCATATTAATCACAGTTATTTTATATTCCTGATCTCATAATTCCAAAATCTCTATCATATTTGAGTTTAGTTTTGATCTTCATGCCTTTTTTAACCTGCCTTTTCTCATGCCTTGTAATTTTTTGTTGAATGCTGTAAATGATGTATCCAGTAATAGAAGCTGAGGCAAACCAGCCTTTACTGTAAGGTTTTCTGTTTATCTAAGTAAGATTTAGGCTGTGTTTAATGTTTGCTGTAGCTTCAACTGTGAAAGGTTTTTAGTTCCTCTAGTATTATCAATGCTATCTCCTGTATTTTCTTGGGTTTCCATCTTAAGTAGAGCCCATGTCCTGCAGCTCTCTCAGTTGTAATCCACTGTTATGATATTGGAGCTCCGTTGATGTGGTGTTAAGACATCAGGGAGGAGAAAAAGCATTCTATAATCTTATGATGAAATCTGTTTATTAATGGTCTTGAATCCCTGGGCTGTAACCTTCAGAAGAGCTTCCTAGCTGCTTGTTTGTCCCTGTTATATGACACAGGAAGGCAGGAAAGGGCTTGAGACAGCTAATTGCCTTTCTGCAAGGTCAAGCAAGATTCCACCCAAGTATTTTCTCCTAAGGACAGGTTCTTACCATGAAGAACAAAATTCTCTAGCTATATTTTAAAATGGCTACTTTTCCACTTCCCATTCCTGAAGCACAAGGGGATTTTTCAATCTTTACCATGAGATTTGGTCAAGCTTATGAAAGTGTGCATCCCCATATGATTGGATTGCCAGGAATTTTTAACTTCCAATTATTTCACATTTAGCCTCCTATAATTTTTTAGTTACCATTTAATTGTCCCTACCAGTTTCTATTTCCAGTGGCAACTTCTGATCCTGATAAGCTATGATTCTCTGTATTCACTTATCTCTATGCTTTCACATATCAGTGTACCCTCTCTTTTCCAGCTAATCTAAGAAGAGTTGCTGGCATTTGTTTGTTGAACATTTTTTCTTGTTGTGAGGATGATAGTGACAACTTCCAAGTTCATGTTGGAGTGCAAAGCAGATGATAATTTTAATCAATTCTATTTCCTAATGTACTAAGATAAACCTATTGCCAAATTGTAAACTTAATGTTGATGGTTCAGATAAATAAATGTTAAAAAATAACAGTATTTTTTTAAATAAAATATCTGATATAAGTATTAATTCTCTTGTATACTTTGTATTGGGATAAAGTAGATTGGTCCTTACCTTCTATTTCACTCTTTTTTCTGTAGTTTCTTATAGCACTACAGAGAATGGAGAGCAAAAATTGCCATATTCCAGGCTTCCTTGCAGCTAGAATACTGCATGCAATTTCAGTTTAGCCAATAAAATGTATTCCTTCCAGGTCTGAGAGGGGAAAGTGAAACCACGTTTCTGTACATTTTGCTCTTTCTACTGTAAGTTTGGTCATGGAGGCATCTGGGGTGTGTGTGTGTATGTGTGCGTGTTTCTTGTTTTAACAATAATTGAGTTCTAGCATCACTGACTTTTGAGATGTCAAGGCACAATAAATCTGTTCCGCTGGTGCAGATCATAATGGCACCAGCTGTAACACCAGAGGTTTAGAACTGCATGGCAGCTTCCTGGTTGTAGCAGCAGCAGTTCCCTTGGTGGCTTGATTCTGTAGTATGGTTCTTGTAACCCTGAGTACTCAACTTGCAGTCTCAACTTGGCTACACATAGCAATCACCTAAAAGGGCTATAAAATTACCACTACCTGCACCCCAAACAGTTATTATCATCTCGGGGAGTGAATTCAGGACATGGATATTGTCAAAATCTCCGTTGACTCCCATGCAGGGACAGGGCTCAGAACGTCTCATCTAAAATGTGTCCTTCCAGCTCCAGCTTTCCTGTCATAAATATTTTCGTACTGAAACTGGCTCTGCTTTCTGCAAAGGTACCCAGACTAATACATATTCTTGCTGAATCTGGCAGGCATCCAGCTTTTGTAAAATGAATGACTAAAGCATGAGAGGTTACAAAGAAGGCATTAATATTGAGAGAAAGCATGTTCTCATTTTCCCTTTGTCAAGGATAGGACTTGTATTATAGTTTATGTCATTGTGTTTTTGCCAATTTCACTCTTTTGTGGCTTAAGGATAATGGCATAAATTGCTATTAAATAACAAAATTACAAGACATTTTCAGTGCAAAGGTGCAATTCCCAGGATAAATGGAAGCAATTGTATATGGCCGTTGGCCAAATTGGAAAGTGATCCCAGTGTCTCCATTTTGTTCTTCCATGGTATTTTCTGATTCCCAGGGCCTATCTGTTTTCCTTCAGGGGTCATCAATTTATCCACTAAGTCATTAGCTAATCATGATTTGTTAGCCCTGCTAAAGACACTGAGGGAACATGTATAGAAATAAAATAAAGCCATAAAGAACTGACTCTGCTTAATAGAATTTATACCTTGGCAAGCCAACAAAGGAAATTCTTTTGTGTAATTGAGAGTGAAAAGAATAAACGCTTTCAATTTCTTTTTAGAGTACATTCTGGCAGTAGCTGTTTAGTGGATGATAAATTGTCATCAATTTAAACCAATGGTCCTTTTGACAATAAACATCAGTGGTTCCTGTAACAGATCTAAGGAGTTCGGGCTATATGACATGAGTTTTCCAAAATAGTACACATAAGATGGGACTCCTTTGCTCAGCATATAATGCATAGAAAAAAGGCACTTCACCGTCTATCTCGACTACATTTTCAATATCAATTCTCAACATCATCTTATTCAAATATTAATGAAAATGTAATGATTTATAATTTCCCTTTTGCTTCTTTGTGTCATTGCACATGCTGTTCTCACACCTTACAATGACTTGCTTGACCACCTGGGATATTCTGATATGATTCAAATTGGGGCGGCTGCAGAATTTCTATCTATCTTAATGTTAGCTCTAAATTGTGAGATTGGGGCAGGTGCTGAATATGTTTATGGGAAGGAAACATGGAAAAGGTTGGTGGAGATGACAGGCAGCTTTTATCCCCCTAGATCTTCCTGAGAGCCTTCTCAAACTCCTCCCAGGAATAAGTCACTTTGTCCTTGGTGCTGACATAATTCTTTATCTGTGTACTATTACAGTAAAAAAAAGTTACAGTATTTGTATTATTCGTTTACATAAATATCTCCCATTACAGGAAGGTAATCGTATGTTCTCTGGAGGAAATTCATGCCATTTTTGTAACCCCAGCACAGATTTGAATGCAGACTTTCCTTCTCAATATACCCTGCATGAGTGAAGAAATCTGTAGGATCTCGTCATAGGCATCAGTTTGTACCCTTTGAACTATTAAGGGGGATGGCAGGAGAAGCACATTCACAACTGGAAAAGCAAGCCCAGGAAAGAGGACAAGAAGCACTAGTGGATAATGAATCCCTAGGGTCGTGAGGGGAGTTGTATGTGTCATAATCCTAAAGAGAAAGGCTGAAATATAGATTCTGTGACCTAAAGAGAAAAACAAAAAAAGCCAGGACAAAATGGGCTTCACGTCAATGAGATTTAAATAACTTAAGAACATTTCAGAGTGCATTGCTGCTAATCCACTAGATTCTTGTTAAAATGGACTGAGCTATTATTTTTGGTGGCTAATTAGCTTGTGTACCCCCTAGAGGCTCAGCTTCTGCACACCAGTCAGCCCTACCTGTGTTTGGTTTATCAGTTGGCCTCCAACCAGTCAGTGGAATAGCCTTTAAAGAATTAACTGATGGCATGAGCTGCTCGCAGAGTTCCGCTGCAGCTGCCAGGAAAGCCAGGTCGCATTCATAACCAATGGGACTTTCTAAATAAAAAGAAATGATTTTGTGACAGCACAGCCTGCAGCAGTTATGAGCCTGCATTTCACTCCACGCAGCAGATGTCAAGAGAGCTGTGATAATTTTCTTCTTGTCTTTCAACCTGACATTATGGTGTAGCAGAAACAGGGACTGGAATTTGCGAATTAGTCTCACCCTCCGGGTTGCAAAACTTACTTGAATAAGGTAGTGTGATTGGAACAACACTCTCTTTAAAACTGAATACTTATTTGTGTATTTTGAGAGTCAACACTGACCAACCTCTTCCCCACAATGATAGAGGAAAATGTGGCTTAGGTGTGGGTAGGGCAGGAATGCTCCACAGGGCAGAAAATATCTCACAAACTGTGCAAGGGACTGTCTCTGTATAGTTCCAGTGAGATGTTTTCCTAGACTTTTCACTGTCAAACACACCACCTGTGTTGGATGCATCTTCCAGATGTCTGAGACAACTCAAGTCTCTGAGACAAAGGGAGAATAATAAGGGGGCAATAACTGTGACAGATAAAAGATAGGGGAGTAGGAGTAGGCGAGAGAGCTTTCTGGCCATCATGCTGGTCCAACATTTGCAAAAGAAGGAAGGAGGGCTGAGTGGGAAAAGCTTCAGGCTGCAGAGTGGCTCTGAGAAAATCTTGTCCAGCTCAATGGTGAGCTTGAATGCCAAGAACCCCACATGACACAGAAATAGCCAAGCCCAAGCACACAAGCATACTGAGTCACCAGCTAGGGGCTGCCTGGGAGGTGTGTCCTCAGCTCAAATGTTGTAACTAACTGCATCCTGAACCACTGAACAGCAGGTAAGTTCTTGACAGGAGATCCAAATGGCATGTGTCCATGGCTACTTGTTTTTGCTCCTTTCCCCTCATAAACACTATACTGTCACTTCCTCGAAGGAGGATTTTTTTTTCTGGTTTACATTATCCTCTGCACCAAGAACTGTCCTTGGCAAACATTAAGTGCTCAATAGTTACTTGTCAAGTGAACAAAAAGAAAATGCTGATGACTGAGCTCCTGCAAGGGGCCTGGGAGTGTAATAATACTCCATAAACACCCCTACTGCTCACAACTACTGTGCCAGGAGGCATTTAATCCATTGAAAAGAGAGGAAAACTGGACATTCTGAAGAGTAAGTAATTTGCCCAAGGTTACCTGGTATTTGAACAAGGGGGAATATTGCCTCTAAAGCCCATAGCCTTTCCACTATGCTAGGCTTGCCGCACCGCCAATTTCTGTGCTACAATGCAGCAACTTGTTTACAGGTTTTTCTTTATAATGGTTTGTTCCTTTACAAGAGGAAATATGTGCTATGTACACATTGAGGTAGCACTGGATTGTTTTCTTTTAATTTTGCAGAGTGACACCTGTTCTCCATTTGTCCAGAAGCCACAGAAGCAATTTGTTCACTGAATCCAGAATGCTGTTTTGTTTTACTATTTATCTGCCAGTGGTCTAAGAACCAATCTTGGGTAGTTTTATTTCCTGCCACAGTTTCAGCTTGCTTCCAGTTTAATCCTTGGGGTTCAAAGCATTCAAGAATATTCAAATTTCTGGACCTGCCAAACCTACATGACTCTTTTCTCACCTAGATAATTGCCTATTTAAATAGTGCTTCAAGCAAGGGACAGATGAAAACTTTATTTCATACTGATTTGAGACTTTTTTCTAAAATGCTCGTCTCAGGACCTATCCAAACATTTATTTTTCCTTAGACACATGACCATGTCCTGAAACTTCATAATAAGTAAAATTAATGAGTGATTCAAGGTTGATTAGTTATAAAGATTAGCCTACACAGGATTGTGCAAGGCTAATATGACTGTTTTTCAGCAAGTATAATAACTTAGGAATCATTGCCATTGTCTATGAGGGACAACCTGGTACCTCATATATTTAGATACACATCGGATTATATTTAGATGCACTGGGAAGAAATAGCTTGTTTTCTTTCCAGTCTTTTAGTTAAATTTTTAAATTCAGATTTTTCATCTTATTTCCTGCTACTCCGCACAATTTTAATTTTTTTCCAGCTTCCCAAATAATTATATTACTTTCTTTATCTTTTAAAGGTCTCTTAGACATCGGTCTGTTTCACAGTAAAATCTGTTTGGCAGCAAAATCCTAAATATATGCATACATTATGATTTAGCATGTGGATCAAAAGTCATAATGAAACTAAGTCCTATCAGTGTTATTCATAATAGGCAAAACCTCAAAACAACTCAATTGTCCATCGACAGAGAAGTTAGACCGTAAAGTGTGGAATGTTCACATCATGAAATTCTACTCAGCAGCAAAAACCAACAAACCACAGGTAACACCACAACACAGGTGAATACAAGTACCGAGTGAGCAAAGACAGACAAAAGTATACATATTTCACATTACCATTACAGAGTGTATAAAAAGGCAAAACTAAAATACAACAGTTAGGGATGCATGGATGGTGAGAAGACTATTCATTTTAAAATATGGACATTACTATCATAAAAGAGAGGCTGATCACCTTCAGAAAGATTGAGTAGCGATGGAGAAGGGGCAAGAGGGAGTGCTCCTGGAGTGTCACCAGTGCTTAATTTCTCCACCTGAGGTTGTGGTTGCTCGTGCATATTCATTTGGTAATAATTCACTGAGGTGCTCATTCATGTTTTGTGCAGTTTTCTGCTTGAATGTAATGCTTTAGAATTTTAAACAGACTGTGACACGGAAACATACAGCCTCAGCTGCAGGCTCCAGTGTAATCACTCTCTCTCCCTCTCCCTCTCCAATTGTTTTGTCAATTTCCCTAACCCTGACGTGAAAGAGACAGATTAGATGATTTCTAAACTCAACGCGGGTCCTAGCATCTTCTTATTCTAATCTGCTGATAATTTGTAAGATACAATTCTGCAAGAAAATGATTCTATCTGTTATCTAAAATACACTTTAATTTTTTTTTGGATTTCCTTTCTTCTTTTTTAAGCTCTTTATTGGAATATAATTGCTTTACATCCTTGTGCCAGTTTTTGCTGTACAAGAAAGTGAATCAGCTGTATTTATACATATAATTCCATATGCCTTCCCTCTTGAGACTCCTTCCCACCCTTACTATTCCGCCCCTCTAAGTCATCACCCATCATCGAGCTGATTTCCTTGTGTTATGAAGGAACTTCCCACTCACCATCTACTTTACATTTGATAGTGCATATATGTCAGTGCTACCCTCTCACTTCATCCCAGCTTCCCCTTTGCCCCCCAGCCCCTGTCCTCACATCCATTTTCTACATCTGCATCTTCATTCTTGCCCTGTCACTGGGTTCATCAGTACCATTTTGTTTTTAGATTCCATGTATATGAATCAGCATACAGTATTCATTTTTCTCTTTATGACTCACTTCACTCTGTATGACAGACTCTAGGTCCATCCACCTCACTACAAATAAGTCAGATTCATTCCTTTTTATGGCTGAGTCATATTGCATTGTATGTATGTACCACATCTTCTTTATCCATTCATCTGTTGATGGACATTTAGGTTGCTTCCATGACCTGGCTATTGTAAATAGTGCTGCAGTGAACATTGTGGTACATGTATCTTTTTGGATTATGGTTTTCTCAGGGTATATGCCCAGGAGTGGGATGGCTGGGTTAGATGGTAGTTCCATTTTTAGTTTTTTAATTCTTGATTTTTATTGTGATGCTTCTAGTGGAGTGATCAACCGCTCTGTTAGCTAGCTTGAGAGCTGGTGAGATGAACAGTGGTGAGGGAGAAAAACTATTTGTTTCATTGTCTTCAAACCCAGTGTCAGTTAAGAGAGAAAGTGATGGTAATGAGAATGGAAGATGGTGCTTACCATCCAGTACTCCAAGTGTAACAGGACTGTTGGAAGAGGAAGTGGAGACAAGGGTCAAATGTATAAAGTATCCTTAAAAAAAGTGGCTAACCAAAAACAGGTAGGGAAATAAAGTTTTAAATTTTACTCATTTAAATATTTTGAGATAAAAAGAGGCTCTAGATTTATTAAGGGGCTGGTTGCCATTTGAAGAAGAACGATAATGAAACACACAGGGAGCCGTCAGGGGAAAGTCAGAGGATCCCAAGGTCACCATCCACCTTGGGGGATGAGCCACAGTCCAAGCACCAGCCTCAGTCTTTGAGACTTGACACCTGGATTGTCAGAGTGGTTCCATTTCCCAGTGCAATCTCACATTAAGGTGCTTCTCAGTGGCTGAAGAGTCACCACCACAAACATCTCATTTCCTTCTAGTGAGGACTGCAGTTGTCTAATAGACCAAATGGTCACATCCACAGATGCCACATGGAAAATACAAATATCAGCAGGTCAACTTAGAGATATCTCTCAGTTATGCTACTTTGAGACTCCGCAACTCACTTTGGCAATAGGTGGACCAGCTTCATGGGGAAGGGTTGGAGTTACTTTTGTTGACAGCTTGCTTTTGTGACCCTCCTGTTCTTTGCACCCCTTATCCTGACAGTCTCCTCCAACACAGGGACAGTGCAGTTGAACAGGCTTCTGGATTCCTGAATCACAGCCATATTCTGATCTTGCCCCTTGACCTTCCCCACTATTGTGATTGGACCTTAGGCCAGACCTTTACAGTAGTGTCTCATTCAGCTCTGGCTGCCATAACACGATACCATAGACCAGGCAGCTTGAATAACAAGAAGTTATCTTCTCACATTCTGGAGGCTGGAAGTCCAAGATCAAAGTGCCAGCATGGATGGGTCCTGGTGAGAGCTTGCTTCCTGGCTTGCAGACAGCCACCTTCTCGATATGCACTCACATGGAGAGAGAAAGGACTCTGGTCTTTCTTCCTCTTCTTATAAGGGCACTAATCCCTTTTCATGGGGCCTCCACTTTCATGACTTCATCTGACTCTAATTACTTCCCAAAGGCTCTATATCCAAATACCATCACTTTTGGGGATTAGGGATCCCATATGTGAATTTTGGGGAGACATAATTCAGTCCATAGCAAGTAGATTAACTTTCAGAAGGCCTTGGAAAGGGGGGTAAGAGACATATTACCCGTCTGGTCCTAGTGCCATCTCATCTTAACCATGGCTTGTCCCTGCAAACAGCTGAGGAACATGATGGGGATGCAGCCTGTCTGTAGGAGACATAAGCTACAGCCTTGATGCTAACACTTTTTAAAGAGATGGTCCTTCATGAAGAACAGTCAGGGAATCTCAGTTCTTTCTCCCAGCTAGAGCCGCAGATGGGATCCCGGTCTACAAACTCATTTGGGGGCCTTTCTTGGGAAAGACTCCTGAAGTCTTTCTCAACTGTACCCAAATACAAACAAGATAAGAGACCATCTTACTTATTATAGATGCTACCCTAGTGATGTCATCTTAGGTCTATGTGTGAGCAGCCAGTACCAGCCACAGAGATGCCCTTGACCTCCTGTAGAGAAGGAAGAGTAGAGAGGAGAAGTGGAGAAGAGCTCACAGACGTTTCCAAGTTGCAGCCCCTGGTAAGCTGAGAGGGGCAGGGGGTGCAGAAGAACATCCAAGAACCTCAAAGACAGAGGGTTATGGCAACAACGGGCCTTGGTACTTGAGCCTTTCTGGATCAAGAAGGCCGGAATGGTATCATGAAATAAGTTCAATCTTCAGGCAAACTCTCTAAGCCTCACTTTTCTCATCTGAGACCAGCACTGCTATTTGCTAGACATTAGGCAGAATGGGATCACTTTCATTACTTTTAGACTTATAGTAGATAAAAAAAAAAAAACACAAAATAGACTTACAAAAATTGTGTTATATTTCAATGATTTACATGTAACAAATTTTCTCTTTCTCTAGTCTCATTCCCCTTGGCATATTCAGCTTTCAACAGGGTTACATGTATACCTTCTAATAAACAACAAGAAAATCAAGGGCATGTGCTTATCTTCGATTCAAATTCATATTCACAATGCCTAGAACCTATGTAGGCCATACGCAATAAAATTAGGATTGCCAAATGAAAATATAGGATGCTCAGTTAAATTTGAATTTCAAATGTTAAACAAACATTTATAAGTATATTCCATGCAATATATGGTACATATACTAAAAAAAAAATTCACTTTAAAAAAAAATTAAGTGGACAGCTTTTATTTTACCTGGGTATCCTAACGTCTATTTGTTAAAAGAATAAATAAATGATTTTCCTATATATTCATTTATTCATTCATTGATGGTAGATTCAGACTTTAACACTTTGGTTTCCTCTCCTTACCTTTTCTCATCTTAAACTAATTCTTCCCTACGAGGTTCAGCTTAAACAATACCTCCTTCTCAATATCTTCCAAGAGGCCCCAGTCTCTCATTTTATGACACTTTAATTTTTCTTATGTCATTTACATTTATTCATGTTATTATTATTCACATACATACATCTTTTTATATTGTATGACAATCAAAATTACAAATGGGCACAATATATGCTTTGGTTCTTTTTGGAATGAAGACATGTGCTTGATGTCTTTTACTCCATGGATCTCTACAACAGCAAATTCCTAACTGGATATGAAGTACATTGTAGAAATATCACAACATGAAAATGCTGATAATAATTGTCTTTTACTTTTGCAGTTGACCCCACTCCTACCGCTTTCTGGTTTGTTTGGAGAAGGATAGTCACAAACAGCAATATGGCCTTGAAAGAAAGTGTGCTTGAAATCCAGAGCCAAAATTTTATTACAAGAATGGACAATACAGCACGAGACAGTCCTGCCACACAAGGAGAAGAAATAGGAATCCTTTTGCCATGGATAGAAGTTATATGGGGGATATTTGGAGGGTTCTGAGAGTGAGTATGGTAACTGAGTCTTGAAGAAGGGACCGCATACACAATCAGACTCTAGATATCATTGAAAGTAGGGGTGGTAAGACAGCAAAAGCATTAATAGAACCCTCAGAGGGATTGAGGAAGAATCCAAGAATCCCTGGGAAAAGTGTTTTGTTTCATTTCTATATCCAGCCTGGGGCAGGAATAAGGCAGGTAACAAGGAAAAGCATAGTATCTGATCTCAGGAGATTCATTTCTGGTGAGGGGATAAACCCCCAAATAAACAAGTGACAGATAGATGTACAACATTTTAATGTGACATGCATGCTATGACAAAAACGGATCATGATGGTTAGAAGATAATGAGAAATGAGATTTTTTTTAAAGGGGTCAAAATTGAGCAAAAGACCTGACAGAACTGAGTGAAGAAGCTAAAGGAATATCTGCAGGAAAGCACAGCAATGGCAAGCATACTGAAGTGCCATTATTCTCAGACACTTGAGGAGTATCAAAAAGACCAGTGCAGGTGGTGCAGAATAAGTGGTGAGAAGAGGGATAGGAGATGAGGCAAAACAGATACGCGGAGAAATTACTTAGGGTTGACTGGCTTGTGGTAAGAATGCTGAATAATTTTCTTCATTGTAATGGAAAAAAACTGCCCGATTTTAAAGGGAGGAAGTGAATTATCTTATCTGCATTTCTAAAATGTCACTTTTTCCAGAACATAGAGTGAGGCAAAATGTGAAAGGAGTCCATTTTGGAGGCTATTTTCATAGCCCAAGTGAGAGAAAATGTGGATTGAGTAGGTTGAAAACAGTGAAGTTGGTGAAAAAGTAGTTGTATTTGAGATACATTTTGAAAATGGAGCCAATCAGACTTGCCGTTGGATTGGGGAGGTATGAGACTGGACAACGAAGTGAAAATGATGCCATTAACCAAGATGTGGGGAAAGGGGATTTGTGGAGGAGAGAGGCTGTGTGGATAAAACCAAGAAAACATCTAAATGGAACTGTTGAGTAGTCACTTGGCAAAATGATCCTAAGGATCAGAGGAGGGGCCAGGCTTGTGGTAAAGTTTGGTAGTCATTAGGGCATTGTTGGTTTACAAAGACATGAAACTAGATCAAATCACCCAAGTAATGTATGTTAATAGCAAAAAGAAGACAAGAAGCTGACCCCTGGCACCCTCCAACCATCAGATAGCAGGTGCAAGAAGATGAGTGTGCAGCATGAGAGAAGAGGAAAACCAGAAAACTGTGCTACTTCACAAGGCAAGAGCAAAAGTATATCTGGAAGAGAGGTGTAATCAGCTTTTTTCCTGCCTTCATTACAGGTGTGTCTTATGTAAGGGGAAACCTATTAATTGGCCAATGTGTGTGACAACACAGGAGTCATTGGTCATCATCATAAGACTGATTTCTATAAACTGCTTCCTGGAATGAATTCAAGGGGGAAATGAGAGCAGGTAATGTGAAGATAGGAAAACAAACAAAGCCTTTAAGAAGTTTTACTATAAATGAGAGTGGAATAAAAGAGCCCTGGCTGGAAGGAGATACGGCAGTCAAAGAAAAAATTTGTCTGTTTGTTTGTTTTAAGATGGAAGATACACTGCAGGTTTTACTGCAGTGAAGCTGAAGTCTTCAGAGGAGACTGAAAACTGGATAATGCAGGAGACTGTGGAGACAATGCAAGAGCAAGGTTCTTGAGGAGGCAAGAGGATAGAGTCATTCACATTGGTGATGGAGCTGGCCTCAGGAGTAGAAACAATTTATCTGCTGTCTCTAGAGGAAAGAGAACACATAGGTGCAAGAATGGAGAGGAAATGTTAGGTTTGGTAGAGATGAGAAATTGTTCTTCTTTGACTGCTACTAATTTCTCAGTGAAATAAATAAGGAGGGCACAAAGCAGAGAGTGAGAAAGGAGGAAGTATTGGAGATTTAGTAAAGTAGAAAAAGGATGAAATAGTTACATGGGAGAGTAGGAGAGCATAATGTTTAGGGAAATACAGTATTTCTGCTGAACAGCACCAAGCTTTCTTAAGGTTTTGTCATAAATAGATTGTGAATTTGGGCAGCACAGTTGTGAGTTTTTCTCCTTCCATATTCACTTACTTGAGTACAGACTAAACTAGAAGAGAAACTGGATTTAATTAAAGTTGAAATTATGCCAGGTTTAATAGAGGTTGGGAGGATCATGGGATTTGAGATTGCATTAAAGGAATGAATAGCAAAATAGACAATGGAATCTTTTGTGCTTAAAGAAATTGAGGTCACGATGGCAGAGATGAACTGTTAAAAAATGGAAGACTCAATGGATTAGAAGTCTAAGTGTTTTTGAAAGTTGTTGAAGGAAGGGTATTACAAAGAGTGAACTGAGAATATAGGTGGTGAAGCTCAAAAAATTGAATGCCTAAAATTGATAGTTTTAAGGTGACTTAGATAATGGTGATGATAAGTTTTTGTGATATTTCTAAGGCAATAAATGGTTAAGGTGGTGTAGAGAAAAATATGAGAAATAAGAAAATCAAGGTATTTGATGAATTGTCCTTTGGATTTTGAAGGCACTAAGAATAATTTAACAGGGGTACCCACTATGATGATGATGTTTTCATATATAGATTATGAAATAGCAAATTTTCTTAGAATAATTTGCAAAGCATTTGTTTTTATAAATAAATTTTTATTATTTTATACGGGGTTGGCATTTTCTCAGACCTGTCATTTAATAAAACCATTTTATCTTTTTGAGTAACATCTGGTTGTTCCAAATAACTGAAACTGAACAGACCTGTGTAGAGACCTTACTGGTGACAGAGCACCTAGAGCCCCCTGCTTATTGATGATTAGGAAAAAGGCTGTAGCAATAAACTGTGGCCTCCTAGGCCATCTTTGAGTAGAGAAAGAAAGAAGCCCCAGCAGTTCATGATTAGAGAAAGCAAAGGAATGCAGAAACAGGGAAGTTAGGCAGGGATATAACCAGATTTTAAGCAATAAATCAGCCCAAAGCCTCCTAGTTCTGTCTCACAGGAAAATACAAAGTCTAATGCACATTTCTCAGTTGTTTTGTGGAAATCAGACCTCAATCAGATGGAGAATAATGACCATGAGCACATATCCCCAAGACTGGCTGGAGCCTGAAGATTGATAACGCCGACCCCAGTGACCTCACCTGGTTACCTCACCACCCACTAATAAAATTGTGAGTTAGCTGATCACATTCGCCACAATGTTCTCCCTCACTTTGTCTTCAAAAACTCATCCTTAAAAGCCACTGGGGACTTCAGGACTTTTGAGCATGAGCTGTCCATTCTCCTTGTTTGGCACCCTGCAATAAACACTATACTTTTCTTCACCACAACCTGGTGTCAGTAGATTGAGTTTGCTGTGTGTCAAGCTAGCAGATCTAAGTTGTGGTTGGAAATATAACTACTGAACCTACAGATTATATCTTATTTTTATTGCCTCCCAGATTTTCCATATGACCCAGCTTCTCATACTAAAATTAGAAGAGAAATTTAAGTACCTCTATTATTTATCAGTATTGTGACAAGAGCTACAATATTGATATTAAGCTCCTTTTGATGACCATAACAAGTATGCACTCACATAGAGATTACCCATGAAAGACAAATGTTGACACATCAATAAGATGGAAATGAGAGGGTAGAGTCTGAGCCCTGATAGCAGAGAAAACTTCCAAGTGTTGGCTTTATCTGAGAAATAACTTCCAAATGTTGGCTTATCTGAAAAATCCAATATGATGTTTAGAGCATATCAACAGGAGTTGTCCAGTTCCATTTTGGTAATGTTGGTGATCCTTTGAGTTGAAGTAGAAATCTAGCCTACTGTTAATAAGAAAAAGTTAAAGAAGAGAGACAAGGTTCATCTCAGAAATACAAGGAATTGAAAAGAACCAGAATGACTGGTGGGAAACCAGGTGGGCAGTTTTAGCTTAAGGCAGGGAATTGCCCTAGGTTCTGCATTGAACTATATTACAAACCAGAAGTTAGAGACAGTCAACTGTTTACTTCAGAATTAAGGGGAAGACTGCACTTCTCTGCCAGGTAGGTTCACGAGACCTTGAATTTAAGGTAGCAATCTAATTTCAAGATTCCATCATCTACTGGAGCGAGGCATCAGACTGAGCACCCATGATTCATTAGGATTGGTGTAGATACAAATGGATATTGGTATCGCCAGCAGATACTTGGTGTTGGATACCAACATTTCTTTAGCTTTCTTTCACTAAGTATATTTTTTAAACCCCAACTCCTTTCATCAAAAAATATACTTTGTATCATGCCTTATCCATAAAACTTAGGAGGAAAAAATTTCAATGGTAGAAGCTAGTCTCTGATCGCAAGGAGCTGGGAGTAACATGTAATCACACAAAAATCACTTTTTCTTCTAAATCCAGTGAGTGATATGTATCAAATTCAAACTCAGACATTTTACTCTGGAGGTTAGAAGAGGTATTACTCACAGCTGAACAAAGTGGACACAGAAAGATTCCAGGAGGAGGGAGCATTTGAGGACACTTGCTCAGAAGATAGAAGAAAAACAAGAAGAGAAGAAAGAAAAGGAACAACAGAATTAACTTTTCCATGAAAACAGCTGCCAAAACCCACTGGAATGTTGGCATGAGCACCTATAGGCTTTCTTGTTCAGAAACTGTCCTGTTCCTACCTGTGGATCTATGGATAGATTTTTCCTGCTCATAATTCCTTGCTCTGCTGACAGTCTCATGTTCAGGAACCATGTTCAGCTATGCAGAGTGGCATGTGCAGGCTCTGTCCAGGTTCCTAGAGGTAATAAAAGTTACAGAATGACCATGGAAATAATGTGAGGTTGTCTTGCCATCCTCTTCAGCCCATCTCTAGACAATAGTTCATATTATCCCTCTTCTAGAATACTGGCCCTGTGGAGCTTGGAACACCTAACAGAGAGAAAAGAGACAAGATGCTTAGCATAACAGTAGACCTGAGTTCTGGGAGAGCAGGCAGTCCTGCGATAGAAAGGTTTGTCTTTGAGCTTCTCCACCTTGAGGGGAAGGACTGCCACCTCTATCCCCTCCTCTATTCACTGGACATGAAGCTTACCTCCTTCCCCCTATCCCCAACACTTGCTCCATGAAGGAGCAAACCAGAAGAATCTGGATGACTGTTTCTCCTTTGCTGGTTTTCATTCCTCTTCCTGAACAATCTTCCCAGTGCTCTTTGCTTGTTCTCTAGCTTCTACTCACTTTCTGGTCTTCCTCTTGATCTCAACCTCCACGTCACTTATTAGGGGAACTATGTAATTAAGATCACCCTATATTAACCTTTATCCCAACACAGTTTTTTTTCCCTCTTATTAGCACTTAGCACTTATGTAATAGTTTACTTGTTTGTGGTCTTTCTAACCAACAAGAATGCCATGTCCCTGAGGAGTTTAATCACATTAGTACCCCATTTAGAACAGTATCTGGCACAAAGTTGATAAATAATAAATATTTATTGGATGAATAATTGCATCTATAAAAGAGATTTCTTCTTTTAGGGATATTATAGCTACACTCTAAGTCAGCTTTTCCAAGGCAGGAACTTTTCCCAACTCTAGAACCCAGCCACTCTGCTCTATTCACAGCTGAATCCCACAGTCCATAAGAAATCTCAGTAATTTAAAGTGTGATTTCACAATTCCTTCATCCTTCAGCAGAGTTTCTTCTTCCATTTCACTTCACATATATCCACCCCCAGAGAAATCCTAAAATATCAGAAAAGTTACATGCCATTTCCTTTTAAAGTTAAAATCCATGTCATCTGTGACAGTGACGCTAGAAGTTCACACTTTAGGTGAGAGCCTCCAAATCATTACTGATCAACAACGAAATGGCTTGAAATGTTCTCCTCTAGATTATATCCCTGCAAAGAATAAAGCAAAAGCAAACACAGAAATCAAAGTTTTTCTCTTTTCAGATGTTTGAGAACTATGTTTTGTTCTTTTTAGTTCAAAATAACTGCTTTTTAAAAATACTGCTTATTACCCTATATTCGATACTTTATGCTTTTTCATGTGATTCTCAGAACAAGCCAACATTGTACATATTATTATCTATTTTTGGCAATAAGGCAACTGAAACTCACAGAAGTTAAATAAATTATTCAAAATTAGAAAATAAATAACAGAGGATTTGAGTCAGAGTCCATCTGACTTGAATACCTAGACTCTAAACTTGGGCTACGTATCAGAACAACCTCTTCTATTCCATCTCACCTGCTTCAAGTACTCCAGGATATTCTGTATAAATCACCTGGTAATGTGTATTCACAAAGATAACATTTAGGAAGTGCAATGAATCCTCTCCTTCACCTCAACATCAAATACAAAAAAAAAAAAAAGTTTATTGCTTTTGCTCTCAATCATGTACAACACAGCTCTGAGTCCTCCCTTGACAAAAGGTCAAGATGTCCAACATCAGTCATCTTCAGAGGCCCATGGAAAGAAACGTTTCCACAGGTCGGTACACCTGACAGTCTCCTTGCTATTGGATGTGCATTTTGGTCACTGATATCATCCAAGCACATATGGTATATTTAAATAAAGGTGATATAAGCAAGGCTTCTATCCCTTTGTTCCAAGCTGGAGCACAGGGAGTTTTACTCAGCCTCCTCATCAGTGATACAGAAGTTCAGCCTTCTCTAGGTGCTTCACACACTATTCTCCCATCCAATGACCTCCATTGGATGCTGAGGTCTAAACTTTTCTGGTCTTGGCACACACATTCTCTCACTCTATGCTTGGCTACTTTTGTCTTTTTTTACCTCCAAACTATAACTTCAACTGCATCCTCATTTAGAGTGATCCAATTAAATTTTTCTCAGTGGGACTGAATCCAAAAAGCTGGAAGAGTAAGAACATAAGGAATTCTTTTATTTTCAAGGAAAGTTGGCTTTTTGTTCTGGAGATGGTGTGGGGAAAAAAACATACATACATTATTTTGACATAATAAAGACAGCATTAAAAAAGATAAGACATTGGAAAACTTTAATTTATTGATAATTAAATATTTTTAGAAATTATATGTATAAGAAACTACATGGAGTGTAAAAAATAAATGATGAAATATTCTGTCAGAGAGTTTAAAATCAAATTACATATATTTTAACTTTTGTATTGCATAGCATTAATATAGTCTGTCTTCCAATTTTATCTGTTATTAAATATTGTCAAATACTATTCATTAACTTTATAATGTCCTTGTGCTCAGTAATGATGACCTTCTTTCATTTCTGATATTTAATAATTTTTTTCTTGCTTAGCCTCACTAGAGGTTTATAAATTCAGTGGTCTTTTTAAAGAAGCATATATCATTGATTTTTCTCTATTGTTTTCCTGTTACTAATTTCATTGGTATCTAATCTAATTTTTTAAATTTATTTTCTTCTGCTAGCTTTAGGCTTAAATTGCCCTTTTTCTCAAGATTTTACATCTTTCTTCTTTTCTAATGTATACATTTAAAGCTTACATTTCCTTCTGACTGCTGCCTTCACAGCATTTCACACATGTAAACAAAATTTACTTCCATTTAACTCTAAATATTTTTAAAATTCTCTGGAGACTTATTTGACCCATGTCTTTTTTAGAAGTAAGTTTCTAATCTCCATATACTTGGGAGTTTTCATGATCCCTTTCAGTTTTTCATTTCTAGTTTAATTCCATTGTACTCTGAGAACATACTTTATATAAATGATTTCTATTATTTTAAATTTGTTAAGGTGGGTTTTATGGCCAGAATGTGGTCCACCATGACGAATGTCCCAAGTGACCTTGAGAAGAATGTATATTCTGTGGCTGTTGGATGGAGTAATTGGTCAATTCAATCAAGTTAATGAGAGCGCTGTTCGAGGAGTCTATATCCTTACTGTCCTGTCAAATTTATCCATCAGTTACTGATATAGGGGTAGTTATATCTTCCACTCTAATAGTGGATTTGTCGATTTCTCCTTTAAATTCTATCTGGTTTTGCCCTGTGCACTTTGGCATTCTACCATTTTGTTCATACAAGGTTAGGATTTGTATGGATTTTTTTTGAGAATTGTTCCCTGATAATCTTTCTTGTTCTTAAGTTTGCTTTATCTGAATTAATATAGCTACTCCAGTTTCCTTTGTATTATTGTTATCTTTTTCCACATCTTTCATTTTAACCTGAGTCTGTACATTAAAATTGATTTCTTGCAAACAATATGTGTGTTTTTTCAAATCCATTGAAGACAATCTCTGTGTTGTAATGGTGTATTTAGACCATTCACAGTTAAAGTGATTATTGATATACTTGGATTAATGTATACCATGCATGTAATTGTTTTGTATTTGTTGCATTTGCTCTTTGTTTCTCCTCTTTTTCTGCCTTTTCAGATTTAAATAGAGATTTCAAATGACTCCATTTGATCTCCCCTCTTAGTGTATCAATTGTAATCCTTTTTAAAAAATAAATTTTAGTGACTTTGCCTTATAAAATACGTATTTTTAAAGAATTTAAGTCCACCTTCAGATAACACTATACTGCCTCACATGAATATGGTATCTTATAACAGTATTATCAACTCCTTTCTCTTCCTGGTCCCTTGTGGCACTGTGCCTTTCTCTTCACTTATCTCTGTGCTACAGTCACCTGATACATGATTACTTTAACCAAACAACTATGTTTTAGATCAGTTAATAAATAAGAAAAATGAAAGAGATTATTTTACCTTTATTCATTCTCTGAACTCTTCTTCATGCAGCTCTGAGTTTCTAAGCTATATCATTTTCCTTCCTTCTGAATCAAATCTTTCAATATTTCTTCCAAGGAAGTTATGCTGAAATGAAATTTCTAAGTTTTCAATTGTCTAAGAAAGCCTTTATTTCTCTTTCACTTTTAGAGAATATAAATTTTTTGGAGTATAGAATGATAAGTTGGTGACCTTTTAACACTTTAAATATTTCAGTCCACTCTCTTCCTATTTGCATTGTGTCTGATGTAATTATTTTCCTTGTTCCACTACAGATAAAAAGCCTTATTTTTCCCCCTCTGGCTTTCTTCAAAACTTGTTCTTTCTGCATTTTTATGGATTTTCAAGCTTATTGAAACTTTCTTCAGTTGTGTTGAGGTTTTTAATGAGCCCATCAAAGGCATTCTTCATTTCTGCTGCAGTATTTTTGTGGTCATTGTTGCAGTATTTATTTTTTATTTCTAGCATTTAATTTTGCTTTTTAGTGTTCTTCTCTTTGCTTACATTATCCTTCTGGTTCTCTACTTTTCCATTAGAGTCTGTATTATGTTAAACATAGTTATTTTAAATTCCTTGACTGGTAATTCCAACATCTGTGTTGTATCTGGGTGTAATTCTGATGATTAATTTATCTCTTCAGAGTGTTCTGTTTTTTCTTGCCTTTTAGCCTGACACAATTTCTTGTTGAAAGCTGGACATGTTGTACTAAGTAATAGGAAATTAGGTAAGTGCACACTTAGCATGAGGTTTTACGTTAATCTTGCTGACACATGTGTTAGTTTAACGTCTACTGTTGGTGTGGGAGCCAGAAACTTCATGTTCCTCTATTGTCTTTGTTTCTGTCTCTGCTGTGAACTTTGGATTTCCCCAAGTACTTGCCTTCAGAGTGAGAATACATCTTGCAGTTCTTTCATCTGTAATCCTCTGAGTCATCACTGACCCTTCTCTTTTTCTCCTACTCACATCAAACATATCAGAACATTCTACTGGTCTCATCTTTAACATATATCCAGTGTGTCCTTCCCTGTGAATGCCTTAGTGTGATTACCAATGTCTGCTGCTTGGATTTTTTTTAATTGATTAATTTATTTATTGCTGTGTTGGATCTTTGTTGCTGTGTGTGGGCTTTCTCTAGTTGCCATGAGCAGGGGCTACTCTTCATTGCGGTGTGCAGGATTCTCATTGTGGTGGCTTCTCTTGTTGTGGAGCACAGGCTCCAGCCACACGGGCTTCAGTAGTTGTGGCACATGGGCTCAAAAGCTGTGGCTCACAGGTTCTAGAATGCAGGCTCAGTAGTTGTGGCACACAGGCTTATTTGCTCCGCGGCATGTGGGATCTTCCTGGACCAAGGTTTGAACCCATGTCCCCTGCATTGGCAGGTGGATTCTTAACCACTGTGCCACCAGGGAGGCCCCTGCTGCCTGAATTTTTACAACAACTTCTTAACGGGTTCTACTACTTTTTTCTTGTCCTTTGAGGCAGATACTTATTTGGCCTTCACATCTACTCTTTGCTTTTCACCTTATTGCTTTGTGCCTGAGATTGTGAACTGGCTTATGCTCTGCTATCCATCTGGCTCCACACAGCAAGGATCCCTGGCAGGAAATCAGCTGGAGAGAGGACACTGTGGGTACTTATTAGATTTCTAGGGCTGATGTAAAAAATTAATCACAAATTGAGGGCGTAAAAAACCAGAAATTTATTTTCTCACAATCTAGAGGTTGGAAGTCCAAAATCAGTATTATTGGGTCAAAATGAAGATGTCAATAGGGCCATGTTTTCCCCAGAAGTTATAGGGGAGAATTCCTTCCTGGCCTCTTCCAGCTTCTGGTGGTGGCCAGTATGTCTTGGCTGTGGCAACATCATTCCAATTTTCAAATACCCCTGCCTTTCTCTTACAAGGACACTTCTGACTATAGCTGGACACCACAGGGAGAATCCAAGATAATCTTCCCATCTCAATATTCTTGGCATAACCCTATTTGAAAGGACCACTTTTTCATATAATATAACATTAACTGTTCCAGGGATTAGGACTTGACATCTTTGAGGACTATTTTCATCCTACTACAAGGTGTTTGTGTCCCTCTACAAAAGGCTGTAACTCTTATCAAGATTACCTTCTCCATACAACTCTCTTCTCCCTGATTTTAAGAAGATTTCTAGAGATGCTCTCCTGCCCTCATCTCTTCAGTGTAAGAGTGACAGTGTCTGCCACCAGCACCACCACCATCATGTTGCTAGAACTCATACTTGCCCTATGTCTTGGATTTTTCTTCTATCCTGCCCATATTACTTACATTTCAATTTTCCTCAAATTACTAAGTTATGTGTGCCATCTCTTTTCTAACAGGATTCTGACAGATAAAAGCCTACAAGTAGTCTCAACATAACAGTCCAAGTGATACATTTCAAACTAAAGTCAAATCTGTTATTCCTCCTTACATTAAGAATAAAAGTCATTACACCTAGAGGAACTAGATAAAGAAAAACAATAAACTTAGTAGAAGAAAAGAAGTAATAAAGATAAGAGCAGAAATAAATGAAATAAAGACTAAAAAACAAAAAAGGAAACCTGAAAAGATCAATGAAACTAAGACATGGTTCTTTGAAAAGATAAGCAAAATTGATGTCTTTAGCCAGACTCATCAGGAAAAAAGGGAGAGGACCCAAGGAAATAAAATAAAATAAAGAGGACAAATTACAATCAACACCAAAGAAATACAAAGGGCTTAAAAGATTAGTACAAACAATTATATGTCAATAAAATGGACTACATAAATGGATAAACTTCTAGAAATATACAATCTCCTAAGACTGAATCGGAAAGAAATACAAAATATGAACAGATCAATTAGCAGTAGTGAAATTGAATTGGTAACTTAAAAAAAAAAAAAAAAAAACTACTAACAAACAAATTCCACGGCTAGTTGACTCCACAGGTGAATCTTACTAGAAGAGTTAACGTCTACCCTTCTCAAAGTATTCCAAAAAAGCTGAAGAAGGAGCACTTCAAAACTCATTCTATAAGGCCAGCATCACTCCAACACCAAAACCACATAAAGACATCATGAGCAAAGAAAATTACAGGCTAATATCACTAATGAATATAGGTGCAAAAATCCTAAACAAAATATTAGCAAATTCAATAATACATTAAAAGGATCTTACACCATAATCAAGTGGGATTTATCCCAAGGATGAAAGCATGGTTCAATATCCACAAATCAATATTATATGCCACATTAACAAATTGAAGAATAAAAATTATATGCCCACCTTAGTAAATTCAGGAAAAGCTTTTAACAAAATGCGACATCCATTTATGATAACTCTCAACAAACTAGATATAGAGAGAACATACCTCAATATAATAGAGGTCACATATGACAGATCTACAGGCAATATCATAGTCAACAGTTAAAAACTGAAAGCATTTTCTCTAAAATCAGGAACAAGACGTGAATGATCATTATAACCACCTTTATTCAACATAGTATTGGTGAAATTAAAGACATTCTTTTGAGAAATGCTTCTGTAATACTATCTTTGCACAAGTAATGGTGATAAACACCCGGGGTTTATTGTGGATAAACATTTGGCTCATGAAGTCTCTGCTTTTAGTCTCCCCCTGCCACATGGTCATGGAGTGTGCTATGTGCTTGACTTAGGAGTAAGGAAAGAGGAAATAGAAAAAAAAAATTCCCTCAAAATGTTACCCAGGTACATACATACTAGAACCACATTTTTCAAGGTAACACCAAAAAGAGAGGAATCCAAATGTACACTGGCATTCCCATTATTACCCAAGGGTCACTTGTAGTTAAAAGTGCATCCAGATTTTAGTATTTCTCATCTTAAAATAATTTCCTGAAATTCTCAGCTTGTCAACAGCCCCAATTCTCTGCTCGCACTTGTATACCAAGTTCTCAGTATAGATATCTGCTCAAAATGCCTCCAGTTCTTTACCTTTCAATCATTCCTCATCTTATTCCAAATAGGGTTTTACTCTCACCACTCACCTAAAATCCCTCTTGTCCAGGTTGCCAATGACACCCATGTGGCCAAGCACAATGGACCTCACTCCATTCTCATTTTACTTGACTCTCAGCAACATCGACCACTGTTGACTACTCCTTCCTAGTTGGAGCTTTTCTATATCCTCTGGAGGCTACTGATACAAAGGTGGCTAATCTCCCCAACTCCTTTACTTAGTGTGTAAAGCTATATCATTAAAATGAACTATGTATGTGAATTCAAAAAATTATGTTTCCATTCTTCTTAAAAAAGAGAGATTTATTTTCTATTCTCTGTATTATGTTGCATACATTACTAACTTGAGATGACTTTGATTATGAATGTGGTCCTCACAGCATATATTTCATGGCCATCTTAAGGAAAACCCCTTGCAACATCTGTAAGAGATAAGACACTAGTCTGGGTCCAAATCATATCTCTTCCCCTTCCAGGCTGGACCTACACCACTTTTTCCTCATGTGTAAATTAGTAAAAACTAATTTTATCATTAAAAATAACAACTCAGAGTTGTTTAACAATGAATAAGTTCTTAAATGTAAGGATGCAAATGGCGTGTGACCAAGTGTGAGTTCTATCATTATTTCCAGTTTTTCTAGGAAGTTTTACTACAATAATTGATTTTGTACCATGGTCTCAATCTATTTCCTTGAACCAACAGCTGGTGATTATACAAGACTGTATAATTACAAATTTCTCCATTGAAACTTGTCATACCTTAGAAAAATATCAGGAAAACATGGCAAACTTCAATTTTGTCAGCTGGTGAAAGGATAAATCAAACCAGAAATTAAAAGTGATCCCCAGTGTTGTTAAGAGGGTGTCACAAATCACCTTCTTTTATGCACATTTACTACCAGGCAGTGTTGAATTTCCAGTATTTAAAAAGGTCCAAATGAAGTAGCACAGGAATCGAGACTAACAAGAGTTCTCTTCCAATCAAGAAACAAAGGTCAGTTTATATATCATGTACTAGCTGTATGACTGAATCTAACAAAATCTAATTGCTGTGTATATAAGGTCTTAATGTAGCTACAGAAGGAAAGTTCATATTTTATTGCATTTTATGATAATGAAACAATAAAACATAATGAATATCATCTGCATAAATAATATGGAAAAACACTAGCTGATATGAATCTAGTGCAGGTGAAAATGATTGTAATATAAGACTGTGGCTTATCTCTGGGTGGTATGAAGAATTCTAAGATAAGTATAAAATAGCAAAGGGTATCTCATAAGCCTCAGGATCTCATTGTACTCTTTCTGATGGGAAGGCTGACTGTTAAAATTTGCTGTAGAGCGAGCCCAGGGTGGCAGAGGCTGGAGCAGAAGAAACAAAGTTCCCGGGGCTTCTCCGAGGCCGCTGTCCGGGTTGCCAGCTCGGCCTCCCCCTCCTCGCCAAGGCAATGGCTTCCAAACTCCTGCGCGCGGTCATCCTTGGGCCGCCCGGCTCGGGCAAGGGCACCGTGTGCCAGAGGATCGCCGAGAACTTTGGCTTCCAGCATCTCTCCAGCGGCCACTTCTTGCGGGAGAACATCAAGGCCAACACGGGGTCACTTGGAACAGCGGTATGGACCGAGACAGCTGATCTGATGACCAAGAGAACCACTCAGCAACTAACAGACGGGATGCTCTGGACCAGGAGAAGTTGGCGATATGGCAAAGCAGTACATAGAGAAAGGTCTTTTGGTCCCAGATCACGTGATCACACGCCTCATGCTGTCGGAGCTGGAGAACAGGCGCGACCAGCACTGGCTACTGGATGGTTTTCCTAGAACATTAGTTCAGGCTGAAGCCTTGGACAAATTATGTGACCTGGATCTAGTGATCACTTTGAACATTCCATTTGAAACACTCAAAGATCGTCTCAGCCGACGTTGGATTCACCCTCCTAGTGGAAGGGTATATAACCTGGACTTCAACCCACCTCAGGTACATGGGATTGATGACGTCACTGGTGAACCATTGGTCCAGCAGGAGGACGACAAACCTGAAGCAGTTGCTGCCAGACTAAGACAGTACAAGGATGTGGCAAAACCAGTCATCGAATTATACAAGAGCCGAGGAGTGCTCCACCAGTTTTCGGGAACAGAGACTAACAAGATCTGGCCCTACGTTTACACACTTTTCTCGAACAAGATCACACCTATTCAGTCCAAAGAAGCCTACTGAGCCTGCACAGTGGAAGAACCAGGAAGATATGGTCATTCAATTGTATGTGTAGTATTGGTGCCGTGTCCCAATCAGCAGCTAGCTGAGATAGCTTGCCGCATCTTTTCTAGTTTAAATGGTGAACTGATATGAAACTAATGAATAGAGTTAATGAAGAGGTTCTTCTTTGCCTTTTTAAAAGAGGGGTTACCTACACATGTTTAAGATGTCCCTGCACATGTCTCAAGTCCTTCACAAGAAAGCAAGCAAGTATGGGCTGGATTTCAAGTGGTGTGTAACCCAAGCTCTAGCTGATTTTCGACAGCCATGTTGTTGCCATAGTAGCCTTTTCACTTGTGATGGTGGTGGTCCTTGGTTCTCCCCAGCCCCCAGAGGCTGTTGAACCATACCACCAGGAGGCCTAAGAATGCCAAGGGCTGTAGCTACCTTTGTCCCAGGTTCTCTGGTATGTGCCCTCCTGGTGACAATGAGATTGAGGCTAATTGCTCTCGGTGGTTGCTTCTCTGGCCTTGAGTCACTGTCCACAATTCATTTCTTCTGTTCAGAATGATGCCTTCTCTCTGCATCCATACTCCATAGACTCTCTCCCTTCCAGGCATCCTGGAATGAAAGGATTTGGCTTCTACTACTTTTGTTAGACATCTGTTTTCTCCCTTCCTAGACTATTAAATAATAAAGATTGTTACTGCTTTTTAAAAAAAAAAAAAAAAAAAATTTGCTGTAGAGACAGATGCCCAAGCTCTGCCCTCCTCCTTTCCTTCCTCTTCATTATTTCACCATGTTCTGCTTGTCAATGTGATTCTGTCAAACAAATAAAGCCATAGGAAATGTAGAAGGTACAATTTCATGCTTGACTTTGAGAAATAAATCTTCCTTATGATTAAAAAATAAGGTTTTTAATTATCAATTAAATGAGAATAATAACACTTGGGCCAGAAAACTCAAAGTGCTATGCTTGAATTTATAGATAGCCGAATTCAAGATGCAAAATATTTTGACGTTTAAAAATATACTTTTTTCAAACAAGAGGAAAAAGTGTGCTTCATACCATCAGAAATCACATGGTTGTGTGACTGTAATCTGAGTGTCCAGTATCAGCAATGGGATAAATGGCTGCACCAGTTCCTGTTTGATAAACTTTGAGAAAGAGAGTCAAGTTAATCTGGAGCCACAAAATCTGGAGCCACCCCTGCTAGAAACATACTTCCCACAGCCACATGAAAGCCCAAAAGACATTGTCAAGTGGCATTGAAATATTTTTAATATTGAAGACAATAACTCTCCACCCAGGAAGTGTGCCCCCTGTTGAACTATCTGCAAGTAAAACATAAGCATTGTTTATAAAATAATGAAAGCAATAATAATGATGTCTAATTCATGGGAATAAAAACATACAGAGCTAAAACCCTGGAAAATAACATGCACATATGGAGGGAATTGAAGTAAATTTTATTTAATATTCTTGCACTGTAGAAGAGGGTTAAAGATATTGACTAATTTTAGAATAGTTAAGTATGCTGGTATTATTTCAAAGATAAGTACTAAGAAATATAAATAAAAGTTTTTAACTTTGAAATGAGAAGGGAAAATGAAAAAAAGAAAAAACACAATTCTAGTTATATTAAAGACTTGTTAATTATTTTAATGTAGCATTTAGAAAAAATATAGGGAGAATATCTTTATGATATCATAAACGGGGTGAGGGGTAAAAAAATATTTCCTAAACAAGCTGCCAATAATTGAAACCATTTATAAAATTGATTAAATTCAATGTAAAACTTGAATTTTAAAATGCACACTAAAGAGCATGAAAATAAAAAGGCAGAAATGGTAAGGAGATGTTTGTAGCATATCTAGCTCAAAAAAAAGAGAAAGAAATAAAAAGGAGCTTCTATGAATCAGTAAAAAAAAGGGGAAACAACCCTGCTCAAACCTGAAAAGTGATTTTCCCTAAAAGTAAATATGAAATGACCAAGACGCAAAAGATGCTTAACCTCATCTTTACTCCAAGTCTTACTAATGAAAATCACAATGAGATGCCGTTTTACATCTATCAGGGTAGCTAGATTGACAGGTCAGTCAATAAGTTTGGATATCATACAAAGCAATGGAAACACTTGCCAGTAGATGTTGAAAGATATAATCCCCCTGGAAATTAGCATTGGCATAATAATCCCATTCCTGAGTATTTAACTTGGCAAACTCCTATACATTCACAACAAGATGAAGTACAAAAATACTCAGACATCTGCATATAGGTCTGAAGTAAAACAAAATCAGCAATGGTTATTTTGGCTGAAAAGGGATAAATCTCTTCAAGGATATTATGAAACAGTGAATTTATGAAAAACCCTCAGAAACAGACTAGAGTCAAACTTGCAGAAAAGTCTGAGAAACATATACTGAAGAACTCATGAGGAAGGCAGCAAACACTGCAGAAGCATACTGCAGAACTGGCCAGGAGGAGCTGAGTCACTCACTAGCCTCAGAAACCCATAGAAGATTGGTGGGGGAAGGGCTGCTGCCACCACTAAGACATCAGAGAGCAGAAATGGTTGCTGCCTGCCTGAGGCCTGACCAAGCTCATTTTGTAAGGGAATTCTGGCACTGCCCTGTACTTGCTGGAACTGGAGGTGTATTCCTGCACGTAGCTGCAAGAGAAACTTTTGGAATACAAAACGAGCACTGTGAAAAAATTCCAAAATATGAAATAAGAAGAATGTTATTAAAAATAATAACAGAATAAGAAAAAATCATGTGATCATCTTAATAGATGCAAATAAAACATTTAGCAAAATCTAATACCCATTCATGAAAAAATTCCCAGCAAAGTAGGGATAAAAGGAAACTTCTTCAACCTGATAAAAGGTATCTATCAAAAAAACCAAAGTTAAAAGCATACTTAATAGGAAGAGACTGAAATCCTTTCCCTAAGAGTGAGAATGCAGCAAAAATGCCAGTTATCATGCCTTTTATTCAACATTGTGCCAGGAGTTCTAGCCACTGCAATAAAGCAAGAAAAAAAGGCAAAAGATTGAAAAAGAAAAAAAAATATTTCTATTTGCACATGACAATCATTGAATATACAGAAAATTCTAAGGAACATTCAAAGCAGCTGCTAGAATTAGTAAACATATTTATCAAGGTTGCAGGATTCAAATTCTGTATACAAATAATAATTGTATTTCCAACTACTAGCAACAAATAACTGAAATTGAAATTTTTTAAAATTTCATTTACAATAATAAAATTATACCTAAGAACTCATTTTTAAAATATGTGCAAGACCAGTAAAATAAAAATTACACAGTACTTCTGAGAGAATTAAAGATTTAAATAAATGGAAAGATATATTATGTTTTTAATTTGGAAGAGACAACATAGTTAAGATTTCAGTTTCCCAAATTAATCTATATCTTTGTAGTAGCAGACTTTCTTTGGTAGAAATTGACATAGTGACTTAAGAATTTGTATTATAGGTGATGTAGAACAGCCAAGATAATCTCAAGAAATAAGAACAAAGTACTACCTGATTTCAGACTTACTGTAATGATATAGCAATCATGATAATGTGGCAGTAGCAAAAGGCTAGACAAGTAGGTCCATGGAACAGAACCAAAAATTGAGATACAGTGTGAACAGCAGATCTTAGAAACACAGGCAAACACATAATAAATGATTTATTAGTATTCGACAACTAAACATTTTAAATGATATTGTTTGTGTCCAGACTTTATAGACACCTTATAAATCTACACAAATGTAATTATTAGATTTTCAACAAATACACTAAGATACTTCAACAAGGAAGGGATTTTCGAAAACTTGTGCTGGAAAAACTGGATAGCCACAAGGAACAAGTGAACCATGAACTGAAGACAAAAATTAATTTCAGATCCATCATAGATCTAAATGTTAAATCACAAAGATAAAATTATTAAAAATAGAAAATATCTTTGCAACTTTGTAAAACAGAACACACCAACAAACTAACCGTAAAATTTAAATACAAAAAAAATAGATTTTAATAAAATTAAAAATCACTTCTCATCAAAAATCACCATCAAGAAAATAAAAATGCAAGCCAAAGACTTGGAGAAAATATTTGCTATGCATAAAGGCAACAGGAATGGTATCCAGAATATATATTTTTACAAAGCAATAATCAAAAGGAGAATAATCCAACACATAAAAAGAGGAGAGGTGAGCGAAGACTTGATCCGACATTTCATAGGATAAGCAACATCATTCGTCATCAGCAAGATGACTTACGCAGTGAGTTATCACTTCACTTACTTGAATGGCTAAAATTTGAAAGGCTGACAATTTCAAATGTTAACTTGGAAAATGGGACTTTGATGCATTCCATGCTGGTGCATGCTACAACCACTTTGGAAAACCACTTGGCTGTTTCATATTAAGTTAAACATCAACTAAAATTTGAGCCAGAAGTTCCCTTCAAGGTAATTATCCAAGAAAAACAAAAGCACTTGCCCATGAAATAATTTGCACAAGAATGTTTGTAGTATTTCCAGCCCACAACTGGAAACCACCAAAATGCCCATCTATATGTAAATACATAGAGGAAAATGCAGTGCATCTATTTAATGGAATACTGTTCAGCCATTAAAAAAAAAAAAAAAAGTTATCATGAGATGCAGCAATTCAGTCACATCTTTGGGCTCCTCTTCTAATTCTAGTTCTCTTGCTATTTCCACCACATCTCCAGTTACTTCCTCTACTGAAGTCTTGAATTCTTCAAAGTCATCCATGAGGTTTGGAATCAACTTCTTCGAAACTCCTGTTAATGTTGACATGTTTACCTCTTCCCATAAATCAAAAATATCCTTAATGGCCTCTAGGTAGTGACTCTTTCCAGAAAATTTTCAATTTCTGCTACCCAGATCCATCAGAGGAATCACTATCTATGGCAGTCATAGTCTTAACAAAAAATTTTTTTAAATAATAAAACTTGAAAGTTGAAATGACTCCTTGATCCATGGAATGCAGAATGGATGTTGTATTAGCAAGCATGAAAACAAAATTACTCTTGTACATCTCCATCAGAGTTCTTGAGTGACCAGGTGCATTGTCAATGAGCATATTTTGAAAAGAATCTTTTTTTTTCTGAGCAGTAGTTCTCAATAGTGGATTTAAAATATTCAGTAAGCCATGTTGTAAACAGATGTGCTATCATCTAGGCTTTGTTGTTCCATTTCTAGAGTGCAGATGGAGTAGATTGAGCATAATTCTGAACAGCCCTAGGATTTTCAGAATGGTGTCAGCATTGGCCTCAACTTAAAGTCACCAGCTGCATTAGTCCCCAACAAGAAATTCAGCCTGTCCTTTGAAGCTAAGCATCAACTTCTCTCTAGCTATGAAAGTCCTGGATGGCATCTTCTTCCAATATAAGGCTGTTTCATCTACATTGAAAAAACATTGTTTAATGCAGCCACTTTCATTACTTATCTCAGGTAGTACTTCTGGATAACTTGGTGCAGCTTCACTTTTATGTATAGAGATGGTTTATTTCCTTAAACCTCATGAATCAACCTCTGCTAGGTTCAAACCATTCTTCTTAAGCTTCCTCCCTTCTCTCAGCCTTCACAGAATTGGAGAGAGTTGGGGTCTTGCTCTGGATTAAGTTGTAGCTTAAGAGAATGTTAATGCTGGTTTAATCATCTATCTAGACTGCTAAAACATGTCAGCATCAAGATTGTTTCATTTTCTCGTCATTTGTGTGTTCACTGGAGTAGCACTTTTAATTTCCTTCAAGAACTTTTCCATTGCATTTATAACTTGGCAAGCTGGCACAAAATGCCTGGCTTTCAGCCTGTCTTGGCTTTTGACATGCCTTCCTCACAAAGCTTAAATCATTTCCAGCTTTTGATTTAAAGTGAAAGGTGTGTGACTTTTCTTTCACTTAAATACTTAAAGGCCATTGTAAGGTTATCAACTGGCCTAATTTCAATACTGTTGTGTTTCAGGAAATAGGGGCATCTGAGGAGAGGGAGACAGGTAGGGGAACAGCTGGTCAGTGCAGCAGTGAGAACACACACAACATTTATCAATTAAGTTTGCAGCCTGATAACAGGCACAGTTCATGGCACCATCCAAAAATTACAATAGTAACAGCAAAGACCGCTGATCACAGAACACGATAAGAAAGCATAACAATGATGAAAAAATTTGAAATATTTTGAGAATTACCAAAGTTTGACACAGAGACACAAAGTGAACAACTGCTCTTGGAAAAAAATGGCACCCATATACTTGTTCAATGCAGGGTTTCCACAAAACTTCAATTTATAAAAGTGCAATAGCCATAAAGCGCAATAAAATGAAATGAGGAAAGTCTGCTGTGTATCATAATTTCTACATTGCCAAAGTTCTATGAATGTCCTGTATCCTCATCTTACTCTACATCTCAGGAGACTATGAAACAGATTGCTAAATTACTCCACAAATTATTAAATATTTCCTTCTTGAAGCACTCTCCTGTGCTGGCTTCTGAACCAACACAGGCTCCTAATTTTCTTTCTACATCTACTTGGTCTTCTTTGCTGAATCATCTAATTTTTCATGTTCTCTAAATGATGGTGTGTCCTGGAGCCTAGTCTTTGGATCTCTTCTCTACCTACTCTTACTTTCTGTGTGATCCCATCAAGTCCTTTGGATCCAAGCACCAAAAGAATTGCATCACTCACAAATAAAGTCCCTCGCCCTGATTTCTCCCTCTGAAATACTTTCTGGGATGGCCCTATCTAAATCAACTCTTCGTCACTCTCTTTTTTTTCCTTTGTGTTTTATTTTTTTTTGTGATAGCCCTTATCACTGTCAGATATTTTATACTTTATATATATTGTGTGTATAAGGAAGGATTTAATGTATGCCCCTACTCTCTGAATGTATGATACTTGAAGGTAAGCCTTTATTCACCATTGTAATTTCAGTGCCTAAAATAACTGGTACATGCTAAACATGTATCAATATATACTGAGAGTGAATGGGATGACTAGATTTAAAAAACACTCAGAAAAATTATTTGGAAGGATAGCCAGGATAAGAGCAGTTATATTTGATGAGGGGAATTAAATTTATTAACACTAGCTAAGTTGGAATTGGAGAGTGATCCATAAGGACATAAGCTAGAAAGAGATGTACTATGACTTGAGACTAGGATTTGCATGCCCTCCAACAGCCCAAGACACCATGGTTATTACCTAGAATATGAAAGAATCAAACCAGGCAAGATAACTACTGTTCATAAATGTAGGCATGAGCCAATTAGAACATATCATATGTATCTTTTTTCATGAAGTTTTTAACAAAGTACAGAAAAAAGAGTTGAAAAGCTTAATGACCATAAAAGATACAGCTACCTAAAGAACCAGGTATTGAAATAAATAAAAAATGGGGCAGTGTCGGAGCACTTTTCAGGGATCACCTTGCAACAATCATAGAACTATTAACACAGCCAAAATATATTCCCACACCTGTGTTGGAAGATGTCAAAACTGAAGCTTTTGGAGGTAAGAGGGTATAGAATCCAGGTGAAGTCCCACAAAAGTGTTAAGTAATAACCTATTAACTATATATATATATATATATATATATATAAAACTGAGGGATAAAATTTTCTTGATACTTCACAAATATCTCAAACTAAATAGACTTAGAGGAGAATGAGAATGTAGAATGTATCCAATGAGAAATTATTGACAAGTATCTTGATTTAAAGTACCCATTTTTATTCCAAGTTGAATAAGAAAAAAGAAAACAAAATATAATATACACCAGATATTAGTGGTATAATCCACTATCTTGAAAATAGAGGACAAAATGTGGACTATTTGGAGACCAATCTATATTGATATAGTAGAGCACTATATTAACAATAGACCCAACAGGAATAATATAACTTTTAACTTCTCAAGGATATAAAAGTGTTGCTAAAGTAGCATCACTGAAAGATATCCTAGGCCATTGTAAAAGCAGAAGAAACAAAAAAGCAAACCTAAAGAATATCTAAATCTTCATAGACATTGAACATGGACTTATCAAACTGAAGAGACATTTGTAATAATTAAAACAAAGACACAATGTATACAGTTAATGTCTTTTTCAGAATTAGAGAGTGTGTTGAGCATGTATGAGACTCTTGCTAGGAACTAAGTCCTTGGACATGTTAAAACATTATATACTTTAAAAGTATATGATTGTGTTAATATGGATGTAAACCCAGGGTAAGAGATAACATATTGGAATGACTTTGAAATGGGGATGAATTTTAAAGTGTTTGAATGCTCTAATTGTGAGTCTATGTCTGAGCAATTTGGTAGTCACAATACTTTCTAAGCATCAACATATAAGAATTGAGTATTTTTTATCTCTATAAAGTCTACAGCTATTTGGGTGAGAGAGGCAGAGATCACATCTCTGTACTGATCATATTTACAATTGATATCATAGGCTAGATTGCACATTGCCGATCATGAGGGAGTGAAAAGCAACATGTATGGTGAAATCAATCCCAGTGAGAGTTCAGCACTCACATATACAGATCTAAGCTTTCATAACTCAGTATGACTTGTCCAGCTGCAAAAGTGAATACAGTGGTTCTGCTCTTCTAAGACCAAAGTTTGAATCTATGACCAAAAGTCATCTAGATGTTGCTCTGATGAGTGTCCTTGTATGAAATCAGATCCAGAATAAAGCCCTTGGCAAACTACCAGGAGAGAGAAAGCCAACTGACTATCATGGACAAGGTCTAGAAATTAGGGTACTATTGTAACTTAGTGGGACCCTATGAAGGCTTCCTGTAATAGACCCCCACACACACCTTCATGTCCTCCACCTGCCTCTTATTTGTAGAAAAACTTTATCCTCCTAGACCTTTCCCAAGTTCCAAAGAATAAATTTAATCACAGAAGTGAGAAAATGCAGAAACAAAGGAAAAGAGTCAAGCAAGACAAAAAAATAATAGCTTAACCATTAAACAAAGTCAAGGACCTTTAGGTCCTCCTCAAGGGCTATAGATAACAATATCATTGAGCTATTTTGCAGATACTGAAATCCCCACTAGGTGGAGAAAGTTAACTGCATGCTGACTACAAGCACTTAGATCCCAAGCCGATAGAAATCAGAAGGTTGATGATGTTGACTCTCAATTATCTCACCACCAAAAAATTAGAGTGTCTATAAGCTGATCATGTACCCTACAACCCTCTCCCTCACCCTCTCTTTAAAAATATTTCCCTGAAAGCCAGGGAAAGTTGGGACCTTTTGAACATTAGCCACCCATACCCCTTGCTTGATATCTTCAATAAAAGCTGTATTTTCCCTCATCACAACCCAATGTCAGTAGATTGGCTTTACTGTGTACAGGCAGGTAGACTCAAGTTTGGTTTGGTAAAACTGTGGTCCCAAGAGATATGTGTGTGTTGTGTGTATTTGGTCCCTAGTCAAACCATCGTTATTCCTTTTGACTCATTTTAGACTGAGATATATTTACTTTAGAGAGCAAAGGTACTGAAGAAGACATGATCTACTATTATTCACAGCCCTGCTTCAGAACACACAGCTTTGCATTGCACAACCTATACAATGGAAGGTGGTATAGACAACCTTTCTAAAATGCAGTAAAACTCACATAAAATTTCCTACAGAAACAGGGAGTTGATTAAAGCTTTGCAAAATTTGGAATTAAATATGAAGAGAAATTATTAAAAAGTAGAAAGTTAGTGAGACCAAAAAAGCTTCCCTAACTGAGCTCCTCTAACATATTTTTCAGAATGGGCTCTAACATCTCTGAAACATTTAATAAATATGGAAGTTGTCTGCCGAGTCACCTGATTGCTGCTGATTGCCTTATATTTACAGAAAAGCAAGATTTCTAAGTGGAGAAAGATGAACCTTTAATTATTATTCACACTTCATCAAACTCAACGGGGGATTCTAAAATTCTTTCAAGTCTGCTGCCAGTAGAAATTACTTTTTATGCTAGAAACATATTCTTATGGAAGTTACAGGCTACAGAGAAAAGGCATGAACATAGATCAAAGTAAGGCTGTTAGAAAAAAAATGTTTCATCAAAAGCCTGAACATCACTTTGAAAGATGAAAGAAATCGAGAATATATAGACCACAGTCAGAAAAGAAAGACAAATAAGAAAATCAAGAAAGAGGTGTAGGTTCTTCAGAAGTCCATTGAAAGAGAGTGTGTGGGTGTGAATGTATGTGGGCATTCACGCATATACAAAGTTACAGAGTTTGTCATGTTTCAGCAGCCAGATATGAGAGACTATGCTGAAAATTCCTTGCTTTTAATGTTGGGTGTATCCATCTTGGATTCACTTGTATAATTTACTCTGATTGTTCCAAAGGTAAAATTGTCCTTTAATGACCAGTATGTCCAAATCAAAATAGTGAGAAATAACAGGCAGTCACAATAAGCAAACACATGGAAGCTATGAAGGCAAAGGCAACATGTGCAGTTATCTGAGAATGTCAGCAGCACAGTGAGGTGGGGCAGTCTCCAACAGAGTTGAGACTGAAGAGAGACCCATGACCTCAGAGGACCCTCTTTTTGAAGGAGGATATACTAGGTACAATGGATGTTGCATTATACTTGAAATAAGGACAGAAACAACTTACACAGGATCTCCTGGTCATGGCTTTCTTCACATCTTCTGACCAGTTGCTTGACTTTATCCACTAAGAGATGTCATTCTTATTGCTTGAGGTCCATTCTCATAACTGTCAACAGCTATCACTAAATGCATTTGCACTTGATACCTACAGTGGGAACAAACACTGTAGGTACAAATTCTAGACTGACTCTGCAAGTAACTAAAATTCTCATGCTGGAAGAAGAAAGGAGAAACACACAAAGTCTTGGGGCAAATGACTGAACTCCCAGTATTTTTTAATACTTTGCTGCTATAGTTTTTTTCTATACTGGACACGTACTATACTGGACAATTTACTCCAGAGGTATGATAATGGATGTACTCCAATAGCTGTCTTTACATTCGTGTGGCATGAGCATCAGTCCTGTTTACTACATTGTCTCATAAGAATAGCAGTGATGGCAAGGGCTTATGTGTAGTTCCAGTCAGACTCAGAGACTCCTCAAATCCCAAGTGTCATTGATTTACCATGGGCAGTACTACTTAGACTCCACTCATGGGATCAGGCCAATCTTTTCTGTGAAATACCTAAAATCTGCTTTCTTAAAATTTACAGTATGAGAAGAATGAAAAGAATGTCTAAAATGTCCCTATTTTTATGATGTATCAATATCATAAGATCCAAAGTGCAAAATCATTTTGACATAAAGATATTCCTCAGTATGACATAACTCTTCTTAAACATGATAAAATTTTTTTCTCATTTTTCAACTACTGCATGCAAAAAATTAGTCACCACAGAAAGTAAACAGTGTAACAGACTTTTATGCCAAATAAATATCCACCGTTATTCCTCTTTGAAAATTCATTAACCCTGTTTCTGAGCAAGATTTATAATCTGTAAAGAAAGCATTTTTCATAGCCCCTCTTGCCAAGAAACCAGTTTCTTGCTCCTTGCTCTAATAACTCCTCTTTTGTCTACCCTCAAAAGTGTGTTTAAGTAGAAGGGACTATACTGAAATATACAGTATTATTTCCATCCCCCTTCCATTAGAAATGCATTTTTCTATTGTGTAAACTTCCATTGTAATATTCAGCCTGAGTTCAATTTTATCGGATATCAGAGATCCTTAGATTGTATTTAATTCTTTGAGTTACCATGTTGATTTCATTTTATCACTCTACACTCTGCACTGGAACATAGAGACCTAATGCCAAAGTTAATGTTTGTGGTCCACATTCCTATAGTTTTCTATTGATGGCTACTGGCAATCTAAATGAGGAAATCAAAAAAGAGTTGATGGCTTTAAGCAACAGAGTTTCTTTTTATTAACTTTTCCCAAATGTCCCTATTAAGCCCCTCAAATGAGAGCATCAGTCTCATGGCAACATATTCTTCCTGATTTTTGTAACGCACTGTACTATCTCCAAGAACCCATCATTCCAGTATGGTAAAGTGTAAATCTGAAAGCAAAATTCTATTTTATAAAGTCTTGGGGGGTGGGGGAATCATTTTCTTCATCCTCTTTCCAATAATCCAGTAAAACAAGACTTCTAATTTTAAAAGAAATAAAAATGGCAACTCTTCAATGTATGATGAGATTTTTAAATCTCTAGAAATACACTTCATATTTTTATTATTGTTTATTCTCATAGATCCCCATAAATGTGTAGTGATGATTCTGTTACTGTTTATGTGAGAATCTGGAGTCCCTTAGTGATCATTTTTAGGGGAACAGTAAAGCTTCTAGCTGTAGTTGTCAAGAAATGATTGTAGAATGAGAGATGGAGAAATAGATCAAGGCTGTGAAAGAAAACTTACAATCTTACCCTTGATGAGGCATTACATAACCAAGGTGGTGGGCCTCCAATTATGTGACAGATGCTTTAGACACTATTATAATCTAAATGCATGTGTTTTTCAGCAATACATTGTATATTATGATAAATTTACTAAGAGAATATCATCTGAACAGAGGCTCAGGAAATGAAATTAATGCATTTGAAATATTTTAAATGAATATAAGACAAGTAAAACTTAGCAAATGTGGTGTTCAAATGGAAAGATAAATGTGAGCCAAGTTCTTTTCAAAATATGTCATTTCTAGCTTTTCATGTAAAATGACAGAGAAAAGATATCAGCCACTATCTGTGCTCAAGTAGTTTATTTCCACTGAAAGAAAACTATAACTCTTTGAAAGGGCTCTAGGCATTTTAATAGGTGGAAAAACTCAAGTCAAGACTAGACATCTTTTCACTGCCAGAATTAAGACTGATTTGAAAGATATCCAACATAATGTTAGAATTGATAAAGGAGCTACTTAAACAGACTTGTCTAACCAAGTTCAAACCATTTAAACAATACAAAGAAAATAATGCCATGAAAATCCATGTGCTCCTAATGAGGTCAGATATGGTAAAAACAACTTTACAAGGATTTCTAATTTACAGAAATACTGCATATTAATCAACTACGGTCACAAAATGTCTTCAACACCACCAGGCTTTGATTCCAGAATCCAGGCAGGAAGAAGGAGGATGGGTAATGTCAAAGGGCAAAATCTCTCCCTTGAAGTAGTTTTATGTTGTGTGACTACATTAAGAAGAAAGACTCTTTCCACCTTTGAGCTACCCTTTGTGAGAGGATAGACAAAGCATGGAGGCTTCTGCCCCATTCTTTATGCAGTTGTAACCACACAGTTTGTTCCAGCTTTCCCTGCAGCCTCTATAAAATTCTCAGGCAGGGTCTCTGGGAGCTTGATCGGAAGATGAATCTTCCTAGAAATAAACTCCATGTTGTAAACACTGTCTCATCTCCTTTAGCCACCTAAGGTCTGTCATAGAGCTGAGATTGCAGCTTTTCTGGCATGATGGTTTTCTTTTGCAAGAAAGCCTCTGTTTTCAAGTATATGGTTTGGTGCAAGCCAATCTCACCATTTTGCTCATTGAATAATACTCTATAGTAGACAATACTTAAGATGTCATTTCCTAAGCAATGGCAATTTGTTTCAGCTTTTTTATTCTACTTTAATGGGATACACACACACACACACACACACATATATATACACACTAATGGTGCTGCTGGAAATATGGAATAGATGTATCTCCCCTATTCCTCCCATTAAATAGACATTTTTAAATCCTGAGATTGTATACAAAATAAACTTAAGGAGACTCTGAAAGTGGGCCAGTATAAGGCAGGCCAACTGAGGACATAGGGCTCTAAGAAACACAGTGGTGAATTCCCTAGGTTTTATTTTTGCCTCATACATCTTACACTAAGTAATATAAACCCAGCAACCTGGAAACCTGAACAAGTGCAGACAAGAAAAACCCCAACAAAAGCCTTCTCTCCCTAGCTAAAGATACAATAAAAAGTCATGCTCACAAGAAAGAGAACTTTCAGATAATAATCACTTTACTCCCTTCAAAAACATCAGAAAACCAAAAAAAGACACACATCTAGAAGGAAAGAATGAACTATCCCTATTTGCAATGACAGATAGTCTACAAGACAATAAATCCTCTGAACTAATAAGGGTGTTCATCAAGCTCTCAGGATACAAAATAAACACAAAAATCAACATATTTCTATATACTAGCTATGAATACAGAGGCACTAAAATTAAAACTACAATGCTATTTATCATCATTTAAAAAAAGAAAAATACTTAGGTATAAATCCAAGAAAACATGTGTAGGATGTATGCACTGAAAACAATACACTGCTGATTTTTAAAATCAAGAAGACCTAAGTACATGGAGATACATAACATGTTTGTATTTTGAAAGACTCAAAACAGCAAACATGCCAGTTCTCCCCCAAATTGATATGCAGGTTTTATGCAATTTCTATTAATACTTCAGCAAGATTGTTTGCAGATAAGGACATTATTCTAAAAATTATATGCAAAGCAAAAGAATTAGAATCTCTAAAAGACTTTTGGAATAGAAGAATAAATTTGGATGACTTAGTCTCCACAGTTTCGAGATTTATTATACAGCTACAGTAATCAAGGAATGGTATTGAACACTAGACAATAATAGGCAGCTTGCTGAAAAGGAATAGAAAATGGACTCACACAAATATGTCCAACTTATTTTTTTTAATCAAAGGAGGAAAGATAACTTTTCAACAAATTATTAGACATTTGCAGCAGCAGCAGCAATTAGACAACTATGGGGGGGGGGGAAGGAAACACAACCTGTTTCTCACATTTTATAAAAAAAAAAAAACAACAAATCCTGAAAATGGATCATGAACAGAAATGTAAAACATAAAGCTATAAAACTTTTAGAAAAACATAGGAGCAAAACTTCAGCATCTAGAGCTAGTCAAGGAGGTCCTTAACTTTGACACCAAAAGCACAAACCAAGAAAGGAAAAGTTGATGATTCAGACTTCACCAAAATTTATAACATTTTTCTCTGTGAAAGACCCTGTTAAAAAGATGAAAAAACATTCTACTGATTGGGAGAAACTATTTGTAAGTACATATTTGACAAAGTAGTAGTATTTAGAACATACAAAGAACTCTCAAAATGTAATATGAAAGAAGTATATCATCAGGATGGTAGAGTAAGACACCCCATAGCCATGTTCCCTATAGAGCCACAGACTCAACAGTGATATGTGGAACAAACTGAGACCTCCAGAATCCACATAAGAGATTGCAGAACTTTGGGTGAGTGCAAAGCCAAGAAAAGCCTCATCAAAGCAGGTAGGAAAAGTTACTGCATTTCGCCCACTCTAGCCTTGCCTACTCCCAGCACAATGTGGTAACATCAGGGGGAAATGTCCAGCTCCCAGATTTTCCCTTAGGAGAGACACAGAAGAGTGGAATGCGCATTCAACATTCTGGATTTTAGGGGGCTGCTCAAGGAATTGGTTTCTGTTTCACCTAACTTGGATGCTGTTGGAAACTGGTATGGTTTGGCTGGCAGATTGGGGGCCAATGAGAACAAAGTCAAGTTGTACAGCTAGTTTTAGGACCAGAGTGACTACAATATTGCAGACAGGTACAAAAGGGCAAGAGATTACAAGATCCTGAAAAGCAGCCGAAGCAAACCTCTTTAACTTGGAAATTACACACACAAGCTCAGAGAAAACACATTCCCAAAAAAGGTTTGGGAATTTCTCAGAATCTCTACCAGGCTGATTGGTGAGGGTTTTCCCATGTATGAAGTCAGACTATAAAGACTGGGAGAGGCAGCTGTTTTATCAAATGCCCAAATCTCAACAGAGATCACAAGACATATAAAGAAACAAAGGAACATGACCCAATCAATGGAACAAAATACATTTCTAGAAACTGACTCTAAAAAACAAAGATTTTTGAATTACCTGACAAAAAAATTTCAGATAACGATTTTAAATATGCTCAATGAACTGAACGAGAACAAAGACAGGCAACTAAAGGAAATCAGAAAAATGATGAAATAACAAAAGGAGATTATCAACAAAGAGATAAAAAACTATAAAAAAGAACCAAGCAGATTAATCTGGGACTGAAGATATAGTAACTAAATTGAAAAAAGCATTAGAGAGATTCAACAGCAAACTTGATCAAGCAAAAGGGTAGGAAAGAATCTTAGCTGTCTTGAAGATAGGTCAATTAAAATTATTGAGTCAGAGGAGCAAAAACAAAAAAGAACAAAGCAAAGGAGAGCCTAGTGAACTTATGTGACACCATTAACCAGAAAGTTTATTGCATCTGCCCACCTTTCTCTCCTCCTTCCCAGAACAATAATTGGGAGAAAACTCCCAACTTCTGGCTTTATTCTCAAAAGGGAAATAAAAAAGTAGAATGTGCATCAATGTGCGAATGTGTGGGCTTTATGGGATCTGTTTTCTGTCTCACCTGATTCAGAGTGCTGAAAGGAAAAAAGTATAATTTGGATGCCAGCTTGGGGCCCTCCTCCAAGGCTAACCCCTTAGCTTGTTACAGTAACAGGGAAACTGCAGTACCACAGACAGACACAGGTGGAGCAAGAGATTATGGGCTCTTGAAAACAGGGTAAAGGTCTTCAACAGGAAATTTACTTACAAGTAAACACACATTCCAGAAAATGTTAAGGAGGCCTTCAAAATATCTAGCTATGCTGATTTGTGAAGGTTTTCCCCTGTATGAAACCAGGACAGGGAAAGGTGGCTGTTTTTTCAAATTCCCAAATCTCAACAAAAGATCATAAGGTGTAAAGAAACAAGAAAACATTGCCCAAACAAATGAATAAAATAGATCTATCAATTATCTAAGAATTCAAAATAACTGCCTTAAAGATGATCAGTGAGCTTAAAGAGAGCACAGATAGACAAATAAATGAAATCAAAGAAATGACAGATGAACAAAATGAGAATATGAACAAAGAGAAAATATGAAATATAACTAAATAAAAATTTGAGGAAAAATACAAAAAAATAAAAGTTGATAGAGTCCACTAGACTTGCCTTATAAGCAATGCTAAAAGATCAACAAAATTGACAAACCCTTAGGTAGTTTAAGAAAAAAAGGAGAGGGAGTTGTGGTGGGATGAACTGGGAGACTGGGATTACCATATATACATTACTAATAAGAAAAAAATATCAAGTTGTAAAAAAAAAAAAAGAAAAGAAAAAAGGAGAGAAGACTCATAATTAATATAGAAATGAGAGAAGGGACATTATAACAGATGCCACAAAAATAAGAAAGATTATAAGAGACTACAATGAAAAATTACATGCCAATTAATTGGATAACCTAGAAAAAATGAATATATGTCTAAAAACATACAAACTACCAATACTGAATCATAAAGAAATAGAAATATAAACAGACAAATATATTAAGGAGATTGAATCAGAAATCTAAAACTTACTCCACACAACAAAAAATTCTGGACAAGATGGCCTTACTGAAGAATTCTACCAAATATTTAATGAAGAATTAACACCAGTCCTTTTTATATCCTTTCAAAAAATTGGTGAGAACATTTCCAAACTTATTTTATGAGGCCAGCATTACTGTGACACAAAATCCAGACAAAGATACTAAAAGAAAGAAAAAGAAAAGTAAAGGAAAAAAAGAAAAACTACAGACCAATTTCCCTGATATATATTGATGCAAAAATCCTCAACAAAATATCAGCAAAGGAACTTGACAACTTATTAAAGAGATGATAGACCATAACCAATAGGATTAGTACCTGTAATGCAAAGTCAATTCAACGTATGAAAATCAATGTAATGTGTTACATTGTTAATGTGGTGTACCACATTAGCAGAATAATGGATGAAAATTACAAGAGCACCTCAACTAATGCAGAAAAATCATTTGACAAATTTCATTATTTTTGTATTGTGAAAACACTAAAAAAAATAAAAATAAAAAAACCAAAAAACAAAACAAACAAAAAAACCTGGAAATAGAACTACCATAATATTAAGAAGGCCATATCTGAAAAGCCCACAGCTGGTATCATTCTCAATGTTGAAAGCCTGAAAGCTTTTCCTCTAAGATCAGAAATACCAAATATGCCCACTCTCACCACTTCTATGCAATATAGTATTGGAAGTCCTAGCCAAAGCAATTAGTCAAGAAAAAGAAATGAAAGACATCCAAATTGGAAATTAAGATGAAAAATTATCTCAGTTTGCAGATAACATGATCTTACATATGGAAAATTCTAATGCTTTCATATGCACACACACAAAACCTGTTAGAACTAATAGACTTAGCAAAGTTACAGGTACAAAATCAACATGCAAAAGTCAGTTGTGTTTCTATACACTAGCAATAAACCATCCATAAAATAATTAAGGAAACATTTCCATTTACAATATCATCAAAATAATACAATACTTAGGATAAACTTAACCAAAGAGATGAAAGACTTGTACACTGAAAATAACAAACCATCACTGAAATGAATTAAAGAAGACACAAATAAATGGAAAGGTATTCCATGTTCATAAATTGGAATAGTTACTATTGTTACAATGTCCATACTTCCAATTCATTACAATATCTATCAAAAAACTATTTACTGATTCAATGCAATCTCCATCAAATTTCAATAGAAATTTTTATAGACATAGAAAAACATCCTAAAATTCCTAAGGAATCTCAAAGGATCGCAGTTAGCCAAACAATCTTTAAAAAGAGGAACCAAGTTGGAAGGCTGAAACTTCTTGATTTCAAAACATATTACTAAGCTACAATCATCAAAATAGTGTGATTCTGGCATAAAGATGTGCATGTTTACCAATAAAACAGAATAGAGAGTCCAGAAATAAATTTTTGTTTATATGATAAGTGGTCTTCAATAAGGGTGCCTAGACCATACAATGGGAAAGAAAATTTTCTTAAGCAAATAGTTTTGGGAAAATCAGGTATCTGCATATGAAAGAATGAAGCTGGATTCTTACTCTGCACTATGTATAAAAAATTAACTCAAATTGTGTTAAAAACTTAGATGTAAAACCTAAAATTCTAAAACTCCTATAATAAAATAGGGGGAAAGCTTTATGACATTGGATTTAGCAGTGATTGCTAAATGATTAGCTAGTAAAGCACAGGAAACAAAAGCAAAAATAGGCAAGTGAGACTGCATCAAACCTTCTGTGCATCAAAGAAACAGTTAACATAATGAAAAGGCAACTTATGGAATGGAAAAAAAAGGTTTGCAAATCACATAGTAAAGAGGTGGAAGCAACCTAAATGTCCATTGATGGATGAACGGGTAAAGAAAATGTGGTATATGCATACGAAAGAATATTATTCAGCCCTGAAAATAAAGGAAATTTTTACATGTTATAACATGGATGAACCTTGTGGACATTATGTTAACTAAAATAAACCAGTTGCAAAAGGACAAATACTGTCTGATTCCAGTTATATAATGCATTGAAAGTAATCAAATTCATTATGGTATATGAATTAGACTTCAATAAATATGTTAAAATAAACAGGAAAAAAAATGTATAGAACCACAAAGCAGAACGATGCTTGCCAGGAGCTGACAGAGAGGTAAATGGAAATATTTTTCAAAGCATATAGAATTTCATTTTTGCAAAATGAAAAATTTACAGAGATATGTTGCACTACAATGCAAATATACTTGATCCTAATAAATTGTACACTTGAAATGGTTAAGATGGTAAATTTTATGGTATGTCTTTTGCCAAAATTTAAAATAAAAGTAAATTAAATAAATAAAAAAGTATATATACGTTTTATATGTATGAAAAAAGTTAACATTAAAAAACAAAAAATCCAATTAGAACGTGGTCTATAGACATAAAGAGATTTTACTGAAGAACAAAAGACATAAATAAGCACATAAAAAGATGCATAACATTATAAGCCATTAGGGAAATGTAAATTAAAACCATGATAGGGGCTTCCCTAATGGTGCAGTAGTTAAGAATCCATGTGCCACTGCAGGGAACACAGGTTTGATCCCTGGTCCTGAAAGATCCCACATGCTACAGAGCAACTAAACCTGTGCCCCATAACTGCTGAAGCCTGTGTGCTCTAGGGCCCTCATTCCACAACTACAGAGCCCGTGTGCTGCAACTACCAAAGCCCGCATGTGTAGAGCCTGTGCTCTGCAACAAGAGAAGCCACCTCAATGAGAAACTTGCACACCCCAGCAAAGAGTAGCCCCCACTCACTGCAACTAGAGAAAGCCTGCATGCGGCAATGAAGATCCAATGCAGCCAAAACAACAAACAAAAAGCAAACAAAACAAAGCAAAACAAAACAAAAACAACTCTATAATATATTACCATGCACCATTCAGAATGGCTAAAATAAAAAATTTGTAACAATACCAAATGCTAGCAAGAGTGCATAGTAAGTGGATTACTAATACATTGCTGGTAGAAATGTAAATAGTATAGCTATTCTAGAAAACAGTTTGGTTAAAAGCTAAAGTTGTTACTCTTTAAAAAGCAAATATGATCCAGCAATTGCAATCTCCAGCATTTATTTATCTTAGAGAAATAGACTTTTATACACATAAATACCTGTAAGTATATGTGTATAGTGCTCTTATTTGTAGTAACTAAAAACTGGAAATAACCCAGATGTTCTTTAGTGGCTGAATGGTACTTGCTCCTGCAGTCCATGCCTGTCATGGGTTACTACTCAGATATCAAAAGGAATGAACTACTGATATATGCAACAACTTGGATGAATCATCAGTGAATTACACCGGGTGGAAAAAGCCATTCCCAAATGGTTGCATGCTGTGTGATTCTATATACATAACATTCTGAAATGGGAAAAATATAGAAATGGAAAACATATTAGTCATTGCCAAGGGTTAAGGAGATGATGGTGAAGGACAGAAGGGAAGTGGTTGTGGATATAAAAGGCAACATGAGGGATCCTTGAGGAGGCAGAAATATTCTGTATCTTGAATGTCAGTGTCAATATTCTGGTTCAATATTGTACTTTACTTTTACAAAGAGACAAAATAATTCTAAACATGTATGCACCTAGTAACAGAGCTTCAAAATACCTGTGGGAAAAACTGATAGAACTGCAAAGAGAAATGGAAAAACTCACAATTGTCAGATATTTTCAATACCCCTCCCTTAATAATTTATAACATAAAGGAACTAGAGTGTAAACAAACAGCTTGTATGAAACAAGTAGGCAGAAAGTCAGTAAGGATCTAGAAAATTTCAACAACATGATTAACCAAATTGACCTAATTGATGTTCACTTAACACTATCCTACAACAGAAGAATACACATTCTTTTCAATTGCACATAGAAAATTGACCAGTTCATCTGTTAATGGACATTTAGGTTGTTTCCATGTCTTGGCAATTGTGAATAATGCTGCTATGAAAATAGAGGTACATGTATCTTTTTGAGTTACAATTTTGTCAAGATATGTATGAAATAGCAACAGACTCACAGACATAGAGAACAGACTTGTGGTTGCCAAGTGGGAGGGGAAATGGAGGAAGGATGGACTGGCAATTTGGGGTTAGTAGATGCAAGTTATTACATACAGAATGGATAAACAACAAGGTCTTACTGTAGAGCACAGGGAACTATAATCAATAACCTGGGATAAACCATAACGGAAAAGAATATAAAAAAGAATGTATATATGTATGTATAACTCAGTCTCTTTGCCGTACAGCAGAAATGAACACAAGATTTTAAATCAATTATATTTCAATAAAAAATAAAAATAAAAAAAGAAAATTGCCCAAGATAGACTGTTTTCAACCATAAAATGAATCTTAATAGGTTTAAAAAGATTTAAGTCATATTTTGTTCTAACCACAGGTTCTAGGCCTCAAGGCAACTAAATTTGAAATAAGTAACAAAAAGATTCCTGGAAAACCTACAAGTATTTGGAAAAGAAATACTTTTAAATAAGACTCTTGATTCAAAAAAGAAATCAAAAGGGAGATCTTAGCCAGTATAATAGGTCAAGGAAAAGAAAAAAAGCCATTTAGATTGTAAAGAAAGAATAAAGCTGTTTTGTGAATGGCATTATCATCAACAACCAGGTAGGAAATCTTTTTTTTTTTTAAAGAACTTTTATTGAGATATAATTGACATAAAATAAACTGCATATATTTAAAGTCTACAATTTGATATATATTTTTTTATTAGTAATGTATATATGGCAATCCCAATCTCCCAATTCATCCCACCCCAACCTCCCCCCACTTTCCCCTCTTGATGTCCATGTGTTTGTTCTCTACATCTGTGTCTCTATTTCTGCCTTGCAAACCAGTTGATCTGTACCATTTTTCTATATTCCACATATATGCATTAATATACGATACTTGGTTTTCTCTTTTTGACATACTTTACTCTGTATGACAGCCTCTAGTTCCATCCATGTCTCTACAAATGTTCCAATTTCGTTCCTTTATACTGCTGAGTAATATCACACACATATATATATACCACATCTTCTTTATCCATTCATCTGTTGATGGATGCAGGTAGTAAATTATAGAATTAACAACATCAGTCTTATAGAACTAATTCACGATTTTGATAAGGTTGTAGGATACCAGATCAACATACCAAAACAAAAAAAAAATTTCTATGAAACTGGCAACTAACACCGGAAATCTGAAGAAAAGAGATAATGACTTTTAAACAGCATAAAAACATGAAAGACCTAGGGATACATTTGACAGAAGTAAAAGCTGTAACACTAAAAATGACAAATCTTTGATTAAAGACATTAAAATGCCATGAATAAATGAAGAGATTGTTTTGGGTCACCTCAGCCTATCCTATGGGCTAGAAACACCCGAGCACTAACCTGAGACTTTATTATTGTGGCAGCCCGCACAGACATTTCCCTGACCAGAGTCAGTGCTATGGCTGGACTGGCTGATGTGGTGCTTATTATAACCGCAGGATGTGCCTCAGCAAAAGCCATCAGGGAACTTGGAAAAATACAAGGTGGTCCTGGAAGGTACATGACACACCCAGGTTCACAAAGCGAGGTCATGGGTAGAGAAAGACAGAGAAACAGAGAGAGAACCCATGAGCCCAGGGTTCTTACTTTATTGGGGTCATGGGTGGGGTTCCCAGGGTTCGCAGTTTTACTCTTTATTGGTGAGTTTTAAAATAAGAGCAAGAACTAAAGTGTGGGAAGGGAAAAGCAGGGTCACCCATGGTCAGTTATCTAGATCACCCAGGGCTGCAAGGGGAATTTCAGGGGTGGAGTGGCACAGCTTGGCTCTTTATCTAGTTGTGTAGTTGGCAATGTACTTATTCCAGATGAATGTCTTTGAAATGGATGCCTCAGTAATCAACATCTTAATGTCAAGCACTTACATTACAGTTAGAAAGGTTAATTTCCAGTCCCTTACCCTACAGAGATATACATGTTTACAGGTCAGAAGTTTCAGTATTGTTAACATGTGGATTCCCTCCAGTTGTAACTATATATACAACACAACCCCTATCAAAATCCCAGTGATATTTCTATAGATATAGACCACCTGATTCTAAAATTCATGTGAAATAGAAAAGAGATAAAATAACCAAAACAATTTTGAAAAAGAACAAAGAGCGATAATATTACCTAATTCGACTTATTATTATAAAACAACAATAATCAAGACAATGTAGTTTTGTTGTGAAAATGGGAAAATAGATCAATTAAATGAAATAGAGTCCAGAAACAGACTAACACATATATAGACAACTGTTTATTAGGGGTTTTAATTTGTGTATTTTTTACTATGGTGCAAATGTTCTTCAATGGAGAAAGGGTAGTCTTTTCCACAAATGGTGCTGGAAAAATTGATATCTATATGCAAAAAAATCCAACCAGACTAAACCAAACCAAATAAACAAAAAAGCTCATTGATCCATACTTTGCACCCTATACCAAAAACAGCACAAAATGGATCACATACCTAAATATAAACCCCAAATTAAAAGACTTCTAGAAGGATACACAGGATAAATTTTTTAACACTCGCTTAGGCAAATTTCTTAGATCTCACACCATAAGTATGGCATACAAAAGAACAAACTGACAAATTAGACTTCATCAGAAATAAAAGCTACTGCTCTTTAAAAGACTCTTTTAAGGGAATAAAAAGATAAGTCACAGACAAGTAGAAAATATTTGCAGAGCATATATGTGTTAAAGGGCTGGTATCCAGAATACATGAAGAACTCTCAAAGCACAGTAAATAAATAAATAAATAAATAAATAAAATTTTAAAATGAGCAAACTATTTGAACGGACACTTCATCAAAGAACATACATGGACAGGCGTTCAACATCATTAGCCATTAGAAAAATGCAGATGGAAACCTCAGTGAGAAACTACTCCACATCTATCAGGATGGCTAAAATTTCAAAGATGGACCATACCATGTATGGGTGAAAGTACAGAGGAACTGAACCTCTCATATACTGCTGATGGGAATGTAAAATGGTAGAGTCATTTGGAAAACAATCTGGCAGTTTCTTAAAAAAGTAAATGTGTACTCCTAAGTGTTTACCCACGATGAAAGAAAACATATCTCCATACAAATACTTACACATGAATTTTCATAGCAGCTGAATTTGTGATAGTCAAATGGTGAATGGGTAAACAAACAATGGAATAATACCCTGAAATAAAAAGGAATGGGCTAATGATATTTCTACAACATGAATAAATCTCAAAATAATTACACACAGAGAAGGCAAAAAAAAAAAAAAAGAATATGTATTATATGGTTCCATTTATGTAAAGTTCTAATAAATGCAAAATAAGATATAGTGACAAAAGCAGATGGGTAGTTGCCTAGGGTTGGATGGGAGTCATAGCATGAAGAGATTATAAAAGGGCAGCAGGAAACCACTGAGAATGGTGGATGCCTTCATTATCTTGATGGTGCTAATGCTTTCACAGGTGTATACATATGTCAAAGCTCATCAAATTATTCTCTTTAAATATGCATACTTTATTATTTTTCAATTATACTCCAATGTAGCTTTTTTTTTTAAGTGTTAGAAAGTACAATTCGTGTTATCCTCATAGTGAAAAATCCCCTTACCCAGCCACAATCCCCATGGGTAAGTTAGAATTATGAAATGAAACTTCCTGTTTAATGAACATAGGGTGCAATGAACCAATCTGATTTGTACTGCTTCTGAAACAAGATAATAAATATACTGAAAGTGGCAAAATATGTATTCTAAATTGACTGGGATTTTACACAAGGGTTTTTTGCAGAAGTACTTTGTAAAGTGGACTTTTCTTAATTTTAATGATGCCTTTAACTTCCTCAAGAGAAATCAATGACTTTTGAGTGTGGAAAGCTAATAAAAACATTGATTACAACAAATATCTGAACTTAATATAATTAGACAATACTTTCTTTTCTGTACATTTAAAATAGCACCAAGTCACTCTTGTTAAATATGTGTGTATTTAAGTTTGTTTTTGCTAAAGAAGTGGTTGATAATCAGTACTAGTTGTTTAATTCTGGACTACTGATGGAAAGGAAAGCTCTCTAAAAAAAAGAGAGAGATCTTTTCATCAGACCTCCATTATCTGATTACTCCATCCTCACAGCAAACTCTTAAAATCATCAGGCGGGGCATAATGGGTCAATAGGAATCTTTATGGTTTATTCCTTCCATAAGTAGAGAACATTCCTCTATGCAATACATACATACATACATACATACATACATACAGGCAAAGAGCTGGCAATATTGCAATCAATTTGATGTGTTGCCCATCTTTGAACTACTCCTCTTAGGTAAGGTTGGTTGATATGTAGGAAACTATAAGAGGTAGGAGATAAATCCAGGAGACAGGAGCATGGCAAAGAACCAGATACAAGGAAGTAAATCAATGCTGCCAATAGAAAAACATGGCTATGAATATAGGGGAAGGGTAAGAGCACTCTAGCCTGGTTAAAAAGTGCATGGGAGAAATGTCTACTTGGATTTTCTGCCCATTTTTTTTTTATTACTTTATTCGTTTTTTTGATATTGAGTTGCATGGACTGTTTGTATAGTGTCGATCGATTCATTTGCAAATATTTTCTCCCATTTTGTGGGTTGTCTTTTCATTTTGTTTATGGTTTCCTTTGCTGTGCAAAAACTTTTAAGTTTAATTAGGTTCCATTTGTTTATTTTTGTTTTTATTTCCATTGTTCTAGGAGACAGATCCAAAAAGATCTTGCTGTGATTTATGTCAGAGAGTGTTCTGCCTATGTTTTCCTCTAAGAGTTTTATAGTTTCTGGCCTTACATATAGATCTTTAATCCATTTTGAGTTTATTTTTGTGTATGGAGTTAAGGTGTGTTCTAATTTCATTCTTTCACATGGACGTGCCCAGTTTTCCCAGCATTACTTATTTAAGAGACTGTATTTTCTCCATTGTATAGTCCTGCCTTCTTTGTCATAGGTAAGTTGACCATAGGTACATGGATTTATCTCTGGACTTTTTACCCTGTTCCATTGATTTATATTTCTGTTTTTGTACCAGTACCATATTGTTTTGATGACTATAGTATAGTCTGAAGTCAGGAAGCCTGATTCCTCCAGCTCCAAAGAAAACATACAGATGGCCAAGAGGTACATGAAAAGATGTTCAGCGTCACTAATTATTAGAGAAATGCAAATCAAAACTACAATGAGGTACCACCTCACATCAGTCAGAACGGCCATTATCAAAAAAATGTGCAAACAATAAATCCTAGAGAGGGTATGGAGAAAAAGGAACCCACCTACACTGTTGGTGGGAATGTAAATTGGTACAACCATTATGGAGAACAGTATGGGGGTTCCTTAAAAAACTAAAAATAGAGCTACCATATGATTCACTCCTGGGCATATATTTGGAGAAAGCCAAATTTGAAAAGATACATGCACTGCAATGTTCACTGCAGCACTATTTACAATAGCCAGGACATGGAAGCAACCTAAATGCCCATCAACAGAGGAATAGATAAAGAAGATGTAGTACATACATACAACAGAATATTACTCGATCATAAAAAAGAACGAAATAATGCCATTTATAGCAACATGGATGGACCTAGAGATTGTCACCCTAAGTGAAGTAAGTCATAGAAAGACAAATATCATGTGATGTTGCTATATGTGGAATCTAAAAAATGGTACAAATGAACTTATTTATGGAACAGAAATACAGTCACGGATGTAAGTAACAAACTTATGGTTCCAGGGGGGAAAGGATGGAAGGGTTAAATCAAGAGACTGGGATTAACATATACACACTACTATATATAAAATAGGTAACTAATAAGGACCTGCCTTATAGCATCAGGGAACTCTACTCAATACTCTGTAATGATCTGTATGGGAAGAGAATCTAAAAAAGAGTAGATATATGTGTATGTATAACTAATTCACTTAGCTGTACAGCAGAAACTAGAATGACATTGTAAATAAACTATACTCCAGTTTTAAAAAAAGTACATGGGGTGATTAGAAACCAGGAAGCAACGGCTCCAGCCTAGGGTATCTGGGAGAGGAAGTTTGATTAGAGATGAATTGCAGCAGGAAATAATAAAAGGGGAGTGGCTGCAAGGAGAACACTGCCTTGTGATAAACAGGGCCTGGTGCTATCTTGTTGAGCCAGCAGCATTTGACACTGCAGATACCTATCTTCTCAACACGAACACATGCCATGTGAGTATGTGCATGTGTATTAGAAAAACTGTTGAATCTTGAATACAGGCATGCATGCCTTCTGACTAGACCAGATGTATCACATATTAAAGAGCAAGGTGTATGAACAGATAGCAAGGTGATGAGGTACAATGCCAGCAGAGAGGAAATGGGCTGCAGAGAGCATGGAAAGTGGCCATCTGACCCTTCAGACCCAGGAGGCACAGGGAGTAGGGCCTGTAGTATTTTTTAGGGACCCATGAATATGTTAACTATGTAATTTTAATTTCTTTGAAAATATAAAGAAAAATGAAGATGATAATATAACAATGAATTTAACCTACATTTGTCTTTATACTGACACAGTCATGATTATTAAATGTTTTTTCTTTGTTTTTTATAAAGGAGGATGCTTGGAATGGCATCAGTGCCTCTGGCCCATGGAAGTCATAATGCAGCCCTACTTGAAGGAAGCTACTCACAAGGCTGCATGTCTTATTAAACATTAAACCCATGTGGTGTCAGGGTGACCCTAGGATTCTTAACATGGACAGCAGTGTGGGAAGCAATGCAATTTCCCTGGGCTAAAAAGCAGTACTGAGATGTGTCAAAGAGATGTGTTTACCTTAGTGTCCCCCAAAGGCACCTAAACACCCCATCCCCAGGGCAGGTGCATCTCTGAGAGGGGCCAGGTAAGCATCAGCAGGATCTACTCCAAGGCGGCCTGCAGAGTCTTTCTAATCAGGTCCTCCACCTACTAAAAACATGTGGGCGTTACCTTGACTACAGGCTAAAGTTATTAAAAGGGACATAGGAGGACTTTTATTATCTATCCCCAGCTTACCTTGTTTCCTTATCTCCAGGGGAAAATAAAAGAATCAGAAGAGAATGTTGGTTAGACAGTAAAATGGTAACACTATTCAAAAAATCACCAGGGGATGAGGAGGTAGCCCTTAACACACAGACGAAAAACAGTGTTAGGATGCTCCATTAAAGGTAATTCCCATCAATATACACTATTTATCTAACCTTTGAAAGACTGCCACCAGTACTGTATTGCATAGTATCACAAATAATATTCTGATAAAGGTCAGTAGGTCACTGAAGTCTTTTCATGTTAAAACATGCTGTTTGTGTCATATTGAAGCCTTCTTTATTTTTCCGGATATGTTTGCATCTCTCAACCTTGATTCTCATTGCAATTGGTAAGGATGATCTGTTGTACTCCCCGTATTTCAAATCGGGGTTAGTGGGTTCATTCTGTTGTGAGAGTCTCAAGATAGGCAGGACTGGAACTTGGGCTTGTACAATCGGGAGCATTAGTGGATTACTTTCATCAGCTGAGTTGAGTGCAAAAGGCCCTGCCTGTAGGAGGCCTACACAGTGCTGAAAAGGGTCTTTAGCTTTTGCAGAAAGAGTAAATGATGTCAGAAAAAAAAGCTAAGTGTGATGGAATGAAATCCCCTCCACTACAGTGACACAGATGAAAATCCCAAAAGTAATGATTAAAGCCACTGTTAATGTCTGTCCACCCTCACAGCAGGTAGAAGAGATGGGGTGACCAAAGGAAAGATAAACACTACCACCTTGCAGTGTCTGCATGCCTCTGCAAGGGCACAGGTTGGTCTATGAGACGTGCTTTGGGTATTAATGATACTTGGTAGGCATTTCTTGAATAGGAAGCAGAGATATAGCTAAAGGCATAGACATGATGTGTAATCTATTTTTATTATTGTACATTCTATATTGTGTTACCTTTTGTTTTCTTTCCTAGTAATGTGTATCGTTTATAAACAGATTTTTAAGCTTAGTGTATATATATATATATATATATATTTTTTTTTTTTTTTTTTTTTTTTTTTTTTTGCCATTCTAGCCATCCTTGAAAGGGAAAGATCTCTCCAGGTCAATAGGGTGAAGAGAGGTTCCTTCCAAAGGCTTCATGGACTCTTTGATTTTGTTCCTGCTCCCCTCTCTCAGACATGGCTGAGTCTGGTCCCTGGGCACAGTGCTCCTTGGTCAGAATGGGGCACCCCACAGTCTGGGGCTGAGGGAAGGCTGCAGGGTGCCGCCCACCCTCTCCTAGGTGGTGGTGGGCTAGTGTCCATGTTAGGGACATAGTTGAGGTTTTAAAGCTCATGCTCTTGGTGGAGGGAGATGGGAAAAACATATTGATCTTAAATCCTTCTACATTATGCCTGTACAACAGATTTTATTTTAACTAAAGGAGTATGGATTTCAAATTTTTGTCTGAATCTGCTGAGACAGTTAACTGGTAGGGGTGATATCCCTTTTCATTCAGGTGAGGGTACTGGGTAAAAGGGAGTCAGGAAAAGAGCATTTGAGTTAACATTTTACAACTATCTCCCATTTCTCATGTGCATAAATATTTCCTAATTAAAATACCTCACTGACAAATTATTCTGTAAGATTTACCATAAAAAGCATTCTATCCATACTCATTCTGCTTCATTTACCAATAGCATAAACACAACTTTTGCTAAAGTTGTTAGAAAATCAAAATGAAATAGTTGGCAAATAAATTTCCTTGGAACATTAGCATATGATTTCTGTAATGGGTCATTTGGAAAATAGTAGAAGATAAACCAAAATTATGCAACAGTTTGTATAATTTACATAAGTTTTAATAAAAAATAGTGAGGCCCTCACTCCAATTATACCCATACTTCAGTATCTACATCTGTGTAAAGAGGAGAGCTTCTGAGAGCTCTATGGTATCCTACAAAGCATAGTTCCTTTATTTCTGCAAAGATTTAAAGCTCCTACATCCAATTCCAGCATAATCAGTGATTCGTTTCTGTTATGATTTCCAGCAGTTCTCATTGCCAATTAGTCTTTTGAATTTATGAAGCATCCATTTACAAATTGTACATTTAAATTACTTGGCAGGTGGCAATAAATGCTAGATCTGTATGCATGACAGTTGCAATAAAGGAAAGGGAACAGTAAATAAAGGGGAATGTTTAGTTAGACATAAAAGCATTTTGATAAAAGGATCAAGGCAGGCGCACTGAAATATAAAGAAATAGGATAACTTGGCCCTAGCATTTTTAGAAGGAGCTGTTACTCTGAGCCAAACAGGAAACCATAGCTACTTCCTGTTCCCTATGGGCCATTTAAATATTTTAAACTGTTATGAAGGCACAGGGGAAATTAGCCTATGGGTGGATTTGCATTGCCCATCACAGATGGTCAAAAGGTAGTATGTGATTGATGTTACAACTTCAATATGTTAAAATCACCTGTATTTCATGATGAGTCTTGATTAATTAATATAGTTCATCACCAGATACAAGGCTCTTCACTGCTTAAACTTTTTGCCTATCTCTTTCCTTCCCTGATTTAACAGGGTGATATGACATCCATGTAGGTACAAAATAAAAGTAGAAGCGCATGAGATGGTTCTGAAGGAATTTCCTGGGGTGACTGTTGATGTGTTGGGCTCTCACCACCGCAATGGCTACATTGCACAGCCCACTGAATATTGGAGACCTGCCCTTTGGAGGTCAGCCCACTGGAGATGGCCAATAATTGAAATGTTACCCTCTATCAGCCAACACAGTCACTATAAAGATCATTCAGATTGTATAGTTTTGCTTGCAGTACAATTGTATTATTTGCCAGCAGCTTTGAGAAAAAGCAAAAAGGTACTAAAAAGAAATAAAAACATGTCTGGTCTATAGGGAAAAATGTATAAATATCAACAAAGCTGCTTGGCTTTCTGCTTATCCTCCTCTCAGAATCCCGCTACTCTTCATCAGTATCCTTAAATGGAAACAACCACCGAGCAAGGTAGCTATTTCTCACCACCTCTCTGTGTATCTGTGGTTATATTACTTTCTCCCTCTGCATGTACTTTGTTTTATTTCTTTCTGATCATTCAGCTTCTGCTAAGGATCATCCCAAGAGACCATGACCAGCATTTCCTCTTTTTGAGCCAATACCTTGTTCACTTATGTAATGAGAATTTCCCCAGAGATTCAGCAGATGCCATTCAGCTCGTTTATTTGCATATCTATTTTGCTATCGTAAAGTTCATGACAACCCAAGTCTGAAGCATATTTGTCTGCTAGTGGTGAGGTTGGAGTGAGGCCCATAAGATATTTATAGTGTCAGAAGGCTGAGCCTGTGTCAGGTTAGAGGAGTTGTTTCTTAGGGCCAGGGCCATGCTCGAATGAGGGGAAGTCTATGAACCTTAATTCTGGTCTGGTGAGGTGTGCTAGTACTGGCAGAGATCACAGATACATAGATAGGTAAGAGGACCAGGTCCAAAAATGAACTAATTTAGGAGTCAGGAAGCACTGAAGAGTTATTATGGGACTAGAGAAACAGAGACTACCTTTTAGGAGATTGAAGACTTAGTGGGAAAGACACATATACAGGAAAATCCTAGTGAGGAGTTCCAAACATGCACAGCAGGGGTTCAGTCCTTTCCCTCCTGGGTAACCTGCATGCTCGATGGTTTTTACCTGTGCTTTTGGCCAGAGGAGACAGAAGGGAGAGGGATGCGCGTGAAGGCATGCTCATTGATAGATGCTCATCACAGAATTGATCTGGTCCTGGGGGGAGGCCCACACATGCTACAAAAGCCCTTCCAAGTGCTCTCCCATCTGAAAAGAGCCACCACTGCAGTGTCTCAAAGTGTGTTTCAGCTATAGTTGGCCTTAGAATCCACTGAAAAACTCATTACAATGCAAATTCCTAGGATTCCATTCTAGATCTGCCACATTAGTTTCAGCACATCTCTCGGGGTGTGTGAGAGGGATGATTTTCTGTTGCACTTAAGTCTGCAAACCGCTGAGCTTCGTGGAAGTGCTGCTCTTAGCTTTATGTCCAATTCAGTATTTGACCTTGTGCTACGGCTACAACAGTAATCAAAGAAGGATAATTATTTAAAACCTGCCTATTGGTTAAAATAGCATGAATTTTTTTTTTAAAATGTGAAAGTCCTAGCCAGAGATTATGATTAACTTCCACTGGACCAAGGTGAGCTTTCCTCTGGCCTCCAGCTGTCATTAACCTCCATATTCTTATATGTAGAGTAGATGTATTGAAACATGTCTTCCTAAGTTTTGGGTTTATTTCCTTAATTGCCACAACAAATCGCTGACTATTATAAGCAAGGTATTCTGTGCAGGATAAATATATTGAACAAAATGCATTTCTCCAGGAATCTCTGCCAAAAAGCATAGAAAACACCCATTACATATTGCGAGGCAGGGCATGTTCATCGATGGAAAGAGGGTTTTGAACAAGACAATGTAAGTAAAGCTTCCTTCTGACAAAGGCTGTCAGGGAGGCTCTGCAAGCAGGGAAAAGATGTGCTGGGTCCTTCACAGTATTCAAATACAAAGAACACAAAAGGCATTCTGCGAATTGTGTACATACAGCTTGTGGGTGAGAAAATTATCCATAAGGTCTGTACAAAGTCTGTATAAAGTGCCGGGTGGCTGGTAAGATGATAATGGCAGCAGAAAACACTAGAAAATAAGGCTGTAGCAAAATTATTTTCTTCCACACTCAAAAAATGGGAAGTTTATTTTTCTTCTTTTTAAATTTTTTAAATTTTATTTTTTTTATAAATGTATTTATCTATTTATTGGCCATGCTGGGTCTTCATTGCTGCATGCAGGCTTTCTCTAGTTGTGGTGAGCAGGGGCTACTCTTTGTTGCAGTGCGCAGGCTTCTTGTTGCAGCGGCTCCTCTTGTTGTGGAGCACAGGATCTAGGCATGCGGGCTTCAGTAGCTGTGGCACACAGGCTTAGTTGCTCTGTGGTAAGTGGGATCTTCCCAGACCAGGGATTGAACTCATGTCTCCTGCACTGGCAGGTAGATTCTTAACCACTGCACCACCAGGGAAGCCCAAGGGAAGTTTATTTTTCTTAACAGCATTTCTTTGAAGGAGAAGAGCATGCCATATACTTTTACCATCCATAAATGTTTTACATCAAAACATAGCTTAGCTTACTAAACCAAAATAAAATGTCTAATAAAATGTTAACACAGAAGAGACTACAGACCCTTTTTGTGTGTATAGATGTTCAAAGAAGTTACCTGTGGCTTGGATTCTCCACACAGTTAGCCATGTTGCACTCTATCAAAGACAGGAGAAGTCATATTCCTGGGTGTTTCCCTGCTCCAGAACCCACTGCACCCACCCCCATCAACAACAGAACACAGTGCACAGGGCACACAGCTGTGTGGGCAATAAGCAGGCAGTCTTGTTAACACTGACCAGAACTCATGGAGGCACTTGGAACCACGGCCACCCCCAGCTAGAACAATACCTCCCAGCCCCTCACCAGACAACCAACTCCCAAACCAACCTTAGGAAAGCAACAGCAATAGATCCCCTTCTCCCTGCCCCTAGATACATGTTTTGGGACTTGGAATTTGAATTGTTTTTTCCAAAAACAATGAAGTCCTATTCATGATTTAAGGTCTTACCTAGTTCTAAGGAAGTATATCTGAGGTGGCATAAAATTCACTGCACCTAACTTAAAAACTGTTTAAAAATTTAAAAAAATCAACTCATTTGGGGAATTAATATTATATACATTTCTGTGTAACAGTTTTTCTGTTTGCCCTTAAGTTCTTAGAAAGGGAAAAGAGAGGAAAGGAGGAGTTAGAAGGTCGGTTAAAAAAAAAAATGTTAAGAAAGACAGTCCAGACTTCATCTCCTGCCAGTAAGGTGTCACACTGCAGAATAGATTCAGCCAAAAAGCCAGATTGATCCTGGGAGAGTATTTCCCCCACTCAAGAAAATGTTTCCTTCCTGTGCCAACCCCAGCCTGGGAATCTGTTTCGCCCACTATGCATGCCCAACCCCAACACACCACCCCAGGGCAGAGGGTTGAACTATGATTAAAGAATGATTAGTATAGGTTTAGTTCAATTAGTCATGCAGAGCTATGGCCAATTCTTAACTGTAAACTGTCTTTTAGAAAGAACAGCGGATACGGGAGGCACTGGAACTCAGTTGTGGGCTCTGCCAGGGTCAGCAGACAGTGGGGCAGGAGGGAGTAGGCAGAAACATTTGAGTATGGGAGAGATAACTGCTCCTAATTAATATGATGTAAAACCTCACTGTACACTGTGAATGACACAGCCAGGAGACAAAGACTGACACTGTGTTTTTGTTTGTTTGCTAGTTTTTTGCTTTTTGTTTTTTTTGAGGGGGGGTTGTTGTTTTCTTCTTTAAGAGCTTTTATTGAGATACAATTGACATACAATAAACTGTGCATATTTAAAGTGTACAAAAAAATAAAGTGTACAATTTGATATACTTTTTTCTTATTAGTAATGTATATATGGCAATCCCAATCTCCCAATTCATTTCCCTCCAACCCCACCCCCACCCCCCGCTTTCCTCACTTATTGTCCATATGTTTCTTCTCTACATCTGTGTCTCTATTTCTGCCTTGCAAACTGGTTGATCTGTACCATTTTTCTATATTCTGCAAATATGTGTTAATATATGATATTTGTTTTTCTCTTTCTGACTCACTTCACTCTGTATGACAGTCTCTAGGTCCATCCATGTCTCTACAAATGTCCCAATTTTGTTCCTTTTCACAGCTGAGTAATATTCCATTGTATATATGTACCACATCTTCTTTATCCATTCATCTATTGATGGACATTTAGGTTGCTTCCATGACATTGTGTTTTGAACTCAGGGAAATGGGAGAAGAGTGGTATCCTGAACAAAAACAGGGGCGTCCTCAGCAGAAAACTGAAAGGGTGATGGGAAAGCCTGGGAAGATATTGTCTTGTGAATTACCTGCCTCCGAGGAAAGAGGATACAGAACCATGATGAAATTGGACCCCTGTCTTATACCATTCATAAAAATTAACTCAAAATGGATTAAGAACCGAAATGTAAGACCAGAAACTATAAATCTCGTAGGAGAAAACATAAGGAAAAGCTCCTAGATATTAGTGTTGTCAAAGGTTTATTGGATGTGCTACTTAAAGCAAAACCAACAAAAAAAATAAACAAGTGTGACTACATCAAATTTAAAAAGCTTCTACACAGCAAAACAATCAACAAAATAAAAAGACAATTTACAGAACAGGGAGAAATATTTGCAAACCATCCATCTGATAAGGGGTTAGTATCCAAGATACACAGGGAACTCATACAGCAATAGCAAACAAACAAACAAATACCCAAACCATCTGATCTTTAAATGAGCAAAGGAGTTGAATAGATATTTTTTCCAAAGAAGATATACAAATGGCCAACAGGTACATGAAAATGTGCTTAATATCACTAATCATCAGGGAACCTCAAATCAAAAGCACAGGATATCACCTCATACTTGTTAGAATGGCCGTTATTAAAAAGACAAAAAAAGTGTTGGTGAGAATGTGGAGAGAAGAGAACCCTTGTGCACTATTGGTGGGAATGTAAATTGGTGCAGCCACTATGGAAAAGTATATGGAGGTTACTCAAAAAAATGAAAATAGAACTACCATATGAGCCAGCAATCCCACTTCTGGGTTCATATCTGAAGGAAATAAAAACACTATCTTGAAGAGATGTATATATCCCCGTGTTCACTGTAGCATTACTCATAATAGCCAAGACTTATAAACAACCTAAGTGCCTATTAATGGATGAACAGATAAAGAAAATTTGGTGCATATAAACATGATGGACTATTATTCAGCCACTAAAGGAAAAAAAAAAAATCCTTCGTTTTGCAACAACGTGGATGAACCTTGAGGGTATTATGCTAAATGAAACGAGTTGGACAGAGGAAGATAATACTGTATGGGTCTCACTTATATATGGAGTCTTAAAAAAAGTCAAACTCATAGAAATAAAGAGTAGAAATGGTGATTTCCAGAGGCTGGGGGTTGGGGGAAATGGGAGCTGTTTGTCAAAGGGTACAAACTCCCAGATATAAGATAAATAAGTTCTGGAGATCTAATACACAGCATGGTGATGACGGTCAACAATGCTATAGTATATACTTCAAAGCTGCTGAGAGTGTAAATCTTAAATTGTAATTATGTGAGGGGATGGAAATGTTAACCAGCCTTATTGTGGTAGCAACTTTGCAATATATACATTTATTTAATTATCACATTGTACACCTCACACTTACATATGTTTCATGTCAATGATAACTCAACTGAGCTGGAGGAAAATTTCTGAAAAAAAAAAAGAAAAAAAATGTGAGATTTTGTTGAAACTAAAATGACAGTGAATAGGTCTAGGTGTCATTAAGAGTAGCTGGCTATCTGTCTTGCAAAGTACTCTATCCAGGTGACATTTTACCTCAGTAAAAATACATCAGTCTAGAGCTGTCACTCAGCAGTAAACCTAAACTGTATCAGCCCACTAAGAGTGGATTGTTGTTTTGGGGCCTGATGATATAGTCCAAGTTCACAGAAGTGGAACCAGAAAGGTCAGTTAGCTTAGCTGTTCTGTAGACCAGAGCTGGGCACCTTTGTAGAGGTAGATGTGGCCAGCAATGGCCAGGGCCATGATATGTTTTGAAGTCAGATTGAAAATAACATTTCATTGGGAGGATTTACCATTACTTACTTAACAAATACCCTACTGGCAGATATTTAGCTAGCTTCCAGTTTCTTATTCCTATAAACAACATGTATACACGCCTGCATGCTTGCGTGTCTCTATATGATTATAAATGAAAATGCCCATTCAAACTATGTCCATTTCACATTTAATGCACATTGTCAAATTGTCTATGCAATGGTTGCATAATTTTCTTTCCACCAGAGACTGCATGTTTCACTACATCAACCCTAAAAGTTAGTAAACTTTTAAATCTTAGCCAAATCTATAAATGAAAGATGATCTCTCATCAATTTAGTTTGTACTTCATTAACTGTGAATGAGGTCAAATGCCCTTTCATGTGTTTATTGACCATTTCTGTGTCTTTGCTTTACATATCTGCTCATTCACTTTATTCTTCTATTGGTTTGTTTTGTCTATTTTAATAGTTTTTTTAAAATACTTTTTTATACATTATAGAAGTTATATCTTCATCATTTGCCTCTTGGCTTGTGCCTTTTGGCTTGTGCCATCCTCCAGTCCAACTCCATCCCAATCCAGGCAAAACATACTTATAGCAAGGAATGATTTATCTGAAACTGTCTAAGGCACTTTGGGAGTGTTTTCTGCCATGTATTTTGGTTTCCCTTTTCCTGAGCAACACAGTTTTCTACACAGATATAGAGAACAAATTAGTGGTTACCAGTGGGGAGAGGGAAAGTGGTAGGGGTAGGGGATTAATGGGTACAAACTATTAGGTACAAAATAAGCTACAAGGATGAATTGTACAACATGGAGAATATAGAAAATATTTTATAATAACTGTAAAAAGTGAGTACAACCTTTAAAAATTATGAATCACTGTATTGTACCCCTGTAATTTATATAATATTATACATCAACTATACTTCAATAAAAAAATGACAAAAAAGGTAAAAAAAAAAAGACTCCTTCGAGTCTATGATAAGTGCCTTTCATTTAGTAATTACCAAGAACACAATCTCATCAACTTAAATGATCATTATTTATAATTTGGATTTCAAGCATATTTCTTATCAGTGAGTTTGGCTAAAATCAAATATTTTATTAAATAACTTCTAGAACGTATTGTTTTCTTAACAATCATATTCAATTCATGAAATAGTTTAGATCATTAGAATAGGGGAAATACACCAGAAGGAATAGTTTGTAAAACAACAAGTATTGGACACAGCAATATCTGAGGGCTGGGAGGACTTACAAGGGATGTATTAGCTAAGGTTGTCAAGGACTTATGGCCTCACATGGAATACTGCCACACTCAAATAAAAATGCATAAGAGCATGTGTAGCAGAAGGAGAGTTACATGCTGTCTTTAGTCACTGGGTCCTTACTCTCTTCAAAGGTGTAACTGGACTAGTTGTTGGGCATCCAAAAACAAATTATTTAGGCTTAATCCTACATTAGGACTTGGATTTTAGAGAAATTAATGTATTAAAATCCTGATACAGCTAACTTCAAAACTTCCTGAGGTAGGTGAGCCTTAGTGTCCAAGTGAAAAGTTCTATAATTGATCATCCAAGAAGAGGCATTCTAACAAAGCCATTACTGAAAGAAAACAGCGTTAATTTTGAACAACCAGTCAACAGGGACAGGTGACGAAAAGAATAAATTAGAAGATTATGTATCTAAGGAAGTGATCTTATATCAATAGCGTATTTCAGTTTCTCCGCTTTTTTTCTGTACCCATGCAGCCCTGATATATTCACCCAATGTGGAATAAGAGGTTCTGGAAACCTGGAGTCATAAACGTGATGTGACATGCTGCTGGGCTAACAGGATCTTGGTCTAATGATGTTGAATACAGGCTCTGTTCACTTTCTTTTTGGTTGTGATCATGGAATCACCTCCCAAGGGCCCCACCTACTAATATCTTCACCTTGGGAATTGGGTTTCAACATATGAATGGGGGGTGGGGGGAGGGGACACAGACCACAGAGGTGCCGGACACATTTGCCTTAATATGGTAATTCTTTCTTTTTCTTCTCTACTGTGCCTTTTCATAAAATTTTATATTGTTTTTCAAAAATATTTTGCACAGCTTTGTTAGCTGTAGTCATAAAAACAATATTTTTATTTTAAGTGTTATTTTCTTCAGTTATGTTGCTTCTATTTTTGTTTCTGTTATGTTGGAAAATAATTCATTCTGTATATTGATTTCATAATTTATTGCATATTGACCTAATGAATTCAAATACTTTGTCTAGAGAGTCTATTTAATTTTCTATAGGAATAATGAAAATATCTGTAAGTAATAAGTTTTTCTTTCTATAGCTTATAATTTTTCTTTATTTTCCTTATCCTTTTGCTTTACTTAAGCCTTCAAATAAAATATTGAGAAGCAGTGATGAAAACACTCAATCATGCTTTTTTATTCTTTATTTAAAAATAAACTATTTATTTGTAACCATTGTTTGCGGATGGATTTATGGAAGATATATTTTATTCAATTTGGAAATCTCAGGTTTATGCTTAGTCTGCTAAAATTTCGTTTTCATAAAAATAAAATATGTACTGAATTTTCTGATTACATTAAAAAAGTATATATATATATATATATATGGTAATTCTGAAATTGTTTGAACTGCCTGGCATATAATAGGCACAGGGTAGAGCCTCAATTAACGCTGGTTGACTCTATTGTTTCCATCAATGCCAATGTGGTACTACAGTATTTTCCTATGGTGCACTCTCCTTAGGGGGCCTCTCTTGCTCCTGGACTTTAAATAGTATCCACATCATTGTTATATAACATATTAATATTAATATTCCAGAAATATAGGCATTCTTAGGTTAGGTTGGGTTATTCTGATTCAATAGGCAAGGAAGGAGACAGAGTGAGAATAGAGGATAAGTTCCTCTCTTCCTTCTTTCCTTCCTTCCTCTGTTTATTTTCATAAAGACATTCATTCTGACATTGGTCTTATTGAAGAAAGACGAATGCAATGGACAATACCATTAGTGGGGTGGGCCTGAGTAAAGGATTTAGTTGGGGTACAGTCATGGCTGATGAGGGCAGTACACAGGTCTTTCCTGTGGTTTCTCAAACAGAGAAACTGAGAGTTAAAAGATGGGTGTGTGTGTGTGTGTGTGTGTGTACAGGGTGCTTCTATGCAGGAAAGGATTGGGCACATATACTCTGAGAACAATCATATTTTGTGATTGACTTTTGTTGTGCTTTACATTATAATTTCTTCCTGTTACGAAACCATACTTGGGTCTGCTTGCCTGCACACAGAAAAAGCAATCTACTAACACCAGGGTGTGGTAAAGAAAGTGCAGCATTTATTTCAGAGCTCCAAGGAGGAAGTCCAGGTAGCTATTGCTTAAAAGGCCTAAACTCCCTGAAGGCTTTCAGGGAAAGGTTTTTAAAGACAGGATGAGGGAGGGGGGTCGTGGGTGTCTGATCGGCTAGTGGACATTCTTCTGATTGGTTGGTGGGGAAGTAATCAGGAGTCAACATCATCAACTTTCTGGTCCAACCTGTCTGGGATCTGTGTGCCTGTGGGCAGCAAAGAGTTAATTTCTTCCACCCTGTTGGGGGTTTCAGTTTCTGCAAAACAGCTCAAAGGACATGGCTCAGAATATTATCTATAGCCCTTGAGAGGAACTAAAGTCCTTGACTTTGTTTAATGGCTAAACTATTATTTTGTCTTGCTTGATTCTTTTCCTTTATTTCTGCATTTTCTCACTTCTCTGATTAAATTTACTCCTTGGAACTCAGGGAAGGCCTAGGAGGCTAACTTTTTCTACAGACAAGAGGCAGGCAAAGGATGTAGTGGGGATGGGTCTGTTCCAGGAAGGCCCCACAGGGTCCTGCTTGGTTACACTTCCACTAATGTTAAACATTAATTAATGTTACTGATAACTACTTCAGTCAGGCATTACTTGGCAGAGAATTCAGGAAAGGGCTTGCATCCACGATTGGCGTGGTGCAGGGAGGAAGGGACAGCCTTCCGCATGTCTGACACCACCTCCTTAGCCAGTGAAGGTGTAGAAGCTATGGGGTGAAGAGCACAAGAGAAAGCAGTGATGCTCGGCTTGATGTGGGCTTCATGTCCACAGTTTAGCATCAAGACTGAGGAGGTGACTGATGCGCGGACTGTGATGTCGACCGCTGCAGGAGCAAATGCAGCACTTCTTCCCCGTGACCATCTCAAACAGGAAGGAGAAAGGAACTGACAAGGAAGGATGCCACCAGCAGGCTGTGAGTTGCCTACGTGTGAGAAGAAGCAGTTAAGATTGTGGTTAAATGAGCCCAGGGTTCAAAGACCTGGCTTTGCTACTTTCCAGCTAAGGGACATTAGCCAAGTTAACCTCCCTGTGCCTCAGGAAACAGATAAAAGGTACACTGTCTTTTCAGAAACTTGTAACCAATAAGTGAGTTAACACGGCAAATGATTCAGAACAATCCTGGCACACTATTAAGGTTTAGTATTATGGTTTACCTTTCTCTCTCTGATTACAGTTATTTATTCATGAATCAGTCTCAACTTACTACATTGTGAGCTCCTCAAATGAAGGAATAATTTCTTATTTTTCTTTGTCTCCAGACTCCAATTACTGCCAGCACGGGAAGTGATCAATGTAAATTGACCGGTGCCAATTGTATTATTGTAATATTGTGACATATTGTGTGTATAGGTATGGAATGTGTACATATTACAAATATAGGATATGTAGTGACTCTAACATTTCAGTAAGAGATGACCACCAATAGGTTAATCTCATGTCTGCCTGGTTTCTTTCTTCTAAATGATGGACCCTGCGTTAGCCAGTGAAGTGGAAATACACCCTCCTCCTTCACCATCTGCCATTACCCCCTTGGGCATTCTCACTTTCTGACACAGGACCAGCTGAAATGATCCCCAAGGCCCCCATCAGTGATGAGAGCTGTGAGCCTTTCCTTGATATTTTCTGTTCTAGTTTGTCTAAGATTGATATCTCTTGAGCTCTATATTTAATGCCTCGTTTAGGAGAAAAACAACAACAAAACTAGGAAGAAGCAAAGACAATTAGCTGGTCAATTATCTCCCTGGTTGTGATAATCCTAAACCCTCAGGCACAGAGTGCACATGTACTAATACCTGATTATCTGCAGGTGTGCAGCTGTTTCCCCACCTGAATGAGAATGAGATTTAGAGCTTGTCACTGCAATGTGGCTGTCCTCATTGTTCACTCTTTACAGACCCTGAGTTTTAAAACCAGTTTTATTGACTTTTCTTTGCCCACGACCTGCTAAAAAATTCCTTAGGAGGCCACAAATCCATAACTGTACTGCCTCGGAAATCAACCCAAATGGATCACACAGCAACTCTCAGAGGGTAAAAATGCAAAATTCTTGCAGTTCAGCTTTTCTGTTACTATACTTTTTCTTTTACTGAGTAATAAAGTGATTTTTGAAAGAATCATGTATGTATGCATTTTGCTCCTGTTACAGCCTACAGAACTAAGGAATCAGAATCTTTAAGGATGGAACCAGATGCAAATAGAAAGACAGGCCAATGAACGGATGGATGGATGGATAGATAGATAGATAGATAGATAGATAGATAGATAGATAGATAGGCATAGACAGATAGGAAGATAAAAATAGATAACATGCACATCACATGAATCTCAAAGTCTGGGAGGGAAGAGAAAGAATTTCTGTGCTGAAAAGACTCTCAGAGCCCATTACACCAAATTTAAAATTTATTTCATTATTGATACAAACATCGAAATGAGCTTTTTTTCACAAGTCTTTAAGGACAATTTAACCTTGTTATTCTATTCATAAAACTCATAGCTGTTTTAAAATAACAATAATTTTATTTTCTGTTTAATAAATTAACATAGGTACTTAAGAAATGAACTTCCTCTGAAAAATCAACTTTGATTACAAAAATCTTTAACTTTTCTTAAAATGTTAAAACTACATTTGACCTCGCAATGGCAGACCAGCTTGTTTCTCACTAAACTTCCTACTAGATAAAACTAGAAAAAATAAACAAAATCATCTTCAAAATACCCCTTTAGCATCAATTTCACATGTTAGCAAAGATTTGGAGCTATCGGAATTCCCTCTGTAGTAGGGGCGTACATTGCTACAACCCCTTGGGAAAACTATGACAGTGCTTAAACCCTATGACTCAGAAATTCTTCTAGGTACAAATCCTCTAGAAGTGTGTACATATATACCAAAAATATGTATAAGAAAGCTCACAGTAACATTATTTAAAGTATTCATAAACTGAAACAATTAAACATCCATCAATAGTGGAATGGGTAAGTAAAAATGTATATTGTCATCGAATTGACGAAGTAGTATCAATAAGCCAACCTGGACGAATCTTAAAAACATAATATGGTGCAAAACAGAAATGACAGAAAAACTACCTATGAAATAATTCGATTTATACGATCTTCAAAAACAGGCAACTAATATATGGTGTTAAAAGTCAAAATTGTTGCTATGTTTTGGAAGATGTGTGGGGGTTTGACAGAAAAGGGGCACCACAGCTGTTGGAGCTCTGCTAATGTTCGCATCTTGACTTGAGTGGGGCTTACACAGTTGCGTTCATTTTGTGATAATTCACAGGTCTGCGTACTTATAATTAGTGTACTTTTCTATATGTATGTTATCATTCAATTTAAGTTTATTAAAAAGAATACCACATAGGCAAATTTAACATATTTTATTCTCTCAATTGCTAAATGCATATTACTATACTATACTATACTATACTATACTATACTATACTATACTATACTATACTATCTATACTATACATTTGTAGTGTAGGTGCCTGACAGCAAGCTTTTTATTATTATAATGTAAGTGACTCACTTTAAGCTTTTGATTGACCAGGCATCTACTTCAAAGACACGCATCTCGGATAAACACATTGCTAGCTACACAACTAGGTAAAGAGCCGGGCTGTGCCACCCCACCAATGAAGTTCCCCTTGTGGAGAGCCCTGGGTTACCTAGATAACCGACTGCTTGAGGGACCCTGTTTTTCCCTTTCCACACTGTTATTCCTTCTCACATGTTTTAATTTTGCCAATAAAGAGTGAAGCTGCTAAACCCTAGGCACCTCAACCTTGACCCCAATAAAAGCAGAACCCCCGGTCTACATTTTCTCCCTCCCTCTCTACTTGCAACCTTGCTGTGTGGTCCTCCGATGTGCCACATACCCCTCAGGACCTGTGAGTAATAAATCTTGTGTGTGTGTGTGTGTTTGTGTGTGTGTGTGTGTGTTTTCAAAGTTCCCTGATGGTTGCTGCTGAGGTGCATAGTAAGAATTACAGGGACTGGTCCAGCCACGATGCTGGCTGTGGTTGGGGAAATGTCTGTGGATCTCACCAAAAGTAGTACAGATCCAGGTTAACGTCCCAGGCATTCCTAGCTAAGAACATCACTATTAATTAGCTGAGACTAACACAAAATCATATTATACTATACTTACTATCATATGCTATTCTATATTATATACTGTATTCTACTATATACATTATGTCTATACCCATACTATTTAATAGACTTAAAAAGACAAATTCTTCTGAGCATGTAAACTACATTTGTAAATTTTAAAACTCAAAGATAGATACATTAACCAAATTCCTTAATTTACAGACAAGTGGTTTCTTGAGGTGTATCACTTCTTTGAGCGATAAGAAGGAAATGCATATTTGATGGTTGCAATAGTCACTTTCAAACACACTTTGTCAAACTGCCCCTCTGTATTGGCCAGGTGGTCCATTATCCATGTCTTGGGATCTTTGGGTTTTCTATCATTTTTGAGTCTTGGGGCTGTATCACTGCATGATTTAAGACTCAGTATTATTCATTTCTAAGGCACCACACCACCCTCCTATGCTATTCCACACTTCTCCCACAGCCTTAACTGGTGTTCTGGTACAGGTCTTGGGGATGGGGTTCCTGGTTTACTCTCAGGGTGGTCTCCTCTGTTCCTCTTGTTCCTCCAGGTCAGACACCACGAGAGAACCCAAAAGGAGGCAGCACTGCCCCATGGGACGGCTCATCTGCTGGTGACATGGAGGTGGCCTGGCCCCACTCTGGTACCTACCGGTTCCATGTAGCATTCAGGCCTCTGCTGCAGGGCAGTCTGACACCCACAGTGCTGGCCCACCCACAGTGCTGGCCCCTCCACGGCCAGGATGCTCCAGGAGAGGCAGCCGTGGCTCTCTTCAGCCTGGTCAGACACACAGACATCCTAATCTCTTCTCTGAGTCGGAAATCCCTTCTGTGTGTTCAGTTGGGCAGAGTTAAACTTTTGAGGGTCTCTCCTGAACTCTCTGATGCTTTCATAGACTTGAATGGGAGAGGGAGCTGCTACCTGCATCTTCTCCCCCAGCACATGCCTCATCCCATCCTTCAGGACCTCAGACACAGGCTGCTGCAGCAGCCCCCAAGGTTCAGCAATCTCCAGACAACATGTTGGCAGCAGCTCATGTTTATGTACATCCTCTGGACACGTGCCAAGCTTTCCATAAAACTCCATCACCGCACACTCCTGTTGCTGTGAAGTTTAGGGACAGCACGATGATGCTTCCAGCTACTCAAGCTCTTGTAATGTGACATCTCTCCATGGCATTTCCATCCATTTGGAGTGATGCTGATGTTTCCCCAAAATTTCCAAAACAACACAACCAACAACACTCCTTCACTGGATTTACCTGAATTCATGATGCTTTGACCCACCTTACTAGCTCCTGGTATAATGTAAAGAACGCAAACTGTAATTTTGATGCCTATGCTACAGGGAAGATGCGACTTAAGCACACACCTCAGATGTTCTACCTAGAACAGATGGAAGCCTTTGAGTCGTGGTAGAAGAGGACCATGCTTCACAAAAGAAAAAAATATGAAAAAGTAAAGACTCCAACTCCTTGTCGTTCTTGGAATCTTCACAAGGGAAGTATTGAAAGTCTGCAGTAAGCTGGCAAACATAAGCACAGTGCAGCCAAGTGTTAAAATTCGAGCATAATTCCAGACTCACGTGGATTCCTGCGAAGCCCCTAGATGTTGCATTTTCTTAACTTTGAGCACGTTCTCATGCCTAACAACTCTTCCTTGTGGAATATTTACATCAAAATCAATAATTTCTTAGAAGAAATTGTGGCTAGATAAAAAAAAGAAAGTCATCGTTTTTATTTGCCTTTATTTTAATTCCAGGGTGCCATCTGCTGACCGTTACTCTTCTCCTTACTATTATTTTTTATTGCTCAAGTTAATTACATTGGGTGAATCCCTACCCAAGAAAAATCAATCTGGTTAGGTACATCAGCCCCTGTCTAGGAATTCTAGCAACCAATTTACCATCACACCTTTGGAAGTAAAGTCATAAAAATAACACTTCTTTAATATGAAAAAGACCATCCATCTCAATTTGGGAAGGGGGCAATGAGAAGGGCCTGTTCACCTACAGGTATGACCAGCAACTGTGTAACTAGGTAAGCAGGTACGTAACTATGATGTAAGTAACTGTGTACGCATAGATCAAGAGCCTTGAAAAACAACTACTCCTTTTAACCACAGAGTTAGAAATGAATACACCCTTAGAAGAACCAGGGGTGTGAGCACACATTTGTGTGCATGGCTACTTACATTGGCTTATCTGTAACAGTCTTTCCTATACTTGTAGCTAGAGATATAGACATATATAAAATATACAATGATTATAATTTTAAATTAAAATTAAAAATTTAAAGAATTATATGGGAAAATGTCTATGATACAATGGTATGTAAAATAAATCCAGAAACTAAACAGTATTTTCAGTATAATCAAAATACAGTTATACATCAATCTATAAGAAATAATTTAAAAGACGCTGTAGATATAGTACAGGGACTACCATTTAATTATAGTCTCTTATTTTGAATTTTTATATTTCAAAAAATATACACCTATCTTTCACTTTTGAAATCAGATAACTTACATCTTAATATAAGTATACTTTTTAATGGAAAATAAACATTGCAATAGGCACAGAAAAATTAAACTGTGTACTTTGCTTCCACCTAGTGGAGTTAAGAGAAATTGCACTTAGAGTCTGTTTTCTTTAAAAAATAAAATATTTAAACACAATACCAAGAAGTGGGAGAAAGGAGAACAGAGAGGAAGAAGAAAGAACAGAAGAAGACTAAAGACCATGTGGGCAGGAACTGAATACAAATATGCGAAGCCTAAAAACACATTATATTTTAAGCAAATTTTTTTCACTAGTATTTATGCAGATTATACAATCTCAGTTCAAATAACTAACTTCAGTTTGGCGTCTTTAATTAACACTGGATCCTTTCTACTGTTTTATCCATGACCATCAGCTCCCCACCACACAGCATTATACCAGCCAGCTCTCCGTTGATGGTCCAGTCTACCCTAACCTAAACAAGTATTAGCTGAACTACGACGCCCTCTAGCCCTGTCCTGAAGTATCACAGTGGTCCCTTTCCCGGGATGCATGACCTTCTCTCATCTCCTCCAAATACATTCTCCTCCTTGCTGCCTGCATGAGTTTCCTTTTGTGCATTTTCTGAGACCCTTCAAAAGATCAAATCTGCCCTCTAGCATGAACCTTTCCAAGTCTCCCCATTGCTGAAAAATCCTTACCTGCTTTTTGTCATAGAAAATAAAGCTGAAATTTCTTTTGGTTCTGTCAGTATTTGCTTTATATATTTAGGTGTTCCTATGTGGGATGTATCACTATTTACAATTGTGAAATCTTCTTGATGGGTTGACATTTATCATTATATAATGACACTTTTTGTTTCTTTTTACCATTTTTAGTTTAAAGTCTATTTTGCCTGATATTAGTAGGGCCACCCCTGGTCTCTTTGTTTGCTGGTTTGATTACCATTTGCTTGAAATATCTTTTTCCTTCCCTTCATTCTCAGTGGATGTGTGCTTTTAAAGCTAAAGTGAGTCTCTTGCCCAGCATATTGTTAGATTTTGGGTTTTTATCCATTTGAAAACGAAATTCCTTACAATGACAGAGAGGTCATTTCATGACCAAGCCTTTGCCTCCTGTTCAGCTCGGTCTCCCTGCATTCCCTACTCCTCCCACCCCCACACACACCCTCTCTCAGGTGTCTGGGACCACCATGGGCTATTCTCTTTATCTGGAATACTTTTCCCACTTTATTAACCTGAGAAACTCCTACATACATCTGCCTTCTCTGTGAAAACATCTAGAGAAATGCAGATTTTTTTTTTTATATGATGGAATCCTAAGAAATGATCTTTCCAATCGCTAGTGCTTAGGCAAATTTTATGTGCACCTTTGTATCTAGATAAAGATCTCTATCTAGATATAAACATATATCTCATTCTGGAGGTAAGTATGGACGTCATGAGAAATTAAGTGACTTAAGTTCAGAGTTGGAAGCTGTACGGCTGAGAGTGTAACTTGTTAGATACTTTTGGAAAGCTGTTTTCTAATTAGTGCTAGATATAATATTAAAATCTCTGGCAGAAAAGTGTTGTTCTGTTTGTTTGTCTTACACCTGCAGTTTATGCAGGTGAATAACATATGAAAGCCAAGGACAGAAGTTTGAGTATGTTGTACCTAACGGGGCGGGGGGAGGGGAGAATTCAGGAGAAGTGCTCAGAGAGGAAGAAGAAGAAACAGGAGCTAGAGGAGCTGTGAGTCCAGGGCAAGGTGAATTTTGGGGGCAAAAGGGGTGATCCCTGACAAAGCCAGGGGCCAGGAGGAAAGGGCTGAGAAGAAAGCCCTGTTGGGCAGCTGGTGGCGACAGGGGGCAACTGAGAGAGGACACCTGGCAGAGAGGTTGGGGCAGGGGCCAGGTTCAGGGATGAAGCAGTGGGCACTGAGGGAACCCAAGCAGTTCATGTGGGTCCTCTCTCAGGAAGCCCCTGCAAGAACACTTAGCTCCCTGCCAGACTGATGCACCTAAAAGGGTGGATGACCAGCAAAGGGGGTCTGATCTCTTCCTCCCTCGTATCAGAACCCTGGGTCTCCAGCCTCACTGGTCGGGGAGAGGTTTTGCACAAGCCAAGGCCAGAGGCAGCAGAGGAAGCTGCAAAGTCCCCAGCCCTAGCTGGGTGGACCGCACCCTCAGCCCAGACCGGGCACAGCCCAGATCTCAAATCTTAGAGATTTGAAAAAAAAAAAGGACTTTCACACAGAGCACACAGACAGAAATGATGTCCCTGTTAACAAATGACACACAGCCACCACAAAAGAAAAAAGTAAAAAAAAAAAAAAAAAATTAACTCTTGCTACTCTACCCCCAAATCCTCTTCGTTGCTTAGTAAGACCCAATCTCCCTGTCCACAGAGATAAGGAAAGGAAGGCTGTCTTGCATGGAGAGCTGAGTGGCCCAGGGAAACATGGGTCAGGATCGTAACTCAAAATTAGTCTCTTCCTCTATTTTCAGTTTGTTGAATCCAACCAACGTGTATTCTCCAAACCACAGTCAAGGATAAGACCTGGGAAGTCACAGGGGTCTCTCCACTCAGAAAGGCACCACCTTAAACTTCTGAACTGTTTTATCTTTGAACTTGGATTTTGCAGGTGAAGTCCACAGGACACTGGAGCGAGCATGGGAGCAGAGATCTGTGAAATGTGCCTATCCTCCATTCCCTGCTGCCCAGGATTCATCGTTTGCAATGCCCTCTGGGCACAGAGTTCTGGGGAACCTCGGGTACGTGGAGTTCAGAGAGGCTCAAAGTGAGTACCAGGTAAGAGTGTTATGTCTTTACTGAGTAACAGAGGAAGGTTGACAGCGCTGAGAGCACATAGGTCACATTCCAACCAGAACATGCTTCATCAGAAGCAGAAGACACTGGCCTTCTAAGAGACGCGAACAACCACAGCACCCTATCCTGTCCTAACCTTTCTTGCTCCCTATTAGCCAACCACTTACTCTGCAAGTGATGACATAAGAGAAAGACAGAACAACCTATAGTTCCTCCTTTAGTGCTTCTTTACTCTTTGATAAGCAGAGGTAGAGTGCTGATAGAATGTGCTTGTCATGGAGTGAATTTGTTTTGTGCAGCATTTCCACTGTGAGAAAGAAATACACGTGTACAAGCTACAAAATGCAAGTTGTGCAATTGCAACGATTCTATATACAAGTTAATGTTCTAATATTTACAGTTAATGCTGGCATTACCAGTTTTTTATGTAAAGGTGGATGGTAAAATCTATGTTAATTTAAAATTTTAATGTTTTTATTTAGCATGACATTAAATAGCAAATTTTAAAAAATCATAGTAAGTTAAGAGAGAAATTGTGGAAGGAAAAAACACATTATATGTTAGTACCCTTAATGGCATTTTTATCCTTTCATTTCGGCAAAGGACCCGCATTTTCATTTTGATCTGGAGAATTGCATATCCAGTCTTATCTACAATCAGCTGCCTACCAAAGCCACCAAGAGCCACAGTAGGTTCTTTTAAGGATGAGAATATAGCATTTCACAGACAAATTCTCTCTCTTGCTGTATAAACTTTAGCCACAGATCTTTTTCTGGTCTTTGGCTGTGAATGTAGCAGGACCATGGATGATCTTCAAAGACTCCTTTTGATTAAGGGCTATATAAAAACAGTCTTGCACACAGTATGCCCCATGCCTACCTTATGTAGAACTCCACAGTTTCCACTTAGCCTCCAAAAGAGAAGTACGTCTTGAATGTGAGAAGCATCTCCAGGCCCTTACTAGCTGCAAAGATGTCAGAACCCATTTGAGTACCCTAATGACAAAGTACCCAAGAGACAAGTTGCTGCTGACCATTTCTATTTATAACCCTTTTTCTCTTTCCACTAAAAATACCACCACATACCACATCAGCTACATTATACATTCCTTTTAAACATTAATTTTATTTATTTTTAAATAGGTAATACATAAACATGGTTCAAAATTAGCAACAGTAGAGGGAATTTTTTCTGATCACAGTAAAATAAGCTAAAACTAATTTTTTTAACTAATAAACTCTTTTATGTTTGGAAATTAAGTAATACAATAGTTCTGTTTTGAATTCCAAACGAAGCAGAGCTGGATACAAGAATGTTGTATAGTTTATTTAGGAGGTGTTCTCAGGAAGGAGAAGTGAGAGAACGGAAAAATTCAAACAGGAAAGTTGGAAAATCCATAATGCAAAGTTGTCTGCTTTGTCCAATAATGGCTTGATTTCTCAGAGACCTGTCACAAGCACAGAAAAAGCCTCCCAGAACTTTCCACTGAATGAGAGAAAGCTGGGACACTTATATACCAGCTTCAATTGGCCATGGAGGTGTTAAACTCCCTGTATTTGGGAGCTAGATTTGTGCACAAGTCAAGCAATCTTCCGAAGAATTAGAGACACCTGCAGCAGAGATTAGAAAGCATACTTGGCTCGTACTTGAGGAGGGAGGCTGTCAGCACAGCAGCCTTCACTGCAGCTAGGGCTGAAATCGGAGTGAATTGGGAGATGAAATGTGAGTACCAGGAGCAGCAGATAAAAAGAAAATAGTCACAATGGAAAGCAGAAAGATGTTGAACTGAACAATGATAAAAATACAACATGGCAAATCTATGGGGACACAGCTAAAGCTGAACTCATATGCATATAATGAAAAAGAGGAAAAACTGGAAATCAAGGAGCTTAATATCTATCTCACAAAGTTGTAAAGAGAAAATCAGATTAACCCAACAGATAGTAGGAAAGAGGAATTAGAGAGGTACAAACAAAAAATAAATAATAATATAGAAAATAACTACACATTCATACACAATAGAATCAACAAAGCCAAAAATAAAAGGGGGGCAAGAATGACCAAGAGAAAGGAAATAATGCACGTTACCAATATTAAAATAAAAAATGGGATACTACTACAGACCCTACATACGTTCAAAAGATAAGTGGATCTTATGTGAAACTTTATACCAATGAATTTGAAAATATAGATAAAATGGATTAATTCCTAGAAAACCTAAATTGCCCAATAAACACAAGAAACAAAAACTCTGAATAGTCCTATATCTAAAAGAGAAATTGAATCAATCGTTAAAAACTTTTCCACAAGAAAAACAGAACTTCAGGGGCTTCCCTGGTGGCACAGTGGTTAAGAATCCATCTGCCAATGCAGGGGACATGAGTTTGATCCCTGGTCTGGGAAGATCCCACATGCTTCAGAGCAACTAAGCCCGTGCACCACAATTACTGAGCCTGTGCTCTAGAGCCCACAAGCCACGAGCAACTATTGAGCCCATGTGCCACAACTACTGAAGCCCATGCGCTTAGAGCCTGTGCTACACAACAAGAGAAGCCACTGCGCTGAGAAGCCCATGCACAGCAACGAAGAGTAGCCTCCACTCACTGCAGCTAGAGAAAGCCTGTGCACAGCAACAAAGACCCAATACAGCCAATAAATAAATAAATAAATAAATAAATAAATAAATAAATAAATACGAAAAACAAAACTTCAGGCCTAGATAATATTACCAATGCATTGTACTAAAAATTCAAGGAAGAAATTATACCAGATTTATACAACCTCTTCTAGAGAATAAAAAACAACAGACTACATCTCTAGTTTTTTATGAGAACAACAGAACTTGATATCAACTCTGACAAAGATATTACAATAAAGGAAAATCACAAAACAACCCCCTCGTAAAATAAATGCAAAAATACTAAACAAAACAATTGATAATCCAAATGCCGTTATACATAAAAACAATAGAAATCATAAGAAAGTTTATGCTAAGACTCTACAAATTGGTCAGTGTAATTCATCACATTGATGGAATGAAAGAGATAAATCAATATCATCATCCTAATAGATGCAGAAAATGCACTTGAAGAAATTCAACATCCATTTATCCTTAAAAAACAAACAAAAAACAAAAAACCTCCCAGCAGACTAGTAATAGAAGAATATGTCCATTTCTAACAAGTGGCATCTACATATACATAGAGCAAATATCAGACTTGCTCCTTTGAGATCTAGGAGAAACAAGGATCACTTGAATTTGACATTGTTCTCGAGGCTCTTACCAGTGCACTATGGAAAGAGAAAGAAATAAAATATATTCATAAATAAAGTTCATTTATAAATAAAATGTATTTTATAAAAATATGAGAATGAGAAAATACTTATTCTTTGCAGACACTTTGCTTAAGTAGGTAGAAAATAGAGACACTCTGCAAACAAATTATTAGAATTTATCAGGGTACTTAGCAAGAAGGCTGAATATAAGGTCAATAAAAAATCTTTACAATATTGTCATGTAAGAAAGATTTTAAAAAACGCAACAGAAAGGATTGATAAGTTTGATGACAGTTAAAATTAAGAAGTTCTCTTCATCAATTAAGAGAGTAGAAAGGCAGATCACAAAATAGCAGAAGATATTTGCAACATATGAAAATAACATTCAGAATACATAAAGAACTTCTACAAATCAATCGAAACACAACCAAACAGATAAATAGGTAAAGGGGTTAAACAGGTACATGACAAATGTGAATATTCAAATAATAAACTTTTTTAATCTGTAAAGAGATGAAAATTAAAACCACAGTGTGATATTAATATATCACATGAAGTTTGAAATTACAAAGACTCAAAAATGGCAAGGATGTGGAGCAACTGGAACTCCAGAAGACCTCTGGTGGTAACTCAAATCAGTTCAACCACCTTGGAAAAATATTTGCATTACATACTAAATTTGAAAAGTAACATATCCTAAAACACAATTCCACTCCTTGTCATATGCCCTAATGCTGACTGATATCAGGAACGCTGCCAGGAGTTTTGTAAATCTTAACTCATTAATACTTCCTAAGAACCATATAGGTTTTATTTTTCCCATTTATGGAGCAAATAAGAGCAATAGAGAGGAGATTCCAACTTAAATCTACCCAAGTTCAAAGCCCAAGAATGAGCATATACTGCACTCATTTGGTGTGTATGTAATCAATGACACAGGCACTATCCTAACATACTACAGGTAACCGTGCTATGGTCCCTCACCCACAACCTCTCTCAGTCTTTCGTCAAGCCTCTGTAGCTGCACACCTGAGGGCTGTCTCTTGGTCTTCAGGTGGAGTAGACAAACAGAGCCAAGGAGCCGAAGCCTCTGTGACCAGCCCTCATCGATGTGTGATGGAAGTTAGAGGATAGATATTCTCTCTTCTTTGTCCGGAGCTTGTTCCACATTGTCTCCCTGAACTCCGCAACAAAGCTGAGCCCTGGCTTCCTGCTTTCCTCACATTCCCATCTCACTTTCCACTCTCCTACTGGGCCTAACTGGGATCACTTTCCAAATACACCACTTGCCCTTAAGTTCTTCTCTCAAATTCTGTGTAGGAACTCAATTCAAAAAAAAAGAACAACTTTACATAAAGATAGTAATCAACTCCTTAGATGGCAGCCTTAAGTGTATTAAAATACTCTGAATTACTTAATATTAATGACATCAGGACCACATTATTCATTACGCATTGAAGGAATCAATCATATATGAAATTATCTCCCTTCTTTCCTAAAATATTCCTCCAGAGGTTTGCCAACATGCTTAAAATTTCTACTACTAAAATTTATTATTTTGTATTAAAGGAGTAGCTCTCAAATTTTTGGAAGTAATGCAGATCTTTTTTAATTAAGCAGAATCCCAATATATAATCAAGAGAAAAGCTGAGATTCTCTCTTAGAAAAGGAGGTGGGGGTTCAGGATTTTATCCCCTGCACTTTCACTCCTTTAACATCCTTAAGAGAACCTATAAACTCTAGGCTATAAAGTCAGAATAGGTCTGAGTTTTGGATTTAAATTTCCAAGAAACTTTTTTCAGTGGGATAGGGCTGGTAGAGGTAATACCTTCACTTGTTAAATACAAAACTCCAAAGGAGAAGGAGAGAACTTTGACCACTCTGTTGATGGGATTATAACCAGAAGCTTTGTTCTTCCTCTGCACCTAATCACCCTGCAGGATCAGTACTATCATTAACCAGTTACAGATAAAAAACAAAGGCTAAGAGGGTTAAGAAACATGCCCAAGATAACACAAGTGACAACATAGGAGCTGAAATTTGTTTCTATTCTTTACAGTTTCAAACCTCATATACTTTACATAATTCAGCTATTAGTGAAAGCCAGCTATTAATGAAACCATGGGAAAAAGAAGCAAGTTAGAATTATCTTTTTAGTAGAGTGAATGAGTGAAGATGGAACCAGAATGTTTCTGCCAAAGGAGAATGACCAAGAAATTAGAGTGAACATCCAGGGATATCCCTTGTCCTATCTCTCTACCCCAGTCACATGATAGAAAGGTTTGAAAGGTAAACAAGACAAAGGAGAGCACAGTAAGTTAAATGATTGCTTTTTCATACTTTTGCATTCATCCAGTCTATGCATACCTGGTCTGTACACCTTGTCTACACCAACCACTTGATCCTTGGTATGCCCTGCCCCGGTTGCAGTTTTTTTTTTTTTTTTTTTTTTAACATATTTTTTTCTTCAGGTCTTTATTGGAGTATAATTGTTTTACAACATTGTGCAGTTCCACTGTACAACAAAGTGAATTGGCTGTATTTACACATATATCCTTGTTCCCCCTCCCTCTGGAGCCTCCCTCCCCTCCTCCCTATCCCACCCCTCTAGGTCATCACCAAGCATCAAGTTGATCTCCCTGTGTTACGCAGTTGCTTTCCACTAGTTACCTATTTTACAATTGGTAGTCTATGCTACCCTCTCACATCATCCCAGCTACCCACCCCCCCAGCCCCTGTATCCTCAAGACGATTCTCTGCATCTTTATTCTTGTCCTGCCCCTAGGTTCAACAGTATTGTGTTTTGTTTTTTGTTTGTTTGTTTGTTTGTTTTTAGATTCTATATATATATATATATATATATATATATATATATATATACGTTAGCTTACAGTATTTGTTTTTCTCTTTCTGGATTACTTCACTCTGTATGACAGTCTCTAGGTCCATCCACATTACTACAAATAACTCAATATCATTCCTTTTCCTGGCTAAGTAATAGTCCATTGTATGTATGTGCCACATCTACTTTATCCATTCATCTGTTGATGGGCATTTAGGTTGCTTGCCTGTCCTGGCTATTGTAAATAGTGCTGCAGTGAACATTGTGGTACATGTATCTTTTTGAATTATGGTTTTCTCAGGGTATATGCCCAGTAGTGGATTGATGGGTCGTATGGTCATTCTATTTTTAGTTCTTTAAGCAACCTCCATACCATTCTCCATAGTGACTGTATCAATTTACATTCCTACTAAGTGTCAGAGGGTTCCCTTTTTTCCACAGCCTCTCCAGCATTTATTGTGTTTAGATTTTTTGATGATGGCCATTGTGACCAGTGTGAGGTGATACCTCATTGTGGCTTTGATTCGAATTTCTCTAATGATTAGTGATGCTCAGCATCTTTTCATGTGATTGTTGGCCATTTATATGTTTTCTTTGGAGAAATCTCTATTTAGGTCTTCCACCCATTTTTGAATTGGGTTGTTTGAATTTTTGATATTGAGCTGCATGAGCTGCTTGCATATTTTGGAGATTAATCTTTGTCAGCAAATATTTTCTCCCATTCTGAGGGTTGTCTTTTTGTCTTGTTTATGGTTTCTTTTGCTATGCAAAAGCTTTTGTTTCATTAGGTCCCATTTGTTTATTTTTGTTTTTATTTCCATGATTCTAGAAGGTGGGTCAAAAAGAATCTTGCTTTGATTTATGTCATAGAGTGATCTATGTTTTCCTCTAAGAGTTTTGTAGCCCCTGGCTGTACATTTAGATCTTTATCCATTTTGAGTTTATTTTTGTGTATGGTGTTAGGAAGTGTTCTAATTTCATTCTTTTACATGTAACTGTCCAGTTTTCCCAGCTACACTTATTGAAGAGGCTTTTCTTTTTCTTTTGTATAGTCGTTTCTCTATTATATATTCTTGCCTCCTTTGTCAAAGATAAGGTGACCATATGTGCATTGGTTTATCTCTGGGCTCTCTATCCCATTCCATTGATCTATATTTCTGTTTTTGTGCCATTACCATACTGTCTTGATTACTGTAGACTTGTAGTATAGTCTGAAGTCAGGGAGTTTGATTCCTCCAGGCCTGTTTTTCCTTCTCAAGATTGCTTTGAATATTCGGGGTCTTTTGCATTTCCATATAAATTGTAAAGTTTCTTGTTCTAGTTCTGTGAAAAATGCCATTGATAATTTGATAGGTATTGCATTGAATCTGTAGATGGTTTCAGGTAGTATACTCATTTTTTACAATGTTGATTCTTCCAATCCAAGAACATGATATATCTCTCCATCTGTTTGTGTCATCTTTGATTTCTTGCATCAATGTCATAGTTTTCTGCATACAGGTCTTTTGCTTCCTTAGGTAGGTTATTCCTAGGTATTTTATTCTTTTTGTTGCAGTGGTGAATGGGAGTGTTTCCTTAATTACTCTTTCTGATTTTTCTTTGTTATTGTATAGGAGTGCAAGAGATTTTTGTGCATTAATTTGGTATCCTGCTACTTTACTAAATTCATCTATTAGCTCTGATAGTTTTCTGGTAGTCTCTTTAGGATTTTCTATGTATAATATCATGTCTTCTGCAAAGAGTGACAATTTTATTTCTTCTTTTCCAATCTGGATTCCTTTTATTTATTTTTCTTCTTACATTGCTGTAGCTAAAACTTCCAAAACTATGTTGAATAATAGTGGTGAGAGTGGGTACCCTTGTCTTGTTCCTGTTCTTAGAGGGAATCTTTCAATTTTTTACCATTGAGAATGATGTTGGCTGTTGGTTTGTCATATATGGCTTTTATTATTTTGAGGTAGTTTCCTTCTATGTCCACTTTCTGGAGAGTTTTTTATCATAAGTGGGTGTTGAATTTTGTTGAAACCTTTTTCTGCATCTATTGATTTTTATCCTTCGATTTGTTAATATGGTGTGTCACATTGATTGATTTGCATATATTGAAGAATCCTTGCATCCCTGGGATAAATCCTGCTTGATCATGGAGTATGATCCTTTTAATGTGCTATTGGGTTCTGTTTGCTAGTATTTTGTTGAGTATTTTTGCATGTATATTCATCACTGATATTGGCCTGTAATTTTCTTTTTTGTTTGACATCTTTGTCTGGTTTTGGTATCAGGGTGATGGTGGCCTCATAAAATGAGTTTGGGAGTATTGCTCCTTCTGCTATTTTTTTGAAAGAATTTGAGAAGGAAGGGTGTTAGTTCTTCTCTAAACTTTTGATAGAATTCACCTGTGAAGCCATCTGACCCTGGGCTTTTGTTTGTTGGAAAATTTTTAATTTCAGTTTCAATTTCAGTGCTTGTGATGGCTCTGTTCATATTTTCTGTTTCTTCCTGGTTCCATCTTGGAAGTTTGTACTTTTCTAAGAATTTGTGTGTTTCTTCCAGATTGTCCATTTTATTGGCATATAGATGTTTGTAGTAGTCTCTCATGATCCTTTGTATTTCTGCAGTGTCTGTTATTACTTCTCCCTTTTCATTTCTAATTCTGTTTATTTGTGTCTTCTCCTTTTTGTTCCTGATGAGTTTGGCTAATGGTTTATCAATTTTGTTTATCTTCTCAAAGAACCAGGTTTTAGTTTTATTAATCTCTGCTATTGTTTCTTTCATTTCTTTTTCATTTATTTCTGATCTGAACTGTATGATTTCTTTCCTTCTGCTAACTTTGGGGTTTCTTTGTTCTTCTTTCTCTACTGATTTTAGGTGTAAATTTAGGTTGTTTATTCGAGATTTTTCTTGGTTTTTGAGGTAGGATTTTATTGCTATGAACTTCCTTCTTAGATCTGCTTTTGCTGCATCATGAAGGTTTTGTGTCATCATGTTTTCATTGTCATTTGTTTCTAGGTATTTTCTGATTTACTCAGTGATCTCTTGGTTGTTTAATAGCCTATAGTTTAGCCTCCATGTGTTTGTATTTTTTACAGTTTTTTTCCTATAATTAATATTTAGTCTCATGGTGTTGTGGTTTGAAAAGATGCTTGATATGATTTCAATTTTTCTTAAGTTTACTGAGGCTTGATTTGTGACCCAAGATGTGATCTATCCTGGAGAATGTTCTGTGTGCACTTGAGAAGAAAGTGTATTCTGTAGGTTTTGGATGGAAGGTCCTATAAATATCAACTAAGTTGAGATGGTCTAATGTGTCATTTAAAGCTTGTGTGTCCTTATTTATTTTCTGTTTCGATGATCTGTCCATTGGTGTAAGTGGGATGTTAAAGTCTCCTACTATTATTGTGTTACTGTCGATTACCCCTTTTATGGCTGTTAGCATTTGCCTTATGTATTGAGGTGCTCCTATTTTGGATGCATAGATATTTACAATTGCTATATGTTCTTCTTGGATTGATCCCTTGATCATTAGGTAGTGTCCTTCCTTGTCTCTTGTAATAGTCTTTACTTTAAAGTCTAACTTGTCTGATGTGAGTATTGCTACTCCAGCTTTCTTTTGACTTCCATTTGCATGGAATATGTTTTTCCATCTCCTCATTTTCCATCTGTATGTGTCCCTGAGTCTGAAGTGGGTATCTTGTAGACAGCATATATATGGGTCTTGTTTTTGTATCCATTCAGCCAGTCTGTGTCTTTTGGTTGGAGCATTTAATCCATTTATACTTAAGGTAATTATTGATATGTATGTTCCTATTACTATTTTCTTAATTGTTTTGGGTTTGTCTTTGTAGGTCTTTTCCTCCTCTTGTGTTTCTTGCCTAGAGAAGTTCCTTTAGCAATTGTTGTAAAGCTGGCTTTTTGGTGCTGAATTCTCTTAACTTTTGCTTGTCTGTAAAGCTTTTTATTTCTCTATAAAATCTGAGTTAGATTCTTGCTGGGGAGAGTATCCTTGGCTGTAGGTTTTTCCCTTTCATTACTTTAAATATATCCTGCCACTCCCTTCTGGCCTGCAGAGTTTCTGTAGAAAACTCAGCTGTTAACATTATGGGGATTCCCTTGTATGTTACTTGTTGCTTTCCTCTTTCTGATTTTAATATTTTTTCTTTGTATTTTATTTTTGTTTGATTAGTATGTATCTTGGCATGTTTCTCCTTGGGTTTATTCTGTATGGGACTCTGCTTCTTGGACACTGCTGGGGAAGTTTTCCTTTCCTTTCCCATGTTGGGGAAGTTTTCCTTTCCCATGTTTGGGAAGTTTTCAACTATAATTTCTTCAAATATTTTCTCAGACCTTTTCTTTTTTACTTCTTCTTCTGGGACACCTATACTTTGAATGTTGGTGCACTTAAAGTCCCTGAGGTCTCTGAGACTGTCTTCCATTCTTTTTTGTTCTTTTTTTTCTTTATTCTGCTCTGTAGCATTTATTTCCACCACTCTATTTTCCAGCTCACTTACTCATCCTTCTGCCTCAGTTATTCTGCTATTGATTCCATCTAGAGTATATTTATTTTCAGTTATTGTGTTGTTCATTATTGTTTTTCTCTTTAGTTCTTCTAGGTCCTTGTTAAATGTTTCTTGTATTTTCTCTATTCTGTTTCTGAGATTTTGGATCATCTTTGCTATCATTACTCCGAGTTCTTTTTCAGGCAATTTGCCTATTTCTTCTTCATTTGTTTGGTTTTGTGGGTTTTTATCTTGCTCCTTTGCCTGCAAGATGTTTCTCTGTTTTTTTATTTTATCTAATTTACAGTATTTGAGATCCCCTTTCCCTAGGCTGCCAGGTCCTAGTTCATCTTGATTCTCTTCTCTGCCTCCTGTGGTGGGCAGTGTCTTGAGTAGGCTTCCTGATTGGAGGGACTGGTACCTGCATCCTGGTGGGTGGAGCTGAGTCTTTTCCCTCTGATGAGCAGGGCCATGTCAAGTGGTGTGTTTTGGGGTGTCTGTGAGCTGAGTATGACTTTAGGTAGTCTGATGGGTGGGTTTGTGTTCCTGTCTTGTTTGTTGTTTGGTATGAGGTATCCAGCATGAGAGCTGCAGGCAGTTGGGCAGAGCTGGTTCTTAGACTCTGATAGAGGGCTCTGTGAGAGCTCTCTGTGATTAATATTCCTTGTGCCTGGGGATTCTCTAGTAGTCCACTGTCCTGGACTCAGTGCTCCCATCCCAAAGCCTCATGCCTGACTTTTGGTCAAGGAATCAAGACCCCACAGGTGACTCATTCTGGCAATAAAGGGGATTAAGAAAGATTAAACAAACCCCAGACTAATGGTAAAAAGTTAAATGAAACAAACAGATGCTGAAACAAGGAAACATGTACATGCACAAGAGAAACAAAAACAGAACCAAATAAAACAAAGCACTAGAACAACCAGAAAAAAGAACCCCAGAACAAAATTAGACAATTAAATAGAAAACCAATAAAGCTCAAAACCAAAAGCACAAAACCAAAGCAGAGTGCTAGCTAAAGACTGATGCAAAGAAACAAAACAAACCACAAAAATGATTTAAAAGAGAGAGAGAGAGAGAGAGAAAGGGGAAAGAAGACAGAACAACAGAAAAGCAATGCAGAAATGGAACTATAAAAAAAAAGAAAAAGAAGAAAACAGGGAAAAAGTGACAAACAAAAGCCCAGAGAAATGGTGAAATCAAAGTCAAACCAAACAACAACAAAAATAGAAACAAGGAATGTAACAAAGAGCAAGAGAACAACCAGATAAACTGAAGAACCCCAAAATGAATTCAACCAATTAGAACTAAGGAAAAAACAAAACCTAAGAACAAAAAACCAAAGCAGTGTGTCAGCTGAAGAATAAAGCAAGGCAACAGGACAGACCAATAATAATGATTAAAAATAAAATAAGATAAAATAAAATAAAAAGGGATACAACACAGAACAACAGAAAAGCAAAGTATAAATGAAACTATAAAAATAAAGTAAAATAAAAATGTATTAAAGAAAAAGAAGAAAAAAAGATAAGTGAAAAGAACACAGCACAACAGAAAAGCCAACTAGAAATAGAAATACATAAAAAAATTAGAAAATAAAACAAGTGTTATAAAACAGGAAGGTCCCATATGACTAAACTAATTAATTTAAAAAAAAGCCAGAACCAACACAGAATGAATCCAAACAATAAAATTAATAATAATAATTCTGGTTCCTTGGGGTCTCAGCTGTAATTGTCCTTTCACCTGCCTTGAGTCGCAGGTCACTTCTGCCTTCCCAATAGGCCCTCCTCTTCCCCTGGGCTGGACTCTGGATCTGCTGTGGGCCTTGTGGGTTCACTTAGTCTCTAATCTGGCCCAATTCCTGCATATTTTTGCCTGCAAAGTCCACAGCTGCCAGGGCTAGACCTTTTCATTTGTGGGAACATTCATTCGTCTACTCCGGTATTCCAAAAACAGAGGGTCTCCCTAGCTGATTGTGGGGATTTAATCTGCAGGTTGTACAGCTGATGGAAAGATTTTCAATCCTCTTCTTTAGTCCCCCTTTCCCTGGCTTTCAGCTTTGGTTTTATCCCCACCTCTGCTTGTGGTCCACCCACAGAAGTCTGGTCCTGAGGCTGCCTTGGAGCTCTTGGGTTTGCCTCAGTGAGGGCTTCCTTTATTGTTTGTCTGCAAGTACCAGCATGTGGGGAGAGAAAAACTACCATAGTGGCTCCCCTCACCCTCAGTTGCAGTATTTTGAATGAATAGGTAAGAAGCAACAGAGAAAGCAGAAAGAGAAATGGAGATATTAATTGCTACATTCCAGGCAAGAGGCACTTCTGGCTTGAGTGCGGATGTGGAAATGGAGTCTAATTGGAAGAATGGACATGCAATTTTGACAGAGAATTGTGAAGGTTTGTTGATGAGATGAATGGGGAGGTGAGGCAAATGTAGGCAACAGAAGTGATATTGAGCTTCTGGTTTAGCCAAGGAGGTGTATGATGGGAAGGCTGAGATGGGAAGGTTGGGGAAAGAAAAGGTGGGGAGAGGTGAAAATCAGAGCTATGTTTTTTTCCAAATGCCCTCAATGTACATGTAAAGATACCAGATAGGGAGCTGGCAGAAACTGCAGAGAAAGGAAGGTTAAGAGAGAGTTTGTTGTTAAGATGGGAGATATCTAACCAGCAGAGGAGGGTAAATTGATGATGTGGGAGAAAAAGGAAGTAATTGCTTGAGCAAAGCCTCTCAGGAGAAGTGGAGGATTTAGAGCAGCCAAAACACAAGTGCACAGAGTACTTCTTAGCCTTTGAAAGGAGCAGGGACTTATCCATTGTATCAGGAAATAAGTAAGAAGGAAGGTCACTTGTGGATTTAGTGGTACAAGTTGAGGGAGTTTTATCTTGTTGCTTCACATTCCTCATAGATAAAAAGGCAAGGTCATGAGCCTAGAAGGAGGAGGGGCAGGTGAAGGTGATATCTGAGAGCTGAGAAACCTAGAGGTGTGGAGAATCATTTTGGAAAGCAGCAGAGCACTCACACTAAGGTTTGTTGTAGAATGGCTCTGCAGCCTGAGAATTCACTTGAGATTTGTAGTCAATAATTTAAAAGTGGTTTGTTTTTTCTCACAAGCGCAGGTTAATTGATAATGCATATTTGGAATAGTTGGACAGTCAACCAGTACAATAGGAGGAAAGTGAAGGAAGGGAGTTCAAGGTGTTTTACAGGAATGATTTAAAAACAGCACCAACGGGGACTTCCCTGGTGGTGCAGTGGTTAAGAATCCGCCTGCCAATGCAGGGGACACAGGTTCGATCCCCGGTCCAGGAAGATCCCCCATGCCGTGGAACAACTAAACCTGTGCGCCACACCTACTGAGCCTGCGCTTTAGAGCCCAAGAGCCAAAACTACTGAGCCCATGTGCTGCAACTACTGAAACCCGCACACCTAGAGCCCATGCTCTGCAATAAGAGAAGCCATGGCACTAAGAAGCCCACGCACCACAACAAAGAGTAGCCCCTGCTCGCCACAACTAGAGAAAGCCCACTCACAACAATGAAGACCCAACTCAGCCAATAAATTAATTAATTAATTAATTAATTAATTGATTAATTTTAAAAAAACAGCACCATAGATTAATCTGAGTAGAGATGAGGTGGCTATATTGGTAGGGGTTTATGTATGATAAAGGAAGTGGTATATCCATGGATTGGAAATCCAATGAGATTTAAGAATTGTAGTGCAGTTATTAGGATAGGTGAGCTGGAATACTAGGAACCAAAAGTGTGAGAAGGGATTGCAGCTCTGCTCATGGTGACCTGACAGTGGGAGGTGTGATACCAGGAGGAGGTGTTGAGTGGGAAGAGAAGAGGCACTTTACCATTGTTGTGTGGGTCATAGACCTGAGGCTGCTGAGGCTGTGAAGGATGGTGGCCAGGGTATCACAAAGAGGGAGACACTGGGAGAGAGGGACTCCTCCATTCCCCTGCCCTTCCCAATCCCACCTCGTCCTCCAGCCTTATTACTACATGTTTCCCAAGTCTCTTTCCTTTTGGAACCACATCCTGAATATCCTTGTGAATAGAATCCTGCCAGACATTTGTCTCTCCCTGGATTTCCTCCCTGAGCACCTGGCCAGGCTTTTCCCACTGACTTCATCATCTGGGTTTGCCAAAGTGCCATGAACTCACACATCTTTTCCTCCTGTGGTTCCTCATGTGTCCCCCAAGTGGCCACATGCCAGCAACACTGGCCTCTTTACTGCTCCCAAATGTGCCCTCTATGCTTCTGCTTCCTGAACTTGATGTATCTTTCTTTTCTATGAGGAAGCCTGAAGACAGTGTCCACTTCCACAGGCCAAAATTCCCTGCCTTTGAGATAAGTGGCCTCTATGTTCTCTCCTCCTCATTAGCACAGCACATGCATTAGCACATGTATGAGCAAGCTTACACAGATTTGCACACAGCTCACTTCTCCATTCTAGTCATGACTACAGAAAGAAATCAGCACAGGGGGGCTTCCCTGGTGGTGCAGTTGCTGGGGATCTGCCTGCCAGTGCAGGGGGCATGGGTTCGAGCCCTGGTCCAGGAAGATCCCACATGCTGCAGAGCAGCTAAACCCATGTGCCACAACTACTGAGCCTGTGCTCTAGAGCCCATGAGCCACAACTATTGAGCCCATGTGCTGCAACTACTGAAGCCAAGCAGCCTAGAGACTGTGCTCCACAATAAGAAATCACTGTACTGAGAAGCCCGTGCACTGCAAAGAAGAGTAGACCCTGCTCACTGCAACTAGAGAAAGCTGATGCAATGAAGACCCAATGCAGCCAATAAATAAATTAAAGAAAAAAAAAAAAAAACTCGGCACAGGTCCTATCCAATTTGTAAGTGTAGATTTGAAAGACTTTAATACTTCCAGACAATCAATCCTGAGGAATGAACAAATCCAGGCACCCTGTGGCCTGGCAAGGCCCTGGCTATATAAGAAGGCCAAACCAATCGAGGCCCTTGGTTAGATGGGAGGGACATCTCCTAGGCAGACCTCTGGAATTAAGTCAGAATGAGAGCACAACTAGGCCATGTGTTGTTATATAATCACAAATAAAGAGGAACAGATTTCTAACCTGATGTAAATAGCAATTGATAGCAAATATGTCAACTTTGATTTCTTGGAAAATATTTTTCTTATATGCCATTTATTGTTTGCTCCAAAATGCACACTTGAAGATATTTTTAAAGGGAATGTTTCTTCAAGTAGTCTGCACAATGTAAAAGTGAATGTGTTCTATTTTTGAATCCCTACACATACCTGCAATAGGAAAGAGCTTCAAGTAAATCAGGAGGAGTCTTCCAGTTCAACGAGAAACACGGCTGCTTTTTCTATGGCTGGCTTTTTATAGCTCACGGCTTGCTAGTTAACGTGGGCTATGAGAACAGTGGTCCACACCATGACAAGACACCCCAGTGCTGGCAGCGAGGAACTTCATGTCTCAAGTCCTTCTTCACTTACTGTGGCAAGACAGTGATGGGATTTTTCTCAACTTACAGGAGCCAGTCCCACTGAACATGGCACGTCCTCTTGCCCTTCCCTGCTCTGTATCTGAGGTACTAGCTAGAATTATGCTGCTTATCAAAATGTAACCCTTGGCATCAAGAGCCCAAGGAACCCCAAGAGGCCCCTCCTTGCATTAGTAGGGAGTCCTCGTTCATGCAGCACAGAAGGGCCAATACCACCTCTGGAGGAAACAATGTGATCAAGCTTTAAACCCTATCTCCCCACTTAGAAATAATAGAAAAAAATATATATAAGGCAAAAACAAACATGCATAGCTTCATGGATCAGAAATGGGTCAGAAACACAGTCAGAAGTTTGGGGCCTGAGACTGAAAGACGCAGCCACAGGCCTCCGGGCTTCAGAAGTGGAAACGGATTGGTGTTCTCTTATGCTCTGCTTGTGTTGGAGGCTAGAGCCAGGCTTACTACCTAACTCCAAGCCTCTGATGAGGCTGCTGGGTTGGTGTAAAGGCCATACCTGGGCTTCAGGGAGTCAGCTACTCCGCAATTACGTGCATCCTGCCAGGACCTGACAAGCTGTGCTGCCTCAAGAACCTGATTTTACAAACCTATGATGTCACTGCAGGGAAGGAACCCCAAGCTGTGTCTATGGCAACCTCGGCCCCTGTGAAGCCACGGGCAATGAAAGCAATAGCAAAACTGAAACCATAGTGATTTTAGAGAAAAAACTAAACTTTGCTATTCAAGATGCATTTGCAAACTTAAATTTAGAGCACACAGAAGAAATGAATACTAACCAAGAAAACTCAGCAATTAGAATGTTGACTCCTGACTACTGAAGTAGTACAAAATACTAGAATGGCTACCATAGAAATATGTTTGTATCTTTGGAGAGCTAAAGGAAGGTGGGCCAGCACTAAAAATTAGTAATTATGAAGGAAAGCACTGGGAACATGTGTACTTTAAAACAGAGAAACAAAAACCAGTTTGAAATCTTAGGAATGACAATATAGTCATTGAAATTTTAAAAATCTATTGAAGGATAAGATAAACATTATCCAACCCTTTCTTTCTTTGGAAGAAAATGGAGTAAATCAGAAGACAAAACTAGGTAATTCCTAGGACAGAGATAGAACACAACAGAAGATATTAATTCATGGTTGAAAATCTCGCTGAGAAATTTCCAGATTGGAGGAAGAACTAAATAACAGATTAATTAAAAATTAGCCTAATCATACTAGGGAGAAACTGAATAACATCAAAGGTAAAAAGAAAGTTTAAAAAGCTACCAGAGAAGACAGACCGACAAAAGGCTGATAGTTAGATAATAGATTTTTCACTAGTAGCAACAGATGCCAGAAGACAATGAAATAACTTTAGTCTTAAAATCACAACTTCAAATCTAGAATTTTGTGTGTTGAATAGGAAGCATTAGTCAGAGAGGAAATTTTTGAATAGGAGAAAGGAAAAGGCATCAAGATTAGACAGGTGAAAACAATAGCTAAAATACATAAATTCAGGAGAAGCTAATCATGGAAACTATGGAGAAAACAAGAAAAGCTGGACAGAATAGGGAAGTGGCTTCCATTTCTTTAAGCCCAATAGTGATGTCCTTCCCCACCCAAGAACACAGTAGCACTTGACAAATCTTCATTACCTCTTAGTTGACTTTGATCTGATTATTGCACCCCTCACCTAGTTTAAAGGCATTATAATAGGCAAATCCAATGCAAACAAATCAGACAGTAACTGGGAATTAAACTCTACTCTGGAGAAAGGTCTAGAGTGAAACTTGAAAGGATTTTATTTCATAGACAGAAGGAAGTAATATAATTTATGTAGCAACAGAGTTAATTTGATTCTCAGTGCTTTGGGCAGATTTGCTCACCTGCTTCACGCCTGTAAGAAAATCTCAGGGCTCAGTATTAGGAAAATCCAGCTTCCTTATTCTTAGGCTCTATGCAGGATTCAGAGAAATCCAAGAAGCTTGTTGTTTGGATCTCTTTCTCAAGGCCAGGGATCACCCAGAAATGCAGCGGAGAGTACCAACCCTATACCCAGCTAAGATATCATTCAATAATAAAGGTGAAGCCCAGATGTTTTCACATGCAAAGACAAAGCAGTTTACCATTCAGAAATGTTTCCTTAAAACAGGGTGGGAAGGATCTAGAGAGAGAAAAGAAACACTAGTAAGCAAAAAATGTGTAAACCTGCTTATGAAATCTAATGAGCTTATTACAGTTAAGAAAAGTAATAGCTAGAATTTTTTCATTTAAAATAAAAGGAAAATTAAAATACTATGCAGTAATAAAACAGATGGGAACAGGAGATTTAGAGAGTAGTGAAAGCACTTAAATACTCTTATTTTAGGAATTCACAATGTGGAGACCAGAGTGTAAATTTAACAAGAGCAATTCTTATATAATGGTGATTTTAAAAATAATAATGTCTAATTGTAGTGAGTTCACTACAGGATAAGTTTTTCAATTTTGTTTTTCTATAATCATGAGTTGACAAATGGGAAAAATAGCTAGAAGAATAGAAAGACTATTGGAGTCTCCAATGGTCTATATTTATTAATTTATTCAATGGACTGTATTGTAGCATGTTTTTAAACCTGAAGGTAGATGTGATTGCACTTAATTTTTTTAGAGATAATAGAAGCAAGCTTAGAGAGAGCAGGGAGGGGAGTTTTGGAGATTTGGAGAGCAAGAAGAATGAGTTGTCTCAGAGAGAGAGAGATAAAGATTGATGAAGGATTCCTGGCAACCCGGCCAGACAGGCTGAGTGTTCCACTTGACACTGGAGAAGACAAAGTGAAAATATGGCTGAATGTCACGGCTGTGTGTTCTGCTCTTGTTGTGCTCAACTGCTTGGGTTCTGTCACTAATTAAGCAGATTGTTTAACCATAGCTGAGGGTTTCAAGAACAGGTATACTGTTGGGAGAAAGGGGCAAGAACATTGAGATTATCTACAAGGAATGGTTATTGTGAGACCAGGATATTTAAGCCAGGAAAGGAGAGAAGTGGGTATAAGATCAAGAAAATGGTGGTATGATAGTTAACGGCTTGGCGGGCTCCATGGTCAGACTAGAGAAAGTGAGCTAGAACACCACGAGCTTGCAGTCAGAGAATAAGATGCTCACCATTAAGATTATGAAGAAAATACTGCTGTTGACAATGATCAGTTCTAGAACTTAACCATAGGAGTGGGTTTCTGAGGTGACTTGGTAGAGAAGAGCATTGGTGGGGAGAAAGTGCAGGGATGGAGGGGGATGAGCGTAGGGTGCGTTGGTCCACATCAATGTTGATGTCACCAAATATAGTGACAGATGTGATGGAGATGAAACAGAAAACCAGATGCTAAACTCTTTAAGGAAAAATAGGGAGCACTGTAGTTACAAGAAGAGCAGAAGTCTTAGGACATGAGCGTCAAAGTTGGGGGAGGTGGTTAGTGAGGAAGGAGGAACAGTAGTCATGAAGTCATAATAAGGATCAAGAAGACACATTTCCCACTTCTAGGCTTGGGGGTAATGGAGTGTGGGGGAAAATGGCCACCATTTGAGGTAGCCAAAGGTAAAGCAATGTCCTTCAGGAAGAAACAGTTTTCAGTTAGAGTGTTAAAGTAACTGACCTATTGAGAAGAGAGAGATGTGGTCCTAACCACAGTCTCTATGGGGCACAACTAGAAGATTTGGGGGGAGTTGGAAAGACCTCCAATGACCACAAAGCTGGGCCTGGGGTGAGACCTGAGGTGCACAGGGCTGCAGAGAATTATGAAACTAACGCTAATAATCTGTTAGGAGTATGTGGGTCAGTAGTTCTAATGATAACATCTTTTGAGAAACTAAGCTGTATTATACACAGTATCATGGCCAGAGGAGGGATTTGGATGAATAAGCGGGAACCAGGATGGAGACCATGTTAGGAAGGCAAAAGCAGGACAGGATATATGGCAGTGGTTCTAGACTGAGCCCTCAGCTCAAGGGACTGATAAAGCCTGGATGTCCACAGGATGCCAGCCCAGCTGACTTGGTGAACAAAATGATGAGCTTGTGATACAAAGGATGCATTTGCCTGGTGTATTCTCTGTGTTGTATATTTCTCAGAATCTAGGATAACATCAAGTGTTAGGTCAAGTGTCTGATGTTTGTGATGTAGAAATCTTTCTCTCCACTGGGAGACATGATTAGTCCTGAAGTCTTTAGCCTCAGATCACCTTTAAGGTACATCACAAGTGGTATGAGTCATGTCCAGTCCCAAAGTCACCTTTACTCAAGTGACTTTCATTCAAGCTATGGCCCCTCACCTCCTTTCGGTTGCTGGTGGGAAACAATGGATGGCCAGAATCGTTGGGAGCCCCAAGATAGCTCTGGCAGAGTCAACAGGCATGCAGTATCCCAGGCCAACAGATGATCAATTTATGGAATGATTGGGTAGATTTCACCATACTTCACACATAAAGCTATGAAGAACCCATTTGTAGAATACTCTGGACCACAACTAATATCTGAATCACATCTTGAATCACTGAACTGAACTACCCTGCCACAAGAAATCATACATGCATTCATCAATTCAACACATCTCCATGCATGTCTTTGTTCTGGTAAGTCAAAGACTGTGACATATATGGGTCATACTTTCAAGGGATGCATTGTCAAGAAAGGGGATAAGTTGTCCAATCTCCTTTCCAGTGCTGCAAAGAAAGTACATCAGAGCCTTTGCAGTAACCTATGGATGCAAGGTGCTGACAATCTGAAGACGGCTTGGCTGGAGACAGTAAACCAATGTTAGTTGTTTATTTTAAAGGTCTTTTTCCTCACTCTCAGTTGAGTCAGCTAACAGGGACTATCTCAATATCTTTCCTTACTTTCTCTGTGCTCATTAAATATGTAAAAGTTCATTTAGAATTTGTGCTCTCCGAGCTCTTATGCTGCAGAGAGCACATCCAAACCACTGGAACATTCCAGGCACATCTGCTGGCTTGGCTAGAGAGCTTGTGTTCTCTTAACTATGCCACATGAAGCAAAACTTATGCTCATTGATTTCCAGCTTGTCATTTTGCTCACTTCCTAGAGACTGTACATGCATATCAAGTCAATGAAGATGCTTAAGACTTGCTGAATTCCTCCTTCTTATGGTTGACATCTTTATTCAAAAAGACAAAATAAGTATTTGAGCCTTCTTATTCTTAGCCCTCCAAATCACTATCTTTCAGCTTTTACATTTTCTTGTCTAATCCTTTCACTGGATTTAGGAAAGTGTCACTTATTTGTTTGAAATGCTAATAATTACCTTGAATGATGCAGATTTCATGATGTGTTAAAAATTCTCTTTGATCTGTCAACATCTATGTACAAGCCTCGTATTTTGACATCAGCAGCAGTGCATGATACACAATAAATATGTATATAGAATTTTCTCTCTCTCTGTCTCTCTCTCTCTACCCCGCTACTTTTCTCCCTAACATGTACATGCATGCATGTACGCAAGCAAACTAACATGAGCTTGGGCATATTCCTGGCAATAGAATGGTTACATCAGAAATTGTGCAAATCTCTCTGAAACTGGTAACAAAGGAAACAACTGAAAGAATGTCAGAGAAAGGATGTTTACTATTTGTATCCGATAGGGTCTAAGAAGGAAAGAGGTGACAACCTAAAACAAGAAAGTTTGTTTTCAACAAACATGTGGGCAGGGATTGGGGAAATCAGTGCAGAAGAGTGGATGCCCTGAGGCTAACAGTCCTAGCCTGACGAAGCAATAGGAGGGTGTGGTTAGCATCACCTGGTATCCAGTGAGGGTGGTTGTTTAGAGAAGGCTGCCTGACAGGCATTATGGGGCAGGAGCGGGGCATGGCCAGGCTGCAGTGACACAGCCATGAGGACTCAGTTCCAGCCATCAGTGCTCCTCATAGTGCCACTGCTTCGTCACACCTCAGAGGGAGCCGGGGGCAAGGGAGCCCCGAGTAGACAGAGAGAGAGAAAAGGATCCACAGTGACAGCAGTGATGCCCAGTGCACTTTCTCTGCTCGGGGACTGTGTTCTATTCTATCAATTATTTGTTATTTCACCCTGATCTGACTCTCAGGAGATTATGCTGTACTTGGTGCATTCAGATGAAATAACACTCAAGGTTACTGTCATCTGCAGAAGCAAGTTTACAAAAGAGAATTCCTGCCTCTCTGCTGTACTCAAGGTATCAGGTCTGTTAGTAGTGCAAGGCATCTCAGTAGCATGAAACTCCTAACAGCCAAAGACATTAGTCTCTTGGTTTCTTATTTGGTACATCCAAATTCTGGATAGAAATAGATGTTCCCAATATGGTGTTCTCTTGTTTCCAGCTGCATTACTTAACACAAAGGCATACTATCTGGTTATTCACACACATACACACACACACACTCACAGTCTCCTCACTTATGTTATTTCCATGGTTATTGGAAATCAGACCCAGGGCACTGGATACTCTACAATGACTAGAAAAATACTGAGAATATGTTGAAACTCTGTCACCTTAATAAAGAAGTACCGATTCCTGAAAGTAACCTCCCCTGTATTTGGAAATTAGTGCAAAGCCTGCGAAGAAGTCTCTAAAAGTGATTTTTCTCTTTGTATTAATAATTAAGAAGTATAGGGACTTCCCTGATGGTGCAGTGGTTAAGAATCTGCCTGTCAGTACAGGGGACACTGGTTCGATCCCTGGTCCAGGAAGATCCCACATTCCGAGGAGCAAGTAAGTCCGTATGCCACAACTACTGAGCCCATGTGCTACAACTGCTGAAGCCCATGTGCCTAGAGCCCGTGCTCTACAACAAGAGAAGCCACCACAATGAGAAGCCCATGCACCACAATGAAGAGTAGCCCCTGCTCGCCACAACTAGAGAAAGCCTGCATGCAGCAACGAAGACAAAACACAACAATAAATAAATAAATACATACATACGTACGTACATACATATATACATAAATAAATATTTTTTAAAAAGTTAAGAGAATTCAGCACCACCAAACCAGCCTTACAACAAGTGCTAAAGGAACTTCTCTAAGTAGGAAACACAAGAAAAGGAAAAGACCTACAAATACAAACCCAAAACAATTCAGAAAATGGTCATTGGAACACACATGTCAATAATCACCTTAAATGTAAAGGGAGTAAGTGCTCCAACCAAAAGACACAGACTGGCTGAATGGATACAAAAACAAGACCCTTCTATATGCTGCCTACAAGAAACCCACTTCAGACCAAGGGATACATATAGACTGAAAGGAAAGGGATGGAAAAAGATATTCCATGCAAATGGAAGTCAAAAGAAAGCTGGAGTAGCAATACTCATATCACACAAATTAGACTTGAAAATAAAGACTATTACAAGAGACAAGGAAGGACCCTACATAATGATCAAGGGATCCATTCAAGAAGAACATATCACAATGGTAAACATCTATGCCCCCAATATAGGAGCACCTCAATACATAAGGCAAATGTAAACAGCTATAAAAGGGGACATCGACAGTAACACAATAATAGTGGGAGACTTGAACACCCCACTTACATCAATGCACAGATCATCCAAACAGAAAATAAATAAAGACACACAAGCTTTAAATGACACATTAGACCATCTTGACCTAATTGATATTTATAGGACATTCCATCCAAAAACGACAGACTACACTTTCTTCTCAAGTGCACACAGAACATTTTCCAGGATAGATCACATCTTGGGTCACAAATCAAACCTCAGCAAATTCAAGAAAATTGAAATCATATCAAGCATCTTCTCAGACCACAACACCATGAGACTAGATATCAATTACAGGAAAAAAACTGCAAAAAAGACAAACACATGGAGGCTAAACAATTCACTCTTAAACAACCAAGGAATCACTAAATAAATCAAAGAGGAAATCAAAAAATATCTAGAAACAAATGACAATGAAAACACAACAACCCAAAACCTATGGGACGCAGCAAAAGCAGTTCTAAGAGGGAAGTTTATAGCAATACAGTCCTACCTTAAGAAACAAGAAAATGATCGAATAAACAACCTAACTTTACACCTAAAACAACTAGAGAAAGAAGAACAAAGAAACCCCAAGTGAGCAGAAGGAAAGAAATCCTAAAGATCAGAGCAGAGATAAGTGAAAAAGAAAGGAAGGAAACCATAGCAAAAATAAATAAAACTAAAAGCTGGTTCTTTGAGAAGATTAACAAAATTGATAAACCATTAGCCAGACTCATCAAGAAAAAAAGGGAGAAGATGCAAATCAACAGAATCAGAAATGAAAAAGGAGAAGTAACAACAGACACCTCAGGAATACAAAACATCATGAGAGACTACTACAAGCAACTATACGCCAATCAATTGGATAACCTGGAAGAAATGGATACATTCTTAGAAAAATACAATCTTCCAAGACTGAACCAGGAAGAAATAGAAACCATGAACAGACCAATCACAAGTATGGAAATTGAGGCAATGATTAAAAATCTCCCAACACACAAAAGCCCAGCACCAGATGGGTTCATGGGAAAATTCTATCAAACATTTTGAGAAGAGCTAACACCTATCCTTCTCAAACTCTTCCAAAATATTGCAGAAGGCGGCACACTCCCAAACTCATTCTATGAGGCTACCATCACCGTGATACCAAAACCAGGCAAAGATGTCACAAAAAAAGAAAACTACAGACCAATATCACTGATGAATATAGATGCAAAAATCCTCTACAAAATACTAGCTAACAGACTCCAACAGCACATTAAAAAAATCATACACCGTGATCAAGTGGGGTTTATCTCTGGGATGCAAGGATTCTTCAATATATGCAAATCAATCAATGTGATACATCACATCAACAAATTGAAGGATAAAAACCATATGATCATCTCCATAGATGCAGAAAAAGCTTTTGACAAAATTCAACATCTATTTATGATAAAAGCTCTCCAGAAAATGGGCATAGAAGGAAATTACCTCAACATAATAAAAGCCATTTATGAAAAACCAAAAGCCAACATCATTCTCAATGGGGAAAAACTGGAAGAATTCCCTCTAAGAACAGGAAGAGCAGAAAGAGAAATTAAGGAAACTCTCCCATTCACCATTGCAACAAAAAGAATCAAATACCTAGGAATAAACCTGCCTAAGGAGGCAAAAGATCTGTATGCAGAAAACTTTAAGACATTGATGAAAGAAATCAAAGACAACACAAACAGATGGAGGGACATACCATGTTCCTGGATTGGAAGAATCAACATCGTGAAAATGACTGTACTACCCAAAGCAATTTACAGATTCAATGCAATCCCGATCAAATTACCAATGGCATTTTTCACAGAACTAGAGCAAGAAATCTTTACGATTTGTATGGAAACGCAAAAGACCCCGAATAGCCAAAGCAATCTTGAGAAGGAAAAATGGAGTTGGTGGAATCAGTCTTCCTGACTTCAAACTATACTACAAGGCCATAGTGATCAAGACAGTATGGTACTGGCACAAAAATAGAAAGGAAGATCAATGGAATAGAATAGAGAACTCAGAAGTAAGCCCAAACACATATGGGCACCTTATCTTTGACAAAGGAGGCACGAGTATACAATGGAAAAAAGACAGCCTCTTCAATAAGTGGTGCTGGGAAAACTGGACAGCTACATGTAAAAGAATGAAATTAGAACACTTCCTAACACCATACACAAAAATAAACTCCAAATGGATTAAAGACCTACATGTAAGGCCAGACACTATCAAACTCCTAAAGGAAAACATAGGCAGAACACTCTATGACATCCATCAAAGCAAGATCCTTTTTGATCCACCTCCTAGAATCATGGAAATAAAATCAAGAATAAACAAATGGGACCTCATGAAACTTAAAAGCTTTTGCACAGTGAAAGAAACCATAAACAAGACTAGAAGACAACCCTCAGAATGGGAAAAAATAATTGCCTATGAAACAACGGACAAAGGATTAACCTCCAGAATATACAAGCAGCTCATGAAGCTTAATACCAAAAAAGCAAATAACCCAATCCACAAATGGGCAGAAGACCTAAATAGACATTTCTCCAAAGAAGACATACAGATGGCTAACAAACACATGAAAAGATGCTCAACATCACTAATCATCAGAGAAATGCAAGTCAAAGCCACAATGAGGTATCACCTCACACCAATCAGAATGGCCATCATCACAAAATCTGGAAACCACAAATGTTGGAGAAGGTGTGGAGAAAAGGGAACTCTCCTGCACTGTTGGTGGGAATGTAAGTTGGTATAGCAACTATGGAAAACAATTTGTAGGTTCCTTAAAAAACTACAAATAGAACTACCATATGTTCCAGTTATCCCACTCCTGGGCATATACCCAAAGAAAACCATAATCCCAAAAGAAACGTGTACCATAATGTTTATTGCAGCACTATTTACAATAGCCAGGACATGGAAGCAACCGAAATGCCCATCAAGAAATGAATGGATACAGAAGATGTGGCATATATATACAATGGAATATTACTCAGCTATAAAAAGGGATTAGATGGAGCTATATGTAATGAGGTGATAGAACTACAATCTGTCCTACAGAGTGAAGTACGTCAGAAAGAGAAGGACAAATATTGTATGCTAACTCACATATACGGAATCTAAAAATGGTAGTGATGAACTCAGTGACAAGAACAAGGATGCAGATACAGAGAATGAACTGGAGAACTCGAGGTATGGGAGGGGGCGGGGGGTGAAAAGGAAACTGAGACGAAGTGAGAGAGTAGCACAGGCATGTATATACTACCAATTGTAAAATAGATAGTCAGTGGGAAGTTGTTGTATAACAAAGGGAGTCCAACTCGAGGATGGAAGATGCCTTATAGGACTGGGGCGGGGAGGGTGGGGGGGACTCGAAGGGGGGCGAGTCAAAGAAGGGAGGGAATACGGGGATATATGTATAAAAACAGATGATTGAACTTGGTGTACCCCCAAAAAAATAAAAAAAAAATTTTAAAAAAGTATGCACTTCCTAGCAAAAAAATTGCCTTAAATTGGCAATGTGTTAAGAGATAATAGGAAATTTGTTTGTTCATTGTTTTACTTTTCTGCCATAAATGCATTCATTTTTAAGACATGCTAAATTGCACTCTGAATACAAATAGCAAAAGCCACTGAAGACAGAAATGTTATGGCTCCACCCAATGCCGGGGTCACAATGAAGAAATAATGAAACTTCATTTGGGGTTACCTAACCACCTAAGGTGGTTTTGCTGTGGCCCCTGCCAGAGAATGGGAGGAGATGGAGCCCTCAGGAGGGTCCTTCTGGTTAGTGAGTCTAGATGATCAATTTTCAAAATAAGTTCTGCCCATTGTTAGTGATGTCAACAGATGTTACATAAGGAAAGGGGACCACAGTCAGAAGGGTTTGAGAAATGTCAGGTTCCATAATATTAAAATGAATTACTTTAATTGGGAACTTTGTGAATCTCCTAGAGACTGACATGGTACACACAAAATTATTCAAATTAATTTGACAGTGGAATCATTTTCTTTAATTTTTTAATGAAACCTATAGGAAGTAATAATGTTCCCTGAAACACTTTGAAAAATAATCATCTGAATTTTTTCAGGTCCCTAATATGTGTGCTAAGAGCCTGCTCTTCAGAGACAACCAAGGTAAAGAAACCAGCACTTACTCTTTGTGGAACTAGAGATGATGTTGTCAGAATCAGCCTCTCAGAATATCTGAGACACAAGCATTTTGATAGCTGTCACTCATGAAACAAGAACAAAAATATGGGCAATGTGTGAAAATTTTATAAGTGAATGGATTAATTTTTTAATTGAAGTATAGCTGATTTACAATGTTATATTAGTTTCAGGTGTACAACATAGTGATTCAGTATTTTTATAGATTATACGCCATATAAAGTTATCACACAATGTTGGTTATATTCCCTGTGCTGTACACTGCATCCTTGTATCTTATTTATTTTATACCTAATAGTTTGTACCTCTTAATCCCCCACTCCTATCTTGTCCCTCTCCCCACTGGTAACTACTAGCTTGTTCTCTGTATCTATGAGTCTGTTTCCATTTATTATATATATTTGTTTATTTTTTTCTTCAACATATAAGTGAAAATGTATCATATTTGTCTGACTTATTTCACTAAGCATAATACCCTCCAGGTCCATCAAAGTTGTTGCAAATTGCAAAATTCCATTCTTTTATGGCTGAGTAATATTCTAAATATATTTATCAAAAAAATAAGTGTTATTGGCATCTAAAAACAAACTTCACCTAACATTGAAACATACTTTAATATTTATGTTGTTTTCTTTTTTCATTTTTACTCACTGCAGGATGAGTAACAAATCACACACATTTACTTTGAAGAAACAGAGACCATAGTGTAGGTTTTACAAAATCACTTTTTAAAATCTCTGTATTGTGCTGTTCCTCAAATATCTAGAGCCAGTCTTTGCATAAAATATCACAGCTTTATGTATGTGTGTATATATATCTTATGATGGACACTTATGTTGCTTCCATATTGTGGCTATTGTAAATAATGCTATGAGGAACATTGGGGTGCATATATCTTTTTGAAGTAGTGTTTTTGTTTTCTTTGGATAAATACCCAGGAGTGGAATTGCTGGATCAGATGGTTGTTCTATTTTTAATTTTTTGAGGAACATCCATACGGTTTTCCATAGTGGCTATACCAATTTACATTCCCACAAACAGTGAACTAGGGTTCCCTTTTCTCCATATTCTAGTCAACATTTATTATTTGTCTTTTTGGCAATAGCCATTCTGACAGGTGTGACGTGATATCTCATTGTGATTTTGATTTGCATATCCCTCTTGATTAGTGATGTTGAGCATCTTTTCACATGCCTGTTGGCCATCTGTATGTCTTCCTTGTAAAAAGATCTATTCAGGTATTCTGCCCATTTTTAATTGGGTTGTTTTTCTGAAATTAAGTTGTATGGCATGTTTATATATTTTGGATATTAACTCCTTATCAGACATATTATTTGAAAATATCTTTCCCCATTCAGTAGGTTTTCTCATTTTGTTGATAATTTCCTTTGCTGTGCAAAAGGTTTTAAGTTTAATCAGGTCCCATTTGTTTCACTTTGCTTTTATTTTTTTTTTCCTTAGGAGACAGATCAAAAAAAAAAAAACATTGCTAAGACTTATGTCTTGTGTGTATTGCCTATGTTTTCTTATAAGAGTTTTATGGTTTCAGGTCACACAATTAGATCTTTATTCCAATCTGAGTTTATTTTTGTATATAGTGTGAGAAAATATTCTAATTTCATTCTGTTACATGTAGCTATCCAGTTTTCCCAATACCACTTATTGAAGATATTGTCTTTTTTTAAATTTTTTTTAAATTTTTTAAATTTTATTTATTTATTTATTTATTATATTTTGGGGGGTACACCAAGTTCAATCATCTGTTTTTATACACATATCCCCATATTCCCTCCCTCCCTCAACTCCCCCCCCACCCTCCCTTGACTCCCCCCCACCCTCACTCAAGTCCCCCCCACCCTCCCCGTCCCAGTCCTCTAAGGCATCATCCATCCTCGAGTTGAACTCCCTTTGTTATACAACAACTTCCCACTGGCTATCTATTTTACAGTTGGTAGTATATATATGTCTGTATAAGACATTGTCTTTTCCCCATTGTATATTTCTGCTTCCTTTGTTGTAGATTAATTAACCATACATGCATGCGTTTGTTTCTGGGCTCTCTATTCTGTTCCACTGATCTATGTGTCTTTCTTTGTGCCAGTACCATACTTTTTTGATTACTCTAGCTTTGTTCTGTAATCTGAAGTCAGGGAGCATGATACCTCCAGCTTTATTTTTTTTTTCAAGATTGCTTTGGCTAGTCAGGGTCTTTTGCGGTTCCTTCAAATTTTAGGATTATTTGTTCTAGTTTTGTGAAAAATGTCATGGGTATTTTAATAAGGATTATATTGAATCCATGGATTGATTTAGGTGGGATGCACATTTTAACAATACTAATTCTTCCAGTCCATGAGCATGGGATATCTTTCCATTTCTTTGTGTCATCTTCAATTTCCTATATCAGTGTCTTAGAGTTCAGAGTATAGGTTTTCACCTCCTTGGACAAGTTTATTATTAGGTATTTTATTCTTTTTGATACAACTGTAAGTGGGATTTTTTTTTTTTTTGCTTTCTCTTTCTGATCATTTTAGCATATAGAGAAGCAACAGATTTATGTATATTAATCTTGTATCCTGTAACTTTGCTGAATTCATTTATTAGTTCTAGTCATTTTTTGGTGGAGACTTTAGGGTTTTCTATATATAGTGTCATATTATCTGCAAATAATGACAGTTTTTCTTCTTCCCTTCCAATTTGGATGCCTTTTATTTCTTTTTTCTTTTCTGATTGCTGTGGCTAGGGCTTTAACAATACCATGTAAAATAGAAATGGTAAGAATGGGCATCCTTGTCTTGTTACTGATTTTAGAAGAAAAGCTTTCAGTTTTTCACCATTGAGTATAATGTTAGTTGTGGGTTTGTCATGAATTGTCTTTATTATGTTGAGATATTCTTCCTCTATACCAACTTTGTTGAAAATTCTTATTATGAATGATGTATTTTTTGTAGTGTAGTTTTCTGGATTTTGTATAATGGGAACAGTGGCCTTGTAGAATGAACTTGGAAGAGTTCCCTCCTCTTCAGTTGTTTGGAGTAGTTTGAAAAGAATAAGTATTAACTCTTCCTTATATATTGGGTAGAATTCCCCTATGAAGCTGTCTGGCCCTGGAATTTTATTTCAGGGAGTTTTTTGATTAGTGATTCAATTTTAATACTATTAATCAGTCTGTTCAGATCATCTATTTCTTCCTGATTCAGTTCGAAATACTATATGTTTCTAAGAATTTACCCATTTCTACTGGGTTGTCCAATTTGTTGTCATGTATCTGTTCATAATATTCTCTTATGATTGCATTTCTGCTATACTGGCTATAATTTCTCCTCTTTTAGTTCTTCTCTTGTTTATTTGGGTCCTGTCTCTTTTTTTCTTAATAAGCCTGGCTAAAAGCTTATCAATTTTGTTTTAAAAAATCCATCTCTCAGTTTCACTCATATTTTCCATTATTTGTTTGGTCTCTAGTTTATTTCCTTTCTAGTCTTTATTATTTCCTTCCTCCTTCTGACTTTGGACTTAGTTTTTTTTTTTTTCTTCTTTTTCTAATTCATTTAAATTGTAGGTTAGGTAGTTTATTTGATTTTTCTTGTTCCTTGAGTTATGCCTGTATTGCTGTAAACTTCCCTCTTAGAACTGCTTTTGCTACACCCCATAAACTTATGGAAAGTTGTGCTTTTATCTTCATTTTTCTCAAGGTATTTTCTGATTTCCTCTTTGATTTCTTCATTGGCCCTTTGATTTTTTTTTTAGTAGCATGTTTAGTCTCCATTTATTTTTTATTTTCCCATTTTTCTACCTGTAACTGATTTCTTGTTTCACACCATTGTGGTAGAAAAAGATGCTTAATGTAATTTCTCTCCTCTTAAATTTGTTGAGAATTGTTTTGTGGCCTAGCAGGTGAGCTATTCTGGAGAATGTTCCATGTGCACTTCAAAAGAATATGTATTCTGCTTTTGTTAGATGGAATATCCTGTAGATATCTATTAAGGCCAACTGATATAATGCATCATTTAAGGCCAATGTTTCCTTATTGACTTTCTGTCTGGATGATCTGTTCATTGATATAAGTGGGGTGTTAAAGTTTCTACTATTATGGTATTATGCTCAGTTGCTCCCTTTATGTGTGATAATACTTGCTTTATATATTTAGGTGCACCTATATTAGGTGCGTATATGTTAATTGGTATTTTATCCTCTTCTTTTATTGATCCCTTTATCATTATATAATGCATTCTTTGTCTTTTATTATGGACTTTGTTTTAAAGTCTGCTTTGTTTGATATGAATATTGCTAACCCAGCTTTCTTTTCATTGCCTTTTGCATGGACTATCTCTTCCCATGCTCTCACTTTCAATCTGTGTGTCTTTAACTCTGAAGTGAGTTCTTCTAGGCAGCATATAGAAGGTTCTTGTATTTTTCTTCCTTCCTTCCTTCCTTCCTTGCTTTCTTCCTTTCTTCCTTCCTTCCTTCCTTTCCTGGCTGTGTTGGGTCTTCTTTGCTGTGTGTGGGCTTTCTCTAGTTGCAGTGAGCAGTGGGTACTCTTTGTTGCAGTGCACAGGCTTCTCATTGCAGTGGCTTCTCTTGTTGCAGAGCATGGGCTCTAGGTGTGTGAGCTTCAGTAGTTGTGGAGCATGGGCTCATTACTTGTGGCTCAGGGGCTCTAGAGCGCAGAATTGGTAGTTGTGGCACAGGGGCTCTGCAGCATGTGGGATCTTCCCAGACCAGGGCTCAAACCCATGTCGCACGCATTGGCAGGCGGATTCTTAACCACCGCACCACCAGGGAAGCCCAGTTCTTTTGTTATCCAATCAGTCACGCTGTGTATTTTGATTGAAACTTTTAGCACATTGACATTTAAAATGTGATTATTGATAGGTATGTTCTTGCTCTCATTTTGTTATTTGTTTTCTGATTGTTTTGTAGTTCTTTTCTGTTCTTTTCTTTTAGTCTCTTTCCTTGTGGTTTGATATTTTTAATGTTATGTTTGTGTTCCTTTCTGTCTAGTTTTTGTACATCTATTGTAAGTTTTTGATTTGTGGTTACCATGTAGTTTATATATGTTGACCTATAACTATACCTACTTGTTTTAAACTGATAGTCACTTAAGTTCAAACAGGTTCTAAAACAGCTATGTTTTTTTTACTACACCCCCTCCACGTTTTGTGTTTTGATGTCATAGTTTACATCTTCATGTCTGTCACTTAACTGCTTATTGCAGTTATAGTTCATTTTACAATTTTGTCTTTTAACCTTTGTACTAGCTTATATAAATGATTGATCCACAGCCTTTAATATATATTTGCTTTTACCAGTGAGGTTATTTTGTCCTTTCTATAATTTCTTGTTTCCCATTGTTGCCTTTTCTTTTTCACTTGAAGACTCTTTAATACTTCTCATAAAATCAGTTTAGTATTGATTATTTTTTTTAGTTTTTGCTTATGTATCTTTTTATCTCTCCTTCAATTCTGAATCATAACCTTGCTGAGTAGAGTATCCTATGTTGTAGGTTTTTTCTTTCAGCACTTTAAGTATATTATGCCACTCACTTCCAGCTGTCTTTAGAAGTTTCTCCTTATCTTTAATTTTTGCCATTTTAATTTTGATGTGTCTTGTTGAGGGTGTCTTTGGGTTCATCTTGTTTGGAACTCTCTGTGCTTCCTATACCTTGATATCTGTTTCCTTCTTAAAATTTTGTAAGTTTTCAGCCATAATTTTATCACATACATTTTCTACCCCTTTCTCTCACTATTCTCCTCCTGGGGCCCCAAAAATGCCAATGTTAGATACCCTTGATGTTGTCCAAGAAGTCCCTTAAACTATTTTCACTTTTGACTTCATTTTTCTTTTTGCTGTTCTGAGTGGGTGATTTCTATTTTTCTACTGTCCAGACTGCTTATATGTTCTTCCGTATCACCTAATCTGCTGTTAATTCCCTCTAGTGTATTTTTTATTTCAGTTATTGTATTGCTCATCTCTGACTGGTTCTTTTTTATATTTTCTTATTCTCTGTTAATATTGTTACTGCGTTCATCTATTCTTTTCCTCAGTTCAGTTAGCAGTCTTCTTACTATTGCTTTGAACTTTCTATCAGGTAAATCATTGCTGTTTCTTTAGAGATTTTTTCAGGGTCATTTTCTTTTTCTTTCATTTGAAACATATTCTCACCTAACCTCTCATTTTGTTTAACTTTCTCTGTCTTTATGAAATTGGGTGAAGCATTTACCTATCCCAGTCTTGAATTCATGTCCTTGTGTGACAGCATCTCTATGCAGTGTTCATGTACCCACTGGCTTTGGTGGGACAGCTGAATCTGAAGTGAGCACAGGCTCTGTCTTCCCATGGGATTTCTGACAGGCACCACCTTGATGGGAGGTAGGGCTGGAGTTGGAGAGGCTAGAGCCAGAGCCTGTTTCATGCTGGGACTTTTCCTATGCTCAATGACTGTCACTACCCTCTCAGGGAAAGGGTCAGGGCCCAATGGGCTGAAGCAGAAGTGCTTAAGGATTTGGATTTCTCCCATGTGTGTGATGGTAGACCCTGCCTTGGTTGGAGTAGTGGCAGGGGTCTGAGGGCTTGGGGCTGAACTTCTGTGCTGGTTTTGCTTATTCCCCCCTTGTGCATGCCTTGGTTAGAGGTTGGGTCAGAGCTAGAAGGGTTGGTGCCATGCTACTGAGCTGGACCCGCCCCCTCCCAGCTCTGCACAGGGACACTCCTGCTGGCAATGGCTACCTCAGCCCTGGTCAGAGAAAGGGCTGGGGTCTATGTCAGCTCCATTCTCTCCAAGTGTGAGAACTCTCATTGATAATGACAGCCTCTACCCTAGTGTAGAGCAATGCTGGAGCAAAAGGGGCTGGAGCAGGTGCCCAGTGCAGGCCTGGGGACATGCTTGGCAGTCCTGGCAAGCCAGACAGAGACCTAGGCAGTTTTCAATCTGCTGCCTCTGTACCGTGACCAGGAGTAAGCAAGACTATGCACGTGCTCTTCAAGTGTGGAGTCTCAGTTTTGTACCACTCACCAGTAAGCCATACTGGTTTTCAAACTGGCTAAGGGATTTGTCTTCTTGGTGTTGGACCCCAGGGCTAAGGTGCCTAATATGTGGCTCAAACCTCTTGCTCCCCAGGGAGGATCTTTGAGCCTGTGATATCCCCCTCCTCTTCTGTTTTCCCCACTAGAGGTGGGTGTGGGTCCAATCATATTGCTTCTCCTCCCTTCCTACTGAAATCCATGTGGATCTTTCTTTATAGCCTTGGATGTAGAAGAATTGTTTTGCTAGTTCCCAGGTCAATCTCAGTGAGAGTCACTCTATAGGTAGTTATAGTTTTAATGTGTTCTTAAGGAGAGGTGAGCCAAACTTTCTCCTACTCTGTCATCTTGATCTCAACTTTTTTGAATGAGTTAAAATATTTTGAGCTAAACAAATACATCCTAAAACAACACTGCATCAGCCTCAGAGTTATTAGGAAATGCCTTGTTCACACAGGAAGTCCTGTGTAGCTCTGGGTGTTCAATTCTCCTTTCTCATCAAGCTCTTCTCAGGCGTAGCTGAGAGTCCAGCACCTACCCCCAGATGAAGAATCCTCAGACTGCAGGGTGGCATCTGTTTCAGCAGGTGAGAAGTCCACAAGCCCTTGGAGCCCTGCCCCCACCTGCCAAACCATGTTCTGTCTGGTACCTCCTCAATCCTGTCCTCGTCTTCCCCCATCCTCCCAAGCACAGGCCTTGCAGTCACTGCAACATGTGCTTCCCAATCTCAAGTATTCTTAAACCAATGGTGCATCCAGACGCAAGGAGCAAGTTAAAGACATTGCATTCTATTTTTAATTTTAGAAAAAGAGAAGATTTAGAGAGCTTTAATTTTCCTTGTTTATGAGGATTAGTAGGAAAAGGCATGTGATGGGAGTATCTCTAGAACATTTCTTTCTTGAAGCCTCAGATCTTTTCTCTCCTGGAAGGCCCTTTTGGAAATTGTCTTTATAGGCCTGAAAGTGCCCCTCCTTCTCTTCATCACCTGGGAATTGACCAGCTGCTGGTAATGGACAAGGGCCTTCAAAAGTCTGGTTACATACAGGCAGCAGATGAGAACATGGAATATTTTTGAATGCTGTGCTAGAAACCCTGACTTCACTTGAAATTATGTTTGCTCATTCTGTGTAATTCTGTAAAGCCACCTCTCAGGGTCCTGAATGAGGTTGGAGGGCTGGGGCTGTTCACAGAGGTTTTTAATCCATCCCCAAAGCAGTGAAGTGGGCCAGCTCGGAGCCTGCATCAGTGGGCTACTGCAAGTGCTGTAACAAAGCACGTGACATGTTTGTATTATTTAGCAGTGCATTTATAAGAATAAAGGGGCAATATAGTAAAAGATAAAAATAAAAATAAAAATAAAAAAATAGAAATTATATAACTTTGGTTGTTTCTATCTCTTGCTGTCCTTGTGTATATGTGTGTGTGTGTGTGTGTATATATATATATATATATATAATTACAAAAAAAGTAATTAGAGTAAGGTACAGAGAGAGAATATGACAAACTTTGGCAGATCCCAAGACAGAAGTGAATCTGCAAAGTGTTAAAAAAATGGATTTTTGGTTTTGGAGATTTGGTCATCTTCCCAGAATTTATATGCTCCCTACCATGTGCCAGAGTTTATTGGGTGTAAACAAAAAGAATTAGACAAACGTTGGCCCTCACGAGTGTCCAGTCTAAGAAAGCAGAAGAATGTAAATATGAAATCACGACCTATTATTTTTTTAATAAATTTATTTATTTATTTATTTATTTATTTTTGGCTGTGTTGGGTCTTCATTGTTGCACATGGGCTTTCTCTAGCTGTGGTAAGAAGGGGCTTTTCTCCATTGTGGTTCACGGGCTCTAGAGTGCAGGCTCAGTAGTTGTGTTGCACAGGCTTAGTTGCTCTGCAGCATGTGGGATCTTCCTGGACCAGGGATCGAACACATGTCCCCAGTATTAGCAGGCGGATTCTTAACCACTGCACCACCAGGGAATTCCCCGCACAACCTATTATTAAGTACAGGTATACAGAAAATGCAGTGAAAGTACAGACGAAGGAGTGAGAAACTCAACATTGAGTGATGAGTAAGACTTTCTGAAAATGTGAACTTTTAGATACAGCATAAAGAGTCCCTAGCACTTCATAAGGCTGAAGGAAGGCAGATGTGCCTCTGGGAGTGCAGAGGACATAGGTCAGGGAGTGAAATATGTTGGAGGAAAGGGAAGAAAGGCAACTGGAGAAGAGGTGTATGGTAAAGCCAACTACCCACATGAGCAACTGGAGTGAATTCTGCAGGGAGCCTGGAAATGATAAGGAGCACACATCTTGAAGTGAGGGAGCTGGGGTATTTATATAGTCTTGGACTTCAGGCTATTGGAAAGTGTGGTGGAGCCTGGACTACCATTGGAATGGCAGACGAGCCTTTGGCTTGGCTTTGGAGAATTCTTGACACCTCAAATAGGCAGGCACAGGCAGTCACGGGTTAGTGGAGGCCCAAAAGATTTGAACAGTATGAAGACAGCTTCTGCTACATAAAAGTGTTGGGGGAACGCTTTCAAAGACTTCAGCAGATGACCTGGCTGAAAGAGTCAACTAGTGAGAATGTGGAAAAAGAAAAGGAGGTGATGACAAAAAGCCTAGCTGAAGTGGATAGTGCTGGCATAGCCAAAGGAGAGACTCCAGAGAAAGAAGAAAGTTTAAAGAAATGAAAAGATGAGTTAAGTTTTGGACTTTTGTGTCTGTGCTAAAACTGAATGGTTATGTCTAGTAAGCAATTTGGGTTATGAAATGGAGCTGAGGTCTTAAGCATGTACAAATTCACAGAGCCCAAAATGAGAAGAAAGTCAAAGGCATTCATATTGGTATCTGTATTGTCAAACACAATTTTCCATAATAGCTCTGTGGCTGAACAGAGACAGACACATATTAAGTAGAGAAAAAAATAACAATATTAAGCATCATGCCATCAGCACTATTCTATATCATGAAGATATTTGTTGTGTTGACAGGGGCCAAAGCTCTTCTGACTTCAAGAGTAAGAGAGAACTGAAGGACACTGCTTTTAAATTTGTTTTCTAGGAGATCCATGTTATGTTGCTAATCAACAGTTCTGCTTTGAAAGTTTTCATTTCCTATGAATGTAGATCCCAATAAGAGTGTCCAGTGTTTCCTGACTCAAATCCAGAAGGAGCAGGTGTGTTTACTGGGTGAGTCATGCTATTAGCAGCCAAGACTAGATCATGGCTACAGAGGCACTTAAGGGAATAAAAGCAAGCTAGGAGGAGGGCCATGGTTCCTGGATCACAGTTATTTGGAATCTGGGGATTCTGATAGGTGTGGTTCTTGTTTTTCATTTCTGCTAAAAGCAATAGCACCATCCAGTGTTCCAAGGAAATTTTCTACATAAATAGATAAATATGTTTTTTTATCCATCTATCTGTTGATAGACCTTTAAGCTGACCCCACATTTGACTATGGATAAAAAGAGAGACAGAGATACAAACAGTGAAATATTATTCAGCTTTTAAAAAGAAAGAAATCTTACCACATATGACAACATGAGTGAATCTAGAGGATACTGTGCTAAGTGAAATAAGCCACTCACAGGACAAGCACTTTATGAGTCCACTTGTATGAGAAGCAGAGAGTGACATAGTGGTTGCCAGGGTCTGGAGGAGGGGGAGTGGGGACTTGCTGTTCGATGAATATAAAATTTCAGTTATGGGGCTTCCTAGGTGGCGCAGTGGTTAAGAATCTGCCTGCCAATGCAGGGGACACAGGTTCAATCCTGCTCCAGGAAGATCCCACATGCCACGGAGCAACTAAATCCGTGTGCCACAATGATTGAGCCCATGTACCACAACTACTGAAGTCCACGCACCTAGAGCCCGTGCTCTGCAACAAGAGAAGCCACGCAATGAGGAGCCTGCATACTACAAAGAAGAGTAGCTCCCACTCGCCACAACTAGAGAAAACCTGCGTGCAGCAACGAAGACCCAACACAGCCAATAAATACATTAATTAATTTAAAAAAATACAGTTATGAGCCCTAGCGATATTTTGTACAACACTGTGTCTGTGGTTAAGAATCCTGTACTGTGCCCTGAAATATCTATTACATGGATAGATCTTGTATTAGGTGCTTTTACCATAATCAAACAAAATAAATAGATGAATATTTGATCAGTCTAAAGATCTTTCTTATTTCCTTCAGATTGACAAGATACACGTGCACTGATATGCTGTCTGTACCAGTTTTCCAAGTTAAAATATCCACTTTACCAAAAGCACCTCAGAGGAAGCTCTTTCATAAAGAAGTAGCTCATACATATAATTATATTAAGGACACTTCACTTTATTCTAAATAAATACATTGACAATTAAATTAATTATCATAATGATGAAAACACGTGTAATTTCACGTTTCATTTGAAGGTCTGTGTCTTAAAACAGTGATGCAAGAGAGTCTTAAAATACTTTTGGAGATAACAATAGTTTCTGGGGCTAAGGTCCATGTTCATCAATCTTGTAAATCATGAAGTCATGTTTAGACACAATGTTTAGACAATTAAAACAGAGGTGCTACAGTAGCAAGCCTAGAAATGAAAGGATGAATTTGGACTCCTTCCTCAAATTATTGTTTTCATAATGAGAACATACTCATATAACAGGAAAATAGGCTGTGCATTCTGATTTAGGACACTGTTTAAAAGTTATATTCTGAGATGAACACAGGCTTTCAATATCATTGCAATCTGATTAAAATGCTAAATAAAAACAGGGGAAATTTTTTTAACCACTGCTAAGAAAATGATAAACCTAAATTAGAGGCAACAAGTAAAGAGCTATGCTGGATGAAACACTGAGTCACATTTGTGGGAAGTATAAAAATGGTTTCATGTTCAGAGGGTCATATTAGTCATCACTCTTCTGGATTCTGTCCTACCCCCTAAATAGTTTTTCTTCCCCTACCCCTCAGCCCTGCCTTCCCCACAAGGTCTCTGGCATCAGGCACATGACAGGTGAGGCTGCTAGGCTGATGGCCCCGGTGCAGCAGCTGCTCTTGCCACAAGGAGTAGGACGCTGCTAGGTTGCATCAGGACCTGCCTAATGCAAGTCACTCTGAAACAGCAGAGCTGATGTCATCCTTCCTGGAAAAGAAGTCACTGGAGACATGGTAAAATGACAGCAGCTTCCGGGGGCTGATATGACAGACAGTTTTCCCTGACCACACATCCCTGTTATACATCAGAAAGCAAACTTGTTCATCCAGATGAACTAAGGGTATAGAAAATGATAATGATTCATTCCATTTAATCCCAGCTCTTTTTACTGTGTGACTAAGGCTTTCACTCATTCTTTTTCTTCTATGTGCATTTCACCCTAAAGAGAATTTCTTAGACTAGTTGGACTTTAGTGAAGGTCCTAGAAAACTGTGTTAGATATTAATATCATTATTATTAAATACTGTGCCTAATAATGTATCATTTATGCTAATCAAACTGTTCATGAAAAGCTGTAAACTAGAAGGTTATATGACTTCTGGTGGGAGATTTTGTTGTTGCTCAGGAAATATTTATTCCCTTGGTCACACCCCCAGTCTGTCCCTGGAAGATGGACATTCTTGTGCCATGAATGATGGACTGAATGACTTGTTTTGGCTTAGTGCAATATGAGTGGAGGTGGATTTTCCTGACTGACCAAAGACATAAACACACTTGTTGGCTCACTCTATGTGCTTCTTCTGTCTGTCCCAGGTAGTGTTTCTTCCTTCAGTCTGAAAATGCACAAGAATCAGATCTATGCCTACCTGCAGCCTGCAGTAGACTTGGCACAGCCTACCTGCAAACCCAGGAGTGAGAAGTCAAGAAATGCTGCCTCTTTTAAGTCACTAGAAAGGGAGTTGTTTGTTGCCACAGCAAAAGCTGACTAATACACTTACCTGTTTGTGCAGTAACTTACAATATCATTTCAGAGTGTACTTTTTATTTTGCTGGTCCTCACCTGGCAGTTATCAGCTAGCTATTGCCACAATAATGCTGTATGACAAACAGCCACAAAATTTCAGTAGCATATAAAATTATAGATACCTTAGGCATTTGTGTATTGAATGAAGAAAACAAACATAGGCTGGGCTTGACTGGGTGAATTGGCTGGGGTAGCTCTGTACCATGCATCTGACAACCAACTCCTGGACTAGGAACTTATCCCAGGTGTGAGAGCCCAATTGTGCAACCACTCTTCAAGCCTCTGCTCTATCATGTATGCTAACATCCCAAGTCACATGACCAATCTGACTTCAGTGACTCTAAGTAGAATAAACTCAAAAGGATCCACACCAAGACACACCATAATCAAATGTAACAAAAAAAGCCAAAGTGGGAATCTTGAAAGAAGCTACTCATCATGTACAAAGACCCTCAATAAGATTAATGGCTGACTTGTCATCTTATACAATGGAGGTCAAAAGGCAGTGGAATGACATTCAAATTGCTGAAAGAAAAAATAAATTGTTGGGGAAGAATTCTATCATCATCAAAACTACCCTTCAAAATGGAGAAATTAAAGCATGCTGAGATAAGAAGCAACTGGAAAGAATCTTTCACTAACAAATCCTCTCTATAAGAGATACCAAAGGACATCAAGCTGAAATACAAGAACACTACACAATAACTCAAATTTACACTAGGAAATGAACAGCACTAATAAAGGCAACTGCATAGGTAAAAATAAAAGACAGCATAAATGTACTTACTGTTTGTTATTTCCTTTTTTTCATGTCTGATTTAAAAGAACATCACCTAAAGCAATAATTATAAATCTAGGTCAATGGGTACACATTGTGTAAAGGTGTGATCTGTAACAGTAACAGGATAAAGGCTGTGGGAGGAACAGAGGTATATAGGAGGAAAGTTTTATAGACTATGGAAATTAAGTTGGTATTAATGCAGAATAGATTGTTATAATTAAGATATTCCTCAAAAGGGGAAGCAGGGAGGAAGGGGTGCCAGAAAATTTTCTGGCTTAAGGGTACTGTGGTTTTATGTGCTTTTATAATAGTTTCTTATTGCTGCTCTAACGAATTACCATACACTTAGTGGCTTAAAACAACACAAATTTACTACCTTATAGTTCTAGAAGTCAGAAATCCAAAATCAGTTCCAGTGGGCTAAAACCAAGTTGTCAGCAGGGCTGTGATCTCTCTGGGGGTGCTAAGGAGGAATCCACTTCCTTGCTTATACCAGTTTCTAGAGGCTGCCCCCATTCCTTGACTCATGGACCTCTTATTCTGTTGTCACATCTCCTCTAACTCTGACCCTCTGCCTCCCTTTTATAAGTATCCTTGTGATTACATCAAGCCCACTAGGTAATCCAGGATCACTTCCACATCTCAAGATCCGTAACTTCATCAAAACTGCAAAGTCTCTTTTGCTACACAAGGTAACATATTCACAGTTTCCAAGAATTAGGACATGAACATCTTTGGGACCATTATGCAAAGACATCAGGCACCAGTGATTTTGAGATATCCCTGTAAATTACTAAAGTACAAACAGGGTTGAGAACTACCCAAGTAGGATTCAAGGTGCTCACATCTAATGATGCATTTAAGTCACCGAAGGACTTTGTACAATCACAGATTCCCTGACTGCGTCCATGCCAGATTTCCTGAATCAGGATCTCCCAGGGTGGGGACTGAGCTTATCATTTTTTTAAACTTCCCCCACATGATTTTAATGTGCTTCTTGGGTTGTAAACCTGCTGAGTGGAGCCATCAGCAGTCCCAAGAGCCCCAGGTACCACACTCTGTAGTCTCCTGAGAAGCATCTAGAAATCCCTGGGATACTTGGTTACATTCAGAAGCCAGAGTCCCAGCCAGAACTGCACACAGACTGTCTTTTGGCAGAACTTTTCAAGTTATGTTTATATGCATGGAAGTGTGACCTCACTGCCCTTTGGAGGGTAGCAAGGGACCTGGAGGTAGTAGATGAAGCCACTTTTGTGGAGAGCTGACAAACGTTCCCAAGGACTCAGAGGGCATGTATAAGGGCTTAGGATTGAGCTCTTGAAGGAACTGATTTTTTTCAGAGCTAAACTCAGACACCAAACAGAGAACAGCTAAGGCTGCCATACACCATCCACAGTCTGGGGGTGGGGTGGGGGCGCTGAAACAGCAGAAATTTAATTTCTCCAAGTTTTGTAGCCTGGAAAGTCTGAGATCAAGGTGTGGGCAAGGTTGGGTTCTGGTAAAGTCTCTCTCCTTGGCTTGCAGACAATTGCCTTCTTGCTGTGCCCTCACGTGGCCTCTTACCTGTACACATGGAGGGAGAGATCTCTGCTTTTTCTCTCACCAGTACACCAGTCCTATCAGGTTAGAGCCCCCTTCTTATGACCTCATTTAACCTTAAATACCTCCTTAACGGCTCTATCTCCAAATATAGTTACATTGGAGGTTAGGGCTTCAATGTATGAATTGGGTGGGGAGGGGGCACAGTTCCATTTATAATAGGAGGCCAGCGAAGATCTGACTCCTGGGAAAACACCTGGAGCCTTCAAAGGTGGAGTCATGTCTCAAGGGCTGGATTGTTGCAGCATCACTAATACCTTTTCTAATCTAGTTTGAAATGATATTGACGTGTGTTGCTGTAATTAGTACTATTAAAGAAAAAGTCATGTGAAGGGAACTATATCTCCTTATTACAACGATGTAAATTTAAGGGACAAAATTTCAATCCATCTTCCTTATGGGAGAATTAAGTAGCACATTCAGAAAACTGTGACATTTTAAAATATTAGGAATGAAAGGAACTCTGAGGTCACCTGGTAAAAAAGTAACCAGACTCATAGGGCTATTTGTCCCTCAAACTTCTCTTATTCCCTCTGAAAATGGAACCATTATCCCTCATCCCATGTATTCATATTGAGGTGTGGGGAAAATTTATGAGGACATACACACTGACCAAGAAAAGTAATATTATAAGCAAAAGTCCAAAAAAATGTGCTTCTAATTTGAAAAATAACCCAGGATGGATCAGAGATAGATAGAGAAAATTGTTTCAAAAACCTATCTGTTTATGTTCACATTTTTGAGTTGGTTAAATGAAAGGTGCAATTCACTATCATTGTTAAAAGTTGGCCACAATCCTCAAAGCAGAAGTCTAATAGTACCTAAGAGAAAAAACTCAAAAATTGTGGTTCTGAAACTGCAAACTTACGCAGCCACTCACATCTCCACCCCTCACAGCCTGACACATTAACCAGGTGTAAGGACTTCTAGACATTATGCTCACGTTACCGTTACCTGCAGACTTCATTTATGGGATATAGAACAGCAAAATATGTCTCTACAACGTTCTTGATCTGTAAGTCTTCAAAGCAACAATCCTAGACCAGAAAGGAAAGGGAATAATCACAAGTAAACCATCTCCAAATTGTCACTCTAATCCCTTCTCTGAGCCTTTAGATTAAAGGATGCTGCTGTCTGGATGGTCTATGGATTCCAATTATGGATGAAGTCATCAAGATGCTTAAATTGCAACTTAGCATCACTATTCCCCTTGGTGGAAAAAGAAATAGTTGCATATTAGACATGCCATCAAGAATAAGAATGGATCCTCTGTATACACAAAAACATCAATAATAAAATACCAATAACCTTGCTGATGATATTACAGGGCACTGATGTACTGTAGTAGTGAAAAATCCAGTGTAATTTGCAGCAGACGTAGAGCTTCGTACCGAGTCAGTGACAGAAATCAGAGGTTGGCAAAATGCAGCCTGTTTGAGCATGGCCTGTGAGCTAAGAATAATTTTTGGATTTTTAAAAGAATGAAAAAAAATATTAAAAGAAAAAGACTATTTCATGGCAAGTAAAACAAATCCATGAAAGTCAAATTTCAACGTCCTTCAATAAAGTTTCATTGGAACTTGGATGGATCATGGTTATTTCTTATGCATCTTCCGTGGCTTCCTCTAGGCTGCAAAGGCAGGGCTGAATTGCCGCAGCAGAGACAATACTGCTCTCAAAGCTGGAAATAGGTGTCTGGCCCTTTCCAGAAAGAAAGGCTGCTGCCCCCTGACGCAGACTATGGTCCTTCACCTTGGCTGGAGAATAGGATCACCCCAAGAGTATTTAAAAGAATCTACCTTCCAGACAGAGCTTTATTTACATGAATTGGTAAGGGTTTCCAAACTGATTGATCTGGAAGGCTAAGTCAGGTTATTTCATGAGCTCTCAGAGGGTTCTACCTCATCCTGAATTTACAACTTCAAGTTGTCCATTCTTCTCCCTGCACCCTTCTCACAAACAAACCTCCCATGACTTTGGGCCATCTCCTCTGGCTTGGATTCTTACCACAAGAATGTTTTCTCAGGAATGACACACACACATGTTCACACACATATACGGCCTCTCTCACATGCACATCTGTGCACATACACATAGGCCCACCGGTAAACAAACACACACACATGCAGACACATACATATGATTTTCAGAGCTCAAAAGAGTGGGAGGTAGATGCTATGAAATCAGGTTTCAGATTCCTTATCCAAATAACACGTATCCTGTCCCTAATTGGAACCTCTCTGGCCCTTGATTTGGAAAAATAAGCAGTTGCTCTTGGATGCAGAGATTGATTGTATTTTAAAATCTCAAGGTGGTTTCCTTCTTTGATCTGCTTCTTCCGCAGCTGAACCTCTGGGTGGCAGCAGAAACTCACAATTGAACATCTTCTTATTTGTGTGTGTGTGTGTGTGTGTGTGTTGTGTCTGTGTGTCTGCGTGTATCTGTGTATGTGAGATATGTCTGTGTGATGTGTGTGACTGAGTGTGCAATGCGTATATGTGTGTGGGTGTATGCGAGGCACAACTACCTTAGATGGCAGCTGCCCCAACCTTGCCTCTTCAGGAAGACTATTTTGGGGAAGACGAGCCACGTTCTACACTGCTCACATGGGAGGAGGGATAATCACAGGGACAGTCCTATCTGCCTACTGACCAGGGTCAGGCAGTGTGGGGACCGCTGCGCACCTGGAGGCCCCAGCACCGCCTCCCACCCCACTCCAGTCGTGGGCTCAAGTGCTGCCACTGGGTTACTGCTGGGGGGGCAGGCACCTCCTAGAACGCACTTTCTTTCCGTGGAAACTTTCCTCCATTGTCTGTTTTTCTCCACTAGGCTCCTTTGCCTTCTGTCATCCACACTGGCCAAGGGGGCAATGTGTCTTGCCTTTTAAATCTATTTCTACAGATTCCCGCTGCCTGGGGAAGGGAGGTGACCGCATATGGGCAAGAGCCCCCCTACCTGGGATGTAGTGGCTGAAACCACCCCAAGCTTTCCAGTCCCTTCGTGCAGCTGCCCTCAGCCTGGACACCCTCTCTGCTAGTAGCCGGGGTAATCACAACTTCACTGATCTGCTTCTGAAATGATAATGGAAAACTCTGGCCCTATCTTCTTTGCCTGGGGCATGTGATAAGAATGGGATGGGTGGGGAAATTCATATTTAATTCTTCCAGATTAAAATAGTATTGAGTGTGTAGACAAAAAAGCCTGGAAACAAAAGAAGGATGTGGATGTACATAGATCCCTAGTGAGAGGCCTGGCACTCCCTCTAAGCCCTGACTTACTGCCTACTGGTCTCTCTGAGCCCCAGTTTCCTCCTCTGTAAAATGGGACCACTTTCCCTCCCCTACCACTAGGGGATTAAGTGAGACAGCATGTCCAGGAAGGCTTTGTAAACTAAAGCAGCATATGCAGTTTCTGGGTCCAATGACAATGACAATGTTTCCATGTGGAAGGTGCCTGGATATCTCAAAACTGCAGCTCCAGGCCCCTCATCCTGGCTAGTACCCCGCTCTCCTCCTCTTCACCCTCCATTAGCACCAGGAGTTCGGCCTGCACTCCCTGAGGCCCTGGGTCTTTCTGCCAATTGCATCATCCAGGACTGGGTGAAATGCAGAGCAAATGTGAAAGCTCCCAGCCCTGCCGGTCCCAGTGCAGGTGTCCTGCAGGCTGGCAGCTGCTGGGGCCCTGGGACTGCAGCTCTAGCAGAACGGGTGTCAACACTGAACCGAGCTTTGATGGGAACACAGAGAAACTTGCCCTGGGGTGGCCTCCACATCTGTCCTGCTGCCTTTGTTTATTTGGGTGCCTGGGAGACAAGGGCTGTGCTCGCTCACCCACATTCTGGGCCGAGGCCACTGTACCCACATGTTGCCCTTTTACCTCGGAACAAGACTTCTGGTGCCAGTGTTCCTCCCATTGTGAAATTTGCCAGCTTCTCAGCCATGGGGACGCAGCTTTCTTCACTCCTCAGCCGGACGCAGAGCCAAAGCTGGAAATAGGGACCACCAGGGTTCTGAGATGCCCCATGCTGCTCCCAGGGAACATGACCTTGGTCCTTAATTATTTGCATCACATTAAGTCTGTACATATCCGCTTTCCTTTTCCCCAGGCTCAGGCTGCAAGTGAGATCCTCCAGTTTGGACACATCTACATACACTGAAGAATTCTTACGGGACTCTAGATTTTTTTTTTTTAATATTTTATTTTATGTATTTATTTTTTTTGGCTGCTTTATGCAGTATGCGGGATCTTCGTGCCCCAACCAGGGATTGAACCCCTGTCCCCTGCAGTGGAATCATGGAGTCTTAACCACTGGACCACCAGGGACATCCCTAGATATTGTTTTTAGTGGAAGAGGAGGTTGTTCTCCCAGGAAGGCTGCTCCTGACTACCTGCCCCCTCTCCCCTACCTCCTCCCCTGGGGGCAGCCGCGTACTCAGTTCAGCATGAGGGTTCTCTTTAAGAGAGACAACTGTCTACAGAAACTGCCTTCACTCAGCTTCTCTACCCTGCTCAGGAGCTAGACAGAGGCAGGCCTGCAACAGCGCCAAGCTTGGTGACGGTGCTGGATTCAGACCTCCTGAAAAGCCGGCAGGTGATGCTCGCCGCAGGGAACTGCATCTCCCTCAAGGTGACTCTTCAAGGGTAAAACAACTGAGCAAAGCCCGGTCTATCTTCTCCGCTCATTCATTGGAACATAATTGTCAGAAAAGCACTGAGCCTGCAAGATTTCAGAGTAATGGTTGGTATAAACTGAGATATCAGGTTTTTCAATAGCTCTGAGATGTCTTGCCCAGGTGTATGTGTGTGTGTGTGTGGGGGGGGGGGGGGGGGGGGGCGTGTGCAGGCCCAAAGGCACACAGGCCAGCTTACAAATGGTCTGTGCTCTTTCTCAGACAAACCCAGACAACCTTGTTAGAATATTAAACAGAAAAAGAAACTGTGTCCTCTCTTGTTCAATTTTTTTTTCCTGCCTGTTCAAATAATAACAGTGTGTTAACCAGATGTAGAGAACAAATGTATGGACACCAAGTGGGGGAAAGGGGGGTGAATTGGGAGATTGGGGTTGGCATATAGACACAAATCTGTATATAATAGGTAACTAATGAGAACCTACTGTATAGCACAGGGAACTCCACTTCCGTTGTACAGTGGAAACTAACACAACATTGTAAAGCAATTATACCCCAGTAAAAAAAAATAATAGTGTGTTAACAACAATAGTGTTCCTGTGACCTAACTCCAGCAAACCAATCACAGCAAAGGAGAGAAAAGATGGGCAAGATGTGCCCCAAACACACAGCTGCTGCACGCACACCGGCTTTCTCCAGGGATGCTCCTGAATGCCTTCTGGATCAAGAAGAGCACAGAGCCCTGGGCTTCTCAGATCACAGACCCCAGGGGGAGCTGTGCATATCCAAATGTACTCCGAAGGCACCTGCAGATTGGGCACGATTTGAAGACATTCTGGTTCAATGTTTGACACTAAAAGAGACCACTGTCCTTGCACAAGATGTAGTCCTCACTATAACTAACAATTAGCACAAAACAGGTATAAGTGCAAATTTTCCCAGGAGTTGACTAAGACCAGCAGAGCCTTTGCACAGTCATCTCTATGAGTGCCCACAGGTAGTGGCTCAGAGACGGAGGAGAAAGACCTCAGGGGTGCTGGCAGCACCTGTCAGACTTGCACTGGCCGCAGAGACAGAGCGGCGGCCAAGAGGGGACATTCTCGGCTGCTGGCTTAGTGATTTGTAAATAATGAGCTCCTGATGGGAGGCCTGTGTGTTTCAGAGCATATGCTCTGACAGATGGGATGGACATCAGCAGGTTTGGGGGTGCACTCTGGGGACCTGCCAATCACCAGCGTCCAGCTCTTGGGAGGGAATCAGCCTTTGGAAAAGGAAAGAGGTATTAGATAGCAGCTTCAAGCACGTATCAGTGCAGGCTGACATTGACCACAGTGATCTTTCTACCTAATCCCCACTTCCCTTGGCGCCCAGAGAGCCGCAGTTAAACTTCAGATCAGTCTGGAGATGCTTCAGGCGGGGAACTAACTACATCCATGGTTCTCAAAATGGGGTCCCCAGACCAGCAGCAGCAGCAGCAGCAGCAGCTGGGGTCTGAACAGATATCTTGGAGGGAAGAGAAAAAGAAAGAAAGGGACTCATATAATTTCAGCTTCACTCCTTAAATTTGGCTTCTGTTTGAAAAGCTGAAATCCCAGGCAAAGAGCAACTGTGTATGGGTTTATTTTACACACTCCTCCAGGAGCAAGATTCAGTGCCTGGGGTCAGAGCCCTCTCATAACAGACCCCGGAAAGAGCAGATTCTACATAGAAATGAAGGACTAATTTCTGCCCAGTCTTGAGTTTGGGAATATTCCATTTGAAGCAACAGGATGAATTCTGTAGGGCTGTGGACCTTTCCCTTTAAAAAGCAAAGCAAAGTAAAATAAAAACCAAACCAAAGCAGCTACTGAAGAAGCTCTTGCCAGATCCTTGGATTAGCGGTGTTTCCAACAGTGATGCTCCCAGCTGAGACGTGGAGAGATTGCTGCTAAAAGACTGCACAGCATTCTTGGGTCCAGACTTTGCAAGAGCGACTACTGCCAGCAGAGACCCCGTGCAGACTCAGATCCAGGGAGCTCCTGCCACCCTCCACCCCCCAACACCCCCTTCACCCCTGTAAGCAGGACAGTTGTTCACTCCTGCCAGCAAAGCTGAGAGAGATGAGCAAGAATGGGCTTTTATTAGGCAAAAGAATTTCTCCAAGTCACTTACGCTGACTGAGCTTTCAGTTTCTTCATTGGCAAAATGACGCTATTAATATCTTCCTCAAATACGTTTTGTGGGTGTTAAATGAGCCGTGCCTGGCATCTAGCATCTGGTAAGTGATTATGCCAGTGGTTTGGAAATGTGGGTGGCCACCCATTAGAGGGAAGGAGAATCAATTCAGTAAGTCATGATTCTAAACGATTTGCGTCGTTGACGGTAAATGATTTCTTGGGGACTTGAACTTAAATCTTCTCAAAGTCATACTTGATATTAATCTTTGTTCTATTTTGCTTTATCATACGTAGTAAAAGTAAGCTTTTTCATGAAACTTTTGTTTCAGGTTGTATCAGTCATACACGTGAAGTGCAACGTGAAATATATTTCTTACTCAGACTTGCAGACCCAAAATTGGAAAACATTGTGTGAGTTGATCCGTAGATATTAGTCACTTTCCTCCTTTGTCCCTTCATCTCTTCCTTAGAAAAACAGGGTGGCTGCCTTCATTCATCTGGGTATCTAAAAGGGTTCTTTATCCAACTCTGATGTCTGTGCGTGTGTTCAGAGGAGGTGTAGGGGGATTTCCCACACAGCCAAGCAACTCAATTCTGACAGTATCTACCTGGAGATAGCATCAGGTCACAGGTCACAGAGGTGAAGGGCTCATACTTCAAGACTCCCCCACCACCTCCACTCTTCACATGCCAATTGCCTGAGTCCAGGTTTTTATCTGAGCTTTGGGGCAATAGATCAGAGGTACCAAAGACCTCCTCCTTGGGTCTGATTAACTTGCTAGAGAAGTTCATCGAACTCAAAGAAACATTTTACTTACTAGATTATCAGTTTATTATAGAGGGATGTAACTTGGGAGCAGCTGGATGGAAGAGGTGCACAGAACAAGGCACGGGGAAAGGCGTGGAGCTTCTATGCCCTTTCTGGGTGTGTCACTCTCCCCATGCCTCCCCGTGTTCACCAACCCAGAAGCTCTCTGAACCCCATCCTTTTGACTTTTGATGGAGGCTTCATGACATAGGCATGACTAATAAATCATTGGCCATTGGTGATTGATTCAACCTCTAGCTCATCTCCCCTTTCTAGAGGTCCAAATGGGAGTGAAACTTCCCACCCTCTAATCTCGTGGTTGGTTCTTCTGGCCACCAGGAGTCAACCTTAGGTTCTTTCTGGAATTCACCTCATTAACATAACAAAAGATACCTTGATCACTCTATTGCTTAGGAAATTCTAAGTTTTAGGAGCTATGTGCCAGAAATGAGGACCAGTACCAACTATAAATATATATACGTATATATATATATTTTTTTAAATTATAAATCACAATATCACGATGTCAGCATTAACGGTCACCACAGTTGAAGCAGAGGGACAGGGTACAGACCATTACTTGAGCATGTGGTATGGCCACCCTGCTCTCTGGAAGGGAAATCCTGGCTTAGCAGGGTTTGTCTGCAACCAGCAAGCCCTGGAAGAGCCAATGGGACCCCAGGGGCCCTGGAGGGACAAATTGGGGCCTGATGGCAGCTTGTGAATAAAGAAGAGAGGACAGAGCACCCTCCTTTCTGGCTCTTCTTGCCATGCAAGTAGTTAGAGATGGAGCCAAAAACTCAGAGAGCATCAGGTGGTGGGAGGGAGAGTGTGTGTGTGTGTGTGTGTGTGTACAGAGAGAGACAGAGATAGAGAGACAGAGACAGAGAGACAGAGGCATGCACACATGTGGATGGCAGGAGGGGACCTCCCAGCCAGAGCTGCACCTGTCGTAGTGTTTGAAGAGAAAGCAAACATGGGTGGCCTGTTCCCTGGCTGCAGGGGCCAAGCTCGCCCACCATGTGCAGCTAGGCTGCTGTGGGGAAATGCACATGTGGGGACACAGGCCCAGCTGGTGCAGCACAATGGCAGTCACTCCACTGAACAATGACCTTGACTCCCCAGGAAGCAGGAGCCACATAGATTTACCACGTGGTATGCCCCCTTCATCGTGCAGGCAGACATCCAGTGTGGACACCCTGCCTGTAGCCACACCTCTACACTGTCTCTCCTCTTTCAGTTTAGACACTCCTCTGCTCTCTCATTGCAAAAGAGCTCAGAGCAACAGGACAGCAAGCGTGTTCCCAGCTCACCCTCTGCTGGCCCATGATGCAATTTCCCAAGCCTCTTTCCTAAGAACTAGACAGTTCTGGCCTGAGATTCTGGGAGGGAGGCCTGCCTCCTGGAACCTGCCAGCTTCCCCTCTGGGGCCCTGTTGAGGGGCACGACTGTGACAGGGTATGAACAGCTAGGCAGGTGCCTCTTGGGGTTAAGAGCATACCCTCTGACCTCAGGGCAAGCTGTGGTTTAGAACTGATGCCAAGCATTCACTTGAGGGTGATGTTGGGAACCCTGCTGAGAAGTTCCTCCCTGCTCTCTCCAGGGCGAAGGGGGGCGCTTTCAGAACCTCGGCATCTCCCCCGTAGAGTTGCCACCAAAACCTATGAGACATAAGACGTCTCAGCAGATGGGGACAATGCGTGTCTTGTTCCCTTTCTATATTTTTTTTTCCTTTTTTGTTGCTTTTGGCCATTTGGAATTCAACAGAAATATCTTGGTGTTCATCTAACGATGAGGTCTTACTCAATAAATTTTCCTTACAAAGGTATTCTGAGAAATACTTTTTGGGGAAAATAAAACACCAAATTATGATAGGTTTACATTAAGCATTTTTAAAAAATGATTCGAATGAGTTACATTCATATGTTTCAACTAGCACTTTCCCTTTTTTCACCTCCTTCAAAGTATTTGTTGACTAAATTGGCAGCAAACTGACTTCAGCTTTGTGACGGAAGATGAAGCTGGAAGTAAATTTTGCTTTTAGGGCTGCAAGAAGCACACTGATATTATGTCTACTTTCAGAAACCCATTGTCAAAATACCTTCACTTTGGGGAATTCCCGACGGTCCAGTGATTAAGACTCTGCACTTCCACTTCAGGGGATACGGGTTCGATCCCTGGTCCAGGAAATAAGGTCCCACATGCCACGGGGCCAAAAAATAAAACAAAATTAAATTAAATTAAATTAAACAAAATAAAACAAAACAAAATAAAATAAAAATTTAAAAATACCTTCAGCTTTAACTGCAACTCTATTTTTTCAGAATCATGAATTTTTTGAGTGATGTTCAAAAACTCTTCATTTTTAATTCATCTGTTCCGCAAATGTGAAAGCGTGCCTTTGACCACTGGAATGCCAGCCAGCCTCTCCTCTTAGCAATGTGATAAAGCCTGTAGCACATGGGTTTACAACCTTGGCTGTACATCCTAACTATCTGGAAAGCCACTTAACAATCCCAATGTTTAGGTGATTTCACTTCTGAATATTTACCCAACATAATTGAAAGCAGGGACTCTACCAAGTATTTGTACATTCATGTTCACAGCAGTATTATTCAGAATAACCAAAAGGTAGAAACAACTCAAATGGCCATCAACAGATAAACAGAAAAACAAACTATGGTATATACACATAATGGAATATTATTCAGCCTTAAAAAGGAAGGGAATTCTGACACATGCTACAACATGGATGAAGCTTGAAGACATTATGCAGAGTGAAAGAAGCCAGTCACAAAAGGACAAATATGTATGATTCTACTTATACGAGGTACCTGGCTAGTGTAGTCAAAATCATAGAGACAGAAAATAGAATGGTGATTGCCAGGTGCTGGAGAAGAGGGGAATAAGTTGTTTAATGGTACAGAATTTCAGGTTCTCAAGATGAAAAAGTTCTGGGGATGGCTGGTGTAGATGGTTGCACAATAATGTGAATGTATTTCATGCCACTGAACTGTCCACTTTAAAATGATTAAAACAGTACATTTTATGTTGTGTATATTTTAGCAAAAATTTTTAAAACCTCAATGTTTAGACACTATATCAACCCAACTTGATCAGTGTTCATGGAAGCAGATCCCAGGCATCAGGTTCCAGTATGCAACCCAGACTGAGCTAATGTTTTAGGTGATTCCAGTGCTAGGGATGTCAGCAGATTTCTCTAAGGCTTCCACGGAGTGGCTGAGGCTCGTTTGAAGAAGCTGATGTGTTGAAAACATGGAAAACAGAAAAACTTTGATCACTTGCCGAGATTACAGAAGTATTGACATCCTCTTTGGGGCCCACGTATATTAAACAGACTTCTGAATTCATATAGCTGTCCAGGCTCAGTTACTGGTCCTCACTTCACTCCGTGTATTGATAGCTCTCTGTGCCAAGAGCCCTGCTAGGTGCTGGGCCACCACAGGGAATAAAACCTACGAAGTTCTGCCCTCTAAAGGAGCTTCCATCCTAGTCAGGGAGGTGGACACAATTTAACAAGTATACAAAATTTGTATAGTGTATCTGAATGTGGAGACTGCTAATAGAGCAAAATAAAGGAGGATTAAAAAGTTGGGAATGGGGCTTCCCTGGTGGTTCAGTGGTTAAGAATCTGCCACCTACCAATACAGGGGACATGGGTTCAAGCCCTGGTCCTGGAAGATCCCACATGCCAAGGAGCAACTAAGCCTGTGTGCCACAACTACTGAGCCTAAGTTCTAGAGCCCGAGAGCCACAACTACTGAGCCTGGGTGCTGCAACTACTGAAGCCCGCACACCTAGAGCCTGTGCCCTGCAATAAGAGAAGTCACCACAATGAGAAGCCCACGCACCTCAACGAAGAGTATCCCCCACTTGCCACAACTAGAGAAAGCCCACATGCAGCAACAAAGACCCAACGCAGCCAATAAATAAATAAATAAATAAATAAATAAATTTATTAAAAAAAAAACTTGAGAATGGGGTGGTAATGGGGGGTATCATTTATTTTTCTTTAAGAAATTTTATCGAGATACAATTGACATACAATAAACTGCATATGTTTAAAGTGTACAATTTGATGTATCTTTCTTATTAGTAATGTATATATGGCAATCCGAATCTCCCAATTCATCCCCCCCCCCAATCCTAGGTGGTATCATTTTTAAAAGGATCTGTCTGACTGGATACCATCAAAAAGACAGACATTAAAAAGACAAAAAGTCACACCCCAAAGACAAAGACAAACAAAAGTAAATAAGGGCTGTACTCTAGGGAGTAAATTTGTTTCTCACAGGAATAGTAGTTAGCAATTCTGGAACTACTTTTTTTTTTATTGAAGTACAGTTGATGTACAATATTATATGTTACAGGTGTACAACACAGTGATTAACAATTTTTAAAGGTTATATTCTACTTATAGTTATTATAAAATATTGGCTATGTCCCCTGTGTTGTACAAAATATACTTGCACCTCATTTTATATGTAGTAGTCTGTACCTCAACCCCCTACCCCTATGTTGTCCCCCTGTTCCCTCAAACTAGTGGGAGAACTCGTTTGTTCTTTATATCTGTGAGTCTGTTTCTCTTTTGTTATATTTATTAGTTTTACATTTTAGATTCCACATTCAAGTGATATCATACATCATTTGTCTTACTCTGTCTGACTTATTTCACTTAGCATAATGCCCTTCAAGTCCATTCATGTTGTTGCAAATGGCAAAATTTCATTCTTTTTTGTGGCTAATATTCCTCTATGTGTGTGTGTGTGTGTGTGTGTGAGATCTCTTCCTTCTCCATTCATCTGTTGATGGATACTTAATATCAAAAAAATGAACAACCCAGTTAAGAAATGGACAGAAGACCTGAATAGACATTTTTCCAAGAGAACATGCAGATGGCCAACAGGCATATGAAAAGATGCTCCACATTGTTAATCCTCAGAGAAATGCAAATTACAGCCACAATGAGATATCACCTCACACCTATCAGAACAGCTACCATCAAAAAGAACACAAATAATGAATGCTGACAAGGACGTGGAGAACAAAGAACCCTTGTATGTTTTGGTGGGACTTTAAATTGGTGAAGCCACTGTGGAAAAGTGTATGGAAATTTAAAAAAAAATAAACTAAAGATAGAACTACCATATGATCCAGCAATTCCACTCCTGGGTATATATCTGAAAAAAATGAAAACATGAATTCAAAAAGATACACACAACCCAATGTTCATAGCAGCATTATTCACAATTATTTACAGTTGCCAAGATTTGGAAGCAACCTAAGTGTCCATCAACAGAAAAATGGATAAAGAAGATGTGATGTACATATATATATACACACACATACACACATATAAACTTACAGTGGAATACTACTCAGTTATAAAAAATGAATTTTCAGAACTACTTTACTTGTGTATACTAGGAATGAACAAATACAAATTTGGGGAGAATACCATAGAGGTGATATGTTTGTGTCATCTCATCATATCAAGGGGTACATGATATCACCATCACTTGTCAACTGTGGTGCCCACCTTGATCACCTGTTTAAGGTGGTGTCTGCTAGGGCTCTCAACTGTAGCATCACTACCTTGTGCTTTCCTTATAGGAGGGCAATTCAGCTTCACTTCCTGGAAGGAGGAATGTCAAAGAATTTATGGACATATGTTAAACCTAATAAGTATTTTGGAAATATGTGGGAGTAGACATTTTGAGCCTTTTTAGATATACATTGTAGATAATGAGACCCAAGTTTCTCACTCACAGAGAAAGAAGTGACAAGTAAGTAGGGGAGGGGACACTAGCATTAACCCAATCCTTCTAGATTATAGTTAGAGACACTACCAAGAAATCCTTTTAATTTTCATATGTGTACTAATAAATAGATACAGAAATGAATATATATATATATATATATATATATATAATGTGTATGTATGTGTAAGGGCCTAGAAGCTGTGATACCCCAGTAGCTATAAACACACCCAACATCTAAAACTTGGTTTCTAACACCTTTTTGCCAAAAAAAGAACCAAGACTCCTTGGAGAAATGGCTGATTCCAGGGCTGGGACAGGGAAAGTACAAGATAACATATAAGATAAAGAGTACCTTGTGGTGCCAGAAAGTAAGGAAGTTTTAAAAATTGGGAGGCAGCATTAGGAATATGTCAAAAGGAACCAACCTGGGACTTCCCTGGAGGTCCGGTGGTTAAGACTTCGCCTTCCAATGCAGGGGGTAGGATTCAATCCCTGGTCACGGAACTAAGATCCCACATGCCTCTTGGCCAAAAAAACCAAAACATAAAACAGAAGTAATATTGTAACAAATTCAATAAAGACTTTAAAAATAGTCCACATCAAAAAAATCTTAAAAAAGAGCAAACAGTGGTCAAACCTGGAGCAATTTAAGCAACAAAAATAAATAATGAAGTGTTTGATTATGCCTCAAAGAGTAAAATAAATAGCCATGAGCCCATACTGATATAAATAAATGATTGACCACATAAATAAAGTGGGAGTGAAGGAGCACATCTTCTTTACAGAATAATTCCAGTCAATAAATGCAGAAGGACTGAGGGAAACAGAAATCACCATGAGAAAACCACGGTAATAATAGCTGTCAGCAAGGTCAAAACTTTGAGGAGAAGCAGGATATTGACACATCTCAAAGTATGTACCACCCAATGGTATATTCATGAGACAACATCAGACAACCCCAATTTGTGGGAAATCCTACAAAATACTTGACTATCATTATTCAAAAGGTGTCAAGGTCATGAAAAACACTGAGCAAATGTCACAGATGAGAGGAGATTTAAAGAGACATGACACCTAATGCAACACGGTATCCTGCATGGAATCCTGGTAGAAAGAAAAGCCACTGGTGGAAATCTGGTGAAATCTGAAGAGTCTATACCTCAGTTAATAGTATTGTATTTTGTGTCTATCACTGTATCCATGATAAATACAATGTGGTCTTGTGGAATGTAGACTTTAGAGGAAGTTGGTTGAAGACACTCATGGTACTATTTTTGCAACTGTTCTGTAAATTTAAAATTATGTCAAAATAAAAAATTAAATTAAAAAAGAAGGTACCACTGGCTTTCTAGACATTCAGATGCCAAAGTTTAACAATGGCAAGTGATTGCCTCAGTGAGGCCCAGACTTTCCACATAGGAAAGCACAAAGGGGACTTCTCTGGTGGTGCAGTGGTTAAGAATTCGCCTGCTAATGCAGAGGACACAAGTTTGATCCCTGCCCCAGGAAGATCCCACATGCCAGAGAGCAGCTAAGCCCATGTGCCACAACTACTGAGCCTGCATTCTAGAGCCTGAGAGCCACAACTATTGAGACTGCATGCCACAACTATTGAAGCCCATGTGCCTAGAGCCCATGCTCCGCAACACAAGAAGCTACCACAGTGAGAAGCTCGCACACCACAACGAAGACTAGCCTCTGCTCGCCGCAACTAGAGAAAGCTGGTGTACAGCAACAAAGACCCAACACAGCCAAGAAATGAAGTAATTAATTAATTAATTTTAAAAAAGCACACAGGCTTGATTCTGGATGGTTTGCAGTGAGGCCAGGCCAACCTGACCACATCTTGGTGGCTCTTAGTGACAAAGGCTGACCACTGTCCCTCTAGTGAGGATGAGAGAAATGGAGGTTGAAGAGCAGGTTTCTTTCATGCCTCAAACCTGAATCATGGCTGGGTCATAGCTTCTTCCACTTGTGCATTTCAACTGGAAAAGCATCAGCTCAGATTGGCACCACCTGCTAACACAAGCTGATTACTGATGAAACTGATGTTGTGGTTTTCAATTTGGTCTTCATGTCTTTGTTTTCCTTTTCCCCTGAGTTAGTCTCTGCATACCAGTCAGAATGACCTTTCGCAAAGCATAGAGCACACCAAGATACATACTGTCCGCTGGTATAGAGATGCTCTCACTCATCAAGACGGAAAACAAAACTGCGACTGAGGATTTGTTCTATTTTACTGCAGTGGGGTCAGCATAATCACAGTTTTATCTACATAAATTTCATGTAGAAATGACCTTGTAGAATGACCTTGTCGGGGAGAAGGGAGGGCTGTTAGGGTTGAGGGCAGGGGAAGAATGGCTTCTTTGACCTTCAAAGAGACACACTGATGATTCTAGAATACAGCAAGTTTCCCTCTTTCTCCTTCCTTCCGAAGAGATTTGTAATGTATGTGTGTGTGTGTGTCTCTCTCTCTCTCTCTGTGTGTGTGTGTGTGTGTGTGTGTGTGTGTGTGTACTAACATCAATGCCTGCAATGGAAGGAAGCCAGGACCAGTAACCAAGAGACCTGGTTCTAGACCTAACTTTACTACAAACTATGTCTTGATAAACACCTGGACCTTTCTGCTCTCATTTCCTCACATATTTAACCAAGGGATTTGAACAATAGTAACATCTAGGGCTTTTATCTTATTATCTCAGATACAATTTCAAGAGTAGTGACCTGATTCTGTGAGTAGAAAATTGTTGAGTTTTATGGAGTCTATCTAGCACCATTCTACGTGACTAGCTCATACACAAATGCAAAATGGAGATGAGATTACTTCAAGTGTTCTTTCCACTTAAAATTTCTCAGTAAGCCCTAGATAAAAGTCAACTGAATGTTTATAAAATGTTTCCAGATGATGTCAACAGCCATCCATTTCATAAAATGGAAATGTGTGTTTTGATCCAGTAGGCCAATTTATTCCTGTCTGACAATATACCAAGACTGACTTCACTATGAGCAATGTCAAATCTCTAGTTTCAAAGAATGTTCTCCCAAATCTAAATGATCAGCCATGCCCTCTTTTCTTTCCCAAGTCAAGAGACAGACCTCTAATTATAGCAGACCACAAGAAGAAGATCTGTGTAACTAATTCAGGTCGAAATTAATTAGGTCTCTCTTCCCAGGACTGGTAGTAAAAGCCTTTACTCTCTGATAACCAGTTCCCCTCCCCAAAGGCTCCAGGTGGATAAGCTCCCAAAGGCATGTCCTGCTGGGTCGTGCTACCACCCAATGCCACAAGGGCTAGAGGACTTCAGTGAGGTGAAGAGAGGTGAAGCACAGGAGTCTAGCTCGAAATGCATGGCAGGACCCAGCGCAGCTGAGTGCTGTATGCAAAGCAGCAAGGCAACTTGACCAAAATCAGTACAAACTCAAAAGACATTTTCTTAGTCATCTGTTTTAACCTCCTCACAATGTGATTTATTGTTACCAAGGGTCTCAAGGGCATTCTCTGACATCAAACACTGCTTGGTCAGCAAAACCACATTTTGATAAATTTAAGGAGAAACAAACCAAAACCATTCAAGGATTTAATTGCTCATAAAACACAGATGGATTGAAAAGATTAAGAGGGAAAATATCTGGGCAAAATAAACTTGAAGTTAGTAAACACAACACATGCAAAAACTTCTTGAGACATTGGGAACAAAAAAAATAGGGTCAGATCACCCAGCCCTGTTACTAAATCTCGTATCTCAGTCTTAGACAGCCAATGGCAGTGTGAGTTCTATACAAGGCACTTTATACCGCCCATCTAAAGAAAGTAAGCCCCAGACTCAGGCTGCCACGGGGCAGGAAGTTCCTCCAGAAGCTCAGTGCACTGCACATTTCCAAATATGCCAGCGACTGTTTTTCACAGCCCATCACAGCTGCAAATCATTTGTGTTGGCTGCATTCCTATTGGCTTATAGCCTTTCTAGCCAGAATAGATAAAAAGACAATAGATAGATAGATGATAGATAGATAGATAGATAGATAGATGATGGATAGATAGATAATAGATAGATAGGTAGATAGATATAGATAGATGATAGATAGATAGGTAGGTAGATAGATAGATAGATAGATATAGATAGATGATAGATAGATAGGTAGATAGATAGATTAGATAGATAGATAGTTATAGATAGATAAATGATAGATATAGATGATAGAGAGATAAAGAGATAGAGAGATAGATGACAGATAGATTAATCTACATATATAAATTGGAGAGGATCCAATCACTTTTATCTTGAAACTAGAATTATGTAAAAAAGGAAAATATCTGGATTTAGAGCTCACCCTTCAAATACAACTCTTTTGAAAAATTGGTGGCCTTCTTAAACTTTGTCCATTGTTTCTTAACAATTGTCCATTGTTTCTTAACATCTGAATTTATAATTTAAAACTCACTTATTGAGGCTTACTTGCCTTCATCAATATTTTAGCCATTCTGAAAATAGAATGTAGAGGGCATTTTCCCAGATATCATTCAAGACATGCTATTTTACCGATTTTTCACTCAAAGTAATTAAACTAAGGAATTGTAGTCCTTCATCATTTTACCCTGGTTAGCAACACATGCATAGATTCATTTTGGAAGGATGTCTCCAATTGCATAGTGGAGAAAACTTGAACACACTGTCATTAGCAACAACAATATTTACTCTTGGCAAATCCTATACCCCCTTTGACATTCCAGATTAACTAAAACTGTATGGTGGGCTAAATTTGCAAATAATTTGATTGTTTTATGAAGGCTTTCCTGCAACAAGAACGAATTATTTGTCTATCTACCCACTAATTTCAGTGAAAGTTTAAAAATGGGTCATTTGTTTCCTGGAAATTAATATCTATCAATAGTTCAATTCCTCTGAACCGTAGACCAGAAGCCTTAAGAAGGCAGCCCTCTCCTCTGCTTTACTCATTGGGATATCTCCTGACACATGATAGACACAGTAAGTTTTTGTCCAGTGAATTAGCTTAGTTTCAATTTAGTAGAATATATATATATATATATATATATATATATATATACACTTAGTAAAATAATCTTCAAATCTATGGAAGTAACAGCTGTCTCTCTAAAGTAGAGGTAGGAAAGCTACAACACATTGCCTGCTTTGCACCCCCACCAGCCAAGACTCGCTTTTAAATTTTCAATTTTTTTTTAATCATACCATTTTATGACATGTGAAAACTATGTGAAATTCACATTTTGGTATCCCAACCAAGTTTTACTAGAAAGCAACCATGTTTATTCCTGCATGTACTGCCAGTGGCTGCTTTCACACCATAACTACAAACTGAATTAGTGGAGATGTGACCAACTATGTGTTCTCCTTGATTTGCACTCTGTTGCACTACAGATTGCAAGGATGCCATTGTAATTCAATGGCTTTCCAGTACCACTTGTACTGCTGCACTGCCAGATTTTATTTACTTAATTTCAGTGCACTTCATCGTGTCAATCAAGAGAGGAGGAGAAAAGTGGACACTGAATATCAAGCTTTCAAGGCACAGTGGATTATTTATCATCAGATTAGATGGTAAAGCATGTCTTCCTTATGCAATGACACTGTAACTGCGCTAAAGGATACAATACTCATCGACGTTACCAGACTAAGCACTCATCACCATAGTCTCAACTATAGGCAGAAAAATTAAAACGTTTGAAATGGAATACCTTAACACAGCAGAATTTCTCACAAAAATTTTATCTCTATGTATTTACCTATCTATAATCTATCTATCTATCTATCTATCTATCTATCTATCTATCTATCATCATCTATCTGTCTCATCTACCAAGAAACAGACATGGGTACAACCAAAATAAATTTCCAGGTGGTTCACTTGCTAACTAAGCAAACAAAGTCACTTAGTGAGGTTTAGTTAATTATACGGTTTCATTGCAGCAGTTGAAGAAATGTATCCAGCAAAAATAAACTTATTCATTTAAGGTTATTTGTTTTTTAGTAAGAACACTTGTTTGAAGAGTTGAAGAATTGGGAAGAACCTCAATAGTCAACTTAAAAGCAAAATTATTATAAACAATTATAAAAGGCAAAATTATAATTCATTACCTAATGATATAAGAAGTTACCTTTACCACTTTGGGAATGGGAAAGATTTTCAAACAAGGCTAAAGTATAACAAACCCATAAAGGGAAAGATTTAAAATTTCTACTTCATTAAATTAAAATTTAGATCATTTAAAAGATATCATAATTTCATAATGAATGAATGCAAATTAAAACTGCACCTGTTAGACTGGCAAAAATCCAAAAATTTATTTCTCAGCAAGATGGCAAGATTAGGAAGAAATAGATCCTCTCTTTCACTACTGATGGGAAAATCAATTGGCCTAGCCAAGTCACTTTGTAAAGTGGATTTCACAATATCTATAAAAATCTCAGAGCATTTTCATTTCTGGGATTTTAGCCCTCAGTTATTTTTACGAAATTATGTACTATATATCTTTTACTGCAGCAAAAATTTTAAACAGCCTGGACATCCATTCTAAGGGGACTCATCAAATGAATTAGAGTACACACATAGAGTGAAATACCCGAGATTCAATTATAAAAAGTTTGTTAAGCACCTGATGTACAAAAATGAGTAGAGTTGTATAAAATAAACTCTCTCTAGATAGATGATATAGATATAGATATAGATGATATAGATATAGATATAGATAGATATAGATATAGATATAGGTATAGGTATAGATATAGATATAGATAGATATATACAATTAAGTGAAAAAAGAGCAAGGTGAGGGAACATTTACATAGTATGTCCAAAACTGGAAAAAAAAAACATTGAGAAATAAATACTATAGCCAAATGTGTTTTTATGTGCATTAAAATATCTGGAAAAATACACAAGATACTGACAGTGATTACCCTCTTGCTTTTTAAATTTTTTTTGAAGTTCTCTTGTCTAGCTAAACAGTGGTGGGAAGTAAAATTTTAACTGTGTAATTTGAGTCTTTGCATTATGTGAATGGATTGCCAGCTTAAAATATAAAATTTAAAAAGAAAAAATTCTAAGACTTTAAGTTTAAAACTATAATGATTTTTTTTAAAGTATATTAATAAAAATTGGGACCATAAGTCACTTAACTAGGTGATGATTCTGGCAATACACATAAATGAAAAATTATTGTCATTCAGAATGTGTACCTAACTACAAATTAATTACTAGAAAAATATCGAATTGCACTACATAAATAGACAAAAGACTTGAACACCATTTTACATTAGACTCATTATTAGAGGAAGCTAGAAGTGTTAATAAACTTCTGAATAACATTAATCTCATTAAAAATCTGGGAATGCAAATCAACACCAAAATGAGATCAAAATTTCCCGCCCACACAATTGGAAACAATTTCAAAGTCTGATAATACCAAGTGTCAGTAAGGATGTGGAGCTGTAGGAGCTCTTATACACTGCTGTTGGAAGTCAAATTGGTACAACCACTGTAGTGTGGAAAACAAATTCCATTCCTCAATATACCCTTGAGAAATGTGTGTGGCAGAATATACATAGACAGTGCTCACGGAGCATGGCTTATAATGGCAAGAAACTAGATATAACCAAGCTCCCATCAAGAGCAGAATGGATAAACTGAGGTATTTTCATTTGGTGGAATTCTATACTACAGTGAAAATGAATGAAACACATTTACAAGCAACAACACAGATAAATTTCAGAAAAACAATGTTTGGTATTTGCCATACGAAGTATATAGTATGAAGGTAAGTCACAAGTACCTGTTGTAGGAGTACACTTATGCAAAATTTAAAATATTCAAAGCTAAACATGGACTAATACTCAGCCATAAAAAAAGAATGAGACTGTCTTTCCTGAGGATTTAGGGCCATCGCCTCACTCGCCAGCTCCTGTCTCTTCACTGTGTCCTAAGAAAGAAGCAATGTGAAAAGGGGAGAGGTCACAACAACACAGTAAAGAGCTTGTAATCGGAGAGAAAAGATGGCAGCGAAGTAGAGAGACGTGGAGTGCATCCCTCTCCACAGATGCATTGGGAATGCACTGAAGGATGCAGTAATTCCCACAGAGAACCATCTGAACACCAGCAGACGGCCTCGGACACCAGAAAGGACTGCGGGGAGCCCGACATAGCCGGTAGGGAGGCATCTACGACGGCTCAAAGAGGGTGAAGCGGCGGAGCTGTGGCAGATGGGAGGGAGTGAGAAACATACGGAGGGTCCTCAGCGCAGCTCAGCGTTCCTGGACTGAGAGGTCGATCCGCGGCTGAACGGAGGGTCCGGGAGCGGGAGCGTGGGAACCGGAGAGCTGGTTCAGGGTGAGAAACATTGTTGCCAGTAGGGTGACGGACCAAGAGGACAGGAGGGAGGAGGTCCGCGGAGAGGAGTGCCCGTCCCTGAGAGCTGCCCGGCCATGATGGCGGCTGGAGGCTGCAGGCTCACGGGCTGGGGGGAGGAGCTGCACGCATAGCCTCTCTCTCTCTTTCGGCGCCTCTGCAACAGGCAGTGGAGAGACACCCGTGGGCCACCTAAGGCGCTCAGGGATAACAAGCACCCTCAGGCACTCGGGCGGGGCTAGATTAAAACCCCTTGCAACGCCAGCAGCAGGGAGGCTGCCAAGAGAAAAAAAAAAAACAACAACAACAACAGCAACAACAATAAAAAAACCCGAGAGAGGCTCAAATCTAAGACTTTCTGTTTATGCCTGAGCCACCAGCGTCCCTCTGCAACAGGCACCTCCAAGCCCGACTGAAACAACAGTACGCCACTGCTCACTCACTCCCAGGAGAAGGAGCCACTATTGTACCCTCTCCCTCCCCCCACACCAACACTTATAGACGAACAATAAAGGAACCTCTGCTGGTCACAGAATAATGCAAAAAAACCCAAGGCAAGGAGAAGGACACTTACAGCTGAGACGCTAAGGAAACAGAAATAGTAGTATCAATACCTATTGAACTGGTCCATTCTGGGATCAGTTCTGGATTTTCTTTTTTTTCTTTTTCTCTCTCTCTTTTTTTTTTTTTTCTTTATTAAAAACGATCTTAGCCCTAAGGGATCTACAAGTATTATAACATAATTTTTTAATGATATTTTTTATACTTTTTTTTTTTGCCTTTTTATATACTTCTATATCTAGCTTTTTTTGGTAGTACAGACAATATATCTCTCATACTTTCCTTTCATCCTTATCTTTTATACATTTCTACTCCTTTCTTTTTATTTGCATATTTCCAACCACATTACGCTCTTCTGTTCCCCTTTCTTCCAGCCTTTTTAAGTTTATTTTATCTTAACATACTTATAAGCAACACTATCAGTCTGCTCAGACTCCTTGCTCTATTCTCCAGATGACGCACTGCCTTGGTATTTAATATTAGGCTTTTGTCTTTATCTTAGTTCTTAGTACAGTTGTCTAATTACATTCTGAGAATCTCCATTCTCTCTGGTGGTACTCTGGCTCTTTTCTATATTTGATCCCAGTTTACAAAATCTCCCCGGATTAATGTTTGTATGTGTAAGGTATTATTTGTTTGTTAGTTTGCTTTTGCTTTTGTCTCTGATTTGTTCTGTTTCAGTTGTCAATTTCTGTTGGGTTTCTCTTTGAATATCTGATAGCACGCTGGGGTTCTGTCAGGTCTTTCTAGAGCCTTATGTCCTAACGGATTCAGTAATTGTGTGTCTTATACATGTATGTGTTTCCTAGACTTAATATTCGTTTAATCCAATACTTGGACATTAGTCTGAGGCTTGGACAGTCTTCTATAAACACCTCTATCACCAGGACAAGCAACCCCAAAAGTTTGGACAAACATGAGGAAACAAAGAAACACCATGCAGGCAAAGCAGCAGGAAAAAAACCCACAAGACCAAAAAAATGAGGAGGAAATAGGAAAAATGCCTGAAAAAGAATTTAGAGTAATGATAGTAAAAATGATACAAAATCTCGATAACAAAATAGAGAAAGTACAAGAAACAGTTCATAAGAACTCAGAAAAACAAACAGCAATGGATAACAAAATAACTAAAATTAAAAATACTCTAGATGCTATAACCAGCAGAATGACGGAGGCAGAAGAACGAATAAGTGAGTTGGAAGATAGAATGGGGGAAATAAATGCCACAGAGCAGGAAAAAGAAAAAAGAATAAAAAGATTAGAAGACAGTCTCAGAGACCTCAGTGATAACATTAAGCATACCAACATTCGAATTATAGGCATCCCAGAAGAAGAAGAAAACAAGAAAGGGTCTGAGAAAATATTTGAAGAGGTTATAGTGGAAAAATGCCCCAACATGGGAAAGCAAATAATTAACCAAGTCCAAGAAGCACAGAGAGTCCCATACAGAATAAACCCAAGGAGAAATACACCAAGACACATATTAATCAAACTAACGACAATTAAACACAAAGAAAAAATATTAAAAGCAGCAAGAGAAAAGCAACAAACAACATATAAGGGAAAACCCATCAGGATAACAGCTGACCTTTCTACAGAAAATCTGCAGGCCAGAAGAGAATGGCAGGATATACTGAAAGTCCTGAAAGAGAGAAACCTACAGCCAAGAATACTCTACCCAGCAAGAATCTCATTCAGATTTGAGGGAGAAATCAAAAGCTTTCCAGACAAGCAAAAGTTAAGAGAATTCAGCACCACCAAACCAGCCTTACAACAAGTGCTAAAGGAACTTCTCTAAGTAGGAAACACAAGAAAAGGAAAACACCTACAAATACAAACCCAAAACAGTTAAGAAAATGGTAATAGGAACACACATGTCAATAATCACCTTAAATGTAAATGGATTAAATGCTCCAACCAAAAGACACAGACTGGCTGAATGGATACAAAAACAAGACCCTTCTATATGCTGCCTACAAGAAACCCACTTCAGACCAAGGGATACATATAGGCTGAAAGTAAAGGGATGGAAAAACATATTCTATGCAAATGGAAGTCAAAAGAAAGCTGGAGTAGCAATACTCATATCAGACACATTAGACTTGAAAATAAAGACTATTACAAGAGACAAAGAAGGACACTACATAATGATCAAGGGATCCATTCAAGAAGAACATATCACAATGGTAAACATCTATGCCCCCAATATAGGAGCACCTCAATACATAAGGCAAATGCTAACAGCCATAAAAGGGGACATCGACAGTAACACAATAATAGTGGGAGACTTGAACACCCCACTTACATCAATGGACAGATCATCCAAACAGAAAATAAATAAAGACACACAAGCTTTAAATGACACATTAGACCATCTCGACTTAATTGATATTTATAGGACATTCCATCCAAAAACGACAGACTACATTTTCTTCTCAAGTGCACACGGAACATTTTCCAGGATAGATCACATCTTGGGTCACAAATCAAACCTCGGCAAATTCAAGAAAATTGAAATCATATCAAGCATCTTCTCAGACCACAACGCCATGAGACTAGATATCAATTACAGGAAAAAAACTGCAAAAAATACAAACACAGGGAGGCTAAACAATTCACTCTTAAACAACCAAGGAATCACTAAAAAATCAAAGAGGAAATCAAAAAATATCTAGAAACAAATGACAATGAAAACACAACAACCCAAAACCTATGGGACGCAGCAAAAGCAGTTCTAAGAGGGAAGTTTATAGCAATACAGTCCTACCCTAAGAAACAAGAAAATTATCGAATAAACAACCTAACCTTACACCTAAAACAACTAGAGAAAGAAGAACAAAGAAACCCCAAAGTGAGCAGAAGGAAAGAAATCATAAAGATCAGAGCAGAAATAAATGAAAAAGAAAGGAAGGAAACCATAGCAAAAATAAATAAAACTAAAAGCTGGTTCTTTGAGAAGATTAACAAAATTGATAAACCATTAGCCAGACTCATCAAGAAAAAAAGGGAGAAGATGCAAATCAACAGATTAGAAATGTAAAAGGAGAAGTCACAACGGACACCTCAGAAATACAAAACATCATGAGAGACTACTACAAGCAACTATATGCCAATCAATTGGATAACCTGGAAGAAATGGATACATTCTTAGAAAAATACAATCTTCCAAGACTGAACCAGGAAGAAATAGAAATCATAAACAGACCAATCACAAGTACGGAAATTTAGGCAGTGATTAAAAATCTCCCAACACACAAAAGCCCAGGACCAGATGGGTTCACGGGCGAATTCTATCAAACATTTCGAGAAGAGTCAACACCTATCCTTCTCAAACTCTTCCAAAATATTGCAGAAGGCAGCACACTCCCAAACTCATTCTATGAGGCTACCATCACCCTGATACCAAAACCAGGCAAACATGTCACAAAAAAAGAAAACTACAGACCAATATCACTGATGAATATAGATGCAAAAATCCTCAACAAAATACTAGCTAACAGACTCCAACAGCACATTAAAAAAATCATACACCATGATCAAGTGGGGTTTATCCCTGGGATGCAAGGATTCTTCAATATATGCAAATCAATCAACGTGATACATCATACCAACAACTTGAAGGATAAAAAACATATGATCATCAATAGATGCAGAAAAAGCTTTTGACAAAGTTCAACATCCATTTATGATCAAAGCTCTCGAGAAAATGGGCATAGAAGGAAATTACCTCAACATAATAAAAGCCATATATGAAAAACCAAAAGCCAACATCGTTCTCAATGGGGAAAAACTGGAAGAATTCCCTCTAAGAACAGGAACAAGACAAGGGTGTCCACTCTCACCATTATTATTCAACATGGTTTTGGAAGTTTTAGCCACAGCAATCAGAGAAGAAAAAGAAATCAAAGGAATCCAAATTGGAAAAGAAGAAGTAAAATTGTCACTCTTTGCAGATGACATGATATTATATATAGAAAACCCTAAAGACTCTACCAGAAAACTGCTAGCACTCATTGATGAGTTTAGTAAAGTAGCAGGATACAAAATTAATGCACAGAAATCTCTTGCATTCCTATACACTAACAACGGAAGAGCAGAAAGAGAAATTAAGGAAACTCTCCCATTCACCATTGCAACAAAAAGAATCAAATACCTAGGAATAAACCTGCCTAAGGAGGCAAAAGATCTGTATGCAGAAAACTTTAAGACATTGATGAAAGAAATCAAAGACGACACAAACAGATGCAGGGACATACCATGTTCCTGGATTGGAAGAATCAACATCGTGAAAATGACTGTACTACCCAAAGCAATTTACAGATTCAATGCAATCCCGATCAAATTACCAATGGCATTTTTCACAGAACTAGAGCAAGAAATCTTACGATTTGTATGTAAATGCAAAAGACCCCGAATAGCCAAAGCAATCTTGAGAAGGAAAAATGGAGTTGGTGGAATCAGGCTTCCTGACTTCAAACTATACTACAAGGCCATAGTGATCAAGACAGTATGGTACTGGCACAAAAATAGAAAGGAAGATCAATGGAATAGAATAGAGAACTCAGAAGTAAGCCCAAACACATATGGGCACCTTATCTTTGACAAAGGAGGCACGAGTATACAATGGAAAAAAGACAGCCTCTTCAATAAGTGGTGCTGGGAAAACTGGACAGCTACGTGTAAAAGAATGAAATTAGAACACTTCCTAACACCATACACAAAAATAAACTCCAAATGGATTAAGGACCTACATGTAAGGCCAGACACTATAAAACTCCTAGAGGAAAACATAGGCAGAACACTCTATGACATCCATCAAAGCAAGATCCTTTTTGACCCACCTCCTAGAATCATGGAAATCAAATCAAGAATAAACAAATGGGACCTCATGAAACTTAAAAGCTTTTGCACAGTGAAAGAAACCATAAACAAGACTAAAAGGCAACCCTCAGAATGGGAAAAAATAATTGCCTATGAAATAACGGACAAAGGATTAACCTCCAGAATATACAAGCAGCTCATGAAGCTTAATACCAAAAAAGCAAATAACCCAATCCACAAATGGGCAGAAGACCTAAATAGACATTTCTCCAAAGAAGACATACAGATGGACAACACACACATGAAAAGATGCTCAACATCACTAATCATCAGAGAAATGCAAGTCAAAGCCACAATGAGGTATCACCTCACACCAATCAGAATGGCCATCATCACAAAACCTGGAAACCACAAATGTTGGAGAAGGTGTGGAGAAAAGGGAACTCTCCTGCACTGTTGTTGGGAATGTAAGTTGGTACAGCCACTATGGAAAACAGTTTGGAGGTTCCTTAAAATACTACAAATAGAACTACCATATGATCCAGTTATCCCACTCCTGGGCATATACCCAAAGAAAACCATAATCCCAAAAGAAACGTGTACCATAATGTTTATTGCAGCACTATTTACAATAGCCAGGACATGGAAGCAACCGAAATGCCCATCAAGAAATGAATGGATAAAATGATGTGGCATATATATACAATGGAATATTACTCAGCTATAAAAAGGGATGAGATGGAGCTATATGTAATGAGGTGATAGAACTACAATCTGTCCTACAGAGTGAAGTAAGTCAGAAAGAGAAGGACAAATATTGTATGCTAACTCACATATACGGAATCTAAAAATGGTAGTGATGAACTCAGTGACAAGAACAAGGCTGCAGATACAGAGAATGGACTGGAGAACTCGAGGTATGAGAGGGGAGAGGGGGTGAAAGGGAAACTGAGACGAAGTGAGAGAGTAGCACAGACATATATATACTACCAACTGTAAAATAGTCAGTGGGAAGTTGTTGTATAGCAAAGGGAGTCCAACTCGAGGATGGAAGATGCCTTAGAGGACGGGGGCGGGGAGGGTGGGGGGGACTCGAGGTGGGGGGAGTCAAGGAAGGGAGGGAATATGGGGATATGTGTATAAAAACAGATGATTGAACCTGGTGTACTCCTCCAAAAAAAAATAAAAAAATAAAATTAAATTAAAAAAAATGAGAAAAAAAAAAAGAATGAAATAATGCCATTTGTAGGAACATGGATGGACACAGAGATTATCATACTAAGTGAAGTAAGTCAGACAGAGAAAGACAAATATCGTATGGTATCACTTAGATGTGGAATCTAAAATATTATACAAATGAACTTATTTACAAAACAGAAATAGACTCACAGACATAGAAAATAAACTTATGGTTACCAAAGGGGAAAGGGGAGGAGGGAGGGATAAATTAGGAGTTTGGGATTAACATATACACACTACTATACATAAAATAAACAATAAAGACCTACTGTATAGCACAGGGAACTAGATTCAGTATATTGTAATAACCTATAATGGGAAAGAATCTGAGAAAGAATTTATATGTGTAACTGAATCACTTTGCTGTATACCTGAAACAAATACAACATTGTGAATCAACTATACCTCACTTAAAAAAATAACCTAAACAGTACAGTTGTTAGGAATACATGCAGGTATAATAAAAATATAAAAATAAAAAAAATGAAAACACAAAATAATTAGTGATTAGCTCTGAGAAAAGAGGAAATGAGAAAAAATATGTTTTGGAGGGGGTGGGATCAGAGCAGTGCAGGCAGGACCCCAAAACTGTAACTCTAGTTATCTAGTCTTAAAGAGATTTATGGGTACAAGTTGTGGATTGCATTGTATTCTTACTCTTTATACATTAAACAATTATTATAAATATTTCTGTTTAAGCCATTACTTATTAAAACTACTGAATTTTCAATTTGCTAACCTTGCATTACTGGAATAAAACCTGTTTTTTTATGGAGAATATTATTTTACTATACCATTATATTCTATATTTTTGTATTTAATGTAGAATTCTGGCACCTGCATTCAAAAGTTAAATATGATCTTTACTTTTCGATCTCAGTATTATCTTGGTAGTAATATTACTGATAACTTCACAAAACAAATTGAAGAATGTTCAATACTTTTGTAGTCTGGAATTAAGTACCCAGCCATTATCTGTTTTTTTGTTTGTTTTCTTTCTTTCATTTTTTTTTTTTTAACTAAGATGGACTTTGTCTATTTTAAAGCTTCTTCTAAGTAGAAGCAAAGGCATATTCAAGTTGTTTAGGAATTTTTTTAATTCTGGTTTTAAAATGCAAGCATTTCCTACCACTTGTCTTCCTGATTATATAAATAAGTTTGTTTTTGAAAAAGAATCAAGGCGTGGCATCCAATTTTCATGCCACCTAGCCATTCCATTGTTACTTAGTGGATTTAAGCAAGTATTTCATGTGGAACTTTCCCAGTTATCCTATGGAAATAACTCAATTCACAATCAGGGCACTCTTCACATAGTGGATTACAGAGTGTTTCAGTTCACTTACTGAATGATCCCAGGTAATATGAGAGAACATCTTGGTATAGTGGATTGGAAGATGATTTCTGAAAAAGTGGGTCTACTTTCTAATCCTAGAATCTATAAGTTAACCTTATTTGTAAAACAGTCTTGGAAAATATAATAAAATTAAGGATCTTGAGATGAGAAGCTCATCCTAGATTATTGGGGTGGACCCTAAATCCAATGACAAGTGTCCTTATAAGAAACAGAAATGGAGAAGACAGAGACACACAGGGTTGAAGGCAGTGTGAAGACAGGGGTAGTAATTGGAGTGATGTGGCCTCAAGCCAAGGAAGCCAGAAACCAATAGAAGTTGAAGACGGCAAGGAAATGAATCTCCCCTAGGGAGAACAGGGATCTGCTGACTCCTTTAATTACAATCTGACATCCAGAACTGTGAGAGAATAAAATTCTATTGTTTTAAGACACCCAGTTTGTAGTAATTTATTACAGCAGCCAAAGGAAACTGATAAAGATTTTTGTATCAGGAATTGAGTTGCTCTGTAACAACTATTTAAAAATGTGGAAGTGATTTTGGAATTGGGCAGTGGACAGTGACTAGATTAATTTTTGAGGTGCATGATAGAAAAAGCCTAGACATTTTTTGCAAAGACTGTTGATAGAAGGGTGGGTGGGTGAGACTCCGTAAGTGAGGGCTCAGGAGAAAGTGAGGAGCACTTTAGAGAAAACTTCTATCATCTTAGAGAATTCATATTAGTCACAAACAGAATGTTGGTAAAAATATGAACACGAAACATGCTTTTGGTGAAGGCCAAGAAGGAAATGAAGAACACGCCATTGGAAACTAGAGGAAAGGCTATCTTTGTGGTATAGCACAGAGGATTTAGCTGAGTTCTGTCCTGCTGCTGTGTAGAAAGCAGAACGTTTAAGCAATGAAATTGAATATTTAGCTGAAGATATTTTCAAGTGAAGTGCAGAAAGGATGATCTGGTTTTTCTTCGCTGTTTATAGTAAAATGAAAGAGGAAAGTCATAAGTTGAGGGAAAACTGTTGAGGGAAAAGGAATCAAAAAAGGATCATTTGAGAAATTTGCAAAAGATGCTAATATTAAGAGATTCATTGTTAATAAAGTGTGCTCTGGAGAGAGGTCCAAGGGTGCACATAGATAATCTTTTTCTGGAAGTACTAAAGTGAGTCGAAAATTATCCGCACTCTGGTTATATTAAAATTTCTGTTGGCTGCACTGTCTTAGCACTTTCTGCTCAAGGCTACTGTCTCCCCAGTCACTGCTATGCAGGTGTGAACGTGTTACATCAGTTCATTTGCAACTGCAGTGCAAGCAAAAATGGATGCCCCATTTGTGATTTGCATGAAAGAAGAGCAGCGTGCAAGGATTCATTTTTTTTTTGGTCTGACAGTGTACCTGGTGCATTTATTTATCAAAGACTTTGTGCACAGTATGGAGAAAGTGTTTTACCATGATGTGTGTATGAATGGATAGAGAAGTTCAAGGAAGGTCGCAAAAGTCTTAGCCATCAAGATGGAGCTGGATTCACTTCTGATGAAGAAGTGAAGACAGCGGTACATTCATGGCTCTCAGCTCAGCCTAAAACATTTTTTAATGAGGGACTACAAAAGCTTGTTGACAGATGACAAAGTATTAAAAAGCAAGGAGATTATGTTGAAAAATGATGTATTTTGTCTTTTCCTAAAGTTAATTAAAATCAATTCTACAGCCAGAGTGCGGATAATTTTTGACTCACCCTCTTATTATGTGTGTCTTGTGGATCCTTTCAGTCATCTCAGCAGATCCAGGAATTGAGGTGATATTACTCAGGAAAGATTTGTGGAAGACTTTTGTAATGGTTTGGGTCCCCATGACATACATGGGAGACCCGCAGGTTTTTTGACAATATTATATCAGCAGAAAAATTGTCAGCTTATAGTGAAGGGGAAAGAAAGAGGGTAAAATGAAGGAAGGCTGTTGGACCTCTGGAACTCTATTGGTGGGAAATGAATAGATAGAGCTACTCAGCTGGAAACATGCTAGTCTTCAAGAAAAGGAAGATGTCTCTGAGAGCAGTCTTAGGCCCAGAGGATGGAGCGGTGTGTACAGAGAACAAATCATCGAGTGACAGAGCATTACTTCCAGGCGTTAAAAATTAATGGAATTTTCCCTTATGAATTTTGGTATTACTTGGGACTGGAGACTTAGTTCTGTTTTTCATTTTCTCTCTTTTGGAATAGGAGTGTCTGTAAACAGTTATACTATGGCTGTCCCATTGTTGTATTTTGTTTTCTAGTTTAACAGGTCAACAGAAGAAGAGAAATTTTGCCCCAGCCAGAGTCAAACCCATTCCTGATTACATGATTAGATGATGAGATTTGGGAGTATTGAGCTGATGATATTTAAATAAGATTTTAGACTTAGAATTGATATTTTGGAGGATGTTGAGATGAGGTGAATGTACTTTGCATGTAGGACAGATGTTAATTTTGGGTGGCCAGTGGGCAAACTATAGAGTTGAATGATTGAATTGTAGCCTCCAAAAAGATAAGTACACATCCTGATCCCTGGAACCTGTGAATGTTAGCTAATTTGGAAAGAGGGTTTTTGTAGATGTAATTAAGAATTCTGACATGAGAAAAGCATCCTCAATTAAACAGGTGGGCCCTAATTTCAATGACAAGAGTCCTTATATATACACAGATGAGAAGGTAATATGAAGAAGAGTGCAGAAATTGGAGTGGTGTGGCCCCAAGCCAAGAAAACTGACAAACACAAGAAGCTGGAAGGGCAAGGAACAGAATTTTCCATCAAACTTCTGGAGGAGGCACAGCTCTGCTAACATATTGATTTAGGACTTATGGCCTCCAGAGCTGTGAGAGAATAAATTCCTATTGTTTTAAGCATCCAAGTTTGTAGTAATTTTTTATGGCAGCTCCAGGTATCTAAGACTTTTTGGAAATGTCATCAAGCCTCAGATAGGAGACCCATGGATTGTTAACGCACTGACCCTGGGAAGAAAGCAGCATATAGCATCCTCTCTAACGCAGTAACATGGATTTCCCAGCTGAAAGTAAACAGTCATAGAAGTCTTTCCAGTGCATAATAAGAAAATTCTCCATTTAACCAATACCTTAATTAGCTTTCTTTCAAGCATATTCAAGCAGTGAATTAAAATTAAGCTGTAGGAACTAAGCAGTAGGATAAAAATAAATTTCACCTTATTGGAGTAATTTCATTTTAAATTATTTGAATATTAATTTATGTGCATCTATATATTAGATAAAATACTTTGGCAGTTTATCTTTTGGTACTAGAAACTATAATGAATTTTTTTTAATTTTTCTTAATAAAATAATAAACTGTTTCTAAACTTCTAAAAGATTGTTTTCTTTATTTTTTGGCATTAGGAAAGCTGAAGTAACTTGCTGTGGGGAGTCAAAATCCTTAGAAATTGTTAGTCTTCATTCACAAAGACACAGAGTCAACCACATGACTTACTATCCTGAAACTAGATGGTTAATACTCTTCTCAAAATTACAGGTCATAACTTGTTAGGGAATTGTGGGTTTAATGGGGCTCATGGAGAAGAGACACAGACATTGCACATTAGCAAATATTCATGGAAATAACAGTGACACAGCAATAATAGTTAACATGTATTGGGCTATTACCCATAGCTAAGCATTTCACAGTGGGGTGAGAAGTGGTTGGCTGTGATTTCTTGATACTTACGGCTCTCCACTATATGTCACAACCATCTCCATCCTGCAAGTCTTGAGCTTAATGGGGTTGACCCAGACAGCGTCTGGCTTTCCTTTATCTTTATGATCTGACAGTAGTGTTTGCCTTAAGGTGGAAAAAGAAACCAATGCACAGATAAAACATAACATCTGAAGAGGATGAAAACTTGAAACAAACAGACTGATAATTTTACATATAACGTAATGCTCAAAACCATCTTCTAAAATTGGGACTTCTACAATTGTCATTGCGAGTAAGGCATTCAGTGTTTAATCCCTTCTCAGTCTATGGCTTATGTAAGCCCCTCAGCACTGACATCCACAGCAAGCGCCTTCTTAAAGCAGCAGCTTTCGTTCATGTACCAGATTCACTGTTCCACTTTCTCCTTGAGTCACATCAGCAATTATATACAAAGCAGCAGAATCCACAAAACTCAAAGAAGAATACACCCCCTATCTTGCAAAAGAAGACACTTTGTATTGATGTTTTAGATCTTGTTTTGTTGTCAGCAATAAATTTTAATCACAGCACATTAAGAAAGAATTTTGCCATCTGTTAACAAAATAGCTCTTTCTTTAAAGTAGAAGATTAGGCCTGCAACTTCCATTAAGGGTAGAATCTTCGTGTTTTATTGGCTTTTAGAGTTGCTTGCAGTTCTAATTCCACCGTTTTATCATTCAGAGTCACTCCTATAAAGCTAAAGGTTATCATAGGAAAGTCTTTGTGACAAGCCTCTAAACTAGCCTGCCTGTGGGCTCCCTCCCGGTAGAGGGAAACCCCCAAACTGGAAAGAAATTGTGGGAATCCCCCAAGGTGACAGGATCTGCTGGTGTGGGGCTTCTGATGCTGGCCCAAAGGGGAGGCAGCCAGGTTGTGCATTACTAAGATAAAATAGAAAGGGAGCTGTGGGATTTTCCCCTTTTGCTCTGTACTGCTACTGCCTTGGGGCACTGTACCTCAGTTCCAGAGAAATTTTCCTGCCTGAGAGGAGTTCCAGGAGAGAAAGAGTAGATGGAGCCCAGAGAAGAGATGAAGAGATGCTGGCTGAGATGTTTCCAGAAGTGACTTAGAGCAGGGGGCTCCTGTGTGAGGGTGTAGGAATGCCTTAACCTGCATGTTTGCTTGTATTTTCTTTCCCTGTGTTATGAGCATGCTATTATACAAAATGTCTGCATGTTGAAAGAAGCCTAAATAAAAGATTTCTATCAACTGCACTAAAATAAATGTTCTAAGTGATCAAAAGCACATTTGTTATAGATTAAATGACACCCTGCAAATTTCATTCTTTCTCTGCAATCCTTCAAACAAAGGTGCATCCTTCAATCAATAGCAACTTAGATTTTATTAAATCTAATGTCTCTATTGGTAAGCATGTGTATGTATATAAAACCTACAATAGTTTGGTAGGATAGTCAACTTTTTGCTGACAAATTTGAAAATTCAAATGAAATGGACATCCTAAGGATGTTTAAATTGACAAAATTAACTGCAGAAGTAATGGAAAGTCAGAGAAGTCTCTTAAAATAGAAAAATAAAAAAGAAGAAAAGAGAGCCATGCAGAAGTTCTACTTTTTAAAAAAGAACCCAGGCCAGATGATTTTTAATGTTGGCTTCTGATTCTTCCAAATTTTTAAGGAACAGATACTTCTCATACATATTATAAAATTTAAATATACTATATGTATATATTATTATATATTGAATTTATTATATTTTAAATGATTCATTTATTTAATTAACATTTGATTATTAAATATTAGTTTAGGACTTCCCTGGTGGTGCAGTGGGTAAGACTCCACACTCCCAATGCAGGGGGCCTGGTTCAATCCCTGATTGGGGAACTAGATCCCGCATGCCAAACTAAGAAATCCGCATGCCACAAGTAAGACAAGGCACAGCCTAAATAAATAAATAAATACATATTACAAATAAATAAATAAATAACAATAAATATTAGTATATATTATTAATATTTAATTATATAAATTATATCTATGCAGATAGAGATAGAGATAGAAACAGAAAAAATTCAAAGTTTATTATTCTATGAGGCTATCATAACTTGGACGCTAAAAATAGATAAGGACAGTACATGAAAACAATACATAGGCAAACGCTACTTAAAATATATGCAAAAATCCTAAACTAGATGTAACAATAACAACAATCGCAAATAACATAGTAAAGCATTCATATGTCATAATGGAAAATGTCTCATCATTAGGAATTTTATTAATAAAATCCACTAAACTAAGAGATGGTATCATCTTGATAAATACCAAGAAGGAAATGGATTACATTTACCAACTAGAGTTATGGTATAAACAAACTATCAGACAAAGTGGCACAGGATGTGGGTTCTACCAAACATTTGAAGAATTAACACCCTTCCTTCTCAAACTTTTCCCAAAAATTCAAGAGGAGGGAACACTCTCAAGCTCATTTTGTGAGATGAGCATTGCCCTGATACCAAAGTCAGGCGGAAACACCATCTGAAAAGAAAACTACAGGTCACTATCCCTGATGAATATAGATGTATTCTCAACAAAACACTAGCAAACCTAATTCAATAGCACACTAAAAGGATCCTGTATCAGGATCAAGTGGTATTTGTTCCTGGGATGCATGCCTGGTTCAGCATACACAAATCAGTAAGTGTGATATATCACAATAATAGAATGAAAGATAAAAATCACATAACCATCTCAATAGATGCAGAAAAAGCATTTGACAAAATACAACATTCTTTCATGATAAAAATGCTTAATAGGTTGGATATGGAAGGAGTGTACCTCAACATAACGAGGGCCATATATGACAGGACAACAGATGGCATCATACTCAGTGGTGAAAAGTTAGTATATTTGCCTCTAAGGTCAGGAGCAAGACAAAGGTGCCCACTCTTACCACTTCTATTGAGCATAGTGCTGGAAATCCTAGCCAGTGCAATCATGCAGAGAAATAGAAATTAAAGGCATCCAAATCAAAAAGGAAAAAGTAAAACTGTCTTTGTCTGCAGATGATATGGCCTTATGTAGAGAAAGTCCTAGAGACTCCACCTGAGGACTGCTGGAACTAATCGATAAGTTCAGTAAGGTTCAAGATACAAAAATCAAAATGCAGAATTCAATCCTGTCACTGTACGCTAACAATGAACAATCTGGGAAAGGAGTAAAAGAAATTCCATTTACAATAGCAGCAAAAACAATAAAATACTTGGAAAAATTAACATAGGAAGTGAAAGATCTGTACACTGAAAATCTTAAGACTTTGATGAAAGAGATTGAAGATGACACCAAAAAATGGAAAGATATTTGATACTCATGGATTGAAAGACTCAATGTTGTTAAAATGTCCATATTTCCCAAAGCCCTCAATAGATTCAGTGCAACCCTTATCAAGGTTCCAATGGCATTTTTAGCAGAAATAGAGCAATTTTAGGATTTGTATGAAACCACAAAAGACCCTGAATCTCCAGGACAATCCTGACAAAGAAAGGATAGAAGTATCACACTTCCTGATTTCAAACAATAGTACAAAGCTATAGTAAACAGTATGGTACTAGCATAAAAATAGACACATGGACCAATGGAACAGAATTAAAAGCCCAGAAATGAGCACATGTATATATGGTCAACTGATATTTGACAAGGGAGCCCAGAATACTCAATGAGGAGAAGACAGTCTCTTCAATAAATAGCATTGGGGAAAATGGATAACTCCATGCAGAAGAATAATATTGGACCCCTATTTTACACCATTTACAAAAATTAACTCAAAATGGATTAAAGACTTAAACATGAAAATTGAAACCATAAAATTCCGAGAAGAAAACATGAGAAAAACCCCTTTGACGTTGGTCTTCCAGCAATTTTTCAGCTATGATAACAATATCACAAGCACAAAGGCAAAGATTAATAAGTGGGATGACATCAAACTGAGAAGATTCTGCATAGCAAAGTGAACAATCAACAAAATGAGGGTGCAAACTACAGAATGGGAAAAATATTTGCAAATCACATATCTGAGAAGGGTTATTATCCAAAATATATAAAGAAGTCATACAACAGCAAAACCAAACAAACAAAAAACCAAACAATCTGACTTAAAATGGGCAGGAAAACTGAATACATATTTTTCAAAAAGTCACATACAAATGGCCAACAGTACATGAAAAGGTGCTTGACATCAGTAATTATCAGAGGGATGCAAATCAAAACCACAATGAGATATTACCTCACACTTGTTAGAATGGCTATTATCAAAAAGATGTAAGTGTTGACAAGGATGTGGAGAAAAGGGAACACTAGTGTGCTATTGGTGGGGATGTAAATAGGTATAGCCACTATGGAAAACAGTATGGAGGTTTCTCAAAAAATTAAAAATAGAACTACCATATGATCTAGCAATCCCTCTTCTGGGTATGTATCCTAAGGAAATTAAAACAAGATACTAAATATGTATCTACACTTCTATGTTTATTGCAGCATTATTCACAATAACCAAGACATAGAAACAACCTAAATGTTTACCAGTGAATGAATAAATTATATAAAGAATTCTGCTATTTGCAACAACATGGATGGAATTTGAGAATGTTATGCTAAGTAAAATAAGACAGAGAAAGACAAATACAGTATGATCTCATGTGTGGAATCTAAAAAAGTTAAACTCATATAAAGAGAGACTAGAATAGTGGTTACCAGGGGCTGAGGGTTGGAGAAAATGAGAAGATGTTGATCAAAGGGTAAAAACTTCCAGTTATAAAATGAATAAGTTCTGAGGATCTAATATACAGCATGGTGACTGTAGTTACTAGTACTTTATTAAATACTTGAAACTTGTTAAGAGAGTAAATGTTCTCACCACAAAAAAGAAATACTAATTATGTGTGATGTGATGGATGTATTAGCTAACACTGTGGTGGTGATCATTTTGCAATGTACAGATTGTACCAAATCAAGACTTTCAATTTACATAGCGTTATGCATCAATTGCATCTCCATAAACCTGGAGGGGGAAGAGAAATCCAGGATAATTAAAAAATACCTCTGAACCTGATAAAACATACATCCTGGAAATGCCAAATTAATGGTAATTTAAAAATTTGCAATAGAGACAGTAACATGAGAAGTATTTAACCTAGAATGGGGGACATATCTGTACATCAAAAAAAAATTTTATTGGTGTATAGTTGACTTACAGTGTTGTGTTAGTTTCAGGTGTAGAGCAAAGGGAATCAGTTTCACTATTTTTTAGATTCTTTTCCCATATAGGCCATTACAGAGTGTTGAGTAGAGTTCCCTGTGCTATACAGTAGGTCCTTATTTGTTATCTATTAGTAGTGCGTGTATGTCAATCCCAATCTCCCAATTTATTGTTGGAAAGAATGAGACGTGATTTATTCTTCATGCATTCAGTCATGACATGCAAATCATGATTTGCAGCCAATATTATACTTTAAACATTTAAGAGGGTCAATTGAATACCTCTTAGAATAATTTACGAATATAACTAGATGAAAGATGAACAAAAAAATCAACAACTTTTTAATATACTGAAATATAACATGGAAAGGCGAAGGAATATCCCATTCATAATACCAAAATTCCTATTGACTACTTAGTAAAAACACAACATAAATGTACAAGACCTATTATGTAGAAAAATATAAATTTTCTGGAGAGCATAGAGAAAAGGCACATCATGAGGCTGTGAATATACATGGGGATAAAACTTCCAGTTTAAAAAACAAAACTCCCAGTAGTGACTTCATTTTCTGACAAAATGGCCAGCAAGAAAATTCCCCTTCTACTTCACTAATTCTCACTTTAAATATGTCTAATTTCTGTTAAACCCACTCACTGAGTTCTCAATTTCAGTTATTATATATAATATTTCTATTTCTAGTATTGCTTTCCTATGTTTAACATTTTTTGTACTCTGCCAAAGCATTCAATCCTGTCTTTTAGTGCCTTAAACATATTAATTATATTTATTTTAATGTCCTTGCTTGATAGTTTCATTACCTGGATCTTCTGTGGATCTCTTTCCATTGTCTCTGTTTTTTTTTTTTCTTGGTCAACTTGTCTCTTCTTGAGTGCCTGAATATTTCTGATTGAGTTGCAGTTATTGTATATGGAAAATTGTAGCAGTAACTGCAATCTCTACATGGAGAGATCTTCCTGCAGAGAAGACCTTGCTTCTGTCATGGAGTTAAAGGAGCACTAGCATTTCCAGATCACTTCAATCCAACCAGAGAAACAGGGATTGAGGAAACTTGAATCTTGTCTTCAGGCCTGGACAAGCCTAATGTCCAGTTCATTCTAACTCCTAGGATGTAGACATTTGAGTTCCAACCAAAAGCTTGGGGTATTTACCAGGGTACCTTTTGCTTGACAGTTTCTGAAAGTTGCAAACATTTATAGAAGTGAAACTTGGTACTACACCATCATAATGCCAGTTCAGAGATCTGTTTATAAATTACTGAGGACTACTTATAGCTTTTATATAGTAAAATCTCATGTGAAAATGGAACTTGAAAATCACAAGACCTGTTTTCTGAGCCTCATCTGCAAAAAGTCTGAAGGTGGGGGATTGTGTTGAAACTGCCCTGCCTCATGGAAGAATAAAGGTACAACTTTGGAAGCAAACTACTCTTTCACTGATTTGAAGACTGGACAGTTGGGAGGAGGTGGTGCAAAAAATAAAAGATTCCACTCACACCTGTCCCAACTCCCTGCAGCTTTCTAGTCTGAAATAATCCAAGGCTGTCAAAGAGGACAGTTTTTAAATGTAACGATATTTGAAGTTTTCATTATTACATTGGACTGACCAATACAAGTACTGAGATGAGGTTGTTCTTATGAATAAAATGTGCCAGAAAGCCACAACTCTTGTTTATCCAAAAAATTGGCTACCTGAAGAGAGTTTCACTTGTTTGCCTCATGTGGGGGTCCAGAAATAGCTGAGACAACCTGAGGATTAGGGGAGGTTGAATTGTTCAGGGATCATGATGCAATGAGGATGCTTCCCAAGAATGACGTTTGATGAGAGGCTCCAGCACAGCACCCACAGGGGAAAAGAGGATCACCGAATCTCAGTGGGCTGGTGCATGAGTGCATAGGAACTGGTCCAACAAGCTCCATCATGTCAGAGCCCTGGGGGTATCCAGAGGCCCCCACAGTTCAGAGGTCACTCTCTGGGCTCTAAAGTCTTCTCTTGACTCTTGGTGGGAAGAGGGATATAAGAGGCTCGAAGAGAAGCAATCAACAGTCTTGACATAAAAATTAAAATTTTTCTACTTATTGCCCAAAGGCTATTTAAACTGGCAGATATTGGAGATTTTTTTAATGTTTAACCAAAAAAATAAAGTATACTCTTCCCTCGCACTCAAATTTCATCTCCAGGCATCCAGAGAAAGATACCAGCTATCTAAACTAAAGGATGCTACGTGCATTAAAATGAAAAGTTATTTTTTAATTTTAATGTTTTTATTGAAGCATAGTTGGCATACAATATTATATTTGTTTCTGGTGTACAACATAGTGATTCAACATTTATATAAATTATGAATTGATCACCACAATAAGCATAGTAACCAACTGTCACCATACAAAGTTATTACAATAATATTGAGTGTATTCCTTCTGCTATGTATTATATTCCCATTACTTATTTATTTTATAACAGGAAGTTTGTACCTCTTAATCCCCTTCACCTATCTCACCCAATGCCCTTTACTCTCTCGCCACTCCTCTCCATTATGGCAGCCACCAGCTTGTTCTCTGTATTTGTGAGTCTGTTCTGTTCTGTTTGTTTTGTTTTTTTAGAATCCACAAATAAGTGAAACCAGACAGTATTTGTCTTTTTTTTGCCTGACCTATTTACTTAGCATAATAATCCCTAGGTCCATTCATGTTGTTGCAAATGGCAAGACTTCATTTTTTTTTATGGCTGAGTAATATTGCATTGCATGTATATACCATGTGTCTATTGAGGGACACAAGTTGTTTCCATATATTGGCTGTTGTAAATAATGAACACAGGGGTGCATACATCTTTTTGAATTAGTGTTTTTGTTTCCTTCAGATAAATACCAAGAAGTAGAGTTGCTGGATTGTATGGTATTTCTATTTTTTAATTTTTTGAGGAATCTCCATACTGTTTTCTATAGTGGCTGCACCAATTTACATGCCCATCATCAGTGCACAAAATTTCCCTTTTCTTCACATCCTTACCAACACATTATTTGTTATCTTTTTGATAGTAGCATTCTGACAGGTGTGAGGTGATATCTCACTGGGGTTTTGATTTGTATTCCCCTGACTATTAGGGTTACTGAGCACCTCTTCATGTACCTATTGGCCACCTGTATGTCTTCCTTGGAAAAATGTCTATTTAGGTTTTCTGCCCATTTTTAAATCAGATCATTTCTTTTTTTTTTTTTTTTTTTTTGATATGGAGTTGTTTATATGTTTTAGATTTCAACTCATTATCAGGTATATCATCTGCAAATATGTTCTCTCATTCAGCAGGTTGCCCTTCCTTCACTGTGTAAAAGTGTTTTAGTTTGATGAAGTCCCATTTGTTTATTTTTGTTTTTGTTGCCCTTGCCTGAGGAGACAGATCCAAAAAAATATTGCCAATACCAATGTCAAAGAGTGCACCACCTACATATTCTTCTGGAAATTTTATTGTTTCGGGGCTGACGTTTAAATCTTTAGAACATCTTGAGTTTATTTTTGTATACAGTGCAAGGAAACAGTCAAATTTCATTCTTTTCCATGCAGCTGTCCAGTTTTCTCAACACTGTTTATTGAAGACACTGTATTTTCCCCAGTATTCTCTTGGCTCCTTTGTCACAAATTGACCATATACTTGTGAGTTTATTTCTGGGCTTTCTATTCAATTCCATTGCTCTATGTGTCTGTTTTTCTGCCAGTTTCATACACTTATGACTGCTACATCATTGAAGTATAGCTTTAAATCAGGGAGCATAATACCTTCTTGTTTTTTTGTTTTTTGTTTTTTTCTTTAAGATTACTTTGGCTATTGTGGACATTTTGTGGTTCTATACAAGTTTTAGGATTATTTGTTCAAGTTCTGTGAAAAATAGTATTTAGATAGGGATTACATTGAAATGGTAAATTTCTTTGGGTGGTATGGACATTTTAAAATAGTAATTCTTATTTATATCTTTAAATTTATTTTTGTCATCTCAATTTCTTTAATTAATGTCTAATCATTTTCAACGTACAGATCTTTCATCTGCTGGTTAAATTTATTCCTAGGCATTTTATTCTTTTAGATGAAATTGTAAATGGGATTGTTTTCTTAATTTCTCTTTCCCAAAGTTTGTTATTAGTGTAGAGAAGTGCAAAATATTTCTGCATGTTGATTTTGTATCTTGCAACTTTACTGAATTTATTTATTAGTTCTAATTTTGTTTAAATCTTTAGTGTTTTCTATATATGTAGTATCATGCCATCTTCAAACAATGACAATTTTACTTCTTTCTTTCCAATTTGTATTTTTTAAAATCTCTTTTTTTTGTCTGATTGCTGCAGCTGGGACTTCCAATACTATGTTGAATAAAACTAGCAATGGGGGCAAACTTTTCTTTTTCCTGATCTTAGAGGAAATGTTTTCAGCTTTCACCATTACTAGTATGACATTAGCTGTGGCTGTGGCATATTTGGCCTTTATTATGTTTAGGAATGTTCCCTCTATACCCACTTTGTTGAGAGTTTTATCATAAATAAATGTTGAATTTTGTCAAATGCTTCTTTTCTGCATTTATTGAGATGAAAATATAGTTTTTATCCCTTGTTTTGTTAATGTAGAATATCATGGATTTGTGAATATTGAACCATCCTTGCATTACTTGGGATAAAGCTCACTTAATCATGGTGTATGATCCTTTTAATATATTGTGAAATTTGGTTTGCTAATGCTTTGTTGAGAACTTTTGCATCTATGTTCATGAGGGATATTAGCCTGCAATTTTCTTTTTATGCAGTTGTCTTCAGCTGGTTTTGGTATCAGGGTAATGCTGACCTTGTAGAATGATTTTCAAAGCATTCCTTCCTCTTCAATTTTTTAGAATAGTTTTTGAAGGATAGGTATTAACACTTCCTTAAATATTTGATAATGTTTACTTGTGAAGCTGTCTAGTTATGCACTTTTGTTTGTTGGAAGTTTTTTGATTTCTAATTCAATTTCATTACTAGTGATTGCTCTGCTCAAGTTTTCTATTTCATCTTAATTTAGTGTTGAAAGATTATATGTCCCTAGGAATTTATACATTTCTTCTAGGTTGTCCAATTTTAGTGTATAAATATTTGTAGTGATCTCTTATGATTCTTGGTATTTCTGTGTGTCACTTGCAATTTCTTCTCTTTTATTTCTGATTTTACTAATTTGAGCTCTTTTTTCTTGATGAGTCTGGCTAAAGTTTTAATATTTTAACATATTTTCATTTTGTGTATTGCTTAACTAATTATTTTTGAGATACATAATTTGACTACTTTGTCTTATAATCTTTATACTAGATTTAGAGGTGGTTGATGCACCATTACCTTTACTATGTGTTTGCCTTTATGAGTGAGGTTTTTCTTTAATAATTTTCTTGTTTCTAGTTATGAGCATTTAAATAAGTTCCTTTAACATTTTTCATAAGGCTGGTTTAGTGATGATGAACTCCTTTAGCTTTTACTTGTCTGAGAAACTTTTTATTTCTCCTTCAAATCTGAATGATAACCATGCTAGGCAGAATACTCTGGTTTCAAGATTTTTTTTTTTTTTTTTTTTGCTTTTTTTCTTCTTTTCAGCACTTTGAAAACATCATGTCAGTCCCTTCTGGTTTGTAAAGTTTCTGCTGAAAAATTATCTGATAGTCTTTGGGGGTTCTCTTGTGTGTAACTAGCTTTTTTTTTTCTTGCTGTTTTTAAGATTCTATCTTTACCTTTTCTTAATTGATTTTTATTGGAGTATAGTTGAGTATATCTCCACTCTTTTTTAGATTCTATTCCTATATAGGTCATTACAGAGTACTGAATAGACTTCCCTGTGCTATACAGTGGGTTCTTATCAGTTATCTATTTTGTATATGGTAGTGTATATATATCAATCTCAATCTCCAAATATCCCCCCTTTCTCTTTGGTAACCATAAATTTGTTTTCTACAATTATAACTCTATTTCTGTTTTGTAAATAAATTCATTTATACCAATTTTCTTTAGATTACACATGTTAGTGATATCATGTGACATTTGTCTTTCTCTGTCTGACACTTCACTTAGTATGACAATCTCTGGGTCCATCCATGTTGCTGTAAATGGCATTATTCTGGTTTTTTTTTTTTTTTTTTTTTTTTATGGCTGAGTAATAACCTCGCTTGTATATATGTGCCATATTTTCTTTATCCATTCATCTCTTAATGGACATTTAGTTTGCCTCTATGTCCTGGCTATTGTAAATAGTTGTGCAATGAACATTGGGGTGAAAATGTCTTTTTGAATTATGGCTTTCTCTGGATATATGCCCAGAAGTAGGATTGCAGGATCATATGGTAGCTCTACTTTTAGTATTTTAAGGAACCTCCATACAGTTCTCCATAATAATTGTACCAATTTCCATTCTTACTAACAGTGTAGGGGGGTTCCCTTTTCTCCACACCCTCTCCAGCATTTATTGTTTGTAGATTTTTTAGTGATAGACATTCTGACTGATGTGAAGTGATACCTCATTGTAGTTTTGATTTGCATTTCTCTAATAATGAGCAACATCAAGCATTTTTTCATCTGCCTCTTGGCCATCTGTCTTCTTTGGAGAAATGTCTATTTAGGTCTTCCACCCATTTTTGACTGGGTTATTTGTTTTTGTTTGTTTGTTGTTGTTTGTTTGTTTTGATATTGAGCTGCATGAACTGTTTGTATGTTTTGGAGATTAATCCCTTGTTGATCACTTCATTTGCAAATATTTTCTCCTATTATGTGGGTTGCTTTTTGTTTTGTATATATCTTCCTTTGCTGTGCAAAAGCATTTGTTTCATTAGGTCCCATTTGTTTACTTTTATTTAATTTTCATTACTCTAGGAAGTGGATCCAAAAAGATTTTGCTGCAATTTATGTTAGAGAGTGTTCCGCCTGTGTTTTCCTCTAAGAGTTTTATAGTATCCAATCTTACATTTAGATCCTTAATCCATTTTGAGATAATTTTTGTGTATGGTGCTAGAGAATAGTCTAATTTGATTCTTTTACATGTAGCTGTCCAGTTTTCCAGGCACCACTTATTGAAGAGATTGTCTTTTCTCCATTGTATATTCTTGCCTTCTTTGTCATACATTAGGTGACCATAGGTGTGTGAGTTTAATCTCTGGACTTTCTCTCCTCTTCCATTGATCTATATTTCTGTTTTTTTCTGGCAGTACTGTACTGTTTTGATGACTGTAGCTTTGTATGAAGTCAGGGAGCCTGATTCCTCCAGTTTCTCTTTCTCAAGGTTGCTTTAGCTATTCAGGTCTTTTGTGTTTCCATACAAATTGTAAAATTTTTTGTTCTAATTCTGTGAAAAATGCTATTGGTAATTTGATAGGGATTGCATTAAATCTGTAGATTTAATAGTATATTCATTTTGACAATATTGTTTTTTTCCAAATCAACAACATGGTATATCTCTCTATCTGTTTGTGTCATCTTTAATTTCTTTCATCAGTATCTTATAGTTTTCTACATACAGGTCTTTTGTCTCCTTAGGTTGGTTTATTACTAGGTATTTTATTCTTTATGATACAATGGTAAATGGGAGTGTTTCCTTAATTTCTCTTTCTGACCTTTTATTGTTAGTGTACAGGAATGCAAGAGATTTCCATGTGTTAAGTTTGTATCCTGCAACTTTACCAAATTCATTGATGAACTCTAGTAGTTTTCTGGTAGCATCTTTATGATTTTCTATGTGTAGTATCATGTCATCTGCAAACAGTGACAGTTTTACTTCTTTTCCAATTTGGATTCCTTTTATTTCTTTTTCTTCTCTGATTGCCATGGCTAGGACTTCCAAAACTATGTTGAATAAGAGTGGTGACAGTGGACACCCTTGTCTTGTTCCTGACCTTAGAGGAAAAGCTTTCAGTTTTTCACCATTGAGAATGGTGTTTGCTGTCAGTTTGTCCTGTATAGCCTTTATTATGTTGAGGTATGTTCCCTATGTGCTCACTCTCTAGAGAGTTTTTTTTATCATAAATGGTGTTGAATTTTGTTAAAAGCTTTTTCTGCATCTACTGAGATTATCACATTGTTTTTATTCTTCAGTTTGTTAATGTGGTGTATCACATTGATTGATTTACATATATTGAAGAATCCTTGCATCCTTGGGATAAATCCCACTTGATCATGGTGTATGATCCTTTTAATATGTTGTTCATTTGATTTGTTAGTATTTTGTTGAGGATTTTTGCGTCCATGTTCCTCAGTGGTATTGGCCTGTAATTTTCTTTTATTGTGATATTTTTGTCTGGTTTTGGTATCAGGGTGATGGTGGCCTCATAGAATGATCTTGGGAGTGTTCTTTCTGCTGCAATTTTTGGAATTGTTTGAGAAGGATAGGTGTTGCCTTCTCAAAATGTTTGATAGAATTCACCTGTGAAGCCATCTGGTCATGGACTTTTGTTGTTGGAAGTTTTTTAATCACAGTTTCAATTTCAATACTAGTGATTGGTCTGTTCATATTTTCTATTTCTTCCTTGTCCAGTCTTGGAAGGTTGTACCTTTCTAAGAATTTGTCCATTTCTTCTAGTTTGTCCATTTTATTGGCATACAGTTGCTTGTAGTAGTCTCTTATAATCCCTTGTGTTTCTGTGGTGTCAGTTTTAAGTTCCCTTTTTTCATTTCTAATTTTATTGATTTGAGTCCTCTCCCTTCTTTTCTTTATGAGTTTGGCTAACGGTTTATCAGTTTTGTTTATCTTCTCGAGGAATCAGCTCTTAGTCTCATTGGTCTTTGCTATTGTTTTCTTCATCTCTATTTCATTTATTTCTGCTCTAATCTTTATGATTTCTTTCCTTCTACTAATTTTAAGCTTCTTTTTTTCCTCTTTCTCTAGTTGCTTTAGATGTAAGTTTAGGTTGTTTATTCTATCTTTATCTTTATGTCTCAACATTTTATTTATAATGTGTCTTGGTGTGGGTCTCTTTGGTTTCATCTTATTTGCTACTCTGTGCCTTCTGGACTTGAATGTCTGTTTCCTTAGGTTAGGGAAACTTTCATCCAATATTACTTCAAATATAGTTTCTATCCCTTTTTCTCTCTCTCTCTCTTCCATTCTCAGACCCCTATAATGTGAATATTAATATGCTTGACATTTTCCCAGAGATCCCTTAAGCTATTCTTATTTTTTTATATTCTTTTTTCTTTTTTGCTTGGGTGATTTTTAATACCCTGTGTTCCAGTTTGCTGTACCAGTCTTCTGCATCCTATAAATCTGCTGTTGATTCCTTTAGGTTATTTTCCATTTCAGTTATTGGGTTCTTCAGTTATGATTACTTCTTTTTATATTTTCTGTCTCCTTGTTAAAGTTCTTATTGAATTATTTATTCTTTTCCTGAGTTGAGCATCTTTATGACTATCAAAGTCTTTGTCTGGTAAATTGCTTTTCTCTATTTCATTTAGTCCTTTTTTTCAGGATTTGATCTTATTTTTTCATTTGGAAGGTGTTCCTTTGTCTCCTTATTTTGCCTAATTCTATGTGTATATTTCTCTGTATTAGGTATATCAGCTACATCTCCTGGTCTTGAAAGGGTGACCTATGTAAGTGTCCTGCGGGGCCCAGGGACAAAAAAAAAAAATCACTCCATGTCACCAGAGTGCTCTAGGGGTATCCCTTGTATAGGCTGCCTGTGCCTTCCTGCTGTACTTGGGCTGCAATTGCTGCAGTCACAGTAGTGGGTGGAGGTGGCTACTGCTGGCAGACACCCTGGTGTGAAGGGCTGGTTTCCAACTGATTCCCTGGCTATCCATAGGCCTGGTTGCAACTGCTGTGAGCATGCTGATATGCAGTTCTAGCCCCTAGTATGACTGGCTGCAAGGCCTGGCTGCTACTGTTGTGGGTGTGCTGATGTACAGGGCTTGCCTCTAGGAGCAGGAGCTGCCTTGTGGGGGGATGCTGGTGCTGGCTGAGTCTGCCTGCTGGGTGGGGAGGGGCTGGCCACCTGGATCAGGAGCCACTTTGGAGTGGAGCTGATGGTGGACAAGGCTGCCTACCAAGTGGGGTGGAGTTGGGACTGCATTGGAGGGGCCAACTGGGGTGGGTGAGTTAGGCTGGGTGAGTTCTCAGGGGAACACTGGGGCAAGGCTTGTGGCATTAGGTAGTTTGATTGAGAGTGACAGAAATACCATCTGCCAGTGCCAGGCCAGCCAGAAGAAGGGAGAGTGAAAAATAAATAAATATACAAATGCCTCTTGCTAGTGCCTCCATCCCCAGAGAAAGTTCTATTAGATTCCTGCCCCTCCAGTACCCACCTTAATATTAGTCTATGTATCTCCTTCTTGAATGACTCAGGTGCTTTTCAAGCTGTTGCCTCTGCCCTGGGACATAGAGTGAGTGAGTTTGTGTGTGAGTCCTTCAGGAGTAGAGTCTTGCTTTCCTGCAGCCCTCCAACTCTTGCAGATATAAGCCTCACTGGTTTTCAAAGTCAGACATCATGGGGACTCATCTTCCCACTGCAAGTCCCCTGGGCTGGGAGCTTAAGTGGGCTCAGATCCCTCACTCCTCAGAGGAACCTCTGCAATTGTGGCTTGTCACATCGAGGGTGTGGGTTGTAACTAGACTGCATCTCTGTCCCTCCTACCCATCTCAATGTGGTCTTTCCTTTATATCCTTAGTTGTAGACAATATCCTTAGTTCTGCTAGTTTTCAGTTGTTCTCAGAGATAGTTGTTGATAGGAGTTGTAGTTTTGGTACATCCATAGAAGAAGGTGAGCTCAAGATTTTCCTACTCTGCCATCTTGAACTGTACTCCATAAACTGTGAATTTTATAAAGTCAACATTTTGCCTGAGAGTATGACATTTGAGCACTATTGCAAAAAGGAGTAAATATCATTCTTTGTGGCAGGAGGGATAGGAGGAAGCAAAGAATTAGAGAGAGAAATAGCATAAGCTGTGAAAGTGGTCAAGATTTTGGAGGCAAAAAATAATAGAAATATAGACTTTTGGAGATAGAAGGGATCTTGCTAATTGTTTGAGCACCTTTTACTCCTTAGATGAAAAAATTTGGTCAAAGGATTGCAGTATGTCTCATGATTACTCAGTAGTGGGGTCACTAGAATCTGATGAATCTTGACTTATAACTCAGAGATTTTCTTTTCCAATTAAGGGAAGCTGTAAATTTTTCCCAAGGAAAGGTCTTTCATTGGCTACAATTTTTTCTTTTTGTCATTCAAAGCCATGTCAAGGGTATATGAGATTTTGGCTCTTTTTCCCTTTCTGTCTCACTACACTGGCTAGGGAAGATTGTGTTTTTCAAAGACAGACTCAACAATATTCTGTTACAAACTGAATGTGTCCCCATAAAATTCATATCTTGAAGTCCTAAATCCCAGTGTGGCTGTTTTTGGAGATATGGCCTTTAAGAAAGTAATTAAGATTAATGAGGTTGTAAGGGTGGGGCCCACATTCAATGGGATTAGTGTCCTTATAAAAAGAGATACCTGAGAACTCTCTCTCCATGCACACATATTGAGAAAGGCCATGTGAGGACACAGAGAGAAGGCAGCCATCTGCAAGCCAAAAAGAGAGTACTCGCCAGAAACTAAAACACCCAGAACATTGATCTTGGACCTCCAAACTCCAGAACTGTGAGAAATAAATTTTAGTTGTTTAAGCCAACCAGTCTGTGGTATTTTGTTATGGCAGCTCAAACAAATGGATATACGTCACATCCCATAATCTTTTACACGTTGCAACCTTCCTACTTCCTCATTAAAGTTGGGGGTAATTGTCTCCCCCTGAAGCTGAACTAGCCTTAGGAACTTGCTCGTAACCAGTAGAATGTGGTAGTGAGAGTGTATCAGAGACATTTGCGGTTATGGGCTGTGAGACCCTTGAAGCCTGTTCAGAAAAGGCCATGCACTTCAGACTGTTCTCTCAAAACCCTGGCTCTCCAGATGCTTGCTCTTGAAGTGCTCAGTTTCAGAACCCAGCCTCCGTGCTATAAGAAACCCAAGCCACATGTTGAAACCTGTGCAGGCACAAGGACAGAGAGCCCCAGCTGAGTTCAGCCTTCAAGTCATTCCAATCTGAGAGTCAGATGGTTCTAGATGGTTCCAGCTCACAGCCAGTCAAGCTACCCACAGTGTTTCATATCCTCCCAACTAAATAAAGCCTTACAGCCATGAGCTCTAGAGCAATGTCTGAATTTCTGACTATAGAATCTGTAAGTATATTAAAATGGCTGTTTTAAGTCATTAAATTTGGGGTGATTTTTGTGTGCAGCCATGGATATTTGGAATGTGGAATTTCTTGCTGTAAAGTTTCCTCACTGGTGGTTGTCTGACTAGCCAGATTCATTCTACTCCTTATGACTTCTGAGATGGAGGAAGAGCCAAGATGCACATGGGAGAGAAATCTTCCCATGGGTAAGCTAAAGACAACTCTTGAAATAGTCCAGAATCTTTCTTACTTATCTTTTTTGCCCAACTTTATACTTGATGATGAAGAATTCCAAATTGTTGACTTTAACGACAAGTGTCTCTGAGCTTCTGACATTTGGTTATTGATGTTCAAGACTAGTTTAATCATCACAGCCATATTGAAAGTTGAAACTGTCAAAATGATCAAAGTGCACCATGCTGGGTTAAACCAGCCCGAGTAGTCATTCTTACCAGACAGAAATCAGGATGTCTACCAGGGAGTGAACACATTAGGTAAAACAAGGGTAGATTTGGTCTCCCATTAGAAAAAGATAAGCAGGGCTCAGAAACACTCTTGCAGGTAACTCCTCACCTGTTAATAAGTTGATTACAATATAGTTAATTGCTCAGGCTGGAAAGGTGGTGCTGTTCATAATTACACTGGAACAATAGACATGCATCCTGTGTGATTCCATTTATGCAAAATTCTACAAAATGCAAAATTTCTTGCTGACTGAAAGCACGAGTGGCAGTGACTGAAAGTGTATTAGTGTCTGCCTGCACGTGGGGATGGAGAATTACAAGGGGAACAAAGAGACTTCTGGGGGTGATGGATGTGTTCATTGTCTTGATGTGGTGATGGTTTCACAGGTGTATACATATGTCAAAACTTTCCAGCTGTACACTTTGAACATATGCAATTTATTGTATGCCAGTTTTCTCCATAAAGCTGTTTGAAAAAAGTCTCCATCACAGCTAGATCATATCTTTGAACTTTCTGCCATTCTTTTTTTTTCTTGTAAAAGAAATAAAGGTATTTCAGAATCATCCCTACCTCCCATCCCTCCTCTTTTAACACCTCCCCCTTTGTCTTTTTCCCAAAGCAACTCCAATCAATATGTCAGTGTATTTCCCATGCAAGATTTTATACATTATCGCTGGATGTGTACATTAAATTTTTCTTTCTTGAGTTCAGAATATTTGCATAAATATTATCACATTGGGAAAAGTACCTATTTGAGATCATTGAAAGGGGAAAAGAAACTTTTCCCTTTATCATCTTCTTTTCAGGCTTAGTGTACAAGCCGCCAGCCTTCGATTGCTTTCCATGCACACTTTGCTTATGATCATTATTCCTTAAATGCCAAGGATTCTCTTTTGTTGGATTCTTTTTATGTTTGTTTTTCTACAATGTGTTCTCAACGAAACTTATTTTATGAAAGGTACTTGGCTAGGAACTAAACTTTCCAGTCCTTCTTTTCATGTCTAAAAGTGTCTTTTTTAATTTTGTGCCCATGTTTGGTGGATAGCTTGGCTGTGAATAGAATTTTAACTTCCAAATCATCTTCCCAAGAAAATTCAAACCTTGCTCCACCATATTCTAAAAACTAGCATAACTGATGAATATGCTTCTGCCAATCTTGATCTTCTTTTATTGTAGTTCATATGCCTTTTGTTTTTAGAAGCTTTTACTGTCTTTGTTTTATTCTTAGTTTTCTGAAATTACTCTTATTTTTTCTCTCATATGTCTCATCTCTTTGTACTGGGAAACTTCAAGTTTTTCTTTCAATCAGTTCTATTAAACTGTTTTATTCAGATAGCATGTTTTTAATTCCATGAATTGATTCTATTTTTTAAATTTTTTTCCGTCTGAACAGTAATCTATTCTTAGATTATGGATGTATTTCTTCTCCTCTTTGACTAGATATTTTAAAATATCTATTCTTTTCTCTGGATTATCTTTTGTGTCAATTCTGCTTGGTAAATCCTGCCCTGCTCCCCCTTTTTTCTTTCTTTTCCTCCTTTGATTTTTTTTTCTTGAACTGTGTATTTATAAATAAATAACAGCATTGATTAATTTAGACAGTTCACAAGAATTTATTCTAATGGTACTCATTTATGATTTCTCCCCAGAATTTGAGGACTTCTTGCAAGCCTGAATATCAGAGAAGTATGTCACCTGGCAGGTAAGGATATAAATAATAGTAAGGGAAAACAGGCAGACACCCCCAACTCTAAAATGCCAAAAAAAAGGACCCTATCTTAGGTATCTATTATTTTAGGATCCCTAACCCCTCCTACTCAGGTATTTCTGGCTTCACTTTGGGAGTAAATATATGTTCTGGGAAAGAAAGTTGGGAAAAGCCAAGCATGACCCCTACCCTATTCTCAATTCTGCTATAAATTTATTCTACTTTATATATTTCAATCTTTGGAGTATGACCCATATAAACCACATGCATTAAAATCTGTTATTGGGTCTACTTTGAGGTGAACCCAAATTAGGCTAATCTCCTGAATTCAACACTTAAGCCCAGAATCTGAAGATTTTCTTTCTTTGATTCATCAACTATGTGCTTGTAAAGATTTTACCCATAACTTTGCATTTTTACAGGAAAAATAGATGTAGACTTTAGCACTGCCAGAACCATTACTATCTATTTTGTGACTTTTAAAAAATATAGGCATTTTTACTTAGCTTGAATTACAATCTTCCTTCTTGAATCCTCCACGCAGTAATCCTAAACCTTCCCTCCACAGCAGATCCAGAAGAAATAATTCATAACCTAATAGAAACCAATTACTGTCAACTTCTGGACAGCTCTAGGTTTGTGGATGTTTTCTCTATGTCCTCCAAAAACCAGCTAATGAAATGGCATACAGCATTCGATCTATTGATCAAATTAGTCATCAATGAGTGACTGAATATCTATTCGATGCCAGGCAGTTTAGGACATATAAAAAAATCCATACTCACAGTGCATATTATCACAAAGTTTATAGTCTAGTGAGAAACACACACAAAATATAATTACGATTTGTGAGATAAATGCTATGAGAGAAGAGTAAGTGTGCCACGACAGCTCATGGCAGGACACTGGTCCCAGTCTACAGCAATTGGGAGGGTTCCTGAAAAGAAGAGATCCTGTTCTGAATCTTAAAGGGTGGGGAATAGAGTGTTGCTAGTCAAAGGGACCAGGTGTTTCAAGCAGAGAGAACAGCATTGGTGAAATATCCTATCTCATCTGCTAGAGCCATGACTTTCAATAAAATTTTTAAAGAGGGCAGAACACTTCTTAAAAGAGAATCTTCTTGGAATATCAAGTAGGTACACCCAATTCACTCTGGGACTCTAAGAAGCAGAGCTGAGAGACACCATTCAGTTCTGCCAGCTCTGACATATTGCCTTCTCCCCATTCCAGGCAGCCCCCACACAAGGATGACCCATAGCATAGTGGGGTCACAGAATGTGGATACAGCTCCATGAAAAAGGAAATCCTTCCTACTACAGATGCTCATGAGATGGACCACTCTAAATACTATAGAAAGAACTTCAATGGTTGGTACCAAAATGCCTTTTTGAAGGGAGGCTTTCCTTGATTAGTCATGTGCACAGCTAATGTGAGTCAGAGAGAGAATGAGTTGGCAAGAAATAGGAAAGCAAAGACTGCTGAATTATGTTCCTTAGGAAGATGAGATTTTTTAAATGTATTTTAAACTGTATTTATTACTCCTGAAATGATGGGGACAGAGAAGTCAGGAACTGGGGAAAAAAGATGACTTGTTGCTCTGGAGGCAAAAGTCACAGCTGGCTGAAATGGCAAAGATACAATATTTTTAAGGAGCACAGATGTGTAATATTTAGTTTTAAGTTATTTGTAAAGCATACTGGTGCCAGCAGTGGTGGCTGGAGTCGGCTTTCACTGGGTCGCAAAAGCCAATTGTTAAATTGTCAGGAATTTCACAAGCTGGTCGTTAAACAGCGATTATTCAAGATTAAAAAACAGAAACTCACAATAAGTAAAACATACTAAAAATAAAGGTAACAGATACTCAAAACTTATCATTTCCTAATTATTTTGCTACATTGCACATCTGTGCTCCTAAAGTTACCTATTTATGTGGCATGTGTACCATATAACAACATACAGTATCGTGTGGTGACATGAGACAGTGATCTCCTGACTGAGCCAGCGATGACATGCTGGTAGCTTGAAGTATGTACACCACAGGATTTGGCAAATGCTTTAGGTCAGGGTGTTTCTGTTTGGAGAGCAGGTTGTTAAACTTTAACCAGAGCACCATCTGGTCAAGGGTACATTTGCCTGAAAGCGGCCACTCTGAGTCCTTGCTCCATCACTAACCACCTGTGTGACCTGAGCAGTTACTTAATCTCCTTCTGCCTAACTTTTCTTTTGTGGTTATTTTGAGAAGCAAATGAATCAAAATGTAATTGTTATCTGTTATTGGTGTCTTCTTGTTGTTGTTACTTTTATTTACATAATAATATTAATAATATACATATCATATAAATGCCTGCCATCTTCCTAAACCCTCAGAAACACACAAAATCCTGGCTTTCCCCTAGTATCCATTTACCCAGTCTTCATAGTTAGAGAACAAACAGCTGTTAGTTGGGCATATAACCCCTATGACAAAGACTACATTCCTCAGCTTCCTTTGGTTGTTCTGAGTAATATTTTGAAACCCTAAGTGTCATAGAAGAGCTGCTTATAACCTTCCTTAAGACTTGCCTCTGCCTCTTCAACCCTTCCTCCCCTCTGCTGGTTGGATGACGACACAATAGTAGGGTCTGCGGCAGCTATTTTGAACTCTAAGGAATGCAGGCTACATAATGGAGCAGAAATATGGAAGTTGCCTGGGTCTCCTCAGACTCCATGGAGCAGAGTCTCCGCATCAACCCTTTCCTGGGAAAGAAAACAAGTGTCTGTGCTATTAATGCCCTCTACCTCAGAGTGTGTTCCTTGAAACAAGGATCTTGTCGGAAATCTCGAATCGCCCCCTCAAGGCTGCTGATCTGCATATTAATAAAATCTGTCTTTAACACAATCATTGGGTGATTCCTTTACACATTAAAGTTTGAGAAGTGCTGGGCCATTTTATTCTGGCCATTCTTACTTTCAACTGAGCCCATCCTAACTGCTTTCCCTCTTGTGGGATCAAATCTATGTAGAACAACCAACGGGAGGGGTAGTGTGCATACTTGGGTCCTCAGGATGAAAAGGAAAAACAAAACATTGTGTGGTAAGGAAGATGGATGAGAGTCAGGAAACCAGAACCTGTGACAGCAGCAGAAACAAAGCTCTTCTTGGGGAAAATGGGGAATTACTGGCTTTTACCCAGATCTTGAAATAAGATTGCAGTCTTATCCATGAGTTTGTCCCAGCTGATAGCTGAGTAATGGATTTAACATCTTACTCCTTTTCACTCAACTAGCAGCTCTTCCAGTATCCTGGATCCTGGAAATCTGATTACAAGGATTGAGCTATTGCATTTGGAACCATGTTTGGGGGCTACCAGATCAGAGTGAGTTCCTTAATCATTTTCCCTCTCCCCTCTCAGGTCTGTTATCTGGCCTATCTAGGGAGTGTCTCACTAGCTGTCTTTATGACTATTTAAACTAGTTATTCTCACCTTCATATTTTTAATTTCTACCTAATTGCTCTCTGTCTTCAAGCCTTCTCAGAAATAGTAATGCTACCATCTTGTTTGATCATCTTGTCTTCTTCACAGTTCTTTGCCTCCTTCAGCCAAAATGCAGGTCAGCTTCTTTTACTCTTTTGAATCCAAGGTTTCACAAGACATAAATGTCTGGGAAAGGAAAATCCCATTGGTTCCCATAAAGCTAGCTTGGAAAGTGTTTTCAAATGTAGGCTTTACTCTTATTTAACTATAGTGAGGCCAACAAATCAGGAGACAAAGACAACTGCCATTGAAAAGATAGTTTGTCACTTACAGATCTCAAGAGGAGGGGGCATGCCACGCAGAGGCACAGGGGGAAGCATCAGGGTCCGTCCGGAGGCAGAGGGAGAAGGTAAAATGTGGACAAGAGTCTAGTTTGTGATTTTCATGGAAAGGAATTGGCGAGACAGAGTAAGCATGATAAACAGATTTAAGATCGGCTAGTTTGAATAATTTCATAGGCCTCTGGGGTGTGGAGGCTGCCCCAGATTGGCTGGTACCTGGCCCTGGGGTGATTGGGGCAGTGAAATATAGGCCTGGAGTGTGAAAGCCTCACAGAGGAGCCGTGGGCTAGATTGGTTTGGGTGCATTATGAAAGGCACACTCTTGAGCAAGCTGTTTGCTCTCTCCAGGAATGAACTAACCCTAGGAGGAGCAGTCCCTCCCTGGTCAGCGAGGTCCCAGCAGCCAGAGTAGCAAGAACACAGAAGATGAGAAGGTAGAATAAATCCAGAAAGGCTTAGAGGAGACAATAATTTGGCCTCAAAGGAAGAAGATTTGGTTGAGAGATAGAGAATATTCTAAGTCAAGTAAAAACACAAAAGGCTGATCTTTGGGAAAGATGGCAGTGAGGGTAAGGAAGATGGGTCAGGACAGGAGCTGTAAGCTGCCTGCTAAGAGCTGCAGCAAAACTCTTGCACCCATGTGGTAATGAAGGGAGGAGGGCAATGCTGGAGAGGTGGGGCGGAGTGGCTGACATAAACTTGGGATGGTCTAGCTGCAGACTCATCTTCCCTGACCTAGTGAGGTGTTACTCTTGCCTAAGTCACAGGTAGGTTGGTTCTCTGGTGCTGCCCTGAGAGCTTGAAATCAGTCAAATGAAAGCAGGAGGCTGGGGAATAATAAACAGTTGGGACTGGTAAAATCTGACCTGAATACTGAAGAGTTGAGCCAAGAGCTATGATCATAATATTTTTAAAAGCTTATTGTGGCAATCATGCATAAGAGAGGAAATAGAACAAAGGGGAATATATCAAAAAGAAAATAACACAAGTGGATGAGGATCTAGACAGTTAAAATGAAAAAGAATAAGGAAGTCTGAGAGTGTTTCATAGCATGGCCACTGAAGTTGGTGACCCTCGGTGAGAAGGGAAACTATTTTGAGCCCCTGTGGGCAGGACAGTGCTGGAGCCTCCCAAGGAGAGTCATCAGCAGAACAGGCTCGGGGAGCAAGGGCGCCACCGTCAGGCAGAGGCAGCCCAAGCCCAGGTCTCCAGGCAAGCCCACAAGCTCCTAGCTGCGCATCACATGCCACAAAAGACCATGCAAGTCTTTTACTCATGATAAAAAGGAAGGCAATATCTCTGACCTTTGAAAACAAACATATTCTTGGAGGAAGGGAAGGTTGCTAATTAATTGACCACTGATTTTCTGGCTTCACAGAGCAGGGATGACATCATCTCATTTTTTTTCTTACCATAACCACATTCAATGATTGCCATTGTCTTATTCACAATTTAATTATGAAGAAATGGAGGCTCAAAAGGTTAAACTTACTTAGAGTCACACAGCTGTAAGTGGGGGAGCTGGTAGCAGAGCAACTCAGTAGGCACGGTGTGCATTTACTGTTAAAACAAGCACGCATGATGTTTTAAGAGGCTCTGAAAGTCTCCTTTTCAATCTGGCATTAAAATCTTTACCTACTGTTTTAATGGTCTTAAAGCACCTCCGGATTTAGCCAGCGACTCATTTTACTCCAGAATTTATAAATAGCGCAGACAATTTTTACCAGGACGAAATATAGAACAGAACAGATAATCTGTGTAAACACGGGGATTAACTTTTTATTTTATCTTTATGGCAGGATCTGGGTCAAAAGTTTTATGAATTTAGGGTCCTACATGTCAGAGAAGAGTTGGGAAAGAATGCAGGGGCGAGTCAGTGGGAGTTTGTGCAAGATGGTGGGAGAGACAGGGTTGTTTATGGGCAGGATGGAACATGTCTGTATTTGTTTACCGTCTGTAGCCTTAAACCTCACAGACGGAGAAAGGAACCAACCCACACAGGGTCAGCTTGGGGAAGCTGATTAATAGCATGCCAGGCAACTCAGGTCACCTGTCTGTCTAGACTGAGGGTCCCCTATCACCCGGCAAACACCGTCGAGTTTCTTCTCTGTGCATCTGTGCGGCAGAGGATGAAGAAGCTGGCATCCACTTCACCAAGACAAGCCTCTACTGAGTCTTGTTCCAGGTAAGCAACTCAGCTGGCCGGTCAAGACCAGGCAGTCCTCTTTGTTCCTCTCTGTGGTGCAAGGGACCTTTTGCCTGGGCAGAAGGCACTGTGTTTTCATCGAGCTTTATGCATGAGCCCTTGCTCGAGTATCAGCCGGTGGCGGAACGCACAGGCGAACACACCCAAAGGCGTCCCGTGATCCATCCGCTTTGGCAACCAATGGGTGGCAACTTAAACCAACAGCACTAAACACGGAATGAAAACAGAAGGCAAAGTGTCCTTTTATAGGGGAATATGAATCAAAGGCCCTATTTCTAGACGAGCTGTGTTAATTCAGAGTATAGACTTCAGAATATAAAAGGGATGACTCTGGATACAGATTTTTAAATATCAGCCTGCAGACAGCTCTCCAAGATCGTTGGCTTCAACTTGGCCTTGCTCCCTGACTTTGCAATGCTTTCATTGCCGAAGCTGCCCCCAGGCCCCACCCCCTCATACCCTGTCCATCCCTGGCAGGCTGCTCCAGACCGTCCCAGAGCTGGCTCCTGCCATTCCCCCAGAGACTCCAGCCGGACTGCGGCACATGACATTGCCTGATGCTTTCAGCCAGCAAGGCCGTATAAAAATTCTCTTAAACTGCTACAGGAGCCTTACCAGAGGAGTTTTCTGTTGCATGACCCAGATGGTTCTTGCTATCTCCTACCTGGTTTGTGGGTCAGCTCCTGCCCGGTTTAATGTATCTGAGTAAGAGATTAATTCCCAGGTGCCTGTTATCAGATCTGCCAATTTTAGCCCTGCTTTTTCTGGGTCAGTTGGATAATGGACCTCATTTACTGATTGATCACTACTGCTTTGTTTTTGAGGGGCTATTATTAGATTCCTAGGGCTGCCATAACAAAGTGCCACAAACTGGCTGGTTTAAAACAACAGAAATGTATTGTCTCCCAGATCTGGAAGCCAGAAGCCTCAAATAAGGCTGTCAGCAGGGCCATGCACCCTCTAAAGACCCTAGGGGAGCACACTTCCTGCGTCTTCCAGCTCTGGGGAGCTCAGGTGTTCCTTGTTTTGTTGCTGTAGCACTTCCATCTCTGCTTGTCTTCACATGGCCATCTTTTTGCTGTGTGTCTGTGTCTTCACATCATGTGTGTACCTGTGTGTAAATGCATGCATGTGCATGTGTGTGTATGTGTGTGCACATCTCTATGTATATGTCTGTATGCATGTGTGTATATATGTGTGTGTGTGAATATGTGTGTATATGCATGTGTGTGGCTGTGCATTGTGTGTTTAGTCATAACCCTAGTAAGAAAGAGCACAGGGAGAAGGTGAGGACTAGGACAAAGGAAAGGTGAACCACAGGACAGCACCCCCTGCAGCCTGCCTGGAGGAGGGCAAGCCCAGCTGCAGACCACCTGGCCTCTTGCAAAGCAAAATAATGGGATAAATTATTTTAGGTGGGACTTGGAGCCCCCAAGACCTGGTCTGGAAGAAGGAGAGTGAGACGGCCAAGGGGTTAAGAAATGTAGGAACCACAGGGAGCCTAAGAGAAAGGTGGCCACTGGATAGCCCATCAGTGGTCCAGCTGGAAGACTTTGAGAACAGAGACATCAAATCTCCATCCTAAGTGATGTTTGTTTAAGTGGTATGACTTAAACAAATGCTGATATGAGTGGAGATAGGTCACTGTGCCTCCTGGGAGACTGGCCTGATAAAATACAGGCTGCCCAGTTAAGATGTGTATTTGAGATAATTAATTGATAAGTATGAGTATATTCCAAGTATTGTGAGACATACCTGTACTAAGACATTGTTCAAGATCTGAAATTCACATTTAATTGGGCATCCTGTATTTTTATTTGCTAAATCTGGCCACCCTACCTGTGAGGACCTTCAGGGCATAAGGAGACAGCGTGTGAGGATGGACCCATTCTATCCTCGTCTCCCCACCCTCAGTGTCCATGGAGACCACCAAGATGGGGTGGGAGCAAATTCCACTGGATTCTCCTGATATATGGAGCTTTAACATATTTAGTACTAACAAGGTGAGGATGAAAGAGGGAAAGAAAATGAACCCCACCTGATACCAGGCATTCACTAAGGGAGGCATAGAGCTTCCATGGAGTCCTTGCTCAGGGGAATCCTAAATACAGGTGGGGAGATGGGCACCTGCTTAGCGGGGTGTAGGGATTAACTAATTTGTCAGGAAATAGTAAGTGAAGTGAAGGGACCATTAGTAAGTGAAGACAAGGAAGGGACCAGGGAAAGAAATGTAAGGAAAACCCCAGTCTTATTCCATGTGATTCCCGGAAAAGCAGTCTTGCCATTCACTGCTTGGGTGACCTCCTACAATGATTTAGCTTCTCTGTAACTCATTTCCTCACCTGTAAGATGAGGTCAACCACAGTGCCCAGCCCACAGGGTCATTTGAAGGTTAAGTGAAGTGACCCATGAGGACAAACAGTCCTGGGCTGTGGTCTTCACCCTCAGACAATGAGTAGAAACAGGGCGGCGCCTGCCAGTCCCAAGCCTTGAGTGAGCATGAGAGAGGTGGAGTTGGGGCTGAAACACTGCCAACTCACTCTGCTCATCAGAGAGGAATTTGCATCCTCGAGGAGAAATCTGGAGCATGGAACAGGACAGAGGAAGGTTGGGTCTTGTAGAGAAGAACAGGAGATGAGATATGCCTTTCAAGTTGAAGAAAACAGGAATGTTGAAGAGAGATTGGTTGTGAGAAAATGTATCCTTCGATCAAAAAAGTACAAGCATCACAAAAGTGTGAAGGAAAGGAGCAAGGAGACTGAACTCTGGGTCACCATTAGTCTGCAAGGTTGCGAGCAGAGATTAAACCCTTGCTCTTGGTGCCTTCCCCATGACCAACAGGTGTGTGGGGTCTCAAACCACCCATGCTTCTATGCAAACACCACCCAAACGCATGGTGCCCTTTCACTTCTGTGGTTCACACCCAAAGTGGGCCTTCTTCCTTAAGGAATACTGTCTGTTGTTCACCTCAGTGTGGGGAAAGGGAAGGCAACAGATCAACGTACCATGGCTTGTCCTGCTATATTTTTCTCGAGCTGGAATGTCCAGGCTGCACTGAAGATGCAAATGTTGAGACATGTTCTGTGCCAGCACTTTAGCTGAGCACCTAGGGATAAAAGGACAGATGAGAAAGTAGACATGGCCATCATGCAGGTCACAGTGTAGTGAAGGAGGCAGACTTCTAAACTTATCAGGAGAAAGACCACCCCAGGAATGACCATGAATGAGGTGCATGCAGAGAAGTTGCTAGCCCACCTCTCCCCAGGACCCAGACCTGGCAGGAACCTGGCAGCAGAAGCTGATGCAGTTAACCTTGGTAAGGAAAGGTAAATGTTGTGTGAGGTGAGAAAATGTTTGACTCCATGATACCACTGAGCCAAATGCAGAGTCAAGGGGCAGGAGATGGTGTACAGGCAGCAATACATTGTTCTCCCTCCAAGCTGCAGCAGGACAAAGTGCACAGCAGTGTCTGGCTGGAGGACAGGAGAGAAGATGCAAAGGGACAGCAGGCCAGGTGGGCCCTATAAGGTGAAATGGGGCCACAGGCCACGTTAGGGAAAGAAGCCAGATGGACACATTGCAGCTTTATAAAGATCCTTTCTACAGTGATAAAAATGTATAAACCTTTTTTAAAAAATTATCTAAGACATCTCTCATCTGGCAAATATCAGAAATTGGAAAGGGTGGGACTTCCCTGGTGGCACAGTGGTTAAGAATCCACCTGCCAATGCAGGGGACACAGGTTCAGTCCCTGGCTGGGAAGATCCCACATGCCACAGAGCAGCTAGCCTGTGTGCCACAACTACTGAGCCTGTGCTTTAGAGCCCATGAACCACAACTAATGAACCCATGTGCCACAACTACCAAAGCCCACGGACCTAGGACCCATGCTCTGCAACAAGAGAAGCCACTGCACTGAGAAGCCCGGGAACTGCAACAAAGAGTAGCCCTGGCTCACTGCAACTAAAGAAAGCCTGCGTGCAGCAACAAAGACCCAATGCAGCCAATAAATAAATAAATAAATTTATTTAAAAAAAAAAGAATTTGGAAAGGGTGAAAGGACCAAACACTTTGATAAGGAAAGGTACAGACACAGAGGCAATGCCAGGGGCAGCAGACAAGGCTGGTGGTGCCCACAGTGAGCAAGAAGATAAAATGGGATGCAGTGGTGGACTCAGGTGGGTTAACCCTCTTATGGACTGATTGTGTACCCTCTAAATTTCATATGTTGAAGCCCTAACCCCCCACTACCTCAGAATATGACTATATTTGGAGATAAGGTCTTTACTGAGATAATTAAGGTAAAATGAAGTCATGAGGGTGGGCCCTAATCCAACCTTACTGGTATCCTTAGAAGAAAAGATTAGAACACAGACATTCACAGAGGGAAGACCATGTGAGGACACAGGGAGGAGATGGTCATCTGCAAGCCAAGGAGAAAGATTTCTTTATCTCAGACTTGCAACCTCTCAGACTGTGAGAAAATATGTTCTTTTTGCTTAAGCCCTCTGGTCCATGATATCTTGTTATGGTAGCTCTACCTAAGGCTTTCTCCCACTTTGTAGAAGGTCAGTGTGATATCAAGCTGAGTTCATAAAGGTGTATGTTTAGGATTTATTTTGGCTCAGAATATCACTATTTCTATTTGGTGAATGAAACAGTTGTTTTATCCTTTGTTACACAACTAATTTATTATTGATTAAATAAAAGTAAACAAATATTAACTCTCAGAACATATTTTCCAGATAAAATAAATGATAAAATTCCCCTTAGGGGGTAAGAGGAGAAATAGAAGCTGGTAAAATTCACTGTCATTTGAGGCCATCACTTTGAACAGATGAAGTTCTCTTAATAATTACAATCTCTTCTCCAGCACAATTTAATTTACTTTGTTGTTTTTACTAATCATACTTTACTCTTATAAATAGATCGCCAAGTCCCCATTTTTGCTCACTCCTTTTCATTTCTCCTATCAACTTATCAAGCCACAGAAACAAATACACTAATGGAAATGTGTTTGTATATTGGGTTTTGACATTGGTATGTTGGAGAATTTTGCCATCTCCCAGTTTCTTTTGCTTTATGACATCTTTTGAAATTGCTCCTTTGAGAAATTGTAGTCCCACAATTGCGTGTTTTTTTTTCTTGGTTTCAAAGTAAGCTTATTTAATTTCTGCTTCCAGAAAGATGGAGTAGCTGTATGTTTCCCTATTCCTCCCACCAGGTACAACTAAAAACCCTAGACATTATATAAACAACAACCTCAGAAGATTATGAAAGGTGGTGAGAAGAAGGCAAGACAGCTAAGGACTTTGGGATGAGGGAATCAACATGGAAGTGATTGCTGTGTTTTCTTTTTGCCTCATATAACTCTGACTTGAAGCTAAATAATATTCAGACAAAAATATCTCAACAAAATTATTGTCTCTAGCCAAAAGACAAGGGAACTCGACCTAGCAAGACAGAAACTTTTAAATGATAAATGCTCTCCTTTTAGCCAAATCACACTTAAAATTGTGGCCTAACTCTCACCCATGCCAGCAAAAGCCAAGTGGGAAGCTTTGACTGCCATCCCTTCAAGGCAGTAAGCAGGAAACCTAGAAGGCCCTGCTTCCCATTCCTCCACCAGGGCAGTGTCACAGAAAGCCAGATGAAAGAGCAAACAAATAAAATCCAAATTCTCATACCATAATCCCCAAATCTCCAGGTTTCAATAAAATAACTCATCATAGATTTCAAACTAAATGAAAAACTACAATCAATAGATCCTAACACCAAGTTGACAGATATGTTAGAATTTTCTGACAAAGACTTTAAAGGTATCATCATAAAAATGCTTCAATAAACAATTATGAATGTGCTTTAAACATATGAAACATTTGAAAATCTAAGCAAAGAAATAGAAGATGTAAAGAAAAACCAAATGGAAATCTTAAAACTGGGAAATACAATAACAATAATAAAAAAATCATAAATGGAAAGATAATAGCAGAACAGAGGATACAGAGGGAAGATTCAGGGAACTGGAATAAAGCCCAATGCAAGCAACAGAGAGAAAAAAGACTTTAAAAAATGGAAAAAGGCTCAGGGACCAGTGGGACTATAACAAAATATCCAATCTTTATACCATTGGAATACTGGAAGGGGAGGAAAAAGAGTGGAATTGTGAGAATACTCAAAGAAAATAATTGCTGAAATTTTCCTGTATGTAGAAAAAAATACCATCTATAAACCTACGGGTCTGAGAATCTGGGAAAGTCCAAAGAGTAAAAACTCAAAGAAACCCACACCAAGACACATAATAATCAACCATCTGAAAAATAAAAATAAAGAGCATATATTGAAAGCAGTGAAAGAGAAATGGCAACTTATCTATATATGAAAAACAAGTCTCATGACAATGGATTTCTCATCAGAAACTATTAGAAGCCAAAAGGAAGTGGCACAGTGTTTTGCAAATACTGAAAGAAAAGAATTGTCAACTCAGAATTCTTTACCCTGTACATGAACCCTGTATATAAACTAATCCTATATATGATTTCTATGTATGAATAAAGGAAAAATCAAGGCACTTTAAAATAAAAGAAACTAAGATAATTTCTTGCAATCAGAACTACCCTGAAAGAATGGCTAAAAAAAGATTTATAAACAGAAAGGAAACAAATTAAAAAAAAAAAAAAAAAAGGAAACTTGGAACATTAGGGAAGAAGGAAGAATGTGATAATCAAAAATATAAGTAAATATAATAGACTGTCCTGCTTTCGAGTTTTCTAAATAATGTTTGACAATTTAAGCAAAAATTATAACATGGCCTGACATGGTTCTAAATGTACTTAAAGGAAATATTTAAGACATTCATATTATAAGAAGGGGAGAGGGTATAAGGTTTCCACACTTCACTTGAACCTGGTAGGATGAGAACACCAGCAGTCTGATAAGAAATGTATGTATAATGTAATATTTAGAGCAATTACTAAAAAGAAAGCTATATCAAGAGACACACTCAACACACAATTGTTAATTCAAAATAAAATCCTAAAAAAATGTTTGAGTAAATATTCCACAGGAAAACAGGAAAAAACAAAAACAAACAGAGAAAGGAATAAGTGAGAGAACAAAGAGAAAAAATAATAAAATGGTAGATTTAAGCTCTAACATACCGATAATTATGTTAAATATAAATGATCTAAACACATCAATTAAGAGATGGAAATTAATTAAGTGGATTAAAAAAGATTATCCAACTATATGCTGTCCACACTTCAAATAGTTAATCTAGACATGTGAAAACAAAAGGATAGAAAAAATTATATCATGCAAACATTAATGAAAGCAGTAATAGCTATATTAATATCAGATAAAGCAGACTTCAGAGCAAAGGAAATTGCCAAACACAGAGAGACTCATTACATAATGATAAAAGTATCAATACAGTAATCTTAAATTAGTATGCAATCAACAACAGAAGTAAAACATGTGAAGCAAAACTGATAGAACTGAAAGAAGTTAACAATTATAGATAGACTTTAACATCCCTCTCTCAATAATCAATAGAACTAGACAGAAAAAATCAACAAGGACATAGTAGAAAGAATTCAATAACACCATTAATCAACAGATCTAATCCATTTTTATACATTACTACACTCAACAACTGTAGAATACCTATTCCTTTCAAGTGCCCACACAATATATACCAAGATAGATGATATCCTGGGCCATAAAATAAATCTAAGAAAATTTAAAATAATCTAAATAATGCAGGGTATGCTCTCTGATCAAAATGGAGTCAAACTAGAAATCAATAACAGAAAAATAAGAGGGAAATCACCACTTACAAACTAAAAACATATTTTGAAATAAACAATGGGTCAAAGAAAAAATCTCAAGGAAAGTAAAAATGTACTGAAAATTCAACATCCACTTATGGTAAAATCTCTCCAGAAAATGTGCATAGAAGGAAATTACCTCAACATAATAAAAGCCATATATGAGAAACCAAAAGCCAACATCGTTCTAAATGGTGAAAAACTGAAAGCATTCCCTCTCAGGACAGGAACAAGACAAGGGTGCCCACTCTCACCATTATTATTCAACACAGTTTTGGAAGTTTTAGCCACAGCAATCAGAGAAGAAAATGAAATAAAAGGAATCCAAATTGGAAAAGAAGAAGTAAAATTGTCACTCTTTGCAGATGACATGATATTATACATAGAAAACCCTAAAGACTTTACCAGAAAACTGCTAGCACTAATCGATGAATTTAATAAAGTAGCAGCATACAAAATTAATGCACAGAAATCTCTTGCATTCCTATATACTAACAATGAAAAAGCAGAAAGAGAAATTAAGGAAACTCTCCCATTTACCATTGCAACAGAAAGAATAAAATACCTAGGAATAAACTTGCCTAAGGAGGCAAAAGACCTATATGCAGAAAACTAGAAGACAATGATGAAAGAAATCAAAGATGATACAAACAGATGGAGAGACATACCATGTTCTTGGACTGGAAGAATCAACATTGCAAAAATGACTATACTACCCAAAGCAATTTACAGATTCAACACAATCCCTATCAAAGTACCAACAGCATTTTTCACAGAACTAGAACAAGAAATCTTACGATTTCTCTGGAAACTCAAAAGACCCTGAATAGCCAAAGCAATCTTGAGAAGGAAAGATGGAGTTGGTGGAATTAGGCTTCCTGATTTCAAGCTATACTACAAGGCCACAGTGACCAAGACAGTATGGTACTGGCACAAAAATGGAAAGAAAGGTCAATGGAACATGGGCAACTTGTCTTTGACAAAGGAGGCAGGAATATACAATGGAAAAAAGACAGACTCTTCAATAAGTGGTGCTGGGAAAATTGGACAGCAACGTCAAAGAATGAAATTAGAACACTTCCTAACACCATACACAAAAATAAGCTCAAAATGTGTGAAATACCTAATGGAAGGCCAGACACTGTAAAACTCCTAGAGGAAAACATAGGCAGAACACTCTATGACATACATCAAATCAAGATCCTTTTTGACCCACCTCCTAGAATCATGGAAATAAAATCAAGGATAAACAAATGGGACCTAATGAAACTTAAAAGCTTTTGCACAGAGAAAGAAACCATAAACAAGACAAGAAGACAACTCTCAGAATGGGAGAAAATACTTGCCAATGAAGCAACAGACAAAGGATTAATCTCCAAAATATACAAGCAGCGCATGCAGCTTAATACCAAAAAAGCAGATAACCCAATCCACAAATGGGCGGAAGACCTAAATACACATTTCTCCAAAGAAGACATACAGATGGCTAACAAACACATGAAAAGATGCTCAACATCACTAATCATTAGAGAAATGCAAGTCAAAGCCACAATGAGGTATCACTTCACACCAGTCAGAATGGCCATTATCAAAACATCTAGAAGCAATAAATGTTGGAGAGGCTGTGGAGAAAAGGGAACACTCCTGCACTGTTGGTGGGAATGTGAGTTGGTACAGCCACTATGGAAAACAGTTTGGCAGTTCCTTAAAAAACTGAAAATAGAACTACCATTTGATCCAGTAATCCCACTACTGGGCATATACCCAGAGAAAACCATAATCCAAAAAGAAACATGTACCAGAATGTTCACTGCAGCACTATTTACAATAGCCAGGACATGGAAACAACCTAAATGCCCATCAACAGATGAATGGATAAGGAAGACGTGGCACATACATACAGTGCAATATTATTCAGCCATAAAAAGGAATGAAATGGAGCTATATGTAATGAGGTGGATAGACCTAGAGTCTGTCCTAGAGAGTGAAGTAAGCCAGAAAGAGAAAAACAAATACTGTATGCTAACTCATAGATACAGAATCTAAAAAAAAAGAAAAAGAAAAGAAAAGAAAATTGGTACTGATGAACCTAGTGATAGGGCAAGAATAAGGATTCAGATGCAGAGAATGGACTGGAGGACATGGCTGGGGAGGCAGGGGGCGAAGGGGAAGCTGGGATGAAGTGAGAGAGTAGCATAGACATATATACACTACCAACTGTAAAATAAGTAGCTAGTGGGAAGTTGCTGTATAACAAAGGGGAATTAACTCGATGATGGGTGATGCCTTAGAGGGCCAGGACAGGGAGAGCAGGAGGGAGTTGTGGGAGGGAGGGGATTTGAGGATATATGTATAAATATAGCTGCTTGACTTTGGTGTACCTCAAAAGCTGGTACAAGAGTGTAAAGCAATTATATTCCAATAAAGAGCTTGAAAAATGTACTGAGTTGAATAAAAATGAAAATATAAGATATAAAAATTTATGGAGCACCTCTAAAGCAGTGGTGAGAGGAAAAATTATATCATTAAATGTATACATTAGAGGAGATAAAATGTATCATATCAATAATCGAAGTTTCCACCTCAAGAATCTAGAAAAAGTATAAAAAAATAAACCCAAAGCAACCAGAAAGAAGAAAATAAGAAAGATAAAAGCAGAAATCATCAAAATAAAAGAAGGAAAATATAGAGAAAAACAGTGAAACAGAGAACTGGATCTTTGGAAAGATTAGCAAAGTTGACAAACTTCTACCAGACTGACAAAAAAGATATGACACAAATTATCAATATTAAGAATGAAACAGAGGATATCACTATAGACTATAGATATTAAAAGGATAGTAAGGGCATTCTATGAACAACTTAATGCACATAAATTTGATGAGTTGGGTGAAATGGACCAATTTCTTGAAAAATAAACTACCATAAGTTATCTAATATTAGATGACTTGAATCACTCCATATCTCTTGCAAAATTTGAATTAGTAGTTTAAAACCCCCACAAAAAAATCTCCAAGCCCAGACTGTTTTACTGGAGAATTTTACCAAATATTGGAAGAATTAACACCAATTATACACACTCTTTTCCCAAAAATAGAAGAGAAGGAAACACTCCCAAATTAACTTTGTGAATCTAATATTACCTTGGTAAGAAACCTAGACAAAAACTATCAAATATAAAACTACAAACAAATATTCCTCATAAATATTGATGTAAAATTAATTTAAAAAATATTAACAAATAGAATTGAGTAATAGATAAAAATAATTGTACAACCTGGTTAACCAAATGGGTTTTGTTCCAGGGATACAAGACTGATTCAATACTAAAAAATTAGTTATTGTAATCTACCATATTGATAAGCTAATGAAGAAAAACCACCTGATTACATCAATTGATACAGAATAAACATTTGACAAAATTTAATGCCCATTAATGACTTAAAAAAAAAAAAAGCTCTTAGAATATAGTAATAGGCGTGGAACTTCCTCAACTTGGTAAAGTACATCTACAAAAATCCTGCAAGTCACATTATACTTGATGAAAGACTAAATGATTTCCCCCTAAGACTGAGGATAAGACAAGGATGTTTGCTTTTACCATTCTTATTCAACATAGTACTGGAAGTTCTAGCCAGTGCAATAAGACAAGAAAAGTAAATAGACAAGCATACTAATTGGAAAGGAAGAAGTAAACTGTTTGTAGATGACCTGATTTTCTACTTAGAAAACCTCATAGAATCTACAAAATAATCCTAGAACTGAGCTGAGCAATATTGCAGGATAAAAGATAACCATACAAAAATAACCTGTGCTGTACACTATCAATGAACATGTGGAAACTAAAATTAAAGTATAATGTCATTTACAATAGCTAAAAGAAATAAGGTATACATCCAAAAAAACATGTACTGAACTTGTACTATAAAATGCTGATGAAAGAATCAAAGATCTAAATAAATGGAGAGAAATATTGTGTTCATAGAGTCGAAGACTCAACATATTAAAGAGGTCAATTCTTCCCAAACTGATCTATAGGTTTAATACAATTTCTTTCAACATTACAAAAGGTTTTTTGTAGATATCGACAATATGATTCTAAAATTTATATGGAAAGGCAAGGAAACTAGTGTAGCTAAAATAATATTGAAGAAGAAAAATAACGTAGCAGGAATTAGTCTACCAATTTTAAGAACTGTTACGTAACTATAGTTACAAACTGTGTGGTTTTGGTGGAGGCATAGACAGATCAGAAGAGAGAACACAGAAATAGACCTGGAGAAATATACACAACTGGTTTTGACAAATGTGTAAAAGAAATTCGATGAAGGAAAGATAGCTTTTCCAATCAGTGGTTCTGGAGCTTTTGGACATATTCACACAAAACATGAATCTTCACTAAATTCTTAATCTTTATATAAAACAACTCAAATGGTTTATGAGCATAACATTTAAAAAATTTTAGCAAAAAAAAAAGGAAAAAAATATCTTCAGTCTCTAAGGCTTGGCAAAAATTTCTTGGACTTTACACCAAAACATGATGCAAAAAAAGGAAAAATTAACTTGGATTTCATCAAAATTTAAAACTTTTTTCTGCAAATGACCCTCATAAGAGGGTGAGAGGACAAATTACAGATCGGGAGAAAATGTTTGTAAACCACATATCTGACAAAAGGCTAATATCTGGAATAAAGAACTCAAAACTGAACAGTTGAAAAAAATCCTTAGAAAAATAGGCAAAAGAAATGAGATATTCTACCAAAGAGAGTATATGGGTGGCAAATAAGCATATGAAAAGATGTTCAACATTAGTTTTTAGGGGAATTACATTAAAATCATAATAAGATATCAATACACAATGGTCAGAATGGCTAAATTTCTTCTAAGGTGACAGCACCAGACATAGGTGAGGATGCAGAGAAACTGGCTTACTCATAAACTGCTGGTGGGAATGTAAAATGAAACTGCCACTCTAAAAAACATTTTAGCAGTTACTTTTAAAAAAATCACGTAACTACCATATGACCCAGAAATTACAATTCTGGGCATTTATCCCAAAGAAATGAAGATTTAAGTTCACAAAAATACTTGTACATGAATGTTCATGAAGTTTTACTTCTAATAGCCAAACACTGGAAATAACTCTGATGTCCTTCAATGGGTGATTAAAGAAACTGTGGTCCTTCCATACCGCAGAACACCACTCAGCAACAAAAAGGAAGGGATTATTGATACAGCCAATAACCTGGATGAATCTCCAGGAAAATATGAGTGAAAAAAGATTGAAGCCACAGTCTTCGTATAGCCCAATCTAAGATGTTGCTTCCTATCACTTTGGCCGTATTCTCTTGGTTAGAATTGAGTCACTAGGTCTAGCCCACACTCAAAAGGAGGGTTTTTCACAAGGGTGTGAGTTCCAGGAGGCAAGATCATTTGGGACCACCCTGGAGGCTACCCACCAGAGCAGGTAACTGCCCTCCCCTGCTAAGGCAAGTCAAAGGATCTGAGTGCTTCTGGTGGAATTGACTTGGCATTTGGGGGAGAGAGCCTGTCTGGAGATGCCTTAAGTCTCCCTAGATGGATCACTTGTAAGGGGTCCAGTTCACTGAAGGCAAGAGTTAGCAAGTACAGTAGACATCTGGCAAACTGGGGCCTGAGGGGGAGCAGCTGCCAGCCGAGGAGGGGCACCACCCTACCCTGAAAACCACAGCTGTGCAGCCCAGCAGTGGAGCATTGCTGGGAGAACCACAAAAATTGCCTCAGAGAAAATCCCAACAGTACCCACCCCAGAGTCCCCCTCAGCAGATGGAGAGTGAACCCACACATCAGACTGTGTTTTCTTCCCTTTCTCTCCTTCTGCAGGCTCACCCTGGAGGGTCCAAAACTGCAAAGTTGGGTGGAGAAAAGAGAAAAATGAAAGGAAGGGAAGGTGGAGGATGTACAGTTCCTTTTTCAAGCAACCGGCCCACAGTGCCAGATGGGCAGATGGAGGTGGAGGTGAAGACTGATTGCAGTCTGGGTGTGAATGAGACCCTGAGACAGAGTGCATGTCACCACTCACTCTAGGACTGTCCATTAGATGAAAGGGAACACAGAGGTCAGAGGGCTGGCTGGATTTTCATCCAGGGGTGGGGAAAGACTATCCCCATGGTATTAACTGCATAGGGATCACAGAAGATGAAATTAATTGTGGTTATATCTTTTAGGCAGAATTTGTGCCACATCCCAGTTACAATAAGGAAAAACCTGCCCCTGCTTGGCTAGGCTTCATCACTGGGAATTGATAGCTACAAAAGAACACTTGCTATCACATAAATGTAAGCCACAGCTGTCCTTTAAATTTGCAGTAACTCTGTCTTGTAACACTGTATCCAAGTCACAAGTGCATTTGCTCTGTGTGTTTCATATTTGTCCAGAGGGTGTTGTCTTGAAGGATGTCCAGAGGGTGTTGTCTTGAAGGATATACCTACCAAAGCACGTGAAGGGGTGCTTCCACAGCCCTTAGAGCACTCCTGGGACGAACCAGGGATGAGAATGGGGTATAAAAGCCTCCCTGGAAGGAGGCTTTTCTACGGAAACCTCTGGGATTCCACGAAGGCCACTCCGGCCTGAAACCTCTTACCCCCTCTCTGGACACCCCCCCCCCCCAATCGGATTACTCTGGAACTGGGGTCCCTCTGAAAGTCACAGCCTGAACACAGCTGCTGGCTAAAGAAGAGCATAGCCCTTGGAGAAGCTGGGAGGCTGCACATCAACCTGCATTCACATCTGACTGTTTCAGAAATGGCCAATCTAGTTACCTCTCTTGGATGTGCCCTGGATTTTTTTTTTTTAAACAGAGAATTAAAGACTTTGGATCCAGACAAGGCATGAAATCTGGGTCCTGTCACTTACTGGTCCCAGGTCCTCTGGCAGATGGCTCATTCTTGCAGCCTCAATTTTCCCAGATTTAAAACCGGAGGTAAAACAGTACCCCCTCCATAGATGTCTTGTGAGGAGTAAGTGAGGTGACTCAGGGAAAGCATTCAGACTGTGCCTAGCTGCTGCCCCTTAATTAAAAACCCAGGACAGGCAAGCCAGGCTCTGCTGGCCGTGCTACCCAGTTACCGAACACAAGAAAGTGGGTGCATCTATCCAAGAACTGACCCCGGAGAAGGTTGACATTGAACATCTCTTCTCTACTCACTCCCCTCCGCTCCCATTCCTTGAACCTTTTTCCCTGAAGCAATCCTGGGCCACTCTTGGAAACCAGAGATGTCACCTCGTGATGGGAACAATGACCTGCATTTTTCCAGCTCACAGTAGAGAGGACTTTGCCCTGATCAGGTCAGGGCTCCCTCAGGAGGACCATGCTGATGGGAACCTAGATCTGCCCCTATCCACTGCCTCCCCTCCATCCATTAAATAAGGCAACCCCAACATTCACGGGGCAGTTCCTCGTCAGGAAAGAGGGGGGCCAAGTCCCAAGGCATATTCCAACTGCTAAAACTTACTGTGAGGCTTTGTTTCCAAGGATGTCAGCTAGCATCCTTTTTCATCTTGATGCTCATAGGCAGCTTCTAAAAGGGACCCCAAGAGCTGCTGGAATCCACAGCACTGTGTTATTCCCTCTCCTTGTGTGAGGGCTGGACCTTATGAATTGCTTCTGCAAAGTGATGGGATGTCACTTCCATGATTAGGGTACAAAAGACCCTGCCTTCTGTCTCACTCACCCTCTCTTGCATTTTGCTCACTCACTCTGCAAGAAGCCAGCTGCCCTGATGTTATCTGCCTCATGAGTGGCCCCTTGGCAAAGAACTGACAGCTCCAGCCAGCAAAGAACAGAGGCCTTCCACCTAACGTGCACAAAGACCAGAATCCTGCCCAGAGCTATGAGCGTGAGCTTAGAAGAAGAGCATCCCCTCTCCCTCCAGTTTTCAGAGAACTGCGGATCCTCCATCATCCAGATTGCAGCTTCTGAGATCCTGAACCAGAACCACTCATGGAAGAAACTCCTGGACTCCTAATCCCCAGAAACTGTGAGATAATAAAGATTTGCCATTTAAAAGCCACTGAGATTTGTTAGGCAGCAACAGAAAACTAAAACCACTGTGTTAGGTTTTAAACCATTCTAAAAATCTCCTCGAGTTAATCCTTCTTCCCCATTGAAATACTCTCATTAACATCAATAAATAGCTTATGAGAAATTGACATGCAATTCTAACGCCTACACGCCAATCATGAGTGAGTGTCTGACATTGTACCTCGGTTACAAAACACTTACTGTTTACATTTCATTCACAGCCCATGCGGCATCCTACTGCTTCCTTAATCCACTTTTCCACTTTTTAAAAAAATTTAACAGGGCTAGGCTTTTGAAAAAGAAATATTGAGTGGCACCTCTTACAATACTGCCAACCATCAATGAATGAGAACTAGGTAAGTGGTTCCGGTGCTGATGTGTTTACGTGCTTGTACCCACAGGACGCTGTACAGTTTCTGGGTGAATCACCCCATTGCCTTTCTCCAGAGCCTTGGGGGATGATTGAAAGTACCCTCTGCCTTCAGGCGCACGGCAGAGGGAGGCCATTGTCTCTGGGGACAAGTCATGGGTTTTCTTTCATTGTCTCTCCATACTTAGATGTTCCAATTTATCCTTTTCATTAGTTTTTATCCCATTATTGGCTGTCATTTCTGTCACTTCCTCCTTGTTGTCACAGCACAAATGGAAGCTCACCAGTCACCGGGAATCTTTTTGTGTCTGCTGTCACCTGGGGGTCTGCATCTAACAGACTTTAAATGATTAATTTTCTGCTTTCAATCAGAAAGGGGGACAAGAGAGTGCTTAGTCACCTTGCAAACCATGGTCCAAAGATTATTGTTACAGACACTTTATTTTTTGTATAGTAAAATATATATGACATAAAATTTACCATTTTAACCATTTTCAAGTCTTCAGTTTGGTAGCATTTAGTACATTCACATCCTTGTAGAACCATCAACCACCATCCATCTCTAGAACTTTTTCATCTTCCTAAACTGAAACTCTGTCCCCATTAAGCACTAACTTCTTCCCCCAGCCCCTGGCACCTACCATCTACTTTACACATTTGACTACTCATATAATTGGAATCATGCAGCCCTTTTGTGGCTGGCTTAGCTCACTTGGCATAATGTCCTCAAGGTTCATTCATGTTGTAGCATCTGTCATTTGTATATTCCATATTTTGTGTATTCATCCATTGATTGGCATTTAGGTTATTTCAACCTTTTGGCTAATGTAAAGGATGCTACAATGAATATGGGTTATTTTTGCAGATATCTTGACCAGAAACAAAATATGTTTGTTCCACTTACCATTCCTGGGACACAAAGTCCCCCTTCAGCCCTCATTGCTGACTGAGGAATAATAGCAACAAGGCAGAGGCCACATGGGACTTAATTTGACTTTTCTGTTCCTCCCTTTCTTCCTTCTTTCCATCTATCACTCATCTACAGTCCAAGACACTGAGCTGAGCACCAGGGGTGCAGAGATAAACACAATAGCACACAGTGTCATGCATTCCCAGGCCAGGAGAAGAACCCTGCACATGCACTGTGGGGCTGGTGCACCTGTGGGGTGGGGATGAGTCCTACAGAAAAGATACAGCCTGGCTCAGAGCAGGGAAGGCTTGGCCCAGGACCTTGACAGACAGATTTAGAACCAGTGTAAAGCAGAAAACAAGAACGTGGCATTGGCACAATGTAACTTGTCCTGAGTGGCTGAAGCACCAGAAAGGTAGGTAGAAAGACTGACCCAATTAGAAAGGGAGATTGAGGCACACGAAGAATGACCTTGTGTGTCTTGTCAAAAAACCCAATTAAACATGATCAAATCATTAAGATACTTTTTGCTTTATTGCAAACATATTAAAGTAAATGTTGAAGCCCTAACGATAATAGAATAGCAGCTATGACATCACAACTCAGTTAAGTTTTAAAAAGCCATCATAGGGACTTCTCTGGTGGTGCAGTGGTTAAGAATCTGCCTGCCAATGCAGGGGACACAGGTTCAATCCCTGGTCCAGGATGATCCCACATGCTGTGGAGCAACTAAGCCCATGCGCCCCAACTACTGAGCCTGCGCTCTAGCACCCAAGAGCCACAACTACTGAAGTCCATGTGCTTAGAGCCCATGCTCTGCAACAAAAGAAGCCACTGCAATGAGAAACCCGCATGCCACAACTAAGATCAGTCCCCACTGGCAGTGAGAAAGCCTGTGTGCAGCAATGAAAACCCAACACAATTAATTAATTAATTTATTTTTAAAAAGCCATCATAACATGACAACAAATGCAGTGTGGTACCCTGGGTTGGATCTTGGAACTGAAAGAGGATATTAATAGAAAACCTGATATTAATAGAAATTCAAATAAACCCCACAGTCTAGTTAATAGCATTGTACCAATGTCAATTTCTTAGTTTTGACAAGTACACTATGATAATGAAAGATATTAATGATGAGGGGAACTCAGTGAAGGGTATATGTGAACTGTAATATTTCTGTAACTTTTCTGTTAATCTAAAATTTTTGAAAATAAATTTAAAAATCTCCCAACAAACAAAAGCCCAGGGCCAGATGGCTTCAAGGCGAAATCTTTTTTTTTTTTTTTTGATTGGAGAGTTTATTCCATTTACACTTAAAATAATATTGATAGGTGTAGACTTATAAATGCCATTTTACATTGACTTCTGGCTATTTTGCAGTTCCTTTTTTCCTTATTTCACACTTGCTCTCTTCCTTTGTGATATGATAAATTTATATAGTGGTATACGTTGATACCTTTATCTCTTGTGTATTTACTGGGTGCTTTTGTTTTATAGGTACCATATTGCTTAAATAAAACATCTTTTAGTTGCAGCAGTCTATTTTAAGCTATGATAAAATCATGCAAATACAAAAACTCCAAAATTTTACATACTCCTTCATTATTTTTTCGATTTTATAATTTACCTCTTTGTGTATTGTGTCTGCTAAAAATGATTGTAGTTGTTTTAAATACTTTTTAATGTTTATACTAAAGTTTTAAGTGATTATCTATCACCATTATAATGTAGAGTATTCCCTAGAGAATACAGTATATATTTTTAAGTGGTCTGACCATACCTTCAATTAATAATATACAACCTCAATATTCACAGGCGAATTTTATCAAATATTTACAGAAGAGCTAACACCTATCCTTCTCAAACTCTTCCAAAATATAGCAGAAGGAGGAACACTCCCAAACTCATTCTAAGAGGCCACCATTACCCTGATACCAAAACCAGGCAAAGATGTCACAAAAAAAGAAAGTTACAGGCCAATATCACTGATGATTATAGATGCAAAAATCCTCAACAAAATACTAGCTAACAGAATCCAACAGCACGTTAAAAAGATCAGACACCATGATCAAGTGGGGTTTATCCCTGGGATGCAAGGATTCTTCAATATATGCAAATCAATAGTGATACATCATATCAATAAACTGAAGGATAAAAACCGTATAATAATCTCAATAGATTCAGAAAAAGCTTTTGACAAAATTCAACATCCATTTATGATAAAAAAAAAATCCCCAGAAAATGGGCATAGAAGGAAATTACTTCAACATAATAGATCCATATATGAGAAACCAAAAGCCAACATCATTCTAAATGGTGAAAAACTGAAAGCATTCCCTCCAAGAACAGGAACAAGACAAGGGTGTCCACTCTCATCATTATTTTTCAACATAGTTTTGGAAGTTTTAACCACAGCAATCAGAGAAGAAAATGAAATAAAAGGAATCCAAGTTGGAAAAGAAGAAGTAAAATTGTCACTCTTTGCAGATGACATGATATTATACATAGAAAACCCTAAAGATTCTACCAGAAAACTGCTAGCACTAATCGATGAATTTAATAAAGTAGCAGCATACAAAATTAATGCACAGAAATCTCTTGCATTCCTATATACTAACAATGAAAAAGCAGAAAGAGAAATTAAGGAAACTCTCCCATTTACCATTGCAACAGAAAGAATAAAATACCTAGGAATAAACTTGCCTAAGGAGGCAAAAGACCTATATGCAGAAAACTAGAAGACAATGATGAAAGAAATCAAAGATGATACAAACAGATGGAGAGACATACCATGTTCTTGGACTGGAAGAATCAACATTGCAAAAATGACTATACTACCCAAAGCAATTTACAGATTCAACACAATCCCTATCAAAGTACCAACAGCATTTTTCACAGAACTAGAACAAGAAATCTTACGATTTCTCTGGAAACAGAAAAGACCCCGAATAGCCAAAGTAATCTTGAGAAAGAAAGACGGAGCTGGTGGAATTAGGCTTCCTGATTTCAAACTATACTACAAGGCCACAGTGATCAAGACAGTATGGTACTGGCACAAAAATAGAAAGGAAGATCAATGGAAAAGAATAGAGAACCCAGAGGTAAACCCAAGCACATATGGGCCCCTTATCTTTGACAAAGGAGGCAGGAATATACAATGGAAAAAAGACAACCTCTTCAATAAGTGGTGCTGGGAAAATTGGACAGCAATATGTAAAAGAATGAAATTAGAACACTCTTTAACACCATACACAAAAATAAGCTCAAAATGGATTAAAGACCTAAATGTAAGGCCAGACATTGTAAAACTCCTAGAGGAAAACATAGGCAGAACACTCTATGACATACATCAAATCAAGATCCTTTTTGACCCACCTCCTAGAATCATGGAAATAAAATCAAGGATAAACAAATGGGACCTAATGAAACTTAAAAGCTTTTGCACAGAGAAAGAAACCATAAACAAGACAAGAAGACAACTCTCAGAATGGGAGAAAATACTTGCCAATGAAGCAACAGACAAAGGATTAATCTCCAAAATATACAAGCAGCGCATGCAGCTTAATACCAAAAAAGCAGATAACCCAATCCACAAATGGGCGGAAGACCTAAATACACATTTCTCCAAAGAAGACATACAGATGGCTAACAAACACATGAAAAGATGCTCAACATCACTAATCATTAGAGAAATGCAAGTCAAAGCCACAATGAGGTATCACTTCACACCAGTCAGAATGGCCATTATCAAAACATCTAGAAGCAATAAATGTTGGAGAGGCTGTGGAGAAAAGGGAACACTCCTGCACTGTTGGTGGGAATGTGAGTTGGTACAGCCACTATGGAAAACAGTTTGGCAGTTCCTTAAAAAACTGAAAATAGAACTACCATTTGATCCAGTAATCCCACTACTGGGCATATACCCAGAGAAAACCATAATCCAAAAAGAAACATGTACCAGAATGTTCACTGCAGCACTATTTACAATAGCCAGGACATGGAAACAACCTAAATGCCCATCAACAGATGAATGGATAAGGAAGACGTGGCACATACATACAGTGCAATATTATTCAGCCATAAAAAGGAATGAAATGGAGCTATATGTAATGAGGTGGATAGACCTAGAGTCTGTCCTAGAGAGTGAAGTAAGCCAGAAAGAGAAAAACAAATACTGTATGCTAACTCATAGATACAGAATCTAAAAAAAAAGAAAAAGAAAAGAAAAGAAAATTGGTACTGATGAACCTAGTGATAGGGCAAGAATAAGGATTCAGATGCAGAGAATGGACTGGAGGACATGGCTGGGGAGGCAGGGGGCGAAGGGGAAGCTGGGATGAAGTGAGAGAGTAGCATAGACATATATACACTACCAACTGCAAAATAAGTAGCTAGTGGGAAGTTGCTGTATAACAAAGGGAGATTAACTCGATGATGGGTGATGCCTTAGAGGGCCAGGACAGGGAGAGCAGGAGGGAGTTGTGGGAGGGAGGGGATTTGAGGATATATGTATAAATATAGCTGCTTGACTTTGGTATACCTCAAAAGCTGGTACAAGAGTGTAAAGCAATTATATTCCAATAAAGAGCTTAAAAAATATATGTTGAAGTCCTGGAAGTCCACAATCCTTTACTTGAAACTCTTTTTCCTTTTCCTGTGTTTTGCTCTGATTATTGTGCATATTCATTTTTATATCTGTGAAGGAAGATACTAAATAGACATTATAATTGGCAGTTTTAGTTAACGTTGCTCGTGCATATGTTTCTCCATTTTGTTTCAGTCCCTTTATTTCTTGTCTCTCTCTCCCTCATCCTTTTAACACCATCATGGAACTGGTGCCACGCACTTTTCAGCATGCCCTGTACCTCATACACAAATGTGTAAACACATGTACATCAATGCCAAATGTCTGTCTTTGTTGAGTTTTACAAAAAAAAAGGAATCATAAGGTAGATGATGGATAATAGATAGAGAGATAGATAGATAGATTATAGATAGATAAACAGACAGAGATAGACAATCTGTGCATCTTCTTTCCTTATTTCTCAGCATAGACATCCCTACAATTCAGCATATGTGGATCTAATTCAAAATGTTTAATAGCTGAATAACATTACATGTAATGTATGTTGCCATTTTATCTAAACATTTTGCTTTAGGTGGAATTCTAGTTTTGTGCTGCAATATGTATACATGTTATATTAGACTGGATGTCCTGTCTCTCTTGAGGCAGAGTTCCCTAACCACCACGGTTCCAGGACTGACCCTCAGAACTCACCCTAGGGAGGAGGCAAGGCCTGACATTTTCCCTCTGTCATGTTCCTGTGCGGCATAAGTCTCCTGGGGGTGGGCAGGATGGAGGGGCGAGTGGACAGGACGATGCCTTAACTTATTATCTCACTAGTGGTGTTTTGATTGGACATTGGTGCCACTTGGGTGACATTAAGTCTAGTCACGTGGCTGTGCAACCACCCATCTGCAGAACTTTTTCATCTTCCCAAACTTCCCTCTGTATCCATTAAACAACAAATTTCCAACCCCCCTCCCCCAGCCCTGGCACCCACATTTCTGCCCTCTCTCTCTGTTTGTTTGATCCAAATCTTTGTTATTGGGAGCTCCTGTGGGCTCTCAGAAGACAGCCCTGTGTCCCTAGGACCCTAGTAGAGTCAAGGACTACATGGGGCTGTGCCTAGCTGTTGGTCACCCTCTGGCAGGATATGTCCTGTGGGCTCACTGCTGTGATTTCCATCTGCTCTCAGGAGCCACACTACTCAGCCTCTACCCTTCTGCCCTCAGAACATCCTTAGCCAGTTCCTGATTCAGAGATTTCACCAACCCAGGGTTAGACAACAGCTCAGGGGTGCACACACCCAAGTTTTCCAGAGATTCTCTCGAATCCCCCTGATTTGGCCAGCTCTGGGGAAAACAGCCCCTGCAAAGGCAAAGCACTCTGCAACCTCTTCAAAGAGACTTTCTCTCACCCTCCTCATCACACCAGCCTTCCCTTCCGGGTCCATCCGAGGACACAGAACAGGTTCTCCTGCCTCCTTGGCAGGTGTCTCCTGAAAGCTTGCCCTCTTTTAGAAGGCATGGGCCCTTTGTTCTCAGGGCAGCCTGAAATCGGAGGAGCCACCATGACAGTCTACTGCACAGGGTTACATCTTCCCTTACGGATATAAAATGAAGATTCTAAGAGTCAAGGCACAGGGTGGGGTGGGGTGCAGAGCAGGGAGGTGACAGATTCTTTCTTTGGCCAAACTTTAGTCAGGAATTTCTGAGCCCGTTTTAAGCTAAGCCTCCACTTGGGGACTCTGCACTGTCCAATTTTAGCAAGAATCGTGAGAAGTCTGTTTAGCCAGCCCCTTCTCCCCATCCTCCATATCTGATCACACTCGATTTCTAATCAGATTCCTCATCTTCCACCACCTCCCCTCCCACCACACAGTGATATCCAATCACCCTGGCCTGCCTTCAGCGGGAATCCTGTTTAGGATGGTTTAGCCAGAATTCCCCCTCATCCCCAATGTTCCTTACAGTGATTTTTCATCCACTGATCCATCCTCCTCCCTGATCATAAATCCCCACTTGTTCACACTGTGTTCAGAGTGGAGCCTGATCTCTCTCCCACACTGAAACCCCATTGCAGTAGCTCCCACCTTAAATAAAATTGGTCTTACAGTTCTTTAACAAGTGTCAGGAATATGATTTTATCTTTTTAATTGAAATATGATTGACATACGGTATTATGTGAGTCTCAGGTGTACTACAAGATGATTTGACATATGCATAGGTTATGAAGTGGTCACCACAACAAATCTAGTAACCATCTGTCCCCATACAAAGTTATTATATATTATTGACCATATTCCTTACACTGGGTATTATATCCCCATGACATTTATCATATAACTAGAGATTGGTACCTCTTAATCCCCTTCACCTATTGTGACCAAACCCCCACACCTCTCCCTTATGGTGACCATCTATTTGTTCTCTGTATATATGAGTCTGTTTCTGTTGTTTTGTTTATCTTGTTTTTTAGATTCCACATGTGAGATCATATAGTATTTGTGTTTCTCTGTCTGACATATTTCACATAGCATAATACCAATTAGATCCATCAATTTCGTTGCAAATGGCAAGATTCCTTTTTTATGGCTGAATGATATCCCATAGTGTGTATGTGTGTGTGTGTGTGTGTGTGTGTATATATATATATATATATATATATATATATATATATCACATCATCTTTATCCATTAATCTATTAGGTTGCCTCCATATCTTGACTATTGTAAATAATTCTTCTGTGAACATTGACATGTATATCTTTTCAAATTAGTGTTTTTGTTTCCTTCAGGTAAAAACCCAGATGTGAAATTGCTGGGTCATATGTTAGTTCTACTCTTAATTTTTTGAGGAACCTGCATACTGTTTTCCATAGTGTCTTCATGAATTTACTTTCCCACCAAGAGTACACAAGGGTTCCCTTTTCTCCCCATCCTTGGCAACACTTCTTTTTTGTTGTATTTTTAATGATAACCATTCTGACAGGTGTGAGGTAGTTTCTCATTGTGGTTTTCATTTGCATTTCCCTGTGGTTTGCATTTGCGTTTCATTTTCATTAGAGATGCTGAGCATCTTTTCATGTGTCTGTTGGTCATCTATATGTCTTCTCTGGAAAAATGTGTGTTTAGCTCCTCTACCCATTTTTATATCAAATTATTTTGATTTTTTTTTTTTACTTTGAGTTGTATGAGTTCTTTATATATTTTGGATTTTAATCTCTTAATGGATATATCATTTGCAAATATCTTCTCCCATTCAGTAGGCCACATTTACATTTTGTTGATAGTTTCTTCTACTGTGCAAAAGTGTTTTAGTTTGATGTAGTCCTATTTGTTTATTTTTACTTTAAATTCCTAGGCCTAGGTAGACAGATTCAAAAAAAATATTGCTAAGATCAATATCAAATAGCATACTCCCTATATTTTCTTCTGGGAGTTTTATGGTTTCAGGAATTACATTTAACTCTTCAATCCATTTTTAGTTTATTATTATATATAGTGTGAGAAGTTATCCTGGTTTGATTCTTTTGCATCTACCTGTCCAGTTTCCATACTCCAGTTGTAGAATTTATTTGAATTAACTTTTAGAAAAGACAAATACATCATTTTTCAACGTGATCTCCTTGCTTTTCAATATACTTTGTCCATCTGTCAACAAGCTTTCATATTCCCTCTTTAAAACAATGTTTTAGGCTGATCTGCAAGCCACAAATGCACTGCTGTCTTCACTTCTTCATCAGAAGTGAAACTTTGTCCTTGTAGGGCTGATTTCAGGGAACCAAACAGGTGAAAGTCTGATGGAGCAAGATCAGGACTATAGGGAGGATGCTTTAACACCTCAAAATGCAGTAATCCACGACAGACTTAGGTTTCGAAAAGTTTGTGCAAGATGGGTACCAAAACAACTCACAGAAGAACATAAACAGAAGCATTTGGATATGTGCAAACAAAATTTGGACTGATACTCTAAGGAAGGTGATAGTTTCTTAAAGAGAATCATTACTGGTGACGAGACATGGATTCTTCACTAGGAGACTGAGAGTAAATGACTGAGTATGGAATGGAAACATCCTCAATCACTGACCAAGAAAAAATTCAAAAGTCAACCATCAGCTGGAAAATTAATGCTTACAGATTTCTGGGATTCTCAAGGGCCAGTATTGGAACCTTATCAAGAAAAATGTTCAACAATCAACAGTGCTCGTTACAGTGAGATGTTTACTGAAGAGCTGAAGCCTAAATTTTGGATTAAATGCAGAGGACTGCTATCTAATGGCGTTGTGACCTTGCATGACAATGCACGTCCTCACACTTCTGCCCACACAGCTGACACTTTGCAAAACCTTCGTTTTGAGCCACAGCCACCCCCTGCCTCTGCAGGGCACCCTCCAACACTAGCAAGTAGGTCTGGTTCAGTCTCCTATGGGATCACTGCTCCTTCTGCCTTGGTCCTAGTACACACACTACTTTATGTGTGCCCTCCAAGAGTGGAGTCTCTGTTTCCCCCAGTTCTGTGGAGGTCCTGCAATCAAATCCCTCTGGCATTCAAAGTCTGATTCTCTGGGGATTCCTCCTCCTGTTGCTGGGCCCCCAGGTTGGGAAGCTTGACATGGGGCTCAGAACCTCACTCCAGTGTGTGGACTTCTGTGGTATAATTGTTTTCCAGTTTGTGAGTCACCCACCCAGTGGTTATGAGATTTGATTTTATTGCAATTGTGCCCCTCCTACCATTTCATTGCGGCTTCTCCTTTGTCCCTGGATGTGGGGTGTCTTTTCTGGTGAGTTCCAGTGTCTTCCTGTCGATGATTGTTTAGCAGTTAGTTGCAATTGCTGCGCTCTCACAAGAGGGAATGAGCGCACGACCTTCTACTCCACCATCTTGAACCAATCTCTTCTTTATATTTTCTAATTCTGTAAACATTCTTGCCATGCTCAATTTTTCTTCTACTGAGTTCATTAAGCATCTTTATGACAACTACCTTGAACACTTTATCAGGTAGATGGCTTATCGCCACTTTAGTTCTTTTTCTGAGATTTTGTATTCGTTTGGCCAAATCTCTGTGTTTGTTTTCATGTAATAGGTGTGTCAGTTACATTTCCTGATCTCAGAAAAGTAGTCTTCTGTAGGAGACATCCTATGAGGCCCAGAAGCACAATCCCCTCTGTTCACCATAGCTATAAGCTCTAGGAGTGCTTCCTATGTGGGCCTTGCTGTTGTCGTGGGGCTGAATACTGTGGGTACACTGGTAGGCAGGGCTGCCCTGACCTTCTTGGCTACCAGGCCCTGCCTCATGTGATGGCTGCTGGCCCAGTGGTGAGAGGGTCCAGGTCCCAGTGCAGCTGGCTGCACGGCCTGGTGGGTTCCCAGGATTGGTGCCAGTTTGCTGGTGTACAGGGTTAGGTCAGGTAGGCTGGTTGTGGGGCCTAGGGGAGCCGAGGCTGGTGCTAACCTAGTGGTGGGAGGGCCTGGTGCAGGCTGTGGTGCCCAGGGGGCCTGGTGCTGGCTTGCTGGTGGATGGGTAAGCACTAATGGGCTGGAGGCAGGACTCCAAAGTGGTGCTTGCCAGAACCAACGTCCCCATGGTAGAGTAAGCTCCCCAAAATGGATGCCACCAGTGTCTATCTCCCCAGGGGGTGTCCCAGTTGCCTCCTGCTTCTGCTTCTCCAGGAGGTTCTCTGAGATCAGCAAGTGGGTTTGACTCAGGCTTGTCTCAAATTACTACCCCTATGCTGTGTCTTGGAGTGTGTGAAATACTGCATGCATTTTTAAAAGCAAAGTCTGTTTCCTACAGCCCTCCAGTTCTCTCATACTCAAGCCCTGCTTGCCTTCAAAGGCAAATATTCTGGGAGCTCTTTTGCCTGATGCAGGACCTCTGTGCTAGGGAGTCTGATGTGGGTCTCAGACCCCCCACTCCTTGGGGAGAAGCTCTGCAGTTGTGTTTATTCTCCTGTCACCTACCTGAGTATGTGGGTTTTGATCATACTATGTCTCCACCCCTCCTACCCATCTCGTTGTGATTTCTTCTTTATATCTTTAGCTATGCAAACTCTTTTCTGCTAGTCTTCAGTTTGTTCTCATTGAACAACCTCTGTAAATACTTGTAATTTTGATGTGCCCGTGGAAGGCGGTGAGCTCAGGGTTTTCCTATTCTGCTATCTTGACCACACTTCCGGGAATAGTATTTTCTTTAACAATGTACCAGATGTCTCTTCTCTTGAATGTGGTGGGCCAAGGCTTGGTTTCAAGGTGACTGGGCAGTATAGGGAGGGCAGGCAGGACAATGGCCGGGAGACTGTTGCAAATATCCAGGGCTTGTGGGAATTGCACACCCATAATCTAGAAGGTCATTGTTTAATTTTAAAATTATACTATAGTCCCTTCTGAATAATTTTCTAATTCAAGAATCAATCTAACAATCTTGGAAAGTGCTAGTTATGAGGACATAGAAGATGAAATCCCTGCCTGCCCTGGAAGAGACAGCTAAGGCAATATTGGCCCTGTGTTTTGGATCAACTTTACTGCAGGCAGAATCACAGGAGGATGTTCAGTACTAAGCCCCACTTCCGGAGGTGTTTCTGAAGACAGTCTCTGAGTTTGGTGCATAGGTGGGTTCCCCAAACTGATTCTACCAGTCTCCTTTCAGTCACCAGGCCTGCAGGGGTGTGTTAAGGCAGGTGTTTCAATTGAGAGATGATAAATGCCATTGAGGGACAACACGTGTGCTGCATACAGCCTCTGAATCTGCCAATTATCTGCTGAAGGCGGTGCTGTGCTAGCACCTGGAACTTCACACACCTGTCAGACCATCTCTACTATAAGCCACATCCACGGAGAGGTGAGCTCAGCAGGCACTCAACAGCCCTCATAAACTTTTAAGTAATCTTTCCGAAAATCTCACTGGCGGCTATCTTTAGCTTCATATAAAAGTAAAAAAAGAAAGTGTGAGTGTAAAACATGTATGTGTGTTTGTGTATTTGTATGCAGATCTATCTGCCTATCTATCTATCTGTGGCTGATTTTTATGCTGCTACTGAAAGAAGGAAACTTCCCTTCATCATAGAGGCTGGCATAAAAGCACCTGTTTCACCAATCCCCACTGTGATCTCAACTCTTCAGTTTTAGTGGCTCCATAAAACTGGTCTTATGAAATTTAGTCACACTCTGTATATTCCTATTGTTAATACCCCATAAGGTCAGATTATATATATATACACACATATAGTGATAGAAGCATTCCATAGAGGAGAACATTCTCAGTTTTCATTTACATATATCAGCCATAACTAAAAACAAACAAACAGAAAACTGAAGGAGAGAGAGAATCTGTGAATTGTTAAGAAATAGTTACTTTGCTCTTTTTTTAGCTAAGAAAGGCATCATACTCCCTTCCCACCCTTTATAGATGTGGAGCCCAGAGACTCTATGTGAACCACCAGGTGTCACAGGGTGGGCACATGACCTCATGGCCAGCCTGACTTCTCTCTTCATGGCAATGTCCTATCTTCTGCTGTCTCCTGAAGCCAAGGGAGGGAAAGGGGAGAATATGGAGGAAGGCCTGGCCGTCGTTCCCATTCATAAAAGCCCACAATTAAAGCCTGTGGGTTGCTGTCTCTGAGGCAGGAAGCCTGGAATCAACCTGCTGGAACTGTGCTCTCTTTGATCAGCCCCTCACTTCCCTCTAGGTGTGCTCCTGGCTCTGCTGAGACTGATTCTCAATCGTCTCACCCCTGAAATTGAACTCCATCAGCTTGGTGTGGGATAATTGCTCGGACATTAGCAAAATCCTGTGAGTGCCCTGATGTTTTTGCACATCATTGATGCTTTCTTGCATCTCAGATGTCAGCTCCACCATTATTCTCATATGTGCACAAAGGACTTCAACAAAACAGCAAATTGCTTGTGAAAATTCTGTTCACCTTAATGCAGGTGGGAGTTCTAAGCAGAGACAGAAAGAAAGAGCCAGAGCCAAGAGCCTCAAGGGATCACCTCTTACATACAGAAAACTTAGGTGAAAGGAAGCATTGGGGGACGCAGCTGGGGCCAGGCTTCTTCACGGGGAGGATGAAGCATCTGCTTATTGGCCTGAGGAATGCCTGAGCGATCTGTGCCACTCGATGCTGGCAGCAGACAAGGAACATGTGAGTTGAGACTCCAGTCTATTCTGCACCTTGGAATCAGTCATCATCCTCAGGGAGTGAAGGATTTCTGCATCACCGTGGCAAACAGATCAATATAGAACTCCCCTCTTGCAAAGGTGACAGGATGTGGTAGGTAGCTCTCAACTGCCTGTTGCTTCAATGCAGGCAACGTGGCTCTGAAGTTTTAACGCCCTGAGGATCCGCAGTGCACACAGAGCCTGCCTCTTGGAAAGGGCCTGAAGACCACACTGCTCTCATATTACTGACAATAGACCAGAGCTCATGTTCCAGGCAAGTCTCTCTGGGCTGTGTTCACCCAGTTCCCCGCAGGCAGGCAAGAGAAGTTGCAGGAAGCAGGACCAGTGGATCCACAGTCACTATTTACAAAATGGTCTGATTGAAGACCTGCTTCTATACTGTTTCCATATTCAGAAATTTATCTGCTTACACCCAAGAGGTGTATCTGCTCACATAGCTATAATCTCTATTCCTAGTAATAAATAAAACCAAAAATGTCCAGTTTGCCATCAGTTAGAATAGGATCAGCTCCTCAGCCCCAGCGTTGCAACTCAGGCCTGATTGACTTAGCATGTCCTAGTTTCCCTCTAGAAGAGCAGGAATAATAATGTCTGTTTTCTCCCAGGTAAAGCAACATGAGATGTGATCAACAGAAGCATTTGTATCTCTTCAGAAGAAAAATTATACGGTGCTTTGCCAGTCCTCAACCCAGTACTTAGAGACTAACTTATCTGCATCTGAAAACGCCACACAATTTAGGAGACCAAAATACCAGTCTTACTTGAGCATTTTAGATAAATGTCTACTTAAGAGCTTAAAAACAAGGTGTAAAAATGTTTTTATTGGTCCCAAGACTTGAATGAGATAAGCTAATTGGGTGTATATATGTATCTGTGAGTGTTGCATGTGAGTCTGTGTGGACATGTGTATGTGTGTGTGCACACATGTATATCTATGCATATATGTGTGTGTTCCTGTGTGGGAATTTGTATGTTTTTGTGCATGAGTGCGTGTGTGTGTGTCTGAGTGCCTGTGTATGTATATGTATGCATTTTCTCTAGTAGCAATCATTTCTGGTCAAGTTTCCTTACCTGTCCAAGTCAAGCACTGCCTTCCAAGTCATCCTCTGAGACCTGGTAATCTGTTGACTCTGAGAGATCTCTCTCTCTTCATTTTTTTTTTTTTTTTGGAGGAGATATCTTCAGCTTTCTTCCAATTCTTTTTTAAAAAATTGTTAAATTATAGGTAATACAATGTTGTGTTAGTTTCAGGTGTACAGCAAAGTGGTTCAGATATATATATATATATATCTTTTTCAGATTCTTTTCCATTATAAGTTATTACAAGATATTGAGTATAGTTCCCTGTGCTATACAGTAGGTCCTTGTTGTTTATCTATCTCATATACAGTAGTGTATATATGTTAATCCCAAGTTCTTAATTTATCCCTCCCCCACCCCTTTCTCCTTTGGTAACCATAAGTTTGTTTTCTATGTCTGTGAGTCTATTTCTGTTTTGTAAATAAGAAGTTCATTTGTATCATATTTTAGATTCCACATCTAAGTAATATCGTATGATATTTATCCTTGTCTGACTTACTTCTCTTAATATGATAATCTCTAGATCCATTCATGTTGTTGCAGCATTATTTCATTCTTTTTATGACTAATATTCCATTTTATGTATATGTGTACATATATATATTTTTTCACATCTTCTTTATCCATTCATCTGTTCATAGACATCTAGGTTGCTTCCATGTCTTGGCTATTATAAATAGTGCTGCAATAAACATTGAGGTGAATGTATCTTTTTGAATCAGAGATTTTTCCAGATTTTTTATTTTGGTATTTTTATTTCTTTATTATACCTAAAATTTACATGAATACTTTTTTTCAGTTTTATTGAGGTATAATTGACAAATAAGATTGTAAGATATTTCAAGTGTACATCCTGATGATTTGCTATCTGTATACATAATTAAAGGATTCAACCTATCTAGTTAATTAACATACCCATCACCTTACATATTTATGTATATATATATTTTTTCTTTTGGTGAGAACATTTAAGTTCTACTGTCTTAGCAAATTTTAATTTTACAACAAAATGTTCTCAACTAGAATCACCACGTTATACATTAGATCCTCAGACCTTATTCACCTTATAACTGAAAGTATACCTTTTTCACTTTTACTTTTAACAAATGTATGCTATTACTAACCTTTCCCTATTTCCTCCAACACCCAGCCCCTGGCAAACACTTCCCGCTCTCTGTTTCTATAAACTTGACTTTTTTTAGATTCCACATATAAATATCATGCGATATTTGTCTTTCTTTGTCTGGCTTATTTAACTTAGTGTAATGCCATCAAGTTCCAACCATGTTGTTGCAAATAGCAGGAATTCTTTATTATGGCTGAATAATGTTATACCATATATGTTTTTGTGTGTGTGTCTGTGGGTGTGTGTACGTGTGTAACATTTTCTTCATTCGTTTGTTAAGGGACACTTCCGTTGTTTCCATGTCTTGACTTTTGTGAAAAATGTTGCAATGAACATGGTGGTGCATGTATCTTTTTAAAGTGTTTTTGTTTCCTTTGGGTAAATACCTAGAAGTGGGGACTGCTGGATTATGTGATAGTTCTAATTTAATTTTTTAATGAATCTCCATACTGTTTTCCATAGTGGCTGCATCAATTTACATTCCCACCAGTAGTGCGCCGGGGTTCCCTTTACATCTTCAAGGAACTAGAAAAAGAAGAAACTAAGCCCAAAGTTCATAGAAGGAAGGAAATAACAAACATGAGAGTAGAAATAAATGAAATAGAAACTAAAAAGACAATAGAAAAGATAAATGAAAACAAGAGCTGCTTTTTAGAAAAAATAAACAAAATAGACAAACTTTAGCTATTCTTACAAAGAAAAGGAGAGAGGACTCAAGTAAAATTATAAAAATCTAGATCTCTTTTAGTGCAGCTTTTTGTACCCTATGTAAAAATGTCCTTTATTATTGATGATGCTGAACTAGTTCTGCAGAATGCTTGGGCTATAGATCTTCAGTGGGAAGCTCCCCACTCCCTCCACTGTCTCTCCTGCAGGTAGCACAGGTGAGCATCCTGGGACAGAATTACTGGAAGTTTTACAAGTGATTGGCTGTCCACAAATGTTGCCAGTCCACTGAGTCTGCTCTGACCCTATGCTCTGCCTGTTCTGCTTCATTTTCGAGTTCCAGCTATTGAAAAAAGGGGCCTTGGCTGGTAAGGGCTTCTCACCGTGACCTTCAAATCTTCAGTAAAGCCCAACTGGAAATGCTGACCTGGAGGACATGGGTGAGAGTTCTCCAGTGATAATCAGATTCCGAGGCATAGAAACAACACTCTCCTTATAGGCTTACAGCACTGTAATGGGAGAAATGCAATTGTACTTGGAAATTGAGTGTCGCTCAGTATAAACCAGACATATATGGGGTTAACTGAGTCCTTACTAACAGGTTCCACTCTGTGTTGTGGAAGCAAAGTTAAACCTTTTCAATGAAAGTCAACTCCATTATAATTGGGTGTTGGGGGGTGGATTTAATTGAATTTTAAAGCAACTGACAGGGATTTTTCTGAAGAGACAGATGAAAGCTATTCTTTGTAAAATACAGCTCTTGAAGATGAGTCCAAGAAATCTTATTCCTTATGATTAATTAAGGGCATGTCAAATAACTATCATAGAAGGAATTTGTTTAAAACACAAAGGTTGCTCAAATGAATAAATGGCCATAGCTGACTTCAGTAATCCACGAAATGAAGACCAGGATTCATACATATTACAGATTGCAGAACAACAGTAGCCATCTTTATTCACATAATAGTTTCAAATACAAATGTTTTAATAGCTAATATTATAAAATTTTTAGTTTCAAATATTTGGACAACTGCATTCTTTATTTCAACCTATTTGTTTGATTTGCCCCTTAAAACAGTCTCAGACGTGCATTTCAAAGGCACACAGCATGCCAAAGTGAGCAGGGACTTAAAAGTCTGAACACCTGGGTCGTGAGCCTAAAAGCTAAGTGACCTTGACCACCTGTGACCTTGAGCAAATCACTTCTCTGAGAATCAGGATTCTCCTCAATAAACAAAAACATTACCCCCCCCCCATCAAGTTTTCAGGGTGATCCAGTGAGATAAGGCATGTGAAAATATTATGTAGTGTGACTGTTATTAGTTGCGATGTTATTAGTCATGGTAATATTAATAATGACATTTTAAACATGATATATTTAACTCCCACCAAAAACATCCAATCTCAGTGGTAAACACAGACGTGCTTATGTTCCACCTTGCTAGTCCTGAAATGAAAACAAAACAAAGCCTGCATTTAGCTCTGAAGCAACCACCTTCACTTGGAGCGCTTGACGTGTTGACAGCAATGGGTTCAGTGAGTTTACGGGAGGATAAAAAAAATCAGTCTTGCTCTTTGGATTTACTAAGATAAAGCAGCAGGTCACCTGTCTGAACTATACACTTTCCGATGGGGTACTCCTATGTCACAAAGGCACAAGTCTGACAAATGTCTTCCTTTTAAAAATTCATAAAGATCTGCAATAATGTGTTTATTCAATGCATATACCTAATCAGGAGAAATTAACTGTGGGCATTATTACAACTAAATGCAATAAGAAATGAGTTGTATAATGTACAGTTGCTTGGAGGTTTTGATTCTTTTGATTACCTCCTGATGTTTTGTGTTCCTTTCTGTACTTTTGTGAATTTTTGCAGGTTTTAACAGCTTAGGTGGGCCTCAGAGGTACCACCCCAGCAGTGGGATTTTAGGACGACCATTGGGCAGGGCAACAAAGTGCACATAAGTGTGCTTTTCCAAAGATATAATAGTTCCTACTATGAAGATCCAGCAAAAGATATGATAGTACCTGCTGACTAAGGAAATGTGAAAGAGGGAGGGTTTTTTCTATTCAACTTTAATCACTCTTTTAACCCAGGAGTGTGAAGGGTCTTTCTATATGTTGGCAATTGATTCATCTTAGCAGTTTTATTTGTTTGTAAGCTTTATACACTGTCTGAGAGGCTGGACCTTACAGATTACGTAGGGCCATGTGCTCCTTTTACAAATGATTAAACTGAGGCTGAGGGATGATGTGACTTAGAAACCTGAGGCCCAAAAGAATCCAGGATCCATTCCCCACTTCTTAGCCCAGTCCTGCTATGCTCTGAGTCTCTGACTGCATAGTCAAGTTCAGTCAATACAAAGTCAGTATTTAAATTTTAATGAGACAAAAGTAAACAAAGACAAGAAACCCACGGAACACCTGAGTCATCTAGCCTCAGAAAGAAAGTGGCAGGTGTGGTAGAAGGTCCAGGGCTCACTGGGTAACCTTTGCTCTAACACAGAGCAGGCCACAGAACCGAGGACTGCTGTCCACATTCAGACATTCAGACGCTGTGTCCTCCCAGCATCAGCACCCTTATCTGAAGAAGTGAAGGCGGAGAGCTGGGCTCCTGGCTGCTGGGCCAGCTGGAGTTCTCATGCCGTCTGCCAGGGAAGCTGCAGGGGGAATGTTGGCAGCTCTACTTAGTGCCATGGAGGGCTGCATGGACAGGCAACTTGGAATCCACAGCCAAATGGCCCATTGCCTAGCCTGACAACAACCTGTATCGCTCAGAGTAAAGTAATACGTACCTTGATTAGTTTCAACTCTGGTCTAACTAAGCAAAAGGCAACCTCCCGTTGGTCCTGGAGGAGGGCCTCCACGATGGAGAATTGCATAATGATGCTAGGCAACCCAGCAGTGCTGTCACAGTGAGGCCCAGCAGGCCAGCAGCATGGCAAAAGAGCTGGGCTGGCCAACGCCAGAGTACAACCTGCACGGCAAGGCCCAACTGCTCACTCACAATGGTTTCCCTTGGCCTGACGCCTTCTCTTTCTTACTTTGCAGCTTTCAGTAGATCCCCCTTGTAGTTCTGTGAATGAATAAGATAGTAGATTTCTTTGTATGAGTTAGGTTTGGATTTTTATGTTTTGAACAGGCAAGACTTTCTTTGCTCTTCTGACCAAAGAAAAGCTAGGTCTTCATCTATGAAAAGGTGTATTCCTGAAAAGCTAACAGTCAATCACATCAAAAGGAAAGATTATTTTTAATAATATTGGCTGACTTCTTATAGGGACTTGGAGTAAGGCCCCAGGAAGCTCCGTTCTCAGGGAGAGAATTAGTCCTAATCAATTAAGTTACTCAGATAGCTTTCTGTCTAATGAGTTTTCTTGAAGCAGGACATCCTGGAACATAACACTCTGAAGCGGCAGTGACCTGCTCTAGGAGCCCTGCTCAGTGCTCCAGCAGAGGGAGGGCAAAAGGACGAAAGCTACTTCCAGGAGCCAGATGCATCCTCATGTGCGGGAAGCCTGCAAAGGGGGGAGGCCTGGGGAGGGCAAGGCCAATTGTGTGAAACAACGTGGCCTCAACAACCCCAAACAGACTCACAACTAAACTACACAAACACTGACCTACATGGCAGAAAGGAGATTTCTATCTCCTGTGAAAACAGGCAACCAGGCAAACAGCCAATCACCCTCCGAGCTTTCTGTTTGCACGATCACCATCTCAGCCGGTGGCTAATTGGCACTTGGTGGCAATTCTCAGCATTCAACCCACCATAACACCAAGAATCCCACCACTGGCTGAGGCGGGTGGTGACCCCAGGAGAAGCTGGATACCCTGGAAGGGAAGAGAACGCACTTGGACTCCTTCTCACCTCAGAAGAGTGCCACTGGGTTTACTCCCTACAGAGGTTTTTGTTGTTATTAAAAGAAAATAATAATTAAACATTAAAATAAAAACAAAGCCCGAAGCACCTCAGCTGTTACTGCAGCCTCGTTGTACAGACATGCAATGCTAGCAACCCAGCACCATTTACCCTGTGGTTCTTTCATTTTGTGGGCATTTAACAAATATTTACTGCATGCCATGGAAACACAGATAAAAAGATGTGGTGTCCTTCCCCTGAGGAGTGCGCAGTCTAACGAGAAGACAGACATTGAACTATTTCAACAGTGTCGTGCTGTAATAAACACAAGAGCAACAGGGATGCAGGGAGGGCAGGGGTGTCAGGAAAACTGCACAGGGGACGTGAGAGGGGTCATGGTCTTGGGAAGAGAAAAGGGGCCCCAGGAGCAGTAATGCTGGGTTGCTCGGGAAACCATGGGCCCGGCGTGTTTCAGAACCAGGACGTAAAGAGAGGTGGGAAGGTGCAAAAGGCAAGCAGACATGGGCTCTGACATTGGAGGTTATGCAAGGGCTTTGAGCAGGCAATGCCAACCCCATGCCAGCCAGTGCCCTCTAGTCCAGGGCTGGAAGGAATGCAGGCAGCTACAGGGGAGGCAGAGTGCCCAGAAAGGAGGTTATTCTGAACAAGAAGGAAAAATGTTTGGACCAGGGACCTCATTCTGTCTAGAACTTCCCTGATCGACAGACAGAGTCCATGAGACACATCTGTAATTGTACATTTTCTAGAAGCCACATTTAAAATGTAAAAAGGAACATGTGGTACTGACAAACTCAGTGACAGGGCAAGAATAAAGATGCAGATGTAGAGAACGGACTTGAGGACATGGGGTAGGGGGTGAAGGGGAAGCTGAGCCAAAGTGAGAGAGTAGCATTGACATATATACACTACCAAATGTAAAATAGATAGCTAGTGGGAAGTTGCTGTATAACAAAGGGAGATCAACTCGATGATGGGTGATGACTTAGAGGGCTGGGATAGGGAGGGTGGGAGGGAGTCATAGGTGGGAGGGGATATGGGGATGTATGTATGAATACAGCTGATTCACTTTGGTGTAGAGAGGCAACTGGCACAACAGTGTAAAGCAATTATACTCCGATAAAGAGCTTAAAAAAAAGGACCATGTGGAATTAATTTTTATAATAAAAATCATTTTACCCAACATAACGAGAGTATTATCATTTCAACACGTAATCAGTACCAAAAAAAAAAAAAAAACCCACTAATGAATTATTTTTCATTACTTTTTCTACACTAAGTCTTCAAATCTTGGTATGTATTTCACACTTACAGCGCACCTCTATGGGGACCAGCTGTATTTCAAGTGCTTAGTAAGCATATGTGACTGGTGGCAGTTTTGGCGGCCAGTTCTGGACTCTCCAATGTGCGTCAGAGATTCCCTATTTGGGCTGTAATTGTTTTGAGTGCCAAACTTGCTGATGCTTCTTTCTCAAAAGACAGATCAAAATGAAACTGTTTCTACTGCCAAAAAGCATATGGTACTCCAAGACTTCCACTGCAAGCCACAGGACTAGGTTGGTGGGAAAAGTTGTCTTAAAATAAGCACACACTCCATAATTCTATTTGATTTCCAGAGCTTGAGGGGGAGAGGGTGCCTAGGACAATTTGCATTTTAATAAACACTGCCTCTTGCAAAAGGATTCTCAACATTCATAATGAATGCCTCCCAATAACAGTAATTAACATCAGAAGGTGCTGTGCCAGCGTTCACTAATGAACGCCCTCCCAGGCAGACCCTGTTTTGATTGACTCAAAGCAAATCTTTTAAGTAACTCAACTGGCATGGGGCCAGACAGGGAGTTGGGTTTATGTAACTTGTTTCCCAGAAGGAAAGCAGTTTAAGTAACTCATACCTGGCCACAAGTGGGATTGGTATTAGAAGCAGGACTAGAGCACAGGAAATCTGTGGCCACGTTTTCAGTACTTAAGATCTCAGAAGGGTCACTTAGGTGTCCTTTTTAAAAGAGCTAAGCAGGCAATGGGGACACTAGCAGCCTCCCATGGGTGTGTTGGCTCTGCCACATCAGCTCCCCCTTCCCATGACTAATGTTCCACCCTGCCCAGGACACTTAAGTTTAGTTGAGGATTTGGCCATATCCAAGGGGTTCCTGAATACGTGCTTCATCTTATCCCCTCAAGGCTTGGACCTGGCTTGCAGATTTCCCATTTGAAGCTTCCTAAGGTCCTTGGATCCTTTCCAGTTCTCAGTTTTGACAACAGTGTGATGGGATTTGCATGCATACAATAACCTTCTTACACATGCTGCCATGGTCGTGCAGTAACTGTGAAATAACAGTCATGACATGAGAAGCTTGCTCATGTTGACTTAACACGTACATGCCAGGCACTGAACCAAATGTTTTGTGTGAATGAGCTCAGTAAGTCTTCTCTACAACCCCATCAAATCCACGTCTCCATCACACGGAAAGGGAAACCTAGGAAGATGAATAAGTTGCTCTGGTAGTTCAGTAAAACTTGCTGAATGAAGTTGGCTGATTCCAGGGGAGGCTCTTTAGACTACTAGACTATACAGCCTCCTTCATTTAGCTCTAGTGAATTTCTTGTCTTGTATGGTCATAGGAAATATACACTGTGGTAGGCAGAATTCTCCCTCATATGTACTTCCTAAATAATTCCCTACTTGTAAGTGAGGGTAGAACCTGTTAATATGATGGGGCATCATTCTCATGAATAGATTTCCAATCAATTGACTTTGAGTAGGTCAAAAGGGAAATTGACCTGATCTAAACATGTGAGCCTGCAAAGGACTGGGCCCATCCTGAAGGAAGAGAAATTCTGAGTATAAAAGAACCTATAGAATAGAAGAGGACCACATGCCAAGGACCTGAGGACATCCTGTAGGAGCTGAGAAGACCCCCAGCTGACAGCCAACAAGAGACCAGGGATGTTAGTCCTACAACCACAAGGATCTGGATTCTTCCAACAACCACATGAGCATGAAAAGGGACCCTGAGCTCCAGAAATAACACAGGCCAGGTGACAGCTTGAGGGCAGCCTTGGGAGACCCTGAACAGATGATCCAACCTGCATTCCTGACCTATGGAAACTGAGGTAAATATACATATATACATATATATATTTTTTAATTTGTTTTTGGAGTATAGTTGTGTTAGTTTCAAGTGTACAGCAAAGTGATTCAATTATACATATACATGTATCTATTCAAGTTCTTTTCCCATTTAGGTTATTACAGAATATTGAGCAGTTGTTTTAAGCCTCTAAGTTTTCCTTTCCTTGTCTTGAATTAGCTAGGACTTCCAATATGATATTGAAAATGAGAGGTAAGAGCATTCATCTTTGCCTTGTTCCTGATCTTAGCAGGAAAGATTGAAGTTTCTCACCATTAAGCATGATGTTAGGTATAGGTTTTCTGTAGATAATGAGGAAATTTCCACTTTATTGCTATTTTGCTAAGAATTTTTAGCATGAATGTGTGTTGGACTTTGTCAACTGCTTTTTCTTTATCTACTGGTGTGATTATGTGATTTTTTTTTCTTTAGTCTGTTGATATGATGGATTACATTAATTGATTTTCAGTTGTTGAAACAGATTTGAACACATGGGATAAATTTCTCTTGGTCATGGTATATACTTCTCTTTATACATTGTTGGATTCAATTTGTTAAAATTTGTAGAAAATTTTTGCATCTATGTTCATGAGAGATAATGGTCTGTAGTTTTCTTGTAATGTCTGGTTTTGGTATTGGAGTAATGCTGGTCCCAAAGAATGAATTAGGACATATTACCTCTCCTTCTATCTTCTGGAAGAGATCATAGAGTATTGGTATAATTTCTTCTGTAAATGTTTAGCAGAACTCACAGGCAAACTCATCTGGACCTGGTGCTTTCTGTTTAGGAGGGTTATTAATCATAGATTCAATTTCTTTAATAGATATAGGACTCTTTAAATTGCTTATGTGTTTATATGTAAGTTTTTGTTAGATTATATCCTTCAAGGAATTGGTCCATTTCTTCAAGGCTATCCAATTTGTGGGCATAGAGTTGCTCATAGTATTCTTTTATTATCCTCTAAAAGCCCATGGCATCTTAATGATTTTTGATAATAGTAATGTATATACTCTGTCTTTTTTCTAGTTAGCCTTATAAATTTTATTGATATTTTCAAAGAAACATCTTTTGATTTTGTTGATTTTCTCTACTGATTTCCTATTTTCATTTTCATTGATTTCTCCTCTCATTTTTATTATTTCTTTTATTCTGCTTACTTTGAATTTCATTTGCTCTTCTCTTTCTAGTTTCCTAAAATGGAAGCTTAGGTTATTAATTTTAGAACTTCTTTTCTAATATATGCATTCAATGCTATACATTTCCCTATAGGCACTGCTTTTGCTACATCCCACAAGTTTTAATAAGTTGTATTTTTATTGTCATTCAGTCAAAATATTTTAAAATTTCTCTTGAGTTTGATCCATGTATTGTTTAGAAGTATGTTGTTTAATCTCAACATATTATTGGATTTTTCAGCTATTTTTCTGTTATTAATTTCTAGTTTAATGCCATTGTGGTCTGAGAGCATACACTGTATAATTTATATTCATTTAAATTTAAGGCATGTTGTATGGCCCAGATTGTGGTCTTTCTTGGTGAATGTTCCATGCAAGCTTGAGAAGAATGTGTATTCTGCCATTGTGGGATGAAGTAACTGATGTCTTCTTGCTGTATGAATACCATTATGTAACACCACTCTTTGTCTCTGATAACTTTCCTTGCTCTGAAGTCTGCTCTGGCTGAAATTAATGTAGTCACATTTCTTTTGATTTGTGTTAGCGTGATATGTCTTCCTCCATTCCTTTACTTTTAATCCATATGTTCTTTATCTTTAAAGTGGATTTCTTGTAGACAAGGTATAGTTAGATCACGTATTTTTATCCACTCTGACAATCTCTGTCTTTTAATTGGTGCATTTCGATCTTTGAAATTCAGTTATTATTTATATAGTTGGATTAATATCTACCATATTTATCACTATTGTCTATTTGTTGCCTTTGTTCTTTGTTCCTATTTTTGTCTTCCACTCTTTTTCTACCTTTTATGGTTTTAATTATTTTATATTATTCCATTTTCTCTCTTCTTAGCATATTAGTTATACTTTTTTTTTAAACTTCTTTTAGAGGTTGCTCTAGAGTTTGCAATATATTCTTACAACTAATCCAAGTCCAGTTTTACTTCACTTCATGGGTAATGTGAGTATCTTACAACAACAAAATAATCTTAATTTCTTCTTCTTGTACTTGGTATCATTGCCGTCATCCATTTCACTTGTATATAAGCATATGTAAGCATATATATATACTTATAATATACACAATCAAATACATTATTGCTATTGTTATTTGAATGAATTGTTATCTGTTAATAAACTCTTATCAACAAAGAATAAGAAAAATAAAAGTTTTTATTTAACCTTTATGTATTCCTTCTTTGATGATTTTCCCTTCTTTACGTAGGTCTGAGTTTCTGTTCTAATTATTTTCTTTTTCTCTAAAGAACTTCTTTAAACATTTCTCGCAAGGCAGGTCTGTTGGTAACACATTTCCTCAATTATTGTCTGAGAAAGTTTTTATTTCTCCTTAACTTTTGAAGAATAATTTCACCAGGTACAGAATTCTAGGTGATTTTTTTCTCCCAACACTTTAGATATTTTATTCCACTCTCTTTTTGCATGTATCGCTTCTGAGAAGTCAGATGTGATTCTTATCTTTGTTCCTCTATAAGTATAGCAATTTTCCCCTCTCGCTTCTTTCAGGATATTTTTCCTGTAGTCGGGAAATAATACACCTGGGTATACCTGTTTTATTGTGTGTTTTTGTTTGTTTGTTTTGCATTTATACTGATTGGTATTTTCTGAGCTTCCTGTATCTGTGGTTTAGTGTCTGACATTAGTATGGAGAAATTTTCAGTCATTGCTTCAAATAATTCTTCTATTCTTTTCCCTCTTTCTTCTCCTTTCAGTATTCCCATTACATGTATGTTCCAACTTCTGTAGTTATCCCAAAGTTCTTATACATTTTGCTCAATAATTTTCAGCCATTTTTTCTCTCTCTCTTTTTTTTTTTTTTTTTTTGGTTTTGGAAGTTTCTATTGACATATCTTCAAGTTCAGAGATTTTTTTCCTCAGCTGTTTCCAGTTTCCTAATAGGTTCGTCAAAGGCATGCTTCATTTCTATTACAGTGTTTTTGATCTGTACACTTATTATTGGTTCTTTCTAAGAATTTCCATGTCTCTGCTTTTAAAGTAATTTTCTGGATGAATAATTTTAGATTCACAGAAAAGTTACAAAGAGAAACACCCTATTCTGTTTGTGAAAACTAAAAGGCCAGCATCTATGCAATATCATTAACTAATGGCCAGACTGTGTTCATTCTCTGTTCAGTATTCCCATTAATGTCCTTCCTTTTCTGTTCCAAGTTCCGAGACACAGCACCACATCACATTTAGCCATCATGTCTTCTTACATCTGTGATTGTTTTTACCCATTCTTTATCTCTCACAACCTTGATAACTTTGAGAAGGTACTGGTCATATATTTTATAGAATTCCTTCAATTGCGGTTTGTCTGATGTTTTTCTCATGACTAGAGTATGTTTATGGGCTTGAGGAAAGAATATCGCACGGGTGAGGTGTCCTTCTCACCTCATCATATCAGGGGGTACATGACACCCACATAATATCCCTGTTTAATCTCCATCATTTTCTTAAGGTATTTATAGCAAACGTTTTGTGCTAGATCCATTTTTATGAATTCTGTGATCACATTCTCCTTTCTATGATTCTGATGTTACTATAATTATTATGACTATTGAACACCTGAAGCTAATTTCACCACTTGTCATTTCTACAGGAAACACATTTAAAACAGGACCATGAAATGTACATAATTAACTGACCCACCAATTGACTTTGGAGCTCAGCCCCACAGAATGATACATAGACTTGGAATAGCTCAATGCTACTAATGGGAGTGGCTAGCCAGACCTTGCATGAGATGTAGTTGCAATAAGGGTACTCAGTGTTTGAGTTTCAGCAGTGCCCCCACTGTGGCTGCAGGGCTAGTGGGCAGCCTGGTCCATGCAGGATCTGTCATTGGTGAGCACTCCCTCAGCACATCTGACTATAGGCTTTACCTTTGATATAAGTTAGACATTCTAACACAATGTTGGTCTCCAGTGAAGCCCATATCTACCATTTCTTGGCTCTCTTTTCTCATATAAGATGCTTCTTACATTTTAACCTCCCGTCATCCAGAACATCTGGGCCTTCTCCCCCTTTGCAGAAAAAAAAAGTGCCTAATATTAATCATTTACTCAGTCCCATCTGGAATCAGATTTACTTCTCACAAAGCCACATCTCAAACTGGAAAGTGAGACAATTTCAAGTATCACAAAGCAGATATGCATTTTAGGGAAACGAGGAGTCTTCTAGCTGACCTGTAGTCATCACTACACTGGGTGTACAGGAAGCTGATAAGGCTGATGAAGAGCTCTGACCTCTCTCGGGCCCTTGCAGCATCTCCTGCAGGTGTCTCTTAGCGGGGGGCTCAGGGACCCCATGACCCTTCCCAGCACACTGCGTGGAGTGGCACAAAACCCAAGACAACATTGGTCTCCTGCACTCACAGACCTCACCTGCTACACAGTTTCCCCTTTTGCCACTGTGACTTGCTGGCCGTGACCTGTCAATGACCCTAATTCTGGTCTTCAGGGGCCCACTGATCTGCCTAGTTACAGGCTTCCTGAGGAAATCGGTGCCTGGACAATGCCAAGATCCAGTTTAGTCATCCCTACTGAGTCAGTGCGAAGCCTGGATGAGAAGAAATGTGCTGGGTATGTTAGCCTGGTAGTACCTTCTTTTCCTTATTTTCTCTCTACTGTGCTGGCCAGCAATGGCTGGTGAGTCTTCCCCAGGTTAGTGTGGCCTGGAGACTGTGCCTTTGTGCAGGTTTCTTGCCCTACTGTTGGTTACACACAGGCTAACATATGTGTCACTCCTTGCAGGACTCAGAGAGATGGAATCATGCACTTGAATTGTGTGGTCCAATGACAATTTATGAGGCTTATGTTTAAAAAGTTCCTTGACGTGGTTAGATCTGAGAATTTATTGGGTTAAGTTAATTTTTTGATGATTTCAACCATCCTTGGTACTTCACCAAAATATGCCTTTGGCATTTTAATACTCCCGACTGTTGGACAGCAGAAACTGGCACAACAATGTAAAGCTATTATACTCCAATAAAGATTGAAAGAAAAAAAAAATACTCCCAACTAACTTGTCTTATTATTCAGTTATTGAAAAAAGAATATTACATACTTGGTTCTCAGGAGTATTAATAAAATGCTATTACCCAGGGTAGGAAGCAGTCACTTTATTTTATGGAGAGGGAAAAAGGGTGTAGCTAAATTCAAAGTTTTCTTATTTCAATACAGAGTATAAGTAATGTAGAATTGAACAGGAAGACAAAGAGATACTTTTACACCTGTGTTCACAGCAGCATTTTTCACTATAATCAAAGGTAGAAGTACCTCAGGTATCTGGATAGATAAACACAATGTGATCCATCTACCTAATAGAGTGTTATTCAGTCTTAGAAAAGGAGGAAATTCTGACACAGGCTGCAACATGGAAAAACCTTGAGGACATTATGCTAAGTGAAATAAGTCAGTCACAAAAGGACAAATACTATATAAGTCCATTTATACGAGGTCCCTCGAGTAGTCAAATTCATAGAGATGGAAAGTAGAAGGGTGATTGCCAGGGGCTGCGGGAGGGGAAACGGGGCCTCAGGATTTACTGGGTACAGAGTTTAAGTTTTGCAAGATGAAAAAATTCTGTAGACAGTTGGTGGTGAAGGTTACACAACCATGTGAATGTACTTAAGGCCATTGAACTATACACTTAAAAATGGTTAAAATGGTAAACTTTATGTATAATATACCATAATGTTTAAGTAAATCATTTTAAAAGATTAAACACAGAAAAAATAATGTAGAATTAAAACTATTACCAAAAAGTGTTGCAATTCATTGAACTGAGAAGATCCGCAGCTTAGAGGATAATCAGACCAGGAACCCCTCCCTCAGGCTATGGTTGCAGCCCAGAGCCAGTCTGGGTGGCAGAGTTGAAAGCCTGGGTTGTCTATTCAGGAGATATGTCCAGGCGCAGCAATGGCTCAGCTAACCCATCAAGAGTTCCCACGATCTTTGCACCCAGTTCAGAACCTCCGTGTGTACAAAACCATGGGGGACCTTTACTGGTGAGATGGTTGTGGGCCCACAAGAGCAAATACAGGCCCAATTCCATGTAATTGGCCTCAAGGACACAGAATCCCCCAGTTAAAGAGCTGAGGATGAACTTCTTGGGTGTTTATTACCTGAAAATTTACACACACCCTGTTCTCCCTGCCCCTCATGCACGGCCCTCCGGCAGTCCCCATTCTGTGAGCTCACGGACCCCAGGGGAGAGGTACCACTGGGGTTGGCCCAGCCCTGGTGGCTGAGCAAAGGTCTGCAGGGGCACTTGTGAGTGCAGGGTGGGCACTGGCAGCAGCAGATGCCTGCCTACCCTGAGAGAGGCACGGGCTGGGTGTCCTCATCAGCTGCTTCCCAAAACGCTTTTCTTTTTAAAGATATTATATATAGATAGATCTATATATACAAAGACTTTATATATGTTTATATATATATACACACACACACACATCTTTGTTCCACTGCACTTGTTTAATTCTAATAGAAAAACTTTAAAAACTCACTAGACCTCAAGTCTTTCTTCCACTTGCACCAGAGTCACATTTCTGAGCTCGCAATATGTGATAAAGACCTGGAACCATCGGGTCCCCTGGTATTGACTATAGGACCCCTTAGCACAAGGGCAGATGAAAAACACAGTTGTGATTTGCAGGATATGGAAGATGCTGGGTCTCAAAGTCACTTGTTTCATTTGCAAACTGCTCTTACATTTTGGATCCCCAAATGTCTTCTTCTGACCTGTTCATAAATATGGACCAGGGGAACTCCAGGGCAGGATGTGTGCCTGAGAGTTGTCCTCTCGCAGGGTCAGATGCTTCCCATTCAAGTCTGCCAGATTCACATAGAACTGATTTGTCCTCTTAGCAGACACTGAATTATAGGGTATCATTTAGTGAGGAGAAAATTATGACCAGGTGCTATCACAAAGTTAAGCAATTATGAAATTCATGGGGTGTGTTTCATAGATCCAGTGAGGGAGAATTTGCAAAAACAGGATGGCCAAAGAAAGCAGTGGAACCTGCCACTGGACATTTATAACTAGAAGATTGAAACTGACTCTCACTGTCCCACCCCTCCCCCACCCTCACTTTCTCAGACCACTGGAGGCTTACAGGGAAGAAAAACAGAATATTCTAGATTTATCTAGATAGTTCCTTGAGGGAAAGATGCAGGTTCTCAGTAAAAGCAATGTGAACAGACGGCAGACCATATTCTTCCCACACATGTTTCTCTTCAAAAAGTATACATTTCCAAATCAGCCCTGGGTTCAAACCCTGCTGAGCAGCTGGGCAGTTTGGACAAGTTATTTACACTTTCTAGGCCTCTGTTTCCTCATCCACTACATCAAGATAATATAGGATGAACTTGAGATTTGGAGATAAGTAAAGTGCCTGACAAATGAGATACACTCAGATCAGTTTTCTGATTCAGCTAATTTTTACTGAGTTATTTAATTCAGTATCTGCTTTGGGCCTGCCTTTATGTTTGGCACTTTTACACCATTGTCTTCCAAGGTTAGTGAACCCCAAAAAACATAATGAAAAAAAAGGGAATTATGTCTGTACCAAGAAAGCTAGGAGACGATTAAAAATGCTCTTAGCAAACAAATGACAGTCCTTGTAGTTTTTTGTTCGTTTTGTTTTCATCAAGATAAGACTGCATGATGACTGTGAATGAACGGGCTACCCAATTGCATCTCAGCCCACAGACCTGCTGCGGCTGTGTGGGGATTCGTGTCAGGCTTCCAAGTCTGCTTCCCGCTCACTCCAGCTTGAAGTGTAGTTGCTGCCGTTACTGTCCTGGGCAGCCCGGGACGACCCTTCCATTCCAGGCAACTCTGCTCTTCTCTCAGTTACTCGTGAGGGCAAGGCCAGCATTTCCGATGGTAATGCCAGGCACTGACCACCGCCACCCAGATCCTGTGTTTCTGACTGATGTTGTTAGTCCCCACCTTCCTGTTTTCAGACTTCAGACTGTCTTCTGGGCTTGGGTTCACCTGCAGGTCTAGGCCAGATGGTGTCTCTAGGTCTCTGCCATCCGTGCTTTTCACCTGGGCACAGGTACCCATGCTGTGGAATGCTGGGATGCGAGACCCAGGCCATGTGCAAGGTGGCCCCTGCAGTCGGTGCCCGTCCAGGGACAGCAGCCCCATCGTCCCCTCCCAGAGGGTTTGGATCCCCTCATCGGTGCAAGCTAACAGGCTTTGATCACCCTAAGTGATATTTTTAAGTTCACACAGATGTAAAATACTAATGTTGGAACTCCAGACACCTTGGGAGTCTAATGACAAGGATATCTGGTGGAAAGAGGGCCATGTCAAGGCCTTTAAAACCATTCTGTGTGAGTTGTCATCTCCTTAGAAAGAAATCGCAATAGATGCCCAAAGGATCACAGACTCTTTCTCCACTGTTGGTCTTTTTGGTCAAAAAGGACAGCAGAGTTTACGTCTGAAATACCTCCCACCAGAACCACCTGGGTACTGACACCCTCGTCTACTGCCACAGCAGCTACAATAGCCTCCCCACAGGTTCCCTGGACACGCTGAGTTTCTCTGAACATGTGTCTAAACACAGCACTGGCCATGCTCTTCCCCTTTTAAAGTCTTTCCACGGCTCCATTGCCTCAGAGTCCAGACTTCTCAGTGGAAGAAACCCGGCCTTCAAGACTTGGCTTCCTCCTATATCTGCAGCCCTCCTTTCCTCTGCTTCCAACAGAGCCCCAGCTCCATCAGGAGGAACCACTGTGCTTCCCAAACACACCATGTCTTCGTGCAAGCCATTCCATGGGCTTGGAACACCCTTCGCTTGTCAGACTCCTCTTGGCTTGGAAACTTAACCCAGCTGCCCCTCCAGAGGAAGCCTAGGCAGACACTCACAAGTCCTGCTCCCAGTGCTCCCAGTGCAAATTTCCATCCCAGCCTTTATCATGGTTCACACATCAAATGGAGATTCCCTGATAAGACTTTGAGCTCGGCAAGGACAGAGATATGAGATATTGTCTTTGTTTCTTTGAGGCCTAGCATAATACTGGCACATAAGACATATTGATTGAGTAAAGAAAAGAGGGAAGGAAGGAAGGAAGGAGAGGAGGAAGAAAGGAAGCGAGGAATGGGGAAGGGGTAGAGGGATAAGAGGAGAAATGACATAGCATACAGATGGACGAAAGATGAATTTGGTACCTGAAGCTACAGTTGACAAATTTCCATGATTAATAATAGGTTTTGGAGCCATTCTTTTTGCACATGTTCTAGATACAATGTTTGAGGCCTGTCTAATTCTCCAATTCTCATCTAGATACAAATCAAGAGGGGAAAAGCTGCCAGTTCAGTTGCCGGTCCAGTTTAACAAGTTAGCCCCAGATTTTAGAATGGAACACAGATCTCCTTAGTCTTATCTTAGAAACACTTATGGTTGGTAGGTTTGACTACTGAACCTGGCTTCTTAAACGAAGTGATGTTGACCTGCACAGGTGTCTTCCAGATAATCACACCCTCACTGAGACTGTATTTAGAAAAAAAGGGAAAAATTAGCGGCTTGTGCGCAAAGATTAAGGGCTCCTTCTGCAAACTGACTCTACTTTGAAGATCAGGCCACACCTGTGAAAAATTTCGGCAGTGCTGGTGTCCATCCAGGAGGACGACTGCCTAATGGGCTTCGGGTTTACCTTTTGTGTAGCAATGCTGCCCCAGAATGAGTAGTCCTAATGGGTCAGCTACATGACATTGCAGAATATGTTACCTGTGACCATGAAGGGGGACATACGGTTCCCGCAGCAGTGGACTCTGCTCTGTTGTTTCTACTAAAACCCAGGCCTTGAATTTAAGGTGCCAGAATGAGAACGTGTGGGCCACCTTCTCTTATTTGACATTTCATCTTGGCTGTCAAGACAGTTGGCTTGGCAACTTTGATCAATAAAACCCTCCTGGGGCCAAAATAGAGGCTCCACCTTCCTCCTGTTATTTAGCCACAGGGTGTAATTGCTGAAATGCACGGTGGCAGGAGGGCCACGAGAGGGGGAATGTAGATTAGAAGCAGGCAGGAGGCATGGAGCCAGGTATGAGGGCCGTTTGAAAAGCGCAATGAAGAGTATTTTCCAAATCTCAGTCTTGCTTTAATTGCTGATCAATGGGGCAGGGCCCTGATGCCCCCCCACCTCCTCTCCTCACACTGCTCCCTGCTCCTGCCACCCTGTTTCTGTCTGGGCCCTGGTCCTGTGGCCCGCGTGGCAGCATCTGATGCCCAGCTACCACTCACTCAACTCCCCATCAGGATGGGAGCAGGGAGGGAGGGAGGCAGGGCATCACCCCACCCACTCAAGGCAGAATCTTCTAGAAGCTTCTAGGCTCTAAGGAATACAGTGGTTAAGGGAAAATGTGGTGTCACTGGAAGAGGGGTCTCCGGATGGGATTTCTTCCTTCTGTTCCCTCAAACCCCATGGATTAAGTAAGTGGTCACATTACACAGCTTACCAATGGAACAGCCTCATTCCAAACAGAGAGGTCAGACTTGTGAACCCAGGAGATGCACGTGATCAGCTTTTACCTAAAGGATTTTCATTCTAATACTAAAATGAAATAGAAATATAATCCATCAAAATGATATGAATCCAAAGGGAAATGAAATACATAAAACTGAGACCTCAGCCTAGGTCTCTGTCATGGGCTTCAACAGGTGACACCACATCAGCTTATCTGGACACAGCATACTGTCCTCACGGTGACATGCAAGATTCCCTCCAGATTTTGGCCCAGGCCTGGCCAAGAACATGGAAGGACAGGTACCCACAACAAGAGGGGAAATGAATAAAAATCAAAGGTGATCAACAATGCCAGGCACATAGCAAATGATCACTAAATGGTACACCTATGATTAGAATTTTTATCATTAGTGACACAGGCACCACGTGGAGACGTATACTTGCTCACATTGTGCATTGGGCTCCCGTAACAAAATACCGTAGACTGGGTGCCTTAAACAACAGAAATTTATTTCTCATTTTTCTGGAGGCTGGAAGGTGAGTTCCATTCTGAAACCTCTTCCCTTGGCTTGTAGGCAACCGCCACCTCGCTGTGAGTGGCCAGGTGTGCATGAAGAGAGAGAGCTCCCCGGGATCTCTTCTTGTAAGAACATCAATTCTGTTGAGTCAGGACCCACCCCCTTTTGACCTCATTTAACCTCAATTATTTCTGTAAAGTTTCCACCTCCAGATTCAGTTGCTATGGGAGCTGGGCTTCCACAGGTCAGTGGGAGCACATGTACATTCATTCCATACATGTAGGCAAGTCCAGGACCACTGATCCAAGATCATCTGATGATGGGCACCTTCATCTCTATGGTGATGTCTCACTCACGGCTTATCCCTGGGACTGAAGACCAACTAGGCAAGCGTTGTTAAAGAAAATCCGTCTTGTTCAATAAAATCTTGGGTAAAATGAGATTCTGTGAAGACTATCAACTGGATTTTGATTCCAGAACCATCTTTTACACTTGTAAAGGATAGTAGGGAAAAATATGTGGGGAAAAATCTTTATGTGAACTCATGGGGCCCCTTTGGAGATTCAGATAACAGAGCATGGTTTGTGGACATGACACTCAGGTCTCCTTCTACCTGTAGGTGCCCTTGGGAGATGGGGTGTCTGGAGGACTGTCTGCCCACACACCCAAGCACTGAGCCCTTGTGACCCTCAGTACCTGGTCATCCAAGCCTCGTGTGCCCCACTGGTTCAGTGTAACTGGAAATCTCCCAGACAAGACAGAGCTGAATGAAATCTGCACTGGCTCTTTCTATAAATATATCTTCAGATGCTCGTGTCTGTCTGCTTGAAAAACATTTCACCGTTGCTTCCTGGTCATTTCCATCAAGATTGTGTTTTTCTGGGAGCAAATGCCCAGAAACATTCTGTACCTTAACTGTGTCTTGTTGTGGTTGTTTGTTTTGTAAGTACTAGCTCTCCTCGGCCTTAGCACACAGAGATCTCAAACTTGGAACTCCCCGCGTGCCAGCCACTGTGAGTTCCCTAAACGTGAAGAAGCGAGCAACTCACTCAATTTCTCTCCTGACGTGTGCCCTGGAGGCAGATTTAGATCAGCTCTAGTGCCAGCAGAAGGCACAGCTGGGAGCACATGATACCTAGAGCTTCACCTCCAGGTCAGAATCCTTGACAGAAGAGGAACAAGACCACTTAGACGTTTCTTGAAATAACGTCCTGGGAGGAGACCCAGGAAGAACTCACAGTATATTCTACAATACAGTCTGTTCTAGGTCACAAGATGTTTAGTCCAATCATGTAGTCTTGTATGTTCTTAGAGGCTATTTTCATGACCTGATCAGGCCCTCAACGAGCAACTTCAATTGGAAACTCGATCTTTTTCTTCCTCCAAGGTATTTTTGTCTCCAGATTACTCTGGGCCTTGTATGGATCACGCACGCCCATCATGACAGCCTGCTTTGTTGCCCTTCTCAATGGTCATCCTAAAATCCCACTGCTGGGTTGCACCCCTGATGCCCACCTAAGCTGCTGAAACCTGCAAAAATTCACAAAAATGCAAAAAGGAACAGAAAACATCAGGAGGTAATCAAAAGAATCAACACCTCCAGCCAACTGTACATCCTACAAGTCAAGTTTTTATTGCATTTAGCTGTAATAACATCCACAGTTAATTTCTTCTGATTTAGGTCTATGTGTTGAATAAACACATTATTGCAGATCTTTAAGGAATTTTAAGAGAAACCTGTTGTTGATTTTCTAAAGCACTCACCAGATTCTGATGAGTATCCTGACCGAACATGCTGCCAAGAAACGAACATGAGACACACCTAAAATAGAGGTTCTGGCAAAAGTCAGGGGTGGCATGTACCGGTGAGAGGGGAGAGCTCACTTCTCAGAGGTGACTAACACCAAGGCGACAGCCGGTCCTGCCGCCTGGTGTGACCCAGTCACATTTCTCCTTTCCCGTGCAGAGAACTCCAGTAGGCATATAATTTAACAAAACATCCTTTAATTCTGATTTTGGCAAGGAAAGAGAAACAAACAGCTAGAGCCCAAACTTGTGTGGCAAGACACACTCGGGCATGTTTATGCAACACTGGGATTCTCCAAGTCACGTGGGACACGAAAAACGTGCGTGCTGTGCCTGCAGTGAGAATAACCTGAAACAGCCCATACCAGGCAAGGTGCAAAGCTGCTGATGCAGCAGCACTTGCAAAATAAGAAGGATCACAGCCGTCACTGTGAGAGGTGCCCTGAGGTCACCAGCAGGCTGCTTGTTTCCCAGGGCTCCTTGTGAGATTGGGGACAGCGCTGTCAGAAACTCCACGGAAATGAAATGAAATTATCCTCATTACCTAGCACTACCAAACGTATCCGGTCACAGATTCTCTCCTTTTATTTTTCTAAATCTCCTATGACCCTGAACTACAGTCCCAGGGTACACACATGGGAATTCCAGCTTTGTACCCTTGGAATTCTAATACAAGAGTCAAGTTCTCATTGAGAAGGAACCCTGAGTCCTGAGTTCATCTGTGATTTTTTAAAAATGTAATTAAATTCTTTTAAAAAGGAAAGAAGTTATCATGTGAGGTTTATTTCGTTAGAGGGTGACAGTAGCACTTAGAAATGTGTGTATTCCCCCATGTGTGTTTTGGTGAGGATGAAACAGGGCCTGGCCAGTACAGGGCTTGTGCTAACCGTTCCAGCAGCTGCTCCGACCCTCTGGGAGGCAGGTGCCAGGAAAGCATGCAGCACGTTCCCCTGCTCAGAGCCACAAACAATCCAGAAGGGCAGCCACCATCCATCCCAGCTCTCTGATGACACAGCTGTGGAGGCATTTCGGGGAGGCTTCTGAGCTAGTCGCTGACTCTCCAATATCCCATGGAGAGTGGTCACTTCATTTACTCCCTGCGTACGTTCCGGCCCCAGATGATTGGTTTAACCATAGAAACCCAGTCTTCAAGCTGGTTTCTGGTTGAAGAATGGGCATATGACCCAATTCTATCTGGCAGGATCGGAGAGATGTTCCCTTAAGGATGTTTCCGGGTAGGATTCATGGTTTCCATGGGGTTCCCTGGAAAAGAACTCAGAGATGGAATTTCCCATGCAGGTGATTTATGGAGGAATATTCTTGGGAATGACAACTGTAATGAAGTGAAGGCAGCAGGACTGAGCTGAAAGAGAAGTTCACTCTGTGGTCTGCACAAAGACCTCTGCCAAGCCAGCGGTCACTGTGGGACTGAGGTGGCCCCTCAGAGGCCATCCCCAAAGGAAATCAGGCACTGGGGCATTTTCCTCCTGCATCTGGTCCCACACGGGCACCACCTGCTATGAAACCCCTTTCCCAAGAAACACTCAGCCGTGAGCCATCAACAGCAGGACGACCAGCAGCCGGGGGAAGGACCGCCTGAGTCCTGAAGGGTTTGTCTGGGCACCACACTGCCGTCGACTACAGTGTGTAGCTGCGCTGCTCAGAGTCACCAGCTTCGTGTCATAAGTTCACTGCATGGGGAGCAGCTCCTCCAGTAAGTATTCTGCTGTGTCTTATTCCCAGGGAAACAACCAAAGGAAATTGGTGGAAGGGACCATAGCCCCAGCCACTGCAACTTGTCCCTAGGCAACAACAAGTACATACCATCTCCCTCCTCCACTATCCATCCTAGCTCCTCTTCACTCTGGGCCATCACCTCTGCTGGTCCATGGGTCACATCTCATGTGCTGACCCAGACCCTCCTCCTTAAGGGTCTGAGCTTTTGCCCACCAAGTCCTTCTCAGACTATGGTTGCAACAGTGCTGTCTATTTACCATTGAAGTCAGGCAAGTACCAACTGGGTCACCTGACTCTACATATCCTGCCCTCACTGTGTGAAGCAGCCCTGCCTCTCCGACGACCGGGGCCAATGACCCTGCCAGGATGCCAGCTCCTCATCTTACCTCCTAGTCTCTTGGCAGGAAGAACTCAAAGTGACAGGGCAACAAGCAAAGCTTAAGTTTAACAGGATCCTTGCTGCCATCCCTAGCGAAAGCATCCCCTCTGAGAATAAGATCCCTAGATTCACAGAACCTAAAGTTGCTGAGAAGAGAAACACAAGCTATTCCCCAGGTGGGAATGATGGCAAGCAGGTACATACCTACTTCCACCCAATGTCTCCCAGACTTGTGTCCCCAAGAACCATACTGGGGACCCAAAACCATAAAATGATCATGCATCCTAGAGGATGGTACCTATTCCTGCAGAGTATATTTCCAAGTTGGCACTACTGCTTGGCCTTCTCAAGTCTTTTTAATGGTCGCATCAGGCCATAGGCTTCTTTTTTTTTTTTAAGCTCTTTATTGGAGTAGAATTGCTTTACACTGTTGTGCCAGTTTCTGCTGTACAACAAAGTGAATCAGCTGTATTTATACATATATCCCCATATCCCCTCCCCTTGAGCCTCCCTCCTCTCCTCCCTATCCCACCCCTCTAGGTCATCACGAATCATCGAGTCGGTCTCCCTGTGTTATGCAGCAGCTTCCCACTAGCTATCTAGTCTACGTTTGTTAGTGTATATATGTCAGTGCTATTCTCTCACTTTGTGATTGATACAGTAAGCATTAAGATCAGAGGATCCCACATCCACGTGACCATTACCACTATACCTTTTTGGCTGTAAAGTGGATCCCTTTGTCTTAAAAGACGTAGGGCAATACTATCTGTAAGTCACCAGAGGCTGAGGTTTTACAAACAGGGAAGTCAAACCCTTAACTAGAATTTAAATCAATTTTAGTCAAGATAAATTTCATCCCTTCTTGGGTGGAAGGGATCCAATGTAATCAACTCACCACTAAGTGGCTAGTTGGCCTGCTGAGGGCTGCACTGTGTTCAAGTATCCAGTTGGTGTTTTGGCAGCGACAGAAGCTAGGGTCAGCCTTGGTTAGGGGAGGCCACGTCCATGAGACTTATGTTTGAGCTCATTCCTACCCTCCATTACTATCTCCCTGCACCCAGCCTGCCCACACCAGGGTGGCCCATATCAGAGGCTAGCTGATGCCAACTGGCCAGTCCTCTGTCTAATTGGTCATTTATGGCCTTTATGTGACACGTGCTCTTTGGTGGGTGTCAGCACATGACTCAGAGTTTTTCACACTTTATGATCACACCCACAGATCTGTACACGTGTCTACCCTCCAGACCTCCTCGTGCCCAGTCTTCTAAGCACTCTCTCGAGGGGCCTCATCAAAAGCCCAGTCACACAAAATGGGCCATGGTTCCATATATATTCTTATAAGCTACTTCTCCTCACAAGGTAAATTTCCGAGGAAACTATGCAAAACTCTGACCCCTGGGAGAATTGCCAATCACCGCTGTAATTCCGGGCTCCCTCTGATGAGGCTGTAGTACAGTTAGCACTCCATTCTGGGCTTGAACCTACAAACCCATCTATTGGTTCCTATTCATGAATCAAATCTTCTTCCTCCATCAGCTGAATCTCCCGTTTGGTGGTGGGTGTGAGCCGAGGGTATGGGTGCAGCAGTTGGGGGTCACATGGGGACCTGAAATGCGTGTTCATGCGGCTTACTTTCCTCTGCATTCAAGCCTGTGTCCACTTCCAGAAAGTCCACCTTCATCCCGTGGGGGAACGCTGTTTGGCCCACCCAATCACCGATGTGGCCAACGGGATGGAACCAAGTAGGTGGTGGGCTGTGTTAATCACATGATAAGGCACTCCACCTCTACCGGGGCCATGCAGCCTCTTACGAGCTGGTTTTTGAGAGGCATAGCGTTCTCTGCTGTAAATAGCGTGATCTTGCTCCAGGACCCTAGGGGGTCTATTCCTTTCTCACCACAAGATGGCTTTTCCCACCACAAATACGCCTACTTGGAGAGCTGTGTGCACACGCTCCAGCCCGTTTGCACCTCATCTTGGACCTGCTGCAGAGCTTTTCTTTTCTTGTTTCTTTTTTTTTGGGGGGGGGGGGGGTGGAGATGGAATTTTATTTTTTTTGTTTATTTTTTCTTTAAGAACTTTTATTGAGATACAGTTTGCTGCAGAGCTCTTTTCTGCTTTGGACCTCACTCAACACTGGCAGCCTTTTGTGTCACGCAGGATGTGGGTTAGAAAATCATTCCCAGATATGACATATGCGTCCACCAGAATCTCTTGAAGACTACCATACATGGTGCTTCCTTTTTCGTGCTGCAGAGTTCAAGAACCAATGATTTGCCTACTTTAAAGAGACCTCTTGGCATATCCCAATCTTTCAGAACCCTAAATATGTCACTCTGTGGTGGGCCTCTGAATCCTCACTGGGTTTATCTCATCTTCTGCAGCACATGTGTCTCGCTGAGGTCTCTAACATATTTGTCACTTCTTGTTCATCCAATCTGGTTAACAGGATGGTACTAGCATAGTAGGCCAGTGCAAGGTCATAGAATGTTTTGATGGTCTTAGTCCCTCTACACTATATCATGACTGAGGGAGGGAAAGCTAACACAGTCATGGGGCAACATTGTTTATGTGTCCTATGTTCATTCCACATGAATGGAAATTGCTTCTGACCTTCCTTTTTTTTTTTTTTTTTTTAAGAACTTTTATTGATCTCTGCCTTACAAACCGGTTGATCTGTACCATTTTTTTCTAGATTCCACATATATGCATTAAAATATGATATTTGTTTTTCTCTTTCTGACTTACTTCACTCTGTATGATAGTCTCTAGGTTCATCCATGTCTCCGCAGATGTCCCAATTTTGTTCCTTTTTATGGCTGAGTAGTATTCCATTGTATATATGTGCCACATCTTCCTTATCCATTCATCTGTTGATGGACATTTAGGTTGCTTCCATGTCCTGGCTATTGTAAATAGTGCTGCAATGAACATCGGGGTGCATGTGTCTTTTTGAATTATGGTATTCTCTGGGTATATGCCCAGTGACCTTCCTTCTTAATAGGAATGGAAAAGAATGCGTTCATCAGAACAATGGCTGCATACCATGTATCTGAGTCCTTTTTAATCTGCTTTTTCAAATATACTAAATTTAGCACAGCAGTTTCAAGTAAGGCTACTATTTGGTAGAGCTGGGGATATTCTTCCCACATCCCCCAGGAGTCATCTGATGTGTGTAGGGCACAGATTGGTGAATTAAATGAGGATGGGATAGTGATCACCACTTTCGCATCCTCTAGATTCTTCAGGGTAGCATCTGTCATTCTCCCCAGGATGCGATATTGTTTAAATTTACTACCTTCACCAAAATAGGGGGTGATTCTACTTGGCCTTCCCCAACATGATCGGTCTCATACCACAGGCCAAGGACCTAATATGAAAATTCTGTCAACCATCCATTTCAAACTTATACCTTCAGGGGCTTATGACATGCCTACCAAATGGATTTGCAGACCCAGTGGACCCACCGTGAGACTGACTTGGGGCAGGGGTTCATTTATTTACCAGATATTCCTACTCTGATAGGAAGGTCATGAAGATGCTTCAGATTTTGGTTATTGATATCAACTTAGGTCCTGAGTCCAAAAGTCTTTAAAACAACAAGATCTTCTCTTTTCCCCAGAGTAAACTGAATAAATTGTCACAAATCACTTTGGGGAAGGATTGGCATAGGGGTCAACAAACTTTTCCTGTATTCCTGTAAAGGTCTTTTCAGGCCATGTGATCCCTCTTACAACTATTCACCTCTGCTGTCATAAAACAAAGCAGACCAAGGCAATGTGTAAATGACTGGGAGTGGCTGTGTTCAACTGTTATTTACCAAAACAGGCAGTGGGCTGGATTTGACCCACAGGCCATAGATTGCCAACCCCATAGCTCTCTGCTGGTCAGCATGCCCCCTACCAGCCCCCCCTCCCCCAACCATCGCCCCGACTGCCATTCCAACCTCATTGTTCATTATGATAATCGCACCCACCTTGACTTTGGCTGTTCAGCACCTCCACCTGGTTCCTTATTTCGGGATCCCGTCATTTCCAATACTATCAGAGAGCTTGGTTCGGTAACAGCATCTCCTCTCCCGAGCCCCAGATGACAAACCAAACCAAAACAAAACAAAATGGTCTTTAAAATGTCATCTCAGAGCTCCTCAATGATGCCCTTTCACAAGGCATTTCCTATTGCTTTTGAAAAGGAAGTTCCTTCCGGACTCTTCCATGGCTCATATTCAGCTGGTGGCATTCCCAGCCTTACTTATATCCACTCCAGTATGTGACTTCTCCCAGCCTCTTGATCTCTTCTGCTACTTCCTGCCAAGACAGGGCTGGCATTTCCACATCTCTTAGTGTGGGCACTTTTTCAAGCTTCCAAGAGACCTCCAACAGAAGGTCAGCATCATACCCTGAGGTCCCTTGACAGGGTGTTAGATCTTGGATCAGGAGATTATTTCTATCCCAATAAACTCTTCTTATCCAACTTTGTGTTCCCCTCTTCTTGAGCCAACACCCTCAGGATCTACCCACTATATATTTTTCTGTTTCCTGATGGTACATGTTGGTGAGATCCTCCAGCTTCTGCAGGACATGGTGTCTCTCCTCCTTTGCAGCCCAGTACTTCCCTGGCCACATGACATTTTAACTTGACCTTCGTTTTTTGTCTGGTGGCCAGGAGGATAGGAGTGGTAGATCCTGAGAGGGCCGTGTGCTGTCTTGCATTCTCTTCCCCAATATCTCCGTTCTACTTTGCCACTGATAAAATCTTTAACATTTGCACTGGTACTGATTGCCAAGGGCTACTACCAGTGATGAGGTCCTTATCACCAGCTGGCTGGCAGGTAGTCTGTATTCAAAACATCATTTTACATTTAAGACAACTCCTCATGCAAAGTCTTCTGGAGTGAGTTCTGTGGGAGAAAGATTCAGAAGCAGAGTTTTAAATACAAGAGATTTATCAGAGAGTGCTCCCAAGAATACAATCTATAAAGGAGAGAGGGAAAAAGCACTGGGCAGTTTGGAAAGTTGAATTCCACTTGGTTGCAACAGGGTATCAGTCTGTGTCATAGGGAACTGGAACTAGGCAGTGGTTATGAGATGCTTTAGTGTTCATATCCCAGAAAAGCGATATGCCCTTGTTTAAGGAAGCCTCCTTCAAATAAGTGCAATTCCTGGGGAGGGACTCAGCAGTGAGACACCATCAGCCAGTACTCCTGGAGACTGGGAAGTAAAGTCTTCATCCCAAAAGGAAGTGTTTGGATGGCATACCCCAGAATCTGCCACAGAATCCTCATTCTTTAGAGGAAGGTACAGCGAGAGCCAGTCCCCATCTTCCCCTGGGAATTGCTGTGTCTGGGTCAGGTACCTAGAATGCATTTCCCCCATGAGGAAAGCTGCTGAGGGCAAAGCTGAGGATGTCAGAGACAGGGAAAACCTGAGCCCTGCAATTCTGTTGAGCTACCCCAGCAACACTGCTGGAGCTGGAAGGCCCTCCTGTTTAAATCAGTTTGATTGGTTTTCTCTTTCTTAAAGAGGCTAGCATTGTGACTGCTATACCCAGTTTCAAAACTGAATCTACAGAAAGTTCAAGTGATAGATGGAGGAAATCGAAGAGAGAAATAGGATTGATTGAATGTTTTCCTGCCTATGGTCTTGCATTTCAAAGAAAAAAAGACTATAATGAAAAAGGGAACAATATTGTTGAAATTTATTAATGTTCTTTTCTTTTTTCCTCTGTTTGTACTGATCTCACTTTACTCTGCCAGAGGCATTCATTTGCTTTAGGGAATGAATACAAAAAGGAAGAATGATTCAATATTGGACTCTAACATCCAGAAAAGAATGTTCAAATCTGCAGCAAGACATTCATTCTGAAAGCCAAGGATTTTCAATTTTCTTTTTAAGTTTTCTTTAAGAGCCAAACCTGGATAATGCACCATTCAAGTTTAGCATTAGCCAGGGCTGGAGAGAGAAGGATGTGATGTAAAATAAAATCTGTCCTTTCGGGTCTTCATGAAGAGAGATGAGATAGAAAGAGAGAGGGAGAGAGAAGGGAAGTGGGCAGGGAGACAGATGCGTCCCATCATTTCTCCCGAGGTACTCAGGGATCTGAAGGGGCATGGTAGGTGGATGAAAGAAAAACTCAAATCAAAGACATATTCCCCATTTGGAACCCCGGGTACTGCTCACTCATCTGTGTGCTGATGCAGAAATGAAATAGCCTTAAGTGTAGTGAGATGAATGAGCCCGAAGTAACGTCCCTGCCTCCTCATACATGTCCCCTAAGGGACCCAGATGTTTCCGTGTGCTCTGGAGAAGAGATACAGCTGGCCTTGGGAAGATTACAGGCCACAGACCCTAGAGATCAGCCAGAGATGTTCAGTGATGCCAGGGCCTGGGGACCAGCAAAAAAGTCTGGAGCCAAGGATTCCAATGGGAGGTGTGGACACAACACCCCAGGAAGCCAGATGAAACTGGAATTCATTGACAAGTCACATAAAAGAGAAACCAGATGGATTTCAAGCACATCAGATCTGATACTCTGTCTCTCCTATCACTAGGGGGCCTCAAAAACATATTGCCCACTGTCAGATTGGAGAGAGGGATAAAAAAGAGGAAATCTAGAAAGTGAAATACTTTCTCAAAAGAGACTCTACTATCATCAAAATGATGTAATTTAAATCTCAAGAGACAGTTATATTTTAAAGTTTCACTGTACTGAGTGCAGGAGACTCAGGCAGCACGCTGATCATATCCCCTCAGTCTGTATCCACACCCCATAGACATCCCCTCCAGCAGGAGCCCACCTTGAGCACATCGGAGCAGGTGGAAAGTGCCAGAAAAGAAACAGGCTTCAGAAGCAGCCCTCAACAGGCACAGTCAGGGATCAGCATGTTAATATCCCAGCTCCTCCTTCATGTTGGGGTAATTCTTAGCACACATCCTACACAGACTCCCCGAGCTCCCCAGTGGGGCTAGGCTCCAGTCCCCATGATGGTCAAAGTGCTTACAGCATACATCTCCTCAGCTTCCTGCCCTTCTCAGCTTCTTGGGGTTCCCCCTCTCACACAAACTACTTGCACTCACATTCTCTTTCTGAGTTTTCCTGTGGGGCACCTAAGCTAAGATGATTGAAATCCATCTCCCCTTTACCTAGTGAGAGGCAAGCCCATGAGGGCCGTTAGATCTGCTACTTGAAAAAGAAGCTATAATGACTTTGCACTCCCAAGGCAACGAGAGTAAATTTTTACAGTATTTTCACAATGTCCATACTTAAAGCATTTTATTTTTTGTATTGTGGAAGCATCATTCATTCAGGAAACAAAGGTTGGCTTAATTAAAATTAGGTGCAAGCAATTATGTAGCCCAGTTTAAAATGTTCTATAGTAACATGAAATTAGAAGACACAAAAATCTCATGACTGTGTTCAGTCTTCTCCCCATCACTGTCTTCTGACCTAGTTATTTGAGCTCACCTCCTCTTGATTCTCCTGTTCACCTCTGGTAAGGATTCCAACAAGATACTAAAAACCCCCAAAAAGTAAAGAAGAAAGGTAAAAATATGGAAGGTCATGAATTAATAATATAATCATGCAATACAGTCATTTATCAAAGATCTACCCTGTGACAAATTCTCTGTGGTGAGTAAATGAATGAGTGAACAAATGAATGGTAGAGTCTCTTCTCTCAGGACTCTCATCCTAAGATAGATATAGGCATTAACTGTAAATTGATTCAACATGACAGGTGCTCTAATAAGGGGCCCGCAGCAGAGAGATAGGCCTGCCCCTCGAGGCTTAAAGGTTTGTTAAGAAAGAGAAGACATCAGCCAGTTATTCCCACAATTTCACTGCAAATAATCATCCCAAACTCAGTGGCCTAGACAATAGGCATTTAATTTTCTCACTCACAAGTAAGTAGACAATGTTTTGCTGACTTTGGCTCAAGGCTACGTCTTGAGTCTAGGTCTGTTCTGTTTCTCACATTCCATGAAGCATCTTCTCACTGTGAAAAAAAAGTACAGTACCCAGAAGAGCACACAAAAACCTGCAGTGCCTCTTCAGACATCAGAGCCGGCATACTGTCACTTCTGACCACATTTCACTGGTCCCAGCACATGCATGGCCAATCCTAAAGTCCCTGAGATAGAAATGTGAACTCCACACCAAGGGTGGAAGGAGGGCTAGATATCTGTGTGCAATCATCCAATCTATCCCAAGGAGTGAATAAGGGAAAGAACGTTTCAGAAAGAGACAACAATGAAATGCAATTACCCTGAAATGTCCAGGTCAGTTGCTTAGTAAACACATGGGTAGACACATATCAGCAAGGCTCAGTCATCCTTTAGCCTACTGTAAACCAATGGCCACCACATCAGTAGACCCCAAAAGACTTGGATGTAGCTTCAACAGTCACCTGGAAAGTCATAGTAGCTGTAACAGGGGCTCACCACTACTGTCCAGTCAACTTAACAAGGGGTATCAGACTTTCAGGAAATCACTATTTTCACAGAAGGCCACTGTGATACAATAAAAAATATATATATATATACATGTGGTCATTGTCCTGGTTCCTGGAACACAGCTCCTAAAACCCTTGGAATCTCCAGGGTGATAAGAGTGATGAGACAGCTGGGGCCTCTGGGTAGCTTCAGGAAGGAGGGGCTATTTTCCAGAAAGACCAAGGCATATTTAGAGGGTTAGAACTTTTCACTCCAACCTCTGACCACCCCCTCCGGGGTGGGGAGACTGACTTCAGTCACCAACCGTTGAAGATTTAATCAATGCTGTCTAATGAAATCTCCATAAAAATCCCCAAACGATGGGATTAAGGGAGCTTCCAAGTTAGTGAACACATCGAGGTGCTGAGAAGGCACGGATGCCCTGTGCTCCTTCCCCATGCCCTGTCCTACTCATATCTTCCTTCTGGCCACCCCTGAGTTGTATTCTTTATAATAAATTGATAATGTAAGCAAAACACTTTCCTGAGTTCTGGGAGCTGTTCTAGCAAATTATCAAACCAGAGGAGGGAGTCAGAGTTGGTACCGCTGATAACCTGGAACTTGCAACTGGCATCTGACAGGGAGCAGCCTTCTTGGGCTGATCCCTTAACCTGTGTGAGCTGCACTAACTCCAGGTAGTTAGGGTCAGAATTGAATTGAATTGTTGGACACCTAGTTGTGTCCATAGAGAACTGGATTTGCTTGGTATAAGGAAAAACCCACACATCTGGTGTCAGAAGTGTGAGTAAAAGCAACTCGGGGCCACTTTATGAAGGTGAAGACTTATGAATGGGCCTAGGAGAGAAGTGGGTGCAGCCAGACAGAGGGTGCTGGTGATGGAGAGAGCTCATGGCAGGCAACCTTTTCGTTTTCCTGCACCAGCCTATGAAATGCCACCAGCCAAGCAGCAAAATCCTGGGTATGGAACACAATCAGAGCCAAGACAGCACACTTGAAAATGCTCAATGCATGGATATTTTCTCTAGAATTGTCTTAGGGTCTGGCATCTCAGTTTCCTATCTCTGTGTCCCTGCAGCCACCAGTCCCCCTCACAGGAGGGAAGAGGCTGCAGGTTGAAAGTCAGCAAGGGCAGGAGACAGGTTTGCACTTTGGCTCACTGATGGCAAAGTGGCACGGCCTTGGCAGCTTGTCAGCCTCGCAGCACCTGAAACTCTGTACACTGAATTGCTCAACTTGTGTTTTAAGAGCCGTACCCTTTTTATTGGACAAAATTTCATAGGAAGGCTTCCAATAGACAGCAAACAAGAGCTTAGCTACTGTAATTTGAAGAGGGTTTGAGACCAATGAAGCCCTGAGCAGTTCATCCTGCTCCTCCCTCCAGGGAGACGTGTATGGAATCCCAGGGAACCCTGGGAGGGACACGTGAAATCAGAGATGCGTGAGAGAGCTGGTATTTAGTCTCCTTCTCGCTCTCACCCTGGGCTGGTTCTGCCAGGAGTTCTGATGGACAGAAATTAGGATGGCTGGGGCTGAGGAGATGGGCACCTTCAGTTTAGGGGTCTCCCTGCTTTCCAGGCAGCATATGGTGATTTATTAACTCATCTCATGTCAAAATGGTACCATAGTTCCTCTAAAGACATTATTCCCTGTGTGAGTCTTACGTATATTTCCCAAATCATAGGACTTATAATTAACATATAATATGATTAAAATATCTTTAAAATATTTCCCTAATGTAACTTTTATTTCAACTCACCAGACATCTATTGAATGTTTACTATAAAAACTTGAAATGAATGCTGACATTCATTTAGCTAAGTATGACATGTATGTAATGACACCAGTAGTACATTTAATGAGCACTTTCTACATACTGGACACTCCAGGAGGGGTTTGTCCATATTAACCCTCATCTTCATGAATCTCTAGCTACTAACCTCTAAGACACTTTCATTTACAACATCAAATGAGAGTTGATGTAAAGTATGAATGGTTACAGAGCAGGAAAACTTGAACATGATTCTTTTGATTCAGAAATGTAGGATTTCTCTCTATATGCAGGGAACTTAGCAATATAAAATAGGGCATAAATGCAGGGATGAAATATAAGGAGGGTCCAGCCCACATCCATGTGGGAGAAACATGCTGAAGCAGGGCAGTCAGAGATATTTAGGGACAAAATGTTTCCATGTCTCTCCCCCCAGAATACCCCCAATGAAGAACTGAGTAAGGGAAAGTGAGACCACCCCACATCTGATTGTCTGTCTGAAATGCTGGTTTTCTTTCTCTGCTGCCCTGAATGTATCAATAACTTGACTCTAACTTAAAGAAGTTCCCTCAGCGGGACTGGGGTCCCTATTATCAAATGATATCGCAGAAACAGCACTGTGTGCTACAAAATGAGTTCCCAAGGGTGCTAAAAATGATTGATGTTAAATTATTTGTAAATTTATGTATGTATTTATTTATTTATTGGCTGTGTTATGTCTTTGTTGCTGCACACAGGCTTTCCCTAGTTGCAGTGAGCAGGGGCTACTCTTCGCTGTGGTGCACGGGCTTCTCATTGCGGTGGCTTCTCTTGTTGCGGAGCACGGGCTCTAGGTGCGTGGGCTTCGATAGTTGCAGTGTGTGGTCTCAGTAGTTGTGGCTCACGGGCTCTAGAGCACAGGCTTAGTTACTCTGTGGCATATGGGATCATCCCAGACCAGGGACTGAACCCGTGTTCCCTGCATTGGCAGGAGGATTCTTAACCACTGTGCCACTAGGGAAGTCCCAATGTTAGATTATTTGGAAATACTGTATAATCTATCACTTTCTCAGTTAATCACACTGCACCTATTACATTAAACATGGGAGAAGTCCTATGATTACAGACAACTTTTTATCTTAGCATGCTTGCTCCCAGTAACAGAATGAATAGCGCACCCTTCTACACTAGAGAGCTAAACAGACAGTGGCCCTCGTGTGCTCTATGCAGCAAAGAGGGTATCTTTCCTCCTCAAATCTGGCTATGATTAAACAGTAGAGAATGTGTTGCCACTCGCTGGGCCCTTATGTCTCACCAGGAGCTTGTCTACGACATTGCTGGGAGCCCAGACAGCCTGATGGCTACTCCAGAGGATCTGGGATTTTTTCCAGTCCTTCCTTTAGCTCTGGGCCCTCTTGCTGTGGTTTATCAGACCCTCTGCCTCATGTTTCCTCATTCCAGATTTGCATTTTGCCCACCCCCTTCAGAGTGAAGCCTCAGTGGGATCACCAGTCTGGTTTCCACTCTGCGTTTTTGTCCTTGATGCCTCTTCCTGGATTGCCTCTCAGCCACGTGCTCTTTCTCCCACCACCCCACCCTGCTGACTCCACCCCAGACTCCCAGCCTGCAGCTCACGACTCTCTGCATCTGCTGGGAACCTGTAGATGTGGGTTACTAATAGTGGCCACCAAAGGCGTTTCTTTAATCATTTTGTCTTCTGGAAGGACTGCCCACCTCAGCTTTCAGAGCAGAAAGCATGTCTTTTAGTTTGTATTCTTCAATTTGTTTTAAATGTGTGCTCCCCTTTAATAATTATAAAATCTCACATCTTTGGGGCTTCCCTAGTGGTGCAGTGGTTAAGAATCTGCCTGCCAATGCAGGGGACACAGGTTCGAGCCCTGGGCTGGGACGATCCCATGGGCCGCGGAGCAACTAAGTCCGTGTGCCACAACTACTGAGCCTGCGCTCTAGAGCCCATGAGCCACAACTAGTGAGCCCATGTGCCACAACTACTGAAGCCCGTGTGCCTAGAGCATGTGCTCCACAATAAGAGAAGCCACAGCAATGAGAAGCCCGCGCACCACAATGAAGAGTAGCCCCCCTGCACCACTCGCCACAACTAGAGAAAGAGCGTGTGCAGCAGCAAAGACCCAAAGCAGCCAATAAATTAATTACTTAATTAATTTAAAAAAATCTCACATCTTTTACAATTAGTTTTGAAATTTTAAAGTTAATCAAATGCTATTACTGAAAACAAACTCACTTAGGTCTGCACCTTACTCTGAAATTTAGCAACAAAGAAGACAGATGAATGAATAGATAGTGGAACGGATAGAAGATAAAGCACACCCTGTATAGCAAGGTGCGGGGGAAATGGTCCTCGCTATAAAATTATTTCAACTTTCGGTATTTTTGAAATTTTTCGTATAAAATGTTGGGGGAAAATTTGAACAGTAGTCATTTTAGAATATGTCTTATCAAATAACACCAGTACCCACCCTGCTCAGGGAGGAGAGAGGTGAGCTTCGGGGCAGTAGGATCCTGGGGGCCCGGCCAGCTGGGAGACTCGGCTGCCACTCTTCATTCTCTGCTTGACTTTACATTTCTGCTGTGGGGGAAGTGTTGCTCAAGCCTCAGCCTGCAACTCCAAGCCCCACTCGAGCTCTTGTGTGGGGAAAGGGAGGGCACTCACAGCCTATTTTGCTGGGCTTATCTCCTGGGGCCTGTGCTCATAGCCTCACCCCTCTAGGTGGTTTGCCTGGCTGTGTTTCACATCCCCTCCTCTGGGAACCTATCTTTTCAAACCCTCCTGGATCCTGCACCAGGCCCCAGGGAAGAAGCCAGGGGCTGTGGCTCTATGGGACCCCTTCCAAATTCCTTTCCCATCTGTCTTCCTCTGGAAAGGCAAGGTCAAGTCAATATCTCATCTCTGAGGAAAAGCTGGTCCTTGTGCAATGAATTTGTTTTGGAAACAAATGGTACCCAATCTATGCCTGGGTTAATACTGATACCATAGGAAAATGTACATGAAAATGACTGTGAGAATTATTGAAATAATTCCTTCTATTACTCCCTCTGCATGAGGAGTGTGACTTGTGGTGTATATGGATGAGGGGAGGCAGTACCTCAAGGGGCAGAATGCAAACAGCCTGCCATGTACACCAAAGCATCCTCGAAATCAAGGCACCAGTTCTGTAGGGGGCTTTTCTGAAGTAAAAGGGCCCCCAAGGTTTGCAAGAAGTAACTGTACTCTGGAAAGTAACAACTCTAGTAATGACTCCATTTCCAAAGTAAAGGGTCTATTCTAAGGTCTTAAAACAAAAGGTCTTAAATGCCCACCCCCACGCCCCTGGGTTAAAAGTGAGCAGGAGTGGATTGGGAAATAGTCAAGGAGGCCAAGGGGACAACCATCTCACATGGAATGTGAATAGGATACTGATTATAAGGCTGGAGTCCCACATGGCTTTGAATGTCCAGCTGGGTCTGTGTTACATTAAGACTTAACTCTACATCCAGGGGCAGTCATTAGAGCTTCCTGAACCATGGAATATCCAAGGGAGGCTTCTGGAATCTGAAAGGAAAGGATCTATACGGAGGGAAGATTGGCCACTAGGGGTTCTCCATGGCCAGAATGCGCCGTGTTCCGGGGGAGCTCTCCATCCTGACCAAGCTGGTGATTGCCGACCACAGGAATCATGTTACCTGGCCTGGGCATGACTGTCCAGGGACAAATGGTGGGACCAGAAACCCAGAAACCAGTGTGGGAGAGTCAGCAGGGCCTGGTCTCCGAAGGGTCAGAGCATAAATCCCCACGCAACGTAAGAGACGAAAGAGAGTCTGCGCTGTTAGTTCCAGTGTGACGTCATTAGCAGCAGGAGGTAAAGAAACAGCTACCAGATCCACTAAAGTCCCCCTCCAAGCATCGCAGTCTCACACTAGTCAGAAAACTGCCCCCAGCGGGTGCTCGGGCATGTGAGCAGTACATATGATGTTCCACGTGGGCGCCCCCGCCCCCAACAAGGGGCTGCAGAGGGCTTACAAACACAGCATTGCCAGTGCAAATAAAATACAAATAAACATCACAAACACAGCTGAAGGAAAACAAGTGCAGGGCGTGGGGGGAGCAAGGAATGAAGGCAGGATTTAAAACTTCAGAAACGCGAGGAGATGTGTTACAAACTCAGGTTCCTTGGGAAGCGGAATTCCAGTGCCCCAACCCATCATTCTAAAATATGAGAACCACTTCCTTCACTTCCTGGGGCAGGAACCAGGAACTTAAGCAGCAAGTGGATCTTAGCGTGGACTTTGAATCTTCTGAAATGATTTGGAAGTTTGTGTTTACATTCACTCATTTTCTAGTTAGAGAATTTAAAGGATCAACTGATTATCAAAACACCCCAGAACACAAAACATGCTAACCTTTAACATCACTGCTCACCTTTCTGCAAAGCCATGGGAAAATGGAACTATGATCAGATGATAACAGATTTGAAATTATCAATAGCCACTAAATGCTTACAAAGGATCAGTCTCTGGGCTAAGCCTGCCCAGTGAACAATCTCATTAGTCCTGGAGGCAGGCACTATAACCACTGACGTTTAATAGATGAGGAAGCAAAGCCTTGGAGATGAATTTCCCCAAGGTAATGCAGTTCGTCAGCTGCAAAATTAATTCCCAGGCAGTCTGGCTCTAAAGTAGTGATAGTAGGTATAACAATCAAACATCTATCTCAGCCACACTGCAGAAGAGAGTTTCCAGATGAAAAACACTCCAGAATCTCAGAGGAAACTTCACTGCTCCTTACTCTGAAACCAAAGAGGCAAGATGAACCACTGTCAAAGACAATTTTTCTCCTCTGTTCTGATTTGTGTTGTATCTGCACAGTTCTTTGAATAAAATAGGCTTTACTAATTTTATAGCAGCTGGCATAATTTTTTAAGCTCTTTATTGGAATATAATTGCTTTACAACATTTCTTAAAAATCATCTTCAAGGAAAGGCTTATTTCTAGAACAACTCATTCAAGGAAATATCAAGGTTGCAGCTCTGCCAATCACTGGCAGCATGACTCTGGGCCAGCTGCTCAGTTTGCTGCTCCTTTTTTTTTTTTTTTTTTTTTAAGTACTTTTATTGAGATACAGTTAGACAATAAACAGCATATATTTAGAGTGTACAATTTGGTATCCCAATCTCCCAGTTCATCCCCCTCAACCCTCCCCACTTTCTCCACTTGGTGTCCATGTGTTTGTTCTCTACATCTGTGGCTCTATTTCTGCCTTGCATTTCCTCTTTCATAGTTGTTAGCATTTGCCTTGTGTATTGAGGTGCTCCTATATTGGGTGCATATATATTTCTAATTGTTATCTCCTCTTCTTGGATTGATCCCGTGATCTTTATGTAATGTCCTTTCTTGTCTCTTGTAACATTTTTTATTTTAAAGTCTATTTTTATCTGATATGAGTATTGCTACTCCAGCTTTCTTTTGATTTTCATTTGCATGGAATATGTTTTTCCATCCCCTCACTTTCGGTCTGTATGTGTCACTAGGTCTGAAGTGGGTCTCTTGGAGAAAGCATGTATATGGGTCTTGTTTTGGTATCCATTCAGCCAGTCTGTGTCTTTTGGTTGGTGCCTTTAGTCCATTTACATTCAAGGTAATTATCGAGATGTATGTTCCTATTACCATTTTCTTAATTGTTTTGTTTTTGTTTTTGTAGGTCCTTTTCTTCTCTTATGTTTCCCGCTTAGAGAAGTTCCTTTAGCATTTGTTGTAGGGCTGGTTTGGTGGTGCTGAATTCTCTGAGCTGTTGCTTGTCTGTAAAGCTTTTGATTTCTTCATCAAATCTGAATGAGATCCTTGCTGGGTAGAGTAGTCTTGGTTGTAGGTTCTTCCCTGTCATCACTTGAAATATATCATGCCACTCCCTTCTGGCTTGCAGAGTTTCTGCTGAGAAATTAGCTGTTAACCTGATGGGGGTTCCCTTGTATGTTGTTTTTTTTCCCTTGTTGCTTTTAATAACATTTCTCTGTCTTTAATTTTTGTCAGTTTGACTACTATATGTCTTGGCATGTTTCTCCTTGGGTTTATCCTGCCTGGGACTCTCTGAGCTTCCTGGACTTGGGTAGCTATTTCCTTTCCCATGTTAGGGAAGTTTTCAACTATAATCTCTTCCAATATTTTCTCAGGTCCTTTCTCTCTCTCTTCTCCTTCTGGGACCCCTATAATGCAAATGTTGGTGCGTTTAACATTGTCCCAGAGGTATCTTAGGCTGTCTTCAGTTCTTTCCATTCTTTTTTCTTTATTCTTTTCCACATCAGTGATTTTCACCATTCTGTCTTCCAGGTCACCTATTCGCCCTTCTGCCTCAGTTAATCTGCTATTGGTTCCTTTTAGTTTATTTTTCATTTCACTTATTGTGTTGCATATCTCTGTTTGTTTGCTCTTTAATTCTTCTAGGTCTTGGTAAACTTTTCGATCTTTGCATCCAGTCTTTTTTCAAAGTTCTGGATCATCTTCATCATCATTATTCTGAATTCTTTTTCTGGAAGGGTGCCTATCTCCTCTTCATTTAGTTGTTTTTCTGGGGTTTTATCCTGTCCCTTCATCTGGTACAAAGTCCTTTGCTTTTTCATCTTCTCTATCTTTCTGTGGCTGCAGTTTTCAGTTCCACAAGATGAAATGCTGCTGATACTGCTTGATACTGCTGTCTGCCCTCTTGTAGAGGAAGCTATCTGCTGCTGCTCCTTTTTGTATTCTTTGTATTATTATTATTATTATTATACCAATGCTGTATGCATATATTTTCCAGAATACAATGCAAAAGAAATCTTATCACTTCATTTTATGAAGCATATAAAAGCCCAGAACGAAACTATTTTTTTTAAGTGGGAGGATAAACATAGACAGATCCCTTTAAATAAAAAGCATACATGTAAGATTCCTACCAAAAAAAAAAAAAGAGAGAGATCAAATTATGTAGCTCATTATAAGAGTAATCCCTGGAGATTGTCATATATATATATATATATATATAAAATAGAAACACAAGATTAAGAACTGTATTAACATAATGCCCCACATCAATAAGTAAAATGATATATTGATATGATAAATTCTGGAAATAAAGTTAATATTCAATCCCACTTTTTAAAAAAATGAGTAAATTATGACTGTAAGAATCCTCCCTTAAAATAACCACAACAACAAAAAATTAGCTCAAATCCACAGTTTATCCATTTGTTCCATAAACACATATTAAGCTCTAGGTACTATTGAAGGCACTTTTGATACATCAGTAAGCAAAACAAAGACCTCTGCCCTGTGGAAATTAAGCTCTAGCTATGAGGGGAGTCAAGGAGAACAGATGATAAGTAATGAACATAATATGTAGATAAATCACATAGTAGTCGTCTATTGCTATGTAATAAACACCCTCAACCTGGGTGGCTTCAAAAAGCAACCACTCATGATTCAATGGGTCAGCCGGGCTCAACTGGGCAATTCTTCTGCTCCACACACCATCATTGATACCATGGATGTCCAGGAGCTCTCCTGGAATTGGATGTCCAAGGTGGCCCACTGTCGTGGCTGCAGGTAGATGTAAGCTGGCAGTCAGGAGCTCATCTGGGGTGTCGAGTAGAGGTATATACATGGCCTCTGGGTGAGCCTGCAGCTTCCTAGGGAAAGGAGGCTGAGTTCCAGTGGAGATCATGTCTCAGCAAGTTTTCCATGAGGGAGGAAGCCAAAGTTGCCAGTCCTTTCCAAGGCTGAGCCTGAAAGTTGCACAGCATCACTTTGCCATGGTTTATTGGCCAAGAAGTCACAGACCTAGACCAGATTCAAGAGTTAGAGAAATGGACTGCCTCTGGATAGGACGCATGATACCTATGGGATAAGTTGGTGATGCTATGGAGAAAAGTGAAAAGAAAGCATAGTCGGAGGAATCGAGATGGAGAGGTGATTTTAATAAGGTGGTCAGGGCAGGTCCTATTGGGGGGCAATGTCTGAGTAAAGACAGGAGGCAGTAATCCAGGAAGGGCAGGGCTCTTAATATAATCTGGAGGTAGAGATGAAAGGATTTATCAGTTGTTAGTTGGGGATGGGGGTGGTGAGAGGGAAAGCCTCCAGAAGGATGCAGCTGCCATCAGCAAGAAGCAGATGGCAGAAGACAGAGGAGGTGGGTGGGTGTGGCAAGGAAACCCAGCGTTTAGCCTTGGCCTTTTAGATAAACACCAAAAGGAGATGACCAGAGTCATCTGCAGGCTGGGAGTGGAGCCAGGTTGCAGCTGTAGACCAGGGGTCTTTAAGCCATGAAGCTGGTGAACTCACCGTGGGAGTTCAGATCCCACTCCGACCCCCATCCCTGTAAGGAGGGCAAACAGGAAGTTCAGAGGAGCTTTCTTTCTGAACACTGGACTCCAAGGCCTCTGCCAGTCTATGATTCCCACCAGGCCACTGGTGACGGGTCTTGAATCCACGGGGGGTTCCAGCCATGCCTTCCCGCTGCCTGTAGGGTGGATAAAGCTGTCACTGTCCATCTCACCAGTCCTCCTGCCTTTCCCGGGTCCACCTCACAAGATGTGGGAGGATGCTGAGGGTGACCACGTGTTTCTGATGGAATCCAGAAGCTTTTGAGCTCCAAGGGGAAAGGTGGCCTCCGGGGGTACGGTGGTTCTGTGATCCCAGTCGAGAGTCCTCATAGGTTTTCTCCTCTGTTCTCTGAGAAACAGATATTCTTCCAAGGCAAGCACTAAGTTTTGACTTTTTCTAGCCTTCTCTGATAAAAGCAGGTTCTTCAAGTACTTGGCTTCACCAAGAGACCTCACCAATGGCCTCACCCCTGCTGTTTATGAAACACCCAGACAAGTCTTCTCTTTTTCTTTCTCTCTTTTTTTTTGTTATGATATCCATTGTATTATATATTTTTAAAATTTTTAGCTTATATTGGAGTATAGTTGCTTTACCATGTGTTAGTTTCAGGTATACAGCAAAGTGATTCAGTTATGCACATACATGTATATAGCTATTCTTTTTCAGATTCTTTTCCCATATAGGTTATTACAGAGTATCGAGTAGAGTTCCCTGTGCTGTACCGTAGGTTTTTATTGACTATCTCTCTTTTTCTGACCCTGGCTGTCACCACAACTCGGCCAGGAGGTTCATCCTGATCCCTAAGTCTCTCCCCTGAGAGGAATTAACAGCCCCAAATCCATAAAATCATCATTTGGGGTTGGGATACTATATACATATAAATTATGCCTATTCTTTGTCACTTTCCTATGCTTTCCTGGTTTTCCACAAATTTGTGGCATTTTTACATTTGAAAAAAGAAAACATATTTTCAGCATCACCCACATGGCATAAATAGCCCCTTGTTAAAAAGCTCCAAGAACAAGAACGCCTGGGTCGCAAACAACGTATAAGACTTTGTGGGGGAACCTGAGCTTTGAGTAGGTAGAAGTGTTACAAAACGCGGCTTTTTTCTATTAAAACATCCCTCTTGACTTAAATAGCAGGATGAGTAGCACCCAAATGAGGTTTTTCTTCACCAGAAGTTTCTCCCAGAATAGAAACTGCCCACAGTATTTTTCTTCCCTGTTGATATTTTTTAAGCTAATGCACTCTGTTATGCAAAGTTGAGTAGGAAAAGCAAGGTTCTATTTGTCACTTTCGTTGTTACCCAAACTCTGCCAGCTGGGGTAAACACATATTCACTAGTCAAATGCATTCAACACTTGGATTCTTAGCGTGTACATTCCTGAAATGCCAGCAGCTCACACGCTGGCCTGGTAGGCTCAGTATTTTGGTCTCAAAGCTGAGGCAAGTGGCCCAAATTCTTTTCTTATCCTTCACTGTGGCACTTGAGGCCCGCAGCAAAAGGGAAATTCTGACAGTGTTCTTTAGGTGAGGGTCAGGTTTCGAATATACCACTCTCTCCAGAGGGCCAGCACTCCATAGAGGGAAAACAGCCAACCAAAAATTAAGCAGCTGGCCCCCCTGTAAATCCAGGTTCTGGGGTTTGGGTCTTAAAACACAACACCTGTTGCAAGTAAGCAGGTGTTATGGGACTACAGCTGTGGGGTGCTGTTATGTAGCCCATTTGTATCAACAAACACAGTGGGCCTTGTCAGTCCGACATGCGAGGATAAGGTGATAAAGGAATTCTGTTACAGCTCCTGCCACCCTAGCAGAGAGAAACCAGGCGGAATGTAACAGCCTCACTGTAAGCGAGGAGAGAAAAACATTCATTTGCCTGGGTCGACCAGACTTTTGGTTGTCTTTCTCCTGGGTTTCTTTGGTAACAATGTTCTTTGTCAGGGCAGAACGGTTGCTGATTCAATCTCTGGACCACAACCCCATCAGAGGCTGCAAGCCCACCCTTCCCACGTTCCTTTGGCATCAGGGATCACAAGGAAAGGAACGTACCCTGGAATGAAATAGCTAAGTATTTAGGCACTTGGCCTTTGTATCCCTTCCAGAGAGGAGCATGCAAAGTGAAGAGTTCTGGATAGGGGAGAGGCGAGGAGGTTGGAATTGGACCCAAACCAATGGTAATCACCCAGATGTTCAGCTTGTCTTGGGATCCAGAGTAGTTATTTTTTATTATTTCTACCATTGTTGGAATTTTGGTTGGATTAATTTCCTAATGAACATTTGTACTTAAAGAATTTCTTTTATAACAGAATCTTGGAGCCACTTCCGTGCATGTTGCCAACAAACCCAGGGCACTTTTGCCAAGACAGACCACAAATCTCTGCGAAGGATGTGACTGTGTACTACCAGTGTCTCATCTGCTACTTGAATACAGACACAGAAAACCCTGTGGAGTGGCCCTGGGGTCAGAAAGAACCACTAGGCACCACCCTGCAGAAAATGATCCCGACTGCAGCCCTTAGGTTCACGCCAATGCAAAACACCTAATGACAGGCTGATACCCAGATGGCAGGGCCTCACTCTGCTGCCTGGGACCCTCCAGATAGGTGCCCATCCCTCTGGCTTCTACACTGTCAGAAATGTGTCACCTGGAGCAAGGGACAGGGCAGCCTCGTCATTCTTACACAGGCCTATCCTTATTATTGTTACTATTACTTCATTAGTATTAACACTAAAAAGGTTGTGACTCTTTAATTAAATTGTTCCTTCTTCCTTGTGTATCTTTAGCTCCATGTAGGAAAGTGAGATATTTTATTACGTTTTCAAGCCTCTATTTATTTTACCTTGGTAAAGTCAAACTCAAGCAAAATGCAGAAAACCACCCCATCAGAACATCCAGGGGAGAAGGTGTTCGCAAGGATAGAATAACCTGGGAATTGCACCCAACCCTCTTCTGACATAACCCGTGGTTGGCCCAGGGCCTCTTGGTGATAACAGGGAGCTGTGACATGCAGGAGGATTACGAGATGAAGGGTGTATTTGCTACAATGTTTGATCTTAGAAGGTCAGGCTGTGCGTATAAGGAGGCAGAGGTCAAGCTAATATTTCTGGCTCTTTTCTTGCCGGTTCTGAGCAAGCAGGTTCCAGGAAGCCGGTTTGTTATTTTGGCCAGTAACCAGGATGCATTTGGGGATCAGGTTTTCGGTTGCAGGGAGTCCTGACAGTTCCTGATATTTACATAAATAAGCCTTCAAATATTGACCAAAGGTGTAATGTGGGAAAGCGAATTTCAACCCACTGGGGTTGGAAGACAAAAAAAATAGTAATTGTGAGGACACAAAGTTGAGGAGAATGTAGTTCATACTCTGCAGCAGTTCTTTGAATCCAAACATAAGAACCTGCCGTCTGCATTTTTCTTCCACAAAAAACACGTGAAGCTCCAAAAGCAGCTAAAATGCTTAGAGATGGCCTATAGATTCTAACACAGCTTAATTGTTCTAATACATCCTGTAACCACAAATCAAGTAAGAAATTACTTTTTCTGCAAAAGGATAAATTAAGAACCACCATTTACCCTTCATTATTTCTGCAGAAATTCTCATGTGGAGCGATTAAAGAAAATAGGCATCACCTCTAGGTCAGCGTGTGTCCACAGGAGACACTCCATGAATACCAGTTCCCTTCTCTTGCTTTTAAAAACCAAACCAAGCTAAACAAAAAATCTGGCCAAAATGATGGTGAAATAGAAAAGTATTCACCTTCAGAACTGCAGATGAAATAAACCAACCAAAAAAATAATTCAGAGAAAAGAACTTGTAAGTATCGTGGCCGATTAGGACACCAACATGTCATTCACTTCACCTTCCAAAAAATGTCCAAAAAACGCTATCTTACTCTTTACAGGAACCCTGAAAAACTGTCAATACACATGCAATCCCTTTTACAGGAAGAGTCAAGAAAATGGAAACTGCCTTATTTAAGTTTACACACGGCTTAAAATAGATCCAGAATCCCTGGTGCTGTCCAGTCAGCCGGCATGGCTCTGGTTTCTGCCGAGTGACCCGTACTGGGATGTTACCGACTGGCCGTGCACCAGGCAGGACCTCCTGAGGGCACAATGCCCACCCAAGTTGGTGTTGCCAGTGTTCTTCCCTTGGGGATCTAGCAGGATTCCTTGATCTGATTCTTATCTGATTTTCCAGTGGCTCACAGCCCCTTCTCCATCATTTTCACTTTCCGGGCAAGACAACAGGAATGTTTTCTCAGCCCCCAAACACAGCTGTCCCAGACAGACCTAGAAAGTGAAAGCTTGCTCCTGAGAACTATTGACTGCCCTCCAGGAAGGAGCGATGGTTTCCTGAGCCTGGAGCCCTTTACTGGAAAGTGGCTGCAGACACTGGTGTGTCTCTGGTGCACTCTTCCTTGGGGCCCCTCCCCTGGATGGGACCAGAAATCCCCCACAGTTCCTGCAGGGAGCTGCTGCTCCCGCCCCCAGCCTGCTCCTGTGTACATTCTGGAAGGCCCGCTTTCAGGCAGGGCAGTCCATCCTCAGATTTGCTAGGTCAGAAACCCAGCCAGGGCCACACCCGGTAGCTCTGCAGGGAGGGAGGTGCAGGGCAACTCTAAGCCGATTTGCTTCTGAGACGCCCACCCTGGCTCTACCCCAGCAGAGGCTGGGTGCCTTTTAAAAGGGGAGCACTGGGGCCAATTCTATCAGGGCAGTACCCCAGCAGGCCTCCCAGGGCCCCTCATTCAAAGAAGGCACCTAGGCACAGCCTGTCAAGCCTCCAAAGACATGGTTAAACCGGTTATCCCAGCAGGTCCCTGCAGCAAAACCTTCTGCCAACTCAAATTAAATAGAGACACTGTATATCTATAATGTGTGTGTACGTGTGTATGTATATATACGCACGTATACATATATACACATATATAAGTATATGTAATAGACACATGTAAATATAAATATACCTTTATACATATGAATGTACGTATTTCACTACTGTTAACCATACCACAAGTACAGAAAGCTGTATAATGCAAACATGAAGGCTAAAGAAGTATTGTAAGACAAATGCACTGTAACCACCACTCATGACCTGTGATAGACCCTTCCCAGATAATCCAGGGGCCCACCCCCCAAATCACACCCCCTTCGCTCCTACAGGACCCATGAGGCTGAGTTTTACGGTCATCACGTCTCTATTTGTCTTTGTAGTATTATTACCTAGGTACATTCCTACACGATGAAAGTTGGTGGCCAGCTTCCACATCAGATATAGGTCTACATATACATGAATGTGTCAGTGAGTGGGTCCACACACAGATGTCTGAACATGTTTAGAAAAAAATTGTTTCCCCTCTCACCATCATGTCAGTGCACCGTACCTTTTAGTGCCATTGATGGGATAAACAATAGACAAGTATGTTAATCCCATAGTTTTAAAAACTGAAGTTGTACACAGGACCTCAAGTATGAGCCCCAGAGAATAATTCCTCTAATAAACGCTAAGCCACACCCAAAGCCACGAGGACCTTCTGTGTGCCCCCTGTCATGCTTCCGCAAATTTCACCTGAGGGGACCCCAGTGAAATAATTTTCTCCAAAAACTTCTCGTTTTCCTTAGGACAAAGGCCAGCGTCAGGGTGGAGGGGAGCTCACCACACCACACAGCACGGCCAACCAGAGAGACTCTGGGGCAGCTGGGGCTGGCTTGTGTCTGTTTGTTGGAGCTGACTGCCAGACGTTCATGAATTTGGGGACCGGTTGTTAGGCATGACTATTATTAAAAATTAAAACGTATACACTGATAATTAAATAAATGATGTTAAAATCCAAGGTAATAAATACTGACAGCTCATCTCCTCTATTTCACCACACTGAATCATCTGCGACCTTCAGGTTATTTGTGTCTACGGCATCTGTCTGGTGGAAAGACTTTATAATGGTGATGCTTGCATACCTCGTTCCAACTTTGTGTTTGGTGGTAGCTGGAACTCTGCCACAATGGAGGATTTACATCATGGAACCTGGCAAGTGCTACAGACCAGGAGCCTAGCACACACACTCACACACACATACACACACACACTCACAGAGCCCCGGTTTGTCCTCCCAAGCCCCCAAGTATTAAGAACTAGAAACCAAGCACCTTGCAAGGCGGCCCTCCGAATGTGACACCTCGAGTGGCTTTCCATGTTAGTGTCTCACCCAGCACTCCGGGGGGGGGGGGGACGGCGCAGGCAGGCCCAGAACCTGAGGCAGGACAGTGGAGGCCAGGACATGACCAGATCCAAGCAAGGGCTGGTGGGGGGATGAGGACCCCTCCGAGAAGGCCAGCTGCTCACCCCCAGGCTCCCTCAGGCAGGCAGCAGGGGCTCAAAGTCCTCTCGGGCACTCCCTGCCCTTTGCGACATCTGTCGCCCCTGGAAATGAGGGTGCGCCTGCCCTGCCACCAGCCGTGCATTCCCCTCAGTCACACTGGTGGCAGGGAGTTCTGCCTGGTGCCGGCGCTAAAATCAGGAAACTGCCTTCTGCTTGTTGGGCTTCTAATCTCTTCTGGGTCCAGGGCTGTGGTATATTAAGAAATAAAGAAGACTTCCCCGGTGGCTCAGTGTTTAAGAATCCGCCTGCCAACGCAGGGGACACGGGTTTGACCCCTGGTCCGGGAAGATCCCACATGCCGCGGAGCATCTAAGCCCGTGTGCCACAACTACTGAGCCCATGTGCCACAACAACTGAAGCCCGTGCACCTAGAGCCTGTACTCTGCAACATGAGAAGCCACCACAATAGGAAGTCCCTGCACCGCAACGAAGAGTAGCCCCTGCTCACCACAACTAAAGAAAGCTGGGATGCAGCAACGAAGACCCAACGCAGCCCTTGAATTAATTAATTTATTTATTTATTAAAAAGAAATCAAGAGAGTGGCTGGATATTGAGTTATGTAACAAAGCCTGATGATTTAATCAATCTTTTCCGTGTGATAAACCCTCCATAAAAGCCCCTAAAGGGTTCAACAAGCTCAGGGTTGGGGAACGCACTGATGTGCTGGGAGGGGGGTGCTCCTGGAGAGGGCATGGAATCTCCACGCCACCCCCTACCCTCACCTTGCCCTGTGCATCTCTTCCATCAGGCTGTTCCCAAGTTTTTCCTTTATAATGAACCAGTAATAGTAAGAAAAGCACTTTCTTGAATTTTGTGAATAGTTCTTGCGCATTTTTGTACCTGACTAGGGTCTTGGGAGCTTCCAAATTTAGAGCTAGCAGATTCAAAGTGTGAGTGATTCCTGGGACTTGTGTCCAGCATCTGAAGTGAACACAGTCTTGTGGCTCTGAGCCCTCAGCCTGCAGAGTCAGTGTTAACCCTAATTCGTGTCAGAACTGATTTGAATCATTGGACACACAGCTGGTGTCAGAGAATTGAGAACTGTAGTTGGGAACGACACCAAACAAGTGCAAAGGCAGAGAAAGTGCTCTGTCCTCTCTGAGAACACCAGTGTCCCTTGTTATTCTTTAAGCACACCAGTGTCCCTTGTTATTCTTTAAGCGCACAGTACCTTCTGCTTGACTTTAGGAGGCAGTCCCTCCCACCCCACTCCATTGCCCAGGGCCCTGGAGACGTCATTACAAGGCTCAGCCAGACCCTCATACGCGATGGACCCACATCTCCAAGCCCCTGGGTCCAGCGCCTCTTCTGATGGAGCCCTGTGTCCCGGCCTTAGCACACCTTCTGCTGCGTGTCCCTCGTGGGGAGGTCTATACCAAAGTCACAATCCGAAGTTAATATACTGCCGAGCAATTCAATTCCCGAGTCAGCCCGACCCCCAGCCACCATTGTTTCCTAACGTAGGCTGTGTTTCCAAACTCAGACGATGTTTCCTGACGTAGACCAGCTGAAAACATGACCCCATATCAGGGAAGGTATTCAACATATAGGATCCTGGCCTGTCACCTAACGACACCCTTTGCCTTATGGCACACTGATCAATTGATTAATGTCATTCTCCTAGCAGGAATTTTCTTTGTCTTGGGGTTATAAAAGCTGGCTGCGAGCCCACGAGAGGGTCGGCTCTCCCTGGTCTGCCAGGAAGTCGTCCCTCTGTCTTTGCAGTGTCCCTTCTCTCTAATAAACTCTATCTTCCTTACATTCTGCCTTGGGTCTGGAAATTCTTTTCCAACCTGCCCTTGAGCCACAACACCTGGCAGCCCTCCCTTCCATCTCTGCCCTGGGACAATTCACTGCACATTCACCCTGACTGCAGGCATGGGCAGCATGAGGACAAACCCAGGGCAGAAATGAAACCCCAAACCTGAAATTGATCTGCAAAGGAGCTTCCATCTGCAGGGAAGTCAGCAGGAACAGATTCCAGCCAGTGCCAATGGAAGAGAAGGGAGAGATCACTTCCCCTCCCTTCTCCCCAAGCAAAATCACTCAGCATTTCTTTGAAGAGCCCAAGGTCACATCCAAAGTGCTTCTGGGTATCGCTGTGTAAGTGTGTCACCCAGTCTCCCATTACCAGACATTGGCAGGGACCTCGTTTCGTGTGGGAAAGGAGAAGAGACACCTAGAGTAAATCAAAGGGTTTGAGGGGAAGGAGAATAATAGCAAAAGAAAAGCAAGATTCTGAGCCAGCAGGATCTAGGGTAGAGGCTGAACTTGGCTACTAACTAGCTAGGTAACCATAGGCAAGTCGCTCACTTGATTTCACAGATTCTCTTTAAGACAATGGCAACATTAAATCCTTATTGTGATGGTAAAGTGAGGAGACCCCAAGAGAGACCCTTGTAAATGTGATGGGTACACAATGACAGGAAAGGCAAGACCAACAGGGGGAGGCTGAGGCTGCCCAATGCCCGGGACCACCCCAGACCCGCAGGACTCCAGCCAGCCCTGCCCCCGGGTGGGGACCAAATATACCAGGCTACCAGGGGTAGCCAAATATACCAGTCAGAAGTAGTAGCCGGAGGGACTGGGAGAGGAAATTAGAAATGAGATAGAAAAAAAAATTAAAAACAAAGCAAATGGAGAGGAAAGATGTGAAGCTACAGAGGCATCGTGTATTCACTGAACTGATGAGGTTTCCATCAAAGAGAAGGTGATGCAGCCCAGTGATACTGAGACCTGGTGTCAGACACCTGACCATCTGTAGAGTGGGGATAAAATACACATTTAAAATGTTTTTTCTCCCCTATCGGCTATTCCTTACTCAGCAAAGGCAGGCTTGAAGACATGTTTTCAATCCAGAGACTGCAATTTTGATAAACAGAAAGAAAACAAAATAGTCCCTGGAACTCACAATCACCTAGTATTTGAATGTGTCAGAAACGGCTTGTTTTTGTCCGAAATGACATAGCAGCCCCTTCAGGTCTGTCCACCTGTATGTTCTGTTCTTTTCACTTTGGGAACAAATAAATGGTGTAGTCAACAGTTAACAGTTTTCTGCAGAGCATTCTGTGTGCTGGGTCCAAAGAGAGTGGCTCTCACAATTCACCCCGCGTTCTCCGTAATTGATTCTGGCCAACTGGAAACACGTTCAAGGACACACTGATTTCATCAAGGTTTTCTCACAACCAAGCAGCATGTGTGAGACAAACATTCAGACAACAGACCCCAGGGAAGGCTGGAGAGGGCTTGAGAGCACCCCAAAGGTGCTGTAGACCAGGGGGCTAGGGGATGCCACTCCTGGGTCAGGTTACCCTGGCAGGATCCCAAAGCCCGCATGCCTTAGAAATCAGATGCAGACAACATAGGTAAAAATGAAGCCAGGTTTCGCAATGTATCGATCTCACTCTCTAAGTGAAGCAGTGGCTCTCCATCTGAGGTGCGCAATCAGCCCTCTGGGGTGGTGGTTTCAACGCAGATTCCCGTGCCCCTCCCCCAGCGGTGACCCTGGATGGGGACCACACATTAATTCGTGCCTCTCTCACCGACTAGCTTGTTACTTTGTCACCTTTGTGTGCCTGAGGTCACCTAAGTTAGGGGCATCACCTAGACCCCAGAGATACTAATGGCTTTTTTCTTCGTTTTTCAGGGGCTCTAATGGTTTGGTGATGTAATGTCACATGCCTGGCACACAGAAAGCACTCAGAACACATTGCTTTTGATAATATGACGAGGCATCACGTGCTTCTTGGATTCCATGGAATTCTCTGTTCTCAGTATTCATCCCTCTTCATTGTTGCCCTGGTTCTTGGATTGGCCCAATACCAGATTCGGGGAAAACGTCTGGTTGAGTCAGTGTCCTTGCAGGTTCTGTCTCTTAGCAATAGCCCAGGATCCTGCTCCTCCACCAGTCCCAGCTGAGTGCCCGAGACCTAACCTGCCCTTTGTCCACAGGTCACAGTTGGGGGTGTGTTCCACGAAGGGACAACAGAGGACCCTCTGCACTACAGTTATTTCATTGAGCCTATATTTGCAAACAATCCTTTTTGCCCTCGCTGAGTCAAGCAGGAAAGGCATTTAGCCAACTGCTAAAACAGCATAAGGACGCACGCACGCATCTCAGGAAGGGCCTGAGGACCAGATGGGATAGCTCTGAGCCATGACAGTACAGGTGGCAGGGGTAGCTCCGGTGCGGGATGGGATGTTCCCCTCTGGCCTCTGCCACCGCTGCCTCTCAAAGCTGCGTGCCTCCCCACAGCCTGCCAGAGCTCAAGGCCCTTCATCTTCCGAAGCCACGTTGATGGACCATGCCCCCCTGGGGGAATCGGCCCCCTTGTGGCAGGGAGCCATGAAACTAGCTTCCAGCTCCCTTGCGGTCAGGGCTTCTAACGTCCCTGGGAATCCTGAGCACGGACAGAGTGTGGAACGCATCCGATGCCGCAAGGCACGGGAGCACTGGGGAGACACTCCGGATCTGTTGTCTCCTGGTCCCATCTCATCCCCTCTGCGTCCCCGCCTGGGCAGAGAGGCCAGCACCCCCTCCAGGGGCACGATTCTCTGATCCTTAGCCCTCTCCGATGCTGACCACAGCCCAGTCTCACAGGGCAAGCAGCTGTGTGAGCCCAGGTTTCTGGGGGAGCCCTGAAGGCCATGGGAAGCAGCTGACACATCTTAATGCCCCTCCCACCTCCTGCAGCACGACTGCCCCCTCATCCCCCACCCTCCAGCCCCTCGCCTAGCACAGCATCCTCATTCTCCTTGCCAGATAAACTGCTGCTAAGCAGCTCCTAACGACACCCCCACTCTTCCCTCTCCTGAGCCAAAATTCCACAAGGATACTTACTCTGTGTCTTGCAGCCCTCCATGCAAGGTTAGGGCAAGAACCCTGTTCGTGCCTCCTGGTCCCCTGAACCAACAATTGCAGCTGTGAATAGAGGCTCTGGTGAGTCATCCCAGCCCCAGCGCCCCTCTCTCCTTTCTCTACCCACGTGGGGTAAGGCCACCTTGGCCAGCAGCTCTTCAGGAACCACGAGGGGTGTGAGGGTGGCGCCCCACAAGAAAACAGCATGCTGCTACCAGAGGAATAGGCAAGAGGTGCGGATACCACATACATACACACACGCACACACACATTCATACACACTCATAAACACACGCAATCACGTTCATTCTCATACACTCACGCACACACATGTTCACACACATATACACGGATAGTTACACAAACACATGTTTACATACACACACCCTCATATACAAACATGCACTCACACACAACCTACCCTCACAAATACACAGATACACACTCTCACGTACACAAACTCACACAAATACACACACATATACACTTGTGTACATGCTCTTACACATGCTCACACACTTATACACTCTCGCACACGCACATACACACACTCACCCTCTGACATTGCCCAGATGCAGGGCCTCCTGGCAGCACTTGTGACTAGAAGCGGGGGCCCAGAGTGGTACCCGGCCCAGAGTGGTACCCAGCCCATCAGGATGACAGAGGCTCCTCATGTTTCTAAGAAGAAGAAACAGAGCCACAGAGGAGGGGTGGGTCCCGCTTGCTTTGTCTCAGGAGAAGAGAGGGGTCACACAAGGGACTACGGAAAGTTCCAGCCAGAAGACAGCAAGAGTCGGAGGTCATGGCCCAAGCCTGAGGTCAGCGTGGCCGAAGTGTGGACGAAGCAGCCACGAGGGCTCATTTTCTGCAGGGGGATTTCTTCTTCACCCTGGAGCAGGGTGAGAAGGTGAATCATCAATTGGAGAAGCTGCCCCTGGGGGCGCAGGGGAGTAGAGACAGACAGGGGATTGGAAGGAAGCAGGGAGTAGGCTTGTCGAATTTTCCGGGTTTTGCAAGCCAGTTGTTAAGGCCAGCTATTATTAAAAATCATGATATCAACATGCAATTCCATACACTGTATCAAAACAAAGGCACTGCTAACACTCCTGGCGGCCTGACCATTTTAGTACGATTTCCTAACAGCCAGCTCCTGAGGCTGCCGACCCCCTCGTGTGGCACTGACACAGCTGCCCCCTTGAATTCAGCCCGGATGGGAGTGTTTGTACCGTAAGAACCAGCAAATGCTAGAAATGCAGATGCGTGTGCTTTTCTGGAGAGCCAGCTGTTAAGGTTTTATCAGCACATGCTGGGTTGGATGGTGCATTACCGAGTAGGTTACCTGGGCTACCTTCTGGGGAACGCTCTAGAACACGTGCCTCTGAGTCATTCCAACCCAAGCAGTTGTCCATCACATCCTGTCACTTATTGGCTGAAGCCAGCACCCAGGGTCTTGGGGCGGTGGGGCAAACTTCAGGGCACTTTCGGCCCTCTTCTCTCAGCAGGGCTCAGCACCCCAGCATCCAGAGAAAGTCAGGCCTGAGACAGGGGCTGTGGGAAGGGTGCCAGCAGCTTCCACTAAAGAGAGTTCTCCAGTCTGGCCTCTATCTCTTCAACGCTTCTTCTACCCTTTCTGCCTTCCTCCTACTACCTGACGTAAACAGTTATGACTTGCTACGCACGGGATCAGCCGGGTCCACTTACCTCTAACTCACACCTTACAACCCCACCCCCATCCCAGGCAGCCTGGCCCGGCTGCCTCCCGGCTGATTCCAGCACAGCCCTTTTCCTGGAGGGAAATATGCACCCTGTGGTCCCAGGAAAGGAAGACATCACGTTGTGCAGGTGGTATGGGAAGAACAAAGCTTGGGATCCACCAGGTGGTTTACAGATCAAAGTAGACCCGAGCCCAGAGAAGCCAGTTCTTTCTACAACTTTCTATCCTTCCATGTTAAAATGCTCTACAGCTCAGCACGCTGTGGGACTCTGCCTTTGTACACACTCCTGAGGTCAGGAGACAGCAGACACCACAAGGAAAGACTGTGCGGGTGAGGAGTAGAGGACAACCCTGGCAGCTCCTGGTGCTTTGCAGCCCATCCCATCTCTTCTCACGGCATCTCAGGACCCCGGGGACCCAGCCATCTGCCAAGTCTGACAACTGAGACTCAGTTTGTAGAGATCAAGTGTGTTCTCTTTGAATGTATTTCTCCCTCATCCAAAAGCACAAGTTTAAGATAATTTTCTGACGCATCCATGACTTCCCTTGCTATCTTCCAGTGTACTGCGCTAGCAAGCCTATTCAGTCAACTAATTTCCTTTTTTGTAAAGAAATACAGTAGCATGAAATGAAATAAAAGGATGAAGTGGTTGACTCAGAAGGACCCCACTTGGGCTTTCTTTCAGTGTGACTGTAGGTGGCACTTAGAGAAACTAAGGCCGCTGGATAGCTTTGCCGGGGAAAAAAAAGTGACAAGTTTCTTGTGTTTCAGACTTGGTTCTCTGCTCTCCAGGCAGGGGAATGAGTCAGAAGGGCAGATTAATCAGACGTGAACGCCCAAAACCCAGCTCTGAATTCAACAATACAAGCTGCTGTGAAACTGTCGTTACCTGCTGCAAACCCAAACAAGCCTGAACTCCGTAACCGGTTCCCTGGGCAGGTGCAACTGCCAGGCGAAAAGTGGCAGGGAGCCAGCCTGTCAGAATGTGACCTCTGTGAGGTCACACACACCCGGGCCCCAGACACTCATCATTACTGTAATAGCGGCAGCAACAAAGCCTGTCTCTGTGGCTCTCTTGCTCCGCCAAGCCCTACATGCACTAAATCACTGATGCTGATCAGGCCTCTTTAGGCGTGGAGGTGACAGCCTCCGTGGCCATTTTACAGATGGGAAAACAGAGGCAGGGTCATCTGAACATCAAGTGTTGGTTGTGTTAGAATGTTTAGAGATTGGGACTGGTACACCCCATGCCTAGACTCATCAGTGGTTTAAAACATTTGGGGAGTAAAATATCTGACTTAATTTCAAGTGAGAGGCCAGTGCTAGAATTGTGTAAGGACTACCATACTTGTATTAGTCACATCAAACTTCTTTTCATCCCTGACTTCAGATTACAAGAGGTCAGATACCTGTTTATATGCTGTGTCTACCTTTTTAATATAATTATGATATAGCAAAATTTGTAATAATTTTAGCTTACTTAAAAGACAAACAATCACTAGCATAACTTGTCTTTTCATGGAGACCATTTTTCTCGTAAGTCATGCTACTGTTGTCAAATATGTCAAGGCATTGGCTACACGCCTGTCTAGTAGGTTCTGATTTCCTTCTCCCTCCCACATTGAGATCAAAGTCCTTCCATTGTAAACCTTTCTGGTTTTCTGCTTTACCTTCCATTCTGTTATGGGCAGGGCAGCAATCTTCTTGATGTGCCAAATATCAGAAGCTTTCACCACATTTCCTGGGCATAACAGGAAGCCCAAATGCATGCATGGTATTTCCCTGCACCTAGCTGAATTTCTTACCAATCAACTTAGCAGGACTTGAAATTCATTTCTCTTTGATTCAGAAAAGTAATGTGATATTTCCTGCTCTTGAGTGCAGTGGACCATATCAGCTAGTACCAGATTCTCCAGAAAACAGAAGCCATATATCAGCAGCTTAAAGAAGGTAGGTATTATTTTTATCCTGCATAAATGAGTTTAAAGAAGCAGTCCCAGTCTCCTTCTAAAATTCCATTTCACCATGCTTGGTGAGTGGCTTTCAAATGCAAGGGTACCTCCTGGTCCAATATGACTGCTGGAGGGTAGCCATTATGTCTGCATTCCAGGCGGGAAGAAGGATAAACGTGAAAGGGCAAGTAGGAGTGTGCCAGTCATTCTTCCTTCTTTTAAGGTGCTTTCCTGGAAGCCCCACCCAACATCTCCTGCTTAAATCTCAGTGACTAGAATTCAGGCACAGCCACACCAACTTGCAGTGGAGACTGAGAAGTTTGGATTTTATAGCGGGACTCATTGTTATTCCCAATAAAGTAAGGGTTCTGTGGCTAAGGAAGAAAAGAGACGTGGGCATTGACTGGGAAAACTGTAATCTCTGCCACATAAAGTAAAATTAATGATTAATATGTGTACTTACCCTTAAATTTTTGCTTACAATTTCTCAGATACCTGAAAGTTTATTTTCCTCAGATTCAAAACTCCTGACTTAGTGACTGATAGTTCTTCATTATCTTACTTGTATTGTTATTTCAAAACCCCTTACATTAAGGTGGTATTATAAGAAAGAATCATAACATTTACTTAGCTATTAACTGGCGGAACTGACAAAAAACTCTTCTAAAATATCCCCAGGAATCTCTGTGCTTCTCAGTAAAATGAGATTGCGTTTAACTAGCACAGAGCCAGCCATGGAGGACAAGATCAAGACATATTTTGTACCAAATGTATAAAAGAAGATTTTTTTCATTCCTAACATTCTTCAAAGGGGTGTACTGGTCTTCTACTTAAACCGTGATAAGAGTAAAATTTTGATCCACAAATAGAATAGAATAGAAAGAGAAAAAGAAGAAAGGTTTTGCTGAAGCATTTGGATGAAATTTCAAGGAGAAAACAAGAGAAGAAAGGGTGATAGAGGATGCTTTTGTCTAAATGAGTTCTGGGAAGTAAAGTTAATTTAGTTGTGAAGGATGTGCCGCGGGGCGAAACAGGAACTCATTCGTTATGTCCCTCAGGGGAAAGGGGGGATATGGAGGGCCAACATGCAGGCAGGATGCCTAGGAAACCAGAAGGGGGTGCAAACCACCAGGAAGACTTGGCTGCCCTCCCAGGTGAGAGGCCAGCATTGGGGTCGGAGAAAGGAAAAGCCACAGTCTTCTCCCACGTGCAGAAAGGAAAACCCAAGATGCGTTTACATCTGACCAAATGACTTTTGTCCATAGATACCCTTTGCATTAATTTTCAGGCATCTCATCTACCTTTGAAAATTTCCAAATTGATTCAGGGTAGTGATATGCCTGCCCATTGGGCAATCCTCTCATCTACTTACAGAAGAGTGGCAGTAGCTTCCTTGTCACTGGGGCTATGTGAAGCATTTCCTACCCACATCCCATCAGCATCAGTTCTTTCAGTGAGAGTCATCTGTGGGAAGGCATGGACCTCTATTCCCACGCCAAGCACAAGCATGTGCACATGGGGAGACAGAAGCCTCACCATGGAGAGTCACCTTCAGCTCTCACCCCGCTCAGCCCTTCACTTAAAACCACACTTCCTCTTCCCTTATCAGTAGATGTTTTGACTATGAAAGTGTGTGTTGGGATCCGTGATCCTTGTCTCACTGGTTCATTCTAAGTCTTTTTTGGGGGAATGACTCTCTACTTCCATGGAAATATTTTATTATCATCAGCACAAAATAGGAGAGCAGTGCTTCTCTGGTGGCACAGTGGTTAAGAATCCTCCTGCTAATGCAGGGGACACAGGTTCGATCCCTGGTCCAGGAAGATCCCACATGTTGTGGAGCAACAGAGCCTATGTGCCGCAACTACTGAGCCTGCGCTTTAGAGCCCGTGGGCTGCAACTAATGAGTCCATGTGCTACAACTACTGAATCCACGCTTAGAGCCTGGGCTCTGCAGCAAGAGAAACCACTGCAATGAGAAGCCCGTGCACCACAACAAAGAGTAGCCCCCACTCACCACAACTAGAGAAAACCTGCGCAACAAAAACGCAACACAGACAAAAATAAAATTAAATAAATAAATAAATAGGAGAGCAGAGGCATGATGATATCAAGACTGAACAGGAACATCTAAAAAAGAATGCTGAAGGGTCAGGAAGGACAAACTTCAGCTTGCCCTCATCGTAAAAAGAACAGGTTGAAATTCACAATCAGACACAGGGTGGAAAGTGTTACCTGGAGCAAGCTCACCCCTAACTTTTGCTGGAACCCCTAAGTAAAAGTACAAATGGAGGCCCATGTATAATAGGCTAAATATTTTAAAGTTATCAATCAAGCTTACAAACTGTTGAATAGAACATACTCTAGTCTTCCAGCTCAACAAATATACCTCCATAATGATGTGGAAGGCCAGAATGGAATCTACAATCCTCCTTTTCCTTGAAGCCACTGACATGAGAAGACCCAGCTTCCAGCCCTGGAGTGTGATCACGGCTCTCCTTTCCCCTTAGCTGGCTCTGTCCCCCACCCTGAAGGCCTCCCATGCACGTCTACACAGCCTCACACTCATGGTCTTCCACCCCCTCCAGCATCCCTTGGCCACCCTCAGGTCTGGGGTGGAGACCCTGGTGGTGAGGTCCACCCTCAGGAGATGATGATGCAGGGTAGGACAAAGGAGTAGGCTGAGGGATGTTGGGGGCAGGAAGAATACTCTAGATGGTGATGCAGTCTCTGCACAGTCTTGTTCCCTTGGCTCCATGGACCTCTCATCTCATGGTGACCCAGAGCAAAAGTCTTCCTTGCCCAGGTAAGGGGTGGTAGAGCCCTGCATGATATAAGAATTGCAAGAAAGTCTGTGGATAGTTCCCTGAACTGTAGTACATGCAGAAAGCAAGTTCAATAAGCTTACATATATTACCAAGGTTTGGAGGAATCCAGGAAAACCTCCATAAACGTGATTTAGTTAGGTCTTAAGGGATAGATAGACCTGAAAAGGAAGACAGAGTCTCCCAGGCAAGATGTATTTGAGCAGAGTGACTAGAATAGTCACAGTCAGAAAGGAACTCAAAATTTGGAATACAAGATGGTAAAGAAAGGATGGAGAAGATGCCTTGATTGTTCAACTAGGTGAGTGTCATGAGCTGAACCCTGGCCCCCCAAAAAGATACGTTAAAGTCCTAATGCCCAATACCTCAGTACATGACCTTACTTGGAATTCGGGTCTTTGCCAATGTAGTCAATAAAGATGAGGTCATTAGGGTGGGCTCTAATTCAACATTACTGGTGTCCTTATACAAAGGATAAATTTGGGCACAGAGACAGACACACACAGAAAGAGGAGCCCATATGATGCTAAAGGCAGAGATCAGGGTGCTGCTTCTACAAGCCAAAGAACACCAGTTCACCAGCAAACCACAAGGAGCTGGGAGAGAGGCCTGGAATGGATTCTCCCTCATAGCCTCAGAAGAAAATGAAACGGCTGACACCTTGAGCTTGGACTTCCAGCCTCCATAACTGGGGGGCAGTAAACCTCTGTTATTTAGGCCACACGGTGTGATGGAGAAGGCAGAGCAAACTCAGAGAGGGAGTTTGCCTATGTTCTGGAGAGGGTGGAGAGCCATAGAATATTTTGGAGCCAAGATGTAATATGATCCAAGCAACGTTACAGGAAGATTAATGTAGCAGGTGTGAAACATGGCAGGTGATAGAGGGAGCATGACTGGTGTTGGCAATGGCATTGGGCTGCTTTCTTTGCAGCCAGCTGTGGCAGGGTCCTTCAGTCCTTGCAGGCTGATGAAGGTGCATGCCAGCTGCAGCCAGCATGGTTCCCATCTGCCTGTTGTTCTCTGTCATGACTGGAAGCTCCCTAGGATGGGCAGAGCTGGCGTTGGCGATTTGTACAGCAAGATGAGAAGGGCTCACCACACCCAGGCAAGGCAGCCATCCAACTGCTCAGCCTATACATCATCCTCTCTGTGGATTTGGTGATAAAGAGTGATCCAAACCCATCCATTATGCCAGCCACCGAGGAGCATCCGTTGTCTTCAGTGGGAGGGTCCCATGACTTGAATGGCACAGAACCTGGGGCTACTTTATTGCAAGGTTAGTGAAATGAGAGCAGACATAAGGAAGAGGAGGCACCCATCTACAGTCATATTTTACCTGAATTTGCATTGACAGAGGCTTACCACAAGGGCTTAATTTTATTTGTCTCCACCCAATAACCAAATTACTTGTGTTGACGCTCAGCCCCTATTGGAAAGCCAATTTTCTTCTCTGTGCTCACACGAGCTTGGGTCCATCAGAGACTTCAAGAGAGGAGGGTACCTAAGAGCAGATGGTAGTGTAAGGAGGGAGTTTGCAGCGCTGTCTGAAAGATAGGGGAGAATAAATTTCCCAGCAAAAGCAACATTGGCATTTGTGGCCTCCTCCCCTCAAAGCCCCCTGACCTCTTTAACTGTCTTATGCGTCTGACACAGCAGAGACTAGGCTATGCCGTGACAACGCACAGCTGAAAATCTCAGTGCTTGGAACATCCAAGGTTTAGTGTCAGCCCATTGACACAGACCGCTCAGAGCGGCAAGACTCCGCTCATTTCTGCTGCTCAGAGCCCCGGCCCCTGGGACAGCTACCGACTTAAAAGCTGCCAGGTGCCATGTGGAAGATCAAAGAGCACTGCCAGGCCTTGAATTGAAAACCAAATGTTCAGCACAGAGGTGACGTGGTTTACTCAGCTTCTAACTCATGGCCCACCCAGACTCAACAAAGCCAGAAAAAAGAGCTGTTCCATTCTTGGACTTGGAGATTGAGGACAGCAAGACTTGGTGGTCAGCATTGGTGACCATCACATTCTCATAATCCTGCGACTCGATGTTATCCTCCCATTTCACAGCTAAGGCTCAGAGAAGCTGCATCTTGCCCAGGGTTACATAGTGGAGATTGGAACTTAGGCCAGTGGATTCCAAAGGTTATGGCTTCACTCTCAACCTCTCCCTCTCCCCCACCATCACACACACACACACACACACACACACACACTTCATTTACATGTCTCTTTACCTCTACCTCCTTTTATTTTTCAACTTTTAAAAAAGTGGGTGCTTGATACAAACAGGATTCTTGAGCTATAGATAACCCTCATTGAGCTGGAGGTTGTCCTGCACTCAGATGTGCATCTTTACAGATTGAAACTGAACTCAAAATACTCAAAGCTTAGTTCAAAGTGCTGTCAACATAAGAATAAATAACAAGAATAATTTTTGTGCTGTGTCTAAGATTGTCATTATTCAGCATAACATCAAAAAATTTAAGAGGGAAAGTAGGACAAAGCTTAACTCTCACAAGAGTTCACTCCATATACAGTGAGCATTTGGAGTTTTGTTCTTTGCCTTTGGAATTTAAAGGGCAATGTTGTCATTCTCCACATCACTGTGGGATTCCAATGCTGTGTCAAAGCAGAGACCAGTAGACAGTGTGCAGGCTTTAATTGCAAGTGTTTCAACTGTTTTAACAAATAGATACAGATGATAAAATGCCAGCTGGGGTATGAGATACTAGGAGTGTTTGTGCTTTAATGTGTAAAGCTATTATAGCTCTTTTGTCAAGGCACCAAAGGCAATGAGGAAGGATGACTCAGAAAATAAATATTCTGAATAATCCTGACATCAGGGACAGCTGACAGGAAAATGTCTTTGATTACAGGAGACACTTTGGGAAAGTATCAGTTGTTGTCAACTCTTGCCAGAATTGCAAGTGACCTTGGAAAGACCAATTTTGGTGGAGCTGTGTGAGGGGAAAGAAAATTGCAGTAGGTTGATGAGAGAAAGTCTCTTAAGAAGTGGGACTGTGAAATGACAAAGAGAATTGGAGAAATAATGAAGGGAATCTGGTATTGAAAAAGGAGGGTTTTTTTTTGTTTTTTTTTTTTAAGTGGGTAACATTAGACCTTCTATTTTACCACTTCAAGTGAAACGTGGAAGCCTCACTCCCATTTAGATCCTTTTACCGGCTCTGTTTTTATCTTTGTTCTATAACATCAGACAGTGTTATAACATTTGCTTCACTCATCAAATATGATTTTAAAAACTCATGAGCTCATGAACATGGGACCTGTCTCCATTTGTTTAATGCTGTTTAATAAAATGTTCTGGTTGTCTCCATAAAGTTCTTGCATATTTTTGTTATTTTTCATTGTCACACTAAATGACATTTTTAAAGTATATTTTTTAGTCATTTGTAGCTGAATATTAAAGGTAGATGATTTCTGGGTATGAATTTGTATCCAGCATCCTTGCTGAACTCTCTTATAAAAGTCATAAAAAGGTGTCTATACTCTGATTTATGCTTCCTGTCTTATTGAACTGAATAGAACTTCCAGGACCATAGCAAATAAAAGCGATGGTCATGGACATTCTTGCTTCATTTATGATTTTAAAGGGACTGTTGTTGGCATTTCGCCATTAAGAATATTTCCTAGAGAAATCCAGTAGACACCCTTTATCAAATTAAAGAAGCTCCCTTCTCTTCCTAGTTTGACAAGATTCCTCATAAATGAATGTTTGCTTATATAGAAAAAAGGGGAAAACTCATGAGCAAAAGTACAGTCTAGGTTGTGTGCCCATATTTCTGCTCTTTCCACTTTTCCTTCCAGCATCCTGATGCTCCTCAATTCTTTCTTTTAGCTTTTCCCTTCTGTTTGAAGAAGTGTTTAGCAGTCTTTCAGGCTGGACCTTCTAGAGACAAATTCCTTCAGGTCTCCTTCCTGTATAGGAAAAAAGTCTTTATTTTTCTCTTCGTTCCTAAAGGATAGTTTTGTCGGATTTAGTCTTCACAGTTGGCAATTCTTTTCTCTCTACCCTTGAAAAATGCTGTGGCTCATCCCCTCTGGCCTCCATGGTTTCTGATGAGAAACCCACTGTCATGTGAATCCGTGTTACCCTGTAGGGAATGTGTCCTTGTGTGTGTGTGTGTGTGTGTGTGTGTGTTTGGATTGTAGAAGTTTAATTATGATGTGTCTTGACATGGATTTCTGTGCTTGTCCTATTTGGGATTTGTTCAGCTTCTTGAATTTATAGGTTTGTGTCTTTTGCCAAATATTGGGTGTTTTAAGCCACTATTTCTTAGCGTATCCTTTCACTTTCATGCCCTCCTCTCCTTCTTAGACTCTAATAATATAAATGTTCTATCTTTTTCTGTGTTGACCTACAGGTAATTGAGGCTCTGTTGTTTTTTGTTTTTTGTTTTTTTACCTCGATCTATTTTTTTTTCTGTTGTTCAGATGGGGTAAATTCTATTGATCTGTCTTCAAACCAGTTACCTGCACACTGGCAAATTGCTGATGAAAGAAGCTAAATAGGACTGAGTCATAGGATTAGCATCCATTTGGGGTCTGTGGCCATGATTTCAAATGAAACCGGTTGGTCCAGTTGAATAACGGTTTTTATGATCAAGTTCTGCTTGGATGTAGACGGGAAGAAGAATGATACTTAAGTTGAAGCCGGTGGGGTTTTAGCATGTGACTATAACGGGGGACAGGATATGGTAATGAGAACTCATAGAGGGAGGTGAAGAGATGCTTGAATGGATGGTCTCAGTGGAGTTCAACTGTTTCACAACTGAAAAACTAGGAGCCAATGTTAGTGTTTTGGGATGCTCAGAGTTAAGTTTTCATATACTTACGTATCAAGGAGTTTTGGTTAGGGGGTAGGTGGAGGAAAAGTTTGGGAGGAGCAATAAGAAGGAAGAGGAATCAACTCTCCTTCCTGGTTTTAAGGGAGGCAGCACATGAAGGAAAAACCAGCATCATCTTGAGATGTCTGTAGTGAGGATGGTGTAGATGAGCAGATGTCCAATGGTGAGAGCAAAGGTTAAAGGAGAGCTTGAGGGCACAGGGCCCAGCAATTGGTGAGGTGGGAGAGAATTATGTACCACAGGGTCACATTGGTACTTACAAGGGCATGGGGGGATGGGGGGTAAGGGATCCTTAGACATTGGATCCTTGGACATCTGTCAGTGATAAATGCAAACAGTGATGAAGCATGATGGGCAAAAGACAGGATCGATCCATTCAAAAGCTGAGCTCAATCATAAGCCCCTCATTACAACTCATCACACTGAGGAGGGGGGTAAGGACGGGGCAGGGAGCGGGGAGGCCAGTGGTGATGCCAAGACCTCAGATGATGCGTGCCAAAACAACCCCTGCCTTGTCAGTGCTGTCTCTTGACCTGGCATTTCCCTTTACATTCTAAGGAAATGTTTCAGATTCCGATTTACCCTCCAGGCTTATTTTGTTCTGCATTTAAATGAGCTCTTGTGTAAGACATTCCCTCCTTTTCCTCAAGCTTTATTTTCCTAGAATTTGGGGATTTAAGAATAATGTTATAGCAACTGAATCAAAAAACAAAATTTAAAGAAGACTACTGGATGACAATTGTCTGGTTCACTGAATAAACAATAAGTGTTCTGAGAAACCTTTACATTTTTCTCCGGCATAGGATTGCTATGGAGAAATTGGGAAACAGGAAAACAGTGATTAAATTGGGCTGCATAATAAAAAGAAAAATTGATGTTCTCCAGCTTGGTGCATTTTCCCAAGAGAAATCAGAAATTCTCTTACTGGCTAAAGGTAAAAATTCCCCAGTCAAGTTTAAAGGGCCAGTGAACAGCAGGCTAAGCTCCGCTGGTCCATAAAACATGAACAGGGTGTAGAAAGTGGTTTGAAGGAAGGGGGTGCAGTTTCCTGGAGGTGAATGTGAGTTCCTTGTCCCCAATGTTCAGCCTATGTGTATGTTAGCCTCTCAGGCAGTCTATGACCCCATGTTGGTTTCAAAACAAATTATTTTCTACCTGCTGGTCATTCTGGGTCACCGAGAACAGTTGTTAATAGGTAGCTTCCAATACTTCAATGGGCTGTTCTATTCAAAACACACCTGACACCAAATGTGCAAGGTTTTTTTCACACCAACAATCAGTTTTCCAACTCTCCAGTCACCCACTGAGTGTGGTAAAATTCAGTTGAATTCTGATACTAACTACCCAGACTTCGCCTAACCCCACAGGTGTAAGGGCTCACTCAGTCCTACAGGACTGTCCTCACTTCAGATGCCGGTCACAGGTTTTGAATGTCCCACATATGCACGCTTCTGTCCAACTTGGCTGCCGTGTCAGGGGTTCCCCAAACTGCTCTCCTTTCACGTTTGGTGATTGGCTAGAGTGGCTCACAGAACTCAGGAAAAGTTTATTTTAAAGGATACAACTCAGGAGCAGCCAGGTGAAGAGATGTGTGGGGCAAGGTATGGGGGAAGGGAGGCAGCGCTCCCATAACCCTCTCTGGGTGCACCCCCCTCCCAGCATTTGCACACTTTCTCCAACCCAGGAGCTCCCAGAACCCCATCACGTAGAGGGTTTAACGGAGGTTTCATTACATAGGCACGGTTTGTTAAGTCATTGGCCATTGATGATTAACTCAGTCTCCACCCTCTCTCCCTTCTCTGGAGGGGCGCCAGGTATTGGGACTGAAAGTTCCAACCACTAATCAAGCTTTGATCTTTCAGGAGACAAGCCGCATTTTTAAAGCTGTCTTGGGGCCCCCAGCCACCAGTCTTCTCATTAGCAAACGAGACATTCTGATCACTCCAGAGATTCCAAGGGTTTTAGGAACTATATGTCAGGAAGCAAAGGTAACAACCAAATATGTATTTCTTATTATGCCCCAATTTCCTAAACCCTGAGTATTCTTTGGCTAACTACATTTAAGGAAAAATCAGAGAAACTGAAAATTTTGAATATTTAAGCTTAAAAAAATTATTTTGGGAACTTCCTGGATGTCTAGTGGTTAAGACTCTGCACTTCCATTGCAGGGGCCACGGGTTCAATCCCTGGTTGGGGAACTAAGATATCACAAGCTGCATGGTGTGGCCAAAAATAAATAAATAATAAAAAAATTAAAATAGAAAAAAATTTTAAGCTATTTTGGCTAATTTTTTCTTTTTCTTTATTTTGTCTAACTTCTCTTTTTCTACTTTCTTTATGTTTATTTGATTTAAAAGACCCTCCGTTATTGTTTTCACTTCCAGTCAACTCCAGGATGAAAACCGCTAAGACTGGTTTAGCCCATTCAATAAGAACCTCTATGGTATTTTTAAAATACAAGAGTTACAAAATTAGTTGCCAACTTTTAAAAGCCAGAACAATTTCACATTTAAAATATCCCAGCATCTGTTTTCTCTTGAAAGCCGTATAATTTGGCATCTGTGTGCTCCCCATTCACAGAGGGCATGGGCTCTCCTTGTCACCAGAGGCCTGCCAGTGCCTCGTACCTCCTACCTCTGATCAGTCATACTAATCTCTGGTGACAGATAGTTCCTGTAGACAGCTGAGTTAGTGACTGCAACTTGCAGATAACACTCATCCCTCCAGATGATTCAGTGAGTCTAACGTATGTACCATTTTCATTCTAAAGTGCATGAGTAAGGCTGCAATTCCCAAAGCTGACTAATATCTTGAGTATTCACTCCAACATCCACCTGTACCAAGGAGGTCCCAGGCACTAGAGATGCAGAGATAAAATATACAGCCCCTACCCTCACTATGTGCTGGAGAAGAAACTCACCTGCTTTGTGGTCTCTGATTCTCAGTATCTACCTGGGGCCCAATTTTAATGACCACATGAAATCCCATAGCTTCCGTATCTAATTTCCAGTGTTCCCATCCTTATCATGTAATCTAGCTGCACTTTGCTTTATTCTGATTTTTATTGACTTACAGCTCTATTTTTTATTGTATCTATACAACTCCTTTACATAAGAAGGCAGGATATGAGTAAATAAAATGTAAGCAGACACTTCTAATGTAGTCTGATAAGTGTACGACCAGAGTGATTTCAGAATGCCGGGGACATGAACAGAACTCAGGCTGGGGATGAGGGAATGAGCTCCTAATGGATTTTATCTAAATGAAAAATTATGTGAAAAGGGCCAGATCTTGATGAGAACCTGTTGTGTTTCAGTAGCTGCAAACACTTCTGTGTGGGTGACTGTTACTGGTAGAGTCAAGGAGTACAGATGGCAGAACTGGAGTCTGGAGAGGTAGGCAGAGGTCTGACCACAATGCCATTGTTAGGGAATTTAGATGTTGTCTAAGACCAAGAGGAGCCACAGGAAAATGCAAAGTAGAAGAGGGAAATCATCAGATCTGCTTCTTGAAAAATTCCTTGATAGGAAAGGCAAAAAGAAGGAAGTCATTTGGAAAGAGAGAGAAGTTGATCAGCTATTGCAAAATCACTTCCAAATTCATGCCGTTGTTCCACTCCGGGTAGTGATGAGCTGTGTAATTGAGACCAGCACCCACCCCACCCCAAGGAAGATACCCTGGGACCCTCGGGCATCCACACCAAGGAAGGGGCACTGAGTGTGTCTGAAGTGAGGTCACTGTGATCAGCTCGAAACTAGGATACTCCAAGTGTCCACCAAGTGAACAAGGGGGAAAAGTGCTCCATACGTATGTCATGAAGCACCACACAGCACTGAACTTGACCAACAACATGGATGAACCTCAAACTCATAGTGGTAAATGAGAAAGTAAAGTAAAATAAAAATCACAGAATAGAAGAACACACACAGCTCACAAACAGGCAAGCCACACTCCACAGCTTAGAGAGGCAGGTATGGGTGATAAAACTGAGGAGAAAAGCAAAGAGTGATTCCCTCTAAAGTGAGCTCAGTGATTGCCCCACAAGGAAGTAGGAAGGAGGAAGTGGGTGTTATCCAAAAAAAGACAATTCAGGGGCTTCTGGAATTCTAGAATGTTCTTTTTCTTGACTCAAAATATTGATTACATGGCTTTTTAAAAAAATATACTGTATATTCGAGTTTTATGCTATTTTCTTGTGTGTTGTATTTCACAATTATCATAAATGGTTTTTAAACGTGGGTGGAGACATGACTGAGGGTAGTGATTTACAAGGTAGTACTTGAGGGTTGGATGACTGATGGAAGGGGGAGCCAGAAGCAGGTAGTGTCCAGGATGATTCTTAGGTATCGGGTGAGATGTGACCCCACTCGCCAACATGGGATCCTGCAGGAACAGGTCTAGTGGGCTTGGAAGAGTGGAGATAAGTTTTAGACTCGTTTAAATGAAGATGCTCAGATCCACCAAGAAAGTGAATATGGGGCTAGGGCTCAAAATAAAAGAATAATTTTGAGTTTCAGTTTCTAGGATCACCAGCATCAGCGATTAACTTAGGATGTCAAGTAGTGCAAATGTGTAAAATGTGTGTGTGTGTGTCTGTGTCTGTGTGTAGGTTAAGCAGAAAATAAAATAGGTCTTTGGAGAACTTCTTGAATCTAAACTTCTAGTTTTAGTGAAATGGGGGGGGGGATGGAGGCCTTGTATCAGAGCTAGAAATCAATAACAATGAAAGAGGAAAGTAAAGCAGGTTGGCTTCTTTCGAAGAAGGCTTATGAAGGGAAGCAGGGAGCTCCGTTGTTCTCTGTGGAGGGGCTTGTACTCACAGCGGGGTTTCTTCCTTTGTGTCTGTTTGTCACTATGGACACTCTTTCTCTGAAGCAGAGGAGATGCTGACACAGCAATGTCTGCAAGGAAAGATGGTATACAGCACTCAAATGCTGGGACCTGTCTGAATAAGAAGAGAAGTACCCTCCCACAGCAAAGGGAGGGACGGCCAGGCATGAAATGGTGAGTGCAAGGCAGAAAATAGAATACTAAACCTTTCTGGTTTATTTTAGACTGCTAAAAAAGCACAGAACTTAGAAGTTCCAGGAGGTAAAGTAAGTGACTTCAATGACCTCTCTCAACTTTACTCCCAATCTCAGGTTTGTGAGCTTCCAGCATTACAATGTATGCAGAATTTACAGGTTGTAAGGGGACAGAGTCTCTGGGGAAAGGAAGAGCGCAGCATCAACTGACCTCTTACCTAGTGTTTCTATAATTCAGTATAAGATTTGCAAAAGACCACAGTTTGGTCAAAGAGCAAATATCCATTGTAAAAGGCAGCAAGGTTCATGTTAAAAGCTAAAACACTAAAGGAAGGAATGCCCAGAACTATACCTTCTTCTCTCTGTCTCACTCTTTTTTTAAAGAAAGAGGCATGGTTCCAAGTTTTCCCTTGAAGTCTATCCTCTGATTAGTAGTTAAAACATACAGAAAAAGGAAGAGATAACCTGATGAGAATATATAAAAAGAAAACATGGTTTATTACTGCCTTATAAGCCCTGCCGTGCCTAATTCATTAGACTAAGTGGGCTGTAGTCTTACAGTTTATCTATCTTTCAATTCTGACCAGGGCAAGAATAAAATTCTCTTGTATCAAGGTTGCTACAAGTACTAGAATTCCTCCCAGAAAACATAAGCAAGCAAACCATGGAACAGATTTCTTATAACCTGCCATTTAACCTTACCAAAAACCACCTTGCAATATTTGATTAGCCTCAGATGAAATGTGTTGCCGATAGGATACATAAATTTAACTATTAAAGTCTCTATGGGATTTGGGGCTAATGTTTCATTGATCACCTGCCACGATTTGGAAAAAACAAAAAACTCTAGTTCCAAATACAATTTAAAAACCAAAATGGATCACATTTTCAAAAAGCATATCCACTGTTAGAATTAAAGATAATTTTAACTTCCTCCTTTATGCCTTTCTTTATTATTTGATTTTATTTTACAAGTCATGTTTTACATGTATAATGCAAAGACAGAAAATGAAGCAGCTACAATAGACACGCTCTTGATTGCCTTCCAGTCAACCAGTCTTTGAGATAACTACACCGATTCTCCAAAATGACCACACACTTGTGTTCCAACCATCTGGAATGTTGACATGCATCCAAATTGTTGGGCTCACACACACACACACACACACACACACACACACACACACACACACATTTAAGCAGCTACATGGTTTGCTCCGTGTGAAGGATGTCAGTACAGAGGTGTGATGGGTGCCAGGGAGAGCCGTGGTCACAGCTGGAACCTCCTGCCAGCTGATGACACCAGATGAGTGGGCAGCAAAGCCAAAGTCACACCAAAAGCCCCGATGGTCCTAGGATGATATTCTCCAGGAAGTGCCACCTGCCTTTCAAACCTCTGGTTGGGGTATAGAGAACACATATCTCACTGGAGATCATGTCTGAATGCATACAGCTTATATCTGTAAAGGACTATTCTAAGAGAGTTCACAGTCTGGCCATATTTCCACATGAACACCCCATAAGCCCTCATTTTAGCCCTTACCACGAGTCAGCTGTGTTTTTGCCAAGGCTTTTTGTGCCGGTTCTACTTGTTATTTTTATTAATTCAGATAAACCAATTGTAATGATAATGGATATCGGTTGAGAGCTTACAGTGTGCCAAGCATAGCAAAACTCATTTAATGCTCTTAACGATTCAATCATTAAAATACTATTATTTTGTATATACTAATGAGGGATAATTTAGGAGTTTGGGATTATCAAATACAAACTACTGTATATAAAATAAGCAAGGTCCTACCGTACAGCACAGGAAACTATACTCAATATCTTGTAGCAAGCTATAATGAAAAAGAATATGAAAAGTAATATATATGTATAATTGAATCACTGTGCTGTACACCAGAATCTAACACAACATTGTAAATCAACTATACTTCAATTTTTTTTAATGTAAAAGATTAACATCAAAGAGAAATGTCATGTTGATAGCATGCATTCTTGGTATGATGCGATGTGACTGTCACTTTACCTCTGCAGTCTTCTTTCCCCAAAACGATTTAATTCCAGTCTAATTATGAGAAAAAGATCAGACAAGTCAAAATGGATGGAGATTCTCCCAAATACCAGATCAATATTCTTCAAAACTCTTAAAGACATAAAAAAAACAAGGAAAGCCTGAGAAACTTCCACAGCCTAGAGGAGCCTGAGAAAATACAATGACCAACTGTAAGGTGGTAACTTGGATGGGATCCTAGAACAGAAAAAGAACATTTGGTTAAAAACAAGTACAATCTGGATAATTTATGTACTTGAGTGAATGATAATATATCAGTATTGTTTTGAGTATTGTGACAAATACACCACAATAGTATGAGATGTTAATAAGAGCAGACACTTGAGTATGGGCATACTGGAACCCACTATACTATCCTCAAAATTGTTCTGTAAACCTTAAACTACCCTAAAATTAAAAGTTCGCTTAAAAAATACTATTCTCCAATTTTTTTTTTCAGAAGTAGCGTAGATAGGTTCATAAGCCCAAATTCATCCAAATTCCAGTTTAGAACCCAAGCAGTCTGGTTTTGAGTTTTCGCATTGAACCACCAGGGAGAAAAGAGTTAGAACAGTTGGCCTGCGATGCATTTTTCTTTCAGTTACTGGTGGTGGAGGGATGCTCCTAGAGGAAAGATAATAAACAAAACGCTGGACTTTCAGGTAAACTCTCTCCAGACAGTCCCTGACTTATAATGTTTCCACCTACAATTTTTCAGCTTTACAATGGTTCAAAAGTGATTTGCATTCTGTAGAAACCTGACTTTGAATTTTGAATGTTGATCTTTTCCAGGGCTAGCGACATGCAGGAAAATACTCTCCTGTGATGCTGGGCTGCGGCAGCCAGTGCAGCTCCCACCCAGCCATGACATCAGGATGGGAAACTACAAATCCACTCCCAACCATTCTGTACCCTGACCTCCATTCTGTTTCTCACTTTCAGTACAGTGTTCAATAAACCACATGAGCTAGCTATTCAACACTTTGTTATTAAATAGGCTTTGGGTTGGAGGGTTTTGCCCGACTGTAGGCTAGTGTAACTGTTCTGAGCACATTGAAGGTAGGCGAGGCTAAGCTAGGATGCTCGGTAGGTTAGGAGCATTAAATGTATTTTCCACTTATGACATTTTCAACTTACAGTGGGTCTGTCGGGACATAACCCCATCACAAGGGGAGGAAGGTTGGTAATAATATTTGTTTGGAGGAAAATCCTTGTGGATGGACCACTTTGAGCAAGATGTCCATGGCTTACAACTGCTTGTATAAACAATTTACATTTGTGAAGCATACTGCTGGGGAGATGTCACATAGGTATCTGATTTGAAACCATCAGATGGAGTTGGTTTATAACTTCAGTGCCTCCTGCTTGTGCTAAAATCTGTTTTGCTTTCCAGCAGCTTCCTGCTATTTATCTTAGTCTTCTTCCTGTGCAGTTTAACAGTTTAGGAAACACTGTGCTTTGCTGTACTTCTTCCCACACTGCTGTCTCCTCAAACCCTGGTGCAGTGACATTCTGACGTCCAGTGCTTATGTCTCAGGTCTGTGAGATTTCTAAACTCTCTGCTAGTTTCTCCCATGTTGTATCAAGAGTTGGAAGATGCTCTAGGTAACAAGCCATGGAAAACTGCCTCAGTTAAATGCATTTCTCTTCTAGCCAGGATTTTGGCCCTTGGAATATGGTTCCCTGGAGGTGCCCTCCTGAATCTCCCATGCATTCAATAGACTTGCATTTTATCTGGTTTTTCCATGGTTCTTAGCGAGAACACTGGTCTGCTCTAAACTATCCCATCACATCCAGAAGTTGAACTTCTATATTTCAATTTTGAAAAGAAATGCCTTATAACTACTGTGATATTTCTATATTCATTATGTTACATACATGCAAAGGTATTTAAATTTCAGATTTTTGTTGGTAAAGAGGTGTTGTTTGTGTTTTGAAAAACTGATGTTATCTTATTGTCCCCAAAAGTTGATAATTGCCATGAGAAGTCCAAAATGTGTGGGGCTGAAAGGGAACTTGGAAAATTGAATAAAACCTTCTATTTTCAAGATAAGGAATTATGGCCCCCAAAAGAAAGATAGCTGTAGTAAGGACTAGAATTTTTCCTTTACTTCTCTAGTTTTTACTTTGTTTCTCTCTCTTGACTTGTGACTTAAAATATTTGAAAAAAATAGTTCATATGGATAATAGATAAAGTTTGTGACATAGCTTAGAAAAGGGGGAAGAAATACAAATACAAGGTCCCCACACTTCTTGGCTGGTGTCCACATGCTGTTATCAAAGCAACTTTTTGCTGGTCAAGCAGAGTTGCCACTGAGCCCACCAGACCAATAACAGCTGCTTAAACAAGAGAGTGGGTTAGGGGAAATTAAAGGTGCTGAAGTGGGCCTGTGTTCTGCAGCTGTTGAAAGTGGGAGTAAGAGGAGGGCTCCATTCCATAAAAACACACATTGTCAAGTGCACTGAGTGCACTGGGTCTACCATGCCCACTCTACTCGGGGCTACTGACCAAGCATCCAAGATCAAAGCAACTGAAAAGAAAGGCATCATTTTCTTTTCTTTCTCTCTCATTTCCTACATCTAATCCACCCACAAGCCCCATTGGTTTAACTCCAAAATATATATCAGAGTCATCCATATTTCCCTAATCCCACAGCTGCCACCCCAGGTCTAGCCTCCTTTGTCTCATGCCTGGACTACTGCAGTAGCCAGCTTCATGGCCTTCCTACCCTCCTTCCTGTTCTCTTTTAAACTATGCTTGTCCCAGTGGCCACATCACAATTTTTTTGAATGTGACTACGGTCATGCCCCATCCTGGCTTAAAACCTTCAGAGGTTTCCCTTTGTGCATAGAATGTGGTCCAAAGCCACACCTGGGCTCACCCAGTTCTCTCCATTCTCGTCTCCTGCCACCTTTCCTCCAGCTCACCTGTACCTGCCCTACCAGCCTCCTCACTATGCCATCTCACACCAAACTCCATTCTGCCCCAGGAGATTTTCTAATGATAAGCCTCCCTTTGCCCTCAGTTCACCCATTTGCAGGTCTGGCTCGGAATCCCAGAGGTCTCAGCTGAACTAGCAATTTCTCAGGGGTGCAATCCTGACCTTCATAGTCGGCCCCTCCCTTGGTCTCTATCATTGACTTGGCTTATTTTCATCACCTGTTTCACAGTTTTATTCATTTCCTTTGTATTTTGTCATTCAATCATATGCTTCATGAGAGCAAACTCATTTCCATGTTATCTCAGCCTGTGTAACCAGCACCTGGTGGGATTGCCTGGCAAACTCTAACCACTTAGTAAAGGAATGCATATATTGATAAATAAACTTATGAATATAAGGAGAATATGTTCTTCATTTCCAGAGTTAAGCGGACTGGGTAGAAGTTTTCTTCCAGAAATACTGTTCCAGGTGGAAGCAACCCAAGTGTCCACCAACGGATGAGTGGATGAACAAAATGTGGTGTATGCATGCAGTAGAATATTATTCATCCTTAAAAAAGGAAAGAAATGTTACCACATAGATGAACCTTGAGGAAATTATACTAAACAAAATAAGCCAGTCACAAAAAAAGACAAATACTGCATGATTCCACTTATATGAGGTCCCTAGGGTAGTCAAATTTCTAGGAACAGAAAGTAGAATGGTGGTTTCCAGGGGCTGTGGAGGTGGTAACGGCAAGTTAGTATTTAATGGGGACAGAGTTTCAGTTTTACAAGATGAAAAGGTTCTGGAGGTGGATGGTGGTGAGGGTTGTACAACAGTATGAATGTACTTAACACTACTGAACTTACACTTAAAAATTTTATGTTATGTGTATTTTTTTATAATAATTAAAAATAAAATTTTTTAAAGTACTGAATGGGATAGGAAAATACATTCTATATATGATATGTTTGTACAAACAAAGAGAAAAACATTGATCTCATTTCCTGGAGAGCTAAGATTGGAGAGAGGTAGGGGAAACCTTCCACTTTTTTTATAGCTGTCTATACTGTCAGACTGATTACAATTTTTTTCAGATCTTTATTGGAGTAGAATTGCTTTACACTGTTGTGCCAGTTTCTGCTGTACAATAAAGTGAATCAGCTGTATTTATACATATATCCCCATATACCCTCCCTCTTGAGGGTCCCTCACACCCTCCCTTTCCCACCCCTCTAGTTCATCACCAATCATCGAGTTGATCTCCCTGTGTTCTTTTACATTGCTTTTGTAGTAAGGAAAATTTTCAGAAAGAGTTTTAAAAAGAAGCAGCAGTTTGACTTTAATCCTGCCATAAAGCTCCCTGTGAATGACAGCAGAAAAATCTTCAGGGAAATCTGACAAGACTTACATGAAGTGCTAGGTATCTCTTCTTGGCATCGTTATAGGATCAAATACATAGGGTTCTTGTTGTTTCAAAAAGTCCTTAATTGGGGGGGTGGGGGGTGGGAGGAGGGATAAATCAGGAGTTTGAGATTAACATATACACACTACTATATATAAAATAGATAACCAACAAGGACCTACTGTATAGCACAATGAACTATACTCAACGTTTTGTAATAACCTATTGTATAACAGAACAGATACAAATACAGATATGTATGTATAAATGAATTGTGCTGTACACCTGAAAGTGACATGATGTAGTAAACCAACTATACTTCAATTAAAAAAATAAAAGTATTATACTGGGACCCCACCCCCCAAAAAAAACAGTCCTCACTGAAGCCACAGATCCCATGAGTAGGTGGGAGAGCCACAGAGGGAGCGAAAATGTTGAGGTTTAAACATGCTCCTTTAACCCCCTCACCAACAGAACTCAAAACTAATTTTTCATAACTGGAGCATCTCACAACTCTGAATGAGATTCCTTGGCCAAAAAAATGTCTCATTTGAACACATATTTCAAGAGACCCTCTAGAAAAGAACAGGAACCCCTCATCCCTATAGGGAGAAGCACATGCACCCAACCATTGGGTGTCAGTCCCCATTCTGAAAAGTCACCCTGAGCAGGAATTTTGACTGCAGACTATTTTTGCCCCACTTCCTGATTAAGACCCAATGGCCGTGAAAGATGCACAGATGACACTCCACCGAATGAACGAATCTCATTCCCCCAGGGAGCAATGTTACCTCAAACACAGAGCTTCGTGGACAGTGGGTTTTTGCAGCCTGCCAAATGAGTGGGAAAATGCACATACCATACTACTGTTTCAAAGGCAGTTTCAGGATGGGTGGATTCTCCTGTTCAACCACCACTTGATGCAATCTACATACAGGCTGTTGCCTGCCTGCACGTAGCTCCAGTGTGGAGATGACAGCTGTGGGTCTGCCTGAGGCAGCACTCACCTCATGACTAGGAGAAAGATTCCCAGATTGTCTGGTGTCCATCTCGTTTACCAGAAGGTGTCACTTTTGATAGTGTGTGGGGTGGGGGTAGGGCTCTGAATTAACCAGGGACAAGAGGTATAAACTGGGATTTTCCAGGGCAAAGTGGCCACATATGGTCATTTTAACATATGGTAGCATCATTTTCTACAGGAAAGAGAGAGAGAGAGAGAATGAGAGAGACAACTAAAATAACATAAGGTGAAGTAAGTAGCTTGCACTACCAAACCACATGTACCAAGTAAGGATGCTAGAGAAGAGGTGTGCTTCTGTGTGGATAATTATTAAGATCTTTTAAGAAATCAAGTAGTATAAAATAATTTTACTGTCTAGCATAATAAATGTAGTAAAAGAGAAAATAAATTAAACAAGAGCATTAGATCCATGCAGGATGCATGAAGTACAGAAACTTAATTTGTTTTGAAAATGACAAGAGAACAATTTGTAAAATGTAGGCAAATAAAAGCAATTTGGATTCTGAACTTTGAATCAACAGTTATTTTATCTAATTAGGCGAAATTAGAAATTTTAAGTAATTTTTTTATTCACAGAGTTTTAGGTCCTCAGGTGTCTGTTTATTCTTCAATCAATATTGAGAATTTGTATATTTCAAGAAATGTGCTTGATTTTGTCCATTTTCAAGATAGATTGTATTTTATTTATTTTTCTACAAAATTTTATTTATGAAATTTAAAATACAATAATAATAAAAATTGAGTATAATTTTCCAGTTTTATTGAGATATAATTGACAAAGTATTGTATTCATTTAAGATGCACAACTTAACAATTTGATATATGTATATATTGCAAAATGATTACCACAATAAGTTTAGTTTACATCCAGTATCTCAAATACTTAATTTTGTTTCTTGTGATTAGAAATTTTAAGACCTACTATCTTAGCAATTTTCAAATATACAATTCAATATTGTTAACTATAGTCACCATACTGTATGTTAGTTCCGCAGAACTTCTTTACCATTTGATAGATAATGATGGAAGGTATCTTTTGACTACCTTCACCCATCTTCCCCATCCTCAACACCCTGCATCTGGCAACCACCAGTCTGTTCTCTGTTTCTATGAGTTCATTCTTTTTATATTCTGCATATGTGAGATGATACAGTATTTCAGTTTTTATCTTTGTCTGGTTTATTTTACTAAACACAATACCCTCCAGGTTCACCCATGTTGCAAATGGCAGGATTTCCTTCTTTCTTATAGCTGAATAATGTTCCATTGTATACACATACCATATTTTCTTTATCCATTCATCTACTGATGGACACTGAGGTTGTTTCCATGTCTTCGCTGTTGTAAATAATGCTACAATTAACATGGAGGTGCTGATATCTCTTTGAGATAGTGATTTTGTTTCCTTTGTGTAAATACCCACAAGTAGAATTGCTGAATCTTATGGTAGTTATATTTTTAATTTTTTGAGGACTCCCCATACTGTTTCCCACAGTGGCTACCCCAGTTTACTTTCCCACCAACAGTGAAAAAGGATTCCCTCTCCTCTACATCCTTGCCAACACTTGTTATCTCTTGTCTTTTTGATGACAGCCATTTCAACAGGTGTGAGGTAATATCTCACTGTGGTTTTGATTTACATTTCCCTGATGATTAGTGATGTTGAGCACCTTTTCATTTACCTGTTGGCCATTTGTACATATTCTTTGGAAAAATGTTTATTCAGTACTTCTGACTACTTTAAAATTGGATTAGTTGGTGTTTGCTATTGAGTTTTATGAGTACTTTATGTATTTTGGATATTAACTCCTTATCAAATAGATGGTTTGGAAATATTTTCTCCAGTTTCATAGATTGTCTTTTCATTTTTTGATTTTTTTTCCTGTCAGATGCTTTTTAGTTCAGTGTATCTCATTTGTTCATTTTGCTTTTGTTGCCTTTGTTTTTGGTATCAAGTCCAAAAAAATCATTGCCAAGATTGGATGTCAAGGAGCTCACCCCACTGTGTTTTCTTCTAGGAATTTTAAGGTTTCAGTTTTATGATTTCAAGTTGATTTTTGTATAAGGTATAAGATGGGGTCTAGCTTTATCCTTCTGCTTGTGGCTGCCCAGTTTTATAAGCATTAGTTATTAAAGAGACTATCCTTTTCCCATGATGTATATTTGGCTCCTTTGTCAAAAAATAATTGACCATACTAGCAAGGGTTTGTTTTCTGGGCTATTTTGTTCCATTGATCTATGTGTCTGTTTTTATGTCACTAGCATACTGTTTTGATTACTATAGCTTTGTAATATAGCTTGAAATCAGGCAATATGGTGTCTCCAGCTTTGTTCTTCTTTCTCAAGATTGCTTTTGCAGTTCTGGATCTTCTGTGCTTTCCTACAAATTTTAAGATTATTTTTCATGTTTCTGTGAAAAATGTCATGAGAATTTTAATAGGGGTTGTATATAATCTGTAAATTGCTTTGTTAGTACAGACACCTTATCAATATTAAGTCTTCGAACTCATGGGCATGAATATCTGCTCCAATCTTTGGCGTTTCCTACATTCTACTAATGTTGGGCTTAGTTTGTTCTTCTTTTTCTAGTTCCTTGAGGTGTGTCTGGTTTATTTGAGCTCTTTCATTTTTCTTAACATAGGGGTTTATTTCTATGAAATTCCCTCATATAACTGCTTTTGCTGTATCACTTAAGTTATGGTGTATTTTTGTATTTCCATTTTTATTCATGTGAAGATTTCTTTTTTAATTTCTCTTCTGGTTTCTTCTTTGACCCATTGGTTATTCAATAGCTTGTTGTTTAATCTCTACATATTTGTAAGTTTTCTGGTTTTCTTCTTGAATTGAATTTTAGTTTCATAGCATTATGTTCAGAAAGGATGCCTGATATGATTTCAATTTTCTTAAATTTATTGACTTGTTTTGTGGCCTAACAAATATTCTACCCTGGAGAATGTTGAATACGTACTTGCTAATAATGTGTATTCTGCTGATATTGGATGGAATGTTCTGTAAAAGTTTATAAGCCAGCTGGTCTAATGTATAGTTTACATCCAATGTCTATTGATTTTCTGTCGGGATGATCTATCCAATCTTGAAAGTGGCATATTGAATTCTCCTAATCTTATTGTATTGCTATCTATTTCTCCTTTCAGGTCTATTAATATTTGCTTTATATATTGAGGGGCTCTTATGTTGGATGCCTATATATTTACAACTGTTATATCCTTTTGTTGAATTGACCTCTTTATCATCATGCAATGACCTTTTCTGTCTCTTATTAAAGTCCTTGGTTTAAAGTCTCTTTTGTCTGATATAAATATAGCTATGGCTGCCTTCCTTTGGTTTCCATTTGCATGGAATATCTTTTCCATCCCTTCATCTTCTGTCTGTATGGTCTTAAAGCTGAAATAAGTCTCTTGTAGGTAGCATATAGTTGGGCCTTGGTTTTTTTGTTCATTCAACTACCCTATGTCTTTTGATTAGAGAATATAATCCATTACATTTAAAGTAATTATTGATAAGTATGGACTTACTATTGCCTTTTTGTTAATTGTTTTATAGCTGTTTTATAATTCCTTTGTTCCTTTCTTCTTTGTCTCTTCCTTTGTGATTTAATGATTTTCTGTAGTGGCTCTGTTAGATAACTTTATCTTTTGCGTAGCTACTGTATGTTTTTTCTTGTGGTTACTACAAGGCTTATATAAAATATCTTACAGTTATAATAGTCTGTTCTAAGCTGACAATAATTTAAGTTCAAACACATACTAAAGGTCTCTATTTTTACTCTCTCCCACATGTTTTACATTTTTGATGATACAATTTACAACTTTTTAATTTGTATATCCATTAATAAATTATTTAGTTATATTTATTTTTAATTTTCACTTTTAACTTTTATGCTATATTTATAAGTGATTTACCCTCCACCATCATTCTGAATTTAAGCATATTTTTACCTTTATCAGTGATATTTATACTTTCATGTGTTTGCCTGTTACTAATTAGCATGCTTTTATTACAGCTGGAGTAAATCCCTTTAACATTTCTTGTAAGGCCAGTTCTATGGTGATTAATTTTTCAGCTTTTGTTTGTCTGGAAAAGCCTTTATCTCTCCTCCAATTCTGAAGAACAACTTTTCTGAGTAGAGTACTCTCAGTCAGCAGGGTTTTTTTGTTTCATTTTTTTTTTCTTTTAGCACTTTGAATATATCATGTCACTCCCTTCCGGCCTGCAAAGTTCTGCTGAAAAATCTTCTGATGGTCTTATGAGGTTCCCTTGTATGTAATAAGTTGTTTTCTTGGCTGATTTTAAGATTCTCTCATCTTTAACTTTTGACAATTTAATTGTAATGTGTCCTAACGTGGGTCTCTTTGGATTCTTCTTATTTAGAATTCTATGGGCTTCCTAGATGTGGATGTCTCTTTCTTTCCCAAGTTATGGAAGTTTTCAGCCTCTATTTCTTTAAATAAGCTTTCCACCTTTTTCTCTCTCTCTTCTTCAGAGATCCCAATAATGACATTGGTATAGTCAATGGTGTCCCTTAAGTCCCTGAAACTATCTTCACTCTTGAATTACTTTTTTTTCTTTTTGCTCCCATGATTGGATGAATTCCATTGCCTTGGCTTTGAGTTTGCTGGTTGTTTCTTCTGTCATTGAACTGCTCTAATTGAATTTTTCAGTTCAGTCATTGCATTATTCAGCTCTGTGATTTCTGTTTGATACTTTTGTACATTCTCTATTGTTTGTTGAAATTCTTATTTTGTTCATGCATTGGCCTTCTGACCTCAGTAAGCATCTTTATGACCATTATTTTGAATTCTTTATCAGATAAATCACTTATCTCCATTTCATTAAGGTCTATTTCTGGAGTTTTTCTTCTTTTATTTGAAACATATTTCTTTCTTCTTTTTCCTTTATTCTCTGTGTTGGTTTCTGTGCATTAGATAAAGTAGCTACCTCTGTCAGTCTCAATGAGTCTCATCATTCAGCCCAGTCCCACTTCTTGGTTGTCTCAAACCTTTGTAATTGTCCAGGTAGCATTCTTTTCTTTTCATTGGCTCCCAGGAGTTTGGAGCATGCTAAGATCCATTTCAATGAGTTTTTCCCCCTCATTTGCTCATTGTGTAGAGATTGCTCAGCTAGTTTCTGGATTTCTTTCAGAGGAAATTGTTTCATGTGTAACTGTAGATTTGATATCAAAGGAAGTGAGTTCAGGAGTTTCCCATGTTGCCATTGTGAAAAATAATAAACAGAAACCTCATTTAAAATGGAGTTGGGCAGTCAGAAGGAGGAGCTCTCATGCTCTACCACTTCATATCAATTGCAGACCCAATATGAAGAGATGAACCTTATGTCTCCAACAGAAAGGTTACTACTTTACTACCCAGTAGTAGAAAGGTCTTCTCCTTGCCTGGCAACAGCCCAGCCAATGAGAGATTGTCACAACTCAGACAATGAAAAGCCACTATACTTAAACTCCTGGTTTCCTCCAATGGCCTCTTTCACTACAACAGCCCCTCCCAACTTGCCCTTCTCCTCTATAAATGAATGTTCTCTCCTTTGTTCTCTAAACTTGCCTAGGATTTGCCATTGATTGCATATCTCAAATTGTAATTCTTTGCTGTTCTCAAACAAACCTATTTTGCTGATAAAATACACTGCTGTTCTATTGTTTTAGGTCAACACCATCTTGGACTGGAAACGGTTGTATTTTAAAAACCTCCATCAGTAGTTATATTTGCTTTTCCTTTCTACTATTGTTTGTGACTTTCCCCATTATAAATTCCATCTTGTTAGAGTTTGGCCCAGTGAAGCTTTCAGGAATAATCTTTAATATTTCCTTTCTCCCACATTCTGTAGATTTGCTCAGTTGTTCTTTTTCTGTTTTTCTCAGTTAAATCTTGGCCTGTTAAATTTCCACCTTTCTATTTTTGCTATGCATTGCATATAAATACAATTTTAGTTGCATCCCACATGCTCTGATACAGTAGCATTTTCAATGTTATTCAGTCCTAAGTATTTTGCTCTCTTCAGTTATTGCATTGCATTTCTAATTTTATTGTAATAAAATCTATATCTGAGAATGTAGACTTTATGATGTCAAATCTTAGTATCTGTTGAGACTTCTACTTGTTTCCTGTGCTTGAAGGAAGATGTATTCTTTAAGGGTTCAGCCTATCACCCTTACTTAGTCCTAGCCTTTTCTTTGGGCATTGTGCTCTTGTCCCACTCAGATGAATCGCCAGAAACAAGAATTTTAGCGATATCCCTGGCTCATTGGGCAGAGTTTCATTTCCCATCACTGAGGTGACAGCCATCCATTGCCCCTTGTTTAGGAAGATGCATCTCCCCTTACTAGACAAAGTAGCTCTCTCCCTCCTTGAAGTCTTTGCTCAGATGGACCCATACCCAAACCTATGTCCTGAGTTTCAGAGCATTTGCTCTAGCTTTCCACTCTAGCTCTAAGTTCCCTTTCTACTTCTAGAACTGGGATCTTAAATATGTTTTTTAAAGCTTTACATTTTATTCACCTCTTGATATGTTTACAATGGGAAGAAAGAAAGCCTATGTGTGTTCCACATGCCCTATTTTCCTGGAAACCAAAGTCTTAATGGTCAACTTCCTCTGCCTGTCTGCTTGAGATTTCAGTGAGTTTGATAATATCTCCTCACTGGGAACAGAATTTCCAAATTATTGATGTTTTTGAAAGATGAAGAGAAAAGAAAAAGATCATAGAGTGTGTGTGTGTGAGAGAGAGAGAGAGAGAGAGAAAGAGAGAGAGAGAGAGAGAGATGGAGACAAAATGAGAGAGACACTAAATCCCACTATGTGTCTAGGGGGAGGAAACACTGGAGGTACAGAGTAATGAGGCTTAATTCTGTATCCCTCTCTCTTTTTAAAACAGTTTTATTGACACATAATTGACATACCATAAAGTTTGCCCATTTAAAATATATGGTTCAATGAGTTTTAGTATATTTACAAAGCTGCACAACAATTGCCACACTCTAATTTTAGAGTTTTCACCATCCCCAAAAGAAACCTTGCACCCATTAGGAGTCCCTCCCTCTAAATTTTCCACCTGTGCCCCCTCTCAGCCCCTGGCAACCACTAATCCACTTTCTGTCTCTATAAATTTGCCTATTCTTGACATCCATATGAATGGAATCATACAGTAAGTGATCTTTGCAACTGGCTTTCTGACTATAATAAATAGTGTTTCTGTTAATATTCATTCACAGGCTCTTGTGTGAATATGTGTTTTCATTTCTCTTGCATACACATTTAGAAGTGGAATTGGTGGGTCACATGGTAACCCTAGGTTTAACATTTGGAGGGTCTGTCACACTGTGGTAGCCTTATACACTGCTGGTGGGAATATAAAATGATGCAGTTGCTTTAGAAAACAGTCTGGCAATTTCTCAAATGATTAAACACAACATTACCACATGACCCAGCAATTCCATTCCTTGGTCTGTACCCAAAAGAAATGAAAACATATGTTTACACAAAAATTTGTACATAAATGTTCACAGCAGCATTATTAATACTAGCTGAAAAGTGCAAACAATTCAAATACCCATTAGCTGATGTACAGATAAATAAAATGTGATATATCGGCACAACAGGTTATTACTTGGCATAAAAAGAAATGAAGTACTGATGAATAAGGACGAATCTTGAAAACATCATGCTAAGTAAAAGAAGCCAAACACAAAGGACCGCATAGTGTGTGATTCCACTTATGAGAAATCTCCAAAATTGGCAAATTTATAGAAACAGAAAGTAGGTTAGTAATTGCCTAGGACTGGGCGGGGGCTGTCAATGAGGGGTGAGGACTGAGGGGAACAAGGTTTCATTTTGAGATAATGTAAATGTCCTAAAATTACAATGATGGAGGCACAGCTCTGAATGTACTAAAATCCATTGAATTACACACTTTAAATAGGTGAATTTATGATATGTGAATTATATCTCAAAAACACAGTTACAAGAAAAAGAACTCTGACATTAAGTACGCTAAGTCCTGAGTGCTGTTACCCTTCTGTGGATAAACTGCTCTGGGCAGGACATCCTTTCTTCTTCTTCCCTCTTTCACACAGGTAAACAGAATTTGCTTTCTTTACTGCACTCCCCCCCACAATCTCCACCAGCCCCGCCCCCCGCTGGCTTTTTTCTAGTATTTACTTGCCTTGCTGTAAATACTGGAAAACTGTGAAGATGAATCCAATTTATCCTGCAGGTAAGAAAAATTGACTCTAACCAGGGCCACGTTAAAGAAAACAAGTCTATTTGCAACTGAATCCCTCTTAGCAATTTGGCAATCTTCCTCTAATCGGAGGTCTGCCTTCATTTCCCCGCAGAGTGAAGCGTGCAGGCAGTGTGTGCCTCCGTGCGCCCCTAGAACGTGCACTTCCTCTTGGTGCCCTGATGGAAATCAGTGCAGATGAAATGGCCTGGAAGTGCCCCGGGTACCTAATCTGGGAGATTCACCAGAAATCCACTCACTGCTCAAGGCTCAGGTATCAAGTACCTGTCACCCTTAGGGTGAATGAGTGAAAGACAGCTGAAGAGCTGATATAAGAAAGCTAATGACTGGGGTCACCCGGGTTCTCTGCTGACTCCTGCAGCCTCCCATCATGGGCCACAGACCCCTGTTTGCAGCCTCTAACTTTGCTGACTGAGAAACTGAGGCCCAGAGAGCTGACCTGAGGTACCAGACACGCTTTTCACTTAACTCTGTATCCCAAAGATGGGTGGCAAAGGCCGGCTCTGAAATGCCAGCAAAGCTCTCCTTTTGAACTCTGAGCATGAGTGAAAGGCTATGTCTTTTTTCCACCATTTCCAGCGGATGATCATTTTATGCCAAGTATCTCTGCAAGGAAATTATGAAATCTAAAACAATTGAGGGTGGCTAGGCCAGCTCAACAATAATTTTTTAAACAGCTTTGTTGAAATGTAATTTACATATCATACAATTTACCCATTTAAATTGTAAAATTCAGTGGTTTGGGGTGCATTAATTATTGTTATTTTTAAAATCGTGATAAAATGTATAGAACATAAAATTTACCATTTTGACCATTTTAAGAGTACAATTCAGCAGCTTTAATTACATTCACAGTGTTGTGGGAACATCACCACTATCTATTTCTAAACTCTTTCATCACCCCAAACGGTAAGTCTGTAACCATTGAGCAATAATTCGCCATTCCCTCCTCCTCCCAAGCCCCAGGAACCTATAATCTATTTTTGTCTCTAAGAGTTCACTTATTCTACATATTGCATTTAAGTAGAATCATATATTATTTTTTCTTTTGTGTCTGGCTTACTTCACTTAACATTATGTCTTCAAGATTCAGCCATCAGAACTTTACTCCTTTTATGATGGAGTCATATTTCATGGTATAGAGCATAGAGCATATTTTGTTTAGCCCTCATCCAACCACAGACCCTTGGGTCGTCTCCACCATGTCTGGCTCTTATGAATAGTGCTGCAGTGGTCACTGGTGTACAAGTATCTGTTCAACTCCCTGCCTTCAATTCCTCTGTGTATATTCCTAGAAGTGGAATTTCTGCATGATATGCTAATTCTATGTTTAACTTTCCGAGGAACTGCCAAATTGTTTTCATGGCAGCTGCATTATTTTACAATCCCACCAGCAGTGAACCGTCATAGCCAGCATAGTAGGTGGGAAATATTTTCTCACTCTGATTTGGCTTGAATTTCCCCTACGTCTAGTGATGTTGAGTGTTTTTTCATGTATTTATTTGTCATTTGTATATCTTCTTTGGAAAAATACCTGTTTGTGTCCTTTGCTCATTTTTTAATTGGGTTGTTTGTCTATTTGCTGTTGAGTTTTAGAAGTTCTTTATAAATTCTAGATAGTAATCCCTTATTAGATATACGATCTCCAAATATTTTCCTATCCTATGGGTTATTTTTTACTTTCTTGATAATGTTCTTTGATGCACAAAAGTTTTCAATCTTGATAAAGTCCAATTTATCTATTTTATTTTCTTTTGCTGCTTATGCTTTAGGTGACATATCTAAAAATCTATTGCTAAATCCAAGGTCATGAGGATTTACCCCTATGTTTTCATCTAAGAGTTTTATGATTTAAGCTCATATTTAGGACTTTGAGCCATTTTAAATTAATTTTTGTGCATGGTATGAGATAAGGACCCAGCTACACTCTTTTGCATGTGGATATGCTGTTGTCTCAGCACCATCTTTTGAAGAGAATACTCTTTTCACCTTGAATGGACTTGATACTTTCTTTGAAAATTAACTGACCATGGTTGTGTCTGTTTATTTCTGAACTCACAATTCTATTCCACTGGTCTCTATGTCTCTCTTCATGCCAGTACCACATTATGTTTATTATCATAGCTTTGCATTAAAGTTTGAAATGTGAGTCCTCCAACTTTGTTTTTGTCTTTTTAAGATTGTTTTGGCTATTTGGGGCCCCCTTACCATTCCACATTAATTTGAGGATCAGCTTTTCCATTTCTGCAAAAAGGGCCACTGGAATTTTGAGAAGGACTGCTTGAATCTGTAGATTGCTTAAATAGCATTGGCATCTTAACAATATTCTCCTGTCCATTAGTATGGAATATCTTTACATTTGTTTAGGTCTTCTTTAATTTCCAACAATTATTTTTAAACACATTCCATGCATTTTGAAAGCAGAGAGAACATTTTCTCTAATATGAATTTGAAGCCATTGTTTGCCTCAATGTTTTTTTTTGTTTTCAAGCCTCTTACTTTAGATCAGTAATCATTCAAGAGCAGAGTATTGAAGTGTTAACTGAAAGATAGTTTTTCTGTCATTGGAAGAGGATTAATTGGACGAACAATGGACCTAAAAGCAAGTTCTCTCATCATTAAAATCAGCACTCCCCAGCAAAAGCCAATATGGAATAGATTTTTTTAAAACTTAGACTGTGTGAAAAAAATTAAATTCTTTGTAGAGAAACAAAGTTTTAAAAAATGATGATCTGGAAAGAAATATCGGACATATTTGACAAGTGACTAATTTTTTTTCCAAGGGGCTTACATGGACCCCTATGGCAAACATGAACAATCATATAGAAAATCGAGCAGAGGCAGTTTGCAAATAAGATGTAAAATTGTCTAATGAACAAATAAAGAGATTGTAAACCTCATTCATGATTTAATACAAGCATATCTTAACAACAAAGTACCTTGTTTTAACTGTCAGATGGGCCTTGATTAAAAAGTTGAATAACACCCAATATGTGTAGGCTATAGGGAATTAAGCAAACTCATAACCTGATTGTGGGAATATAAATTGATGTGATTCTTTGGAAAGTGGTTTGACAAAATCCGCTAAAGTTTTAAAAGAAAATCTCCTCTGACTCAGCAATTTCCCTGTTAGGAATTTTTCCTACAAGTGTGCTCACAAAAATTATGCCTAGATAGACGTGGAAGGATAGTCTTTTCATTATTGTCTGTAAGAGCAAAAACAAAGCAAAGCAGAAAAACAACCTAAATAGCCACGAATCAGGAACCATTAACTCTTATGCTATCTATTCCAGAAAACATTCCACATTTTTATATGATAATTAAGCCATTTATCAACATATTTATTGAACACTTTGGTCAGTCTTTATGTGGGAATGTAGATGGAGAGCAACGATATATTTAGTGAAAAAAAAGCAAGGGGCTAAGGCGTGTGAATAGTGGTATAAAATGGTTCAATGTGCACAGATTTTAAAGACATATACACACAGGAATATGCATAGCCTTCTGCTGGAAATTTTCATGGGAGACCCCCTCCGAATCGAAGCCTTAGAACTGAGGGTGGAGGGAAGTGTGTGAGAGGAACTTGCACAGTGTGCTTCATTTTCTTCCATACACTCTGGAGTTTCACCACATTCACCTATGATACTTTTATGTAATAAAACTTTGTTTTAAAAAAGTCAGAAATCAAGCTTAAAATGAGTACATTTTAAATGTTTTGCCAAATAAATATACCTTTGGGTTAATTAGTTCACTTCTTTATATGCAAAAGGTCCTGAAATAATTAAGCCCTTTTAGTATGAATTATTTCAATTATGAAAAGACACACACATGCCTGCATACACACACACACACACACACACACACACACACACACACCCCTTTATTGTTTCTTGGTTGAGTTTGATCTATGGCAAGAAGGAAGCCACATGTGTGTGTATGTGTATGTGCTGCTGTGCTGATAGCTGGGGATGACCAGGGGTTGAGTCAGACCCACTGGGGAGGGGCTTGAGGGACCCAGGTAGGATTACTAGCAATCCAGGGACAAGGGCTCCCAGCAGAAAGAGAGCATCCGGGGAAGGAAGAAGGTGTCTAGGAACATGCCCCTACCATCCAGGTTGGCCTTGGGACCCTGGCACAGCTGCCACTGTGCTCTCCACTAAAGCTGATCTCTGTAGCATCATTGGACCTCTGATGGGATTGCCAGATGCACAGGAAAGCACTGTAACAGGAGTGTTATGAGATGACGCATGGCCGGACCACAGCCAAAACAAAGAAAAGGAGCACAAGAATGGGGGCCTTTGCAAAGGATGACTTGCCCAGAGGAGACTCGTGATAAGAGTCCCATATTGGTTTCCAATCCTTTTTATTAAAGGAGGAGTCAGACGTGACAGTCTCTAAAGTCCCTTTAAGCTCTAAGGACAGACAGACACACAGACATCTGGGACTTTCTGGGATTTTTTTTTTTTTAACTTTTTAAAAAAAATTTCCTTATTTATTTATTTATTTTTGGCCGTGTTGAGTCTCCCTAGCTGCATGTAGGCTTAGAGCGGGGGCTGCTCTTCGTTGCGGTGCATGGGCTTCTCACTGCTATGGCTTCTCTTGTTGTGGAGCACAGGCTGTAGGCCCTTGGGCTTCAGTAGTTGTGGCACATGGGCTCAATAGTTGTGGCTCGCAGGCTCTAGAGCACAGGCTCAGTAGTTGTGGCTCATGGCTTTGTTTCTCCGCAGCATGTGGGATCTTCCCTGGACCAGGGCTCGAACCTGTGTCCCTTGCATTGGCAGGCAGATTCTTAACCACTGTGCCACCAGGGAAGCCCAACTGGGACTTTCTAAGGATCACAGCGACCATTCTACAGTCAGTGAAGGGGTGGGGAAGGGATGACAGAGGATGTCCTGGGGCACCTGTGTTTGTTTGGCAACAACTTGGCCCTGGAGCCCAACGAGAGCCCCAAAGAAGCCACAGCATCCCTGATCCCACTGCTCCAGGAGATCCCAGTATTTCTCACTCTGGTAGTCACCTCATCCAGAGCCCACATGGTGCAGAAACTGATTCCCCTGCAATAAGGGAGTGTATGAGTTTGCTATAGTTGCTGTGACAATGTATCACAGTCTGGGGAGTAAAACAGCAGAGACATATTCTCTCACAATTCTGGAGGCTGGAAGATTTAGGTGTGGGCAGGGCTGATTCCTCCTGGGTCCTCTTCTTGGCCTGAAGATGGTTGTATTCTCATTGTCTTCATGTGGTGTTCCCTCTGCGTGAGTGTCTCTGTATTCAAATTTCCTCTTTATGTAAGGACATCGTATTGGACTAGGGTCCACCCTAATGACCTCATTTTAACTAAATTACCTCTGTAAAGAAACTGTTTCCAAATAAGGTCACATTCTGAGGTGCTGGGGGTCAGAACTCCCACAAGCCCTTTTTTGGAGATACAGTTCAACCGTGATGGGGAGACAGATGCATCTAGAAGCAGTTAACATTGTGGAATGCATGTAGATAGGACAGAGGAAAGGAGACTTCCTGCAGATTAAATAACCTGCTCATGCCCATCCCAGGGATAAAGCCAGGTGTGCATGGGCCTCCACTGCTCCATCACTGTAGCTCTGTGGGCCTGGGCCCAGGAACAAGAAGCAGTGACTCAGCCAGGGGAGCTGGGGGAAGAGGATGGGGACCATGCTAGAACACAACAGGCCAAGGTCTTCTGAGTCCCAGCAGCCCCAAGAGCACAGGAGCACAGGCTGCCAGGAGCCGCACCACATGGAGCTGATGACTGCAGACAAACCTGAATGTCTTCGCCCTTCCTTCTTTCCATCTTCATGCTGAAGAGTTGATCTCAACTTTCTCCAGCCCTCCTTCCAGTCAGGTCTGTTGTGAATCTATGCATTGGTGTCACTGTTCCCCCAACATGGCCCAACACATCACCCAGTGGAGTGGGCACGGCCATGGGCTTTGACACAGTGTGGCTGGGGCCCCTTTATACCCTACAGGCCCCCCACTGTGAAACCAGCCATTCCAATGCTACTGATAAGTGTCTCATTTTTAGGCTGCTAATATTCTCAGCAAGAAATTGGTGAAAAATGTGAGATGACAAGTTTTGTTACCTTCACATATCCATGGAGACAGAGCCGTTACATCACCCTTTTTTTGTAAACTCCCAGCAGCTGGAGAGTGGTGGATACACAATTAGTCATGAAAGTGAAATTGTATTTCAGCTCAGCTGCTTGGCACTGAACATTTGCTCTTATGATATTTTCCCCTTATAATTTCCAATCGAGTTGCCTGTTATAGAAAAAAATCAGTAGAATGTTATCCAAGGAATACCTTCAGTTAAATTTGTGGTTTAGTCAATAAACTTTAAATGAAACATGACCATAAAGTATTCAAACAGATGTGAGGCAGGTCAGATCCTGGATATGTGAGGTGCTGGTCAAAGCCCACGTCCAGTCCTGACTCTAGACACGGAGGTCTGGGGGCTCAGAGCTCAGAGCATGTCCTTTTAGACCCTGACACCTCAACAACAGCCTTTCTTTTTTTTTTTTTTTAATTCATTTTTATTGGAGTATAGTTGCTGTACAATGCTGTGTTAGTTTCTGCTGTACAGCAAAGTGAATCAGCCATACATATACATGTATCCCCTATTTTTTTGGATTTCCTTCCCATTTAGGTCACCACAGAGCATTGAATAGAGTTCCCTGTGCTGTACAGTAGGTTCTCAATAGACCTAGAGACTGTCATACACAGTGAAGTAAGTCAGAAAAACAAATACCATACAGTATCACTTATATGTGGAATCTAGAAAAATGATATAGATGAACTTATTTGCAAAGCAGAAATAGAGACACAGACATGAAGAATTAACATATGGATACCAAGGGGGAAAGCGGGGTGGAATGAACTGGGAGATTGGGATTGACATATATACACTGTTGCGTATAAAACAGCAGCCTTTCTTAACCTTTGGTAGCGGTCCTTGCAGAATCTAAAGTCTAATGCAAATGTGCACATACTCATTTCACTTCCTACTTTAGACAGTAAGGTATGTTCTGTTGGAGAAGGCGTTACACCCTCATGCGCCAAACAAGTCAGGAATTCTTGATTTAAAGATGACCTTTACTCCCTCTCTTTCTCCCTCCCTCTGCTCTATCCTCCATGGGGACCAGTCTCAGTCCAAAGGAAATTGGTGCAGCCACTATAGAAAACAGAATGGAGGTTCCTCAAAAACTAAAAATAGAGTTGCCATATGATCCAGCAATCCCACTCCTGGGCTTATATCCAGACAAAACTCTAATTCGAAAAGATACATGCACCCCTATGTTCCTAGCAACACTATTCACAACAGCCAAGAAGAGGAAGCAACCTAAGCGTCCATCGACAGATGGATGGATAAAGATATGGCACGTATATACAATGGAATCCTACCAGTCATAAGAGCCAATGAAATGATGGCATTTGCACACATGGATGGACCTAGAGGTTATCATACTAAGTGAAGTAAGTCAGAGAAAGAAAGACAAATATCATATGATATCACTTATATGTGGAATCTAAAATGTGACACAAATGAACTTATTACAAAACAGAAACAGACTCACAGACATAGAGAACAGATTTGTGGTTGCAGAAGGGGGAGTGTGTGTGTGTGTGTGTGTGTGTGTGATGAATTGTGAATTTAGGATTAGCAGATGTAAACTATTATATATAGAATAGATAAACAACAAGTTCCTGCTGTATACCACAGGGAACTATATTCAATATCCTGTGATAAACCACAATGGAAAAGAATGTAAAAAACAATGTATATATATGTAAAACCGAATCATTTTTTTGTACAGCAGAAATTAACACAACACTATAAATCAACTATACTTGAATAAAATAAAATTAAAAAACAAAACAAAACAAACATAAAAATAGTCAGCTAGGGTCCAAGACCGCCACTGCTTGGAACAGCACAAATGTGCCTTTGCCTCAGGATTGCAGAAAACACAACAAAATTTCTCTGGTCCTTTCTAGAGCCATAGGCAGCCAGCAGTGGGGACCTCAGGCAGAGGGACATCGGAGAAAGAAAGCAGGCAGGGGTCTGATGCTCACACTCAGCCTGGTCCAAGCTTGGGAGTGTTCCTCCTATGTTGACCCCTCCACATCCAGGCACAGATGGGCTGGGAGCTGCGGTGGAGCATCTCGGGTACACTTCGCCCTCTTGCCTGAGTCTCTGGGTCCTCCACGGTCCCCGACCCCAGGTCGAGGGTCCACTGTGTCTTACACGACCTCCAGCCATAGCCCCATACAGAATGCTGCAGGCACTGTTGGGTAGGGGCCAAGCCTAGGTGTTGTTAAGCTCTCCAGATGACTCAAGCAGAAGCCAAGTGTGAGAGCCAGCACCCCAAGGGGATACCTACCATCCCCCCCATTTCAAAGAAAGTCACTGGGGCCTTATTGAAAATTGTGTGAATTTGGAAACATCTTAAATATCCCTCAATAAAGGAAACAATGGATAAAGTTTGTATTGTTGCATAATAGAATATTTGCATCAATCAAAACAAAAAAATCAAATGCCGATATGGAGATACCACTAAAGCCTTGTGCTTAGTGGAAAGAGCAAGTTGAAGGTTGATAGATACACTTAAGTGCCATTTGTGTAACATTTAAACCACATGCTACAGCACTGTTACATGAGGGGGATAAAAACATGGGAAGAGGCACATCAAACCCAGGGAGGGGACGTGGGGTCATGTACCAGGGGCTTGTAAAGGGAAGGTCTGCCTGCCACAGTTCAATTCTCAAAAGGAAAACACCTGAAAACAAAAGCGGCAAAATATTAATTCATGTGAAACTGGGTGGTGGGCACACGAGCACTGGTTATATTCTCTCCACATTTTCATAATAATCTTTTCAAGAGACAGTGGCATTTACGGGTGGAGTCTGGGTGGAGGAACAGCTGTGAATTTCCAGATCCATGGAACATAAGGGATCCCACCTGACCCCAGAGACTCATCATATATGTCTTTGCACAGCCTTTACCCCCTGGGCCTACCCAAGGGATCCAGCAGTCACAACAGCATGCTTCCTGAATGAGGTGACTTAATCGGGAATTGGAATAAACTCAGAACGCTCTGCAGGCGTGCACTGCTTCAGCATCCGGAACCTGCTAATACCCACATCTCCTTTTGACCCCGTGTCTTTGATCTGGGGACCTCCCCTGTTCCCTCCCCTCTTTCCCTCTGAGCCCTTTTCCAGCTGACCCTCATTAATTCTTCTTGGAAATGGCCAAGGTCAGATATCATTTCCTCTACGAAGCCTGTGTGATCCGAAAGTCGGGTCCATCCTGAGTGGTGTCCCCACAGTTGATAATGACCTATTCAGGTATCTATCACCATTGTACCTGGGCCCTCCGCAGAGCGCTGGATGTAGGGTGCGTATTCAGTGCACCTGAGTTAAAGGTACGGCCTGCCCCACTCTTCACCTCCTGGAATGTGTATACATCTGTCAGCATATTTCAAATACATCTGTGGTCTGTACTGAGTGAGACCTGACACCATTACCCAATTTCTGCAAAATGCCACCTTCTCCTCCAAGGAACAGGCTTCAGGAGCTGCTGTTTGCTAGGACCCAACCAATCCTTCTAACCGCAGGCGACTTCACGTTACAAGCCCGCGTTTGGCCAGGGAAGCTGCAGCCCTTCCATTGTTTCTTGTCATTTCAGATTCTGCTCAGCAAAAGGTAGGAGCCCGTCTGTGCTTGCAGCCCCCAGGAGTCCCACACTTTTATGTCAGTCTACAAAATGCATCCACAAGGTCACATGTTTCTCCTGGCTTCTTTGGTGGTTTCCACCTAAAACAAGCAATGTCTAGCTGCTGTGTCTCCCTGAAGACACCTGTCTTTACAATGGCATTTATCCTGTGATCTCAGTTCTCTGATGGGGTCACAGAAAGTTGTTGCTACATGTCCAGCGTCTGTCTTGTTGTAAGAAAGAAGCTCGTTGTACGTGAAATCAACATTCTACCTAGATCCAATTGTGATTTAAGATCACATTAAATCATCTACGTGAAAGTTCTTTAAACATCACACTGCTCCCCCAGTATCATATTAATGGTAATGTTCTGTGTAGAAGTGACGAGAATCCCCTTTGGCTCTCCAGGTATTCACCCTTCTTGTCTGTGCTCACAGCTCTGTCACACCAACTATCAGATAAATCACGAGCAGCAAATGCGAATGGCAGCAGGTGCCTGCCGCGCACATGCAGGGCACCTACTTTGGAAAATAATTTGGCAGTTTTTTAAAAAATTAAACATATACCTACCATGTGATTCAGCCATTCCTCTCCTATATACTTATCCAGGAGAACTAGAAGCTTGTCCTCACACAAAGACTTGCACACAGATGTTCACAGCAGCTTGATTTGAAACAGGCCTGCACGGGAAGCCACCCAGATGTCCAGCCACAGAGGAATGGATAAACAGACGGTGGCATGTCCATGCAATGGAATACAGCCCAGCAACCCAAAGGAAAAGAAGGGAACAAAGTGAGTACACACTAAAGTAGTGACACTGAGTGGAAGAAGCCAGATAAAAGGGTACACACTATGTGGTTTTATTTCAGTAAAATTCTAGAAAAGGTGAAATAATATACAGTGACAGAAGTAGATGGGGTGGAGGGAAGGATGCAAAAGAGTGCAGGGACGTGTGGGGTGATGGACGTGCTCAATCTTGATCAGACTGACAGTTTTACAGATGTATACATATATCGTAACCCAGCAAATTGTATCCCTGAAAGTGTGTGATTGTTTGTATGTCAATTGTATTTCTGAAAAGCTGTAGAAAAGAGCAGGAGAAATGTGTGAGTGGCTGAGGGGTAGGGAGGAAGGGGGCACACTGGTTAAATGCAGCCTCGATTCTCAATTTCACCACATAAACAGATGTGCCTAGGGTTGCTAGAGACTCCCATCTTTCAAGAAAACCAGGAAGTGAGAAAAAATTATACATGCCTCTTTAAAATAATACTTTTTTCCCCAAAATTCTTTAGACAAAAAAAAAAAAAAAAACTGAAAAGAAGAAAAAGAAAAAGAAAGCAGCTGGCTACCAGCTGATGACCTCTGATTTAAACATGAAAGCACATAAAACATACTAACATCATAAATACTGCTCACCAACGAGGGAGGCATCGTCCATCAGCATACCTCTCAGAGAAGTGATCACCTCCCAGAGATTCTGAAGGGCAGAAGATTAAAATCAGGCAACAGAGCAGGTGGACAAGCGTTCAAGCTCTGGAGTCCAAACCTGCCTTTGAATCCAGTTCTGTTTCTTAGTGGCTGTGTGACCTTGAGCAAGTTACCTAACCTGTCTGTTTCAGTTATCCCACCTGTAAAACAGAGATAGCAGCCATACCTACCCCAGTGAGTTGCCATCAGCTTAGAATGCATAAATACACACCTATCATTTGGAAATGAGCCTGAAATATTTCACACGTTTCCTAATTGTGATCTGCTTTTGCTATGTCATTATTATCATTAACTGCTGTCCTCTCTCCCTGCCTCCCTCGCTCCTCTGTTCATGCTCAAGAAAATGCTATGCTCCCCTTTCTCTCTACTTCAATAGGAGGCAACATTTTCAGATATTTGGAATCTGAGTCATTGTGCAAAATATGTAATACTAAATGAACTATAAATTGCCTTTCTGATCAGTTTAAGCCGTATTTTTCGGTTGTCGTTGGGAAGTGCAGGGCGGGAGTTGTTTGCTTTTTGGTAGTGACTTTACGTTTTGACCCACCCTTGTAAGCTAAATTCCAGCAACACAAACCAGCCCCTGGGACAGACTTGTTCCGGGTCCGAGGATCCAGCTCACTTCTCAGGCCCAGTCCCTTCTTCCCGCGGCCCGTGCTGTTGTGTGTCGGCTGGCTCCCCACTGTGCTCCCTGACACTGTCTCAGAAGTTGGCAAGGGCACATCAAGCATCTGTCCTAGCAGCCAAGCACCTATCTCTGATTGGTTGGAGTCTGTGGGGTTCCTCCCTATCTGTGATCTTGAGGTAGAGATGGCCACGCCCCCCCACAGCACCTGATGAGTTCTGGAAATGCTCCCACCTGACTCAGGTGGGCAGGGAGTTAAGCAGCACCTCCCTGTCCATTTGCTTCTGTCTAGATCAGCGCTGTCCAACAGAGCTTTCTGCAGAGATGGAAATGCTCTGTATCAGTGACGGCCAGCGTAGGAGCCACTAGCCACATGTGACTATGGAGCATGGAGGAACTCAATTTTCAGGCTAAATTCACTTAAAATTTCACAAATGTAAATTTAATATAGTGGCCACATGTAGACAGAGACTGCGGTGTTGGACAGCATAGGTCCAGGTGCGCACGTGCAAGCAGCTCACACAGAGGGAGTGCTGGGGTGTCTGGGCACAGCAGGCTGTGTGTGAGGTCTCGCCCAGTAAGTAATGACAGCTAATGGGCACCCATCAGTGCCCACGTGGGTAAGGTCGGGCCAAGCGTTTCGCATCGCTTAGTCCTCCTAACAATCTGGGTAATTATCTCCATTCGATGGGGGAAGACACTGAGGCGGTGGGATCAGCCACTTTCCCAGCATCACACAGCTTATCAAGGCGGAGTGGGAAATGTCAGTCCAGCCGGCCCCATCTCAGCATTGTAACCACTGCTATCTGCCACTCATCTGGAGTGAAGCCAGCCAGACTCACATTTTCTTTCACAGCCTCCTGCCTCATATGCAAAGCTGCCACTTGCTCCAAACTGGCCTCCCCTGGGCATGGCTCAGGTTTATCTGGGCATCATCTGGGCACATCTTTTGCGGATCACTTTGTCCTCCTGGAAACCATGGCTTCCACCCAGCGAGTCCCGGCAGAGCTTTCAGAGGGCATGCATTCAGCTCCCAACTCAGCTTCAGGGGTGTCAGTGGCCCACAGAGAGAGACAGCCCGGCTGTGGCAGCCAGAGGTGTCTGGAAGCATCCTTTCTTCTATTGTTGGGAAAAGCAAGGAGGGGAGGCCTGCTGGGGGCCGTGGGCCTGACCCAAAGGACTTCTCAAAAGAGCAGATGTCCAATCTGGGACTTCCCAATCAGCTCTCTTTGGCTTGGCACCTGTCCCCTACATGGGGGGCCTGATTATGTGGTGGTGCCCCTCAGGCAGATGGACCTGACTCAAGGCAGGCTAGCAACTGCAATCTGTGACTAAGTGCATTGCTGTGGGCACCACGCCCCGATGGCAGAGTGAAGCAGCTGCGGGCCCAGAGCTGGGCTACGTGGTCATGACCCATCCTGGCTCATATAGATTAGCTTGAAAAATCACTTTTGAAACCATGTTTTCTTTCTCCAAATGGTTTTAGTTTTGGACTGTTTGTGTTTATACTGGCCTTGTTTCCTTGTCTGTTTATTGACACAGCTGAACTATTATAGATGTTTTCTAGATTTGGGAGATAGCCTGAAGTGGCAAAAAAAAAAAAAATGGCTAATTTTCACCAATACTTGTGCTCCCCTTTCTTCCTGGCACACGCCTGTATGGTGTCCATCAACTTCCCTCAGAGTCGCAGGAGACCACATGACTAAGCTCTAGACAGTGGGGTGTAAGCAGAAGTGACTGACATTCACCCCCTCCCAGACCTGTCTATAAGATCTACATGTAGGGCTTCCTTGGTGGCACAGTGGTCAAGAATCCACCTGTCAATGCAGGGGACACGGATTCGAGCCCTGGCCCGGGAAGATCCCACATACCACGGAGCAATGAAGCCAGTGCGCCACAACTACTGAGCCTGCGTTCTAGAGCCTGCAAGCCACAACTACTGAGCCCACTTGCCACAACTACAGAAGCCCGAGCACCTAGAGCTCGTGCTCGACAACAATAGAAGCCACTGCAATGAGAAGCAGCCCACACCGCAACGAAGAGTAGCCCCTGCTCACCACAACTAGAGAAAGTCCGTGCAGAGCAATGAAGACCCAATGCAGCCAAAAATAAATAACTTTAAATAAATAATAAATCTTAAAAAAAAAAAATGAAAAGCTCTACATTTAATTCCAGCTGTTTTCCCATCTGCCGGGTGAATAGAGAAAACTCCAAGAACCAAGATAGGAGAAGCCTGGAATCCTGAATGACCCAGTGGAGCAGAGAATCCTCTCCAACCCATGCAGGACTATACTGTGAGTGAGACATACATTTGTATAGCATTAGGCGCCTGCAACTTGGGGCTGTCTGTTACAGCAGTTAGCCACCAGCAGAGAAGAGCTCATTACAGAGGAGCAGTATCAATGTCAGATCAATGTTGGCTAATTTTACTTTTCTTAAACAAAGTTTATTTACACATGATCTTAACAGCAGCCAGAATGTTAAAGAACTGTGAAGCACCTCCGCACTGCTGCGATAAGTAACAAAGAAGCAGTTGGATCCCAGCCAAAGCCAAGGAAAGATGGTGCTTCCAAATACTTCATCCATCGCCCACTCAATTTCTGGCAAAAGACCAAATGTCCTTCTGTTGACATGGTTTTAGGTAAACACTGTGCAGGAATATATATAAGTGGGTTTGGGTGGCCTTCCCTTTTATAGAAGCGTCATAGCTATAATGTCCATATAAACAGCATGAGGAAGGACATGTCTGCAGAGCAAATACACGCAAGTTCCTAAGGCAGAAAGGACTTGGGATCTTCACACTATCAGGGAGGGTCAGGGCTGGAATGTAATAGATGCAAGGAAGGGGACACTGAAGTGGGGTGGGGGCAGACAGAATAGGTCATGTCAAGCCTGGAAGGTCAGTCTTAGGAGCTCAGAAGGTTTATCTGAAGGGCAAAGAGAAACAATAGAAAGGTTTTAAACATAATTGATTTATGATTACAAAATCCACGTGGTGGCACATGTATAGGATAAACTGTGAATGCTGTAGGAAAGTGTCCCGTGCAAGGGCTTCCTCAACTGGAAGAGAGCAGCTGGCATAGCTGTAGGTTGGGGAATGTTGCTATTTTTAGTGGTGGGAGATACTAATGTACTTTTAAGGGATTGAGAAAGATCCCAGAGAGAGAGAAGATCTGAAATGAGAGAGAGGGTAAGAAAAGACAGGACCCAGGAAACACACTGAGGAACTGCACTTTGGTAGGAGAGAGGGAAAGTTAGTTGCCCCAAGAAAGGAAAAAGAGAAGGTGTGTGCAGAAGAATTTGGTGTTGGGGGTCTGGTGATGAGAAGATGAGGGAGGGGGGAAAGTCACAGACTAGGAGGGCAGGAGGTGAGGGTGGGAAGATGGTTTGAGGAGAAGAAAGGTACAAAGTAATTAAATGAGAAACCAGGAAACCTGGCTTGATCAGGTACCTCCCCAGGCTGGCATGCAGGGTTGCTGTAGTAGGTTCGGTGCCCACTTCCTTCCTTTACCACATGGTGCAGCCAGGCTCCTGGTGTGGCCCCAGTGCCCAGGTGAGTCTCTGCTGCTCAAGCCACTCTGCCTGCTCCTGCAAGCTGGAGGTGCCAGAGGGATTGGGTCTCTCCCTACACCAGACCCCACCTTGCCCGGCCTCCTGCTCCATCATGGGGACAATTCTCAGGTGTGCTGGGAGAGCTCTCGCTAGGGCTCACAGGACCCCACAGGCTTACCTTCCTGGTCCCACTGCTGCCCTTGCCTCACAGGTAAAATGGGAGGATGGGTGGGTAAATACAGATGACCATGTGACTCTTACACAAGAAGAGCAACACACTAAGGTCTAAGTTTCTACTGGCTTCAAATTAACTAGCAAGAATTTCAGTTGCCAGCTGGTGTACAGGAAAATGGATGGAAATGATTTATATACTCTATGAAATTCTGAGTTTGTTGAGGCATTATTTTAGAGTCCTTTTAGGAGAGGAAAGTCACCTTCAGAAGGTAATGTCACAAAATCACTAAATACTTGCAAAGACATGCCGAGAAACCCAGAACACACGCGAGGGATCTCATCTTCCTGCACCTGTTAAGCTGTAGAAATGGAGAATCATTTTTTTTAAATGAGGCTTTTTTAATGTAAATTTATTTATTTGTTTATTTTTATTTATTGGCTGTGTTGAGTCTTAATTGCTGTGCGTGGGCTTTCTGTAGCTGTGGAGAGCCGAGGCTATTCTTCGTTGCAGTGCGCAGGCTTCTCAGTGTGGTGGATTCTCTTGTTGCAGAGCACAGGCTCTAGGAGCGGGGGCTTCAGTAGTTGTGGGTCTCGGGCTCTAGAGTGCAGGCTCAGTAGTTGTGGTGCACCGGCTTAGTTGCTCCCGGACCAGGGCTCGAACCCGTGTCCCCTGCATTGGCAGGCGGATTCTTAACCACTGTGCTACCAGGGAAGCCCCTGGAAAATCACTTGTGAGCCATTTCTTGCATTTACAGCACGGAGTCCCAATGCTAGGAGAGAGGGCATCCAGCTAAGCAGATCACAGGCAGAAGTCAGCAGTCAGAATGGCAGAACTTCACAGAAGCAGGGACAGCTTGTCTCTAATTCATGAAAAAAAAAGTGTTTTACACAACTCTCTTCTATATATTAATTGTGTCCCACACTGAGAGCACAGGAGCTTGTATACCCATTTGCAGATATGTAGGGTAGGAAGGCTTTCTCAAAATCCAGGCAGGCCTCATGGCAGCAGCTGGGGGCAGAACAATTATCATACACTTACCATGGTAGTTTGTCCATGTGTCCACCTCCCCAGCTAACCTCTGACCTTCCTGAATGAGGACCAGCCCCATCCACGGGCACAGCCCAGGACCTAATCCAAAAAGCAGGAAGGCCTTGCTAGGAGTCCCTGGGAGGCTGTGTCCCCGTGTCGTGACGGTCGCCTCTTTGTCACATGGCCCTCCTGGACACTTCATGGCAGAGCCCAAACCACCACACTAAGATGAAGCAGATGTTGGGATCATTTGACAAAGATTTTAAATCAGCCATCATCAAAGTGCTGCTGGCTTTGATGACATCGTGCATGTTTAACTATGAACTGTCCTGGTATGATCATCTTTGGATTTATCCCACTTGCCAAATTTGGGAAGCTTTGAGCCATTATTTCTTCACTTTTCTAAGTCTCACTCTCTCCCTTCTTGGGACTCTGATGATACCAGTGTTGGGTCTTGTCTTCATGTCTCACGTGTCCTTGAGATGGTTTCTGTCTTTTTTGGTCTCTCCCAGTCTATTTTCTCTCTGCTTGAGTAAATTCCCAGACTCTGTCAAGTTCATTGATCTTTCTTTGTTATCTCCTTTCTTCTACTGAACCCATCCTGTAAGTTTGCTGTTGGTTGGTTGGTTGGTTGGTTGAGTTTCATTTATGTTTGTGCTTGTAATATAGTTCCATAATTTTCATGCAGTTATTTTTTATATCTTCTATTTCTTTGTTGACAAAAATATTTTAATTTGTTTCAAGAGAATTCACACTTGCTTGTTGCAGCACTTTGATGATGGCTGATTTAAAATCTTTGTCAGATGATCCTAACATCTGCTTCATCTCAGTACTGGTATCTGCTGACTGTCTTTTCTCATTTAAACTGTGGTTTTCCTTGTTCTTGGTGTGACAAGGGATTTTCAGTTGTTTTTTTCAACATGAAAGAGCTGTTGAGCTTTTTTTCTCATTACAACAAAAATTGAAATCCTATATGCATTGAAGAGTAAATACACAAATTTTATTTTTTATTTCCACTTGAAGAGTTACATTTCATTTGAAAGTTAACAAATAACAGTTTTGATTTTGACTTTTTCAGTATAAAAAAGTTTCCCTGATGGTAAATGATAACATAATGCTAATTGTTTGTAGGACAGTTAAATGTCAATACTGACACCTAATCTTTAACTGCTGTCTTGTAGATAGAAATGAATGTTCACCAAGCATATATTTTGTGTTTTGTTGCATTGTACACTGCAAATAATAAGCTAAGGAATTCACATATATTAGGTATACGTACCATATGTAAAAACCACAAACTGAGAATTATAAATTATCAATGTAGTTTAGTATTTGTTAATTTTACTACACTCTTTTCTTATGTATACATTGAGAAGCCCTAGGGATTGTAAATTCAATTGGAATAAAGTTTAAAACCTATATTTTATGATAAAGGGCCTTTAAGATGGTCAAAGTACTCATAGTATATATTCACTGTAAAGAGAATTACTCTTAGAGTTTTATTTTTCTGACATTAAAAGTTACTTGATAAAGACCTGTTTCTATTAACTTGAACAAAAAAAAAATGTCCTGACCCTGGACATTTGGGGTCTTACGAGACTCTGGATCTCCTCTTATCTTCTACTAGCAGGGAGTCCCCTGTTGATGTATGGTGCAAGGATGGGGGCTCTGCAAGTCCAGCTTTCCTCTGAACCTTCTCTCTGTGCAGAGGGAGGGAGGAAATTCAGCCCCCTTCTCGCCCTGCTGGCAACTTCCCTGAGAAAGTGGGGAGCAGGTGAGAGTGTAGCTCAGTTCCCCTGGGATGCTGCCAACACAGGGGGAGGGGCCAGAATGCCAACCAGTCCCCCCTCCCACCACCTTGTTCTGGCTCCTCACCTATGCCAGGTGGGAGGAGACAGTCAGCTCCCTCTGGGAGACTAGGTATTGAATCCAGCCTGGGACCTGCTCCTATGCAACCATGGGCAAGTTCCTTAAAGTTCCTGCATCTTAGTTTCCTTATCTGAAAAATAAAAGACAGTAATAGTATTTAATCCCCCATTCTGTTATGAGGATTTTGTGAGTTAAGCGTGGTCCTCAGATCCTGGGAGCTTCTTAGAAATGCAGGCTTCTCCCCAGAGCCAGAGAATAATACCCCACATTGACAAGCTACCCAGAGGATTGAAGTGCATAGTAAGGTCAGAATGTCCTGATTCAAAACATTTACAACTGCAAGTAAAAAGCAATGATCTAAGTTAAAACATCCACAACTACCATGCTCTTTTTTTCTTTTCTTTTCTTCTTTCCTTTCCTTTTCTTTTCTTCTTTCCTTTTCTTTTCTTTCCTTCTTTTCTTTTCTTTTTGTCATTGGGCAGTGCCACATGGCTTGCGGAATCTTAGTTCCCCGACCAGAGATTGAACCTGGGGCCAAAGCAGTGAAAGTGTCGAGTCCTAATCACTGGACCACCAGGGAAGTCCTACGTCATGCCTTTTCTGTAAACAATACAAGGAACCCCCAACCTCAGACATTACCCTCACCAAAAGAAACATTTCAGCTGAGGACGTTGGGAAGGCTGCCTCCAATCTAGATGCCACTGGGTACTATAGAAGCCAATGGGCCTCTGTCTCCTCACCTGTTCTTTCAAATGATGGCATTTTTGTTAAAGGGGACAATTCTTCAAGAACTCTTTCTCTGAGGCTTAGTGTTTACTTTTTCTGTTAACCTCACATCCAGCAATGAATGAAAAAAGTACTTGAACAAAATGAGTCAGAATGTGTCAGACCCTGGAGCATGGATTAACACATGCATCACCGTTAGGGAGTTCACGGCAGACTGTCCGTGTACAGTTAGAACTGGAATTATGCATGCCCCCAGTTCCTCCACAATCCTTGGATTTAAGAACTACTGTCAAATAGCATCCTTCCTGTTTCTTACACAAAGAAATCTGCTCTGCGTTAAAGTCTCTTTGAAAAAGTGTTTTGAATGATGATAGAAATGCTTTGTGATGTGCACAGAGGAAAGATGACACAGGATGCAAACAGTTCTGTTCTTACCTACACGGTGCCTCTTTGCTCTTGTGCCTTGAAAACATGGCAGCCGAGAGATTCAGGTCAGGAAAGTTCACACTTGATAACCCTCAAGAGCCAATGTTCATCACCCTCTCTTTCCTGCTCACATGACTGCAACAGTGTCGGATAAAATTCAGAGCTCAGAGGACAAGAGAGAAAAGAAGCACCTTGGTGTTTGGGTGCTAAGCCTTTTGAATCTGTCAGTACCACTCTGTAACTTCTGTTTGCTGTTGCATTGCACCAGGAAATCTTCGGAAAGGAAATCTGAACAGAAGAACCCATAATAAAACCAACGTCTTAGCACACGTCAGGGTGAGTGGGGGTGTACACGCAAATTTCTCCTACAAGTAATGGGAGGGCCACACAGCAGGGCATCAGGCACAAGGCTGGAACTGGAGCAATAAGACGCCGCTTGCTCCATCTCCTCTTGTCAGCCCCTGCCCCGTCTAACGGGGTGGCCCTCTTGTCTAGAAAGAATGGCCGGACAACCTCCCCCAGCAAGCCCTTGGCAAGCTCTCAAAAGCTCTCAAATGCCTACGCCCTGGATTGGCTGGTTGGTTGGTTTCCCCTAGCACCAAACTCTAGTAATTCTGCAGCAGTTCAGAATCATTTCCTTTAGTTCCTTATTTTGTGGTGTCCAATACCACCAGCTCTGTGGGGGTCTTTCACCATGCATCACATCTTAATTTTCTAGCAGAGGCAGATAGCGTCACTTCTCTTTGTGTCCTATTGGTTTTTGCAGGAAATAAAACCACCGTGTACTGTATCTTGGGGGCCCCATTGCCCACCTCTGCAACCTTCTCTCTCTTAGGACACAAATGCAATATTTTAGCTTTCAGGGCGTGATTTCCCATTTGTGAAATGTCGTCTATGCTGTCGTACGTACCTCCCAGAACTGGTTTACCTTTCCAAACAAAAATAGAATAATGGACTCCAGGCTGTAGGGCAGCACATCCAAGGATGACTGGATAAAGACGGAGAGGGGTTCCTTGACGAGGAAGAGGAAGAAGAAAAATGGAACACAGCGGGCTTGGGTGTGGCCCCTGCTATCTTGCCTGTGTGCAACCGTAGGCTTTTCAGAAGGTTTTCCACTGAATGTGCCCCCCACCCCCACCCCGAGCCTGGGGAATGTGTGTTCAGCAAGATCTCCACCACTGCCTCTCGGTGAAGGCCCGCTGTGCGCACGGGCTGATGGGGTTACTGCCCATGGTCTCACCTCGTCCCCACAGGAGCCAGGAGGCAGGCAGCTCCAGCTCCACCCTGACAGTAAAGGAAAGGGGAGAACGGGACCAGCTAGCGGCCTCAGCCTCCGTTCGTTGTGCAGCGCAGGTAATGAGGCTCGAGGGCAGGAGGCAGGACCAGGCAGAGCCACCGGGAAGGGGAGGAAGCTGCCACTCCAACAAGAGTCAGACAGGCCACTGACCTTTCAGAGGGGACATACGCTTGTGGGTTTCTAACCGTGCTCCTCAGAGTGGGAAGACCTGCAACCTATGAGTGGGGGAGCAAGGAAGACAAAGGCTCTAAATTCCTACCCAATCTTTCCATCTGAGACACTCGCCCCCGTTTCACATGTAGGACTGCTGCATGCGTTTTCATTTAAAACAAAGTTTCATTGGTTATTTTTTGGGGGGTTTCGTTTGTTTTCTTTCTTTTCTTTTCTTTTCTTTTCTTTTCTTTTCTTCTCTTTTCTTTTCTTTTCTTTTCTTAATAGTCAAAAGCACCTGGCCTGCAGGATAAAATCCAAAGTCCCAGCATAGTGTGCTGGGCACCCATGACCTGGCCCTTCCTCTCCATCTGCTCCTCTCAGGCACTGAAAGTGCCAGAGACCCCACCTTTGCGCCTCCCAGTGTGCTCGTCCTCTCCCCCTGGCCGCGTGAGCTCCCCAATCAAGGCTCTCCCTCCTGCCAAGATTAGGTCCTGCCTTCCTCTCCTCTGCTACCCAGGCTGTGTGGCTTCCTCATCACAGTCACACTGGCTTTGCAGGCTCCACGGAGCAACCAAGGCTCTTTGCTGTCCGGAGCTCACATCCTCTGTGTTCCTGCTCCCAGGGCGACCCAGGCTCTGGCACAAAGTGACAGCCGATAGACAGCCAGGCGTGGATGTATAGACCAAAGTGGGGAGGGGCAGAGGGGTTCCAGGGGAGCGGGTGGGCCTTCTGATCAGGAAACAGGAGAACTGGCCAAAACCTGGTTGTTGATGACCAGGGCTTAGAAAAGAGGGTGCTTACACCCTCCACAGGCTCGGGGTGACTTGCCGGTTTGATCTCACCTATGTTTTAATGTTACTCCTGAACACAGTTAGTTTATCCTGAGGGAGGAACTGAAATCATGGAAGAAACACTTTATCTGTCATGGCTGAAAAAACGTGATATGTAAAATGCCTTTGTAATATTTCAATCTTTTATTTAGAAGACCCATATCCAGATAACAAAAAGTGTTGTTAAAAAAAAAAATATCAGTTAGTGTCACAAGACAAATATTGAATAAAGGTTAAGAGTTATAAAATAAATATTTAAAAAACCCTCTGTTGAGTCTGCAAATGTCACACTCTCAAAAGATCATCTGAAACACTCCAAAAAATGGAAAAGGTCATCTTCAGTTGCCTCCAAGGGGAACAAGAGGGTCAGGGGACAAGTTAAGACCCACTGGCCTGATGGGTCTGATTCCCCAGGATGCGTGGGAAGGGCAGGCAACGTACGAGTCCAGAGGAGATGCAGAACCCTGAACACAGCACCAGGGGGATGCCCTGGGGTCAGGCGCCTCCGCTACCTCACAGGTGAGGAAAGAAGACTACAGAGATGAAGTGCCCACCCCCACTCCATCCCCCAAGAGAACACAGTCTTGAGCACCAGATACAAAGGGAACCAAGTCACCCTGTGGGCTGACAGTCAGGGAGAAAGGCCCCCAACCTCCTCACCGCCTTCTCTCTATAGCAAGTGCCCCTTGGAAATAAATCAAGAAGAAAAGTCGTACACTTGGTTTCATCTGAAAAAACAGCAGCAGCAACTTAGGCTGCCTTTCTCCACATGAGATGGAAAGGGAACAGTTGGGGAAATGTCTGGGAGATGAGAAGTTACAGAAAATAAGGTATTTCTTCATCTGTCTGTTTATTCATCCAATGTTTATGGGCCACCTACTGTGTGCCAGGCACTGGGGCAAGTACCAAAGACACAAGAGTGATCAAAAACCCACCTAGTTCGTGCCCTCCTGGAGATTATGAACCATGGCGGGAAGCATCAATGCACCAAGCAATGTATGCAAACAAATGTGAAATTGCAAAGAAGACAAGTGCCGGGAACGGGAGGAATATTCTTCCTTAATTACCTGTGGTTGGGCCGGCGGGGGGGACCACAGGTGGGAGATGGCAGAAGACACACCAGCCACCAACACGGCAGCCTGCAATTCCAGCCAAGCCACGGGGCCGTGGTGGGGGGCAGCGGTGTTCTCACAGATCACCTGGGGAGAGTGAAAATGAGGCCACCCCTGTCCCCAGTCCCTGGACCCTGACACAGTTGGTGTGGGTGAGGTAGGGGCTCCCCAGATGATTTCAGCATGCAGCCAAGTTTGGGAAGCACTGTGCCGGCTGGAGGAAGGGCACAAACCCCTCTGTGGGTGGAGGAGGGGTGCAGTGCCTCGGTGAGCGAGCACGGACGGCTGCCCGTCCTCTCACTTGGGACAGGGAGAGGGCACGTGACCAGAGAAGCATTTTCCAAAAGTCAGAAGAGTTTTCTGGAGTCTGGACTGCAGAGGGGGAGAATACAGCCAGAATCCACATGAGTTTCCAGTCCTATAACCATTAGGGGCGGCCAAGGATTTCCACAGCCATCAGGGGTTCACCCCCAAGGGAGGTTGCCCCACCAGGTTTCTGCCCTTTTTTCCTTTCTCACTCCAGGTTCAGTGCATCCAGCTGGGGTACACAAGAAAATCTTGGGCTTCCTTAGGGGATATTTGTTTTGAAAAGGAGGGTGGCCTGACTCAGGAGGTCTTAGGGGTGTGGACAAATGAAAATGCTATTAGAAGTCTGGCAGGCAGTTGAAACCATGTCATGGCAAGAGCATCTATAGGGCCCTCCAGGCAGCCACTGTCTTGTTTTGTCATCCTTTCGTCTCACTGACCTGTTCTAACTGCCCCTAACGTGTCCTCTGCGCCCCTCCCCACCACTCCCTGGCACACACACACAATGAAGTCTATCACCAGGTAGCCACACCGTGGGCTCCTCCTAGAACAGCTGGTTTTTCTCCTCACTGCTTAGAAGTGTCTGCTCCATCCACACTGTCAAAGAGGAAGAGCCCGCCCCCTGATCTGCAGGACGTTCTGCAAAAAATATCTGTCAGTTGGGCCTGGGAGAGGCCGGCTCCCACCCTGCCATTCCAGACCCTCCTCCTCAGCTTCCATTTATCCACCGCCAGCTTAGCCGCTCTCTCTGCTCGCGTACCGCCTGCCAGCATCCTCTGATCTTTGCCACTGCCCACCAGTCTGCTGTCTGTCCTTCCTTTCCTGCCCAGCCCTCCCCGCGGCACCCCTCGCTTCTGGACCTCTGCACACAATGTCTTGGTTTTTATTGATGTTCCCTCCAAGGAGTGTGGGGATTTCCTTCACCACCAGCCTGTATCCTGTTTTGTGTTATCTCTGGCTGTTCAGTTTCCGGATTGGCTTCCTACTTTCTCTGGGGCCAAATACCTTTCTTTATTTTTCATTTACTCAGAAGTTTCTGGCTTCTGAACCCTTGGGTTTGCTAGAAAGCTGACTTCCAGACGGCTGTGGGGAATGATAATAGTATCGCGAATGTATCTGGTTTCTCTCTCTTAGAGGCTCGCATGCATTCCATACGTGTGATCTCATCAGCCTCCCAGCATCTCTGCAAACCAGGGAAGTGACAGGTGTTTACAGGAAGGGCACCAGCCTTAAGTAATCTCTGCTCAATCATAGGGTGAGTCACAAGGACTTAAATAGAGTTGCAATTCAGTTCTTTTTCTGCTCATTTGATGGGGAAAGAGTTACAGCTTTTTTTTTTCTTTTTCTTTTTTTCACCAACAAATGGATGTTTACACCACCCAGATAAGCATATTCCAAGATCTCTGGAGGCTCACCCACTGGGATGAAGTCAGCATTCTTTCACCTGGTATAGTAGGTTCCCCACGTAGGAGCTGCATTGCCTATGACAGGCCTGCCCATTTTCTCAGCCCTTCACCCTCCTGTGAATTGCATGTAATTGTCAGGGCTTGTGTCTAGATGTGCAGCCCCTGGCTTGGGAGTGTGGCAAACCTCAGCTCAAAGGCTAAGTGTGACCTTTCTCTTCCAGACCTATTCTCCTTTGCTCCCTCTGTCTCTGTACATGATCCCCAGAAAGTCACAGTCATTTTATTTGACTGTAATTCTTTCTTTCCATGGTTCTAGTTATTAAGCTAAGAGCAGAGAACATGCTTTTTAATCCATATATCCAGCTTGAGTAGTGTTCAACTATAGCCGTGTAACAAAGTACTTACATGCTTAAAGCCACCATGATTTCTGAGTCAGGAATTTGAAAAGACAGGGTCTCTTATGGGACCAGAGTCAGATGTTATCTAAAGGCTTACTGGGCTGGCCAATCCTGAAGGCTCATTCACATGGCTGGCAGGTGATGTTGGCTGTTGGGTGACAGCTGAGCTGGGCTGTCAACTAAAGTGTGTACAAATGGCCTCTCTGGTGTGGTGGTCTTGGGCATAATCAAACTTCCTACATGGATCCTGGCTTCCTGTAGAGCCAGGGTCCCCGAAGAACCAGGCAGAAGGCATGGCTTTGCTGGCCTCACCATGGAAGTCACAGAGCATCACTTCTGCTACATTCTATTGATCACAAGTGAGTCATGAGGCCAGCCCAGATCAAGGGTGGGAATTAAAATCAGCCTCTACACAGGAGGTGTCAAGTTCCCCTTGTAGAAGAGCTTGTGGGATGGGAGGTATTGTTGCAGACTTCTTTAGAAACACAACCTAGGGCAAATGGCATGGTACTTTTGCTAGGATCTACTCCATAGATCATATTGAATGACCATAAATGAAGCTGGTCTCTATCTTTGGCATGTAGAATGACCTAAAACTGTGGTCACAGCAGTCACAAAAGGTGCTTGGGCAGCACTTCTCAATGTTGTTCCTTGAATCTCTATCATCAGCTCCAGGAGCCTTGTTAAAAAGGGAGATTGCAGGGGCCCTATCCAATTAGAATCTCTGAGGGTAGCATCAAATGTGTGTATTTTAAGCATGCTCCCACTGCAGGACAATGCTAAAGTACTGTACAGGATCCTAAAAAGGATCTTAAGGAGTTCAATTAGTTATTGGGCATAAAATGTTCCTCCAGAGCTCAGTGATCAAAAACAAAAACCCTGGAATTTCCCTGGTGGCGTAGTGGTTAAGAATCCACCTGCCAATGCAGGGGACACAGGTTCAATCCCTGGGTCGGGAAGATTCCCACATGCTGAGGAGCAGCTAAGCCCATGCACCACAACTACTGAGTCTGTGCTCCAGAGCCTGCGAGCCACAACTACTGAAGCCCATGTGCCTAGAGCCTGTGCTTCACAACAAGAGAAGCCACTACGATGAGAAGCCCATGCATCGCAACAAAGAGTAGCCCCCGCTGGTCACAACTAAAGAAAAGCCTGCATGCACCAACAAAGACTGAACACAGCCAATAAGTAAATAAATAAATAAATAAATGTATTTTTTCAAAAACATAAACAAAAACCTTTTATTACCTCACTGTGCCTGTGGGTCAGGGTTCAGGGCTTGACAGTTGCAGTGTGTCTCTGACTCGGTCTCACACAGGCTGCAGTCAGGGTGTCGGCTGGGCTGTAGTCACCGCAAGGCTTGGTTTCGGAAGGATCAGCTTCTGAGATCACGCGTGTGGCTGCTGGCACGTCCAGCAAGCAAGTTGTGAAGACTGAGAGAGAGAACAAGATGTAAGTCACTGTCTTTTCACAGCTTAATCTCAGAAGTTTCATCCCAACTCTTTTGCCATATTCTATTTGTTAGAAGCAAGCTGCCAGCCCCACCCACACTCAAGGGGACAGGATGACACCAGGGTGTGAAGAGCAGACGGTGAGGGTTACTGGGCCATCCTAGAGGCTGCCTGCTGTAGGTTGCAGAAGTGGAGATTGAGCAAAGCAGGGCATTGCCAAGTGCACACTTGATCGGTTCTGATAACAAAACGCTGAGGATCATAGAAACTGCCCCCTCCAGAACATTCCCACAGCCTCAAGTTACAGGGAAGTCTTGACTGTGGTTTTGAGAAGAGGTAAGGACTTGAATAGGCAGAGAGGAGAGAGAAGAAAAAGGAGAAATCTCATTCATCTTATTAGGACTGCTTTCCAGATCATGGGTGGAAAGATTATTACAATGGAAACATTTCATCGAATTGTTAGAAATATGACCCAGCAGCTCCTTTACCAGGAGAAGGCCATCGTATATTAAAATTTGTGGTCCAGGTACCCCATCTTCCACATTCTAAAACAGATCCCATGAGGAATTTACAGTTCTAGGGTAAGATAGTAAAGTGAAGCCAATCTCAAATGTAACCCAAACTTCTAACCTAGAACCATGAACAACAAATGGCTTGAGAAAGAGCGACCAGAGTCAGAAAGAAAGAGAGAGAGAGAGAACAAAGAGAAATGACCGTTTGCAATCTGCCCAGCTTTGATTTGTGGAATTAAATGCAACTCTCAACTTTTTCTCAGTAGTTTTCTTGACATCATTAAAATATTACTATAATCCCCAATTGGAGAGAAATAGCTCAACATGCCATTTGTTCAAATTTTCTACAGAGGAGGATGGAGAAAACCAGAGGGAAGAAAAGAGGGAAAGAAAAATGCATGCCAAAACAAAAGAAGAAAGAAAGAAAGAAAGAAAGAAAGAAAGAAAGAAAGAAAGAAAGAAAGAAAGAAAGAAAGAAAAAAAGAAAGAAAGAAGGAAGGAAGGAAGGAAGGAAGGAAAGAAAGAAAAAGAAAAAGAAAGAGAAAGAAAAAAAGAAAAATGTATGCCAATAAAAGCCAAAATAATCTAATCTGGAAGAAAAGACAAACTCAGACAGGTTTTATCATGAATGTTCTGGACCACATTTAACACATTTAGTTCTCAACGAGAATTCTGAGAACACACACCTTGCACCAGGAACATGCCAACCATCGAGTGGAATAAGAATTGCAGAGCATGGACCTGTGCTCACAATGTTAAAATTTCGCTTGACCTGCCCTAACCCGCAGAGTCCTGAGCGAGAGTAGAGCCTGTCTGCTGACTGCTGCTCACTTCCTTCTCAAGCTCATCCAAGAGAAGAAACTGCTCTGTGACTGTCCCCTTGCAGAGAGAGGAACTGGAAGCCAGGGATCATGTCGGTGCTTCACACACGGGCCCTTCTCAAGCTTGGGCCCCTTGGTCCTCCATCCTATACACCTTGACCTCAGAAAGAAGCAGTGAGGAAATACAGGGCAGGACATGGACCTCATCGACCTTCCTAAACTTACTAATCATTAAGAATGACCAATGTGGCACATATATATACAACAGAATATTACTCAGCCATAAAAAGGAACGAAATTGAACAATATGTCATGAGGTGGATAGACCTAGAGTCTGTCATACAGAGTGAAGTAAGCCAGAAAGAGAAAAATAAATACTGTATGCTAACTCATATATATGGAATCTGAAGAAATGGTACTGAAGAAGCCAGTGACAGGCAAGAGTGGAGATACAGAAGTAGAGAATGGACTTGAGGACACGGGGCTGGGGTGAGGGGCGAAGGGGAAGTTGGGACGAGGTGAGAGAGTAGCATAGACATATTTACACTACCAGCTATAAAATAGATAGCTAGTGGGAAGTTGCTGCATAACAAAAGGAGATCAACCTCATGGGAGTTGCCTTGGAGGGCCAGGACGGGGAGGGTCTGGGGGAGTCACGGGAGGGAGGGGATATGGGGATATGTGTGTGGATGCAGCTGATTCACTTTGGTGCACCTCAGAGACGGGTACAAGAGTGTAAAGCAAATATATTCCAATAAAGAGTTTTAAAAATAAAAAAAGAATGACCAACTTTCATTAGGGGAAGAGTAGATCCCTTCCCTCAATCTGCAGCCCCCACAAAGCTCCCCCCTTTCTGGAAGACCTATCATAGATTGCAAGCTTCTCAAGTGTTCTCAATCAATATTCAATATTAGGATCATTCAGACTCCCAAGTCAGTTCTTAAGGTGTACCTGCCTCCCTGCAGATGGGTCATCTAGAATGGACACACCTGCCTACTGCTTTCCCTCATGGCCTGAGATACCCCAGGCGGGAAGCAGCCTCTGTGGCAGATATCAGAGGAACAGAGAAGAACTACTGGGTGGCCCCAGGTTCCTGGTGCCTCCTCCAAGGAGCAGGAATGGTCCTGGCTCCCCGTCCCTCTGCTGCCCTCCTCTGCCCCCTGAATCCAACCCATCTGCTTTCATAAGAGGCTGGAGGGATATTTCTGTGTCTTTGCCTATATAGTGATAAATTATACTCAATGTCCACTTGTTCTTTTCATCACAGTACTTGACTTCCTCCAAGTAAGAAACCTAAAGTCACTTTAGTTTGAAGCTGATAAAAAATTAGTTCCAAACACACATCGTATCGTGCTTTATCCAACAAGCCCCAACCAAGATTCAGGAATAAAAGTTCCCTCCTTGGTGAGATTGGGTCAGTGGAAATATGTTGCTTGGCTCGTGGATGGTGCCAATTTATGCCAGGGGTGCATTCTATCGGTTAGAATGAGCACTGTTTCAGGAGACAGCAAACTATGTGTGGTTTCTAGCGCCCAGGGATGGAGAGAAAGCCTATTTCTCTTCAACTCTGTGTTCCCAGCACACACCTGCTTCAGGCAGAACTGCTGTCACCATGGTGTTGGTCCCCACGAGGCAAGAATTAAGGAAATGGAACAGTTTTCTGCACATCTTAGGGACCCATTCCACGTTCTGTTTCATCTCCAGTATAGAATGGAGACGTATTAAAGTGACTCCGCCACTCCAAAGACAAATGAAAAAAAGAAACATGAACTGGGAGTAAAAGGCTCTGTAAACTGAAGTAAAAATATCTGTGGATACCCTGCTGTTTGTGTCATTTTGAGAATCAAAGAGGTGATTAGGTAAACTTGCCAGGGAATGACAAACGAAAGCTAATGTGGAAACACCGCCTGAGTTTTGAAAGAGCTGGGCTCAGTCCTAGTTCTGTCCGATCATATGATCTTGGGCAAGTGAGACAGAGCCTCCAGGGATCCAGTTTCCTCAGTGTGTGGTTCTCCTGGGTGCACGATGCCCACCACGCTGGTCTTGCTGGAATCGGCTCTCAAAGCATCTCGGCTTTGGCACTTGGCTGTGAACTGCCCTCCATTTCCCAGCTACAGATTTCATAAAACATGTGGTGCCCATCAGAGTTCCCCTCCGGGTGCTGACTCTGACAAAGAGATGCAGCTCCAGCCCCAGTGTCCTTGACCATCTTCACAAGGCCATGAAAAGAAGCAACATCAAAGACAGAGTCCATTTAAAGAGCTGTTGCTATTGATTGGAATGAGTCCATTGGGGTAGAAGCAGACTTTGAAATCGGGGTCATTGTCTTATCAGCGTCCCTGATAATGTACGTTTCACTGAAACCTGATAGATCTCTTGCCTTTACCACTAAGTTTTGCTCTCTTGGGCAGCTGCCAACTCGCAAAGCACATGGCTCCCTGCCAGGTGTGATCACAGACAACCCACGTTTATTTCAGTAAGAGATGGAGAAGGTGAAACATCATCCTCCCACTGGGTTCCAACCAGTGTGAATGACACCAAAGAATGAAGGCCTCGTGGTCCAGTGGGGTCCAGTGGGGCATCATGGCCAAAAGGGCAGCTGGGGCCAGGGCATTCCCAGAGGGGGCTGTGGACCTGGGAGTGTTGCAGAAAAAAAAAACTGATCCCACGAGAAACCAAGCACAACACTCGGAGAGTTGGAGAACTCAGGTTTATTAAGCCGGCGGACCCAGACGAGCTAAAGCTCCAAAATTCTGGGGCCCCGTTTCAGGGGAGTCTTCTCCTTATATAGGTTAAAACATACAGCTATAATTGGTACAAACTGATTGGCTACAAATTACCATAGGTCACGGGCAGTTACAGAGCGCGCGGGAGTTGCCATGGGTTACACACATAGTAGGGGGTCCTAACAGGAACTTGTAGGAGCCGGACATTCCATTCCTATCAGGACTAAGGTCACAATTTGCATTCTCACATTGGTTGCAGGTTGACGTTAATGGTCACTTAACAAGTCTATGTGCAAAGGGTCTCAAACAAAGGCTTGGGGTGGGTGCCTGAGAGCAAGACAGTCTTCCCTTATCTGATCACTCTTAGTAATTCATTTTACTGTTTAAACTGAGTGGCGAGCAGGCCTTTGCAAGATAGAGGAGAGTAAGCAATTACAAGTATGGAAGTTTCAATTTCCTCATCAGGAGGGCCAGCAGGCGATGGTTATGGGACACTCATCTTCTCTGCTAGCTCTCTTCAAATGCTGCCTGTTTCTTTATGCTCAGGGCATTAGGGTTCCCCACAATGTGGACAGTCCCTGGAGCAAAAGATCAAGGGGCATCTGAATTTAGAGTTGAAACAGCCCAGTGGCAGGGAGATGGGGTGGGACAGGTGTGATGCAGCAGCTAATGCAGAGTGAAGCAGGAAGAATAAGCCCTCCACACTCCCTGGAGGGTGTGGGGCTGCCGTGTTCACACCTGACCCAGTGCTTCTCCCTGGGGCCAAGTAACATGGAGGAAAGTGCTCTGGGCAGCAGATAGAGGTCAAGGATGGTTGCATTTCCTTGGATTTCTCAAGGTCTCACCCATCAGCCTTTCCCCAGGAATGATCTATGCTGCATTTCTGTGTGTAAAATGAGTTCTGAGATTGGAGGAATTCTCCATCACCGGCCACAGGAATGTCTCACAACAGCATCCCCCACTCATGGAGAAGGTCTTGCAGGTAACAGAACCCAGTCAGCTCACTGTGCGCGTAAGAATGTGACTAGCTCCCTCCCATTTAGGACACCACAGTGCATTGAGTACAGTTCCATCTGCTGTACAGTATGTTCCCCTCATTTATCTATTTTATGCATAGCACTAATAGTGTAAATGTGTCAATCCCAGCCTCCCAATTCTTCCCAGGAGAAGGGAGGGTTTATGTACATGTATGATTCGTTTTGTTGTGCAGTGAAAGCTAACACAACATTGTAAAGCAACTAGACTCCAATAAAAAGTAATTAAAAAAAAAAAAACACCAATGTGGCTTGTTCATTCAGGTTTTAGAGAAAAAGTTCCAGAGTCATTTTTCCCTCTTGTCACACTTTTTTTTAGAAATCTCTCTCCATACTTGGCTACTAGTCAGGATTCAGAGAGCGAGATTCAATCTCAGACAAGAAGATGCTATGAGTACCAAAGTCCTTTTTATATTTGGAAAGTAATAGACAAACAAACACAAATAAGTAAATAAAGTAACTAGTACTATAAGTTACGATAAGAGCACATTGCATCTCAGCCAGCACGAGCACAAGCTTTTGCAGTCAGTGACCCGAGTTGCTAGTGAAACAGAAACATTTTGTACCAGCATGTACTCAGGCCAGCTCAGTCCACTCACTTGTTTTGAGGACAATTTGGTCAGAGAGCAAACCCCTGGGCTCCGTGACTGCCGCTTCGCTAGAAATGCACCCTGGCTTGAAACCAAGGACGAGATTTGGGCAAAACCTTCCGTTGGATGAATGTGCTTGTCAAAGCTCTGCAAAGCATGAGAGAGGAAAGAAATGTCCTTGCTTGGGGCCCAGCGTCCCTTCCCTCTCCAAAGCCCCAGAGCTCCCCTCCTGATCACCAGCAAACTACCCCATAGCCTCGGGCACTTCTTCCTTCCGTGAATTTTCTCTCCTCTTCCTTTTCTTAAATTGGCTGTTCCCTGAGAACGCCACTCCCCCTGCACCCGCTTCCAGTCGCAGCGGCGAATGTTCCCCCTCCTACCCGCGACCGTGGGCGGGGAGGTTGAGCTGGTGTTTTTCTAGCAGGTGCCTCCAGATGGGTAGTTAGCCTTCTGCCTCTTGGGGGAGACTTTGATTTACACCCCATTCCTCTCCACCCTCCCCACGTTTAGGTGGCCTCGGACACCCCTCCTCACAGCACAATCCAAACAAGGCCACCTAATGACCTTGGCTGGTGGTGGGAGGATAAGGAAAGGGATAAGGGAAGGATGAGATCAGTGCCGAGCGCCTTCTGTGCCTGGCTCAGGTCATGAGGCCGGGTGAAGCCCCCAGAGCTCCTGCATGCTGAGAAAATCCTCGGAAAGAGTTGATGTCACCGCCAACCAATTAAAAACAATGAGAGCAAGATGTGGAACCGGTGATACCACGTACACACACAAGGCTCCATCCAGGGATGAGCCTGCACGCACACGGGTGAAATGAGCGTCTCATCGCGTAGGTAGGTGGTAGTTGTCTAGTGTCCTGTGCTGAGAATTCAAGGCCACCATCACCTTCAGAGGCGCCAGGGAGTTAGACTGTCCTCTCGTAAGGTAGGGCGATGGGGACACAAGCGCTGGCAGGTGCTCTTCCTGGTTTAGAGCCACGTAAGAGACGTTCCAGACTGCGGGTGTCTCCCACCCACTCCCCACAACCGCCGCCTGCCCGAATCCATGTCAGTGCACAGTCCCTTCTTATCCACTCCCACCCTATCTGACGCCAGGCTCACCAAGCATATGGACTCGGAAATATGCATACTGGTGGGGTCAGTAACTATTCTGCATTATGACTTCAGCTATTTACAGCAGAAAGGCTGGTTTTATGGAACGATGATGACAAAGCTACCTGCTAGTGCCCTTAACCTGGGTCTGTTTAGGGAGAGGACACAACCCCTTCACTTGTTCCCAGTCGGTCTGGCCAACATGATTCCAGAACCAAGACAAAGTAGGGCAGGACGGTGATGGGAATCCTAGACACATTAGCAGCACATCCAGGACAGCTTGTGAGCCCAGCGCCCACCTCATCAGAAGGCCAATAATGCTTCTGTCCTGGCCGCCTCCTACTTCCAAAACAGAAAGCTCCCCAGGGGCTCCTCATTTCCCGCGGGATGAATCAACATGCCATGGTCTGCCACACTCTGACTTTTCTGCTCTGACCTCCAGTCCCCTTTCGAGTGCACTCAGAAGACCTGTCTGAAATGACGCTGTCCCTGGGCCTGTCTGTGCCCTTGCTGCACACCCCCCGGCTTTGCACAGGGTTGCTCTTCCCGCTCTTCCTGTTGACCATCCTGTCTTCTTCTGCCTGAGAAAAGCAGACCACCCTCTCGACTCTTACTGCCCCTGTTTATGTGTCTCCATGTAGGGGATTCGGTCTTTTCACCCATCTGTGCCCCCTTGACCTGTGATGGCAGGGTCTGTGGAATTTTCCTTCTCCATATGACCAGAGTGCCTGATATCTAGTAGGTACCCAATGAGTAAGTAATTAGACAAGATACTGAGTGCATCAATAAATCAGTCTTTTCAGTTGTGGAAGAAAAAGATGCAACATTAGGCCATGTTCTAGCATTAACTTCCTGCAAGGTTTCTCCCCCAGGTGCATGCACTGTGGAAGGGACCAGCTCTGGGATGACCCACAAGTCTTTATTGGTACTTTCCAGCGGACAGCACAGTGTTAGGTTCTGGAGACATAATGGTGGATGAAAACAGACCTGGTCGGGGGGGTCATGGTGATTACTATCTAGGGGTAAAGACTAGCATTAATAACAAACATTAGATCGAGGAGTAGAAAAAGTGCCAGAAGAAAGGAGGTGATGGCATATATCAGGGGACAAGAGTGAGAAGGGGAGAAGTTGAATTAGAGAGACTAGGATGAAGAGAGAAGGAATAGGAGATAACAAGGACAGCATCTAGGTTTCTATTTGCATACTTTCTGGGCACAGACACCATTCACTGCAGTACAGAAGGTACAAGAATAACAGGTTTAAGGTGACAGATCGTAACCTAGCCTTTAGGCATATTGAGTTAGAGGAGTCCTCCAGAAAACTGTGTAGTGATTCCAAGTTAGCCCTTAGCTTTATGGATTTGAAACTCTGAGGATTAGTCAGGAATAGCGATATCGAGGTGTGTATAGTTTGTAAATCAATGCTCATTGAAGCTAAGAGACCATAGAAGTACCTGAAAGTAACCAAAACCTCAACTTACAATGATGTTGACAATAAAAGTATCTATTAACCTCACACAACAAGGAGGGTGGCAGCAAAGCACTTACAGGGTTCGTTAATCTCACCATGGCACAAATAACCCATCATTCTATGCTTTTTCTCTTCACTCTCCTTTGACTGGGTTTGCAGGAGGCAAAGGAGGCAGAGTGGCCAGAGTGGACAAGCCTTCAGATCTGAGGTCAGCTCTTCCTGGTATCTCTTATCAAGAGTGAGAAACACAGCTCTCAGTACCCACCTAGCAGAAGGATCACCCCATCTCAGTGGATAAAATCAGATCCCATGGAAAGAGAAGGGAATTACTGTGACTGGCTTGGATGAATTGGGATTGACTACCAAGTCACATGAGGGGGTGGACCAATTTGGAGCCCTAGTGAAAAGGAAGAATGAGGAAATGGATGTTAGGGAAAGAACTAAGCGTTTACTCCATCGAAGTAGAATATGCAGAGTGAATAAAAAAAGGACTTGAGAAATACCCATGTTTAATGGTTAAAGGATGAACGTGCAAAGGGATTAAGGTTATGGCCAAAGAGCAGGAGGAAAGCCAGGAGAAGGTTTTTCCTGAAGTTGAGGGTAGAACAGGTCTCGTGAAGTAGGTCAGACAACAACATGGAGGTCATGAGTTACCTGAGCCAGAAATGTTTTGATGGTATAGAAATGGCAGAAGTGGTATTAGAAGGGCCGAGAAGTGACCGGGAGGTGAAGAGTGGATACATAAGACATAGGCGACTCTTGTGAGAAATTCCAGGAAATGCAAAGTGAAATGACAGACAGTAGCTGTAGAGTTTTATATTTTCACCCATGTTATTGTTCTGTGAGAGAAACTGGAGCTTGTTTTATATTTCATGGCAAGATTTCATCTGATAGGGTGAAGAGAAAAGGGATGCAAAGTATTTGTGGGTATTCGGTGGAGTGGAGCTGTGATTGGCTTTAGACTGGGGGAGGGCACCTCTGCATTGGATAATGTGGGAAGGAAGGTAGGTTGGGAAGTTGTACGTAGTGATGTGTGTTGGGTGTTTAGGGGATGAAGGATTTACTGTCTGGTGGCTTCTATTTTTCTCTGTAAAGGGGAATATGAGGTAGTCAGCTGAGATTGAATGCCGTTGGGTTCTTTGCTAGGGTTTCCAGTAAATGCCACCCATTTCCCACCATGAATTCTGAGTCAGCTGAAATGTCAGAGGACTCAGCATTTGGAGGCCAAAATATCACGTTACCGATAAAGCTGACCTTGAGAATGTGCTGTCTGTCGGCAGTCACGTGGGCTCACGATTCTCAATCCAGGAATTGCTGACTTAAGAAGGCAGTGCAATGTATGGCATCTAGAAAAATGGTGCTGATGAACCTATCGACAGGTAAGGAATAGAGTTGCAGATGTAGAGAACAGACCTGAGGACACAGGCGGGGGGGAAACTGGGATGTAGTGAGAGAGTAGCATTGACATATATTCACTACCGAATGCAAAATAGATGGCTAGTGGGAAGCTGCTACAGAGCACAGGGAGATCAGCTTGATGCTTTGTGAAGACCTAAAGGGGTGGGTTAGGGAGGTTGGGAGGGAGGTTCAAGAGGGAGGGGATATGGGGATATATGTATGCATATAGCTGATTCACTTTGTTGCACAGCAGAAACTAACACAGTACCATAAAACAATTATACTCCAATAAAGAAAAAAAATTAAAAATTAAAAATTAAAAAATAAAATAAAAGGCAGTGCAGTGTTGGCAGAGACAAACACACACCAAGATAGTCACTGCAGACCAGATGACCTCTAGTCATCAAAATGGACAGACCACCTCCATAAATGACAGAAACAGAAAAAGTTTGACCCCCAACAGATTCTGAAATAGTTACATAATTTATTAACTAAATTACCTCCAAGACCACCCTGTACTCAAGACAGAACACTTATTCTTGGATCTGTCTTTCTTACACCAATTATGTTCACTTCCGTCATTCAATATAGTTCAGCAGGAGTCCTCAATAAGAGTAAATAGAAAATTTAAATGCCCCAAATAATTTGAAAAAATCGAGAGATGTCCGAAATTTAAGGAAATATTTCCTCCCATTGTCAAATCCCCAGAAAGAAATTAAATCCTCTAATAACTTCAAATCCAAGGACCAAAGGAAATAAAGATCCAAATCAAATAATCTTGCCCCTGAATGTTAAAAGTTTAAAGACATGAAAGTCCCTCTCAGTTCTTACTCTGCTTGGTATGAGCACCACGGCCTATAGATGCCTGGGTGGCCTTCCCATTTCTGTGACCTGGGCTGTCTTTCACAGGAAATAACGTAGAACCTTGAAGACCTCAGAATTTGAATTCCCCCCCCCGCACCGTGCCAAGCCTGTGATGTGTCTCCCTCATTAAAGAGGACATGTGTCTGAGATGCATGAGGTGGTCAAGGGCCTGGCCTCACACAGCCCACATTTAGGAATCCAGCCTACTGCCAGCCCCCAGAACAATAGCCTGGGCAAAAAATAATAACAACAGATTTGGTGTTACTGGAAGACGTGAGTCACCCAGATAAAGCTTGGTCCCGCCATACCAGGAAGCCAGTCAATTGGTGCCAGCTGCTCCTAACGCACACCCTCTGAACTTGTATCTAGTTGGGAGAAATCTCTCAGCAAGCAGTTAATTTTGGCACAGTGCACTTATCACATCCGAGAGAGAAGTTCACCTGTGTGAAAGTGGTAGCCAGCCTTCAAGTTGCTCCCGTGATCTTTACTGTATATCTTTATGGTTCCCTCCCACGATGAATCAGGGCTCACCTACATGACCAAGAGAATATTGCAGAAGCGATGGTATGTGACAGTGATGATGAGTGACTTCCAAGTCTAGATTGCAAAGGACATTGCAACTTCTGCTTGACCTCTTGGACTAATTGCTCTTCAGGGAGCTACCTGTCATATCTATTAAAATAGCTTAAATCCAAAAACCTAAATCTATGACATGCTGGTGAGGATGTGGAGCAGTGGAAACTTTTGTTCACTTCTGGTGGAAGATAACCACAGACATAGGGTAATGCTGGCTACAATTTATTTTTTATTGAAGTATCATTTACATGGAGTAAGATGCACAAAACTTAAGAGTTCAGTCCCATAAACTGTGACAACTGTATACACCCCTGTAAGTACCACTCAGCTCAAGCTGTAGAACATTTCCATCTCCCCAGAAAGTTGTCTCATGGCTCTGCCCAGTCAACACTCACGCCGTCCCCCCACCAGCAGTAACCCTCCCTCTGAGCTGCCTATCAGTTCGTTTGCCTGTCCTTAACCTTCACACTATGGATTCGCACAGGGCATGATCTTTTGTATTTGGCCCCTTTCATCCAGAGATTCATCCATGTGCACATCAGGAGCTTATTCCTTTTTTCTTCTTAATTGTGCCTTGTATGCCATTTAGTTAATTGGTTTATCCATTCTCCTGTTGGTTGGATGAGCGGGTTCCAGGTTTTAATTACCACGAATAAAGCGTCTGTGAACACTGTTGAACAAGTTCTCATGGAAGTATGTATTCTTTTCTCTTAAGATTACACCTTGGAGTCAATTGCTGGTTCCAAGGATATACATGTGCTTAATTTTGATGGAAACTGCCAAGGAGCTTTCCAAAATGGATCTAGTATTTTCAGACTCCCCACGTGAGATGCATTTGTTTTCCAGCCTCCCCAGCACTTGGTACTGAAGCCTGTTTCATTTCAGCTGCACTGCAGGCATGTAGTGGGACCCGGCGGGGCTTCGTCTGTCTTTCTCTGATGAGTGACGACGATGAGCGCCTCATATGTTTATTGTCCACCTGGATCTCCTCCTGGATGAAAGACTAAGTCTAAGTCTTTCGCCCATTGTATAATTGGATTTTTGTCTTTCATTTGTTGAATCATAGACATTCCTTGTCTGTTCTGGGTATGAACCTTTGTCAAACACATGGCAAGGTGGATTGAACTTCCCGGAAGACTCCTTGGAGAGACCAGCTGCTGGGTGGGGGTGGGTGGGCTTTATCTCACTCCGCAGGCATGAGCGTGGGCCTAAAACAGAGAGGAGCAAAAGGACGATGCCCCTGTCTTGTCCCACCTGCCCCTGTTTTCATCTGCTCTATCTCTGGTCGTCCTGGCAGAGGCCAGGTGTGGGGACAGGCTGTCTGTGGGGAGCACGGGTGAGTCTGGGGTCTCTGCATTGTCCCAGGTGGTCGGCGTCACACCTTGGCCTGGCTGAAAGGGGAGTCAAAACAGGCATATTCCCCCAAAGCATTCTTAGCTCTTCCCCAAAGCAGATGGACAGTCACGCGCCTGTGTGCATCACATCCATCACTAATGACATTTGGTGGGAAAGCTGGCAGGTCCCTCAGAAGAGAAACAGCTCCCGTTCTGGATCCTGTAGGAGTGCTCAGTCTCATAAGCAGGAGCGGGGGAGCCCAGCCTTTGTCAGACATAGCCTTTGAATATATTCCGAGAGTCAGCACAGTGACCAGTGGGGGTGAGTGGCGTTGGGGGGAGACACGCCCAGTCTCAAACCTCAGTTCCCCAGGTCACCACCAGTGGGGCCTGGGACCACCTACACTCTCCAAATCCTTGTTTTCTTCCCTATATAAAGGGAAGAGGAGCATTAACTAGGCCTAGTGATGAAAGTTGCTGCGACAATTCCATGAAATTAACAAGGTTCCATGTATGCAAGGCGCCTCGACATAGAGACACACAAGGGTCATCCTGCTGCCTCCCCTTGTTCACGCACATGTGATCGCTGCCTCCACGGGCTCTCCGCAAAGTTCTCCTCTCAGCTGAGTGAAGGCGCTGCTGGCCCGAGCCCACGGTCACCCCAGCTGTAAATTCTCAAAGCAACAACAGGCTCCACACCCTGAGCCCTCCCTGCCGATCCCAGGACCACGTGGAACTGACCACCCCTCCTACAGACTTCTCCGGACTGACAGATTCTGAGCACTGCCTCTGTAGTGCTGGATAAGCTGGCAAACAGGACAGCCACTATGAGATTGTAATTTATAATAAGAAATAAATATTTTGTGTTCATCTCTGCTTCTGGCACAGAGCTCCTTAAACCCTTGGAAATTCCAAAGTGATGAAAGCATTAAGATGTCTGTTGTTATGTTAATGAGGTTATGTTTTGGACCACAGCTAAGCACTGGGATATCCACCAGAACCACCTGATAAGATGTTTGGAACTTTCAGTGCGACCTGTGACCTCTGGGGAGATTAGAGGAGCTGGAGTTTGGAACAATTGCCAATGGCCAATGTCTCATGCCAATGTAATAAAGGCTCCATAAAACCCCAAAAGGAGAGGGTTCAGAGAGCTTCTGGGTTGGTGATTTAGGGAGAGTGGTGTACTCAGAAAGAGCTTGGATGCTCCCTCACCCTTTCCCCAACCTCACGCTACCCAGCTCTTCCATCTGGTCATTCTTGAGTTATTTCCTTTTATAATAAGTCAGTAATCTAGTAAGTAGAATGTTCCTCTGAGTTCTGGGAGTCATTCTAGCAAATTAATTAAACCCAAGGAGGGGGTCATGGGAACCTCTGATTTATAGCCAGTCGATTCGAAGCACAGGTGACAACCTGGACTTACGATTGGTGTCTGATGTTGCGTGTCAGGGTGTCATTCTTGGACCAAGTTCTAAACCTGTGGTATGTGACGCTTCCCCTGGGTGGATAGTGTCAGAATTGAGCTGAATCGTAGCACACTCAGCTGGCGTCGAAGAATCGCTTGGTGGTGTGAGCAAACCACACACTCACGTTGGAATGAGGTAGAGAACACTGAACCACCAACCTCTCTATGTTTACATGTTGGTGGATGAGACAGTGAATGGCCAGAGGTCAGAGTTTAAAGGCAAGGAATATTAAAAGCAAAGACATACATGTCTCTGAGAATATGGCATTTGAGAGAACCTTCCAGAAAGCTGAGGGAAGAGCATTCCCACCTGAGAGCTGGGACACAAACGAGTCCATGGTCTGAAGAGGAGCAGGAGATGGGTGTTCCTGAGAGGGAGGAGACAGCTGTTGGAGGACAAGTCAGCAGGGCCAGACTTCAGAGTTTGGATTTTATTCTAAGTGTGAGAGGGATCGGGGGAGGCCTTTGAGAAAGGAGGGGCCCCTCAGGCTGCGGGGCGGGTGGGAGGGGACTCAGGGGGGCCAGGAGGAGTCACTGCAGGGATTGGGGGCTCTGGAGGAAGACACGGTGTTCGGGTAATAGGGGTCTCACGGCAGAGATGACAAGGTGTGTTGGACATACTCTCTACTGCCATCAGTGGGGGAGCCACTCTCTGTCCTCTGTTCTCAGGGACACAGCTGACAGCAGCTCAGATCCGGAACATGCCCAGTGACCAGGCAAGAGGTCCACCGCTCTCCCACTCCCTGGATGCTGCCCAGAGCAGATGGTACCACCACCCCAGGGGGCAGAAGGTGCCCAGGAGCAGCACTGAACTCATGAAAACCCGTCTGGCCCTGGTGTCAGTGCTGAGGCCAGAAGTGGGGAGAGCAGAGGTCCCCTGTGAAGTCAGCAGTGACACCACCTGCTGGGCCTGGAGTCAAGTCCTGGACCCCTGGGCAAAACTATGGGTGATCGGGGGTGGGGGGATTTGTGTTGCAACTCCAGCCGGGCACCCACAGACCCACACGGAGTGAGCGCTCAAATGCACCAGGCATGAGAGCCATGTGACACAGCCCTGCTTCCCGGGAACTCACAGCTGGACAGGCACGGGCCTCCGTGTGCGCTTGTCCCCGTTCAAATGAGACTCCTCTTGTTGAAAGCCGGCTTGCCCATGACCATGGCCCCCTGGGCAGTTTCCACGCACTTCCTGGAGGTGCCCACTGATGTCTGCGGCCCACATTCCGCTCTTCCGGGAGGTTTCAAACTGCTTCAGGTGAACCATGCTTTCCCTCTGAAGACACTGTATTTAAATTGCAGTTAAATGAAGTCATGACCATTTCTAGCTGGAGACCGTTCCTTTGCTGAATTCCTTGAAAACTTCTGCAGGTTAGGTTGTCAAAAAAGGAGGGTGCTTGGCCCAAGGATCTTGTTGTTTCTGAAAGACTGTGATTTCCTTTGCCTGCTTGGAAATCAGCAACAAGCCCATAGAACTTCCTGTTGAGAGGCTCGAACCTGTGACCTCTGCGTCTTGCATCAACAAGGGCTTCTCCAACAAGCATCCTGGGGGATGCTGAGGGAGGGAAGCAGGTGAGGGGCTGCCGTGCCCCTGCTCAGGCCAGGTCACCTCTGCCCCCGAGCCTCCTCTGAGCACGGCACATGTCACAGGCTCGGCCTTTATTGTTTCCCTGGACCCACATTCAGACAGCTGTCTTGTCTACACACCTAAAGCATTTCCAGGGAGACCCCAGGATTGTCCTTTGGGAAATATTTTTGTTGAAGTTGTGGATGTGGTGGCGGGGGGGAGTGGGGGTGCGGGGCATGACTTGATGAATTTTCACAAACTGGAGACACCTGTGAAACCAGCACCAGATAAAGAAACACAAGACTCAGAGTCCCCACCTGCCCCCTTCTAGGCACCAAGCCCAGAATAACAGCTCTCCTGACTTCGAACGTCATGGGTCAGCGTTGCCTGTTTTGTAGCTTATATAAATAAACTCACACAGTATGCGCTCTTTCCCGACTGGCTTCCAAGAATTACCTTTCAGTGCAATCTCAGCTGTTCCCTGCTTAAAACAATCCACATCTTGATTCGGGAGTGGTCGCGTGTGGGGTCTTACTGTCCCAGGGCTTGGGCTCTGGCGGCATAACCCGCACCCCCTGCATTGTGTCTGTGACTCCCCAGAGTAGGGTCCTGGGGTGATCCGCTTGCCCACTCATAGAGAAATCCGGGTAGGTTCTTAGAGCCAGGGTGGCTTCACTATTGTTCCAAGGCCCTAACCTTAGGTGAGACCCTAGGGCACTGTGGGACTTGGAACCCAGAGAGGACGAGAGTGAATAGGAAAGGATGATGCCCAGCCCCCCAGCAGCCCCCGGGACCCCGCGGCTGGAACACCCTATAGCCCCAGACAAGAAGACTCACCTCTTTCCCTCCCTCCTTTCTGCTCAGTGCAGTCTCCTCCTGCACTCAGCCCGTCACCGCACTCTTGCTCTGTCCCCTCTCCCTCCCGACATCCTTCCACCTCCCCCCACCCTGGGTGGCCTCTCGCTCCTGGTCCAGCTGCCAGAAGCCCTACACACGGGCTGCCCTGCTCCAGACCTGTCCACCTCTGGTCCATTCTCCACGGGGTGCCCAGACAGATTTTTTAAGACAAGAATCTTACCATGCTACTAGACCATTAAATACGTTCATGGTTCCCCTGGTTTTTGGTTGTGACCTCAATGTCTGTAAGGGACTGGGGCATCATGGCCTCTGTGTGCTTCCCCGGCTTCTTCCTCTCCCAGACGCCCCTCACACTCTATGCTCAGCCACACGGAACTCCTGGGCCCTCCTCTCAGGCCTTGGAGAGCCACTTCCTCTGCCAGGCACAGTCTCACCTCCCTCAGTTCCTCCTGGGAAGCTCCCTGCCCGCCCCACCCCGCCCCCAGCCCCTGCATCCCAGGGACCCCCAGCCCTATGCTCACCTGCTCGTCACACACACTGGCTTCCCGGATGGACCACACACCCTTTGAAGGCAGAGGCTAGGCTTCTGTGGCTCACCGCCTTTTCCTCTGAGAAAATGCCGGATGTATGTTACACAGGCAAGAAACATTAATTGAATGAATGAATGATTTACAACACCATTGTGGTAGATCAGTACCAATCTATGCCCAAACCAATCAGACCTTACTCCATGGGCCCTCTACCTAAGGAGGATTCCATACTATGCATCTAATTGCACCAAAAGTTACCCGAGTAAAATCAGGACCTTAGTAACAGAAAAAGACGTAGTCTTGAGATAGCTGCTGATCTCCGAGTGGTGGAAAGGCCCTGGGTGCCGAGATAAATAGAGCAAGGTCTGTTTCCTGACTTCCAAAGATGACCAGCCAGCCAGTGTCTGTGGGCACCCTTCCTGGGCAGCGGCACCACAGACACAGACAGAAAGGAAATCACCCAGGGTGAGAGCCAGGGACAGGAAGTGGGTGTAAAAGTAGCTCCCGTAGGGGCAACTACCCTTGTATTGTGCAGCAGGTGGGGCCAGAAAGGCTTCAGGGGAGAAAGGGCAAAAATAGACAGGAATTTCTTTTGTTCCTTTTTTTTTTTTTTTGTAAAGAGTTTATTTGTAATTGTGGAAAAAAAAAATCCATGACATTAAATTTAAGAACTTAACCATTTTCAAGTGTATAACTCCATAGTGTTAGGTATACTCACATTATTCTTCAACAAATCTCTAGAACTTTTTCATCCTGCAACACTGAAGCTCTGTATTTACTAAACAGTAATTCCCGCTCCCACCACCCTTGGCAACTACTTTTCTACTTTCTGTTTCTATCATTTTGACTAATTGAGATATTTCATGTGAGTGAAATGATATGATATGTGTCCTTTTATGACTGGCTTATTTCATATAGCATAATGTCATCCGTGTTGGGGTATGCGGCCATATTTTTTAAGGCTGCATAATATTCCATTGTGTGTACCTTTTCTTTATCCATCCATCTGTCTATGGACATTTGGGTTGCTTCCACCTCTTGGCTGCAGTGAATATGGGGGTACAAATATCTCTTTCAGATCCTGCTTTGAATTATTTTGGATGTAAGTCCAGAAGTAGGATTGTTGGATCATATGGTAATTTTTAGTTTTTTGAAATACTTGTATCCTGATTTTCATAATGGCCACACCATTTTACATGTCCACCAACAGTGTACCAGGTTCAAACTTCTCCATATCCTCACCAACACCTGTTCTTTTCTGTTCTTTTTATAATGGCCATCCTCCTGGGCGTGAGGTGAGAGCTCTTCGTTTCAATTTGAGTTTCTTTTATGATTAGCAATACCGATCTTTTTATGTATTTGTTGGTCACTTGTAGATCTTCTTCAGATAACTGTCTATTCAAGTCCTTTGCCAATTTTAAAACCAGCTTGTTACTTCTGATCTAAATAGGAACTTAGAAAAGGATGTTTCTTTATTAAAAATTAACATTTATTTGATGTAAAAAAAAAACAGGTTGTTATCATTTTTATGTGTGTATGGTTGAGTTGTAAAAGTTCTTTTTATATTCTGCATATTAACCGCTTTTCAGGTATATGATTTGGAAATAGTCTCTCCCATATGTAGGTTGCCTTTTCACTCGGTTGATTATTTCCTTTGATGTGCAGCCGTTTTAAATTTTGTTGTGGTCTCTTATCTATTTTTACTTTCATTGCCTGTGCTTTTTGGTGTCATATCCAAGAAATAATTGCCAAACCCACTATCCTGAAGCTGTTCCCCTATGCTTTATTCTAGGAGTTTTATAGTTTTTGGTCTTATGTTTAGCTCTTTAATCCATTTTGAGTTAATTTTTATATGCTATAAAATAAGGCAGACAGGCATTTCTACACTTTCATGACTGTGACCAATGGTAGATGTCTGGCCCTATCTTTTTTCTAGGATTTCATCTCATTTTCTCCAATTATCTCCATTTCAGGAAGCAGGACTTACAACTACAGGTGGTAGCACCTGGGCTTTGCTTCCACCCAGCTCTTTTTTTTTTCCCCAAGGATGGCATAAAAGCAGTGACTATTCTTTATTAAAAATTCCAGCCAATAAACTAATAATGTCACAAATTCATAAGCAGATTCAGAGATCACCCATCCCAGAGGGCATTGCAGAAATCACAGATGTGCAGCGGAAGGCTGAGCGGTGACTTCTGTGCTAATGCTGCCCTCCTCCCTTCACCACCTCCTGCTCAGTTTGACCCCTGCTGGCATTTGAGACCTGGATGTAATGAATCAATTGCTTTTGCAGACAACAATCTTAGAGTCTTTTCTCGTGATCAAAGCTTGCCTGTTGACCTCACCAGTACAACAAATTACCTTAAGATCCGAAGCCTAGTGTTTATGGCAACCCCCGATCCTCTTTCCCTAGACTCTCTTCAATAAACAGCAAGGCCCCAAGCCCCCTGCCCCCACTGCCTACACAAACACTCCACAGCTGGTTCTGTCTTTCCTGGGAACCTTCATCCCATGAGTGAAAAATTTGGGAAACATCCCAACTGGTTGGCCTGTGTCACTGGGGCACCTTTCTTTCTTGGGTTGAGTTTGCATTTGGAGGAGCACTTTTCAGAGCCTTTGAGTCTTGGCCTGGTGACTCTCCAGGGTGGCAGTCACATTAATGTTGACGTCCCCAGAGATGGCTACACAGCCCAGTCTCTCGCCAGCAGTGGAGACATGCAAGAGAAGAGCACCCACACTTTGGCTTCATCTCTCAAGGGGTGGCCCAAAAGGATGCTCAGAAGCAACAAGCTACCTGGTGCAGGGGTTGGGGACAACTTCGGGGAGGCTGTCATCCTAACTTACACCTCTGCTTGTTGTGCAAGTAGGAACCTGTCAGTTTAGGATAAGGCAGGAAGACTGCCTGGCGCTCAGGGGAAGACTGGTGCCAGGCCTAACTCCCCACACCAAGCACTGTGATGTTGTGCTGCTCTATGCTCAGCTTGGTCAAGCCGGAGGCTTCCAACTCAGATTACTCTTCCCCACATGGTTTGGTGGTGAGCTGGCCACAGGTGACCCTTGGCCTGAGATCTGGAAATCCAAGGGCAACGCACATCTCTGACAGGTGATGGAGAAGGTCCTTGCTCTTCTTGGGTCTGTGTCCGGCAGCCCCAGGCTACCACCAGGCGTCCACTGCCCCACCGAGATAGCTGCACAGAGGCGGATGCTGCCATGGCCTCTCCACCTGTGCACCTTTGAGGACACGCCAGAGTTCTCTGCAAGCTCAGATGAGGCCACCCAGGCCAGCAGGTTGACAGGTCTAATCGGTGATCTCCTGACTGTCCATCTTCCCAGCTTCTTCCCCACCGTGAGTCCAGGTCCTATCAGCATCCTTCGTGTGTGGTTCCATGGTTCTTTCTTCCCCAGAGTGAGCTTCTATTTCCACGCATACTTTCCGAGCATGGTTCTTTCTTCTTCAGTGTGAGCACCAGGTACTGTAGCATCCTCCGAGTACAGTACCTTTTTCCATAGTGTGCGCTCCAGTTCTATAAGCACCCTTTATGCACGGCCCCCTTCTCTCCAATGTGAGCTCCAGGTCCTAAAAGGACCCTCCATGTGTGACTTGCTTGGGGCTCGGCTTCCTATACGGCACCTTGATGAAAACAGATCCCCGCCCATCATTGGAGATGGCAAGTGGGGACTTGAGGGGATTGTTTGGATTATCTTGAATCCACTCTGCAGGGTGGGCATCCTCCACCACCTGCACATGCGCACTCTGGTCCACTTCTCCCAAAGCTCGCTTCCGAAACCTCAGGTCCTTTGCACGGGTAGTTCTCTGATCTTGGGCTTCTCTTGGCCGGGTACTTATGTGGTCCATACTCCCACATCGCAAGTCTCTGCTCAAACACAGCCAACCAGAGATGTCTTGGTTTCACTAAGGCTGGAGGTCAGGGGAGGTGGGGGGTGGGCACAGAGCTGCCCACACCACTGCCAGCCAGGAAGCCCCAGGGACTCTAACCTGCCCACAGGTAGCACCCAGGCCTTCTTCCAGCTCCCCTCCTGGGACCCCATGCTCCATATACCCCCTCTAACCTTCTGGAGAGGCCAACCTCCACAGTCTCCTTGCAGCCTTTTATTTTATTTTATTTTATTTTATTTTATTTTATTTTATTTTATTTTTTGCAGCCTTTTAAAATGTTTTGTGTTACTATGTTTTCAAAATAGGCTTGAATTTGGAAACGCTGAGTGTTCCAAAGGCTTGGGGTTTACTTCATTCGATACGACGTGGTCCACACATGAGTGCTCTGAAAGGCCATCCGAAGAAATTGCCCACTTTGCCTATAGTCTGCTTCATTTAATATTCTAAGGCTCTCCCGCTTCCTTAACCTTCCCATCCCAGACTGCAAAGTTACCCAGGTGAGAACAAAGTGTGTCCCCTGCTAGTTGTGTCTGAAAAGGAGAAAAGGTGGCTAGGATCCAGAATCCCAAAACCCTGAAGGAGCCATAACACAGAAATCGCACGCAATGTACTCATTGCTGGTAGAACGGTGTCAGTATCCCTTCCTGACCCCCTCGCCTGGTTGGCTGCCGGATTCCTCCAGCCTGGGCACAGGGTCCGGTCTCGCTACTCCAACCAACCAGTTTGAGCGTTCATCTCCCATTCACTCTTTCTCCCCAGAGCGGCTCCCATGTGTGTCATCGGTCTCCCCTCTTTGGAAGGCAAGTTTGGGTGGGGGCGGTTGGTGGGATGGGGGCGGCAGACGCGACGTTCCCATAACGATCCCTCTGTCCACCACGGGCACCTCTTCTGATGGGAGGACAGCTGGAGGACATTCTGATGAGGATGCCAAGAGGGAGGGTGTGGAGAGAGCCATTCCAGGATGCCCCAAACGTGAGCAAAACATGGGGTATAGACTCACAGATGCACAAATGTGGAGGGGAGGGGGAGGGGCGGTGAGCCCAGGAGCCTCTCCAGAGGTAGTGAAAGTAATGGCCAAACTCTCCACAACCCCAAGAGCTGGGCTCTCTAACAGCCTGCAGTCTCTTACCAATGACGTTCTCCAGTGGAGAGTGGCAGCTCTCTCAGAACCAACAGAGAACTGCTGTTTTTCTCACCCGCTGACAGGGGCTCCCAGGCCTTCTGAGCGGCCTGCCCCTGCCCCAGGGAGCAGCGGCGTTGTCACTCAGCTCAGGAATGAGCAGGGCTAGGTGTGAGAACTGCAAGCATCCTGTCACGAAAGGGTTTTCAAAGAGAAGGTGACAGATGGAGTGGTACGGCCCCGAGGAACAAGAAGGGTGTCCTCCCAGTTCTGGCAGCCTAAATACAAAACTCCATCAGCCTGTCTCACTCATAAAAAGGCAACATAAAATCCTGCCAGAAAACATTCACTGTTTCTGAGCCTTTGGGAGCTGTGTGTACACATTCATCTACTCACATTTCTGCTGTAAAATCTTGTTTCTGTTTTCAGGAAAGTACAGCCACATAGTGAAATCAAAGAGTTCTAAGTAGCTTATATTTAAAAAATCTTGGGCCCAGTGTCCAAACCTCTACTACCACTTAGAGGAATGTGTTTTCAGCTTCTGAAGATTTTTTCTGATGTTTATTTCTGTTTTTCTACGTAACATACAATCCTCCTATTTCTTGATTAATCAGTACTCTAGAGTAGCATATTGACTCTCTATTAAGGAAGGTGAGAAGTCTTTCTCTCCATCTCACCACATCCTCCCCTCCCAGGAGACAGAGTATACATTATTCACACGGGGTACGTACATTCCCAATGCATGGAGTGAATGTGCTTCCACTCTCACACAGTTTTTTGGGGCTTTAGGAGTTTTTTCCAGAAGCTAAAAATTACCTTATGTGTTCACTTGCCCAGTGTTCCATGTACTTCACAGTAAAAGTTTTTAAAGTTTGAACACATGTGTTCAATACCTCAAAACTGTTCCAAGTATTCAAAGAGCTTTTTTCTCTTAGAGACTTTTGAGTTTTCTTCACTTCTCTCCTGTGTTGGGTCCTCTCTTTCCAGAATTCCATCTTCTCTAGTTTTCTTCCTTATTTTACTGATGTGCATTATCCAGTAGTTTTAAAAGAAAGAGTTCAGGGGAGGATAGATAGATGATAGACTACAGATGGAGAGACAGATGATAGATGAACAGACTATATAAATAGATAAGTAGGTAGAGGATGGCTGCCTGGATGTATGGATAGATGGATGGATGACTGACTGGCCAGATGATGAATGGATGGATGGATGATAGATGGAGAGATTGTTGGAGAGATGGGTGGATGGATTGTTGCATAGATGTATGGCTGGATTGTTGGAGGAATGGCTAGCCAGATGTATAGGTTGATCAATGGATTGATCAGTAAATGAGAGATGGATATGCAGATCAGTCTTGCCTTCATGTCTAAAATATCTACATTCTACCTTCCTTCTTGACCAATAGTTAGTAATTCTTTTTTCATAGCATACTATTCTTTACCTAGGAATGCAATCTTGAATCTCTGATCTCTAAGAATATTAACTCTTATTTTTCAGTCTTCTTTTAGCTCCCTGGTAATTGTTCCTTCTGCATATTTGCTTTCTGCTTTTTCTCGACTGAGTCTCAGTCTTCCATGTAGACACTCTTCCTCCAGTGTCTGTGATCCTTGGCCGTCCATTTGTATCTCAGAAAGAAGCATTAAAGTGCTGGATGTGACTTGGGCAGATGGGAGCTGGGGAGGGCTTGCAGACTGATGCAATGAGATGACCCAGACGCACCTGAGAAACCGCCAAATACCAATACCTGGTGACATTTTCTCTGAGAATGTCTAAACTTCTTCCAGGGGGGCACAATATGGGCCTGGCTGATTGGTCTGTGAAAGCAGAACTGGGAAAGGGGGCTGAGGATGCAGGGTCCTGTAGGCTGACATTCACTCAATCTTGCCTTTTCAGCCCTGCAGCGCTCTCCAGCCCTCTGCTAGGTCTGCTGTCCCTGATGTGGGGATTCTCTGTTCTTTCAGCAGGTAAACTCTCCACCACATTACAAGTTGAATTATGTGTCCCCCAAATTAACATATTGAGGTCCTAACCCCCAACACCTCAGAATGTGACACTATTTGGAGACAGGCTCCTTGAAGATGTAATTAGTTAAAATGGGATCATTAAGGTGGGCCCTAATTCTATATGACTGATGTCCTTATAAAAGCTTGGGCACAGACACGCACATGAGGATGACACCCTGTGAAATGTGGAGTTTCGCTGCCACAAGGCAAGGAACTACCAGAAGCTGGAGACAGGCCTGGGACCGATCCTTCCTTAGTGCCTTTGGAAGGAACCTGGCTCCGCCAACACCTGATCTCAGACACCTGGCTTCCAGAGCTGTGAAAGAGTACATTTCTGTTGCTCTCAGCTACCCACTCTGTGGTCCTCTGTTATGGGAGTCCCAGGAAACTAATACCTACCTCATCTGGGTGATGATGCCCGAGTAACCCCTGACTGCACAGAGTGGAAGAAGAACGTGAGATGTCAGAGGGTCTCCATGTAGACACTCGCCCATCCCTGCCGCGGGCCCCACGAGTCCCTCCAGCCCTGTGCCCCGTTGGCCTTTAGACTGCTTGGCTCTTCCCAGTAGGATGGCCAGAGAGAGAACCACTTCTTGCCAGTCCCCACTCAGCTGAGTCAACACAAAATGTGTTGAGGGTCCTTTAACACTGGCTTCAACCTGCTCTCTTTATCTCTACGAGGTAATCAGGTTTTCATTCCTTTCCTGTCATTTTAGTGGGGTGACAAGAAAGATGTGAGGCACGAGTGTGGTCAGTCTTCTATCCCTGATCACAAGTCCCCTGGGTCTTTGTATGGTACAGCGGTCCACGGCTGTTAGCAAGCGGTCCCTCTAGTTCTCTATCTGGATGGGACAGACATCTTCCCTGAGACTATCAAAGGTGTTACAGATAAAAATCTCACCATGTTATAGAAGGAAAGGAAACCTCCTAACTAGTTTAATAATAATACTGTGAACAACACTCGCTAATTACTGTGGTGGATTTAACATAACCCCACAAACTCCGGAACACTTGCCCCTCCAGGAGTTGGCGTTTCACTTCTCTCCTCTTGAGCCTGGGCTGGACTGAATCACTCGCTTCCAAAAATTATGAAAGAGGAAAAACAGTCACTTGTCAGTGGAGGAAACTGGGAGACACCGACTTAACCGACAGACTCAGGTGAGCATCATCAGGAGGAAACCTGGTTGAGGTCATACATGCCCTGATACGGAGTGATGAGAAAGGCACGTCACCTCTGTGATATTCTGCACAGAAATCCCTAACGATGGTCTAATCACAGAAAAGCATCACACAAACTCAGCTGATGGAAAATTCTATAAAATAACTCACCAGCACTCTTTAAAAGTGTCAAGATTATAAAAGACAAGAAATACAGGCTCTAAAACTGTAATTTTCTTCTATTTTGGAATGATGCATATTTCTAATGTTTGTTATGCTTGTACAGAGTATTGCTGTTGGTTGCTTTTTTTTTTTTTCTCGGTTTGCTTTTTAAGGAAAAATATGGCCTGGAAAAAATTTTTAGAAAAGACTTATAAATCCCAAATATAAAAAATGTCAGCACACATACACACAGAAAAGACAAAGAGACACTGAGGGGCCATCACAGATTGGAAGGGACCAGGGAGAAAGGACATCTTAATGCACCTTGGTGTCCTGGATTGGGTCCCAGGAAAAGGGGGTCCAAACAGAGTCTGTGGTTTAATTAACAGTATTTTACCAATGATCATTTCTCAGTTTTGACATATGCACCATGCTGATGTAAGATGTTAACATAAAAGAAAACCAAGTGGACTGTATATGCAAACTCTATCCTTGCAGCTCTTCTGGAAATTCAAAATTATTTCCAAGCATAAGTTTAGAAAAGTGAAATGGAAAGCAGAGCGTGACCCCGATCCTGTCTTTTGCAGTTGCTATTCCCTGGGCAGGCCCAGCACCCTCCACTTCAATCTCCCTCTTTCGTACGCCCCTCCATCGCCACCGTGGGCTCCTTTCCGCTGAGTCTAGAACCCCTGATTCTCCCGCCCGTTTCAGAGCTTCCTGGCACCCCCTGCACAGCCCCTCACGGCCACCTCCACATTCACAGAAGGAATATCTTGCATACAAGAGCCCCAGACTCCTCACACCACACGGACCAGTCCACGGGCCTCCCCGTCTTGGACACACCACCCTGTCCCCACTGCGGTCCTCCCTGCTGCCCTCCACCCTCTGCGGGCACAGCCACAGGCTGGCGTTCCTCTGGCCATCAGCCTGTCTCCTGCTCCAGGGTCTCGGGTCTTCGCACCTTCCTGTGTCCATCGCTGTAACCATCCTGCTCACCAACATGTTCTCAGCATCCCCCCAGCGCAGACCCCAAGCCCCATGAAAACAGGGCTGCGCCCACTCTTTCAGTCCCCATCCCTCCCCCACTTCCTTGCAGGACTCAGAAGAGCTCCTGGTGCATGACAGATACCAGAAATGTGGGAAATGAACAACTGGCAAGAAGAGACTGACATGTTCCCTCGTTCTCGGTGTCCTCAGGAGGGGCTCTTCCTGGGGAGGAAAACTCACAGGCTTTGCTCTAGGAATCCCTTTGAGAGTAAGGATCAGAGAAGCCACTAAGAAAACAGTAGTGGGACTGCAGGTGTGGGAGGTGTGGGTATGTGTTGCGGCAGGGGAGTGGGGGGCGTGTGTGTGATATTGTGTGTGCATGTGGTACGATGTGTGTGTGTGTGTGTACATGGTGCAGTGTTTGCACGTGTGGTGTGGGATGTGGGATGTGGGAGGATGGGATGCGAAACCAGGGACAGTGTCCCCCAGGGTGGTTGCCTGGGGTCCCCTATGGACTGGGCCAAGGAAGGGTTAATCAGAAATTCAAGGACGCCGCAGCCTCCCCAGAGACGTCCAAGGCCAGCCTGGCTCCAAGAGCAAACAGACGTGGGACAAGCTCCAGCCCAGCAAACATTTTTATCCTCACTTCCAGCTGGAATTGGGATTACCCCGCCAGGGGTGAAGCACACAGGCTTTGCCTGGAATGAGGGGCCTGAGAGGATAAACAGCCCAGCCATCTGCTTCATCTGCACCGGCACTGGAAGCCCATCCCATTAGGAGGGGAAGGAGCCTAAGAGATCCAGATACAAAGGCGTTTCTCCAGCACCCTGGCAAAGCCGCGGCCTGCTCATTAGTTGCAAACTGCCTTTGTGGAATGGTCTGGAGAGGGACCACTTGGATTGGTCAAAAGATAATACAGCTATCGAATGTACTGGCCACACATCACTTATTTATTTTACTAAAAGGTTAGTAAAAGCAAATGCCATTTATGTGGAACAATACCTTAATAATAATTGGATGTTTTTAGCATTCGGAGGTGTGTCCATACCTGCAGTGCCTGAAGTGCATTATTATGAATGTCACATCCAAGGATTAGCAAAAATCCCTGAATCAATGGGAGGACAAAGAGTTTAAAGCATCCTCAAAATACCAATGCATTTTGAAAGCACGCTTGAAAATGAAGTTTATTACTTGCAAATAAAATATTGCTTTGATATTACCCTCTTTAAAGCCCAATTATCGAAGAAAGGATTAATTTTTCAGTTTTAAAAGTGGAATCCAAAAAAAAGGAAGGAGGTATTGTTTCCATACTTGAATGCTCTTGTATGCGCTCAGAAATAAATGTACTTTGCAATCCCCACTTCACTTGAAACACCTTTTTAAAAAGAGTATGAAGGATGCAAATATGCCACATCTCTGAAGGACCACACCTTTTCCCCTGTGCACACGTGGCTATGATCCTGGACTCTGCCTAATTGGACAGACTAAACCCACCTTGAAGTGTCTGTTACTAGTAGTGGATGCCACTTCCTGTGCCATTACTTTTGGTGGTGCTCTTTCTGTCAACATTCAGAAGTGAACGTAAAATCCACAGACGAAGTCTGAGCAGAGGATGAATATACCTGGACCTCCAGCTTGGCCTCCCAGAGAGAGGCTGTTGTTTGAGGAGGACATCACCTGTCTCTGCACCCCCTCATCCTCTAAAACAAAGCACCTTCTGCACACCAGCCCTGCCTTCTAAAGATAGTGACCTCAAATACCCACTGTACATACTTGTTTCCAAAAGCAAAGTTCAACTGTAAAGGCCAAGTAGTCCTTTCATTGCCCTCTTGCTTTGGAAGGATCAAAAATGCTCCATCCCGAAGCAATATGGCATTTGGCCTCAAAAGCAGGACAGAACTCCATTGGGAAGACTTGTTTCTGGGACACCGCCCCAAGGGTGTCTAGGAGCACATCAGCAGGGACAGCTTTGGTGGATGTAGTCTGGGTACTTTCACACTGCTTGCCTCTCATTAGTTCATAAAAGCTGGTTCATGAACGAATGTTGGGACAGTGGAAGATCAAATAGGAGGCTCAGGGTCATCCCTGCCCCAGGGATACTTCCACTGTTCCTGGACTTAGTCTGCTCACGCTGCCATAACAAAACACCACAAGCTGAGGGGCTTAAACAACAGAAACTTCTTTCACATAGTTCTGGAGGCTGGAAGTCCAAGATCAGGGTCTTCTCAGGGTTGGAGTCTCGTGAGTGTTCTCTTTAGGGCTTGCAGACAGCCTGCCACCTTCTAGCTGTGTGCTCACATGGTGGAGAGACAGCTTTGATGTCTCTTCCTCTTCTTTAAGGTACCAGTCCTAGCGAATCAGGACCCCATCCTTATGACCTCATGTAACCTCAATGACTTCCTAAAAATCTGTCTTCAGATACAATCACATTGGGGGTTAAGCTTCAACAGATGAATCAGAGGGGTACATTTTGTTCATAGCAGTGGTCCCGTGATCTGCTCTGTTTGACACTATTAACCACATCCCTTTTCTCTACTCACGCCATGTGGGCTTCTCAGACCACACTCTCCCCAGGTCTTCTTCCTATCTCTCCAGCTCCTCTGCAGTTTTCATCCTGGGCACTGGTCATCCTTCCTGCCCTCTGCCCCCAGCTGCCTCCTTGTCTCACTCTTCTCTCTACTGCAGATGAGCTCATCCTTACACATGGCTTTACTGATGATGGTTCCCAGTTCCCAGAAGGAGTGATGAGCCTTGAGCCAGACAAACTTCAGTCCCAGATCTGCCACTTTCTAACTCTGCGGTCTTGGGCACATCGCGCCCCTACACCCAGTGTCTGTACCAGTAAGACGGGTAGGATTTACCCATCAGTCATCCAGCCTAGCCTCTGTCCCCACTATTCTACCTGTCACCTGTCCGAATCCCTGGACTGCTGCTTTCTTTCCATTTTATTTCCCAAATGTTTGGTTTTGCCATCATTCCCTTGCTTTTCTTTTCTAATTTTTACTACAAACATATACATTTGTAAAAGTATATATTATTTACTTTTGCACACTTTTGAACTTGAAAAAAAAATGGTGTTATGAAATATATATTCTTCTGTGATACTGCGGAGCTGGGGCAGATGGATGGGCTGTCCATGCAGGAACAGAATTAGAGTGAGGAATGTGTGCTGAAGGGTGTGGAAAAGGCAGGGCCCACGTGACAGCCTGGGACGGTGGGAGGTGAGGGGCCGAAGTGGGCTGGGCTGGATTTCTAACTGCGGAGGCAGCAGGACCCCAGGAGAGGCTAGCGCAATCGTGTTCATACTTGGGGAACTATCCTCCGCACTCCAGCTGCTGCATGGGGCGGAGGCTTGGTGCAGGCTTGGGAGGTACGGCAGGAAGACCTCCCTCCCTCCTCCGTGGGACGGGACCTTGGTCCTGATACCTGCCGCTTCCTGCTGATGGAGCTCCTTCTGTGTGCTGGGCACACACCCACATCGCTTATCTGTCTCCATCCTCTTAGAAAGTCTCCACGTTCATATAGAAGTCTTCCTCTCCCCACTCTAACAGTGGTGTGGGCGGGGCTGAGTCTGAGAGTTCTTCCACCTGTAACCCACATGCCGTAACGGGTACATGGGGGACTAGGAACTGCTTCTAAAGCTTGAATTCTGAGCCTCTCTTGAATGCTTTCCTCTGGTTAAGGAAAGAGGGGTGGATGTGTGAGATAGGAGGGGCTGACACAGACGGGCTCTGTAGCTCATAGAGAAGGGAGAGGGAGGGGTTTCGCCTGCCTTGTGGCCGATAGTGACTTATCAGGAGGGAGAAGGGGGTGGTCAGAGAATGAGATGATGAATTTGAGGGGCCTGAAGAGCATCTCCATTAAAATGTCTTTCAGGCCTACTGTAGAGCACAGGGAACTACACTCAATACTTTGTAATAATGTATAAGGGAAAATAATCTGAAAAAGAATATATATATATATATATATATATATATATATATTCTGAATCACTGTGCTGTACATCTGAAACTCATACAACATTGTAAATCAACTATACTTCAATGAAAAAATTAGCATAAATAAATATTTGAAAAATTAAAACATAGTAATATTTTATGACATATAAAAATTAAAGTGAGTTGATATATCTGTATATAACTGAATCACTTTGCTGTACACCTGAAACTAAAACGACAATGTAAATCAATTACACTTCAATTTTTTAAAATTAGAACAAATTGAAATTTGTTCTAGTCAATTTAAAAAAAAAATAAGAGTCTGGACCTGAGGCCTGTGACCTCAATGGCCTCTCCCCCCCCCCATCACTCTGGTGGTGCTTGGATGTAATCCATGCAGGGAGATGCTGGACTCTTCACAGCTGTCACCTTACAGAACCCCCCACTCACTCATTCATGCCACAGTTTGTGTTGGCCTCCCACAATGCGCCAGGCACCACTCTAGGGTCAGGGCACAGAGCTATCAGCGAGGCAGGCAGGACCCAACCTCCAGGCTCTTAGAGCTGTGAGGGGCCTGCTGTGAGAACACCAGCTCCATTGCAGCATCGTCTCTAAAGCCCATGTGTCACTATAGACTGCATGACAGCAATTTATTTATTTATTTACTGTCTGTGTTGGGTCTTCGTTGCTGCACACGGCCTTTCCCTAGTTGCGGCAAGTGGAGGAATACTCTTCATTGTGGTGTGCAGTTTCCTCATTTTGGTGGCTTCTCTTGTTGCGGAGCACAGGCTCTAGGCATGCAGCTTCAGTATTTGCAGCACACAAGCTCAGTAGTTGTGGTTCACAGGCTCTAGAGCACAGGCTCAGTAGTTGTGGTGCACAGGCTTAGTTGCTCCACAGCATGTGGGATCTTCCTGGAGCAGGGATCAAACCCATGTCCCCTACATTGGCAGGTGGATTCTTAACCACTGCACCACCTAGGGAGTCCCATGACAGCAATTTAACAGGAGATTTTTATTTAAAAAATTTGAAATATTGCCCTTTACATTTTTTCTAAATAGTAGAAAATAGTGCAGGTTTCCTACCTCCATGCACGTTACCCTAAAAGGAAAACACTAAACCCCTGCTCTGGCAGAATCACCTTTGAAGATGGGAGCAGGTCCCAGGGTGGGGCAGCCACTGGGAAATGGTCCTAGTGCCATGGCAGAGTGGACGTGGCATGGGCCACTAGGAACCACACACTTGGGGCAGGATGCGGAGGGAATCCAGACTTAAATTCAAGCTATCACCAAACTCCACACTCCTACCAAATAAAAGAAAAAATTTGGAAGAAGGAACTTGCACGTTATGTGAGAAGGTAGCCAGAATTGATAATTCTGGCATATTTTTCCCCTTATTTAGAAAAAAAAGGAATGCCTTCCCCAAAAAGTCCGTGAATTTTCCAAACAGCCTTAGTACAGGAACCTGTTCTGTGAACTCTTTTGTTTATGCAATGCCTGGAAGAATTCAACAGTGGAAGGAGAAGCCACGCCCAGTGACTTGGTCCTGTGAAATGAAAATTCAAAAGAAATGAGGTCTCGCCTTATTTGGCCCGTCGTGGAGAGAGCTGCAGAGAACAATCAGCTAGGTGTACCCAGTTCAGAGCTGCATCCAACTTGTGTGGATCATGGAGATGTTACATAGAAACTAACTGCACAGCTGGATGCCCAGAGCACAGCATGAACTCAGATACAGCCCTTGGTCCTTATGAGCTAAGATCAAAAAAATAAAAAATAAAGGAGAGGGACTTTCTAGGTGGCACAGTGGTTAAGAATCCGTCTGCCAATGCAGGGGATACGGGTTTGATCCCCGCTCCGGGAAGATCCTACATGCCGTGGGGTGACGAAGCCCGTGCGTCACAACTATCGAGCCTGTGCTCTACAGCCCATGAGCCACAACTATTGAGCCTGTGTGCCACAACTACTGAAGCCCATGTGCCTAGAGCCTGTGCTCTCAACAAGAGAAGCCACTGAAATGAGAAACCCACCCCACGTGCCGCAATGAAGAGTAGCCCCTGCTCGCCGCAACTAGAGAAGGCCCGTGTGCAGCAACGAAGACCCAATGCAGCCAATAAGTAAATAAATAAATAAATAAATAAAAATACTTTAAACAATAAAAAAAAAAAAAAAATGAGAAGAGAGCCTTCTTAAATACGTCAGGAACCCAGGAGCCATGTAGGAAAAATTTAATTTTTTAAGTTTAAAATTTTAATAATGGAAAGAATTTAACATTTTAATAATTCTTTACACCAAAAAATCAAAATAAATAAAATATTTTTTAAAAGCTGGGCTGGAAACTCCTCTTGCACATTTAATAGAGAGAGAGTTGGTGGTGTCATAATTCACTCCTACAATCTTAATTTTAAAAAAGTGGGCAAAGAAGAGCAGTTTGCAAATTCACAGAAGTGGTGCAAGTGCTCTACTACCTACATTAACAATCTCCTGCAAGAGTGATTAAGCTTGCAGTGTCCACTGGGGTTCAAAACTGAAACAATAGTAAGGCATCATTTTTAAAATCAGATTGGCAAAATGTTTCAATATTGTAACAATCTATGTTGGTGAGAGTGTGGGAAAATGTCTTCATGTACCATGAGTGAGAAGATCAATTACTGCAACTTTCCAGGGTATAAATGGGCAAAATTTGCTAAAATCCCCAGCATTCCTACTTCTAGAAGAGCTTTTCAGAAATAAAAGATGCTATTTCCTAGAAATAAATAAAAATGGTCTTCACATGAATGTTGCCGACAGAAAGACCCTGACAGCACCTAAAAGACCATTGATGGAAAGATGGTTGAAGGAATTATGACAACCCACGATATAAGATTATTGAATCAGGAAAAAAAGAGTAAGGAAAGCTTATATGTATTGAATTGGAAAGATTTCCACAGTATATATTTTTTAACAATATATTTTTAAGTGTGAAAAAATTCTCAGAAAAATTTCTATCTCAGGCTTCCAGTTTTGTGAAGAGATAAAAAGCTCTGTCTCCATCTCTCTATGTAAATCTACATACAACATGTGTGATAAGGCAGAAAAGCTTTCTTTGGGGCAAGAAGAGAAAACTTATGGAAGGTTCATACCACCCTGTTGACTGTGGCCTCCTTAAGCATTTAAAATAGAGAAAGAGACAGTGATTAACGCTCTTTAACGCTCCCTTCTACACGTGAGTGGCTCACGCTATTACCACAACCATGTATCACTTTTATCATTTACACCATGAAAGAAAGTATGAATGAAAACAGTATATGTGCATACAGCGAAAACCAAAGACTCGCATTCATATGAGTGGCATCTGCTGGCCCTTCCTGCTGCTGGTGAGCAGAGGACATCAGGGGATATCATTGTCACATGGCCGGCTGGTACATGCAAACCCCTCCCCCTCCTCCAGTTTCCAATGGGCTGAGGGTGCCGGAGGGCAGGTGTCCTCATTCATTCACCCACCTTTGCTGAGACAAGGCTGTGCATACGCTCACTGGGAACACCATGCTGGTTCCTGGAGGAAAACGACACGCACGTCCTCCGGTGCTGTGCAGCCCACGGACAAGCAGCCTTTGCCAGACAATTCCAAGTCTCCTCCCCACTAGGATCAAGGTACTTTTGAAATAGTCTTCACCTACAGCAGCACGTTTGGGCTGGGTCTGAAGATTGAGCTGGTCTGGGGAACCTCATCTGAGAGTAGAAAATTAGCAGACTTTGAAGAGCAGTCCTACTACACAAGAAAGAGTGCTTGTAGACAGAGGACTCAGGAAGGACACTAAAGGCTGTCCAGTCCAGTCCTCCACGTTTGGCAGCCCAAGAAATAAGACCTGAAGAGGTGAAGTCACCAAAAAAGGTGCGGAACTAGAATTTGCACCCATGTCTCCTGCCACACCAGATTTATTTCCTTCTGCTGCACGTGATCAAGCCAACCTCCCGGGCTCCTTTGCGGTCTGGAATGTGAGTGGGGGTGTGCTCACCACTTTTAGGACTGGTGCATTGAGAGCCTCTACACAAACTCCTCCTGCACTTCCTCTGACACCTCTTTGGAAGGCAGGTGTTCAACATGGCAGAGCACAACTTCACATGAGCAAGAAATAAACTTGTGTGGGTTCATTGCTGACCCTGGAGAGTTCTTCGGGAGTGAGCCCATCACGACTGTCACAAATCCCTCCATGTTTCCCCCAGACTGCACCAGGCCCCTTCCAATACGGCATTTCCTTCGAGAAACTTTCTGAGAGTTGTCAGTACCCGCTTTGTTCAAATACATGCTTTCTACAGGAGCCGTTATGACCAGTAAGAGGTGGGATGACAGAAGAGGTCTTGACTGTGATTACAGAAATGATTCCGACTGTAGAAGCAAAGGTCAACCCAGCCACTCTAGAGACCTGGCTTCGGGCTTCTCAGCAACCACATAGCCACTGACACCTATAGAATGAAGGAGTATGGCGGCAAGATGGGACACACTGAGACCATTCGGGTGTCATTACAAAGAAGGGAAGCAGGGGAACTCTGGTGGGAAAATCCTCACCAGACGAACAATGGTAAGTATGAGAATGAATACTGCAGCACTCAAGACTAAGAGAAAAAACAAAGAGCCCCGTTACCTTGGAACCCCATATTTCATGACCACACATCCTTTCAGGAGGTGGGAAATGAGGTCGGAGCAGCAGTCATCCTCTCTTCCCCGGGGGCACACAGACAGCAGGGATACAGAGTCCCAGGAGGGCAGCTTATTGCCTCCTCTTTTCTCAGTCCAGTAACACCAAGAGCGAGGAGTTAAGCCCCTCTGTTCTCGTCCCCTGGTGCCCTCAGCTCCCCTGCCATGGGGTCCTCCTGGTTCCCAGCCGTGACTCGCTCTCTTCCTTCCCAGCAGAACGTAAAATGAGAGTCAATGAGCTGAGAAAAGTCCTATTTCCAGAGCTGCACAAGACAAAGATAAAAAATAAAAGCAGGAACTGACAAGAGTGCCAGATGTGACCCCCAACAGGAAGAGGTATTGGATGGACAGAAAGGGAGTGAACGCCAGGAAGGGGAGCCGTGACCTGCTGTGACCTGCTGAACTGTGACCTGGCTGTGGCTGACCGCAGTGTCACAGAGGGGAGGCGGGACTGTGTTCCCTGGATGAGATCTGCCCCGATGGCCAGTGCTCACACGTGTGTGGGTGAAACTTCCTAAGCAGTACTTGTTACCCAGGCGTATGTGACTTGCAGAGCTGCTATCTGGCACCTCAGTCCACTCACAGCCCCGCAGGAGGAATGACCAAGCGTTCTGTGGTTGTGGGCTGCGAGGTCCGGTCTATAGCAGCAGACAGAAGTGGCAGAAGCAACTCAAAGCAATAATCTCCAGGGGCTGCAGAGTTGGTCTCCTCCCTCTGGGTCCCTGTCCAGTCTCCCCTTCCCCATGGGGCAGGTGGACTCAAGGAAAGGCTTTCCCACCACTTTCGCTAACAGTTATTTCAATTTCTTCCTTCCCCCACCCTGCATGGCTCTTGGGGAGACAGTGAAGAGAAATGTTTGGAGAGCTGCAGGAAGGGTATTTCTTGGGAGCCCTGGGCAGCAGGGAAACCGAGGGTTACAGGCTTACCAGCCTGGCTCAGACCAACCCTCCACTCTCAGAATTCTCATGTGGGACCTCACCATCCCAGAGCACCAGCACCCAGCTCAGCTTTGCATTGGGAAACAATGTCAAAGTCACCACCATTCACTGTTCTTTTATCAAGAACGTTTTCCATTATGGTTTATCAGGATATTGAATATAGTTCCCTGTGCTATACTTCAACAAAAAAAATTTAATAAATAAAAGGAAAAAAACACCCTGTAAAAAAAAAAACATTTTTCAATGTTTCCAAGAATATATCTTTCTACCACCATATTGAAAATCCCAGGCAGACACTGAAATGGATGAGACAGATGTGTTGAACTGACTAGAAAGATATTCAAGGTCCATTGTTCTTTGACAAAAGAGGTTTGTAGACAGCATGGGTAGTATTATCTTGTTTGAGGATAGATAGTAAGATAGATAGATAGATAGATAGATAGATAGATAGATAGATAGATAGATAGATAGATAGATGATAGATATAGATAGATGATGGATAGATAGATGATAGATATAGATAGATAAGTGATAGCTTGATGATGATAGATGGTCAATCAATCAATAAATAGTCATTAAAGTGTAAAAAAAGATGTGGAAGGAAAATGTATCACACTTTTCATGGTGGGCAGCTGGAAAGATATTTGTTATAGAGTGAAAGTATCACTTATGTCAATCACTTCCAAATACTTTATATTTTTTCTACTGTTTTTGCTATCGCAGTTTTAAAAGCAGTAAATACTGGTTGTCAAAAATTCAAAAGGCACAGAAGATTGTAAAGTGAGGGATAAAATTCTCCTTTTCTCCTAGGTAAAAGCATCATTAACATTTTCTTGTGTGTCTTTTTATAAAATACACATTAAGAGATCCTTACATACACACACCCTTTAAAAAATTTGAGTATTTGTTTATATATAATCCATACTGTTCAACTTTCTATTTTAATTAATAATATACCTTAAGCATTTTCCAAATCAACATAAAAATATCTACATTTCTTTTTTGTAAGTTGCTAATATTTCATTTTATGGATGTAATAATTTAATTAATCAGTCCCTTAGACATGGAAATTTTGATGGTTTCCAGAATGTAATTTTTCAAAAAATTATGGAAAAAACATCCTTACACTTAAACATAGGGTTTTGGGAGGAGAAGGATTTGCACAAGTCAAATACATTTCAAATGTATTTTAACTGATGGAATCTGTGGGATTAAAGTAATACGCATTCTTAGATTTGATAGCTATTGAACAATGTCTTCCAAAAATATTACACTGAATTACACCCCACCCACATGACATCATGTGTCTTTGATTTCCAGTTGTTTAGATTTGAATGTAGATCTGTGCCTCTTTAGATAGTTGCTTTTTCAACAATGTTTTGCCACCCCAAAAGAAAACCTGGGTGAGATACAATTTGGTATTTTCCGCTGACTGCGTGTGCCTGTGTGTGTCCGAGGGTTTCCACAAGTTTTACAAATAGTTTTATACTTGTTTGTAGTCACATTTATAACTTTAAATAACCTACTACTAGTTCTTTCTTCATTTATAAAATGTGAAAGCCCTGGGCTAGGTAAGTGGATAGGCTCACAGCAAAGGACTCCAGTGACTTCTGTAGGTCACCTGGGTCCTTGGGGTCAGATGCAATGAAAGAGAGACATGGATGTCCACTTTGCCCTTGTGGGTCCCAGTTTGTTCCTACAGGCCCCTGAGTTTCCCCTTATAGGTTCCAGTGTGTCTTATTTTTCCTCTAACCATGTTTGAAGCTCTTCCTTTAAAAGACCTGCAGGTCAGCCATCAGCCTGAGCCACAGAGGTGACATGGGAGCACAGACTTCTTCCCTGTGGTCCCTTTCTAATTCTCTGATCCTCAAACTGGACTCTCTCAGGCTATTATTCTCTCCTCAGTGTCTCGTACAACTGCCTAAGGTCCAATGCTCACACACAAACACACATATTCTTTATTGCGTATACTCTAAGCCGTTCTGTTTCTCTGATCAAACTTAACTAATAAAGATCATATTATTAATTACAAAATGCATCACATGAAATCACAAAGCTCTGCCTATCCTCTCTCTAGTGGTACCTTCCCACTCATATTGTGAGCAGAGGACACACTCATATTTACAACAGCTATAGAAACCCCAATTTCCTTCATCACTGTGCTGTGAAGTTGGGTGACTTCACACTTCAAGGGGCCCACCTGAATGCCTCCCAGAGCAAAGGGATGAAGGAGTGGGGAGGGATGAGTCACCCTCCCGTGCTCTCTCTCCATCCTTTCCGGCCCACCCTCTTCTCCCACCACTGCTCTCAGTGGGAAGCTGCCCTCTGGCTCCTCTCATGCTCCTCCACATCACCTGGAACCAGACAAGGGCCCTCCATCCCCAGCTGGGCAGGAAAAACATAAGCATTAGCCCTGTTCTAAAGAGGATTCTGCCCAGGGGCTGATGGAACAGCCTGATTCTTTCTGGACAGCACCAATTTCTATTCCGTGCTCACTTTTCTTTTTCCCATTTACTTTTAAGCCTATAAACATTTACTAAGGAAATAAAAGTGAAAAAGGAAGAACGAGCAGAGGGAGAGAGACTAACATCAGAGTGAGGTAATTGCTGGTCAGCGACCATTAATCACATGCCACTCTCACCTAAAGACCTAAGCCTATTTTCAATAACGTTTTCTCAGGCTGCTGGTTTCCTTGAATTGTAACTTTGGTCATGTGACCTGGATACCTGAGTAGAACCATATCCTTCTCAAGTAGGAAATGTCACCACATCTCATAAAATATGTAAGGAATCAAGAACCTCATGGAGCATCCCCAGAACAGGGCTGCGGGTGGAGAGACCAATTCTGAATTTCCACTTCCTGAGGTTTAAGAAAGATAATGACATCATTAAATAGTATTTTATGGAGGAATTTTTAACAACATAGGAAAACATACACCGTATACTAAGTTTTAAAAACCCAACAAAACTATTATAAACATTTATAAAAAAAATGCACAATGTGTATATGTCTATAAGACCTCAAATATTATTGTTCATTATTTCTGGGAAGTCAGATTTGAGTTATTTTTTTTTTCTGTTTTGGATTTTTCAAATGTTTTATAATAGCTATGTATTGTTTCTATGATCTGAAAAAATAATACATGCTCTTTTTGTAAAAGAGAGAGAGAGATGTTTAACTGGATAGAAATAAGACCTCACCCCTAGTTTGGGCTTAGTACCCCAATAATGCACAATTGCCAAAAGTGCCAGAAAGCATGCCTTGAACTTGACTTGTCCAAAGTCAAAGTCATGTTTTTTCCCTCAAAACTTGACCCTCTTCAGTTCTTTTCTACTTCAGTGATTGTCCTTCCACCCACTGAGTTAAGCCAAAACACCTCATTCTCCTTTTACCTTCCCTTAGCCAGTGCTACATTATCCTGAAAGCTGACATCCTAAAATATCTCTTAACTCTATCCCCTTCCCTTCTTACCTCCAGCCAGCACACTCCTCCACCTCTTCTCCAAGTCCAACCCGCATCATTCCTCTAGCCTAGACCACTCCAGGACCTTAAGATCTGCCTTCTCCACTTTCCTCTGCTCAATTTCATCCTCAAACCATTCTGCTTCCCAGGTTGAGGCCAGTACTGATAGCTATTCTCTACTGAATCGCCATTTCTAATAGACATGTCAAGTATAACCCGGAATGGAACCCATCTGGGTTTCCACCCATCAAATCTGTTGCTTCTTTGACCTTTGCCATTTTAGGAAATAATAACATCATCCAATGAGCTCATCCCCAAACCCTGGAGGCATCCAGTTTATTCATCATGGAAAAGCCTCATCAGCCACAGCTCCACAAAGTAGCTTGAATTCTTCATTCCACCTGCATTGCTACAACCAGAGCCCCATCATCTCTTGTGGACAGTCCTGAAATCACATCCTAACTGGTCTCCCTGCTTTTATTCTTCACCCTACAATCTATTATCTGAAATAACCCAGAGAGATTTTAACATCAGGACAGAACAAACACCTGGTTAAAACCCCATGCACTGCACATGGGAACAAACTGGACTCCTTCTCTTGCACAACCTATGGCTGCCCACTTCTTAAAGCTCATCTCTTAATCACCTTTTTGCTCACCAGGTTCCTAGTGTACTGGTCCCTTTCTATTGCTCAAGTAGATCTAGGGTGATCACAGCTCAGGAACTTGGTGCTTTCTGTTTCTACTGCCAGGAATCTTTCCCTCTGGCTGTTTTACAGTCTGTCCCTCCTTATCTTGCAAAACTCAGAGCACATATAGCCTTCTAACATAAGTTTTCCTGACTACCAGTAAAGACAAGTAACCAATCCCAGCTTGGTATCCCTTTGATCTAATTTTATTTCCTCCTTTGCATTTATCTGAAATAGTCATCTTTATTAATGCTCTTGGATGTTATTGATCAATCTCTTGATCAATCTCCTTCCACCAGAGAGTAAATCCCATTGTCTTAGTTCTTTTGTTTGTTTGTTTGTTTTGTATTGTTTCATTTTTACTGCTGTTTTCCAGTGTCTAAGAACACACCTGTGATTATTAAATTTTAGTTGACTGGATAAATGAACAAATCTCCAGGATATTCTCAGAGTTTTTACATGAATATATCTCATGCTCTCTGTGAGATTAAGTCCCTGCCATAACCTAAAATTTCAGAGTTCATACTTAAATTAACTATAGATAAGATGATTAGTTTGCCAAATTTGCTAGAAATTAAATCCCCTCACTGCTTTGGGAGTGAGTGAAGGCACTCAGAGCATGATGGTGCATTCGTGAAAGCGCGCTCAGGCTCCGTGAGACCACCAGAGCTGGGCAGTCCTCGCTCCGAGTGGCCTGAGGACACCATTTGCCACTCTCTGGCATCTCTGGTATGTGCTGGAGGAAGCAGGCAGCTGCCTCATGACAGATCAGGAAGCAGAGGAAAGGCCTCACTTTCTGCCAGAGTGCTTCTGTCCTGAACTGGGAGAGACTCTATCCCTCAGAGAAGAAAAATTCAAAGGCATTTCAAAAGAGGGGAAAATATAAGTAGTGGGAATTAAGATAGAACTACATTGCTTCTCTTCTGTCTGATCCATCTTCACACTCCAGTCATCAGAGTATTCATATTCGTGTTGGCATCATACATCCACCAAACAGATGGGGACCCGCCCACACTCAGATTGGACAAACTGTGTGTAACTGGAACTCAGGGACACTGACTCCCCATGTCCTGTCTGTCCTAGGGAGCAGCCCTTAGAGACATAGTCCTGACAGCAATGAGACCACTATTCGACTGCAGCATGTCGAGTTGAAGTGGCTAATCATAGCTCAAACAGCCCAAATGAACAAAGCCCATTTTTTAAAAAATTATTTTCCTCTGATGTCTTACAGTAGAGTTTGGAACCCCAGGTATTCTGGGCTCTGTGTCTCTCTCTGACGGTGAGAAATTCCTGGGGATTTAGAAGGAGGCAGTGGCCTGGTGTGTGAGAACAGAACATCCATGGCAGAGAACCAGGCACCAAGGTCAGAGAATCATCTGGGTGATGGATTTGCCTCACTGTCCAGAACGAATCAGATCTTGCCTTGTTGCTGCTGTGAACCATGACAGTAATAGCTCTGCTTGCACACCACTGGAGGGTGGGAGCAGACATTAAGGCAGCATCAGATGCTATGGAGTAAGAGTTTGTGGCTGTAAGTACAGGTAGATCAGATGGCCCAAAGGGACTTTCTTTTCCCTGTTCTACCTAGTATACCTCAAGGATCACAGTCAAAATACAAAGAATATCTCTTGGAAAAAGTAGATTGAGGAGCAGGGGTAGAGGCAGTTTTCCTAGGTAGGTATTGTTACTTAAACTCAAGTCCATACTTGGACACCAGAACCTCTCCCAGGAGAATGTTAGCTCCTTTTTAAAATCACCAGGACAGGCAAAAACCCAAACCTGGGCCTCATTCCATTCTCCAAGACAAATACTCTCAGCCGGGGTAATTGGCCCCTTGAAATCTGAGCTCACAAGGTGAGGAAGAGGAGACAACAGAGGAGAATAGCCAATAATACAAGTAATAAATTGAACAACCTACATCAGATGAAGGCAAATTAATAGACTAAGAGAGATGAAGAACTTGAATATGATAAGTATTCCTGAAGGGATAGCAGAGGATATTGCTGCCATAAAATAGAGACAGAAGTTTTTAAAAAGAATGAAATAAAAATACTGGGCATGAAAAAAATGACTAAATTTTTAAAAGGTCAATACATGGGATTAATTGTAGAATGGATAAAGCCAGAGAAGGAATACGTGAGCTGGAAGACCAGGTGAAGAATGTCTCCCAGAGGCATCAAGAAGGAGAAAAAGGATGGGAAATCTAAGTGAAAAGCTAATACATGTGATGGTTATATAATATTCATAAATGACAAGTCTAATAAACAGAGAGGAAGAATTATTTGAAGAAATAAGAAATTAAAATTCTACTAAATTAAAGAAAGGTGAAAGCCTTCAAGTTGAAAGGCCCAACCAGGTACCAAAAAGAAAGATAAGGAAAAATCTATAGTAGAAATATTATAAGGATATTTAACAATATCAGAGCCAAACAAAAATTCTAAAACTATTAAGTGAGTAGGGGTTAATAATTTCCAAAATAAAAAAAAAAATCAGAATCTGAATGTCATCAATATTTTAATAATATCATGGAGAATTAGAAGACAAAAGAGTGACACTCAAATAACTGAAGAAAAAGAACTTCAAAACTAGAATTTTATGTTCAGCTACATTATAGTTAAATGAAGAATGAATCCAGGAAGAAACAAGGTGATAAAGAGAAGTAACACTGAGGACATAGCAATTTAATTGTTGTTTTCTGATAAACTGGGTACACAAGAAAAGATTACCTGTAATATTCCAAAATTAAAATTGAAAACTGCTTGATGGATTTCAGGCAGCCACCAAAACAGCCACAGTCCCTGTGGTTTCCACAGGCCAACCTGCGAGCTCATCTTCCACCTCACCTCACCTCCATCATACAGAAACATCAACCCAGTGCTCTCGCCCAGCAGTGTCTGGAGGGCTGAGCCTGGAGCTCATCTTCATTTCCTGCCTATCAGAAGCAGGTGGTGGCACTCTGACTTCCCCAGATGGTGGAAGCAGGAGGTCGGAGAGGCAGCTGGACTTTCATCCCACACCAGGCAGAAGCAGGTGATGCTCTGATTCCTCGCCAGGATGGTGGGGTGGGGCAGGGAGCAGGGAAGAATTCAGCAAGCTGAGCCTCCACTGCCATCCAAAATCAGCCAGACCAAATGAGGCCATACAAATAGGGCCCAGCCAGCCCACCATATTCTCCTACCCCTGGTCTCAGCAGGTTCAAGTGGAGAACTGTACCACTGCCTTCATCCAGCATCATTGGGTTGAAATGAAGTAGTGGAAAGTGGGGCTAGGGGTCATCCCCTTGGATCAGCGGAGTCCAGCAAGCTTCTGCTCCTCTTGCACAGCAGCAAAGTTGGTGGGGCTCAGCCCTCCATTGTACCCCTACCTGGTGTCAGCAGGGTCTAGTGGGAGCTGAGCTTACACCTGCCCACTTAGGGACAATGAGATGTTGCCAGTCAGTGACCCCATTGGTCAGTGGGGCCCAGAGAAATGCTGAACTTTCACCCCATAATTCTGCAAAGAAGCTGTGTAAGTTAGCACTCTGTTTTTGCCAGAGTGGTGTTAGCTGAGCCCTGCAGGAAGCTGGATGTACACATCCACCCAGTCCCCATGCTCGCCTCATCAGGGGACCAGCTCCAGATTATATAGGTCCAGAGTCTCATCACACAATATGTCCAGGATACAACTGAAAACCACTCATCATACCAAAACCAGGAAAATCACAACTTGAATGAGAAAAATCAATCAACACACTGACATTGAAATGAATCAGATGTTCATTTTATTGAAATTCTGACAAGGATTTTAAAGCAGCCATCCTAAAAATGTTGCAACAAGAAATTATAAGTTCTCTTAAAACAAATGAAAAAAAAAAAAAAAAACAGAAAATATCAACAAAGATTCAAAGATACAAAGAACCAAGTGGAAATTATAGAACTGAAAAATGCAATCACCAAAATAAAAAACTCAGTGCAAGGGCTCTGTAGCAGAGTAGAAATGACAAAGAATTGAATCAGGGAATCTGAAGACAGATCAATAGAATTTACCCAATCTTCACAACAGAAAGAAAACAGCCTCAAAACAGTATGGTACTGGCACAAAAATAGACACATAGATCAATGGAAAAGGTTAGAGAGCCCAGAAATAAACCCACCCACTTATGGTCAATTTATCTATGACAAAGGAGGCAAGAATATACAACGGAGAAAAGACAGTCTCTTCAATAAGTGGTGCTGGAAAAACTGGACAGCTACATGGAAAGAAATGAAATTAGAACGTTCTTTAACACCATATACAAAAATAAACTCAAAATGGATTAAAGACCTAAATGCAAGACAGAATATTATAAAACTCCTAGAGGAAAACACAGGCAGAACTCTCTTTGACATAAATTGCAACAATATTTTGGGGCGGGGGGGTCCCTCTCCTAAAGTAAAGGAAATAAAAGCAAAAATAAACAAACAGGACCTAATTATAATTAAAAGCTTTTGCACAGCAAAGGAAACCATCAACAAAGCAAAAAGACAACCTATTAAATGAGACAAAATATTTGCAAATGATATGACCAATAAGGGATTGATATCCAATATATATAAACAGCTCATACAACTCAACATCGAAAAAAACAAACAACCCAATTTAAAAACGAACAGAAGAACTGAACAGACATTTTTCCAAAGAGGAAATTAAGTTGGTCAACAGGCACATAAAAAGATGTTCAGCATTGCTAATCATCAGGGAAATGCATATCAAAACCACAATGAGATATCACCTCACACCTCTCAGAATTGTTATCATCAAAAAGAACACAAAATAACAAAACGTTGGTGAAGATGTGGAGAAAAGGAAACCCTTATATACTGTTGGTGGGAATGTAAATTGATGTAGCCACTGTGGAAAACAGTATGGAGGTTTCTCAAAACACTAAAAGTAGAACTACCCCATGACCCAGCAATTCCACTCCTGGGTATATGTCCAAAAAACTGAAGACACTGATTTGAAAAGACGATGCACCCCAATATTCATAACAGCATTATTTACAACAGCCAAGATATGGAAGCAACCTAAGTATTCATTATAAGATGAATGGATAAAGAAGATGTGGTAGATATATACAACGTAACACTATTCAGCCATTAAAAAAAAAACACAAACTTTTGCCATTTGCAGCAACATGGGTGGACTTGGAGGGCACTATGCTAAGTGAAGTAAGTTGGACAGAGAAAGACAAATACTGCATGTTATCACTTACATGTGGAATCTAAAAAATAAAACAAACTAGTGGATATAACAAAAAAGAAATAGACTCACAGATATAGAGAACAAACTAGTGGTTACCATTGGGGACGGGGAGCAATACAGAGGTACGAGATTAAGAGATACAAACTATTAGATATGAAATAAGTTACAATGATATATTGTACAACAGGGGGAATATAGTCAATATTTTAAAATAACTATAGATGGAGTATAACTTTTAAAACTTGTGAATCACTATATTGTACATGTGTAACATGATATTATATGGCAACTCTACTTCAATTTTAAAAAAGAAAGAAAAATAATAGACTGAAAGAAAAAAAAAAAAACAATCTCAAAGATCTGGAGATCAACAGCAAAAGAACTAATGATATCATCAGAGTTCCAGAAAGGACAGAAAGAGTGGCACTGAAAAGGTATTTGAAGAAATGATGGCCGAAACTTCCCAGTTTAGTGAATGATATAAGCCTACAGATTCAAGAGGTTGAGTAAATCCCAAGAAGGATAAACCCTAAGAAATACACACTGACACACACCATAATTAAGCTTGGGGAAACTAAAGACGAAGTCTTTAAAAACAGCCAGAAGAAAAAATACATTCCTTATAGGAAAATGCCGATTAAATGGCAGTGGATTTCTCATCTGAAACCATAGAAACAAGAGAGAAGTGGTAACATGTTTTTCAAGAACTGAAAGGGTGAAAAAAAAAAAAAACCAAAAACCTGTCAATCCCAAATTCTGTATCTGGTGAAAACATCCTATAGTAATGAAGAATGTGCGTAAACATAAGAAAACTAAAAGAATTTGTTGCAGGGGTCCCTACCTTTAAAGAATGGTTAAATGAATTCTCTAAACAGAAAGAAAATAATGACAGAAAAAAGCTTGGAACTTAGAAAATGAAGAACATCAGAAGGGATAAAAGTAAGCATAAATACAAGAGACTATTCTTCTTGTAAGTTTCTTAAATCATATTTGGTAGTGGAAGCAAACATAGGGTTCACGTTAGATTGTGCACATAATATACAAGAGAATTACACTCAAAAGGAGGCAGGGTCAAGGGACCTAAGTGGAAGTAAGGTTTCTACACTCCATGCAAAGTGGTAAAACATCAACCCCAGCAGATTACAGTATGTTATTAATGTATATTGTGGAGTCATCACCAAGAGATGATACAACTGACAAAGAGATACACTCAAAAGCACCCTAAATCAATCAAAACTAAATCCTAATGTTCAAGTAACCCGAAGGAAGTTAAATAAATAAAGACAGATGAAAGAAACAGAAAGTAAATAATAAAATAAAAATGGCAATCCTAACATATCAGTTCCTTAAATATAAATGGACTAAATAACAGTGAAAACTATATCTATATCTATATCTATATCTATATCTATATCTATATCCTTTAGATCTATATGTACCTCAGATTGGCAAAAACTAGCAAACTGAGTGATATCGATGAAAGATCTGGCGAGATGGGAACCATCACACTTATATGCAAAGCCCACTAGTGACCTTGCACAAGCATGCTGGAAGCACCCAGGCATTGCTTGGTAAAGCCACGCCGTTTATAACCCACAAGTCATCAGTTCCACTTCTGGGGATGTACCCCAAAGATGTCACCAGCAAGTCCCTGCCCAGGAGATCTGAAGGTTTTCATGATTACCTTGTCTGACTGGTGAAATTGAGGGGGGGGGGAGGGGCAGTGCAGACCGTACAATACCTGCAGCAATTAGAAGCATCAAGGTAGATGGGCAGAGAGCCTAGCAAAGAGAGCTCACCCCAACACTGACTGCCTACAAAGTGAGACAGAACAAGGATCTGGCACACACATTCTATGCGGGTTAAAAACAAACAGACACGAAACATTTTACAAGTGCACCTCCGTCTTTAAGGCATGCGGCATATAGGAACCTGCGACTCTGGAGGCAGGGACTGAAATAGGAAGTAGGGAGTTAGAAATAAATAGGGTAAAATATAAAAGCAGAAAAAGCCTCTGCATGAATTGATGAAAAGAATCATAATACCTTAACCTACAAATAAAGAGAAAATAAGGTAAGGCTGTCGTGTGTTGGCAGGGCAGTGAGAGAACTTTCCTAGAGGTTTCCTCGAGGTTGCCTCTGGGTGAGCTGAGGTGGATGGGTTCGGCAGGAAAGGCACTGCTTCTATGTTAAGATCTCTTCTTTTTTTCTTTTCTTTTCTCTTTTTAAACCGTGAGCATGTATTACTTTAGTAAAAATAGAAAAAGAAAGAAAAAACAAACTGGTAAATGCAAACAAGCTGAAAGCTGGTAACAGTCTCAGGACCAGCTTCTACCTCGACTTCCCCTCTGCTCTCAGGCCCCCCACTATCGCTGATGCTACCAACTCGCAGGAGCGAGGCGTGCACGCAGCACCTGCCCTTCCCAGTCTGCTCCCTCCACTGGGTGTCTGCCCTTTGGTCCCAGCAGCAGTGTTGCCTCTCTGGGATTTCTCTCAGGTAGAGAAAGGCTAAGATGCTGAGTGGCGTCTAACCCTGCATCCCAGCATCCCAGGCTGATGCTGCTCGTTCTCTGGGGCTCAGAGGACGTGCTGTCTCCCAGGAAGGCAGTCAGGCAGCCGGGGTCAGGGGCTTGGGGCACAGGGTAGCTGGGGACCCACGCGGAGAGGCTGGGCGGGCCTGCTTCATGGCCTTTCCCTTCCTCACTGTCAAGGTGCTGGACAGACAGCCCCACGGCAGAGCCCAGGCCTGTGGGTGCGTCTGCCCAAGGATGGGGGCCCTGCCAAAGCTAAGCTGCCTGGGATGCCCGCATTGCTCCCCAGGGAAAATGCAACCATTGTTCCTGCACAAAACAGGCCTCTGTCCCTGACCAAGCCTGTCCCTAGAAACATATTCCCTCTCAACCCTGAAGGAAAGGGCTGCAGAAAACGTGCTCTGGCTCAGTCCCCCCATACTCAGCTTTTCGCCAAGTACCGTGACACGCTTAGCATCACAGCTGCAGAGGCCTCGAGAGGGACAGCGGGACACGGCAAGCGCGAGCTGCCCACCGAGTCCTCGTCCTCAGGCTCTGAAGCCATCCCCTGTCACAAACCCACCCGAAGCCTCGGCAGCCACTGACCCTGAGTGTACTTTTCCCCGGAAGCCAGGGGATCATAAACCTTTGGACCGCTGGGTCCTGGGCACACCCTCCCAACCTCAGGCTTCTCCGGAGATTTCCAAGGCCCTCGGGTGCTCACCCAGCCCCTGGTCCCTAGCCCTCCCTCCAACTGCCTGGACAGAACACGGCCTCCACCAAGTCTCCCGAGAGGCTGGAACCGTGCCTGCCTCCTCCTGGCCAGCCTGGCGGTGGGTGAGAGGCATAAGGCAACACTCCTCAGCCTCACCCGGGCCAGCAGGCTCCTCTCTACCATGTCCCTGCCCCTGGGGGCCCCTAGCCAAGCAGAGCCCTACAAGCAGTCCCGACGAGCTGGAAGTCTCCTGCTATCATGACAAGCCAAAAAAACACAACTATTATTGAGTCCTACTAATAATTTTTAGTTAAAATACTAAATCTTAAATTGGGGAAGTTTGCATTTCTATCTGGAATGAGATATGCTAATAGGGTTCTGTAGAAGGCTTTGGCATCCGGCAGTCACACCCTCCCCTTACAACCCCCAAGGCCACTTTTCACTGTGTAGGTCATGCCTCAAACGGGGCTTCCACTGTGACAGTGGACGCCACTCCCTAACACACGGGGGCACACTGCATGCCCTGTCCTGCCGTTCCTGGAGCTGTGAGACCCACAAAACCCCAGAAGCCTGGACAGACAGAGGGGTTGAATCTGAAGCCATGTGGCCTCAGGTCCTCAGGATGTGTGGCATCAACCAGTTGGAACCAGTTTACAGGCGATCAAATATGCCCACCTTGTCCTTCCCCATCCTGTAGTCATCTTGGAGGGACATTCCAGCCATCCTGCCTGGATACGGCCAAAGGCTTGGCGGGAGCCTAAGCAGGGGTTGGGGCATGGAGAAGGGCCACGCTGCGGTTGGCAGGGCTCCCCAGCCAGGATGCAGCAGGCACTCTGGGCTGGGCTCCAATAGCCTCAGAGACAGATGCCCAAAGGGTCTCCCAGTGTTGGAATGGGGCCTTTTGGGGACTCTTGATCCTCTGCTCACAGGAGCACCTTGTAAGTTTGATTCTTAAAAACATCAGAGCCCTGGAAGCAGCGATTGGATTATTTTGTTCTTGAACCGGCTACCTTGCTCTCATAAATGCCTGGGCTGGGAGCCCGCACAGCAGAAACCTCCGCAGCCGGCTGCTTGCTTTTCTAATGACTCCAGAGTTTGGACAGTCAGATTCTCTGATGCCAAGACCCAGCTCCAGTGCTTCTCTTGCAGGACGTCTGCAGCCTCAGATGATGACCAAGGCTCTCACCCAGCCCGGGCATTCCTTGAGAAAGCGACTCCAGTGAAAAATGTAAACGACTCCTTTTGCCCAGTGGTTTTAATGCATATTTTCCACCTTGTGGAGGCTGGGAGAAATATTTTCCTCTCAGTCTCATCTCTGCAAACTCTTTCTCTCTCTCTAAATTGTTTCTTTTCACCACCCAGGCATCATCTTCCCAGAAGGAGCTGATAAACCAGTAGGGCAGCTGCCCATCCAGGGCCTTGAAGGGAAAAGGAAGAGGAAGGAGGTTTGGGGCTCTTGTAGGAGCAGCTGGTGAAGAGCATCTGTCCCTTACTCTGCCCTGACCATTTGGAGTCTCCTACACTTGGGGCAGAGCAGGTCTACTAGTTTGTTTTTGCTGCTATAACAGTGCCACAGACTAGATGGTTTAAACAGCACCAATCTATTTTCTCACAGTCCTGGAGGCATGAAGTCCAAGATCAAGGTGTTAGTTAGCAGGGTTGCTTCCTCCTGAGGCCTCTCCTTGGCTTGTAGACGGCCGTCTCCTCCCTCTGCCTTCACACGGTGTTTCCCTCCATGCATGCCTGCACCCTAATCTCTTCCAATAAGGACAACAGTCACATTGGTTGAGGGCCCACCCTAATGGCCTCATTTTACTTTACTCATTTCTTTAAAGCCTTGTCTCCCAATATGGTCACATTCTGAGGTCCTGGTGGCTAAGTCTTCAGTGTATGAATTTGGGGGACACAACTCAGCCCATAACAGAGGGTGTCTTCCAGCAGCACACCCTGCTGATCTGACCTCTCCAGTAAGGTGACAGGGGTGTGGCAAGATGCTCTAAAATCAGTTCAAGAGTGGAGATATTCTGCAAAGGCACTGAGAAAAAAATGAACTTGGCAGAAGTTGACCCTAGAGAATCTTTTCTCATCTTGTTCATAGAGTAGGGATCAACAAACTACCTGGGCCAGATCCCACTGACAGGCTGGCCACCTGGTTTTCTAGATGAGTCTGTACTGGGCTTGGCCATCCCTGGGCATGGCCATCCTACTGCATGAATGTCCTGTCTGTGGTTGCTTTTGCAGAGTCGAGTAACTGCAACAGAGAACACACGGCCCCAAAGCCTAAAATTTTTATGGAAAACATGTGCCAACTCCACACTAGACATCAGCTCCCTCTGGCAGGGACTGTTGTCTTCCTCTTGGAGCTGTGACCCCAGCACCTGCAACTCTGCCAGGCACCTCATAGGGCTGAAGCAGTGCTTGTTGGATGAATGGGTGACCCTGTGCTCATGGAACTGGAGGTGTGATGAAGCTGAGCCCTCGAAACCCCTGGAAAAATCCAATAAAATGCAAGAGTGGGCTGCCCTTTCTGTCAGGAAGGACCTAGCCATTGCCTCCCTTTTCCCAACAGCCCCTGGTGCCCTCAGGGGCTTTGTCCACGGAATCTTTTGTTGAAACTTCCTGTTCCACTTAGTAAAGAGGACTCACTACCCACACAATCATGAGCACACTCCCCGCTGCCTTTCTGGCCTGACACACAGTGCTGTTGGCAGTACTCTAGATGGGTTCTAAGACACCATTTAGAACCTAGATCAAAGTGGGAAAGGTGTTGGCCATGTCATCCACCAGATCAAGCACTTGCAACAAGGGACCTGACCAACCTTCTTCCCACTAAAGAGTAAGATCCCCCTGCTTTCTCCCTAAAATCCCAGGCTCACGGAGTCCTCGGGACTTGTCACTACTCCCAAAGAAAACCAGGGCCTGGGAGACACAGGGCTCCACCCTCCCAGACCCACAGCTATCATGTTTGAATGGGCCTGAGCCCCCTTGACCCCAGGTAGGCTCAGAGTTGCTAAGGATGCCCTTCCATTTCTAGGGAGCCTGGGAGACCCCATTGCAATACTAACATCCCCCCCATACATCCTCTCAATGGCACAGATGTGCAACTGCAAATCAATTCCCAGGAATAGCCTCAGGCATCCCATAATTCCCCAAGGTACAATTGAAAAATAAACTCTGATGTGCCTTGGTTCTAGGAGCCTTTGGACACATTCTTGAGAGACAAGAGGAAGAGGAGAGAGCAGGCAGAAGGAGCAGTTCCCCTGGCTGGTGTCGACATTCAGCCTCTTGGAAGTGGGATATGTGGATGTGGTCCAGACAGGCCGCCTGGGTCCTGAAGGGCCTCCCATCACTTCCCTGGAAGGTTCCGTAGAAGTGAGGCTGCGAGCAAGCCTTCCAACATTGGCGACCTGAGTGGGAACACTGGTTCTCATTCTTCCCGGGCAAGGAACTGCTGGAAAGCTTCACTGTCCACATGTGTAAAATGAACTTAATAATACTGACTTCATAGACCTCTTGAGAGAATTAGCGGCAATAAAACACATAAGAGCTCAGCACAGGTGCCTGGCATGATAGGAGAAAATCAATCAGTACCGAATATGTGTGAAACCTGGGGAACAGGACGAGACATGCAAACAGGCAAAAAATACTACAGAATAAAGGGAAAGGAAAGAAATATATTTTCTAAATGTCCTAGGAATATTTTTTCTCAAAAGTTCTAGCAGAACAAAGTAGAAGCAAATAGTTGAGTTTTGTCCCCCAGGCTGACACAGAGAGAAATCTGTAGGTAGATGCTCGCTCCCATAGTAACAAGATGCAGACAATATTCTGGTTGGGATGCAATCTACCCTGATACTCTACCATAAGGTCTGTCTTCCACACACATCCAAGAGATCAACCTGAGAAATATTTTCTGTCTCAACTCTCAGATTGATCCCATCTTCGCTTAGAGACCCACACAGTAAGCTTATTTTAAGAAACGGTTTGGCCTGATGATGAGTGGTACCAAACATTCCTGCCAAGAGTACCAGGAGTGTGCTGGAGCACCTCAGATGCATTCCTCAGATACCTTCATTTCTCCCCACTCCTTCACAGGTAAAGTCCCTCATCGTTGGAGACCAAGCCATGACTGCATAGTTAAGTTTAGCATGAACGTGTGAAGGCAAAGTGCTTCTATTATTAAACTATCACAAGAGAGAAATATTTCTCCAGTGACATCGAGCAGCTCCTGGCATCCAGGGACTCCTTTCCCCAAATCCTTTCCAAATAGGGAACTCGCAGCACTCTAAAATTGAACCAAGGGGACCCCAAAGAATTTATGGATTTGAAAATATTCAATGCATACTCGAAATACCTTTTGCCTTCGGTATTCAGAAAGACCTGTGAACTCTGAAATATGAAGCTCTCGTGACCACAGAAAGTGCAGAAGTGCCAACTGCACTCAAATCCCTCTGGGGATCCCTGACTATGTGTGCTTTTGGAAACTGCATTAACACCTTCCATCAACTCGTGTATTCTCAGGACACTTACATTTTCAGTTTCAGCTTTTAAAAGAAGCATGATTCCATCACAGAAACTCTCACTCATTGGGGAACATGGGATATATTTCTCTTTCAGGAAGACATATTTTAAAATGTCAAAAGTAAAGCATGGCCTAAAAATTCAGAGAAAGTAAAGGAGTATACTACATAGCATTTGTTGAGTGCTAACTATGTCCTGGGCATTGGTTTGGATTATTTGATTTGATTTCACCACAACTTAAAATAATACACCATCTTAAAAAATAATAAATATTGCACATCTACTGTGTCCCAGGCTTCGTTCTGGCTGCTAGGCAGATGGCAGGGAACTAGACAATGGCCCTTCCCAGGTGGAGTTGATAATCTAACAATAGAGACAGACAACAGAGAAAATCACATAGCTATAATATGACATGAGGAGGTAGTGATGAGTATCTCAAAGAAAGATGAAGAAGGGTTGAGGGACCAGATGAAAGGACCAGGGTCAAGAGTGACTTCTAAGAGGAGCTGACATCTGGGCATCAACCTGAATGAAGGGATGGGGTGGCCAGTCAGAATTCAAGAAAAAGTCCTTCATGCATAGGAAACAAAGCAAGGGGCTCACTGGGGGTGGCGGGCAGGGAGGGAGGGACGAGGGACTATTGACATCAGAGAGGAAGGCAGGGCCTGAGCATCAGGACCTGATGGGAATACATAACATCTTGGGTTTGAAGTTGGATGGGAAACAAATAGAGGGTTTAATGCACTCTGATATCTCCTATTCCATTCCTATTTCACATTTTTTAAAAATGCTAGTCACACTTCACTAAATTGATTTCACAGCCCATTGAGTTTGAAAGCCACACTCCAATGGTATCCTTGCCTCCGAATTCTCCTTATCAAAATAGAGACAGTAAAAAAGAGAACTATCCCCACAAGAAAAAAAAATTTTAACTATGTGCCGTGATGGCTGTTACTAGATTTATTGTGGTGATCATTTCACAATATATAACTATATCAAATCATTGTACACCTGAAACTAATATAATGTTACATCATATACATTTCAATTTAAAAAGCATCCCCAAAAAAAGAAAAAAAAAAAAGATATGGCAAGTTTGACTGTACTATCTACACAATCAGAAGAATTAACTGCAAAGCGATTTTGTAAATGCAATCTGGTTACAACCCTTCTGTATTTTACCTTTTGGGTATTTATTTTATCTTATAGTTGAGGAAGCCAAAATGCCCAGGAATGGCAATGCGGGGCTGCCTGGTGCCGCAGGAGGCCACGAGCTGGCAGATGCACCAGCCCTGTCTCTGAAGGCAGCTGACTGCAGAACTGCTGCCCCCTTGGCTCCCAGCTCGCGTGCAATGCCGGGCATGCGTTGGCACCAGCCCGCAACAGCAGGGCAGAGGAATTCAGATCCACAAGGCTTTTATGGGGAAAGGCTCTCTAGAGTCTTGCATGTCCAATTCTGGTTGGGCTTGTGGCCGCTCTTCTTATCTCAAGTTGGCAGTCCTGTCTGTGCCTTTTAATCACAGGATTCCCGGGCATTAAAAGCACAAATGTTGGAGAGGGTCTGGAGAAAAGGGAACTCTCCTGCACTGTTGGTGGGACTGTAAGTTGGTACAGCCACTATGGAAAACAATTTGGAGGTTCCTTAAAAAACTAAAAATAGAACTACCATATGATCCAGTCATCCCACTCCTGGGCATATACCCAAAGAAAACCATAATCCCAAAAGAAACGTGTACCATAATGTTTATTGCAGCACTATTTACAATAGCCAGGACATGGAAGCAACCTAAATGCCCATCAACGAATGGATACAGAAGATGTGGCATATATATACAATGGAATATTACTCAGCTATAAAAAGGGATGAGATGGAGCTATATGTAATGAGGTGGATAGAACTACAGTCTGTCATACATAGTGAAGTAAGTCAGAAAGAGAAGGACAAATATTGTATGCTAACTCACATATACGGAATCTAAAAATGGTACTGATGAACTCAGTGACAAGAACAAGGATGCAGATACAGAGAATGGACTGGAGAACTCGAGGTATGGGAGAGGGCGGGGGGTGAAGGGGAAACTGAGACGAAGCGAGAGAGTAGCACAGACATATATATACTACCAACTGTAAAATAGTCAGTGGGAAGTTGTTGTATAACAAAGGGAGTCCAACTCGAGGATGGAAGATGCCTTAGAGGACTGGGGCAGGGAGGGTGGGGGGGACTCGAGGGGGGGGAGTCAAGGAAGGGAGGGAATACGGGGATATGTGTATAAAAACAGATGATTGAACCTGGTGTACCCCCAAAAAAAATAAAAATAAAAATAAAAATAAAAAAAAAATTGTAGAACACCCAAAAAAAAAAAAAAAAAAAGCACATGAGAAGTCACATCCTGGGTCCCCACACCGCCATGGAGGGTCATGCCTCAATCACCCAGAGCAGGCAGACAGACACTGTCTCTAGATAGGGTCACAGCATCTATCAACACACAGGTCTGGTGTCTCGCTACCCTGTTGTCAACTCTTTTCTAGAAATGGAAGTTGGTTCTGGCACTCCCCCACTCAACCTGTTCCCACTTCTGAGAACCAGGCAGTCATCAGCCCCCACCCCTCCTTTTCCAGAACGATCGGTCCTGGCTCCCCTCAGGGGCAACACGCAGGGCTTCAGTTTAAGCCCATAAAACCTGAGAGTTCCAGCCCCCAGGGTGCCGACCTTGCCCTTGCAGGTCTCCTCCAGCAGGCCCTCCGAGGAGCCCTGGGGCCTGAGGTGTCAGCTGCTGGCTGTCATCGAGCACTCTCCCTTGTCTCGGTGGCGGGGGGTGACCAGTGCTAGGAAAAGCCAGGGAGCAGGCTGCTGGCAGAACAGCCTCTTCTGCAGATTCTTCAGCCGTTACTGCATCAGGCGAGGCAGCCAGCAGGCCTCGGGAACACGTCGTCCTCACACAGCTTCCACTGGACCTGCCTGCGCTCACGCTCAGCACTGATTCACCCTCGCTATTAATCCTGCTGTGGGTGTAGACTCCCTTCCTCTATCAGTTGGCATCCAGAACACATGGGGTTTCCAAGCTGTTGCCCCACTCGCCTCCCTGCGAGACTCTGTGTCTCAGCAATTCACGGGGAGCCAGTTGTCCCGGGTATGTCTTGACCGTGCATGGGTGACTGGCAGTGGGGGCCTTCAGTGCCCTCCAGCGCCCTCCAGCCACACCAGGCTGCCAGGAGGAATCAGGGTGGTGTTGGGACTGTGGCTGCGTCCCCACTCTGTCATGTTCTCCCTGCAGCCCCACAGCAATGTCCCTATGCGTGAGGACACGGTGACAACAAAATAAAGAACACATCATCAGTTAAGATCCTGAATAAAGGAATAGAAGTGCATGCTGCCCACATGTTCCAGCTTCAGGAGGGACCCACCGCCCGCCTGCCCGCAGGGAGAAGGGCCTGTAAGATGACTGTTATCTTAATTGGCAGGGCTTTGCTGCTGCTTTCTTTTGGTGGTGGTGTTTAGGACCTACCAAGGTATTCTTTTTTTTTTTTTTCCTTTAAGAACTTTTATTGAGATACAACTGACATACAATAAACGGCATATATTTAAAGTGTATAATTTGATTTTTTTTCTTATTAGTAATGTATATATGGCAATCCCAATCTCCCAATTCATCCCACCCCAATCCCCCTTGCTTTCCCCACTTTCAAGTTATTCTTAAGAACTCCTCCTGGTTTTTTTGGATTTTTTTTTCCTCCTTATTTAATAAGTTGATTTGTTGCAGTTATGAGACAGGCGGAGTTTCTCAGTTGGATACCAAAATGTGCATGTAACATGGGGAGTTGAACTTGAATTCCCAAGAGTCTATTTGTGTGTCCCTTTTAAATGTGGGTGTGCAGACCTACGGGGTCAATATGGTCACTTTTTTAATACCTACATGTACATAAGCACAGGAAATGCAAGACAGAATTTGTATGTTATGCCTCATCTTTCATGTGCATATTCTAATAAAAACTTCCTGTGAGTTCCTGTGTGTGTGTGTGTGTGTGTGTGTGTGTGTTGGTGAATAAGTTACTAAGCCTCTTTTCTCGATGACCCTGGAAGTCCTTGAGTTGGAAAAGGTCAATTCAAGTGCTGGAGGGAGAGCAGTACTTCCTTTGCCATCCTCAGAGCCGTCTCCATTATTCATCCCAGACGGTACCTGCTTCTGGCAGACCCAGGCCGAGCTCCCACCTTTGCATCACCGTCACTCTGAGTACAGCTGCCTTTACAGACCTCTCAGTCACTCCCTGCAAGCCCTCGGCTTTACGTCCTCGTGGTCAAGAATGTAGAAAATTGATTTTAACTTTAAAAAATGTTCTCCTATAAAGCGGGTTACTTCTCTTCAGGATGGTACCTTGGGATCACACTTTAAACTCCCTCTTCTATGGCAGCTACATTGGCATACTGCTTAAATAAACTGTATATATATACACACACAGATGTATACCTGCACATATGCCCACCCACACACACACGTGAGCGTGTGCACACCCGTCTCAGGGTACAGAAATTTGTAACCTTCCCAGAAAAACTTGTGCTTCTGAACACATCTTGATTGCCCATGTAATGTGGTGAAGTCACACCTTGCATGGTGCAAATCTACACTGGGGATTTCAGGGGCAGCCCCGGCACCCCGATCCCCACCACACCTTTCTGACCACAGGCTACTGCATCGCCAGGGCTGTTGGTCCAAAGGATGCTGCCCAAGCCCCGGCCACACCCTCCAAACAGAACGCCTGTGGGCTGAGCCATGAGTCTGAGCTTTAACAAGCTCCAGGTGGGTTCTTGGGGCCACTGCTTGAGCTGCAAGGGCCTCTGTCCACTACGGCCAGAGGCAAATGTCACAGTCATCCTCTGGGAAGCTCAGCGAACCACAGAGATGAGGGCGAGTCCTGTTTCTCCCTTTCCTTAAACCTGAAGGACAGTGGCCCCTGCCTGGGCCTCGTACTTCAGAAGACCCCATTCAGGCCCCCTTCATCACTTGCAGCCCTATCCTTCTAGAGAAGCACTCCACAATTCTTTGCAAAAATTCTCTTTGGCTATGTCTTAGCCTGTTCAGGCTTTTTCTCTGTTCAGATGTGCCTTGGGCATGTACAATTGTAGAACCCCTGGGTAGTCAAGAGGCAACCGTTTCCAGGGGTACAGACAGAGTTTGGGTGTGCCCACAAGTTACCCCATGGTGAGGGGTGCAGAGGTCAGACTCAAAGCCAGAAGCTACAAAGAGGGAGTCCCCATGCCACCGTGTTCCAGTAGGATTACCAAGGGGTCCGGGGAATCCAAATGTAACAACTTTCAGGCCATAATGAAGGTATATTATTGCTATGGTCTGAATGTCTATGTCCCCCCCCCAAAAAAATTGACATGTTGGAACCCTAACCCTTTATGTGATGATATTTGGAGGTGGGGCTTTGGGGAGGTGGTTAGGTTGAGATGAGGTCATGTGGGTGGGACCCCATGATGGGACCAGTACCCCTGTAAGGAGAGGAAAACAGACCAGAGTTTAATCTCTTTCTGCCACCTGAGGGCACAGGGGGAGGTAGCTGTCTACAAGTCAGTAAGTGAGCTCTCAGGTGGGACCAGCACAGTCAGCACCTTGATCTTGGACTTCCAGCCTCCAGAACTATGAGAAATAAATGCTTGTGGTTGAAGTCCCCCAGGCAGTGGTGCTTTTTGTTACAGCAGTCTGAGCAGACTAATACAGTAGTCAAGGTGGAAGACAGAACCCCTCTTATCTTTCAGGTTATGGACCATTGCATACTGTTAGGCACTTGGGTCTGTGGTAGGAGAGCTCTATTTTCTCTCTTGCACAGCCTGTTGGCCCACCCTCCTCTCCCTTGGACCCCTTGAGAAACACGGCCCTATGCTTCTCTGGGCTCTTCTTCCCAGACCATTTATTCCCTTAGAGTCCTGAAATGTTTCCACAGTGGCTTTCTAGGCCACTGAGCAGCTGAGCGGCACCCTCACTTATATGTTCATAGACAAGGAACAGGCTGCACTGGCTTTGTGGAGAGAGGCCTCAGCTCAGGAAGCTGTGGCCACTACCGAGGCCCCAGAGGCAGCAGAAAAAACTGAATTTTTTTCATCTTCTGAGCAGTGAGTGTCTGGAGGGCCAGGTCAACGTGTTGCATAACAGGGAGACTTTGTGGGATTTACTTCCAGCCCAGCCCTGCATCCAGGCCCAGCAGTGGATGTGGATGTGACCCACCACTGCTCCCAAGGGCACTGTTAAGGGTTGAGTTGTGTCTCCCCCAAAAGGTACGTTCAAGTGGTAACCCCCCGTACCACAGAATGTGGCCTTACTTAGAGCTAAGGTTTTTACTGAGGTGATTAAGGTAAAATGAGGGTGAGCCCTAATCCAATACAACCAGTGCCCTTATAAAAAGGGGAGATTTGGACACAGAGACAGACATGCACAGAGGGAAGACGACGAGAAGACATAGGAAGGAGATGGCCCATGACGGGCGTGATGCTCCCACAAGCCAAGGGACATTCTGGCAACACCAGAAGCTACACGATGTGAGGGAGGATTTTCCCACAGAACCATCGGAGGGAACACGGCCCTCCCGACACCTTGATTTTAGATGTATGGCCTCCAGAACGGGGAGAGAACACATTTCTGGTTTTTGTTCTGGCCACCCAGTGTGTGATATTCTGTGACAACAGCCCGAGGCCAAGCCACGTGCATGGGCTCTTTTGCCGTCTCGTGTGATTAGTCCTGTTCCACAACAACGGTTCTGGAAAATGTGGTCCCTTACCAGCACCATCGACATGACCTGGGACTCTGTGAGCAAAGCAAACTGCAGGCCCCACCCAAACCCACTAACTCAGAAGTTAGGTGGATGGGGCAAGCACCTGTCTTTTAACCAGCCCTCCGGGGGTCCCGATGTCTGCTGCAGTTGGCGCATCCCTGGTGGGAGGACAAATATCAAGGAATGGGTGAGAACTGAGGACCAGAGGACGGGCCTGAAGTGGCCCACCGCTCCTCCTAGCCAGCACCCCTGGACAGCCCTGGAAGGTAGGATTATCCACAGATGCACGCTGGGAGTGCTCGAGGGGCTGTGTGCACACACCCCCACAATGTGTGACGTGCAATGTGTCTTAGGCCCAGAAAGCTGGGGGACCCCAAGATGGCAGAACTCCTGTGCTCTCCCTTGCAAAACCTAGAGAATAACCAAAGCCCACGGCTGCCTTGCAGGGAAGGCAAAGTGGTGTTGCAGTCACGGACGGTCCATGCCCTTCCCAGGCAGTCCCTGTAGGTTAAACCCCCGACGTTCCCACAGCTCTGATGGTGCACTGGGCAGGCATCACTCCAGCTGGCTCCCAGGGCCCTGCGCCCCTGCACACGCTGTGCCCATCCTCTGGACTGCGCTGTCCGCACTGACTCATCCTGTAAAACTGTGCTCCCGTGTCACCCCCTAGTCCTCTCCACTCTCTCTACGCCCACAGCCTTGGGTCCTCACTCTCACAGCCTCCGGGGCAGGTGGCCCTTTATCGACCATTGACACATGAGCCTCCTGCCTGGGCTATGGTCCCCCCGACACCCCCAGCTTTGCCCTTCTTGGAGCCCTGTCTCCTCCTGAATCAGAGCTTCTGCTCCACAGACTATTGAATCCCTCGACCATCAGGACAGCGCTCGGTACACACGCACAGCAAAGAGGGAAATGAATTCTTGTTCTCGGAATCCTTGGTTTGCTTTTCCACGGTGTTAAGACTCTCCAAACAATTCCTCAAACCCCAATCCCTTGTCAGCAGGCGAGACACAAGCCTGTGGAGATGGTATTTCCCTCAGGTAAGTGCTTCTTGTGACCACCACACAGTTTCTTTCTCCTCCCTCAGTTCTCAGGGGTGGGACACACACTCGCCCACGCAGAAGGCTAGACACGGGTTTGTAATGGCATCAGGGTCACAGAAGCCGAGAATCCTGCTGCCACCAGGCAGCGACGGGGCAGGAACGGACCCAGTGAGTACGTTGCATCCTCATTTTCCACGCAAGGGCATTTGAAACTTTCTTTGGCTGTTTATAAAATAATGTATTGCTAAGGAAGGAATAGACAGATCAGCAACCCATGCAGAATGCTGAGGTGGGACCTGAGGTGGGGGGCCAGGGCCGCAGTGGAACCTTCTCCCTGAGGCTTCTTGATGGAAAATATAACAAGGCCGACCTAAGTCAGGGCCAGCTAGTGAAGGGGCCCCAGTTACCCCATGTGAGTGGCTCAGGCCTGTGGAGGAAACTTTCTGCTCTTTCTCTATGTCCCCAGCATGTGGCAAAGGGCTGACAGGGAGACATTTTCCCCAAAGAGGAAAACCATCCCATCTGTACTAGTTTGCTTTAGCTGCCATAACAGAGCACCAAAGACTGGGGGACTTAAAGAACAGAAGTATGTTTCCTCACGGTTCTGGAGGTCAGAAGTCCAAGATCAAGGTGTCAGGAGGTTGGTTTCTTCTGTGGCCTCTCTCCTTGGCTTGAAACTGGCCATCTTCTCCCTGTGTCCTCACGTGGTCATCCCTCAGTGCCTGTCTGTGTCCTAACCTCCTCTTCTCGTAAGGGCACCATTCAGATTGGATTAAGGCCAACTCTAATGACTTCATCTTAACTAGTTATATCTGCAATGACTATCTCCACGTACAGTCACATTCTGAGGTACCAGGGATTAGAGCTTCAACATTTGAATTTGGGGAGGACTCAGTTCAGCCCATAACACAATCTCAAACCTGCACGTTGAGAGTCACTTGACTACCTGACCATGAGGCCACCATGCTTTCTATGTGTAGGAAGCACAGGTGGTTTTGGAAAAATGCAGAAAGACAGCCTCGTGAGCATCTTCTTTTCTAATATTTGGTCTTTAAGCCTGATTCCTAACAGAGCTCTGGAGATGCTTGACATTTCCTGGGTGGTAGGAATGTCTTTTGTTCGAATGGGGTGACTCTGAGTCACTCCTGGGTGGCTCCTGGGTGGGGGCTGGTCACTGGAAAGACCGTGATTAGAAGCTGGGATTTTTCAACCCAGACGCCGACTCTCTTGAGATGGGAGAAAGGCTGAAAATAGAGTTAATGTTTGATTATGTGTATGCGATGAAACTTCCATAAAAATCCCTAAAGGACAGGGTTCAGAGAGTGTCCTGGTTCGTCAACATGTGGTCATGTCGGGAAATGAGGCTGGAGGGAGCATGGAAACTCTGCGCCCTTTCTCTACGTCCTGTCCTCCGCGTCTCTTCCATCTGGCCGTTCCTGAACTATGTCCTTTTCCAATAAACCAGTGACCTAGTAAGTAAAATGTTTCTCTGAGTTCTGTGAAGGGCTCACACCCATTAATTGAACTCAAGGGGGAGGCTGGTGGGCCCCCCAATCAATAGATGGTCAGTCAGGAGCACAGGTAACAACCTGAGTTTGCAACGAGAGTCTGAAGTGCTGGGGAGGGGCAATCTTGTAGGACACAGCCCTTGACCTGTGGGATCTGACTCTATCCAGCTAGAGAGTGTCAGAATTGAGTTCAATTCTTGGATACCCTGCTCATGCCCAAGAATGGCTTGTTGGTGCAGAGAAAAACCTCCACACATTTGGTGACCAGGAGTGAAGTGTTTAGTGTGATTAGTAAAGGAGACTCACATGGGAGAAACACGATATAGAAGAGCTGGGTTTTCCCCTATGTATAGGAAGGAAAACCTGAGTTTTTTCCCTATACAGCTTTACAGAGGCTGCTCCAACGCACAGCACCCCGGGCCCCTGAGCCATTGGGTCTGCAGATCAGAGGGGAAGGTCAAAGGCAAGCAAGGGGGTGTGTGCACCTGCCCATGTCTGAGAACTACTTCAAAAGCAGGTGCCTGCCCCACCAAATGAGGGGCCTGCCTGGACCAGAGACTTCACAGGCCTCTCAGCGACATTTCACCTCGCTGGTTTCTCGGACTTGTAAGCCCTCTGCTTCCCTGTTGGGTGCATGGCCACCAAGAGCCATTGCTCCCACGAGGGGCGTGTTAAAACAAAGCACAGAGACTCGAGGGGGTGGGGGTGGGCTGTTCAGGTGGAAAGTCACAAGGATGGAGCCGGGAAGGAGCCTGGGCTCTTGGACGGTTCTTTTGCCCCTTGCTGGGCATTGCCCTCAGGCACGTGCAAACCAACCCCCAGCTACAGATGCTACACATATGTGGCATTGTTCAGGTGTTAGAGAATGTCAGCAGGAGTCAAGTTCTAGAACTCCAGAGAAGGAGGCAAGGGGCTGCAGACCTCAGTGCAGTGTTTCCGTAAACAGGATATTTCAGAACATTTCGCACCTAATGCACTAGAGGGGGTGGTCCAGGCTGATGGCCCAGAGCTTTTTGAGCAGATAAACACCTCTGTATGGAGTACTGCCCAGGTTAGCATCCCCAGACCCCCTCAGACGAATGCTGATCTGGTCTCACCCCTCCTTTCTTTCACATAACAGCTTTATCAAGATATAACTCACATATCATACAACTCACTTTTATAAAACGTACAATGCTATGGTTTTTTCAGTATATTCAAAGAGATGTGAAGCCCTTATCACTACCTAATTTTAGAACATTTTCATCACCCCAAAAATAAATCCTATAGGGCTTTCCTGGTGGTGCAGTGGTTAAGAATCTGCCTGTCAATGCAGGGGACACAGGTTCGAGCCCTGGTCTGGGAAGATCCCACATGCCGTGTAGCAACTAAGCCCGTGCTCCACAGCCATCGAGCCTGCGCTCTAGAGCCTGTGAACCACAACTACTGAGCCCACATGCCACAACTACTGAAGTCCACATGCCTACAGCCTGTGCTCCGCAACAAGAGAAGCCACTGCTATAAGAAGCCGGCGCATTGCAATGAAGTGTAGCCCCTGCTCTCAGCAACTACAGAAAGCCTACGCACGGCAACAAAGACCAAATACAGCCAATAAATTAAAAAATAAAATAAATAAGTAAATTTAAAAGAACAAAAACACTTAAAAAAAGAAACCCCATACCTCTTAGCCATCATCCTTAAAACTTCGCCCTCCCAGCCCCAGGCAGCCACTAATCTGCTTTCTATCTTTACAGGTTTGCCTACTCTGGACATTCCCTATAAATAGAATCGTGTGATATTTCTCCTTTTGTGTCTGGCTTCTTTCACTCAGCGCAGTGTTTTCAAGGTTCTTCCCCATTGCAGCACGCAGCCGTGCTTCACCTCTGCATGTTACATCGTATGGGTACACCACATTCTGTTTCCACTTTGGGGCTATTGTGGATAACCTGCAGACATGGCTGTACAAGGATGTAACGGAGAGTCAGACTCCTTTTTTGACGTTTGATCACCAACCATTTTTAAGCCCACCCTTAATCTCTGCTCCAGAGTAAATGCCAGGTTTTCAAATACTTCCAGCCCCTCACCATTCCTGTAGCCCTCTTCTCTGTCATCACTGATATTTGACATCACAAGTCCCATTTTTTTCCTCTCTCTGTGATTTTCTAGAAGACCAGAGGCCTGTGAGAAAGCCTGTCTGAAGAGCTGTGCAGGGTTGCTGCTTATGATGTTTCTATTTTCTTTGTATTTGTCTCTAAACCATTTTTAATTTCATGTATTTGCATTTTCTTTCTTTTTCTTGATGATATCATCAGCTTAAAGTTTATTTAGTATAGGTTATTCCCTGCTAAAGACCTTTTTAATTTATTTGCTGTTTCTGCTGTTTTTACCCATTTCTAACTCAGTAAATTCTGACTTTATCTTAAGATTCCTTTCTTCCACTTTTTTTAAAAAATAAAGCTATGTATCATTTACATATAAAAAGAAAGAAAAAGAGAAAGAGAAAGAAAGAAAGAAAGAAAGAAAGAAAGAAAGAAAGAGAAAGAAAGAAAGAAAGAAAGAAAGAAAGAAAGAAAGAAAGAAAGAGAAAGAAAGAAAGAAAGAAAGAAAGAAAGAAAGAAAGAAAGAAAGAAAGAAAGAAAGAAAAGAAAGAAAGAAAGAAGGAAAAAGAAAGAAAGGGAAAGAAAGAAAGGCTGTCTGAAACTCAAGATGATCCCTCCAACCAGTCAGGTCAAGGTTGTGAAAGGCCATCACCCCTGGCAGTCCAGGGCAGACGTGCTATCCACAGCACCCCCTGCCCCATCACACAGGGCTCAGGCAGCAGGCACTAAGCTTAAACAGCAGCCTGGTGCACAGGGAGGAGGATGTGGGCAGCTTTAGCTTGGTAAGAAAAATGACACTAAATGTCCTCTAGCTTCCTCCAACTTTAGACCGAAGAATCTGAAGAGACTACGTGGAGGCTGAGATCCAATTTTTACCAAGAAACGTCCCTTAATTGTGAAGATCTCGTAGGAAGAGACACACACAGGAGGGGAGTCGCACAGGGTACTGACACCCTTGGTAACTGCCGGTGGGAAAAGGTGGGGGCAGACAGCCCTGTGAGACCTCCTGTAGGAACCTCGAGGGAGCGTCTCCTCCCGGACAGGCACTGCTATCAAACGTGGCAGGAGGGATAAATTAGGAGCTCGGGATGAACATACACACACTGCTATACATAAAATAGATAACCAAGAGGTACCTGCTGTACAGCACAGAGAACTCTACTCAATATTCTGTAATAACCTACATGGGTAAAGAATCTGAAAAAGAATAAGTATATATATGTATGTATAACTGAACCACATTGCTGTACACCTGAAAATAACACAACATTGTAAATCAACTATACTCTAATTTAAAAAAAAAAACAAACACACATAGTTAGGAACAGAGCCAAGAGTTGCTGGGCCCCAGGATGTGCTGGGCCCTGGGATGTGCTGGACCCCGTGAAGACTAAGCCACTGAGTGCTCACAGCATCCCGGGTGCTGGCTACTATGTGTATCTCCCATTTCAAGGTGGGGAAACTGAGGCAGAAAAGTGTGACCTGGCTTGAGAGAGGAGCTGTGTAGCACCCATGAAGGACTGCAGCCAGGCAGGGAGGGTCCCTCCTGGCATGCAGAAAGCAGCCCCCACCTGAACACGTGTGCTCCCCAGAAGGACTTGGACCCGGAGCGCCGAAAGGGAAGAAGGAGCGCTCGCTCCCAAAGGACTTGGTTTTCCATTGGAGGGAACTTGTGGTTTTCTGTTTGTTTTTTAACCCAATTATTATTATTATTATTTTAATCTTCTGTCACATTTGCTGCTTCCCTCTGGTTATTTTTGTCTTAGTACTTAGGGGCCCTGCTGGCTCCCTAGTCAGTTGGTCTGAGTGCCTTTTGTTCCCCTCAGGTCCTAGTCAGGGCTAGTGGGCTGTCACCTCACCCAGGTTCTGCTGTCCCTCCCTCCAAACCCATGATAGCAGCATGGGCCTGAGCTTCCAAGGACACATTTCTTCACCCTAACACGCCCACCGTCCTGAGTCAAACCAGAGGGAGGCCTCCCCCACACAGTGCTCCCTGCTGCAAAGTTGGGGGAACCCCTTAGAACAGAGGCCACAGAACACAAGCATGGAAGGACCGCAAACTTCCTCCACAGAAGCAGCGATTGTGAGACGGCTTTGGGGGACACCAGGCTGAATTTCTTTGTCTGCCATCAGCATGGACACAGCAGATAGGAAATCCAGCCGGCTGAGGTTTTTAAGCAAAAATCTGATGTCTCCTGGAGGTAAGAGAGCTTTGCAGGCAGCATAACACTCAGGGCTATTAGCTGCTCCTTAATAGAAAAATTTAAAAGAAATAAAAGGAGTGGGCCCAAAAAAGATCTGCCTGGAAGCAGCTCAGTAGCTTTTCTCTATGTTTGCAGAACATAGAAGAGTGAAGCGTTTCTGTCAGAAGCAGGATTTGGGGCACATGGAAGGACTCCTTGGTCGCCGTGATGCTCTCACTGGTCAGGGAGCAGGTACCAAGCTGGGCGCGGGCTTCAGGTAGCAGTGAGGGGCTGGATACCTGGCCCTGGGTACCCAGTGCTGGGAGCTGGCCCTCCCACATCCCTCTAGACACGGGTGGCTCCAGGAGGCCCCTGCTTGCAATGTTTCCAAAGTAAACCCAAACAAGCCTGGGGTTGAGGGAGGTCATGTCCAAGTCCCAACAGAAACTTGGCAGTCAGAAGTCAGTGTGCTGGGCCCTGGGAACTCACACCCCAGGATTTACACAGCAAAGGGAACATGCCCAAACCTGGCTGTCTGGTGTGTCCTTTGCATGGTAGAATTCAGGCTGCCTCCCAGAGGGCTCCAAACACCCACCCCTGGGCCGGCTCACTCTGCGAAGGAGACATCATCCAAACCTCCTGGCTTCACGTTCTCCCCACACGGATGCTGAGAGCAGCAGACTTCACGTGCACCGCCCTTTCCTCTCACTAGGTCTGCCTGGAGTTGGACGACTGGAAGTACGGCTTTCCAGCCCGGCCTCGCTGCCCGGATCCCTCTGCCAGCAGCTTCCCGGAGGGGAGGGGAGTGTGGGGAGGAGAGTGTTCCGGGAAAGCCCTCAGCAGGAGGCAGGATGGGTTAGAAAGTGTGGACCTTGCCCCGCGTGCAGCTTCTGTCCCTCCTCCCTTTGGTTAATTACAGCTGCTTACAGAGTGCCAGGGGCTGCAGGGGATTCACCAGTCGGAGACGCAGTCCCCGGCTCTGCTGCTGTTCGCTCAGGGGTGGGAGAAGAGAGGAAGGTAGCGCTAGGCCGGAAATGCTTAGTTCCAGAGAAGGGAGGTGCCAGCGACCACAGGGAGCCCAGAGGAGGCAAGCAAACCCAAGCCGCCCTCGTGCCAACGCAACGTCAAGCAGTTCTTCTGAACTGACCCCTCCGGGTCAGCGTCCAGGCCAGTCAGTTCTGCAGAACTCATTCCCAGAGGTCTGCAGAGCTTTCAGGCAGGACCGGAGTGCCCTGAGTTCACCTGGCTTGGCAGAGCTATGCCAATGCAGCAGGACGGGGGCATCAGACCTCGTGAGCCCTCACAGGATGAAAGCCACAGGGTCCCAGAGAGCACTCCCTGCGCAGCCAGGCATTCACTCAATTTACCACCTCGAGTTGCCTCTGAGCAGCAAGATAAGCACTGAGGAGGGGTATTCTCCCATATCGCAGACAGAAACCCAGCTCTGAGTGGTCCAGGCAAAGATCAGGGGCACACAGCCAAAAGGCTCACAGCCAACACCCCCATGATGGCTCTGCTCCAAGGAGCTGCTCTTGACCCATTCAAGACAGAGCTCCAGAGAACACACTGGGAGGGAGGCCCGCTGGTCCCTACAAGACCACACCCCTATGAGATGAGATGTTAACCCATTTCACAGATTGGAAAACTAAAGTTTAGTGGAATTAAGTGAACTTCTCTTATCACCCAGAAAAGGATGTTTAGGAGACTGGAACCCAGGCATCTTGGGGACCGCAATCCACACTCTCCCCTCCCAGAAGATACAGACATGACCTGTAGCTGCCGGGAGACCTGGCATTTCTCCAGTGGACTCTGACACACTACGCACAGGCCAGAGGTTCTCAAATCCTGGTCCCCAGACCTGCAACATCAGGTGAGTTATGTAAACCCCAGGATCCACCCCACATCTACTGAATCTGAGCCTCTGGCGTGAGCCCAGTGGTCTGTGAGGTCACAAGCCCTCCAGGGGCTATGATACTCATCTAGATGAGAAAAGCAGGTCTTCTGGAGGAACAGTCCTAAAAAGGAAAGGCACAGCCTGTGCAGGGCCCACACAAACCCCTGCCTCAGCCTCATCTTGGGCTGCAGAGAGAACAGGGCAGTGTCCTGCCTCAGGGTCTGGGTGCCTGACGGGTCAGCATAGGTGGGAGGTGAAAGAAAGAACTGAGAACTGACCTGCATCTGACCTGGCTTGGGGGCCGGGGACGGACGCCAGCACGTGGCCCCAGCCAGGAATATTTGATCCTCTCAGCTCTGTACTGTCCACAGGGTGGAGTGTAGGACAGACAATTCCAGGGAGGTGACCTTTCCAATTAGGCAGTGAAGTCAATGTGAACTTAAAACAGGTTAAAAATAAGATTCTAAAAATAGCTCTACGGAAAGGGAAGGTGTGGCGGGAAAGTTCCTGGCGAGGCTGGGCAGGGTGGTTCCCACACAGCCTCCACACCAGAGGAGAAAGCTGTGTCTGCCCCCCAGCAGGCCTCCAGACAGAGAGAGATGCAAAAAAATCTGGGTGGAGTTTGGGGGTGTTGTCATGAGGAAAGGGCTTGGGGCTTGGGGGTGTGAGCCTGCCTCATTTATGTTACCCCAAGATTCATTGATTGACGGTCCTTTAAACTCTGCATTCAGGTTTGGGTATATTCCTGTGTGTGTGAGCTGGCTAAGATGTCTATAAGCACACATGTTCATCACTTTTTACCAGGTTTTATTTCTTGCCAGACCTTCCAGACCAGAACATCAGCACCACCGCCCCCAGACCCTCTGAGTCAGAATCTGTATGTTCTCAGGGCTCTGAGTGTCTCGATGTCCAGGAAAGTCTGAGAAGCTCTGTTCCAAGCTCCTGCAGGCCTGCCTCAAATGCCAGGGCAGGGCTGAGGGTTCCATGGGAGTCCTCCTGGAGTCAAGGTCTCAGTGCACAGGAGGCTATAGGTGAGGGGGCTTCCTGCAGCCACAAAGGACTGCAGATGTGATGGCTGTTGGCTGAGTGGGGCCTGGATGTCACTGTCCCCGGACAGAGCACTCTGAGAGTCTGGTCCAGACACCTCCTCAGGTCTCCTGTCCACATGTGGGCAGGTGCCAAGCAGTGTTGTGGGTGCCTGCCATCACTGCTGGGACACCTGAGGTCACGGTGACCATGGGGACTCCTCCTGCCTCCCTGCCCCTGTCCACCCAGAAAGAGTCCTGGGTCCCTACTATGCTCCAGGTCAGGGTCCCCAAGAGGAGTGAGAACTGGTCCTGCCCTGCCCTCGAGGACTTGCAGACCTGCAGGGGACAGACACACAAAGCAGGAAATGACGAAGTAATGTGGAAGCAGAGGGGCCAAGCTGGACTCAGGGGGTCCCAGTGCACAGAGAAAGACCAGCCCGGTGACCAGTGACCATGTGGATATCTGTCCAGCCTGGAGCTGGTGAGTCCATATATAAGGGTTAATGTTTCTATTTCTCTAAGTCTATCTTTCTCCTTTTTGGGAATTATTTTTACTGAAGTATGTTTACATATAGAACAGAGCATTAATCTTACAGGTGCATTTTAGTCTTGACAAGTGTATACCCTTGTGTCACGGCCCCCACATCAACGTGTGGAACATTTTGCCACCCCAGAAATTCCCTCCAGAGATGGCCACTGTTCTGACTTCCACCAGCAGCGGTGGTTCTTGCATGTGTTTGACCTTCATATGAATGGACTTACACGGTATGCACACGTGGTATCCTGGCACAAGGTCTATGAGATGCACCCACATTTGAATTTACATCCTTTGTTCTTGCTGCATAGGATGCCAGCATGTAGATAAAATACACTGTATTTGGAGATGGGTGGACACCTAGGTCATTTCCAATTTGGGACTACGATTAATAAAGCCGATGGGCAGGTTTTTGCATTTATTTTTTTAACTGTATTAAAGTAAAATTCACATCACATAAAATCTGTCATTTTCAAGTGAACAGTTCAGTGACATTTAGTATGTTCACCATGCTTTGCAATCACCAACTTCTATTTAGTTCAAACACTTCCATCACTCCAAAATGAAACCCCCTACCCAGTAAGTAGGTTCTCCCCTCTCTCCCCCACCATCAGCCCCACCTGAAGCCTCTGGCAACCACCAGGCTGCATTCTGTCTCTGTGAATTTATCTATTCCAGACTGTTCACACCAGTGCATTGTTCCTGGGGTCGTAAGCAACGGCCAAGGTTAGGGCTTGGCGTCTCCTGTGAGGGCTAGTTGGCCCTTGTGGTCGGTGTGGATGTTGTGCTCCATGATCCGAGCCTACATGGAGACAGCCACGGGCCCAGGCTGGAAGCCTGTCCTCCAGCCTCCTGAGCCTCATGAAACGTTTACTCCCTGAAGCCCTGCCCCTTCCAGACCCCTTGGGGGTCTTGGGAATCACCCTGAAAATTTGAACAAAGCAGCACCCAGACCCCAGCTCAGAGGTCAGGGGTGAATTTAATGTGTGGTCAGGGCTTAGACTCACCAGACTCCCCAACACGCTCCAGCCTGCTGGCCGTATCCTGCAAGCATCCTCACATTAATGCCTTCAACAGACAGCTGGTCCCTCCACCGCAAGTATGGTGACGAAAGAGCCATTGCCAACCTTACTGCCACTGAAGGCTTGAAGAGTCAACATGTAATTCTGCGCCCTCAGCCACAGACCCACCTCTCAGGCCCGCTGCAGGGCCCTCTCCTGGGTTACTGCCCTTCATCACAGGGCCATTCAGCAAGAGACCGTTCACAGGGAAAAGGTGATTCAATGGTGGCCCTGCGAGGGCCAGCTAGATTCTCTCCCCTCCTGTTGCATTCCCTTGGTTGTGTGTTGCTTTCTGGTGCAGCTCCAAGGCAGGTGATGGAGATGCCTGCTGCACACCCACGCGGTAAGTACAGTGCTACATCCAGGCCACAGTGACTGATGTCTGACCTCTCAAGTAAGGAGGCACCGAGACCCTCAGTGAGAGGGTCCTTCGTGACAGGAGCGTCCCTCTCATTGTGCAGGATTGGGAATGCACACGCTCTTCCAATTCCTCGTATTCCTGAGGGTCCAATTCTTGGATTTCCTTTTCAGTAGAACATATATTCCAAGGAAACAGTTCTAATACAATGCAAGGTGTTTTCTGCACGATTTCTTTGGTAGTCCCTAAGTAAATACATCAGCAGCCTCTGACGTAGTTTCCACTAGGGGAGAAAATAGCTAAGTAAATACAGGTCCTACCATAAGACAGGAGGAAGACAGGGGCATCCAGGCACAGTTTTCTGCCAAGTCGCAGTCGTTTATTATTGACACCCAGAAAGCTTCCCATGCTGAACAATCCAAGGGGCTGTGGCCTGCATGAAAAATCAACAGGACTTGGGTTAGTTTTCAAGGTCATTTAGAGAGCTGTTTTCTCTTCCTTTGATGTTTTCATGCATGTAAGATCATGCCTACACACCCAGAAAACAGAACACAAGTGCAACAGAGTCTCTGGGGGCTGATTTGTCCCCTACAGAAAGGCAAAGGGTGGACAAATGAGGCAGACAATCCCAGGCTGACCTCACCAGTTCATTATTCACAAGAAGCAGCTGGGATCTGTGTAGAGAAAAGGTGTTCAACCAACATCTCCTGAGCATCCAAATGACACACGACAAGGAATTTGATGTTCAGGGTATCATGGCCCTGGATCCTTACCCTCCAAGATGCATCAAAGCCAAGAGGAAAGAAAATCAATGTATTTATTACTTTGTAATTATCTAAAGGATCATTCAAGGTTTGTTGCAAAACTACAGAGGTGCCCCCTCATCACCATCTCACATTTTAGCCACAGACATTTTCATACAGTCGCCTACTTCCCAGGGAAAGGGTCCTTTCTTAATAGGTTACGTGTGCAGTGCAGAAGTCTGAACTAAATGTGACCGATAGGACAACAGGATGGAAAGTTAAATTACTGAGAGAGAAAATTATTCTAAAATGCAATTACCAAAGGAAATATAATGTACTTTTTAAAACATAGCTAAAATTCATTGAATATTTTCTCTGTGTGAGGCAGTTTAAGTGCCTTACCAACATCACATTTGAAATAACATCTGGAAGGATGCTTTCCTTCCAGCCATCGTCAGCATCCCAGCATCCCCTAAATGTCTGTGAATAACTCTGGGAGCTATGACTAGCTCCACAGGAGCCTTTATGTCTTTGTGCTGCTTCTCTTCACCTGTGATCTCCCCTCCGGCAGGTAGTCACTGGCCACGTTGGAAGAGACCTAAATGACCACAAATAGGTTCACTGCCAAGATGGATCTGTAGGGAAAGTGCAGTTCATCTGGAAGCCCAAGCAAATAAGGCGAGAGGAGGAAGAGCAAAGGGAGAGGACCCCCAGGGCAGAGACTGAAGTCACCAGCAGAGTCCTAAGGACTTCTCATGTGCAAGAGAAGCAGGAGGGCAACAGGCTCCTCCTCGAAGGAGCATCTGATGTCAACACACTTCAAATCATCACCTACATTTAACACGGGGGATAAACAGGGACCGTGGGCCTTCCTGCCTGCATTTACCAACTTCCTCATTTGGCCCATTACTAAGTCCCCAGGAGTCTTTTCAAGAGGCCTTTTGGTCACAAAATGCCAAGGACCCCTCGTGAGGAAGCAGGAGCTGTAGGTGCAGGGCTGGCTTGTTCTAGAACATTCTCCCTCCCTCCACAGTCTCCAACCAAGGGCTCAGATAGAACCATTCTTACCAAATCGACACTTGGTAAGCACAGTCTGGGCCAGGGAGCCACGTCCCTGGGGACTGTGGGGACCAGCTCCAGCTTTGCTAGCTATTCTGTAATCGGGAAACCTGTGCATTAATGTGCGGCCAGGGGCAGGGGGCGGCACCAGGAAGAAAGGAATGGTGAGACAACCCGCCATGGAAAGGGACTGCATTGGAGCTGGGCCACTTGCCCGTGTCATAATCTTCATCACCAGGTCATTCCTGCACAACTGATGTCCCGGCACTGCTTTCCTCTGAACTTGGCCATCCCGGAAGAGGAGGGAGGCACACCTGGCTCAGTGTCTGGGCCTCATCACCCCTAACACGTCTCCCATTCACTCTGGGATGAAGCTGGAGTGGGGATTAAAGATGGTTGCCATTTCTTTGACACACACACCCCCGTAGAAGGTGGTTCTCTACATCCCTCCCGCCTTGAATCCAGGTGACTCTGGGTCTCCTTGGATCAATAAAGCATGGCCGACGTGACAGGTCTGGGCTCAAGCATTATGAAATAGCTGCATTCTCTTCCCATTTTGACGGAGCCTCTTGGGGAAGCCTGAAGCGCCATGAGGAAGCCTGCCACCCTCAGGTGCTCTGCTGAAGCCCTCTGAGCCATTGCCCTAGCCGGCTCCAGCCCACAAGCACGCCCGCCAACGTGCCCGATATGGGAACAAAGAGCTCAGACCCCCAACTATCCTTTGCCAGCAAACGACCACCAAGTTGTCTCGGCCCCTGCTACCTGGAGCCGAAAAATCACCCAGCCATGCCCCGCCAGAATCCCAGCCCCACAGTAGCCATAAGATCTAACAAACTGTCTCCAGTCGCTGAGTTCTGAGATGATGTCATCCAGTAGATAACCAGCTGGAGCACGAGCGGCTGTGATGTCTTTTTCACACTATCACCAGCTCATGTTGGACTGACCGTGAGGGCCCCCTTCACCATTTTAGACCAGAACAGAGTACGCCTCACAGCCCCTGGGGCAGACCCACATAGCCGGTGTGCCTGGAGCTCTCTGGGGGCATAGGGGCGGCAGCTGGGGCCCGTGAGCCAACCCTCGGAGCCTTGGCAGGACACCCAGAGCTCTCCTCTCCTCCTCAGGGCTTCGGCATGGGGCCCGGCCACATGGAAACTCACTCAGTCCACTAGGTAAAACCAGCACTGCAGGCGGCCACTCAGAGCGGAGTTTCTCAGCCTCGGCACCGTGGACATTTGGGGTTGGGTGACATGGTGGGGCTGCCCTTTGCACTGTAGGACACTTGGCAGCTTCCTGGCCTCCTACCAGTCATGACAAGCAGATGCATCTCCAACAGCGCCTAAGGTTCCCTGGGGGCAAAATGACCCCTGGTCCAGGACTTCTGCCCCCGAGTGTTTTGACTTCGCAGGAAAGAAGCAACCCCTGAGTCCACTAGACCGTGCAACACCCACCAACAGGCCACATGTCACACGATTTATTCCTTCAGATGCTGCCTTGGGAAACATCTACCCTGTTTGGATCACCTGACTGATATCAATTGATTTCCCCTTAAATGTGGTCCCAGAGGGGGAGGGATTCCTGGTGACCACCTGCCCCTGGGTCACAGCCAGGGCTGGGAGGTCACATACACTCACCCACTGTGGCCTCTCTCCTTCCACCTGTACCTTCGAGCTGGGAGTGAGGATGCAGATGCAGGGAGAAGAGTGTCCAGAAACCAGTGCCCCCACCCAGGCACCTATGTGCCCAGGCCTCAGTACACCGGCCACCAGCCCCCAGGCAACTCTGCTTCCAGCGAGGTCACTCCAGCTTAGGTGAGGCTCTCCCAGCAGGTCCCCTGGGTACCACCCCTCCTCGGAAGGAGGAAGGCAGACGAGGATCATCTCCAGCCAGTTAAATTTGTAGCGGCAGTAATAATCCTCCAACCCAACCTGAATAGATAAAAGTGGTGAAACATGTATCCTCCCTGCCACAAAAAAAAGAGAACAACCTATTGGCCCTCAGAAGGATTTGATTATTTCTCAAATATTTAATCAGCATGCCTCTCAAGTCAGGGTGGTGGCCCAAAGTGCTCCTAAGAGAAAGTGCATTGTGAAGAAGTGGAGGCTGCAGGGAACACCCTGAAGGTGCCTATTTGGATGTAGATGTATGAATCCCCAGCTGGCTGAGTGTGTCCTGTCTTGAGGGTGGAAGGGGTGGGATGGGAATGGGCTGGGGAAGGGGTGGTGCTGAGAAAGTCCATTCTCTCATGAATCTCATAAGAATGAGAGAGAAGAGGGCTTCCCTGATGGCTCAGTGGTTAAGACTCTGCCTGCCAATGCAGGGGGCACTGGTTCAATCCCTGGCCCAGGAAGATCCCACGTTCTGCGCGGCAACTGAGCCCATGAATCACAAACACTGAGCCTGCGCTAGAGCCTGTGAGCCAAAATACTGATTCCACATGTCACAACTACTGAAGCCCATGCACCTAGAGCCCATGATCCACAACAAGAGAAGCCACAGCAATGAGAAGCCTGTGCACTGCAACGAAGAAGAGCCCCTGCTCACCACAACCAGAGAAAGCCCGCACAGCAGCAACAAAAACCCAAAGCAGCAAAAAATAAAATAAATACATAAATTTATTTAAAAAAAAAAGAATGAGAGAGAAGAGATGGGGAGTAGATATGAGGAAGGCTGGGGGAAAGGGGGTGTTTGTTTAAAAGGAGACTCTTGATTATATTTAAAGGCAGTGAGAAAGACCCAGTGGTGGGGAGGGTGGGGTGTCCTGGTGAGAGGAGGCACCTTGGAGATGGAAGGGCCTGCAGACACAGTGGATGGATGGATGGATGGATGGATGGATGGATGGCAAGCCTAGGTGAGTAGCTGCCCTGCAGGGCACACCCACCCATCACAGAACTGGCCTCAGGTTCAAGCTGGCAGCTCTATCTCCACCCCTCATGTGGGGTATGGTGACCTCTGAAGCCATGGACATCTGCCCTACCTAACCACTGTGATGCACTGTACTTGCCTCTTGATGTTGAAAACGAGAACTTAGGAATATCTTTGCCTCCAGTACTTCTTCATCTGAAACTCAGCACCCCAGACAGAGTAGCCACTGCGAACTCCAGCTGAAAGAAGGACCACTCACACCTTTAATATTCATAAAATGTGTGACTGGGAGGAGCTGCAGGAGGCATCCAGCTCAGAGCCAGAAGAAATGAGGGGCTTGTGCACAAGGGACGGGCTCGTGCACGCAGGGGCTTCAACAAGAAGTTCCGGTGTCCTATGCCAAGCATAGCTGTGGGGATGTCATGGAAGACGCTAAGGGAGGGTGAGCCAGGCCCCTTACCTTATTCAGAGGGTCAGGGAAATGACACCTAAGCTACATTCCCATAGGACGACACAGGTGGCCAGCCACAGCAGAGGCACTCACACACAGTCCACTCCAGCTTTGTTCTCGCTGGTGTTCCCATGAAGGAAAGCCACCCGAACCTGTGTCACAGGCTCCTCTACAGCCATCTCGGCACATCAGTGTCACAAAGCTCTTACTAGCCAGACTGCATGCTTCCTGCACATCTCCAGGGCTATTTCCTCTCAGTCTGTTTTTAATCTTAATTTCTCTTATCGCCATTTGCTGCACAGAACTTGATCCCTGACCTGGGAATATTATGGAAGGAGGAATTTTGTAAACTGTGATATCACAGCATGATATGGTGCCGTGGTTTTCTGCATACAGGTTCTCTGGATGGAGGTGTGTAAACTCACACCTTCTGCTTTCATCCGGAGGTCAGTTACTCCTCCAGAAATAAATGCATAGCCAATTTCAAAGTCCAAAATTTACTTACAATGTGATACTTAAAATGATGCAACATGAACTGAAATCTCAAATAAAAATGGTGCCTCGATCAATAACCTAAAATTGTCAAGAGAATTTTTCGCAGCTTCGTTTACAGTAAGGATTATATTCCCCTGAGACAAAAGTACATTTATTTCACTCATTCTGGGTTTAGATTTAGAGCAATTCCAAGGTGTTTACTGAAAATGTATTTCCACACGTATGTGAATATTTACACACTTGTGCATTGAAACATCACCCCCAGGTATTCAGTTTCTTTGCTTTTCATAAATACAAAGCGGAGATTCAAATGTGTACTTTTTATACTCTAAGCATACATTTGCGCCGTTTCCACCCTAATGAAGACAGAAGACTGGATTTGCCATGTTCCGTGTTCAGCCCTTCGCCCTCACGATGCACTTAATACCACTTTACAGGGCCCTATACAGCCCCCACAGTGCAGTGGGAAGGGAGGGGTGGAGGGCATGCTGTTCCCTCGACCTGAAGCAAACTCCACCCAGTCATGGTGGTAACTCTTGTGGGGCCCCGCGCTCCATCCTCCCCTCTCTGGAGATGGCCTTGCCCTAGCGCCCCACCTCACACCCAGGCAGGTCTGTACAGAGGTGCGGCCAAGCATGACACCCGACACAGAGACACTTGGCAGTCATGAGCCATCTGTCACAGCGCCTGAGGCCATGCACCACCCAGGCACCTCCTTTTCCATGCGAGGACTTGCGTGTTTAGAGACAGAATCCAGAACTGGGGACCCCTTAGTCCTCTTTCCACAGCGTTGTCATCCATTTTCCACCTCCCCAGAAGCAGCGCAGTTTCCGCAGGGAGACAGGGCCAGACGTGTTGTATTTCATCACCTTTGATTCAGTGAAAAGAAAGCCTGTTCTTTTCAAATAGCAATAGCTGGAGCAGGTACCCTCTCTCCAAGCCAGCTTTCCCGGGGCTAAAAGTTATTTTATTTTATTTTTTTTGCCAAGAAGTATTAATACTGTTTTCCTGGTGCCATCGGGGAGTGGAAAACTGCCCTCAAGAAGCAAAGCCACACTCCTTGCCTCCTAACCCCTAATGTCACTCCATAATCATTCAGCATGAGGAGGATTTCGGATTCTCCCAAGAGAAAATAGGCGATTATGTCTCCCACTGAGCTCCTCAAAGGCATGGATGTACCTTTTCGCCCTGCAAAGAGCTCTGGGGTGCCTGAGGAAGGACCAGAGAGCTCCCCAGGCCATGGTGTCATGAGAGTGATAATAATAGACATTTCTTGAGCACCTACAGTATGCCAGGCACTGGGTGCTCTTCTGTGACAGCACATCACTCCCTAGAAGGGAGATGCTGTCCAGGGGTGGAGAGTCACATGATCAAGATGCTTCCCAGAGCTGGCTGCCACTCACATGCTGCCCCACCCAGATCTCACAGGCTCCACACCCACTCCTCTGCCTCACTAGAGCCCACACCCTGCAGAGGACCATGGGGAGACCCATCCATTAGGCCAAGACAGAGCCATTAGGAACAGGAAGACTCATCCCCACAGCTTCAGCACAAGGGGCAGGGGCAGAGTAGGAGAACAAGAAGGAAACAAGGGAGGAGGGACTCTTGGGCCCCCAGAAGCTCAAGGCCAACTCCATAGGTACCAGGAGGCACACGCTGGTGAGAGGCAGAGTCAAAAGGCACTTGGCTCTGCTCTCTGGATACCCATGGGTCCATGATCAGCTACTGACAAGATGGCCTTATTTGAGAAGATGGATTGTATCTGCAAGCTCTCCAATGCTGAGGACCAGAGGGAACTGCTACACACACACTCGTGAGCCAGAATCCCTCCCACCCCCAGCTTGATAGATGCCCAGAGAAAGGGACTGGTGGTTCCAGGGTACCAGATCCAAGGCCAAAAAAGACTAGTCCTAGAACCCCAGCCCTAATATCTTGTCCAGAGCATGCTCTGAGTGTAGAAGACCCCAGGATGTACTCTGCTATCTTCCCAGCCACTGTGGAGGTCGTTGCTATCATAGCATTTTTCCTGGGTGGGGAAGAAGCAAGCAGCAGCTGCCTGCATCTCCCGGAAACCCTGCCAAGGGCCAGATGTTGAAGCAGACTTCCCAACACAAGCAAAGTCAGCCCTCCCTGGGGTGCAAATCCCAGCTTCCAGCTTGGAGAATTATTAACTCTGTGTTTTTAAAAGCAGCTGCTTGCATTCAGCCCTAAAAAGCATCAAAGCACGGAGCTCACAGTGCGCAGGCTGCTATCTTGCCAGGTCACGTGATAGACGAGAACAGAATCATCGAGGTCAGAACCCGTATCACAGAGCCCATAAAAGGGGTAATAAAGTATAAGGGAACCTTTTGCAGAGAGGCAGGTGGTTTCAGTTTTGCTGAACCTGGGGCAGGCAGGGAGGGAAAGTCCGGGAAATGGATCGTTTGGGGTTGTTTATGTAATGATGCTGTTCTTGTGAGTAGTTAGTAAATCCACCTCAGGTGGCTTCTGGTAAACCTTGCAGCATGACTGTAAACAGACCAGACCAGGTGTCCAGACCCCACGATGGACCCAGACATCACCCTGCCAACCAGAGTCTAGCTGATCACTTTGCTTTCAGTACCTCTTAATAGCCCCCTGCCTTTTCCCTGGAACAGTGGTGCTCAAAGTGGGGTCCTGAACCAGCAGCATTGGTGTCACCTGCGAGCTTATTAGGAATGCACCTTCTCAGGTTCTTCTTAGACTCACTGAATGTGAGTGGGGGAGAGCCTACACCTACACTCTAAATAAGCTCTCCAGCTGTTCCAATGCCCCTGGACCTTTGAGAACCATGGATCACTAGGCTAGCTCCTAACTGCTTCCATGCCCCTAGTGAGTCCTTCTTTTAACCCATGCTTTCTACATACAAAGAATTACCACTCTCAAATCTCAGTGACCAAGTCATTCCCTCACTTGGATTCTGGAGGTCTTTCCATTGCCTCTTGATAAATTCGTCCATTTCCTGGTTTTTATAGCCCTTCACTGTTTAAAAAATTTTTGTTTTATATTGGAGTATAGTTGATTAACAATGTTGTGTCAGTTTCAGGTGTAAAACAAAGTGACTCAGTTATCCATATACATGTATCTATTCTTTTTCAAATTATTTTCCCATTCAGGTTTTTACAGAGTCTTGAGCAGAGTTCCCTGTACTATACAGTGTCCTTGTTGGTTATCTATTTTAAATATAGCAGTCCTTCACTTTTTTTAATTGTGGTAAAATACACATGACAAAATTTACCTTCCTTAACATTTTTAAGTGTAAGTTTCAGTAGCATTAAGTACATTCACGTTGTTGTGTAAGCGTAGCCATCATCTATCTGTAGAACTCTTTTCATCTTGGAAAACTGAAAGTCTGTACATATTTAACAATTCTCCATTCTCCTCTCCCCATAGCCTCTGGCAACCACCGTGCTACTTTCTATCTCTGAATTTCACTGCTCTAGGTCCCTCATATTAGAGTAATCATACAGTGCATGTCTTTTGTGGCTAATTTCACTTAACATAAAGTCTTCAGGTTCATCTATGTCATAACATGTGTCAGATTTCCTTTCTTTCTGAGGTTGCACAATATTCCATTGCATGTATATACCACATTTGTTTATCCATTCAGTTAATGTTGGACACCTGGGTTGCTTTCCACCTTTTGGCTATTGTGAATAGCGCTGTTATGAACATGGATGTACAAATGTCACTTTGAGAAACTGCTTTCAATTTTTTAGTTATGTACCTATAAGTGGAATTGTTGGATCATATGGTAATTCTCTTTTAATTTTTTTAGAAACTGCCATACTATTTTCCACTGGAATTCTACCACTGTACATTCCTACCAGCAATGCACAAGGGTTCCAAATTTTCCACATTCTCACCAACACTTACTTTCTATACAAAATAGTAGCCAATCTAGTTGAAGTAGTATCTCATTATGGTTTTGATTTGTATTTCCATAATGATTAAAGATGTTTAGTATCATTTTGCATTATATATCTTCCTTGAAGAAATGTCTATTCAAGTCCTTTGCCCGTTTTTTAATCAAGATGTTTGTTTTCATGTCCTTGGGTTGTAATATTCTCCATATACTCTAGATATTAATCCCTTTTCAGATATATGATTTGCAAATATTTTCTTCCATTCTACAGGTTTCCTTTTCATTCTGTTGATTTTGTGCACAGAAGTTTTTATTTTGCTGTAGTCCAATTTATCTGTTTTTTTCTTTTACTGCCTGTGTTTTTGGTGTCATAATCGAGAAATCATTGTCAAATCCGATGTCGTGAAGCTTTCCCCCTATGTTTTCCTCTAACACTTTTATAGTTTTAAGTCTCACATCTAGGTCTTTGATCCACTTTAAGTTTTGTGTATGGTGTTAGGTAAGGTTGAACTGCTTTCTTCTGCATGTGGATATTCAATTTTTCCAACAACATTTGTTCAAAAGACTGATCTTTCATCACTGAATGGTCTTGGTACTCTTGTCAAAAATCACTTGCCCGTAAATGAGAGGGCTTGTTACTGGGGCTTCTATTAAATACCATTGTTCTATATATGTCTGCCTTTATGCTAATACCTCACTGTTTTGATTATTGTGGTTCTGTAATAAGTTTTGAAATCATGAACTATAAGACCTCCAACTTTGCTCTTCTTTTTCAAAATTGTTTTGGTTTGTCAGGGTCCCTTGATATTGATTCTATATGACTTTGGGGATGGATTTTTCTATTTATGCAAAAAAATGCCATTGGTATTTTAATATGGATTGCACTAAATCTGTAGATAGTTTTGAGTAGTAGTCACACCTTAACAAGATTATATCTTCCAAAAAAAAAAAGAAGATTACATCTTCTAATCCATGAACAAAGGATATCTTTCTATTGATTGGTGTCTTCTTTAGTTTTATTCAACAGTATTGTGGAGTTTAATGTACAAGTCTTTTAATGCCTTGGTTAAGTTTATTCCTAAGTAGTTTATTTTTTTTTAATGCTATTGTAAAAGGGATGGTTTTCTTAATTTGTTTTTTGTATTGTCCATTGTTAGTATATGGGAATGCAACTGGTTTTTGTGAGCTGATTTTACACTTATAAACTTTGCTGAATTTTATTAGTTCTAAGAGTTTTTTGTAGAATTTTTAAGATTTTCTAGATATAAGTGCAAGCTTTTCTACATAAAAGTCATTTGAGAACAGATAGTTTTGCTTCTTCCTTTCAATTTGGATGCTTTTTATTTCTGTTTCTTGTCTAATTGCTCTGGCTAGGACTTCTAGTACTATGTTGAGTAGAAGTGGTGAAAGCAGTCATCCTTGTCTTTCTCCTATCCATAGAGGAAAATATTTCAGTCTTACACCATTGAATAACATGTTAGGTGTGGGCTCTTCATATATGGCCTTTATTGTTTTGAGGTAGTTTCTGTCTACTCCTAGTTTGTTGGGTGTTTTATAAATTATTATTATAAAAGGCTGTTAAATTTTATCAAAAGCTATTTGTGCATCAGTTGAGATAATCATATTTTTTCCTTCGTTCTATTAATGCATTGATTGATTTTCATATGTTAAATCATCCTTGCATTTCAAGAATGAATTCCACATTGTCATGGTGTATAATCATTTGGATGTGCTTTTAAACTTGGTTTCCTAGTATTTTGTTGAGAATTTTTGCATAAACATCTATAGAGAATATTGGCCTGTCGTTTTCTTTTCTTGTAGTGTTTTTGTCTGGCTTTGATATCAGGGTAATTTTGGCCTCATAGAATGAATTTGGAAATGTTCCTTCCTCTTGAATATTTTGGAAGAGTTTGAGGAAGATTGATGTTAATTCTTCCTCAAATGTTTGGTAGACTTAACCAGTAAAGCCATCTTGTCCTGGGTTTCTCTTTATTGGAAGATTGTGATTACTGATTCAGTCTCCTTACTGGATATAAGTTTGTTCAGATTTTCTATTTCTTTATGTCTCAATCTTAGTAAGTTGTGTGTTTCTAGAAATCTTGCCATTTCATCTAAGTTATCCAGTTTGTTGGCATACAATTGTTTACAATTTTCTCTCATAATCCTTTTAATTTCTGTAAAATTAATTGTAATGTTTCTGCTTTTATTCCATCTTTAGTTATTTAAGTCTTTTTTCTCTCTTTTTTCTGTAGTCATTCTAGCTAAGGGTTGTCAACTTTGTTGATCTTTTTGAAGAACTGACTCCGTTTCATTGATTTCTCTATTGTTTTCCTAGTTTCTATTTTAATCTCTGCACTAATCTTTATTAATTCCTTCCTCTGCTAGCTTTAGATTTAGTTTGCCCTTCTCTTTCTAGTCCCTTAAGGTGTAAATTTAGATGGTTGGTTTGAGATCTTTCTTCTTTTAAAATGTAAGCCTTTACAGATATAAATTTCCCTCTTTGCACTGCTTTGCTGCATTTCCATAAGTTTTGGTATGCTGTGCTTTCATTTTTATTTGTCTCAAGATATTTTCTAATTTCCACTATGATTTCTTCTTTGATTCATTGGTTGTTTCAAAGTGCATTGTCTTATTTCCATATATTTGTGATTTTCTAGTTTTCCTTCTGCTGCTGATGTCTAGTCTCATTCCACTGTGATTGGAAAGGATAGTTTGTAAGATTCTATTCCTTTTAAATGTATTAAGACATTTTGTGATCTAAAATATGGTCTATTCTACAAAATGTTCCATATGCACTTAAGAAAAGAATACATAAATTCTACTACTGTTGGTAAAGTATTCTGCACATGTCTGTGATGTCCAATTGTTTTATAGTGCCTTCAAGTGTTCTTTTCCTTATTGATCTTCTGTCTGGTTCTCCTACCCAGTATTGAAAGTGGGATATTGAAGTCTCCTTCTATTAGGGCTCTTCCTCTTATGGCTCTTTCTACTATTATTGTAGAGCTGTCTATTTCTCCATTCAATTCTGTCAATTGCTGCTTCATATATTTAGGAAATCTGATGTGTGGTGCATATGTATTTATAATTGCTATATCTTTGTGGTGAACTGACACTTTTATTTTCATATTCTATCCTTCTTTATCTTCTATAACAGATTTTTATTTAAATATAATTTTGCCTGGTATTAGTATAGCCACCCCTACTCTCATTTGAGTATTATTTACATGGAATATCTTTTTCCTACCTTTCACTTCCAAGCTGTGCACATCCTTAAATCTAAAATGAGTCTTTAACTGGTTTCTAGAGTTCCCACAAAGTACCTTTGTTCTGCATGTTGTTATTTTGTAGAAGGGTGAGGACTTGGAACTAGTTTTCCATCTTGCTGACATTGCTTCCACATAGCACTTGATTTCTACTAAATCAAATATTGCCCCATTTCTCCCCCTGGGATTTAACCTGCAAAGTCTCATTCTTAGAGCCCTGTGAAAATGTCTTTTTCATAACACATGCCTTATTTTGTATGCAAATAATTTCTCTTCCTCATCTGAGTATGAGAATCCCTGTGGACTTGCTGGAAACTTATTCACAGGATCATCTCCTTGTGAATCTGGGTCAGAACATCTCAGATGGAGCCCATGAATTTCTATCTTTAACAAGTGCCCTAGGTGATGCTTAACCAGACAACTTTGAAAAATAATGTAGTAAAGCTGCCATTGATATGAGAGCTGCCATTAAAAATTTTGATATTAGTATTTCCCATACTTAATGAAATGCTACTAAATAAAATAGTAATATCTAACATCTTTTCCCACTTACTGCATTCCAGACACTGTTCTGTACACTAGATATATATTAACTAATTTCATCTTTCAATTACCTATGAAGTTGTTCTTATTATTACCACTCCAATTTACAGATGAGGAAGCTGAGGCATAGAAACCATAAAAGCCATTTTCCAAGGTCACACATATGGTAACTTGAGGAGCCTGATTTGAGCACAGGTCATATTTGTCCAGGTGCCCAGGCAGCCATCACTTTTATCTTTCAATGCTTGAAGTGTTTTATTACTTGAGGATGTCTCCTCATAGACAATATGACATGCAAACTGGCATTAGCCACCTGAAATTCAGAAGTACTTCAACTCCATCTTTTAGCTTTACACTTGACTGTTTCCCAAAGTGCTCCCACAGGACTTTCCTGCATGCAAACCGAGGGTCAGTTTTAATTTCTTCTTTATCCTTGTGTAGCACTTGGCACTGTTGGCCACAGGCTTCTCTAGAGAACTCTCACGTCCTGACTCTGTGTTCTCTGGTTCCTCTTATTGCTCTGTTTTTCTGGGTGCTCTTCATTCATTAAATGCTGGGACACCTTGGAGCTTGTTTTCCTGGGCATCCTCACTATCAACATGCTTGCAATTCCCAGTGCCAGGTCTTCACACAAGACCCAATTACTGGCCCATTTATCTACATGTTCTTTTCCTTTAGATAGCTCTCTGACTCACCTAACTCAGCACACACAAAGTTGAGCTTGTCATCTACCTCCCAGAGATGCTTTCTTCTCAGCTCCCCACCCAGGTACCCAACCAGACCTGCCTGGGTTCTTAAGGCTCTGAGAGCCAACCTATTCCATAAGTACTTATAATTGATCAGGCTAATTTTTCTACCAAACAACACCCAACTTGCAGTGTCTGGACACAATAAAACTTCATTTCACATTCACACAGTCTCCTATGGATATTTCTTGCCATGGGGAAGTGTCTCAACAAAGTGCCAGTGGTCCTGGACCCACCTTCCATGCCCCTCATCCTTGGTCCTGCCCCAGATCTACAGGACAACTTCTTTTCATATCCAAAGCTCTGATCAGATGCCCCCTCCTCCAGAGATGGCTTCATCACTCACAACAAAGTGGTGAGTTGTGAAATGGGGATGACAGGGGCCACTTTGTAGAGATGCTGGGATTTTATGAAGAAAAATGGCTGTACAACCCATCATGATGCTCAGGAAGATGTATACTTCCTTCCCCTCTGCTCCACCTGTACCAGCACTCCACATTCACAGTCCTGACCCCACACAACAAGAGTCAGCATGTTTGCCACCCTCCCAAGACTGTGGAACTTTCAAAGGCAAGGATTTTGTCTTTTATCTTTGTCTGTCTAGAGCCCAGCATAATGCTGCTCTCATGGTGGGAGCTCAGTAAATATGCATCCAAGGATTAAATGCAGAGGACAGAATGAGAAAAATGGAAGAAATTCTAGGCCAATTGCTCTCAAACTTTAGCGTGCATCAAAATCCCCTGGAGAGCTTGTTAAAAAGCAGAGTTCTGATTCAGTAGGTCCTGTGGGACCATCAGTTGCTGGTCCTCCCACTTTCTCTGAGAGCCTGACTCTGAGGATGGTCTGTTCCACGTTACCCATATGATAGGTGCTGAAGTAGAAGCTGTGAAATGTTAGGAAATCTTCCTAAAATCCCTGAGTCACTTTTTGTCACCCACCTCCAACTTCAGCTGCTGCTGCTGTGGCCAGTTCCAGAAAGTTCAGTCTTCTTATGCAGAACAAGTGTCACCTGAGCTCTACACATCTTCCAGCTTCCTAATGGCCTCCAGCAATGGCCAGTGGTCATGACTGTCCTCAAGGAGGGCTAACCATCACTCCTACTAACAACTCTAACATGGTAGAAAGGAAATAAAAGCAGAAGCACTATAGGAAAAAATGAAATGGTTTGGTGTGTGACTCACTGACATTTGCTGGGCGCCTACTATATACAAGCATGGAGGTAAGGGTTAAGGGACCAGAGAGGAGTCTGATGTTCTGAGGACACCGACTCCCACTCCCAACCCTGTCTACCAGGGAGGGAGAATGTAAGTAAACATGTTCAGAAAAGCATGAGAAGCACAATGGGAAAGGTGTAAGCAAGACACAGGAGTTTCTACAAAGGGGGGAAATCGAAGAGATGTTCTGGGCAACATGGCTTCCAGCCTGGACCAGACACATGAAGATGCTGGGGATACTGGCCACAAAGACACCTAGATCAGCCCCGGTAGCAGCTCAGACCCACCCCATCACTCCCTGCCATGGGCAGTCTGTCTCCAGGCACAGAGGGATAGTGTCTGCCTGTTTGTTTTGCTGTCTTCTCAGAAATACACTTCGTTCCGAAATGCCTGCTAGACCTAGGGATTTAATAGAAACTATATTTGTTCAAAGCCAGGAAGGTGAATTTCCTATTTCCTGTCTGTTTTAAAATTTCTTATATTGCATTTTCCCTTTCTTATTCCTCAGTCAAAACACATGCTGGGGAGAGACTGAGGTCTCCGTTTTACAAGGTTATTTCCAAGGCGGTGTCCAGCACCCCTCCGAGGAGGTGGCCTCCTGTTGACTTTCATGTCGCCCGCCCATCTCTCCCAAAGCAACTGACCAGAGTTGATGAGACAAGATCACCAGTCAGATGGATCACAGGCCCAGGTAATTCTGCTTTATTCACCTGTGTTCTAACCCAGCTGCATGTTCCTATCACCCGGGCAAATCTGTAATCTTCCAGTGCCCAAGCCTCACCCCAGTAATTAAATCTGTATCCGTAGGTTTAGTATCTAGACTTCAGCATTCTGTAAACTTCCCCAATGATGGACAGTCACGTGCAGCCAACGCGGGAGCCACAGCTCTTTCCCAGGGATGACCATCATCCTACACATGTGTGAAGTGTGTCCCTACGGGGACAGGGCAGGGGACACACATCACTTAGCAGAATCCCATCCTTCCACACACAGAGACTAATGGGGCCATCTTTGTGTACCCATGGCTGACTCACAAAGCATTTTCCAGCAGGTCACCCAAGCAGTGTTTGCCTGAACAAAACAACACTCCCTTTAAAAGAAAACAAATTCATCATGGATCGCCTGTCTTGACTTAATTATTCTCATCATAATGTGACTCAAATATGTAACAACATGAAATTAGGTATAAATTTTGTGCGCATCTCACCTTTTATATAACTATAAACCAAAATAATTTTCAAATCAAGTACCATAAAACTATAGACCTAACAAAATACAAATAGGCCACATTAATTTAATGTGATGGGTGATATCGTTTTACAGAAACTAATTTGCCAGTATTGGGTTTAGTGAAGGAAACTGTCACCTCAGGGCTCGTTTTATAGATGATGTTTATGGATTTTAATTTCAATAAAACAAATACAGGGGGTGTCTGTCCCATAACGACACTGTTCCAAGGATATTAATAATTCCAAGGCTTTGTTTGCTGCTTCAGGACAGCCCAACCCTCCAAGCCCAGGCACATCCTCTCTGGAAACATTTCTGTCTTAGGTCCTCAGTCAGTGATCTAGGCGGTGCCCTTGATTCTTCTCTGCCCTCATTTAATGCTGGGCAAGTCCCATCAGCTCTTTCCAAAATAAGCCCCGACATCATGTCCGTCCTCTGTCACCCCTTTGCTGGACCACGGTCCTGTCTGCTCAAAGGCCTCCTGCCTCCCGTGGCTGCAGGCCACCACTCACTGTCCACCAACACCTAAGCCATCCTTCACACATGTAAACAGAACACTGCCCTGCAGCACCCTGTAGGGTTCCCAGTGAACACTTAGAATAAAATCCACTCTTTTCTTTGTTCTACCCAACGCCCGTGCTCTGCCCACTGCCCACTTCTCTATCATCTTTAGCTACTGCTCTGTCCACATTGGCTAATATAGCACAGCCCAAGCCTTTTTCTGCTTCTCAAACAGTCCAGGCACCTCAAACCTCGGGCCTGCATGCCAGCCCATGTCCCTGCCCGGAAGGCTTGTGTCAGCCTCAGTTTACCTCCTGGAAGAGGTAACAGAAACACCCACATGGCCAGCCAGTCACTGTTCAGCTCCCCGAGGTCTACGCAGCACTTTGTGCTCTCTGCTATTGTGCATCTTCACTTCTTTGTGTTTGGGGGGAGGTATTCATTTAGGTAATGCAAGCTACTGTAACAAATAAGCCCCCCAAATCCCGTGGCTCAGCCAGCTATAATTAAAGTTTACTTTGCACCCATATGAAATCAAAAATGATTGTTCTGATGGGCAGGGAGACCTCCTCCAGGCAGTGGCTCAGGGACCCAGCCCCACCTACCTTGAGCTTCCTCCATCTTGACCACATGCCAGAGATGGGAAAGTGGACCCAGCATCAGTCCTCAGCCCGTGGCCCCTGATTTGGACATGCCCATGTCAGCATGTGCCGTGTGTGGAATCCATTCCTCACCACCCTCTTTACTAAATTCTTGTCAGCTCTTCACTTCCCCGGCCTTTTTTTCATCATTTAGGGGAGCAATGCCGTAAGTCAACATGCAGACACAGGTCTAGAAGTCATGGTTCATGTTTGTGTGACGGACATCTGGGTCATTCTTGATATGCTTCTATTAACCTTTGAAAGTTATTATCAAACTCAAAACCCAAAATGAGTGTGTGTGTGTGTGTGTATGTAAAATAAAATAGGTCCACCCAAATGAGAAGGACCAAATGTTATTTATTCAAAACTTGCTGTGGCATGAGAGTCAGCCACCATTGCTTGCCTTTGACAGAGACTCAAATCCTTATACAGAACAAGAAGGGGAAAGTGTCAAGTGCACTGAGCTGAGGCTGTGGGCCTGGGGAAGCTGGGGGAGGACCAACAAGAAAGGACATCGCATGTGATTGGCTAGGGAGCACATTTGACTTTCACTGGTTGGTCCAGTGTTAGAAACAGGACAAGAAAAAGGAAGCCAGTGGTCATCAACCAAGCTTTGACCATCCTGTGCTGGTTGCTATAGAGATCCTGGGTCAGGATTCTGTTGCCATATGTGATCTGGCCATTGTCTGTTTGCATATTCAATATATCCCTGCATATTCAACATATCAATATCTATGCACATGTACATGTATATATATGCACACCCTTGTCCTCAATTAATGGACCCTCTACTTAAAAAACTGTTTAGAAAAAAGTCATATTTCTTAGCACCTGTAATATTGTATTCACTCAACAGGTATTTACTGGACTTTCCTGGTGGCGCAGCAGTTAAGAATCTGCCTGCCATTGCAAGGGACACGGGTTCAAGCCCTGGTCCAGGAAGATCCCACATGCCAAGGAGCAACTAAGCCCATGTGCCAAAAATACTGATCCTGTGCTCTAGAGCCCACGAGCCACAACTACTGAGCTCATGTGCTGCAACAACTGAAGTCCGTGCCCCTCGAACCTGTGCTCTGCAACAAGAGAAGCCACCACGCCGAGAAGCCCACACATCACAAAGAAGTATAGCCCCTGCTTACCACAACTAGAGAAACCCCGCATACAGCAACAAAGACCCAAGGTAGCCAATAAATTAATTAATTGATTAATTCATTTTAAAAAACTATTAAAAAAACAGATATTTATTGATAATCAGGATATAAGGACAGCAAGGAATTGGGTTACACTCTAAGGATACAGCAGCAAATGAGACACACGTTGTCTCCAACCTCAAGAAGCATCTACTCTTATGGAAAAGCCTAATTGCTTAGATTGCAATGACTTATGATATCAAAGTGTAGTGGCCTGTCCTCCAGGAGGGCAAGTGTCATCTGCTGTGAGAGCACTGTGGGCAGGGTGGGGAAAGGCACAGAACCAGGCCAGGACGAGTGATCTCCCAAAGATGAGACCTGAAGGAATGGGTCGGGGCAGGTGCAGAGCCCAAAGGTGACCATCCAGGGCCCCTGGGTGGGGGCCTTACGAGTTCCAGATGCAAGGAGGGAAGCCTTCCAACGAAAAAGTGTCAGAACAGTCTGAAAAATGGAGATGGAACAATTCACACTGACATCCGAGCAGAGACTTCCCTCCTGTGCACTGGGCCATCCATCCCACAGTATTTAGTCTTGAAGTCAATGTCCTGAGCCAGGGACCAGGGGTTGAGGGGCAGCCATGGCCAAGACAAGAGATCTCAGCTGTCATGGAAGGAATACTCATAGGGTGAAACTGACAGCCAATCAGTATATTTAAAATACACACACTCACACTCACATGCACTAACTCACACTCATACACACTCATATATCCACAGGCACACATACTTACCCAGATATATGCACTCACAAAAACTCACACACACACACACACGGTGCTGCAGATGGTGACAACGACTGTGGAACATGTAAGGGAGGAAGACAGAATGGAGGATTGCGGCAGATCACAGTTTTCAATCATGTGTTCTGAGAAGACGAGATCGGACATGTGATCTGAAGAGGCGGGAAGAAGCCGAGCCCTGAGACGTGTGCTCCAGACAGAGGAAGCAGCAAAGGGCTGGAGGCTCAGTCTGACATAAAGAAGGAAGAGCCAGGAGGTGAGAGTGGCTGGAGCAGGGCAATCACAGGGTTCAGGAGAGGCCAGGAAGGAAACAGTCAGTTTGGAAAGCCCAGTCGTGTCTTGTGAACAACTCTAAGCCCGTGGCTTTGCCCGGAGGGAAATGGGGAGCACTGGAGGGTTTGGGGCCGAGGGGTGACACGGCCTGTCTTTGGTTTCCAGAGGATCTCTCTGAGCGCTGCGTGAGGGACTGCTGGTAAGCGAGCAAGGGCAGCCTTGGGGAGCTCCTAGGATGGCTGCTGCACTGACCGAGGCGGGACACGGCAGAGGTGTGGCCCAGGACAGCAGCCCCAAGGTGGGGAGGGAAGCCAACCCGTCATGAGGCTGTGGAGATTCAACCTCCTCGAAGTCTCTTCCACCTGCCCTCCTCTCCCACAGGGACCTCCCTGATGCAGAGCAAGCTCGCCAGGCCCCATCTGAGGGCTGTCACCACACCTGGCTGCTCTGGCCAGAAGGACCCTCTCAGATTACACTTGGCCCACCAGCCAGGCCCCAGCCCCCAGACTCTTCACACAGCAGACGATGCTGGCCTCCACGGCATCCCTTTATCACGTGTTTGGCACATACAAGGTATGTAGCAAAAATGTGTGGAAGGAATAAATAAATTTCATATAAGGGTATCAAACCAGCTAACAAGAGCAACAGAAGCCACTAATGTCTAGCCAATGCCTTATGACCAACAAATGTAATTTACTGACTTAGCAAAGCAATAAGAAGCCACCAGCAGTCTTTAGCCCTGTGTATGTAGCCTGCAATAGAGCAGTACCTCTGGCAGAATGTTCCATAAGTGGTCACCAACTCTGGGAACATAGGTGAATATATCCTCAATGGTTCATCCACATTAGTTTCTAAATAAAATAATGTAATCATTATTTCCAGACTTTATGACCACCCTGCAGATATCCAAGTAACAAGGTGACTTTAGATTCTAGTTTCACGGCCATTCCAAGCAATGGAAATCAGCTAAGAACCTCTCCTTCCGTTGGGGAAAGGACAAAAATATTTAATCTGACCAAGTATCAAAATCAGCTTAGAGGAACTAAGGACAGGGGTATAGAATGACATAGAACAATGAATTCTATGAGAACACATGGTTAAATGTTCATCCCATGCAATTAGATCATTGCAGAACTGATGTTCTAGGTGTCTTAGGTTCTTCTTGCTGCTGTAACAAATTACCATAAACTGTGTGGCTTAAAACAATATGAATGTATTATAATTTTGGATGCCCAAAACCTTAAGTCCATTTCACTGGGCTGGACTAAAGGTGCCAGCAAGCCTGCCTTCCTTCTGAAGACTCCAGGGGAACACCTGTTCCTTGCCTTTTCCAGCTTCAGAGGCTCTTGCATTCCTTGGCTCACGGCTCCTTCCTCCATCATCAAAGCGCATCTCTCCAGCCTCTGCTTCCATCCTTACATCTTCCAGCTCCACGTCCAACCCTCCTGCCCCTCTCTGATAAGAAGCCTTGTGATGACATTGGGCTCACCCAGATTTTCCAGGACAATCTCTCCATCTGAAGATTTTTAAAATAATTCCATCGTCAAAGAAACCTTTGCTGTGTAATATAACATATCTGCAGACTCCAGGTATTAGGATGTGAACAGCTTTGGGGTGCCATTATTCAGCCAGCTGTACGAAATAAATACCAAATAAAATGGTGGTTTGAATCAATCTGCACATTTATTGGAGAATCACTATTTTCCTTAAAACACTTCAGGGACTCCTACTAGAAGTAAAAGTGAGCACTTTAATCTCCTGGCCATTTGACTTTCCACATGGGGAGTTAAGAGCAAGAAGGGATTGGAAAAAGGCTGCAGTAGGTCCACGGAGCACTCGTCTCCTGGACAACAGCTGAGCCAGCTGGCAGGCACCGTGGAAACACTCTTTCTCTGCAGCTGCTTGCAAGGCACCTGCTTGGTGGATTAAGGAATGACTAGATTTCCTTGGACTTGGAAGCCTCTCAAGCCATCCTTAAAATAGATATTTCCAGAAAAGTAAAATGGAAAAAAAATGTGTGTATCTATTAATATTTCATAATGGCCCTAAGACGTGGATCGCTGCCTACATCCATGGGAGCAATGAGAGGAGACACCAGAAAGATGAATTAATACCATGTGGCACCTTCTGTCCTTCAACTTGAACCTCTTCCCACACCTCCCCACCAGCCTCCATTCCAATGAATTTTAAAATCTAGGGTTTGAGCTCTCCAAAACTCAAGGGAAGCCCCTGCAATCTTTATTTAAGTGACTTTTCTGCACACCCGTTGTCGTCTTTGAGATGCTCTGGCCATTGCTCACAAGGATGACCACCCACAGGCAAATGTGCACGACTCCAGTGCAGAGTCTTCCCTGGTTCTTACTTTTTCCTCCCCTGTATGCAAAGTCCATCACAAAGCCTGCCAGCTCCACCTCCAAACCACATCGTCTCAAACCTGCCCCCGGCTCTCCATGCCCGTTGCCAGTGGGCCACTGTAAGCTGCACTGCCCTTGCCTGGACCACGTGATGGCACTTGACTGGCCTCCCTCAGCTTCCTCCCTCCTGGCCTCTTGTTTCTCAGCACATACCACCCTCTCTCACACTGCACATGCTGTTCCCTGCACCTCAACACCTTTCCCTTCACTCTCGGCAACGACAGCTCCCAATCCATTAACCTAAATATCTCCTTAACTACCCTGGATGAAGCACAGGCTCTCTAACAGCTCTCCTCCTCCCCTGTGGGCTGTTTTCTTCACCCTGCTTATCATCACCTGTAACTGTGGCCAGCCAACTGATTCATTCTGTTTCCCTTGTTTCACTTCTGTGCCCCTAATTAGACTGTGCAGGGAAGGGGGTGCTGCTTCCTTTTCCTGAAGCTTCCTCCCACATGAAGGGAGCTGAACCAGGGGTGACACTCTTGGTGACCCTCCATCTCTCCTCACTCACCCCTTCAGAGGGAGGCTGAGGGACTTTTACTGGGAGAGAAGTCAGGAATGCTTCATATCAGGAGCCCACCCCATCGGCAGAGGGCCTGCGATCTGCTCTGTGCCCCTTTCACAAGCCAGCGGGGACAGCTGGTGCCTGGTGAGCCCTGGTCACAGGTGAGTGAGTCCATTTCCTGTGTATCTAGGACCACCATCTCTTCCCTCAGATATCACTTAGATTTGTCACGTATGATGCCAGTATTCTGACTGTCATAGGCATGACCCTTTGTCTTATTTGTCAAATAGTTGAGATGTGACCCCCTGAAATGTTTTTTCTCACCCACTCCCCATGCCAAACCCACAGCCAACTGAGCCCTGGCTGCGAGCTCAGCATGTGCCCACCACAGGTCATGGCTCCTTGTGGTGATCAATGTCTGCACTGAACAAATGCATTGATGGTTTGAATGGATTCCTGAGTGAGTGAGTGAGTGGGTAGGAAGTGAAAGGTAGAAATGCTGCTTGGGCAGGACAGCAGCCTTGAAGGCAGAGAGAACTTCCGGAGATGATGCAGAAGCGTGGGGTGTGGTGGGAGGCCAGCTGCACCCTAGAGCCAGCTGCTTCACTTCGTCATCGAAGAAGTGCTCCCTGGAAGGAATCCTGCACCCACTCAGGGGGGTGGCAGCCCCATGGGGTCCTGGCCAGCTCAGCCGAGGCTGGAGCACCTGGCCGTGGGCACGCTTCCAGTGGACGTGAGCCTGGTGTTAGTGGTCAGTGGGAGCTGATGAATGCCCTCACTTCTCTTCACCCCTTCACTGACTTGGTTCTGAGATAATATTTGATTCCACATGTCTTAGCCAACTCCGGCTGCCATAACAAAATGCCAAGGGGTAAAGTGGCTTAATCAACAAACATTTACTTCTCCCAACTCTGGAGGCTGGAAGTCTGAGATCAAGGTGCCAGAAGATCCAATGAGAGCCCTGTTTCTGGTTTGCAGTGGCCACCTTCCCGCTGTCCTCACAAGGCCTGACCTCTTGCATAGGCACAGAGGGAAGGAGATGGCTGACTGGATCTCTTCTCCTAGGGCCACCAGTGCTGTTGGATTAGGGCCTCACCCTTATGACCTCATTTAACCCTAATTACATCCTTAAAGCCCTGTATCTAAATACAGTCACATTGGGGGTTAGGGCCTCACCAGATGCGTCTGGGGGGACAAGATTCAGTTCATCACACCACACAAGATGCCCTCACTACCTTTCCTCAACCCAAATTAAGTGATGTGCAGCACACTGGCAGGTCCATTTCACCACAGGAATGTGATGACAAAGGCAAGACAGTGCTTTCCATGAAAACCAATCAGAGCTTGCTCCGAAGATGACATTTGAGATTTTTTTAATTGTCCTTATACTTCTCCTTGAGACCCACTTGAACCCAAATTGGAAAATGGGCCCATCTGCTCCTCCCTTCATTTCTTTGTCTGGTGTAATTTCCCCAGAAGGATCCAGAGAGCTTCAAGAGAAACCTACACAGATGATGATTTGTTCTTAAATACCACATCCTCAAAGAAAAATCCAATTTAAAATGGAGAGCAACAACCATACCCTCAGGAACTGGAAACTGACCTCTGATGAATGCTCCTTTTTTCAGATTATTATTTTGCCCTGAAACCTTGGATCCTGGCCCCTGTCCTCCCGAGGGACCCGAGTGCAGTCATGAATGCCTGTCCTGCAAATAGAAGTGGAAGTGTTCCCCTAGCCAGGGGTCACGTGAACAGCCAGCAGTCTTGGAGTCAGGAAAATAGCCCTGCCGTGCAGGTGCTCATAGGGTATGCCACTTCCATAATAAGGTTCCCACGAGCATGTCAGGGTTAAAGTCAAACTCTCCAAGCCGATTTCCTTAAGCAAACCCATTCCAGGAAGTCAGAGAAGGAAAAACATTTCAAGAGAACAGCTTGACCCATGCAGAGCAGAAACTAGGAGATCCTGGATGCTTTAAGAAGACAAAAAAGTGCATTTGACTTTCTAAACTCTGTTTAAATATTTGAGGATATGAAATAAAGTTATGTGACTTTTAAGACACTTACAAAGAGGTGAGGCTTTTGCTGTATTTTTACCCAGTGTTCTATTGACGTTTGGACTACAAACATTTTTAAAGAACTGCTAAATCCTTTTCAATCAGAGTGTGAGCTGCAGTTGGGTCCTGAACATACAGGATCAGGCAGGTGTCAGGGTGCTCTTCACCTCGTAAGAGCCACCCCTGGTAGGGCATCCATGGGGCAATGTTCACAGGCTGGGCTATTAACCTAAGTCCATATGGTGGCCCCCAGACTCTTCCTGCCTCCTTCCACCCCACCAACCATGCTCCAGAGTCCCTGAGAGTCCCTGCTGTTCCTCCAACATTCCAAGCGAGTCCCTACCTCACAGCCTTCTCATTCTCATGTCCCTGCCTGGAACACTTTCTCCCCAGAAACCCACATGCTGTCTCAGTCATGTTACTTATGGTCTCTGCTTAAATATCTCCTGTCATGAGGCATCTCTGACCATACTTTATGCCCTCCTTTTGTCTGTCTTTCTCATAGCTCTAATCACCATATGCCACGTACTATTGACTGTCTTGTATCCCACCCAGGAAGTCCTAGCTTCAGGACAGAGACTTCATTCAATCAATTCTGTTGCCTGCTGTATCCCAGGTGCCCAGAACAGAGCCTGTGCATAACAGATCCTCAATAAACACTTGCTGAATGAACAAATGACCACATCACAGGCCCCATCCTATCAGGAATTCCTAGAAAGTGGGCACTTTCTCATTTATATGGATGTGCTCAACCTGTGGATCTGCATTCAGGACTTGGATCTGATTGCTTGAAGCTCTTCCCTAACCACCTATGTGATGGCTTTGCACATGTTAGTCTTATTTCAGCTAGAGACAGGGCTGGACTCTGCCTGGGACCTCTGTAATCAGCCTCGTAGGTGAGACACGTGTTGGATACATGGCAGACACCTGCAGATATCAAATGTTAGTGCATCTTTAATGCTTTAGAAGTCACATCCAGAATGTTTAGGAACTCAGGATCTTCACTTTTCTATTGTTCTATACTTGACAAGCTGGAGGTCTGGGAGTGTGGAAAGGTTCCTATCTGCTTAGATCGAGGGGGAAAAACCAAATATGCCCTATTTTCCTAAAAGCTCTGTTAGGTGTTACATACATCATGACAGTGATTCAGTTGTGGTAACAACCCAGCTCACATCTCAGTGGTTTAGCACAGCCGGCGTTGGTTTTGCAGTCATCTCAAGCCTGCTAGGGGACCAGACATTTCTCTGCCTGTGGGATTGGCATTCTGAGCCACCAACAGTGTCTCCATATCAATACACGCTTCCTCGATCAGGTAGGCAGGGGAAGGAAGAGAGGTCAGAACTGGTAAATAAATGCTTCCAGGCTTGGAAGGGACACATCACTCCCACTCATGTTTCACTTGATCACAGTAAATCCAAGAAGCCGGGAGGTACCACTGTCTCAGGCAAGTACAATGTGGAGCTCCATGATTGGGTACTGCAGTGGCATCTGCCGTGGGGTCAATTCATTGCTCTTTAACTTTATTTATTTATTTATTTATTTATTTATTTATTTATTTGCTGCATTAGGTCTTTGTTGCTGCACGCAGGCTTTCTTTAGCTGTGGAGAGTGGGGACTACTCTTCACTGAAGTGCACCGACTTCTCAGTGCGGTGGCTTCTCTTGTTGTGGAGCGCAGGATCTAGGCACACGGGCTTCATTAGCTGTGGTACATGGGCTCAGTAGTGGTGGCTCCTGGGCTCTAGAGCACAGGCTCAGTCATTGTAGCACACAGGCTTAGTTGCCTCTGTGGCATGTGGGATCTCCCCGGACCAGGGCTCGAACCCGTGTCCCCTGCATTGGCAGGTGGATTCCCAACCACTGTGTCACCAAGAAAGCCCACTCTCTAACTTTAGAGAGACCACCCTTGGATGAAGACCCCTCTGAAATCCTTTGGGGAAGGAGCTCCATCCTTCTGAACCACAGAACAGTTACCTACAGGTGCATCCACCATAGCATTGCCTCATGGCAGCTATGACCCCACAGAAGCTGCCCCAGCCCTTGACATCCATGTGCTACTCTAAACCACGGTACTGGATCAGATGATCTAGAAGCTGTGGACAGAAAAGAAAAGGGCCAGGGATCACGCCCTGGGAAGTAACAATGTGTAGACACTGAGAGTGTGGAAGGATCCAGGAAAGGTGCTGAGAACAAGCAGCTAGTGAGATGGGAGGTGCAGAGAGTGCGTCCGGGAAGGCACTGAAGACTGTGCTTCAAAGGAGAGGGAGGGACCCATCATGCCCAAGGCTCTTCTACAATGCGACCTTGTCACACTGTCAGAGGCAAAGTTCATTTTGTGCCCTCCGTCTCGAATCCCAGTGGATCCAGTGATACTTTGACCATCAAAGCCCAGCAGAAGGAGCCCATGCTTAGGTGGAGCCCATCAGTGACCTGGCAGTTTCTGCTTTTTGTCTCCTGGGATGCTCACCTTTGGCATACCCTCTCATGGAACCCAACCCACTTGAGGAGAAGCCCAAGCCACACGGAGAGTCCATGTGCAGGCTCTGTGCTCAAGGGTTATGCTGACCTCCCAGCCTACAAGCAACACTGACTGCTACCGGGTGAGTGAGCCACCTCGGACGCACAGCCCAATCTCCCCTCTGGCTGCCATCTGACAGCAACTACACAAAAAGCCCATCTAGAACCATCCAGCTGGGCCCCATCAACCCACAAAATCATAATGGTTCATAGTGATATATTGTTGTGTAAACTGGGGGGGGCACCTTATCACGCAGCGATAGTTAGCTGGAGCCAGGACTGACCACCGGATTTAGCTATGTCAAGGTCAGCGGTGAACTTGGAGGGGAAAAAAAGATCAGACTAGAATGGATGCAAGGGAGAAGGGGAAGAGAAGTGAAAAGTGAGACTCATTCAAGGAGTTTTGCTGTAAACAGGAGCCGAGAAATGAGGCAGCAGCTGGAAAGAGTGGACAGGAGATTTATTATGACATGTTTGTGTGCGAATAGGAATGGTTCTGTAGATGGGAAAATTGATGGTGCAAGAGAAAAGGGGAAACTGCTACAGCAAAGTTAAGGAGAGCAGATGAGTATGGAACGTGATGGAGACACTGGCCTTCTTTAAGAGAGCTGATGGCTCACCCCAGTGATGAAGGCTGTCCTCACCCCACGGGAGGCTGAGGCATCACCCGGGAGAGAGGGTGGCACCACAGCTACACACAGAGGCTGACTGGTATGGCAGGGAGCTTGTGCATATTCATATCTGGAGGCTTGTGTTTTCTCCTTGGAAGATATAAGTCATATTTTCAGAGAGTGGGAAGGGAAAGGAAGGGTGGAAGGTGTGAGGAAAGAAAAAGCATGATATAGAAACTTCAGGGAGCCAGGCAGGGAATCAGAGGGGACTGTGTGTACTGTGAGTGCTGGAGGAACACAGGCGAGGGCTCCCTGCCCACGAGGATACTGGGAGCCTCCACGAGGAGGTGACATTTACAGAGAATTTTAGACAAAGAGGAAGAAATTGCTGAGTGGATGCAGGTGGAGAGGTGGAGTTCAGATTTGAGAAAAGAAAATGTGGGGAAACATGGAGGCAGGAAGGAACAAAAGTGCTATAATGCAGGGACTGGCAAGATCAACGTGTGCTGGGTCAGGACCTTCCCCAGCCTTAGGGACAGGCAGGATTCGCACAGGAGCACAGGACAAACACTGGTGTCAAATACACTGCAATAAATCTACTATTTTGGACATATGACAAGTGTTAATGAACCAGGGTATTTATTCCTTCATTCATCCAACAAATAATTATCATGTGCTATAGTCATTGAAATTAGTTATGGCTTTAAATACAAAGAAATACAATATTAGCTTAAACAAAATAGAAGTTTGTTTCTCCTTTGCGTAAAAGACAGCAAAACTAGTAAAAGAAATGTGGAGGTCACCAGTTAAGTTAACTAATACGGTGATTTCAAAATGCTATCAGGAACACAAGCTTAGTTCTAGATTACATAGCCATTGTTAGCATTTTGCCTGCTTCCTTGGGCTTCCAAATGGCTAGCAGAGCTCCAATCATCACATCTGCATTCCAGGGCATACTCACTCCTTTTAAGGAGATGTACCAAGCTCAGCTTTTGTCCTTTCCTAGATTCGCTAGGTCTTGGGTGCTGCTCTTTCACTACGTCTCCTAGACTGGCTATTTCAGCCATCTCTGTGGTGAAGGCAGGTGCATCACAGCCTCTGTTGCTCCCACCACAGAGGGTGGTACCAACTCTGGTACCCACACAGGCTCTGACACTTCTCCTCACTTCTCCTCTAGATGAAGCCCCACACCATCAGGGATGGGACCTCGCCTTCCCCAAGGTGACCTCAGGAGTGATACAAACAGGAGAGGAAGTAGGGGTTGTATCCCATGGGTCAAAATTTGAAAATTTTGAGACAGGACACTGGCAGATGCACTAGTCTCCCTCCCTCCCTCAAATGGACTGTTTTGTTGGAAAGTAAACTGCCATGTTTCTCTGGGAAGCTGTGGACAGCTCAGTAAGGCATCTCCCGTGTTTGTCCTCTGTCTCTCCTGCTGCAGAGTCCCTTTTCCTGATTCCTGCTGCTCTGGGATGACACGTCCCAATAAATCCTCCATACTAATGCTTTGCAGGCTGTTTCCCAGGGAAGCTGGACTGAGCCAAGGCCTCCTCTAGAGTCCTCACAAGGCTAGGGGCCACATCTCATGGAGGAGGGTGTAGGAGCACAGCCGCAGCCATAAAGAAGCTGGGAATCGTGGCCTTTCACTGTCTGTCATAACGAGCCCAGCTAAAACTTGGAGCTCTTGTTACTAAGGAGGAGGAGAGAACAGATGTTGGGGCAGGTCACCGGCAGGCTTGGGCAAAGCACACGTTCAGTGCGTGAGCCTGCCTCATCCAGAAATTTAAGACATTACAAGGAACTGATATTTAGCACAATGAACTCACACTGGAAAGCTTGTAACTGGGCTTTCAATTCTGACCACCCTTTATTTATACAGCAACAGCAAGACGAATCTTCCTGGTAGATGCCAGAGTGACCTTGGTGATTTCTGAGGAACCATTGAAGGAGAGAAAGTTGTAAACAGACACAGCAGCTCCACACCCATACCGAGAATGACACATTTCCAGGGAAAGCTTAAGGCACAAATTCTTAGTATTTGCTGGCAGTGAATATCACACTAATATCAATCCCCTTTGCAGGAAAAGCAGTCCTGCCTGGGTGACAGGAAGGAGAAGCTTGTGAGTTCCCACAGCTCTGCACAAACACAGGGTGCCCACCCCAGTAACCTCTGCACACCCGCAAACACGGTGTCCCCAGAACCTCTGCACACCCCCAAACACAGGGTGCACCCCAGTAACCTCTGCACACCCCAAACACAGGGTGCACCCCAGTAACCTCTGCACACCCCCAAACAGTGTTCCTAGAACCTTTCTGCACCCCCAAACACAGGGTGCACACCAGAGCCTCTGCACACCCCCAAACACAGGGTGCACCCCAGAACCTCTGCACACCCCCAAACACAGGGTGCACCCCAGAACCTCTGCACACCCCCAAACACAGGGTGCACCCCAGAGCCTCTGCACACCCCCAAACACAGGGTGCCCCCAGTAACCTCTACATATTCCCCAACACAGGGTGCCCCATGGTAACCTCCGAGACAGCCAGTGTTCCTCGGGAGAAAAAAATCCTGGTAAAAGCCAATTAAAATGCATTTAGAAGAGAGAAGAAGAAATTCAAGCAATTAACCAGCATTTTTACTCCTCTGCTGCCCTCATTGCCACCTGCAGACAAACTCTGAAGCCTCTGACATTCAACCTTCTGGGATAAAGGGCTGCTCTGTGGCATTGGTTGATTTAACTATTTCTGGATTGGAAGCTAAAATCTCTTGTCAGTTTTCACTGAAAAAGTCCTTTTTTGGGACTTGGAAGTTTTCTAACCAGATACAATAAATACACGAAGTCTCCATTCATGTAAAACTTGGAGCCTGTGAAATGGGAACTGAATAAAATTACTTTCAGCCTACTGGGACCTAACTGCAGAGGAAAATATGTAAGATAACCCAAGCTTTCTGTTCCACAGGAAATGGCATTTCAGGGAAGCTTGCCAACTGGGGTGAAATAAATCCATCTGGTGTCAACCCAATGGTGTGGAAGGGACGAGCAGTGCTCACCAAGTACCATCATTTCATAGACCCAGCAAGCAACCTTGCCAGGGACAGATTCCCATTCCCAAATTACAGATGAAGAAACTGAGGCTCAGGAGATGCAAGGAGCTCGTTTGGGCTGGGCAGACACAAATTTGCCATTTGATCACTTGGAGTCAAAATCCAACAATCTTTCCACCATGATCTAGAAAAAAGCTTCTGGCAAAATAAATTCATTTGTGTCCATCTCTTTCCAAAGGGGACCACTGACCCATATTCCTGCAGGATCCCTGGAGTATTGTGAGAAGTTTCAAGCTCCAGCTCTAGAAGAGTTTGGACCTTTCTTTTGTGTCTCCATTTCCAGCAGCAGGAAAGTAGACCAGCAAGCAGTAAGTGGTCAGGACAGGGTATCCCTCACCATCCAAACTTCAGTATCGAAGCAGGAACCAGATATCGTTGGCCCCTGAGGGACAGATCTGCCCAAGCTGAGTGAAAGGCACAGGTGTGGATGTTGAGGAAGAAAGAATAGAACTTTCCATGCACAGGGAGGTCTGCTTTGCTTGCCTGCATTGATTGACACATCATCAGCTTCAACGCAGTGTGATTCTTGTATTGAACAAAAAGGGACAAAGTCAGGCTGGTCACGGTCATATTTTGCATCGGACCCCCTGCTTGCCCATTAACAAGCCTTTATTGAGAATCTAGCTGGTGCCACATAGGATGGAGGGGAAATGGAGGTGAGTCTGAAACAGCCTGGCATGGAGGAGAGCTGGTGGTCCAAGGATCGTGCTGTTTGGGACCGTAGAGCATGTCTTAAACAGCCATTCTAGGAGGCCTGAGCTGCTGTCAAGTTCATCTCCAGCCTCAAGTGCCAGATGCTGAGCATATTCCCACCTCTCCTCCTTGTGGTATCCTTTGATCCACAGTGCATTCCCACGAAGTAGGCATCCCTGGATCTTGAGCTGGCCTGCTGAGGAAACAAGGTTGTGATAAATTCTAACAAATGTACCCAATGCTGAGACTGAGACCTTCACCTACATCTTTTGTATCCAGGTCTAGTGTTTGTTCCCTTTCACCAACGCCCTTTCCTGAATCCTAGGTTTTGTGAACAGTCTCTAAGCAACAGTTACTAGGTCAGAAAATCTCTCTCTCTTTTTTTTTCTTGCAAATGCACCGTTTATACAAACCTGTGATGAGCACATCACCAGCTGGCACCTTAGAGACCATATACTGGGTGAGGCCACAGGACACACCAGCATCCGCTATGGACATGCAGAGTCCATTGCTACATGATACCTACCCTCAAGTAGACCTTTGTACTATTAAAATTAGAGGGAAATGTGATTTGCCAAAGTCCCACTTAAGGGACCCTTGCTCCCAGGAGGATGTATGGACCATGGTACAAGATTTTGAATCGGTCTTCTAGGGCCTCTGCCTTTTTAAGTTTGGGGAAAAACAAAATAGAAAGGTGGAACGTTTACATACAACCACTTTTAATTAAGAACAAAGGGAACCATCAGTCCCTAATCAGTACTGAAACGTGTCAGAGGAAATAGCACACAACGAAAAGAAAAGAATACAGGTCTTTGAGTTCATATCAGGGAAGAGTCCCAGAGAGCATCATTGCTCCATCCACCCGGGCTCACCAGTGGGTCAAGAGTTACCCCAAATGCCCCCCAGGCACTGCTTGGCACTGACATCTTTGAAGGCAAGTGTCTGCAGCTCTTTCAGAGGAAAACAAGAGTTTTGTGATAAGGAAGTATGAGGTATTTAGCTGTAACTTTTTAAAAAAGTGATCTGGTAAAGAATGGGAAGACGGCAGAGGAGACTCCAGCCAAGACACCTGGAAAGTGCCCAGGAGGAGACACGACTCCCCCTCCATGAGGTCAACAGCACACACCAGGAGCCCACATCACTCTGAGGCAGGTGTTTGAGGAGCAGCCACATGTTGCCCACCCAGTCTCCTGGAGGCAGGAGAAGGTCACTACACCTGATGTGTTAAATGTCACAGAAATCAAAACCTCCAGCTGTGGGCATCTTTTTCCCACACAGGGAATCATCTGGGAGCCAGCACCCTAGGAGTAAGACCTGTTCCCCACTCCCCACTCTCATGGATGAAATACAACCCCATCAGGGATGGAAAAAGCTAGAGAACATAAAATTTTATGATGCCCTGGTTAATAAGAATGTGGAAGGGGGAACCGATTTTTAAATGCTGAATATGCCTGTCTTAAAAACCTCTAGCCCAGGGGCTTCCCTGGTGGCAGAATGGTTAAGAATCCACCTGCCAATGCAGGGGACATGGGTTCAAGCCCTGGTCCAGGAAGATGCCACATGCCGCAGAGCAACTAAGCCCGTGTGCCACAACTACTGAGCCCATGCTCCACATCTACTGAAGCACTTGCGCCTAGATCCCGTGCTCTGCAACAAGAGAAGCCACTGCAATAAGAAGCCTGCACACTGCAATGAAGAGTAGCCCCCACTGCCCACAACTACAGAAAGCCTGCGTTCAGCAACAAAGATCCAACACAGCAAATAAATAAATGAGTAAATAAATAAAAATTTATTAAAAAACAAACAAAAAACCCTCTAGCCCAGCTCAGAAGAGAGAAAAGTCAGTTCTTAGGTACCAGAAATGAAGCAGAGAGACTCAAATAGGAGCAAAAGACTGTGCTCTCCAATGCCCCACAACCTGGAAACAGGCCCAGTGATACTCTGGGTGGGAGATGGAATGTGGACCCACGCAGGCATCTAAGATCCCAGCATCTAACTGTGAGAACGGAAGGGCTATCCATAAACGACCATTCCACCCTGTGAAAAGAGGAGGTTAGAGGAATTCCAGCTGCCAGTCCTGGGATGTGTCAAGAAGGATTGCCATCTGCCTGGGGCTCTGGATGGGAATGAAAAGGTTTCCCATGAGAAATCAAAACCTCAAGCCGTACCACATGCACGTAAGGATTCCAAATTTGCACTGTTCATATGGCTCAGGGGATCTTAAGCCAAGAAATGAATGTAAAAACTTGTCCTGGATGGGTGAAACCTCGGGGCCCCCCAGCAGAAGAAAAACAAGACCATTCCATGGGAATATTTTCACAACCCAGGATACACGTGACTCAGGCCACCCACACGTGGTTCAGGCCCCCAGTCTGCTCAAGGCTTGGTCTCCACACGCCACTTCCATTTTCTTGTTAAAACTCTGCTAAGCATGCAGATTACAATCTCTTAATTTCCCACTAAAAGGGACCAAGGTTCCTTGAGGAATGGCTGACTCCACACCTGGCGCAGCAAGTGTACAAGATGCGATGGGAGCAACTGCTCTTATCTGAAAGCAAGGATGCTAATAAAACTATGAAGGCTGTGCAAAAAGGAATCAGGAGGCACTGAGAATGGGATCTCAATGCCATAGAACGGACAGTAAGAGCAACAACAAAGATCACAAGGTCAGGGCAGTGGATTAAAACAGAGGAAGGTGTTTAAATCCTTGAATACATAATGGAATTTTTTCAAAAGATTTTATAGGAATTAACTCATTATCTTGAAAACTGAAATAAATAAAGGGAAAGCATCAAAGATTTATCCTGCCTCCCCTATACAAACTCTTTCACTGGGTATCAAATAGCTAGTGAGAGAAAATTTCCTCTTGATAGCAATATCCCAGCTAATGAATGATGAAAGAATGTTGGAAATAGAAATCAAATTTTGTACCATTAATGAGATTAGGTATTGGGGAAATGAACTGCGATGGCGTCTGACATCACAAAGAGACAAGTAGATGTTATGTACTATCTAATGCAAGTACACACCATCTGTGAAATAGTCTTGTACCCAAACAAATCAATCAATCAGTTCAATCTAAAGGTAAAATAAGCCTCTGAGTTCAACTGCCAATATATAGGAAATACTGAAGACAGAATAACAAGGTAAATAAAATATGGGGAGGAAATCAACAAGATCCTAACTGCTAGGAATTCTACAAGGCAAATGACTGAATTTGAGAAAATAAGCAAGAAAGATAAAGAGCGAAGCTATAGATTAAAAGCAAGTTATAAGGCATAGCAATCTTTTCCAATGTAAGAATCTTATTTGAATAGTCATGCAAATAATTGGTAAAAAATGTTAATTATACAACATGACCAAGTGGGATTGTGATGTACACAAGACTGATTCAATATTAGAAAATCAATTAATATAATCTACCACATCAACAGTAAAAGAAGAAAATTATATGATCATATCAATTGATGTAGAAAAAGCATTTTAAAAAGCACACCAATCCATGATAAAAAAAAAATTCAGCATAGTAGGAATAGAGTAGAACTTCTTCACCTTGATAAAGAACATATACCAAACACACACACACACACACACACACACACACCCCAAAAAGCTACTATAGCTAATATCATAGTTAATGGTAAGAAATTAGATGCTTTCTTCCTAAGATGTGAGATAAGGCAAAGATGTCTCCTCTTCCCATTCCTATTCAGTATGGTATTGGAAGCGCTAACTAGTGCAATCGGAGAAGGAAAGGAAATAAAAGATACATGAATTAGGAAGAAAGAAATAAAAGTGACTTTGCTCACAGATGACATAATTGTCTACGTAGAAAATCCCGAAGAATGAAGAACAAGGGGCTTCCTAGGTGGCGCAGTGGTTAAGAATTCGCCTGCCAATGCAGGGGACACGGGTTCGATCCCTGCTCCAGGAAGATCCCACATGCCATGGAGCAACTAAGCCCTTGAGCCAAAACTATTGAGCCCATGTGCTGCAACTACTGAAGCCCACGTGCCTAGAGCCCACGCTCCACAACGAGAAGCCACGGCAATGAGGAGCCTGCACACCACAACGAAGAGTAGCCCCGCTCACTGCAACTGAAGAAAGCCTGTGCACAGCAAAAAAGACCCAACACAGCCAATAAAATAAATAAATTAATTAATTAATTAATTTAAAAAAATATTATTACATCAGTTCTTCCCAACTTGATCATGGATTTAATGAAATTTCGATAAAATGTCAGCAGACTATATTTTCTTAGTCTAAAGTTTAAATGGAATAGCAAAAGAACTAAAACAGCCAAACCAGTGTTTAAGAAGGAAGAGGAGGAGAAGGAGTAAGAGAAGAACCAAGCTGAAGGACTGATAATACTTGACTTAAATGCTTACTACAGAGCTACCTTAATCAAGACAGCATGTTACTGATGAAAGAACAGACAAAATCAATGGAACAGAATAGAGAGCCTAGAAAGAGCTGACACAAATATAGTCAACTGGTCTTTAATAAATTAGCAAAGATAATTTAGTGGAGAAATGATAGTCTTTTCTTAACAAATGATGCTGGAACAACTGAATGTTCATTAATGAAATCTAACACACACACAAAATGATGAACCTAACACATACCTTACACCTTTCACAAAAATTAACACAAAAATCTAAGACCTAAAATGTAAGACTATAAAATTTCTAGAAGAAAAGGTAAGAAAAATTCTAGGTGATTTGGGGTTTGGCAATGAGTTTTTAGATAGACCAAAAGCACAATCCATGAAAGAAAAACTTGGAATACATTAACATTTAAAATTTCAGCTCTGCGAAGGACATTGTTAAGAGAGTTACAGAAAAAACATAACTGGAAGAAAAATTTGCAAAACACATGTCTGGTAAAAGATTCAAACTCAAAACACAGCCATACCTTGGAAGTATTACAAGTTCAGTTCCAGACCATCCCAATAAAGAAAATACAGCAATAATGTGAGTCACATGAATTTTTTGGTTTCCCAGTGCACATAAAAGTTACATAGTCTCTTAAGTCTGTAATAGTTGTATGTCTAAATAAAGGATATACCTATTCTAATTAAAAATACTTTCTTGCTAAAAATTCTATCATTTGAGCATTAATGAGTCATAATCCTTTTGCAACAGTAGCATCAAAGATCTCTAATCATAGATCACTGTAACAAATATAATAATGATGAAAAAGTTTGAAATATTGCAAGAATTACCAAAATGTGACACAGATATATGAAGTGAGCAAATGCTGTTGGAAAAATGGCACCAACAGACTTGATCGACCCCCGGTTGCCACAACCCTTCAATTTGTAAAACAAGGCAGTATCTGCAAAGCTCAACAAACTAAAGCACAACAAAATGACGTATGCTTGTATACCAAAAAATACTCTTAAAATTCCGTACTTTTGTTTAATAAAACCAACTGCTTGTTTAAAAATGACTACAAAATCTGGATAGACATCTCACAAAGGAAGATGTACAGACAGCAAATAAGCATATGAAAAGATGATCAACGTAATTTGTCATTAGAGAATTACAAATTAAAATAGTGATGAGATATGACTACACACCTACTAAGATAGCTAAAATAAAAAAACAAAAAAAATGACAGTACAAATGCTGGCAAGTATGTGGAACATCAGAAACTCTCATTCATTGTTGGTAGGAATGCAAAACAGTGCAGGCTTTTTGTCTTTGGAAGACATAGAGCAGTTTTTTACAAAGCTAATCATAGTTATATGAGCCTGCTTGGGTTCCCATAGCAGAATACCACAGACTGAGTAGCTCAGACACAGTAGATATCAAGGCAAAAGAGTAATAAAAAGTCATAACTTAATGATAGAAAGAATAACTTCCCAAGAATTTATAATGCTATTATCCTTGGGAAGAGCTAACAGCATAGCCTCAAAAGAATTAAAACAAACATAATTTCCAGGGGAAAGTGAAAAATATACAGTCATACTAAGAGATTCTATAATTCTCTCAGAAAATGCAGAATGAAGCAGACCAAAAAAAAAAATAGAATTTTGTCTTGAATTCTGTTGAGTATGCCAATCTAGGAGACATATGCAGTACCCTGCATCCAACAAATGAAAAATACAATGTACATTTCAAGTATGCATGGAATGTTTTTTTAAAACATTCTTTTTGTGGCCCACTCACTGGGCCACAAAAGAAGTCTCAACCCATAACTCCAAAATCAATATCATGTAGACCACATTCTCTGTTTATCAGATGACAAAACCAGGAATCAATAACAATTAAAAACACTGAAAATATGCCTTATATCTAAGAATTTAAAAGCATATTTCAGAAAAAACATATGTGTATCACCAGGTCATCTTGCCTTTTGCCATGTCAACCCACCATAGGCTTGATGACTTTCAAGTCTAAGCTCCTCTCTGTTCCCAGCAAGGTGAATGGGAAACTTCTACAACTCACTCGTGATGCTGGGACCAAGGGTACAGTGGGCAGGAGAGGGGTGGATGTGATGCGGTGCAGCCCATGACATCTCTCAAGGCCTAAACATGCAACACTGACATTTCCCCTCTACTGAAGCTTTCCCAGCTTTATGTAAGGGCCTCCTTGGGTGGTATCCTCCAAAAGGCCCAAATGGAATTGGGATCCACTCTTCTGAGAGCCCCTAACCCACATCATTTTTGTCTGGAGAGAACAGAGCCAGAAAACACACAGCTGACCGACTGCTCTTCCTTTTTGCTTGGGTCATTTTCCTGGAATCAGGTCTATCTGATTCTTCTTTCTGGCAACTGGAAACTTCTCTATCCCATGCCCTCTCTTGAAACAATTCTCTCCTCCCCAAGTGAAAAAGACGTAGCTTAAAATTGACACGTAAGGGCTACAAGAGAGCATAATGAATAAGAGTTACTAGTTTTAACAATGAGGTATCACCTCACACTGGTGAGGGTGGGCGTCATCAGAAAATCTACAAACAGTAAATGCTGGAGAGGGTGTGGAGAAAAGGGAACTTTCCTGCACTGTTGGTGGGAATGTAAATTGGTACAGCCACTATGGAGAACAGTATGGAGGTTCCTTGAAAAACTAAAAATAGAACTACCATATGACCCAGCTATCCCACCACTGGGCATATACCCTGAGAACACCATAATTCAAAATGACACATGAACCCCAATGTTCATTGTAGCACTATTTACAATAGCCAGGATATGGAAGCAACCTAAATGTCCATCAACAGATGAATGGATAAAGAAGATGTGGTACATATATACAACAGAATATTACTCAGCTGTAAAAAGGAACGAAATTGGGACATTTGTAGAGACAAGGATGGACCTACAGGCTGTCATAAAAAGTGAAGAGAGTCAGAAAGAGAAAAACAAATATCGTATATTAATACATATATGCAGAATATAGAAAAATGGTACAGATCAACCTGTTTGCAAGGCAGAAATAGAGACATAGATGTAGAGAACAAACATATGGTCACCAAGTGGGGAAAGTGGAGGAGGGAGTTGGGGGGATGAATTGGGAGATTGGGATTGCCATATACACATTGCTAATAAGAAAAAAAGTATCAAATTGTACACTTTAAATATATGCAGTATATTGTATGTCAATTGTATCGCAATAAAAGTTCTTTAAGAAAAAAAGAGTTAGTTTTACTAATTTTAATTAGTAGAAATTTTAAAATCTCATTCATATTTTCAAAATGTGTCCACATTGGACAGGGACAAAAACTCTATACATGGTGATGGAGGAATGAAAGATGAGAGGAGGTAAAGGTGAGATAATTTGCTCATGCTTTTTACTGAGGTTTCAGTAAATACTGTTGTTGTTCTTATTGCTGCATTTAACAATGGTTAATTCAAAAATTAGGCATTTCGACATTATTTAAGGACAATCAAAATAAGAAAAAGTATTCTAAATTACCGAAGTAAGCCAAAAGAAAAAGACTACAGAACAAAAGACAAAGTAAAAGAAACATTTTAAATAAACAGTAGATACAAGATGAAATTAAGACCAAGTTGGTTTGATATGTTCATAAATGTGAGATAACTTTATGTGCTTAAAATATTGGGTTGACCATAAAGTTTATTCGGGTTTTTCCGTGACATCCTAGCAAAATCCCGAACGAACTTTTTGGCCAACCCAATAGAAAGACGTTCAGAAGAGGTTAATAAAGAAAACCCAACTATATGTCACAAAAAGAAGCATACAAAATAATATTCACAGAAAAACTTGTTAGCCATTCATATTTATATTATTAAACAATAAATAATAATTTGTATGAGATGGATCAATTAATTTAGAATAGAATATTATTTAGGTAAACATATATTTGCCAAATTGACGTGAAAAGAAATAGGAAGCCTAATAAACCAATAACCATGGAAGAAATTGCAAGCGCTATCTAAAAGTTGCCTTGACCCCAAAATGCCATATTTAGATAATTCTATATGGAAAATCTTAAAAATTTTCAAGGAATAAATAATTCCACTAACACTTAACCTTTTCTAGAATACAATAAAGGAATAAATCTTCCAGATTCTTATTTTCAAGGCTAGCAAGACATTAATACTTAAACTCGACTAGTATGAAACAGGAATAGACCAGCCTTACATAAGAAAGCAATGTCAACACCTTAGCAAAGCATTAGCAAATATAATTCAATAGTATTCTAGATGGGGAACACACTCTACCCAAGTTGAGTTCATTCCAGTAATGCAAAAATGATTCAGTGTTAAGAAATCCACTTATGTAACTCACTGTCTCGGTCAGGGTTCAGTTTCAAAAACCAGAATCCTCTCTAGCTGGTTTGGAACAGAAAAAGCTCCGTTGTGGGCTGTTGGGTGGCTCACAGAAGCCCAGGTGGGACTGGAGAAGCAGACACCAGGATGAGCTTTTGGGAACAGCTCCCAAAGCAGCATGGCTGACTTGGCCAGGGAGGGGCTGCTGTCCTCTCCACATTCAGAAAGCACCACCCTGCCACCGCCAAGCCAGAGAACACCATGACCAGGAAGCCACCTCCATTGGAAAGCCACTAGGATCAGGACATGATATGACTGGAAAGACCACTGCCAGCTCCAGGGTCACACCACCCCGCTGTGACCCATTGAATGGGTGCCCTGTGCCAGTCAGCTTTCATAACCCTAAAGACTGGCCCCTGCTCTGCTTATCCCTTGGCCAGCAAGTCAACATCTCGATCACTATGTGTGTCAGCAGAAACAGCAGATGCAGCAGAAGTGCAACCTTCACAGCCCTCAGTCTTGCAAATCTCAGGCCAAGGCATCTGACTTTTAAACCTAAATCGAATACAGAAGCCTGACTCGAAAGGGTCTCAGAATCATGCATTTGAGCTTTCCTGTCTCTGCTGTGCAGGAAGGCAGTCTCAGGGGGGAGAGTGGAGCCATTGTATCCACCCAGCCACGCTGTGACTTCTCATCATCCTTCCATGCCATTCCCACAGTGATCACACTGCAAACAATAGCATGATGAGCCCCTCCTTTGAAATGTGACCCTCCCCACAGCAAAGGAACACACCCACCTCCGGGGAGGTGCAGACCTCGGTCTGATCTGTCACTGCATCTATGGCTGAGAGATGTTCTCTCCTCGTCTAGCTCCATAAAAACCCAGGCTCAGTATCCTGTAATAATCTAAGGGCTAAATTGTAGTGTTAACACCAATAGCACACTCTAAATAAGACAGTGGGGGGAGGGAGGGAAGCAGAGGAAAATTGATTAACATAGGCAAATATAAAACATCCAAACAATGAGAAAACATGTATGGGAAACAGCATAATTTCAGCAATTGGTCATGAGGCCAATGTTGACATGAGATGATAGATAGATGATAGATAGATAAATAGATAGATAGACAGATAGATAGATAGATATAGATGACTGATAGAAATAGATGATAGATCAATTTATTAATTATATATGTATAGCAACTTGTTGAGATACATTTCACATACCACATAATTCATGCATTTTAATTGAACAGTTACATGTTTTTTAGTATATTCACAAACTTGTACAGACATAATCACAATCACTTTTAGAACATTTTCACTATCCCCAAAAGAAAACCCATATCCATCAGCAGTCACTGCCATTTTGCCCTAAATTCTCCCATCCCATTCCTAGACAACCCTTACTGTTTTCTGACACTTTAGATTCACCTATCCCGGATATTTCATATAAATTGAATTATCCAAAATATGGTCTTTTTGGACTAACTTCTTTCACTGAGCATAATATTTTCAAGGTCCATCCATGCTATAGCGTGTATCAGTGCTTCATTAATTTTTATTTCTGAATATTTACTTATCCTTTCATCAACTGAGTCCCTTCCCCTTTTTCTCTGTTCTGAATAATCTTGCTACTAACATGGGTGTACTGGGTTTTTCTGTGGATGTATGTTTCTTTTCTCTTGCATATAGTCTCAGGAGTAAAATTGACTGGTCACATGTTAACTCTATGTTCAACCTTTTAAGGAACTGACAGACTGTTTCCCAGAGCAGCTGTACCATTATGTATTCCCACTAGAAAGGAGTGAGGATTCCGATTTCTCTGTGTCCTCACCAATATTTGTTATTGCTTTCTTTTTGATGATAGCCATGCTCGTGGCTGTGAAGTGATAGCTCATTATGATGTTGCTTTCTAACTAATGATGCTGAGCATCTTTTCATGTATCTATTGGCCATTTTTATATCTTCACTGGAGAAATATTTGTTCAGATCCTTTGCTCATTTTTTTAAGATCTTTATTGGAAAATAATTGCTTTACACTCTTGTACCAGCTTATGAGGTACACCAAAGTGAATCAGCTGTATTTATACACATATCCCCATATCCCCTCCCTCCCGCTACTCCCTCCACTCTCCCTGTCCTGGCCCTCTAAGGCATCACCCATTATCAAGTTGATCTTCTTTTGTTATACAGCAACTTCCCACTAGCTATCTATTTTACAGTTGGTAGTGTATATGTCTGTGCTACTCTCTCACTTCATCCCAGCTTCCCCTTCGCCCCCCACCCCCCCAACCCCGTGTCCTCCAGTCCTTTCTCTGAATCTGCATCCTTATTCTTGCCCTGGCACTGGGTGCATCAGTACCATTTTTTTTTTTCACATTCCAAATATATGAGTTAGCATATGGTATTTGTTTTTCTCTTTCTGGCTTACTTCACTCTCTATGACAGACTCTAGGTCTATCCACCTCATGACATGTAGCTCCATCTCATTTCTTTTTATGGATGGGTAATATTCCATTGTATATATGTGCCACATCTTCTGTATCCATTCATCTGTTGATGGGCATTTAGCTTGTTTCCATGTCCTGGCTATTGTAAATAGTGCTGCAACGAACATTCTGGTACATGTTTCTTTTTGGATTATGGTTTTCTCTGGGTATATGCCCAGGAGTGGGATTACTGGATCATATGGTAGTTCCATTTGTAGTTTTTTAAAAAACCTCCAAACTGTTTTCCATAGTGGCTGTACCAACGTACATTCCCACCAACAGTGCAGGAGAGGTCCCTTTTCTCCACACCATCTCCAACATTTATTGTTTCTAGATTTCTTGATGATGGCCATTCTGACTGGTGTGAGGTAATACCTCATTGTGGCTTTGACTTGCATTTCTCTAATGATTAGTGATGTTGAGCATCTTTTCATGTGTTTGTTGGTCATCTGTATGTCTTCTTTGGAGAAATGTCTATCTAGGTCTTCTGCTCATTTGTGGATTGGGTTGTTTGCTTTTTTGGTATTAAGCTGCATGAACTGCTTGTATATCTTGGAGATTAATCCTTTGTCCGTTGCTTCATTGGCAAGTATTTTCTCCCATTCTGATGGTTGTCTTCTTGCCTTGTTTATGGTTTCTTTCACTGTGCAAAAGCTTTTGTTTCATTAGGTCCCATTTGTTTATTCTTGATTTTATTTCCATTATTCTAGAAGGTGGGTGAAAAAGGATCTTGCTTTGATGTATGTCATAGAGTGTTCTGCCTGTGTTTTCCTCTAGGAATTTTACAGTGTCTGGCCTTCCATTTAGGTCTTTAATCCATTTTGAGTTTATTTTTGTGTATAGTATTAGGAAGTGTTCTAATTTCACTCTTTTACATGTTGCTGTCCAATTTTCCCAGCACCACTTATTGAAGAGACTGTCTTTTTCCATTGTATATTCTTGCCTCCTTTGTCAAAGATAAGGTGCCCATATGTGCTTGGGTTTACCTCTGAGTTCTCTGCTCTGCTCCATTGATCTTTTTTTTCTGTTTTTGTGCCAGTACCATGTTGTCTTGATCACTGTAGCCTTGTAGCATAGTTTGAAGTCAGGAAGCCTAATTCCACCAACTCCGTCTTTCCTTCTCAAGATTGCTTTGGCTATTTGGGGTCTTTTGCATTTCCAGACAAATCGTAAGATTTCTTGCTCTAGTTCTGTGAAAAATGCCATTGGTAATTTGATAGGGATTGTGTTGAATCTGTAAATTGCTTTGGGTAGTATAGACATTCTCATAATGTTAATTATTCCAATTCAAGAACATGGTATGTCTCTCCATCTCTTTGCATCGTCTTTGATTTCTTTCATCAGTGTCTTATAGTCTTCTGCATACAGATCTTTTGCCTCCTTAGGCAGGTTTATTCCTAGGTATTTTATTCTTTTTGTTGCAATGGTAAGTGGGAGAGTTTCCTTAATTTCTCTTTCTGCTTTTTCGTTGTTAGTGTATAGGAATGCAAGAGATTTCTACACATTAATTTTGTATCCTGTTACTTTACTAAATTCATCGATTAGTGCTAGCAGTTTTCTGGTAGAGTCTTTAGGATTTTCTATATATAATATCATGTCATCTTCAAAGAGTGACGATTTTACTTCTTTTCCAATTTTGATTCCTTTTATTTCATTTTCTTCTCTGATTGTGGTGGCTAGAATTTCCAAAACTATGTTGAATAATAATACTGATAGTGGGCACCCTTGTCTTGTTCTTGTTCTTAGAGGGAATTCTTTCAGTTTTTCACCATTTAGAATGATGTTGGCTTCTGGTTTCTCACATATGGCCTTTATTATGTTGAGGTAATTTCCTTCTATGCCCATTTTCTGGAGAGTTTTTATCATAAATGGATGTTGAATTTTGTCAAAAGCTTTTTCTGCATCTATTGAGATGATCATATGGTTTTTATCATTCAATTTGTTGATATGATGTATCACATTTATTGATTTATGTATATTGAAGAATCCTTGCATCCCAGGGATAAACCCCACTTGATCATGGTGTATGATCTTTTTTAATGTGCTGTTGGATTCTGTTAGCTAGTATTTTGTTGAGGATTTTTGCATCTATATTCATCAGGGATATTGGCCTGTAATTTTTTTTGTGTGACATCTTTGCCTGGTTTTGGTATCAGGGTGATGATGGCCTCATAGAATGAGTTTGTGAGTGTTCCCCCTTCTGCTATATTTTGGAAAAGGTTGAGAAGGATAGGTGTTAGCTCTTCTCTAAATGTTTGATAGAATTCACCTGTGAATCCATATAGTCCTGGGCTTTTGTTTGTTGGGAGATTTTTAAGCACAGTCTCAATTTCCATACTTGTGATTGGTCTGTTCATATTTTCTATTTCTTCCTGGTTCAGTCTTGGAAGGTTGTACTTTTCTAAGAATTTATCCATTTCTTCCAGGTTATCCAATTTATTGGCATGTAGTTGCTTATAGTAGTCTCTCATGATCTTTTATAATTCTGTGGTGTCCATTGTTACTTCTCCTTTTCCATTTCTAATTCTGTTGATTTGCGTCTTCTTCCTTTTTTTCCTGATGAGTTTGGTTAATGGTTTATCAATTTTGTTTATCTTCTCAAAGAACCAGCTTTTAGTTTCATTGATCTTTGCTATTGTTTCCTTCATTTCTTTTTCATTTATTTCTGCTCTGATCTTTATGATTTCTTTCCTTCTGCTCACTTTGGGGTTTCTTTGTTCTTCTTTCTCTAATTGTTTTAGGTGTAAGGTTAGGTTGTTTATTCGATATTTTTCTTGTTTCTTGAGGTAGGACTGTATTGCTATAAACGTCCCTCTTAGAACTGCTTTTCCTGCGTCCCATAGATTTTGGGTTGTTGTGTTTTCATTGTCATTTGTTTCTAGATATTTTTTGATTTTCTCTTTGATGTCTTTAGTGACTTTTTGGTTGTTTAATAGCATATTGTTTAGCCTCCATGTGTTTGTATTTTTTACAGTTTTTTTCCTGTAATTGATATCTAGTCTCATGGCGTTGTGGTCAGAGAAGATGCTTGATATGATTTCAATTTTCTTGAATTTACTGAGGCTTGATGTGTGACCCAAGATGTGATCTACCCTGGAAAGTGTTCTGTGTGCACTTGAGGTCCTTTGCTCATTTTTAATTGGGTTGTTTGATGTTATTAGAAGAAGAAGGGAGAACACATACACCGTAATGGAACTTGTTCTATTAAACTTCTATTTTCCCATTTCAGGTTTCTGCATTTGTTCCTGCGGATCCGAGTTGCCATCTGGTGGCATTTCCTTACTTCAATACAGTTTTGTGATCTTATTGTCAATTATATTACATGATTGATGGAGACAAGCAGACAGACTTCCATCCAGGGAAGACTGGATAAATAAATCACAATCCTTACTATAGAATATGCTGTGGTCTCTTAAAAAAAAAAAAAAAAGGTGAATCAACATGTACTAATGTGGAATTGTGTCCAGGATATATTGTGATGTACAGAAAAGAAAAAATGTAGAGTGCCAAACAGTACCCACCTATGGCTTCCATCTGTGCAAAAGTGCATAACACATGCACACCTAGGCATCCCCTCAGTGCTATACATTGAGCTAGTAAGTGACTCCCTCTGGCAAGGGCAAATGTGAGTTTAAGGAGTGATAAAGACCCTTCTGTATCCTTCATGGACATCACTGCTGTTTCTGGGTTTATAGGAAGCATGAAATTCTTTTATCTATGTTTTTAAACCTGATAGAGACACAGACAGCCATGTCCTGAAAAGCAGGCATTCTCAGTGATGAGAGAGGGACCCCACTGCCACAAATTGTGTATTGAGCTCATGAGGGGCCTTTCAGAGTCTCAGCAGGAAGAAAGCATCTTTAGGTTTGTAGTCCTGACAAGAAATGACCAGCCTCTTGGGGAGACTTGGGCTTCCCACCCTAGGATGGCTGTTTCAGTCAGAAGGATTGAATGGTAAAGTGAATAAGAAAAGAGAACCAAAGTTATTTCACTCACAGGGAAAAGCTCAAGGGTAGGGGATGGCCCAGAGCTGGCCCTTCTGGTGCCTGCCCAGGGGAGAGCTCTTGCATCTTACAGGATGCCACGTCCTCTGCAGATCCCCCAACCCAGGCTCCCAAATCCATCTGCTCTCCTCCCGTCCCATCCCACGTGCTCCTGGGTAAAGATGCTCTTGGGAGAAATGACCAGTTCATTCATTAGAGTCATTTACAACCTTGTGAAAATGAGAGACTCAACTCCTCTGGGAAATTTATTTTACTTTAAAAACTCAACTCAGAAACACCACCAAGATGGCAAAATGGGCACTTGTGAGATCACACACACATACAAACACCCTTGGAAAACACACAGTGGGTCCTCCAGGTGGACTTGAGTTGTGAGAAATTCCCCAGAGGCAGAACCAGATGAGGTCCAAATGTGAGGAGCTGGGGAAGCCCCACACCAGAGCACAGGTGGGATGCAGCAGCTGTTGGGACAGAGGTGACCATGGCTGTACCACACCACGAGCTACCCCCAACATCAACAACAGCAAAGGCACCTCCTCGGCTGCATCACAAGTGGGATGCAGCCCTGGACTAAAATCACAGATCTTCACTGGGAAGAAAATGAATCCGGTGCCTAAGAGGGCAGCCAGGCTTCAATTAGCTGTCAATTGACACAAGGGACACAGAGGGCAAACAGACGTCCCATCTTTCCTTCACCTGGCCCCGGGGTGGAGGGAGATGGGGGAGAACATAGGGGTACATGCAGGCCAGGCCCTCTGCATCCCCACCCCGATTCAGGCAGGGCCTGCGCACAGCACAAGGAGGTCTGCCCAATGCCGGGACCCACTAGGATGCTCTCAGGCTGTCAACCCTTTGACAGAAGGAAGACAGCAGTGAGGTTCCCATCAACTGCATCTGTGATTTCTCAATTTCAGAACCTGGCTAGAGAGGAGGTGGGCCTTTCAGGGACTTGACACTTCACTTTCATGACCTCCCAAGAGAGGCAGGGCCCCTGGCCCTGCTCTGCCAAGTGCAGTGAGCTGGCTGGAGGTGAGCCCTGGCCACATAGAAAGAGGCCCTTGTTCTAACCCCTGAGACACCTCCTAAGAGACAGGAAGCACCAGCCTAAGTCAGCAGTTCTCAAGTGTGGCCTGGGAGTCCCTGGGGGGCTCCCCGAGACCCACTCAGGGGACTGTTTCATAACAAAGTCAAGGCTGTTTTCATAATAATAGTACATGATATGCCCCTCTCATTCTCATTCCCACATGAGTGTGCACAGGTGGGCAGTGGATATTTCCAAAGGCCATATGATGTGTGAACAAGTCCATCACTCCAGCAAGGAAGTATATGCAAGTGAGCACTTGTGATCTAAGACTGTCTTAGTTTGCATAGCTCACATAGTAAATATCGTTAGATATACCCACACAGACAAAATCTTGTGGGGTTCTGCATGGTTCTTAAGAGTAAGCCCGAAAAGTTTGGGATTCAGACAAGCCGATGCCTCTACCCACCTCCTCAATGTTCACTCGGGGAGACAATCAAGTCCAATTCAGCATCTCCGTGGCCCCTGCTTCAACTCTCACACTCCATTCTCAGCAAAAGACACCATGGGTAGCACTGACATTTATATACTACCAAATGTAAAATAGATAGCTGGTGGGAAACAAATGCATAACACAGGGAGATCAACGCGATGCTTGGTGATGACCTAGAGGGGTGGGATAGAGAGGGTGGGAGGGAGGCTCAAGAGGGAGGGGATAAGGGGATATATGTATAAATACAGCTGATTCACTTTGTTGTATAGCGGAAACTGGCACAACAGTGTAAAGCTATTATGTTCCAATAAATATCGAAAGAAAAAACAGACACGTGAACGTCTGACTCAGAGCACGCACCTCTCCCATCAAAATCCATTTAGAACAAGACTCAGATGCTGACATGGCTGAGAAGTTCCCAGGGGCTCCATCCACTCAGAGCAGGAGGCTGGGAGATCTCAGTCCTGGATCTATAAGAAGTGCCTTGGATCGATGTCACTAGCCTGCTCCTGTGATCACATCTGGGGACTCTAGCCACCCCCCCCCCCACCTCCTTATGCTGCCCTCCTTCTCCCTGACTCTAACCCACCAAGCCGGCCCTGTTGGCACATCCAAGCACATCAGGCAGGACCCAGGCTCCACTGCTCCCTGACTGCACCCTTGCTGGGAGTGCCCCATGCCCGCAAGGACCTGCTCAGAGGCCACCTCCACAGGGGAAACTGCCTTGACCGCTGACAACTCTCTAACAGTCCAAGTCACATCACCCACACCTGGGCCTGATCAGGGCAATATGCTCAGTGGAGCAGGGGGTCTCACAAAGGGGTCAGCCTGCTCTGGTTTGGGGGAAATAGAAAAGGGACGGTCCCATGAGGAGGATGCATTTCTTATGATGAGAACTAAATACTGGGGTAGCTTCTGCTACAGAACCTGCTGAGCTTTTCCAGCAAATTAATTTCATCCAAAAACTATTTAAAAGTTTTATTTTATCCAATTAAGACATGCTAGTAGTATTTTGAAGAGAAGACTGAAAACTACAAAATAATACTGAAAGAAATTGAAGAAAAGCGAAATAAATGAGAGATACACCACATTCTTGGGAAACAAGACTCAACACTGTTACCATGACGACTCTCCCCAAACTGAAACGTGGATTCGGTGCAAGAGATTCCAGAATTCTCCATCATGAGCCCTGATTTCCTCTTGCAAGTCAAATCCAAATTCTCCACTGTCTGCAGGCAGCCCACACTGGCACAGCCTACCCTGCCCTAGACACAAGTTCCCACTGCTCCCACCATCAGCCCCAGCTTCACCATCAGCCTGCGGACCCAAGGTCAGCCTCTGGGGTCTTCCTTCTGGGAAGCCCTGGTCTTCCTGAAGCTGTGCCTCCTGCTGCTGTTTCTGCAGATGCTAAGGTCTGTCCTTTATTTTTCTGAAAGTCCCCTCCCATGACCTTCCCTCATTATTTTCACCGCTTCACCAAGACCATGTCTGCCAGGCTGAACCCTCCAGAGCTCTCCCTGGCACGCCTGCCCCGTCTGCAGAGGGTCCACATCACTAACTTCTGAGAACTCCGCTGTGGGTATCCTTTAAGGTAAGCACTTAGGTGTCTCCCCAGTGTCCCTCCGAGAGCCCTGTCTTCCCAACTCCCCCGACACGTGCTCCGTCCTTCAGATACGTTGGGGCCCCTAAAGGCCAATCAGCCCACAGCATGCTGTCCCCCAAATTCTGGCGTGATGCAGGCAGTTCTTCTTGTCACTTGTGCATCTTTTTTCCTCTTCACTCTTCCCCTTGTGCAAACCTTCCTTGGCCTTCAAGGCCTAGCTTGGATGTCAGCCTATAGGTGTTTCCATTTCTGGAATCCTGATCCAGTTTCATCCTGTAGCTCATGCTTTGGAGTTCCTTTAGTGACAACAGGCACCGTGCCCTTGACATGAGATTACAAATATGCCATGATGGTCAAGGGAGGGAGACATTCTTTTTTTTATTTTATTTTTTTGCCCCTGAGGAACATCTCCTGGGTAGGGTTTTTGTTTTCAAAGGGAAATACAAAGTGTGCCCCTAATGTGTGTGTACATGAAAATTAAGGATCATAATAAGCGATATTTAGTAAATGTGACACATCATTTCAAAACCATTATACCTCACCTTCTCTCTAAAAAAATATTTATCTAAATTTATAGATCATATAGTAGAGCCAGACCTTAGCAACCATCTGGTGACAGTGTTTTCCGAACTTGCCAGAAGATAAGAATCTTAGTTTAAAGATGCAGATTCCAGCCTCTGCCCACCTCCAATCCAGGGAAGGGGCCTGGGAATTTGTATGAGAGGGCTGTTTTGCTTTGTTTTGCTTTGTTATTTTTTTGAGGGAGACATTCTTATTACCCTGTTTTACAGAAGAAGAAACCAAGGGTCAGAGTGGTTCAGTGAAACACCCAGGGGGCAACTTCCAAAGCAATGGGTTAGGGATCCAAACTTCGGTCTCTGAGCTTACAAGCCTAGCACTTTTCAGTAACCCAGTGTTTGTACCTGCAATTCCCTAGGAGTAAGAACTACTACCCTGAGGGGTGCAGTCTGCCCTTTATCCCACTGATTTTATTCCCTGCCTTGTGTGGTGAAAAGGAAGGTCTCTAACATTTATCAGATGTCTGTAATAGAAGGGACATTGGCTAGGTGAGTTACAGGCACCGCCTGCCATCAACCTAGCCACCGCTCTCTGAAGCAGAGTCTACCTCCAAATTGTGAGTGAGAAACTAAGAAAAGTCACGTATGCATTTATAGTCAGAAAATATGAGCCCGCAATCCGTGCCTGGCAGGATGTGAGGTACCAGATTAACTCCGGCCACTGACAGACAGCCCTTTAAGATGATGACCTTATAGGCGAGAATCAATGCAGTTATCATAGAAAATGAATACAAATTGTGATCAATCCTATCAAAGAAATAAAGAGTACAGTGAATGGGAACAATAGACAAGAGCTAGCAGATAGGGTGCCAGCCAGGCCTCTTCAGAAAGGGGGGTGGTGTGCGGGGCGAGGGTGTTCTGGTAAAAGGAAGGGCTGGTGATGGGAAGGTTCCAGCCCCGCCCCTGAGGTTCCCACTCAGTAGGTGGGTGAGTCCGAGAACATGCCTTTCTAACCAGTTCCCAGGGACTCACTTTGAGAACCAGTTTGCCACGCCACATCAAAGGCCCCACTCTGCTCTCATCTCTGGTTCAGGATTTCCTTCTTAAATGTCAGAATGTGAAAAGCAGTGCACGTGGACTGGAGATAAGTCACCTTCTCCCGACAGAAGCCCCCGCCCCTGTGCCACATCTCCTGGTGGCTGGACAGGGGCTTCAGCACAGTGAGGACCAGCCCTGGGGCAGCGTCTTCCTGTTTGTTTCATCTTCCTGACATTACAGCTGCCCCAGCTTTCCAGGAACTGACCTTTTCTCCTCACGTAAAAATAGCCGTTCCTCTTAGACTATTTAGTGGGACTCCTCTCACAGCAGGAACCATCAGCCTCACAAAACGGAAGCTTAGCTGGTGGCTGGAAGAAGGTGCCGGAAGGGCACAACCAAGGCCAAAGTCCTGCTTCCCTCTTGTTTCTCGTATTTCAGGGAAGGAGGCATTTTAGCTCTGGGTCAGCAAGAGTGAACTAAGTGCCCTGAGGGAGAGCAGGACAGTGCTCTGAGGAAGGGGGTGGCCTCTGCTCGGAGCGCTGGCCGCAGAGCCACAGGTCTGGGTGCAGAAATGCCCAGAGCTGTCCCTCCCAGTCTGGCTGGAGGCGGAGTCAGCCCTCGGCTCTCCCTTTGACTTTTACATTTGTCCTGGCAGTTCTCAGTCTCGCTTTTCTGATCGCCGTGGTGTTGGCAGAACCCCCAACGTCTTCCGTCTCTCACCCTGTCCTCTGCAGGGTCATAGACTGCTCTTGTTAAAAGGGTCTGTTACCCAAATACAGGTTTTACATGAAGATCGTCACAAGTTCCTGGACTCACATCACCACGTGCCCGCAAATTTCACATGCTTTTAGAAATGCAATATTGACAGATGAATAGTGTAGGTGGGTTATGTGTGTGTGTGTGTGTGTGTGTGTGTGTGAATGTCTTTTACAGCTCCTCCTGAAAGGATTTCCAAGCACTCTTTCTAAATGTGAAGGCTGCTGGGCCTGCAACCCCCACAAGCCCCCACCCCCAAGGTTTAAATATACATTTTTTTTTTTGTTTCCTTTGCTTTTTTAGACAGATCTTGTCTCAAACTCATGCGGCACATTAGCACCTTTTTAAAATAAAACCTTTTGTCAACCCCAATCATTCCCTTTCCTTTCCACCCCTCCCAAACCCAGGAAGTAATGTCGTTAACATTATCTAAGACTCAAATTGCACAGGAGTAAAAGGACTCTCCACTCTCCCTCCAAAATACATCTAAACTCCTCTATTACACTACCAAATTGTAGGCGTCTCCCAAGAAATTTGAATTAACTTTAGGTCATCAGTTAGTGCAAATGTCTTTGCTAGGATTTAAAAGGTTCTGTAACACACAGAAATCTCTTGCATTCCTATACACTAACAACAAAAGATCAGAAAGAGAAATTGAGAAAACAATCTCATTCACCATTGCAACAAAAAGAATAAAATACCTAGGAATAAATCTAACCAAGGAGGTAAAAGACCTGTACTCAGAAAACTATAAGACACTCATGAAAGAAATCAAAGATGACACAACAAATGGAGAAGTATAACATGTTCTTGGATTGGAAGAATCAATATCGTGAAAATGTCTATACTACACAAAGCAATCTACAGATTCAATGCAATCCCTATCAAATTACCAATGGCATTGTTTACAGAACTAGAACAAAAAATCCTAAAATTTGTATGGAGGCACAAAAGACCCCAAATAGCCAAAGCAATCTTAAGGGGAAAAAATGGAGCTGGAGGAATCAGACTACATGACTTCAGACTATACTACAAAGCTACAGTGATCAAGACAATGTGGTACTGGCATAAAAACAGAAATTTAGATCAATGGAACAGGATAGAAAGCCCAGAGATAAGTTATGGCCTAATCTATGACAAAGGAGGCAAGGATATACAATGGAGAAAAGGCAGCCTCTTCAATAAGTGGTACTGGGAAAACCGGACAGCTACTTGTAAAAGAATGAAATTAGAACACTCCCTAACACCATACACAAAAATAAACTCAAAATGGATTAGAGACCTAAATGTAAGACCAGACACTATAAAAAACCTAGGGGAAGACATAGGAAGAACACTCTTTGACGTAAATCACAGTAAGATCTTTTCTGACCCACCTCCTAGAATAATGGAAATAAAAACAAAAATAAATGAGATGCAATAAAACTTAGCTTTTGCACAGCAAAGGAAACTATAAACAAGATGAAAAGACAACCCTCAGAATGGGAGAAAATGTTTGCAAATGAATGAAGAGACAAAGGATTAATCTCCAAAATACATAAAAAGTTCATGCAGCTCAATATCAAAAACAGAAACAACCCAATCAAAAAACGGGCAGAAGACTTAAATAGGCATTTCTCCAAAGAAGACATACAGATTGCCAAGAGGTACATGAAAAGCTGCTCAACATCACTAATTATTAGAGAAATGCAAATCAAACTACAATGAGATACCTCACACCAGTGAGAATGGGCATCATCAGAAAATCTAGAAACAATAAATGCTGGAGAGGGTGTGGAGAAAAGGGAGTTCTCTTGCACTGTTGGTGGGAATGTAAATTGATACAGCCACTATGAAGAACAGTATAGAGTTCCTTGAAAAACTAAAAACAGAACTACCATATGACCCAGCAATCCCACAACTGGGCATATACCCAGAGAAAACCACAATCCAAAAAGATACATGTACCACAACGTTCATTGCAGCGCTATTTACAATAGCCAGGACATGGAAGCTACCTAAATGTCCATCAACAGATGAATAGATAAAGAAGATGTGGTACATATATACAATGGAATATTACTCAGCCATAAAAAGGAACGAAATTGGAACATTTGTAGAGACATGGATTTGCCTATAGACTGTCATACAGAGTGAAGTAAGTCAGAAAGAGAAAAATATCATATATTAACACCTATATATGTGGAATCTAGAAAAATGATACAGATCAACCAGTTTGCAAGGCAGAAATAGAGACCTAGATATAGAGAACAAACATATGGACACCAAAGTGGGAAAGCGGGATGGGGGGCGGTGAATGAATTGGGAGATTGAGATTGCCGTATATACATTACTAAGAAGAAAAAAATATCAAATTGTACACTTTAAATATATGCAGTTTATTGTATGTCAATTATATCTCAATAAAAGTTCTTAAATAAATAATAAATAAATGAAAGTTTCTGAAGTCCTGACACATGCAAGGGTGTCTGCTGAGTGTTGCTCCTGCCATAACTGGGACTTCAGTGGCCTCCCACATTAAGCCGTGCCTCGTTATAGGGTGGCCAGGCCTGTCCACTGTCCCATCCTAATGCCTGAGCATAGAGCGCAGCTTTGCATCTTTGTCCCAAGTCCCAGCAGGGAGCAGGCATGAGGGCCATGAATCTCAGTGATGTAGAATACTGAGTGTATTAGCCAGACATCTTCAGAGACACAAAACCGATAGGGTGTAGACACACATACAGAGTTTTATTGTAAGAAACTGGCTCACATGATCATGGAGGCTGTCTCAGCTCCATCAGACCCTGACCACGCAAGATCAGACAGCTAGCTGGAGACCCAGAGAGGTGATGCTGTAATTCTTGTCTGAATCCCAGGGAAAGTGATGGTGGAAGTCCCAGTCTGAAGGCTGACAGGCTCAAGACCCAAGAAGAGCCAATGTTTCAGTCTGAGTACAAAGGCAAAAAACCATGTTGTCCCAGCCCAATAATCAGGCCAGAGAAATTCTCTCTTGTTGCCTTTCTGTTCTATTCAGGCCTCCGGCTGACGGGGTAGAGGCCCACCCATACTGGGGAGGGAAATCTGCTTTACTCAGTCTAGATTCAAATGCTAATCTTATCCAGAAACACCCTCCCAGATACACCCAGAATCATGTCTGAAGGAGTACACCCTGGCCCAGTGAAATTAACACATAAAATAACCGTAAGTGACAGATCACAAGAGGCTCCCAAGTGCAATGCCCTGGGCAGGGCTGCAGTGGGGCTGCTGCTGTCTTCAGTGCTGCAGACTCTGGTAAGGGAAAAAAAGGCCAAAAGCACATGGCCCCAGATAGCGCCCGTGCAGCTGCAACCACACACCCACGGCCACCCCACCCAGGCCCAGCTGCACTTACACAGATTTCCCAACCTGTTCACTGGAGACAGGCCAGGAGGCCTTGTGTTACCAGGGCCTCCTCTGAGCCGTGCTTCTCCCGAAAGTGACTGCAGCCCACATCAGCACTCAGATGCCAGGGGCTGGGCTCAGCTTGGAGGCCAGAACTCAGCTGCATCAGACCCTGGCCACACCCATTCATTTGCTCCCCTGTGCCCGGCCCTGGCCCTGGGAACATCGGGCTTGGGAGACGCTCCCCACCACTCGGCATGAAGGTACTCAACCTGTTACAGCATTTGGAGCTTTCCATGCCCATTCCCTTCCTCTCAGTCCTCTCCTAGCACAGACCTCTCAGGGCCTGCCTGTGTGTTGTCTGGACGGATGAGAATGTCACCACCCCAAACTTCTTTGAGGCCCCACTCTGCCATCCAGCTAAGGAGTGGAATTTACTCTGCAAAGGAGACAGTCATAGTTCAAGAGGCAGCATGGCTTTCCCAAACCCGGGACGTTTCATCCCAAATGGGGATGAACTCACTGAGAAAGACACTGAAGGCCCACTTCCATCCCAGGGAGGCCAACAGCTTCCTAACAGCGTAGGAAGGGCACCTCCCCACTTGTAGAGGAGCAGGAGGCCTGTCCTGCCATGGGGCATGAGGTCAGAGCAGCACCACAGCCCTCACGCTGTGAAGAGCACCGCTGGCCTCTGCGGCCAGGCTCCTGGACATTGGGACCGCCCGCAGAGCCCGTGCCCGCGTCCTGGTGAGTCTGGGCGCAGCAGGGACACATGGGTCAGGGCGGGTGGGCTTTCTGGAGAGAAGGGGCCCAACCCTGAGCCTCCACCTCTTGGGCCACCGCCTCAGCAGTCAACAAATGTGAAATTTGGTTTCCTTCTGTGCTGTCCTGAGAGTTTTGCATCTACTTTCCCAGCTGCTGCTTAAGTCACAGAACATCAGGGCGGAAAGGAAAAGGAGATTGTCAGGCCTGTCCCAACCAGGGCTGTCCCGCCTGGGACTAGAAATGCCCCCTCCCTGCTCTCCTTCCTCACCCCACCCCCCTCACCTCTCTCCCCACCATCCACCTCTCCCACCTCCATTCACCACCCCCACCCCATTTCCCTCCCCCAGCTCCTCCCACTTCCCCCCATTTCCCCCTCCCCTCCCTCGTCCTACCTCTCCCACATCCATCTCCCCAAACTCCATCCACCTTCCCCCACCTCCCACCTCCCCCACGGCATCCTCTCCATCCCCATCCCACCCCATCACCTCCCCCTTGCAGCCACTTCCCCCGCATTCCCCATCTCCTCTCCTCCACATCCTCCTCCCCAACTCCATCTCTCCCACCCACCCCCCCCCCCACACTATTGGGTTCCCCACCAGCCACAGTGGCGAAACTCCTAGAGAAGACAGGCCATGCTGTGTCCACACCTTGGGATCCCTGACTGTCCCCAGGGCCAGCCTCCCTCATACTCTGAAAAGGGCACTGCGGAGCCTTCTCTCCAGCTGCCAGGACCCATGTGCTCTCTGCAGTCAAGGACCCTGGTGAGAGGGCCACCTGACGTCTATGGCTCCCGTCGAAGGCAAGGCCTGCTTCCCCTGGCTGTCACTCCCCCAAGTCTCAAACTGGCCCTTCCCCGTGTGTGTTCTTCTAGTCCCCAAACTCCAAGCAAACCTGCAAGTTCCTCCGGGGACAGCTCCTGCCCGGCTCCTGGCCACTTTCCCAGAGCATGGTCACATCCCCACAGAACCCTCCTTCCCTAGAGGCCAGGCCCATAAGCTGCACCCTCAACTCAGCCCTGCAGCCCTGGGAGAGAAGGCCCTCCCAGGGCAAATCCCAGGCCCCTCCCTGGAATTCAGGAGCTACTTGAGATGTTTCCAGTGGCAGTCCACCCAGCTGGAAAACTCACTTGAGCTCCAGTCTTCACCAAGCAAAGGCAGAGGAGGAGACCCAGAGTCGGAGGGGACAGGCCACGTGCTCAAGACCTCACACACAGCAGGGAGCACAGGGAGGCTCGGGCCAGGGTTCAGGCCTCTCTGTGACTCTCCAACAAAGAAACAGACCTCCCATAGGGATTCAAACACACGTCCCCAGCTCAGGGGAGCAGCCAGCCCGTCACCTGACCGGAGATGCTAACGGTGGCTCAACAGACAGACTCCCTCCTCCCAGATCAGCCCTGCCAGCACCTCACATGGGATTTGGCTTCCAGACACTGGCCATCCTGTCCCAATGCATGGCCGATGATCTGAGCTGCTTGTTAAAAAACTAAAATAAAATCAAGACAGTTTTCCTAGCACACTTCGGAGTGGGTAATTCTATCCATCTTCCATATGCCAGGCATCATTCTCCAGCAGCTGGGTGGGGAAGAAGGCTTAATCTCTTTGAACCTGCATAACATCCGCGCCCTATAACTATATAAAGGTACAGCTGGGCGAAATGTCATGAAAACATTCAGTTCTAGGTAATGGGGTGTCAGATGCCTTACATTCTTCCTCACATTTCCAGGACACACTCCAAGGAAACCCCTGGTGTGCTGACGCCACGTGCGACAAAGAGGACACAGCAGGCGGGCCCTCAGAAAGATGAAGCACTTTCTTTTTTTTTTTTTTTTAATAAATTTATTTATTTATTTATTTATCGGCTGTGTTGGGTCTTCATTGCTGCACACGGGCTTTGTCTAGTTGTGGTGAGCGGAGGCTACTCTTTGTTGTGGTGTGCAGGCTCCTCATTGCCGTAGCTTTTCTTGTTGTGGAGCACAAGCTCTAGGTGCATGGGCTTCAGTAGTTGTGGTACATAGGCTCAATAGTTGTAGCACACGGGCTCCGTAGTTGTGATGCACACATTGGCCATCCTGTCCAGTGTCCCAAATTGGCAGGCAGATTCTTAACCACTGCGCCACCTAGGAAGTCCCATGAAGCACTTTCAATCTTTATTGTGGGGGGGCGGGGCAGGGGAGCAGACCCTGGAGAACAGAATACCTGGAAATATGGTGATGGACATGACGAAATGAGCTAGGAAATACTTGGGGCCTAGAGAAGTCGCTTAAAAGACAGGGGTTCTTATGAATCCCTGAATTTCTTTGAATCCCTATGGAACTCATATATCTGTGTTTCCCCCAAAGTTCTCCTTCCTCCAGCCATTTGCTTTTTCTTTGTTATTTCTAGAGGCAAGCCTGACTACTGCTGTAAATAGTTTAGACAAATCACCGCGGAGCTAAAACTAGCAGAGGGCAGCCGTGCCCAGCAACAGAGGCCCTGCTGCCCTTGGTGACAGTGGTGTGCTTCCGTTCACTGAGTGCCCCCCGCACACCAGGCTCTCATGCATCCTCCTTTAAAGGAAAATGAGAAGGGGTCATGCTAGGGCCCGTGGCCAGTCAGTTCCCACTACTTCAGATAAGATGGTTGAATGAGTTATTTAGTGATTTAAAACAACAATAATCCTTTATTACCTCTGGGTCCTGTGGGTCAGGAGTTCAAACAGGGAGCAGCAGGTGGCCTGTCTCTGCCCCATAGTGTTTGAGGCTTCCGCTGGAGACTCAAATCAGGGCAGGGACCACCTGAAGACCATCCCCTCCTAGGTCTGGAGGTCCATGCAGGCCCAGCGGGGCTTTCAACTGGAACCCCCCACATGTGGCCTCTGCATGTACCCGCAGTTTCCTCCCTAGATGGTGGTGAGGCTTCTAGAGCAAGTGTCCCAAGAGCAAAAGAGGCAAGAGACCAGGGCAGAAACTCTCAGGACCTTTACGATCTGGTTTCCAAAGATGCCTGGCACCACTTCCACTGGGTTCTATTGATGGAAACAGTTACGAAGGCCCACGGAGTCCCAACAGAGGGAACACAGGGGGCTCCCTTCAGTGCAGAAGCCCATGTCCTACTGTAAGAAAGGTGTGGAGGATGCGACGTAGAAAGCTGTGAGCATCTCTGGGAAATGTGATCTTTCGTGATGGTGGGAAGGCAGGTGCTACTGAAGATTCCATCCTCTGCAGTCAGCACTGTGCAGCCACGAGCCTATCAGGCTTTCCATCATTTCCTTCCATGTCTGGTTAGGAAGCCCAGCTCTGAGTCAAGATAATTCTTCATATGGTTTTACCCAATTAAGAGTGCTTCCCCCGGGCTCTCTTTGTGCTTTCTCGAAGGTTCATATCCAGAATTTTTAAAAAGGAAGAACAGTAACCAGGCTTTCAAGACAGCCCCTGTCAATCATTCCTGACAGTCTCTCAGCTGAGGATGGCAGCCGGTAAATCAGGACTCCTGCCAGTATAAGGCAGGAGCCATCAGGAGTGGTAGCTGGCATGTTGCTTTACCAAGCTCAAGGTCGAATCAGAGGAGCCGGCACATCAAGGACTCACCACCCACCGAGAGAGGCCAGTGAATACCCAGGCTGGTGGGGAGCCACGTCTGCAGCAGGGCAGGAGCTGGCTCTGGGCTGAGCTGTTCTGTCTGCACTATCAGCTGGATTTGTTGCCGACCGTCTTTGCCAGGTGTGGATCAGAAGGGTGGGCTGGCATGCCCCAAGACGCCAGGCCCACCTCCGGTGATGCTGCATGCCTGCTGGCCACACCCAGCTGATCTGGAAAAGCCCAGCCCCACGTGACGAGACTTTTCCATCCACCCACTTAATTGCACTTTTCAGTTAGCTGCATCTGGCCACAGTTTCATTCCAACAGCTCCACCGTATCCCCAGCTCCATCGCAGGGGTCGTTCTGTACTGCTTGTCAGTGTACAGGATCAGGTACACAGGCAGGGAGATCACAACCGCGTACAGTTTTCACGAAAGTCGCCAAGATCGGGTCTTGCACGGGGCAGACTGCGCTTGGGCCACTCTGGGTCCATCACAGAGGCACGGCTCTGGGTGCACAAGCACTGAGATTGGGACTCCCCATCCCACAGAAGCAAGTCTGGGAGACCTGAGGCTGAGGGTCCGGTGTCCGGGAGGAGTTCTCACTCCTGGCAGGTTCTTATTTGCCTTGAAGAAGCCAACAAAGGGCTGCTGCGTGGAGGGACTGCATGCTACTAGGCACTAATCGGCTCTCCAGAAAGCCCACCAAGGACACACTCTGTTGCAAGGGGACAGCTTTGAACTCCAGCTGCCACAGCTGGAGGAACATTTGATAGCGCAAAACAATCAGCAGAAAGAGAAGGGAGGTCGTCTGGCTGAGGATATGCAGGAAGCTTCCCCAGGAGGCGTTAGCAGGAAAGACACTTCTATCTAATTGTCTCTCTTCCTGAATTGTCAGCTTCTGCAGGAAGCTGCCTGGGAGCAGAAATAAAGAGGACAGGAACGCAGGAGAGACGAGCTGAAACCCTGTTATTTTTTACGTCTTTCTTATTAAGGCAAAGTTGATGTACAATGTTATGTAAGTTTCAGGTGTACAACATAGTGATTCACAATTTTTAAAGCTTATACTCTATTTATAGTTATTACAAAATATTGGCTGTATTCCCTGTGCTGTATAATATATCCTTGCAGCTTGTTTTATACGTAGTAGTTCAGACCTCTTAATCCCCCACCCCTCTATTGCCCGCCCCCTTGAAACCCTCTGTTCTGTAAAGGGCTTTGAACCATGACCCAGAGCCACAAAGGACTTCCTGTGATTCCTCTGTCAGGAAGTGACCGACCAGCATAAGTTGCAGAGAAAGGTCATCCAGGGGACAAGGTCAAGCCCAGGCCCCACCCGCCTCAGGTTCAGTGAGCTCCCACAGGTGGGGCATGAAGATGCTTGAGGGTCCAGCAGCACACGCTAATGACGGTAAACAGCACAATGCTAAGTCTGCAAGGTGGGATTTCTTTTTCTTCCTGGGCAAACGACATCGCCGGCGGGGTCTCTGCAGAAACACACCCTCTCGCCTGCAGTTCACTAAGTGTTACCGGGGTTACGAAAATAAGACCCGTCCTCCACCCTCCGCAGGAGCGGTCCCAGAGAGGAGGAGGATGTGCATGTGAGGTGTGATGAGGGCTCTAACACACAAATAAACAAGTGCGGAAGGAGCTCTGGGGAGAGACAATAAAATCCAGTGGGGGTGATCCGGTACCCACGCCAAATCCCCACAGCCCGGATCTTAGAATCCGAGGCTCATCAACAACCTATAGGTTACTATTCGCACCATGTTTTCTCTTACTGTATATATATTTAATGTCTCTAGCGATTTAGCCTATAGACTTAAAATAACCTGACATAGAGCATTTTGAGAGGCAGATCTTGGCCATGGCTGCTTGAACCCCAGGGAGGCCCCAGCACAAGGGCATGTGTCCTTACTCAGGGTTCCCGTTCCACGCAATCTTGATTTGATGTGATAAAGGCATCACCACTTTGATGCCAAAAGGGCTGCTGTGCAATCGTGAGACACTAGCTACCGGGATGAGGTCAGACTTTACAGGCTGAAGCACCGTCCTCCATACAGCTGCCCTCACTGCAGGTGACAGCCAAAATCTTGGGGGTCCCCAGAGCCCCTGCAGTTCTGACCGGCCTGCTACCAATTCAGAAGTTCCCTCAACCCCTTCAGTTTCAATAATTTACTAGAACAACTCACAGAATTCAGGACAGCACTATAGGTAGGAGTACAGTTTTATTATAAAGGATGTGAATCAAGACCAGCCAAAGGAAGAGATGTACGGGGCTCCCAGATGGGAAGCTTCTGTGTTCTCAGGGCCGGTCCCCTCCCAGCACAAGGAGGTAGGCCCAAGCTTCAGGTGAGTAGCTTCTACTGGAGTCTCAGCACACAGGTACAATTAATTGAATGGCCTTGAGGTTGAACCAGTCTCCATCCGTCTCCGTTCCCAGAGCTTGGGCTGCTGGCAGGAGGCTCTAAGCCGCAGCGCTCTAATCCTGTGATTGGTCTTCCAGGTGTGACCGCCACCCCTCCTGAGTCAGCTTATTCGCATAAGCTCAGGTGTGGTCGGATGCTCACCTCAAATAAGAGAGACTTTCCTATCACTGTGGAAATGCTAAGGATTTACAGGGTACTTCCCAAGAACCAGGGACAAAGGCCAGCCAAATCTGCCATACATCAAATTTCAGGTTTCAAACTCAGCCGTTGTAAAGTCAAACTCTTCTCTCTTGACCTTCTCTCTCCCATGACCGTGGAGAAGAAGGAGCCCAACCTGGATTTCCCCCGTGTCTCCTTTGAGGCTGTTCCAGCAATCCTGACACCTCTCTCTATAATGCCACCCATGTCTCCAGTCCCTCACTGTCCACGCCTACAGCCATCCCCAAGCCCATCTATCACCTGACCCAGAGTCAGGCCTGCTGCTTCCTGAACACCAGCTTGGGGCTCACGCTTCTGCCCTGGTCCCATTGAAACAGAAGGGAAGGGGGCAGGGCACAACCTCTAAAAGTATGGCATAGCCCTTGAGACCATGACAAACTGGTTAGAACCAACTAGGTCCAAGATGGCAGCAAATTTGACTGCCAGTGGACCTTGAGCCTCATTATATGCTCACTATAATATATTAGCGTACGCTAAATGACACACCCACAGGCGCCATGATAGTCCTCAGGCCAACCACAAAAGGTCAAAAGGTGGACAATGGCCCAATTCCTGGAAATCTCTGCCCCTTCCCTGAAATAGTTGGAATAATCTTCCCACTTTTTAGTCTGTGAAATTACCCAGCCCATGAAAACCAACCACCTCATATTTCAGGACCTCTCACCTTCTGAGATGGCCCACACTCTCGTCTGTGGAGCATTTCTTCCAAGGCCACCCTCACCTTTTGAGACAGACTGTATTCTGTCTAAGGAATGTGTATCTCTCTAAATAAATCCACTTCTTACCTATCACTTTGTCTCTCACTGAATTCTTTCTGCGATGAGACATCAAGAACCTGAGTTTCGTGAAGTCCAGACACCAGGTGAGTGATTCTAAACTAAATGACTGTGGGTTCAAGTCCCAATCTGTATTGTGTGGTTTTCACCCTCGGGGTCCCATTGAAACCGTGCACCTCAGATTGAGACCTGAACCCACGCAGCTGGGACTCAAACCCAGCCAAAACCCTGACTGGGACTCGAACCTACGTCATTTAATTTAGAATCACTCACCTGGCATCTGGACTTACTGAGGCTCAGGGTCTTGATGTCTCATCACAGAAAGAATTCAGTGAGAGACAAAGTGATAGGTAAGAAGTGGATTTATTTAGAGAAATACACTCCACAGACAGAGTGTGGGCCATTGCAGAAGGTGAGAAAGGTACCAGGGTACAGGGTTGTCAGCTTTTATAGGTGTGGGTCATTTCATAGGCTAATGAGTGGGAGGAGCATTCCAGCTATTTTGAGGAAGGGGTGGGGATTTCTGGGAATTGGGCCACTGCCCACTTTTTGATCCTTATGGGCAACGTTGGAACTGTCATGGCGCCTGTGGGTGTGTCATTTAGCCCATAGATGTGTTACACTGAATGTGTCCTGAGGCTTAAGGTCTAGTGGAAGTCTACTTGTGCGCCATCTTGGACCTGTTTAGTTCTAATCAGTTTATGTCATGTCCTCGGGCTATGTCATCCTTTCAAAGGTTGTGCCCTGCCCTCCTCCCTCCTCTTTCACCATGATCAGCTGTGGCCACAGCCACTCACACAGTTGTCACTTGTCTTCCTCCTCAGGCTTCCTTCTTGAAAAGTGTTGTCTCGGACGCTCTGTATCCCACCCACTCTGCAAGGCTTTTCCAACTGCTTGTCTCCACTGGGTGAATTTCCAAATCTCTCTCACCTGACACTGAAGCAGGGGTCTTCCTCACTCCCCTGGCAGCCCTATGCAAACTCTGGAATCACCACAGAAATCCTGAGCTCCACACTCAACTTCAGCTTGGACTTCTACTGTGGGCACCTTTTGTAAGAGCAGAGGTGCACTTTCTCCTCTGCTGGCTGCTTCGGTTCCCAGGGAGGTAGCTTCCACACAGATAGTGCCTGTGAGTGACTGTCAATAAATTACAGCTGGTTTTCCATTGCAGACCATCTCATCTTTTTGTTCTGACAAAACTCCTGATCTTTTTGGAACCCTGTTAATATTTCTATCTAAAAATAAATGCAAAATAGTCAAGTTCATGCTCACCTCCAAATAAATAAATAAATAAAAGCTTGATTTTGCATCTAAATGGGGGGGGCGGATACATTGGGAGATTGGGGTTGACATATACAGGCTACTATATATAAAGTAGAAAAATAATAAGAACCTGCTGTATACTACAGGGAACTCAACTCAATACTCTTTAATGGCTTGTATGGGAAAAGAATCTTAAAAAAAAAAAGAGTGGATTTTGCCTCTAAGATTTGACGTAAGGTTTGAGTTCTGTGTCATTTTTATGCCTTCATTTGTGAAGGTATTGATTAATCCATTCTCGACTGGCTGTGGTCCTGCCCTATGTCACAGTTAAACATCTCCATCTGACAAGGGAACAGAACTCCGGAACATTAATAAAACAACCAGAGGATCTGACTCAACAAAACTGGGGATGTAATTGTAAGCTCCCTCAGCACTTTCTCCTAATGGCACCATGCAGCCCACAGTGTGACCCCCACGCCTCATTACCCAGGCCGGGATAAAAGGACGGGCACAGAAAAGGGAATGCCTGAGTTCTCCCAATATTCATTTTGCTGGATATTTAAGCTGCTTTTATTTTCTGATACTTCACTTGTCCTCTAGAAACAGCTTTTTTAACTTACTCTGTATCATGAATCTGTAACCAAGCAAGACTCTGTGGCGTCCTCCTGGGTACAAAGCCTTTCCATGTCCCCTATTTCCTGTTTGTAGGAAATAGGCTTCATTCAGCCTGCTTGACATTCCCTGAGTTCCAAAGGGAAGATTCAAACAGTTGCTAATCAGGGAAGAGAGGGGATGCAAAAACAAAGGAGGAGCAGCCAGAAAGTAAAGCAATGGGGCAGGGTCCTGGTTCCTCCTGAAGGAATACACATAAACAATACCTTTGAGTTCTTCTGCAGAAACTAAGGCCCCCACCCAGTTGGAGGATGGTAACTTCAGGTTGAGCCCAGGAGTCCTGGAGCACCACCCTGTTACCTCACCACCAGCCAATCAAAAGAAAGTCACACACCCTGCAGCCCTCACCCCAAATTCAAGGTATTTTGAATGTGAGCCACCCATTCTCCTTGCTTAGCCCTGCGGTAAACCTTTCCCTGCTTCAAACTCCGACTCTAGGTTTGTTCCGTCTCACCGTGTGGGGGGCACATGAACTTGCATTCAGTAACAAACCTTTGACATGAAATAAAATAAAAGATGTGCCGATGTCTCAAGTTTGTTGCTACCAACCAGACATGAGATGCTGCTTTATAAATTCTCCACCAAATCTTTGCATCACAGCCAGCCTTGCCTCCAGGGCACCCATCATAGAGGGAGGGTATCAGTGACGTCAACCCTAGTGGGAAAACCTCCACATGCCCCACGAGGCCAAACTCAGTGGAACTCTGGTTGAGGCTCATGGGGAAATGGCACAGGATCAAAACAGCAACAACTCTTTCTGGAAAAGGTGACTCAAAAACAGGTGCACTTCCTTCCAGGACTTCCCTCCAGAAAGCTATTCTCCAAAAACTGATACTAATCTGATTATAACTGTAAACCCCTGCAGACTCCATCAATGCATTATCTTTTTAATTGAAAATTAAGCAGACCCCACTCTGTTTCAACCCTCGTTGTCTAAACCAGCTCTAAAACATGCTGGAAGGGAATGTCCTGAACCTAAATGTATTTCCAATGAGGGACCTTATAGGAGCCCCAGAAGGCACGGGGTGGGTGACATGGCTGGGACATCCCTGGAAATTTTCTTTATCCTTAACATCTTTACAAAAATAATGAGAATATCCCAGGTGAACTCACTGGGATTCTTGATGGTGACTTGTACACTGTCTGTGTTGGTGTAGATTTAAGAATCAGGCCGTACACTGAGGTATCACTGTATCACATGCATAGGACCAAGGTCTGAGCTTTGCGTTCAATTACAGCAGCGGTCCCTTACCTTTTTGGCACCAAGGACTGGTTTTGTGGAGGACAATTTTTCCATGCACTGGGGTGGGGGGGGGAGGTCAGGCAGTAATGTGAACGATGAGGCGGCAGATGAAGCTTCACTCGCTCCTCTGCCACTCACCTCCTGCTGTGTGGCCAGGTTCCTAACAGGCAGCAGGCCAGTACTGGCCTGCGGCCCGGGGAATGGGGACCCCTGAGTTACAGGACACATTTGAAAAACATATTCAGAATTTGCGTTATATCTCATTCTGACTCTCACTCAGCCTGTGATGTGTGGATTGTGCCCTAGAATCTGAGGTCCACCTCTCTCAGCCTTTATTTCCTGATCAATTAAAGGGGTTTAACGAGAATGCCTACCGCGTGGGGCAGTTGTGCAAACAAGGGAGATAAATATGAAACCTGTAACTCCAAGTAAAGGCAAAGAAACGAACTATTGATAAAGGCAATATTTATCCTTGAATTCTGATTTCCCCCACAAAATGACTGGCCTTCTTTGTTCACCTTTTTTGGGCAGCTGACCCCAAACTTACCCATGCAGGTACTGGAATAGATGAGGCTGTAGTGGAGGGGTGGAACACATGGGCCCTGGGGTCAAAAGTACAGGTGTGGTTGAGGCACGAGGATGCTTGGTCTCCAATGCGGGGATCCTCAGGTCTTGTCGCCTAAAGAGCCAGGAGTGGGACTGCTCTCTCCATCAGCTCTGCCTCCTCTGGAGGCCCCAGGTATGGGAACTGGACTGTCAAAATGTCAGCCAGCCGGTAAATGCATTTTTACTTTTAAAAGAGTCCTTTCTCACCTGAAGCATAACCATGTGGCAAGGGTCAGTGTGATATTGTGATTATAATTAGGAACACAGACTTGGTCTTTGTCCCCTTTTCTGGCACAGCGTTCTGAAAGCAATGAAGATACTGTTGTCATGCTAATGAGATGACTTTGGGAAAGCCCCTAGGTCACCTAAGGAGGGGGGCTGGTCTAGGGGGGCGCAGGGAGGAGGGTGGAGCCAACCAGGTGGTTAGGGGATTGGAACTTTCCGTCCCACCCCCTGACTTGGGAGGGCAGAGGGGCTGGCTGGAGATTGAACTCAATCGCCATGGCCAGTGATCTATTCAGTCACGCCCCTGTAATGAAGCCTCCATAAAAGCCCAAAAGGAGAGCTTCAGAGAGTTTCCCAGTTACTGAACACCTGGAAGTTTGGGGAGAGTGCATGGAGACCCCACACCACTTCCCACACCTTCCTGAGTTGTATCCTGTTATGATAAATCAGTAATCTAGTCATTCTAGCAAACTAGTCAAACCCTAAAATGGGGTCTTGGGAACCTCTGATCTATAGCCAGTCCGTCCAGAAGGCCAGGTGACAACCTGAGCTTGTAACTGACATCTGGGGCGGAAGAGGGGGGCAGTCTGTCAGGACTGAGCCCTTCACGTGTGGAATCTGATGCTATCTCTGGGCCGACAATGTCAGAATTGAGTTAAGTAGTAGGGGTCCCATCTGGTCTCAAAGAACCACTTGGTGGTGTGTAGAACCTCCCACCTCACATTGGAATTGAGTGACAAGCACTTTTACTCAGTTGTGAGCATGTCTTGTAAGAGCCTGGTGTCCATCCATCCACCCATCGATCCCATACGGGGACAGGTGCTTCTGTGTAGCCGGCTCCAGGGTCTCTTTTGTCCCTGGCTCCTGTGTTCTGACTCCCAACTGCCTTGTTCATTTGGCAACCTATAGACAATCAGAGGCTGGTCACCGGTGTCACCCTTCTTAGCCTTTGTGCCCTGAGACCCAGCAGTCTTTGTGACCGCCTTGGAGGTCACGACCTTCCGGACTGGTCAGTAACACTCTGCAAGTTCACTGACCATCCTCTTAGGGCACACTCTTTTTTTCTGATGCAAACTGGGAAAGAGTTCAAAAGAATATTGACATGGAAGACACTGCCATGAACCTTTACCAGGGACTTGACCCCTTGCATCTCTCCAGGCTTACCTTGTGCCCTCAGAACATGATGTAACCCATGGGAAACCGAGCCACATGCCAGTGACAGGAAGGCCCCCTCGCTACTCAGCCAGTGCAAAGGTCTCTGTACAATATGGCCACAGAGCCATGCTTCCCGAGAAGAGGCAATCAGCTGGAGCAAACGATGAGAGTGAAAACAGGCAGAAGCTTGTCGAGTGTTTTCACCCAGAGAAGGTGGAGCTGGAGTATTAGGACACCAGCAAAAACAGACAAGCCTGCAGCCATAAACACTCATGCATGCACCCGGCACTCTCATCCTTGGGGCCCTGGAGGGGTGGGGACAAGGAGAACAGGAGCAGTGTGGGGGGTTTGAGCAGGGTCTCAGTTACCCAGCAGTTCTGGCCAACAGGTAGCTGCGGCTGTGATGCCGCCCGCCCCGGGGCCGCAGAGACGCTGGACTGGCTGTCTAGCGGAAAAACAGGAAGGAGGGGAGAGAGGAGAACTTAATCAGCATAAAGAAGAAAGTCAGGTCCAAGGTCTTCCTGCATCATCTTTTCCAAAACTCCAGAACCCCACAGTTGCTAGTATTTCAGGAGTCTGTGTTGGATTTCCCCATTTTTTTAAAAGTCAACATCAAAGTACTGAAATTGACCTTCAACTCCTCCTGGAATAGGGCTCACGCCACCCGCATTCAGATGCAGAGCCAGGCTGAGAATTAAAAACAGCACCCTGCCGTCTGCTCCAGTCCAGCCCCTGCACACCGAGCTCGGGGAGACGCTGTCCCAGCACTGCGGTCTGGGAGACTCCTCCGGTTTCACAAGCACAGCCTCTTGTAGTCACAGGCTCTTAGGAGTAGTACTGTGGGCAAATTGAACATGGCACATGAAATAGCTCTGTGCCTTTCAAAAAGAGGAGGGTCTCTAATGAGCTTTTGAAAGGAAGCATGGCAATGCCCTGTGGAGAGACACCCAGTGACCACCCAGGCTCTGCACCGGACGCCCTGCACTCAAGCCTAGATGTGAATCTCTAATTCCACCCAGTGTCAAGCTACTTCTCTGAGTCGGGTTGCCTCCTGATGACCCGGGGAGCACAGGCAGTGGGAGAGGGTGCCCGCAGGAAGCCAAGGTGGCACCGGGCTTCTTACTCTGGTCCCACTTATTTCCTCCTCCCCTGGGTCCAGTGTCCCCAGCTGTGAGCCTGCCACTCTCTTCACTCATTCATCTGGGAAGCTCTTCCTCAGCTCCAGCTTGGAACACAGTGACGGGGACGCTTGCCAAGTGCTTCGGCAGCCTTGGACATGAAAGGCCTGTGCAGATGAGAACTAGGGCACACAGTCTGACAGAAGAACGTGTTCTCACCAAGACTCATTACGGGAATTGCATTATTTAAAGGCCCAAAGCAGCTTTGGCAAAGCACATCTCTCTTTCCGTATTTGGGTGGGAACATGGGTTAACAGAGCAAATGCTACTGTGTTGAAATACGTGGGATGCTAGCTTTTATTTTGCAAGATTGTCTATCTTTGCTCTTACATTCTGCAGCTGATATTTAATGCTCTTCGGTGTCGATGCCAGAAAATTTTAAACTGAAATGACGGTGGTGGAAATTGAGTGACGTTGCACCCGATCCCTCCCAGTTGGAGGCAGGTGTGTTACATCAGTTTAGGAGCAAGGGGGGCTTGGTTAGAGAAGGAGAAGGAGAAGGAGAAGCCAGGCTGGAGCAGAACGTGTGCAGAGGGCTCTACTTGCCACCAGCCTGGAAGCACCTTCTTGTTTTAGGATGTCCTATGAGCAGCTTGGCTGGTGGGTGGAACTGTACAGCTGAGGAATTTAGAGTTTTGTGCATTCTCAGTCACATTTTTGGACCATCTGAGTCCATGTGACCTGCATTTTGGAAGTTCGCTTTTTTTTTTTCATATGATAGTCAGTTTTTAATGTTTTGTTTTCCATAGTGGCTAGACCAATTTATATTCCCACCAACAGTGCACAAATATGGAAGTCCACTTTTTTAAATGAAGCTACTAAAGGAAATTCACACAGTTTTCCCAAGGCAAAAACGTAGCCTGGTAGAAAGGGACTGAATGGGAGGAGGGTGCCCTAGCAGATGACCCTGGGGTTGTTTTTGGGAAGTGAGGTCAGTGTTAGCATGTAAACTTCAGCCAGGGCCAGCCAGCTCTAGCGCCAGTGTGGAGAAGGCAGTTCTGGACTGCAGCCCTGCTTCCCTGTCCTGAGACATGACCCACGACATGTTGTGGGTCACACAACATATTGTGACAACGTGACTGTAGTTTTTCAGCCCTTTTTCAAACACATGAAGAGACCTGGCCGCAGATCAAAGGTGAAAAACCAAAGACGGGCAGAGCAGAGAGACAGGAACCTCCCCTCCCCTCTGCTGTGAGGAGGTCTGGGGTCCTGGCTGTGACCCTCACTCTCATGAACACATTGTGGGGGAACAGTGGGGACCTTGTGAAGCTGCTGGCCACTCATGGATCTACATGCTTGATGGGTGTGCGTTTCTGGGTAAAGAGGCATCAGAGTTTGGGAAGATTCCTAATTCACCTTTGAAAGAGATACGTGTACATGAAGGTCTCTCCCTAAAGACAGCATTGTGCACCCTGGATGCAGTAACAAGGCCTGGCCCATCCAGAGTGAGGTTCAGTCTTTAAAGTGAAACCCTCCACATCCATCTAAGTAGGAGTGTGCGATCCCACCGCAAGCCAGAAATAGCAACACTTCCTGAGACAGCGGAGCAAGGGGACGGGCAGAGCACGGGTACAGGAGCCGCAGCCTGCAGCCTGCAGCCCCCAGCCCCCAGCGTAGGGAACCCAGACCTCTGAAAAGGACCGGACGGCTCAAGGCCCAGCGATCAAGGACAGATTGAAGACTTCAAGGGCTATAGGTGCAGAGGGACGTGATGGGATGCAGTGTGAAAGTGACCCGCAGAAATGGGTCGATATGGTTGTTTTCATGACATGGAATAGCACGTCTGTGGAGCAGAGATTCTCACGCCTGGCAGACAGCAGGATTCCCTGGAAGGACACGAGGTCTGCCCTTCTCACCTGCACAGTGATTTCACAGGGAAGAGGACAGCTTTAAGTGAATAAGCAGGCTGAGCTTTCATCACTTACGTCCCAACCCAGAGGAAGCATCATTGCCCACTCTCCAAGCCTCGGCCCTTTACTTCCTCTGATGAGTCGCTATTGCCTAGCAAGTGGCTCTGCATCCCCACGCACCCTCCCCCCCATCCTCAAGGGCCTGGACACAATGGCTTGGCCTGTCCTCCTGTGACACGTGGTTGTGGGCGATGGCTGGAGATCACCTCTGCCCAGCTTGCGTCTGCCCTGCCTCTGCAGAGGACCCTGCGTGGATGTGCCCATCGCCCATCACCCATCGTCCTCAGACTCCTACTAAAGACCCACCTGAGAACAATTCCACAAGGCACGAAGGCTCTGCCCTGTGCTCAGGAAGCCTTTCATCCAACATCTACACCCCTGCTCTGTGCTTTCTGCCACACAACCAATGGGTAGGCAATAGCCACCACCTTTTGAGCGCATCCTGCCAGGTCGAGACTCGGCAATCATTCGTTAGCTCAAGTCATCCAGCGACTCCAGAGGAAGTGTGTCCCCTGCCCCCCCACCGCCAACCAGCAGAGGGACAGAGGAGGGAAGACCTGCTTGCACACTGGCCTCTGAGTCTGGTCCATGGATGCCACGCCAGCGTTCTAACTTCTGCCCTTGGAGCCACCGCGCAGCTGGCGTGATGGCCCTGACATCACAGTAGGCGGCCCTTACAGGCCGGCACCATCTCGTCGGAGTGAGTGGACTGTTCGGGAGCCTCGCAAATCCCTCACTTGGCCGGGCTGCCTTTGCACCACCGCCAAGGGTGAAAGAGGCAGCCAGAGGCCAACAGCAGGGGTGGGCTTTGCAGTAGGATTAATCCAAGTGCTAAATTAAATGCTCTGTGATCACGAGACCTAGCTTACACTCAAGAGGCTGGGATTCAAATCCTGATTGAGGATATGCGACCTCTCTGAGCCTTAGCTTACTCATCCAAGACAAATGAGACAGGGCCTGCACGTCCCCTGAGACTCTGGGGAGGCTCCCATGGGAAAACACCCCACCCGCAGAGGATGGTAACAACTCTGACACCTGGAGCCACCTCCCCACCTCACACACCTGTGCATTCACTCCCAGCCTCTCTCCTGCCCCACTGCTAACTTCCTCCTGTTACCTGACTAGGGTTTCCCAAAAGCCTCCAGCCCAGGCAGATCCTTACACTTGGAAACTTCCCTTTCACGCCTTTCTTTAATCTGAGAGTCTGTACTGAGCCTCACCCCCCAAAAGTGACCCTAGGGACTTTTTATCCTGAGGTGTTGATGAGTGATAGGAGGGATCGGGGCAGCAGAGGAACAGTGACATCACACAGGCTGACCCTCTGCAGTTACAGCTGAGAAAATCGAGGACCGCTTCACACTCCCAATTGGAACCTCACCCCTCACAGTTCCAGAGACATTTTCCTCACATGCCTAGTAGATCATCCAGCTGAAACCATCTCAGCTGGAGAAAGGAACATGCCCTCTTGGGAACGCATCTTGGACAGGCCCTCCAGGTCCAGGGCATCCAATGAAACCCCCTTGGGAGCCCCTCAAATCTCTATCCCCCATTCCACCACTGACAAGCTTGCTGGGGCAGTGCATGTCCAACGTCCCATCCAAATATAAGGGGATCTGTGGAAATCTGTGTCTCTTTCCCACAAGAGAGAGAGTCTTCCCCTCACCCCCCACGCTTCCAGGCAGGGGCTGCAGCCAGGCTCAGATCTCTGCATGCAGGTTCCCCTCCAACTGGAAAAAAACATTCAGGGCATCCTTAGAGTGACAAGCCCAGAAGGGCGGGCACTTGGTAGTGGCACTGGCTTCATGCCAAGCCTCCTGCTGAGATGGTGAAGACTCTTTGCTCTCTGGGCCAGTCTGCTCCCAACGCCTTTGCTTTGCAAATTGAGTCTTTCCGTGTGCAAGCATGTGGTCTGCATGTGTTTGCAAGCAGGGGTGTCTGCATGGAAACTGCTGATCAAACACATTTTAAGACATTTTTTTTTTAAACTGGAAACTGTCATTAATAATCTGATTTTTATCTTTGTAAGACTTTGGCCCTGAGGTATCAGGCTTCCAAATTATCACATTTCAGTCAGGCTTCCAGCACTCTCTTGACACGATGTTTAATCTTCACTTGACACGATGTTTAATCTTCGCACATCAAAGGAAAGGATTCGGCTACATTTGTTGCTATTGTTGGCTGTACCCAGATGCATCTGCTCTCCACAGAGAAGCCTGCTGCTCCCAGACAGAGGAATTCCACCCCTTCCCACCTCAAGGCTCTAGCACACTTCAAAGCCCTTTCCTACATTTCTAAAAAGGAAAATAAATAAATAAATAAATAAATAAATGAATAAAAAGTAAGGGAGAGGGACGATCAAGGATAAAATTTTTTGTTTGTTTTTCAAAATGGTTCACATTATTAAACTTGTGGAAGTCGGATTCAAACTGCCTCGGGGTGTCTACCCATGAACGTGTCCACCCACTTCATTCCTATCGCAAAAGTAGAATATGTTGTGTTAATGTAAGCTCTTTACTCCGAGGAGCTCCGAGTAACCTGGGAACTGTAAAAGGATAGGAAGGTATGGTCATTCCATTAGGAAACACGGAGCTCAGAGCCAGTGCAGGGGAGCCAGGCCTCGCTCCCAGTTACCCTGCTCCATGCGGGGCTAGCGTTGCTGCCACCCATCCACCCGCTGCACCAACCCGCCTAGGCTTCGGGGACCTGGGCCTGTGTGCTCCCCGGTGGTTCTCAGTTCCTGCCTCTCTCTGCACCCACCTCCTTGTGCAGCTGCATGTCCAGGGTCTCCCATCTCCAAGACCAGCTGGAAGGTTCTCCAGCCTCTGTCCACATGCCCTCAGAGCACTAGCCATTGTCTACCCTGGAACTCATTTCTCGGCGTCATTCACATACAGCCACGTGTCCCTCCAAAGATGAGATGTTAACACCTCAGTATTCATCCCACTCACCAAGATGTAATAGGTGTGAAACGCCTGGACATACCCACCCACCACTTTCTTCAAATAGTCAAGGAAAAGGTAAAGGAAGCCTGATCATGGCCGTCACAGCCTCTCCCCTACTCTGAGCACAGAGAGATCTGATCAGGGACACCTTGGCCTTCCTGATGGGTGAAGGGAAAGTGACATCGCTAGATCCTAGGCCCAGAGGGGCCGTGCTGAGAGCCGGACGGTGTGCTCTACAGTCAGGATTTTGTGACCTGGGTCTGTGCTTACAGGGTGAGCGATAGAGGGGCCATCTCCCATGCCGGTGCAAAGGGAGGGGCACAGGGGCCTGCAATCCCATAAGTCAACTGCACTGCAGGGGCTTTAGGAGCCAGAAACCAGCCCATATAACGCTGCATCCACCCAACGCTCATGCAGGAGGCCCGGAGATGGGACTGCAGAGAGGGCCAAACCCCAGCAAGGGGCAGCCCCCTCACAGGGAAGACCCTTGTTTCCATGCATTTTCTCTCTCCAGCCACCCTTGCCCTGAAGACTCAGGAACTCTCTAGTGAGCTTGGGGGCTGGGGAGGGTGTGGAAGGAGCCCACTGCCACTCTGCGCCGACACAGCCCAGCCAGGATCAGATGAGATGCCACATCAAGTTTACAGTCCCACCATCGCGGGCCATACATGCTCGGTTTTTAAAATCCAGGTAATTGTTCTTGTGGCAGAAAATGAGTGAGGACCGTTCATGACCTAAGAGGATGCAGGTGCGCGGAGGGGCCAGAGACATTTTCCTCCTGGCCGGAAGGCTACCTGATCTGGAAGAACCTTTAAATGGGCAGTGGAGACCATGTAAGCTACATCTTCATCACAGTTTGTTTGGCACAGAAGTTACATTCATTTCAGGTATGAGGACCGGAGAGGGCTTGCTCATAGCTGAAGCTCAGTTAATGTGTGTTCAAGGAACACGTATGTTCACATAAAAACAAAATTTCTAGGTTAAGTTATCCACAAAACACCACCCCAGGGTGAGCCGTTCTGGGGTGTCAGGGCCCTGACTTGCTCCCTTGGACCCCTCCCACGGGGACAGTCCCCTTATCTTCCTTCACAGGCAGAGAGAAATGCCCTTACGAGGCAAGCAGGGCTTCATTCCTCCCCAGGTGATCATCATAACAGTTGAGCCACTCTCTGCTGCGGCTCCGGGCTCATCCTCCACACCAAACATCAGACATCATGCACCTCCGCCCCGGGACCAGGACGCATTTCACAGTGAGAAGTGGGTCAGGGATGTGAGATGTGCTTCAAGCTCTGTTATCCATGATAAATATAACAGAAATCATCATGAAATGGAACAAATCCTCTCAAATCTGCACTTAGGCCTGAGATTTCACTGTCACTGAAAGTGCCCTTAACAGAACAGAGCAGCAATAACTCTAGTTCTGTTTCTTTGGTTTTTTGTTTGTTTGTTTGTTTTTGCCACCAAGTGATCCCTGTTTATTTCAAATGACTGTTTCAACACAAGGTCATGTATGACCGTGGGTCAGACACCTCATGCGAAGGGAATGGAAATTATTCTGAGACATAATGAGCTTCCTCTTAAAAGAAATGTGTGTTGGATCAACCGTGTCCCTGGAGTCTTCCAAATAACTTCCATGTAGAAGATGATCTTGACTAAAGCACAAGTAGCATTGCATGTCAATTTGACATAGATATTATTACAATTGAACAGCATACAGAGCCATTGAGTGGAACAAGCATCTTTTTCCAGGGAGGAGTGTCAGATCACTGTACTCTTTTGAATCCCAGTGCACGGTGACAATAAACAGCCCACAGACAGTTAATCTTGCTAGGATTCCCTGAGACAGGGAGAGCCCTTCTTGCCTGGGGGAAGCACCTCCCCTTCGTGGGCCATCACCCCAGCTCACCCGAGCACAGAGCAGAGGCAGGACTGGACACAGTATAACCGGGCATTAGGCACCCACTCTGTCCCCTGGGCCTTCCCTGGCAGGGGGCTCACGTTTCACCCTCACAGTCCTTCTCAGGAACACGTCCCAAACAACCTTTTGTACGCAAGCCACCGTCTTGAGTCTGCTTTTGTGGAAAACTAAACCAGGACAAATGGCTCTTCTCATGCTGATATCCACACATCCTTTGGTTTGAAGACGTATTCACGAACAACAGGTACTGTGTACATTTCTATTTGCTTCTCTATGATAACCCTTACATTTTGCTACTGTATGATCTGGTCATTCTATTTCTGGGTATTTATTCAAAAGAATTGAAAGCAGAGTCTCAAAAAGCTATCTGTATACCCACGTTGATAGCAGCATTGGTCATAATAGCCAAAATGTGGAAACTACCCAAATATCTACTGAAGGACAAATAGATAAACAGAATGTGGTATATCTATACATGGAGTATTATTCAGCTTTAAAACGGAAGGAAATCTGACACATGCTCCAACGTGGATGAACCCTGAGGACGTCATGCTAAGGAAAGAAACCAGAATCAGGACAAATACTGTCTGATTCCACTTATATGACAGACCCCAGGTTTCTGGGAACCAAGATCCCCACAACTGAACAGCTCTTCTCTTTCGCTGTCTTCAGGGGCATAGCCGCTATCACAAGACACTCTGGCTGCAAGAGATGCAAAGGACCTTATGGATCATTCTGGAACCTTCTCCAAAGTCTCAGAACCAACTGAGTAGAAAGCAAAACCCCATGGCCTCAAGATCCTGGCCTGGCTGCATGCCCCACGCTTCAGCCATGGTCCCTGGTCCTCACCGAACCCTCGTGCAAGGTGGAACGGCCTCAGAGTCTAGGTGATGCCTGGGAGGTGCCCTGCCCCTGCACGGAGTTCCCTCAAAATGCAAGAAGCAGAACCCAACCCTCAGAAGTGAAGGAATGTTCCCTATACACAGGACCTGAAATCACAGACTTGCTACTAACAGTTATACCCCACAGAAAGCTTTAGAGGATTTTAAGTTTCTCCAATTAGTATTAAACCTGTTTGTTTTAGCAACTCAAACTAATCTAAAATCTAACATGCAGAACTGCATAGACCAGAGGAATATGCAAACAGCCTGGGCCAGGCTTCGGGCCTCAGCTGCCTACCTGGCCTCCTGTGCAAAGCACCCCCTCTCGCCGCCATCAGCACCAGCTGCCTGGACAAAGGCAGGCTTTTTCCCGAAGGCTCCAAATGTCACCCCCTCTTCTCTGTAGCGCCTCGTGGGCCTTGCAGGAAGTGCAAATGAACACACCACCTTTCCAGACACAGACCCAGCTGCCCGCATCCACCAGGCTCTGTCGAGACCAGGCTAAGCACAGGCTTCTTTCCCACCCGGAATCCACTGGAGGCTGAGAGCTTCCTGTGTGGGATTTCTCACTCCTGAGGACCGGCTCCAGGCTTCAACCCACACCAGGCATCGTTCCTGCTGCCTCCCGAGCCCCAGCAGCAGACAGCCTCTGTCACCACACCTCCTGGACGGCAGTGCCACTGAGCCCAGGGACGACACTGGACACAATCTCTGCTTCGATTTTCCCTGGTAATCCCCACCCCTCGTGGCCCCGTGGTGTTGAAGAGCCTGGGCAGAGACCGAAGGACAAGAGATGCAGCTTTCGTTTTGATAAAAGGCAATTCAGCTGAGCTGGAAAGGGAGTCACAAATCCAGTCTCTACACACTTGTGTGTGTGTCTGTGTGGGTGTCTGTGCACATGTGTGTGTTTGTACATATGTGTCTCTGTGTGTGCATGTATGTGCCTGTGTATATCCGAGAGTGCATGCATGCATCTACAACTGTGTGTGTTCATATGTCTCTGCGGCATGTATGTCTGTCTGTGTGCATGTGTGGGGCTCGCACATGCAGTTAGCAGGTTGGAAGCAGCCCGTGTCAGTCCAGGGGGCACTGACAGATGTGTGAGGAAACCTTCTCAGAGGCCAACCGCAGCCAAAGTTCCTAATGTGCCGCGTCGCTCTCAGCCACTCTTTGCTATTTAGCATGGCTCATCTGGACGCGTGTTTTTAATCCACCATGACTCGGAATCTTGCCCACAACAGTTTTCGAGGTTTTATTGCTCCGGGAATTATGTTTTCTCCTCCTCCTTCCCTTCCACTTATTTCTTTCCTGTATGTGTTTCCCAATTTCTCAAAAAGGCAGGCCTGGGAGGGGAGGGGCCACCCTTCGTAAGGGACCCCTTCTGAGTGATGATGGGAAGGCTCAGCGGTAATCCCGCAGGGCTGCTCCCCGGGGAGGCGCGGGAGGGGCCGTGCGTCTGCCTGGCTGACACTGGGCAAAAGCGAACCTTGAGAGTTTGGCGTCAGCCAGCAGTTCTCAGACGAGCGTGCGTCAGAATCCCCTAGCGGGGCCACCCTGAAATTCCTCACTCCGTTAGGAGGAGGGGGGGTGGGGATTTGGATTTCTAGCACATTCTCCAGGAACGCTGCCACTTCTCCTAGGACTGCCTTCTGAGCACCAGCGGTCAAGGTCAGCCCGAGGCCCCCCCACTTGGCTCCCATGGTGCTGGCCTCCAGTCCCCCTGCCAAGCATGAGCACTGCATCAGATGAGGCTTCAGGACTCTGCACCTCGCCGGTGCTCCGTAGACAGCATAGTGGGAACTGTTGAGGCTGATACCCCCAATGCAGAAGAAAACTCCCGTGGGGGCCATGGGAGAAATGTCAGCTTGGCCTAGAATACGCCGCTCCTCCCAAAGCCACCCCTGCGCCAGGAGATGAACACATCAGCCAATTGTCATCCCAGGACTGCTGTGTAGCAAATCCAGGCAAGTGTTACTTATATATCAAACATACAGGCCTGTGTTTTGGACTAAGTATTGGAAATGTGCCCACATTTGAGGAGGAGCAAAACTTTTAAAAAAGAGAAAAGGTTTCTACTTGTGGCTGGCCTCTTGGCAGTTTGCCTCAGATGCCACAGACTGTAATTTGTGTCTACTTTGGTGGGCAGTCTGAGGCCTGGAGGAGGAAAGACACATGTTCTTACAGTTGGAGTGTCTGGCAGGGCAGCCTCAGGTCTGCCCAGCACCCACAGTCCTGCCCGCAGGCATTGGTGGGGACAAGAGGTGGACCGGGTGAGAAACTGCTCGGGGACTGGGGTCTTTTGCATCACTTGACTCTTAGATCAGGGGAGGGGCCCCAGCCCAAACTCCAACCCCTAAGGTGATACTCAAACTGCAGCTGACTCAGGATTGCCGAGGACTTATTAAAGCACACCCCAAGGCTGGAGTTTCCACCCAGCAAATAAGGGTGGAGCCTGAGGTTCTGAAGGCCCCTAAACAAGTCCGAGGGACCAATGTGGCTGGTCCAGGGCCTGCATGTGGAGGAGCTCTGGTCTAACCTACTGGCATCACCAGCTACTTTTCAGCTGTCCAGGGAAGGGCTGCCAGTTGCTCAGGCAACTGTTCAGGGTGGCAAAGAAAAGGAGTTTTGGGGCTTCCTGCCAGCCCTCACCCTGCTCTCAGCCTGTGTGAAGCAGCTAGGAAGGACGTTGGGACAGGGGGCAGGGTCTCTGGGCTGGAAGGAGCCCTCACAGCCCCTCCCAGGGCCGGATGTCAGGTTCCCAGCTTGGACAGCCCTCCTCTTCCCGCAGCCTCAGAGCAGAGCCAGGTGCGCGCCCGCACACACACGCACATACGCGGGCGCGCGTGCGCGCACACACACAAACACACACACACACATACACACACTGCTTACCCCCAATCTCTTGTTGACTCAACTCCCATTCCACCTCCCTTTGCCTGTATGACCTTTCCCTCTTAAAAACAGTATGTGTGCATGTGGAGAGAGAGAGGGAAGTGTGTTTGGGGGAGGGGGATACCTGTATCACTGGACTTGGTCCCAGTCTGCGGGCACCACCCCCACTCCCCCAAGCCTGAAATAAACCTGCATGTAAACTAGGAGAAGTAAGTATTCCAACAGGGAAAATTCAGGCTTCATTCCCTGCGAGGAGTCCTGTGCTCACAAAACATCAGAAAAGGGAAAACCCACATCTCCCTGGCACACATGCCCAGCAAATGCCCCCTTAGGTAAAGCATCCCCAGGATGCCAGTGGCCCTGAGTTCAGACCCGCTGGGACCCTGGAAAGCAGTCCATCATGCCTCAATTGCCCCACCTGGCATGGTCTCTTCTCCTCCAGGCCATGAAATCTGGAACCTGTGATCCAGACATGTCAAAGCAAACCTGCCCCCAACCCAAGTGGCTCTGGTCAAAGTGGGGATGTGTGTGACCCCACACTAGCGCAAAGGCTCCTGCAGAAGCTGTGTGCTCACCTGCCTGGCTACTCACCTGGGAGATCAACAAAAGTCCAGGGACACGGCCTCCAAGCCACTTTCCTGACCCAGGTGGGCACTTCCTCGCGCACCTGCTCTATGCTGGCTCTGCAGGAACCAGAGCCCCAGCCCCTTTGTAAGGACAAAGATGGCCATCACACACACACACGTACACGCACACATACACGCAGACACACACATGCACACACATACACATTTGTGCACATCAGAGAGAAGTTATCCCCTGGCCCCGTGAGGCAGGGAAACATGGCTCAAACGCACTGGCAAGCTGCCAGGAGCCCCTACAATGACTTAGACTGAGCCCTGGCTCCCCCACAGGTCACTAGAAGTATCCAGGCCTCAGTTTCCCCATAAGTACTGTAAAAACACAAGTTTCAGAAATAAACAGACCAACTATTCCTCTTGCAAGAATGATTCTCAGGGACTTTCACTGGAGAATAACCCTGAGGGCTGAGCACTCCAGGATCAGAACCAGGCGGGAGGAGAGGGAGGGACTTCAGCTTGCTCCAGTCCCTCACAGACCCCTCCAGCTCACAAGCCTCTGAGGATCTGGAAGGAGACCTCCGTCTCTGGGAGATGCATCTAAAAGCCAGTTATTTTAATCCCACCCTGGATTTGAAAGAAAGAACCGTGGTCTGCTCTAGACACCACCGCAGGCTGGCCCAGGAAGGAAGGGAACTCTGGTTTCACAGAGCTCAATCGTCCAAGGCCCACAGGGTAACCTCCCAGAGAGTGGCACAGATGGGTACAAGGCCCCAGAGCAAGGCCCCCCAGAGCCACAAGATACAGACGACCCTGCACCTGGCTGTGGGCCAGCCCAAGGGACAGGGACCGAGCAATTTAGGTACAGATGTAATGTGAGAGCCAGACCACCCGGACCAGAGACTCTGTCTAGGCACTGACCAGAGATCAATCTCCTCATTGGCAGGTCACCAAAGAACCCATTGTAAGTGTGATGTGAAAATATGGCAAAACCTGCAGAAGCCTAACCCAAGTCCCTCACCCTCCCCTCCCCTGCTCATTGAGCCCTGATTTTGTTCTGGGCAGCAAGCATTTCTCAGCCTCACTTGCGGCTTGGTGCAGCCCCTGACAAAGTCATGGTTAATGTGATGAAAACTGAAGTGTTTTGGGGAGCTTCTAGGAAGCCTCCCTAAAAAAGAGGGGACTCACATTGGTCCTCTCTTTCTCCTTTCTGCAGCCTAAAAAGCAAATGAAATGGCTGGTGCACTGGAAGCCATCTTGAACCATGAGGTAACAAAGAAGCAGAGCAATGAGTAGCAAAAAGATGGGTGTCTGTGTCAGACGAACCACAGTCTGTGAACCCCACTGAGGAGAGGGCATGGATGTGATGAATTTGAGGCGGCATGGCAAGGACAAGGATTTGGAAGTCCTGCCAGTGAGCCTCCCCTCCCCCACCCTCATTGCCTGCACTCTCCTCTCCTCCCAAACCCCAGCAGTGCAGGGGGTTATTCCTCCCAAACCCTCCCCGCTGCAGCCTGAGCCAGCTCTGCTTAGACCACCCTCCACCTCAAGTGTGCTGGTGAACTCCCACCCCATCCTCAAGCCATGACTCTGCTTCCACCCGATACTGCATATTCATGCATTTAAATAAAAAAAAAAGAAGAAAAAAAAAGAGTGGTTCTAACACTGCTCAGGGTTAGTTCCTCTACCGCACTCTTGATGCAGACGCCCCTGCTGCCCAGCCCTGCTGCCTACCTTACCAGGGTCTCACCACCTGCCTGTCCCTTCCACGTTTTGTGCTTTCAGTCTCCCATGCCCTTACCTTCCCACCCTCTCTGTCACCTGCTCAACCCAGCCCTCAGGCTGCCAGACACCTTCCAGGCTCAGTCATTTGCACACTAGCACAAAACACATCTTTCCCTCGCCTGCCACTCACTCTCTGTGCTTGCTTCCAGAGTCGTCTCTACCCTGAACTATAAGATACACATACCAGTGAGCCCCCACACCTCCCCTCTTCACCACACCTCCCCCCCTCCACCCCCTCCCCCCCAACACACAGCCCTCCAACTGTCCAGCTCCACAGCCAGTGCTGGCCTGTGGTTGTTACGTCCAATGACCTTGATCTGAGACCTTGACCTGAATTCATGGAAATTCACGTTCCCTGGCATTCAACACGGGCACCACAGCTTCCTTCTCAAAATTCCTTTCCCCTTGCCTTTCATGAAGTCCTCCTCCTTATCATTCCTTTTCAGTCTCCTTGGCATCTTTCTCTGCTTTTCCCTTAAATGCAGACATGATGCTTATTCCCCAACTGTCCAGTCCTTTGTCCTCTATGTGCTCTCTGGTTGGTATCTCCAATCCCTCTGACTCTCATGAAGTCCAGATGTGAATCTTCAACCTAGACCTCCCCCCAGCCTCCGTCCTGGTTATTCCCCTCTCCACTAAATACCATCAGCATCACAAACACCTGTCCAACACCCAACTCATCAACTCTCTTGAAAATCTAATTACTTCCAGAATTCCCAATGTTAATGAATGCCATTAGCATCCCTCCCATCAACAAATCAAGTTAGGATAGGGATCAGTGTCTTTCTTTCCCTTATTCTGGTGGGGCTGGCCTCTACCATGGAGTCTTCCCAGCTTCATTAATCCTTAGTGCCTCTCTCTTTTCTAAAATCCTGTCCCAGTCCTATAAAAGGCGCCTCACTTGAGCACTTAATAGTACATAGTGAAAATAAGTTGTGTTCCAAAACTTTGCTAAGAACCCTGTGTTTTATAATTTGAAATACATTACCTCATAGTAACTGGGTGATACAAGATAATTGGAGTCCTGATTCAGTCCAGAAAATTTTATTTAGTGTATCATATACCCAGAGTATAATTAAACCATGCTTTAGGGCTATTTATAATATGGAGTTTGAGGAGATGTGAATGCTCAATTGCAAAGATTCAAAGAACTCTTATTGTTTTGCCCTTTAGAGGCAAGAGCTATCCAGCACTTTATCCAGGGAAGGTATCCCTGAGTGGGTTACACATAGAACACAACTTGTTAACTTTCTACACTCTCCTCCTAAGAAGTAGCATTTGTCCCTGGCCAGTCACACCCCAGGAGAAAAGCACTCACCTTGATAACATGTTCAATTTAGATGCATTTGGCTGCGAGGGACAAGACACACAACTCAGAGGGGCACGAAGAGTGAGGAAGAATCCAACAATGAACGGTCCACTGGCTCGATGGCAGTGTAGCTGATCTTTTATAAAACACATTTTATTTTCATTGATTTTCTCTATTATCTTTCTGTTTCCAATGTAATTGATCTCTTCACTTATATTTATTACTTCATTTCTACTCCTTATTTGCATTCCATTTGCTCTTCCTTTTCTAGCTTCTTCAGGTTAAAGTAGAGGTCATCAGTTTGCCACTCTTTTCTATGTTAGTTTCCTAAGGTTCTGTAACAGCTGCATGCTTAGTGGCTAAAGCAGGACAAATCTGCAATCTCACAGTTCTGGAGGCCAGGATTCTGGACTGTGCCTCACTGGGTTAAAATCAAGGTATTGGCAGGCTTGCCTTCCTGTTCAAACCTCTGGGGGATGGTCAGCCTTTCCCAGCTTCCAGAGGGCACTGACATCCTTTGACTCATGGCCCTCTTTCTCCATCTTCAAAATCAGTGATGTCAGGCCAAGTCTTTCCTATGCTGCCATTTCTCCGGATCCCTCTATTTTGTCTTCTTCCACTTATAAGGACCCTTGTGGTTACATTGGGCCACCTGGATAATCCAGAATAACCTCTCCGGAGGTTATTAACAAAGAATGGGCAGAGGACCTCAACAGACATTCTTCCAAGGAAGTCATACAGATGGCTAACAGGCACATGAAAAGATACTCAACATCACTAATCATCAGGGAAATGCAAATCAGAACAACAAGGTATCACCTCATATCTGTCAGAATGGCTATCATCAAAAGACCACAAACAACAAATATTGGTGAGGATGTAGAGAAAAGGGAACCCTTGTGCACTGATGGTGGAATTGTTCATTGGCACAACCACCATGGAAAACAGCAGGTAGATCCCTCAAAAAGTTAAAAATAGAACTATCATATGATCCTGCAATTCCACTTCTAGTATCTATCCAAAGAAAACGAAAACACTAATTTGAAAAGACACGTACACCCCATGTCCATTGCACCACTCTACAAGAGCTGAGATATGGAAGCAACCTAACTGCTAGTTAATAGATGTGTGGATAAAGAAGATGCATATACACAATGACATATTTTATATATGTATATATATATATGTGTGTGTGTGTGTGTATATACATACAATGAAATATTTGTCATAAAAAAGAATGAAATTTTGCCTTTTGTGACAACGTGGGTGGACCTAGAGGATATCACACTGAGTGAAATAAGTCAGAGAAAGACAAACACCATATGATTTCACTTATATGTGGAATCTAAAAAACAAAACAAATAAACAAACAGCAAAACAGATCAGAGAATAAATTGGTGGTTGCCAGGGGGCAGTTGGGGGGGCGGGGAATGAGAGAAATAAGCAAGGGAAATTATGAGTATGAACTTGCAGTTACAAAATAAATGAGTCATGGGTATGAAATGTACAGTGTGGGGAACAGAGTCAGTAACTATGTGACATCTTAGTACAGTGGCAGATGGTAGCTAGACATTTGGAAATGTATAGAAATATTGACTCACTATGTTGTGTACCAGGAACTAACGTAGCTTTGCTGGTCAACTATACTTCAAAAACAAACAAATAACAAATTCATTGGAAAAGATCAGATTTGTGGTGACCAGAGGTGGGGAGTAGGTGGAGGGGGAATTGGATGAAGGCAGTCAAAAAGTTCAAACTTCTAGTTATAAGATACATAAGTACAGGGATGTAATGCACAACATGATAAAAAATAATTAACCCTTCTATATATCATAAATGAAAATTTTTAAGAGAGGGATCCTAAGAATTCTCATGGCAAGGAAAAAACTTTTTTAATTTTTTTTATTTTTTTATCTACATGAGATGATAGATGTTTACTCAACTTCTTGCGGTTATCCATTCATGATGTGTATGAGCGAAATCATTAAGCTGTACACCTTAAATGTATACGGTGTTGTGTGTCGATTATAAAAGTGGAAGAAAAAATAAAACTGCTTTATCAGCAATAAATAAGTAAATGTCAGCCAATTAGCAATCTTCATTCCATCAGCTACTTTAATTCTCCTTTGCCATGTAACATAACGTATTCATAAGTTCCATGTATTCAGATGCGGTTATCTTTGGGAGACCTTTATTCTGCCTACCCCACTTCTTTCCTACTATAGGCATTTTGTGCTATAAACTTCCTCTAAGCACTACTTCAGCTGTTCCACAAATTTTGACATGTTATCTTTTCATTCAATTCAAGATACTTTCTAATTTCCCTTGAAACTTCTTCTTTGACTCAAGAGCCATTTAGACGTGTGTCATTTAATTTCCAAGTGTTTGGGGGGGTTTTCTTGAAATCTTTCTATTATTAATTTCTAGTTTAATTCAATTACAGTCAAAGTACATGCTTTGTAAGACTTCTATTTACTTAGTTTTGTTTTACAACACAAGATACGGTCTCTCTTGATGACTGTTCCATGTGACTTTGAAAAGAATACTTATTCAGCTGCCATCGGGTAAAGTGTTTGATAAAAGCCAATTAGTTCAAGCTGATTTGCTGTTAACAAGTTCTATCAATCACCAAGAGAAGTGTTGAAGTGTCCCAACTATAATTGGAGTTTGCATATTTCTCCCTTCAGTTTTATCAGGATTGCTTCATGCAAAGCTCTTTTGTTGGATGCCTACATATTCAGAACTATCATGGCTTCTCAACTAATTGGTCTTTCTATCATTATGTAATGTCCTTTGCATCCCTGTTAATTACCTTTCTCTGACTTTTACTTTGTCTGATAGGAATATAGCCATTTCACCTCTTTTTGATTAGTGTTTGCATGTTATATATTTTTCCATCCTGTTAATTTAACTATACCTTTATATTTAAAGTGGATTTCTTGTAATCCACATTTAATTGGGCCTCCTGTTAATTGGTATGTGTAAGCCATGCATATTTCATGTAATCATTGATATGTTTGGGGTTTTTATTGGTTTCTGTTTGTTCCTTTTGTTTTTTCTGTTTCCCCTTTCTTACTTTCTTTTGAAGTATATGAACATTTTTTAGATTCCAATCTCAATTAACTTATCTATTGGGTTGTGGACTATGTCTCTTTATATAGCTTTTTAGGTGGTTGCTACAGGGATTATAATAAACATACCAATTGTTTAGTCTACTTAGAACTAATAATTTACCATTTCAAGCAGAATGTGGAATGGTGGGATTTACCACCATATATGTCCTTTTCCTCCCCTCACTGTATCCTGTGTTGTCATCTATTATATCTATATACATGGAAAATTCCCATTAGACATTATTAAAGATTTTGCTTTCTGCCATCATATATATTTTAAGGAACTTAAGAGGAGAAAGATCCCTTGTTGCATTGACTTCTATATTTATGTTTATTATTGCTCTTCTCTTATTTCTGAAGTTTTAACTGAAATTTTGCCTTTAACTTTTATTTTAGAGCAGTGGTTCTCAACAGCAGGCTCTGTTACCTCTAAAGGGCTTTATCTGGAGACATATTCTATTGTCAGAACTGGAGGAAGGTAGTATCTACTGGCATCTAGTATGTAGAGACCAGGGATGCTGCCAAACACCCTACAATACACAGAACAGCCCCCACAGCAAAGAATTCTCAAACCTGAAAATTCAAAGGCATCATGCCTATTTTCGAGCAAGTCTGCTGGTGACGAATCCTCTCACCTTGTCTTCATCAGAGAATGTCTTTACTCTGCCTTTATTTCTGAAAGATACTTTTGCTCAATATGACAATCTGAGTTGACATTACTTTCCTTTCAGTGCTTTAAAAATGCTATTCCGCTGTCTTCTGGTCTAATAAAAACATTTTAATCTTTCTAACGGATGCCCCCCGCCCCGCCCCCAAGATATAATGTATTATTCTTCTCTGGCTTCTCTCAAAATTTTTGTTTTTTCAAGTTTTTCAAGTTTGATTTTAATGTGTCTAGAGTTCACTAAATCTATCCTGTCTGGAGTTCACAAAATTTCTTGAATCTGTAAGGTTATGTCTTTCACTAAAATTTGGAAGTTTTTGCCTATTATTTCATCGAATATTTTTTCCACGGGACACTTTTTCTCCTCTCTATTTAAGACTCTGCTGACATGAATGGTGGACCTTTGATCTTGTTCCATGAAGGCTCTGATAGTTCTTTCATCATTTTTCTCTTGTTTTCAAAGCATAATTTCCATTGATCCATCTTTAAGTCAACTCCTCTGTCATCTCCATCCTTCTATCGAGCCCATCTAGTGAATTCTTCTTATTTCTGTTATTGTATTTTTCAGGTCTAAAATTTCCATTTGGTTCTTTTTTTTTTTTTAATAACTTCTAGTTCTCGCCTGAGACTTCCTGTCTTTCTTTCCATTTGTTTCAAGAGCATTTGCTCTTATTTCTTGGAACATGTTATAATGGCTGCTTTCAATTCTCTGACTCAAACATCCGGTCATTTTGGAGTTAATAGGTATACATCATCCTTTCCATTGAGATTTTGTTAGACTGTCCTGGTTTTTCATATGTTGAGTAATTTGGGGCTGTATACTGGGCATTTTGAATATTGTCATAAGGCTATGGGCCACATGTTTAAATTCTCTGGGGATACTGAGGTTTTTTTTTTGTTTTGCCAGGCAATTGATGCAGGTGTTTGGGGATGTATGTTCCCACATGCCTTTTATGAGTGATGGTTCTCATGTCAGTTCAGTTTTTGAAGAGTGCAGTGCTCTTCAGGTCTACTTTGCATCTCCACCGCTCACTGGCAAGTTTGAATCCTGGAGGGTTGTCTACTCCATAGTTTTCAAAACCTTTGGCATGCTGTTTTGGGTCAATTCCACCCATGCTCGGGCTGGGGATGAGGCCAAGAGTTCAGATACAAGTTGGGGCATCACTTTCTTGAGCTCCCCTCTCTCATTCTCATCCATAGTCTCTGACTCCCAGGTGTCTGACTTCCTGGCCCTCCAGCCAGAAAGCCAGGGTTTTGTTTTCCTGTCTGCCGTACACTTATTCAAGTGTCTATCTACAGGAGTACAGAAAGAGGGAAAAAATGTAATGAAGATTTTGCCCATATTCTTCAGACATTCTCTGAAGAGAGAAATGTTCCCTCCCTTGGAGTTTTAGATGCCTTCCCAAATGCCACTCCATAGTTTCCATGGAGTTGCAGCCACAAGAGTGGGACCCAGTGGGGTATGGGCTTTCTTCTTCTCTCCCTCTCTCTCTCTCCCCACTCCTTTCCACTCCTCAGACCAGAATGACAGTCTTCCCTTGGAGCTCTGTCTGTCCTTGCCTGGAGCACCATTCCAGGATCCATATTGACTTGAAGCCTAGATAAGGAGTCTGGTCCAGAAGAAAAAAAGAAAGAAAGAAAAGGAATTCACCACCAGATCAGTCATACTTAGAACCATTTGGTTCCCTTCCCCAATATACCTGCTACTATTTGCTTTTCAGAATCTTTGGATAGCTGCTCCGTGCATTCTGTTTAGCATTTTTGGTTCATCCACTGGGAGGAAAGGAGTGGAGTGTGCTTCCTCCATCTTAGCTGGAACCAGAACCATCCAATGGCTAACTTTTTCCTGAAAGTTTTTAAAGCACTAATTTGAGAAAAGACCTTAGAGAAAATATATGATGTTCTTTGTGCAAATGATCAAAAAGGAAAAAAAATTCTCGTAATATTATTTCTACACCACAGAATCACATATGGAATGTTAGAGCTGAAAGGAACTTAGCTTCACCCAATTTGTCCCTCATCAATTCTTTTTCTCCTTGCCTTCTCAGCTAGGAGTTGCTTAGTGTCTCTCTCTCTCTCTCTCTCCCTGTGTGTGTGTGTGTGTGTATGTATGTGTGTGTGGTGTAATCTGTATCTTACTGGTCCATCTCAGCAACACCCTTAATATCACCCCGGTCACAAATGTGTTCTATTCTGTTACAGAGAAGCCTATTGATGGCATCCCTTCTCCCCACTGCACTGCTGTATCAGATTCGTAGCCAGTTTCCCACTTTCCAACTTCCCTGCCTATGTTTTATCCACACTGTCATCAACGTTTTATCTGCAGCAAAAATATGGTCGTGTATTAAAAGTCCTCTGATCATAACTCTTACTTGCTTCTAAATCTTAGAAATGATCATATCCCTTTTAAAAGAAAAAAATAATGTTCTTGCATCTCTAGTGTTGTCTCAAATCATATTGTATCATTCTCGTTATTCTTATTTTTGTATTTCAATGTGTTCAAACACAAAATTATGTGCAAGCACCCTATTCTTATACTCATATTTAACTATAAAGCAAGTCCAACTTCATATTAATACAAATAAAATTATAAAAGCAACACCACATTAAAATCATATGTTTAATGTGAATGGTGTTATTTCATTCTAACTGAGTGACTGATGATGGGGAAGAAACTATGGGCTCAGGTTCGATTCTATATTTAATGTTTAGCATTTTTAAAATAATAACACCAAGAATTCTTGTTTGATATTAATGGTATATTGAAGAGTAATAAGCATCTTAATAATTTATTTATTAATTCAGGATAATCTTGTAGTTAATCAAACATGCCAGTGAGTAATCCTCAAAAGTCACTTTTGATCAAATGTCTGGATAAATTAGTCACATTGTCTTGTTCACTTGAAAACACAACAGCCGTTGTTCCATTACTTAAATCTGTGTTAGATTTCTAATATAAACAATTCTGCAAGGAAAACAGAAAAAATTCTTCAATCGTTATGCCAGCACTTACTGCAAATAAACTGTGATGATACCGTAGGTAACAGGACAGGCTGTGCAAAGACCATCATTCACCACGTGACTATGGTTTTGACAAATAGAGTCCACATTCTTTCAACGTCACCAAGGTGCTACTCCCTTGTTCACTGCACTGACTTTGTCTTCACACACCTGTTCTCCATTCAAACTCCTGTGAAACTTTTCATGACCTCATTGTGACGTACTTGGCGTGAACGCTATTCTCAACAAGAAAGGTCAGTGGCACAAATTCTAGTGAGTGTGATCTGAGTCAAGTTCATCCAAGTTAGCTCTCCAAATAATCCAGAACATATCAGTGATATTTTATGTAAATATCATCATAACTAGAAAATGCTCACGGATTTCTGAGAAGAGGTCCACCGGCCTCCAGTATTTGGCAAAGCTCAAACACAGATTTGCAGGATAAATTCTAGACCCTTACGTGTGACACACATGACTCATCTCAATTCCAGATGGATTATCCATCACTGTTCTCATCTCCTTCATCTTCCTGAGTGCTCCTCAGCTCCTTACATATGGCCTTCTCACTGGCCACCAAAGGCCAGTTTCTTTGTAGATGCACTTTATTTAAACACATCACCTCCTTTGCCCAAATACATCCACTGGCCCATTGAAATGCCACAAGCTCTGTGACACTTTCCAATCTCTCTCTGCAGAACTGGTTATGCCACCCCGATGTCCAGATTGCCATCTGAGCTTCCAGCACGTGGTACTGTGCCAATGTCATCACCAGTCTCTCCTCGCTCTAAAATGCCAGCCATTTCAAAGATGAGACTGGGTCTTGCTCCACTTTTGTTTTCACAGTGCTTGGTACAATCCCTATAAGTGGTAGAAAATATAAAAGTGTTAGATAAATGAAAAAAGATGAATGAGTACATGAGAAGGCTGGCATTGGAGTATACAAATGGAGGACTGAGATCCAGATTACATTTCTTAGTTGTTTAGGACATTAAGCAGGTTCCTCAACACATGTAAGCATCAGCTGCAAAAATAAGAATGGCGATACCAGACTCACTTATGTCACAGTGTTGTTGTGAGATGCAAAATCAACTTGAAATACTGCACACGAAAGCATTTCTAAAACTAACTTAATTTTTTAAGAACTCTTTTTAAAGAACTTTTAGTGAGATGGAATTGACCTACAATAAACTGCATATATTTAAAGTGTACAATTTGGTATTTTTTTCTTATTAGTAAAGTATATATGGCAATCGCAATCTCCCAATTCATCCCACCCCAACTCCCTCTGACCCCGCTTCCCCCCCTTGGTGTCCATATGTTTGTTCTCTACATCTGTGTCTCTGTTTCTGCCTTGCAAACCGGTTGATCTGTACCATTTTTCTATAATCCACGTATATGCATTACTGTATGATATTTGTAAAACTAACTTTAACATGCTAAAGAAAAGAAAAAACAAATTTCAACCTTTTTTTCAGAATGAATCAATCAAATACTTTTCTAGCTAAAAATCCTAATCCACCTGTAGCACTATATTGGCCTGCCTCTATATTAAGTCATGTCCTATGTACGGCACATATAATTTTTAATTTCAGTTGGTGTCATTTTGGATAAGTCCCAAAAGCACCCACAGCCACATGGTGCTGAGTCCAAAAATACTCTACCCACAGATAATAGAGTGACGCCAGTGGTGTAAATTGAGAGATCGATTTGTGAAAGAGGTTGTTGGACTAGATGTGGCTTTCAAATCTAGCTCTGCCATGTTTTATCTGTGAAACTGTGGACACAATTAATTTCTCTGAACCTCAGCTCTCTCATCTGTATCAGCTTCACTGGGCTCTTGGGTCAATTACATGAAGACAATCTATATTGTCTATTTTACTTAGATGTGGAGTAAAATATGGGAGGATAATCTCATTTAATCAGCAGGGACCTGTCTTCTATCTAGAACAAGTACTTTGAAAAGCCAATGAGAGGCGGAAAGATGCCCAAGGGACAAGGCTTCTACAAGTGTGTTGTCAACTGAAAAAAATGCACAGCCTAAAAGTTGAGAATTACATTTCATTTGGCAGACAAAACTGAGGACTTTCGCCTGGGTGGCAGCCTCTCAGATTGCTCTGAAGGACTGCTCTGAACAGGTAAGGGAGGAGCCGGGATACACAGGAGTTTCTGCAACAAAGCCCAGGTAGGCAGAACATCAAAAGATTACTGTTAATTAAAGAAAATCAGATATCTCAAGTTAAGGAATTTAGCGCTTTTCCATGTAGGGGAAGATACAAAAGTCTGGGCTCACTGAAATCGTCCCTTTGATTTGCACCTCAGCTCTCTGTGGCCAGTATCCAGTGCTTTCTCACCCTGAGTCTCCTTGGGGTGCACAGTGGGGGTGGCTGTAGTGGCTGACTCCTTCACAGCAGGCATCCTGCCTCCATCCTGAGTTTCCTCAGACAGATTACTGGAACTGTCCTCTCTCCCTTAGAGGCCCAGCTGTCCCGGGAAGGAGTCAGAGGCTCCGCATCTGCCCTCCAGCCCCCAGCTGGCGGGTCTGAAAGCAGCTTTAAGGATCAAAGAAGTTCTGGAATGATACAAGACTTAGAGATCAAGGAGACTCACCTGTTCTTTCAAAGGCTCTGAAAGAACGCCCTGTTCAGGGAGACTCAGAGCCTGCCTGTGAACTTAACCCAAGGGAGTTTTAATTACAAGATAAATGATACAAATGGATGGTTTATGCACATGGCCAAGGAGCTGGAGAGAAGAGACCAGGGCCTCCAGATGACCACAGCTCTTCACTGAGTGCTTGGGAAGCCGTCGAGAGGAGCCCCAGGCAGGCGGAAGCACAGTGCCAAGGTCACTGTGAGGTGTGACCACAACCTGGTGATATTGTGGAAAGCTTAGAGGAAGGTTGCAGAGTAAGACAGGGAAAGGGAGAGGGCAAAGGCAGAAAAGATAGCACCATCCTTTGGGGGTAGAGAACAATGTTTTATAAGTCATTATAAACGTCACATCTTAATGGGCTCCATTCCTGCCGTCTCTCAGAAGGCAAGCCCAGCTCTGGGAAAACTGCTGGCAACATGCATGGAAATGAGCCCATCTCTCTGCACTGCATGGATACATCCTTTAACACGGGGGACGGGGGATCTCGTGTCTACTAATTCCCAAGGAGCACGCCAGCTCAACAGCTTTTCAAAGCCCTATTGCGGTCTGTTATTGTCAACAGAGGCTGTGATTTCCTCTTTTCTTGGACCACTGTGCGCAGATGGCGGGGGAAACAGTGATTTAATACAATAAGTTGCCTCTCTGTGAGCCAGGCAAGGGATATTTATTTTGTTTTGACCCAGATATATTTGCAGTCACATCATGGTCATTATGGTTTGGCACCGTTATCCCTAGGACAATTCTAACCTCTGCCGAGCGTGTTTAAAGACAGCCCCGGGCGGCCTCTCCCACGGGCCTCTGGTGAGATGACTCTGTGAACATCAGGGCCCCAGACTTGTGCTTCACTTCCCTGAACGCTAAGGCTGTTATCCTTGCCTCACGTCCCATGGGGGCTGCTGCAGTGCCAGGCCACAGAGCTATTCTCCCAGCAAGAGGATGGAGGGAAGGCAGAAGCTAAGGTGTGTACCTTTCCTAGGCCCACGAGTGGGACAGCTCAGAAATGTGCTTTAGCGGGCCTCTGGCCATGTGGAATAACTCCAGACTCTTTCCCCGGGAAAGAAGAAAAGCACGGATGCAGGGCGAACCCCCTCCCCCTCTTGCCCTCCAGCTAGAGATTTTAGGTAATTTCCAGTCAGCTACAATTTCCAGTTTGGCTGTAGGATGCATTTTAACGCATTCATTGGATGGAAAATTCAAGTAAATCACTGAGCCTACTGACATGGAATACTTTATCTTTTCTAAAGTGAATCAGATCTGACTTCAAGCCAGCATTTATCGAGTGGGAAGGCCAGCATCAACCCTGTCTGTGGCTCCATTCCCCACCCTGGGTTGCTTGGTGCTAATACTGTCCAGGAAAATTTAGGGAGAAAATCCACACCCCATTTCCCTTCGAAGCAAGTCTGAGTTGGCCTGTCTCTCAGCACTCCCTTAAACAAACCCCGCTTGAGGTCCTTTCCCTGGTTTCTGGCAGCTTGCTGTTCTGTTCAGCCCAAAAGCACAATCAGCTGTTAGGTGCTCCTCAAGCAGGAAGACTCGAGTGCCAGGCACAGTCACCTCCACCCCTCTTGTGGGGAAGACACATTACCTGTTCATTCTCTTTAAGGGAAGGCCCAAGAAGCAGAAACACAGACATCAACTAGATTCCAAAAAAGTAATCCCATCACAGACTCCCCCACTTGATTCCATGGGGCTTTGACAATCTACAGACAAACTAATTCTTTTTAGGGTAAATAAAATTACCCTTGGATTTTCCAAAAGCAGTGACACTTAAGTGACCCATCCCAACATGATCAATTTCTTCTTTCCCTCTCCTGATTCAGCAAATATACATGTCAAACCTCTCAGGGTCACTATCCCCACCATACATTGAAGATGTGGACCAGAAACACCCCAAGGGAGTGTGCAGGGCTGGCTTTCAGGATTCTCTCATGATTAGGGAAAGTGGCTTTAGCTAATTGAAGGTCGAGTATTTGAAAATAAAAAGCACATGTACATACTGCTATATTTACAATGGATGACCAGCAAGGGCCTACTGTATAGCACAGGGAACTCTGCTCAATATTATATAACAACCTAATGGGGAAAAGAACTTGAAAAAGAATAGATACGTGTATATGTATAACTGAATCACCTTGTTGTACAACTGAAACTAACACAGCATTGTTAATCAACTATATTCCAATATAAAATAAAAAGTTAAAAAATAAATAAATAAATAAATAAATAAATAATAGCTCCTACCAAAAAAAAAAAAAAAAGGAAGGCACATATCCACTTACTCCAGACTGGAGTCTGACACCTTATGGCCAAGTTTTAGAAGAAAGGCTCAGAATATCTGGGAAAAGCTCTGCGACTGAAGGTTAAAAAAAAAAGAATAATCATTACCATTTTCAGTGGTGGGACTGAGAGATTAGTCATTTCTTTCTGCAGATCCCCATCCCCAACCAGAGCTAATTTAAAGAAGATGCAAGTAGTCTAACTCTCGTGCCAAGAAAGAATAGTTCCTGCGCTGTTTAAATACTATGCCAGTCTTCCTGTGGGATATTTTTCACAAACGCCTAGATGAAGCATGACTAATCTCCAACAATGTGGTTGGGTAAATTATTCTTGGTCAGCTCTCCTTTCAAGTATCTTGGACTAAGAGACATTTTCTGGCCACACCACTCTGTGCACCTCGAATCCAGTAAGGAGTGTGTGCGCATGTGGCCAGCTAGGTACCCTCACAGGTTGGTAGTAACATGATTTGATATCCTCTGGATGTGTCTCTACATTAGATGTGCAGATACTTAAATCACACGGAGCAGTAGTTTGAGTCATCGCCATCCGATTGGAGTCCTTCCAGTACAGAGTTTTCATTAGTCAGCAATGGGATCTCACCCACATTTTTGTAATGAACAGCACATATCTTTCCCAAGAAAAATAATGGCTGTAAGGTGGTTCTAGTAGGTTTGTGTTTCAATCCACATTGTGGAAATCAGCCCATTTACAATGGGAAGCCCATTCTGACTAGTGAAGGTAAGGGCTCCAATCCAGGAAAACAGCCTCATCTAAGAGTTAAGAGCACTGACTTCATTTCCAAAAACTTTACTGAATTTTCGGTTCAAAAGCAACATGTAGCATTTCTATGCTTTTTAAAACTTCAATTGAAGTTTAATTCACTGTTTTTAACTTAGTGTTTTTCCCACTGAACATAGGTTGAAGTACATTCATTTTTTTCTCAAGAGAGAACAAAATCAAACACACAGTTGTAAGCCCTGAGTCTTGACAAAGTAGGCTGGGTCCCTTTCTTACAAGTGGGCCTTAGCATTCCCAGACGCCCTGCCCCTGCTGAGAAACACCCTGGTACCCTCGCCGTCTAGAGGGCGGGCTGCCAAGGCTGCTGGTCATCTGTGATCCATCATTCGCCAGAAGTAGCCGTGAGTTGTCTGCTAGCAGCTCAGGGAGTCTCAGGTTGACAGCAGGGTCGAAAAAGAACCTAAGAGGTCAGAGCAACCCTTCCCTACGTCTGCAGGGTGTGTCGTTCTGCTTTGCCAGCAGGAAGGGAAGGAGGCCCGGCTGGAGCTTTTATGACAAAGAGCTGGGGACTGTTCAGGATCCTGCTGCAGCTGCTCTCAAGTGAACAGCTCCCCTGTTGCCATGGCTTTCCCACTCACCCACCAAACATCTTGAAAGGCAGAAGCATGCCCCGCCAAGATGCAGGCTGTCAAAAAAAGCTTTTAAACTCATCCAAGAGAGAGGTGTAGTTGCATCACCTAAGCCAACGTTTTAGATTACCTTGCTGTCTTTGGAGACTACGCTTGGGGCTAATCGCCCTCCTGATTTGGTTTCACTTTGAGTTCTGACGCAAGTATTGTCTGTGATCTTGACCAAAGCCAGTGTAGACACACACTCGCATGTGCGCACATGCACACATATACACACGCACTCTCACACTCACACGTGCACAGGAATTAAGAGGTGCACCCTGACTTCCTGTATGCCACTTGGAGGTTTTCTCCTTTGGCTCTTAGGGAGGTTTTCAGACCAGCAGGGCGTTCCTTTACAGGCTCACACAGCCAACACATGCAAATCAGAGGGTTCAGGAGGCTGGATGGCCAGCTCCTTCCCTGGGTCACTTCAGAAGCCGTGTTGCGCAACCACAGGCTCATCCAGAGGCTGTAAAGTACCTGAAGCCCCCTTGGGTGTTGGAACTATGATCATCAACAAGACAGAGTCCTCGCCTTAAAAATCTTTCAAACTAGTTGGAAAGACAAGTAAACACCCAGTTTTCATGCAGTATGTTGATTGCTTTTAAAAAAAAAAAAAAAAAGGGGGTATCATCAAGCAGGCTGCCAGATGAATTACACCAGGAACCTTCTCCAGGTTGCCTGGAGATGTGCCTCTGGCTCCCCTCCCCTTGGTGCCCTCAACCTCCCCCAGGGAAGAAGGACCTACGCTCAGACCACTGGATGTGGAAACTCGGGCTCTTTTTTCTTTCCTAGCAAAGAGGCTGTCACTTGCCCTATAAACCAGGAGAGTGACAGGGCTGGTGCGCTGTCCTGAGAGCACATCCAGTGTATCCTGAGGCACCCGCCCAGGCACATCTCCGCCCAGGAGTGGGGAGGAAGGGACCTGTGCATCTACCCTAGTGTCCCCAAGCACTGGGTCTGACGTTCTAGGATGCCACCAACCCTGCCTGGATCGCAAGTAGTGGTGTCTATGCTGAAACCATCAGGCTGACGGGGAGCTGATTCGGTAAGGGGGAGAGCAAGCCAGGTGAGACTACCCCAGGCTGGTGGGCTTGGAGAGGAGCCAGGGTGGGCGGGACGGGGACCGTGAACTAGTTCAGCAGCCAAACTCAGCCTGGGACGTAAGTAGAGGAGGGACATGAACGGAGCCACAGGAAAGGTTGTGGAGGATATTGATGAGGTGCCAGGCACTGCCCCAGGCTCTGAGCGACAGAAGGGAAGCCACAGGTAGATCCCTATGTTCATGGAGCAGCCTAAGTCTGTGTTATTATTAATAGTATTGTTACGTTAGTTATTTATCTGTTGAGTATATTTATTGATTATTCACTGAATATAGCATAACTACAAAAACTGATACACGTTATCAATTAGGATGTAACTCTGAATAATGATCACTTAGCTTATGACCTTTATTCTTAAGTACTAACGGGCTTTGTTACTGGGGGGGGGGGGGAAGCTTCATTATTTTTAAAACAAGTATTATGTTATCTTGATGATCTTGATCTTTCCTACCTCAGCCCATGAAATGAGGAGGCTGCCATGCTTCCCAGGCCCTCTGCCCCTGCCCTGCCCCTCTCCTGCTGTCACGACGGATGACGTCGTGGTCTGCAGGAAACCAGGGGAAGTCTTCCACATGTCGTCCATGGGTCGATGCTAATCTTGAAAACAGAAAGGCAACTGACATGATGGTGACTGTCTGTGTACAGAGCACAGCCAGGCCAAGGGGCTCCAGCACCTGGGCTGGAATCTGTCTCTGCACGTTCTGCTCGTCAAATCCACGTCCAGTGTATAGGTTGCCCAAACCACACCTTACGCTTTTTGTTGTTCTTATTTTTTTCCGGTGGCCTAACTCACTTTCATAGAGCCTGAGGAAGAGCGGGAGGGACTCTGGGGCTCTGGGGCTCAAACTGGCTCCGCACGTTCCACAGAAATGGCCTCTGCATGTGGGTGAGATTCCAGGAAATTTCTGGGGGGCGGTGGGCCTGAGTGCGGGGTCCAGACCTCCTCCTGTTGTGCCCACCGAGCTGCTGACTGGCTTGGCCACGTGTCCTCAGTTCTCCATGTAGAGGTGGCTTACTGATGGAGAAGCCAGCTTTAGACTGAGCAGCTTCTGAAGAAAGTCAGCATCAGCCAGGGCCTGGGAATACCCTGTGTCCTGGGGAGGCTGCCGGCCCCTCTCTCCTTCCTGGACCGGAGCTCTGGGGTGTCATCTGGGCATAGACCCCTGTCAGGAGGCTCGTGCACTCCTGGAACAGAAAAAGAACCTGGTCTCTGCGACTGATCCAAAGACAGAATCATCCCCAGGTAGAGGCAGACCACGTGTCCTTGAAGGGCTTGGAGAGACCTGCAACTCCCTCTGCTCCTTCTGGTCACACCTTTATGGTTGGATTAGCGTCAGAAACCAGGGAAATCTGTAGCAATCGGGGATGGCATCTGAGTGTGCCCAACAAGCTGTAAGCAAGACTAGAGAGGGTACCACGTAGTCTGGCGTGGGGTGTGGGTCCCACACAGGCCACAGTCTTGGGCTGCTCTCCCCAGGTTCAGGGTCAGCTCTCTGAGCTGTGGAGACCTTGAGCGCACAGCCTGCAAGGGGAATGGGAAAGAGGAGAGCCTGGCCACTGGGATTCTGTGAAATCACAAGACCCAGACAAACAATGACGATGGAGATGAACTATAATTAGGTGAGTGTCAGGAGAGTGCCCTAAGTGGGCTCCCCTATCTATGTGATGGATAAGAACGGGAGGGAAGGAGAAGGGAAGCCTGACACTTTTGCCCTGAAAGATGCCCTACTTTGTGGACCAGACTATGAGCAAAACAATTGCCCCACCCTCCCCGGGATAGGAGCTTCTTCAGTGCCAGCCCCTGGGAAATATGCTCTATCTTTGAGTACCCATGAGAAGGCACTATTAGTATTCTTATTGTGCCTGTGACCAGACTGAGTGTAAAAGGCTAAGAAGAGGTAGGATTGGAACCCAGAGCCCAGGCTCCCACACTCCTCCCCAGACCATCTCAGGGCTGCCCTCCTTGGGCAGCTCCATCACCCCCCAGCAAGGCGCTCAGACTGGAAGAGTGCTTTTTGTTGGAATTCAAACACTGAATGAGGGTCCCCCCAGGACCTGGATGCTCTCTCTTTGTGGGTGCTGTGCAGCTCGGGGGTCCTTGGAGCAGAGGCAAGTCCCACATTCAGGTGGGTTCTCCATGGGAGCAGAGAGCCGGCGGAGGGGGCAGTGTGGGGGTGTCAGGTGGAAGGCACAGGCCCAGGCGGTGTGGATGGTGGGAATGAAGGGCCAATCTGATCTCCAAGAGCCAGAGGGAATTCAAGAGCAGGGCTCCAGGACCTGGACTCCAGGATCCCCTGAAGAAGATGGGAAGGAAGGTACATGTATCACATTATGGAGACCACTTTCCTTCCAGAGCAAGCGTGGTTCAGCCTTGGTTCCTTGGTTCTGATGGAGTGACTCACAGACACTGTGCTCCATGTTGCAGGTGTGGAATCTTCCTTCAGCTGTGCACCTGAGGACTGCAGCTACCCTTGGAAGTCCTTTCCCCAAAGTCATTCACACCTCTGGCAAATAATGAACCAGCAGACAGGATTCAAGCCAACTGAACCACTGGCTTTAGAAATGGGATCCTGAAATCTTATTTCCCTTTGTCATAAAGCCCCAGCCTGGGCTGCGTCGGTGTCTGCTCCCCTCCTTGGCCTCCCAGGTCAGGCTGCTGCAGAAGTGGAAACTCTCCAGTCTTTCCTGAGACTCCCGTACCCGACGGGATGGAGCCCTGCTTGGCTACATTTTTTCACCCAATAGAGGTTTCAACCCAGATTTCAATTTTGTCACACCTATGGCTGCTTGAACCAGGCAGTCTGACACCCATGACATAAGTAGAGGAGCCCAGCTGAGGTTAATAAACTGTCTGGTCTACCCACCCGTGTTTTTTTAAAATGGAAAATTAAAGGAGAAACCAGAATGAAAGCTCTCCAAATAACCAGAGTCGTCCGTGTTGCCATAACAGGAGGGAGATGAGCGCTGGGAGGGTGACCTAAGGGGCATCCAGGCTAACATTTGGGTCGTGCCAACTGGGAATGGGCTTTGAGGTAATTTGGTGAGGTCCTGACTGAGCCGCAGGGTTTGCTTGGCTACGAGATGTAACCAGGCACGAGGCCCTTCCTCGGTCAGCTCTGTGTGCCCCCCAGCTCACAGTCAGTTGAAAAAAGATGCTTTCTCCAATAAACCCAGCCTTTCTTCCCTGGAAATCCTGTGTGGACCCCCGGAACTAAGGCCTTAATACACTGGCTGTAACACTGGCCCTATTAGTGACACTCCTTTAATATATAACAAAGCAGCAGCGGGGGGGTGGGGGGGAGAGAGGGGATGAATTGGGAGATGGGGATTGCCATACATACATTACTAATAAGACAAAAAGTATCAAATGATACACTTTAAAAAATAAATGAACAAATAAATGTAAAAATAAGAAATACATAATGACAATTCCATGGATGGAATCTCTGCTCTCCAAAGCTAAGATGACAGTCTCCTCGGCATGGAAACTCTTCAAGCAAACCAAGAGAAATGCCTACTCCTATTAAAGGAGACCAGGCTTCAGTCAAGGAGAAACTCACTGACACCTGGGTAAGTTTCTAGAACAGTTTATGTCAGTAGATTAAACAGTTCTTTGAAATAGAACTATTTGCAAATCAACTGTGAAATTCCCTTGATGTAGGAAAGGTAAACTGCATGCTGTAGAGCCAGATTCAGAAATCTGAGTTCAGTTGCCTACTGCACCCCTTCCCGACTTGAGGTATGACCCTGAGAACAACTTAGTTGACCTAAGTCTCAGTTTTCTCATGTGTCAAACAGTAATTACTTACAGTGTTGTTGCAGGGGTTTAATATGATATGCCCAGAACAGCCTCTGACTGTTTTTACCTCCAACCTGGACGAAACAGAATACACATGACAGTGAACAGTATACAACGTATTTTTGAGATGTTTCACTTGCAAGAACTTGTCTTTGATTACTTCAAAGAGCAGAGATAGACAGACACTAATTCTGCCAGCTGAGGTCAGCACTCGTAGAACTAGACGCCTCCTTTTGCAGGCGCTTATCCACCTGTCTCCTGCCTGTCATCCAACGGGAGGCTTGCACTTATGGCCCGAGCTTGCAGGACCAGGCTACCGATGCTCAAGTAGAGATTCTCGGCGCTGCTGTTTCTTTGTCTATGGCTGTGTAACAAGACAGCCCAAACAGAGCTTCGGGGCTCACAGAGCTGCAGCTCAGGACCTGGCATGGGGCAGTCTCTACTCCACGTGGGGCCAGCCAGGGCTGCTCAGCTGACGCTGAGGAACTAGGTGGCCTCACTCACACTTTGGGCTTTGCTTCCAGTCCTTGGGCGGCTTACCTCAGTTCTCCCCCAGGCCGCCTCCCCAGCCATCAGTCCAGCACCCAAAGGGCAAAGACGGACATTGCCGAGACCCCTTGAGACCTAGCCCAGGAGATGCCTGACCTCACTTTGGCTGCATGTTCCAGGCTTGTTGGGCAGAGGGACACAGGCAGGTGGCCAAGAGCCTGGAGGGCGCTGCAGGCTTCTTTGGGGACAGTGTACCGAGCTGCCGGCTGGCGTTCTAGATCCAGAACCCTTCACTTCTCTTTAGGGCTGGGGGGGACTGGACTTCACAAGGTGGGAGGAAGCAGACGCCTCCACGTCTGTTTGGGGCATAGATGTGCAGGAGGGATGGAGGAAAGGAGGACGCCAAGGAGACTGAGAAGGTGAGTCCAGAGAGCATGGAGGAGAAAAACCAGCAGAGTGGAGGGCAGGGAGGAGAAAAAGCCGGTTTAAGGAGGACGGGGTGACAGCTGGCAGGTGGAGTGAGAAGAGCACGTTTTCCTGGCAGCAATGACAAGAAACAGGTACAGGACAGTGTCCTTGGGAAGAGGATGGGGTGGAGGGCAGGAACGTGCCCACTCGTCATAAACGCCCCTGTCGGAGCTTTCTAACCTTGCCCGTGGCCTACACTTCATTCCAGTGGGAGTTACCTGGGAGGCGAGATTATGAAGGTTCGTTAGGAGTCTTTTTTTTAAGGACTCCTTAACACCAGTAAATACCCTCCCCTTCCAGCTAGAACTAGAAACAGCTCAGGTCGTGCCGGTGCCCCTCGTGCGCCCCCTAGGACCGTACCGTTGGAAATGAGGTGTGAGGGGTCTCTGGCTTCAAACTCAGGAAGGTTTTTAGCTTTTAAATGAGATTTTCTGGTCTCTGAAATAGTGCACGCAGTGAAGTCGCCTGTGGGTGAATTCAGGGGGAGAGATGACGGGGCTGTTTGAAGTACAGACTCAAGGTGACCAGCATCCTTGCATCAATTTGCTTTCCAAAGTGGAAGTTGCGCGCCTGTGCACAGCCTCCCCCTGAAGTAAGAAACAGAGCCTGGAGCCTTCAGGGTGTCAAATCCAGGTTCATTCCCCTCAGGGGGCGGGGGGGGGGTGGCCACTCCCAGGGTGACGTTGTCTGAGAGAGCGCCACGGAAGTCACAGAGTGCTGCGGCCCTGACCCTCTGCCCCTTCTTGTCCCCTGCAGGCCCCGTTCCCTGTCCTCTGCCTGGCAGCAAGCCCAGGAACTCACCATCTTCCCCGAGGCCCCACAGAGAGGTCTATGACCTGCTTTGACCATGGACCTGGTGAGCGTGCGGCCTCTGCTTGACCCTTCACCCCAGCCAGCCCTGATGGAGTCAGGCTCACATGTACACGCACACACACACATACAGGCACATGCGCACGGCCTGTACACACAGCTACACACACAGACACGAACACACAGGTACAGCATGGGGAAATACATGCATGACACATAGAGGCACATACACTCAAACCCGCTGCCCTCTATCCCAGCAGCCAGCCACAGGGAGACGGGGCTTGCTCAAAACAACCCCTGCTCCTGCCCCGCCCCCATGATGCCGGTGCTACTGGACCAGCTGAAGGAGTCCAAATCGCCCACTACCGGATAAGAGAGATCAAGTGGTCCCTGGGAAGGTCATCCAGCCCCCTTGCTGCTCCCACCACGCTCAGCTGCCTGGACACTTTCTCGTGCAGAGAGCAGTCACGCCTTTTCCATTTCTGGAAAGGATGCTGTGTCCTGTGCACCTTGCCAAGTATTTTACACACCTCACCTCACTTTATTCTCACAGCAACCCAGGAGAGAGGCTGTCAACAGCACACAACTCCAGCCTGCTCCTTGAACAGCACAGGCAGCCTTCGCCCCCTTGGAGCCTTGAACATGAAATGGAGGCCACGTGCCGCAGCCGTGTTCTGGCCACTGTAGGGTGTCCACCTCTGCACGTGCAGCAGGGGCTGTGGGCAGCTGATCACCCTATCTTCAGCAGCTCCTGCCTTTCCACAGGATATGCCTTCTTCGGCCCCACCTCACCACCAAAGCAGAAAAGGATGTTACCAGCTGCTGCTGCCTACTTTCTAGGAACATTTCCAGAAGTCCTTCCTGTCAGCTCATGGTGACTGCCTAAGATTTAGCGGAATCTCATCTAGTAGCTGCCCCCCTGCCCCAACCCTGGTCTCAGTTTCGAAGGATGTATGCCTCAGTATTCTACCAAATTCCTACCTCCAGGAAGCATTTCAGATAATAAATCCAAGTCCTATCATTGCAATCTCCATAATCAAGTACAGGTATCTCCCAATTGTCGAAAGTGCATTTTGCGCCACTTTGCTTTTACAAAAGACCTACATTAGTAGCTGCTTTCACTAAACAAAAAGAATCCAAAGAGGATTTTCGCTTTTATGAAAAAAGACGAAAAGCGAAAATAGGAAATAGCCTTCAGTGTTTGTTCTGCAGAAACGATTCCAGGGCACTGCCAAGCTCCTTTCCCAGGAACCACACTCAGCATCTCAGCATCAAGCCTCCACAGCTTTGAACTGTATCTGTGAGCATCTGAACTGCATCTGTGCTTTATCTTAATTGATTTCGTGCATCCAATAGCAAGATGTGTCCTTAGGTAATTATTTCTTCGCTTTATGAAGCCATTTCGGCTTACAAAATGTATCATAGGAACGCTCTACTTTCAGATGGTAGGGAAACCTGTACTGAGGTACCCAGTGCATCCCCTGCTTTCTGAGCGTGAGGACCCAAAATATCCTGAGAGCCATGGAGGTCAGTGCCCACGTGTGACTGTTCCCTTGGGTGTGCTCCACGGGGCAGACTTCAGCGAGCAACCGATGAGAATCTCATGTTTTCTTAATCCCCAAAGATGGAAATTTCATAATGCATTCCTGCTGTGAAATAAAAAATATCAGCACCCTAAGTTATTATCACACCAGTCATTGCTGCCAAAATTCCTACTCAGTACAAAGAACAATAGTCAAATACTCCTTGCCCCTCTAAAGAGTAAATGTGAATATTTTTACTAAATGAACATACCCTATAGGAGGAAAACACAGTAAGAAAAATACAATCAAAAATAAAGGCTCGGACTTCCTAGGTGGCACAGTGGTAAAGAATCCGCCTGCCAATGCAGGGGACTCGGGTTCGAGCCCTGCCCTGGGAAGATCCCACATGCCACGGAGCAACTAAGCCTGTGCGCCACAACTGTTGAGCCTGTGCTCTAGAGCCCGTGAGCCACGACTACTGAGCCCATGTGCCACAACTACTGAAGCCCACGTGCCTAGGGCCCGTGCTCCACAACAAGAGAAGCCACTAAATGAGGAGCCCGTGCGCCACAATAAAGAGTAGCCCCCACTCTCAGCAACTAGAGAAAGCCCGTGTGCAGCAACGAAGACCCAGCAGAGCCGATAAATAAATAAAATAAATTTATAAAAAAATAAATAAAAAATAAATAAAGGCTCACTTAAAATCCATCCTAACCTGATTCTTCAAAAACTTAAAAGTGGAATTACCATATGACCCAGGAATTCCACGTTTGGATACACACACACACGAACAGAAAACAGGGTCTCAAAGAGATATGTGGACGTTCACGTTCACAGTGTTCACAGCAGCCAAGAGAAGGAAACTACCCAAGTGTCCCTTGACCCGATGAATGGATAAACAAAAGGCGGTCTCTCCACACAGGGGAACCTCACTAAGCCTTAAAAAGGAAGGACATTCTGACCCATGCCACCACATGGATGAAGCTTGAGGACATTCTGCTAAGTGAAATAAGCCAGACACAAAAAGACAAATACTGTATAATTTCACTTACACGAGGTCCCTAGAGTTAGCAGGCAAAGTGACAGAGACAGAAAGTAAAACGGTGGTTACCAAGAGGAGGGAGGAACGTGGGGTTAGTGTCTCATGGGGACAGAGTTTCAGTTTTACAAGATGAAAAAGTTCTGGAGAAGGGCTGTACGACAACATGGACTTAATGTCACTGAATTGTTCACTTAAAAATGGCTAAGATGGTAAATTTTATGTGCGTTTTACCACAATGAAAAAAATATTTCTCCAGGTAAGGAAAAAAAAAATCCATTATAACCAACACGTCAGCTCTAATGTACTGGTGGCTTGTTCTGCATGCTGCTTGCTCTTTTCAAGTTTTGCCCACACACGAAACATCTTCAGGGAGAATGGCAATAATTAGCCCCAGGATCAAAAGAGTGAGGATGAGACTGAGTTCTGGAATTTCCAGTTTAGCCACCAGCCCTTGGCTTTTCGAACAGCCCACAATGAGGAATGCAGCCAGAGATAAATAAATGAACCATAAGTCAATGAACCAGAAGGTAGAAATCATACATACCAACCCAATTCAGCAGCATGACTCACAACAGCCCCAAAAGGGAAACAACCCAAGCGTCCATGAGCAGTTGAATGCGTAAGCAAAATGGGGTGTATCCGTACAATGGAATACTATTCAGCAAGAAAAAGCAATGACTTAAAAAAAAAAAAAGAAGCCCGTACACATGCTGCAACTTGGATGAACCTCAAAAGCATCACGCTAAGCGAAAGAAGCCAGACACAAAAGGCCAGTTACTGTATGATTCTGGTTATAGGAAATGTCCATAAAAGGCAAATCCCTAGAGACAGAAAGCAGATGCGTGGTTGCCTGGGGCTGGGGAAGGGGAGAAGCAGGCACTGCCGGCAAAAGGGCGTGAGGTGACAAGAGGCTGTAAAATTGGGTGGTGGCGATGTTTGCACAACTCCATACATTTACTAAAAATCGTTGAATTGTACCCTTTATTGTATATAAATTATACCTCAATAAATCTGTTTTTAAACCTTTTACTTTAAAAAGTACATACTAACAGAGGCCCAGTCAATGAATATTTTGTCTCTCAGGATGAGAACACAAGCCAGACTTTTAAATCGGACCAAAGAATGTGCCCTGTGCTGCCTGCCTGTCTGTTGTCTGCTGTCTGATGCCGCAGGTCTCCCACTAATCATCTACCCTGAATACCAGAATCTCAGGCTCTCCTCCAGGACTTCAAGCCTGAGTGCTGTGAACTCGTGCTGGTGAAAGGTGGCTCAAGCCATCAGACATCTCATAGGCAGTCAACGGGACATGACAACTGTCTTTACAGTAGATTCTATTTTCTGAGAAGGATATACCTGTGTCCTATTGCCAAATTATCATGGTACCCCAAGAAATGAATTCATCTAAATAATATGTAATATTACTCCCTTGGCTTCTATGGGATGACTGTATACAAATCATTCATTTTTAAAGATGACTTCATTTTTTTAAGATCAAGTATTTCTATGTCTTTCGCAAAATCAAAGTTGAAGAAACTGTTACCCAAGCTGCCTTAAGTAAATTCCACCTAGAATTGACATTTCCCTCTGCGCATGAAGTTCTATTCTTCGGCTGTTACATACAAGAAATGATAGATTCATTCATTAAGATAAAAGCCGATGAATTTCTCTCCTTGCCAGGACTTTCAGAGCTGATTCTAATGGGGCCGCTAAAGGATGTCCAAAGAAATAAAAAACTAATTCCTCCCTGCTCCTTGTAATAGGATTTGTTCTGTTTTTATTGTTCAAGTTTACAAAAATCTTTAATTTTGCACGATACATAATTCTTTGGGGGTGTTTGAAACATGCATCTCTGCTCCAATTACTGATGGATATTACCCAAGCATTTATGATGTAAACACCATCACAGCAGCCATACAGTGGTCAGCTTTGGAAACTTGGACTGAAGTAAGAGCAAGGACACATGCCGGAAGGTACATTCTCAGAAGTCTCCATCTCCACGTCTGGACTGAGGAGAAACGCCCTTCCTGATTACAGAAATTCTGATTTCATGGAAGGAATGAAAGTCATTTTACCATGACGTGTTTCTCTTTAGAAAGAATAAAAGAAGAACAGTCAAGGCAATGGTGTTTAAAAGCTTCTCTGCACATATGCCCGGTTTCCCCCAGAGTCCTGGGGGTGTCAGCTGATGGAGCGCAGGGGGGTAGCTGAATAGGTCAGAATCCCAGAAAGGCTCCAGGTGGTCTTCCCAGGGCCAGCACACCAACCACAGCAATTCAGCAGGGCAGCCGGCTTGCATCTGCTGTGTTATTTGGCTTCAGCATGGAATTTTGTTTGAAGACATGGTCTGGTCATTAAAACAGAAAAACTACCATTATAAAACATTTACAATCCAACTGGGTAAGTGTGACATGTAGAAGGGAGGTCACTGTGCCCTTCCCTCCATCCACCGTGACCAAGTAGCCAGCATCTCAGACCAAGACAGAACTCAAGACCACTTCCTGACCTCCTCCTGGAGAAAGCTGCCAGCATAGGTACCCTTGGTCAGGTGGTGACTAAGGCAATACTGAGGACTCAGTCCAGTCTCTGACCAGAGAAATAACAGTGAAGGGTATCATCTGTCAAGTGTCAAGTGAGTGTAACAAACACATGGAAAGAGAGTGAGAGGAGAGAAGTGGGAACAGCTGAGAGGCTCCAAGACATCCTGCCTCCATGAAGGACACATGAAGACACGCTGTATCCGGACTCTCCAACAGCCAAACTTCCAGGGAAAATTGTCTTATCAGCTGTCTCCCCTGGTCCAGCCTGCCTGTCTTCCCCATCATCCAATGTGCACACCCACCTTCTCTCCAAGAGCACTTCTGCGAGGGCTCCATGTTGACAGACCCCGTCTTCCTGTCTCATCCTACCCACCCTTGCCTGTGTTACACATAGCATCAACCACACAGTCCTTCTTGAAGACTTTCCGCTTGTGGATTTTAACTACGCTCCCTTGAGTTTTCCTCCTCCCCGTGGTCCTTCCTCCTCGATCCCCGGGGTGTTGGTTTAACTCCTTTGAACTGGTTCTGCTCTTCACAGCCCCTAAATGGTGGTGTTCCCTGCAGAAATTTTCCTTTTACACATGCTCTCTAAGGGATCCCATTCATTCATATTCCTATGACTTGAAATACCATCTGCATACTGACAACCTCAAATTCACATCTTCCATCCAGACTTCACCCCAAGCTCTGACTCACATACTCAAATGCCAACTGGACATCTGCACCCAGGGGCTTAATTGCCAGTCCCTCAAAGTGGCCCTGTGCCGTGCCCTCCCTCATTGACTCTGAGCTGGACTAGGGAGTGGCTTTGACCAACAGCATGTATAGGAAGGAAGTTGGCAACAACTGCCTTGGCGCTTTTGGGACCCCCTGAGCTATGACGTCAAAAGTTACCCTCCTGAAGAGACCACATGGAGTGGCCCTGAGACTTCATGGAAAAGGAGAGAGGCCCAGCCACCCAGTGTCTCAGCCGAGCTCAATCTCCAGCTGTCCCCACAAAGGCACCACATATGTGACTAAAACGATCTTGGATGTCCTAGCCCCAGCTGCTAGCAGACTGTTGCCACACGAGAGACCCCAATGAAAACCACCACCAAGGAATCATCCAGCACTGCCCAGTCAATCCACAAAATTGTTGCTGTTTTATGTCAATAGGTTTGGGGTGTTTTTTATGCAGCAGTAAATAACCAAAAGGATACCCACAGGTCTCTTGATTTTCCTCTCCAAACCTGGTCCAACCCCATCATCTTCATTTCAGTCAATAAAACTGCTGTCCTCCCAGATGATCACACCTCAAACCTAGATTCCTCCCTCTCTTTCACCCACCACCTCCACCCTCACACAGACAGACCCCCCTGAAACACGTCTGCACTGCCGCTGCCTGGCTCAGGTGCCCATCACCTGCCCTGAAATAGGGCAGGGCTTCTTAATTCGTTTCCTCTTCCTACTCTTTCCTTTCCCCAATCAGTTCTCCACCCAACAGCTAGTGGTTTTCTTAACATTTAAATCGGATCTGGTCCTGCATACTTGAAATCCTTTAGTGGCTTTTTCTTGGACTTAAAGAAAACCCAAGGGAATTCCCTGGCAGGCCAGTGGTTTGGACTCTGTGCTTCCACTGCAGGGGCCATGGGTTTGATTCCTGGTCAGGGAACTAAGATCTCACATGGCACGCGGTGCAGCCAAAAAAAAAAAAAAAAAAAAACATGCTCTTTGTCCTGGCCTCTGCATTCCCACGTGATGGGGCCACTCCTGGCCCTCCCACCTCACTTGTGCCAGTGACCCCTCCCCCTGCTTCCCTCCTTCCACCTCAGCGGATCCTCCTGCTAAGAATCTCCCTCCCACTTCTCACGAGACCTTCCATTTCAGTGTCAATGGCCCTGCTCAGACAGGCTCCCCTGACCCACGCCACAGTAACAAAGTCCCGCCTCCACCACCCCCCCTTCCTGATCTTCTCAGCCCTTGGATCAGTTCCTTCTTTTTTTTTAAAGGAAAGTTTGTTAGACTGGATTTATTTATTTTTTTTATTTTTTTTATTTACTTATTTATTTATTTATTGGCTGTGTTGGGTTTCCGTTGCTACGCGCAGGCTTTCTCTAGGTGTGGCGAGCAGGGTCTACTCTTCATTGTGGTGCACGGGCTTCTCCGTGTGGTGGCTTCTCTCGTCACAGAGCACAGACTCTAGGCATGAGGGCTTCAGTAGTTGTGGCCCATGGGCTCAGTAGTTGTGACTCCCAGGCTCTAGAGCGCAGGCTCAGTAGTTGTGGCACACAGACTTAGTTGCTCCACGGCATGTGGGATCTTCCTGGATCAGGCCTCAAACCTGTATCCCCTGCATTGGCAGGCAGATTCTTAACCACTGTGCCACCAGGGAAGTCCCACAGTTCCTTCTTAATACTTGTCAAATTACAATCTTTTTTTGATGGTGCTATTGTTTATTCTAAAGTGTCTTCTCTACAGAATCCGTGGTCCACCAGGAAGGGCACTAATGTGTCTAAGTGACAACTGTAGCCCAGTGTTTGCCTGATTCCTGGCATTCAGAAGACACACAGTACTTGCTGGATGAATACATGGGCCTGAGACCTTATTGATCCATGGTGAGAGTGGATAAAAACTACGAAGCATTGGGCTCCCTGGCTATACACCAGATAAAGGCCTTGACATTGACTCTTGCCCTACCAGGAAGGCATAATAAGGTTTTAAGAAATAAAGGATTGTCACCTAAGCTTCAGAGAGCAGCAGTGAAAAGAGACACAATCCCACATCCAAATATTCTGACAGCCTCAGTTCCACATGTGGAATTCAAGGTCAAAGACAGAGAAGGGGCCAAAAGGCAAGCCAGTTGCAGTCTGCTATTTTCAAAACTTACAAGCTTAACACCTCCATGAAGCGCTGAAGACTCTTCACAAACACAAGCATGTGCCTCAGTCAAAGCAGTTGACAACTTGCTCAAACAGTGAAGGCTCAGGGCCTCGTCTCTAAAGGACAAAGACAAAACGTAAAAGGGGACTGAATGAAAATGCAACCATGAAGTAGGTATTCTCTTTACATAAGACTCCCTCTTCCAGGAACTAGATGTTTTCCCTACATAAGACTTTTACTTAAAGAGCTCTTTGTGGTCACTTATTAAAAACCGGAAAGCAAAAGCAGGCCCTAGTGGCGCAGTGGTTAGGAATCCGCCTGCCAATGCAGGAGACACGGGTTCGAGCTCTGGGCCGGGAAGATCCTACGTGCCTTGGAGCAACTAAGCCTGTGCGCCACAGCTACTGAGCCAGAGCTCTAGAGCCCGTGAGCCACAACTGCTGAGCCTGCATGCCCACAACTACTGAAGCCCGCACACCTAGAGCCCATGCTCTGCAACAAGAGAAGCCACCGCAATGAGAAACCCCTGCACCACAATGAAGAGTAGCTCCCACTTGCGGGAACTAGATAGATAGATAGATAGATAGATAGATAGACAAATAAATAAATAAATATAAAAATAAAAATTTTTTTTTAAAAAAAGGAAAAGCAGGTCCATGAAATGTGTCTGTCTCACAAGTCCATGGATGTGTGATCTCGGGAAGGAAACTTCTCCAAGCCTCCCCATTCTCAGTTCTGGTGCAGGTTGCGGGAGCTCTTGGAACAAAAACAAAACCATCCTCCTCGAGGTATCATGATGACAAGATCAGATAAGTAGGTAAAAGTCGCCATCAGAAAGAGTTGTGTGTGTATTTGAAACAGGGTCTCAGCTGAGACCAAACTGGGCTTTGCATTCTGGTGATAACTTCATCAAATGGCAGACAGGATTCAATGCACGTGATCAGGTTTATTGCCAGATAAGGAGGAAAAGGGATTTCGTGACAAGTACCTGTGGGACTTATCAATGTTGTCTTTTCAGTCTCCTGAAATACTAACCATGACTATTAAACATTACTGGTTTACCAGACTAAACATTAACCATACTATTTCTAAATACAGAGTCAAACAGCTACTGCACTCGATGTATTAGTAGTTTGCAGCGTGTGTGCTTTTTAAGGCTTGACTCTATAAAACATTTCTCTCTGTTGAAGGGTCCAAATACCTGCTATATGAAATCCCACATGACAAAGGGACAAGTGTGGTGGAAAAAGTACTCCCCCCCCATCGCCCTCCCCTGTGCCAGCCAGAATTGCTCCATGCTGGGCTGAGGCGGGCAGGGGACCCTAGACCCAAATAGTTTGAGGGGCTGCAACCTTGAGCACAAGGGACTGGAAACACTAGCAAGGGGACCCTTCGCAGCAGCTCAGAGATCTTCATTTAACTGAGAACTACATAGAGCAGGACAGAGGGAAGGGCCCTGGGAAGCCCATAGAATTCTGGTGTTAGTGTCAGAGTGACCTCTGTTGAACCAGCATCTGATGGTCCTGAAGATACAGGAGTTGCATGTTACTTTTATTTCGTAAGCAAAAAGAAAAATGCTTTTGGGAAGAAAACACTTATTAATCTGGATCTAGGCCAGTCCAAGATCAGTACATGCTACAATATTACCCAATTCCAGATGACCTGTCAGCCTGGCAGGCTTGTGTCTTTGCCTCATCTATTACAGCAAGCAGTAGAAAGAGGCCGCTACGCAGTCAGGAACACGACCCCTCAGCCCGCAGCCCAGCACCCAAGCCCTGCTCCCGAGCCCAGGACAGGCCCAGTGGGCAGCTCACCACACACACCTCAGAAGCCTTTGCTCTCCCAGATCTACCCAACCATTTCCAGCCTTGAACCCATGTCTCCAGAAGTATTTTGATTCTTTAGATTCTCAGTGCTTGCTGTCAACATAAAATTATCCTATGTCTATAAAATCGAGTATGTCTAGGTGTAAACAAGATCTTGTTTCCCGAGGGACCCCATGGCAATAGAGATATTTATGATTGTATGTCGATGACGGTTCTCTGTTGCTTTGCTACAATTTCAGTCCTATCTGTTCATCCAGCGATTAGTTTATGAATAAACAGAAATAGGAGACCTGGCTTTCCGTCTCTTCTCAGATGGCATTTGAGTACAGGAAGGATATATGATCATTACAGCACTGCTATGAAAACAGGACCATATTTCATCTGGCTTGGCTCAGAATTTTGCTCTTTTACTACTGAACTATCTTTGGTTACTTAGACACAGGGAGGACTGGAGGAAGTAATTGACAGGAAAACAACCGCAACTGTTAGCCAAACAAAGCCCCCCATGCTGGCTGCTCTAAAAGCGGGACACCCATGTGGGAGCAAATCAAGAATTTGATTTTTGCCTAAACACAGGCATCAGCCTCTAATGGAAGCTGACCAGGATCTTGCAAAGTTCATCACGATCTTAAGCCAGATTTCAAGGCAAATGAGTTCCAGAAAGGATCTTGAGGCAGAAAGCCTCCCAAGGGGTCCCCTGCACTTCTAGGTAAAGGCCGAGGATGTCTTTCAAATGAAATCAATTCTCCAAGAGATTAGTCTATGGCTAGAGCTGGTAGTAAATAGGTATTTCTACGATTTCCCTGTAATGTCTTTGGCTGTGAAACAAAGCAGTTCAGCCTGCAACTGTTGGTGTTTTATTCTCACACACACACAGATGATTTACTGTTACTGCTACCCCTCATTCTGCTCACTTTTTTAATTTGCTATGTTGGATAAATTATCGATTTTCAATTAATAAGACCTCCCCTAGAGCTTCAGGAAAGCCTGGAGGAATCTTAGGGTAGTAGATACTTGAGGTATAAAAGAGGCTAAACCCTTCCTCAATAAAAGGAAAGACATGGTGAAGACAGGCGCACGTCTTGGTCCCTGCCCTTGACCCCCAGGGTTTAATCAGAGCTTGCTGCTGTCCTCAGCAGCCCTGTGACATGCGGTCCCTCACCCTGCTCTAGTCACCCCCTCACCAGAACAGACGTCCCTCTCCCGTGAGGTGGCCCCGCATCTCCTCCCCCATGCCTCTTGCCTGTTTGCCTCTTGCAGGCACAGAAACCTCAAGTCTCAGATTTCCAATGATAGGCTAATTTGCTACAATTTCATTTTTTGTCTTAAAGATGAATTTTAGTCATATTTTTTGCAAGCTGCCCTGAGGAACATTTGCATATAAGAGCTCCATCTTTAGACTGTCCCATTGTCTCCTAAACATGCCAACACGGCTTCGCGCAGTCCTTCCTGTAGAATCACACGGGACATAGCACAGAGCTTGGTCCACTATGAGCACCCCAAACTGTTCGTCCACATAGGAGTTCTGCAATGAATCCCCAGGAAGCTCTCTAGGTACGATTATGGGCTGCGGGATAGCACACAAGGGGACATATCTTACGTATAAAACCAAGAGTGATTTAATTTCAGAATTTTATGGGAATTTTTATATTGAAAGCCTACTGGTCCAAATATGTGTCCTGACTTAGGACTCAGAAATTGAGGTATTGTGTTGAAGTGGTGTTATCATTACAGGTGTGGTGTTATCATTACAGGTGTGGTAGATCTTCCTTGCTCCATCATGAGCCACCTGGAGCTGACATGCTTTTCTAACCATCTCTCTCTTCCCCTGTGAGGCCAAGATAATGCTGGGTGTCCATCAAACCCCTTTCCTCTGCACACTGCTTGACTCGAACTCCCAGCCTCCTTGGCAGTTAGATGGGCCGTGGGATGCTTCCAGCAAATGGAATGTGGGGAGAAGTGAGTGCCAGTGCATCCTCGTCAAGCTGAAACCTCCCACAGGAACCTCTACACACCTTCACTCTCACCTGCTTCCTGGATTCAGAGATTCTTACCAAGAACTCTAAGGCCCTCAAAGACGGCAAAGCCACGTGATCGGAGGTACGTGACGGCTGGGCACAGCTCTCCTGCCTCAGTCCTCAGCCACCCCTCAGGAGACGTGAGTAAGAGGGTCCCCTTTACTGCAGAACACCACTGAGTCTGGAGTTTGGGGTGAAAGCCGACCACCCTGACTGATACACCATGCCGTCTGCCTTGAACTTGAGAGGGCCTCCAAAGCCCCCCAGTTGAATGAATGAATGAAGTCACCAACGGTGCCTCTGTGCCACACATACGGGTCTGAATGAGAAAATCACATATGTTAATGGTTTCCAATATCAAGCCCAGTTCCTTGGCCTTCAAGGGACCCCGTGGCGGTGCCAGTAGGACTGGCTTCCCCTAATCCCCGTAAACAGAGATCTGGAGGAGATGCTTAGGGGGTCTGGAAGGTACCCAGATCGGGGCTCACTCCCCCAGGCAAGAGGAGATGCACTAATGAGGGCACAGGTGCACCTGTTGTCTGACAAAGGCCAGCCTCCAAGGCCCTTCAAGGCAGCTCCAAGTTGAGGCAGGGCCTCTTCGTGGAGCCTTGCTCAGCCAAGGTGTGGACCTCAGCTTGCCCTAGTTGGCAAGATGCCACCAACCGCCAATACATGCTGTCCTCACCTCACCTCCAGCACAGCCAGTCTAACCTTTAGACTTAGAGAGAGGTGACACACACAGCACGCAGGCCCAGCTTGGCGAGGAGGAGGGGCAGAGAACCAGGAATCCCGGTCGGTCTCTCATGAGTGGCACTGGAAGTGATTCCAGGGATAGAACGGGTAGCATCTAGACTGAACTGAGTCCTTGGAGAGAGTGGTTGAGCATCCTTGCCTGTGGGCTGTTGGGGGTCTCAGGGGTTGTCTTTTAGCTGAGAGGGGAAGCTCATAAACAGACCATGGGAACACGTTGTGACCAAGCACTACTAGGCGTGGGCTCCTATGTGATCAGAGCGTAGAGGAAAGAGTGCATCTAATCCTGCCTGCAGCTGACGGGGAGGCTCCCTGAGAAGGCCTGTCGCATGCTCTTGGTGTCCTGCCTGCCTCGCATTGGAACTCTGTGTCCTGGTACCCGCTGCCAGCTCCTGCCTGAGGCTCTCCAAGGTGGGCTCAGCCCACTGCTGGGACGAGCCAGAGAGCTTGGACGTTGACTCCCTGCCTGCCTGCCTGCCTGGGGAGCAGAGCTCAGCCAGTGATGGGGGCAGGGGGGAGGCCAAAGGGTGAGCACCCCACTCCCCAGCTCCCTCGCCTCCCAGAGAGGACACTGGCCCGAGGTTCCTGGGGCTGAGCCCGATGTCCACAATGGTGACAACTCCCCCCCCACCCCTGCCAGTATTTCCAGAAACAACCTCCAAAAGGAAACTCTGCACTCAGTCCTGGCCTCAGGAACCCAAATCGTCCAGCAGGTAACGCTCAAAAGAAGAGCCAGAGAGGGTGAGACGTGGTGTGGGCCCCTGCCCACGACCCCCGGGTGTGAACAGCATCCCAGCCTTGAGAACTGGCTCAGCCCTTCTCCGCAGCCAGGATGTAAGGGGGGAGAAGTAGGCAAAGGGATTGTTCCAAGACACTGGTGACATGTCCACCCAAGGACGTGTGCCAGAATGGACATGACGGCTTTGCGTAGCTCCTCGTTACGGCCCCAGCTGGAAGGAGCCCCGGTGTCCGCCGGAAGCGGGACTGTGGCGTGTCTGCACGACGGAATACAGCTCAGCAGTAATAGGGAACCAGCTACTGATACACCCGAAGACATCCCCAAAAACACCCCAAACAAAAGAAGCCTTGCACAGAAGCATATACACCCCATAGATCCCATGCTATGACGTTCTAGAAGAGGCAATGCTATACTAGGAGGATAAAAGCCAGACACTGGCCGCCACTGGGATGAGGGGGAGGGATTGACTGAAAGGCGTGAGACACTTTCTAGGGTGATGGGAACATGCCATATCTTGATGGGGTTTGGATTACACACGGGGATCATCAGATTGTACCGTTGAGATCTGTACATTTCACTGAGTGTCCATTATGCACTACCCCCCCTCAAAAGAAAAAACAGTGAAGATTGAACTCTCGTTAATGATGGGTGTGAAGTGTTTACTGATATCAGAAATTTCCTGTGCAATGTGTGAAAAATATAAAATGGATGGCTGAGTGACAGCAGGACAGGGAGAAGAAAAGACAGGTGATGAAGCCAGTGAAGCATAAGGTGAATCCTAGAATCGAGATGTGGGAAGATGGGTGTTCACTGTACCATTGAATCAACTTTTTTGCTCTTTTGAAAAAGTTTTCATAATAAAATGTGAGGCAGGCAAGGGACCACGGTGCCATGTTGGGAGCAGGACCTGACCCACAGCGACCAGGGCACTGAACTATCTAAGGTGGAGAGACTTGATCACACTGACATTGAGAAAGCTTAAGAAAGAACAAGACTGGCATCGTGCAAAGTGGTTGAGAGCACAGCTGTCACCATAGTTCAAGCACGCCCCGAGCTGAGGAGGATGCGTGTGGCTTCAAGAGACACACAGAATGCAGGGGTGCTAGGGTCCGGGGGCGAGTGTCCCAGGAGATGGGGGGCAGGGAGGCAGGGTGCCACAAGGTTCCTGGTTACTGGTACATGTGGACCAAGCTTCTGAGCTGTAGATGGGAGAGCTCTGGGTGTCTACAGGACAGGTCCCCTGCCCCTGAATCCTCCCCTCTTTGCTAGTGGCTGTTCCCTGGGAGACAAGTGGGAGGTACATGCAAGCACTTAGGATACCAAAGGCTGAGAGCCCAGCAGATGCCTTTTCCCTGTAATATGATAACAGGGAAGAACAAATCTGACTCCATAGTGGATCTGTTTCTTTTACTTTAACCTTTGTATTCCATTTTTTGCTACAAGTTAATCACTACAGGGATGTTGTCTAGAAGCGTAAATTATACATAAGGGCCCATCTTTGGGAACCCTGGCTCCCATGTGATGAGTGTTAAGCTAAAATACCTTCCTTTAGCTCACAGGAAATATCCTGACCAGGCCCACCTGTGAAAGGCTGCAGGAAGAAAGAAATTAGCACATCCCCACTGGAGTCTGGCCAGAACTAAGAAATGTTTGACTTTACCTCCTCTCCTTTTAGTACAAGAGAAGCCTGAATTCTAACTGAGGGGAAGATGATGGTCCTTTGGGACACTAGTCCACCGTTTTCTCAGTCTGCTGGCTTTCCAAATGAAGTCTCTATGCCTTGCCCTAATGACCGGTTCTTCAATTCATTGGTCTGTGGTGCGGCAAGCAGGAAGCGCTTGGACTAGGTACCAAGCCCAGAAGCGGCCCAAGGAGACAGAGCTGGGGAGAGGGAGAGTGGTCTTAGCCTGCAGCGAGGAGCCTTCCCAGCCAGGAGCCCCTCCTGTCTCTGGCAGCAGCCCCCACTTCCCCTGAGACCAGCTTCAGCTGAGACCCCCTGCAGGGCCCTTTTCCACCGTCAGACTTCCTTTCCTGCTGGCAGCGGCCTGTCTGGTTGCAATGCTGTCTGTCTTAGCTGGGTCCGGGTTACTTCAGAGGTGTCAGGACACCCTACCAGACCCCGTTCATGCCAACAGGAGAAACTGGCCACCTGCCCCAGGATGCACAGGCCAGCAGGTGGACAGGCTGGCTTCCAAACCCAGCTCAGTGGGTGAAAGAGGAAAGGAAAAATCACCCCATCATTTGCAGATAAAAGTGTCCCCAGGATACTGAGTGCACTTTCAGATGTTCTGGGCTTCTTGTGTGATGTCTCCCATTCACTGGCAAAGGGAGACTGTGTGAATCAGCTCTAAAACGTAAAAAAGAATCCCCAAAGAAGTACCCACTTAGAAGACACCAGTGTTGAAAAGCCTGTGAGCTGGTATGATTGTCCAAAGTGGTGTTTTTAAAGAGAAGTGCTTTTCTGGATCCCCAAGCGGAAGCCACCTGCTCTCGTCACCACAGCAAAGTCCCAAGTATATTGTGGTGAAACGCCTCCTGGACGTGGGCCATCCCAACTGATCCTCCCCGCCACCCCAGGCCTGGGCAACTGAAGAGAATGTGCTGGAAGAAGCCATCAGGCCAGCCCACAGAACAATCCCAACCTGGAGACTGGATATAGAGAGGGTTTAGGAAACGCTTACCTTTAAAAGGAGAAACAAAGAGCAGAGGCCTCCCTCAGGGCCCTGTAGAAGGCCTGTGGGCTCTGCGGGAAGGTGGCTGTGGCTTAAAGGCCCATAGATGTTCCTGTTCTCCTCCAAGGAAGCAATACAGCCCACAGCTTGGGCACATGGCCTCTGACATTGACCGTGAGTCCAGATTCAGCTGCATCCCCTTCCCAGCTCTGTGTTCCTGCCTTGGCTAACTCGTGTGTGGTGACAATGACATGGCCTCTCCGGGCGGTGGTAAAGGCGCAGTGGACATGGTGCTAATAAGGCGTATTGCACAGCCCTGCTCACGCAAGGCCTCGACGTAAGGAACTGCCGGGAAATCACTAAGCCTAAAGGAACCAGCCGGAGATGAGTCTTTGGGAATATTCCAGCTCAGGACATTTCAGGCTTTGTAATGGCCTGCGCTCTTTTTCTTTTTTCTTTTGGTCGCGGCTCATGGGATCTTAGTTCCCCTACCAGGGATTGAACCTGGGCCTTCAGCAGTGAGCGCACGGAGTCCTAACCACTGGACGGCCAGGGAATTCCCCCCTGCTCTGCTGCCCTTGAGGGAAGTCCTGAAGCCACTGTGGTCCTCCTTGGTGGAAAAAAAAAACTAATTACAATACTAATAGCTTCTATAAATAAGCAAGAGCTATACAACCAAGGGGACTTTAGTGAGGTGTTGGAAAGAATGCAGTGTTTGAATTTCACAAACATGACATTGAGCTAAAGAAGCCAGACCCAAACTTACAAAGTTTCAGGACAGATGAAAGCAAGCAAGTGGTGGTATCAGAGGTCGGGATGGTGACTGTCTGTGACTGTGCCCACTGGAGGGGCACAAGGGGGCATCAGGGGCTGGTACAGTAGTTTCTCGAGCTGATGACACACGTAGGTACCTGGTGAAAGTTTGCCATCACCGTACAAAGTGTGTCCTTTTCTATGTGGACACTACATTTCAATAGAGAGTTCCCCCAAAATGCAATGCCCCATACGTTCTAACCTGGGAAAGATCAGAGAGTGAAACCAGCATGCTGCAAACAAGAAAAATATAATCAGCAGGCAGGTGCTGGGACGGTGATGTGAGTTGTTAATCACTCACACACTCTGTCCGGGCTCCCAGAGCCCCCGTCCCGGTCCTCAGCCCTTCCTCTGGACACACACCGCTTTTCCCCCTCACCACCGCTCAGTCAAAGAGGGGGACACCTGGCACAGCGGGAAAGGGGGCTTCTGACACAGTCCCCTCGACCCTGGTTGTCATCCATTCCTGTGGCTGCAGCCCCCACCTTGCTGGAGCAAGCTTTGTGAAATAGATAAAATGATTAAAATCTAGGTTTTTTGTTTTTTTTTAAATAAACAAACACACATCAAGCTATTAACTGTGGCCGCCACCAGGGTCTGACCAGGAAAGATAAGGGAGGAATGTTGACTTCTTCAATTTAAGAAAAAAGGGAGGGGAAAGGAAAGGAAAAAAAGGGTTTTTGTTTTTTTTTTTTTTTTTTTGAAGAGGGGGTCAGGTTTTCCTTTATTTTTCAAATTAAAGAAGACATAAATCATTGTTTTAAATTCTAAACACAGTGGATATTTTTTAATATGTTTTAATATTTTAATCAATCTAAGAGACTCCTGAAATAGCCTTGCAGACAATGACCTGAACCCTCTGTCTCGGATCTTGAAGACGCCACTTGGGGTCGAGGTCTGGACACTGCACAATTTCATAATTAAGCACTTCTAATGTTCACATGGCTCTTTCATTGTCTCAGAATGTTGTGTAAATGTTTTGTCACATTTGTTTACGCTTACAGGGTCTTCCCCTAACTTGATGGTCGAATCTTGAAGCTGGGTTCAGGGACACTCCCTTTCCCAGAGGTCCTACTCTCTTACATTCTCACACCCTGTGAAACCAGGTCAGAAGGACCTCCAGCAAATCTGTGCAGGATGGAGAGTCTGGACAAGGCTCTGATCCCTTTTTAGAAACCATCACAGGAACATTGTGACACATTTAGAAGTTTTATGGTTGAAAGATGCCACCCTATCTACGTATATGTTTGCATACGTGCACATCCATCCCGCGTGCTCCCCTCCCGCCGAGGGGAGATCTTTGTCCTCTACCTTTGAACCTGGGAAGCATATGTGTGGGGAGCATGGTGGAAGGGATGCTGTGCGGTGGTCAAGGTAGGTCATAAGTAGCACGTGGCTTCTCCAGCCTCTCTGAGGACTCACTCAGCCACCATGCAGTGAAGAAGCCCAACTAGCCCACGTGGAAAGGACTGAGGTCTCCACACCACGTGTCAGACTTACGAGTGAATGACCATTCCGATCATCTAGCCTCCAGCCTTCAGGTCTCCCAGCTAAAGCGGAGACAAGCTGTCCCACTGTGCTGTCTCCAAGTTCCTGACCCACAGAACCTGTGGGCGTGACCACGGTTGGTTTTCACCACTAAATGTTCAGGTAGTTCATCACCACCGCAGTTACCCACAGCTCTTGCTCACACAGGGGAGGTGGCAGAGAGGCAGTGTCCTCGAGCTTGAAAAGACCCCTCTGTGACATGAACGGGCCGACACCGGCACCAGCACCACCCCACGCCCCCCTCACGCCCCGTCGGCCAGCCACACCGTGAACACCGTGTGGACAGTCCGGTGAGTTTCAGGCAGTTCTCACTCCTGAGTGCCGCGGTGTGAGGGAACTGCTCTGCCTGCCTCAGCCTCACAACCACACTACGGGTGAAATTCAAGCTCCCCCCCGCCCACAGAGGAGGGCAAGGACCAAGAGAGGCCAGGCCGCCAGCCCACAGACACCGGCCCCGGAGGAGGCTGGCCGCCACCCCCGGCATCAGCGTGGCTCCCCCGCCCAGAGCTGGTCCAGTTCCTTTCATGACCCTCTGCTGCCTGCAGCCCTCTCCTCCCTCTGGCCCACTGGGCCACCAGGCCGGGAGCAGCTGTTTCTGGGCCGTTGGCAGTAATGGCGACTCCACAGAGCACATCTGGTACCCGTCCTGTTCCAGGCACCTCCCTCGACAGAGCTGCCTGCAGCTGGGGCCCGGCCACCTTCACTGAGCAGGCAGCAGGAGGACAGGCATCCTCTCCCAGAGGCAACCCCAGAGCTGCATCTTGTGGGCTCTGGATCCCACAGCAAAGCCTGTGGGAACTCAGATGACCGTGAGCTACCCGGCTCACCTGGTACCCCATAGTTTTGCCCAGCCCACACCCATCGAGCCTCAGCACTCAGGCGCTGGGTGGTCCTTAGGGACCATCACGGGGAGGTGGGTCCAGCAATGGGGGTGCAGGCCTTGGAATCTTGGAACCATCGGTCTGAATCCGGACATCCCCACTCACCTTGTGACCTAGGAAATATAAACTCACAGGGCCTACTTTTCTGTAAAAGGCAGGTGAGCTGCCCATCTGTGCCACGATGCTGCTCTAGCACCAGGCCCCTTGTAAGGTTAAAAGGGACAGTTCACGCGGAGATCCCAGCCACGCCTGACACAGAAGGGGCCCCCTTCCCCGGATGCCGGGAGATGCAGCAGTGGGTAACGTGACGCCTGCCCTACCCAGGCGTGACCCTGAGTACAGGCCTCTCGGAAACTGGTGTCTCCCAGGCCACTGACCGGTGCTCCACCTGGCCAGGCCCCTGCCCTGCACCCACTGCTCCTTCCCACCCGCCCTCGGGAGGACCCCCAGCTACCTAGTCAGACAGGGCCTTTCGTTGACTCCTGACACGAAGGCACTTTCACGAGTTCCTCCTGACCTCCTTAGGCTACAGGAGAGGTTATGAGGTAGCCACAGAGGCCTGGGAGCTCAGAGACCTGGTTCTGGCTGCAGAACCTTCTGGAAGTCTTTGCATCCCAGCTCAGCCATCCTGTAACTATCCATAGCCTGGCTGGATGGGATGATGCCTAAGAAGCTCTCAGGTGCCTGGACACACCTCACAGCACCCTGGGTTCTGAGGCATCCCCATCCCTGCCGGGGCTGGTGGGGTGACACACTGAGCCTCTCTGCCTGCAGGTGCCATCAGCCCCGGCGGCTAATGACAAGCCTGGGCCCCCTGGCATGAGCCTGTCTCTCCAGGGACCAGGTCTCTCCAGCCCAGGGTGGGGTGTCTGTGCAGGTTTTCTTGGGGGCCAGCTCTGTGGGAAGAGGAGTGGAGACCCGTCGCCCTGAAGTTTGGGGTGTGCTCTCTGTATAAATGCCAGCTGCTCGCTGCTCTAGCCAACAGAGGAGGTGTGTGGGGAGGGGGTCCTACAGGCCCGTCTGCTCCTTTCTTAGAAGAGACCGCCTCTCATCTGCAGTTCAAGTTCGCACATGAAAGTGTGAATTGGACCTTCCCTATTTTAATCATACAAGGTCTTTGAGGAATTGTTGTTTCTTTCCTGCATTATCCTTTTTCCTTTGTCCTCTTTCCTTTTATTTTATGTATTTATTTTTTATTTATTTATTTGTTTGTTTTTTTGGCTGTGTTGGGTCTTTGTTGCTGGGCACAGGCTTTCTCTAGTTGTTGAGAATGGTGGCTACTCTTCATTGCGGTGTGTGGGCTTCTCATTGCAGCGGCTTTTCTTGGTGCGGAGCATGGGCTCCAGAGTGCAGGCTTCAGTAGTTGAGGTGCACGGGCTTAGTTGCTCCACGGCATGTGGGATCCTCCTGGACCAGGGCTCGAACCCGTGTCCCCTGCATTGGCAGGCGGATTCTTAACCACTACACCACCAGGGAAGCTCTGTCCTTTTTCCTTTTGAAGCAGGGCCCCTTAACCCTGGAAACCATGAAAATGCTTTGAGTGTCGGCACCCTTTGGAAATTACACACACGGGGTGCATGGTGTGTGTGTACATGTGTGTGTGTACACGTGTGTGTGCATCTCCCCAGAGCAGAGTACACGCTTTTCAGCAGCTTCTGAAAGGGCGCCTGAGCTGACCCTGAGTAGTGACCCCGTTACTGCTGAGTGCTGTTTGCTTGGCTGGCGATTCCTGTCTCTGTGGCGATCCTTTCATTTTTTGTGCTTTTCCATGGGAAATGGGCGGCCTGTTCCCTAAAAAGAATGACAACGTGCACCTCCTTCCCCTCCAAGTCAGCCTTCCCCACCCTTTCTGGACCCCTTGGGGCCGTCTGTCCTGGTTCAGCCGAGCCCCTGAATGCTAAGGGGGCCGGCAGGAAGGGGCCAGCTGCTTCAGGCCCCAATGTAGAGCCCAGGAAGCTGCTGGGTACCAACACGTCCATGGTATTTTCGGGACCATTCAGGGCACCTGATGGAGTGGCCAATTTTCCGTTACTCGCCACGGAGGAGTGCTGACGAGGCCAGGTGCCAGCGAGGCATGGGTCCAGCCCCAGAGGGCTCCGCTCTGCACAGAAAGCCCTCACAGACCCCACGGAAAGTGGCTTGACAAGCACAGCGAATGCATGGGGGCCCGAGGACAGCCAGTGCACTGACACGTACTCCTGCAGTGAACTCCTGGACAGCGTGGCAAACCGTGTCCTCAGACTACCTTGGGTGGTGAAGGACTGGTGTCTTCTGCTCTTTACTTCTAATGCGCTGCAGATTGGCACTTTGGGGAAATGCATTGCTAGAACAATGACCAAAAGCCTGAATGCAGTCCCTGTGTCCTATCACTATAAAAGTTTGTACTTACTCTGTTCTGTGTTTACCTCTTAGCGGTGCAGTAACAGCTCTCAGCTCTGCACCCACCTACATACCAGCCTTTGTGGCCCCCTGGGGGGCTTCAGGGAGGGGATTCCTGAGATGTTTTGGGGGAAAAACAGTTGGACAATAGGTGGAGAGAGGGAGGCAGGGGGATTTCAGGAGGCCAGGGTGCGCAAAGGCCAGTAGGTGCAAAAGGCAACGGTTCCCCTATGTGATGGGGGGGGGGGGTGAGGGGGCAGCTCCAGACCACACAAGCCCTCAAGGGCTCTGAGTGAGTGGCCGGACAGCCCTCTGCTTCCTCCTGTAGCAGGGAAACACCACTGCAGTCAGCCCTTCCTGTCCTCTCTCTGCTGGGAATTGGCGGGCAGGTGACACTAAACACATATTCCTGCCCTTCGCGGGGTTGCAGCCTGCAGAGGTGGCTGGGATTTCCCCTCCTCCTTCAAAGGTGAGGACGTTGAGGGTCACTACCAGGTGGCCAGAAGGTGCTGGCCAAGGCCTAAGCCCATGCCCTCCTCTGCCCTCTCCCTGGGCTGCCTCTTCCAGCTCACTGGGTCCCCATGACCCACCCCTTACAAAACATCTGGGAAAACAACAAAATCACATTGGTGTTGGAAGTGGAGTCAGACATCCAACTGCACATTTTAAACCCTCTCCTGCATGTCTTTGCAGATGCCTCATCATTCAGGCTGGCCCTGAGGGGAACCGGCGGGATGGGTGACGGTAGTGGGTGAGGTAGGCAGGGCCGCAGGCCCTCCTCAGGCAGCAGGAAGACCTCGCCCCTCGCTCTGCAGCTCTAAGGCTCTCTGAATGGGCGCTGAGAGTCATTTAAGGCGACTGGCATGCCTGCAGGAACGCACCCCCACCCTGCTGGACGGCACAAGATTGGAGTTTTCCCACAAAAAGAATCCGTGCTTTAGGGGCATGTTCCTGCCCACGTGCCTCTCCTTTCTGTGACCCACCCAATGCTTCTCAAAGATGTGCGGAGCCTAACACTCCCCCTCACCTGCCTCCCCATGTAGTGCAATTCACATCAGGCAAATTCCAGAGCTACCCAGCCCATCGCGTGGCAGAGGCTGAGCTGGGACTGTATGGCTGCTACAAACGGCTGCTTCGCCCATCCCAGCTGAAAGAGGCACAGGCTGACATTCTTGTCATAGTTGGAAGTGGCCCAGGGCCGACTTTCTCTGCAGCTGCTTTCCAGGGCAGCCTCCGGGCTCCACCCAGGCCTGGGCGAATTCCTCACACCCAAACCAAAAGCAGTCTCTGCTGCAGGCAGGAGCACGGGGTGGGGGCGAGGGGGCCGGCTGCAGTGAAGTGCCCCCCGGCCCCGCGGCCCACGGGGAAGGGGGCTTGGTGTGGAGTCATCACGTCACCCTGGCTGCCCGGATGGGGAGCCCAAGGCCAAGAGTGATGGTGGCCTGCTGCACCTCATTCCCTCAAGTCCCTGCATGTCTCATCTGATACCAGGATGCAATTCTTTCCACGTGGAAACGTCTGCCTCTTGAGAAAAGCACACAAGTCAGTGTGGCGTCTGCCCCTCCCCACCGGGGGTGGGTCCTTGTGCCTCCCCTAGAGTCTCTGCTGCTCCCTCCCCAGGCGTGTGGTGACTTCCAAGGCTGCACACCAACAGCCTTGCAGGGTCCACCTGGTTCACGGACTCTGGCTCGAAAGCTGCAGGCCACCCTGGGAGGCGGTTGACTGCCATGAGGCCGCCATGCTGCGAGGAAGCCCAAACCACATTGAGGGGCCCCAGGCAGCATCTCGATCTGTGAGAGAAGCACATCCAGGTGACCCAGCCCCCAGCTGCCCCGTCACCCCCACGGGGAGAGTCTTCCCACAGGCCCAGCCGGAACCCCTCATCTCCAAATCCATGCGCAAAATCAAGCGGAGCTTGTTTGGTGCCACTAAGTGTGGGGTAGATGGTGATTCAGCATCAGGTCACTGGACCTGTGAGTGTCTGGTCTCCAGCAGGCATCACACCACCCCCCCTCCCCAAGTCTCAGTGCTTGGTACATAAAGAACAGCCAGAATTGTGATTCCACACCCTTCCCCTCAAGGAGGCCACAGTCAAGAAGATGGGGGGAAAAGAACCTACAAACAACCTGTTGCCCACCAGACCCCCCAGCCCTGAGAGCAGGGAGAGACGTACACTCCTTCCCACACTCCCGCAGGCCACCTGCAGCCAGAGCAGGGCCCCGGGCACCGTGGCAGCCAGGCAGGGCCTCAGGCCAGTTAGGAAGCTCATCAGCCCAGATCCCAGGCCCAGCCCCATGCTGGGCGCCCTGACACTGCTGAGATGGGGACAGAGATGCCATTATGCAGAACTGGCAGTCGGCCCAGGACAGGAGGGGGCAGCCTGCAAATGGGGGTGCCCTGGGCTCTAGGACCAGAGTGCCGTCACTCCCGGAGCTGCTGTAAACATTGTGAAGCAGGGAAGAATGTCTGTGGAGTTCAAACTGTGCCACCCAGTGAAAAGGACGGCAGCCAATGTGCTCTTCACAGGGCCATCACGATGTTTCTTCAGGCAGCTGGGCTGTTTGCAGGGTTTGTCCTGGGCTTTGCGCCCAGGCAGATTTTGGAGGCCTGTCAGGAGGCCAGGCAGCGCTGTGGCCATGCAGCCTGGGGTGGGGACCCGGGGGCGGCAGACGCTCCCTCCCCTCACCGTCTCGGGCCAGGGGCATACCTGAGCTCTACGCTTTGATGTCCTGTCTCTGCAGACAAGCCCTCTCGGCTCTCAGAGGGACTGTTAGAAGTGATTCTTAATTTGCCTTTTATCAGAGACCAGAGGAAAGAGTTGAAAGCAGGAGTCTGTGGTTTTCAAAAGAACCTGCAAGACTGGGGAGGGGAGGCAAAGCGGCCTCAAGCCTTGAAAGGAAGCAGACAAATGTCTACCGTCTCCCCTGCTCTAGAAGACACATGTTCCCTGGCCTGTGATGTGGGAGTGAGGGGGTCCTCAGAAAAGCCTCTGGTTCCTCAGCTTGGTGTCGGCAAAGTGCTGGGGTGTTTCCTTTAGGGCTGGGTTGCGGTTTCATTTGGAGCCTACCCAAAATCTAATAATCAAAACCAAAGGGGCAGGTGCTCTTGGGCTGCAGCAAATCACAGGGGATGCAGGGAGCCGCGTACCACCCTGAATCTTCTCCTTCCCCCTAGAGGTCCTGGCATGTGCAACCTCCTGGGCATTTCAGGTGAGGCAGGGATGCCTCCAGATGAATGAAAATGCAAAATGAGGCGGAAAGCTAGATGTAGAAGAACCCCCAGCGAGACTGGCCTCCCCAGACAAGCAGGGCCTGGGCTCCCACCTCAATTCAATGCCATGTCTCAGGTAGAAGCTGCCCCTCCAGGCCAGGAAAGCCCTATGCTGGTGGGACCAGCTGCCTCTCCGGTGTTATTTGCCAGGAAGCTGCCTTTCTGCCCTGATTGGCTAAGAGGGAAACATTTCAGCCGCCACTGGGATCCTGGCAAAGCCCCTGGGCCAGCACACAGTCAGCTTCCTGAAGCTGACACAAACGTGAGGACCATGCAGAGCTCTCCGGGTGGATGAACCGTGGTTTGTCACCCATACTGTGGGCACCTGAGGCCAGGCACCTGCCTGGTGCTGGGGAGATGTGACAATGACCTCATCCTGCCCTCAGGGAACCCAGACCCATGGGGGCTAAAGGACACCTCTGCCAGCAGCCTATGTGCCTTTTTAAATTGTGATAAAGCATGTGTAACACACAATGTACCATTTTCCACTATACAGTTCAGTGGCACTAAGTGTATTCATGTCATTGTGCAACCATCACCACATCCATCTCCAGAACGCTTTCATCTTCCCAGGCTGAAACTCCATCCCCGTTAAGCACTAACTTCCCATTCTCCCCTCCCTCCAAGCCCTTGGCAACTGCCATTCTACTTTCTGTTTCTATACATCTGACTCGTCTCATATAAATGGACTCACACGGTATGTGTCCTTTGTGACTGGCTTGTCTCACTAAGCAGCACGTCCTCAAGGTTCATCCATGTTGTAGCATGTGTCAGAATTTCCTTCCTTATTGCAGTTGAGCAATATTCCCTTGTACGCTGTTTTAAATGTACCTGCTCAGGTGTGGTAAGACGCACAGTCATGGAAATGATTGTCATGAAGGAAGAAGTTTTTATACTCACAGATCCCTAGAAGCAGCAGGCAGGACATGCCACACAGGGCCACATGGGGAAGCACCAGGGTCAGCGAGAAGGCAGAGGGGACACGTGGGGAAAAAGCCTTTACTGCAGTTTCTGTGGGAAGAAATGGGTGATGCAGAGTGAGCAGGCTTAGCATCGGCTAGTTTGAATAATTTCAGCAGACTCTGGTGCATAGGGCTGTCCCTAGTTACCTGGAACCTGCACCTGGGGTTATTAGGGCAGGTGGGTAATAACCTGAGTAAGAGAGCTACATTTGGGGGTGGGGGTGGGGTTCAGGTGTTGGACTCTGAATGGGTTGGTTTGCATGTGAAAGTTGCTCTCACAAGGAAGTCATTTACTATCTCTAGACATTGGCCAGCCATGGGAGGGATAGTCCCTCCTGGGTCAGCCAGAAGTCAAAGCATAAGAAATACAAAAAAAATTTAAAAAGTGATTAACACATACGTATGTACCACATTTTGTTAGTCCATTCATCCATCAGTGGACATTGGGTTGTTTCCATCTTTTGGCTGCTGAGAATAAAGCTGCTGTGAACCTTAGCAGACAAGTGTCTATTTAAGTTCCAGGCAGCCTAGGTATTTTTAAGGCACAGTTAGAACCTAAAGTTTTTTTTCAGAAATGAGGAGGAAAGCAGCTCCAAACTCAGGAGTTGAAACACAAAACAATCTCAACTAGATGAATATTATGTTTAGTGCTAAGTCCTCACCCCGGCTCACTGCTTCAGCATCCCTGGCCAAGAGAAGTATGAACATTTTTTCTAGCCTGGTAGCCACCTCCCAGCTGTCCTCTCTTCCCTGCAGCAGAAAATGACCCAAGTCTAGTGGCACGGTTCCAACCCGTGGGCAGGTAGGTGCCCCAGAGCCCTTCACCAACACACACGATTATTCAAAAACCCAAAACATTGAGAATCTGTGACTTCAGAGTTCTGGACGGGTGCCTCGGTCACGCTCCTGGCTGCAGATCAGATTGGACATGCCATGGATTGGAAATATCAGAGGAAATCCCTCACTCGTGTCCACTGTGGATCTTTCATTCACTCTGAAGTCATCGGCGGCGAGAAGAGTAACTAACCGGCCTTAGATCACAAAGCCCACCATCCACCTTCACAGATTCGTGGGAAAAACCCCAGACATCAGCGTCCCTTTAAGGCCAGGTTTCTGATTTCTTGCTCTCTTCAAGACACCATTAACCATTTTCCTGCCCCCTGTGAAGACAGGGTCAGATGCCGAAGGGAAGCAGGAGGCAGGGAGGAGGGGCCAACACTAGTGTCTCTGCCCTCCAGCGCAGCCCACCCTTCGGGGCCTTCTGCAACTCCGTGCCCCTGTATATTTGGGAAGCTGAGAAAGGGGTCCCTGGCCAGAAGAAGGCCCTTTGCTGTCCTTGTCTGACTTCTCCATCATGTGTCTTCTGTGGACAGATGGCGGCCCAAGGAGGACCCAGGGACACACAGCGTCGGTCACCTGCCGATGTCGGGCAGTTTGGGTTAACAGTCATCCCTTTAACGAAATCAGCAACATGTTATTTAACTTGTTCTGAACATATTGAGGCAAAATCCACTGTGGTTCTGACTTGGACCCTTGTTCGCAAGCGTCACCCTGCTGGCTGAATGAGGTCCCATTAGAATACAGATTCCTGGACATTGCCGGATGGGGCCTGGGAGGCTGTACTGCCCAGAGTATCTAATGGGACTAAGGAAAGCTCCAGCTTTGTTATGAAACTCATCCTTGTATTTCAAGACATGTTAAGATCATTAAAATGAGCACCCAGTAATAATTGTGTAGAACATGTACTGTGAGTTCATTGCATGCCAAGCTCCCAGGGCTGGGCATACTACCTGCCTGTGTCTTTTGAACCTGGAAGGATGCACCAGCCCTGACCAACGGTGAAAACAGATGTTGTTTAAGGCCAGAGACTTTCCTGGCCTTAAGATGGAGTAGAGGAGACAAGCTTCAATGGCATGTGTCACAGATTCTGCAAATAGGGTTGAATTTCAAAATCTAAGTCACAAAGGATTTAGCCCACCAGTGACAATGTACACAACCAGCGACCATGTTGCCACATAAAACACCTCCAGGGTTTCTGAGAGAAGTCACTTGGACGTAGATAATTTCCTGAGCCGTGTGAGGACGGAAACTTTAAGCCACACCAAGAAGGGGAAGAAAGCACGAAACTTACCAATGCCTGGGTACTTGTCAAATGGGGAGTGACAGTGGGCACAGCAGAACTAGGGGCCCATTTTGTGCAAAAGCACAGCGAGAAAAAAAAAGGGGGGGAAGGGGGGAGCCGAAATGGAGCCATCTACTCTAGACAGTTAAACCTGAAATAAAATTAGAAAATGTGTCACATGGAAGAAAAAAAAAAAAAAGAAAAAAGCACAGCGAGGAAGACCACAGGGCGCCACGAGGCACCCGTGGCCCCGCAAGCTCGTTTCTCAGGCCTCATCCTCTGGGGGCTGGACAAGGGGCAGGAGGGAGGCCTCTGGTCAGCGGTCATGAAGAACCAGGGCTGTGGGCATACACTGCACGGGCAGGGGGTGACGCCCAAAGAGACAAGGAACTTGGTGCCTGAAATTAACAAACGACAGGAGCCATCACAAGAGTGTGGTCTCACCTTTTAGAAATGCCGCAGAAGTGAGAATCTCCTGGGCCATGGGGACAACCTCCTGCTTCAGGCAGCAAACGCTGGACAGGCACAGTGCCCTGAACCCTAAGGACGGGCATCGTGGCCCCGTTATGCCTCCCCATGCCAAGGAGGCCGGCTAGAGACAGCCCCAAGGGCCACGGTGGAGAGCAGCAGGGAAAGGGGCCAGTTGACAGGGACCCCCACCGCTGCTGCTGCTGCCTGGGCCCTCTGGAAGGGTGTTCTGTGGTACATCATCCTGCATCTCCCAGGCCCGGCTCCTCTTAGGCATCAAGCATTCCCTCGGCCAGGCAGCACCTCCAGCCCAAAAAACATCAAGCCCAGGGCCCACCTTCTTCAGAGGTCACACTGACAGGGCAGGTGTGTGGGACTCATCCACCCGCCCGTTATGCTGGGCTCAGACCCGGCCCACTTCCCCATCAAAGGCCCTCAGGGACTCTGGTTGGTGCCACGAGCCCTGCAGCAGCCTGAAGCGGGTGAGTGGTGCTTCCACACGGACAGTCACACATCCCCTGGTGTCTGGCCAAAATGCAGACCCTGACTCAGGCGGGTCAGAGTGTGACCTGAGACTCTGCATTTCTAACAGGCAATGCCGGTGCTGCAGTCCAGGGATCTCCCTTGAGTACCAGGGTCCTGGGATCTGGCGAGGGGTCTGTGGGCTAGGGGCACATCTAAAAGCGCAGGTCTGCTTAGCAGCCTGTGACAGACCGCCCTCTGTGTACCCCTGCATCACTGCCCCTCGAACACCAGCACCCAGGATCCCTTTCTCAGAGGTGATGGCCAGCATCCCTGTGACCTTCCCTGGGTCCACAGAGCCGTTCATGTTGCTGCATCATCAGAAGCCAGAGTCCCAAGGACATGAACAGCCACCAGCTTTCCAAGGAAAGAAAACGCAATCTGAATAATTTTTATGATCAATTCTTCAGATTTTACATTGCGCTTTCAGATTGTTTGAGAAAAAAGAGCCGACACTCGCAACAGTGCACGTGATGACCATCTGCGAACCTGAAGAGGAAAGCCACAACTGACTCAGAATCTGCACCCCAACTGACACACGCAAATCACTAGCAGTGCAGGGCACAGGTCAACAGGAAGCTCTTCCTCCCATCCCGCTTCTCAGACCGGTAACCGTGACTCGTGTGAACATCTCAGGAGGCTCAGATAAAAAGAGAAAGGATGTGGTCACTGCTTCGGAGATGAGTGAGGAAAACAAACTGAATGAAAAGTAAGCATTCAGGCTGTTTCCTCGAGGCTGGAAGAGAGGATCTCCTGAGTGGGCGCTGGGCAAGAGCTTGTAACCCCACGTGCTCTGGAGCTTGGGGGTCCCTGGAGCCAGATGGCTTTCTCTTCACGCTGGCCTTTCTACATCCTCCAGCAGTCCACTGAAATGCGCTTTTTTCTCCTTTCCCGGGGCTTGCCACCAAGCTCAGAAAGCAGAGGAAGGGAGTACGCTCCTATTCAGAGAAACTGGACTCAGCTGAGAGGCAGGGGTCTTGGAATCATCCCCAAGTATATTTCCAACTCCTTGATGTCAATCACCTGATACCGACATTGCGGAGCGAAGCAACCTTGATGCATCCATCTGCTAAGCAACTATTTACTGAGTACCTACTATGGGTTAAACCCTGATCCAGGTGGTGAAGAGTCACCAGTGATTAAGATAAAAAGGGTCTCTTCTCTCCTGGAGTTTACCTATCTGGAAACAGAAGCATGGCTGCATGATGGATTTCAAGGAGAGGTGCGTGCTTTGAAAAATAAGTAGAAGGGACGCGGCGGGGGGTGGGGAGCAGGAGCACCATGTGACGTAAGCAGGGCTTTCCCGAGGGGCACCACCCATGTGGGGAACCAGGATCTCCCGGGGCGGTCCTAAGCAGGATCCTGAACCAGGGAGTGGCCAGGTGTGGGGAGAGCTTGCTGCGCAAAGGGAAGACAAGGGTGCTAGAGGGACACCGCCCACAGGAGACATGTGTCCTGCTGGGGGTTCCCACTGGCTGAACCCTAAAATGAAGGCAAAGGTAGGGGAGCAGTCTGATGGGTCTGTATACATCTGCCTCTGGGGTGCAGAGCAAGGGAGAGTCGAGAAGCATGGCCCTGGAGAAGCCGGGTCCCCAGCTCAGCAATGAGCCCCCAGAGGCAGAAGGGCGGAGGTGGCCGGGGAGCACTCCCCGAGGAGCTGGGCCACCCCTCCATCCCCAGCACTGACCTCCACAAACACCAGGCTGCATGCTGGCCATGCCTAGAAGGACCGGGCTGGGAAAAGCAGGACCTGCTCACAGAAAAGAGGACCAAGTGAGCAGACCGAAGTATGAACATGGCCAAACCTCTCTCCCCCTGCACATAAGTTCAATATATCAAAGTGTTTTGGAACAGGTAAACAGATATGAAGTTGTATGCATGTATAAGGGGTTCCATATCTTTAAATCCAAAGCAATCCTTAAAAAAAGAAAAAGAAAAGAAAGCAGCTGAGTTTGTTTCTTTTTCTTCTCATGCAAAGTTCAAGTTGAGAAAGACCTTTTGGAATGGAAGAGTTGCATATGTGTGGCATCAGCTGATTATAAAGTAATGACCATGCGTGGAGAAAACCTAGCGTATATTGTACACCTACCCCTGAGCCCATCATAAAGATTCAGCTGAAGTCCTTTTCTGTTGCTTATGTTTAAGCCTTCCTTGATTTTCCCTCAGTCCCATCCCAACATGGGTACCCCACCCACGTGGCTGACAGTATTATCACCTGGGTCCCCATCCTCTGCTTTGATGCCTGGCTTCCCCCACACAACTGAGCTCTCACAGGTCTGCATCCTCAGAATCCGAGGGTCTGGCCTGGAGCAAGGTGCATATTAGGACTCCATGATCTTTGCTGAACGACTGAAGGAATGACAGCACCGCATCAGTGAGTCCCCTGGGACGTGAATCGCGCAGCCACCCTGAACTCCAGCTCGTATTATCATCTGCCAGTTTATAGATGAATAAGCTGGGGCCCAGGGAGTTCAGGTCACCTTGCCAGGGCCCAACACCAGCTTCATTAGCGACAAAAACAGGATTTAGACTAGACTCTGCCAAACCCACAGTCTACACCTTTGGATCAAACAACCTCGTGTATCTTTGACAAAAACCTAGAGTGAAGCTTGAAAAGAAATGTAAGGTCCGGAAGGAATCTTGGGAAGTGGCTTTTTCATCATCTGGTGCTGATGAAATCTTTCTCTTTCATAAGGAACCAAGTCACAGATGCCAAAGTTTTTTCTTGACTGGTAAACAGTAAGACCCAAATGTTATTCTGTCTCTCAGTCTTCCTCATTCGGTCTTCAAACACGTACAAGTGCCTGTCATAAACTAGGTGCTGGGGTTGCACAGATGAAAAGGTGTGGGTGCCTGTCTCCAAAAGCCCACTGGTCAGCCAGGAGACCAGCAATGCAATACAAGCCGGAGACGATAATAAGGCCTGTAGAGGCCATAATGGAATTTTGTGCAATGTCTAGGCAAAGCACCAAAGATCACAGAGAAGAGGAAACACATGTCTGTGGGAAGATCAGTGGGTGGAAAGCGTTGCAGAAGAGGGAGTCCTCAGGCTATCTAGCAAAGCATCATCATTATGGCCTGGAAGGCCCCTTCCAGCACAACAGAAGAGGAATGACGGTGCCACGGTGAAACAAAAGGAAGCCTGGAGTGTGACTTTCCTGAGGCTTTGCACTTCAAGGGGTGCCACATCCAGTGGTCATCAGAGGGTGATGAAGGCAGCCCACGGATTTCAAATCCCCAGTCATTCCCCACGTGACCTGGGGAAGGAACCTCACCTTTCTACTCTCAAGCTTCTTTGCATGTGCAGTGGAGTCTCAGGGGTGGGGCCCTCACTGCAAAGAGTGAAACCAAGAACCAGCTCCTGAAACAGATGGAGACCAACGAGGATGTCCACGATGGGGGTGGTCTCATGGGGACACAGCTCCTGGCCTGGCCACCCTGAATGCTGGCTATAGCACTCTGACCCCAGGGGCCAGTTGTGATTCCATCAGAGGCTGACTCACTAAGCCTGGCAGAGAATGAGGGGCACAAGACACACAGGGATCAGACCTTCCCCAAGAATGGGGCTGATGGAAAGAAGAGTCCTGCATCTGTTGGAGGGCCTGGCATCGCTGCAGCTCAGCCAACAGACGTGAGGTTGGGGAGAATAGGACCCCCAAGCTGGAGATGCAGATCCACGTCCCCATAACCTCCTCCAACCCCGATGCACAGGAAACCTTCGAGGGAGCTGGCAGTCTTCACTGTGAACTTGTACACGTATCTGGGCTGAAGCGAGAGGCCCTCTCTCCATGCTGGCTTTGGAGAAGGAGCTGCCCTACTGTGCAAGGGGCTATAGAAAGCTCACAGGGCAAGAGCCTGGGGGCACCTTCAAGAGCTGAGAGCAGCCCCTGCCGGGTGCCAGCAGGAACATGGGAACATCCATCCTGTGGTCATAAGGAATGAGCTATGCCACCAACCTCAGTGAGCCAGGAGCAGACTTCTCTCCAGTCCAGCCCCGAGATGAGACCACAGCCCAGCCGACATCTCGAGACCCTGAGCAGAAGACCGAGATGAGTCCTTCCTGGACCTCTGACCCTCAGAGACTGTGAGGTAATAACTGGGTGCTGGTTTCTGCAGTCATTTGTTGTGTGCAGATAGAAAACTAATGCAGGAGGGCACAGTGGGCAGGGCAGTTCCAGCCTGACTAGGTGGACGCAGCACCAGCACCACACCTGAGCCCTTCTGTCCTTGCAACTCCAGAAAGCCTTGGGTCCCAGCAGAGACCAGCAGACCAGCATTCTCTCCGGAAGGTGCAGGGATTCCAGAGATGCCCCGGACACAACCTGCCCAGCCCGCCTTCGGCCAGCCCTGCCATTTTACTGCTCCACAGTCACTGGGGTGGTCCCCAGCCTCGCCATGCCCTAGGAAGTGGAGAAGCAGTGCTGATATTCCTGCAAACCCCAGGCCTCTCTGCATATTACTACCACATCTGAGAGAGTGGCCAGGGTCCTGGGGGCAGACCTCCTCCCTGCTTTGGATGAGTAAGGAATTCCCTGGTCCCACGGGTCTTCACATCCCCTTCATCATCGTCACCAATGTCTCATTTACACCAAGTAAAGGCAGAATATCCGCTAAACCAGGTAAGAGTTGATGTTTATTTTTTCTGAGCACACGCGAAATAATATGTTGGCATTTTCAATTTCTCACCCTGAAAGGATTGACAACCCATGAATGCTGAGCTCACACGTTGAATCTTGGTCAGGGAACGCAGGCTTGATTATTGCCCTGAGTTGTCTGAGAAGATCACCAAAGAGCAGACCGTCTTGGGTAGCAGAAGAAAGACAGACCACTCTGCGCTTGCGTGCATGTATACCACCTCCCTGCCCCGCCCCCGAGCCCAGCTGGAGCAGGTGAAACACAGCAGTGCTCAGGCTTGCTGGCAGTGGGGCTGGCCATCAGGCACACGCTCTCTGTGGAATGAATCCTTACCCGTTTGATATGCTTCCTGAGAAACTGCCTGGCTCAGAAAATCACAAAGAGGGACTAAAGAGAAAACGGAAAACTACCACAAAATGAAATTGTCGTTAATTTCCTTTTAAGTGACTTTGCTTCAGCCTGTGAAATTCACTGGTAGATAGAACTGCTTCTGCTCTTGCTGATTCCATGACAGTTTCTGGTGTTCCGGTACTTCGTACTCTAATTCTGAAAGCAAGGTATGATCATCTATTTCTAAACTAAGATGAGAAGGGTTCTTTTCATGGAAACTGAAGTTGGGGGTGTTGAGAGAACAGGATCTTTGCGGGGTGCCCATGTCCCTGGGGACTCGGTCTCTCGCACTCACCCAGCAGTCAGCAGCCTCCGCAGTGACCACGTGTGCTTTCCTCCTCGGGTCCACACACCGCGGCTCCTCTCCCTCGGTGCGCTGTCGGAAACTGCTCGTGGGGAATTCTGCCGTAAACCAAACTGCCTCATGTTTCTACACTTGCACACATGAAAGGAACGTGGGAATTCTCTACCAAAGTTGTCAATTGAACCTCGGGGACCACCCCACAAGGGGCCATGTCAGGAATTACCATGTGCTTCATCACCACGAAAATCCAGGCCCCCCAAAAAGAACTTTCAAGGCATATTTTGTACCAGAGTTTGTCTTTCTATCCATCTACATTCACTTATCCCTACTGAGTGTAAGAAACTCACCTTTCCAGGTTTAAGCGATAAGCAAACTGCTTCAAAAGGTAATTTCATCTAAGTTAAAATTCCATGTGCATTCCGCACGTGTAATTGTGTCAGTATTCTGTACATGAATGAATAGGCATACTATTTGCGCTAAGAGTGCACAAGGGCCACCCCACTCACCGCAAACGCTGGCTTGGAGGGCACGAGAAGGCTCTCCTGCCAGGACCCACACAGCCTCAACTCTCCTCCTGTCCGAGGGTGTGCCCCCCCCCATTCTATGCACGGATTCTTAGGGCAGTCTGGCAAGGTCCATGGACCCCTTCATGGAATAATGTTTTTAAATTAATAAAATACACAGGATTACAAAGGAAACCGATTGAACTACAGCTATAAAAATTTTTTTTTTAATCTGAAATGTTCTTCATGCAGACACTAAATAACCAATTAGTGGTTGGTCTGTTAACTACCACGTTGAGGTACTGATAAGCATAAGGGGAATGTTAAGGTGTCTGTAACAAATGTTCCAAAAGGACGTGAGCTGTGATTCTGCCAATGGGGGGTCAGAGGTCCTGTCAATACAGTGGACAGAAATGCTGACGTGAGGGGTTAGTGACACTGAAGACACAGTGTTTCCTTGTCCATGTTCACAACCCTCTGGATGTTATCCACCAGCTGCCTAAAGGTCTGTGGACCCTCGATTAAGAAATCTCAATGTGACCTTTTCAACTGCCAGGCCGTGTGATGTCTATCTGACAGACCCGGCCATCACGGCAGCGTCAGAGGGAAAATTCACAAAGCTCCCATCTCAGCCTAGGCCATGGAACAGGGATCCATGTCCTGTCCCTAGCCTCTGACCGTCTCTCCGCAGGGCCACCAGCTCATGACAATTAAAATCCTGGGCTTCTCTGTGAAACCACCTTCCAGCACCCCATCCTCTCTACATGGAACCAGAGAAAGAAAACATGCACAGAACATGGCCCAGAGCCAAGGAAATCACTCTCCTTATTCCAAAAGCCCTAAAGACAGTAGAATTATCTAGAAAACAAATTCCCATGAAAGTATTCAGTGGAGATTGGGAGGTTTTCCCACTGACTCTACCTTCAACCTAAACCTTCTAATCAGGCCTGTATAGCAGCCACGTAACATACACTTTCCCTGTAAATAATTGCTGTTTTCACAAAGACCATTTTCCTGTTGCTGTGAGCACACCTGCCAACCAACGAGACAAGCCGTGCGGTGGCCGGCACAGGGCACCCGTGCATCATTTCCTTGATATCGGAGCCCGAGATGCTGCTCATACAGGACCTTGGAGCTGCAGGCCGCGGAGCTCCGTTCTCTCCACATCCGTCTTCCAAGAAGCACAGACCCAGTGATTTTCCAGATCAGCAGTGAAGTGGGTTATGATTTGCCATGGAAGGAAAGTCAGCCCACTCTCTCTCCAAAGACTAAACAGGAACGGAGAATAAAGAATGACAAGCTGCTTTTGCCACGTTGCCTTAACCAACATGGGATTTGTCAAACTGAACGGCTGGAGCCGCCGGCCCGGGTCCCCTGAGTCATGCCTGGGGAGGACTATTTATAGAGCAGATGCTTTGTTTGTACACTGGCCTGTTTCCTGGGCCTAGGCCTTCCTCCACCTGCACGGTAAAAGCTGTTCATCAAAACAGCACAATCAATTCTCCCTTTCCAACTTTCCCTGATAACACAGAGAAGAGGAAAGGGTGAGCACAAAAGATGTTTTAACTAAAGAATTCTTTCCTCTCCAATGAAAAAGTTATCCAAATGTTGCTTCCTTAAGCCCCAGAAGGAAAAAAAACCCTGGAGCCCTTTTGTATAATTATTAGGGACAAAGCGCTCGGATTCCACACCCTGTTGTCCCCAAGGCCCCTGGTTTCTCAAGGCTGCCTGGGGTGCTCTGTGGGGTGTGAGAACTAACGGAGCCCACCACCGCAGCTGGCCGGGCTCTGCCCTCATCTGCTGTGCACATTGGGCATTTAAAGAGATGCCTGTGCAGATGCACAGGATTTGAAAGTCACAGGATTGCCGGGTCAAGGGGGCCCCTTGGGCTCTCCAATGAACACACCGTTCTCTCCACTTCTCCAGTATGGTGTCCGGCAACAGCAAAGCCCGTGGCAATGAGCAGCCTTCGGCTCTGCCTGCCCACAGGCAGGTATCAGCACCCCTGTGGGACCTAGAGGCGGAAGGAGGCAAGAAAGACCTTCTAGTTCCTTCTTTAAAGACTTGTGATCTCATTCTAGAGAGAGAGAGACAGCCCAGAAAGGAGGTGAGAGGTGGGAGATGGCTGGGAGGGTGCTGGGCAGCCTGCAAAGCCTCCACCTGGAGGGTGACCAGGGAGGACAAGGAGCAAACCCGCCAAAGGCAGGGCCGGGCAGCTGCCCCAGGGGACACTTCTCTTGGGGACCCCTGGTTGACTGAATGTACACAGGGAACAAGGCTGAGTGGGCACCAAAAAGGAAGAGCAATGTCAGCCAGACAACCACGGACTGATGGCATGGGAGCCGGGAGCTGGGAGCCTGAATCACTAGGTTGAGGGACAACTGAGAAGCACTTCCATTTGAAATGACAACATGGTCTTAGGAAAATGAACTGGGAGAGCTGGTGGGGAGGGGAAGTAGGTTAGGTGGCACCGTATATCCAGTTAGATAACACGGTATATACAATACCTAGATAGATACAGGTATAGAGAGAGATATAGACATATATCATATATACACATATCGTGAATCATATATCATAAGAAAAGAGAATCTCTCATAGGAAAGTCTTGAACTAGGATCCAAATCCACAAACTCACAGATTTGCACAATAAAGTTTAAATAAATTTCCAAGGACCAAAGTATCTAAAGTACCAACACTGGAACTTTCTCAGGTAAAAGAATTCGGCTATTTATATGTTGTTTTAGATAGCTAGAAATAGTCTTCGAACCATCGACTTGGACTCAACGGCAAAGCCAGAGAACAGAACCGCTTCAGGTGCGGGGCCTGGCAGCTGCCCCGGCACGGCCGTGAGAACGCTCCCCGCAGCAGGAGCTCCGCGGGCGGCCCGCAAACAGCTCCACGAAGGCAGCGGGAGACAGATGCTCCCGTGTTGACAGAAGGGCAGGTCCTTTCTGTCTAAACAGTGTCCTGCCCGCCGACCCTCCCCGGGCCCCTGACCACAAAGGGCGGGTGTGACCACTGACCCCTGCTGCGTGACAAACGGCGCCAACTCCCGCTCCCTGGACAGACAGACCCCGGCTGGGGGCCTTCTCACGGGCGGCAGGAAGCGGCGAGTTTACAGGACCCAGCGGCCCGCCGAGCGTGGGCTTCCTGTCTCTAAAGACCATCCAGGCGGCTGCGGCTCCCCCGCTTCCCAACCATGTTCCGTGTGTGACCTGCGAGCAAAAACTGACCTGGCTGAGCCCCGGACCGGAGTTTTGAGGCGGTGTGATTTCCAGAACTTCTGTAGCGGCATCCCCGTGAAAAATCAAGATCTCTGCCTCCTCCCACCACACACACACACACCACACACACCACACACATCACATGCATATACACCACACACACATACACACACATCACACACATACACACACCACACACACACACCACACATACACACAACACACACACACACCACACACACCACACACACACCACACACACCACACGCACCACACGCATATACACCATACACACACCACACACACATACACACATACACACCACACACACACCACACATACACACCACACACACACCACACATACACACCACACACACACCCCACCATACACACAACACACACATATACACACCCCCACACACATACACACCCCCACACACATACACACCACACACACAACAAACACCACACACACACCACACACACATACACACACCACACACCACACACACACACCCCACACAAACACCCCACACACCACACACACACCCCACACACACATACACATACACACCACCCACACACAACACACACAACACACACACCACACATACAAACCACACACACACATACACATACACACCACACACACATGCACACACCCCACACACATACACATACACACACAACACACATATACCCACACACACATACAACACACACAACACACACACACAAACACACACCATACACACACCATGAATACACCCACACACATATACAACACACACAACACACATACACAATACACATACACACCGCACACACCACACACACTACACACACATACACACACACCACACACACAACACACATACGCACCACACACACACATACACGCATACACAGATACACACACACCACACAGACACACACAACACACACCACAAATACACCCACACACACACAACACACATACACACACAACACACATACACACCACACACATACACAACACACACACAACACACACACACACCACCCACACGCATACACTCATAGACACACACACGCACCACACACACACCACAAATACACATACCACAAATACACCCACACACACATACAGCACATACACACACAACAGACGTACACGATACACACACACACCACACACACCACACATACACACCACATATATACACACACCACACACACATGCACACACCCCACACACATACACATACACACACAACACACAACACAAATATACCCACACACACATACAACACACACAACACACACACACAAACACACACCATACACACACCATGAATACACCCACACACATATACAACACACACAACACACATACACAATACACATACACACCGCACACACCACACACACTACACACACATACACACACACCACACACACAACACACATACGCACCACACACACACATACACGCATACACAGATACACACACACCACACAGACACACACAACACACACCACAAATACACCCACACACACACAACACACATACACACACAACACACATACACACCACACACATACACAACACACACACAACACACACACACACCACCCACACGCATACACTCATAGACACACACACGCACCACACACACACCACAAATACACATACCACAAATACACCCACACACACATACAGCACATACACACACAACAGACGTACACGATACACACACACACCACACACACCACACATACACACCACATATATACACACACCACACACACATGCACACACCCCACACACATACACATACACACACAACACACAACACAAATATACCCACACACACATACAACACACACAACACACACACACAAACACACACCATACACACACCATGAATACACCCACACACATATACAACACACACAACACACATACACAATACACATACACACCGCACACACCACACACACTACACACACATACACACACACCACACACACAACACACATACGCACCACACACACACATACACGCATACACAGATACACACACACCACACAGACACACACAACACACACCACAAATACACCCACACACACACAACACACATACACACACAACACACATACACACCACACACATACACAACACACACACAACACACACACACACCACCCACACGCATACACTCATAGACACACACACGCACCACACACACACCACAAATACACATACCACAAATACACCCACACACACATACAGCACATACACACACAACAGACGTACACGATACACACACACACCACACACACCACACATACACACCACATATATACACACACCACACATACACACCATGTATATGCACACACACATATGCACACACCACACATACACCCCACACACATACAACAAACACACAGACACACATCACACATGCACTCACACAACACATATACCAACACTCTATTAGAATTGTTAAGAAGTGGGGCCCAGGAAGGTGCATTTTACAGCCACCCCTGAGGTGTGAGAGTGGCTGACTTCCAGATGAACCAAACTTCAAACCTTTAAACTCTTTGGACGGGGGGGAAGACCCTCAGACCTGAATAGAAACATGTATACCAGCAGCTCCCGGTCCCGGCCAGGTGATCGCTGAATCCTCACCATGGCCCAAGGAGGTGGGTCCTCTGGGAGTACTCACTGTGCACTCCCAACCCCTGCAGGTCTGCAAGCTTGCAGGATCCTCCCACCTCAGGCAATGCTGTGGTTCCTAATGAGGGAAAACATGTAGCTAATCTTGGCAGTTCAGGAAGCCAGGAAAATACCCCGCAGTAATGAGGTCAGGGGCCTTCTGGAGGTGAGCTCACCAGGGCTGAGCTCCAGCAAAGGCTCTGCAGACATTATCGGGGCCTTGGGACGGCCCCCAGGCAGCCCCACCCGGCCCTGCACTGCCCCCTTCCCCCAGGACAAAAATCCAAGTCAAGGGAGAGGCTGATAGTGCGAGTGATGTAATGAAAACTCCCCAAGACAAGACTCTCCCTCCACCCCGACCCCTCAAAAGGTCTATTCATCACAGGGGTGTCTCAGAAGGATGCACCAATTCTCCCATCTGGGGAAAAAGCTGATAATTCCCCACCTGGTGGAAGGCCGGCGGCTCCCCTTCTCTGCAGGCTTCCTCACAAGGAGGAGGCTTGGTGAGAGTGGGGAGGGAGGGGAGGAGGGAGGGGGACCCCAGGAGGCGAGGAGCAGCTGGCTTTACCCTGGTGCAGGAGTTGGGGCAGGGACCAGCGTGTCCTGTTTCCCCAGAGCACTGTCAGCAAGGCACCCTCCTGCTATTCTGGAAGGAAACGGCAGCCTTCCTCTGAGATGAACTCCACGGCTACCCGGCACCCTCCTGCAGGCAATTTCTTCCACCCACAAACAGGGTACATTTCTCACTTTGTTCAAGTCTTCTCTCAGATCTTTCAGTAAAGGTCTTTAGTGTTCTACATATAGGTGTAGTCGTGTGCTAGGGCTGTCATCACAAAGTACCACAGCGTGGGTGGCTTAACACAAACGTATTGTCTCCCAGTTCTGGAGACCAGAAAGTCCAATACCAAGGTGTCCGCAGGCTTGGTTCCGTCTGAGGCGTGAAGGAGCGTCTGTTCCAGGCCTCTCTCCCAGCTCCTGGTGGTTTGCTGGCGACCTTTGGTGTTCTTTGGCTTGTAGAAACATCCCTGATCCCTGCCCTCATCTGCACATGGTGTTCTCCCTGCGTGTGTGTCTGTCTCCAAATGTCCTTTTTTTATAAGGTTATCAGTCATGTTGGAGTAGCGGCCACCCTACTCCAACATGACCTCAACCTAATTCATTACAACTGTAATAACTACACTTCCAAGTAAGGTCACATTCTGAGGTACTGGGGGTTAGGAATTCAACATCTGGATTTAGGGGTGGGACCACAATTCAGTTCCTTACAATGGGTATCTTTTTATGTCTATTACACGATAGTGTCAGTTTTCAGTAATGATATGAATAGAACGTTTTCTTAAAAATTACATTATCCTTCTGCTTTTTTAATTTATTTTTATTGGTTGCGTTGGTTCTTTGTTGCTGTGCACAAAATTTCTCTAGTTGCGGCGAGCAGGGGCTACTCTTCATTGTGGTGCACAGGCTTCTCACTGCAGTGGCTTCTCTTGTTGCAGAGCACGGGTTCTAGGCACATGGGCTTCAGTAGTTGTCACTCACGGGCTCTAGAGCTCAGGCTCAGTAGTTGTGGCACATGGGCTTAGTTGCTCCGTGGCATGTGGGATCTTCCTGGACCAGGGTTTGAACCCGAGTGTGTCCCCTGCATTGGCAGGCAGATTCTTAACCGCTGCGCCACCAGGGAAGTCCCAATTGTATGTTTCTTATCCCATGATTGTAGTTTCTAAACTTCCCTCCAAGTGCCACTCTGGCTCTCCTGTACAAATCCAACTCTCTGGGGGATAACTAAGCCAAGACTGTAGCTCCTGTGGTCATTCTTCTCTTGCTTACCTAAGTTTCAACCCAAACCAATACTCACAGAAGACAAAATCATGACCACAAAGAGCTTCAGGATGGGACCAGAGCTTGGCCGTTGTCTAGGGTGTCCACCCAGCTCTGAGACACAGTGGGCAGAGCCCAGCTGTCCTTGCAGCAGCTCCCAGCCCTCACCTCAGTCTACACCCAGATGGGCGTCTGTCAGCCTGTCATGGGGCAAGCAAGTTGAAGCCCCAACAAGAGCCATGCAGGTGGAGCAGGAGGTGGTGAGAGCTGGGTGTGGGGGCAGCAGCCCGCCTCCCCCCTGACCCCCCCACCAGCTTGCCCATCCTCTCCTCTCTGAGGGCTGGCAAGGGCTGAAGGGGAACCACGCCTGGTTTTCTGGCCTCATGGAATGCCCTCTGGTCCTGACAGATTCGTCATCATCTCTGAGCTGTTCAGTATTGTTTAGGGCTGTCCGATCCTTTCCAGAGCACTGCCCGTAATCTGGTATTCAAAATGTGCTACAAACACATGCAACGTGAGATTGATTTAGGAGCTAAACCATGCTTTATGGGAAATGCAGTCAGACTCTTCTCACTTCCCCACTGCTCTTTGCATTCTAACACCTCCTAAACGCCACAATTTATGACCCTCTCTCCTTCATCTCTCTCATTTATCATAGCAGTCAGCCTGCAGTCCGCTCTGGAAAGAGACCCTGGGTGGCTATCGTATGTCTTAATGCCCAGACTGCCCTGTGTGTCTGTGAGCCACGCAGAGCATAACCTTTGGGCCCAGTTCCCTCACCCACCCCACCCCATCTGTCTTGCAAGCCCCAGCCTATCAAATTTTCCAGCCAGTTTTTCACTCTGCTTAGTATCTGTTGGCTCACGTTGCTGAACGATTTTACACAGTTGGACAGCCAGACGAGAAGGCCACAGCTTCATATCTATTTGCAATAAATTTGGCTTCTTGAAGTGTTCTCTTGCGTTGCTCCATCAGGATTTCTGAAACCGCCTGGGTCTGCCTACAGATTCAGCAGACAATCTAATGGGAGGCCCAGGACCACAGGCCCTGCGACTGTATCTGCAAACACTGGTGCTGGAAACGCTTAAGCTGACCTGGCAAAAGAAACTTGAGACTTCTTTTTTGCAACAGGTGGGACGACAAGCATGGCTGTCAGGAAACTAGTTATGGGTAATTCATGGGCTGTATCTGGTGGCACCTGGATCTCTTAAATGTGAGGACATCTGGCAGCTGCTGGAGCCAGTTTCTGCCCAGGTTGCTGCAGCTCACCCTTCGAGGATGGCCAGGCCACACACTCCTCTACCCTGTCAAGAAGCTGGCAGGACAGGCCACAGCCTGGATCCCATGAACAGCCAACTGCTGGAGGTCCATGGTGCCCTGAGTCTGCCCAGGAGGAAAGGGCCACTGTCACAGACCCAAGGCACACGAACAATGCATTGCATTTGTACACCCATGTTCATAGCAGCATCATTCATGACTGCCAAGAGGTGGGAGCAACCTAAGTGTTCACCAATGGATGAATGGTAAACACAATGTGGTCTACACGTACGGTGGAATACTATTCAGCCTTCAAAAAGGAAGGGAATTCTGATACATGCTCCGGCATGGATGGACCTTCAGGAAATTCTATTAAGTGATACTATCACAAATACTCTGTGATTCCACTTATATGAGGTCCCTAAAGAGTCAAATTCATAGAAAAGTAGAATGGTGGGTGCCAGGGTCTGGGAGAGGGGATAATGGGGAGCTGATGTGTAATGGGGACAGTTTCAGTTTGGGAAGATGAAAAAGTCCTGAAGAACTGTTTCACAACAATGTGAATATACTGAACACTACTGAACCACGCACTTAAAAATAGCTACGATGATAAAACTTATGTGATACGTTTTTTGCTACAATTTTTTTAATAAAAGGAAAAATGCAGGGGATGTCCCTGCTGGTCCAGTGGTGAAGACTTGGCCTTCCAATGCAGGGGGTGTGAGTTCGATCCCTGGTCGGGGTGATAAGATCCCACATGCCTCAGGGCCAAAAAAAACAAACATAAAACAGAAGCAACACTGTAACAAATTCAATAAAAAAAAAACTTTAAAAAAAGGAAAAATGCATTACAGATTCATTGCATACATAAAATCTGCCTTCAACAGTACTTGAGGTCCCCTGGGTATTGGAATGAAAACTGCACGTTCCAAGAAACTCAACTTGGTAAAAACAGGTGCAGTGTGGAATTCAGCACCCCAAACGCACCTCAGCTGCTGTGTCAAAGTGTCTGTCCCTAAACTTCCAAGTGGCGGTGGTCCAAGAGTACTGTCCAGGGCATTCCGGGTATGGATTTTGCCCCTGACAGGCTGTGGGGCTGAGGCATTCAGTGCAGGTACCTCTGCAGCTGTACCCCTACACGATGGGGCTGGAATAGTGAAACACCAGCTCCATCTCATCCCCATCTTTCATGGGGACATGATGATGAAAATACTTGGAAGAAGCTCAAGGATTCTGAGGAGCACCACAAAAATCTGGGGAGACAACATCATCTTTCAGGTCCAGGCATCCACCCTAGTGGCCCTGAGAGGAGGCGAGGCACCTTCTTTTCTCTAAGCAAATAACTCCAGTGGCTGCCAGGGTCTGCCAGGGAACCAGAGCCTCAGTGGCTGCATCGAATACACGAGAAATAACAGTGAGAGCAGGGCAGCCTCATCACCAATGGCTGTTGTGGCTCTGGCTTTATGAGGGTCTGTTGCTTTACGGACAACAGACCTAGAGCAAGGGGTATAGTCAGCTTCCTCTTTATTTCAGGTCTTGGGAAGGACACTAGAGACGCAGAGACCTAGGTTTGAATCTCAACCCCGGTGCTTCGGTTATCTATTGCTGGGCAACAAACCACCCCCAAATGTAGGGTCTTAAACAACCACCACATTTATTTTGCTCACAAACCTGCAACTTGGGCGGCGTTCAGCAGGAGCAGCTTGGGGTGGCCTAGAGGCTGCAAGCTTCTGAAGGATCACTCACTTGGAGAGTGGGCAGTAGATGCTGGCTGTCACGAAGCTGGGACCTCTGGAATTGTGGCCTTTCCTTTGGCAGCTGGGCTTCTTCCCAATACGGCAGCTGGGATCCAAGAATAGGAGTCCTGAGAGAGGGTCAAGAAGAAGCTGTGCTGCCTGTTCTGATGCAGCCTTAAAGGCACACACCATCTTTTCCACCACCGAAGCCAGCCCACATTCGCAAGAAGGAGCTTGAATTCACCTCTGGATGGCAAGAGTGTCCCAGAATTTGCCATTACTATTTTTTTTAATTAATTAATTTATGTATTTTGTTGGCTGCCTTGGATTTCCGTTGCTGTGCTCCGGCTTTCTCTAGTTGTGGCAAGTGGGGGCTATTCTTCCTGCGGTGTGCGGGCTTCTCATTGAGGTGACTTCTCTTGTGGAGCACAGGCTCTAGGTGCGTGGGCTTCAGTAGTTGTGGCACACGGGCTGAATAGTTGTGGCTCACGGGCTCTAGAGCACAGGCTCAGTAGTTGTGGCACAGAGGCTTAGTTGCTCCGCAGCATGTGGGATCTTCTCAGACCAGGGCTTGAACCCGTGTTCCCTGCATTGGCAGGTGGATTCTTAACCCCTGCGCCACCAGGGAAGTCCTGCCACTACTCTTGAAGATTTATTCATTGCTGACTGTGGTCTAGTCTCTCTGTGCCTTAGTTTATCTGTTGTGAGGATTTTCTAGTCAGTGTAGGTGAATCTCCTAACACAATGCTTCCCCATCAGTGGATGTTTATTATCGATCATGCAACTCCATAGATAAAGGGGTTGGTTAAACAATATTATCATTTTGCAAAATAGAGTTAAGTACACTAAGCTAATTAGGGAAAAGGATAAAACTGGAACATTGTCCCTTAACCCAGTTTAAGGAGTCTACTGGACTTCTCCTAAGGCAGACAAAGCCTTTTGTTGTTTGTGTTGAGAGAGCTATTGCCAAGAGGGATCTCAGAAAAGAGTTGCAGGAGGATGGCTGCGAACTGAAGAGAGAGGGTCCTGACGCCAGAGCTGAGGGAGGGAGGAAGTCACTGGAAGATATTGGGAAATGCAGATGGAGCTAACAAAAGTGCTCAGGAATCAACATTTTGCAACCCAGCATGTTTTGTTAATGATTTGCACACCAGACAATGGCCTCAATGCCCACGAGAATTCGGGGAGGGCCAGACAGTGAGATACAGCCCTTAATTTACAAACCAGGAATCTAGGACAGAAGCAGCATCTGGTCTGGGCACTTCAGCTCAGGCCCCGCTGGCTCTGTCTGCCTGTTCTGGTCTTACAATGTCCATCATTCCTTCTCACAGGCCAGCAGGAGAACTTTTCTGGGGACCACCCAGAAAGAAAGACCTCCTGCCTGCTAGAATTCGCAAACCTACAGCATGGCCTCGGACTCAGGAAAACACCTAGAAACAGTGCAGAACCATGTTCCAGACACACCAGATGGGGAATTTCTGCCCCATGCTCCGGGGGGGCCCACCTTCAGCGGGAATGCAGCCTGGCCACCCACCTCTGGGTGCAGAAAAGGATCGGGGAGGTCGGGATTGCCTGGTGGTGGCACCACTCAGTGACTCATTCCCCATGTCCTGTTGTCCCCCAAAGTCACCTCTGCTCTTGTCAGCCCCGTCCAGTCACCATGGTTGAAGGCCGGTCTTGGAGGGGAGCCAGCCACCTGCACGGAAGTGGAAGGCGCCTGGCCAGAGGGTGATCAGGTCCTTTCTGACTTGGCTGTGTGAAAAGCCTCACGCATCCCCAAAAGCATTCCCCGTAGCATTTCCCTGGGCCGGATCTCCTGCCCTTGGAACCTCGTGAGTCCAGGTCTCCAGCCCACCCCTCAGGCTCTCCGTGTTCTCTCTGGGAGGAACAATAATAAATTAACAGCCCGTTGGGGAGGGGTTTAAACTGTCTGATTGGCTAGTGAGGAACAGTGTGTTAGCACAGGGGGTCTCTGCACCGTCCCATCCCAGACGCTCTTCTTACTGTGATCTCATGATCCATCCATCCGGCGGGGAGCCCACACGCAGCCTCGAGACCTGGGCAGACCTCCGGCCTGCCTCCATCAGTAGATTCAGCAGACAGGGCCGTGTGTGCTTTCTGAGGTTTTCTCCTGGCTCTCTCTCAGATGCTTGCTCTGCCAAGCCAGCTGCCTTGCTGTGAGGAAGCCCAGGACGCACAGAGGGACGTGGAAGGGATTCCTGGGCCATGACGATGGCCACGTGCCTGGCTCAGACCAGCACCAACTTGCTGGCTATGGGTGTGCCCTCTCGGAGCTGAAGCCCCCCAGCTGCTGCTGCAGGCCCAGGGAAGGCTCCATTCCCCGAGGTAACAGGAGCCAAAGGAGCAGAGGTTTCCTGTCCCAGAAACTCGAGGGGAAGGGGCCACAGGGGCCTCCTCATGACTTGGTCTCTGTGCTAGGCAGCTTCTGAAATGGCTCCCAGTGATTCTTACATCCTAGGCTTCCTACCACCCCACACCCCGTGTGTGTGCACACGCATATGTGCATCTGTGTGCATGTAGGCCTGTGTATCGTGTGCAAGCATGGGAGGGGGTTGAGTGCATGTTTACCTGTAAGCACATATGCGTGTATATGTACATCTTTGTGTGTGCAAGTATGTATTGTGGGTTTTCATGCACATGTGTGAGTGTGCAAGTATGTGGGGAGTTGAGTGTGTATGTGTGTGTGTGCGTGTGTGTGTTAAAATGTTTTTGTGTGTATTGTGTGAGTATGCATGTGTGCTTGTACATATGCGTTTGGGTGTGTGTCTGTGTGTTACCGTGTGTGTTTGTGAGTGGGTGGGTGTGTGTGTGTATGTGTGTCTGGGGGTGTGTGTGTGCATGGGGGTCTGTGTGCCAGCTGGACCTAGCGATCTACTTCTAATAAATGGAATATGACAAATATGAGAGGATGCCATTTCCAAGTTTAACCTTCCAAGGCCTTTGACTTCAGCCTTGCTCTCACCCCATCTGCCCTCCCAGCTTACTGCTTTGATGAAACAAGCTGTCATAATTGAGAGCCCCGTGTGGCAAGGAACTGAGGCCACAGCCTGTGAGGAACCAGATCCTGCCAGCAACCATGTGAGTGAGCTTGGAGGAAGGTCCTTCCCCAGTTAAGCCTTGGGACGACCAGAGCCCCAGCACCACCTGCCTTGTAGCCTGTGAGACCCTGAAACAGGGCCCCAGGTAAGCTGTGCCTAGATTCCTGACCAATAGAAACTGAGATAAATGTTTTTGTTATAAGACACAAAGTTTTGGGTTAATGTATTATATGACAATAGATAATTGAGGCAGATTTTAGCACCAGTGTTGTGCTGCTACAACAAACACCTAAAAATGTGGGAGTGGGTTCAAAACCAGGAAGTGGGTGAGACCTGGATGGATTTTGAGAAGAATGATGGAGAAAGCCTAAACTGCTTTGAACAGACTGTTAACACATGTCTGGGCTTTGAAGACACTTCCAGTGAGAGCTCAAAAGGAACTAAGGAACACACTATAGGAAATTGGGGGAAGGGGGAATGCTTGTTACGCAGCAGCAGAAAGCTTAGCAACAGTCACCTGCAGTGATGTGGAAGGTGGAACTTGTACCTAATGAATAGTGTGGTCTAGCTCAGGAAATTTCCAAGCAAAATATTGAATGTATTTCCTGGTTTCTTCTTGCTTCTTATAGTAAAATATGAGAGGAGAGAGATAAATTGGGAGAAAAACTATTAAACCAAAAGAAACCAAGACTTGATGATTTTGAAAATTCTCAGCTTCTTCTGGTGGTAAAAGATGCTAAAATTAAGAAAAGCTTTCTGAGCAATCTTCAAAAGTGATCTAGAAATAAAGCCAATAGTGAGACTGTACAATCTTTTCAGACCTCAGAATGATCAAAGCATCAGAGTACTATTAAGACTCACAAAGGACCCTTTCAAGAGATGAAGTAAGTACCTTACATTTCCTCTCAACTGAACAATAGGGTCTCCAGAGAGTTGAAGGGGTTGTCCCTCATCTCTTTCAGCAGAAGCCCAAGGCAGGGAAGGGCTTATCTTAAAGAGATTTGTGGTGGTGGCTTTGGTCTAATGGAGATTACCCCAATGAGATTCATAGAAGGCTCAGAAAGTGTTTGACAAAATTTTATCAGCAAAAATACTTTCAGCTTGAATTGAAAGGGACAGAGACAGTACAAAATAAAGAGAAGCTTTTGGGTCCCCCAATTATACTGGTAGGAAGAGGGCTGAGAGATGCTCAGAGGCAAACACCTTTCATCTTTGATGAAAAGGTAAGAATGACTAAGGGGACAGAACCAAGAGCTAAGAGAGCACTGCTGTGAGCACTGAGAATTTTTCCCAGGCCTTGAGACCTAATCAAGGAACTTCTAACATCTGCCCAGATGGATTTCAGAATTGCTATAGACAAGTGCCTCCCATTTTCCCCTTTTTGGAGCAGAAATGTCTATACCATTTACCCCATGCCTGTCCCTCCAATGTGTGCAGGGTATGTAGGGGCAGATAACTTGTCTCTTTAGTTCAGGAGTCTGCAGATCCAGAGGAACTGGACTTAAACGACCACACCTGAGGAGCCTCGCCTATACCTGAAACTCACTTGGATGATGAGATTCTTAGCTCGGAGCTACGTGATGAGACTTTTGAGGACATTGGAGGAGGAACATGATTTATTGCGGGCCAGAGGGCAGACTGGAGTAGGCAGCTTCTGAAATGGTCCTTTGGTGGTCCCCACATCCTGGTATTCACACTCTCGAATAATCCTCTCCCCATGTGTGGGGACTGGACCTGGTGAGTTGCTTCTGATGAAGAGGATACAGGATGCCACTTCCAAGACTGGGCTATATGAAGACTGTGACTTCCATCAGGCTTGAACTCACTCCCCTTAGCTTGCTCGGTTTAATGAAGCAAGTTGTTGTGTTGGAGAAATCTGCATGGCAGGAAACCAAGCCTCTGACTAACAGATCGAAATGAATTGAATACTGCCTTCAAGGACAAAGCTCCTCCTCACCTCAAGTCTTACAATGACTACAGTTCAGCCAGCACCTTAAGTCTCTGAAGCAGGGACTCAGCTACGTCTGCCCCACCATTGTTTGTACCAGATCCTTGACCTACAGAACCACATGGTAATAAATGTCACGGCTACAAGCCCCTGCATTTGGGGTGATTAGTTAAGCAGTAACAGATGATTATGATATCTTCTTCGCCAGGGAACAGGGGAATATTGGGTGCAAGGGAAGACCATGGACCAATGCCATCTGTAGTCTTCAGGAATCAGCATCACTTGGAAGACTTTTTTTTTTTTTTTTTTGATGACAAATATATTCAACATACAACATTGTGTAAATTTAAGGTGCAGAACATGTCAATTTGATACATTTATATATTGAAATGTGATTGCTGTAGCAATAATTAGCACCTCTACCCACTCCTATCCCCAGGTAACCACCATTTTACTTTCTGTTTTTATGAGTTTGGCTTCTTTAGATTCCACCTGTAAGTGATAACATATAGTACTTGTCTTTATCTGTCTGACTTACCTCTCTTAGCATAATGTACTAGAGTTCCATCCATGTTGCTGCAAATGGAAAGATCTCCTTCTTTCTCGTGGCTGAATAATATTCCATTGCATATGTATAACACGTCTTCTTTATCTGCTCACTTGTTGATGGACGTGTAGGTTGTTTCCACATCTTGGCTATTGTGAGTAATGCTCTAATAAACATGGCTGTGCATGTGTCTATTCAATAGCCTGTTTTCATTTCCTTTGGGTGTATGCCCACGAGAGGAATTGCTGGATCATATGAAAGATCTATTTTTAATCTTTGAGGAGCCTCCATATTGTTTTAGGAAGGCTTATTTAAAATGAAGATCAAGGGCCAACCCAGACCTACCCAGCCAGAATTTCCAGGATGGGGCCCAGGTAATTCTCATGCATATTCATACTTAAGAATGAGGGTATATGTAATGACCTCTGACTGCCCCGTAGCTCCCTAGTGAGTTCCATTAATGTGACACCTCTGATCCATGCCTGTACCTTCGGGTCCCCCAAAATGCCACCACCCTCACTGCAGATCTGGGGGCGCCATGTACAGGTCCACTGGCAGCAAAGGGTCACCTGCCTACACACTGGCCCCTTGACCAGACTGAACTTGTGGCCCAGCAGGACTGTAGAGACTAATGCTGGGGTGGGAGGTGGGGGTGGGGGATGGGGAGGAGGGAGTTGCATCTTAGAAGGAAAAGAGGCAGAGAATTCTCTCCCCTGTCCAATGGCCTCAGACCATTCTGAGAGGCCCTGTTTTTAGTCCTCAAACAGGAGCAGGCAGTGGTGCTAGTGGTGAAGCTGTGGCCGGTGTGGTGGGCACCCAGTACTTGCTTTCTGTCCTAGCTGTCTCCGGCCCCTTCCCTCATCCTGCTTCTCAGCTTGCGCTCCCAGTAAAGTGCTGTCACAGGAGCTTTGGCCTCAGGCTGTGTTTTCAAGATTACTGATGAACTCAGTGATAAGAACAATGATGCAGGTGCAGAGAATGGACTGGAGAACTCGAGGTTTGGGAGGGGGCGGAGGGTGAAGGGGAAGCTGAGATGAAGCGAGAGTAGCATAGACATATATATACTACCAACTGTAAAATAGATAGCCAGTGGGAAGTTGTTGTATAACGAAGGGAGTTCAGCTCGAGGATGGAAGACGCCTTGGAGGACTGGGACAGGGAGGGTGGGGGGGACTCGGGGGAGGGTGGGGGGGAGTCAGGGGAGGGAGGGAATACGGGGATATGTGTATAAAAACAGATGATTGAACTTGGTGTACCCCCCCCAAAAATAATAAATAAATTAAAAAAAAAATCCTAAAAAAAAAAAAAGATTAAGGCAGCGCCCTGAAAAAGGCCAGTTAAGGTTTGGGGGCTGACCAGGCCCACAGACTGGGGCACCAACCTTTATCTGGGGTGGGGAGAAAGGCTGCCGAAGAGTCTCCGCCCACTCCAGGCCTCCAGAAATGACCCCAACAGGAGCCAAGGCCCTTTGTTCCCTAGTGTGATTGAAGCAACTTTCTAAGTGCATGGCTGGTCCTCAAGCAACAGGCAAACGTGGTTGGGGGGACACACAGACAGGGAGCCCTGGTAACCAGAGGCAGGGAAGAAGCGGGGCACACCCAGGGAGCCCTCGCAGTATCCCAAGGGCCAGCCTGTCTGCCCTCCACGCAGCACGGACTCCCAGAGGCTGAGCTGCATGGGACCTCATACAGGCAACTCTGATAGATTGAGAGGGTCCAGGGCTCCGTGACAGTGTTTTCTTAACACTGTGCACCTCCTTAAAAGAACAATGTGGACACTCACCAGCGTTAATTGAGCCTACGTGCAAGCACTTTCGCACATAGCTTGTGCGTGTGTGTATAGGTAGAAATGTACATATGCATGCTTATATGTACATATACATGCCTAAACGTGTACACACGTGTGTGTCCCATGTGGATCAGACCATTGAATCTTTACCCACAAAGCTCCCAATTCATGGATGAGGAATTCTGTGGAGGTGACACTCCTCCTGCAAGGCCACGGGGACGGGAAGGCAGTTTGGGGGTGACCCATTTCTGGGTTCGGATCCCTGGTGTGCTGCTGCCTGACCGCATGGCTTGGCAAAGTCACTTCCTAGCTCCACCTGTCCCTCGGCCTCTTCTGTAATGTGGGCCCACACTGCTCACCTCAACGAGCCTGCGGCACATCCGTGGGCTCTCCTGTGGGGGGGCAGGGGGGGAGGGCTAGCTTCGGTGTCCAGCAGAGAACAAGTACACAGAGAAAGTGGGGTTCCATTTCCCTCCTGAATGCATGGGCTTTTCATCCACGCCTACTCTATGCCCAGCATTACATTACTGTCCAAGCTGGGCTTCCAAAAGCAGAGCTGAAGTGGGGGTTCATGCATATGTGATTTCTTAAGGATGTGCCCCGAGGGGAGCAGGAAGGCAGGGGGGTGCAGGAGAGAAGGAGGCCAGGCCACGGGCAAGTTCAGGCAAAGCCCCAGCCTGCTCTATCTCACAGAGATCTGGAGCATCCGTCACACCCAAGGCTTCCGCTCGGTGGCAGGGAGCTGGGCTTGCAGAGCCCCAAGCCCGCCAGTCCCAGGCGGCAGGCCACCTGGAGGACAGAATCCTGCAGTCAGTTCCATCTGTCTACAAAGGGACATGAGTGTGATTGATGGTGTGGACCTCAAGCGGAGCCCAACACTCTGTTTTAAGAAGCCATCCAGGGGACAAGGAGGCAGGCTCCTTGTTGAGAAGGGTTTCTTTAGGAGAAGACAGGTAAAAACCAGAGGAATCTGGGATCTCAGGTGACCCTAAGAAGCAAACGTCCCCACTGGCCCATGTCACTGCCTCTGCACTGCCCCACATGAGGGAAAGAAAGCTGTACTAGTCTAGCGGGAGTTCCTTTTGTTACAGAAGCTCAACCTGTATCCTAATATATGCGATGAGGAAGTTTTATTAGCAGTGTGAGCAGAGGAAAGGGAAGGGACAGAATAGAGAGGACAACCTTCAAACAACCACTGTAATAGGTGGACTTGTGTTCCCCCAAAATGATTTGTTAAAGCTCTAACCCCAGGACCTGTGAATTGATCTTATTTGGAAATAGGATCTTTGCAGATGATCCAGCTAAGATGAGGCCATTAGGGTGGGCCCTAATCCAATATGACTGGGTCCTTAGGAATAAAGGGGACATTTGGACACAGCGACAGACCCCCATACAGGGAGACGGCATGTGAATGTGAAGGAAGAGATCACGGAAGATCAGCAGCAAACCCCCAGAGCCGGAACAGATTCTCCCACACAGCCTGGAAGGAACCGGCCCTGCCGCCACCTTGACCCAGACTTCCAGCCCCCAGAACAGAGACAGGAAACTTCTGCTGTTTAAGCTACCCAGAGGGTGGTATGTTGTTAGAGCAGCCACAGGACACTCACACATCCACCAAGGAAAGAATAGGCTTCAAGAAGCAGTAACAAGTGGGCGTGGCCATGGACCCATAGACTTTATTAATAAAAAAAAACTCAAGAAGCAGCAGCGAAGCCCTCACATTGGTGCAGACGCCCAGGGCCCCCAGAGGACAGTGGGGCGGCGTTGCCTCACACCTCTCCCGCCCTGGCTCCCTCTCCGTCTGGCACTCCATCTCCACAGGAAGGAGCGTGGGGAAATAACTCATCTACCGTGGGGATGGCCACTTCCAAAAGTCTCCTATCCAATGCTTTTCCCCTTGATTTTTCAGCCCTGGCGTATTTTATAGGAAATATAATCCACATGACATTGAGTCACCGGGCCTGAGCTCAGCACAAAGTTGTTTGCAGGAAATATTTTATGTCCACAATGGGCCTCTTTTTTCAGAAAAAGGAAGTCATTTTCAGCCAAGAATAAACACACTTGGCACCATGCAGGTTAGCTGTGTACCAATCCCTTGACGGCCTGCTGGCTTCCTGGTCCTGGGCCAGACTTCAGTTCCAGACTCTTTCCTGTTGAGACTAGATAAGCTTGCCTTGGACCACCTACCCACAGACACTGCCAGCCACCCTCTGGCCCTGCTCACTTCCCTCTTCACAGCCTTGTTGATTTGGCATACACAGCCTGCAGCAGTAGCCTAGGATATACAACCCAGGCACACTCATTTAATTATACAGAGTGATGGGACCCACTCATCCAATCATACAAGTGATGGGGGCCAATCACAGAGCCATACAGGGTGAGGGGGCCCATCGCACAGCCGTACAGGGTGAGGGGGCCCATCACCCAGCCACACAGGTTGAGGGGACCCATCACACAGCCACACAGGGTGAGGGGGCCCATCGCCCAGCCACACAGGGTGAGGGGACCCATCACACAGCCACACAGGGTGAGGGGGCCCATCACACAGCCACACAGGGTGAGGGGACCCATCGCACAGCCGTACAGGGTGAGGGGACCCATCGCACAGCCACACAGGGTGAGGGGACCCATCGCACAGCCGTACAGGGTGAGGGGGCCCATCGCACAGCCGTACAGGGTGAGGGGGCCCATCGCACAGCCGTACAGGGTGAGGGGGCCCATCGCACAGCCATACAGGGTGAGGGGGCCCATCGCACAGCCGTACAGGGTGAGGGGGCCCATCGCCCAACCACACAGGGTGAGGGGACCCATCACACAGCCACACAGGGTGAGGGGGCCCATCGCACAGCCACACAGGGTGAGGGGGCCCATCGCACAGCCGTACAGGGTGAGGGGACCCATCACACAGCCACACAGGGTGAGGGGGCCCATCACACAGCCACACAGGGTGAGGGGACCCATCGCACAGCCACACAGGGTGAGGGGACCCATCGCACAGCCACACAGGGTGAGGGGACCCATCGCACAGCCGTACAGGGTGAGGGGGCCCATCGCACAGCCGTACAGGGTGAGGGGGCCCATCGCACAGCCGTACAGGGTGAGGGGGCCCATCACACAGCCACACAGGGTGAGGGGGCCCATCACACAGCCGTACAGGGTGAGGGGACCCATCGCACAGCCGTACAGGGTGAGGGGACCCATCACACAGCCGTACAGGGTGAGGGGACCCATCACACAGCCGTACAGGGTGAGGGGACCCATCACACAGCCGTACAGGGTGAGGGGACCCATCACACAGGCGTACAGGGTGAGGGGACCCATCACACAGCCGTACAGGGTGAGGGGGCCCATCGCACAGCCACACAGGGTGAAGGGACCCATCACACAGCCACACAGGGTGAGGGGGCCCATCGCACAGCCGTACAGGGTGAGGGGGCCCATCACACAGCCACACAGGGTGAGGGGGCCCATCACACAGCCACACAGGGTGAGGGGACCCATCACACAGCCGCACAGGGTGAGGGGACCCATCACACAGCCGTACAGGGTGAGGGGACCCATCGCACAGCCGTACAGGGTGAGGGGACCCATCACACAGCCGTACAGGGTGAGGGGACCCATCACACAGCCGTACAGGGTGAGGGGGCCCATCGCACAGCCACACAGGGTGAAGGGACCCATCACACAGCCACACAGGGTGAGGGGGCCCATCGCACAGCCGTACAGGGTGAGGGGGCCCATCACACAGCCACACAGGGTGAGGGGGCCCATCACACAGCCACACAGGGTGAGGGGACCCATCACACAGCCACACAGGGTGAGGGGGCCCATCACACAGCCGTACAGGGTGAGGGGACCCATCGCACAGCCATACAGGGTGAGGGGACCCATCGCACAGCCGTACAGGGTGAGGGGGCCCATCGCACAGCCGTACAGGGTGAGGGGGCCCATCACACAGCCACACAGGGTGAGGGGACCCATCACACAGCCGTACAGGGTGAGGGGGCCCATCACACAGCCGTACAGGGTGAGGGGGCCCATCACACAGCCACACAGGGTGAGGGGGCCCATCACACAGCCGTACAGGGTGAGGGGGCCCATCACACAGCCACACAGGGTGAGGGGACCCATCGCACAGCCACACAGGGTGAGGGGGCCCATCACACAGCCACACAGGGTGAGGGGGCCCATCGCACAGCCGTACAGGGTGAGAGGGCCAGTCACACAGCCACACAGGGTGAGGGGTCCAGTCACACAGCCACACAGGGTGAGGGGTCCAGTCACAAAATAGGGTGCAAGACATGAATTATAGAGCCTTGGGGGTGCTGCTTCGCCTCTTTAAACCTGAGTCCTCATGTGTAAAGCGGGACAGCTGCTGCCACCAACATAGTTGTTGTAAGAATTCCACAATGCCTGGCCCGGAGCACATGCTCCATAACAGATAAGTAATATTACTGCCGTGACATCACACGGACGTTAGCCAATAAGAGCTCAAGAGCTGTGGCTTTTACATGTTTTTCAGTCCCTAGAACCTAGGGCTGTTTATGGCATGTGGTGGAAATGCCACTTTGTATCTTTTGAATTTAAAAAACAAAGACTGAATGGATGAGAGTAAAGGCGCTCCGGCTCCTAAATACTCAGCAGCAACCCCAGGTACTTAGGCTTGTACTTGCTCTGTTAAAATGTTATTCCTTTCACATGCATCAGATAGAGTTTTATCTTCCTGTCAAAATGCAACAGGGAATTTTCATTTTTTCATTTGAGCATGAACGTCCAGGTGCAGGGACCCTGCTTTCCAGGAGCTTCCAAGCCACTGGGATAGGTGAGAAAACAAGGAAATGAAAACAATGATTTCAGGTGAGCCCACAGTGGCAGGTTGTATCTTCCAAAGATGGCTCACACCCCCCAGTGCCCCCCACAGTGCGGCCTGTGGGTGCCCAGCTGGGGGTCTCGTCCTCCTCCCTGGCGCCTGGGCTGGCCTTGAGACAGGCTGCGACCTGGGGCCCTTTGCTGCAGTGCTTACACCTGGACAAACGTCTCCTTGAGCTACAAAATTCAGAAACTGTGAGGGACTAAAAATAACTGGGTGCATACTCAGTGGGGGCAAATTGTGAACAACAAGATACAAAAAAATAAAAGAAATAAAATAAAATAAAATAAAATAAAATAAAATAAAATAAAATAAAACCACTTCTGAAGAGAAAAAGCAAAGTACTGTGCATGCCCCCTGCACTCAATGCCACCAAAGGGGTGAGCAAACCACCTAAGCCGCCTCTCCTGTCCGACCCCTGGATACACCCCTACCCTCACCCCATTTAAGGAACTAGCTCACTTCCCCTTGGGGAGTGAGCAAGGGAACCTGTTACTTGTTCTTGCTCCCCTCTTCTGCAGCAGGGGCCCCAATAAAGCCTTGCCTGAATTCCTTGTCTGGCCTCTAGTCAATTTCTGTAGCTTGGGGAAGGCCAAGAACCCTGGTGGGTATCAGCCTCAGTGACTTGCTCATCCAGTAGGAGCTCCGGATCTTCCAAGGCGGGCTTCCAAGGGGGCTTGCAGCTGCCCAGGACTCAAGATGCTGGCTCGTGGGACCCAACCACCATGCTGTGAGAAGCCAAAGCTACACGGAGAGACCACGTGTGGGAGCTCCCACCAAGAGCCCCTGGGAGCTGACAGCTGACCGCCAACACCTTCCCCAGGCTCGTGGACAAAGGCACCGTCCTGACATCCCCACCACAGAGCCCTCAGGTGACTCCAGGTCGGAGCATCGTCTAATTACACTCACATCAGAAACTCCAAGCAAGGATGTCTGGACCAGTCAGCCCACAGCAGTGTGGGAGACAGTAACCATTTGCTGTTTTAAGCCTCCAAACTTTGGGGTGCATTTTTAGGCAGCAATAGACAAGCAGAACATTAAAGAAGGCAACCAACAGGAGAAAGAGACAGTGAAGGGGAACAGGACCCAGACCTGGTCGGAGGAGGGAAGGGGTCTCTAAAAAGGCAACATGCAAGCTTGGATGCGGGTGACAGAAAGCTAGGCAGGCAGAGGGCAGGGGAAGAGTGTGGGAACTGGTGGCAGGAGCCCGGCCCCTGGTCCGCCCTATGGTGAGAGTGGACAGAACAGAGGAGCTGGGGTGGGGGCTTACTGGGAGGGGACCTAAATGCAATGTGTGAAGCAGGAAGTGGCGTGGCCCTGACTCTGTCCAGAGCATCACCTACTCCAGCTGGGTTGTCCAGTGCAGAAAGGATTGGCATGGAGGTGGGGAAGGAAGATGGACACGTGGTGGGCGGCAGGGGCGGGGCGGGCGGGGGAGGTGTCCAGACCCCACCCACCGCTGGCAAGTATTCCTGAAATCGGCTGCTCCAGAGCCCGCATCTCCCAGGGACAGCCTCTGGGTGGGGGCACTGCTCACCAGACCCCCACAGCCTGGGGGTGGAGACCTGCGGGCTGGGTGACTTCACCCCTAGGTGACCTTCACCAGTCCCTGACACATGCTTCCTGGGAGGAAAGACAGAAGTTGTGCTCCTACAGTGACGCCCCAGAATATATTCCAGCTTCTTAAAGAGAAATGGAATCACTCACTGGTGAAGCGCTTGCACAGAGAATGAAAAGTTTAAACATTTCAGGAACCTTCAGCTGGAGCCCTCGCTGCAGACCTGCTCAACTGCTCCTGGCTCCAGAGCTTCGTAACTTGAGTTGGTTTCTCACATTTTCACTCAGGAGGAACTTATCTCCTTAAATAAAATGCTTGGAGGCCTCTTTCTAGAATAGTGACTTTCAGACGTCTCTCTGACCCGAGAGAGATGCGTGTGACCTGACAGCCCATGCGCACAGACAAATGAGCCCCACCGAGGGACAGACGACTCCCACAGCAGACTCCCCCTGCTCTGCTCTTCACACATGAACAAACAAAACCATAAACACTGGTCACAACCCATTTGTGTCTCTCAAGTTAAGTTTTAGAAGCCCTGGTCCAGGAGCCCCCGAGGATATAGACAGAGAAAGGAACCCTCCTGCCTTCAGGATGACAGCCTGGACCTCATCCCAGAGGCAGACCCCTGAGCTTCTCATCACCATCTGGGGGAACGAGGGTCCTCTCTGTTTGGTCCTGGGCAGAGTAAGAAGATGGAGAGGTTCCTCTTCCAGTGCCGTCCAGTGGAAGAGGGGATTTCCCACAGCCAGCGCCACCTCACAAGCTTGACTCCACTTGGACCTTGGGCCACCTTCGTCCCCCAAAACAAGCAATGTCACTCCCAATTCTGCCTCTCATGATTCAACCCTTCCCTGGGGAACTTAAACATGTGGAAATGAGCATCTCACCCAACACACTCCACTTAGAAGGTACAGGGGAACGCCAAAGACGTGTTTCCAAAGTGGAAATGAGGGCTAAATTTTTCCACAAAAACTAACTGCGTCCTCGATTTATAGGCAGTGCTTTCCCACAAAAAATCTTCCCTGGGGACAATTCAGCAAACGCATGTCAGCTGAATGTTCTCCAGATCTGCTTCTGCAGCATTTAAAGTTCTGTTGCTCCCAAAATTTCTTTAAAAAAATAATCAACAAGCAACAGTCATCCTTACCACCAAAACATATACAAGAATGATTTTTTTAGTTTCAAAAAAAAAATGTTGTATTTCTCTGAAAAGTCTACTTCATTTGACAAAGCGGGAGAATCATTTTAGCCTCAGAATACACACATGCATGTTAAATTTCTCAAATATTTCTTTCCCAGTTGTTTGGCTTACATATTTGCTTTTAAAAAAATTGACCTACTTTCACAAGTATTAGCATAAAAGGGTTTCAATTCACTAACGGCTGTAGACTTTCATTTCACCAAGTTTACTGTAGACGTTAAAGAAAAATGTGCCCAGAGAATGAAGACATTTGAGATTACCGGAAATCTATTAAAGAGCACACACACGGAGCCCAGGTTCTCTGCCCCAGCAGGGACAAAAGTAAGAGTCGTGGAACGCATCTGCTGTTTCCCACAGTAGGTTCTCTGAAGAGCTGGCTCCTAAGTAGGGGAGATGCAGGCCACGCAGGTGGAGAACTCAGGGAGGTCAGGAGACAGGGAGGTGCGTATAGACCAAGAGATGTAGCTGCAGCCCTGAGATGCTCACCTCGACCACAGCGGAACTGCTCTCCTCTTCGAACACAGCAACTCCCACGCAGAGAAGAGATAAACTTTATGTAAACTCTAAAGTCCATGTGCAAACAGGGGGACCAGCCTGCCCCTCTCAAGAACAGAGTTGCCACATTCAACCACCGTACGTGGTATGAGTTAGGAATCGTCATAACTGGCGCTAGAAGCAAGTTCTCACCAATGTTTTTGATGCAGAAAGACTTGGCAGAAAAACCCCCGCCTGTAGCCCACTGCTGACGGAAGCCTGAGGCAGGGTTCCCAGAGGGAGCCCTTTCCCAGTCTCTGGAAGCCTGACAAGATCCACACTGCCTGCCTCCATCCTTCCCATGCAGTTCCCACGAAGTCAACAACAGCCTCACAGCCTCTTCTCGCCCTTTCCGATCCTGTTCTCAACCCTAAAGGGCAGAGCCGTGGAAGGCTGCTGGCCTGTGTTTGCTGGGTCAGTGAGTACTTGTCCTGCCCAAGGCACCAGCAGAGGAGGGAGGCTGGTGGGAGCCACAAGGCCATCCCTCCTGAGCCCAGAAACAGCGTGCTCCTGCCGCCAGGGTCCACTAGCGAGAAGACAGTCTCCAGGAAATAAATCAAAACTGTGAAATGAACAGGGAAGGTGAAACATCATCTAAATGTACAGTAGGAGAATGGTTGGGTTAACTATGGTACATCAACTTAATGACATAATAATTGCAAGATGCCACAATTCAAAATAAGCAGGAAGACTACTCACTTGGCAAGCATGTAGAATATTGCAAGTAAAAAATAATACAAAATGATATTATTCTGTGATTATAAATTTTAGTTTTCTTTATATTTCAACAAGTGATTAATACACAGTGATTCAAAATGCAAAAGACTTACAAGGGTATGTGAAATATGCAGAGAGCTTCCCCTGTTGCCTTGGCGACTGTTTGTGCCCTTACACCATGAGCATCCTGCCTGATGTGTGTGGTACACACCAATCCACCATAAGGATGAACCATGGAGTTGGTACCAAGTCACCAAAAGGGGGACATTTGTTTCCAGTGTTTTGCTTTACATACCTTGATATCATTTTGCACAAGTCTCTCTGTAGTAACTAGAGGTAGAATTGCATTTGTTATTTTGATAGAGAACACCAATTTCACTTCTCAGATGTTATACCAATTTCAACTCCCACCAGCAATATATGAGAACATCCTATTTTATTTTATCTCCCTAGTTTAATGTTTTAATGTTACCATTTCATTGAACTTTGTATTGAGGCGTAATACACATGCTGAAGGCTGCACGAAGTGAATGCACAGAGTTGAACATGGTTGTTTCTTTCCAGGTACTACCACCACCCCACCCAGCCCAAGTTGCCCCAGCCCTGGGTCATAGGGTAGGCATATGCTCAGCTTTCGTGGATACTGCCAAAGAGCTTTCCCACCTGGCAGTACCAATGCACGCTCCCACCAGCCATGTATGGAGTTCAGTGGCTCTCCATCCGTGCCAACACTTTACATTTATCCATTTTGTGGCTGTGTGTGGTCGTGTCACCTTGTGGTTTTCAGTGCATTGCCCTAATGACTAACGAAGCTAAGCACTTTTCATGTGCTTATCGACATTCAGGTTTCCTATTTGGGAAAGTGCACATTTTTCTATTGAGTTTTTTGTCTTTTCTTATTGAATTGTAGGAGCTCTTTACATATTTTGGATACAAGTCTTTTTTCTTTTTTACAATAAACGGCATATATTTAAAGTGTACAATTTGATTTTTTTTCTTTTTTTAACATGTTTTTATTTTTATTTTTTTGACATACCATAAACTGCATATATTTAAAGTGTACAATTTGATTTTTTTTCTTATTAGTAATGTATATATGGCAATCCCAATCTCCCAATTCATCCCACACATAACCTGTATACAAATCTTTTGTCAGATCTACATGTTGCAAATACCTTCTCCCATTCTATAGATTGTCTTTTCACCCTCCTCATGTTATCTTTGGAGGAATGGAAATGCTTCACTGAGTCCTGCGTATCAGCTTTTCCCCTCTGTGTACCTTTTGTGTCCTGTTTAAGAAATGTTTGCCTACTAAAAGGTCATGAAGATGTTCTCCTATTTTTGTTTGCAGATTTATTGTTTCTGCCTTCACATTTAGAACTGCAACTCATCTGCAATTCATTGTGAGTATAAAGCCAGTAAAGTCAAGATAAATTCATATACGTGTATATATATATATATTTGAATATGTACCACTGATAGGGTAAAAAATGTTTCCCTTTATACTATGGTGTCCATTTTGTATAAATCAAGCCACCATCAGTACCTGTTCATAGATTCTATTCTGTTTCATGGTCTGCCTGTCTCTGTGTAGACACCGCAGTGTTTCAACCCTCCAGCTTTCTCACAGGTCTTTCTGCCTGGTGGGTTGAGTGTTGATGTTTTGTTCTTCTCCTTCAAGATCACTTTGGCCTTTTGTTGAGCCTTTTGAATTTCCTACGTTTCAGAATCAGTTTGTCAACTTCTGCACACACAAAAAAGAAAAACTGCTTTTTAAAAATTTCAGTATCTCTCTAATCAGTTGGTCTCTTATTTGGAGTGAGGTGGGCTTTCACTTCATGTGCTTAAATGCTATTTGTATTCCTTATCTGAGAACTATTTATTAATCTTTTTTACTCCTTTTCCTTTGGAGCTATTGGTCTTTTTGCTATTGATTTACAGAAGTTCTTTATGAATGAGGAAAATTACTCCCTTGTCTACAATTTGAGTTGCAAACATTTTCCTAGTATGTCAATTGTCTTTTGATTTGCCTTACGCTGTGTGTTGCTCTCATAATTTTATTTTTAATGTGTTAATCCTTTTATTTATGGTTCTAGGTTTTGTGTCTTTCTCAGAAAGGCCTTCCACCCTCCAAGATTATTATTACAGCTATTTTAAAATGTGCATTCACACCGAGAAGAGAATAGCTCATACTAGAAAGATGGAATTATGTGAATCATTTTTCTGTCATGATTTTCCTTTCCTACTGTTCTGTGATCTCACATATGGTGATATGACTTTAAAATTAATGTCATGGGACTTCCTCAGTGGCGCAGTGGTAAAGAATCCGCCTGCCAATTCAGAATACACGGGTTCGAGCTCTGCTCTGGGAAGATTCCACATGCCACGGAGCAACTAAGCCCGTGCGCCACAACTATTGAGCCTGTGCTCTAGAGCCCATGAGCTACAACTACTGAGCCCATGTGCCGCAACTATTGAAGCCCACGCGCATAGGGCCCATGCTCCACAACAAGAGAAGCCACTGCAATGAGGAGCCTGCATACCACAATGAAGAGTAGCCCCCGCTCACAGCAACTAGAGAAAGCCCATGTGCAGTAATGAAGACCCAATGCAGCCAATAAATAAATTAAATAAATAAATACATAAATTTATTTAAAAAAATTAATGTCATGGTCAGAACATGGTGTCAGTGCTTCTGAAATGTTCTAGAACCGCATCATTGGCTACCACGTGGACCTTCCATGACTTGAATGAAGAGAAGCCCCAAGATCCTTCACCTGCGCAAGCCACCCACGTATTCAAGGAAACAGTAATGGAAAATCGTCATGTTCTCTCTTAAATTTGACAAAGTAAGGCCCTAAGTTTACACCCGCTGACTCTTCACATCTCTCCTCCCTCCTAGCAGGTGCCATCAGCAGTTTGTGTTGTAACTTTATAGACTTTTTGCAGTGGTCCCCAAATCATATAACTGGCAGGCCTACAAAACCTGGACTCACCCACTTTGTCTATTCAGGAAGAACCAAGTAGCATCTTGTACAGGTACCAAACTTTCACAATAATCCACATACGAGTCACAGTTTGTGGTTGTCCACTAGGGCAGCCCAGAACCACAACCACTCCTCAGCAGGCAACAAAAATCAGGGAAAGGAAGTTTGTGGCAAAACAGGGCCAATTCTAGCCGGTATTTATCCACGACTTGGGCAATGAGCTGAGTGGCTATCCCAGGCGGTAAACCCATGCAGTCTCACTGAAAGCCCTCACTAGTTTCCAGTGCTCACCAGCTGGGGAGTGGGGGGGACAAGCTGGGCCTCCAAGATGGTTAATCCAGGTGGGTGGCATCACCCCCTGCACATAGAATAATCAGGCCTGGAGCCTGCACAAGGAGCGACCCCACGCTCGCCCACACCTGGCATTTGGGCAACAACCACCACTGTGCCAACCTCAGGGCAGAGCCCCCCTCCAGCTCAGCCAGCCCTGCACAGTCCCACAGTCCCGTGGGACTGTCCCAACATCAAAGTACGGCCTGAGAGCAGGGACATTCTCAGGGTTTTTCCAAGAAAGGCGAGTCGGCCCCGCCTGGGGAAATTACAGAGCCATCCCTGGGAGGCACTGACTACAAATAGCTTTGCATTTTCTGCCCCTGATTGCTTACCACACACCTTTTACCACTTCCTGCTCCCTCCAGCCTCACACTAAGAGCTTCTTTCATGTCAGTGGAAATAAAGAAAGAAAGTTAGAAACGGGGCAGAGAGGCAGCCCAGCACTCTCAGAGGGTACCTTCCATTTCCATCCTTCATACCTGAAAAGCTCTAGAGAATCTTTCAGCTCCAGTTCAGAGCATGAAAAGTCAACCACCAGAATATTCATGGCCCTTAGCCCAAGTCCTAAAGCTATGGGCCGATAGCAATATACTAGGCGTCTCCAAAGGGGGTTCCTGAAGAAACTCTGGAATTCTAAGCCTTCTGATTCCCTTTAGAATGACGTGAAGCCATCACATCATCGCAGGCTCCCTGAAGTTAGCAAATGTGAAGAGTCCGCACAAAATGCAGATGATGAACATTGTCGCTTAGTTTGTCCCCCATCACTGGCAAGACGGCTTTCTAAAGGTCCCATTTCTGATAAGGAGCAGCTCTCTGTTTTCTAACCAGAGACATATTCAATGAATTCAATTTTTGTTTTTAAGTTTCCAAGTCCATTTAACGTGTAAATGCTACAGAGTAATTGTGCCCCATTGTAAATTGTGCTGTAGGAGCCAACATGGAATTCTTTCTCTTTTTAAAAATTTTTTTTTAATTCATTAATTTATTTTTTGGCTGCGTTGGGTCTTCATTGCGGTGCACGGGCTTCTCATTGCCGTGGCTTCTCTTGTTGTGGAGCACGGGCTCTAGGCGAGCCTTCAGTAGTTGTGGCACATGGGCTTCGTTGTTCCTCGGCACATGGGATCTTCCCGAACCAGGGCTCGAACCCGTATCCCCTACATTGGCAGGCGGATTCTTAACCACTGTGCCACCAGGGAAGCCCTGGGATTATTTCTAAAGTTGAGAATATTTGTCAATGACGAGCATCCAGGTGAATGTGTGTGGAGAAGGAGCCAGAGATGGACACTTACAACCTCTACAGCAACTCCCCTGGCATTCCGAGTGCCACTCCTGAGACTCTGGAGAGTGACATGGGCATACCAGGGACCTTCCAGATAAGAAAGAAAGTGGTGAAAAGAAATGTGCCTGAACAAACATGAAAGAAAAGTGGAACATCCCTGCATCCAGCTCTGAGTGAAGGAAGAAGACAGGTGTCCACAGGGAAGGGATTGCAGGGCTCAGCCACAGAGCCTGTGATTCACCTGGAAAGGATGCACAGACACAGTGAATCGTGAAGAAGGGTTGGAAAGGGTGGTGCTAGAAGCAGTTAGGTAACAAGGCAATTCGTACACCAAAGCATCTCATATGGGGACACGTGAATCTTGTGGATGAGATAAGACTGATTCCAGTCATTTCAAGTGGACAGAGTGGAGTCAATTACATCTTAAAGCACAAGAAGGGAGGGGCTGTATCAAATGCAACAAAGGGAAACTCCTATCACAACCCAGTTCCCAGTGGCCAAGCAGACACCATCCTACGGGGTTGGGATTGTGGCTGGATAAAAGACAGTGGAAATGGGAGGAAAGTGTGGGTTTGAGAACATGACTACTGACGTCCATCGGGAGTGTGTGGCCAGAGAAGGGACACCCTTAGAAGGGGTGGTATGGAAGGACTCTATGACATGTTTAGAACTGGTGGGCAGTGGGGGTGGTAGGGGGAAGGCCTGAGAAACACAAGCTCATAAGACACTCAGCTACAGATGTTCCAAGAACCCAGAGCCTATCCTCAGGAGACAACTGGAAGTTTCTTTGTAGACTCACATGTAAGCAATAATCACCTGGTTTACCAGACGAAAACTCCCTGGTGATAACTGCTTTCATGGGGACATCCCCGACCTTGTCCATTCAATCGTTCATTAATTAAGAATGCATCAACTGTTTTGCAAGGCACCACTACACGTACAGCACAGCCCAGAATATTAAAGAGTCTCCCATTAGGAGATAAAAATCATGCAAACGGAAGTCAGAAGACAGTAAGGAAATTTCCCTATTCCAATTTGCATCCACAATTCAAAAGCTGGCTTTTGTCTTTATCAGGAGTGTCCGTCTAGACCAGAGCCCCACTGCTCAGTGTGGTCTGTAGAGGAGCAGCACTGGGAGCTTGTGAGACATGCAAACCCTCGGGCCCCACCCTGACCTGCTGAGGCAGCATCCTCATTCCTGAAAGATCCCCATTAGTCATGAAGACACTTGTCCCAGGGAGACACTCAGGCTCCCGTCTCCTGGAAGAGAACAGGAAGCTAGCTGGGCGGGGGGTGGTTTCAGTCCCAGGTGCCTCCTTTCCCATGTCCCTGACAGCAAGGCATGAGAGAGACCTGCTCCCAAGGGCGGTCTGGCTCCTCCCACCACTGGACCCTCCCGCTGACCTCCGAGTGGGACCGCAGCTGCCCACCTGGGCTGTTGCTGGTCGTCCAGGCACTCACAGGATGACAAGGGAGGTTCTCCTTTCAGAACCTGCTCTGAAGCTTTTCGCCAACAACAGGCTCCAATAGTCCACCCTTGAGTCAAAGTAACGAGTGAACTCTCCCCACACATCTCCTGACAGCCCTCTCCTGAGCCCCAAGACCCCTACCCACCCAGGCTCCAAAGGGCAGCCACACTCCGGCTCACCATCCCGCTCCTGGATGCCCTTCTGCATTTGCTGTGGGGGCAGAGACGTGACTAGCAATGCAAACTGATGACCCGTCTCTAGGCAACGGGCGTCCGGCAGTCACAGGCAGCTCTAGCTGAGTGGGTTACCTGCAGGTGTGCTGTGCTCCTGGGAGTCTCCTGGGCAAAGAGGAGAGAGAAGGAGACCACCAGCCAGGTCCTGGGGGGGCCCAGATCCAAGTGATGGGTACTGCATGGCGTGCAGCAAGTATAATTCACTTCCTGTGGTTGGGGTGTTGTACACAGCTCCCAGGGCTCTGTTGAATTTGACAAAGGCAACTTAAAGTAACACATATCACCTCAAGATAACTTTCTCCAAACTTGGGGCTTTTGACCATGGCTCCCCATCCCCCAAGAGACCAAGGATTCAGATTAACCTCTCTGATTTTCCCTCACTTTCCTCAATCGTACTGTCCGGTATCATTTAAATCAGTAATTATTTGTGACCAGGGCTTTAAAATGTACTCAGTTATTCTAAAGTGCCAACTATAAAATTTTCAAGTCTTAGGAGTCAAATTAAACTTTATTTCACCTTTGTTGCAAGACTGTGAGCCACCCGTGTGCATTTGAAGGTGGAGGGATGAGAACACTTCAGTTGCTCATGCCCTGTGTTCTGGAAACTAAGCAAACAAGCAAACCCTGCAGGTGCCTCCTTGTCTGTGTGGGTTTTGTTCCCAAATGCTGAGATCCAAGATGAGCTGTGCCACAGGTAAGTAGGGATTATATAAGCCTGATCTGAGTGGGCCCTTGGGCACCAGGGTCTTCTCTCATAATCCCACTGCAGTCACCAATCCTGGTGTAGGTGAATTTAGGGATGCCTACAAGCTGCACCCCATCCACATGAAATGAGCCAGCCAGACCATCACCTACATCAGTGGTTCCCAAAGTGTGTTCCCTGGGCAACAGCATCATTTGGAGACATGTAGAAATGCAACCTTCTGGCCCCCTACCCAGACCTGCTGAATCAGAATCTCTTGTACTAAGGCCCAGATATCTGAGTTTTTAAAAACCTCCAAAAGGTTGCAACCCTTGCAACCCTTGCTAAACCCATTTCATCCACCATATTTCATGATTCAGGTACAGAAAATAAAACGAGACTTAGAGTCAGGGATCTCCAGAGAAACAAAGCCAACAGCACATGTATAGAGAGAGAAAGATATAAGGAATTAGCTCACATGATGGTGCAGGCTGGCAAGTTCAAACTCTGCAGGATGAGCCAGCAGGCTGGAGGCCCAGGAAGAGCCAATAGTGCAGAAGAAGTCCAAGGGCCATCTGCTAGAGGATCCTCTCTTGCTTGGGGGAGACTGGTCTTTTTATTCTTTGACTGATTGGACGAGGCCCACCCACATTGGGGAGGACAATCTGCTTTATTCAGTCCACCAACTTAAATGTTTGTCTCATTCAAAACCCTCTCACAGAAACACAGGATAATGTCTGCTCAAGTACCTGGGCACCTCATCACCCAAGGCCTGGGGCATCTGCAGATTCTTAGGTTGACCAGGTTGATCACATCCCTCCTTGGGAAGAAGGCCAGGGGCCGACATTCCATTACTCTGCTAGACAGCCATCTGTGTATATATCACCCCTCACTGTCCAAAACCACAATAAAGCAGTTCTGGGCACCCCCCACCCCCCCACATCGCCAGTTTCCTCTGGTGTGAGCTCACACATGGGACAGCAAAGAAAGTCTGAGCAGTTCTTCACTCAAGCTCATCACTTGGTAACCCCCACCACACAAGGTGCCTCCAGCCAGCAGCTCCATCCCCTGCAGTGGCCCAAGCACGGGCTGCCAGGAGCCCTGAGCACTCCAGATCTGCAGACCATCTCACGAAGGCATCCCTCCTGGCCGGCACCAGAGTCCCCTGCTCAAGTCCTTTCCCCCACCCACCCTGCACACAGACTTTCCTCCCGGGAAAAACAGCACACCCAGCCCTGTCACAGGAGACAGAAAAGGATGAAAGGGAATTCTCACTCCTAGTGACAACTCACCTTCTCCCCTGCAAAGAACCAAAAATGAAAAGGCAATCAGTGCATCTACAGCTATTTCTAATGCATAATTTTCGACTCCAATCTCAGATCAGATCTGCGCCCAGATGTCCCTCACCCTCCGGCTTGTGCAGCTGTCAACTCCCAACCAATGGATCCTCAAACTGGCTGCCTGGAAGCAAGGGGCAGGTGGCAATCAGAACAGCAAGCCTGCTTCTCAGAGTCAGGCGCCCACTCCTTTCTCTCTCCATGTCGTCCCCATCTCGTCTAAGTTCTCCATCCCCCTCCAAAGTTTTGTGCTTGGTCTTTCACTCCCTTAATTCTCTGAATCATGGAGAAATTTGCCCAGCTTCATCCTCCACCCAAATTTCATCCCATTTTATCCTCTTCTTCTCACACATACTCTCATTTATTCAGTTTTCTGCTTGTCCTTCCTTTTTAAAAATGCGACCAGCCTTCTCTTTCTTATTCACTCCCCTAGCTGTTCAACATAGTTTCTCTCTCCATTAAATCAAGCCATCTGCCACTATTTTTTTGACCATTTTGACTATACATTTCTGGTTAAGAAATTGAGCAAAGAACACCTCCAACTCCATCTGATGATGGCCCTGCAGACCTCCTTGACTCCTTTACTAGTGCTGTTTTCATGTACAGAACTCAGTCAGACCCCAACTCTGACATCTCAGTCTCCCTTGTTTTAATGATCAATATGACTGCATTGATTTAACATCTGCTGGGATGAGAATTAATCATCTTTAGGTCAGTATTCTGTGACAGGTATTATAGCTCTATCTTTCCACCTGGAGTCTAAGAGAGGAGTAACTCTCAGTCTAGTTTTAGACACAAATGCCATTTTATTCTTCAACTCAAAATCGCCAATGATGCCCATTTGACCCCAGGATAAAGTTCCAAACTCCCAGGGCTCTGGTGGTCTCCTGGCCACTTCATCCTAAGTGTGGCCCACTACTCCCCAGCTTGAATGTTGACTAAGTATTAAATACTAACCTATTGTTATTCGTTTGTATTTTTAGTCAACTCTTTTACAGGAGCACTTTGTCGCCTCAATGAGCTTGAAGATCCTAGCATCCAGAACTGTATTCTCATTTATAGCATATGCTGCACAGTGTGGACCACGCAGGGATATCTTAATGTGCCCTGTTGAATGATTTAGATTTATAAATATTTGATGAGCCTGGGCTGACTTCACAGGATGACCCAAGAGGATTCATGAAATGACTATAGATTAGACATTGGCAGTATTCTCCCATAACATTTGATTTAATTGATAGAACCACAAAACCAAAGAGAAACTAATGGTCCAGAAGAACCCATCAAGAGAGCAGATGCTCCCGTCTCTGGACAGGAAGGAAGCCATCTCAGTAAAGCTGCTGCCCAGGCAACAGAGAGGTCGAAACCAGAGAAGTATTTAGAGCAACCACGGTTTACGATCAATCCCCCCTCCTTTACTTGTACTTTCTCAAATTCTGCTCTGCCCAGTGACAAGAAGCTTCTGGAGTGCTTTGAATTCTCTACAAAAGGCTTAAAAATGGACTTGGTCTTCTTAAACTCCTAGGATCTGAATTTTATCCTTTTTTGTTTTCTGCTTTCTTCACTGTACATAAAAATATCTAATCTTTTAGGGGAGCAGAGGAGTGTTTCTTAGCCTTCCCACAAACACTGCCTGTGTGCTGGATTATTTGAGATATGTTTTCTGTAGCTGCTTTTGATGGCTAAATGTCATAGAGGTCTTAAGTCCCGTAGGCTTTCATAATGAAAAAATCTCCGAAGTTTTGAAGCACTGAAAGAGATTTAGTGCTATAGTAATTTGAAGAAGCTTTCAAAAATCTTGATATGATGGATGGATGGATAGACGGAAGGATGGGAGGAAGGATCCATAGTTGGGCGTGGGTGGATGGATGGATGGATGGATGGAAGGAGGGATGGGTAGATAGATGAGTAGGTAGATGGATGGGTGGGTGGGTGGGTAGATGGATGGATGGATGAATAGGTGGATGGATGGATGGATGAATACATGAGTGGGTGGATAGATGGATGGGTGAATTGATGGATGAGTGGATAAGTAGATGGATGGATGAAAGGATGGATGGATGGATGGATGGATGGATGGATGGATGGATGGATGGGTGGATGGGTAGATGAGGAAGGGAGAAAAGAGACAAGGAGGAATGGGGGAAGAGAAAAGAGGAGAGGAGAGGAGAGGAGAGGAGAGGAAGTCAGATAAGCTGGTCATGTTCACAGTTAATCTTGGTCTATCTTGGTTCATCAGCCCATCCCAACCAGTACAGTCTCCATACTGTCAGCAGTATTTCCCTCCTGCTATCAGCACAATTGAGTCAACTCTGACTCAGTTCTTAGAGTTGCTATTTTGAGAACTCATTAGTGGTTTGAATTCACAAATCCTGTGGTTTTACACCTAGCTACAGAGGTCAATATTTATAGCATGCTAACAATGCTACACACTCATGGAATTTCTCTCAGCCAAATCTCAAATCCCAGATAAATATATGACTAACATTGAATACATCCTGCAGGCTTGAATAATACAAATGAAGACAAAGGGTAGACCAGTACATCTCCAAAGGAAAAAAAAATTAAGTAGAATCTTACTTGAAAGCAATTTTGCAACATTGAGCTTTAAAAATGTTTATATATGTTATACAGAATCTAAAAAAAAAAAATGGTACTGATGAACCCAGTGACAGGGCAAGAATAAGGATGCAGATGCAGAGAATGGACTGGAGGACATGGGGTTGGGAGGCAGGGGGGCGAAGGGGAAGCTGGAACAAAGTGAGAGAGTAGCATAGACATATATACACTACCAACTGTAAAACAGATAGCTAGTGGGAAGTTGCTGTATAAACAAAGGGAGATCAACTCGATGATGGGTGATGCCTTAGAGGGCCGGGACAAGGAGGGTGGGAGGGAGTCGCGGGAGGGAGGGGATATGGGGATATATGTATAAATACAGCTGATTCACTTTGGTGTACCTCAAAAGCTGGTACAAGAGTGTAAATCAATTATATTCCAATAAAGAGCTTAAAAGAAAAAACAAAAACAAAAACAAAAAACCATACAATAATGAATAATTAGAGGTAAAAAAAATATGTTTATATATATTGACTTTCTAACCCCCTTTCTAAGAATAAATCCTAAGGAAATCATCAGGAACACTAAGATTTATATTTAAAAAAAGGTTCACCTCAGAATTGTCATAGTAATGTATATTGAGAACAATCCCAATATCCAATGATAGGAGAATTATTATATAAATTACGGTACAGAAAATAATGGCGTAGAATATAGTTATTAATAGTCTATTTACAAAGGAATCTGATGTCATCAGTAGGTGCTTATAATATAATCTAGCATTTAAAAGAGAAAACATCAAAAAATATATACACAGTAATTAAGAGAAATTACCACAATGAAATATGAAAAATGCCAACAGTGAGAATCGTAACTGGTTAGCTCTTAGTTAGAATTGTGAATATTTTTTACTACTTTTCCTTTTTCTATATTTTCCAGTTTTCTACAAAGACAGATTATTTTTTAATTTTTATTTTTATGAAGTTCACACTACATCACTTACTAAAAGAAGAGCTTGTGATGAAAAGGCAACAGTCTTACCTCCGCACCCTTCCCCTCACCCAGGGGAGACGTATGGAAGAGTTCTGGTTTTCAGTCATCTGTGATTGCTATGGCTTATGCATCTGTGTTCACAAGTCATCAGCTTTGGATAATGCCAGTTGGGTTTCCAGTTGAAAAGTGAGGATTGACTCTTACACTACCTCTAGCTATTCCACCGCCACTATTGCTAACTTATACTACCCTCTTGTCCCAATGTCTGGTATTTATACTTAGTATTTTAGTCATTTTATTTGTTGCTGTTGGAACCCTAAGAATATTCCTAAATACCTATTTCTGTTTCCATCAGCTTCCGAAAGCAACTCCTAGCATCTTGCTTTATAAGGTGAGAAGAACACCTCTCCCACCTTCTTCTCCATCCTCCTTTTTCAACTGCTTTTTACTTGGACATTGTCAAAGTTATTAACGTTACCATTTTACTTTAGTGAAAAACAAGTAATCACTTCTGTATTATTATTTCTAACAATTAAAAACCAGCGAGTGTTGTTTGTATTATTGTAACTATAAAACACTGTTCAGTTCTGCGCCAAGTGGTGTGACCTTCGCGTAGACGTCCTTCTCTGCAGAACCCATTTCACACGCTGCAGGCTGGGGATGATATTCCCAGCATCGAGGTCAAGTTCTGTTTTCTTATAGGTCTTTATGGCTTCATCTCATGCTACTTTTTCTTTTGTCTCATATTTGTCCCGCAAGTATGAGGGCCTCTGGGAGCCTCCTATTTTACTCCGATTTTAATAACCTGTTTTTCTCCTTGTGATAATTGCCTTGATTATTGTCTCAAAATTGTTCCAGGCTCGGAATCGCAACGTCTCATCTCTTGGGCCCTTTTCTTCCTAGACATCTCTTTCCAAGCCTTGTCATTCAGGGATCCTTCAACAAATCTTTGCTTGGGAGATGCAGGCAGCCGGGGCTGTGCCCTGGGCGGAAAGGCCGCTCGTCTCAGAGGAGCCCCGCAGAAGGGAGGCAGCCGGGGTCTACACTGGGTATTCTCATTCTACAAATGGGGAGGAATGCTCATTCCTGAGGACATCTCGGGCTCCAGGTGCACTCACCTTCTTTGCATCCAATGCTTTTTGCATCGCTTCCCAGGAAGCGCGGAGGGCTGAGACCAAGGTCATGTGAGCTCGTACTTGACCCTCTCTCTACCTGGCACTCCTCGCAGAGTCAGCAGGACCCAGGAGCATCCAGCAGCCCTGCTCCTGTCAGACCTTGCACCCCTGCCTCCCCTGGTCACCACGTGCGGCCATCTGGAAGGGGATGGCCTTGGGCAAGGTGGCAATGGCAGCAGAGATGAGACTGTGGTGGTGACAGCTGAAGGCCATCTGTTGACCCACTCCCTGCAGCTGGGGCAGCAAGTCCTTCCCTGAAGGGAGCCTGGGAGCATACCCCAGAGTCACCGCAACTTCCAGTCCCTAACACATCATCACAGTCACAGTAAGGGTGTCCAGGCTGTCTGCCTCCGTGACTTTATTTACCAAGTAAGAATGTGGCCCTGGGATATAGCGTCACCTAGAGAGCAACTTTGTCATGGGCCTGGAAGAGAGATATGAGGAAAGGCCCCTGTGATGGAATCGTTTTGGGAGGTGTCCTGGGTCCCAGGTCTAAACCGCAGTCCCAGCGGCCCCAGCTCTAACTGGCTGGGCACTCACTCCACAGAGGCGACAGCACCTGGAGCCCCCAGAGGTGGCTCAAGGGCTCCTCAAAGGGAATCCTTTGTTCAGAAGGCACACAGGCCTCAGAGGTGGCACAAATCAGAATTCAAACTTGAATCATCCAGGCAGAGTAAGGGCGAGACCGCGGACGATTCCTTGTGTGCTTCACCTGAGATAAATTCCCACGCTAGCCAGGTCCCTTCATGGGGGAGAGGGAGGCGGCAGGGAGAGCTTGCCAGCCCCCTGAGGGGTGAGCTCCTGCCCGGAAAGTCACCTTCACTGGGGGTGGCAGGAGGGGATGTCGCGTGTCTGTCTGGGTGTTCTGTTAAGAGGCTGAGCAGAGCCAGCGTGGTGTGAATTAATGGAACTGTGTGGAGTTAGAAGGAGAAGGAAGCAGCATTTTATCACCCTGTCAAAAAATAATAATGCTCTTGAGGCTCCTGTGGGTCTTGATGGACAGAGAAGCATACATCCTCCTTTTCTGCACAGGTCAACAGCTCCATCCAGCATACCATTCCAGGAGTCGTGGGGGCTCCCCCACCCTGCCCCAGAGTTTGCCTGAGTTTCATTCAGGGCCAAGCCTTGGAGACCCCCATCAGAGCCAACAGTAGCCATGTCCCGGCACACGTGGCCCCCAGGCCCTTGTGCCAGGTCCAGTGCCCTGCCCGGCTGGACAACCCCTCTACGGACCTGGAGGCCTGAGGTGGAACACCCAAGTCCCATGCCCAGCAGGCCCCCAGGCATCAACCGATGGACGGGGCACAGGCCGCCTGACTAGGGACACACAGACGACCCTCCCTGATGTCCAGCGTCGAGGAGAGACCCCCGTGGGCCCCCAATGCTTGTCTGTGGGTATAAGCACGTGTGGAGGAGCAAGGAAACCACAGAGGCAGAAGTCTGTTTAATTCCGTCATGAAATCCCCTGGTCAGGCCAGATAAAAAAAGATTTATTTTCGATGCAGGAAATACTGCGTAAAAGCATGAGTGCGTCTGCCTTCTGTGTGGAATGAACGCAATATCACCCTGACCGGGACCACAGAGCCGTTCCTTGGTGCCGGAGAAGGGATGCCTGGCCCAGCCCCTGTGGAAGGACAGCGGTCCTGAGCCACACCTCAGGCCTGGAGGAGCCCAGCCTGGGTCTTGGTTCATGTACACAGATCAGCGAGCCAGTTGCCCATTCAAGACGGGCCCATACTCTAAGAGGTCAGCTCAAGAAACTCTTCTACAGGAGAAGGAGACACTGCCTGGCAGCCCTCAGTACCTCCTCTCTCCCCTGTTTCTCAGTCTGAGCCAAAGCTGTGGCAGAACTTTTAGAACAGAATGTCAGCATTTCTCTTTGTCTGGAGGGCTGTAAAGCACCAGGATCTGGCCTTCATCATGCAGCATAGAAGACTCACCCCTGGCATTCTCCGTTCACCATCCTGTCCCTGCCAAAAGCACAGCGAGGGGCAGGCCCCCCTACGTGGATTCTGTCCCCTAGGCCTCCTGGGCCCCGTCCAGCTGCCAACCGATAGACTATACCCAGAAGAGGACACAGGATCTCACCCAAAGCTTTATTATGCAATGACAGTAAAAAATGACTACCTGAAAAAGACGTTTCTTCTTAAAAAACAAGCATTGTGGGAAACATTGAATGTGATGTTACTGCCTATGCCTTATGTTCAAATATTGAATTTTCCTGGACCTAAGTGCCAGGAAAGCAACTCATCTCTTCTGAAGCACCGCCCTGCCATGTTTTCCTTAAATGCAGAACTGGCCCTTTTAACAACGTCTGCACTGCTGAGAAACTGGAGTTAAATGTTAACTCGCTTCCAGTATCTGCTTTACCTCAGGTTCCTGATGTATTCATTTCACGTACCCACTTTTCTACTAAAGTTGCCCAACATCCTTGATTTTGTTTTAACTTCTTGTGTGAGCTGCCAAGTCACCTGCAATCCCTTTGAAAGCAGGGGAGAAATGAAAAGTCAGTAAGCAAGGAGGCACTTGTAAATAAGCACACCCAGAGCATGGCACGCATGCCCCGTCATCCGAGGAGGCCTCGTGGAGAGCTGATATCAGGAGATGCAGAAGCACTCGTCTACGTGTCCACCGGCCATCCAGGGAAGCATTTGGTTTCTGGGTTTGGAGCAGAGGCGATAATAGCAGGGAACACCGGTGGTTTTTACAGGGTGTTCTAAATATCACCCTGTAAACACCCCCCCAAACCTAGCGTCTTAAAACAGCCACAGTCATTTTCTGGTTTCTCAGAGTTTGGGAGGGCTCAGCTGAGCAGCACTGGCGTGGGCCCTCGGCACTCGTAGCAGGTGGAGCCCAGAGCCGCTGGGGGCTGGCCGGGCCCTCATCCTGTGGTCTCAGGCTCCCACCTGTGCTCACTCCCGTGGGCGGGGTTGTGCTTCCTGACACCATGGCGGCACCAGGTGGTGGGACTTCCGGCGCGTTGGCTCAGGCCTCCAGGGAGCACCGGTCCTCACACTGCGCACCCCTCGATGGGAGGGCTGCCGCAGAACAAACAGATGGGCACGTTTAAAACTGCCACACCCACACCCTGGCATGCAGAGCTCTCCTGGCCCCAACCGGAGCTGGAGGTAGACAGGCACACAGGCCATCTCATCTCCCTCTGTCCAGGGAGTCTCCGCCGCCCAGAGAAGCTGCCTCTACAGACAGGCAGGGCTGGAGAAGAGAAAAGTGCCACACAGACGCCTCTCAGAGCCCTGCCAGCCCCTGGCCCTCGGGCCAAGCATATGCCAGGCTGCTGGCTGGAATCTCTGTGCCAGAGAGAAAGGGACTGCCCGTGGCACTGCTGCCCCCTCCTTCACCAGGAGCATGTTTAGCTTTTGCTTTCCCGGGGATAATGGAAAACTAGAGTCTAATTAGCCTCTGGCTCTGAGGCTGAAAGGACAGCACAATATGTGCTTTCTCATTGGAAAAAAAAAAGCATGGGAGCCAATTTTCTACTCTCAGGCCCATTCCTTTTGCTGCACGCGCTGGAAATAGTACTCTTAGAGGCTATGCTGGTTGGTGAGGACCTTGACATTGTGTGCTGGGTGAAGGTGAATGAAGGGATTTGGTGAGCACGTGGGCCACAGAGAGGACACCATATAAAAGAAATGAGCACACACCTCCTTGGGGACGTGGCTGGGCAGGTCCATGCCTTCTTCGAGGGTTGCCAAGGCTTCTGCTCTGGGCTCTGTCTGTGCCGAACATCCCTGGGACCTCTCTCTCGGCCTCCCAGGCCCTGTGCCCCAGACAGCCCACGCCCAGTCACACTCGCAAGCAGCCCGTCTCATCTCGTGCCCGAGCCAGCCCGCCTGCCCACACTGGCCACTCCCAGCATGTCCCAACGCTGAGGCCCAGAGCAAAGATCTCAGCTCCTGCAGCTCAGAATCCCACAGCCAATGGAAAATTCAGGAGCAGTGCAAGGACGGAGGAGACCTTTCTGCACCTCCCAGACATAACTGCCACTTCTGTGGGACACTAGGTGCTGATACACCCACCTTGTCAATTCTCTAAGACCTCCTGGGATGGTCAGAGGGAGGAGAACACAGGAGATTTGAGACACGAGCCTCGAGCCACACGTGAGCAGGCTGCGTTGGGTCCCAGGGCGGGTGGTGTGTGCTACAGCGGGCTGCCTCCGTGACTCTGGCTCTCTTAGGGGTTCTCAGCACAGGGCCCACACACAGGGCATCCACGCACACGTGAACCACACGCAGCTCCCGCTGTATCTCTGTGTGCTGCTGAGGGCCATTTCTTTTTTTTTTTTAAGAACTTTTATTGAGATACAATTGACATACAATAAACTGCATATATTTAGTGTACAATTTGATATTTTTTTCTTATTAGTAATGTCTATATGGCAATTCCAATCTCCCAATTCATTTCCCCCCAATCCTCCCCAGTTTCCCCACTTGGTGTCCATATGTTTGTTCTTTACATCTATGTCTCTACTTCTGCCTTGCAAACTGGTTGATCCGGACCATTTTTCTAGATTCCACATATACGCATTGCTATACAATATTTGTTTTTCTCTTTCTGACTTATGTCACTCTGTATGACAGTCTATAGGCCCATCCATGCTGCTACGAATGTCCCAATTTTGTTCCTTTTTACGCCTGAGTAATATTCCATTGTATTATATGTGGCACATCTTCTTTATCCATTCATCTGTTGATGGACATTTAGGTTGCTTCCATGACCTGGCTATCATAAATAGTGCTGCAATGAACATCGGACTGCATGTGTCTTTTTGAATGATGGTTTTCTCTGGGTATATGCCCAGGAGTGGGATTGCTGGGTCATATGGTAGTTCTATTTTTAGTTTTTCAAGGAACCTCCATACTGTTCTCCATAGTAGCTGTATCAATTTACATTCCTACTAATAGAGCAAGAAGATTCCCTTTTCTCCATACCCTCTCCAGCATTTACTGTTTGTAGGTTTTCTGATGGTGCCCGTTGAGGACTATTTCTGAGCAGTGTTTCTTTCTTTTGGCTCTTTCTCTTATACTGCACGAGCACGGCACTGCTCAGCCTCTGGGAGCCACGTGTGCTTCCAGGCACCAAGCCCGTGGGATTGTGGCCCCTGCAGAGCAACGGGCTATTCCTGTCCCCAGCCCACAGATGAGGAGACTGAGCAGAGGAGAAGTGACTCCAGGTCTTCGAGTCAGCTGACACCTGCCCGGCCGACGGCAGGACCACTGCTAAATTCTGTCTTTCGTGCATCGTGGCTGTTACTTTTATATTGAGCACACACACTCCCTCCAGGGCTATCAGCACCGCAGAGTGGAGCTTTCAGGTGGCACGAATGTCACAGGACAAAGCATGTTTGGGTACAGACAGACCAGGATGTATGCAGAGTCCACCTAAGGAAGCTTTATTGTGTTTACGGTCTTGCTGCATCTGAATGGAGGGCCGTGTCCCCCCACATATTCTTTGGGACATCTGGGTTGGAGGCAGGTGCTCTGTCCTGGGCCCCCACACTGGAGCTCCCTGTGGACCCCTGGGGGTGGGCAGGCAGGGGTCAGCTGGCCTCACCTGCCTCCCAGGACGCCAGAAGCCAGTGCCTCACAAATGAGCCCTCCCTCCAGCCAACATTGTCACCAGCAGCTGGTGCCGTTGGGCCGGAGTCCCCTGGTATCCTGTGACCCACAAAAGCCCCTGATGCCCTGCATCCCTCCCTCAGCCTCTGAGAAGGATGCCAGTGCTGAGGTACCAAGAACACTACTGCACAGAAGTGGCCAAGTGGCCTGCCGGCCCCACCTAAACCTGCTCATCCCTCAAGCCACTCCATTCCCAGAGGCAGTGTGAAGGGCAGGGAAGGTGCTTTCTTTCCCTTTCCTTAAAGTTGCCAGGGACAGTCAGCCCCTCCCAGTGGTGTAAGCAGGGCCTCAGCAGGAAAGGACTGCATGGCAAATGGACACACAAAATGCAAAAACGCAATGTATTCTGTACCATTACAAGCTGAAGGTTTGAAGTCTCTCAGAGGAATTGAAAATGACCTTATCAAAGTAGCAAACATCCTCTTTCCTTGTTGATAACTTTTCTTTATTTCCTTTTCAGTTTGGTAACCAACAGTCCCATTAAGTGCCCTATACTTAGAGCTCAACTCCAGTTGCCTCCGTAGACCATTTTCACATGTATTTCGTATACATGTAAGATGAAGTTTTGTGTGAAATGCAGCTGGCAACACACCCAGAAAGCTCCCCTTCATCATCTGGACTGAATGTCTGTGTCCCCCCAAAATCCACATGTTGAAGCCCTAACTGCCAGTGGGATGATGTTTGGATGTGGGCCTTTGGGAAGTAACTAGAGTTATATGTGCTCATGAGGGTGGGGCCCCCATGTTGGGATTAGTGTCCTTCTAGGAAGAGAAAGAGACCAGAGCCTGCTCTCTCTACCACATGAGGACACAGTGAGAAGCCAGCCTTCTGCAAGCCGGGAAGAGGGCTCTCTCCAGAACCCAACGATGCCTGCACCCTCATCTTGGATGTCCAGCCTCCAGAACTATGAGCAATGAATGTTTGTTGTTTAAGCCACAGTCTATGGTGAGATAAGACAGGACACAAGGCCTGATCAAGGGACCTTGTTCTACCATTCAGGGTGCTCCCCTAGCAATGCCTCCTTTGCCTTCCCGTGTGGACAGAGCATATTTCCATGGTTCCACAGCAGGGGGACAGGCTGTGCAGATGCCTTCAGAGGCATTCATTTCTAAAGAGTTCACTTTGAGACAGTGCCCTCGCAGCTCCTCCAGATACTCTGGGACATCCCCTCCACTCTCCAAGGAGCTGGGCGGGTGCACACCTCAAGACCACTGACTCGGGCAGAATAACTGGTGGACCAGCTGAATTCTCCTGCTGTGGAAACATTCCTGCTGCATCTGACATTGTGTAAAAACACATACAGCAAATGACAGTTTTTCTACCGCCCTACACATTCTGAACAGAAAGCAAAAGTAATGCACGCATGCCCCAGAAACCCTAAAAGGAAGGAGTGATTAAAATTCGATTGCTAAAGTCAATTGAGAGGAAAGATCTGAGAAGCCTTCTTGCAGGGTTCATGCTCTGCACACATGTTAACAACAGGCCTTGCTCAGTGAGGTTTATGGGGAAACCTCTGGGTTCTGTATCACCGAGACCCATGCATGGCAGAGATGTCCTGTCCCCCTACCACTGGCGACTGAGAACATGTGCTTAAACACTGTGTCCCTTGCAGTGCAAACTTCCTAGTTGCCACATGTGCCTTGGCCCTAAGCAAGGGTTGGGATAGGGGATTTCAAGCACACCAGGTTTTCAGCATCGACCTTTGAGTGATGAAAGCTCAAGCCAGCGTGGCCCCACATCTGACCCTGCCCTCCGGACCACTCTAGGCACAGTGAGTACAGGTGTCACATCCCTGCTGTCTTTAAGAGCATAGCCAGGTCTCTGAGTCCAACCTTCCAGGCAGCCCTTTGCAACCCAGAGCACACATTCAAAACCCCTAAAATAATTTTTGAAAGCACAAGGTTGCCAGCTTCCCCCTCACCCGCCCCCAAGGATTCTGATGCAGGTGTTCTGGGATGGGGCCTGGGCATTTCTTAATAACCTCTTCAGGTGATACACATGTATAGGCAGAAGGCAGAACCAAAACAGCATAAGTAGTTAAACATCACTTAAACTTAGTAGGGGGGCAGTTAATCGAATTTGATTACGTGACAATCACTCAAAGGGGGAAGAGAAAATGCAACATCAGAGACAGGACCTCAGAGGTAGCCGTCACCTGGGTTGCACAGGGGCATCTCTGGGACTGGTTTCCTCCCTCTGGCTCCCCGCCGAGCCCCACCCACTGCCACATCTACATTAGGCAGCCTGAGTCCTCCGTCCTAGGCCCCCGGGAGACCTTCCCACCCAGTGACCTGCCAGCCTCCCACAGCCACAGCCACTCATGCCAAGAGGCCCCAGGATTGAGGACTTCCAGTGCACCTGCAGGGGTGCGAGAGGGACCCCTCAATCTCTGTGTCCCTATTCGCCATCTTTCCATCTTAACATCTATATCTAGACAGAATCTCAGACAGAGGAAATTGGCAATGGTACAAAGAGCTATCATAGCGTCTTCAACCAGGTTTCCCAGATGTGAGAGCTACACTTTATCCTCCTTTCCCCCTTCCTCCTCTCTCCCTCCCTTCTTCTCCCTCTTCACCCTCTCTCCTCCTCTCCTGTCTCTCCATCTCTCTGTCTCTGTCATTCTCTCTCACTCTCCCTCTCCATAACACACATACACACACACACACCTCCCACACACACAATTTTTTTCTGAATCATATAAGAGTCGGTTGCAAGAGTGATGCCCTTTGCCCCTGTATAGGGTATATTTCCTTACGAGGCAGGGGCAGCCACAGTACAATCACAAAATCTGGAAACTAACCTGACGCGACATTAAGTATCTAATCTGCAGACCTCACTCAGATTTTGCCAGTTGTTTCAACAATGCCGTTTATAGCAAAGAACAAGGCAGAGCATGGGTTGCACTCAGCTGGCCGTCTCTCTGGTGCGTCCTCAGAATTTCTCTGCCTTGGGATGACTTGAGGAGTATAGCTAGGCTTTCTGTAAACTTTCCTCAGTGCGGTTTGTCTGATGTTTCCTCACAGTGAGCTGTACTAAGCTATGTCTTTGGGGCAGAAATATTCCAGAAGCAAGGCTGAAGTGCAAACCCAAGGAACACCCCAGGCTCACATCCCATCCCCCCAGAGGTCACATGGGGTCATTCCTGCTGCAGGTTTCTTCTAGTGGTGCCTGTGGTGGCCAAGCCTTTCCCTAGGCTTCGGGGGGCGGGGGTACGCTGTGTGCTCTCTTGTGGTTAAACCCTTTTCATTGAGCAGGGAGGACCATGCACCCCTCCAACGGGCTGTCTCGTCCGTCCATCACCAGTCAGCAAGAGGAAACAGCCAGTGGGGAGTGGGACATCCCGCCTGGGGGTGACAGTTACACTGCCCACCGTCCGCGGGCCTGCCTCCCCAGCAGTCATCTGTGGCTTCTTGGCTGTGAAGTGTATTTCGTTTAGCCTGGCGCAGAAATTAACATCCACACAGCCCGCAGCAAAGGCCTCCCGTGGGCTCTGGCTGGAACTGCATCAGTCCAAGTCGGGGCGGCTGGGTGCGTGCTGGACATTTAAGAGGCCAGGGCTTCTGCACCCGCCGGGCTGGGCGCACGATTGTTATGTAAACACAGAGCCCGGCACGGGGTGGCTGGCCCATCTGCTCCGAGGCACACTTCATGCTGCCGCGTGCACTAATCATTTTCCATCCTCTTAGGTGAAAACTTGGACAATGTAAGGGCTCTCAATCTCCCTTTCATTTGCAAACGAGTCATTTCAGCTAAGCGTGGCCCCCTATTCTTCTCCCGCATTTGTGTTTGTGAAAAGACCCGTCTCAAATTTCTGGAGCAGGAGCAGCTGCTGCGAGGCCTCTTTTCACTCAGCCGGCAGCCCCCCAGCCCTCTGCCCCCTCCCCCCTCAGCCCTTTTGTCTCTGGCAGAGCCAGCCCCCCGCTCTGACCCCTGGCCAACTCGGAGCCTCCTCCTTTGTCAGCCTCCCCAGACAAGTTTCACCCTAAATCAAGCATTGTTTGGGCTCCTGAGGCCAGCACGTGCCCATATCCCCTAATCTTTTAATTTCACCCCAGGAAAAAGCAGCTGTTAGTGATACCCAGCTGTCGCGGGGCCTGCCGCCAGCCCGGGAACAATGACAGAGGAGGAGGGAGGCGGCAGCCTGCAGTAATATGTACATCTCCCTCGCTTTCTTCTTAGGGGTGGTGTTTTTTCTTTTCGCAACAGTTGGCAGCACGTGCTGTGAAATGCTAGGAAAGCCCCCCTCCCAGCCCCGTTTTTGTCTAAACCCGTTCACTGCTGCACCCTTTGGTTTGCACTTGGGCTGATTGGAGGACCAAACCTTCCATTTCAGAGATCCCCGGTGTGTGCAACGATCCCTTTGCTGCAAAAATGATCTGATAAGCTACAGGGCAAGACCCAGATGGGGAGACAGAGGCTGCAGCCTCACAGCCCATGCCCCACGCTGGCATCCTCAGGGGCGGCAGCTCAGTTGCATTAATGCTTTTCAGGAGCCACGGCAATAAGTGTGATGTGGGGAAGGGTTCCCGCATGCCCGTGTGACCAGAAGAGAAGACGGTCCCCTGGAAATATACCACTGAGGCTGACCTAAGCTAGCCCAGCGCTCTGAAAGGGGGCTCCACAAAGGCACTTCTGGGGCACCTCATCTCTGCACACTTGATTTTGTGGAGGCCTTTCTCTGGACACAGCTGCACCCCAGCAGCCCGAGCACTGAGGAAGGGGGGTTCAGGAGACTGGCCACGGCCCTGAACTACCAAGTCACCTCCCTGGTGCCCCGCTTGTGAAAGTGGGCATCGGGGGGAATTTCCACAGCAGCGCTGCCCCATCAAACTTCCTGCAATGACCAAAATGTTCTCTTTCAGCACTGTCCAAGACAGCCATTGAGCACTGAGAAGCTAAATTTTAAATTTATTTCAAATAACTTCAGTGTGAGTGGCCACTGGGGCAGCAGAGCCCTGAACTGTGGGTTCTCCAACACCGCATCGTGTGAGCAACAGCGCGTACAGATGCCTGGTCCTGTTTCCTGGGTGTTCAATTTCATTCTCAAGGGTGCAGCCTAAGTCTGGGGACCTTTAAAGCTCCCCAGGGGGATCGGAGGCAGAACAAAGTGGGAGCCCCTGGCTTTAGGCCATCTTGCAGCCTAAATCTGGCCTCTGCAGAGATGGACGGTGCAGTCGGAAGGCACCTGCCTTAAATTTAGCCATAAACAGAGCTCTCTAAAATGCAGAGGATTGTAGAAAGAATTACCCAGTTTGTAGGCTCCTGACAGTCGACAGCAGCTCCCCATCTCCTTTGGCCACCGACTTCTGTCCCTGCTCTACCTGCCATGGCCAAGGTTTCAGGGCTGTCCTGGCTCCAACGTTCCAAACAAACCCGTCAGTACAGAGCAAACAAATGCCCAGAGGTGACTCGTGCAGCCGCAGGCTGGTGTGGGCCCCTTCCGCCCGCTGGATCTCACCTGGTGGGGAATTGAAAGAGGCAGGCAGAAACCCGACCCTGGCCAGAGCATATGGTGAGCTGCACACCTGCCTGACGCGGCACCTGCTGGGCCTCCCAGGGCTGTGGGGAGGCGGGCTCAGGTGCCCCGGGCCACAGGCAGGCGTCTGCCTCATTTGCATACGCAACGTGGCCACGTGCCTGGACGCCGGGCACCTCTGACACGGCATGTCACCACTTTCAAGTCTGGAGAAAACCGTGCACTCAAGCCACAAAGCCGGCAGCCGTCTGGGACCCGGGATCTCACTCTCACGGGCAGGCATGCGCATGAGCTCCCACTTCATCACGAGAACCTCTGCCCATAAACTGTATGTCAGAACTTGGCCACTGCAAGGGCAGTGGCCGGCGAGTCACCTCCCCTGACCTTGGTCCTGCAGCACCCCACCCCCACCCCCACCCCCCGGCAGTGGAGGCCAAACCTCCCCTGGGAGAGCTGGGCTCAGCCAACATTTTTATAACTCGGGCTGGGGTCCCAGTAGTTTCTGTTCTCTGACATCTCCTTTTCAGATAAGAAACCCCTCTGTTTGGATCCATCTGTACAGCTAAGCTAAAGGGACAATAGCCACGTGGTGGTAACGTTATCATCTGACACTTGTTCCTGAGGCAACAATGGCCCACCATGGTTAAGCTCTCAACGCCACCCCACCCTCAAGAAGGACTGAGTTTTCTTGCTACCATGTGAGCTCTTCTTGTCCTTTTGTGCCCTCAACTGCACCAGTGGGTAATAAGAAGGCCAAGTGGGAAGGGCCATTTTTGACGGCTCCTCTTCCTGCAGGAGCTGGCCCTTGACCCAGAAAGAGTTAAAAGGCACTCAAGTCACCCGGGGCAGGCACTTGCCCTGTTGCTGCTCCTCTCCGGAATTGAGGGCTGGAGCCTCTAACCCACCCCCGGCACCCGGGCCATCTGTCACAGGCACGGGGACAGCCATGCACTTGACTGAGGTGGGGCTTGAAAAGACACAGAAGCCGGGACATGTGGCAACCTGGCCAGGTCCCCAGTGGAAGAAGGAGGCGCCCCATAAAATATTTCAACACTTGAGGCCAGACCAGTGGCTGCCGTGAAGTCTGGGAGGGGCGACCGGAGCACCAGGCCCACATTCCTGCCACCCCACCTGGTCTTCAAGTCAAGAGAGACTGAGGCTTTCCTCCAAGGCCGGCCGCCAGCAGGGGAAGAAAGGTAACAGGCAGGCGGGTTGTAAGGCCATTAGCAAAGAACAATGGGACGCTGAAAGGGTAACCCAGTGAATAGAAGAATGAAAGTTGGCTTGTGCCAGAGGCAGCAGCGGGGTGAGCTCATTATTCCAGACGGCAGATGGAGGGTGGCCTGGTTGCTGGGCAGAACTCCCGGCTGCCGGGTGGGGGAGGCAGGGGCGGACCGTGGGCGTCCAGGACCCCTCCCATCAGAGTGCTGCCCTTCCTCCCAAAGCACGAGCAGAGAAGGAGAAACCTGTGTTCGCAGCATGTTGGTTTCAAGGTAACCCACTGCACACCCTCGCCTGCCCTGAGAGCCTTCACTGACCCTGGGCATCTTCACTCAGCTCTGACTGCCTGACGCCGGCCATCGGGCCACCCCAGCCCTGAGCAATCTAACCACAGGGAAGGAAGTGCCCAAGGAACGGCAGGTCCCACATCCTTCAGCCCAAAGTTCTGTTTTCAGTTTTACACAAGCAGCTTTCTCCCAAAGTCATTTTTATGTAGAGACAGATGCTGAGCCTGCTGAGACCCCGGGGGGAGATACTGGCTAAGGAACAGGACGTGATGGTGTGCACACAAGGGTGTGTGCACAGGGGATGAGCACACCGGCTGAGCACTTTCACTCCCGGCAACATCTGCAAAACTATGGCAGGAACATCTGTTTGCCCTGGCTCCCCCTTCCACAGAAAGGCACACCTGAAACCTGGCGACATGGAAAGGCTGCCTTGGTTTTGGATAGTAGAGGGTCCAAAGTAGGAAGCTGAGATGCCCTCTCCTCCTCCTTGCTTGCCTGCTTTCAAATCCCAATCCTTCTTTTAGCTCCTGCTACCAGATGGCCCAGAGGAATCGTTTGCTTCTAAGAATTGCATCGCTCAGATCTACACCACCGAGTTTCCGCTCTGCTGTAGCTTCTCCAGCCAAAATTGAGCACAGGCTTGGGGTCAGCTCTCTGCATCTGGACAGCCAAAATCCTTTTCAGGGGTCGGCTTTGCACTTCAGCTCCCGAACAAGCAAGACTCCCACTGTTTGATCAGCTTCCTCGATCTCTGTGCTGGAAAAACTGTGTTTCAAGAAAGCATTTCTGTGAACTTGCCCATCTTAATTCAGCCTCTTGCTTAAAAAGCAGTCATCCTAAATAAACACATGTGCTGAACACACACTGAGTGCTTCCAGAAAGAATGCAAGGACAACTGACAGTTTTTCTAGACTAAGGTTTAATGACCACAGTTTTTTCCAGGAGGACCCTAGTAACGCATCCTCCAATAAAACTCGCCGTCCTGTGCACGGGACAACACACCCACAAATGTTGCTGGCAGCTTCCTGACAAATGCAGTGCAGGCAGCTTGTTTCTGCTCCCTCAATGTCTTAATTCCTCCAGCAAAGCAACAGGGAGCAGTGCCTTTTGTGCACCTTATATTTGTATGACGATGACTTCAGGAGCTGCTGCGGGCGGCAGGCAGAGCCTACGTGAATTCTGCAATGCTGGCCACCCATCAAAATCCGCCCAGAATGGTTTCATCTAGATTTCCCCTTCTTAACACTAAGTATTCAAGTGGCACAAATGTTTTGGAAAAAATTGAACAGCCATAGAAGAATAATTTTTAAAAAATCCATCTCCTGAAGATAAGAACCTTTCCAATTTGGAGAAGTTCTCTTTCACGTCACCTGTGTAAGTTTCCTAGTGTTGCCGTAACACAACACCTCACGCTGGGTGGCTTACCCGAGAGAAATGTATTTCCTCAACGTTCAGGAGGCTGGAAGTCCAAGACCAAGGTGTTGGCAGGATGGATTTCTTCTGAAGCTGTGAGGGAGTTCAGGCTGTTCACCCACCTCCTGATGGTTTGCTGGCAATCCTTATCATTCCTCGGCTTGTAGATTCTTCACCCCAATCTCTGCCTCCGTCTTCACATGGCATCTCCTTGTGTGCCTGTCCATGTTCAAATTTCCCTTATTTAATAAAGATACCAGTCATATTAGGTTGGGACCCACCCTAATAATCTATTGTATCTTGATGGCCTCTATAAAGACCCTCTCTCTAAATAAGACACCATTCTAGGTACTGGGGGTCAGGACTCCAGAGTGTGAATTTGCGACGGACACAAATGGACCCCCGTCAGTCTGTCCCGTGGTTGCGTCCAGATAAGGGGTGAGGCGGTGAATCCAAACAGGAATACTTCTTGTCCTGAAGACATACCCTCAAAGTCAAAGAGTTCTGGGTGAGTCTGGCCTCCAGGTGCTGTCCTGGGAGCTGCCTCCCCCCACCAAGGGCAGAGGATGCGGGGGCCACAAGCTAGGTGTCATCACCCCCCACCCACTCTCTACTGTGGGGGAGAGGGTGGCTCACAGCTCCAGACCCGGGAGCCGCTGGTGACTCTGATTCTCGCCCACCGGCACACCACCTTCTGCCTCACCTGCCTCCTCCCCCAGCTACCACCTCTCTCCCGCCGAGGGACCTCCTCTGGGTTTCACGAGCACTCAAAGTTTTCCCCTCCCAGAAGCTCCACAGTCATTTCTTGGGCCCTGCACATCCCTGCATGGTGCCCCCTCATCTCTTCCCCTGGCCTCTAACAGCCACCACCCATCCTCCATCCCTCACCCATCCTTCCCCAGCCCGTCTGTCATCTCACCTTCCCTTATGTACTGACCGGCTTCCCGAGGGTACTGTGCTACCTCTGGGGTCTAGAGTGGCACCTGGCACAGGAGAACAAGCCAGACTGAAGGAGGGGACCCACGGGGTTGTTGCTCTGCCCCTCCCCCTACGCTTCTTTTCTCTAGGTAAGTCATTGGGTGAGATATTTTTAATCACTCTGACTTCTCCTCATGAACTTACCTAACTAAATACTAGCAGATGGTAGGTCCCTTTCCAAGCACGTCTCCTTGGCACCCCCTCAATTTCAAAATACCTCACCGGCAGACTCCAGCTCCAAGTGTCGCAGCCTTTTCTTGGCTGAGTTGCTACTTTGAGTTTCTTTGTCTACACCGGCGATGCTGTGGATGCCCCAGGCATGGGCCTGTGCACACACTGCTCCACAGCACACCAAGAGAACCCTGCTGAGGCACCTGGAGCTCTCCACGCAGGCTCTCCTTAAGCCTTAGCTCGGTCCAGCCAAAGATGCCAGGAAGGTAACACCTTGCTTGCAGTAGCCCTGGGGCAAGACAAGATGCTCTGAAGAGGAAAGGGATGGAAAAGGAGTTATGAGCTGATTATTGCTCAGAGAAGAAAACCAACAAAGGGTTTCAGTAAAAGAGGGGACTAAGGCATCATATAAAGGGATTTTTTTCTGCACGTGTCCAAGGAGTTACTACCATCCCCTCCAGACCACCATCCCTGCCACCATTCTCATCATATCTAAGCTTTCAAATGACCATGCCAGGTGCCCCTTTCAGTGCTTTATTTGAATTAGCTCACTGAATCCTCCTTAGAGCTTTCCAATGCACATACTAGTATCTGCATTTAACAGGTGTGGAACCTGGAGCAGAGGGTACATTGACTTATTCAAGGGTCATACAAGTGGGAACTGGCAGCCAGGATTTGAACCAAGACAGTCACACCCTGGGATCTGCACCTTTCAGCAATATTCAGATGGACATTGCTTGCAGTAGCAAAAGCCTGAAAAGAATCCAAACAATTCCTACAATGGAATACTATGCAGCCATGAAAAATGATGGGGCGACGGGTCTATGCCTCAGTGTGCAAGAATCTTGTGAGCAGAGAAAAGCGAATCACAAGATTTATACAAGATGCCTGTATTTGTAAAAGTTAGAAACCTGGCAAATTTTAGCAATCTATTGCTGAGCAACACTTCCGTAAACAGTAAAACTTTGAGCAAGATAACAATTAACGGAATTCAGGTCAGTGGTTTCTGAAGCTAAAGTGAGAAAAGGCGTGTGAATCACATTCTACTGTTAGTCTGCTCCCCCCCCCCACCCAGGCGTATGTCTCTTCTTTATTCTTCTTTCCAGTGTACATGTAAATTAGATAGACTCTTGTATGTGTAGTACATTTCAGAATTATCTTACACTTCTTTTTTTAATTCCCAACTGGAGAAAAGAAAGTACGATGAAGAGTTTCTAGACCCGTGTTTCCAGCCACAGAATCTTTCCAGTAGGAAACCCCCTCTCGAAAAATCTTCTGCACTCAGGACGGAGTCACAAACCCAGAACTCTCCCCTCAACATCAGCCCCTGAGAAGACATTCCAATCCCAGCTGCCTCTGCCTCCTCGGGGTGGGTAAAATGGTCTGCAAGTTGACGCTCACCATGGACTTCAGTTTGTGCTAAAATATCACCTCTCCTTATTTTTGTTTCAATAAACTTAAAGGTATCTCTAGGCCCCGTCTGTCTGCGGGTATAGGAAACCAAAGCTCAGACTCATGGGGCCTCAGGCAACCCCAAGACCTGGGTGGCCCCTTCTGCCAGGACCGTGGGTCGTCGCAGGCAATATCAGAGGTCCTGCAGCCCCTGCTCAGGACGCAAGGCCAGCCAGCCCCCGCGTGGGTCAGCGTCCCTGGTGACATCATGACGTCACGCAGCCCTCGCCTCTGGGCCCTGAGTGGAGGGCAGCTTCTCCCTTGGGGATGCCCCTGTCATTAAGCACGGTTTCCATGAGAGCACGAGAGGGTTGGTGCAAGCCCCAGCGCTCTGCTGAGAGGGGAAAGCTGTCTGGGGGCCACAGAGGGACAAGCACAGCTTCACGTTGTAACATGTGAGCCACCCCCTCTCTAACCCCAGACACTGCTGGCTCCCGTGCAGACACGTTCTGAGAGCCTAAGTGTCGGCGCCAATCCCGAAGCTGGCACTCGGGTGGGCCGTGTTTCTGCTCAGTGCACCAGGTGCAGGGGCACCTCCGATCCACGCCCTTCCCCGTCCTCACTGTCCTCGCAGGGGCACACACCCTCCCCCTCCCTGCCTCCAGACTGTCAAGGGGACGCCCCACTGGCCCCAGGGACTCGCTCCAAGCTCTCCTTTCCTGAGAGCAGCCTCCGTGTGTCCCCGGGTGCCCCTCACCTCCCACTTAGCAGCTACTGATCATTTCACACCCTGCGAGGAGTGATGGGGGAGGATGGGGGGTGCTGGCAGCCTGAGAGCCAAGAGCTCAGCCCTGGCCTCCCTGCCCCCAACCCTGCCCACCCCAGGCGAGGGGCCATCTGCTGCTGCAGCCGGGGGTGTGGGGGGGGGGTTGCGGCAGCTGGGCCGCTTTCAGCAGGGGCCCCGAGGAGGGGGCTAATCTCGGGGTGACTTTTGACCTCACCACCATCCTAAGGCCTGTAGAGAGTGTGCGCACACGCACACGTGCACATGCACACACACACATGCACACACACAGACTGTGTGCTGGCCAAACCCAGGTCTGACTTTCAAGTCTAATCGTGTCAACGGGGTCTGTTTATTTTTGCAGATCTGTATTTCCTTATCAGTCCTTCAAAATCCAAACAGCTCTGAGAACTGAAAACTGTTTCATAACTCCTTTGCAGACAAAGTTCACCCTGAGTGGGTGGATGTGAGGCTTGATTTACCCCGCCGAGTTTTACTACAAAGTATTAAGGCATTTGCTCTCAGGATGCTGCCCACACTTCACCGGGGTGGCGTGTAGTGTGTGGTATATGCACAGCTGAAAAACCGGTTCCGAATCCCAGGCCACGTGTGCAGAGAAGGGGCCCAGCACCCAGGAAGGCTGGGGTCTCAGGGCAAGCCTTGCTGCCTGGCCACCCTTCCTGGGCATGCTTGTCACTGGTCAAGCGAGGGGAGCTGAAAACCCACCCAGGAACCTGTTAAGTGATATTTGCTCCAACCTGTCTTTCAAACAGGAGCAGAGGGTGCGCCCACAGGCTGGACAGAAGACCCTAGAAGACACGGATGGAGACCTCCAAATGCCTCTGGTCTCGGGAATCCTGCTGACTCGCTGTACTGCTGCCAAGGTCCCCTGGGGGCCTGCATTCCTCACTGCAGCCCTTTGATGACCTTCCAGATGCATGCACACAAACACACGTGTATGCACACGTATACAATCCCACATGCCACTACACGCGCACACTCCCGCACAGGGGTCCACACCTTTACACACTCGTGCACACGCACGCACGCACGCACACGCACATCCTTCACATCAGATTTCCCCAGGACAGCTGTCTGCTGGATTCTGCAGTCACCTCTCACGTCGCTCAACTTGGAATCCTCCAGAAAATGGACATGATGAGACTAAATGAACAAACCTGCCAGAATTTATACAACCGAAGGGAGGATGTCCGGCAAAGGGGTCTCCTGGGAGGGCCCCGTGCTCACGGTCCTGGATTCTTTTCCAAATGGTGTTGGAACCTCTCCTGGAACTGTTCTCAAAGCTGGTTGTGGGGGCAGCAAAGAAACCCAGCTCCTCCTGCACCTGCCATGAGGAGACGGATGCAGTCGCCCAGGTTGGGTGGTTGTTTAAGACCAGCCTGCTCCTTACGGCACATGAAGGCCCTCCCCTCTAGAGAGAAGGCCCCCAGACCAAACAGAAGATGCTCTGGGTCTCCTGATGTTTTCCTTCTGAAGCATTGGAAAGAACCCAAGGGTTCAACAAGCCTCTGGGCACCCACTGGATGGTACCAGTTCACCTTTCCTGTTTCCCATCCTGCCATCCTACCACCCCATGTCAACGCATGTTCCAAACACCACTGGAAAATCCCAGAGGAGCACACGCGTCAGCCCTGGCTTGAGGTCTGCCCCTCTCAGAGCCCAGGGGCCCACAAACCCTCCTCTGATTCAACGATAAGCCTTCCCTGCAGGCCCCTGACGTGGCTGGGAGGGCCACAGTCAGAGCTGGCCTGGAGGTCAGGTCGGGGCCCCTGCAGGGCAAGGCGAGCAAGGCCTGATGCAGGTGCAGGCTGCTTTTCCAACAGGGAGGCTCACCAGAGGAGGCTGGGCTGCACGTCCATTTCCAGCAGCAATTTGCACGTGGCGGATCTGACCAAACTGCTCCCTCATAACAAATATTTGTAATAATCCCTTTACTGTTCTGAAGTTAAATAATTGTTCAATATAATGTATCTACCACAACATAATCGATAGATGATAGATAAAATATGAAATGACTTAATGTCAATATAAAAGAAAACTGAAGAAAAGTAATTTATAATCACATCTATTTCAATGGGAAAAGTTTAGGCACAACTGCCTGAGATAACATGATCATGTCCTCCTGTATTTGCATCGACTATAAAATTTCTGGGCTGCAGCAGGTATGATGCAGCCTGACAGCAGGAGTTGCTTCAGTGATTCAGCCCCGGGCATGACATCACCATAGGTGCTGTGGTTTTCTGAAATTATAAACAAAGATCAACAAAGCTCTGAGTGACCGGAGTCTAGATCTTCCCTGAATCTGTGTGGTAGCTGCACTTCCGGGAAGTTTGGACCCTGCCGGAAAAACACCAGTAGTCCCAAGGATCGTTTCAGCCAAACGTGCCCCTTGGAGACCCACTGCAGACCCTTCCCCCTTGTGAGCACCGACACCAGAGAACGCAGCCAGCCTGAGGCAATGCCAGCCCTGCACAGCGTGTGTCCCGCGATGGTCTGTAAGGCTCTGTCCTCCAAGGCATCAAAGCCTGAGTGGCTGAGGGAGGGCCTTCCGTGGACCCTCCGAGTTGCCCTCGTCAGCACGTGGACCACCACGGCAAGAAGACCCGTTCACAAAATGTCAGCCCTGCTGGGTGTGTGGGGTCCATCGGGGCTACCCATTAGCCTCTGCCTCCAACACACTGGCCCTGCCCCAGCCAGCTCTGCAGGCCCAGGCCATACATTAGCAAAGAATCTGTAAATCACCCATCAGTCCTAGGTCCAAGTACTCGAAAGGTTTACACATTAGCTGACAGGGCTCTCTGAACCTGGAAGGCTCCTCCTCCCCTCCAAGTGCCTGAGTCCTCCCCTGTCCCCACAGACTTCAAATCCCTTCCTGGGCATCTTTTTGTACCTTACCCCTGAACTGGGTTTGGGGTAGGGCCACACAGAGCAGCCACCCAAGCCAGCCTGCAGGTAATGACCACTTCTGCCATTGCCAGGTCACGGGACATGGACAGCTTTCCCCACCTCTGTGAGATGAACCTCCCCGGTGGGAAATGGAGGGGAGACGACCCCCAGCTCGCAGGGCTGCTGTGAGGATGGAACGCAGCACGGCCTGGGGAGCACTCAGAGCCTTCAACAGATGGGAGCTGACGTTACCTCCATCCACAGGTGATGGCCAGGCTGAGCAGAGCCGAGGGACCAGGCCCAGACCTGGCAGTCTAGTCGGGGTCAGAGGGAAGTCTCTGTCTCCTGCTCACCATGTTCCCAAAGTCCATCCATGTCCCACAGGCTGCACCGGACCCAGGCATGTGGTGGGCGGCACCCTTCTCAGGCCTTCTCCATCAGCCACCCTTGAACTGAGGAAGTCCTGAAGCAGCACAAGGGACGAGGACCAAGCCTTCTGCCTTCTCCATCTCTTATCCATCCATCTCATCCATGACAGTCAGACCTCAGTGACAGAATCACCTTCCCCAGGGATTGCTAACCAGATACCCCCGACCCTCTTTCTCACTTGCCTGCCCACATGACTCAGCAGTGAGCATCCTCTTTTTAGAAGTGCCCTCAAGTTCCCAAGTTTGATAATGTGGGGACTTCCCTGGTGGCGCTGTGGTTAAGAATCTGCCTGCCAATGCAGGGGACACGGGTTTGATCCCTGATCTGGGAAGATTCCACATGCCGCGGAGCAACAAAGCCCGTGCTCCACAACTACTGAGCCTGTGCTCTGGAGCCTGCGAGACACAACTACTGAGCCCACGTGCCACGACTACTGAAGCCCTTGCACCTAGGGCCCGTGCTCTGCAACAAGAGAAGCCACCACAACGAGAAGCCTGTGCACTGCAATGAAGAGTAGCCCCCGCTCACCACAACTAGAGAAAGCCTGTGCACAGCAACAAAGATCCAACGCAGCCAATAAACAAATAAATTTATTTTTAAAAATTCTTTTTAAATAATAATGTAGACACAACAAGTTCTCCCCACCCCATTGGGAAGAAGCCAACCCACGTGTGCCAATGGCCTCTGCAGTGTGGCACGACCACCAACCACAGAGAAACAAGAGGTGCTGTTTGGTCCTCATGTCCAGCAGGTGAAGAAGGCCATCTTGTAAGGATGGAGGCACACCTCTAGGGCCTGTATCCTGTGGTTGTGAAAAAATTGTCAGTGTCATTGTGAGCCAGGATTCAAAACTGGACTTATTGGCATCTCTAACCTTATCTAAATCACTTCCCTGCTGAGATCAGCATGTGGACAGACACACCACATTCCGAGCATAGCACGGTTCTGCTACCAAACACAAGATAAACTGATGAAACAGAGAGATCATCCACCTTCGACCTGCTCGTGACTTTTGTATTTGCAGCAGAAACATCAGGCTTAGTGGAGATTACAGATGCACATTTAAATCAAGCAAAGTGAATCAGACCTCGTTATAAAACTTCTCTGGAAGTGTTTTCTGGTCTACTGGCTGAAGCTCTTGGCCAGGGTTGCTAGTTCAAAAAGCTGGTCCCACCCCTGCTGACAGCAATCCTGAACTTGAGGAAGCCTACCCATCTCCCTGTCCCTTGAAAGTAGTCTAAAAATGTCACACACACTCATGGTTGGGGGGGGGGGCAGTGCCAAGTGACCCAGGGGGCTGACAGGAAGCTCAGGGCCCCTGGGCCTCTTCAGGCTCCGATGCTTCACCTGAGCTCACCTGCGGAGGGCGGGGCCTTCCCAGGTCTCTGCAGCAGAGGAGGAGGCAGTCCTGCACCAGCTCCTTCTGGCCCCCGTCCTGGGAGAAAGTGGACAAACAGGTTGTGCAGGCGGCAGCCAAGCACGTGCTGGCTGGTTCACATCGTCCCTCCAGCGTCCCGGGCGACTGGCTGCACCGTCCAGCTTGGTGTGTGATCGGAAACTGACAAATGTGCGTGTGGGTGTCATAGCCTTCATGCATCCCCAGGCATGACCTGGGTACACCATGGGAGGAGGAGAGTCACCTCCGTGGAGGTCAAACCTGGCTGAGTTTTCAGAGCAAGATGAGGAGCGGCTCAGAGAGAAAGGCCAGAGGCTTTGTGTGGTTCTTGGGAGGAGGCAACATCTGGGAGCCCGTGACTTGTCACCCCCTGAGGAGGGGGCTGGGCAGGCTGGACATGGCCCCTGCCAGCAGGGCCCCCAGTGATTAGATTTTGGAGAGAAGACCACTTTGCCCAGATCTTCTCCATAGCTATCTATGCAGTGGTTCCAACTCTCGGAAAGGATTTTAAATCAGATGCCCAGGCCCTGGCCCAACCAGAATCTCTACAGGGGGATCCCAGGAATCTGAATTTATCAGAGGTTCCCTGACTGATTCTGAAGCCACAGGTCCACAGAGCCCCAGGGTCCCAGCCCACCCGCTCAACATTATTGGCATAACAAAGCCTGAGGAGTCTTTAAAAACCCCCATCATCGGGTGAATTTTACCCCTGGCCACGTACCATTAACATTCAGCTGAGTCCTGGAGCAAAACTATGAAGGCAGACTTGCCACTGCTTCCTGGCACCTGTCCCATCACCATTTATTGCGCGTGGATGACCTTTATGGTGTCCCTGCACAGGCTGACCCTGTGTGCGCCCATCTCACGCACTCTGCAGGATCCCCAGGCCCTGTCAGTGGAGCCAGCACCCAGCAAGCCACTCACACTTAGACACGGGGCTCAGTGGGGGACCCTCCTGAATTCAGCTGCGTGTCAACCCCCCATCTGGAGAGCAGGCTTCTGGGGAAGGGGCTTAGTCTCCGTGCGCACAGCGTAGCGCCCTGGGCCCTGCGAATCTTGCTCTGGCTCTTTACCCCTTCTCAGGCTGCTCTCAGCCACCGCAGCAGCCCCACCCTTCGACAGAGCCCTGTGACACAGTCTGCAACTCTTCTCCAGTAGATTGCACCTAAAAGCCACTTTCACCTCTCTCCTGCCTTCAATAAGGAAGAGGAGCACTAACAGTGGTTGAAATGCACTGTGCTCAGGCTTGCACGTACATTCCCCCATTTGTGTCTCAAAACATCCTATGAAGGAGGTGATATCATCATCTCAGTGATATGCGGATTTGCCCAAGGTCACGCAGCTAGTAGCAGCAAAGTGCAGATCCAGGCTCCAGCCTGCCTGAGGCCTTAACCAGAGGGCCATGCACTGGGGAGGGATGCTCTTGTTTTGGAAACGGACATCTCCTCAGGGCCATGTGCCACAGGGCAAGAGCCACGCCAGGCCCACCCACCGCACCGATGGAGCACGGGGTGGGGCTAGGCCAGACTAGCCACCCTCCCAGCAAGGTGAAGTTCACACAGAGCCCACCCCTCAGCAGCCCTGGGGCCCCAAGGAAGCTGATCACCTTACTCTCCCTCCAGCCCCACCCTGGTAACCAGCAGCTCAGAACATTCTGGAGGGCAGTGATGGGGACCCCAGGACGTACCAGAGCTGCCCAGATGCCCGCGGAAGCCCCAGGAGGAGAGTGGAGAGTGGCATCAAAGCCCCTTTGAGAACAGTCCCCCAGAAGGGGATGCTTGGGCTCGTTTTCTTGATACACTTGGAGCTGGGAGAGTTCCTGGGCCCTTTGTCTTGACATCCCAGCTGATCTCAGACCCTCTCAGAAGGGTCTCTTTGCCTCAAGAATCCCATCCACATTCTGTTCCTCTTCCCAAACCCTCAGGGTTCAGACATGTGGCAGTTCTGCAGTGACATCTGCACTTTAACAGATGTAGCGTCCCAAGGTCAAGCCATGGCCTCCCACCAGGCACTCACTGTGAGTGAGCTGAAGGTGTTGATGGTTTGCCGCGTGGGGACAGCACCCACCCCCGCCGCCAAGGGTGGGGGAGCCTGGTGTCACAACCTTAGGCAGCTTCACACGCAGCCGGGCGGCCGACAGCCAAGGGGAGGGCCTCCGCGGGCCACTTCCCTCCAACAAGCCGTGCAGGCAGAAGGATCAGGCCAAGCACAGGGGACTGGCCTGTCCCTCCTGGCCCAGCTCCGGGTCTAACCTGGTCCTAACAGCCCCCCACGTACTATCCACGCGGCCCACAGAGCGGTGACCCTGCTCCCCACCTGCCTTGTCACAGCCTGCCCACGTGCTGGGGCAGGGACACCACAAAGCTGCCCTCCCACCTGTGACAGGGGTCACAGCCACACCAGGCCAGCCTGGCCCAGCACATGTGGAGTGTGCCCCAGGAACCGTGGCAGGTGGGGACACAGGCCACGAGTGATGTCAGTACCCAGACAGCACCGTCAAGGCTGATTTACATATAACGAGCCATGGGCCCTGGGGGCAGCCTGCAGGCGGCCTGCCCGCCCGTTCGCCACAGCGGACAGACGACCCTGCTGGGTTGCACAACACGTGTGCTCCTGGCCTCCCTCTCGGGATGGCTGTCCACTGCGCCTTCCGAAGCGGACAACAGCGTGTGACCATTTGTCCATAAACACGGTGAAGAGCCCGCCGAGGCGCTGACGGCACAGGAGCTGCATTTCACAACAGCTTTCTCTGTGTTTCCAATTAACTGAGGGGGTGATCGCCCACGGGGGAGGGGGTGGGACAGAGGAGACGCGGTTTTCCCCTCTGTTCTCCGTGTTGTTTGTGAGCACTTGGTCCTGGGAAGAAGCCACTTCTCAGGCAGGCACGGCCCCTCCTCCGAGATCTTGTTTCATCCCGGCTGCCCTCCCCAACCTCAGATCTCAGTCCTCCAAGCCCCCGCCAGGCCCCGCCCTGGGCAGGAGTCCAGAGGCGCTCAAGGGCTGTCCCCAAGCCCAGGAGAGATGCCCCGCTGCTGAACCGGCTTCTCAGATGTGCCCTGGGACTCGCGAGCCTGTGCCGGGTAATCAGCCTCAGGCTCACCCCAAGGAAACGGTAAATAGGTATCACAACAGGGAGAGGCCCCTCCAGGACTGCGGGTCGTTACACGGCATACGGCCAGCGAGGCCAGGGGATGGACAGAGCCTGCCTGCCGCCCAGCCAAGCCAGGAGAGGCGGGGGGACCGGGAGCAGACACACCCTCCCTCTGCTCAGGCGGGAGAACCACACCAAAAAGTAGGAACCCGCTAGACCATGCTGTGCACACGTCCGGGGAGGCGGCCTGTGCTTTGGGCTCGCACGTTTGTATGTGACTGCTCTGCTCGCTGCAGGGTTCTGTCCCTCACACACCCTCCTGGGGCGTGGTCCCCGCCCCAGTTCCAATTTTCTACCTGCGGAATCCTGCATGCGAAGCATCCTGGGCCCCGAGGGTGAGAGCTTTCGGTGGCCTCACCACAGTGGCAGCTGCTTGCAGACCACTAAATGCACCAGGAGCTTTTCTCTGCAGCTGGAAGGCCGGGATCAGGCTGCCCTGGAGAGGGTTTGGCCCCTGAGGAACCAGCCTTCCTTCTGAAGCCACCCTGGTGCGTGGGCAGGGCACACCAGTCTCGCTAAAGGGGAAAAGTATAACCTCTTAGAAATGTCCCTTAGAACACATTCTCCTTCATGTTCTTCAAACCCAAATATCCTAAATGCTATATACTAAATGCAGCAGGAAGCTTTAAATGGCAATCCAGAGAGTTTTAAAAGGCTCAGCTACTTCCTCTCGGGCTGAATTTCTGATACTTGAAGTTTCCTGTCTGCAGGAACTACAAATAGTACCTCTCTGCAAGGTGAGAGTGGAAGGTACTGGGGCTTGATCTCCTTCAAAAGAGGAATTGTCTTTATAAAGAAGATAAGGTTTTGCAGATACGCAACACAACCTAACTAATATTCCTTTGAGGGGGGAGGGGATAATTCCATTAAAGAATAACTCACCGTGATTTGCCTAAAGTCTATGAGATGTGTAAAGGAGTTAAGGGGGCTCACAGGCAACTTTGCCGAGGGAAATGTAACTGCATTAAAATTCTGTGACTGTCACTCTCAGCTTCTCCTTTTTGAGATGTTTCTCCTTGCCCCTCCCAACACCTGGAATTCACCCAGCTGCGGTGACACAGGGCGATCTTCTTTCATCTCCCAATGAAAGCCTGTCTCAGGGTGGAGGGCCAGGGAGGGCTGCACCCCACACCCCATTCCCCCAGGAGGAGCCCGGAGGGTTTGAAAGAAGAGCAGCTGGTGGGAGTGAGTGAGGGCACCGCGCCAACGGGACGAGGACCTCGGCTGGGGGCCTGCTGGCACCCTCCAGGAGGGAGAGAATGGGGGCCCATTGAGGGGCTCCTGTCCTCAGGAGATGGCCATGCACCTGGGGTGGCAGGCACAGTCAGGGGAGCCCTGTGTAAGTGCACAGTGCCCCCTACACCCAGCCGGTGGGAAGCCCTGGCTCACATCCAGCCCAGCCCAAGGTCAGGGCCAAGGTCAGGGTAAACACATCACAAAGGCCAAGCCCCTGGCACAGGGCCAGAGGTCTAGGGAACCTCCAGGGTGAGCAGTGGGGTTTTGACTTTCAGATATTTGAAGTAGACACAGACGTGCTAAGACAGGAACAAAAACTCAGACACCACAGCCTGAAGGGAGGAGGCTCCTGTGGACACAGGAAGACCAGCCAGTGTCACCTCAGCTCCTTGGTCCAGTGGCCTTAGCACAGAACACTCCCAGGAGAAGATGACCCTCCAGATGGACCAGAGCCTGGACTGGCTCCAAGGCATGGTGTCAAGTCACTCAATTCATTTACTTCCAAGAAGGACACCTCCGACTGTTCTAGAAGGAACTGGTTCTGCAACTGCTTCCACCGCACAGACGCTTTCCTGCCCCTCAGCTTCTTAATTAGAACCACTGGCCACATGGCCCTACTTCCTCCCTGTGCCTCCAGACGTGGGCTGACTGGGTCACCAGATGTCAGCATCAGTAGTTCAGGGAGAGGTTTGGTGCTGACACTGATGAAGTTGAATCCGAGGTCATCGTGGCCTGTGCAGCGCGGGGCCGTCTTGGCTGGGCTACAGAACACACGGGGAGGACGTCTGCTGACGGCGGTCCACCCCGGTGTGCGAGGCTCACACCGTGGAGGGAGGAAGTGCAGGGGATGAAGTTCACTCCCTCTTTCTTGAAAGTGTCCCTGGCAGATGTTTGACCTTGACCCCCAGGTTTCCACATTTTCCAATATCCTCCCCGGCCAGCATCCGCCAGCATCTCAGCGTCACCAGGATGGCAGGAGGGAGGTGGTGGCAAGGACGACGGTGGGCTGGGCTTGGTGAGCACTGCGGGCCTCCAGACAAGCTGCAGGGCTTTGGGTGACAGCTTCACAACAGTGTCTCAGCTGCCGCAGCCGCAAAATCAAAGTGAAGACAGCACCATGGCCCTGCACAAGCTGCTTAGTGTCAAATCAGGAAAGACAGTGCTGCCACCTGGGGTCGTCGTGCCCCAGCCCACCCTCACGCCCTCTCCTAACGTGGGGCTCAGCTCCTGCCCTTGTCTTAAGGAAGGATGAGCTTCAGGCCCCACAAAACTGGATGAGAAGCCGCTGCCTGCCAACCACAGCCTGGGCCGCAGCTCCAAAGATAAAGGAAAAGCACTCTGAGCGGCCGGTATTTGTGAGACTGAGTCATCACCTGTATGCAGTCCTCAGTTTCCAAAAGATCCCTGGGGACCTCTTAAACACTCTCCCAAAAAGGCAAACCTCACAGGTTACTTTTTGGCGTTTGTTGTTTTAGTACCCACAGTGCATAAAATGTTCGTCGTGTTCTTTTATTCTGAAAATATGATCCCGTTAATTATTTTTAAATGTGCCTTACGGGTCAGGCACCTGTTGGGAAACACAAGGCAATGCGAAGGGCTGAGGAGAGAGGGCTGATGAGGGGACACGTGCAGAGTGGAGCTAGTGAGGGGCCAGCCGGGAAGGGGCAGTGCAGACCCCCCCATTGCAGGAATCACCAAAGGATGGCAGGCAGGGGGGACTGGAGGACAGGGGAAAAGGGGCTGGGGGTGGGGAGGGAATGGGGAGAGAAACAAGCTCTTGCTAAACCCCAAAGGGGCAGGGAGAGGGCAGAGAGGATAAATTTCTGACCCTCGCCTCCTCCCGGCAGCAGCGGAGGTCCTGGGCAATGCTGCTTACACAACCAGCCTCTCCGGGCACAGGGAAGGTCCACGCAGGACAGTTGCAACATTGTGACTCTCCAGGCACCTCTGCAGTGCCAGGTCTCACACTTCCCCACGGCACACTCCCTGCCTCACCCTCCACGTGGCTGGACATGGGCTGTGGAGAGTGAAGGACGGCTGCAAATCCTCTACCGCTCCTCCCAGTGGGAAGGGCAGCCGACTTCCCCTCCCTGGGATGCAGGCTGGCTCCCATGACTTGATCGTCAAGGGGATGCAGCCAAAGAGAACTTCTGATACATCTGGTACTAGATTGCAGGACTTGCAGTTTCCATCTCCTCTCTTGGACCCTTCTCACTCTGGTAGAGTCCATGGAGGAAGTCCAAGGACCCTGCGAGGACCACACGTGGGCGCTCTGGTCAGGCACCCCCATGAAGGCCCCGGGCATGTGAGAGACGTGGTCTTGGATACCCTGCACCAGCCCACCCACCAGGTGGGTATCACGCAATGACCTCTATCAGCTCTGGGAGGAGCAGGTGACCCCACCAGCCATACCCTCCCTGATTCCTGACCCACAAAATCAGGACATACAATCAAATGATTGTTGTTCTAAACCTCCAAATGCAGGGTAGTGGGTATGTGGCAATAGACTGCTAGGACAGAAACCTCTGTCTCATTTTCAATCACGTCCACAAACTTGTCCCCGTCCACCAAACATAGACAAGGGGGCAACAGCGACATCATCCATGCATAGGGCCAGGGCCCACCATGCTGCATCTGGGGACATGTGGCCTTTCAAAAGCAAAGCTACCAGCTGCTGTGACAAGTCAGGTGTACAGATGCACGTCTTATACACCCAGATGCACCCAAGACTCCAGTTGGGCCAATTTGCTTGAGCAAAGAGACATTATTAACAAAGACAAAAATTTAGCTAATATCAGTTGAATTGCAGCAAACACCTATAGAGGGTTTAACAGGTCCCAGGTGCTGCTTCTGGTTTGCCCCGGGAGAACCATTTTTCACTTTAGCAAGATGCTGTCTTCCTTATTGTACACTGTGGGGGTGACCAAAACCTCACCAGCCTCAGCCTTGGTCCTGAGAGTGTGAGATTCTTTCTAACAAGCAGAAGTGCCCCAAAGGTGAGGAAGCCCATGCAAAGGAATGAAAGAATGACACTCAGCACCTTTAGACAGGTTCTCATGGAAAGGAACAGCCGAGCTGGCCCTCACCCGGCTCTGATTTACCAACCAGGGATCTAGACAAGCCGCTTGGCCTCTCTGAGCTTCAGTGTCTTCATCGGAAAACAGGCTCAAGGACCAGTGCGGAAACTGCACCAGCCCCCCTGCTGTGCTCGGAGCATGGCTCTGCCCTCAGGGAAATGTGGAGCTGCACTTGGGCGAAGGAGCTCCTCACAGCCACACACATCAGAGCCTGTAACATCAATCTCATACTCGATGCCCAAGAGGGAACCCCCAAATACAGCATTCCCAATGGGGCCTGCACTCCCCACCCTCCTACAGGGCGTGCTTGAACACCAGCCTTCCTGCTCTCAGCTTCTCTGTGAAACAAGAGAGGTGAGCCAGGAGCCCCTGCAGTGCCCCCACCCAGTGCTGTCTGTGACTGTCATTGGGGACACAGGCCAGTGTTTACACTAGGGCCACAAAGGGTCGACTCACAGCACATCTTCTAACTGACCCAGCCTCACAGATGGTTTAGAATGTTCACCTGGAACGGCTTCTCTCATCCAGTGAGGATGCCATTTCAGGATTCTGAGCATCCTGAGGTTGCGTTCAGATACCACCGTGACCACTTAGTGGCATCTACCAAGGAAGAGGATGCAAGTGGTGGTGGCTGTGTGTTGGCACTTTGCCACCCCAGGTTTATAAAAAGTCAGGGGTGCAGCAAGGCTTACAGACAGACTGACAGACAGAGCCGTTGCAGAAAAAGTCCCACCAAGGGAAGCAGTGCCTCCGTCGTGGTGCTGGCCAGTGTCTGAGCCTGAAACACAGCTGGACCTCTTAGCTACTCTGCACCGAGGGGACAAAGGTCCACGGTGACCCTGCCTGCACCAGACCTATGCCTCTAACCAGACCACAGCATGTGCTTCAGCCCTCCAGTCACTCCCCACACTCAGAGGATCAGAAAATCAAAACCTCATGCTGAAGGAGACAGAGCCACAGCACCGTGTTCATTCCAGGGCTTCGGGAGAACATCCAAATGGTACGTGTGTGTCAGACCCAGCCTGGAGCCAGCAGCCCTGAGACACGGAGCCGTTGTTCCTCCTGTGAGGGGTGCGGAACAGCCCAATCCTGGCACAGCAGTTCTGGGAGCCAGCATTTTTTCAGGGTTGCACAAGGCTTTGGGATCTGGAAGAACAAAATGCATTCTTTTACAAAGAGTCTGCACAAAAAAAGGAAAAAAAAATAGAATCTGCATCAAAAAAAAAAAGAAAAAAAAGAATCTGCACAGAGTCCAGGCAGGGCATCCAGCCACAGAGCCTCCTAGTTGAATCCCTTCAGCCGAACTGATAAGGGCTGTGCCGGGGCGGCCTGACCTCCTCCAGCCGCAGCCTGACTCCCAGTAGGCAGGCTGGCCCCTGGCTGGAGGCCCTGGCTGTCGGCATTGCCTCAGGCAGCTCAGCTTTCTTGCTGCCAGATTCTTACCTGTTCCATCGCCAGCAAAGTACCAGTTCTCCTCACCTCCCAGGGACAGTATATGCCACAGCTATGCTCTTGTCGAGGCCCTGCCAGTGCCAGGCTCCAGCACCAGGGCCTGGAGACTGGAGGATGTGGGCTTCCGCCTCATAAACAAGAGACAGGGAGTGGGTGTCACAGAAGAAGAGGACCAGGCCCAGGGTGCATGGGCTCTGACGCAGACAGAGAGGAAGCTCGGTGCTCAAGCTCTCAGGGAATGGAGCAAGGGAGTAGAGCTGGACTGGGTTCTCAGGGAAATGTGGGCTTTGTCAGATAAATTAGAGGAAGGGGGTTCAAGGCAGAAAGACTGGCCCTGCAAAGGCCCAGAGGTGTGAAAACTCAGACTGAGGAAGGGTGGGGACGTCTGTGGGTCCAGCGGGGAAGGGTAGGGACAGAAGTTGGAAATTCACACCCACACAGGACTTGCAGTGACAGCAGATGGAGGAGAAGCAGAAGTGACCCCGGGGTCTCTCAGGGATACAGAAGAGACAGGTGCTGGGGAGGGAAGGTCTGTGGGCTGCCGGTAGGAGGAGGGAGGAGGGAGGGGGACCACAGCACTCCAGGGGGAGGGCGTCCTGAGCTGGCTGGAGAAGCGGGGGGCAGGCTGAGGAGCCAGGGGAGGACTCTGGGGTGGGGCAGCCAGGGAGGAGGGAGGGAACCCATCCTGTTGCTGGAGCCCAGGAAGTTGTGAGGAATGAGTGTGGACACAGCCAGACACTTGGTGGGGGCAGTGAGGTGAGAATGACAATGTTCCTTGGATGGGAAGCCAGGTGTCATCACCATTGGTGGGTTGAGCAGAGTGGAAACAACCTCAGCTGAAATCCAAGGTCCTCACAACACACATAAAAATAAATGCCAGTCGGATTATGTATATAAGTATGCTTTTATAACATGAATTCAATAGAAAATGTGGGAGGAGATATTTATAAGCTTGGCACGGGAAAGACCTTCCTAAACAAAACACGAAACAGACTGTAAATAGTAACACCTGAGGGAGGAGGATGCCAATGGTAAGTGGGTGAATTTGGACTTTCTCTTTGATTGATGTTTTCTGTGTTGTATTATGTTTATTACTTTTAAAATAAGGAAACCTGTAAAAAGGCAGTCGAGAAAATGGAATGCGTGGGGAGTGTTTGGGGTGAGAAAGAGGAGGCCAAATGAGTCTGGATTCATGGAGGTGAGAACCATTCACATATCCAGGTATCTACTGCTTTTCCAAAGTTCACCTTGTACCACTTCATTTTTATGAGAGACCTGCATTAGCACTGTTTTCGCTAACCGAAAGAAATCCAAAGAGGATTTGCCCATTCATGAAAGAAGACAAAAAGTGAAAATAGTGTTTGGTGTTTGTTTTGTAGTGGCCATTACAGAGGCAGCATGCACCCTGAGCAGCAAGAGTGGCCCCACCAAGCTCCTTCCCAGGAACCACACTCAGCATCTCAGCATCAAGCTGCCATAGCTTTAAACTGTGTCTGTGAGCATCTGTACTTTACCTTGATTGATTTTGTGCATCTGTTAGCAAAATGTGTGCTAAGGTAACTGCTTCCTTACTTTACACCATTTCAGTTTGTGAAAGGTTTCATAGGAATGCTCTACTTTCAGATATGGGAGAAGCCTGAAGGGCAGAGTATGTCAAGAAGGAAAGAGTAAACCCCCAGATAAATACTACACCACATGTGGTTATATAATTCCTTCCTGAAAGATTCCACAGAAATGTAAACCAAAGAAAATGTGGGCATTCTCACATGCAATCAATCAAGTTTCCTAAGCAGCAAATTTACTATTCAAGTTATGCACCTGCCTGATAGTTTGGCTGGGTATAAGATTCCAGGATGCAGATCGCCTCCCCTCCCAAAGTGGAAGGCATCTCTCCATTGACTCCCAGAGCTGCTATGAGGAGGCTGATGGCATGCTCATTGCAAATCCTTAGTGTATGACCTACTTTTCTCTCTCTGAAGCTTTCAGTATCTTCTTCTTATCCCTGATGTCCTGAGTTTCATGATAATATGCATTTATGTGGTTCTTTTTGTAAACTGTTTTGCTAAGCACTTGATGGCTCTTTCAGTTCTGGAAACTCCCATCCTTCCATTTTGGTTACTGTCCCTGATAATTTCTTCTCCTGTTTTCTTTGGTTTGTTTGTTTGTTTTTTGTCTGGAGCTCCTATTTGTCAGATGTTGTACCTCTTTCATTAATTCTTTAATTTTTCTCTTGTGACTATCTTTGCCTTTCTTTTCTACTTCCTGAGAGATTTCCTCAACACTATTTTCCAAAATTCTATTGATTTTTTTTACTTCTGCCACATAATTTTAATTTCTAGGAGCCCTCTCACATATTCTAAATGTTCTTTTTAATATCACAATATTATTTCATGGGCATGTCTTTACTTTCTGCATTATCTCTATTTCCTTGAGTTTCTTCTTTCTGTTCTTTGATCTCTGCCATTCCTGATAGAAGATTTCCCCAAATGCTCAGGTGTCTGAAGCCATCTCTCCCCCATTTAAGGCCCTGGCTGGCTGGTTGGAACCTTAGTGTGGTTGAGTGGAGCTTGCCATCTGGTCACTTCACTGTATGCTGAGCAGGCAGATGCTGGGCTATTTCACTGAGCTACCCACTGATGTCAATCCCGTAGGTCTTTTCTCTTTGGTTTCTCGGTCTCACCGGAGAGGAATCCTTCAACATTCTACCTGCCTAAGTTGAGTCAGAAAAGAGGACTGAGTGGGAGGGGGTCTGCCTATTTGGAAAGCAGATTTTTAGATTTTTACTTGATTCATCTGTTTTCAGTCTGAGTTCTCCGTTCTCAGCTCTGACTGAGGCTTCTAAGCTCAGAGCCTCACTAAGTCAATCTCTCCAAGGAGTAGCCCTCCTGCCTTGTGCAGGGTGGCTATGCCCTCACTCTGGGCTTCAGAGTATCTGGTGCTTCTGATTTCAAGTCCCCTGGGGTTCTGCATGGCTCCAAATTTCTCTGACACCCTCACATTGAGAGGTGAGTGTCTATGGAGGTTTCTTTTCAATAAGTAGGCTCATGACTGCTTCAACAACAGATTATGGCCAAAGCAAGGCTGCGTGACTCCCAAGGGTAGGTCACAGAAGGCCCAGCAGCCTCCACCTGGCTATCCTAGAATGCTCCTCTGAAAACTCAGCCACCATGCTGTGAGGAAGCCCAAGCCACATGAAGGGCCACGTAAGGTGCTATTGTCCACCAGCCCTTGGGTCTGCCCAGCTAAGGCTCCAGGCATGAAGGAGCACAGATAAGCCAATCCCGCTCTGCCCTTTCTGGACTCCTGAGCACTGCATCCAGGAGGATGTGATACACCTGTCACTGTGGGCTGGTTTGCTGTGCACTGATGGTAACTGGAATAACCTTAAATTTCCTTTTTATTATTCCATTACCCATCTCCCACACACATCACACACACCTGCACACCCACACTTGAGGGCACGTAGTGTGTGGTTGATCTATTCCATTAAGCCATGAAATACCCATTTTCCAAAATTTTGTTGACATGTCCAATCTGCTGTTGTCCACATCCCTCTCAATTTATACCTTTCTGTATTCATTTACTAGAATTTTAATGATGATTCAGAGGGAACAAAGAAAAACACACATGATTAATCTGCCAACTTCAACAGAGATTAGAGCAAACCTTTCTGTAGTGCTTCTGAATAACAAAACCCAGAGCCAAACTAAAATGCTCCAAATTTAAATCATCTCAGGTAAACTGAGGCCAAACTTTGGGAAACAGGTGTGTCCCAGAATTTCATCAGCCTCCAGATATACTGCTGTGTCTGTAATAGGCATTCTGAGTCCAGCAGCTCCTCACCCACCTCACCCTTGCCTTGTGTACATACATTATCAGAACAGAGAGCTCAGTATGGGACGCAGAGGTGAGCACCGGTCAGCTGAAGCCACCAGGCACACAGCAGCCAAGCACACCCACTGAGCTTCCCAGGAATGATGAAACGGTTCAATGTGAACCCATGCTAGGAACTGCTTGGTCTCAGGTTGAGTAACTACTTAGACCTGGGACTTCAGAGGAAGAAGAGCCTTTCTGGTGTTACAGGTGCATCCACACACCTGGTCAGCCCTGTCAAGTGTTGCTCTGTCATGCCTGAGTCAGCAAAACCAGTCACAGCTCCCGGAGAAGCGGTTCTGAGCCCATCTCCCTATGGCACTGTGACCGGTATAAGAGACAAAGTACATTAACAGTGGGTTTCGGTATCTTAAATGGTACCCAGCGCAAAGAACTGCTGCCCTGACTGACTGACTGCGTCAGCCTTTGAGGGTTTTAGGAGAAGCAAGAGAATAAAGGAAGAGCCCCAGCCAAAGACACAAGACCCCTTGGCTCTAGATTACTGTGGCTACCTGCATGCTGTGTGTCATCTCTGGGGTGGATTGCCCTCTCTAGGCCTACCTCACGTCAAATGAGGGGTGGACTAGTGCTTGTCAACGTGGGGTGGTGCTGCCCCACCCCAAGGCTGTCTAGAGATGTGTCAGGCTTGGGGCTTGTCTCGGTGATGGGGGATGCTAGGAGGGTTGCTACCTGTCCTGCAAGATGCTGCCTGGGCCTCCACAACAACTCTGTGCTTCCAGGAACACGCATCACGGGCCCTTCAAGCCTGAGAAGGTGGCCCCGTCTCCACGGTACTCTGATTATGTTATCAGGACAGGACAAAGAAATGAGTGAGTGATCCTAGGGGGCCTCGCAGCTCTAAGAACCCCCAACACATTACTGTGAACATTTCTAATAGAGAGAAAAGTTGAAAGAATCACTTAGTGAACCCACTGCCTAGATGTCACTGTGAACCTTTGCTGCTCTTGTCTTCTATCAGCTTCAACTATCACTGCAGCGTAGGTTTTGCTCATTTCAAGGTAATTGACAGACATCAGTGCACTTCACCCCAAGCATGTCGGCACAAGTATCACTTACTTGGCTCAGAATTTTGGGTGACTTGGGGGTTTTTTGGTGAAAAGTTCATAGAGCATCAGAAGCATTGCACAATTTGGGTACTTTCAGGGTGTCTGCTCAGCCCTTCCGGACACAGCAAGAAGGTGAGCTCCTGTCCTCCACTGTACCTGAGGAACTCTCAGAAGTGGCACTGAGAGTCAACAGTCATGTGGTCTGGGGAAGGGGGGATGCCAAGCACGCACCAGCAGGGACCAGGTCTGGCTCCACACAAGGCCACCTCCTGGGCCCCTGTTTCTGCCTCTTTAAGAAAGAGGTGATGACATCTGCCTGCTCTGGCCGGGAGGTCATGGGCGGCTGAGACCTGGTGAGCCAGCACAGGAGACAGAGCTTTACGCTGTGCAGTGTCATAAACATGGCAAGTACTGAGACAGGAACCTGGCTTGTTAAGTGGCCGGGACCAAAGAATGACACTCAGATGGCCTGGATCGGGCCCGATGCCACCCCCAAGCCTGTTCCCAAGGCTGCTAGCGGCTGTGGTCCGATTGGCATGGGCTGGGGAGAAGGGAGCAGGGGTGTTTGAGGCAGAAGTTCCCTCTCCAAAGTAAGAGCTGCTTCCTGGATAGGCCCAGAAGCTGCACTGGCCTTGCTGACAGCTGACACCCTGTGACTCCATGGTAGCCCTGGGCTGTCACCTGGGAGACTGGGATTCCTCCTGTAGAAACAGAGAAGGACCTGCAGGCTATTGTGGCAGGTGATGGGGCAGATCGCTTTTCAAAGGAATGTTCCTAACTCCTTGCTGCAAATATTGTGACCTCGCCACAGGCCAGAATGCCTGAGTCCTGGCCCCTGGAGGTTCCCAAAGACCTCAGTAACAGAATGCCCTCCCACAGCCGTGCACGAAGCCAGGCTGTGCTGAGTCCCCTTCGAGCAGCCAGTGTGGGTGCCTGGCCTTACCACAGACCTGTAACTCTCAGCCAAGGCCTCCAGGAGTGGCCTCAGCCAATGGGTGTGGAGTGAGAGGAGGAATACAGCAGCTGGACCAGGCTGGGATGGCTTGAGGCATCCCCCAGCCTCCAGCCCAGGTGCCCAAAGCAGTACCTGGGAGCTCAGTTTGCAACAAGACACCCCTTTTATGGTCCCACTTCCCCTCTTCACCTCCCTGCTCCCCTCCCTGAGCAGGACTGTCTGCAATCACCTCCCAAATTAATCACTGGTGTCACTTCCTTGCCTCCCCTCTGCTTCCGGAGGCCTCACCCTAGACACACACACACACACACACACACACACACACACACACATACACACACACACATACACACACACACACACACACATACACACACACACTGATCAGCCTGGGGAAGCATCTTCCCCTCAATTTTGCTATGAACCTAAAACTTGTCTAAAAAGAAATAAGGTCTTCATTTAAAAAAAAAAAAAAAGTAGATACACAGCTGGAGACTGGCACAGAAGGCCAAACTGGGCATCTTCCTTTTTCTCAGCGGCAGCGAGGCCCCACCCCTGATGCCTCCTGTGGGTTCACAGCCTGAAATAGCAGCATCGGCTCGGGACTCAGGTCACAAACAGGGAGCCACAGGTAAGTCTTGAGCAAGGGGCAAACACCAGTGCCACTGCCCCACGGTGGGTCTGAGGGTCTGCCCAGCTATGCTTCCTACAAAACCTACAATGGCGCGAGACAGGGATGTCCATGATTCCTGGGACAAGGATGCCAGCTGGGCCTTGCGGGGAGGCCTCATTCCTCCCTCTGTGGCGTTCTCCTTCCCTCACCTAAGAACTGCCCCAACCCTCAAGCCCCTGACCATGAACCTCAGCTCCCACCCCAGGACAGGGCTTCACTACGAGCGGCCGGGCTCTCTGGCTCTGAGCCTTAGCGGTCGTGCAGGGCAGGCGGTGAGCAGCTGTAAAGGACTTGAAGGAGAGCTGCCCTTGGCAATGGTTGCATGTGTGTTTGCTCTCATCCCTGTTACCCCAGCCCTAGCCCTTACACCCAGCAAGAAGGGAGACCTACCTGGGTCCTGGATATTCCTTACCGTGTGACAGGCCACCCCAGCTTAAAGCGGCAGCCATGCTCTTGACGCTATGGGTCAGAATGCAGGCAGGGCACAGCTGTGCTCCCAGTGTCTACGTCCCCACATGGGGTCACCAGAACGGTTGGGGGCTGGAGCCCACTGAGGACGGAGCCTAGGGTGGGATGACTCCAGGGCTGGGGTCCCTGAGAACACTCACACGCGGCCTCCCCACATGGTCTGGGCTTCCTCAGTGTGTCGCTGGGTTGGGAAGAAACATCCTGAAAGCAGGTGTCCCAAAAGGACGAGGCAGAGTTGCCAGTCCTCCAAGGTCACCTACTTTCCCTCCCACCTTGCTAGGCTATTGGGTGAAACCCTCACACACCCACCCAGAATCCAGGGAGGGAGACAGAGATCCCACCTGCCACTTGGAAGAGTATCAAAGAATTTGGGATCTCTGAAACCACAATGCACGCGGTTCCCCACCCCAGAGTCGCCTCAGGCCCTCTGCAACTGGTCCTCACGGCCTCAGCTGCCAGGTTTGCATTTATACGCCGTGGAACTGAGGTTTTATGACTCTTCAGTTGTGGAGGTGGGGAGTGGGGGCAATGCAACCTTCCCAACATCATCACCGCTACCCCGTCTCCCAAAGCTGGAGGAAAACAAGTCTATCTGCTGAAAAGAGCAAAGCATTACTCGACAGCCCAGTCACCCTCACTAATGCAGCCAGAGCTCTGAAAGGAATTTGTCTCCCACAGAAGGAGGTAGCAAATACGATCCTAAACTTGGAATCCACCGGCCCACAGCACGTCAGAGGATTCTGAAGAAACCCGTAACTGCTGCGAGCCACAGGGAAATCTAACCTCTGAAACATTCAGCATTGAAATGTGACTTGCTATGGCTGGGATCCTGCCCTGCTCTTTGCAGACGCAAGCATTCTTGGCACAGTGCTTGTGTCATAAAAGCTTTCAATCAAACCCTGTACACCTAAGAGATAGAAGGATATGCCCCAAACCATTCTTGCAGCTCAAAATAAAGGTGCACAAAAAGCTTTTGGATTCTATCTGTAGGAGATTTCAGCCCCACCTTTCAAAAACCTGCTAATCTACTCATGAAAATTGGGCATTTCTAGCCACTAATTCCAGTCAAATTTGTATGCATGTAGACCAGTACAAATACACTGACCACAGCACACAGCCAGGACTGCAATTAAGCAAATTACACATGGAATAGCTGTACCTCTCCCTGTCTCCATTTAAAATTTCCCCTTTGAATCCTCCTATACTGTTGGCGGGCATGTAAGTTAGTACAGTCACTATGGAAAACAGTACAGAGGTTCCTCAGAAAACTAAAAAATAGAATTACCGTGTGATCCAGCAATCCCACTCCTGGGCATATAACCAGACAAAATTCTAATTCAAAAAGATATATGCCCCGCAATGTTCATAGCAGCACTACTCACAATAGTCAAGACATGGAAACAACCTAAATGAGATTGACAGATGAATGGATAAAGGAGATGTGGTACATATACAGAATGGAATACTACTCAGCCATAAAAAAGAATGAAATAATGCCATTTGCAGCAACATGGATGCAACTAGAGATTATCATACTGAGTGAAGTAAGTCAGAAAGAGAAAGACAAATACCATATGATATTACCTATATGTGAAATCTAAAATACGGCACCAATGAACCTATCTACAAAACAGAAACAAACTCACAGACATAGAGAACAGACTTGTGGATGCCAAGGGGGAACAGGCGAGAGAGAAGGATGGACTGGGATTCTGGGGTTAGTAGATGCAAACTATTACATTTAGAATGGATAAACCACAGTGTCCTACTGTAGAGCACAGGGAATGATATCCAATCTCCTGGGATAAACCATAATGGAAGAGAATATAAAATAAGACTGTATATATGTGTATAACTGAGTCACTTTGCTATACAGCAGAAATCAGTACTTTGTAAATCAACTACACTTCAATTAAATTTTTTTAAATTTTTTAAATAAAAAAATAAAAAATTTCTCCTTTGACATGAACATCCACTATAAAAATCATTTAAGGTGTTGGAAATCTAATTGTTGTCTCCAAATACACCAGCTTCAAAAAACAGATTTCCATCATAGTTTACCACTTGGCATCTTGCATGTTCCTTTTCCACTTGAAACAGGGTGAATGACAGCTGTTTATGAATGTCAGCTCTGATGTACTGGAGGTGACTATGGTGGGTGCTCATGGGTGATCTGATTCTGAACAGGCTTGAGAGGCCCCCAGGTGAAGTACCTAGAGTGACATTTTTACACACAGAGAAGAGAGACAGTTTAGTACCTTTGTGGATGAGTATGTAAACACATGCAGAAAATATTCAATAATACACTTGTCCTCACTTCAAGTTTGCAAGGATAATGCCAATATAGAAACCCATTTGACCTCGGTCCTTTCCAGGGGTGCCTTGATTTTTGTCCACATTTCCAAATAACCAGATTTCCTAACAAAATCTTTACAGTCACGAAAGGACTCAGATTATATAAAACATCTCCACTCACTTATTTTGCTACTGCCAGTTGAAGTTACGGACAAAAACAATTAAGCCTCGCTGTTTAACTGATGCTGCCAGACTAGAACACAGTGCGAAGTAAGTTTAAAAAAATGTAAACACTTGGAAATACATCCCATTCCGCCTGCCCACCCACGCAAAAGGCTGACCCCCTTCCACAACTCTGACGAGCATTTTCCTGCCATAAACGAGGGACAAGATGCAAAGAGCTAGGTGGGCTCCACTTTTTCATTCAGTGTTTGATCTCAGCTCTTTCTTCCTCCTTCCTCTTGTGGAAACAAATGAAAGGAATCTCTGAGCTACTTGCTGTTCCAAGTGAAGGCACACTTCTCTTCCACTCACTTATTCTGTGAACATCACCAGCTAGACTCTGCAAAGATGAGGGCAACTCAGAAACGCACCTGTCCTCCAGGTGTGTCTGCAGGTAGGCTAGCCAATGCAAGTTGTAACAGGATAAGAGTTTGTTTTCACCCTGCCCCAGTCCAATGCAGGGAGAGGAGGGTGCCTGTTCCACAGTCATCTGGGAATCAGGCTTCTCTCCAGCAGCCCTGTCACCATTCTGGCCCTCCACATCCCCCCAAGCACGAGGAAGAGGAGAACACGAAGGAAGATGTGTTCCACCAGTCCCATCTGCAGAACCCGTTTCCAAGGCCACATCTCCCAGTGGTGGGAGCTGATGCCCAAGATGGAGGTGGGGCACACACCCTGCCCCTCACAATGTCAAGCTGGCCTCACCCAGGAAACAGTAGAATCTTTCCACTGGAAGTTGCTCCAAGCAACAACCTTGCTCTTAGCAGGGCATGATGGGAAACGTGCACACAGCTGGACATTCCGAGCCAGTGCCTAGAACTCCAAAGCCAAGGGCATCCTTCTATTTCAACCACTTGGCAGCGTGCTTTTGCGAGTACATTTTTTTTTTTTCAAACACATTTAAGCAGAACAGAGAAAAGTTTCAAGCAGGCCTATAAAATGCTTTCTCAGAAGGGAACTGACAGTGTTTTCACTCTAGTGGATCATGCAGTAATTGAAGCTCTCCGTGGCAAATGTATAAACTCCTGCAGATCACATATAAATATTTAAAATTATTTTCCAGATGTCCAGGCAAACATGTGGGTCAGCAGCCCCTTTCTTCTTATTTCCAGTGGTTTCTGGTTGGAAAAGGAGAAAAATTAACTAGAAGCTCAGGTACCCATATGTGCTGTGCACATGGGTGAGGGGCCAGGGGGACCCAAGGAGAAGGGTATGGAATGATGTGTGTCTCAGTTTTGCTTTCAGTTTTATCAAAGACAAGACAGCCACACCTGAAAACCTTAGAAATCGATACCTAAATGATCAATGGGTGCAACAGATACTTTATTCATAAAGTGAAGCATATGGTCCAGATTTTTGGAAGTAGTTTCATTGAGCTAGGAAGCCTCAGCCTGCCTGCAATCTGAGATTCAGTAATGCAAGAACGGTATCCTTTCTTTGCCAAGGGAGCTGCTCAGGGTACAATGGCTAAGTAACCAAACTCCTCAAAATGTGGTGGCTGGACAGCAATCTCTATTATCTCTCCCGATTTCCCTGGGGCAGGAATTCAGACACTGCTCACCTGGGTTTTTTCGGCTCAGGGTCCCAGGAGGGTCAGTCGGGGGACAGCGGAGGCTACAGTCACTCCTGGCGGGCAAGTTGGATGATCCTCCAGCTACGTGAGTGTCCTCGCAGCAGGTCAGCTGGCTGCCCCCAGAGCAAGCAAAACCAGAGGGGCAGCCAGGCCATGTCTGTGACCCCTGATGGCCTCGGAGCCTCACAGCGAGACCTCCAGCACAGTTCACTGAGGGGACAAGTTCCATAAAGGTGTAGGAATATCAAAGTCACACTGTCAGAGCTAGTGGGCAGCATGGATGCTGGTGGGACCCGTTTGGAAGATACAACGTGCCCCAGGGCCTAGCATGCAAATCTCTAGGTAAGCCTAAAAGATATCACCTGGCTAAGCTCACACCAGGGAGGGGTGGTCAGGTATTCTCCCTGGACACAGGTGTTCTGGCCCCGAAGCCCCACTCCCAGCATTCTGCTAGAAAGTTCCACCCAGGAGGAGTTGTTTCTTAACACAAGTCCCTCAGTGAGCACTGGATGTCAGCCCCAACTGAGAGGAGGTACCAAGTCAGAGTGATGAGAAGTAGGTCAACTCTGAGGGTCTGAATTATCAACACCAGTGATAAGGGCTGGCCAGGCCTGCGGCTCCTGGCCCCTTTCTTCTCCTCTCCCAGACCCATCACACACCTTCAGTTCAGACTCCCGCCATGAGCAAAGACCTGAGACAGAGAGCTGGGTGCCTTTAAAGAAGGGAAAAGATGAACCTTGGAGACTGTTACATGGAGGCTGCAAAAGAGTGGCGCACAGGCTGGCTGGAGGCCGCTATGAATGTCAGTGGCCCTGCCACCTTTCTGTTCCGTGACTTGGCACCTGCCCTCTGCACTCTCAGCCCCCAGGTGCTTCCTCTGCAGGTGACACTGCCTGGCCGGGGGAATAGGAATGATGCTGGAAGTAGATCTCTGACCTCAGGCCTCCAGGGACCTTCGTGTGGAAACACTAAGACGCGGGACTGAAGGAATGCAGAGGCCAGGACCCCACCCCAGCCCTGCCCTGGGGACTCAGCCCTGGCTGTATGAACTCCACGGAGCCTTTCTAGGGTCTCGAAAGACAGCGTGCTCTCTCCCCACTCCCCCCTTCCACGAGACTTTGGGAACAATTAGGGATGGGGCCATTGGGTACAGGGTAACTCTAGAAGATTATAAGGGTGGACGGAGGCCTCGCTGTCTGACCGTCACCCCACAATGAGATGCATCTGGGTTGGGAGGGAGGGGCCCTTGTCCTGATAAATGCACATTGAACCGGGAGACCCTGAGAAAGACTTGTTCTCCATCTCCTCTAGATGGCATTCCTGAGGCTCCGGCCCCTCTGGGCAGCGCTTGTTTCCTTTCACAACTTGTTCGAATAACTGGGCCTGTTGACCGACGGGGGGAGGTGACCCCTGTGCTGCCCCTGGCCTGGGTGACAGGCAACTTCCCTTGGGCTTCCACTCTTTGCCAAGAGCCTGTGGGTGGGACCTTGAGCATGTGGGGGCGGGGGGGGTCCTAAGGGAGGGTCCAGATACCCAGTGGCCAGTCACTGCTTCTCCTTACTGCCCTGCAGAAACTCCCTCCTGGGTCGGGGTCCACTTGCAGCTACAAACCCTCCTCATCCTGGTCAAGGGCAGCCCCACCTGGAAATCCAGTTGCTGGCATGTCCTGTCATTGCCTCGCTCCGGGGCAGCTGGGCCTCAGAGGAGGCTGAACAGCAGAAAGAGAACGGGAGGTCACCCACCCCCCAGGACAACAGATTCCATGCCTTCTAGGAAGGCAGCCGACCAAGCCCACTCTGTTATTTCCAGGGCCCACAGTAGGCCTTCAGCCCCTCCCAGGAGTCCAGATTGGTGATGATTTGCAGAACTACCCGGGAGTCTACGCAGAAGGCCGAGGGCACCACTAAGCCCTCCTCAACACCTCTCCCGGGACCGACAGCCCTCCTTCATCCTTTCCTCCCGCACCAGACACAGGGACCTCTGCTTTGGGGCACAGAAAAGAGAGAGAGGAAGTTTACTGCAGGGGCTGTGGGCAAGAGAGCTGGCCTTCAGGATGCACAAGGCTCTGTTCCTCCCTGGGAGTCTGGGACTGCCTATTGGCTGTGTTTTTCCCACTATCCTCACTCTTGCCATCAGCCTGGAGAAGTGGAAGTCTGATGTTCCTCATTACCCACAGGCCACAGCGATGGGGGAGCCTGCATGCTAGTAAAAGCCGACCGGTGGGTTCTTGGATGCACGGAGGGTAGACTAGAGAGCGTCCAACCCCATGTGTCCTGGGAGACCCAAGTCCCTCCCCAAAGAGCACGGAGACTGAGCATCTCCTGGGCTAGCTTCTTCCTGGCCTTTAATCTGTGGCTGGGAGTGGGGGGTGGGGTGTCTGCCACCTCTGTTGGGGGCAGGGAGGCCTGCAGCCTGGGTCTCCTCCCTCCTCCAGAGCCAGGACAGGGATCATGAAAAGCAGAAGAGGAGGGATATAGAAGTCAGGGAGGGGGAAGGAAAGACAGGGTGGTGGAGACCCAGACGGGCAGCCACAGCTGCTCTTTGGATGGAGCCCTGAGAGAAAGCCTGTCAGGCAGCCAGATGGAATGTCAGTGAAACTCAGGGCTCAGGAGCAACTCTCTTTCCTGTTACACAGTTCCCACTGATGACCCTGCACAGGCCAGGTCAGCTCAGAACATTCAGTACCAATGTCAGACTGCTCTCTCGTCCCTAAAGAAAACTCTAGCTGCTGGCACCAGGGCTGCTTAGAAAGCAAGCTCCCTGGAAAAGGAAAGGAGCCCTACCTACACTTGGGAGAACAAAGCCAGCCAGAAGCACAACCTATTTCCATGGGGCCAGGGGAGGACACGCCACATGGGAGGTGAGAGGTGATGGCTAGCGTGACAGCAGCCAGAAAGCTACTGGAGGGGGACCCCAGAGCATGCTGGGACAGAGAGCTGCAGGAAGGCATTCCAGGTTGAGTGAGCCTCACCACAGTCCTTTCAACTGCGGTTTCTTCTGAAATCCACATCCTCCTCTCACTGCAGTGTTGCCCCCACCTGGTCCCAGCATGGGTCCTGGGGCCGCACAGCACATCAGCATGTGGGGTGCAATCCCAGCACTCGGAGGGAAGAGGCAGCACCCTGGAGCCTCAGCACGAAGACTGGTCCATTAGCGGCAGCCAAGTTTACAGGGCTGAGGAGGAAGGAATTCTGAGTGGGAGGAAGAGAAGGAGCAGAACGGATTCCTCGGCACCGCTGATATGTTCTTGGGTGGACAGGCTGCTGCAGGATGAACCGATGAGCTTCCGGGCAAGCGTGGGTGCAAGACTAGCAACAGAGAAAAGGCTGCAGACACTCCAAAAAGAAAACCAAGATAACTGGAGACTTCCTGCTGTATGTTGCCCTCTACGCACTGAGCACGCGCCTGTGAGATGCTTGCAGATCCCTCCGAGGATGCACCTACTTGTGTACCATTCCTTCCTCCCACACTGTCTGTTGAGCACTGTGACAAGAGCATTTACTCCTCTTATTCATGCAACAGTGAACATCTACTGCGTCCCTCCCAAAGGGCCAGCATTGTCCTAAGCACTTTCTCCACATTTTCCTCTTAAACTACACAGTAATTGTAGGAGGTAAATGCTACTCTTATTGTCCCCACTGCGCAGATGGGGAAACTGAGGCACAGAGAAATGGCATAGCTTGCTCCAGGCCAGGCAGCTGGTGATGGAGGCCAGGCTCGAGAACCTGCACCCGGCACCCCGTCCATGCTACACAGGGGTGGATGGTCAGGGCTTTCCACAGGCACTCACCTGCTCATTCACTCAATGCCTGGAGCACTGCTCGCTGGCCTCCACGCTGTCTGCAGAGGGGGACTGGGGGAGGACAGGGAGCTGGGGAATTCATAGCTGGGATGGTGAGCCACTGGAAGGTCCCTGAGTGGACCCCAGGCCACCCACTCCACCTCTGCCAGGGCCATCGTGTCATCTCTGGCAAGTCAGTGGGCTCTTGGGACCTGGGCTTCACACCTTGAGGATGGAACTCTAGGCGAGGTGAGCCAGGCTCCTGCAGCTTCAACCTGCGTTTGATTCAATCACCAGATGTTTACCCCAGAGCTGCGCTCTGCTCAGAACACGGCATTTGTTCTGAACAAGACGACATTCTGCCCTTGGAGTCTGCATTCTAGCAGAGTGGGGGAGGCGGGGGTCGGGGGAGCCTCAATAAACAGAAAACACTGAAGAGGCAAGTCCTGCAGAATGCAGACACTGACAAGTGGCCAGGAAAGGGGAAGCAGGGGGTCCAGGGACAGGCAGCCAGCCTCATGGAAACTGGTATTACTGAGAAGGTGAGATGTGAGCCAAAATGGGAAGGCCCCGTGGGATCTGGCCGAGTGGACAGACGGGATGAGGAGGGGCGGGGCATTCATCAAGCAGCACTTGGACACCTGCCTTCTGCTCGGGTGCTCACAGCATCCCTCAGCCAGTGAGTCACCCGAAGATTGCTTATTGGACAGTGAAGCAGAGGCCAGGACTGAAGAGACATGAAAGGAAGCCTCACCTGAGTGCAGGGACCTGGGAGAATCAGGCCTCTAGTCTCCACCCCCCAGGAGCAGCCCCAGTGCCGACCTGTCCTTGGGCCGTGGTCCTTAACTGGCTTGACATCACGACATTTGTGCCAGTTCAGAGTTAGAAGGTGACACTCCCCAGCGCCTTTGGTGGCTTCACAGAATGCACGAAGCCCAGGTCTACAATAGGGAGGGGTGGGGAGCATGGAAAACTGGAGGCTGCTCACCCCTCTCGGAAGGCACCGCATTGAACATGCTCGAAATGCAGAAGCGGATGCTTAACCCATCTGGGAACTGAGTCACGTTCCCCATCCTGTGAGGCCTTTAGCTTAGTGGAGGAGCAATCTCGATCTAGCCCAACCCTCCTGAGTTACCTGAGGGAAGACAGAGTCAGGGATAGGCCAGGGCCAAGGGCTGCACGTGAAGGGAGGCTCCGCAGGAGGGCTAATCTGGGCGAGGACAGGGCCAGCTCAGGGCTCTGGATCAGGGGACGGTCACGACTGTGGCCGCCTTGGGAACACAGAGGGGAGTGCCCGGCACCCTCAGAACAGCACAGAGATGGTGCATTCAGGGTCGTGTCTGGACAGCCACGCTGCTGACAGCTTGAGGATGACACCACCAAGGGCCCCGCAGGACAAATGGCTCAGCTTCCCAGGGCTCTCCTTGAACTAAAGAACTGAGGCCACAGACACTTGTCTCACACCAGCAAGGGTACTAACAGCCACCCGAACACACCACCCCCTACATCCGGGCTTATCACTCACAGGATGGGAAGGAAGCCCCCAGCCAGCTCTTGGAGACCCCATTACCACCACCCTGCTCCCCCGCCATCTGGTGAGAGTCATTAAAAAGCATGGATTTTCTCAGAAAGAGGAAAACAAATACCCTATGCTAACGCATATATGTGGAATCTAGACAAATGGTACTGATGAACCTAGTGGCAGGGCAGGAATAGAGATGCAGACGTAGAGAACGGGTTTGAGGACACTGCGGGGAGGGGAAGCTGGAACATAGTGAGAGTAGCACTGACATATACACACTACCGAATGTAAAATAGATGGCTAGTGGGAAGCTGCTGCAGAGCACAGGGAGATCAGCTCCATGCTTTGTGAAGACCTAAAGGGGTGGGATGAGGAGCGTGGGAGGGAGGCTCAAGAGGGAGGGGATATGGGGATATGTGTATACACATAGCTGATTCACTTTGGTGTACAGGAGAAACGAACACAATACTGTAAAGCAATTATACTCCAGTAAAGATTTAAAAAAAAAAAAAAAGGCTGGGTGCCCCAGTCCACTTAAGGCAGAGGATCAGACACAAGGTACAGCAGAACCCCACAGGTGTCTACAAATGCAGGACTAGCTTCAAGTTTCTTAGTTCTCGAGTAAAGTATTTTTAATGTATTTTTTTTCAAGTATCTTTTTTTTTTTTTTTTTGGACTATAGTTGCTTTACACTGCTGCGTCAGTTTCTGCTGTACAGCAAAGTGAATCAGCCATATGTATACATATATCCCCTCTTTTTTTGGGTGCTTTTAAATGTTGGGGGAAAGGCCCTCATTTCCTTTCACGAATGGTATCTGAAACAACCCGGATATTTTAAAAAATCAATCTCAGGGATTTACTTAAACGAAGGGAGATAATCCATGGAAAACTAGCAGCTAGAGAGATAGCTGACTGGAAGGAGCAGACAGCCCGTAACTCAGGAAAAAGCCACCGATTCCATAAGCCCCATGGCTGCATGCGTGGTCAGGTCTCTCCGCAAGGAGCCAGGAGCCCTCCTCAGCCTCCAAGAGGAGGTCCGCTCTCCAGGGCAGGGCTGGGCCCTCAGCCCTTGGCACAGGGAGGGTTTTGCACACATCCACGTAATGAGAGAAAGTCCATGGGGATTTCAACACTGGCAAAGCCACTAGCAGAAGTGGAACCGTTCCCACAAGGTCCGGCACCAGTTTTCTGGCTCCAAGGCAGCAGTAGGGTTCTGTGAAGGAATGAGTGCTTGCTGAGAACTGAGGGCAGTTGGAAGGAATCTATCGGCATCCTGTTGTTTGAATTTCTTTAATACTTGTTCTAAAATCTATGCCGATTGTTATGTGTGGTCAACAGAGATTAATTCATTGTTGATTTTATTTATTTTATTTTTTAAGCTCTTTATTGGAATATAATTGCTTTACACTGTTGTGCCAGGTTTTGCTGTACAACAAAGTGAATCGGCTGTATTTATACATATCTCCCCATATCCCCTCCCTCCAGTGACTCCTTCCCAATCTCCCTATCCCAGCCCTCTAAGTCATTGTTGATTTTAAAGGAATCTCACAGGAGGACAGGGAGGCATAGCGGATTTCTCCAACTTGATGAGTCAGATCAAAGAAAATCTACATGGACCCCAGCCATTCATCCAGGAGAGCACAACCTCTTTGGGCAGCTTGTGCCCATTTCAATAGGTCATCATAGCTAGTAGGAGAACAGTCCATGACAAGCACAGACCGAAGTCCACAAATTAATGGTGACTGACATGGTTAAAGGATCACCCTGGTTCATCCTCAGAAGAGCTGGCACCCTCTTCAGAGCCTTCCAACAGAGAATGGTGGTTTGGCCAACATTAGCATCCAAACCATGACCAGCCTTCAGAACATCTCTGGACACTCTGGTCTGTGCCTCTGATGGCACTGTGGAAGGATGCCAGCCATGGCCTGGACCATGAAATACTTGGCACTGATCAAAATCCCAGAACCTTCTTTATTGTGGCTTTTAAAGATGCTGCCCCTAAATCCCTCCAACAACCAGAGGGTCTGTTGGCCTGGCTGCTGTTCATGTGGCTCCTTTAGGCTGGCCACAGAGGAAAAGCAAAGCTGAGGCCCTCTGGCCACCCATGGACACCCTCGGTCTGGCATGAGTTACCTGTAGTTTATGGGGCATCTTACCCCCAAATGGTAGGTATACCAGGCGTCCAGGCAAGACCCACACCATGAGGGGCTGTGTCTGTGCTGGTGTGTTCGGGGCCATTTGGATTCTCTCCCCAGCCACTCCAGACCAGCTGCATCCCTCCTACTCTTGGGAAGATCTCTGGGTGGCTCCTGTGCTACTTCTCCAGGCAGAGCGAATCCGAGAGGGCCCTCACTTGGGTTGTTTTCGGAAGAGGTTGTGGGATGGTTAATTTCATGTGTCAACTTGACTGGTGACACTGTTTACCAGATACCTGGTAAAACATTATTTCTGGGTACATCTGTGGGGGGTTTCAAAAGAGATTAGCATTTGATTCAGTGGACTGAGGAAAGATCACCCTTGCCAGTCTGGGCAGGCATCATCCAGTCTGTGAGGGCCCGAAAGGAACAAAAAGGCAAAGGAAGGGAGGATTCACTCGCTCCTCTTGAGGTGGGATGTCCATCTTCTCCTGCCCCCAGACGTCGGAGCTCCTGGTTTGCAGGCCTTGGGACTCACACTGAGTTCTCCCAGGCTTTCCCGCTCTAAAGCTTTCAGACAGCAGATGGTGGCACTTCTCCGCCTCCATAAATGTGTCAGCCAATTCCTGTAATAAGTCTCCTCTGATATCCACCTATCTATCTATCATCTATATATCTGTCTGTCTGTCTGTCTGTCTCTCTCTCTGTCTAGCCTATTGGTTCTGTGTCTCTGGGGAATCCTGTTGGATACAAGTTGCTTATTTTCAACAGTGCCACCTGAAAATCCACCACAGCCCCTTCTCCCACACGCCTCCCTCCCACAAAAAAAATGGTAACAGAGGAAAAAAATTCACTTCTGGGCTGAGAATGGACAAGGGAGATTTTACCTCCCAAGCTTGTGCTAATTTACCATCTTTCTTCTGCTCATAGCACGCCAAGTGGCTGATGGAAGTGGCAGAGGGCTCAGCTTTCATGAGAAATGAAGGTGGGGCAGGAAGCTTCTCCATGAGTAACTGTGGGGTGTGGATATTTTATAGCTGTTAGAGAAAATGAGGCTGCTGGAAAGTTTGTTGCTACCTTGTTAAGTGACTTCATGGCCTGGCTTTCACTATGGAGCACGATTTGCACTAGTTGTCAATATATCTCCCAAGATTTGCCTGAAAACACTCTGGACTGTGTCCCTCCGGTCTTCAGACTCATTCAGAGGAAGCTTTGCTCCTGAGGCGAACACATGGTTGATGCTCCTGCTCAGCTATGGTTCTGTCTTTGCTCAGTGTGAGCTGGGCAAATAGCTGCACGTTTCCCGCACACACAGACAGAGATAAATGATAGATGGTAGATGATAGATAGAGATAGATAGATAGATGGATGGATAGATATAGATAGATGATAGAAGATGATAGATAGATAGATAGATAGATAGATAGATAGATGATTGATAGATAGGTGATAGATAGAAGATAGGTAGATAGATGATAGATATAGATAGAGAGATGATGATAGATAGACAGATTAGATAGATAGATAGATAGGTAGATAGATAATAGATGATAGAAGATAGATATAGATAGATGATAGATATAGATAGATGATAGATAGATAGAGATAGATAGAAGATAGATAATAGATTAGATGGATAGATAGATAGATAGATAGATAGATAGATAGATAGATAGATAGATGATACATAGATAGATAGCTGATAGATATGGAGACATTGTTATTTTGCTGCTGGTACATTTTAACTTTTGATTCAACTCATTTTTTTTCCTACTGGAAATGTTGGAAAAGACAACATTTGCAACATCCACTTACCTCTGATAAGCAGAGTATAGGATTCAAAAGACTGGATACAACAGTATTTAACTCATCTTAGAGATTTCCAAAACAATTTCTCATGTCCACAGTGAAAAGCAGAAAAAAATAAGAAGAATCAGCACGTCACGCTGCTCAAGAGGATTTGGAACCTGCCTGTGTCCGTGCCAGAGCGAAGGAGTTAGAGACGGACGACATCCACCTCCGTGAGCACGGCCAACAGAGTTGACGAGAAGGGTACGAGGCAGGAGGGGGCTGTTGCCACCCCCAGAATCACGTTCCACATCTCTGCCTTCACAAACTGCACTTGTTAAACTCCCCCCAGTTCAGGATCCCACATGCCCACGCTGCGTGCCATTCACTGTGAGCTAATGGGGGAACAGGAGCAGTTAGGGGCCACGCTCCAGGCTGGGTAGGACGGGTCGGCGACACGAGGCCCAGTGGAGCCCAGAAAGTTTGCCTCTCAGCTCCCCTAAGGCATCAGGGTTCCAGGTGAGCTGCCCCACAGCCGGGCTTCAGCCCATCACTGACGAAAGAGGCTCTTGAAGGAGGCATGCAGTGGGCACGTGATGCAGGAACCCTCCTGTGCTGTGGAAGGTTGTCGCTCACAGATGTGTCCCATCATCCCCTGCCCTGGGTCCCACCCCTGGCTGTCACTCTCTGTGGAGTCAGTGCGATGGGAGATTGGTGAAACAGAGCAGGTGAAATATACAAACACCCCCGCCTGTTATAGTGCAGCAGGCAGAAAGCACAAGTCCAAATGCTGGGCCTTCAGGAAAAGACCAGACTCACGTAGCCACCTAAGTGATTCATTTCATTGCTTACTGGAGCTACTCATTATTATACCCATTTTACAGATGGGCAAATGGAAACTTAGGGCACAAGCAACTTAACCAAGTTCACACAGCTGACACCAGAAACTGAGGCCAGCCAGCCAGTGACCCAAAGTCATAATCTCTCCACCCTGAGATGTTGCCTTTTTATGCAAACCCCTTGCCCCTCTGGGCTTCTAGTTTGGAGACCCATTGGGCATGGAGTTGGCAGACCTCGGTATGCTAGCAGAAAGCCTAGATCCCCATCACTGCTCACCAACCTCCTGCCTGTTCAGTGCTTAGCAGGTGGGTAAGTGCATAGTCTTGGGCCGTGCTATGAATCTCTAACTGAGTGGACTCTGAACCTCAGTTTGCCCTTCTGCAAGATGGGTGTGATGATGCTCAGAGAGCTGGGTTACGAGGATTTGTTGAGTGAGGCACACAGCCATGCAGAGTTGATTGAAGCCCTTGGCAGGTGTATTTCCCTGTATCCCAGTGGTTCCCTGAGCTCAGGAAGAGAAGCACTGCTAAGACAACTATGGCCTGGTTTCCTGGGGCTGCCGTAACAAAGCACCACAAATTGGCGACCTTAAACAATAGAAATGTAGCATCTCACAGTTGTAGAGTCCAGAAATCAGAAATGAAGGTGTCAGCAAGGTCCCTGCAAGATGCTGGTGGACTCCGTCCTTGCCTCTTCCAGCTTTGGATGGTGGCCGTCAGTCCTTGGTTCATAGATGCATTGCTCTCATCCCTGCCTCTGTTCTTACATGTCGTCTTCCCTGTGGGTCTGTCTTTTTCTCTTCTTATAGGACTCCAGTCATATTGGATTCGGACCCACCCTAATCTTAACTTGACTGTGTCCACTAAGTTTCTTCTTTGGGGTTCCTGGAACCAATCTAACCTGCATGTATGGAGGCTTCCCCACACCCATGAGCAACTCTCAGATGCCAGCAGGGGGTCCCGACTTCAATTCAATTCTAACACCATCTACTCAGAGATAGCGTCAGATTCCAGATAAGGGGCTCCATCCCACAAGACCACACACCCCTTCAGACACCAGCCACAAGCTCAGGTTGTTACCTGTGCTTCCAATTTACTGGCTATAAATCAGAGCATCCCATGACCCCCTCCTCGGTTCAATTAATTTGCTAGAATGGCTCACAGAACTCAGGAAAACCCACTGAATCACCAGATTACTGATTTATTATAAAAGGATATTAAAATATGTGAATCAACAACCAGATGAAGAGATTTCTAGGGTGAGGGCTTGAACAAAGGAGCTTCTGTCTCCATGAAGCTTGAGACCCAACGAGGTTGCATGTGGTGAAGCGTTCTGGCTCCCCACACGGAAGCTCTCTGAAAAAGGGCCAAAAATCTATCCTTTTATGGAGATTTCGTTACATAATCGTGATTGACTAAATCACTTGCCAATGGCCATTGATTCAACCTCCTCTCCCCTCCCTGGAAGTCAGGGGACTGCACTGAAATTCCAACCCTTTAATCACATGATTCGTTCTGCTGGCAACCTGTCCTCATCCATAGGGACTTCTAAAAGTCATCTCATTCATATGACAGAAGACAACTTTATCACTGTCTACATTTAAGAAATTCCAAGGGTTTGGGGAGCTGTGCATTAGGAACTGTGGATAAAGACCAAATACATATGAGAAATATATTTTGCCCATCTGAATGACCAAATATATATTTTTTCTAAGTCACAACATTGCACCTTATTGCCAAGTAAGGTCCCATTCACAGGTACCAGAAGCTGACTTAACACGTCTTTCGTGGAGGCAAGTGAGCACAGTTCAACTCAAGACAACAGGGAGCATGCTGGTGCTGGCTGCCCAATGAGCCCACCAGCCTCTGAGACCCTCGGGCAGGCAGGTGGCCAACACAGGTCCTAAGACAAAAGACTGCCTGCTGGTGGGACAGAAGTAGGCACGAAAGTGTCTCCTCAAAGGGTCTCTCCAGGTGTGCTCATGAGGCAGCTGCCAAGTAGGAGGGAGATTCTCCAAAACATCCTCACCTGAGCAGGTGGGAAGCTCCGGGGTATTAGCCTGGAAATCTCAGGCCACCCTGGGCACCTCCACTCCCAGGTCAGGTGAGGTCTCCAGGGACCACTCCTCACTGATTGCTGCACATCTGGTTGGTAGGCAGAGGCTGGGGTCGGGGAGACCCTCCACTGTGCCTTTTCCTCACCAGGGGGCTTCATTCAGGAGTGGGGGCACTGTTCCTGGTCCTCTGGGTCCCACTTCATCACGCTGAGCAGAGGGGATGCCTCTCTTTGTGTGACTCCTCCAGCAGCCAACTTGGAGGCAGGCACCCAATGCGGTCATTTACACGGGGGCACAGGAGGGGAGGGCCAGGCGAGGCAGGGAGGGAGGAGGCCAGTGAGGGGCATGTTGTCCATCAAGTCACACTGCAGGCAGCTGGAGCTCATCCTGCTGGGAGCTCTGGAGGGAAACATAGATGCTGCCTCGGAGTCGTCCACGTGGGGGTCAGGATTTATCCGCCAACACCCAGCTCCCATTGACGGCAAGCTGCTCTCCAGTCCTGGAGTCCCCAGCTCAGCCACACTTCTCCAGACACGCTTCTGCTGGAGAGAGGGAGCCCATGGGCTGCAGGTGCACTCCCACAAGGCACAGGCAGGAACTGTGGGTGAAGAAGGGCTTGCCTGAACCGTAGGCACCTACATCAACCTGCAGCCTTGTCTTCTTCCAACTCGCAATGGGCTTGGCACTGCTCCTCACGCTGCTGCCCGGTGCCCCAAGGGCTTGTCTGCAGCCTTAGTGAGCTTGCACTGAGTCTGACCACCTCCCTCTGACCAACCCTACTGCCCTCTGCTCCCTTCTGCACTATTAATCCCAAGAGCACCCAGGAATCTCCCCCTGCGAGCAGGTTTCCCTGGGATGTGACCTGTCACAGGACTTGTGGCAAATCCTGCATGCATTTGTCCTCCATGCCAGTATTTTGCAAGCATTTTACTTCTCATGATCTCTGCTGAGACTGGACCCTTGAACCCACCTGCCTTCTCCCCAGCCCTTTCTGAGGCAGAAGTTTACAAAAACCTTTCATTGAACATCGCACGGGACCAACCTAGACTAAATTCTCTCAACTTTTGCCGGTGTTCTGCCTGCCAGTCGTGAAAGACTCCTGAAGAAGACATTCCATTTTCTTGTAAAACAGAAAAATTTCCCTTTCTAGAAGTTGCGGATAAGTACATGCAGCAGCGGAGGTCAGCCAGTTAATCTCAGGCAAACAGCCAAGCATGCAGTGAAGCCCCCACTGAGCTGGAGCCTTAAAAACTCTGCACACTCTGCGTGGTTTCCAAGCATGGCCTGGTAAAGCCCTCATAAGCAAATGCCAATGCTGTCGGTTATAAACTAGAGCTCACATGCTGAACAAACAAGGTGTCCAGAGTGTCTGAGACTCACATTAGAAGCTCTCATTCTCAGACTCCTGGGTGCCTTGCAAGGATGAGGACATGCCAGGGACATACCATGAGGGCTCAGAAAGTCCCCAAGCCACTGGCTGCCTGGCCTGGGAGCCTCTGATGTGCACTGCAGGATTCTGGCACCTTAACTGTGCCCCAGCCCCCTTAGGGGCCCGTGACCGAGGGAGCCACCCAGGCCAGGATGCAGGGCCGTCAGCTGTACAGGTCAAAGCCTGCGGTGTCGGACGGAGTGTGGCTGACAGCAGCTCAGACAAAGGGAATCTCATCCCCTTACTGCAAGCACATCTGCGGAGTCCATAACAAACCTTCCCTGTGAGTTCCAAATTTGATATCCTGGTTTAGTTTGAAAGGAAAAGAGAAGAAGCTGCAGAAGGGGTCCAGTCGTGCCAGGAAGAACCCTCTTCCCAGTGCTGTAATTTTGTAATTCTTATTCACCCAGCTGGCGCTGAGTGTTCCCCAGCCTCAAAAAGATGTTAACATTTACAGATGTTTAGAGGAGAAAGGCAGCTACAAAGGACTGCCGCTGAACAGACGCACATGTCGGGGCCGGGGCTCACAGTGGAAGGCACCTCCTCCTTACCCACCGCCAAGAGCTGGGTGGCTGGCCCTCTCAGGTTATCTCAGGAGAGCAGCAGACCCCTACTAGACCAGAGCAACGTTGTCTCCAAGATCCAGCAAGCTGGGTGAGTTTCCCTCCACAGGACACTCTCAGAGCAGCATTTTTTCCAGTGTGGAGCTTACCAACACTTCAGGGATCCTCTTCTTTCCAGCAAGACACTGTGCCTGTAATTGGGCACAGTGCCACCAAGCAAATAGCCATTTTTGCAGACTGGGTGCAGGAGCCAGCAAATTAGAGCCTCAAAGGGCCACACACAGCCTGGCCGCCCAAGGATGCTCTGGGCATGCCACGAATAAACAAAATAGTGATACACAGGTAAATGGCTCCATGTCACCAAATGACCATTCCACGCCTTCCTCACTAAGTGCCAATTGTTTCAACCACTTTCCAGCCTGACCTTGGTGTTTGTGCTGCCTCAGGAAAGCACTCACCCTGAATCCCTTCCACCCCATTAAAGGACTATAACTTGTTACCATATGGTATGTGGTTTCCCTACACCAAGAAACTCTCAGCAGACACTGACTGGGTGTCCTACAATTTCATTTCATTCTGACACTCTCCACCTGGAGATAGCATCACATCCCACAGGCTAAGGGCTCACTCCCTCTAGACCACCCTCCATTCAGATGTCAATTGCAAGTCTAGGTGGTCACCTGTGCTTCTGACCAACGGGCTGTAGATCAGAGGCTGCCATGACCCCCTCCTTGCATCCTATTAACTTGCTAGAGTGTGTCATGGAACTCAGGAAACCCAGTTACTCACTAGATCACCTGCTAATTACAGAGGACTTTACACCAGATGCGGAGACACATAGGGCAAGGTTCCAAAACAAAGGATCTTCTGTCCCTGAGAGTTTGGGGCCTGGTCCAGCGGCATGTGGAAGCATTCTCATTCACCAACCCAGAAGCTCTCCGAACCCTGTTCTTTTGGGTTTTCATGGAGGCCTCATTCCTCAGGCATGCTTGATTGAATCGTGGCCATTTGTGATTGATTCAAGCTCCTCTCCCCTTCCTGGAAATCGGGGCATGGGGCTGAAAGTTTCAACCTCGATTCCTGGTTGATTCCCCTGGCAACCAGCCCCCATCCTTAGGTATGGTCCAAAAATCACCTCATCAACGTAAACTCCCGAATGGTAGAAAGGGATGCGCATGTCACCTTTATCACTCTGAAGCAGTTTCAGAAACTGAGGCCAAGGGACCAAATATAATTAACAAAAGATGCCCCCATTGCTCTTGCTGCTCGGAAATTCCAAGGGTTTTGGAAGCCATGGGCCAGGAACCCAGGCAAAAATCAAACTATATATTTATTATAAATCACGATATCACCCTCGTCAAGGCAAAAGTGGGAATCTCAGGACTCCCCTTCTCAGCTCAGAGCCCCAGGCCCACAAACACCAGCCTGAAACTGGGTGCATCAGCAGGAACGGCCACCTCGAAGCTCTGCGGACACCTGTCAAAGGAGGACGAGACGGCCGTAAACGTGGGAGAGGACGAGCTTCCTTCACCAATGAGAAAAGAACTCCTGCTACACAGGCTGGCTTTGAAGACTGTTGTTATTAAAACAAAAAAGGGGGAGTGGGGGTGTATTTCAAGGAGTAAATTGCATATTGGCTGTCTGTAAGGGGCACCCGGCTCCTTCTGAATGGGCACAGGGGTTGTCTTTTAGGAACTGACTTCAAAAGATGGCTTTCTGGGATGGAATCTTTTGTATTTACTAGACGGTCTTTGGTTTCTCTAGAGCTGAGAGTACAGAGGGCACAACACAGAAATGCAGCCACACTCCTGGTAGGGCGAGGAGGATGGGGGGCCATTTCTGAAAGATAAGAGTCAACAGTAAGGAAACCAGTTGGTGGGGCTTCCCTGGTGGTGCAGTGGTTAAGAATCCGCCTGCCAATGCAGGGGACACAGGTTCCATCCCTGGTCTGGGAAGATCCCACATGCCACGGAGCAACTAAGCCCATGTGCCACAACTATTGAGCCTGTGCTCTAGAGCCCGTGAGCCACAACTATTGAGCCCATGTACCACAACTACTGAAGGCCAGGCTCCTAGAGCCTATGCTCTGCAACAAAAGAAGCCACCAAAATGAGGAGCCCGTGCACCACAATGAAGTATAGCCCCCGCTCACTGCAACCAGAGAAAGCCCATGTGCAGCAACGAAGACCCAACACAGCCGATAATTAATTAATTAATTTTTTTTTTTAAAAGAAAAAAAAAAAGAAAACCAGTTGGCTGCCGGCACAGGGCCTGCAACTCTGATTCTGGAAGCAGACTGTTTGGGCGCCCACAGTGGGTGCTGGGTTCCCTGTCCCCTAGTCTTAATGACCAGCAGTGGAATCTGGGCTCTGAGAACCCTCCATCTGGGTCCAACGAGTCCCAGGGATGCTTCTCTTATTTCTGGTAAATTTCTGAGTTTTCCAGAAAGAAACTGCCCTCAAAAGGGGCAGACGAGACCTGGGAATGTTCGGCTCCCAAGGAAAGCTGCTGAGACCTTTCAGGGATCCATGTGGTGATGGAAATGGATCAGCATGTGGGAGCCTGGGACCACCACCTGGCTCAGGACAGCCTCACCCTGGGTTTCTGGGGACCCCAAGGACAGCCTAGCTCTGGCGGGGGTTGGGGGCAGTCCACGGTGGAAGGAAGGACAGAAAGGAGGCTTATAGGGACAGAGTTTTCTCTGTGCCAATCTGCGTGATAGAGACTGCAGGTGCAGCTCACAGTTCATAGAGTAACAGGACCCAGATCACCACTGCATGAATGAGAGAGCAAGATTCACGAGCTCACCCTGCTGGGATCAGGGCAGCAGAGAACCCAAGTTTCCCCTGACACCGACGTCCCGGCCCCCATGCCCACCCTCCCTACCCCCACATTCCCATCCCCCACCCTAGGCCCCCCCATATTCCCATCTCCTGTCTCCTAAACCCCATCCCCCACCCCCCCCAAACCTAGCCCTTCACTGAGCTCCCCTCTCCCCCACAGCCTCAGTGTCACTAAGTTCTCCAGGCCCCGGCAGCAGGATGAGAGGAGAAACCTGAGGCACAGGTGTAGGAAGCTCTGGCAGAAGCAGGACAGGGCTGGTGACCAGGCCCTCCTCAGGGCAGCACAGCAAAAGGACAGGGAGGCTGCCAAGGACCAGGAGAGCAAGAGGATGAGGAGAGAGGGGCTCGTGATGTCAGAGCCTCCTGGAGCGAGGCCAACCAGCAAGCAGCCTCCAGAGGGAGGAAGGGCCCGCGGGTCCCCGGGCCACTGCCTGCCTCCCTTCAGTGTTGTTGGCTGACTGAGGGACTCGGGGATTAAGGGACACCTTCTCACGAGGTGGGTGTGGTAAAGCAAGGGGACCAAGCCTGACCCCTGTAGGTGCTCATGGACTGTCACTTCCACTTCCTTTTCAGCAAAAGAGGACAGCAAAGATGCACCACCCCACTTTCTCCTCTGACCCCAGAGTCCCCCATCAATAGCAGTTAGCCCTCTGGGAACATTGGGAAGATACAGCCTCCCTCCCCTGGGGGAGAAGACCCTCCACCGTATCTTAGCCCTCCCCCCAGGCTGCCTGTGACTGATGCCACCCACTCATAGGGTGAGTTTGAGATGTCGGTGAGACGACAGCTTCACTCCCCTGCAGGATGCTGTTTGTGGGGTACCAGGGCTGCCCAGCTCCTTCTCCCCACAGCCTCCGCTCCCTTCTTCTTTGCCTTGTCACCTTGCCACCTCCGCTTACTTCCGTCATCACCTCATGTGTGTGATTCTTTGCCCCACACGTCCATCCCTCCCAGGGCAGGACCTGCCCCCTTGTGTCTGTGACTCCTGAAACAGCACCTGGCGGGCAGTAGGGGTGTAAAACATGTTGGGTGAATAACAGAATTCAGGGGCAACTTAGCTGGAGCCCCAAACCTGCACTATAGCCCAACTACTCCTCACCCCCCCCCCACTGTCTGTGTACATTACGGGACCCTACATTACTGCAGGCCAGGCCTGGCAGCATCTGGGCACCTGTGGGATTTCCTGTCCTCCCCAAGAGGCAACGGGAAGGAGGACAGTTTCCCTTTCAGGATTCCAAATTCTGCAGTTGACCTTCTCAAAGCTCTATTTCCCTCTGACATCATGCAGGCTGATGTCAGACCCTGGGCCAGAGCTACAATGCAGGGACCACTTCTCCCACTTCTCAGAGTGGTTCTGTTGGCCAGTAAGTCATGCCCTGTCTCTACGGGTTTTTTCACACCTGCCTGAGTAAAGAGCATTCCCTGATTTTCAGAAGAAATGTGAGCAAGCTTAGACCTTGACTCTGGTAGCAGCAGCCCCAATTAGCATTAATCCACAGAGTCTTATGGGAATTTCAGGCTGCTCTGCCCACTGGTGAGACCCCACCCCCATCAACTGGCCTGCATTCAGGACAGGAGCCCTGAGGAAAAGCAAAAATGCCCAAGCAGGGACTTGCCTGGTGGCGCAGTGGTTAAGAATCCACCTGCCAATGCAGGGGACATGGGTTCGATCCCTGGTCCAGGAAGATCCCACATGCTGCGGAGCAACTAAGCCCATGCACCACAACTACTGAGCCTGCACCCTAGAGCCTGTGAGCCACAATTATTGAGCCCAAATGCCACAACTACTGAAGCTCATGTGCCTAGAGCACGTGCTCTGCAACAAGAGAAGCCGCCACACTGAGAAGCCCACTCGCCACAAACAACAACGAAGAGCAGCCCCTGCTCGCTGCAACTAGAGAAAGCCCGCATGCAGCAATGAAGACCCAATGCAGCCAATACGTAAATAAATAAATAAATGCAATAAATACAATAAATTTATTTTTAAAAATGCCCATGCAGGTGGGCACTGAAGAACAAATCATGTTGCAATCGGAAATGATGCGACTTTGGGCAGGTGTCGCTTCTGGGATCCCCTTGCACCATGGGACCCTGTCTCAGGACAGCACAGGGAACTGACCAGAGGCCACGTCCCCTCCTCTGAGGCCAAGAGACAGAGCAGGATTTTCAACCAACATTTGCTGTCTGGGGGAGGTGACACCTGCCAGGGATAGCAGAGAGCTGGGTTGGTCCTGCCCTTCGAGGAACCACATAGACACGATAGGGGCAGAGAGCCCACCGGAAAACAGACATGCCAGGGAGGATCCAGCATGGCCAGATGGGCAGCAGGGCCTTTCAGGACCAGCCCAGGGGCTTGGTCAGCACCAGAGACCCACGTAAGGCCAGGCCCAGATATAAGCGGGAGGACCACCGCAGGAGCAGAGTCCCACCCAGACTAAGGGATGCACTTCTACCAGCCGCAAGCACCTTGGAGGAGGGTGCAGCACGCAGCATGTCTCCATGCAGCTGTGGGCAAACCACACCTGCTCACAAGGGGACCACAGCCCCCCCGCCCCCCTCCCACACACACACAGTGCCAAATGAGAGTGACGGGCCTGCTCAAGGATGCTCAGGGACAGAGGGGAAGTTGGGATGAAGTGAGAGAGTAGCATAGACATATTTACACTACCAGCTGTAAAATAGATAGTTAGTAGGAAGTTGCTGTATAACAAAAGGAGATCAACTTCATGGGAGATGCCTTGGAGGGCCAGGATGGGGAGGGTCTGGGGGAGTCACGGGAGGGAGGGGATATGGGGATATGTGTGTAGATGCAGCTGATTCACTTTGGTGCACCTCAGAGACGGGTACAAGAGTGTAAAGCAAATATATTCCAGTAAAGAGTTAAAAAAAAAAAAAAGATACCCAGGGCTGCAGGACGGGGATGGCAGAGCGCCAAGCCAAGCACAGGGTCCGCGTGACTGCAGGCATAGCCTGTGGGCTTTGGACCTTGGGCTCTCCCCATCCTCCTCACCTTCAGTTCTTCACTCTAGAGAAGCTGAATTTAGAAAAGAAAAAGAAGTCTGTCCCCCAGTTTAAGCTCTTCACACTGCCCCGTATGTGGCAATGAGATGAATTGTGATGGCCTGAAAAGACACTTCCAGAAGCACCGAGCTGGCAGGCATTGCGGCCGTTTCTACTCCACTGTGTTAACAGCACCACAGCTCAGCAGGGCACAGCCAGAGAGCCTGGCAGTGGGCGACGTTTATAACTTACGGCGGAGCCAACGTGGTGGCAAAGGGCCGCACAGCAGCCCCTGCTTGAAGGTTGGAAGGTGTGGAACCAAACACAGAGTGTCGTCACCTGGGCCCCTGGCACTGAACAGAGCCGCAGCCGAGCAGTTAAGAGGTGTACGCTAGCAAAAGGCTTCCTCATGGTGAATTAAAACACCCATGACCAATTTATCAAATGAATGTAATAATAGCATTTATTTCAAAATATTTTTGTAAGTATCATAGTCATTAATATACCTATGGTATCTATAACATATCTGTTAAAGAATAAATTCTCAATCAATAAATTCTCAAAATTTCAATAATATTGGGGAAAAAAAGCGACCGAGTGAAAGGATTAGACAGAGAAGCTAATATTTTGCTTTATGCTAAAACAACCCTCATTACTGACAGCCCTGAAAACAGTCAATTTATTAACCCGTTGCCGTGTGCCCCATTTCAGCAACACTGGAAAATGCCCAGTGAAGGGAGAAAGCCACCTAAAATCCACGGTGCTCAGAGCTCCAGAGCCTGGCAAGCCCGGCGTCGTCCCAGGAAGCACCAAGTCAACCCAGGCACAAGGGTGGAGGCCCCGCATCTCACTGACCCCCTCGGCCCAGCTCCCACAGCCTGGGCAACCCATGGCCACCTCATGCACAGGGCACCTTTACCTGCAGGCCTGGCCACTGTGGTGACCACTTGACCTTCTCACAGCTATGACCAAAGCATTGATGGAGAAGTTAAGTTGTCCCTGTCTGATTTGAATGAGCGCATCTCAGCACACCTGGACGCCCGGTGGAGGCGGCCACCTGCCTGCTGATCTGGCAGCATCCACAGCACTGTCCCCAGCTGGTCCGAGGTCAGGACCTCCCCCCGGAGCACAGCTGCTGGTGGACAAGAGGGATCCTCAGTTCCCTGAGGGCAGGAGCCAGTTGATGACCTTAGAGTCCCTCACTGCCCAGTCCAGTCCGTCACCTGGAAGGGGAACTCCCGAAACATCTGCAAGGCCACCACACCCACCTCTGCCCTCTCAGGGATCCCCAGGAGAGACATCTGAGCCATCCTTGAGAGAAAACAGGCCCCAAGGAGAGCTACAGCAAAGCCAGGGAGCCGCATCCGTTCACTCCAGAACATTCCACAGGGGCTAGGGAAAGCAAGTTCCCCCTGCAGGGGCTGTGACCTGATGACTGTGAACGCACAAGCTGGCCCAGCAGAATCTCCAGGAGACAGTCCCCTTCCACGCCACCTCTCCCTCTCACAGCCCTCAAATTCCTCCATCAAATATACAGGGGTGGGAATGCAAGTTGGTACAGCCACTATGGAAAGCAGTTTGGAGGTTCCTTAAAAAACTAAAAATGGAACTCCCATATGATCCAGTAATCCCACTACTGGACATATACCCAGAGAAAACAATAATCCAAAAAGAAACATGTACCAGAATGTTCACTGCAGCACTATTTACAATAGCCAGGACTTGGAAGCAACCTAAATGCCCATCAACAGATGAATGGATAAAGAAGATGTGGCACATATATACAATGGAATATGACTCAGCCATAAAAAGGAATGAAATGGAGCTATACGTAATGAGGTGGATAGACCTAGAGTCTGTCATACAGAGTGAAGTAAGCCAGAAAAACAAATACTGTATGCTAATTCATATATACGGAATCTAAAAAAAAAAACAGTGGTACTGATGAACCCAGTGACAGGGCAAGAATAAGGATGCAGATGCAGAGAATAGACTGGAGAACTTGGGGTTGGGGGGGCAGGGGGCGAAGGGGAAGCTGGGATGAAGTGAGAGAGTAGCATAGACATATATATACTACCAACTGTAAAACAGATAGCTAGTGGGAAGTTGCTGTATAACAAAGGGAGATCAACTCGATGATGGGTGATGCCTTAGAGGGCCAGGACAGGGAGGGTGGAAGGGAGTCGCGGGAAGGAAGGGATATGGGGATACATGTATAAATACAGCTGATTCACCTTGGTGTACCTCAAAAGCTGGTACAAGAGTGTAAAGGAATTATATTCCAATAAAGAGCTTAAAAAATAGATATATATATATATATACACCAGGGGAGGTGGCCCTCACGGTCATCCCTTTTCAGCCTGTGAAACATCCCAGAATGGTCCATGAAACAAAAACATAGAATGAGATTTCTGTGCTGTCTCCTTGGGTTTTGTCACTTGTCTCCGTAACTATTTGGGGTCAGCTCCTCCGTGCTGGGTCCTGCACAAGCCCCCACCCGGCATGCATGGCCCCCGCCCACAGGGTTCACGACCCTGGTCAAAGACATGCCCAGGGAGGCCGTGGAGGATCACATTATAACACCTGCCGGCAGGGAGGCGGGGCATGGGGGGGTGGGGCTCACCTTCCCCTTAAGGGCCCATCCGAAGTCACGGAAAATCAGAGATGAGCCTCCAGGGAGCTGGAGGCAGGGATCTCGGGCTGAGCTCTAGCTGAGCTCTGAGCTCCCCTCCAAATCCCATACCCTGCTTCCCAGGAGTCACGCCCCTCGGGATGCCCCTGCTCACCCCTCGTGCCTTGAACTTCGGTTCTCTTGAGCGAGGCACCCAGGGACAAACGGAGCCCCACGCCTTTTCTTCATGCTGCTGAGCTGGCCTCCAAGGCAGGCCTAAAGGAGGGCCCTCTGAGCACCAGCCCCCCAGCACGTCACCTCCTCCCACTCAGGTACCCCAAATAAGCAAATGCCCTATGGTAACTCACGGTCCTGGCAGGGTGGTGGCTACAAGAGGACCAGCCGAGCACTGACCAACCAACTGCCACCTGCTGGGGGCGCCCGCCCCCCACCCCCCTCTAGAGGGTGGCAGGGTACTGGCGTCAGGGCTGCCCTTAGAGCTGCCACAGGCTGCGAGGCACACTTTGTTCAGAAGTAATAACAGCTATTAGGCTGCATAATTGACCCAAAGAGGAAAGTCATCGCTTCAAGAAACAAAAGATGCTCAGTGCTGCCTGGCCGCCGACCAGCTGGCCGTGGGGCGCCAAACGCCTCTCACGTGGGCAGCAGCTTCCCTGGCCCACGGGATGTGTGTAAGCGGGGGGAGGTTCTGGTCCTTTCCCTTCCCGGATGACCTGTGCGTGGAACACGTGCACATGACCCAGGGCTGAGCAAACTGTCCAGGCAGGGCCCTGGAATGCCTCTCTGGAGGGACACAGCCTGACAGTGGCTGGGAACCTACAGGGCCCCCCTGCATTTCCCACACTTCCTCAGCACAGCCGACTGCCGGAGGGGGCTCCTGCTGGCCACCTCCTGCAGTCGGTGCCCGAAGCCTGACAGTAAGATTGGAAAGGCAGGCAGGTGTGTGTCTTCAGTGCCAAGAAACAAGGCAGGAAGGGAGGATGGCAAGCTGTGTTGATGGAGAACTAGAACAATAAAGGTAAAGTACCACCTAACGTGAAGATAAAAATATCGGCGGTACGTGAGGTCCTGCCAGCAGAAGGCTGCAGGGCACTGTGAGGACGAGGGCAGGCCACCCCAAGTGGCCAAGGGAACTGGCTCCGGTTCCCTCCTCATTCTCGCTCAAGTTATTTCCCTCCCTCCTGTCTGGCTCCTTGGTTCCTGCAGATATCCGAGAAGTCCAGTTGTGATACACAATTCCTGGCAGGGTGTTAAACCCAGCTTCGTAAATAATTCCTAGAGCAGCCTGAGAAGGGCTGTGAAGCCGTGCCCCGGGAATCTGGCTTCCACAGTCTTTCAGCAACAGCAAATACGGGCACTATGTGTAATTCCAGTTGCTGTCTGGATTATGACACAGTAGCTCTGGAAGGCTGCTGGGAACTGCAGAGCCATTCCATCCCTGTGTCTGGTGGCCTCCACTCTCTGCCAGAAGGATGGTGTGATACCCTGTGGCTACCAGGAAACCCTCTCTCCTTTTCTTTTCCAATAAAACAGAAATGCCACCTCACCAGGTACCACAAGTACTTTAATCCCCTTCGTGTTCAGCTGGGCTGCCCATGGTCCAACTTCCTCACCCCCTAGGGTGCGTGTCTCCCCTGGTGGCTGCTCTGCCTCCTGACTTCATTTACTCTTGTCCCCATTACCCCCCAGCAGACCCTCCTTCCACGAAACCTCCCACAGTGGCCATGTTAAGAAATACACACTTCCCTGACAGTGAATGATGAGACTCAGAACAGCTTCCCAGAGCCCCACCCATCCCCTGAAAGGCAGGCCCTGGGATGGTCAGGATGCACTCATGGGAAAGGTGGACCAAGGCAAAGCTGCCTCCGGGGGTCAGCCTGATGGCCATGCGGACATGATTACTCCCAGGGTCAGATCGCAGCGGGTGGGGAGTCCCTGGGTGAAGCTGCAGGTTCAAATTCAATGTGCGATAGAAAATCAGCATTGCTCACGTCCCAGGTGGGGGCGAGGGAGCCGTCCTTTACTGGGCGTCCACTATGGACGGGGTCACCCTGGGCACCCTTGGCATCTTTATTTGGTCGGCCTTGGCCGTGACCCCACGAGAGATGTCTGAGTGGGCTCGATGGGTGGAAGAGGGGACAGGGAAAGGCTGGGAACCAGGTTCAGTTAGTGGGGCCAGCCGTGGGCAGGGGCAGGGGCAGGTGCGCTTGCTAAGGGTCTGCCTTCCAGCAGGTTCAGCCTGGAGTAGAGCCCAGCCAGAGAGGTTTCTTCCCGCCCCGCCCCGCCCTCCAGCCAGCGTTGTCTGGGGAGCCCCTAATCCCTGAAGATATGCTACCAGCGGCTTCAGTCTGGCTGAAGTAAGTTTGTCAGAGGTACACAGGCAGCACGAGCAACGCAGGCAGGGCCGGCTCTGGAATCTGCTCTCTGGACCAGATCGTGCCCTGGGGCGAAGGAGACGGGCTCCTGGAGAACCCTGAGAGCTCAAGTTCTCCTCCCTGATTGCTAACCTGTGCAAGGGTGAGCACGAGAATGAAAGCCACCGACTTGCAGCTCAGAACAGAACATTCTGTGCACCGGCTGCCCATCCATCACCTTGCCCCTGTATTCCAGAAGCCGCAATGTTCCCATAGTATAATCGTTTAGTGGAAACCAAGCGTTCCAGCCATTACTTTTTCTGTACTAGCTTGTTTATTTGAAGTAATTTGCAGCCCTGAGGAAAACAATAATAAGGCAAGTGCTAAGGGCAGAGAATGCTTGTAGGAAAGAGTTGGGATGAACAGTTACCCTGTGGGGAAGACAGAGTGGATCCTTCCGCTTCGAAATAGGGTGGTCTCCCTGCATTTGTATGGGACACATGTCGGCTCCACAGATAGGAGCAAACGCAAGGGAAGACGGCTGCCAGTGCTGGGATTTTGTGTCACTTGTGACATGGTGGTGACAGAGGAAGACAAGGGCACTGGAGTACAGCTCAGGAAGTGCAGCCTGGGAGAGAGAAATAAACCCAGTGAAGCACTGTCAGTTCATTTCCAGCGCTCACCATTTTAAAACAAACAGCTGGGCATGTTTGAAAGGCTCTTGTAGGACACGGCCATGCCGTTGAGCCTGGGGTTCTTGTCTTTCTCAGGGCACCTTCGCTCTCTAAAAAGGAGTTTCCTTTTTATTCATGTGTCCTTGGACGCCTGCGGTTGGTAAAGCAAACCCTGCTGATTTCATTTCACAGCTGCAGGTCCAGCAAGGTTGAGAGATTGGGCCTCACAATAGAGGACTATGGAGATGTGTGTGTGTGTGTGTCTGTGCGTGTGCACGCGCGTGTGTGTTGCAGAAAGCTGCTCATAGAACAGGTTATTGTGGGACCACAGAATATTGGAATCCTATAACTGGGAGACTTTAAGAGCTCGTGGGCTTGGACTTTCCTGGTAGTGGAGTGGTTGAGAATCCGCCTGTTAATGAAGGGGGCATGGGTTCCATCCCTGGTCCGGAAGGATCCCACATGCCACGGAGCAACAAAGCCCCTGTGCCACAACTACCAAGCCTGTGCTCTAGAGCGCGTGAGTCACAACCAGTGAAGCCCACACTCCTAGAGCCTGTGCTCCGCAACAAGAGAAGCCACCACAATGAGGAGCCCGCACACCGCAACAGAGAGTAGCCCCTGCTTGCCACAACTAGAGAAAGCCCGCAAAGATTCAATGCAGCAAATAAATAAATAAATAAATAAATAAATTTATTTATTTATTTATTTAAAAAAAGAATTCATGGGCTTCAATGCTTTGTTTAACAGCAAAAATGCCTCTGGCTCTTTCCTAGAGACTCTGAGGGACTGAGGCAGGGACCACCAGCAGCCCACCCCAACCTCACTCAGGTCCAGAGTCAGGGGGTTCATTGTGCACCTCTGAGCCTACAGATACTGTGTGAGGCCAGAGTTCTTGAAAATACAGGCATCGATACCTAGAAAGCTACTGAGAGTCCTGAGGTCACAGCTGGAATGTGGTCTTCAGGACTTCAGATGCAGCCCACCTGACTCCCCCACCCTCCAGGCTCCTAACCCAGAGCCTGGTCTCGTGCCTAGCGGGGGGGGGGCCTGGACCACCTCCTGCTTCATCAGGCGGCTGGCACCCCTCGCCTTTCTCCACGGCCACCCCTACAACGTCCCAACCACAGGATGGGGCAGAGCCCTCTCCTGCCAGGGGTCAGCCAGAACTAGAGCGCTGTGGGCCGCTGTGTGTTAAATGAAAGAAGAAACTCCCATTCAGGGTAACCTTAGGGTTAGTCCCCACCCTGAGGGGTGCAGGGGGATCCTCTGTGCCCTCGATGCTCAGAATATGGTCCAGGGACCTGCAGCTGCAGTGCTGCCAGGGGCTTGACGGGAAGGAGAAGTCTCCAGGGCCCCGGGAGATGGGCAGGCACCTGCAGGCTGCTCTCCCCAGGGCCAACAAGACCTGCCAGACAGAGCCTGGAGGAAGTGGGCAGAAGCAGCCCCTGGGACCCAGCTGGGGGTCCCTGGCCTTCCCTTCCGGCACATTTCTCCCCAGCCCCCAGAGGCAGCCCTGGAAGGCCCCTCGCCCCCTCTGCCTCCCTGGCCGCAGCCTGTCCCTCCCTGGCCGCAGCCTGTCCCTGGATGCACCTGAGTGGACACCAGGCCTGGAGCTACACCTGCAGGTGGTCTGAGCCTTGGAGCCATGCAACTTTCTGAGCTCATCATTTAGTGCCCACTGTCCTCCTATCAGGAGAGGGGGTGCAGAGGAGGGCGGCCCAATGTCTCCCGTTGTGTCCCCTTGCAAAAACAGGGGAACTCCCCAGCCTTAAAACTGCCAAACTAACCGAGGCCGCTCTGGCCAGCTCCCTCCACAGGCCTCGCCCTGCAGCTTGCTTCCAGGTGCTTTGCATGCATGTGCCCCTCTGCGTCCTCCCCCCACCTGAGCAGGCAGTTCCTGCCTTCCAGATGGAACAGCTTGACCCAAGTTACCTAGTCAGTAAGCAGGGGCATTCCTTCCCCAACCCTAGAAGCTGGCACAGGACCTCCGTTCAAGTGAGTGATGGGATGTTTTTAGGGGAGGGGTCATGAGGAAGCAGGAGAGCAGCGGTGGGGGAGCTCTGCCAGACTCCTCCACCGGGACCACCCGGAGTGGGTCACACCTGGAGGCAATGGGGTGGCCTCTGTGCAAGGTCTTTGTCTGAGTCTGGAGAGAAGCAGCCTGTCCTAGCTAGAGGCTCCCCGTGGCCAAGGGCCCTCCTGCAGAGCAAGAGTGGCTGGGCAGTGGGTGCACCTGCTGGTAAAGGGGGTCTGAGTGGGAGCCACTGATAGCTGGGCCTCAGAGTGCAGCTCCCTTCTGGCAGGCACGTGCCAGGTGCGCTGCTCTCTGATTTCGGCACAGGCCAAGTGCCTTGCTTTGGCCAATGACAGAGGAGAAAAGGGTCAGGTATGCTGAGCCTGAGGCCAAGTACTCTGCTGAGAACCAGGGGAGGAGGTGGTCACCCCAGAGCATGTGTGGAGGGGCTCCTGCCGGTGCGATGCAGGGGGTGGGGGCACTGCTGGGGACGGGGCCCCAAAGCAGGAGGGACAGGGAAGAAACACCGACCTCTCCCCTCTGCCCCTCCTGTTGGCCAAGCCCAAGGAGAAGCCCTGGGGCCCGGGCCACGCCCTTCTGACAACAGTCCTCCAGGCACGGACCAGAGGGGGCCCGGGGAGCCCGGCCGGAGAGTGCCAAGCATGACTGCACCTCAAGACTAGATCCCAGACTTTAACTTATTGTACTAGTCCATAGCATTAGTAATCCTAAATCACTGTGTGAAGTTACCTTATTTTTTCCCACCAGAAGGGGAAGAACAGTGAGTTTACAGAGGAGGCCCGGATTAGAACTGAAACCCCTTCCTCACCACACCCGGCGACACACCCCCACCCCTGGCTGACTCCCGGGTGCGGTGCATCAGGGTCTCTTGGCCCCGCTGAGCAGCTCCTTTTTGCACAATCTGACGGCCTCCCGGTGGCTGCACCCACTCACTGTCTAACAGATGCTCAGACAGCCCAGATGTTTCAGATAAAGGATTTGTCTTTCAGAAATTTGAAACCATTTGAATTCTTCATGGGGGAATAGCTGAGGGGAGCTGGGTCAGGGTGGGGTGCAGGGAAGTCAAGTTCCCGGGCTTTGCTTGGCAGGAGGGGCAGGGTCTGGCTGGGGAAGGCTGCGGGGAGGTAGGGCGGGTCTGAGACCACAGCTGCAAGGCCGGAGGGTGCACAGCCTGGCACCCTCGGGGACCACAAACGTGTCCATGTGGTCCACAACATGCCCTCATGCCGAGTTTCTGAATAACCACACGCTGAGCTGAGGAGGGGATGTGTCTGCTGTGGAAATTATCTCAGCAATGTCTAGTGTTTGTAAACATCCTTTAAAGAAGACTCTTCCTAGCAAAGAGCAGCAGCGCACACCAACTGAAATTTTACTGGCGATTACATTTTGTACTTGGATGTTGTCCTTCCCTCAAAGTGGGTTATATAACCTAAATACACCTCCGAGGGACCCTCTAGTTCATACCTGACTCAGAAACAGGAATCCGAGCTACACTCCAAGAGGGCCCCCCCGGGAACGCCATCCCAGGAATCGCTCTCCCATGTTTCATGCAGGCCTGTGACTCCGGTGAACCAAGAGAATGTCACCCAGGGTGGCACCACGCCTGGGTAGGATGCTCGGGGGAGGCCGCTCAGACACCCCAGCACCCTGACCAAGTCCGGTCTTCCACCAGGCCCCCCAGGGACCACCTCAGGCAGCACCAGGTGGAATAAAAAGACCGCAGAGCCCGAGTCAGCCATTCAAGAGAGACAGTTTGGGGATGGTTTGTTCTGCAGGGAAACTGAGACAAGTGCCAAAGTTCTCAAGCAGCTGAAGGACCCCTGGCCCCACCTTCATTTCAGCGCCTGCTGCCCGGTCTCCCCAAGGCCTAGGAGTCTTAGACGCACTGGAACCTTCAGAAGCCATCCTGCTCCTCCAGGAACACCCCACACTCAGGCTGACCCTCGCATCAGTCCTCAGTGGCTGGCCGCCGTTCACCTCCCCACGAGGCCCCATCCTGCTTCTGTGTAGGATGCCCTGCCATTTCCAGCTTCCTGCAGAACGGAGCTAAGACCCTCCCACTGTGTGGTCCATGTTCAAGCTTTCACTGTCTGCTTCCTGCTCCTCCTTCCTCCATCCCTCTTGAAGTGAGTGCTTCTCACTGTTTGTTTTCCTATAGATTAAAAACAAAAATTGGTGTTGCTCCTTATAAAGTTTTAGGTCTTCAAATTGTTTCGGATCTACTTTCCACTACCAGATGGGCACTCAGCCAATGTGCTTGGAGGCGATGGTGGTCGGCATGGTGCTCATGACGATGGAGGTCAAGTCCTACCCCAGCTCCTCCCACAGACACCAAACCAATGCTCCTGCTTAACCGGTTCTGCTCCCTGCGCTTTCATTAAGCATCCAAAGTGCAGGTATTAGAGACTACATGGCAGGATGTGAAGAGGATGTTCCTCTGTCCTCCAAAGCACGCAGCATCCTTCCAGCCAGTCAGTGGATACAGGGAGCCTGTCCCAGGTACCATGATGGATTCCAGGTATTTCAGGTGAGACCCTCTCCTTCTCTGTGAGGAATGTTCAGGCTTGTAAACAAATCTCCATAATATGTAAGAGGAGCCTTGGTAGGGGAGAGGAGGAGGTCCGTAAAGAAGTGGGGGGAGACCCACCTAATGTTTGGAGCAGGGCAGGGCAGTGAAGCAGCAGGAATCTGTTGGTCCCAATAGTCTCTAGGGCAAGGGGGTAACATGATGATACCAGTGTCATGAGACGGTGACTGACAACCAGCCCTGTGAAAGGTGGGGACAGCAATAGCGGGGCAGACAGGAAGCTCAAGGCCAGCACAGAGGGGCTGCAGAGCCTAGACCTGAGAAGAGGAGAGCCTGCACCAGAGGTGTGGAGGAGAGAGGCCGGTATGGAGCGAGGGACTGCGAGGGGAGGGACAGGGAGGGAGGGAGGGAGGGACAGGTGGAGAGGGAGGGACAGGGAGGGACAGGTGGAGAGGAGAGAGGACAGATGGGGAGGAGAGAGGACAGGTGGGGAGGGAGGGACAGGTGGAGAGGGAGGGACAGGGAGGGACAGGTGGAGAGGAGAGAGGACAGATGGGGAGGAGAGAGGACAGGTGGGGAGGGAGGGACAGGTGGAGAGGGAGGGACAGGGAGGGACAGGTGGAGAGGAGAGAGGACAGATGGGGAGGAGAGAGGACAGGTGGGGAGGGAGGGACAGGTGGGGAGGGAGGGACAGGGAGGGACAGGTGGAGAGGAGAGAGGACAGATGGGGAGGAGAGAGGACAGGTGGGGAGGGAGGGACAGGTGGAGAGGGAGGGACAGGGAGGGACAGGTGGAGAGGAGAGAGGACAGATGGGGAGGAGAGAGGACAGGTGGGGAGCGAGGGACAGGTGGGGAGGAGAGAGGACAGGTGGGGAGGAGAGAGGACAGGTGGGGAGGGAGGGACAGGTGTAGAGGGAGGGACAGGGAGGGAGGGAGGGACAGGTGGAGAGGAAGGGACAGGGAGGGAGGGAGGGACAGGTGGAGAGGAGAGAGGACAGGTGGGGAGGAGAGAGGACAGGTGGGGAGGGAGGGACAGGTGGGGAGGGAGGGACAGGTGGGGAGGGAGGGACAGGTGAGAAGGAGAGGGAACAAGTGAGGAAGAGAGGGAAAGGAGAAGGGACAGGTTTCAGAGGAGGGGACAGGTGGGGAGATAAAAAGACATTTCTGCAGCAGGACGGGGGCCAAACTCGAAGGGCTCTGCTGGTGACTGGTGACAAGAGAGGGAATGAGCAGGGTCCAGCCCAGGCCTAGGCCCATCTTCCAGGCCATCACAGGGGCTCAGAGGTGTGATAGCCCCCTTGTCCTAGAATGAGCTGCCGGAATTGGCTGGACGGCTTCTTCTGCAAGAGCATAACCAGGATGGGTGCGGGGCAGGGGCTTCAGCGTGGGCAGAGGAGTCCCCATGGCCAAGGCTGGGTGGCCCGGCAAAGGCACAGGCCTTCACCCCCTGCCCTCGTTTCCCTCTGGCTTCTCCAGCTGCACCTGGGTGGGTCGTGGTTTCTCCACAATGTTCTCTGTGTCTTTGGAGAAGCTGGGGGCCCGGGGGCCTGGAGGCCACATTTAGGGAGAGAGGCTGGTAGCTCTGGCCCCGACTGCACGGGGACTGGGAGCGTGGCTATGAGTCTACCCGACAGGACCCCAAATCCCTAGCTAACCAAGCTGAGCATCTGATGACCGTGGGCCAACCACCCCATCCCTGGGCTTTATCTTATCATTGTTTTGGCCCCACATGACCAGAGCTTAAGTGATTTGCAGAAATCCAAGGACAGAAAATGAATGCGCAGTGGTTTTCAGTGGGTCTCCCAATAGCTATGCCTAATCTACCATCGGCGTCCTCCTTCCTGGAATTTTACCATCGAATTCCTCTCCATGCAAAAAGTTCCAGGAATCACTTTGCTGCTGTGAATCACTCCAGGGAAATTTGAGCTTGCTGAGAAAGAGGATGCTTTCCCCAGTCTGTTTCTCTTCTTTCCATTTTTCTTTTTATTGTTGTGTTGATGTTGCCACTTACAAACCTATTTGCCTGTATTTTATCATAATAAAAATCCAACACATTTGAAATCATCCTCCAGAATTATTCCCAGGAAAGATATCAGGTAAGTGATTGTCACCTAGACCATCATCAACACGTGAGGAATAACTGCAGAGACCACAAGAAAAGCTGTACCACTTCAACCACCAAGCTGCACAGCCAAAGAGCTTGCAAACTTCAACCCAAAGCAAACCCCGAACACCGAAGAAAATGATTCATGAAAACTGGCAGCTAATCCCACCTGCCCTTGAGGTGATAAAGTAAAATCACATCAATTGGTATGAGATACAGAAATGGTCAGTGGTTATAGGATCAGAGCTCACTTTTGGGGAAAAAAAGCTTCTACGTCTTTTTAACAATGTTCCCATAACTGACTTTGCTGTCTCCACTGAGGTTTTCAGACCACAAGAAACATGCTTTCCTGTATTTCATTGATCTGCGGTCCCCACATCCAGAAGCTGGAGAGAGACAAAGGTATCTATCCTGTGTAATGGGAAGCCACAGCAGCAATAAGAAAGAGAGCTTGGCTTTGACCAAAGTATTATATTACCAGACAATTAGGCGAGGTTCCAAATGTCATGGGCAGATAGACCCCATGTTCTGATCACATTCTCCCAGCTGCCCCCTTCCCTCTGGTGAATTCTAAACTCTGTGGACGACTGCCTGTGGGTCTACTGGCCCTTGGATGACCCAGCAGCCCTGGAAGCAGCCTCAAGGGACCAGACAGCCCTTGGCCAGCCTTGCAACCAAGGATCCAGTGGATGTGGGACACAGCTGGACACCCCCCTCCCCCGTCCAAACACTATGCAACAAGTTGGCAGGAACCCGTCAGGAGTCCACACTTAGAACTGTGCCCCAAACAGTAAATGCCAATCGAATGAATGAAGGAACCAATGAATGAATGAATGAGGGAAAGAATGAATGAATGAACAGCCCATCTCCCACCCCCAAGCCCAGCAGCCACAGGCCATGCCCTCCTTCCCAACACGAGGAGGAGAAGCAGCAGCCCCTCCCAGGCCCAGCTGACAGAGGCTTTAAAGGTCTTTGCTGCCTATTGGGCTGAAATCATGCAGCCCTCGGGGTGTTTCCAACAGCTTTCAGCAGCCACAACCTGGAATCCAGTCCCTTACAAGCAGCCCTCACCACTCACGGATGACTGCTGGCCACACCCTCCTGGCTGCCTGGAAGAGAGAACCTCAGGTGCTCTTTACGTGCACACCTGATTTGCCAAGAGAAAAGACATGTCTCCCGGAAGAAAAAGAAGGGAAGAGTGAGCTAGACTTAAAATCAAGACTGCTTCCAAAGACCAGGTATAACTTTGCCTTAGAACAGAAATCAAATGCTCCTCATCCTGGCATCCTGCCATCCCCAGCTGGTCTCATCACACAGGATCCCACCTCACTGCCCCAATTAGGCGGTAAAGTCTTTTCTCAGTGGCTGGGGAAGGACAGTTCACTTTTGACTTCTTGGGGGACACACCCCATGAGGAGCGCAGGGGCTGATAGCTTGGAAAACCAACAGAAAAGCTCAAGAACTCTGAAAAAAGCAAACATGAATATCTGCTCACTGAATTGACCTCACAGCCTTGCTTTGTTTGCCGACAGCCTTGCTTTGCTTCTGAAAAACTCTGTCGCTGCTTCTCAAGTGGCTCTTTGTGAACCTCAAGAGCAATGCCATTGTGCCAATGGGTATATGTGCTAATAAGTGCTAATGTTTTCATAAAATGTATAATACATAGAATTATAGCCTTTTTTTTTTGGACATACAATAAACTGCATTTATGTAAAGTGTGCAATTTGATATTTTTTCTTATTAGTAATGTATATATGGCAATCCCAATCTCCCCATTCATCCCACCCCAACTTGTCCCCCCACTTTCCCTGCCTGGTGTCCATATGTTTGCTCTCTACATCTGTGTCTCTATTTCTGCCTTGCAAACCGATTGATTTGTACCGTTTTTCTATAGTCCACATATATGTGTTAATATACAATATTTGTTTTTCTCTTTCTGATTCACTTAACTCTGTATGACAGTCTCTAGGTCCATCCATATCTCTACAAATGTCCCAATTTTGTTCCGTTTTACTGCTGAGTAATATTCCATTGTACAATGTACCACATCTTCTTTATCCATTCATCTGTTGATGGACATTTAGGTTGCTTCCATGACCTGGCTATTGTAAATAGTGCTGCAATGAACATTGGGGTGCATGTGTCTTTTTGAATGGTGTTCTCTGGGTACACGCCCAGTAGTGGGATTGATTACAGCCTTTAAGAATAAAACAAATCTTGGCAATCATTTTGTCCTCTTGTCATACTAAAGTGAGAACGGAGGCCCCAGCTCCTTGTGTGGACGAGGGTCACCTGACCCCCAGAGCTGCTCCCTCTGTCATTTCTGTATGTGTTTCATCTTTACAACAGCTTTGCCAGCGCAATTTTTTATAGCCATGATCAGGTGCAAATAATTTTATTTGAACTAAAAGAGGAGCACGATTGACACTTATTGCCCTAGGCAGGCGCAGCCTTGCTTCTTGCCTGCAAACAGCTGGCATCTGTCTTGCTTGCTGAGGTCTGTGGGGTAAAGAGGACTCCCTCACCAGATCACGTGCCTCTGTGTGTGCTGTCACTCCTGTGCTGGAGCCCGCTGCTGCACTGAAGATCCCGGCCTCCAAGGTCACTGAGTCACAGGGAGGCATGCAACCGAATGTCCAGGTAAAGAAGCAGGAGACAGCCAAATGCAGGGGACGATGAGCTTCTAAAAAATGTTGCCTGTGGTCCTGTATATTGCACGGTATATTCCCCTCAGAGGTATAGAAAAGGCGAGAAGAAAATACACCAAACTGTAGAGATGGCCCATTACAGCACTCCGACCTTTTTCTTTCCTTTTTTGTGTGTTTTACAAATTTTCTACAATGAATACATAAAAATTTTATACACGTATAAGGTTATTATGAAAGTAGTCTTCCTTCCCAGATGTGTGGCACAGCAGGTAAACTGTTGGGCCCTGGAACCAGACAGCCTGGTCCAAATCCACCAGTCCACTTCATTTCTACGATCTTCAGCAAACACCTTCATCATAAGTACAGGATCACCGTCCTGAACATTCATTCAGTGCTCTCTAGACGCAGGGCATTGTGTTAAACAGGCTGCACGCATCAGCTCACCGGGCGTGTGATAATTAGTTTATCTATGCAGTACCACTCAGAGCTGTTGGAAGTATGAATACGATAATGTGTTTGTAAGCACTGTGCATTTTATTACCTATCCTCTGGAGTATTTCATTTTAATAGCATTAAATGCTTATTCACACCACCCCCCAAAAATTAAGCACAAGTTTTGGGGTTGGCACTATGTCCAAGCCTGCATTTTTTTTTCCCTGTAAATTTTCCTAGCCGCTGGAGCTCCAGCAGGTGCCCTTGCTGTAAATTCTAATGTGAGTAAGGCACGTTTCCTAAGGGCTGCCAACTGAATGTTCTACAAGGGTCAGTGGGCCAGCAGGAGGATCTGTCGCCTGCTTTATACAACACTGCTACATTTACTCATTGAAGAGTACCTTTTAGAGTAATTATGCCCCATTTGTGTTTACTATAGCACGCTGTGGCAAATGGTCATGAGGCCAGAATGCAGACTACTGTGGAGACCCACCCTGCAAGGCTCCATCTCAACCAGGAAAACTCAAGGTTTTGAGCAGCAATAGGTCAAACAGTAATGAATTTTGGGCACTAACACAGCTGAATTATTTCACTGGGTCCCTGTTAAGTGGAGTTTTAAGAGCTGATAAATGTGAACCAAGATGCTTTCCTTATGGTGGAAATAATTAAGTTTCTATGGTCTTGTTCTGTTAATTCTTTCACAATTTGGAGAAAACTTAAAAAGTGGCACCCAACCAGGTGAATCAGCTACCTGGGACTGCTGAAAAATCAGTAGAATTTTCCTCTACTATCCCACCTTTGCCTAGAGGGCTGGATGGACCACTGCGCAGCTTGCCAACAGCAATCTAGCCCCGGGCGTGTTTCCCCTGCCAAAAGCAGTGTAGTCAGGAACCAGCGTGAAATCAAGACATCAGCCTAATAAAAAAAGATTGATTCACTCAGAACACTCCCCCCCCACCCCAGATCCTTCTTAAGGAAAGTCTTTGCCAAAACAATTTCAATTATTTTTCTTCTGTAAGTCTTTCAATGCTGCTGTGAATAGCAGCAGTCCTCATAACTCTGATGTGGGTAGAGAACACTCAGAATAGTCGATGGCAGATGCTGGCCCCACTCAGAATTGCTCACGCCTATTTGTGTAGAGGCTGCCTTCCCATTTTTGCTCAGATCTTTTCAGTTCTATCACAACCATGACAAAATGATGACTCACACTTAAATGCAGTCACCATGTCATATGCTATATTAATACCTTAGTGACATTGTTGTAAGTGCCATTCCTTTAAGAGGAAAAGGTTCCTGAGAGCGGTCTGCCACCATCCTCAGGGACCACAAAGGGCAGCGCCTGCAGAAGGCAAAGCTCATTGTGTGGGAAGGAGCTGCCTGCATCCTGCAAGCTGTTCCCCTAAGCAGCTGTTGGAAGGGAGTGGGGGGAGGAGAAGGGGGAGGGGAGGGAGGGAAAGGCCTCTGTTATCAGGTTGGATGGCCAGCTGCTGCACTGATGTCTTATCCCAAGTATGCTCCTGTCTTGCGAGGTTAAAAATCTTCCTAAAGGGAGAGAAACAGGAGCAGGGCTCAAATTCTGCTCTAACACCCAGCCGGCGTCCCCTCCCCCACTTTCAGCCCCAGCAGGAAGATGGAACAGGTGCCATCGAGTTCCGTGAATTTCAGAAATAAGCAGCCGCCCTGCTAACCACCTCCCCCGCAAAGATCCCCTGCCCTCAATAACGAGAATAAGTCTGTTTCAGTAAGTTTATTGTAAAACTCAAAGCTGCAGCAGCATAATCCTTTAGAAAATGAAGCATCGCCCGTATCCGATTTGAAACAGCAGTGCATGCTGCTAAGTCCGTCAGAGCTCCTGTAACTGTACAAGTCCAGGCCGCCTGGCCTTGCCTTTCCCCTCCTTTTTGCCAGGACTACAGGCTGCTGAGTCATGCCTGCCCGGCCAGTCCGTCCTTCCCGGCCGGCCGCGCGGCCAAGGTCCCGCCTCCGGCCTTCCTGGGCGAGCAGCCGCTCCCCACACTTGTAGAGTCCTGGGCTGGGGCCAGCCTGCCCCTGCCGCCGCTGGGCCCCTCCTCGGGAAGGAGCCGCACCTCCTCGCCGCTCTCCACGCGCCCCGGCCTGCCAGTCTCCACGCCGCACTTCGGCGCCCTCCGAGGGCGCATCCACAGAGCCAGCCCCGCGCTAGGCGCCCCGGGGCGTCACCACGTCGATCAGACCAAGGATCCCGCCGGGTTGTCACTCGGGGAGGGTGATATTGGGCACCCAGTCGTTGACGCTGCGACTCTCCTCGCAGAACAGGCTGAGTTTCTCCAAGGCGGGGTCCTTCCATGCGTCCTCATTGGGGTTCTGCGGGGAGAGCGCAGAGGTCAGCCTGGCTGGCCACTGGCCGGTGGCGGGGGCGGGGACGACATCCGCACGGAGGCGACACTCACCGAAATGAGGATGCAGTGCAGGTCTCCCGGCGCCCCCGCCTCGTCGCCGGTACCCACGATCGCCGCCAGCCGCTGCACGTCGCCCACGCGCACGATGTCTATGTCGTTCTCACAGCAGAACGCCTGGATCAAAGTGAAGTGAATCTGCAGCGCGATGTCGCCCTCGTCCTCCTCGTCGGCGGCCAGCACGCAGAAGGTCACGTTGTCGGGGTCTCTGCGCGGGCGAGGAGGAGGTGCTGAAGTCAGGTCGGGGAGCCTGGGGTGCCCCCCGCCGCCATCTCCCCGGTCTCCCTGCGGCTCCTCCCGCCCCGTCTCCTTGCCCGGGCCGCGTCTATACTCACACGTTCAGAACTTTGGCGGACTCGTAGACGCCGGCGGTGAGGCAGCCCTGACGCTGCGCAGACAGCAGCAGCTCGTGCAGCGCTTTTCCGGCACCCTGCATCCTGCGGACGACCCAGCGCCGTGAGCGGGGACTGGTCAGAGAGTGCCCCGGAACCCCCAGGCCCGGGGACGCACCCCCAGCGCCGCACCCCCGGCTCAGCCCTCACACTCGCGCCCGGCTCCCACCCAGAGGATTCCCACCCGGGCGGGCCCCAAAGACTGCCGCCCAACTAGCCGCGGCCAGGGCAGGACCAGGATCCCCCAGCTCTCGGCACCGACCCACCTGGCCGTGCTTTCTGGAACCGTGTCCTGGCCGCGAACTTCTTCCAGAGTCATGTTGCGATCCGCGAGCAGCAAGTTATCCACAAGAGGAGAGGGCGGAGCGGACGCAAGCGAAGACTGGAAGATCCACGTTCCAGCCCTGCGCGCCCACCACCAGCGAGTGAGCCCGGGCGCCGCCGCACGCCCTTATATAGGCTGGGCCCGTGGCGCCGCCAGCTGGCGCGAGCCTGCGCGCCCATTGGCCCGCGCCCGCTTTCTGATGCAAATAAGGCGGCGGCCGGTGGCTCGTGCCAGAAGGCCACGTGGGGAGGGGTGCGGGGGATGATAATACCGCAAATCTGCCGCTTTTGTCGGCGTGTTACCAGGCAGACTGGAGCCTGCAGATTTCATCTCGCCTTTTTGTTTTTAAGTCCTTAAAAGGAAAAAAATTTTTTAAAAAAAAGCGAAAAAAGAAAAAAGAGAAGATCTCGCTGGCTAATAGTACGCTGCGATTTGTGAAATGTACCTTTGGGGAATCTAATGAATTTTTTTGCATTCATTTTTGTTGCTACCTTTCTATTTTTCTGTGCTTTCAATTTGGAGTTTATGAGACCATTGCTTTTAAACCGGAACTTAAAGCGCTGGCTTTAAGCTTGCAAAAGGCCTGAGCACAGTCCGCTCCAGCTGACACTAGGGCCCCCGAGCACGAGGTTCGCGCACAATCAAGGCCCCGACCGGGTCGCGCAGGAAGGTCCTAGCCAACCTGCCCGCCCGCTGCAGAGCGCTGCGGGGCGCCCGGGCGCGCGAGCAGATTGCGGCCGGCGCACGCGGCTCGTTTGCATTTCTATGGAGGGCGCACAATAGCGGAGGTCTGGCGTGTGGCGGTTTGTAGGAGGGACAATCGAGGCTTTCTCTTCATAGCGACACTGTCCACCTGCCGCTGGGTGGGGTGGGAGGGCCCCGCCGCGCGTGGGGGTCGGGGCCGCGTGCCGCTCCTGCGCCCCTCGGTGCGCGCCCCCTGCACCGGCTCTGCTGCACCCGCCGCACGTCTGCAGTAATTGCGTCCCACCCGGTCCTAGCACACGTGCGGAGCAGCCGTAGGAGCTGGAAGGAACACCGGCTGCTGCACTGTCTTCACAGCCGGGACTGCTCCGCCGGGACCACTAGGCTCCAGGCCCCAAGAGCTTGGGGAGCGCGGCTCGGAATCCCTTTCCCGGGGCGCCATCTAAAGGCCGGCAGGAAAGACCCTGACCATCTCCCACCTCCACACTTCCACTGACCTCTAGGGACCTGGCCACCGGCCCCCTGGTCAAGGAGCGGCCCTGGTAGGGTCCGCTGAGCCCTGTCCAAGCTGCACATTAATGGAAGTCAGAGTAAGGACTGCACAACCCACCCAGGGAGGAGGTGGGGACGAAAGGAGACTCCAACCTAGTGCTGACGAAGGAAGAAGAGCCCATATTTCTTAGGCTCTTTCAAAAATGTTTATTGACTTAAATATGCATATATCAAAAGCTTGCTTTCCAGTAATAGAAGAATAAGACTAAATGAGAACTTGAGAGCGTTTAATAAACATTGCTTGGCTGTGACCATTTTGGACCTATACGCCGGCACTTTCAGAAGGTTGGCTCACTGAGCTTCTCTCTTTTGGTGTCTGCATCTCTCTGCGCTACATTGAAACGCGCGGTGGGGTGCGTTCCATTCCCCCCTCTCCCCCTCTCTTCTGGTGAAGCCTTTGAGACTGAACAGGACAGTTGGCGGGCGGGGCCGGTGAATTCCCCCGGAGCCCAGACTCTGCTGCGGGACAGAGCAAATAACAGGTAAAAACAACCGAGTGTACTGGCGTCTTGCGCCCCCCGTTGGCCGGCTGGCAGAGGACAGCGGCAGAAGCGGACCACTTCCTAGATGCCAAGAATTGGGTGTTTGCTCACCCAGCATCCCTGAAATCCGAGGTGTCTTTTTTTTTTTTTTTTTTGGAGTATAGTTGATTTACAATGTTGTGTTACTTTCTGCTGTACAGCAAAGTGACTCAGTTATACATATACATATATCCACTCTTTTTTAGACTCTTTTCCCATATAGGTCATTACAGAGTATTGAGTAGAGTTCCCTGTGCTCTATATACAGTAGGTCACTATTAGTTATCTATTTTATATACAGTAGTGTGTATGTGTCAATCCCAATCTCCCAATTGATCCCTCCCCCCTTTTCCTTCCCTGATAACCATAAAATTGTTTTCTAATCTCAAGAGCCAGGCAGCGTCCTGTAGCATTTATTTGCTACTGTTTCCTTTCTTTCTTTGTTGGTGGTATGTAAAATGATGGTGTGCCTTGACTGATTAAATGTATTTATTTTTAAGTGGTTGATACTTAGGTATTGCTCTTTTTTTAAAGTAGTAAACATTTCTTAAAATGTGTTAGTTCCAGGTCCCAGGAAATGATGCAAAAATGAGACACTTGATATCTTAGCACTTACCCTCCCCCCCCCCAATTTAAAACAGTAGAAATCTCCCCCCACATCAGGCCTCAGCCCCTCCTCCCAGAGGAAGGCCACTGGGGAGGGGGACAAGAGACCCCATTTCCAACTGGCACTGAGCCAGGCTGGAGGAAGGGGGCTGATTGACAATCCCCTGGGGCTATTCAACTTCACTCACATTTTTAAGGTATTCAATTTCAGGAAAACTGCCTTTCTGACATAGGATATGACTTCACATGGGTTTATCAGGTCAGCCTGAATGGCCTGAAAGCCCTCATCTCAATTAGGAAAGAAACATTTTGTCTGGAGGCTAAGTTGGCCCTCCACCAGCCCCCACCCCCAACCCCTGCAGTTTAGACACATGCAGAAGCTGCTGGGTCTGGGACAGCCCATATCCAGTTCGCTGGTCAGACTGTAAGAGAGGCCTGGGCAAAGCCGGAACCCCAGTCCAGGTAACTTCAGATGCCCTGCCACCCCACCCCGAGATAGGAGACAGTTGACGATAACAAGTGCCCACCTGTCCCGCTCTGTTGCCACCGTGCTCCCAAACTGCATTCGGCCCACGTGCCAGCCTGCTGCAGCCCTCAGTCCTAGGAGGCCGTGATGTCACCCAAGCACCACTGCACCTTTCCCTGAACGTTAATCATGAAGGTGATGGTGACTTTACTAAAGGAACATCCTCAGAGATACTCTGTTTTAAAAACCCTTTGGAAATCCTTAAATTTTCCCGTTTTTATGAAGACGTCTCAGTCACTCTCATGGCCGGACTAAAATGTAGGTGGAGATCACCAGTCATTTGGGTATGGAAAATCATGGGCTTTAAGCAGGCAGTAAACTTATGAGACAGTTCCTCTTGCAATTTCTGAAATTATTTTTGGAATGTGCACCAGCTGTGTCGTTACATCGCAGGTTCATGTCGCTTATGAGGACCAGCCCCACAGAGGCTGCAGGGCACAGACGGGCTGCTCGGAGCTCCATGCTGCCTGCAAGTAAGGTTCCTTTGGCCTGTAGGATGTCTTAGGAAAAGTCAAAGTCATTGCCACCTTTCAAAAAACAGCAGCTCTCACATAAAATCTGAATGTCTAGCTTCTCTTGGAAAAGATGAAGGTTGGGCCACCGTGTGCGTGCAGCCACCCCACCACCACCACCACGGTCACCACCAGCTGGAGGGGAGCACTGGGACCCCCCCAGACTGAGCACTGCTGTTCAGTTCACCAGAGGGCCCACCATGCCCCTTTGAGGACAGCCGGATGCTTTGTTCATGTATGTTACCTGCTTGTCCCCTTTGCATTTGCAATCTTCGAGACACAACTGGAGTCTGAAAAGCAAAATGAAGGGGCCAGGTTCTTAAAAGATGAGCTCAAGTAGAGTAAGCATTGTTTGTGTCCCAGATTCTGCAGAATGTGTCTCCTGTGTCGGCCCAGGGCTCTTGGAGCGATCTGCGTTGACCCCTTTCCAAATGGTGCAGGCCTTCCTCTCACTCCCCCGACCCCCACCCCATCCAACCCCTTTTCTAGGCCTTCTTGAGTTTTAAGAAGAGTGTTAGGTTTTTTCCCCAAAACTCATGGATGGTGGCATGAACAGCAATGACTCAGTGACAATACTACATTAACTCAAAGAAGAAACCAAAGCTTGGTGCAAGACACAAACCTATTACTTAAAACCCAGCAGTGTCATCTCAAATGCATCCCAACATCTAACAGGAACAGGATAGTGCCGCCCCGCCCCCACCCACCGCCACACCCTGGTGGTGGTGCTGCCGCCCACCCCAGGTGAAATGTGAGGGCTGTAGATGTGGAGGCTTCAGATGACAGCTGGGACAGGAAACAGGAAACAGAGAAAGGGAAATCCCCACATAGCACAAGCCGGACATCTGTGGTCAGTCCCCATGCGGAGAGGGCTTTCTGGAAGGGGCAGTTATTCTTGGGAGAGCAATTGCATAGCGTGCAAGAGAGTCACGTTAGCTCAGTGGAATCCCTGAAATAATGGTGGGGGGTCATTCATGTACTTGGTACTTTGTCATGAGTAAGAAATGATCTGTGATAGGTGTCACAGCCATAGTCAGTGATGCTAGCTGAGACCCTGACAAGCCACATGTGTGCTGTCCCTCCAGGCTTAGCCATGTGCCCAAGTCTTCCAAACTTCAGTTTCGCCCCCTATGAAATGAAGATCTGCCCTTTGCCCTTCGTGAACCTCAAAGGGAATTTCTAAAGGTCACGCCTGGTCACCATGTTGCTCACATTCGGGTTTTGTTTGGTGGGCAGTGTTCTAAAGCGACTCACAAATTCAGGTCTGACATGTTTGTTTGTGTAGGTGGGAGTAGATGACATACACTTTCCATGTCACTCTAGACATCTCCCAAATATCACATTAGGCCTGCTGACATCTTTAGCCCCTGCCTGGCCCCTGTAGGCATTTGAGTTTGGGGTTAACATTCACCAATTAGCTGGAATGCTGTGGTCACCTTTCTGAAAACATTAACCTATAGCATTATTATAGATTACGAGAGCTACAGAACTTCCTGACCGAAAGCCCTCCTTTATATTCTGAAAGACAGTGTAAAGTAAGTGCATAAATGCTCGGAAAGGGAAGTAAGATGTTGGAGGTTGCAGTGAGCAGAACAGAGCTCAAACCAGTTTTTGCTGCTTTCTTTACTTTACTTTGACTTTAAGCAAAAAGTTAGTGTATGGTTTAAAGTCTTTATGTTTGTCCACTCATTACATCTACTTTTCTTAAATGCTCCTAAAGAATTGCATTCAAAAGTGTATATTACAAGGAAATGTTTGTTGCAATATTTCTTTTTTTTTAAATAAATGATGTGTTAGTTTTATTTCTTTATATTTATTTATTTTTACTGGCTGCATTGGGTCTTCATTGCTGCACCCAGGCTTTCTCTAGTTGCAGTGAGCGGGGGCCACTCTTCGTTGTGGTGCACGGGCTTCTCAGCTCGGTGGCTTCTCTTGTTGTGGAGCACAGACTCTGGGCGCTCAGGCTTCAGTAGTTGTGGCACATGGGCTTAGTTGCTCCACGGCACGTGGGATCTTCCTAGGCCAGGGATGGAACCCATGTCCCCTGCATTGGCGGGCAGATTCTTCACTGTGCCACAAGGGAAGTCCTGCAGTATTTCTTCTAATGGTGCAAATCAGAAGCCACAATAGGGGCTGAGTGTTAAATCATGGTGTAGGCATAGAGGAAACATAACAAGGCCATAAGTAAATGTTTTGAAGAGTATTTCATGGCATGATAAAGCCTCAGATGTAATGCAGAAAAGCAAGACTCAGATTCATGTGCTTCTGATTGTGCAAAAATATTTAGTGCACATGACCATCGTACAAAAAATTCACAATAGAAATGTTGGTTATACCTCAGTGTAGTGAGATTATAGAAGATATTTTTATTTTCTTCATTATGCTTTTCTGCAATTAGACATCCTGCAATTCAAATTGTATATAATACAAATTCAAACTTCTCATGGATAATAACCTCAGCACCAGACTTCATCAACCTGACTCCTGCTTCAGGGATTATTCCGAGCAATGTTTGACCATATGGTAACAGACAAGAAGTCAGCCATCTATGGGGCTGTGCTTCTAGGGAGGCAGAGGCAGGCAGGAGACCTTTGACTCTTGAGCTACTTATCTTGCCATGTGATGCAGGTCTGTTCCCCACTGAGCAAAAATGGTGATATCGCACTCAGGGGCTCACTCTGGAATGACTGGGATGGAATCTCAGGCCAGGCACCAGAGGCATGCAGGAGGGACCAGCAAACACGCAGTCAGGTGCCTTTCTGCAGACAGGCAGTTCACCAAGAAGGAGCAACAGATAAAATTCTTTCACTCCTTTTTTGGCAAAAACAGTCTACTTTCCAGAAAGGAATTACAGCAATAAATTATGAAAATTTTTTCCACTGTTTACATAATATATCAGGAATTGTAAAAATTCAAAATATTTAAGTATACTCAACCTATTTTTGACTCTTGTGGGTGCAATTCAGTTATTCAGTGTTGAATTTCATTTATTTGAAAAGAGTGAGGGAACTCTTGAGTGTATTATCAGTAGTACTATTGGTATTGAGATGTTATTTACCAGACTTTTATAGGACTTGCTATGTGCCAGGCACTGTTGCAAGCACTTTGAAAACATCATTTAAAACTCACTGTGACCCTGTTAGGGAGGTAATTTTGTTACTATTGTCAAATGAGAAACACAGCTAGGTTAAGCCAGGGCGTGACAAAGGTGGGCTTTGAACCCAGAGAGGCTGGCTCTAGAGCTCCTGTTCGTCACCAAGAGAGGGGAGACGAACTTCTCTGTAAAACCCTCTCTGGAGCCTTTGGGGAAAACCGCTTGGTCCACGAAGGATAAGGAAATCATCTAATGAAAACAAGGTTTCAAAAAAATATGTGGCTCACGTTAGGGTCCCCTAACTGATGGCACCTGTGCGGGATTTCGTGATTGCAGGGTGCCATCTTGTGGTCAAGGAAAGTATAGCTTCCAGCTCCGAAAAGTAGCTTCTTTACACCTTGGTCTAAACACTTTGTGTCGCTAAGGAGCCTGCAGACTCTGGTCAACACACTTCGGTTAATTTACAGAAGCAGCAGCCCCATCCATGGGCAGCCTCTGAGAAGGCAGGCAGGTCTAGAGGATGCTCCTGTAGAGTATGCTACTGGTAGAGATGCAGTGTGTGAACATGCAGAGACACACCAACAAAGGGGAAATCAGAGCCAACCACTAGGAACATTGTGCGTCAGCTGTAATACTCCTGCCCGCTTTACAGATGGTAAAACTGAATTTCAGGGAGACTGATGGCATGCCCAAGATCACACAGCTAATCACAGAGCTGGGATTCTGACTGCCCTCTGCCAGACCTCATGCAAGCCTTCTGTTGATGCCACCGCACCACGGGTAGGATCTGGGCTCACCACTAGACAGCTACTCTGAGACACAGCGCATACAGCACTTAGCTGTGTGGGAGGGAATGCCAGTGGCTCATATACCTATTTTCCATTCAAATTAAAAATGCTCTGAATTTCCCCAGATCCTTTGGTGTTCTAAACTCCCCTCATCAGCCACGTGACATGAAGTATACGGATTTTTTTTTTCTTACAAATTCATAGGCAGATTTAAACTTGAAAGGACCTACAAGGCACCTTTCTCCAAAATACTGCCAGTTTTGGACCCACACAATACCCCACAAGATGTCTATCTCAGATAAGGGTAGCTCCACGGGCTGGTGCGCCCCTGACTCATCCACCTCCATCCGTGATTGTACTCTCAGCAGTAACAGCAGTACCAGCTCCTTCATCTCCAAAGGACTCAGCTCCACCCAGACCTGCGGCATCAGCTTCCCCCAGAAGCTTGTCAGAAGTGTGGAGCCTCAGGCCCTGCCCAGCCCTCCAAACTGGGAATCCTCGGGCATCACCCCGATCTTACATCTTAGTAAGATTGGGGTGATGCCCGAGGCATGCAGGTGTGTGATGTGCTGCTGGAGACACTGGCCGAGGGGGATGGACGTGAGCCAGGACAAGAGGCAGCAGGAACACCAGGGGGGCACTGTGAGATGGGCGGTGCTGCACAGCCTGAGGACCGGAAGGACAGCTGCAAGCAAGGAGCCTTGTGAGGAGCCATGCTGGACCATAACGGGCTTGGGATATTTGAGGCACCCAGGGGAGGCCACCATTGAGCAGTGGTGGATGTGGGATATCTGAACTGGATGCACAGCCTGGAGACTCATCACGACCATGGCCATTTGCCAGACAACCTCTGAACTGGAGAAAGGGGAAGGTGACGAGCTGCTACTCCCCCAACCCCTAATCCACTCCTCCTTATTCCACGGAATAGCATTTCACTTTTGCACAGGATCTCCCAAGTGGACACTGCATTCCCAGTCTCCCTTGGTCACCTGACCCTGCTCCAGCCAACGGTGTATGAACTTGCACGTCACTTGCTCAAACAGGAATTGCTTTCTTTCGACTTTAGGGGTTTTCTTTCCTCCCTGTGGTTGTGGTGCAAGTGGGGAGAGGGCAGCATAGGGACAGTCCTGGGACCCCACCTGACCGGGTAGACCTAGACTGTCATTGTGGAGAGAGGCATAAGCTGTGTTCAGTCACTGTGTTTTGGAGATCTTTTTAAATTTTTTAAATCTTGACGAAACTTCAGACAACAGGAAAATTGCAAGCACAGCACAACAAAGTATTCCTGTGTATCCGTCACCCAATTCCCCCATTTCACTACGTTTGTTAGGAATCTTATACATCACATCCCTCCCTTGGTATTTTGGATAGACAGGAAATTTTTACTAGTTCCCCGGACCCCCATTAAACTTTAATATTAATGTTTTTAATAGCCCAGAAGGGAGCCTGGGTGGTATATTTCCATTTTGCCAGGGAAGTCCACAGCAGGACAGGCATAGTTTCTGGACAAGAGGACTGGGAGCCACTCTGTCCCTTAGGATGCTGTCAGCCTCCACGACAGGTGACCCAACTCCGAGGGACTGAATGGGGCCACCCCACCCAGCTCCTCCCTTTGTCCTGAATCCCTATAGGGGCTGACCCCTCTTTTCCAACATAATCTATTTAACCAGTACCTGCCTCCAGCAGTCCCACCTGGAGACTCAGGCCCAGTGGGAGGAGCGTGCATGCTGGCCCAGGAAGCGAGGACAAATAGGAAGAGACTGGCAATATTGTGACACCCAGTAGATAAAGACCCAATGCTGGCCTGGAGCCCAGGCTTCAGCACCTGCTGCTCCACCATCCCCTCCCCACTCCGCTCCAGCAGCCCCTGCTGTTCCCCAGCTCTCAGCACATTTTGAGGTCACCTCTGCTTCTGCTGTCCCTACGCCCCCCTACACCTCTCGGTGAGGCCTGGCACAGGCTGAGTCAGGACGCTCTGCCCCAGGGAGAGGGGGTTTCCTGGCCTCTCTCCTTCCCTGGTGGTGATGCCTCCAACAGGACAATAACGTGCTTGGCCTTTGACCCTCACACAGCCCTGGGTCACATCCCCATATACTGTCCCCGTCAGAAAAGGCACTAAAGGAATGAAGGAAAGTGTCTGCTTCACTCCAGGTGGGAAAGGAATTCCCTCTGTACAAAAAAGATGGGGATCACTGTTTCTCAGCCTTGGAGACCACACACAGGTGGTTACACAGATCAGACCTAGGAAAGAGGAGGAGGGAAGATGCAAGAAGAGATGGGTGAGGAGATGGCCCCTCTGGGCAATGGGAAGGTGGAGGACCTGCCACACCCAGCCCAGGGTCAGCCTCTCCAAAGCTGCAAGACAGTTTCTAAGTAAGTGAGTGGATGAAGGAATGAATTCTAGAAGGGGAGGAGAGAGAACACATGATATGTGGTCATAAATGTGCAGTGTGACAAAATTCACACAGCTTATCTCAGAAAATGTGCACAAAATTTCCCTTTATCAGTCAAATGAGGTAATGCTTGGGGGTGTGCTCACTTTAGCACCTGGGACCGAGGGGGAGGACCAGAATCTGTACAATTGGGCCCTAAGTTTTTCAGACCCTGCTCAGCGAGCCCTTCTCACACATGGCTTTCCAAAAGGTACCAATTCCTGAACTATATTCAGACCATCTCAAAATGAAGCCTCTTCTCAACATTCTACAGATATGGGTCACTTTATCCTGGGGTTCCCTGAAAAGCAAAAGGAATTTTCCACCCAGCACTTTACGCAGAGCATTTAATAACAGAACCAGGTGTGTTCCCTGGGGGCCTGGGACTCCGTTGTTTCACCAGCAAAGATGTCAGCAGGGACGGGAGGAGTGGCCACTCAGGCAGCACGTGCTGGACAGCCAGCAGACCCCTGGCCCACACAGAGGGTTCTCCTCCTGCAAAGCCATCCTGCCCAAGTCCTGGCTGGAAGGGAAAATCTGCCTGATCACCCATGGGCACCCCCCGTGCCCTCCAGGGCACAAACACCAGCCTGTGTGACCACATGTGCTGCTGTGATTGTGTGTGTGTGTGAGAGAGAGAGAGAGAGAGACAGAGAGAGAGATGACCACTGCAATACAAAGCACATCAGCCCCACAGGAGGCCAGACCGCCCCCACCCAGTGCTCTGCCAGGCAGTCTGGAGGATGCTGTCGGCTTCCAAAGTGCAGCCTCATTTGGGGTCCCTGATAACCCAGAAACCCTGGCGGGTGCAGAGAACAGCCTATCCAGGAGCCTGCTAACAGCACACCTCTGAGAAAGTTTGACTGCCCACTGCGTGGCTACTGCCCTCCCCAGGGCTCAGAAGCCAGTGTGGTCCAGGGCGCTGGTCAGCTCCTAGCCCAGAGGCCCTCCCTGCTTCCAGGGCTGGGAAGCATTGGGCCACTGAGTTCTGCTGCTGACAGAGTTTCCACAGGCTGAACTCTGCAGGGTCAGAAAGCATTTCCTAAGGAATATCCTCGTGTCCCAAGCAATCTTCATTGGTCTTCCCCAAAGGCCAGCTCTGCCTAACCCGGAGGAGGAAGGGCAGGCAGGCAGTCCTGCCCACCTCAGCCACAGTCATTAGTTAAGCACATACTATGTTCAAGGCAGCGAGTTGGGCCTGGGGTTGGGAGGACGCAGGCTCTGATGGCAGGAAGCCGGCACCCAGGAGGTCCAAAAACTTCTCCGAGCACCCCAACCCTGCTGATCATCACCACCTCCCCCTTCTTGCAACCCCTGATAGGAGCTCCCCAAAGTCAAGGAGGCAGGCATGGACAGGGGTGAGGAAGAGGCTGGAAGATGAACAGGTGTCAGGTGAGGGAACCGCCCACATGGCTTCTGCAAACACAAACTCATACAGTTGGATTCAATGCAGCAGGTCAAGGAGGGGACATGTGAATGGGGCCCCCACCTTCAGACTACACAGCATCCCAGGGGACAGAGAAAGCTCTGGATCCACTTCTCAAACTAATGCGTGATGGAACCCAACCCCTGGTAGAAGGCATGGTGTCAACAGACATGCTCCATTTTTAAGCAGGTTTGGGGAATGTGGGGTTAAAGGAAGCCTGGTGCTGCCCTGCAGAATTTATCAAAGCTTTAATCCATCAGAGTATCTGGAATCTCCAAGAGAGAGGTGTGGGCCTGCCATGATTCCAGGCGTGTTTGACACAAACTCTTTGTCATGGACCATAAAGCCAGGGTCCCATGAGGCACAGGGTGGGGGTACAGCTCCTGTGTGTCTTCCAGCCTTGACACTGCAAGGGGTTTGTCCCTAAGTGTCCCATCACCTGGGAACCTGCTAGAAATGCAAATTCTCAGCCCCACCTGGACCTCCTGAATTGGAAACTCTGGGAGTGGGCAGGGCGATTTGTTACAGCAATCCCTGCAGGGGATTCCGATGCCACTCCAGTTTGGGAGACACAGAAGCAGAAGAGTGTGACGATAGCTGTGACACCCTCCTCATAGAAGCTGGGATCTGGGGGATGGCGAGGAGCTCCCCAAAAGCAATAACAAGGAGTAAATGAATTTTAAGGCCATCTCCCTCCAGCTGATAGAAGGGGGGCGAGGGGCCGTGCAGCCAAGCACAGGGCCACTCTGCAGGGTGATAGACCACCGTCCCCCTGGTGCTGGGCTCCTGTGGCCACTGCCCTCCCTCATGCGGCCAGTGCCCAGCAGGCCCAGGAAAGCCTGGGAGGGGCTCTTTGCACACTGGGCACCACGTAGGGATGGGGGCTTTCCCTTCCCTGGGTCAGGATGGCAAACCTCAATTTACACAGGCTCAGCCAGCCTGGAGCTAAGCCTGAACCCCAGCTTCTGTCTGCAGCGTGAGGCTTGTGCAGAGAATGTGTCCAGTGAGAGAGGAAGCAGAGCCGGCCCCGCCTGGGCCCCCGGACACAGATGTCACCACGGCAACATCCCCCCTCACCCCACACGCAGCACATGCCCTGATGGAACTTTTATTGCTGAAAATTGGACCAGACTAAGCAGAAGTAACGCGGTGACCCCTGGCACGCTGTTGCTGTGGCAGCTGTTCAGGTCACGCCCAGGGGACAATCTGGGGCTGAGGCCAGCTGTCCACTCCCCACCCCCACCCTCTCTCCCCCAGGGCAGAGGCTGGCTGCGTGATCCCCCCACGCCTCAACTCACAAGGGCCAGGGGACGTTTTGCAGACTTGGTGAGTGCTAAAAACAAAGACCATCTAGCACCTTCTTGATCGTTTCTTAAATCCCAGAAGGTCTCAACAAGTTTCCCTCTATCCTCAGTCATCTGACTTATTTAGAGATTCTCCCCTTAACTCAAGGGGTGTGATATCTGGAGCCTGTCTCGTGATTTTGGTCTGAATATACATACATACAACTTCAAACGACATTCACTCAACATCTGAAGGGCATGTTGAGGAGCACAATGTATACCCTGATGCCCACAGATGTATCTGAACTCACCGAGGCCGGGACAGGAATAAACGTGGGGGGACACAGTGGCCCCAGCCACAAGCTGCCTGGAGACCTCCACGACCACCGCCTTCAGCTTAGACCCGGTGACTCCGAGCCTCACGTCCAGCCAGCACGTGGAGCCTCCCAGGTGGTGACACTACCTCCTGAGCAGGACTTAGGATGTAGAGACTGACCAGCCTAGATGTCTGGGAATGGCAGAAAAAGATAGGAGATCAATTTTAAAAGTGCACATTCCAGGTTGCTTTTGTGAAAGCAGCGCGGTGCTCCAGGAACAGCTCCTCACATTGGAGGTCGGGCCTCTATGTGTGCTTAATTCCAGCCCCCCCGCCCCCCCCACCCCCACCCCCACCACCACCCCCAGCAGCAAGGTCCTCCTCCCTGCGGGGCCGGCCAGGGGCACAGCCTCTGTTTGGCCTGTGAACCACGGACAGAGCGGGAGGGCTGGCGGCAGGGTCCCCGGGCTTCCCCAGGAGGGGGGCACCTGGACCTTGGATTTTGTCCGCTGTGAATAACATCACAGAAAGTGTGCGACTGGACTAATTCCCGTTAAGTGACACTGTTGACAACATTCACATCACATCCTCCTGGAAGGTTTGCAGTTGTTCACCTGAATCCAACTGGAGTAGACTCTCCCTAAGTCAAGAAGGTCCTTCTGTGATCATATTTCCTTTCTTTGCCATTCACATCAACAATAATAGGAAAAATAATGTCAGTTGAGCACATATATCAGGTGCTGTGCTGACCATTTTACATTCATGCTCTCACTTAATTTGCATAACAGCCCAGTAAGGTGGCACTCCTATCATTACCATGCCAATCAATGGGGAAACTGAGGCTCAGGGGGTTGTGTAATGTGCCCAGGGCCCCAGCAAGTAGTCAGGACTGAGCCCCCGCATTGTGACCCCAGAGCCCACCTCCCTTCTTTATTTTTAAATTGAGGTGTAGTCGACATACAACATTGTGTAAATTTGAGGTGTAGGTCATGTTGGCTTGATACATATTTACGTACCAATATGATTACTATAGTATCAGTGGCTACCATATCCATCTTGTCAGATGATTATCTTCTCTTGTGTGTTGAGAACAGTCAGGATCTAGCCTCTCAGCAACTTTGACGTTTAAAAAATAAAAGCCCCCATTCTTACTTATCTTGGAGTATTGCTAAGATCTTAAAGTTGGAAGAACTCTTGTTTGGATACATACCTCAGAAGTGAGAGACACTGGGTGATCATTTGTTCATTCGTCAAATAGTGTGAGATGCTGGTTAGACGTGTGTCCATGAGAGGAAGGACCATGGTGCTGTCATGAGCAGAACTAACACCACAGGTCTTGGGGACGGGCAGTTCATTTCTCTTTCAGGTGAGTTCCCAGGTGAGCAGGTCAGTGGGACCAGGTTTGTCCTAGGTCATTTTCCACCTACCCCTGCAGCAGTAGTACCCAAAGTGGCTGGTCTGAAAGTAGATAAGATCCCACATGCTGTGGAGCAACTAAGCCCATGTGCCACAACTACTGAGCCTGTGCTCTAGAGCCCGTGGACTGCAACTAATGAGCCAATGTGCCACAACTACTGAAGCCCACGTGCCTAGAGCCCATGCTCCACAACAAGAGAAGGCACCACAATGAGGAGCCAGTGCACTGCAAAGAAGAGTAGCCCCTGCTCCCAGCAACTAGAGAAAGCCTGTGTGCAGCAACGATGACACAAGGCAGCCAATAAATAAATAAATAAATTTATATAAAAGGGGGAGGCATATCTCATGTTGTGTTCTTACCACAATAAAATAGGTTAAAAAAAAAAAAGGACAGAAACTTGCACCAGAACGTGAATCAACACCCTGCTTCTTTCATCGAGAAAGTCCTATTTTACAGAGAAAGCGTCACCTGAACTAAAAAATGTACTTGGCAATGCAGCTGTTCTGCATTCTGGCACTAGCTCATTCTCTCCTCGTGGGTGGAGCAGTTTCATATCAGTCCAAGGAGCGTACTTTGTGTGGATCTTACCTGTCCACTGGGATTGCCACCTGCAGTCTGCGCTCACAGGTCACTTCCGCTGCTGTATTCTGTGGGTGCAAACTTAGCCACGTGTCACAGCTCGCCACAGGGCTGTGAAAGATGAGCTGTGAGGTCACCTGACCCAACAGACCTGTGTCCAGGAGGAGAAAAGTCCTGAGGATTCCTGACTCTTATGTGTTCCTTTCTACACATCGGCTTGTGGCTCCCCACTGCAGATGGGTGCCGTGGGGGATATTTCTGTTCTACTTTACTTCTGGTCATCTAGGAAGATCACACTTCCTGCCACCTTGAAGTTAGGACCCTGAAGCCAATGACTGGTGTCTTTGGAAGACAAGGGAACTTTGGACACAGATGCACAGAGGAGGAGGCCGAGTGAAGACAGAGGGAAGACTGGAGTGGTGCAGCCATAGCCGAGGAACGCCGAGCGCTGCCGGGAGCACCAGAGCCTGGAATAGATTCCGTGCTGAGCCCCGAGAAGAAAGCAGCCCCGCCAACACCCTGATTTCAGACTCTGACCTCCGGAACCGTGAGAGAATAGATTCTTGTTGTTTAAGCCACGCAGTCCGAAGTACTTCATTGCAGGACCCCCTGCAAATTCGTACAATCCCCGAAGTACTTTGTGGTGGTTTTAAAACATGTCCAAAAATTCTAGACATGAGTTGCAAAAAAAGATGAGGCCATTCCCCTCAGCTCAAACATGTAACGTGCGCCTGAGGAGCCGGACATGGTGGAAGTGATGCCCCTTGTCCTCTGAGGACAGGTCATAAGAGGTGGCAACCTGGCTTTCCCACAGGCTGTCCCTGGGCCCCAGCCACCACGCTCCGAGGAGGCCCAGGCCACATGGGGAGACCTCCCGTCCTGGCCAACAGCACCAGCAGAGGTCCCAGCTGAAAGCCAGAGTCAGCCTCCAGATGTGGGGATGGGGAAGTAGAGATGACCAAGCCCCGGTGACCACCAGCTCCCAAGGAGCCCTGAGAGGATGCACCCACTCCAGCAAGCAGCCCCAGCCCCGCAGGGATGATGAGAAAAGTGTTGCTGTTGCTTCGCAGCACTCAGCTTGGGGATATTTGTAACGTCACAGTGAAAAACTGAAACAAGGTACCCACCACGGAGAAGAGAGACAGGAAAGACCATGGAATGATGATCATGACAGGTGCACGGGGGAAATTTCAGGATACGCAGGGGAGCCCAGACTGGAGGGGAGGGGAGGATGCCAGCCAACATCCAATGTACAGAAACACAACCTAAAGACAGACCCCAATTCTCAGAAATCCTGCCACCTATATCCAAGGGAAGGAAATGCTCTCCCACTGGCCTCAGTGACCTGCATGCCTCTTCTCTCACAAGGAGTCAGGAGTAAGAAAGAGCTTCTGTCACACCAAGGCCAGGGTGAACAGGAGACAAAGGCCTGTCTGCCCCGCATCCCACCTCTCAGGGCAGCCGGCTGCTTCCTCAGCTACGTTCGGAAGTGGAGGAAGCAAGCGCAGACCGTTCATTCCAGAAGAGCACCTCCCGTCCCCCTCTCTGTGGGCCTGCATGTAGCGGATGTGAGCTACGTGCTTCCCGGGAAAAATCAGGGCTTCCACACACAAAGCACAGCACAACATACAGGGTGTTTTGCAGCCCAGCTGTCCTGGTGGCCAGCCCCTCCGTAGGCCATGCCTGCATGAGAGCAGAGTGTCCTGTGAGGGTCTGCAGCAGTCCTGGGGCCCAGGGACATTTAAGCACAGAAAGTAAAAGGTTCAGATGTACACACTTATTTATTTGTTTCCCTAAATACTATATGGCAGCTGACAAACAAACACACAATTCTGTGCTGCAAGATGAAACAAAACTACAGTGAGAAACTAAAAAGAGGCAAATGAAGACAAAGAGAGACTGGTAGGTGGTGGCGGTGGTGGCCAAAGGACAGAGAGAGGCCAGAGAAAGGTCCAGGTAGCATCTCCTGTATGCTTAAGTGCCAAACATGACATCTCACCAGAGACACAGAGACAGAGTGAGAGAAAGAACAACACTGACATACTCTCCAAGAAAACCGAGAAAACCTCGACCAACCTATTTCCCTAGGATCTCAGAAACCCATTCAAGATAAGTCCTACTGAGCAGGGACTGTCTCCTGAGACAGGCCAGCTTGAAAGATGAATTTGGAACTCAGTGACAAGAACAAGGAAGCAGATACAGAGAATGGACTGGAGAACTCGAGGTATGGGAGGGGGCGGGGGGTGAAGGGGAAACTGAGAAGAAGTGAGAGAGTAGCACAGACATATATATACTACCAACTGTAAAATAGTTAGTGGGAAGTTGTTGTATAACAAAGGGAGTCCAACTCGATGATGGAAGATGCCTTAGAGGACTGGGGCAGGGAGGGTGGGGGGGACTCGAGGGGGGGGGCGTCAAGAAAGGGAGGGAATACGGGGATATGTGTATAAAAACAGTTGATTGAACCTGGTGTACCCCCCAAAAAAAATAAATAAATAAAATTAAAAAAAAATTAAAAAAAAAGAAAGATGAATTTGATTCAACCTGGATTCCAGAGTGTTAGGGAGACTTTTGCAACATGACTTGGCCTTGCTACACACTTTTCTAAGTGAGATGAATTTCTTATAACTTTTTTCAAAAAATGAATCAACGAGGAGTCCTGATGTTCAGGCAGTGTGCTGCAGAATCCTGAATGCTCAAAGTAAATGTCACACCAAAAAATAGTTTAATGGAGAAGCAAAATGACAGCAATACTTCCTACCACCTGTGCTGGAGGTGTCCGTTAAAACATCTTTCAGTTCTCGACTAGCAAACATCGATATTAATGTTAAATGGGTCCAGATCCATCTTATTACAGAGCAGTAGTGTGTACACATCCATCCCAGCCTCCCAATTTATCCCTCATGCCCCCGCCCCATTTCTCCCTGGTTACCATAAGTTTGTTTTCTGTATCTGTGATTCTATTTCTGTTTTATAAATAAGTTCATTTGTACCATTTATTTAGATTCCTCAAATAAGCAATATCATACGATATTTGTCTTTCTTTGCCTGACTTACTTCACTCAGTATGACAATCTCTAGATCCATCCATGTTGCTACAAATGGCATTATTTTGTCCTTTCTTATGGCTGAGAATATTCCATAGTACATATGTACCACATCTTCTTTATCCATTCCTCTGCTTATGGACATTTAGGTTGCTTCCATGTCCTGGCTAGTGTAAATAGTGCTGCAATAAACATTGGGGTGCATGCATCCTTTCAAATTATGGTTTTCTCTGGATATATACCCAGGAGTGGGATTGCAGGGTCATATGGTAGGTCTATTTTTAGTTTTTTAAGGAACCTCCATACTGTTCTTCATAGTGACTATCAATTTACATTCCCACCAACAGTGTAGGAGGGTTCCCTTTTCTCCACATCATTTCCAGCATGTATTGTTTGTCGACTTTTTGGGGCTACTGTATAGCACAGGGACCCTTCTCAATACTCTGTAATGACCTATATGGGAAAAGAATCTAAAAAAGAGTGGGTTATGTATATGAATAACTGATACACTTTGCTGTACAGCAGAAACTAACACAACATTGTAAATCAACTGTACTCTAATAAAAATAAATTTTTTTAAAAAGAAATAAAGTATTAATATACATTACAACATAGATGAACTGTTAAAACATTATGCTCAGCTAAGGAAGCAAAAAGACTACATATTGTGTGATCTCATTTATATTTTAAAAATCTAGACTAGGCAAATCCATAGAGATGGAAAATATGTTAGTGGTTTCTTGGGAAAGCGGAAGGGTTGAGAAGCAACTTCTAATGCATAAGGGCTGTCTTTTGGGGGTGATAAAATTTTGTAAACTTAGATTGTAGTGATAGTTACAGATCTCTGTGAATATACTAAAGCCATTGTGTAACGTTATAAACTTTAGTGAATTTTATAGTATATGAACTATATCTCAATAAAGATGTTTAAACAATTGAAAAAAAAACAGATCCATCTTATGACAGATCAGATTGATGGCAGGGCTTCAGAGAATGGCCATCATTTCAATTGTTATTATAAAGAACAGTATTTAAAAATTAATGTACTCCAAATAGAGACACAGATGTAGAGAACAAACATATGGACACCAAGCGGGGAAAGCGGGGAGGGTTGGCGGGGGAATGAACTGGGAGATTGGGATACCAAATTGTACACTCTAAATATATGCAATTTATTGTATGTTAACTGTATCCCAATAAAAGTCCTTAAAAAATAAAAAATAAAAATAAAAAAAATTAATGTACTCCATGGACTTCCTGGTGGTACAATGGTTAATAATCCACCTGCCAATGCAGGGTACACGGCTTCGATCCCTGGCCCAGGAAGATCCCACATGCCGCAGAGCAACTAAGCCCGTGCACCACAACTACTGAAGCCCGCATGCCTAGAGCCCGTGCTCCATAACAAGAGAAACCACCGCACTGAGAAGCCCAAGCACTGCAATGAAGAGTGGCCACCCCGCTCTCCACAACTAAAGAAAGTCCGCTCACAGCAATAAAGACACAACACAGCCAAAAATAAATAAATAAATAAATAAATAAATTTATTTTTTAAAAAATTAATGTACTCCATTTAAGAAGCATCTTCTGTCCACTCTCACCACTTTTCTTCAACGTCCGAGGTTGTTTGACTTCCTGAGGCTGCTGTGACAAATTACTACAAACTCAGTGACTTGAAGCCACATATATTTATTTATTTTTTAACTTTGTATTTTATATTGGAATATAGTTGATTAACAATGTTGTGATAGTTTCCGGTGCACAGCAAAGTGATTCAGTTATACATATACATGTATCTATTCTGTTTCAAATTCTTTTCCAATTTAGGTTGTTACATAATATTGAGCAGAGTTCCCTGTGGTATACAGTAGGTCCTTGTTGGTTATCCATTTTCGATATAGCAGTGTGTACATGTCAATCCCAAACTCCCTAACTATCCCTTCCCCCAACCCTTCCCCGCCCCCGCCCCAGTAACCATAAGTTCATTCTCTAAGTCTGTGAGTCTGTTTCTGTTTTGTAAATAAGTTCATTTGCATCATTTCTTTGTAGATTCTGCATATAAGCATATCATACGATATTCGTCTTTCTCTGTCTGACTTTCTTCACTCAGTATGGCAATCTCTAGGTCCATCCATGTTGCAGCACATGGCATTATTTCATTCTTTTTATATTTATTATCTTACAGTTCTGTAGAAGAGAAATCTGACAGATATCTCACTGGGTTAAAATCAAGGTGTGGGCAGGGCTGGCTTCTCTTGGAGGCTCTTGGGGAGAATCCGCTTCCTCGCCTTTTCCAGCTTCTAGAAGCTGCCCACATTCCTCAGCTCACGGCCCCTTCCTTCTTCAAAATCAGCAATGGTGGTCCAGTCCCTCTCACCCCATCACTCTGACCTCCTCCTTGCCATATTCTTCCCATACCAGGACACTTCAGGTTACACTGTGTCCACCTGTGTAATGTAGAATAATCTCCTGAAGTCATTGGTTAGCAACCTTAATTCCATCCACAAACTTAACTGCCCTTGGCCATGTCAGCTAATTTATTCACAGATTTAAGGATTAGAACATGGACATTGTAATGCCATGATTCTGCCTACCACAGAGGTCCTTGCGAGAAAAGTAAAGGCATATAGATTGGAAAGGAAGAAATAAAACCAGCTTTATCCACAAAGACTTGAGACTCTGTGTAGAGAAATCTAAGGAATCTACAAAAAGCTGCTAAAACTAACAAGTGAGCATAATGAGGCTGTAGGATACAAAGTCAACATACAAAAATCCATTGTATTCGTATACACTAGAAGAACAATGTATTGGAAATTTTTGTATGCTAGAAATACAATGAAAAATTAGAAAATTTAAAAAAGTTAATTTCCATTTACAACGCTATCAAAGAATATGAACATGTTTATAAATTTATGTTTATTATTAAATTAAAAGATGCACAAACTATAAAACTAACTTGAGAAAAATTAAATTCAAAAAAATATAAAAAAAAGAAAATTCAAATAAATGGAGACATATATCATGCTCCTGACATGCTATTGTTATGCTGTCAATTCTCCCCAAATTGATGGGTAGATTTGGTGCAAACCCAAACAAAATCTCAGGAGTCTTTTTTGTAGAAATTGAGGAGCTAATTAAAAAATGTATGTGAAAATGCGAAGGACCTAGAATGGCCAACCCAATTTTGAAAAAGAAGGACAGGGTTTATGACTCACACTCCTGATTTTAAGTTGTACTATAAATGAACAATTATCAAGACAGCATGGTGTTAGGGTCTATGGGAAATAGATATACAGATCAATAGAAAAAACAGTTCAGAAATAGACGCACTCATGTAAGGTCAATTAATTTTTGGCAAAAGTGTCAAGGCAGTTCAATGGAAAAATTATAATCTTTTCAACAAAAGGTGCTGAAACAATTGGCTACCCCCATGCAAAAACAAAACAAAACAATTAAATTCAATCCCTACCTCATACTATATAGAAAGACTAATTTGAAATGGCTCATAGATCTAAATGTAAAAGCTAAAACTATGAAATTTTAGAAGAAAATATAAGAAAATCTTGGTATCTTGGGGTTAGACAAAGACTTCTTAAATTGGACCCCTGAAGCATACACCATATATTTTAAAACTTAATAAAATAGACTTCATCAAAATTAAGAATGCTCTTCAAAAGACAACATTAAGCCAAATGAAAAGAGAAACCATAGACTATGAGAAAATATTTACAAAATGTATAAAAGACTTCTACCCAGAATATATGAAAAGCTGTTACAAGTCAATAATAAGGAGGTAACCCAATGTTTTAAAAAGAGCAAACAATTTGGACAGTTCACCAAAGAGTTATCAGATAGCCAAGAAGCACATTGAAAAGGTGTTCAATATCCTTAGACATTACGGAAATGCAAAGTAAAACCACAATGAAATATAACTACACACCTGCCAGAATTTTAAAGACTGATAATGCTAAATGTTGGTGGAGATGTGGAGAGAGAGACTGGGACTCCCATGCACTGCTGTTGGGAATGTAAAATGGTACAGCCACTTTGGAAAAAACAATTTGGAAGCAGCATCTTATCAAATTAAACACATATGAATTTTCTGACCCAGCAATTCCTCTGCTATGTATTCATTTGAGAAAGGTGAAAATATATGTCAACACAAAGACTTGCACGTGAAAGCTTGTAGCAGTTTTATTTATAATATCCAAAAGCTATCCATTCATCAGCTGGTGAGTGGATAAATAAATTGTCGTATATCCATACAATGAAATGCTATTTTCCAATAAAAAAGAACAGATTATAGAATCACTTGACAACGTGGATGAACCTAAAAGCATGATGCTACAGGAAAGAGGCCAGACACAACAGATTACACATGATATCTGTGATTCCCTGGGTGTGCAATTACAGAAAAGGCAGCTACTGACAAAAGCGGATCAGTGGTTTCACGGGCTGGTCAGGGAAGAAGGCTGACTACAAAAAGACATAAAGGAGCTTATCAGAGTGATGGAAATGTTCTATATAACAGCTGTGGGGTGGTTACAAGACTATATGTATTTGTTAGAACTCTGGATTGTACACCTAAAATGGTGAATTTTATTGTGTGTAAATTATACCCCCCATAAAACTGACCAAATAAAGGAGAAAAAAATGGTTTAAAAAATATTAATTTGGGGTCACCTTGGAGAAAGTTGAAAAGACATTCATTTGAGGATTATATTAAATTAAAAGTTTTAAACTTTAGCAACAAATCAGTAGTTTAATACTAGAGCATCAAAAAAATTGGGGGCACAGCACCATCTAGTGGTAGAATTGTGCATTTACACTATAAATGTGTTGAAAGATACTAATGAAATGAAAAGGTCTAATAAAAAAAGTTTCACTTAATGCCCAAAAGCAAATTTTATACCATTTAACATCTACTAGTAATAAAAAGTTGGGAAGTCTAAAAATCTGATTGTGAGCAGCAATGGATATCATACTTCAAAGACATTCTCATTTTAGTTAAAAACAAAACAAAATTGCCTGCTGTCACTGTTATTTAACATTTTTCTGAAGTTTCAGCCAATGCAGAAGATTAAAAAAACAATTAAAATGGGAAGAAGACATACAATTATTTAAAAGGAGAAAATAAAAGTATTACTAGTAGAAGACAATAGAAGAAAAAAATAAAATAAATAAAATAAGTCATGGAGATGTAAAAAATAAATAAATAAAATTGCCTTATTTAAAAAAAAAGAAGATGACAATGGAGTAATATACTGAAAACTAAGGCAATTATCTTAAGCTTGTTGTCATGTATAAAGTGATAAGATATAAGCATAAAGGATAAAAAATTAGTCTTTTCTATAACACTACAATCACAGAATATCATTTATAATGGGGCAAGATTCCATTAATAGTAGCAGGAATAGCAGCAACAAAATTACAGAAAATACTTAAGATAATCCTAAAAGCAGTATATAGTGCCTAAGGAAGAAAACTGTCAACATTTACAGAATGGAGTACAAAGAAAGTTTATATGGGGAGACATATATTATTTCCTGATAGAAAAACAATAGAATATATATGTCCCTTCTCGCCAATGTATTTTATAGGTTGCATGGAACTTCAGTCAAAATCATCACCATATTGTTTTCAGAACTTGTTTATACAGTTGAAGTTAATCCAAATACTGTATATGTAGATAGCCATAAATGAACATGTTGCATTGCATGCTTTTTTTTGGTTTACTTTGTATGTTTGTCATCATATGGAATGCAACTGTCTGCAGCTTGCTGTCCTGAGCACATCATTGCCACTTTGAGATGCACGTGGTATTCTATCACAGGCAGTGCCCCAGTTCATTCCTGCTCCTGTGGGTGGACATTTACATTACCTACCGTTTTACGATTACGGATGGTGCGGCTCTTCTCCCATCTACTGTGCACACGTGCACACACCTGGGGCAGACTTGCCAGGTCACAGGCATGTGCCCATTCTGCCTCACAGAGATGAGGAGCTGCTCTCCAAAGGGCAGTGCCTTCCCACCGCCAGTCATAGAATTATCCCCTCTTTAGAGACTAGATATGCTCTATGGACTGAATGGTGTCCCCCAAAATTCATATGTTTGAAGCCCTAACCTTCAATGGGATGGTGGGGCCTTTGGGAGGTGATTAGGTTTAGGTGACATCATGAGGATGGGGTCCCATGATGGGATTAGTGTCCTTAGAAGAAGAAACACCAGACAGCTTGTTTCCTCTCCCCTCTCCATGTGAGGACACGGCAAGAAGGCAACCATCTGCAGCCTGGGAGAGGGCTGCCCCCAAGAACTGAATCTGCCGACACCTTGATCTCAGATTTCTAGCATCCAGGCCTGTAAGACAGTAAGTTTCTGTTGCTTAAGCCACTCAGTATTTCTTTACGGCAGCCTGGGAAGACTAATATAATACATCTTAGCTATGAATCTATGCACTCTGTTGGTAATGACTAAAATATTACTGCCTTAAATAATAAATTTTCCCCAAAAGTGTTTTCTTATTTCAGTCAGGTACATAGTTTGCAAAATGTTGATTCCATAAATTTTAGATTGCAATGACATGCCCATCTCAATATTACTATTTTTTAATTCCATTAAATATATCATGTCTAAAATGTTAAATTATTTTTAACTATGTGATAAAAAACATTGCAGATTTTGATAGTATTTTCTAAATGTTCTTCATTTATACTATCAATCTGCTCCATAATTTTTGCCCACAAGAGTATATGTCAAATGTTTGATTATATGCAACCAATTCATAATGTGCCTTTAATGTTTTTGCACTGATGGCTATAAATTTTCTTTCTTTGAACCATGAACTTACCAGTATATTACTGCCAATTCTGATAAAAATGTGTTTGATAATTTCAACCTTCGATGACTTTCAAGCAACATTTGCACCCAACATTTATGACATTAACAGCAAAAATAAGCCACTCATTTTTTTTAATCAGCAAGCATTTCATGCCAAAAAAAGATATTGTTTTCTTCACTGTAAGATATTGCAGGTTATTAAATTTTTTGTACCAATTACAAATTTATTCCAAAACCCTTCACCAGAAATATGAGCCTTTTCTCAATGCATCCAGAAACATCAAGTATTCCACCAGATGCATATTTTTCTTGGAAAGAGTCCTTCTAGGACCTTCCTCCTGTGGCTGCTCCCTCAAGGTGCCCTCTCTGCAGCCTCGGTGCACAGGACCCTCAGGGCACTGCAGGTAACAGGTCATCGTGAGCATTCCTTTACCTCTCTCTTACTTCCTGGACCTCCTGTTCTTCTCTTTCTTGACTTGTTCCTTCATGTTACTGGAGCACATCCTCCAGCAGCTTCCTGAGAAAGGGTATCTGCAGAGCAATTTCCTCAAGAACTTGCAAGACTGAAATGTCATTTTCCATCCTCCTCCTGACTGCTCGCCCTTCTGGGTCTAGGGTCTCTGTTGAACATCATTTCCCTGCAATCTCACTCCTTCACTGCCTGTGAGCACCCCCCGTACTGTTGGGCTTGGGTCCCTTTTCTCCCCCAACACTGGAAGATGTTAGGGTCGTTCTTGATCTCAGTGTTTGCATTTGACGTTCCAAGTTTTGTGCTTTGAGGAGGCTCTTTTTTGTTCCACTTTGCAGGGCACTCAATAGGTCCTTTCAAACTGGAAGCCCAAGCCCTTCAGTTCTAGGAGTATTAAGTGATTTCTTTGATAAACTCTTCTGTTTTCTTTCACCTCCACTAGTGGGGTTCCCTTGTTCAGATGTCAAATCTCCTGGAATACTCCTCATATTCTTCATTTTTCTCTCCTATCTTCCTTCTAATTTTCTTTCAAGTCTATTTTCTTGGAGATATCCCCTGGTTTCCTTCCATCACCTCCACTAAAACTTTTCATTTCTAGGTCCAAGTTTTTTTAGTTTCCAGGACCTGTTTTTATTCTGTGAACATTCCTTTTTGGTTTTTACCTGCTTTGATTTCTTGGTACCAATATCTTCCTTTACTTCTTTAAGAATAAAAGTCATAGTTCTTAGGAAATTTTATTTTTACATTTCTGTCTTTTCTCCCAATTCCTCCCCACCCACACTGCCACCTCCCTGTCCCGTGCTTTTTCTATTTACTTTGGGGAGAAAACGGAGGTAAAAGTAAGTCAATCCCCTTGTTTTCATACTTTGGATAACTTGCAATACCTTGTCATGAAATACTTTGTTTTTCCTGAACTGAAAAGATACAGCTTGCTAATATCAAGCAAAACAAGTGGCTTACTTTTGTTGTTAGTGATACAGTCCTTGGATGTAAATGTTACTTAAGAGTTATATGGTTAGGGGCTCCCCTGGTGGCGCAGTGGTTAAGAATCCTCCTGCCAATGCAGGGGACACGGGTTCGAGCCCTGGTCTGGGAAGATCCCACATGCCATGGAGCAACTAATGCCATGGAGCAACTAAGCCCATGCACCACAACTACTGAGCCTGTGCTCTAGAGCCCTCAAGCCACAGCTATTGAACCCACGTGCCACAACTACTGAAGCCCACACACCTGGAGCCTGTGCTCCTCAACAAGAGAAGCCACTGCAATGAGAAGCCCGAGCACCACAAGAAGCATAGCCCCTGCTCTCCGCAACTAGAGAAAGACCAAGTGAGGCAACGAAGACCCAACACAGCCAAAAAATAAATAAATTTGTTTTTTTAAAAGAGTTATATGGTTAAAGGTTGAAAGTGTTAAACATTTATTTTATCAGAATGAGCAGTGAGAAAATTCCTGGTTCAGAGAGACAATTTGTAACCATCAATGAGAAAACGTGTAATAACATGAATAAGTTACATATAATAAAGCATTTAGGGAAAAGTTCATCAAATAATATCCATAAATCATTTTAACCTTTAAAAACACCATCACAATTTAAAAGTTTTGTTGTGTAATTAAAATATAATTGGGCATTTTCAGATACAATACATTTAATAAACCAAAACATAAAATTGATATGGGCATATCACTGTAGTCTAAGTTTATGGAATCAATTTGTTGCAAAATATATATCTGACTGAAAAAAGAAAACAATTTTTGGGAAAATGTATAAATCAAAACAGTAAAATTTCAATCATAACCAATAAAACTTCAAAGTTTTGGCAAAAAAATGCCATTTTAATAATTTACTTAAAATATAAAATCTAAGATTTTCATGGTAAATTAGTGGTCTTGTGATACTATAAGATATCTAAAACAATATGTCAAACTTTATTGTCAGTGCTCATAAAATATGGTCTCAGAGAGAAGTATTTACATGCACTTCTATTTCGTCCTGTCCGGACAGTGGAGTACAGTATTTGCAGGGAAAATATGGACTTCCAACCAGCAGACAGAAAATACTAGGATGGTTTGACTTGACATTAGCCATAATGCTACATTCATTTATTCCTGGAAAACGAAATTTTAAAATACTATAAATCAACTAATTGGCTTTAACTTTTCTCAATAAGCTACCATTTAACAAAGAAACCACAGAGAGGATTAAATAATATGTGTAGAAAAAGGGAATTAAAATCATGAGAAATGGAAAATAATGTTGGGGTCTGAGGGCTGACACTGCAAAGATAGTTTGGTAGCCCTCTCCAGCCTTGTGGATGCCCTCCTACAGGAATTGTGAAGCCACAGCTGTTAACCAACAGAACAGGAAAACTCTTCTAGAGATGTGGCTTTACTGGAAGAAAGTTCCAGTTGTTAGAGCAAACAGATCAGTCTGAGGAATGGCCAACATGATTGAATATACAAAGCAAAATATATTTGTGAAAACACAGCACAATCTATCAGAGCACCGAAGGACCATGATAGTCCAATCAAAACAAAGAAAATGACATATCATTTCAAAGAGAAAAACTATCAGGTTGTCTGAATATATTATAAAAAAAAAAAAAATGCCTGTGTTGTGTGATAACAGAAGTGAAAATTGCACTGAACCAAAAGTTCTTTCAAGTTATTGAGTCACAAAATGTGGCCAAGTGGCAGACGATGGGCTCAGTGAATGTGAATTGATAAAATTAAGCCAGCTAAATAAACTTCATTCCAATAAGCAATTCTCACTGATGTATTTGGCCGTTTCTGAAGAGCTGTATTAGAGCTAAGCTTTATTGAACGTCACCGCAGTTAATTCAGCAGAATCTGAGCAAAGTCCTGTCCTGGGATCAATGCTGTAATGTCAGCAAATCTTCAGTGAGTGTGCCTTCAGGTGCCTGAATGACTGTGAGGGTAGGCGGTCGTCCTTAGAGGACTGTGCAGCTTCATGCATCCAACAAGGCACAGACGTGGGACAGATAGTGACAGCCAGGGCAAACCAAAGACGGCACCAGTCATTTCAAGACTTCATTGGATGATGTGAACATAATTAGAATCTTTTGCCGAATGATTTGCACCACTGATTTCATCACTTGATAAGCAATACATACATTGCTTAACTTACAGTTCAGTTTATTTAAAAGGTAAAAGAGAGAATAGTTTTAACTTTGAGTGTCTACATTGATTTGTCCATCCTTTCTCATTGCCACATCAGACATCATGAACACCTGACTTCTCCAGACCTGAGTCCACCAGCTCCCTTTGCAGGTGGTTCCAGCCACCTGGACTCATCTCCTCTCTTACACACCACGTGCTCTCCTGGCCCTCAGGCTCTGCGTGCTGATTCCTCTCTCCAGCACACTCCTTTGAAATCTGTCCCCTGCTAAGTCTGCCCTGACTCCATGTCTGGGCTGGCCCCAATTTCACTGTGCTCCTCTAGGAGAATCCATTCGCTTGGGGTTTTCTTTTACACTATCCATCTCTCCATCTGTTTGTCCTGGTTATGGTTAAGTCACCTGCACAGCCTGGTGGGGGCTCAGCAAAGATTAGCCAGTGTCTGTAGATCTGTGCTGCTCATTCGGGACACTGCCAGCCTACAACCCAGGAGGCACAGGACTGGGTGTGGAGGGACCCCTCTCCCTCCACTGAGTCCCTGAGGTCTTCCTGAACAAGCTCCATCCCATCCAGAATCCTGGAAGTGGTACCAACTCTACCTCCAAGGACTGCTTCCTTCATCCTTCCAACTCAGGGAGACTGCCTTCTCATATCACTTTGCTCCCTCTAGATACACAAGCCTGACTTAGGGGTTGTTCTAGAAACTCCCATCTTCCTCAGTGACCAGCTATGATCAACCACCCGGGTCCGGTATGTGCCACTGACCACATCGCTCCTGTCCCTCTGTCTGAATCTGCTCAGGCTATTCTCGCAGCTTATCATAGACTGGGTGGCTTAAACAACAGAAATATATATTTCTCACCATCTTGGAGGCTGTAAGTCTGAGATCAGGGTGCAGAAGGGGTGAGGGAGCTCCTTGGGGTCTCTTTCCTAAAGGCACTAATCTCATTCCTGAGGGCTGCACCCTCATGACCCAATCACCTCCCAAAGGCTCCACCTGCTAACACCATTACACTGGGAGTAACGTTTCAACCTAGGAATCTGGGGGGACACATTAAGACCACAGCACCGTCCCTCTCCACTGTGTTTCCTCACTGCAGGGGGATGTATGTAATTCACAGGCACCCTGCTTCTCCTGCCTTGCTGCTGCATTCACCCTGGTGCCGAGTTACCGCCAAACTCTGCAGATCTGGTCAGGTCCTGCGCTGGATGGTTCTCTGGCCGACCACGTCAGGCTGGGAGTGATGTCCCCAGCACTCCTTTCCTGGTGGTTGCAGGCTAGCATTCTTCACTGAATCCCTGAAAATCTGTGTGATCAGATATGGCAACGGAGAGACTTGACAGTGCCAGGAAGTCCCAGCTTGCCCTCCCCCTCCTCTGCTGCTGCCGACCACCAGACGCTTCACAGCAAGCCCACGTGGGAGCCGCACAGAGACAGTGGCATTGCATCTTCCTCTGTGGGCTCCTCCTCATGGCCCCACTTTGCAATGGCCTGCACGCTCTAACTCGTCCACCCAGGCACACCCTCCAGCAACCCCAGACGTGTAAGGTCTCATTCTCTGTTCCATAGCTTGCATACTGGGTTTGCATTCCTCACTCATTCTTGATAACACAGGTCATTCTCTTAACCACGTGAAAGCCAGACCAGAATACTTGAGCTTCCCTGAAGCACTTGTGCTTGTAAGTATGCATTTCTTGCTAACTGGAATTCTCAACCCTATCCCCTTTGTACCTGGCTAACTCCTGCTTACCTCCAAGACCCACCTTGAGAGCCACTGTCTCCTTGACATTTCCTCTGGGAGAAAATCCTATTGACCAAGAAGAGAATATCAATGTGGCCCGTTGGTTGCAAGCAACAGAAATGGAATCTGGTTGATCTTAAAACGAACCAAAAACATTGGAAGACCTCGTTGGGACACTCTACAGGATGGCTCAGCCCTAACACTTTCCCACTGCATGTCAGCTCAAGATGTAAACTTCCAAGAAGAAATCTGACTGGCTACCTTGGGTCCTGTGTTCTCCCCACACTTAGGAGGGTCAGGTTGTCTGCCCCTGCGTAGGGGACAGGGTGCTTCTCCTGCCCAAGGAAGGGTGAAGGGGTCAGCAGATGTTCACCACAAAGAGAACGGCTTTGGAAGAGCTTCCTGAATTGCCTTTCCAGCTCTGCCACGTGTTCCCCAAGAGAGCTTAGGTGAATCCTTTCGCATCTCTGAGTTTCCATTTCCAGTTCTGCACATGCAGCGCCTGCAGTGCGGAGTTGATGAGAGAAGCAGAGAGCAGTGGTGCTTCTGCTCCTGGTGGTGGCCCGTGTGATACTCCAGGGGCCGCAGCATAAGCTTGCTTTGGCATCAGCAGAGGGGTCACTAATTAAATCAGCACTGCAGAAAACTCAACCGGGAAGGAGAAGACAACTTGAGGCTCATTCCCACATGCAAGAGAAGAGCTGGGAAAACATGAGAAAACTGATAGATATGAAAATAATGTTTTTTTCGTCAACCATCAATTAATTATAACTTGCTTAGCAATGTTATATGGTGTAAGAGATTTGATTTCATTGTATTGAAAGGCTTGTCACAAAATTATTTAGTAATCTGTTCTCCCCACCACTATACAATGTATCTTGTTCCATCTGAGATGATTTTAGCCATGTGTAACAGAAACCCAAAGCCAGTGGGCCTGAACAGAGAGCAAGAACACATACTTCTCTGAACACAAAAGCCCAGGGCAGGATAAAAAGGAATGAAATTGAGTTGTTTGTAGTGTGGTGGATGGACTGTCATACAGAGTGAAATAAGCCAGAAAGAGAAAAACAAATACCGTATGCTAACTCATATATATGGAATCTAAAAAAATGGTACTGATGAACCCAATGACAGGGCAAGAATAAAGATGGAGATGTAGAGGATGGACTTGAGGACGTGGGGTGGGTCAGGGGGTGGGGGCGAAGGGGAAGCTGGGACGAAGTGAGAGAGTAGCATTGACATATGTACACTACCAAATGTAAAATAGATAGCTAGTGCCGCATAACATAGGGAGATCAACTCAATGATGGGTGATGATTTAGAGGGCTGGGATAGGGAGGGTGGGAGGGCGTCGAGGGAGGGAGGGCATATGGGGATATATGTATAAATACAGCTGATTCACTTTGGTGTACAGAAAAAAACCTGGCACAACAGTGTAAATCAATTATATTCCAATGAAGAGCTTAAAAAAAAAAAAAGAAACTTCTGAATAGAAAAAAAAAGTGTTCACAAAAAAAAAAAAGAAAAAGCCCAGGGCAGGGAGGCTTCCGGCCAGTGTGACGAGAGCTCTGCCCCACCTCCCTGGGACAGCATGGCCCTGCCTCTCTCCACGTGTTACCTTCCTTCTCTAGATGCTGCCTCATTGGAGCAAAAAACAGCAGTTGTGTTACCAGATTCACCACCTCACATCAACCATCCAGGAGAAGCAGGTCTACGTCACAGAATTTCCAAAACTCTCTAAGCTCCACGCAGGGAACAGGGATCATGTCCACTTGTGAACAGTCACCGTGGTCCCTGGCACAAGATGAAGTATTGACTGGCTTCCCCAGAATCACATGGATTGCTGGTGGAAGCAGGAGGAGATGAATATACGCTAAGGAAACAAGTAGGTGTTCACAAACACTCTTGCTTCTCAGGTGAAGTCTTGGAACCAGCAGCAACATCTTCACCTGGGAGCTTGTTAGAATACATCCCAGACCTGCTGACTCAGAATCTGCATTTGACAAGATGCCCAGGAAGCCTGGCCCTGAAGGGGACAGAAAGGTGCAGAGGTAGACCAGTTGATCAACATGAGAGCAGAAAGTCAGTCTCAGAAGTACTACTCTGCAACAGGGGTGAAAGCAAGGTCATCAACCAGGAGAGACGTAAAGACACAGAGTAGACCCCTGGAGGAGAGTTGAATGGTTCAGAAGCCTCGGTGGGAGCAGGGGAGACAGCTGGCCAGGGCCACAGACATGGATAACTCATCTGTGCTGTGGACACATAGCAGTGAGGACTATGACTTTGTCCCCAACCCATGAAGCTGGAGATCTCATCAAGCAATGAGCACCATCTTAATTCCGGAAGTAGAAGCAGGGTTATTTGATGCAATCTTGGAGAGATTGCAGAGGAAAGGCAACATTGGCCTTAACCATGCTGGCAAAACCAAGGTTAAACTTATGCATCAGTTCTTCAGGGAAAGGACTCACCGAGAATGGGTGACAAACTAGAAGGGCCATTAGACCAAAGGGGTCAACTATGTTAAATAAAGATGGTCTGGATCAAAGGAAATGAGAGTGCTAGAACAGCAGGGGTAACACAAGATGTGGTGCATTGGAACTCACAGCTGTAGGTAATGAGTTTCAGCTGTTTAAAGGCATTATTGGGGTGAATAAAGGCTTTCAGAATTAGGGAAGCCAAGGAACATCGAGGCCTGGGACTGGTCCTCAGCATCAGAGATGCAAAAACACCAGAGGAGATGCACTTTCAGGAATGGGCCTCCACTGACCAAGACTGCGTGTTTTGGGTGCTGGATGCAAAGTGGCGACTGTGACAGCCCAGGTTCCTGACTTTGGGCAGGTCACTCAGTGTATGACCTGTAGCCTGGGTGGTATAGGTAGTGACATGATCTAGGGTCTATCTTTCATGGCGTCCCCTTCCCAGTTCTCATTTCATAAGACAATGCCATGAGAATGGCCCATTCAGGGCTCACATTGTGCACGTGTGTGTGTGTGTGTGTGTTGTGTGTATATATATAAAAGAAACAGAGTGAGTGACCACAGGTGTGTTAAGGGTGGGTGGGTGGGGGACATGGTCCTGCCATTGGGATAGGCCATCCCATCAACTGACTTCAAAGCTTGCTCCTAACTTCGCTTTCTGCATGAAGACATAATGTGACCCACATACATTAAATCAGGGCTGAACAATATCAGAGGAAAACAAGTCCACTGGTGGAAAACCAGAAAGCGCGTCGGTTGAGAGAGAGGATGCCAGCTTGGGTGTCAGTCCCCCTCGGGCCCACCCGCATCCCTCCCATCCCATGGTTTAGTTATGGGGACCACAAGTCCCTCTTGTGCCTGTACTCATGCCTGTGGGGTTCTGAAACTCGCAACCAAATGAGCATGACTTCTATATAAGATACGAAAACAATAAACTGTCCTCCACCTTATTTCAACATCGGGTAACATTATGTGTCCGCTATGCATCTGATGTCAAATAATGGAGCTCTCTGTACACTGACTGTCTTGTTTTTGATTTTGGTTTTGGGGGCTAAATGTTGTCTCTCATTTAATTGTATTCCTTTCCAAAATGGTGACATGTTATCCATGCCAATTTTGATGTAGTATTTGGAAGCGGTTAGTGTAAATACAATCGCACACACAAAACCAGAAAATGTTTCAAACTCGTTTTGATTTGAAAACTGTGGTCAGTGTGAATGTATCCAAGAGGAATAACTGCCCCCAAGTTAAACAATTGGCACAGTGTTGTTTACTGTCATTTTCCTGAATTCTGCATATTGTAAGAAACAGCTAAGTATCCTGAAAATTAAGTTTTTCTTTCAAAACTGCTCACATTCCCCTCTTGGCATCAACAGTGTTTTCCTTAGGCTTTACGCATGCATTTTTCATGCTTGCAATCACAATGCGTTTACCATTTCCCAGGAACTATGAGGGCACGTGGCCATGTTTGCGTGGCCTTTGAAACTACCGTCTTTACCGTCCTCCAGTGCACTTGGGCTGCCCCCATTGTTGACCTTGCCGGTCAATTGACATTGTTCCCCTGTGGTAGAGAATGCCACAAACAGCGTCTTCCTGCACTTATTTTTTTCTTTCAGTTGTTTCCTTGGGAGAACTTCCCAGGCACCACATTACCGGGTCAAACACTGTGAATGATTTCCATGGTTCTAGATAACAGGCTTTCGAGCTGCCCTGCCCACCGTGGCCTGGCTGAGCGTGAGAATGAGACACTGGGGGAAAGTCAAGTGCCACAGTGGAGAAGCAGCCAGACGAAATCAGGCAGAGCTGCACCCGGACCACAGTGAAACTTCCGAGGGAGCACTGGGGTGGATGCTCTCCATGCATGCAGATGTGCCCGCTAGCAGGTCAAAGTTCTTATCTTGTTTTGTCTTTTTTAAAGAGCATCACATGGGACGCCTTCACCTGATTACAGCTGAGCAAGTGAGGATGATGTTGTGTAAGCCCATAACTAGCATCAAATAGGAATCCAGGGAATAAAAAGAAAGTGTGGATTTTACAGGGCTTTTTTTTTTAAATATTCATGTTGTATTTCCACAGTGACACATCTGAGCCTCCTCTCAACTTTTCTGGAAATTTCAGCAGCCCAAGCCATTCCTTGGAGCCCCACAGCTGTGCACCTGCACGCCTACAAAGGGACAGGAATCTCCCCCAACTTGTCCTCCTTGCAGTCACAGCCTACAAGGAGTCACTTAGCCAGCGAGTCACAGCTGTGCTAATCCCCCCAAATTCCTTAATCTGTCCATTTCTCTCCAACCGCACTGCACACCCCAGATCAGGAAACCATTATGTATCCTCTGGGTGACTGTGGTGACATCCCTCATGGTCCTTACACTGCTCACATTGGAGCCAGAGTGGCAACCCACAAATAACAGATGTAGATCTGACTGTGGCATCTGCCGGCTCTAGATTCTTGACAGCACACCACCCACCAAAGTTTCACTGTCCAATTTGGCAGCCAAAGTCATTTGCGCTACTTACATTGTATTTAACTGAAATCAAAAACTTCGCTCCTCAGTGTCATGCCACATTTAAAGAGCTCAATAGTCACATGTGACTGATGCATTGGACACCATAGATTTGGCACTTCTCTCTCATAGACAGTGGACAGTGCTGCTTTTAAAGAGTAAAATAAGACCTTTGACAGACACATGAAAAGATGCTCAACATCACTAATCATTAGAGAAATGCAAATCAAAGCCACGATGAGGTATCATCTCACACCAGTCAGAATGGCCATCATCAAAAACTCTAGAAATAAAAAGTGCTGGGGAGGGTGTAGAGAAAATGGAACCCTCCTGCACTGTTGGTGGGAATGTAAATTGATAGCTGTATCAATTGATGGAAAACAGTATGGAGGTTCCTTAAAAAACTAAAAATAGAACTACTATATGACCCTGCAATCCCACTACTGAGCATATACCCAGAGAAAACCATAATTCAAAAAGATATATGTACCACAATGTTCATTGCAGCATTATTTACAATAGCCAGGACATGGAAGCAACCTAAATGTCCATAGACAGATGAATGCATAAAGATGTGGCACATATATACAATAGAATATTACTCAGCCATAAAAAGGGATGAAATTGAGCTATTCATAGTGAGGTGGATGGACCTAGAATCTGTCATACAGAGTGAAGTAAGCCAGAAAGAGAAAAACAAATACCATATGCAAACACACATGTACGGAATCTAGAAAATGGTACTGATGAACCTAGGGGCAGGGTAGGAATAGAGATGCAGACGTAGAGAATGGACTTGAGGACACCATGGGAAGGGGAAGCTGGGACTTAGTGAGAGAGTAGCATCAACATATACATGCTACCAAATGTAACATAGATGGCTAGTGGGAAGATACTACAGAGCACAGAGAGAGCAGCTTGATGCTTTGTGAAGACTTAAAGGGGTGGGATAGGGAGGGCGGGAGGGAGGCTCAAGAGGGAGGGGGTATGGGGATATATGTATACATGTGGCTCTTTCACTTTGTTGTACAGCAGAAACTGACACAATACTGTAAAGCAATTATACTCCAATAAAGATTAAAAAAAAATTCTCTTGGCTGCACTTTTTCTTTATTTACTTATTTATTTATTTCATTTATTTATTGGCTGTGTTGAGTATTCGTTGCTGCACACGGGCTTTCTCTAGTTGCTGAGAGCGGAGGCTGCTCTTCATTGTGGTGCGCGGGCTCCTCATTGTAGTGGCCTCTCTTGTTGAGGAGCACTGGCTCTAGGCATGTAGGCTTCAGTAATTGTGGCACACAGGCTCAGTAGTTGTGGCTCACGGGCTCTAGAGCACAGCCTCAATAGTTGTGGCACATGGGCTTAGTTACTCCAAGACATGTGGGATCTTCCCAGAGCAGGGCTCAAACTCATGTCCCCTGCGTTGGCAGGTGGATTCTTAATCACTGAGCCACCTAGGAAGTCCGGCCGCACTGTCTAATTACCACTTTCTGTTCAAGGCTACTTTCTCCCCAGTCGCTGCGGTGCAGGTGTGAACATGTCACGTCAGTTCATTTGTAACTGTGGTGTGAGCAAAAATGGATGCCCCACTTGTGATTTGCATGAAAGAAGAGCAGCGCACAGTGATTCATTTTCTGTGGTCTGAGGGTGTACACATCTGCACACTTCTGCCCACTGTCGACACTCTGCAAAAACTTCATTTTGAGATGTTAAAGCATCCTCCCTGTAGTGCTGTTCTTGCTCCATCCGACTTTCACCTTTGGTGCCCTGAAAGCAGCCCTACGGGGACAAAGATTCACTTCTGATGAAGAAGTGAAGACAGTGGTGCATTCGTGGTTCACAGCTCAGCCTAAAACATTTTTTAATGAGGGAATACGAAAGCTTGTTGACAGATGGACAAAGTGCATTGAAAAGCAAGGAGATTATGTTTAAAAAATGATGTATTTGTTTTTTCTAAAAGTTAATTAAAATAAATTCTACAGCCAGAGTGCGGATAATTTTTGACTCACCCTCGTAAACATAGCCATAGATATATATAGCCAAAGAGAGAGAGAAAGATGAAATAGGGGAAGTGATGAGGGTGTAAGTGAAACAAGACGGGCCATGAGTTGTTTGTGGTTGAATACACAATGGTTAATTTTGCTATGCAGTCTATTTTTTATGTTTAAAATTGTCCGATATAAACATTCACACATTTTGAGTCTCAAAGGTCGGAGAGTCTTCCAGAATCCTGATTTAAGTGTAATTATTTCTAGAAAGCGCTCTCATCTTAAACCTTTAACATGGAACTTAGTGGAAGTTGGCTGCCTGCACTGATACCTGCAGAACTGGCATCCGCAGGGTTCCCTAGGCAGAAAGGGGACCTGGTAAAATGGCAGGAAAGTCTTCTTTCAAGACTATTGTGATAGGAGTAAGAAAGCGAGCCCAACTCCAAATTCAGCAAATTCAGTTGGTGGCTTATAGCCAACCAACAGAGGGAGAGGTTGGTAGATGAAAAATCATCAAGAGGAGACATCCAGGATGGGGGATAAGGACTTGATCAGCTATCGGGATGATCAGATATCAGGGCTGGGCGGGTCTCTCTCTAAACTTACTTAGCAGGATTCTTGCTAAAATTGGGCTAGAAAGGCCAAGGACAGGACAGGGCAAGGCCGAGGCCTAGAGAGGGCCCAGAGGAGCCCGTCTAAAGTTTGCTCAAGGAGACAGTCTGTCACAGATCAGCAGAAGTCCCCTGGAGGTTCTGAGAGTCGCTGAGTGGGAAGGATGGGGCTGCGGGAGGCAGAGGGCTCCCAGAGCCTGGACACTTGCATCCTCTCTGGATCCCACGGTCCCCAGTGTCCACTTAGCTGAGAAGCTATCTGATGTTCCGCCCTGGCTCTGGAAGTCAGACCTCAATCCGGGACGTTTCAGCAGGAAGTTGCTTCTCCAGCCTCCTTCAGCATCAACTCAAGGATGTGGGCATCTCTTTGGCAATGTGGGTTTTGTTCAGTAAGTGTGTCCCAGGGGAGCATTGGTTTCCCAAGGCACGTGGACCCCTTCACGCGGAATTCAGGGGCATTTGGGTAGACCCGCTTCCTCCCCTTTCTCTAAGCTCCCCCTACAGACAACGCCTTTCCTGTGAGAAATGCTCCAAGTCCTGGTTCTTCAAGAAAAAAAAAAAAAAATTTGGTCTCTGTTTACCACACTTTGTCCCTTCTCAGGACATTTAAAATAGCAGCTCCCCCACGCCTGCACCTCTTCTGTTGCAGTTTTTCTCCTTGACCCTCCTTGTCTTCTGTCAGTTTCCATAACTCGCTCCTTTATTCTGTGTACTGTCCCCACACCTGTGAGAATGAGCGACCCGCAGGGCAGTCATCTGTCTGGCGGATTCAGGGCTGCAGAAGACTGTCTGGCACAGGACGTGCCCAATAAATGTGCGTCACATGGGAGACTGCCTGAGGCTAGCAGTCACACTTGCAAGGTTTTCGCTAAACTACGTGCCATTTCTGTGTTCCATTTCTGCCCTGACTCAGCCTAACAAACGCAGAAGTGTGTTTAGACACAGCTTCTCTCCCCTCCGCCTGGATGCAGGTCACTTTCCCTGTGAAGGTGAAGGTTCTGTTGCTGAGGTCGACAAAAAATGGTCATGCCAGTTCAGGCAGGTCACACAGTCCCCGAGTCTAGATTTCCTCATCTGGAGACCAAAGCAGCTACACCAGAGAGCCCTCGACACCTGCCCTGCACTGGACAAAAAGATTCCATTGAGAAAATGCTGTGGGACACCCGGACCCATCAAGCTTGGAGAAGTACTAGAATGTTCTGTGCAGCAAACCAGGGGAAGCGGCTGGCGGGGGCCGGGCACAGACAAGGAAGCGGGTTAAGACTGTAACTGCAGAGGCCCCGGCTTCTCCAGGGCAGCAGGGCCAGCGAGAGCTCCTGATTCTCTGTCCAGGTTATCTGGCACTAGGAAGGGCCCGCTTGCCCCTCCTGGTCTGGTACCTCCTCTGGGAGGCAGAGGACCGATGGAGGTTGGCTCTTGGTCACACTGTCAGGGAAACTAATCAGGACTAATAAGCTCCAGAGTCTTCAACTCCTACGTACATCCCTATTACATTTTGTCCTGCTTTAAAATACTCTCTGTCATTTCAGAAACATCATTTATGGCTATGATTTTTAAGAGGTTGCTTGTAAAACTCCCTGGCATGTTGGAACATGTCACAAGGCCAGGCCAGAGTTACTGGGTCCTCCCCTGAAGTTAGATGTGTGATGTCACCTAGGTCCTGCTTGTAAACGTCAGGGACAGTCTGTGACTCCATTCTCATGCTGCTATTGCAACCCTGAGTGTAGCCTTAATTTTGTCCTTTCTGGAGGACAAAACGCTGGGTGAGAGCTGGCACGATGCACAGTGACCTCAACTAGTGGCCAAACTGGGCTGAAACACAGCCCTCTGCAGAGCAGAACACCGACCTTAGGCCAGCTGCCCCTTCCTGCATCCAGACGACACCCCCGCCTCCACCTGCCTCTCTGCTCGCCAAGAGGTGGGCTAAAAGCCACTGACCTTCCTTGAGGCTGGGGTGCAGACTGTGAGCCTGGACTGCTCTCCCCTTGCGGATCCATCCATCCTTCCTGAACCACCTCCTCCAGAAAGTAGGTGGAGCCACACAGCATCCAAGCTCCCTCTGAATAGCGCTCATCCTGCAGGTTGCTGGTTTCCTTGGTCCTGTTTTTTCAAACGAACATGAACTGAGTGCTTCTTATGTCCCAGACTCTGAACACCTCAAGGGTGCTTTCTTGTTTAATCTTCTCATATCTACAGCACAGGCACTAGGGTCCTTATCTTACAGATGTGGAAACTGAGGCCTGGAGAGGAGAGAGATATGCCCCATCCTCTCACTGTTTCGTCAAGATTCAAACCCAAATCAGGACAGAAGGAGGAGAAGGAATCTCGAGAAGCGGGGCAGGGGCTCTGGGCCTGTGCTCAGCATACAGGAAGAAGACAATGGGCACACCTGGAGATGCAAAAATCCATACAGCAGGACAAAAAAGAGTGTTAAGAAATTTAAATGAGACCTAAGTAAATGGAGGGATATATCATGTTTATGGACTGAAATTTTCAACATTGTAAAGATGTCAATTCTTTAAAAATTGAACTATAAATTCAGTGTGATTCCAGTGAAATTTGCAACATTTGTGCATGTGTGGAAGTTGACAAGCTGATTCTAAAACTCATGGCATCAGAGCAGCCATGAAACTTAAAGGTGGAAGGACTTGTTCTACTGGACCTTCTTCTACCAAGATTTATTATAAAGCCTCAGGAATTAAGCCAGTGTGATATTAGCACAAGGATTAAAAGAAAACAGGCCGATAGAACAGCCTAGAAAGCTCAGGAGGTCATCATACAAATATGACCCTTGATTTCTGAGGACAGTGGTACTGCAGCTCAGTGGAACCTTTCTAATGAGTCCTGTCGAAGCACTGGGATCAAATGTGAGCCTTGGTCTCTACCTCACACAGTTTAGCGGGGAGAGGAGGCTGAGAAGATCTGTGTAAAAGGCCAAACAATGGAGCTTTGCAAATGCAGGCTGCCTTCAAGACCTCTGGTGGGCAGGGGCTTCTTCACCTGGACATAAAAAGCACTGGCTGTCAAAGAAAATGCTGAACAACCTTGACTGCATTGAAATTTAGAACTTTTGTTCATTAAGAGGCCATTAAGAAAGCAGAAACAGGCAAGACTAAATGATAGTGTTTGGAGATGCTGCTGAGAGGGTAAGGAAAGTAAGGAAGTAGTTATCATGAACATCTGAGCAGCGGGGTGAATAGGGAGATGGTGATGGCTGGAGGGCAGTGGAGGGGGGGTGCTCCGAGGCAGGCCACATGCAGTGCAGTTTCTTGAACTGAGTGAGGTTACATGGGGTTTGGTTTTGAATAATTAATGACTGCAGGAATTCCCTGGCGGGCCAATGGTTAAAATTCTGCACTTTCACTGCCGAGGGCCTGGATTCATTCCCTGGTCAGGGAACAAAGATCCCACAAGCCACGCAGTGCAGCCAAAATTAATTACTTAATTTTTACAAACTAAAAGGAAATTTTTTAAAAATAATGATTAATGGCCACATGGCTCGTAAGTTTTCTGGACTTTTCTGAACGTGTATTATTTCACAATAGAAAGATACAAAAATACACATAGAATACCTCACTATTTTTAACATTCCACTAGGATGGATGAGGTGGTTTATTTTTTGAAATCGATGGTAATGGTGTGTGAGCTGTATTTTTAAAAGGAGAAAAAGTCCTTCATAGTCTGTAAGATTCTTCCCTAACATATCCCAGTGTCCCCTGCAGGAAGCTCTGGAAAGAAGGTGCTGTCACAGGCACAATCCTCAGAGAAACGCTCAGCGCAGGCAATTGGGACTCAGCCCTAGTGGCAAAACACCTCTCGCCCCGTTTATGCCCGTCTGCCTGGTCTCCACAAGGACGTTGCAGAAACAAAGACCAGCTGATGGAGTTAATCATTCCCGCTCACGCCTGCTCCGCCCTGCACTCTGCAAGGCTGCAGAGAGACACCTGAGGGTCCCGGGGACGCCTCCCGGCAAGACATAGTGATGGAGGGCCAGTCATCTGTGCAGGGGATTCTTCACTCTCATGCCTAATTCTTCCGGTCAGGTGGCACACGGTCTGCGGAGAAGGAACAACGCAGAACAAAACGTTCTATTCCACCCTGGACACTGTGACCAGGCACGGGCAAGGCATGTCCGGCAGATGCAAAGAGCTGGCTGCGAGCTGGGAGCGTCCCAGTCAGCGGGCAGGCAGGATGCCCCGGATCTCTGCATGGACACAGGCCTTCTGGGTCCTGTTTGAACAGCCCAAAGGTTCTTGGAGCCAGCGCCAAACCTGGAGTAAAAGGTCACAGAGCAAAATGCTCGATGAAGAACACCCCCCCACACACACATCCAGAATGATTAACAAGGAAAGATCCTTGCTCAGTGTCCAAAAGGACTTTAAGACTAAGGGGGTCTCAAGGACTCAGACACTTTCATGGTGTTTTCATCATCTCCAGAGCCCAAAGAAGTAAGCTCAAAGATCAAAGCCAAAATTTACTTGGCTCTTAATTCAAAATTTGTTTAGGAGTTGAGAAATAAATATGAGATGAGACATAAAAAAAATTTTTAATATTTTAGGGAAAACAAAATTTCTTGGAAGTTACTATGACCTAAGATAAGAATGTGTCAAGTAGGGAAGCAGCAGTCTGTATTCCCCTTGCTATGGAAAGAATTGAAAACCTAGTTTCTCTTAAAACATAATGTGAAAAAAAAGACTGGCAACTGTACCAATTTAAAATATAAAAAAGAAACAGGTGTAAATGTTTTTAAAGGCATGCAGGAACAAGTGTTGGTGAGCATGTAGAGCACCTGGGACCATCATACACCACTGACGGGAAGGTAAAATGGTACAGAGAGTTTGGCAAGCACCTTGGCAGTTTCTTTAAAAAGTTAAACATCGACTTATCATATGACCCAGTAACTTCACTCCTAGGAACCTACCCCAGAGATACGAAAACACTGGTCCACGTAAAGATTTATAGGTCAACGTTGGGTCAGAGCAGCTTAATTCACAATAGCCAAAAGGTAGAAACAACCCAAATGTCCATCAGTTGATGAATGGACAAATAAAATCTGGTATGATCACACAATAGAGTATTATTCCACAATTAAAAGGAACAAACTGGGCTTCCCTGGTGGCACAGGGTTTAAGAATCCGCCTGCCAGTGCAGCAGAAACGGGTTCGAGTCCTGGTCCGGGAAGATCCAGCAAGGCAACTAAGCCCGTGCACTACAAATACTGAGCCCACACGCCTAGAGCCCATGCTTGGCAACGAGAGAAGCCAGCGCAATGAGAAGCCCACACACCACAATGGAGAGTAGCCGCCACTCGCCACAACTAGAGAAAGCTCTCTCGTGGCAACGAAGACCCGATGCAGCCAATAAATTAAAATTTATTTTTAAAAAAGGAACAAACTAATGATACTTGCTACAATACAGATGAACCTAAAAACCATCGTGCTATGTGAAAGAAGCCAGGTACGAAAGACTACACAGTGTATGACTGCACTGACATGAAATGCCCAGAAAAGACAGATCTGTAGAGACAGAAAGCGGATCCGTGGTTGCCCAGGTAGCAGCGGCAGCAAGGTCTGAATGCAAATGGGCACAAGGGATGTTTTGGGAGTGATGGAGAGGTTCCAGAACTGGATTGTGGGGATGGCTGCATAACTCTACAGATTACTAAAATTTACTGAACCATATGCTTAAAGTGGATGAATTCTATGGTATATAAATTATGCTGTCTCAATAAAGTTGTCTTTTGGGGGAAAAAAAAAGCAGCAGAGTAAACCAATGAAAAAGGAATAGGTTATTCAACAAATACTGAGGGATATTGGCTAAGTAGTTAAGGGAAAGAAAACTTACATTTTGACTTGTACTGCACACACCAAAAGACACCTAGTTTTATATTAGCCAAATCATAAAAACTATTAGGTGAAAAAAAAATGGTTAATAGGTAACAAATTTCAATGTGAGGAAAACTCACTAGGCAGAAAAGCAATGGAAAAATCCATGAAGGATAAGAAATTCTGTATCTGACTGTGGAAAAGGTTTATGCTTGTAGGTAGACAAACATATATCAAATGAAGTTGGGGGACAAAGGACAAACCAAAAATATATTTTTGCTCCAAATATGACAGGCCTCATTTCTCTAACACTCAAATATAGGAATCAATAATAAAAATACTAACACTGACCATTTCAAGAAGAAAGTATCCTATCATCAGCGTACTTCTCCCACCCAGCACGCCTTGTGCTTCCTGCGCAAACATGTGTTCAAAACCAGCCTCACAAGAACACGGAGCTCCCAGTCACTGAGGGCTCTGACCACACCAAAGGCTGGGAATGGGGACAGCAGGGTGACCTGTATCACCGAGCTCTGAGTCAGCCACGATGCCCCATCCTCTCCCCGAGGACTCCCTGGCCCTGAGAATTAAGGGTTCTGTCCCACCGACATGCAGAAACCACCTCGTGCCAAGGAGGCACGTACCCCAAAGAACAGGTTTTCCAGTATTACCAGTGTTTTCACTTCAGCTTGAGTTGCATAGCATTCTGTCAAAAGACAGGAAAAGGGACGGGAGGGACAGATTCAATATGCTGGGTGTTCGTCTGGGATAATACCTCTGGAGAAAGGAGCAAGGATTAGAACATGTGGCTGAGGAGGGCAAGAATCCTGGGAAACTAACCAAAGCTGGCATGCAAGTCTTCATCATCCTTTCAAATGTGTGCAAGAAAGCTCACATTTCTTTATTTTCTCCAGCTCCTCTTAAATCTGTCTGGGAGCTATCATTCCACAGGAGATCAAAAAAAGTCAGTCTTCCCCCCCCAGCCACACTCCCTCCCTCCCTCTACATTGGGTGTGCTGAGGTCTCGGGGACTCACAGGCGCGGATGTCCCTTCCCAACATGCACCCAACCCTGGGATGCAGGACAGCATCAACCTTTGCTGAGGATGGAAACTATGTCTGCCTGGGGTACCACGCCTTTCCCCTCAGAGACCTTGTCACTCTGTGGGGTCCTGTCAGGACCTGGGGCATGGGTCTGCACTAAATCATGGCCCCCAAAACCCTGCCTGCCCCCTCTCCTCTCCTGGACTCTCCCTCCTCCCATCAGTCCACCCAGTACCATCTGTTCAATGAAGGCAGGATTTAAAACACACATATACACCACCACCCCGCCCCACACACACACTGTAAGCCACTGACTCTAAGTAGTGCCCAGTTTCCCCCTTGCAAAAGGTGATAAAGCAACAGCAGGACTTGGTGTTTAGCTTAGAACAGGGGCCAGGGAAATGGAGAGGGAACAAGTGAAAATTAATAGGTGATGGAGGATCCTAGCATTGGATCCTCTGCCTGGACTGCACTGCAGATTTCAATCCCAGAGCTCCAATCCCCAAACCTAGAAAGGAAACAGCTGTCTCACTTGGTAACTTCATCCTGCACTTTACAAAAGGAAAAAATGTGTGAGGGCCAGAAGAGAACCAAGGGTTTGGTGGGAAAAGCTCCAGGAGCGCACGGATAGACTCCTTAAGGTCCAAGAGGCTTAGTGTGTTGAGAGAAATGTCCACTACTTTGGTGTTTTATCTTCTATCCAATTTACTTTCCTTAAGGGGTTAATGAGCCTTGTAGAACAATGGTTCTCAAACATGAGCGTGCATCGGAAGCCCTTGGGAGACTCATTAAAACACATATTCTGACTCCGCAGATCTGGGACAGAACCTGATAATTTGGAGACCAGACTTGGTGAACAACTGCTCTAAACACACACGGCTCTCACAGCTGGCAGGCAACACGTTCTAAGTTAAATCAGATGTCCCTAGAATTTGATTGCTAACTCAGACGCTCCTAAACATTTAATTAAAATCGCAAGACAACGATATCAGTTGCTCTCGAATGTTTTAAACAAACAGCAGGGGAAACACTTCCACACGCGTGATGATGATTGCAAACATCGCCAGTCCACGTAAATATTCATGGAAGTGGCAAATCTATGCACCTCGACTGCCTTTTTCATGATCTCTAGTCCAATTCTGATTTCCAGTTCTATTATTTCTATTCTCACTTCTTCCCAGGGCACAATTTGACTCCGCACGCTGGAGAGATGGGTTGGGTTGCAGTTTCAGAGTCTAAAGCTGGCAGAAGCTGAGGTTGCCTCCTGAGATTCAGTGACTCCAGACAAGAGATGTAAGCATCTTCCCAGATGATCCACCCTGAGCTGGGAAGATGCACCCAACACTTACATCTCTTGTAAGATGTAAGAGATCTGCCCAGCTGGTCAGGCCCCTTTGTATAGTTATAGTTAGTGTGTTACAGAGGAAACTGTCCAAGCTACAAACCCTGACCAATCAGATTGGTGTTGAACTGTGTACCCCAGCCTTTGCTGCTGTATCAGTTTACTCCAAGCATCTTACGCGGTGGGGTGCTGGAGCCAGCTCCTACTAATCGCATCAGCCCATGGCTGGATTTGCAGTCATCTCATGATCTGGTTGTTAAACCCAGCCATCGTGAAGAATTACATTATACAAACAGAGTTAAATTATATTCAAAACAAAGGTAAACAGTCAAAACCCATCATTTTCTATGTTTTTCTAGTATCTATGCTCCTGAGGACACACTATGTCTATTGTGTCTACATGATAGAAATAATATATAATAGTAAGCTACTCTCCCCAACTCTGCCTCAGTGATATCATGTTGGCAGCTTGAAATCAGCCACAGTGGAGGTATTTATATGACAGAAATCCATGTGCTCTGTAAGTCAGCCAGCACCCCCACCCACCCAAGCAATTATTAAACATATACCAGTACAACATTGACCCTACGGTCACAGAAGAGTATGGCAATAAGTCTACTTGAAAACTCCATGTTCTGAGAGTCTTCTTTGCAAAGTGGAGACAAGTATGAAGCCTTTTTTGCAAATGCTTGCTCTGGGGGGATCAATTTGATTCACTGAAGTGTTTCTTCCTCAGCAACCATAAAGACTCATGGGGTCCAGAAACTCAGCCCTCCATCCTGCTCCATGACCTAGAAGCCAGGAAGCCCTGAGATCAGTCCCTTCAAATTTACAAACCTCAATTCTCTTATCTGTAAAATAAAAATCATGACACATCTCACAGGGTGTTTGTCAAGTCCAAGTGAGAGAAGGAATATGTAACATATAGGATGCTGTTCAAAGTGATTACTGTCTATTAAAATCTGTCTTCCAACAAGGATACAGATGTGGAAAAGGAAACTGCCCATTGATTAGAACTGAAATGATGCTCAAGAAGGAGGCACTACCTAAATATGAATAGCAAAATCATACTTGGGAATACCGAAATCTGATTTAGAAAATCAGACAGGAAACACACTGTAGTTAAATCCAATAAGCACCAATTCACCTGGGGGGAAAACAGTCTGAAAGCCAATATTCTCTGCAAATACCTGGGAACCTGCCTGGCCAGTGAAGGTCTTGAGACAGCAGTAGCTATGGTAACATTCTGGCTGAGATGACTAGAGAGGAAAGAAGAGTAAGACTGAAATATGAAGAAGGAAAAGAAGAGAGAGAAATAAAGGAAAGGAAAAAGAAAGTGCCTCAGTCAGCTCAGGCTGCCATAACAAAGTCCCACAGATGGGCAGCTTAAATAACAGACATTCATTTCTCACAGTCCTGGAGGCTGGCAGTTCAAGATTAGGGTGCCAACATGGTTGGGTTTCGGTGAGGACCCTCTCTTGGCTTGCAGATGGCTGTCTTCTAACTGTGTCCTCATATGGCAAAGAGAGAGAGCTCTGGTATCTCTTCATGTAAGGGCACTGATCCCATCATAGAGCCCCACCCTCAGGATCTCATCTAACACTAAACACCTATCAAAGGCCCACCTCCAAATACCATCTCACTGGGGATTAGGGCTTCAACATGTAGATTTGGGGGGACATAAACATTCAGTCCACAGCAGAAAGAAAGAGAAATAAAGGAGAAAGAGAAAGGGAAAAAGGAAAATTAAATAAACCCTTTGCAGGAGCATTCAACTTTTGGTAGAAACAAAACAAGTGGTTGCAGTAGCACGAGAGACGGCAAGAGGTCAGTGGAATTACTCTCAGTTAAGTTTCTTGTATTTTGTGTGAAGTGGCACCCCACTAATTTTACGGAGAGTGTCTCTCCAGGCTTCCCCCTCCAGGTGGAAAAAGCCTGATTGAAGTTAGGGTTGCATGTTCTACTCTAATTCTAGTCTGTGGACCCCCTGAGGGGCTGTTTCTATTGTTGGTTCTTTCTGCTTGTTCTTTTAATCATGCCTCTCCCATGTTGGGCTAAATCTGATCATTTACTAAAGAGTGTATTTGAAGATTACTTCTAGAAATAGTTTGAGGCCCACAAGGTTTTTACGGCTCCCCTGAGGCTCCTGGTTGACCAGCAATCTGGCATTGCCTAACTCTGTCCTCAAAAACTGAGACTCTCCAAGCCCCTGGAGGTCTAGCCTGAAGCTAAAGCCTGGTCAATTCTGTCTTTGCCTTTAGTTTTCTTTTTCACTTTCCCTCTGATTCAGTGTTACTCCCAGAGTGCAGCCTTTAAAGCTCCAACCAAAGTACAGGAGACCACCACAGGTCCTCCCCACCCCACCCCCACCCCCGCCCACCTCCCGACACCCTGTCAAATGCACTGCTAAGCTGCTCAGCCCCCCAGGGCAAAAGTGACCGAATCCAGGCCCAAGTCTCTGAATTATCTTCTCTTGAATCTCAGCCTTACTGTTCTTTATTCCTGGCTAGTTCTCTGATGCCTTCGTCAAAACTTAAAAATTATTTGTCCAGTTTTGGGACTTCCTTGGTGGCACAGTGGTTAAGAATCTGCCTGCCAATGCAGGGGACATGGGTTCGAGCCCTGGTCTGGGAAGATCCCACATGCTGCAGAGCAACTAAGCCCATGCACCACAACTACTGAGCCTGCGTGCCTAGAGCCCACAACAACAAGAGAAAACATTGCAGAGAAGCCTGCACACCACAATGAAGAGTAGCTCATTGCAACTAGAGAAAGCCCATGCTCAGCAACAAAGACACAATGCAATCAGAAATACATACATACATACATACATACATAAGTTTATTTTTAAAAATAAAATAGAGGGGGCTTCCTAGAGGCGCAGTGGTTAAGAATCCGCCTGCCAATGCAGGGGACACAGGTTCGATCCCTGCTCCAGGAAGATCCCACATGCCACGGAGCAACTAAGTCTGTGTGCCAAGAAAACGAACAAACAAACAAAAAAAATAATAATAATAATAAAATAAAATAGAAAAAAAATTTATTTGGCCATTTTTTTTTTTTTTAGATTCCCAAAGTTTTGCATTTTGTTAGATTCTTCTTGATTAACCACTCCTTGCTTTACTAAACAGAGACTCCCGAGATTAACAAAGTCTTGGTTTATAGTTTCTGCATCATCACTACAGTGATTAGTGACTGTCCTTGCTGTGGCCAAGTTATTCCCTTAGCATCCACCCAGGAGGACAAGAACACGCACTCTTCCCCCATCACTCCCGACAGGTTTCAGCTCTTATGTTTCCTTTTTGTGGCCTTTTGTAACTCTCCCCTTTTACTGCTTTTTTTTTCAAACTTTTATTGGAGTGTAGTTGCTTTATAATATTGTGTTAGTTTCTACGGTACAGCAAAGTGAGTCAGTTATACGTATATATATATATCCTCTCTTTTTTGGATATTCTGCCCATTTAGGTCACCACAGAGCACTGAGTAGAGTTCCCTGTGTTTTACAGTAGGTTTTCATTAGTTATATATTTTATACACAGTACCAATCTCCCAATTCCTCCCACCCCCCCCCCCGGTATCCATATGTTTGTCGTCTACGCCTGTGTCTTTATTTCTGCTTTGTAAGTAAGATTACTTACACCAGTTTTTTCATATTCCGCATATGTGCGTTAATATATGGTATTTGTTTTTCTCTTTCTGACTTACATCGCTATGTATGACAGAGGTCTCTAGGTCTATTAGTGTCTCTACAAATGATCCAATTTTGTTCCTTTCTATGGCTGAGTAATATTCCATTATATATATATATGTACCACATCTTTATCCATACCTCTGTTGATGGACATTTAGGTTGCTTCCATGTCCTGCCTATTGTAAATAGTGCTGCAATGAACATTGGGGTGCATGTCTTTCTGAATTATGGTTTTCTCTAGGTATATGTCCAGTAGTGGGATTGTTGGGTCACATGGTAGGTCTATTTTCAGTTTTTTAAGGAATCTCCATACTGTTCTCCATAGTGGCTGTATCACTTTACAATCCCACCAGCAATGCAGGAGAGTTCCCTTTTCTCCACACTTTTTCTGGCATTTATTTTGTGTAGATTTTTTGATGATGGCCATTCTGACCGGTGTGAGGTGATATCTCATGGTAGTTTTGATTTGCATTTCTCTAATAATCAGTGATGTTGAGCACCTTTTCATGTGTTTCTTGCCCATCTGTATGTCTTTGGAGAAATGCCTGTTTAGGTCTTCCACCCATTTTTTGATTGGGTTGTTTGTTTTTTTGATATTGAGCTTCATGAGCTGTTTGTATGTTTTGGAGATTAATCTTTTGTCAGTTGCTTCATTTGCAAATATTTTCTCCCATTCTGAGTGTTGTCTTTTCATCTTGTTTATGGCTTCCTTTGCTATGCAAAAGCTTTTACGTTTCATTAGGTGCCATTTGTTTATTTTTATCTCCATTACTGTAGGAGGTGGGTCAAAAAAGATCTTGCTGAGATTTATGTCAAAGAGTGTTCTGCCTATGTTTTCCTCTAAGAGTTTTATATCATCTAGCCTTACATTTAAAGCCTTCAATCCATTTTGAGTTTATTTGTGTGTATGGTGTTAGGGAGGTTCTAGTTTCATTCTTTTACATGAAGCTGTCCAGTTTTCCCAGCACCACTTCTTTTTGCTCCATTGTATATTCTGGCCTCCTTTGTCATAGATTAGGTGACCATAGGTGTGTGGGTTTACCTCTGGGCTTTCTATCCTGTTCCATTGACCTATATTTCTGTTTTTGTGCCAGTACTACACTGTCTTGACTTCAACCAAAGGATTGGATTGAATGACCTAGTCTAAGATGACCAGAAATTCCCCAAATCAAATCTTAATATTCCGAACATTGGGGAGCAACACCTTGGTGATGTTTCAGGAACTGACTGATGCTCAGATGCCAGGTGGTCCCATCAAGGTGCTGTTCTGAGGGTTTTTAGGGGTACAGCTAAATAGTGCCCTTAACAGTGACCCTTGACCTTTTTCAACCTGAAGAAGTCTTCCAATGTTAACAGACTATAGTAGTTTCTTCTGGTCATTTCTGCAGGTGAGAGCAGAGGGCATGTGATTGGCCAGGAGTCGGGAAGAAGGGTTCCCAGTCCATGGGGAACTCTAGGGACCAGTTGACTGCTCTAGATGTACCCTCACACCCCACAGCCCGGCTAGGCGCGTGTTCTCCTGTGAACCCAGCAGGCCCACAGCCCTCACTTTGCCCAGGGCTGCACCCCTGCCCTCTCCTCCCAGGAGCCTCCCCACCTCTGCCCCAGCTGTGCCTGCATGCTGACAAGTATACTGTTTGAAAACCCACTCACAGACACAATCAGAGAGCGAGGACGATACCACCTTCTTGCAGCAAGGATGTCTGTGCTTCCCTGGCTTCAATTCAGTGTCAGGGATGTTCCGGGATGAACTGGGAGCTGGGCTGCAGGTACACACAGGCTACTTGGCCTCCTAGGGTGCAACCCTTTGGGGTCCCAACCCAAAGTATAGGGCGTGCCACCTGCCCGCCCTGGATAAGCTAACTCTGGGAGTCATGCAGCCTGGTGGAAAAGCAGAGCCCAGCGCTGCGTGTCACCTCCTGGGTCCCGAGCCTCTTCCAGGGCCTCATCGACTTGTTGGCTTCCTGCTGCCCCCAGCACTGCCTTGTATATTGTGTCAGTTTTTCTGGTTGTCCTTGTAAGACAGGTAATCTAAACTACCCAGCCCACCAGTATCAGAGGCAGAAGCTGCCTTCTCTCTGGGAAAGTTTTCAGATGACATGAAGCGTGCACAATAAAAATGAAAATTAACCCTTCAAAGTCACAGCTGCCACCACCAAACCTGTTTTTGCAGGTGACGGCTCTTGGAGATTTGATGGACATTGTTTTAGAACTTGTCTGTGCATGTACGAACATACAGAGGCTTTTATTCATCAGCTACACCTACTACCCTGCAACCTGACTTTTTTTCTCCTAATATGAAAACACAGGGGCATTTCTGCATCAGCTGTAAAGCCTTCTTTCTGCTGCACCCTACTCATAAGGTATACATTTCATAATTCATTTAATTAGTCCTCTGCTGGGGACAACTAGTTTCCTTTTTTGTTTTGTGAACAATGAACACTGTATGTACATTATTGGCAAATGTGGTGGTATTTTTTTTTATTCTTTTTTTTAAGAACTTCTATTGAGATATAATTGACATACAATAAACTGCATATATTTAAAGTGTACAATTTGATTTTTTTTCTTATTAGTAATGTATATATGGCAATCCCAATCTCCCAATTCATCCCACCCAAACCCCCTCTCCCCCCACTTTCTAAACTTGGTGTCCATATGTTTGTTCTCTACATCTGTGTCTCTGTTTCTGCCTTGCAAACTGGTTGATCTGTACCATTTTTCTAGATTCCGCATATATGCGTTAATGTAAAATATTTGTTTTTCTCTTTCTGACTTATTTCACTTTGTATGACAGACTCTAGGTCCATCCATGTCTCTACAAATGTCCCAATTTTGTTCTGTTTTACTGCTGAGTGATATTCCATTGTATATATGTACCACATCTTCTTTCCCATTCCTCTGTTGATAGACATTTAGGTTGCTTCCATGTGCTGGCTGTTGTAAATAGTGCTGCAATGAACACTGGGGTGCATATGTCTTTCTGAATTATGGTTTTCTCTGGGTATATGCCCAGTAGTGGGATTGCTGGGTCACATGGTAGGTCTATTTTCAGTTTTTTAAGGAATCTCCATACTGTTCTCCATAGTGGCTGTATCAATTTACATTCCTACCAGCAGTGCAAGAGGATTCCCTTTTCTCCACACCCTCTCCATGCTGGTATTTCTTTTGAAAGTTATTCCAGAAATAAAATTCCTGTATGGACATGCATATGCATTTCAAATTTCGAAAGATACTTAGCACCACTGAATTTTGCTCCTAAAAGCAGTACCAATTCCGTTGCCTTCAGCAGAATATGAGAGTTCCATTTCCCCACATCTTCACTATTTCTGGCTATTAAACAGTATTTTTCAAATCTGGTTAATTTGATGGGTTAAACACTAAATAGCCTTGCACTGGCTTGCTTTTCAGGGCTCTAGTGAAGTTGTGCTGCTTGTATAGTATGTTTATTGACCATTTGGATTTTTTTTTTTTTTTTGGTTAGTTGCTGCTCATATCCGCTGCCCATTTTTTGATTGCCATTTCAGCCTTTATTGATTGTAAATGCTCTGTGTGTCTTACAGATGCTCACTTCTGTGACATAAGGCTAATCCCACCGACTAGTTCTCAAGGAGGTTGATTCCATGATGGGTTAACAAAAACTATCAGTTGCTGAATTGATGGATACTTCATCTTACATTTTTGCCCATCCAGAGTTCCCCAATTTTATTTCTGGGATAGTCGACAGCACCAGAAGATGCAACAAGGTTGGTTAAAGCCCATGAGGTCACATCATTGCCCTACAAAAGTGGAGGAGGAGCTGGGGGCCAGGGGCCTGTTTCTGGCCCGTGAGATGGAAGATGGGAGGCCTTGGGGAAGACCCCCTTCACCAGCCCCCTTTCCAACCAGGTGGGGATTCCACATGCGACTCAGAGGGAAACTCATGTGTGGGGAAGATGATGGGCTAGAAGGAGCAGGGTTCTTGATCACCACTGAGCACAGCATCAAGCCCTGGGACCACCACCCTCAGGAATCCTTCTGGCAGAAACTGAGTCAGTTCCTGAAAGTGGAGATTGTTGCTACATTGTAGAAGGAAGGGTGGAGGATTTGGGGGCTTGGGGATCTAGGAGCTTGGGCAGGGGGAGGAGGCAGAGACGGCAGGGAGAAGAGCAGGGAAGGAGGAACTGTGTACTGGGTGGAATGTTTCCATGTTGAGAGCTGGGCGTGGGAGCCCCCAGTCTCCTTCTGGATGTGTGCCCAGAAAACCCGCTTTGTTCACACAGGCGAGTGGCCCCCATGGGCACCAGGGCTGGAGGACCTTGGGAACGTGCACAGGGCTGCTGACGTCTGAGTTAGTGCACAGTGAAGAACAGAAACCGCTCAGGGACACACAGCCTGGGGCTGGAGAGGCAGCAGTCTTTGGCCCTGCGACAAGGGTCCGGCACCTCCTGGCCCAGGTCCTTTCCTCCAAGACATTCGGGGAAGACACACGGCTGCAGTAGGAAGACGTCCTTCTCTTTTGCTCAGATCATTTAATAAATGCAGCTGACAAGCATTTGCCATGGAGAAAGGTCAGGGAGTGTGGCCCGGCCATCTTGCTTTTGGGTTCTTAAGGCTCACATCAAAACGAAATTGTCATGCCACTTAGGGTGGGTTCGTGGCCATTTCTCTCCCCATTATCAAATGAGCTGGGAGCACACACATCAGACCAGGCCAGTCAAGTCCTCTGTCACATCTTAACTGCAGTAGTTGTAGTAGTTGTAGTAGTAGCAGTAGTAGCATTACTACCACCAAACGCAAGTTCATATGCTTGATGTACAAGGAGGCCAAACGAACCAAAGTTTGGAGCAGAGAGAGGTTTATTGCGGGGTTGAGCAAAGCGAATGGCGGCTGGGAGTGGGGGGTGTTGCTTGTTTTCAAAATACCCTGAGCTCCCCAAACGGTTTCAGCAAAGCATTTAAAAAATTTTTATTTTATATTGGAGTATATTGATTTATAGTGTTGTGTTAGATTCAGGTGTACAGCAAAGTGATTCAGTTATACATATGTATACATCTATTCTTTTTCAGATTCTCAGCAAAGCATTTTCAAAGGCCAGGTGAAGGGTGGGGTTCCCAAGGTATGTGACCAGCTCGTGCTCAATTCTCTGATTGGTTGATATCAAGGTAACAGGGCAGTGTCACAGGAGTTAACATGATCAATCCTTAGGCACCAGAAGATCTGGGGGCTGCACACCCATGGTCATCAAGTCATTAATTTCTTCCATTTGATGGTGGTTATTGGCATCTGAAAAACTCAGGAAATATGCATCAGGTACTATTATCGAGGTACTTTAGAGAGGACCTAAAGCAGAGGGTGTGGGGGAGGGGTCTGTCCTGGGAAGTCCCCACAGGGTTCTCCTCCTGCTCCTCCTCCTCCTCTTTAATATTATAGGCACAGTCACACACATGCATCCACACATTTTTACAGATGCTGGGGAAGTGATGGTCACATGTAGCTATAATTTGGGAGAAAGGTACCAAAACACAAGTCTAAGGTTTTCTCCATAGTGCATCATGACATATTACATGTTACACTTACTTTGTGACCTGCCTACATCCTTCCTGGAAAGGAGCAGGTATCATAGTCTGGGTTCCTCCGAAATCAGGGCCTTGGATGCCTTCAGCGTTGGATGCATACAGTCTCTTTGGAAAGTGAATCCAGGAAGCCCCATGGGGGAAATGAGCCTGGGAAGAGAGAACAGCCACCAAAGGCACATTTGTGGGCAGGTGGCTGTCTTGAGCGATGGGGCTTAGTCCCACTGGGGACCTTCTGGAAAATGCGTGGAGAGCACCCAGGATTGTCCTGCGAGTGTAGTGAGGCGGGTTGCTCCAGGGTTGGTAACGTCCCTGCATTTCCACCTTCCACTTGCCTATGGGGATGTCCCCCTTAGGCTGGAAACACTTTCATGCAAGGAGGAGAGGCACAGGTGCTGGAGACGGACACTGCCCGGCTGCAGAACTCTGGTGGACCACGGGGAATCGGGTGAGGCACCAACAGCTTCAGCACCGGGTTATATAAAAAAAACAAGGCACCAAATCAGTGGTCCTTTGAAACAAGCTGTTTGTTTTAAGGATGTAAACAATTGATCCCAGCCTTCTCTCATTGCCACATTAAGTCTTTCCAAAACTATCTGCTCACATTAATCTACCGGGTAGGAAGGAGACAAAGTTTGCCTCCAGCAGAGTCTGCTGCACAGGTCTTCAGGCTGCTGGGGGAGATGAGCTCCCAGAGCAAAGTTAGCAGCAACCCTCTGCAGAGTAAAAAATGGAAAAGTTGACCTTCTCCAAGAGAAAAAAGACAACTCTATGCAACAACAACAACAAAAAACCTGCAGACTCTCCCACCTACTGTCTCAAGGTTGAGAGATGTGAAGCATGGCGTCACAGTCTTAGAGGGTTAGGACAGACTTCAGTTAAACAGGGTAGGATCATCATCAGCTACCTCCCTGGACACCCCGAAAGAGACCACTAAGCTCAGAAACCTACACACACCCAACCAAGGACTTGTATCCAAAGATACAAAGAACACTGACAAGCCAATAAGAAAAGAGCAGACAACACAAAAGGAAAATGGGGGAAATATTTGGGTAGGCACTTCACGACACAGGATGATTTGATAACCTGTAAGCAAAAGAAAATGCAGAATAAAAGCACAACACATCTGGTTGTCACCTACGGATGGTTAAATGAAAAAGACTGACAATGCCAAGTGTTGGTGAGGATTTATGGCAACTGGAACGGTCTTATGTTCCTGAGAGGGGAAAGTAAATTTGGTTCAACCACTTTGGAAAGCCCTAGCCATATCTACTGAAGCTGAACAAATGAATACTTATGACCCATCCATTCCACTCTGGTGTGTACTCAGATATATGGTCATAGTCACCCAAAGACTTGCCCAATGCAATGCTATTCATCATCGCTAAAATAACACTGTCGCATATTTGAAAGTCACTAAGAAAGTAAACCTCAAAAGTTATCATCACAAGGAAAGAAAACTTGTAACTATGCGTGGGGATGAACGCTAACTAAACTTATTGTGGTGATCATTTCACAATATATCCACATATCAAACCATGGTGTTGCACACCTAAAGCTGACACAATGTTACCTGTGCAATATAGCTCAATAAACACAATAGCTAAAAACTGAAATAATTCAAATGCCCATCAACAGTAGAATAGTACATATATATATAATTGAATATTATATATATTAGGTCAATTATGTCATAAATTATTTATAAACCATGTATAAAATTTATGCACATTAAATACATAATATAAATTATATATCACTCAGTACATATGATACATATTATTTATTATATAGCTGACTCATATTATGTAATTGTATGGCACGAATATATTTTTATATAATATATACTTTTACTTATATATTTAAGTGATCTTTATGTTATACACATGGCATAGCTTCAGGACGGAATGCTGTGCCTTGGTAAGAGTGGATAAACTCGGCTGTCCACATAATCACCTGGGTGAATCACACACAATGTTGAGTGAGAGGACCCAGACCCGGGGATACACCAGGACTCCAGGGACAGGCCACACTCAGCTCTGTGACCACGCTCTCTTACTGAGGGTGCTGTGAAGGTCATTCTCAGGAGAGGTGAAACCAGAGGAACGGGGCGGGGTCTTCTGGTTCTCCTTCCAAGTCTGTGGCTCTTAAAACTCTGTGCTTCTCTCACTCAGTAAAAATAAACATGAATTTTAAAAACACTGAACAAATCAGCTCAGGGAGTCAACACCGAGTGCAGGATGCTGAGCGGCCAGCAGGTCCTAGGAGGGCACCAGTAGCCCCAGCCCCTCAGGAGGCCAAGGAGAAGGCAGCTCTGGCGGCCAGGTGCTGGGGTAGGACATCGTCCCAGCGCGACGCTGCAGTGTTTGCGGCTCAAGGAACTGCAGCTGCCCTTCACCACCCGTGTGGGGCTGTTTCTATCCACTCACCCACATTTCAACGTGTGAGCATCTGACCAAGACATACGAAGGGACGCACTTGTCAGCAAAGGTGACACCTTGGGACTTGAGGGCCCAAGGTGTATGTGTATCCGAGAGAAGGAGGAGCAGTTAGCTCTCCCCAACACACACGCAGGCATGCACACACATAAAGACAGGCACATACACACAAACAATGCGCACACACATATATGCACATCCTCACACGCAGGCACGCACACACGTAACACCTGTACCTGCACACAGACACACATGCACGCACGTATGCAAGCACACAAGCACAGGCTCACACATAACATAAAAGCATGTGTACACAACATGCTTGCATGTGACACAGGTATGCAGGCACTCACGCATATACACAGACACACATCCCAGGTGCACCCTGCGTGTGCTGTAAGGGGCAACATGAAGGTGAGGGGTTGCAGTGACAGGTGGCAGATCTAGGAGTGGAGCTGACTCCCTGGTAGACCCCAGGACCCATGCTGGGTGGGCCATCCAGTGGCACTGACCTTCCTTCAAAGACATCATCCTTCCCAGTTCACTGAAGGACCATCCAAGGGCCCTGGAAGAGACCTGCTCAGATCTAACAGATGTGAGGTGCGAGGCACCAGTGCAGTGTTTTCCTTGCAACTTCCCTGAAGATTATAAAGGCTGACCCTGCCCAGGAGGGGACCTTGTCCCTACCAAGCCCCTCCCTCTGCTGATGAGCCACGGACACCGAGTCCCTGCAGAAGCTCTGCCCTCCCCCTTCCAACACCCAGCACACACCTCTAAACATCTAGGCACACCTGGGAATGTGCAGACGTTAGTGGAACCAAAGCCAAAGTAGTCCGCTGCCCAGTCACTCAGCCGTCTCTAGACCACAGCTCTCCACTAACCTCTCACTGACCTGCACCTCCCCGTCCCTGCCGGGGCTCAGCTCTGCTCTCTGTGGAATGCTGAAGGAGAGTCTGTACCACACACCCACTGGTCAGCTAGCCATCCCTTCTAGAAGGCACCTCACTGCCCAGGCTGACCGCCTTGCAGCAACTACAGCAACATGGCCATCGCCTAGAAACGGCATAGATTCAGCATTTGCCAAGAGACTGAAAAGGAGAGTGATGCCCAGCTCCGCTAACCCCACCATTAGCGCCTGGGGACAGGGAAGGGGCCACGGCAGGTTGTGACAGAAACTAGAGGTCTTAGCCCTGCTTATTGTAAAGGATATGGATTTGCCTCAATTTAAAGGTGAATCTCTGCTTCCTGTGTTAATATAACACAAATGCTTTGTAAGAGCATTAAGCCAGCAGAGGGCTGACTCCCTGTCCTGCAGCCTGGACCCACCGCTCTGTGGAGCAGGGATGGTTTTATGGTTTTAAAAGAGCAGGCGTGCAGAGGGAGAGGCAGAAAGCTGTGTTGTCAACAGAAGCAAAGACTACTTCTGTGTACTTACTATGTTCTAGAAACTGCTGGGTCCTATGGGTGAGACAGGAAAACATAAGATTCCCGCTTCTGCGCTCCTCAAAGTCTAGAAGGAGAGAAAAGGCAGCTCCCTGAAGTTTAAGGCGGCAGTGGAAGCCACGTGACTAATGGCTCAAATCGTGCGGTCACAGTTATTTGAGATGTCTCGCCTCCTTGGGGCTCCCACCAGCTGCAGGGGAAGGAGAAGAGGTCAGTCCTGTTGGGGCCCCTGCGGCTACTTGCACAAGAGCCTTGCATCTTTTTTTAAATTAAGTAGTTAATTAATTGGCTGCTTTGGGTCTTCGTTGCTGTGCACAGGCTTTCTCTAGTTGTGGGGAGCAGGGGCTACTCTTTGTTGTTGTGCATGGGCTGTAGGCACTCGGGCTTCAGTAGTTGCGGCACGTGGGCTCAATCGTTGCATCTCCTGGGCTCTAGAGCGCAGGCTCAGTACTTGCGGGCTCATGGGCTTAGTTGCTCCATGGCATGTGGGATCTTCCCTGCCCAGGGATCAAACCCGTGTCCCCTGCACTGACAGGTGGATTCTTAACCACTGCACCACCAGGGACATCCCAAGCTTTGCATCTTAATGCCCACTGTTGTCTGAATTTAATAAGAAAGGCTAATTTTGTTCCAAATGGCCCCATCCCCTTTAATGACCACACTTCAGAGGGCTCTGAGACGTTACTATGAACAATGGAATTTATAGTTCAAGGGAGAAGTTAGGTGTCCATGGCGCACACTCACCCTGTGGCTTGTGAGTCAGTTTTTGTCTTGGACACAACGCACTGCTGTTCTAGGTAACAGGCAAAACTGTGTCTGAACGTCCTGTCCTCTCATGGATTATGAATCACGTGAGGGCATTGAAACACACTTGTGTGTTTTTGGAAGAGCAGGCATTGCATTTTATTTCCCTCAATATGATGAACACCATGACAGAGAGGAGGCGGCCCAGGGTACCAGCCAGGGGACTTCGGTACCTCGCACATAACCCAGCACCGCGGTCTTTCCCGTCCTGATCACAAATGGTATCTGTTTACAACAAAAGGACCTGGGCTTTCCTTTTGCTTTGAAGACAGGAAACAAGAGAAACATCTGAATTATAGCTCAACACCCCACAGAGGTTTATCTGCCATCTGTGAAGCAGAGCTCTTCCAAGGCTTTTTCCTGGTTTGGGGCCCCACTGCCGACAGTCACCGAATGTCCCTCTAACAGGCAAGCCAAGGGGTCCAGTGCCGTCCTCAGGGTGAAGCCCAAGCTCTGTGCTTGGAGACCTCAGCTCCCTGTGCACAGAAAGCCTGCCTGGCTCGGCCTAATTGTCTCTTAGAGGCTCCAGGAGGCTTCCGGAAGCCCGTGCGGGCAGACACAGCCTGCAGGGTGCTTGCTTCCAGACAAGCGAGGACAGGCGGCAGGCGGAGCTCAGAAATGACCACAAAACTGAGATGGGCTCACCCTGCCCTGCAGGCCACAGTGGCCAGCATACCAGGCCAGAGGCCCATCCTGGGGCAACCCGAACCCACCTACCGGATGAGAAGAGGTACAGATATTTCAGGGGGGTGTCACGTGAGAAAACAGAGGCAGCCCTAGCGCTGGGCCTGGCCTAAGTCAGTGTGCAGTCACACTCTCACCAAGGTCTCCCAAACTGCCTTTCTTAAATTGCTTTACTTATTTAAAACATACAGAAACATATGTACAGATGTGTTACGTGCATATATATGCTCATTTTTTAAAAAAGAAAAGCTAAAGTTACATACAGATAAGCTGACATAAAAAAATAAAAAAGAAAGAAAAGAGAGAAAGAAAAAAGAGAAAAAAAGAGAGAAAAAGAAAATTGTATTTTCACCTCCCACATCTATTATTTCTAACAATTTTGTCTACTTTCCTCCTGTCTTTACATGCAGACACACCTGTATGTGTGAGGTGTGTGTGTATGTGTGTGTGTTCCTGTGTGCGTGTTTTACCTTCTGTATTTTCACATAATATTAGGCCATTGATATCTTTTAATGCCATTACACTGCATTCTTCAATGTTAGTTTAAGTGCCTGTGTAACCCCACTTAATGTTGTTGTGTTATAATTTATCCAACTAATCCCCAATTCTAGAATTCCCTCTTCTTCTCTTCTTAGTCCAACTTGAAACTGTCTTTTTTTTTAATTTTTATTTTATATTGGAGTATAGTTGATTAACAATGTTGTGTTAGTTTCAGATGTACCGCAGTGACTCAGATATATGTATACAAGTATACATTCAGTTATACATATACAAGCATCTATTCTTTTTCAAATTCTTTTTCCATTTAGATTATTACAGAGTATTGAGCAAAGTTCCCTGTGCTATGCAGTAGGTCCTTGTTGGTTATCTATTTTAAATACAGCAGTGTGTACATGACAATCCCAAACCCCCAATCTATCCCTCCCCACGCGTCCCCCCACCCCATAACCATAAATTCATTTCCTAAGTCTGTGAGTCTGTTTCTGTTTTGTAAATAAGCTCATTTGTATCATATTTTTAGATTCTGCATATGAGGGATATCATATGATGTTTGTTTTTCTCTGTCTGACTTACTTCACTTAGTATAAGAAACCATCTTTTAAAATCTTCCTTGAGCTGATAAAACCAGTCTGCCCCCATCTTTATCCAGAGTTGTTGGCTTTGCTTGCTTAGGAATTTTTGTTCATTCTATTATAATATCAAGTGAGCTAAGTAATCATCTACAAATCCCTCCATAAAGGGAGCTGCGGGCCGGCATCCCTCTCCTGACTGCATACTCACCAAGACCTGCTCCGTGGGCGCTCAGTGCATTTCTCAGAGCCCCTCCCACCCCATCCTCTCCTCTCGGCCCCACGCCTGCCTGGACTTCTCTCCACCGCAGGGGTTCCCCGCCCCCTCGGGTCTCAGACCTCCTCAGAAGCTTGCATCTGCCTACGAGTTCTCTGAAGTCACTTTATAACATCCTGGCGGCCGCCGTCAGGGCTTCCTCCCTGGTGTGCTGAGGGACACCTGGCGTCTCTTCTGATTTGCTGGTCATCTGAGACCCTCCTGGACATTGAGCGTGGGTGTCCACGGGGCTGCATTCACTTTTCCCTCTGCAGATGCGGAATTTGGGGTCCCTGGGGGCTCAGGGGCTACCGCCTAAGGCAGGAACTCCTGGCTGCCATGGGGCACAGAGAACACATCTTATACCCACAAGACTCCCCAGAGCCCAATCCTCCAGGGAAAAAAATGTGCCCGTTAGAAACGTAACAACTGCCAACAACGTGTTATGATCACAGTGTGAAGACTGCAATTTTTATCTAAAATGAAAATTGAAGCTATAACTTTCTTAACTATTCTGCATTTGTTTCCACCCTGAACTCAATAAAACTCGGACATATACAGAGTCCTACAGGCAAACACACACACACACCCCTATATACAAAGACTCACACACACAGCCCTACACACCCACTGTGCTCAGCCCAGGCCCTTCAGGAACGCGCCTCACGCGGTGTGAGCAGTAGTGTGTAGACACCACCATCTCAGGAACAGCCATGACTCCTAGGAAATGGGCTCCTAACAAGCTGGAGGCTTCCTGGAGGAGGGGGCGGACTGGCCCTGAGGGGGTGGGGGGAGAGTCACCATGTGCCACCCAGAGAGGGGGGCAGTGGACACCGGGAACAGCATAGGACACTGGCCTGGCAGAGGGACGGGTGCCGGGGGCCCTGGGAGCCTAAGGGCCCACTGGAGACAGATTCAGTCGAAACAGAGCCCTAGAGATGTTTCAGCAGGCGTGCGCCAGGCAGAAGGCAGTGTTTTCAATTTGCAAAATTGTTTTAGCTGTTGTCCATTTTAACCGTCATAAATCATAGTCCGAGCAAGCATGTGCAAAATTAAGTTGACATATGTTCATATATGTCCTGTGAGAACTGGAAACATGCACACACACACGCACACACACACGCACAGCGCTCACCATCTACGTGAGCAGGGCTTTGCTCTCACACTGTCTTCATTTGCATCCCTTCCCTGTTCCAGGCAAGTAGCTTAAGTATCCATGACAGAAACTCCCCGAAAGACCCACTGACCCTGACAGAGAACATCCTCCGGCAGGTTCCGTGCTGAGATTCTGGGAATCCTTCACCTTGCTGCTCCATGAATCCCAGACCGTTACCCAATCCTAACGGAGCCCCCTGTAAATCAGGCCCCAATTCTCAGTAGGTTGCTCCCTTGCTGCCCCTGGACAATGCCCACGACGCTCTGGGGGTATGGCCCTCCTTCCCCTCAGCAAGAAATCCAGCTCCTCTCACCCACAGCTGGTGGTGGGGATGTACAGGGGGGTCTGACATCCCACCCCTGCATGGAGGTCGTGACTGGGGTTATTTCTTTACAAGTTGCTAGTCAATAAATATTACTTTTCAAATCCCAACATGGATAAACATTATTTTATTAATCATCAAACATCCCCAAATGAAAATAAGGCAAGGAAAAAAGGAGATTGAGTTCTAGAAGCCATTAAAGAACAGAGCTAAAAATGAAAACCAGTATAGCGAAGGCACGAAAAATAAGGAAAAAAGGATACCCAGGTAACAGTAGAAAGCATTTCTTCTCAGTATCTCCCAGAGTATAAAGTGAAAAGGAGCTAGAGACAGCCATTAGGAATCCCTGAATTGAATCATTTCAAAGGCCTCACTCTGCCCTCTGAGTCTATTTCTCAATTTCCTCTCCATTGTCGGCTGAGTGTATTTTTCATGAAAACAATATCTGCTGTTCATGGATGACCTAGTCTGTGCCACAATAACATGAATCTGCCATTGCAGAGGTGGAGCTGTCACCTGGGCCCTAGGAATACTTTCCACGCCCCAACCCTCCCAGGTACCAAGCCACAGACACTCACCACATCAGGACGCAGCCTTGAGCATGTTGTATCCATGACAGCACCAGATGCCACATCTTGTCAACCATCTGAGGTATCGCCACTAGTTTCTCTGTCACTATGGCAACAGGAGAGCCCTGGGAGCAGCCTTGAGGTATCTCTCCACAGAGACACTCAATCTCCCAAGCAGCAGAGGTGCCTCGTGCTAACTAGTCCAACCAAGACTTTCAAGGCTTGGGATGCCTCCAGCTGGATGTGGAGCCGTGGGCGAGTTCCCTGGCCGGCCTGGGCCTCCAGTGATGAAGATGAGACAGTGTCACTTATATCATGAGCAACGAAAGTGCCTGACAGGGGTCAACTCTAGTAGGGGTGAATGTCACCATCCAGGACTGCTGGGAGTGGAGCTGCATGTGGATGACATGAAGGGCACCCACCTCCACCCTCGAGCAGTGCACTGAGGGAGGGGGTCCCTCGGGCGTTGGAGCAGCTCCAATGTGACGACTTTTGATGCTCTCAGGCCCTTTCACATCAGGTGGCCAATGGTGGTACTGATAAGGTGAACATGCCCGGCACTCCCAGGGAGCCTGTTGCGCGCCGCGCAGAAGATCCTGGCCAGGTGCTCCAATTGTAGATGGTCGCCTCTGCCACCAGCATTAGTCCAAGCCATCTGGCACCATCTCACTTCCCATCCCTGCCCACTGAGATGGGTAACTGCCCTGGGTGGCACTCAGCTAGAATGCTCTCACACACCTCAGAGGGGCAGTGTTGACGTTTCCATTTTACAGACTGCAAAACTAAGTCTCAGGGAGGTCAGACTGCTCTCAGGCCATTCCATGACAGAATGTGGATTCAAAGCCCGTGCAGTTAGGGCTGTCGGATTCGCTATAGACCACCCAGTTAAATCTGAATTTCAGACAAACAGCAAATAAACTTTAGTGTAAGTACATCCCCAGTATTGTGTGGGACAACATTTTTATCTGCTACATCTGGAACCCCCATAGTGATTGATGTCGTTTCAACTGCATTTAAAACAGGTGGCCACTAATAGGCACATGAAAAGATGTTCAACATCACTAATTATTAGAGAAATGCAAATCACAACTACAATGAGGTATCACCTCACACCAGTCAGAATGGTCATAATCAAAGAGTCTGCAAATAACAAATGCTGGAGAGGATATGGAGAGAAGGGAACCTTCCTACGCTGTTGGTGGGGATGTAAGCTGGTGTAGCCACTGTGGAGAACAGTATGGAGGTTCCTCAGAAAACTAAAAATAGAACTACCATATGACCTAGCAATCCCACTGCTGGGCATATGTCCAGACAAAACTAATTCAAAAAGATACATTCACCCTATGTTCACAGCAGCACTATTCACAATAGCCAAGAAACGGAAACAACCTAAATGTCCATCAACAGATGAATGGATAAAGAAGATGTGGTATATACACATATACACAATGGAATATAACTCAGCCATAAAAAAGAAGAAAATAATGCCATTTGCAGCAACATGGATGCAACTAGAGATTATCATACTAAGTAAAGTAAGTCAGAAAAAGAAAGACACATACCATATGATATCATTTATGTGTGGAATCTAAAATATGACACAAATGAGGGCTTCCCTGATGGTGTAGTGGTTGGGAATCTGGCTGTCAATGCAGGGGACACGGGTTTGAGCCCTGGTTCGGGAAGATCCCACATGCCGCAGAGCAACTAAGTCCATGTGCCACAACTACTGAGACCACGCCCCACAACTATTGAAGCCCGCACGCCTAGAGCCCGTGCTCCTCAACAAGAGAAGCCACGGCAATATGAAGCCTGCGCACTGGAATGAAGAATAGCCCCAGCTCTCTGCAACTACAGAAAACCCACTCATAGCAATGAAGACCCAATGCAGCCAATAAACAATAAAAATTAATTAATTAATTTTTAAATAAATAAATAAAATATGACACAAATGAACCTGTCTGTGAAACAGAAACAGATTCACAGACATAGAAACCAGACTTGTGGTTGCTAAGGAGGAGAGATGGTGGAGAAGGGATGGAGTGGGAGGTTGGGATCAGCAGATATAAGCTATTATATATAGGATGGATAAATAACAAGGTCGTACTGTAGAGCACGGGGACCTATACTCAGTCTCCTGTGATAAACCATAATGGAAAAGAATATGAAAAAGAATGTATACCTATGTATAAGTGAATCACTTTTCTATGCAACAGAAATGAACACAACACTGTAAATCAACTATACTTCAAAAAAAGTAAAGTGATAAAAAGAAAAAAAAACAGGTGGCTCCTCATGGGCTAGGATGTCAGCGCTGGTTGCTGCCTGGGTGAAGCTGTGTGTGCCAGCCTCCCCAGGCTGTCTGACCCCCATGCAGGACAGGTCAAAGCTCCAGGCAGAGGCCAGCCAGAGATCGACCACCAGGTACTGGTGTCCCCATGCACATTGGCTATGCCCACCTCAGATCCGGGAGTGACGCAGGCTGAGTCCTAACAAAAGGGAGGGTGCTATCCACCAGGGATAATTGGAGAATGATTTCTCTGACTAGAGATGGTCCAGGCATGTCAGACACCTAGGCCTGCCCCATTCGTCAGGAAACACGGTCCTCAAAGACAAGCTGGACTGAACGCCTGGCATTACGTGCGTCCATTCTTACCTTTCTAACCCTGACCATGGAAGTCAGGACACGTGGGGCAGGGATGGCTGGTGTCCAGGAACCTGAAGAGAGGCCAGGGCCTCCGGGAGCAGCTTTCCTGTGCGTGGATTCCTCAGTTCCATTCCTAGCAAGATAAAGTTCCTCATTGGCAGAGAACACAGTCTAGGGGGTCCCCTGGTCACCCCATTCCCACAGAGACACCCTCACCAGAGATGAGCAGGTTAAAGTTCTACTCTCCAGGGGCAAACTATTCAGTGCAGAAAAGAGCCGGGACCTGGCTTGCAGGTCTCAGCGCCAGGGAGCGGCCGTTGGCTGAGCCTCAGCCCCCTGCCAGCCTCCACCTTCTATCATCTGGAGGTGATGAAGGGTGGCAGCCTTGGGGGCTGGAGGAAAACAGGGCAGTGACCTGCTGGGCATCCAACGGAACACTTGGGATATTCACCCTGAAGGAGCATCTCCGGCGAGGACCTGCAGACCAGAGATAGGGTGCCACTTTGGATTCGGGGGTGCAAGGAGGTGTAAGAGAGCTCCCTACTTATAGTAACAATGGATAGAGGCTGGGACTGGAGCTTACGTGGGGGCACTGGATATTTGCTCCCCCATCCTCAGAATCTGACACTGAAGTGCCTATCAAGTCGTCATCCAAGGCTCCAAACTGTTCTGCCTGCCCCAGGACTGGTGACATGGCTGGAGAGCCCGTGCCAGCTGATCTCAGGCTGCCAGCCACCCTGAAGGCTGACAGAGCCCCTGCTGCAACTCTCACCCTGTGCCGTGTCCTGCGGGGCTGGAGGACGTCAGGACAGTGTCACGGGTGAGGGGTTAGCTAGAGGTGGTGGGTTGCAGTGTCTGCAGTTTGAACAGGTGCCTGCAGAGCCACCAAATGATATGACCAACCTAGAGCAAGGTGGGATGCAGGGGAAAGGATGGTTCTCACAGATGGTGGCAGGTTCAGAGTGCACCAGGGATGAGCCCGATGTTGATGGGGGTGCTGCCTGGGGCTCACGGAGCTGTGCAAGCCGTGATGCTCTTTGACCTGGTGCTGCCGTGGGCTGCACCCAGAAGAGGGCTTCTTCTCATCTTCCGACCTGGGCCTGAGCATGGCCCCCTCATGTTGCCGACCAGGTGAGAGCCCGACTGCTGCCCAGCCTCAGAGGCAGGACTCACGTGGGGAGGGGAAGACCAGAGAATCAGCCCAAGGCAGAGTGGGCTCCCTGCCTGCTAAGGGTGGGACATCCCAGGGTGGAATGCTGCCCCTGCCTGCTGGGGGTGGAGGGGAGAGATGGGGGGAGACAGGAAGAACGGTCCCCACACTTTCTGATCATGCACCACAGTCAGTGAGAGGATGAGACATATATATGGGTGTGTTATTACATGCAACTGCTGTATTTGTGTTTTACATATATTACAAAACACACAAAAAACCTTTAATGGATGAGACAAAACTGAAAAAATATTTTTGAATAATCTACTAAAAATGTTGGTCTTAACCACACTGGTTAGTTCTCAGTGGACAATGTAGCCATAGGGCAGGATTTGCAGTTTTGACTCCAGGTGTCAGTCCCTCTTTCACATAATTCTTGCTACTGTAATTATGGGAGAGCCTCCTGTGGGATCTAACAGACAGGGATGTTTTCATGCTGTCAGCTCTCTGCTCATTCCCTGAAAACTCCTGAGTGTTGTCTTTACTCTTCAGTTTGGACCCATCTGTCCCTTAGCGGGGGTGGGTGTAACTGGATGAGACGAGGAAGCCCCAGGATCCCACTTAACTGGGCACCCGCTCCAGGGTGGGCACACACTCCCAGTGTCTGTACCGGGCAAGATTTTTATTCTGTAGATAAAAAATAGAAACGGAAATGGGAAGTTTTCCCTGTGAACCCTCCACTTTGGACACAGCAGGCAGCAGCCATGCCCACATCTCCTTGGCCTGGGAGGTGGAGGCAGGCAGACCTGGAGTCTGCAGCCTCTTTATCACCTTGAGGGAATGCTGGACAGTGAGCCCCCAAGAACTCCCAGTACAGACACGCCCTGATTTCAGCTCCAGCTCCCATGAGGTGAAGAGAGCATCAGTTCCCAAATCTCTTGGCAGGCTGAGGGATGACATCTGCACGGTCATTTGTGCCCAGGCTTCTGCTTCTGCAAAGCCATTACTGTCTTCACCGACCCCTCAGAGCTCACCGTATGGTGTGTCCTCTCACTTACCTGGCATGGTGCTGCCCTCTGCTTGCCCCCCTGCCCCCCTATCATGCTCTTCTTCCTGTGTCCATGCTCTCATCAGGAACAGCTTAGCCTTTCCATTTATTGAATTGGTTTGTGCATTTTGTTTAAACTCCTCAGGCTTCCATGACCCAGGGAGCTCATCAAGGGATATTCCCTTTGCTCCTCCTGTGGTTAGCTGTTCCCCAGAATGGTCCCACTGGTTCTCATCTCCTGGTCCTCATGCCCTGTGCAGCACTGACCTGTGTCACCAACAGGACATTGCAGACATGACTGATGTGACCTCCAAGGCTAGGTCATGAAAGACATTTTCTCTGCCTAGCTGTCTTTGGGATCCCTTGCTCTAGGGGAATCCAGGCACCAACCATGAAAATGCTCAAGCAGCCCTGTGGAGAGGCCCATACAGAGAAGAATTGATGTCTCCAGCAAAGAGCCACGACCAAGGGCCCAGACGTGTCAGGATCCACTTTGGAAGTGGTCCTCCAGCCCCACTCTTACCTTCAGATGAGACCACAGCCTGAGCCACCCAGCTCACTACTCCCACATTCCTGACCCACAGAAACCAGAAGAGATTATACATGCTTATTGGTTTATGATTCAAGATCTTGGAGTAGTTTGGTTTACAGCAATAGACAGCTGAGTTCTTCTGCCTACCTGATTAAGAGAAGGAAAAGTTTATATTGTTACATACATACATATAGAGGTTTTTTAAATGGGATTGTACTTTACCATCTGTATTACTTATGGTCTTAAATAAATCTTGAAATCTGCACAGCTGAACAAGATAAAAGTGTATTTCACAGGTACATCACCATCCGTATGGGTGCTACTGTTTGGGGGTTCTCCTCTGAGCACAGGTTCATGGACTCAAGTCCGTGCCCCTGGTGGCTCCACATTTTCAACACAGGTCTCTCCAACTCAATGGGTGGATGAGGAGAGAGAAACCATGGAAGGTCACATCCATTTCCTAACCCTGGGGACCAGAAGTGATAGTTGTTGCATCCACTCAAGTCCATTGGTGAGAACTAGCCACTTGGTTAGATAGAAGTGGGTGCTGAGGAATGAGGTCTTGGCTGGAAGCCCCTTCCCAGCAATAGCTTGATTCCATGGAATCTTTGTGGTCAGCTATCCATCTCCTCTGTGTTCATATTCTCCCGCTTTTTTATTTTTTATTTTTTAATTTTTTAAGAACTTTTATTGAGATACAGTTAACATACAATAAACTGCATATATTTAGAGTGTACAATTTGGTAATTTTTTTCTTATTAGTAATGTGTATATGGTAATCCCAATCTCTCTTGCTTTTTTAATTAAAAAATTTATTGTGGGCATGGTGGCAGACAGACTTGGAGATGAACTCCAGTGATCCTTGCCCACCTCCTGATAATCGGATGCAATCCCTTCTTCCCCTGGAATGTGGGCAGGACCTATGACTTGTTTCTCACCAACTGAACATGGCAAAGGTGACAAGATGTACATAAATATGTCACATTAGATTATAACATCAGTTTCACCAGCAAACACTCCCTGGCTGGCTTCAAGGAAGCAAGTGCCCATGTGGGGAAGGTAGAGAATGGGGACTCCCTCATTCTGACAACACAGAAGGAACTGAAAGTTGCCAACAACCATGTGAGTGAGGTGGGAGGCCCTTCCTCAGTCGAGCCTCAGATGAGAATGCAGCCCCAGCTGACACCTTGATTTCAAAGGACCAGCTGAGCTGTGCCCAGACTCCTGACCCACAGAAGCTGTGAAATAATAAATGGGGCTCATTTCAAGCTGATAAGTTTGCAGTATATTGCCACGTAGCAGTGGATTGCTAATGCAGGCACCTTCCCGCGTGTGGGCATATTTACACCCTTTTAAAGTTGTGTGCATGTAGCTTGTCCCTGCGCATAGAGATGACCTCCATGATTTTCTGCCCTTGCACACAACATGCAGGGAACATTTTCATGTGGATCTTTGCAGCCCTGTGTGTGTGTGTGTATGTGTGTGTGTGTGTGTGTGTGTGTGTGTGTGTGAATGACTCCTAGAAAGCTTCAATTACAGGTCTGCACTTAGGCAATTTTGGTACACAAATGGCCAAATTGCCTCCAGAAAGGTGGTGGAGAGATGGTGGTGGAGAGACTTTCAACAATGAAGATGCCAAGAAGAATCTTCCAGTTGGAGGGACTTGGCGAGGCCAGGTTACACCTGGGTGTGGGGAGACCCAGCACACTTTAGAGAGATAACACTGCCTCTGAGAGAATGAAGGAGAGGGGCCCAGACCTGCAGGTGCAGCTGAGCTTGATTCTGGGGCCCTCAAGTACAGGCTGAAAAATCGGAAAATAAGACTGAGGTCATGAGGGTTTCATGGAAGATTTCATCGAAGTTGGAAAATTAAAAGGTGACAGTTTTCCCTCTGGATCTTCCTCGGTTCAGATCCATCTTCCCTAAGTATTTTTTTTCCCCTGAGGGGAAAAGCCTGTAAACAGAACTTTGGACTTGTTTTACCTTAATGTTCTCTCTGAAGGGATGATCTGAATGGATGAAAAGAAAATTATTGGGTGAAAATTCACATAAGATTTAAGTAGGACATCTACACAGATGCATCCGGGAATTTCATGGAAGCCTTTTGCAACAGCAAAATACCAGTCTTCTCTTCTTGGTTAAATCTTTCAGATGTTACCTGAGTGAGGTCAGCCTGAGTTGAGGATTTTGAAACCCAAGACAGATGGACTGACGCAGAAGCAGGACCGCTTTGCCCCTGGCCCTGGCGGGTGAGCTGCTGGAGGTCTGCAGGCCTGTGCTGGGGGGATGTCTCCCCATCACTGCTCCACCATTCCCCCACCCCCCACCCTAGGCTCTAAACTGTTATCCAAGCTCCTCCTCCACCTCCCCGCCCTCCCCCTATTATTCATGAAAGCTGAGAAATGGAAGAAATGGTTAAGTCTTTGGGATCAATCACTTCCACTTATATCCTCAGCCTTATCAGAAGTTACAAATAGTAAATCATGAATGAGAATGTGTGGGTCAAAGGAAACACCCCACAAAAGACTAAACATGCTGTTGGTATGAATCATTAATAATAATCACAGTGTGTGGAGTTTCGGGGCCTGGAGCTGGGTCCTCCAAAACCCACGTGTTTAATGGTCCCCACTCCATAAAAGTTCATGTGCAGGCTTGGAAGGCATTACGCTATCAGGACAGATGGTGAGAACCCTTCTCCCATCCCATGTGCTCCAGAAGGCGGCCTGCCGAGCACACCAGGCTACAAAGACAATCAGCTGAGCAGAGAATCAGCTGAGGAGAGACAAGTTCCAAAACCAGAGGGAAGCAACTTGTGCTCCGGCAGTGTTTCTACTCTCACGGAAACACCCACAACCCCGCCATCTTTTCTATTTCTCAGTATCTCTCATTCCTCTCTCTCCCTCTTTCCTTCTCTCTGTCCTTAACCTTCTTTCGAGCCTTCCTACAGCAGCAAAACTTGAGCCAGCAGTTCAGGCTGAGATACAGTGGATGGGACAAGCACACTCACTGAATTTCAGGAGATTCAGGGCTTCGCCCCCGCCCCCGCCCCCAGGCAAAAAGATTATCTAGCTCCCTGGATTCATCCTGACTTGTTGCTGACATTGAGAAGAATGTGTGGATCTTCATTATTTTAAAACGACGTGTTGGAGAGGATGTGTAGAAAGGGGAACCCTCACGCACTGTTGATGAGAATGTAAACTGGTGTAGCCGCTATGGAAAATAGTATGAAGTTTCCTTAAAAAGCTAAAAATAGAGCTACCATATGATCCAGCAATCCCATTTCTGACTATTTATCCAAAGGAAATGAGGTCACTGTCTAGAAGAGGTAACTGCACCCCCATGTTCACTGCCACATTATTCATAACGACCAAGACATGGAGACAACCTGTCTCCATCGAATATGTGATGTACGTATATACACCGTGGAATATCATTCAGCCATGATAAAGAAGGAGATCCTGCCATTTGCAACCACGTGAATGGACCTGGAGGACATTATGCTGAGTGAAATAAGCCAGACACGGAAAACAAACTGCACGAACTCACTTGCATGCGGAATCTAAAAACATTGAGTACACAGCAGCAGAGAGTAGGATGGTGGTTACCAGGGGCTTGGGGGGCGGGGGGAATGGGCAGGGGTAGATGTGGCCGAAGGGAAGGAAGCTCTAGTTACATAGGATGAGTAAGTCTAGGGATTTAACGACCACAGTTAATGATCGTGTATTGTATGCTGGAACTTTGCTACAAGAGTGGGTTTGGGGGGCTCTCGTCTCACACACACGCACACACACACCCCCCCCAAAATAGTAACTATGTGAGGAGATGTGTTAATTAGCTTGACTGTACTGCTCATTTCACTGTGTATATATACATCAATCATCTTAAATATGTACAATTTTTGTTGTGCAAATTAAATATATATGGTTTTATTACAATCTTTGTTTAATTTTAAGGATAAAATAAATTGATAGTAGCTCATGTGGCAATTTCAGGGGCATGGATATAAAGCCCAAATGTAAGGCATGTGAGAACTGTGTCATCAACATACACTTCTATACGGAAGACATCCTCGAGATTAAATTCAGTACAAATGGTGTTACTGTCTGCCCTCCAGCCAGGTAGGTGTTGGTAAACAGAACAGGTAGGATCTTCACCTCCCAGAACAAATTCCACCTGCCAGAGCCTCTGCCCCGCTGGGCTGGGGGTGGGGCATCGGGAAGGAGCAGGACAGCTCAATGCCGTCCATCCCGGAGACCCCACCTGCAGTGGATCAAGTGTGGCCACACACTCTCTTCTCAAGAGGCCGGCCACGTCCACACCCCGACTTGTGCTATTCTCACAACTCATCTCCACTCACGTGAAGTGGCCAAGATGACATTTTATGAGACGCCTGCCGCCCAGGACCACTGCTACACTGGGAAGGTTGTGACCAGACCCCAAGGAGCAAGCGCCTCGGGGACTTCCCAACTCATGGGGGAGCCCCTGGGACACCCACCCAGGGGCTGCCTGAACCCAGGGGAGCATCAGTAGGGGACCCGCCCAGCCATGCACAGAATCGTGAAAAATAAGAAATGGCTGTTGTGTTCACCCAGGTATTTAGGTTTGTCTGTGACCCAGCAAGGAATAACTCAAAGTCCAGTCAGGCAATTTAAGCTCGCCCGGCTTGAATATACAGATCCTTCCAAGATTTTGTCTGCCAGGCCTGCCCTCTCCAAAGTAGCTTCTAGATGCTGGAAGGGCAGGCTGTGGGAGGAGGGGCCGGGTGCTCAGGTGTCCGGAGATGGGTCTGTCTGCCCAGTTCTGTGAGGTTCAAGGTCCCCTTCCCCCAACAGTACCCCTGACAGCGGGGGGTATCTTCTCTGCCCCACAGCAGCCCCAGTGAGCCCCCTGCTTCACCCATGCTATGTCCTGTCCCTCTGAGATGGCCCGAGAACCCTGGCTGGGGCCGGCTCTCATCCCTTCCTGTTGTCTGGTGCGCACAGCAAAGCTCCCAGTAGCCCAACTCAGCAGGGTCGTTGCTGTTACTCAGCTGGCATCCCAGCCCAGGGCCTCTCCTGCGGGGCAGCCAAGACCACGGCTGGAGCGGGGCCTCTCAGTTATCCACAGGGCCCTGGCCGGGCGTGTGGACATCCACAGGGCATGCACTCTCTGTTTCTGTGCCTCTGTGTCTCTCCGTTTCCCTGTCTTTGTCTATCTCTCTGCCTGTCTCTCTATTCCTCTCTGTGTGTATCCCTGTCTCTGTCAATCTCTTTCTCTCTCTCTCTCTCTGTTTCTCTCTATCTCTCCACATGGTTTCTTTGCTTGGAGCCCTCAAAATCCAGACTTCTGACATTGAGGCTCCCTGAGTGAGTGGCCTGAGAGAAGCAGGCACAGCTGCTTGGCCTCTTCCACCAGAACCTCGGAAGTCACATGAGGCCACAGAGGCCCACGCAGGTTCAGGGGAGGAAACATAGACCCCACTTCTTGGCTGGAGGATTGTCAAAGAATTTGCGGGCATGTTTTAAAACCACCAGGCTGCCACCCTTCCAGCTGCCCCAGGGAGTGGTGGGGGTCCCCGGGAAGAGGTATTTCCAAGAGGTATCTCCGCTATCCCCAAGATGTTGATTGTCAAAAAGCCCCCCGCATCCCCCGCTCTTGGTCAATGCAGAAGAATCCTCACCCCAGGACAAAGCCGGACCTGGGAGGGCAGAACTAGCTTCACCAGATCCTTCTCCTGCCTGCACACCACCTCCACGATCTGCAGGGCAGCTTCCAACCTCCTCTTCTGTCGGGAGGTGACATCCTCCATCGCCCCTCCCCATCCCGCTCTGCTGACAAATACAGATTTGCAGGGAAAAGAGCGAAAACCACATTGGTTTAAGTTAGTCAAAAATGAATAAATATGTCTGTGTAAAGTAACACCTACTCAGGCCGAAATTTTGTAAAAATATTTCCCCAAAAATGGTTTTTGCTAATACAAATATGAGAGAGGCCATTTCAGAGGGGCTGAAACAATAGCGGCATTTAGTGGTGACACAGAAGAAGAAGTCACAGCAGGTGCCCTAGCTCAATGACGCCATCTGAGCCAGATATGTCCTGTCCTTCCATTTCATTCTTAGGACAATGGCTTTTAATCCTCATCCTGGTCACCTAGTTACAAAAGAGCTCTCAGAGCTCCAGGCATTGCACCAGCATCCCAAACTGGAAGGAGTAAAAGCTTAATGAGACTCCGGCTGATTTCTTTTTATCTCTCATTGTGCATGGGGGTCCCAGGCACCCCCCAGAACAATCAGCAGCAAAGGAAACAGGGACTGCTCTGACTAGTTTAGACCAAAGGGGAAACCTACCTTCTCTGAGATCAAGGGCTCTCTGTCTGCTACATAAATACAAAATAGGATTCCTTCTGGTGGGAAAGGAAATGAGGAAGTGCCACCGAGTAGGAAAAGGACAGTGTCTTCTTTGGAGGTTCCCAGATATGTAAATGCTTCCTATTTCATTCAGGATGTGTGTTTGAAGTTCCCAAATAAGGGCAAATCTCGATTGTCTGTGGAATTCGAGAAGGAAGAACATGAATAAGTAACAGTAGCCCACCATTTGAATCCCTCATCTCGCACATTCTTTTTGAGATCTAACAACATAAAGAAAGATGATGCAATGCGTTTCTACACAGCACAGAATCTTGCTGATGCATTGCTGGTTTCCCAGCCCCTCTCCAGCAGGTAAGATGAGTGTCAGGTGGATGGAGGCAGGGCGCCAGCAGGAAGAGGAGGAGGAGAAACAGCCTGGGTGACCAACCAGCTGCAAGAAGATATGGAACAGTTGAGAACATGTGGAATTTCTGGTCTCTGGAGCTAGTGAAAGCTGTCACTCACTGCGCTCGTGAGTTTCATAGCACCTTTCGACCTTGAGAAGAGTGTCACATCACGTGGAGGCCATGAGTCCCTCCGGGATCTCTCCTTGTTCTTTAGAACCCAGCTTTGCCCCACCACCCAGCAGAGCCTGGCTCGTCTCCCTATGGGCCTCACAGCAATTGTTGGTTCCTCCCCACTGGCACCAAGCCCCCGAGAAAGAGCCTCCGTCTCATCAACAAGATCACCCACCGGGCACTTGGGAATGTGGATGCCTCTCTAAAGACACCCAGTGACCTGCCCGAAGTGTCTATGTCTTATTCCCGAGCCACTGGGTTTACTCCTGTTCAAGGCGGCTGGACAGGGTGGACATGCTCACAGTGTCTGCTCTTCTGCAAGGAGGAAGCATCCACGTCAGGGCAAAGCCAAACCACCTCCTGCAGGCAGGTTCTCATCCTTCAAGGTGCAGCCACAAATGGGATGTTGAGTCACCAACAAACTTGCCAAGTCCAAAAGCCCTCCTTCTGCTCCCACCCAGTTAATTCCCCGTCATTCCTGCTGGTCCACTCTCTGACCCTCCACCCTTGGGGCGTAGTCAGCCAACACAGACAACAGTGAGTACCTCCTGCGTGCAGACACCAACTCAGCACAACGCAGGGCACAAACGCAGGTTAAAGACCCCTGCCTCATTCCCCTGTCCTCTCCTCCCAACTTGTCCTAGCAAGGATGGAGGCATTACCTGGGGCTAGTCCTTAGCCACTTTTTCTCTAAAAATGTGGTGGCTTTTCCTCCAGATCTTTCTTTGATCTGTTCACTCCTAGTAGTCACAATCATGGTATATCTTAGCAGCATGTCCAGAATTTTCTAATTTTCTTTTCCTTTAATTTATCTCTCTTTATTAATATACTTTATTTAGTGAGACATCCTTCTCATACTCTGCTTTCATTGTTAGACCTGGCTTCCTTTAATTCCATATTTTAAATAGCCAGCTCAAAATCTCTGTCTAACAAGTTCAATGTCTGGGCTTCCTAATGAAGAATTTCTATTGCCTTGTTTTCTTGTTTCTTTGCATGCTTCCTATTTTGTTGTTGTTGTTGTTGATGTCGAAAATGCTTTTTAAATAATATAATGTGGCAACTCTGGAACTCTGATTCTCCTCCCCTTCCTAGGGCTCATTGTTGTTGTTTGGTGATTTTTCTGAACTTTTTGTAAAAACTGTATTCTTTGTCATAAGTGGCCACAAAGTCTCTGTCCCATTAGCTTCCTGCAGTCAGCTGATGATGGGACAGAGATTTCTTTAAACACCTGGAATCAATAAGCCCCCCAGTCTTTACCAAGGGGCTACACACTAGAGGGCCAGCCTTCAACGCTCAGCTGGGGGGCTGTCAACTCTGCCTTAGCCTTCACTTCCTGCCAGCACAGAGCCTCCGAGTCAGCCAGAGGTGAGAGCTGAGGGCCTCTCAGGTTGTTTCTGAGCATGCACACAGCTCCGGGCATATGCACAAGGTTGTATAACAAATTACCCACTCTAGTAGCTTAGAACAATACTGGTTTATCATTCTGTATTTCACAATTTCCTGGGTCAGGAATTTGGGAGGACTCAGCTGGTGAGTACCAGATGGGGTGTTTCCTGAGGTTACAGGAAGATGTCAGCTGGGGCTGGAGTCATCTACAGGCTCGACTGGGCCAGACATCCAGGTGACTCACCCACTTGGCTGGCTGAGGGTGCTCAGCAGTGCTGCTGAGTCAAGCTCCTGCATGTGGCCTCTCCCTGTGGCTTGGGACTCCAGAGCATGGACACCTCAGAGGGCCCCAACCTCTTATGTAGGAGCTCGCAGCCCAAGAATAAGGGCTCCTGCAAAAGTGGAATGAGGGCTTGGCTTTTTATGACTAGCCTGGGAAGTCACACAGCACAACTACAGCCAATCTCTATCTCCTAAAGCAGGCAGGAACCTGCCCGGATCTAAGAAGAGGGGACAGAGACACCCACCCTCCACAATGGGAGACCTACCAACAACTTGGCTCTACGTCTTCAAACTGCCCTGCATGGTGGGCACCTCCCCAACTCGAGTTTCTGGATAGGTGTTGCCTGTCCAGCAAGGCCATCTCTGGGTAGATCCCTTCTATTATTTTCTGTCTCCTTCCTGGTTTATTTCCGTCCTGAAACGTGGCATCACTACATTCCCTTGCTTGCATCTATTCGTTTCGAGTTTTATTCCCTATCGTTTTTTGTGGAGAGGAAGAGGTAGGACGATGATCTTGTCTGCTTCTTCAGCCTTGTCCTCCCAGTCAGGAGCACAGTAGGTGCTCAGTTAACAGGTACACAGAAGGCACAGAGGCCTATGTCCCCATGTATCGTGGTGCAGAGTGATAATTCACTGAGGACACTTTTGAACTCAAGTCTGGCCCACACTTAGCCCCTCTGAGGATTTTCCTGTGCGCATGTGGGATCACTAAAGGTAATTGTGCAAATGCCAGCACAGGGATGGAGGCAGGACAGATACACCTCACCCCTTATTATGCAGGCTCTTCACTTAGAGCAGGCCTGAAAAGCAGTTTTTGTTTTATATTTACATAGAAAATAACCTAGTATTCTATTTTTACCCTCCTGCCAGCCCCCTCCTTTCTGATCTGTTTTAGACCTTATATATGATGTCCCTGCTTTGGGAAAGGTGTTTCTCTGGGTCCAGGGCCTTCAGTTCCATCACCCACCCACCCCCACCCTCTTCCAGGAAAAGAGTCCCTCCCAGCTGGGCTGAAAACCTCCTCATCCCTCTCACACAGTCCAGGGAGCTCCCTTGGGAAGCACTTGGATGTGTGAGGACTGGAGTTGTGACCATCCACTGGTGAGGAAATGAGATTCGCACCAAGAGGACAGGGGTCTTCTAGAGGCAGGACATAGAAGATAATTTTCCTCCAGACCAGCTGCAGACAGCACAGCCAAGGTGACCTAGTTCTGGCAAACAGAATAAAATCTACCCCCTTCCAATTTCCAGCACTAGCTCCCCTGCTTCCCTGAGGTCAAAGCTTCCGAGAAGACCAATTGCTTCCAAAATTGAACTCAAGGCTGGTTTTCGCTCTCACATGTTTCAATTACTTCTGAATATCTGATGACCTTGGGGACCCCTCCCCTCCCCCTACTCAGATGGACTTGGGTTAAGCTTCACAGAGACTCAACAAGGCACAAAAAGGAGGCGATTTTTCCATGAAAGGGCCAACTCCAGGCCCAGGCCATGCCGTCCAAGCCTCACGCCCACCGACGTGTACAGCCAGTTGGGGGCACAGCCATGCCTCACCCCACGGACAGATGTGCCACAGTCTTACTCCATGTAGTCATGTTCTCCCTTGGGGTATCCTCCATCTTAGACACACAGTCTCTTTCCAGAGGCCAACTTTTTGTCACAAGTATTAAAGATCCATTACTATCCGGTCAGAAACAGGCAGGGTTTTAGTGCTGTCAGGTGCAAGAAGACATGTCCACAGTAGACAGCCATCAGTGCCAACTTCCAAGGGCTGACATCTCCGTGGAGAAAATGCATCCATCCTTCCAATCTGTAGAGTTTCAAAATTGTCCATGATGACGTCTTTGAGGCTAAACCTGTGAGCAAGCTGAAAAAGAGAAGCCCTGGCTTGTACAGCTAGGCACAGTAACGTCCAAAAGTCACCAGGTATTGTGCAGAGGTCGGGTCCATGGGGGTGGGGCTGAGCTGCTTGAGGGGTCTGGGGGACACAGGCTCAGAGTAACGGCTCCCTCTGAGGGCCTGGGAGGTCTCAGCAGCCAGACAGCCATTAGTTTTGCTTCCTAAAAATGCTTCCACCTTCTGGTGACAAAACTAAGGCCGGGGGCAGGGTGTGAGGGGAAGTGCCTGTCCCTCCAAGGGGCTAGACAGGGCTTTACAACGTCATTCTTCCATCTGAGATGAGTCTCAACTTTGGGAAGATCTGTCGGAGATGTTGTTGGAGAAGCGCTTGATGGCCAAAGCCACGGGCAGACAGGATGAGGATGGGGAGAATTCTCTCTGGGCCAGGTGGGGAAGCTTTGGTAGGTGGTTCGCTATGCAGCCGAGCTGTTTCCTTGGGGGCGATCCCTCAACAGGATGGGCTGTGACCACAGCAACCAGCCTGCAGCCTCCAAGGCCGGCAGAAAGCAGCCCTCGAGGTGGCAGTTCCTTAGCGCAGGCACTCCTGCCTAGGAGAAGGGACAGCCTCTCCGGGAGCTGCCTCAAACAAGGGAGCAGCCTGCACACAAGACTTCTGGCAAGTCTTGATCCGAACCCCGTACCAGAGCATCTCAGATTCAGCTCCACCCTTCGGCAGGGTTTCCCAGGCTGGCATGCTTTCTCCATCCGAATTATGAGATCTTCTGTGGCCAAATGTGTTTGGGAAATGCTGGGAGTCTCCCATTAGCCTTCACCCCCCAGAATGGATGCAATTGGAGCAACTGACAGCAGGAGCACTGGCTGGGGGTCGGGGGGGGCGGGTGGGGCAACGGAAATCGTGTATTGATGTGAAAGTGGTCTGGCCACCCTGGAAAGCATCTGGCAGGTTCTTGAGAAAGGAAGCACTCACGTCACCTATGAGCAGCAATCCCCCCTGCCCCGCCCCCAACAAGGAATTCAACCAGGATAAAGGAAAATATAGGCAGCCTGAGAGCTGGGATAAACTCACACGGGAGATGAAGTCCCCTGCAGAGCCCACCCCCTTCCCTTTGTTACAGGAAAGATGCCAAAAATGGAAAACGGCAGGAAGGAGATGGGTCCCCACATCTCTGGCCAGCCCTCTCCCTTCTCCTGGTGCTCCTAGGATGCCCGTCATCCCAGAGCCTTCTCAGACCTGGCCGAAACCTTCTGCCAAAAAGAGAAATGATAAGATTCCAGCACAGAGGCTCTTAGCCCTGAGGACACCAGCTCCTTATAGTGGGTGGTGGCACTGTCACAGGGAGGAGGACTTCCCGCCTCCCTAAATTTCACAATACTGAGAACCTGGGACCCTCCGTGCAGGCCATCTGGGCAGAAAGGCCCCTGGCAGGCCTAGTCCTTCTCAGCACTGAAAGAAGGCGGACAAGGAAGAATGTTCCAGGGGAGGGGATCTTGCTTCGGGAGCCAGAAAGAGCAAGTCGCAAGCAACAGGAGCTGCAAACCATCCAAAAGGCAGCACAGCCCTTGGCCCCTCGTGGGATGGCCATTCATTCCCTCGTTTCACAAACAGTACGTGCCTTTGGATACAAAACTGGGGCAGGGCAGGAAGAAAAGAGGAGCCCCGATTCCAAGTCGGGCTAGCTGCTGTTTCACACAGTTAAATGAAAGCAAGAGTCAGTAACTGAGCAATGAAAATAAACACATAAAACATCTGAGTACGTTAGCCCCCGAAGTGTGTTTTGTACAGACCACGGGATGAATCATTTTTTGCTCTGAACACAGAATACATTACTACAAGTTGACATTTATAAAGGAGTTCAACACTGCATGTGGTCCCATCATGGGGTCCTCTTGGCTTCCAAGACTATTTTGGGGTGGGGAGCAACAGGGACCACCCTCCAAAGCAGAATGGGCGTCCCAGGCATGGGGCAGGTACCTGAGCCCTACATCTTTCCTGGAAAATACATTTAGACTGATTGCTTCCTCCTCTCTGTACTGGATTTGTTCCAGAGCAACCTTTTGCTTCATTCTCCATCTCTGCAGTGAACAGAGATGCTGCTGCATCCCAACTAAAAATCATTGGTAGGCTCCACTCTCCCAGGGCCAGGGCTGACTCTGGCCCTGTGTGTGACTCTGGCCCTCTCGGCCCTAAGGCCATTAACACATCCACAGGGTGGCTTTGCAAACCACTTTACTTAATGAGAAAGGAAAACAGTTTTCTGCATGATAGGAGCAGCTCCACACCAGAATGAGCCCACTCTCTGCCCATTTCTCATGAAATGCTTTCAAGAACAGGAATTTTTCCTTCAGATCCAGATGCGTGGCATTTATAGCCTGTGGAAGGTAATATAAGTACTTCAATGTTCTATCTGAACTAAAAATATTTGTGGTTAAAGAGGAAAGGGCTACGGATGGAAAGGTTCTTTATTCAATAGTATTGTATTAGAGGGGAAGAATATTTTGAGGATGTCAGAATTTAATCCTGCTTGAGTATCACCCATCACTTTCATGTTACTCACTACAAGCATCAGAGAAAATAGCAATTTTTTCTGAACTCGACACTGTATACCAAGAACCCCAATACAGTATTGTATACCAAAACCCTGTCCATATTAAGTCTGGCGGAAGCAAATTCATTTCCCTTTTGGGCTATACAACTTAGAGAGAGCTCTTGGAATGTGACAGTTTGAACAGATTGTGGCAACAGATGGAAAAAATCACCATCTGATTTTGACATAATGCGGGGAAATAGGATTTGATGAACAATAATTAGAGAAGCCACATACAGCCAGAAAAGGCCAGACTTAAACAGTGAGTTCACTGTAAGTCAGAAAAGGCTTAAACGTAGAATCGGGGAGAAACCTCAGAGAGGGCAGGAAAATGAATTCTGAAATAGAAAAGAGCTATTGCAAAGGCTCACTGTCTTTCTAGGAGCCTGTGTGCTGATTTGCAACCTTACGCACCTGGTATCTTCTGCGGTTCTCAGAGAATCCCCGAACCGAACATATTAACTGTTTCTAAAGTTTAAAGTGCACCAAAGGATGTGCAGTGTGCCTCAGGGTAGCTGAAGGGGGTATAGGAGAGGGCTTTAGTGTAATGGCAGCTTTTTTGTCCTTCAGGTGGGTATTTGCTCTGTTCTTTTTCAGTGCTTTTTGTATGCTTGAAATACGTCATGGTAAAATTTAAATATTCAAATATGGAGTTTATCCCAGTGCAGGGCCCACATGCGTGCTCAGTTGAAACAGTGCCATTAGCAGTCTTTAGGTTTGTACATTTAGGTGATTCTCCTGGTAATATAAGTGAACGAATGCTCAGAGCCTCCTGAACTCTTGCGGACTCTCAGGAAAACCCTTTGTTTGGGTGTTTGTGGCTCCAGAATCTGGACGGAGCCCAGAGGAGAAGGAAAGGAGCAAAGATGCACCCGGTGCACTGTGTAAGCCTGTGAACCAGGTGCAGCAGGAGGTGATGCTTCTCTGGACCTGTAGGCGCTCCGAGCCCGAGACTCATGTTCCGAAAACATAATGGAGGGTTGCAACTGAATAAACAAAGCCCCAGTTTCACCTGGCAAGCAAATGCCTTGAGTCACTAAGTGGTATTAGGTACATTTACTTAATTACAAACACAGGAGGCATGAGACCATCCATATTATATCTAAAGAGCACATGGAAACCAAAAACGTAAATACAAGTATCCTTGTAAACATGAGTTTAGACTTTCCAGGTGATCAAATTGCGGGGCTGGGCACATGGGGGCCTCATCAGGAACGCAGAACCACGGGGTTTCACCTTGCGCTCGTGAAAGCCGAGATTCCGAGCAAGGCCACTGTCTCGGAAGCCCAGGGAGGGGCAGGCACTGGGAAGAGCGGAGGCGTGTGAAGGCGAAGAGTACAGACGAGCTGGAGCCCAGATCCCAGTATTGATCCACATTCTGCCCTTTCTGTCGCCAAGCTGCCAGCCTCGGCAAAGTGGGTCATTTCAGAGCAAATCACGCACCCAGCCCAGGGGATGGAGAAGCTGAGGGAGGATCCGGCTGGCGCTGGGGCAGCTGCAGGCCGGAACGCTCCCCACCCCCACCTCACCCGGCAGCCACACCAGCAGCTGGTTGCTCCTGCGCCCCTGACCTTCACGCGTAGGATGCCTCCGTGCTTCACTTCCTGCTTGCAACGTGTGTCCCTCGCTAACCCTGCACAAAGTGGGAAAGCTTAGCTAAGAGGACTCCATAACCATCCATCACCCTGTCCCCAGTCCGGTAGAGCTCCGCCCCAGACTCATGCCACACCCACAGCCCTCGACCCACACAATTAGCTCCAGGAACCTCTCCCTGTGGGTAAAATAAACCTGCAAGCTCAAAGGCAGAGGAAGGCCAAGCCAGCCGCCTACAGTCAACCCAGTCCTCATTCTTACAGGTGAACAGAAAACCAAGAATTACTGGGCATCTGGGAAAACCCACAGTAAGGAGACAGAGGAAGTGAGTGACCGTGGAGAAACCCTGGTAACTCGAGAACGGAAGAGAATGTCTTAGAAATTCTAAGTAGCTTCCTCAGACGTGGGAGATGGTGTTGAAATCAGAAAAAGGAACAAACTGCCATTGAAATAAGTATTTAGGGGAAGTATAGTGGTGTCTGCAATTAGAAATGCATGTTTCAGAATGAGACAGATTAAGGGCTGGATACCCAGATGAATGGCTGTGTAGACAAAGAGTGGTCACACGTCAGTGGTGGAATTTGCAGTAGGTATTCGTGTGTGCGCCGTCCAGTTCTTGAAACTTCTCTGTCTGTTTGGAAGTTTTCACATGAAAATGTCAGGGAAGAAGTGAGCAACTAGGAGCTTGGAAGAAGAGGTAACAGTAGTTGAAAGATGTCAGTAACATTTGGAACCTAGAAAATGGATGGATGAGTGGTACCAACTTAGCAGAGAGAGTAGCTCAAGACAGTTTTACCACAGAACCCAGGAAAGTCTCAGGGATCAGAGACCTCTGAACATGAAGGTGACCGATAACTGCAGAACTGGGGGAAAATCTAAGAAGCAATGAGACTCCCACGTCCACTCCCCATTCTGTTATCTTCTGTCCTCAGCGATGCCAGGGACAGGGGAGGCAGGGGCGTAGAAGTAGGAATCAACAGTGGGAGACAAGAAAACCCCGCGGCCCTTCCCCCCCGAGCCTAAGAACGGGCAGAGGGCTTATCCCCACCCAGTCCAGGCAGGAGATCAGAGAGTCCTTTCCCAAGAAAATGAACAGCCAGAGAAAAGGTTTCTTGACACAGAAAGCCAGGGTCCCAGAGAAGTGTGTGGCCCCTGCCCAAGCCCTCTACAGTGAAATTCTCAAAGGGCAGTCAGGAAAGAAAGAAACAAACACATCAACCCACTTAGGAAAAGGAACTGGGAGGAAATACAGACAGTCACATAGCATTCAAAAATTCCCCCCAAAACTAAAATTAAGATTCTCAGAGAAAAAAATGATATCTATGAAATCAAAACAAGATACTGTGAGAAAAAGGAAACTTCAAGAGTATGAATGAGCTTTGTAAATTAAAATTCACATAGCCAAAATGAAAAATGTAGTGTTATAGAAGGGTTCATAGAAAAAGTGGAGGGAATCTAAAAGTAAAACAAAAGGCAAAAGGATGGATAGTAGAAGAGAGAAGCTAAGGAAATTAGAGAATCAACTCACCAAGACCAGCATCTGTATAACAGGAGTGTTAGAGAGGGGAAAATCAGAAGAAAGGAAATTAGTAAAGAGTTAATTCACAGGGACTTCCCTGGTGGCGCAGTGGTTAAGAATCCACCTGCCAATGCAGGGGACACGGGTTCGAGCCCTGCTCCGGGAAGATCCCACATGCCACAGAGCAACTAAGCCTGTGCGCCACAACTACTCAGCCTGCGCTCTAAAGCCCATGAGCCACAACTATTGAGCCCACATGTCACAGCTACTGAAGCCTGCACACCTAGACTCCATGCTCAGCCACAAGAGAAGCCACCACACTGAGGAGCCCGTGCACCTCAACTGAAGAGTAGCGCCCGCTGGCCGCAACTGCGCACAGCAACAAAGACCCATCACAGCCGATAAAGGAATAAATACATTTAAAAATAAAGAATTAACTCATAGAGTTTTCCTAGAGTGATAAAACATGAAACACGCCCACATCTAGGCACGTCATGAAATTTCAGAGAACCAGGGACAAAGAGCAGGTTCCAGCCAGTTCCAGAGAGAAACAAGCCACGACAGGGTTCTGAGAATCAGGATGGCCATCACCACAGCACCAGGCCTGCCGTTGAAGGAAGTGAGGCCTTTCTAACGTCCACTCTAGAATGCTGCTCTGACCACACGTCTCACCAAGGCCACTAAGCGGGGGGTGGGGTGGAGGGTGCCCCAGCAAAAGGAAGGAGCCAGCTAAGAAAGCTAGATGTGGGCCAACCAGACGGGGGGGCCCGTCCGCGGGAGAGGCAGTCTGGATCCGTGACAGGAGGGCTCGGGCCTGCCTCACACCAGGAACGGGGCCGCCGGCTGCCGGCTCGGAGAAGCACGTCTCCAGGGAGAAACGGGGTCACAAGACATGAGCAGAATCAAATGAGTGGAACAGAAAAGCTCTGAGGCGTGTGCTCAGGAGGGAAAAGCATTCCAAGTTCTGCGAAAACAGCAAGCTGAGGACAGGCACCACTTGGAGGGGTGAGGAAAGGGCAAGAACAGAGCCTTCTTGTCCCGGCCTTGGGGACATTCCCCTTCGAGGTCAGGCAGGGGGCCCAGGACCACATTTCCTTCCGCGGAATGGTTCCGTCCATCACTCTTTCTTCGGGGAACGACAGCTATGGACTTGTGATCACATACACGTTCCTTCTGGCTATTCTGTGCTTTCAGTCAACCTATATGGACCCCAATAGAGAACATTCAAAATGTGAAAAATAGCCCCACGACAAGGGGATGGGGAAAAGGGAATGTGGAATAGTGGGAGAAGAGCGATGGACATTTGTTTCTCAACTCACTCCAATGAAACGGCCTAAAATGAATGGGAAAAATAAACACTGAAGCCCGGTGTTTGACAGTAAGCAGGCAACGGATAGAAGACCTCAAAATAGCACACATTTTTTAAATTTAGGGGCAACAAGAGATGCGGGGACAAGTGGGTGCTAAGCCATCTCTCATCCCAAGAAGCTGTCAGCTGCTGTCTAACGCTGATAAATCAGGAAACAGACACATAGCACCTTCTGTTAGTTTGTGGAGGTAATTACAAGAATCCAAAAATGGCTTCTCTGGGGCTTGGAATAGGAGGCAGGGTGAGAATTTTCTTTAAAATGTACTTCCATGTTGTTGGATTAAACTGTTTTGACTTTGTGCACGTGTTACTTTGATAGTAGTTTGTAATGATTTTTAAAAGGATGAGGTTCGGCTGTGTGTGCACATTGAAGGGCATCCACCGCAGAATGAAATTTCATTGTATGGTCCCATTTACCAGTAAAAAACAGGAAAGCAAGAGAGATACATTCACACCAAATCTTTTACAAGAAGATGTGCATATTTACACACTTGTTTGAGGGGGAACAAGGCCTGGAAGGAAAAGCACCAAAGAGCTAAGATACATTGTGCTCGAAACTGGGGAAAGAAGGAGGCTTGTCATTTCTTATTTTGTTTACTTCTGTTTAGTTTGACTCCTTTTGAGATATTTGTGTAATAAATTTAGAGCACGAACACATGCAGTTCTACACTGCAGAGTGCTTTCTGTTGAAACTAGTTTTCACTAGTATCTCCTTCTAAATGTCTCATTTACTCTTGCATTTTTGCCTCAATAATAGAAAACTTCGCCATGATTTTAGTTAAAACACAGTCTTTGCAAACATACTCTCTTTCAATATGATTTTGATTCTGTTGAATAAAATACCAGCTGAGCACTTTGCAAGCAGACATAAAATGTTGGCGTTGGGGAGGGCTGTCCCGTCCCCGGAGGGGAGCATGTGGACAGCCCAATGGTGGGTGTCAAGATGGTGGAGGGTTTGATGGTCTCATAATGCTTAGACAATGGCCTGATTTGAAAACAGTTTTTATTTCTGCAATAAAAATGGAAATGCTTTTGATTTCTCCTAGCAATTCCAGAGTTCTCAGAAGCAGAATCTTTCAGTTCAGCTTCTTCATAAAATCTATCAAAACTGGGTCAAAACAGATAGGTTATTGTCATTTGTGGGTGTGTGGTGTTTTCATTCAAAGAGGACTATTTCCTCTATCCTGTTGGGAAAATAAACACCACAGTGCGCTCAGCATTCAGTGAGGGCCTCTCTCAGATATGATGAAGGATCTTGAATGAAAGGGAAAGGCAGCTGCAGAGACTCACTCCGACAGATAATAAGTGAAGCTTGGCGATGCTGTGAGAGGAAGGCTGTCCATCTCCAGAAGGCCTGAGTGAAACCACGGCGATAGAACAATGGTGATGAAGTGTTCACTTTTCTCTTTGTGGACTAATTCTTTGCACCTTCCAAATCCCTGATTAATCAGAGGGGAGTCTGGATCACAGAGTTCCCTGTCCCCAGGGCAGTCAAGGCGGGCACGAGATTGAGGGGCCGCCTGCAGTTCTCGGGGCAGGCGGCCCCCCCACCATGTGGTCTGATCGGTGCCCGGTTTTGCACAAAACCTTCTGACACATCTGTGCGTAGAGAGGCACCACCAGGAAGTCCCAGCTCCAGGGTCCAAATCTTACCTTAAAAGGGCAAAACCAGGGAGAAATGAACGAAACCGACCTGACCCTCTTTCCTGTCTGACAAACGAGTCCAGCAGGCCCTGCCTGCATGTTTGTATTGGGAAGCCCGAGCCCTGGGATGTCAGGAACACAACTTCCCCTGCTGGTGCCTCTGCCCGTCAGGAACGCTCCGGTGGAGGTGGGACGCTCGCCCAGTCCTGGGCAGAGCCTCTCGCAAGAGTTGAGTGCACCACCATTTCTAACTGCAGAACACTTTTCTTTGTTTTTTTGCATTTTGTATTTTTGATGAAGGTGTAACTTACAAACATAAAAGTACAGAAGTCCTCTGGGCAGAACTCAGTGAATTTGGGCATGTGGATACACTTTGTGACCCACCCAAGTCCAGACAGTGAAGGTTTCCACCCCCCTGTGGCATACGGACAGAACGTATGGTGTGGGCTCTTTTGGGTCTGACTTCTTTCACTCGGAACTATAACATATCTAAGAGATTCTGCATCCATTTCGTCGTGTGGAGTTCTTCCTTTTTCACTGCTGAGTAGTATTTCACTGTGCGAATACACCAGGATTCCTTTGTCTTTCTACTGTTGCTGCCCACTTGGATTGCTTTTAACTTGAGATTATAATGAAAGACCTGCTATGAGCATTTTTGTATGTGTTTTTTTGGTGAACAAATCCATTTAATTTTGTTGGGATTATACCCAGGAGAGGAAGTGCTAGTTTACAGAGCATACATATGTTTAACTTTAGCAGTCCTGCTAAATATTTTTCCAATGCAGTTAATTCATTTTACACTCCCACCAGCAATGTATGGGACTTCCAGTTGTTCCACATCCTCACCAATACTCAGTATCCTTGATTCTAGATAGTCTAATGATTGAGTAGTGTTTCACTTAAATTTTTTATAGCACTAATTGCACTGGAGTGTGTATGGCAGTTTCTAATTGTCCACCCATATCTAGTTCCCCTTCCTTAATGTAACAGACTTTCAGCTGGGCACACTGTCTCAGTTAGCAACTACATGTCTAAACCTTCCTCAAAGCTACATGTGGTCCTGGGACTGAGTTCTGGTCAATGGTGTGGACAGAGGTGATGTGTGCCATTTCCTGGACTACTGGATCACACGAGCATGCCCTTCCTGCCTCCAGTTGGATGGGATGGCAAAGCTGCCTGCAGTCCCGATCTGCTTGTCTACCTCTGGCAATATTACATAAGAAGTAAATAACTTATCTTGGTGAAACCACTGTGCTTACATCTCTTCATTGCAGCAGGAAATGCTGCCCCCAAAAGAATGCACTGTGATGACTCAGTTACCCTCTGGCTCTAATACAGCTGGATGGTGTTGTTTATGTCTGCTCAGCAGCATCTGTCCGCTAGGGCGCACCCAGCCCCGAGGTTCCGTGAGATTATTAACTACACCCCACTGAGGATGCAGGCACATGGCCCAGGTCTGACTGCTGGTGGTTCTCCAGCCCTGTCCAAGGTTAGAAGTTCATGCGATGGGCATGAGATCCAACAAAGTCAACCAAAGTCCTTCCATGGGGCTCGTAGTCTGGCAAGAAAGAGTCTCTGTCATCATTTTGAACTGAGGCTGCCAGTGGCCTTGTGGCAAGAGAGTGAAACCAACACCCAAGCAGAACCAGAGTCAATCAGAGAGAACGAAAGGAGTCAGCAAGAAGAGGAATGGTATCTCAATGGTATCTCAGGGCCTGGATCCTGCTGTACCTGCAGCACCTTTAAATATACACGAGCCAAGAGGTTGAGCTGAACCTGTGTCACTTGCAACCAAGAGTCCTATCTCCTTCATTAATGTGCTAAACATGTGTGAGGGTGATTTTATACAAGCATTGTGCTAGATGCAGGGGATCCAAAGTCCCTTCCCTTTAAAATGGTAATTCTTAACCTGGATAGACTTTGGAGGGCCTGTACAGATGAAATCCACAGGAAAAAAAAGAATCACGTTGCCTCCCCACCCCACTACCTCTAACTGAAATTAAGCAATTTTATTCAAATATCAATACAGGCAACAGAATGCAGTCATGTTAGCCAAATGTGCAACCTGCCCCCAGCAGAAATCACAGATATTTTCACATCACATCTCAAAATACTGGGCAGCTTTGTCATGACTTCAAAATTACTAGTTACCAGCCTTGCTGTTAGAGCATGTTACTCAGTGTGTAAATAATGAGGCCAATGGATCACATTTTCACAACCGGATTTCCGTATAATAGGTTTCCTTGCTAATCCTGTATTTCATGCATTTAAAAGCATATTCTGAAAAGAGGTTAAGAGTTCATTAAGCTCTAGGAGCTCAAAATGAGGACCAGACCAAAAAGAAACACACCAGGAAACAATTGTAGTCAACCCTGGTGCAGGAGGTGATGGAGAGATATGCAAGGTGACATCACAGTGGGAGGGGATGCTTTGCTCTGCCCAGGGTGTGAGTAGGGGGTGGGGTGGAGAAATGATGCTCTCGCTGTAATGCCTGATGGGCCTTTGCCAGAGGCCGGGAGTCACGGGGAAGTGCTGTGGCTCAAGCAGCTGCTGGCATAGGTGGCCTTTGGAGGTCTGGAAGGCATTGCTGCTGCAGGTCAGTTGAGGACACCGGCTCTGGTTAAAGTTAATGGTCAGATAGGGCAGCAGGCCAGTATCCTGTTCTGTGTCCCCGATTTCCACTCTTCCTGGTTCCAACTGGGGTAGCGCTCAGTGGCTTTCACCAGCCCCACTCTCAGGAATATTTGCACCCCATGAACGTGACAAAGGAAGCCTTGATAAACCATGCTTTCCATTTAGCAACAGGAAGAGTGCTGGGGAAGAGTGTGTATGAGGGTTAGATTACAGCCCTTAACCAGAGCGAGTTAGTACTTAGTGATCTGACAGCTAAAACACTGCTCAGGGGACACAGAACAAAGAGGAAAGCTCCAAGGTTTTCATTTATATGATGCTGCGGGAATGCAGCCTTCAAGAGAGAAGCCCTCCGTGTCCTGTGGCACGGGGGGTTACTGGGGGCACCTGGCCATTCCCTCTCTAGCTGAAGAAGGTGTTCTGACAATGAGGTGCCTGGTGGAGACCCGTGAGGACCCTTCATCTTAGGGATGCTGCCAGGAAGTGGGCCTTCTCTGGGGTGGGGCAAGGAACAGTGAGGGGTGGGGTGACAGTCATGCCATCAGCAGTCACAATACACTAACAGTGGAGACCTGGTCCCATGCATCCCAGGAGCACTTTTCAGTCATATTCAAAAGGTGGGAATGTAAATTGGTGCAGCCACTATGGAAAACAGTATAGAGGTTCCTCAGAAAACTAAAAACAGAATTACCATATGATCCAGCAATCCCACTCCTGGGCATATATCCAGACAAAACTCTAATTCAAAAAGATACATGTGTTCTTATGTTCATAGCAGCACTATTTACAATAGCCAAGACATGGAAACAGCTTAATGTCCATGGAAACAACCTAAATGTCCATCGACAGAGGAATAGATAAAGAAGATGTGGTACGTACATACAATGGAATACTACACAGCCATAAAAAAGAAGGCAATAATGCCATTTGCAGCAACATGGATGCAACTAGAGATTATCATACTAAGTAAAGTAAGTCAGAAAGAGAAAGACAAATACTATATGATATCACATATGTGAAATGTAAAATGTGGCACAAATGAGCCTATTTTCAAAACAGAAACAGACTCATGGACATAGAGAACAGACTTATGGTTGCCAAGAGGGATGGAGTTGGTGGGGGGCTGGAGTGAGAAGTTGGGGTTAGCAGATGTAAGCTATTATGTATAGGATGGATAAACAAGAAGGTCCAATTGTATAGCATAGAGAACTAGACTCAATATCCTATGATAAACCATAACAGAAAAGAATATAAAAAAGAACACATATACATGTATAACTGAATCACTTTGCTGTACAGCAGAAACTAACACAACATTGTAAATCAACTATACTTCAATTAAAAAAATAGTTCAGATACGTGAGGGGATAAAAGGACATAAAAATTTAAGAGAGATTCCTCCTTGGTGGTAAAACTGAAAGAGTAAATAAACTTTGGTGTTAAAAAAGAAAAGACATTACGCCGGGCCTGGAAGCAAGTGGGCAGAGGCTCCCTAGACATCACCTCAGCCCTCAGGGCCCATTTCTCTGGGGGCCACTGCCCTTGGCTTTGACAGCCCTCATGCTAAGCCCTCACTCACAGGCTTGGGCTCTGGGCTTGCACCCTTGGCTCCAGGTGAAACGCACAGGGCCAGCTCTTCCAGAAAACATTTCCTCCCTTGTTCAAATACTCCCCATGTGGATGGTCTTTCAAACCACTCTGCCAGCCAACCACACACAAGTTCCGCTGCACACAGAGGAGCAGAGGTGGAGAAGTGGGTGTCTCTTCGAGTCACATCCCTTGGGCCATGGTGGAAGCCCAGAGTAGTGGTACCCTCTAAGCTGACACAGAGTTTCTTTTCACGTGGGATTTAAATATCATCTAGGCAGTCACCGTGCTCATCAACACAGAGATGCATCAATGTTCTGACTGGAAATGCAGAGAGACTTCACAAAACGTGACCTAAGTATCCAAATATTTGGCATTTCTGCGGAAGCTAGAAGACAAATTGGTGGAGAGGTTGTCTTTGATGTGTTTCAAGTGGAGGGACTTCCTAGGTGGCGTAGTGCTTAAAAGCCGCCTGCCAATGCAGGGGACATGGGTTTGAGCCCTAGTCCAGGAAGATCCCACATGCTGCAGAGCAAATAAGCCCGTGTGCCACAACTATTGAGCCTGTGCTCTAGAGCCTGTGAGCGACAACCACTGAGCCCATGTGCCACAACTACTGAAGCCCGTGTGCCTAGAGCCCGTGCTCCGCAACAAGAGAAGCCACCAAAATGAGGAGCCTGTGCACCACAATGAAGAGTAGCCTCTGCTTGCCACAACTAGAGAGAGCTTGGACGCAGCAACGAAGACTCAATGCAGCCAATAAATAAATTTATAAAAAAAAATTAGTATTGGAGGGGGGCGAGGAGTGGGTCAAAGGTGACACAAGATTACCATCCCTGGGCACAGGGTTCCTTTGGTTATTCTTATGTACGAGTTTAAAATGTCCCATGACAGGATGTAAAACATTGACAAGGACAAAAAGACAAACTGGGTCACTTTGTGTGACCCGGATGAATCCCTCTCAAGTGCTGGGTTATGGGAAAATGTTGTCATCTCATTGAATCCTCTCCTATCTCCTTCATACAAATGAGGAAACAGGCTCAGAGAGGTTTATGATTGATGGTCGAAGGTGCTGAGCCGGAAGCACTGCCTCGGGTCAGGCGTGCTGTCTGACTCTTCTTTGCCCGGCTGCCCTCTGCTCTGCAGACGGAGCAGGCAGGGGTGCAGTTATCTTATTAAAGACAGCATGGCATGGTCTAACAGCTGGGAGAGGTTCCAGGGGTCATCCGTGCTGCAGATCCTCTCCAGCAGTTTCCCGCGGTGGCCCCAGAACCTGTCTAGACGCTGGCCTTGTAGGACATGCCCCTCCAGGGGTGGCTGGCTCCTCTGGCAGACAGACCTGCCAGAATGCGCTCACAAGTGGGAGGAAGTCAATTCTCTAATCTAATTTCCACCCATCTGTCCTCGTTCTGCCCTTCATAACCCCACAGGGTAATCCTTCTTCCTGGACAGTTTTGCAAATATTTGGATTCCGCCGTCTTGTGCTCCGCACATTGATCTTCCAGACTGAAGGCTCTCCATGGGGCGACTACCCTTCTACGGCCTGCTGGTGACTGTCCTTAGATCCCAAGCAAGGGCACCGTGTTCTAGACGCGTCGGACTAGGGGAGAACACAGGAGAGTGCCCCCCGTCCCCTGCCACCCTGTATCTGCGATAGTTGCTTTTATCGATCCTAAGAATGGGTCCCTTCTCAGAGCCTGAGATGCTGTTAAAACATCTCTTCCCATCAAGTTTTAATCCAAATGGAATGGGGAACATAAATTCACAGGCTTCTCCCACTGGATGGGAGCTTGGAAGGGACATCTCCCCCCGTGTCTTTCTCATAATAGTCACCGGCAGTGAATGTGGGGGGCACATGGTGCTGGGGGCCTTACCCGAGATCCTCTCCTCCAGGCTCTGCAACCTTTGGAGAGAGCCTCACCTTGGGAAGGGCGACACAGGGCTCACAAAGTCACCCTGGAAGCATCAGAGCCAAGACTCAAACTGGAGTCTATCAGATTCCAGATTCCAGGTCATGTTCCCCACCTACAGAGGGAGAGGGGGTGAGCTCCCGCCCACCCCTTGGCACCAGCTTGGCCCTCTTAGTTTTGCTGGCCCCGTGTCAGTGCACTAGCCCTGAGGCCTGCCTCTTGAAGCCCCAGCATGGAAAGGCAGGAGGACCCTGAAGGGAAGTGATGCTCTCGGGCCCATTACTCATCATTTAGGAACAGCGTCATTTTAAAACTCTCACTCTGGCTCTCAGTAGCTTGTGGGCATCAGGAAAGTGGCTTCAGGTGCCCTGGGAGGACACCTGCAGCTTGGGGATCTACGGCCAGACCTGGTGGCAGAGCACCCTGACTCCTCCACATGGGGACATCCTGGTGGGGTCATCGGGAACTGCCCCCTTTCTCCTGGCAGCATCCCTCAGCAGGCCTACTGGCCAGGCCAGCCACCTTCCCATGCCTTTCACTTCTTCCTCCAGGGCAGAAGGGTTTGGAGCCGTCTTTGGAGGGCACCTAGGGCTTCAAACCTGTGGGTTAGTATAAATGTGTGTCACCAGGGGTGTAGCACATGGTGAACACGTAGCAAACAGCTGGCATGGGGGCAAACAGAAGGGCAGCAGCAAAACCTAGCTTGGTACCTGCCCGCCTCACCCTGGGGAAATGGCAGGGGGCTTGGTTTGGAATGTTCTTATCCAAGTTCGATTTGCTCAGAAGCAAAGGAGCAAGTGTCCTGGGAGCCCACATGATTTGTCCACACATGGTGTGGGGCAGGTCCCCGGCAGAACAGTACCCGGGCCTGGGGGTTCGAGAAACCTTGGAGATGGGGGGGCGTCCTGGAAAGGGTGAGGTCAGGTCAGGCTCCCAGAACGGGCAAGTGCTCCATTAGCAGGTGATGAGGAGAGGTAGCTGGACACTTCATCAGAATCTGTGTTGGACCTGGCCAGGGCAGGGGGTAGCCTCTGGGAGCCTGGGGGAGGGAGCGGGGGGTGGGTGGGTAGGGGAGGAAGATGAGAGGTGGGAAGGGAGGAGGACGGCGGCAAGTGTGGAGGTGGGAGGTGGCAAGGGCTGGTGGGGAAGAAGGGAGGAGAGGCGTGGAGGAAGGTGGAGGAAGGTGAAGAAATGGGAGGGAAAAGGGGAGGGACGGAGAGGGTGGGGGAGTCAGGAGGAGGAGGCGGCAGCGGAGAGGGGAAGGGACGAGAGAGGAGGCGGGAACGGAAGGAGGGGCCTGCGCACCGCCCCCGCCCTCCCTCCCGCGCCGGCCTCTGCGCCCTCGCGCGCCGCAGCATCCACGCGCCGCCTGGCCGCGCCGCCCCTCCGCGCCGGGCCTCCGAGCCGGCCGCCTCCGCCGCCGCCGCCGCCGCCATCGCCATTCCTGCGCCCGCGCTCGTCGGGCCGGGCGCCGCGGGGCCGCGCGGCCGGGACGCGCCGCGCCAGGTAAGGGCCGGAGGGCAGAGGGAGGGCGCGGGCCGGGCAGGTGCGCGGGGGCGACGAGACCCTCCCCGGACCGGTCCCCGGAGCCTCCGCCCCGAAGCCCCGGGACTCCTCCCCGAAGCCCCGGACCCTCTCGGAGTCCCTTGCCCGGAGCTCCCTGACTCGTCCCCGGACCCCTTCCCGGAGTCCCCTCCCTGGACCCCCCCAGGACCCCTCCCCTCGTCGGCTCGCTCCCTGCCCCGGCGCGCAGGTGGCTCGGCGGCGCTGGGGCGGCGCTGGGGGCTCGGGGCGCGCGGCAGACCCTGGCCGGGGGCGGGGGCATCGCGTTCCGCCAGGCCCGCCGCTCCTGTGCGCCCGGCCCCCGCCCCACTCCGGCCATTCGGGCCTGGCCCGGCCCCGCGGCTTCTATTTCTGTCCTGGAGGCCGCGGCCCCCGGGCGCTGGACCCGGAGCCGCGCACTCAGACAGGTGGGGCAGGTTGGGGCCCTAGCAGTGAGTGCTGCAGGCCTCAGCTTCCTTTAGGGTTTTGGCTGCGTGCTTCTAGAACAGCCAGGGAGAATCGGCAGCCGCAGCTCAGGGCTGCACCTGTTGCAGCCGCTTGGTGAGCTGCAGGAGGCTGAATCCACTGGGGTTTTGCCAGTGCAGACATGGAAAGGAGATTTGGGTCGTGGGGGTCCTTTTCGTTTGTTTGGTTTAGTATTGGGGGTGAGGTGCACGGGAGTCTGTAGTTGGGCAGTCCACCGAAAATCAGGCCTGTTGTCAAGGGCAGGGCCCTGCTTCCTGGAGCGTTTACCACACGAAGTTGTTCTGCTTTTGATTTGAAAACCTCCCCTTATGTTAAGCACATCCCGGACTTGGGGACTGTGGCCAAGTGGCAGGCCCCCCTGTTCTGAGTCTATTCAAATCCACTAGGCGCCACTGAGCGGAAGTTTCCTTTCCAAGGGGTGAAGTGACATCGGTGGCCTGTCACCTCATATCTGTCCCAGGCCTGGGGCCTGCCTTCTGGCTGCCTGGGCGCCGTTATTTGGAAATGTTTACTGTGTCCCAGAAACAGGCTGCCTCGGCCAGTGCTGGGGCCAGGATCCTGGTAGAGATAATGCCCCGATTGTCACTTGAATCGTTTGTGTCTGTGCACAGCGTCTGCAAGAATGAAGAATAAAGCAGGCCTGGCCTGAGTACTTCAGGCACTGGGTCCTACCAGGGACAAAACGTACAGGAATGAGGGGATGGTGAGGGACACACGGGGGCATTTCTGTGGACAAAGACTGTCCCCCCGCCAAGAGGCCAGACCTTCAGATTGAAAAAAAAATTGTTTGTAGCACAACGAGCAGGTAAACCAAATAAAGAAATAAAAGCTAATTGCTGGTATTGAGAGGCAGCCCTGCCCAGGTCCACTCTTGTCCTGTGTTATAGGACTGTGAGCTGGCGTGGGAGTGGAACTGGCTCCCTGTGATTGTTGGAAAATGCAGCCTTGCAGAGACCCCTGCACTGGTAACCAGGGTGCTCTGATAGCCTTTCTCAGGGTCCTGGCAGATGGTGCATCCACCCCAGCATAGGAGTGCGGTGCAAGGCCACGCCGCACAGCTGTCCAGTGGGTCTGGGGGCAGGGAGATGATCTTAATGACATCATTCACTCGTGATCCGTTCCCTGTGGGTTAGTCAAGGAGGGTTGCATCTCAAGTGGCTTCCCCACACCGGGCAGGGATGTCCAGGCCGGTGCTTGGGAGTGCAGGCTAATGGCTGGCTCTGAATGAGGGGGGAGGACCATCGGCTAGTGCCAGCACATAGCAAAATCAATAATGTGTTGCAGAGATCAATGGTTTTCTCATTGGTCCTCTGTGCTTTTAGAGGGAGCCTGCCTCTCCCACACTGAGCCCAGGCCTCCCACCCCTCCCTCTGGGTTCCATTTCTGGAGGTGGGGAAGGGATGGGGGCGGCCAGGATGGTGGCCAGGAGCCTCTTCTTGACCCCTTGTCCTGTGTGATGAGCCTGGGGCCAGAGCTCTCGGGCTGGCAGCTGGGACCCATGTTCCCTCCCCACCACCAGGAGTCCCCAGTGTCCCTGGGTTAGGCTGCTGCTGCTGTGAAAGTGAATTGGCTTCCTGATTGTCCCATACTTAACAGCGACCCTCTCCTCATGCTAAGAATTTGTTTATTCGAAAGAACTCCTGGGAGGGTGATGTGGCGGGTAGTGTCTCCCAGTGCCCCCATTCCCCATCCCCAGGCTCTTCTGGGAGTGACTGCAGTGACCTGTGAACTGTCCGGGCCTGCAGGGTGGCCATGGGGTGAAGCTGGCCATGTAAAAATATACGAATGAATTTGCCATCGGCTGACTGTGGTGGGCGGTGGCTGGAGGAAAGACTGCCGTCCTTCCTGGGGCTTGGCAGGTGCAGCCTCCCCAGCTCCACCTTATTCACTGGGGCCTGTGTCCACTTGGGGATGTCTCGGGGTGTCACCCGAGAGCAGGCTGGTCGGGCAGGCTCCTCTGTACTGGAGACTCAGCACAGCTCACGGCCATTTCAGCCTGCCTGCTGTCAAGAGGTGATGTGGGGAAGTGGAGATGTATTACGAGGAAATGACTGCTGATTCAATCAAGTGGAGACGGCGTGTAAGTGGACCTCGCCTAGAGCTGGGGTGGCATTTTTCGGTACGCCAATTAAGGTGATCATTGCAATAGGCAAATTGGCCCATCCCAGTTCCTTGGAGTGGCTCACTTTCCAGCTGCCTGACCCTTCCCGAGTGCATGGAAGTTTACCTGGCAGTGCCGTACCTCGGCCAGGCATCACGGCAGCCCAGGTGTCGTTCCCCCACCACTGCCTTCCACCGTGCCCTTGTGATCCTCCAGTGGGGCAGGGTCCCCTATTTGGTCTAAAAGTCTCAGATGCTGTCTATGAAAGTAGAGACTGCACTTCCTCCCTTGGGTGCATCTGTGTAGCACCTGGGATTGCAGGCTTTGAACAAAACGCAGTGAACAGCGTTTGACCCAAGAATCACTCCTTTAAAAAATTATTGTATTTATGAGACAGTTGGACATTTGTTGAGTGAATGCTGATTTGGAAGGTTAATTATATTCCTTAATAACGGCATTGTGGTTACGTTAAAACAATCTTTACCCTTTAGTGATATATACTGGACTTATTTGCAGAGGAAGTGATACAGTGTTTGAGATCCGTTTCAGATTGGCATGGGGCGGGGGCCAGGGGGGATTGTCTATGGTTGCGTGGTTGTTGGCTCTGGGTGAGGGTGCCTGAGAGTTCGTTATTCTGTTCAGTCCACTGCTGTGTAGTTTTGAAATTCTTTATCATAGAAAAGTTAATAATCTAAGAATCCCATTCCTCCCCCAAATGCTGTTGCACTTTGTGAAATAGTTGAGTTTTACTTTAAAAGAAGTGCTGATGTATTAAGTGAAAACGCTGCTCCTTAGTATAGACTGTACAGAATGATCCCATCTATGCATGCGTAGGTAATAAGGTGTAGAAGCATCTGGAAGGACACACACTGTGTATTGAACAGATGATGATCTGTGGATGAGTGGGGCAGGCGCTGCTCTGGGCTCTGGGGACACAGCTCCAAGCAAGAGTGACTGTCTGGCTACCGACGGGGTGGGAGGGAAGGATGTGTGTGTGAATGCGAGTGTGTGTGCTTGTGTGTTGGGGGAGGGCTGAGAAGAGGGAAGGGAGGGAGGAGGAAAGGAACTTGTCCTTTTCCCACCACGTACTTCTGTGTGGTTTGTTTCTCTTACAGTGGGATTATTTTTGTAATGGTAAAATGTATTTTTAAGAAGGGGGTCTCCACTAGGGAATAGAATAGCCTATTTTAAATATTAAATTTCTAAATCTAAATGTAAATTTATTCTAAATGGACTTGTAGGAATTCATCTTCCTGCTACAACTTAATAACAGATGATGTGGCTTAAATGAGGCACTCAAGGTAGTGCCTCATTTGACTTAAGAATCGATAGTCATTGATGCTCTGAGTGTGTGCCGTGAAAAAGAGACATCAGTACCCTGACCTCGGCAATAGGGGGGACAAGACGCAAACCCTGAAAATTGAACAGCTACATCATCCCTCAATGGGGGCAGTGAGCTGAGGCACCATCCTGGGCCTGGGCCGTGGGCTGGGGAGGGCCCTCAGCTTGGACCCACCATGGTCCTGGTTTAAGTGGAGGAGCACATTCTCTTCCATGGGACTTGGCCCAGAAACAAAAGCAAAGACGGTCCAGGGCCTTCATGGGCAGATTTCCACTGCTAGTTGGATGACCGGCCCCTGTGGCACTCTTCCATTCATTTTCAGCAGTTGCTGTTTTTTTCATTTAGTGGAGGGTACGCTGTCACTTTAACCTAAACCAACAAAAAAGCATAAAAATCCTAAATCCACAAAGTAAGAAAGTACAAGTTGCCGGTAATCCTAAGGTTTTTGTTTGTTTGTTTCCTATTTTCCTGTCCTATTGCAAGAAATTTGCATTGCTTCAGCACCAGAGTATAATCTGCTTTGATTAAGCATCTGGATGTTGTTTGGCTCTGATGTGTGTTTTGATCTTGTTTGCAAGGACAGTACGTTCTGGGGGGCCTGCCCTGAATGAGGGCCTCAGCTGGACCCCACTTTGTTCTCACCGTGCGTTTGGAGTTTAGTTTGTTGTTGTTTACTAGGATTTTCCATGGCCATGGGAGGGCACAGCCAGGCACGCCGCGAGGTGGCCCTGCTCTGAGCCTGGGGTCTTGTCCGTGTGGCTGTGAGCTGCCTGCCAGCAGAACAGGCTCTAAGTACATGGTCCATTTTTCCACTGAGGTCAGATATGCATCTCAGTCCTTTCCAGAGGCCTTAGGGATCTGCCCAAGTACGGCTGTGCTGTCTGGGCATTCAGGGCTGTCCTTTGTAGGTGAGGCCCCATTGTTCATCTTATTTGAGGTGAAGGAATTAGATACCTTTAAGGCCCCTTTCAGCTCACAAATTTGGTCACTTCATGGAGTCTCACTGGTCCCCCCAGCAAATGTTTATTGAGCTCCAATTACAGCAAGGAACCACGAGACAGAAGGCTCTGCCAACTTGGCACGGATGGTCAAGTAGCGGGTGATGGAATGCTAAGGAGAGGAAATAAATCAGAATGTCACGCCCTGCGGCCATACTGCTATGGAGAAAGTAAGTGCGGGGTCCAGGGGCTCGGGGGGGGGGCCAACAGGTTGGGGGTGTTTTGAGATTTGAAATCAGGTCGCTGGTAGGCTGATGGAGGAGGTGAGGAGTGACCCGGGGGGACATCCCGGCACACGGGCAAGGCCAGGGGCGGGTGTGGCTGGAGCAGAGGAGCAACCCTGTGCAGGCAGTGGGTCTGGGATGCGAAGATGGAGCCCACAGGATGATCGGAGCAATAGCGGAGTACAAGGTGACCCCGAGATCCTCAGCTCAGGCAGTCTGAGAGATGGAGTGGGCACCATCCTAAGATGGACTCTCTGTGGGCAGAGCAGTTGTGGGGAACTCGGGAGCGCGGCTGGCTCTCCAGATAGTACCTGTGAGCTCCGTTTGCTGTCCATGTGGCGGTAGTGAGGGGCTTTTCAAGCAGGGAGGCTAGAGTTTGGGGGAGTGGCCTGGGCCCCGGCAATCAACCTGGCTACTGCTGGCACATAGGTGTGATTTTTAAAGCTGAGTCAGCACGAGATGGCAGGGGAATTGGATGGATGGAGGATAGGTGAGTTCCACGATCAAGGGGCAAGAAGGAGTGCCGTCTGGGCAGGAGAAAGCAGAGGTGTCTGAGGCATCCAGGGCCACGGGCAGATCATGCATGGGGAGGAAGGGCTGCCTGGCCAAGGAGTCCAGTTAGGTGAGGACTGAGAATTATCCTTGGGGAACTGACCTTAGCAACACGGAGGTCACTGGTGTCCGATGAGAGGTGTAGGGGAGTGATGGACCAAGAGGGGGAGGAGGGGAGCTCAGGACAGCAAGAGTCGGTAACTTTTTCGAGAGTTTTCCTGTGAAGTTTCGAGAGAAATGGAGGAGGAGCTGCTGGGCATAAGGGATTGAGAGAAGGCTTGTGTTTCAGGTTTCTGTCCTGAAGGGAAGGACAGAGTAGAGGGGAAGAGTGATGAAGGAAGTGGGGTGGGGCCCTTGCCAGGTCCTCCCATAGGGGCAAACGGGAGGCCAGCTGTTCCCCCGCAAGCAAACTTTCATTAGCTGTTACATGCATTGCCCTGCTGCTTGGCCCTGGGGTCTGTGGACAGGGGAGTGGAGCCAGGGCTTCAGAGAATGGTCATGAAGCTTGTGACAGCAGAGCCTCTGAGCGTGGCAGTGGGTGTCCCAGGGCGATGGAGTGCTCTTGGGTGGTGAGCACAGGAGGCCTGGAGAGCTGAGTTGGCTGGGCTCCTGGGCAAGGGGTGGATGCCCTTCTGGCTGAGAGGACACCTGTGTGGGGTAGGAGAATGGGCGAAGGGGGGCCAGGTTTGCTGGCTTAGAGGGCCTGGCCCGAAACCAGGGCTGCACGTGGGGCCGTGTCCTCGCAGCCAGAATGTGAATGTGTCCCTCCTGATGTCAGCCTGGTATTTCCTACACACAGGCCCCAGCCACTCACCAGCGAGCGGCCGTGTGCTGTCTGCAACACCGTCCTAATCCCACATACACTGAATGCTACATGAATAAGAGAGAGAGCCCATCTCCAGGCATGGTCCCTATGCCAGCGCCATCGTGTTCCTGGATCTTGCCGCAATGCAGGTTTTCACCTCCACCCCAGAATCCCTGAGTCAGCAGCTCTGTGTTTTAACCATCTGCCCAAGGCTGGGCTGAGCATGGCCTGCCCATGTGGGCTGCACTCTGGGGGGCAGACAGGAGGGCAGAGGCAGGGCCGTGGGCCTCACTCTGGATGTCTAATGGATGCCCATTAGGCAGGGGTGTATGCCTGTAGAAACTGTTTCCTTCACCAGTTTTATTGAGGTATAATTTACATACAATAAAAGGTACTGTTTTAAGCTTCCTGTTCAGTGACAAAGGTATACAGTTATGCAACTGCCACCATAATGGTGATGGAGGCCAGGAGTGGATGAACTCTGACCTCCAGGTCCAGTGCACCTGGCATGTTCACACACCCACACCATCTCTGGCCACTGTCGGGCTGTTGCAGCAGTTGAGCAGTTGCAGCAGAGATTGTTTAGTCTGTGAGCCCTTCCCGTATTCCCTGCTGCCTCTGCACCCAATCCGCCACTCAAGCGATCACTGATCTGCAAGATTAGACTATTCTGACATTTGTTTCTTTAAGAGTTCCAAAATGGAAGCTTGTCTTGTAGACTCTGTGTCCAGCTGCTTTCCCTTGGCACGTTTTTGAGATTCTTTGGTGTTACTGTGTATATCGTACATCATGTCTTTTATTGCTGAATCCTATTTCATCATGTGGGTGTACCATGGTTTATTGATTCATTCACCTGTTGGTAGATGTTTAGATTGCTTCCTATTCAAGGTTGTTGTGAATAAAAGTGCTGTGAACTATAACTCAACGCAAAAGGAAAAACAACCCATTGAAATACAAGTGAGTATATCTCCAGAGAAGACAGACGAATGACAGATGAGCACATGAAAAGATGCTCAGCATCAGTAGTCACTAGGGAAGTGCAAAATCCAAACCGCAGTGAGATACCACTTCCCTCTCACCCGAATGGCTTTTATCAAAAAAAAGGAAAATAATTAAGTGCTGGTGAGCATATGGAGAAATTGCAGATTTCATACATTGCTTTGAGAATGTAAAATGGTGCAGCAACTTTGGAAAACAGTTTAGAGATTCCTCCAAAAGTTAAGCATAGAACTGTCATATGATCCAGCCATTCTGCTCCTGGGTAAATACCCAAAAGAATTGAAAATAGATGTTCAAACAAAAGCTTGTACATGGCTGTTCATAGCAGCACTGTTCACAATTTGGGAACCAACCCAAATGCCTATCAGTGGATGAATGAATAAATAAATGTGGTCCATCCAGGCAATGGAACATTACTTAGCTGGAAAAGGAATGAAGTACTGACACGTGCTACAACATGGATGACCCTTGAAAACATGATGTAAAGTGAAAATAGTCAGACACAAAAGTGCATATATTGTGTGATTCCATTTATATGAAATGTCCAGAATAGGCAAATCTAGAGAGTCAGAAAGCATATTAGTGGTTGCCAGGGCTTGCAGGGAGGGGAGAATGGGAGGGACTGCTTAATATGTGTGGGGTTTCCCTTGGAGGTGATGAAAATATTCTGGAACTATATAGTGGTGATGGTGCATACCCTATAAAATGGTTAACATGGTAAATTTTATGTTATGTGTATTTTACCACTATTGAAAAAGGATATAAACATGCTGTATTCATTTGTATGCACATGTGAGTGCAGACATGTTTTCATTTCTCTTGAGTAACTACTTAAAAATAGAATTGTGGGGTTGTGTGGTAAGTGTATCTTTAACTTTATAAGAAACTGGCAAACTGTTTTCCAAAGTGGTTGTATCATTTTACATCCCTGCTGCTAATGTAGGAGCACAGTTATTTTATATCCTTGCCAACACTTGCTGTCGTCAGTCTTTTTAATTTTAGCTATTCTAGTGGGAGTTGTGCTGGGTCATAGACCTTCTAGTTGAGTATCTTTTCCTGTATTTATTAGCGATTTGTATTTATTCTTTTACATTTTTGTTCCTATATTCTGCTGACTTCTTAATTGGGCTATGTCTTCTGATATTTGAGTTCTTTGTGTATTGTGGATTCAAGCTCTTTGTTAGATATTTGTATTGCAAATACTTTCTCTCAGTCTGTGGTTTATCTTTTTATTTTATTAATGATATCTCTCAAAGGGCATGCGTTTTTAGTTTTAAGTCCAGTTATATCAATTGTTTTTAGTAGTTTGTGCTTTTTGTGTCCTACTTAAGAAAGTTTGCCTCGCCCATCATCGTAAAGATTTTCCCCTGTGTTTTCTTCTGAAAACATTATGGTTTGAGCTTTTATGTTTAGATCTGTTATCTCTTGAGTTACCTTTTAACTGGAAAGAGCTGAAAGTTCAGGTTTATTGTTCTGAGTGTGGATACCCAGTTGTTCCAGCACCACTTGTTAAAGAAACTGTCCTTTCTCTATTGAATTATTGGCATCATGTTTGAAAAGTAGTTGAGAATCTGTGTGGCTTTGTTTCAGGACTCAATTCTGGTCCGTTTTGGCTTATTCACTATTGGCTCTAAAACCACGCTATCTTCATGACTTGCTATGTAGTAATTCTTGAGGTCAGGTAGTGAGACTTTGTACTTCCTTTTCAAAATTGTGTTGTCTAGCCTAGATCCTTTGCATTTCCATATAAATTTAAAATCAGCTTACGAAAAAGCCTGCTTGGATTTTGACTGGGGTTGCATTAACTCCTTAGATCAACTTGGGGAACATTGACATTTTAACAATATTGAGTCTCAGCTAGTGATCATGGGCTTTCTTTCCATCTGTGTTCACCTTCCTTTATTTTTCTTAGCAGTGATTTGTAGTAGTCATTGTAGGTCTTATACATGTTTTATCAGATTTATTCATAAATATTTTATGGTTAAATGTTATAACTGGATTTAAACATTCTTAATTTTCTAATTGTTTATTGTACTGTATAGAAATACAATTGATTTTTGTTTGTTTATTCTATCGCCTTTCTAAATTTACTTATTTGTTTGAGTAGCTTTTTTGTAGTCCTTTAAGATTTTCGCACAAAGATAATCCTGACAGTTATAAATAGGGACCATTTTACTTCTGTCTTTCCAATTCAAATGCTTTTTATTTCTTTTTCTTCTTTTATTCCGTTGTCTAGGATGTTCATTACAGTGTTTAACAGAAGGGATGACAGTGGACACTCTTGTCTTTTCCCAATATGAGGAAGAAAGAACTTGTCTTTTCATTAAATATGACGTTGGGTGAAGATTTTATGTAGATGCTGTTTTTTGAGGTTGAGGAAGTTTTCTAGTTTTAATCATGAGTGGATATTGAATTTTGTTATATGCTTTTTCTGTATCTGTTGAGATGATCATACGGTTTTTTTTCTCTTATTTTTTTCTTGGTAAATATGGTGAATTACATTAGTGAATTTTTGAATGTTAAACAACCTTGCATTCTTGGCACAAATCCAGCTGGCTGTCATGTATTATCGTTTTTATGTATTGCTGGATTCAATTTGCCACAGTTTTGTTAAGGATATTTATAACTATATTCACGAGGGATAGTGTATTCTTTTCTTGTAATACCTCTGTCTGCTTTCCGTATCGGGGTCCACACAATGATTTGGGAAGTGTTCCCTCTTCATTTATTATTATTATTTTTTAACATTTATTTATTTATTTTATTTATTTATTGGCTGTGTTGGTTTTTCGTTGCTGCACACAGGCTTTCTCTAGTTGCTGTGAGTGGGGGCTACTCTTCATTGTGGTGCACGGGCTCCTCATTGTAGTGGCTTCTCTTGTTGTGGAGCATGGGCCCTAGGCACGTGGGCTTCAATAGTTGCAGCACACGGGCTCAATCGTTGTGGCTCATGGGCTCTAGAGCTCAAGCTCAATAGTTGTGACGCACGGGTTTAGTTGCTCCGTGGCATGTGGAATCTTCCCAGAACAGGGCTCGAACCCGTATCCCCTGCATTGGCAGACGGATTCTTAACCACTGCTCCACCTAGGAAGTCTGCTTCATTTATTATTTTAAGAGTTTGTATAGGATTAGCATTGTTTCTTCCTTAAACATTTGATGGAATTTACGAGTGACGCTATCCTGGATTTTCTTTATGGGGAGGCTTTTTAATTATGAATTCAGTTTATTGCCATAGGACTATTACAGCTTTCTGTTTCTTCTTGAGTCAGTCCTGGTGATCTGTGTGTTTCAAGGAATCTGCCCATTTCATCTAAGTTGTCAAACTTGTTGGCATAAAGCTGTTTATAATATTCCTTTGTTATCCTTTTAATGTCTCTGGATTTGCATAATGTTCCCCCTTTTATTTCTGAGCCTGGGATCCTTTAAAAAAAAATGAAGCAAAACAAAACCCCAGTGTCTGTCCCCACACCCACCCAGTTACATCAGAATCTCTTGGGATGGGAGGGAGGGCGTGGATCTGCGGTTTTGACGACTGCTCGGGTAATTCTTGTGCAGCCAGAATTGAGAACCTTTGATGCAGAGGAAGGAGGGATTCATCTTTATTTCCTGGTAGTCTGGGCAGGCCTCCCAAAACGGGGAGAAGCAGGATCTGAGAGAGCAGAGGAGGGGTTGGGGCGTGGAGTCTGAACACAGGGTCTGTCTGGAGAGCACCAGGCCCGCGGCCTTGGCGGGGGCTTTGGGTTTGGTGTGGGCCCTGCTTGGGCCTGCTGGCGTGGAGGGCATTTTTGTACATGCCAGATCTTGGAGTCAGTGAGAAACGGGAAGGAAAGCAGCTGGCCAGGAGACAAGGCCTGGAACGCCAGACCACAGGGCTTAGACTTCCTTCTCTGCAGCGTTGTTTGTTTTTAAGTGAGATCTACTGAGGTATAATTTGTGTTCAGGAAAATTCACCCATTTTAATGTCCTGTTCTATGAGTTTTGAAACACAGTCATGTAACTACCAGAAAATTGAAATAATGGAACACTTCCATAACTCCACAGATTTCCCTGTGTCCCTCTGGAGTCAGGCCCGTCCCCCACCCCACCCCCGCCCCAGCATTCATGGCTCTGTTTTCCATCCTTATAGACTCTTCCAGAATGTTGTGTAAGTGGAATCATACAGGGAGCCGCGTGGAGTCCAGCTTCTTTCACTCTGCCTAATTGTGCAAGGGTTTGAGCAGTCACTAATGCGATCAGATCCATGGTTAGCGATGACTCTGGAACCTCCGCTTTGTTGAATTGGAAAGGCGGGGATGGAGACAGCGGGGCCATTATGGGAAAGAGTGACAGAGTGAAATTCATGGTGACGTTATTGTAGATGTCCTGCCAAATGGCTTCTGTACTGTCTCGTGGAACCCTGACCGCAGCCCTATCAGCTCTATTAGGACAGTTCTTCCCTCTTTCACAAGTGAGGACATTGAGAATAGAGAGAATAAGAAATTTATTCTTGGGGTCCCTCAGCCAAGAAGTGGTGGGGCCGAGATGTGAGGAAGCGGGCTGTGGCTTGAAGCCCACAGGGAGGTGCCGTCTGCACACACTAAGGGGTGGCCTTTGGTTGAGGTGTTTTAAAAAATTTAAAAGATGTGTGTACCCTCAGCCATTGCACTTCAGCATCTAGAAGTTTATCCTAAGGAATCATAGATGTAAAGAAGCGTTTATTAGAAAGGGTGCTGGGTGTTGATAAACAGAAACCCCAGATACCAGCTGAAAGCCACTGACAGATGGTCAGAGATGAGGAGGTACAGTTAGGCTAGCCAAACTCTAAAAATAATAGTATAAGATATGACGAATTCCATGGGGGATCAACACATCACATCAAGTGCTGAGAACCATTCCGAAAGCAGCGTGTGCAGTGAGGACCTGTAATTTGCCTGGAAAGCACTAGATAGACAGTGTCCAGAAGAGGCGTCACGTGGTTAGCTGATGATGTGGCTTTTGTTTTCTCCTTGGTGCTCTTCTGCATGTCTCCAATTTTCTGCAGCAATAAAGGAAAAGTGCAAAGGAAGATGGAAGAACACAGCTTCAGGTCACACGCGCGCACACGCACACACGTCATGCACCTTGAGCGTCTGACACACTTTTCGTAGACTTGTTATACCTGCCTTGTTTAAAAAGCAGCTGGGAGTTCTGTTTGTTGTACTTTTGAATGGACGACGTACTGTGGGAAGCAGACCGGCCACGCTGGCCTCCCCAGACAGGCGGAGAGTAGCTGCTTGAGTGGGAGGGGTGGGCCCACCGCCCTCCTCCGCGCCGGGGTCCGGGGTCCTGACCGAGGGGCGTGGGCTTGGCGGGGAGGCCCCGCCTTGTGTGTGATGTGCGCGGCCTGAGCGGCCTGAGCGAGGCCGGCCCCGTTCGAGACTGAGGTCAGCAGCACCGTTTCCTGGGGGCTGTGGGATTACAAAATGAGGTGACAAGTGAAATATCTCTTCTTGGCAAACTTTGAACTGGGATGCACGTAGAATTCAGTGTCATGTTTAAAACCAAGCGTCAGAGAGGTTTCGTTGCTGGTCTGATGTTGCTGCAAACATTTCATTAGACTATTAAAACCTCATGGCAGTCGGGGGAGGGGGAGTTGGTTGCTTTCAGAGCCTGAGGGCAGCTGACAGTGAGACACGCGTTTATACTGTGAGGCAGCAAACCTCACAGCACATATGCGCGCGCGCAGACGCACACACCACTAAAACCAAAGCTTTCCTCAGCAGAGCACTCACCCCTAACCACATATGATGCTATCTGATATTTTGTTCAGTTGCATCTTATTAAAAACTGTGTTTGCACCCCCAGATTGCAAACTACTAAGCCCCATTTTGTCATCTGGCTCAATAGGTGACTGCAGGGATATTTTAAAATTTTAGCATTAAGCAAACATGTGCAGGCTATGTACATAGTGTCATTTTACTTCCCATGTCAACTAGCGGCTGTGGTGCCCTCATCCTTGGCTTCTCTAAGTCTGGGGCACCCCCCCGCCATCCAGCTGCTGTGGGGCCACACACGGGGGCCAGGAAACTGGGTCAAAGCTCAGCGCCTGATCTGCGGAAGTGGATCCTTGGCGAGTCTTTGAAACCTGATGGAGTGGCTTGGGTTTCAAATGTGGGATCCCTCGGGCCTCCCTGGAAGCCGGGCCGCCTCCAGTATGTTTATGTCCTCTCCCGCTTGATGGACAAGACCACCAAGGGAGCAGGGCTTGGCTTTCTGTGGCAAACGCGGGATGGGGTGAGGACACAGTTTTTAAAATAGATGCCCTGTGCTGAGGGCCTGGAGATGCAGGTCCCTGTGGGCTGCAGTGATGGCTCTGTGGCCCCCGAAGCTGGTGGGCCTGGACTTTCTGTCCTGGAAAGAAAGCACCACCTACAGTGAGCAGAAAGGACAGACGTCTGCTTCAAAAACAAGCGAGACCCAGAACACACTCACTCTCCCCTTTTTCTGGGAGAGGAGGCAGTGTGTATGTACCAGCTCTCTTCCAAGGCCCAGACTTCTGTGGAGATGTTTTGTGTCAGGACTGTTTTCAGGCCTTTACTAGCATTTATGTTGCAGTCGCTAAAGATGGGAAAGCACTTTGTCCAAACGCAGCCCCTGTCGTTAACCACATCAGGTGTGAGCCTCCGCAGACTGCTGGCCAGGGGCCTGGGGGAACAGCGGCTTCTGCTGCCCAGAGCGATATATCGTGAGTTCAGCAGCAGCTGTTATCTTCACCGGCTGAGAATGGCTGGGCGCTTCCCGGAGCAGCTGGAGCCAAGAGGATGCTTGTACCAGCCTGGCCTGTGTGTTTCTGCGCTTTGTGTGATGCCTTACTGTTCAGAGCTGAAGGGGGATGGGTCTTTTGGAAGGAAATGTGCTCTAACGCCTATGCTGTCACAGTCGTCTTCTGCCCAGCAGAATGACCCGTGTGTGGCCCTGGGCTGGCCCTCCAGTCCTGGGGCACCTTCTCTCCAGGAGAGCAGCCCAAACAGTAGCAGCTGATGGACAGTGGCACTTACCCTCTGAATGTCGGGGTCAGAGTGAGCTTGTGGGGTCGAGTCCCACCTGGGAAAGGCCACCTGGCTGCTGGCTGCCCTCTTCCTGTGGCCGCCCACCAGTGGCTGCTTGGCAGTTGATCCCCTTGTCCGGCTCAGTGTGGCCTCTCTTCCTTTCTTGAAATGCAAGGGAAGGTCACCAACAAAACCACAGCAGCGGCTGCAGAATCATCCGGCCTGCCCCCGCTTCTCTGTTTTCGTCTTCCCATTTTCCTTCTTCCTTCTTTGGTGAGAGGTTTGCAGACTTTACAGTGATGCACACATGACCTTGCTTTGCTCACAAACAGAGCCCAGCTGTGTGCCGCCCCGAGCATCATCGGCCCCGCAACCCCTGGGCCCTTCCTACTCTCCTCCCCGAGGGTACTGTCCGTCGCCACTGATCGCAGCAGAGGTGCATTTGGGCTGGGTTTGGCTTTGCCTGCACCAGATTCTGGAGCACACCCCTGGGTGTCACTCAGCCCCTGTGTGTGGCCTCGGGCCCTGCTGTACACCCAGGGTTCGTTCTTCTTCCCTACTCTCCAGCGTTCCGTTGAGGGCATGCACCACAGTTCATGGGCCGCTGTGTTGTTGGCTTGGTTTCTGGCTTGGGCCATTATGAATGTGGCTTGTCAGTATTCTTATCCCTTTATTCCCCATTCAGGATGCCCCTGCTGCCATCTAGCCCTTTGGGGGTCTCTCCTTGCCGCCCTCTGCCTCTCCCCACCTGGCGTGCCCAGCAAGGCCGGGTGGTAACCTCCCTGGTCATTTTAACGTGGTGGTCCTTCTCTGCTCCGCAGTTCCGTCTCACCGCATTGTGCCCTGTGCCTCAGCTGTGCTACTGGCCACGCCTTCAGTGAGCAGGCGATGTGCTCTGCGGGTCCCAGGCACCATGTTGGGGATGGGGATGTGGAGGGAGCGCGTGTGGGCATGGTGCCTCCAGCTGGACGACAGCACATAGGCAGGCTGACTGGGGATGTGTGCCACCAGGGAGGGAAGCACGGGGGTGGGTGTTGACCAACAAGGACAGGCTTGAGGTCTCTAAGTCAGGAATGCTGAGTTGGAACTCAAGAACAGCAGGAAGCAGCCGGAGCTGAGTAGGGAGAAAAGCCGAGGCCGTTTAAATAAAGCACGTTCGCACTGCTGTCAGTGAGATGCCTTGTCTGCCCTCCCTGTGGGTGGCCCCTTGACGGCTTGGATCTTGAAGCCCTGAGATGCCAAGTAAAGGGCTGATGCCTCTGCGGCCACCATGCTAGGGGGAAGCCCGACCCCCTGAAGGCCACGTGGCGCTGGGACTGCAGTGGGCTGGCCCAGGCTCTGCACCCTTGTCACCCGGACCCTGGTGTGTAAGGGGCTCGGCCGTCACGCTATCGAAGCCCTTGGCCATCAGGACCCCAGCTGGGGCCTCCGACGTTGGAGCAGAGACGAGTGTCCCTGCTGGGGCCCGTCGGGACTCCTGGCCCACAGAACCGTCAATACAGGGAAGTGTCTTGGGCCACTGAGTCCAGGGTGGTTTGTCACACTTCACTGGTGGCTGGACCAGAGCGGTGGCTCCCCAGGGAGCGGGAGGGGCCTTGGGGTGGGGCGGGGGTAGCCCAGGACGCAGGTGCTGGGTGGGAGGGTGGGGTGTGAACCGTAACGGGTGCTATAATGGTAATTCCTTGAGTTTCATCCTGCACTTTTCCATTGTCTGTGTAGCAGGGAGGTCTTCTGCCTTCTCCGTAAACTGACTGTGAAGGAAAAACATGCTTGCACTCTGTAGGATCATGGTGTGCAAGCTTATTTCCTGGGGTCGCCATAGGAGAGCTTCACAAAACGGGTGGCTCAGACAACAGAAATTTATCCTCTCCAAGTTCTGAAGGTCAGGAGTCCAAAATCAAGGTGTTGACAGGGCTGAGCTTCTTCTGAAGGCTCTAAGATAGGACCCTTTCTGCCTCTTCCAGCTTCTGTTGGCTCCAGGTATCCCTTGGCTTGAGGCTGCATCACTCCAGAGTCTGCCTGCGTCTTCACATGGCCTCCTCCCTTGTGTCTCTCCTTCATGAATCTCTTATAAGGACCTTGGTCAATGGATTTAGGGCCACCCGAGTGACCCAGGATGATCTCATCTTAACTCCATGATCTGAATTACATCTGCAGATATTTTTCAATGTCACATTCACAGGCTCTGAGTAGACGTTCTTTGCAACGTACTGTAGCACATGAGAAGGCAGGAGAAGTACTGTGTGGGGCTGGGAGGAGGTGGGTGGCCCTAGTTGGGCGGGGACTGGCCTGGTGGCCGGGTGCAGGGAGAGGGGGTGTGGACTGGGGCTGGCAGGCATTCACCTTCTCCAGGATATAGTTCATTGAGGCTTTATCAGCAGGAAAATGGAAACCGCGGCTGCTTTCTGCATTCGTGGGAAGTTATAGAAATGAGAGCGTGGTGGAAACTCGCTGCTTTGTTAAATAATTTTTGCATTGACTCAGAGGGGAAACAGGAAAGGGCCTTCTATCTTTTTATGTGAGTTTTTATCTCTGCTGGTGGAACCTTTTCTTTTAAGTAGCTTTTCTACAAAAATACCCGTTGAATCTTTAGTGTGAACAGGAAGTCAGATATGCTGACTAACTTTTCCTTTATTTTAATGGCATTTTTATTGTTTTGAAAATGAAGGGAAAGAGCAGAGTAAACGCAGCCTCCTCGTGCCCAGGGTACATGGCGTTGCCGGCTGCATTTCTGAGGTCTTCTGTGTTCCGTTTGCACACACACGTGTACACATGCGTGTACACATACATAGGACACATTCATATAGATGATGGTTTCCCAGAGATGCAGTCACACCTCAGGTGGTTTTGCAACGTGCTTTTTCCACTCAGCACTGTGTCAGAGACACGCGCACGCTGCATCGCACCGTGAACGTGTGCACGAGTCTGTGAGGGCTGTGTGCCCTGTGTCCACCCGTGGTGGAAACTTGGCTGTCTCTCTAGTCTGCCCCATCCTTGACCATTCCTCTTGATATACCCCAGTGAGTATTTGTACAGGAGTCTTAGAATCAAAATATTTGAGTCAAAGGGTGTATGCCTTTTTAATTTTGACTGGAGTGGCTGGGCTGTCTGCCAGGGCAGCATTGTGGCCCCAAGCTCACAGGAGTCTCTCCTCTACCCCCTCCCCACGCCCTGCCCCCGGAGCATTACCGGTGTGTTCAGTCCTCCCCAGTATGATCGGGAAAAGAGGAGGTCATGGGTCTCTGACCCCTTTGCTTGTGCGTGTTCTATTGCTTGTTTGCATTTTCTCCTTGAAGCACCTGACTGTGGTCTTCACCCACGTTAATAGAAACTGAGTTGTTGCTCTTTCACTGATTTTGTGGATATGGGACATTTCTTTCATTTTAGAGTATTCTGGAAAAGAAAAGCCTATTTGAAAGCATTTCATCCATAAGCTTTTTTAAAAAATAAATTTATTTATTTATCAGCTGTGTTGATGCCCACGGTCTTTCTCTAGTTGCGGCGAGCAGGGGCTACTCTTCCCTGCAGTGCTTGGGCTTCTCGTTGTGGTGGCTTCTCTCGTTGCAGAGCACGGGCTCTAGGCATGCAGGCTTCAGTAGTTGCAGCACGTGAGCACAGTAGTTGTGGCACACGGGCTTAGTTGCTCTGCGGCATGTGGGATCTTCCCGGACCAGGTCTTGGACCTGTGTCCCCTGCATTGGCAGGTGGATTCTTAACCACTGCGCCACCAGGGAAGTCCCATAAGCTTTTCAGTAGTTGCAAATGAACTTTGATTGGAGACCTGTGGGACCACCACCTGCTTCTGTGGCTTGTCTAGGGGGCGGGGTGTCCTGACGGGTTGGAGCCTTTCATGTCCATCGCTCTGGGACAGGCATCAGTCAGCTTTGGTTGTGCCCGCCTGGCCACCTGCCTGGCAGGACATGCAGTGGCCCCTATGAATGGTGGGGCCCCAGAAAAGGACTTGGTGATGTTTGTAGTTGGCTGTGTGTGTGCACGTGTGCCTGTGTGTGTGCATGTATTCCTGAAAAGTAGTGCATGGCAGAACTGGAGGACTGCATCCCTAAAGGTTTTCGTGGATATAGGGGTCTCTGTGCACTAGGAAGGAGGCCTATGAAACTAGTTTTCCATACATCATCTTGATTGTATTTTTAGCCAAATGATAAAACTCATTTCCCCACACCCCCTCCACGCCTCTTGCTTGTCTAGAACGACAATGTACAAGTGAAAATTCATCACAATGTCATGAGTAATGGACACGATGTCGTAAGTAATGGAGCATGTTTTCCTGGAAGGCACTTATGCGCCCCAGCCAGATGCTGGGCTGTGTGTCCTTGATGATTTGCGTGGCTTTTCACTGGGCCCTTCATAGGGTGCTGTGCACTCACGGGGACCTTCTCTCTGGAGTACGGTTCTGCTCCACAGTGGGGGTGGCCCAGGCTGGGTGGCATCTTGGAAGCTGTGTCCCTGATTGTATCAGTCCGGGTTCTGCAGAGAAGCAGAACCAGAGGGTGTGTGTGTGTGTGTGTGTGTGTGTGAGAGTGAGAGAGACAGAGAGAGAGAAGAGAGAGAAAGAGAGAGAGAGAGGTTTATTTAAAGGACTTGGCTCACGTGACTGGGAGGGCTGGTGAGTCTGAAACCTGCAGGGCAGGCTGGAGACTCAGGCTGCCTGGAGGCAGAATCCCTCTTTTTTGGTGGTGGTGGGGGAGGTCAGTATTTTTTCTACTAAGACCTTCAGACAATTGGATGAAGCCCACCCACATTATGGAGGGTAATCGGCTTTACTCGAAGTCTGCCGATTTAAATGGGGATGTCATTCAAAAACATACCTTCACAGAAGCCTCTGGAATAAGTTTGAGCAAATGTCTGGGCATCGTGGCCCAGCCAAGCTGACATGTGAAATTAACCACCCTGATAGACACACCCAATGCCATGACCCTGTGGTGGGTTGTAGGTTAGGTGCCGGAGCTTGCTCGAGGTGTATGAGGACGAGGGGTGACCTGATCCCCGAGCAGGCAGGGCTTGTGGCTCCACCCCACAGGCCACGAGGCCTGGCACCCGTGTGGAGAAAGGCGACGTTTCTTGCTGGGAGCATGGCTCTGGCCTTGTGCAGGCCGAGCCCCACGCTTGCTGACCTGTGGCCTCATTGGGACCGCTTCTTCATTCTGTCCCCTCTGGCCCCACGTTTAGGCCTGAGGGACTCCCTGGATGCCCCTGGGGGTGAGGCTTGTCACCCTCTTTCTATAAAACGCTTCATTTCCTGACGTGGACACGGTGGAAGTATTTATTCACCAAGCTGAAAGGCTTGGTGCTCTGCATCCTGGTATTTTCGTTTTCCGGCAGAGACCTTTGTTCAGCTCGTGGTCTGGCCATCCTGTGCTGCCCTCCACGCCACTGCCGTTGGCCCGTCTGCCTGGCACACTGTTATCGGGCCTCTTGGCCATCCTGTTAATTGGACAGTAAATAATCACGGTGAAACAGGAGAAAAGCAGCGTGGTGTCCTGGGGCAGGCTTGGCCTGGTCCTCGAGTTTACGTAGGCTTGGCGATGAACTGTCCCGTGGGTAAGGGGAGGAAGGCAGACAGCACGGCAGGGTTCCCCAAATTGACGAAGGAAGGTGGTCCTTCTCTTTCTTTTCCATCGGATGTGGTGTTGGGGGCTAATAGATGAATAAATGCCTGCATGCGTGTGTGGATGGGAGCGTAGGCTGGTCCCAGAGGTTGGAAGGGCTTAGGGTGGCTAGTAGGGTGGCAGGCGGGCGCCCGAGGGGCATGGGTGCCAGGGCCGTGACCCAGGGGCAGGTGGCAGGAGGGAATGTCAGTTCTGGGCCTGGCGCTCGGCATGTCTGGTGGCTTCCTGGCTGGCTGAGGCTCAGAGAGGGGTGTCACGGGGATCCCGGGGACCCCCAGTCTCCCCTTGTTTCTGGGTGTGTGGGGCACGGTGCGGGCACCGCTGCCCCCAGACCTCTGATGCTTCCTGCGAAGCCCCCTGGTCTGGCTGTTTCTTAGAAGAGCACAGTCTACCCTGGCAGCCAGGGTCACGCCTGAGCGTGGGGCTGCTCTGGTGCTGAGGGGCTGGCGAGGCCTTTGAGGCGCCCCGAGCCTGACCCGCTCCCACCTGGGTGGCCGCTGGGATGCTGGAGCGTGGCCCTGGAGAGGCCTGGGGACAGTGTCGCAGCAGTGTGGCAGCTCCGCCTCCCCCCTCCCCCGGGTCCTAAAGCACTAGCCGCTCCTCTCGGAAGTGCCTTCTGGAACTCCCTGGGGTGGCCCGGTGGGGCGTCTGAGGCCTCCACAGCTGGGAACCCATGGGGCTCCTTGGTGACAGATCTGAGACCAGATCTCCGGTCTCGACACACTGCGGAAAATTTAGCCATGAGGAACGTGTCAGTGAATAAACATTCTTTCTGACTTTTTTCTCTTCTTTGAGGGACGTAGGTCTGTAGGTAGAGGCTTGGGAAATGGCTGCTTGATCATCTTTCATTTTGCAGCTCTGTCCTCAGTTGGGAAGTTCTGGGAATCATACAGCTTGAAAGAGATGATGAAGTCTATGTAGTTTCTCACTATATGTCCATGTGAGCTGACGCTTGTGTTCTACAGGGAAGTTTAACGGTTAGAGGCCTAACCACAGAGAAAGGAAGAAAAACTAAACACAGTTTACAGAGATTATTTACTTGGCTCTTTCATCTGTGTACACAAAGGAATATTGCTAGAAATTAAGAACTTGGAAACACTCAAATCAGTTTTTATTTTATTTGTCCAGCGTAATCTTTGTGATGTTCTTATTTGGATGAAAATGCCAATGATTTCTTGATTCAACCACCAACATAGAGTTTAAACAAAGGTTAAGTACTGTTCAAAAGCTTGTGATGCACAGAGCTGGGTAAGTGAGTCAGATTGTGTTTATTTTTGGTGTTTATTGATGCCAGGTGGCTAGAAACTGCAGTTTGCATTTGGGCATCATTGGGGTTCAGCTGCCAGGGACCCAGACTACTGCCGTGGGGGTGTAACCCCTCTTTTCTCTCTGCCCACTTCTCTGGGTGATCTCAAGGAGATGAGGAACAGGGTCCAATCACTGACTGATTGGACCAGAGTCTCTGTAGCTGTCTACATGAGAGTCTTTTTAAGATTCTGGTTGGCTCAGGTATGGCTAAAAATGCAAAATGCTTCTTTAGACCATGGATATGTTTTACTGACTTTTTGATTGCCTCTTGTGGGAAGCAAAAGCATGATTCTTTGAAAGTCCAAAGGACTGGACACGTTGACTCAGCGTCTCTGTCTAGTTCATGATCACAGTACGAACAGACCCTGTCCCACGTGTAACGGAGCCTGTGTGCATGGTTCGTGCAGAGAAAGTCTGGAATGCCGCACGCCAAGCCAAACAGCACGCATCTGCAGAGAGTGATGTGCAGTGAAAGCTTTAACTTCCTGCTTTTAGAACTCTCCTTTATTGTTTTATTTTCATACAAGTATACTTTTGTAAATCTCCTTTTATCATAAAGGTGTTTTAAAGTAAAATTTACCATTGTAACCATTTTCAAGTGTATAGTTCAGTGGCATTAAGTACATTCACACTGTTCTGCAACCATCACCACCTTCCACCTCTAGGACTTTTTCACCTTCCCAAATTGAAACCCTCTCTGCACAAATTCGTTAAATACCAACTCCCCAGTCCCCCTCCCCCTGTCTCTGGCACCCACCCTTCTACTTTCTGTCTCTGTGAATTTCACAGCTCTAGCTACCTCAAACAGATGGAATCATACAGTATTGCCCTTTTGTGTCTGGCTAAAAGTAAAGGTATCTTTAAAAACATTTGAATCAAATTAATGTAGTCCTTTTACTCTTCTTTCCTTCATATTTTAAATTATTTTACAGTAAAAATGATTATTTTGGTGTACAATTCTGTGAGTTTTAATACATGTATATATTTGTGTAATCACTTCCACAGGCAAGGTACAGAATAGTTTCATCCCCCCAAATTCTCCCCTGTAAGGGCAGACCTCAGAGATATTGCAAGTTTGTTCCAAATCGGAAATATTGCAAGTTTGTTCCAAATCACTGCAATAAAAGGAGTATCCCATAGGATAGAGCAAGTCACAAGAAATTGTTCCTTTTCAGGTGCATATAAAAGTTATATTTACACTATACTGTAGTCTGTTAAGTGTGCAATCTCATTATGTCTTAAAAAACAATGCATACATACCTTAGTTAAAAGATATATTATTTGTTTCATTTTTTTAGATTGCGCATATAAGAGATATCATATATTTGTGTTTCTCTGTCTGACTTAGTTCACTTAGTATGATAATCTCTAGGTCCATCCATATTGCTGCAAATGGCGTTATTTCATTCTTTTTAATGGCTGAGTAATAGTCCATTGTATATGTGTACCACATCTTCTTTATCCATTCCTTTGTCAGTGGACATTTAGGTTGATTCCATGTCTGGGCTATTGTAAACAGCTCTGCAATGAACATTGGGATGCATATATCATTTCGAACCATGTTTTCCTCTGGATATATGCCCAGGAGTGGGATTGCTGGATCATATGGTAGCTCTATTTTTAGTTTCTTAAGGAACCTTTATACAGTTCTCGATAATGGCTATACCAATTTACATTCCTACTAGCAGTGTAGGAAGTTTCCTTTCTCGCCACACCCTCTCCAGCATTTATTTGTAGATTTTTTTGATGGACATTCTGACCAGTGTAAGGTGATACCTCATTGTAGTTTTGATTTGTATTTCTCTAATAATTAGTGATATTGAGCAGCTTTTCATGGCCATCTGTATATCTTCTTTGGAGAAATGTCTGTTTAGGTCTTCTGCCTAACAAATGAACTTGTTTACAAAACAGAAACCGACTTCCTGACTTAGAGAATGACTTATGGTTACCAGTGGGGAGAAGGGTGGAGGGAAGGGATAGTTAGGGAGTTTGGGATTGACATGTACACACTGCTATATTTAAAACAGATAACCAACAAGGACCTACTGTAGAGCACAGAGAACTCTGCTGAGTACTCTGTAATAACCTAAATGGGAAAAGAATTTGGAAAAAGAGTAGATACCTGTATATGTACAACTGAATCACTTTGCTGTACACCTGAAACTAACACAGCATTGTTAATCAACTATACTCCAATGTACAATAAAAATTAAAAATAAAATTAAAAAAAATTTTAAAGGCAAAAGAATACTTTATTGCTAAAAAATGCTAACCATCATCTGTGCCTCCAGCGAGCTGTAGTAGTAACATAAGAGATCGCTGATCATAGATCACCATAACAAATATAATAATAATGGAAAAGTTTAAAATATTGTGAAAATTACCAGAATGTAGCAGAGAGACATAGAGTCAGCAAACGCTGTTGGAAAAATGGTGCCGGTAGACTTGGTCAATGCAGGGTTGCCACAAACCTCCAATTTGTAAAAAAACAGTGTCTGCCAAGGCCAGTACAGGTAGAATGAGGTACGCCTGTATCATCCTTACTATTCACACCCTCCCGTCACCCCGACCACATACAGCTACTGACCTACTCTGTCCCTCCAGTTTACCTGTTCGTGAATGTCCTGTAAATGGAGCCATAGAGCAGGTAGCCTTTTGAGGTTGGCTTCTTTCCTAAGCATAACACCTTGGGGGCTCATTCAAATTGTTGTGTGTGTCGACAGTTGATTTTTTTCTGGTCACTGAGTAGTTTTCCATGGTACGCTTGAATAGAGCTGCCATAAACGTTCATGTTAGGCTTTTCTGTGAGTGTATGGTTTTATTTACTTAGGATAAATACCCAGGAGTAGGATTTCTGGGCCATATGGTACGTGTGGGTTTAACTTTATAAAAACCACCAAAATGTTTTTTGGCGTGTCTGTCCTGTTTTATATTCTCACCAGCAGCCTGTAAGAGTTTCGATTGCTCCACAGTCTCACCCATACTTGGTTTTGTTAGTAGGTTTTTTTTTTTAAGTGAAATGTAGTTGATTTACAGTATTATATAAGTCACAGGTGTACAATATAGAGATTCACAATTTTTAAAGGTTATACTCCATTTATAGTGCTTATAAAATATTGTCTGTATTCCCCATGTTGTGCAGTATATTCATGTGGCTTATTTTATACCTGAGAGTTTGCACCTCTTAATCCCCTATGTCTATATTGTCCCTCCCCTCCCCCCTCTCCCTACTGGTAAGCACTAATTTGTTCTCTGTATCTGTGAGTCTGTTTCTTTTTTGTTATAGTCACTAGTTTGTTGTATTTTTAGATTCTATGTGTAAGTGATATCATGCAGTGTTTGTTTTTCTCTGCCTGGCTTATTTCACTTAGCATAATGCCCTCCAAGTCTATTTAGGTTGTTGCAAATGGCAGAATTTCATTCCTTTTATCATCTGTTGATAGACACTTAGGTTGCTTCCATAGCTTGGCTGTTGTAAATAACGCTGCTATGAATATTGGGGTGCGTATATCTTTTCCAATGAGTGATTTTGGGATTTTTTTGGGTATATACACAGGAGTGGAATTGCTGAGTCATATGGTAGTTCTGTTTTTTAGTTTTTTGAGAAAGCTCCATGCTGTTTTCCACAGTGGTTGCACCATTTTTTTTAGCCATTCTAATTTGCATGCTGTGTGTCTCCTGGTTTCAGTTTGCATTTTCTAGTCACTGATGGCATTGAACATTTTCTCATGTGCTTGTTTGCCATCCCTATATCCTCCTTGGTGAAGTGTCTCATATTTTATTGGGTTCGTTTTTGCTTCCTATGAGTTTCGGGAATTTTTCCTATGTTCTGAACACAAGTTCTTTGTCAGATTTGGGGTTTTCAAATATTTTCTTCCAGTCCATATCTTGTCTTTTAATTCTTGTAACAGGAGCTCTCACAGAAAAAAATGTTTTAATTGTGATGAAATTTGAAATGAAATACCAATTTACCATCGTTCGCAGGGAGTACATGGAAAGATGATTCATTTTCTGTTACTGATCTTGTATCCTGTGATTTTGCTAAACTCACTTGTTAGTTCTGAGAGCTTTTTTGTTGTAGATTCTTTGGAATTTTCAACAGAGGCAGTCATGCTGTCTGTGAAAAGGCTATTTTATTTCTTCCTTGCTAATCTGTATGCCTTTTATATCTTTTTGTCGCCTCATTCACTAGCTGGGCCTCCAGTGCAGTGTTGAATAGAGGCAGTGAGAGGAGACATCTGCCTTGTCCCTGGTCTTAGGGAAAAGCATTCAGTCTTCCATTACTGAGTATCATGTTAGCTCTAGGTTTCTTCATAGATGTCCGTTAGCAGACTGTAGAGGTTCCCTTCTGTTTCTACTTTGCTGAGAGTTATCATGATTGGAGGCTGAATTTTTTCAGAAACTTTTTCTGCATAAATTGATATGGTTGGGAAAGGAAACTATAAGCAAGACGAAAAGACAACCCTCAGAATGGGAGGAAATATTTGCAAATGAGTCAATGAAGGATTAATCTCCAAAATATATAAACAGTTCATGCACCTCAATATCAAAAAAAACAACCCAATCAAGAAATGGGCAGAAGACCTAAATAGGCATTTCTCCAGAGAAGACATACAGGTGGCCAAGAGGCACATGAAAAGCTGCCCAGCATCATTAATTATTAGAGAAATGCAAATCAAAACTACAGTGAGATATCACCTCACACTACTCAGAATGGGCATCATCAGAAAATCTACCAACAGTAAATGCTGGAGAGGGTGAGGAGCAGAGGGGACCCTCCTGCACTGCTGGTGGGAATGTAAATTGATACAGCCACTATGGAGAATAGTGCAGAGGTTCCTTAAAAAACTAAAAATACAATTACCATAGGACCCAGCAATCCCACTACTGGGCATATACCCAGAAAAAACTGTAATTCAAAAAGATACACACACCCCAACGTTCATTACAACACTGTTTACAATAACCAGGTCATGGAAGCAACCTAAATGCCCATCAACAGAGGAATGGATAAAGATGTGGTATGTATATACAATGGAATATTACTTGGCCATAAAAAGGAATGAGATCAGGTCATTTGTAGAGACATCAGTGGACCTAGAGACTGTCATGCAGAGTGAAGTAACTCAGAAAGAGAAAACAGATATCATATATTAATACATGTATGTGGAATCTAGAAAAATGGTACAGATCAATGGGTTTGTAAGGCAGAAATACACAAATGTAGAGAATGAACATATGGAACCCAAGGAGGGAAAGCGGGGTGTAGAGGGGGTTGGGGGGCTATGAATTGGGAGATTGGGATTGCCATATATACATTACTAATAAGAAAAAAATATCAAATTGTACACTTTATGCAATTTATTGTGTCAATTATATCTCAGTAAAAATTTTTTAAAAGGAAAAAAATTAGATACGCTTGTGCATTTTTTCTTCTGTAGACTGTTAATCTGTAGACTATATTGATTGATTTTGCATATTGAACCAGCCTTGCATTCTGGGATAAACTCCATTTGGTTATGGTATACCATTTATATATATATTGCTGGATTAAATTTGCTAACTGTTTTGTTAAGGATTTTTGCATCTGTGTTCATGAGGGATATTGGTCTGCAATCTTCTTGTGCTATTTTTATCTGTTTTTTTTTTATAAATTTATTTATTTATTTATTTATTGACTATTTTGGGTCTTTGTTGCTGCACATGGGCTTTGTGTAGTTGCAGCCAGCAGGGGCTACTCTTTGTTGCGGTGCACGGACTCCTCATTGTGGTGGCTTCTCTTGTTGCAGAACATGGGCTCTAGGTGCATGGGCTTCAGTAGTTGTGGCACGTGGGCTCAATAGTTGTGGCTCACAGGCTCTAAAGTGTAGGCTCAATAGTTGTGGCACACGGGCTTAGTTGCTCCTCAGCATGTGGGATCTTCCTGGAGCAGAGATCGAACCCGTGTGCCCCTGCATTGGCAGGTGGATACTTAACCACTGCGACACCTAGGAAGTCCCTTTTTTTGTCTGGTTTTGTTATCAGGATAATGCTGGCCTCATTTAAGTTGGGAAATGTTGTCTCCTCTTCTGTGTTCTGGAAGAGCTTATGTAGAATTGCTGTTATTTCTTAAATATTTGGTAGCATTTGCTGGTAAAACCATCTGGGCCTTTTTCAGAAGGGTTTTGAAGTATGAATTCTCTTTTTTAAGTATTGTTCACGTTATCTGTTTCATCAGGGTGCATTGTGGAAATTTGTGATGGTTGAGAGGTTGAATTATTCCCTCTAAGCTGTTGATTTACTTGCAGAGTTGTTTGTGACATTCCCTTATCAGTCACTGTCTGTGGGGTCTGCAGTGATCACACCTCTCTCTCCTGCTACTGGGAGCTGGGAATGTATTAGACCTCGTGTCTGAAATACAGCCTTAGTTTGGAATGGGGCCAGCATCCTAGCTGAAGGCATTGCCCCATCTCCCTAGGCTGGATTCCCTGGGTTCCCGTGGTGTCCTTAGGGAATAGCAAATGAGGTGTGCTCGGAGGAACTGTAAGGCTTTTAAATCTCTGGGGCAGCATTTGGTGCCCAGGGATGGCAAGTTAATACTCGGCACCCCAGTGACCTGCATGTCTTCGTGTGTTTTCAGAAGCTCAGTTCACTGCCAGGGAGCAGTTTCATATGGTGGGGGGTGGGGGGAGGGTGGAATCTCGCTAAAGGGTGGAAGAGATTCCCTCCCCTCCCCCGTTCGTAGTGTTTAAGGGGATTGTTCCGAGGGGTGTGTCTGTAGTACTGACTAATTTATGTTTTTTATGTAATTCGAATCAAGGCCACATATTGGGTTCCTTTTAAAACCCTGGTAAATTAAGGCCAGTGGAGTGGAATGCTTTAGTTAGAGGTTTAAGCGGATATTGTTTGTTGCTGTTTATTTGGCAGGGATGGGAGGTGGTTGATAGCACTGTCCTTCTGGATGATACTTTGTCTTCCTTCATCAGGAATCCTGAAGTAACCGTCTTTAGAATGATGAAAGCTGTGGGTTTGGGCTGCTGTTACAAAATACCACAGACTGGGAGGCTTATAAGCAACTGACACTTATTCTCACTGTTCAGGAAACTAGACATTCGAGATTAGGGTGCTGAGGTGGTGGGTCGGATAGGGCCCGGGTTCAGGTCTTGGACTTCTCGCTGTGTCCTCACGTGGTGAAGGGAGCCAGGGAGCGCTCTGGGGTCTCTTTTATAAGGATGTGAATCCCATTCATAAGGGCTCCACTTTCATGTCCTACTCACCTCCCAGAGGCCCCGCTCCTAATACCATCACGTGGGGGGGGAGGGGCGGATAGGATTTAACATATGAATTGGGCAGGGGGGGGGACACAAACATTCAGACCATAACAGTTCCTGACCCTGATATTGTGACATTTTCCTAAGTGAGAGAAAGGGTCATAGTTGTTTAGTAATTCATCAAGCAAGATTAATTTTGCTTCATTTAATTAAAAAAAAATGTGTCACACTAGGCTTTAGAATAGGAGAGGGATTTATGATCAGTAGGAGGAAAATAGGTTTTTGCAAAAGCAGAAGGGGTTGGGGATACCCGTTACAGGTAGGGTGGAGCGCTGTCCTGTGCAGAGCCTGACGTGGTTGGGGGCACAGTTTCCTAAATTATTGCAGGTCATTTGGAGGCCCAGGCCTGGCACAGTGACCGCCCTGCTTCAGTCACGGTATCGCAGTCCTGTGGGCAGCTCCGTCTGTCCTTCTGCTGCTCGCCTGTTGTAGGCTGGTCAGGAAATTCCAGGTGGAGGGGCGATGGCTCGGACACTAGCCACCAGGACAGCTTAGGTCTTGGGAGGGCTGTTTCCAAAAGTGGGATGGGGAGCCTTGCAAGAATTATAATTTTTCTAGGTGTAATTTCCTCCCTTATAAACGTAGCACATGTACGGTAGGAAGTACAGAAAGGAGGGGAATTAAAATCAGCCCCTTCTCCGAGAGAGTTTGGGTGTACATCTTTTTAGCCCCTGCAGCCCTCGTCTCCTTCAGGTCTGAATTGTAATGACCAAATGCAGGCCCGGCGCCTCGTGGGGTGTCCCACATGAGATCCCAAGACCATCTAGTTCTGAGGTCTCAGAAGATGGGCAGCCAGGCTGTGAGGGTGTGAAAGTGTGCAGAGGCGCGCTCTCCCAGGACTAAATAAATTCCTCGCGTCCTCGTGTCCTTGTCTGCAGGTGGCCACCAGGATGGAGGTGGGCACAGGTGGGGGGTATGGTGGGGAAGGAATGCCCACTACTTTTCACAGAGAGTTTTCAGCTTTGACAGCTAAGAGGTGGAACCCCTGTTAATTCTTATTTGCACAGTTAGCTCTGCAGATTAATCATTCAGTTTCTTTCCAGGAGTTTGGTGACATTTTAGTTTCTGTTCTGATTGCTTGTAAAAAAGTAACAAAAGCCTCTTTGGCCCATGTCTTCTGGAGCTTGTGGCTTAGAGCCTAGTAGTTACATAGTAACCAGGGGGCAGTGGAAACCGAGCAGCATCCTTGCAGCAGGTTCCAGTAACGGATGGACGTGGTGTTTGTGTGTCATCATCACGTGAACCGAGCAAAGAATCCTTGCGTCCCGGCAGTCCCTTTCCTCGGTGTCACACGAGAACAGAACTCACCTGCAAACACCTACCCTCAGGACTGAGGACGTTGTCATGTGCAGTGGGGACTGATTACATTGGTGTCAATTAGTGCACTCAAATCGCGGTGAAAAGAGCACAGCTTGGCGGTTGTTGAGGAGCTCATGCATGCATGTGACCAACTCAGGCCTTGAGACGGACATTTCTCGAGCATGGTCTTGTGCAGATGGAAGCACGTGCTCTCTCAACGTGACACTGTGTGCGTTCTGTACAGAAGGACCCTCACTGAGTCCCTGGGCTGCCTCTCGGGGAAGCATGTGCTCCAGGAATGGTCTGCTTGGTATCAGCGTGTCTGAGCAGGTGTGTGCAGGCTGGAAGGGGTCTTGGGGGTGTGCAGACCTGGGGTAAATGCGTGTGGCTTCCTAGAGCAGTGATTCTTTTCAAAGAGAGAGAAAGCCCCAGGCAGCCCCCTGTCTCTGACGTTAGGGGTTCTTAGAGATGTTCGAGATACCCTGGAAAGAATTCTAGTTTGGCAGAAAGAAAAGGCATTTCTGAAAGTGAATTGGCAGCCCCGTTCCCCATTTTTAAGGCTGTGTGAGCACAGACCTAAGCGATTGCCAGGTTTTTTCATTTGAGTAAGGGGGCATTTTTCTTTCGTTCATATCATTCAGCTTGTTGTGTGTCAGCTCCATTGGTGCAGGGACTAGGCAGCTGCATTTCCCTGCTGGGAACGTCCCACAGCCTCGGGGGTGCTGCTGGGACACTGCCGGGCCTCTCACTGGGCAGTGATGCTCCAGGACCCCCGTCCCTTACTCTCTGTCAGGGCAAACCTCCTCCCCGCTCCCAGCTACCCAGCTCTCCCTATCCCCCACTCCCTCCTAGAAATGTAGGAGTCCTTGACACTACTTCACCCTTCATCTCACTCTGTACCATTGCCTGGCCCTGAGCCGCCTTCCCTCCTAAATCTCTCAGTTCTGCCCTCCCTTCTGTCCACCGTGGACTTTGGAATGAACAGCCTTTGGATGGGACACTGGAGCCTGTGGGGTTTGTCTGTCTTGGTACAGCTCTGTAAGTTGTTGATAGCCATGCAGACAGCCCTCGCCTGTAGACGAGCAAATGAATTCTGTCCAGTGGCAGGGCAGTTGACTTCCTCCCATGGAAAAAGTCAGCTTTGTACCTGTTGGAAGTTCATTTCAATATTCCTTTATTTTATATATGTGTGTGTGTACTTTTTTATCGAGTTGAGGTTCGCATAACATAGAATTAACCACTTACAGTGAACAGCTCAGTGGCATTTAGAACATTCACAGTGTGTGTAACTACCGCCTGTATCTAGTTCTAAGACCTTTTCATAACCCCAGTAAGAAGCCCTGTACCACTAAGCAACCACCCCCTTTCCTCCTCCCTTAGCCTACTCCGTTTAATTTTGTGGTTCTTTGACTTCTTTGAAGGCATTGTAACATCTCATTGGTTCCTCATGAATAATGAGTTAAATGACATTTTTAACGTGTGGTCATTTTTTAAAAAATGACATTTTCGCAGCCATCCCGCCCTTGGCTGAGCCGCCAGCCCCTATCACTGGGCAGTGCTGGTTTCCAGTGGCCTCAGTGCCTCCTGTCTGTCCTCTGGGATGCGGTGGGCTGGAGGTTTTTTTTTTCCCCCCAATTAATTAATTTAATTAATTAATTAATTTACTTTTGGCTGTGTTGGGTCTTCATTGCTCCTATCGGGCTTGCTGTAGTTGTGGTAGTGGAGGCTACTCTTTGTTGCGGTGCGTGGGCTTCTTAGTGCGGTGGCTTCTCTTGTAGAGCACGGGCTCTAGATGCGCGGGCTTCAGTAGTTGTGGCTCATGGGCTCTAGCGCGCAGGCTCAGTAGTTGTGGCACACGGACTTAGTTGCTCCGCGGCATGTGGGATCTTTCCAGACCAGGGCTGAAACCTGTGTCCCCTGCACTGGCAGGCAGATTCTTAACCACTGTGCCACCAGGGACGTCCTGGGGGTTTTCTTAGAATGAGAGCCTGGTCAAGGAGGGCGGGTGAGCACTTCACATATGAACTTTCCTGGTCTAGGGTGATATTTTGAAAAGACGTCGGGGCTCTTGGGTGATATTTTGAAAAGACGTCGTCTTCCTGGACTGGCGCTCTGGGCTCCGCCAGGTCAGTCAGCGTGTGCTGATTAATCACCCCGAGTCTGGTGCTGTGTTGAATAAGCCAGGTGTTTACAGCTGTGGAGAGGGCATAGTGCTGAGAACAGAAATACGCTAAGGAAAGAAATCCCACGCAGTCGAAGGCTGCAGGCTTGTGGGGTCGTTGTCAGCCTCAGGTGAGCAGGAAGCAGGACCCTCCCACCCTGAGCGCTCTGGGCCCCGTGGTAATGACCAGGAGCTGGCCCAGCCTGTCCCCAGGGGCTGAGGACTCCCTGGCACCCCGTGTTCCCAGCAGACCTAAAGCACAGCCCCCATGAGTGAAGGCTGAACCTGTAACTAGCCCGAGTCTCGGTCAGTCTTCCTCATGGGGCCCTCGCTCTGGTGGGACCTCGGGTCTGAATTGGCCCTCAGTGACCCTGGCTTTTCCCAGTCCTTCGGCCATGCGGGGAGGGACCTGTCCCGCTGTCCAAAACCAACCGCAGTAAGCAGGTGGTAGTGACCTTGAGCAGAAGCAGAAGGGTGAAGCCTTGATTGTGGGAACCCCCGGAGTAGCCCTGTTGAACAGAGGTGAACCCCTGTCCACAAAGGGGACTGGATTGTTGGACAGAAGATGGCTGCTGTGAGCTCAAGATTTTCAACTCGGGATGGGCTGTTGGTGCTTTTGTAAGTGGCCAAGGACGGCTTTTAGGTCAAGGTGTCCTTGGCTTGTTTTTTTTTTTCTCATGATAGGTACTTGTTGTTTTTTGTTGACTGATATTTTGGGGCATTTTCACTCCTTCAAATTTAAGGCATTCCATCATTATACCAAAAAAAAGATCTACTTTGTAAAGAGAACACCGCTGTCATATTACAGGGGTATCCACGAGGAAACAGCGTCTCCGTGCCCTATCAGAAGGCTGCTTGTTGCCGCTCACATCAGTGTTGTCATGAGGGGAGAGGGTGGGGTCCCCATTTCCCTGCATCAACCAGCTCTGCGGGTTTTCCTGTCATAAATAACACACAGCTAACGATGTTCATTTCTGTGAGGAGTTAGGCACCGTACCTAGGTTTTGGAGGAAAGGTAGTGAGATGTCCCCACATCTGTATTCACGAGAAATCAAGTGTCAGGGATTTGCAGCACAGGTGGAGTGTTTGTGGGTTCGGCACCTCAATCTACAGTTTGGGTCTCAGCGTAGCCTGAGTTTTCCTTCGTAACCCAAACTGAGTTTAAGCAGCTGCTAGGAGAAGTGGTTTGCGAAAACTCATCCTACCTTTCTGTTACATCTGATCCGTTCATTCATTTGTTGCTAAAGAAGCATGCTGACCCCAGGACTTTCTCCAGGGTTTGTACACCGTGGTTTTCTATGCGTACGAAAAGCTCAGATGGATGCAACTTTTAGAGGTTTATTTTTATTTTATTTTTTATTTTTTTATTGAAGTACAGTTGATTTGCAATGTTGTGCCAATCTGTTGTACAGCACAGTGACTCAGTTAAACACATCTATGCGTTCTTTTTTTTATATTCTTTTCCGTTATGGTTTATCTCAGGATATTGAGTATAGTTCCCTGTGCTTTACATTAGGACCTATGGCTTATCCATTCTAAATATAATAGCTTGCATCTACTAATCCCAGACTCCCAGTCCATCCCTCTCCCTCCCCACCTCCTCCTTGGCAACCACAAATCTGTTCTCTGTGTCTAAGAGGGTTTTTCTGTTTTGCAGATAGGTTTGTTTGCCATATTTTAGATTCCACATATAAGTGATATCATATAGTATTTGCCTGTTTCTGACTTACTTCACTTAGTATGATGAGCTCTAGTTGCATCCATGTTGCTGCAAATGGCATTATTTCGTTCTTTTTATGGCTGAGTAATATTCCATTGTATATATGTACCACATCTTCTTCATGCATTCCTCTGACGATGGACATTTAGGTTGTTTCCACGTTTTGGCTATTGTGAACAGTGCTGCTATGAACATAGGGGTGCATGTATCTTTTTGAATTACAGTTTTGTTCAGGTATGTTCCCAGGGGTGGGATTGAGGCATCATATGGTAGCTCTATTTTTAGTTTTCTGAGGAACCTCCGTACTGTTCTCCACAGTGGCTGCACCAACTTACATTCCCACCAACAGCGTAGGAGGGCTCCCTTTTCTCCACACCCTCTCCAGCATTTGTTATTTGTAGACTTTTTAATGATGGCCATTCTGACTGGTGTGAGATGGTACCTCACTGTAGTTTTGATTTGCTTTTCTCTCATAGTTAGTGATGTTGAGCCTCTTCTCATGTGCCTACTGGCCATCTGTATGTCTTGTTTGGAGAAATGTCTGTTAAGGCCTTCTGCCCATTTCTCGATTGGGTTGTTTGTTTTTTTGGTGTGGGTTTGTATGAGCTTAGAGGGTTATTTTGATGGCTTTCCTCATGTGTCGACATGTCTCAGGTAGGGCAGTGGGTGTCCCCATTGCCTCCTTGATTGGCTGAGGCGGTATGACTCAGAAGCACAGCATTTTTTTTTTTTTTTTTTGGCTGTGCTGCATGGCATGCAGGATCTTAGTTCCCCAACCAGGAATCAAACCCGTGTCCCCTGCAGTGGAAGCACGGAGTCCTAACCCCCGGACCGCCGGGGATTCCTGAACCACAGCAATCTGCTGAAGGTCATGTCCAGAAAGACACATACCCACACTTTGGTGCCAGTCTGGTCCTTTATATACTCTCATTAATTTAATCCCCTCTTTGGGGAATGTTTTCAGTTTTATGCTATTGAGAGGCTACTAGATGAGAACATTTGTGGGTGAATACCTGTCCCTGTTTCTCGTCATCACCTGTAGCTAGCATTGACTTTGTTAAGGTTCCGGATATTGTTTCTAGAAAAGACTTCCTGTTGACACGGGGGAGAGGCTCACACCTCCTCACCAGCATTGAGCCTTATCATTTTTTCTTTGTTAATTCTGTAGGGGGAGAATGGCATCTTGTGTTAATTTCTATTTCTCTGATGGCCAGTGAGATGAACATTTCACTTCACACGTTTGGTTGCAGCATGTTTAGAAAAGAGTCTTTTGTGTTCAGGAGAGCAGGGACCAGATCAGCAGGGACACCCCCACCCCCCGCCCCCGCCGCACGCCCTCCCCCGGAGTATGAGGCAAAGCATTTGTTGGTGGTGGGAGTGTTCCTGCTGGGAGCGTCTCTCTCTGCAGGGATGTGGGGAGCATGGGGTCCTGGATATGCTGTGTGTTGTGCTTTGGATGGCCCCATGGAGCCCTGTCCGCATCCTGGAAGCGTATCAGCTTAAGCAAAAAGTCCTGTGTGCTGTGTTTGATGTTTCCAAGGAAGGGCTGAGTTTCCCACAGTGGATGGGACACCAGGAGTGCGTGAGTGGTGTGATTTTCCTTTGATGTCACTTCCCCGTTTCTCTTGCCCACTGGCCCCCAGGAGCAGCTGTGACTTGAGGTTTCAGACATGCCTCTGAGCTGGCTCTTGAACCAGTCCCTGTCTGTACCATGACCCTGAACTGGTGGGACCTTATGGAACCTGTGAGTCTTCAGGAAGGTAGAAATCAGATGTCGCACCTGTCCATCAGACCCACGTGTTTTGGACTTCAGGTCATTTATAATCAGTTGTCAAATGAAAAACAAAGTCAGACTTCGTAATAAGAGGCTTTGTAAGAAAGGATTATTGTGAGGGAGCCAGGGAGGGGGCTGTTGCCGGGGAGGGATGTATGACCGTGACATCAGCGAGCATGTCAGGAATTAGGCAAACTGGATGTTTCCTTTGTAGGGAGGTGTAGACAAGGCTGTTAGGACCTGGGTGTGGGGATGAAGAGTGAGGGGGTGGTAGATCGGAGGATGTGTCCCCCAAGGCCAGCCTGTTCTCAGGGTGGGGGGGCATCCAAGTGCTCAGCCTGGCAGTGGGCCGACGGAGGCCTGGGGGGAGGAGAGACGCTGAACCAACATTGGGTAACAAGTGTTTTGTTCCGATTGACCTTTGGGGATGAGCGGTTCAGCCCATCACGAGCGAGGCGTAGCGTGGAATTCGGGGCCTGTGTCTCCCCTTGCCCTAGGTGAGCGGGGCTTCCGTCCTGAGTCATGTGCAGTGAGCCCTTCCTGGATTCGAGGGATGGGGCAGTCTACCTGCTGATCGCAGGGCCAGGAGCAGTCAAGGGTGTCAGGCTGGACTCTGGAGGGACTGGGTCTGTCGTGGTGGCGGACGGGTGGCTGCCTGGGCTGCGTGCTGCAGCCACCCGGGCACTGAAACCTGAGCAGGGCTGCCCTGCCCAGCCCAGGCCTTTCCCACAGGGACCTGCTTCCAGGGTAGGCGCATTTGAGCTGGGTTGTGATGGGTGGGAAGGACCTGCCACAGGCAGGAGTGGCTGTGGGGACCGAGGGCTGGGCGAGGGGCTGCTGGCATCTGCAGTGTTGGGCCTAGAGCTGCATGCTGGGGCTTGGTCGGGGTGGTTGGAGGGCCTCCTGAGGGAGGGAGGCCAGGAGCCCTGCGGAAGGAAGGAGCTCCGCAAAGGGCTTCCTCACCCTCGAGCTCCTCCTCTGCTGTGATTTGGGGACATTTAGTAGGCCTCCCTGCTTTTAGGGTTATGAAAAACTCTCGCAAATTCCGGGACAGTTTGGGTTCTGCTCCCCTCCCCCCCTTTCTCTTTTTCTGATTTTGGCTTTTACATTCATAATTCACTTTAAAACTTAAAAACTGTTGAAATACTAACCTTGAACACCAATAGTTTCTCCTTACCCGGTTCTAAATTCGGGGCCGATTTGGAAGCTTGTTTATTCTGCCTTTGTTGTCACTCACACCATCGCTGGCAAGACCTGCCCCGCCCCCACTCCTTCTGCACCTCCAGGAGCTCATGCTCGGTGGTCACTAGGCCAAGGGCAGTGGCACGGATGGAATCGGTGCAGATGACGCTCTTTGCTCTCAGTTCATGCAATTCTGCATCCGGTCTCACCTGGCCAAGTGAGCTGTACCCCTTGCCTGAGTCCCAGGGGCCTGTCGAGGGGCCCTGGCCTTTAGCCTGTGTGTCGGATAGGGGGGTGAAGGGTTCCAGCTCGTGGTTTGCCCTGCTGACGTGTCCCCTTCTCTCACTCTGTCTCAGGCTCCGCCATCCCAGACGGTAGGAGGAAGCCGCATCCCAGCTGCTGAAATGTCTGATGACACCCATCATCAGGTAGAGGATGAAGTCCGCCGACACAGGGCGGTTCTTTCTAGAGGTGGTTCCTGAGCAGGTCTTGCTGTAGGTGTGCCTCCCATCAGGGAACAGCTTCGTCTGTTTATTATGTTCCCTGCACCAGCTGGTGACTGGAGAGCAGAGGAGGAAAGCTGGTGTCAGAAAGCTCGGGCGGTTCTGCTGGAGGGTGCATGGTCTGTCTGGGGGCTGCAGCTGCAGAGGCCAGGGCGGGAGGAGGGCTGCTCGAGGCCATGCTGCAGGAGCAGGCCCAGGAACAGGGTGTCCGTGGTCAGTGCCATTGGTACCCGCTGTGGCCCAAGAGGGCCGTCTTCAGCTCAGGGTCCGCCTTGGACACTTCTTGAGCTTTCATCACATTTACTTGCTGTGACTGAGCCGGGAGAGAAGAGAGCTTCTGAGGGAGCCGTTCTGTTTGTTTGGGCTGGGAGCCAGCAGCCTAAGAATCAGCTTCCAGAAGAGCTAACAAAGTAAGCAGGACTGGACACAGCAGAGGAGGAGGGTGGTGGAAGCGTCGGGTGCCAGCCCCGTCGGTCATACCCCGAGCTGGGGGGCCACGGCCACTTCAGACCTGCAGACATCTGTGTGTGTCCCAGAGAGACACGTGGATGAAAAGTCTGTCCAGATGTGCTTGCATTAGAGGGAGGTTCCAGGAGTGACTTTCATTTGCAGTGTGTACGCAGGACATTTAAGTACCGTGTCCTCTCCAGGTGCCCGTCCTGCTGACGGAATTGTTCTCGGAGGGAGTGTTCAGTGTCTGGCCTCCAGTGCTCCTGGCCCTGCGCTGACTCCCCGGCCCTGGGAACGGCCCCACCCCCACGTTAGGCATCTCCCCCTGGCTTTACCTTTCACTTTATAAATAGACGGCTTACAAAAGATAATTGAAAGGGAAAGGCTTAGGAAGATTAAAAAATATTCTAGAACTTGTGTTGAAGTGAAGAAAACAGCTCATTTCCGGGATCAGCGTTGCCACTTTGAAGTGGTTCCTACAGCAGTGTTGTGTTGGTGGGTCCTTTGTGTGAGGATGGAGCAGGTGTGGCCTTCTGTTGCTGCTGTGGGCCCATCCGTCTCTGTGATGAGAGTCCCAGGGTCAGCCTGTGCGAGGAGCGGACCACTGGGATCGTGTGTCCTCCTATGAGAGCAGGGACCAGGTGGTCTGGGAGGCCCGGCTTCGAGACACGGGTTGGTCGGGGAGCTGGGGTGCCTCCCTTGGGGATGTCACCTGCCTGTAAGCGTGGAACAGGTGGGGCCGCAAGGGGCTGTGTGGCCTCTCAGGACAGGGTTTGTGTGGATGGATCTCTGCGGTCCTCTGGCTGCAGCCCTCTGAGGCTGTCACCTGGACCAGCTCCCAGGACTCACCCCCCGAGGGCACCCAGGGTCCTGTGGGTTCTGCTCTAGCTAATAGTGAGTGGGCTGAGCTTTTAGTCTCTGAGACAGACCTGAGGGACTGAAAGTTCATGACTCTTTAATGTAAAAATTATACACGAGTGGGACTTCCCTGGTGGTGCAGTGGTTAAGAATCCACCTGGCAACGCAGGGGACACGGGTTCAATCCCTGGTCTGGGAAGATCCCAAACGCTGCAGAGCAACTAAGCCTGTGAGCCACAACTACTGAGCCTGTGCTCTAGAGCCCACGAGCCACAACTGCTGAAGCCCACGCATCTAGAGCCCATGAGCCACAACTGCTGAAGCCCACACATCTAGAGCCCGTGCTCCTCAACAAGAGAAGCCACTGCAATGCAGCAAAGAGTAGCCCCCACTCGCCACAACTAGAGAAAGCCCGCGTGTGGCAGCAAAGACCCAATGTAGCCAATAAAAAAAAAAAAAAAAAAAATACACGAGCAACTTTATCCCAACATTGATCTGTACATGGTATTAGCCCAAGTGTGTCCTCTCAAGGCCTCCGGTACAGGTTATATTACAGGAGCATCATGTCACTGACAAGGAGACATGTACCGAGTGGTGTGTACGCTAGCTGTTGTACCAGGATGAGGGCCTGAGCACCACCCGGCTCAGGGGCCACCCCGGTCAGCCTCTAGTGAGAGAGCACCTGCAGATACCAGTGCTTCATCCATCCTGCTGCAGTGAGGGCTCTGAGCAGCCAGAACCTTGGTGGACGGAGGGCTGCGTCCAGGACCTCCCTCTATACCTGTCCCCAACGCTGATCTTGTCAGGTCCATTCATGGTGACTGGAAGCTTCCACACCTTCAGCCACACCTGGGCCCAGGCTGTCCAGTGCCGTGGCCGACACCACACGGGGCGAGGAGCGCTCCACGTGTGTCCGGCCAGGGCCGAGCGGCACTGTGGCTGTGGAGACCCAGACGCAGAAGCAACGGCAGGCTATCCTGCCTGTGACTCTGTTAATTACGGGTTGAAACGATTGTGCTTAGATGTGTATTGGGCTAAATAAAATATGTTATTAAAATTAACTTCACCTATTAGTTTTCACTCTTAATGTGACTTGTAGGCACATCTGAAATCACGCGTGTGGCTTGTGTGTGTGGCCCGCCTGGTGTTTCTGTGGGGGGCACAGATCCAGCTTGTTCTCTGACACCCTCTGCGTTTAAGTTCTCCCTCCTGTCAAGGCCCAGCCCATAGGCTGTGAGGCACAGATCAGGAACAGGTATATCAGGCTTTGGGAATACCTTGAAACCGGCTTTGTGTGCTATTGTGGCTTGCATTTCTGCAGACAATTACCCAGAGACTGCCGGGCCTCATCCAAGAAAGCGGTTCTGTGCTCAGGCTGCGTTTCTCCTGCACAGGGAACCGAGCCCTGGGCCTTGGTGAGCGCGCTGCTGCCCTGAAAGGCCATCCCACTCCCTGTTGTCCAGGCTGCCCTTGACCCAGACTCTGTTTTCCGGGTTCCCGGTTGTCCAGGCTTCCGTCTCCCTGTTTTCTGTGGATGAAGAAACACGCAGCGTGTCCGGCCTGCTCTTCCACTTACAGCTGTGGCCTGTGCACGCTGCTTGGTGAACTCCTGCCACTGATCGGGTGGGAGGGGGGACCACCGGGTAACTCTCTCCCGCCCCCGGAAGCGCTGCTGATGAGCCGCTGAATGGGGGCTGCCGTATGAGCAGCTGCGGGGCACGTGGCCGAGTCCTGGGAGAGACCCGCAGGCTTTCCCACATCTGGCTGGGCTATTTATATCCCACAAAGGCCTGTTTTTCTCTGAAAAGAGTGGGCATGTGGCGATGCTGTCATACGCACGGGTGAGGCCAGTGAAACAAGCCTTTCAGTAAATGACTTTCTGGTGTGTCCACACGACACGTTTTCCTGGCCTGCACGGGCCCCTGGGTTCCACCTCTGCCCTGCGCTTGGTGCACGTGCACACATACAGTGCAGCAGAGCTGTGGCCCCCAGGGCAGCCCCGTTTCTACGTCGGGAGGGCATGGCTGGCCCTGATACCCAAGGAGAGACAAGTCCCTCCGGGGCCCATCACTCACTCAGACGGTGTACTGACCTCCTGAGCTGTGCCCCACGCCCTCCAGGCACCAGGCCTTCCACAGTGGAGAAAGCTCTGTAGTGTTGGGGAGGACGGACCTCACAGGGGGTCAGTGAGTCTGATATGAGAGGTGAGGTGGTGGTGGGTGCAAAGAAGAGAAGTCAAGCAGAGAGAGGGTACTGGGAGGGCCTCGCAGAGAAAGGGCAGTTGGTTGAGGAAAGACAAGATCTGGACTTGGGTTTGGGGAAGAGTGTTCCAGGCAGAGGGAACAGCAGGTGCAAAGGCCCTGAGGCAGGAGTGTGCCTCAGGTGTTGAGGAGGGGCAGGTGAGAGGAGAAGAGGTAGGTAGATGGTGAGCTTATTGGCGCTCAGGGACGCTGAGATGGGAGCCCTGGGAGCCAAGGGTTTAGACAGGACTGCAGGCCTGTAGGAAGAGTGAACCCTGGAAGGTAGGACAGGGCACCCTGTTAGGAGGCTGTGAGGTAATCCAGGGGGAGAGGTGGTGGCTTGGGCCAGAGTGCAGCAGTGGGCTTGGGAGGATGGCCCGATCAGGCATGTATTTGGAGGTGGAGCTGAGGGGCTTGCTGCCAGGTTGGACCTGGGTTGGGGTGGGGGCCAACGATGCACTGAGGTTTTGGCCGAGCAGCTGGAAGGACGGAGGGTCCACTTACAGGCCAGCTCCCACCCAGGCTGTCTGGGAGGCATACCAACCTTGAGAGACGGGGAGTATGGTTTGGGAACACGTAATGTTTGAAGGAGAGGAGGCCCTGGAGCCTATGCCTAGAGTTGGGGAGATGTCAAGGAGTGGCCCTGAGGGGTGGTTCCCAGCTGGAGCTCAGCACCAAGTTCTCCCAGAGAGCAGGCCGCCTCACCTGGGGATGCCTCTCATGCATGTGTCCGTCAGGTGAGGCTGGCCTGTGGGGGGACACGAGGATGGGCCACTGGGGTGAGATGGCCCTTGTTGGGAGACTCAGACAGGTGGCTCTGCAGGGAGAGGAAGTGAGCTGCATGCAGGGATGCGCGTCTTGCCCAGCTGAGCCCCTTGGCGTGAGTGACGGGGCCCTAAGGTGTCTGGAGGCGGGGAGAGAGAGTGGTAGCAGCCCCATCCCTGGCATGGGTGGGCTTGAGGCCTCTGAACAGCACGGTCTGGGGAGAAGGAGGTAGATTCAGAAAGGAGGCCTCCATCCTTCTATGTAAGTCTGTGTGGGTACTCTTCATGCCTTCGTTGCCTTGCTTTGCTGCCTTGTTGGAAAGACATGGCTCTCCAGAGTCTCAGAAGGCCCGTGCCTTTGAGTCAAAGAGGGCACTCATTTTTGCAGGAAACTGCCCTGGGCAGCAAAGTGTCCTCACTAGAACCTGAGAGAGGCCCAGCTGCGTTCATTATGGAGACGGGATTGTATGTCTTCGTCTTCTTGGCCATGTTGGGGTGGGGGTGGGGGGGGGGGGCGGGGGTTCATTACTGACTGGTCAGTGTTAGTTATGAACTTGGACCAGGCCCCCCTCGGAGCCACTCACTGAGGCTCCAGGATTGATTTTTTGGTCCTCTATAGTAGGCTGAAGAATCGTCCCCAAAGAAGGCAGGTTCAGATCCCTGGAACCTCTCTGGGTGTTACCTTTTCTAGAGATAGGATCTTTGCAGATGTGATTCAGTTGAGAATCTTGCATGAGGAGGTGATCCTGGGTTATCTGATGGGCCCTAAATGCCATCACACATGTCCTTATGAGAGGGAGGCAGGGGAGATGTAAGAGAGAAGCGCAGAAGGTGTGGAAGCGGAGATTAGAGTGATGTGGGTGGCTGATTCTGTGTGTCAGCTGGGCTGTGCCACGGGTGCCCAGACACTTGGTCAAACTGATTCTGGGCGTGTCTGGGTGAGAGTCGCATTTGAATCTGTAGATAGACTAAAGCAGGTTGCCCTCCCTCATGTGGGTGGGCCTCATCCAGCCAGTTGAGGGCCTGAATAGAGCAGAAAGGCAGAGTAAGGGGGAATTCCCTCTCCCTGCCAGGCCGTCTTTGAGCTGGGACATTGGTCTTCTCCTGCCTTCGGATTTGGACCGGAGATGGAACTTGCACCCTCAGCTTTCCTGGGTCCAGCTTGCTGACTGCACATCTCAGGGCTCATCAGCCTCCATGGTCACGTGATTGGATTTGTTATAGTAACTCTCTTTCTCTGTACACATCCTATTGATTCTGTTTCTCTGGGGACTCTGACTAATACAGTGGCCACAAACCAAGAAATGCCAGAAGCCACCAAAAGCTGGAAGAGGCAAGGAAGGATTCTCCCCCGAGAGCCTCCGGAGGGAGCGCGGCCCCGCTGACCACAATTTCAGCCCGGTGAAATGGATTGCAGACTCTGGCCTCCAGAACTGTGAGAGAATAGATTTCTGTTGTTCTAAGCCACTTGGTCTATGGTCATTTGTTAGAGCTGCCACAGGAAAAGAACACAGCCAGTGTAAACAGTGCTACCGTAAATACCCCAGCCACACGCACGGGGCTGTTATTCAGGCATGGATTTCAGGGAGTGGCGCTGCTGGGTCAGAGTGTCTGTCTCTTTGTTTTATAGATCGTGCCAGATCACTTTCTAAAAAGATCTAGCAGTCCGTCTCTTCCCTGCATGGACGGGTACGTACCCTGATCCTGCACACTCTCTGCGCGGTGGGCTTGAGCGGTCTTTCCAACTTTGTGGGTCTGAGAGGGGCAGAGCTGCAGCTTTGTTCCTTGACATGTGTCTCCTTGAATCTGGTGAGTTTAGGATCTTTGCTCAAAGATCCCTCCATCTGTGAACTGGCCGTTTGTGTTCTTTGCCTGTGTTTCTCTTGGGGTGTTTCTCCCTCCCTTATTCATTTGTAGGGGCTGTTTATTTGTTACAGATGTTGATGATTTTCTGCCTTGAAAACATTTATTCCCAGTTCTGTTGTTTGCTAATTACTTTTCTTAACGTGTCATTTGTCATCAAGATGAAATCATTTTTAGTCGAATATGCCTCTCGTTCCTTTTATGACTTCTAGGTACCCATGTTTGTTAGGAAGATCCCACGGCTGTTTCTTGCTTTCCTGGCAGGTATTTTACGGTTTTTGTGTACAGATTCTGCTCTTGAGCACGGCTGAAATGCCTTTGCATAATATGGAATAAGGCGCTTGAGGGAGGGGAGTCCAATTTTATTTCCTTCGGCACTAATTATTCAGTAATCCATCCTTTGACCAGGGAATTGAACTTCGGCTCTGTAGTATATTATGGTCTCATGTAAACCGTTCCCTTCAGGGATGCTCCAGCCCATCCCACTGGCCTGTGTGTCTTCCTCGTGCCAAGTTTACATTAGTGACAGCTATAGGTATGGTGTGTTTCGATAGCTGGTGAAGGAACCCCCTTTGCTGAGCTCTTTGTGCATGATGAGATGTTACAGGACTGTTCTTACATGTGCACTCATGACTGTGTGTCCATGTTCACGTGTGTCTCATGGCTCCTGGGCAGAGGAGGATTTGGGTGGATGCATGATGGCTGTGCTTTCAGGGGCAGTGGGCCAAAAGGTGTGGTGCAGGTTGGAGGGAGGGCCAGGTGAAAAAGGACACCAAGACCATCGCATTGCGTAATAAAATTACACCTCTGTGCATGCAGGATTTTTAAAGATTATGAAACAAGTGAAATAGTAGTGTCCAAGGAATAAGGCACTGAACAGAGAACAAGTTTATCATGGGTGAGTGGAAAGATAACATTGCACTGGCTCCACCTTTGTGTCGGGGACTTGCCGTGACGCGGGTTTTCTCTGGATGTGGGTGCTGTTCCTGTGCACGCGGTGGGGCGTGTGTGTACATGGCGGGGTGCACGTGCCCTTGGCATGTGTGAGTGCGGCTGTTCCCAGATACCCCGTGTCTGACGGCAGCCCTCAGGAGCTCTCACCAGGGCGCTCACTCGGGTCCTCTGGGCAGCAGTGCCCTGTTTCCTGCAGTGCCCTTTGTGTATCCCAGGTGTCCTCAGTGTCCCCCAAATGCCCTCTGTGCCCGAGCTCCCACTGTGCTGCCCACGCTGGACTGGCTCCACTCACCCGGGAGCCTGGTGAGGTCAGGGCCTGTGCTTAACCCTCTTGTGGCCCTAGCCCCGCACACACTGCAGGTGGAGGTGTGCTTGAGCTGCACGCACCTCACCCCACTCAGGATGGCAGCAGATTCACCTACGGAATCTGGGCTCAGCAGCAGAGGGTGGGGTGGGGGGTTGGGTGTGGGTGCTGCAGGCCCAGGGTTGTCCTGTCACTCTGCCCTGCGAAGGTCCTCCTTTGGCAGCTGCCGGTGGCCCAGCCTGCTTCTCGGGTGGCAGCCACGGGTGGGTGGGGTCCAGGACGCACTTTGCGAGCGGGCTCATTTGTCCCTCGGGCACCTGGGTGGCTGGAGGCTCTGCAGGAACAACCGGATCGCGCACAATGGCTCTGCGGTCAGTGGAAGGTGGGCGGAGGATGGGGAACAGGCCCCGTGGCCAGGAGGGAGGAGGCTGGGGAGCAGCTAGCGCAGCTGCAGGGGTGGCGTCTGCCCGCCGTTAGGCGCGCTCCTCCTGGGTGACTTGGGTCCTCTAGACGCAGGGTGGCTGCCGGTGACAAGGTTAGCAGACAGTCCTGACAACCGAGGGGTGGGTGTTTGCACTTGAACCAGGTGCCAGTGCTGATGCAGGGTCAGTGCCCGGCGGTCTGTCTGCTTTCTTCCTGGGAAGGGGTGAGGAGGGCGGGCCAAGGACCCTGGCCATGCCGGGCAGTGTCTGGAGCTGATCCCCTCCAGGCCTGCGTGGATCCTCACCTCCCGTGGGTGGGTTTCGACACAAAAGCTCGAGGTGGGAGGGTATGTGGTGCTGATTCTTTGCCAGCTGTTGGGTACCTGTGGAAGTGAAAATCATCTGTCTTTCCAAATTTCACCTTGGACTCTATTTCCTGCCAGCAGAGGAAGTGGCCCTGGCTGGGCGGTTTCTTCTGATGTTTCAGATCATGCTGGCACCTGCCCCTCCTTGCTGCAAGCGCCCTGCTCCTCTGAGGCTCTTGCAGGCACTTGGCTTCCTTATATATAATTCCTCCTGTGCGGCTGTGACCAAGCAAGAAGTTCAGTGTTCCTTGCAGAGCTGTTTGAATTTAATAGACATCAGGAAGCTTGAAAACACGAAGCCACTCCCCACGTCAGTGGGGCTGTGGGTGGGCGCTGGGCAGCCCCTTGGCCTCCATCCCACGGAGCCCCTCCCATTGCTCTGGCACTGACCGTGACCCAGGCCACACAGGGAAAGTAAACCGCGTTGGGGCCCAGAGGCTGTGGCCAGCAGGGGTGGGAAGGACATGTGACAGCTCCCGATTGCCTGGCCAGGGAGGAGGCGTTAGTAACACGGGAGCTCGCCAGCCTCGCCTGTGACGGTGCAAGTCCAGACCTGCACGATTCGGGCGCGTGCACACAATTCAAGCTGCGTGTCCAGTGGGGAAGAGAGACGAGATGTTTAAACCCAGCTCTGGGACGTGTGCCCCGGGAGGCGCCGTCGGTCCCCCACGTCCGCCTCCTCCCTTCCCCCTGGGTGATAGCCCCCTGCGTGAGGAGGTCACCCTCCCGCCAGCCCCCAGCCCTTTGTCCTAGCGGTGGAGACTGGTGCAGCGTTGCTGACTGGAGGCCACAGTTTAACTGGGTTTTAGTGCAGGCTCAGGTGGGAAAGCTGGAAACAGAAAGCATTGGCCTGGTGTGGAGGTGAACATGGTGAGAGGGTCCCAGACGTTGTGCACTCAGGAAGTAACCACGAAGACAGGTGGGCCGAGGAGTCCGGCCATTTGGGACCCTCCAGCCCTGAGGTGGAGCCCCTCGTTCTGGGTGGAAGGTGATTGGTGCCCTCTCACTCTCTTCCTGCCTCGGGGCTCCCTTTGCCACCTTCTCGTGGCCAGGGCATCCTGATGGAGCCTGGCCCCAGGCACTGTGGCCAGAGCACAGGGTCACCCTTCCGTTATCAGCCCTCTGCCACGTCTGTCTTCGGGCTTTGGCCCTAATATGCTGGGCTCTTGCCTCAGCACCTTTGGGTTCTCTGCCTGGAAACTCATGTTTCTCCCAACTGGATGACGGCCCATCTACCATGCATACCCGCAGAAGTCCCCAGGGTGGCCTGTCCATTGCACAGACGCCCCTGAGGGTACTCAAGATGGCATGTCCACCAGGCACACCCCCTGAGAGCCCCCACGATGGTCTGTCCATCGTGGCCTCCCTTTTTTCTGGAAGATCAGGGGCATGTTACCCACGGGGGCCTGGGCCACATTGGAAGGGTGTGGAGGATACCCTGGGTGGCTGATATGTGGAAGGTGCCCAAGCAGAGGACAGAAAAGGGGGTCAGCGTGGCTGGAAACAGCAGTGTGTAGGGTGTGTGCAGGGGACGGTCTGTAGGAGAGAAGCCGCATGTTCTGGGTGGCCCACACGATGAGGGTCAGGTCAGAGGGCAGGTGATGAACCACTGGGCCTCTGTTGTCTGTCTGGACTGTTCTTGGTGAGACTGAAGACAGGTTGGTCTGTCCCTGGCACTTTTCCCCACTCTCGCTGGCCTTCGGCAGCTGTGACCAAGGCCATGCACTGACTGCAGAAGTATCATACGAAGCATTCTTGGGCCAAATAAGGTTGAATTCATGCTTAAAATTGATGCTAAAATGTGGTGAGCTTGAACATGGGTCAGTTGGTTTTCATTTGACCTAAATTTCTGCAGCGGGTTCTTTTCTAACTTTTTGTTAAGTTACAAGTACCTATAAATAGATTTTTAAAAATAGACACTTCTCTTGCCTTTTACCATATATTGAATCGCCCCATGAATGCACTCTGGGGTCTGAGGTCTGCGGTGGGCTGCGAAGGGCTGGAGATGTGTCTGCTGAGCTAGTGCTGGTGGGAGGAGCACCTTTTCAGTGGAAGCGGAATTAAATTTTGGATCTCGTTATTTGTGGATGGCGAAGGCTGCTGTTTGAAACCTTTAGCTTCTGTTTGATACCTTAATTTTTTTGTGAAATCATTAATCACAGAAGAAAAGTGTTTCCCCAAGTGTGTTTCTTTTATTATTACTGCCGCTTTAAGAAAATTGCCTTCAGAGCTAATTATCTTCATAGGCAGTTTATAGACCAGAGTGGTTTTGACTCTCAGCAACGAGACCTTCAAGGATGAAAAGAAACTCTGTTCTTTAAAACAGATAGCGCATATATTATAACTCTGTGAAAATATTCTAAAATGGTAAAGCATATGCAGACTTTCTAAAAGTCTTAAAATACAGAAATTACATGTAATGAGTCTAGTCAGTGAGTATAAAGAATATTTCAGTTTGTTGCCTGAAAATATCTTTAAAGCCAGAAACATTCTTACGTCTCATGAATGACGGAATAAAGTGTCTTCATAATGCTGGTTTGACTGGAGCAGCTTTTAACTCATGATGGAATAGATTCATATTTCCCTAATTTCATGAGCCCAGCTCTGTTACCAGCTGAGGGTCACAGTCACCTGGCTCCATCAGCCAAGTCACGGAGCACGCCTTCTTGGACTTCTGATGGGAACCATCCCAAGGCCCTGGGAGGCTCTGAAAGTCGTCCCCAGGCCATCCCAGGGTGTGGCATTCCCCCTGAGCCCACCTCAGCACCAGCCGTGGCCGTCCTGCCTCTCCTGCTCCTTGTCTTCGAGCCTGCTGCTCAGGGCATTGTCACCAAAGGCTCTGAGGGAGAGGAGGGTGTGCGAGGTCACGGGACAGGTGCCTGGGATCAGGTGGGGCTGCTCCCTGCAGAGTCTGCCTCATCGCCCCTTGTCACAGTCTCACTGCGTCTAGCGCAGACTGACCCCCTCCCGCTGCCTCTGTGGCTCCTTAGGAACCGTCCAGGTAGAAGGGGCAAAGACCATCCATCATGCTGGCAGCTGCCTGGGTGCCGTTTGTTTCGGCAAGTGGCATGGACCTGCTCGCTGGGTTTAAGGGATTTTAGATTGAGATCTGGGACAGAGCAAGTTTCTGTCCTGCCGGGGTCAGGTGTGGCCCACTCGTACAGTGTAGCTCTGTCTGTCAGAGGGGTGCGGCCAGTCCCAGTGCAGCTTATGACCGAGGCTCAGACACCCAGTGTGCGTGGTCGTCGCCTGCGTCTGACCACATCGTGGCCCAGCTTCCTTTAGCACTGGACGTGTCAGGCAGTCCCTCGTCCTGGGGACTCCGTGACCAGTGGTAAACACCGGGAGCCTGTGCCGGTTTCGGGCAGCACATGTGGGTCCGTGCCCCCTGTCACCGAACACCACTGTGTCCCAGGCCCGTGTCCTCCCCTCCTGGAGCCCGGAGGTGCTCGTGGCAGCAGTAGAGGTGCAGGCGCTGCTGCATGTTAGGGGAAGGGGAGATGGGGGTGGTGCTGGGTGCCCCTCCAAGGCTGTGTCTAGGAGGCGGAGCCTGCGGCGTCTGCCCATTTCCCCACATTTGTTCACAACCCCGTGTGGGCACCACCATCGCTGTGCCCCCTTCCAGGCCCTGCGGTATCATGGGGGCGGCCAGGGCTGCACTGGCGCTTGTGTGCCCCCACCCAGCCGCCCCCACAGCCGGTGCGGCGGTCCCTGGCGTAGGCCCGCTCGCGAGAGCATGTGTTGGTGGGCAGTGGTCAGGAGGCAGGAGAGGCGCCCCTTTGCCAGCACTTCTCCCCGTGTGGGTTTTGGACAGTGGTGCGGAGGTGCTGTGTGCGTGCCCCGTCCCCGCTCACCTGCGCCGCCACCTCGCAGCCACCCTGCGGCCGATGCCGAGACTCTCCCTGTTTGCAAGGCTGGGCTGACCCTCGGAGGGGCTGAGGGGCTTGCCCGGGGCCCTACAGGAGAGCCAGGAAGAAGGGCAGCTCCCCGTCCTCGCCCCGGAGCCCCGAGGCCCTTGGTGACCACGTGGCCGGGGCCCACGTGATCCTTGGGCACCGAGGGACCCGCCCTCTGCCGGACGCCCCCCCCCGCCCCGCAGGGCTCTAAGGGCCTTTCTCCTCGGGGACAGGAGCTCCCGGCTCCTCCTTCTGCCTGGGCCAGCCCTGCCCGCGCCCCTGAATGAGCCCACACAGGAGAACAATCGGGCCCACATCGTGCACAGCCGGCCATTGAAAGGGACGAGAATGGGGCAAGCGTGTCCCACGCCCGAGGGAGGCTCACTGCGGGGCCTTGTCCCGCTGCTGAACGGCGCCTTGTCGTGGCCCCAGGGGGCCTGGCTGCCTGGCCTGTCCCCGTGGCCCCACCCAGGCTGCACCCTGGAGACCGAGGTATCAGGACAGGTGCCTGGGCAGCGGAGCTCCCTGTGAGGACGGGGCGGCCGGGCCAGACTGTGTCCTGAGCGCCGTCCTCTCTGTGGCCAGCGCGGGTCAGGGAGCTGCCCCGGGAGAGGTGAGGCTGCTGGGCCAGGTGGCAGGGGCTTGGCTCTTTACGGTTTGCTGCCAAAAGGCCCAGCACTTTATTTTCTGCTTTTCTTTTTTCCAGATGGTATGATTTGTTATTTCCTACTAGAAAAATCCAAAAGGATCTATAAACTACTGGGTAGAAGAATGTATAAAGATCAGAATTTGATCTTTTTGTTCTGAGTGCCTGACATGTGTGACCTTGTTTAATCCTCTGAATAACTGGGATGACAGACATTTATCCCCATTTCATTGATGAGGAGATGTGTACAGCGAGGCTAAGCACCTAGTGCATCCCAGCATTTTCTTCTTATTTGTGCAGATGGAGTTTTGTTTTCCCAGTTCTCATGGCTCAGTTGAATGGGAGTGGGCAGAGTAAGCAGACAGGTGTCCTTTTATTCCCCCCACCCGAGTGACCAGGGCCTGAATGTCTGGTCATCCTTCTCGAGGACCGGAGGAGCTTGTGAGAAGTCCATCTGTCCGTCCAGGTGTCCAGGGCTGAGGCTGTGAGGCAGGGGAGGCACTCCGCTGGCCACGGGAGGCTCCTGGGTCCTTTTCCTGGGCAGTTGATTCAGGTCCCTGTGGACATGTCACAGTGGGGCCGGGAGTGTTTGTCACCTCCCTTTTTTGTTTGGATTGCTTAGGTCTCTTGGTTTTTCCCTTTCATATGTGCTCGGTGAGAAGCCAGTGAAGGCCATGAGCCTTGAGTCCTCCTGTGAAAGTCTGAGAATTGGGGCGGGTGCTGTCCCTGGGGGGGCTGGGACAGGGGTGGGGTGAGGTGGGGAGCCAGAAACACACCAGAAACTCCTCCATGCCAGCTTGAAAAAGCTGCCGGTGCTTAGGGGCCTCATAAAAAGAGACAGTGGCGGGAAAGTGCCCAGGCTGGGAGAGAGAGTTCTGAGATTAGAATTAACATAGGAATAGGGCTGTGAATGGGGGTGCTTGTAATCCTTCCAAAATTGGGATAAAATTTGCATCTGAATGACTCATCAAGTTGAGATAGCCTTGGAATGTGTGGTTTCCTTCTTGTTTTCCAGTTCCTATTAACAATCATTTGCATTTTTATTCAACCAGCATTCTTAAAATACATGCTACTTTACGGTTGCCCTCAGACTGACTTTTCCTAGCCTGGATTTCTGTGTTGGCATCTCCCACACTGTCTTTCCCTGTGGAGGGTGTGCAGGAGTGGTGGTCTCCCCTCTCAGCCACCCCCATCCAACACGGCACCTATGTGGACTCTTAGCTCTCAGGGCAGCTGGCTCACTCAGCCCTCAGAGGCAAATGGGTCTTGTTTGGATTTCTCAGGATTAAAAAAGTATATCTTAATTACTTTTCGGTATCAAGAAATTGGGAGGCCACCTAAAAACCTAACTTTTTTTCTAGGAGAAAAATCAGGAGTTGTGCCCATACAGGGCCACATTACCGAATGGCAGTAAGGGTCTGCGAGGGGTCTTGCAGGTCCCTAAAGACGTCCACATTCTAATCCCTGGAGTGAATATGTTGCCTTACAAGGTAAAGGGATTTTGTCAATGTGTTTAAGTTAAGGATCTTGAGATAGGGAGATTATCCTGGTTTATCTGGGTAGCCTCTAAATGTAATCACAAGGTTCTTAATGAGAAGAGAGGATGCTATGCTGCTGGCATAGGGGAGGAAAAAGTTTTCCTCTGCTGTTCTGTACGGTGAATGGGGCTTGTGAATTAAATTGACAACAGATTAACGGGGGAAAGGCATACAAAATTTAATATTGTTATATGCACAGGGGCGTCACACAAAAGAAGGAAAAACCCAAAGAAGTAGTTAGACTTGGGGCTTATATATCATTTTTACAAAGAGCAATAAAATTTTAAGTGAGAAGACAAAGGTAAGGGGGGTTGGGCCCCTGGAGACAGTAAATTGTGGGAAGGTGACTAGGAAGCATATGGTAGATAAAGGATGTTTAGTAAGGTTAATTATGCAGATTGATCTCAGTGTCATCTCTGGTACACTATTACAGAGAGAATTTATGTCCTGCTTTTAGGCAAATGGGGGAGAGCGGGGAGCTCTTCTTGTATCTGCTGTTCTCAGCTGCCTTCAGTTTACAATAATCCTCATGCCCAAGTGGCCTCTTTGGCCTGTGCTCTTCACTGGCTTTAAGGTAGACGAATGAACCACGAGCAAAGGAATGCAGGAGGCCTCTGGAAGCTGGAAAAGGCAGGTAACGATTCTTCACAGAGCCTTCAGAGGAATGCAGCCAGCTCTTGGATTTTAGCCCAGTGAGTCCCATGTCAGATTCTGACCTCCAGAACGGTTGGGATAATAAATTTGTGCTATTTTAACTCACCAAGTTGGTGGTAATATTTTATAGCAGCCGTAGGAAACCAGTGTGGGTCCCTTAAGATGTGGTTTTGTGCTTAGAGGAGCTTCACAATCACTTATGGAGACAAGATAAATGAAATCATTACCGAGCAGCAAAGACAGTGTAAAATCTAGTATGCAATTGCGTTATATAGGCCAGTGGTATTCACACTTCAGGTAAGACTCCTGCAGGGCTTAAGCAGACACAGGTTGTGCAAACTCAGAAGGCTGTGGGGGACGGAGAATGTGCCCATGGGACAGGACGCCGCTGCTGCTACTGCTGGCCTGGGATGGAGCTCTGCCTCCCCTTCTAGACTGCAGGTGCTGCAGGGGTTTAGAGCCCACTTTTCAGAAGTATCACCATGTTTCTCTGCCAGGGTCTGGCCCATCTTGGAACTCAGGCACCTGGAGACGGCTCCCTGCCCTGCTCCCACACAACAGTGCTGTTTGAGTTCTCCAGCTGCAGAGGTCCATTCTGGTGGAGTGGGCCCAGTGGAAGGGCCGAGTCAGCAGGGTCAGAGGTTCTAGAAGGGGAGGGGGCCTACTGTGCTCCAGTGCTATCTTGGATGCTCCCAAGGTGCTGCCCAAGTCTCTGCCTCTCTCCACATGCAGGGGAGCTGTTCTGCCTCTCCTGTCACTCATGTCCTGGAGAGAAGAGCTGTGGAAAGGTTGAGGGCTGCGTATCTCCAAATGCTGGTGTTTTCTTGTTAGTTTCAGCTCCGTATGCCTTTGAGTGACTGCCTCGTCGGCTCACGGTGCCCCTGGGTGTCAGGTACAGTGCTGGGTGGTGATGGTGCACCTGGCTGGGCCACCTTCGAGGGGCAGCAGGCGGGGGTGTCCGAGGCATGTTGACTGAAAGCCTTCTTCCCTGATGGAGAATGTAATATATTGTATGGATAGATCACTTCTTCTTCATCAGTGGATACTTGGGATGCTCCCACTTTTTGGCTTGTGAATAATACAGCCATGAACATGGATGTGCAAATATCTGTTTCAGACCTCACTTTCAGACCTCACGTTCAGTTCATTTGCGTGTATAAATGAAAGTGGAATTAATAGATCATGTGGCAGTTCTGTATTTCATTTTTTGAGGACCCTCCATCCTGTTTCCCACAGCAGCCTGCACCATTTCACGTTCCTAACAGGGCACCGGGGTTCCAGTTTCTCCACTTTCTCACCCGGGCTTGTTTTCTGTTTTTCTGATTGTAACCATCCTAAGGAGTATGAGGTGATTGTCTTTGTGTTTAATTAAAGCCTCAATTTGGAAACTCACCTAATTTCCATGTGGTTATTAAGCATCGTTCTGCAACACCAAATCCAAGTCTGTTTTTCGGGACCTGCAAGTCCCCAGAGGGCATCTCCTGCCACGTTGGTGACTCCAGGGAGAGCACGTAGAGGAGGGAGAGCCGGATGCCGGTGCACAGTGGTGGGTGTGAGGCCAGTGTGGCCATGGCCCTGTCTTGCCCTGCACGGGGTCAGACCTGGCCACAGGCTGGCCAGAAACACCGCTCCAGGATGTGGTTGAAGAGGACACTGTGCTGACCATCCTGGGACCTTCAGGTTGAAAAAGTCAGGCCGGCCTGTGTCCTGGGGCTTCTCTCTTGCCCTCCATCCCAGGTCCTCTCATTGCTCCTCCGTCACCTCCAGCAGTCTCCACGTGAGACAGGAGAGTGGGGTCCAAGGGGGCTCTGCCTGCCTTGACCTCCGTTCTCACCCAGTTCCACGGTGTCTGTATGCACCTGTGTGCACCTGTAGGCAGGTGTGATGTGTTTGTGTGCACGTGTATGTTTGGTCCTTTTGAATCTGTGTCTGTTAGCCCAGGCGTCACGTTGCTCCTGGAGTCCCCCGTGGCTGAGCAGCCAGCTTCTGCGGGAGCTGTGTGGAGGATGTTTTCAAGCTCTTTGCCTGGGAGGCAGGTCAGAGCTCCCTGGGAGGGGAAACGGGCCCTGGAAGCTGCTGGAGGTCGGGTAGAAATGGGACAACACCCTGTTTCCTGAGGTCCTTCACGCATCTGAGTAGGACTCAAACTCACCATCCTCACCCTGGCACTGGAATTCCTCGTAGGAAGGAACTGTCCTTGGGAGACTAGGGAACCACAGAGGTGAGGTCTGAGCGGTGAGCAGAGGCCACCTGCTGACCCCTGTGGCCGCTGGAGAATTCTCCGGACAGGGAACCACGGGGGGGCCAGGAGGGGGCGGCCAAGCTCTACAAGGACATGGGAGGCCCTAGGCGAGGGTGCAGAGCCCAGCTGGGGACTTGGGGAACTGAATCCTGGAGTGGGCAGGGCCTGTGGAGGGCTCTGTGGCTGTGATCTTAGGAAGGACCAGGCACAGCGTGTGCTCCAGTCTTCACACTCCGGGGTCACCTGTCCTGGGCTGCGCTGCTCAGCCCCGTGGGCTTTCTCTTGGCTTTGAGTTCTCGTTGCTGCCATTGGGAGAGGACCCCGGAGGGCATTCACGTACGTGTCTTAGTGTTCCGGGACTCTCACCAAGGCGGACGTGACTTCACCCCCTCAGGTCTGGGCTCCCAAGTGCCCCCTGGCTCTCCGGGTGCAGGAAGCACTGCCCAGAGCAGCTTGAAGAGCTGCCCGGTAGGCACTGACCGAACTCTGCTGGCCCTGCCCCCGATGCTGTCTTGTTTGCGCAGAGCCCTTGGGCATTTGCACCTGGGTCCTCGTGTGACTGTCGATCAGGGCTTTCTTCCCTGAGGACTGCAAGTGTTATGGGAGCGGGGCTGGGGGTCGGGTCTGCTTCGCATGGGGCTGGCACGACGTGGACCTCTGAGGGTGGGGCTGGAGGGATGGAGCACGAGGCGTGGCAGCAGTTGGGCGTGGCCAGGCTCCGGAGGCCCCGCGCCTGGCTGTCCGGGCGGCTCTGCCAGCCCCGCTCCCATTGTGGACTCTAATGGCCCTTCATCTCTTCAGAGGCTCTTACTCCAGCCACTTAAGACCTTGGTGATCCAATGGCAGCCACATCCAAGATCGGTGAGGGCTGTTTGATTTATGTTCTCTGAGAGACCGCGTTCTCGCTGTGAGCCACAGCTGACTCATCCCAGTGACCGAATGTTTTAGAGTTGAATCAGTGACGTGATTACAGAGCCAATGCAGGTATCCGAGGCACCTGGAGCTGTGGGCACTGCTCCCCCCGTCGCTGCGTGGACCTCCGTCCGGTGCATCGGCAGGCGCAAGGGATGCCTCTCCTGGCCTTGGCTTTCATAGGCTGGCTCTGGGCAACCGGACTGCCCTCCTCCTTCCACGGCTCTTCTTACTCTGTCTGCTCTGGAGTATGAATGTTAAGCTCGCTGCATGAGGCAGTTGCCCTCGTCAGCAACACCTGTCCCGAGGTGTCTGTCCTCAGGTTAGCAGGTGCCATCCTGCAGGGTGATACCTTTTAGGACAGGATGTGAGAGTCACAGGCCGAGAGCAGAGCTGCTCGGATGTGTGCGGAAGAGGTGGATTTCCTCAGACACCAAAGACAAATTTCTTTCCCTCCCTGATCAGTTTCTTTGGGGAAAAGTTGTTGTAGAAGCAACACAATGTGAAACTTGGCAGAGCTGGTGTTTTACCCTGGCTGCCTTAAGCAGGATTGGGTAGCTACACTGTGACGATCTCACTAAAGGTTTAGCAAACGGCCCAGGCCATCCCATGATAGATTTTAATATCATCTGTAACTTTGGTGGTTATCTATTGTGCTGGATGGTGTTATAATAACCCACGCACTTTCTGAGGCCAGCTCTGTCTTACAGCTCAGCATCCGAAGGGCTGAGGGGTGAAGTAGCTGGCCGGGGTCACACAGCTGATAAGGGGACCAGAGCTCAAAGCCAGGCAGCTGGGCCCAGCACCCAGACTAATTTACATCTCTCTTGGTGGGTAAGTAGACGGGTTGGACTGGACGGGCGGGGCAGCACAGATTGGAGGTGGATGTGGTGTGACACGGAGAGGTGGAGACACAAGTAACAGAGTCAGAGTCGTGTTGGGACTTTGAAAGTGCACGTCCTGGTCTGGCTGAGGACTGGAAGTACCAGAATGCGTCCCTGAGGATGGCAGGACTGCACTCTTGGGGGGGGGGGGGACTCGGGGCCACCTTCCTCTTTGCTGTGGAGTAGCCGAGGGGCCAAAAGACTGACAGAATCTGGAGAAACTGCTGTTGTTTGGAAATGACATGATTGTTTTGTAAGAAAAGTACTGAAAAATGCATTTCCTAATGTAAAAAAATTAGAAGATACAGAAAAATCTAAAGAAAATATTTAAAGATGCCCCAGAAGTCCCCTGCCCAGAACTGAGCACCTCCCACACCTGGCCCCCCTCCGCCTGCAGCAGGCGGTCACAGCCAGCCTGCCTGGTGCCCTGGGCTCCGAGATCAGGTTGCTTGGCCCCAGCGAGCTCCCCTGCAGAGGCAAGTAATGCTGCCCTGTTGGGATCAGGGAGTGAGCTCCAGCGAGTGCTTGGAGCAGTGATGCCCACACCCTTCTGGGCGTGAGCGTTCTGGCTAGTTTTTTACATGAATAAGCTTACATTTAAGTGCTGCTTTATCATATCCTCTCTGCATTTAATAATATATTGTGTACTTGTCAGCAAGCATTAACTTGATGGTTTCTGCTGCCCGCAGAGCGTGCTGTAATATTATTTATTTAGCCAGTTCCTGATGAGTGTGCATTTAGATTATAAATTTTTACTTTCATTAAAGTGACGTGGAGATAAACATTCCCGGGCTGGCATCCTTTTTTTTTTTAAAGCTCTTTATTGGAATATAATTGCTTTACACTATTGTACCAGCTTTTGAGGTACACCAAAGTGAATCAGCTGTATTTATACATATATCCCCATCTCCCCTCCCTCCCACGACTCCCTCCCACCTTCCCTGTCTTGACCCTCCAAGGCATCACCCATCATCGAGTTGATCTCCCTTTGTTATACAGCAACTTCCCACTAGCTATCTATTTTACAATTAGTAGTGTATATATGTCTATGCTACTCTCTCACTTCATCCCAGCTTCCCCTTCGCCCCCCGCCCCCCCAGTCCTGTGTCCTCCAGTCCATTCTCTGCATCTGCATCCTCATTCTTGCCCTGTCACTGGGTTCATCAGTATCATTTTTTTTTAATATTCTGTATATATGAGTTAGCATACAGTATTTGTTTTTCTCTTTCTGGCTTACTTCACTCTATGACAGACTCTAGGTCTGTCCATCTCATTCCATTTCATTCCTTTTTATGGCTGAGTAATATTCCATTGTATATATGTGCCACATCTTCTTTATCCATTCATCTGTTGATGGGCATTTAGGTTGCTTCTATGTCCTGGCTATTGTAAATAGTGCTGCAGTGAACATTATGGTACATGTTTCTTTTTGGATTATTGTTTTCTCTGGGTATATGCCCAGTAGTGGATTACTGGGTCATATGGTAGTTCTATTTTTAGTTTCTAAGGAACCTCCAAACTATTTTCCATAGTGGCTGTACCAACTTACATTCTCACCAACAGTGCAGGAGAGTTCCCTTTTCTCCACACCCTCTCCAACATTTATTGTTTCTAGATTTTTTGATGATGGCCATTTGACCAGTGTGAGGTGATACCTCATTGTGGCTTTGACTTGCATTTCTCTGATGATTAGTGATGCTGAGCATCTTTTCATGTGTTTGTTGGCCATCTGTATGTCTTCTTTGGAGAAATGTCTATTTAGGTCTTCCGCCCATTTGTGGATTGGGTTGTTTGCTTTTTTGGTATGAAGCTGCATGAGCTGCTTGTATATTTTGGAGATTAATCCTTTGTCAGTTGCTTCATTGGCAAGTATTTTCTCCCATTCTGAGGGTTGCCTTCTTGTCTTGTTTATGGTTTCTTTCACTGTGCAAAAGCTTTTAAGTTTCATGAGGTCCCATTTGTTTATTCTGGATTTTATTTCCATGATTCTAGGAGGTGGGTCAAAAAGGATCTTGCTTTGATGTATGTTATAGAGTGTTCTGCTTATGGCATCCTTTTGAAATTATAGGATTGCTGAGTCCTAGGAAACAAGCGTGGCAGAGCTTATCAGACACCTCCAGAAAACCAAGCCCAGCTCTGCCCTCACTAATGAGCGATAGCTGCTGTGGGTCCCCTTGGCCTGGGAAGATGTGGTCCAGGGGCTGTGCTGCTGACCAGGTGCCATCTTAGCAGGGTGGGTGTGGGGGTGTATGAGGGAGGCTGTGCAGCCTGGTGGCAGGCACCCCCCAGGGAGGCAGTCAGTTGTTTCCTGCTGAAGATGGAAGGACTTGTAATCCCCTAACGGTGGGCTCCATGCGGGAGTGGGGGGGGGGGCTTACCCCGCATGGCTCTCCTTCGCTTCTTGTGATAGAAGAGAGGTGCCCCAGGGACCCCGCAGGGTAGGGGGCCGGGGAGCCGGGGGCAGGCTGGGCAAGCTGCAGCAGGCGCTCTGAGTTTCCAGTCCGCAAGTCGGGAGAGCCTCGTTATGTATGTCCTCGCCGCTGAGCAGTCCCCCTCCCTGTGGCTGAAATGTTTCTAGAAAGTTCTGGCACCTGTGGATGCTTTGGGCGTGGTTGCCATCCCAATCCTGGAGCCCGTCCGGGACGGCCGGGCGAGACCATCTCCTCCTGCAAAGCCACCCACTGGGGGCTCCCCTCTGACCACAGGTCAGGGTGAAGCAGCAACTTTGGAAATGTCTTTTCCAAAGTTTCGTAGTTACAGAGTTGTTTTTTTTTTAAGTTAACGTAGTTGCAATTTATTTATTTATTTATTTTTAAATTAACTTTTCTTGGAGTATAGTTGTTTTACAGTGTTGGTTCGTTTCTGCAGTACAGCAGAGTGAGTCAGCTATACGTATACATTTACCCCAGTTCTTTTGGATTTCCTTCCCGTTTAGGTCACCACAGAGCATTGAGTAGAGTTCCCTGTGCTATACAGTAGGTTTTCATTAGTTATCTATTTTATACATAGTATCAATAGTGTATATATGTCAGTCCCCATCTCCCAGTTCCTCCCATCTCCCTTCCCCTTTGGCTATATAGTTACAGAGTTTTTCACGAGGTTGTATCGTCAATTGAGTTTTTAGAAACAGCTTGACGTTGAACAGAAACCATGTTCTTCTGAGCATGAAACTAGTCACTCTTGATTGCAGGCTGCACTTTGTAGGAACTGTTTCATTTCACGCCTGCACCTTTCTTTAAGCTAGCAGGAAAAGGTGGGTAGTGTGCACTCCTGCCTGACACAGTTATCAGCAAAGTGCGTTTGTTTGGAACGCGTGTGCTTCCTCAGCCTCCCTGGGGAAAGGCATCTCCTGGAAGCAGGGACACGTGGATGGCCTGGAGATTCAGATGCAGCCGTCCTCGGCCAGAACCGTCCTTTACAAAGTGTCTGCTGGACTCCTAAGTTGGAGCAAGTTGAGATTTTGATGAGAAACTAGAGTTAAATGAGCCCAGTTAGGCAGATGTGTTTACTAACTCGACGTGATCCACCTAGGTCGTGGTCTCTGACGTGGGAGTGGGGAAATTTCTGCTTTCCAGCGCTGAGGAGTGGTGAGGTGACGTGGGGAGCAGCCTGGGGTTAGACGGTGGGTTTCGGACACTTGACCCCACTGCTCCATGCTGACGTGGCTTCTGAACGTTTCCAAGCCTTTGTGTTCTTATCTGTGAGTATCTGGTGATGATCATGGTTGCTGGAAGGAAGAATACCTGTGATACATCAGTACATTCCTGGGGTCATAGGTGGCCTGACTCACTCCCTTCCTGGCCCCACTGGGATGGTGGTGATGGGGAAGTCAGCGCTCCCCTGTGCATCTGCTTGGCTTGTCACAGGTGACGCTAAGACTGGAGGTAATCTTAACCAGAGGGGGAGGGGGTGGACGCTGGCTGGGGGACTCCTGGTGGGTGGGAGGAGGAACATCCAGGCCCGCATCAGGTGGTCCAGTGCCCGGTGACCATTGCTGGGGAGGGAGCTGGGGCCACCCAGGCTGCCGGTGCCCCGGATCGCGCAGCTTCCTGGGCCTGAGATGAATGACTTCCACCCAGGGGGCCCTCCCTGCTCCCCCTTATCAGTTTCCAGACCCAGAGCTCCGGAGGGCTATGAGGGACCCAGAGGCTGAGAAGGATGCCGGGGGGCTGATGGAAGGTAGGCAGGGTTGGGCCAAGCCAGCCCCGAGGGAAGCCCCATTGCCCACTGACAAGGTCAAAGATCAGGACGAGAATTCTGCCTTTCCTGGTACTCCCATAGCCAGCCCAGGGTTGGAGCTCATTGTCTGCTCTTCCGGGAGCACTTCCTCTCTGGAGGCGCTCATCACCCCACACGTGGTGTGAATATTGTCAGGGTTCCAGGGCGGGGGAGAGTGCTGTCCTGGTGGAGGTGGAGGGCCGGGCAGGGCTGAGAGCTGCCTGTGTCTCAGTTTCCTCCTATCTGAAATGAAGGGCCGGGTCCTTGGGAGCTCTGAGAATTCTCCGGGTTGACATTTGTGCGGCTCTGAGAGCCATGCCTGGCGTCTGGCCCAGGACTCCCACCGTCTCCTCTGCTGCCCAGTGCCCACCTGGGCGGCTGCAGGTATGCCCAGTCCCCGTAGCTGTGCCCTGACTGGGCCCTCAGCGGGTGCCCACAGGCCTGCCTGAGTCCCTTGCTGTGTGCAGCATGCAGTGACTCAGGTGTCCCCAGCAGGGACCTGACTGATGGCACTGAGTGTGAATCCCAGAGGGACGCTGTGTCAGTGGGGGCAGCGGGGTCCTGCATCTGTGACCGCTGGGCGCGCAAGGAAATGGCTTCATGGGACGTGGCGCCCACACTGCCCAGAGGCATCTGTCTAGACCACGTCCTTCTGTGTGGTCACAGGGAAAGCAGAAGTGCTTGGGTGAGGCCTGGCCCACAGCCAGCTTTGCAGACAAAGAAAGTACCTGTTCCCAGAACAGAACCAGGGACCGGGCCACTTTTGCCTGAGGTCAGCCCACCAGGCACACTCTCCCACCCAGAGGGCAGCAGCCCACCCTGAGGGACTCAGCGGGCCCACCTGCCAGACCCTCCGCAGGTGAGCATTTGCCCCCAAGAGTTCCTGCTCCGTGTCCCACGGCACGAGGCAAGCAGGGGTCAGGTGGACCTCCTTGGAGGCGATGGTCATCAGGGGCCCACTGGATGAGATGCAGGGCCCGACCCTGCGTCTCTCGTGGGACCACAGGCTCACGGAGAGGCGTGGCACCTCACCCAGACCGCGGGTCAGTCTTCGCGGGGGGCGCCGAGGAGGCGTTGTTTGGTGAACGGCCAGCCTCCAGGGCCCGTTCTGCAGGAAGCGAGGCCTCCCAGCTGTGTCTCCCCCAACAGAACGGGATGTTTGATGTGCGCACACACCCCTGTCTTCTATCAGCTGAGCAAGTCCGACGGCAGAAAAGAGATTAGGGAAGCACAGTTACTCACATTTACTCAGCCTTTAAAACCAGGTGCATCTTACCAGAAAGGGTCCTGAAATGTTAGAAAACCAAGCCCTTTCCTCCGGCTGGCACTGTTCCAGAACCACATTTGGGGTCCCATCTATTCCATCCCTGCATCCCATCCCCGTGTCCCCTGTCGCTGGACCAGAGCACCCGGCATGCGCGCAAGGTGGCAAGTGTGTGCAGCGCCCTGAGGCCTTTCCCTGGCTGGGTGCCTGGTGTAACCACAGCCCATGCCGAGGAAGGTGCCTTGTCCCTGTGCCCAGTCATTCTGGGCCGAGGTGCCGTCCTCCACAGGGACAGGTGGGCGTGGCCCTAGTGGAGGTGGAGCTGGTGGCCTAGTGTATGTGGGTTAAGAATGTTCTAGAATGTCTTGTAGATTTTTCAGTTGATTTTGGTTCCCGTGAACTGGGAAGATAGACCTCCTGGCTAGAGACCCCTCGCTCTTTCTCGGTTCCTGCTTCATTCCTAACCTGCTCCCTGGCAGTGGTCCCAGAGTGGAGGTGCCTTCTGGAGGTGGCAGGGGACAGAGCGAGGCTGGTTAGCACCTCCGCTGGAGTTTTCCAAGTGGAAGATGGCGGTGTGATGGTGACGCACCAGCTGCCACTTTCCCGTGTCTCACATGTTCTGAGTCATCTGGAAGGTGACGCAGGGCTCCGAAAGGGAGCGTCCTGCCCACCGTGGATTTCCATCTGCTGGAAGGACAGGGCCTTCGCGGGCCCTGGGGCCATCAGGCTGGGCTCTGGGCAGGTGGCAGGTTAATAGGACCCGGGTCCAGCCAGCAGTGGCTTGTGAGCCGTGGGTAGTCTCTTCCCTGTGTGGAGGCTGCAGAGGGAATTCCTGGACTGTGGGTGGGGGGGTGTGTGGTTACGTCAGATGCCTCACTGTGACTTGGGCTCCACTTCACACTGGAAGTTCTAGCAGAGATGACTCCCAGGCACCTTCCTGCCATCTGGAGGGACACAGGCATTTGGTTTTTCCAACACAGCTGTCTCGCTGGACTGCGTGCCCTTCTGACCTTCCCGGCAGTTTCCACAGCACCTTGGGGTCCGACAGACAGAGGCCCCTTGGTCCACTGTTGACTGGGTGTGGGCTGCTGTGGTTTGAACGTGGCTCAGAGGCAGCAGAGTCGCAGAATAACAGGCTTGCTGCAAGGTGCTCAGCCAGGTCCAGGGCTGAGTTGGTTGCTCCTGGAAGTCCCCTGGAAGGGATGTGGAAGCCAGCAAGTCAGACTCAAAGGTTTGTGCGAGTGGTATGTACACACTAGAGAACAGTTGGACGTTTAAAATAATTACGGAGGTGCAGTGGGACCCGAGGTGATGGCATGGCGACTGTTCCTTTGTGTCCTGCCAGGGTGAGGTGCCCTGGGCCTTCATGGCACTGTTGCTAGAGAATGTAGATTCCCTGATGGGTTTTGCCAAGCCGGGAGGGAAGGCCATGTCAGGGGAGGGAGGCGGGGTTGAAGGGAGAGGGCCTCGTGTTGGCTCTAACCCTTGCCGACTCGAGCTGGATGACAACCCATGGTCGAGCTGGCCTAACTTTGTACCTCTGCTGTTTATTTTTAAGGAATCACTAGATGTGAAGGCAAAGAGAGTGGCATTTTGTGGTTTGGGGACTTAAAAAAGAAATCCCCACTTGGGCCTGGACTTGGTGAGGCTTCCAGGCCTGTCCCTCCCGCCTCAGCTGAGAGGAGAGACCTGTCCGTTCTTCTGCAGCTGGGCTGGGTCTGGGGTCCCGTTGCAGGGCAAGAGGACTCTGGTTCCCTGGTGCAACCACATGTGCTTCTCTCTGGACACTTGGAGGGGGGCCGTGAGCACCTGCGGGTGCAGGACGCTGCCCCAGGCCGTCCTCCGCCAGCCCCAGATTCCAGATGGTTCTTTCTGGGCAGCTTCTGTGACATCTTCACCAAATGGTGAAGAGAAGGAACCACTGTTTCTGAAACAGCCCTGCGGCTGGGACGCCCCTTGTCTCTGCCCTGATTTCCTGGAGAAGAGAGGGCGAGAGCTGTTGGCTCCAGGGCAGAAGGAGCATCAGCTCCAACCGGAGACACGAGGCTTCCCCAGAGAGCCTCCTGCCCTGCTCGCTGGGACGTGCTCACCTCCCGTGCAGTGGACTGTCCTGAGCCCAGGAGGTGCTGTCAAGGCCTCCGGGTGATGCGAGATCCTGGAGGGAGGGAGTCCCAGCTCTGATCATGGCTCCAGACCAGTTGTTGCATTTTCTGAATGTGTTTCTCCTCTGCCGCAGCACGTGAAACCCGTCTCCCCAGGGCTCTAGAGGATCCGGGGGTCGCTGGGGAGTGGATGTCACTGCTGCTGCCAGAGGCAGCAGGGGGCCACACGGCTGGTGCCCCGTTGTCTGTGGCGAGTCTCTTGGACCACACCGAGGGCTCCTTCCGGTGTCCAGTGTTTATGGTCAGTCATGTGGCCACCCCAGAGAGTTGCACACAGGGGACGTGCACGACCTCCAGTCTCATGATGCTGTAGGCGCCCTGGGTCACTCACTGTGCGTGGGGTGAGTACAGCAAAGTGCGGTGTCAAGAGAAACCTCCGTGTTGAGCAATGCCGGTGGAATCTGGCCGGAGTGCCTGCTTTGCTCTTGTGACCAGTCACTCGCTCACCTTGACCTTTTGGTGGAATGTTCATGATTCTTCTTGCTTATAATTTTTCACAAAACCCAGGAAGTGAAGCTCGGCAAGTCCACCATCAGTTCTCTGAGGGCAGTTTTCAGGCTGCCCTGGCCTGTGAGCCGAGCTGTAGCCACAACCAGGATTTTGGGGGGTGGGTGTGATGGAGACATACCCAGCGGGGCATAGCTGGGGTGTGTGGAGCAGAAAGGCAGGATCACCCTGGGAAAGGCAGGCAGTGTGGTGGCGCCTTTGCTGGTTCTCAGCCCCTGAAATCACACGGACCCTGGGTGCACAGGGAGCTCCATCCAGGATGCCTATGGGGGAGTCTGGGCCGTGTGCTCTCAAAGCCCCGCAGGAGGGGGGACAGCAGGGGTGGGAGGGGGTGCGGCCGGAGGGGGAGCCCTGGGGTGGCGCTGTCACACAGTTTGGGAAGAGAGGGCGGGGGTCGCTCTGGGGCAGCCACGTTGGGCTCTGAAAGAAGGGGCTCGATTGAGTTTGGAGTCAGAGGACGCACCCTGAGTTTAGAACTTCTCAGACTCGTGGAGCGGAGGGTGGTGGTGAAAGCTGATGTCGTGGCCGTGCATTTTAGAAAGAGAGGCTTTAATCTAGGCCAAGTGACAGAGTTAGAGCCAGCATGGGGATTGGTGTTGGCTTGAAAAAACCTGCTTCTACCCCACACTTGTTTCTGCTCCGATGTGGCTGAGTGTGGCCGTGAGGTTCTGGTGGACCTTCCCCAGCGCTGGGGAGTGTCCCCACTGTATCACAACAGTGCGGTGACCTTTGCGTTGCTGTGTTGACGTTGACTCAGTGTGCACTCCCGTAGCACGTGTGTGTGCTTTACAACTCCTCACTCATGCTGCTTCTGCCCAGAGAGTAGCTGTGGAGCGGGGGCTTGGAGGGGCTGAGGGAGTAGCTGAGGGGGTGGAGGGGCTGAGGGAGTAGCTGAAGAGGTCAGGTAGTGACCTGTTAAAGGTCACACAGCTGAGAAGTGGCAGCACCAGGCCAGAACCTGGGCAGGCTGGCCTCAGAGTCCACGCTCTGGCAGCCATACTTAGCTGCCTTCCTGATTAGTGGAGAATTAAGGCATCTAATTGGCTTGAAAGAAGTGTAGGGACTTCCCTTGTGGCACAGTGGTTGAGAATCCGCCTGCCAATGCAGGAGACGTGGGTTCGATCCCTGGTCCGGGACGATCCCACGTGCCATGGAGCAACTAAGCCTGTGCGCCACAGCTGCTGAGCCCATGTGCTGCAACTACTGAAGCCCATGTGCCTAGAGCCCATGCTCTGGAACAGAAGCCACCGCACGGAGAAGCCTGCACACCACAGTGAAGAGTGGCTCCCACTTGCCGCAACTAGAGAAAAGCCCGCGGGCAGCAACAAAGACCCAGTGCAGCCAATGAATAAGTAAATAAATAAATATTTTTATGAAAGTATAAAAAATGTTCTAGATGTTGACTGTGTTTAATAGCTTAGAAAATGTGCCTTTTCAAAGTACCTCCACTAATGGAAAACTGAGTCAAATGAATATGTCATGAAAGTTATGTGCAGTATTTCCCAGTAGAAGGCAGAAAACCCGTGAACGTGATGAGTAAGTGTTCTGAGCCTATTTCCTGGCCACCACGTGTGTAAGAAGAGAGCCTCGTGACCCTCACAGGTCCTCTGTGTGGCACCCGACCTTGGCAAATAGGCTGTGCGTTCTAGAAAGAAGGGTTTCATGCTCAAGGTTTGCTGGTTGTGAAACTCAGTCTTTAAAAATGAATTTGAAGTGGGAAATTGACACAGTCTGAACGTCCAACATTTTCATGTTTCACTGTGCAACATCGCACAGTCATGAATCGGTGCTGGGGAACCCGGGGTCATGTGGGACGGGGCCACGTGCAGAGACTCAGGGAGCACCGTTCACGCAGGGGCCATCCCTCCCTTCCCCCCTCCCCGGCAGCCCACAGGCCACAGATCCTTTCTTCTTTCTTGAGTCCCAGGTCCCTGTTCCTCTTGCTGCATGGCTGCAAGCCTGCCCCCCCCGCTTCCCAGGGCCCTGTGGGGTCTGCGCAGCCTGCTGCCCCCACACCCTGCGCTGGGGCTGGGGCTGGGGTCTGCGGCACTCGTCTGCGCCGAAATCCTTTCCTCTGTGTCTGAGTTTTCTTAGGGTACACGGGTCCAACAAAACTTCGGAATGGCCGGAAATGATGTAAAGTCTGTCTGCTGGTCTCGAAAACTACCATTTTGATGAAATGTGTTCAGTAAATTTCAAAAAAGAAATCATGTTTCAGTAGTTATAAGAACCTGTTTTTTGAAATCGCCAGAAATGTTTTCGTCTCTGACCTTCTATTGTCTGTTTTTTACATTTAATATATTTTAATATCAGATTTAAAATGTTTTAATGAGGAAACCACACGCTTAAGGTAAGAATTCAAATAGTACTAAAGAATACACACAGTAAGAAATAAAATACACCCCTACTCCACACCAAAGCCACTCTCTAGTCCCTCACTGCCAGCAGACCCTTGATTAAGTGCTAATCTAATCAAATTGTTTTGAGTAAATAATGTGCCCGTGCAAATGGTCACATACCCTATGTCTACACAAATGAGAACATATTATGACACTGTTGGGAATCTTAGTTTTTACTGAACTAAGTATCTTGAATATCCTTTCATCTCAGTGACCACTTTATTTTTTTGTCAGCCAGATAGTATTCTGTTCTACAGCTGTGCCACAGCTCATACACAAATCAGCTTGCACATATGCAATATACATACGTGTGTATGTATGTGAACACACACCTACATATATATGCACATGTGCATATGAACTGATGGACTTCTAGGTGTTTCTAGAGTTTTCCTATCAGCAGCCTTATACTGTACTTGGGCATCTTGTACACATGGGGGTGTGTCCAGCTGAATTCCTAGTGCAGAACTGCTGCGTCAGAGGGTCTGGACATGGAATCTTGGCAGGTGTCACCCAGTATCCCCCAGAGAGGTTGCCCCCGTGCATGTGAAGGCCGCCCCCGGCCCCTCAGCACTGTACGTTATAGCCAGCCTGTCCCAGGGCTGCCCTTCTCAGAGGTGGGAAATGGTGTCTTGCACTAATGTGCAAACCCACCCCAGATAGGGCGCGTGGGTAGAATGCGGATTGAATCTCCCTGTTTCACGCTGCCTGGGCACCCGCAGAGTGGGCTTCTGGGCTGAAGTGAGGAAGTTTAGCCGATGGGACTCAAGGCCCCCGCCCCATCCACAACTACAGAGGCAGGGTCCCTGCTCTCGGGAGAGTGTGGATGTGGCCCCAGGCCAAGCCAGGCACTGAGCTCTGAATTCCCTGTGAGAGGAGGAGGCTGGTAGAGCCCTGGTCATGGGGAATGGGGAATGTGCTTACACATGCTGGGGGCCGAACCCTGTGTTTATATCTCACAAGGTAGGTAATTAACACGTTAGGTGTAATTGGCTCCACTTCACAAGTAGGAAGAGTCATAGTTGATGCTTCTGCAGTGCTAGGAGGCTGCCAGATGCTGCTTTAAGCTCTTCACATAGGTTACACGTGGATCTTCACACAACCCAGTGAGGTAGGTACTGTAATTCTGCCCACTTTCTGGGTGAGAAAACAGAGGCACAGAAAAGCCCAGTAACTTCCCCAAGGACAGAGCTGGAAAATGGAGAAGCCAGACCTGGAACCCAGGTCATTCTGACCACAGAGTCCCATGCCTGCACTTGTGTCTTCTCCATGTGTTAAAGAGAACACTGGGTCACTACTGAGGCAAGGGGCCTTTGGAAGGTGAGGTCACATTGGCGGAATGTAGGCAAGACGCGTGCAAGGCAAAAATCCCTTTCACCTGGGCTCTGTGCTGTTGTAAATGGTCGTGAGACAGCTGCCATCAGGGCATGGGCATCAGGTTGGGGGTGTGGCCAAGTTTCTCCTGCATGTATGAGAGGGGAAACACTTGTCTCTCTTCTGATTGATTCCATTCCTTTCACTTTTGCAAATGGACTGTGCATTGGGTTCATTATAAGCAGGTTTGCGTAGTCAGAACGAGCATGTCTTTTGCATTCTTCAGTATGGTGATAACTAATTATAGCCTGTGGGGTTTTATGTTGGAAGAGAAGAGAAAAATTGCTGTGGTAAAGGGTGCAGACAACTGGGGGCCCGCAGGGCCTTGCGGTAGACTGAACCGGAAGCGAGTATTTTCACTCAGGAACCTGGGGGCCTAGAAGCTCTCTGATGGAGGGTAGGTAGGGAGCCTTGGCTTGAAGTGGGGAGATGAGGATGCCCGTGCCCACGTGCATTGTGTGAGGTGAGTAAGACACACACATACCCTAGCCTGCTGTCAGTTGTTGCTCAGTGCCATGAGATTAGGGTGAATGCGATACGCGCCTTGTCCAATCACAGAACAAGCCGCTCTGGGCTTTTCTTTATTAAAGTGACAAAGAGTTATTGAATTTCCAGAAGAGGGAAGATTTTTGGTTTTAAAATTCTTGGTGTTCACATTGTGTATCTAAACCTCTTATTTACGGGTGACTCGCTTTCTTTTTCCCTTGTGTTCTCGGCAGTCCTCAGGTGGCTGCTGTGCCCCGCCTGCCTGTGTGATAGGAAAGCCCCATGTGGACAGGTAGCTCCCGCACTTCATGGGGTGTGCCCACTGCCTGTCTGTCGGTTGTGCCAACCTCTCCCTGAGCATTTACACAAGAGACGTGGGTTCTGTGTCTTGGGTGGATATAGCTTTGTCCAGGATACTTCCCTGCTTGCTCCTCTGGAGATAGTTTTGCTTATAAATTGGCCATCAGAAGCAGCCGCTGCTGTAGGAAGGACCCAGACCCAGTCTTAGGCAGCACGTGACAGTGAGGCCAGTTGAATCCTAACCGTTTCTGCCTATCACTTTGAGGTCTCATCTGCTTCCTCGAGCCATTGGGCACCAAGGGGCCCTGGGTGGGCCTGGAAATCGTGTGCTTGGGTGGACATGTAAGAGTGGGGTACGGACTGGTCTCTGTGCTGCCGGCATGATATCAGGTCCCACTCTTGGGGTGGGGGAGCTGTGTGGGAGAGATGGGGTGTCAGCTGTGCTTCCAAGGAGCATCTCCTCCTTCTCAGCTGTCTTCAGAAAAATGGCAAGAACTATATAAACCCTTAAAGCAAAAGAAAAAAATAAATCCAAACCACAAAAAATGATATGGAGTTTGATTCCGAGGTTTAAAAAATATGTTGGATCGTTTGCAGTCGTACAGGGGTCAGAATCCATTTAACAAGCCCCTAAATCTTCATCAATCCTGCACAATTGAACGGTTTAGCAATTCTGATTCTCTTTGTCTGATAGTTGGCGATCTTGCTGGACTCGGGGATCCCTCCTGCACTGGGAAGGAGTAACAAATAGAAGTATAGAAACTTGCTATGCCAGTGTGGAAATTCCGCTGTTTGACTTAAAAACAGCAATCAAAAACAAAGAAAACGGGAACTAAATGGGTTCTTTAGGAAATCCTTCTCTCACGAATATGCTGTCTGTATCTCCTTTTCCTTCATCGCCTGGCGCCTTTGGATCTCGATGAAGATGGGTTCTAAAGGGTACATATCTGAAGTCAGCAGACAATAGATGATACTTTTTTGACTTATGGGCTCTCGGCTGACAGTGACTCTGGCTCATACTTGAATGGCTTTTTCTGCAGGGAAGTGGTAGTGGTCAGTGGTTGGCGACCAGCTCCGGCACCTGGGTGACCGACAGGTTGCACTTCCTTTGTTCATGGGCAAGTGATTGTACACTCCCTCCTTCCTGCTGTTTGCACAAGTGCACAAATGCCAAGCCATCCTGGGTCAGAGAGTCAGCTGCGGGGCTCCAGAAGTGAAGGCAGGAGTTTCTTTTCAGTGCCTTTCCAGAAGTGATGTTAGTTTATGCGGACGGTTTAAGTGTTTAAATATTCTTGTTTCCCATTATTTTCAGAGCCAAGATTTCTGAAGACTCCTTCCTAGAAAGGGTTGGGAATTTTCGAGTGGCGCAAGATACAGGTAAAATCCCTTTGTTTCTCAATCTATCTTGCAGTTTCGCAAAGTTGACACTTTGTAGAAGCTTCAGTGAGATCCAGCCGCAGGTTGCTCCTTGGTCCCTGCTTGATCTTGGGGACCAGGGTCTGTGCTTGGCCACTGCCCTTGGGGCTGGCTTGAGGGAAGCCCACAGGGCAGTAGAGGCACTGCCTGTTTTTCCTTCCCCCCGCTGCTGCCTTTCTTCCCCGTGCTCCTTCCCCTGCCCCCTTTCTGGGCTTCAGGCCCCTGGTCCAGGCACTGAACTGCTCCGTCTTCTCTTGTGGGGGTTGGGAAGGTGGGTTGGTCATCAGTGAGGTCTGGTGTGAAAAGAGGGCTGTCCATGTCATCCGCCCTGAAATTGAGTCATTTTGTGGTTCATCTTAATTTTGGTCAATGAATACATGGTCAACCATGTATGTCCAGTTTTAGAGGAAAGAGAAATTCCAGTTTAATTTGTCAAAACAAAAGGCAAGCCCCTACCTCCCCTTCATCCTTTTATGCTACTCGCATTGTGGGTGAGCCGACAGGGTTGTCATTTCTGCTGGCTTCTCCACGCGCCTGCTGCTAACATAGTCTTCGGTGTCCGCTGTGCGTGGCAGCCACAAGGACCTGTTATGCCAGTTTCGGGGGGTGGTTTTAATGAACACAGCTTCACTTCTAGGGGTACTTTCTATGTTTATTGGCTGGTTGTATACACATACACTTTTAATTACCTGCTCTGTTGGGCCAGGTCTCTGTAGTTTGTTAGATCTTTTCTTTCTGTAGTTTATTAGATCACTGCACTTATTAGGAGTTCCAGTCCCTGGCAGTTATGTTGCAAGTAATTTTTTCCTAGTTTTTCCTCCCTAGATCATTTGTCTTTGAATTTTGTTTGCTGGACACTTTATTTTAAAGAAATGTTTCAGAATCTTTGGACATAAGGGAATTGAAAACAAGGGTGGTGTCTTCTGTTCAGTATTATATTGACTTGCTAGAGAATTCCAACGTAAAAGCCTAAGAGGGTGGACTCTCCTATTACTTTTATCTTGTGGTCATAAAAAGCACGCAAGAGAAAAAGCCACTTCTCGTTTTTATGTAAGTGCAAAAGGGCAAAAAAGAAAGGCAAGAATAGACACCAAGAGATGGGCTGGGATGTGGAACATGCCACGCCGCTCCGCAGGCCAGTGTGCTGGGGGTAATATTTGTTTACTGACTTGAGTCTAGAGTAGAGGAGACATAAATTTTTAATGTATTAATTTTTTACAAAGCATTATAAAGTGTAATTCATTGTTTTAAAACAAACATAAAAAGTCGGTTCCCTGGCCATTCTCCCTCTGGATGTGTGTCAGTGACTATGTGTGTCTATATGTGCGCCTGTGCGTGTCTGTGTCTGTGTCCGTGTGTGTCTGTGTCCGTGTGTGTATCTGTGTGTGTGTGTGTGTGTGGACTGGCACCTCCTCCCTGGACACATGGAGGTCGTCCTGACCTGCTGTTCTGCACTTGCCTTTCCGGGTGGTTGGGGTGCCGTGTGCTTCCTGGGGGTTCCCACTAAGCTTCCTCGGTGCCCTGTTACCCAGGCCCCAGGGGAGGCACATCACTCCAGGTGCTCTCCGTGCGGCAGGGCTGCCCTCGTCCACGTGGCTCTGCACACTGGGCTGGTCCGTAGGATTCCTGCCCAAGACTCGCTAGGAAGTAGGAGCCAACTGGAAATTCGGTATCGCCCTCAGACAACCTCCACCCCTTCATCCGCACCCCAGCAGCAACCTTTTAAATTTCTCTCTGTTTCCTGGGGGATAACTAGGTATTTTATTTTAATGTGCACTTCTTTATTAGTGGAGTTAAGTGCCCTTGGAGTTACTTTTGAAGGTAGAATAGTTTTATAAGGTAAGGAGAAAATTAATGATGCAAATAAATTCCAGTGATGGCAGAGCTTTTCAACAGTGTCATTTACCTAAGTTTGCTCTCTGTACAGGTCAAACTGGGGACTGAAGCACCAGTTTTCGTGGCATTTCAAATGTCTCCTGGTGCACATGGTGTCCTCCGGCCCTTGGGAAACAAGCCTGGGGGCACATCTGGTGCCAAGCTCCCCAGGGCGCCAGCAGTTCCTGGACAATGCACATTCCTCCCCAGGGGCGGATCAACAGGAAAAGTCAGGCCAAGGGAGGAGGACTATTTTATATTCCCTGATGCTGAGCTATCCGGGGTCAGAGACACATGTGCACCCCGTGCTCGAGTGCCACACGCCCTCCAAAGAGACAGTGTTGTCTGTGTCCATGTGCGAAGGGTAGAATGATGTCGCCCAGGTGGGGTGATCCCTCCCTCCGCTGGCCTCTGCTGCGGGGCCCCTGCTGCCCTGCACCCGCACTTGCGAAGCCCTTCTCAGCACTTGCCCATCATCACTGCCGACTGATTGCTGAGTAACTGGTTGCTATGTGCATCTGTCACCCTGCCGCCGCCTGTCTCCTTCCTGGCTCCCATCCGGCACATGCCTGGCACACACGTGTCGGGTTTAGGTGAGGGAACGAGGTTAAGGCGTGTTGGGACGTCCTGCGTAGCCTGTTTGCCGCTGCGAGGCAGCTGGAGGGGAAAGCTAGCGTTCTGGATGCTTTTCCATTGGGGTAGGGGTGGGGGTCCAGCCAGAGGCAACTCCGAGGCGGGCATGGCCCCTGCAGATGGAGTGCTGCTACCAGGATCCGTTCTGACTTCTGGCGAAACTGCAGGCGGGACAATAAACTGTTGTGTATGTGACACAGAGAGCTTCTGGAACCTGTTCCTGATTCCTGAGGGGCAAAGCCATTTGGCAAGGTGGTGACATCAGCATCACAGCCAGGGGTGGGGGAGGAGAGCCTTGAGTGTGGGTGGGGAGTGGGGGATGCATAGGCTGGGGCTGGGGGATTGGGTAGCGAGGGGAGCCCCGGGTGGGGGACCACCTGGGGGTGGGGCTGGGGACTGGGGTAGGGTAGGGGAGCCCAGGGTGGAGGGCAGCCTGGGGTTGAACATTGGTTTAGCATCCTGTTGTTGATGGGAGCACTGACGCCTTACATGGGGTAGTGAGTGGTGTCCTCTTTGTGACCCTACAGACAGCTGGTCCGGGAAGGGAAGCCAAGGAGTGGGGTGGGTGTGGCAGACCCCAGACAGCACCCACGCCCATGGTTCCTGCCTTGTAGGACCCTAGCCTCTTGTTACCAGTCACATCTAGGAACGCAGTGCTAGATCAGGATTTTTGTGCTGCCACGGAGAACACGAACACTGCATAGGCGTGCACGTACATACTTGTACACACACACACACACACACACACACACACACGGGCACGCGTGAAGAAACACAGATGCATACGCACACACCTGCTCACATGTGCACACCTACAGGTGTACACGTGCATGACTGAACACACATTACACAGATACACGAATGCACGCATATACACACACACACATGCATACGTGCGCACACGTGCAGGCGTCCATACACAGGCGCGTGTACAGTTTCCTTACCCTGTTTTCTCTGCCCTGGCCTCCAACTTGATTCAAGGTCACTCGGGTGGAAAGCTGCCATGTGACAGGCGCTGACAGGCCCCTGAGTGATGGGCTCAGAGACCCCTCTGCGTTCTGTTCTCCTGACACTTAAAGTGGGGTCATGCACTCCTCCTGGACCTGCGCAATTACGTGTAGGTAATGGGTGTGACACTGCGCGACCCTGTCTTTCTAATGGGCTCCTGTCTCACTGTGACGCTTTCACACAGGGGAGGCCACTTGCACACTCCTGACACGCGGCTCCCAGCAGAAATGCCCACGAAAGGCAGCGGAGTGGGTGCTTTGTCCAGTTCTTTCCCTTCGAACGTTTAGGCTTCGATTCTTAGCATGACATCCCGTCAGCAGTCGCCAGCCCGATGCTCCTGGTTGAGGGCACGGTGGCTGCGTGTCTGTTGTGTGAGTGTGCTGTGTGCTTTGCTTAGCGCTTTTAGATTCTGCAGAACAAGGCGTGCTTGTTGGAAAAGAACAAACATCAAACCCTTCCAGTGTCATAAAGCAAAACATGCAGCCCCCACACCCCCTCCCCAGAGAGGAGCCGGCTGTGTGTGGCATGGACTCCCCTGACCTTTGGCTGTTGGTGTGGATGTTTTTAAAGACCATCTGGGGATGGGAGGCGGGGCCTGATCGAGGCCATCGGGAATCTGGCGCCTGCTGGTGAGATAAAGACAGTTCAGGGCTGGATGAAGCCAGTGCTGGGAAGCTTCTGCAGGAGGACGCCGTGCTTGTCTTCTGGCCGCCGCGGGCCGGGTGGGCCTGGGACTGGCCGGGAGTGAGCGGCCACCTGGCTGATTCAACACCTGCCTGGCTCCTGAACCATAGTGTCTGGGTTGGTCCAGGCTCAAGGTGGTGAAGAAGAATGTTCTGCCTTCTCACCTAAACCAACGCAAGCAGCCCGCGTGAGCAGCGGCCGTTCCTGCAGGTCGCGGAGGGAGACTGGCCCTTCCACCTGCCTCCACTGAAACTCACTCGGCACATTTGTCAGGGCAGCTCAGCCTTTCCTGGAGCCCTGAATGCCCTTACGAGGTCCGGTCTAGATTTCCGTTCATCCTGGATATTACGTCTGTGAAACTTTCTGCCACTGCGGCCTCACCTTGGTTCTCTCCAGCTCTGGCCTTAGTCTTCTAACGGGGATTTGCATTTCCCCTGGTCCTGCCCTGCCCTAGAAGGGACCACGTTGTTGAGCATGTTCAAGCCCCTGCTCAGGCTGTGAAGAAAATAAAGCAGGAGGAGGATGGAGGTGGCCTTGGGCTAGGGTGCCTGTGGGAAGGAGCCAGCCACCAGGAGTTCCTGGGAGGTGGAGTGGGGGAGAGGTGCAGAATGTGCCTGAGGAGGGAGCGCATGTGCAAAGACTCAGGCCGGGGTTGGGGGTGGGGGTGACCTGAGGTGAGTGGAGTGCATGGCAGGGGTGGGAGGCCGGGTCCCCTTGCTGGGCACTATTGAAGCAACATTTTACACTGACTCCTGTGTCGCTGCTCAGGGCACTTCTGCCGCTTGGTGAATAATCCAATTTCTGCAAAAATGTGTCACTGTGAACCCCAGTGTGGCTGCATAGACACATGGCGTTCTGCCCAGTCCTTGGGACGGCCGCCTGCAGGGGGCCACATCCCCTGCTTCTCCACCCACCGAACCGCTGTCTCCCAGGCTACAAAGAATCAAAGCATTGATTTCTTTAAAACATTTAATTAGCTTTTATCAGAGCAATTAACACACATGATCTTAACTTGAAGTAGTTCCTACACAGCTCATGAGAGAAAGTGGGAGCTCCTGTCTTGTCCCTTTATCCCTGAGACGGTGAGCTGCAACTATGTTAGCCATTTGGGGTGTTGTTCCTTCAAAGTGCTTACACTGCTATTTCCTGACTTTGCTATTTTAGATCCTATATTACCGAGGAAGACGAGGACTGGGGTTCTCTGACATCCCCTCCCCCCACTCACTCCTCCCCACCCTCCAGGTTTTGTTATTGGTGCCAGGTCACTATTGCTCACAGCTGGGCCATGAGAAGTGCACTTTGATCACATTTCCTTTCAGGTTTCACGTTTGCTTTCTCTGGGGTTAGTGACTGCTTCATTTTGAGTGTGTGTGCTTCATTTTTTATCTATGAATGTGTTACTAACGCGTCCTCAGGCTCTGTCAGACCTGTAACCCATGTATTTCAGCGTACAGACCCGTGGAAGCGATGCACGATCCATTCTGCACCCTCGTGGCCTCTGTCTCCCGCTGCCTGTACCCCTCCTCCATGGAGCACGCCCTGTCTCCTGTCCCCCAGCTCTTCTTCATTCTCAGGAAGACCAGGGGAATCGCTCCCTTGTTTTGGTGGCACGAATCCTTCAGTAGCTTTCTCAGAAAGGATGTGAGGGAGGTAAAAGCTCTAAGAACTTTCATGCTTGAGACAGATTTCTGTGCTGCACTTAGATGACTGATAATTGGGTTTGGCTTGAGAGTCTGCATGGCCAGTCCTCCTTCTTTGAGACTTCAGAGGCATTGTGCTGCCTCCTAGCTGTCACTCTTGAGAGGTCATTGTCTAGAGCCCGTTTTCTCCCTGGGAGCTTTCAGGATGTCCCCTTTGGGTCCCAAGGCCCCATCGCAGTCTCTCGTCACTCATTGCTCTGCTGGGCACTTCCATTCTATAAACTTGTGGTTTTTTATTCTGGATGTTTTCTTGTAATTACTTCTCTGATAACTCCTTATATTATTTCTCTTCTGGAACTCCCATCAGTTAGACATGGGTCTCCTTCTAGCTTTCTTCTCTCTTCTCTCCCCGTGTTTATCTCTGTCACGTCGTTCAACTATTAGGAAACCTCCTCAATTTTATCTTCCAGTCCTTCAACTGAACATTTTGTTGTCTTAATCAAGATTTCAGTTTCTAAGGTCACTTTCATGTTCTCAGGTTTCTTTGTGACTTCTCTCACAGGCTCTGGTTTTAGCTCTGTGTGTCCACAGTGTCAATTAGTTGCTAGCAGTGGTGTGCTAGTGAACACAGCCGTCATCAAACACGAAATTATGTGGACTTAAATAAACTTATTAAAAGTAAAAGTGAAGGTAAATATACTCAAAACCCACTACTTCCTGTGCCTTTTACCATTTCCTGTACTGTTACCTGCTTCTGAGGCCACCTGCCTGTTGTATCTGTGTGACGGAAATACTGTACGTACGCTGGTGTGCTAGCGTGCGTCTCGTCCTGTCTCTGTGCTCACTGGCATCATGTTGGAAGCTTGAGAGCAGCATGTACACCCAGAGATTGGCATATGCTGCAAAGCAGGGCCCCCTACCCCCTTGAAGGGCTGGTTATTAAGGTTGCCAGCACACCACTGCTTATGCTTGCCTGTTTTCTTTCTAGTTTCCAAAGTTTGTTAACGTCTGCATGGGCTGTCCGTTTTTATCCTTATGGGTCTTTTATCCTTTCTGTCCTTTTAGAATGTCAAAATTTTCTTGGGTTTGAGGAGAGCGTTGAGATAAATCTCTGTGTTCTGGGCACAAGTTTCCAAAGAGGGATTCTCCCATCTCCCACGTCTGGGTTCTAAGCCTGGCTGCAGTGCCTCTTCTGTCAGGGATCTAAGTAGGAATTTGTTCTTGTCGTTGGACCCTTGCAAACCATTTCCCTCCAACAGAGACTGGGCTCCGTGCCGATGTTTGAGGGGAAATGAAACATCCCACTGGGCCTCACATCTGGGCCCTGCAGCCTGAAGGGCACCCCGGGCTGTGGACATACTGCACAGGGCCTCACACATGCTCCTTTTGTGCTGAGGAAAGACCTCTCTGAGCTGGTGTGTTGTGGTTTTGTTTTTCGTTTTTCTTTAACTTTCTATTTAAGAGCAGTTTTAGAGTCATAGTGAAATTGAGCAGAAAGTACGTGGAGTTTCCATAGATCTTGTCCCCTCTCCCATATCAGCATCTCACTCCAGAGTGCTAAAAATCCTCTGAGCTCAGCCTGTCCACCCTTCCCTCCGCTCTGACCCTGGCAGCGACTGATTTTTCTCTCTGCCCTGATTTGGAGCATTCCTAGAAACCTTACCTGTTTGGGAGCTCAGAGCAGGGAAGCTTTGGGGAGGCACTGCCAGTCACTGATCAATCATACAGAGAAAAAGTCTTCTCCGGTAAACTAATGAGACTGAGCCGTGGGATTTACATACGTGATCTCTGGAACAGACACATTTGGAAATGTTCTGAATTGCTTTGCCAAGCAGTGGGAACACCGCCTTGCACATGGGCCAAGCTCCACGTATCCAGAAATGGCTGGGACAGAAAGGTGGAGGGAGCATGAAACAGGAGAGGCTGGATAGAAGGTCAACCAAGGTTGTGCGCTTGGGTTTAATCTGAGTGAGAAACATTTCACGTAGGGAAATGTTATGCTCTGGTTTATGTTAAAAACATTATTCTGACTGCTGCTACTGTTTGGTAAATGTGTTACAGGGAGGTTGTATCTGTTTGGAATTGTATCTGACTGCTGGTAACAAAGATCTGAAAAAACAGTAATTTAAAGAGACTAACAGTTTATTATCAAGCCTAGAGGTAGGCTGAAGAAAGCAGGTGTAAAGTCTCCAATATGTTGTGAGGGTCCCCAGTCTTTCTGGATTTCCACTTGGCTGTTCTTAGAATGAGAGTCTTATCTTCATGTTCACAAGGTGGCTGGCGGAGCTTCAGCCATCACACTTGAGTTCCAGGAAGCAAAAGGAGGAAAGGCTAAAGCCAGAAAAAACGCAAACACTGGCTGAGTACAGTCTTCTTTAGAGAGCTTTCTTGGAATTCCTACCTAATAACTTCTAGTCAGAGTTCTTTGGCCACAACGGCCATCAGGGAAGCTGGGAGACATGGTTAGCTGGCCACACTTCCATCCTAGGTAAAATCAAGACTCTGTTAGTGAGAATGAAGAGACGTGGCTGCTGGGACAGGAAGCCAGCAATCTCTGCCCCAGGCGGCAAGAACGGAGGCAGGGTAACGGAGGTGGGAGGCTGTGGAGAGGTCAGGGTGGGGAGTGAGCATTGCTCTGATTGGACTAGTAATGCTGGAAATGGACCCAGGAACGAGCTAGGTGGGCGTCTGGTGCGCCCCGAGCTGGTAGCATCATCCACACAGATAGCTCTCCCAGGACCTGGGCGTCCTGCAGCTGCGTAGGACCTCTGTGGTGTATTTAGTATTCACTGGACGCTCTGGGGTTGCTTGCTGAGTGGGTCGCGTTGGGAACCTCACCTGGCCTGGGCTTCTGGAGCCACGTGTACCTCGCTTCCCTACTAAGGGCAGGAGAGCAGGGTCCCCACCCAGGGCCCGGGCAGGGGGTGACTGTGACCCACACGGTGGCTCCGAGAAGAGTGAGCGCACGCCGCTACCCCACGTGGCAGCCCTCTCTTCTTCCCCTCCTGGCCGCCTTGGCCTCCTGGTGCATCTGGTGCTGCGTCCAGTGTGGGTTGTGCCTTTGCTGCTGGGTGTCTGGGCTGGCCATCCCCCGGGGCCCCCAGCACAGGGCTCGGCCCGCAGCCCAGCCCCCGTCCTGTGAATAGGTGTGTTGGCGCCCCGCCGTGCTCATCCTTTTCACACGTCATCTGGGGCTGCTTTCGAGCTGCCCCGCCGGGCTCAAGTAGCTGGGACGGAGGCTCTAGGAGTCAAAAAGCTGAACATAATGCCCATCCGGCCATGTGTCGAAAAGAGGTGCCAGCCTCCACCCCGGAGGGGCCAGTCTCTGGAGGAAAAGACCGACGCAGCGCGCTCCCTGACTTCAAGGGCCGACAGGCGCATCGGGGTGGAGAGCAGACGCTGGGTGGAGGGGGAGCCCGGCCAGGCACACCTTTGGGCTGGGAGGGCGAGGTGCAGAGTGGGTGCCTGAGCCGGCAAGGTGGGCGGCAGGGGAGCCTGGCCCCTGGTGTCCTTGCCCAGCGTCTCCCCAGTGGCAAGAGCGCGCTGTGACAGTCTCCCCCGCGTTCTTCCTTGTGCGGTAGAGCAGGGGTGGTAGTGCCCCCTGCGTACACATAAAAAGTAAATAAAATAAAAATAAAAAGACCCCCAGAGCACTGTGGAGAGTGAGCTGTGCTCCCTGCTGGGCTTTGGGGGCCAGACAAGGACCCCAGCGGTGTGAGAGGTACCTTCCCAGGCGGAATGAGGACGGAGCAGGGAGCGCTTCCTGGAGGTAGTGACTTCACTAGGTGAACAGGAAGTCAGACGTCACCCCCGACCCTCTCGGGAGGTTTGGTTTGGCCTGACGTGTCCGAGAGCAGCAGGGCAGGTGGCTGGACAAGTGCCGGCCTGTGGCAGGTTTGTGGGGTTCCGGGGAGGCTAAGCCCGGAGAGGATGGCTGGAGAGGGAGTGAGGGAGCTGGCCGCCCCTCAGCCGTCCTGAGGGATGGTGGTCAGGATGCTGACGGTGGTGGGGGTGAGGGGAAGGTCCTGGAGAGGGAGGACCTGGAGTGTGAGTAGGACCAGTAGACCTGGAGGTGGGTTGGCTTGGTGGGGGTGGGAGGAGGAGGTGAGGATGGCTGGCTCCCGGGGCCTCCGGGCCGGCCAAGGGGCGGGGGGGGGGGAGCGGGGGAGGCAGCTGCTCTGTGGTTTTGCAGAAGAGGGCACGCGGTGTACGGAGGAGGTTGTGTGCCCATGGACTCCGTGCGGGGCCCCGCGAGGCAGCATGTTGGCAGAGGGCGGGCGTTCTGCTGTAACGTCACTGTGTTCCTCAGCTGTGGTCCGCAGGCGCCCTGCCTCTGCTCGGGCCAGCGTCTTGGTTCAGACCTCTCCCCGAGAGGTCGGGAATGAGTCCATCTCAGAGTCTCGCTGGGATCCTGGTGAGGCCTCAGGTCAGGGGCAGACCCTGGTGCCTCATTGCCCCTGATTCACTGACGTGGAGCAGGGCTGCCCCACGGACGGTGCACGGGGCTGAGCAGGCGGAGGCCGGGACTCCAGGCATTCGTGGGGCAGGGGCAGAGTGTGGGTGCCAGGACGCCTGCGCCCCCCAGCCACACCGTTTCTTCTGTTCAGCACAGGCCTGTTCTTTCCGTGAGGTGCTTCTTCTCTGTGTCAAATCAGAGCCCACTGCTTCCATGACATGCCGACTTCTACGGTGAGGCTGGAGGAGCGAGGCCATAGGGATAGCCCTGTCCCCTGCAGGAGGTCAGCTACTCCTGCACGACCAGGACACATGTGCACGTGTGTGTGTACGTCTGTACGCGTGCATAGGTGTGTGCGTGCACATGTGCGTGTGTGTGCGTGTGTATTCACACATTTCAGCCTCTGCCCAGCTCTCCGGTCTTTAGTTCTGGCTGTCGTTCTCGATGAGTATTACAGGAATTGGGAAGCTAGAGTCTCTGAGGGAAACTGAAACCCCGGTTCCGTTCCCTTCTTCCCATCGCATTACCAGCTGGGCACAGTGCCCGCACTGGGAGGAAGCCGGGCAGCCAGGCAGGTGTCTGTCCCCCTGGTCTGGGTCCCTCGGTCTGTCCTTCATTCCAGGCCTGCCTGAGGAGCAGGAAGCCCTGACTCCTGTAATTCCATCTGGGGTGTGGTGTCTGTGTGGGGCTGTCCCTCTAGGAGGCCCCCTATGTCCCCACCACTCCGCTTCTCAGTAGATGGAGTCCATGCCTGGGGATGTGGTGAAAACCAAACAGAAAGGGGATATTGAGCAAACAGAAAACGGGCACTATTACCACACATCCTGACTCGTAACCCTTCCTTTTCACTTTCTTCCAGAACTTCTTCGGAAGTCCGTAGAGAAGCACGCTGTTTAAGAACCGGGTAGCCTTTGACATTTGCAGCGGTGAGAGCAGCCGGACCTCCCCCAGAGTGCTGAGAAATGCGGGGCCCCAGGGCTTGCGCCGCCCACCAGCTCCTGGCTGTGCTGCAGGTCTCAGCCCTGCGGCTCTGAGCCGCGACCACCCTGACGCCCAGCGTGGGCTCGCGTTTGCTGCCCAAGCCGCCACTGCGGCCCAAGCCAATGAGGATGTGCGCCTCTGTCGGGGGGCTGCTCACGGCCCTCGCCGTGGTATTTGGGACAGCAGTGGCGTTTGCACCCATCCCTAGGATCACCTGGGAGCACAGAGGTGAGGGCAGAACCGTGTCAGGCGCCGGCGGCATCTGCAGGGGACGGCCGCCCCGCGCCCTGCTCGTGGTGTGGAGATGCACAGGCGCCCTTTGCTCTGTTGGATCTGGGCTCCTGGCACTTGCGTGGGGGCAGACGGCCTGCACTGCCGCTTCTGGGGAGAGTCTCCTATAACTGGAAACAAATCACAGGGCTTGCTTTTGGCCTGCTGATTTGCTTTGTAAATCAGGGGGGCCCCTGGAAGGACGTTTATCTTCCTTGGGCCTGATGGCATTTGATGCACGCTGCCTGGGCGCAAACCACACCGAGTCGTATTTTGAGGATATTTAATTATATGTAGCTGAGCTTCAGGCCAGTTGTTTTCATTGGCTGTTTATTAGTTTCCCTTTTGTTTGTTTCCTCTCTTGGGAGCTGTGTCTTGGGAACCCCCCCCCTCCCCGCAACCCAAGTCTTTCAGGCTCAGTGGTCCTGAGCCAGGTGTGCTTGCAGGGCTGAGCTGTCTTGTGCAGAATTCCAGGCAGTGTGTGTGCTGGGAGAGCTTCTATCCTATGTGCATCTTTCTTCAACACTGGAAACTGAGAAGAGCAGAAAGTGTGAACACCTAACGCTTCAGTAAAATTAGAGCTTGGGGATACATGGAAAAGCAAGCTTAGGATTGATGCTGAGATGGTCAGAAAGAAGAAATAACTCCTTAAGAAACAGTGTCAGTACATTTATATTACTCCTAAATAGCTCATCCTTAAATCCCTCATACTCCTAAATGGTTATTGATGCAATTACCAAAGAAGTGAAAAAGTCATTTGTTTCTCTGCTTTGTAAGTTTGTGGTGGTTATGCTTGGAAGATGCTTGGGTTAAGGAATATAATCACTGAAATAGATTTTCTTAAAGGTTTTGATGTAAATGATTTTTTTCCCAAGAAAATCCTGAATAGTTATATTCTTTATAAACCTCTTCTGTGAGTGATTAAATACACATAGACCAGAGTTTGATGGGAGGCAGAGGAAACCCCAGTGGTCAGCAGTTTAAGGTGTCTGGTCTGCAGTCTCTTGTGAGGTCACACTGCGAAGAGGTCACACTGCCTGAAGGTCATGTTCCTAGAGGGTCACGTTCCTGGGAGGTCACGCTGCCCGGTTTGGAACTTGGCTGGGCTGGAGGGAGCAGGAGGGGAAGTCAGGTCACAGCACCGGTCGGGCACAGTGGCTCTGGGGCCTCACACTTGGCGGCAGCCTCGGCGGGTCTGTTCCACCCGAAGGTGCCTGAGTTTGGCCGAGGCCTGGCCGCCGTGGCAGCAGACCCACGCATGGCCCCGGTGAGACAGCAGTGCACTGAAAGGAGACCAGATGCTCAGGATGTGGCCGGACTCAGAAATACCTAATACGTTCTCCTGCTTCCTCCTCCCCACACAACCCCCCCCCCCCCCCCCCCGCCCCGCTCTCCCCAGAGGTGCAGCTGGTGCAGTTTCACGAGCCCGGCATCTTCAACTACTCAGCCTTGCTTCTGAGTGAGGACGAGGACACCTTGTATGTGGGCGCCCGGGAAGCCGTGTTCGCGTTGAACGCACACAACATCTCCAGCAAGCAGCATGAGGTATGGTGTGGACTCCCCGCTCCCCTGCTGTCCGGGCCAGTGTTTTGTCCTCACATCCGCACACTGGGCTCCTCCTGGGGTGTCAGGCCCTTTCTTGGCCAAGCCGCCTGCTCACCCCGGTGGCCAACCCCATGGATGTCCTGCCCATCTAGTGAGCAGCCTCCCTGCCCGCCGGGGCCGAGGGCCCTGTCATCCCGGAGCTTCCTTCCAGCCCTGTGTCCACAAAGCCCCATCTCAGGGTGTCACCCGACAGCCACCGTCCTCCCCAGGCTGGCAGCTCACCCAGGGATTGTTCAACGTTTTATTACGGAAAATCTCAGGCACACACGAGAGCAGAGGGTGTGATGTGATGAACCCTGTACCCATGGAGGCTCCTGCAGGCCAGAGGGTTCGCCCCCATCCTCTCATCGATGTCCTCAGCCTCTGCTCCCTCTGGGAGGCTTTGAAGTAAATCCCAAACACACATTGTTCATCTGCACATGTTTCCCTGAGCATCTCCTAAAGGAAGGGACGCCTTTTTTCGAAATAACCAAAATATCATTATTGCATCCAAAAAATTAATGTCATCAAATAATGTTCACATTTCATGGACCCTCTCATAAGTGCTGTCTGACTATTCAGTTTGATTGGGTTGACGTCAGGCTGTCTGTGTGGTTGGGCACTCTGTCCGTCCAGTCTCAATTTCCAGGAGCCACCCTGGGTCCCCTCGCTGGGAAAGCCGCTCACAGTCCTATCCGGCCGCCAGCCTCCGTCTGGGTCCTGTGAGAGGCAGGACCCCCCACCCAGGTGGGCGTCCTCCTCCTGGCCCTTGCCCGTTGCAGTCTAGAGCACGTCAAGGATTGCAGAGTGGGATGTCCCGCCTGTACCTTTCCTCCTCCGTCCGTGAGCGGGAGTGTCATCTGTGAAGGGGCAGTGCCCGTCACTAGCTGTTCACATCTCCCGAGGCCTGTTCCTCTGGACATGGCAGGATCAGTGCTTGAAATCTTCGCCTTTATTTACTAGCTTTCAAAATAATGAGGAAGTTATCTCCAAAAAGAAGCAGTGGGCTTTGGGACTCTTTCTGGTTTTTCAGTATGACTGTGACTCGTGGATTTAAGCATGTCCGAAGTGCCTCAAGCCATTGCAGCCAGACCCTCGCCTGATGCTCAGACTGTCCCCTCCTGGCCCTGGCAGCCCTCTCCTTGGCTCTTGCTTAGACACTGCTCTAGTGATCGGTGTCATTTTCTCGTTCTCTGAAATCAAGCTGGCCCATGCTCACCTGGTGCATTTTCTGCCCCAGAGCTCTTATTTTTTTTATTTCATTTTTGTCTTAATCTCCAAAGTCAGGCCTAGTATTTAATTTCTGTTTCACGTGAATGAGATTCTAGTCATTACCCTGTGAAAATAAAGAGTTTAAAATAGTAGGCGCTTTAGAGCAGAGGGATGGGAGCGGCCGGCCTCCCTCTCAGCCTCTACCCTCTGGGTTCATTAAATCCCTTTCCTCTGAGCCTCACGCTCCTTCCTGATGACTCAGGCTAACGCTGCCTTTTAGAATCTCGTCTTGGGAGCGTCCTGGTTCCACCGTGCACATGTGCGGGCCCGTGGACACTCAGTCAGAGCCCGAGTTGCTCTGTTAATGCCATCACTGTGGCCCCTCGGGGTGACCAAGAGGCTTCAGGCCCCGTAGACGTACAAGAGAAGAAAAAGTGAAAGGACCAGAGCCAGGCATCAGTGAAACCCCCTTGAATGTGATCAAGGGCCTGGCAGAGTTCATGTTCCCGTGTCCTTATGCATTGCCTGTAGATGATGAAATTGTCTACATTTTAACTTCTAAAGGATGTTGCAATTTGGAATGGGATCTTGTTCTGCTTTCACGTGTTCTGATCAGGACTTCCATTTCCCCGAAAACACATTGCTGGGGGATTTGCTTCACAGCCGTGGAAAAGACCCGTGTGCTTCCTGACCTCTGAGCGCCCGATGGCCGGCTTTGATTTTCTTGGGGGGAAGTGTATTTTGGCATCAACGCCGGCATAGCACACGAGCAGATGGGGTGTCTTGGGGGCAGGGAGGCAGGAATGTGGGAGCCTCTGGTGATGCAGCACTGTTGCTCCTCTGGAGGGCGAGGGGCTGAGGCACCTGCCAGCCTGACTCCTCCCCCTGCTGTAGAAGGAGCCGGGGCACAGATTTCAGCAGGAAGACGCTTGGCCTGAGGGAGCCGCGTGGCTCCGTCCCTTTCACCTGCTGCCATCACAGACAGTCCTGCGGATAGTAAAGTAAATGTCAGGACATTTTATTGGACTCGAGAATCACTTTTGAAGGCATGAAAACACCCACTTGGTGTTTGAAAATGCCTGCAGGTTAGGGCCTTCCCTGGTGGTGCAGTGATTAGGACTGTGCTCATGGAACTGAAGGGGACACGGGTTTGATCCCTGCTTGGGGAACTAAGGTCCTGCGTGCTGCGAGGTGCGGCCAAAAAAAGAAAAAAAAAAAAGAAAGAAAGTGCCTGCAGTTTAGCTTTTTGATGACTACTTGAATCCTCTCCACTTTCAGTCATTTAGTGTTTGCAGTCATTTTGCAGAGAATAACGGTCGTCTGGGAGCCACCTTCCAGGCCCCCAGCTGCAGGATAAGGGTCACAGAATTTTCCTGAAGCCCCTATTCCTCATGGGCCCCAGCATCTGCTCTCTGAGCCTCACTTTGCAATCTGAGATATTAATGTCTCAGGAAATACCTGTGCTCTAAGCACCACTGTGTGCTTCGTAAACTGTGTTTTTTATACCAGAATCTCCTTTTAAAGGGTGAGCATACACTGAAATGGACTCGTGTTCCTCCTCACAGGCATATTGGAAGGTGTCAGAAGATAAAAAAGCAAAATGTGCGGAAAAGGGGAAATCAAAACAGGTAATTTCTTTTGCAAGCTTCAGAGCCCGCCCAGGCCTGTCTTCCTTGTTTGGCTCTCCCGAGTGCCCCGACCTCTGCCGTGCAGCCCAGGGGTGTTGACCCGCTCCCCGGATGCGGGCCGGCTTCCTCACGTCATCACGACTCCTGCTGCAGGCTACCTCCCTGTTCCCAAGTGGGGCGCTTGGCTCTCAGTGCAAGCGCCGAACACAGTAGGCTTACTGAAACTTACTTTAAAGTTTATCTGAATTGAATTTATGCAAATGGCCTGAAACTTTGACTACAGAACATGATGTCTGGTGCCTGCTGGCTAAAGGTATAAAAGGCAGAGTTCGTGCCTCCCCGGAGCCCCAGTGGCCTGGAAGGGGTACTGTTGTTGGCAACATCTGTCCTGTGAGATGATGCTCCCTCTCTAGGAGATGCTGGGCACCTCGGTGTGGTGGCCATCAGGGGAGCGCTGGGCTGAGTGTCCATCTCCCTCCAGAGTTCTGGGTTACTCCCGCCACCCATTGGGCCGCCCTGCCCCCAGCTGATGCCGGGCCGATGTTGGAGTCTCAGAGTATAAAAGCCCCATCTTCCTTGGTAGTTGGTTAAGACAGCTGCGTTACGGGCAATTTCCGTCGCTGTTGGCTAATTTCAAAACAATTAAAATTAAAAAAACAAAAACAAACTTGGGCTAAACTTTTTTAGCAAAATACTAAACACTTTCACCAAAGTCACTAAATTCAAAATGAGGGAAAATGCAAGCTTTGCGATGTAATAACAGGTGTCGCAGGGAGTTGTCTTAGAGCTAAATTAGAACAGGCACTTTGGCCGGCCCCATGTGGAGACTGTACCACTGTACAGTGGATAAGGGTCCCTCCCAGTTCTTTCGGGGACAATGAATTACTTCCAACCCGTTTAAAAACAATCATGGCAAAAAAAAAAAACACAACTTTCCTGAGCGGAGATAATTTCAGATGGTAGCATCTATAATCCAAGTACATTTCAGCCTAAACTAGCGAGTGGGTTCCTCAGTGGCATTTGGTTTTCCTTCGGGGCCTTTCTGATGTGGAGCCAGGCTCAGAGCCCCTTTTTAGTCCTGCCTCTCCCCTGAGCTGGGCGGGCCGGACACACCCTCTCCTGAGAAGCCCTGTTTCCCGTCACATGCATTGGGGTGTCGGAGTGGGGTCCCCCAGAGAAAGGGAAGGCAGAGGGGATTCCGCACAGCACACACCCGCCCTCCCCCCCCCCACCCCCCGCCCCGTGGGGCTGCCAACACAATGAATGGTTTGTGTGTTCGGTGAGAATAAACGCATTTTTTCCTATGCTGGGTGTCCAGTAAGATTTGAGGTTTGTCCGGGGGTGGAGCTGGATCTCAGGCGGCCGGCTCCCCGTGCCGGGCAGCGCAGGGCTAGCGTGTGGGATGGATGGCGTCTGAGGCCCGAGATGGAAGGGGGGTGGTGAGGGCGCAGTCGGGCTGGTGGTCAGCGCGCTGTGAGAAGCGGCCGTTGGGGGTGTGCGTGGCTGGTTCATGCTCTGAAGGGAGCAGTGTGGACAGTTGGGACCGTGGAAGGCGCCCGGTGGACCCTGCGAAGCGGCTGACCCGTGCGTTTCTCTTGCTTGTAGACAGAATGCCTTAACTACATCCGCGTGCTGCAGCCGCTCAGCGCCGGTGCCCTTTACGTGTGCGGGACCAACGCGTTCCAGCCAGCCTGTGACCACCTGGTAAGGCCGTGCAGACCCCCTGGTCAGCCGTTACAGCAGACTGGGGCTCGAGACAGCACCAAGTGGGCTCCACTCTGCAGTCCAGGAGGGTTTGCCCCTACTGGCTGCGTGGGCACGGGGCGGCCCCTGGCTCCTCAGGAGGCCTCCGCCCGCTCGCCGGCCGCCCCGAAGCCCGGCCCGTCTGTAAACCACCGTGACTGAGGGCGTGGCTGGGGCAGGACTCATGGGACCCCTGGCCTGTGGTGTGGAGCTGGGACTGGGGGGACCTTCTGGGAAGGGCAATGCTGACAGAAGCACCAACATGCCCCGATCCAGCATCTTGCCTGTTTCTTTTTGTCATATTTTGCATTTTGTGAGGGAGCCCTGGCTATGACTTGGGTCCTGGTCAGGTGGAGAAGTCAGGACTTCTGCTCCCGGGTTCTGTGTTCCTGGTTCATGTACGTTATGGGCTGAATGTCTGTGTCTCCCCCAAATCCATCTGTTGAAGCCCTAATTTCCTGAGTGTGATGGTATTTGGAGACGCAGCCTGTGAGGAGATAATTAAGGTTAAACAAGTCATAAGGGTGGGGTCCTGATAGGATGATGGCCTTACAAGAAGAGGAAGAGGGACTTCCCTGGTGGCGCGGTGGTTAAGAATCCACCTGCTAATGTAGGGGACACAGCTTTGAGCCCTGAGCTGGGAAGATCTCACATGCCGAGGAGCAAGTAAGCCCATGCACCACAACTACTGAGCCTGCTCTCTAGAGCCCGCGAGCCACAACTACTGAGCCCATGTGCTGCAACTACTGAAGCCTGAGCACCTAGAGCCTGTGCTGCACAACAAGAGAAGCCACCAAAATGAGGAGCCCGTGCACCACAATGAAGAATAGCCCCCGTTCACTGCAACTAAAGAAAGCCTGTGTGTGGCAACAAAGACCCAATGCAACCAATAAATAAATAAACTTATTTATAAAAAGATTTAGTATTGGAGGTGGGCGGGGAGTGGGTCAAAGGTGACACAAAATTACCAACTCTGTGCACAAGGTTGGTTTGGTTATTCTTATGTACGAGTTTAAAATGTCCCATATGGGCTTCCCTGGTGGTACAGTGGTTAAGAATCGCCTGCCAATGCAGGGGACACAGGTTCGATCCCTGAGCCAGGAAGATCATACATGCCGCAGAGCAACTAAGCCTGTGAGCCACAACTACTGAGCCCTCGTGCCACAACTTAGAGCCCGTGCTCCGCAACAGGAGAAGCCACTGCAATGAGAAGCCCGGGCACCGCAATGAAGCCCCCATTCCCCGCAACTAGAGAAAGACTGCATGCAGCAACGAAGATTGAACACAGCCAAAAATAACTAAATAACTAACTAAATAAATAAGTCTTTAAAAAAAAAAAAAAGAAGAGGAAGAGACACCAGAGACCTCTCTCTCTCTCACCATGTGCGGACATGGCAAGAAGGAGGCTGTCGGCAAGTCAGGAAGAGGTTCCTCTCCAGGAACCAGCAGTGCTGGCACCCTGATCTCAGACTTCCAGCCCCCAGAACCATGAGGCATGGACGTGTGTGCTCTTCACGGCAGCACAGGCCTCCCTAGGACAGCATCTGCCGCTCTGGTCTTGGGGCATCACCTTCCAGTGTCGGCTGTTGGGGTACAAGCTGCCTACAGATCCACAGTTCTGAAAGTCTCCCCTCTGAGGAGTGATAACGCAAGGTCCGTGCGTGCTGAGCGGTTTTAGAAGCAGGACCCACTCTGCCTCACCATGTCCTTGACTTTCCTGGAGCTCCATCAATTGCCTTCTGCTGTGGTAGGGTCCTTCGGAAAGGGCCCCCCCACTCTCACCACTCTCCCAGCCTTCCTGACCCCCCTGCAGACGGTGAACCAACCGGAAGGAGAGAGGGGATTAGACGGCAGCATCTCTCCAGGAGATACTCTTTTTACTCAGATAATCTGATGAGCCGCTTATAACAACCACAAAGAGGGAGGAGTGTTTTAAATGCGCTTGAGAATCGAAAGTGAAGCACGTTTTCTAGTGTTTTTCCCTATTTAGTGAGTACCTGTCAAGTGTGACATATGCTACGGTGGAGAGCTTAGTTTGCTAGAACTGTAAATTTATCGGGATTAAAAAAATGTTTTCCAAGCTTGAGTCAGAGAGAAACGACAGGACGAAGTATGGGCAAAGTAAGGACCTGCTTAGAAAACCGTGTACCCACACGCAGACCCCTGGGGTGGGGTCCGCATGTAGGGTGGGTCTGCTGGGCTGTGTGTGTCCACAGACTCTGTGGACAAAGGTTGGGATCGGGGTGGGGGGGTGCGCCCAGGTGTTGAGATCATCAGTCCTCAGACAGACTTAGTTTCTTTCTGCTTAAGTCCCGTGACTCATATTAGAAACATTTTGCATATGAAAGGATTTCCTGGCTAAACTCTAGTTAGTCAGAAGCTTAAAGTATGCAATTTAAGCTTAAATTCCATAGGCATGTTGGTTTTTGAGCAAAGGGAATCATACATTTCATTTAAATCCAGAGCTACATTTTTTCCCAATATTTTTAAAAATTTTCAAGCCAAGAGAAAAGTTGATCACGCACATGTGCTCTGACCACCTAGATTGCACAGTTGGGAGCATCCGTGTGTGTGCACAGGTGTTGGGCATGCTGAACTGTGACCCAGGCCCCCTGCATGCTGTTACACACTTCAGAATAATGACAGTTTCCTACAGTAATGCCGCGTTTGTCATTATATCTAAGAAGATTTGCAGTAATCCCCCAATGTCATCTAACCTCCAGTCCCCATTCAGATTTCCCCAGACATCCTCTTGAAATGCAGTCGGTGAATCACATCAAGTGGGGTGCACTGTCACCCCAGTTCACACTCCCTAACCTAAGAGGTGAAAATCTGTATATTGTTTCCACCAGCCTGTTAGAAATATAACTGCATCTTTTCCCGTGCCCCTGAGCCCTTTCTGCTGTGTGGCTGCAACATGTTTCCCTCGCTCTGACAGCAGGGCTGCTCATCCACCCATCGCAGTCTGGGTGTCCATCTTCTTAAGCCTCTCCAGGCTGTCGGGTGATAGGTGGTACCGCACTTTCATTGCCTTGTGCTTCCTGGTTTGCTGTGCTTCCTGGCCTGTGCTTCCTCAGGCATCCTTTCTAGTCTGTGCTGCCCGAATGGGTTTCTTCTCTAACTTGCTGTGTTTTGACTGTTTTCCTCCTGGGAGTGCTTTCTTACTCATTTGTACAAGCTTCTCACGTAATCAGGGATGGAAATGCCTCACCTGTCATTTTGCAAGCATTTCCCTCACTTTGTCACTGTCGATCTCTGTCTCGTTCTTCTGTGGACATTTTCCTGTGCTTTGTGTACTAGATCTGTCCATTTTTTTCCTTACTTGGCTTTGGGCTCTCTTGTCAGGTGAGGAGAGATTATCCCAAGACTGAAATGGTCACCTGTACTTCTGTTGGTGTCGCATGATTCCATTTTTAGTATTCAAATCATCGCTCCATCTGGAGTATGTTTTGGTGGGTGGAATGAGATGGAGATGCTGCTCCTTTTTCCCTGTGACCTGTTTATTGGATAGCCTGCTGTCCCGCTGCTTTGAAGGCGTCTTTGTTGATGTTAAAGTTCTGCACATGGCCTTCCGATCCCCTCTGGAGCACATCCTATATTTGGTTTGCCCTGGCTGTTCTACAACCTTAGAGCCATCGGCATTGCTGTCTCCATCCTATAGGGGAGTAAACTGAGGCTCCAAGATCTGGAGGCGCTCTCAAGGGTGTCAGAGGGTGCCCAGGCACTGGCATCCAGACCTGGGACCAGGTCATTGGCCGCACATGTGTTCTCCTGTCCCCCAAAAAGAGTGAGTCTGTAAATTAAATGGTCCAACAAAGATACATTATGACCACAGAAATTCAGACATTTTACGATACTCTTTCTTTTCATTCAATTATAGAACTTAACATCCTTTAAATTCCTGGGGAAAAATGAAGATGGCAAAGGAAGGTGTCCCTTCGACCCAGCACAAAGCTACACGTCTGTCATGGTTGGTGAGTTCTGCTCTCAGAGTCCGTCCCCGGCTTAGCTCTGCTGGACCCAGGAGGCTCCGTCCCTCCTCCTCCACAGTGGTCTCCCTCCACTACGTTCCCATGTTCACTGTCCTCACAGCAGGTTCGGGAGCCTCTCTGTAGACCCTCTGATACGAGCTTTTGAATTCATCGTTCGATGGGATAAGCCACCTCCTCCACAGTCCTTGAGTTAGATTTGTGGGAAGAGAGGATTTTATACGTGTCGTTTGTCCACATCATACTCGGTCACATTGAGGCAGTGCTCCCGCTCGAGGGACGTTTGTGACTGAGCCGTGGCCTGCCTGGGAGGCGAGCAGGCCAGGAGCCCCGTGTGCACCCGCGTTGTGTTTGTTATTTTACTGGATGCGGGAGTACCTTGCTTGTGTAACTTATTGCCCCTGGCCGTTTAACATGGGCATAAAATTACCCACATCAGAGAAACAGAACAGGAGACTCAGGAAAGAGAAACACGCACCCAGAAGCACGGCGGTGGTCTCTCCATTTCCTGGGAGGACTTGTGTTATGTTGGGAGGAGAATGTGGGGCTGAGTGTCCCCAGCACTGGTGTTGACTCCCTTTTCCTCTTTCCTCCTGGGCCGCTGAAGATGGAGAGCTTTATTCTGGGACATCATATAACTTTTTGGGAAGCGAGCCCATCATCTCCCGAAATTCTTCCCACAGTCCCCTGAGGACAGAGTACGCGATTCCTTGGCTTAACGGTAAGAAGCAGGTCATGGAAGGTGTGTCTCCGCTTGGGGTGGCTTCCTCGCCAACAGAGCCCTCACTCTGGTTCCCCTTTTGCCAGCTCCCACTCTCACGGGAGGGTGTCTGCGGCTCACCCTCCTGTGTCCCCGGGCTCACATCAGCCCCGGTACGGTGGGGGTGCTTCTGGAACTCCACAGCCAGCATCCGGGGGTGTCTTTGTTTCTCCTCCGCTAAGCAAACTCTGTTTTAAGCCTGCCTTTATCCCTCCTTGAAAACAGCTCTGGGAGGTCAGAATGGCGAGCTCAGGCTCGTTAGATCAGCATGTGATAGGATATCGTTATCTCTGGACATCACATGTGCACGCTGGACTCACGATGCAAGTGGCTCACAGCTGCTCACAGGGGACTTTTCTCCTGGGTGCTGACCAGCCAGCCAGAGCCTTGGGACACCTGGATCTGGGGGTTGGGAGTTTGTTTGTTTTAGGCACATGCTGTTTAAACTGGCAAATGCATATCTTCCCGTGGGTCTCCAGGAATGGTGGGATCTGGCTCGCTGGGGCTGCCAGGCTGCCTACCAGTTGAAAGGCACAGCCCTCAGTTCTTGGGCTGGACCAGGAGGCTGCTCTTCAGACCCACCATCTCAGGCATCTCCTTAGGCCGAGGAAGGCAAGAGGGGCACCAGCATCATTCCTTGGCCCTGAAGTCTATTTGGGGTGTGACACAGGCACCCTCCCACGTCCTTGATCGGAGGGGCCCGGGCCCTCAGTGTGCACAGGGATAACTGGAGCGTCTGTTCCCTGCAGAGCCCAGCTTCGTGTTTGCTGACGTGATACGAGAGAGCCCAGAGGGCGGGGACAGCGGGGACGACAGGGTCTACTTCTTCTTCACGGAGGTGTCTGTGGAGTACGAGTTTGTCTTCAAGCTGATGATCCCGCGAGTAGCGAGGGTCTGCAAGGTGAGCCCATCCCCGCCTTGGTGAGAGCATGGCACCCAGGCTCCACACTTCCTCCGAGATGTCCATTTCCTGACCACTTCAGCCTTCCGTGCCACAGATGGTAGTGTGGACGGGCCGCGGGCTTGGACCTTCGTCCTCCCTCCAGGCCTTCCTGGAGACCGAGGGAGCACCTGAGCCGTGTGTGACAATGACTGTCCTCAGGGCTCTGTTCTTAACACACATCCGTGAAACCGTCCCTGGTTTATAGGAAGTCGGTTTTTCTGCACTGTGTAAACCAAATTCTGTTGAAATTGGGGTTTTTCCTTTCCAGTGTAATGATGGGGAGGGGTGCATTTTCATTGTGTCCAGAATAAGTAGGGCACATCGATTTCATGTTCTTCCGCATCCAATTGTCAGAGTCTCAGTACTTATCTCCAGACCAAGTCACATCAGGGGGGTTTCACGATTGTTGGTGGGTGATCAGTGGTGGTCAGTTCACTAAAAAGTGTTTTGGAGAACGTGGCAGGTCCAGAGCACCTCAGCAGATAACTTGGGGGCTGGAAGGAAGTGAAGATCTGATCTCCCACAAGGAGTGCCTTTTGGGGGAGACCACACCTGTGCATATTGGGCTGAGACCGAAGGGGGAGCCCGTGCGTCCACTGGCTCCTGGCTCTGCTGGTCCCTCACGGGTGGGTCGTGAGTCTGGAGAAGCACACGAACCACAGGGCCAAAGCAGTGTGCGAGGACGGCGGCGCATCCGCTGCACGACACTGAGCGTGGGCAGAGTCGGACTGTTGTTCTGGCTGCAGTTGGGTGACTGCTCGTCAAGAGGGTTTTGTTGGTTTGGTTTTGTGCTTTAATCCTTGACCGGAGCTGGTGTGGAAGGAGGTGCCGGGGTCACTAGTGAGTGGTCTGCAGCCAGCTTGCCTTTTCAGCCTTGGCTTCCTTTCATTCAGGCAGAGCTGCTCTGGGCCCGAGTACATCACTTATCACCTGCTCACGGGGGGAGTCTGCCCTCCTCCTACCACGCACGTCTTTGGGGTTACAGGGGGACCAGGGCGGCCTGAGGACCTTACAGAAGAAGTGGACCTCCTTCCTGAAGGCCAGGCTGATCTGCTCCCGGCCAGACAGCAACCTCGTCTTCAACGTGCTGCGGGATGTCTTCATCCTCAGGTCTCCGGGCCTGAAGGAGCCCGTGTTCTACGGGGTCTTCACCCCACAGCTGTGAGTGCCTGGGGTGGGCGGGGGCGGGGGTGTTTTCGCCACACTGCCCCCGTCAGGGCAGTCACGTCGTCCCCTCCTCCCCAGGAACAACGTGGGGCTGTCGGCCGTGTGCGTCTACAACCTGTCCACGGCCGAGGCGGTCTTCTCCCGCGGGAAGTACATGCAGAGCGCCACGGTGGAGCAGTCCCACACCAAGTGGGTGCGCTATAACGGGGCCGTGCCCACGCCGCGGCCCGGGGCGGTGAGTGGCCGCGGGCTGTCTCCACGGGGAGTGGGCGTCCACCTGGGACTGGGAAGGGCCGTGGGCGCGCTGTCCTTTTCCTGGGCTCTTCTCGTCCTCGTGTTGCGTAACAGCTGCTGCTACAGACTTCCCGAACGAGGAGGCTCTTCTGGCTGGCACCGGGTGTTCTGTGAGGTTAACGTTGCGTAATGAAATTAGATCCGTCTCATTTTCTGTTTCTTGCAGAGAAACACACGATTTCTTGGCAAAGAAATAAGCGATACTCTCCATTCGTTAATATGAGTCACATTTCTTTTTTTCTCCTAAAAGTAGTGAATTTCATGTGGAAATGAGCGTGAGCGTCCAGGCCGACGTGGCTGCTCCCATCTGTTATGTCCCTGGGGAGACGGGCCGTGTCTGTGGCCCATGGCTGGGGCTGTGACCTGGGGAGGCGGCCTGGCGCTCGGGGCTCACCCCCAGGACGGTCCCCCTCTCTGGGGTGCACCTCTGTTGACAAGGGTCCGTTCCTTTCACGCGTGTCGTTAAGCAGAAGGTGCTCACCTGTGGTCGTGAATTTTAGTTAACGCACATCAGGAGGTAGGACAGAAAAAAGAACCCTTCGTGCTCTTGGCCTTGATGCTATTTATATTTAGAACTGGACTGTTTTTAGCCGTTTTTCCAGGCTTCTCTTCTGGGGGAGTGACAAGTGTGCGTTTTTCAACTTTAAAAATCTGATATGCTTCTTTCACGTATGAATAGATGAAAATCACTTCACTATGTATCGTAAGGCAGTTGTGTCTTGCGGATAAAAAGACAGTTGCATTTTCTACTTGCTTTATAACTGTCTTCAGATTCCTGGGGAAAGGTCAGCTCGGTGTTGCCATTTTTTCAAGAAATCCACCATGCAGTCCCCAGTCCTGCACCTGGGGGAAGCCTTGACTCTTGTGTGGAGCGCGTGCCGCACGCACGTGCTCCCCGTGGTGACGGGGCTGTGCTCCCTGCAGTGCATCAACCGGGAGGCGCGGGCGGCCAACTTCTCCAGCTCCCTGAACCTGCCGGACAAGACTCTGCAGTTTGTCAAAGACCACCCTCTGATGGACGACTCCGTGACCCCGATAGACAGCAGGCCCCGGCTGATCAAGAGCGATGTGAACTACACGCAGATCGTGGTGGACAGGACCCAGGCCCTGGACGGGAACATCCACGATGTCATGTTTGTCGGCACAGGTGGGTCCCGGGCCCTGGGTGAGAACGGGGGCAAGCCCAGCTCATCTCTTCTGCACGCAGCCAGCGCCTCCCCCGGGTGCCCGAGTGGTTTGGTAGAGCGTGGAAGGATTTCTGAGAAGTCACCATACCTGGCTGGCTTCAGATCTCTGTGACCGTCAGATCACCTGGGGCACTGGCTCAGCATGCAGGTCCTGGCCCAGATCTAGAAATTCAGGTCTGATAGGTCTGGGCTGGTGCAAAGGGAGGCCAGGTGGTGCCTGTGGAGGTGGGATGAGAGCCCTCCGATGGGCACGTCCTGCCTCCCTGCGTGCGCGGCTGGCTTCCAGACCTGTCCTGCCCTGTCCTGGGAGGCACATCTGTTCTGGTAGCCTGTAGACTCGGACATAAGTTTTCTGGAAAGGGAATGGCGGGCAAGTGCAGCAGTAGCTGGTGGGCTCTGTGCTCAGCCCTGGGTGCTGTCCAGCCCCGGCCTCCCCTGCCTGGGGCTCCCGGCATGAGAATGGCACCCCCAGAGGCCGGTGGGACCCAAGAACCATGTCACGTTTGTTTGGGTGATGCAGTGTCGACTACGCTGATGAAGGGTATTAGAATCAACAAAGGGCTGTTTATTTTTAAGAAAAAAATGGGGATAAGAATGCCAGTTGGGCTGCCAGTTGTCTATTTTGCCAATGGTTCTTCCTTTTCTGTGTCTAATGCAAAAACATCGTCTGTTTCTAAGCCTCCTGTCGGAGGAAGGGGTGGGAGGAAGAAGGGTGATCTTTGCTGCTGTGGCCGACAGCCCAGCACCGTCCTCTCCTCCCGGGGACTGACCTGCAGCTTTGACCTTGCAGACCGGGGGGCCCTGCACAAAGCCATCAGCCTCGAGAATGACGTCCACATCATCGAGGAGACCCAGCTCTTCCAGGACTTTGAGCCGGTCCAGACCCTGCTGCTGTCCTCCAAGCAGGTAAAGTGACTGGGCAGCCGGCTGGGTGGCCCCTTGTCTCAGTGACCACAGGCTGGGCGGGGCGAGGCAGGCCCCATCGTCCATCTGGCCCAGATGAGCCGAACTCCAGGCTTGGCTGAAGGAAGTCCTTCCGTGAGCTGTGGAGTGTGGGGTGAAGGGAAGGTCCTTCTATGAACTGTGGAGTGTGGGCTGGAGGGAAGGCAAACTGTGTCCTACAAGTTGCAGGACCTCGCTGAGCTGTTAGAACTGATGTAAGATGCAGTCGGGGGCTCACTGGGCCGTGAAAGCGCTTCCTTGTGCCGGAACTTGGTGAGGTTGAGACCCCGTCCGTGGATGTGCCCTCCTTGCAGCTTCCTCGTCTGCACAGAAAACTGCCCTCTATGTAACGAGGCACCGTGTCTGTAAAGCCCCCTTTGATGAGGCGCTGTGTCCTTCCCCAGGGCCAGCATGCTTTCTCCATAAAGGGCCAAGAGTGAATGTTTGAGGCTCTGCTGCCTGTGCTGTTGTAGCTCGAGAGCAGCTGTGGACAGTCCGGAAGCAAGTGAGCCCCGTTATGTTCTAGCAAAGCCTTATTTCTGCGCACTGAGCTTTGCAGTTCATGGAGTTTTCATATGTCATAAAATATTATTCATTTGATTTTTCTTCAACCAGTTGAAAATGTGAGACCTGTTGTTAGTTGGTGGGCTGTACAGAAACAGCCAGCGGGCTGAATTTGCCCTGCTGTCCATCCAAAGTGGCCTTTGGGAAATGTGCCGCCTGGTTTATAACCGGGGTGGGGCAGTGAAGACCAGAGCACAGGCTGGGCACCAGGTCGCCTCGCCCACATCCTGGCTCCAGGTGCGTGACTGTGAGCCTGGGCGGGCCAGTCCTGCCTCAGTTTCCTCCCCTGTACAGTGAAGGTTGGCAGCCCCTGGGAGGGTCCCAGCCCTGCCCTGTGCCTCCCCACACTCTGACCCCTGGGCTGACAGACTCTGGTCAGCACCAGAAATTGGCAGCCTGGCCATGCCTCACGCTTCCCTGTACTGCAGGCCCACCTGTCGCGCGGCCTCTGCCACCCACACCCCGTTTGTAAAGCCATGCTCGGGGGCACCAGGCCAGCCTGTCCCCGCTTTGTATGGTGTCGCCCTGTTGCTGAGGTTTTCCCATTGGACCCACAGCACTCCCAGGCCATCATCCTCTCTTCACGCTGGAAAGAGGTGGTTCTTCCGGCCCCTCAGAGCATCCTCCCTGCCCTGGCTCCTGGTGGGCGCCTCCACCCGGCTTGTGGGGCCCAGGCTCACTCCTCCCCAAGCCGTGGGCAGCAGGAAGGGGCCCCTGATAGCGAGAAAGACAAGAAGGCGACCTCTCGGGCGCGTATTTGCAAACGGCACCCTCAGTCTTTCATCCTCTCCCGGTCGTCATGAGCTTGAGGAATTGGACCTGGTTTTCAGACTCCTGTTGCAGGGTCACCTTCCCTCTCGGCTTCCGCAGTATGTGTTTTCTCCAGTTCTGAAAGGGAAGGAGGATGAAATAGCCTAATGAAGTTAGGCTCTTGGACATCTGTGCCTCTCGGGAGGGTGCTTTTGGCCTCCTTTCCCCCGGGCCCACCTGCATCGTTGTTGAAACAAGGAAAGCCAGGAGCCCTTTTGGCCACCGCCACGTTGCTCAGGTGTTTCAGCCAGGCTGGGGCAAGCACCCTTGAGGCTCCAAATGGTCAAATACTCATCAGAACGAAGCCCAGGCCCCCAGTGCGGACGTGTGGGGAGAACAGGGCTCAGCTCTGCTCTACATCATTCAGGGACTCAGCTGGCCCTGCTGTCCTGAACCCATGTCTTCCAGGGCATGTGGGTGCTGGTCTCATGGGAGGCACGGGGGAAGGAGGAGGGAGGGAGGGGGCCTGTGGGCGGCCTGTGGGAGGTCTTTCAGGTCGGTCCTGTGCCCACCTGCCCGAGGTCAGGACTGGTCATGCAGAGAGCCTGGCGCCCCAGGGAGTGAAATGCCCGTCCCACAGGAGCCCCCTCTGCGCTGGGGTGTGGTTCAGTTGCCCGGGGTCCCACACCCTCTTCTGTGCTGGGGGCTCAGGGTGGCTTTGGAATACTGGCCGTGGCAGCAGGAAGTGGCTGTTTGGGGTAAGAAGACACCCTCTCCCCCCTTCATCCCCCGCCAGCAGGCTCTTCCAGGTTGGTCATGCCTGGCCGTCGTGGCAGAGAGCTTGTGAGCAGCTGCCCCAGGGCTGGGAGAGCACTGGAGGGGCCAGCGCACGGCCCCCGCAGGGGAGGGGGGGTCCCTTATCACTGCCTCCTCCCTGATGACAAATGCACGTTTTTCTTGTGGTAAATGTATGTCACATAAGTGGTACCATTTTAATTATTTCAGAGTGTACGCTTTAGTAGCGTTAAGTACATTCACACCGTGCAGTCCTCACTCCTGTCCATCTCCAGAACTTCTTCATCTTGCAAAACCGAAACCCCAAACCCATTAAACACTAACTCCCCATTCCTCCCATTCTCCAGCCCCCGGCGCCCACCATTCTGCTTTCTGTGTGTGTTTGACTACTCCCAGAACCTCGTATAAGGGGCATCCTACAACATTCGTCCTTTTGTGACTGGCTTATGTCACTCAGCAGAATGTCTTAAAGGTTCATCCGTGTTGTAGCAGCCGGTGGGATTCTCATCCTTTTCAAGGCTGAGTACTATTCCACGCTGTGCGTACGCCACAGCTGGTGTCTTCACCCACTGGTGGACACTTGGGTTGCCTCTCCCCCTGCTGCTTGGACCGCCCTGCTCTCCGGTCTCTTGTGCGTACATGACAGGTGTGCTCTGGGCCCAGGGAGCCTGCTGAGTGTGATTTTCCTGGGGATGCTCTTTGATGGTGAGGTACTGCCTGTACAACAAAGGAGAGGGAAGGGTTGTTTTGGCAGGAGCTCCTCCAGCTCTGGCCATGTCTACCCCATCACCCTCCCGGGTGTGCAGAGACTGAGATGTGACCACAGGAGCCCAGTGCTGCAGCTGAGGGCACAGTCACCCAGAGGGTGGGAACCATGAGAGGCCGGCGGGAGGGCACCAGGGCACATGTGCGCTCGGCAGAGCTCGCAGGTGCTGGGTGGTACCCGGCCGGCTTGTTTTCTCTCACAGAAGAGTTGGGGTGATAGTACAGGGGCCTGTGGCCCTTCCCAGCACGCGCCTATCTAACCCGAGGAGGTTGGCGGCACAGCGCCCGCACTCACCTCCACACACGCCCGATCCCCGAACTCCCACGACGTGCTTTTTGGCTCCAGGGCCCCATGTGGCCTCAGTGTCCCCTCTGGTCTGGACAGCTCCCCTGTCTGCGCTCGTCTTGGTGACGTTGACACTTTTGGAGAGAACTGATCAGCGTTTTGTGGAATGGATATATCTGGTGTTCTTTTGTGTTCAGATTGGGGTCGAGCGTTTCCGGGAGACGACTGTTGTCTTGGGGACGTGGAATCAACGTGACTTCTCAGAGTTGCTTGGTTTCTCCTTCCACACTGTCCCCGCACCCTGTGGTCCGTGGGTCCAGTCCCCGGGTTGGGAGGGAGAGCCAAGCGCCAGCTCCTGGAGGGAGGAGTTGAAGAATCTGGGGGCCACGTTCAGCCCCCATAGCCGCTGGCACTAACTTGTGGGCGACCTTGAGGCTGCACAGACACCTGGTTCCCTCTGGCCCACTGACTTGTGTGTCCACCCCCGGGCCTTGCCTGCAGCGGTCACTGCCGCAGGATCACAAGCCACTTTTCTGTTCCACGTTCTTTGGAATCGAGGAGGAGCTGGGGGCTCAGCCCTGCCCTGTTGAGGAGCGAGGGCTGGGAGCTGAGCGGGCTGTGGGGCAGGGAGGATGGAGCCTGTCTGGGGGTGGGCTACCCTCCCCAACCCAGGGCACCTGCGTGGGGGAGGTGTCACGTGAGGCTCCCTGGGGCACCTGCTCTGCTCTGCGTGAGTGCCAGGGCCCCAGTGCAGGTGCCCACACGGCCTGTCCCCCCAGGAAATTTTTCCTCACCTCTGAGCCATGTGATCTGACCTGTGATCTGAGATGTCATCCCGATTCCTTCTTACGAATACGGGGCTCGCGTGGCCTCATCTGCCCAGGTCTCTGCCGACACGGAGAGGTTGGCACTGGGCCGGGCCTTCTCCGCCACCTGTCAGCACAGTTTGAATCCGCGGCAGAGGGGACCGCCCTTGCTCGTGGCTTTGCTCACACACGGGGCGTCCGTGACCCCTGGGCCTTCGAGGCCTCACAGGCCAGGAGATCTGGGGTAACACCGGAGACTTTGCACTCCAGCCAGACTCTGACGTCGATTCAGAACGTGTCCTCCAAGGATAGAGACTGTGTCTAAAATACCAAGCTCTGTGTAAACTTGAGAATCTTTTGACGTTAACCAAAGGCCTTTCTAGAAGGTCAAGGTGAGACAGAGGCTCACCGGCAGAGGAGAGAGAAAATGCTGTACCTGACTTGCCGGCCCTGAGTCTGCCGCTGAACTTTCAGGTGGACTCCCTGGGGGAGCCCTCATTCTAGCTGAGCACAGCGGGAAAATCAGCCTGCCCTGGCTGCCCGTGCGCCCAGCTCCCTGCCGGCGCTGCGGGTGCTGGCAGCATCGGCCCGAGGGTGGAGACCTCCCCGGCCCAGCGTTCCAGAACACGGAGGAGCCTGCTTTGCTGTCTGCTTCCGAGCGTGGCTGTCCATTTCTCCAGCCGCATTCATTTCTCGTGAACACAGATGCGTGAGAAGCGAATGCCTCCTCACTTGTTTTACTCCATGTAGTAGAGCTCCGTTCACTCCACTGATGTTCACTGCAGCCTGGCTGGATTCACACCCTGACACGGGCCGTCTGCGTGCTGTGCTCACGTGTGGCAGGCACGAGATGGGCTTCAGAGGCCATGCCCTTCGGCCTCTGGCCTAGTGAGGCTGGGAGGGCTGCTGGGAGTGTCAGGCTAGCGGGTCTTCCTGCGTGCAGAGGGGGCAGAGGAAGGGCAGAGATGCCCTGCTGCCAGGTAGGATGAGGGTGGGCGCTCCGAAGGGGAAGGAGGGATTTGGACCAGGGCCCGGCATACTCTGAGTCAGCCTGTGGATTCCACCCGAAAACCACACGCTGCCTGTACTGTCACGATGCTGCAGTGCAGATTTGTCTTGGATCTGACCTGGCCTCGCTCCACTTCCTCCTCCAGAAGCTCAGGGAGACGCTTTGTCATCACTCCGCCTGAGCTAGAGAAGCACCTGGCACATGGAGGGCTCCCCCTACCCCGTGCCCACTGTTCTCATCTGTTTCACACCCACAGGGCAGAAGGTTTGTCTATGCCGGTTCCAACTCGGGCGTGGTGCAGGCCCCCGTGGCCTTCTGCGGAAAGCACAGCACCTGCCAGGACTGCGTGCTAGCCCGGGACCCCTATTGTGCCTGGAGCCCAGCCGCGGCCGCCTGCATCGCCCTGCACCAGACTGACGGCCCCAGCAGGTATCTCCCCGCTGCATGCAGGTGCCCCGCCCGGCGTCCAGCACGCTCACTGTGTAACCTGTGCCCGTTGTCTTGCAGGGGTTTGATTCAGGAGATGAGCGGGGACGCGTCCGCCTGCCCTGGTAAGTTGCTCATCCCCGCTGCCTTCCCTTCAGGGACAGCCAGGTCTCGTAACCATTTCATGATGCTTTGCTGGTGTGGCATTTTGTACATTGTTTTTCTTTCTCTACTCAGAGCAGAGGTCATCGTGGCAGACCCTGTGATGTTTCTCTGTCCCTTTTATCACAGAACAGGGTGTTGAAGCCACGCAGAGTGTGTTCGTTTACTGGAAGGCACGCTCCATCCCAAACTGTGCCGTCGGCTCTCGAGATGCAGCTCTTCTCTCCTGCTTAGCTTGGGGCATGTTAAACAAAACCTGCCCCTCTTGTGGACAGGAGGGAGGAGCTCACGAGCCATTAGTCCCCGTTCCCCTCGGGAGATCCCACCCCTGCCAGGAGGTCAGGGCGTCCCAGCTGAAGGCAGGCAGGAGTGCCCTGGGCTCCTGCCCTCCCGTCCCTAACTCGAAAGCTGTCATCCGTTAAGACAAGTTTAGGAGGAGGGTGTGGAGGCCCACGGAACGGCCGGCCCTCCCGGCAGCTGCTAGCAGAAGCCCGTTGTGTTTGATTCCGCGCCACCGCCAGACGGCATAGCTGGCGGCTGCCCAGCCTCCCCGGCCTGGGGAGGTTCCTCCTGGGAAACCAGGGTGAGAAACAGGATTTCTTCTGCTCAGAGTTGCCTTCGATCTCTTTGTCCACAGGGGCTGCCATGGGGGTCTCATCTTTGCTTTTCGGTCACACATGTCTTTATCTCCTTAGCTGTTCTGGAAGAGTCCATGTTGCTCCACGGGGTGAAAGCCTTGTGTCTTCTTGTGCGTGTTAACCTAGTCTTGAAAGAAGTATGGGGCCGGGTTGTTGATGCTGTGCACATTTATTTTGATGTTCCAGATAAAATTAAAGAAAGTTACCTGCAGCATTTTTTCAAGCATGGCGGCACAGCTGAACTCAAATGCTCCCAAAAGTCCAACCTGGCCCGGGTGGTGTGGAAGTTCCAGAATGGTGTGCTCAAGGCCGAAAGCCCCAAGTACAGCCTGGTGGGCAGAAAGAACTTGCTCATCTTCAACCTGTCGGAAGGAGACAGTGGGGTGTACCAGTGCCTGTCGGAGGAGAGGGTCAAGAACAAGACGGTCTTGCAGGTGGTGGCCAAGCATGTTCTGGAGGTCAAGGGGGTCCCGCGCACCCCGGTGGCCTCTACCTCACCGGCCACACGGACTGAAGGTAGTAGGCTCACTTCCAAAGTGACGACAGGGCCCACCCGGGGCGCCCCTCCCCAGACCCCAGCCGTGCGGGTCACCACGCCCAGTGCCGTGGCGCCCCCGTCCAGCCCCGCGGGGCCCACCAGCACGTCCTGTGAACCAAAGATCGTCATCAACACGGTCCCCCAGGTCCACTCGGAGAAGACGATGTATCTCACGTCCAGTGACAACCGCCTCCTCATGTGTCTCTTCCTCTTCTTCTTCGTCCTCTTCCTCTGCCTCATCCTCTACAACTGCTATAAGGGCTACCTGCCCGAACAGTGCTTAAAATTCCGCTCAGCCATGCTCCTCGGGAAGAAGAAGTCCACGTCGGACTTCTCAGACTGCGAGCGGAGCGTGAAGGAGACGCTGGTGGAGCAGGGCAGCTTCTCCCAGCAGAACGGCGGGCAGCCCAAGCCGGCCCTGGACACGGGCTACGAGACAGAGCAGGACACCATGGCCAGCAGGCTGCCCACCGACCGGGAGGACTCGCAGAAGATCGACGAGCTCCCGGGACCGGTCCGGGACCGGCCGTTCGACGTCACGTGTGAGCTGAAGTTCGCCGACTCGGATGCGGATGGGGACTGAGGCGCCCGCCGCTCTCCGGGAGGTCTTTGTGTTGCCAGTTCAGTCCCCGTCCAGTGCTGCGTAGGTAGCCGTCATCAGCAAACCTCAGTCTTCTGTGTCTTTTCTCTTGGGTCGCGCTTGTGACGTGGTTTCTCTTTGTCCTTTCGGAAAACAGCGGGCCTCGCGTCTGGCCTCCCTGGGCGGTGGGGCCCTTGGAATCACGCCTGCAGGTTCGCCCGAGGCCGCTCTGCGGCGGGAAGACGGCCAGGCCGCCACTGGCCCGGGAAGAGCTGGGCCTTGAGCGTACCCTCCTCGTAGCAGCCACTGAAAGATAATTTAATTCCAGATTGGAAATGACGTTTTAGTTTATCAGATTGGTAACTTATCGCCTGTTGTCCAGGTTGGCACGAACCTTTTCTTCCACGAAATTACTTTTTAGGATTTTTGCTTTAATTGTGTTGGCATGGGTCATTTATTTTTTAAATTACTAAAGCAGATGTTTTAATATTTGGAAGATGTACATCTTCTGGATTTTGTTGTATATTAGGATAAGGTATGGCTTACGTTGCTTAAGATTCTCAGGGATAAACTTACTTTTGCTAAATGCATTCTTTTGTGCTTTTAGAAATTAGACAAAACCATCTCTTGAGCACGCCTTTTTTTTTTTTTTTTTTAATTTTGTTCCTTGAGGGAAGCATCGTTTTAGAGAGATTTTCTTTCTGTACCTTCTTACTCTTGTTTTAACTCTTTTGAGGAGAAGGCTGCGAAGGACTGTCCCACGACACCGGGCGGGGTTTGGAGGGAGGGCCAGGGCCCCAGCGAGCTCTGGGTGGAGCCGGGCTGGCCCAGAGCTGAGAGGATGAGCCCGTTACAATCCAATGCCCACGGCCACTGGTCAGAACCTCGTGTCCAGGCAGAACATTCATACCAGGATGTCTTGGTCATCTGAACATCTCCTTTCTCTTTTTGCTTCCATCTCATGCCCTCTGCCTGCCCAGACTCTCCGCTTGGCCTAACTGAGCTGTCCACAACTGGAAGAGAGCGGGGCGGCTGGGAATGGCTGGGCCGGTGACCACAGTCCCCGCCCCACAGATGCCACTGCCCCAGGCCTGCCGCGCCTGGCGCCGTCTTTAAAGGTCTTTAAAGGTGCGGGTGGGCGGCATGGTCTTACCGTCACCGACGTCCCACTCCACCTCCTGCTTTCCGGACGCCCACAAGAGGAGCCTTTCTTTCCGTGGCACAGAGCAATAAACTCTGTGTATGTGTGTGCTTGTGTGGACAGTGTCATCTTCCAGCATGATCGGATTCGACCACTTTGGTGTAAACATTTGTGTTTTATAAGATTTACTTTGTTTTTATTTTTCTACTTTGAATTGTATACATTTGGAAAGTAACCGAATAAACAGAAGCTTATATCCTTGAGGCGGGCGCGTGGTTCCCTGCGGCTCTCCCCCCGCCTCCCTGCGCGGCCTGGGCCCCTTTCTTTCCTGCGCTTCGTCCCCCTTCTCCAGCATGCGGCGCCTTCCTGACGACGTCTGCCTCAGAGCCCTCTCTCTTTTCTGTCCTCTGTCTCGCAGCCTCATCTTCTCTGCCCTTCCCCCCTCCGGGGTCCTCTTCCCTGTCCTGTCTGGGCCCTGACTCATCTTCCTCTCCCCGAAGTCCCTGGCCGGCCTCGGGCCCGGGGCCTGACAGCCGCCTGCAGGTCACCTTGCTGCCGCCCTTCCTCAGCGACCAGGCCCAGCACGTGCATGCCCTGGGGACCTTCCACCTCTTCTGCCAGGCCACAGGTGAGCGGGGCACCTGTCCAGCTGGGGGCGGGGGGCCGGGGCCTGCTCCCCGAGCACGGACTTCCTGGCTGCACCTCTCCGGTGACCCGCGGCGACACTAATCTGTTACCCCGAGGCTGTTCCTGTGGACGGCGGGCCCCGACGCGTGTTTCCCACGGAGGGCCAAGCTCTTCAGCTTCGGGGTTTCTGTTGCAACTACTCAGCTGTAGCCTTGCAGCCTGATGGCTGCCGCTGTGCAGGTGCAGCCTTGCGCCAAACCTGATTTACAGAGCGCGGCTTGCCAATTGCTGGTACATGGGGCTACTTCTGTGTCGGCTAACAATTTGGGTTTGACGTGGCATCTGGAGATTTAAAACATTAACCCTAGAGCCTCCGGAATGGGAACTGTGTTGACGACTTGCTTCAAGATGTTTAAACGCAGAAAAGATTGGGCGTCTGGTCTGCCCCCTCGGACCTAGGAGGTGTTGGCACTGTGTTGGGTGGTATTGGGATGGGGCGTCCGCCAAACCCACGTTCCGAGTGTGTCCCGGGCTTTGGGCAGCACCCGGCGGCCCATTCTCCCCAGGGGGCCGTCTTCTAAGTCATCAGTAGCAGCGGAGAGAAAGCACGTGGCACATTCCAGGCCTGGTGGCTCGTCCTTGCTCAGAGGCAAGGAATGAAGTTCGTGAGGAGGAAAAGCAAATCTCGATTTTTCCCTTTTCTGAGAATCGCAGCGAGCTGCCGAGTGTTAAGCTGCTGCCTGTTTCCCTGTGGATTTGGCTCCCAAGCCTTTGAGTGGCTGTGTCTGCCATGACCCCACACGTGTGGCCACTGGTGGCTCTGAGTGGGCCACGGGTGGCGGGCAGGGAAGTCGCCTGTGAAGGGGACGTTTGCAGACAGGCCTGTGAGGAGCACGTCTGTGTGGCCCCAGGTCACCTGCATGCTGTTCTCAGCCACCTCACTCCCTCGGGACAGGTGCCCAGGAATGGCTTCAGCCCCACAGGCCCGTCCCACGGTGTGTGGCAGCATCGTCCACAGTCACACTGGGGAACCTCCTCGGTGGTGGGAAGGGAGAGAGGCTCAGTGATGGGGTCACCAGGGCCCCTTGCTGGTGGATGCAGGCCCTCAGGGACCCCATAGACGGGCCTGTGAGGACTCGCCCCTCAACGGAGTGGCTTCATGCCTGCACGTGGGGAACCTGCTCTCCCCGACTGCAACCTGCTGCTGAGGGGCAGAGTGAACGAGACCTTGTCCCTTCTGTCCCCAGGCCCGTCCTGCTGCAGGTCACTGGCTTGGGTGCCCCCAATAACACGTCCAGATTTAGGCCGGCACTGCCCTCTTCCCCCAAACCTAGCTCACGAGCCAAAGCTGCTTCACTATGCAACATGGGAGTTCAAGTACACGGTGTTTAAAAAAGCAGCGTCTCTGGCCATCCCCTCCCCCGAGTCCCGGAAGACACCAGAACTAAAGACCAAGTTTCTTGTCAGGCTGGGGCTCTGCAGAAGCGTTGGCTCCTGCCTCTGCTTGCAGGCATCTCCCCATCCAGGTTGCTCTCTTGTGGCTTTGGCCTGGATGTCACTGCAGAGCTGGGCTTATGAAACCATCTCAAGCTCTGGCCCAGCTAAGGCCAGGTCGGCTTCTCACGGCGGGCACAGCCTCGTGGCTGGGTGACTCCGAGGGGCTTCTCAGCTCCCCGTCTTCTTTGCATCTCCAGATTATGCTGGTGGAATGTGTGTACGCGCCTGTGTGTATGTTGATGGGTGTATGTGTGTGTGTGTGTGCTTTGTATGCTGACATATCTCTGTGCACACACGTGTGCCTGTATGTGTGTTCTTGTGTGGACATGTATGCAGACATCCGTGTGTGTGTGTATGTGTGTGTATGTTTCTTTTCAGTCCAAAGCACCCTGCACGCCACACCTTGTGGCCATGCTTCCATTCACAGGCCCTGAGTCTTGAGTGCGGGGAGGATGAGTTCCAGGATCTGGGGTGGTTCTCCTACCTGCTGGCTGCCTTCCATTTGAAAGCAGTGCACGTGCACAGTGGAGAGTTAGCAAAATACTGACAAATATAGAAAAGGAGTTCTGAGCTGGAGAAACTACGAAGGCATATAGTCATGTTTCACTTTTCTGAAATAATCTATGCTCCTGGTGGCAAAATTAGAATAGTACAGATAAGCAAAGAAACCTCCCACTATGTGCACATGAGCACACTTACCTTTATTTTGGCTAAAAATACCGATAAGCCATGCAGGCATACCTTGGAGATGTTGTGAGTTCAGTTTCAGAGCCCCGCAATAATGTGAGTTGCACCAATTTTTTGACTTCCCAATGTATCTGAAAGTTATGTTTACATGCTACTGTACTCTGTTACGTATGCAGTAGCGTGATGTACCTTCATGTAAAAATACCTTATTGCTAGAAAATGCTAATCATCATCTGAGCCTTCAGCAAGCTGAAGTAGTAACATCAAAGTTCACTAACCATGGTCACTGTAAAATTATAATAATAATGAAAAAGTTTAAAATCTTGTGAGATTACCAAAATATGACACAGAGACACAGAGTGAGCAAATGCCATTGGAAAAATGGTGCCAGTAGACTTGCTCAATGCAGGGTTGCCACCCACCTTCAGTTTATAAAAAATGTAATATCTGCAAAGTGCAATACCGCGAAGCTCAGTAGAAGGAAGCGAGCCTGTGTGTCACAGCGGTCGAGGATGCGTCCCTATGCATCTCTGCAAATCGTGTGTCCGCACACGCACCGTGTACATATATACACACAGAAATAAATACATCTGTGTGATTTTTTAACCAAGGTAGAGTTTCTCTCTACCCTAAGGGCCCTGCCCTCATTCCTGATGTGATCATTTTTCTATGTCAGAGTTAGACCCGTGTCATTTTTAAAGCTAAGAATGGATCCTCTCTACTTTAGGTAAGATTTGGATATTCAGGTCTTGGATAGCCTTTCATGTTTTAACTACAGTGTTAAAAATCAGAGCCCTTTAAGCCCCTGGGGTCCAAGGGTCAGAAGCGGCCTGAGCCTCGGAGCTCCTGCAGCAACAGTTCCTTCCAAGGCCAGGGTCAAGCCCTGGCGGGGGCATAGTTGACCCGTGAGTTGATCATTTTCCAGGAAGAGTCGGGACGCCCCTCCACGCTGGGGCAAGGCAGAGCTGGGCCCCTGCCCGAGTCTCAGTGCTTAGAGTGTTGGATGAAGTGGTTCTGCCAGAAGCTCTCTCTGTCTTCTGTTGTTTGTGATAATCCCCATGCCTTTACAACACGGCAGTCCTGGCCCTTGGCTTCTGGAAATCTGTGTGTGCAGGAGTGTCATCTGCAGAAGGGACTCTCCCCGACTCCGTGAAGCTGGCAGCCATGCAGGCATCTCCCACCCCTCCCCACACTGCCCATGACATTGTCTGTAAAATGCCTCTTGCCATGTAAGGTCCCAGGATTTAGGATCAAGATATTTTGGGGTCACTCGTCAGCTGGCCACAGGGCCCCAGCTCCCGTGTGAGGGGGCTTGAGACGTGCTGAGGAGGAAAGCTGATGTCTCTGGGGCGGTGGAGACCTGGGAGAGCCCCTTTCCTGTCCCGGGCAGGTCCTCTTGAGTTCTGTACAGTTGCGGACTCTGGGCCACGCAGCGGAATCTGGAGCAAGTGTCTTTGGTGCTTGCAGACTCTGGGTGTTTGGAGAACAGCCCCCCCCCCCCCCGGGGTGTACCTGGCTGCCCAGAAGCTGGCAGGACCCTGGGCGTGAGTATGGAAGGTGGGCTGGCCTCAGGGCAGCTGGCCGGGGGTCAGAGTTGACCACACGCAAGAGGATGCCTGGAGGAAGGCTTGCCTGCCTGGAGCTGCACGGAAGGCAGTGGGGCAGCTGGCAGGATGGGGCCTGAGGACAAGCGGTGGATCCTGTTACACTCCCCTCCAGCTGGGCTCTCAGGTCCTGCGCCTCTAGGATGGGTTGGCTTCCCTTGGGGAGAGGCCATTGCATGGAAGCGTTCTGGTTCTGTCACACAGTAGCGTCCGCTCTGCACCAGTGGGTTTCCTTAGACAGGTGGGGGCAGGATGGAGCCAACAGTCTTGCAATCTTGAGGTGGGGGCTGCGGCCCGAGACTCCCGGCGGCCCCATCCCACAGGTGGCTGGGAGGCGTGGGCCCAGCACCCTGAATATCCAAGGAGCAGGCCCCGTGGGACAGGTGGGTGTGGCCTGCGGCTCCTGGGCCCCACTGACATCGTGTGGTGGCCCTGCTGACCGGTTTTAACTGTCACTTTCCCTCTCTCTTTAATCTCCTCTGCATTCAGAATGAGTTGGATAGTTTTAAAAAAGAATGAATGGAACGTAAGTACTTCAGCATTTTTAATATTTTACTACAGTTACATACACATTTAGAGAAGTTACCGGTGCTTGATGCTGTCCTCACGAGAGAGGTGCGTGTTTCCATCCATGTTTGTGCCCCAGCACCTGTGGGTCAAAGAAGAATTTGGCTCCCGAGAAGTCCTGGCCCGTGTGTGCTTCAGGGTGACGAATCGTCCCCAGTGCAGTCCACCTGGGTTCTCTGTCCCAGCGTTGGTCATCAGAACCTTTCAGAGGCGCCTGTGACCCATGTTCGTGGCCCTCGTCCTGGGGGGCTCGGTGCTCGTCACCACTGGGCAGGGCGAGGGGACGAGACCCGACTTCAGTGTTTGTTCAGAGACAAGTCTCACGTTATTAATCAACAATGCCTCGGGCGTATCAGCTTTGAAAGTCAGACTCCACCAGGATGCCCACCGGTCCGGGAATTACTAAATAAAACGTGGTGTCACCAAGTGCATTCAGTTAAAGGAAGGAAATACCTCTGCCTGGTTGACAGGCACACAGACATGGGCATGTGTACACGTGCATGTGTGTATACATACAAGTATGTATATCTGAATGTATAGAGAGAGTATATATAGAGTTATCTATGGATACAGCACAAAACGCTTTGTTTTGTATATTATACAAAAACTTACATTATGCAAAATTATAGTGATAGAACAAAACACCAAAAATCCCAAAAATTCTGCACAGAAAACAAACAGAACCCCGAGGGCTCATCCACTTGGGCCAGGACGGCCGGGGGCTGCTGGGTGAAACACTTCGGAACAGCTTTCAGAAGTCCCTCCAGAGCTGGTGGCACAAGTCTTTCTTCCAAATGGCATTTTATTTTTATTATAAAAGCAGTATTTGTTGTAATGAATTCGGAAACTTCGGGAAAGTATAAAGAGCAAAGCCTAATCACCCCCAAGTGCAGCCAGCTGCCGCCCCGGTCTTCTCTCACATGAACGTGTCCACACACACGCACACACGCACGTACCACACTATGTACTCATATATTGCTTTGGTTTAACATAACGCTATTAGTGTTTTTCTGTGTTACTAAATCTTCTTAAACGTGATCCCTGATAAATGGCGATGCGGGGCGCTGCCGCAGCACTCGGGCCCTTGTGGGGCGTTTCCCAGTTCCCACAGAAACGGCTTCAGTGGGTTCTGACCTTCATCTCAGATTCATTCCTACGATTGTCCAGGTCAAGGGTCTGACTTTCCCTTGGGAGGAAGTTTCTTTGAGGATTCTGAATATGGTGGGTCACTGATGCAGGGACCGGACAAAGGTGGATAGGTCCCAAGCTGGTCACACAGGGACCTGGCTGGTGAGGATTTATCATAAGTAATCATATCTAAACTAGAAGTCTCTCCCTCTTCTAAACAGCCCAGCACGTGACAGAGAAATGTCTCTGCCCACCGCCCGCACCTGGCCGTGCGTGCACACACGTGCACCCACATGCAAGCACGCCCAGATGCCACTTGTTTTCGTGCTGGTTTTTAATCCTTTGTCTCTATCTTTTGTCCTGCTCGGTGAACTCCAGCCACAGGTAGATGTAGTGTTTGCATTGTGGACCACCCCGCACGAAACCACGTTTTATGTCCTTCCCAGGTTGGTGGGCATTTGAGATGGAATCTAGCTTTTAAAAGCTGATTCTCAGGCAGGATAGTGACCAGGCAGGGCTGCTGTGGTCTGGGTCGGCCTCCCAGCCTTCCCGCCCAGGGTGGTGCTGTCCACGTGGAACAGCAGGCAGCTGACGGGGAGCTGGGTCCCTGGGCAAGGCCAGAGGGTCCCCCTCGTCCACACTGTTAGGGTGCCCGCCTGGGAGAGGCAGTCAGGGTAGCAGCGTGGGCTGGCAGGGCCTGGCCTGGCACCCCCACCCTACCCTGCGTGTCCCCTGGAGCCCGCAGGGAGTGGGTCCTGCATCCTCCTCCTGCCTGGCTTTGAGCCGCCTGGGTACCCAGGGCAGGCAGCTGCTGCTCCTGTCTAGGGCCTGGCCTGGCCTTTGCTCTGCCCCAGCTCAGCGCAGCATCTGCACGAATCCCAGGAAGGAGCCTGGTGGCGTCCTCTGGGCGTTTGAATCTGACCTTGTCCTGTTTTCAGCCACTTTTGAGTGGAAGCCAGCAAGTAAGCAGATCTTAGTGGAGGCGCCCTGACTTGTTTGTTCTTAAGTAAGGATGGGAGTTGGGCCTGTCTCAGCACAGCCCTTGGGGCCCAGGGTGAAGCCTGAAACTGCAGGCTCATCCAGCTGCGGTTTGGATGGGGAAGGCGGTCCCATCAAGGAGGTGACTTGCAGAGGCTGCTTCCAGTGTCGGCAGCAGAGCCCAATCTTGCTCCAGGCTTTCCACGCACTGGTCTCCACAGCCCTCCACCCCCGGCCATTGTGGAAAGTGTATGGGATTTGGGGGTGGCATGTGCACAGGACCCTGCCGTGCTTTGGGAAGGGGCTTCTGCCTGGGCCCTTCCCCTCCTCTGGTCCACTCTCCTCAGCCCTTCTTCCCACCCTGGTGCGCCTGGGAGTTCCTGGTGGCAGTCCCACCCCTGGGCCTGGCAGCCCAGCCAGGCCCCATTGGGGCAGGCGAGCTCTGACCTCTCGATGCCCCAGGGAGAGGGAGTGGCCCTGCAGAGGCAGAGCTTTAGGCCAAAGGTGGTGGCAGCAGGGCCAGGCGGGCAGATGAAGTTCCCAGACCCAGACCCTCTGTGCAAAACAGACACCTGCCCTAGAGCATGGCCACCAGACACTCCATTGGGGTGCACCCCCTTTTGGAAAGGAAAAGGGGGTGCCCGCTGATGGCCTAGAATGTGTCCTGGGGACACGGCCACACAGGTATGCTTTGAAAAAGGTACCTGAGCAAGGTCAAGGAGCAGGAAGCCACGGGGCGCAAGGCACTCACAGGCTTGCACCCCTTTAATCCCAAGGGTCACTGGGAATCACAGCGGAGAGCCACCCCCAGGCCTCCTCCAGGGGAAGGACAGGGACTTGTGGGAAAGCTGCCCTGTCACTTTGGGTCCAGCTGGGACGAGGCCCCGAATCTGGGAAGCCCCCACACCCCCCAGCCTCCCGTGCCAGGGTAGTTCCCATGGCTCCCATGACCCCTAGTGAGGGTCCCCAGGGTGAAGGTGGTCTGTGTACCCCCAGGTCCTGCGGATGTTCACTTTCTCTGGGAGAAGAACGGGCGCGAGCTGGAGGTGTGTGTCCCCACGCAGACCCATGCGCTGCCAGATGGCAGGGCCCACGTGCTCAGCTGGCTGCGAGACGCCCTCCGGGAAAGCGCCGAGTACCGCTGCACCGCTGTCTCCAGGGCAGGGAACAAGACCTCCAAGGTGCGGGTCTCCGTGACCAGACTGGGTGAGTGCGCTCTCCCGGCCGCGACTTTTCAGTTTACCCCCGTCCCTCGAGCAGCAGGCTCGTGGGGGACATCTCAGTCTGGGGATTGCCTCTCGGCTTTCACTGAGATGGATGCGTTTGCTTTTCACAGCCTGCCTCCCTGGTGCATGCGTGTGTGTGTACGCACGCCTGCACACACACACCTGTGCCCGTGTGCGCACACGCACGCATGCTGGCTGCCAACCCCATGTCCTCCCAATAGAAGACTCTACATTATTAGAACATAATCTTGGGCTTCCTAGGTGGCGCAGTGGTTAAGAATCCGCCTGCCAATGCAGAGGTCACGGGTTCGATCCCAGCTGCAGGAAGATCCCACATGCCACGGAGCAACTAAGCCCGTGTGCCAAAAAAAAAAAAAAAAAAAAAAAAAAAGAACATAATCTTTTTTTTGTTTTTTTGGCCGTGCAGCTTCTGGGATCTTAGTTCCCTGATCAGGGATTGAACCTGGGCCCTGGGCAGTGAGAGCTCAGAGTGCTAACCACTTGACCACCAGAGAATTCCCTGCGTTACATTATTAGGATGGCTGACCCCGTAGTCTATTATGATTTCCCCTCCTGTACTTTTGTTTCCCATGTAGGTAACCACTGTGCTGATTTCTATTTGCTTGGTTCGTAGCTGTCACTAATTCCACACCAGACCCCGCAGTTCAGTGCCTGATCAGTGCAGACATACTGGCATCCTGTCCTCAGCCTCCCCACACCCTCTGCACCAGGAGCCAAGTGCCTCCCTGGGACTGGCCCTTGCGCTGAGGCCGGAGACGCCGTTCCTTTGTGTTGGATCTTGTGCCCTGTTTCCCGGTGTTCCTTTCTTCCCTTGCTTTCCTCCTTCGTTCTTCTGTGAAGTGTGTCCTCTGGCACGCTCAGGGTGTCAGGGGGAGTCAGCGTTTTGAGAACCTGTGTCTTTTCTTCATCTTCACACTTAGACCAACTGGGTAGACCATTCTGGCCTGAAAATCATTCCCTAGTGTGTGAGGCTGGCCCCGTCTTCTGGCTCCTGAGAGCCTACCTGTGACCCTGTGTGACCACTGTCTTTCTGGTGCTGTGCAAACGCGTGTCTGGCTGGGCCTGTGACACAGGGAAGCCCCTGCCTTCAAGTCATGGAAGTGTTCAACACTTATCCACTTCTCTCCACTTCATTACCTGTTCTTTCTGGGAGTATTTTCCAAGATGTGTTGTTGGTCCTCTGTCCATCTTCTCTTTCCTGTTACCTCTGCTTCTGTTAGTGTCTCTCAATCTGCACACCTGCTGGTTTTCATCCCGCTCTCACACTTTTTATTACTCAGAGGTTTTCATTCTGTTCTACCGTGAGTGCATTCTCTTCTTGTCTTGGGGATGCGGTGTCTTCTCCCCTCTCTGAGGTTACTGAGAGGATTCTCCATTTCCTTTTCCCTCCCAGTTGCCCTTCTTTGGTGGTTGTCTTAGTTTCCTCATAAGTCTTGGGACCTTTAATCATTGGTTACATGTAAGAGAGGGGCACAAAGATCCCTCCTATGAGGCCCTCTCTACCCAAGGTGTGGTCTTTGGACGGGCAGCATTCATACTTCCTGAGAGCACGTTAGAAACGCTGGTGTTTCTAACGTGCTCGTGTTACCTTCTCCAGGAGATTCCTACGGCACTAGTGAGGAAGCCGGTCTGCCTCGCACCCTCCACCGTTGTGCGGAAGGCCTCCGGCTACAGCCCACACTTGGAGCAGCAGGCCACCCAGAGCTCAGGTTGGGCTATCAGTGAGGACTTAGGTTGGCAAGAGGCTGAGGCCTCATCATTCCGTATAGAAAGCCACCATCCTGTCTGCCTTCAGCGTGGGTACCACCCAGGTCCCCCGTCCTGTGCTTTCCGAGACCAACAGTCTCTTCTGGAGCAGAGGGAGGGCAGCTCCCTGGCTGTACAGGACCCTGGGGCCCATGTGCTTCCACTCTGCACAGCCTTTGAAGTGGCCTGCGTGCCAGCTCCCTGTCACAGCACCCAAGCTCCTGAGTGTCTCCCCGCTACGGGCCTGGGACCCCGTGTGCTTGGGTCTGCTGATTCTCCTGAGGCCATTTCCACGGATCCCTCTGCTTCCCAACTTCCCCTACTTTCTGTCCATTTTCAAGAGTTTATGTGTAAAATACTGTAAAAGACCCTTTGTCCTTTAAGTGGGGGTTACAGAGAAAAGGAAATTACAAACATTTGCTCCCATCTAGAACCCCCATTCCTGTCGTTTCTGTAAAATGCCCCTGCCTATTGCTGTCCAGATAAAATGAATACTCTTTTAAGTGTGCCTTAAAAATTGTGATCTCTCATTCAGATGTCAGGTGAATGGTACTGTCAGCAAATAGCTAGGCAGGAATAGCCAGAGAAGCAACTAGGCAGCTGGGGCCATTACTGTTGGACCGCATCTAACCCAGATACCTTATAAGGGAGGTACAGCTCACAGACGATGAAGGTGAAGTGACTCACCCAAGGTCCCACAGCTCAACAGCCAGGAAGGAGCAGGCCTTGACTTTGATGGCAGGCAAATTTATACCCAAGTCACTCTACAGACAGTAGACACAAAAGCCAGGAGAGGGGCTGAAAGACATGAGCAATCAGAACAGCTCAGTGTTTTCTACCTCCCCACACCCCCCATTACAGGGGGTACAGGTGGTGGTGGAGGAGGATGTGTTAGAAAATGTTTATTTTGGGATTCAAAGTCCATGTTGAGTCAGGTGCCCCTGCAGGGCCTCTGGAGTGAAGGGCCACCTCCTGTGTCATCCTGGGGGCCGCCGGCCGAGGGTGGGCTGTGTGGGCACCGGGACCACTGGGCCTGCTTAGCCCTGCTCAGGGTAAGAATTCGACTTCCTCTCTGAAGGGCTCAGGTCTTTGGAACCCATTTCTTTTTTTTATTTTGGCAGAGTGGGGTCTTAGCTGCAGCATGCAGGATCTTCACTGTGGCATGCAGGATCCTTAGTTGCGGCATGAGAACTCTTAGTTGCGGCATGCCTGCGGGATCTAGTTCCCTGGCCAGGGATTGAACCCAGGCCCCCTACACTGGGAGCTCGGAGTCTTACCCACTGGACCATCAGGGAAGTCCCTGGAACCCATTTCTGAAATTAGTCACGTGAACTGTAGTAACAACGGGGTGCATTTTTATGTTTACAAAGAAAAAGTATGGCTCTCAGGCTTGTGCCACCCTGGCAGCCCTACAAGGAACTCATTTTCAAAATTCAGGGGCAAACACAAAAGGGCAGTGCGGAGCAAGCAGCACGTGATGTAACACGACGCCAGCCCTGGTGCCCCAGCTGGTTTCTAAGCCTCAGCGCCCAGCCTCACCTGAGGGAGGCGGCAGCAGCCCCTGCCCGCCCTGAGCCCCAGAACGTCTGCATGGCCCCGTGAGGCCTGGGACGTCAGCCCCTCTCCTGGCTGCACAGAAAGTGCCACTGAAATGTGGGGGATGGGGCCAGTGTGACCTTGGGGAGCAGTGCCATGGGAACTGGTTGCCTGGGGAAGGGCAGGCAGGGGACCCTGACTGTGGAAGCCCCCACAGCCAGGAAGGCGAGGCCCGAGGGGTAATCGCCTCACCCTTGCCTGCTTGGCTGCCTCAGCCTGGCTCAGCCCAGCAGAGAGGCAACACCTAGCTCACAGCGCGGAGTCAGTGCCTGGTGGGCCCCCAGGGGGCCACGGAGGCCTGCCAGCTGAGACCTGGAGCCCCGCCTCTGTCTTGCAGAGGCGCCCCAACAGGAGAGGTGGACCAGAGAGCTTGCCACCTGGAAGGCCGTGGCCGGGGAGCACGACCGCATGATGCAGAGGTGGAGGAAGGCGTGGGTATGTGTCCGGCCCGAGGGAGGGCAGGGGTCTGGGAGAATGGTGGCCCCTCTGGGTGCCCGTGCTGCCACTGGACCCCATGTACTTCCTCTTGGCCCACTGAGCAGTTCTGCTTTCTGGAACCTACACCCTTTCACCTGTAGCTCCCTAGCCTGGGGCCAATCCCTGAACGGGAGTCAGCACAGGGTGGGACCCCTACAGGAAACCGAAGTCAGGCGAGCCAGCTGGTTCTAGCGAGAAACCTCCACGGCCACCCCAACCCCCCGACAGAGCTTAGCACGCACAGGCTTCCCTCCTGAGGGACCCCAGACCCCACTGGGAGCACATGGGAAAGGGACTCAAGGCCCGTCTGTTCTGCCAGGAACTGGAAGTCCACATTGTTTTTTCAGGAAAGCTGCAACCAGGACACCTTATAGCCACCAGGAGGCAGTGCTGACCTCAACCGGAAGCCGACCCTGCTGCCACCTGCCACGCAGCCCTGGAGGCCCCAGAGCAGTGAGCTGCCTCCCTGCCTGCTGGGTGCGGCCGTCACGTGTGCAGTGGAGAACACAGAGCTGAGTGGACCTGCAACAGCAGCCGGAACATCTCCTTTTTAATTAGGTGCTTAGATGGGACAGTCTGGCAGAAGCAGGAAACCAAGAAGGTTAATAGGCTACAGATGGAAACTCTGTTTAAGACAGCAGTGTGCCTGACGGTTCCTCTTCCAGAAGCACTGCTGTTACACTCTGAGGGTCACTCCCACACAACCTGAGTAATTTCACATCCTGCGAGGGGGCTGCCCCTAGACTGCTGGTTTCACTGCGGTGGAGCCGCTGCCATGCTTGGCCACTCGGCTCCAAGGGACAGGAAGGGCGGGGCTCCAGATGACCAGAATTCGCCTTCAGCCTTGAGTGCTGAGGTCCAAACTCAGGAGCCTGGACTGGAGACCCTGTGTTATTCCCCACTAACGTCAGAGCTCTGGCCTGTCTTCTAAAGCGTCCAGTGCACACCTGTCCACTCACGGCCAGGGCCTGGGTGCCGAGCTTGCGAACGGTGGGCAAGCCAGTAGTCAGCCGTGCGCATCTCCCGGCTCACAGTGGTGCGGGTCTGCTGAGGCCACCCTGTACATGCGCTTCTGGTTCCCCAGCTATTCATGCTGCACCTGGAGACTCTGCTGTGGGTGTGTGTAAATGTGAAGGCCAGGGCTGCTCAGCCTGTAACCTTGCAGGTGCTTTTTTTTTGCTTGTGGAGTGACGTTTTTTAATGGAATGCCAGTTTATCATAAAACCTAAACCTCTGTTAAAAATAAGTTGTACTTATCCCCAGCAATCCCACTCCTGGGCATATACTCAGAGAAAACCACAATCCAAAAAGAAACATGTACCACAATGTTCACTGCAGCACTATTTACAATAGCCAGGACATGGAAGCAACCTAAATGCCCATCAACAGATGAATGGATAAAGAAGATGTGGCACATAGATACAATGCAATATTACTCAGCCATAAAAAGGAATGAAATTGAGCTGTTTGTAGTGAGGTGGCTGGACCTAGAGTCTGTCATACAGAGTGAAGTAAGCCAGAAAGAGAAAAACAAATACTGTATGCTAACTTATATATATGGAATCTAAAAATAGGTACTGATGAACCCAGTGACAGGGCAAGAATAAAGATGCAGATGCAGGGAATGGACCTGAAGACACAGGGCGGGGGTGGGGGACAACGAAAGGGAAGCTGGGACGAAGCGAGAGGGTAGCGTTGACATACATACACTACCAAATGTAAAATAGATAGCTAGTGGGAAGCTGCTGGATAACACAGGGAGATCAACTCGATGATGGGTGATGACAGAGGGCTGGGATAGGGAGGGTGGGAGGGAGTCTCGGGAGGGAGGGGATGTGGGGAGATGTGTATAAATACAGCTGATTCACTTTGGTGTACCTCAAAAGCTGGTACAAGAGTGTAAAGCAATTATATTCCAATAAAGAGCTTAAAAAAAATGTTGTACTCACCCTGTGACCCTAGCAAATGGATGTCTCCTCAGCCTCATGACCACAGTCTGTTTTCAGACCCCTGTGTTCTCAAGCTGGGTACCTTGGTACAGGAGCAGCACACATTTCCAGCCAGTCACATCCAGGATCCTCTGTGAACAAGGCTCCAGAGGGCGGCTGGCTCTGGGGTTACTTGTCCTGTTTGCCCACCCAGTTGCTGGCCCCCCCTTGCCAACGGACGCTGAGCCAGCCCACAAACCACCACACGACCTGTGGCGGGGTTTCTGGTAGAACACCCATCGGCTCTCACTGTGGTTCTCGTGTGGGTACCGCTCCAGCTGCCACAGCTGCGGAGTGGAATGCTCCAGGGCGGGGGCCCTTTCCTTGGCGCTGTGATTCTCCCTCGGGTTGGATACAGTCAGAGCACTTTCATGCCCAACAAAACAGACACTTCCAGTTACCACAACATCAACACGCAGGGTTCTAGTGGGAAATGTGGTTATGAGGATGAGTTCTGATTCCCTGAACTGTTGGAAAAAAATAGTTCTTTCTACATTTTCTCAGTGAAGTATGCTTGTACTTGGGAAAAAAATAGTTCTTTCTACATTTTCTCAGTGAAGTATGCTTGTACCTCCTGCTTCCTGTGACACCATCAGCACAGAGCAGGCCACTGTGTCACCTGCAGCAGTGGCCTCTGTCAGGAAAGTGACACCATGACCAGAGCACCTCAGCACCTAAGTCACACGAGAAGCGAACCCTCTCAGTAGCTGCATGTGATGTTAAAAACCCACCTACTTTGTTCAGCTAATCTCAACAAACACCACAGACTCGGAGGCCTCAGGGGCTCTGTACAGACAACCTGCATCTCCAGCAGACTTTTTCATGACTTTCTGACTTATCAGTTTTATAATTTTAGACTGCAGAGTGCAGCGGACAAGCTATTTAACCTTCTCCAAGTTCATTTTGGAAACTTTACTCTCAATCTATTTTCAAACCTAGTATAGTTGACACAGGGAGGGGAGGAAAGACCTCCCTGCTATTCCTCCTGGTGGCCCTGAGGGAGAAAGCTGTGACAGGATGGAAAGCTTGGTGGACTGCATGTCCCTCATTTAAACAGCTCAGAAAGTGTATGGAAAAGCCGGGCACACACAGGAAAGACAGATGAGAAGACAGACCGGTGCTTCACACAGACAACCTCCACCTTGCCACCAGCCCCGGCCCCACAGCAGGCCATTTCCGACTCCTTATTCCACCTGTACTTGCTCGTCACAGGCCACTCACTCTCAGAGGTACTTCTGGCATGACTGAATTCAACTAACAGTATTTTCGAAGCCCACATGATACCTTGCTTGCTGGACAAGCACAACGCAGTGAAACTCTGTTCCTGCCATTTCCCGTGACCAGCACATCAGCAGGTTGGACCGAGGCGGGTCCAGCAACAGGGTCTCTAAGGGTCTGAGACTTCAGCAGTCACTACTTTGAGACCAAAGAGGTCTGAGCGCAGCAAACCTCTCCCTGCTCGGTCCCCTTCAGTTCAGAGAAGAGTGCCCAAAAGACATGGATCAGGACGTAGGACCACTGATTAGACCAAGATGACTGGAGTCGCTGGTGAAATTAAATAATCACTCTTTATTCAAAATAAATAAGCCCTCTTTACTTACAGGAATATACGAAAGTAAACTTCTATCCTTCTGGCCTCTAAGAAAGAAACCACATTCAGAATATGTTCATTTACAAAAGAAAGAAAATCTTTGTAGATTATCAAAATTGAAATTTAGGAACTTCAATATACATTGTTTCTTTGAAAAATAAAGAATAAAAGGAATAATTCATGTCAAAAAAGAACTGATTTTCCTTCTGAGGCTCATTTTAGCAAACCCTCCAAGTATCCCCAAATCTTCTGGCTGAAAAGCCACATCCTGAGAAAGGCACCCGCTCACCCCCGCCCCTCCTGCTCTAACACTGGCTCCCGCAGCGCCCATCCGGCAGCTTCTGCAGGGCTGTGCTGGTCACCGGGACTAGGAACATCAGGCTGGAACCCCCGCCGCCTCCCAGCCACATCACCTCGGCCCGCCGCTGCTTTCCACAAACTAACTTGGCTCAGCTATTCTGCAGTGGAGAGGCGTTCCCTTAGCAGCAGAATACTCCGAGTACCACCTTTTCCAGCATTCTCCAGACTCATACTGCACTCAGAGAGCCTAGGCTGCATCCCGAGGCTTTGTGAAAAGGTTTACGCCAGCATACTGACTCCCTGTCCATGGGACTCGCAGCTTTTGGTTGCCTACAAACACTGCTGGTTAACTTCCCAATTAAACAGTCGTACAAAACACACACTAGGTCAACGAAGAACTGAGAAGAAAAAGGCCCCAAAGTCTTTCAACACTGCCCCCCCTTACCCCAAATACACAAACACACAGGAAAGGACTCTTCTCATAAATTCAAGTTCATCATCTGAGAGGTTGACGCCTCCAGTGATTCCTCCAGCTCCAGGGCACATCGACTGTATGCTTCCAGATGGTTTCTCCAGATTTCAACTGGAAACAAGAAAGCACACAGCTGATGGGCAGGTGGGCACAGGAAGGGAAGTCTCTGGGAAAGCAAGCAGCACACAGCCTGCCCTAGATGGGGCCTGGCAAGGACTCACACCTGAGTCCCCCGCTGCAGCACCCTCGTGAGCAGCATCAAACACCTCCACGCATGTTGGCCTTGATGACCCCACCAGGAATGCGGCCGTCCTCATGGCTGCCCTCTGACCTGAGGCCTGTCTGAGACACCCACTGACCAGCCCTCCCAAGTCTGAGAACACCTCTTAAACAAAGGCCAGGTCTTAACAGGGCCTTTTGCAGCCAGTCCTGCCACAGCGGCCATGCTGCTTTCCTGGGCGCCCTGACTTTTTAATCAGGGTTGATGAAGACTTAGAGGATGCTCAGCCCTGACTCCATTCCCCCCAGTACTCACTGTAGTGTGGCTCCTCTTTTCCAGCAGGGGCCAGGGCACCATCCTCTGCAGAGCAGCCGGGGCCCTCTGTGGGTGGGCTGGCGGGGGCGAGGGGCCCTGGTTCTCCCGGCAGCTCCCGGCGCGCCTTCTCCAACATGGTCCTGTAGGCCTGCCGGGCCGCCATCGTCAGCTCGACCATCTTGTGGAACTGGTCCTTGGGCAGAAACAAGAGCACAGGTGACATCCCCTGCAAACTGGTGATGGTGCCCTCCACAGGGCGCCCGCGGTGCTGACCTCAGGCCTGCCTAAGGTTCCTCTGTGGCAGCAGTGAGCCCAGAGCTAAGTCTGGCATCACACTTCTGTGCTTTTAAGAAAACAAGGCCGCCAAGGCTGCTGTGTTCCAGACTGGGGCCCCTGGGGCTCAGGGCTGCTCTGCTGGGGAAGCACAGACAACCAGCGCCCCTCCAGACTCCCTCCCGTGAGGAAGACGGGCCGGTGCCCCCTCCCCATCTCACCTGGGCCCCGTCGTAGCTGAAGATCCCCACCACGCTGACAGGAACAGCCTTATTCAGACTGCGCCCCAGAGCTTTGCGGTTGAGAGCAAACACAAAGGGGACGTCCTGCTCACAGGCGGAGGCGATGATGGTGCGCAGGGTGTCGTCCAGCCCACCTGGTCAGAGGACAACAAAGAGGACAGGCGAGCTCACCACATGAGCCTGCTGGCAACAATGGCCGCCAAGGGCTTTTCCCGACAGATAGTGACACTCCTGGCTACTTCCTTATTACTCAAGCCAGTGCCCCAGGCCCACCAGGAGAGAGCCAGTCCCTGCGGTGCAAGTACACTGTTACTCTCAGCCACGTGGCAGAAATCAGCTCTCCAAAAGACACGTCTAAAAGCAATAAGAGACGATAAAACGTGTCCACGTCAAGTCAACAGCTGGCGCCATGCGTAATGGAAAAATGAAGTCTTAGCAACTATTCGCTGATTACTATGTGCCAGGCCTCAGTCTAATGGCCACATGTGACTGGCTCCTACATCCTCACAAAACCCTGTGGGGAGGCTGCCCCCCACTTGGAGATGGAAATCCAGAGCCCAAAGAGGTCACTGAGCACCTGCAACCCTGCCTCCCAGCGAGGGACCAGCTGGGCAGGAGGGGGTGGGGATGGCACTGTGAGCAAAGAGAGGGTAAAGGAGCCCTGCATACGGGCCACGTGCCTGCGGAGCCAGAAGCCCAGCAGCATGGATGAGTTACTACCAACCAAAGAGGCACGTCCAGGCATCCGTGCACGAGTGATGCAGAAGCCGCCAGTCTGCACACGTGCGAGCATCAGCCAGCTAGACTGAAGAAATGATTCTACACATATACGACAGCAGCCAGACTACAACAGGTGGGGATAAACACAGCAAGAAACATGAGAGACTGACAGGGGAACTTCAGCATGCTAGTGAAACACAGCAGAAAATCTAAACAAAAGGCTCCTATGCTCTTGGGTGGAATGATCCAATATGATCACGTCAATTCTATGTTAACCTAGAACTTTTTATACTGTAACTTCCGTAAGATGTCTCTAGTAGCATTCAGTTGTCTTACTTCATTCGAAACAATTTTGTTAGATTGCATGTGATAGCCGTCATGTCAGCGTGCATTAAAAAAAAAAATCAAAATTGGTGAATTTCTGTGTAGCCATTTTAATATTAAAGATGGAAGGGGAAAAAAGCAACATTTTCAGCATATTACGCTTTATCATTTCAAGAAAGGTAAAAATGCAACTGAAACGCAAAAAAAGATTTGTGCATTGTATGGAGAAGGTGCTGTGACTGATTGAACATGTCAAAAGTGGTTTGCGAAGTTTCCTGCTGGAAATTTCTCACTGGACGATGCTCCTCTGTCGGGTAGACCAGTTGAAGTTGAGAGCGATCAAATCAAGACATTAACTGAGAACAGTCAGCATTACACCACGTGGGAGGTAACTGACATCCACATCAAGCGTTGAAACCATCTGCACCAGTTTGGTTATGTTCATCACTTTGATGTCTGGGTTCCACATAAGTTAATCAAAAAACTTTCTTGACCGCATTTCCTCATGTAGCTCCCCATTGAAACATAATGAAAGCCTTCTGTTTTTAAAAGAAATTGTGAGAGGCGATGAAGAGTGGATCTGATACAACAATGTGGAATGGAAGAGATCGTGGGCAAGCTAAGTGGACCACCACCAACCACACCAGAGGTCGGTCTTCATCCAAAGAAGGTGATGTTTTGTATGTGGTGGGATTGGAAGGGAGTCCTCTATTGCAAGCTCCTTCTGGAAAACCAAATGATTCATTCCAACAAGTACTGCTCCCAATTAGACCAACTGAAAGCAGCATTCGACAGAAAGTATTTGGAATTAGTCAACAGAAAACATATAACCGTCCATCAGGATAATAAGACGACATGTTTCTTTGATGACCAGGCAAAAACTGTTACAGCCTGGCTGGGAAGTTCTGATTCATCCACCGTGTTCACCAGCCATTGCACCTTCAGATTTCCATTTATTTCGGTCTTTACAAAATTCTCTTAATGGAAAAAATTTTAATTCCCTGAAATACTGTAAAAGGCACCTGAGACAGTTCTTTGCTCGAAAAAAGTTTTGGGAAGATGGAATTATGAAGCTGCCTGAAAAATGGCAGAATGTAGTGGAATAAAACAGTGAATATGTTGTTCAATAAAGTTCTTGGTGAAAATGAAAAATGTGTCTTTTACTTTTACTTAAAAATTGAAGGAACTTTTTGGCCAACTCAATACACAAAATGAGAACAACCTTTTGAAAAAAAGAAACTAACGTCAGGCTAGCATCACCAGGTATTACGGCTTGCTATAAAACCACAAGAACGTAATAAGGAGACAGAGCAACAGAATGGAAGGCCCAGAAATGAACCAAATGTGTGGCGCATGAGCAGGTTGGCAGAAGCGCGCTGACGCACTGGAGAAGGTGCGGGAAGGACAGTGGGGCAGCCTCTGCAAAGATTCGTCCTAGACTAAAGTGTACCCTACCTCAACAAAAATGAAAACATGGAAGAACCAGGAAAAAAGCAGAATTAAAAAAAAAAATCTTTAATAACCTTGGAGTAGGAAGGTTGAGTAATGACATAAAACCTAGATGCAATAAAAACAGGAATAAAAAATACAAACATATACACACCTAAAGTTTCTGCATGGTCAAAAAAGGTTTAAAGAAAAACAGGCACACGATAAACCAAAAGTCTTACCCAAAGGGGCTCTTATTTATTAAAAAAAAAAGTACACACAAATATAAAAAAGACTAACATCCTAAAAGACAAATGGGCAAAGAATTAACAATTTACAGAAAATGCCAAGCCCTTAAATCTCCCCTCACAAGAAAACGTTAACAGAATCTCCTCAAGAGGGTGAGGAAGCCGGGAGGAAGCGGCACGCCTGGCTGTGGGGGCCAGTGTCCTGGGCGGGGGGCGGCGCAGTGTGCAGGTGCGTTAATCTGCTAAGTGCACAGGCAGTTTTGTTCTAGGAATGTACCTACAGAGATGTTCAGTAAGAAAGGCAGTGAGTGGACTTCCACTGCAGGGGGCGTGGGTTCGGTCCCTGGTCAGGGAACTAAGATCCTGAATGCCAAAGGAAAAAGAAAAAAAGAAAAGAAACTACAGTGTGAAAGGTACATCCTTGTTTACAACTTCAGAAATCTGAATGCAACTGAAGTGTCCGTCAGCCCAGGACTGTGTAGCCAGAGGAATGGGAAGGTCCAGAGCCAGACCGCGATGCTAAAAAGAGCAAGGGCACAAATGGGAGCCAGGATGCCAGCGCTCTCTCTCTCTCTCTCTCTCTCACACAAAGACTATCAAGGACACATCAAAATACGACAATGGTGGTTGCCTCTGGGTGGTGGGAAGAACCTGGGGGACTTACTCTCAAAGGAAAGTAAGAAGCACTGAATCCTGTCCCCTTGCATGGTGAGCTGTTTGAACCCAGCATCTGGAAGGAGGTCACAGCGTGGCACTGCCCCAGTTCCTCTGCAAATGGACCATATCCCGACCTAACACACAACTACACAAGAAGGAAAAACTTCCCAAGATCTCCTATCACCTGGTACCTAATTACATATGATTACCTAATCTTCTTTCAAAAGAGGAACTTTTCAAATGCACAGTCTACTGCTCTGAGGGAACTGGGAACTCATTCTGTAGCTGGTCTGACTGGGGATTAATGGTTAAGCCCCACATCCCTTAAATCTGCCCACCCCACTGCCCCAGATCTACCTGAAGAGTACAAAGGTGATGAGAAAGCAATCTCTGGAATATAAACTTTAAAAAAAAAACAGTCCTGGGCAAAAGGTGGGGAAAAGGACCAGACGTGAGGTGATGGCTGTGTTTCTCACACTGAGATATTTTCAACTCATCATGGGAGACTGACCGAGCCTCTTAGACATCAGCCCCGTGGCCTCTCACTCAAGGGTCTGTCTCTGCCCTGTGTCCACCCCAACTCAGGAACTGATTGCAAAGGCTATTTCAGCAGTGTGCAGAGAAGAGCTATAATGCGACTGGCCTGATGGCTGCCGTCCTTAAAAAGGCCAGCTTACTTGGTTGACCCTTGCCTAGTCCCTGAACTTGGGCTTGGGGTGGGCCCCCGGCACCCCATCTGGTCAGAGTGGCTACTGTACCCAAAGTGCATATGAGGATTATGCTGAACCTGAGTCTGCAATGTTGAGGGTATGCCAGGCAGAGGGCGCCCACGTGACCAGCCCCAAGGAGTTTCCCTGCTAAATGACGTGACACTTCACACCTGCTGTCACATCTTGGTTTTGGAGGAATTCAGTGCGTCCTGTCTGACTCCCCTGGGAGAGGAGGCTGGCAGCATGCACTGCTTTCCCTGACACAGCAGCCAAGTCTAGATGGTTCTGCTCACCTCAGCTCCCAGTGGACGTTACTAGTGGGAGCTGAAAGCACTTCCAAGTGCTGACTTCTCAAAGTTCCACAGCAAGACAGCTTAAAACAAGCAATGCTCAATCAGATAATTTCCATTTAGAGTAATTATCAGGCAGACGCAAATACAGTATTTTAACATAATCCCACGCTGTAAAACTAAATTTTACCTTTAAAACGAGTGCAATCTATTGATCTATTGGCCCACTCTTTCAAGGAAGAAACATTCCTAAAACACAGTCAAGTTCCTCATGCCTCAAAGCTTAACAACTCCGCAAGGTGCCCATGAGCACACTCTCAGCTCTGTTCCTGGACAGTCAGAGGAGTGGGAGCTCAAAGATGGAGCAAGGCAGACTGTCAACTGAACACACACATTCCCATTTTCTGGTTTGTCTTCTAAAGATGAAAATCCATAGGAGAATGCAAGACGTGAACAAAAAAAATTTGGAAGCTGAAACCCAAACAGCTGACTTCGTGGACCTAAGCCAACAGTGGGAAAAGGCCTAGATCCAGCCGTCCACACCCTAGAATTCATTCCCCAGAGCTCGGCAACGAACTGGCAGCACCAGGCACTTCAGAGACAGGGTGAAGTTCAGACGAGGTGACAGCAAGTTGGTGTCCAGACCCACTTCACCCAGCTGACATTCCAGTGCTGGGCTTGTGGTGAGGAAGGGCAGCAGGTCTGCAGGACACTGGGCCCCCACTTCTAACTGTGGGCACAAGGACAAAGTCACAGGGTAGAGGTCAAGCCCCTGCCCTTTCCAGCCAGACTCCCAGCAGGAGATAAGAGTCCCTCCCCAGGGAATATGGAGTCAGATACCTGGTAGGGTGCATTCCAACAGAGCAGCAGCCCAGCTGTCATCCTACAGCAGAGGTTCTAGCCTGGGGTCCTTGAAGCAGCAGCAGCAGCAGCAGCAGCAACTAAGAACTTACTAGAAATGCAAATTTGGGGGCCTGCTGGACCTGCTCAGGAAGAAACTCTGGAATCTGTGTCTTCACCAGCCTCCTGGGTGACTCTGACGCTCACTACCGTTTGAGAACCACTGCCCTCAAATGCAGCTCAAAGCCTTTAAATGCCAGTCCCACCCTCAGATTTCTAGTCAGCTTTAGTAGCTGTTAAAAGTCAAACAGGGGACTTCTGGTGGTCCAGTGGTTAAGACTCCGTGCTCCCAACGCAGGGGGCCCGAGCTCAATCCCTGGTCAGGGAACTAAGATCCCACATGCTCCACGGCGCGCCCAAGAAATGTTTTAAAAATAAAAAGTAAAGACAAACAGACGAGCGAACTCAGGGATCTGCAGAAACCTCTACCATGAGATCACAACAGCAAACCATCTGGGAAGGGAGGCTGTGCAGGGAGAAGGAACCTTCACATCGTTTATGATTCTCAGGGAGGAAACACATCTACGAAGCAACGGTACCTGCAACAAACACAGAAACTTCTGAGAACAATAAAAATAGCTCCCAGAAATGAAAAACAATAGCAGAAATGAAAAACTCTATAGAAAGATTAAGAAACATAGTTGAAGAATCCTTACAGAAAACAGAACCAAAAGAAAGGTGAAAGGAAGAAGAGGAAAAGTAACCGGAGAACAGCAATGCAGGAGGCCCAGCATCTGAGCACCGTGGTTCCAGGAGGAGCCAAGAGAGGACCAACTGGAGGGAGACTCAGAGCACAAGGGCAACAGCATGTCCCAGAACTGAGGGCACTGCCTACAAACCGGCCCACCTCCCAGAACCGTGGGCACAAGGAAGTTTCTCACAAGCTTCCCGAGAGAAAAGAGAGCAAAGGGAAAAAGGGCAGAAATCAGAAAGACTGGATCTCAAGCATCCCTGCTAGATGCGCTGCCACGTAGCCTTTCCTCATAAGCCAGCTGGGGGATATGCACACCCCAAGACAAGGGAGCGCATGGGAGCCAATAAACACCACACCCCAGAAGGAGACGGGGGAGGCCGTCCCCAGGATGACAGCTGCACAGGAGGCACAGAGCCCAACAGGATTCCAGAAGAGGAGCTGCAGAATGCCCGACGCACCCACTTAAGAGGAGGTCCAGGCGGCTGGCTGAGAGCCTGAGAGGTAATTCACGTCAAGCCCAGCACCTGCCATGGGACTGAGGTGGGGACACTGCCCTCACACAAACGGGCAGGTCCCCTGAGACTCCTTTCCGATGGCAGGGATGGACCTGACCTGAGCTAGGACAGGGATGAGCCCACTGGGTTGGCAATGAGCAGGTCCAACTGCTGCTCCAGGGCCCCTGGGTGCTGCAGACAGGTCAGGACACCTCACATCTTCAGACTGGAAACAGCACCAGGAAAGCTCAGCACTAGGATCTGGACTGGTTCCCTGAAAGCGCAGCTCTAGCCGAGTGGAAGTCTACCCCTCGGGAGAGAGGAATAGGAACGGAGGACTCTGAACGTTTAGACGAAGGTGGAGGACCGGTGTGTGAATGACGGCATTCGCATTCTCCTTTTAACTACCAACCCCTCTACTGCACAGCCTGAGGAAGACACAAAATGGACCAGCTGAGGGCCAACGGGAGATGCCACAGACATCTGTCTGTCGGTCACCTAGCCCAGCATATCCCATCCCGAAAAACAGAGCCAACCTTCCAGCATCAGTAAGACAGGCAAGTGTTTGGACAAACCCACACCTTTAATTAGTGGACAGATGAGTTAGTCACAGACTGAGCAAGTACATTTAAAACGGTCAAAAGCCCAACGCAGGTACCACCTAGCTGCCAGTCACGAAACCTCTGTGGTGTGACCAGTGACACCCCTCCCCCAAAGCTCCAGAGCAAACCAGCACTGCACCCAGTGTGTTGCACCCAGTGTGCTGCACCAGGGAGGCACGCCCTCCCCTGTTGCCAGAGGCCTGCGAGGGCCAGCCTGAACCACCTCGTGAAGACCACGGGGGCCCAGCTGCCTCATACAGTAATGCACCTGGTGATCCAACAAACTTTGGAAACAAATTACTCAGTTAAAAGAAAATGAAACACATTGAGCTGTGGAGGCCTGGGCACCCCTCAGCTGCTGACAGGTGTGTGGTGGCTAGAGGGCACGTACTGCAGGGGGCCACACGCCAGGGACCACACAGTACCCTTACCTTTTGACTGTATCTTCTCACAGTTGGGAGAGATGATGATGCATTTCAACTTCCTGAGCTTCAGATGTTTGAGGACTTCCCTCAGCCCCAACACAAGTCGGCGTTTGGTCTTAGCCTTGACTGGGTCTTTCTGGTACATACGATCTTGGAAACGAACCAGCTCTTTCAGCAGGTCCGTAACACAAGCATCAACTTCTTTACTGAGCATCTGGCTGCAGTAGCTGAAAGAAACATTAGACATGGTCACCTTTCCACTGGCCGTGACACTCCAGCACGCTGCTCCTGGCACACCTCAGAGGAGGTGGAGAGCACAGCCCCTCTCAAGAAATCACACTTTGATGAGCCATACTAGTCAAAAAGGTGGAATTCCTGACTGATAGAATTTTATGAAAGGTATGGGCGGAGGCATCCTCTCCACCTCCAACTATAAGGGACAAAAACAAAGACCTCTTGGGCCCCGTGTCTCCAGGGTAGCCACCCCCAGGCACTCTCCTCATAAAAACAAATGTCTGGAGAGTCTACCTTGAAGAAAAGTGGGAGGGAAGGAGACGGAGTGCCCTATGTATAGAAACTACACGAGAGGGAACCCAGATGACATGGGCTGTCACCTCACTACCCGTTTCCCCAACCACAAACTTGGATTCAAGGGCACCTCTGGCATCATGGCACTAGGACAGAGATGTCTCGGGACCAGATCAGGTAGCCCTGGCATGTGTTACGACCAGGTCCTGGTCACCCTCCGCCTGGAGGATGAAAACACCGGGGCCCAGCCTCGCAGTTTCACTGTGCTGGACATGGCAGGCAAAGAACTCAATGCCCAATGTCAGAGTGGGCACAGCACCTCGGGCCCCACCTCGGGCACAGCTCCCCGGCTCACTCACTCCCTGAACCGCCGGCTGTGGATCTTGGGGCAGACCTCCACCTCCATCTGGGGCTCAGCTCCCATCTGCTCTGCCGACTTGCTCTCCGCCACAGAAGTAAAAGACGCCGACTCTTCTGTTGCCCCTGGAGTTTCAGAGAAAGATGTCACAGCATGGCTCCTGATGGAGGGGCCTGAGGCAGGTAATGCCCAACAGCACCTGCGGGGGGGGTGTCGCCAGAGCACAGCTGCCGAGCATCACAGCCGCCGAGCATCACAGCGGGTAGAGTGACAGGAAGGCTTGGGAAACCAGAAGAACCAGGCAATTCTCTGCACTGCCTGGAGGTGCCTCCCCGCCCCTTATTTAGTTACTCATTTACTTTTTTTTAAATAAATTTATTTATTTATCTATTTATTTTATTGGCTGTGTTGGGTCTTTGTTGCTGCACACAGGCTTTCTCTAGTTGCCGCGAGCGGAGGCTACTCATTGTGGTGCGCGGGCTTCTGGATTGTTGCAGAGCACGGGCTCTAGGCGCATGGGCTTCCATAGTTGCAGCACATGGGCTCAACAGTTGTGGTTCACGGGCTCTAGAGCGCAGGCTCAATAGTTGTGGCGCATGGGCTTAGCTGCTCCACGGCATGTGGGATTTTCCTGGGGCAGGGATCGAACCTGTGTCCCCTGCATTGGCAGGCGGATTCTTACCCACTGTGCCACCTAGGAAGTCCCAGTTATTCATTTATTTTTATTGTGGCAAATATTCCCCAAATTTACCATTTTAACTGTTTTGGGTTTCCTGGCTACGCTGCACAGCATGTGGGATATTAGTTCCCCAACCAGGGATGGAACCTGGGCCCTTGGCAGTGAAAGCATTAAGTCCTAACCACTGGACTGTCTGCTAGGGAGTTCCCTAACTTTTTAAATGTGTGGTTCAGCGGCCAAATTTATTTTTTAATTTTGAAACTTAACCTGAAGTTCTTATTAGTAAGTTTTAAAAGCAGGTTTATTAGTTCTGCAATTTTTGCACTTAAATGCTTGAAACCATTCTTTTATCAAATCACCCTTAAAAGAGAACTGAACATCTAAACTGGCAGAGCCACAACAGCCGTGTTTAAACCCATCAGACGAGATTCAGTAACAACTCAGGACACTCAAATGGTTACTTCTAGACACCTGCTAAGTGCAAGTGCGGTAACATCGCCAGGGGCAGGAGTTCACCTGCCAGGAAAGACAATGCCCCGGGGCCTCTCCACCACCCACAGGCGTAGCTCATAAAACCCCTGGCAGCCTGTGTGGCAGGGGCCTCTAGGCTGGATGGCAGTGGACCCAAGCCCAAGATCCACCCTGGGGAAACGCCAGCACGAGGGGTGCTCATGTTCCCTATATACATCCCACAGCACCTCTGCTTCTAATGGTCCCAAAGTGGAAACTCCCACAACACTCACGTACCACCTGGCATGTTTGTACACCTGGACGCTACGCAGCGCTGATGATCGGGAACTACCTCTATGGCTGCAGACATACTATTGGCCAGAGGGGCACACACTGCAAGAATCCACTGGAATGAAGCCCAAAAGCTCATGGGTGGGGCTGCAGACTAGAGTGAGGCCTTGGGCGGGAGTCATGGGGACTGCGGCTGTTCTGCTTCTGACCTGGGTAAAAAGTCCTCAAGCTATATGCTTATGATCTGCATACACCTCTGAATGTACAATTCAATAAAGAGCTTACTGAACCCATTTTTTGGTATGACACCACGGCTCACACACTGTGGGCGAAAAGCTCTGCAGTTAGTGGCGTTAACTCTCATGGCACTTCACACTGCGAGGGCCATCCAGTGCCACACAGATCAACCCCTCTGTCCCTCACACCCTCCAGGAGCAGAAGCTCCAGAAGGTCCACCTGCCCACAGGGACGTCCTCCTACTGTCAAGCTAGGAGACTGAAGACTTCTGCATCCCTGAGGCCCAATGCCCACTTGCTTTTACCACACAGGGAACAGTGCTGGGCAAAGCCCAGACAACTGGCTGTGCACACAGCCGCCCCCCTGAAGGACTCTTTAAAGAAGCAAGCCAACAGAATTGGGTACCTGAGGGGTCAAGTTGCTCGAGGGCCTGGTCATCACCACCACTCTCTCCGTCTTGCACATCTTGGACATCGTCACTGGCAAAAGCTGGGCTCACAGAGTTTTCTTGGAGACGCTGCTGCTTTCTCTCCTGCCGTTCTTTCAAAATAATCTTTAAAATTAAATAAACAATCAAAACACCTACTTATATCATAAAAAAAAAAACTCTTCTGCAAAACAAGCCACCCAAGTTCAGCTGGTTGGCATCGTGCCTGTTTGTGCCCTTACTCCCCAACCCCGCAATGGGTTGGCCCAACTCTCTCACCCACAACCCAGGAACAGCAAGCTCGCCTGGGGTGCACAGAGAAGGGCAGGCGAGTCCTGGGCTCTGATGCAATTGTGCAGCTCAGCTGTCATCTGGCCCCAGGCAAAACATGCCTTCCTCTACCTGAGACCCACTACACTCCACCCGCTGCTTTCAGAATTAAGTCAAAGAACATATGCCAGGAGGTATCCAATATTTACCAAATCTGAGCATCAGACCGATTGCCTCAGGTAGGAAGAAGGTGAAAAAAGGTGAATGAGAACATACTCCCCCCATTTCCGGTTTTCTGTCCCTGTCACTCTGAAGTATTAAAATAAATAAATAAATAAACAAGGCATCCCCTCCGGCAGCTGAGATGCCCTGCTTCACACGCTCCAGCACACCACCACGTGGGGAAAGAGAGGGATTATCTTTCAGAGCCTCGTGCATGCATCTTGATAAGAGCAGGTTCAAATGAGAGTACAGGTTAAAATCTAAAAAGGAGTAACACGGATACAGAAAAGTGTATAGGTTTTCTCATATGCCCAATTTCAAACAAAACACTACATACCTTCTTCAACGAGGTTGGCTTCTTGACCTTGGGGACCTCCCTCTGCTTCCCCTTCTTTATCAGGGGGGCGCTGGAGTCTAAGGGGTTGTGCGGGGTCTTCACCTGGCCAAAGCGATGGCCCTTCTTCCCTGACATGGAGTCTTTGGAGAGGACGGGCACCGCCCCGACTGCAACACAGTAGGGACACACGGCTCAGGCTGCTGCCCGCCACCTGCTTGGCTCCAGAGGCTAGGCTTGCTGCAGATCTGTCTCAGGGGCTCCTTGTGCTGCCCACCCATCCCCATAGCTTTCCTCACTTTCATCAAGTTGTCCCTTAGAGAACCAGCTTCCTATTGCTGTAATCAACAGATAAAGTCTGACGATGTGTGGGTCTCATTTTTGATTAAGAATTTTTCCAAGTAGCTTGTACTTAAGATGCCTTTTACTCCACCATTTTCAGTTGACACTGCCTTTGCAGAAGTCAACCATTCCCTATGCATACCTTCTACCTCACTATCTTACAAGGCCTTTATAAGACCCTAGTAATATTTTCAGTTGATGCTCTTGAGTTTTCTAGACATAAACATACTTTCCTTAATTCCCTGCACAGAGTAAATACATGACCACAATCACTACTCAGTACACTTCCACTGTATGTTGCTGTTCTGTTCTACTTCCCATCTTGTTGCTGTTCCAATGAAATACTTAATTTTTACATACTTCTCCCCTACTTTTTCATTAGGAAGAAAAAGAAAAGGTATAACAACAAACCCACGTACTCACTGTTAGGCTTCAACACTCATCAGTATTTTTCCAAATATATTTTACCCACCCTCCTTAATTTTGGAATATGTTTTTAAAGTGCTGTGCAGACACAGGGGTGACTCCTGGAAAGGCAAGCCAAAAACAAAATAAAAACAAGAAAAAATAACTGAGCAGAGACATCAGCAACCACACACTACAGGGAAGATGGCTGCCAGATTCAGACCAGGCCAGTTCCTGAACCAAAACAAAACAAACAAAAAAACCCCATCACAATCACTACTCCTAGAAGGAAAAAATCAAATCCAGAGTTGCTACAATTAACTAAAATATTCGGTATTCAACAAAAAATTTTTGAAACTTTCAAAAAAAACCAGAAAGTGTGACCCATACCAAAGAAAAAGGAAGTTAACAGAAACTGTCCTTGAGTTCCCCCAACTGTGGGACACAGCTGAGCAAGACTTCAAGGCGACTATGAGAACAGATAAAAACACAGGATTTCAATAAACACAAATAATAAAGAAGGGAGGCTCAGCAGCAGAATTGAGATGGTAGAAAAATCGGTGAACTTGAAGATAAATCAATAGAAACTACTCAATTTAAAGAAAAGATTTGAAAAGACTGAAAAAACGACAGGAGCCTCAAGAGACCCGTGGAGCAACAACACACATACCAGTGCACATATAATGTGAGTGCCAGGAGAGGAAAGATCAAAGACAAAAAATATTCTAAAGAAATAATGCTCTTAAGCTTCCCAAATCTGATGAAAACTATAATCTACAAAGCGAAAATAGGATTAAACATTACCCAACCAAAAGGCAGGATAAATATATAGATGGTCACTTAGACATATCAGAGTCAAACTGCTGAAGGTGAAAAGAAAAACTATGGAAAATAGCAAGGGAAAAACAACTCACCACCGAAAGTGGAACAACAAGCCAAGTAAAATGTGATGTCTCACTGGCAACAATGGAGGCAAGAGAGCAATGGGATGACGTCTGAAGTACTGGGGGAGAACCCGTCAACCAAGAATCCTACATGCAATAAAACTATCCTTCAAAAAATGAATGTAAAATATAGATGTTCCTAGGTAAACAATGACTGAATCTGTTGCTTAATTTATTTATTTATAAGCAACCACTTACATCTTATTTTTAAGAAAATAAATTTTTTTAAAGTAAAGGAAAAAATCAACAAAGGAATCAAAATGGTACTCTACATTTATTTAACATAAAAGAAAGCACTTAAGGATGAACAGAGAAATAAATAAGACATGAAAGAATCAGAAAAAAATAGCAACAGCAGTAAATCCAACCATAGTAACAATTACACTAAACACAAATGAACAAAACGCCCCATTCAACAGGCAGAGACTGTTAGCCTGGATAAAAAAGACAGCTCTGACTATATTCTGTCTACAAGAAACACATCTTAAAGACACTGTCTGCCAGGTGGCCAGGGATACTCTTCCCTATGCTGCTGGAAAATCATTCACCTCCCCTTTAATCTGACCAGCCAGTTGGGAAGGCCTGACTTGGGCTCCCAAACAGAAGCCTTCAAAGGCCTTTGAGTTAAGTTGTGTTTTGGCAAGAAAGCCCCACAAAGGAGTACTTGGTAGTGGCTCATCTAAAAATAAAGAGGAATCTTGAATTCCTCTTAGCTAATTTTTACGTTTTCTGAAAGAATGGTTCGATCATTACTGACGTCAGAAAGGAAGGTGACAGACATGTCAGTATCTGGGCATTCCTGGGCTCTTTGGCCAAAATGTCATTTCAATACTACCAAAATCCCAACCTTACAATCCAACAACCTCAAACTACTTAAAAATATCATCTGATTGAGGGCCCCCACTCCCTGAAAAACTGTTTATGCACTTCATACACAACTGCATCTAAAAGATCCAACCTGAACCTAGTTGCAAAAGAGCCACCTCATGCAGCCTCAGAAGTAGTTCCCTCACTTTTCCTGCTTTTACCTTTGACTGGGGATCTAGAACACTTAGCAGTTTACACACTTCCTTGAAGGCTCCCCAAGAAGCTACATTCTTCAGAATCATAGGCTAGCCGAGCACTTTCCAGATTTCTCTGGAAAAGACAACACTGCAGGCCTATACCAGACAGAAGACAAGCTGAGAAAAGCAGCTCTGAGGGAGGACTACCTAAGGTCCCAAGTTTTGATATACATAAGAATTACTCACACATGTGATGTATAAAACTGTGAATCCTGAAATGAATAAAATTACCAAAATGTTGAGCGAAGAAATTTAAATAGACTGGATATAAGAGGTTAGCAAGAAATAATCATTAATATTATTAGATGGGAGGACAGCAGAGTGGTTCAATTAAAAATAAAATCACCATCAATTAGAGATACTGACTGATGTATTTACAGGTTAAATGACATGATGTCTACAAGTACTTCAGGGAAAAAAAGGAGAGTTCCAGACGCAAAAAGACTGGCAAAATGTGGCTAGCTGATGGAGACAGGTAATGAGCACATGGTGGCAGCATCCATCATATTCTCTCTACTTTTGATTATGCATTAAATCTTCCACCACAAAAAGTGAAAAACAAAGACAAAACAAAACCAAAAATCCCATTGTGTGCTTGTTAAACACACCTACTGCCCATCCCATCCCAAGTCTGAGGTGTTCCCGGAGCATGTACTTTCAGCTCGCTCCCAGGCAGCGCCACTGCTAACAGTCCTGCGGATACTGCGTGAAAAAGATACACTGGGTTCAGGGACACACTGTCGAGTGATGCCTCAGCCACTGTACCTGGGCTAAATTAACGGCATTCAGACATTTTAAATTTGTACTCTGGGCTTTTAATAAATGTCACTGAAACTTACTAGAACTTACTTCTGCTGTAGCCATGAGAAGGCTATTTAGGAAGCTGCTGACTATATCACTCAGCAGTCCACATAAAATCATCCACAGGAGAAACAGAGTTTAGAATTTTCAGCTTCAAAAAAAAATCCCACCTCCATCCCTAAAAGAATGGCTAAAATTAAGACCAATGACATCCAACGTTGATGAGGATGTGGAACCAGGAGAATGTTCATACACTATTGGTGAGTGTAATACACAAGCCGTTAGGAAAACAGCCTGGCAAATCTAGAAGCTAAATATATATATACCTACCACGTGGCCCAACAACCCCACTCTCCCAAGAGAATTAAAAACAACTATTCAAGGGCTTCCCTGGTGGTGCAGTGGTTAAGAATCCGCCTGCCAATGGAGGGGACACGGGTTCAAGCCCTGGTCTGGGAAGATCCCATATGCCATGGAGCTACTAAGCCCATGTGCCACAACTATTGAGCCCAGGTGCCACAACTACTGAAGCCAGCGTGCCTAGAGCCCGTGCTGTGCAACAAGAGAAGCCACCACAATAAGCCTGTGCACCACAACAAAGACGAGCACCCTCTCCTCAACTAGAGAAAGCCCGTGCAGAAACAAAGACCCAATGCAGCCAAAAAATAAATAAAAATAAATAAAAAACCAGATACTCAAATACTTGTACATGAATATAGCAGTACTATCCATAACAGCCAAAAGGTGGAAACAACCTAAATGACCATCAATAGACAAAGACATTGTGGTTAACAGGCTATGATTCAACCATAAACACTGGTTTAACAAGATACACGAACACGGGTGAACATCAAAGACATTACATGAGGTGAGAGCAGACTGACACAAAAGGTCACAAACTACATGATTCCATTTAAATAAAATGTCAGAATAGGCAAATCCATAGGTAGATGCCAGGGGCTTGGGAAAGGGGGGAAATGGGGAGCTTAATGGGTAGGGGTTTCCTTTTAGTGTAATAAAAACATTAGGAAACTAGACAGAGGTGATGGTTACAGAAAACTGTGGATATACTAAATGCCACTAAATTGTACAGTGTAAAACAGTTAATTTTATATTACATGAATTTCATCTCAATAAAAACAAAAAGGAACTACTGACATACATATACAAAGTAAATCACAAAAATACTGTGTTGAGTGAAAGAAACCTTACACAAAGGAGCACATACTAAGATTCCACTTATATGAAGTTCCAGAACAGGAAAAACTAGTCTATGGCAGAAGAAAAAATCAGCACCATGGCTGCCTGCAGGTAGCAGCAGGGACTAACTGGGATGGGAAGGGGCTGAGGAAAATTTCAAGGGTGCTGATGACGTTCTACATAGCTAAGAGTCTGGGTTACACAGTTATACATTTGCCAAAAGGGCCAGAGAGTAAATCCTCTAGGATAATGAGCATATGTGTACTGCAACACTCAACTGCCATTACAGCTCAAAAGCAGCCCCAGATAATAACTTAAATGAACAGGTGTTGGCTGTGTTCTAATAAAACTTTACAACAAGCAGCCAGCAGGTCACAGTTTGCTGACCTCTGGAAAAGTTATGCGATTGAAAAAAATTAGGGACTGACTATACAATCTAGGTGGTGAGTACACTGGTGTTCACTGCATGTTTTATTCAGCTTTTCCAAATGTTTGAAAATTTTCAGAAGAAAAAAAATTCTACCTCCTTCCCCTGAAGAGACAAATTATATTTATCCTTTCTGGGATTAATGCCATAATAAAATTACCATCAATTAGAGATACAGATTGAGGTATTTATAGGTAAAATGACATCATGTCCATGAATTGCTTTAAAATGCTTCAGAAACAGGACTTCCCTGGTGACACAGTGGTTAAGAATCTGCTGCCAATGCAGGGGACGTGGGTTCGATTCCTGGTCCGGAAAGATGCCACATGCTGCAGAGCAACTAAGCCCGTGTGCCACAACTATTGAGCCTGTGCTCTAGAGCCCGAGAGCCACAACTACCGAAGCCCACACACCTAAAGCCCGTGCTCCGCAACGAGAAGCCACCAAAATGAGAAGCCTGCACACTGCAACAAAAGTAGCCCCTGCTTGCTGCAATTAGAGAAAGTCCACTTGCAGCAACAAAGACCTAATGCAGCTACAATAAATAAATAAATAATTTTTAAAAAAATGCTTCAGAAACAAAAAAAAGTAAATTTCTTCACTATTTCCTTGGATATCTATTTTTCACTTTTATAATAAATAAATAAACTGCCTCAGAGGGAAACATATTTAGAAGACTATGGTGACGAATGTGCATTATTTCTTTGTATGACATACTGCCAACTTCACCTATCCTGGTTCTAAGAGGTGTTTCAGAGGAGAGAATGACTGCATCACTTCCAAGCCAAAACTGCCACCCTCTGCGTTCCCATGGACAGGCAGGTAATTCATTTCTATCAGATGCAGCTTTATAACCTGTACAGGGCACTTACATATCATAAGATTTTTCAGGTACACCAGGTAGTCACATCAAATGGCAAACCCATCTTTCAATAAGACCTATTTCTTAAAATCATCATACTTAAATAATTTTAAAAATTTTGTGGTAAAATACATATAACATTAGAAACTACTATTTTAACCATTCTTCACAAATCAGTGGCATCAATTACATTCACAGTGTTGCTGCAACCATCATCACTACCCATTTCTGAAACTTCTTCATGCCCCAAAACAAAACTCTGTCCCCATTAAACAGTAACTGCCCATTCCCCACTCCCTTCAACCCCTGGTTGCTGTCTATGACAGAATTTCTACTTGCTGTCTATGACAGAATTTCCTTCCTTTTTAAGGTTGAATATTCCATCGTATGAATATTCCACCACCTTTTGTTTACCCATTCACCTGTTGATATACATCTGGGGTGTTTCCACCTTTGGGCTACTATAAATAATGCTGCTATGAACACTGGTGTACAACTGTCTGAGTCTCTGTTTCTAATTCTTTTGGATACATTCAGGAGTGGAATTCCTGGGTCACATGACAACTCTATTTGGCATTCTAAAGAACCACCAGACTGCTTCCAGACTGTAAGTGCACTATTCACCTATGTGTAAATGTTACACAAGTGTAACATTTCCATCAGCAAGGGTTCCAATTTCTCCAAATCGCCCCCAATACTGGTTATTTTCCATGTTTCTGATTAGAACTACTGTAGTAGGTTTGAAGAACTACCTCAGTATGGTTTTAAGTTACATTTCTCTAATGACTAACGATGTTGAGCACCTTTTCACATGTGATTGGCCATATGTACATCTTCTCATGGAGAGATGTCTTTTCAAGAGCTTTGCCCATTTTTTAATGAGTGTTACTGAATTGTAGGAGTTCTTACATATTTGGATATTAAATCCTTATAAGATGTGATTTTCAAATATTTTCCCCCATTCTATAAGTTATCTTCTCACTTTCTTGATAATGCCAGTTGGTACACAAAAGATTTTAATTTTGATGAAATCCAATTTATCTATTTTTGCTTTTGTTGCTTGTACTTTTGGTATCCTATCTAAAAATTCATCATCTAATCCAAGATCATGAAGATTTACCTCTGTTTTCTTCTAAGAGTTTCAAGGTTTGGGCTCATATTTAAGCTGTTGATTCATTTTGAGTTAATTTTTGTATACGGTGTGAGGTTGGGGGTCCAACTTCATTGTTTAGCATGTGGAAATCCAGTTGTCCCAGTATCATTTTTTAAGTGATTATTCTTTGTCCTTTTAATGAACTCAACACCCCTGTTAAAAATTCACTGTCATAGATATGTGTATTTATTTCTGGATTCTTAATTCTATTCCACTGATCTATATCTATCCTTATTCCAGCACCAGACTACTTTGATTATATATAAACAACTTTTGATTACAAGAGAAAACAGTCACAAGATAGTCTACTGAAAAAGACTTCAATCATTTGTCTGAAATGAAAATATTTTACCTGAGAACACCACTGGTTTGGAGGACTGCTTTGCATTCTGGGAGTGCTGCTTCTTTTCCAGTGCAGTCAGCATTCCTCCCAAATCCAACTGTACTGGAATCTGGCTCTTCTTTCCACTACTTTTAAAATTATTCTAAAAAGTTCAAAAATTCAGAATTTTATTTATCATACTATATTTTACAAACTGTGCTTTTCATTTTATGACAGAAAGTCATATAAAGATAAAACAGATATAGAGACTATAAAAATCTTAAAAGTAAAAAAAATTAAAGTGATTAAAGAAAACCCCAATCAATTCCAAATTATCTGCCAATATTACCAGCAAGGCTATTTACTTCCTCCTCCTCCTTTCCTAACACTGGTTTAATTAAACTACCTACATGTCTGCATCTCCACTGTGAATGACAGCATACATCCACAGATAAGGAAGCAGTGCCTGTATCAGTCCCTGGCTACGAAAGTGCATGTGTAAGGCTAACTGGTTGGTGTTACTGCCTCATTGGCACCATTTACTCTCCAACTGCCTAAGGGAACCAACCAACTGCCATGAAATCATGGGGACATGCCCAAAAATTTACACAAGTCCATACCACACCTAGCAGCTGAGTATTAAATTTAGGCACAAAGTCAGATATATGCTAAACAAATGTTATTTCTGAAATCATTCTGATCTGGGTTTCCAGACTGTATAAAGGCTGTACAGGCGTGTTGTCTCTTGTGCTTTAGTGCCGCCACTCCTGCCCTCCAGGCACTGTTCTCTTCCCTGATACCAATTCACACTGCATGAGGGCTGATGGCAAGCGGTGAGTGCTAAGCACAGCACAGACGGCTACAGAGACCTCTGCAGGGATGGAAGACAACCAAATTACAACATAGGAAAGCAAAGTTACAAGGGTTCAGAATTTTACTTTTCACAAACGTTAAAATAATCACCCCACTTTGAAAGGCAAAATGACAATGAACATGCCCAAAGTATGTAAGTTCTCCATCTAGATTATGAACTACAAATTTATTCCTGAATCCACAGTGGGGCTGAGGCACAAGGAGAATCATCTCTCCTCTGATCCTGACTGCTTGACTGAAATGCTGGTGGTTCTTTCTTCCTTCTATCAGACGTTACTGCCTCACCAAGGAATTCTTCTGTTTCCTGAATAGACTAAGTCAACGTTTTTTCTTTAAATCAAAGTTAGACAGGCAGTTTGTGCTCCCCTCCTTTCTGATACAGCAATGGCAGTTACCAACAGTCTGATTTCAAAAGTGACAAAGCAGTTTTAGATTAAGAGCAAATTTGTTTCAACATACTACTGGATGTGGTTCCGCAATGAAGGAATGAATCAAAACAAAGCCACCTGTTCCCCTATACAAAGAAGTCTGGAAAGTAGTTTTTCTCAAGAGTTTAGTTTAGCAAGAAAAGTTAAGCCTAAAGCAATTGTGGTTTCAATCTAAAAATTACCTGTGGCTGCTGTTTAGACAGAAATTTCGGTGACTCTACTCTGTCTCTTCTTTCAGATGCAACTGCCAGATTGGGAAACTCCTCGGCATCCTAAGTAAACCACACACCCTTTAGCTCTTCACAAACCACAAGAATCAAATAAGTCCAACTACAACCTTTGTCTTGCTCTTATTTTCTTCCCATAAAGATTTCCTTATAAAAGTGCTCAAAGGTGTTATAAAACAGTCAAAACAAAAACAAAAAAACTAACGAAAGTGTTTCCGCTTTATTTCACTCTTAGAACAAATTTAAGGACCACTGTTTGAATCCCCCTGCCCCAGAGAGAGAAAGCAGGGGCCTCAAGGGTGTAGGTTCATCGAGCAGTCTACACACTGCCCTTAACCACCCTGGCACCAGAGTGTTCTAGCACCCATCCTTCAACTATGCTTTTCTTTAGGGAAACCATCAATCTAGACTCAGGAGATGTAAGTATCTTGTCACATGTGCTGATCCTAGGCTAGAAAAAAGAAACAAAGGAACAGGTCTCTAAGCCAACGTTTAAATCATTTTAAAATGTCTTACGTGCTTTTGTCAACATTTTAGGCACCCTGGAGAAATTATGTCAAAGATGTGGGGCAGAAATACAAGTTATTTGCTGACCCAAACAATAATGCTCTACTGCAATCACAGGTTTTCAAACAGGCAACCCCATTATTCTCAAGGGAATGTTCCAAAAGTCCTGGGAGCCCCTCAAGTTTGTGGGAACACCTAGGGCTTGACCCTAAGCCGGTCACCTGGGGAGCACTGCTGAGAGACCCTTCTGCTGGGACCAGGAGCCAGGCTGCTGAGTCTGGTACCGCAGACCCAGGAGAAACATAATCAGAACCCAGGACGGTTCCTCAGAGAACAGGGGCATTGCTGGAGCATCACAGGACACCAAGTTAAAGAGCACCTTGGAAGTTCATGATACTCTCTTCCTGACCAGGGCCCATGACAGATCTGTCGTCTTCTCTAAGTTTCTCTCTACAGTGCAGCACACTATACCGAGACGTCTAGATAGAAAAGCAGGCCCTGCAGAAGCCAGCATGCCAAAGCAAGGAAGAAACAGGTCGGAAGATACTGAGGGGTGTGTATTAGTAGCATGGCATATACACCATCAAAGTTCAATACAAGCAGTTTTGTCTGTAGGCCATTCACTCAATCATTCATTCATTCATTCAAAGGTTTACTGAGTGCTTGCAGTGAGATGGGCACTGTGCTGGGGACACCAAAACGAAGAAGTGAAGTAAATGGGTGACAACTATCTTCTTTAGCACTTCAATTATTAAAGAAAATGGAGAATTTTCACTTAGGTAACCAGTATGAACCCATATTTCTATTAAGGAAGACCCATTTATTATACTAGGCAAGGTGAGAAATAAATATAAATGTACTTCAATCCTTGGTGGCTCTTGAACTGTCAGGACTTCATATTTTGATTTAGACTTTTCTCTCTTTTTCTTACTCTTTCTTGAGGCTTCATTTTGCTCAGGATCGCCACCTTGTGATGCTCTGGACTAGAACAATAACAAAAACAAAAGCAAAAATCATGGGTTTTTAGGACATTCAATAAACTTAAATTCCATGTAATCAGAATATAATTAAGATATCAAGATGTACAACCACATGGCAACTTTACTCAGTTATTCCCTATTTTCCAAAGAGCCAGCATGTGGTAGAATGATTCTGAAGGGGAAAAATCCATTAAACCAGATGCCACATCTGATGACTTTGAAACTGATACACTTGGACACAACCCAGTTTTCAATTTGAGGAGGTCCTGTTAATGATTCTACTGACGCCGACCTAAAGTCCTTTCATAAGCTCAGGTGTGCCACTTCTATCACCACAGCCCAATGGCTCCTAAACCTGACAGCACCTCAGAATCACTGGTGTAGCCTTCAAGTCAGACACCTGCCTGGGCTCACCCCGGACCTGCTGAATTTGACCTCACCACTTCCACTCTCCGCTCAGCCCCTGGCCTTTCCTCAGTCAGGTAAAGCACGCTTTGGCCTCAGGCCCTCTGCACTTACACTCACACAGCTGGATCTAGGCTAGGTTTACTTCCTCACTTCAACTCAAGAATCATGCCACCTCTATCTAACCCCTCACTCTCCATCCTCTTTGGAGCACGAATCACCATCTGGCAAGGTCTGTATTGGTCTGCAGATGGCTAGTCTCTCTCCATTAAAACGGCAGCTCTAAGAGGGCAGGATCTTTTTAATGTCTGAGACCCTACTTTATCCCCAATGGGAACTTATCTTTCAGAGGTAAAAGCCTCAATGGCTATTAAAAAGAATATTTATCTACTAACCCAAAGGGGCTGTCCATGATATTCTGTTAAGTGAAAAAAGGCAGCTTTCATGGGTAATGTGTATAGAATTATCCCATTTCTGTTTTCTTGTTCTTGTGGGTGTTTTTTAAGATTTTTTTGATGTGGACCATTTTCAAAGTCTTTATTGAATTTGTTACAATATTGCTTCTGTTTTATGTTTTTCTGGGTTTTTGGCCAGGAGGCATGTGGGATCTTGGCTCCCCAACCAGGGATTGAACCTGCACCCCTGCACTGGAAGGCAAAGTCTTAACCACTGGACCGCCAGGGAAGTCCCCCCAACCCCATTTCTGTTTTTATAAAAAACTTAAATCTCTTTATTTATTTATGTTTTCAGGAGCCCTGATGTTGGAGAGACAGCAAGTTGTTAATAAAGACTCCTGGAGGGATGGGGACCAAAGGGCTATGAAAAAACGACCTTCTCCATAATTAGATCCCTGTAATATTACATGTGCTATTTCAGTAATAAAAATATTCACAACACAAAGTTTTTTTTTTGGGGGGGGTGGTGTGAAAGAAAGAAAACATTATGACCATAATGCAAAGCCATCTGGGTCATAAGATTACAGGAAATCGTCACTTTCTCATGTTGGAATTTCTCGACAATAAACTTTTCCTACACCTCTAGTTAAAAAATAATTTTAAAAAAGATGCTTGGAAAATAAAACAGAATCTGTTAACTCTGAGAGTGTTAAATGCTGGTTCAGATGGTGACCTGATGGCCTGTTGTGCAGCCTGCACCCAGACGCCAGTGGAGCCTCAGAGCTGGTCAGTCTCCGCGTGTACTCAGAGCGGGGCTCACCGCCACCTCCTGAGTTCCTCAAGTATGTGCAAAAAGCTGTAGGGAACAGGCACACAGGTCTGACTTCACCATTAATCATCACCAGCACACATTCCCTCAATCAACCAAGCATGAACACACAGCTCCTATTTATGTGGGATGATCTAAGACACCTTGGATATCAAAAAGTATCCTAAAACTCAGAAAGACAGGAAACCAGCACTGAACAAATATGACCATATTTCAACCTAAAATACTGTATCAGCACACAATGAAGATCAAGAACAAAGTCTAGCCCAACAAAAAAGGCTCTTCAAGAAACAAATCTTGGCATTGAAAAATAGCCTAAAATTATTTGAATTGAAAGGAAAAAAAGGGATTCTGAAATGCTATCTTATAAGTAAGTAAGCTGCAATTAACCAAGAGTCAAATAACATACGAGATGACTACAAAATTTGGCATACAGTTATTTTCCTACCAGTACCTGGAAGGTAAAAGCAAAGAAAATTCAACAGACAAAAGATCGCAGTATTTTACATAAGCTTCTGCCAGCATCTCTCTTTTAAAGAATTCAGAATGGTCCACAGATATTTTAAGACCATAGGTCTAAAACGCGTATCTTCACTCATGTATAAAAGCTAGCAATTGTATCCCTCGACTGAGGGGACCTCAGTAAATAAGACCTCTAGTGCTGAATACAACCAACTAGGATTAGTGCCTACAGTACCGAATGAAACACTTTCAGTTAGGATTTGAGAAAAAAACAGACTATCCAGTGGTACAGAACAGCAACACAATCAAAGTGTGATGCGTACCTTTTTAGTAGGATGGACAACGCGCTTCTCTTTGTAGGAAGGCTCCGAACATAACACTTCAGAAGATGACATACTACCATTTTTAGGATCTGCTGATGAAGCAATCATCTTTAGGTTTATCATGGAAGTAACATTTTTAGGGGCTGGTGACAGTTCTGTAGATAATGTCTGCCGAACAACATAACCCATTGGTGTCCAAGATAATTCTGCTCAAAGATAACCAAAGTTGTTGAACAATCCCAACAGTAAAAAAGAAATTCCTTAGAAATTCCAAGCATGCATTACATGAAGTTTTCAAGAGCATAGTTAAATTACGGTATTGTTCAGAACATTCTCTTGGAAGCTACAATATCCACTAAATTTGTTTTTCTTCTTGAAACATGCATGCTGGATTAACTTGTAAGGGGAACTGACTTTCTTAGGAACTAACTGTTCTTTTAACTTGGAGGTACAGGTGGTAAACAAATAACAGTTTTCGTTAAAAAACAATAATCCACAATACATCCACGTGGCAAACACACAGAAATAACGAGCTAAACATCAAATTCTGGCCCTACTAACCTTGATGTGTACTTTTAACGTCAGAAGTCAAAGATCACTAGACTTCAGCTACCACAATAACTGGTAACTTATTTCTTTTTAGAACACAGGCATAAGTACAGCAACACTACTCCTTAGGTGCCCATGAAACTCTATATACAGACAAAACAAAAGGACACCCATCAGGACACGGGCAGGTCATGTGAGCAGCCTGTGGCTACCCCACAGTGGGGAGACAGACTGTTCTTGTCGCTACAGAGCTATGCATCTTCACAGCAGTTGCTGAACTGAAGATCTTTCATTGAACCACAAAGGTACCAAATATGCTAATGCAATAGAAAACACACCTGTGAATAAATCTAGAATAATTTTGTAAAAAGGTCTTCTGTTAGGACAAGCTAGTCACCAAAATTTCAAAAGCAGAATCTATCAAATTCTCTCTGAATCTCTCACTGCTGGGCCAGGCCAGGACAGACTAGCAGTTCTCATCAGAACTGTTTTCCTGATAACAGGAACGCGCCATCTGCCTTCCCACTGTCTCTCCCCCGTGAGTGTAGCACAATGGGGTTTCCCAGAGGCCATGTGACAGAGAAGAGGGGAAGAGCTGAATGCTGAAGCAGATCTCCTGAGCCAGACGATAGAGAGTTGCCAAAACGTAAAGGCTGCTGCTCTCCTCTCCTGACTAGTTTTTTAACTTTGGAAAACAGTTACTTTTTTAGTGAAAATGTGCTATGTTAACCTGTAATGGGTTTATTGTTACTTTTAAGTGAATTAATAAGTATTTTGTAGTTCTCAGTTTTAACTTTAGGTATGATAGATACTGCCAGTTATCCAAATAAACAGAAGTTCTTTGGGGTTTTTCAAGGGTATTAAGAGGTTCTGAGACCAAAAACTGTGAGAACCACTGGTACAGGTAATACTTAAGAAAGCAGTCATTTCTGAGCTCATAAAATATCTCACTTAACCGAATGAACATCTCATTGAGAATTCTTTACTTGTATGTAGTTTACACTCCTCGTGCGTGGATGTGGGATCTCGTTTACTTACTTCAATCTTCTAACAATGATGCCAGTTTATCAACAACCCATCAGCTGCCTTAAAGAAGGCTTTAAAACAAACACATTTCAGTTGCACTAGACTGAAAATGAACTAAGAATACAGACACCTGATTTTCTGCAACGCTTGGTAGCCACTCTTACCTCTCGTACATGAAGAGGGATTGGTAGCAGCATTATCAGTTACAGATTCAATCCGATTATTATTTTTCATCACTATTTCACCCTAAAAAGTAAACCAGTTGTTTTCTTAATATTTCAAACTAAAAGTAATCATTATTTTTAAAATACACAGCTTCCTTTGCCATTCTTAAAATCTGCAAAATATATGCTAATTAAAAATTCCAAACACATACGTACATAATGTGAAAAGTTAAATTACTTTCTTCTGCCAAATCACATTCTCTAGAGGAAAAACCACCCACACCGTCTACAGCTGAGCTAGCATCATTCTATTTCTCTGCTCAGGAGATAAACATTTGTATATCATTTTAAATGGATTTCAATAATGGGATCACACCACACATGCTATCATCATGTAACTTAAAAAAAAAACATGATCATCGACAACTTTCAAATCAGCACAGATGTACCTACATGATTCTCAAAGCCTAAGTGCCCGCTGTGAGTGCAAAAGCTGTCGTGCACCACACCCCCACACCAAAGCTCAAAAAAATCCCTGAAAATGTCCACAAAAACAAAATAAGCCTTCTCATACGTATTCCCTTTTACAGACAGAAAGCTGCCACATGCAACAAGAGGCACCAAACGACAAGTGAGTACATCAAGAGAAACCTCGAAGTGACCAGCAGCACCCGAGGTGAAAGGAAATTGATAAATTCAAGCTGAATGGACTTAAATTCTGAAGTTCATATGCTTCATAAATTTACCCATTTTACCATTTCATTACATCTAAGCCCAGTTTTAAAAAAAAAAAAAAAAAGAAAAGAAAAGAAAAAGATTGCCTAGCGGCCAAGACAGCTGATTGCTCAATATGCCTTGTGCCACTTCTCTACCTGGATAGTATAAGCCTGGCAACCTCCAAGAACTATTTCAGAACAATGGAAAGAACATATTCCTTAACTAGGACAGAAAGCCATCATTTTCACTAGAAACAAAAACAAAGCAAAATCCTCTGTGTGGCATCTGCTGATTCCTTGCCCCATGGTAGAGCTCACGAAGGGCCTGGGAATACCTACATCGCCCTGGGCCTTCCTGCCGCAGGGCCTCCCCAGACAAGGACCCACCACTTCCCTCCAGGGGGCAAGCGTGGCCTCCTGGGCAGGCAGGTATCACTTGCTAACCTGAAAATTCTGAATTACTGCCTGAAAGATGCACACCATACAAATCTTGCAGGAGGTGCCACCTAGAGCCCTTACTCCTTCCCGGGAATGCGGAGCTGTTTGCTTCAATCTGCTGCAGGACCAAGGCCCTGCCTCTGAAGAGGATCTCGATAATTTCATCATGCTACCACCAAATGGATGCAAAACAAGGGCCACTGGGGAAGTGAATTTTTATTTTCAATGAAGCACTTCTGGAAACTCCAAAGGCATGGGGAGGTGGGGAATGTGGAAAAGAGAAAGGCCTTTCTCCCTTCTATTAGCACCTTTCTCAGCTTCCAAAACACTGGGCTAATCCTGGAGGAGGTGATGCAGCATGAGCATGGCTCTGTGGAAGTGACTGCACACTGAGAAACAAATTCTCTTCTGGCCCCATCCTATAGGCTGCTGTGTTCTCTATGGGGTTCCAGATACACACAGTATGTAAATATGTTAACCAAGAAAAAACAAACTCATCAAAGGAGAAAATAAAATAAAATAAATGATTAAAACATAGCATGTTCTTTAGTAAACGTAACTTTTATGCTCACCAAAGCCAATGAAACACTAGAAATGGCTTACCTATTTAACAATGGTTAAGCAAATTATGTGTATCAATACGAAAGACTCAATGCAACAGTCACAGTTTCAAAAAATATTTAATGACATGGAAAAACTACCACAAAGTTTTAAAAAACTCAAATACAAGCTTGTATTGTACATGTATCCTAAGCTGAGGGGAATGCCCCTCAGTTCCCACAATGTACCATCAAAAAAACAGCAAGTGCCAAACACGGTTTTCTCTCAGTTGTACAACTTCAGACAATTTTTTTTCTTAATGTTTTTCTGGTGTTGAAAGATGTTACTAATATCATTAGGAGAAAAAAGGTTTCTTTTAGAGAGAAAATTGGGGGGGGTGGGGGAGTCCACACGTAATTCAAGAGTGTGAATACATAAGGCAAGGAGTATGTAAATCTCCCCATATAGCATCAGGTGCCTTACTTCCTGTCTACATATGCAGTCCTCACATGTAACAAGTGGCCATCACATAAAGTGTCAGTCATGCTTCCACCCACCCCAGACTCGCTGTACCCTGTCCTACTTTTGTATAGCGCTCACGGGCTTGGAACTATCCACTGACCACCCATGACAAAGGCATGGAGCCCCTCAACTACTCAGCTATTCCATACACCCAGCCAGGGCCCAGAAAGCAGTCACGCAGCTGCCAAATGAAACTGTGATTCTTCTGCATCAATCAGCCCTACTTATCACCACCATGTAAAAGGATAACACCTAGGTGTGACAGTCTAAGGGTCAACATGTAGGAAATGATTTATTTTCTGCACATTATAACCCACTACCACCAAGTCTTCAGAGGCTTTAGTATCCAGACACCCAAAAGAAGCGCTAGGACAGGAAATAGAAATCCTTTCTCCATTCTAGAGGTAAATGAACTGGTGAGCTCTGTCTTCTTCCCTGTTTCTTCTTTCTCCTTGCCTCCATACTGGGATGGGCCCCAATCTGTCACAAGCCATTTTAGGGACTACTAACCCAATAAAGCTTTTTCCTGGAAGACTCAAAATCAATCTGTTTGAGAGGAAAATGCTTCAATTTGATGGACTAAAACTTTGAGATCAAATGCTGAATACGGTGCAATTTAAAATTATTAGGCACTGAACGCACTGACTGCAATGACACTTTCTGTATCATTGACAAGACAAAAGTGCAGATAAACAGCCTGGAAAAATCAGAAGTTACACTATGCAGCTTTAATGCTACTATTTGACTAAAAAAACACATTTTTCTCTGTATTGGAAAAAGTGCTATCAGAATGCAATGGTAGAAACAACATTTTCACAATGGGCTGTGGGAACAGGAACCCATGCTAGAATCTCCTCCCAAGGCACTGTAACGCTTTCTAGCCACCAGATTTGAAGACACTTGTTAAGTGATTCTCTGGAAAGAAAAGCCACACCAGGTGTTACAGCCTGACTATAAACAGTTCAAACAACAGAGAAAGACACCTAAGTGCAGAGAGGCCCCTCCCATACCAAGATGTGAAGTGTAGTGTTTGAAGTGAAGTCCTTGCATCACTGTCCGTTACTGAGGAGAAAGGAAGAAAGAGGGGAACCAAAAGCAGGAGGCTGCACTCACCTCTGCTAACACTGTGGCGGGTTTCCCCACTTCTCTTAGAAGAGAAATGTCGGTAGAGGCGGAGCGTAAAGGCCCCCACTTGGGCTGCTTTTGTATCTCTGGTATCTCACTGTTCTCTGGACCCTGTAGTTCAGGAAAATCCAACCTGGTAAATTCAAACTCAGGTTTGGAGGCAGATCCACTTTTTTCAGTGATTCTGGATTTCCTGTCTGTTCGTCTATAATAACCATCTGTATTTACAGAAAAGTAGGGGTAAAAATTTAGATGTTGTTTGATGACCTGTACTCACACTTAACTGCAGAGTAGAAAGTCTACTGCTACTGATGCAACAACACGTTATTGTCCAAACAGCCTAATTTTTGGTAGTGTCGTTAACCTTCTCTGGAACAGTGGAAAACATAAATGACCATGGGGGCCACCAAGCAGAAAAACCAAAACACACTGCAAATTTTAGGAGTAATTCTAAAGTGGATGAAACAGTTACCTTAACCTGACTGTACAGCAGGGCATTTCAATTGTTCTTAACACACAATTTAGAGTTTTGTGAGATTAAGGGGACTCTTATGAATTTCCTTTAAATAATAAATTTTCCATATTTTAGTCTGCTGGAACAAACTGGAGGGAAACAAACAGAATTAAACTTATAACCTCTTTCCCATCTTTCTCCTTCATGTGCAAGTGAATGATGTTGCAGGCTGCAATGCCATAAAGCCCCAGCATGCTTTAACCATCTGATTATAAGGCTAGAGTTATTACCATTCAACTGTTCAACTTTTATTTCACATTACCATGTACCAGATGGTTTATGAGTGAAGTCAACACCAAGAGAAAAAGTTATATATCAAGTAACCATAAATCACACATGTAAATAAAATGACAGACCATTCCCAGTAAGTACACTACTACAAAGGTTTTAAGTCATTATATAAACAGATGGTGGCGGTGACCGAAGTGCAATAGTAAATAATTTACAGGAAAAAAACAAGACATCATGTATAATCACTAACTTTCAGCCAGAGACTGGAACAGTAGTTTTGAAGCCCAGAGCAGACATGTCCTCTGACTGACTATCCTGCCCCAGGTTTGGTATTGTTTAGGATGAGATTTAAACCACAGTCAACTCTCCCACTCATTAAAAAGTGTGCTAACAGAACACCAGAGAATCTATTTCAGGGTGAACATGATCACATACAGTACAAGGGACGTGACTGTAATTCACTTCTATATAACAACTGTCTTGAGGCGGGTGATTGTCACCTGCTTGCTATGTGACTTTACAGAAGTTCTCGCATCAAACAAGACAATAACATATTAAGAACACATCACAGAGGCCACACAAACAGGTTCCCTCCTTGGGAGGAAAGGCCTCCAAGATCTCATGGGGAAACCTGATGGCCTTAGTTTTTCATGATGAATAAGCCCACAAAAATAGTTCAAAGAACACAGACGTTTCTGGGGGTAGACAGGGTAGGAAGACATAAAATACAGAGCATGCTTGTTTCACCTGATTTCAAACTATTCTCAGCATGAATGGACATACGAGGTGAACCTTTAACTGATTTTAAATCGGATGACATAGGTCCATCCATCTTCTTACAGCCAAACTTCTGCTCATCATAGGTTTTCTTCTGCAGGAAACATTAAAAAGTAGCACCATTTAAGAAAACTATCACTATAAAAAAGGCTCAAATTTGCAAATTCATAAGTACAACGCACCTATTTTTCAGAAAGGTTAGACCATATCAAATTTTAAATGACTCAGAACTTAAATACCTTACATAACATGCAAGAACTGACCAGTTCTTTATGTTTTAAATGCTAAAGTGACCCAAAAACCCAGAACATTTACAGACCTTAAACAGAGCTTTCGCATCTTGCGGGAGAGGGCACATGTGCTCATTTTGTGGCTTCACTGTTTGAAATCCTCTGAAACAGCTGGGTTGGTTGTAATCATACTGGGAGCCAGGCATTGGGCAAACATTCTGTGACGACTCCAGGGTGTAAGGAGAATAGGCATATGGATGAAGAGGGAGTTCAGGAGATAAATACTGAGGTGGAAAAGCTGAAGCTCCAAAAGCCATATCTTCAGTATAGAGTTTCTGTCTAAATAAAAGGGGTAAATCTGAGTTGCAGATTTCATACCACAAACCAAGGAGCTTAATATTTTGTCATAAACAAATTTAAACTTTTTATTATTTTTGAGGTCATTCATTCTAGCACAGAAATACCTCTAATTAAAAACCAAACAAAACCTCTAAGCACTTCTTTCTTAACCTGCAAAGAAAGATACTGACCTAGTTCTACTTTTTTCATTACTTAGCTGGACCCTCCATGACAGGACCCTATTATAAGGAACATTAGGAAAGCCCAAGGATGCTTCAGCAGTTTTCCACTCTCATGCTGTCAAATATTTGGAAAAGCCTCTCTCAGCAACCCTGGCCAAAGGACCCATCCAGATCGTTCTCTTGGCAGAGGGGGTTTTCACAGAGCCCCCACTGCCCATTCAACCTCTACCCTGACAACCTGCAGGGCCTGCCTCCTGAGGCCCCCAGGCACCCAGAGACAGCCTGTCCAGCCCCTTCCCTGTACCAAGTCCACTGCCAAGTCCTGTGCCCTACTGACTCACAGAGCCGGAGATGCAATGGGGACACTATGCACAAGGTGGTCCAGGAACTACACACCCTGCTAACAAGATGGAACCATCTGTGAATGCTGCTATTGCCTCAATATTGCAACTTGCTCAAGCTGCTAGGCTAAACCAAAATATAGTTTAACACTGATTTTTTTTTTTAGCAAATCTGGTATAAGGCCAGAGGTTTCAATCATTTTGCAATGAAAGTTAATACAATGACAAAATGCTAAGCAGCTGAGTTAAATACAAATCACAGTCTTCTCATTCCCACAAATAAGCACCAGCAGATGTTTCTGTGACTTTCCAGAGCTCCAAATTATCTTGTAGCAATTCAATGAAATCCCAAAGTGTACCGGTTCACTGAAAAGGCAGAAAGAGCCAAAGCTAATGATGAGACATCCCATATGATCTTCCAACTGTTGGACTGTCAGGAGATATGGGCATAGGCACCACTTACTAGAAGTCATGTTTCTACTCTGCTGCAATTAAGAGTCTGCACTGAAGAAGCAAGGAGTCACTATAGGCTAGACCTGTAACATACTGACAAGAATGTTCACTGCTTTTGCTTCCATGCAGTACTGAATTATAAGACGACCTGAAATCACTATAAATTCATGATATTTTGCAATAAGTTTAGATCTTATAAGATCTTTTGCTTATAAGCAACTGATTCTAGTAATGAAATAACTCCTAATTAAAACCCCAACGAACCCTCTTTTACTGACCTTCTTCTGCCCCACAGAACAACTGGCCTCGTGCTGCTTTGTTGAAAAGAGAAAGATTCAAAGCTTCATCCTGCTCCCCAGACACTAACCCTAGATGTGAATCTCTGTTTTGTTTTGTTTGACGCTCAGAAAATCTAATGGAGGGCAGACGAAGGTGAAGGACCTTACTCCTCCCTGCACTTGTCTCCCAAACATATCTTGCATCTGGTCCCCTCTGACCAGGCCAGAACCTGTCAGGAATCCAGTCACTCCTCCACCCGCCCACCTGATATGAGCCACACTCTGTGGAGAACTGTTAATCCTCATAGATGAGAGGTTTCACTTAAAGGCATACATCGGCACTGTGGTTTTTACAATACACTGCAAGCTACTGAAAAAGCTCAACTTTACCAACAGCAATAGCAGCTTTGGGGAACACACTGAACTCAGCTCAGAAGAACTGAATGCTAATGTTGGCCCTGGTGCTACCTTTCTGAGTAACTCTGGACAAGCATTTCTAGCCTCAGTTTCCCCTGTGTAAAAATAACACTACACCTCCCTGCAAGCTCAAGGATTGTGGCAAGCATGAAAGAAATGAACATATTCAGTAATTCCCAAACACACACACATGTCCTCCTGCGTGTGTTACACAGGATCTGTCACAAAGTATGTACCACTGACAATCAACAAAGTCATCATCCAGGGACGATGACTGGGAACAAAGAACTTACTTTGTTTGCATAACCTCTATTTGTTCACTACCCCAGTAAATAATCAGTACTTCCCAAACACGGCCAATTCTATATACCAGAATACTTCTACTGATGTTTGTCTTATCTATAAAATAAACTTGGAGGAGACTGGTGGTACGTTTTCTTCCACCTCCACCAGTTCAAATCTATATGTAAGACAAAAACAGGAGCATAGCTCATGAGATTGTCTTTCGCCCCTCAGGAACTAGAGCTTTTCCATATAGTAGGCTTCCACTAATGAACTCCGAATGAATAAATGAAGTCCCGTGACGTGCACTGCTAGAGATACTAGAGGTGGACATTCTGTAAAAGGTCACTCCCTTCCTTTACGAACATACAGAATCAGGTTGCTATAGAGGAACAAGTAGGAAAGAAGACATATGTTTGTTATAGAAAATTCTACTCCTTTTTTCAAGGCAGTAAAAGATCTCCATTTAAACAAAACCTGACTATAGGAATGAAATTCTTAACTTATATTAGAATTGACCAGATAATCACTGCTCCACTGTGTAGTCTCACCATTTCATCCCCACTCTAAAGGCTCTCGCTCTTTCTAAATTTGCCCTTTGGTTTCATGCCTCCTTTGTCCTTAACTGTGTTCTTGTCAGGCAGGAATACTGTCAGTCAACCTTTTCAGTGCTTATAAACAACTGAAAAAAAAAATTAAAGCTATAAAGGGATAAAGGGTTAAGAAACAAAATTTTAAAATTCAGCATTGAGCATCCTTCGACTCTGATTAGTCTCAATTCATGTTACTGCCAGAGTGCTACTTTAGCCATACAAATGTTTTCCACCTTTATTTTGGGTCACTAGAATTTCACCCAGAAAATGGCTTAAGATTTCTTATCACTGAGTGAGGTGTATCTTGTATTTTATTACGTGAGCCACTCAAGGTAGGAAATGGCTCAAATGAAGACCCATGCCAACCTCCCTTTTACAAAGGATGAAATTACAGTGGAAAACTTGGTATTCCTACGGAAGGCCTTCAGCACACTCAGGCAGGACTTCAACTTTTGTCCAAAAATATAACTTTCCTTATTTCCTAAATACACCAGACAACCCACTGATTTTCTTACTCATTCCAACTTTCATTCTTGTCAATACAGTTCTAGAATAAACTATTTTCAATCACGCCATGCAGGTATGAGGGAAAAAAAAGAAACAAGTCTGACCCACAACAAAGGAACATAAAGACAAGGATTTTTACATAAGCATAAAGGTGATTCATGCCTTAAAAATAAATCTACAAGTCATTCACACATTATGTGAAATGCTTAACACATATTTTTCTAAATTCAGCTAATAAATGGAAACCATTCTGAAAATACCAATAAACCCTGAGAAGGAAAATGAACATTTAAAGGATAATATAAGCCTCCTTTCAACTCAAATCTAGAAGGATTTATAACTAAAATTTGTAGAATCCATCTCCACAGGACATGTATAAAGCAAAACAGTTAAAAGCAAAACTCAGCAACTTCCAAAGACTTATGTACACAAAGAGGCAGCTATGGCTGCTAGGCCCCCCTCCATCACTTAGCAAGACTTTTCAATGTTGAGCCCTAAAACCGAGGAGCATGTTTATTTATTTAGGCTTGTCTTTGTCTCATGTCCTCTCACCCACTCCTGCCATTTTGTCTTCCATTAGATACATGAGGTTTTAAACTGTATGCACAAGTGAACTGCATCTCCCACTAATAAATGCAATGCAGTCTCCATACTTCCCTTGCCAAAAATAATCAAATGAATATGGATAAAGAAAAGGAGAGCTGAAGCCTCAGTATTTGCTGTGGGACACAGTCAAGTTGTGCTACTGGCTCAGACCTTTACTGGCTGAGGAGCATCTTCTCCAGTTGTTCTGAAAACGTTGATGTGTTAGCTGCAGCATATTCCAAGTCTAATTACCATTAGAGTCAAGCAACAAAGTTCCCAGGTAATGCAAGATGTTCAGAATACATACTCAGGCATTGCTAGTTCCTGGACACACGGATAGTATGTCGTGGCTGTACAGCTGGGGAAAATGCGTGCTTCTGAAGACTCTGACCATGACACACTGAGCCCGGCGAATTTGGGGACAAATGGTTTGACATCTGCTGACAACTTGATGCCCTGAGGGAAGAAAGGGGGTTTTGGCTACATACCTTCTGAGATCAACCAAGTGAAAACGAAACAAAACAGAGTCCCTCCCTTCTCGAAGCCCCAGAAATGCTAATCCCAGTGCTGTGTCCAAATACTTCTGCCTAGCAAAGAATTTGTTAACAATTTTTCCTCGAATGCTTTCTCACTAGAAAAAGCAGTATATCAAATATTAGAAATGAAAAATAAGGACAACCATTTAAAGTGAGAGTAAAAGTCAACCCAGACTGACAGAACCACAAATGACAACGTTTCCTTAGTTGCAACGTAGAATACGGTAGTTTACCTCTCTCAGCTAAGTTAGGGATAACCGAGGCTGTCAAACTTAACTGTAGCACTCAAATCACACTGCAGAAATTTATTTCTATCAATTTTTCAAAGAACTTAAAACAGCTGGTTTTCATTCAGCGAACCACTGAAAGTTGTTCTGTTAAAACGCAGAAGAAAGCTTTGCTCGAAAATCTCTATCGCCATGAGCCCTTGGAATGCGAATATAAAAAATCTGTTGGGCTTTTTTTCTTTCAGTTTCTACATCTGTATGAAAGATTTACTTTCACTAACAACTTATAATCATGGTTTTTCATTCTTGTGAAAGCCGTTTTTCATTCTTGTGAAAGCCGATTTATGCGACTGCCAGGTCTCCTTCTTAGAGATACTCTGAGCACGTCGAGCAGACACTTGCGCTTCAGAAAACGTATTAACAAGCAACTTTAAACAAGCCACTCCTGCCCCACAGTGCCGTGGGCGGGCACTGTCGCGCAGCCCCTCCGCAGCCTCGGGACTGGAGTCGGTTTTCCGTCGACGGCGTCCTTCCTAATCCCGTTTAACCGCGGGCCGTGTGGGTTCGCCCGGGGGCTGAGGACCGCGGCCGCCCGCCCCGACGCCCCCCGACCTGCCCCTCAACCAGCCTTCCGCCCACGCTAATCCAGTTCCCACCCCGTCCGCGCAGGACCGCCACTCCGGGGCGCCCAGGGCCGCCATCCTCACCTCGCCCGCGGGCTCGCGCGGCCCCTCCGACGCCATGGCGGGCGGCGGGCAAGAGGCCTGGCCAGGAAGGCCAGTAGCCGCCCCGTCGGCCAGCGGGACCGAAGCGCGACGCTCCAGCTCCCCGCTTTTCCACCTTCGGAGCAGACGCCAGGAAGTGCGTCACAAAAACGCGCCCCGGCCCGCCCTACATCCGCCCGGAAGTGGGCGCGGCGGTGGCTCTGGGCCTGCGCGAGGCGCCCCTCTGGGCCGCCGCGGCGCGCCGTAGATGTGGAGTTACTCGAGGCTGACTCCGCGAAGACAGCGGAAAACCCTCGGGATGCGGTGGGCCAGGCCTGGAGGAGGGCTCGTGCAAGGGTCGCGGGCACCTGGAGCGGGGTAGGGGTCTGTGGGGAGGTTGGGCCTTAAGGGAACCGCATACCCTGTAGTCCTACAAAGGGAGAAAGCCAACAATTGGCGTCTTGAACTTCCAGGAACCTAAAGCAGTTTGGAAGTAACCACGGCAGCGAATTTCAAAACTTCTCAGTTCAACAAACGGTTATTGACCACTAGGGAATGTGCTGGGAAAGGTAGAGATGGAAAAGGGCAGGAGGCGTTAGGTAGTAAGGCAAATGGTGGACGGCGATCCGCGGGAGACACGGAGTGAGGAAGGGGGAGGGAGGGGCGGCGGAAAGCCAAGAACTCTTGCTTATTTGGTGAAAAGTGCTAGCTATTTGACCAACGGGTTAATTAGGTTGAAAATCCTAAACTGGAAACTAACTGTACATTTCCTTTGTTGAATGACAACCAGGTATTTCAATACAGGCAGCTCCAGGTCACCTCCTGGTGCCCTTTCATTGAACATACTTGGACACACACAAACCTCCTGAGTGGGGAGAGGCCTTGGGCTGGAGACTGAGCATTATGCAACGCGCTGGTCTATGCTAAATACAATAAAGTTTAATTAACGATCCTGACATCTTTCTGTTGGCCTAACCCTGGACCTCTAGCCAATGGGTTCCTGGGGACTGGAATTTCTAGGCTCCTGTCCATCACCACCTTCGGTATTTATTGTGCTGATTATGTGTAAAGGCACCACCCTTTTCTAAAGAGAGGGGCATACAAAGGACCACCACACTGGGGTTTTATGCTTACTGGCAGCTCATTTAAAAGGTTTCTCCAGCATAAAGCAATGACGATTAAAAAGCCTGTGTTTGCATTAACTCTAAAATATTTTCCCTAGCAGCTAGAAAAGCAATTTAACAGACACAAAATGCACAAAATGCTTTTTACAAGTGCTTTCGAAGTTTTTAAAATGTGATATTTTATAGAAAACTGTATCCCCATTTGGCACATGAGAAAGGGAAATGGGGTTAAGTGGTTTCTCCCGAGGTAACTAGGTGTGGCAGTACTTACATAACTGGAAGTAGCCCAGAGAGTATTAACTTGGGTTTCTTTCTGTTCTATTGGAGATTCTAGAAAATGCTCTAGGAACTAAATTAAGGACAGCTATAAAATCTACCTTGGCTCTATTAAACTTATCCCTGGTTCTTAGTGTCTTCATAAGTGAATTTAAATGATACCCTCAATCACACCAAGCTAATGTGTTTAAACCCATTTAACATTTTATTTTCTATATAGTGTTATTTTCTCAGGACTAAAATCATAAATCGTCCAACATCCAAATAAACCTTAAGGAAAACCTCAGTAACTTCACACAGTGATAAATGCAACATACAAACTTTATTTAACAAAAGTAACAAGTCAAAAACAGGCACTTATATTAAGAGAAAAACTGATTAGAAGAAATTTTAAACACCTTACAGTAACCTACTTGCAGTTGCATTTAACTGAGCTCTGTTGCTGTGAAGAATACAGCTCATGCACAGGTATGGATGAACAATTTGTACATTTTTCAAGTATTCACTGAATACTACCTTATATACACATATACATTAAATTTGAAAAAGATTTAATTGATGATCCCCAGATATACTTCATTTTTGTTGATCTTTTGGAAGAGGTCGTCTAAAGAGAAGAATGTGTGGTTCTGTGGAAAGAAAATGTTTTATATCATTTTAATATAATTTTCATTCATTCAACAAAAATTCAAAGAATTCTCAATTGAACCAAAATAAAGTAAAATAAATCTATGGTCAATTAATATTACTTATTGCGGTATTTGAAATTTTGCTTCAAGTCACTGTCAATAGTAAGCAGAAGAAAACAACCTAATAATGAGAATTTCACCTGTTTTTCACACCCTGGAGAAAAGGCATGTTAAGTAAAGAAGTTATTTGAGAAGAATGGTTTCTATCTTTAGAACCTCAATTCCAGTGAAAAATAAAAAGGTTATATCTCTTGTGGGGAAAAGACACTTAACACCTCATTCAAAAAATGAAGGTCCCAAGGGACCCATTCTGGTAGATTCTGTTTTAGTAGGTGAAGGTCTGACTAGGAACCTACAGGTAAGGTCCTCAGTTGCTTTGTATTATCTGGAGAAACACCTTTTTAATATAATTACATGCTCCAATGCCAGGAAAGTTATGAGTCTTAAAAGAGTTTTTGCTGCTGCTGATTTTAACAAAAGTGGAAAGCAAGATAGCTTTAGTTTCACCTAATTCAGCTTCACATTTTATTCAAAGCAGTATCAGTCCTTTAAGTTAGGTTTATTGATAATCCAAAAACACAATTTAATGCCACGAGTTTCTTAGTCTAATTTACTAATAGTAATCTGAAAACTTCTCTGGTAAACACCATGTAATAGCATTAAGTACTCAAGAATAGCATAGGCAGCACGTTTGAGTTCACTGCCTATGTTATCTCATTTAATCTTAATGTGGTAGATACTAATTGTCTAAAGGAAAAAAGAAATCACTTCAAATTGCATCAATTTCTATACAAAGAACTTCAGGACATTTAAGTTGTCTTAAATTAAGTTCTTAGTTTTCAAAGAGACTCCAGAATTCTAAATATATTTATGGCAAAATACTTCAAGATACTACTAGCAATGACACACATTCTCAAATAAAACAGAATAGCCTATTTTTTAAAAAAATTCATAGATAAAAAGAATGCATTATTTTCACTGTGGTATTTTATTTACTATAAAATTGGAAACCTCTCTAGAGAGGAATCAGTCATTCAAAAACAGTCAAGCTTATCAGAGTTATGTTGGGATATCATTGAAACATCAATATTACTAAGAAATTTTCAATAACCACTACTATTTTAATTCAATTAATGCTTCCCTAAATAGCAAAACTTACCTGGCTCATGAATCATGTAATGAACCCAGCCTAGACTCTGTTGGACACCAAGTCTCCTCCACTCCTCTTCAGACATCAGATGGGTTTTGGGTACTTGTTTGGAAAGTTCTCTGGGCAACATGACATGCCTGTTAAAAAAATATAGCCAAATATTAGTGCTCTAAGTGACTATGCCTTTCCTACAATTATGGTCACTTTACACATGCATCTTTAGGATACTTAAAATTTGAGTTCTTTGTCCTTAAAGTTCTTTAAAGCAACCCTGTTACATTACCATTGGCATCAATCTTAAGGACTACTCTCTACTACCTTTAATACTGATTTTGATGGCCTGTGTTCAAATATGCAGTCCAAAAGTAGATGGCATTTTATTTATGATTAACTTTTTTCTCTAGTAGAGACTGTTTACTCATTGTCTCAGTCTTCTTCAGGAACAGAACCTCAAACACTAAGTGGGACATATGGTTATCCAAAACACCCCAGCCTCCACTGCAGCTACCACCTCTGGTCACATGTGACTAAATCATGCCCAACAGGGTATAAGCAGAAATCATACAACTTATGGAAAGTATCCTTAAAAGAAAAAAGCATGCCCAACTCTTTTTTTCTCCTTCCTGTTGGTTATGAAGCAGACTGATGTGATCAGGGTGCTAGAGAAGCCATCTAAGACCACAGAAGTGATTATAAATTGAGAATAGTCCTTGATCATAAGAACTGTCTTACTAGCCCCAGGTAGCCTGGGGGAGGGGAGGTAATCTAACTTGTTACAGTTAATTCGGGTTTCCCATTACTCTAACATTATAGATTTGTAGTAGACACAAGTCCTTGAATGTACTCCAGAAGTTGCTTTGTTCGAAATTAAAAGCAAAAAACAAACACTAAATGCACATATACATGTACCTGCTACCTAAAACACAGACCTTCAGTTTTCTAATAATTTACTGGCCTGTATCCAAAACTTTAATCAATTTTTTAGGAAGGCATGCAATATTCTTCAATGTCACACCATCAAGAATAAGTACAATTGGAGCTTTGAAAAATACTTAAAATACAGATACGTACCCCCACCGACTTAATTACAATTAAAAGGATCTTTATAAAAAATAAAAATTCCCAGCCTAACATTTATCACTTTCATCGGCAGTACTTTTATACAGTCATCCATTACCACCAACCAATTTTTCTGACCAGTATTGGATATCTGCCCGTGAATTTGAGAAAGGTGGTCGCAGGAAAACTGGCACACAGGAGAACTGAACCCATAACCCATAATAAGCACTAAACTGTCATCATCTTAAGTTCTAGTCTGTGAGTGGTTGGTTGAGTACCAGTTTCCTACAACCTGCTGAACAAAATCAAGCCTTGGAACAATTGTATTATGTTGCTTGATGGCCACCAGACCACCAAGTCAAACTACGCTATCATAGTTAGTAAAAATTTTACCAACTGCAGAGAACTACATGGTGATTCCTAGCAATACTTACCAGCTACCTCACTGACTCCTCAAATACTGCTTTAACATCTACTTTTAAGGGTCTGCAAATAGCCTGTTAACCTTATTTCTATCTTCTATGTAATTGTTGATTAGTCGCAAGAGATACGTAAAATGTGAACTAGCTTTTGTGCTCATATTATGCATGCCCTACAAAATGTACCAATATGTTTAGATATGTCACATACCCTACCTTCTCCCTAAACCATGGAAACAGGCTAACCTTCAAGGTTTGATTACAAGGTAAAAATTTATAAGTAACTTCAAACTCAGATGGGAAGTCTATCTGATTTTTCTCCCTATGGATATAACTCTCTATATACTTCTAACTACATGTAAGGAGAAGAATTGTTTCCAAAAATCTGACATTAAAAAAAAAAAAATCTGACATTTATTTCAGTACCAAGGGCTTGTCATGGCGGGTGAAGAGGAGGTAAAGAAGGCCATAACAGTACAAACAACAAAGCCGCTACTGCAAGATACAATTAAATTTCCCTTCTCTGGAGATTACTGCCCTGTTTCATAAAGGCAAGTGGTTTGGTCAAGAAAGACCAGCTCTAATTAATATTGGATTAGATATTAATTAAAACTGGACTATATCATTTCAGATATGACAAGATTTTCTTCCATTCATTACTACACACTAACCACTTAGTAAATTAGGCTAAAGTCCCGATAGCATAGTTTGCTTATTGCTTACCAATGATTATGCTAGTATGCTGAAACCAGAATATGGAAATACTGCCATGAAAAGTCCTGAAAAGTACTACTTGGAGCCAGACATGTTTCACAATATTTTCCCAGATTTCAGAAAGACTGTAGTTTATAGTCTGTCCATTATTGGATATCCCCAGCTGGACTCTTGGTCGAAAACAGGTAACTGAACATTATATGCCAACCTACTACAGGATTAGAACTGTGTAGTGTGTAGTTACCATATAAAAATAAGACAATCGACTTCAAACTTAAGTATAGTCAGGAAAACAAGGGACTGTTCCAGCTAGGAATGCAGGTATTACTAATCTGCAAAGCTGCCCAGAGAAATCCTCAGAGAATACAGATTTAGAAGATACTAAGGGGAGGAAAAAAAGAGGCCACCCACTGTTATATCCTTTCTACCTCAAATAGCATTCTTGGAAATCTATCGTAAAAGGATAGCAGGCAGAAAATAAAATTCGCCCCCCCCCCCCCCAAGTTGGTAGTTTCCCAGAATGCAGCGTCCTAGTCACCACCCAGGAGAACTGGGTGGCTCTGGTCTCTGAAGCCACACCCAGTTAAGTCTCCAGCACGCATTAAAGCGAATGAATTACCCCCAGAATTGCAGCTGTTCGTTTTTCCCTCCCACAACCCAATTTGCTAACTTTACACATTTACCAATTACGCTCTAGCGCATCACATAGATGCAGAAGCCAAACATCCCTCAAAGCCAAAAATTATGTGGCCGATATACAGTAGCAGGAAACAAGCCCCAAATCCATTCAAGTTCTCAATTTAGTCTCAAAAGGAAGCCCCTTGAATAATAACCCCAGAGAGTTAACACGCACCAGCGCCTGCCAAAGTCGCCCTACCCAATACACGCTTCAAACCCCAACGAAGCTCATTTTGGGGGTGACTCCCCCGGAAGCTACCTTTTAGTGCCATTAACCTTAAAGGCGAGAAACAGAGAAGCGTGTCTCCGGAGACGTTACGCGACACAATCGCCCTTCCGACCGCCCTTCGCCCGCTGAGGCTGGGAGGGCGGCATTGGCCTGAAAGCCGACGAGGCCGAAGTGCTCGGGGACCGCTGTGCGGCTGCGGGATTCGGGCTCTCAGCGTTGGCCTTCGGCTACGCCGGGTCCGCCTCGACCCTCGGCCCCTTCCCTCTCAGGCGGCAACTCTGCACCCGAAGCCGCCCCATCCCCGCCCCAGCCTCGTCCTCCTCACAGACACGAACAAAGGGCGGAAGCCGGCGACAACAGGCGCGCGCTCCCGCCCTGGCGGCCCGACCCCCGACACAGCCACGACTCTTGGCCAGCTCCGGGGTTGGACCCTGGCCCCACCTCCGGCCCAAACCGCAGCCCGACGCACTTCCACCCCGACTCCCGGTCACGGCCCCTGGCGCCCGGAACCTTCCCCGGCCCGAGTTCCAGCTCAGGCCCGCCCGGAGCCGCGGCTGAGGTAGGCCGTCCGCTCACCGGTACTCGTAGTGCTCATCGAAGTACTTGTCCGAGTAGTAGATCTGCTTATGGGCCATCCTGCGGGCGGGCGGTGGGCAGCAAAGAGGCTGGAGCGACCGGGCACGAAGAGCGGGTGCTGACGGACAACGCGTCCACGTCGGCTGAAAGCAACGACTCGACTGAGACCAACCGACCACAAGCCGAACGAGCCCGGTTTGAATCCGACAGCCCGCCGCTGATTGGGCGACAGCGTCGACCAATCACCTTCCGCGCACTCTGGGATCGGCTCCCAGCCTATCGTCACCGCTCCTCCGCGGCGTTCTCACCAAGGTCAGCCAATCAGAGGCCTGTTGCGAGGTAGACCCAGGAAAGAAGTGGATGATTGGCGTGGCGTGAGGGCGGAGAGCTCCCGGGCGAGAAGGGGCGTGGCCAGGGAAGGGCGGAGCCGGGACGTTAAGGGCCTAAAGCGCGTGCGCAGGGGTTTGGAAGGTTCCAGGTCCGCGGAGCCGTTGGGGCAACGAACCTGCGGGAGGGGTAAGGTATCGCGGGGTTTGGAGAGGCCAGGGGGTGAGTGGCGGTTGCCCGTCGAGCGCCCGCCTGTGCGCAGGCGCAGCCTCCAAGGGCCCCCAGCTGAGCGTCTGAAGGCTGTGGGTGGTGAGGAAAGGCAGCCCCCGGCCCTAGACGGAGGGAAATCCTGGCTTGGGAAGCGTGAGGGGAGGGGTGTTACCGCCGCTGCCGAAGTCGGGTTTGTGAGAGTAAGGACACGGAAAAAACCGGAGTTGTGCCCAGACGTGAGGACGTCGGAAAGTCACACCGCGGCGATGCGCGCCGGGAGGCGGCGTGGGTCGTCCTGGAACCTCGCCACGGAGCGCTGCATAGACGGCGGTGCGGGGCCGAGGTCCCGAGACCCGTGTTAGGGGAAGACTGTCCCACGCCGTTCGCTCACCGCAACAGCTCTGCAGATGTGCGTGTGCGCGCGCACGTGGGGGAATGAAAAGGTTACTAAAATAATAATGTTCAGTGGAGGACAGTGGGATTAAAAGTGGTTTGTAAAAACTCCTTTGGCTTCTTAGCATTGAATCCTTGCTTAAAATACAGGTACGTGTAGGCAGTTACCCGGCAGTGCAGTGGTTAGGGCTGGGCGTTTTCACCGCCATTGGATCCCTGGGAGAACTAAGAGGCCACAGGGCGCGGCCAGAAAAAAAAAAAAAAGATGTGAATAACCCGTTAAGGGAGATGGATAAGGAAATCACTGATTTTCTGGCAGAACCTGGGAAAGAAAAGCTTACCAAGAGGTGTATTTTTAGAGACCATTGTGGAAAATCGCAAACACAGGAAAGTAACATAGTAATATAATCAACTCCCATGTACCAGTCGCTCAGCTTCAGCCTTTAACATTTGGCCCATCGTGTTTCATCTTATGCCCCCTTTTTCCTAAAATATTTTTAAAGAGATCCCAAATATATAATGTCATGTCACTTTGAGATAACACTTTTGTGTATATCTCAGTACACAGTATACAATCTCAAGAAAAAATTTTAAAATATTTAGCACCGTGTCATTACTACACTTATGATTCCTCATTGTTCTCTGATAACTAGCAGAGACCAAGCAGAAAACTTGGTCTGTCTTTCCTTCATCTGCCTCCACTTGCCTGTCTTCCTGTCCTGGCTCGAGAAGCCACAGAAAGACTGAAGAGTCCTTTATGAATTAAAGCAGTAATTAAAAGTCCAACTCTATGGTAGTGGCAGCTTAACTTTGTGACTAGGAAGAAGCACTGAACTGTATGCTTAAAAAGGGTGAGCTGTATGTGTGGTATATGAATATGTCAAATTAGTAAAAATAAAACTCTAGACCCAAATGGCTTTACAGAAAAGTTTTACCAAGAGTTTATTTTTTAATTATAAACTCCTCTAGAGCAGAAGAATTTATTCTATTAGGCAAGAAAATGTTGATTCAAAAACCAGATATTTCTTAAGTAAACTTTTCCAGAGCAGAAGAGTTCATTCTATGAGGCAAGAATAATGTTGATAAAAAAAAAAAAAAACCAGCACGAGAAAGGAAAATACATGTCCCTTTCACTCAGATACATGTAAAAATCCTAAATTAAAATGCTGGCCAACTGAACCCAATTGTGTTATTTATTTATTGAGTTATTTACTATGTGTCCCAACCCTGGAGGATTTGATGAGGGGTTTTTATTTATTATTTGTTTTTGCCTGTATCAGTTCTTAGTTGCAGCATGTGGGCTCTTCCTTGCAGTGCATGGGCTTCTTTCTAGTTGTGGCCCACAGGCTTAGTTGCCCCACCGCCTGTGGGATCTTAGTTTCCTGACCAGGGATCAAACCCACATCACCTGCATTGGAAGGCAGATTCTTAACCACTGGACCACCAGGGAAGCACCCAATTGTGTTTCTTAAAAGGATGATATACTATCTTCAAATGCAAGGATAGTTTAATATTAGAAAATCTGTTAATCTAATTCACCACATTAACAGTGTAAAGGAGAAAAAAATGATCCTCTCAATGGATGCAGAAAAAAAGTGCTAAAATTCACCACTATTTTATAATACAAGCTCTTAGTAAACCCACCACTCACTGGTGTTATCACTCTTAGTAATTAGGAGTAGGAGGAAACTTTGTTAACCTTGTAAAGGTATCTATTAAAAATTAGTATAATTCTTATGAGGAAACATTGGAAAATTCTCTGTAAAATATTCTGTTATCTCCAATTATATTGAACAATGTATAGAAGACAGCCAGTGCAATTAAGAGCAGTTTAAGGCAAGTTAGTTTAAGGGAAGAGAGAAATAAAACTGTTTGCAACCGATGTAATTATCTATATGTCTGAGTATAAGATTAATATCCAAAGTGTATTGCCTACACCAGAAACAAATAACTAGAAAACCTATTCAAAAAGAAAGAGTATTATCAAATGTCACCTACCTAGGAATAAGCCTAATAAAGGGTATACAAAGCGCTAATATGCAAAATTATGAAACTTTGCGAGACATAAATGGACAAATATACTATGTTCATGCTGAGGACTCGATATGGTTAGGACATCGTCAAATTGATTGTAGGGTCAGTCTAATTCCAATAAAAATACCACATTCAAAGGACTTAACTTGACTCTAAAATAATTTGGATGAGAAAAGGGCCAAGAATAGCAAAGACACTTTAATGGACTCTAGCAGATCATGATTTATTAAGAATCTATAGTAATTCACGGTGTAGCAGTGGCTTATAAAAATTAAGATAACTTGATATACAAACTGACTTTGGGATGTAATAACCAGTCTAGTTCACTGTAGTTTTGTTGATGTTCTAGATACTCTTTGCCATTTTGAGGATGTATGTACTCTTTTCATTTCTAATTTGCTAAATTTTTATCATAAATTGACATTGTAGTTCACCAAATACTTTAAAAACTTTTCTTTTTTACATTTGATTGATTTTTTTTGGAATTATAACTGTTATGAATATCATAAGAGATTAAAGGATATTAGTAACTGCAGTCTTGAGGAGTCAAATAGCAATATTACTGACAACTAAATAATTGAAATATTTGATAGGTAAACTGAAAGCATTGTGGATACTAATGAATTACAAATCAATGAGCTAGAAGACAGTGTGCAGTAACAGTCCCAGAAACCATCAATTAGGGATACAGAGGTGGAAAATATGAAGTAAAAAGTCCTGGAGGCTAAAGGGAGAAGTGACATCATTCAACACAAGAAGAGTCCCAAAGGGAGAGGAGAAATAAATAGGAGGGGAAATACATATACAAATATAATGGCTGTGAATTTCCCAGTTTTAAGAAAAGATGAAAAAAGACTTCAGATTGAAAGGGCTCATAGAGTGCAGAGTAATATGGTTAAGAAAAACATAACCAGAGAGATTATAGTGCAATTTAAGAATATCAAAACCAAGGAAAGTTCTAAAAACTTTTAGGGAGAAGGTGTCAATCATATATACAAAGCAAGAAGAATAGACTGACAATAGCAATCTCAAAAGCAACACTGGATTCAAGAAGAAAATGGATTACTGTTCACAAAGTGTTGAATGAAGGAGTAGAAATAAATTCAAGACAACAATTTAAAATATACTGGAAATAAGGCAGAGTAACTTAGTACATTTATTATTGTTTAAAAAAGCAAAGTCTGAATTTACCTAATCATATTGTTACTATTCTTACTGAAACATTTTGTCACTTTTTTCATAGGTGAAAAATTGAGTTCTGCTTAAGATTTTTGTCACCTATTACTATGGAATCTTTCTTTTAAAGTTTACCAAAGGATGTGAATGGATGAAGAGAATAAGCTGTGAAAGAAAATAGCTTTTAAGAGCAGTGTTTCTCAAATTAGTTTCCATAGATCAGAAGGATCCTCAAGTTGCCTGTTAGACTGTTTGAACTTTGTGTTTTAAGTCCATGGACAAATTAATTCTTCATCATCTCTATAACTTCTTAATTTCAGAGCCGAAGGATGTTTTTCATTTTTGTTTGTTTGTTTGTTTTTTCCTATTAGTCTTCCTTTAATTGTGTGGAACAATGGGAAACTAACAGACAAAATATGTCAAAGGAAAACAAAAGGTTTTGCAGTTGTTAGAATAAAGTAATAAAGGATCTGTCTTCTGTTCCTGATCATAAATTCCTGAGGAGGGGGGACGGTGGAGGGCCTCCCCTTACCAACACCACCAAGCAATTCTCTGACACCAGCTGGGTATTCTGCAATTCAACTCAGTTCTGACACTATCTACCTGGAGATACCATCAGATCCCAAAGGTTAAGGCTCAGTCGTACAAGACTGCTCCTCCCCCCCACCCCCACCCCAAGAGACACACACACACTTCAGATACCAGTTCACAAACCCAGTTTTGTTTCCTATGCTTCTTATCAGGATCCAAGCATGGGTTGGAAAAGAATTTCCAGACCCAAGGCAGAATGTAAGGAAGATGGAGTTTATTAGAGAGAAGGGATGCTGTAAAGACAGCAGGCCAATGTCCTGGTAGCCAGAGAGAGCCAACCCTCTGGTGGGCTCACAGCCAACTTTTATAACCCCAAAACAAAGAAAATTTCTGCTAAGAAAATGGTGTTAATCAATTGGTCAGTGTGTCATCAGGCAAAAGGTATTGTTAGGTGATGGTCTAGGGTCTTATATGGTGAATACCTTCCCTAGTATGGGGTTGGTTCATCAGCTAGCCCAAGTCATGAGTCAAAGGTTGCTATGGGGGTCAAGTTAACTCCAGAATTAGGTCGCTGTGGGGGTTGGGTTAACTCCATAATTTTGTCCTGTGACTTTGGTATAGGGCTCCACATTCCCCCCCTTTTTATTCATGGGCCAAATCTTTGGCCTCTTTAACACCCGGCTCATGACTAACTATCTGCCTATCCCCATATTGGGCCATAGGGACCCAGGTCATTGGAGAAAAGAGGGGATGATCACTCTGCCTTCTTTAGGCTGGACAGGAGTGTCGTGGGTTCCTGGGTCCCAATGCCCGCTCTCTGTCAGGGTGTATTTATGGAGGGAGATGAAAGTCTATGGAATGATAAGGTGACTTGTTCCAATGTAGTCCATGTGCCAACTGGCTGGTATCTTTGTTGTAACACCATCTGGAATTGAATCTTTTGAACCTGTCAAGAGATGAACTTAGATAGTATGTTAATAATGCAAGGTCCAAACAACAGGGGCCAAAGCAGAAGTAAGAACCAAGTTACATTTGGTAACAATTTTTGATCCTGGTTGAGATAGAGTCAGTGCTTGAGTTATCCTGTCCAAAGGAATGGAGCCATTCGATGTGTCATATATATTTTTGATGTCCTTTTTATTAGCACAGTATGACTGATGTACGTGTAACAGACCCAGTTAGAAGTAGTTGGAGGAGTGACAACCTGAACTTTAATAGCAAAATAGATCTCAATTTTTTTTTCAAGACAATAGGGCTGAATCCCAATCTAGACATGGCACTTTGTGGAGACCTGGAGCCAGATAGCCAGTTGTCTAGTTTTGTCCAAGGTTTCACCTTTGGATGTGGTATTAACATATAAACCAAAGCAGTTGTCATTGTTAATGATTTTAGTGTTTATCTAGGTATGAGAAGAGGCAAGGATTGGGGCTCATAAAAATCCTTACCTGAAAATCTCTAACTATCTGAAGGCCTGTTCTGCCAGTTTTTCCCAGAGCACAGAGTGCCTTATTTCCAATTTCCACCCTGAACTCCTTTCAGAGGGTGTTGAAGGTCAGCAGCTGCAGTAGCTCCTGATTTAAATTTTTGCAGAGGCAGACAGCAAGTGCCAGTTTCCAGTCGGCAGGGCGCCTTCATGGCCATAAATTTGACCATGGTTTGGGGGCGGGGGGAGCAGCATTTTATGAACATTTTCTCCTATGCTGCTAGGAATGCCCATTCCCAGGTCTGGCGAAGATTTCGTTGACAGGCCACTCAATGTGCTGTTACTGGACTAGGACTTGTGAGTAGCCAAAAGTCTCTGGACTACCTGTATAGTCTTTTAAGGTCCAGGAAAATATTCCCTCTTGTTGCTTCTTCCCATATCTAGAGTTACACCATTATCATCATTGATCTCATATGAAACTATGTATTTTTAATGGAGGCTCAGTCACACATTTGGTAATGCAAGAAACAACAATCAAAACACAGATTTAAACCAGTAGCTTTTCAGATAGAAACCATAAAATTTATAACCATATTGACCAGTTCACCCAGTCCTATATAACTAATTCTTTTTGTCAATAGCTTTATGAAGCCATCAGGTTTTTCATTAGAATACTTCAATTTCTTACCCAGTTTAGCATTATGGTCTGAAAGTCAGAAACTTGTATTTATCCAAAAGTCCTTTCTACAAATCTTCTTGAAGAGGAAGCATTCTTTGCAAAGGCATCGGGATAAAACTAAGTGTCTATAATGACAAAAGACTTAAGGAGGCATGTTTAAACTCTGATTACAATGCAATGCAACTGACAAAGTAACTTGGTTACTGCTGTGACATACAACACTTTTAGAATTATGACTGGTAACATTTTATCAGGACATATCAGAATTTTAGGAGCTCCATAATTTCCATAATATATATATTAGTAACATTTGTCATAGAATATAACCTAAGAAGATTTATTACTCATTTGACAATACTTTCCATGTAACTCAGCATACCAAATGAACCTAGTTTATATCTCTTTGGGATGTTTCATGGGTTCTTTGAAAAAGCATCCCAAAGTTAACTAGAGGTCAAAAGGACTTCATTAGAATTTGATTTAGGAAGTTTTGTCAGAAAAAAAAATCATAAAGTGTTTAGAACACTCAGTCAGATAGGATCACAGATCACTGTGAAACAATAATTATTCACTTAACCAAAGTAACGATAAAAGATTTCAAAGGCAAATACAGAACAGATCACTTAAACGGTAAAGAAACTTGAAATCTGTTGTCTAAGGCAGTTCAACATTTTAAGAAATTTTGTCCTCTTAAGAGAGGGAAAAGCCAAATTTAAAGTTTTGTACCTGCTTACTTTTAAAATTTATTTACTCAATCAAATTTATTTTAACCTTAGTCAATCTTCACCATGCATAAAACTCTTTTCTCAGGGTCTGCTTTCCATAAACCTTCCCTCACTTTCTGTAACCACTTTATTTTCCCATTCAGAAATAGCCATCTGTAAGTCAGACTTACTTCCTTTTCCCTTAATAAAATGTAATTCCATTCCTCATACTGTCTTTACTGAAAACATACATTCTACTTTCCTACTATATACTGAAATGTTTCCTTTATTATTTCTATTAGCTTTAGTTACATGTTTAAATTAGAATTCAGCTCTTAAAATCTTAATTTCTTATGAAAACTAAGAAGTAAGTAATTATGAACTGTCCTTTACATTAGCATTCTGTAGATTGGTGAACTTAAATACCAGTGATAATTTCTAAAAAGATTTGTTTTCTTTAGAGAATGTGGTGCCAAACATATTCATTAATAGTCCAAATTATCTTTAGTTTCTCTATAAGAGGAAGCCAGTGTTCATTAATTAATGTTTAAGTATCTTATTTTATTTGGGAATAACCTAACTATTCAATAAGCTTCCATTATTTAACTTAATTTAGCACAACTCTAGAATTTCAAGTTACCAGAATCTGGAGAGATTAGTTTAGATAGACATCCCTAAAGCATAATTATTCTTAATGGAGTTTATCTAAAAGTTCTTATCTCATTTACATTTTCTTTCCTGAAAAGTTTCTTCATATCAAGTTACTTTCCTTGCTGACAAATTCGTAACAGATATAACAAGATTTTATTTAGCTTATGTTACACCTAGGCACAATAAAAGTATTATACTTACTGTTGATGACTCTAAAAATATGTCTTTATTAACAAACTTAAACATAAATACCAGATATTAATTTAATATTGAATATTTCCCAGTTAATGTGAAACTAAAATTTATTTTGCTTAATTCCTCTTGTATTTAGAATTATTTGATTTGTAAGTGTTTACTTTTCTTTACGCCAATTAAATAGAGCTCATTTATAAATTAACCTCAACAATATTATGCAAAGACCAAGACACAAACTAAGACGTGCATATTCCAGACAGACAGAGATCTCATAGTTTCCTGCTTGCGTCTTTTTTTTTTTTTTTCTTGACTTGAAGTTTTACCAAGCAACCCAATGCCAAAGTCTTAGGCATAGTGGGTTGTGTTTGTTTACCAAGGACATAGTAAGAGTTAACTGCAAGCTTTCTCCTAGGCATATTTTTGTTCTCTCAGTGTCAGAATTTTGAAGAAAAAAAAAAAAGTATTTTGACAAGCTAGCTTTCGCAATTGCACATTCAAAAAGAGCTAGTTTTGCAATTTCAAAAAAAAAGTTTTATTTTAACCATTTTTCTCCGGCATCTAAAGAATATTGTGGCCATGAGTGTCAAAAATCATTTTTCCTTTTTGTAGTCATAGTTTCATAGCTAAAATATAGACCAAATAATGCTCAAATTGGCCCTAATAATGGAGGCAGACTGGCTGATAAAATATTGCCCCAACAGGCAGGGGGTTGATGGGGTGGTGGACAGCAAAGGTCATAGAGAGTAAAGGAGAGTAAAGGACAGTAGAAGGTCATCTTGGAGATCTGATGGAGAGGAAGACAGAGGAGGTCAGGGAGATAAGGCAGCAACAGAAATACGCAAGTGTCATGAGTCCCTCAGATCTGGATTCTGACTAAGGGCCATAAAAGTCTGAACATAAGGAACCTCCGAGTCCTTCCCTGCTTTCAACAGAAGAGATCAAGCTGGACAACTGTGTTATAACTTAGTGTGCCATTAAAAGGCCATTGTTCTTGGTCCCCCAGTGTATATTGGGGCCAAGCCATGTTACAAAAGCAAATGAACCTATCCTTTTTGAGATTGTCAGGGTCAATTTTTTCCAGTTCCTGAGAATACAGCCAGGGGGTGAGTCTGAAGGAGGCTTCTGAGACGTATCAGAACCCATCCTTAGCCTGTATGCCATAGAGTGGGGGTACCGACAGTCACTGGCCACAGAAAGGCATCTCTTTTGTCCCAGTGATCCCTCCATGTGACTAAGGCACAAAAATGGGCTGACTGTCCCAACAATCACATCTGACTCTGAGAGGTGACCCCTGAGTAAACAACTGAGGCACAAACTGTGCAGCTGAGGCTCAAACCATACGACTAAGGCATAAACTGTGTGACTTAAGGTACCATGCAACTCAGGCAGGGAAAGACAGAAAAGAGATTCTCGGGAACACTGTTTGGCGAGTCTCCAAAGCGTGAAAAGGCTCAGAAGCAACACCTACTGTTCTTTGCGTTGATCCAGACCAAAGGGAGAAAGCAAAAGTGACAGAAAAGAGAAAGCAGAGGAATCCGTCTTGCAATCCTGCCAGGGGGGACAATGGTGGCCAGGAGAGGGGCTCAGTGTTTTGCTTAAACCAGCATGTGCCTCTTGGTGCATTGAAGTCGTGTTGCTGTGGGCAGACACTCTAGCAGCCTGGTCTCTTCTGTGACCCCCTTATCCTCTCATGGGGGTCTTCAAGCAGCAGGCGCCCTAATGGCTTTTAAATGCCTGACCTGTGCCCACACAATGTCAGCTGGCCCAGTCCTCAGTTAGAAGGAAGACAGAGGGACCCTCACTTGTTCTTGGCAGCAGTTACTGGGGCCAAGTGAGCTTTGGAGCCTTCAGAACACACCAGGGTGTGGCCCTGGCCAGAGTTCCTCCATTGCTTCCACAGACACTCGCCTGTTTGCAGAGGGTCCCAAGGAATGAGCAGAGGAGGTGAGGGAAGAGAGCCCCCTAGGAGGTTTCCCTGTACAGGCCACCAAAATGTCAGGGTCCAAGCATGGGTTGGAAAAGAATTTCCAGACACAAGGCAGAATATAAGGAGTTTATTTTTGTATGCCAAGTCATATGCAGTAAATTTTTCTTTAGTTTGTTCTGATAATTAGGTAAAATGTGTGACAACTTTCCACACAAGTTACTTACTAATTACAAAGTGGAAAATCCTGCTTATAAAGAGGAGAAACCGTAGAACACCAAGTGATCAAAGGCACATCACCCATACAGAACAGATGGAAATCCCGTGCCTTCAGGTGTCGACACTGAGAAGGTCACACTACCACTTAAGTCAAAACTATGCAACCTAAATCTACTGGTGAGGAAACAACAAACGGAAACGGAGGAGTAGTCTTTAAAAATAAATAAACAGCAGTATTAAAAATTGTTAATATGAAAGACAAAGGTTGAGGAACAGTTCCAGATTAAAGGAGGCCAGAGGAATATGACAACTAAATGCAGGATGTGATCTTGTACCAGGAAAAAGAAAAAAGGCTACAAAAGATATTTTTGAGACATTTAAAGGATGGTAGATCATGTAAAGTGTCAACGTTAAATTTTCCAAATTTGATAAGTGTATGTGGTTAGGTAAATAATGTCCTCATTCTTAAGAAATATAGACCTCAGTATTAAGGATAAAGGAGCGTGTCTACAATCTGCTCTCAAATGGTTCAAAAATAGACGTGTCAGGGGCTTCCCTGGTGGTCCTGTGGTTAAGACTCCGTGCTTCCACTGCAGGGGACATGGGTTCGATCCCTGAATGGGAAAGTTCTGCATGCCATGATATGTGGCAAAAAAAAAAAAGAAAAAGAAAAAATAGGCATGTACTGTTATACTATATATATCTACATATCTTACATACTACATATATTTATATGTATGAAACATTAAGTTTGTATACACAAATACAGTAATTTCCTCAAAATGAGGAAATTCTTTAATGTGTCTGTGAGTGTATGGAGAAAGAGAGAAAAAATGATAAATGTGATGGTATGTGAAAAATTGTGAATTGAGGTAATTTTGAAAAAAAAAGTAAATTTGGGATAAAGGGTATATGGGAGGTTTTTGTATTATTCTTGCAATTTTCCTGTAAATTTGAAGTTATTTCATAGTAAAACATCTTTAAAAATCAGTATGAATTATAAATTTAAGCATGGCTTTATAAAAAATAAAAGTTACTGTATGTGTTCCTAGAAGTTCCTAAGTCAAAACCAGCATAGATTTTGGAGATTTAACATGGAAGCACTTGGCTAGTGAACCCTGGATAGGTTCTGGGTCTGCAGACCGTCTTCTGTTCTCAATGGGAGCAGAAAAATTCTGCTACACTTCTCTGTTTCTGTGTTTTGTTTGTTTGTTTGTTTTGTTTTTTGGCCTCAAGGCACATAGGATCTTAGTTCCCTGACCAGGGATAGAACCTGTGTCCCTTGCACTGGAAGCATGGAGTCTTAACCACGGAACCACCAGGGAAGGTCCACCTCTGTTTTTATACTTGAAAGTAGAGCTCACAGAATCTCCCTCCTTCCTCAGAATACTTTAAATCTAAGAAGAAATGAGGAGGCCACAGGACAGAATGGTCTCAGGACCCCTCTGTGGACCCTTAGTGACACCCGACACCCTTTCCCTCAGCTGGTGCTCTGATCCTGCCAGCCCGTGGCCAAGGGAGTCAGAAGTGCCTGACTCAGGCCAGGTTAGGGGAGCAGCACGGACCACGAACACGTCAACTCCATGTCCCCCTAGCTGCTTAGGTCTACAGCCCACACCCATCCATGGGACACACTGACACAGGGAATGTGATTTTCCCCATAACTGGTTCTGATCACTAGCTCAGAGCCAACTGGATTACTGCACATGGCCCCAAGATTATTTTTTTTTTGAGTTTTCGAGGTGTATATTGGTCCAGAATTTCCCTCCTGTTTGGCAAATTCCCACTCTTCCCACTACTCCAGGTGAAATCAGTGCAGCCCCTCCTTTCTGTTTCCATAGATCTTTCTATTTTCCTCCACCAGCCCCTCACAGACACCTTTCATTTGCGGCTACAGAACTTGGGACCCTAATCCTCAGCCACCTGAAGAGCACGTGGCCCCTGTGAGCAAGCTGTCCTCTCCCCTGGAGGCTGGATGTTGAGAGGGACTGAACACAGCCAAAGCAAGTCACCCAGTGGCAGCTGCCCCCAACTCGTGGGCTGGATGTCCTTCCCCAAGACCCCTAGCTGCCCAACTCCTGCTCTTTTATCCTGTATGTGACCTGGAGATAATTTACTTTCATAGATTTAGTCTCTGAACAACCATAATGATTTAAAAAAAAAAAAAAGAAAAGAAAAGAGAAAAGGCTTTCAGCAGGAGTGGGTTCTAGGCCTGTGAGACTGGAAGGAAATGAGGGACATTGGAAGTGGTAGCCGCCTGGAGGGGCTGTGCTGCGGCCTCCTGTTCTGTGAAGGTGACCCTCACTTACAGGCAGTGACGGAGAAGAGGCGGCCTGTCAAGCCATTGCCTGTGGCTCCCTGAGGTTCTACATCTCCTGATGGAGCTTCAGACCCCATGAACGGAGAAGGGGACCGCCAAGATCACAGGGTTCCACGATTGTTTTGGACTCAGAAGCTGATTTAAAATGAGAGAACACTGCGAATCGCATCTCAGTTTCCCTGTAAGGTAGGAGACCAATCTCAGAGTCTTTCCTTGGCATCCTGAAAGTATCCTTAAAGCTTTGGCCTTGACATCTTTGAAAACCCAAACCTCAGAGATGGATTTTACAGGTTCCTGAACTAAATTGCCAGTTGAATTCACTATCTCACCAGGTTTCTTCCTTGAAATTACAGCACTAATTCAGAAAGGATGGGTTCCCAAAATTGGTATTGGTGTCATCAGGGTGATTTGGAAGACTCAGAGGACCCCAAGTCCTCTTAGGTACCGCCTTCCCCTATGCTTCTCTAGCTCGACAAAGCTGCCTCTCCTGTAGAAAAACATTATCCTCCTGCTTTAAGTGTGCCAGGATTCATATTGAACCTGCCTGGGGTGTGGGAGTGTTGTGTTGTGTGTGTGTGATTGGGTGTGGTATATGGTGTGTGGGTGGGGTGTGTGTGATAGAACCAGAGTAAGAAAGAGGAGGAATTGCACGAGTTTACTAATTTATACCTGAGGAAAGAAATTTTGAGGGTGGGAGGCTAAGAAGGGCAGAACCTAATTTTGGATAGGAGTGACATCACTTACATGGATGTCCTCATCAGAAGTTCCATATTCAAGGTGCTGGCTTGCAGCTGGTTACAATTCCAACAGTTTCCTGGGTTGGCTAACACAAACCTAGACCAAATCCTGGCTCAAACAAAGGGACATTGTAAGACCAGAAATCCTAGCATAAAATATACAGGAAGGAATTTAAAATGTCAGAATAAAGGCACACAGATATGGGCCTATTGTTGGGATAGGCTTCTCCTATGATCGTGGACCCCAGGGCTCCAAGCTTCCATCCTGCCTTACATTCCAGCTGATTCACCTGACCATAAGGCAGTTGTGTCCAGGAATATTTGTTGGTTTGCAAACTGGCCCCCATACACAGAGGGCAAGGAAAGACCAAAGAGAGAGGCAGACCCCTCCAGACTGGGAGGTGATGGTGATAATCAAGGGAGCTTACATAGGAGGCTGTCTGGAGTGGCTGCAGACCAGTAGACCTTCACACCTGCCCACCAGAATCCTAAGAGTTTCTACAAACGCCTTCCCTGGCTTCAGTCACACACCCCCTCCGCATGGTCTTGACACCACATTGCTCTCTCAAGGCCGTCTCTGAAACAGCTCCGGCTGAGGGAATGCTGGATGGAGTGTGTATTCCAAGGACAGGGGAGTGTGTGAGGAACCTCTGATTGCCAGCGTCCTGCTCTCACGTGAACTGGAGCTCATGTCCTCTCAGCAAACTCCTCCGACAACACGGCAGCATCACAGGGAGATAGTCAATACTGAACTGGGCCTGGCAAGTCCCTGAAAACACAAGGAAGCTTCTGGAAGACATGGGATGGCGCTGTTCCCCTCTTAGGGTGCCTGTGTTTCCACTCTTTCATCTCTCTCACCCTTGTGAAGCAAATGGCCCTGTGACCAACTGACGGAGGATTACAAGTGAAAAATATAGGAGGCTGGTGTAAGAATATGGTTACACTTAAGAGAAATACACAGCTGAGGTAATGTATCCTTTTTAGGTGGCTCTGATGAACAACAGAGAAGGACAAATGTCTTCCAAGGAGGCATTGTTTGAGTAGAACATCTCAATGTCCACTTAGCCTGCAAACCAAGATGGCCTGAGCTTCAGATCTGGGCCTATTCCTGGCAAAAAGGAAAACGAGTTAAGAGACCAAACAGAGGATAAAGGTTTTCTTCAGCTGACGGGCACCCCGTGAGCACCACACCCTCCCCCTTGACCCCTGACTGGGGAAAGTTCAGCATTTTTATAGGACAGGAGAAACTTGAGTACACAGACTGAAACTGGAGGTCTGCAGGCAACAGGACTTGGGGCAGGATGTGAGACCAAGCTCCTGGAAGAGGCTCAGAACCCAAGAATGCAGTGCTCAGTTTGAATGCTAACCAAAGGGCCCTTTCTATAGGAGAGACTCTTAACAATTAGGTAGACTGGATGACCAATTATTAAAAGATTCTTCTACTACCTTGGACTCAAAAACATGGACTTCCATTGATACAATTCACTTGGCCACAATCAAGTGTCCAATTTGCCAGCAACAAAATCCAATGTGCAGCCCCAACTGGGTACCATACCTTACTCTGGATGTGATCTTGGAGAGACAGCAGTGAGTGGTCCTGAAGAGAGATCTTGGTTCCCTCCCCAGGAAGTGAGCTTGGGTAGCTTGGATGAAAAACCAGGAATCCTGGCCATTAGACCACCAGGGGCTAGAGGTTAAAAGCATGGTTCCTCTCTCTCTTACCCTCATTGAAAGCAAGAATGTTTCAAGGAGGCAAAAACTGTAAAAACAGGTGGAAAGTTTATTATTAGAGGCACAGCATAACATGTGGGAGAGCACACAGAGAAACAGTTTATTTAAGACAGAAGCGAGGCAGAGATACATGCCCAGAGAGAAGGTTGTGGGTATCCTCTCGAATGAGGAGTAGCACAGTAAGTCAGAAACTAGGCAGAGGGAAAGGGGACGGGCATCCTGACTGAGGAGAGCAGTAAAGAGGTGATTTACATCACTTATATACAACAGTCCTTCTGGGTCTCTGTTTACCCTTGGCCAATTACCTTGTTTCTTTTTTCACAACTGACTGGTCCTAGGACCCTCCCCAAGATGCACGTGCAACTTTTTGCTAAGATGGATTCCACCCCAGAGGCCTGTGGCGTATGTCCACACTTATTATGGGGTGGTGCCCTCCCCCTCTGTGACCCCCAAGGAGCCTTCCTGTGCATGTGCAGACAGGGAAGTTTTCCTTGACCTCAGGAGTGGTCATCTTACCTCTTTACTCCAGCAGAGCTCAGCTTCTCCCACTAGCTTTGTCCTTGGAGTGTCTGGGTGAGAACAAAACTTCAGTTTTACTCCACTTGACAAATGCCAGCTGTCCAGCCCAGGGGCCCACTTGTCTCCTACCTCAGATGCAGTTGCTAAATGTCATTGTGGGTTGTGTTCCCCTGGGGAGCGAGCGAGTGTATTGGTGGTATTTGCAAAATATGACTCTGAGGCCTCTTGGTTAGGCAGAGCTCTGTACAGAAAGATGGGTCTATATATGTGCTGGCCAGACAGGCATTTCCCACTTCAGTTCCCACTCCAGGCTACTCTCGGTCTGCATTCTTTGGAACTTTGTCTCCCTGACCACAAGGGTTGGTCATGCAAATTAGAAAAACAACATCTTTTCTCTCAGGAAAGTGAATCTTGAGATGGGAGGTGGTCAGAATGGTGGCAACCTTAGGCAACAGCATAGGAATTCTCGTTACTGAGATCTTTGGGGTTGCTTTGGTTTCTGTCGCCCTTGAGGGCTGATTGTTTAGATTGATCAATAATTATGTAAGTCACCAATACCGTTCCAGCAAGTGCCATTTATGCTGAAGTTAGATCCAATTTGGTAACTGTCCTAATGTAATTGCTACTTTGTTTTCATTATATTAAAGTTAATCATTTATGTGTTAGTCTAAATGCACAGATTGTGTATAACATGAGGACAAGATCAGGTCCTTACTCACTTTTGTCTCTCTGTTGCCGAAATTCGGCCTCTGTACACCAGCGCTGGATTAATCTCAGAGACAGAGTTTTGGGTGAAGTATTATAGAAAGAAATAGCTTTTGGGACTTCCCTGGTGGTACAGTGCTTAAGAATCCACCTGCCAATGCAGGGGACACGGATTCGAGCCCTGGTCCAGGAAGATCCCACATGCCACGGAGCAACTAAGCCCGTGCGCCACAACTGTTGAGCCTGCGCTCTAGAGCCCGTGAGCCACAACTACTGAGCCCATGTACCGCAGCTACTGAAGCCCATGTGCCTAGAGCCCATGCTCTGCAACAAGAGAAGCCATGGCAATGAGGAGCCCACGCACCACAATGAAGAGTAGCCCCCTCTCTCCACAACTAGAGAAAGCCCGTGTGTAATAACAAAGACCCAACACAGCCAATAAATAAATAAATAAATAAATAAACAAATAAATTTATTAAAAAAGAAAAAAAAAGCTTTGCCAGGAAAAGGGGGCCAGAGCCAGCTAATGCCCTCAAGACTGTGTGTCCTGTCCTTGAGGGGGTAGTGAGGAATCTTTTAGTCTTCAAGGAGCAGGGTGTGATCAGCTTGTGGACCTTTTTCTGATTGGTTGGTGGTAAGGTAATTGGCAGCCAGCACCATCAACCTTCTGGTTCTAACTGGTCTATGTACGTGCTTGTGGGCAGCAAACAGCTAACTTCTTCCACCTGGTGGGGTTTCAATATCTGCAAAACAGCTCAAAGAACATGGCTAAGAATATTATCTATAGTCCTTGAGGAATAACTAAAAGCCCTTGACTTTGTTTAATGGCTAAAGTATTATTATTTTGTCTTGCTTTACTGTTTTCCAGTAGGGGAGGGGGGTTGAGGTGGGATGAATTGGGAGATTGGGATTGCCATATATATATTACTTATTACTAATAAGAACAAAAATATCAAATTGTACTGTTTTCCATTTTCTCACTTCTCTGATTAAATTTATTATTTCACTCAAGTTTTTCTATAGACAAAAGGCAGGCAGAGGACATGGGTGGGGGTCTATTCTAGGAAGGCCTCATGGGGGTCCTGCTGGGTTACATCTCCTGGGTCAACACAATGCCTGGTTTGTAATAGGTACTGAGTATCTCCTGTTTTTATTTTGCCTGATCACTGGCAACTTCATTTATCTATTATTTAAGCACTTATCTCCATCGCCATCTATGCTTTTCCTTCTAATGCTGCTTGTGATCAGAAATGGCCACAGAAATCTAAGTGAGAATAGCCAGTACACACTGAGGACGGTTTTGAAGGATTCTGATGAGGTTAAGCACAAGTATTTCATGCTATTTATTTTCACTGTCCAGATACCTTTTACTCTGAATTTCTACCAGCATGCTGCTTAGTTCAGATTTGCAAGACTAGAACCTTCTGGGAGGGTGAGAATTGCTAGGGCTGCTCTAGAAGTGGAGAGAGCTGGTTTGGGCCTGAACGTGTTGTACTGAGTAGCTGGGTGGGAGATGTGCCCTGTAGGGAGGACAGCCATCTCCTTGGAGCAAACCTTGAAGGTCAATGCCCTTTGCCCAGGTAGTATCAATGGGAAATCAATCGCCCAAGAGTCATGGTGGCAGGTGGGCAGCCTTTGATATCAGCCAAGGGCCTTCTTCCATTCCAGGCAATGTTCATTGTTCTGTAGTTACAGTTCTTGGTGCTTTTCTGGTAGCAGCTGTAGCATTTAGAGATAGTCCAAAGTGAGCTGGTCCCAGTCTTGATTCTGGTAACCAGGAAAAAGAGAAAGTAGGAACAATTTATAAAGACAACAAGCTAATTCCTATCTGTAATCATTATACAGTATTTTAAATTACATATATTTTAAAATTTATTTGCACTTAGGCAGTGCTTTTATCTAAATCTACTTTTTGTGTGTTTTAAAGTCCACTACCACATAATATTCCAGTGCATCTGGTATTATTCTGTGCTGTCATTACATTTAATAAATTAGTTATTGCTAACTTAATTATGCTTTAATAGTTACTTTTTCTGAGTGTCCAATGAAGCTTTACTTCTAAAAACACCTACCAGGATACTGCCAAATTGAAGAATGCCAGCAAGGGTGTGAGAGCTTTGAGTGTGGCTTGTGGGTCTAGGGTTTGTGCAAGAGACAGGGATAGCCACACCTGCAAGTGGCTTGTTGTCTGTCTGCCAGAGAAACCAGGCTCAAGCACAGGCAAAGGTGAGGTTGGCCTCTTCAAGTCCAAGTGAAGCCCAAGTTCTGCAGAGAGGAGTGACATGTGTGCTATTTTATACGTGACACTGACTTGGGAGACAGGCTATTCTTTTTAGGAGATGAGGCCAGGGAGGCACTTTTGTGTGCACTTAATTTCAGATTCTCAGGACCCTTGGGTGTTTCCCATAGAGAAGGACATCGGGAAGGGAGCTCTCCATGGGCACAGCCGGGACGGGAGATGTCTTTTGGGGGAGGGGTTTATGAAAGTTATGCTCTGAAGATCAAGGGTCACTGAGACTCAACCCTAGCATACACCAGAACCATCAGAGGACATGTTACAAATGCAGGTTCCTGGGTCCCCTCCCAGGGATTCTGATTCAGCAGAGTCCAGGAACCCATATTCTTAAAAAGCCCTTCTGTGATTTTGGGGTGTGGGTGTTCACTGGATCGCACTGTAAGAAACGCCATGGGTGTGAACTAAGGCGGTGACTTTACAGATTTGTACTCAAGACTTTGTCTAGCAAGTCTCTTGTTGGCCTTGGAATGTGATCCACAGTCGGTAGGGGAGGGACACGGGAAAGCCAGCTCCTTCTGCAGGTGCAGCAGTCAATGTAGACTGGAAAAGCTTACAAGCTGCCTCTGTGCCCTCTCCCCATCTGCTGGCTCTTGATGATTTCAGAGGGCAGGTGGGCAGCCGGATGAGGGTGAGAGTGAGAACTGGAAAGAGCAGGGAGGGTGATGTTTATCCACGTCACTACCCGATGTCCTCCATGGCCCTCGGCTGCAGGTCTCCTCGCTTACCAGATGAAACAAACAACAGTCAGAAATATTTTGCTGGCCTCTAATATATTTTCAGCACACATACGGTAGAAATCACAGCTCTTCTGCACACGTTGGGTGGTCTCAGATTGCATGCAGTTGCTTTTTAATTCACTAAATAGAGATTTTAAATTTATCTTTTGAAAAGTTTGGTGCCTTCAGCGACTCATTCTGATAAACATAAACAGAAAGCCAACTAATCCCTACCCAACTTAGAGAGCTTTGATAGCTTAGTCAATGTCCTTGGTGTAATTGCTTCTCCTGACAGTGATTTTCCATTAAATTTCAAGGAGAAATACAAAGACTGAAGAATATTTCTTTTGAAAATTAAATGGGAAAAACAATATTTTGAGTTCTTAGCAGGAAGATATAATAGAAAAGAAACACAGGAATAAACTTATTTTAGGAATCTAAGTGACTTCAAGTGGGAAGTTTCAAACCCCACCAGCTATGAGTCATGCATGCAGTGTTTGTAACACATTATTTCTGCAATGACATTTAAAATTAAAAACACTACCTGAGAAATGCAATACGATCCTTTTTTTAAACAATATGGTGCATGTATATTTTAAGTCCTAAGGCGAATAAAAATGAATATGCTAAGATAGGTTAATTCTGCTAATTCAATTAATTTTTCTTTTCACAGAGTATTAAAGGATAATCTGCAAGTTTAATTCTGTTCTCAGAGGAAGTTTTATATTAAAATATTTTAGTGTCATTTAAATTACTTTTCACAGTCATTCCAGAAGATAATTCTAGATAAATATATAACCCCATTAGAGGGTGACGGGAGCTGAGGGGTAGCCCAGGATGGGGGTTTTCAATGCTAAAACAGGGACAGCTCCGGGCCAACTGGGAGAGTTGGTTACCCCACACCCAGGTGGGAGGCCGGGCGGGCGCTGGGCTCCCAATTGCTTTGTCTGTGGACATCTGTTGCCTTCCTGATGCCAGAGGCCTGCCATGGGGGGAACACGGCGCGTAAGACAGACAAAAGGCATCATTCACACTGAGCTTCCAGCTTCCATTCTACTGGGCAATCAGACAGTCAAACACAGAAATAACCGGGGCGATTCCAGGTAGCGATAGATAGAGGAAAACCAGCCCGACGATGTGCCCGATGGACAGATGGTGGGTGCACACGGATTTAGAACAGGTCCTCGGAAAAGACCCCACTGAGGAGTGCCCTTTGAGCACACATCTGCTTAATGGAAAGCAGACAGTGCAGGGGGTGGTGGGGGGCGGGGGGAGTGGGCAGGGAGGGTGGGAGGCAAGCACTGGAACTAGCAGGGTGTACGTGGCTCAGGGCCACAGGGCTTGGCGAGGCGCTCGGGCTTTGTTTTAGATACGGTGGGAAACCACTGTGGGGGGTTGCCTGGTGGGGTTTGTGTGTTATGTGTCGGTTTGCTTTCCTCACATGGGTTCCCTGGATGGCTAAGGACGCACACAACTTCAGGGCACACCGCCTTGCTGTGACGGGCCCACAGTAACCCACAGAAAATTCATGTTCTTAAAAAGAAATGATGTAGTCCTTCTACACTAACACAGAGAAATACTCTTCATAAGAAGGTATTTCCAGTTCTTGAGAAAGAGATATTTAAGTGGCATCCTCGGGTGGTTTAAGGAAAGTCTGCTCATAGACAGATGATGTTGAACTAAACAATCAACACTCTCCTTCTAAAGCCTTATGTAAAATGTGTTTGGGATGAAATCTTGATCACGTTGCCATCTCCCCTCATCCTCTGCAATTCTGGCAACATCCACAAGAGGGCTTGCTGCGCCTCATGTTTATAAGCAGTGGCTTCGGAGATACCCATGATACCCATTTCTTCCTTTTTCCCTTTTTCCCTTCCTTTCTCTCCTCCCCTCCCTTCCCCTCCCCTCCCCTCCCCTCCTCTCCCCTCCCCTCCCCTCCCCTCCCACCCTCTCCCCTCCCATCCTCTCCCCTTCCACCCTCTCCCCTCCCATCCTCTCCCCTCCTATCCTCTCCCCTTCCTTCCTTCCGTCCTTCCTTCCTTCCTTCTTGCTGTAGGTTCGTAGGCAGTGGTGCTCTCAGTAACCGTTCACAACCAACTCTGGGGGTGGAGGAAGCCCGAGCAGCATTTGCACCCATTTCCTCGGTGTAAATCCTCCCCCAGTACCATATTTCAAGCTCCAACTGTTGAGCAACAGGCTCACAGGGGTCCTAATAACTAACATTGGGTCAGCTGCAGCACATGGCTGGTTGTAGGGTGCAGAGAGCGGGCTGGGGCTCAGGGAGAAGACTGGCTTGAAGACTGTTGTCCTTAAATGTGGGCTTTTCTAATTAGCAACTTTTTAAGTAGCAAATAAAATAGGAAAAAAGAATAGCTAACAGACAGCAGGAAAGGTAGAAAACAAGAGGATAAATTATTGTATTCAGTATTAAAGATACTGGGAATTTCCTGGCAGTCCAGTGATTAGGACTCCGTGATTTCACTGTGCGGGTTCAATCCCTGATCAGGGAACTAAGCCTTGAGGTGCAGCCAAAAAAAAAATACCCAACAACAGCAACAACAAAAAACTAAGAAGTAAGACATGTCCTGCTGAACCTGCACAACTCAGTTGGGACTTGAATCCATGGGCTGGAGCTTGAACCCAGCTAGAACCCACTGTCTTTTAATTGAGATCACACACCTGGTCTCAGGACTTAATGATGCTCAGGTTCTTTATGTCTCATCGCAGGAAGAATTCAGTGAGAGACAAAGTGATGGGTAGATTTAGAGAGAAACACACTCCACAGACAGAGTGTGGGCCATCGCAAAAGGCGAGAGGCCCCGAAATATTGCATGGTTAGTTTTTACAGGCTGAGTAATTTCATAGGCTAACTAGTGGGAGAATTATTCCAACTATTTTGGGGAAAGGATGGAGATTTCCAGGGATTGGGCCACTGCCCACCTTTTGACCTTTTGTGGTTGGCCTGAGGACTGTCATGGCACTTGCGGTTGTGTCATTTAGCGTACGCTGATGTATTACAGTGAGTGTATAATGAGGCTCAAGGTCCACTGGAAGTCGAATCTTCTGCCATCTTGGACCTAGTTGGTTCTAATCAGTTTATGTATATCCTCAAGGGTTATGTCATTCTTTCAAAGACTGTGTCCTGCCCCCTTCCCTCCTGTTTCACTTCGCAGGAGTAAACACTGCTGTAAACCTCAATCGTGGGCACTTAATATGGACCTCTAATGAAGTACAACACTGTTTTAAATTGTCATAATTATGTTAGCGGAAACACTGACTGAAACCGCCTGCCCTGGCCAGACCCAATAGTAACCACTTGCATGAGTTATCTTACAACAGGAGGTCCTGGTAAGGAATGGGGAACTAACAAGCTACTACCAGTCAAAAGAATTCGGGAAAGGTCTAAAGGAGAGAGGAGATGCCAGTACACATGTCCTACCCACCTCCCAGAATCCTTCTCACTGGAATCCATCTTGGCCAAGCGATGTGCGCGCCACCAGGAAGGACCCTGAGTCACAGTGATTGGCCAGAGACAACCTGGAAACTAACCCCATCACCATAAAACCTGAGACTGTGAGCCACGTGGCAGGAGAGGTTCTCCTGGGTTCCCTCACCCTCCTGCTCTCCACCCAGGCGCCTCTTCCCAATAAAGTCTCTTGCTTTGTCAGAATGTGTGTCTCCCCAGAAAATTCATTTCCAAGTGTTAGACAAGAGCCCACTCTCGGGCCCTGGAAGGGGTCCCCCTTCCTGTAACAATTAGACTTATTTCAGACTTTGTGTTAGTGGTTCAATAGGTAGCTAAAGCCTACTGAAGAAATTTAAGAATGGAATGTCTGTTTAATTTTTATGTATATATATATTTGTTATTGCCAAATAAATGTCTTCAGTATGCTGGGTGAAAAGGAAAATCTTTTAATTCTTTGATTTTCCAATGACTTTGACCCTGTAAACTGGGTGCATGTGAAACTTAAAGCAAAATAAAATGAAAACGAAGGGAAGAATATTGGAGCAAAAGGAAAAGGTTATTTTCATGGTTCACAAAATAGCATACCACTTTTGAAAATGGAAGTTGGGCCCTTGGTGGGACCTCACAGTGTGATCCAGAGTAATAAAATAGTCAAGCAAATACAGAGGGTGGGGCAGAGTGACTTCAGAATAAATGGTTCAGAGCACAGGTTTCCAGAGTGTGGCTCAGAGCAGCAGCAGCACCTGGGAACCTGTTAGAAATGCAGATTGTGGGACTTCCCTGGTGGCACAGTGGTTAAGAATCCGCCTGCCAATGCAGGGGACACAGGTTCAATCCCTGGTCTGGGAAGATTCCCACATGCCACAGAGCAACTAAGCCCATATGCTACAGCTGCTGAGCCTGTACTCTAGGGCCAGTGAGCCACAATTACTGAGCCTGTGATCTAGAGCCCACGAGCCGCAACTGCTGAGCCACGTACCGCAACTAATGAACCCAGCGTGCCTAGAGCCCGTGCCCCGCAACAAAAGAAGCCACCGCAATGAGAAGCCTGAGCACTGCAACAGAGTAGCCCCTGCTTTCTGCAGCTAGAGAAAGCCCATGTGCAGCAATGAAGACCCAATAAATAAATAAATAAATAAATAAATAAGTAAAGAAATAAATAAATACAGATTCTCAGGCCCACCCCAGACTTGTTGCATCAAAAATTCTGGGGTGGGCCCATCAACAAGTGCTTTAACAAGCCCTCCTGGTGAGTCTGAGAATCATAGGCTCTCAGGGAATTTTTCTTTTTTTTCTCTCAGCTGCAACTTTTATTCTCTCCTCTAGACTAGCTTGAGACCTTATGTCTTGAAATGGGAGGTTTCTTCCTCTACCTATTCTTTTTTTTAAAAAAATATTTATTTATTTATTTTATTGGCTGCATTGGGTCTTTGCTGCTGCACACAGGCTTTCTCTAGCTGTGGTGAGCGTCGGCTCTAGAGCACAGGCTCAGTAGTTGTGGCACACAGGCTTAGTTGCTCCGTGGCATGTGGGATCTTCCTGGACCAGGACTCGAACCGTGTCCCCTGCACTGGCAGGTGGATTCTTAGCTACTGTGCCACCAGGGAAGTCTCTCTACCTATTTTTTTTTAATACATATAAAATTTCATTGTGAAACAAATCTTAGATTCATAAGACAATATTTACTGCATATGTAAAATGAAAAGAAGAATGATAAAATCAGCACCTGCGCTCCTAATGCTTAATTGAGGAACTAAACTATTACTAGTACTCAGAGTTTCCTGGTGCATCTCACAGTAATTGCTTTTTGAGGTAGAGGGCATCTGGCAATAAAGCACTATCTTTTTCTTTTGTCTCTTCTTTTTTTATTGCTTCAGACTCCATTGTGTAAGTTAGAAAAACCATTTCAAGGATGAAACCTTAATGTATAACTTCTAATCTGTGTTCCCATTTATAGAGTTCTAGTCCTCACTGATGTTTTATATGAGTCAGTTCCTTAAAAATCATTTTTGTAAAGTTCAGAGTCTACACTATTGGTTAGTTTCAAGTTCAAAACATATTAGTTTTAATTATCCACTGGCTTCCAATTTGTGTTGTAATTCATAATATCGTCATTAAAATTCTATGATTCAGTCCTTCGTTTTTTTATATATAAAAATGTCTGATGCTTAGGAAAAGAGTGATTAAACTAGTTATGCAGGCATTAAAAGTTAATGCCTTTTGTTTCCTTTTTACCCACATATCAGTAGTTACCATGGTTACTGAGAGGAGTCCAGGTAGTGCCAACTTGCAGGTGTGTTAATATGTTTTCCCTGGCTCAGTTTCTCAGTTACTACAACATTACAGTAACTAGTTTTCAGGGAAGGCTTTTCTTTACCCTATCCTAGGTTAATTGGGGGAGCTTACCATCTCTTATTTCACACCCTTAATTCAACCAACTCACCGTGCACAAAAGCGATGTTCTAGCTGCAGTGGGGCAGACCAAGATGACCAACACAGACAACTTACAAGAATGACAACCCTTCTTTCCTCTCTGTCTGTATATTTATTTTTCATCAGTAACCATCTCATATCAGTGATGAGATAGGATGACATTCTCTAGATCCTTATGATCTCGGGGAGGAGGGAGTCCTTATTACAAGTAACAACCAAATTATTTTGATTGCAAGCAACAGAAACCAACTAGAGAAATGGATGTTTCATGGAACCCAAGGGTCAGGATGCAGTTGGAACCAATGATTTGAATGCTTCAGAACTTTGTCTTCTCTATGTTGTTTCCTGCGATTCTTCACTGTTGTGGCAAAATGTACATGCCATAAAATTTACCATTTTAAGCATTTTAATTGTACTGTTTTGTTAAGTACTTTCATATTGTTGTGACCCCCCCCACCACCATCCATCTCCAGAACTTTTTCATCATTGCAAAGTGAAACTCTATACCCATTAAGTTCTCTATTTCCCTTTCCCCCAGCCCCTGGTAACCACTATTCTTTTTTCAGTCTCTATGAATTTGACTGTTCTAATATAAGTGGAATCATACAAAATTTATCCTTTTGTGATTGACTTATTTCACTTAGTATAATGTCCTCAAGTTTCATTCATGTCGTAGCATGTGTCAGAATTTTCTTCCTTTTTCAGGCTGAAAAATATTCTATTGGGTGGGTACACCATATTTTGCTTATCCAGTTCTTCCACTGAGAACACGTGAGTTGCTTCCACCTTTTGGCTACTGTGAATAATGTTGCAATGAACATGGGTGAACAAATATCTGTTTGAGTCTCTGCTTTCAATTCTTTTGGGTATATACCCAGAAATGGAATTTCTGGATCAGAGGGTAATTCTATATGTAATTTTTAAAAAATTAATTAATTTATTTGTTGGCTGTATTGGGTCTTCATTGCTGCACATGGGCTTTCTCTAGTTGTGGCAAGTGGGGGCTGCTCTTCATTGTGGTGCGCAGGCTTCTCAATTGTGGTGGCTTCTCTTGTTGTGGAGCACAGGCTCTAGGCTCAAGGGCTTCAGTATTTGCAGCACATGGGCTCAATAGTTGTGGCTCATGGGCTTAGTTGCTCCACGGGATGTGGAATCTTCTTGGGGCAGGGCTCAAACCTGTGTCCCCTGTTTTGGCAGGTGGATTCTTAACCACTGTGCCACCAGGAAGTCCCTCTATATGTAATTTTATGAGGCATCACCATAGCATCATTCTACATTCCCACCAGCAGTGCACAAGAATTCTAATTTTTCCACATTCTTGTCAATACTTTATTTTCTATCAAGTAGCCATCCTAATGAGAGTAAAGTGGTGTCTCACTGTGGTTTTGATTTGCATTGCCCTAATGATTACTGATATTGAGCATCTTTTCATGTGCTTATTGTATATCTTTGTTGGAGATGTTTATTCAAGTCCTTTGCCCATTTTTCTTTTTTCTTTTATTTATTTATTTTTATTTTATTTATTGGCTGCATTGGGTCTTCATTGCTGCATGTGGGCTTTCTCCTAGTTGTGGCGAGCAGGGGCTACTCTTCATTGTGCTGCATGGGCTTTTCATTGTGGTGGCTTCTCTTGTGGTGGAGCACGGGCTCTAGGCACATGGGCTCAGTAGTTGTGGCTCTTGGACTTTACAGCACAGACTCAATAGTTGTGGCACATGGGCTTTGTTGCTCTGTGGCATGTGGGATCTTCCTGGAGCAGGGATCGAACCTGTGTCCCCTGAATTGGCAGACAGATTCTTAACCACTGCACCACCAGGCAAGTCCGCCCATTTTTCAGTTGAATTGTTAGCTTTTATCGTTGTTGAGTTGTGGGAGTTCTCTATATATTCTGGATATTAATCCCTTATCAGATATATCATTTGCAAATATTTTCTCTCATTCCATCATTGCCTTTTCACTCTGTTATCATGTCCTTTGATGCACAAAAGTTTTTAATTTTGATGAAGTCCAATTTATATATTTTTTCTTTTGTTGCCTGTGCTTTTGGGGTCATATACAAGAAACATTTCCAAATCCCATGTCACAAAGCTTTTACTCTATATTTTCTTCTAAGAGTTTTATAGTTTTAACTTACATTTAAATGTTTGATAAATTTTGAGTTAATTTGTACATGAATGTTGGGGCCCAGGACAGGCACCCCAAAATATGTCTCAATGGCATATTGATTATTCTGAGTTAAAGTTACTCAAGAAATGGCTGATGTAAGAGGGACACTTTGACCCTCCTCTCTGTCTGGGAAAGGTGCATACTTTCACCTAAAGGCAAAAGGACACCCCTATCACTAGAGATAGGGAATTTGGGCCAAGAAGCCTGTATAAACAAACTTTGTTATTTCTTTAATTTACTAGCCCAAACCCGATTTGTTTAGATTCTTCACTAATTAAGCACCCAAAACCCAAGTTCTTTTGTCCTATTAATTCCTCACAAATTTATTGTTTTTTTGGCTAAAGAATATAAAGTTGCTTGCTTTGGCCACTTATTAGGGCCTATTCCTATAAAACCTCTGTGTGCACAAGTTAAAATTTATTTATTTTCCTGCTGTTTATTTGTCTCATGTCCAGCCGCAAGAACTCAAGGACAGAGGAGGAAATTTCCCCCTCCCCAACATAGGGTAAAGTAAATGTCTAACTTCTTCTTCTTTTTTTTTTTTTTTGGCATGTGGATATGCAGTTTTCCTAATACCTTTTGTTGAAAAGACTGTCTTTTTTCTGTGATTCTTGTCTTCTTTGAAGACAAGCTTCCTCTGCATCTTAAGTCCATGTGACAGAAAACAGGGCTCCTGAGAGTACATATTATGACCTAGTTGATCAGAGACTACCATTTTTTCTTATTTCAGTTCCAAACAATGATACCTTAATTATTGACTAGTAGCTAGAGGGTTGAGGTCACTTGACTACTGGGGACTCACTGTTAAAGTCATTAATTCAACAAATATTTCTGAAGCAGTTGCCAAGCATTTTAGGCACAGAGTGAACAAAGCAATGTCCCTTTGCCCAGGGAGATTTCATTCTAATAGTCATGGGAATGGAGGAGAAGTGTAGCTTTAAAGAGTGAAGGTTGGAAAGGCAGCCCCAGACACACTCTGCAATGTGTAAATACCTATCTATACCTAACAATACACCACACATGTATATGCCAAGAATCTTTAGTATAAAGTGTCATATTGTAATTATGAATTTCTTTTAAAAAGAGCAATTAGATAAATTAATCCAGATTATATTTTAATTATCAAAGTTATATAAACACCATTTATAAGTGAGAAAGACAACTTTTACGAGGCAGAATAAAAAACGTTTTAATGAAATTACAAGCAAAATGATCAGGTGCGCAGAACCATTAATTTTGAGAGAAATTAATTTTGGTTGGAGAAAAGTCACTAAGATGAGAGCATTTCAGTAGGACTCTGGGTGATTCATGGGGAAATGAAAGACAAGCAGGAGCAGGAGACCTTTACTGCTGAACAGAGTCCCTGGAGCAGAGAGAGGGCTGGAGACTTGGAAGTGGGTGGTGTGTTTGGGGCCCTTGTGTCTGTCCCGTGCATCGCGCACACATAAGTGTGTGGCATCCTTGAAGGATCTCCAGGATGGCTCAGTAGGAAACCCCAGGGAATACTGCTCTCCCTGGAGAAGTGGTGCTCTTATGAGCCTGGTGTGCTTTGGAGGGATGGATACGTGTCAGATGGTATAGAATCATATGAGGCTGAGTCAAAAATTATCCGCACTCTGGCTGTAGAATTTACAGAAGTTTTAATATAACCAGAGTGCAGATAATTTTTGACTCACCCTTTTACATTCAGCATGAGGGTTTTGCATTAAGACCTGGGTGGGAACTTTGGTTACACCACTATATGTGACCTTAGGTGAGTTATTTAATTTTTCTGAATCTTAGTTGTCTCATTTGTGAAATATTCATTAAAATCAATCTCCTAAAGTTCCAGGAGATCTTTAAAAATACTGCTCATTTATTTTGCTCCCAAAGAAGGAATTGGGCAGGACTTGGCCATCTCTGCTCCAGGCAATGTCAGCTGGGGCTGAGGGACTGGGTGCACTCACTTACCTGACAGTGGGGGCCTGGTTGTTCTCTGGTAGCTCAGCTGGAGCTTTTCTGGGGCTTGGGTTCCTCTCCATATGGGCCTCCACATTGCTGCTGGGGCTGCCTTATATCATGTGGCTGGATTCCAAGAGCACAGTTTTTCTCTCTTCCTGATTCCTTCCACTGCAGGCCATCTTTCCTCTGTCACTCTCCTACTCCCCCAACCCTGACCACACAAACAATACAGTTGTTTCAGAGTAGCTAGTCCCTTGGCTTTTATGAACAAATCCTCCCCCTTCTGGGGCCTAATCTGACTTATCTTGTTCTTAGCTTTCTGCTCTGGTTGACGTCATTCTTGACTGGGTCCATTCAGATTCCTGGTGTGTATCTTGGCTGGTGCCCAGTGTCAGCTTTCACATGTTGGATACTAGTTTGATCTCCTCACCTATGATTCTTTGAAACTGATCTAGTATAACTTCTGGCTTGATTCAGTCCACTTTCCCCTCCAGTTAATATTGTTTCTCCTAGGTCTTTGCTTGCATCTCTCATCACTTATATAGGTGCAGGAGTTTGCAAAAACAACAACAGGGCTTCCCTGGTGGCGCAGTTGCTAAGAATCTGCAAGCCAATGCAGGGGACGTGGGCCAGGAAGATCCCACATGCTGTGGAGCAACTAAGTCCATGAACCACGACTACTGAAGCCCACGTGCCTAGAGCCCATGCTCCGCAACAAGAGAAGTCACTGCACTGAGAAACCTGTGCACCACAACAAAGAGTAGTCCCCGCTCACCACAACTAGGGAAAGCCCATGTGAAGCAACGAAGACCTAATGCAGCCAAAAATAAAATAAAATAAATAAATAATAAAATAAATCTTTAAACAACAACAACAGCAACCGCAAAACAGTGCCTGGGGCACTGAGTAGCTCTAGGGCCACGTGACCTCTCAGCTTACTCACCATGGCTGCACCCAGGGCCCTCCACTGGCACCTTTTGCCCACCCTCAGGAGACCAGGGGAGGGGCTTGAAGCCCTGCACCCAGTCCCTGCTCCAGCACTGGTTGGCCGAGCGACCCTCAGCAAGTTACTTAACCACGTCTGAGCTTCGGCTTCCAAATCTGTACCATGGGGGGATGATAGCTATACTCATTCTGAAAGGTTGTTGTGAGTTAAATCATTCCGAGTGCTGAGGCCGAACCTGGACAGAGACAACTCAGTGCTGCCACTGTCGCCTATTATCACTCAGGTTGGTGTGTGTTGAAGTTCATCAGCCTTGAGGGCCCACACTCCTCCGTCTGTCACTCAAAAGGCTTTCAGTCATTTGCCTCCATTACTTGGTTCAGGGGATGAGAACTCTTTTTAGTTCCTGTTGGTGGAAAAAAACAATGATAAAGGTCAATTGGCTTCTGAGGTTAAGGCTGTTAAAGCTGCACAGTGGATTCTAGCCCCTGGGCAGTGTGTTTGTTTCCTGTGGCTGCTGTAACAAGTCACCACAAGCTTAGTGGCTTAACAAACACAAACTCTATCTCATGGTCACACAGGTCAGAATTCCTGACACGGGTCTTACAGGCTGAAATCAGGTATTGGCAGGGATGCTTTCCTTCCTGGGAGCTCACGGGGAGAATCCGTTTCCTTGCCTCTTCCGGCTTCTAAAGCCTGCCCAGGTTCTTTGGCTCTGACCTCCTTCCTCCATTTTCAAAGCCAGCAAAGCAAGCCGGTCCTTCTCACATCACATCTCCCCACCCATCTTCCATCCTCATGTCCCTCCTTCTCAACTGGAAATGTTCTCCTCTTTTAAGGATTCAGGGAGCTAGATTGGACGCACCTGGATAAGGTAGCCTACTCTCTCCATCTCCAGGTCTGTGCCCTTAATCACACCTGCTGTGTAAGGTAGCAGGCACAGGCTCTGCGGATCAGGGCGTGGACATCTTCAGGGCATAAGGAAGCACATGGTTTGTCCTGGGGTGTCCTGGACTCCAGTCTTGCTCCGGCAGGAGATGGGTGCTCAGGCCAAAGCACTGAATTCACTTTTCTTCCTTGTCTTTAGTTGTAAGATGATAACATTGGCTAGTGACATTAAGAGAATTAAAAAGATTGAGTCTGAGAAGGCATCTGGCCGGTGCCTGGCCCAGGTCATACACTCCACAAACGCTTCTCCAAGCTGCTCAGAATAACACATGCGAGAATGCTCTGAGAACTGTAAACACCGTGCTGATCTAAGTTATTCTGGTGAGCTTGGACCAGCCCAGCCTGTAGAGAAGAAATTCTCGATTCAGGATATTTAAAAGGATATTTGTTTCAGAAGCAATTTGAGTTAGCTGGAAGGCAGTGAGTTCAAAAAGATCAAGTGAATAATCTCACTTTAGAAAATGCATTAAAACTGTGTTTAAAGTAATGAATTTCAGTTCTGCATCCAGTCTGTTATCTCCATGGGTGGCCAGTGCTCCTGGAGGTAGGCATCACATGGAGATTTGGCACTGTGCCACGTTCCTAATTGAACACCTTGATGAATTGTAATTGAAACCGTCTTCACTCCCTCCTGGCCGAGCCCCAGAGGCTTCTTGGCAGGGGGTGTGGCCAGCTTGCCGGCACAGCAATGCCTGGGACATCAGGCCACAGGTTTGCCCGTGGCCAGGCCACGTCTCTCTCTCATCTCTTCACTCAGCAGCCGGCTGTCTCATGTGTGGCTGATTCAATGTAGGAGGTGGGCTGGAAAGAGGGCTGCTAGGCGCTAGGTGCCACGGCTGCCTCAGTGTCCCTTCCTCTGTCCTCATTCTTCTCCGTGACCTCTGATGGCAATTTGGTGCCACTAAACATTTCCAGAAATTACATATTTTTCCCTTTGAGATCTAAAAATGAATACACACATAGGGACTTCCTAGGTGGTGCAGTGGTTAAGAATCCGCCTGCCAATGCAGGGGACACAGGTTAGAGCCCTGGTCTGGGAAGATCCCATGTGCCGTGGAGCAACTAAGCCCGTGTGCCACAACTACTGAGCCTGTGCTCTAGAGCCCATGTGCTGCAACTACTGAAGCCTGTGGGCCTAGAGCCCGTGCTCAGCAACAAGAGAAGCCACCTCCATGAGGAGCCCGTGCACCACAATGAAGAGTAGCCCCCACTCACTCCAACTAGAGAAAGCCCATGTGCAGCAACGAAGACCCAACGCAGCCAATAAATAAATAAATTAATTAATTAAAAAAGAATGCACACATGCATACACACTCACACACACGCTCACGTACATAACACACTCACACCAATACCAGACCCGAGGCCCAGAGATTCTGATTTCATTTGTCTGGAGTAGACCCTCAGAATTAATATATTTTTTAGACTAAACACACGTACAAAAACAAACAAAGAAACCACTTCAAAACCGGAAACACGGATTTGTGGCAGATACTCCATCAAACCCAGATGCCAAGCAGCATTTTACATCTTTTACAAATGATTTTCAGAATCAGATCGACATGGTGGTATCTACTCGTCAGAGAACCGTAAATGTTAAATGGCAACCCTACAACTTAGAAAAATTGTCTTCAGTGGCAGTGGCCTCCCAGGGGCCCGCTTGATTGTGTGCATGTAGTACTTTTTGAAGAACTGAATTTGTAATGATAGGACTTACTGCAGTTTAGCACATGGCTGTACCACTAGCTTACACTGGCTCTTCAGTGGGGTCCTCATTCTCTGTGTGTGGGGACAAGACAGTTGCATCAGGGAATCCTGGCCTCTGCCTTCTGGTGTGTTCCCCAGTGGAGAGCTCTGAGGGGTAGGAGACAGATGGGGGGATCAGGCTGCCTCAGTCCCTGTGCTGGTTGCCATGCTTCTGTCAAGGTGACCCTCTCCACAGGAATCCTTCCCTGGAGCCACAGGACCCAGGGGTGGTCACAGCTGTATTCTCCCTAACCCTTGTGATTCCCCAAGCTATATTTTCACAGAATCTCTTTATTAAGCCCTCCTCCAATTACCCTGTTGGATAACTTTTCGTCTGCTTCCTGCTGGGACTTGATGGATAGCATTGAAATGAAGGATGTGGTTGGCTTTGTCTCTGAGACCCACCTTGGGATTCTTGTCCCCGGGGATCCCCCACAGTGCTCATGGTGGTGGGGTGTGGCGGGGAGTTGGGGCAGCCAACATGCTGATCCTGGGGAGGATGGATCATTAAAATGGGGTGGGCGCACACTCAGAAATACATGGCTAGAACTAACAAACAGTGGTGTTGAAGGGGGAAAGCCAGAGGGGGAAGGTGTTACCGAACGAAATTGAGTCCATTTGCCTGAGTACAGTAAAGCCAATTTATTGACACTGGGTTATGGTGAAGGAAAGTGCAGCATTTACTGCAGGGCGCCAAGCAAGGGGTCCAAGTAGCAGCTATTGCTTAAGAGGCCCCAATTCCCTAAAGGCTTTCAGGGGAAGGTTTTTAAAGACAGGGTAAGGGCATCCCTGGTGGCACAGTGGTTAAGAATCTGCCTGCCAATGCAGGGGACATGGCTTAAATCCCTGGGCCGGGAAGATCCTACATACTGAGGAGCAACTAAGCCAGTGTGCTACAATTACTGAGCCTGTGCTCTAGAGCCCGGGAGCCACAACTACTGAGCCTGTGTGCTGCAACTACCGCAGCCCACGTGCCTAGAGCCTATGCTCCGCAACAAGAGATGCCACCACAATGAGAAGCCCACGCACCACAATGAGAAGCCCGCACACCACAATGAAGAGTAGCCTCCATTCTCCGTAACTAGAGAAAGCCTGCATGCAGCAATGAAGACTGAACACAGCCAAAAATAAATAAATACATAATTAATTTAAAAAATTAAACAAACAAACAAAAAACCCCCAAAAGCACAGAACCAGTTCTGTGACCTAAAATATGTACACACACAAAACAACACTACCAAGAGATGAGCTCGTGGAATCCTAATACACAGCACCTCAAGAGGATGCCAGGGGTGGGAAAGAAGTAGGAAATGGACAGGTGCTGGGTTCCGAAGGAGAGGGCAGAATAAACAACAGAGCTTCTTGCACAGACTGATGCTAATTATATTCTACAAATGAAAGAGTATGATTAACTGAACTCACTTTTATCCAAGGTTAAAAAATGCATTTTATAAGGGTAGGCTAGCTTATTACAACTCTTTTGTGGTAGTCCACCAATCATGAAATATCTGAATGGGGTTCTTAAGAAACATCTCTCCCAATAATTTGATTGCCTTTGTGTTTTACAGAAGGTTTGATTTTGCCTGAGGAACCTGAAATTAATTCCTCCACTCTGTGTTAAAGCAAAACACATGTTACCATGGTTTCTTAAAACAAAATTTCAATTAGCAGATGGAGCTACTGAGAGGAAAGTGTCTTATTGGTGTAGAAATTTGGAGCAGACTTAAGGCTAAAATAAACACATTTCAAAAAGTCCTACCATTTAGAATTATCATGAATTACTGCCAACAGTATGGTGGTGTATTAATTATTGTGTTAAACATTCCTAATTGATATATATATATCACAAAAATTAGCAAATTTAGTACGAACATTTAATTTACAATATTCCTTATTTTGTCAATAATATTTTTAAACTTGGAGAATGTTGGCTAGAGGTAGATGAAATACAGGAACTTATTTAGATTTCACTGTGGAGGTTTATAAACTATTGAAACATTTTGAAAATGTTGAAATGAATCAATTGAGATCATCTAAATCATCACCCGAATTTAAAATTATGGTATCTTTGAAACATATCTTTGAAAATATCTTTGAAACAAAAAATGTTATTTTGAAACACTGGGAAATTACCAGGTGTGATATAAAGTCAGTGGTTTGTTTTACTCACAATTTGTTGTCCCAGAGGTAGTACAAGTGTAGACAGGCTCCTGGCTGCTCAGAATAAAGACTACATTTCCCAGCATCCCTTGCAGCTACTTGTGGTCACATGGCTATGTAGTTATGCAGTTAAGACTATTTCACCTTCTTGGAGCCTTCCTTAGGATCCAGCAACCTGCACACTTTGCCATCTTTATTCATTTCTCCTTGCTTTTGGGAATGTGGATGCTGCTAAAGCTTCTGGGCCAGGTTTATTTATGTGTAAGAGAAGTCAATTTCTACCTAAGGTAAGCAAAAACTAACTGGAGTTTGTCACTTGTGGAGGAGCTTAGTTCTAACTATTGCAAGTTCTTTCATGAGTCTCATAGGTTTGAGACTTCAAAGGAGCAGCTGGTATACTTGACAAGTTCTCACCAATAAATGCATTTCCTATTGCAGTCCTAAGTGTCAGTGGTGACATTCAAGATACCTGGTTGTCACTCTATCCTGGTCTCCCATCTTCTTGTGGTACTCACACGGCTCACTACAGAGAACATGGCATGAAGAGTCCATAAGAAGCAATGAGCTTGTCTTTCACGTAATTATATTTGGGGTCCAAGAAGGCCTGTGTGGCTTGTCCTGCTGACCTCTGGGATCTGTGGGCCCCACTCCCTTTCCTCTCCGCTCTCCAGCCACACTGGCCTTTCTCGGTTCTCTCTATGCTCCAGGCCCCTCTTGCTGCAGAGCCTTTCCATATGCTGCTCCCTCTCCCAGGAAGCCTTTTCCCCACTGTCATGTCTTTCAGGTTGCAACTTCTACATCACTTCCTCAGGGAGTCTTCGCTGTTCCTCCAGGTGAGATATGATCCCACCGTTCAATCTGCTTTCGGGTGGGGCTATATTAATCTTTACACATCATTTTATTCCTGGTACTTAGCACAGAGCCAGGCACTTAGTGACTGCTCAGTGAGATGTTTGTTTGAGAAATGTGGAACAACATCGATTACAAAATCATCATCGTTCATATGTGGAGTGGAGCTAGAGGAGGAGGGGTATGACTCAACCATGCAATACCAGGCCTAACCTGTTCCAAGCTGTTGCACTTTGTGTGTCCTACTGATATATATCTACAGGTATACCCAATATTCTTATAATAATGATCTTTATTTTACCAGACTTCTACTACACATAAACATTGAGAGGAGTCATTGCAAATGCAGATTACTGTTGAATGCAACTTAAAAAATACTCTCCCCATCCCATTTTGGTTGCACAGATGTTTCTTACTAAACTCAGTGGTACTGTTAGAAATGGAACATATTTAAAAGTCTAGTGAAGAACATTCTCCACCAGTGCCTCTGAAGACCAGGCCCCTTTGCTTTTCCTTTGATTTCTGGTGTTAACACGCCGCTGGTCCCACATTCGATATGCACCAGGTATTTTTTTTTTTTAAGATTTTTTTTTTTGATGTGGGCCATTTTTAAAGTCTTTATTGAATTTGTTTCCAGTATTACTTCTGTCTTATGTTTTGGTTTTTTGGCCATGAGGCATGTGGGAATCGTAGCTTTCTGACAAGGGATAGAACCCACACCCCCTGCATTGGAAGGCGAAGTCTTAACCGCTGGACCGCCAGGAAAGTCCCCCAGCATGAGGTATTTTTGAATCAATAGAATGACTGAAAGAATTAGGCTATAAATTCATCTATCTATCTATCTATCTATCTATCTATCTATCTATCTATCTATCTAATCTATCTATCTAGCATCATCTTTACTGTCTTCAAAATGGATCCCAAAGTAAGAGACTAGTGGGACCAAAGAATCAGAGATATCTCTTACCACCTCCTAAAACTGAATCTCTTTCCTGACTCCACCTCCCTTTCTGGCTACCACCTCACCCCTTACCTCTTCTTAGCTTTATACTCTAAGGTTACGGCAAAGAGTCATCTCTGTGTTCTGTCCTCCTGTTCTCTTCTGAGTCCAATGCAATCTGCCACCGCTGCTCTCACTTAGGTCACCAGGAAATGCCCACACATTTTTTTTTTCTTTTTGGCTGTATTGCAGGGCATGTGGGATCTTAGTTCCCTGACCAGGGATCAAACCCATGCCCCCTGCAGTGGAAGCACAGAGTCTTAACTACTGGACCGCTAGGGAAGTCCCAAAAAGTGCCCACACTTCTAAATCCAACCATCCTCTCTCTGTTTCCATCTAACTGAGGACCACTGGACAGAGTTGGTTACTCTCTCCCTCTTGTTGTCCTTCTCGGGCCATTCTCTCCCCTATCCTCACACCTTAGCTGCTTGGGTGCCCCTCAGACTCAGAATTTGGATTGTTTCTTTTCTACCCACACTCGAGCCATGTCTCTAGCCCTTGCTTTTTCCTTCAATTCTAGATTCCTGTATCTGATGGCCTTCTCAACATTGCCCCTTGGACTTCTAATATCTTGAACTTAGCGTGTCTAAAACCAATCCCCCCATCACTATGCGCCAGGCCTGCTCTGTCCACAATCCTCGCCATGTCACAAATGGAAATTGCATGCTTCCTGTTCGCAGGTCAACAAGCTTCAACTTGTCCATGATTCCTTTTCCACAATCCACGTCTAATCCATGAGCAAATCCCATCAGCTCTGACTTCAAAATATACCCAGAATGCCACTTTTCCTGGTGCTCTGCTCTTGCTCAGATCCGAGGCACTGTGCCTTCCCGCCTGGACTGCTGCATCACCGTCTAACTCACTCCCTGCACCAGCACCTGCCTTTGTTCTCCACACAGCAGCCGGCGCCATCATAAAAGGATGTAAAAAATGTAAGTCTGTTCTTTTTTTTAAAATAAATTTATTTATTTGTTTATTGACTGGGTTGGGTCTTGTTGCTGCCCGCGGGCTTTCTCTATTGCAGCGAATGGGGGCTACACTTCGTTGCGGTGTGCGGGCTTCTCAGTGCGGTGGCTTCTCTTGTTTTGGAGCATAGGCTCTTGGTCCACAGGCTTCAGTAGTTGCAGCGTGTGGGCTCAGCAGCTGTGGCTCTCAGACTCTAGAGCACAGGCTCAGTGGGTGTGGCTCATGGGCTTAGCGGCGCCGAGGCATGTGGGATCTTCTCGGCCCAGGAATCAAACCTGAGTCCCCTGCATTAGCAGGTGGATTCTTAACCACTGCACCACGAGGGAGGTCTCTGTAAGTCTGTTCTGAATGCACTCCTTCTCCTCTCGCTCAGAGTAAATCCAGTCCCACTGTGGCCTCCAAAGTCCTGCATAGCCATCCTCTACTTCAGGTCTCACTGCACTCCCTCCCCTTTGTCTGTCCAGGCATGCAGTGTCTGAGCCCTTCCTTGAGCATGCAAAATGCTCCACACAGGGACTTTGCATCTGCCATCCCCTCTGCCCCATGCTCTTTGCCTAGACTCCTATCGGCAATTTCCCTCTACTTCTCTAGAGCACCACTCCCTCCATGCCCCTTGCTCGGCAGGCCGTTCCTGGACACCCAGCCTGAACTCGCACCTCCTCCCGCCACAGCACCTCCTGGTTCCGCTCTGTGATTTGTGTTTCTTATCAGGATCTATCACCGCCTGTTGGACCAGACGTTTCACCTACGTATCTTGTTTAACTTTCTCTCTCCTCCACTGCAGTGTAAGCTCTGTGAGGTCAGGGCTGTCCTTTTGTTGTATCTCCTGCTGTATCCTGGTACCTGGCACTGAATGGGAGCTTCTCAAGGCTGCTTGGTCAAGCAGGTTGCTCTGGTCTTCATAGCCTGTGGAAAGTCACAGCTACCCAAGCACCTGCAGAAACCTGTCCTGGTCTGCACTGGTCTATGCTGGTCTGTCCTGGTCTGCACTAGTCTATACTGGACTTTTCTGGTCTGCGTTGTCTCTATGGTCCGCAGGAGTCTATATTGGTCTATACTGGTCTGCACTTTCTATACTTGTCTGTCTTGGTCTATACTGACCTCCACTGATTCACAGTGGTCTTCACTGGTCTGCACTGGGCGCAGTATTCCACAGGTAATAATCAAATAAGTGAATTAATACAAATGTGATAAGGATGCTGTACTGTGGCAAAAAGCAAAAGTAAAAATGCAATATATCATTCATGCATTTGTGACCTGGCAGATCTTTGGAACTGATCTTAAGTCATGTTGGACCAGGGCAGAGAAGCAGAAGGTCTCTGTGTTGGGCAGTGGACGAGGAAGAACTGGGCCGCCTCAGCAAGAACTGGGCCTCAGTGGCTCGTGCCTCACCTTGAGGACACACATTTTTGCACAATTTATATTGTCACACCTAAACGGCCTTCGTGATGCAAAATTCTGCTGACAAACAAAGGTTTTGCACAATGACTTGGGACCTCTGCCTGCCAGCCAGGATGCCACTGGGCTGCTTTCCATCCTCTCTCAGCAAGAATGTTCAGTCGTGCAATTCCTTGACCAGTCTATTGGACTTCGCATTATTTTCTTGAAATGAGTAGGAAACTAAACAATGAGAGTGCCCGTAATCTTGAGATATCACTTTTCGTCTCTCATGTTGGCAAGCTTAGTAAGTGTGACAACACACTGTGGGGTGCGGACATGAGACGGCTACTGCCAGTGCCAAGGGTCCAAGGTCTATGGAGGGCACCTGTGCAACGTCTACCGACCTTCTAACACATCTGACCAAGAGGCCTAGTAAGTCCACTCCCAGAGCTCTCTCAGGTATACTCATGCACAAGTGAATTGACATAAATAAAAGTTCTATTGACACATGGAATGAGAATATTTGAAATAACCAAAATGTCCATTAATAGGAGACTGGTTTAATAAATGATGGTACATTCATTGAATGGTATACCCTGTCTCTAAGAAGAAGACTAAGGAGGACTTTTCCTTATTAATGTGGAGCTATTTCAACAAGGGAAGTGAAAATTACAGTGGGCAGAACAGAACAGCAGGTATATCATGTCACCCTTTGTACTGGTGCAGAGTATCTCTAAAAGGATATTCAGGGTACTGGCTGTGACAGTGGCCTCAGTGGGGGGACTGGCAGGGAGAGAAACTTCTCACAGTGTGCTCAGATAGGTCTCATCACACTCTGCTGGGCTGCCAAGACAAAATACCTCAGGCTGGGTGGCTTAGACAGCAGACACTCATTTCTCTCAGTTCTGAAGGCTGAAGTCCAAGATCAAGGTGCCGGCAGGGTTGGCGTTGGTGAGACAGCTGCTTTCTTGCTGTGTCCTCCCATGGTTTTTCCTCACAGCCATGGAGAGAGAGCGCCCTGGTGTCTGTTACTCATCTGCTAAGGACAACAGGTCTATCAAATTAGGGCCTCACCCTTATGACCTCATTGGACTCTAATCACCTCTTTTAACACCTTATCTCCCAATACAGTGAAATTGGGAGTTAACACCTCAACACATGATTTGTGAGGGGAAAAATTTAGTCCATAACAGTCTCAAGAGCGGAATATAATGAAAACCTCGCAGGACATCCTTAGGGATGCTGCAGATCTATCTCATCTCTCTGCCTCTCTGTACTGAAGTGTGTTATCCATACAAAGAAGTACACGTGTCACATGGAGTAGTTCACAGTATCTTCGCAAACTGAACCTCAGGCCCCCAGCACCAGAAAAAGAATTAGAATCTTTTTATAAATTTATTTATTTAATATATTTTATTGACTGTGTTGGGTCTTTTTTTGCTGTGCGTGGGCTTTCTTTTTAGTTGCAGTGAGTGGGGGCTATTCTTCGTTGTGATGCGCGGGCTTCTCGTTGCCGTGGCTTCTCGTTGCGGAGCACGGGCTCTAGGTGCGTGGGCTTCAGTAGTTGCAGCACATGGGCTCAATGGTTGTGGCTCATGGGCTCTAAAGCGCAGGCTCAATAGTTGTGGTGCACGGGCTTAGTTGCTCCGCGGCATGGGGGATCTTCCTGGAGCAGGGATCGAACCCGTGTGTCTCTGCATTGGCAGGCGGATTCTCAACCACTGCACCATCTAGGAAGCCCAAGAATTAGAATTTGACCAGCCCCCTGGAGGCCCCTTTTCAGTTGTTAGCCCTTTCCTCAAGTCAGCATTCTCCCAACTTCTAACAGCATTGATTGTTTTTGCCTGCCTTGAATCCTGGCTGTGCCTTCCGAGTGCCTCAAATCTGGTTGCACTCAGGTGCCCACTTGAGTGATCAACTGTCCCCATTACCTGGCACTGAGGGGATAACAGAGACACAGGACTTTCAGTTTTAAAAGTGGGACAGTCCTGGGACTTGTTATTCACCAGAGGCTTAAGCCACTTGACTGTGTGTTCAAGTGTGAAGAAAAGAAATGCCTAAAGTCAGGGATGAACTGTCAGAAGTACACTCTGAGCAAGTCTGTTTTTTCTACAATGCCCTATTTGTTCTACCATCTGTCTCAGTTTGCTGAGAATGTGCTGCTATCGGCCTTGATGTTTGCCTGGTGTGGATGCAGGAATTTCCAGGAAAGCACATGTATGAGCTAATGTGTGTGTCTTAGAGGCCGGACCTGACCTCCAGTCTGGTCCCTGAACTTGAACTTGGCCTGAGTCACAGAAGCTCCTATCTCAGAGCCCAGCAGCCCTGCCTCACCAGGCCTGCCCCTCCAGGTATTCCAGGGAGGGGATTCCGGGGCTGGAACTCCTCTCCTTGCCTCTGAAATTTTCTATCCTTGCAGAAAAAAGGTGTCTGCTGCTGAAGTGTGCTGTGGTCTTCGGACTCTCATTAGGAATGCTACTGTATTGTTTTGCAGACACGGTTCTTTCTTCTGAAAACAGGAAGCAAATTTAGAGTCAGTCTAATCTAGAAGAATAAGGAACGTAATGAAATGGCATGAATGGTGTAAAGTAGCTTCCAAATGAGGAAGACTTGAAACAACATTTAAAAGAGAGGTAAATAGTCACAGAAAATGAAAACCAAAGCAAGATTTTTTTTCCCCGATGGAATCTGTCACAACTAAATTGTTTTTCGAGTTTTTTTCTCTGCGTCATAAGGAAGTGATTTGATGTGTTTTAAAGTAGATTCTGAGAGAGTGTTTGGAGTATGTTAAAATAACACACTACGCTCTATGTGCACTTTGGGAAGATGCACTGGGACGCGGGTGCCTTCTGAAGATAAGACAGCCCTCCCTCAGAGCCGCCAGCAAGTGACTCGTGTGGCTCTGGGCTGGGACAGTTAAGACACGCAGACTGGGAGAAAACATTGGTTTAAAACAACGGGTCATAATTTGAAATTCAACATGGGCCTTGGGGGGACTGACAAAGGCACTGTGTTGCAGCCACGCTGCATCTCATAAGGTCCAGGCTACTGGCACGTTCCTGATGTTCCCAGGAGACCCATGGAGGCCAGGCTAATCCCAGAGGAAGGAGGAAGTGAGGTGTCCGTTCAACTCAGCAGTGGGAAGTTCAGAAATTAAAGCTGGAAAAAGGAAATGCCCTGTTTCTGGAAAATTTCACCGAGCTACTGTTAAAAGGAAAACTACGGGCCCAAAATGGAGTCACTTATGCTAAGCTGTACCACCAAACCGGGGGCTTTGTAGCTAACCCAACTGCCATTATAGGCTCTTTCGGGCATGGAATTTTCTGGTCAGCCCCAATGAGGTAATCTGTCACATGGGCACTCTCCAGGCCCTGAAGGAAGATGAGGTAATCTACCACAGAGACCCTGTCAGTCTCCCATAGGTAGGTTACCTAAGCCTGAAATCACCATTTTTGTTTACAACCTCCTTGTCATGGCATTTAAAACCTTTCCCTTTCTGTAGCCCTTTGCTGTCTGATTCATGAATTGTTCAATAAAGCCAATTAGACCTTTACAATTTACTGGGTCAGGTTTTGTTTCTTTTAACATCACGCGGTTAGGTGAATTGAGGCTCCTGGTTGTCTTCTCATAAGCCCGGCACACCTAACCTGGAGGGGTGGGAGACACCTCCCACCTCCTCCCTCCCTTCCTCCTTCCTCCCTCCCCCTCTCTCCCTCACTTATGGTGTTAGAACAAACCTGTGTGCCAGGAGCTCAGTGAGGCCAAACAAACCGAAAAGTCAGAGTCTGGAGCAGAGAAAGTTTTACTACAGGGCCTCGCAAGGAGATGTGGGGCTTGTGCCCACCCCCTCCCCCCCGCCCCAAACCCTGAACTCTTGGAAAGGTTTCAGCAAAGCATGTTTTTTTCTTTTTAAATACATTTATTTATTTATTTATTGGCTGCATTGGGTCTTCGTTGCTGCACACAGGCTTCCTGTAGTTGCAGCGAGTGGGAGGCTTCTCTTCGTTGTGGTGTGCGGGCTCCTCATTGTGGTGGATTCTCTTGTTGCAGAGCACGGGCTCTAAGTGCATGGGCTGCAGTAGATCTGAGGCAGGCACAGAGGCCAAGGCCTGCTGCCACACAGCAAGGAAAGCACAGCAGGAGAATCACCCAAAGGGGCCACAAGCCCTGCCCTGGGGCCCATGGTTCCAGAGAGCAGAGCTGAACTCCCCTCTCTGACCTTCCTGGACATGTGCATGTCCCCTTGCTCACACCCGCACTCTGGACGGGGGAGTGCATGATGTCAGGGGGTGGGAAGAGCTCCTAAGAGCCACGTGGGCTCCTTGTAACTGCCTTGGAGTCAGCGGAGGCCACCGCCCTTGTCCCTGGCTCTGTTTTATCTCTACAGCCCAAACACCAGGGCTGCAAATGCCTGCTCAACAAAGAGTACTTTCTTAGCAAAAGAGGCACCTTACACTGCACTTGCAAAGTAGATGCATACTGTGTCACGTGTGCATACCCAGTGTCCTCAAGCAGCCCTCCCTGCAGATTGTTTTAAGGAGGAATTCTAGAAAAACTGAAAGGAGAATCTTAATAGAGACAAAACTTCCTGCCAAATACAAAAGAAATGCGTGCCATTAAAGCACGGAAAAGTTTTGTTCCTAATTTCAAGCCACTTTCTTTATCTCCACTGATGATAAGTTCTCATTTTCTTTAGATGCTCCAGGATTTATTTCTTCTGGGAAAAGTCTCTTGATACCATTACATTGAAGTACCATTCTGATGTCACACATTTTGTGTTCTCACTGTGGTGGGCATGCCTGCAGACCTTCCTTCTGGAAATGGACCCAAGTCCATTGCAGATGACAGTGGGCAGGCGGTGTCCATCACATTCCGCATTTTCCCCACCTCAGGTACAACCTGACACCTGGGCTGGCCTAGTCGAGGTCTTTTTAGAAATTGACCTGGCTATTTGGAGAGACAGGGTTTAGCTTTTCCCTCCGGATGTCATTACTCGTAAACAACATCAGCCTAGACTTGCCACTGGCCATTTTTGCTCTCAAGAGGCAAGAGCTTGCCTGAGAGAAAACAGCAGACCCAAAGGTGGAGAAGACAGGTCCAGCCGTGTCTGGACCCAGACTCATGCTGGAGGTGGTCCACTACATGAGCCAATGAGCCATTTCCAGTTTTCCTTTGCTAAAGCTAGTTGTATCTTTCTTTTTAAACACATTCTTTTTTAATTGTGGTAAGATACACATAACCTAAAATTTACCATCTTAATAATTTTTAAGTGTACAGTTCAGTGATACTAAGTACATTCTCATTATTGTGCAACCATTACCACCATCCATCCCCAGAACATTCTCATCTTCCCAAACTGAAACTCTGTTCTCATTAAACACTGACTCCCACCCCCTCTTCCCCCAGACCCTGGCACCCACCAGTATATGTTCTGTCTTTGTGAATTTGACTATTGTAGAACCCTCATATGAATGGAATCACACCATGTTTGTTTGTCCTTTCGTGACTGGCTGATTTCATTTAGCATAATATCCTTAAGATTTACCCATATGGTCAGATTTCATTCTGTTTATAGGCTGAATAATATTCCATTGTATGGATAGACCACATTTTCTCTATCCATGTATCCATTCATGAACACCTGGGTTGCTTCCACTTTTTGGCTGTTGTGGATAATGTGCTATTGCAATGAGTATATTTAAACTTTTGAAGATAATTGTAGGTTCACATAGAGTTGTGAGAAATAACACAGACATCCCATGTACCCGTTACCCAGTTTCCCCAATGGTAACATCTTTCAAAACGATAGTACATCACAAGAATATTGACACAGGTATAATCCACAGATCTTATTCAGATTTCCTGCTTTACACATACTCATTTGTATGCGAGTATGTGTGTATGTGAGTGTGTGTGTCGTTCTATGCAGTTTTATCACATGTATAGGTTTGTGTATCTACATCACAGTCAACGTAAAATAGCACATGAAACATTGACCAGCTTAAACTGGCTTTGCCTCCTTAAAGCAGGTTGTTGATTAATCAAACCTGGAGTTATTTCACAGAGACAGCCCTGCTCATGTGCAAGACAGGAGCCCATGTCTCCCAAACGACCCTGGACCAAGAATGTGGGACATAAAGAATGTAAATGGTGCCAGTGGAGCACTTTATGAAGTGAGAAATCCTTCAGTGAGGAAAACCTGGCTTCTGGAAGCATGAGTAGCTTAGACTAGCCAATCAGCTTCCAAGTTTGAAATTCCCCTACCGCCTTAAATTTCGTTCTGAACCCTGGATAGAGGGGACAGATTTGAGAGCCAAGCCTCCTGTCTCCTTGCTGGTTGACTCACAATAAAGCTCTTTCTTTGCTCAAATCTGGTGCCATAGTAGTGTCTTCTGTGTGTGTCAGGCAGCCAGCCCTTGCCAGGTAACAAATGTACCAACCAGTTCCATCACCACAAGGATCCCTAGTGTTGTCATGTCACATGCCTCCCCTGTCTGCCTCCCTCACTCTGCCATCCTTAATGCCTGGCAACTGTTAATCTGTTCTTCACTGCTGTAATTTTGCCATTTCAAGAATGTTGTGTAAATGGAAGCATGCAGTATGTAACCTTTTAGGACTGGTTTTTTCATTTAGCACAGTTCTCTATAGAGATTCATCCAAGCTGTTGCTTGCCTTAGTAGTTCATTTTTTAAAAGTTACTGAGTAGATTCTGTGGTAGATCACACACGCCACAGTTTAAGAACACCTAGGCTCTTTCCAGTTTTGGCTATTACTAATAACACTGCTATGAATATTAGTATGCAGGTTTTGATGTGAACACAAGTTTTCATTTATCTGGGATAAATGCCCAAAAGTACAAGATTATGGGTCATATGGTAATTGCTTGTTTAATTTTATAAGAAATTGCCCAAACATTTACCAGTGTGGCTGTACCATTTTATATTCTCACTAGCAATGTATGAGTGACTCAGTTTCTCTGCATCTTTGCCAGTATTTAGTGTGGTCACTAATTTTTATTTTGATAAATGTGTAGCAAATCTCATTGTGGTTTTAGTTTATATTTTCCTATTAAATAATAAAATTGAACATCTTTTCATGTACTTATCTGTCATCTGTATGTCCTCTTCTGTGCAATATCTGTTCATGTCTTTTGCCCATTTTCAGATACTAGTCGTTGGTTAGATATGTGGTTTGCAAATATTTTCTCTTAGTCTGTGGCTTATTTTTTCATCCTTTTAAAAGAGCCTTTAATAGATCAAAATTTGAAAATTTAGATGAGGTCCAATTTATCAATGTTTCCTTTTGTGAATTTCACGTTTGGTGTCCAGTCCAAGAACTCTTTGCCTAGTTCTGGATCCCAAAGATTTTCTGTGTTTTTTTTCCTACAAGTTTTATAGTTTTATATTTAAGTTCATGATCCTTTGACCCCATTTAACTTAATCACCTCTTTAAAGTCCTTCTCTCCAAATACAGTCACATTCTTTTATTTATTTGTTTATTTATTTATTTATTTATTTACTTTTTGGCTGCATTAGGTCTTCACTGCTGCACTCGGGCTTTCTCTAGTTGTAGCAAATGGGGGCTACTCTGTTGTGGTGTGAGGGCTTCTCATGCAGTGGCTTCTTTTGTTGCGGAGCACAGGTTCTAGGCTTTTGGGCTTCAGTAGTTGCAGCATGCGGGCTCAGTAGCTGTGGCTCATGGGCTTAGTTGCTCCACGGCATGTGGGATCTTCCTGGACCAGGGCTCAAACCAGTGTCTCCTGCACTGGCTGGCGGATTCTTAACTACTGCGCCACCAGGGAAGTCCCTATAGTCACACTCTGCAGTACTCTGGGTTAGGGCTTCAACATATGAATTTTGGAGAACACTACTCAGCCCATAAGAATTGGGAAGAATGGTCCTGCAGCTTTATTTTTCTTTTTCAAAATTGTTTTGGTTATTCTAAGGTCTTTCTATTTCCATATACATTTTAGAAAAAGCATGTTCACGTATACAAAAAAAAAGTCTCAGGAATTTGGATAGACTTGCATTAAATCTATAGATCAATTTAGGGACAATTGACACCTTTACCAGTTTGAGTCTATGAACATGGCATGCTCTCCACTTATTTAGGTCTCCTTTGCTTTTTAAGCTAGTTTTGAATTCTGTTTCAGTCCCTTGCAACAGAAGAACTCCTGACTAATATAGTCTCTTTGGTTGTAAGCAGTTTAGCAATTCGAGTAGCTTAAAAATATGCATATGTCTCTGAATGTATGCATGCTCTATTTTGTTACTTAAATTTATCAGGCAAAGGAAAATATATTTTAAAACTTTAAAAATATGGAATGTTTACTCTATTTAGCAAATAAAATTGCATACTTTTTAAAAAAATTTATTTATTGGCTGTGTTGGGTCTTCGTTGCTATGTGCAAGGTTTCTCTAGTTGCAGCAAGCAGGGGCTACTCTCCATTGTGGTGTGTGGGCTTCTCATTGCAGTGGCTTCTCTTGTTTTGGGGCATGGGCTCTAGGCACACAGGCTTCAGTATTTGTGGCACCCGGGTTCAATAGTTGTGGCTCGCAGGCTCTAGAGCACAGGCTCAGTAGTTGTGGCACATGGGCTTAGTTGCTCCACAGCATGTGGTATCTTCCTGGGGCAGGGCTCAAACCCATGTCCCCTGCATTGGCTGGCAGATTCTTAACTACTGCGCCACCAGGGAAGCCCCAAAATTGCATACTTTAAGGCTATTCCCTTGGCAATCTTGTTATAATCAAATCAAAAAATACTTTGGTTTATCAGATTTTGAAATCCTAGTAAGAGATCTTTTTCAGAATGAGAATTCTTACAAACAAGAGACACTTGCACATTACCAATGTGTTTCCTACGAAGGGATTTGTGTACAGTATTGACTCGTTTCCTTCTTCTGAGATCAGAAGGATGCATGTGATGAAGTGGGACAGTGTTTGATCAGCACATCTGGGGACTTTAGTTCTTCCCTGAAGTTGTCTCTGCTCCTCTCATGCAAGACTAACTCAATCTTCTCGAAGGCATTTTGTTTGTTTGTTTCTTTTTGTTTTTGTTTTTACTCTTGCACCTGTATAATCAGAGTGTGGTAAAGCAATATAGATAGTTCCGTGTCCCTCATGCCTGTCATTCCTGTTTTCCTCTTCTGAAAATATGATGTCTTTTTTTCTGACACCAGATGTGAGATGCTTCCTGACACCAATCATTTCTCCAATTCTGACATCAGCTGGGTGTCCTACAATTCATTCAGTTCTAACTCTGACTCTCATCCCAGGTTGTCACTTGTGCTTCTGACCTGCTAGCTGTAAATAAAAGGTTCCTGTGTCCCCTTCCTTAGGTTTGATAATTCACTGGAAAGACTTACAGACCTTATGCTTTACTTTACTTATGTTCCCTGATTTGATATAAAGGATAAAACTCAGAAAAACCACATGGGCAAGGTAAAGGGTGGCAAGTGCAAGCTCCCATGCCCTCTCCAGACAGACTGCCTCCCAGCACATCAATGTGTTCACCAACCTGGAAGTGATCCGAATGTCATTGCTCAAGGGTTTTTATAACCCAGTCTCCAGCTCCCCTCCACATTTGGAAGTCTGGGAAAGTCCCCACCCTCTAATCTCCTGTTTGGTCTTTGTGGCACTCAGCCCCATCCTGAGACCCCACCCTGAGTTACCTCATTAAAATAAACTCACTGGGGCTCTTTATGAATAATAATGGACACTCCTACCACTCAGGAAATTGCAAGGGTTCTAAAAGCTCTGCCAGGAACTGGAGACAAAGACCAAATACATACGGGATTCCGGTTGGACTAGTCCTTTTAAAGTTTCTTTTTGAGTTTGTTTCTTTGATAACTCTTTTTTCCTTCCCTCACTTCCAATTCTGTTCTCCATGTATTGTCTCTCTGCTTGCTTCCTCTCACTAAGGTTGGTGGGAGGATGGAAGGAGTAAGGGAAAAGGAGGACTATAACATGGGAGAGAAACACAGACAGGAGACTTGAAAATTAATATGGGGGAGAATTCAACTCAGCATCTGAAGCACAGAATGTTCCTGGAAGAAACCTGGTAAGAGCTGGTGCCTCTGGGAGGGAGGCTGGTGGATGGGACATGCAATTCATGATTAATTTTTAAAATCCTTGTGTTGCGTGACTATTTTTAAAAATCTCTCTCTTCTGTCTGTCTCAGCAAAAAAATGCTATAACTTCTAAATTAATACTGTTAAAAAACAAAATTCAACTGAGTAAATTTGAAGATCTAATTGGCTTTACTAGGCAACGTGTGAGTCAGGCAGCATCCCATCTAGCAACTAGAAGGGTGCTTGGAGGGGCTGTAAAAAAATGGAAGGTTTTTATAGGAAGAAGGGTGGAGCAAGGGAGCTATTAGCAAAATAATAAAAAAAAGATTACTTTTATATCAGGACATTTTCTTTTTTCTTTTTTTTCTTTTTCTTTTTTTTTTGGGGCTGCGTTGTGTCTTGGTTGCTGTGTGCAGGCTTTTTTTCCAGTTGCAGTAAGTGGGGCTACCCTTCATTGTGGTGCACGGGCTTCTCATTGTAGTGGCTTCTCTTGTTGCGGAGCATGGGCTCTGGGTGTACGAGCTTCAGTAGTTGCCCCACACAGGCTCAGTAGTTGTGGCACACTGGCTTGGTTGCGCCACGGCATGTGGGATCTTCCCCAACCAGGGACTGAACCTGTGAATCCTGCATTAGCAGGCGGATTCTTGACCACAGTACCATCAGGGAAGTCCAGGACAGTTTCTTGACAGATTTCCTCATTGGTGCTGAGCAGAAAATTCCAAACAGGAATTTTAAGATTACATTTCTGGAAGAGGTTGAAACTGCAATTAGATCAAGTATTAAATCTAGGTTTGGTAGCATGGGCTTTTAGCATGAGTGACGCCATTTTGGGGTTGGGGTTTTCTTTTCAATAATTCAAAGGAAAAGGAATTTACAGAAAATACTACCAACTTAATGGAATGTAAACATAAAACTAAATCAGATGAAAGAAATAAACAAATATATCTATAATCCAATAAATGAAAATGGATTAAGCATATCCAATACAAGAAAAAAATTCATTTGGAATTAGAAAAAATAATTGAGTTCTGTGATTTATAAGACAGACACCTAAGATATAATCAAGAAAAGTTGACAGCAATATATAACTTTAAAAAATCGTTGGGCTTCCTAGGTGGCGCAGTGGTTAAGAATCTGCCTTCCAATGCAGAGGTCATGGGTTTGATCCCAGCTCCAGGAAGATCCCATATGCCGCAGAGCAACTAAGCCCATGTGCCAAAAAAAAAAAAAAAAAAAAAAAAATCGTAACCAAAAGAAAGATGGTATAGCAGTATGAATTTAAGATAAATTAGACTCTGAAAAAAAAATTAAGGATTAAAAAGGGTCATTATTGATGATAAAGGAATAATTACCAGGAAGATAAACAGTTTTAAAAGCACAAGACCTATGTTGACCTAAAACAAACAGACTCTCAGGTATTTCTCCAGCAAAAAATTGGTTCATTTGGGATCAGCAAAGAATTGCAATTTGGGATCTGCAATCATGGCAAGCCATGTGTAAGTCTTCAAGTAAGGAGAAGACTTTTGCAGAGGAGAAAATGAAGTTGGGAGGACCATAGTAAACCAAGAGTCCATTGGTGGAATTGAGAGTATAGTGCTTTCTCATTGGCTGAGTTAACAGTTTCTCATTGGCTGAGCTCTTGCCTGGCAAGAAGAGGAAGTTTTTCTTTTTCCGCTCAGGCTCTGCTATCACCTGTGGGGTGTGAAAGCTCCCCCTTCTGGCCTCCTGACTCTATTTTAATTGAGGTTTCTCTTTATTAATTTTTATACCTAACAACTCTTTTTCAGCATATTATAAAGTAAAAATCTACAAGGATAGTGGCAGATTTTAACACATCTCTTCCAGAAATGAACAGATCAATCAAACAAATATTTAGTAAAGATGTGAAATATTTGAAGAACAAAATCAGAAGCTGGAAATAAAATAAAGCACATTCTTAGGACCCTGTGCCAACGAATAATAATAACTGCTAACATTTGTGGAGTGCCCACCGTGTGCCCAGCAGCATTCTAAGTGTTTTACATGACTAGCTCCTGCTAACTTGGAACAGGAGGAAACTGAAGCAGAGAGGAGCTGAATAACTGACCTGGGACTACTAAGCCAGTAAGAGGCACAGCTGGACCTGAGCTTACCTGAAGCCAGATCCCAAGCTCTTCTCTGCTTGACCAGAGGTTGGAAAACGTTTACTACAGAGGGCCAGATAGTAAATATTTTGGGTTCTGTGGACCGTATAGTCTGTATCACAGCTACTTAACTCTGCAGGCATAGTGTGAAATAGACAATACACAAATGAGGGGCAGGATGCTATTCCAATAGACCTTTATTTACAAGATACAGGCAGGTGACGATACTTGGGCTCTAGGCTGTAGTTCACCACCTCCTATACTAAACTCTGTTGTGGTTGCACTGCTTTTAGCTTATGTAGAAGAGTTATGAAAACTGAGAGCATGTGGGGCCACAGGGAAGGACAAGCATCAAAAGATCAGCATCAGAACCTCCACATTCCCTGACCACAACCTGACATCGCGCTACACGTGGCCACTGTGAACATTCCTGTACAAGCCTGTGTGGCATCTGTTTTCATTTCTCTCCTGTGAATACCTAGGGGTGAAGTTGCTGGGTCACACAGTAGATGCATGTTGAACTTCTTAATCAAACGCCAAGCTGTTTTCAGAAGTGGCTGTCCCTTTGTATATCCCGCCAGCTGCAGTGTGTGACAATTCCAGTGTCTCCACATTTTCACCAGCCCTGGGTATGCTCGGTCTTTTTAATTTCAGATGTTTGAACAGGTGTGTGGTGACGTCTCATTGAAGTTGTAATTCGCGTTTCCCTCATGATTAATAATGCTGAACATCTTATTATGTGTGTATTTGCCACTTTTATATTTTCTTTGGTAATCTGTTCTAATCTTTTACCTGTTTTGTATTGGAGTGTTTGTTTCTAACCTACCAAATCACACGGTCGTAATAAAGTGGTTGTTGTTCTATACCACTAAGTTTTGGGGTATTTTGTTATATGGCAATAATAACTGGAACAGCTTCCCCAGTTAAAGGGTGCAGGGGAATAAATTAGGTTCCTATGGGCAAGAGTTTGTAAGCAGCTCTTTAAAAGAAACTGCCCTCAGCAGGAAACCCCTTTTCCTGTCACTTTAGCAAAGCTATATTGTAACTGATTTTAAACCAGGCACCCCATGTTCTACTCACCTCCAGCCCAAGCACACCTTCCAAATCTTCTAATCCAGGGGCTCCCAACCCACAGGCGGAGAACCCGCAGCCTGTTAGGAGCCAGGATGCACAGCAGGAGGAGAGCAAAGCTTCAGCTGTGGCTCATCGCTCACATTACCACCTGAATCATCCCCCCATCACTTGCGTGACTGCCTGAACCATCCCTCCCGCCCCCTCTCCAGGAAAAATTTGTCTTCCACGAAGCGGGTCCCTGGTGCCAAAAAGGTTGGGGACCACTGTTTTAATCACGCGATAGCTTGCCTAACTTGTTGGTTCTTTCCCTAGATCAAAGAAGTAGAAATGAAGAATAAGTAATTAACTGATGGCCAGATCTCTTCCCTAGCTTCCCCTTCAGTAATCTCGGGAACAAACTGTGTGACCAAACTGTGTGAACAAGATAACATCTCAAGGAAGATCACCAGGCGTCCACAAGCCTGCACACAAGGCTGCACACAGTGGGGGATGGCGACGACTCTGAACCCCATCTCGGTGATTAACTGAGATTACCTCTCATGGCCAGGCAGAATCTTCAGAGGTAGTTTTGGGGGGATACTGAGTCCACCATCTCCCCAGATTGCCTGCATTCTGATTGAAGGCCCCTTTCTCCTCTACCATTTAGGAGTATGTAATTGATTTTGTAAGCAGCGAGCAGTGGGACCTGATTTATTCTCTAACAAGTTCAGGAGCACTTGGCCACTGGGAGGGCGGTGGGCCTTCCCCTGGGTGAGTCTAGAGGGGAGGACCACCAGAAACCAGACAGAGCAGGGAGGAGCAGTCTGGGGAATGGGATGCATCACCTGTGCCCTGGAGGTGGGGGTAGGGGTGGGGTGGTAGGGTGGGGTGGCGGGGTGGTGTTGTAGTAGAAGGGAGCTGGGGGGTGAGGGGAGGGGTGTGAGTGTGTGCACTGCTTCTCTGCTGTGAAAGCGCTTATGAGAGAAAAGAGCTGGCGTTTGTTCAGCTGTCATCTCAGAGAGGGCAAAGCATCCTGCAATCGCGTCTGTCAGGTAAGGACTCTGTGCCCCCATTTCTTTTCTCCTGCTGAGCCCAGAGACCAGACACTCGTAGCTCATCGGTGTAGGGGGAGGGGACGAGCAAGAACCTGGGAGGCAGGACCAGTTCTCCCTGCAACCCAGCTCAGAGCCCAGCTCAGGGAGAGATGACCCAGCTACCAAATGAGACTGTGTTGGTCACTTAAAATCACTTAAGATTTAAAAAAACTTTTCAACTTGGGCAAATTTGGGGCCTACCTGAGCAGGGACTGAGGTTGATAAACATCTCCCCGAGTACATTTTTAAAGAGACTACAGGAAAGCAAAATAATGTTGTATTTGTGTTACATCAGACCAGTTGTGCTTTTGGGTGTATTTCATAAACATGAATAACTTACACTTTAAAAGGATCTCTGGTATTTCACACACAAAGGCATATTGGAAGGCATTTCCTATCCAGGGCTGGCTAAGTAATGCACAGCAGTGGCTGGTTGGAAATCATTCTCCTTTGACTATTCTCCATGAGTACTGTTTATATTTGGAGTATTTTTATTTACATGTGATAGTGCGTATCTGCAGTGATGGGAAGTTGGATGCCGTTTCCCAGTATCGGGAGGAGGAGGGTGGGGGACTGTCAACAGGTCCTCAGAGGGAATCTGGGGAAGATCACCTCCTTGAGGAGGCCTCGGAGGAGGTAGGAGAGAAGACAGGGAGAAGTGATCCAGATGAGCTCCTGGGAAGATGGCATATTCCCTGGGGGCCTGGAACCCACTGAGGATCCAGGTGAGCCTCAGTGGCAAAGCTCAAGCCACGGGGCGTTAGTACAGTTAGGCACGGAGATTCCAAGAGCCCAGAACCAGAAGCAGCATTCAAGGCTGGTAAACAAAGCTTTCAGAGCTGCACTCGACAAACTCACCTACTGGTTCCTAAGACATTCCTTCTGAGAAAGCCTAATCCTGTCTTGTGAGAATTAAGCTAAATGAGGCCAAGACAGGGACTACTGGGGACCAGAAATCCAAGAAAGAAATTCAGGAGAGAGAGGACAGTGGCTTTGGTGTTGTCAACGCAGCCCTCCCTTTCCTTCCCTTGAGGCTGCATACGGGCATGTCCCTCTCCCCTGCCGCCCTCACATCCCATCTTTGTGATCCAAAACACCCAAGGGAAAATGATTTTTCTTAGTATCCACTAACTTAATTTTGTGATGCGATATTGCTGTGTATTGCCAGTTTTCCTAAGCATTGAATGTTTGCATACCAAGTACTCAGAGTGTTTAAAATTAATGGAACTTATGGTACCAGGGATTCCTATGGTTGCTGTAACAGCACTGGAACATTTCAAATAACATCACTGATAAATGAGCATGCCAAACTCGTGTTTCCAAAGACAGAAAACTCTAATGGAGGAATTTGCATTTTTAGTCTCTTGCCTTGTGGGTAATATGCCTGGAGGAAGCCAAGCATGATGATAAAGACGTGAGCTAGATTCCCCCAAACTTGGGGGAGCAGCTTCCCACCTGGCATTCACTCTCCACTGAAGACGCCGCGTTACCAGGTGAGAGTGCACTCTCCATCTAGGTGCTGTCTCTAGGTATGAAAGAACTATTGAGATTTCGGGAACATTTTATTTTATTTTATTCTATTTTATTTTTGTGACTGTGCTGTGCAGCCTGAAGGATTTTAGTTCCCCAACCAGGGATGGAACCCGTGCCACCTGCAGTGGAAGCATAGTCTTAACCACTGGACCACCAGGGATGTCCTTTGGGGGATTTTTATTTTATCTTATTTTTGATTTGTAGTCTCTGCAGCACAACATTTGAATGAATGAGCCAACTGTATTAGAACTGTTAAAAAAAGAGGCATGAAGTGGAAAAACCAGTGTGGAATATGGTGCCATCTTTCCTGGCAGGAATATTGAAGAATAGAAGCCCATTTACAACTCGAGAAGTGTATTCCCAGCCAGCACCCCAGGATTTTTCCCACTCTTTTCTATTTAAAAAAAGAAAAGGCAGACAACCTGTGCCCATCAACAGATGAATGGATAAAGATATGGTATCCATATTCATCAGAATACTACTCAGCCATAAAAAGAATGAAATGCCATTTGCAGCACCATGGATGGACTTGGAGGGCATTATGCTAAGTGAAATAAGTCAGACAAGAGAAAGACAAATACTGTATGATATCACTTAGATATGGAATCTAAAAAACACAACAATCTAGTGAATATAACAAAAAAGAAGCAGACTCACAGATGTAGAGAACAGATTAGTGGTTACCAGTGGGGAGAGGGAAGGGGGAGGGGCAAGATAGGGGTGGGAGAGTAACAGGTACAAACTATTAGGTACAAAATACGAGGGCATGTTGTACAATGTGGGGAATATATCCAATATTTTATAATAACTGTAAATGGAGTACAACCTTTAAAAACTGTGCATCATTACATTGTGCACTTGTAATTTATATAATAGTGCACAGCAATAATACTTCAATTAAAAAAAAGAAAAAAGAAAACAAAATCACACAAAATAAACCACCCTGAGATGATTGGAATTCACACAATCAAATCTGGCTACCTTTTAGGCCACCGGAACTGGAACACCTGACAGCAAAGGCAATGGCCATATTGGTGACAATTACCATATTTTTTTTTTTTTAAAAGGCAGATTTTGATTCCTGCTTTGAGATCCCTTGCTTGGCTCCTTGAAGGCCCAATGGGCGTTGCTAAATGACCTTACTCTCTTTGGAGACGCACTAAAGAGATAACAGGGCAGATTTCTCTGTGTCACAGTTCTTAGTATGTTGCATCCATCACAGTACTTTCCCGGGTGGGAACGGTGAAAGTGGTCGTCTGTGCCTTTCGGTTGGAATATTCTCTAGTATTTCCAGGGTTTCTGTACCTAGCGCTGGAGTTTTGGGCGCAGGTGCTCTCGGTCCCCGTGCTCTCCCAGCGCGTCCTGGGCGCCGCTGGAGCTGATAGCGGCGTGCGCTCAGCCTCCGCGCGCGCCGGGCGCAGGATCTGCCCTGGGGAGTTCTTGACAGGTAGTCCTCACCACTTCGCAGGCTAAACCTAACCGGGGCGGCTTCATTTCCATACCAACCCAAATCAAAGATCGCCTGGAGAGGCGGATGTGTGTGCAAGTGACACACTTTCGCCATTAAAATGACAACGACCCGAGGCTGAATCGGATTCGTTTAAAAATAGAATGAGCCTCTCTTGGCGAAATTGAAATTGATTTAATCCTGTACTAAAGTGAACTTGGAAACGATAAATGTTGAAACATTTGATAGCCTGCTTTGCACAATGACATGAGCAGTGACATTTCAAGAAGATAATGGTGCAGCAATAAAATAAATAAATAAATAAATTTTAAAAAGCATTCAAATCTCTCCAGTGAAATATGGCCTTAATTGGCTGCCATGGGGTGGTGTGTATGAGCAACGATTAGAAAAAGCAGTATAACAGAGAAATTGGCTTTTTTTTTCCATTCCTGCCTTCTTCCAAAATGTAATTAGTATACCAAAATCAATGTACATTTACATGAGGTATAATACTGCTAAGTGTAGGATGAAACAGTTTAAATTTCTTGCAGGTAATTTATCTATTTTACAGGATCAGGTTTTATTTTTTCCAAATGGGAAGGTTAGTGAAACCATATTCAACAATGATTTAAACATATAAGACATATTGTTGTTTTGTGAGTGTTTTCTCTAAAAGTATGTGCAATGTGACACTGTTAGAATATACTACAGCAAATAACTTTTCCAGTTGTTTGTAATTTTGAAAAGCATTTTCATTTTAATCCTCAGGTTAGTTTGCTGGTTTGGAAGGAGATAAATGATCTATTAAAGTAATATTAATTCACATAATTCATAAAAAGTTCAATCTGTGTTGGCAGAATCTGAAAACCATGTGACTTCTCTTGCCTGGTCCCTTTATGTTCAGGATCCATCTTTACTGAATGGAAGTTTCCATTCCTTCCTCTTAATTTTTATAACTTTCTTTTTTTTGCTGATTCACAACATGAGAGGATTTAAAAATTCTTCATATTACAAAAACATTTCAAATAAGATAGTAGATCATTTTCTATGTGGATAAAAGCATTTTTAATGTCTTTAAGTATAATATGGATAAAACATTAAATTACAACTAATTTTCTAATACTACCCTGGCTTAGCCTCCCTCAAATTGTCCTGCTTCTTTGCAATCCCCCTTGCATGTGCAGAGACCTTTCTTACAGATACTCAGGGCATTCTTAAAATCAGAGGCAGAACACAGATTTTTAAAAAAATTATTAGGAAATAAATAAGGATTTTTGAAATCCAACACTTACCTTTCTGGGATTGCCTTCAATTTTAATTACAGTGCTTTTACAACGTACTCTACATTATGAAGATGTAGTGGTGTTTCCAGTCCTGCAGGAGTCGGTGGCTCAGGTGTCCTGTCATCTGAAAAGAGCAGAACCTTTCTAAGAGCAAATCATTTGTTCCTGCTCACCAAGAGGATGTTTCAGTGAGAGGTAAGGCAGGTCAGGAGAAATAATGTAAAGATTATCAGGATGACTAAGAAAATAAAACCACAAAAGCACAATATAAGTGATGATGTGTAAGAATCTGGTCTACAAGTTTCCAGAGACTTCAGCTTCCTCTTTGCCATATCTGTCCTTCTTCTAGTAACATTTCATGCAATAATATATGTACTCTGTGCCCTTGAACAATATAGAAGTCTAATATTAAAAAATAATTTAGGAGAATATTCACATGATAGGTACAAACGTTAAGAACATTTCAAGTGCTTAACAATCTTAAAAGCACAATGAAAAGTTCAGTATTTGTCTAGAAACAATGAAGAGAAGACAGCTTCCATCTTAGAGGCTCGCACAGGAAAAGGACTTTTGTTTTGCCTGAAATTTCATAGAGAGGAGCAGGTACTGATGTCATAATTGAAGGGGCTTATAGGAGCTGCTAAGCACAGAAATTGAAGGTGGCTGGCAGGTAGAATGCACAGGCCCTGCAAAGGCTGTCTTCTGGGGAAGAAAGGTGAGCAGATAGGTGATAGAGGTGGTCCTCACTTCAGGATGTAACCTTTAGTTTTCTCTGGACATAAAGTGATAAGGTACATAGGAACCTAGATCTTTTGTAGGGAAGAGCTGTTAGGGGAAACAGACTGAAACCGCCCACCCTGGCCAGGCAAAGACAGTAACAATTTGCAGGAGTTATTTCATGACAGGAAATTCTGGTAAGGAACATGGAACTAACAAGCCACTACCAACCGGAAGAATATGGGGAAGGTCAAAAGGAGATGCCAGTCCACATGTCCTACCCACCTCCCAGAATCCTCCTCGCTGGAGTCCATCTTGGCTGAGCGATGTCTGTGCCACTGGAAAGGACCCTGAGTCAGAGTGATTGGCCAGAGACAACCCAGAAACCCACCCCATCACCATAAACCCCGAGACTGCAAGCCATGTGGCAGAGCAGTCCTCCTGGGCTCCCTCACCCTCCTGCTCTCCACCTGGCGCCCCTACCCAATAAAGTCTCTTGCTTTGTCAGCACGTGTGTCTTCTTGGACAATTCATTTCTGAGTGTTAGAGAAGAGCCCCCTCTTGGGCTCTGGAAGGGGTCTCCCTTCCTGCAACAGAGCCACCATCTGCTGTTGGACAGGTTGTTCACTGCACAGAGGCACCTGGCTGAAGGGGAAGTGAGGGTTGAAATTCAGCCAGCACCCTCTTTGCCAGGCCTTGGGTGCTGGACACCAAGAGAGACATTTTTTAGAAGTGCTCCTGGCCTGGCTACTAATGCCTCCTTCCCTAATCACAAGTCATGAGAAGTGAGGAGTCAACCCAGGATGCTGAATGTGAAAATGGACAGACTCAAGTTTTGAGAGAGTAGGGGGACTCTGGGATAGAGAAGAGATCACAGCAGTACTCCTGGAGGGGTCCTGGTCCTGCCTCTGATAGTGGAGTGTGTGGCAATGGTCCACACCTCTGCCACAGATGTCCAGCTGCAGCCTCCTGCAGGAGCCAGACTCCTGTCCACAGCTTTTCCCACAGGTGGCCGCATACCTCTCACACCTTATTCCATTACATCCCCACCCCATGTAAAGAGATGCAGCAGAAAGTGTCCAAAATGAGAACTGAAGGATGAAGAGCCTACAGCCAGGGCTGAGGTTGGTGGGCTGCTACCAGGACCACAGATTAGCATCACGTATCCTCCCCAAATTCTAAATATAATTGTCTGCAGTATTTCTTCCACATACATTGAGCACCACATCAGATGGTGTTATAAGTTTTGCTTCAGCCACAAAATATAATTATAGAAACTCATGAGGCAAATGATAATCTCTTATGCATACTTCTGTTTTTAGCCGTTGTATTGCTTTTGTTTGTTTGTTTGTTTTTTTAATTTCTGAAAGTCTCTGCCTACTCCCATCACCATTTTCTTGGGGAGTTTTCTCACCTATTTTTAAAGGATTACTCTGCTAACGACAAATGATCTTAGTTTTCCTTAATCTGAGAAACATCTTTATTTTCCATTCCTTCCTGAGGATAATTTTTCTGTATGGTGGATTCATAATTGACAGTTTTCTTTCAAAATTTGAAAATGTCACCTCCTTCTGGCCTCTGTTGTCTTATGTGAGAAATTGGCCATCATTTAAATCTATCTTTATCTGTAGAGAATGAGCCATGTCTCTCTGGCTATTTTTAAGACATTTTTCTTTGTCTTCAGTTTCTGGAAGTTTAATTATGAAGTTTTGGTGTGGAATTACTTGGATTTATCCAGTGCAAGTTTTCCTCACCTTCTTGAATCTGTAGGCACAGGTTTTCCCCACTATTCAAAAGTAGAGTGTTCCTATAAAACCTTTTTTAAGCCGAAATGGTGTAGAGCAAGGAAGCAATTATCTTAGGATGCACATTGCTAGCAGATGCACAAAGTAAACTGAGATAAAGCACAGTTCAAAGCTATGGCAGCTTGATGTTGAGATGCTGAGTGGACATTACAAGCCAATATGCCTCCTGATGAAAAGGGCAACATGCTCTACTAAACAATAGCAAACTAGACCCAGCAAAACAAAAAGACAATATAGAAATGGGTAACAGACTAAACTGGGCCAACCCAGGAGTACAAAGTTACTTCAACATTTAAACACCAATCACTGAAGACTTCCCTGGTGGCACAGTGGTTAAGAATCTGCCTGCCAATGCAGGGGATACAGGTTTGATCCCTGATCTGGGAAGATTCCACATGCCCCGGAGCAACCAAGCCTGTGAGCCACAACTACTGAGCCTGCACTCTAGAGCCCACAAGCCACAAATATTGAGCCCTTGTGTGACTACTATTTTGAAGCCCATGTGCCTAGGGCCTGTACTCCGCAACAAGAGAAGCCACTGCAATGAGAAGCCCGCACACCGCAATGAATAGTAGCCCCCACTCGCTGCAACGCATGCAGCAACAAAGACCCAACACAGCAAATAAATAAATAAATAATAAATTTATTTTAATAAAAAGTTAAAACAAAAAGCAAAAAACAAAGCTATGGCAGCTTGATGCCAAGATGCTGAATGCAGATTCTAGGGAAGGAGCTTGGTGGGGCCATTCCCACTGCTCAGTTCCTTGGTGCCTCTGTAATGACTGCTGCAAAACAAACACTGAATGCTGTTTTCACCCTTTGCCTCTCTTTGTAAAAGCAAAAGTCCTCTTCGAATTTCTTTCGGTAGGCAGAAACAAATATAAGGCTGATGTGGGTGTTTTGTAAAAGTGAAGCGGCGTAAATCAAACTTCCGAAAAGTGGGGGCACCTGTGTATGTCTTTTGCCAAATTTGAGAAATTGTCAGCCATTATCTCTTTGACTGCTTTCTCAGCCTCACGCCCCTTCCCTCTGCTTCTGATGCTCTAATAATATGAATACTAGGTCATTTGTTGCTGTTCCACAGATCCCAGATACTGTGTTCATTTTTTTCTATTTCATCTTGTTCAAGATAAATTATCTTGTTTATCTTGATATAAATTCTATTGATTTGTTGTCCTCATGTTCATTGATTGTCTCCTGTCATCTCCACTCTACTACTGAGTGCACCTAGTGAGTTTTTTTAATTTCAGTTGTATTTTTCAGTTGTATAAATCCCATCTGATTCTTTTTAAGATAACTTTTATTTCTTTGCTGAGAGTTTCCATTTAAAAAATTTATTTCAAGAGAAATTGTAATTGTAATTCCTGGTGCGATGAATGATTTTCAATTGTACGAGAACATTCCAGTACCATGTTAGGAAAGTCGATCCTTTCTAAGACTTCTATTCTTGTAGGCAGTTTCCCTATTTAGGTTTAAGGAATAGGTTCTTGTGTACTTTTGTGGCCATGGTTGCAATGGCAGTTTTGTTTTCAGGGCCCTTTCCGTGTTATTCTGGTCTGCCTCATTCTTGTGGTGCTGCAGGAGCTCACACACGCCTCTGCAGTTGTCACCTAAAGGAGAAAGAGGCTTCTGGTGTTGCCAGGCCACTTTCTGGGGTCAGAGGCAGACTCTGCTGGCCTGGTTCTCCTTGTGCCACTGGGTGGAGGGCCAGGAGACTACAGGCTCCACTGCCACCGGCCCTGCGGGTGGAATGGCCCAGCGGACTGTGCCTGGTTGTGGAACAGGGTCACCTGCTGGGACTTTGGGGCTGCCACATGTATAGGTCTGCCAGCTGGTACCACAAGGGTCCCTGATGGGGGTCAGTGCTAGGTCTCTGTTGGGCTTCTCCTTAGCTGGTCCTCCGGCCAGAAGGGGTGGGCTTTCTTTGTTTTGTCTTGGTCTATGACTGCTGGTCCAACTTGCAGGCTCTCAAGAGCCCCATCTGAGATATGTGCAGGATACAGAGGAAACCCATGGAACTCCCTGTGCTGTCACCCCTCAAATTCTGCAGTGCATAGTCAGTGGCTTCCTTTAGTCTAGCTTTCAGAGTCCTTTTCTTAAAGAAAATTTATTTATTTATTTATGGCTGTGTTGGGTCTTTGCTGCTGCTCACAGGCTTTCTCTAGTTGCGGCAAGCAGGTGCTACTCTTCGTTGTGATGCAGGGGCTTCTCATTGTGGTGGCTTCCCTTGTTGCAGAGCACGGGTTCTAGGCGCACAGGCTCAGTAGTTGTGGCACATAGGCTTAGATGCTCCACAGCATGTGGGATCTTCCCAGACCAGGGCTTGAACCCATGTCTCCTGAATTGGCAGGTGGATTCTTAACCACTGCGCCACCAGGGAAGTCCCTCAGAGTCCTTTCATCATTAACTTAAATTATTTCCAGAGTTCTCAGTTGTATTTGGAGAAGAGGAACAGGGAAAAGTGAGTCTTTGTCATCTTCTTCCAAAACCAGAAGTCTGCAATTGACGTTTTAAAAATCTGGATTATTAATTTCAATAATATGTGTCCTATGTTTTTCGATTTAATGAATGGGATTTTTTCCCAAGCAAAACAACGTTTAAAAATAGTAGATTTCTCTGTATGGCATCCAGACCTGACTGCTAGGTACAAGGTAAGTAAGAGAACCGTGTAGGTGTGACGCCTGGAGCCCCCGGGAAGTCCCTTTGGATGGGACACATGCCTCTGATTCTGAAAGCTGGTTCTCCCCTATTTTCTGACACGGATGAAAAATAACAGAAAGCCTTTCTCTCCTTTCAAGAAAAAGAGGCAGCAAGTGCGTAGACACATGCTTCCCCCTTGTAGCTATTTTATTTTTTAACCTTTTTCTTCTATTATTAGCAGTTTTTGATTTTCATAGTAACAGCCTACATATTTAGAGATCAGATTTCAGTAACTTTCATTTGTTAGAAAGACAGGGAAATAAATTAAATGGACTCATACGCTGGGGGAAGTTCTGGGCCAGTTCAGCCAGGCAGGCTACATCAAAGGGGATTTCCTGTATTGGCGGAGGGAAAGATATTCCATAAATTAACTCCATCAGGGTCATCAGCAGATTTAGAAAAAGATTGACAGGACTTTGGAGAGAAGCAGAGGAAAATGGCAAGCAAGGAGGATTTAGGGTCAATTTTCATGACCAAGGGAATGATGAAAGTCAGAGCCGGGGGTGGGCTGAACTGAGCAGGCATCTGCTGGATTCCTTGGCTACAGGGCCCTCCTTCATGCTAAGGGTCTTAGAATTTGAAAAACAACCAAGAAGATGAAGTAAATGGTAACAGAAGAAGACTATGTCTAGTTCTGAGCCCTTGAGAGAAGGGCTGGGAGGCAGCATTTTAGGAAAGCAGTGATGCGGGAAGGCTTGGGAAGAGGGGACAGGACAGGGAGGCTGGGGGCCTACAGGGCACACATCTGTCCTCTCCTCTAGTGTTGGGTGATTTGGTGTAGGCAGTGGACTAGGGGTTTGGTCTTGTTTGTCTTGTACTGTGTGGACAGGAGTTGAGGGTGGGGGGCAGGGCTGGGGTGTCAGCACCCACCTTGTGTGCATGTCCCCTTGAGCCACTTGGCCTGGTGGGGACCACCTTTCTCATTTACGGACACGGAATCAGCCAGGGGAGGTCACCCATACCTGACCACCCAGCTGGCCAGCAACTGGAACATTCCTCTGGACCTGTGCACCTGCCTGCCCCCTGAACAGTAGTGACCCAGGGAAGAGAGAAATAACACACCTAAACCCTTGGCACTTCGGTTCTGTGGCGGGGGTGGGGGGGTGCTTTGGTCTTGCGTTTTGAGCACATGGATTCAACATGCAGAGAAGTGCAGGCAGGGAGGTTTAGGGAGTCTCAGCCTGGTGGGTTAGAAGTGGGAAAGAGGGGGAGACAGCTGGAGGCAGATTCCCTAGTGGTGTAAGGTAGAGGCTACCTGCAAGGGGAAGATTAGAAAGAGTAATAATATGTGCATGTGCATTATAAATGACTGTGACACCAGAGAATGTTTAAAGTGTGCTCCTTCAACTATTACAGAAAATAGTTTACTGTTTTCATAAAAACAAATTATTTATTTATTTATTGGCTGTGTTGGGTCTTTGTCTCTGCACGCGGGCTTTCTCTAGTTGCAGTGAGCAGGGGCTACTCTTCGTTGTGGTGCATGGGCTCCTCATTGCTGTGGCCTCTCTTGTTGCAGAGCACGGGCTCTAGGTGTGTGGGCTTCAGTAGTTGCGGCACACAGGCTCAATAGTTGTGGTGCACAGGCTTAGTTGCTCTGCAGCATGTAGGATCTTCCCGAAGCAGGGATTGAACCTGTGTCCCCTGCATTGGCAGGCATATTCTTAACCACTGTGTCACCTAGGAAGTCCCAAAGATAGTTTACTCTTTAACATATTTTAGAAAGATTTGCATCGTCAAAGATAAGGGACAAAGTAGATGAACCCATTATTCATTCTCCCATTATGTGGTCTTTTTTTTTTTTTGGTAAATGAAAGAAAAAACACAATTTTTTTTTTTCTGCTGAAAATATAATGAATCAATGATGAACTTATAGCAGTAAGTTCCCAGGAACCTACCAAGAATGCCCAGTTAGTGTGAGAATATGGACTCTACTCACCGAAGAGACTATCCTAGAGAGGGCTGGAAGAGTGAAATAGCCACTGTCACTTTTTGCGGGAAAAATTCCCCTTTGCCATTCTATAATCAACCTGCCTTAACCATGTAGTTTGTGTGGCATTGACCCAGCCCTGGGCAATTAGCGTGCACCTTCCAGCCACAGTGATTGGCTCAGGGTCTGGCCATCACTCATACAGACCAATCATCATCTTCTCTGGGAGTTTAGCTGGGAAAACCCCTCACTCTTTCTGGAGGGAGATGACTGAAAGGACCCCATGAGCAAGGAGGCAAAGAGGGGAGCATCTTACTTCCACATGGAGAGGGCCTGCTCGAAAATGAGGCGAAGAAAGTCAGGGGGGAGAGAGAGAGAGACAGAGACAGAGACAGAGAGAGACAGAGACAGAGACAGAGACAGAGACAGAGACAGAGACAGACAGAGGGAGAAGACAGTGATGATATCATTTGAACACCTGGATCCAGACTTGTCCAATCCTAGAAATGCCTGACTTGCTTTGGGTTTCCCAGTCACACAAGCCAACACATTCCTCTTTTTTATCTATCTATCAATCATCTATCTATCTATCTATCTACCTATCATCTATCTATCTATCTATCTATCTATCTATCTATCTATCTATCATCTATCATCTATCTATCTATCATCTATCTAATCTATCTATATCTATCTATCTATCTACCATCTATCTATCTATCTATCTATCTATCTATCTATCTATCTATCTATCTATTTATCTATCTATCATCTATCTAATCTATTTATTTATTGGCTGCTTTGGGTCTTTGTTGCTGTGGGCAGGCTTTTCTCTAGTTGTGGCAAGTGGGGGCTACTCTTCATTGTGGTGCAGTGGTTTCTCATTGCGGTGGCTTCTTTTGTTGCAGAGCATGGGCTCTAGGTGTGCGGGATTCAGTAGTTGCAGTATGTAGGCTCAGTAGTTGTGGCTCGTGGGCTCTAGAACACAGGCTCAGCACTTGTGGTGCATGGGCTGAGTTGCTCCTTGGCATATGGGATCTTCCTGGACCAGAGATTGAATCTGTGTCCCCTGCATTGGCAGGCAGATTCTTAATCACTGTGCCACCAGGGAAGTCTCCACATTCCTCTTTAAAAAAAAAAAAAGAAAAGAAAATTTATTTGAATTGGGTTTCTCAGTTATAACTAAGTGAGTCCTGATGAATCCTGTTAACGTAAAATATAGCCATTGTGCCAGAGTGTGCACAGCTTCTCAGCTAGGTTGCACTTAAACTGATTCGATTAGCAGACTGAACACATGATAAAACTATCTGGAAGGTGGTATACTACCCTTAATAGCATCTTGGCTGCCTAACTAGGGTCATGATAGTTCTGATCACTAGCCAGCAGCAAAAAGGTCACTGCCTAAATAGGGGGTGCTATTGACTGAATTACGTTCCTCAAATTCATATATTGAGGCCCTAACTTCTCCTCCCCACAATGTGATGGTATTTGGAGAGAGTGTCTTTGAGAGGAAATTAGGTCATGAAGTTGGAGCCCCCATGAAGGGATTAGTGCCCTTGTAAGAAGAGATCAGAAAGTTTCCTCTGTCTCTCCTCTCTCAGCTGTGTGAAGATACAGTAAGAGAGTGGCTGTCTGCAAGCTAGGAAGAAATCTCCCACCAGAACTGACCGTGCTAGTGCCCTGATCTCAGACTTGCAGCCTCCAGAAGTGTGGGAATCAGTGTTTGTCGTGTCAGCACCCTGTCTGTGGTGTTGTGTGATAGCAGCCCAAGCTGTTGAGACAGGGACTTAGTGGAGCCCCAGGAGTGGGAACTGCCTTCTTAAACTCCTGATATGTAAAATCCTCCTCTGGGAAGCTCAGCCACCACACTTTAGAGGGGAGGCTTTCCTCTGATGAAATTCTACTGCAGTACGATGGTGTGAGACCTTACTTTGTAGGCTTTTCCTGCTGACCAGCCCTGTCACTCCGTCTCCCTTGTGTTTTGGTTCTTGAGGAGAGTGGGGGAGGAAAGGAGGAGTCGGTGCTGTGGAACGGTAACCGGGACACTGTGGAGGGAGGCAGAGATGGGGATCATGGGCGTCTGTGACTTCCTCCAAATGATGACCCTGATAAGAGGGATGTGGAACAGCCTGTGCCAGAGACTTCTTCCCTTCAACCCTGCCTTCTGGAAGCTCTGTCTTTCCACCAGGAGTAGCTCAGCAAAAACACCTGTGTTGATGGTGTTCATTTTGGCCACAAAGTCAATGTCCAGAGTTTTCTTTGACGTTTCTCCTATGTCTTCGTGGAGACATCTCCCCATTAGTGGTATATAGCTTTCTACTGCATTTGCTGGGTATATGACAGAAGTCAGCAAACTTTTTTTTTGTGAATGGCCAAATGGTAAATATATTAGGCCTTTGTGGGTCATACAGACTCACTCTGCCCTGACCTGAGAAAACAGCAGAAGGCTGCATGTCAACAAATGGGCATTACCGTGTTCCAATAAAACTTTATTTATGGACAATAAAACTTGGATTTCATTTCATTTTTATGTGTCACTAAATGGTATTCTTTTTTTTTTAATTTTTTCCCCCAACCATTTAAAAATGTGAAAATCATCCTATCACAGCCAAGAGGAGCCCAAGGAGACATGATGACTAAATGTAATGTAGCTTGGATGGGGTCCTGGAATGGAAGGAAAATCTGAGGAAACCTGGATAAAGTGTGGGCTTTAGTTAATAATAAAGTATCAATATAGGCTCATTAATCATGACACATGTACGATGCTAATGTGAGATGTTAATAAGAGGGGAAAGTGGGTGTGGGGTATATGGGAGCTCAGTACTGCTGCTGCTAATTTTTGTAAAAAAAAAAAGTGTTCATAAAAAGTAAAGTTCATTAAACAACAACAGCATTTTTAGCTTATGAGTGTACAAAAGCAGATGGTGATCCAGATTTGGCCCAAGAGCTATAATTTGCCAATTCTTCGTATAAAGAATAAAAAGGACTTCTATATCTGGCAATATGGTAGACCAGGAACTCTTCCTGATTCTCTCAGTAAAAACAGCTGAAAGTAATGATTAATAATAAAAAAAAGAATTCTTAGGTCTATTAATGATCTGGAATCAGAGTGTGATGGTTAATTTTATGTCAACTTGGCTAGGCTGTGGTGCACAGATGGGAAGGTGCTGGATGCTGCTGTGAAGGGGTTCTGTGGATATGATGAACAATTACAGGGAACTGATTGTAAGTAAAGGAGATTACCTTTGATAATATGGATGGACTTCATCCAACCAGCTGAAGGCCTTAAGTGTAAAATCCAAGGTTTCCTGCAGAAGAATTTTGCCTCAAGACTGCAGTGTCAGCTCCTGTCTGAGTTTCTGGCTTGTCCTATGGATTTCGGATTTACCAGCCCCCATGATTGTATAAGCCAATTCCTGAAAAATCTCTTTCTCTCTCTCTGGATATATTGTATATCTATATGTGTATTGTGTATATCTGTTTTTCTAGAGAACTCTGACTGATACACAAAATAAGGAATAGTAAGGACAAACTGAGTGAAGGCAAGACTCTAAACAGGCAAACTGGTGACTGAAGCCAGCTTTCATCTTTTGCATTGAGCTGGGACCCCAAAAGTCCACTCTATCAGTGCAGGAGTGGAGTACAAACAATCCTTCCCTACCACGTGGAGAATACAAAGACAATTGCTGGCATTCTCTTAGATGAGTAGAAATATCCCTGAGCATTTTAACCATAAGTCAGTATTCATACAGACATTCAGCTTGAAGTCACACTTGGGTGACCCTAAACACCTGAAATTTATTTATTTTTCAAGTGGTCTCAAATTTACTGTGCTCCCGGGCAACGCATGGGAATAAACTCACATCTTCTTGCAGGAACCTGAACATTATCCTACACATTCAACATTCTCACATGAGGTTAGCAGAAAAGGAAGCAGTTCACAGTTACAGTTCACTTACAGAAAGAAATAAGGTATATTGAGTGAGAACCAGAAGCAACAGCAGTCCACAGAAATAGGTTCTAAAATCTTCAAATATTGGAATTTTTAGACATAGGATATAGAGTAACTACAATTAACATGTTTCAGTAAAGTAAAAGCAAGTTTTAAAGTAGAATAATGAACAAGAAACTATAAGGGTGAGTCAAAAATTATCCGCACTCTGGCTGTAGAATTTATTTTAACTTTTATAAAAGACAAATACATCATTTTCTGACATAATCTCCTTGCTTTTCAATACACTTTGTCCATCTGTCAACAAGCTTTCATATTCCCTCATTTAAAAATGTTCTGGGCTGAGCTCTGAGCCACTAATGCACCACTGTCTTCACTTCATCAGAAGTGACTCTTCATCCTCGCAGGGCTGCTTTCAGGGGACCAACCAGGTGAAAGTTGGATGGAGCAAAATCTGGACTATAGGGAGGATCCTTTAACACTTCAAAATGAAGTTTTTGCAGTGTATCGACAATGTGTGCAGAAGTGTGCGGACGTGAATTGTCATGCAAGATCACAACCCCCTTGGATAGCAGTTCTCAGTGTTTGATCTGAAGTTCAGGTTTCAGTTCTTCAATAAGAAACTCACTGCAATGAACACTGCTGATTGTTGAACATTTTTCCTGATAATGTTCCAATACTGGCCCTTGAGAACCCCAGAAAACTGTAAGCATCAATTTTCCAGCTGATGGTTGACTTTTGAACCTTTTCTTGGTCAGTGATTGAGGAGGTTTCCATTCCATACTCTGACATTTACTCTCACACTCATAGTGATGAATCCATGTCTCGTTACCCATAATGATTCTCTTTAAGAAACGTTCATCTTCCTTAGAGTATTGGTCCAAATTTTGTTTGCAGATATCCAAACGCTTCTGTTTATGCTCATCCATGAGCTGTTTCAGTACCCATCTCGCACAAACATTTTGAAACCTAAGTCTATCTTGGATTACTTTGTTTTAAGGTGTTAAAGCATCCTCCCTATAGTCCTGATCTTGCTCCATCAGACGTTCACCTGTTTGGTCCCCTGAAAGCAGCCCTATGATGATGAAGATTCACTTTTGATGAAGAAGTGAAGACAGTGGTACATTTATGGCTTGCAGCTCAGCCTAAAACATTTTTTAATGAGGGAATATGAAAGCTTGTTGACAGATGGACAAAGTGTATTGAAAAGCAAGGAGATTATGTCAAAAAATGATGTATTTGTCTTTTATAAAAGTTAAAATAAATTCTACAGCCAGAGTGCAGATAATTTTTGACTCACTCTCATACAAAGAATGACAAAAGGGTTATGAAAGAGAACTAATAGAACTTACAGATGGAAAGAAACATAATTGTTGAAATTAAGTATTCACTGGATGAGTATAGTCGCAGATTGGGAATAACTGAAGGAAGAATTAGTGATTTGGAAGACAGAAATCACAGAATTATTCATGGTGTGTGAGAGGACAAAGAGATAAATAATGTGAAAGTGATATTCTAATTAGAGGCCTTAGACTGTGGAGCTGTCATTCTCAAACTTGAGTGAGCATCAGAATTCCCTGGAGGACTTGCTAAAATACAAATTGCTGGGCCCCACCGCCAGAGTTTCTGATTTAGTGGGTCTAGGATGTGGCTGAGAATTTGTTTCTCAAACAAGTTCTCAATGATGCTAATGCTGCCATTGGGGACCCCACTTTGAAAACCATTGCTGTCAGAGTGGTTCAAAGTTTGCCTCTGCAGGTTCGAAAGCCCACTTGCACTTGCTGACTGTGTAACCTTGGAAATTTTCTTTCACTTCTCTGTGCCCCAATCCTTCCATCACAGGGTTGTTGTGGGAGCACGTGAGTTAACACACATAGAGCACTTAGTGCCGTGGTGGCAAGGGTGAGGATTCTGAACATGTTAGCTGTTACAATGTCTTGTACACAGGACCTCCAATGCATTTTTTCCTGAGAAGCCCAGATCACAGAATTTATTAGCCCTCTGAAAATCATATTAGGGTTGTCCCAATGCTACCAATTCTCTGAGATATAAGGGAGCCTGTTGTGTTAAAGTGCTTACAGCTGATTGTGGAGGAAGACTTGTCCTGATTGTGAGAATTTAATGATGCAATATTTAAAAAGAAATTTGCCATATTTACATGAAAGATTGATTATGCTGGATTCACTTCTGATGACGTGATTCCAAATAGCATGTTTAAATAAATAGATGAAGCTCATTTGTAGTGACAACAAAAATCAATCAGTCAATCTAAGAAAGAAATTGAAAATTTTATTTGAGCCAAATTAAGGATTATAACCTGGAAACAGCCCCTCAGAAATCTCTGAGAACTGTTCCACGCATTAGAAGTCAAAGCTCAGTTATATAAGTTTTTTGAGACAGAGGGCTGTACATTAAATAACCTACTGTTGACAGTGTACGTAATCCAGATGTGCAAGTACAAAGTGGTGGGTCATCATAACCCCTTACGAGATCAGGAAGGAACGTTATCTTTATGGATTTGTCTTGTTGATGCTGGGAGAATGTTGCTCTTTATGGTTAAGCAGGTATTTCTGCTGATGGGGAGGTTTAGCTGACGCATATGCTGGTACACTATGCACAGTCGAAGGCAGAGAAAATTTTTTCGTATTTAAATTTTTCTCGTCTTGCCATGAAATATGAATTTTATTTCACAGTAATTAGTAGCATGTATTTGAATGTAAGCAATTTGTGTGCTAAACTTCTTGAAAGAGCTCATTCTCTCAAAGTGGGTTATCCTGGAGCCACTCATACTGGCTGGTGAGAGCAATTGTTCACATATCTTCCCAACTCAGCAATGTCACTTTGGTAGGCTGACATCTGCCACAGTGTGAGTCTGAGTGTATACACATAGAACATGGCAAATAGTAGGAATCAGGGCTCTCCCTTCACCCTTACCCCAAGAACCAGCTGTCAAACATTTACCAGCATACCACTAGTTTAACATGTGGAATATTGCCCATACTTCTTTGATTAGGAATCCTTTCTACAAAGATACTCCAAATTTCAGTGGTGCGCATCTTTATTTAAGTTCTGGTTTGTTTATACTGCTGAAATCTACATCATTAACTTTTTAAAATTTTGTTTTATTATAATCAGGTATGCATACACATAGCTGTGAGAATCAAATAGTTCTTGTATTGTCAGGCCACTCAAGATGGCTGTTCTCTTGCTTTCTGTACATCCCCTGCCCGACAAGTGCAGGCTTCACCTATATCTTACGCACATGACTAACCTTCCTATGTACTTGCCCCAGGCCCCAGCTAGTGATAGCTTATCAAAGGGTGGTGAGGGCTGTGCCCCTCTCTTGGTTTCCCTGGTAACTAATGAGCCAACCTGATGTCAGTTTCCCTATAACTGGCAATGTCCCCTTCTCCGGGGAGCAAAGACTGCCACCATGTCCTGCCCACTGTCCACTGCACACACTGGGGTGTCACTCCAGGACCTTGCTTCAGACTTGTAAGCTCCCCCATTCATTAAACCATTGATGTCTCTGTTGCTGTAGCTGGGCAAGTGCAGGCCTTGTAGGCCAGCTGGGTGTAGCCCAACAGTTCTACAATGGTCTCTGTGAAAAACTGTGGTTCCCCTTGGTCCCTTCTGTCACTCATTTCCCAGTCCTGGGAACATTCAGCTCTTGTCCCTACCTCACATCCCCACTTCCTATATCCGTTCCCCCAAGATAATTGTTTCAGAACTTTTAAAGATCACTACCTAGTGTTTCACTATTATAACTATGTAAGCGTCTTTTTAAAAAAAAATGTTTATTTTTTTTATTAGCTGCATTCATTCTTCATTGCTGTGCGAGGGCTTTCTCTAGCTGCCGTGAGCGGGGGTTCCTCTTTGTTGCGGTGCGTGGGCTTCTCATTGCGGTGCACGTGCTCTAGGAGTGTGGGCTTCAGTAGTTGTGGCCCATGGGCTTACTTGCTCCAAGGCATGTGGGATCTTCCTGGACCAGGGCTCGAATCGGTGGCCCCTGCATTGGCAGGCGGATTCTTAACCACTGCAGATTCCTGTGTCTATCTTCTTCCTGTCTGAGTATTCCTTTTTTTCAATGGAATACAGCTGGAATACCTTGCTACTCTAGTGCAGCCTGGAGGACTGATAGCTCTGACATCACCTGGGAACTTGTTACAAATGCAGACTCTCAGGCTATACCTCACACATACTGATTTAGAATTCTCTCACTAAATTTTGAGAAGCACAGTTCCAGTAGCATTGTAAGAAAGGATGCATGAAAGAGAAATTTTTGAGAACAACAAATGTCTAAAAATATTTTAATTCTACCCTCACACATTATTATATGCTGGTTATAGAACCCTGGGTTGGAAATAGTTTCCCATTACCTTTATAAACTCTTTACCCTTTCTTTGACTTGCTTTTTCCCCTCTTTGTCACCTTGTAGGATACTCCTTTTGTTCACAATTGTTTCATTTGTACCCCCAGGATTTAAATTTATAGAGGTGACTGAGTGACAGCACAGAGAGGCCAATGCCATTAAAAGAAGATTTTTATATGTTATTTCCTGAGAGGAGAGGGACATACCACCCCATGCCAGGCCACAGCCAAGCTTGGCCATGCAGCAGAGGGAGCAAGGGGAAAGAATCAGGCTAGAGCTTTTATTGGGGTTTCTGTGAAAAGGCAAGGCAGAGCTGGGTAGAATGTTTAGGATTGCCTAGTTGGAAGAATTAGGTGGGATTTGGGCTATAGGAGTGGTCTCCAGTTGCCTAATTCCTGGCTCTGGTTTTACCAAACTTGGGTCCACTCTCCTGCCTTGCAGCAAAACCAATCTACTGATGCTGGATTTTGGTGAAGGAAAGTACACTGTTTATTTGCAGGGTACCAAGCAAGGAGAATGGGCAGCTCATGCTCAAAAGACCCAAACTCCATGATGACTTTCCAGGGATGATTTTTAAAGGCAACAGTTGGGGTGAGGGTTGCAATGTGTGGACTTTCTCCTGCTTGGTTGGTAGTGAGGTAACAGGGTGATGTGTTTGGAATCATAACCATCAAACTTCTGGTTCTAACCAGTCTGGGGTGTATGTGTTGGTGGTCAGCATGTAGTCACCATCTGCCACCTAGGTGGGGGGGGTCTTAGTTTCTGCAGAACAAGTCAATGATATGCATCAGATTTTATGCATATCCCTTGAGGAGGAACTAGGACTCTATTTTATTGCTGAACTATTATTACTTTCCTTACTTGACTGCTTTTCCTTTGTTTCTGCATTCCCTCACTTCCTCAATTAGTAACTGCTTAAGTCTACTCTTTGGAACTCAGGAAAAGCCTCGGAGACTAAGACCTTTTTCTACAAGCAGGAAACAGGGGACATGAAGGGGCGTTTGGACCCAGGAGGGCCCTGGAGGATCTGGCTCAGGTTCACAATTTAGCAGATTTTAGCAAAAGGACCTCTGAGGAGCTATACAAAAGGAAAGACTTATACAGGCAGAAGTGGGAATAAGGAAGTTATACTAGGCAAAAAAGTGAGTTAGTTATTGCAAGGTTACTTTTCTTTGGGGATGGCAGGGGTCTATCAGCCAGGTTGTCTAACTGGGACTGATCAAGAAATTCCTGATTAACTGATTCCTGATTCCATATCTGGGAAAGTTGAAATTGTAACTAAGTCCTGGTTTGGTGACATGGGGCTTAGCATAAGTGACTCCCTTTGGGGCTGGTGGTCTTTTTTTTTTTTTTTTTAACACTTACTAGATTATTACTGGTTTATTATAAAAGGATATCTCAGGAATGGCCAGATGGAAGAGATGCACTGTGAAAGGTATGGGGAAAAATTAGGGAGCTGCTATGCCCCCTGAGTTTTTGGGTTTTTATGGAGGCTTCACTACATAGACTTCACTGATGTAAATCCCTGGCCATTGGCAACTGATTCAACCCCCAGCTCCACACCTCTCTCCTCCCTGGAGGTGAGGGATGGGACTGAAAGTTCCAACCCTCTAATCACTTGGTTCCCCTGGCAACCAGTCCCCACACTTAGGTGACCTAGGGGCTTTCCAGAAGTCACCTCGCTAACATAACAAAAGACACCTCTACCATTCTCATCACTTGGGAAATTCCAGGGGTTTTAGGAGCTCTGTGCCAGAAATGGGATGAAGACCAAACATATATTTGTTATTATAAACACATTATTACACTTAGAAAGTTCACACACTTGACTGTGTGGTGTTCCCAAGCAGAAGCCCCAGTGTTGCCCTTTGCAGAGAATCACCCTCCATCTTCCCCTAAAGGGGGGTGAGGGTGGGGGTGGGGTGCGAGTGGATAGCTGGCCGCTATGTCTGTCTGGCCTCTGAGTCACCTTCCTTCCCAAACCCAACCGTGCTCCCACTTCTTGAGGATGGGGGCCTCTGATTTCTGAGTCTTTCAGGGGCTCCACTATGAAAATCAGGTTGCAGCTTAGCATCCATCTGCATACCAGCTCAGAACTTGGCTTTCTCAGGTCTGCAGAATCAGATGCTTGCCAACCTTCCAGTTTTGTTGCTTACCACCTCCCCTCCCATTCTCTTTTGCCTTGTGGGTTTGTGTCTTCAAAAACTCTATTTGCTATTGTTTTAGCAGGATTTGGGGAGGGGATGAAAGTAAAGGGTTGTGTTTAATCTGCCATCTCTCCCCCCCAAATTCCAGTGAGTTTTACCAAAATAATATGTTCACATGTGGAAATCATTGTAATGAAAATATGGCAATACAGTATTGAGATTGGTGGATCTTATGAAATCTGTTTTTACTTTATAAGCATATATTACTTAAGGATATTTTTAAAAATGACTATCGTGGGCCAGTCAGTATGAATGACCTATTTACCACCTATTTTCTCCTTCTTCATTGCCATTACTCTGATTCCTCTGCAGGCAGCCAACATGCTGGATTGTCTAGCCTGCTTGTGGCTAGAGGCAGTTCACAACACAGTGCTGGCCAGAGAAACATAAGTGGATGCCCACTGTGGATTTCTGGGAAAGTTTTGCTTTGCTTTCTTCCTTGTTGCTTCCTTCTCCTTTCTGAATAGAATGTGGAAGTGATGGCTGGAGCAGTGGTAGCCATCTTTCACCCTGAGGGAAAGGCCAAGATGCTACAGAATCCTTATCTTTTTGACCTCCTGAAATAATGCCAGGACTACTTGCCCTGGGACTGCTTTTTGTATGGGGGAGAAAACCTCTTAATTAGTTTAAGCTGTTTTTGGTAGGTTTTCTCTTAGCCCCAAAGGTATCCATCAGTGAGATTTTTGGTATGTGAGAGACAGTGTGGGAGTCTGCCCTAGAGTCTGACTGGATTGATATGTTACCATAATGTTCAGATGCTCTGTAATACCAAGCATGGAGGTACCTCTGGCAGCTGTAAGGAGCCCAAAATTATGCTGTGACTTTCAGGGTCTTTAGTAGCCCAGAAACACCACAGAGGACAAAGGACAATGTTTTACTAGAAAAAAAGAGTATGGTGCAGTACCTGCCCTGTCCTCTTGAGGAGTTAATCTTCTGAAGGCATCAATCCCACAGGGGATGGGTGAAGGTTGTCCCCCCATCTGAGGTAACTGGATACTTAAATGCCACTCCAGTGACAGTGGGATAAACAGTGCCTCCTGAGGTGACTTCTCTGTCCTATAAGTTAAAACTTAATTTTATTGAAGAGGCAGTGATTTTACACTAGGAAGCAAGTGGATCCAATGGCACATCTTCACCTTTATTTCAGAAAGAAAGAAAGGACATTTCACCAAAGTAAAGCTCATGTATAGGGTTTAAAGAAAAGGAAATTCTAGATTGTGTCGAACAGTATTCATACTTCAAATAATTTCCTATACTATCTGCTACACACCAGAGTTAATGACAGCTGAATTTATCATTCATCAGAAAACATTTAATTACATTTTGTAATTTAAAATTTTTATTTATTAAGGCAAAGGATTTTGAAACACATTCTAGAATTTGGAAAGAACTGGGAAAGGTTTTACAGGTTTAATGCATGGATCTACAAAGAATCAAGTAAGGTGTTGATACTAAGATTACTGCCAGTCTGCTTAGGTTGCCATAACATAGTACACAGACTGGGACCTAAAACATGAGAAATTTATTCTTTTACAGTCCTGGAAGCTGGAAGTCTGAGATCAAGGTGTTGGCAGGATGGGTTTCTCCTGAGGCCTCTCTCCTTGGCTTGCATATGGCCACCTTCTCCCTGTGTTTTCATATGGTTTTCCCTCTGTGTCCATGTCTGTGTCTGATCTCTTTTCATAAGAACACCAATCAGATAGGATTAGAGTCCACCCTCACAACCTCATTTGACCTTAATAATCTCTATAAGAACCCTATCTCCAAATACAGTCACATTCTGAGGTACTTGGTTAAGACTCTAACATATGAATTTTGGGGGACATAGCTAAGTCCATGAGATCCCTTCTCCAGTTTTGGATGGCTTGGTGGTGGTCACGCAGAGGCCATTGTGTCTGCACACGTTTCCATGTTGTGGACCTCATTTAACAGTGCACAGCCCGAGGCCCACTCCAGCAGTGCTTTCCTGCTGTGGGTGCTCAGGCTCCAAGCATAAAAACAGTTGATGACTAAATTAATATTTTTATAAGTTTTGAAGTGGAACACACTGTCACAATCATGTTTCTCATCTCACAAACGAGAACTCCAGATCCAGAGAGGGTAAATGTCTTTCCTCCTTCTGTGCACTCAGTGTCACCACAGGAGGCATCAAGCCTCCAGACTAAGCCAACTGGCTGCCTGCACCTCCAGGTCTGAGGTTCATGTGATAAGAGGAAACACATGCTCTCAGTGTGCAGGTGAAGTTTCACAGGACTTGTGCATGAGTCACATATAACTGGATGTATGCACAAAGATGGCGCCAGGTGGCACACAGGTGCTTCCCATTTAAAAGGCTGTCTGGGCCATTCTCTCCTCCCCACTCTGAAACCTCTTCCAACCTCCCTCTAAATCATCTACAAAGAGGAAAAAATTCATATAACTGACAAAAATGAGTATTTAAGCATGGCCTGCCCATCCATATACCAATCCACCCATCCATCCATCCATCCATCATCCATCTATCTATCCATCCACCCCTTCCTTCCTTCATTTGTTGTTTAAGGAGGCTGAACTGGTGCAGATCCAGCAGTGGGCAAGACCCTTTCCTCATACAACTTACACTGGGGGCCAGTGTTGAGACTGATGGGGCTGCTTTACAGAAGGCAAAAAGGGAAGGATTTTCAGAAGAGGCAACAAGTAGAAGGTAGAAGAGCCAAGAGAAGAGGCAAGGACCTTCCAGGTGGAGTGAGTGATATGTTTAATATGATCTGCTTCTCAATTTCAAAAGACTCATTGCAGCTGCCATTTTTGGAAGGCATAGAAGTGAAAGCAGAGAGGAGCAGTGGGGACAAAGGAATGTAGATGATCTGTTTTGGAAGTGTGACCATCAGGACCTGTGTTGGGTTGGATGTGGAAGGCAGGGAGGAAGGGAAAAGTCAGGAAGCAAGGATGCACTCGGGTTTCTGCCTGCTAATGGGTGTGTGGTAGTGAGATGAATGTGGTGGGCAAGCCTGAGGGGACACCGTCCCTCAGTGGGCAGTGAGCATCCGTGATTGGTGACATCTTGTTTTGTGCAAATCTTGGTACAGAGGGAGGCACACTCTGGCTGCTGACTGGACACTCAGGTGTGTGAGCCCAGGTGTGGCATCCTACCAGGATGTGTGGGGCACAGTCAGGGAACTGCCATGGAAACAGTTGTCATCCAGAGGCCTGGACCAGATGTCCTTGTGTGGCAGAGTGTCCAATGGTGACAGCATCTCAAGGCCATTGTTCTTAGGCAGGGTCTCGGCTCTGCTTTGTATCCTTGAGTTCCCACCCAAAGCCTGGTCCTATCGCCCATGTACCACCCATTTCTTCTCTGCTCAAATAATCCAGAATCAGTGAGTGTGACTGGTAACCAGAGAGGTTAATTGTATTAGTTTTCTATGCTGTAATAAATTACCTCAAACTGGGCAGCTTAAAACAATGAGAATTTGTGCTCTCATAATTCTGGAGACCAGAAGGCTGAACTTTAGTCATCAGCAGGGTCGTGCTCCCTTGGAAGGCTCTGTGAGGAGAACTATTCTTTGCCCCTTCCAGCCTCTGCAGGCTGTTGACACTCCTTGATTTGTGGACACATCACTCTGGATTCAGCTCTCCTCTTCCCACGGCCTCCTCTTCTTCTGTCTCTGTGTCTCTCTTCTGTGTGTCTCTCATAAGGACACTTGACATTGGATCTAGAGCCCAGCGGGTAGTCCAGGATGATCTCCTCATTTCAGGGTCCTTAGCTTTTTTACATCTGCCAAGATTGTTTTTTCAAATAAGGTCACATTCTCAGGTTCCAGGAATGTGACATGGACAGATCTTTAGGGGTACTGCAACTCAACCCACAAGAGTTGAACTTTAGCCCTGTTAAGTGTGAGATGCATATCGCATGTGTAAGTGGAGGCGACCAAGTGAGCCAATGGAAATGTATGTCTGGACCTAAGGGGAAAGGTCATCAGCACAGGAATTTAAAGAAGTGGATTATGGGGATATATGTATAAATATAGCTGATTCACTTTGGTGTACCTCAAAGGCTGGTACAAGAGTGTATAGCAATTATATTCCAATAAAGAGCTTAAAAAAAAAAAAAAAAAAAAGAAGTGGAGCTGGATGGGCTCACCCAAAGGGAGAGTGTTGATGGAGATGGGCCTTGGGGTGGAGCCCTGAGCAGCTACTGCCCATCGTGCAGGCTTCTGATTTTGCATTGCTGCATAACAAATCACTACAAAACTTAGTGGTTTAAAACAACAGTTTATTATTATTATCTTGATTCTGAGGGTCAGGAATTTGGACAGGGCACAAAAGGGATGCTTCATCTCTGTTTCACCATGTTTGGGGCCTTAGCTGGGAGGACTCTGATGGCTGGGGCTTGTCTGGGCCTGTCTCTCTCTTTTCCCTCTCTGTCCACACAATCTCTCCACATGACTAGCTTGAGCTCCCCTACAATATGGAGGCTTCCAGGTAGTCAGACCCATAGGTGGTGAGTCAGGGCTCCAAGAGATCAAGGTAGAAGTTGCAAGTCCAGTTGCAGAAGTGGCAGGGTGCCATTTTCACCTTTCTTGATAGGTCCAAGCCAGCCCAGAGTTGAGAGGAGAGGGTGAACACCTCCCCTCTATGGAAGGAGAGCAGGGGTATTTGCAGTCAGCTTATTCTGTCCCACCCAGATTAAGAGAGTCTGAGGAAAACCTATCCTGGCTTTACCTCACAGCAAAATTGGGGAAGAGACTCTACACCTCCCCACTAATCTTCTTCCTAGAGTCAGGCCCATCTGTGACGAGGTGGGCTATCTGTACCATGCTGGGGGGTGTATTAGGACAGAACTTTCTTCTCTTGCAACCCCACCCTCTCCCTGAATACGTCTGTATCTATTCAGACAGGAACCCTAGAACTCCCATTTCAGGGTATGTATGGGGTGTGTGTGTGTGGTGGTATGGTGGTGTGTGTGTGTGTGGTGTGTGTGTGTGTATGTGTATATGTGTGATGTGTGTGTGGTGTGTGTGATGCACACAGCTTTGTAAGTCTCCTGATGAAGTTGTCTCTGGATTCAGCTTGGGCTGTCTCTAGCGAGGCATGAGAGAGCTGTGTGAACGTGGACTAGTTGGGCAACACATGGTGAGTGTTTGTTGCCTTTATGGTCTCTGCATATTGATGGAAATGGCATCGTGAACCCTAACCCCTCTCTAGTCTGGGTCAGCACTTTGGAGCTTTCAGCTGTTCAAGAGCTGATGTCTTTATTTTGAGGTAGTTGCACTGAGGGTGGCCACTGGGGTCAGGGGTCTCTTTCAGAGCATACGTCAGAGTCAGAGGGGCCTGAGTTCACATATTGGCCTCACTCACCAGCTGCTCCACATTTGGACCATGAAATGGGGGTAGCAACCTGAAAACATTTTCCTTTCACGCATGAAAGGGCCAGTGAATTAAAAGGGAAATGCGTGGGTAGTGCCTCGTCCCTCATTTGTAAAATCCTTGCTGCGTCCTGAGGCGACGGCTCAGAGAGGAACTCAAGGGACAGCAGAGCTGGGAAGGGAGCTCGGCCGACAGCACAGTCGTCAGCTCCACCAGGCATGTGTTCCCCAGCAGGAAACTTGGCAGTGTGTCCGGGGGCAATGGAGGTCTCCGGCAGGCCTGGATGGTTGATCCCCTTGAGGACAGATGTCCTGACAAAGCTGCTCCTCTTTTCCAAACCTTCCTTACCTGTCAGGTGTTGAGGGTGCGGGTGTGAGCTATGGACTGAAGGTCTGTGCCCCCCAAATTCACATGTTGAAGGTCTAACCCTTAATGGGATGGTGTTTGGAGGTGGGGCCTTTGGGAGATAACTGGGTTTAGATGAAGTCATAAGGGTGGGACCCCTATAGGGGATTAGTGCCCTTATAAGAAGAGACACCCCTTGTTTCCACCACGTGGAAACAGTGAGATGGCTGTCTGCAAGTCCAGGAGAGTCTTCCCAGATCCCCACCATGCTGGCCTCCAGAATTCATCTTCCTCTGTCATTGAGCAAATGGTGGCGAGTTAGAGGCTAGGATTCGGCATGGCTGTTCCGGGCAGTGAGGGCCAGACAGCCAGGACAGGTCCCCTTCCCCTCTCCCTCATTTGAGCTGGACCAGGAGCTGCATAAGGTTCACAGTCCCCGTTTTGGCCAAGGACAACCACCTTGGTTTTCCTTCATGCAAAGCTCAGGAGCTGAAGAAAATGGAATCGGGAAACTTGGGCCACTTTAAGGAATTATTGCTTACAACAATAAAACTTATCCCCAATGAATAATACATTCAATAAAGATTGGCTTGATGGAAGATTCTGGATTCCAATCAGGATTCTAATGAAATGTTACAATCTGTTTGCCAGAATATGATTTCAGAGACATTGAAAGGGAAACTTCATAAAATATTTTGATTTGCTTCATTTGGGGCTTTCTAAATATTTAATGTTTAAAATCTTTCAGATTATTGATTCAAAATGATGCTTATTTCCAACAACTTATGTTTAGTTTATATATGCCCTTTATAAACGTTCAACAAAATCAGTCTCATGTGGCATTTAGTAATGTTGGTAATTGTTATTATTGCTTTTTCTTAGAATCTAGCATTTAAGTCATAGGAAGATGATGAAAAGGAAGGCTAATATAATCCAAAGGGCATAAAATCTCAGAGGTGACCCTAGGAAGTGTGCATAGTTCTCCCTCCTGTGGGGATGACCTCTTACAGTTACTGCTGAATTCTTTGTGAAGATACAGAGGGAAATAGCCCTAAATTAAGTCTCAATATTCCAGCCAGCCTGGCCGCTCAGGCTAACAGCATCTCAAAGTGCAGATAACACGCTGATGCTCACGAGCCCCCCTTAGCAACAGGATTACCATGGAAACACATTGTAACTCACTGAAAGGAAGCAAGCAAGAGCAGGAGGGGTTTGCCGGAATTTCTCCTTGAAATAATTACAGTAGATGTCCATGTGTTTAAGAAATGAATGCACCATGACTTTTTAAAAAAATATTTCTTTTTCATAGCATGTTTGTGACAAGCCTTGCTTCCAAAGAGTTTAGCTCAAATGCTTACTAAATATATCTAAATAATATTGTATTTTTTTTTAAAAAAACATGTTTGGAGAGCACTTGGTGCTCAACTATTTCATTTAGGATGCAGAGTGTCATATGCATTTAGATGTTTGTCCAGACACGAACATTCCATGGAAGGAATGGTTATGTATGTGAGAGGCAGAAAGGATGTATGTGAAACCTATTTTTATAACATTAAAGATTTGATAAGATTTTGTATTAATTGAAAGACTGTATTCATGCTTTTATGCTTTTATTCAGTGTTCTTTACAGTGAATCATCACTTTTTTTGGGTTGGATTGTATGAGCACTGTAACTAGTACTGAGCCTTCTGAATATCTGATCATTTGGGAAATGCTGGGGCTGTTATGAGAAATTTTGTTTCTATGCAGAAAACATTAGGTGCTTCTCTGAATCAGAACTAAAAGAATAATAAAGTGTCATTTAATAAATTATTCCTAAAGTTTCTTTGTAGTGAGGACCTGATTTTTATTTTAAAAAGTAGCCTTTTATTCTGGTGAAATATGTACATGTGTTTCTGCTAAAACTTTTAGAAATTATATGAAAGCACAAAGACAGATATGAAGATTCCCCAGAAATCTCTAGCTGAGAGATACTCATCATCAAGGTTTGGCACGCTTCCTTGAAGTCTTTATTTTTAGGCATATCCGTTGGTTTTTATTTTCGTGACTGTGGTCAGGACAGTACTTAGGAGACAAGCATTTAACAAGGCATTCATGAGAAGTTCTTCAGCTAAGAAGAAAAACTAAGGCACAAACCATGCAGGTTGTTTGACATACAGAGAGGTTAATTCTTCCCTCAAGAAAGATGGTACTCCACGGGGAAATTAATTAAAGTGCTCACTATGGAAACACTATTTTAAAATCGATTCTGGGTGTTATGTTAACTTCTGAAGGCGATTTTGCAGGGTTCCTGCCCCTGGGGAGGTGGTTGAAGTTTGGAACTGCTCAGGTTGGCTGGGGCAGGTTTTCCACTCTGCTAACCTGGGTGGACACTGCACTAGGTGCCCTAATACAACTCTATGATTGTTTATTGAGTTGTCATTTTCATCTATTTTAATGTAACAATGTCCAGAGTTTTATAAGGTCCAGGACCTTAAGGCCAATACATTATATTAAGATAATAATAAGTAAAACATCTAACAATGTTAACTCTGAAATAATAACATTGTTTATACAGAAACAATGTTATTTTTTGGTTCACTGCATTAACCACAGCACTGCTTTAGCAGAGCTAAGGACCATGAGAGTTGGGTGCACTGGGAGCCCAGGGTGCCATGTCCAGGGCTTCTGGGAGCTTCTATGAGCTGTCATCAGAATACAGACCTCAGAATACATAATACTGAGACCTCGATCTAGAAACTGAGGGCCGGGCTAGCGCCTGCAAATCAAGTAGTGATGGAATTTTCACTCCATTAATCAGTGGCTGGATTTCTTTTGCTTCGAAGAAAATTTGGAAGCTGGTTGCATTACTGTGGACATTTTATAGGAGATGAAAGTCACTTGAATATCACTATGTGCAACAAAGAAAGTGCTTGAGGCAATTTTTCCTTCCCCCACGTTTACTAGCAACAAGGCAAAGGAAGACTTTCTCAGCAAACATTTTATTGTGGTGCAATATACCTAGCACAAAATTTGTCATTTTAACCATTTTTAAGTGTACAATGAAGCGGCAGTAAGTATATTCCCAGTGTTCTGTACGGATCACCACCATTTCCGGAATGTTTTTATCACCCCAACCCTAACCTCCCATTAAACACTAAATCTTCATTTCCCTTCCCCCAGGTGCTGGCAGCCATGATTCTACTTTCTGTCTCTAAGAATCTGACTATTCTCAGTACTTCCTATAAGTGCTTTATAGAATATTTGTCCTTTAGTGACTGGTTTATTTCACTTAGCAAAGTATCCTCAAGGTTCATCAATATTGTAGCATGTGTCAGAATTTCTGTCCTTCTTAAGGCTGCATAATATTTCATTTTATAGATATACCATATTTTGTTTATCCACGTATCCATCAATGCACACGTGACTGCTTCTACCCTTTGGCTGTAAAGAATGATGGTGATATGAACACAGGCACACAAATATCAGTTCAAATCCCTGCTTTTACTTTTTTGGGGGTATATACCCCAAAGTGGAATTGCTGGATCATGTATGGTAATGATGTTTAATTTTTTGAGGAACCACTCTACTTATTTGCAAAGCAGCTGTACCATTTTAGGTTTTCACTGGCAATGCTTGAGGATTCCAATTTCTCCACATCCCTGCCAACGACTGTTCTTTTCCTTTCTCTTCTTTTCTTCTCTCCTCTCCTCTCCCCTCCTCCCCTACTCTCCCCTTCCTTTCCCTTCTCCTCTCCTCTCCTCTTCTTTCACTTTCCCTTCCCTTCCCTTCCCTTCCCTTCCCTTCCCTTCCCTTCCCTTCCCTTTCCTTTCCTTTTCTGGTAGTGGGTGCGGAGGATGGACATATTTTAAGAGAAGGTGGTGGAATTAAGGCAGAGAACCAATCACCAGTGTGGCTTTGCTTTCAGGACCAGCTCTCACTCCTTCTGCTGGGTACTGTGCTCCCTGGAAGGGTGCTGACAGCTGCTGCTCTGATGGTGCAGGTCACCTCCCACCCCACCCTCAGCCCCTAAGGGAAGACTTGCCACCTTCTCTTGGTGAACTTCCCCTTGACCTTCACATCTCATTGTCCTGAACCAGAAAGAGCAGGGCAGCAAATCACAGTTTGTGAATCCATACAGCGAATTAAGAAAAAAAAAAAAAAAAAAAGAGTGTTTGTATAGGAAAGTGTAACTTTCAGGGAAAAAGAAAGTGAAAAGCCAAAATCAACAGGGGTACCCTCTGCAGTGTACCTAGGTGGAAACTTCTACCACCCAAGCTCCTGCCCTGGTTTCATCACCGCTGCCATCTGCTCTTCTTAACCCCAAAGAGCCAGGGCTAATGCTTAGCAGACTAGCAACAATGGCGAATCAGTTCCTGAGAGTATTTTGCCAGGACTCTGTTCAGTGTGGGCCATTTCATTTCTAATATCATAAACATTTAAAGGAAGGAATCCCTTGAAATCCTTCCATAAAGCTGTTTGTTGTCCATTTCAGATGCTGCCTATGGGAATTGTCCCTGGAAAGGTCTAGAAGGGATCTGTCGCAACCTCCAGGACATCCTGCAAGTCCTGGGCTGCAAATCACTGTTTTGTTTTTGGAGAATGGAAACTGATTGCCTGTGGGGTGTCACTACCGAGTATCCAGGACTGTGCTGGTCTGGGCTGAGAGGGAGCAGCTCTGACTGCAAGTGCTGTCATCGGGTCAACAGGAATATTATTTGATTCACGCTGTTTTGAAAGGCTAGAAGAAAGGAAGAAAGGTCATAAATTCCACTAGGTATACAAATGCTGCCTCTTCATGCAGGCTTAGTGGTCCCTTCCCCCGTTACAGATCTGGGGCAGACACACCTTTTCTGCAGCATTCTTCAAACACCACCTTTGCTTCACTCCAGCCTGACATCTCTTCTGAGTCCCCATCTCCACTTGCCACCTGCATTTGGAGGTCTCAGGAGAACTCAAACCCAACCCTTGATCTCTCCGCAGTCAGCCCTTCTTCCTGTGCCTTCATCTTGGTAAACAGATCATCTGCCCACTCTCTCATCGTGCCCTGACCTGCACGTCTGCTCTGACTCCACACTACAGACTGAAAGGCTCACTTCTCTCAGGTCTCCTGACCCCTCACCTGGACTTGCTGGCTTTCCCCTCCACCTGCTCCAATCACTCTCTACTCAGCATTCAAAGGGAAGCTCCAAAATGCAAAAGGAGACCTGGCAGTCCCCTGCTTCAAATGCTCCAGTAGGTTCTGACTCTCTTAGGACAAAGGCTAAAATCAGTGCCACCGGCTGCGAGGTCTCCCTGGAGCCGGTCCCTGCCCACCTGGCCCCTTCGCCTCCTCCCGATGTTTGTTTTTGCTCACAGCCCAGTCTCTCGGGTCCAGTAGAGCATCTCACACTTCTGCCCTTGGCTGTGGCTCAGAATGCCTTTCTTCCATGCCACCCCAACAGCACTCCTGGACTCTGGTCACAGACTGAGGGTCACTTCAACAGAAAGGCCTTCAGAGACTCTCGAATAAGCTCAGCATCAACTGTGGTGCTGTCTCAGACCACCCCTCCCACATTCACTGTTCTTTAGAGTTCCTGTCACCATGTGTAATCACATACCTATACCTTTCTTTTTCTTTTTTTAAATTTTTATTGGAGTACAGCTGCTTTACAATGTTGTGTTAGTTTCTACTGTACAGCAAACTGAATCAGCTATATGTATAAATATATCCCCTCTTTTTTGGATTTCCTTGCCATTTAAGTCGCCACAGAGCATTGAGTTTCCTGTGCTATACAGTGGGTTCTCATTAGTTATCTATTTTATACATAACAGCAGTAGTGTATATATGTCAGTCCCAATCTCCCAATTCATCCCACCCCCTTTCCCCCTTGGTATCCATATGTTTGTTCTCTTCGTCTGTGTTTCTATTTCTGCTTTGTAAATAAGATCGTCTATACCAATTTTTTCAGATCCCATATATATGGATTAATGTACAATATTTGCTTTTCTCTTTCTGATCTACTTCACTCTGTATGACAGTCTATGTCCATCCATATCTCTACAAATGACCCAATATCGTTCCTTTTTTTGGCTGAGTAATATTCCATTGTATATATGTATCCATTCCTCTGTTGATGGACATTTAGGTTGCTTCCATGTTCTGGCTATTGTAAATAGTGCTGCAATGAACATTGGGGTGCATGTGTCTTTTTGAATTATGCTTTTCTCTGGGTATATGCCCAGTAGTGGGATTGCTGGGTCATATGGTAATTCCATTTTTAGTTCTTTAAGGAACCTCCATACTGTTCTCCATGGTGGCTGTATCAACTTACATTCCTACTAACAGTGAAAGAGGATTCTATTTTCTCTACATCCTCGCCAGCATTTATTGCTTGTAGATTTTGTGATGATGGCCATTCTGACTGGTGCAAGGTGATATCTCATTGTAGCTTTGATTTGCATTTTTCTAATGATTAATGATGTTGAGTATATTTTCATGTGTTTTATTGGGCATCTGTATGTCTTCTTTGGAGAAATGTGTATTTAGGTCTTCCGCCCATTTTTTGTTTGGGTTGTTTGTTTTTTTTGATATTGAGCTGTTCGTATATTTTGGAGATTAATCTTTTGTTAGTGGCTTCACTTGCAAATATTTTCTCCCATTCTGAGGGCTGTTGTTTATGGCTTCCTTTGCTGTGCAAAAGCTTTTAAGTTTCATTAGGTCCCATATGTTTATTTTTGTTTTTATTTCTATTACTGCAGGAGGTGGGTCAAAAGAGATCTTGCTGAGATTTTTGTCAAAGAGTGTTCTGCCTATGTTTTCTTCTAAGAATTTTATACTCTCTGGCCTTACATTTAGGTGTCCAATCCACTTTGAATTTATTTTTGTGTATGGTATTAGGGAGTGATCTAATTTTATTGTTTTACATGTAGCTGTCCAGTTTTCCCAGAACTACTTATTGAAGAGGCTGTCTTTGCTCCATTGTATATTCTGGCCTCCTTTGTTACAGATTAGGTGACCATAGGTGTGTGGCTTTGTCTCTGGGCCTTCTATCCTGTTCCATTGATCTATATTTCTGTTTTTGTGCCAGCACCATACTGTCTTAATTACTGTAGCTTTGTAGTATAGTCTGAAGTCAAGAAGCCTGATTCCTCCAGCTCTGTCTTTCTTTCTCAAGATTGCTTTGGCTATTCGGGGCCTTTTGTGTTCCCATACAAACTGCAAAATTTTTTGTTCTGGTTATGTAAAAAAATGCCATTGGTAATTCGATAGGGATTGCATTGAATCTGTAGACTACTTTGGGTAGTATAGTCATTTTCACAGTACTGATTCTTCCAATCCAAGAACATGGTATATCTCTCCATCTGTTTGTGTCATCTTTGATTTCTTTAATCAGTATCTTACAGTTTTCTGTGTACAGGTCTTTTGTCTCCTTAGGTAGGTTTATTCCTAGGTATTTTATTCTTTTTGACACAATGGTAAATGGGATTATTTCTTGAATTTCTTTTTCTGATCTTTTGTTGTTAGTGTATAGAAATGCAAGAGATTTCTGTATATTAATTTTGTAGTCTGCAATTTTACCAAATTCATTGATGAGCTCTAGTAGCTTTCTGGTGGCATCTTTAGGATTTTCTTTGTATACTATCATGTCATCTGCAAACAGTAAGAGTTTTACTTCTTCTCTATCAGTTTGGATTCCTTTTATTTCTTTTTCTTCTCTGATTGCTGTGGCTAGGACTTCCAAAACTCTGTTGAATAATAGTGGAGAGAGTGGGCATCCATGTCTTGTTCCTGATCTTAGAGGGAATGCTTTCAGTTTTTCACCATTGAGAATGATGTTTGCTGTGTGTTTGTCATATATGACCTTTGTTATGTTGAGGCAGGTTCCCTCTATGCCCACTTTCTGGAGAGTTTTTATCATAAACAGATGTAGAATTTTGTCAAAAGTTTTTTCTGCATCTACTGAGATGATCATATGGTTTTTATTCTTCAATTTGTTAATATGGTGTATCACATTGATTCATTTACATATATTGAAGAATCCTTGCATCCCTGGGATAAATCCCACTTGATCATGCTGTATGATCCTTTTACTGTGTTGTTGGATTCCGTTGTCTAGTATTTTGTTGAGGATTTTTGCTTCTATGTTCATCAGTGATATTGGCCTGTAATTCTTTTTGTGTGTGTGGTATCTTTGTCTGGTTTTGGTATCAGGGTGATGGTGGCCTCATAGAATGAGTTTGGGAGTGTTCCTCCCTCTGCAATTTTTTGGAAGAGTTTGAGAAGGTTAGACATCAGCTCTTCTCTAAATGTTTGGTACAATTTGTCTGTGAAGCCATCTGGTCCTGGACTTTTGTTTGTGGGAGTTTTTAAATCACAGATTCGAATTCAGTACTTATAATTGGTCCATTCATATTTTCTATTTCTTCCTGGTTCAGTCTTGGAAGGTTGTACCTTTCTAAGAATTTGTCCATTTCTTCTAGGTTATCCATTGTATTGGCATATAGTTGCTTGCAGTAGTCTCTTATTGTCCTTTGTATTTCTATGGTGTCAGTTGTAACTTCTCCTTTTCCATTTCTAATTTTACTGATTTGAGTCCTATCCCTTTTTTTCTTGATGAGTCTGGCTAAAGATTTATCAGTTTTGTTTATCTTTCAAAGAACCAGCTTTCAGTTTCATTGATCTTTCTATTGTTTTCTTTGTTCCTATTTCATTTATTTCTGCTCTGATATTTCTAAATTCTTATTTTCTCTCTTATTAATCAAAATGTTGCATGCTAAAAACTCTTCTATATCTTACATTTTTTGAAGAATTAATCTGTATTTTTGTATTTATTTATTTTTTTAATAAGACCATTTTTAAAATTAGTTAATTTATTTTTGGCTACACACCATGTGGGATCTTAGTTTCCTGACCAGGGATTGAACCCACATGCTCTGCATGGGAAGTGTGGAATCTTAACCACTGGACCACCAGGGAAGTCCCTATTTTTGTATTTAAATTTAATTTTATTTATTTTTTATTTTTTTGTTTTTAATATTTATTTTGTTGTATTTATTTATTTGGTTGCACCAGGTCTTAGTTGTGGCTTGTGTGCTTTTTAGTTACTCCTCCATTGGTAGTGTGGAGTCTTAACCATCGCACCACCAGGGAAGTCCCTTAAATTTAATTTTTAAATTTCTGTTTAAACTTTTAATTTTTTGATCATTGTAGATTCACATACAATTGTGAAGAAATAATAATGAGAAATACCCTGTGCTCTGCACCCACTTTCCCTCCATGGTCACATCTGCAAAGCTGTAGGGCAATAGCACCACCCATATTGACATTGATACAGGGCAAAGTTGCCATCTTCGCAAAGATCCCGTATGTTGCCCTTTCATAGCTACACCCACTACCCCACACCCAACCCCTCCTTATCCCCTGGCACGTGCTAATCTGTTCTCTATTCTTTTAATTTTGTCACTTCAAGAATGTTATATAAATGAAAACAGATAACATATAACCTTTTGAGACTGGCTTTTCCATTTAGTATAATTATCTGGAAATTCATCCAGGTTGTTGTATACATCAGTAGTTTATTTATTTTTATTTTTGAGTCATATGCCATGATATGGATGTGATATGTTTGTTTAACCATGTTGCCATTGAAAGATATCTGAGTTGTTTCCAGTTTTTGGCCATTACAAATAAAGTTGCTATAAATATTCATGTACAGGTTTTTGGGTGCACATAAGTTTTCATTTCTCTGGGATAAATGCTCAGGAGTATAATTGCTGGATCATCTGATAGCTATATATGTAGTATTTTAAGAAACTATCAAATAGTTTTCTAGAGTGGCTGTATCATTTTACATTCCCAATCAGCAATGTATGAGTGACCCAGCTTCTCATTGTGGTTCAATTTGCATTTCGCTAGTAGCTAATAATGCTGAACATGTTTTCATGTGCTTATTTGCCATCTCTATATCTTCTTCATTGAAGCGTCTGTTCTTGTCTTTTGGCCATTTTTCTTATTGTATTGATTGGTTTTTTGCTGTTGAGTTTTGTGAGTTCTTTATACACTGTAGATACTAGTCCTTTGTGGGATGTGTGGTTTGCAAATTCTCTTCCAAATTTGTCTTTTCTTCTCCTATTTGTTTAAATGTCAGTTCCCTTCCTTTCAAAGTAAATTCTATGAGGTTCCAGTAGAGTTCCATGAGACAGAACCACGTCACCATACACACCATGACATCCTCAGCCACCAGAGATGATGCCGGTTACATGGAGGGGGAGGAGTACATGTAGAAAATGATAGGATACATTTAGTGAATTTTATACCATTGAAATCACTCTACATCTTTTTCTTTAACATCTAGTTTTAAAAGTACACTTATTGCTTTATTTCTGGTTGCAAATAATGCAAGTTAATTATAGAAATATGGGAAATGAGCATAACACAAAGGAAGTGATCGCCTGTGACAATATCACCTGGAGATAAGTGTGTCTGTTTATATGCATTCACTAAAGTAAAATGCATGTGGACGTACATGTATCTGTATAGTTTGCTTTTACCCTTGACTATTTTTCATGGATCTTGACAGAAGACATGAGACAAAGGACGTCATTACTTTCAACACAGCAGGCAGCCTGAGCATCAGCCTGCTTGTGACACGGAGAGCCCAGATGGCACCATGCAGGCAGTAAGTTACACTGCAGGAGAGGAAGATGGACTTGGGGAAGGCCACTGCCTTTATAACAGGCAGTAAGCCCTGCTCTTTGTCCCAGTGGGGACATTACCTAATCCCTCAGCATTGTTTGCTGCAAACACAACCCTGGGACATGGCCTAGGCAAAGAGGAGTCAAGCCCTCAAAATCTTGGAACATCTGGTAAGATGCGGGAGCACTTGTGGGGGACTGTGTCTCTCAACAAATGTATGCCATGTAAATTTTACTTATTCAGGAGCATAGTTTATAATGTTTTGTAACATGGGTCTTTTGTGTAGCAAAAATATATTAATATTTTGTTATGTTTATAATATGCATAGCATGTACATGTCTATGTATATATACAGCTTTAAATGTTTGAGATCAGGGTATTTAATGTTTTGTAACATGCTTTTTTAGTTAGCAAAATTATATTAGCAATGTATGTCATAATTTTTTAAAGATTGCATATTATTATATATGAATCACTGCAGTTTCTTTAAATGAATTTCTATTGTATATTTAAATTGACAGTGAGAATTTTATAGGTAAAATTTCTTGACCATAAGATGATTTTGGAATTATCATTTTTGTGTGTGTGTGTGATGAGAACATTAAAGATCTACCCTCCTAGCAAATTTTTTCTACTATACAATATGTTAACTGTAGTCACATTGTTGTGTATTTGATCTCCAGAAATTATTCATCCTGCACAACTGAGACTTTTTACCCCTTGACCAACATCTCCCCATTTCTCCTACCCCAAGCCTCTGGTAACCACCATTCTAATCTCTGTTTCTATGAGTTTATTTTATTTTATTTTTTAATTTATTTGTTTATGTATTTATAATTGGCTACGTTGGGTCTTTGTTGTTGCCCACAGGCTTTCTCTAGTTGTGGAGATTGGGGGCTACTCTTTCTTGTGGTACATGGGCTTCTTATTGCGGTGTCTTCTCTTGTTGCAGAGCATGAGCTCTAGGCGCGTGGGCTTCAGTAGTTGTTGCAGTTGGCCTCAGTAGTTGTGGCTCTCGGGCCCTAGAGTGCAGGCTCAGTGGTTGTGGCACATGGGTTTAGTTGTTTCGCATTAAGTGGGATCTTCCCAGACCAGGGATCGAACCCATGTCCTCTGCACTGGCAGGCAGATTCTTAACCACTGTGCCAACAGGGAAGTCCCTGAGTTTAACTACTTTAGATTCCACATGTAAGTGAGATCATGCAGTACTTGTCTTTTTGCACTTGGCTTATTTCACTTAGCATGTCTTCCTGGTTCATCTCTGTTGTCACAAATGGCAGGATTTCCTTCTTCATTCATCCGTCAGTGGACACTTAGATTGTTTCCATATCTTGGCTATTGTGAATCATGCTGCAATGAACATGGGAGTGCAGATATATCTTTGAAATCCTTTCATTTGCTTTGGATATATGCCAAGAAGTGGAATTACTGGATCATACGGTAGTTCTATTTTTAGTATTTTGAGGAACCTCCATTGTGGCTTTTTTATAGTGGCTGAACTAATTTACATTCCCACCAACAATGTGGGAGGTTTCCCTTTTCTTCATATCCTCACCAACATTTGTTATCTTTCCTCTATCTGATAGCAGCCATCCTAAAAGGTGTGGTTGTGATTAACCATATTTCATGATTAAGATTTGCATTTCCCAGATGATTAGGGTTAGAAATGGAGCACTTTTCATGTACCTGTTGGTCATCCAGTCATATTCCTTAAGCCAATTGGGAAGACCTACCTTATTCTGAGATTGTTCATGAGACAGGATGGATTGGGGGTTAAAAGCACGGGGCTTGGAGTTGACATGTATGCACTAGGATCCAGTCACCCACTAGAGCTGTGTGGGCTTAGCTACATTTTTAACCTTTTCTGAGTCCATTTCTTCATCTATAAAATGGGGTAACAGTTCCTATGGCACTGCTCTGAGGATTCAAGGAGATCATCCTTGTAAACCTTTAGCTCAACACCTGATGTCTAGTAATACGTATTTGCATAGTTGAGAGGAAAGAGTTTACTCAGAACAAAAAGCTATCAATCTGCCTACCTCAAACAGAAATCATTATTGATTAGACCTACTATGTTAACCTGGATTTCCAGTAATTGGATATTTAAGAAAATACTAAGTGATGTTTTTACTATCTTCTTCCATACCCACCACCAGAAGTACTCTGTGTAAGAGCTGCCTGCGTGGTGATTTCAAGGGCGTCCTTTCCTCAGAAAGCGTGTTTCAGTTTTGTGGGAGAGGGTGGAGCTGATAGACCCCAGAGGGTGAGGAGTTGGAGGCAGTAGTTTTGGAAAAGTAGCCCAGAGCTTGGCCCTCAGTGGGGTTGGGGGTCCAGGAAAGAGAGGCTGCTGGAGTAAGAGGAGGTACAGGCTTTGGGGTTTTGTGAGAGTGAGTGAGTGAGTGTGTGTGTGTGTACACAGGGCTGGCTGACCCCTGGCCCTTGGGGGCTCAGTGTGGACTGCTAATAAAAGGGACACCTGTAGAGGCTGGTGGCACTGCTCAGTGGCATCAAGAACAACCACGATCGCCAAGGGGCTGCTCAAAGTCAGCCTGCAGCCAAGCCTGCAACCACCCAGGGCAGCCGGGAGCAAGAGTAAGGATGCAGATCAGAAATACCAAAGGCCCATCTGCCCCATCACCAGTTTTCTGGTACTCACAGGTGACAGAGGCTTTTCCTGCTGTCCCAGGTGGCCGGGAGCTCAGTACAGCTTATCTGATTAAGAGAAATAAAGAAATGTGTCATTTAAAAAGTAGAAATGGAAATATACAAAAATTAAGTGGCAAGAAGTCAAGGAACATTGCAGATGTGTCATCTGCCTGAGAGTGGGAAAGATTCTGAATCAGAATCTGGGCAAAGCCCTCCAGGTGAGCATCGTGGTCGTCAGCCAGACCCACAGGTGCCGGGGGAGCCCTATGTGGCTGGAGATCACCACCCCTGGGCACGGGCTCAGCCTTAGGCTAACTGAGGAGAAATTCAGGGGACTGTTCAAGCTTGTTAAGACCATGAAATAAGAGTGCTTTCAAGGAGGCTTCAGATCCTAGGTTGGAGGTTGTTGGAATCTGCACAGCATCGCTGTGAAGGGAGTGATGCTGCAGCTGCCAACATTCACAGAGATTGCTGAGGATGGGGCCATCTGCCTCCCCAGGCTCTCCAGGGATGCAGCGTGTCTGGTCTGGAAAATGAGACAGTAGTTCAGAAAGGGGAGTAAGAATGGAACTCTTTGAGAGACCACTCCTTTTGGTGGAAGTCATCTGATGGGAGCAACTTTTTGACTTGTGAACAAATGGAGGTCTTACCCCTCCAGAGCAACATGGGAGTGGCCACTTGGGGATGATTTGAGTAGCCTGATGGCTACAGAGTGGATCCATGCCTGCCCCACCACTCTGCCTTAAGGCCCAGAAAATGGAAAGAGGGCTTTAGGTACTCCTGTGGTTTACATATCACCACAGCTTGTCTTGACATTCCTTATGAAGGAATGAGAAGAAACTTGACAATTCTCAGTTTAAATTGAAAACTAGGACTTCCCTGGTGGTGCAGTGGTTAAGAATCTGCCTGCCAATGCAGGGGACATGGGTTCGAGCCCTGGTCCCGGAAGATCCCACATGTCCGTGGAGCAACTAAGCCCATGCACCACAACTATGGAAGCTCACTTGCCTAGAGCCTGTGCTCTGCAACAAGAGAAGCCACAGCAATGAGAGCCCCTCGCATCACAATGAAGAGTAGCCCCCACTCCCCACAACTAGAGAAAACCTTGGCACAGCAACAAAGACCCAACACAGCCAATAAATAAAGAAATAAATAAATTCATAAAAAAATAAATAAATTGAAAAGTAGGGGTATGAACATTATAAAAAAAAAAGAAAGTAAAGATTGAAACGAAATTTCTGGTATCCACAAGGCAAAGGAAGGCAGGGACATTCTTGCATATTTTAAGGATTAGGATGTGAGAGTATAAGAAAATGCAGGTATTTGTCCATTTGTTTTGTAATTTACAAAGCACTTTCACATTCATTGTTCTTATTTAGGAAAAATTGGTTTTGAGGGGGATGAATGATGCTTCCTATTTTATGAATGCAGGAAAAGTAATATCTGGAGTGGTGAAGAATCTGTGACAAGCCCACCTGGGAAGTAGCAGATGGGCATCGGGAGGCTGGTAAATGTTTAACAACCAGGTTTCTGGAAAACAACAAACAAACAAACAGATAAACCTTGATCAATGTTTGCCAATTTCTATGATGTCAATGCTCCACCATGGCTAATTTTAAGCTACCAAGAACTTCACATCAGGCTCACAAAATCCCTGACAATTTAACTAGCTCTTGTGAGCTGGTACTGAGGTAGGAGATAGATGGACCCCAGGCTGAGCAGCTGCGACCAGTCCCCTGCTGACACTTTGAGATAAGGAACTAGCAGCAGCATTGGGACCCTGACCGGGTGAAAGACAAAATGACCACATTTTTCTCATTCTTGTGGTCAAGGGGATTCCCCAGCCCACACATGCACAGAGAAGGTCCTCAGTCTAGAGAAGAGGTCAAAGGAGGAAGGAGCTGCCAGCCCGTAATATGTCCTGCTAACCTCCCAGAAATCTTAGCACAGGAATCCATCTTTTTTTTTTTTTTTTTGACATAAAGTGCATGTATTTAAAGTGCACAACTTGATATTTTTTTTTCTTATTAGTAATGTATATATGGCAATTCCAATCTCCCAATTCATCGGACCCCAACCCCCCCCCACCCTTCCCTCCTTGGTGTCCATATGTTTGTTCTCTACATCTGTGTCTCTATTTCTGCCTTGCAAACCAGTTGATCTGGACCATTTTCCTATATTCTGTATATTTGTTTTTCTTTTTCTGACTTACTTCACTCTGCATGGAGGTTCCTTGAAGAACTAAAAATAGAATTACCATATGATCCAGGAATCCCACTACTGGGCACACACCCAGAGAACACCATAACTCAAAAAGTCACATGCACCCCAGTGTTCACTGCAGCACTATTTACAATCGCCAGGTCATGGAAGCAACCTAAATGTCCAACAACAGATGAATGGATAAAGAAGATGCGTTACATATATACAATGGAATGTTAGCCATAAAAAGGAATGAAACTGGGACATTTGTATTCGTGGAATCCATCTTGACTGAGCGATGCACACACATCCACCAGGAAGGACCCCAAACCCCAAGTCAGGCCAAATATGGGCACAAGCAAGATAACTGACTAGGAAGACTGCTCCCATATAAGTGATCTAACCCACTCCCATGCTGCACAACTCATCCCTCAAGTTCACCTGTGCCTTCTTCCACATGGACTTGGCTTCTAGTAAGCATTTTATCTGCTTCACAATCCCTCTTTGCTAAATTCTTTCTTCAAAGAAGACAAGGAGCAAGGTCCTGCTTCAAGCTGATGCAACCCTCTCATCCACACTGCCCTGCCGAGATCAGTACCAGCTAGCTCCAACATACCACTGCTTGATAAAGAACCTGAGTGCATGTCTATCTTTCTTTTTGTCCTGAATGCTTCCTCACTGCCAGGGGATATTTAGGAGTAATAATTTGCATCCCCAGGAAGCAGTGGGGAGGTACTTGAAGATGATAGGAAATTTTGTATTAAATATAACACTGCATGGATTAGTATGTCTTGAGCCTTTAGATGCTAATTCCTACTTCCATCCTAAGTTCAGAATTGGTTCATTTTCTTGAGGTGTGTTTTTCTTCCCTTGGGTGCTGCCAATAATACTTTTGTTGCATCTACTAGCTTCTGTGGTAGATGCTGGTTTCTGGCAGCCCAGCTATATTTCTCAAATTTCTGTGAGTCCCCCTGCAGTCTTGGGAGATGGAAGGAGAGTGGCTGCACCTCTTAAAGAAGGTCTTGTGCAGATTTCCCATCTGCACCGAGCCGCTGCTGTCTGTCTGTGTTTGGGGTTTGTGTGCTGCGTGGGGAGCATGTGGCCAGGGAGACGGGGCTGACCTGAAGGGAGGCAGTGGGAGTCCTTTTGCAGAGTCTCAGGAGCTGGAGCTGGAGCTGGCTGCCCTTCCCGTGACTGGAAGGTCTTCTGCCACATGATGCTGCAGTGACCTGAGGGATAAACGAGTAACCACTGTGACTGCAGCAATGACATGAGGCTGCCCTGAATGCTCCACCTGGGTTCCCATGGGAAATGCACTGTGGCATCCCTCAGGGCTTTGGCCTCCATCACCTATTTTATTTTATTATTTTATTTTATATTTTGTAATTAATTAGTTAATTAATTAATTTATTTAAGTGGCTGCATAGGGTCTTCATTGCTGTGCACAGGCTTTTCTCTAATTACAATGAGCGGGGGCTACTCTTCATTATGGTGTGTGGACTTCTCACTGTGGTGGCTTCTCTTGTTGCAGAGCCCTGGGCTTCTAGACTCATGGGCTTCAATAGTTCATGTGGGATCAGTAGTTGTGGCTCTCGGGCTCAATAGTTGTGGCTTGTGGGCTCTAGAGAGCAGGCTCAGTAGTTGTGGCACACGGCCTTAGTTGCCCCACGGCATGTGGGATCTTCCTGGGGCCAGGAATCGAACCTGTGTCCCTGCATTGGCAGGTAGATTCTTAAGGACTGTGCTACAGGGGAAGTCCCTCCATCACCTATTTTAAAGTCATTTTCAACCCTGCATCTGCCATTTTAGGAGGAACATATAGGTGGTTAATCACCGTATATCAGCATTTCCAGTTAACCTGCACACAGAGTTTGGCTTCCTGACTCTGCATGTGTACCTTTGGAAAAATAGAGCTGTCTCAGGCTTTCTCTCTGACAACACAGAATGGACTGAACCCTAGTTCAGAATGGACTGAATCCCAGAGTCAGTGCTCTGGGAACGTGATGGTCCCAAGGTACTGAAATTCCACTGCTGCTTCCAAGATGCCTAACTTCTCTCTTTTCATTTCCTCATCTGCAAAAGTGCAGACAATACTTCCAATCTCATAGGGATTTGGTATGGAAATTAATGAGTTGCTCCAAGGAATATGCTTCTCACGGTCCCTCTCTCCTGGAAGTACTCCATAAATGCTGGTCCAAACTCCCAACCAAATCGCCAGTAGCAGTCGGCTTGAATACACACTGTAAGGTTCTAATCCCCACACTTGTCCCCGTCTTTTCTTGGACTGATCCAGCCCACACGCGTCTCTCTCTCCTGCCTCTCTACCCTAGGGGTCCCAGCCCAGCTTTTCTGCAATATTTCCATTGACTAAAATCCATAGTTCTTATGTTCCTCTACATGATAATGTATTTTAAAAACTGAAAAGAAAACTTCCAGTTATAAAATAAATCAGTCATGGGAGTGCAATGTACAGCATGGTGATTATAGTTAACAATACTGTATTGTATATTTCAAAGTTGCTGAGACGGTAGATCTTAAAAGTTCTTATGAGAAAAAAGAATTGTAATTGTATGTGGTGATGGATGTTAACTAACTTATTATGATGATTATTTTGCAATATAGACATATGTCAAATCACTACATCATACACCTGAAACTAAGTTATATGTCAATTATAGCTCAAAAATTTGAAAAACTGAAATTATTTAATTTCGTTTGAGAATTTGACAATTCTGTAGCATCGCTGGAGAAACTTAGAAGCATGTCAAACTATACACATTGTCATCAGTGCAACTGGAAGAACAGTGTTGCTCTGGACACAACATCAACTAAGCGTATCAGAGTAATTATTCATGCAAAACCATGTAGTCATCAGAGAAATAGAGACATGGGGGGCCATTCCCTGGGACATGAAGAGCTTCTTGTTGGCTTTTGGACTGAGCTTGGAAGACAACATTTTAAGGACAGTCCCTGATGCAGTGACACTGTTTTAGTAATCCCACGTGGCAAGTAATATTCCAGGTCACCAGGAGGACTGTCACTTGGAAGAGAGGGTATTTCTAGGGCAAAATTTGCTCTGCTAGGCAGTATCCTGCATGTTTGCCTGAGCAATCAGCACTTATTAGAGGTGTAAAAACAAGTTTCAAGTGTGTCCCTGCTCTTGACCTAGGGCACAGAGAAAGGTCAGTTCATGCTGGCACACTGTGCGGGATGTCTGGAGACCCCCAACTGTATAGGAGTAGGGAAATGCACTTTTGCTCTTTACACATTCACAAAAGTGGGCCCTGGACTTCCCTGGTGGCACAGTGGTTAAGAATCCACCTGCAAATGCAGGCAACACGGGTTTGATCCCCGGGCCGGGAAGATCCCACATGTCACGGAGCAACTGAGCCTGTGCTCTAGAGCCCACAAGCCACAACCACTGAGCCTGCGCACCACAACTGCTGAAGGTCCTGAGCCCTCAACCCCGGGCTCCGCAACAAGAGAAGCCCCCACTCGCTGCAACTAGAGAAAGCCTACGTGCAGCAATGAAGATCCAATGCAGCCAATCAATCAATCAATCAATCAATCAATTGGGCCCTAGTTAGGGATCCAAGGACAAGCTGAGCAGCCAGACCTGAAAGCACAGAGCTCAGGACAGGTTGGTTCTAGGGTGTCACAGTAGATTTTTGTGAAACTTCACTTTGAGCTCTTCATCTACATGGTTCATTTCCTGATTCTCTCAGCCATGCTCTCCTTGGTTCAGATTTTTGAGAGAGCATCTGATTGGCCACTGGGCATTGAGTCTTCAAGCGGATTGGTTCCCTCTGGTCCAGTCAGCTGTTGCCAGGTTGGGTGGTGGGGAGAGGGAAAGAGTATCTTGCTGGCATCGCTCTGTCCTTCCAGAGCTGCTCACTGCAGACACATCAGATGCTCCTGTTGTCCTTGAGATGAGGTCAAGCTCCTTTACAAGATCTTTCTAGACCTGTTCACTCCTCACTCCCTGGGCTCATCGCACACATTCTCCCTCCAGGGCTGGCTGCAAAATATGCAAGCCCAGAGCACAGTGAAAATGTGGAAGCCCCTTTTCAAAGAAGTAGGGGAGATGTGCCTTAAAGGTATTTTGAAAGCTTTTTTTCTTTCTCAGGCATGTGCCTTCTCCACTTCTAATGATGTTTTTTTCTTTTGTATTTAATGATCTAAGGAAAAAAATAACTTGTCATGAATTTTATTGTTCATCTGTGTACTGTGAAATGCCAATTTAAGTGCAAACAGCAGAACACTTGGCTTATATGCAGTCACTGAAATGACAGCTTATGTTTCCTGGCTGGTCCTGGGAGGCTTCCTCAAGCTGGCTGGTCCAGTCGGGCAGGGACTAAAGGAGGGAAGGAGGCAAGAGAAGACCCCAGGCATACAGCTGGCTGCTGACAGTCACCCTGGGGCCCCGCCTGTGACTTGGGGTGTGCTGGCAGTGACTTGACTGTAGGGCTGCTGGGTTCCCATTTGCCAGCTTCAGAACAGATGTGCTGTGCTCCAGGTGCAGGGAGATCTGGGGAAGCAGAGCCTCCCCCATTCTCATGGGACCACTGTGCCAACCCATGGCAGATGGCTGACCCCCACAGGGATCTTTGCCTGAATAAGGAATAGACCAGAGCCTCACCCCACCCAAGAGGTGACCTCCCACCCTCTGCCTTCCAGGGGTGCAGTGGTGCAGCCAGCCTGGAGCTGGAGAAGCTGGGCGGCTCCACCTCACCCCACAGGAGATGCTGTAGGCGTGCCCACCTGAGCCAGGGCCTCTGATGGGGGAGGAGGGCAGGAGAGTTCGCGGCATGGGGACCGGGAGGCTGAGCCAGACCCTGGTGACGGGAAGGCAGAAATCTCATCCTGGGGAAAGAGGAAGTGGGACCACATGAGCCAACTCCCTGGGGTACACTCCACTTTTCCACCAACTTTGCTTACAAAACACAAAGTCAAAGATAAAATTACAGTATTAAGAATTTTGAGATGGTGACAGTAGACAACAGCATTAAACCCTAAGCATGTGCTACAACTTGGTCTCTGTCAGCTGGTGGCCCCGCCTCCCTCTTGCTCCTTCTGTGCACAGGCCTCACCTTATCTCCAGCCAGTGCACATGCCTACCCTCTAATTTGGGAAAACCTCCTGTAGCCCCTTTGTCACCTTCCGGACTTCCTGCAGGAGTCTCTCCCTGACCCACCCAGGCTGGAGCAAGGGCTCCTCAGACCCCTAGATCCCCCAGATGTGGATGTAATTGCTTGTTTCTTGAGCTGTGTACTGGGACTGTTTCTGGCTTTCTCCTCACTGTGTGCCAATATGTCATGGGCACACGTGAGCACCCAATAAATACTTGCTGAATGAATGAATGAAGGAGCTAGCAGAGGATGAAGTATGCCTCTGTGTCTGGTATGGTCTGGAAGCTTCTGGTTGTGAATATAGGAAAGTGAATCTGGAGAAATGGCCCACTGTCCTTGACATTCCAGGAGCATGAGACCCATGCCCCACTGACTGACCCATAACCCATGGAAACAAACTATCAAAAGGTTTTTTTCTTCACGGGATGATGAACTAGTCTATGGTATCAGTGAAAAAGGACATTGTATTCTTATCTTTGGGAAACCACTGATATCTAAACACTCTCTAAATTATCAGGAAGCATCAAGAGCTTGGACAAATTGCATTTATGTCAAAATGGTAACAGAAAACGCAACAAGAAGCTGAATTCTGTGGTGCTGTTTTTGGTGTTTTGTACATCTTTCCAATCTTGACTAATTATCTCTTTATTATGAAAATTTCAAATGCACAACAGTGCAGAAAGACTCATATAGTGACCCCCCTTGCACTCCCATGATGCCTTCCTGCTTGTTGACATTTCTCCAATCTTGTTTCCTGTATCACGCAACATTTTCTCTTCCCCTGGAGTGTTTTAAAGTAAATCTCATACATGGCAATAGATTCATACCTGTGAGACCGGCACCTGGAATATTGAGTGCCTTTCTGGTGGTGGCACTTTAGGGATGTCACAGGAGCACAGATGAAGCAGTAAGGAGGAGGGGAGGGTGGGCTGCTGGCAGCAGCATTGAAAAGGGTCTGTTCAGTCTGAAAAGACAAAGGCAGGAGGGAAAGCATCTTGCTCCCGGAAACAGTGAGTGGTATGAAAAGGAACACCAGCAGCTTTTTGCCATGTCTAGAACTGGAGAAACTGCTTAAAATTTGGGGGATGAGGGTCTGAAAATTAAAAGGGAGGAAATTGCTTACCATGGATAGCACCCTGAATGGAACTAACGTCTGGGACAATTAGGGACGTGTGCTCACCATATAGAGCCTGGGACTTAAAACTTGTAGGTTCAGTTACAGACAGTAGATCCGTCACGGGCTGTGAAGGGACCCTGAGCATTTTGGGGGCTTGGTCTTCATCTCTGAGAACAAAGCCTCCGGTACACCACTGACTGACTGCCTGTCTCATGAGGGTTGCAGGGGACTTGGTTGGGAAGAGGACCCATCACGCAGCACAACAGCCCTTGAGTACCTGAGTAGGAACTGACCCTGCAGGAAACAGAACAAGCTATTGCCACCTGGGTTAGTGGGTCTCAACTGGGGTGGGAGGGGGCAGGCCTGGGGAGTGCTTTTCAAATTGCTCTCTATCCTGCTCCCCCAGCCCAAACAATTCTCCAAAGCCCCAAACCAACCTGCCGACCCTTCCTCTGATCACAGAACCACTCACTTCTTTTGTACTCCATCATTTCTTGATTCTTACTGCTTGTATTGAGCTCGCAGGATGTGGATTCCATCCTCTCACCCGCCCAGATTGAAGGGAAGAACCACTTTGTCACCTTTGTGTCACCCACTAGCATGCTGCATAGCACGTGATCAAAGCAATAACAATGTTTGTTACCTAAATAAACAAAGCTGTTTAAGGAAAAAAAAACGTGTCACAGTGGATACAATGTACAAGTTTGGTGCTTCCCCCACTTTAAGCAAGCCAAGTGTTGAGATGCTGCAGTGCCATAGGTCTCATCCACTTTAGGCAAATTTAACATATGAAATCAGCGCTAAACATGCTTTTCAAAAGGAATCTCCTATTATAGATAGGATTTCTTAAAAATTGAGTGTGTTGGAAAGAGCTACTTTACAATGGGGAGATGCGGTAGCTGTGTCTTTAACCAAGTGCTCGAACTTAATTTAGAGATGATGGATCAAAGGACAAGAGGAAATGCCGTGAGAAGAGCACAAGGTCCCTCACACTGAGCGAGGTAGGGATGAAGGGCATGATGTCTGCAGTGGGCTTTCAAAGCGTTCAAAAATGTGTTCAGAAAGGGTGTGATCAAACACTGCAGAAGGCAAACGATTGTCAATCCAGGTGAGGGACACATGGTTGCTCATTAACCTATAATTCCAACTCTTCTGTAGGTGTTAAAAATGTCAAAATAGAGACTGGGGTGGGGGGAAGGGGGTTAGGGAAGGTTCAGGAAGAGGATGGCATCTGATGAAGTGGATGTGTCAAGAGGCAGGGCCAGTGGTTCTCAAAGAGGCTGCCCAGGATTCTCTGACTTGGAGAATGTGCTGTCTGGCCCTTGGTCTGCAGATCAGGAGATCCACCTGCTGATGAGACCCACCTGTTCTATCCATCCTGTCACCAGTCCTTTATTCTCCCCATCTGGGCAATGGTGGGGGACAGATATCTCCCATGGGGTCATTCTGTTTTCAGTCTCACCTGCCCCAGTCCATTCTCCAAACTGCTTCTAGGCTGTGAACCTAGTCATGTGACAAGATGCTTTAACATACTTCTAGAAGTTCCCATTAACCAAAAAGTTAGTACAGACCCTCAGGCTCACCAGAGGGGCTCCCTGGAGGGGCGCTCTACTTCCTCATCCCGTAAAGCCATGCCAACCACTTGGACGCGAAGTCCGGCTCACAAGGCCTGGTGAACCCTGAATCCCCAGACATCATTGTAATCCCTCTTGAGGCTTCTGCTGGGCCTGCCCTTGCCTCACCAGCACAGTGCTGCTCCCTCTGTCTCCTCTGGGCCCCCTGTGCCCTATGAAACTCTGGTGCAGGCACCCAGCACCCTGTGATGCCCGTGTGGTTTCTGGCACCCACAGCGCAGTGCGGGCCCAGGCTGAAGGGAAGATACTTGTGGGCAGAATTGGAGTTGTGTAATTGACAGAGGGAACTTTGCTTGCATGTCCTCCAGTGAGGGGTTTCCTGGCCCAGCACGTCCAATTCCTGTAGGAAAACAGCAAGAGTATCCAAGTGGAGAGAAGAACATGCTGGGTGAGTTGGACATTAGGGGAAGGCACGTGGCCCGTAGCAGAGGCTCTGGAAACAGACATACGCAGGGAGATAGCTCAGGGTCCTGGGTTAGGACCTAACTAGGGTTTCTAGATAAGATATAGGACGCCAAGGCAAATTTGAATCTCAGATAAACAACAAATGATTTGGGGGTGTAATCGTGACACAAATATTGCATGGAATATACTTATGCTAAAAAATTAAAAATGACTTATGTGAGGTTCAGATTTAACCAGGTGTCCTATACTTTTTCTTTTTCTCCTCAATATGGTAACTCTATGCCTAACTCCTTTTTCTGCTCTTCTAAAAGGGCTCCTTTTCTTGATGGGCATATAGTTATTTATTCATTTACATGTACAATTTCATTTTTTTTCTTATTAGTAATGTATATATGGCAATCCCAATCTCCCAATTCATCCCACCCCAAACCCCACCCCCCTTTCCCCCCTTGGTGTCCATATGTTTGTTCTCTACATCTGTGTCTCTATTTCTGCCTTGCAAACCAGGTGATTTGTACCATTTTTCTATAGTCTGCATATATGTATTAGTATATGATATTTGTTTTTCTCTTTCTGAATTTCTTCACCCTGTATGACAGTCTCTAGGTCCATCCATGTCTCTACAAATGATCCAATTTCATTCCTTTTTATGGCTGAGTAATATTCTATTGTATACATGTACCACATCTTTTTTATCCATTCCTCTGTCAATGGACATTTAGGTTGCTTCCATGACCTGGGTACTGTAAATATTGCTGCAATGAACATTGGGGTGCATGTGACTTTTTGAATTACGGTTTTCTCTGGGTATACACTGAGTAGTGGGATTGCTGGGTCATATGGTAATTCCATTTTTAGTTTTTTAAGGAACCTCCATACTGTTATCCATAGTGGCTATATCAATTTACATTCCCACCAACAGTGCAAGAAGGTTCCCTTTTCGCCACCCTATCCTCTTCCACCTTCTCCAGCATTTATTGCTTGTAGATTTTCTGATGATGTCCCTTCTAACTGGTGAGAGGTGATACCTCATTATAGTTTTGATTTGCATTTCTCTAATGATTTGTGTTGTTGAGCATCTTTTCATGTGTTTGTTGGCCAACTGTATGTCTTCTTTGGAGAAATGCCTATCTCATTCTTCTGCCCATTTTTTGATTGGCTTGTTTTTTCAATATTGAGCTGCATGAACTGCTTATATATTTTGGAGATTAATACTTTGTTGATTTGTTTGCAAGTATTTTCTCCCATTCTGGAGGTTGTCTTTTCATCTTGTTTATAGTTTCCTTTGCTATGCAAAAGCTTTTAAGTTTCACTAAGTCTCACATGTTTATTTTTGTTTTTATTTCCATTACTCTAGGAGGTGGGTCAAAAAAAGATCTTGCTGTGATTTATGTCAAAGAGTGTTCTGCCTATGTTTTCTTCTAAGAGTTTTATAGTGTCTGGCCTTACATTTAGGTCTTTAATCCATTTTGAGTTTATTTTTGTGTATGGTGTTAGGGAGTGTTCTAATATCACTCTTTTACATGTAGTTGTCCAGTTTTCTCAGCACTTATAGAAGAGGCTGTCTTTTCTCCATTGTATATCCTTGTCTCCTTTGTCATAGATTAGTTGACCATAGTTTATCTCTGGGCTTTCTATCCTGTTCCACTGATCTATATTTCTGTTTTTGTGCCAGTACCATATTGTCTTGATTACTGTAGTTTTGTAGTATGGTCTGAAGTCAGGGCATCTGATTCCTCCAGCTTGGTTTCTTTCTTTTTTTTTTTTTTTCCCTCAAGATTGCCTTGGCTATTTGGGGTCTTTTGTGTCTCCATACAAATTTTAGGATTCTTTTTTCTAGTTCTGTAAAAAATACCATTGGTAATTTGATAGGGATTGCATTGAATCTGTAGATTACTTTGGGTAGTATAGTCATTTTCACAATATTGATTCTTCCAATCCAAGAACATGGTATATCTATCTCTCCATCTGTTTGTGTCATCTTTGATTTCTTTCATCAGTATCTTATAGTTTGTCTTTTATAGGTAGGTTTATTCCTAGGTATTTTATTCTTTTTGTTGCAATGGTGAATGGGGTTGTTTCCTTAATTTCTCTTTCTGATCTTTCATTGTTAATATATAGGAATGCAAGAGATTTCTGTGTGTTAATTTTGTATCTTGCAACTTTACCAAATTCATTGATGAGCTCTGATAGTTTTCTGGTGGCATCTTTAAGATTTTCTATGTATAGTATCATGTCATCCACAAACAGTGACAGTTTTAATTCTTCTTTTCCATTTTGAATTCCTATTTCTTTTTCTTCTCTGATTGCTGTGGCAAGGACTTCGAAAACTATGTTAAATAGTAGTGGTGAGAGTGGACATCCTTGTCTTGTTTCTGATCCTAGAGGAAACACTTTCATTTTTTTGAGAATGATGTTTACTTATATATGGCCTTTATTATGTTGAGGTATGTTCCCTCTATGCCCACTTTCTGGAGAGTTTTTATCATAAATGTGTGTTGAATTTTGTCAAAAGCTTTTTCTGCATCTACTGAGATGATCATATGGTCTTTATTCTTCAATTTGTTACTGTGGTGTATCACATTGATTGATTTGCATATTTTGAAGAATCCCTACCTCCCTGAGATAAATTCCACTTGATCATGGTGTATAATCCTTTTAATGTGTTGTTGGATTCTGTTTGCTAGTGTTTTGTTGAGGACTTTTGCATCTATATTCATCAGTGATATTGGTCTGTAATTTTCTTTTTTTTGTAATATCTTTGTCTGGTTTTGGTATCAGGGTGATGCTGGCTTTGTAGAATGAGTTTGGGAGTTTTCCTTCTGCAATTTTTTGGAAGAGTTTGAGAAGGATGGGTGTTAGCTGTTCTCTAAATGTTTGATAGAATTGACCTGTGAAGCCATCTGGTCCTAGACTTTTGTTTGTTGGAAGATTTTTCTTCACAGTTTCAATTTTATTACTTGTGATTGGTCTGTTCATGTTTTCTATTTCTTCCTGGTTCAGCCTTGGAAGGTTATACTTTTCTAAGAATTTGTTCATTTCTTTCAGGTTGTCCATTTTATTGACATATAATAGTCTCTTATGGTGCTTTTTATTTCTGTGGTGTCTGTTGTAACCTCTCCTGTTTCATTTCTAATTTTATTGAATTGAGTCTTATCCCTCTTTTTCTCAATGAGTCTGGCTAAAGGTTTATCTATTTTGCTTGTCTTCTCAAAGAATCAGATTTTAGTTTTATTGATCTTTGCTATTGTTTTCTTTGTTTCTATTTCATTTATTTCCACTCTGGTCTTCATGATTGCTTTACTTCTACTAACTTTGGGTTTTGCTTGTTCTTCTTTCTCTAGTTTCTTTAGGTATAAGGTTAGATTGTTTATTTGAGATTTTTCTTGTTTCTTGAGGTAAGATTGTATTGCTGTAAACTTCCCTCTTAGAACAGCTTTTGCTGCATCCCATAGGTTTTGGATCATTGTGTTTTCCTTGTCATTTGTCTCTAGGTATTTTTTGATTTCCTCTTTGATTTCTTCAGTGATCTCTTGGTTATTTAGCAGCATGTTATTTAGCCTCCACGTGTTTGTGTTTTTTACATTTTTTTTCCTGTAATTGATTTCTAACCTCATAGTATTGTGGTCAGAAAAGATGCTTGATATGATTTCAACTTTCTTAATTTTACTAAGGCTTGATTTGTGACCGAAGATGTGATGTACCCTGGAGAATGTTCCATGTGCACTTGAGAAAAAAGTGTAATCTGTTGTTTTTGGTTGGATGTCCTATAAATATCAATGAAATCTGCCTGGTCTATTGTGTCATTTAAAGCTTGTCTTTCCTTATTAATTTTCTGCCTGGATGATCCATCCATTAGTGTAAGTGGGGTGTTAAAGTCCCCCACTATTATTGTGTTATTGTCAATTTCCTCTTTCATAGTTGTTAGCATTTGCCTTATGTATTGAGGTGCTCCTATGTTGGGTGCATATATATTTACAACTGTTATATCTTCTTCTTGGATTTATCCATTGATCATTATGTAGTGTCCTTCCTTGTCTCTTGCAATATTCTTTATTTTAAAGTCTACTTTATCTGATATGAGTATTCCTACTCCAGCTTTCTTTTGATTTCCATTTGCATGAAATATCTTTTTTCATCCCCTCACTTTCAGTCTGTATGTGTTCCTAGGTATAAGTGGGTTCCTTGTAGACAGCATGTATACAGGTCTTGTTTTCGTGTCCATTCAGCCAGTCTGTATCTTTTGGTTGGAGCATTTAATCCATTTATATTCAAGGTAATTATCGACATGTATATTCCTATTACCATTTTCTGAATTGTTTTGGTTTGTTTTTGTAGGTCCTTTTCTTCTCTTGTGTTTCCCACTTAGAGAATTTCCTTTAGAATTTGTTGTAGGGCTGGTTTGTATTGCTGAATTCTCTTAGCTTTTGCTTGTCTGTAAAGCTTTTGATTTCTTTGTTGAATCTGTATGAGATCCTTGCTGGGTAGAGTGTTCTTGGTTGTAGGTTCTTCCCTTTCATCACTTTAAATATATCATGCCACTCCCTTCTGACTTGCAGAGTTTCTGCTGAGAAATCAGCTGTTAACCCTATCAGAGTTCCCTTGTATGTTATGTGTTGTTTTTCCTTTGTTGCTTTTAATAATTTGTCATTGTCTTTAGTTTTTGTTAATTTGATTACTAGGTGTCTTGGTGTGTTTCTTTTGGAGTTTATCCTGCCTGGGACTCTCTCTGCTTTCTGGACTTGGGTGGCTATTTCCTCTCCCATGTTAGAGAATTTTTCAACTATAATCTCTTCCAATATTTTCTCGGGTCCTTTCTCTCTCTCTTCTCCTTCTGGGACCCCTGTAATGTGAATGTTGATGTGTTTAATGTTGTCCCAGAGATCTCTTAGGCTGTCTTCATTTCTTTTAATTCTTTTTTCTTTATTCTGTTCTGTGGCAGTGATTTCTACCCTTCTGTCTCCCAGGTCACTTATCTGTTCTTCTGCCTCAGTTATTCTGCTATTGATTCCTTCTAGTGTATTTTTCATTTCAGTTATTGTATTGTTCATCTCAGTTTGTTTGTTCTTAAATTCTTCTAGATCTTTCTTAATGATTTCTTGCATCCTCTCCATTCTTTTTTCAAGGTCTTAGATCATCTTCACTATCATAATTCTGAATTCTGGTCATATACTTTTTTTTTAAATTATTTATTTGTTAAAAACTGTTGTAAGATACACATAACATAAAATTTACCCTATTAACCATCTTTTAGTGTACATTTCAGTAGTCTTAAGTGTATTCACATTGTTGGGCAGTCAATCTCCAGAATTTCTTTTTTCTTGTAAAACTAAAACTTTATACACATTAAACAAAAGTGTCCCTTTTCCCCCTCCCCTGGCCTCCGGCAACCCCAATTCTCTTTTCTGTCTCTAAGAATATAACTACTCTGGGTACCTCACATAAGGGAAATCACACAGTGCTTATCCTTCCATGATTGGCTTATTTCACTTAGCAGAATGTTCTCAAGATTCATCCATGTTGTAGCACAAGTTAGAATTTCCTTCCTTTTTAAGTCTGAATAATGTCCATTGTATCTATATGCCACATTCTGTTGATCCATTTATCCTTTGGTGGGCACTTGTATTGCTTCTACATTTAGCTGTTGGGAATGGTACTGCTATGAACATGATGTGCAAATATTTTTTCATGTCCTTGATTTCACTGCTATTGGGAATGTACCCAGAAGTGGGATTGCTAGATCATATGGTAATTCTATGTGTAATTTTTTTGAGAACCACCGTACTTATTTCACAGCAACTGCATCATTTTATACTTCCACCAGCAATACGTGAGGGTTCCAACATCTTCACATTCTTGCCAACAGTTGTTATATTCTGTTTTTTGTTTGTTTCTTTTTGTTTTTGATAGTAGCCATCTTAATGGGTATGAGGTTGTTATCTCATTGTGGTTTTGATTTGCATTTCCTTAATAATTAGTGATGTTGAGAATTTTTTTTCATGTTCTTGTTGGCCAGTTGTATATCTTCTTTGGAGAAATGTTTATTCAAGTCCTTTGCCTGTTTTTTAAAAAAATTATTTATTTATTTATTTATTTTTATTTTTTGGCTGCACTGGGAGCCCAGGTTCAATCCCTGGTCAGGGAACTAGATCCCACATGCTGCAACTAAGCGTTTGCATGCCACAACTAAAATATTCCACACACAGCAACAAAGATCCCTCATGCTGCAACTAAGACCTGACACAGCTAAATAAACAAATAAATATTTTTTAAAAAATCATTTGTCCTTATGTGCAAGGATATTTTTCTCAGTTACCAATTCTATTTCATTGATCTATGAGTCTTTATGCCAGTACCACACTGTTTTGATTACTGTAGCTTTGTAATGCAGTTTGAAATCAGGAAGTTTGAGACCTCCAACTTTGTTCTACTTTTTCAAGTCTGTATTGCTTGTGTAGGCTCCTCCACTGGGCTCTGGTTCTGCTGGAGATGGGAGAGAGAGCCCAGCTGGCGACATCACCTCCTCATGGGCTTATGATGGGACCTCCTGACCTTGTCCTACCACAGGGGCCAGGCTACTGCTGCTGCCCTCTCATTGGTGTTTGGTAAACAGAAGCCCCAGCATGGCAGGAACGTGCAACCCCTTGCCTGGCCCAGTGAGCCCAGGCATGAACTGTAATGACAGAGGATGGCAGCCTCTGGGGTGGAGAAGAGCAGCAAGAAGAAGAAAGAAGAAACTTGTTGCTTGAGAAGAAGCTAAATTGTTGATGGGCTTCCTGGGAATCATGAATAGCATGTGGAAACAATGATTTAAATCCACCACCCAACTATAGTTGAATCCACAGTCTACCCAGGGATTTGTACACAGAGTCAACTTGAACTCACGCTGGGAGGGACTGATTACAGAACCTTGTTTACAAGCTACATAAATCCAAAGAAAACATCATATGATACGATCCTTATAGTCTAGGAAGGAAAGATACCCACTCATCGTGTTGTCCTTGCTGCAGCCAGTCATTTTTTATACTTAATGTTCACAATTAACATGCTTGAATCAAAGTCCTTTGAAGCAGAACTCAAAGATGCTGAACCTGACATTATTGAACAATTTGTGGAATTTACTTATACCACTAGAATTTCTGTGAATAGCAAAAATGTTCAGTCCTTGTTAAATGCAGCAAACCAGTACCAAATTGAACCTGTGAAGAAAATGTGTGTTGATTTTTTGAAAGAACAATTGATTGTTCAGATTGTGTTGGTATAACTGTGCTAGCAGAATGTCTAGACCATTCTGAACTGAAAGCAACTGCAGATGACTTTATTCATCAGCATTTCACTGAAGTTTATAAAACTGGTGAATTTCTACAACTTGATGTCAAGTGAATTACGTATCTCCTCAACCAAGACACTCTGACTGTGAAAGCAGAAGATCAGGTCTGTGATGCTGAAGTCAGGTAGTTGAAATATGATGAACCTAACCGCCAGCCATTTATGGTTGACATCCTTGATAATGTCAGGTTTCCTCTTATATCAAAGAATTTCTTAAGTAAAACAGTACAAGCTGATCCATTTATTCAAGACAATCCTGAATGCCTTAACACGATAATAAGTGGAATAAGGTATTATCTCCTGTCTCCAGAGGATCAAGAAGAACTGGTAGAAGGCACAAGGCCCAGAAGAAAAAAACATGACTACTCCATAGCCCTATTTGGAGGCTTCCAACCACAGTCTTGTAGATATTTTGACCCAAAGTTGAAAAAAAAGATTGGTATTCTGCAGGACCCTGGAAATGATATTATAACTTCAGAATTCTCATTTGATGTCTTGGCTTTGCTCTCACAAATGGCACATACTTAATGCTCTTCTGTATACTCAATCACAGGTTTTTAGGCTTCCAGTGGAAAAATTTAAATATGTAATGATATAATTACCAATAAAAAATCCTCGTTCCATCAGTTATTATTTACTCTCCAACACTAACACCATTAGAATCACATTACAAAATTTATTAAATATTTTTATTAGAAGTACCAGCCTCTCCTTTCTTCTAAAAACTTCATCTTGAAAATTTTCACCATTTACTATTACTTAAATATAATATTTTTACATAAGTTAGTTGTCTTTATTATTTCTAATATTAAAACAATTGGGGAGGCTGATTTCTTTATGTTATTATTATTTACCTTGAATCTCCCAAGGCTAACATTATTTTATTATTGAATTCAAATAAACTGCTTAATCAAAAGTACTGTATAGGAATTATTTTAAAATTCTTGAACTTAATATTTTCAGAGATGTTAAAATGTTTTCAATACCATTAAATAGGACCCATTGATGTGTGTCCTGTACCAGCCCCAAATGATTATTTTCACTGAATTGATCTCTTTCAAAGAAAAAATTTAAGCAGTCTACCTAACTGAATTATCTAGAATTCAGCCAAAATCCCTATAAACTATTATCTTTAGATATTCCTTGGATATCTCTAGTGAGAGGTAGCAAATATTTGTATTAATTGCTGACTGAAAAAAGATAAGAAAATCTTAAACTTTTTTTCTAGTAGATAAGTAGATAAAGTAGTAGATAAAGAAATCTTGTGTTGCTGTGCTGAATTGAAATGATATTGTTCTTGTCATGGTCTTTTCATGAAGACTGCTGAGTCTCCCCTTCCTATCTCTACCTGTTTTAAAGTTTTCAAGTGCTTAATGATCACTAAAAGACTTATTTGTCTGAATCTAGTGCTGTATTCTCTTAGAATTGGTGTTCTCAAATTGTAGCATGGCAATGTTTTGTGATATTGATGCCAAAATAAAAGTTGACTTAATTGAAAAAACAACAACAACACTGTATTGGCTATCAGGTCCTTGATATTCCATTTGAATTTTTGCATGGACTTTTCTATTTTTGCAAAACACACCATTGCAATTTTGACAAGGATTGCATTAAATCTGCAGATTGCTTTGGGAAATATTAACATATTAACAATATTAAGTCTTCCAATTCATGTACATAGATGTCTTTTCATTTATTTATCTTTTAAAATTTCTTTTGGTAACATTTTATAGTTTTCAATGTACAAGTTTTTCACCTCCTTGGTTAAATTTATTCTGAAGAATTTTATTCTTTTTGATGCTATTGTAAATGGAATTGTTTTCTTAACTTCCTTTTCAGGTTGCTCCCTGCTACTATATAAAAACACAAATGATTTTTGTGTGTTGATTTTGTATCCTGAAACTTTGTTGAATTTATTAGTTCTAACAGGTTTTTTTCTTTATATGTGTGTGTAATCTTTAGAGTTTTCTACATATAAAATCATGTCATCTGTGAACACATAATTTTTCTGCTTCCTTTCCAATTATAAACACTTGCATTTCTTTTTCTTACACAATTGCTTTGGCTAGGACTTTTAGAACTCTACTGAATAAAAATGGTGAAAGCAGGCATCATTGTCTTGTTCCTCTAGTCAAGCCCTAGATTATGTGACTTTAGTATTCATTTATTCTTCATCTATCCATTTACCCAACCATTCACGGGGTTGGTGTTTCCTGAGATGTGATTGAGCATGGAACTTGTGCCAGGCAGAATTGAGATGCTGAAGGTACATGGATTCTTAGGGCAGCCTTTGCACTTGGGGACTTCACAGCCTTCTCAGTAGAGACAAGTGTGGCTGGGGAACACTGCATTACCAGTCATTCACTAGTCATTGCTCCACTTTCCCCAGGAAGGTTGAATAGCATCAACATGCACTACCCAGGCATGGTCACATGATGTGCTCTGGCCAGTGACATGTGAGCAGAGTTACGGGTGTCACTTCCTGAGAGAATCTGGAAGGTGTGAGCATTAGCAGCACTGTTCTGTCTGCACAGGATCATGGGCACAAGAGGCTGCTCTGCTAACTGAGCACCTAAGAGAAGACAACAGGGAGCAGAGTGTAGATGACCCAGAGTTGATGTGCAGATAAAGTAATAAATGTGCCATGAGATGTTGGGTCTTTTGTTACCACAGTATAATCTAGTCCATACTGACATTACTGTACAAATCATGCAGATCTATGTAGTAACAGAGGCAAAATTCCCAAGTCTCCTGGAACTGAAAATATCATTTATTTTTCTTGTTCTTGACCTGGCTTTCTGATAGAACTGGCCTGATATGTCTAAATACACAAACTCCTTTTATTAAGATGTAAATATCACTCAGATATCTAATTCAAACTTTATAGTGTTTTGAATTTTGTACATTCTATGCTCCAGTCAGTTAAGATTACTGTTAGAGGAGGTGTGAATGCTTAGCATCAAATAATGATTACTCTAAACTCTCACTTGGAAAATCTGAATTTTAAAAGCTATTTCATCTTGACCACACCTCTACGTAAGTGTCTGATTCAGAAAAGGAAAAACAGGGCAAAGCTAACCTATAATCACAGCTAAATAGTATTAAATGGCAGCCTATAGACTCAGGGTAGGGAAATGTTCTTGTATAGTATTATAAATTATTATATGTTATTCACATATTCTTATTCATTTATAGTGTTATAGATTATATAACATTACAGATTATTATCAGTTAGTCCTCCATTATTCTCTATCCTTGAAAGGGAGGTCTTAGGCCAACTTAGAGGCAGTCAAACTCTCCCTAAATCCACGCTAACTCTTTAAACCTAGTATGCTTTGATGGTTTAATAAAACCTGCAAGGAAAGCCAAATGGAAGCAGTAAAGCGTGCAATTTTGAAAAATTCACACAAAAATAAATCAACTTTTAAAACAAATTTAAAAAAATGACTTTTTATAGTAGATCATAGTAGATTTTTTTTTTAAGCTCTTTGTTTGAGTATAATTGCTTTACACTGCTGTGCCAGTTTCTGCTGTACAACAAAGTGGATCAGCTGTGTTTATACATATATCCCCATATTCCCTCCCTCCTGTGACTTCTTCCCACCCTCCCTATCCCCCCCTCTAATATCGGGCACCGGTTTTCATTAACTGCTGATAGGATTATTTCTTTCCACCTTTCACATTTGTATCATCCCAGATTTACGTCTACACTCTCTCGAGATGGGACCCAGTATCATCACCCTCAACTAACACTTAATGTTGCGAAGTACCTAAGAGAAGATCTCTATTTCAAAATGTAATGTCATTGGGGCACAATTCCTCAGAGAAAACTCGATATATATAGTTTTGTTTTATATCATATCATATCATATTGTATAGTATGCCCCAATTTATTTTATTCATTTATTTATTTATTGGCTGTATTGCATCTTCATTGCTGTGTACAGGCTTTCTCTAGTTGCAGCAAGTGGGGGCTGCTCTTCGTTGTGGTGTGTGGGCTTCTCATTGCGGTGGCTTCTCTTGTTGCTGAGCACAGGCTCTAGGTGCTCGGGCTTCAGTAGTTGCAGCACATAGGCTCAGTAGTTGTGGTTCGTGGGCTCTAGAGTGCAGGCTCAGTGGTTATGGCAAACGGGCTTATTTGCTCTGAAGCATGTGGGATCTTCCCAGACCAGGGTTTAAACCCATGTCCCCTACATTGGCAGGGAGATTTTTAACCACTGCGCTACCAGGGAAGTCCAAGTATGCCCCATTTTAAAAGCTGGAAAATATTCTCTCTCATTTGCTGCAATTGCAGATACTTTATTTTGTTAAATACCTCTCTCTCCATCTCACCCCATCCCACCCCAAACAGCTTTGCTGTTGGTGAAGTGCAATGCAGCTGACTTCGTGTAACATCTTATATGAGGAAAAAAGAACTTGAAGGAAGATCTAACCGATAATGTCACCTGGAGAATCAGAATGGAAATGCTTTTACACAAAATCATGTCTTAGTTTCCATTTTTTTATAAAGAAGTGTTTCAAAATATTTTTCTTAAGACAGATTGTTTGCATACTGTAAAATTCACCCATTCAAAAATTAATTTTTAGTAAATAATCTTTACAATTTAGAAATTTAGTAAATTTACAGGACTGCACTATGTCACCACAGTGTAGTTCTAAAATGTTTCTATCACCCTAAAAACCTTGCTTGTGCCCATTTGTAGTCAATCCCTTACTCCTGTCCCTCCCCTCCCCCCACCCCCACTGCAGGCATTCACTAATCTGCTTCCTGTCTCAATAGATTTGCCTTGTCTGAACATTTCATATAAATAGAATCATACTGGTGGTCTACCAGGTCTGGCTTCTTTCTCTCAGCATAACAGTTTTGGGTTGTAGTGTGTGTCAATAATTTGTTTCTTTTTACTACAGAGCAGTCTTTCATTCACCAGCTGATGGACATCTGGGTTGTTTCCACTGTTTGGCTATGATGAATAATGATGCTATGAACATTTGTGCACCAGTCTTTTGTGGACATATATTTTCCTTCTTCTTGAGTAGATTCTAAGATGTAGAATTGCTGGGTGTAGGAGTAAGTCTGTGTTCAACCTTTTAAGAAATTGCCAAACTGTTTTCCAAAGTGGTGGCACTGTTTTGCACTCTGACCAGATTGAATTTTTGTATCAGTGAGCTGCATGCCCTCTTAGCAAATGGTAATACCCTGCCCTGAGGATAGATGGGCCTTTGAGGCTGCCAGCAGGAGTTACCCAAAGATCAGCCAAAGCACAGGTCAAATAGCAGAAGCACTTAGTATGAATTTCTATAAAACCAGCCATCAGTCTTGGCAGTCTCTCAGTACACAGACTGACCGGCAGTCATAAGAAATTTCACCCAACATGTCAATTCACTTAGATATCTGGAAGTACATTATAGCCAGTTCCTTCTGGTGAGACCATTAAGATACAAAACTGTCAAAATCAGAGGCTTAATGCAGAATGTAATTTTTTTCCTGGTTGGGGTTTCTTTTTTTTTAAATTTATTTATTCATTTATTTACTTATTAGCTGCATTGGGTCTTCGATACTACACACGGGCTTTCCCTGCTTGCGGGGGTGTGGGGGGGTTACTCTCCCTTGTGGTTCACAGGCTTCTCATTGTGGTGGCTTTTCTTGTTGTGGAGCACAGGCTGTAGGTGTATGGGCTTCAGTAGGTGCATGGGCTTCAGTAGTTGCAGCATGTGGGCTCAATAGTTGTGGCTTACAGGCTCTAAAGCTCAGGCTCAGTAATTGTGGCACATGGGCTTCGTTGCTCTGCAGCATGTGGGATCTTCCCAGACCAGGGCTCGAACCCATGTCCCCTGCATTGGCAGGCAGATTCCTAACCACTGCACCACCAGGAAAGGCCCTGGTTGGGGTTTCTGATTGCAGTGCTTGATCTACAAACCTCTGGGCTGAAGCTATGTGTGAATGCCATCTGAAGGGTCCATCAGTTGTACAAGGCATGTCTGGAGAAATGGCAGCCCCATCCATTCTTTTTCTATTTCCCACACCCCAGCAGCAATGAGTTTCAATTATTCCTTGGAATCAATCAGTTCTTTGAAATTGGTAATACCTTCGCACCACACACACACTCCCCAAACCCCAATTTCCTGGTACAATTATAGTGTATTTTGGTTAGATTAACATTCAGTGTTTACATTACTTTAATTATGCAAATATTACTGAGAACTGAGCCACACAATATGCTGCAACGAGTCCTCCTTTTCTGCCCCAACTCTTTACATTCCTTGGAGTTGAAAGGTTGCCTTTTTAATTCATTTTGTATTCTTTGCGCTTATTGTGAGCAGTACCCCCAAGCCCCCACCAATGGTCTGGGCTGCCTCTCTCTGCGTCCAGTTTTACCTTCCTGTAACGTGCTCTCCTGGCACCCCCCGCCTGCCCTTGCAGGGCCATCTTGGAGGACTCCTCGTTATCACCCTTGACTTTCTCGTTCCCTCTATTTTGGATTGGGTCCCATTTCTTGCAACCCACGCCTTGCCCTTTGAAATATCTGCCCTGGGGGTACGGGGAGCACATCTCATCATAGCTGCCTGAGAAAAAAATGCAGATTTGGGGGGGACTCTGAATATCTAAAACTGTCTTTGGGACTCTGAATATCTAAAGTTGAATATCTAAAACTGTCTTTTTTTACCTTCACTCTTAGTTGATAATTTGACTGGGTATAAAAGTCTAATCAGAAATCATTTCTCCTCATAATTTTGAGGGCATGGCTTTAGGGAAGTCTACTTTCTGATGTTTCTGATCCTAATTCTTTATATGTGAACTGCTTTTCTCTCTCTCTCTCTCTCTCTCTCTCTCTCCCACAGAGGCTTTTCCACACAGAATGTTCTCTTTGTACCTGAATCCTGGTTGGTCTCAGCACTTATGTGCTTCCGTTCTGGGAAATTTTGCTGTGTTATTTCACTGATTATTCTCTCATTTCCCCTTTCCTCCTCCCTCCCTCCCTTCCTTCACCCCTTTTTCCCTCCCTCCCTCCTTCCCTCCCCCTCCCCCCTCTATCTCTATCTCTCTCTTTTTCCTTCCTGCAACTCCTATAATTTGGCTGATGAATCTTCTGGTTCGGGGGTTTAATTTCTTATCTTTTCGACTTTCTGTCATTTTGTAATTTTGTTTGGGTTTCTAGATATCCTCAATTTTATTATCCAACTCCTGTGTGAAATGGATTTTTAAATTTCTGTTGGGTTTTAATTATCAAAAGGGAAGAGCAAGAGGTATTTGTGGTGGACTTACTGTGGGTACGTTTCCCAGCCCAGCCTTTCCCCTGCTGTGCTCACTCTTATCTGTACCCGGTGTCTCAGGCCAGACACCTCCACCCCACCTTATCCAGAGCAAAAACAGCTTATCTTTGACAGGGTGGGCAGGAAGCTACAGCCCTGATGTCTAGTGTTGGGGAAAGACCTGCGATCCAACTGCTTTTAAAAAAACTCTCAAGTAAGCCTGCTTATGTCAGCCTCTCCCCTTTGCATGCAAGTCCCCAGGTACATGGTGTTGCTAACTCCTAAGGCTGTAGGTCAGTCATCAACAGCCTGGTTGACCAGAGCTGCTGAAGCCAAGCCCTGGCTCTACCCTAACTAGCCTGTGATTTTGTGAACTGTCACTTAAGCTCTCTGTGCCTCAGTTTCCCCACCTATAAAACAAAGGCAATGACAGTGCATATGTGATTAGGGAGCTTGTAAAAATGAGAGAACATTTAAAGTACTTAGAAAAGTATTTGGCACATCATTTTAGCTGTTATTATTTTTGGGATTCTTGGTTTAAATTTCTGGCTTCTTTGATTAGGAAATTCTCAAGATTTCGAATGTGAAGCCAATATTGGGAACTCTGTTGCAAATGGATTTCACATTGTGAAGTTCTCCAAGAGTTCTACTGAGTTCCTGTGTCAGGAATTTGCCAGGATTTTGACTTGCCAGCCTTTTCAAGGTTAACCACCTTGATGTCCCCAGATGCTGGCAGGTGGAACCGTTTGTCTGTTGTGCACTATGGCTGGAACATGTCCAGGGGTTTGGTTTTCAGTTGGGAATCACTGGCTTGCACAGTCGCTGAGTGGTCAGTAGGCATCGTTCATGTGGGAAGTGGCTGGGCAGCATGGTGGTCACCTGGAAACCACCCACAACTACTAAGTCGGAAACTCCAGGTGGGGCCAGCCAACTTCATGATGACAAGCCCACCAGGGGATCCTCGTCTGAGAACCATTGAACATAGCATGGTGGCTGCAGTGGGGAAATTTACAGGATTTATATTCCCAGACTTGCTACGTGCCTCTGAGACAGTGAAAGCCTTTCTGGGGACCAGTGTCAGCATACTGATGCCACAGTGTTGTTGCTTCTGGCTCTCCACATGAAGGAGAAATAATACAAATAATTAATATATATAAATATGAAGATGAGTCAAAAATTATCCGCACTCTGGTTGTAGAATTTATTTTAATTAACTTTTAGAAAAGACAAATACATCATTTTTCAATATAATCTCTTTGCTTTTCAATACACTTTGTCCACCTATCAACAAGCTTTCATATTCCCTCATTAAAAAATGTTTTAGGCTGACCTGTGAGCCACGAATTCACTGCTGTCTTCACGTCTTCACGTGGACAGGCTTCCAGCTCCTTCTTGATGACTAACACTTGTGCAACCTTCCTTGAACTTCTCTATTCGTTCATACACACTTCTTTGAGACAAAACACTTTCTCTTCTATAAATAACAGCACTAGTAGGTACACCCTCAGAGCACAAAAAAAAAATCACTGCATACTGCTCTTCTTTCATGCAAATCACAAGCGGGGCATCCATTTTTGCTCTCACTGTAGTTACAAATGAACTGATGTAACATGTTCACAGCTGCACAGCAGTGACTGGGGAGATAGTAGCCTTGAAGAGAAAGCACTGATAAGACAGTGCAGACAACAGAAGTTTTAATATAACTGGAGTGCGGATAATTTTTGACTCACCCTCGTATTATACAAAGATTGTATAAGCATGTTAGTATATATAATTATGTGTAAATCATAAGACATAATACATCCATATGAAAGGGCCAGAACACATATAATTAATATATATAAACATTGTACAAATGTAGGCTATATAACTATATTAGTATATATGATTACGTATAAATCACAGCACATATCCATATGAAAGAGAAATAATACTTTTAATTAATATATACCAATATTACACCAATATAGATTATATAAGTACATTAGTATATATACTTATGTGTAAATCACAATGTATAATATATTATACAATATGTAAATAATTATATAATAAAGTAATTATATTATACAGAATTATATAAAATATTTTTCAAAAAGTGTAAAAATGGTAAACATTTGACAATAGTAAAAACCCACACAGAGTCTGGCAGAAATAATCCAAATTAAAAACAGCCCAAACAATACTGTGAGTCCAGAAAGATGAGTGTGAAATTCAAAGCAGGGCCTCCGTTTGATGGAAAATTGTAGGTGAGGGTCTGTACAAGTTAAAGTCCACAGGCAGACTCCCCACAACTCCCCCCCACCCCGGCCCCCCTTCCAGGTCTGGGCAAATCTCACCACTTTTGGTTTTGAGCCAACCAATCAGAATGAAGGCAGAGGTATGGCATTGTCTATACAAGTTAAAAGCCCAGATTCTTGAATAACTATCTTGTATCTATTAAAAGAAACCATTTACCACTATGAAAACCAAATAAAGACTTCAGAGACACAGGTCTACTCCTGCAGACCACTATCAGAAGTGAAAACATAAAGGACTTCAGGAAATGCACTTAGCAATATTAATCAAGAGCTATGGAAGTCTGCTTTCCTTGCGATTTACTGAGAAATAATCCAAGGATACAATGCAAGCTGGATGTGCAAAGGCTCTCATTATGGCAATGTTTATGGCACTGATAAATTAGAAACAACCGAAGCATCCAGTGATGGGGAAGGCCTAAGGGAATTATGTTTCCTCAGTTCTATGGAATATTATTCAGCCATGAAATATATTTGTGGAGATTATATTATAAAACAAATAGTCTCTGAAAATAGATTCTTTAGGGGAAAATTAGAAACATGAAATTGTTTCTACATAAAATTAGACATGCATATGATTAAGGAATTGACAGGAATATAGAATCCACTAAGTTTTTTCTAAATGAATTAATTCTTCAGGAAAAGCTAAAAGTTATTTTACAAAGGAATATAAGGAAAACTATAAGACACTGATGAAAGAAATTGAAGATGACACAAACAAACGGAAGGATATACCATCTTCATGGATTGGCAGAATTAATATTGTTAAAGCAACCATACTACCCAAGGCAACCTACAAACGCAATGCAATCTGTATCAAAATACCAAAGGCATTTTTCACAGAATTAGAACAAATTATTCTAAAATTTGTATCAAAATACAAAAGACCCAAAATAGTCAAAACGATCTTGAGAAAGAACAAAGCTGGATGTATCAGGCTCCCTGGTTTCAAACTATATTGCAAAGCTACAGTAATCAAACCAGTATGGTACTGGCACAAAAATAGACACATAGATGAACGGAACAGGATAGAAAGCCCAGAAATGAACCTACACATATGTGAGCATTAATTTATGACAAAGGAGGTGAGAATATACAATGGGGAAAAGACAGCTTCTTAAATGGTGTTGGGAAAACTGGATGGCTACATGCAAAAGAATCAATATGGACTACTCTCTCATATCATACACAAAAATAAATTTGAAATGGATTAAAGACTTAAATGTAAGACCTGAAACCATAAAGCTTCTAGAAGAAAACATAGGCAGTAAGTTCTTTGACATTGGTCTTAGTAATTTTTTTTGGATATGCCTCCCCAGGGAATGGAAATAAAAGCAAAAATAAACAATTGGGAAGACATCAAACTAAAAAGCTTTTGCACAGAGAAGAAAACTGTCAATAAAATGAGATGATCACCTACTGACTGGGAAAAGATATTTGGAAATGATGTATCTGATGAGGGGTTAATGTCCAAAATATATAAACAACTCATAAAACTCAACATCAAAAAAAAAAAACAAACAAAAAAAACGCAATTAAAAAATGGGCAGAGGATCTGAATAGAAACTTTCCCAAAGAAGGCATACAGATGGCCATTGGTGCATGAAAAGATGCTCAACATCACTAATCTGATCAATGCAAATCAAAACCACAATGAGATATCACCTCACACCCATCAGAATGTCTATTATCAAAAAGACAACAAATAACAAGTGTTGGCAAGAATGTGGAGAAAATGGAACCCTTGTGCACTGTGGGAATGTAAATTGGTCAGCCACTGTAGAAACAATATGGAGGTTCCTCAAAAAACTAAAAATAGAACTACCATGGGAATCTAGCAATTGTACTCCTGGGTATATAGCCAAAGAAAACAAAAACACTAATTTGAAATGATACATGCACCTCCAATGTTCATGGTAGCATTATTACAGTAGCCAAGATATGGAAGCAACCTAAGTGTCCATCAACTGATACACACACACACACACACACACACACAGGAATATTACTCAGCCATAAAAATGAATAAAATTTTGCCATTTGCAACAGCTTAGTTGGACCTGGAGGATATTATGCTTAGTGAAATGTCAGAGAGAGAAAGACAAATACTGCATGTTATCACATATGTGGAATCTAAAAAATAAAACAAACTAGTGAATGTAACAAAAAAGAAACAGACTCACAGATACAGAGAACAAACTAGTGGTTACCAGTGGGGAGAGGAAAGGTAGCAGGGGTGGGGCAAGCTAGGAGTAAGGGATTAAGAGATACAAACTACTATATATAAAATAAATAAGATACAAGGATATATTGTACAGCACAGGGAACATAGCCAATATTTTATAATAACTATAAACGGAGTGTAATTTAAAAAGTTGTGTATCACTATATTGTACACCTGAAATTTATATAATATTGTTAATCAACTATACCTCAATTTTAAAAAACAAAATCAAATTTTTAAGAAGAAACTGTCCTTAGTGCTGAACCTTCGGGCACACTCAGTATTCAGCACCCAGCTTTCTCACCATCAGGTGACCTGTTACAGAGGATTCCTATACGACAGACATTCCTACATCCAGGGACCTGAGGGTCCCTGTAGAGAGGATATCTGCCCCTCAGTCTGGGACCCTTTCTTCACTGTCAGGTCTACGTGGGGCTCAAGTTTCTTCCATTCTAAACATCCTATGGTCTCATTCTTTCTTCCCCAGTGCCCAGCCCCTCCATCCCTTCCCATGTTGTTGAGGGAATGAGTTTCCTTCCAGCCTCACTCTCCTCCCAGGATGACCCCCAACCTCCAGCTTTAGTGAAACGGAGCCCCCCCCACCCCTGCCCCCCACCAGCCCCCCCTTCAGCCTCCTGGGAGGCTGCTTCTATGCCTCAGGGGCACCATTAGGGACCTTCTGCTCCCTGCCACTTCCCTCGGATTTGCATCCCAAAAGATCTCTGCTGCCACCTCCCCAGTGCTCCTCCTCCTCAATACCACTGTGCTTCATTTAAAACTCCTTCCAGGGCTACTTCCATCTCTGTCCTTCTTCTCTCCATAGCCCATCTCCCACTCCTGCTAGCCTGCCTTCTCCTCTCCTTCTCTCCCCTGCCTGCATCCTTGAATGAACCCTCCACCTGATAATCTACTATCTTCCAGCCCACAAGTCAGCGGAGGGACCCTTTCAAGAAAATCACACCTCTGCCCTCGGGGACACCACAGAATCATGGTGGGTTCATAAGGCTGTGCAGGGATATCTTTGCTCTTCCTCATTTGTCAGCAGCATCCTCTGTTCCTTTCCTTACTTAAATGGACCTCTCCTACTTTTCAACTACAATCTTGACTTTTATGTTACAGAGGAAATCAGGTATAACATCCACATAAGGTATAAAAATCTTTTGGCTTCTTACCATGGCCCCAGACAGATTTATCCTCAGACACACTCATGGTGATGGCTGTGGTCCACCTGCCTTTACTCTGCCCAGCCTGCTCTGCGCCTGGGAGGCTGACCCCTTACTCCCCATCACCAAGCTCCTTGGACCTCTGGCTTCCTGTGAGTTTGGCTAATGAGAGACACTAACAGGATGTCACAGACTGGGGAGAGAGAAGCTGGGGCATTTATTCTCTGTTCCCTCACCGTCCTATCATTGGTCCTACTTCTCTGTCAGTAACTTTATTCTTCCAAAACTGTAACTCCTCCTGGTGGCCCTACTTCCAAAATTCCAGCTGGAATTCCACTGGCTCCAGAAATTCAGTTGTCTTCCCATTCCTTCAGACCTAAAAGGTGGGAATGGCTTCTGGCTCTTAGGAATTCCTGGTGTGTCATATTGACTGAAGAAAAATGCACAACCTAAAAGTTGCGAGTTAAGTTTTATTTGGTAGTCTTATTGAGAACTGTACCCGGGAGACAGCCTCTCAGATAGCTCTGATGAAATTGTCCTGAAGAGGTAAGGGAGGAGCCAGGATACATATGAGTTGTTTTTTTTTTTTTCTACAAAAAAATCAAGCATCAAAAGATTACTTCTGGGGACTTCCCTGGTGGTGCAGTGGTTAAGAATCCGCCTGCCAATGCAGCAGACACAGATTTGATCCCTGATTCGGGAAGATCCCACATGCTGCGGAGCAACTAAGCCTGTGTGCCACAACTACTGAGCCCATGTGCCACAACTACTGAAGCCCAAGCACTTAGAGCCTGTGGTCTGCAAAAAGTGAAGCCACCACAATGAGAAACCGTGCATAGCCCCCCTCGCCACAAACACAGAAAGCCCACACACAGCACCGAAGACCCAACACAGCCAAAAAAAAAATCATAATTAAAAAAAAAAAGATTCCTGCTAATCACAAAAAACAGACATCTCAGCTTAATGACTTTATTTCTTTTCTATGTATAAGAAGATGTAGGAATCTGGGTCCTTTGAAATTATTCCTTGATATATGCATCTTAATTATCTAGGGCTAATATCCAAAGCACAGAATGTTTCCTGTTTTTCTCCACCCTGAATTCCCCTCAGGGTGCACAGTTGGGCAGCTGTAGTGGCTAATGGCTTGATGCTTGTAGAATTGGTACATTCCTTGTTCACTATCACCATCCTTTGGACTTTCTTAACCACATCTCTAAAAATGTTTCTTCATTAAGGTGTCCTCCTTGGAACCACCTGTTTCCTACTCAACCCCAAATGGTCTGCTCCCCAATTCTTCCCTCTATCCCACTGCCCTTTCTAGGGCGATAGCTCCCCTTATCCTCCTGACCCTCCCTTTCCAGGATCTCCATATCTCCTATCCTGTTCTACTCTAAAGCCCACACCTTTACTCTAAACACACCCCTAACTCTTCTATCACCTGTTTTATTCTCCCTGATGTATTTCCAACCATTGCCCTATACCTTCCCTTTTGTTGCACTTACTCTTTTGGAGAGTATGATTTTTTTTCATGCATTTAGTCATATCTCGTTCAGTTGGCACCTGTGACCTAAGTGGCAGCCCCTCCATTATGCTGGTAAGGTGCTGTGATGGGTAATCACCACCTCCAAAGGTGATTCTCAGCAGGTCCTTACTCAAGCTCTCTGAGGCTGTGGTCATAAACACGGGTTTGGAGTCAGACAGAATAGCCAGTTCCTAACCCTTTGTGGCCTGGGCACATCTCATAACCCCTTTGATCCTCTGTTTCTTTCTGTGCAGAATGGGGTATAAACTATCTCACAGGTCATGGGATTGAAGGAGATGTCAGGAGTGCAGCACTCGGCACATGGGGGTGTGCGGTCAAAGAAGTTAGGATTGCCACTGCTGCTCTTATTAATCATCACTGATTTTCTCTTGAAACCAGTACTTGTGCGCTACAAATGCTCATATTGAAACCAAACCCCCAACATGATGATATTTGGACGTTGGGTTTTGGGAGGTGAGTAGGTCATGAGGATGGAGCCCTTATGAGTGGGATTAGTACTCTTAGAAAAGACACCCCCAGAGAACTCCTTTGCCCCTTCCACCAGGTGAGGACTCAGGGAGACGGTGGTGCTCTATGAACCAGGAAGTGGATGCTCACCAGAGGCAAATCTGCTGGAGATTAGATCATGCGCTTCCTGCCCCCAGAACTGTGAGAAATAAATGTTGGTTATCAAAGCTGCCCAGTCTATGGTATTTTGTTATCACAGCCCCAACTAAGACACATGCATCCATCCAACTAGTTTTCCGTACGTATCCTCCAACTCCTGATTATTTTTTCTCAGCTCCCATGCGGGAAGTCTGGCATTTCCTCAGGAATCCCTCCTTGTTGTTCTTCCTAAGTTTGCTCGAGTCACTGAAGACTCAAAGTCACCTGCACACCTATGACTGTTAAGTTTCAGCCTCCAGCCCTGACTGCTCCTCAGCTCTGGACAGCTCTCCGTGGAAGCTCCACCACGCACGTGCATTCAGAAACCAGCCCATACCTTTCCCTCAGCCACCTGTGCTCTTTATCCTAATGGATGAGATTCACTCAGGCTCACCATCCAAATCAGAAGTATAGCCTTTGCTCTGTACTCCTCTCCAGGAGAGAGGCAGAGGCCCCTGGTCAGACTCTTCCACAGCCGGCCCCCTGCCCTGCTGCCAGGGTGTGGTGAGCAGGTGGTTTCTACTGTACACTCCATCAAGGGCTCAGCTGCAAAGCATGCTTGGTTGGAGGCCATTATTTCTGGGGCAGCTGACGGAGTGAGGAGAGAGGGAGCGAGGGGGACCCTGCAGACTACAGGGGGGTCCTCAGTGGGGGGCGCACCAGGCTGGGGCATGTGTGGTTTCACAAAGCCCCACTTCTCCTTCCGTCCAATCCTGCAGCCTCCTCCTGCCTTCCATGGAGGTTGGTCCCCAACAAGCATCTTGCACCCCAAACTCCATCTCAGCTTTGCCTCCAGACAAGCCAACCTGGTCCACTTTCCCATCCTTGTCACCCAAGTCTTTTTACTGTCTCTTTTCCAGCCCACTGCTCTGGTCTTCCTTCAAGACCCCATCATTTTTTACTTGTTCTGTGAACAACTCCCCAGAGCCACCCTGTATCACTGTCAAGGTGTCCACATAAAATGCAAACTTGACTGTGTCACCCCTCTCAAGCCACTGCAGGCCTGCTCAGGCATCTCAAGGAAGTTACCGGTTATCCCTAGACCCTCTGGGTCGGGCCCTCTTAGTGGCCTGGCTTCCCAACGCTCTGCACCAGCTCAACCAACCTACACAGGATTCTGGAAATCCTGAGCCCATTCAAGCCTTGAGTTGTTCCCCACACAGCATCTCCTTCTGAGGTAGCTTTTCCCCTCAGCCTTCCTGGAAGATCCCAGTAGTCCCTCAAAATTCTGCTTGGGGGTCATCTCCCCCACTGTAGTCACCCTTGACATCCTTAGGCCAAGCTCAGCATGGTTCCCTCTGGATAGTTTTTGTATTTCACACATATTAAAACACTTACATAGCATACTGCGGTATAATATTAATTTTCAATTTTCTGCCTCTTTTGCTAGAATGAAACCTTCTCCCCAGGGCCCAGCTCATGGCCCATCCTCAGGAACATCTGTTTGGACAGTCTCTAGAAGCAGGAGAAGGCAAGGAGAAGGATTCTTCTCTAGAAACTCCAGAAGGCATGAGCCCTGGTCACATCTTGACTTAATCCCCTTGTGAGCCATTTTGGACTTCTGACTTACAGCATTGGGAGATAACACATTTGCGTTGTTTTAAACCACTGATTTTGTGGTTATGGAAACTATAGAAAATCAATGCATTTTTAAATGAATATATTTAAAAAGAAAAACAAATATTCTGGAAAGGCCCCAGGCTGCCTGCCTTTCTTGAGGCTGAGTTAATAATGGTGTCCTTTTTTCTGTTTTTGTCTGTGTCACCAGACTATGAAAATTTCATCCATCATCCATCTTCATGTTGTCCTAGGCTGATAAACCCAAAGCTTGGGCCTTTGGGATAATGTCTAAAATAAGCAGTAACAGCCCCCACTGAGGGCCCACAGGGCTGTCCTGGGAGGGAGGGGTTGGGGCTTCTTGTCTGGCCTTTCAGCTTCTATTTTGGTGCTGGGAAGCCTTTGGGATTGTCTTTCTGCTTTCCTCCTATATTCCAAAATGCTGATCCCATCTTCCGGATAAGTGAGGTTTTACTGTACTATAGTATTCTTAAAACATTAATCACCCTTTTAGATTACATATCTTCTTACAAGGGGTCAATTCGTATTGCTATTTACATTTTAAAATCGTCAATTTCCCTTTACTTGCCTCCTCCTAACAAAAGAAATGAAAGTCTCCCGTTGGCTAAAGGGTTAACCACGTAGCCTTTTTTTTTCCTCCTCGGAGACTCAGAACGTGCATGGCTGTTCTATATTCCTTTCACAAAAAGAATCGAGGGCGAGGAGCCTAGGTTCTGAATATGCATTCAGTGTACATTCATAATAAACGCTGAACAGAATGGAGCATTCATAGTTGCTCCTTGATGTAAATGAATGGCTGAATGAAAGTTTTAGGGCACAGCTCACCTCCAAGCGGGCAATCCTGTTCACACTCATACCTGTCCAATGGTTTTTGAATTTCCTTGGAAAAACTAGTTTTTCCTCTCTTCATAACAGCGGTCTCCTTCCTCCCTGCATCTTTGTAATCAGACTGGCTTTTTTGTGTGTGCTTTTTTTTTGTTTTTCCCCCACACTGCCGTTGGATGAAAGATCCCGCCTTTGATTGAAATGGAATCTTCCACTATTGAGCAAGCTTTTGTTGAATGAGTCATCAGGGCGGCTGCTCATTGGCTGAGGCCGCTGGAACTAGGGGATTGCCTGGCGCCGGCTGCAAGGCCCTGCTTCATTCACAGAAACGCTGGCTTGCTCGCTAGCCCTTTCATTCACACTAACAGCATTTCATTCACATTTTGCCGTTTTTGTCTGCTTCTAATGAAGATCACGGTTTGGGAATGATAGGGCAGTTTTGTTTCAGACTGGGGGGGACTTGGATAGCCATCACCATCTTCTCTGGGGTGTGCGTTTGCTGTTGCTATGCCAGCAAAGGGAAGGAAAAAAATGAGTGCCAGGCGGCTGCTCGGCTAGGCCTGCGGCCCTGGCAGGGGGGCCGCCGCTCCTCTGCGCTCCTGCTTCCCCGCAGCGGGCCTCACCTGGCCCGCCAGGAGTGGCACTCGTTAAACCCTCTTCCATAAAGCTCTTCAAGGCTCGGTGCCTCGTGTCACATGTCTAGTCGTGGGTGTGAGAAGACTCAGGGTGACCCGATAACGTGCTAGAGGTAAATTCATTTTTTGCACAGAAGTAGCCGGGAAACTTGGACAGGGGACGTTTTACTGTGTCGGGCAGCTTCTCTCAATAGACGATGAAGACCGGCAGACCCCATGGTGACAGGGGTCAGGGGGTTGGCGTCTCTGCAGACCTTCTGGGGGTGGGGGCAATGCTCTGTTCTGCTAACTGACAGGAAGGAGGCCTGTGCGTTTCAACTGCAGCCCGTGTCTGACTCCTGAAGACAAGGCATTTTTCTGCGGATTTGATGTGTAATGAGAGCAGCTGCATTTTTTTTCTTCCTTACTGCAGGGTTGCAGGCAGAGACTAAAGGGATATTGAAATGTATCTGTAGCGTTTCTTAGGCATTTTTCCAGAGCTTGAGCACATTCAGTTGGAATAAAGCTTCAAGCACAGCCCCCTTTTTGGAATGGATTTCTGGAGCTTGTTGCCATTCATCAAAGAAGCACTCTTCTTTTTCGGAAGTAGGTTTTCAACTGAACCCTGGCTGAGAAAGACTGCTGTAAATTAGCAGGGAAGAGACCCTCACTGGCTCTGGGCAGAAGTTCATATGCAGATTTTTTTTTTTTTTTTTTTTTAGGAACTGCATTGCCACAAAGACACTTGTCATGGCTGCTCTGTTGCTTTGAAAAGAAGAAATACCCTGGAAATTGGTATTTTATGTTCACCTGGGAGTGACTATTCCTTTTTTTGTCCATTTAACAATTCCTGCTACTTTCCAAATCAGAATCCATGAGGATCCGCTGAAGATCTTATTCTTAAAAATCCTTCGTCACATTTTAACGCTGCGCCGTCAGACACTTTTCCAGGCTCACACAGATGGGCTGAACAGAGAAGAAAAAACCCTAGCATAGAATTATAGGTTTCTGAAAGTTCATCTGATCAATCTGAAGGAACTGGATTTACCTCTGGCACAAATGCTGAGGTGGGGGGCGGGGGATGGGGAGGCGAAAAACCAAAGGTTGGAAGGAAATATCTGGGAAGGTAGAGAAAGGAAATTTGAGAATTGATTGGCTCTAGTGTGCTGTCAGTGGGTGTATGTGGTTTTTTTCTTCTTCTTTTTTTCCTTTTTTTTTTTTTTTTTTTTGCTACAGGAAGTGATTTGCAGTGCTCACCGAGCCTTTGTTGAGAAGGGTCTCCTCTCGGAGTGAGTCATGCTTTTGCTGTGAGCAGCCCCAAGCAGCTGGGCGCTCATCAGAGGAAACTATGACTTTTGCAAAGCAAACGTGCCGCCCTCAGCAGCCGAGTCCCGGGCCGGGGCTGCGCGGCCGCTGCCGTGCGGGGTGTTAGCGGTGGGAGGCCGGCGCCGCTGCTCTCGCCCCCCAGCCTTCTGTCCCGGCCGCTTCGTCCCGCCCCGGGGACCGCGGCTCGCCTGCTATGCGCGGCAGCCCGCGCCGGGGCCGGCACCTGCAGCGCCCGGGCGGATGCGGCGAGCCCACGGAGGGGCATGCTTCCACGCACCAAGTACAACCGCTTCAGGAATGACTCTGTGACATCGGTCGATGACCTTCTGCACAACCTGTCGGTGAGCGGCGGTGGCAAGGTCTCGGCGGCGCGCGCGGCCCCGGCGGCGGCCCCCTACCTGGTGTCCGGAGACGCGCTGCGCAGGGCGCCCGACGATGGGCCGGGCAGCCTGGGCCACCTGCTCCACAAGGTGTCCCACCTGAAACTCTCCAGCTCGGGCCTCCGCGGCCTGTCGGCGGCCAGGGAGCGGGCGGGCGCGCGGCTCTCGGGCAGCTGCAGCGCGCCCAGCCTGGCCGCCCCGGACGGCAGCACGCCCCCCGGCCCCCGCGCCCCGGCCATGCGCGCCGCCAGGAAGGGCCGACCCGGCGACGAGCCGCCGCCCCGCGCCCCGCACGCCAGCGACCAGGTGCTGGGGGCCGGAGTCACCTACGTTGTCAAGGTGGGTGCGGGTGCGGGCTGCCGGGTGGGAAAGCCCGGGCGCAGGGGCGTCCGGCACAGTGGGTCGCCTTGGAGGCCAGGAGGTGCGCACTCCTCCGTAGTCAGCTCTCCTGGTAGGGGGAACCGGGCACACCAAACGCGCCCGTTGCGCATCCATGGGGAGAAGGGTTGAAATCCGTGACCTCACTCTGTCCTGGTTTCCCTTGGCTCCACTCCTTTGGCATGCCTTTGCCACCTCGCTTTGCCATGTGTCCGGCCAGTACCCCTCTCGACATGGACCACTCTCCCTGGGAAGTGGGCATCAGGCCTACCTAGGGTACAGTATACACAGTTGGAAGAACTGGGCAGCCCCTGCGATGAGAAAGGCAGGCGGTGTCACTACTTATGCTGTGTTTGCCCCAGGTGGCAGGGTGGATGGTTTCATTTCTCTCACGACAAGAATTTCCAGCTCTTTGCAGTGCAGGCCAAGTGCTGTCCTTGCTTGATACCAGATGGGTTGTACTTTCTTACCCAGCAAGGTTTTCTTTGGTGTCTGCCTTTCATTTCATACCTAACTGCTTTGGTTTACAGCAGCAGAAGGAGAATTTGGGACTGTTTTTCCCTGGGGACTGTAGTCTTCCATTTAAATAGGCTAAAGCAAGCTGAGCCACAGGCTGGAATGGAGATCTTTTTCCTCCAACCCAAAAAATTATACAATCATGCCCGATGTAGTCCACAAAATTCTTCCCTTATGCAAGTATTCTGTGATATTTAAAGAACAAATACTCAGCCATGTTCAACTGGTCTGCCAAAGGCTTATCACGTCCTGCTGGCTGCCGGGCAGCAGAGAGGCACCACAGTGCTCTATAGCTGGGCAGACAGCCTCCAGACAGCGGGAAGGGGTCAAAACGACATTGTTTCAGAGCCATCACTCCAAGGCACTGCTTTTTGTTTAAAAAGAAATGAGAGGCAAACTCTGTCTCCACAGCGCTGTCAATCACATTGAGAAGCCTGCAGGCCGCCTAGTTGATACACGCTGGCTACAGATACAGTTTAAAAATTCTACAAGCCACATCCCCAGGCAAAAAGTTGTACCTTGGTACTTTTGAACCAAATATTAAAGGAAACAGTTAACTTTGTGGATCATCTTTAACTATCTAAAAAGTACTGACAAAGGAATGTGATCATAGATACTAAAAATGGGCCTTTTCTCCTTTTGAGGCTGCTTTTAATTTAATCTTCATTCTTAGCTTCTGAAAATGGATTAATTAATATATTTTGCAAAGGGATAAAGTATGCGTAGCCGGTTGAGTTTATTATAAAAGAAGAAGAATATTCTTCTTGTATTCCTTCTTTAAATTATATAACCAGGAGCCAAAAATGAGAAGAAAAGAGAAAAAACAGAACCAAACAAAAAATCCTGACAACTCTGAGGTTAAGAAGTGAGGCCAGAGTATATTACTTGTGGCATGCTAGTATAATTGCTATCTAGACAACAACAACAACAACAAAAAGCCTACGTCTGAAATAGACAGGTGTTTGCAAAGCTTTTTATACTCGTCATGGTGAAGATAGAGGGTAGTTTCCAAATGAAGGGAGAATTTTCAAATTTATGCCTTCAAAGTTTTCCTTAAAAAAAAAATCGTTCCCTTTGCTTAGGGCTTTACTCTTGCTTTTTGAAGGATGAAGGCAGACATCCAGTTCTAAATGTCAGTTGTAGCTGAAGAATGATGAGCAGCTACAACTAGGCTTCTTTGCTGGGCCATTGGGTTGTGACACCCCCTATAGCAGCAGCAGCAGCGTTCAAATAGGCAGAGGGCTGGGTCTGTGCCGAGCCTCCTGGATTTGGGGTCACTTTGTTGTGCCAAAGGATTGCAGTGACCTGTGGGCACATAGCAGGGCAGGTTAGTGTGCCTTGCCTGGTCCATCTTCAGTTGTGAATGGTGGCATCATAGGAACATAAGCTCAGGCTTCCTTGGAGAAGTTTGAAATCACACAGCAAAGGAGACCAGGCATTAAAGGACAATTTCTTCTGCGCACATTTGATTCACAGTATCACGTGGCCCTCTGTTGGTGCACATTTCTGAATTGCCCATGTTGAGTTTAGAACATGAACTTATTTTGTTGAAAAATCACAAAACTGAAAAAAAATTTTGGTATTATTTGCTGACTTGTGAATAGTTTTATTGGTATTCTGACTTGAAAAGGTCTTTGGTAGATAGAAAGGGGCAATCTTTCTAACATGCTTGTACATCAGCTGCAAAATCTAAAGGCTTAGGGTTTGGGAAACAACTTATTCTCTTTGATTTAAGTGTGTTTCTAAATTAAGGAAGCCCCCCAAATGTTTTCCAGCTTCCTGAAAGATTCACCTGCTGTATAATTGTAGATTTCCCACCTCATAAAAATACCTACCTACAGATAGTATTAGGATATTGCACACAGATTTAGTCTTCAAAAACATTTCAATATAATCTACTTACATGAAAGTGGAAGTCGTAAAATACAGAAGGCTGGTGGGTTTTGACCAATTAGGAAACATCAAACTATTTGATTAGTAGGTTGTAATATTAATTAATGAAGGATTTAAAATTTAAAAACAGAAGTACCTGAGCAGCAGTAGAATTCCAAGCTCAGAGCATGTTTAATTTGTCCTTCATGCCATCCCTTGAGTCTGCTGTTAAGAATGTGAGGTTTTGCAGGTGAAGAAGGGTCCAGGCAGCCTCCAGGTTTGTATTTATTTGCATCAGGAGCTCCCATCTGCAGCACCTTTGTACCTGCCTAAGTATCCTTGACACTTGGTTTTTCCTTTTAGTGACACAAGAGAAATATAGACAGAAGAGAAAAATCATAACAGCAAAGAGCAATGAATATTTTCATTACAATTCTATATTAAAACTGTTTTAAATTTGAACTTGAAAGGCCTAGAGAAGTGCAGACACGTGTAGATCACACTGCTGCCCACTTTTAAATTCTATTCCCTGAAAGTCCAAGCTGCCGAGGAGCCTGAGTGCCCGTAAGGGCTGCTACTCGTCTTGAGCAGGCACTGTTCAGGTGTTCCGCCCGCAGATCCACAGAGCCAACGGTTTAGGAAGGAGACATAGACATGAACAGTTGGGGGTCAGTTCTTAAAAATAACCATTGGCTGAGGTGGAAGAGGCATTTGAAGGCAAGTGCGGCCTTGAGGTTCAGCCTTGACCCTGCAAACCACCCCCGTGGAAGGCAATGCTGGGTGCGATGTAACTGATTAGCCGTGGGCCCTGGGGGTTTGCTCCAAAGAAGGGCTCTCCTTACAGCTCATCACACCAGAGACTTGAAACAGGATAAAAGTGACCACGTTTAGGACTGACTTGAGTGCCCATGGTGAGAATCAGGAGGCCCAAGTTCTTGCTGATTACCGGCAACACGGTGAGAAAGTAGGTTATGTGTCCATAACTCCCGTGGCGGCTCCCTCCCACAGCCGAGGTTTTGGTCCGCAAAGAGTGTTATATCTTTACTGACAATAGCTCTACATTACGAGCTGTTTACAGGAGATGTTAAGAATTAGAGAACTACTGAATTATTTCCGAGTGTGCTGGGTTGTTTTTCTTTTGGAATGAAGCCTTGTTTTCACAAGAGCTCTTTAAAATTATCTTGTTTCTGCCATTTGTGAATCTGATGATATTTAGGGTGGTATAAATTATTCATTTTATTTATAAATGTTCTATTGCTTTTTATAGATGGTCTTTATTAACTGTACTCTAAAATGTATTCTTAATTGGTACCGTTTTCACTTGCCTGTCTTTAAAAATATTTTAAACCTTTTTCTTAGCAAAAATATCTAAAATATTTTTTTCTTGGCATTACATTCTTTTGATAGCTGTGAGCTATGGTCATATTAAACCATCATCAACAAAGCCCTTTCAAGTATAGCCATGATATATTATGGCGAGATTGACTGAATTTGTTTTCATTCTAGATTTAAAAATTGTTCCTTCATTTAGAATACAACTTTAAAAGTTGATTTTTTAAAAAAATTGTTGAAAAATCTCATAAATGGGTGGCTTACATGTAAAATGTTAAAATCGTTTGAAAAACAGTTTAAGAAATTCTTTTGAGATTATTAGACAAAATCATTAATTTGATCTGGAAAGTATAACATCTTTTTTTTTAAGCTCTTTATTGGAATATAAATGCTTTACACTCTTGCACCAGCTTTTGAGGTACACCAAAATGAATCAGCTGTATTTATACATATATCCCCATATCCCATCCCTCCCGTGACTCCCTCCCACACTCCCTGTCCTGGCCCTCTAAGGCATCACCCATCATTGAGTTGATCTCCCTTTGTTATACAGCAACTTCCCACTAGCTATCTATTTTATAATTGGTAGTGTAAATATGTCTATGCTACTCTCTCACTTTGTCCCAGCTTGCCCTTCGCCCCCCGCCCCCCGCCCCCCTAACCCTGTGTCCTCCAGTCCATTCTCTGCATCTGCATCCTTATTCTTGCCCTGTCACTGGGTTCATCAGTATCATTTTTTTTTTAATATTCTGTATATATGAGTTAGCATACAGTATTTGTTTTTCTCTTTCTGGCTTACTTCACTCTGTATGACAGACTCTAGGTCTATCCACCTCGTTACATATAGCTCCATTTCATTCCTTTTTTATGGTTGAGTCATATTCTTTTTTTATGTGACACAGTATAGCACATGCATTAAATGTGTGTACAGACACACTACATCCACATACACCACACATACACACATACATACCCCCACCAGACACACAAACATATGTACCCCCCACCACACACACACACACACCCCCACCACACACACACACACACACACACACCCCTATCACACACACTCACATACATACCCCACCACACACGCACACACACATACCCCCACCACACACACACACACACACACACACACACCCCTACCACACACACTCACATACATACCCCCACCACACACATTCACATACATACCCCACCACACACACTCACATACATACCCCACCACACACGCACACACACATACCCCTACCACACACACTCACATACATACCCCACCACACACGCACACACACATACCCCCACCACACACACACACACACACACACACCCACGACACGCACACTCATATACATACCCCACACCACACACACATCACACATACACCACATACCACACACACACATGTACATACCCGTCACCCCACATACACACACACACACACACACAGTAGACAACTTGTAATGACTTTGGACAGGGTTATTACAAAAGAGTAAATGTTATATTTCCAGAAACACTTGATTATTTCATTCATGCTTTCATATTCATGTTTAAGAGAAAAAGATTCTGAAAGATAAGCTTTTGATGAAATTTTAATCTTACAAAGAGCAGATTTCTTCCTCCTCTACGTCCTCACTCTGTTTTATCTCTGAACATATGTCCTATTTTTGAGGAACATGAATAAATATCATTTAAGCAAAGTTGTGTCATGGGAAACGGGCAGCAAAAGTGCGAAGCATGGAAGTGGCTGGCTTTCTAGCCGGCAGGCTCATCCTGAAGGACGTGTGAAGCCTGCAGCCCCTTGCTTGGTTGTGATGTCTCTCAGCAGGGATGGAGCCTCAACACGGAGGGTCGAGGGGGTGCCTGGATACTGGGACCCCAGATCCACGTGGCCACCTCAGAGTGTGGGGCTCAAGAGGTCAGCCCCCCTCTCTGGATGTTTCCATGGGGTCGCAGGAAGTAGAGGGGTGGGTCGTGCTCAGCCAGGCACCCATGGCATGGGGAAGGAGGCGGGTGTCTGGAGCAGTTCCTTGATCCTGTACCTTGTGCATCTGGAAGAAAGGGGCGTCTGGGCTGCACCGCGGTATCCGGGTGTGCTTCCCAGGGTCAGGTGCCTGCTGTAGCTGCGGCCTAGGGCAGACCCCATGGTGTTGCCACCCAGAAAGTTTTGTGGGGTTCAGAGGGAAGCGCCATGAGGATTCAGCAACTTTTTTTTTTTGGCTGCATTGGGTCTTTGTTGCTGCGTGCAGGCCTTCTCTAATTTTGGCGAGTGGGGGCTACTCTTCATTGCGGTGGGTGGGCTTCTGAGTGTGGTGGCTTCTCTTGTGGTGGAGCACGGGCTCTAGGCACGTGGGCTTCAGTAGTTGTGGCCCACGGGCTTTGTTGCTCCACGGCATGTGGGATCTTCTCCGGACCAGGGCTTGAATCCGTGTCCCCTGCATTGGCAGGCAGATTCTTAACCACTGCGCCACCAGGGAAGTCCAGGATTCAGCATTTTAAATGAAAATACCTAAGGACGAGTGAAGTTAAATGGAATTACTTAATTCAGAAATAAGATGGCTTCAGATGAAATGGAAAGAAATGGTCAGTTGTGCTTATTTCCTGCATAAAGGACAAGAAAAAAAATTTGAATTTTAGCATAAAAAAACCTACTATATGCAGTGGATAAATAATGTCTTTATGGTGGGGGTCATTAACTATAAGAATGGCCTACTGAGTTGGTGGATGTTAACTCTGTGTGTTTTTATATGTGTGTGTGTGTGTGTAAGTGCACAACAGGATGAATGCTGACCATGGTGTGTGTGTATGTGCATGTGTAACTGTACAATAATCTTACAGGTTGCTTTTGGTCCTGCAAATGCATAAGTATTGATTTTCAGCTGAGGTAAAAAAACAACAAATCATTCTGTCCCTGTGTGGTTTCGCCTCTTCCTCCCCATCACCAGGGTGATGACAATGGCCTGCTGATGTGTGTCAGTCTGTACCTCCCAGCACGAAGATTGGCAATGTTTCCTTAAAACAAACAGAATGGCACTAGTTAAACTTGGAGGGTGGGGGGCCAGGAATCTCCCTGAGAACCACTGGATCCCACCAAGATGCCAGGCTAAAGACTGAGTTTCCATGGTTCAGGCAGTGCTGTGCTCTTCACCTTGGTGGAGAGAAGGTGCTGTGTGCACCCCTGACATGCCTGGGAGGAGAGGACCAGTTGCTGCTCTTCTTGGGGAGCTGGCATCCTCTAGCATCTTCTTGACTCTGTGCGGTGCCTCAGGCTGGGATCAGCCTGTGCCCTTGCTCCGGCATTGATGGCAGCTCAGGGCATCCATGGTCTTTGGCCCTTGGATTCTGGGCTGAAACTTGCCTTGCCTGTCCACAAGAGAGGTCTGGTAAGTTCCACCACCTTCCAGCGGAGATCTGGGTTTCTAGCCATGATCGTGTCTCCTGCAGGAACTGTAAGGAAACCTAGATGCGGGAGGAAAAGCTGAAGAAAAGGGAGAGCTGAGGGGCTGGAGTCTCACCTTATCAGGGGCGTTCCTGACCCCCAGCAGCATCAGAATATCTAAACCCCCTCAAAGCCAAGGCTTTCTGAGAAAAAACGTTCAAAGAGCTTGTTGTTACGACGCTGCTTCCTTTAGACTTGAAGCCATCCTAGTGTATCATCTGAAACGTGCTGTTTTCCTGAAGCGAAGGACCCTTGGTAGAGCCTTTCCTCACTGCTGTCTATTGAATGGCCAGAAAAAGCAGCAAAGATTTCATTCCAAATTTTAAGAATTTAAACTTGCACCAACCCTGCAAACTCAGTGGAACTTGGCCTTCATCCAGCCTCACGTCAGCAGTGCTCTCTGCTGGGATCTTTCCGACAAACTTTATTTTATCAAATTCTATTAAATATAATTGGCAGTCTCGAGGGACCGACAGACCAGGTTCAATCTGATTGCTTTTTGCTTTGCAAATATTTAGCATTTCTAATACCACTTGCCCACACAGAAACCTTCTGTTTAAAAAAATTTTGAAAAGCCACAACACGGTTCTAGCTCTGTTGATGGAAAACTAGCCCCTCGCCTGGTTTTCTGCAGAAACACTATAATATCAGGGACTCTTATGCTTTCCCCCAAAGAGTGAGTAACAGCGCTTTTACCTCTTGGGATAAAACAATGAAAACGTGGTGTTCTTTGTGTGGAAGAGCCAGCCCCTCTCATGGCACATGGATCCTCCTGGAGGTGGGTGCCGTGTGTGCACACAGTTGGGTCCTGCTGGGACCACTGGGCTGCACCGTGTCAGATCCTGAAGAGCCCTTTACCTCCTATGAACAGGCACGTCTTTCTTCCTTCCTTGCCCTCTGGGCCTCAGTTTGGACCCTCTGATCTTCCCGAGCAGTGGCCAGTTCAAGCAGAAGTCCCCGTAGCCTGCCCAGCAGGAAAGGAGCCTTGCCCCCAGGTGTCCTGCCCGCCCCTGAACGCCAGGGAGGGCGCGTGGGGAACAGACAGTTTTCCTCCAACACTGAATTACCTCTATAAGGCAAGAACAATGAGAGGGATAGGCAGAGAAATCAGCCTCAGGAGACTGGGACTCGTCATCAGATGGGCCCCAGGGCCGCCAGAGAAACATGGTCACTGACTCTAAACCCAGACGCCGACTGGTCACCTTCTTTTTCTGGCAGCCCTGTGGCCTTGGGTTGTCACCTACCTGGTTCTTTTGCAAACCTTCTTTATCAAATGGAAATGTTTACTATGGAGATTTTCAAACATACATACAACATACAAAACACATCACCATAAAAGAAAGAGAGAATGGTCTAATGACCCTGCAGGCTGGCAGGCAGCTTCTTACAGGTGTCAGCTCAGGGCCACCAGCACCCATCCCCTGCTTCCTGAATCATGCTGAGCTGGGTGGGGGACCCCCCTCAGTGTTCAGATAGAACTCAAGGTTCTGATGAATAAGTCGCGGGATTAGGCTTAATAGCGGTTCCAAGTCTGGCAGAGAACAGTCAGGGTCACAGGCACTGGGACATCCCTGCATTCGACTCTGTGGTCCCCAAGGCAGAGGAGGTGGGGCAGCCTCTGTGATTTTTCTTTCAGAGGTGATGATGTTGGGATCCAGGAGATGCCTCTGGTGGGCACCCCCAGGTGATGGGGTGGGAGCTGTACCTCCCCACCCACCCAGCTCAGGCTCCCCTGGACCACCCCACCTCCTCTAGCAACCAGAGGATCCTTTTAGGAACGGGCTTCCTCCCAAACTGTTTTTATAGCAGTGTATTAGTCCAGGGTCTCCAGAGAAAGAGAACAGATAGGAAGTGCATATATATAGAAAATCTGTGACAAGGCATTGGTGCCTGTGATTATGGGAGCTGAGAAGTCTGCAGGGTGAGTCAGCAGGCCTGAGACCCAGGAAGAGCCAATGTTTCAGTGTGAGTCCACAGGCAGGAAAAAGCCATCATCCCAGCTTGAAGGCCATCAGGCAAGAGGAATTCCCGCTTATCCCCGGAGGGTCAGTTTTTTGTTCTACTCAGGCCTTCAGTTGATTGAATGAGCCCACTGACATTAGGGAGGGCAGTTTGCTTTATTCAGTCTATACATTTAAATGTCAAAGTCATCCAGGAACACCTTCACAGACATACCCAGAATCTGGTACCCAGTCGCCCAGCCAAGTTAACACATAAAATTTACCATCACAAGCTGTACACAAACTTTTAGAATCTCATCTAGAGGGGCCACTAGCTCACCCAAACACTTAAGGAGATTCATATTCCTTGGGAGAATGAAGATGAGAGAAAGGAAATGACAAAATATCTCACTTGGAAGAGTCTCAGCTTTCCTTACCGTTTCTCTGGGCACCAAATGGAGACACCTTTAAAAATTCCTCAGGCAGGACCTCAAACTAAGGTCCTGGAATATGAGATGATGAATTATGACCTCTGTTCACCAGGAGAGCTGTGAAATAGGTCTTTATTAGGACCAGTGGCAAGTGTGTGTGTCTGGTTTGCACACTGGTTCAGCGTGGAGGATAAATGATGGTGTCACACCTAGCGTCTTCACCAGAGGTCAGAACAAATTCAATGGTGGAAATATAGCCATCTTATGTGTCTGTGGTACAGGCTCTCAACCAGGGACAAAGGCCCTAGGAAGGAAAACAGATGTTTCTAGATCAAGATATGTCACCGCTAAAATGGAAAAACCATGTATTTTTTTTTCTAATTTGCAAATAACAATAACTTATAAATCTAGTTTTCTCAATTTAGGAGTTGCTCTCATGGATTTAAAAAAACGCTTTCATGTGCGCTTCTATTTGTGGCCTCAAGCAAATTAGAGAATGAAGAGTAAACATCACCAGACAGTGGATGTGGCCAGGGCTGGCCCCTTTCAGGAAGCGGGCTTTGTGTGGAAGACTGAGCATCAGGTGGGCAAGCTGGGTCCTGGGCAGAGGAAGCACCATTGGGCACCTGAGCCTGTCCTGAGCTCACCTTCTGAGGAGCTTCCATCTTTTGTCCACATCCTTGTGACGGATGGAAGCTGGGACACAGTCCAGAAACGCTGGTCCTCACTCGTGTCAACCTTTGTCGTCCCTGACGGGTTCCACTGGCCCCCGTCCTTCAGGACCCTTCCACCTCCAGACTCTCCTCCTGCTCTCTGGCCTGGAGACACTGCTTTTTAAAGAATGGTTCTTTGTAAGGCAGTGGTGGCTGCACTATCTGAGGGACTGAGCTGTGATTTTTTTTCCACGGGAAGTAGCAACTCCTGTAATAGATAATAACCTTGTTTGCAGCGTGACTTATTTACTCGTGTGGGAGAAGAAAATAAAAAATCATCAAATGATGGCCAGGAGGAGGGATTCTGATGTTCCAGGGTGGCCCACAAACTCCTGTTCTTTTATTGTAACACACCCCCTCCCCACCCCTCACCCCTGTGCTATCTGTTGCTTAAGACTCCCAGGGCAGGGATGTGCTAGGAAACATTAACGCCTGGCTTTCTGGACAAAAACGTCATGATTTGTAGGGTTCACCAATTCTTGTGGTGTAAATGGTTAAACCCTCCTGCCGCTGGGAGTTGGGAAAGGATGTGCAGTAACACAGCTTTGCAGAGCCAGCTTCAAGGGTGTGGACGATAGTAACATTGTGTCACACAATGATTAAGAAGTGTTGAGTTTTGAGTATTACCTTCTAAAAAATATAACATATTTTTGTGGGCCTCCTCCTTAGTCTGCTTGCACCTAAAACAGCTTCTCCTCCAAGCATCCCTTCTTCCCTCTCCACCCCCTCCTTCTCATTTCAGAGTTGGCTTCTCCTGATCCAGGGACAGTGTCTGGAAAAGGTTCCTCGGTGACCCCTAATTTTAAACTCTAAAACCCCATTTCACCTGGTGCTGTCGCCTCACAGCCTTTCTCCCAGATTCCTGGCATCTGCTATGCATGTTCTTCCTCTTTATTTTTTCTTCTTATTTCTGTTCCTGGATTATTTGTGAGCTGTCTTATCCTCTCCATTCATCCACTTATTAATTTATTCCTCCATCAATATACTAGCCAATTATTTCATCCAACTAGTGTTTTTTGAGTTCCCATTCTGGGGTAGGCCTGTGCTAGGTGTTGGGGATAAAGAGGTGATTAAATAAGCATGTTTCCTGCTCTTTTGGTGCCACTAGTAGAGACAGATGAGAGAAAATACCAGATTACATTGGTGGTGAGGATGCAGAAATCAAGGATGGCTTCTCCAAGGAGGTGGTACAGAAACAGAGCCCTAGAGATCCAGGAAGGTAGATGGGATTGGTATGCAGATGTGTTCATGCATGCGTGTGTGTGTGTGTGTGTGTGTGCATGCACACGTGTGTGTTTCATTCTAGAATGATGTTACAGAAACTGACAGTACACAATGTAATTAGTGTATTGAGTCAGAGGGAGGGTCCCTAGGGGGTGGCCAGCACCAAGCAAGTGCAGTGGGCAACCACTGGACATTTTCTGAAAGATTATTCTAACTTTTGTGTAGAGAACAGATTGGAAAGGCAAGAATGAAAGTAGAGACAACTGGGAGACAATCGGGAGGGATGACGGTGGCTTGGACCAGTATCGGGGCAAAGGCCAGTGGTGTACATTGAGCCCAGGTCTGCACTGATACTGTCCCTGCGACCTGCCCATCTGGCGTTTCATGGCCTCATAAATGAAGTGTGTCTCACATGAATTCACAACCTTCCCCGCCTACATTCTGTTCCTTAGTTAATGGTGTCACTGCTCACCTCCTTTCCAAATTCAAGACCTCAAAGCCATCCTTGAATACCCCCTTTTCCCAAATCCATTCCATCTCTTCAGTCACTAAACTATCATTTCTACTCAATAGGATTTCACATCTTCTTTTCCTTTCCTTTTATCCTGATTCATGGTTTCACCATTTCTTGCTGTGATTATTACAGTAAGCTACCTGGTCTTCAGATGATTGCTTTGGGAAAGACTCTTCTTTTTAAATTGGATAAAAAATATGATATAGTCTTATTTAGATGTTTCAAAGTTTCCCCTCAACTGCCTTCCCTTCTAATTTTCTTCCTTTCAGAGATAATTACCATCACCTATTTGCTATTTATATTTCCAGACACACACACTTTTTCCCTCTGCTTTCTTTTATCTTTTCTTTTTCTTTTCCGTTTCACAAAGCAAAGTATTCTACATACATTTTTCTGTGACTTGCTCTTTTCATTTAATATGCCTTGGAAATCTTTTGACATTAGTGCCTGTAGTTCTGCTTCATTCTTTTTGGCGTTTACTTCATATTCATATACATGGAGGTACTAATATTTATTCCGTCAGTTCCCTATTGTTAGACATGTAGATAGTTCCCAGTTTATCACAGACAGGAAAATAAGGAACATTCTTCTACACGCATCTTTCCGTTTGGGCAAATATTTTTGCTTGTGGCTACAATAAGTTTTAGCTCATATTAATCTTTTCTTATTACATTTGTGGGACCTGGAGTACAGTAACCAGTTCTATTGGTGAAGGGTGACTTTTTCACTCCTGGCTACAAAGTGACTCCTCCGTACTTTATTATAAAGGAGGACATTTACTATTAGATACACTTTTACAAGTTAAGAAACATTTCTTAACACCCTAGTTTTCCAAATTAACTTCCAAATTAGTTTTCAGCATCTAGTGAAATAAGTATATATTTTTCACCTTTTTTCTGTTAATGTGGTGAATCATTTATCTTTGTAAAATATGTCTCATCTTCCTGATTAAAAGCTCTCTGTTGCTTGCCTTCGCTTATACAACTCAATCCAAACGCCTGATGATGACACACACACTTTCATGGTTTGGCTTCAGTTTAGCTCTTGAACCTCATTTCTTGCCCCTCGGTCCGCAAAATTTCAGCCACATGAAACAACTGATTTTCCCCAAACTCAGGTCTTAGCTCAAATTCTCCCACTCTGGGTCCTTTCTGTCCACTCCGTCTTGGGCTGGAATAACTGTTAGCTTTCAAGACTCACAGCTGTTCCCTCCTATGAGGCAGAGTGAATGATCACTCCTCAGGGTCTCCACAGCCCTGTGGGTTTGTCTTTGTGTTCAGCAGTTCAGTTCATGCTAAGGGGGAACCTACCGCATGCCTATTGCTGGGGCTCCTGAGAACCCAAGATGAATTAAGTGGTCCCTGCTTTCAAGGAAGTCATTCTCTGGAGGGGGGTTACATGTGTGTGATATGAGGTCGTGAATTGTGGAAAAGGAGGTTCAGCTGGCTCTTCCCAAAACTTCCCTGGGGAAAGAGCCTGTGATCAACACTTACAATGTGCAGGTGGAGGAATCGAGGTGACTGTAGGACACTGAGGAAGGTGACTGGTCAGGAGGGTGTCCTGTGGGCCTCTGTATACATGCTGGTGATTAAGAATATAACTTCAGAGAGGCACACTTTGAACTCTGTTCTGTTGAAAAATCCTTCGATGATTGTTCTTTCCATGAACTGGCATGTGTGATGCAGACTACCCAAAGTCTTAACAGGCTGTTCCATAGATGAGGAGCCTTGTTAGCAGACCCATGAATTCTCCTTTTATTGCTCTTTCCCTTTAAAGCTAATTACAGAAGGGTTTCAGTAAGAGAATGGGCTTTAATGAGAGCCATGAATAATCATTATTATGTTAAAATATTGTATAGCCAAATGTCACCAGGATGTTTCCAAACAGAAAGCTAAACCCTCCCGAACACTTCCACATGCCCCCACCTTTAATTAAAGCACATGGATTTATGAAAAAGAACAAGGGAAAACGAATGTATCAACAAGTATGTTTCGAGGGCTCAATTACTTGCCTTGTCCTGTGGAAGGTATTGTAGGTTGTGAAAGAGGTACAGGAGATTTTCCAAAAGGAACTTGTGATCCAGTTGAGGAGGAAAAGCTGCTCCATTTTAAAAAGAAAGAAAAAATAAATTCATGTTCAATAAGGTGCTAATAGCATGGTGAGAAGTCGGTGGTGGCTGGAGTTGTCGAGAAAGGCTTCACAGAGGGCGTGGGATTTTTCACTGCGTCGTGAAAGATTGTCCAGATCTGGGTGGGTGGAGGGGCAGATGATGTTCCAACAGGAGAACCAGAGCGAGGAACACTTTGGAGGTGGGGGTGGGCACAGCATTTGACTAGGGGGTGGGAAAGACATTCCACTGCAGGCTGGCCACAGTCAGAGGGATGCTGAGATGTTGGCTGCCATCTATTGGTAATGGGCTGTAGCCTCTTAGAGTCAGGATGCTGCCTATTCAATGGGGGGACCAGTCCAATGCTGGTCCTTGTTGGATGGCACTCTATGACCTCCCTCCATGTAGCTGATGATTGCAGGTCTGATCTCCTTCATTACCAGGTGACAGTCCCTGAGGGAGCTGGAGGTATATTTCCCTCACTTCTTCCTCTCAAAGCTAAACATTTCTTACTCAGTCAATAGTCCTGATCTCACAATATCCTAGATTCTCTTATCTGTTTATGTCTTAGTTTGTAAATTACATTTAAGAGACTTTGCTCATGTAAAGAATTTGGTGGAAGTGCTTGGGTTGGTATATATTCTATTTGTAGAGTTTTGTCCTGTCCTAAGAATAATTTGGGCCTTGGTTCATATGCCTACACGGCAGAGACAAATTCATCTTTGTCTAAGATACAGCTGCTGCTTTTGCCAAGAAAGGATGATAGGGTTTTCTTTATGCCTTATTTGCTATAATCTACAAGCAGATGATTTTCAGAGTCACACTTCTTTTTATCAAAAAGCTCAGTGTAAACTCACCTCTGCCCTCCTCCCCTCCCCCCACTATAGGCCACTCAACTATTGAGAGCTTCTGACCATCAGCCTTTGTCATCAAAACTCAGAAACTTTGCAATTAAGAAGGCCAGTGGAATCATCATTGGGAATAATGCCACCCATAAAACAAGTGACTGTCCCACAGTAGAATGGTGGAATAAGTTCTGGTGCGATCACCGTGCACAGTAACGTGCAGACATTTAAATCAGTGAGTGAGAGTTTTATTATGGTTGACTGGATTTCACAAGGCATTGCTAGATGAGAAGACCATGATGCAACAACGTGTGTGTAATCTGAACCGATTCTTGTAACAGAAGCAAGTGCAGAAATACTTGTATATATCCACAATGATAGATGGAGACTTCCACAGCCCGCTATGAGCAATGGATAGGCTACTGTGCTGAAAATCAGAAAGAATATACAAAACTGAACAACATAATCAACCAGCAGAATCTAGTAGACATCCATAGAGACTTCCAAGAGACCACAGCAGAATAAACGTCCTTATCAAATGCCCATGGAACACCTACCAACACAGCCCATAGCTCAAGCCGTAAAACAAGCACATCTAACCAAGTTTAAGATCATTGAAATCATGCAGAGCGTGTTCTCTGACCACAATGGATTCAAATTAGAAAGCAATAAGGAAAGACAACAGGAAAAGATCCAAACACTTGGAAATTAAGCAACATGCCTATAAATAATTCAGGGGACAAAGGAAAAATTTCAAAGAAAATTTAGAAAATATATAGAACTGAATGAAAGTGAAACTATATCATATCAAAATATGTAGGATGCAGCTAGATTAGTGCCAAGAGGGAAATTTATAGCAACAAATGCTTACATTGGAAAAAGTTTCTCCAACCAATCATCCAAGTATCTAGCTCCAGACACTAAAAGAGAACAAAATAGAAAAAAAAAAAAATAAATCCCTTATCAAAACAAAATAAAGCCAAAGCAAGCAGCAAGAAGAAAATAACACAGATAAAAGCAGAAATCAATGTAACGAATAACAAAATCAATAGAGAGAAGTGAATGAAAGAAAAATCTGATTCTTGGAAAAAATCAATAAGATGAATAGACGCTGACAAAGATTGAAAGAGAGAAGATGCGAGTCACCCATCCTAGGAATGTAGAAGGGGCTATTTCAACAGATCCTGTTGCCATGACAAGGTTTCCAAGGCAGCTCGGCCTGGTTCTCAGCTGTTAGAATCCAGACAGTGGGCTGGCGGCCGCTCCCTAAGAGCCAGGACAGTGAGACAGGCTCCAGGCAAAGGGAGTGTGGCGAGGAGTGGAGGGCAAAGCCAGGCATCCAGTCACAGTCTGGCCCAATTAAACGGAGGCCCAGTACTGAGACTGGGGCTCAAGGCCCAGTGCAGAAGAAGGCTGGCTGGGCTAAGAAGGTGGCTGCTGGCGCTAGGCCTGCAAGGGGTTTGGCTACACAGAGAGAAGCTATGTAGACCTCAGGGGTCGTCTTGTCCAGTAATCTCTTTATTTTTATTTTTTTCAGATGGTGGGGGGTGAAGAAAAGCAATGTATCTTCTGAGACCAAGCAGCTAGTTCAGTGTCAGAGTGAGGATGAAAGTGGTCAATGGAGACACACTCCACAGGAAAAAGAGGGCTGGTCAGCTTTGCCTCCTTCACACATTAGCTAGGACCTGGCTTTAGCTGTGATACCAGTATGTATTTTGGGAATATTTCTTCCCTCTTTTTCTTTGACTTTGAATAGCAGATGTGGCCTATTGTGTTGCTGTGATTTTCAGATGAAATGAAGCACAGTGGTTTACTTTTAACCAAACCCCAGTCATACTTCCTCTCTCTGACTCAGCTTCCTCATAGTAAATGAGATGGATGACACACGCCACCAGCTAACATTTACAAAGACATCCTGGCTTTTTTGATGAAAGCCTGTATGGCATTTGTATTAATATAATTTTCCCGGTGAGATGAAAGATTAAAAGAGAATTGTCGCGCTGGCTAAGGAAACGTAGACATATGGTTCCTATGGAACCAAATGGCTAATTTCTTCCCTGCATGGGAGCTGAAAAAAATCTGATAAAGGAAATGGGGAAACTGAAAGTGGGTTGTCACCTCTCTCCATACCCAACCCATTTATTCCCACAGCACCATCCTGCAGCATCTCCCTCTTCACGTGCCCTTGGTGCCACTGCACCGGAAACACATTTCTGGCTTTACTTCACATGTTCTCTGGACACATGACAACTTGACTTAACCCTTAATATTCCCTTCTCCAGGGTAATGCCCACCAGGAAGAGGTGCATCTGAACCTCAGGTCCCTTGTCTGAAATGGGGGTTACCGCAGCACCTTCTTATAAGAAGGGTCGTCAGGAGGAGTGCAGTGTGTGAACATTAGTAGGGCAGTTGGCACAGTGCCTTGCAGGTGACAGAGACTTCCTGGAAGTTTGCTACCTGAGCCACCCATGGCCCTATTATTGAATCTGGAGCTTACCTCTCCAAAGTTCTATGAATCAGGGATGAGCTCTGTCTTCGGTCAAAGAGATTGCTTATTCATCTGCTTTATTCAAGAAAGAGCACTGTCATATCACAAGATTGTGACTCCATCTCTGTGTCAGCTCAGCCTGCTAACTCATGTGAATCCATTCCAGGAGAGGGATGTGATGGTACAGTGCTGTACTCGATGCCATTGAGGTGGACGTGAGGTTGAGGCTCGATGGGACAAAGGCTGGGAGGTGATTGCTCTTCCTGGTCGCTATTTTGGGTTCTCAGCTTCACAGCTTCTGCACATTTTCTTTGGGGCTGCAGTATGAACAGCATAGGTTTTGTTGTGGAGGGTGACTAACAAAGTAATTGCCAGCAACTGGTTTTGAAAACCAGCCAACTGGTTTTTGCTACTGGGGAGAAGCAGCATGGATGTTGGAAACAGGTTGCATTGTGGGTGGGTGGTGTCTATGCGGCCATCGCTTCTGGTGTCAGTGGTGAAGTTGATAGGTTCTGATAAAGAGCTTGCCAGCTGCCCTATAAGCCAGTGAACAGAAACTGAGCTGTTACAGGACTTGAAACACTTATAAAGCCAGGTTATTCTGGTGGGTTGATTAGAAATGATTTTCATTTTTTGATGCTTGTTTGTATTTTCCAAATTTTTTACAATGAACCTACATAAGTCGTCAGAAAAAGTTAAGCATTAACAATAAAATGATTTTGAGGGCTCTTTTAGAAGCAATGATCTTTTATTCTTTTTTGTTGACTACACAGTGGAGCATGCAGCCTTGGTTCAGCTCAACGAGCACCATACATTTACAAACATACGACACCCACACAAGCACCTGACAAAGATCTAAAGCATATTCCCAGGTCCTCCCAGGCTTCCTCCTGCCCCAGCCAGTAAGGACTCTCCTAAGGGTACCCACTATTCTCACTTCTGCTACCATTGATTAGTTTCTGTTCATGAACTTATTAATGAAAAAAATGCTACAATATTGGCCAAATTAGTGCTGTTAAGTATGGCCCATTCTTTTTTTTTTGTGGACAGTAACTTTTCAATAAACTCAAGGATAGTTTTTGAGGAAGTCTTATAAATATATAACTTTAAGGATATGAAATTCCATATAAAGTAGATTAGGGAAAGTAATTGATGAAATCTAGAGTTTTCCTTTTCTCAAATATGTACGAACAGTCGTAACAAATAATCCTAACTTTAGCATCACTAAATCAAATCATTTTGGAACCTGGAATTATTTAATAGCAGTACCAGACAGAATTACATGCCATGTTATATAAGTGGGAGAGAGGGCATGGTTGACTTGAAAATTGTGAGAAATTGCTCTTTTTTAAAAAATTGAAATATAGCTGATTTAAATGTTAGTTTCTGGTGTACAGCAAAGTGATATATATATATATATATATATATATATATATATATATATACACACACACACACACACGTATATATCATATATTCTTTTCCATTATGGTTTGTTACAGGATATTGAATATAGTTCCTTGTGCTATCGAGTAGGACCTTTTTGTTTATCTATGAGGGTGAGTCAAAAGTTATCCGCACTCTGGTTATATTAAAACTTCTGTTGGCTGCACTGTCTTATCAGCACTTTCCATTCAAGGCTACTGGCTCCCCAGTCACAGCTGTGCAGATGTCAACGTGTTACATCAGTTCATTTGTAATTGCAATGCGAGAAAAAATGGATACCCCGCTTGCGATGTGCATGAAAGAAGAGCAGTGTGCAGGGATTGCTTTTTTGTGGTCTGAGGGTGTACCTGGTGCCGTTATTTATCGAAGACTTTGTGCACAGTATGGAGAAAGTGTTTTGTCTCGAAGAAGTATGTATGAATGGATAGAGAAGTTGCTCCATCAGACTTTCACCTGTCTGGTCCCCTGAAAGCAACTCTACGAGGACGAAGATTCACTTCTGATGAAGTGAAGGCAGCGGTGCATTCGTGGCTCGCAGCTCAGCCTAGAACATTTTTTAATGAGGGAATACGAAAGCTTGTTGATAGGTGGACAAAGTGTATTGAAAAGCAAGGAGATTAGGTCGAAAAATGATGTATTTGTCTTTTCTAAAAGTTAAAGTAAGTTCTACAGCCAGAATGTGGATAATTTTTGACTCACCCTCGTGCTTTGTATATAATAGTTTGTATCTGCTAATCCCCAAATCCTAATTTATCCCTCTCTCTCTCCCTTTCCTTTTGGTAACCATAAGTTTGTTTTCTATGTCTGTGAGTCTGTTTTTGTTTTGTAAGTAAATTCATTTGTGTCATATTTTAGATTCCACATATAGGTTATATCATACCATATTTGTCCTTTTTCTGATTTACTTCACTTAGTATGATGATCTCTAGGTCCATCCATGTTGCTGCAAATGGCAATATTTCATTCTTTTTTATGGCTGAGTAATATTCCACTGTATATATGCACCACCTCTTCTTTATCCATTCATCTGTCGACAGACATTTAGGTTGCTTCCATGTCTTGGCTTGTAAATAGTGCTGCTGTGAACATTGGGGTGCATGTATCTTTTTGAATTACAGTTTTCTCTGGATATATGCCCAGGAGTGGGATTGCTGGATCACATGGCAACTCTACTTTTAGTTTTTAAAGGAGCCTCCATACTGTTTTCCGCAGTGGCTGCACCAATTTACATTCCCATCGACAGTATAGGAGGATCCCCTTTCCTCAGCATTGTCTCCAGCATTTGTTATTTGTAGAGAAGTTGCTCTTGAACAAAAGCGTTTGTGGCCAACTTGCTAAGATAGTTGGGCCAAGCTAACTTCAATTCTAAAGGATTTTTCAAACTTATAATTTCTGGAGCAGAATTTTGTTTGAACTTAAAGTTGCCATGCATTCTATAAGCTGATGACATTTGAACTCTATTTGATAGTGGGTGCAGCAGCCCTTACATGTGCTCAGGTGCACTGGTCACCATTGGGGATTTGGATGAAAGTGGTGAAGTTCACAGCCTGCCCTGGGCCTTTGGGTTCCCACAGGTTGTTGAGTGATGATTCACAAAGTCAGAGATGAGAGTCAGGCAGGAGCTTGTTTGTAGTGTACTTTACGCTCCGCCTCTTTCTTTTTTTAAGCTTACAATAACAAAAGTTTATTTGTTATCACATTGGATGCACGTTGCAAGGTACCTATGGCTCTGATTCGACTGCGATACGCTACATACGTGTCTTCATTCTGGGAGCCGTGGCAATGGACAGGCTCCTATGTGAGAGGTGCCCATTCTCATAAGAGAGGGGAACAGTAATAGAAAGGGTGGGCTCTCACAAAGCCTCTTACAACTTCTCCTTAGGCATTGAGCATGTCATGGCTACCCACATTCTATCCGCCAAAGCATGTGACATGCCCAAGTTCAGAGCTGAACAGTGGAGACAATGCACACCTCCCACGTGAGGCACAGTCAAGACTCCAAGCAATGGGTGGGGGATGTAAGATTTCCTAAGAGAATGAGGGAGTGATTCAGAAATTGTGAAGAATAAGACAAATTCAACTTGGGGCAGAAACAAATGAATAAGCATTTTATATTCTTATTGACATCAAATGTTTATGAATTCTGTGGTATAGACTTGCAACCAAGGAAGAAAAGAACAGTTGGTATGAACTATGGTTCACCAAGAAACAGCAGCTGTACACACATTTTGAGTACATCATAGAAACAAAGTAAAATACCTTGAAAGAGTCTAAAAGTTCTTACTGTACTCTCCACATCTTTACCTCGAATTTGCCAGAGAACAATTTGTTGCATGTGCCTGTTCCCTGATAGAACCTGAAGCCACTCAAGTCACTAACGGTTGGTGCCACTAACGACAAAATCCTGAAAAGAGATTCACTGACTATTATTGCACATCCAAAAGTCTGTACACAACCTTACTAAATACGGATACTTTTAGTTAATAATGTTTAGCTTTCTCTTATGAAAGCAATACATTCTAATTGCAGAAAAAGGAGAAACTAGAGAAAAGCACAAAGAGGAAAATTAAAATGACCTATAATCACAATTTTTCATTGTAACTGCTATTAAGATTTCCATGATTTTTTTTAGCCCTTATTATCACTTATGCAAAATTGAGATCAGGTTCAATGATTCTTAGAAGACATGGTTTTTTGTCTTTGTTTTTGTTTTTTGGCCACGCTGTGCGGCTTGTGGGATCTTAGTTTCCCAAACACGAATTGAACCTGGGCCCTCAGCAGTGACAGGTAGTCCTAACCGCTGGACTGTCAAGAAATTCCCTAGAAGACATGATTTTTAATGATTGCATAATATTCTATCCCATTAATGTATTATAACTTTTTTAAACATTTTCTTATTTTTTAATATTGAAGCTGTTTCTAATATTTATCACTATGAAAACTTGGGTATTCAATCATTCATTTACTCAATAAATCACACTGAGTTTATACTTAGGCCCTGTACAGGTGTGGAGGGTACAAACTGGGAATAAAAAAAACCAGATATGGTCTCTTGCCTCATAGGGCTTACATTCCAGTGAGGAAGTCAGAAACTAATGAAATAAACAAGCTAATCAAATAAAGGCAATTTAAAAACTAATAATTTAAAAATGCAGCTAAATAATCTTGATAAGGAAGAAAAAAGCTAAAGGACTCACATTTTCTGATTTCAAGACAATATGATACTTGCTTATGTATAGACTTATAGATCAATGAAATAGAATTGAGAGTCCAGAAGTAAATCCATACTTGTATATCAATTTATTTTTGACAAAATTTCCGACACTGTTCAGCAGAGAACTGTCTTTTCAGCAGATGATGCTAGGACAACTAGATATCCACATGCAAAAAATGAAGTTGGACCTCTTCCCACGTCATACATAAAAATAAACTCACAATGGATCAAAGACTTAAATGTAAGAGCTAAAACCACGAAACTCATTGAAAACACTTAGGGGTAAATCTTTTGTGACCATGGATTAGGCAATTGTTTCTTAGCTATGATACTAAAAGCATAAACAACAAAAGAAAAATAGGTAAATTGAACTTCATTAAAATAAAAAAATGTTGTGCTTCAAAGGACACTGTCAAGAAAATGAAAAGACAGCCACAGAATGGGAGCAAATATTTGCAAATCATATGTCTGATAAGGGACTGACATCGAGAATATATAAGGAATTATTCTATTTCAACAATAGAGACAAAAATAACCCAATTTAAAAAATGAGCAAAGGATTTGAACAGACATTTCTCCAAAAAAGACATACAGATGGCCAGTAATCACATGAAAAGATGCTCAACATCTTTAGTCATTAGGGAAATGCAAATCAAAACCACAATAAGACATCACTTCACACCCACTAGGATAGCTGAAACAAAAAAGACAGACAATAGCAAGTGCTGTCGGTGAAGATGTGGGGGAATTGGAACTCGTATGCTGCTGATGGGAGTGTAAAATGCTACACCGGCTTTGGAAAAAGTTTTGGTGGTTCTTCAAAATGTTAAACATAGAGTTACCACGTGAACCAGCAATTCCACTCCTAGGTACGCACCCAGGAGAACTGGAAGCATATGTTCACATGAAAACTTGTACACAGATGTTCACGGCAGCTTTCTTCATAATAGCCCCAAAGTGGACATAACTCATGTCCATCAGCTGCTGGATGGATACAATGGAATAGTATTCACCTATGAAAAGGAATGAAATACCGACGCCTGCTATAACCTGGATGAGCCATGAAAACACGTTGAGTGAAAGAAGCCAGGCACAGAAGTGCACGCTTGTAATTCCATTTATATAGAATGTCCAGAATTGGCAATTCTGTAGAAATAAAAAGTGGATTAGTGCTTACCAGGAGCTGGGGTGGAGAGAGGGTGGAGACTGCTAATGATTCTTTCCCCAGGCTTATTTTGGGGGTGATGAAGATGTTCTGGAGTTAAAGAGTGGGGTTGGTTGTACAATATTGTGAATATGCTAAAAATGACTGAATGGTATATGGTAAAAGAATGACTTTTTATAGCAGGTGGATTATATCTCAATAAAAAAGAATTCCTAAAAATGCAGGCATGTTAAATAAAATGAGCCAGAGGGAAGGGGGACTTTACTTCATCAAGCATGTGAGGTCTGAATGTGAGAGCAGTCATCTAGATGAAGAAAGATGGAAAGGGTTTTAGATAACAGGGCACAGGGTGAAAGGTCTCAGGAGGGGGTGTGGGGGGGCCGTGCTTTTTCTAATGAATCCCTCCTTATTTCCTTAGATTAGGTGAAAGGGACTTGGCATTAAAATATAAATAAAATTTCATTTCTGAAGCAATGAATTTCATTGTAAAAATGATCATTTTCAGGTAAATAACAAAGTGAGAACAAGTCATATCCTTCAGAGTTGGCAAAGAGGGAGGGGAAAGGTGCTCTCATATACCCTGAGCGGATGTCTAAATCGGTACAAGCTTTATGAAAAGCCGATTGAAATACTTATCACAGGAATGTGTTGTGGGTGAATGGTCAGTGTCCTGAATATAGTATATGTAGCTTTCACTCCTTATGCACAGCTTAATTAATGCCACTTGTTTAAAATCCATGCTGTCTGTGTATTTCTCATAGTAATCCCATTTTACGGATGAGGAAAAAGAGACTCAAAAAGGCCCAGTGGTTTGCTGCAGTTCACACAGCCATGAGATGGGTCTGTAACCTAGGGCAGTATGAGTCCAAAGTCCACTCTTGTCTATCAAGCTGAATGCAGAAATATGCAAAGCTTCGTGAGGCTTTGTCATCTGCAGCCAGCAAAAGTGACACGTGCCGTTCATAAAGCTGTCTTCTTATGCTTTTAAAATAACAGAAGACGCAGCAGTGAAATTTGAGATCAATGGCTTTTCTTGTTCATTTTCATATTGTAGTGCTTGGCACACAGAAGTGTTGAATACATGTTGGATTGTGTAATTGTGGCATACTTGGCTTAAAAGCGCGCATGCCAGGTAACATATAGACTTAGAGATTAGGTGGTTAACTCATAGAATATAGATTCATTTTAAAATTGTCATTAGTCACTGGGAGACTAAGCATGTGATTCAACTGGAAAACTGTTAACTTCCTGACCTTTTAGGAAATGCACCTGTCATCCCGATTGAATGTTACCTGTATCCATTTCCAGGATACTGCCCTAGACGGGGGAAAATTGACACCTAGGGTAAACTGAGAGAAAATGTTGAAATTTATAGCAATAGTGTTATAGTCTGCTTTTTTCCATTCCTGAATTAAAAAAAAAACGTTTTTATTTTTGGAATAATTACCGAATATCGCCGCAAACATTTGTTGCGCTTTTTACTCCCCTCTTCCTCTGCTGGAGCAGCATCCCCACCCCCCACCTTGTTTTCTACATTGTTCTTTAACTTAACATACACACCCTCAGACACTCACTTGGATTAATATAGCTAAGTGAAAAGGCTTATTTAACAGTCAAATGTATAAATTCCAGAATAATTTCAGGGAAACACAATCAGAGAATGTTCAAGTATATTACATATCACAAACCAGCATAAATTGGTGCTAATAAGTGAAATAAAAAGTTAATGAAAAAATTATGATTCACGAGATTCCTGCATTATCAAATGCAGTGTTATAAGCTTTCTATTTCTGATTACTGGAGGGATGTTGAAAGCATCTTTAACTTCGTTAGCCTTTAGTGAATACATTCACCAAACATTGACTTTGCACCCATTCCGTGTGAGGCATTAGGAATGAAAAGAGGCGTAAAGGCACAATCCTGCAGATTCTTCTGGGTGACAAAATGTGTAAATGGGTGTTGGAGCCTGCACTGGGTTTGGGGACGATGATGCAGGGCACTAACTCGACATTTCGGACGCATCCTGGGATGTTAGGGAACTAATAGGGAGGGAGGGCATGGCAATGCCAGAGAGCCCCAAGGGTTTACCTTTTCCTCATTTTGAATTTCAGCAGCATAACTTTGTTACATTCTCTGTGCCAAGCATTGTGCCATGACAAAATGGTGAAAAGGCACCACGCAAACAGGCAAAGAGGTCCACGGCAGCAGAACACAAAAAGTGCTCTCACAAGATGAAGGATGCTATTACTTGAGGGGGGAAGGGAACCTTCTGGGTGGCTGATATTTGATGTGGATCATTAAGGATTGGAAGGGATCTGAGAAGGGGAAGTGGGAAGGAGGGGAGGAAAGGAAGGATTGCAGGCAGGAGGGCATCGCATATATGGACACAGGAGGTGTGAGAAGGTGGGATGGAGAAGGCGATGATGAAAAATTTGGTTTGGTTAGGAGTATGGGTGTGGAGTTGGCGCGTGAAGCCCCTTCACCTGCAGAATAGGCAGGTGAAGGATAGAACAATTATTTATATTTATTACCTACTTTCCTGACTAGGATGGACCCTCGGTCAGTGCACGACCTCATCTATCCTGTTTGCTGGTGTCCTGCCATCTGCTTAGATTAGTTCTGTCACAGACGGGGGGCTCTGTCAACATTTACAGAATGAGTGACGTGGTTAGAGGCTCTTCTTTGTCAGTTATAGAGATAAATTTTTGCGTATAGTTGAGGTTCTTCCGATTCTCATTGCTGTACCATCACCGTATTCTGTGAATATATCACTATTTATTCATCACACCATTGATGAATACTTGGTTTTCCTTCAGTTTGGGACTATTATGAATACAGCTACTATGAATATTTTTGTACATTTCTTTTGGTGGCAGATGGATTTATTTCTCTTGGAGTGGAATTGCTGGATCACAGGGTAGGCACATCTTCAGTTTCAGAAGAAAATGCCAAAGAGTTTTCCCAAGTGTTTGCCCCAGTTTACAGTCCCACTAGCAGTGAAAGAGTTCCTGTTGCTCCACATCCTCCCCCACTCTTGATATTGTTTTTTGCATCCAGGTGGATGTGTAGTGTGTGCATTGTGGTTCAATGATGACTAATGAAACCGATCATCTTTCATTTGTGTATTTTCCACTTGCAGTTACCTTAAAATGTAATGCACACTGGTATTTTTCTCATACTAGCTTTAGTATCTGAAGTTAGTCTGTATTCTACTCCAGAGGGTTCAAGAGCCTCACCGCCTTTCATTTCCCTTCATTGCCATCTTCCCTCTGCTATGCTCCATCTACCATCCATGTCAATATAGGATTTTAGTTCCAAATTATTATTATTATTATTATTTTTTATTATTATTATTTTATTTTATTTTTTTGGGGGGTACACCAGGTTCAATCAACTGTTTTTATACACATATCCCCATATTCCCTCCCTTCCTTGACGCCCCCCCCTCGATTCCCCCCCACCCTCCCTGCCCCAGTCCTCTAAGGCATCTTCCATCCTCGAGTTGGACTCCCTTTGTTATACAACAACTTCCCACTGACTATTTTACAGTTGGTAGTATATATATGTCTGTACTACTCTCCCGCTTCTTCTCAGTTTCCCCTTCACCCCCCGCCCCCTCCCATACCTCGAGTTCTCCAGTCCGTTCCCTGTATCTGCTTCCCTGTTCTTGTCACTGAGTTCATCAGTACCATTTTTAGATTCCGTATATGTGAGTTAGCATACAATATTTGTCTTTCTCTTTCTGACTTACTTCACTCTGTATGACAGATTGTAGTTCTATCCACCTCATTACATATAGCTCCATCTCATCCCTTTTTATAGCTGAGTAATATTCCATTATATATATATGCCACATCTTCTGTATCCATTCATTTGTTGATGGGCATTTAGGTTGCTTCCATGTCCTGGCTATTGTAAAGAGTGCTGCAATAAACATGATGGTACAAGTTTCTTTTGGGATTATGGTTTTCTTTGGGTATATGCCCAGGAGTGGGATGACTGGATCATATGGTAGTTCTATTTGTAGTTTTTTAAGGAACCTCCAAATTGTTTTCCATAGTGGCTGTACCAACTTACAGTCCCACCAACAGTGCAGGAGAGTTCCCTTTTCTCCACACCCTCTCCAACATTTGTTGTTTCCAGACTTTGTGATGATGGCCATTCTGATTGGTGTGAGGTGATACCTCATTGTGGCTTTGACTTGCATTTCTCTGATGATGAGTGATGTTGAGCATCTTTTCATGTGTTTGTTGGCCATCTGTATGTCTTCTTTGGAGAAATGTCTATTTAGGTCTTCTGCCCATTTGTGGATTGGGTTATTTGCTTTTTTGGTATGAAGCTGCATGAGCTGCTTGTATACTTTGGAGGTTAATCCTTTGTCCGTTGTTTCATAGGCAATTATTTTTTCCCATTCTGAGGGTTGCCTTTTAGTCTTGTTTATGGTTTCTTTTGCTGTGCAAAAGCTTTTAAGTTTCATGAGGTCCCATTCATTTATTCTTGATTTTATTTCCATGATTCTAGGAGGTGGGTCAAAAAGGATGTTGCTTTGATGTATGTCAAAGAGTGTTCTGCCTATGTTTTCCTCTAGGAGTTTGATAGTGTCTGGCCTTATATGTAGGTCTTTAATCCATTTGGAGTTTATTTTTGTGTATGGTGTTAGGAAGTGTTCTAATTTCATTCTTTTACATGTTGCTGTCCAATTTTCCCAGCACCACTTATTGAAGAGGCTGTCTTTTTTCCATTGTATACTCGTGCCTCCTTTGTCAAAGATAAGGTGCCCATATGTGTTTGGGCTTACTTGTGAGTTCTCTATTCTGTTCCATTGATCTTCCTTTCTATTTTTGTGCCAGTACCATACTGTCTTGATCACTATGGCCTTGTAGTATAGTTTGAAGTCAGGAAGCCTGATTCCACCAACTCCATTTTTCCTTCTCAAGATTGCTTTGGATATTCGGGGTCTTTTGCGTTTCCATACAAATCGTAAGATTTCTTGCTCTAGTTCTGTGAAAAATGCCATTGGTAATCTGATCGGGATTGCATTAAATCTGTAAATTGCTTTGGGTAGTACAGTCATTTTCACGATGTTGATTCTTCCAATCCAGGAACATGGTATATCCCTCCATCTGTTTATGTCATCTTTGATTTCTTTCATCAATGTCTTAAAGTTTTCTGCATACAGATCTTTTGCCTCCTTAGGCAGGTTTATTCCTAGGTATTTTATTCTTTTGGTTGCAATGGTGAATGGGAGAGTTTCCTTAATTTCTCTTTCTGCTCTTCTGTTGTTAGTGTATAGGAATGCAAGAGATTTCTGTGCATTAATTTTGTATCCTGCTACTTTACTAAACTCATCAATGAGTGCTAGCAGTTTTCTGGTAGAGTCTTTAGGGTTTTCTATATATAGTATCATGTCATCTGCAAAGAGTGATAATTTTACTTCTTCTTTTCCAATTTGGATTCCTTTGATTTCTTTTTCTTCTCTGATTGCTGTGGCTAACACTTCCAAAACTATGTTGAATAACAGTGGTGAGAGTGGACACCCTTGTCTTGTTCCTGTTCTTAGAGGGAATTCTTCCAGTTTTTCTCCATTGAGAACAATGTTGGCTTTTGGTTTGTCATATATGGCTTTTATGATGTTGAGGTAATTTCCTTCTATGCCCATTTTCTGGAGAGCTTTTATCATAAATGGATGTTGAACTTTGTCAAAAGCTTTTTCTGCATCTATTGAAATGATCATATGGTTTTTATCCTTCAATTTGTTGATATGATGTATGACGTTGATTGATTTGCGTATATTGAAGAATCCTTGCATCCCAGGGATAAACCCCACTTGATCATGGTGTATGATTTTTTTAATGTGCTGTTGCAGTCTGTTCGCTAGTATTTTGTTGAGGATTTTTGCATCTATATTCATCAGTGATATTGGTCTGTAGTTTTCTTTTTTTGTGACATCTTTGCCTGGTTTTGGTATCAGGGTGATGGTAGCCTCATAGAATGAGTTTGGGAGTGCTCCGCCTTCTGCAATATTTTGGAAGAGTTTGAGAAGGATAGGTGTTAACTCTTCTCGAAATGTTTGATAGAATTCGCCTGTGAATCCATCTGGTCCTGGGCTTTTGTGTGTTGGGAGATTTTTAATCACTGCCTCAATTTCTGTACTTGTGATTGGTCTGTTCATGGTTTCTATTTCTTCCTGGTTCAGTCTTGGAAGATTGTATTTTTCTAAGAATGTATCCATTTCTTCCAGGTTATCCAATTGATTGGCATATAGTTGCTTGTAGTAGTCTCTCATGATGTTTTGTATTTCTGAGGTGTCCGTTGTGACTTCTCCTTTTTCATTTCTAATTCTGTTGATTTGCATCTTCTCCCTTTTTTTCTTGATGAGTCTGGCTAATGGTTTATCAATTTTGTTAATCTTCTCAAAGAACCAGCTTTTAGTTTTATTTATTTTTCTTATGGTTTCTTTCCTTTCTTTTTCATTTATTTCTGCTCTGATCTTTATGATTTCTTTCCTTCTGCTCACTTTGGGGTTTCTTTGTTCTTCTTTCTCTAGTTGTTTGAGGTGTAAGGTTAGGTTGTTTATTCGATCATTTTCTTGTTTCTTAAGGTAGGACTGTATTGCTATAAACTTCCCTCTTAGAACTGCTTTTGCTGCGTCCCATAGGTTTTGGGTTGTTGTGTTTTCGTTGTCATTTGTTTCTAGATACTTTTTGATTTCCTCTTTGATTTCTGTAGTGATTCCTTGGTTGTTTAATAGTGAATTGTTTAGCCTCCATGTGTTTGTATTTTTTGCAGTTTTTTTCCTGTAATTGATATCTAGTCTCATGGCGTTGTGGTCTGAGAAGATGCTTGATATGATTTCAATTTTCTTGAATTTGCTGAGGTTTGATTTGTGACCCAAGATGTGATCTATCCTGGAAAATGTTCCGTGTGCACTTGAGAAGAAAGTGTAGTCTGTCGTTTTTGGATGGAATGTCCTATAAATATCAATGAAGTCGAGATGGTCTAATGTGTCATTTAAAGCTTGTGTGTCTTTATTTATTTTCTGTTTGGATGATCTGTCCATTGATGTAAGTGGGGTGTTCAAGTCTCCCACTATTATTGTGTTACTGTCGATGTCCCCTTTTATAGCTGTTAGCATTTGCCTTATGTATTGAGGTGCTCCTATATTGGGGGCATAGATACTTACCATTGTGATATGTTCTTCTTGGATGGATCCCTTGATCATTATGTAGTGCCCTTCCTTGTCTCTTTTAATAGTCTTTACTTTCAAGTCTAATTTGTCTGATATGAGTATTGCTACTCCAGCTTTCTTTTGACTTCCATTTGCATGGAATATCTTTTTCCATCCCTTCACTTTCAGTCTATATGTATCCCTTGGTCTGAAGTGGGTTTCTTGTAGGCAGCATATAGAAGGGTCTTGTTTTTGTATCCATTCAGCCAGTCTGTGTCTTTTGGTTGGAGCATTTAATCCATTGACATTTAAAGTGATTATTGACATGTGTGTTCCAATTACCATTTTCTTAATTGTTTTGGGTTTGTATTTGTAGGTGTTTTCCTTTTCTTGTGTTTCCTACTTAGAGAAGTTCCTTTAGCACTTGTTGTAAGGCTGGTTTGGTGGTGCTGAATTCTCTTAACTTTTGGTTGTCTGGAAAGCTTTTGATTTCTCCCTCAAATCTGAATGAGATTCTTGCTGGGTAAAGTATTCTTGGCTGTAGGTTTCTCTCTTTCAGGACTTTCAGTATATCCTGCCATTCCCTTCTGGCCTGCAGAGTTTCTGTAGAAAGGTCAGCTGTTATCCTGATGGGTTTTCCCTTATATGTTGTTTGTTGCTTTTCTCTTGCTGCTTTTAATATTTTTTCTTTGTGTTGAATTGTCGTTAGTTTGATTAATATGTGTCTTGGTGTATTTCTCCTTGGGTTTATTCTGTATGGGACTCTCTGTGCTTCTTGGACTTGGTGAATTATTTCCTTTCCCATGTTGGGGAAGTTTTCCACTAGAACCTCTTCAAATATTTTCACAGACCCTTTCTTGTTTTCTTCTTCTTCTGGGATGCCTATAATTCGAATGTTGGTACGTTTAAGGTTATCACTGAGGTCTCTGAGGCTGTCTTCTAGTCTTTTTATTTTTTTATCTTTTTCCTGCTCTGTGGCGTTTATTTCTTCCATTCTATCTTCCAACTCACTTATTCGTTCTTCTGCCTCAGTCATTCTGCTGGTTAGAGCATCTAGAGTATTTTTAATTTCAGTTATTTTGTTATCCATTGCTGTTTGTTTTTCTGAGTTCTTATGAACTGTTTCTTGTACTTTCTCTAATTTGTTATCGAGATTTTGTATCATTTTTACTATCATTACTCTAAATTCTTTTTCAGGCATTTTTCCTATTTCCTCCTCATTTATTTGGTCTTGTGGGTTTTTTTCCTGCTCCTTTGCCTGCATGGTGTTTCTTTGTTTCCTCATGGTTGTCCAAGCTTTTGGGGTTGCTTGTCCTGGTGATAGAGGTGTTTATAGAAGACTGTCCAAGCCTCAGACTAATGTCCAAGTATTGGATTAGACGAATATTCAGTCGGCTATGTCAGGTTCTCCGCAGCCCTTTCCGGTGTCCGAGGCCGTCTGCTGGTGTTCAGCTGGTTCTCTGTGGGAATGACTGTGTCCTTCCGTGCATTCCCAATGCATCTGTGGAGAGGGATGCACTCCACGTCTCTCTACTTCGCCGCCATCTTTTTCTCTTCCAAATTATTATTATATTAAGACACAACCACAGGATGTTTAAACTTAGTTTATTTCATTGATTATTAAATATTGCATCTTATTTCCCATTTCTTTTTCTAGGATTTATTTTAATTCTCACTGAGTACAAACTTGAGTAATTCTTTCAGAGAGAGTTTCTGTGCAGTAAACTTTCTGAATCTTTGTGTATCTGAGAATGTTCTCTACCTGTCCCCCTCCATGGTATAGTTTAGCTGGGTGTTGAATTCTATGTTCAAAAATTATCTTCTTTCAGAATTTTGAAGATGTTGCTCCATGGTCTTTTTGTACCTGAAGTTGCTACTGAGAGGTCTGCTGCCCATCTGCTCATTCTTTTATCTATGTATTTATGTATGTATGTATTTTAAATTGTGCTAAAATATACAAACATAAAATTTACCATTTTAACCATTTTAAGTGTACAGTTCAGAGGCATTAAGTACATTTTTATGTCTAATTCTTTTTTAAGTAATTGAATATTCCTATCCAACTTCAAACTTTCTAGAATTTCTTCTTTATCATTGTTCTGACATTACACCAAGACTTGGGTTTTTTTGTTCTTTTGTTCTTTTAGTCTCTTTTTGCGAGGGGAGGTGGAGTGGCTGAACTGTGTTACTTGCAGGATCTTAGTTCCCTGACCAGGGATCAAACCTGTGCCCTCTACAGTGGAAGCCTGGAGTCCTAACCACTGAACCACCAGGGAATTCACTGTTCTTTTAATTTTGCTTAGCACTTGGTGGAATATTTCAAGGGAGAAATTGAGTCTTCTCTTACCTCTTCTCTGTATTCTTATGCCCGCATCTTATATTTGATGGGTGTTGAAATGTCTGGATGTATCTTCAATGTCTTTTAAATTTTCTTTTACTCATCCCCACTCTTTGTACTTTTATGCTGTTAGGGTTTAGTGTGGTTGACTCCTCAGTCTCCCTTTGTTCTTTCCAGATATGTAGCAGCAATGGATAGATTTCAGGAATCGTGCCCATCTCTAGGTGTGGTCTTGATTATGTTAAGTCAATCATTGTGATCATACCTTCCCGTAAGCAGTTAGTTCAGGAACCAGGAGGAAGCCTCAACAAGGCATTCTCTTGATAACATCCTTTTGATGCTCTCTGTGCTCATCAGTGCTCCTGTGTCAGTCCTCTGCTCTGTGCATGGTGTTTGTGATTTCTTTCTTCAGTCCTATTCTGATTGGCTTTCCTCTTTCAGGGAAGCCTTAATGTGGCTGGTCTGCTGATATGCCCCTTTGTCTACTTCCCATTGTAATTAGGGATTCACCTATTCTTTATAACTCTTCTTCCAGTACTGAGGATTTGAGTAGAAGGGGGAGGCTGCAGTGTGCATGCAGACAGTCAACATCATCCAGGACCTTTATTAACTTTTTAAACAGAAAAAAAAAACTTCTCATTCATGATAGGAATGCATTTCCTTCTTAATTTCCTTGGTTTAATTAAGCCTACTTGTTTTTGAGGTTATGTCCACTGTTAGGGAAAGGATGTGTGTTGCCAGCTCTGCATGCCCATTGTAAATGGAGTGAGAGCTCGTCCCCCACCCCAGAGAGCTGAGTCCTCTTCAGAGCTCAGCTCAGATTCACACCAGGAAGTCCTTGTCTCAGGCAGGTGCTTCACTGAGACAAAGGGAGCTTGTTATGTAATTTTTTAAAAAACTACCTAAGCAACGAATACTTACAAACTTTGGAAAATACAGAAAGTATAGTTTACGGATTTTCAGGATGAGTTGATACTATGTTTAAAAACCTAATAAGTGTATTTAAGAATATATTTTTAAAAATGGTCAGAAAACAAATCCTCTTTAATCCCACAACACAAAGATAGCCCTGGGCAGCAAGTTATTGAAATTAAGAGTTAGGGTCTTATATGAGGAGGTCTGGGTTCAAATCTTGGATCCTCTGTGACCCTGTAAGCTCAGCATTTCACCTTTGTAAGGACTGGACCCAAGGATCAAGTGTGCCCTCTGAACAGATATCAGCATCAGGCCCCATGCAGACCTACTGAGTCAGAAACTCTGGAGTGGGGAGGGCCTAGCACGCTGAGCTCAAAAAGCCCAGGTGCTTCTAATGTGTGCTCAATTTTGAGAACCATTACTCTAAGTATGGTTTATTTCATTTGCCCTTTAGCTACGTAATTATTTGTAATTGCATAAGTAATACATGGGTACATTCCTGCTGAAGAAAATTATGTCACATAGAGTGAAAAAGCAAAAGTCCCTCTTCACAACAATCAGGTATCAGATTCCTTTCCAGTGGTCACTGCAGTTACCAGTTTGTTGCCTGTTCATGAAGATCTTTTTTTCTCTGTATATACATGCATCTATGCAGACATATATACCACTAGGAATATGTAGTATTGTGGGTTTTCCTTTTTCAGTTTTAACATAAATGGAATGAGACTTTCCCGATGTTAGCTTTATTATTATTATTTTACTTGCCTTGGAAATTTTTCAAAAAAAGATCCATTTAAAAAAAATTACTGCTTGGATCAACCATGATTTAATTTCTTCCTAATACAGTAACACAGTAAAAATCTAATACAATCACACAGTAAAAATCTTTGCACATGTCCCTTCTTAAAATGTGTGAGAATCTCCCTCGAGTAATTTTCCACAAGAGAAGTTTTGGATCAAAAGAGAAGAATGCACATCTAAATTTTCGAGCCATTCTTTGAAATGCTTATAGCAATTATGGTCCCACCAACAGTAAGTAAGCACTGTTTCATCTCACTTCCACCAACACTGGTGTCATTAAACTTTTCAATTTTTGCCAATTTTCAATTTCTCATTGTGGTTTAAATTGCATACCTTTGAGTGCTAATGAAGTTGAGTGCATCTTCACATGTTTGGTGGCCACCTGGGTATGTCCTGGAAATTGCCTTCTTCATACTCTGCCTCCATTTCCACCTTGTACAATGGAGCTAGTGATAGCACCTGTTACGTGGGGCTATTGCAGGAGTCACTGCTTAAAATAGTCAGCACCATGCGTGCACACAGTGAGTGCTTAATAAATGTTTGCTCATAATGATTAACATTTTGGTATAATTCCTTATGTTATTTATATGTAGCTTTTGAAAGATGTGCTTATTATCATACTATATAGTTTTAAAAAATTGACTATGTTGCATTCTTTTCTCAGTATTTATATAGTCTTCATAAATATGTGATGATGACATGGTCCATTCAATAGCTTCATCACACTGACCTTCAACTCCTGAGGAGTGTTTAGTTTGTGTCTTTGTTGTTCTTGTAATAAATAATAGTTGATAGAGAATCTTTGTGTATGAAGCTTTTTTAGGAGTAGGGATCATTAAGACCCATTCCTTATAATTTCAGAAATGAAGTTTCTGGAGCAAAAGAATGGAGCCTCTTTATACATATAAAAAATTATTTTCTGTGTGGTTATACAGATTAAAAACTATTTTTAATATGAGTCATGCATTTACTCTTTTTGCGCTTGTTACACACACACGAAAATCCAACAGTCTTTAATGGTATGAAATCAAAGTACAAGGCCACTTCTCTCCCTCAGCATACTCCCTGTGGCATGCCAGGTGTGTATCTTGTCATATCCTTTATGGATATAAACACACACACACACACACACACACACACACACACACACACATAGCAAGAGAGAGAGAAATGTGGATGTGTGTTTGATTAGGCAGAGAAAATAGGAAAAAGAAGGCATTAGTCTAGATTATTATTATTTTAAATAAAAGATAGTATTGCCCTGCTTTCTTTTTTTTTCTTTTTCGTTTTCTTTTTTTAGCATTTGCAGCCTTTTTTTTTTTTTTTTTTTTTTTAATGATTTAACCTTCTATTCATGTTCACGAATTTCAAGCAGATGGAGCCTCGCGGTGAAAACTCAGCTCTGGCCATGGTCCTGAAGAACAGGCACTAGTGCTCAGGATACAACCCCAGTGCCCCTTGAAGGCTCAAGAAGGGTGGGCACAGCTTTGAAAGTCTGGGTGGGCACAGTGCTACCTCCCTCTCCCCGAAGAATGAAGAGCATATTTGTAATTTGAGTATTGCCTGGCAATTTGCAAAGCACACTGACACTCTAACCGTGCAAGAGGCTCTGCCCCTCAGGTTCCAGAGGGTCGAAGCAACCAGTAAGAGTGGGGTAGATTTCAGGGCCTGGGAGTTGTTGGTTCAGGGTGGCAGGTTTCAGTGAGCACTGAAAACCTTTCCTGGCCTCCTAGCCCATCTGCGAGTCCTGAGCACCAGGAAGTTTTCTGTTGTTCGAGGACCCAGGTCCCTCTGTCCCTAAATTCCTGAATCCCATGGGGACCTTTTGCAATTCTGGCTCCAACACTGTGTCCCCAATCCTCCAGTCCCCCTCACTCCCTAAAACTCCTGGTGGGGCAGGGATTAACACACATGTTAGGACAGTTCTGATGTCACCTTCGTCCAGGCACTCACGGCCAAGGTTCCGTGCCTCCAGGTCTCTGTAGACCTCTGAGATGCCAGCTCCCGGTTCTTTGGGGTGAGGCAGGAGCCATCAGAGTCAGTGGATGGTGACAGATCTGTGACTAATCTTTCCCAACTCTTTTTTGGCTTCCTGCCCTTTCCGTTCATTTGTAGTTGGCTCAGCTGCACAGTTGCCAAGAAACGTCTTTATCAAGACCCTCTTTTACAAAATAACGGCTTTTGTCTTAGTGCTCTTGGCGGTTATCGCTCTTTTCTTATGTATTGAAGCAACAACACTTCCCCTTATTTTCCTCCTGCTCCGGATGAATTGAGTTTTCTTTCAGGATCTTTGTAAGTTGCAACTCTTTTTCTGACAGCTCTGGATTCTTGCCTACACACCCCATTATTTCTTTGAATTCTTTTTTAAAAAATTTCTTTGAATTCTCGAACAAGCTGGCTCAGTTTATTCTATCAATGACACTCACTTCTGTTATAAGAACTCCGTCTCCAACCCTAGGTGTTTTTGCTTTTAACGTTTCTCATCCAGAAAGCTGATTTTATTCTGTGCCCTTGAGTTATTATTTTTAATAATAGTGCTGTTTGCCCATATTCCTGTTTCCTGAAGAAAGCCTTCAGACTCCACTTGAAATACTTTAGTTTAATATCGTGAACTTGGGTTTTCACAAAGTCCATTTACCAATGTTATGCCATCAGTTTCCTAAGATTTTGGATGTTTTGTTGCCCTCCCTGGGGGCTGTGTCCAGGGCTTATTGCAGAAAACAGGAGGAGTGCAAAGCCACAAAGTCCTGGGACCCTCAAGGTTAGCTGGAGTTTGAAAAAAATAAAACATACTGAAACATATGCCATTTTTAGCTAAGTATGAACTGTAGCTGAGGCCTCAGTTCCGTGTGTGAAGGTACCTCTAGGAACCTGGCCTGACGTGAACAAATAATAATATTACTGGTATCATGAGCCACATGTATGCCAGGAGTTATGTGAAATACTTCACAGGTGGATTTTATACTCATAGCAAATCCAGGAGATAGATATCATCACCACTGCTCTTATTTAAGGAAAGCAAGTTTCTGGGACATTTATCTCAAAAAAACTAAGGTTTCAACTGTTAAATGGAAAAATCAAGATTTGAACTTACATACCCTGAATACAGCACTGATCAGATAAAGAAAGTTCAGATAATTAGATCAGTCTTCATACAGACAAATCTCAGACTTGAGTGGACATCAGAATCCACAGAGAGCTTGCAGTAAGCTTGGGACTTGCATTTCCAACAAGTTCCCAGAAGCTGCTGCTGGCCAGGGGACCACACTTTGAGGGTCACTGCCCCAGAGTCACAGTTCACGTGGACAGTGCTTTGTGGTCTCTCCTTCAATTTCCCAGCAATTTGTCTTTCACTCTGGCTATAGCACGTTTCTTTTGCTGCCCCATGGGGTAGCTGTCAAAGGATGACCAGTAAACTGTAAGGTTTTCAGATTCTCTCTACATGAGCATCCTAACAGGTGTAGATAAGTGTTTATTAATTGTGACATGAATGATGTAGGGTCTTTTTGCATGTAGTTAGTAAACAAATGCTTATATTATTAATAGCTACCATTTAATGATTACTTAAGTATTTTAAGGTCATTTAAGAGATGTTTCTTTGCCCAGTACTAGAAGCCTAGAAGGCAGATTACTCAGTAGGCTAACAAAATATTGAAGATGTAATAGACTTTTCTTCAGGTCTAGAATGGACGACATCCCCATTTATGGGCCATGCTTGAAAGTAACGAGCCTGGGCTTACTATAATTCCAAATGAAATTTGAAAGGTGCCTCTAATAGGCACTGAAGCTAGAAATCACCAGAGGTTTTTCTTTTTTTTTTCCCAAAGAAGTTTATTTATTTATTTATATTTGGCTGCATTGGGTCTTCATTGCTGCATGCGGACTTTCTCTAGTTGCAGTGAGCGTGGGCTCCTCTTTGTTGCAGTGCTTGGGCTTTTCATTGCAGTGCCTTCTTTTGTAGCAGAGCATGGGCTCTAGGCACACAGGCTTCAGTAGCTGTGGCGCACAGGCTTAGTTGCTCCGCAACATGTGGGCTCTTCCCTGACCAGGACTCGAACCCGTGTTCCCTGCATTGGCAGATGGATTCTTAACCACTGCACCACCAGGGAAGTCCACCATCAGGGTTAATCATTCATAAATTCTTCTAATCTCCTCTGACCCAAAAGGTATGGGGACTGAGGAACAGTTATTGTTAACTGTGCAGCTCTCAGAAGCTGCGTGGGAGCTTGTGACTCCTAGACTGTAGACAGTCCAGGCAATTCCACCAGAACCCCCAGGACTGTGCCTCTTTGGCCTGGCTGGGATCACACACCCATCCTGACCAGGTGCTGAGGCTGGGGGCTGGAATTCAAAGACGCCCATCATAGGAACAGCCTCCCTGAGAGGGGTGGCTGGTTACTAGCCACTTCACTTTCCATCGCATTCTCAGAACAAGGGAGCTCTCCAGAGGATTCAGGAGGGCTGTTCCAGATCCCTTGAAATTTGAGACATCAGATGACCTTGATCACTTTGGATCAATTCTATGTCAGAGCTTGGAGGTCCAATTTTATTAAGCGTGGTCTTTTTCTTTTGGTGGAAAATATTTTAAATTTTCCTCGTTTTGTAACTGTACAAGTAATAAATGAACTTTTTTTTGTTATAAAATGTCTAAATAATATAGAAGTATTCAGAGATAATACTCCTTCCTAACTCTTCCTCCTTCCCACTGCTCTTGCCAGCAGTATCTGTGCCATCTTTGTCTCTGCTCTGTGCCCTTATGCCTCCAAAGGTGGACCCAGTGACCCAAGCATCCTTGTGTTCACACCCTTAAGTGGTCCCCTTTCCTTGAATCTGGGCTGACACTGTGACTTGCTTGAACAAGTAAAATGTGGAGGAAGTAACAGTGTTTTTTTTGAGACTAAGCTGAAATCATTAAAAAAATGGCTGCCTTTGGAACCACCGTTTGGATGTGCCCTAAGTATTTAACCGTACATTCATTGATCAATATTTGAGGAGGGGGTTCAGATTTTCACTCTTTACAGGCAACGAAGTAATGAATACTTTGCATGTACAATTTCATACACTTATGCATGAAGAGAAACCTACAAATAACATTAGTGGGTAAAAGGCAAGCACATTTTCCATATCCATGGATACCTCCAAAGAATCTTCCAAAAAGTTTTCACCAAATTATACTTGTTACGAGAATGTGTGATAGGGCCCATTTTCTTGCTTCCTCACTCAATTGACCATTCTGCTGGGTGAAAAATTGTATCTCTGGTGTTATTTTAATTTCTCTGATCCATCCATCTGGGTCTTCATAGATGCGTGTTGGCCAGTTGTCTTACTTCCTCTGTGAATCTTCTGTTTATGCTTTGCCTATTTTGTCTATTAAGTTGATGGGCTTGCTTCATTTTTTTGTTGGTTTGTTTTGGATTTTTCTCAGTCTTTCACTTGCCTTTTCATGTTGTTTATATCATTTGTCTTTTTCTTCAAAAATGATTACCTTTCATGAGCTCACTTATGGCCTTTGAGTTTTAGGTATTTTGATAGAAATATAATTTTATACTTCTTGTAATGCTTCAATGATTTTATTTCTTAGCTTTAGCTCTTTAATCCTTTTGGTGTTACTTTTGTGCATGGGGTTAGGTGAGCATTTTGGAGAGGGCATGCCTTTCAAACATAATACAAACCTATACACCATACACAGCAGCTGCGAGCAGGGCTGTCTTGATAGATCCTTTTCCTAATGTACAACTAGTCAAATTCTCACACTTATTGGCTGGCTTATCTTTTCTAGTGATGCTCACAGATCTATACACCTCTTTCTTCTGGGTCCCATTCTAGTCCCTTGCATGATTTGTCTATCCCAATGTCAATATCACATAATTTTCACCAGTTTCTTTTCATTTTTGTCTTCTTCAGAAATTTCCTTGTGTTTTCAAGGATCCTCCTTTATAAGTTTTGCAATTAATTTTTCAAGTTCTGAGGGAAAAGTCCTGTTGGGACTTTAATTGGCATCAGTGAAATTATACATGAATTTGGAGGAGGATTGGCATGTGTTTAGTAGTAAATCACCCAATCCAGAAATCATGGCATGTCTTTCTATATAAGCAGATTTTAAAAAATTTATTCATCCTTCATTAAATTTTTTCTTCAACTTAATCTCGCAAAATTCTTGTTTATTTCATGTTTCTTCTTTCTTTTGATTGTAAATGGGATATTATTTCCCTGCTTTCTTTTGTTAGCATTTGCCTGATTTGGGTCTGTTTTATCTTCTTAGTATTTTCTTTGCCATCTTATTTAACACACATTTTTCTTTTTTGGTCTTTTTTTTTTTCCAGATCTTTATTGGAGTATAATTGCTTTATACTGTTGTGCTAGTTTCCACTGTACCACAAAGTGAATCACCTGTATTTATACATATATCCCCATATGCCCTCCCTCTTGAGTCTGCCTCCCACCCTCCCTATCCCATCCCCATCACCAGTCATTGAGTTGATCTCCCCGTGTTATGCAGCAGCTTCCCACTAGCTATCCGGTAGTGTATTTTGTATATGTGTCATTTTACATTTGGTAGTGTATTTATGTCAATGCTACCCTCTCACTTCGTCCCAGCTTCCCCTTTGCCTCCCCGCCCAAAGTGTCCTCAAGTCCATTCTCTACATCTAAATCTTTATTCTTGCCCTGTCACTGGGTTCATCAGTACCATTTTTTTAGATTCCATATATATGAGTTAGCATACGGTATTTGTTTTTCTCTTTCTGACTTACTTCACTCTGTATGACAGACTCTAGGTCCATCCACCTCACTACAAATAACTCCATTTCATTCCATTTTATGGCTAACATTCCATTGTATATATCACACATATATTTTTAACCAGTGTCAAAGTCTTTGACCTTTAACTAGAGGGTTTGATACATTCATGATTATTGTGATCACTGAGGTGTTTAGACCTATCGCTGATGTCTTGTTTTATGTTTTTTCTTTGCCTTTCATTTATGCATTTTTTATTTTTCCCCTTCTTTTTGCTGGCAGGGCTATTTCGTTTGGAAGTTGATCAGTTCATTCTTATTTTTACAGTGGTTTATAATTTTTTACACATGTATGTAAACTTACATTTTTCCACTACTACCTATAATTAATCAGTTCTGGGCCTACCTTCAGAAAACACAACTGCCTTTAGCAAGCTGCCTTTATCCTCTTTAACCACTCTTTTTTATCTGTCCCCTACCAGCCATATTGAGATCTTCTGAGTTTTTAGCTCCCCATCATTGTAAAAAAATATTTAGAGTTATGCATCAATAATTATTAAGGCATAAGGTGTACCTGTGAATTTTGTTGATTCTTTCCTTATCATTGTTTCTCATAGCCCACATCCTTCTCTTTTTTGTATTCCTTGTTTTCCTGGAATAATTCTTTCAGAGAGCGTCTGTGGGTGGTTAACTTTCTGAGTCTTTGCTTTGCCCTCCCACTTGAATGCTAGTTTGGGTGGATATAAGATTCTTGGCTAAGTACTTTTCTTCTTTAGTCTTTTGATGTTATTTGTTTTCATGTATTTTGTGCTGAAAGAGAACTTTCTTTGTAAGTAACCTATTTTTTTTCTCCCTCATGAAATGTTTTCAGGATGTTTCTCTCCTAGTTCATTTGCACTGAAATATGAAAAAAGTGAATCTTTCTTCATATTTCTTCTTGAGCCTTGTAGCCTCCCTACAACACTGCACGTATTATTCTCTTTGTTCTTAAATATTCCTTTCTCTCCACTTGTTTCTTTTCCTGGAATTCCTGTGAGGCTGATGCAGGAACTTCTGTATCTAAGTTCCGCGACTTTATACTCTCTTTTGTATTTCAGTTTCTGTGGTGCTAAGAGGTTGTCTTCATTTCTGGGAGGTTTTCTGGGCTCCACTGTCCAGGCTTTCATAATTCTTCAGTTTTGTACATCTCTGGAGCCCATTGATTGAATTTTCTATATAGACAAAAATCAGGTAGACATGGAATGGAAAAATCAAACTTTTATTCCCTGTGGTTACCAAAACTTAGAAAATACTGCCTTGGAAAACATTGAAGAAGAAAAGTATAGGATATATATATATATATATATATATATATATATATATATATATATATATAAATAAAGACCACAAAGTCTTATTAAAGGCAATAAATGATATCTGAAATGGAGACAACTCTCATGTTTATGGATACAAAAACTTAATAATAAATATAAGTTCTCTTCAAATGAAGATATAAAATTTTGATTGGAATCCAAATAGTTTTTGGGGGACAGGAGAACTTGACAGAATGATCTTAAAGTTCGTAAGGAAAAATATATACAAGAGATACAGAAATTGACAAATGACATATAATAGAGTTCAGGTAAAAGTCCATACAGAAGTAGGAATTTGATATACAACAAAATTGGCACATTAATCCAGGAAGACATGGATGAATTATTAAATCAGTGGTACTGATATAAATAGTAGTCCATTTGGAGGCTAGTATTATAATTCATGCCATAGCCTATATAGACAAATTCCAAACAGATTAAAAAGTTAAATGAAAAATATTAAAGTGAACATGTAGATAAATAAATAATAAATATTGTTAAGGTAAAATTTGGGAGACTATTATAAGAATTTAGGGACACAAGACCTTCTCAACAAGACAGGGCATTTCAAAGCCATATGGAAAAGGATAGACATGTGATCACAGTAATTATTACCATATTTCTACATTAAAAATTCTTTTAGGTAAAATGTGGAAGCTGACCATCAAGAGAAAAATGATTAAATGGGAGACTAACATCACATTAATCTATAAGAAAAAGAAAAAGAACTTAATAGAAAATTGGGCCAGAGATATGAATAGTCAATTAACAGAAAAAGAAGTACAAATAGCCAATAAACAAATAAAAAAACCACATAATCTTATTAGATATCAGGGAGATCCAAATTAAAACATGACAAAAGAAAAAAAGAAATACTTTTGCCCATGAGAGGCAAAGATTCAAAAGATTGATTCTGTCCACTGTTATGATAGAGAAATAAACTTACTTAGACATTGGTGCTGAGAGGACAAATTGCTATAGACCCTTGGGAGGGTAATTCAACTCAGCGATGTTGGTGCTGGTGTTCGAGTAGCACTGTAAACGTGGTGGGGTGGTCACCGTGTAATTCCCTGAAGTCAGTCATGGTCTTCATATAACTGTGACAGCAGTGGAGGTACTGACATACCTGTGAAGGTGGTGGTGGTAACCACATAGCTGAGAAGTTAGTCTACACATGACTCTGCTACATTTGTCATGGGATTCACATGGCTTTGCATTTCATGTTGGTGACAGTATTCACAAGAATCTGTGACATTGGTTGTGGTCATAGTCATATAACTCTGCAGAGTTGGCTGTGTTATTCAAAGAACTCTGCAAAGTTCGTGGTGGTGGTGTTCACGTGACTCTGCTATGTTGGTCATGTTGTTGGTATTCTGTGAAGTGGGTGAAGGTGGTCTTCGTATAACCCTGCTGTGGTGGTCATGATAGTCCCATAACTGTGATGATGTGGTACTGGTGGTGGATATTGGTTATGGTTCAAATGATGTTGGATATTGGTTATGGTACTTACACAACCCATGGTGTTGGCTGTGGTAGTCACATAACTCAGTGGTCATGTTGGTGGTAGTCTCCCCATAACCTCATTGTTGACTGTCTATTCCCGTGGCTCTGTGACGTTGGTCATGGTATCCACGTAGCCCTGTCATGGTGGTCGTGTTTGCATACACATAATCTGCAGTTGTGGTGGGTGTGTTCATGTGACTTTATGATAGTGTTGCTGATGTTATTTCCATGGCTCTGTGAGGTTGGCCAGATGTTCACATTTCACATACTCTCATGGTTGGGGCAGAGGTGGTATATGATCAGGCCACCCAAGATAACTGTTCTCTTGCTCTCTGTACATTCCCTGCTCAACCAGTGCCTGCTTCACTTACATCCTATTCACATCACTAACCTTTCCACATACTTGACCCTGGCCCCAGCTAGTGATCGTTCTGGTCTTTAGATCAGAGCACCTCCATTGTGATAGCTTATCAGAGGGGTGGTGAGGGATGTGCTCCTCTGCTGGTTTCCCCGGTAATTGATGAGCCAACCTGATGTCAATTCTCCCTCTAATGGGTAACCTCCCTCTCTCTCTGGGAGTGAAGACTACTGCCATATCCTGCTCGCCGTCTGCTGCGCATGGTAGAGTGTCGCTCCAGGACCTTGCTTCAGACATGCGAGTTCCTCCATCCATTAAACCATTGATGTCTCTGTCGCTGACTCTGAGCTCTTTCTTGGGTCTTGAGGCTGGGCAAGTGCAGGGCTTGCAGGCCTGTAGGGTGCAGCCCAAGCAGTGGTATTGAAATAACTATGTGACATAGGTCGTGTATTCACATGACCCTGCAACATTGATGGAGGTTGGGTTCACAGACACTGTGAAATTCATCACGGTATTCCTATAACCCTAAGACGTTATTTGGTCATGGTGTTGGCATAACTCTGCAACACTGGTGTTGCTATGTACATATCTTGTGATGGTGGTGATGGTGTGGTTCAGATAACACCAGGACTTGGTCATGGTATTTACACAGCTGTATGACAATGGTGGTGTTGGCATTAACATATCACTGTGAAATAGTGATATTCCCATAACTGAGAGAATCACATGATGCTGTGGTGGTGTTGGTGGTACGCCCATATCTCTGCAATGTTATAAAGTGGTCTCCTATAGCCCTGTGATGGTGGGCATGGTAATCAGATGATCTGCAGTGGCCATGCCATAGTTGCACGTCTCCAGTGGTGGTCGTGGGGTTCCCCTAAGTCTGTGACTAGGGATGTGGAATTTGCGTAACTGCAGTGGGGGTGGTGACGGTAGTCACATATCTCTGAGAGATACTGACACAACTTGGCCACTTTGGTGGAAGTAGCTACTCCACTTTGTAATGTTGCTGGTGGTGGCATTCACATACTTCTGGGATTTTGTTATAATGTTCATATAACCATGACAGTGTTGGGTGTGGCATTCCTATAACTCGGCAAAGTGGGTCGTGGTTTCCACATATGTTATGGGGTGACAGTGATTGTCATGTAACTCTGCTGTGGTGGTGATGGCACCCACACAACTCTATAACAGCGGCAGTAGTCACATAACCATGCACTGCTGTCCGTCGTCTTCATGTGACTTGTGATATTCTTGTAGTATTTACATAATTCTGTGATGTTGGTCTTGGTAGTCACTTGATTCTGTGATGTTGTCACTTTAATCACATGACTCTGCAATGTTGGTGGTCCTCTAATTCGTATGTCTCTGTGACCATTCATGGTACCAACATAACTGTTGGAGGTGGTTGTATTTAAATAACTCTGTGACTGTACAGTGGTTGGTGTAATAGTCACATTTCAGAGAAGTTTAAAGTTTTGCTGAAAGTTATATAAGAAGACATGACAGAGCCAGGCTCAAATTCAGGTTTTCTGAATAATTCAAATGCAGTCTTTTCTGTACTACACCATGAAGTCTCTTCCTGCTAAGTCTAAATTTAAAGGCATTGGTATAAAACATCTGTACCTTCAAACTCCCTAAGGGCTTTGGAGCACAAATATATTCTATCACTTCCACTCTAGTTGTTTGTCTATAGCTTTAGTTGTGGCCATATATTCACATACACACTTACATTTTCACGTGTAAAACTGATAAAATATTTAGCCACAAATTCACATGTGTAAGTTGAAATTCTGAAAACTTATGTTAAATAATGCAGAAGAGGTCTTTCTGGTAAACCAAAAGAAAGTACCTTTGGGGGAAATCTATAGTTTATTCATAGAACCCCAGTGCATATATTAAATAAGGAAGTTTAATGTTGGCCAAAATGTTGTATTATAGTGTTTTCATTCTTTCTTTAAAAATTATAAACCTCTAGAAGCTTCATAAATGACTAGAAATGTGATGCTGGGATGTTGAGGTTTGGGTGGTGGTTACATGACATGTTTAAACAATAAGATTTCTGCATTTTATGGCATGCAAGTTATTCCTCAACCAAAGTTTTCGAAAATGTATTTCTAAAGAAAGTGAACATACTAATCAGTTTCAGAAAAGTTAAGTATGGTGCCCAATGTTAGCACTCAGGATATTTTTTAATGGGTGTGAGTTATTACTTTTATAGAAACAGAACAAAGTATCACCATGAATAAAAAGTTAGTGTGGCTAAGAAATGTGTATGGCTCCCAAAATGGCCTTGTTGTAGTTAGGAATTGTCTCTTCATCTCAGTTCTCAGGGCTCATGATTTACGTTTTCTCCCCTTGCAGTACTTGGGGTGCATTGAAGTTCTTCGCTCAATGAGGTCACTTGACTTCAGTACAAGGACTCAAATTACCAGGTAAGCCCTTTTGAAAATGGACTCCTGTGATTTTAATTTGGAAAGGAATGCTTTCTGAGGTTAACAACTAGAAGTTTTCAGAGGGAAAGTCTGCCCCTTGAGTGCTGGTGATGGGTGACAGGGAGTCAGGACCCACTGCTTCAAGTCTTCTGATTGTTCATCCATGTTTGTGACACGTGTGTCTTGATACAAGCCCCCTGAAGGACACCCCCCACTTCTAAGCTCTTTTTATAAACTGCAGACAAATGGAGTGTTTATATTTGTTTCTTTAATAAGTGAAACTCTAAGATAATATTGATATTTTAAAATCTACCAAACTGTGTTATTTCTTTTTAAAAAGAAAATCAAGATGTCAAGAGAGAATTTCCAACAGTATACACAGAGAATAAAATGCATAGAATTGGAAGAAGAAATCTTAATGTGAGTAATAATTTAGAAAGCAGACCAATTCTTTTAAGGTGTCAGTGATTTTGAACAGGTTTACATATTCCCCAGCCTCATCTAGATTCTAAACTTCTCAAGGGCCAGTTCTGTTTTTACCCATTGTTTTTAAGCATCTGTTTTAAGCATTGTTTTTGAGCATTGTTTGTTTGTTTTTTTTTAGTAGAGCTTGTGCCTTTAGAAAAATGCCAATTTCAAGACGTCTTGAAGAAGAGAACCAAAGCTAGGACTGGGTCTATGAGATAGCTACATTTCCAAGGGTGAAGAGCTTATATTGTTTTGGCAGTTGTGAAATTGTTTAATCTAAATAGTAACCTCAGAAAATGCCTCATTTTTATTTCATTCAAATCTCTCTATTGGATGTCTTTGGATTAGCAAGCCGAAAACTAAACATTGATCTTTAGAAAGCAATTATTTGTCGTAATTAGTTGCTCAGTAAGGTACATACCTCAATTCTACGTTTTATGTACCTCAATTCTACGTTTTATATACCGCAATGAAACCTCTTCTTGCTCACTGAAGAAATCTGTGTTCAAAAGAGTTGATGTTCCCTTTCTCTCTAAAGCAACTCAAGACACATAGTGGGAACACACTGACAGCAGCAGTCTACACCAAGGGAAGAATCCATCTCCACATACTTGTAGAAAATGGCTTATGGAAATTGCCAATGCAAAAGAATGGTATTTTGAAGGGAGAGCATTTAAAAGTTTGAATGTTTAGTCAATCATTCATTCATCCCAGCCATGAAAAGACATGTGCCGTGCAGGGTGTATGGGCAGAGCACTTACCACGGGTCTGGGGATACCAGAACCCGTGACACTGATCACCTTCTTGGAGGTCCTGGCAGTTTTTGTTTTAACTTAAAAAAATTGAAGTAAATTTGGTCTACAATGTTGTGTGTGGTGGCAGTTGTTTTTAAAGAGAATTGTCAATGATTGCAACTGCATTCCCTTGCACTCCCAGCGTGCCCTTGGAGGAAGGTCTGGGCGCTCTTTGAGGCAGAACCCAAATGGGCAGATATAATGATAGTAGTGGTAGAAGAAAGCCATGGAACAGACATGCAATCACATTCCATTTAGATTTTAGCAAAGATACGGCAGGATAATGTGCCGAGTGCAGTGCCGTTCTTTGACTCAGGAAACTTTGTGTTGAATCTGGTTATACCAGAATTGCCTTGGGTTTATTAAACTCTTTTTAAAAGATTAATTAATTTATTTTAATTGAAGTATAGTTGATTTACAATGTTGTGTTAATTTCTGCTGTACAGCAAAGTGATTTGGTTATGCATATATATACATATACGTTCTTTTGAGTTTATTAGACTTTTTAAAAACTATGTTTGCTTTTCTCTATGATGCTTTCTGTCTCTTGCCTCATTCTGATTACGTGACATGTTTCTTACTTTAGTTAACAGCCAGAGACCACTTGTAGGAAACAGTTTGACAAGTAAGCATCAGAAAGAAGCCTTTGCACCCAGGACAAGAATGCCCAGTGATGTCCTGTAGATGTGGCACATTTTAAAGCCTACATGGTAGCTGAGTGTTAAACACGCCTATGATAAAACTCTACGACTGTGGTTTACTTTATATACTGAAGGCATTCTTGAAAGGTTGTAGGGAAATCTAATGTTGTAATTAAGTTATATCAGGCCCTAGGAAAACCTGTTTCCAAAGCTTCTTAGCCATGCCTTTCGTAAAAATATATATATATTTTATAAGCAAACAGTCTTATTTGTTCCGTTCTTTCAAGGTTTGGATGTGTCTCTTAGAGGCTTTGATAGCCAAACCAGGCATCCTTTTATTGGGGTCAGTTTAATTTTATGCTGTTCCTGCGTCGGGGTTCAGATTGATTGTGGTACTTGCGGTAACACCACCTGTGGACGACCAATCTCTTACTAATAGGTAACTTTGAAAACTAGCTGGGACGGGGAGGGTGGGGAGGGGAGTCAAGGGAGGGAGGGAATACGGGGATATGTGTATAAAAACAGATGATTGAACTTGGTGTACCCCCCCAAAAACAAAACAAAACAAAAAACAAAAAAACAAACTAGCTGGGAGCTGCCATTGATGGTGGCTGTTAATGGCCTTGCACTTTTAGTGCTCTGGGCAGAGGAGCTTGGTGACTCGTTCGCAGTAATTGGTGCCCGCCGTGTGGAGGAGATGGCCTGTATGTGGAGCCCAGCTCTGCCAATTTCCACCTCAGTGGTTGTTGTGGGAAATAGAGCAATTTCTACATCTGATGTCCAAAGGACAGGGCCTGGCCAAAGGGCAGCCTTGTTAAGTCTTTATTCTGTCCTGTTGCCTGAGCATTCAACACGTATTGGGACGCAAGACTCCAGTGTCCAAAGAAGTGAGTGTTGGCAACCACGGGGGCGCTTGAGGGCGTGTAGATTGTGGCCTTGACACCCGCTGCTTCCCTGGGTCAGCCTGCTGGTGGCGTACGTAGAGTGTTTATGGAAGTCTGCCCAGGGGATGGAGACATGAGCCAGAAGAAGAAATAGCATCTGTAGAAGAACTAGCTTCCCAATGTGCTCCTGGTCTGCATACACCCTCATGGCCTCGCAGAAGGCAAATCCCTTGAGCTCCTACCCCTCAGTGTATCCCCTGTCCTGGAAGACTCCCTACACCCTTATGACATGGCACTATTGAGGCCACACAGGAATCCCACTGCAGAAGCTTGGCCACTCTACAGCTTGTGAGAACTGCCCTCTGCTCCCTTCCCCACCACCAGCACCACCTCACAGTCCCTAAAACCCCATGAGGGGCCATTCTCCCTGCTTGGATTTCACACCATGCTCTGCGGCCCCTGAAGTGTCACTCTGGGGAAGGTGGGGTCCCCAAGCAGGGAGAACCCAGCTCCCCAGCTGGAGGTCAAAGTCAGAGACCTCAGCTTTTGTCTGAGTTAAGCCGCTGGATCTCAACACGTGGCACAATGCTGCTGGCCACTGTTCCAGTGACTGGCCACTCTGCCCTTGGGGACCACACCCCGCGCCTCCCTGAGAGGTCCTCTCCTGCGACTTCTCTCCCCTCACCTTGGGGGACGGGCTGAATTGAGTTACTGTACTTCCCGTTAGAGAGGGACGTGCCTCATCGAATGGAGCGGACTCCGGGGGGAGCGTGCTCTCAGGCCGCCCTGTAGGGTGACGGAAGCTCCCATATACCATGGTGACGGGAAGAGTGTGGGCTTACTTTCTTTCCCCCATCCCACCTGCTAATTTTTATCTGATTTATCACGTTAAACTTTATCTATTATTGGAAATCACCTTAAGACATTTTTAGGGCATGGAAAGCTATAAATGTATATGCAGTTAAACCCAGAGCCCTCAGCAAAGTGGTCCTTCTCCAACAGTAAGTGCGAACATCTGACATGTATTTTTGGTTCTAAGTGACCCCAGCTGACCTCTTGCACTGCTTGGATTCATCTGATAACCATCGAGTTTGCTTTCCACTCAGGCGCTTGCAGACACGTGGCTTTGCTACACTTACTGGGTGAGCTCCTATAAACGTACAAAACATTGTCCAGGGCCTGACACAAATTTGCTTTTTCCGAAGTGTGGAGACTAGTTAAGGGTTTTTGTTTCCCTTATGTTAAAGTTGGCATCGTTTCACCAGCACTGCCCATGGACGTGACTGCTCCTAGCATTCTGCTTTGCATCCACACGCTGGAGGGTTCTGCTTCAGAACTGGTGTGTTTTGAAAATGCCCCAGGAACGTGCATAAAATCCCTTTGGTTTGAAACCAAACTCAAAATTTGTGAAAGGAGAACATTCTTCTTTGGGGAAGTTATTTCCTTTTGTTCTTATTCAACCTGTCGATGGGGTCTCCGGCGACTTTTACTGTGGATGCGAGCACTGGTGTTGAAATTCAGAGCCACTGAGCCACGACCTTCTCACGTTACGACAGCCCAAGGAGGCAGAGTGTAAATGGACACAGAATCAGCCATGAGCTGGTGAGTGGGACTGAACGCTGTGATGCTGGGACCTTTTCCATCCGGTGTTTCCTGCAGGGACTTTGGTTGGAAGGTAGATGTGTGACCACGTGGAATTGGGCTGGCAGTGCTGGGCACTGTGATAGCTACAGGGCCGTGAGTTTGAACAAAAGAGCCAGCAAGGAGGGAGCCCAGAGATGAGGTGTTAAAAATCACGGATGCTCCTGATACAGTGAGATTGGAGGTCTGGCTTGCAGGGGTCTCTTGCCAGTTGGGTGCATGGAGGGGTCCATTCTCAGCCTGAAGGAGGGCAAGCTAGATGGCCTCAGCGTGGCTTCTCCACTGTGTCTACCCTCCCTTCCCTGAGTCGACCTGGAAGGCTTGGTAACTCTCGCTTAACCAGTCACTTCTGGCTTCCGACATTCTCTCAATGCTCTCAAAAGAGAACAAGGAAAAAAAGAAAAAAAGGAAAAAAAAAGGCCAAGGTAAAAACCTTTCACCATGCAACCCTTCAAACTCCATCAAGCCCCTGAGCATCCTCATCTGTGTGCATCCATCTCAGTTGCGGTGCTTTTCCCCTCCTGTGCACTGTGCGTCCTCATTGGACTTCCTACAAGAGAGAGGCCAACCAGGCTGCGGGCCAGGCGCCCTGGCCTCCTCCACCCACACCACGTCCACTGTAGCCCTTCACCATTTCTCTTCAAACATTTGTGTCACGTGGCCATTTCATCACCAGTTCATGGGGCATGGGAGCAGTGTACAGGGTGCAGTTTGAGGAAAGGCCACCTTTACTAACAAGGTATTTGTGTTGTTCGTAGAGGCTTTCCCATCCTCAGGGCGGTGTTCAGCCTGTGAGCAGCTGCGGGGACAGAAGACAGATGCAGAGGAAGAAGGACAGGTAAGGCTCCGGGCACCTCTGCCTCTGGGAGAACTGCACACGGTCCAGGGAATGACATGCGGTCTGGTTGCACCATCCTGACCAGTAGAAAGATGGAAATAGCCAGGAAGCAGGGGTGGGGAGGTCTGAACATCTTCTTTTCAAGTTTGGGGTGATCCTTTCCTCTTGGACTGTGTCAGGGACTCTGCATTGCTGCACCAAATGGGCAGGACTTTGATTCTATGGCTTTCTCACTTAGCAGGCTCAGAGAAGGAATTTGGAAAGTTCCTTATTTGTATATCCATTGCATCAGTGGTATTAAGATGTGCGCTTGACACCTGGCAGGTGACATGGAAAACAAGGCTGACTTTTGTTCATGTGCCTTGGTGCTCCGCGGATCTGATCTCTCCAATTAGACTCCTCGGTTATGATATTGGAGAATTCCTTTTTCACTACAACATAAACACCTCTAATGTTGATTTAAGTTCAACATGCCAGGAAAAGGAGCAAATCTGTAAAAATCTTCCCCGAGGCTGGTTGACTCTCAGGATTAGAAAGGAGAGCAGCGGGTGTGAACAGCCTGCCCACCCATTGCTGTGTACTCAGCTAGCGCAGGTTGGTTAACTTGCGATTTTAGCCTTACTGGTTCGTTCTAAATTTACTTGTTCTGAACATGTTTCGCAGGCTGAGCCTCTCGAAGACTTCCACCCCCAGGGGGGCGAGGCCTGGCAGGGAGGGAGTTAGTGTTTTCTCAGTTTAGAATCCTTTTTGAAAACACCAGCTTGCCTGCGTGAAACGCATCCGGGCTTTGGATGAAGCAGGCTGAGTCCTTCCGCTTTACTTCTACATCATTACTCCTGGGCTTAACACCAACCAGAATAGTTTTATACCCCTGCGCCTCCTTCGTCATCGTTTGCGTGCAGGAATGTGCTAGATGGGGATGCGTGGATCACAGGTGCCCGAGAAACCATGACTGGGGAAAGAGGCCCAGAGTCACAAGGCAGTGGGACAGGCAACAGCAAGCATGGGAAAAGTACCACCGAAACATGCAAGGAGGTCCCCGAGGCCTGGACAAGTCTGGGAGGACTTCCTGGGGGAGGAAGCATTTAACCCCATGGTGAATGCCTCCCCCGACCACAGGGCAGACAGGAAGGAAGCATAACACTTGAGGCAATTGCTGCCACTTGGGCCCCACAAGGGGTTCTGCCTGTCTGCCTCCGTGCAGTAATTCTAATGCCTGTCAAAGGGTAGGGCCTGAGTTGGATGCAGAGAAGGAACGTGGGCACAGCCTGCACCTATCTGAGGTCCAGCCCCAAGCCCTTCTGCCTTTAGGACGCCAAGAGGACCCCAAGGTAAAGGGACAGGGGTGTCTGCTTTCTGATGGGCCTCAATTTTGTGTTCCATCTCTGCATGGTAATACGTGTTGAGGCATTCACCCACTTGGTGAAGATTCGGTGAGACTACTTCTGGAAACATCTGGCACAGGCTGTGCACAGGGAAGGTCTCAAGGCTGTTCCCTTCCAGACCCACGTGTGCGTGTGCCTTAATCTGAGACTCAGTGTGAGGAGCCTACTGGGGAGGGTGTTGGCAAAGCCTCCATCAGAGCAGCGGAGGCCAGACTCTGGCTCTGGAGGCAGCGTGGCCATACTTACAGGGACGTCCATGGAGCCCAGGGTGGGCTGGAGGCTGTGAGATGACAGCTCTGGCTGAAGGCTTGAAGCACCAAACACTCGGCTCCAGGGCCTGTCTCTCTGAGTTGGATTTTTCTCTTGCGGACTCTCTGAGCAGCTGTCCTGGCCCTATCTTTAGACAGCTGTCTGTATTTACATGGGTGGCGTTCCTAACCTAGCAGGTGAGTAAAGGGATCCTTGGGTACCATCCCAGAATTACCTCTCACCCGAGAGGAGCATTCCAGCTTCTCATTACCTATCAGGGTTTGTTCCTCACCTGTGGATTAGGGCTGGAACCCCCACAAGCAGGCTTGTTGAGAGTCTTAGAAATGAGACCTACAAAGTGCTGGGGCTGCACCAGGCACATAGTAGGTATTCAGCAAATCTGGATGAGGTTTTGATCATGGATTTAATTTTGCAGTTCACTCTTTCCAAATTTCTGTATATGATAGTATCAACTACTGATTGATATTGTTCTAATTATCAATAGCAACCAATTCCATTCAGGGCAGGTTTTCTAGCTGAAAAGAAATTTTGGTTTGAAGTTACTGGAAAGGATAAAATATTTGGTAATGTGGCATTAATTTTCATGTGAGCCAGTATTATCTAGTATTTCATACTATCCTTCTGCTTTGCCAATTTCTTCTGCTGCTGCTGCTAATAAAATAATAATAATAACAATAATAATAGTATTGGATACTTACTATATTGTTCTAAGCATGTCATTCATTCATTCAACAAATTTTTATTGATCACGTACCATTTCCAGTCACTGTTTAGATATTAGGAACAGAGCACTAAATAAAAGCTAACCGTCTACTGCAGGGAGAGAAAATAAGCACACAGACATATACAAAAGAAGGATGTTAAGGTGAACCGCATGAACTTGTCGTCTTTGTAGTTGAAAATCATCAAATGTTGGCAATTTCATGTCGTTTGGCATAATAATTTCAGATAGTGGTGAGCACACGTGGGGTCTTCTCTCAGGATCCCTGGGAGGCAGGTTGTGTGCATTTTGGAGATGAGGAAGCTGAGGGTCAGAAAGTTTACAAAAACTGTCTTAAGATCACAGAGCCAGGATGTGGTAAACTCCAGATTGGAACTAGAGCAAGTCAGAATCCAGAGTCAAGAGTCTCCTGTTCTTGCTTGATCAAGTTGGTTGCATCCTTCGGGAAGCCACAAGTGCTGGCAAACCCTAGATGCACACTGGGCAGGGCGGCACCATTGGAAGATGGAAATTCCCTGTTAATTAAAAAGCTCCTTTCCTGACCACAGCGACTTGATGGCCTTGAGCAGGGCACAAAGAAAACGAGGCACTTGCAGTCTGGTTGGGATGAAAGGGGCAAATATACATAAGGAAAAGGATCAGTTGTGGGGGCAGAGTGGGCTCTGCAAAGACTATGCTACTCCCATTCTATGTGCTTTATTCATCCTGGGAATGTTTGTCCTGTGCTTCAGTCACACTGCATTGAATTTCACTAAATAATGGAAAGAAATATAATAAAAGTGCTTTAAAAAACTTTTCATATGAATAGCTTGTAGAAAGGATGAGGCCCCTGCCACCTTAACTAACTCAAAGTGAGTAGGGTAAGTTAGAATGGGGAGAGGTGCAGTGGGGAGGGGGAACTGGGGGGTGAGAGGATAGACGAGACAAGAAAGGGTGGGCTGGGTGGGGGGCTGTGAAGTGGGAAAGGCTGCATAGAAGTGGAGTGAGACGGGGTGGGCTGGGTGGAAAGGATGAGGTGCCGTCTCTTTCACCCAGAGGTTCTGAGGGAGTCATCTTCCTTTTCTCACCTTAACCATTGGAATAAACCAGTCTGATTCTTGTTTTTTTCGCAAACTGGAAAATACAGACGTTATTCTACTTCCTTGTTTCTCCTTTCACGTCAAACACTGGTTAACATTTTTGTCAAGATGACTTCATCATCATAATTTTCTGGCAAGCTGATCATGGGGATCAGGTGCAAGTTACATAGCTGTATCTCCCAGTGAGGGCATAGTGCCCGAGGGCATGAAAACTTCCAACCATGGGACCTGCTCCTGGAAATCTGGGTGAGGAGATCTTTCTGCTGACAGTCTGCTGGGTGGAAGTGTCAGGGTCCACTGGACACACATGGACAGACAGCTTAGGGCTTGGCATGGGCTTGGGCAGCCAGTTGACTGCACAGGATGTGTGGCTAGGAAGGGTGAGTGGCTAGGAAAAGTTCATATGTCATTGAAACACAGAGAAAGGGGTTATGCACAATGTCTAAGGGTTTAAGCTGAGCAAGTCGAGGACTTTGCAAAGTCTCATGTGCACAGCCTCAAGATTTATTTGGTTTGCTTTTTGGCTATTTATTTACTTCTTTAGCTGCTGGCTCTATCTCCTGTGAAACCTTGGGTTGGTAAAGACATGTCACTCTTTGAAGTGAAGACAGAGGAAACAGGAAACTTGTCCATTACCTGATGCCCTCCCATGGAGATTCTGCTGCACTGGGTTGGGGCGAGGACTGGGTGATCCCCAAGGTGACCTGCTAATATCTCTGGATGACAGCAGTAGGAACAGAAGATCTTGTGTCTCTTCTCTACCATATTACAGGACATGGAAAGGACTTCTCATCTAACCTGGGTTCTACTGTACTATGGATTTTCTGAAGAATCCAGCAGGCTGGGCATAGAGGGGCCACACAGATATGTTCTGACTTGGGACAGGGTCCCCAAAGATTTAACACACATACACATATTTTATTTTCTAGAACAGTGGGGTTCTCAAACTTGGACATAAATCAAAATCACCTGGAGAGCTCGTTAACAGATGGCTGGGCCCCACCCCCAGACTTTCTGATTCAGTAGGACTAGGGTGGGAGCTGAGAATTTGCATTTCTACCAAGTTTTCAGCGGGCGCTGATGCTGCCGGATCAGGTACCACACTTTGAGAAGCAGTATTCCAGAGTTCTATTTTTAACTTCGGAACCGTTTGCAACTACCATCTATGAAACCACAGCTTTGAAAATAGGTCCATTTATTTTTTTCAAGTGATCCCACTCATCCAAAAATTTTTAAAATGGAGAGCATACACGACTTGGTGGCTTAGAATGGTTTAAATAGAATCTATAAGATGAATCTGTGGCGTTCATTCCATACTCTCCTTAAGGACCATCTGGCATGGTGTATATTTATAATCCTCATGCCAGAAGCACATTTGTGTAAGAATGTGCCCCTCTGATTGCTCCTTTTCTGTCTCTTTCTCTGAGTTCACTTACCCCAAGTATATCATTCCATAAGGATCTCTTTGCTCTTGCAGAGGTCTCCTAGTGCTGCAGGTTCTGGAGTCAGATTATCTGGGCTTCTACTAGACTGAACAACATTTCATCTGTATGATCTTGTGCAAATAACTTAAGTTCTCTGCGTCTCAGTTTCCCTGTCTTTAAAATGGGAATCGTAATGGTAACCCTCCTTCATAGGGTTGAGAAGAAATTGTGTTACTATCTGAGAAGCACTTAACATGCTGTCTGGTACATGGAAGGGCTCAAGACATGTTAACTAATATTGATATTTTCATTTTTATTATATCCTCTCCTTGTTGGTAATCTCATTGCTTTAAGTAACACTTCTAGGTATATAAGCCGCAAATCTGTATCTGCACCTCTGCATCTTCTCTTAAGTCCAGCCCTGTATTTTTAGCAGCTGACTGGACCTGTGTCTTCTTGGAGATGTTCAGTCAGTTGCCAAGTCCTAAGCAACCTCTCTCTGCCTGTTTTGTTTATGTCCCTCCATTCTCACCTGTATCACCATAGCTGGGTCCAGCTCACATCTCCTTGAATGCTTATAGAAATCAGGGAGTCAGTCTTATATCATCTCTCCTCCCTGTTCAGTTACCAATGCTGTTGATTCTCCCTTGGAAGCTTCCCTAGTGATTTCTCTCCTTTCTTCTAGTCTCTCTCTCCTTCAGTTTTCTTTGTACTTGTTAATCCGTTAATATGCCTGAAACATATTACTCCCTGTTAAGTTTCATTGTCTTACCCATTATCTGCAGAATACAGTGGAAAAAAAAATTAACTTATTATTCAGTGTTCTATTTGACCTGCCCCAGCATACCTTTCCAAATGTACTTCTTATAACTCCCCACTACGCTTCCTTTGCACAACCACACTGACTTATTGGTCCACTGTCACACTTCAAGGCCAAATATTCAGCCACAAGAAGTATTTGCTTGGGCCCTGAGCTATAAGACCACTTTGTCTGAACTGCTCTTCAGGGTTTTACCTTCTTGCACATTGTATTAGACTTTTCAAAACACAGGCCATATTTCATCTACTTTAAAATACCATCGCCTATATAAAACACTTCATTTTTTTAATAACCACTAAAACAAAAGCACTGCCTGTTAATATATAGCACAATGGTTTCACATCACTTAGATTCAATTTACATATATTGAAAAAGTTATTTTGGATTTTTGCAGATCCAGAGTTATATCATTATAATACTGTACATTTGTTAGAAGGAAAATATAAGTAATATGAAAAAGGTATTCCTAAAAATTGCTTCTAATTCAGAGTCTGAATATAGTGGATCATTTTTTTTTTTTTGACTCTGAATCTTGGTATGTTTTTTTCTAAGTGTATTGTCCTTTAGGCTGCTTCAAGAGCATTAGAAATCAATAAAATTGGAATCAGAAAAAGAATGAAAAAATATTTGAAACTAAAAGGTGGTTTTTAAAAAGCACTAAAATTGATAAACTATTACTTAGACTGGTCAAGGAAAGAGAGAGAAAATTCAAATTACCAATAACAGGAAGTAAGGAGGGAACATTACTACAAATACTACAGACACTGCCAGGATAAGAAGGGAATATTATGAACAATTTTATAACAACAAATTGAATAATTAAGATAAAATAGACAAATTCTTTTAAAGGTACAACTACCAAAGTGGCTTAAAGAAAAAATAGATAATAGGTCTGTATCTGTTAAAGAAATTAAGCTCATGTTAAAAACAACAAACAGGGGACTTCCCTGGCAGTCCAGTTGTTTAGACTCTGTTCTTCCAGTGCAGGGGCTGTGGGTTCAATCTCTGGTCGGGGAACTAAGATCCCATGTGCCATTCAACATGGCCAAAAAATAAAAAGAAAGTAAAAACAAAACAAAACAACAAACAAACCTTCCCACAGAGAAAACTTGAGAGCCACATGGTTCCATTGGTGAATTCTACCAAACATGTAAAGAAGAAATAACACCAGCTTTTCACAGTCTCTTCCAGAAAATAGGAGGGAACAATTCCCAGTTCATTTTTTTGAGACCAGCATTATCCTGATACCAAAATCAGACAAAGGCATTATAAAACAAAAGCAAAAACAAAACAACTTGTGAACTTAGATACAAAACCCTAACAACATAGCAGTAAATTGAATCTAGCAATATATCAAAAAGATAATACATCGTACACTGGAGGGGTTATCCAAGGCTTGTGAGGTTGGTTCAACATTAAAAAAAAAAATCAATCAATGTAATTACCCATATCAGCAGACTAAGAAAGAAAAAATATATGAAAATCTCAATAGGTGCAGAAAAACCTTTGATAAAACTCAACACACATTCATGATAAAAATGCCCAGCACACTACCAATAGAAGGAAACTTCCTTAATCTGATAGCAAGACATACACAAAAACCCTACAGCCTATATCATAGTTAATGATGGAAAACAAAATACTTTCCCTCTATTATCAGGAACAAGGCAGGAATATCTACTTTCACAACTCTTATTTAACATTGTACTAGAGATCTTAGTGCAGTAAGACAAGAAAAAAAAAAAAAAAGTAAAAGCCATGCAAATTAGACAGGAAGAAATAAAATTGCTTTTATTTGTAGATGACATAATCACCTATGTAGAAACTCCGGAAGACTCTACATAAAAGCTACTAGAACTAATAAGTGAGTTTAGCAAATTTGCAGGATGCAACTGATACTCGTATCAATTGTATCCTGTATTTTTACATACTAGCAAAGATTAATTGAAAAATGAAATTTGAAAAGGACCATTTACAATAGTGCAGAAAACATGAAATACTTAGTGTTAAATTTAACAAAATATGTGTAAGATTTATATGCGGAAACTTCTAAACATTGATGAGAGAAATTAAAGAGGATCTAAATAAATGGATAAATATACTGTGTTCATGGTTTGGAAGACAGTATTGCTCAAATGTCATATCCTTCCAAATTGATCTATAATATAGATAAATATTAACACAATTCCAATCAATATCCCAGAATGCTTTTTGTAGATATTGACAAGCTGATTCTTCAGTATATATAGGATAGTCAAAGATCTAGAACAGCCAAAACAATTTTGAAAAAGCAATACAAAGAGAACTCACACATAAGGACACAAAGACAGACTTGTAGTGTCCAGAAACATAGCCACACATAATGGTCAATTTATTTTTGACAAAATTGTCAAGATAACTCAATTGAGAAAGGATAGTCTTTTCAACAAATGCTGCTGAGACAATTGGGTATCTACATGCAAAACCCAAGAACAACAAAAACAACAATGAACTTCTATCACCATATACAACAAAATTTCTCACACATATACAAAAGTTACTTAGACAAAAGTTGAAATGACTCATACTCCTAAACCCAAATGGTATAACTGCATAAATTCTGGAATAAAACATTTGAGATAGTCTTTGTAACCTTGGGTTAGGCAAAGACTTCCTAGAACACAAAAAACACAAATCATAAAAGAAAAAATAAAGGACAAATTTGCTTCATCCAATTAAAATTTTTCTCTTTGAAAAACATTGTTAAAAAAATGAAAGACAAACCATTGACAGGGTAAAAATATTTACAAAACAGATATCTGATAAAGATGTAAACTGTAACACAGAAAGAAATTTTGCAACAAACCAGTTTTAAAAACAAGCAAGTGAAAGGCAGAAATAGAGACAGATGTAGAGAACAAACATATGGACACCAAGGGGGGAAAGGTGGGGACTGGGGGGAGGTTGGGGTGGGATGAATTGGGAGACTGGGATTGCCATATATACATTACTAATAAGAAAAAAATATCAAATTGTACACTTTTTAAATATATGCTGTTTATTGTATGTCAATTATATCTCAATAAAAGTTCTTACAAAAAAATTTTAAAAAAATGAGCAAGTGATGTGACTAGCACTTTACCAAGGAAGAGACATGGATGACAAATAAGCACACGAAAAGATGGTCAGCATTGTTAGTCTTTAGGGAAATGTAAAGTAAAACCGTTTTGATCTACTGCTACACACCTATCAGAATAGCAAACAAGCCAGAACAAAAAAAGACACCCTGACAATACCAAGGGCTGGCTATGATGTGGAGGAGCACCTGCAGCTTTCAGACGTGGCTGCTGGCCATGCAAAATACAGTTACTTTGGAAAAACGTTAGGCAACTTCTCATAAAGTTGACATGTGGCCCACTTGCCATATGACCCAGCAATCTCACTTTTTATTTTAAAGAGAAATGAAAACATATTCATACAACATAAAAAACCCTGTGTATGCACGTTCATAGCAACTTTATTCACAACTGTCTTAAATTGGAAAAAGCTCAAATATGCATCTACCGAAGAATGAGCAGACCAAATTGTATGTCAACATAATGAGATACTACTCAGCAATAAAGAGGAACGAAATCTTAAAAAAAAAAATTTTATGGTTACCATGCTGTACATTTTATCCCTGGAACTTATTTACCTTATAACTGGAAGTTTATATCTTTTGCCTGCCTTCACGCATTTCCCCCATCCCCTTCCCTCATCTCTGGCAACAAGCGCTCTGTCCTCTGCTTGTGTGAGTCTGATGTTTTTAGATTTCACATATAAGTAGTATTATAGAATATTTCTTTTTGTCTGACTTATTTCAATAGCATAATGCCCTCAAGGTCCATCCATGTTGTCACAAATGGCAGGATTTCCTTCTTTTCTGTGGCTGAATAATATTCTATTGGATATATGTACCATGTTTTCTTTATCCATTCATCCATTGATGGATATTTAGGTTGTTTGCAAATCTAGGCTATTGTAAGTAATGCTACAATGAATAAGGGGGTGCAGATATCTCTTTGAGATAGTTATTTCATTTGCTTTGGATATATACCCAAAAGTGGAATTGCTGGATCACATGATAGGTCTGTTTTTATTTTCTGAAGAACCTCCATACTGCTCTCCATAGTGGGTGCACTAATTTACATTCCCACCAGCAGTGCACAAAGATTCACTTTTCTCAATGTCCTCAACAATGCTTCTCTCTTCTGTTTTTGATGAGAGCTACCCTAACAGGTTGGCACCTGATATCTCACTGTGATTTTGATATGCATTTCTCTGATAATTAGTAGTGTTGATCACCTTTTCATGTACCTGTTGGCCATTTGTGTCTTCTTTGGAAAAATGCATATTCAGTTCTGCTCATTTTTTAATTGAATTTTCTTTTTTACTATTGAGTTGTATGAGTGCTTTATATATTTTTGATATTAACATTTTATCAGATAGATGATTTGCAAATATTTTCTCCCATTGTGTAGGTTGCCTTTTCATTTTGTTGATGCTTTCTTTTGCTGTGCAGAAGCTTTTTAGTTTGAGGTAGTTCCACTTGTTTACTTTTGCTTTTTTAAAAAATAAATTTATTTATTTATTTAATGGCTGCATTGGGTCTTCATTGCTGCACACAGGCTTTCTCTATTTGCAGCAAGCAAGGGCTACTCTTCCTTGCGGTGTGTGGGCTTCTCATTGCAGTGGCTTCTTTTGTTGTGGAGCATGGACTCTAGGTGCACGGGCTTCAGTAGTTGTGGCATGTGGGCTCAGTAGTTGTGGCTTACAGGCTCTACAGTGCAAGCTCACTAATTGTGGCCCACAGGCTTAGTTGCTCTGCGGCATGTGGGATCTTCCTGGAATGGGGCTCAAACCCATGTGTCCTGCATTGGCAGGTGGATTCTTAACCACTGTGCCACCAGGAAAGTCCCTTACTTTTGCTTTTGTTACCTTTTATTTTGGTGTCAACCCCCAAAAAATCATTGCCAAGACCTATGTCAAGGAGCTTATCCCCTATTTTTTTTCTTTTAGAAGATTCTGGTCTTATGCTCAATCCTTTAATCCATTTGAGTTTATTTTTGTCTATTGTGTAAGATGGTCCAGTTTTATTCTTTTACATGTGGCTGTCCAGTTTTCCCAGCATCATTTACTGAAGAAAATATATTTTTCCCATTGTATATTCTTGGCTCCTTTGTAGTAAATCAATTGACCATGAGTGGGTTCATTTCTGGGCTGTCTATTGGTTCCATTTTTATTACTATGGCTTTGAAATCAAGAAGTGTTATGTCTCCAGGTTTGTTCTTTCTTAAGATTGCTTTGGCTAATCAGGGTATATCATGGTTCCATATGAAGTTTAAGATTGTTCTATTTCTGTGAGAAATGCTATTGGAATTTTGATAGGGATTGCATTGAATCTGTATATTGTTTTAGGTAGTATGGATATTTTAACAGTATTAATTCCTTCATTCCAGGAGCATGGAATATCTTTCCATTTATTTGTGTCTTCTTCAATTTCTTTCATCAGTGTGTTAACAGTTTTCAGTGTACAGATCTTTCACTTTCTTGGTTAAATTTATTCATAGGTATTTCATTCTTTGATGCAATTGTAAATGCGATTGTTTTCTTAATTTCTTTCTGATAGTTCATTGCTAGTGTATAGAAACATAACTGATTTTTGTGTATTGATTTTGTTTCCTGCAGCTTTACTGAATTTGTTTATTAGTTCTAACAGTTTTTTTTTGGTGGAGTCTTTAGGCTTTTCTACACATACTATCTTATTTGCAAATAGAGACGGTTTTACTTCTTCCTTTCCGATTTGGATGCCTTTTATTTCTTTTTCTTGCCTAATTGCTCTGGCTAGAACTTCCAATACTATGTGGTATAAAAGTGGCAAGAATGGGCATCCTTTTCTTATTCCTGATCTTGGAGTAGCTTTCAGGTTTTCACCATTGAGTATAACGTTAGTTGTGGGCTTGTCACATATGTCCTTCATTAAGTTGAGGTATGTTCCCTTTATTGAGAGTTTTTATCATGATTGGATATTGAATTTTGTCAAAATTTTTTCTGCATCTACTGAAGTGGTCATTATAATTTTTATCCTTCCTTTTGTTAATGTGGTGTATCACGTGGACTGATGTGCAGATAGTGAACCATCCTTACATCTCTGGAATAAATCCCACTTGATCATAATGTATGCTCCTTTTAATGGTTGTTGAATTTGGTTTACTAATATTTTGTTGAGGATTTTTGCATCTATGTTCCTCAGGGATATTGGCCCATGATTTCTTTTCTTGTATTGTCCTTGTTTGGTTTTGGTATCTGGGTAATGCTGGTCTCATAAGATGAGTTTGGAACTTTTCCCTCCTCTCCTCTTTTTTGGAAGACTTTGAGGAGAATCAGAATTAATTCTTCTTTAAATGTTTTATAGAATTCACCAGTGAAGCCATCGGTCCTGGGGTTTTCTGTGTTGGAAAGATTTTGATTATTGACTCTATCTCACTAATGGTCTGTTCAACAAAATCTTTATACATCCAATAACATAGATAAATCTCAAAAGCACTGTGCTTAGTGAAAGAAGCCAGATACAAAAGGCTGCATGCTATATGGCTCCATTTATATGACATTCTGGAAAAGGTAAAACTAGAGGCAGAGATCAGATCACCAGTGGCCAAGGTCTGGAGGTGGGGGGAAGGGATTGCCCACAAAAGGGGTGTGGGAAACCTTTCAGGTATAATGGAAATATTCTGTCCCTTGATTCTGTGGTGGTTATGTGACTGTGCGTGCTTTTCAAAGGTCATAGAACTGAACATCTAAAAGAGTGAATTTTACCTTATGTAAATTATACCTCAAGAAACCAGTCTTCCCACTATTGTCTCTGAAATTTTTTTCAAACTAGTGATACTCACTTTGCAAGTTGGGATGCATACCTGCAGGAAGTGGCAGCTACATCATGACTGCTGCCTGGCCCACAGAGGTTTCAGAAATGTTAAAACATAAAAAATAATGTGCCTCTTATAATCCTTTCATTGTAGTGCCTTCCCTTCTGCAGGGAAGAGAGCCGCTAAGCTTCTAAGACCCTTGGTGGCATCGTCAGAGACTGGCTTTTCCTTACACCTCACAGACTTTGATTAATAATTATTGGGTCAGTTGATGCATTTTACATCAGAGAAGCTTCTTAGAGCTGAACTAATAGGTGGAGAATTTTTTGCCATGGGAAACAGAGGGAATGCACAGATAATAATCAGGCATAAAATTTTCATAAAATAACTCTATTCTGTGGATCAAGATGTATTCTTTTTTTTCTGAATATAAAAATAACACCAAAAAATTAATGCATACATATTGGTACAAAATTGGAATGTTTAGAAGCAGTGTAACCTCCTACCCACAAACCCAACATTGTTAAATATTTTAAAATACCACATTTCAACTTTCAGATGCACTCTTTTCACATTTCAACATCTCTGAAATCTGGATGCATCTATACTCAATCGTGTCTTAACCTCTTCCTGCCTGGTGGACTGCAGTTGTATGTTTGCTGCCATTGCTGAGCACGTGTACATGACTGTTGTTCATGTCAGCTCAAGTAGACAACTTTGACCCTCAATGTCAGTCCACCAACCATTCAAGGGAACGTGAGTCTTCAGTTTGCTCAAAATCCTTCCCCCCAAGCCCTTTTGGAAAGGCCAAGCATTAACTCTTGCATAATAGACTTCAGTGGCTTGGAAGAAAATACCAAAATAGTCATGGAGCATTCTTTTAAAAACTGCTGTCTCACCTACATTTGTGATGGCTCAGCGTACGATGTTGCATAGAAATGCACAGATACCAGCAACTGAATCAGAACGTGACTTGGAAGTGTTGAAAACACAATGCAAAGAGGTTGGAGGAATATTTTAGTCTATATATTTCACTTACCTATTTCTTTTTACATATATAAGTGATATGTATATATATACATCCATGCATTAATAAGTCTAAAAACATTCTCTGAAAGGATAAAAGAAAAAATTCTACTTGATGAAGTATTGTGTCATAGTTTTTTCTTTATTTCTGGGACATGCAATATGATCCATTTTGCAATCAGCTGCATCTTCAATTTGATAAAATATGGCATTTCCTTCATTTTTTCCATGCATTTTAAAACATTTTATGTGATTTTAAACTAACAGAAAAGGTGTAAGAATAGGACAAAGGATTCCTGCAAATCTCTGTTATTTTTTCTGAACCATTTGAGAGCAAGTTGGAGATACTGTGCTTCATGGACCTTAACTATGTAAGAGTGTCTTTCCTAAGCACAAGGACATTTTCTTACATATCCAGAGCACAGAGATCAAATCTTGAACTGTAACACCGATAGAATACTATTACTTAATCTACTGCCCATCTCCACATTTCATCAATTGTCCCACTAATGTCCTCCATAGCTGTTTTTGCCCAGTCCAGGATTCCATCCAGGCTCCCACATTGCATTTAGTCATCATGTCTCTTTGGACTGCTTTAATCTGGAACAGTTCCCCAGCCTTTCTTTGTTTTTCTTGACATTGACATTTATTAAGAGTATAATTTCCCCACTTTTAATTTTCCTGTTGCTTTCCCGTGATTCATTTCAGGTTATGTATTTCTGGCAGTCAACAATAGAAATTGTTGTGTCCTTCTCAGTGCATGACATTAGGAGGTGCCTGGTGTCACTTTGTCTTCATGTTGATGATGTCAACTTCGATGAGTTAAGATAGTGTATTTTTCATATACATTATTGATGTAATAGTGCTTAGACTGTATATAAAATTTATATTCAGCTTTCCTCCATTATAATCATAAACATTTCTCATCATTAAAAGCTCTCAGTATTTATTGTTTATTATTTAAAAAGAACAAAGTCTAAAATATCTGAATGCAGAGGGGATTGAGCCAAGATATCTGAAAGCCAGGTTTGAGTTTCCTTAATGAGCTCTCAGTGAGGCATTCTCATGGCCCACAAAGGCCACAGGCTGTCACTAGAAGAGACCTAGTACAAAGCAGGTACTTAATCAATTGTTTGTTGAAATCTTAAATTTTCATGAATCCAGGGAAAGGACTAAAAATGAAGCATCCGAAAAAGCAAATTGCGAATAGTGGCAGCCCAGAAGATGTGCTTAATAAGACAAACTCTAAATAGAAAAAGTGATATTAAACTTTTTCTTCCTTTTTGCCCCAGGGCCTTTTCTATGAAAATTAGTGTAGCTATATCTGCTTAGCAGAATGGAAGGCACTTATTTTAGAAGACCTGGCTTCCTTTGTTTGACTGTAATATTGTGGGATAGCATCCTTTCTCTTCACATTTTAATTTTCTACTTATAACCTGGAAAAATGAAGACTTATTGGATAATTTCCAGATTAGCAGCTTATAACTCCTTTTGAAGTGAAGCCTTTCAGCACTGGAAAGTAAATTCAATTAGCTAATCTGTAATTTCCTGTAATTTAGTATAATGCACTTTAATACCTAAAATATCAGAGAGAGACATATTGTTGAATGGTGAATCTGACCCTGCCTCCTCTGGGGGACATGGTTTGTGGCTGGTGTTCTTTTAAGAGAATGAACTCCTTCTCCCCAAGCTGCCTGCTGGTACCCTAGGCTGGCTGGTATCCATGCTCTGGGGCATCCCCCTCAGGACCCAGGGTCTCTGCAGCAGCCCCTCTGGTGGAACTTCTATCTCGTGTCTCTTGGGTTGGGAGCACCTGCACCAGAAGGCTCCCCTTGCAGGGCTGGGGCGACTGGCTCCATGCTGCCTCATGCAATTTCCTCCACACTCTTACAAGGCCCTGACCACTCCTTGTCATGCTCTCTTCTGTTTCAACTAAACAATCCGCACTTCCTCAGGCCCTGAGTTTAGCAGGTTGTTGCTGGACCCCTTGTCCACCTCCATTCTTTCCAGAGCCCAGGACCCCTCTGCCTGGGGAGGGCAGCAGGCAGGCAGATCCCGGGGGTCTGGTTTTCAGACCCTTCGAGGAGCATCTGAAGTGCTAGCAAATGCTCCTTGCTGCCAGTGACCATCAGAGACCCAGGCCATCCTCACCCATGTTCCCTCTTGACCCTTTGGGACCTACAGGACAGCCAGGTGATGGTGAAGGTAGGGTCAGGCTGTCCCTGTAGCCTGCACACTGGGCGCTCCCTGAGTGTGCACCTGGAGAGTGGGGGCGGCCACTTCAGCGATTTTCACACCCTGCCTACCTTCCTCAGACATCTTTCTCTCGTGCAAAGAGTATATCCACGGGGTCCTCCTGGGAACACACACACACACACACACACACACACACACACACTGGTGGCCTGGGGAGTGGGCGTCCAGGCACTGTGGTCCCATATGGGAAACAAAAATAGGCTCTACAGTAGGGTTTCTCAGCATCACTGACTTTTGGGGCAAGATCATGCTTTGTTGTGGGGGGCAGTTCTGTGAATTTTAAGATGTTTAAAAGCCCCTCTGAACTCTATGTACTAGACACCCAATTCCCCAACATTGCAATGACTCAAACTGTCTTCAAACTTTGCCCAATGTCTCCTGGATTAAAACTGCTGCTTTACACTAACCTACATACCTTAAAATGAAATTAGATTTCATCATAAAAGTCACACATACATGCCCACCAAAGAAATTTTAAAAAACAAAGAAAAATACACAAAAAGGGAAGGGGAAGTTTTCCCTTAATTTTTCACATTTTTGCATCACTCTCTATGCAAAGTTTTGTGCCCTTCATTTTTTCTTAAATGTCATATTAAGTAATCAGGTTCATATTATTAATTTAATTTTATATTATGTGCATATATTATCTCCAGGTCACTCCCTCCAGTCTATTCACTTAGTCTTAATGGAAATTCACTCAGCTCTTCACATCTGGTGGGGGCGAGTCTGAGCACAGACCTTACTTGGGGGTAGATGGGATGGGGTCTGCTTCATGGTCTCCGTTCAGCTTCCTGAATCCAGGACACAAGCAAGTAATGATGCCTGGTTCTTGGGGAATCGAGAATCATCTCATGCCCAGTTATTAGACGGTAGCATTTTGTATGTTTAACAGAATTCTTGTTTTCATCTGAATACGACTCTCTCATCCGTCCGTATTCAACATTAGTACGTGCAGTAGAGTAGACCCTGATCCTCTGAAATGTATGTGCCTAAATATATGTTATTTATTATTTCTTAGCTGGGTTTGTTTACATCTGAGTCAGCGCTTTCTGACATGTGGCCAGACGCCCACAAAGCCTTTTAATAGCTGCAGAGCACAGGATGTGCTGAAGGATGTCCCATGAGAAGCATGTTATCATTTAGGTTTGAGAGGGCCTTAGCTCAATTATTTATAGCCTCAGGCAGGAATTCTATCCTTATGGGCATAAAAATGTATTGAAAAATGATGATGCATTTGACAGGAAATCCTGATGGTTTAATTATACCCAGAATGAAGGACAAGATTGAAATCCTTGAATCTCTGTCGGTTGCCTGTGACCCAGTGGGTTAGCCTGTAGGTGGGAGACATACTACACTTTTATGCCAGGCTGCTGTCGTGGCCCTTGTGGATATACACACGGCTCTTGGTATCTGGCTCTGACAGCAATGATTGCTTTAAAATTCACCATTTTAACCATTTAACTGTTTTTAACCGTACAGTTCAATGGCATTAAGTACATTCACATTGTGTAACCATCACCACCATTCATCTCTAGGACTCTTTCATCTTCCCAAACTGGAACTCTCTCTCCGTTAAACAATCACTTCCCATTCCTTGTTCCCCTCACCCCGCCGGCAACCTCCGTCCTACTTTCTGTCTCTGTGAATTTGACTCCTCTAGGGACCTCATATAGAAGGACTCATACAGCATTTGTCTTTTTATAAGTGGCTGATTTCACTTAGCAGAATGTCCTCAAAGTTCATCCATGTTGTGGCATGTGTCAGTTTCCTCCTTTTTTAAGGCCAAATCATATTCCACTCTATGTATATTGCACATTTGGTTTACCCATTCATTTGGTCAATGGACACAGGTTGCTACCACCTTTAGGCTACTGTGAATAGTCTCCTATGAACATGGGTGTACAAATACCCAAGTCCCTGCTTTTTTTGGAGATAGACATATATATTATATTATATATATAATATAGTATATACATTATATTACTATATTATATATATATAATTTTTTTGGATATATACCCAGAAGTGAAATTGCTGGATCATACGGTCAGTCTGTGTTTAATTTTCTAAGCGACCTTCATACCAATTCCCACAGCAGCAGCACCATCTTACCTTCCCACCAGCAATGCACAAGTGTTCCAGTTTCTCCACATCCTTGCCAACACTTTCTATTTTAGGTTTACTTAAAAATTTTTATTTTAATAATAGTCATCTTGATAGGTATGACGTGGCATCTCATTGTGGCTTTAACAGGAATGATCATTTACACGTGTGTAGTGTTTAGCTTTTTTATTTCAGAGTCCTTTCGCATGTGAGTTTATGTTTGATCGCCTCATAGGTGATAGGTGTTTGTTGTGACTCTAATGTCAGGTGCCCCAGTCTGAACTCATCAAATTTCTTCCAACATCCAGGGCTTATACTATAAACTAGATCCACTCCCTACTGTCACCTCCCAGCTGTGTGACCTTGGGCAGGCCACTTAACCTCTCTGGTCTTAGGTTCTCACCTGTAAAATGGGAATCGTAATGATTCCTATCATATTAAAATATTAATATACTCAAAATCATAGAACAGGGCCAGACACTTAGCAAACACTCCATAAGTGTTAGCTGTGGCTATTATTATTACTTTTACATCTTCCTACCTTGGCAATAACAGCACCCCATCACCAGGCTCAAAGTCAATGTTTTCAGATTGCATGTGCTCTTCTTGAAAATGCCTCTTGGGTTCCCACCTTCCTTCCATCGCACCTCAGCTTGTCCCAGGATGCTTCACCACAGAGACTCACTTTCACATTAGACCCCTAAGAATTTGCTCAGCAACACTTTCTCCTCCAGTTTCTCCTTTAAAAAGATCACATTCCTTTTCCACAATTATTTTCATCACCTTTTTCTCGAGCTTCAAAAGCTACAGTGTGTCCTAGTGACAGAGCAGAATACATTCCGGTCCTGCTTGCTGGTTTTCCTGTTTGAATTTTCATTCTTGTTTTGCGTTTAACAGTGAATTTGTTGAGGTATAACATACCTCCAGTAGAGTGCACACACATTCAGTGTATGACTTGCTGGAATTTTACACACGCATACACGGAACAGCTGACTCCCAGATCAAGACTTAGAACATTCCCAGACCCCAGAATGCCCTCTGTGCCTTCCCAAGCCGATAAACCCCCACCCTGTTCTTCAACTTCTCATAAATGGGAACGTATAGCCGGTCCTTGTGTCTGCTTTTTTCCTCTCCCTCATCATCTTCTCTTTGAGCTTCATTCATGCTGTTGTCTGCTCTTTTCTACTGATAAGTGGTACCTAGGGAGTGTGATACCACATGGCTGCTATGCACATTTTTGTGAGCCTTCCAGGGAACTTGTGCAGGCATTTCTCTTGGATATGTACCTTAGTGTGCATTGGTGGTCAAAGTGTAGGCTATATTTCTTATTTCATTAAAAAATTTTTATGTGACTATAAATGCTCTCCTTGATTAATTGAAGTCTGACACACAAAATCCACCCACTTTAAGTGTACAGTTTGATGAGTGTTGGCAATTGTATACAATCATTTAATTACCACCAGGTAGAAGATATAGAACATTTTTATCCCCCCTTCCAAATTCCCTTATGCTTTTTGTAGTCAGTAGCCATCCCCAAGTCTGCCCCAGGCAACCAGAATATTTTCTAGCCCTTTAATTTTGCCTTTTCTAGAATTTCACATAAATAGAATCATACCAGATGAGGTTTTTGGTGTCTGCCTTATTTTATTCAGCACAATACTTTGAGCCCTCCCCCTGCCTTCCCCATGTTGTTGTGTGTTGTTGCTGTCCTTGGTTCATGAGATTCTGTGTGGACCCAATGATATGCTTGGGTAGCTTTTTTTTTTTTTTTTGAGGACTTTTATTGAGATAAAATTGACATACAATAAACTTCATGTATTTAGTGCACAATTTGATATTTTTTTCTTATTAGTAATGTATATATCGCAATCTCAATCTCCCAATTCATCCCACCCCAACCTCCACCACCCACTTTCCTCCCTTGGTGTCCAAATGTTGGTTCTCTATATCTGTGTCTCTATCTCTGCCTTGCAAACTGGTTGATATATATCATTTTTCTAGATTCCGCATATATGTGTTAATATACAATATTTGTTTTTCTCTTTCTGACTTAGTTCACTCTGTATGACAGTCTCTAGGTCCATCCATGTTTCTACAAATGTCCCAATTTCATTCCTTTTTATGGCTGAGTAATATTCCATTGTATATATGTACCACATCTTCTTTATCCATTCATCTGCTGATGGACATTTAGATTGCTTCCATGTCCTGGCTATTGTAAATAGCACTGCAATGAACATTGTGGTGCATGTTTCTTTTTGGATGAGGGTGTTCTCTGGGTTTATGCCCAGTAGTGGGATTTCTGGGTCATATGGTAACTCTATTTTTAGTTTTGCAAGAAACCGTCATACAGTTCTCTGTAGTGGCTGTATCAATTTACATTCCCACCAACAATGCAAGAGGGCTCCCTATTCTACATACCCTCTCCAGCATTTATTGTTTGTAGATTTTCTGATGATGCCCATTCTAACTGGTGTGAGGTGATGCCTCATTGTAGTTTTGATTTGCTTTCTCTAATAATTAGTGATGTTGAGCAGCTTTTCATGTGCCTCTTGGCCACCTGTATGTCTTCTTTGGAAAAATGCCTATTTAGATCTTCTGCCCGCTTTTTGATTGGGTTGTTTGTTTCTTTGATATTGAGCTGGATGAACTGTTTATATATTTTGGAGATTAATCCTTTGTCTGCTGATTCATTTGCAAATATTTTCTCCCATTCTGAGGGTTGTCTTTTTGTCTTGTTTATAGTTTCCTTTGCTATGCAAAAGATTTGAAGTTTCATTAGGTCCCACTTGTTTATTTTTGTTTTTATTTGCACTACTCTAGGAGGTGAGTCAAAAAAGATATTGCTGTGATTTATGTCAAAGAGTGTTCTTCCCATGAATAGATAAAGAAGATGTGACATATATATACAATGGAATATTACTCAGCTATAAAAAGGGATGAGATGGAGCTATATGTAATGAGGTGGATAGACCTAGAGTCTGTCATACAGAGTGAAGTAAGTCAGAAAGAGAAAGATAAATATTGTATGCTAACTCACATATATGGAATCTAAAAATGGTACTGATGAACTCAGTGACAAGAACAAGGACACAGATGCAGAGAATGGACTGGAGAACTCAAGGTTTGGGAGGGGGCGGGGGGTGAAGGGGAAGCTGAGACAAAGCGAGAGAGTAACACAGACATATATATACTACCAACTGTAAAATAGGTAGCCAGTGGGAAGTTGTTGTATAACAAAGGGAGTTCAACTTGAGGATGGAAGATGCCTTAGAGGACTGGGACAGGGAAGGTGGGGGGGACTCGAGGTTGGGTGGGGGGTGAGTCGAGGGAGGGAGGGAATATGGGGATATGTGTATAAAAACAGATGATTGAACTTGGTGTACCCCCCAAAAAATAATAAATAAATAAATAAATTTAAAAAAAAAAGAGTGTTCTTCCTATGTTTTCCTCTAGGGATTTTATGGTGTCTGGCTTTACATTTAGGTCTTTAATACATTTTTTGTTTATTTTTGTGTATGGTGTTAGGGAGTGTTCTAATTTCATTCTTTTACATGTAGCTGTCCAGTTTTCCCAGCACCACTTATTGAAAAGGCTGTCTTTTCTCCATTATATATCTTTGCTTCCTTTGTCATAGATTAGTTGACCATAGTTTATCTCTGGGCTGTCTATCCTGTTCCATTGATCTAAATTGCTGTTTTTGTGCCAGTACCATATTGTCTTGATTACTGTAGCTTTGTAGTATAGTCTGAAGTCATCTGATTCCTCCTGCTGTGTTTTTTTACCTCAAGATTACTTTGGCTATTCAGGGTCTTTTGTGTCTCCATACAAATTTTAGGATTCTTTGTTCTAGTTTTGTAAAAAATGCCATTGGTAATTTGATAGGGATTGCATTGAACCTGTAGATTGCTTTGTGTAGTATAGACATTTTCACAATGTTCATTCTTCTGGTCCAAGAACATGGTATATCTCTCCATCTGTTTCTGTCATCTTTGACTTCTTTCATCCGTGTCTTATAGTTTTCTGAGTACAGGTCTTTTACCTCCTTAGTTAGGTTTATTCCTAGATATTTTCTTCTTTTTGTTGCAATGGTGCATGGGATTGTTTCCTTAATTTCTCTTTCTGATCTTTCATTGTTAGTGTATAGGAATGCTAGAGATTTCTGTGTGTTAATTTTGTATCCTGCAACTTTACCAGATTCATTGATGAGCTCTAGTAGTTTTCTGGTGGCATCTTTAGGATCTTCTATGTATAGTATCATGTCACCTGTGAACAGTGACAGTTTTAATTCTTCTTTTCCAAATTGGATTCCTTTTATTTCTTTTTCTTCTCTGATTGCAGTGGCAAGAACTTCCCAAACTATGTTGAATAGTAGTGGTGAGAGTGGACATCCTTGTCTTGTTCCTGATCTTAGAGGGAATGCTTTCAGTTTTTCACCATTGGGAATGATGTTTGCTGTGGGTTTGTCGTATATGGCATTTATTATGTTGATGTATATTCCCTCTATGCCCACTTACTCGAGAGTTATTCTTTTTTATCATAAATAGGTGTTGAATTTTTTCAAAGGCTTTTTCAGCATCTACTGGGATGATCATATGGTTTTTATTCTTCAATTTGTTAATATGGTGTATCACATTGATTGATTTGCATATATTGACAAATCCCTGCATCCCTGGGATAAATCCCACTTGATCATGGTGTATGATCCTTTTACTGTGTTGTTGGATTCTGTTGGCTAGTATTTTATTAAGGATTTTTGCATCTATATTGATCAGTGATGTTGGTCCATATTTTTCTTTTTTTGTAGTGTCTTTGTCTGGTTTTGGTATCAGGGTGATGTTGTCCTCATAGAATGAATTTGGGAGTTTTCCTCCTTCTGCAACTTTTTGGAAGAATTTGAGAAGGATGGGTGTTAGCTGTTCTCTAAATGTTTGATAGAATTGACCTGTGAATCCATCTGGTCCTGGACTTTTGTTTGTTGGAAGATTTTTAATCACTGTTTCAATTTCATTACTTGCGATTGGTCTGTTCATGTTTTCTATTTCTTCCTGATTCAGTCTTGGAATGTTATACCTTTCTAAGAACTTGTCCACTTCTTCCAGGTTGTCCATTTTATTGGCATATTGTTGCTTGTAGTAGTCTCATGATGCATTTTATTTCTGTGGTGCCTGTTGTGACTTCTCCTGTTTCATTTCTAATTTTATTGATTTGAGTCTTATCCCTCTTTTTCTTGATGAGTTTTGCTAAAGGTTTATGAATTTTGTTTATCTTCTCAAAGAACCAGCTTTTAGTTTTATTGATCTTTGCTATTGTTTTCTTTGTTTCTATTTCATTTCTTTCTGCTCTGATCTTTATGATTTATTTCCTTCTACTAACTTTGAGTTTGCTTGTTCTTCTTTCTCTATTCTCTTTAGGTGTAGGATTAGACTGTTTGTTTGGGGTTTTTCTTGTTTCTTGAGGTAAGATTGTATTGCTATAAACTTCCCTTTTAGAACTGCTTTTGCTGCATCCCACAGGTTTTGGATTGTTGTGTTTTCATTGTCATTTGTCTCTAGGTATTTTTTGATGTCTTCTTTGATTTCTTCAATGATCTCTTCGTTATTTAGTAGCATATTGTTTAGCCTACGTGTTTGTACTTTTGATCATTTTTTTTTCCTGTAATTGATTTCTAATCTCATAGCATTGTGGTTGGAAATGGTGCTTGATATGATTTCAATTTTCTTAAATTTACCAAGGCTTGATTTGTGACCCAAGATGTGATCTATCCTGGAGAATGTTCTGTGTGCATTCGAGAAGAATGTGTAATCTGCTGTTTTTAGATGGAATGTCCTATAAATGTCAATTAAATCTATCTGGTCTGTTGTGTCATTTAAAGCTTGTGTTTCCTTATTAATTTTCTGCCTGGATGATCTGTCCATTGGTGTAAGTGGGGTAGTAAAGTCCTCCACTATTTTTGTGTTACTGTTGATTTCCTCTTTTATAGTTGTTAGCATTTGCCTTATGTATTGAGGTGGTCCTATGTTGGGTGCATATATGTTTACAATTGTTATATTTTCTTCTTGGATTGATCCCTTGATCATTATGTAGTGTCCTTTCTTGTCTCTTGCAATATTCTTTATTTTAAAGCCTATTTTAACTGATATGAGTATCGCTGCTCCAGCTTTCTTTTGATTTCCATTTGCATGGAATATCTTTTTCCATTCCCTCACTTTCAATCTGCTTGTGTTCCTAGGTCTGAAATGGGTCTCTTGTAGATTGCATATATATGGGTCTTGTTTTTGTATCCATTCAGCCAGTCTGTGTCTTTTGGTTGGAGCATTGAATCCATTTACATTCAAGGTAATTATCGATATGTGTGTCCCTATTACCATTTTCTGAATTGTTTTGGGTTTGTTTTTGTAGGTCCTTTTCTTCTCTTGTGTTTCCCACTTAGAGAATTTCCTTTAGCATTTGTTGTAGGGCTAGTCTAGTGGTGCTGAATTCTCTTAGTTTTGCTTGTCTGTAAAGCTTTTGATTTCTCCATCAAATCTGAATGAGATCCTTGTTGGGTAGAGTATTCTTGGTTGTAGATTCTTCCCTTTCATCACTTTAAATATATTATGCCATTACCTTTTGGCTTGCAGAGTTTCTGCTGAGAAATCAGCTGTTAACCTTAAGGGAGTTCTTTAGTATATTATTTGTAGTTTTTCCCTTGTGGCTTTTAAAATTTTTTCTTTGTCTTTAACTTTTGTCAATTTGATTACTGTGTGTTTTGGCGTGTTTCTCCTTGGGTTTATCCTTCCTGGCACTCTCTGTGCTTCCTGGACTTGGGTGGCTATTTCCTTTCCCATGTTAGGGAAGTTTTCAACTATAATATCTTCCAATATTTTCTCTGCAAATGTTGGTGCATTTAATGTTGTCCCAGAGGTGTCTTAGGCTGTCTTCATTTCTTTTCATTCTTTTTTCTTTCTTCTCTTCTGCAGCAGTGATTTCCATCATTCTGTCTTCCAGGTCACTTATCTGTTCTTCTGTGTCAGTTATTCTGCTCTTGGTTCTTTCTAGTGTATTTTTCATTTCAGTTATTGTATTGCTTATGTCTGTTTGTTGGTTCTTTAATTCTTCTAGGTCTTTGTTAAATTTTTCTTGCATCTTTTCTATCTTTGCATCCAGTCTTTTCAAAGTCCTGGATCATCTTCACTATCATTATTCTGAATTCTTTTTTTGGAAGGTTGCTTATCTCCACTTCATTTAGTTATTTTTCTGGGGTTTTATCTTGTTCCTTCATCTGGTACAAAGTCCTCTGCCTTTTCATTTTCTTTGTCTTTCTGTGACTGTGGTTTTCATTCCACAGGCTGCTGGATTATAGTTCTTCCTGCTACTGCTGTCTGCCCTCTGGTGGATGAGGCTATCTAAGAGGCTTGTGCCCACTTTCTAAAGGGAGGGACTAGTGGTGGGTAGAGCTAGGTGTTGCTCTGGTGGGCAGAGCTCAGAAAAACTTTAATATACTTGTCTGCTGATAGGTGGGACTGAGTTCCCTCCCTGTTGGTTGTTTGGCCTGAGGCGACCCAGCGTGGAGCTTACAGGGTCTTTGGTGGGGCTAATGGCAGACTCTGGGAGGGCTCATGCCAATGAGCACTTCCCAGAACCCCCACCACCAGCATCCTCATCCATGTGTTGAGCCACAGCCACCCCCTGCCTCTGCAGGTGACCCTGCAACACCAGCAGGTGGGTCTAGTTCTGTCTCCTGTGAGGTCACTGCTCCTTCTCCCTGGGTCTTGGTGTGCACGCTACTTTTTGTGTGACCTCCAAGAGTGGAATCTCTGTTTCCTCCAGTCTTGTGGAAGTCCTGCTATCAAATCCCACTGGCCTTCAAAGTCTGATTCTCTGGGGATTCCTCCTGCTGTTGCTGGACCCTGGGGTTGGGAAGTCTGACGTGAGGCTCAGAACCCTCACTCCAGTGGGTGGACTCCTGTGGTATAATTGTTCTCCAGTTTGTGAGTCCCCCACCCAGTGGTGATGGGATTTGATTTTATCGTGATTGTGCCCCTCCTGCTGTCTCATTGTGGCTTCTCCTTTGTCTTTGATGTGGGGTGTTTTTTGGTGAGTTCCAGTGTCTTCCTGTCAATGATTGTTCAGCAGTTAGTTATGATTCCAGTGCTCTCGCAGGAGAGAGTGAGCACACGTCCTTCTACTCTGCCATCTTGAACCCTAACCACTTGGGTAGCTCTGAAGGAGGCTCAGAAGTGTTGAGAACCCTCATGAACCAGAAAGGCTTGGAGCTCTGGGGCCATGCCCAGTGTCACCCAGCAGTGCTGCACACCCAGCAGTGTTGTCCCTGGTATTTGTGGGCTGTGGTGATGGGGTGAGATCTCAATCTGAGGGCAGATGTCCCAGCCTGACAGGCTTGTCCCTTCTTCCTGTGTGACTGTGGGGGTGCCCGCTTCCTCACTCATGGTGGCTGATGGCCACCTGGATGGCCCCTGGTTCACTGGGTGCATCAGATGAGTTAAGGTGGTGGGGCCTCCCCACCACAACCTCTAAGGAGACTCAGGGCTGGGAAAGGCTGGGCTGTGGAGCCCCAAGGATCTAATTCAGATTTTGACTTTTCTAATACAGTGGGATTTTGGAAGGAATTAAGTATCTTCTCTGAGCTTAATTCCTTTTATCTTAGTTTATTTTTCCCAAAAGGGAAGGATGATGCCTACATCTCAGTGGTGGTAGCTCAGGGAGATGAGGTGTGTGAAGGCACCTAACAGAGGCTCCCTCACCCCTGGGGTTCTTGGTGGGCACGTGTGCATGCATGTGTGGGCGTGTGTCCCTGACCCCCCCTGCCCCCCCCCCCCCCCCCGCAGCTTAGAGTCCTCATTCATTCGCAGGGAACCTGAAGAGGCACCCTCCAGGTCCCAGATTCCCAGTCCCCTCCCACTCTGCCCCTTAAATAGAGAATTACCTCCACACACAGCAACTGCCCAGTATATTTCTTCGAAAGTTTATTTCTAATGTTTCCCTCAGGCCTCCGTCTTGTTCCCTCTTGTCCTTTCTCCTGCACAAATTCAACCAGAGGGACTTTGTTTTCACATCTACACAGAAACAGGAAAATAGGGACAGAAAGTCAGACAAGAGGGCTAAGACAGGAATTCTCTCCAGATAGAGCAGCCTATGACGAATGGAGCTTGTTGAATGATCAGAGAAGGGAAATGCACCTTGTCTAAAGAAACACCACCGTGATGGTGCCTCCCACAGAAAGGGGTGGGATTAACAGCATTTACACATGAGGAAGAATCAAACCAGCATTTTTTCCTCTTGCTTTGCAGATGTGCTCTCACTGAAAGGCACTTTCTGAGGACCCGGAGGGAAGGGGGCCTCCACACCCCGGGAGCGCCCCTCGCCACCTCTGCGGTCCACGTGCGGGTGCTGACTCCCGCGCTCCGAATTCTCCACTTCTCCGCCGGCTGTCCTGCTTATCTCCCTCGCGGGGCTCCTGCCCTGCCCCCTGCCCTGCACTTCCGCACCTCTCTGGGGACCTCCCCGTCCTTTCCCACAGGGCCGAGGGGTCTTCCTTTTGACTGATTGCCTTGTCGCTCTTGCCTGAAATTAAACTTATTTTTGAAAAAAAAAAACAACCTATTGTGTCTGTGGAGTATTTATTTCTTGGAATTTGTACTTTGGCTTCCTGTATTACACGCTGCTCGTCTTCTAGAGTTATATAATAATCTGCTGTTGTTTTATTATTGATAAAATGGTGACAGAGAGGATGTTTTGGGACCAGTGAAGTGGACCACTGAAAGAGGCGGGAGCGTGGGGTGTCCCGTGTCTCTCCGTCCGCTCCCCTCCTCCTCCCCTCGCGCTCCCCAGGGCTCCTCCCCCCTTCTTCCGCTAGCCCCAGCAGCTGCCCTGAAAGGGTGAGCTCACTGAGATGCCCGCCCGGGGTCTCCCACCTTTCCCCCAAGAGTAGAGAGGAGGAGCTGTGAGACTGAGACGGCCCCCTGAGTTGCTGTGAGGCTGGCATGAGCTCCCCGCCCTCCAGTACTACCTGATGTTGGGAGCCACGGATGGGGGAAGCACCAGACTGTGCGGGAGGCAGAGGACAGGAGACAGGAGGCTTAGGCCAGAGCCTTTACTGGCGTTTCCACGGGAAAGGCAAGGCAGAGCAGGAGGAACACTTTAGGATGGCTAGTTTGAATGACTGCTGCAGGCTCTGAGCTATAGGCCTGGTCCCAGTTGCCTGGCGCCTGGTCCTGGGATGAGTAAAGCAGTGGAATGCTGCCTCTGGGGTGCAGGGGCCTGGGAGAGGCGGCCTGGCCCTGGACTGGTTAAACTGCATGTCACAGGTGCTCTGGACCCGGCCCTTTGTTGTCTCAAAGAATTGACTAAGCCCAGAGGGGTGGTCTCTCCTCAGCTAGAAAGATTCTTTAAGATCTCAAGATGTCATGATACACAGAAAATAGTGACAAAGGATGTGTCTGTGTGTGGCACAGGATTGTTAAGCGGGGCTGCACTGGAGAGCCTCCTGTTGGCTGAGCCTATTTTTAGCTGCATCCATCCACCCACAGGATCCTAAAGGGAGAGATCTCATGGGGAAATGGGTCCCAGTTTGCGGTCGGTAGAGAGCAAGGTGCAGGAGCAGGCACGGCCTAGGTGTCTGAGCTGCCTGGCCAAAGGGACACCCACGGTGATGTAGCTGCCATTTTACAAAGAAAAGTGGACATAGAGGACAGAGGGAAGGAAGACCAGGTGTTTGGTCTCGGTCTAGGCGGTTCAGTCAAGACTAGAGCCACAGAGAGACTTTGTGACCGAGGCCTGTCCGACCTTCATGGGATGTGGTTGGAAATTCTGGACCCAGGCTTCTCCCAGGGAGTATGGAAACAGGCCCCTCCCTACCTCCTACAGCCTCCCAGTCACCCACACAACATCAGCACTTATAGATTAGTGTGCATTTCCTGGACCTCCCACGAAGCCTGGTCCTATAGCTGTGGGTTCACTCCCTGGGCTCTGAGCAGGCTTAGGTGCTTGCTGGCTGTATGCTCTCAGGCATGTTGCTTAACTACTCTGTGCCTCCATCTCCTCAACTATAAAAGCAGCATCAGTGGTCCAACCTCCCAAGGATGTGTGCGGATTAAATGAGGCCATACCTTGAAAGCACGTAGAACAGAGCCTGACAAATGTAAGGTCACCTTGTGTTTTTGGTGTATGTATCCAAAGGGTCAGAGACTTTGGGGTCAGGTTTACTTGCTTCTCCTGTATTTCTGCTTTGCTATAAGGAAGCAGATTTCAATGGAGTTGGGTTCTTTAAAGCTTGTGGTATTTGATCTCAGAAGATGCATCTCTCCAAAAAGTTGGCAGTAAAGACAGATACATGCAGGATTTCCAAGGTCTGTGGATTCCACGCTGCTTCGGGCAGCCCCATTCAGCCACTTGGTGGTTGGTGCCCTGGAGGCAAGTGGTATCACCTTGCCAGGAGCACAGTGCGGCTGGGTGGACCCATCCTTATTATCTGAGAACTTGGCTTTTTATAAAATTGCACCTGCCAAAAAGAGCAATTATGAGGTGTAACTTTCTCTTTGATTGGCTTATCAGTATCTTGAAGTAATTGAACTGGAAGCAGAGAACCTTTTATAACCCAACAGTCAGAATTTTAAAACAGAAAAGAAAATTCAGTGCAAGCGTTCCTAAGAATAAAGCCAGTCCCAGCTCTCTCAAACAAAGATGTCTGTGATACCACCTGTGACCTTGAGTGAACTTTTGTTATTTAAAGCATTAGCAATGTTAGCTTCAGTGTTATTTTGGGGGTTTTATTCTTTGATCCGTATTTTTTTAGCAAGCCCAAGGGTTTATCTTTCATTTTGTGAGACATTGTACAGCATGGTTAAGGAATCTCTTTTCTAGTTTCCTATTGGTCTTTTTTTTTAAATGAGAAATTATAGAATACTATTTTTTTTTGCATCTGTTTAATAATCATTGACCAGTATTTGTTGACACCTACTGTGTATGTGTGTCTGGGGCAAATCACAGGCATTGGGAATGTTAGAATAACAATGGCATAGGTGACTTCATAAAATTATGACAATTAGGGAACTTGCTTTGGCATCTCACTGATTTTTTTGTTTTATGTTGGAGCATAGTTGATTAACAATGTGGTGTTAGTTTCAGGTGTACAGCGAAGTGATTCGGTTATACAGATACATGTATCTATTCTTTTTCAAATTCTTTTCTTATTTAGGTTATTACAGAATACTGAGCAGCCTTCACAGTGCTCTACAGTATGTCCTTGTCGGTTATCTATTTTAAGTACTGCAGTGTGTAGATGTCAATCCCATCTCACTGATTTTTCAAGGGGTGCACAGATTTCAAAATTCATGGCTCTGCTTCTGCTTGCAACATACCTGTTGTTGGAAGATTAAGTGGTTTCAATCTGTTCTGGTGAAACTGACAAATTAAATTTGAGGTATTTTTGATGCCTAATGGTTTGGTTTGTCTGCCGAATGGTTTGGTTATACTTGGATGTAGGTGCTGGGAAGTTTTGATCCATTTGCGTGGATGAAGCTGGGAAGAAGCCATTTGCTCTACGTGGCCCCCTGAGCGCCCTGCGCCCCTGCGTGCCCTCTCACCCTGGCTGGCAGCCTCCTGGCCCCCTTCTCGTTGGGTGTCAGCCCTCAGACGTTGCCCACCTGTGTCTCGTGATAGTGAGATAATGGTCAGAAATAATGGGCCGCTTTCCGCATCCTTGGGGAGGGGGAGAGGCTGTCCCCACGGTGAGAGTGAGCCGTCTATGGCCCCACCCTGCATGCCACTTGCCACGATCAGGCAGGCCTGCGGGTTTTCTACTCCAAATGGGAGAAAACAACTCGCCGTTTTCTTGTCTTTTCATCGTCACTTTCACCACAGAAGGCCGGGGGCGGGCCGGGGGAGTGGGGGGAGGGAGGGGTCTCCCTGCCTGCTGTTTCTCAACGCTCCCTGCGTCCGGCACACGGCTGGTCGGTTAATGTCTGTTCAGTCCTATTTCTATCACATCAGCCCTATTTAAAAGACCTCTGTTTTTTGTCATCCCTCAGCGCATCCCTGAATGCTTCTCGGACCTGAGATTGATTTCTGAACTCCTGTGCCTCTTTTCCCTGGCCCTCTGCAAATCTGAAGCAGTCTGTCATTTCCCTGCACACCCACCGCTCCATGAGGCTGCTCCTTACACGTCCAGCCTGTCATGCTCCTCTGGCCCTGGTTCCAATATGTACTTTCTCCTGAGGTCTTCTACCACCCCAGGTTCCAGTTCCTTTAGCACTGAGGCTTCTCTGTGGACTGGGTGTACCTGCCCTCTCGTTTCTCTGAGAGACAGACAGAACTGCCCTCCTGTAATTAATAGTGCACGTGCTCTGGCTCCGTCTTCTCTAGATGATTCCACGAGCTGTTAGTCTCTTCCACTGCTCTGTAGGTTTCTTGAGGACACAGACTGTTTTGTCTTCTCCACGGTGGTCAGGGCTGTGATGGATTTGGTGTGGGGGTGGCATGGGAGGACCAAGGACAGCCCCTCGGTGTGGGGTGGGGGCAACTCTCTGGACCATGGTCCTCTTTTCTGCCATGGGAAGAGCAGGGGAGGAACGCTTTCGGTGGGGACAGTCAAGGCTTGTTTTGAAAATGTTGTCTGAGAAGACTCTAAGACAGTGACCTGGAGATATCAATTGGACGTGGTAATTGTCTATAAAACCCTGGTACCAACCTCCTGGGAGGTGGTGAGGCTGGAGATGAACATAAATAAGGCCTTTGGAGCTAGAGGCAATAAGACACCTTCAAACAGGAGTGGATGGAGGTAATTGCAGAGTAAAATTAGACTTTGTCTTCGTTTAGCTGAGGTCCAAGGTAGGGCATGGCTCCAGCAGGGCTATGATGTGGGACCACCCAGGCAGGGCTTGGGAAGGTGAGATGGGTGTGGCAATCTATTTTGCTGTTATGTGTCCAATACTCACCTGGAAGGTATAATGAATGAGGTTGGGAATTACGGAGCAGATTTCTTTGGCTAGAGTCCTGTGTCCTGTGATCCCTACCCTGATAATGTGGGAGGGGCCAGGTGGCTCCCCCTGGCTTCCGATAGAGTGAGGGGCTTTGAGAAGATGACGCTGACTTTGGCGTGTGTCCCCCAGATCCTGGGGAGCCCATTGGACCACAACACTGAGACCTGAAGCAGGAGTGGGTGTGTTTGGGGAGAAATTACCTCCTGCTGATGGAAGGTGCTGTGGGCAGGAGGCACCCTAACGGGCACTGACCCCACTGGACCCACCCTAGAAAGCTTTCTGCTAAAGATTGGGGCTGTGTTGGCAGCGAGGGGCTGGAGCTACCCCGTGAGTGTTGACGCTGGAGGGGGAAGGTGTGTCCATGTCACAGCACAGGCACCCAGATATTCCAGGGGTTGGGGGAGGAGCAAGGAGAGTGGCTGTGAGAGGAGTTGGCTGCCAACCTCAGCCCTGGCCAGAGGGCCCAGCCCCGGGGGCTGTCCGTGTCACTCAGTGCTCCCTGACTTCTTCATATGCACGCCCAGACCCCCACCCCAGCCAAGGTTGGAAGGCATCTCCTTCCTGGGCCGCTGGGAGGTTTTGGGTCCCAGGCAGTGATAAGGGAGGGAGGAGAGCTCTAGCTTTAAATCATGTTCTTGGCTTTTACTATTATGCTAGCATTGAGTATTTTTAGCACAAGAAATCGGAAAATGGAGTAGGTTGTAAGTTACTGAAGACATTTTCTTCTTTGGAAGTGAGTGGACTAGATGTGGGGCATGCCTGGGGCTTCATCCAAGGCCAAGGGAGGAGCTGGCCCCCGAGTGGATTCAGACAGAAGACGCTGGGGCAGTGAACTTGTTCTCAGATTGTACCGTCCACTCATCCAGGTCACACAGAGGACAGAGAGGAGGTGGGTGGAATGGATCCTTGGGGCTCTCGGTGACTTAGTGGTAGAGTCACGGAGAAGGCAAGAAACTGACCAGGAGCACCCAGGAAGGTGGAGGATGTGAGAGGACTGTGGGATCAAAGAAGTCAAGAAAAAAGAAGTGTGTCAAGAAAGTGAGGCAAGTAGATTGCCTGTCAATTTCGTGCCAGGGAGGGTGTTGTCAACTTTGCAGGGACAGTTAGTGGGAACAAGAGTGGCTTGGAGGGGGCTGAGGAAGAAAATGGGGGTGAGAGTAGAGAGGACATCATCAACAATGCTGTTGACGGTCCGTATTTTGGAGGTACCATGATTTATTGAACTGGCCCCATGATAGATGTTGACGGTTTCACATCAGTCTATTATAAACATTACTGCAATCAATAGTGTGTCTGTGAATATTCTGGCCACTGAGAGTATTTAGAGGATGCATTCCTAGAAGTAGAACTGCTGGATGAAAGGGGTTTCTTAGGGATATGACCAATCTGCCCCTACGCAGACTGCATCAGGCTACATTCTCAATGATGCGAGATACTTTACCTACAAGGTCTTATCAAGCTTAAATCTTCAGCTGTGAAAATTGACTTTTAGTATAGGCTTTAACTTGTACTCTTATTATGAGTAAAGCTGAGAATCTTTTCATATTTTCAAGAGCCATTTATTTCCTGTGTGAACTCTTTGTTCGTATCTTTTACTCATTTTGCATTGGCTTTTTGATGTTTCCCTTCTTGGCTTATATTAGGACAATTGTCTCTTTGTGAAATGTTACCATCTTTTTCTTATGCATAAAGTTTTATTTTTATGATATTGTGTCAATATTTTCTTTTATGGTTTCTGTATCATTCTAAGATTCAGAGATTAAAAAAAAGTCTTCCCAGTTTTCTTTTAGTACTTTTATGGTTTCATCACAAACAAATTAAATTTGCGATCTGTCTAGGATTTATTTGTCTGTAAGGCTTAAGATAGGAACTCAACTTGCTTTTTTCCTGGATAGTTGCCCAGGCATTTGAATGCCACTGACGGGGGTAACTCTTCCTGCTATTGACATACATTACAGCATTTATTCTGTAGGGGAGGAAAAAAACTTCTGTGCTCTGCCCGCCTGTGTTCTTTGGCTGGGACCCTGCGAATTAGACTAACAGAAGACAGATTAACAAGAGAAAAACAAACTTGCTTAAAGCATGCACTGATTAACTGCTGTCCTTCCTGGTAGAGAGGGGCGGGGGACGCTTTTACAAATTTATGTCCTGCTTTTCAGCAAATAGGGGACGTGCAGGGAGCTTTTCTTGTATCTGCTTCTTCTCAACTGCCTTTGGCTCAAAATGATCCTTATACCAGAGAGGCATATTGAGGGGTGGCATGTTCTACTTATCTGCACATTCTACGTATCTATCCTTTTTGATTCTTCATGAAATTGACTGCAATTTGCCATTATATGAGTTTGTTGTTGTACTACCACCACCCCCCACTAGAGTATGAGCAAATGTGTGTAGAAATAACCCAGATGTCCTATTTTTTTTATTGTTTTAGTCTGTAAAATATGTGTGTGCATGTGTGTGTATGTGTTTGGGGAGGTTGGGTGGGTAGCAATGAGATGCTGCTGCATGATTGCAAAGCATCCAGTACTGTATCCCAATGAAAAAGCTGTTAAATGTCAAAGGTGCTGGCTCTAATGATGAGAATTTTAGACTGAAGAGGGGAAGGTGGTGACCTCACGAGGAAGTTAGGATTAGCACTTGGGGCTGGCTTCAGTTACTTTCAGATGATTCTGGAGGTGCCAAGTATTCCATTTTCATATTAACTGAACTCCAGGGTCATGGTTTGGCTTACCAAACAGGGTCTTACTGGACAGAATGTTAGGAAGCACTCTCCATTACTGAAGACAGGGCAAAATCGCTACCTGATGCTCAAACTGGGAGTAAATGGATTTATACAAAGCTAGATAATTATTGCCAAATGAACCAGTTAAAATAGTATTGCTCACCCAACGGCACTCTGCTAAGCAGTAATGAGGGACAATAAGAATGGTTACATTTAAATTAGACTTTGGAGTTCAAGTTACTAATCTCAGTCATCTAACTATTGCAATTACTAATAGTTATGTCACAGTTCTATTTCAAACAGAAATAGATACCGTCAACCTGTTTGAAATGAGAATCCACACACAAAAGTTATATGAGCATCAGAAACAAATTTCTGCCAATGATGAAAGGAGAGCATTTTCTTCTGAAAAGCAGCTTGGTTCGCAAACCTCCTTGAGGATTCTTAAAGGCTGGCTCACAAGGCTGGGGATCCCTAGGACTTTCTTGAGTCCATGAGCTCTGAGAAATTTCTGGAATGTCTTACATTGGCAAAATTTAAGGCCAAAAGGTTGAGTCTCTGAATGTGCCCTGATATGCTTGCTTACCTCTCTGGGGGAGGATTTGTTTGATAGACCATGTTTATTATGTGCAGCATTTTCTCCACACACCCATTCTTAATGCTCACTGGTGCTCCCACCTCCTTCTCCCAGAGTGGCACGTAGTGCGTAGCAAGGCCTCCTGCCCAAGCTTGATGGCCTGACTACTTTAGATGTTTGATGATATGTAACCCATATAATAAGTTAGACATTTGAAGTTTCCTTTTTGAAGACTGTCGTCCAAGATTGATTTTTTTTTTTCTCTCTTATCCTCCATGTTGGTGGATGGGAAAAGAAATCTGATGCTTGCTAGGGGTATTTAAGGAATGACTTACGGGAAACGTTTCACCAAATAAAGTCTTTCCAGCCTGCTGGGACTATCAGAGACTGAGCTGCTTTGCTCAGCTAAATATATCATTTAACATAGCAAGCACAGTGCAGACACACATCAAACTTTAAAAAGTTAAACAGATAAAATGTAGATGCTTTTCTTGCATGTTTCTCTAGAGAAACAATTTGACTCTCTTCAATAAGGAATTTACCTTTAGAAAATACTTTGGATGAACATTCTGATAGAACCACTTTTAGAATATTATTAAAAAATAAATGACCAAGGATAAAAATCAAAAAACATTTGTTTCTTTCAAATAAACTTTTTCTGAGTCATGGTGATTCATAATCTACAGTTTTTATGGCATTTGAACTTTTAGAATAGTATTTCTTTCTCCTCTCTGTACAATGAATTGAATGGCAAATGTGAAGCTTATCTTGATAGTCTCTTACCTAATTTGACAAGGTCATATTTCTCTTAAAAGCACTATATTGTGACAGTAATTATTTTTCTAGATGACAGAAAATAATTTAAAGAAGTATTCAGCTGAGAAAGTTTGCGGAATGTTTCTGAGGACCCATCATCTTTATCATTCAGTGTTGCTCTCAATTCCTTTTTTTTTTCTGTGTTCTTTTACTATTTTGTCCTTCCCCGTGTGGGAGTTGAGAAGTTCACCCGGCTCCTTTCTGAGCTCCTGACTTTGGAGCTGCCTTTGGCATATCACCCATCATTTCTCACTGAGGCTGAGTCACAAAGCTGAGCTATGCTTGCTTTTAAGCACCTGTTCAAGCCACATCCTCCCAGCCTCCAACATCTGGAACGTAGCAGCCTCCCACTGCTCCCATGCCCTCCTGCCCCGGGCAGACCTGTGGATCAGACCCTCTGCAGCTGGTCCTCCTGTCAGGCCCCCTTGGTACCTAGGATGCTCCTTGCCTCCTTCCTCAGCACAGTGCCCGGCACATTGTAGCTGCTTTAGAAATGCCTACACAGAGCCTCATTTCTGGCTCATTTGCATACCCCTGGAGTTCCTTTCCTCCTTCAAAATCCTCTTGATTTTATGATATTTAGTAACCGTACAAGCTGGGAATAACACTCAAAGGACCAAATTTCTTTTAATTACATTCTGACTCACTTCAGAAAGATCTCGATCCATAGCAATGCTTGATTAGCTTTGGGCCTCGTGCCACGACCACAGCCATGATAAAACATCCAGAATAGTGCATTTCAGCACTTCAGGGCACTGATTTTCTAAAACGTCATCTTAACCAAACGTTAAAAAAAGAAAAAGACAGGGTGGCATGCATACACATCACACCCTTAGGATACAACCACAGCAACAGGAAGAATTAGGATACTGCCAGTCAGAGGCTCTAAGATGCGTGGTTTGTGGTTTGCTTAGTCTTGTTTTTTTGCTCGTGTAGAGCGTCTGGGTTATGTAATCCTGATGGATGGGGTAAAATGAATCTCTCTTACTGTTCTCTTAAGGGAAGCCATCAGCCGGGTTTGCGAAGCCGTCCCTGGAGCCAAGGGAGCCTTCAGGAAGAGAAAGGTACAGTCCTCCCAGCTCTGTGTCTACCTCTGTCTCCTTTACTTTTTCTCTCTTCTGTCACCACTCAGCATCCTTAATCACACACAATTGTTCAGTTTCTCTTTTCCGTGGCCTGGCTCTTGTCACTTTATTTTTTTTGCTGGTGGTGGGGAACCAAGAGACAGCCGTTGGTTTAAAGGGGGGTAAATCGCAGTGACTCTTGTCACTTTTTTGTTGTTTGTTTGTTTGAAGATGATCATGGTTGAGTTTGTTTTATTTTTTCTTTTTTTAAGCACTTTATGGGAATATAATTGCTTTACACTCTTGTACCAGCTTATGAGGTACACCAAAGTGAATCGGTTGTATTTATACACATCTCCCCACATCCCCTCCCTTCCGTGACTCCCCCCCCACCCCCCCACCCTCCCCGTCCTGGCCTCTTGTCACTTTTAAAAACAAAAAGCTTAGATTCCCTCTTTGCCACATGGTTGAGGAGGGCAGTTAGTTCTCAAGGCTAACTGATAGGGTTGCCAAAGTAAACACCCCAGGCCTATACCTAAAGACACGTAAACCAGGGCCAGGAGTTCTTCTCAGCCTTTATGTACGTTAATTCACTTCATTAGAACAAGTCTTTGTGGTTGATGCCCTCAGTGGTGTGCTGGTAAAAATTTAGCAATAGGCTCTTGGGGCTGGAGGTGGAGATTGAAGCACTGACTTTGTTGTGTTTGCCAGTTTCAGTGGCAAAAAATGTTTCCACCATGGGCGACTAGAAGCTCTAACCTGACATTCCAAAAGTGGAGTTGGGAGGAGATGTGCTGTAGGTCACCATTACACAGTGTCCCCACCACATGCAATGGGCCTAAGTAACCTGAACAGCATAGGTAATAGCTAATGAGGCAATAATTAGCAAGTGATAAGTTTTGAGTATTTATTCTTTGTTTTTTAAATGTAATTGATTTAATTGTAAGTTTACCTAAATTAATTTTTAATAGCAGTTCTTTTTAATGGCCAGCTCATAAAATTCCTAAAAATTTAATAATTGTCTCTCATGCGCTGGCACAAGCCAGCTCTAGGACACCATTGGATATCCCCATTTCACAGATGATAAAAACTGAGGCACAGGGATGAGAACCCACAATGAGAGAAGGTGGTGGAGCTGAGCTCAAGCTCAGGCCGCCTGGCTCCACAGGCTGCGCGTTCAGCCCCTGGACTCTTTTTCATCCCAGAGGTGGTTGGACCAGAAGAAGAAAACTGGATTAAGAGAAAGCGCAGACAAACTCTTTCCTTAAGTGTCAATTGAATATGTAATTAAATACCCACCATCTGGACTTTTCTATGCCTGGACTGAATGGTGGGAGCGCGCCCCTGTGAGTATCTCTGAGTCTGTCCGAGGTTCTGAGGCAGGTTGTGTGATTGCCTCTGCTGCCCCCAGGGCTGCGGGTCAGCTCTGTCTTCATAGCCTGGAGACATCTGTGAGCCTGCAGAGCAACTGGGTTTCAGGCAGAGAACTTTGGATGAAGGCTCATCTAGATGTTCCAATCAGCCCACAGGGGACATAGAGAACCAGGGAAGCCTCCGGAATCTTGAATACAGGAACTAGGAGGGTGTCTGAGAACAGAGATAGGGAACCTCCTCTTTCATAGCCTCGTGGTACCCAACCAGCAAGTCTCTGGCTTCCTTCACAGTCCTCTTGGCCATGGTGGCGGAAACAATGTCGATTTCTGGCCTCCACCCTGGGTATGCTTAATCAGAATCTCCAGGGCGGGGCCCAGGCATCTCTAGTTTTAAATAGCTCTGGTGGGGGATTCGAAAGGGTGCCTTCCTAGTTAAGAACTAATGTTAATTTTGCATCTCAAAAGAGGGTATGTTCTAATCTGAAAAGGAAGGAAGGGGCAGCCTGTCTATTCCTGTGCCAAGGACAGTTCTGAAGAGCTGGTTCAAGCAGAACCGGATCTGTCCATCCTGGTGCTGGCTCCAGAGCCCCGGGTTTTAATTGGACCATTAATTGCTCATCAGTCCCATGAGCTGGTCCATTTCAGTCTGATCCTGAGTAGTTTGACTCCTGGTGGGATGAAACTGGTTTCTGAGACTGTAAATCTTCAGACCCTGGCATGTGGTGCCTTCCTGGGGCTTACGCGTGACCCCATGAGACACATTGCCACCTGAGCTGGCTGGTGGGCTGACACCTCTGACCTTCCCGCTCGGTCCTCATCTCGGTGTGTGCACATCAGGTACTTTACAGTTTGCCTACTTCTACTCTAGAATTCGTGTGTTAGTGTCAGATCCCACCCTCCTAGCTCTTTCCTGGCACGTTGCCATCACGTGCCTGATGAGAGGGGACGGTGGAGGTTGGAGGTGTGGTAGATGGAACAGCATAGAGGCTCTGACAGTGCGGCCTCCCGTGAATGGAAAGCTAAAATAATGCTGCTTGATTTCACAGCCTCCAAGCAAAATGTTGTCCAGCATCCTGGGCAAGAGCAACCTCCAGTTTGCGGGCTTGAGCATCTCCCTGACCATATCCACCGCCAGCCTGAACCTGCGGACGCCCGACTCGAAACAGGTCTGTAGGCGCCCAGCCCTGCCCTGCCCAGAGCCCCTAGACTGTGACTCTTGCACAGGGCTTCCCGTTTCCAGCTTTACTGGGTCCCTGCGGAGCACATGTGTGTAAAATCTTCACCAGTCTACAAACTCTGGCCACTTCCAAAGGTTGCCCAAAGAATGATGGATGGAATTGGGTCTCTTGAATTCTGCTATAAATTTCCTTTTTCTTTGAGGATAAGACATGAAATCATCACTTTACTTACAGTGTAAAAAGAGGGGTGTGTGTTTGTGTGTGTGCGTGCAAAAGTCTCTTTTCAATGTCCTTGACTTATTTTGTTTTCTTTCATACTGTATTTTGTTGATTCTCCAGCCCACATTTTATTTTCACATTTATCATCTTTGAGATGGTGGTACATCATAGTTTAATTGGGAGTATTTTTTATTTCTTAGCTGGTTTTTATTTTGGGTCCTCTCATAGTTGACAGGTTGATGCACTATGGTACATCTGTGGCATGTCCAGTGTGGAAGGGGTCCTTACTGACTGAGGTGGGGGCGATGATGTTTATTGAGGCGAATTCTGTTAAGATAGCTGAGTTTTTCTGCAGTGCCTATCTCCTAAGTTTCTCTGATTGTTGGTTCCTTTAGCTGGGAAAATGGGTGTATGAGTAGCTGTCCTGGAACCAACAGGGCAGTTATGAATGCCAAAGAAGGCAAAGGAGGTGAAAAGTTGGGAGGTGGGATGTAGCCCTCCCTCACCTGCCCTGCTCAGTCTGGGCCTCCATTGCCAGCAGTGTAAGCTGGGATTCGGATGTGCCTGCACGGAGAAGGACGGGCAATCCACAGACCTCTGAATGACACACTTCCCGACTCTGGCAGTGTGTTACCAGGGATGCCCAGGGGTACCTTCATGTTGCTATACATATTCATGTTTATTGATTTCCATATTCCGCAGGTAAGCAAGCAGCATCCCAAGCTTCATTTAGGATGAATGGGACACCACCCCAGCTCTGCCCCAACCCAAGATGTTGAAATAAATTCTAGATCTAACATAGAAACAAGAACCCACGCCTGGGTTGTGTTTTGACATAGTGGATGCCACGTCTCACTCCATTTCTTTGTTCTCACACAACTGATGGATGATTCCTTGTCTTTTCTCATTGGCCCTTCTGAGGGATGGGTAACCAGTCAGGTGGTAGATTAAGAACATGCGACAGGGCCCACCTTTCTCTGGAGCTGCCTCCAGCTGTGGTGGCTCAGGCTGCACCACGCTCTGGGCATGGAAGCTGATGAAGTGGGTCCCCTCAGCACTGCCCTCACACGCCCTCTTCCATTCTTTTTATTTTTAACTGAAGTATGGTTGATTTACAATGTTGTGTTCATTTCCGCTATACAGCAATGTGATTCAGTTATACAAATAAATATACACATTCTTTTAAAAATTCTTTTCTATTATGGTTTAGCACAGGATATTGAATCCAGTTCCCTGTGCTCTACAGTAGGACCTTGTTGTTTATCCATCCTGCGTATGATGGTTCTCATTTGCTACCCCCAAACTCCCAATCCTTCCCCCTCGCCCCATTCCCCTTGGCAACCACAAGTCAGTTCTCTTCCATCCTTATTCCATGTGGCTGTTGCAACTTTTGTTTGCTTCTAGGAATCCTCAGACCACAGTCCTCAATTCTGTGAGACCTTATCTCCAAATTTCCCCTTCTACCTCATGTCCCACTTCAAAAAATAAAAAAAAGAGAGAGAGGCAGCGTCTTAGAGCAGAGAGGACGCTGTCCCCATGGTTGGCCCTCCCCTCCCGGGGGTGGGGGCTGGTTAGGTATGTCCAGGTCTTGTTCTGCCCGTGGCTTAGGGGGATGGGAGGGCATGCTGGGCTGAGGGGATGCCTGGGGCATGCCAGCTCAGATGACATGAGCACAGACTGAGGAAGGTTTGGCGAGAGCCAGAGCTCACATCCCTCAGCCTCTCCCCAGCTAAGGGCCTGACTGTAGCGAACTGAGAAGGAGACCAGGTGGGCACGCCCTTCCCAATCCAGAGATACAGCAGAAAGGCCATGCTAGCTCTCCTTTCCAGAGCTCTCAAGGAGAAGAAACAAGATGAAATACTCTCAGAGCAAAATATATCCTTTAGTTAATTAGCTCTAATTTTCGGACTCTCCTTTTCAATTTCTATCTTACCCAAAGGGACAACATGCAATCACACAGTAATGGTCATACTGACCAAATATGATTTCCAGTTTTTTCTTAAGTCTTTGTGTCCACTTTGATTTCCAAACCCCGGTTTTCGAGCTGCTTTAGGATCCAAAATGAAATAAAGAAAAAATTCAATAAACAAAAACGAACAGCTTTAGAAGCCATAGTTTGTCATCATTTGGGGACTGCTGTGTCCTCATTGCTCTCCTGGGAGTGCTCTGCCCCTGGACCAGAGGCAGGATTCAGAAAGCTGCAAAGGGCAACTATTAGTTAGATCCAGGTGGGTGTGGGGACATGGCAACAGAGCTAGACTCCTTGTTTTTATTCATTTATAGGCTCAGGTTTTTCTGAGTAGTTTTGCAAGTGCCAACACCTGAAGTAGGCATTTAAAAATATCTCATTTTACCTTGTAATTCAGTTATAGTTTTGCTTTGAGTTTTATTGGAGCATGGTTGGAAAAATCCCTTGGATGGTAGGATTACAGCACTGTAAATTCTGCCTGCCTGCTGGCGAGGGCCTGAGGGGGCTGTGCAGAGAGAAACCTGCTTATGCTGGGATGCGGACAAGAGTGCTGTTCCCACCCCCGGAAATTTTCTTCAATGTCATTACATTGTCTTTAAAATGATAAAAATAGCATGGAAGGCTTCTGTAGCTTTTTAAATTTAGGGCAGCTTCTAATTTACTCAGTGTCTACTGAATTCCACTGTACGCTGCAGTTTATAATGCTGATGGAAATTTCCTATTTTAAAATTAACTTGGAACATCCTCGCTGGTTTTTAAATTGATAAATTACAAGAGTGCCTGAGAGGGCACCAATTTTGATCTTGGATGCAGGCTTTCTAATTCATGTGCTCATGATACAAACAGGGTGAAGCAGGGGACAGCCACATATCCCTCCGCTCCAACTATGGGGTCTGTACTGAAGTCCCCATATGTCTTTGGACACAGAAACTGCGCAGTTGAAATGTTTTGGTGTGTGGGTGAGACGTTTTCTTTCTCGAAGAGGAGTGGTTGTTAAGGCCCCCTGTGTTTGGTCACAGCTCTGCCTTTTACTAGCTGTAGAGCTTGAAGCCAACTGCTTAGCCCTCGGGGGCCTCAGCCTCCCCATCTGTAAAATGGAGTTGCCACAGTTCCTACCACACAGGGCTGCTGTGAGACTTCAATGAGATAATGCTGGCAAAGCAGTTAGATGAGCCGCTGACTCTGCGAAAGTTCATTCAAGGTTATCTGTTGTTATTCCGTTTATAATTGTTATTTTCATTGGGTACGAATTTTACCAATTTTCAGGAAACCTCGTTGATTTGTATTGCCTGCCAATAAACAGTTGGTTTTCCAAGACATGGGAAGGGTAATAACGGCGCATCTCGTTTCTTGTTTTGGGCCTGGCAGATTATAGCGAATCATCACATGCAGTCCATCTCCTTTGCCTCTGGGGGAGACCCGGTAAGTGCCCTTGGAGTTGTTTCCTCTTGTGCTTGTCAGAATTGCTGAGAAGGGACCCTGCTTCAAAAGCATGTCTATCAGGGCCCTATAAAGAAAGTTAATTGTGATACCAGCTATTTTCACTTCCCTTTCGTAAGCTCTTCCTGAGTATCACTATTTTTAGGGGTAACCCATGACAAGGACTACCATTAAACTTTATTTCAGTAGTTAAAAGCTGTCAAAAATCCTTGAAGCATTGGCTTTCTTAAGGGGTAATGACATAGCTCCCTGGTTTCCCAAGCTGCCGAGGTGTGCGCGTGACTCTGCCAGTCCTGCTTTGTCCCTGTTTTTCTATTGGCTCTCCCCTGGGGTCCCCTGTGTTTGGAGTTTAAGTGTTTTCAAAGGCTGTGAATTTACTTAGTCTGGTTTATTCATAAATACTTGAAATTTCTCTCCAAATTTCACACTGTAGTTTTTTTTTTTAATTTTATTTATTTATTTATTATTTTTGGGGGGTACACCAAGTTCAGTCATCTGTTTTTATACACATATCCCCATATTCCCTCCCTCCCTTGACTTCACCCCCACCCTCCCTCGAGTCCCCCCCATTGTCCCCATCCCAGTCCACTAAGGCATCTTCCATCCTTGAGTTGAACTCCCTTTGTTATACAACAACTTCCCACTGGCTATCTATTTTACACACACTGTAGTGTTTTAATGATTTCCTTTGCCAACAGGGAAGGAGTTGCAGAGATAGAGAGAGAAAGAGAGGGAGGATAGAGAATAGAAGGAAAATGTTCTAGTTTTCACGGCTTCTTTTATTAAGAAGTTGGAGTAACAAGGGGATTTGCTCCCCACGTTCGGTCAGGAATTCTACGACGCAATGCCAGCATTCAGTTTCAGTGTCGGGAAAGGCAGGACTCAGAAAACCACTTCCTCCTCAAGCAGGGCAGTGTTTGTGTTATCGTTATTGTTTGTATTATTTTGTCAAATTGTTGGTAGGCAGTGCTCAGATTTTCTGTAAGAGTTTACTGGTCCAAGGTAGCCTGAGTAATCAGAGCGTTATATTACCCCTTATCCCAAGGCCAGGGACCTTGTCTATTTCTAGCCTGGGAAGGGGAAGGGGATTTTTCCTACACCCTGTGTTTAACTCCTATACCTTTCTTCCCATACTCATACCTGAGTAACCTGATTGTAGAACTGCTGTTTGCATATTGAAAGCCAGATCGAGGGAGTGATTTCCACTGCTGGCTCCAGCCTCGACGTTTCCAAAGGACAGTATGATCATGGCACCCAGTGTCTTAGCTACAGGAAAGCCCGTGCCTGCCCTCCCCTCTCCCACCTGCTGCAGCCTCCAAGGAGGCATCACTCCTATCTCCCCAGCATCACTCCGTGCTCCGGCTGGGGTGATGCGGGCTGCAGGGAGAGGCTCCAGACATCACCCTGTCTCAGATCCTCGAGCCAAGGGCACTGGCAGGAGAGAGATTTGGCCAACCTGCAGATGGTTCTTTGCCCTTAAACCTCTGCTAAAGTGTCACAGGATGACCAGAGCATTATTTAAACATCCCATTCAGTGGGTTCCACTGGCTTTGGCCCTATTTCATACTTAGGGTCTAATTTTCAAAAGTCTTCCAGGATGCTTTCCTCTTCTTTTTTCCTTTCCTTCCCTTCCTTTACTTTCTTTCCAATCCTTTAATTTTTTATGCTCCATTGCAAAATGAAATATCCCATTGAGGTGTATGTTGAGAAAGTGGAAGTTGGGACTTCCCTGGTGGCGCAGTGGTTAAGAATCCACCTGCCAATGCAGGGGACACGGGTTCGAGCCCTGATCCGGGAAGATCCCACATGCCTCGCAGCAACTACTGAAGCCCGAGTGCCACAACTACTGAGCCTGCGTGCTGCAACCACTGAAGCCCGAGTGCCACAACTACTGAGACTGCGTGCTGCAACCACAGAAGCCCAAGTGCCTAGAGCTCATGCTCTGCAGCAAGAGAAGTCAGCACACTGAGAAGCCTGCATACCACAATGAAGAGTAGCCCCCGCTCGCCACAACTTGAGAAAGCCTGCATGCAGCAATGAAGATCCAATGAAGCCAAAAAACAAAAAAATAATAAATTTAAAATAATAATAATAAAACAAAGAAAATGTAAATCTTCCATAATCAAGCCCATCCAAGGAGTATTTCTGAAGATTACATCTAGTCATGTATACGCACTTTTTCTCTACCTATACCACGCATATACACATATCTGTACTTATATCTGTAACCGATCTAGTTAATTTGCAGAGGTTGTCTACTTGCTAGCCTAATGTGATTCTTGGAACCATAGTTTCTTAAATTTGAAAGGTAACCCAGTTTGAAAAATGAGGCAGAAACACTGCATGGCTGCATCAATAGCTCCTTTCAAGAACCTGTGTCAAACCCCATCTTCATGATGACATTATGAGTAGAGATGCAGAGAACTAGAAAACGGAAAGCCAAATACATTGTCCTGTGTTAAAATTATTTTATTCTCCAGGATGAACAAAGATCTGTGAACTATTTTCAATTTTCCCCATCACCTCTTCTTAAAAAAAAAAGGAAACATTCGGTGACCCTTAAAGTAATACATAACTTTTGATATTTTTTTTTTCTGATACAGAAAATGTCATGATTCCAGGGAATAGGAAGCCTGGTTACTTTTTATTTTAACCAGTTCAAATGCATATCACATTGTGCCTGAGTTCCTATTCCACATTTATTTGTAACCATTACAATTGGTAGATGTTTTAAATAAAAGCAACAATTCTAGGTTCTATTCCTTGTTCTGCTGCTAAGTGTACATATACTTTTTGCTTTGTGCCTCAGTTGACTGGGTAAGAAAATGGCATTTTGAAATGTCAAATAAGACAGACTGGAAAACACTGTTAATCCCTACAATAAAAAAGGCATACTACGATTAGAATCTACTATTATTAGCAGTTTTAAAAGATCACCAAAAGAATGCCAGAATAATGGTCAGACTCAGAAAAACCTGGGGAGTGAGAACAGACATGGATAAATACAGAACAAGCACTTGGCAGCCCCATCTTTGGAACTCAGAGTGCTCACTGTGTGACCGGGTGATGTCAAGAACATTGTTTTGAACATCCATACCCTCCCCCCTTGTGCCAGGAATGCATCAATAGTGGCATCAGAAAAGCTGTGTCCTTGGCTTGGCCATTGATCATCTGAGTGACAGGGACACATCACATCTCTTGCCTAGTCTTCCTTCCCTAGCTTGGAGCCAGAGGAGCGTTTCTCAGACTGGGGTAAGAATTTAAAAAGAAGAATTTCCTTGTATATGCCACTAGTGTGGACTTAAATTCATTTTGTTACCCAAATATGTACAAAAACAAATTATGTATAGACTCCTTATATTTATATATTGAGCTGTAAACCCCAATCAAACTTGGAAGTTAAGTACAAATAAACGCAGTAAAGTCAGTGAGTAAAGTTTTTTTTTTTCCTGGATTTATTTATTTATTTATTTATTTATTGTCTGTGTCAGGTCTTCGTTGATGCATGTGGGCTTTCTCTAGTTGCAGTGAGCAGGGGCTACAGTTCATTGCAGTGCATGGGCTTCTCAGTGCAGTGGCTTCTCTTGTTGTGGAGCACGGGCTCTAGTGTGAGGGCTTCAGTAGGTGTGGCACACGGGCTCAGTAGTTGTGGCTCCCGGGCTCTAGAGCGCAGGCTCAGTAGTTGTGGCGCACAGGCTTAGTTGCTCCGAGGCATGTGGGATCTTCCTGGACCAGCGATCAAACCCATGTCCCCTGCACTGGCAGGCGGATTCTTAATGACTGCGCCACCAGGGAAGTCCCAATGAGTAAAGTTTTGTTGAAACTAAATCTCTGCTCCCAAAGTGACTCTAAAACTGGCTACTATGGTGCAGAAGCCTTTGAGGTCTGCATCTCTCTACTGCTGCAAGCGCCGGATGACTCACTCCTTCCACTGATTTCTTCTATTCAAGTAAACACTTCAGTCGTACATCATTGTGTACAAATGTGACATTAATCTGCTTCGGGTGGGGCAAAGCCACCTAGTCTGACTGTTCTTTTCTTTAAAAACCTGACACCCATAATGTTGGAAACCCCGCTGAAAATCTTCGTACTGAAATTGCATGCAGAGCTTGATGACACAATTGTCGTTCGGGTGATCCTTCATGTTCTTGTATTAACTTTCAAGATTATCATGGAAATGAAACCATAAAAAGAGATTCTGGTGATGTCTCAGACGCTGGAAAATATACCTACCCAACCCTAGGGTTCCATGGATCTCAGATTGAGAAACACGAGTGCTCCCTAAGGCCACTTCTGTTGTTCACATCTCCTGAATCCAGGCAGAGTGTCTGTGATTACAAGCTACAATCCTTGTTTTTGCCGATAGCTTCAGATTCTAACCAAATCTTCCTTGATGAAATGACAGGAAGCCAGGTTGGTTGGTTTGACAGTCTCCCACTCCCTTTCCCAGGTCAGTCTGTGAAGACACCAAAAGATAGTGGCCTGAGCAGGAAGAGGAAAAAGCTTAGACAGACTGCCTGCTGGAGAATGACCCCAGGGTAGCAGCCCAATACTATGTCAAGAGCTGCCGGAAGAGCTCTCTCCCTTCTTAGTCTTAGTGGGTGGTTGTGAGTTTCAGGGCAGTGATGTTTGGAACAGTGCCTTGCACCATCTACTCCCTGCAGTGGGTGCTTATACCCATGGGATCCCACCCCCATCCCCATGCTCCCTTTCCCTCTTCTCCTCTCGAGTTAGAGGGTTTTCTGCAACGCTGTAGAGAGAGAAGGGGTCGCCTCCTCTGCCCATAGAGACTCACAATGAAGGAACTCACGACAGAGAATCTTGCAAATGCTGAAAACGTTGGGAGCTAATCAATGACCTTGGAGTCCTCTTAAGGCAGCCCACTGGGGAAATATCCACAGCAATGAGGGAGACCTTTACCAGTTGCCCGCCTGAGACTTTTCGGATGTTGAAAATGTCAACTTTGCAGGAAGGTCTTTCTTTTGCTTTCAAGAACTAAGAGAGTTATTGTTTCCTCTGACTGTTTTGAAACTAAAATTCACATGGTTGCCTCAGCCCACTTCTGAGGTCATCGTGTCCTCTGTGCGCCAAGTAGATGAGGCAGGCAAGGGGACTTATATTTCATGTGTAAGGGTGAGACTTCTCAAAAGGGCTCATAATTTTGAAACATCTTAAAAGGACTAAAATGACTACTTATGTCACCGTGTCTTATCCATCCATGAGGGGTGTTGTTAACCAACCTTTGAACATCCACTTCTAGTTTTCTCAGTGTGGCCCCCAGAGCAGTAGCGACACCTGGAAGCTTGTCGGAAATGTACATTTCAGGGCCTCACCTCAGACCTGCCCAATCAGAGATCCTGGGGTGGGACTCAGCAATCTGTGCCGTAACAAGCCCTGCCGGGGATTCTGACGGCAGCTCAGATTTGAGGACCATTGTTGAAGACAGCTGACAGCAGTGGCTCTCAGCCTTGGTTCATAATGGAATCATCTGGGGAGCTTTTAAACATCCCTGATGCCCGGGCCTCACATCCACTCCAGTTAAATCAGATTATCTGGGAGTTGGGACTCAGGGATTAGTGTTTTTACAGCTCCTTGGGTGATCCAACATGCCGAGAACCGGTGCTCTTCACATCCTTGCTGCTCAAGCTGTGGGTGAGGCGAAGCTGCATCAGGGTCTCCCAAGAGCTGTTTGCAAATGCAAAACCTCGGTCCTGCTCCTGCCCCACCGAGTCAGAATCTGCATCTCACAAGATCCCCGGTGACTTCTGCCCGCCATGCAGTTTGAGAAATGCCATTCAGCTGGGCTGTCATCTGGGTTGCTCTTGGCTACTGAGCTGCTCTGTGCACGATGTGTCTGCTGTCCTGTCTTCACCTGTGATTGGCGATGTGACATCTCATTTTTCTCTCACAGGACACAACAGACTATGTCGCATACGTAGCTAAGGACCCTGTTAATCGCAGAGGTAAGTGATGTGTGACTTTTGTCATCTCTCATTCACGTGCAGCCAGGTTTAACCGTGGACACCAGATGGTCCTCATGATCTCAGCCCTCTTCACTCAAAGGAACAAGTATCATATCGTACTGTTAGCAATAATTGAGGTTTGCAGGCAGTGAAGTGTGGCGGCATACCTGGCTGGGTTAGGAGACGCTAGCTGTCTGAGAGCTTCAAACACACACCTGTGTCCAGATGGCTAGAGCTTGGTACACCTGACCTGTGCACAGTAGCCCCCATTCATCCCCTGAAGGTGGACTCAGTTACACCTGAAGACTTTACAAATGGCTGCCTTCCTCCCCGGCTCTGTCTCTTTGTGCGTCTGCTGCCAACTAAGCCTCCCCGAGAAGCCTCGCACTGCCCTGCACAGCCCTGGAGGCCAGTGTCCAAGCTCAGGTGCTGCCCAGTCAGTCACAGGCTGGGTCAGGGATCTGAAGCATTCAAGTACTTCTCATCTTCACGGACCTGTTATTCCTAGACCCTCCCTCCATACCCACCACCCCATTTCTTTCATTTACAAAATCCCCTGACGTTTACAAGCCTGGGTGGGTGGGCTGACTAGGGGGTGCTACCCTTGAATCCCAGGCCACCACCAGGTGCCACACAACTCCAGTTTAGAACTCACTGAGGAAGGTCACCTGTGGGAGTGCGTTTATATTGTGTTAAATTAAACAATACAAGTGGCACTTCTCTTCACCACCCATTGGTTCCCTCTCCTCCTCCCACCCTCTACCCCAGGTACCAATTGTTAAGATTTCCTAGTTGGCTTTGCAGAATTTTTATACCTGTCTGCATACACGTATATTCCCTTCTTCTTTTAAAATTTCAACATAGATCAGATTTTAGCATTCTGTTTTCCCACCAACTTTGGGGGAGGGGGAGGTGGCAGGCTGCACTCAGCCCAGAGTTAACACGTGTGGAAGTTCTTCCTTTATTTTTGTTTGTTCTAAGTTAACCTCAACTAATCTTAGACTTTTTTTTGGACACCTTTAATGGCTTCTAGGTCAATGGTTCTGAAAATGAACTATACTTTAGAATCACCTGGGGAGCCTTAAAAGTGTCTCAATGCTCAGGCCTCAGAGAGGGGTACCCAGGCAACTGTATTTCTAAAAGATCTCCAGATGATCCCCATGTGCAGCCAGGGCTGAGAAATCAGGCTCTAGGTCCAGACCCTGAAGGAATTTAACTCTGTACAATTTCCCTTAGGGCCATAGAAGCATATAAGCTATTATATTGTTTCACAGGTGCAAACCAGCAGTGCCTTCTGCCCACAGTACCTTTTCAAAGTCATGGAAATCAGGATTCACTCCATGTGCTGGGTGGTTGATGGACCACCTCCCTGTGGGACCCGCGTGCAGTGCTAGTGTGAAGACAGACGCCAGACCTCTGCCCTGTAGCTGGTGCTTTGGGGGCACAGCATGTATAGGAGTCCTTTGAGATGCTTGATAGGAGATGATCACTCCCTCCTTCCAGGTGTCTGTTGCCTATAACAATGCTTAATGGCCTAACAGCCATCATTTAAAAATATCTTTTGATATGATTAAGTATCAAGGGTCCAGGCAGGGCTCAGTTGGCCAATTCTTCTGCTCTACGTGGCATCAATGGATATCAGGTGGTCTTTGGCTGGTGACTGGCCTGGCCTAGAAGGTCCAAGTTGACTTCACTTCCATGCATTGGACCTTGGCCGGGAGGACTGGAAGTCTAAGCCAGCAGGGTCCTTCTCCCTCTGCATGAGTCTCAGGGTCTCTCCAAGTGGCCCCTCCATCAGGGCAGTAGGACTTCCCACATACAACTCTGGGCTCCACGATGCCAAAGTGGATGCTTCCAGTGAAAGACCAGGCACAGCTTCACCTCCGTCACAGTTTACTAGTCAAAGCAGTCCCAGGCAGCTCAGATTCAGGGGAGGGGAACTGGGCCTGCCCTCTGACAGGAATCTGCAGCCTTCCTTATCCATCACCTCTCTGTTCCCCACACGCACACAGGCAGTTTCAGCTCCTGGGAGGCAGTGTGGGAAGGGAGGGGAGTCACAGATGCAGCCACGAGCAGTATCTCTTTGGAGGCGAAGTATCGCTTTGCCTCCATCCCATGTGTGTCCACCCCACCATTACCTCCTTCCCTAAGGAGCTGCTGGAGGGCCTCCCTGGATGCTCTGTTCTCCTTCCTCCATCCCTAGGCCAGGCAGAGAGTTTGATTTAGTAAGAATGGCCTCTGTCATGTGGGAGTCAGATTAGGAAGACATTCTGGGAGTGAGTGTTCTTCTTTGGGCTCTTATATCTCCAACTTCCCACGCAGAGGCCCCAGTCGCCATGCTGGAGTGAGCCTCGCAGCACAGTGGTTCCCTGGCTGCAGGCAGAGCTCCTCAAGACGGGCAGGTGTCAAGGCACATCTGGAGCCAGAAAGTCTTCTGTCAAAACCCTACAGAGACGGGTCAAAGTCCCTCACCGTTACCATTTGTCTTTTCCACGCCAATTCCTGCTTATACATTCTGGTGTGTGTTTTTGGTTAATCTAAAAGTGTTTACAGTGAGAAAAATTTATATTTTTCTCTCTAGTATCAAGAACCCATGGCTTATATAATTAACCTGGTGGAAGGGCAAAGGATCTCTGACCCATGTCATTAAGCTGCATGTTAACCACCACCACCATCTTGAGGAGATAAGAGCTGCAAAAGAATGAAGTTTCTTGGGCCTTCCCTGGTGGCGCAGTAGTTAAGAAACTGTCTGCCAAGGCAGGGGACACAGGTTCGATCCCTGCTCTGGGAAGATCCCACATGCCGAGGCGCAACGAAGCCCACGTGCCACAACTACTGAAGCCCGCGCACCTAGAGCCCGTGCTCCTCAACAAGAGAAGCCACGGCAATGAGAAGCCCTCACACCGCAACGAAGACCAGCCCCCTGCTCTCAGCAACTAGAGAAAGCCCACGTACAACAATGAAGACCCAATGCAATAAATAAATGAATAAATTTATTAAAAAAGAAAGAAATAATGACGTTTCTTAAGGTTGGTACCTTATAGTTGAAAGGTAGGGCCAACAGGAGATCTGGAAACTGAGTACTGACATATGTAGGATAAAATGCCCAAGAAATCAGGCTTTGCTGGATCCTAATATACCATTTTCTTTTCACACTGGAATTGTATTAATACCCAGTGACTCCCATCCCCTGCTACCTTATGCATCTATTAGTTCAGAATGGACTGTTTGGGTCACAAAAGTAGCTAAAAAATAATGCCCTACTTAGCTGCCTGCAGGTGGCATGTACTTCCTATAATTTATAACCACAGTAGCATCCTGGTTCAGGCGCCCTCTGGAACTTGTGAACTTGTGGTAGAAAGTCACATCTGATGCATAGATGGTGCTGACCCGAACGCCGAGAGGCCTGCGTGTTCAGCCTGTATAGCTTCTAACACATCCTGCTGCCCTTTCCCCAGGATTTCCTGAATGAACGAAACGTGATGAGTGGGCTTGAGCGGGAAGCCCCACGTGGACTGCTGCCTCCCACAGCTGCACTTCCTTCTCCAGGCTTCTCTACTCGCTCATGGTCATTGCAACATTGAATTTAGGGTTCCTCTGGCCTCAGACAGTTGTAGGCTGCAGGAGGCGACTTTCTGGGAGAACCTTAAAGAGTATGAACTCCTTAAATAATACAGCACCTCCTCTGACTTTTCTTTCCCTTAGAAGCAACACTTCATCTGTATAACAGGTGAAAGCAATGATTTATTTATTTATTTTAAACCAGGAGGTTAAATTCCATCTAATAGCACTGTGGTGGGAGGTTAATTTTCCTGTGGGTGAAGGATTAGGTTGTTTCCCATATCTGGCTAGTGTCAACTGTGTTATGTTTTTGTTTTGTTTTGTTCTTTTACAAACAAGCCAGTCCCTTGGCTTTAAACATTCTGTGCCAAAGACTGAATGTTCCTGCCTAGCCCAGGCCTCTGGCTGGAAGTCAGACTTGGGTATTTACCAGCCTGCTGCACATTTCTGCTCAGAAGCCTCCTAGCCCCCTCCCCTGGACAAGCCACAGAGCTGTCTTTCCTCCCTCCACACAGCATCTGCTCATCTCACTCATCACATTGTGAGCTCACGCCTGCTCTACCCCCTATCTTTTTTCCTATGACCTCCCCCAGCTCCACTCCAGCTCCACTGACATTCTGATTCTTTCTTGATCATGTCAAGCAAGCACCTGCCTCAGGGCCTTTGCACTTGTTGAGCCCTATGTTTGCAACATTCTTATCCTAGACCTTCCTATGGCTCACTCCTGCCTTCCTCCAGGCTTCTTCTGCAATGTCACCTCCTAGATGGCCTTCCCGGTCATCCTACATGTCACCCTGCACCATCCTCCTCCTTCATCCCCTTTATTTTACATTATTGTCCTTATGGCTGTGTTAGTTTCCTGTGACTGCTATAACAAATTACCACAAACTTTGTGACTTAAGACAACAAACGTTTGCTCTCTCACAGTTCTGGAGGCTAGGGGTCTGAAATCAAGCTGTCGGCAGGGCCATGCTCCCTTCAAAGGTTCCAGGGCAGGAGACTTCCTGCCTCTTTCAGCATCTCGTGGCTCCAGGGGTCCTTGGCTTGTGACTGCATCACTCTACTCTCAGCCTCCATCCTCACATCACCTCCTCCTCCTCTGTGTCTGTGTCATCTTCTCTTCTGTCCCTTATAAGAAACTAGCCATTAGCCCACCCTAATCCAGAATGATCGCATCTTGAGGTCCTTAACTTAATCACAGCTGCAGAGACTCCTTTTTCACAGGTTCAGGGGGTCAGGATGCAGACAGGGCTTTGGAGGGGCCACCATTCAACCCATTCTAATGGTACAGTTTTCCTTTTTTATTTTCAGTGTTCACCCTCTAGATTGTAAGCTCAGTGAGAGCAGGGTTCTGTTTTGTTTCTTGCTGTATCTGTAGATCCTGGGGCAGGGCCTGGTACACAGTTGATGCTCAATAAGTGTCTCTTGAGTGAAGTCTTCAGTAAATATTTTGTACATTTGCCTTGTGCTCATGTGCAAGAATTTCCTTAGAACTTCCCTGGGACAAATCACTGTGTTTTGGGACATCTTCGGCTTTTAAAAAATGGTTATTTCACTTCATAATTCCACAAGTGGCACAGGAAACCTCCTTGGCTTTATACCTTGTTCACTACTTGGCATTTTCAAACTTTTCAATTCCTGCCAGTCTGATGGGTGCAAAATTATCTCCTTATAAAGTTTTAGTTTGCCCCTCTAGGACTAAAACACATATTAAACAACTCCTAATTAAGAGCATGGGAGCTGAATCTTGGAGTTCTTACCTGTCTCAGATCAAAAAGATCTGTAATAATAAGAAACATGTAGACATATTAAGTGAACAGACCAGGGTTGGCTGAAAACTATGCTTGAGTTTGGAGTCTCCAGTTCTCTGGTAAGAATTTACTGGTGTTCAGTGTTCCTTTTAAGGGGTGAGAGTTTTGAGCCCACTAGGAAAAGACAGCAATCATTGTTTGGTAGGATTTTTTCTGATTGGGTAATGACCCCAGGTGTCTCCGAGATTCCCTGTGTCAGTTGCCAGTTGGTAGAGAATGTGGCTGTGAGTTTGAACTCTTGGAGAGTCTGTGAGTCTAGATGAGAGGACAGTGGGACAGTCTGAGAAGGGTCCCCTTCAAGAGCTGGGCTGCTTTGGGGAGGCTGGATGGCTGTGAAGTGTGAGTTGGGGGTGGTGTGGGCATGGGTGGGAGGGGTCATGACTTCTTAAAAGGACAGCACAGATCCTGAGAGGTTTTCTGCCCATACTTGCGGAGTCCCCCCATGAAAACCATGCCCACCAAGGTGGGGGTGCAGGTGGCATCCCAGGGTGTGGAAGCAGCTGCTGTGGTGGGAAACACCTGCTGGCACCTCTGTTTATAGTCACTGCTGATCGGAGATAGAGGGGCCTTCACCCCATAATCATATGTAAAGGGTGCAGTGAGCTGGTGACATCATTTCTGTGTGTCAGCTGCTCCTGACCACAGCGGGGGTGGGGGAAGTGGGGTCTTACATTTACAAAGTAATAAAAACAACAATAATCTAATCAGATAAGGTAAGGAATCAACCCCTCCAAACTCAAAATGATTAAGAAAAATATTTCAAAGATGGAAAGATGCATTTCTATCCATCTTTATGATGAATCTCACTCAAAGTATTTAACATGCCTTGAGATAATAAAAGACGGTCTGATGCTTTCAGGGCCAACAAGACATCTTGAACTTTATTTTATCTTTATCATATCATTTTAAACATCTTTTAAAAATATTTTTATAATGTACATACTATTATATTAACACAGGAATATATGTTCATTATTTATAAATAAGTAGACACGTATTTGGGACACATGCTCAGTATAGTAGGGTTCTTCAGTAGTAAACATGAGAAAAGCTTGACAATTTCTTATTTATAGAAGTAAAGCCATTTGGGTGTTTGGTGCATGTGACAGGCATTGCTGGTGCTCACTGATGTGCTGACCTCACTCCTCCCAAGCTCCCAGGAGGCTGTTCAGCCCACCCCTCCTGGGTGGAGGAGGATGCAGGTGACAGTTTTGTATGATGGGCCGAGAGCAGAATGGGTGAGGCAGTTAGTGCTGGTGCAAGGTCCTGTTGTCTCTTTCTCCCCTGGATTGTGGAGGAGGCCTTGCGTTGAAATTCAGGATTAAAACATCACAGCAGCCTGGTTCATGGAGTCACCACCTGGGAGAGTTGCCCAGAAATGAGCAAGTGCAAATGGGATTGTTTACAGCCACTGAGATGCAGGGGCTGTTTGTTATTGCAGCGTGACTTGCCTGTGCTGATTAACAGAGCAGCTGCCTCAGGCAGGGCTCAGAGAGCAAGCTCAGACGAATGGAGGCCCCAGCTGGCCTGCACTCCGCTTATCCATCAGATGGCCAGAGCACCCTTGAGGACTGACGGACAGGTGCAGCCACCGGCCCCTGGACATATTTGGAGCCATGGGGAAGCTGAACTGGCATCTTTCAGAGTAACTTCTGACCTGCCAGTGTCTGCCATGTGTGGAAGATGTATGGTTGACCTATTAGGAGGCTGTTGTGTGAGGAAAGATGCCATGTCCCAGTACTATCTGGTACAATTACAAGGGCCACAGCACATCCTGCTCTCAAGTGGCTCATCTCAGGTGGGGAGCGGCCTCTGATGAGGCCTGATGAAGTCCCTTCACTAGTGTCAGGGCTGAGCTGCTGTGGGGTCTGAGCCAGCTCTCCTGGAGAGTGATGTCAGCCTTGCTTATTGGTCAAAGAGAGAGACCAGCATGGGCAAACAAGCACCCCTCACCCCCACCCAGGAGACCACCCACACTACGGCACCACTGCCAAAGGGCCGGTTTCCTCCAGAAAGGATGGAATGAGGAATGACCCCATTCTGCTTCTCCTGTGTTTGTTTGTGGCCATGTTTCAGGTTTTACAACATCATTTTGAGTCTTGATTCTGGGCCCCACCACTCTGTATGTGCCTCTCAACCAGTTCTCCTTCTTGCTTGTGAATGACACCTTCAGCTCCATCCTTTCTTCATGGGATGTAAAACAAGCAGCCTCAATGGTTACCTTTGGCGAGAACCTCATCATTCCTCACACACACCGTCACACAGGTGAGGTTAGAGGTTAGCGGCTTTTAGCTAAAGACCATTGCAACACTCAGGGAAAATACAGGCCCAGACAGACTGGCAGCCCAGGGTTAGTTCTGGATTTTGAGTGAGTTTCTGAACCACAAAGAGGCTATTCTATAGAAGGAGCCTCAGACCCAACTAATAGATGACATTTGCTTGGTCCACCGAGGACTGAGCCAGACCCTAGAGCCTGGAGTTGTGATTTAATTCTGCATCTGTAGGTCCTGTCACCCTCTGGTATCCAGATCAGATACGAGGGCCCCATCTTCACCGAGCAAGGCTGCTTCCACCCAGAGCCCTGCATCTTCCAAATGTCCCAGGAACTGACTTGAAGAAGATGCGTTTTAGGCCTCATGTTCTCTGGTGTGTAGAAGATAAATGGGCTGTGTGAATTGATTATACAGCCTCCTCTGCAGAAACCTTATTCTTTGTTCACTATGTTAAAGGCTATGGCGCTACTTTTCTCCTTAAAAGAAAAATAAGCTTCACCTGCTTGACCCATCCCCAATCATTATTCTGGTTCTGCAAAGTACAGGCCAGTCAGTTCTCTTGGCTGGTCCTGATGCTGGGTGGAGGGGGCAGGTGTGGCTAGAAACACAGGGCAAGTGGGGGAGTCTTTCCCTCGTTCCATCCTACACTCCTACTTCCTTATTAGCTAGAAAGACACTTCACTCCTATCTGTTAATGAACAACCACGTGACTCCAACAGCTGCTTAATGTGGGCTTGTTTTGTGCCTACCTGGGTTGACAATAAATACTAATATCAGTAATAACATAAAACAATATCAGTACTCAGTAATAAAAATACAGCCAGGACATTTGTCTCCCTGGACAAATCCCTTGGCCGTATCTGAGACAGGGCTAGTGCATCCAGGGAATTGCATTGCAGTCTGAAGCAGCAACCCAGTTACCCTTGCTCTTCCCAGGAAATGCTTGTCCCTGCATCCTCAGAAGCATGCGGGGGACATCCCTCCAGGAGGGATCCTAGAGCCTGTGGGGAGAAGAAGCCTGAGCCCCGCCCCGCCCCAGCCTAGCAGCCACCATCAGGGTGAGCTCTGTGGTGCCTGGCTGGCTTTGTGCATGGAGAAGGCGGCATCGTGATGGAAGAGCGGCCAAACTGTGGAGGTGGTGATGTCTGTGTTCCTTCCCTCGCAGTTTTCCATCTTAATGAGTCCTCTTTCTGTGCTCGCTTCTCCTGCAGTGCGGGGACGATTCTGCATCTCCCTAATCACTGCTGGGGAACAGCTACCCCTGTAGCAATGCCTCTCCTCACTGCTGGTCACCCACTGTGCTCCTGGAGGAACCTCCTCGAAACACAGTTGTATCCTAACTGGTGGCAAGAGAAAGATGGAGTGTGACACATGCACCTGTCATTTTCTCCAGGGAGAATGCCTTTATCTCATTGGTAACAGAGCATGGCATGCTGGTCACGGGGCAGTGTGCAGGGGCTGGGACTCTTCTGTGGGATGCCGTAGATGTGTGTCTGGGGAGGAGACATTCTACTTTCTTGTCGAGCAGAGAGGGGTGCCTTTCCCCACTCAACCCTCTTTTCTCTGAAGGTTCCACAGGGGTTATCCCACAGCCTGGCCACCAGGACAGCAGGCACCCCAGAGGGGTTAAGGGTTGCTCTGGGTCCCTGAGGGGCCCTTGTCCAGCAGCCAACACCCCTTTTCTGAGACCCAGCATGAATACTCAGTCTCATCCAGTGTAGATGCAGGTGGCGTGTGGTGGGATGGTCATACTGGTTAATTAATATCCCTTTAAACTCATCTTAAAAGGTTGTTAATCACATTGCTTTGAGTTGCCACATTCAGTGATGACACTTTAATCTCACTAGGAAGTAAGCAAACAACTTGCTCTAAATCCATTGGATACCTCAAGATTCATTTGATAAGAGCCCCTTTAAGTCCATTTTTTAAGGCTTGCGGGGTCTTAAAGGGATTTGTTTCTTGTTACTATCAAGTTCTTTGTCTTGTTAAGGTTTCCTTCCAAACCCTGTTTCCCTACTGAGTTCCAAGTTGATGTTTTATAGACTCTGAAGCAATTGAAGAGCGATCAAATTGAACTTTCAGATGTTAAAATTTACTTGCAAACAGAACCTTTACTTTTGGAGAGAACAGGCTATTAAGAAATGGATCCCTAAGGTGAAACTGTACAGCTGGGGCTGGCAGGGATTAAGCTGCATGCAGAGCTGCCAGGACATGTCAAGAAAGGTACCTCCTTGTCCCTCTCCTATTCCCTAGGATGCAGGGTTTCACCCTCAGGAAGAAGGAGCCTGGGTAGCTCCAGTGTCTGTCTCTAATGGTCCTTGTGCCCCTTGCTCCCACAGCTTGTCACATTCTGGAATGTTGTGACGGGCTGGCCCAGGATGTCATCGGCTCCATCGGTCAAGCCTTTGAGCTCCGGTTTAAGCAATATTTGCAGTGTCCTTCCAAGATCCCTGCTCTCCACGACCGGTGAGTAGTGCTATGACACTGTCTGCAGTGGCCTCTCTGCATTTTCCGACCTTTCCTCTTAAAAACACGTGAAAAGGGAAAACGACAAAACCACCTCCCTGAGGAGTGCTCTGAACAAACACAGTTAATCACAGGGCTTCCTGGGCCCGGAGACACCTGGCCAGTGCTGGGCCATGGCTCGGGAAACCGACAGATGGCCACCAACATATGGCCGATGCTCCCAATGTTTAGAAGAACATTTTCTCGAAACTATAGTGACAGTAGCCAAGGTTACAAAAAACAAAAAACATCGTAATATGTTTTGTTCTGTTTCCTCGGCAAGCATGTGATGTTTCCTTATGTTGCCTCCTTGGGTTGACGTCACCATGGGCTCTACCTGTCCCGTTGTCCTTGTCCTCAGGGTTAGCCAAAGTCCTGATTCAGAGGCTCCCTTCTTGAGGCCATGTGCTTGGAATGACCAGCATTGATTCTGCTTCATTGGCTTTTGTAGCTTTCAGACTTGATGGTCTGTGAGTTCTTTAACCATTCTGGGTCTCAACAGTTTTCTCCATAAAATAGGAATAATAGTGTCTTGGCAGGATTTTAAGTGTTAAATGAAATAGTGAATGTAAACAGGAATTGTAAGATATTCAGTTTATCATAAAAAGTGTTCAAGGTCTACCCTTGAGTTTCCTTAGGACATAAGAATATTCCATGCAGCATTAAAAAAACTAATATTGGACATATTGGTCATTCAGTCACCAGTCCTACTGAAAGCCTATTACAATGGTGTGTTTGCTGTCAATAAAACTTTATTTTATTTCTCCTGAATTTGCTTTTCACGTTTTGTCTTACTTCTGCAGCCACATTCCAGGACTTAGTCGTGAAGGCAGTGCCCACCTCTACCTTCATTATTATTTTATCTTTTCTATTTTATTTTATTTTATTTTATTATTTTATTTTATTATTTTTAGGTTACCTTCATTATTATGAAGGCTACTTTCATCTCTCTGAAGTCTTCACCTTCCCTGAAAGAGACTTTTAATTTTTTTTTCCTTCATCCACTGGAAAATTTCTTTTAAGACATTCATTCTGGAGGGGCCTACGAAGGCCCCATTTTTTTCCCAGTTGATAAAGACTTCTGCAAACTCATATAAGCTGTGGGAAAAAAAGAGTTAGAAAGTGGCAAGGACCCAATAGCCCGTGGCAGGAGAGTGGGTGAACAAAGTGCTAAATTTTATATTACAGTGGGACATAGTCATTAAACAGAATTCATCAGTATATTTGCATTACCAGAATTAATCTCAAATATTTTAAGTGGACTGAAAAAGGATATGAATGATTTATGGAAATTTTAGAAACGTAAACAATTTTATACCTAGTTTATGGATAATGCATGTGTATAAATAGTATAAAAACATGTAAGAATATTACATACCAACTCTAGGACATCTGAGGATGACAGGGACATGGGGTGGGCTTTAAATGATTTTGTTAAGTTATTTCCTCCCTAACGTTTTGTTTTATTTTGCTTTATTTTATTTATCATTTTTTAATTTATTTTTTAATTTTTGGCTGCATCAGGTCTTAGCTGCAACATGCAGAATCTTAGTTGCGGCACGTGGGATCTTTCATTGTGGCACATGAGCTCTTTGTTGTAGTGTGTGGGTTTTCTTGCCTCTTGTTGTGTCGTGCGGGCTGCAGGGCATATGGGCTCTCTAGTTGTGGTGCATGGGCTCTCTAGTTGTGGCGCATGGGCTCCAGAGAGCATGGGCTCTGTAGTTTGTGGCATGTGGGCTCTGTAGTTGAGGTGCATGGGCTCAGTAGTTGTGGCATGGGGACTTAGTTGTCCCGTGGCTTGTGGGATCTTAGTTCCCCGACCAGGGATCGAACTTGCATCCCCCACATTGTAGGATGAATTCTTTACCACTGGATCACCAGGGAAGTTCCCCTCCCTAACATTTTATAATAACAATGTTCCAATATGCAAGAAGATTTTGCAGTGAATACCTGTGTACCAACCATCTAGAGACTACCATTAATATTTTACTGTTAATACCACATATTTATTTATCCAAAGTGAGTTTGACAAATTTTATTTCTTTAAAAAAAAGGTATCAAATACAGCAAAATGTTCACACTTGTTTAATCTCAATGGTGAATGTGTAGGTGTCTTTTATATTAATTTAGTCTTTTCTGTACTTTTGAAATGTTGCAAAGGAGTCAAATAAATTCTATTAAAATAATATGTCAAAAAGTGAGTGGGGGGAGTTAATTGAACTACCATGCTTCTCTGGGAATATACTTAAGGTATGGAATCCTGTATGTGTTTCTATATAATAAAGTTTGAAGAAGTTTAGGGGAAAGAGAATGAAGTAGAGAGACCTTATCTACCAAGAAAATTGTCAACCCAATATGCAAGTAATGGTATAAAATTTCTAAAGCAGAGCAGGAACAATGGGACCTCTGTTTCCCGACATCAATCTCATCTTGTCTGACAAGCTGCTTGTTGTGTCCACTGAGTAGGTCTGAGATCCAGGGAGCAGGTGGGAATACACCGCCTTCTGTCCCAGCTGGGGACATCCTGGGCTATGAGAGAACCCACCTTACCTCCAGCTGCCATACCCCACTTCCCCTCCCCACCCTGTTTTGGGGACCCTGGACAGTGAAGGGCACTGGCCCCTTTTCCTTCTAGATTTCCCAGAGGCCAGCAAGACAGGAGGTTTTATCTGTGAGCAGTTCTCCATGAGTTTTCTGCTCACTTGTTCAGGCCATTTCTCTTCAAATTGGGAATAAGCTGGAGGTATGGGAATTTGGTACAGTCAGCATCTTTGTCCACATTCCTCAGAGCAGAGTTGGGGACAGGTGAGTGTGGAGTGAGTGTGGCAGCATTAGGGCCCAGCAAGCTGCCCTTGCATCTCAAAGTATCATGTTGGTGGCACATGACTTCCTCTTTCCTTCTTCTCTTGCAGCTGGTGAGTGGATGGCTTTACTTATTTGTGAATTATTTTTTGTTCATTGGGAGTCACAGGGAGAGATTCTGTGATCTGGATTCATTGCCCATCTCCAACTGGAAAACAAAAATAATATTTTCAAATGAATGGGTTTTTTGGTATGGTGTGATTTGCCTTAGAGAATTTCTCCTCTGATTTTTCTTGCAGAAAGCCAAAATTATTTACAACAAAAAACCAGAGAAGACAACGAAAAAGAATTCCAATGTAGCCAAAGTTCTGTTTATTATTTTTTAATTGATATATAATTTATTTATGATAAAATTGCCCTTTAAAAATATATAGTTCTGTGATATTTAGTATTGTCAAAGATAGTACAAGTACAACCACCATCACTATAATTCCAGAACATTTCCATCACCCCAGAAAGAAACCCCATACTCATTAGCAGTTACTCCCCAATTTAAAACCCCCTTTTCCAAGACAACCACTACTCTAATTTCTGTCTTCACTGATTTACCAATTCTGGGCATTTTATATAAATGGAATCATACAATATGTGCCTGACTTCTTTGAGTTATTGGAAGTTTTCAAGGTTAATCCATATTGTAGCATGTATCAGTGTGGCATTTTTTTAGGGCTGAATAATATTCCTTTGTATGCATATGTTACCTTTTGTTTATTCAGTCACCAATTTATGGACATATGGGTTATTTTCACCTTTTAGTTCTTATGATTAATGCTTCTATGAAGATGTGTACAAGTTCCTGTGGGGACAGATGTTTCAATACTCTTGGGTATATATAAATAGGAGTGGAATTGCTCAGTCACATGCTAAAATTTTGAGAAACTGCCCAACTTTTTTCCAAAGTGGCTGTACCATTTTATATTTTCACCAGCAATGTATGAGTTCCAGTTTCACTGATGTTTATTATTGTACATCATTTTGATTTTAGCTATCCTAGTGAATACAAAGTGGTCTCTGACTGTGGTTTTGATTTGCATTTTCTTGATGACTAATGATGTCAAGCATCTTTTCATGTGCTTTTTGGCTGTTTTTATATCTTCTTTGGGGAAATGTCTGCTCAAATACTTAGCCTATTTTTTTAAGATTGAGTTATTTGTCTTTTTATTGTTGACTTGTATAGAAGTTCTTTATATATTCTAGATACAAGTTTCTTTTCAGATATAGGATTAGCAAATATTTTCTCCTATTTTTTTGTGTTGTCCTTGAATTTTTTTGATAATGTTCTTTGAAGCACAATAGTTTTGAATTTTGGTGAAATCCAATTAATTTACTTATTTTCTCCTTGGTTGCTTTTGTTTTTGGTATCATGTGTAAGAAACCATTATTCAATCCAAGGTCATGAAAATTTACATCTATGTTTTCTTCTGACTTTTAGCTCTTACATTCAGGTCTTTAATCCATTTGAGTTAACTTTTGTATATGGTGTGAGGTAAGAGTTCAGCTTCAGTTTTTCACAAATGGCTATTCAGTTGTCACAGCACCATTTGTTGAAAAGATTATTCTTTCACACATTGAATTGTCTGGGCATCCTTGTTGAAATCAATTGACCATAAATGTATGGGTTTATTTATGGACTCAATTCTATTCCATTGATTTATATGTCTGTCCTTATGCCAGTACCACATATCCTTGAAGAGTATAGCTTTATAGTTAGTTTGAAATCAGGAAGTATGAGTCCTCCAACTTATATTCTTCTTTGTTAAGATTGTTTTGACTATTCTGGGCCCCTTGAAGTTTCAAATGAATTTTAACAGAGCTTGTCTGTTTTTGAAAAAAAGACAATTGGGATTTTGATAGAGATTGTCTTGAATCTGTAGACCAATTTGAGGAGTACTTCCATCTTAACAATATTAAGTCTTCCAATCCCTGAACAAAGGAGGTCTTTCCATTTATTTAGAGTTTCTTTAATTTCTTTCAACAGTGTTTTGTAACTTTCAGTGTGTAAGTCTTGCATTTGGTTTGATAATTTTTACTACCAAAAGAATAAATCTTTTATTCTTTTTGATACTGTAATAAATTGAATTGCTTGCTAATTTTTTCAGTGTTAATGTATAAAAAATAAAATTGATCTTTGTATATTGATAATGTATCCTGCAAACTTGCTGAATTCATTTATTAGCTCTAATCATCTGTGTGTGTGTGAGTGCGTACTCAGTATTTTTTATATACAAGATCATGTCCTATTGAAATAAATATAGTTTTACTTTTTACTTCCTAATCTGAATTCTTTTATTTCTTTTTATTGTCTAATTGTTCTGACTAGAATCTCTAGTGCAATGAATAGAGGTGGAAAGACGAGGCAACATTGTCATATTACTAATCTTAAGAGGAAAGCATTCAAGCTTTCACCATTAATTGTGTTCTTAGCTGTGGGCTTTTCATAGATGCTCTTTTCCAGGTTGAGAAAATGCTCTTCTATTCCAAGTTTTTTGAGGGTTTTTGTCATGGAAAAGTGTTAGATTTTGTCAAATGATTTTTGTGTGTCTACCGAAATGAGTATTTGGTATTTGTTTTTATCCTATTGGTATAACATATTACATTAGTTGATTTTTGAACATTGAACCAACCTTGCTTTCCTAGAAGAATCCTACTTAGTTATGGTGCATGATTCTTTCTGTGTGTTGCTGGATTTGGTTTGCTAGTATTTTGTTGAGGATTTTTCCATTCATATTCATAAGAGAGATTGGTCTGCAGTTTTTTTTTTTTTTTCCTTGTGGTGCCTTTGTCTGGTTTTGGTATCAGAGTAGCACTGACATCAGAGATTGAGATTGGAAACTTATTTCCTCTTCTATTTTTTGGAAGAGTTGTGAAGAATTGCTGTTAATTCTCCTTTAAATGTTAGGTAGAAATCACCAAGAAGACATATGATTCTGGGTTTTTCTTGGAATGCAAGATTTTGATTCCTAATTTAATCTCTTTATCTGTTACAAGTCTGTTTAGATTTTCTATTTCTTCTTTTTTTTAAAGAAGTTTTATTGAGATACAGTTAACAGACAATAAACAGCATATATTTAGATTGTAAAATTTGGTATCCCAATCTCCCAATTCATCCCCCCCAACCCTCCCCACTTTCCCCACTTGGTGTCCATGTGTTTGTTCTCTACATCTGTGTCTCTATTTCTGCCTTGCATTTCCTCTTTCATAGTTATTAGCATTTGCCTTATGTATTGAGGTGCTCCTATCTTGGGTGCATATATATTTATAATTGTTATCTCCTCTTCTTGGATGGATTCCTTGATCTTTATGTAATGTCCTTTCTTGCCTCTTGTAACATTTTTTATTTTAAAGTCTATTTTATCTGATGTAACTATTGCTACTCCAGCTTTCTTTAGATTTCCATTTGCATGGAATATCTTTTTCCATCCCCTCACTTTCAGTCTGTATGTGTCCCTAGGTCTGAAGTGAGTCTCTTGGAGACAGCATATATATGGGTCTTGTTTTTGTATCCATTCAGCCAGTCTGTGTCTTTTGGTTGGTGCATTTAGTCCTTTTACATTCAAGATAATCATTGATATGTATGTTCCTATTACCATTTTCTTAATTGTTTTGTTTTTGATCTTGTAGTTCCTTTTCTTCTCTTATGCTTCCTGATTAGAGAAGTTCCTTTAGCATTTGTTGTAGGGCTGGTTTGGTGGCGCTGAATTCTCTTAGCTGTTGCTTGGCTGGAAAGCTTTTGATCTCTCCATCAAATCTGAATGAGATCCTTTCTGGGTAGAGTATTCTTGCTTGTAGGTTCTTCCCTTTCATCACTTGAAATATATTGTGCCACTCCCTTCTGGCTTGCAGAGTTTCTGATGAGAAATCAGCTGTTAACCTGATGGGAGTTCCCTTGTATGTTATTTGTCATTTTTCCCTTGTTGCTTTTAAAATTTTTTCTCTGTCTTTAATTTTTGTCAGTTTGACTACTATACGTCTTGGCATGTTTCTCCTTGGGTTTATCCTGCCTGGGACTCTCTGTGCTGCCTGGACTTGGGTAGCTATTTCCTTTCCCATGTTAGGGAAGTTTTCAACTATAATCTTTTCCAGTATTTTCTCAGGTCCTTTCTCTCTCTCTTCTCCTTCTGGGACCCCTATAATGCGAATGTTGGTGCGTTTAACATTGTCCCAGAGGTATCTTAGGCTGTCTTCAGTTCTTTTCATTCTTTTTTCCTTATTCTTTTCTGCATCAGTGATTTTCACCATTCTGTCTTCCAGGTCACTTATTCGCCCTTCTGCCTCAGTTAATCTGCTGTTGGTTCCTTCTAGTGTATTTTTCATTTCCGTTATTGTGTTACATATCTCTGTTTGTTTGCTTTTTAATTCTTCTAGGTTTTTGGTAAACTTTTCAATCTTTGCATCCAGTCTTTTTCCAAAGTCCTGGATCATCTTCATCATCATCATTCTGAATTGTTTTTCTGTAAGGGTGCCTATCTCCTCTTCATTCAGTTGTTTTCCTGGGTTTTTATCCTGTCCCTTCATCTGGTACAAAGTCCTCTGCTTTTTCATTTTCTCTATCTTTCTGTGGCTGTGGTTTTCAGTTCCACAAGATGAAATACTGCTGATACTGCTTGATACTGCTGTCTACCCTCTTGTGGAGGAAGCTATCTAGGAGGCTTGTGGGTGCTTCCTGATGGGAGGGACTGATGGTGGGTTGGGCTGGGTGGGCAGAGCGCAGTAAGACTTTAATCCAATTTGATGGGCAGAGCTCAGTAAAACTTTAATCTGCTTGTCTGCTAATGGGTGGGCCTGTGTTCACACCTTGTTGGTTGTTTGGTCTGAGGCTACCTAGCACTGGAGCTTACAGGCTCTTTGGTGGGGCTAATGGTGGACTCTGGGAGGGTTCATGCCAATGAGCACTTCCCAGAACCCCTGCTGCCAGTGCCCCTGTCTCCTTGGTGAGCCACAGCTGCCCCCCACCTCTGCAGGCAATGCTCCAACACCAGCAGCTAGGTCTGGTTCAGTCTCCTATGGGGTCACTGCTCCTTCCCCCTGGGTCCTGGTGAGCACACTTTTTTTGCATGCCCTCCAAGAGTGGAGTCTCTGTTTCCTCCAGTCCTGTGGAGGTCCTGCAATCAAATCCCACTGGCTTTCAAAGTCTGATTCTCTGGGGATTCCTTCTCCCGTTGCTGGGCTCCCAGGTTGGTAAGCCTAATGTGGGGCTCAGAACCCTCACTTTAGTGGGTGGACTTCTGCAGTATAACTGTTCTCCAGTTTGTGAGTCACTCACCCAGCATTTATGGGATTTGATTTTAATGCGATTGCACCCCTCCTACCATCTCATTGTAACTTCTCCTTTGTCTCTGGATGTGGGGTGTCTTTTTTGGTGAGTTCCAGTGTCTTTCTGTTGATGATTGTTCAGCATTTAGTTGTAATTCTGGTGCTCTTGCAAGAGGGAGTGAGTGCACGTCCTCCTACTCTGCCATCTTAATCCTATCTCCTCTATTTCTTCTTGAGTCATTTTTGGTAGGTTGTGTCTTTGCAGGAATTTTTCCATTTCATAGGTTATCTAATTTGTTGGCATATAATTTTTAATAGTTTCTCTTATAATCCTTTTAATTTCTGTATGGTCGGTAGCAGTTTTTCCTCTTTCCTTCCTAATTTTGGTAATTTGAGTCTTCTCTCTTTTTTCTTGCCCAGTCTAGCTATAGACTTGTCAATATTGTTGATCTTTCTTATTGAAACCAATAACTAACTGTTGATTTTCTACTATTTTATTTATTTCAACTTTAATATTTATTATTCTCCTTTCTGCTTGCTTTGGGTTTAGCTCTTATTTTCTAGGTTATTAAAGTAGAAGGTCAGATTATTGATTTGAGGTTATCTTTTATCATATAGGCACTTACAGCTCATAAATTTCCCTCTAAGCACTGCTTTATGTTCAGCCCATAAGTATTGGTATGTTGTTTTTGTTTTCATTCATTTGAAAATTTCTTCCAATTTCCCTGTGATTTGTTTTTTTGATCCATTTGTTCTTTAGGCATGTGCTGTTTAATTTATTCATATTTGAGAATTTCCCAAATTTCTTCCTAGTATTGATTTCTACTTTGACTGCATTATAGTCTGAAAACATATGTTGTATGATTTTAATCTTTTAAAAATTTTGAGTCTTATTTTGCGGCTTAACATATGGTCTGTCCTGGAGAAGGTTACATGTGCACTCAAGAAAAATTTATATTCTGTTATTGAATGAAGTGTTCTATAGATGTCTGTTAAGTCTAGTTGATGTATAGTGTTCAATTTCCTATTTCCCAATATTCTCTCTGGTTGTTCTATCCATTATTGAAAGTGGGTATTGATGTCTTCAACTATTACTATTGCACTATTTCTCCCTTTGATTCTGTGAGATTTTGCTTCATATATTTTAGCATCTGTTGTGAGATACATATAGGTTTATAATTATTGTATCTTCTTGATTGGTTGTTCTTTTATCATTATAAAATTTCTTTCTTTGTCTCTAGTAAAAATATTTGCCTTGAAGTCTATTTTGTCTGATATTAGTAAAGCTACCAAACTCTCTTTTGATTACTGTTTGCATGAAATACCTTTTTACATTCTTTTACTTTCAACCTAAATCTTTAAAATGTGTTTTAACTCTAAAATATGTGTTTTATATCTAAAAATGTCTTTAAATCCAAAATGTATCTCTTGTAGGAAGCATATAGTCAGATCATGTTTTCTTAAAAATCCATTCTGCCAATCTTTTTTTTTTAATCTTTGTTTTTTAATTGGAGTGTTCAATGTATTTACATTTAATGTAATTGCTGATAAAGTAGGATTTTACCTGACATTTTGCTATTTTTTTTCCATTGTGTTATGTCATTTTTTGTCCCTTTGTTTCTCCATAACTGTTTTCTTTGGTGTCAAATAAATATTTTTAAGTGCAATCTTTTCTTTACCTTTTATTTTATTATCTTTTTAAAGTTATATTCTTAGTGGTTGTCCTGGGGATTACAACTATCATCTTAATTTGTAACAATTTAGTTCATATTAACACCAAGTTAATTGTGTACAAAATAGTATACAAAAACTTTGCTCCTTTGTGGCTTTATTTTTTCATCTTCCATTGTGCTATCATGATATGAAGATTCCATATTTATACACTGAATGCTCATCAACACTCATCAACACTTTATTCAGTTGTTTTTTAAGTCAGAGAGGAGAGGAAAAGAGTAATGGACAAAAACTACATTTATACTGTTTCAATATTTACTTATGTATTTAACTTTACCATTATCCTCTGTTTTTTCATGTTGACACAAATTATTGTTTAGTGGCTTTCATTTTAGCCTGAAGTATTTCCTTTAATATATTTTTGCATAGCAGATTTGTTAGTGATGAATTTTCTGGGTTTTTATTTATCTGGTACTGTCTTAACTTTTGATTCATTTTGAAGGATAGTTTTTCTGGCTACAGGCTTACCTCAGAGATATTGAGGGTTTGGTTCCAGACCACTGCAATAAAGTGAATATCACAATAAAACAGGTCACACAAATTTTTGGTTTCCTAGTGCATTGAAGAGTTATGTTTACACTATATAGTAATCTATTAAGTGTGCAATACTATTATGTCTAAAAAATAATGTACACACCTTAATTAAAAATAATTTATTGCTAAAAACTGCTAACCATCATCTGAGTGAGTTGTAATCTTTTTGCTGGTAGAGGGTCTTGCCTCAATATTGATGGTTGCCTACTGATCAGGGATGATGGTTGCTGAAGGTTGGGGGTGACTGTGACAAATTCTTAAAACAAGACAACAATGAATTTTGCCATACCGATTGACTCTTCCTTTCATGAATAATTTCTCTGTAGCATGCAGTGCTATTTGATAGCATTTCCCTTCAGATTTGGAGTCACTCCTCTCAAACCCTGCCACTGCTTTATCAACAAAATTTTATGTAACATTCTAACCCTTTGCTGTCATTGCAACAATCTTCACAGCATCCTCACCAAGAATAGATTCCATCTCAAGAAATCACTCTCTTTGCTCAACCCTAAGACACAGCTCCTCATCCATTAAAGTTTTATCATAACATTACAGCAATTCAGTCTCACCTTCAGACTCCATGTGTAATTCTAGTTCTCTTTACTTTTCCACCATAACTGCAGTTGCTTCCTCAACTGATATCTTGAACCCCTCAAAGTCATTCTAGAAGGTTGAAATTAACTTCTTCCAAACTCCTATTAATGGTGATGATTTTATCTCTTTCCATGAATCATGAGTGTTTTTGATGACATCTAGAATAGACAATCCTTTCCAGAAGGTTTTCAATTGACTTTGCTCAGATCAATCAGAGGAATAACTATCTATGGCAGCTACAGCCTTATGAAATACATTTCTTAAATAATACGATTTGAAATTGAAATGACTCCTTGATCCATGGGCTGCAGAATGGATGTTCTGTTAGCAGGTATGAAAACAACATTAATCTCACTGACATTTCAATTGGAGCTCTTGGGAGACTAGATGCATTGTCAATGAGTAGTAATATTTTGAAATGAATCTTTTTTTTTCCAAGCAGTAGGCCTCAATTGTGGGCTTGAAATATTCAGTAAACCATGCTGTAAACAGATGTGCTGACATCCAGGCTTTGTTGTTGCATTTGTAGAGCATAGGCAGAGTAGATTTAGCATAATTCTTAAGGGCCCTAGAATTTTCAGAATGGTAAATGAGCACTGGCTTCAACTTAAAGTCAGCAGCTGCATTAGCCCCTAACAAGAGCGTCAGTCTGTCTTTTGAAGATTTAAAGCCAGGCATTGACTTCTCTCTAGCTATGAAATTCCTTGATGGACTCTTCTTCCAATATGAGGCTGTTTTATCTACATTGAAAGTCTGTTGTTTAGTGTAGCCACCTTCATTAATTATCTTAGCTAAATCTTTTGGATAACTTGCTACAGCTTCTACATCAGCACTTGCTGCTTTACTTTGCTCTTTGATGTCATGGAAATGGTTTCTTTCCTTAAGCCTCATGAACCAACCTCCGCTAGATTCAAGTTTTTTTTTTCTGCAGCTTCCTCATCTCTCTTAGCCTTCATAGAATTGAAGAGAGTTAGAGCCTTCGTCTGGATTAGGCTTTGGCTTAAGATAATGTTGTGATTGGTTTTATCTTCTATCCAGACCACTAAAACTTTCTCCATATCAGCAATAAGGCTGTTTCACTTTCTTATCATTCATGTGTTCATCGGAGCAGCACTTTTAATTTCCTTCAAGAATGTTTCCTTTGCATTCACGACTTGGCTGTTTGGCACAAGAAGCCTAGCTGTTGCCCTGTCTCAGCTTTTGACATGCTTTCCTCCCTAAGCTTAATCTTTACTAGCTTTTGATTTAAAGTGAGAGATATATGACTCTTCCTTTCATTTGAACACTTAGAGTCCATTGTAGGGTTATTAATAGGCCTAATTTCAATGTTGTTGTGTCTCAGGGAATAAGGAGGCCAGAGAAGAGGGATAAAGATGGGGGAATAGTTAGTTGATGGAACAGTCAGAACACACATTTATTGATTGTTTGCCATCTTATATGGATGCAGTTTGTGACACCCCAAAACAATTACAGTAGTAACATCAGAGATCACTGATCACAGATCACCATAACAAATATAATAATAATGAAAAAGTTTGAAATATTGTGAAAAGTACCAAAATGTGACACAGAGACATGAAGTGAGCAAATGCTGTTGGAAAAATAACACTGAAAACTTGTTCAATGCAGGGTTGCTACAAACCTTCAATTTGTGAAAAATGCAAATTGTGAAATCTGTGAAATGCAATGAAGTGAAGCACAATAAGACAATAAAAGTATACCTATATAGAGTTATTGGTAGATAGTCTTTTTCTTTTGGTACTTGGAATGTGACATCTCACTGCCTTCTGGCCTCCATTGGTTCTGATAAGAAAGCAACTGCTAATATTATTGAGGATCCTTTGTGCATGATAAGCTGCTTCTCTCTTGCTACCTTCATGATTCTTTCTCTTTGGCTTTAATCAGTTTGATTATGAGGTGTGTAGGTGTGTATCTCTTTGTTATTCCCCATTTGGTGAGACAACATTGTCATGTTTAATTTTTTTGTTTCCTTTAGGTCTCAGAATATGTTTAAAGTAGCTAATTTAAAGTCTTTGTCTAGTTAGTCTAAAACCTGAGTTTCCTCAGGGACAGTTTCTATTCATTGCTTTTTTTTTTTCTTGTGTATGAATCAAATCTTTTTTTTTATTTCATAATTTTTTGTTGAAATTGGAAATTTTATATGTGTATAAATACAGCTGATTTACTTTGTTGTACAGCAAAAACTGGCACAACAGTGTAAATAAATTATACTCCAATAAAGAACTTTAAAAAAAAAAAACTAAAAAAAAGTACATTAGTGGAAATATATAAAAAAAAATAAATAATATAGTGTGATGACTCTGGAAATCTGATTTCTACCCTCCTCAGAATTTGTTGTGGTTGTTTATTTTAATGGCTTTTCTAAACTAACTTAGTAAAATCTGTATTTTTCATCATATATGGCCACTGACAACTCAGCTCAATTCACTTATTAGACAGTCAATGATCAAAGCAAGATTTCCTTAAATGTCTAAAGCACTAAGTCTCCCAGTTTTTGCTGAGGGACTCTGTGTCTGTGTTTGGCCACTCCTTCAACACTTGGCTAGGCAGTTTTAGTCTGCTTTAGCTTTCACTTCCTGCTTGTGCAAAGCTTCAAAGTCAGTCACAGGTGAGAACTAGAGCTTTTTTACATCTTTTCTGAGTAGGCATAAAACCCTGGACATGAAAACAGCCCTATGTACACATGTAGTCTTCTAGATTCCTAGAATTGTGTCAAAGCTTATTATTTTCAAGCTTTTCTTTTAGACTTTTTGATTACCTTGCTCTTTACCCCAAATGTTTTCTACTGTTTCAGGGAGCCACAGTGTTAAACAGTTGCCTTTAATTGTTTTTGACAAATGACCCTGGGGAAGAAGCTGTTTTCCCTGGGCAAGCTCTGAATCAGGTGAAATAAAGACAACCTTGGGAGTGGAGTATTCTAGAGAGTGAGCAGAAACATCATAATGCCAGCTCTCTGGGAATAGGTCTTTGAAGGAGCCTCAGTGCTGTTTTGCCCTTTCCCATGAATATCAGGGAGCTGGTTTTCACTGTGGCTGTGTGACTTTAAGACTACATGAAGATGGCAATAAAGCAAGTTAAAATGCAACAAAACTGTCATTCTGACAGCTGTTTGTGTTTGTTTGTTTGTTTGTTTGATTAATAAACACACTTTAGGTTGCTACAAGCTTCTGGTTAATTTCCAGAGTAATGAAAAAGTTGATTATGAAAATTTTTGCTGGCTTTCTTGTTGCTATTACAGAGGAGAGAATTTTCAGAGGTCCTTACTCTGCCATTTTCCCTGACGTCACTAAATCTCCATTTTAAAGTTAACTTTGCTTTGGGTAAATTTCATGATGTACTAAAATGTGTGTCTATGCCTTGAAAAGCTGGTTATCCTTACATATAAATTATGTCTTTCCTTATTAAAATGTAATTTTAGAAAAGGAGTTCTTTCCTGTTTCAAATATAACCAGAATTTTCTAAAGGGTAAAACTGTGAATAAGGCAGAGATATTTGGTCAAACCACTCATCTGCTTTTTTAAATATGCTTGAGACCTAGATGGTTGAAGGGGCAGTGACTAAACTCTGCTTTCCGGGGCAACAGTTACTAACATAAGATTTTTTAGTTTTGACTGCAAGTTCAACTTTTGACTAAAGTCCTTGAAAATCCTCTTTTAACAGAATGCAGAGTCTAGATGAGCCATGGACTGAAGAGGAGGGTGATGGCTCAGACCACCCATACTATAACAGCATTCCAAGCAAGACACCTCCTCCAGGGGGGTTTGTTGATGCTCGACTGAAAACCAGACCCCACGGTCCTGACACAGCGCAGGTGAGTCTTATTCCTTTTTCCATGGATGGTGGCTAACTGAACTTTATTTCCTTTTGCTTTCTTCAAATCTATTTTCAGGTCCAGACAGAAAAACTTACAAATTTTTCCCCTTGAATTTCACAAAGCAGATAACTAGGGGAAGCTTTTTGTTTTAACATCACAAGGCTTAGTCAAATGCCTTGGAGCAATATTGTGATTCCTGAGTTACAAGTCTGGGAGTTCCCTCTTTATCCTATGACAAATCCCACTATGCTGTGAACTTAATGAGGCAAAGAGAGAGTTCAAGACTTTTAAAAGGCCTGGGATGCTTTGGGTTCTCTTGAAAAGAGAGTGGATATAAGCCTTTAACATGAGATTTTTTTGAGTTTTTCTATTTCACTCATTTCCCTGATTTTCCCTCTAACTCAAAATTCTAGCAAGGCATTTGCTTTCTAGAGTTACAGTATCTCCATGATATCTCTTTGTTATAGGGAATTTTTTGATATTACCTACCTTATGTGAATGACAATGACACCAATGAAAGTGGCAAATAACATTGAAACCAAGTGTCAATAGCTCTAACACTCAGAAGGAATTGGTGAGGTGGACTTGCCAAGATGTAAATGATTATGGGTGTATGTGCTGGGTGGGAATTATGTTCTGACACATAGATAATCTTTAACTGAAATCTAGTTTTGGTCATGTTGAGTGATGTGGCTACTTGTAAAAGAGCTCGATTTATGGTCACACTTAGGGAAGGGGTGGGAGGTAATGAAAACAGGGGGCATTTGTAGTTTTGATGAGATGCAGCCGCTTTCTAACACCTACACTAATTTATTTCCCAAATCTTAATGCCAACTGAGAGGCATGAAGGGAAAATTGGTTGTAATAGGTATGCAGTCCATTGGCCATTGAACTCCCTTCTGCTGTCCTATGGCTTTTAAAGGTGCAGAAACAAGAAAAGGATGACTTTTCCACTTTGTGTATTTACATATGTCTATAGTTTGCAGGAAAAGAGCAAACTTACTACCAGGGGAGACACTTAGGAGACCCGTTTGGCGAAGACTGGCAGCAAACACCTGTCAGGCAAGGTGAGAGGCAAGGTGAGGTGGACAAGAAACATCAAAAGTATTTTTCAAAAGTGATGTGCTCCCTAGTGGGTAGTCCCTCTCCTGTGGAGTGGTAGAGTGGCCCACTGGAAACACTTGCCGTGGGTGGGGCTGCAGATTCCCGACCAGATCATAGAAATAGAAATAATGGCTGTCAGGCATGTCTGAGGGCACACGTGAGAGGATTCCACCCCTGTACCAGGATCAGCACTGCCCCCTCCCCCATTGCTTCTTGTTCTGCACCCTGAGACTGTTCTCCTAGGGCCTTTCTCTGGCAGGAGGGCTTGCCGGTCCAGGGGCTGAGGAATTCACCTCCCCAGGGGAACCTCCACCCATTTCAAACAGGGCTGGTTTGGGAGACTCTGGGGTGTGCTTTGTGCTTTCCCTAAGTTCCTCAGCAGGACTGAACCCCCATGGCTCCTAAGAGTAGCTTGTAGCTTTCCCTTCCTTGCCTCACCCCGCCTCCCCTCTCCAGGGTCAGCTCAGGAAGAGTGAGTGACACTGGCCTTTGGCAGAGATGGCACAGGCCTTAGGTCCTTTGAGAGGACACTTCTACCTCTTCTCAAACCTATTAGCGTGCACCTACAGCCCACATTAAAAATAATATGACTACTTAAGGACCATTCAGTTTAAACTAGCTGCTAACTTAAGTCTCTATTCTCTAGACAGTTATTCCTACACATACATATATATGTGTGTGTATATGTATACATACATTTTAAAAGCTTCTTTTACTTTTAAACGTTTCCCCTGCTCAAACATTTCTATAACTTTCAATAGCTCCAGGGCACTACAAACTGTACAGGGCCCCAAGGAGATGGAGTGACGGTGGGTTAAGACCCAATGTACGCTTCTATGTATATAAATTTAACCACTTGTTGGTTTAACATGAAGGCTTTTCCCTTCATTATTGCCATTTGTGCCAGCAAGTAATTGACAATATCTTTTTTTTAAAGTTCTTTATTGGAGTATAATTGCTTTACACTGTTGTGCCAGTTTCTGCTGTACAACAAAGTGAGTCAGCTGTATTTATGCATACATCCCCATATCCCCTCCTTCCTGCGACTCCCTCCCACCCTCCCTATCCCAGCCCTCCCTAAAGTCATCACCCATCATCGAGTTGATCTCCCTGTGCTATGCAGCAGCTTCCCACTCTCAATATACGCAAACCAATCAATGTGATATATCATATTAACAAACAAGGATAAAAACCGTATAATAATAGATGCAGAAAAAGCTTTGGACAGAATTCAGCATCCATTTATGATAAAAACTCTCCAGAGAGTGGGCATAGAAGGAAACTACCTCCTCATAATAAAAGCCGTATCTGACAAACCAAAAACCAACATCATTCTCAATGGTGAAAAACTGAAAGCATTCCTTCTAAGAACAGGAACAAGACAATATCTTTTTAAAATTTCCCCGTCGTGAGAGAATTTCATGTCTTGCCTGCCCCAGCTGAAAGATGACCCATCCATGCTGCCCAGGCAGTAAACCACATGGCTCTACCCCAGAATACGATGTAAATAGCAAATTAAAGTTCTAACTTTGCCAGAGGCACTTTTTTTTACATGTTTCATCTTTGTTTTATATACATTTAAAAAGCATTGTACAGTACAATGATCGTGTACATAGACATATAATAACTGCTAAAGACTAAAGGAGATACGTTACTTACATTAGATATTTCCTCTATTGAAAAATTTTTCAGGTTTATTTGAAAATGAGGTCTTTTTTTGTATTCAAGTTATTCCAGCCAGATCAAGAACAGACAATATAAGAGATTCGCCAGGGCAAAAATGAGTCTTACACAAGTTCTTGACCTGGAACTTGAGACTCATAATTCTCAATACATTTCAAGTTCTTATTTGAAAGCAATAAATATCTTGTCCACAGAACAAATAAGAATGTCCTTTATTAACCTGCTAGCAGCCATTTCCCCTAAATAAAAATTGAACTGTGGGTACCACCACCAGGGAGGATGTCTCCCTGCCCCTGACTCAGCACCCGCAATCATCTGAAGTGGGAAAGGGCCGTGGTCAGCAATTTATTCACTTTTAAAAATTAGTTTGTAAAGTTCTTTTTACAGACTGAGTTCTCTGCAGTTCATACAGACGTATCATCATTAAGCCAGAGCTCGTAGCACAGAAATGACCAGTGTAACATAGAAACCACGTCCAGGGAGAGGAGTAGACACAGCTCAGGACTTTGTAGAGATGCTCCCCAGAGAAGGGATTTCCACAGGACACTTGCCTTCTCATGTTTACAGGCCAGAGACAGTGGTGCTGCCAAAAGTCCTTCAATGGGCTCTAGATAAAGCTTCTCCAAAAGCCCTGAGCCCACGCTTGCCAGCTGGATTGAGCCAACTTCCACCCCCCACCACCTAGAAAGGTGACCTCTCTCCAGGCCCAAGGCAATCTTGAGAGCATCTGTGGAAGCGTGTTAGAAACAGAGATCCCATACAAAGAATCAGATAGTGACTAGAGCAGGGCAGCACCCTTCATTCACTTCAGGCAACAACAGCAGGGACACGCTGGCCCAGCCTTGACAGAGTCTTGGTCCAGTTGGGAAGTCCCATGAAGGCACAAGCTTGACTCTGTTTTATAAGGAAGGTACCTCAATTCATTAGGAAGGAACTTTATAAAATGGGGTCACAGCAGCTGCATTGCATTTCTAATGGAGTTAACATACGAAGCATTCACCTACACAAAAAAAGAGCAATGAAAATAAGGCTCGTTGTTCTTCTGCTCAGTTATTTTGATCTCAGTCCTTTGTAAAGTGGATGAGGAGGCCGAGCCAGCTTCTATAGCAGGTGTGGCCCCCGCTGCTCCCCCCAGCCTGGGTCAGAGGGTCCTAGGGTCTTGGTAAGTCTCCTCACCTTCGCGATGTCCATCATCCTGGGCTGGCAGGTCCCATTTTGACAGGAAGGAGTGAAAAGCATACCAGTGGAGTACAACAGGGTGTGAAAGGGTCACAGAGGAGATTTAACAGATGGGCATCTGAAAGAAGGATTTTCTTATGAATGGGCTAAAGGAAATTTTCTGTGAAACACTGGGTAGCTTAACATGAATAGTGATACGATCAGAAGAGAAAAGAGGGCTGTTTTCTTGTTGCAGGGTCCTTGGACATCTACAGCATGCCAGAAGGGAAATCTCATGTGGCCCCTATGGGAGAAGCCCCCACCTATGTCAACACCCAGCGCATCCCACTGCAGAGCGGGCCAGCTGCAGGCAGCAGTGCCGAGAGCAGCCCACGGAAAGACCTCTTTGACATGAGTGGGTTTCCATTTTCCTTTGTCTTTTTCTCTTGGGAGGCTGTTTCTTACATTGTCTTTTGTTTGAAACCTGTGCAACTACTGAATTTTCCTCTAGTGGGTTTTTGGTTAATGATGCTGATTAGTGGTACTTTTCTAGGTTATGACTGGACTTTTCAAGGCTTTGAACTTGGCCAACTCCTGCTTTGGGATTACAGCCTTCTCTGTAGTCCAGAGGCAAAGCAACTCCCCCTTCTTTTCATAATTGACTTTGCTCTTGAAGATTGTATTGAAACAAATGATATACATGAATAAATGCATTCATTTATTTCTTCACTTAGTTATTAATTGGGTATTGTGTGCCAAATACTGTATCAGTTTTAAGGATGCCAAGATGAAATGGCTTGGCCCCTGTTAGTCTGTTGAACAAGACTAACATATAAGTAAGAAATTCTAATGTACCCTCTTGTTTGCCTGCATGCACTCATTTTCCCTCTCACTTTTTCTCTTTCTCTCTCTCCTTCCTCCTCTCCACTGAACACCTACCATGTGTCAAATACTATTCTACTTATTGGGGATATAGAGGAAAACAAAATAGACAAAATTCCTACTCTGCTGGAGTTTAAATAACCACCATGTGTTACAGGTAGTGACAAGTGCTCTGATGAAAAATAAAACGGGATAAGAAGAGTGACCCCAAACTACTGTTGATGGCACTACAGTGTGACATGTACCATGGGCCTTTGTTTGTCATATAGATTAGGAAAAATAAATCATCTGTGAACTGATTAATGAAAGTGTAAATTGCTGTTAAGGACTTTCCAAGCTCACAAACAGCTTTACATCCCCAAATTTCTTTTTCAATTTCCTTGAAAATTTTACAGGCTGAAGAGGAAGGGAGAGGAGATTAGCATTTAGTGAGTTTCTACCAAGTGTCTAGGTGCTTATTATTTTACTTAATTTTTGCAATAGTCCTATGGGTAGATATTATCATTATTATTTTACAGAGGAAGAGACAGAGAACCCTAGAGGTCTGGTAACTTTACCGCTGGTTCAACACTTGGTACTGTGTGTGGGTGAGGACAGGGTTGAGTGTTTTTATGAATAGGCTGCACCATGACAACAAAAGTCTATCCTTCCCCAGAATGGGACACTGGACTCCCATTCTGACTTAAAAAATTGCCAGAGCCAGAAGAACTGTAGAATCATCTAATTCAATCTCTTCATTTAAAAAAAAATATGTGGAAATAGCCTAGGAGGTATGAAGCAACTTTGCAAAATGCAGAGCAAAATGATAGCTCTTCGAGCCTCTGCTCCACCTGTAACAATATCTCCCAACTTCAGTTTAGTAGTTGTGTTTATGGTCAGACAATTTTCAACTGTTTAATTTGGTCCATTTACCAGTGACTCTTGGGCCCAGAGCCTGAAGAGAGTTAGATTAGGCTGGGGTTTGAGATGGGAAAGATTAAAGCCAGAACCTCCCTTTTCTCATCCATCAATTTTTACTCCCAAAACTAGAGAAGGGGAAACAGAAAGTAGAAAGAGCCCTGGAGAGGCTAGTATCTATTGAAAAGTGTGGAAAAATAGACCTAGCACTCTGTGTATATCTTGAATCACTACTGCTAAATAATGATGGTGGTAGTGGTGCTGACAGTGATGGTAAAGGTAGTGATGGTGGTGGTGATGCTGAGGAGTGTGGTGATGGTAATGGTGATGATGGTGTGGATAGTGATGGAGATGATGGTGTTGATAGTGGTGGGGCTGAGGTGATGGGGATTATGATGGTGGTGATGACCTTGTGGTGATGGTGATGGGGGTAATGATGGTGATGGTACAGGAACAGAGTACACACTTTTAACCACTCCAGGTAGTCAGGGAAAAAAATAGAATAAAAAGAGAAAATCTACAATCATAATTATAGTCCATAGTTTTAACCATTTTTTGCCCCAAATCTGTAAGTGATTTAACATGTGTCCAAATGATTTTGTTTTGTTTTTATTTATTTACTTCACTTCTGCCCATTCTCTACTAACATTTAACAAGCTGGTCAGATTTTACAGCAGTCACTGAATATTTATGGGTACAAACTGTGTCCCAGGCACAATGTTGGACTCTGGGCATGTAGCTGTGCCCAGGAGAGAACTATTCCTGTTCTTGCGGTGCTTGCATTGCACCAGGTTGGCAGTGTGGTCCTAAATAGGAGGGTGAGTCAAAAATTATCCGCACTCTGGCTGTAGAATTTGTTTTAGTTAACCTTTAGAGAAGACAAATACATCATTTTTTGACATAATCTCCTTGCTTTTCAATACACTTTGTCCATCTGTCTACAAGCTTTTGTATTCCCTCATTAAAAAATGTTCTAGGCTGAACTGTGAACCACAAATGCGCCTCTGTCTTCACTTCATCAGAAGTGAGTCTTGGTCCTCGTAGGGCTGCTTTCAGGGGACCAAATGGGTGAATGTCTGATGGAGTGAGATCAGGACTATAGGGAGGATGCTTTAACACCTCAAAATGAAGTTTTTGCATAGTGTCGACAGTGTGGGCAGAAGCGTGTGGACGTGCACACCCTCAGACCACAAAAACCGAATCCCTGCACGCTGCTCTTCTTTGTGAAAATCACAAGTGAGGCATCCATTTTTGCTCGCACTGCAGTTACAAATGAACTGATGTAACACGTTCACATCTGCACAGCAGTGACTGGGGAGACAGTAGCCTTGAATGGAAAGTGCTGATAAGACAGTGCAGTCAACAGAAGTTTTAATATAACTGGAGGGCAGATAATTTTTGACTCACCCTTGTAATCATCACAACACCTTACACTTGTGTAGCACTATGTGCATTTTCCAGAGTGGTGTTGTACATATCACCTTGTTTGAAAATCCAACATTGAGATTTAATTAGACGTGCCTGGCGACTTCTCTTACCGCTGGTAATTGCTGCTGTTAGAGCCATGCCCTGCAGTGAGAAGTGTGTTTGGAAGGGCATGAAGTCAAGCTCAATCTCAAACAGTCACACAAGAGCCTTTTTCTGCAGGGAACCAAGTGAAGGTCAAGGGGAGGTAGAGATCCTAGCCTGGAGCAAGTCACACAAAAGGGACCAATAAATGTCAGTTTTCTTCTCTTTTAAAAATTCACCTAATACAAAAATTTTGAAAGAAACATTTGTCAGGCTGGGTTTCAGTTTTGCACGCAATCAAATCTGTGCAACTTGTCTTTTCCTTTGTGTATTTTCTTTGGTATTGGCAGGTTTTTCTTCAGAAGAGAACACATTTGTTGAAGAGGCTAGCCAATGTTCCAGAGAAAGTAGATGGCATGTAATATGCATGGACTCTTGTAGAGTGCAAAAATGAAGTCATTCTAACAGTGAGACAAGGGTGTGCTTGAATGTTTGGCACGAGACACAATGCCCAGCTGTCTTGGGAAAGCAGACTCATCAGAAAGAGTCATGCCAAGATTCGGGCTCTGCTTTCAAATGCTTGTTATGATGAATCTTGTTATATTACCAGTCAGTCATTTTTCTCTACTTCTTTTTTTTTCTGGTAGAAGTTGCCTTTGCATTTCCAGCGCTCACATTGTACTGTTTATCATTTGTTCTCCTTGGGATTGATGTGTTGCTGGCAAATGTTGTTGGCAGAACCTTTTGAAGATGCTCTCAAGAACCAGTCCTTGGGGCCTGTGTTGAGCAAGGCAGCCTCTGTGGAGTGCATCAGCCCCATCTCACCCAGACCCCCAGATGCTAAGATGCTGGAAGAGCTGAAAGCAGAGCCTTGGTACCAAGGGGAGATGAGCAGGAAGGAGGCAGAGGGTCTGCTGAAGAGAGATGGAGACTTCTTGGTCAGGAAGAGCACCACCAACCCGGGCTCCTTCGTCCTCACTGGCATGCACAATGGCCAGGCCAAGCACCTGTTGCTCGTGGACCCAGAAGGCACGGTGAGCACAGGGAGGAATGTGGCCTGCACTGGCCAGCCTCCCCCTAATAGTCTCACCCGGGGGGGGGGGGGGTCACTGCACTGGGGACCACTTTCCCTCCTCTACCTACATATGCCTGCTGAGTCCTGACGGTCACTCCTCTGGGACCCTGGAAACCAGATCCAGAGGACTTATGCTTTCCGGCCAGAGCCGGGCTACAAGAGCCCATGGTCAGGGCCCCCTGTGCAAGTTATAAAACTTGGAAACAGGGCCCAGGTTGAAAGCCTTAATTCTCGTGTTCTTTAAAATAAATACGAAAACTGAGAAAGTTTTCTTTCCAAATATGTTCATAGTGGGCAAAGTAGTACAGGGCTTCTGGGCTTTTAATATTTACCTCAAATGTCTCTGCAAGTTGAATCACGGGTTTTTATTTGCAGGCGTAAAATGTGATGAAGCGGTAAGTAAGCTCCCTATTAACTAGTCTCTTGCTTTTCCACCCAGAGAAGTAATGCCTCGTGACAGTGAGTGTGGCTCTTCTTGGCAGTACGGTCGTGTCCAAACAATCCTGCGGGGTTGACTGAATATCCCATCTTCCAGTCAATAAATAAACTTGACTTCACCCTGGCACAGTCTGAGAAGTACTAAGTTTAATAAATGTAGTTACATTAACCTAACCATTGAGTAAATTCCAGGATTGTGGTTTAAAATCTTTTAACTAGTGAAAACAAAGCAGCAGGTAGGGTTATCTCAACAGTGGTTAAGAACATTGCATTTAAAAAAAAAATTATTGAAGTACAGTTGATTTACAGTATTGTATTAATTTCTGCTGTACATCAAAGTGACTCAGGTATGCGTATATGTTCTTTTTCATGTTATTTTTCATATGGTTTAATCACAGGATATTGAATACAGTTCCCTGTGGTATACAGTACAACTCTGCTGTTTATCCATCCTATATATAATAGTTTGCTTCTGCTAATCCCAAACTTCCAATCCTTTCCTCCCCTATCCCTCTTGGAAATCACACGTCTGTTCTCTAGGAAGGATATTGAATTTTTTGATTGACAGGTAGGGATGAAGAGTCTTCAATTGGGCTTGGACGCAATTTAACTGTGGTGTATTTGGGGAAGGAGGTGGTGTTACCTGAGATTTGTTGCCTCAGGTGTCTAGACTGAGTTGCCTGCACACCTCAGCTCCCTAGATCTCTGCACTTTCTCTTCCGCTCTCCACCTGGGCAGCCACTCCCCATGAATGTAACTATATCCTTCAAATTCACCTTCTTTAGTTGTGTAGATTTTTTTTTTTACATATATGCCTACCAGAGAAAACACATATTTTGTTTGTGTGTTTTAGCAATTTGCAAACATGCTATTACTCCACAAATCATTTCTTTTTCCCTTCGATGCATGTTTTTGAGATCTGTCAGTGGTGCCTTCCGAATACTGAATTGTTACTTGGGTGGGCCATCTGGGGCTCAGTGGATACATGGTCTGCATATCACTTCCTGAGCTCTCTTGTGAAGCACCGAAAAATCTTAGGTGCTGCAAACCTCATGCCTGTTTCTCCTGCACCTGGGACAGTGTCTCTGGGGCATATCCTAGGAGTGGAGTTTTTGATCACAGGATATACATACATTTAATGTCACTGGGGGTTGCATCTGCTCCCAGAGTGGCTAGGCTGCCGATGTGCCCACAGCAGAGTGTGAGGGTCCCGCATCTGCCCCTTCTCTCTCTGGTTCTGCTGATCTGGTGGGGGTGGGGAGTAAAGTGATGCCTCATTGTTTGCTGTGCAGTTCTTTGCACTTAGGTTTCTCCATAAATTTTATGTTCCTATCTTCCTCCCATGTTTCTCTCTTAATCTTCTTATTGGGTTTTCTTGAATTTATTCCAGCCATAGAATCTCCGTATGTACCCCCCACTTCTTCACCTATTAGATACTTTTGTCTGTGACATTCTTCATCAAATAAGAGTCTTTTTTTGGGGAATGTAGCTGAATCCATCAATTTTCCTCTTTATGGTTTATAGTTTTGAGTTTTACAAGATTTCTCACCTACAAAACACAGATATACTGTATTCTTCTATATTTTCTCCTATTAGCTTTATTGTTTTATCTTTCACATTTACCTTTCAATTCTAACTGAAGTTACTTTTGAAGATGATATAAGATAGGACCCAACAATTTAAAAATCACCAGGTAGTGAGCCAATTCTCCAGTCACTATTTACCAAATAATTCATCTTTTCTGTGTGGCAGTGATGATCCTTCTATTACACACTAAGTCTCTGTGTCATGGGTCTGTTTCTGGACTCTCAGTTCTGTTCTGTTGATTTGACTGTCTGTTCCTCATGCAAGTTCCATACTGCTTTAGTCATTACGGCTTTAAACTGTCTTAATATCTGGTGCTGTGAGTCCTTCCTTTTGTCTCCTTTTTATAAATTGTCTTAGCTATCCTCAGACCTTTATTCTTTGTTCTGATTTTAGATTCAGTTTATCAAGTCACCAAAAATATATGCTGCTGTTTTGATAGGATGTGTACTGAATTTATAGGTTAATTTGGGGAGAGCTGACATTTTTCTATATTAAATCATCACCTCCATTAACATGGCATGTCTCCACTTATTTAGTTTTAAAATGTCTTTTGTTAGAATTTTAAAATTCTCTCCAGAATGTTCTTCTGTTTCCTTTATTAGGTTGCTTCCCAGGGTGTCTAGTTTTAGTTCCTATTGTAAGTGGTATGTTTTTTTTTTTTTCAATTTTTTAAAATTATTTATTGGCTGCATTGGGTCTTTGTTGCTGGGCTTTCTCTAGTTGCGGTGAGCAGGGGCTACTCCTTGTTGTGGTGCACAGGCTTCTTATTGCGGTGGCTTCTCTTGTTGTGCAGCACAGGATCCAGGTGTGAGGGCTTCAGTAGTTGTGGCTCACAGGCTTCAGAGTGCAGTCTCAATAGTTGTGGTGCACAGGCTTAGTTGCTCTGTGGCATGTGGTATCTTCCTGGCCCAGGGATCGAACCCTGTCCCCTGCATTGGCAGTTGGATTCTTAACCACTGCACCACCAGGGAAGCCGTAAGTGGTATGTTATTATTATTATTTTTTTAAACTCTTTATTGGAATATAATTGCTTTACACTCTTGTACCAGCTTTTGAGGTACACCAAAGTGAATCAGCTGTATTTATACACACATCCCCATATTCCCTCCCTTCTGTGACTCCCTCCCACCCTCCCTGTCCTGGCCCTCCAAGGCATCACCGATCATCGAGTTGATCTCCCTTTGTTATACATCAACTTTCCACTAGCTATCTATTTTGCAGTTGGTAGTATATATATGTCTATGCTACTCTTTTTGATTACTTTTTCTCAGTAGTTATTGCTGCAGGGAGAGGAAAGTAGTGTGATGTTGAGCCTGGGAATTTTGCTGATTGTGGTGGTTTTACTAGACCAGTGGTCATGCCATTGCAAACACTGACAGTTTTTTCACTTGCCTTCCAATCCCAGACCTTAGAGGGCACCTTTGATCATTGGCCAGGAGAGGGCACCCTTGTTCAGGTTCCAACCTGAAAGGGAGTGTTGGAGGCTTTGTTCCCTTTAGAATGAGGTAAGCTTTTGGTAGATGTCCTTATCAACCAAGAAAACTTCATGCATTCATTCATTCATTCATCCACTCAACAAATGTGTACTGAATGACTATTAATCTAGGCATTGTTTTTGGCACCTGGGATATGTCCATGAACCAGTTAAAAGGATAATCTCTGCTTTTATTAACATATTGATACAAATTAATTACCCAATTACTTTTATCATGTATAGGTATTGAACTTTATCAAATGAGATAATATCATGATTCTTTTCCTAAAGTCCATTCATGTGGGGAATTACACGGGTAGATTTTTCTGGTGTTGCAATCTGGCATAAACCCTGCTTGGTCTTGACATGGTAATTATGGATTTGGAATCCTAATATTTCCTTTAGGATTTTTTCAGGTGCTGCTTTCATAAGAGGTATCTGTCTTCATCTTTGCTTCCTTCGCTTGTGTGTGCTCACCTGGTTTGGGTGTCAAGGTTATGCAGTTATACTTATCTCTTACAATGATCTAGGTTTACTCCAGATCAGAGGAGACTTCTCCCACCATTTTACCTCAAATAGAATCCCCTAGATACCCCCTATTTCTTTACCCTGATTTATTCTTACCCTTAAGCACTTATCACAAACAAGCACTCATTTATTTGCTAATTTGTTTATTACTTGCTTTCCCCCATTAGACTATAGTCTCCGTGAGGGTAGCAGAATTGTCCACTGCAGTATTTCCCACTATCTAGAATAGTGCCTGCCACATAGTAGATGTTCAATAAGCACTAGACAACTGAACACATAAATCAACCTCAGGCTTTTTCAGGTGACATGGGGGTCACAAATAAGATTTTCTACATAGACTCAGTCCAGAATTCTTTCCATCTGCAATGGCTGCCAATTGAATTAGTTACAGCTATCTAAAGGAAAATAGGAAAGAAAATACCTAAGCAATCCTATGAGAATATAAATATTTTGGCTGAAAATTTTATATATATTTTTAAAGTTAAAATTCAGCTAAATTATACCCCTTTATAGACCAAAGATGATTACTTTTTTTGTTCACTTAGTGCTTACAGACAAAAGGATGATTTACAAAAAGATATATACTAAATATATGCAGTCTATTGTATGTCAATTATATCTCAAAGTTTTTAAAAAAATAAAAACAAACAAAAACCAAGAAGATATATACTACTACTAATATATTATACATTCATGAACCAGTATCAAGATAATGTAGAAGATAAGGAGGAGATGAAGTTAGACCAGGTGTCTGAGCAAGCCCCGAACACCCCAAGCTGTGCTGTCTATACAGCTTTAATTTTGGAGGAGAAATTCGCAGTGTGATTGGGGAAATGTATAAATCACACCTACTAATAACTATTCTTTTGGGGGCCTTTTGGTTGGATCTGATTATCTAGCTTAATTGATCCTATAGAGGACAGCTTTAGCTGAAAAAGAAAATGGAAATGAAAGACTTAATTAAAAATGTAATGTCGCTTCCTTGCTGTGAGGACACCAAAATAGACAATGAACACATTCTCTTCAATATTTATTCATCTGATTTTCATGGTAATTAGTTGGTCCCTAACTATAAAGGGGGAAACTTGGCAGAACAGATTACTCAGAGAAATAAGGATGCAAAACAGTTCTGCGTCTAAATTTACTCCAGAGTATACCAACCTATGTGCCTTCCCACCATGCGCTGATTGTTCAAGAAGAGGGTGCCTGGGGGGTGCTGGGAAGGTGGGTGACGAGGAGGGCTGTGGCAGGGCCTCTGAGCTCCTGGGGAGGCACTGAGGCTACCGACCCTAGAAAATAGCTGCAGGAAAGAGGTGGGCGAGTGGGTCTGTAGGATCAGCCTCAGATATGGAGGCTGGTGCACTTTATTTTCTTTTCAATGTCTTTCAGAAACATTTAGTCAGCCCTCTGTGTCTAAAATTATTCCCTGAGTCATTGATCATTGATTCATCACTTTGGCCTTGAAGGGCCAACAAAGTGAGCTGGGCATCGTTCTTGCACTTGAACAAGCTGCTGCTACATATGGCTGGGGGTTCCGTGGGCTTCATTCATGTAGTCTCAGGTTATGGCACATTTGAGAGCATGTACAGGGGCTTTTGCATTCCTAACATCACCAAACCATGACAACCATTCCACATTCACTGCATTCCTAACGTCACCAAACCATGGCAACCGTTCCATATTCGCATTTATTAGGTTTTTATTTTCTTCTCAGGGTAATTAAGAAAATAAAAAGCCCCCTTCCCCCCACCCCTCCACTTAATAAAGCCTTGTTGTTTTAAAATTCCCTTTATACCAGTCAGTCTAGGCTGTGCTGCTGTAACAAATAAGAGGTGGATTCTGGTTAAATGTGGTTTAATCCAGCAGAGCTTCCACTCCCACTCAAGCCTGTGTGTGTGGGGGGGGTGGGGGGCTCCCTGGACTCCCTGGTCTTTGCCTGGATGGCTCAGGGATGCAGGCACATCCATCTCCCGGGTCTACCTTGTCACCATGGAGAAGAGAGGCATGGAGGAAGTGCAGCAGCTCTCAATGGCCTCACTGGGGAAGTGATACACATCACTCATCTCATGTTCCATTAGTCCTCACCTGACCCCAAGAGAGGGGGAGAAATTTAAGGAAGCATGAACAGTGCCTTACCGATAAGTCCATCTCAGCAATATGTCTTTTAACTTTCTATCAAAGCAACACCCCCAAAATATAAACAAATAAGATACTACAGAAAGGCTTTAATGAAGAATAATAGGACCCCTTCCTCCTTTTCACCCCACTCCTGATTCTGAGAGACAAGCCCTGCCAGCAGATCCTCTTTAAAGTTCTCTGAAAAGTGCTTGATGCATCGATTTAATATTTCAAGACATCATTTCTTGATGTTCCCTGTGAAAACTCCTTACTTCATTTTTGCTACTTCTTTCATTTTTTGACAAGTGTTTTAGTTTTTCTAGTGGTTGTTTTTGTGCCTTAAAATCCACCAAGCTTCTCTCTGATTCCATCAGTGTTAGAACCAGTGTTTCAGGACTCCCTTCCCTGCCTCATGGGGAATGGGAACCCTGCAGGCCCTTTCTTTCCTCCCCCTTCTTCCTTTGTCTGTATCCTGCCAGCAGTGCCTTTCCTTTTTCCTTTAACACACATGAGTAAAGAAAATGGTCTAATGAACTCCCATGTACCTATTATTGGCTGCAAAAATGACCATATCGTTCCAATCTGGATTTACCTGTATCACACACCATTTCTTTGGAGTATCTTTTGGAAGCATAGTACAGAAAACTTTTTTCTTTGGAATTATTTGAGAGTAAATTGCTGAAGTATTCCATCACCTTTGAGAGTTCTTGAGAGTGGGTTCCTTCAAACGATTCTCCTGCCTAATTATGGTACAGAACCCAAATCAGGGGACTTCCCTTGTGGCCCAGTGGTTAAGAATCCACCTGCTAATGCAGGGCACATGGGTTTGACCCCTGGTCCGGGAAGATCCCACATGCCACAGAGCAACTAAGCCCGAGAGCCACAACTACTGAGCCCACGTGCCACAACTACCAAAGCCTGCATGCCTAGAGCCCATGCCCCACAACAAGAGAAGCCACTGCACTGAGAAGCCCATTTGCTGCAACTAGAGAAAGCCTGCAAAGCAACGAAGACCCAATGCAGCCAAAAAAAAAAAAAAAAGGTGTAGCTATTAAAAAAACAAAAACAATAACAACCAAAACCAAACCAAACCAAACCAAACCAAACCAAACCAAACCAAACCAAACCAAACCAAATAAACAAAAAAGAACCCAAATCAGGCCTTTATCCTGGTGCCTCACCCCCACCTCATCCTCCAGAGCCCTTTTATTACCCCAAGTTTGTCCTTTATCCTGAAGGATGCAGTTCAGAATCATGTGTTGCATTTAGTGGTGATGTCTATTTAGCCTCCTTCAACCTGGAACAGTTCTCGATGTGAGTTCATCTGATGTTTCCTCTTTATTGGGGTCAGGTTTCACATCTTAGCCAAACTATTGCAGAAACACTGCTGCCTGTGTTGCCACATCCTGCTGGGGAAATGCTGACTGCAGGCGAGTGTTCACCTGGACAGCTTCATGGAGGTGTTGGTGGGCTTCCCCATGGCAGGCTGTCCTTTCCCTTGAATTAATATTTGGGGGGAGGTACTTTGAAACTACACAAATACACTCTTTCTGATCACATTTTCAACCTATTCATGTATTCATTTTTGTTAGTGTGGATTCATGGTTTCCTATTTTATTCAACGGGCTACAGTTAGTTACTGTACTTATTTCGATGCTCCTTCAAGCTGGCTTCTGTGTCCTTTTGACATGTTCTTAACTTTCAGCATCTTCTTCCTTCTGATGTAAAGTGATAGAAGAGGCTTTTCTTCCACTTGGCCTGGTCCTGCAATCACCCCACAGGAACCCTGGCCTGGTCCCTTCAGACACCAAGATCTGGGCACTGCGTGTGCTCATTGGTGATGGGGTATTACTGCTCCCAGGGCCTCTACATGGACAGAATTATTTATTTCTGTGTCTAGTCCTATATCTATCTCTATATATTGGAAACCATGAGTTCACAACAATTCTTTCAATTCCAAGCTGCTACCACAGGGTTCATTTTACTCTTTTCCTTTTCTACATTTATAACTCCCCTCTCCAACAGTGAGAAACCTGACTCCCATTATTCTCAACATTTTTACCTATTTGATGAACTCCCTTGTATGTGATATGTCTCCCGTCACGGCTGCTGCCCCTCCCCTGCATAGAAACCTTCCTCACCCAGCCTGGACTTTGACTCCTCTGCCCAACCATTGTTCCCCACGTGGATTTCCTCCTCACCCTGTTTATGCTCAGATGCTCACGTCACTCTACCCTCTTACATACATGCCCTCCCCCTCGTTTGCTCTGACCTCCATACTGGGCTGCCCAACCTTCTCCCTGGCATGGATGCCTCTGACACCCTGTGCCAGTCTGTCCGTCCATCCATCCATCCATCCAACCATCCATCCACCCACCCATGCATCCAATCATCCATCCAGCTGGTAGGCACTCCCATTCTGCCCCCACTCCAGGATGCTACTTTGGGCCATTGTGGCTACACGACCCCCACAGCACAGACACCTGTCTTCTTGGCTTTTGGACTGACTGTTCCTTTAGGAAGGAAAAGGAGAGGAAAGGAAGGGGAAGGAGGAACTTTTCAAAGTACTTCACAGCAGATCCTGGGCCTCCTGTAACTTTAGCACGCATCTCTACCAATAAGGACATTAAAACAACAACAGCAGCAAAACAATAATAACAACATATCATTGTTATAGCCAAACAAACCAAAAATAATTACTGAACATACTCAAGTCTTCCTGTTTATCTCAAAGATGTTCTTTTTAGAGTAAATTTGTTGGAATCAGAATCCATAGACGGTCCACATTGTGCATTTCATTATGTCTCTTAAGACTCTTGCTTGGTTGCATCTTTCTTTCTGTTTCCCTCCACACCTTGCTTTGTTTAAGGAACTAGACGTTTGTCTGTAGAATATTGCTTGTTATGATTTGGGTCCTTGCTTCCCTGTGGCTTTATTTAACTTGTTTGCTGTCTCCTGTATTTTCTATGAACTGGTAGACATAGAGATCTTTAAAAACAGTTTATTGGGACATAATTTACATAATACCCATTTAAAGTGTACAATTCCGTTGTTTTTAGTATATTCACAGATATGTGCATCAGTCATCACAGTCCATTTTGGAACATTTTTATACTGTACCATTTAGCTATCACCCCCTATTCTCCCATCGTCCAGCCTTAGGAACCCCTCAGCTATTTTCTGTCTCTATAGATTATCCCATTCTGGACTTTCATATGAATAGAATCATATAATGTGTGCACTTTTGTGACTAACTTCTTTCACTTAACATGATTTTTTAAAGGTTTATCTATGCTGTAACCTGTGTCAATACTTTGTTCCTTTTTATGGTTGAATAATATTCCATTTATGGACATACCACATTTTATTTATGATTAGTCTGTTGATGAGCACTTGACTATTGTGAATAATGCAGCCATAAACATTACATGCAAGGCCCTGTGTGGACATATATTTCATTTATCTTGGATATATATTTGGGAATGGAATTGCTAGGTCAAACAGTAACTTTATAATTAGTCACTTGATGAAATGCAAGATAGTTTTCCAGAGCAGCTGTACCATTTTACATTCTAACCAGCAGTGTATAAGGGTTCCAATTTCTGTGTCATCACGAACACTTGTGATTATGTGATTTTTTGATTCTAGCCATCCTAGTGGATGTAAGGTGGTATACTACTGTGGTTTTGATGTGCATTTTTCTTGATGACTTTTGATGTTGAGAATCTTTTCATGTGCTTATTGGCCATTTTTGTATCTTCTTTGGAGAAATGTCTGTTCAGATCCTTTGCCCACTTTTTTTCTTCCTTTTCTTTTTTCCCCCTCTTCATTTCTTCTTATTGTGGTAAAATATATATATAATACAAAATTTACCATCGTAACCATTTTTGAGTGTACAGTTCAGTGATATTAAGTATGTTCATATAGTTATGCAACTATCACCACCATCCACCCACAGAATTCTTCTCATCTGCAAAACTGAAACTTTATGCCCATTAAACAGTAATTCCCCATTCCCACCCCCCAGCCCCTGGCATCCACTATTTTACTTTCTGTATCTATAATTTTGACTACTCTAAGTACCTCATATAAGTAGAATCATACAGTATTTGTTTCTTTGTAACTGGTTTACTTCACTTAGCATAATGCCCTCAAGTTTCCTTCACATTGTAGCATATGTAATAATTCCTTTCTTTTTAGGGCTAAATAATATTCCATTGTATGTATATATCACATTTTACTTATCTATTCATCAGTTGATGAACACTTGGATTCCTTCCATGTTTTAGCTATGTTAAAAATGCTGCTATGAAACTTGGTGTGCAAATACCTTTTCTAGACCCTGCTTTCAATTTTTTTAGTATATATACAGAAGTAGATTTACTGGATCATGTGGTAATTCATTTTTAATATTTTTCTGAGAAACCATCATACTGTTTTCCACAGTGGCTGCACCATTTTATATTTCTACCAACAGTATACAAGTGTTCCAGTTTCTATACATCCTCACCTACACTTGTTATTTTCTGTTTTATTTTATTTTTTTTTATAGTAGCCATCCTAATGGATGTGAGATGGTACTTAATTGTACTTTTGATTTGCATTTCCCTAATGATCAGTTTTGTTGAGCATCTTAATGTGTGCTTATTGGTCACGTGTATATCTTCCTTAGATAAATGTCAGTTCAAATTCTTTGCCCTTTTTAAAAAAACTTTTTATTTTATATTGGAATATAGTTGATTAACAATGTTGTGATTTGCTATACAGTTTCAGATGTATGGCAAAGTGATTCAGTTATACATATACATGTATATATTCTTTTGCAAATTCTTTTCCCACTTAGGTTGTTACATAATATTGAGAAGATAACCGACACAGACCTATATAGTAGGTCCATGTCAGTTATCCATTTTAAACATAGCAGTGTGTACATGGCAATCTCAAACTCCCTAACTATCCCTTCCCCCCCACCCCCTTCCCCCTTGTAACCATAAGTTTGTTCTCTAAGTCTGTGAGTCTGTTTCTGTTTTGTAAACAAGTTCATTTGTATACTCTCTTTTTAGATTCTGCATGTAAGCCATATCATATATTTCTCTTTCTCTGTCTGATTCACTTCACTCAGTATGACAATTTCTAGATCCATCCATGTTGCTGCAAATGGCACTATTTCATTCATTTTAATGGCTGAGTAATATTCCATTGTATATATGTACCACATCTTCTTTATCCACTCCTCTGTTGATAGACATTTCAGTTGAATCCATGTCTGGGCTATTGTAAACAGTGCTGTAATGAACTTTGGGGTGCATGTATCCTTTCAGACCATGTTTTTCTCCAGATATATGCCCTAGAGTGGGATTGCAGGGCATATGCAATGGTAGCTCTATTTTTAGTTTTTTAAGAAACCTCCATACTGTTCTCTATAGTGGCTGTATCAATTTACATTCCCACCAACAGTGTAGGAGGGTTCCCTTCTCTCTGCACCCTCTCCAGCATTTACTTTGTGGATTTTTTGATGATAGCCAATTGACTGGCATGAGGTGATATCTCATTGTAGTTTTGTTTTGCATTTCGCTAATAATTAGTGACATTGAATATCTTTCCATGTGCCTCTTGGCCATCTGTATGTCCTCTTTGGAGAAATGTCTATTTAGGTCTTCTGTCCATGTTTTTAATTGGGTTGTTTGCTTTGATGATAGTAAGCTGCATTTTGAAGACCAATCCCTCGTTGGTCACATCATTTGCAAATATTTTCTCCCAATCTGTGTGTTGTTTTTGTTTGTTTGTTTGTTTGTTTGTGGTTTCCTTTGCTGTGCAAAAAGCTTTTGAGTTTAATTAAGGCCAATTTGTTTATTTTTGTTTTTATTGCCATTACTCTGGGAGATGGGTCAAAAAAGATCTTGTTACAATTTACGTTAGAGAGTGTTCTGCCAATATTTTCCTTTAAGAGTTTTATAGTGTCCAGTCTCATGTCTAGGTTTTTAATCCATTTTGAGCTTAGTTTTGTGTATGGTGTTAAAGAATGTTCTAATTTCATTTTTTTACATGTAGCTGTCCAGTTTTCCCAGCACCATTTATTGAAGAGATTGTCTTTCCACCATTGTATAGTTTTGCCTCCTTTAGGTAGATTAGGTGACCATAGGTGTGTGGGTTTATTTCTGGGCTTCCTATTCTGTTCCTTTGATCTAAATTTCTATTTTTGTGCCAGTACCATACTGTTTTGATGACTATAGCCTTGTAGTATAGTCTGAAGTCAGGGAGCCTGATTCCTCCAGCTCTGTTTTTCTTTCTCAAAATTGTTTTGGCTATTCAGGGTCTTTTGTGTCTCCATACAAATTTTAGGATTTTTTGTTCTAGCTCTGTGAATAATGCCATTGGTAATTTGATAGGGATTGCATTGAATCTGTAGCTTACCTTGTGTAGTATAGTCATTTTGACAATATTGATTCTTCCAATCCAAGAACATGGTATATATTTACATCGGTTTGTGTCATCTTCAGCTTCTTTCATTAGCATCTTATAGTTTTCAGAGTACAGGTCTTTTGTCTCCTTAGGTGGGTTTACTTCTAGGTATTTTATTCTTTCTGATGTGATTGTAAATGGGATTGTTTCTTGAATTTCTCTTTCTGATCTTTTGTTGTTAGTGTATAGAAATGCAAGAGATTTCTGTGTATTAATTTTGTAATCAAATTCATTGATGGGCCCTACTAGTTTTCTGGTAGCATCTTCAGGATTTTCTATGTACAGTATCATGTCATCCACAAATAGCAACAATTTTACTTCTTCTTTTCCAATTTGGATTCCTTTTATTTCTTTTTCTTCTCTGAATGCCAAGACTAGGACTTCCAAAACTATGTTGAATAAAAGTGGTGAGAGTGGACATCCTTGTCTTGTTCCTGATCTTAGAGGAAATGCTTTCAGCTTTTCACCATTGAGTATGATGTTAACTGTAAGTTTGTCACATATGGCCTTTATTATGTTGAGGTAAGTTCCCTCTATGTCCACTTTCTGAAGAGTTTTTATCATAAATGGGTGTTGAATTTTTTCAAAAGCTTTGTTCTGCCTCTATTGAGATGATCATATGGTTTTAATTCTTCAGTTTGTTGTGGTGGTGTATCACACTGATTGATTTGCAGATATTGAAAACATCCTTGCATCCCTGGGATAAATCCCATTTGATCATGGTGTATGATCCTTTTAATGTGTTGTTGAATTCTGTTTGCTTGTGTTTTGTTGAGGATTTTTGCATCCATGTTCATCAGTGATATTGGCGTAATATCTTTTTTTTTTTTTTTTTTTTTTTGTGGTATCTTTATCTGATTTTAGTATCAGGGCGATGGTGGCCTCATGGAATGAGTTTGGGAGTTTCCCTTCCTCTGCAGTTTTTTTGGGACAGTTTCAGAAGGATAGATGTTAATTCTTCTCTAACTGTTTGGTAGAATTCTCCTGTAAAGCCATTGGGTCTTGGACTTTTGTTTGTTGGGAGTTTTTAAATCAGTTTCAATTTCAGTGCTTGTGATTGGTCTGTTCATATTTTATATTTCTTCTTGGTTCAGTCTTAGAAGGTTGTACTTTTCTAAGAATTTACCCATTTCTTCCAGGTTGTCCATCTGATTGGCATACAGTTGCTTGTAGTGGTATCTTATGATCCTTTGCATTTCTGTGGTGTCAATTGTAACTTTTTTTCATTTCTAATTTTATTGATTTGAATCCTCTCCCTTTTTTTCTTGATGAATCTGGCTAAAGGTTTATCAATTTTGTTTATCTTTTCAAAGAACCAGCTTTTAGTTTCATTGATCTTTGCTATTGTTTTCTTTGTCTCTGTTTCATTTGTTTCTGCTCTGATCTTTATTTCTTTCCTTCTACTAACTTTAGGTTTTGTTTATTCTTCTTTCTCTAGTTGCTTTAGGTGTAAGGTTAGGTTGTTTATTTGAAATTTTTCTTATTTCCTGAGGTAAGATTGTATTGCTATAAGCTTCCCTTTTAGAACTGCTTTTGCTGCATCACAGAGGTGGATCATTATGCTTTCATTTTGATTTGTCTCTAAGTATTTTTTGATTTCCTCTTTGATTTCTTCAGTGATCCATTGGTTGTTTAGTAGCCTATTGTTTGGCCTCCACATATTTGTGTTTTTTACAGTTTTTTTTCTTGTAGTTTATTTCTAATCTCATAGCACTGTGGTTGGAAAAGATGCCTGATATGATTTCAGTTTTCTTAAGTTTACCATGGCTCACTTTGTGGCCCAGCATGTGGTCAACCCTGGAGAATGTTCTGTGTGCACTTGAGAAGAATGTGTATTCTGCAGCTTTTAGATTGAATGCTTTATAAATATCAATTATGTCCATCTAGTCTAATGTGTCACTTAAGGCCTGTGTTTATTAATTTTCTTTCTGGATGATGTGTCTACTGATGAAAGTGGGGTGTTAAAGTCCCCCACTCATATTGTGTTACTGATCATTTCTCCCATTATGGCTGTTAGTATTTGCCTTACATATCAAGGTGCTTCTATGTTAGGTACATGTATATTTGCAATTGTTATATATTCTTCTTGGATTGATCCCTTGATGATCATGTAGTGTCCTTCTTTGTCTCTTATAACAGTCTTTATTTTAAAGTCTATTTTATCTGATATGAGTATCACTACTCCAGCTTTCTTTTGATTTCCATTTGCATGGAATATCTTTTTCCATCCTGTCACTTTCAGTTTGTATGTGTCCCTAGGTCTGAAGTGGGACTTGTGTAGACAGCGTATATATGGGTCTTGTTTTTGTGTCCATTCAGCCAGTCTGTGTCTTTTGGTTGGAGCACTGAATCCATTTACATTTAAGGTAATTATCGATATGTATGTTCCAATAGGAACACTGGGTTTTTTTTTTTGGTAGGTCTTTTTTCTTCCCTTCCTCTTTTGTTCTCTTCTCTTGTGGTTTGATGTGTTTGGATTGCTTTTTCTTTTGTATGTGTATATCTATCTTATTTTTTGGGTTTGCTGTTCCCATTAGGTTTTGTATAACAGTCTATATATGTACAAGGTTGTTTTAAGTTGCCAGTATCTTTCCTGCCTAGAGAAGTTCCTCTAGCATTTGTTGCAAAGCTGGTCTGGTGGTGCCGAATTCTCTTAGTTTTGCTTGTCTGTAAAGCTTTTGATTTCTCCATCAAACCTGAATGAGATCCTTGCTGGATATTCTTGGTTGTAGGTTCTTCCCTTTCCTCACTTTAAATATATCATGCCACTCCCTTCTGGCCTGAAGAGTTTCTGCTGAAAAATCAGCTGTTAACCTTATGGGAGTACCTTTGTGTGTTATTTGTTGTTTGGCTCTTGCTGCTTTTAATATTTTTTCTTTGTCTTTAATTTTTGTCACTTTGATTATTATGTGTCTTGGCATGTTCCTCCTTGGGTTTATCTTTCCTGGGACTCTCTGCACTTCCTGGACTTGGGTGACTGTTTTCTTTCCCATGTTATGGAATTTTTCAACCATTATCTCCTTAAATTTTTCTCAGGTCTTTTGTCTCTCTCTTTTCCTTATAGGACTCCTATAATGAGAATGTTGGTGAATTTAATGTTGTCCCGGAGGTCTCTTAAGACTGTCTTCATTTCTTTTCATTCTTTTTCCTTTATTCTATTCTGCAACAGTGATTTCCACCATTCTGTCTTCCAGGTCACTTATCCTTTCTTCTGCCTCAGTTATTCTGCTATTGATTCCTTCTAGTGTATTTTTCATTTCAATTATTGTATTGCTCTCTGCTTGATTTCTCTTTTGTTCTTCTAGGTCTTTGTTAAGCATTTCTAATGTCTCCTCAATCTTTGCCTTCATTGTTTTTTTCTCGGATCCTGGATCATCTTCACTATCATTATTCTGAATTCTTTTTCCAGAAGGTTGCCTATCTCAACTTCACTTAGTTGTTTTTCTGGAGTTTTATCTTGTTCCTTCATCTGGGACATAATCCTCTGCTGTTTCTTTTTGTCTAACTTTCTGCAATTGTGGCTTTTGTTCTATAGACTGCAGGATTGTAGTTCTTGCTTATGCTGTCTGCCTCTGGTGGATGAGGCTATCTAAGAGGCTTGTGCAAGCTTCCTGATGGGAGGGACCGGTGGTGAGTAGAGATGGGTCTTGTCCCTCTTCAGCAGGATGGTGCTCAGTAAAACTTTAATTTGCTTGTCTGCTGATGCATGGGGCTGTGTTCCCTCCCTGTTGATTGTTTGGCCTGAGGTAACCCAGCACTGGCACCTACAGGCTTTTTCTTGGGGCTAATGGTGGCATCTGGGAGGGCTCATATCAATGACTACTTCCCAGAACTGCTACTGCCAGTGTCTTTGTCCCCACAGTAAGCCACAGCCACCTCCAATACTAGCAGGTAGATCTAGTCACTGCTTTTTCCCCCTGGGTCCTGGTGTATGCCCTCCAAGTATGGAGTTTCTGTTTCCCCCAGTCCAGTGGAAGTCCTGCAATCAAATCCCACTGGCCTTCAAAGCCAGATTCTCTGGGGATTCCTCTTCCTGTTTCTGGACCCCCAGGCTGGGAAACCTGACATGGGGCTCAGAACTTTCACTCTAGTGGGAGAATCTCTGTGGTATACTTGTTTTCCAGTCTGTGAGTCACCCACCTGGCAGGTATGGAATTTGATTTTATTGTGATTGCACCCCTCCTACTATCTTGTTGTGACTTCTCCTTTGTCTTTGGATGTAAGGTGTTTTTGGTAGGTTCCAGCATTTTTTTTTTCAGTGGTTGTTCATTAGTTATTTGTGATTCCTATGTTCTTGTAAGAAGGAGTGAGTGCATGTCCTTCTATTCTGCCATCTTGAGCTAATCCTCTATATTCCATCTCTTTGCCCACTTTTAAATTGAGTTATTTGCTTTTTTTAATTGTTGAGTTTTAGGAATTCTCTATATATTCTGGATATTAATTCCTTATTAAATACATGGTTTACAAATATTTTCTTCCTTTTTTTGTGTTGCCTTTTTACATTTGTTGATAATGTCTTTTGAAGCACAGATTTTAAAAATTCATGAAGTCCAATTTGTATATATTTTCTTTAGTTGCCTGTGCCTTTGGTGTTATATCTAAGACATCATTGCAGATTCAATGTCTTGAAGCTTTTGTCCTATGTTTTCTTCTAAAAGCTTTAGGTCTTACATTTAGATCTATGATTCATTTTCAGTTAGTTTTTGTATATTGTGTTAGCTAAGGGTACAACTTTATTCTTTTGCATGTAGATATCCAGTTTTCCCAGTGCCATTTGTTAAAAATACTGTCCTTTCTCTAGTGAATGATCCTGGCATCCTTGTCAAAAAACATTTGACCATATGTGTGAGGGTTTATTTCTGAGCTCTCTATTCTATTCCATCGGCCTATAAGCCTGTCTTTATATCAGTACCATACTATTTTGATTACTGTAACTTTGTAGTGAGTTTTGAAATGAGGAAGTGTGAGTCTTTTAAATTTGTTCTTTCTTTTCAAGATTGTTTTGGCTATTCATGTCCCTTGATGTTCTATATGAATTTTAGAATGGATTTTTCCATTTCTGCAAAAAACATCATCAGAACTTTGATAGGGATTACATCAAACCTTTAGCTCACTTTGTGTAGTATTGACATCTTGACAATATTAAGTCTTCTGCATCAACATGGAATGTGTTTCCACTTTTTTATATCTTCTTTAATTTCTTTCAGCAGTGTTTTGCAGTCTTCATTGTGCAAGTCTTTTTCCTCCTTGGCTAAGTTAATTCCTAAGTGTCTTATTCTTTTTGGTGTAATTGTAAATGGAATTGAATTCTTATTTTAATTTTCAGATGGTTCATTGTTAGTATATAGAAATGCAACTGATTTTTGTGTGTTAACTTTATATCCTGCTAATTTGCTGAACTCATTTTTTGCTTCTAACAAATTTGTGTGTGGAATCTTTAGGGCTTCTCCATGTAAGATCATATCATCTGCAAACAGAGATAATTTTACTCCTTTCTTTCCAGTTGGTTGCTTTTTGTTTTTCTTCTTGCTTAATTACTCTGGCTAAAACAAACTTCTGTGTTGAACAGGATTGTTATGTTGAATAGGAGGTGAAAGCAAGCATCCTTGCCTTGTTCCTGATCTTAGAGGAAAAGCTTTTAGTTTTTTGCCATTGCATATGATGTTGGCCATGAGTTTTTCATGTATGGTTTGTATTATGTTGAAGTAATTTCCTTCTGTGGAAGGATATTAAATTTTTTCAAAGGTTTTCTGCATTAGTTGAGATGTTCTTTCCCCTGTTCGTTCTGATAATGTGATGTGTTTTCGTAAGTTGAGCCATTCTTACATTCCAGTAATAAATCTCACTTGGTCACACTGCATAATCCTTTTAATATGCTGCTGAATTTGGTTTTCCAATTTTTTTTAGCATTATTACATTGATGCTCATGAAGGATGTATGTCTGTAGTTTTCTTTTCTTGTAGCATCCTTATCTGGCTTTGGTATCAGGGTAATGCTAGTCACATGGTATGAGTTAAAAAGTGTCTCCTTCTCTCTGTTTTTTGGGAGAAGTTTGAAAAAGATTGGTGTGAGTTCTTTTTTAAATGTTTGAAGAAGTCACCAGTGAAGTCATTAAGACTAGGACTTTTCTTTTCTTTTTTTTTTTTTTTATTATTTTTTTTGGGGTACACCAGGTTCAATCATCTGTTTTTATACACATATCCCTGTATTCCCTCCCTTCCTTGATTCCCCCCCCTCAAGTCCCCCCACCCTCCCCGGCCCAGTCCTCTAAGGCATCTTCCATCCTCGAGTTGGACTCCCTTTGTTATACAACAACTTCCCACTGACTATTTTACAGTTGGTAGTATATATATGTCTGTGCTACTCTCTCGCTTCATCTCAGTTTCCCCTTCACCCCCCGCCCCCTCCCATACCTCTAGTTCTCCAGTCCATTCTCTGTATCTGCATCCTTGTTCTTGTCACTGAGTTCATCAGTACCATTTTTAGATTCCGTATATGTGAGTTAGCATACAATATTTGTCCTTCTCTTTCTGACTTACTTCACTCTGTATGACAGACTGTAGTTCTATCCACCTCATTACATATAGCTCCATCTCATCCCTTTCTATAGCTGAGTAATATTCCATTGTGTATATATGCCACATCTTCTGTATCCATTCATTTGTTGATGGGCATTTAGGTTGCTTCCATGTCCTGGCTATTGTAAAGAGTGCTGCAATAAACATGATGGTACAAGTTTCTTTTGGGATTATGGTTTTCTTTGGGTATATGCCCAGGAGTGGGATGACTGGATCATATGGTAGTTCTATTTGTAGTTTTTTAAGGAACCTCCAAATTGTTTTCCATAGTGGCTGTACCAACTTACAGTCCCACCAACAGTGCAGGAGAGTTCCCTTTTCTCCACACCCTCTCCAACATTTGTTGTTTCCAGATTTTGTGATGATGGCCATTCTGATTGGTGTGAGGTGATACCTCATTGTGGCTTTGACTTGCATTTCTCTGATGATGAGTGATGTTGAGCATCTTTTCATGTGTTTGTTGGCCATCTGTATGTCTTCTTTGGAGAAATGTCTATTTAGGTCTTCTGCCCATTTGTGGATTGGGTTATTTGCTTTTTTGGTGTTAAGCTTCATGAGCTGCTTGTATATTTTAGAGGTTAATCCTTTGTCCGTTGTTTCATAGGCAATTATTTTTTCCCATTCTGAGGGTTGCCTTTTAGTCTTGTTTATGGTTTCTTTTGCTGTGCGAAAGCTTTTAAGTTTCATGAGGTCCCATTTGTTTATTCTTGATTTTATTTCCATGATTCTAGGAGGTGGGTCCAAAAGGATGTTGCTTTGATGGATGTCATAGAGTGTTCTGCCTATGTTTTCCTCTAGGAGTTTGATAGTGTCTGGCCTTACATGTAGGTCTTTAATCCATTTGGAGTTTATTTTTGTGTATGGTGTTAGGAAGTGTTCTAATTTCATTCTTTTACATGTTGCTGTCCAATTTTCTCAGCACCACTTATTGAAGAGGCTGTCTTTTTTCCATTGTATACTCATGCCTCCTTTGTCAAAGATAAGGTGCCCATATGTGTTTGGGCTTACTTCTGAGTTCTCTATTCTATTCCATTGATCCTTTCTATTTTTGTGCCAGTACCATACTGTCTTGATCACTATGGCCTTGTAGTATAGTTTGAAGTCAGGAAGCCTGATTCCACCAACTCCATTTTTCCTTCTCAAGATTGCTTTGGCGATTCGGGGTCTTTTGCGTTTCCATACAAATCATAAGATTTCTTGCTCTAGTTCTGTGAAAAATGCCATTGGTAATTTGATTGGGATTGCATTGAATCTGTAAATTGCTTTGGGTAGTACTGTCATTTTCACGATGTTGATTCTTCCAATCCAGGAACATGGTATGTCTCTCCATCTGTTTGTGTCGTCTTTGATTTCTTTCATAATGTCTTAAAGTTTTCTGCATACAGATCTTTTGTCTCCTTAGGCAGGTTTATTCCTAGGTATTTTATTCTTTTTGTTGCAATGGTGAATGGGAGAGTTTCTTTAATTTTACTTTCTGCTCTTCCATTGTTAGTGTATAGGAATGCAAGAGATTTCTGTGCATTAATTTTGTATCCTGCTACTTTACTAAACTCATCAATTAGTGCTAGCAACTTTCTGGTAGAGTCTTTAGGGTTTTCTATGTATAATATCATGTCATCTGCAAAGAGTGACAATTTTACTTCTTCTTTTCCAATTTGGATTCCTTTGATTTCTTTTTCTTTTCTGATTGCTGTGGCTAAAACTTCCAAAACTATGTTGAATAATAATGGTGAGAGTGGACACCCTTGTCTTGTTCCTGTTCTTAGAGGGAATTCTTCCAGTTTTTCCCCATTGAGAACGCTGTTGGCTTTTGGTTTTTCATATATGGCTTTTATTATGTTGAGGTAATTTCCTTCTATGCCCATTTTCTGGAGAGCTTTTATCATAAATGGATGTTGAACTTTGTCAAAAGCTTTTTCTGCATCTATTGAGATGATCATATGGTTTTTATCCTTCAAGTTGTTGATATGATGTATCACGTTGATTGATTTGCGTATATTGAAGAATCCTTGCATCCCAGGGATAAACCCCACTTGATCATGGTGTATGATTTTTTTAATGTGCTGTTGGAGTCTGTTAGCTAGTATTTTGTTGAGGATTTTTGCATCTATATTCATCAGTGATATTGGTCTGTAGTTTTCTTTTTTTGTGACATCTTTGCCTGGTTTTGGTATTAGGGTGATGGTAGCCTCGTAGAATGAGTTTGGGAGTGCTCCGCCTTCTGCGATATTTTGGAAGAGTTTGAGAAGGATAGGTGTTAGCTCTTCTCGAAATGTTTGATAGAATTCGCCCGTGAACCCATCTGGCCCTGGGCTTTTGTGTGTTGGGAGATTTTTAATCACTGCCTCAATTTCCGTACTTGTGATTGGTCTGTTCATGGTTTCTATTTCTTCCTGGTTCAGTCTTGGAAGATTGTATTTTTCTAAGAATGTATCCATTTCTTCCAGGTTATCCAATTGATTGGCATATAGTTGCTTGTAGTAGTCTCTCATGATGTTTTGTATTTCTGAGGTGTCTGTTGTTACTTCTCCTTTTTCATTTCTAATTCTGTTGATTTGCATCTTCTCCCTTTTTTTCTTGATGAGTCTGGCTAATGGTTTATCAATTTTGTTAATCTTCTCAAAGAACCAGCTTTTAGTTTTATTTATTTTTCTTATGGTTTCCTTCCTTTCTTTTTCATTTATTTCTGATATGATCTTTATGACTTCTTTCCTTCTGCTCACTTTGGGGTTTCTTTGTTCTTCTTTCTCTAGTTGTTTGAGGTGTAAGGTTAGGTTGTTTATTCGATCATTTTCTTGTTTCTTAAGGTAGGCCTGTATTGCTATAAACTTCCCTCTTAGAACTGCTTTTGCTGCATCCCATAGGTTTTGGGTTGTTGTGTTTTCGCTGTCATTTGTTTCTAGATATTTTTGGATTTCCTCTTTCATTTCTTTAGTGATTCCTTGGTTGTTTAAGAGTGAATTGTTTAGCCTCCATGTGTTTGTCTTTTTTGCAGTGTTTTTCCTGTAATTGATATCTAGTCTCATGGCGTTGTGGTCTGAGAAGATGCTTGATATGATTTCAATTTTCTAGGGCTTTTCTTTGTTAGGGGACTTTTGATTACTGATTCAATCTCCTTACTGGTTATAAATCTATTCATATTTTCTATTTCTTTGTGATTTAGTCTTGGTAGGCTTTGTGTTTCTAGGAATTTGTCTATTTCATCTAGATTATCCAATTTGCATACTGTTGTTCATAGTACTCTTTTATAATTCTTTTTATTTCTGTAGGACCAGTAATAATGTTGCTATTTCATTTCTGATTTTAATAATTTTGAAATTTTGTTCCTCTTTTCTTAGTCTAGCTAAAGGTTTGTCAGTTTTGTTGACCTTTTTGAAGAAAACTTTTTGTTTCATTGCTTTTTTCTGTTTTTTTTTTCTATTCTCAGTCTCATTTAGATCTGCTCTAATCTTTCTTATTTTCTTCCTTCTGCTTGCTTTCAGTTTAGTTTGTTCTTCTTTTTCTTGTTTCTTAAGTTATAAATATAGGTTGTTAGATCTTCCTTGTTTTTTTAAATTCATTCATTCATTCATTCATTCATTCATTGGCTGTGTTGGGTTTTTGTTGCTGTGTGCAGGCTTTCTCTAGCTGTGGCAAGCAGGGGCTACTCTTCATTGTGGTGTGCAGGCTTCTCATTGTGGTGGCTTCTCTTGTTGTGGAGCATGGGCTCCAGGTGTGAGGGCTTCAGTAGCTGCAGAGTGTGGGCTCAGTAGTTGTGGCTCATAGCCTCCAGAGTGTAGTCTCAGTAGTTGTGGTGCATGGGTTTTGTTGCTCTGTGGCATGTGGTATCTTCCTGGCCCAGAGATAGAACCCATGTCCCCTGCATTGGCAGACCACTGCACCACCAGGGAAGTCCTGATCTTCCTTGTTTTTAATATAAATGCTTAAAGCTATAAATATTTTCTCTTATTGATATCTAGCTTCATCCTGTTGTGGTTAGAGAAGATACTTTTTATGATATCTTTCTTTTAAAATCTATGGAAACTTAATTTGTGGCCTAACATATGGTCTATCTTGGAAGGTATCCTATGTGCACTTGAGAAGAATGTATATTCTGTTGTTAGAGAGCTGTGTATAGTCTGTTTGATCTAGTTGGTGTATTGTGTTGTTCAAGTCCTCTATTTCCGTACTTATCATTATTGAAAGTAGGGTATCGAAGTCTTCAAATAATGTTGGAAAACTGTCCATTTCTCTCTTCAATTCTGTCAATTTTTGCTTCGTATAATTTAATAGTCTATTATTAGATGTGTAAATGTATGTAACTGTTATATCTTCTTGCTGTATTAAAATTTTAATTAGTATATAATGTCCTTCTTTGTCACTTGTAAACTTTCTTGAGTTAAAGTCTATTTTGTCTGATATTTGTATATCTACTCTCACTCTCTTTTGCTTACTATTTGCATGGAATATATATTTCCATCCTTTCACTTTCAACCTACTTGTGTCTTTGGATCTAAAATGAGTCTCTTGTAGAGAGCATTTAGTTGGATTTTTAAAAAATGTATCTATTCTTCACATCTCTGTCTTTTGATTGGAGTGTTCAATCCATCTACGTTTAAAGTAATTACTGATAGGAAGGGACTTACTTCTGTAATTTTGCTATTCGTGTTCTATATACCGTATAGCTCTTTTGTCTCTCATTTCTTACATTACTGTCTTCTTTGTGTTTAGTTGATTTTTTGTGTGTAAAATACCTTAATTCCCTTCTCATTTCCTTTAGTGTTTATTCTACCTCTACTTTCCTTGTAGTTACCATGGGGATTATATTTAACATCTTAAATTTATAACATTCTAATTTGAATTTGTAGCATCTTAACTTCAATAGCATACAAAATCCTCTTCTTTAAAACTCTGTCCCCACTCCTTTCAGTTGTTGGTGTTCTAAAGATTACATCTTTATATGTTGTGTGTCCAAAAATATAAACTAACATTTTAATGCAATAGTTTCATAAATTATGTAGAAAACAAAATATGAAGTTACAAACCAAAGTTACAATAATGCTAGCTTTTATAATTGCCCATGGTTTTACCTCCACTCTGATCTTTTTTTCTTAATACAACTTTGAGTTACTATCTAGTGTCTTTCATTTCAACCTGCAGAATTCCTTTCAGCATTTCTTGCAAGCAGGTCTATTGGAAATGAACTAACTTAGCTTTTGTTTATCTGTGAATGTCTTAATTTCTCTTTCACTTTTGAAGGACAGTTTTGTTGGAAATAAGATTCTTAACTAACAATTTTTTTTTAGCTTTTAAATATATCAACCCTCTGCCTTCTGGCCTCCAAAGTTTCTGATGAAAAATCTTATTGAAGATCTCTTGTATGTGACAAGTCATTTCTTTCTTGCTGCCTTCAAGATTATCTCTTTGTCTTTGGCTTTGACAGTTTGATTATAACGTGTCTTGGTTTGGGTCTCTTTGTATTCACCCTTCTTAGAGTTCACTGAGCTTCTTGGATGATTACATTTATGTATTTCCTCAAATTTGGGAACTTTTTTGTCATTTCTTCAAGTACTATGTCTTTCTCTCTCTTCTCCATCCAGCACTTTGACAATGCATATGTTGGTCTCTTTATGGTGTCCCACAGGTCCTTTAGGCTCTGTTCACTTTTCTTCAATCTTTTTCCCTTCTGTTCCTGAGACTCAATAATTTTAATTGTCTATCTTCAATTTACCCAATTCTTTCTTCTGTCTACCCAAATCTATTTTTGAACTTCTCTAGTAAATTTTTCTTTTCAGTTATTGTGCTTTTCCATTTCAGAATTTCTTCTTGGTTTCATTTAGGTTTTCTAAATAGGTTTTATTAATGTTTCCATCTTGTTCATACATAATTTCCTTGACTTTCTCATCTTCATTTAGTTCTTTGAGCATCTTTAATACATCTTCAAGTTGTTTTAAAGTCTCTGTCATGAAGATTTACCCCTCTGCTTTTTCTAAGAGTTTCATAGTTTTAACTTTCACATTTACGTCTTTGGTCCATTTTGAGTTAATTTGTGTATATGGGGTGAGGTATTGGTTCAATTTTATTACTTTGCATGTGGATATCCTATTTCTCAGCATCATTTGTTAAAAAGACTATTCTTTCCCTCATTGCATAAGTTTGGCATTGTTGAAAACCAATTGACCATATATGTGTTGGTGTGTTTCTGAATCTCAATTCTGTTCTGTTGGTCTCTATGTCTACCTTTGTGCCAGTACCAGGTTGTCTTGATTACTGCTGCTTGTAGTAACTTTTTAGATTAAAGAGAGTGAGTTCTCTGACTTTGCTCTTTTTCAAGACTGTTTTGGCTATTCAGGAATCTTCACAATTTTATATAAATTTTAAAATCAGCTTGTCATTTTCTACAAAGAAGTCAGATGGCATTTTTATTGGGATTGTGTTAAATCTATAGATCAGTGGGGTGGGGGGTGGGTAGAGAGTATTGCCATCTTAACAATGTTAAGTCTTCTGTCTATGAACATGGGATTTTTTCTACTTATTTAGATCTTCTTTAATTTCTTTTGACAATGTTTTGTAGTTTTCAAAGTGTAAGTTTTGCACTTGTTTTGCTACATTTATTCCTCTCTATTTTTTCTTGGATGTTTTCATGAATGCAATTATTTTCTTAATTTCATCCTCATGCTATTCTTTGCATGTATGCAAATACAATCAATTATTTGTATTTACCTTGTATCCTGCAAACTTGCTGAACTCAAATACTAATCGTATTTTTTAGTGATTTCTTAAGGATTTTCTATATATATAAGGTCATGCCATCTGTGAATAGAGATAGTTTACTTCTGCTTTCAAATCTGGATGCTAGAACATCAAGTATGATGTTGAACAGAAGTGGCAAGAGTGGTCATCTTTGTCTTTTTCCTTATCCTAAGGGTAAAGGATCCAATCTTTCACCATTCATGTGATCTTGTGAGTTTTATGTGGATGTCCTTTATCAGGTTAAGAAAATTTCCTTCTACTCCTAGTTTGTTGAGTATTTCTTAACCTGAAAGGGTGTTGGATTTTATCAACTGTTTTTTTTAGTGCCTATTGAGATAATTATGTGATTTTTGTTATTTATTCTATTGATATGTTCAATTAAATAAACTGGTTTTCAGATATGGAACCAACCTTACATTACTGTCATAAATTCCACTTGGTCATGGTGTATAATTCTTTTTTTATTTTTTAAATGTTTTTAATTTTTTAATTTTTATTTTTTTGGCTCTTTATTGGAATATAATTGCTTTACACTCTTGTACCAGTTTTTGAGGTATGCCAAAGTCAATCAGCTGTATTTATACACATATCCCCATATTCCCTCCCTCCCGCAATTCCCCCCCCCACCCTCCCCATCCCGGCCCTCTAAGGCATCACCCATCATTGAGTTGATCTTCCTTTGTTATACAGCAACTTCCCACTGGCTATCTATTTTACAGTTGTTAGTATATATATGTCTATGCTACTCTCTCACTTCGTCCCAGCTTCCCCTTTGCCCCCTGCTTCCCCAACCCCATGTCCTCCAGTCCATTCTCTGCATCTGCATCCTTATTCTTGTCTTGTCATTGGGTTCATCAGTACCATTTTTTTTTTTTTTTTTTAGATTCCGTATATATGAGTTAGCATACTATATTTGTTTTTCTCTTTCTGGCTTACTTCACTCTGTATGACAGACTCTAGGTCTATCCATCTCATTACATATAGCTCAATTTCATTCCTTTTTATAGCTGAGTAATAGTCCATTGTATATATATGCCACATTCTTTTTATATGTTTCTGGATTTGATTTGCTAGTATTTTTGTTGAGGATTTTTTTGTATCCATATTTATAGGAGATAATAGTCTGTAATTCTCTTTTCTTGTGGTTTCTTTGTCTGGTTTTGGTATCAGGGTACTACTGGCCTCCTTGCTTGAGTTTAGAAGTATTCCCTAATATTCTGGTTTTTTCAGAAAAGTTTCCTGAGAATTGGTATTAATTATTCTTTAAATATTTGGTAGAAAACTATCTGGCCCTGGGGTTTTCTTTTGGGGTAGTTTTTCTGTTTACTACTTGAGTCTCTTCACTGTTATAGCTGTATCCAGATTTCCTGTTTCTTCTTGAGTGAGTTTTGATAGTTTGTGTCTAAGAATTTGTCCATTTCATCTAACATCAAATTAGTTGACATACAATTTTCCATGGTATTCTTTTATAATCATTTTTTATTTCTATAACGTGGGGGAAATATCTTCCCTTTTGTTTCTGATTATAGTAATATAAGTCTTCTGTGTTTTTTAATTTGGTCAATCCAGCAAAAGGTTTGTCAAGTTTGTTGATCTTTCCAAAGAATCAACTTTTAGTTTCATTCATTTTTCTGTACTGTTTTTCCATTATTTATTTTGTTTATCTCTGCTTTAATCTTTGAATTTCTTTCCTTTTCATGCCTTAGGTTTAGTTTGCTCTTCTTTTCTCACTGTCTTAAGGTGGGAGGTTATGTTATTGATTTGAGATTTTTATTCTTTCTTAATATAGACATTTAGGGCTGCACATTTCTTAGCTTTAGCTGCATCCCATAAGTTTGGTCTCTTGTGTCTTTATTTTCATTTATTAAAAGTATTTCCTTATTTCCCTTCTGATATCTCTCTCTTTCTCTCTTTTTAACCCTGTGGAACGTCTGTCTGATGGTTTTCAAAATCATTTATCCATGCAATTTTAGCATCTGTATGCTGTGTTAGCAATCTCTGTTTTGTATTAGATTTTACTTCAATCTTTTATGTAGGTTCTGAATTTCCCCCTTCTTTCCCATCAAACTATGTAGAGGTACAAAGAAATTATTGCAAGCTGTGAAATAATCTTAACATTTCAAAATATTTATTCTAAATCATTCATATACTTGTAATAAGAATGCAGGAGCTAAATAGTGGTTACCCTCCTGAAGTTCCAGGACCACTGAGAGATTCTTTAATGTAGTTATGAGAATACTTAAGAAAAGTTTGAGAAATATGTTAGTAAACTCATGGAATGTTAATCACCACTAGATGAGTTTAGTTTGGATTTTGCTTCTACCTTCTTATCAGTGATTAAAAATGGCATCAGTGTCTGTTCAGGGATAAAATTCATATGTCTTTAGATTTTTTGTTAATTGGGGTATAGTTGTTTTACAATGTTGTGTTAGTTTCTACTGTACAGTGAAGTGGAGTTCCCTGTGCTAATCAGCAGGTTCTTATTAGTTATCTATTTTATACATATTAGTGTATATATGTCAATCCCAATCTCCCAATTCATTAACCCTTCCTCCCTCAATGTATCTTTGGCTCATTGGTCATGTAGAAGTTTTTTGTTGAATATCTACATATTTGTGTTTTTCTGAAATTTTTTTACTGCTATTGATTCCCAATTTCATTCCATTTTGGACAGAGAACATTTACGCGGCATTATTGTTATGCATATTAAATCTATTAATGTAACAAAACCAACAATACCTTGTTATAATTATAACCTCACCCTCTGAAATTATTTCCTTATCCCAATGCAGCTTTGCTCCACCCACCTTCTTTCTGCTATTAGTGGCATATATGTAATATATATATTACATTTCTATGTTAGGTCTAATATTGTATTATATTCATATTATTTTATATAATACTTTTATATAAGTTAATTTTGAAGTTCTAATTGCCTTCTTCTTGAGAGAAGAGACCTAAGTTTTTCTCACCATGTCATTACTGTTATCCAGGTCGTTCCATCTATTTTTGGAATATACATGAAGTCAGTCTGATTTTCTGTTCTAATATGGACTAATACATTTCTAAAGCAAATCTATCATTCTAAGGACATAATTTCATGGAAGTCCTAGGTGAGTTTCAGCCTGTTGTGTATACTCTATCTCCCTCTTTTGTGGTTTTCACTCACTTTTCATTGGAGTGCTTCCTCAAAACAGGTGCATAGACACGAAGTTTCTCATTCCTACATGTCTGAAAATATATTTTGAAGTCACTTTGATTCACCTTATGGTTGGTTGTAGCATGACCACTCTCATTCTTGATCTTTTGTAGGTTCTTTTTTCTTTACCTTCTAGACATTTTTAGGGTGTGTTTTGTTTGTTTGTTTTTTCTTCTACAATGACATGATCATGAATCTAAGTATGCACTTTTTCTCATTCATTTTTTCAGGGATATGATGAACACTTTCAATGTGAAAAATTTTGTTTTTTTAAGTCAGAGAAATTTCTTTGTATTATTTCTTTGATAACTGTTTGCCTTCTATATTCTTTTTTCTTGGAACACCCAATCGGGAGATGGACCTCTTGGATTGACCTTCTGTCTCTTCTTTCCGGCAAGTTCCCAGTTCTTTGAAAATTTGCTCTATGTTCTAAAAGCTTTCTTTGAAGATCTTCCAAACTTCTGTATAATTTTACAGATTGTATATTTAATTTCTAAAAAAAAATTTGTTGTCTTATGATTAGTTTTTTTTTTTTTTTTTTGGTGCCTCTTGTTCTTTTTAATGGTTAAAAAAGGAGTATTTTTTAAATTTTTGATGTTATTAATATGAGTTGTTTTAAATATTTTGTCTATTTTCCAACTTAACTTCTGGAGCCAGGTGTTTGTTTTCTCATTATGATATTTCTTTTTCATGATACTGGCATTCTTAAGATGCCCAGTATATTTCAACCATATATAAGAACAAGAGACTGGATTGACTTTCCTGGGATGGGTCTCCTCTGATGTAATACATTTAGATATTGTTCCCTATAGTCTTTCCTGGCATTATCATTGAAGACAGATTGACTTTATGTGTGTATGGTGGGTAAGGCATGGGGTATGGATAGTTTGGAGGTGATTAGATGAAGGGGAGCTGTTTTCTGACAGATTAGAGGACTCTAGGTTGAGAAGGAGAGGAGGGAGCTTGAACTCTCATGCTGAGTGCCTCCCAGGAGTGTTTTACTTGGAATCAACATTACCCTCCTATAGCCTTAATTTTACCCAGGCATCCTATTTAATTTCTTTGGATAGGCATTCTCTGACTTCTTCCCTGAAGTTAAAATGCTAGTTTGGCTGTAAGGAGACAAAGGGGAAGGAGGGGGTGGTGGAGCTTCTGGCTCAGTTACTCTGGAGCATCCTCCAGGCAGCCTAACTGCTCTCCCGCTCACCATTGCTCATCTCTCTCCTCAGCTGTAGGGTCCATCCTCCCCCTACATTCTATGCTACCCTCCTTCTTGCTCTTTTATTTTAGCAGGCTTCCTCTTTTCTGCTAGCCCACAGTGTGCTGAGGTTACAGTATACACTGGCAATCCGCCTCCTTTTCTTTTGTTTTAGAAGTTTATTCCTCTACTGTCATTTCACTAGGGTTGGCAAAGATGGAATAAGACACTGCCTATATGCAGCCTTACATTTTAAATTAGAATTCCTTTACTCATACCTTTCCTGTAAAAAGAGAATCATTTAATGATGTAAAATATCAGCTATTCACCCATCTCTATTTTCTTTCAATGATTGCAAAGTTAAAGAAATAAAAACACATAGGTGCATTTTAGTATCTCCTCTACTCAGTATTTGGTAAGGAACCTTCCCTCCTTTTTTCTATAAATACACCAGTGCCATAAGGGATCTTGGAGCAAATGTGTCCACAACATTTTTGTGCTTCTCCGGCATGGCTCTGAGGAAATCCTAATTGGTGAACATTTCCTATGAATTTCCCTTTTCATTACCATGGTCAGCCTTCTACCTTTTTTCTTTTCTGTTATCAAAAATAGACTTTGCTGAGTTTTGGGCAAACTTGGGGATGATTGAGACTCCTTAGTACCTTGGAACTGGAAAAGAAAGGGAGGTTAGATATTGAAGGAACCAGGGCCAGGGGGCCCCAAATTGCCCCCCTCACCCTGGATGTGGCTGGTCAGTGAAACCATGGGGTAGGAGGGGGAGATTGAAAGATATATAGGACCCCAGCTGTGCAGGGATTCATGGTCAGTCTTACAGTTTGGATGGAAAGTGAGTGTTCATGTGGGCCAAGTTGTTGATTGGAAAATGTAAGCAATTGGCGTGCAAGATTCCAAGTGTGACCCTTGGCATTGCAGTCCTGGGCGCTGATGTGGAGCTGGCCCTGTGGCCACTGGGTTTAGAAAGGACCTGGCCTGCATCTTAATTTAAAGTCTGGAAGAGGCCTGACAATGTGGCTGGGGTGGGTCTGCATCCCACTTGGGTTAGGTTGCATTCATGCATGAACCCTTGGGGGTGGGAGGGTCTCCCAGTGGATCCAGCCAAAGCTGAGACAGTAAACAGAGAGCCACAGCTTGGTGTGTGCAACTGTTCCTGTGGAGCCAGAATTTTCATCAAGAGATGCCTTCAACTGACAACTTTGCCCGTTCTAGTGCCACCCTTTGGATGGGGCTGAATGTAATCATTTTGTCATTGATTGAGTGTACTTGTTAAGGCACAATTTTTTTTAATGGCTGCTCCCCCACCCCACCCCAATTTCACTGCCAGCAGGAGGCTCCACTAATGTCATTCCCTGCTCTAAATCTCTGCAGGATGTGCTTTGCCTTCAGGGTAAGTTTAAAGTGCTCAGTACGGTATGAAAAATAGAACAGCAAGCATTTATTGAGTGTGTCTTAGGGGGCGTGTACTGTGTGAAATTCTTCACGTGCATTAATCATTCGCTTCTGATGAGAACCCTATGAAGTAGGAGTATTATGATAACCATTTTACAGGGAAATGAAGGCTCAGAGATGTCAGTAGCCTCCCCTAAAGGGCACCATTAAGAGGTGGCAGGTGGGGATGTGAATCCAGGTGCCCAAAATTGGCTTCTTCTCACTACAAGGGGTTGAGGGCACGTGCAGTGGTGCTTAACAAAGTGCACATGATGCTGCTTGGTACCCAGCTGGGTGAGGAGGGGAAGGGCTGTGGTCTGGCTCGGGGCCCCCAGGCTGGTTTACATCTCAGTGGGGCATCTTGAGAAGGTCCCATTGTTTCTGTTTTGATACTGGGTGGGTGGGGGGGCTGAATAAACAGGGCAGGTACTGTCACGTTCCTGCCAACAATGCAATTAGACCAACAGAGCTCTGGGCTGTACTCTTCTTGCCCAGTGGTTCTCAGAGTGGGGTCCCCTCTCCAGCAGCAGCAGCATCACCTGGAACCTGCTAGAAATGCAAATTCTCAGGCCCCACCTGCTGAGTCAGAACCTCTGGGTGCCGTGATCAGGCAGTCTGTGCTTCCAGAAGACCCCAGGGGCTTTTGATGCTGCTCAAGTTGAGAACCATAGTCTAGTGAACGCATCCTGCCCGGCTGGTACATTTTGGGGCCTCTGCCTGCGGCTCTGTGTCACATGGTTGCTTCATGACTAAGAAGAAAATGGTTGGGGAGGGCAACACCAGAAAATATTGAAGGAACCTTCCAGCTCTCAGTTCAATTTCTTCGCCATTGTGTGCTGCTGGCCACTAGAGGGAGCAGAAGGCACACTGCTTCTGTCTTGGGAAGGGTGTGGCTGACCCTCATCTGCAAGGACACAGCTGAGCATCCAACCTCTGCTGCCCTTCAGCCCAGCCAGGCTTGCAGAAAAGCCTACTGTCCATGCTGCTCTGTGCTTTTTGTCTTCCTAGTTTGCTCTGTGTTCACAGATTTTTACCAAGTTATCAGGTTAGCTTTGTGGGATGGCTCTGTCCTCCCTGGGTGTGCATCCTGGGCCCAGGGTCCTCTCCCCACTGGAAGTGTATCTGGCGTGGCCTCTGGTGGTGGAGGACCCCATGGGGTCAGACAGCTTGGGGATGTATTGAGTGTCCCAGCCTTCCTCCTTTAAGCTGGAATGAGGACTTTTTTGGTGTTTTCTTGAGCAGTGTCTTATCATCTGGCATCCTGTAAGCCTCACAGAGATGAGTACGTAGAACTAGCAGGGCCCTGGAGGATCTTCCTGGGATGAAAGTGCTGCATTTGGAGAGACTACAATTCTATCCATCTACAGAGCTCCTAAAAAATCATTTTTAAGGTATTATCACACTTTCTGAACAGTTAGAACAAAAGTTCACAACCCAATACTGATAGAAAGTTAGAGTTCCAAAGGGCCGATGCAGCAGCCCCTCACCTGTGAGGGTGTGGAGGCGTACCTGTGATGTGATCGGGTATGGTCACACCAGGCTGCAACTTGGCTCTTCTCTCTTCTGCCCTCCTGGATAACTGCCGTCTGCATCACCCCATCTTCATGGCACTCACATCCACCCCTGCCTTCTGCCACTGCTCTTCAAGGCGAAGAGCCCAGATTGCAGAGCAAAACCCGGGCAAAGGGTGTCCCTTCCGACAGATGTCCACACCTAGCTTAGTCAATATTAATGGAGGAAATGTCTAGAATCAATGAAGAAGGGGCAGTGAGAAGAGCTCAGAGACTTCTCTCAGTCTTTCCTGTGCCCTCAGATCCCAAACCTGGATATTCTACTCCAAAAATTAATATCCTGAGGTTGAACCACCAACTCCCACCCCACTGCTGCTCCCAGCTTTGCAGGCACTGCTAGGACAGTGAGGTGTAATTGCTGGATCGCACGGCAGCTCTTTTTTAAATTTTTTGTGGAATCTCCATACTGTTTTCCACAGTGGCTACATCAGTTTACACTCCCACCAACAGTGTAGGAGGGTTCTCTTTTCTTCACATCCTGGCCAACACGTTATTTTTTGTCTTTTTGACAATAGCTACTCTGACAGATGTGAGGTGATATTTCATTGTGGTTTTAATTTGCATTTCCATGGTGATCAGTGATGTTGAGCATCTTTCCATAGGCTTGTTGGCCATCTGTATGTCTTCTTTGGAAAAATGTCCATTCAGGTCCTCTGGCCATTTTTAATTGGGTTATTTTCTTTTTTATGTTGAGTCATGTGAGTTCTTTGTACATTTTGGATATTAACCCTGTATTGGATATATTATTTGCAAATGTCTTGTCTCATTCTATAGGTGGCCTTTTTTTTTTTGTTTATAGTTCCCTTCACTGTGCAAAAGCATTTCAGTTTGATGTAATCTCATCTGTTCATTTTTGCTTACGTTTCCCTTGCCTGAGGAGACATTTCTAAAAACATATTGCTAAAATCAATGTCAGAGAGTGTCTGACTATGTCTTCTTCTAGAATTTTTATGGTTTCAGATCTTACATTTAAGTCTTTAATCCATTTTATTTCTGTATATGGTGTGAGAAATATTCTAACTTGATTCTTTCATATGTCCAGTTTTCCCAACACCATTTGCTGAAGAGGCTGTTTTTCCCCATTATGTAGTCTTGATTTGGCCCATTTAAACAAAATATTAGGAATGTTTATTTAATAAATGTATGTATGTATTTATTTATTTATTAAATTTATTTTGGGTCGCGTTGGGTCTTCATTGCTGCGTGCGAGCTTTCTCTAATTGTGATGAGCGGGGGCTACTCTTTGTTGCAGTGCGTGGGTTTCTCATCACAGTGGCTTCTCTTGTTGTGGAGCACAGGCTCTAGGCACACGTGGTTCAGTAGTTGTGGCTTGCGGGCTCTAGAGCTCAGACTCAGTAGTTGTGACTCACAGGCTTAGTTGCTCTGCAGCATGTAGGATCCTCCCGGACCAGGGCTCAAACCTGTGTCCCCTGTGTTGGCAGGCGGATTCCCAACCACTGCACCACCAGGGAAGTCCCTTGGCCCATTTTTAATTCTGGTTGCTTGTTTTCTTATTGTTGGTTTTAAGAGTTCTTTGTATATTTTGGATAATAGTCCAAAGTTATTTTATTTTTATTATTTATTGTTATTATTTATTAGATATTGTTTTATTTATTAGATGTGTCTCTTGCAAATATTTTCTTCCCTTCTGTGGCAGGTCTTCTTATTATCTTGACAAGGCCATTTGCAAAGTTTTAAATTTTAATGAAATCCACTTCTCACATCCTTCTTTCATGGACCATGCCTTTGATGTCATAAATAAAAAGGCATCACCAAACCCACAGTCATCTAGGTTTTCTCCTATGTTATCTTGTAGGAGTTTTACTGTTTTGCATTTTACATTTAGGCTTATCATCCATTTTGAGTCATTTTTTGTGAAGGGTGTAAGGTTTGTGCCTAGGTTCATTTCTTTGCATGTAGTTGTCTAGTTGTTCTAGCACCATTTGTTGGAAAGACAGTATTTAGTCCATTGTATTGCCTTTGCTTCTTTGTCAAAGATTAGTCATCTATATTTGTGTGGGTCTATTTCTGGGCTCTCTATTCTGTTCCATTGATCTATTGGTCTGTTCTTTCACCAGTACCACACTATCTTGATTACTATAGCTTTATAGTAAATCTTGAAGTTGATTATTATCAGTCCTCCAATTTTATTCTTCTCCTTTAATATTGTATTGGCTATACTTAGTCTTTTGCCTTTCCATGTAAACTTTAGAATAAGTCTGTCAATACACACAATGTCTTGCTGGGATTTTGATTGGGATTGCATTGAATCTATAGATCAAGTTGGGAAGAACTGACATTCTGACAATATTGAATCTTTCTATCCAAGAATACCAAATATATCTTCATTTATTTAGTTTTTAAAACTTTCTTTCATTATAATTTTGTAGCTTTCCTCATATAATTATGTATATATTTTGTTAGATTTATAACAGTATTTCATTTTGAGGGTGCTGATATAGATAGCAGTATGCTTTTAATTTCAAATTCAATTTGCTCATTGCTTGTACATAGGAAAGCAATTGACTTTTGTATGTTAACCTCTTATCCTGCAACCTTGCTACCATCACTTAGTTCCAGGAATGTTTTTGTTTTGTTTTGTTTTGGTTGTTGTTGCTGTTGATTTTTTTTGGATTCTATTCATAGACAATCATATCATCTGTGAGAAAAGAGTTTTATTTCTTCCTTCCCAATCATCATACATTTTATTTCCTTTTCTTGACATTGCATTAGCTAGCACTTCCACTATGATGTTGAAAAGGAGTAATGAGATGGTACATCTTGCCTTGTTCCTGACCTTAGTGGGAAAGCTTCAACTTATTTATAATATTCCTTTATTATCCTTTTAATGTCCGTGAGATCTGTAGTGATGACCCTTCTTTCACTTCTGGTGTTAATAATTTGTGTCTTCTTTCTTTTTTTTTCTTATTTAGCCTGGTTAGAGGCTTGTTGATTTTATTTATCTTTTCAAAGAACTAGCTTTGGGAATCATTGATTTTCTGTATTGATTTCCTATTTCAATTTCATTAATTTCTGCTCTAATTTTTATTATTTCTTTCCCTTTACTTACTTTGAACTTAACATGCTCTTCTTTCTCTAGTTTCCTAAAGAGGAAGCTTAGATTATTGATTTCAGATCTTTCTTCTTTTTCCATATATGCATATTGAACTAAAACAAAGCCTATCACCCTCATTTTTATATACTTTTTGCTATACAAAGCCTCACATAATTTTCTGGGGTTAACATTCATATGTCATCACTGTAGCAGAATCCCTTTATGTATCTAGAGAAGTTTGTCCTAGGTTTGTCTGGGCTGCAAGGCTTTTTAAATCAGCCATTGGCATTTCCAGCACATGGTAGGTGAGTCCACACAGATAGCTCTGTGGGCTGCAAATTCTCTGGGCAGGAGCCAGACCAGAGTTTCAGCAAGTATTTACGGGAGTGAAGTAAACTACTTATTTCTTTATATGGCTTACTCTTCTGTGTGCCTTTGCTTACAAGTGTGCATGTTTATACTGGCCAGCCTACATACAACAAAAACATTGACCAGTGGTCCTCAGCTTGGCAGCAAGTTGGAATCATGGAGGGAACATAAAACACGCTAGTGCCTGGGCCCCATCCTAAGCTCCTGGTGGAGCTGGCCTGGGCATGGGGTTACTGAAAGCAGCTCAGGTGATGCCAATGTGAGCCCAGGTTTATACCACTGTCCCAGACACTTCTCCATCATAAATCCTTCACCTGCCCCTATTGCCCCAGAACACAAATGAGTGTTAATCATTAAGAAATGGGTTAAAGGAGTCAATGTAAAGGCAACAGCCCGATAATACTAGGCTCGAGCTGAACTTTTGGGTGCCCTCAGCTTCCAAGAAAGGGGCCTGTCATGTTACCCAGGGGGTCTTTCTGGGTGGAGAACTCTAAGGAGCCCCAGGAAGATTAAACAACCTTGATGCAAAGTTGCCAGAAAGTCTTGCAAGAAGGTTTTTTTCTGAATGTGTCCATCAGATTACACCCTTACTGAGGCTTAATGCCCAAGAGTCAGGGGACCCCATGGCTCAGGAAGTTTTTTCCCCTTAGTGCTTACAGAGGTGGGTGGGGAGGGACCTCACATCAGAGTTGGATCCCAGGAGAGGAAAACATCCTAACTTTTAAAAGTTTAAAGCCCAGAGCAGGTGAACTGGGCAGGGGCTTCTGAGATGCACACTTGGAGCATAGATTTAGGGAGAGAGTGAGATATGGGACTGAAAGCCCTGAGTTGGACATCCCATTGGTGGATTGAAGGAGGGGGAGAGATAAGAATAGCTACCTTAGGGAAGGGGAGTGAGATTTAGAACTTGAAGAAAGATGTATGGACCTATAGCTTGTCATACTGAGTGAAGTAAGTCAGACAGAGAAAGACAAATATCATACAATATCGCCTATACGTGGAATTTAAAAAAATGGTACAAATGAACTTATATGCAAGACAGAAACAGAGTCACAGATGTAGAAAACAAATTTATGGTTACCAGGGGGGAAAGGGGGGGGAGAGGGATAAATTGGGATTGACATATATACACTATTATATATAAAATAGATAACTAATAAGGACCTACTGTATAGCACATGGAACTCTACTCAATACTCTGTAATGACCTACATGGGAACAGAATCTAAAAAACAGCTGATATATGTATAACTGACTCACTTTTCTGTACAGCAGAAACTAACACAACATTTTAAATCAACACTAAAATAAGGTAAACAAAAAGAACTTGGGGAAAGAATATTGGGACAAGTAAATGAGTTGAACAGATGTGTCTTTAGATCCCTGAGGGAGGGATGGGAGAGAGCTGGTTTCTCCAAGGGAGGGATGGGCTCCCAGCAATGAGGCTAGAGAGACAGGCTGGGGTACCCAGGCATCCCAGACCCACTGTGAGGGCCATCTACGGGCCTGGAGCATTGGTGGGTGCAGCCAGGAGCCTGCTCCCTGCCCCACCTCTGCTCCCTCTCAAAGGAGCAGGCCCCTGGGGCTGTGTCCAGAGCATGCTGGGAGACTGTTCCTGGCCAGACCTCATACTGCCTCCTTCAAGTGTGGTCTATACCATGAATGTACTGGCTCAGGGTTGGGGGACTGGTGGCCCCCAGGGACCAGAGCACAGGCCCTGTGAGCAGAGTGAAGAGGCAAAGCTTCTCCCAGCACCCTCACTCCATCTTACGCCTCCATCTGTTCAGGAGAAGTTCATGGACAGGCATCATAATCATCTCTAAAAACTCTGAGTGACCAGGAACATGCAGCACTGCCCTTCCATTTCAGCCAGGGTCACCCTCCAGTGGGGACTTAAGGCCCCTCCTCACAACTGTGGGCTCCTTCCTGGCAGGCACACAGGATGCTGACAGCTGGCCTGTGAAGGATAGTGAGAAAGGAAAGGGCCTGAAAGTGCTGACCTGGAGGCTGAGCTGGGTTCCCAGGTGGAAGAAGCAGTCTGGGCCAGGACCACCATGCGAAGGCCCGCAGATGGCAGGGGAAGGGGAGCCTGTAGACACCTCTGGGTGGTGCAGGACAGAGGTTTCTGGGATGGATCCCATGAGGACCAGAGGGGAGCTAGAGAGAGGAGGCTGGTGGGAGGCGGGGGAGCTCACCACGGCCCCCAGTTGCTACAGGTGGTGGAGGCCATGGCTCAGTCCTCGAGGGGTGGACAGATGAACTGACTGAATTTACTGTCCAGTGACAGTGACCGGAGATTTGGCAGACACCATCTCTGAGAGCATAGGGAAACCCTGGATGCCCAAGAAGGCTGCCCTTCCAGTTCTGACTCCCAGAGGAGGGTGTTCTCTTTCCTCTGTCTGTGGGTCGTGCTAACCTTCCCTCCACATCCCTCACAGATCCGGACAAAGGACAGGATCTTTGACAGTATCAGCCACCTCATCAACCATCATCTGGAGAATAGCTTGCCCATCATCTCTGCCGGGAGTGAGCTCTGCCTCCAGCAGCCAGTGGAGAGGAACCCGTGACTTGCCAGCTGCCCTGTCCCGACACTGCACCTGCGGTCAGGAGGGCTCATTTCTTCTCGGTAGATGGGTATCAGGCCATGGGAACTCAGGCAGCTGCCCGCTGGCTCAGAGCTTTGTTCAAAAGCCCCAGGAGGAAGACCTCCCTAAAGTGCAAGTTTCATAAACTTGTTCCGAATTCTCATGTGCATATTAAAGGTGTACATACCTATACATCCTGTACAAATAATCCCTCTATATTTATATTTTTTAAGACTAAGAAAGATGTAAGACTAATGTCCTGTGCTGTATGTTTTTGATGAAAACGAAGTTTGACTGTAGTTGTCCGGGCAAAATGTTAATTCAACTGACCCATTCCACTGGGAAGGTGTTCCCTACTAAGCACAATACAGGGAATAGAAGCAGCAGGAGGGTCGGGAATAAACACTTGGGATTGTAATAGAATAAGGCAAGATGCTGCCCAGGCTCTGCATGTAAAGCACTGTGATGCGCTGGTTCTCATGGCTGTCCCTCCTCCTTGGCGATGCCTCCCAGGCTGCCTGCATCACACCTGTGTGCACAGGGTTTCCAGCACCAGAGTTTAGGGCCGCTGCACTAAAGAGCAGGCATTACTCCAGCTGTGTCGGGTGGTGCTGCAGGAATGCCATCTCCCATGACCCTGGTTGTCCAGTTCTTGGGGATTCACTGTACTGCCAAATAGGGCACAAAATAAGCCTCATTCATCAAGATCTTGACAGGTAAATGATTCCTTTGTTTTTATCTGTACAGGGACAAAATGAGGATGTGTGGAGTAGTAGCCGGGTAGTTGGGGGTTTGTACATCCTCTTAGCCTTCGGGCTCCGGTGGTATCTGCCAGTAAAACCCCGCCCCCTTTACATTCAGTAGAGGAAGAAGCGTGCGTATGATCTGGGCGGAAGATGCGTGCAAACACTTGTGCTCAGACTTCATGTCCGGAGACCTTCCGCCAGCAGTGGCTGATTCAGGTAATCCTGAAGCTCGGGACCAGGCTCAGGAGCTCTGGGAATCAGTTTGAGGTCCCACTTCTGGAGAGGTGGGTGGGTCAAGTGGCTGGTTTGTCTCTACAACGATTTCCCAATTGCTCCACGAAGAGGGTGCATGCCCCAGGCAGCGCTTTAGTCCCGGCTACTTCCTTCCGGATTTCCCTCTGAGTCCTTTGGTTTTAGGAAGTCGACAGTGTTTCTAGCTTTTAACAAATGTCTGGCTTGAGATTACCATGTGATTTAACAGGTGTTGTCTTTTAAAAGATAAAAGGATTCATTCATTCGTTGGCACCTTCTCACTGGTGCTGCAATGCTGGCACTCGTCCCAGTGAAATCCCATTGCGGGCAGCACCCCCTTCATCAGTGCAACAGAAAGATGCCTTGCACACACTTAGCATTGGAGAGTAATAAATTTGATGCTTCCAGAATGAGGAGTTAAAGGTAGATTTAAAAAATTCTGATGAGCGCTAATTCTGCAAAGTTCTAATGCTAAGTGTATGAACCCCGTTTCTACTTTTAGAGGGTGTGTGTGGCCAGGATGGGAGGATGGGGTAGACCTGATGGCTGAGGATGGCTTGGGGCAGGTCCAAGGATTCATATTAGAACTTTTGTAGAGTTTTTACCCTTTGAGGATCCAGTGAATCCGAGCTGAGAGTGGCTTGAATCTTCTAGAATGTTCTGCAGTGAATTGGAACTTTATGGGGAGTCTGGCACTAATCTAGACCACCCTGCCTCTTCCCGGAATGGTCTGTTTTCAGGTGCAGTACAGGTACCCTGCTCCAAGTTATCCAGAAGCAGTGGGAGCTGAACGGGGATGCCGGGCAGCCGCTGGGACAGGCTCCTGCCCTGTGACAACGGAGACTGTGGGGTGGCTGTGAGAATTGCCCTGCGCTCTGTCTCCTCGAGGCCTGCAGCCCTGCAGACGTATACATAAAGGTCCGACCTCCGTGGGGATGCGTGATCCTTCTCTGTGTGTGAGTGTACACACATATAAAACTGGATCAAATGACTTCTTTCAGCAGTCTTGCATGCCCCGCTGTGCAAGGCCATAACGTTCCTATTAAGGGCAAAGCAAAGTAGGAAACAAGAGTTAAGAACTGAGAGTCCCTGAACCCTGGATCTGTTTCTTTTTTCTCTTGGGGGTATAAGAAAGGGTAATCTGCAGGTGTAGCAGCTCTCCGCTCTGAAGGTAGTGTGTATCTCAATGTTGATACGCAATGCTTGTTTTTTTTTTTTTTTTTTTTTGCATGAGAATCAATTTAGAAAATTAAAAGTACTGAGGGATCAAATATTGTTTCAACATTAATTCAAAATATGTAGTTTTAAGCTTAGATTTTAAGATCGCCTCCCATGGAACAATGCTGGTGGGATGTACCTGGCACTCCTTTGTAGCCATTGGAGCAGATTTGAGACGCAGCAGATGGCGGCAATTTTCTAGTCTTTGTTTTCTGCCACTTGTAAAGCATATAAGAGCTCACCCGGGTCATCTCATCTCTTCTTTCAAGAGCCTCATGCTGGGTATCATGGAGCCTCACTCACGGGTGGGGAAACTGAGGCTCAGGTAGTGCCCACCTTGTTCAGGCCACACGGTCGGTGGGCAGCAGAGCTGTTCTGCTCTCTCAGTGCTTCCTGAGCTCTGCTCCACGGGGAGCTCGGGACTGGGAGGCAAACTTACAGGCAGGGCAGCTCCAGCGCCTCCGACTCCCAGGATGTGGTCACTGTGCGCTGTGCCGGGCCACCCTGGGCCCGTGGAGGGTGCCAGGACCGGCTGACCCTCTCATGGGCCCCCTGCCACTTGACCCAGACCTCTGTGTCTGCTGGGAAAGCTAAGCAGGGTCCAGTAGTCCTAAAGTGGCCCATCTTCCCCTTCCCGGAGAACCACCCCCCATCTGCACCATCCTTTGTAAATTAGCTGTGCTTTCCAGCGACATTCCCATCTTCTGAGATCCTGCGGGGCTGTTGTGGGGCGGCTGCTCACTGATTTCAGTCATCTTTGGTACCTGACTACTAAGGATACTCTGAACAGCTCACAGTAGAAGCAGGTGGGGAACTCCCTGGCGGTCCTGTGCTTAGGACTTGGCACTCTCATTGCCGGGGCCCCGGGTTCAGTCGCTGGTTGGGGAACTAAGATCTTGCAAGCCACATAGCACAGCAACCCCTGCCCCCGGAAAAAAAAAAAAAAGAAGAAACAGGTGGACAGTCAGATGGTGTGTTCAAATCAAGTAACTCCCCATCTAAATCCTATGTTTAAGCTACCACTTCTGGACTTTTTATATTTGAGAGGCCAGAGGACGGGCAGCCTGCCTGGCTTTTACCTGTGTTTCATTTGAGCAGTGATTCTGTTTAGGGACATCTCAAGTGTTGGGGTTGATGAACAAAGGCCCAATTGGGGTTCTTCCGATGGAGGAAGGTAGCACTGGTCAGTTCCAGTGAGGACAGAAAGTGACAAGCTGTGTGCAAAGGGAAAGGCCTGGTTGAAGGCAAGGCAGGCCTGGGGGAGGAGTGGAGGGAGCAGCACTTTGTGGGGGCCCCCCACAGGGCCCCATGCTTGGGGACAGTGTCGACTCATGTCTCCTGGCTCCGTGTCCAGCCTGACGTCCTGACGATGTCCCCTTCCTGCAGTGGAGCTCCCCTTTCAAGTAGCGTCAGATGCCCGGGTGACTCCTTTATGCACACAACACTTGAAAACGAATGTCCTGGTCCTTATTTCCCTGAATGGGTCAGCTCGTGAAGGCCAGTCACACATTTCCTTGGATCCCAGGCTCTGTGGGCAGCCCGCGGCAGCTCCTGCATGCACAGAGCGATGTAGCCTTGAGCTGGTTGCTGAGCCTTGGTTTTGAGCCTTGGTTCTCCACCTGTACCACAGGGCTGTGTAGTCCCTGTCCTGAGAGGGTGTGGGGGCCCGTGACTCTGTGTAAGCACAGAGGACATTTGTTTCCTTCCCTCTCCAAAGCGTACATCTGTGTATGTCTGAGTATTTAAGGATGCCATCCCTAAATGCCTTCCTGTGACTGGTGATAGCCTGGTGGGAAAGGGGAAGGAGATCATGGAAAGACTGCAAATAGGTAACTGCAGGACACAGACAAATTTTGGCCTTGGGTTTCATAATGATACTCTAGGGTTCTGTAGAGAAACTTTAAGTTAGTCCTGAGAAAGAGAAGTGAAAAAATGACTTTACTGGCAAGTGTTGTAAACCTGGAACTGTCCCTGCTCCTCAGAGGACAGCAAGCAAGGGAGGGTCTTGGGATAGTACAGCTGGAGGGACCCATTTTTCAGTGAGGAAACCACAGCCAGTTGACTTGCTGGAAAGTGGCAACAGTGACTGACTCTAGGACAGAGTGCAGGACTTACCAGGGTCCTTTAGGGCTTGTACACAAAGCTCAGCCCCTGATGAAAAATGGCAAGTAGTACTTCCCTGCTTAAGTTTACATTTATGCTCTATCTTTTTTTCCCAAAATGCATAAAGGCATGAGTCATTCACACAGGCAAGGAAGTGTTTCTATTCCTTTGTTTTGTCTGGGGTCCCTCAGAAGCAGACCCTGAGAGAGGCGCTGAGTGTATGTAGACTTAGAGGTGGGGAAGGAAAGAAAGTTGATGAGGAAGGCCTGGTCAGGCAAGTCACCAGGATGTGGTTAACGAATTGCACTGGGGACTGAGGGAGGCAGGGCTGGACACACCTCAGAGCTAATCCACCAGGGCGGGGAGAGAGCTAGACGTTTACCCAAACAACCCAGCCCTGGTGGAAGGCCGTTTCTAACCACCGCGTCCTGGCCGGTCCTGTGCACACCAAGCTGGGGAGTTCTTTGGCAGAGAGATGGGCCTTCATAAGCAGACTTGGGGTGAAAGGCAGGCATCAGAGCCATTGAGGATCCTCCCTGGAGTTCGTGACTCAGGATTTCTGGATGGGGCCAGAGAATTTGCATTTCTAATAAATTGCGGGTAATGCTGGTAGGCAGTCTTGACGTTCAGAACCATCATCAGGTGTGAGTTGTTAGCCCTTGCCTGTCTCGTTGATGGCTTTTCCCCTCTAATGTATGATTATGTTTTCATGCCACTTCATGTTATAGATCCCAGAGTCCATGCTGTGAGTTTAAAAGTGGAGGATTAATGAGCGTTTATAACTCCATGCAACCATTGCTGGCAGATAAAATGCCACAATTTATTTATAATGGGGTTTATACATATTTATAAGTTTGCAAGCAACACATGCACAGTTTTAAAACTGGCATATTTTATAGCAGCCAGAAAAATTGCAACTTTATATACCAGGACTTGTGAATATCAATTGTGTATGTATATATATGGATATATACACACACACATACATATACCTACTGATTACTACAGATGTGCGTCTCTCTCTCTGTATGTATATACGCATATACACATGCATACCCCTACGTGGATCACAATGGATGTGCATCTCTGTCTGTGTGTGTGCACGTGCAGGCTGACTGGGCGATGGGCACCTCGGGACACCTCCCTGCGTTTTGGTATTTTAACTAACAAGGACAACTAGAAAGTTAGACAGATGCTGGGAGTTTGGGGACCGACAGGTCCTCGCATTTGCAGATGCAGGGAGGAGGGTGCTGGCTGCTGCAGGAGCAGGACAAGAGGGCCACGAGGGGGGCCACTGTGAGAAGTGACAAAGGGACACGAAGAGAAGCCAATGGGGGAACATAGGAAAGGAGAGGATGGGAGGACAGAGGAGGAGAAAGAAAAAAGAAAGGGGGCAGGCAGCAAGTCCAGACCTACATCCCGTGTTTGTCCAGCAGCGGAGAAACACAAGCAGGGAAGGCTGTCAGGGAGGCTGCCCAGGCAGGCGTGCCAGGGGGCCGAGCCTGGTCTTCCCGCGTGTAGCTGCACCGCTTGTTGGCTTTTCTAACCAGCCTTCTCTTGGCCTCGTCTTTCATTAGGTCATGTGAGGTAGGCACTGTGCTGGGCACCTGTGAACATGCCAAGGTCCCTGAGGATATGATCAGTAGGAAGTAAACTCACACGGGGTGTGGGAGCATGACAGGCCTGATGGCTGGTATGGCCAACCTCACTGGGACCCTGGAGGGTGGAGCTCCTGGGTGGGTCTGGGGAGTCTGAAGGCTTTGCAGACTGGGCCGTGGACAGCTTGGGGAGGGTTAGAACAGGCAGACGCGGCGTGGATGGCCCAGGAGGAGGCAGGGACACCCTCGTGCACGAACGATGGTCGGTGTTAGGAGGGATGCCGGAGGCAGAGGTGAGGCCACTCCTGCCTCATCCTCACCTCCTTCCCGCATTCGCAGATGCCCAGAGGAGTGACTCCCTTAGGCCCCAGCATCCAGGGCTCCCGCCCTAGGGCTGCAAGAGCCATTCTCATTGAAGAAAGTACCAGAAAGGAAATCTCACGCGATTTAAGGTTTCTGTTCTGTTGCTTCACCTTGAAATGCTGTAGGCAGAAACGTACACACATGGGGACACACATGGTAGCCCTGGTGTTTGAGGTCATGCATTCACTCATCTGGGACATTTTTACCACAACCAAAGTTTCTAACCACCAATCAAGCGACAACTAAAGCAGAAATCAATGGGCAAATCCATTTCTGAACACTGAATTAACCTTCTGGTAACAGCTCTATGTGGGTTGCAAGTGGAATGTTCTGTGTCCATTTGACTCTTGAATATAACTTGTTCCAGAATAAATATTGTAAAACTAAGTACATGAATGTTTCTTTGTATCCAGAACTAAATAAGAATTAAAATTTGATGTTTAAATCCAAGGATTAGGAGAAAACTCCGTGTACATCTGATGTGTAATAATGAGATATTTATTACTTTTTAAGAAGCATTTGGATGGCAAATTATACATCTAGATAAATATTTGAAAATTTTGTGTTTTGTTTTCTGTTAACTTTTGTGAAACAAAAAAGAATTACTGTGAAGGTCTCTGGTTTATTGCCAATTTACCACTTTCTATGTTGATATTGGAACAGAATCATCATTTGGACATCTCTGAGGAGTGGAAATACAAAACCAATTTCAAGTTTTCTAATCTCTGTCCTATGAAAAATAATAAAACCTAAATTATTTGGCCAACATTTGGGATATTTGACAACACAATGGGTAAAGAAAATTGGCTTAAATTCCCTCCTCATGTTCAATGAATCCACTTCACTCCTTCAGTAAATGATGTGGTTTCCAGTTGTGAGCCCTGCTGCCACGCTGGGCACATCCTGTTCTTCTAGGGCAGCCAGCTGGAGGTGCCACATGGCGTCCCTGTGCACCATCATGGTGGCCCAGGGACAGAGGTTGTCACGCCCACTTAGGCAATGCTGCACTTCTTATCACTGGTTATCAGAAAATGTGCCTTCATTTTCAGAATAGTGGTGTGTGCATTTCTGATTACGTAGCAAACCCTTTGATATTTGACTTAGATACTAATAACAATTGGGTGTGGAAGTTTTGCACTCGTAGATACATTTAAAAGCATGGACTTGGTAATTTAACTAGGAGTTTTCTATAAAGTACACCTTGTTACATTTCTGTGAAAGGCTCTTTACCAGTGCAGAAGAACCATGAGTCAAGGGTGGAGAGAAACAACCGTTCTCTGAATAGTCTGATGTTAACTGACTGTCAGTGTGAGTCTGTGGGTAATAAAGAATACTGTGAAATGTCTCTCACTTGGATGGTGGATCTTGTATTGTCTCACCAAGGAGAGGAGGGGAGTTTGAAACCTTTGCATAGAAAGCAGATATTCTCAATTATTCCCCAGGAGACCTCTTAAAATACAATCACAGCAGAGCCCCGTTCGGGACACCAAAGGTGTGGGATGAAATTGGCGGCTTGGCAAAAACATTCCTGACGGGATTTATGTTAACTTCTGCCCACTCAGCCTTGGGCAGTATCAAAGGTGGCAGAATGTCACTACCAACTAGTGATGCCAAACACTGGCCTCTTTCTATGTAGAACGTAGGATGCATAAGTGAAAACTTACCATTTGTGATGGAGAAAGCTAGAGAAGGGGCCAGATCTGATCTAGTCTCTCCTGTTGCTTCAATTACACCACATGGAGCAGAACCCATCGTCCCATATCTTTCAGCTGTACCTGGGCTGCCATGACCCTTACAATTTTCTCCCTATCGAAAGGGTAGTCTATTAACCTCCTTCCCTACTGACCTACCAAAATTGGTGGAATAGCACCCAATACACTGAAGTTTCCTAAAACACCAGCTCTGCTAGTAGGAAGCATAGGGGAAATGCTATTGGAATTCTCAGAGTGGTTTAATTCCTGGAGAAACATGGGCACCAGGTCACGCTGCCAAGTTGCACATCCCCAGGGGCAGCCCCGGTGTACACAGCTCCCCACATGAACTCCCAACAACGAGTTTATACAAAGGCTTTCAGTTTTATTTTTTTTTAACAAACAAACATGGGATGCAGTAAAATTTATGAACTGAACGAGATCTAATGCACAGGTTCCCTGCGGCTTTGACACACTCAACTTCTAAATGATCTCCAGCTAGCTAGTTAAGAATGTACAGATTGGTACTAAATTTGATTATTTTTTGCATATATCGAATAAACACAATTACTTTTTTGGAGTATTTTTCATTCCGATTGATTGAAAGTTTTGTGATACCTCAAAAAAAGTTGAGGTTATGGTGCAAAGTGTTATTAATATTAGTGCCAGACATCCGGGGCCCCCAAGCAACTCTGAACTAACATATGAAGTTCTTAAGTCATCTCACTACCTAAGATAAAATGCAATGGTCAATATTTGGCTCTCTGAGGCAATTTTTTTGTTGTTATTTTCTTATCCCAGTATGTTGATGCTTAACTTTTCCAGAAATGCCCTGGATTTTCTCATGCTATTTGACAAGAGAATCAGCTCCTTTTCAGTGATGTGATGAGGACAGCAAAAATGCCACCCAGGAGCCTCTCCTCACAAATAGAATGTATCTCATTGATAACAAACATTAAGAAAGATGTTGGTTGGTCCATGATCACCCAGGACCCACAGATATGTTCCTTAATAAAGAGGAACTGGAATCAGATAACAAAGAGGAGTCACTTTCTCTTTGAAGAGTTATTCATGTATTAAGCCTACGCTTTTAGTCTTTACTCAGGCAAAATTCCCACGGAACCTAAAAACTCCCGGGGGTTCTGATGCGAGGTTTACCCAAGGAAGAATCCTTTTGAAGGTTGCTTTTTCTTTTTTTAAACAAAGAACTCAATACATCAACTATATGCTTATGACTGCTCTGCAAATTTGCATATTTTTCATCCATTTGTACTGCATGAATAATTCTTGGGGATGACCGTGTACAAAAATGCCTTCTAAGTAATTCCTTCTCAAGGTAAACAGTGATACAGGACCAACCTGTGTTGAAAAGGAAGGTTACCGTATTGCTACGTTTCTTTGAAGAAAACGCAAGCTGCCAGATCACAATCAACTGCTCTAATAGTCACGGTCAGGGTCAGCTTTCGGGAATCCATGAGGCTGCTGACGGCTCCAGCTTCTCAGCTGTGATGACACAGGGGGTTACTGACTTGATGTTTTCTGATACAGATTCAAACTCAACATAGGATCACAGCGCTGTCTTGTCAACCTCTCCTAATTCAACAGAAACTCCCCATTACATTAGAAAGGTGAGATGGGCCAGGGGTCTGTCCTCTGTTTCTCCCCCATGGGTTCTTTTCTGGGTCGGTCTGGGGAACAGCCTCTTGGAATACCTTGGCTTGCTTTTCTGTGATTTAGAGAAAGCCCAAACAATCACATAGTTTGGCTAATTTGACTTTTAGATGTGCTCGAGACTCTGCACAGACAAACGACGGAAGAGAAGCAGGTGTCCCCTTGGGCGATGCACGCCCACAGAACTTGGTTATTTCTTGCCAGGATACTCCAGATGCTGTCAAATGTGTGTCTCAGGACAGTCTGGAGTCAGACCCACACATCTGAGACCAGCCTCGGACAAGCCCTTTTGGGAGATTTGGGCTTTCAAAAACCTGCTTAATGTGAGCCTTCATATCAGTCTGAGGAGACTGGGGCCGGTGTGTCCACCTAGTTCCCAGCTATATCCTCACATCTGGTGGTTCCGTCAGAATATACTTGTACTCCCTCTTACGTAACGGTACCACGTACTGCAGCTGATGCAGGTACCAGTGGCAGACATTGGAAACGCAAGTGCTCTGAAACACAGAAATGAGGAACATACAGCATCCCGTTCTGTGCACAGAGTGTAGTGTAAAGTTACTAAACATCATCTTGATGTTCTGGGGAACATATTGTACACTGTGTGGTCCACGACCTTCCCTCTGGAGGCAAAGCAGACAGTGGTCGGTGTGATTCAGGGGAAGGCCACTAATAACATCAGCAGCGTGGTACATGTGGAGGACCCTGGAGCCTAAACAGACAAGGCACGCTGTCTACACTAAAATGGGTTGGCAATTCCTTGGATCCTCTCCTTAAGAGACGTCCACACCAGGCATGCTGTTGGCAGGATGGATTTCCTGAGTCCCAGCTCTGGAAGAGCCCCCATGGGTGAGGCAGGCAACCAATAAACGTGGCTGCAGGGCTGGTTGCCGCTCCTCCCATGGAGATGCAAGGATCCCGCGTTCCTGGAGGCCGGCGCCCTCACTTGCAAAGGATTCCGTTCTGCAGGGTTCTGTTTCTGTCCGTTATGCAGGGCGAGGCGGCTGTCTGGGGGAGGTCCTCCTTGCTTTTTGGGGAGGGGCTGCTATTGTTGCTGCCACTGGATTTGCTTCTGCTTGGGTCGAGAGCAGGCTGGATGGGCGAGGAGCGGGTGCCCCGGCCCCTGACCAGGCAGGTGCAGACCAGCCGGAAGAAGGCCCGCCGCATCTCCTTGCTGGCCAGTGTGTAGATGACGGGGTTCATGGCGGAGTTGAGCACGGCCAGCACGATGAACCACTGGGCCTTGAACAGGACGGCACACTCCTTCACCTTGCAGGCCACATCCACGAGGAAGAGGATGAAGAGCGGGGACCAGCAGGCGATGAACACACTCACCACGATCACTACAGTCCGCAGCAGGGCCATGGACCGCTCCGAGTTGTGGGGGCTGGCCACCCTGCGGCTGCTGGACTTCACCAGGAAGTAGATGCGTGTGTACAGGATCACGATGGTCACCAGGATGGCCGTGAAGATGCTGATGCAGAAGGCGATGTACTTCTTGGAGTAGAGGGGCAGGATGGTGGAGCAGTCGGGCAGGTCCTGCAGGCAGTTCCAGCCCAGGATGGGTAAGGCGCCCAGCGAGAACGCGATGAGCCAGCACATCCCAATGAGGAGAAACACGCGGTGCTTCTTGTTGGCGTCGTAAGGCCTCATTTTGATCATGGTCAAGTGCCGCTCAATAGCAATGGCCAGGAGGCTACAGGTGGACGCCCCGAGGGCCACGAACATGCTGCCTTCCCGGAGGAACCAGACCGTCAGAGACAGGCTCAGCGTCTTCTTGCCCGACATCAGAATGTTAACCTTGTAGGCTATACCGGCCAGCAGGTCGCAGAGAGCCAGGTTGCCAATGAAAAAGTACATGCGGTTGTGAAATTTATTGTTTTTCCAGATGGCAATCAAAACCATCAGGTTCTCCAAGACAATGAAGCTGCAGATGATCAAGAAAACAACGGTGGTAAGCGTGCTGCCCTCGGGGGCGTCCTTCAGCCTGCCCTCCAGCTTGCCTACATAGCTGTAATGTTTGTGCAGGGTCTCATTGGACATGTAGGGTCTGGGGCGCGGTGTGAGAACCGTCGCCATCACGTGGCCCTCACAGTCGGTTGCTCCAGAAGCCACCAGAGGGCGCCGTGGGAACGTCCATCTCCAGGGAAAGCAAAGCCGGCGGCTCAGGCCGCAGTCGTGATGCAAACCAGACCCCGACGGCGGAGGTGCTGAGGACAGGCTCCTACAGGAAGATACAAGGAGGGGCGCCCAGTGATAAAGTAACAGCACCTGAGAGCAGCAGCAACATCAAGCTGGGGAAAGGCACTAAAAATGCTGAAGCGTTTGGATGGCTAGTCTGAACGGGCCTGGAGAGTTCCTAAGCAACTGTGACGACCAGAGGGAGCGATGCTGTGTCTGCAGGTGCAGAGGACGGACACAGCGCGTGACCACCACTGTCATTCAATCACGTAACCACAGCACGCGGACCCACATGCTGCTTCCCTCTGGAGATCTCAAGGTGCTTAGGAACGCTAACTGGTTCACACTCCTCTACTGCACAGGAGCTGGTAAACCCTTATTCCCAGTTAGGGAGAGAGAAAGGGGAGGATTATGTCAGGGCCAAAGAGCAGAATGGAATCCGGAGTAATGCCCATCTGATTTCCGAACCGTCCTTGGTGGGTGCTGCAGTCACACTTCCCAGGTGGGATCCCCGGGTGGCAAGGCCAGGGCCAGAAACTGAGTCTAGATGGCCCCCAGCTCTGCCCAGTGGGGACCTCGGAGACTGACCACCTGGCCAGCAACGGAAGGACAGCGCAGGCCACGCACAGCCCATGTGGCCACTGCCCGCGCAAGCAGCTGAGTGTGGAGCCGGGGGGAGGAAGAAATACAAACCTGTAAAAGCGGCATCAGCTGCTACTGAGACTAAGGGAAGAAAAGCGAGGACAACCAAGGGGAGTTTTGAGTCTGGCTTAAAACTCAGAGTTTAGGTATAATGGTCTAAATCGCCAAAACTAAACTGGTATGTGAACGGAAAGAAACCACCAACTCAGGAGCACTCCGGAGCAAGTAGGGCAGAGGGCCCAAGAGCCAGGCTCGGACGGCCCTCCCCCACTGCACCTGGAGGCACCTCCGCCTCCACCCCTACCTGTGGCTTCATCCATGGGCCTCCTGTGGCGTCCACGGTGAAGCAGACCCAACTACTGAGGTGGAATGGATTTCACTAAACTCACTTATTCTAAATTAAAGTTATTTGAATATTTAAACATATAATTAAGATCAAATGAGGTTAATTTACAACAGCCTACCATGGGGATCCGGAGAAGTTTTGTTTTTTTAACTTTCATAACATTTAAGTCACAACCCTCAGTTTGGTTCAGTGGCACATGGACTATTCTCCAATGAAACGGGGCTCTGCATGTTGGGGTGTGATGGAATCTGGAGGCCTCACCCACCCGCTGAGCTCATTCCCAGAGAGGGCCTCAGTGGCCAGAAGGATCCTGGGGTTGGTGTTGGTAGCTGCTCTGTTGGTGAGAAGCAGAGGAGGCTCCAAACAGGGCTCCCTGCCCACGGGACCCTCCAGAGAGATGCTTTCGTGCCAGTAGGGTGCTGGTCCCAGGGCCCTGAGGACATTAGCAAACCTCCCCTCCCTTAACTTGGGGGACTCCGGTTTTCTGACATCAGACAGAGACGGTCCCACCCATTGCTTCTTTGCAGAGATTTCTTCCAGTGTCCTGGAGCTTCGATGTGTGGCTTATTCTGGAAACCACGTGGGCCCCTGCTGTCTGAGGGGGATCTGAGGTCACGAAAGGCTGGGGGGGAGCGGAGGGGTTAGCTTGACCACCAAATGTTGGCAGAAACCTCTTCTAATTTCAAACAGGGAAAGCAGGCAGGTTCTGAGGCTGGGCTAAGGATGAAGTACTGGAGGGGCACCTGCCAAGGTCTCCCCCATTGTTGATGAGCCCTTGGAGGCAGCATCGGACCCTGGGGCTGCCTCCCCTGACCCTAGTCACCTTGCTGCCTCAGGCAGGAGGCAGGGCTCCCCACCCAGCCCCGGTGTCCCCCTGCTTGGTCTGGGTTTGGGAAGGACAAGGGGTCTCGACAGCAGGTCCCTGAGACAGAGGCAGAGGTGGGGGTCAGCTCCTGGGCAGCGTCCCCGACCCTCCTGCTCTCACACCTCTTCCACTTTCATTTAAATCGTGTCCGTCCTTCAAGCCCCAAGTCAAATTCTACCTGCTCTGTACTATTTTCTGGAATCATCCTGCCCCTGCACACCCCTTTTTAAAACAAACTGCAAGCTGTCTTTTTGAGAGTGGAAACTGGAGCAGCAGCTGACACTCAGAGCACTTTCCCTGGAGCCCCGTATTGAACCCTCACACCGACACTGTGAAGATCGCAGCGTCTCTGCTTTCACAGCACCATGTACATTAATGGCGCCCAGTACACGTGTGTGCCCTTTTGTACCGCTCATCTAAGAACTTTCATCTGTGGGCAGTGAATGGAGCATCTGTGCTCCCACTTTGCTGCCCCGTCCTGGCTATCGTAGGATCCAGGCACAGGAGAGCACAGCCGCCTGGTTATTTTCCCCCCACTTCCCACCCCGGGGCACAGCCTCTGAGAGAGCACCCAGCATCCCCACACAGATGCGTTACCACTGCACCATGTGTGTCCTCATCCATGGAGAACGTGTGGCACAGAGACAGGGAAGAGGAACACACATGCTGCTCCACCGAGAGGCATGAAGCAGCAACATCCTGAGACTGGCTATTTCCCCGACGGCAAAGGGGTCCCACGGCTGGCCCGAGGGCCCTCCACATGCCCCCGCAAGGCCAGGCCACCTGCTGCTGCGTCCAGGTGGCCGCCTCTCTGTTCACGACACCCCCATGTTGGGTTTGCCTCAAATGCCTCTGAGACATCTGCTTTCCCATCAGGGGTTTCTCTCCCAGGACCTGATATTGGCAAGCATAACAAGAGGAGTTATGATGGTAACTGACTCAGCATCAGAGCCGTCTGAAAGATTCAACATATATCAGTATTAACTAAAAAGACAGGAACGTGAATTGTACAGAATTCCCACTCAACTGGGGTGAAGGGGCTCTAGGCATCTGCATCGGAAAGGCTTCTGAAACCAGGCTGTGTCCAAAGTGTGTCTCCCGTGCCTTAGTTTCCCCTATGATAACTCCATGGCATTTAAGCACCTCATGGACAGTCTTCCCCGCCTGACTGTGCTATATAGTATGGAGAGCAGGGAAGCGAGTCCCTTGAAAACTGCTGCATCTGGACTTCTCTTGGGAATGAAGGGCAGAAGAAATACACCACAGGCTTCACAGACTCACATCAACTTTTTTTTTTTTCCTGAATATATACAGTTTTGATAAAATTGAGGAAACAAAAGGAAGCAATAAAAACTAATAACCAGCAAGAAAATAACCAAAACAAAAATTGTCTAGAAACCCATCGAAACCATGAATCCTGAGGGTGAACATGCTTTCCCATTAATGCTTGATTTCTAATTTCCCTTAACTAAATATTAATCACTCAAGGAGCATGTTTTTTCAGAACCTCTTTTGTTAAACATGAATCTTTGCATTTTGCATGAGTGGAAGACGTCCATTTCTCTTTGGAATCTAAATGCATATTTTATTTGGATTATCAGCATTAGAAAGGGGACCGCATCTGAGAGGTAAGTGCTGGGCTGGAGATCAGATTGATTTTGGATGCATCTGAACTGTATTGTGCGTGGTCCAAACCATCTCAGAGGACAGCTGGGGCCTCCATCCCCAGCACAGACTCTGAGTTTGCCGGAAGAATGCTCTACCCTCCCCAGCCCCTGAATCTCCGAGTTTCAGCGGGTCCTGCTCAGGACGAGGTGGGGCCTTGGCCCTCCCTGGCTCATCTGGCCTGCTGCTGCCAGTCCCTGCAGGAGTGCTGGGCACTGTGGGTACCAGGGCTCCTGGGAGACCAATCTATCCTAGCCATCATAGCCTCTTCTAGTCACTAACCACTCCCAATGGTACCACTCTCCGCACTTCTCATCCCTGAGTAATTTAGCCTGTGTCTGACCTTCACATAAATGGAGCCCTATGGTTTACAGTTGTGCCTGGCATCCTCCCCTCAATGTGATGCTCCTGTGAGTCATGTGGGGAGATACAGGTAATTCCTTCCCATTGCTCACACTGTGTGGATGGCTGCAGCATCCTCCATTCATTCTTGGTTGTGGACATGGAGTGATTTCCACGTGTTGGTGTCCTCAGCAGTGCTGCTAGGACAGGCTTAGGATGTCCTTGTGGCGAGCATGTGCCTGTGTTTCCAGGGGGTACCGTGGGTTTCCTAGCATTGATGTCTAGGTTGGGCTTTGATAGGAGGGTCCCTGCAGAGGCTTATGGGTCTCAGCCAGCGGTCCTGAGAACTGGCATTTGTGGGGAGCTGGAGAAGTCCTCATAGAGGGCGAGAGTTACACATTACAAATGCTCACGTTTTATTTTAAAAGATAAGTGTCTGGGGCTGGCAGTGACCGGCATCTGCCTTTCCATTATAAAAGTTTGATCACTGCTTAATTTTCACTGGAATACTTAAAAATACAGCCTGATGCTGAGAAGTGTGGCTGGGTGCTGGCTAGTCGTGTACATATTCAGAAAGCCAGGCATGTTATAGGAGATACAGATTCCGACAAAGCTGTGCCTGAGAGCAGGCCTTGCTTACATCCATAGGCAGAATTCTCATTCCCAAGCTGTGCTCAAGTGGCCCAGACCCCTGCAGACCCGTCCCCTGAAGTATACTGCCCACGCCTGAGCTTCCCTTACATCTACTCAACAGAGACCGGCTACCTAAGAGTTTTCACTTCATCCCCATTCAGTTGGGGTCTTCGAGTCTACCTCAAGGCATTTCAACACCAAGGCTTTTTCTTTTTGCAGAGAAGGAATATGATGCCTTCTAGAAGGTGGTTCAGAGGTGTGTCACCCCCCACCTCTTCCCTCCATTCCCTCCATTTGGGGAGGGGTGAGCCCGGCAGGGGCTGATGGATTCCAGATGTGCTTTCCACACTAGAGACTCACTTTCTCTACACATGTCAATTTGAAAAATAAGCAAACTATAAAAAGAAGAAAAAGGAAAAAAAAACAAAGGAAGATATTTCCACAATCTGGGGTCTGTCTCTTTCTTTCTGTAATGGCAAAAAAAAAAAAAAAAAAAAAAAAAGAGCACAATAAGATAGCGAGAAAATTATTTCTCCTGGTCTGATGCAGGCCACTGTATTTTTAAAGGCACGTTCTCCTAGTTCATCCCCCAAACTGAATTAAAACACAAAACATTTGCCAACAAGCAAAATTTCTTGGAAAGCAAGGGGTTTTTTTGTTGCTGTTTAGAAGAATTTAGAAAGGAAATAATGAGTTGGCCATTTCATGGCCACAGCAAAATTCCTTCGCTAATGAGTACTTCCCCTCACTCCGAGTTTCTTAGGTGACCTCACTCTGCTTTCAGAGATATTTCACAGCAAGAGGCTTCACACACTCAGTCTTGCATGCCTGTGAGTTGCTCTGTGCCCATCAGTGGACCTCCCGGTGAGAGAAAACGGCTGTCACAGATGAACCGCAGGATTCCAATTCTTTCCCTTTCCTCTCCGGAGGTAGCGTGGAAGTGAGCTGGTCCCTGGTTGGGTCTCCTGCTTTTCAGTGGCCTCTCCCCAGCTCATTCTCTCAGCAGACAAGGCTCGGACGCTAACACAGATCTGGGGGCAGTCCCGGGAGCCCCAGGTGTGAGGCTGTGCCCAGGACCCAGTCGAGCTCGAGTGTCTGCCTCTGTGCACACTCTCCTGGGCATGCAGTCTCATCGATCGGAGGGCAACTGCTTTAGGTGCAAAAGGTCTTTACCTTCATTGCCTTTCAACCAGCCTTCTCAAATTTTCTCTTCTCTGCTTGTTACAAGGAAGGGCACAGGACTGAACTCCTACCAAGACTGCCACAGGATGGATGAAAGTGTGTGGAAATGAGCTCCTCCAGGCATATGCAAATGAGAGGTGCTTTGCCCAGGAAGTCCTAACTGTGGGGTCCCTGTGGTCCTTTCCCACAGCAGCGCTCTTACTCGGTGACACGGCACATGCACCTTGCAGGTACCATGTCTGACCCCCACTGCAGCCTCTGCCTTCCAAATGTACACAGGAGGAAACTGAGTCGGGGGAGGGGGTGCGGGTCACTGTCCTTTGCAGCACAGCTTGGAGGAGGCTGCGCTGGGCTGGATGCCTGGGACATCAGAGGCCAGTGAACCACATTAGGGGTAAGCTCTCCTGGAGGCTGTCACCCTTCCACGTGTTCCTCACCTAGATAGTGACAAGAGTGTCACCACCATGCTTGGAACTGATAGCAAAATGCTGGAATGCTAATCTGAGGGCTGAAATATCTGGAAAACTCTGACCCCAAGGAAATGGAGCTGCACCTTCAAGGCCAAAGAGCCTAGTCAACTGACTCAGGTCCCTCACTCCAGCTCACAGCGCCAATTGGACACCAGAGCCACCCAATTGGTACCACACTCTCTTCTGAACAACCCTGTCACTGACTTACCTGACTGGCCTATTGCCTGGCCTCTTATAGATGCAGCTGTAATTCCTCAAAAATAGAATGAAAACAAAAGAAAAGGCAACTTTATGCCTAGTAACTGTAACAACGACTTAAAAGTATCATTAACTAAAACTAGACAGGATTCCACTCGGAATATCATGTTATCTCCAAAAGCTCATGGAATGTCACTTCAGGCAATTAATTAATTTTACAGACAATGTATGGCAAAGGAATAACATGAAATGGCTCCAAAACTGATAAGAATCACGAAGGCAAATGTGAGGAAACAGAAAGGCTCATGTAGCCGACAGCACAACCGTCTTGGCTACCTGGCCAATGTGACAGACTGCCTGAGGCTGCCCTGCCAACTGTGTCAGCACCAGAATCATAGTCCCACGTCCTGGCAGAAGAAAAGGGTTTCTCCAGTTGGGCAACCCTAAGTGTTTCGAGATCATGACATTCTCAAATCCCCACGTCTTTGCAGCACAAATATATGCCTACACTGCAGATCTTGAAGCTTTTTTAAGAGGTGGAAGAGATACCATGGAATCAAATTCGTGTCATAATTTCCAGACAAAGGAAAATCAGTTTCTAAATTTTGAGAAACACTGTCATTAGACCAATACGTAAGGCTCCTTGTACAGGGAATGCGGGTGTCGCCATCCACATGTGGTAGAAAATTAGGAGAGTCATGTATTTAATAAAATTCACAAATGTAAAGAGGAAAGCAGCACTTTCAGAGATTAAAACTGGCTGAGGACTCATTTTGTCTGTATCCTAAGGGCTGACTTTGCGTTTCGGATCCCAGGTGTCAGGCAACAAGAATGCCTGGACTAGCAGGCCCAAAGGGAATGTGTGCTGACCGAGAAAACCAATGTGTGGTTCTCCCATGGCAACAAAATTACTCTCCCATGACACTGAGTTCTGCATCAGTTGAGAACTGGTACAGATCCGGAGAGTTCCAGAACTCCTTGAGTACCACACACACATAGACACACACACAGACACACCACCCCACACCCCACACACATACACACACCAGAACCACCATGTACACCATCAACAGGCTTGGCCATCCTTATTAGTCATATACCCACAGACCGTAATCCTGCCCTTGTACTTTCTAGGAATTATGTTTTTTTAACCATGCCTGCAAGATTTTCATCAATGAAGAAACGAATGTTGAAAAGGTAAATTATGAACATGTGATTATATATAATGTCTGCAACTGCTAACTCCAGACTTGAAAAAGACGCCTAATTCTGGAAGTACCCAGAGCTCCAGAAGAGCCAGACTTGATTCATGCTGCTACCTTTCTTCATCCTCAAAGTAAAGCATGTTCCCTTTAAAACTCCAACAAGAAATCCCTCTCTTACATCTAAATATAAAAACACCACAAAGTAGTATGTCCTTGAGAGTGTCCAATGTCAGGAAAAGACAGAAAGTAAGGACGAGAGAGATCGGGAGAGAGAACCATTTGGAGACTGGGGGGTTAAAAGTGGCAAAGTTAGCACTTTTCTGCATCAGGCCAAAGAAGGACCTTCCCCGGCTTTATCTCAGCTATGAATGTAACATACTGATAACATACTGATCTTCTCTGGGAACCTCATTATGGCATTGTAGGAAATTTTTCTTCCAGCCCCCTGATTCTGACAGCCCTGACTGCCTTGCTTGAGAAATAGAAGGAAAACTGGAATTTTGTGGCGAATAAAATTAAACAGAATGATATTCCCAAGAGAAGAAGCACATACACACACTTCCAGAGTCCCCAGGTCCTCATCCTGGGGGGGAACCTAACTTTTTAATTGTCCCAGGAAAACGACTGACGAAACGTCTCTGTGAAGAATCACTTCTCTTTCATTCGGCATTTAAATACTCCTGTCCTAGTTAAAAAGGAACCGTCCCCTCTCCTTCCGCCTCGGCTCAGTCACGAGAATGGATGACCTGGTGGGAGGGGGTGATGCTCAGGTAGTACTCGCTCGCCTAGGTCACCGTCGCGCCGAGGTTGGGCTGGAAATTTGTGAGAAAAGTGGACCCGGCCGTCCCTACCCACCCCTTCGGCCCCGTGGGCTCACCTCCGTCCGGGAAGGGCACCTGGACCACCGGCATCCTGGCACCCCTTCCTGCCCTCAGATGCGAGCACGGCTGGGACGCCAGGATAGTCTTGGGGCTCGGGGGTGGGGGCACTTGCCCGGGCCGCGGAGTCTCGCTCGGGTTCGTCCAGCCGCTTGGTGCCGGGTTCCTGTCGCGTGTCTCCCAGACCGGCTTCCACAGCCTCTGCCCCCGCCAGCCTGGGCGCAAACTTTTCCAGCGGCCCGCCCGGGCGGGGCCCGCGCTCCGCCTCCCCGCCCCGCCCCCACCCCGCGCCCCACCCCCACCTCCCCGAACCCCGGCCCCATCCCCTGCCCCACACAATCCTTCCTCCCGCGGCCCCACGTCCCCTCCTCCACTAGCCTCCTCCCCAACCTCCCCGCGCCTCGCTCCATCTCTCGGCCCCACGGCATCTCCCCGCCCACCACCCCCGCCCCCTGCCTCCCGCCTCCCTTTGCCCCCTCTCTTATCTCCCCGCCTCCGCCCGCATCTCCCCGGCCTCCGCCCTTGCCTTGCTCGCTTCTAGGTCCCCCTCAACCTTCCTACCCCTTCCCTCAGCGCTGCGCCCCCATCTCCCCCCTCCCCCCACCACCGCATCCCCGCACCCCGCGCCTGCCTTTGCCCCCAAACCCCTTCGTCCGGCTCCCAGACTTCCGCCCCCGGACTCCCGCTCCGGTCTTCCTGCCTCCGGCGCCCGCTCCCACAGTCGAGGCCCTCTCTGGCGAGTCCTAGACATTCTCCCATGGCCTCCCGCCTCCCTCCACAGTCCCCCTGGGCTTGGCTTGCCCCTCCGCCTCTGCCCCAGAATGGCCTTTACATCCTGAGCCCCTCCGACGAGCTCCAGGCTGCAGGCCCCGGGGCCCAGTGGGCAGGTCCAAACCGGTCCGAGGCTGGGCTTGGGCAGGACGCCCTGAGGGCAGGTCGTTATCGTCACCGGCATCATAATTGTGGTGATCATGGTTATTTTTGGTTGAAATTGACTGACCACCAACTCCTACCAAAATGTAGCATCTGGCAACATTTTGATTTGGACCCTGCGCCTACCGCCTCCCTCCTGCTCTGGGCCTCCAGCGCAGAGGCTGGACGCACTGAGGGCACACACAGGGGTGCACTCGCTCCGAATCCCTGGACCCACCTGGGCACAAGAGCAGGTGGACCTTCGGTGCCACACCTCAGCGATTCATCCCTTTTCTGTGGGTAAATGAGATAATCTATGCGAAGCCCTTCCAGAGAAGAATTCCCAGGGAGGGGACTACCAAATCTATTGGACAGGGAAAGTGAAGGTCCTGAGTAAGTGAACACAGCAACCAGCAACCCTGGAAGCTTCTAGGGGGAAGGAGGAAGAAAGAGAAGCAGGGAGGAGAAAAAGGAGAGAGGCAAGAAGAAGGAACCAGAAGGCCTGCTATCCAAAGCAAGGCTGTGCATTCCTGGACTGAGCAGACTGGGACCGCAGGTGTCCCTGCAGCCAGTTGTGGAATCTTGAGAAAAGTCTCCCTCAGTTACCTATCTGTGATTTGCCCTCTTGCCTCCAGAGGAAGAGCCCCAGGCATCCTTCCCTTAGAGCTGGGAGCATATGCTTATTAGGGGTGGGACTGAGCCCTGAGAGGCACCGGGCATAGTCAACAAAGTGCCGGTTGCCAGTGCTTCTGCTGGCCCTCTCAGTTGGTCCCTGCTGAGAAACCCCAGGCCTGGAGAAAAAGCAGGGCTGGAAGGGGAGTATGCTGCAGCGCTCTGGCTGGCCTTTGGGGCTCAGTGGAGGGTGGGTGCTGCCCTGTCCTTGTTTCCACTTAATCTACTGTACTCTGTCTGTGCTGCTGTGAGAACTCTCCAGTATGGTAGCCTTCCATACTGGCTCAGGGTGTCTTGTGCAAGCTCTGAGAAGCCATTTCTGCCCCAAATTATAAGGGGGAACCAAGTGTGCCTTCATCGTTCCACTCCTATAGCACCAAGTCAGGAAAAGGAGAGGAGGCACTGTGCATCTTTAGTAACTCACCATGGCCAGGGTAACAAGACAGGGTACTGGCCACTGTGCCTACACCTGACCAAAACAGTCAGTTGGTGCATCAACAAATCTGTTCAGTTAGTTGCTTCATGTTATGAGAAAGGCACGGCTAGGTTACTGGCTGAAGTTTATTTTGATTGGTGCCCAGGTCTTCATTCACTGGACAAAGTCTGAAATCCAGACGTTACTAGGGCAACCTTGAGGCCTAGTGATTCCTCCAAAACCAGCCTCAGGACCTGGACTCCAGAAGCCTGAAAAACAGTGGGACTCTTTACCGCAGGTGTCCCAAGGGAGACCAGAGGATTCCTGAAACTCCTCTTTTGATGAGACTCCTTTTCCCCAGAGATTCCCCACCCTGAGCAGCGCTCTCCAAACACAGTCCTCTGGCTGGCCCACTGGGCACCCCCGCTGCCCCCCCCTCCCCCCCCCCCCCCCCCCGCCGGGCCTTACAGCTCAGACACTGGACCCTGACTGGGGGGTCCCTAGAAACCATATCCTCTCATTACTTCCCTGGAGAGAACCAGCTCTCCCTTAGAGTCTGTTGAATACAAATCTCCCCCTCTGCAGGGACAGCTTTTTAAAGAGGAATGGTGGCTTATATGTGTAGCAGAAATGGGAGAATCAGGAAGATCCCATTGTTCAACCCTCAGCAAAATCATTGAGTCAGACCAGGCGATTTCATGCACAGCACCGTGAAAGTGTGGCGAACTGGTGAGGCTAACTGGAAAAGGAAGAACGTTCTCCGTTTCAGTGGCGACATCTGGCTGTCAGGGCCTTAAGGAGGGATCAAACTTAGCACCCCTCCTACAGGATCAACCTGGTACTATGGGATACAGAATCCAGCACACATCATCAATGCTGTGTTCTTGCTAAAAATGCAAACTTCAGTCAGAGGTCAAGCCTGTGGCCTTCACTTCCGGTGTACGGGAAAGAAGGGCTTGAACAGAAGGTAAATGATGCCAGGCAGAACCGATCAGACAAGTCCAGAGAGCAGGGCATTCTGTATCCATTGGCCTGGTCTCCTCAAAAAAGTCAATGTCAGAGAAAGAGTAGGAATGGTTCTAGTAGAAAAACAGCAAAAAAAGAAGCAACATGCATAACAAGCATGGACCCTGATCAACTACTGGGTCAACTAACCAGCATGAAAGAATTTGAAGGACGTTTCCACATGATGGTGTATTGAATGAATTGTAGAATTATTGTTCATGTTATTAAGTGTGATAATAGCACACTGCTATTGTCTAGAATGACCGTATTTTTAGGAGGTACCTGCTGAACTATTGAAGGGTGGAATGTCTTGATACCTGAAAGTTGTTTTTAAATGATTCAGCAGGGTGAAGGGGAAGCTGAGATGAAGCGAGAGAGTAGCAGACATATACATAGTACCAACTGTTAAATAGACAGCCAGTGGGAAGTCGTTGTATAACAAAGGGAGTCCAACTCGAGGAGGGAAGATGCCTTAGAGGACTGGGGAGGGGAGGGTGGGGGGGACTCGAGGGAGGGTGGGGGGGAGTTGAGGGAGGGAGAGAATATGGGGATATGTGTATAAAAACAGATGATTGAACTTGGTGTACCCCCCCCCCCAAAAAAAATGATTCAGCAAAAACAGTATGTACACATAAAGCTGTTATGACAAAATGTTGGTAGTTATTGGATTTCAGGGGTGGTTGAGGGGCATTGTGCTCCCCTTCTCTATGTGCTTGAAATTTTTCCATTATAAAAAGTTAGAGAAAAATAAAATGTCACATACTAAATAATTAAAAAAAAAATTGTCCATCTCTATGCTCAAACTATCAAATCAAATCTAGGCTTATGGGAATAAAATAAAAAGATAGGATGATTTATACCTGTATACTTTTGAAAACCACATGGCCCCAAACTTGAATATCATTTTAGCAAATATATATTATGATATATTGCTATATGTAATATGATATTATGTACTTATTTGTCATTTTTAAAAAGGAAATACATTTTATTTTCCCAACACATTAGTGCCTGCAGCCTGGCATGCAGGTGCCACATGGTTAAAAAACATCCAGTTGTAAGACTAACCCACAGGGAAGCTTTCCCCAGCAGAGCCGAGACATTGCAGGAGCGGATTGCAGGAATAGAAAAGCTGGGAAGGCCAGACACTTGTGCCTATAAATGCACCTTCTTTTTCCCTTCTTTCCTCCCTCCCAGCCTCTGCCTCTTGGATCTCAGCCTTGCTTTTACCTTGAGTAAGTGTGCATGCTACTTTTTTTTTGGGTTTCAGAGGCCGATTCTCAAGCTTGCAGTCAGGACAATGTGGTATGAGTTCACACACATGGACAAGGCTGTGGCGGGAGCCCTGGGCAGGAGGTAGGGTAGGCTTGGTGGGCCGCAGGGAAGGGAACCTGGTAGGAAAGAGTCCTTGGGGAGCCCTGGGCAATGTTGTGGACTGAGGTCTTGGGGTTCTCCAACAGATCACTTTGATGGAAGTCATTTACATAGTGCTGGAGAGAAATAGCTCTAAAACATCGATCTGGATTGGAGTTGCAAAGTGAAACTGGGTCTTTTGTACCTAAAAACCCTGGCTGGGGCCAAGTGAGGCCTGTGACTCACGGTCAGAACTCTTTTCCAGTAAATATTCATTCGTTGACAGAGACACGTACCAAAGCTGGACCTCACGACTTTGTAGCTTCCACAGTTACTACATCGCCTTGCCCCATCTTTGTGCCTCATGTGTCCCCTTTCTCCATTCTCACTGTCAGTCAAGAACAACAGAGAGTCCAGGAATTGTTCTTTTCGCATTTCATATTTTGTAAAGATGTTTCTAATATTCAGAGACCTGACTAGCATGTGTGTGTTCATGTAAGTGTGTAACTGTGTGTATGTGTGTGCAAGTGTATGGGTGTATGAGTATATGTATGTGTATAGGTGTGTATGTGTGTGTTTGGATACATGTGTTTATATGTGCACGTGTGTGCACATGTGTGTTTATGTATGTGCGTGTGTGTGCTGCAGAAGGACTGCACTCCTGTGAGGGAGGTAGTGTGTCTAACTATTCCTAGAAGATATGCTGATGGACCTTGCCGTGTAATACAAAGTAAATATTTGGTCTTTGCTCCTGGTTCTTGGCACAGAGCTCCTAAAATCCTTGAATCTGCTGTCTTTTGCATGCTAATAAGATGGCTGGTGGCTGGGGCCCTAGATAGCTTCAGGATGGGGGGTGGTTGACAAAAGAACCAACCATGTGATTACCGGGTTGGAACTTTCAACCCCATTCTGGGGAGAGGAAAGGGGATGAAGATGGAATTAATCACCAAAGGCCAATGATTTAATCAATGATGCCTAAATAATGACTCCTGCATAAAAGCCCCTAGACAGCTGAGTTTGGGGAGATTCTGGATTGGTGAACACATCTATGTGCTAGGAGGATGGTACACCCAGAGAGCGCATGGAAGCTCCAAGCCCTTTTTCCACATTTTCCTCTATGTATCTCTTCCATTTGGCCTTTCCTGAGTTGTATCCTTTATGATAAACCAGCAGCATAAGTAAAGTGTTTCCCTGAGTTCTGTGAATTGTTCTAGCAAATGACCAAACCTGAGGAGGGCGTGGAACCTCTGAATTTGTAGTCAGTCGGGCAGAAGTTTCCGTGGGAGCAGATAGGGAGATGTGAACTCAGCCTGGGGTGGTGGCGAGGGTCCAGCGTGTTTGTGTGTTTGCCCACGTGGTGTGTTTTCAGTAGAAGCTGTGTGCTCTGAGAGCAAGAGGAGAAAGGGTAGGCTGGAAGGTACTCTGCTGGGTGGAGGCACTCTTGATTATCTCCATTGTTTTGATGAGGAGAGCTGTCTGAGGGCTTGCAGCAGTGCCTGCCCAGAATCCCACAAACCGGGAGCCCAGTCTTGGGTAGCCTGATGCTTTGGGTCAAATTAGTCCAAAAAAGTGCCATTCTTGCTGAATGCTGCACCTGGGAAATTGTGGTGGGGGTGGCTTGCTGGAGCAGTGCTTTCCATTCACGGAGGACTGTTGATATACACAGTCTGGGGTGTAATTCAACAGAAATGCCCGACTTGTGTTTATCCAGTCATTCATATAGCACGCAGTGGATGGGGTGGTTTCGTGCAAACCTGTCAGCACTCTGCTTGGACCAGTTCTGTGTATTCCTCCCGCGTCCCTGGCTTTTCGAACAAGTATCTGCAACATTGTGGAAGTGTTGGTTGGTGATGGGGGTGGAGAGAGAGTGTGGTGAGATGAACGGCAACAGTAATTGCCAAACTCCTCCACCATCACAGGCTGTGGATCTTAAGCGGAAAGGGCTGAAGGAGTTTGGATGGCAGTAGGAAGAACAAATATCAGTGCTGACTGGGTGCTTACTCCTGCCAGGCACTGTTCAAAGAGCTTCACACAGAGTAACTCTTTAACCCTCAGACCAGCTCCAGGAGATGAACACCAGTATCATCCCATTATTCTGTTGAGGGAATTGAGACACAGAGATGGCCATACATTTGTCCAAAGTCACATCACTGGTAAGTAGCAGCGTTGGCATGCCCTGTCTATTTGGAGTTTGTTGATTTATTTTAGCACTTTGGAGGTTGCAACCCTCCTGAAAGACATAGGCTGGGCTTTATGCATGCGTGCCCAATATCTGGGTGCCTACAAAGAGGCCCAGGGCCTGGCTCCCTTGACCTGACTTGACTGGAGCCTGAGGGCAGGAAGAGGAGGGTAGATGTCACCCTTGCTCTTATCAGTCCCCACATCTACTCTGGGTTGTGAACTGTGCGTGGCTGGTTTTGGGGAAACTGGATGGAACCTGAATTCTTATGGACAGCCTCTGCCCCAGCTGGTGAGAATGTCTAGCACAGGCTGGAATGCTGTAGTGGGGAGAAGCGTGGGGAATCTGGCTTCCACCATCATTCTTAATTAATAAAGAAACTGTTAAACCTCTGAGTGTCAGGGTCCACATCTGGAAAATGGTACATCGTACCACATTTAATGGGTACAATGCTAACTGTCTGGGCGTTTAAATGGATCATAGAAATTCTACAACTTTTCACAAAAAGGAAAAGGTTTTCCTTCCATATTCATTGAATTGAAACCATGCACAGACTCTTCTTCTTGATTAAGACGTTTTTAAGACACGTTTTTAAGACGTTTCAAAAAGCTGAGATTAGAAAAGAAAAAAGTCTTAAATCAATAATCTAAGCTCTTACCTGAGGAAACAAGAAAAAAGAAGGCAAAACAAACCTAAAGCAAGCAGAAAGAAGGGAGCAAGAAAGATAATAGCAGAAATTAATTAAATGAAATCAGAAAAATAATCAAAGAAATGAAAAGTGGTTCTTTCAAAGATCAATAAATCAACAGACCTCTAGCAGCACTGACAAAGGAAAAAATGGAGGAAGACAGAAAATAGCAGTATCAGGAATGAAACAGGTGATCACTACATTCCCTGTAGACATCAGAAAGATAATAAGGGAAAAGGAGGAACAACTCCACACACATAACATTTGACAACTTAGCTATAATGAACCAATTCCTTGAAAAGCACAATCTGCTACGATTTTCCCAATATGAAATAAGCCATTTGAATAGCCTTATAACTATTAAAGAAAAGGAATTCATAATTTTTAAATTCTCAAAAAAGAAATCTTCAGGCCCAGATGGTTTTACTGAAAATTCTACCAAAGTGTACAAAGAACAGTTAATGCTAATTCTGCACATTTCTTTCAGAAAAGAGAAGAGGTGAGAACATTTCTCAACTCATTTTATAAAGCAAGTATTATCCTGATACCAAAACCAGACAAAGAAAGTACAAAAGAAGACTGCAGACCAATATTCCTCATAAATATAGACACATGCATTCTTTTTTAAAAATATTTTATTTATTTTTTAAATTTTATTTATTTTTGGCTGTGTTGGGTCTTCATTGCTGTGCACAGGCTTTCTCTAGTTGTAGCTGGTGGGGGCTACTCTTCATTGTGGTGTGCTGGCTTCTCATTGTGATGGCTTCTCTTGTTGTGGAGCATGGGCTCTAGAATGCAGGCTCAGTAGTTGTGGCACATGGGCTTAGTTGCTCCATGGCATGTGGGATCTTCCCAGATGAGAAATCAAACCCATGTCTCCTACATTGACAGGCAGATTCTTAACAATTATGCCACAAGGGAAGTCCCAACACATGCATTCTTAAGAAAATATTAGCAAATAGAATTCAGCAATATATGAAGTAATTATTAGTGTGAGCAAGTTAAATTTATTCTAAGGATGAAATGCTGATTTAATATTCACAAATCAAGCAATATAATCTGTAGTACTTATAGGCTAAAGAAGAAAAATCATATGATCCTATCAACCTATGCAGAAAAAGCATTTGACAAAATTGAACACTCATTTATGATAAAACTCTCAGATAACTAGGAATACAATGAACCCTCCTCAACTTGATAAAGAGCATCTGCAAAAACCCTGCTTCTAACATATATGTGATGATGAAAAACTGAATTCTTTCCCCCAAGATCAGGCACAAGACAAGGATGCTCACTGACACCACTTCTATTCAACATGATACTGTAAGTCCTAGACAGCAAAATAAGGAAAAGAAAGCATTAAAAATATGTAGGTCATAAAGGAAGAAATAAAACTGCCCCTATTTGCAGACAGCATGATGGTCCTCATAAAAATCCTAACGAATCTATAAAAGACAAACAAACAAAAACAAACATAAAAACTCCTGGAGCTAATAAACAAGTTTGCAGGATACAAGGTGTACAAAAATGAATTATATTTTTGATTAACTAGCAATAAACATATGGAAACTGAAATGTAAAATATAATATGACTTATAATCACTAAACAAAAAGAAATTCTTAAGTGTAAATCTAAAAAAAATATGCACAGGACTTGTATGCTAAAAACTACAAAGTGCTGAAAAGAGAAATCAGAGATCTGAATGAATGGAGAGATATACCATGTTCATGGATTGAAAGATTCAGCTTATTAAAAGGGGTCAATTCTCCAAAACTGATATAAGGTTTAATACAATTCCTAACAATTTCCAGAGAAAGGAAAGATAAGCCAGGCCACATGCCAGGAAATGGTGGTCATTACAGCACCAGATTTCTCAACAGTAGCTTTAACAGACAGTGGAGCCTGGAATCCTACACTCAGCCAAATTATCAACCAAGTCTCATGGCATTATAAAGATGTTTACAGACAAAGCAAGGACGGAAACAATACTCCTTCTATGCCCCTTTCTTAGGAAATTACTTGAGAATGAGTTTCAGCAAAATGAGAGAGTAAACTAAGAAAGAGAACAGCATGGGCCCTGAAAGTAAGAAATCTAAACCACATGGGGAAAGCAAATCCTGTGACGCCTGAGAAGGAAATTTTCTGGATGATGGCTCTATGGAGGCTCAGCCTTGATTATCTCTATCCTTCTTCTCCCTACTTTCATACCAATGGAAAATTTAAAAGGGTCAGGCCTGGAAAAAATCCTCCCTCAGTTTTCTTTGTGGCTATTCCCACTTTGTCTTTAATGCCTCTGTGTGTGACCACATCGAATATTGCTGTCTCTGGGGAATGGGAAAATCTTGCAATTAGTTAGGATGGGAGCACTTGGGATAAGCAGAGGCTGGCTGGGGAAGCATGACCAGGAAGGGAAAGAGAGGAAAGACATTGCTGCGTTTTTGGTAGAGGGAGGGGGTTAGCTACCAAAGGAATGTATTAGAATGAACCATGTGAAATTACCACACTTGGCTACTTTAAACCACTAATATGGTAATTTTACAAGGTTCACGCTGATAAGAATAGCGTGAACACAGAAAGTCTTTTCTATATAAATGCTCTCAGTCTTCTATAAACCAAGCACACAAACCAGCCCTGTCCTCCTTCAATGACTCTCTTGCTCCCTTCTCTATTCCAAACATCAGGGAAAAAATAAACTGATCTCTCTAGTCCCTTGGCCCAGAAGTCTGTGAAGACATTAGATCCTTGCTTCAGGGCTGCAATCTCTATCTAGTAAAGCTAACTAAAGGGCCCCAGACTCCTAGTTCTGTGGGCTGTAGGATCTTGCAAAGTTAGACAAAAGCAGAGGTAAATCATAAACATAAATGCTGCCTGCAAGGCTAACCTGCTGCCTGAAGCCCCAGGGTAATTGAGAGTCCTCCCCCAGCATCTGAAAACAGATTCCATTATGCTGGAAAGAACTGACTTCGATTCATAAAGAATAAATTCCATTCAGTAAAAGCCACAGGGTTGTTCCAGGGCTAAGTAGGCCATAATGCTTATTTATCTTATCTTTAAGGCACTTAAAGATAAATAAAGAGGACAAAAAGGGGGAAAAAAACCCAAACAAAAAACAAAACAAAAAACCTTTGGAGCATTGTGATTTTAAATGTAGAGGCTCAGGCTGAGCCAGTTGGAGAGGGGTGGGTAAACCCAAGAAAAACAAATGCCCCAGCTGGGGACTGTGTGGTTATCAAAAAAGCTGAGTCAGAGGCAATGAGCCACTTGAGAACCCGAAAGAAGACAGGGCCAGGCTTTGTGCCCGGAAGGAGGAAATGGCCTGCAGCTCTGGCTCTGAGCACTTCTCCAGGCGCCCAGAGAGACTGCAGCTCCATGGTCTTCCTCCAGCTTCCCCAGTCACCACGGGATCCCAGGACCTGCTGTCTCAAGGGTTTTCAGTTCCATGAACTCTATTGCATCGTCCAGAAAGGGGGCATCTCAGGAAAAAGCCCACTCCACGTTGAGACCACAAGCTCAGGAGCAACAAGTCCATGGGACATTTACATGGAGTCTTTCTGCCCCCTTCCCATTCTCAGTTCTTTCTCACTGGGGGTCTGCACTCTAGTTCTTGTATATATCATTAGAACATATTTACCCTTCAATTTTCCCACTGCAACAAGGACATCATGTGTTAAATCTTTCACCAGAAAAAAAGGACTTTCTGCTTTTTAATTATTTAAAAATTTAACCTTTTATCCTGAGGTAATTGTAGATGCATAGGAGTCTGCAAGTACCCTTCACCCAGTTCCCCGATGGTTACATCTCACATACTTTTAGTACAATATCAAAATCAGGAAATTAACATGGAGAGTGTACGCGTGGTTCTGTGCCCTTTAATCACTTGTGTGGGACAGGGACGCAGCTCTCAGTTGGGTTCTCCTGTTTCGGCTCCCAGACTGATACCTCCCTTGTCAGCATCCCTCCCTGCAAGCCTTCCAAGGCAGTTCCTGCCCCTTCACCCAGGTGTTCTTCTTCCAAAAGTTCATGCATATCTCTTTCCCTGATGTCCCTGTTCCATTCTATTTGTCCCTTGGGGACCCAAACCTCATACATGTATTGCCATTCTGGTGGGGTTTCTGAAGAGAGAGGAGGTAAGTGTTTTGTCAATGCAATACATTCAGTTGGAAAGCCCACTACAGGATTTTAAACAATCTCATTCTAAACAGTGAAAACAACAATAGCAAAACAAGCCACTCCCTTGATAACTTCCTCCTCCCCATGGCTACCATCTTTCCCCTCCTTCCAAGAAAGTTGCTGTTTCCTCTTTTTCTGCCTCTCTCCTCAGTTCACTCTCGTTTAGCTTGGATTTGTTCCTCCAACCATAACATCGCTTGCTCAGGTCACCAAGGACCTATAGGCTGCTACGCCCAGCACCCTATTTCTCTTGCTGTGGCCCCTCGGCGGACTGTGATGTTGACACATCTTTTGGGCAGTCCTTCTTTCCTTCATCATCTATTTATCCTCCTCTCTGATGTTCCCTTACTCTTCTTTGTGGGTAACTCTGGCTTCAGTAGAGGCTATTCTTCGACTTTTCTCAGGGCTGGATCTGGGGCTTTCTCACTTTTAATTTCCACAGTGGTCATACACGAACACAACTGAACTGCCCCTAATTCTTTCACTCTACAATCTAAAGGATGTTTTCAAAACGCACAGGTGATTACCTGTCTCCTCAGCCCTTAGCCCCTCCCAGCTCCAAGGATAGAGTCCATTCTTTCATGGCCTGGTGCCTTGTGTTTCCTTTCTCTAGCCAACCTCCTGCCTTGTCACACCCCATCTCTCTTAGCTCTCCCTTCCACCTGTGGAAACCCACCACAGGGCCTTTGCACATGCTCTTCTCCTCATGTCATTAGATCCTACACATGTTTTGGCTTTCAAATGAAGAGGCGTTTCCTGCAGGAAGTCCTCCTTGATGCATCTGATTCTCTCTGTTTTCCCTCCTGGCCGCCAAAGAGATAAAAGCCTCCCTAATTCCTCCTCACCCCTGTTTAGATTCTGCATCTGCCATCAGACCCTAAGCTCCATTCTCAAGATGGCTCGGATCTCTATGGTATTTGAGCAACACATACCTGAGGGTTTTGCATCATTTCAGCCAATCCCAACACAAGAGTGGAGGGTGTTCTGTCCTCCCATGTAGTGGAAACACAATTTACATCCACTCTGCTGGCTTACTTAGAAGTATGCTGTTCCTGGCCCCTTTTTTGAGGAGGAGGTGAGATTTCTGTTTTTTCCAATTTTTTACATGAAGTGATATTTTTATTTTTTGAATTCATGTAATTAAAATGCACATGTAACATCAGTGAC